>NW_025422010.1:40487500-45287500 GCF_011764305.1 Mustela putorius furo
AACACACTGAATATTTCATTTCTGTGGGGAAATCTGGTGATTCATCTTTCCTGCGCATATGTAACTGATTCAGCCTAAAGGTGCATTTAAATAATAATAATTAGCTTGAAGGAGCCTAAAGGGGATATTTACATCTTTGTAGGAGGGCTGCTCCTCCAGTGATGGATGGTGGACGGGGCTGCCCGGGCTGCTGCTACTGCCGCCGCTTGCTTTCTGGGAGGCCAGAGGCGGGGGCGGGGGCGGGGGTAGGTCTGAGCCGCCGGGGTCACCCAGTTTCCCGTCCTCCTGAAGCAGCCTGGAGGAGTTCAGGGCGAGTGGGAAAGCGCCCGGCGCGGCCGGAGCGCGGTCCCGGCTGCTCCCCTTCTCTGACAGCCCTCGGCCCTGGAGGTACCGGCCGCCCCCGACTAAGGGGTCCGCTAGCAGGACTCCCGTCTCCTCGTCTTCCTCCTCCTCCTCCTCAGGGTCTCGACCTTCCTCCTCCTCTTCTTCGCCCTCGGGGGGTTTGTGGCCCTCTACGTCCACCTCCTGCTCTTCTTCCTCGTCATCCTCGTCCTCGGAGCTGTCCTCGCTGGGGTAGCTGCAGCTGGTGCCCCCGGGGGACAGAAGGCCTCGGTGGTGCGGCTGCAGGGCCAGCGGGGGCGGCGGGGGCGGAGGCGGCGGCGGGGCCGGGTGGTGGCGCTCAGAACCCGGCTCGTCGGGCTGCGGGGGCAGTAGCAGCAACGGCGACGGCGGCTGCGGGGGATGATGGTGGTGGTGGTGGTGCGGCTGGTGATGGTGGTGGTGGTGATGCGCTTGGGCCGAGTGTGGCGCTCCCGCTGACGCCCCGTGCAGCTTAGCCAGGCTCTCAGCGTCGTCCTTGCCGCCCACCGGCCGGAAGGCGCTCGAATGGTGGTAACTGCCTCCGCCTGCCTTGCGGCCCTCCAAGAGGTGCGGATGGTGGGGTGCGGGCACTCGGGCTCCCGCGGGGCCCGCTCCGGTGGCCGCGGCGCCTGCACCCGACACGGCGCCGGGGTCGGCCGGCGGCGTGGAGCCCGCGCTGCAGTCCCCACCGCTACCGCCCGGGGGCGACTCGAAGAGAGGGTCGCGGGGGCCCGTGCCCCCAGCAGGAGGCGGAGGGCCGGAGCCCGGGCCGTTGGCTACCACCGGAGGGGGCTGACCCGGCGGGGGCGCAGCGTCTGCGCTCCCACCCGCGCCGCCGGGCTCAGCCAGGTCCAGGAAGGCCTGGCGCAGGAGGGCCGGGCTTTCTCCAAGCGCGCAGCCGAGCGCCGAAGGCGGCTGGGGCGGGGGCTGTAGGTAGGTGGGCACTGGAAGCCCGCCTGGGGTCCGCGGAGGCCAGAACATGCAGAAGGGCGGGTAGAAAGCGTCCTTGCGGCCCGCGGGCCAGAAGAGGCCAGACAGGCCGGCCTTCGGCGCTGCGCCCGCACCGCCCGCGCCCCCCAGGGCCTCGGCCGCGGCGCCCGCGTCCTCCTTCTTGTGGCACAAGCCGAAGGCGGCGGCTGCGGCCGGGAAGGTGTAGGGATGCGGGAAGAGCCCCCCGCAGCCCGGGAACTTCTGCAGCACTCCCCCAAAAGAGCCCTTGCTGGGCACCGGAATGACCGGGTAGCTGCGCGGGCCTTTGGCGCCAGCCGCCGCGCCCGCGCCCGCGCCGGCGCCAAC
This sequence comes from Mustela putorius furo, assembly GCF_011764305.1. Taxonomy (NCBI): domain Eukaryota; kingdom Metazoa; phylum Chordata; class Mammalia; order Carnivora; family Mustelidae; genus Mustela; species Mustela putorius. Next base: position 40,489,157 of record NW_025422010.1, read on the forward strand.
GCTGGTCACGCAGCCGCCCCCGGCGCCGCCCCCTCCCGCCCCGGCGCCGCCAGAGGCCGCGGCTACCGAGAGGCTGGCGGCGGCGGCCGAGAGACTGGCTGCTGCCACGACGGCCGCCTCCTGCAGCGAGTCGTCGTCGTCGTCGAAGCGCGGCCGCTTGTGATGGGCGTGGGGCGCGCCAGCTAGCTCTGCCAGGGGTGGAGGCGGCGGCGGGGGCGGGGGCGCCCCCAGCAGGTGCGGACCCAGTAGTCCCCCGCTTCCAGCCACCGCAGCTGCAGCTGCCACGGCGGCCGCCTTGACGGAGCTGAGCGGGTGGCAGGCGGGGTGTGCGCCCGGCTGGGGCAGCGCGCGCTTTCGGCTGCCGCCGTTGAACATGGCCTTGACATCCTCCCAGGCGAAGACTAGCTCGTCCTGGGGACTCTTGTCAGTGAGCTTGAGATGACGGCGCCACGAGTTGAAGTTGGCTGCGTCCGGCTGCGTGTACTTGGCGTCGGGCGTACGGTGCGAGTGGAAGATGAACTTGTTGGGTGAGAAGTACATGTTGCAGTAGCTGCATTTGATGCACTTGGCGCGGGAGCTGTTGTAGCGCGCGGGAATGAAGCTACCGCGGCAGCCCCAGGCGCACTCGTGAGACACGTCGAAGGCGAAGTTGTCGGGCAGCTTGGGGGGCCTGTTTTCGCCAAGGAACGACTTGCACAAGCGCTCGGCTTCTCGCTTGGTGATCATCCCGCAGCGGCGCGATGAGATAGGCATGGCTCCGGCGCGCCGCAGGATCTCCAGCTGCACCGGCGTACACTGCACGCACGTGATGCCCAGCGCCACACGACGGTTGTGGATCTCGTTGTAGCTGAAGTTCTTGAGGAGAGTGTTGGAGATCTGTGCCAGACACAGGCGCTCCTGCCCGTCGATCACCAACGACACGATGGGAATGCCGTAGAGGATCACCTGGCCCACCTGGTTGGGTTTGAGATTGGCGTGGCCTGGCCGCGGCTGGCTCAGCGCGTCGGGCTGGAAGGCGCTCGATGGCGATGCCAGCAGGATGTCGTTGGGCCCCGGCAGCGGGCTGGAAGCCATTTCCTCCGCGGCGAAAGCCCGGGCCCAGCCCTCCGGTTCTGTCTTGGAGACTGAAATGGAAAGGAGAAAGCGTTGACTAGGAGCCTTTTCAGTCTAAAACAGATGGGATGGGTTGACTTGCTAACTAAACAATTATAATGACTCCCTTGCTCTGGCTAAGACAAGATTAGCTCTGGGCAAAGGGACCAAGTTTCAGACACAGAGGTCACCCCGCTTAGTTGTCTTCAAGGTTGTCTGTTGGAAATGCAGGGGTTGGGAATTACTTTTCTTCTATTCTAAACATCCAAAGTAACTTAACTGTGGGTTTAAAAAAATGCAATCAATTCCTAAGAAACTCAAAAACTTATCCCCGATTTATAGACGCTATTAGAATGAAATGGCATACCTGCTAAAATTATAGAAAACTGGGGGTTGGTCATCAAAACCTCAATTTAAAAAGACCATTTACATTTGCTTAAAAATAGATTGATTTTGGTTAAAAAAATAAATCCAAAACTTTAAATAAGTGTTTTTTTGTGGTACTCGTGGTTTCTGGGGGGGGGGGGGGATGCACTACTGCTCGAGACACAACTTATTAAAGCAAAACGAAATCCTTCCTCCCCCATCTTTGCCATTAGATATTTTGATACTGCAATTAGAATTTTTTTTGAAAGATAGGAAAATGTACAAAGCCATATGCATGATTGCCCAAAACAGGCCATCTTACTTTCAATCTTTCAAAAGCCACTTGCTGAACTCAGTGGTTCTGGTTCCAGAGATACAGTTTCAGAGGATGAAGTTGTAGATGTGTAGGTATTGAACAACTGTTTTCTGTCATTTCATGACAATGAACAAATAAGCACAGGTGATTTTGTGAAAGCCCAGAAACTGTGTAAAGAAACTAACAATTTGTGGCGATCATTACTGGCGGGCTTTAAAAGACCAATTTCATCGTGAGATGAACAACTTTCTGTGACACTTCTTTTTCTGATCTAGGTAGATATCTCTGTATCTGTAAGAGGGAAAAGCTGACCCATGGTTTAGATAATTCCTGGACCAGGTAATCCGTGGGATTGTTGGAAGCAGAAGCCCGGGGTTAGGCCTGCAGTAAAATTTCTATCTTCTTTGGTCACTGGGATACCATAAAACGGGGAAATATCCAGTAAATTGAAAACACACAAAAAGCAAGCGAAAGAAATCTTTGCGATAAACGCTGCTAAATCAAAACCAAACAAAGTTGTTCATAACCTAGGAAAACAAGACAGTGACCTTTCCATAGCTACATGTCATGCGGGGTGCCGCTGCGACCACTACCTTTTGCCCTGATAAATCACCGATGGCCGGAAGCATTGCCACTCCTGGCCAAGTACACTGGAGTTTGCTGTACAGCGATTTCCTAGATACTATCTTACCCTTTCACCCAAATTGCCATGTCCTTGCCCTCTCTGGACCCCTGCGACATCTATCCCGATGCCTTTGCCCTGCTGCCCCCTGGATCCTCAGCTCTCATTACCTTCCGCGGCCTCCAGGAAGGCTGAACAAACCTCGACGCGATCAAACGAGACGAGAGCCTGGCTTGTCACTTCGGATGGATCAGAGACAATTTTTTCAGGGGACAGGGCGTTAAATGGCAGTTCAAGGCGCAATGTGATACCTGGGCCTAACATAACCGGCCCTAGCTTCACCAAATGGTCCTTCAATGCTCATTTCCCTTCCAAACCGGGTTCTCGGGATCTTAATAAGACCCTGGGATAACGGGAACTCTCGTTGCGGAGCAACGGCGCTCCGCGGGCCCGGCCCTGGCGGAGAGTTGACTTTACGTTCGAGACCCGCAATCTTAGCAGCTGTAGACTGGGCAGGGTGCCTCCACCTGGGTGTCCTCCACTGTCACCCCAAACCCTCCCAGAAACTCCTGTAAGAGCAGAGACAGAAATAAGAGGGTTGAGGTTGGGGGGGTGGTGGTTAAAGCGGGTCGGGGGAGAGGGGACGAAAGTTAGTTGACCCGATAATGGAAGCTGGCGAACTTGCCTGTCCGACTCAGGAGCCAGCGACCCCCAACTTAACTCCCCTGGATCCCAGACCAGCCGCCACCGCAGCCCGCCGCTGCCCCTCAGCGTAACCCGGAACACCCCGCCGCTGGGACGCTCAACTGTGTGCAGAGGCAGGGCGGGCGGGTTCAGCAGTACCTGGTAACCCTTAGGTGTCTTTACGCGCGTGGCTGCCGGCCCATCTTCCGAGGGCGCTCGGAGGCGAAGCATCCAAGCGGGTCCTCGAATCCAGCGGGCGGGACTCCGGAGGGCTCCGTGTGAAGATCCTGGCGCTCGTCGGCGCTAATGGCGCTCGAACCCGGGCCCGGGGAGAACGACAGCCTGAATTGTGGCGGGGCGTCCCCTCGACCGCCGAAAGTGTGGGCGCGCGGAAAGCCGCGGCAGGCGAGCCCCAGGTGGAGCGCAGTCTGACAGCGCCTTTCTCTGTCTCTGAACTCCTGTCGGACCGAGGGGACGCCACCCAGCGGGCAAGGTGACGTCACCGTCTCCCTGACACTCCACATTAAAGGGCTGGCATGTTACAGGGTGGGAGGGGGGAGGAAAAGCGAGATCGAGCCACATCGAGATCCTTTCTCAGCAGGCAAGAAAGCTAACACCTAACCAACCCTCAATTGACAACAACCTCTCCAACCCCGGAGCAAAAAACGCAGCCAATAGTGCTTGTAGCAGCAGATCTGATTTAGGAGTCGAACAGTATGCGTGCATCCTGGGGACCTGGATCCAGGAGGCCCCGGATTGTAGAAGGACGTCTCTAAATTGACTGTATCCCTGCCCGTTGCTGTCCCCTCCCCTTATTTCTCCGAGCCTCCCTCCTTCGTGAATGATTCCTCTGGTTCACGGTGCAAAGCAGTAGCCTCACTGTACCTCCGAAGACAGAGAAACCACAGTCAGCTGGAGAATAGATTAACTTCATTGCCTCTTTTGAAACACTGCGAAATGAGAAAAAGGGGAGAAGTTCTGTGTGGGGTTCCCAGTCTAGAAACTTGGAAGGAAGCATGAAGAGTGTCCTTGCTTTTTAGGACAAGATACAGAAGGTCATTGCAACATTTTCTATTTTAGAAATCGTACAGTTAAGTAAGGACCCCAGTGAGTGTGTGTGTGTACTCATCTATCAACTCATTCAGAATAGTTCTCTAATCCATTTTTTAAGACCCATGCAGGCCACCTCAGCGTAAGGAAAAGGCGAGTTTGGAAAGCAAGGAGGCCCCCAAACCTGACCCACATTGAGCAAGTTACCAATTCTCCCAGAAAAGTAGATTCCTCCAGGAATGTAGGATCATATGTAAAGTATGTAGGACCATACAGAAAGTAAAGTAAAATAAAATAAAATAAAATAAAATAAAATAAAAGCTGTCAGAATGAGAAATAACCCTTTGCCATGGCTTCCCCAAGCTGAGACATACCCTAAAATATAGTGAAGTGTCAGTATATTGTCTCTTAACTGATCAGGTGTCAGGAGTCAAAATGACTATCCCTAGTTTATCAAAAAGGGAAAAAGCTATCTATTTGCAGGATACCAGCAGGGGTTGGGATTGGGAATCGTTAAAGTTTTTCCTTTAGTTTCATAACTGAATTTTCAACTGCTGCCTGGTAAACACACAGGCTTAGAATTGGGCCGTCTCATTGCAGAAGTGATCAAACAAACTTTATTAGCCAGGAATTGGGAAGTCCAAGCAGACTCCATCCTAGAGCATTAACAATGAACCACCCTACGTACAGAAGGGAAAATGAGCAATTTTAACACTTTACCAAAAGTCAAGAAACCAAACAGAGTAGATCAAACAGAAAAGTGAGAGAAGTAGGATTTGTGCCTGTCTTAAATCAAAATGCCAAAAAGCAGTTTCAGAGTTATGAAAATTTTGACTTTTGGGGGACATAAGTTTTAAATGGCAGTGAAATAACTTTTTGCCCATTTCCTGGTTTCTGAAGGCATTAGCTGCACCAGTTAGGCTCTGTCCAAAGGAACTGAAGTCACTGAAGTGCTCCCTCCCAATTGCCTCCCAAGCCTCTCATTCTTTTTTTTTCTTTTTTCTTTTTTTTTTAAATTTATTTGACAGAGATCACAAGTAGGCAAAGACGCAAGCAGGAAGAGAGGAGGAAGCGGGCACCCCACTGAGCAGAAAGCCCAAAGCGGGCTCGATCCCAGGACCCTGAGACCATGACGGGAGCTGAAGGCACAGGCTTTAACCTGAGCTACCCAGGTGCCCCCCCCCCCAGCCTCCCATTCTTCTTCTTCTTCTTTTTTTTTTTTTTTTTAATAAACAAACATATAATGTATTTTTATCCCCAGGGGTACTGGTCTGTGAATCGCCAGGTTTACACACTTCACAGCACTCACCATAGCACATACCCTCCCCAATGTCAAGCCTCCTATTCTTAAAAAAAAAAAAAAAGAAAGAAAGAAAGAAAAGAAAAAGAAAATAAAACACACTTTGTGCCTCCCCAGCCCCTTAGCCAAAAGAGTGTCATGGTCATTCACAAATCTTTTCCCTCCTAAGGCTGAAGGCCTTGTGCTCTTCTGAAGGTTCCCGAGCCAGGCCTCTTTTTTCCTACATTCCCTGTCCCTTCCCTGGGGTCAGAGTCTCCCACAAAGCAAGGTCTGGCTTGCTTACTATTCCTAGAGCCCAGACTGCTAAAAAGAAAGTGTGTGCTGCTTGGAAAGGACGCCTGACAATGGAGTGGATTTTAAGACTTGAAAATGGGGGGGGGGGGTGAAAAGTCAAATCAACTCATTAATGTACCGCAAGGCACCATGGGATCTTTCCTTTCTTGTGGAACTGTTCTCATCTTTGTCCCAACCCCCCAAGCTTCTTTTCCTCTTACAGATCCCTATTTTGAAACATGTCTTCAAAAACACCTTTCCTCGAAAAGAAAAACAGGATAAATCTTTGTGTTCCCTCCCACCCCAAATTACCCTGAGGAGTGAATCCACACTCAATGGTACCTCTAGCCACCTCCTTCCCTTAATTTGTACATTATTTTGGGGGCTTACTGCCATACAAGTCTTTTCTTTTAATGCAGTAACATTTCACTGAAAAGGGAAATGTGTGATGTTAGGTTAAGTACATTTACAAATAATTCTAAGACAGTGCAAAATTTTATTCCCCCAATGAGTCTGGGTTCCTGTTTGGGCTGTCAGACCAATTATATTTTTGGAAGGTGAAGGTGGAGAACAGTTGTTCAAAGCCAGACTCCATGTTTCAGGGAATCCGCAGTTGGACTGCGAAATTACATTTTGTTTACATGTTTTGAGTCTGTGAGCAACTTTTTGCCACCCACAGTGTCTCTGACTTTTTTGCTTTCTCCTCAGTTTGAACAAGTTTCCTAGTGGTCTTCCACAGCCCTTCCATGTTCCTGTCTTGGGCCAGGGGTGCCTGATTCTTGTCAGTCCCTGTCCTCGCCCCTGGGACCATGGCAGGCTCAGGGAGGAGCCGGCGGTGGTGGGAGGCGGCAGGTCTGGCTGAGTTAATCAATGCTTTCCTATTCGAGCTGACATGCATTTTACACGTCGGGACTCTCCTCAGCCGGCTAATTGATTCAAATTGTTTTATTGGTTAAACTGGTGTCACCCGTTTGCATGATGTATCACCACACAGAGAAGAGCATTTCCACTCTCATCTCCGTTCCGGGCGGCTGCGGTTCACCCAGGCCAGGGACAGGTAAAGGAGCCCAGACACCGGACCCAAAGGAAAACCGCAAACCGAGCTGGTCCTCTCGGAACTGGAGAGGCGACGCCTGGATGCAGGCTCACGGGGCCGGCGCGGCAGCCTGGAAGGTGGTTTCCAGCTGCAGCTTTTAACAATTGGTTGAAGCGAACCCAAATCTGACCGGGGAGTCCTACACTTTGGACGCAGTCTGTTTCCGAGCTGCGGCCGGCCGGGGGACCCTGCGGGTTCGATCCCAAGGCCAAAGCAGGGGCAGGAGCTGTTCGCGGTGCTGACGCGAATTTACCGCTCAGAGGCGTAGCAGATCCTATTGCATTCAAAGCCCTCCGGGAAGAAGGCTCCCGTCCTGTAACCCTCAGAGTCCTAGATTAGGCTCCGGGCTCCACATTGGTTTTGAAGACTTAAAAGGCAGGCAGGGTGGGGGCACAGAAACATATTCCCTATTTCTGCCACACCTGTCCCATCTCCATGGATAGCATTTGCCTTGGCCCACAAGATAAAGGTCTCAATAGAAATTCACTACAATTACAGATACCAGATATTTTCTCTTCTCCAGCTTCCAGATTTGGTATTGGAGAACTCATGACAGTTACAGATAAAAGAAACATCTTCTATCCCTCGCATTCCTTCCCTCTTACCCCATTCTAAACTCTTAAGCAGAAATAGTACTGCTTCGGTGTCCCTGACATTGGTATTTCTGCATCAGGTAGGGCATTGATATTTGTTCCAAATCTGCAGGAGGAGACTCATATGGCCCAGAAGGAAACTGGAAGATTCGTAGAAATGGAAGGGACACAAGAATTCTGGTGTATCAGAATGTATGGATTCAGTCAGATAAAATGATATAAATCTCTCTTTGATCACTTAGTAGCTATGGAATTTTGCTTTTACGCCTAACCTCCCTAAGCCCCGATTTCTTCATCTGCAAAATGAGAAGATTGATATGTAACTCTCAGGGATGTTTGAGAATTAAATAAGGTAATATATGTAAAGTGTTTGGCGCACAGTAGTCATTTAATATATGGTAGTACCTTCCTCAGAGGATGAGGCCTGTACTATTGCAAGATAATATTAGAAACATTCAACAGTCCCAGAATAAAAGACATCAATGGCATTTTAGCTTAGTGGTGAGCAGAGAGGGAGCCAAGTTCCTTGGAGGAACCTTAGTCTCTTTCATTAGAACTTTATTGTGCCCCTAATTGGTCTAGTGTTTATTTTGTGTAAGGTAGCCAGAACTACTGCTAGTGTTTGCTTAGCCCATTTAAAATACGTTGATAATAAAAATTACCAATGAAAATGACCATAATGATAATTATTGCCGATAAACCCTGGTTCCCACTTTCCATCCAAAGGAGCTTTCTGCAGCCTGGCAAGCACAGCTCAGACTCCCTGGCTTTTCCTCCATTGCTCTAGCTGAAGTTACATGAAGCAAACCAAGGACGAGGAGCAAACTAAAGACTCATCCATGATGGCAGTCACGGAAGAAATGAAAAAAAAAAAAAAAAAAAAAAAAAGCCTCTGAGCATTCTGAGGCTGGCTCTTGTTCTTTGAGCCTTCTCCAAAATACTGTCTATAAACAAGGGCCTTTTCCCCTGGGGCCAGGGAGGGCTGAGAGAAGTGCAGTGGGAGCACAAACATAAAAACCTAAACCACTCTGTCAAATAAATAAATAAATATTAAAAAAAAAAAAAAAACCTAAACCACAACAGGGGAAAGGAAGGGAAAATGAACACATTTGCACCTGTATCCCTGCCCTGGTGATCTCTTGAGATCCTTGTGCACCAATGACTATGGAAATCAGCGAGAGTCCTTATCCTTCTTACAAACAACTGTAAGAAATAGACTGTAGGACAACGAACCAAGATTCAATTCTCCTTAATCAAAGGAAATCATTCTCACAAGAAAATGTGCCCTTGGGTAAGTGGCAGAGAAGGATCTTACCTTACTGGTTCACAGAGGCCAGAGACTAATGGAAGCATTTGCTATTGAACTTTCTTTTTTATAACAAAGAGTTCACAGTTCTTCACAAATCCTCACAAACTTATAAACACGGCAAAGTACACACATGTGCTCATAATTTACATGAAGTAATAAAATATGGAATGGAACATGTCCTTGGTGTACTTAGTGGTTATTTAGCAAATATTACTTGACCAAAATAAAATTCAAAGGCACACAAAATACCCAAGGACACACATATGCCCATGAATACATGTTCCTTGAACACACCTGTGAATGTGCATCAAAGAGGGACTCTAGCACAAGGAATAGCCCACTAGGATCTCTCCCTTCCTTCTCTTCTTTCTCTCTCTGTGCATGCATACACATATGTACCCGCCCCTTCCACTTCCCTCCTCCTCATATTAGCAAGGAGGGGGTCTTTTGAAATGGAGGTGGTCCCAGCTGGAAAACCCCAGAGCTCATTTAGATCACATCACTTCAGGCTTTTGTCTCTGCTTCTGAATAACCTAGGTCGCTACAACAAAAGGATAGGCATCTACATGGAGTTTTCATTGGCAAAGATGCGACTCAAAGATACTGCTATAATAATGAATAACGAGGCAAGATGCTTGCCTTTTTTGATTGCCACTCCTAAAGAAGGGAGAGGAGAAAAGGGGGAGAAAAAGAAGGGAGAAAGTGGAACAAGAAATAGAGGCTGTGAGAGAGGAAAAACCAAGGCAAGTATTTGGGTGGATTTATGCAAAAGACTCTAATTGTAGGAAGACTCCAACTATCACCAAGAATAAGAAATGTGGTTTGGGGCTTTTTTTTTTTTTTTAATATCTGGCTCTTTTGTTTCAAGGAAAAAATTTAAGAAAAAACTGAGACTGAAGAAGTATAAAGGGTGTGGAACAGGACCTTTTGAAGCTTGGAGACGGGACGCAGAGGAGTGGGTGTTGGGGGAGGGGGTATGTATTGTCTGTTGACATGTCACAGGAGAGAAAATGACATAGATACACATTTAACATCTTCCCAGCTGACACTGGTGGAAAGAACATTGGATTTTATTTCCTGGGGAAATGAAGGCATTTCCCTCCCTTTCCTGTTCTCTTTCCTCCCACCCCTCCCTGTTAGAAAATTTGCTACTTTGCCATTGAGCTTGATCCCATTAGCTAATACACTATTAAACTATCATGTGCTCTCTGGCTACCCAGTGATCATCATGCTTTCAGCGTTCCTCCTGCCTGCAGTCGTTAACTCAGTGGTAGCAAGAGGTGAAATTAGATATTAGCAAAATAAATCCCAGGAAAGAGGGGGGTAGAAATCTGAGTCATTGATTTTTTTTTTCCCTTGAAAACATAGCAACCAGTGAACATTCAAAGGCATTTTCTATTTTGTGTATTAAAAAAATTTTTTTTTAACAAAAAAGGCTTTCTTCCTTGGGGTTAGGGGTTCAAAGTGAAAATAACTAACCAGTCCCAAACTTTTTCAAGATGTGTTATGATACCATCGACAAACTCTTCATGTTGGCAAATAATTAAATTTTCCATCTTTTAGAACTGTGTAACCTTGGGTGTCTTAGAAACAAATTGTACAAACAAACCGCGGAGATGAGCACTGAGGGTTTCAGAGGAGATATAATGAACCAACTTTAATTACTAACTTGAAATTAAAAATGTAATATACAGATTTAAATTTATTTTCACCTAAATTGTGTATAAAATTATATGGCTTTTGCAGGCTAAGAAATGCTTTGTAACCAGCCATGCTACTAAAAAGTCTGAAGTAGTTTCCAAAACTGAGTTCCCAGACTCACACAGTAATAATGATACATTTATCATTACTGATGACCACCTACTGGGTAATTATTGCTTTGTTACTACTATTACAATCAAGAGATTTCTTTATTTACTGTTAACATTCACTTAAAACTGAATGTTAATGACTGTTTTGAATTCACCAAAGAGAGTTTTCTGTTATATTTCAGAAGTACTTATGTTCTGGTTCAGAAATGGAAAACCATATTATAACAGAGTGGAAGGCTGGGTGAACACTTGGCTCTCACCCTCTCTTGAGAATGAAAACAGCATTCTGAGGAATTCTGGAGCAAAATTTTCCAGCTCAGAGTTGCAAAAGGTTAACATAATGCAACCACTTGACTTGTGCTAATTATGTAAGTATTTTATTACAGGAGATTCATTCATTATTGATTCTTGTTTGCAGTAACTTCCTGCTTGGGGGAGTTATATTTTATATGAGAAGTAAACAACCCATGGCTCCAGGCTATCCATCCCCTAACTCCCTAGATCTGATTTCCTCCCACCCCTTTGTCTAGTTTCACAATTCTCCTGGGTCTCTAGTCCCTATTGAGGAAGGGAGACAATTCCCTAAAACCTCCCTATTCTCTCTTCATTTCCCTTCCCCACCCAGAACTTCCCAGTTGTTAGAAATGTAAAGCTCAGGTTTTGGAGAGTGTTGGATTGGGGATGAGGTTGGCAAGAAAATAAAAGCAATTCCAGTGTTTTCTTTAATATAACATAAAGAGAAGAAAGAATGTTCATTTAAGGGGCGCTTGGGTGGCTCAGTGGGTTAAGGCCTCTGTATTCGGCTCAGGTCGTGATCTCAGGGTCCTGGGATCAAGCCCCATGTGGGGTTCTCTGCTCAGTGGGGAGCCTGCTTCCTCCTCTCTCTGCCTGCCTCTCTGCTTACTTGTGATCTCTCTCTGTCAAATAAATAAATAGAATCTTAAAAAAAAAAAAAAAAGAATGTTCATTTAAAAATCTAGGGTCCAATTTTACTTTCTGGAAGCTACCCACAGCTCCCAGTCCAGAAAAGCCAGGATGACCTTTGGCATATCCAGAGGTCAGGAGCTGATCATAAAGGAAGTAGGCGTGGTAGAAGCTGTTAACCAATGGAAAGGCTCAAAAAAGAGGCTCCGGCCTGCCCCTAAAGCAAAACCCGATCTCACAGCCAGTGGTTGGTACAGTCTCCAATATCTTCTACCCAGAGCCTGTGACAAATTGCACTAGGAAAAGCATGGCTTTGCTTGTGGGATGGCCTAAGGAGTCCTTGTGAAGGATTGTGCTGGCTGCCAGGCTGAGGCGCCTTCAGTACTTTCACTCTAAAAACAAGCACTGGCCATTTGAGGCAGACTGGTGAGAAGCCAGTGTTTCCTAGAGGGATCAAGAGGCCCTGGCACAGGCCTCCAAACTAGGAGCAAGGGTTTCCTTTTGGGCTTTCTTCCATGTTCTGAGACCCCTGCCCAAGAGTCTCAGTTCAGCTAGGATGGACACAAGGTGCCAGAGGTCAGTATGTTTAACTTTCAGAAGAAGTGAGGAATTGGAGATAATGGAGAGGCAGTGGAAGAGCATGGAGCAGCGTGTGTGTGTGTGTGTGTGTGTGTGTGTATGGGCGCACACGCGTGTAAATACCCTGTTCCTCCAGGTTCTGGTGTGGGCAGATGGAAAAGAGAAGCTTGAAGTTGGAGTCCCCAGACTTTGGATCAGCCTGTAAAGAATGATATGGTACAATCTGGGGTCGAAGGGGGTGGTTTGGGAAGGTGCCTGCAAATTATTTGGGATTGGGCAGGACCTGCCACAGGCCTGGACAGAACTGACAGAGTTCAAAGCCCAGGTTCATCCCTGGGTCTCTACTACTTAACCTAGAATTTTTGCACTTTGGACCTGAGTGGAGGGAGGGGCGGAGGAGGGCGCGGGGAGGGGGGCACGGAGGCGCAGGGATGACTTGATGTTCCAAGGGCTCTGGGAAGATGAGTCCTGGGTGGAAAAGAGGGGATAGGGAAAGTGCCGAGACCGGGGCCTGCATGGGTGCTCTGGCCTTGGTCAGCACAATCTCGGTTCCCCTGGGCGCCTTCGCTCCCCGCTTTTACCCCAGGCCTGGGTGGAACCGTTCTGCGTGATCTACGGTGGAATGCCGAATGCCGTTCCCAGCAAGGCCTCCTTAATGGTCCTTTAACAAACTCTTCGATCTCTCTTTGGCCGCCCTGGCTCTCTCGCCGGCCTCCTCCCTCTTCCCTTCTCCACTGCCGCCATCAGTTATTTATGACCGGCGTTAATTATTCATGAAAAGAGAAAACTCCGGCTTTGGGAACTTTTCTAGGAGCCTTTGGGGGGGGGGGTTCTCCTTTTTCCGACTCTATTTGGTCGGATCCTGCTGTGAAGTGGTGACAGGGAAGCCCAAATGGTTGGACCGAGGACACAGGAAAAGCGGGGAGAGCTGGGGGGACTGCACCCTTGGTGCTGGTCAGCTCTTGCCTCTGCCTGAGCGGCGTAAACTCCTGGAACCCGGAAGTTACCAGGCGCGCTCGCGGGAGTCGCTGTCCTAGCTTGGAGGTGCTGAAACCGCGCCGCGGGCGGCCGGGGTGTAGGCGCGAAGACGCTGCTGCAGTCCCAGGCGGGGTAGCCTCTTTCCACAATTCTCCAAAAAGTCTTGTTTGCTTCTTTCTCTATCTTTTTCTATACGGCCCCCCCAACACACAAGTGACACTAGGACGCTGTAACCAAAGATTAATTGCCTTAATCAAATGAACCCATCCTCTGCAATTAATCTTTTAGCAACAAATTAGAGACAATTCACCTGAACCTCCCGGGTCAGATAGAGAGAGGAGATGGAATGGGTGGGGGATGGACCGGGTGGGAGAATTTGAGAGAAGCCACAAACGATATGGAGTGAGGACTTGGGAATAGGTGTGCTTTTAAGGCGGGAGGGGAGGGGTGGAGGTAGGGGTCAGCGGGGGGGTTTGTACCGGGGCCGGAAGTTCCTGGAGTCCCTTTCAACCCAGTTTTTTCCCAAAGGAGGGAAGGCCGAGGGCGGAGGCCGAGGCCACTTACCTGACTGCACTGCCCTCGCGGTCTCCGGCCCTCCGCGCTTGGTCCTCCCCGCCTGCCTCTTGTTCCGCGGCTCCACTGCCGCTCTCTGCCTCCCGCCGAGCCTACCGCCTCCCCAGCGCGGGATCCGCCTCCGCTGCCCGCAGCCCGCGGTCCTCCTCACTCCTGCTTGCGGTCGGGTCTTCCACCGCGACTCTGTCCCGTCAGCCTCTCCCCTTCTCGGCGGTCCCCTGCAGCCACCCAGCTCTTTCCACTCCTCTCCTGGGCAAGTTCGTAAGTTTGGGGGTGAGGGTCGCTCTCCTGGCGCCCAGCTTCTAGGTTTAGCTCGCTTAGATCCGCACCCCCCACTCCCCAGCTCAGACCTAGATCTCTGACGCCGCCTGTTGGTCAGGCAGGGCAGGGCAAGGCGAGGAGTGCTGCGCCAGCCCTAGCCCTCCACCCCCGCCTTTCCACGCCCAGTGGTCTAAACAGCAGAGAAACTAGGGGAGGTTTGGAGGCCTGATAATTGGAGTGGGGCCAGGGGCAAAAAGGAGCAATTTGCCTTGGGGGCGTGCAACCCGGGCTGGCAGCTTGGGCTCCCTGCCAGGAGAAGGGTTATCCCAGGGCGCGCAGGTGCGCCTCTCCGGTGCCGCCCTTGGGCAATTCACTACCAGCAGGGACCCCTCCTCCTGTCCCAGTCCCCGGGGAGGGACAACCACTCGAGGTGAGGTCCGGCGGGAGGGGGGAGTCCATAAGAAGCACGGGTCAAAGGCACCCACTGTGTGTCTCCAGAACGGACGTGTGTGTGTGTGTGTGTGTGTGTGTGTGTGTGTTTTGGGGGGTGGGGCACTGGAGACAGGAGTGAGTTCTCAGCACAGCCAGGGAGGAAGTCTTTAGGGCCTTATATTGCTTTATTTTTTTTCTTTGTTTTAAAAAGACTTTTATTTAAGAGAGGGACAGTGAGAGAGAGCACAAGAAGGGGGAAGGTCAGAGGGAGAAGCAAATTCCCCGTGGAGCTGGGAGCCTGATTCGGGACTCGATTCCGAAATCCCGGGATCATAACCTGAGTCGAAGGCAGTTGCTTAACCAACTGAGCCACCCAGGTGCCCTCTTATGTTGCTTTAAAAAGACAAGTTAGCCGAATCCATCTCATTGTGAAGTGTCAGACCGCTTGTAGGGCGAGTGCGGGCTGGGCTTCCAGCGGAGTCCAGCGCTCCGGGCGGTGGTGGTGAGAATATGGGATACCGGCCGAATTCGGGAGGACTGAGTGGTATTACAAAGGTAGACTTTCGGGTTCCGGCCTGGTCCTTCCTTTGGCAACTTTCCAAGCGCCGGCAGCGCTCTCTGGGCCACTCTACCCTTGGAACGTATTGCGAAGCCTCGGTCTAGCCCTGGCTCCGTCAAAACATCCGCGCAATAGAGGTCGTATCCCCCTCCCCACTCTCACCCTGTCTTTTTCATTGAAAGAATTGATGGACTGTTTCTCCCCTAACCCCTCCTTCTCTAATAAACGCTTCCCATAGATTATTCGACGCAGAGAAGGAAGGCGGCTGCTTAAAAAACAAAAAGCCATAGCCCTAATGAGTTCAATTACAATGTGGTAAACACATTGCCTCTACGCTTTAATTAAGCCTGCTGCCCAATTTTAACTCATTAGTAATTCATTAAGAGAACAGCCCGATGCTGGCGGGTGGAAGGCGCCGCAGACCGACTGTGCACCACTAGTCCACACGCGCGCCAGCCGCCGCCGGCCCTAGTGGTGCAGGTGAGAGGGTCAAGTTTGCGACCCAGTGACTGGAGTGTCTACGAATACTAGATTTCCCGCCCCCAGAGGAACGGGGCTTTGCGGCTCAGAGCCGGGCAATGACCTTTACTGGCTCAAGTTCCCAGGGCTTGAAACTGGGTTTGCAAACCTGTCGGGTGGGTGGTGGTGTGGGATGGCGCAGCGTGGGAAAGAGAGTCCCCGGATTAAACGCGCTTTTTACTCCCAATGTCAAATCCAGTCTCCGGGTTCTGGGCACACTCCTTCCACTTCTTTCACTTTGCATTAACTTCTGGAGAAAAATCTAGGTCCAGCCTTACAGCCCTGCTCTAGCTACCTGCTGCAAGCTTCGAGACCCTTTGCCCAGAGAAGCTTCGCTACAAATCAAAGAGTGATTTTTTTGGGGGGGGGGAAGGTGAGTGGGTGGGTACGAGATTGGGAGAGACGATTGTTAGGCTAGAGAAGTGGAGATCTGAGTGGGAGCTCAGAACTCTTTCCCCTTTACCTCTCTACTCCGCTGCTTGGGAGCAGACAGGGTATGGGAGCATTAGTAATTATGTCCGTTGAGAACTGCCCTCTTTATGGAAAAGAAATGGAGACAGACAGTTGCGGAGTGAATCACGCCCAGACAACGAGAAAACTGTATGGTCTTTCCATTTAATAATCGAGAGAAAGAGTGCAAGCAGTTCACCCCTGATTGGGAGGGTTCTTGGAAGAAGGCGCCTGCGTGTTCAGCGCGTCCCAAGGTTTGGATGGGACTGAACTCAGAGGTCCCCAGGCTCCGCGTGGAGAAAGGAAGAGTGTTAATGGGTGAAGGTTTGGTTAAGAAAAGGACCTTTCCCCTCCTTCACACCCCAGCTCGGGGCGCTTTCTTCCTGTAGGAGGAACAAAGCAGCACCGCACCGCGGCCCTAGCCTCCCCCTCCGTCGGAGCAACAGGAAACTTCTCGGTCGGGACAGAAGCTGGCCCAGCTCCGGTAGGCGGTGGCGGACTCCCCGGATAGTCCATGGAGAGCCCTCGGCCCTGTCCCTGGGCCTCGAGAAAATGCCAGAAGGCGTTTGCCCTCCTTTCATCCTGAAGCTCTCTGTCAGTGCTGCCAGTTACCTCCGCAGGCGCCCGGCCGCTGCTTTCTTTGGCGCGAGTGGCTACTCCTCCAGGAAGCCAGTGGACTGACGGGATTTCCTCTCTGCCAACGGTCTCGGATCCCGCAGTCCAGCACTGCCGCCCTGAAGGAGGGCCGGGCGAGCGTTGGGGCTTCTCTGACGGGAATAGGTGCCATACGGAATCTTGGGAGGCAGGAGGAGAAGGTCTTTAACTTTCGGTCTCCCCCCACCTCTTGCCTCTTTCAGTCTGGAGTCAAGAAATGCTGCGGGATCAGACTGGGTGCACCGAAGACGAGGGTCAGGCTGGGCTTCGCCCTCCAGGTTCCCGGGAGTTGGCCTGGAGAAACCGAAGCCCAGGGTGCTTCCTGTGCCCGCTCCTCTTAGGAACTGGAGGAGGACCGGCGGGTCCGAGGAGGGCGGAGGCGGGGCTGGAGCTTCCCTGCGGGTGTGGCGCTGAGCCGTGCGGACCCAGGTCCTGGATGAAAGGCTCAGCCGAGGGTTTCCTGGCTAGTTGTTGCTTTTCATCGGACCTGCGGATGGGCTCTGCGACAACAGCGACTTCCCGAGGACTGAGGCGCGGGACTTGCTTGGAGAAAGGCCACTCTCCAGCCCACAATGCTATGAAAATATATTAGAAAAAAAAAAAAAAATCAAATCCCTACCGCAGGCGACCAGAGTGCCTGAAATGAAGGAGGGTAGCCATGGGATCAGAAATGCTGCACGCTGGCTGCCTTGCAGGAAACCCGGCTCTTTCCCGGGGTTTCCGAGTTTGGAATCCAGTCACATGTCTGCGGGGAGCTCCAAAGCTCTCACCCCAAAAGGGGCATTTTTCTCCAGTCTCGGAGGAAAGTTGCTGGGGCAGACATTTCCGAAAGGTTCCTCTTGCCCGATGTTAGTTACACCTGAAATAGATTTTCTTCCTTCATTTTTTTCTTCCCTAATGCAAAGACGGGAAGGCAGGGTGTCCTTTATTTCTATTGATAGTGGGATAAATAAGCACAGTTTTGGATTACCAAGAATTGACTGGTGGAGGAGGACCTCTTTGGGGATCAATCAATCCAGAATCAGCTGGAGGCTTTAGAACTGACTCTGGGTCAAGGAGGTGGCCTTGATTGTAAAGTGCTTTTCTTCAAGCACCACGGCAAATAATTCCTACCCTTTTCTTTCCTGACTTGGAATATTGAGAACTAGGGCAAAGGCAGCTAGTTTAGGGGGCACAACTGCTAGAGATTTGCCAGGATCAGCTTAAAACAAACTTTTGGTTTGCCTTTCCTTGGTATCTTTTGCAACCCTTCGTTGTAGAGGCTGCTGTGAAGATATAGCTTTAGATATCAACTGTCTGTTAATAAGCTAAACTATTTTTAACCTTCTTGACAATGACTTTGGTGGCTGTAGTTGGCAAGGCTAACACCCCAAAGTTTAGGTCTGTATGTGGAGAGAGAAGATATAGAGTAGGGGAAATAGAAAGGAATCAACTCTTCGCAACTGCTCAGAAAGCAAAGATACCAATTTATAATCCCAAGTAAGCAGCCTAATAACTGTTTGCAAGCCTTAACAGGAACGGAGAAAGACTGGGCTCTTGCTTATGAAGGCAGAACCTAGGAACCAGCAGAGAAATTCTTCAGGAAAAGTGTCATGAGACTCAATGTAGTAGTAAAACAGGAGGGATGCTCTGACTTGTGCCTGAGATAGCTTCTTTAAGAGGAGGAAGAATGGGTCCATGATTGAAATGTTTTTCCATGTGCTGGGCATACATGAAACATTTTACATGCATGCTTTATTTAATTCAGTCTTTGTGTGGTTTCCAGGAGCTAGGTATTATTATCCACGTTTTGCAGACTGAAATTTGACACTTTTCTCCAGGCCACATAGCTGGTAAGCGGCAAAGCTAGATACCATGCACAGATCTGTTTGGATCCCAAACGTGCAACTAATCAATAAGCCAGACCGTGTAGTATTTTACATATCCCATAATATTCTGATCCTTCTAACAATATCATTAAATTTCTATGGCTTGTGTTAGTCCCATTTGCCAGATAATAAACCCAGAGGCCTTAGACCATGGTTCTGAAATGTGAGTGCAGTCCTACTCCTAGAAATTGATTCTGTCACTCAGAAGGGAGCCCAGATCTGTACCAGGTGATTCTGAATCTAGAATTCTGGGAATATATCTTGAGAAATACTGCCATAGAGGTTAGTAGCTTGCTCTAGGTCATAAGGATTGAACCAGAGTGGTACCAGACCCTGTTCTACTTTCCTCCACATCAAGGTCTCAATGGAAGGTGATGACCTCTTTGTTGAAATCCATATGGTCAGAACCCTGAGGCTGGGTAGGGGTGGGGAAAGAAGTCTGTGGCTATGGTAGCAGGTCGCACCTCTCCTTGACTTCCCAGAAGCCACCAGCTTAATGTGGAAGTCAGTAAATGAAGTGAAGTCCAGCCCACCTGGGGAGGGCAGACTCCGGCACCACACTCTACAGAGCCAAGGCTGCCTCTTAGCTGGGGCTCAGCAAAAGAAATACTGACTAGAGAAGAAGGAACCACAGGCATGGACTTGTCTTTCTCCACAGGGTGTGGCTTGGAAGGAGGTGAAGCATTGTCCAAGAAGACAGATGTCTGGACCCAACTGACACGGTTTAAGTACAAAACCGGGGGCTGTAGGAATGTGCATGTGACCTGCTCCATCTTGAGAAGTTTGGACTTTCAAACCTGAAATGTGCCCAGAGATCTATTCGAGGAAGCAGACAGGCTCTGGCCCCACCGGACTCTAGTAAACCTGTTGGTTGATGGCCCTTGTTTTCTTTTGTACCACTGCACTCTGAACATTGGCCTGCCAGGAATGATTCCCTTGTTGATCCCTGGGGTTAGGCCCATGCAAACCTTTATCATCCAGATTAAACCAAATCAGTCTCTTAACTCTTGCAAAATGGGATTCGTGAAAGTAGACTGCAGGAGTTTCTTTCCTGCCAAGTCAGACCCAGGAGGTAGTGGCTGAAACCAAAATATTTTAGACCCCAAACCTAGCTTGGCTTTTAGGCATCTCAAGACTGTTGGTATTAGTCTGTTTAGGCTTCTGTATTGAAATGCCACAGACTAGGTAGCTAATAAACAATGAGAATTCATTTTTTATAGTTCTTGGGGCTGGGAATTCTGAGATCAAAGTGCTATCCCCTTTCATGGCTCACAGCTTGTGCCTTTTCATTCACATAGTGGAAGGGCCTAGGGGTCTCCCTGAGACCTCTTTTGTAAGGCACTAATCCCATTCAGGAGGCTCTCACCCTCATGACTTAAACACCCCCTCAAGGCCCCAGCTACTAATACCATCACTTTAGGGAGTTAGGATTTCAACATATGAATTTGGCAGAGACACCAACTGTCAGACCACAGCACCGGCTTGACTGTGGTCTATCATATATATTTGCAGTATGCATGAAATAAGTTGATGTATACAATTTTAATGGCACATTATTAGCTCCAAATGAAGTACTTATCTGCCCTGCAGATATTGGGTGACACACATTCTGTATTTATCTGGCTAGCTGAGTGCAAAAATGTCTTTAATATAAGAAAAAGGCCAGGTTTGCCATTATTATATCATATGGTATGAACTTATTTCAGATTTGCCATTATTATATCATACGGCATGAACTTATTTGATAATCAAGCTATTCCACTGCAATAGCTTGAAGGAGGGGCTGATGTATTTTCATCTCCTTTTTCTTGCCCAGGAAGACAATAAATATCCTACGGATTGTTTTTTTTTTCTTTTTGATTTAAAAGGCCAGCTCTAAGCAGGAAGTAGGAAGCAGGAAACTAATGGATAGAGAGGCTTTTGTACAGGCCCAAAGATTTAGGTGCAGGGCTCACTGGAAATTCTGGAATTTCAGAGACCCAGCAGTGCCTGCTGCCCCTCAAAATAATGTCCTTGCCCACCTGCCGGTACTTGAAATTCTAATGGTGATTAGTGTGTGCAGGCATTTCCTTAAATTCAAGCAACCATTTATCTATTAGCATCAATTACCTGGATTTCCCCCAAGATTTTATTTTGATTAGCTTGAAGGTACAAAAATATGAAGATGCCAGGTACCTAGGATCAGAGAGGAAATAGTACAGTCTAGAAGGGGAAAATGGGAACAAGTGCAAAGGCCCTAGAGGGAGAAACACTCACTTTACGACTTTACCAGGGGCTGGCCCTGCCTGGAACCGGTGAGGCACTATGGCCCAGAAGGCCCTCACATTCCGCTTGGCAAGACAAGACTCGCACTGGCATGATAGAGGGCAAGACAGAACAGCAAGCGATGCAGGCTAAGTCATAGGATTCCGAATGAAAACAACACAGGGGCACAGAGAAGACAAACCCTCTCATTGTGTTGAAGGTCTGGGGGAGAGACTTGGTGGACTTTTGTGGTACCAGCAGGACACACGTGATTGTGAAAACACGAGAACCCCAAACTGAATGCACGTTTTTTGGATTCTACATTTCTTGTTCTAGAGATCCCTGAAGAAATGAATCTTCCTACGGTGGCATAGAAAGAAGGAAACAAGGAAGAAGCCTGGAGAAGAGTTCTAGCCAGCCAAGTGTCAGCATTAGCAGTCACTGCTCCTGCCATCCGGAACCAGCGAAGGCAGAGACTCTTGGCTTCCTTCTGGCTGGGAGCCTGCCTCTCATCTTTTGGTGGAAACCTCTTATGACTCTGGTTGACTTGGCGATGTAGGGCCCAAGTTTATTAGTTTCGTGCTTAGGCCTGCATCTTTCCACTCCTCCCTTCTTAAGGAAGAGGAATGCTCATGGAATCAGTCAAAGTTTAGGAAGCTGATGGGGCCACATTTGCAGGTCAGTGAGTGATGTGTGGGCCTTGCTCTGTGTTTCCCAGCTAGGAATATAGTAAGATGTGGCATTTGAGAGGGGGGCATCAGCCAACGTGGGGCTGAATAGGAGGCCTCCTGGCCCAACTTCAGTTGGAGGCTTGACCAACTTTGGAGAAAGAGTGGGCTGTCAGGCCAAACCTCTCACTGGAGTTTGGGATTGGGGTCCAAACTGAGGTAGTGATAAAGTGTCACTTGGGACATTTCCTTCTGTTCCTCCCTATATCACATTCCTTGGGAACTTGCCAGGAGAGAGGGGTTTGTTCATGTCCTCACCTTTTGTAAAAGTTTTCTGTCTCTTCCCCAAGGATCATTTTGGGTTATCATTTGTGGTTTGGTTTTAGCTCGCCTCCTTCAACACTACTTTTTCTGTCCTTGGCAGTTTCCCCCTCCTCTGATCTGTTCTAGCACCTGGACTCTTTGCCACCTGCCTAATCATTTACATACCTCCTTGCTGTTTGCTATAATTTGCTATGCTTTTAGTGTATCTTAAATGACCAACCAAAGCACAGCTAGTCCTGTGGCCCATCGGTGCATTTTGAAGCTATTTGTTCTATACAAGCCTTTGTGCTGGTCTTTGATTATTTGTTTAGATATTGTCTTCCTGACCTTCAAGGTTATCTCCTAGCCTGGCATTTGCTGGCACACAGTGGAGAGGTGATCCCATAGGAGGTGATCCCATAGAAGGTGACCACTAAATGTTTGTTGATGCTTTGATTCATCTAAGATACATATCCTAACATTTTCCCATACCTGTGACCCACAGGGGAGTAGGCTGGACTTGATGAAATTTGGAGGCAATGCCAGGACTCAGTTTATAACCAGAGGAGAGGTCTTTAAATGGCGGTGGGGTGCATAATGTGTGTTTTGAACCCAGCAGTGACCTGAGCCCCCTGAGATTCTTCCCAAAGGCTTGGCCTCTTGGGCATGGGTTCCATAATAATCCAGAACTGTCAATGTCAGCTAACCCTGTGAGCGTAACATACAAATATTCTCGGAGATTTTATTGGAGTTGATGCTTAGTACTGTATATTATCCAGGTATTTTATGGTATCCACCCCTTTCCCCACCTAACTAGTTCACATTTCAGTAGCATTTCTAGCAATAATCTTCTCTGAAGTCACCCTTATAAGATCAGGACACTCTAAGAGGGTTGATCATGTAATTTGCTTTGGCCAGTTACATATTTGAAAATCCAAGCAAAGGTCACATCTGTCTGGCAGCTTTCAGGGCTGTCACGTCCTCCATCATGATCTCTTTGCCCTTTGACGTGACACTGGAGATATTCTGAGATTCCTTCATCAGCCTCGGTTGAAAAACAGCATGGAGCTGGCTTGCAGTGCACATGTTACAGGATGGAGAAACGAATGAGGGGGAGATTGTCATGGCTTTGCTGCTCTTCCCTTGAACCAGGCCCAGCCTTTGCTTTACTTTGACCTTTGGATTTCAGTACAAGTGACACTGCAGGAGTCCCAGAGTCTAGACCTGCAGATGCTTTGCAGCTTCTGCCTTTACTGCCTTGAGGCCCAACTGCCATGTAAAAACCCTTCCGTTGGACACTGAATGATGACAGACTTTGTGCAGACAGGTTTCAGTCTTCTAGGTGTTCCTGCCCAGATGAGGCTGTGTTAGACATCGCATCTCCCATGACCCAGGAGAGGAATGCAGTGCCGAGTGTGAACCCAGAACTGTCCAGCAAACCGCAATAGCATGAGAAGTAATAAGTTGTTGTTGTTTTAAGACATTAAAATTTGGAGCACTTTTTTGGGAAGCAACAAATAATGGAAACAGAGATTTCTGTTGTTGTAAGCTACTAAGATTTTGGGGCCACTTATTTTTTTAAAGATTTATTTATTTTTCAGTGTTCCAATTCATTGTTTATGCACCACACTCAGTGCTTCATGCAATATGTTTCCTCCTTAATACCAGGCTCACCCATCTCCCCGCTCCCCTCCCCTCTCAAACACTCAGTTTGTTTCTCAGAGTTCTTTAGACAGAGAGAGAGAGAGAGTTGACGGAGGGAGAGAGGGAATGGGAGAGGAAAATGACAGGGGGCTCAATCCCAAGATCCTGAGATCATGACCTGAGCCAAAATCAAGAGTTGGATGTTTAACTGACTGAGCCACGGAGGTGCCCCTGGGGTCACTTATTTTTAGCCCCAGTGTGTCTTGGCCTACACTGACTAGCACAACTAACAACGTGTCTTGTTTTATTTTATTTTTTAAAGATTGTATTTATTTATTTGACAGACAGAGATCACAAGTAGGCAGAGAGTCAGGCAGAGAGAGAGAAAAGGAAGCAGGCTCCCCGCAGAGCAGAGAGCCTGATCAGAGGCTCGATCCCAGGACCCTGGGATCATGACCTGAGCTGAAGGCAGAGGCTTTAACCCACTGAACCACCCAGGCACCCCTAATAATGTGTTTTAACATTGATTTATTTATATGAATTTATTTGATTAGTGATCCATTTGAATTTATTTCTATCGTTCCATTTTTGTATTATTAGCCCTGCTTTTCTGTGTCCTACGTCCTTCTTTTGTTTTGGGTTGTTTTAATTTTTTTTTAAATTAATGTTCTAAGATCTTATTTTGCATTTCTTTTAATTTATCAACACGGAGCTCGATCCCACAACCCCGAGGTCAGCCCTGAGCTGAAGCCAAGAGTCATATACTCAATGACTGAGCCACCTTGGTGCCCCTATTTTGAATGTTTTCTTTTTGTCCTTGTTTTTCAGGTATACTATGATGACTAGATTTGTTTTCCTTGGTTAGGATTATTTGGGGTCTCCTGGTTTTGAGGACTGTTGTTTTTTGACAGTTCTGAAAAATTCTTAGCCACAATCTCTCCAGATAACTATCTCTTGCCCACTGTCTATGATCTCTTTTAGAAATTTTGGTTCCATGTTGAACACCTTCTTGACCTATCCTTTGTGCCTTATAAACTTTTTGGTTCCTTTTGCTCTGACTTCTGATTAATTTCTTTAGATCTACCTTGCAGTCTGATAATTCTTTTGCTACTATTAGTCTACCATTTAGGCAGTTTGTTAAAGTTTCAAAGTATATATCTAAAATTTCTGAACATCTCTCTGATTCTTCCAAACATATTTGGTTGTACTTAGGGCCTTGTTGCTTGCACTTACTTCCAAGTGTTCCTTTTCCTTTGCAGCTATAATTAATAAAATTATAGTTACTGCTTATTTTGTGTCATTTAATTCCATTACATAAAGTTTTATTGATTGGAATTGCTATCTGTGTTTTTGCAGTTCTAACTTGTAATATCTTGGCTTCTTGTGTGTTGTATGATTTTCAACTATGAGTTGCTCATTTTATTTGGAACTTTAATCTGTGGGAATTCTTTATGAAGTTATAACCCTTCAGAGAGGACTTGCTCCTTTGGCTACCCATCCAGACTTTATAGTCCAGGGCAATTTTAAAAACAACTTTGTTGAGGTATCATATACATATCATTAAAGTCTCCCATTGAAGCATACTAATCAGTAAGCTCTAGTATGTTTGCAAGGACAGGTACTTACCACTATTATGAGGTTTTTTTTTTTTTTTTTTTTAAGATTTTATTTATTTATTTGACAGACAGAGATCAGAGTAGGCAGAGAAGCAGGTAGAGGGGGGCGGGAAAGAGGCTCCCTGCTGAGCAGAGAGCCCAAAGTGGGGCTGGATCCCAGTACCCTGGGATCATGACTTGAGCCAAAGGCAGAGGCTTTAACCCACTGAGCCACACAGGCACCCCCCTATTATGAGTTTTAAAGATTCTCCATCATTCTCTAGAGATCCCTTTGCCCACTAAAAGTTATCCAGCATTCCCACCCCTCAGCCCCAGGCCATCAGTAGTCTCCTTTCTCCTGTCAGTTTACTTTTTCTGGACCTTTCCTATAAGTGGAATCATATAAGCTGTGGTGTTTTATATCTGGTTTCTCTCACTTAGCATAATGTTCTGAGGCTCATCCATGTTCCCAGAATCACTTTCTATTAAATTCTAATCTTGAGATTTATTGGACTACATAAGTAGCATGAATTCACACCAAAATCCAGTGTGAGGTCCAGCTTATAAATACAGATCCTGATGGAAGAAAAATTTATTGCCACCCAATGCCCGTTGAAATAGACACATTTCCTTGTTGACTGCTTCTCAGCCCCAGATTTATTTATCATTTGCCCTTTACAAAGGACATAGTTCTTTGTGATCCCACGTTTATGTCAGGGTCCCCTTCTTTGTCTCCAATGCAGCCATCAAAGTGGAAACTCCCTGGGTGCCTGGCTGGCTCAGCAGGTGGAGTGCGAGAAACTTGATCTTGAGGCTGTAAGTTCAAGCCCCATGTTGGTGTAGAGATTACTGAAGAATAAAATCTTTACAAAGCAAGAAAGCAAACAAAACCAAAGTGGAAACTCAGGGTGTTTAGATTTCAGAAGAGACCCCCCAGGGCAGCCCTGGCATTCATTTCTCATTTCCTGGAATTCCTACTTTCACTTTATTTTTGATGTTTGTGTGTTTCTTGTGATTGTGCCATTTCAGCAGTGTATTTAGAAATACAAGTTTTACATGTATCCAGTATTTTAGATGTTTTTGTGGAAAGAGACCTTAAGGGGTTTCATCTACCACACTGCCAGAAATAGAAGGCTGGCAAAGTCCTCTGACCAAAGTCATTTGCTCACCTGTTCTGATGTCAGGTAAGTGGATAGTGAGGGGAAATTATTCGCATTCTGAGCTGAAGGCCATCCCATCCCTGTGGGCTACTTCCCCATCCTCGCTTACCTGCACAGATTAATTGGAAGTCTTCCTCATGGGGCCACTTGGTTTAGCATGTGTTTCCCTCCTATACACCTGCACATACTTCTCTTACACACCTCTTACTCAACCCTTTGCCCTTCCAGTGGGTCGTTAAAAACAATCGTGTTTTAGAAAGACAGTCCCTTCAATAAATGGTACTGGGAAAACTGGACAGCTATACGTAGAAGAATGAAACTCGACCATTCTCTTACACCGTACACAAAGATAAACTCGAAATGGATAAAAGACCTCAATGTGAGACAGGAATCCATCAGAATCCTAGAGGAGAACATAGGCAGTAATCTCTTCGATATCAGCTACAGCAACTTCTTTCAAGATATGTCTCCAAAGGCAAAGGAAACAAAAGCGAAAATGAACTTTTGGGACTTCATCAAGATCAAAAGCTTCTGCACAGCAAAGGAAACAGTCAACAAAACAAAGAGGCAACCCACGGAATGGGAGAAGATATTTGCAAATGACAGTACAGACAAAAGGTTGATATCCAGGATCTATAAAGAACTCCTCAAACTCAACACACACAAAACAGGTAATCATATAAAAAAATGGGCAGAAGATATTAACAGACACTTCTCCAATGAAGACATACAAATGGCTATCAGACACATGAAAAAATGTTCATCATCACTAGCCATCAGGGAGATTCAAATTAAAACCACATTGAGATATCACCTAACACCAGTTAGAATGGCCAAAATTAGCAAGACAGGAAACAACATGTGTTAGAGAGGATGTGGAGAAAGGGGAACCCTCTTACACTGTTGATGGGAATGCAAGTTGGTGCAGCCACTTTGGAGAACAGCGTGGAGATTCCTCGAGAAATTAAAAATAGAGCTTCCCTATGACCCTGCAATTGCACTACTGGGTATTTACCCCAAAGATACAGATGTAGTGAAAAGAAGGGCCATCTGTACTCAATGTTTATAGCAGCAATGGCCATGGTGGCCAAACTGGAAAGAACCAAGATGCCCTTCAACGGACGAATGGATAAGGAAGATGTCCATATACACTATGGAGTATTATACCTCCATCAGAAAGGATGAATACCCAACTTTTGTTGCAACATGGATGGGACTGGAAGAGATTATGCTGAGTGAAATAAGTCAAGCAGAGAGAGTCAATTATCATATGGTTTCACTTATTTGTGGAGCATAAGGAATAACATGGAGGACATGGGGAGATGGAGAGGAGAAGGGAGTTGAGGGAAATTAGAAGGGAAGGTGAACCATGAGAGACTATGGACTCTGAAAAACAACCTGAGGGTTTTTGGGAGGTTGGGGGAACCAGGTGGTGGGTATAAGGGAAGGCACGGATTGCATGGAGCACTGGGTGTGGTGCAAAAACAATGAATACTGTTATGCTGAAAAGAAATAAAAAAATTAAAAAAAATGCATTGGAAATTGCTAAGGTCTCTGACCAGCTTAATGCATGTCGATAGTTGTAGTTGAGGTGGCAAGGGCAGGGATCAGAGGTGGGGGAACTGAGGCCCAGAGACGTGAAGAGACCTGCCCAATTTCCACCGGAAAACCTGAACGGAAGCCAGACCGGCAGATTCCCTGGGGCAATGCTCCTCCCACCACCCGTTCTGCCCCCTGTTGGTGACTTAGGGAAATGGAGCTGGAGGGCATGGTGTTGGCACATCGTTGATCTTTGATGGGAGAAGTAAAGCTTTTGGAGAGTCCGTGGATTTTCCTCTTCTTTGACTTCTCAGTCTCCGCTGCCCCTTGCAACGTGAGAGCAGCAGTTGAGGAAAACAGACAGACAGACAGACAAACAAAACCCTGCTGTTGAATGTTTCTATTTTTAAACAATACGAATCATTTGAGAAGGAAATTTCTGGCTTCTCAGCCTGTTGTGGCTGGCTGGCTTGGCTTGACCCTTTAACTGGAGGACAGGGAGGGAGGATCCCAGTGTTTCCATCCCAGACCATGAACCCCTTTTCAATGAGTCCCCCCCCCCCATTTTGGAATTATTATTATTAATGTCCTTTCTAGCAATTTGAAAAAAAAAAGACAGACAAGCATGGCTTAGAGAGAAATCCTCAGTGATTGAAAATATCATTAGAAACAAGCTCCTGGTGTTCACTCTGTCATTTCCAAGTGTTCTGATGAGTTTCCTTTGAGCGCCGCACTGTATGAGTTGGCTGGAGCCCACCACGGTAGGCAGGCAGGTGTCATTTAGTCACCTGCCTCGGAAGCTAAGACAAGCCCCAGACAGAGTCTGCACATTCGCTTCTGGTGCAGCTACCAGGCACTGCCTCCAAATTGCCTCTGTGCTGTGCCAAAAGGACGCACGGAGGAGTGAAAGTAAGCTGCCGGGATGGTCATCTGAGTCATGGAGATAAACAATCACGGCAGTAGGAAAAATCACAACCAAATACCAGCTGTTGGACTGGGTTCAATATTTAAAAAAGAGAGAGAGAGAAAGAAATGGAAGCCAAAATTCCATTTTTATTTCTGATTTTTTTAAAAAAGATACTTTCAGGGGAAATCAGATCTTTGTGGTTAAAAAGGATGCCTGCCTTGGATTTAAAAAAAAAAAATCCAAAACAATATTTAGACGCTTTTTCCATCCTAAGGAACCTTCTCCTTAGGGTCTCATTTGCATGTAGGTAGATTCAGAACAGGTGACGTTGTGCACATCTAATCGGGTGGAATTGGAGTCCTTCCCTGAAGCTGTTGAAAAAACCCAAACAGATGGGGTCTAGACACATGACAAAGTGTTCTTCAGGTGACAAAGATTTGAAACTGCTGTTCTGGGCACTTGCAAGAGATTCCTGCATAACCTTGAAGGTTATGCACCACCAAAGAGATGCTGAATCTGACACTTCTCCCCTGTCGTATATAAATAAGAAATGCACAAAGAAACATAGACGAAGCAAGAAAAATCACGAGTAATTTCAGCCATTGCCAGATTTTGACACCTGATTTTGTTTGCACTTGACTCCCTTGGAAATAACAGGACAAAGAGCCAAGAGGTAAGAATGTACGCAGTTAAGGCTCTGGGTTGTTACTAATGCTGTTAATGTCCTGCTCAGATCCTTTGGGCACTAACTGCTCTAGCACACACCTGGGCTTCCATGAGACTCTGACTTTCTTTGTAGGCTGGAAGTGTTGGGGATTTCATGCCCTTGGGCATGGCCTTGAGGCAACAACTGATGGAAGCAGGTGTGTAAATGTCCCAAGTACTTGCCCCTCAAGCAGGACAACTCTGGCTCACTCTACCCTGTCAGGGTGACTCAGCTTGCCCTCCGTGGTCACATGATTGCTGGCTCACACACCAGGGCCTTCCTTTTCTTCCCTGTCTCACTTTCCTCCTTCCCTTCTGATGCTTGCTGAGATCACCTCCCAAATAGAGTATTTGCACTCAAATCCTTGTCTTCAAGGCTGTTTCTGGGGGAAATCCAGCCAAGACACAGGGGAACGTTTCCCATTAACTGGAAGTTCTTTGTGACATCTGATTCTTTGCCCTACGCACTTGGCCATGGATTCAAAGCATGTTAAAGCTGAGAGTGCAGAAATCCCCATCCCACGGATATATTTTATGTAGGAGGAAATGGAGGTTCATTGCACACACAGCCAAGTGGTTACAGATATGAGACTAGAAGCCAGTGGTCCTGGCAACCCCCCACCCAAGCTGGCCTTTTCTGGTCCCTACAACTCACTGCCCTGGGCACCCTTTAACTCTCTTATTTAAACAAGAATAAGAATCCTCGTGGTAGGGGGGCAGCATGAGAAGTCACGGATTATCCCCCTTTCTCTACCAGGCAGGACTTCAGCTAAGTCAACATCCCTATTATTATTATTATTATTATTATTATTATTAAAATTATTTATTTGAGAGACAGAGTTTGAGCAGGAGGAGAGACAGAGGGGAAGGAAAGAGATTCTGAAACAGACTCCCTGCTCAGGGGGCAGCCCGACGCGGGGCTCAATCTCACGACCTTGAGATCATGATCTGAGCCGAAATCAGGAGGCGACTGCTCAACTGAGCCCCGGGAGCCCCAACATCCCTATTATTATTATTGTTCTCAGATTCTTATGAGTTACATTTCCTTAGACTGGAAGATCATCATGACATTCCATCTTACTTTTACGTTTGACAAATATTTATTGAGGACTTAGTTGGGTCCCAGGAAGTGCCCTAGGTGCAGGAGGTATTACAGGACACTGTTGTTCCTGCCCTCACAGAGTGAACAGTCTGTGGGGAAGAGGAAACAGGGGAGCCGCAGATTCGAATGAGGGAGCCCTGAAAACACAGAGGCGGGGCACGTAACCCAGCACCGGGTTTTCCAGGAAGGCTTCCAGGAAGAAGTGATGGGTCAGCCGTGACAGGCAATCGAGTTAGAAGAGGTGAGTGGGGAAGTGTTCCAGGCCCCCCCCCCCCGCCCAAAGGCATTTGGAAGGCTGTAGGAGAGAGAGCACAGAGAGAGATTCAGTCTGGCTGAAGCTTAGATTGGAGGTGAGCAGATGAGGACCAGGAGGGAGGAAGGGCCACATGGCCAGGGGCCTCATGAGGCAGGGAGTGAGAGCAGGCGTTATCTGGAGGACCACAAACAGCCATCCAGATGCTTTAAACAGAGGAGTGACATGACCGCAATTACATCATAGAAAGATTGCCTTGATGGTTTGTGCAAAACAGATTGGAAGGGTCAAGCCAGGAGGCAGGGAGGCTGGTTCACAGCCAGACTGACAGTGGCCTGCACTTGTGTGTGGGGGGGGCAGTGGGGGTGGGGAGATGACAGCTGAACTAACTAGGAGGGAGGTGCAGGAGGACTGGGGAGGTCAGGTGAGGGGCCACGCCCATGGCCAGTTTCAGCCACTGGGTAAGGGGTACTACTGCCCGAGTGCCAGTCCTGTGTCTGGTATGGAGCTCCATTCCACTGGAATCCTGCAGAAGGAAGTGTGCGGAAGCCCATTCTCTTCTTCAGTCTAGTTTGGGGAGAGGAGTAACACATGGAACACAGCAGAGAAAAATTAAGCACGAAAATGAAAAGCACCAAAGCAATAGGAGAGAAGAAAAGAGAGGAACTTGTGCTTTATGATGTGAAGTTTCAAATACATACCAGAGTAAGGAGTACCTCATGCATAATGGATCTCCATGTACCCATTGCCTAGCTTCAAGCTTTACCGAATCAAGGCCAGTCTTATTTAATCTGGACCCTTAATTCTCCACCCCCACTGGCTTTTTGAAGTAAATACAGACACTGTAACATCTTGTCTGTAATTATTTCAGGAACTATCTCTGAAACAAAAGAACTCTTTAGAAAAAACATACGACAATGCCTTATCACATCTAAAATGATGAATAAAACTTTTCCAGTATCATCAAACCACTAGTGTTTAAATTTTATTGGTATATACTTATTTTTACACATATATGTATTTAGGTCTGAATCAATGTACAAATAAAGTCCAAATGTTGCACTGGATTTATTTAACTTAAAATAATAGACTTTTTTAAAAAAGATTTTATTTATTTGACAGGCAGAGATCACAAGCAGGCAGAGAGGCAGGTGGAGAGAGAGAGGGGGAAGCAGGCTCCCCGCAGAGCAGAGAGCCCGACTCAGGACTCCATCCCAGGATCCTGGGATCATGACCCAAGCTGAAGGCAGAGACCCAACCCACTGAGCCACCCAGGCACCTAGACTTTATTCTTTTTTTAGAGGGGTTTTAAGTTCATAGCAAAATGGAGAGGAAGAGGGAGAGATTTCCCATATGGCCCATTCCTCCCTCCACTAACCCCTCGAATAGCCTTCCCCATTATCAACAACCCCCACAAGACTGGGACATTTGTTACAATCTGTGAGCCTACATGGACATATCATAATCACCCAAAGACCACAGCTCACATTGGGGTTCGCTCTTAGTGTTGTGCATTTTGTGGTGTGGACAAATGTATAATGAGATAATGAGATATATCCCCTGTTATGGTATCACCCAGGCTAGTCTCACTGTTCTAAATATCCCTGTGCTTTGCTTATTCACGATTCTCTTTGCCCAGTCCCTGGCAACCACTCCTTTTCTTACTGTTTCCATGGCTTGCACTTTCTAGAATGTCATATGGTTGGCTTCATAGTTCATACCTTTTCAGATTCATGTCTTCCACTTGGTGATCTGCATTTAAGTTCCCTCTGTCTTTTCATGGGTTGGTAGCTCATTTCTACTTAGCACTGAATAATGTTCCATTGTCTGGATGAACCACAGTTTGTCATCCATTCACCTACTGAGGGACATCTTGGTGGCTTCCGAGTTTGGACAGTTATGAATAAAGCAGCCTCGTATATCCATGTGCAGGTTTTTGTGTGGACATAAATTCTCAGCTCCTTTGGGTAAATCCCAAGGAATGTGATGGCCGGGTGTCTTGTAACTTTCAATCTATAGATTTCTCTTCCATCTCTCTTTATCCTTGTAATTTATTTATTGAAGAAACTAGGTTGTTTGTTCTATAGAATTTTTCACAATCTGGATTTTTCTAGCTGTATCCCTGTGGTCTCAGCTGAGGTGTTTTCTCATCGGATATATTTCCTATAAATTGGGTGTAAAACCTAGTACTGTGATCAGATCCACATTTGATTTTTTGTTGTTGTTGATGACAATACTTCACAGAGGGGGCTGTGTTTTTTCCAGGAGTGGTTTCATCAAGCTGCCCTGAAGATGGAGTGTTGTCGGGTTAGTGAAGGAGATTGCTTTGAGTGATGTGGGCAGAGATGGTTCTGGGGTCTTCAACTGATGCAGGATAGGTGTCTATTGATTGTACCTATGCATAAAACCAGCTACCGTGTGTGTGTGTGTGTGTGTGTGTGTGTGCGCGTCTTTATGGATTTGCTTTCCAGGATGAGAAAAATACAGGAGCTTAGATTGTAGCTAACCAGGGAATGCTACATTTTCTGGCTTCTCAAGGAAAACAAGCTTACTAAAGAGAAGACATACTGACGTGGACAGTAAAGACTGCATGATAATAATATCACTCTAATCAGGTGCTTTCCCAAAGAACAAGGAGCACAGCATTTCTGTTTCTGAGCTGCCTCACTACAGTAGGCATTTTCACTTTCTACCCAGGCCCCTCTCTAGTTTTTCCATGTGTATTTGGGAATTACATTTGTGGTTATATTTAGTACATGTCATGGTTGTTCTTAAGACTTCTCTGATTGCTGCTAATTCACAGGAGAGTCTTCTGTTAGTGTCTGAAGTTCTAATTCACTGCAGTACCAGGAGGTTCTAATACTGTTCCGAACACATTGCTTATTCATGGATTGCCAGCTTTTCTGACTCAAAGTACAAATTTTAGGGAGTTAGTGTTCCTTAAAAGAGGACACCCCTTTTAAAGAAGTTTAAAGCCCTTCTCTTTTGTTAGGTGAACAGAGGGGTAGAGAAATGATTCCTTGGAACTGGGGTTAATGCCCAATGGCTTGTGGTGCATTCCATGCCAGTGGTTGGTTTTGAAGGAGTGGTGGAAATTTTTGTGAGTGGTAGAGAAGTCTTTGTAATACCCACTCCCTGTCTCCCCCACTGCTCCTAAACCCGATGGGCTCCTCCTCTTCCTGTCCAGCCCATAGCTCATGCTCATTGGCCTGTCTTGGCTCCAAGTGGCCTCTCAATGGGAAGATTCTTTTTCCCTGGCCGTGCTTCCCCACCTTGCTTAGGTACCACTTTCTCCATGAAGTCTTCCTGGGTCTCAACTGCCCAAGGCTCTCTAGTCTAAACCTCAGTTTATTACTTTTTAAAAGTTTTATTTATTTATTGGTCAGAGCACAAGTGCAAGCAGGGGGAGTGGCAGGCAGAGGGAGAAGCAGGCTCCTTGCTCAGCAAGGAGCCTGATGTGGGACTTGATTCCAGGGCCCTGAGATCATAGCCTCAGCTGAAGGCAGATGCTTAACCGACTGAGATACCAAGGTGTCCCGTAAACTTCAGTTTCACATGTACATTTGCCTTGTGTCATTCATTAATTGCCTCTTGTGTGTTTACCATGATGACTTCAACTGGAATGTAAACTCTGGGAGGGTAAAGACAGACCACCTCATGGTGGGGTGCACTAAAGACATCCAAGAGGTGGTCTGCCTTTAGTGCACCCCACAGCCCTGTCAGGCAGCAGATACTCAGTGCTTTGTAGAGCAGTGGTTCCCTGTTTGTGAAAGGTGAGGAGTAGAGAGTGAAATTTCAAAATGAAACTTATGACCCATATCACTAGCTTTAAATGTAGAATCATAGAATCATCAGCAATTGGTTCAGACATTCATTAAAGCCTGTTTCAATGTCTTGTCTTCCCTCTGCTCCCACAAATGCACATTAGGCACCTCCTAGGTATTAGGTCTTGGTTGGTGCTAGAGATGTGAAGACGACAAAGACACAGAGGTGACAGTCTTGTGAGTAGCTATATTGTGACATGCTGTGCTAGAGGCAAGTCCCAGGTGATGGGATGTCAGAGAAAAGGGTGACAAAGTCCTCTTGGGAGGTCTTCCTCCATCTCTCTGCCTCTTTATTGACTTTGGTAGGTAACTTTTCCGAGGTTGGAATTTTGTAACATTACTGAGTAATGGATTCTGGCACGATTGTCCCTTAACATTGGGAAGAAGCAGTTTCACATATGGCTTTAGAGCACAGTTCAATCTGGATTCTAGTCCCAGTGCGGCCATTGCCTAGGGTGGCCTCCAGAAAGCCCTCTTAACCTCTCCCAGCTCCAGTTTCCTTCTATGAAGAAGGGGGATAATCATTACCCAACTGCAGGGGTGAGATGAGTCTGCAAGAGGGTGACTCACGGGCTGAATCAGGAATGCTCAGCAAATGTTGGCTATTCTAGAGAATGTTCCTTCTAACTCGAATCCCTTTCTCCTCCTCCTCCCAATGACTTAAGTTCTCTCCCTCTGCCGTCATACATGCTGTTCAGCCTCAGAGAACTATCTCATTGGATTCTAGGGCTTTTATTTCAATAGTAGGAACACAGTTTAGATAGATAGAAGACAGTGAGGGGACAGGAACTTGGAGGTTCCTGGTTCTGAGCCCGCTTTTCATTCACAACTGCTGCCTTTGCTGGACTTACTTTTTACCAAGTGCAGAGCCAAGGGGTGAGGATTTCTGTCTGTCCCAGTGGGACACAGAGGGTGAGTGAGTTAACATTTACAAAGTGCTTTGAGCTCCTTGGAGAAAAGGCGCAATCTAAGTATTCTCATTACTGCATGAATAATAGATGAGCCTAAAGCACTTTGCAAATATGAAGTTCTTTAGCAATGCTAAATAATACTTTCGCCAACCTACCTGTGAGGGAGGGGTCAGTTTCTGAAACTCTGATGGTTCTGGTCTTGGCTGTCACTAATGTGAAGCATGATCATAGGCAAAGTTGTTTCCTCCATCTGGGCTACAGCAGGAATCAGGGTAATGTCATTTGTAGGAGGGAGATGATAACTTCTTCAAAGCAGGGTTAGTTTTTGGGCAGAGGTTCTGAGCAGTGGCTATGCCTCCTTCCTCCTCCTCTTTGGTGCTTTTGCTCTGGGTGTGGAGGCGGTGGCGGTCCTCGCACCAGGACTATGGAGAAAAGGTTTCCTGGACGTTTCCTGAGGGCTGTAAAAATACCTAACAATCATCTCTCTCTCTTATTTAAAAAAAGTTATACAGTACACATAACACATCTTACCATCTTCGGCCCTTTAAATACAGAGTTCAGTAGTGTTAGGTACACTCACATGGTTGTGCAACCAACCTCCAGAACTCTTCATCTTGCAAAAGTGAAACCCACTTTTCCACCCACGAAACCACAGTGACAACCACCATTCTACTTTCCAGCTCTGTGAATTTGACTCTTCTTGCTACCTCACATAAGCGGTATCATATAGCATTTATCTTTTTGTGACTGGCTTGATTCATTTAGCATGACACTCTCAAGGTTTGTCTGTGTTGTAGAGTGTGTCAGAATTTTCTTCCTTTTTGAGAGTGAGTAATAGTCCATTGTGGTTATGGGTCACATTTTGTTTATTTATCCATCAAAGGACACTTGGATATTATAAATAATGCTTCTAGGAACATGGTTGTATGACTGTCTCTTTGAGACCTTGCCTTCATTCTCTTGGGACACCTAGAAGTAGAATTGCTCAATCATGCAATAATTCTGTTTTCAGCTTTTTAAAGAAATGATCATATCTTCTTATTCTTCAAAGATGAAGAGTTGGATAATAAACTTTGATAGCCCTAGATTCTCCACTCTGCATGGTTACCTCCATCATGGGCCTCTACCTTCACTTGTATTCACTAAATTTTGACCTTGAAGATAATTTACATTTTTTCAAGAGGGTTATGTAATTTTAGGCCCTTGGGCTTGGATGAGACTTTAAAGACTTGCTCTATAATGAACAATGCTTTGTTGTGGTCACATCCAGGGTCCAGAGGCCTTACAGCAGAAGGCATCCTGGAGTTGAGGAACATATCAAGCTAAAACTCATCTCCCTCAGTTTTCCCCCAGGAGTCCGGCAGGACAACACAGAATAGCCTAGGTCCTCTTCCACACCCAGAGCCTAAAAAACTTTAAAGCAATTCTCATGTGGCTTTAAGTGTTTTCCTCTCCAGCCCACACATTTGCCCATGACCATTTCTTACCACGCATTTCTCCTCATCTTTGGCTTTAGAGTTAAAAATCAGGGAGAGGGCACCATTTCAGAATCCCTGACATTCCAAGTAGAAGCCCAGATTTTTTTCACCTGTACTAGTGCTCCTTGAATGACAAGACACATAAGGAGGCTCCATCCACTTTCAACCGCAGCTCTCGGCTTCTGTAGAATTTGCCAAATAAACACATGGCATAACGTTGGGAAGACGGGAAGAGGATGACATTTTTTCCAGAACATGCGTAGGAAATGGAGATCTCTTCTTCAGGAAGGGCCAGGTGAAATATACCAGTAAGGAAGTGTGTGGCGACAAGTAACATCTGGCTAATAGTGGTTAATGTAAAAAACAGTCAACTCAACTAGCCAGAAGTCTACAAGGGCAGTTGTAGATTTGGTGGTTGGCTCAACCATCTAGTGTCATCTAGGAACCAGGTTCTTTCTGTGTGTCACTCAACCCCAGATTGTTAACTTTTGCTTCTTAGGCTTCTTGTCACAGGTCACAATTGGCTACCTCAGCTGCAGAGAGCAAATCCTCAAGAAGTCATTTTTAAAGGATGAGGAAATAGAAGTCATCAACATTCTCTACCTGTCTCTCTCTCCTTTTCTTTTTTTAGTTGTTTTTTTAAAGATTTTATTTATTTATTTGAGAGAGAGAGACAGAGTGAAAGAGAGCATGAGATGGGAGAAGGTCAGAGGGAGGAGCAGACTCCCTATGGAGCTGGGACCCTGATGTGGGACTCGATCCTGAGACTCTGGGATCATGACCCAAGCCGAAGGCAGTCACTTAACCAACTGAGTCACCCAGGCACCCTCTCTTTTCTTTTCTAACAGGGAAAAAAATTCTTCCAGGAGATCCCTCTAAGCAAACCTCCCCTTTCATGTCTTTTACCAGAGCTCAGTCTCATGCCCCTACCTAAGGTACTCACTTGCCATTGGAAATGGCATTACTGGGCTCATCTTGGGCTAATCGCAGTTTCACAGTTGATCCTTTGGGAAAAAAGGCTATGGGAACACGAGTGGAGTACCATAGCCCTAGGGACGCAGGTGACCAGCAGCATCTACACAAATGTGCTACCGAAGAAGAATCAAGAGTGACCAGAGTTTTTATCCAAAAATGTGTAATTTAGAGAGGTGCATT
This sequence comes from Mustela putorius furo, assembly GCF_011764305.1. NCBI lineage: Eukaryota > Metazoa > Chordata > Mammalia > Carnivora > Mustelidae > Mustela > Mustela putorius. Next base: position 40,526,954 of record NW_025422010.1, read on the forward strand.
TAATTAAGGGACCTTTAACCTTAATAGTCAAACTTAAGACAAACATCAGACCCTTTGCTTATATCTTAATTTTATTTTTCTTTAGTTCCCCTGGACTGTTTCGCAGCTGCCCTGCAAAGTTAATGGTACTAATCACATATCTGGGTAAGATTCAATGGTTCATAAATAATTTTCACTTACATTATCCATTTGACCCTCCCCCAAACTGTGTGGGGTAGGTAAAGGGTTATTGCAATTTTCATTGTTTTTTGGGGGGGTTTAGGTTCAGAGGGCTGAGCTAATCATACCTCTCAGCCCATGACACATGACACATGCTAACATCTATTGTTTATACCCTGCCCTTCTCTTGACTTAATAATTAATTAATCAGTCCACTCCCTTTTATTACTCTCTCCCATTCACACTTCCCTTCGTCCATGCAGGCGATCATTTTAGATGTATCTGATGTTTACCTTGTTATTTCTGTGTGTCATGCAAAATGTGTATTTTGTTTAGTGTGCATGCAATTTACACTTACACAAGCGGTAATATTCTGTAGATCTCACTCTGCTTTGTATTGTTTTCTCTCCATCCTCTGTTCTCAAGAGCGATCCATGTCACCTTCTACATCTACTCCCTTGTCTCTAAACTCCATGGGGTGGGTCCATTATGTTTTATTCATCTAGATCCCTTTGTGGAAGCTTAGATGACCTCCAGCTCTGTGCCCACCAACATCTCCACCGCTGATGGGCCTGGGTGAGAATTTCTCTGGGATACAGACTCAAGAGAACGGTTGCTGAGCCATACGGTAAACACTTTGAATAAGCACCACCCAAAAGTCTCTCCAGAAAGGTTGCACTAATCCATACAACCAAGAATTGTTCACATTTAACTGGAAACTAGGTGTGGAGGAGGCTTCACTGGTTCGGGCTTCCATATGCAGTAAAAGCCAGTTGGGGTGTGTCATGAACCTAACACCAGGTCTTCTGACTCCAGAGCCTTTTCATTTTCTAGGGCATCATTCTGACAGTCTTCTGGATCATAATATGGAACATAACAAGATTTCTGGGGGCTCATAATATTTAGAGAATGCATGGACTTTCAGAAATGGCATTGCTGGTGCTAATGGCAAGTTACAGTGAAAGTAAACAGGTCCCTCATGTTCTGTGGTCTGATTTAACTTGGTCTGGGCCCTTTTGGCTGCTTTACCACAGTTGCTGTCATGTTCTTTGGGGCAGCACTTGGAAAAGCAGAGGAATTGCTGCATGTCTAAACTCCCTGCATCCCATTGGCCAAGAGCCAACATGTGCTACCTCCAGGCTAATTTGAGCTAAAAGTAAATGAGGCACAGGATGATGTACGGAGGTGTTAAATTACTGTATCGTACACCTGAAACTAACATAACACTGTGTGTTAACTAACCAGAATTAAAACGAAAACTTAAAGAAAAATAAAATAAAAGTAAATGAGGCATCATAGATCAGATAGTGCTATAAGCAGATGGGGCCCTAGAGATTGTCTAGTTCAATCCTCCCCTTTTCCAGATGGCAAAAGGGAGGCTCAGAGGGAGGAAGCCACTTGCCTGAGATCATATGGTCAGATGCAAAGGCAGGAGAGGCATGAAGGTCACCTGAAAACCAGTCTGTCACTCTGGTGACAGCAATGTTCCCCTGCCTGCCCTTGAACTCTAAACAACCTATAAACAGTGATGCATTGGCGAATGCATAACGACCACCTCTTGAGGGGGAGAAACCAGACTCTACTGGCCAATTTCTCTGGTGTAGACACTCTGACCATGGCCATTTCTAGCTGCCAAAGAGAGGTCACCGAATTGGGGGGTGAGATGGGCAGTGGTATGCATCATTGCCACACAGAGAAAACAGACACCAACTGTGGCCAGGACATAGACAGAGGAAGGTCTAGGCAACTGATCAAGAAGTGATGAGTTCCACTTATTTATTACCTCTGTTTTCAGTATAAGTTATTTGATTCTAAGTTTATATAACTTAGTAATGTCTAGTAATGGCTGTGTTGAATAGTAGCTCACAAAATGCCCCAAAATGTAACATTTGGCTCCTGGGAGCCCCAGTGCCCCAGTCCCAGTACACCATTGTCTACAGGGCAGTGAAACCAGCTTCTCAGTGTGGCAACTTGTGTTCCTAGTTTATAAATTTGTCTCAAGTCTTTCTTTTTTTTTTGAAGGTTTATTTCTTTATTTCAGAGAGAGAAAGTGCGAGCAGGAGCAGAGTGGGGGGAGAGGGAGAGAGAATCTCAAGCAGACTCCTTGCTGAGCACTGAGCCTGACCCCTTGGCTCCACCTCAGGACCCCCCACTCCTCACCCACAGAGATCACGACCTGAGCCGAAATCAAGAGTCAGACGCTTAACTGACTGAGCCACCCAGGTGCCCCTCAAGTCATCTGAATACTCTTTAATGGAAACATGCATTATGAATAGATGGAAAGAAAAAAGGCAGAGGATAAATGAATCATTCTGGAGAGGCATTTTCTGGGTAACTGAAGGTATAGCTCTTTAAGCTCCCAAACTAAAGAAATTTTAACTCTGCTGGATGGACTTTTAAAAGAACAGGGTCACACCTGGCACGTGGCATTATAGCTCATTACTTTCTTATTGACAACGAGAGACCTGGGGAGCTGTGGAAGGCTCTTTCTGGAATAAGGGACCTCAGCTTCTGTGCTGTTGGGGTTCTTGACTTTCTTTCTGAGGGTGTTTATTCTCACTCAATGTCCAGAGCTGTGAGTTCTTCCCACTATCAGCATGTCTGTCTCTAGCTCTCCCTCTTTCTAATTGAAAGAGAAACAAAGAGTTAGACTTATTAGAATTATATTAAAAATTTCATTAATCTGATGGGATGCAGGCCTGATGAATAAATGGCAAAATTTTTGTGCACAGATCTTACAGTATTTATTTTGGCTGCTCAGAAGCCTTTTGGCTTAAGTTTTACTTTTTGTAGAATCTCTGAAGAGGAGCTATTTCCGGATGACTATGTTCCAGATCAGTGAGTATTGCTACAACTTATCATTTTCTCTAAGAATAGACTAAAGCTTATACACATGACAATATTTTTCATATTATATATAATCAGTAAAATGGACATTAAAAAAAATTAGATACAATTCTGTAGTCACCAAATTAGCAAACATTAGAGTCTGAGAAGAACAAGTGGTTGTAGAATGGAAAAGCGAAGATTTCTCATCTGCCGCTGAAAAATTTTCTTTGCATGCCTGGCGTTCCATTATAAAAGAAAGGAAGATTCTTCTCTGGGCCAGGCACTACATCAGAGAAGAAGTCGAGCCGTCCCAGTCTGTTTGTGGAGGGACTGACTCCATGATGCTGTTGGAACATGAGGCGTTCCATATGGTGAATTTTGCAAAGAACAGTAAGAATCTGAAGGGGACGTTTGGCGCATGTCTCCTTGCTCCCAGGGGCATTCTTGAACTGTTTCAGCACAGATCCAGGCAATGGGTGGGGAAGCAGATGTAGTATTTGAAATGTCCCCCCCCCCCACCCCAATCTGGAGGAAGGGAGGTCTGTCCATGCACCTGCCATCCTGGGCAGTGCCGCTTGCTAGGGCTGGGAGCCGAAGTACACCTAGTGCTGCCTTAGTTTCACTGGTGTGTCCACGCCTTTGCTGAGAAGGAGAAAACATCAGGTCATTATCAGAGCAGGTGGTTTTCCCTACTTCCGTCTTCCCTAACTGCATGAAAGGCATCGCCGGTGCTCATCAGGGGAGCCGGCCACTGCTCTGCAGAAAAGGGACCCTTCGCGCCATTCCCAATATCCTGCTCACCTCTTTGGGGCCTCATTTTACCTCTTTTCCTTAAGACTTATTAAGTCATTTGAGGAGATTCATGTGATGGACCATGGAACAGAAGTGTCCAGGGCCAGAATCAGGAGGTGAGCAGGCATGAAGACAAAACCCCCTTTCCCACCCTGGCCTCGGCTCCCTGCTGTTGCCATCACTTGGGCAACTTCTAGAAATTCTCTGGAGCTGGGGTCACCCCACGTTGGGCTGCGGGGAGTCCAGGAGCAGGTTTGCTCCCCCACAACCCCCCTCATTGGCCTAATTAACAAGTTGGGTTTTTTCCAACTCCTGGCTGTGGCTCCCATGGGGCTGGGCTCTGCTGGGGGTGGGCAGACAGTCTTACTTTAAGCAGTGTATTGATCCTTACATGGTCGTGAGCCCCTCTTGGGGGAGTACTCTCATGTTTTAAGTGCACGCAGTTACTCTCTTGACTGGCTTGTAAACAGGTTTTAATGGGGCTATTAGTGTAAAAGGACAGGAAACTTTCAAAAACAGCCTCTTAAATATTCATGAGGATGTTAAATCTGGCGCTTAATCACCAGTGTTTGCACACAGCTAACAGGGAGGGAGGACAGCTGACAGGCTGCCTTCACTCTGAACAATTGACAGGGCATTAATAAACGCTCCTACAGGCATGATTAATGGCCAACAGAACAGACCTTTTTTTTTTTTTTTTTAAACAAACAGAGCCCCTCTCCATTGGGGATTCCTATTCTGAGAGGGGGGAGTGTCCCTGCGGGGTGGGAGTGGGATTGGGGGAACATGGAAGCTGGAGAGGTGCAGTCCTTCAGAACAAATCCTATCCCATCAGAAATAGTTCAGTGGGGCCCCCTCTTCCCCCTAGGATGGCTGTTCATTTCCTAGAGCATGGTTTCTCAGGGGAAACTTTCCAAAAACTTAAGCAGAAAATCATCTCCAAAAAATTCCTACCTGGAGAATTCTTTAACTCAGCTATGGCAGGGCCTTGAGGGAAGCACCTGGGAACTCACTGGGGGAGCTCCCTGGAGGGTCCTTACTAAGATGCCTCTTTAATACCTGAGCTCACACACTTTCAGAGTGGAGTTAAATGCAGACAAAGATGGTCAGCGGTGGCTCAGGGGCTCCTGGGAGCTGCCTTATCCTCCTCAAGCCACCTGTCTGCTTGTGCATTTTCATTCTTGGAGAGACGTCTTTCTCTCACTTCTCTCTGTAATGGTGGATGTAGAGTTCCCATTGAAAATGTACAGGAAGAGTGCTTTTTTTAACTAGTAAATGATCCATGGTGTTTTACTTCTAGAATGGACCTTGGAGACTATCTAGGTCCATCCTCACTTCTGCTAAATATGGAGATTATCTAGGTGTAGAGAGATTGAAGATCTTGTCCAAAGCCACCTACTAAGGAAAGAACAGATGGTACTGGACACCAGCTGTCCCGACTCCTGGTTTGCACCCATACCGGCATGATGTGGCTTCTCCAGGGAGAGCCCGAGAACACCCAGCTGGTTCCTCCAGGGGTGCTAGAGGCTCAAAGGCCAGATCAGTTGCAAGTAGGACAAGATTAGTACTACAAGAACCACAACCACGTTAAGCACAGAAAGTTCTGGAAAACATCCCACATTTTCTGTGTGGTGGGAAACCCTAGCTTCATTATCAGAGACCAACTCAGAAATTCAAAACCGTTTCCTTGACGTAAGTGCCAGCTGGGAGTTTTGGTTGGCAAGTTCTATCTAGAAATGAAATCAAGGCTACCTCCCATGTCTAAAGTCAGAAATCCATAAAGATCTATTTTAGGGCTAGAAAAAGCCCACTATATTTTATAATGGTTGATCAGGGCAAAAACATCAACATCTCCCATAAAACACTTCCCAGTGCCTAGCCCTTGCTGTCCACATTCTGCGCACTTCCTTCCCATGCACAAGCTGTTGCAAGGTGGATATCAAGTAGCCCTTTCCCCAAGGTACTCTTCCTCTTGTTAGTGATTTAACCCTAGGGCCATGACAAAAAACTGAGAGCTTTTTGCAAATAGCACTTTCGTCATCTCATACCCCTGATGAAGAGTCCATAGTGGTACCCTTTACATTTGGGTCTAGTGCAGGTTGGTGCTCCTCTGCACAGCCAGTTTTAGCTTCCCCTCTGAGCCAAACATATCCCTTCCTTTCCAGTCAGTGGACCAAGGAACATGCCACAGGCAATGTGGATATGATTATTAACCTTAGATTTGTTTAGAGACTCCGTGCAACATTTTTTTTTTTTTTAATGGAATGCCAACCAGGAATGAAAAATCAACCCCTCTTGCTAAACAGTTTGCATTAATGACTTCCATAAGAGCCAATCTATTGATTTTTTTTTTAAAACAAAACTCCACTTGTCTCTTTCATCTGGATATATAGCTGGTAGGTGTTATTGGTGAAGCAACCAATTTGAGAAATAGTTTCCTTCTCACAATTACAATGAATGTATTTTGACAGTTTTCACCAATAATGGTTACAGTGTTTGGTATAAATGGGAAGCACAGATGAAGCTTTAAACCCCAGTGGAGTTGGGCACTCTCTTCTCAGTGGAAGACTCACTGTCGGTGGTATGAAGTGCAAGGACAGATTCTATATGCCTTGCTAGTTAGTCAGTCTGACACCACATGTTGGACAGCACAACACTGATTTCACAGAACATGACTTTGGATTGACATCATGACTCTTCCACCAAAGTCTCCTATTCTATAATGTTGTTTTTGTTTGTTTAATCAGTCAGATTTGAAGGACTCAGCATGGCTCACTGAAAATACTTGGATTAGGATGTAGAGAATTTAGATTCTACTCCCAATAATCCTCCTAATTTGATGTTTAGATTAGGCAAACTCCCTTTCCTTACCTACAAAATGAGTACAGTAAACTGTCCTGTCAATCTGTTATTTCAGGTGAAGTAATGCATACATTGACTATTTGTTGTTTTTATCTGATGTCTCACAGTCACCTTAAAATGAAACTTCCCTACGTTGAACTTAGATTCTCTTCCTCTTGAAACCTACTCCTTTTCCAGCATTCTCAGATCAATCAGTGGTATTATAAATGACTCAGGTGATCATTCCAGAAACTGGAAACTGGAGTCATCCTCTCCCCCCATTGTAGCTGATCAATATCACATTCTGTTCTGCCTTTTAAGAAAGTCTCAAATCTACTCACCCCACTCACCAGTCTGGTCCAAGCCAAGTTCGTCTCCTGCCTGGGTGGGGGGCATCACCTCCTTACATTTCTGCTGTGCCCACTATTGTCTGTTGGTACCCCCTAGCAGCCAGATCCATCCTCTAAAAATATAACCTGCTCATCATTCTCCTACCTAGAACCCTCCAATGGTTGCCCAAGTTCATCAACATGGGCTATCATCCATGATAGTCTTGACCCCCCTTCCCTTCAGTCTTATTTTGATCTCATTCCACTTCAAACACACTGTCCTCTTTTGCTCCTTTTGTGTTTCTTTCAAGTCCTGGAGGCTTCGCAGTGCAGTTCCCTCCGCTAGAAAGCTAACAAGCCAATCATTGTCCTACTCACCTACTCACCTGTAGAGGGGACCTCCCTGCTCCCATTCCTATTCCCCAATAGGATTTCCATGATCATTGTCTTGTGTAGCATTTAACAAAATTGCATCTTAACTATATATTTGTGTGACTGTTGGGACCATAAGCTCCATGAGGACCACTTTGTTTGCTCCTTTGCCCCCAGTGCCTTGACAAAGTGCTCATCACATGGCACACCTGCAAAGTTAAGGATGAATGCACATGTGAATGATGGTTGAACATCAATGAAAATGCAAGTTATTTTCACTCTTGTGTCCGTGGGATATTGAATTAAGTGGTTAGGTGAGACATCGCTCATGAGTCAGAAATTTTTTTGGCGGTAAGTTAACCAAGTCCAGAAACTCAATCTTGAACTAGTTTAAATGTCAAAGGGGGAAGTTTATTGGCCTCTGTCACATAACTAAACAAAGGCAATACTGAAGATGGCTTCAGTTACTCAAAAGATGACAGTTAGTTTCTCTTTTTCCTTCCATCTCATTCCTGTTTGACTTCACTCTTCAATGCAGACAGATATCTCCATAGGATAGGGAACATGGCAGCTGGGAACCCTAGGTTCACAACTTTTTAGTGTTTCCTGCCAGGAAAACTCCAGGAGGGGATTCTTCTTGACTCTTCCTTGGGTCACAGGCCCATTCCTGGTCACTGTGACTGCTGTCCCCACCGTGGCCAAGAGGATGGAGCCATCATTAATCGACCACAGAGCTCCTGGGATAAGGGTCTGTTACCAGAAGGGTGGGGTTGGCAGCCAATATTGGGTGGGGTGGGGAGGTACTGGGCTTGGCAGTTAAAGACAATAGCCACCATACAGTGAGAATCCTGTAGGAATGGAGACCAGCTGATCTGCATTCTAATGTTCATGATTTACGCCTTGATTTTTCTGGCTCCTGGCACAGCTAAGGTTCATCAGAAAACTCGGAACAGATGTGGCTTCTCTGTGCATAGATTTGGCAGCCAGCATCTTGAAATTCCATGAAAGGAGTTTATCTTTGGGTTAGGATAAGAGTCTTCCATGGTTAATTATAATTTAGGAACCTATATAAAGAGTTAGCTTTAGAATTCATGGTGCCAGTAGCCATCAATATTAACCTAACTATTGTTCTCCCCCCTTGCTAGGGAGTTAGTGGTGGAGACTTTGGCATAAAAAGACAATGCTGGTCCTGCCTGGTGGTAATTGAATTAATAAGTGAGATGTAGAAGATGATATATTCCCACCAATCTTCCATAGCCTTAAACATCACCCCTCTCTGAAGCGTTCACTGTCCTCCCATGAGGACTAACAGTTAAAGTTCTATTTATAGGATTGTTATGAGAATTTAATGAGTTAATACATATGAAGCACTGGACTGTAAGCACTCAGTGAATTTTAGCTATGATCATTGCAATAGGACAAAAGGGAAAACACAGGCACGGTGACTACCAAAAACAGACGTCATAGCTTTTCTGTGTCCTAAGTCCTAAGTTTTTCCATCTGATACAGGTAACTTTTGCTTTAAGAATTTGTCTGGGAACCACACAATGGAAATTTCAGTAACTATGCTGGGGCTGCGTTATCTCATGCACAGCCATTTTTCAACTGGGTTCCTCCAATAGCTTTGCAAAATGTAGGTATTGTTCTAATATTTTGTGCTTAAGGCTCACTGGTAGAGTTTGTTTGAAATGTGCTTTTCTTGAGTCTCCTCCTGAGAGATTCTGATTTTGTAGGCCTGGTGGAGGGGGTCTAGGAATTTTACTTTCTAACCATAGCTTCAGTGAGTCTCCTGTAGGTGGTTTCATGGACTGAGGTTTGAGAAACAGACCCAGAGGAAGGTGCAGTTGGAATGAGGAAAGATGGGGAAAGTAAGCAGTACTTTATGGTTGGGGTTTCCCAAAGTCCCAAAGTGCTCTGCACTTGGAAGAGAACTCCATTGTGTTGCCCTCGTGTGCCAGCCAGGGTGAGTGTCACATATGTACAAGTCATCCATTGTGTCTACTATCTAGTCAGCCTATAGCCATCTGGACTGGTGACAGGGTCGCAGCTCTGTCAAGCCCCAAATTCAGCATCCATTCATTGTTGAGCTGACAATTATGAAGAGGAGATGGTAGTGGGTAGAGGCCTGGACTGTTAGAGGGTCCACAGAATGAATGTTTTTATGGACATCATGGTGGAAGCTCCCCTTATATCCTGTCCTCTTGCATGAAGTGATTTCCAGGAAGGTTCAGGAATAGATTTTGAATGGTCAGATGCAATCCCAAAGACCCTGCCCTTTGGGAAGGAGTTGGTGCGTATTAAGGCAGCCTATCAGAGGAACATGCATTACCAACTCTTATGCTTTTGTATTAAGCATTATGTCTCATCTTTACAGTCAGATTAATGGAGATTAGTGGTTCCACTTAAGAGTTTAAACATTGTGCTGACCCAAATTGTTGGAGCCATCATAACATGGTGCTATATGTTTAAGGGCTGGACCAGCTGGTAGTTGAGTGGGGGAGGGGAAGGTCTACATTTTCGCAAAGTGATTTCATTAATTGTTTTGCAAAAGAAAGCTGGGGTGACTCTTTATACATAATGCATATATGGCACTTTCCCTACTTTCCACACACTTAAATGCCCATCAGCTCAGTCTGGTGATGCTCCCTTGCTAAGAGGACATTTAATAATCAACGGTCACTCACGCTTGCCTCCCTTGGCTTCTGTGGGTGGAGCCCAGTCCCTGAAGTCTCAAATGGTTTCATTAATGTCTTTTATCCACATGAAGGATAAAAATAAATCTCTCAAAAGCTCTTAGAAACCCTATACCCTGTATGTAGGAGGAAAAAGGAGGACGGCTGTTAATTAATAAACTTAAACTGTCTCTGCAGGAACATACAGCTGTGATCCAGAGAACACATGAACCAAACTTAGCCTCTGTCAAGTCAGAGTTACTCTTTATTCATTGGACAGATTAAGGAATTGAAGACTCTGTGTCTTAATTCAGGCTGCTATAATGAAATACCATAGACTTGTTGACTTGAACAACAAATGTTTATTTCATGTAGTTCTGGAGATTGGAAAGTCCAAGACCAAGGTGATGCCAGATTCTGTGTCTGGTGAGGACCTGCTTCCAGTTTTCAGGTTTCCATCTTCTCCTTATGTCCTCACATGGCCTTTCCGTGGTGAGTGCAGATGGTGAGATGGGGAGAGAGCAAGCTCAGGTCCCTTTCTCTTTTTATCAAGACATTAATCCCATAAAGAGGGCCCCACTCTTATGACCTCATCAAACCCTTATTGCTTCCCAAAGACCCCACCTCCAAAACCGTCACATTGAGGGTTCCTCCTTCCCTGTATGATTTGGGGGTGATGGACCATTGCACTCTGTGTTATAAAGTTGAAGAGGAAGTCATGCATGAATTTTGCTTTAAAGCAAAGTGCATCTTTCTTAGCTCGTATACTCAGGGCATATCCTCAGAGGGGAAGAACGTGGTTGGAAATAGTCAACATCTGCTTGGAACTAAATCTGGTGAATAAGATGAGTGAAGAGGCTGGAGAAGGGCATGCTTGGTTAAGAGGAGATAATGTGACTAGTTTTGTTGTGGGGCCAGCTGGAGCTGGAGGTTAGCAAGAAAAGAAGCCCCCAAATGCTTGGCATAAAAGCAGCATCAACAGATGCAAAGATTAGTATGGGGCAGAAGGGATCAGGATTTGGTGGAGGGAGGGTGTGTGTGTGAATTGTAAAGGCTCTGCCCGTCCATTCTCCCTCAACTCTAGTTGTGAATCACTGTCAAAGGGATGCCCTGGAACAGGAGCACTCATTTAATACTCAGAAAGTTTTGTTCTAAGAAATGTTCTCTTAATGTGTAAGCATACAAGGATATACGTGGCATAGAAGGATTTTTAAAAAATGATTTTATTTATTTGACAGACAGAGATCACAAGTAGACAGAGAGGCAGGCAGAGAGAGATGGGGGAAGCAGTCTCTCTGCTGAGCAGAGAGTCCGATGCGGGGCTCGATCCCAGGACCCTGAGATCATGACCCGAGCTGAAGGCAGAGGCTTTAACCCACTGAGCCACCCAGGCATCCCAGAAGGATTTTTTTTTGAAGTGGCTTCTACTTTATGTTTTTCTAAGAGTATTTAGAAATATCTTCATAGTTTCAACTTTCAAACAGTTTCCTCCAAACTATATATTTTAACATTTAATGCATTTACTGCAAACTATTTAATGCAAACTATTATTTTAACCATAAGAGCATCAAATAATTCCCCTACGAATGCTGATGATGTCAATAGCATTGGAAAGACATGTTAGTATTACTATTATTTTATCATGTTATGGAGCAAGAATCTAAGGTACTTAGATTAATGTCAGAATCAGGATTTTAACTTCTGGCTGTATGACTTATAATTTATGCTGATGACAAGAAGATTGTTGTTCTGCACCATTTCCTGCCTGTGCAGAGAGAAGGAAGGTGGGAATTCCTCCACGTCAATCAAATCTGTTTGGCTTGGTTCTTTTAGGGGGCCCAGATGTGGTTCAGAGGTCATCCCTTGGAGGCTTGAAAATTCAACACTGGCAGAGCGCTGTAAATGTTAGGTAGAGATAAAACTTTATTAATGCCTGAAGGCCTGGAATCTTACTTTTAAAAAAGATTTACTTATTTATTTTAGAGGAGGTAGGGAGAGAACGAACAGGAGGGGTAGAAGGAGAGGGAGAGAGAGTCTCCGGTAGACTCTGTGCAGAGCTCCCGACCTAGGACTCAACCTCCTGAAGCCAAGACCACAACCTGAGTCTGAACCAAGCGTTGGATGCTCCACCAGCGGAGCCCCCCAGATGCCCCCCAGAGGGCCTGGACTTCTGGCACAGAGCCAGGGAACTGGGGAAGTGGAGCAATGCCATTTCCTTACTTCTGTTGGCCATGATTGTTCGAAACTGCTTTGCTGTGAGATATTAAAGTAGTGGTTGGATTCCCTGTTGCGCCGACTCTTCCTTTCTGCCTCTGTGTGGGTCTCCTCCCTGCCTCCCTGACCTGATGCCCCACCCAAATGCTAAATCTATTCCCTGAAGTTACTGATAAGTCTATAACTATCAGCATCAGCACCACCTGGGCGCTCGGAAGGCAGAATATTAGGCTCTGCCCCAGATCTACTGAATCAGAAGCTGCATTTTTCTCTTCTTTCCTTTCCTTTTTTTTTTTTTTTTTTTTTTTTTTTGAGAGGGAGCAAGTGTTGGAGGAGCTGGAGGCAGAGGGAGGGGAGACAGAGAATTTTAAGCAGGCTTCACGCCTAGTGCTGACCAGATGCTGGGCTTGATCTCACAACCCTGAGATCATGACCTGAGCTGAAATCAAGAGTCAAATGCTTAACTGACCAGTCCATTCAGGTGTCCCTCAGAAATACATTTTAACAAGACACCCCGGGGCTGACTTTTTAAATTTGAGAAGCAATGCTCTAATGAACCCACAAAACACTTCTGTGCAGGTAGAGGTCAGGTGACCTCGGTACAGGTGACTCTCTCTGGGGGTCTGTGGTCAGCCTGGAATGAAAGGAAGCCTTGGAGAGAGAGAGCTTGCATGGGAACACCTGAAGTTTCCTGCTCCCTTCCTTTCTTCCTGTCTTTATTCTTAGAGTCAATACCACCTGGATGAACTCTTTGGGTATTATTTAATATGCCCCGGGCCAAGGTTAAGAGAAAGTGACAGTTTTCTTGTAATCACACATTCGTAGGGGGGAGAAGAGATTTGGTTATCGTCTATCTACTGTTTTGAGCAGACGTCACTTCTACTGCATCTCAGACACACAATGACCTGCTCTTGCTCAAATACTTCTGGTGTTGGGGATTTCCACTGCTTCCTGGGCAGCTGACTCCATTTTCATTTTCCAACAAACATTTGTCAAGTGCCTTCTGGGCGTCAGGCTGTGTTAGGGCACAGAGACACACATGTCAGTCTGTTCCTGTCTTCAGGTGGTTACCAGTTTGTAACTTCAACTGCATGAAATATATCATATTCTCCTGAAGTCTTCCCCGGGCTGATTAACTCTATGATGGTGACGGTATATATATATATATGTAGGTGTATATGTGTACAGTATATATATACAGTATATATACAGTATCCATATGGTGTGTGTGTATATGTAAATATACATGTTTTGGAATTAGTGTGGGGAGTAAACCCTAGCTGTGTAATCATGGATCACTGTGAGTCTCCGTTGCTTCTTCTGTACTAGGATTATTTTGCTGGTAGCACTAACACAACTCTGGTAAGCTTTAGCAGAAAGATTTATTGACCCATGGAATCCAAGGAATGAGTGAATAGGCCCACTGCAGTGAAGCCGTTGGGCTTCAGGAACTCTTGCAAACAAAAAGTCAAAATCCATGAGTTTCTCGTTGTCTCTTTCTGCTTGCCTTGTTGACTCTTGTCTCTCTCTGCATCCAATTTTATCAGAGTGGGAAATGTGACTGCATTTTACAACTGGAAGGGCCTCTAAGGAAGTAATTAAGGTTAAATGAAGTCATAAGGGTGGGGCTCCAATCCTATAGGATTTGTGACCTTGTAAGAAGAGACACCAGAGAAATCAATCTCTCTATCTCTAGGCATGCACGGGGGTCAGGGCATGGGGGTTGCTGGGGGTGGGGAGGTCATGTGAGGACATGGCCAAAATCCAGCCATCTAAAAGTCAGGAAGAGAGACTCTCCAGAGACCCACCACATTGGTGTTCTGATCTTGGACCTCCAGCCGCTAGACCCAAGAAAATAACTTTCTATTGCTTAGGTCCCCCCACCTGTGGTGTTTATGATAGCACTCCAGGCAGACTAACACAGTCTGCATTCCCCTAGCAACTAATGATGTGGAACATCTTTTCATGTGCTTACTAGCCATTGGAATACTGTTTTTGGAGAAATGTCAATCCAGATCCTTTGCTCATTTTGAAATTGGGTTGTACGTAGTTGAGTTGTAGCTATGGCTTTTTGTTCATTTCATAATTTCTTGTCCTTTTATTACAGATGTTCTTTCTCACCCACAAATCAGTTGATCGCTGGTTGTGGCTCCCACGTGTGGCTTGAATCCGTCCTCACTGCTGTCATCTGGGCTATAAGCTTCCCTCCTTTTCCTCTCTCACTGATTGTCTCTCCACCCCTGAGTCCAGTCTCCATAAGACAAACAGAATCTCAAATCTATCATGTCTGTGTCTGGCCACCACCATGCCAAAACCATTCAGTCCATCTTTAATTCCTTGCCATGAATTTAAATTCCTTTACATGGTTTTAAAGTCCTTCATAATCTGCCTCTTATCCACCCTTACCACCCCCCCCCCCAGTTTCACTTCTTGCTATTCTCCTAAAAATCTAGAACATTTCCTTTTTCTCTCACTCAGGACGCATCATGGTGCATTTCAAAGTCAGTGTAGAGATCAGTAGCCTTCACACTTAACCATTTTAGCATGCAAATATTAACATCTCTTGTTTGTTCTGGAAACATTTAGTGTCTACCATGTACCAAGCATGGGACTGAGTGGTGAGGTCATGGAGAGGAATGCAACTCAGGCAAATCTTGGGGTGCTGCCTTTAGCTGGGAAGGGTTATGAAAAAGCTATTACTAACCAACAAGCTAAGTGCTATTACATAAATATAAATAAGCGGTTATGAGATCAGAGAGGGTGGAGAATATTTTCCTGATGGAGGTAAAATTTGTTCTGAATTTCAGTGGGTAAGGTAGAGTAAGCCCTGCCAAGGTGGTTGGGGCACGGACTTCTAGGTGGAGACAGCAGCAAGAACAAAGGTGAGATGAGTTTCCTCAACTAAAGCATGGAGATTACAGTTCAGAGCATTGTCTTGAGGACATTATGAGATAACAAATGGGACATAAGGTTGTTGAATGGGACACATTTCCACTAAAAAAAAAAAAGAACCCACTTTACTCATTGTTTATCTGAAACTCCAACGTAAGTGGGCATCTTGCATTTTTATTTGCTAAATCTGGAAATCTTAATGTGATAACACTTATCACACAACCCAATAAATAGATATTAAATTTAGCTTTATGCTGTTTAAATGGAATGGGGGAAGAGGAATAAAACCTAAAGGTAGGAGGGCCAATAATGTATAATAAAGAATTTGGTTCTTGATGTCATTGAAGTTTTCCCTTTCAGGAGTCAGGGCATTTCCTGCCAAGTGCGAACTTTGCATTTAAATAGGTTCTCCTTTATGGTTACAAATGCTCCTAGAACAAGGTTGATGGGCTTCTTCATGGTGGGGGTCCTTCAACCCATCCAGTGAGCAGAGTTCTGGGGTCAGTGGAACAGGAAGGAAATAGGAGGCCCAGTTTTGCTCCAGGCATTTAAATGAACTAGCCTTCCTTTCTCTGTCTTTGTCGTCTGAGGATTTCTGAAAATCCCATGATCTGTAGAAAAAAATAATCACTGAAGTGCCTCAAGAATGCTGTGGCTTGGTTCTCCACCCGCCCCCCCCCCCCCGGCTCCCATCTGGGCCTTCTTGGAGGGATGAGGCATTTCCCCCCAGTCTTCTGGACACCCCAAGGGCCCAGCTCCAAGGACTATGCTTCCTGACCCCTTGTAGGAGGGAAGTCAGGCAGCTTGCAGCCCTAGGTGATATGGCTGTACCTAGATGTGCTTAACAAATTGCTTGTTCACTCAATTACATTTTATTTAATCATCTGTAATCATATAAATTATGCCTGATGGTAGTAAATGTTCGTGTCAGTTCCTAATTACAGATTGATTAATTGGCTGGGGTGATCTGTATTACTACTTAGATAAGAATATATGAAGATGATGATAAATTAGGTCTGGTGATACTGAGCCCAGGAACATGGAACATTTCCAAGTGCATCCCACTTTTGGGGGGTGGGAGAGCCATTCTCCCTTCCCTGACTCCTTCCCATCAGACACCTCCAGGAGGGTTTGTTTCCTATTGATTGATTGATTTTGACAATATAAGAGTCAAGAAATATTTACTATTATTTAGTTAGTGTATGTGTGTGTAAAATTTTGGCCATGCCATGCTTTCTTTTTTGGCTGTTGGCAGAGACGAATAATGACAAGCTCATTACATTCAGTTGGGCTCATTATAGCCTACTGGGCCGCGAAAGTTCCCAAGGTTGAATTTGGTCTGGAGAGCAGGAATCCAGAGAGTAAGGAGGTGGGGGAGGGGACTCTAGCAGCATCTATAGAACAGTTTCCTATTGGGTAATTTTGTCTTTCTGTTTCCTTGCAAGTTAGAATGTTAGGTGGCCCAGACATACCTTACAGTTTTTCTCTAGCAACAACAGCCCTTTGTGGTGTCTTCAAGGCAACTTGCCTGGGATGTGTAATGATTAATTCTCAGCTTTTGAGAATCTAACCTAATTAGAAGGCAGCCTACTTCCATCATCCTTGCTCCCCTTCCCACTCGTATCTGAGGCTAAAGGTAAAGATGCGGCAACATGGGCTAAGACATGTAAAGAGGAAAACGGAGGAATCTGATAATCTAGGAGTGGACCCTAGTTTCAAGGAAGGGGCTTGAGACTTCATTCCAGGTTTCTTGCCTGCTGAGAAGTAATGGACAGAGGAAGAATGGCAGAAAAGCCCATGAGTGTCCTGTACTCTGAAGACACAGCATCCCAGGGGGTTGTTAGCTGGAGAAGACCGTCAGCAGACCTCTCTTCTTAACAAATGAGCTACAGTGGGAGCTCCTCCTATTTACTTTATTAGGTGAAGTTCCCTAGCTGATTTTTCTCTCATGTCCTATTGGCTAAGGTTTGCACCCAAGTCTACCCTAAATCAATCATTGTCAAAGGAATTGAGATACAACTGTGATTGGCCTAGACCAATGATGTGTGACTCCCTAGTGGTCTCTAGAGGAGGACCACCTTCTCCGAATATATGGCCTGTTAGAGGGTGGTCATACCTGACAGGGACACTTGGACAAAATTAATACAGAGTGTCTATCAGTTACCAAGAAGTAAGAGTATGTGGAGTATGTGTGTGCATGTGTACAATTAGGGGCAATTGTTGTGTGTTGAGTTGGCAGCCAATGGTATCTGCTCTGGGAAAGACACTGGAAAACACAAAAATGCAGGAACCATGAATATCTCATATCATATCTGTAGGAATGAAGATTTAAGTGATTCAGAGGAAAAACACAAAAAATAAGGCCGATCCCTCCGTATGATTTGGCTTTTATTTAGTTCTTCTCATTTTGCTTTCCATAATAATACCTTGCCATTACAGATGGCTCTCACAGTTTCATTCTGTGCATCATCTGGAGGTGTCATAGCTGATCTACTAAAGAAACCATGGGAATGTGGGGAGGACCTTATTAGTAGCCTACTTGCCTCCATTCTCTCTACTCCTTCTTTCAAACTGCATGAACCCTGATGGATGCCATCCCCAGCTTCAGAGGAGGGTCGTCATGACTCTGAGCCAACTGGAGTTCAGCAGCCTCCTGGCAAGGGTTACAGGAAGGAACAAGGATGCACACAACCTTGATTGCCACTGGCAGCCTTCTTGGGAATATGTGGGAGCAAGTGTTAAACTGAACAGGACGCACTAGGAGAGGGAAAGAAACTATGGCCTCAATGACATCACGGAGCCAAACCTGGAGCTAAGCGTCTGACCCTGTTAGGTTGGATGACAACTTTCCTCATGACTTAAGCCAATGTGAATTGAAGTTTCTGGTTACTTGTTGAAAGCACCTTCCTGAGTGAAACAGGCATCCATTTTTATTTTGTTTTACAGATGAAGAAACTGAACAAGTGGAAGTAGGTGAGCTGCTTCATGTCCTACGGCCAAGAGAGTGACGGAAGGATGGAAGCCGAGTCTTCTCACCCTGAGTTGGTTTATTTGTTTTTGTTTTTGTTTTTCCACCTAATTCCCTCTTATGAAGGACTACTTTCCAGTGATCAGAAGTACCTTGAGCTAATCTGGGGAGGCCAAAGGGAAAGAGTGAAATGTTTCCTAGGAGCCCCAGTAGGGACAGGCTGAGAAATCTAATTCCCCCTGAGTTGGCTGCTGGCTGCCATCTGGATGAGATAATTATTACCCTGCCCTTTCTTTAACTGGCTCTGTTGTGGGAACAATGGATTCCCATGAATTGTGCTGGTAAACAATATCTTTTTTGTTTCCTGGGGGAAATTTACAAGACAAAGGAGGAGCTTACCCCAACCGAGCAGGAGGGACTGGGCGGAGAAGGGGAATAGACTCATGAGCCTTGGCAACAGTGCCTCCGAGGAGATGCAGTATCTAGAGCCAGTTCTAGCTCCTGTCCCGAGAGGCCACAGCACTCCACCCTTGACATTCTGTCAGCTCCACGTAGGAACTGGCTGGTAGATGCCCTGGTGCTGAGAAATCAATTTGTGTTGCAAGCCTGGCCATAGCCTGGATGATTCCACGGGCAGCTCTGCTGCTGAGATGGCTCCTTGGGGCTGTCCTGCACTGGGCATATCATTGCCTAGCCTTTTCATTCTTGCCTTCACTAGTCCCTGGATGTAGGATGCCGCTGGAAGGGTATGACTTTGAGCGAGGTGGCTCTCTGCAGGTGAGGCAGTCCTGAAGGGGTGGACAGCTGAGGACTAACTACTGACCCCACTCCTGGACAGCTGGACCACCAGTCCTTGAAGAAAGACCTGGTTGGTGCATCTGTGTGTCCATCACACCTGCCCCCACTAGCCATCCACTGAGACTCTCCCAACCTTGAATTCTTCTTTGGAGACCAAGACTCCGTTTTCTCTTCCATCTATGAGGATACCATGGGAGAAGGAGCTGCTTGAGCAGGGAGACTTATTGTAACATCGTAGAATGTGTCCATGCCCGCTGTGAGCCCAGCCGGAGGTGGGGACAGGTAGTAATTAACAACCAAACCTGAGCGGCTGGGGGGCCACTTTGCATCGTCAGAAGGAGATCTGGTCAATGGGGAAGCAGCTCTGGCCTTTTTAGGAAGGACAGCCAGTGTGAGTGCTGGCTAGCCCCAGACTGTGGTATCAGGTGCAAAACCTGACTTTGCCTCTTTTTCCTCATCTGTAAAATTCGGATAATCTCTCCTTTTCTGCCCCTTGTATAAGACTATTGTGGATGTAACTCTGGTAACATGTATGAAAACAGATTAAAAGTCAACAGAACTGTGGATAGTGCCGCGATCATGTTTATTACTAGTGGAAGTGGCTGATGGACAGTGTGAAAGCCAAATCCCACACCTGGTGGCCCGATGCTGGAAAAGAAAAATACGAAGTGTAATGCATTTGATTCAGGGGCAATGACTTCCTCTGAGCACCAATCCCCCCAAAGAACCCTATGCCTTCTTCCTTAGAAGGCTGCTGAACTCTCACGTCTCTGTGGCTCAGGAGTGGGTTCTTCTCTGACCCATTTGCCTTGTGTTTCCTCTTTGTGCACTTATTAACGTGGTCTTCTAGAAGTCTTGGATTGTGAGCAGTAACCCTGGTGAGAGCATTAGCTCTTGGATGGCAGGGATGATGGCCTTCCTTCTCTGTCCAGTCTAGAGCCTGCCTGACCCACTCTGGACACATTCTGGACACAGGATATCTAAGTTCTTCAATTGTAGCCCACAGTTGAGAGGTGGTAGGTGGACTGATGGTGGGTACCCAAAATGGGCTGACAGATGGGCAGGGGGTCGAGGCTGCCCCTCAGCAGGTCAGGGACTTACAGACTAATAGGCTCTGGGGGAGACAATGTGGTCATTTTCACACTTCCTGACACTTTTCTCCCTTTTCCCACCAATCCAATATTTAGCACCTATTTTTGAAATACCTGAAACATGCTTGGGGGTGGCGGGAGATCGAGCATTGAATATAGCAGAGTAAAATCCTTGGCCCTGGGGAACTTACACACTGGATGGGGGTCAGGAGAACATAATAAACAAACTGGCCATAAAATATATATTGTATCAGACGGTGATGATTACACAAAAATATCAGGCAGGGAAGGGGAATAGGCTGTGCCAGAGATGGAGTGGAGGAAGGAAAGCTGTTTTAAACAAGGTGGTCAGGGAAGGCTTCTCTGGGAAAGTGACATTGAACAGAAATGTGAAACAGATGAAGGAGCAGCCATGTGGGTATACGAGGGAACAGCATTCATCCCTGGGGAGGAGGGGGTGTGTGAAAAGCATATGCAAAGGCCCTGAGGTAGGCCCTTGTCTGGCAGTTTTGAGGTATGGCAGGGAGATCAGGGGCCGGAGCAGGGTGGTGGTGGTGAAACAATGATCAGGAGATGATCAGAGAGGTGGTGGGGTGGGGGTAGAAAGGACTTTGCAAGCACCCTGGCTTTTGCTCTGAGCGAGGTGAGGAGACACTGCAGGTTTCTGAGCCCAGGAGTGATAGGATCTGGTTTAAGTTGAGAAGGATGTATCTGGCTGGTGAGTGAATAGACAGTAGGAGACAAAGGATGGAAGCAGGAAGCTCAGCAAGAAGTCTGTTGTACTAATCCAGGTAATAGGGGAGGGGAGCTTGGACCAAGCTGGTAGTGTGGAGCTGGTGAGAAGTGGTTGGGTTTTGGAAGCATCCTGAAGGTGAGGGCAAGTCATTAAAGATACTGGTCCACAGAGTAATTCAGACTGCAAAGGAGACTTCTGCCTGAAGTTGTACAGGTAAGTGGCAACACGACCAGAATCACCTGAATGAAACTGACCTCTGTGTCTGGACGGTGCTTCCGGTGTGTTTGATGTGCGTGTCGGCTCGTGTGCATGTGCCTCTGTGAGTCCTTGCATCCACCGGGGAGCAGGTGGAGCTGGCTGGAGCAGGCAGAGGCCGTGTGGGGGAGGTCTGCATCTCAGCCCACCATCTCTTTCCCCAGCCAGCCTGCCCTGGTCTTCTGGCACCTTCCATGGGCTCTCTGCACACCTGTCCCTGCTGATCCCTGGTCCCCGCTGATCTGGCTTTCATGAAGCTACCCTCTCCTGCATCTGCTCTCACTGTGGAGAGCAAAGATTGAACCCTTAGGGCATCATGCTGATGAATTTTTTTTTTTTTTTAACATGTAATTCTCTCTTTCTGCGATTCCCAACTGACCAGCTCTGTGGCTGGGCAACTTTTTATGCCTTTTATGCCTTGGAGCCTGGATAGGCCTGGGTGGAGGCAGATGGGGTGGGCAGGAGAGGACAGCTCGCACAAGCAGCTGACAGGAGGGAAGTCCTGCTGAAAGGTCTTTTTGTGTCTGGAAGTGGAAGTCGATGCTCAACCATCAGTTGGGAGAAATACGCATGATACCAGAAAGGAAAAGGAATTCCCACTAGAATATTAAAAAGACTACTCCCGGCGGTTCCCAGGTCCCAGGATTCCTCCTTGTCGTTTTGTGGGTGGGTCTCCTCTGGTTCTGCCAGTTGTGACAGGAGCTCTAGGAAGTGGTCCCCTTAGTTCGCTGTTTTGGACATCTGTACACAGATGAGTCTTTCCTCATCTACTGTGAACTTGATTTGGGGGCATTGACGGCACAAAGATGCAGCTATCTGTTCCCTGTGACCACCCACCCACCTGAATGGACACGACAGAGAGCTTTTCACTTGTTTGCCCCAAAGCAGTGTTTTCTAACAGGCCTCATTACGGGGGCTTTAAAAAAATTAATTTTATTGAATATAAAAACTATAAACAGCTGTACAGTGACAAATCATCTGTCTCCCCATCAGTGCCCTTCCCCTTGTCAGTGGTTCTGGGCTACCGTCCCAGAGGTTCTCACACAAGCACATATTAATATAGATCTTTCTACAGCTTCTGTACAAAATGCAGCTAATTGGACACATTGTCTCACACTACACTTTTTCACTTAATATACTTCGCGTATGTTTTTGTGTTGACACAAAGACTTCGACGTTCCTTTTCCAGCTGCATGGTGTTGACGGAATGGGGGGTGGCGGCATTCGAGAAATGCAGATCATCAGGCTCTGCCCTGGGCTGTTGCTTCTGAATTTCTTAGGGACCGGCATTTCCAGATAACTCTCCAGGTGATTAGAATGTAAGCCTAACACTTCACTCATTGTCTCTCCTGCCTAGACCTTTTTGGTCAGCTGGGACGGCGACCTCCTTCTGCCTTTCCCATACAATTATGGAAGGCTGGAAAATGCCTCCCTACCCCCAGATATAGTCACTTCTCAACCCTGGGACTTGTGACTATTAGCCCATCTGGCAAAAGATGCAATTGAGTTAGGGATCTTGAGATGGGGAGAGTGTCCTGGACTACCAGGTATTGGTAGTCTGCCATTGGAGTCGGCCTCCACCTTCTCATGCCTCCCGGCTTCTGTCTGCGTCCGATCTCCCCTCAACCATCCCTGGGATCGCATTTAGGACCCACCTGGCTAACCCAGGATACTCTCTCCATCTCAAGATCTTTAACTCAATCGCTTCTACAAGAATCTTTTACTTATAAAGTGACATTTATGGGTTCTGGGGGTTGGGTCCTGATACCTTTGGGAGGCCATTATTCAGCCTGCAGCAAAGAAGTGGACTGGCTGGGTGAAGGTGAGGAGAGTATTCCAGGAAGGGATCAGCATGTGCAGAGGTGTGGAGGAAACAGCGGGAAAGCTGCAAACTCCTCTTCCAAGGTCCAGTCTTTGGTGATGTGAAGAAAAAGGACACGTTCTTTCTGATCATTTCCTTGTCCAGGCTGAGTCTTCTTAATGTCTTTGCTGATTTCTTTTCTCTTTTTAAGATTTCATTAAAACAAAAAACTCTGTACACCCAATGTGGGGCTCCGACTCACAATGCTGAGATCAAGAGTCTCATGGTCCACCGACTGAGCCAGCCAGGAGCCCCTGTCCTCACCCCTGTCTTACGGGGCTATTCCCATTCAGGATGTGGACCCTCCCGGCTGATGGAAGGTCTCTCTGGCTTTTCAGTCTGTGCTCATGCCAGCACCTTGACCCTCCCCACCCCCCAGCATGCTGTGGGGCTGATCTGGTCCTATAGGAAGACTGTGAAGTGAGAGACATTGGTCTCAGCGATGCTTTCTCTCTGCTGCCTTCAGGTGACTTTATTCATTGATTCAATGAACATTTACTCAGCTGCATCTGTGTGCAGGTCTGGTTCCAGGAACTGGGGACAGACTGCTGGACAAGGCAGGCAAGGTCCGCATGTCCTGGAGTTCTGAGGACTGGTGTCAGAGTGCTGAACAAGGCAGGTGAGGCTATTTTTTAGGGGGCAGAGGGAACAGGATAATAAATGAGTGAACAGCCATATGGAAAAGAGGTTTTCAGATAGAAAGGAAGGCTGCAAAGTTGACCCAGGGGTGCTGAGATAGGAAGGGTGCACTTTGTTGGGGAGGGTGGGGAAGGCCTCTCAGCAGAAGGACAAGAGCCTTGGAGTTGAGCATTCAAGCAGTGGGAGTGGCCGCAGCTGAGGCCCTATGTGGGGAAGAGCAGGTGAGTTAACAGAACAGGAGGGCCGGGGGACAGGGAAGAGGGTGACTTTGGAGGCACATGAAGAGGCCAGCTCATTTAGGACACTGAAAAGCAGCATCAGAACTGCAGCTTCTAATCCAAACTTGCTGGGAAGTTGTGTTAGCGGAGGGTTCTACCAGGTGTCCCGGTAGCAGGTGCACAGAGCAGGGGGCAAATGGGTTCGTGAGTGTGGCCCTTGGGGGCTGTGCTGGTTAATTTAATGGGTCAGTTTGACTGGGTTAGGGGATGCCCAGAGAGCTGGTAAAGGTTGTTTCTCGGTGTATCTGCGAGGGTGTCTTTGGGAGAGATTGGCATTTAATTGGTAGACTGAGTTGAGGGGGTGCCCTCACCAGGCTGGGCGGGCATCATCCAATCCCCTGAGGGCTTGAAGAAAACCAAAAAGTGGAGGGAGGGAAGATTCACTTTTTCTGCTTGAGCTGAGACCTCTATCTTTTTCTGCCCTCGGACATCTGTGCTCCCAGTTCTCAAGCCTTAAGATGTGGACTGACCTACACCATGGGCTTTCCTGGGTCCCCAACTGGCAGGCAGCAGATCCTGGGACTTCTGAGTCTCCATGATGGTTTGACTGTCATAAATCTCCTCTTCTCCCTCTCCATCTGGCTGGTTCTGTTTCTTTGGGGGACTCTGACTAATAGAGGGGCCTGAAGACACACGTAGGGCAGCCCTGGGCACATTGGAAATCAAGACGTGGCCTGAGTAAGCTCATCCGAGGAGTAGAGATGGAGAGGAGATGCATTCCTGATGCCCCTCTGAGCTGGCCAGTATTTGGGGACCAAGTGGGAGAGCAGGTCCGACAAAGGGAAGAGCAGGAGAGGCCGAGGAGGGAGGAGGAGGACCAAGCGGGAAGAGCACATCTCAAGTGAGGGGTGGTCAACGCTCGCCTGTCCTCTCTCCCCGGAAGATGTGTTGTGGATTAATTAATTTCTTCCAGTTGTAAAGTCTCCTGGGTGGGAGGTTTTGAGAGGGATCAAAACCCAAGGCACACTTCCAGAATTAATGCAACATTGCAGGGAGGGCTTCCGTGTCATGTCTTTGGGTCCTTGTGATGGCCATTTATAACCTTTTGGAGGCCCAGCCTGTTGGAGAAACAGTCAGGAGACTGAATAAGATTGGCAGCGGGGAGCTCAAAGATGCCATGTTTATTATCATCTAAAACTTGCTCTCAGCCTCTGACAGGACTGTTTGAAGAGTCACTCTGTGTTTCGGGAAGCTTGCTCCCATCATTCCACCGCATCCAAGCTGCCTCTGCATGGACACCTGCCATTGTCTCAAGCGCCTGCCAGGCTGTCAGCAATCCAGACATCTGTCCCCCTACCCACCCTCCAACACACCCAGTGGGACTTTCTGAACGTCCTGTCAAGTGTAGTTACAAATATTTCTATGGAAATTGGAATACAGAGTTGATCCATTTCACCCCGGAGTAAATGGCTGTCCTGCATTGGGAGACGCTGGACTAGTGACTCTAAGGTCCTTTCATCTGGAAGACTCTGAGATCCGATGACAAATTCTTGGCGAAAATGATTGAGCGATGATAGGAGACGCACGCTTAAACGCAGCCCCAGTGCAGGGGATCTTACTCAGCAGAATTAGGCATCACTACCTCATCCAAGTGGCGTGAGCATGGCTGCCGGCCAAGGCATGGGCAAGGCGTCCCGGGTGTGAGCGGAGCATTTGTGTGTCCTTTCCTTGAAATGACCCAGGAGATGAAGATCAGTCCTCTGGTGCTGTGGCACTCGAGACCCCCCTCAGTCTGGCCCCAACCTCCCCCCACCTACAGGATGCTGTGGCTGCCTCCTTCCACACCAGTCCTCATCCTCCCCACCTCACACGCCAGCTGCTGCTTTCCTCTCTGCTCGTGCTCTCTGCCTGCTGGTTGGACCACCCCTGGCACTGGACCTCCTGACCTGGTCACCATGCTGACCTCCGTGTCCAAGAGGACTTCCTCCCCTGCTGGCGGCTGGATCTGCTCCTGACACTGCTGCTTCCAGGCCTCTTCCTCGACCTCTGCTGCATCCACCTTTCCTGCCCAGCCTGGCCCGAGATGACACATTTTGCAAACACATTGCTATCGTCTGGCCCATTTCCCTGTGTCCTGTCTGGGTTGTGCTTCCTCAGCTGTGGTCTTTGCTTCCCACATAACTGGTCCTCTCTCTCTTCTTGCAATGGGTTTCTCAAGGGCTTCCTTGTCCAGGAAGAGGGTCCTCTCACATCTGCGCTGGGTGAGCTCAGTTTTCTCTGCTCTTACTCTCTGTAACTAGCTGTCTACTGACAGCGTTTGTATTTCACTGAAAGTTCCTATTTTATGACACTTCCCACGACTGAATTGTGTTGCTCCAAAATTCATCTGTGGGAACCCTAATCCTAATGTGATTGTATGTGGAGATAGGGCTTTTAGGATGTAATTAGAGTTAAATGAGGCTGTAAGGTGGGGACCCTAATCTCACAAGATTGGGAGTCTTGTAAGAGGAAGAGAGAGGGAACCCAGTTTGCACATGTGCACAGAGGAAAGGTCACGTGAGCACATATAGGAAATGGCTATCTACAAGCTGGGAAGACAGCCCTCACCACAGTCTGACCATACTGGCACCCCGGTCTTGGGGTTCTACCTCCAGAAGGGTGAGAAAATATATTTCTGATGCTTAAGCTCTTCAGTCTATGCTATCTTGTTAAGGAGGCTGGAGCCAACCAAAACAACACCTTTTTGCATGTCTGTGTCTTATCTGCCTAGTGAACTGTGCATCCTAGGTCAAAATTATTGTTTATAAACCCTTTTAAGTCAAAGTTTCATATGCTTAATGAATGATTCATGTGTAGTAAATATGGAGATTGCTGGATATTTGCAAGCTGAGCACAAGCATGTGACCAGCCTCCATCTGGGTCAAGAAACAGCACATTGCTAGCATCTCTCCAGCCCTCTCTGTGCAGCCTTCCTACCTTTTCCGGGCCCCAGGGTTGTCACCATCCTGTCTTCCAGATCATTTGCCTGGCTTTGTGCTCTTCCATGTCTGACTTTTTTTTCCTTCAGCATTTTGTTTGTGAAATTCATCCCTATTCTTGTGCGTGGTTGTAGACTATTCATTCTCATTACTGTCCAATAGTCCACCATGGGAATATGTCACAATTTGTTTATTTGTCCACTCTGGCTGATGGGCTTTTGGGGAGCTCCTGGTCTAGCCATTACAAGTAGTGCCACTATGAGTATTCTAGCATGTGTTTTTTGGTCAACATATGTGTGTGTTCCTGCAGAGTCTCTGCCTCAGAGTGGGATTGCTCAGTCACAGACATACGGATGTTTTAGTGGGTATTGATGAACAGGTTGCCAAAGCAATTGAGCTTCTTTACGCTTTTACCAGTCAAGTGTGAGGAGAGCTATTTTTTATTCACTTTTACGCCGTGGCATAGGGAGGAGTACATACAGGGTATTTAAGAAATGCTCACTCGATGAGTAGAGAGAAGGATTTTTTCAGGCAGTAGTGGACCTAGGTGTACATGGATGAAAAAAATAAGTAGGGTTAATCAGGATCTTAGCATCTGGTGTCAGAATATTCAGAAACCTCCCTGAGCCACTGAAAAAATTGCTCCATTTGTCGTGGTTGCGGATGCAGTGGCCTCACTAACTCCGGGGTTTCCGGATTACTTCAGAATCGAGCATTTGCAGTGGAATTCATCTGGAGAACTTCCGAAGCATTGCAACATAGAGAAGCCTGGCTCTTCCCTCCTGTCTGGTATTTCCACAGAATAACAAGCTGGAAGGAAGTTAGGGACTAGGAAGAATCAATCGATCACGCAGCTTTGGAGCCACGTTCAGAGGATGACCGAGGAGATCGACCTGCAGGGGGTCTGGTCCATTATAGGCCTGCCCTGGAAAGGAGAGAAGTGGTGGACAGGAGGGAGGCCCATTGCCTCAAGCAACTCTGACCTCCTGCATTGTCTACATAAACAATATGCCCCTTGGCAAAGTCCCTGTAGCTCAGGAGAGAGAAGTGATGTGGGAGGTGCCGACCGTGTGAGAAGCAGTAAGTTCAATCAAAGAATATTCAAGGTCTTGCAAAGAACCCCAGAAGATTTCTAATTCCATATGGCTGGCAGAAGGAGACTCCCAGCATCACAACCTCCTCTTCAGGACACACACCAGATTTCATGCTCCTTTTAAAACCTGGAGGCCAGGAGAAGGGACCAGAAGCACAGATACGGTCTGTCTAAAACAGAGAAGACTGGCTTCTTCACCTTCTTTGATATGGAATTTAAGTCCACATCAAGGTTTTAATATGCTTTATTTCTTCAGCAACTCTATTACATTGTTAATTCACGCGGAGTGTGTGGAGAGCTGAGAAACCAGTCCACTCCCTTATCTTCTCAATATAAATGGCTGTCTTAGTCTGTTTGAGCTGCCAAAATGAGTGATCACAGACTGGATGGCTTACACAAATATCTCATGCCAGTGGAGTCTGGGAAGTCCAAGATCAAGACACCGTCAACGTTGAAGTTGGCAAGATCCGATTCTTGGGTCATAGATGTCAGTTGTAGACCTCTTTCTGGGCCCTTTCATTAGGCACTAATCCATTCAGGAGGGTTCTGCCCTCATGACCTGATCACCTCCCAAAGACACATCTCCAAAACCATCACATTAAGGATTAGGCTTCCAGCATATGAATTTTGGGGGGGACACAAACATCCAGTCCCTAACAGCTGTTATCTTTCCCAATTGGCCTGTGGTGCACCCGCCATTGTTTTTAGCTTAATGGCAATACTTTACAATCATCTTCCCTTAATTTCATCCTGAAGATTTCAACCTGGGGTCTCAGTCTATCCTTCAAAGTAGGTTACGTAGGCTAAGGTCATTCCTGCATATACTTTAGAACTCAGCTCAAATGTCCCTTCCTCCAGAAGACTTTCCCTGCACTTTCAGGTTAGATCAAAGTTGCCAGCTCCATACTTTTATGGCACTCTGTATGTCTTCTTTTGTTCCTTATCACAACTCCTGTCTGTAATTTCTTGAGCAATGTGTTTGGTCTCTGATTCTCATTCTAGACTCTCAGCCCCACAAGGATGGGCTATGCCAAGACTGTGTCTTTCATGTACCACTTCATCCCCGTGGCTCAGCAAAGTGCTTGACTCTTAGTATGTCCTCATTAAAATGGAAAGGAGCGTGCTCGCTTCAGCAGCACATATACTAAAATGAAAAGGAGGGAAAGAAGGTAGAAGGGAAGGAGGGAGGAGCATGAAGAGAAGGAAAGCTGTCCTAAAGGAACCTATGTTATTTATCCAGTTATGTCTTCTCCCAACTCTTCAGGAGAAACCCTAATGGGTTCACCTTGCCAGCTGGATTGTAAGCAGCATGAGGAACCCTCCTCTCAAGAAATTAGTGCTTTTCTTGAAAGCTCCTTCAATATGCTAACCAGCATTTTGTTCTCTGTCTTACCAGAGACCACACAGGCTTGGCATAAGAAGAACATTAGCTACTCCTCCCAACTGTCAAACTCTATTCTCGTTAGTGCACCTGGGGCTGGGAAGAGGGTCTGGGGAATCCCCTTGACTCTAGCTCTGCTGATCCCACAGAGGTGCTCTTCACTACCCAGAGGTCTACCAGGAGTCCGCCATGACATGTCCTGCATCTCCGTGTACCTGCCTTCCCAGTCCAGGGATGGGGAATGGAGAAATAAAGTGGCTTGTTAGAGGTTGAATTGAGTCCCCTAAAAAGATATGTTGAAATACTCATCCCTGGTATTTATACACACAGCCTTATTTAGAAATAAGGTCTTTACAGGTGTAATCAGGTTAAGATGAGGTCATTGGGGTGGGCTTTAAACCAAAAGGACTGGTGTCCTTTATATATAAAGTATAGGGGAAAAAATAAAGTATAGGAAAAAAAATTTTTCCTCCTACCCATTTTAGGTTCTTCTCCCAGGGTCCAGCAAATTATACTAACAAAAAATTAGCAAGAGAAAAGAAAACATGTGCAGGGTACATACATGGGAACACCCAGTGATGAATAGCTCAAGAGGGTGCTTAGAACTTAGGCTTATCCTGAATCTTAACAAAAGGACCATAACTTTTCAGAGACGTGACAAGACCAAGGACAAGGGCTCTGAGCTTTAGGAGCAGCAAATGGTGGACAGGCAAATACATAAAGGAACTAATGGCAGATAGGGTTAGTTAGTAATGTTTGCTATATAGATTCCTCTGCGGAGCATCTGGGCTGATAAGGGCCTAGAACTGTAGCTGATGATTAACTTCTGTCTCTCCAGATAGAGAAGGGAGAAGGGGCTCTTACAAATGTATGTCCTGCTTTTAGGCAAATAAGGGGGATGGTAGAGAGCTTTTCTTCTCTCTGCTTCTATCTGCTTCTCAGTTGTCTTCAGCTCAAGAGAATCCTTAGGCCAAAGAGGCGTATTTTGGGGTATTTTGCCACCCTTCAAGACCATGTGAACAGAGAGAGAGAGACACAGGAGAAGTTCACGCTCAGACAGAGGAAGAGAGTGGAGTGATGCAGTTGCGAACCAAGGAGAATCAATGATCAATGGCCTCTATCAGAAGCTGAATGTTTGAACACAGCCCCCAGACTCCCCATTCATATTTTGAAGCCTTAGCCCCAGTACATGGCTGTATTAGGACATGGGGCTTTTGAGGAAGAGATTAAGGTTAAATGAGGTCACAAAGGTGGGACCTGTAGGATTAGTATCCTTATAAGAAAAGACACTAGAGAGTTTTCTCTCTGCATCTATCTTTTTGTCTATCTGTCTGTGCACCTGCTCCAAAGAAAGACCACATAAGGACAGAGCAGCCACGAGTCAAGAAGAGAGTTGTCACCCAAAGCTGAACCCTGCCAGAGCCTTGATCTTGGAACTTCCAGCCTCCAGAACTGTGAGAAGACAAATGTCTCTTGTGTAAGACCCATAGGCTTTGGAATTTTGTTAGGGCAGCTGGTGCAGTCTAAGACAGCTCTCATTTAAAGAAAGGGTTCTATGGCCCAGAGTAAAAGCTTGAATGCTCTGCCACCATCTAAGCCATCCATTCTGGAAATGCAAGGTAGACTTGGGAAAGACCAGACAAGTTGTTAGTTGTTAGGACTGGGACTGATTCCCATTCTATAAATGTCCTCTCTAAGAACGTTAATCTCATTAGGAATGAGCATGATCTTCCTGTTATTAAAACAAGGGAAGACAACTTTGTTGGGTAGAAACTGAAGCATAGGTATTGATCAGGACCATGCTTGGGGGCCTACTGGAGAAGCACATGGAAGGGGTAGTGAGAACCAGGGCAGGGAGGGTTGAGAGGGGTGAATGGGATTTTTGTTGCCCAGGATATTTGGGCTGTTTGGGAAACTTGAATGAGGGGAGTGCTTTGAAACACAAGCTCCGTGTAATTCAATCCAAGATTCCAAGTCCTAATCCAACTATGGAAAAAGAATGGGATCTTGGGCTGGTCTGGGAGAAAGTAACGGAGAGTGGGTGCTCCCTGAGCCTCAGACTCAGGATTAGAGACTCCCGTCAATAATGGGCACCTTAGTTTTGGAAAGCTCTAGCAAAACTGGATGTTGAGCAGTTGAGCCTGTGTGTAAGAGGTTTCTGCTCTGGGTAGGATGCTAGATCAGTTCCCTTTCTCACTGGGAGACTCTGAAATTCTGCAAAGGAACCTGATATCCTAACATGGATCTTTTAGGAGGCTGAAGTGTGGAATGGGAAATAAATAGACAAGAAATGGAATAAGGAATGGGTTTTAAAAACGGGTGATTATGAACTAAAGGAGTCAGACGTGAGGACATGGATTCCAGGGACAAAAAGACTAGTTCCCCTGGGGAAAAAGATACTGGTTTTGCGGTTGAGGACAGAGGTGGGAGAACACTGCAGCATGTGGCTCTCCCCAGAGATTGTCTGGAAGCTCAGTTGGTGCTCAGTTTTGGGGGATTAGGAGCAATTCTGCCTGAGGCAGAGGGTTGGACCAGATGACCTCTCCAGATTCCTTCTCTTCTAATGATTCCTGGAAGACATTTCTCATTGTCTTGACAGTCCTGAAATGTCTTTTCTTAATGGGGAATTTATCTGCAGGATTCAATGGAACTGTTGCCTTTGTATTTTGTACATGCACCTGCCCTGGGGCCATGGTTACATTTTAAATAAATGAAATAAATCAATAAATATGATACACCTCACTTTAATCATTACATAATGCAAAAAATTATGATAATGCCACATTAAGTTGCAAATTAAGACGTGCAAAAGAAGGAAATGTGCAAATGACTGTTCTGTCAGCAACATGAACTCCCCCGCCTTGTGCTGTGTTGTAATAAAGTCTATATTTATATCTGCCTACCTAGCAGCCTCCCGTTCAGCACGGGCCAATTGGGGGGGGGATTATTGCCATCATGAACCTTAACTTTTGTGTCTGATGGCTTTCTGTAAATGTGCCATCTTAAATGAACATTAGCCTGGCTCCTGCCACAGGAGAGAAGGGTGTGACAGTGGGGGCACAGGCTTTGAGCAAGCTGGCTTGGCTTGGGAATCCCAGTTCTGCTTCTGAGCAGCTATGTAAAGTTTCCCATTCATTCAGCTCTCTGAACTTCTGTTTCCTCAACCGTAATACACAAGCGAAAAGCACGGATAAAAAAACCTGTCCACAGCCTTCCGGCTCTTTGCCTTCCCCGGCCTTCCCCGCCACTACTGAGCAGGGCAATCGCACTTGAATGTGTTTTATGGTGTTTCATTTATAATTTCATTTGGAAAGGAAGGGCTGTGCTGCTCTAAACAATTGGCCGTCCTTGTTCTATTCCCAATTTTATGGAAAAGGAAGATCAAAGAGGTGAAGTAACTTGCCCAATATCACACAGCTGTTTATTCTCAAAGAGACCTCCACCCCAGGCCACAACTTGCTCCCAGGCCAGTGGCTTCCCACTGACCTTGTTTTGCCCACTTAGGAAAGCTGCCTTCTGCAGGCTCTGATGCAGAAGCACAGACTGGAAGGCTGGGGGCAAGGCACAGCAGGTCCCCAGAACGACAAGCGCGGAAGGGAACATCAGAGGCGCTGGAGTTAGGTGGTTGCAAATTCCCGCTCTGCCTCCTGCTCCCCTGTGACCTTGAACCATTTTGAATCTCAGTTTCTTCTTCCGTAACATGGTGGAAGAGAACCCAGTGAAACAATCTATCTCAAACGCCCTCCCTAGCTCCCAGCTCCTCCTAGGGGGGAAAACAAATGTCAGCCGAATTTTCAAAGAAACTGCTCTGATTTAAAGAAAGACTGTGTTTCCTCAGTGTCCCTGAGCTGCCTCAAGAATGACGCTATTGAAATTCTGTCAATCGTGATACATTTCAAAGGGTTAAGCATTTTCCTTTCCCCACCAAAAACCTTACTTCTTTTCACTTGCAGAGAACCTGAAAGCCCCTTCCTTTCCTGGCTCCGCATTCCTACTGCCTAGCTGGTTAAGTAAAAACGCATGATCCTTCACAGGCTGGGGCAGGAGGGGCGTGCTGGGTCCGTGGGGAAAGGGGCTGGGCTGGGGGACAAGGAGAGGTTCATTCAGGCCAAAAGGAATGTTGAAGCCCATGGTTTGGGGCACCACAATTTTGCCAAAGGTGGGAGCAGCAAAACCAGACCTTGGAGCCTCACCAAAATCAACCAGGGCCCAGGAGGAGAAGATGATGGTGGTGATGTTTATTGCTTCCTTACTTCTTCTGGAAACCCATCAGTGCCTGGAGCTTTCGAGTCCCTGGACTGGCATTATATGGGATCAGACTGGTGAAAATGTAGGATGTTTTTCCTGTTTGTTTTGCTCAAAAGCTGTTGAGTGGGGTTCATAATGGCACTGGGGCTGTACCCCAAGGATCCTCGTGTTTTATGGACTCCACTTTCTGTGAAGGAAGGATGGGGGCAGGATTGGGGAGGCGACCTTCCTTTTCCTATGAGTATGGGGAAGAGTATGAAGTTCACAACCATACCAAGAAATGAGGCTTTTGCAGGCAGAGTAGTCGGGCATCAAAGATGATGCCAAAGAAATGGGAGAAGCACCACCTGTGTCTTGGGAATGTGTGCTGAGCTGGGTCCTGTCCCGTCCAACTGCTCCATGGCAGCGATTTGTTGGGGGCCAGTTAAATGTCCCCAAATTGTGGTAGGACGAAACAGTTTTGATAAAATGACGCTGCTGTTCCTTCTCCAAAGCTGCCAGCACGTCCTCCAAGGTGGCCACTCTCCCCTTCCAAGCATCCGGGAGGGCTTTATGTGCAGGGAATCCAGGCTGCCAACTGACCTTGCGCATCCCGGTGTGAGTGGGAGTTTCTGGGTCCCTATTTTCACTCATCTGTACCTCCAAACAGATCTCCTTTGGGGGTGACCACAATCCAACTACCTGCTCTGGGTCATTCATTATGCAAGACTCTTTTTTTGGTCCTTGAATGATGGAATATTTCAAAAGAGCAGGAAAGTACAAAAAGGATAAACTCTTTAAACCTGCCCAGAATTAACAATTTAACCTTTGCTTGTATTGGTATCAGATTTATCTTTTCTTTTTTTTTTTTTAAAGCTACTAGAAACCTCATATATACACTTGAAGTCCTCTTAGAACTTTCTCTAACGTGTGACCTCACTTAGCTCTTATCACAGCCCTTTGGCTTTAATAATGTGGCACTGCCCTCTCCTTCTTCAAAATCATAAAGTAAGGGTCTGAGAGGAAAGTGTAAATGTATCTGTTGCTTGGAAGAGAGAGTGCGCGCCCTTAGACTTGGGCCCAGCTCACCTCTCAGTTTTCTACTATTCTGGTTCTTTGCCCAGGAAGGGAGAAAGCCTATATTCTCTAGATTTTAGCGGGACCCCAGAGGAAGCAGCTAGAAGCTAACAGATGAAGAATTTTGTTGTGGTGGGGAGGAGGGGAACACGAGAGCCTTCCATGCCTGGGAAGTTATGCTGACCCTGCCCGCTGTCTTCTATCAAAAACCCTTTATGAAACCAGGCAAGATGGGAACTTTAAAGTTAGACAGAGCCCAAGCATGTGTGCTTGTTGCAGCTTGTCTCTTTCTTTTAGGGAAATGTACAAGAGGGAACTAGAATCATGTCCTGGGCAAAGAAGAAACTGGCAGGTTGGTTTCTGCAGTGTTTCTCTACAGCTTTTGTGCAAGAATGGCCACTCACAACACTGTGTCCGCCAAGATGATCCAATGGACTTTGGGTTCATGCTTCCTCATTCTGAAGCCCTGCAAGTGGGTGGTGAGAGGCCCTCTGAGTAGAGGTCCAGGGCCAGGACATCTCAGGCTGCTTCTGAACTCAGCACTGTTATCAAAGCCATACTTCCAATGACACCATCCTTAGACTTGTGTCTTTTTGTCCTCTTGCTTGTTGCCTTATGGCCCCAAGCTGGCTGTAGTGGCTCCAAGCATGATAACAATATTTAAGGACAGGGCAAGAAGTGGTTAGAGGTAAGGGATTAACAAAAGGGCAGTGTTTTCTTCTCTTACATGGGAAAAAATTTCTTTTCCAGAAATCTCTCAGAAGACTTCTTTTTATGTTTCATTGTGGGTCCCAAGATCACTCGTTGGTGCAAGGAAGGCTGGGAAAGTGAGTTTATATTTTTTCCTCTAGTGTTAAGGGCTGAATGTTTGTGTCCTTCCCATGCCCCAAATTCATGTGTTAAAGTCCTAACCCCCAAATGTGATGGTATGAGAAAGTGTAACTTATGGTAGGTAATTAAATTTAAATGAGGTCATGAGGGTGTGGCCCTTATGATGGGATTAGTGCCCTCACAAAAGGAGGAAGACAGATTGGAACTCATTGCCATTTGAGGACACAGCAAATCATAGAGAAGACTCCCACCAGAACCCAACTATGTTGACACCCTGATTGTGAACTTCCAGCTTCCAGAACTGTGAGAAAATAAATCTCTGTTGGTTAAGCACCCCAGTCTATTGTATTTTGTTATAGCAGCTGAACTGACTCATAAATCCAGTAAATGTCTTTTTATAGACACTGGAGTGGGAACAAGCAAGGAGAAAGGGGCTAGGAGTTATTTTAGGTCCGAAAGATTTTGTGGAAATCATTTTCTGGAGTCTCGTACAGAATGGGATGGTCTAGGTCAATTGTCCCTAAACATGACTTTCTACTGGCCCTCTGGGGAGCTTGTTAAAAATGCAAATGCTTGGATAATTCTTATGCAATCAGAATCTCAGGGAGCAGGGCCTGGGATCCTGCATTTACTGTCTTTCTTCCACTCCTTAGGTGATTCAGAGGCAGTGGGATCCACAGCATTTGGGGCTTGGAGCTGCTGACTCAGGGCAGTGGAATGTGATGAAGAAGTCTGTGGCCGTTGTGCACCAGACCAGTTGCCTACATCTGTAGAGCCTCAGGATCTTCCTGGAGCACAGAGGTGCTGTGTGCTTCCACCTTTAGGCCAGAGCCAAGGCCTTCCATAAATGGGTTTCATGGTTCCTCCTTAGTTTTATCTCTATGCTCTTGTACTCACTGGCCTTGACTGTTTCCCCCTCTGTGCCTTCCTGCCTTGGCTCACATTATTCCTCTCTCCCTCCCTTCCTTCCTTCCTTCCTCAAAAAATATTTACTAATGGCTAACACTTTTCCTCTAGCCTTGACCATCTATCCCCAGCCTTTCTGCTTACCTAAATCCTTTCTGATTGCTGCTTTTTTGTATTTTTTAAAGTACTTTTATTTATTTATTTCCGTGAAAGAGACAGAGAGAGAGCGAGCATACATGCATGAGAAGGGGGAAGGGCAGAGAGAAGCAGGCTCTCCAATGAGCAGGGAGCCCAATGTGGGACTTGATCCCAGGACCTGAGCCAAAGGCAGATGCTTAACCAACTGAGTCACCCAGGTACCCTCTTCTTCATCTTTTTTAAAAATATATTTGTTTCCATTTTTATTTTCTTTAGATTGAAGATATTTGGTTACACTGTTTATAGAAGTTCAAAAGTTACTTAGATTTTAAAAATCCTCCTTCAGCCTCCTTATCAAATTTTGCTTTAATTGAGATATAACTGACATATCAGATTATATTAGTTTCAGGTGTACAACATAATGATTCAGTATTTGTATATATTGTAAAATGATCACCATGAAAAGTCTAGTTAACATCTGTCACCACACATAGTTATTCACCT
Source organism: Mustela putorius furo (assembly GCF_011764305.1). NCBI lineage: Eukaryota > Metazoa > Chordata > Mammalia > Carnivora > Mustelidae > Mustela > Mustela putorius. Next base: position 40,563,755 of record NW_025422010.1, read on the forward strand.
CCTCCCCACCTGGTTCCTTCTTAAAGCTGATATGGTCATCTCCCCACCACCACCCTTTCCTCTAAGATTATTTTCTGCCATTAGCTTTAAGCTCACAACAGCACCATTTTTATTCCACACTAGGCAACTCTTGACTGAGCATCTCTGTTGTCCAGGAAATGTTCCTGATGGTGAGAACACAGAAACCGAAGAGACACAGAGCACAGACCCTCAGAGTAGCTTACAGTCTAGTCTGGATTTGGTTTCTTTCTACAAGTGTATTTTAGAAATTGTACAAAGTAATACATTGCTGTAAAAAATTCTGACAGGAGAGTCTAACAAGTGAAAAGCAAAAGCATAACTCTGTGAAGCTTCAGGTCTAGTGAGCTGGGGGAGGGGCTGGGCATTGGACACACCTGGAGGGGCATGGGAGCTCCACCCCTGCCACATACCTTGTCTTGTGCACCTCTTCCATCTGGCTGGTCCTGAGCTATAGCCTGATTAAAATATAATAAACTGTTGATCTAATGACATGATTGTTTATCTAGAGAACCTTGAAGAATCTATGAAAAATCTTCTGAAACTAAGAAGAACTAGAAAAAGAAGAATATGCCAGACCCAGAGTTAGCAGAAGGAAAGAAATAACAATGACCAGAATAGAAATAAATGGAACAGAGACCGGAAAAACAGTAGAAAAGATCAACAGAACTAAGAGGTGATTTTTTTAAAGAAAGATAAACAGAATTGACAGAGCTTTAGTGAGTCTAAGGGTGGGGGGGGAACCTCAAATAGATAAAATCAGAAATGAAAGAAGAGACATTACAACTGACACCACAGGAATACAAAGGATCCTAAGAGACAAGCTGAACAATTCTACACCAACAAGTTGGATGACCTGGAAGAAATGAACGAGTTCCCAGAAACATACAACTTAGGAAGACTGAATTGTGAAAAAATAGAAAATCTGAACAGACCAGTAAGAAGTCATCAAAAACTCTTCAACAAAGTAAAGCCCAGGATCATGACAGCTTTTCTGATAAATTCTATGAAATATTTAAAGAATTAATACTGATCCTTCTCAAACGCCTCTGAAAAAATTGAAGAGCAGGGAACATTACCAAACTCATTTACCCTGATACCAAAGTCAGACAAGGACACCATGAGACAAGAAAATTACAGGCCAATATCCCTAATGAATATGGATCTAAGAAAGTAGTTCTTAATTGTTCTCACCACACACACACACACACACACACACACACGCAGGAAACTAGGTGAGGTGATGGATGTGTTAATTAACCTGCTTGTGGTAGTCATATCAGAAAGCATACATATATCAAATTGCTACATTGTACACTTTAAATATATACAGTTTTATTTGTCAGTTATACCTCGCTGAAGCTGGGGGAAACAAGTACAACTTGGTTCTTCTTTTCTCTCCTCCCGTTTCCATTCTCCAGAGGGCACCGGGGACACCAGTGCATTGTGCGTCTCTTCCAGAAACATTTCACACTTTTCCCTTTTTTCCTCTGTTGGTTTTGTGTGTGAGTTTTGATCTCCCTGTTGGGGACAAGCATCCAGACAAAGGCACTTAGTTTTCTCATGTGTCTTTCCGTGTTACCCCTCACAAGCCTGGGCACACAGCAGGTACACAGTATGAACAGAGTGTCAGGAAATTCAGGGACAGAAAATTCTTTGGGGACTTGTACAGATCGCTCAATATTTCTTGTGTGTGGCTTTTTGCCCCACCTACGGTGCAAGTCCCTGGAGGGCAGGACCCCTCCGTCTGTCGTCGGATTCCTCTTCTAGGCCTGTGGTTCTTCTGGGTTGCCCCCACTCCACATTACCCTACACACTTGGGCCCAAGCTCTTGGGTAGGTCCTAGGAGCTGGAGACATTCCTGGGCAGAAGCAACGGCAGCCCTGGCACCAACAACTTCCCCCTGACCAGCAGCTTATGGCACTTCACTTGGATTTTCCAAGGAGTCCCAGAGACCAAACACCTTTGCTGGCGTAATGCAGCTTGTAAGAAATGCAGGGGGCCTGTTGATGCGGTGTTTGGTGGGCACCCAAAGCGGGAGGCTAAGCTGTCAGAATGAGAGAGACGGAGAGGGAGCAGGGGAGAGCAGGAGTATCAGAATGAGTGATGTGCAGTGTTTGGGGGTCAGCGCTTTACTAAATGATTCTTGTTAATTATTTAGAGCCTGCCATCTATCGTATGGCAGGTGTGGACAAGGGGATGGGATGTCGGTTCTCTCTGAGCCACAGAGAGAGGGAAGGGCTGGTGGCCGTGGGTGGGTCTTTGGATGGTGATTCTGCGGACGGACCCATCGCGGGGATCCCTGACTGGAGGAGACCCAAGCCAAGCAGGGCTCCCCACTTTTTGGGACTTCTGGCCTTCCATGTCACAGTGGTCCTCGGCACTGTACAGGTAGAAGACAAAGGAAAATCACTCTTAATGATAAGATCTAAGACGAGATCATGAGCAGGCAGCTGAAGCCATCTGATTAGGGAGAATAAGAAGTAGGAGGTTTCGGGGCACCTGGGTGGCTCAGTGGGTTAAAGCCTCTGCCTTCAGCTCAGGTCATGATCCCAGGGAACTGGAATCGAGTCCCACATCGGGCTCTCTGCTCAGCAGGGAGCCTGTTTTCTTCTCTCTCTCTCTGCCTGCCTCTCTGCCTACTTGTGATCTCCATCTGTCAAATAAACAAAATCTTAAAAAAAAAAAAAAGAAAAGAAGTAGGAGGTGCAAATTAGAGAACAGAGAGAGAAACTGCTTGGGAAAGTGCTCCCTCAGCCTCGGGAATGTTTTGCTTCCTCTCCAGCTCTTCCCCTTCTCTGAACTACCTCCCTCTCTCCCAGACCAAGTCTCACTGTTCTCTGCCCAGCCAACACCGGCCACTGTCCTCTGTCCTGTCTCTGTTCACGGAAGTCTGTCTCATCCGCCCAATTTCGGGAAAGAGTCTCCCTAATGCGAAGCCAGCTACCCTGCTTGCTGAAGATGTATTTTTCTTTGTCGGTGGCGATGAGACTCTTTTCAGAGAAGGACCAGCAAAGAAGGTGTTGAGGAGAACAAAGTTCTCCTTATGGAGTTTTACTTATGGAGAACACGGAGTAGAGGCAGCAGGACTGCGTGGTGAGTGGTGCGGGGCCTGGAGTCCGACATTCCTGGTGCTGGGTCTGGCCTGCCGATGGAGAGCTGTGTCCCTGGACAGAGGACTGATCTCTTCCAGCCTCGGTTTTCTCATCTGTGAAGTGGGGTAAAGCTAGGAGGTGCCATGAGGACTCCTAGAGGTGATGCCTACGGAGTGCCCAGCACAGAGACAGCGAGCAGACGTGGTACTGACCACGCCTATTTGGGTGGTCCCCAGTTCACGCTGTGGGCTCTCAAGGGAAGCAGTGGCAAACTCTGGCCTTACCCAAAGGCTCCGTGTGGGGGAAATCCCGTGTTCTGGGAAAGGAACGCTAGACAGAGGGTGGACAGAAGCTCTGCTCAGGAGTCAGCCGGGCAGGGAGTGACTGGCTCCTGGCCAGGTGCTGGGCGCTGCTGGCTTGTGCATCATAGTCCTTCCCTTGGGCCATTCCAATGGCTGTCTCGGCAGGGTGCTGACCCGGTGGAACTTGGAAGGAATCTGAACACCCGGGAAAGCAAACCATCAGGCCCCACCCAGCACGCAGAGGAGCAGACAGGCCACTGGCTCCAGGAATCTGGAGGCTCCCCTGTGGCCCCTGCTCTGACGCGGCTCATGACCTTTCCTTCCGGGGGCCTTGGTTTCTTCATCTTTAGCATGACCGAAGCTGACTGGTCAGCACTTTCCGACATTGGCCAGTGATGGCTGGCAGGTGCCACAAGCTGACGTGACAGAATCGAAGAGCTCCTGGGGCCAGGCAGCAGCTGGAGAGGGAGGCCCGGCTTCTGTGAGCACTGCCGAGAGGTGCGGTCTGCATTCCCACTCCTGGGTGCTCTCATTTGGCTTCCCTCTTGCAAGGGCACCCCGTCCCTGGGTCCTTCACAGTCTGCCCCGAATAGAACGCAGGACACCCCTTCCTTGCTCACCCTCCCACGGCTGCGCGGAGCCTCGGCTGTGTGGACCGTGAACATTTAATCCTGCCCAGCAGTGTTTCCAAAGACTCTGCGCCTTCATTCCAACCACGAGTTGGTGCTCCGTGCTGGAACACACGTCCCCGGAGGGTTAGCCTATGGGGTGGCCCATGGGGTGGAAGCCACAAGCTACTGAGTCTCCACAAGCATCTAGTGCAGGCTGAAGATCACATACCAGTGGGGGCGAATCCCTTGCCCAGCGGCCTCTCCCCTTCTGGGCGTGACACGGTTGGCGTCCTCTGCAGGATCCCTCTGCTGGGTCGGAGCCCTTGCGTTGAGAGGAGGGGCTCGTCCAGCTACAACTGCAGGGTCAGGTGGGTACATAGTGGGTGCTCGCAAAGGCTTGTGGGAGAAGCAACGAAGGAGCGGTCTTTGCGGCTCAACGAACTCACACACTCAACAGGGCAATGATGGAGCAAGACTATCGGATGTTCATGGAGCACGTAAGAAATGTCGGGAATTTTCCTGAGTGGGTTTGATGTGTTTAATCATTTAACCCTAATGATAATTCTAGGAGGCAAATGATGTTATTACTCCCACTGTACTGATGAAGAATTGGAGGCACAGAGTAGTTCAGGTCCTTGCCCAAAGCTGCACAGCCAGTTGGTCCAACTGGAGATCTTGCCTACGGCAGTCTGGCTCAAGTATTCATGGGCTTCATCGCTGGGCTATTTGGATATGAGAGTGGGCTTCACAGTCCAACACACATTTGAAAATGGGCATAGGTGAGTGAACACGGAGAGGGACCTGGGGACTTAAGTGTAATTCTTGGGTCAAGAAGTTTCCAGAACACACTTCTGTGTCATCTGTCTGCTGAGATATCACTCACTCTGGGGCAGAGAGACCCAGTTTGCTCATAGTTCTTCATCCGATCGAGGACTTCGGTGGCATTTTCAGGGATGGAGGGGGAGGTGTTTGTGGTTTTATGTTTCTACTCCTGGCTTAGTCTCCAGCTGATTCTGAGTGCCTCCCCCACAGAGAGCTGATTTTCCTTACTGGAGGTTTGGCACCTGTGGGGGACACTCCGCACATGCTGTCATCAAGCCGGATACCATTCTTCCTCCTCTGTGTGCCTCATCCTGGGTTGGGCTCTGAGAGGGTGCAACAGGGGATGCCTCAAGTGTGGGTTTGGCACAAAATAATTTTCTGATTTACTTTAGCAAGAGATGAATGAATTGTTCGAGGCCATAAAATCAGGTGCCACCAAGTGATATGGTCTCTGTAAGTGTGAGAAGGAATTCAGAGGGGAGAGATAAAGGCAAAGTAAAGCCAGTGAGAGTTAGGAGATGTGTGGCGCAGTCCCAGAGACTATGCCCGCATGCTGTGTGACCTTGGGTCACTTCCTTCCCCTCTCTGGGCTCAGTTCACTGAGCAATAAAACAAGGAGATAGTCTAAACTCTACTGTTAGCTTCAACTTTAGAATTGTGGGGCACCTGGGTGGCTCAGGCAGTTGGGCATCCGACCCTTGATTTTGGTTCAGGTCATGGTCTCATGGTCATGAGACTGAGCCCCATGTTGGCCTCCACGCTTTGCTGTAGGGTGGGGGTAGGGGTCTGCTTGGAAGTCACTCTCTCTCCGTCTGCCACTCCTCCCACTTGTGCTGTCTCTCAAATAAAGAAATAAATCTTTAAAAATAAAATAAAATTTGATAATTGTAAGACTTCCTGAGATGAAGGGCAACTTGAGATTTGTCCGTGTATGAGGAGGCTTTGAATGGGGGCTAGAAGACCTGGTAAGGACTTTCTCCAAGTCCTCTTCAGCAACCCCCAGCACTGCCCTTGGGCCCTGTCTCCTCATCGGGACTGTCCCCTCCTCTTGGTTCCATGCTAGTCCCCCGATTGGCCCAGGGCTTTCTCCTCCCTTCTTTTCCTCTTTCAAGCCTAGATTGTACCAGTATTTATAAGTGGTTCTCTGCTTGCCTCAGATACCACTGAGTCAAACTCAGCCAATTTCCCTCCCTCTTGATGCATCTCTTTCTTTCCTCCACCGTTGGTGCTTCCTCCCCCCATCCCCGCTCTCCGTTTCCCAGAACCTTGACTCCAGCTCATCCATCTTTCCGGTGTGTGGCTGGTCCTGGCGCTCCCGTTCCAGTGCATTCGGGGGACAGGTGCTGTGGGGACGCACACATGGAGAGAATGAGACGCTCCTCCCTCCCTGGGTACAGGGAGGATAATGATGAGTGCTTCCCTCCCAGGGCATGATGAGAATCAGTGAGCTAATGCCCATAAAGTATTATAATTACTCCGTGGAGTCATCTGATCGAGCGAGGAGGAGCTGGGCATCTGGCTCGAATTTACTTCGAGCTGGAGAATTCAGGCAGAAGCAGCGGCCTCAATTATTTTTCTTTTGGTCCCAGCCACTTACCCCAATGCTGAGCAGCATTTCTTAGCAGAGACTGACACTGCAGAGCGAGAGACAAATACACCCAATTCTTGATTCATGAGCCCTGTGTCTGGCAGGTTCATCCCAGGTATGCTTGTCGCCTGCCCCTCCTCTCCCCGCCAACCTCTGATGAATTAGGAAACAGGTTCTGAGCCCTTCCATACATAACCTGGGCCATGCAGCTGGTTGGTAGTGGCTCTGGGAGGAGAAACTTCATTTCCTTATTCCCAACGTGTGCCACTTCCCACTTCCTTCCTCCCTTCTCTTTCCTTTCATGTGTATTTATTAGGGAAATTTGTAAGCAATTTTGCCCTGGGCAGGACACCCTCTTTTGGGTGTCCCTCCAGCAGGGGAAGGAGAAGTGACTTGCAACCTAGAACTCCGTGGCACGGAGGCATTTGTTCCATGAACAGAGCCACTGTCCTCGCTTCAGCTGCGCCACCAGCCATCTCTCCATCCACCTCCTTCCAGCCTCCCCCCTGCCTAGTCCTGCTCTTCTACATCTTTGCCCGTGTGGTTCCTCCTTCCACAAATCTCTTCCTTCCACGTATCCACTGAGACACAACCTCCTCCTTTCAAAAACCTCAAAGCATATCCCACCCTCCCCCCAAACTCACCAAGAGGATCTCACTGACATGGGACCACATTGTTCTATTCACTGTCTCTATGCCCCAGGCTCCTTGGGCTCACTGATGCCCAGATTCCCACTGCAGACAGATACATTGCTTTATGTGGTGGGCTTGATGGGGGGAAATCATGCCCTTTGCTTCACTGGCTTAGCACTCCTAGGCCAGCACCAAACCCTGATGTCGCCCCACAGGAGCCCCAGCCTCTGGCTGTGTTGTTTCTACCAGATCTGCACCCCCTGGCGTCAATGTTACAAATGGGCATCCTCTATAACAGACCCGTGTCAGGACCACTGCTCTGACCCTGCTCAGTATCTGCCTCACCATGAATCCAGCTGGCTTCCCCCAACTATGAACTTGAGTGTTGGAAATACTGACTACTCTGCCCCTGCAGATGTCTCTCCCCTCAGACCTCCTTGAGCATTCCAGCTTTGTCCCTTTTTAAACACGTTAGCCTCATTTCTGTCTTTGGAGTACAACACCTTGAAAGTAGAGGTCATGATCGTAAAAGAATCTCAGTAAACCTCAGTAAATATTTGTTGGTGAATTGACTGGCTGACATCACCAGCCGTGGATCTGATTTCTAGATTTTGGTGTTGAGTCTATTGCCGCATTGGCAGCTGAAATCCTGGTTTTGTCTGGCCCTTGGGTGGAAAGGTCATGGACTCTGGTTCTGGAATGGGGGTGAACCAGAGAATTAAAAAAAAAAAAAAAGATGTTTGGCAATACTCTAGACTTGAATTAATGCCTGTAATTCTGGCCTTGCTGTAACTGTTATGAGGAATGGTCATTTGTTAATGTACATGAGCCTTGTACTTCCTGGGGAGTCTCAGGCTGCTAAAATATTGAACTTGTAAGCCTAAGCACCTTCTTTCTCACTGGCAGGCATAACGACTGTGGGAGAAAACAGCTTCAGTTCAGATGAATACATGTTCATCACTGATCGCAGGCATAAAAGCATGACCCCGATGAAGGAATTTATAAAGTGTTGTCCCCACTTTGCACAATTTGCCCCAAATTCCCTCTCTCATTTCTCTGGCCTCTGCTTCCTCGCCCACCTCTGCATCCTCCTCTGACAGTGGGAAAGCCTTCTGCTGACTTCTCAGGGCTCACAATGCTGACGGGTGGAAGCTACAGATTTATCCAGAAACATTATAGGCATACGCAGATTCACAAATAGTGGAAATGAGGTAGATTCTCAAAGACATCGGTCTCAAAGACATCGGGTCTTGAGTGGAAAAGGCCCTTCTGTGAGATGGTCTGATGTCAGGCTTACCACTGGATAAACTCCTGATTAGAAAGAACGGTCTACATCCGTGACAGAGATCCCTGGTGGGCAGGCCCCTGCCTGGGAGGGCAGCTGCTTTTGGCTACCTGGATCCAAGCCGCTCTTCCTCTGGGGTTCCCCGCCAGGCCCTCAACTGGCCAGCGAGGGCTTGTGCCCCGTGTCTGGTCGGCCTCCACGCCGGTGCTGGTGAGAGGCAGCGGTCTGTTCCGGGGGTTGGGGGGCCCTGAGCCACATCCAGCTTCCTGTCTCTTTTTCTTTTGTTAAAGCCAAATGAAACAATGTAATTAGCTTGTTACAATTAAAGTGACTCGACTGGATAAATTGTAATCACCCAGAATCAAGTCAGGCATCCCTGCAGGTCCCGGACATCGCAGCTGAGCTGCCTCATTTGCATAATTAAAATATACAAATGATAATGGATTTTGTACTCAATTTCCAGCGGCTGTGAATTTGAGAAACTCTGAAATTAGAATAACAGAGATGAAGCCCGCCTTGAGGTAATGGGGATGACAAGTTTTGACAGTAGGGGTGTTTATAACACTAGTTTCTCGCTACAAAATAAATAAGTACAAAAAAGATTAGAGAGTGATATTAGTTAATAGCTCCACGGGCAGTGGGAAGTGCAGATAGACTATGATTACCTCTGTGAATTTACGCTGCCTTTTTTTTTTTTTTTTTTTTCCTGACAAGCTCTCGCCTAACCTTAGGGGATACCATCCCCCTGATTATGAGAAATTGAGAATGAATTAAATGCATAAAAAGGGTTGTCACAGATCGACTCACCAAAGGAAAAGAAGAGAAATGAAATTAGTCTTGCCGCTCTTGCTTCCAGCTAGGGGTGGATTGAAGGCAAAGTGTGCCGAAGGAAGCAGAGAGAGGGTGAGAGGGTGAGGAGGGGCTGGGATAGTTGGGGAAAAAGGGGGTGCAGAGGGCAGAAATCAGGGGTGCAGGCAGAACTCAACATTGGAGGAACCAGAAGATAAAGTTACTTTGGAGTGAGATTTGAGAGTCTTGGGAAGATCTTCTATTCAAATACACTCTGTAGAGGATACCCCAAATTCTGGTGGACCACACCATTATTATAAACACTGTGTTCTCTGCCAACATACTGAACTTGACTGTCCAAATAAGGTTATTCCTTTTCTTCCTACAAAACGCCAAGAGGAGAGGAGTTAGGCTCCTCCTAGTCATCTGGTATACCCAGGACCCAGCATATAGTAGACATTAAGTATTTATTGAGTGACTATATGGATGAATAGAGATACTATGGACAATGTAAGAGTGTCAGGAAGTAATAAGAAGGACCTTGAAGGCTCAAATCACTGATTTTCCCATTTGTCTTGAAGCCAGCTGAGCCCTGGTATCAGGGTCCCCTTCTGGCATAGCTGTAAGGTGTCAGAATCCATCTCTCAAGGCCGGCCTGCCTTCCTCTTGTAGTCAGTGATGGCAGCAGAAGCTGGAACGAGTCCCTGTGTCAGGAGCGTATGAAGAGGAGAAAGAGGACAGTATGGTGAGAGCCAAGCATACTGCTGTCTGGGAAAGAAATCCAGAACTAAGCCTCTGGTCCTCTCCCATTGATGGGCTCTGCACAGGGACTATCCAATGTGGCCAGGAGGGAAACTGCTGGTCCCCACAAAACTGTTGGCTGGTATATACTTTCCCATTTCACTGGAAAAGGTGTGCAGAGTGGGGCAGTCAGAAAATCCACTAAGCAGCCAATCCACCATATGGGAAGGTGATATACCAGAGGGTCTAGGGATGGATGGAGTCTAGGGATGAAGGAGGAAGGTGTGCAGGGAGCCAGCCCCTCTGACAGGAGCTTGGGGAACATTGCTCTTGGGAACCCTTGAACTGAATGCTGTCCTCTGATCTCAGTAAGAGAGGAAGGAAGGGCCCCCATCAGTTTCCCAAAGGGTGCTCCTCACACTGGCCTCCCAATGGGAGAGTAAGTAGAAATCTCCTTCTTTCCTTGAGGATCCTGGCCCTGGGTTGGGGTGGTGGGACCTGTCTAATCTCAGGTTCTGAGAAATGATGGGACAAGGTGTCCCAGCAAAGACAAGGCTCCTTGAAGGAACTATGCCAATGTGCACAGATCTGGGAATCTATGGACTCCAGGACAGGGCTGGTGACCGCGAATGTCAGGTTAGTGATGAGGAAAGCCCGCCATGTCCTTGTTGTCTAGAAAAGGCTGGGGTAGAGACCTCTGGTTGTCCCTCAGACCTGCACTGGGCATCATTGTCCCATGGGAATCAGAAGTGCTATCATGGGCCATCCATGGGTTCATCCAGTCTAGCATCTGTTCCTGACAGGGGGCATTTGAGAAATGCCACTTTGAGGGTTCAACAGCTTTGTACTTGCCTCCAATACTCCAAAACTTCCTCTAAATTAGCCATTAGGAATTTTTCATAAGTTTATCCAAATCATTCTCAAGACCATTTGAATTATGGCTTGCTGCTTCATCTCAGAATTCCTACCTCCTGTAGGTGGTTTTATTAATCTGGAATATATTTCTTATTTAAAACTGACAGGTAGAGGTGCTCAAATTCTGCCATCTGGGACATAGCCACCTTTCCTAACTATCAACCATGACGTCAGCCCCATCATGTGAGAAGTATTTTCCATCTTCCTCCTCATCCCCGGGACACTTGGTGGCCTCCCTGTTCTGGCCAGCAGTGCACAGGCTAATTCACAGAGACCAGGGAAGCTGGTTCCGTAGTCAGGTCAGGATGTGGCAAAGCCCTGACATCTGCTCTTGGGAGTGGAAAGATCTTTGCTCAGACTTGGAGGGACTCCTGGGCAGTCAGAGCTCAGGAAAACTAGGCAAAGGGAGATGTAGATCTCAACGTGTTGCAATTCACCATCCTGTAGGAGGCTTGGCATCGCTACTTGGCTTGAGGGTCTAGTTATTTCTCCCAGGCATACAGTGCCAGGAAGAGAAGGGCCAATTAATGATCTGCTGGATGAACAATTCCCATGGGCGAAGCATGGAGAGAAGTGGGAACAGCACGTGCTCTCCTCCTCCCACTTACTTTTTCTAGAAGGCAATACTATGTCAACATTAGAGTAAAAAAAAAATGTAAGGTTCCTTGAGGGCATGGACTGTATTGGTTTTATTATTATGTCTCCAGCATCTAGCCTAGCACCCGGCACATAGTAGGTGCTTAACAAGCATTCATGGAATGAATTAATGAATGAACCTGTACTGTTTTTAAAGTCCAGATCCATTACAGAGCATTTCAAAAGAGAAAATATTTTCTTAGGTAAAAGTAAGTAAAAGTAAATGTCACTTTTACTTAAATCTGTCAGTTGGATTCTTAAATCTATCAGTGGATATTAGTTTGTCACTTTTAGCTCGACCCAGAGCTTGTTTTCTGGATTCTTCTTCCTTTCATTCCCTAATTCATTCTTTTTGCCGGGCTCTGTTCTCAGACCAGGGGCACTTAACAGTGAACCACCCGACTCTGTCAGTCATGTTCCGCACCTTCCCTCATGACATCGCTGCTGTCACTCCTCTGGGCCAGGCTACCATTGTCTCTTATCTGAATACTGTCTTGTTCGGTTCCCCAGATTCAGGATTCCACCCCTCTTGTTGTCTCCACACCCTAGTTCCAGTAAACTCTCTAAAACACAGGGCTGGGCTTTTGCGCAAAGACTCCGATCCCTCCTCCCACCCCCAGGCTCCCGTTTTGGGACGGGAGTTGTCCAGGCGTTCTACTTTCTGGTCCTTGATCAGGAAGACTAGATCAGTGTCCCCATCCCATTCAGAAGGCTGTGGGACATCCTTTTCTTGGGGTGGACAAGTGTCATGGGGTCTTTTGGGTTCCCCCTCAGCACGTGGATTTGAAGAAGGAATGCTCCACTCTTGGGCTGCCCCTGCTGTCGGGTGTCTCCTTTCCAGAGGCAATACACATCTGTCCTGTACCCGGAACCTCCGGGTAGCCAATTTGAGCCCTCGTCTATTAGAGGATTAATTTTTAATGGGTTTTATAGCATGGCGGATAAATCAGTTAGGGAGAAACAAGGAGCTGGCAATGCCTAATGAATATCGATTGGGCCATGTATAAGAGCGACCTTGCCAAAAGGGGGACAGCCACCCAGCAGTCGGATCAGCGAGGCTGAGTGGATGGAGGGACATCAATGGCTTCTCTCTGTCTTCAGTGGCTGAAATTTTTCTCTAATTTTTCTGGCCACCAATGCCAGAAATTTCACCACTCTGTGGGTAAGAGCCATGCCTTTTGTTAATGTTTGCATACCTTTGAGACAGGATAAGGAACCTATTACCAATATGTAATCTCTTCATATAAAATAATTGTGTAGCTATTTCCCAAGGGATGTGAGCGAGAAGGGGAGAATGGGCAGAAGGGGATCCTAACTGTTACCCTCAGGCTGGCTGGGTTTGGGAACCCAGAGGACAGCTTCCGACAAGTACAAGCCCTTTTGGGGGGTGGGGCATGGTACTCGGTGCTACAGAGGGCAGACAAAATCTTAGGAATGATGTGGCACATTTTGCAATGGCACTTTTACTTAAAGGTTTGATAAAAAATGTTCTTCATTAAAACACATTGTCACGGGGCACCTGGGTGGCTCAGTGGCTTAAAGCCTCTGCCTTCAGCTCAGGTCATGATCCCGGGGTCCGGGGATCAAGCCCCGCGTCGGGCTCTCTGTTCAGCAGGGAGCCTGCTTCCTTTCCTCTCTCTCTCTGCCTGCCTCTCTGCCTACCTGTGATTTCTGTCTGTCAAAATAAATAAAAATCTTTAAAAAAAAAACACATTGTCACAGAAAGAGTGAACAATTGGCATGTAGCAAGAAATATCTTCTTGCTTTGTCCTACCCAGTTTCGGCTAGAAGCAAGACTTCCTTCAGCGATGAAGGAAGAACCAGCCTCAGGGCAAAAGCTCTGGGCTCAGGTCTTGATTCCAAGCCTCACTAATAGAGGCAAACATTAATGGACACATCCTTCGTTATTCTAATGAACAGTATACAATTGAGTGCTAGATTTTGCAATAGACTCTAACGCAAGGGGGTTCAGTGATCTCCAGGGGCCCTTCTAGCTCTAACATGCCATGACTACTAAGAGGATTCATTATATTCAATATATGACATGGTGTTAAGACTTCTCGAGTGTGCCCTGTTTCTAAATGAGTACTCACCTCTCCCGTTGGAAAGTCAGGTGTTTTTTCAGGGATGGTGTCTTCATGCAAAGCATGTTGGGAAGTTCTTTTTGAGGATTGCCTGTGGGGCGTATGAACCATGAACAAACATTCACTCCATTAAAAAGCCCTGTACCCTCTAAGCACCATGTGTGCTCAGAGGGTGGGCAGTGGGAGGGCAGGAGTTTCAGGAAAGGCCGGCTAGGAGCAGCCCTGGGCACCTCGGGGGAGCTGTCAGGCTTTTTACTTTAAGGGCCTCTCTGGGGACCTTTTATCCTGTGAAATTTACCTCCCCTAGTTTAGTTCAGGGCTGAACTTGATAATGCTCAATGAATGAGGTTTCTTGCCACCTGAAGTTCAGTCGTGTGGTTCTCTCAGTCCTGGGGGAAACTTTCAGCCCCCTGCTACCAGAGAGAGGGCAGGCAGGAAAGGGCTTGAGCAGTGTTTCTCACTGGGGGTGGGGACACAGATGCCTGAGTTCCGGAGGAGGGGGTCATTCTGCCTTCTCTCCCGCCCTGCCTTTCTTGGTTTCCAGAGAGGGTTTAACTCATGCTATGACAGCCAGAGGTGTGACTTGAGCAGGGGATTCGAAGACCATGCCTTTCCAGAAGGGAGTGAGTCCCAGTAGCCTGTATGATCTCCTCTTGTGTTTCCCATCTTATTGCCAGTATGGAGATTCTGGGGGCAGATTCACTTTCCCCCAATCTGCAGGCTCGTAGAATGGTATCCGGAGTTGCAAGAAACTTCTGGAGAGTATATAGGCCACGCTTATATCCTTATGATGAAGAAACAAGTCGGAGGGCTTGAGTCTTGCCAAGATATTAAAGCTGGTTAGTGATAGAACCAGGCATATAGATCTCAACATCCTTACCAGAACTTGAGCTCCCTGAGGGCCAGTACCACGTGGTCTCCTGTATCCTTACACCATGTGGCATAGTCGTGGGCACGTAAGTAAATGCTCAAGAAAATCCTAATGACGTAGAGTGACGGCTCTTACACTTAGGCAGGCACTGAATCACCTTGTAAAATCACAGGTTGCTGGGCTTCAACCCCAGAGTTTCTGGTTCAGTAGGTTTGGGGGAAGGTCCAGAGAATTCCCATTTCTCACAAGTCCCCAAATGATGCTGTTGCTGCTGATCCCGGGAACCGCGCTTTGAAAACCGCGGCTGCATATGGTTTATGGACTTGCCCGTTTCTGTATCATTTAAAACGCAGCATTCCCAGGAAGCCTGCTTTATTAGACAGTAAGTGGCTACATGAGAAATCCCAGACTTAAAAGATACTAGTTTAAAAGTATTTAAAGTGAATAATTACCTTCAGGGTGGTCTAGGTAGAAAGATTAAATAAATCGAGTCAATAGGAGTTTAAGCATCATTTGTTAAAGCAGTACATTAGTTTTTCTTTTCCTGGTGGAAATTCTCTTCTTGTCACACAATCCTAATTAATTATTGTATAAAGACCTGAAAACTTAAATGCACAAGGGAGTAATAATCTTATGTTTCATTAACCAGCAGCTTGGAAAGCCAGAACCAAGTGTGTAGAAAGAGCACGAACGTGTGCTGAGCAGAGCTCCTTCCAGGCTGGCCTGAGGTCTACTCCCACCCCCGTGCTTCCATTTGTCACTGAATGTGTTAACGTGAACGCACATTTACACTCTTAAATCTGTCGTCTCTGTGCAATATAATCTTATCAGAGTAAGCCAATCAATAGGAATTTCAGGAGTATTTATCATTGATTTTGCAATATGCTTTGTAATTACTGAATCGATATAAAATTCTCAACTCATTAGGAGATTAGCTTTTTTAATCATTTATATTAATGTGTTTAACTAAAGGCATTGGAGTTCCTTTTTTAAAAAAAATCACTTGTTTAATTACTTACATTAAAAATGAACAAATGCTGTGGACTAAAAGCTCACTTTGATTTTCAAAGGGCACTTGCCTTACGCCTTGTCTTTGATAGGATCTCAACAAATCGGTTGCCCTGTGGAGCCCAAACCATGATCTAGACCAAAATGGGAATGCCCTTCTGAATTACTTGATGAGAAATGGGGAAAAAAAATACAGCCAAAAAACCTGACTTTTGGGTTTGTTAAATATTGGCCCTGATGTACTAGTTTAATTTGGTGGCTTCGACTTTTGTCCCTTACTAGTTGTTGACATGGACTACCTTTTCCCAGGCATGGAGCTTGCAGGGTGTGGTCAACTAAGAGAAACCAGCCATTCAGGCATAGAATACTCACAAGGTGGATTCAGTCATCACACACATTTTCAGCTGTGACAAGAACAATATCTTACCACACCCCTGACTGTGGTCTGGGCAGGTGCTTGTCCATTTTGCAAAGGAAGAAATTGAGTCCTGGGGGATGAAAGGACAAATCCCAGGTTAACTCCCCTGTGTGTGTGTGTGGCAGAGATGGATCTAAGACACAAGTGTCCCTGTTTTGGGGATAAAAACTGGGCAGCAAAGTTTTAGGGGTTTCTTAGGGGTTGTAGTTGTCTCTCATAGAGTGCATCCCTGCTGGAGACTTTTTGCTTTAGACATTCACAGTGACCTTAGAGCCTAAAGGAGCCCCCTCTTCTTCCCCCGGGGCCACGCTGACCCCAGCTGCTCTGACTCCAGCTGATGGCAGTCACCTGAAGTTTTCAGGGCTTGCTGCTCAGTTCTAGGGCGTTTTGTAGGTGTTTTGCCTGCCACCAGGATTGCATCACCCTGGTCACCATCCCTGGGAGCCATGGTAACAACAATGAGGCAGTCCTTCGGTCCTGGGCCTAGGTTTACCCAGTGACTATAAATAATGCACTATCCTATTTGGTCCTAACAACGACCCTATGAAATGGGCTAATGCTGCTGTCCATTTTACAGGGAAGGGCTAGGGAAGCTTACAGGAGTTACGTGGATTGCCAGCAGTGAATAAATGATCAGAAAGACATCCCCATCCTCCACACTGTCCCCAACACGGTGCTGTCTTCCTAGGAGAGGGAAGAGCCCCAAACACTGGGTCAGAGGCCAGGCTCTGGTATCCACTCAGCTCTTCACTTCCTTAGTTCTCAATTCCCACCTCAGGGAGGTGGGGTTGGATGTCCTGCTTTCCTCTCCTGGGGCCTTTCCCTCCAACCGCCCAGCCTCGTTAACCAGATTCCGAATGGATCATGGCGGGGCCACCTCATTGCATACCGGGTACCACAGAGCAGACCTGTTCTCTGACTTTAGGAACTTCAGGTTGAAAACAGCACTCGTCCAAGAACCCTGTCTGAGGATCCAGCTTCCTTCTAGTCCTTTGAGACGACGAGTCTCTGGTTGTTGCATTTGCAAACACAGTGTTTGTGCGGTTATAGGTTCTGCCTTTAAACTTGCCCATGCTCTGTGACCACACCATCTGACCCCATCACCGTGCCCTCTCAAGACCAACAGTAGCTCCTGTGCCCTCACACCACCCCTCACTCCCCTGGAAGATCGGCAAGGCCAACCTGGGGGCCTCCTAGAATATGGACGATTCCATGATAGTACCCACCACTGCTGAAAAAAAAAAAAAAAAACAATAAAAATGCTTGTGCCAGGTGACAGTTCAGTCCCTTGCCTGTCAGGAGATGGTCTTCCTTTGAGAGAGCTTTGGTCTGTGGCTTCAGCTCCAAGAGCCCTGGCGGGGCTGCCTGGTGACCCCTTCCCTCTTCCAGAAGCCTGGCATGGAGACGACACATAATGGCGCCTGAGCACATGGGCAGTTCCTGAAGGTCTTTCACATGCGCGGTCACAGCCTGTCCTCTCTGAAACCCTGTGGGACAGCTGGGCGAGTCCCAGCCCTTCCGTTTTCAAAGTGAGGACACAGAGGCTTCCTGGTCCACGTTTTAGTCAGGTGCCCCTGCCAGAGTGCGCAACGATCTCTTCCAGATGCCACTGTGATTGCTCTTTGACCTAGCTCATCCCCCACGAGGAGGACAGCTTCATGAGAGCAGGGACTTTGTGTCACCGGGTCACTGTTGCTTCTCCAGTGGTTTGTTGGGGGCCCGGAATGTAGTGGGCACTCAACAAATGCTTACGGAATGAAGGATGGATGGAAGGACAGATGGATGGATGGATGGGTGGGTGGGTGGATGAATCAGTGAGGGGCGAGTAGGCTCCCTCAACCTGGCTTCCCATCCAGAGGCTGCCCAGCAGTGCCGTGGGGCCGGAGGTCAGTGTGGGCTCGGGTTTGCTGGAGGTGGCACAGAGCGAGAGCTCTCGGGCTGCCCTCGTGATGCCAACACTTGTACTGGGGCCCAGCTGCCCCCCATCCCGGGGCCCTCCCTCTGCAGTCCGGTGGGCTTGCCCATTGCCCCGCATGACCCAAGTCCTTTCTTAGGATGTCCTCCCCGGGCTTTGAAATGCCACCAAAACCTACTGTGCTGGCTTCCTTTCCAATGCATGTCTCCGTGGACTGAGCAAAGAAGGGAGCTGTAAGTCATTCCCCCAGAGGAGCGAATGACAAGGCTTGAATGTTACTCCTGTGCCCTGTGGAGTTCCAGTCCCCCCTTGGGAGCAGGGTCTGCTGGAGGGGGCCCATCGGCTGACTGTGGGGCCCCACTGCTCCCCTGGCTAGAAGGGCACTTTGGCTGCCATTCCAGGGACTCCTGGTAATAAACCAGAGTTCTCTGCCACAGCTGCTTGGCATATTGGTCTTGCACCAATGGTGCAGTTAGTTGGCAAGTTGTCAGTGCGCTGGGCTGGGTGTGGCAGGGGCGCTGGTGTAATTAACCCCCGTAGGGGCCCTCACCCTGGACCTCATCCAGAAACTTGGCTCCAAGATGGGGCATGGCAAGAGCATGGAGGGCCATCGGCCTGGCTGTCCTCACAGGGAGGATAGATGAATCAGAGAAGGGCAGTGGACAGCTAGAGAGACAGCAGCTGTCCCCAAGGGTGGGGGTGAGAAGTGCTGGGCCTCTGCCTATGGGAACTCCATAAATGTCCTCACTCCAGATGGGCAGCCTTGGGATTTAAGTTGTAATATGTGTGTTTGGAACTCTGAACTTTTTTGTCCATGCTTCTCAGGTCAATGGGCCTCACAGCACCTTTTAAAATTATTATTGGGAAGATAATGTCATATGGAAACATGTCTCAAGTGACCTTTGAAGCTACCATCACAAAGAAGAGTAGGTTTGCTCCGGACCCCAGAGCTCCAGTCCACATGCGTATTTACTATTAATTTTTTGGTAGTCGTAATTAAGGAGCTGCCGTCATTCTTGCACTCTTGTCATGCTCTTTCCAAGAAGCAGAAACCGGTGCTGGGCTGTGGAGCTGCCAGTCTACCCTCAGAAACTGGTCCAGAGCTGGGCCTCCTGACTCGGGCCTGGGCTGTTCTTACTAGCACACTCAAAGGCAAGGCTGGTGTTGGGAAATGAGTCAGAGGGATGGACAAGAAGACGACTTAGGGATTGCTGATATCTGATTAGGGATCAGCCATATCTGATTCTGTGATTTACCTGGGCCTGCTCAGAGCAGTGAGGCTCCCAGGTGTGTTGAATGAGGGACGATTTGTTTTCATTTTCTAGACTCGGTGTTAGCAGGAACCTGGAGAGGTTCTAGCCCAAGCTTTCCATTGTACAGATGAGGACATGGAGGCTCTGGAACAAGTAGTGACCTCCCTTTCCTCTTCTAAGGAGGGGATTGGCTCATGAATTGCATGGATTGCAGGAGTCAATTCAATCCCACAGAGAAAAATCTGTGATTCACATTAAGGAGTCAGGTGTGACATTTAGGTTAAATCACGGCAAGTGAAAATATATTTTTGACTTATAGAGATAGCAATTTCATATAGTTCAACCTGTTATTTGGAGAGGTAAGACACGTATGAAGAGACCTCCCAGAAGATAAGAAACAAAAACATTTAAAAAGTAATACAAAAGAATTATTGAAGAGCTGCCATAAGACATTTATTATTTGGAAAATTTTTACTTGGTTTGAGGGAAGTAGCAGCGTTATACTCAGATTTGTATTCCAACGTATAAAAAGCATTTATCATAGTACCTGACTCATAATAAGTGCTCAATGAATGTTTATTGAATGCATGAATAGTTACATTGTTTATTTCTGGTTAGCTGCTGACTCAGGAGGCCACTATGCTGTCTGTAACAGAATGTGACTACGGAGGCTTAAACAATTAGGGATTTTAGTTTTCCCACACGAAAAACAGACCAGGAATAGGTTATTCAGAGCCAATGTAGCCATTCAAGCAAGTCATCAGTGACCACACTGCTTCCTTAGGCTCTGTTCTCCTTAGCATGTGGTCTGCATCCTCATAGCCCCAAGATGGCTGCTTCCCTCAAGAGATCAGGTGCAAGTTCCAGGCAGGGACTTTTGCAAATGGTAAAAAGCACTGTGGGCTGGTAAAACATTTCTCTTTTTATCAGAAAAAAATAAGTTTTCTGGATGCTTACCCACTAGACTTCTACTTGCAATTCATGACCAGAAATGAGTCACATGGTCACCCTTAGCTGCTACAGGGTCTGAAAAGTAGCATTGAGCCAAACTGGGTTCTGTTGGTCAGAAAGCTAGGAGATGTTTATTAGTGGATATTGTACAACATGGCTCTCAGCTGTTTTAAAGTGGACAATAATTATTTAGCTATAAACAAATAGAGGTTCTAGTTTGGAAATCTCTGAGAATAGGTTGGTGTTCACTCATGCATTAATTTATTTATCATCCTGCATCTAATCATAAAATGTCCGTTATGCAGTAGGTGCTGGCTATGAGCTGGAAATGCAAAGAGGAACAAAGTAGACTCAACATCTGCCCTTAAGGGGCCCAAACACACAGATGAAGGACAGTAAGACCCGCTGGGCAGCAAGGGAAGACAGATCCAGGTAGGTGGTAGGAACAGCATCTGCAAAAGCCAGGAGCAACCCAACGGTTCCTGAGGAACCCAAAGGAAGGCCTGAGGCACAGGAGCCGGGTAACAGAGGGGGTCAGGCCTTTAGTGACCTGACTGGATCCGGAGGTAGGCAAAACCAGGGTCCAGGTCACATTCTGCAGACCTCAGTTACGGATGAGGCTCTGGGATGGCAATCTGGACCCATGTGGAACATTTTAAATCTTTCCTAAAATGGAACAGCTTAAATGTGAGGCACCTGGGGACTCAGTTCCCAAATACCCTTCCTTTGCCCATTTCAAGCTGGAAGGGACTTGTAAGATCTCGACCAGAGGTCTCCTTTTACAGAGAAGTAAACTGAGGCCCAGAAGGCCCAAATAAGTTATTCATGACTGTTTTCCTAGTCAATACTCATATTTAGATCAAACCTGTTTCTTCTTCAGACACATTGCATGTTTAGAAGCACTTAATTTCTCCTGTCTGGTAGCAGCCCAGTGGTGTGGGTCCAGCAGGGGGATTTGTCCTGAAGTTACACACAGGGAGACTGAGGCCAGGAGGATGACAGGCTAGAGCAGCCTTACCTCCTGACAACTGTCCATCCCCTCTGCCTCTCCCCTGTTCACTGACCTGGGGCTGGGAGAGCGACACAGTGTGAGGGGAGATGGGGCCTGGGCCACTGTCCCCAGCCGCTCCTCTCCTGGGTGTGACAAGCGGGAAAGGAAGGATTTCACTCCATGACATGGACAATCTGGCTGAGTTCTCGACTGAGTCTTGAGCGCTAGGAAGACAAGGACGGGCTGCTGTGCTCGGAGTCCTGACTGCTTCTGACATTCTTCATCGCCAGTGGTGATCCAGCCATGCTCGGCAGCCCTACATCCGGGGCTCGAGGGTAGGAGGGGCCATCACAGAGCTGACAAGGTGCAGAGCTGTGGGCAGCCATGGACTGGCTACAAGCCTACATTCTATCCATTGACCTTTTGGAAGCAGAAACTGGGTGTCTTGCTTGTCGCCCAGTTAGAGAGGCTGGGCTGTGTTCAGAGCCGTCCTAATCAGGACGGATTCTGCTCAGAGTTTGCCTCCTCTGCTCCAGCATGGAGCCAATGAGGACGCTCAGAGTGGGTTGTTCCCACAGGCTGGCTGTGTGGCCGGGTGCCCCCTGGCCTGTGGGAGAGGGGGGAGACAGGGTCAAGCCTGGGGAGCTCCTTCTCCCCTTCCTCTCCTGGTCTGCCCGCCCCCCCCCCCCCCCCCCCCCCCCCCCCCCCGTCCTCCTTCTGACATGCTCCTATGGCTTCCCTGCTCCCGGGAGACCATGGGCTCCAGGATTAGATGGTCTGGCCAGTGCCACTTCTTTCCCATTCTTGCCTAACAAAATGTCTTGCTCTCGCCTCTGCCAGGGACATGTCCCACTGGCCCAAGCAAGCCTCTGACACTGGTAAAGACTTCTCAGAGCCACTGGCCACTTTTGAAAAGGCAGTAATGTCTTACCCTGTAGTTTTAGAAATTGGGCTCTGTGGGAATGTCAAAGTCTTACCACTTTTTGCGAGATGAAAATCTAAAAAAAAAAAAAACGTTGACCTAAATGAAATCAGGCTCTGTGAGGGACTTCCTTAACACCCATCTTGGGACCCCATTTGTTTTTGAGCTGACAGTAGTATGACTATGAAGTAGTACTGACTATTTTCATGGAGGAAAACCCCAGAAAATACCCAAAGACATGAATCTCCAGTGCAAGCACTTAGGGTACTTGGATATAGGTTAGTAGGAGAGATTTGGGGTTTTTGCCAGCCCCCTAAGTGATGTGATGTGAATGCACATGGATGGGAATACCTTCCAAGAGGTTCCAACCATGTCACGGCTTCTGGATAGATGACAAGGAGACCCCAGTCCTACCTCCATTCCCACTCCCCTGACTCAGGAGAGCCCCAATTTGCCATTGGGAAAGGTTCCAGTCAGAAAGTTCAAGAAGCGTTGTTTGCAAAGCAGAACAGCAATGATGTCCCAGCCTCATATTGTGTAGTGTGGGCCAGGACAGTGTTTCCTGGCTGTGTAGTTCTGGGGGTATTGAAGATATCTCCTTGTCTGAAATAACAAGTGGGGTAGCAGTCTGTGAGAATGACGTAATCAAGCCCACTGTGGAAGGTGCAGCGCGACAGTGGTCCTGATGGTTAACATTCACAGACGGCTTTAGGCAGGCATTGGGCTGAGCACTTTTGGAGATTTCTCACTGAATCTTCATAGCCCACCAAGGAGCCACTACTCATCACTTCCATTTGGCCAAAGGGAGAACTGAGATACAAAGAGGTGACGTAACTGGTCCCAGTTCGCCCAGCTGGGATGGGGTAGAGAGGGTTCAAGCATTCTTCCTGGGGCGCCTGGGTGCCTCAGATGGTTGGGCATCTGCCTTCGACTCAGGTCATGTTCTCTGGGTCCTGGGATCCAGCCCCATGTCCAGCTCCTGGCTCAGCAGGGAGTCTGCTTCTCCCTCTGCCTCTCTCCCTATTCCTGCTCTCTCTCTCTCTCTTTGTATCTCTCTGTCTCAAATGAATAAATAAAATATATATAAAAGCATTCTTCCTTCCGACTCTGCTGTAGAGCCAAACATGAGGCAGAAAGCCAGGGTTCTGGCCCGGGCTCCCTCATCCGCTCTGTGACTTTGGGTGGGTCCCTTGATTTCTCAGATTCCTTCAGTGCTCCACGTTGGGGCTGAGGGTAAGCTCTGCTAATACGGAGGGGACAAGGTTGGAGTCCTCCCCAGCTGCCCTGGGAAGAATGACTCTTGGTCCCGCCGTTATTTCAAGCCCCATTTCTTCTTGACCTGCTATGTGGGGTCTCTGCTGGGATCCTGAGATCCAACAGACATTGGGAGGAGGGACCCTTAAAGCCTGGATTATTGGTCCAGCTCCGTAAATCCGCTTTTAGGGAGCTGTAATAACACATATTATTGACCAGATAGACCTGTAGAGCTATTTGTGTGTAAATCCATATTTAGTCCACTATTGATTCGCACCAGGCAGCCAAAACCATATTAATTTGAATGTGAAGATTAAAACCATTTTGCAAAAGTTGTTGCAGATCTAAAGGAGTTGATGTTCAATTTCTAACAGTGTAATGTGCTTTGCTTTCCTTTTGACGTCCCCTTTCAGCTGATGTAGTCTGTTTCTTTTCCAATTGGCTTCTCCCTTCCTCTTTTCCAGAGTGCCCATTTGTTGTGGAGGCTGTGCCAAGCCCTCCCCCCCCCACCCCAGATGCTCCCTCAGAGTTGGGAGGGCTTCCCTAGTGCCTGGGAGAACAGCTATGTCCCTCTCCGGAATTTGTTCTCAGCTGGAGGGTCTTGCCTACTTTGTCTAAGGTCACATCCCTTCAGGACAGCCAATGGCTGGCAGGTTACTGTGGGCTGTAAAGGGCTTCCCCAGCCTCAGAGAACCCTGTCTGAGGGTGAGGCCTTTGTGACAACGGCTTTGCTGCTCAGCTCCTCTCTCTGCCGGCTCAGGAGCCTCCCTTCCCTCTCCCGCAGGTGTGGACTCTGCCCACGGATCCCCACTTCTGTGTTGGTTTTCTGGGGAACCTGACACTACTCAAACCTGAAACCAAATTGGCCTGTCTCCTCTTTGTCTTCTGCTTTAAAAAACAACTCCCGAGGCAGAGTCTGAGTACTAGACAATCCACCCATGTGACGTGTACAATGTAACGCTTTTAGTGTATTTGCTGCTTATGCACCCACCTACAGGATAAGTTTTAGAACATTTTCATCGCTCTGAAAAGATCAATCTATACCCTTCGGCCAACACCCTTGATCCCCTCCATCTCACTCAGCCCTGAACAGCCACTAGTCTACTCTCTGTATTTAGGAACTTGTCTGCTGTGAACATTTTACATAAATGGACTCATACCCAATGAGTGGTCTTTTGCGACTGGCTTCTCACTTCTCATCATGTTTCTAAGGTTTATCCCAGTGGGAGCTCGAATCAGTACTTTGTTTCTCTTCCTTCCCCCATTGGTTGTATGGATACACGGTTTATCTATTCCCTCTCCAGTTGATGGACATTTGGGTTGTTTCCACTTTCCTGCTTTTGAGAATAATGCATTTCTGCCATGTCTAACTTCCTGAACTTTTCCTCGAGTCCTACAGCTCCTCCTTCCTGCCATCTGACACTCACAAAAACCACTTTGTTGGCCTCCATCCCTCAGTCTTGTTTCTCTCCATTCATCTCTCAAACCTGGGTATGTTGTTCTACCTCCTAAAATCCTCAAGATCAAGTTCATATTCCTTAACATGTAATGATACTATTGCACCACAAAACAACCCTCCCCCAGGTCACCAGGGGTTTCCAGTCACCCCCACATCCTCTTCCCCTTAACTGCTCCTCAGCCTTCATCGCCATGGAGTGCTTCCTGGAAATACTCTCTAGTCTTCTTTTCCTCTGACTTCCCTGGCTGTTCCTTCCCTGCCTCCTTTGCAGGCTTATCAGAGGCTTGACCTTGGCTCTTTCTTCTTCTCACTCCTTATCTTTGTTTCCTTTGTGCCATTTGTACCCAGAGTTCTAGATTTTTCTCTCCAGTCCTGACCTCCCCTCTGAGTCAGAACCACCGAGGCCACGGGCTACTCAAGGTCATGCTCTGATGTCTCATAGAGATGTCTAGCTCAGTGTGTTCCAACCATGCTCTCAGGTGGGCCTGCTGGGCTGAGATGCCTGCACAGAGGATCACACCCCAAACCTGAGTGACAGCAGAGCTGGCCCATGACGGTCACCCTCTACCAGTCTGCTTATTAAAATGGGGTTTCTGGGATTTACCCCCAGGGATTCCAGTGTTGGGGTCTGACAAGGAGATCAGGAATCTGTATTTTAGTCAGTTCTCCAGGTGGTTCTGATGCAGATTTGTGGCCCCCAGCCTGAGCTGTGTCTCGTTAGGGGAAGTCCATCTCTGGACCCCTGAAGGAAAGTAAGAATTGAGGAGGATTGGGTGAGGGAAGGGCACTGGTCTGTGTCTCACAAGCACTGTGACCATTTGAGAAGTCATGTGGCCCTAAGCCTCACAGAAGTCATTTAATTAAAGTTTGGTCGATCTGTGTTCTCTTCCCCTTCCTGATAGACAGGATTCATTGGCACGACCCCTGGGACAGGTGACCTTTTAGCTTCTACTGGAACCCTGCAATGATAGGAGGTCATGGTCTCATAAGTAAACCTCATTTTATTGGTGAGCAGGTCAGATTTTTATGAAAATATTTTTATTTTACCTTCAACTTCTGCTGGGCCTTGTCCGCTCTTTCGAGCCTGGCACAATTCATTAAATTCATCAGCAAGGCACGGGCTGGTGGGGAGGGGAAGAAGCTGGGGACGAATGGGTCACGGTAAATAGAACTGATGGTATGCCAGACCCAGGATATAGGGCAACCTGGAAGCCCACTCTCTGCAGCCAGAGAGTGGAGATTGACCTTGAGTAGGCGGGGCTCCAAGGGAGTGGTTCTGACCTGGATTCAAGGTGGACACAACATTGAGAGTCAGGCAGGTGGAATCAGGATTTAGGAGGCTTTGTTGAGTTTGGAGTAATGATGGTGGTGGTAATAGTAGTAGTAGTAATCATAATAATCATAATAATACCTAACATTTATTGACTGTCCCACAGAGCACCCTGCCCTGGCCAGCCTCCCTTTGTGAAGTCTTGACTTTGTCTGGAAGCATTAGAAATGTGGCGTGTCAGGTCCCAGCCCAGAACTGCTGTATCGGAATCAGCATTTTATTGTTAACTATACTCAAATTAAAAAAAAAAAAATTAAAAATTGAGTCCTACAAAACAGTTTCTAGAAAAGAGGAAAAAAAAAAAAATAAAAGGACGTGCCTTTTAACAAGAGCCCCTGAAGGGCCACACATTACAGGGGGAGAAAGGGTTTGGAGAGTCCGAACTGTACCAGTCCGGCTTCTCCAGAGAAACAGAAACGGCAGGAGACAGACATACAGAAAGAGGTTTCTTTTGAGGGACAGGCTCATGTGATTACAGAAGCTGAGAAGTCCTATAACCTACTGTCTGTGAACAGGAGAACTGGGAAGGCTTGCGGTGGAGTTCCAGTCTGATTCTGCTGAACCCCAGAGGAGGCGGGGGCGGGGGAGCTCGTGGTGTAGGTCCCCATCTAAGTCCGAAGGCCCTAGAACTAGCAGCCCTGACGTGTGAGGGCAGAACATGAACGTCCCAGCTCAGACAGACACACCAAGTCACCCTGCCTCCACGTTTTGGTTCTCTTCTTGCCCTCAACACATTGGGTGATGCCCGCTAGGACCATGCAGGGTTTCTTCAGTTACTCCGTCTACCAATTTAAATGCAAGTTTTTTCCAGAAATACCGTCAGAGACACACTGCATGTTTTGTGAACTCTCTGGGCATCCTGTAGCCCGGTCAAGTGGACACATGTGCTTTGCCACCACACAGCGCCGGCAGTAAGACCACTTCCAGACATCCCCAGATGGGGTAGATGAGCCCACTTGGGAAGGGGCTGCCTTGGCCACAGAGGGTGTTCTGGGAACTGAGGGTTTGGGGGAGGTGGACTAGTCAGGCAACCTCTCCAGTTTTTGAGAGCAGTTACCTTACCTCCATTTCTAGTTAATTTCTTCATCTGTTCTTCCACGGTTTTCAGATCTGTCACCATCCTGGTCATCCTGCTCTGGGGAGAATGTCATTGTCTCTCTCGAAATGCACAGTTTGTACTTATCAGATCCTAAGTTTGTAATTAATTAATTAATTACACTAGCTTTATTATCTTTGTGTCAGTGAAATGATAATCCCAAAGCTTTTTTCCCCTCTTTCCATGAAATGATTATTTAACTAAGTTTCTTTCCCTTACCTGCATAGTACATTAATATTTTTGTTATATCTGTTCATTTCCATTTTGCTAGTTTTGGTTCTATTTTTGGAATCCCAAGGATATCGTTTGATGTACTCATACCTCCTGATGAACAGGGAAGTCCAAAAGGACAGGGTCAAGGAAAGAATCCTGAGGCCCGACACTGTATGTGTAGAGATCCACTTTCCAGCTGATGGCTACCAGGTAATAACCCTTCCCAGGGCAGCTGATCCCTGAGCCAACGGACCAGCAAGCACAGGGCCACCCAGGCCACAGGTGTCCAGGTTCATAAGCACATGTCCCTAGAGACAGGTAAGCTGCTCTTCTCTCTGATAGGAGTCTGGCTGCTCAGGCCTGTTACTGTTGCATCCACGGCAAACTCTTCTAATCTAGTTTTGTCTCCTCAATCTGTAACCTACTTAAAAATTTTAAACTTGATAATAGTTTTAGAGTGAACAGAAATTGCAAAGATAGTACAGAGAGTCCCTATACCCCACAGCAGGATTCTCCTATTGGTAATATCTCTCATGAAGAGAGCACATTTGTTACAACTAGGGAACTGACATTGGTATATTATGACTAACCAAGTATCAGTTTTTCGGGATCTTACAAATTTTCCCCTAAGGGTTTCTTTTCTTCCTTCCTTCCTTTCTCTTTTTTTCTGTTGCAGAATCCCATCAAGGACATCACATTATATGTAGTCATAAGGTTTCCATAGGCTCCTCCGTGCTGAGACAGTTTCTCAGAGTTCCCTTAATTCTGGTGACCTTGACAGTGTTAAGGAGTACGGATCAGGGATTTTGTAGAATGACCCTCAGCTTTACCTTGTTTGATGTTCATGTCATGATTTCACTGGGGTTATGGATTTTAAGGAGGAAGGTCACAGAACTAGAACGCTGTTCTCATCCCATCAAACATAGGAGGGATACATGCTGTTAACACGACATCACCGATAAGGTTCATCTTGAACCCCTGGCTTGCGGTAGCATTTGCCAGGTCTCTCCATGCACAAGTCCCTTTTACACTACTCTCACACTTAGCTGAGGGGAAGCCTAAAGGTTTCCTGCCTTGTATTTTTCAGAATCCATTCTCTCCCTGAGCCTGAGAAGTGGAGCATTTGCCTACACTCAGTTTTCTGACTCCTTTGTCACTTGCTGTGATTCCTTAAAGACTTGATCATTTTCCAATTACATTTTCAAAACCTTTTAGAATCCAGAGATACAATAAAACCAGGGCAGGAAATATCCACACATGTATTTATCGATTCAAATTCATTTATTATGAAAACAATTGATAAGTCATGGCCCTTCTCGTAGTAGGCTAGCCATGTCCAAAATCACTGTGGTTCAGCATATCCGTGTGTACCAGGGCAGTGGGGGATGAGCTCTGCCTGAGAGTGGGGATTTGGGGCTCAGATAGATGTCACAGAGTTGGTGGCACATAGGGTGGTTGACCCATCACCTTTGTCCTTCGAAGGACTTTTCTACTACTTTCTGGCTGGCTTTGCACAAAACCCTAGTGCTAACTGGTAAATATCTTGGATGCAAGAAGGGACCAGCTTCATGCTAAGGGACACTGAGTAACAGCCCCAAGACCACCCTTTGCATCAAGTTGGCCTTGGGGAATGCTTCCCCTTCACAAGAGAAAATTAACAAGGCAGGGAGCTCCCAGCCAGCCCTGAGGGTAATTCAGGTTCTCCCGGTAGTGAGCAATACATACGGCCCACAGGCTATAAACCACCCTAACAGGCATAATGACTTCCGCACCTCCACCTGAAGGGGCTCGTTGCAGCAAGGTAACAGCTCCTGCAGATGCCTCTAAGCTTTAACTATGGGAACACTTGCTTTATAGCACTACCTGAATGATCTACATCCTGCTCTCATCAATGGCAATTTCAGGAGTGATTTGGCTTCTGTCTTTAGTGCATGTGCATCTACACGGTGCCCTGAAACCTTTGGCATTGAGAACATGGGAAGGAGGATGTGTCCCAGCTGCAGAGCTGGGGACAGTAAGAGATGGACCTTGAACTAGAAGTTGGTAAGAGATAACTCTCAGGAGTTCACACTAATCAGAGGGATACAACTAACCCCTATCTGCATGTATTCATTCATTCATTCATTCATTCATTCATTCATTCTCAAATCCTTACTGAGCCCTCCTTTTACCAAATACAGTACTGCTTATGGGGATGCAAAGAGAAAGGAGACAGAGGCCTTTCTTTTAAGATCTCATAGATGAGAGAGGGAGGCAGGTTCAGCAGTGTGGTGGATAGTGAGACCGCTGGTCAATAGTCAGGAATAGTGTGCACGTACCCTACCCAAATCAGCAAATACTAGAGGTCAGACGGCTTCTCCTTCTTCTTTTCTTTTTTCTTTAAGTCTTTGAAGAGTCAGTTTAGCCTCACGCAAGGGTGAGAGAGGCGTAACTGACTCAGTGTCTCCGTGAGCAGAAAGCAAACCATCCTTGGAAGACCCCCTGCTTCCTGGCTCAACACCTAGACTACCTGTTTCCCATCCAAGTACTAACCAGGCTCGACCCTGCTTAGCTTCCCAGATCAGACGAGCTCGGGCGTGTTCAGGGTGGTATGACCGTACACTAGACCACCTGTTTCAAGCCCTGGCTCTTCCACTGAGCGTGTGACCATGAAAAGTTAGTTATTCAACCGTTTTGAGGTAGGGCAGCTGGGCTATCCTTGCATAACAGTTGAAGTCAATTAGGAACAAGCCAATTAAGTGACTTGCCTAAGACAAGGAACAAGGTCTCCTAAATCCCACCCCTTCCCCCACCCCCTTTCAATATATTCCTAATTGTTGGGAAAGAGACTCAAAGTCTTAGTCCTCCAGATGGTGGGGAAATAGCAAAATTGTTATTGGTTAAACACTCCTGCTCAGTATGCAAGGCTTAGTTCAGTGTCTTTTCCTCTAGAAAGCCTTCCTTGACCACTTCTCTCCTCAATGTTATAAGCCTCTCCATCTTCAGGCCTCTGAACCTGTCTTCTTCACACTGCAAATATAGATCCAGCTTCTTTGCAGTGTATTTTATCTGTTTACACATCTGTTTTTCCCATTAATCCTTGAGGACAGGGACAGTTAAAAATTGAGACAATTATGTCATTGTTTTATTTCTACCCAACCATGTTTTAAAAAGGATTTAAGAAAAAGAAACACAGTACCAAAAAAAAAAAAAAAATCAGTAAATGAGAAAATTCAGTTTCTGGCTAAGGTTACTACTCCAAATTAGGTTGATCCCCAAAAAAGGCGCATACAATGGAGCCATGTTTAGGTTCTGAGAAATGTGATGGGTTACAGCACTGACCAGGCCGTTCAAGTGAAAACAAGTCAGTCGCATTGAAGAACAGTTTTCTGGCACTAGGACTAGAAAGAAACGTTTCCTGTGGCTTCTCTTAAAGAGGAAGCATGTAACACAACAAATAATCATCTTAGCTACATTTATTCCATAAAACCATGGAGACAAATCTTGGAACGGCTCCAGATGGTAACTGGTGGCCAATACTTGTTTATTCTTGTAAGAATGTTTCCATAATGACATCCAAACGTTGGTCTATGTGCCCAGGTGTCTGATGATTCTGCTCCCACCAGGTTCATATCATGGAATATTTCATAGATGGTTTTTCAACTGGACTTTATGAGGTTTATGAAACCCTAACAATGTATGCACAATTTTCAACATATGTTTATGCACATTTTTCTAGGGTAAGAACCCATGAGTTTTCCCCTAAAGCTTCAGAACCACTAGATTAGAGCAACAGCTAGATTACATCTCTGTGGATTCTTTCTTACCCATCATGCTTTGATCTGGATTGTTTGGCCAGGAGTTTGGGGCCATCCTATGAGATAAGTACATGGAATTGGATATTTGCTGCTGCAGATGAGGTGGTCAATGGAATCAAGCAGGCGTTTATGTGTTCCAGTGAAAGGCGAGCTGCCCAAGGAGCACGCACGCTTGAACCGAAGACCAGTGCTGGTGCGTGGCCAAGCGTCTGTAGAACAAATACTTGGAAAGAGCAACACCCAATTAAAAGTGACAGGTGCCACACAAATTCATGAAGTCTTCTGTAGTTTTCAAAACAAATGAACAAAAAAACCCCAAACAGAAACAGCTTCATAGAGTCAGAGAATAGTCTGGTATTTGCCAGAGGGCAAGATGGGTAGTGGTTGAGTAGCTGGTCAAATTAGGGGAACGGGGATTTAAAGGTAAAACCTTCAAGTTATATACAAAAAAGACAAAGGATACAAAGTAAAGCATAGGGACTAGAGTTAATCATATGTAACAACTTTGTATGGTGACAGATGGTAGCTAGATTTTCAGTGGTGATCACTTTGCAATGTAGATAAATATTGAATCACTATGTTGTACACCTGAACCTAACATACTATTGTATTTCAACTGTACTTTAATTGAAAAAAAGAAAAGAGAAAAATGAAATAAACAAACAGAAAAGCACCAGGGGCCAGTACAAAGGAGCAGCCATCCTGGCCATTGGCTGCCGTGGACTCAGCACCTGACACAGAGCAGGAACCAGCGGGGGGTGGGGTGGGGAGAGTCTCTGAAGGGCAACTTCTCCTGAGCCTTGCTGCCTTTAATCAGGTCGATTAATAAGAGTCAGTAAATAAACTCTAATCAAAAGACGCCCTAAGCCCTGAAGAACTCTCCTGCTTTCTCTCTATTTATTTGTTTTTGGATTAATTTTTTCTTTGTGCAGATGAAAAAGGAGCCATTATCCAAATGAGGCCGGGTAAGGTGATTAGATGTTATTTACAGAAGGGGGCAAGGGGCAGATGAAATCATCCTGTGGACCCTGGGTGTGCTTAGCAAGACATTATTTTGTTATCAGTGTCACTGTTTTTATGGTTGCAAAGGGATGCCTCTGGTGTGGTGAGGAGGGATTCCCTGTTTCAGTAATAGCCGATTACAGGAACTTGAAAAGTCGGTCATTTCCAATCTAACAACACTCAGGGGGCTTGGGTCTCATGCAAACCACAGATTTGTCAGTCAATCAGCAGGTAGGGACCGATCACCTAATACATGCAAAGACAGATCAGGCAGAAGAGCAGGTGTAAAGTGTGGCCCAGACTCTATGAAGCTGGACATTTGTGATGAGCAGGGCACCTTTAATGTGCCCTGAAGTGTCTGGAGACCTTGGTAAAAGGCAGATTCTGATTCAGGAAGTCTGAGGCGGAGCCTGAGATTCTTTATTGCTCACAACCTGGAGCAAGAACCACACTCTGAGTGGACAAGGGAAGAATTGCCCTGAAAGAGGAGTTGGCAGGTATGGGTTTCAAAAGGCTGTCACTAATCTGCTGCATTTGACCTTGGCCAAATCACTCTGCCCTTTTAAAAATTGCCCCGCATGACTCCTCCAAGGGCACCACTGGCATGGACTTTGGGTCAGTGGTGCAGTGCACAACCTGCCCACACGTACATAGAGCTCCTGAGCAGGTTGGCTTCGAGACAGTGGTTCTCAACTCTGGCATCTTACGATCATCTGGTAAGTTTTAAAAAATATTGATTTGTGAGCCTCCTGTTCGATGATCTGATATAGTTCCAAGATGGGACTGGGCATTGACATGTACTTTAGAGCTCCCTAGGATGCCTGCGTGGCTCAGTCGGTTAAGCGTCCACCTTCACCTCAGGTCATGATGCCAGGGTCCCGGAATCGAGTCCCGTGTGGGGCTCCCTGCTCAGTGGGGAGTCTGTTTCTGCCTCTGCCCCTCCACCTGCTCATGCGCTTGCTCACACACACTCTCAAAAACAAAAAGCAAAAAGCAAAAAGCAAAAAAAAAACAAAAACAAAAACAAAAAAACCCCCCAAACTCTCTAGGAGATCCTGAGATGACTCTCCAAGTCTCTCCCAGCTGAAGGTCCTGTGGCTCTGGGACTCTTAGGCCGTGGCCGCAGAATCTCTAAATTGACTAATTACCTCTAGAAGACCAGAGGAGAGGCAGGCGATGCAGAAGGAGGAGTCAAGGGGCTTTCCTGGAGGTAGGTAGTGTGACCAGGAGGGAGAAGTCACTGTCAGGGGAGCCGGGGGCACAAAGTGTGGAGAGGAAGCCCAGACAGGAGGCTGCTGTTGGTGGAACCCAACCTGGGTGGGGGCTGGCACATGCCTGTGAACTTATGGCTGTTGGCAAAGACAGATAGCAGCATTGGGCAGCATATCATCGTGCATAAGGGGGAGGGCTTGGAGGGAAAAACAGAGAGTTCTCCAGCAGAGGCCCTGATTTGGATTAGGGGTTGGAGAAGAGGCTGCAAAACTGAGACAAGAGGAGGAGTGAGAACATGAGGTAAGGGGCGTGGAGGGAGGGCTGCGCCTGCACCCAGCCAGGCCAGCTCTACGTCCCTCCTGAGGGCTCCGAGGGCAGGCGGCCTGAGTTCGCTCCTCGCTGGTCTTGGAATCGAGGGTCTCTGGGGCATGAGCGTGGAGCAGGCCTGCTTGTCTAAGGAGCTCAGGTCAATCTCGGAGGCCTTCCTGCTTCCCCTTGGCTGGTGGCCTAGCTCGTCACTCCCAGCTGTCTATTTCTATCCCCACCTTCCTCCTGGGGGCTGGGCCTCGGCCTGGTGGCAGAGGCCCCCAAAGCCCCGGGGGGGGGGCAGCCTGGGGGCTGGGGATGGGCCTTCTCCCCCCTGCCCCTGGCACGGGCTCCACTGCAGCCCCAGCCCGCTGTCTCCCCTGGCATTTTCAGCGCCATGGTTGGGAGCCCAGGTGGCTCGGGAATCCAGTCGCCCTGTGATTGATAGCACCGCTGAGGCAGGAGACAAGCAGGCCTCTCTGGTTTTCGTATTAATGCCGGGTTATCTCCCACAGTATTGATTTTTTGTTTGGCTTTGGAAATTTCTCTTCTCTGTTTCTGAGCCGTTTCTATAAAAATGAAAGAGGAGGTGAGGGATGATGGCGCCCGGACTGACAAGCTTTGCTGACTTGCAGTATGAGCTGCTCTTTCCCATTAGAGCTTTCCGAGCCTGTCAACGGCCTCGCCTGGGCGGAAATAGATTTACAACGTGGTATGGAAAGGGACCCGTGTGTCAACAGTCAGGGCCGGCCACCAAGTTTAGTCACTGGATTTAATCTTCCCATTCTTAGCGCTCGGGACGCCCTCGATGGGGCCACATGGGTCCCACATGGGTCCGGGGAACTCAGCCGCCCTGCCGCCACCCTGCTGTTCCCTCAGACCTGTTCCTGGGCCTACCTCTCCTCTCCTCACCCCTTCCCATTCTCCAGCCACCAGCAGCCCTGGGCGGTAAATGGCAGAGCAGCTTACAGAGAGGGTCCTCGCGGGTGGGATTGTGTCTTTAATTGGCCCAAATGAAGGAGTAAGGATGTGTAACTCTGAAGGGTGGGGGTTCATGAATCCCGCCGGGGGACAGAGGGGGGGAAGGCAGCATTCCTGAAACCTGTTGATGTGCCCTTGACCGCTTCTGCTTTCCCTGGCTGAACTTTGTCCGGGCTGGGGGCCTTCAGGGGACAAGGCCAGTGGTGGGGCGGCCTCCAACATCCTGGGGCTGCTCATCAGCCAGCCAACAAGTCTTTGTTATTTTATTTTAGGTTTATATTTATTTATTTATTTATTTATGGTACAGTTGGTCACCAGAGCAAGTCTTTGAATTGAATTAAAGGCCCATCTGGGATGCCTGGGGGGCTCAGTTGGGTAAGTGTCTGCCTTTGGCTCAGGTCATGAACTTGGCGTCCTGGGATTCAGCTGCGTTGGGCTCCATGCTCAGTGAGGAGTCTGCTTCTCCTTCTCCCTCTGTCCCTCCCTCCACTCATGTGCTTGCATGTGTTCTTTCTCTCTCTCAAATAAATACATAAAATCTTAAAAAAAAAAAAAAGCGCCCATCTTCTTACAGTGTTATGCGACCCACAGTCCTATTTTGTCA
Source organism: Mustela putorius furo (assembly GCF_011764305.1). Taxonomy (NCBI): domain Eukaryota; kingdom Metazoa; phylum Chordata; class Mammalia; order Carnivora; family Mustelidae; genus Mustela; species Mustela putorius. The sequence goes on from NW_025422010.1 coordinate 40,598,856, forward strand.
GGGTCTGCATCTCTCTCTTCATTCTTTGTTCCCCAAATATATGCAGACACAGCAGCCAGAGGCAGGGCTAGGTGCTGAGGGTAGAAAGAGAATCCGTTCCTGGCCTTACAGAGCTGCCCAGGCCAGGGACTTACCTGGGGGCCACACTGGCCCTTCTCCCTTCCCAGCTCCAACACATCCAGTCATGTGTCCAGTCTCCCTGCTGTTGGCTTTGACCCTCTCGTCCAGAGCCCCTACAAGGGGACCCATATGTGTGTGAGAGGCTCACAGTACATGTGGGTCTTCTAGGCCAGCTTCCGCACCATGCCCCTAAATATGATTTAGCGCACTCTGAAGTCTCTGATGACTCCCCGTTTTCTACAGAATAAACTTGAAATGGCTTTGAATGCCACCCAGGCCTTTTCATGATTTCGTCTGTCAGTCTGTCCAATTTCAACTTCTATATTCCTCTCATCCCACCTCTGAATTATTGAGGGTTCTTCCGGAAACAAAAGCAATAAGGTGTGTGTGTGTGTGCGTGCGCATGTGTGTGTGCGTGTGTATGTGTGTGTGTGCGCACGCGCGCGCGCGTGTGTGTGTGTGTGTGTCTGGAATTGCCTCATATGATTATAGAAGCTGGTGAATCCAAAATGTGCAGTGTGGGCTGGTAGCCTGAAGCTGAGGGTGCAGCCAGTCTGAAGGCAGGCGGGCAGAGACCCCGGAGAGCCCATGGTACAGGGGAAGTCTGAAGGCAACACTGGAGAACTCCTTCTTGCTTGAGGAGGTCAGTATTTTTGTTCTGTTTAGGCCTTGGAGATTGGATGAGGCCCACCGCAAAAGGGCCAACTGTTTTATCCAAAGTTTACTAATTTGAATATGAATCACATCCCCAAACACCTTCCCAGTTGACACATGAGATTAGTCATCACACCTTTGACTTTTATGCTCTCCCAATATGGCATTGCTGTTTTGTTTCCTAACATGGCAGCCAGTCCTGCCTCTGGGCCTTTGCACTGCTTTTCCCTCTGCCATGTTTACCTCCCCAACTCTCATCCATTCAGAAGACACCTTCTAACCAATCCAGTTCCAGCTGGGAAGTTTTCTCTTTTGGTGGCCCCTTCCTTGACCATCATAGACAGCTGGGGTGCTTTTGTGTGACAGCTCCCACTCTATTTTGTTCTGAGCTTTGTAACATCATTTATCATTGCCGTAAATGTTGGTTGGCATATTTGCCTCCACACAGGGGAGGCAGGGCTTATCTTTTCATTTTTGTCTAACTCTTTTCATTTTTGTCTAACTCAGGTCCTGTGGTCAGTGATGGGGAGGATTTCTTGGATATTAGGGCATTAATCAATCTTAGTCTCATTAGCACCTCATTTGGTTCACTTATAAAGTGGGAAACTGGACTAGCAGGATATGACCACTGATATCCCTTCTCCCCTTACATCATAGTGATAGATCTTTTAGCTGAGCTCATGGCCCCCTAGGAGTAAAACTGCATTTCCCAGCAGCCAATGCAGCTAGGTGTGACCTGGTGGTTAAATCATGGCCAATGGGATATAAGTGAAACCCCTTCAGCACCTTCTGGGAGCCTTTCTTCTCTGTTATTTCCTTCACCCAGCTGCCTGGAATCAAAGGCCATCATCTTGAACCATGAAGATGGGGGGCAGGGGCCTGGAAGTGGTCTGCAAACAGATGCCTATGACTACCTCACATCAGCTCTGTGCTGCTTCATCTGACTTTTGCATCAGAGAAAAGAATACCACTGTCCTGTTTAAGCCATTATTTTTGGAGTCTTTGTGACATGCAGTTGAACCTAATCCAAGGGACACAACTTAAGGAGTGCTTTTCAAACTCCTCAAGGGAATTCAGCAGGCTCTGTGAGTTGGGGGAGTGGTCCAAGGACGCTGGGCTTAGCCCTTACTCCCACCTGTACCAGCCCAATGGCATCTATTTCACTTTTGCATATTCTACACATTGACTTAGAAATTGTTTGAGGACAGAAAGATTAGACGCTCTCCAAAGTCCCATCCAAGTCTGACATACTGAGGCTTTGTCTCTACAGACGACTGGATTATAAAGGGCACATGTCCATGAAGAGGAGCAGGATTTCTCCATGTTGTATCCATAGACAAACATGGACACGGGGCACCTGGGTGGCTCAGTCGGCTAAGCTTCTGCCTTCAGCTCAGGTCATGATCCCAGGGTTCTGGGATCGAGCCCATATCAGGCTCCCTGCTTGGTGGGGAACCTGCTTCTCCTCCCGCGTCCCTCCACCTCTGCTCATGCCCTCTCTCTTGTTCTTTTCTCTTTCAAATAAGTAAATAAAATCTTAAAACAAAACAAAACAAAAACAAACCAAAACCCAACAACCATGGACAAAATGGCTTTTCCTGATGGTGGAATTTAGGCACTGTGGTGGGCACAGGGGATCATCTCTGTCTCCTTTGTCTAGGTCTGGGGTCTGCCTGAGCAGTGTCCTCCCCAGCTCCCGCCCACCCTGTATCACCCATCCCAGAGCTGCATGGGGATTTTAGGGGTTGTTAACTGAATCTGCTGAATGAACACTGGGATGAATGAGCACGTGCAGACCTCTCCACACGGACATTTGCACCAACTGCTCTCATTGGCTGTCTTGTGAGAGCTGTGGGTTTGTTTCTTGGCCTTGTTTCCAGTCTCAGCAGAGGAGTCTTTGTGGAGGGCTGGAGGTCTGGCCCAGCACTGAGCCTATTGCCCAGAACACTGGACACACAGCCTAGGTGCATGTGTGTCTGGCACCTGGCTTGTCACAGTCTCTCCTTCCCAGGCTGTGTCCCTTTGTCCAGGAATTCACCCAGGGGGGTGCTTTTGGCAGAAGGCAATATTTATGGTGTGGGGGCCCTTGGCAAGTTGTAGCCATCAGCAGCTGAAGTGTGCGGGTGTGGGGGGGTGTTGCAGAACTGAATGGTCTCTTCTAGGCTTGCCATGGAGCCGTCTGCATTCCTTGATGACCAAGGCTTTCATCAGGTGCTAATACTAGTCTTGTTTTACTGATGGGAATTCAGAGGCACAGAGAGGTGAAGTAGCTTGTCTGTTGTCACCCAGCCTGAAAGTGATTCCCTAACTCCAGTCTTCAACCGTACTTCTCTGCTGATCCTGTGGGTGTAAAGGTACTTTGCAAAGTGTAGGGTGCGATCCACGGAGAAGCGTTTGCTATAGTTTCTGCTCATTTTCCAGAGAGAGGCAGTGGCAGGTGGCAGCTCTCCCTGAGAGCTGATACTTAACCTTCATCCTCCTGGGTCCCATCTGTGCAGTCTGGATGCACTAGGTGTGTGAGCAATTGTGCATCTGTGTGTGTGTGTGTGTGGGTGGGTGTGTGTGAAAGAGAGCAGGTAGGCAAAAGTGTGTGTGCACGCGTGCCCGCACAAGGCTGCTCTCCCACTGCTGCCTCTAGCCTTAGCTCTGCTGCCAGTTCTGATGAAGGAAAACCCGCACTTTACCCCCACCATGCAGCCCGTCACTTTTCTGGCTGGGCGCCTGTCACCAGCACTCCGGAAGCAGGGAGCGTATGTCATCCAGGTCTGAAGGATGGCTTGGCCAGCTGAGGGGGTCTGGCAGGAGTGGGGACTAAGCCCTGGAGGTGGGATATGGCAGGCTCTGTCCAGTCGCCCCTCTGCGTGGAGTGGGGGAGTGACCCCAGGAGATTGCCTGGTGCTGGCCTCACCCTGGGGCTGTGTCCTATCAGGTCAGTATGAGGGAGGCGGGCTTATTCATTGGAGCTAGGCAGTCAGATGGTGTCTGCCCTGACCTGGGGGTCAGCCTCCATCAGTCAATCTCTCTGCACCGTTTCTGTGGCAGTGTCTCCCTTTTTCAGAGGAGAGGGTGGGAAGGGGTGAGAGGTGGAGAAGGGCATCTCCCCAGAGCCTGCTGGATCTGAGGGCTTGGTGCAGGGAAGACAAAGCCCAGATCTGGGACCTGGCCTTAGGCAGATCACCTGGGACCAGGAGGCCAGAGACCCTGTGTCCCAGCAGCTGGGACTCTTCACCTCTCTGTGCCTCAGTTTCCCCATCTGAAAGAGGAAAATAGTAATAGTCCTTGCTTGATAGGTGTGGTGACGGTGCAATAACGTGGCCTTTGCAGGGAATCAGAGTAGCTGCTGTCACCATTTTAAATCTGGTTGAAGCCCTGCCCTTAACCTGCCCCGGGACCTTGGACAAGGGCAGCTCATCTCTCTAGGTCTCGAGGTCCTAATCATTAGGCTGCATAAGCAACTTGAACCCCTGAACTATTACCGTAGAAGGGGACAGTGATTCCTTCCCATAAAGCCAGTTGCAGAGACGGTCCTGCAGAAAAAGTGGGCAGGAGATGAGGGGCAGGGGGCCCTCGCTGGCCTGTGCGAGGAGGTGGTTTGCTCTCAAGACATTCATCCTTTTCCATGATTGCCCCTACCCAGCCACCTCTGTAGCCTATCCCCTCCGGATTTTGCATACAGCCAGTTGTGAAATTGGGGGACCAAGCTGAAGAAGGTTAGCCTTGCTTCACACATTTTCAATGGAAATCTGAACGATGGGAAAATCTTTGAGGCCAAAGGGAATGGCGTGTAATGGTGACATCTCAGGCATTGTGATGGTCAGGGGTTGGGGGTGGCTGTGCTTTTCCAGGGGAAGGGCCTGTCCCATGCCTTCCCTTATCATCCCTTATGGGCAGCCACACTGGAGGAGTGGGCCTGCTCAGATGCACATGGCCACTTTTACAAAAACAAAATATAATTCTGGGATATGGGATGCTGATATGACAGGTGGTTTGGTTTGCCCTAAGCCCTCTTCTGGGTTCAATTCAGCACCAACAGCCCATGTGTGTGCATGCATGTGCATGTGACCTACCCTGGAGCTCAAGAGGCCCTTGGAGAAGCTCATCTCACACTGGACATTTTACAGAGAGGAAATTAGGTCTGGGAAGAGAGGACTTTCCTGAAGCCCCACAGTTAGACACAGGGCTGGCCAGAGCCAATGTCTCCGTATCCCTGTGAGTTTCATACTCTTTCCAGGATACCAAATCCCTCATTTCATAAATGAGAAAATAGCAGCCCAGAGAGGTGCAGTGACTCACCTAAGGACACACAGCTAGGGCATTATCCCTCCCCACCTGTGATTCCCCAAAGACAGCTGTTTTTCTTAATGGGTGACAAGAGCCATTGACTGGCAGTGAGGGATCCTGGGCAAAGAGCCCACGCTAGCCAGGGAACCCGACCCTGTGTTCCATCTGCCTGAGGGCTCTGTTCATTTAGCTCCTTCTTGAGCCAAGCAAACTGCCCCAAAGAGCCCTGGCAGGACCCTTATAGTGCAGACTTTACTGTGGCCTTTTGCCTTCCTCCCTGATGAGACTTCTCAGCTTCCCCAGACTGCCCACCCTACAGGTCACACTCAGCCTCTGGCCTCTGACTCACCGTGACCATAAGCTGGGCTGTCTCCTGTCCCTGATAGTGGCCACAGGCCGTGGACGGGACACATTCATATGGATTATTTATAGTTAATTCTCCAGTGGCCCTACAAAGAAATGGCACTGTTATTCTTAATTTGCAAATGTAAAAATCAAGGCATAAGAAATTTAAAGTAACCTGCCTGATGTCACGCTGCGCATGGCTGTCGGCCGGTGGTGCAAGGAAGGTTCTTGCTGGGAGCAGCTGGGAGCTCAGCCCACTCATCAGCCACCTTTTCTTGAGGCCTTGCCGATCCTGCATGGCTCTGTTCTCCACTCTTCTGCCCTCCTGGAGCACTGGTGCCAAAATCTACTTGGATTTGATTAGACACCTGCTGGTGGTCCTCTCCTAGCTTCTCACATGGACCTAGAACAATTGTTGGCCCTTATTTGTCCTTAAACTTGTCCTGATCATGGACCTCAAGGATCAGAAGGGACATTAAGCCAATCTACTCTAAAAACCCTTCATTGTGTATTTTACAAGCGATTTTGGTTATATTTTTCTTCAAAAGGGCCAATGCGTATTAGGGAAATCTTAGAAAACATAGGCAAGCAAAAACAAAAACAAACATCCAGTTATAAAATAAATAGGTCACAGGATGGGAAGTAGAACATAGAGAATATAGTCAATAATATTGGAATGACTTTGGTGACAGACGGTAACTACATTTATCACAATGAGCATTTCAAAATGTATATAGTTGTTGAGTCACTCTGTTGAATACCTAACACATATAGTATGTCAACTATATATTTCAGTTAAAAAAAAAAAAACTACTCATAATATTTTCTCCCCCAGAGATAATTACAATGAGTATTTTGGTCTATATTCTTTCCACCTTTAAGATAATGAAATGTTTCATGTAAAGAAAGTATAGGGAATAATATAGCAGACACTCATATGTCCACTATTGAGGTATGACAACTTTTCTAAAAAGATTTTATTTATTTACTTGATTGGGGGGAGAAGAGGAAGGAGAAGAGGGAGAGGGACAGGCAGACTCTGTGCTGAGCATGGAGCCTAATGTGGGGCTTGGGACCTGAGCCGAAATCAGAAATCGGTCTGTCACCTGACTGAGCCACCCACGTCCTGCAACAGAAGTTTTATTTACTATTCTTTTTAGAAAATTAGATATTACCATATAGTTGATACCTCCTTTGTTCCAAATTCCCTCCCCACTGCATTTCTTTCTTTCCTTCCCAGAGGTAACTCCTATCTTACCCAGATAGGAGGCATTATTGAACCATGACAAAGGATTATTGATTTGTGTTAAGCTTGGCATCAATGCCATCATCTCCAGCATATATAATTCTGTAACTTTCTGCTTTTCCTTGACATTGTATTTTTGAGATTTACCTATGTTGTTACATGCAGATCTAGGGAATTAGTTTTAACTGCTTGTATTACTATCTTTATACTACAATAGTACTATGCCGTAGTACTCTATGGTACACTATGCTATGTGGTTGTATTATGTTATTATACTATATTTTTCCAATCTACTGATCATGGTCACTGAAGTTGTTTCTAATGTTTGATGGTAACAAATAATGCTACAAGGAAGATACTTGTCTATGTCTCCTTGTAGATAATGAGAGCAGAAGTGCTGAGTCATAAGTACAAATAGCTTCATTTTTACTAATTATTGCCAAATTGTCCTCCATAATAGCTATACCAATTTATATTCCTCTCTGTAGCATGTGAGTTCCCGTGGCGACATATCTTTGACTAGAGTAGGATTATCAGGCTTTTCAAATTTTTTTCAATTGGAGGGATATGAACCGATAACTCACTGCCATTTTAAATTGACATTTTTCTGATTTCTAGTTAGATTGAACATCTCCTAAGGTTACTGGTCATTCTCCTCTTTTGTGAATTGCTTTTCATATACTTGGACCCTCTTTTTTCTAAGTTGTCTTTTTCTAATAGATTTGTACGAGTTCTTTAGCTATTCCGACTACTTGTATTTTTCATCGTGACAATTGTAGATGACTTCTTCTATGTTGTAGCTTCATTTTTCACTTTGATTAGGGTGTGTGTTTGTTTTAAGGGAGTCCCATTTGTCAGAGATTTCCTTGTGGTTTTTGCTTTTCACATTTTGTTAAGAGAAACCAAATGCTGAGCAGATATACTTCTGAGGTTTTGGGGGGAAGTTTTTGAATATTGATGTTTTACATTTAGGGCATTAATCTACATGGAATTCATTTTGTTCCTATATGACACGAGGCAGAAATTTTACTTTATTTTCTTCCATAGGAGTAGGGATTGTCTCAGTATCATTTCAACAATTTGATATTACATATTACAAAAAAGATGTCCAAAGATGTGAGGAGATTTGCCCAAGGTCACATAATGGTTCAGTGGTGGGATTAGGACAAGGAATAAGTTTTCTGAAGTCCCCACCTGGCATTCTAGCCCAACCATCCTCCTGTGCGACCTCAGTCCTGCCATGGACTGCTTTCTACTATTCTCATATAGAGATGTACAAATATGATGATAAGTTTCCTGAAAGAGGGATTATCTCCTTTCCTCCAGTCACCTTTATGCATTTAACATTTATGACTATCTGGTAGGCACTTAGGAAGACCATGCTGAAATAAAGAAATCACTGGGTTTTACAGATTGATTCCAGCATAATTAGTCCTTTTAAATTCAGCTTTCTGTTTTACCTCCTGTATTTTTATATTTTGACATACTGATTCATTCCACAAACATTTGCTGAGCACCTACTATGTGCCAGGCACTGTGCCAGCTGCTAGAGATTAAAAGAGGATTAAGATATGTATTCCATTCTCACAGATCTTAAACTGTAGTGGGAGAGTTTGAAAAGTCAACCTACCTTATGACTCTGCTATTTAAACATTATATATTGGGAGACAGGAGACAGATAAAATCTGGCCAAAAATCAGGAAGGCTTCCCAGAAAAGGAGACATTTGATCTGAATAGTTAAGGATGAGGAGGAGTGACTCATTTGGCAAAGGTAGAGAGGGGTGTGATATTCGAAAGTGGCATCATGGGCAGAGATCTAGAATATCTGGCCATGATTCACTGACTCAAGCATGAAATAGGGGGCTGGATCATGTTTGTTCATTTTTAAGAGGTCAAAGCCCCTGCTTTCCCAGACAATTCTAGACTAACTCAGGTTTGATCACAGCCTCAAACGGCACCCCCAATACTTCCTGCCTTGTCATGGATTAAACCAACTGGCTTTAGAGACTCTACTTTGTTGTTTTCCCTTGTTTAAGGTAGCTTCAACTTTCTGTCGAGGAGCGTGGTTTTCACCCTGTTTCATGATTGTAAATTGACATTCCCATTCTCGCCGTCATTTTGGTTGCCAATGCTATTATTATAGGCCTTTCTCATGCAGCCAGAATAACATATGAGACACCAGCCTGGAGTGACAGTGCGCCTGACAAAAACAGAAATAGCCCGGCTCATATTATTTGCAAAAGAATTATCCCCTGGAGGTGATTTTTAATTTGGGGGTTTGCTGCAAAATGGAAACCTGACCAAAGCTACTTTGCAACCCAAATGCTTGTCTTACCAATCAATTATCAAAATGAGACTTGCTGGGTCCTGTAGCAAGTCTTTTCTGGGCTCTCTCCTTTAATGGGTCAAGTCCAAGCTGCCTCTATTATTGGGAAAAGCTGGGGGCGACTGAGCAGTTTAATTTGCTGATGAGGGGGAAGGGAAGGTAGAGAAAATGGTTCTCACATCCCAATAAAGAACAGCACAAAAGGTAGGTGGAGCAGGGCCTAAATTAGAGCCAGCTACGTCAGCTGGGGGCAAGAAGGCCGTGTGTGGCATGCCGGTGGTTTGTTTGTAAGGGATTAATAATTCAGCCCCAGGAATCAGGTTAGGGCTATGCACAGCAGACTTGAAGAAAGGTTAATTGGTATTTATTGGGTACTGATAAGTGGCGTTTATACTATTTTTGTATTTGGGGGGACTTGAGGAAAAGGGAAAGGAAAGACAGAAGCAGAATTGAATGTAGAGATCCGGGGAAGTCTTCTCTCAGCCTCGGGATGTCATGAAATCATTCTCCTGGCCCCAGCAGGGAGGGGCTGGGGGGCTCAGAGCCTTGATGGGCTTGAAAAATGAATTTCTGTGTCGCCTCCATTGTAAGCCTTACATGTGCTATTTAAACTTGACATGTCATAAATCCAATAGTGGAAAACAAGATGGCACTGGCTTGCTGTCCACTTTTATTTGTGTGGAGGCAGGAAATGATGCTCCATGAGAAAGTGACAGGCCCTGCCAGCCATTCAGTCTAGGGGACTTTGAGGGCTGGGCCTGGGGACGACAGAAGCTGGGATGCAGGATTGGGAACCACTGTCTGACTTGGGGCATCAAGTGTCCTCTGTCCAGATAACATCCACAAGATGTGGGCTTTGGGTCAGGGCATCTCACTAGCTCCCCCAAATAACCCTTCCTACAGGGGATCAGTGGGTGTGTTTCTGGGTTACAAGAAAAATTATTCCTGGTTTCCATGTATGTAAAGTCAACTATCTCCCTTACTAGGCCAGAGCTCCTTGGGGACAGCACCATGTCTTGTTCATGCCTTTGTATTCAGCGCGAGACCTTGGTGTTCTTCTAGGTAAGGTTCATGAAATGGATACGTTGGATTGAGAGAGTAGGTCTATGCCCGCACTGGAACATTGTATGGGGCAGATGTCTTCAGTCTATACTCAATTAAGTTTAAACTCAGTAACAACTTGATTATTTAAACTCAGTAATGATTTGATTATTTGAGAAACCCTAAAAGGTTTTTCGGTATCCACACATCTCATCTGCAGCCTCCTGCACATCTTGAATCTCCACCATTAGATGAATACCTTGTGTAGATAAAAAAAAGTCTCCATTTCACCAGTGCCTCTGTATTTCACAATAACTCACAAAAGCATCTTGTTTTGGATTCTGAGGACCGTAGATCTGCTTTGGGTTTTGTATTAGGCCTAGTGTTTTGTTGTTAGTATTAGCAACATTCTTCTAAGTAAGAGTCCAGCTCTGAAGAAAAGTTCCTAAGGTCTTCCCATTCCCTTTTCTCCTCTTCCCCTGTGCAATCCGAGTGCACCAAAAGTCACTTCTCAGTGAACACTTGTCACATTTCAAAAGTACTCTCTGCTGGTCTTGAAAGTTTTCATTATACACTCTTGCTCTTGAAAGCATGCTTCCTTTGGGACTGAATTTTAGCATTTTGGAGAACAACTCCTTCTTAAAGCCAGCTCTCCTTGAAACATGAAGAGAAAGAGCAGGAAGAACCTCAAGAAGATTCTCAGTGCATTCTCTTGCTTCAGTGTAGGTCTTTACTAAATCTCCTGAAGGCCTCATGCTGCCCTGAGAAGATTCTTCATTGTTCTGTCTTCCACAGCCTCAGACACCTGTTGGTCCGAGTATTAATTTGATTTTATAATTACTTATTTTCCAGTTGAAAATTCAGCCCAAAGGCTTTCTCCATACATCCGAATAACTTGCTTCTTTTCCTTCCATGGTGTGTTTGACCAAGGCCCTGGAGAACGTGGCGACTGTGACAGATACTTGGGTCTGGAGGAAATAGGTGGTAGCCATGCATTAAGAGGGCCATGTGGACAGGGTTTTGAATCCCAGATATGACACTTAATAATCCACAGTCTTTTGGCAGATTACACAAGCTGTCATGCTCAGTTTCCTCATCTGTGAAATGGGAATGGTGACATCTGAGGTATGGGCTGTGGCTGGATTATGCATTAAGCACTGTAGGTGGCAGCCAGGAGAACCATCTGATCACATGAGTGTGAATCCTTGCTCTGTTAGGCACTAGGTTTGAGACTGTGGAGGAATCACTTACCCTCTGTAAGTCACAGTTTCCTCTTCTGAAAAACAGGCTCAGAAGAGCGCACATCTACCCTCCTGGGTAGGTCGGTGGTGAATGGTGCAGCCTCTGAAATAAGACCACTTGAGTGTGAATTTCAGCTCTGTCCTTTCCCACCTGTGTGACCTTGGGTGATTCATTCAACCTCTCTATGCCTCAGTTCTAACATCTTTAGAATGAGAATCATGTTAAACACTGATCTGTGGTACCACTCATGGTAGAGCCAATCTCCACTGCGAGGCTGAAGTGAATTTATATACCTAAAGTACTTTAGAGCCTGGCCTGGCATGGTACAAGTGCTATGTGATAGAAATCCTTGCTGAGAAAATGCAGTGAAATGATCCAGGAGAAGTCGCTAGGAAAGTGTCTGGTACCTGCTAACCATTCAATGACTATTTGCTAAGGCAGCTGGAAAACAGGGTGGGTCTTCGATAAAATACTACTTCTCTTCATCTGTCCCAGGTGTGTGGTGTGGGGAACCCCTTTCCTCTTAGCTGAACTACACAGGCCGGGTGGGCAGGTGGAGATACCCTAAAGCTGAGGCTAGGGGAGCATGGGGGATGGGGCTGTAATGGGGCTGTTCCCTCCAACAGCGTTCTTTTAGTTAAAATGCAGCCAAGGAACAAAGCCGAATTATGGCCCTAAGCATTCTTATTTTGGGTCAATTCGCTGCAAGGGAGCAAAGGAAACAAAGGGCTAAATTAAAGCAGGATTTATAAATACTTGAATAATGATGAATAAAGGATTCATCAACGTTGCTTGCAAAGTAAATTATTCCAAGATGCGCAGAGAGCCGCCAAAACAATCGCAAACTAGTTAATAGGTGACATTACAACTTGCGAGGGAGCAGCTCAGAGCAGCAGCTCGAGCAATTATTTATGCCTCCGCGCATCCTCACATAATTTAAGAAAAAGAGAAACTTACTTATCAGCTCTTGATAAAGCATTCACGCTATCTTAATGTGAAATGTTACCAAAATTATTTACTGACTTATTGATTCTGCTGGATTTTATGTTACTCTTGATATTTTTCTTATTTAAACCAGGTGGCAAAGTTAACTAAGGCGCCATGGCCTTTTATTTAAACAGTTTCCCTCTCTGGAACCAGCTTCACAGGATCTCGGGAAACCTCGCAGGGGCCTGGGGTGGGGGTGGAGGCATCAGAGGAGGTCCGGGAGTGAGTATACAGCATGAGGGTCCTGATGGTGGCCCTGGTTGCCCTTCAGAGATACTTGGAAGGTCAGCATTGTCCCTAGACAGGGAACTGAAGACCTGGGGTGACTCACTGAGGTGCTCAGAGTTCAGGAGTAGCAGAGTCTAGGATCAGGATGTCAGGCTGGAGTTCTATCTGGTGTCCCTAGCACCACAAGGCACCCTGCAGCGGGCCACAGAGATCTCCCCATAGAGTGGATGAGAGGCATTAAGTGCTGACTGTGTGCATGGCACTGAGCTAGACATTGAACCAGCTGGGCATTAGGCTCAGGTGCATGGAACAAAAAACCCAAATAAGGGCAACAGAAATGCAATAGTTGTTATAAACAGGAAGTTTGGGGGCAGGTGGTTGGTCGTGTGAATTAAGGTCAGGGTCTCTTCTAACTCCTTGGCCTTTTCCTCATGTCTGCAATGTGGTTGCAGTTTCAGTTATCACCTGTGTTCTCAGGAGGAGGAAGGACAAAGGTAGAGGAAGGGAAGCAAGGGGCACCTGGTTGGCTCAGTTGGTTAAGCATCTGTCTTTGGCTCAGGTCATGATCCTGGAGTCCAGGGATCTAGCCCTGTATCGGCTCCCTGCTCATCAAGGAGTCTGCTTCTCCCTCTCCCTTTGCTCCCTCTCTCTCTCAATAAATAAAATCTTAAAAAAGAAGAAGAAGAAGAAGAAGAAGAAGAAGAAGAAGAAGAAGAAGAAGAAGAAGAAAGGAAGCAAGACCTCCATCGGATGAGCAAACATGTCCCAGAATTCCCCATGGGGCCTCCACTCATATGTCCTTTGGTAGAACTGTGTTCTCCAATCATCCTTGGCTACAGAGAAGCTGGGAAATGTGGCTTATTCAGCTAGGCATAATGAGCCCCCAACAAGAGGGCTCCTTGGAAAGGAAGGAGAAACTAGGTATTAGGTGGGTACTGACAGTCTGCCATGTCTGAATTATTTTTCTTTTTGCTCATAATCCCATATACTATCCCAGATACTAATCTAATAACTAGTTTAATCTAACTGGGATACTAATCACAGATACTATTATCTTTCCCACTTTATGGATAGAATAATTGAGGCCTTAGAGATTAAGTAATGTGCTCCAAGAACAGAGTTGAGGCTTATACCTGGGACTGCATGGCATCGAAGGGCTTGCTCTTGTGCCATCCTACCTCTCTGGTAGGATATTCTTTCCTGTTCTGAATCTGACACCAGATTCTCTTCCTAGAGCCTCAATCTCTCTCTAAGGGGATGGGTGGAAGACATTTGAAGCACCAGGAAGACCTAGGGCAAAGTCAGCTTTGCCTGTTCTTTCAGCACCGTGGATTGCACATAGAGGGGCCTCATGGAACATTTGCCAGGAGGAAGTAATGGGAGAGAGGGCGGGGTGCAGTGGTGGAACTTCCCTAGGTGAATGTTACAGACAACTCACAGCCAATGTTAGCCTCGAGTGGAAGGAAAGGTGGCTTCTGGGATCTTCGGCCTCTTGCACCTGTCCTGGTCCATTCCTCACTCAGTGGAACCCCTCTGTCCTTTCAGCTGGTCACAGCCCTGTGTACCAGTTCTGCTTTATGAAACCCTGATTCAAGAAAGCATCCTCTATCCATTGGCTTGCTTCTTTTTTTTGTTTGTTTGTTTGCTCAACTCCTTATTATTTTTTTAAATTTATTTTCAGAGTAACAGTATTCATTGTTTATGCACCACACCCAGTGCTCTATGCAATCCGTGCCCTCTCCAATACCCACCACCTGGTTTCCCCAACCTCCCACTCTCCTGTCCCTTCAAAACCCTCAGATTGTTTTTCAGAGTCCATAGTCTCTCATGGTTCACCTCCCCTCCCAATTTCCCTCAACTTACTTCTCCTCTCCATCTCCCCTTGTCCTCCATGCTATTTGTTATGCTCCACAAATAAGTGAAACCATATGATAATCGACTCTCTCTGCTTGGCTTATTTCACTCAGCGTAATCTCTTCCAGTCCCGTCCATGTTGCTACAAAAGTTGGGCATTCATCCTTTCTGATGGAGGCATAATACTCCATAGTGTATATGGACCACATCTTCCTTATCCATTTGTCCGTTGAAGGGCATCTTGGTTCTTTCCACAGTTTGGCCACCGTGGCCATTGCTGCTATAAACATTGGGGTACAAATGGCCCTTCTTTTCACTACATCTGTATCTTTGGGGTAAATACCCAGTAGTGCAATTGCAGGGCCATAGGGAAGTTCTATTTTTAATTTCTTGAGGAATCTCCACACTGTTCTCCAAAGTGGCTGCACCAACTTGCATTCCCACCAACAGCATAAGAGGGTACCCCTTTCTCCGCATCCCCTCCAACACATGTTGTTTCCTGTCTTGCTAATTTTGGCCATTCTAACTGGTGTAAGATGGTATCTCAATGTGGTTTTAATTTGAATCTCCCTGATGGCTAGTGATGATGAACATTTTTTCATGGGTCTGATAGCATTGGCTTGCTTCTTAGCATGACTTTCTAGAGAATCATGGAGGAATGACTGAGGTCATATAATTTACTCTGACTCCCTCATTTTGTAGAGAAGGAAACAGACCAGAAAGAAGCATATCCCCCAATTTTATACAGAAGCCAGTGACAGGCTGGGAAGGGTGTCACCAGAACTGCTGACTCCTGTCTGATGTGTGTGTATGTCTTCATATACAAGAATGTATCTGGTATATGCATGCACACGCACATGTGTGCACATGTATTTGCTGTTTGCATTTTTCCCCTGCTAAGGATTACACTTTGGGAAATACATGGGGACAAACTGGTAGCATGAGACATAGTCCTGAAGTCTTAACATGTGGGTGGATGCCTTCTTTACCTAATCAGAGACTGGGGTGGACTTGTCTCTTGACACTAAGAAAAGGCAGACCAACAGCTCAAGAAAAGAAGAAGAGATCTGGAGCCAAGTGGAGTCAGAGCAGCCCATTGCAGGAAATCTATTGACAGGATGTGTAAGATTCCAGGTGTAGATCTGCCAGCTCTAGCATGAAAATTTAGTTCTTGAGGCAGGGACAAGCACCCAGGGCTGCTTACCTTCACCTCGGCTTCAATGACATCAGGATGGGCTCAGATCTACAGGTGCAGAAACCAATACGGCTGTTCCCTCTGGGGCCTGGCCTTGCTACTAAGGGGATGCAGGCTGCCTTGGTTAAAGGTGGGCCCAGCATTCTGCTCTGAGGACTTTTCTAGGGGTTTTATAAATCAGCCAGCAAGACAACCACTTTCATGCTGAGATGTCATATTCAAGGCCCAGCTCAAGATCAATTGCAGGCTGACTTTGATTCTCAGTCACAGAGCCTGGGTCAGCCTGTCGCAGTCTGGGACGCTGGCAAAGTTTGGGTCTTGATGCTTCCTACTCAGCAGCCCCCGCTTTTTCTGGGGTCTACTCCTGCTCCCCGTGGCAGCTTTCTCCCGGTTTCACCAAGAACTATTTTACTGTCAGGTTCTCTAGCAAAAGAAGTCTGTTAACCCTGGAGGAGAATATCCTGCAATTTGGCCATGCTGCCATAAGGGGGCGGTGGTTCCACTGACCAGGTGCTCTGAATAGTAATGTTAGAGGTGAAAGCATACAGTAACAGAATGTGTCTTTTGGCGCTGTATATATATATTTTTTAATCTTGAATTTGTCACCAATATTTTGACATTAGGAGACCGCACATGAAAACCCCAATTTGGGGCTTCCTTTGAAATATCAGGACATTTGGCAACATTCGCTCAGGTCTACAGCCACCTGGGACTGGGGAGGGGTTGCCTGCTGTGGCCATGGCGCACAGCCCCCTTTGCTGCTGTCCTGGTCTGGCTGGCATTCTCTTATTTACATTACCTTTCTACTTCTCCAAACTCCTGTTTTAAGCTTTAGGCCTGCTGTTGGAGGTAAACACTACTTAAAAAAAAATTAAAATAACATCTCTTAAAAAAAATAGAACAACTGAATTGATGTGACAATAAACAGACTCAGCATTTAAATATGATGCCTTCGGATCAACTTTTAGATTTTAGACGAAGTGTAAGATACCATTCTTACTATAACTCGTCTGAAACTTGAACCAATTTTAGTTTCCAGAACATTCCACCCTTTCTCTTACGTCTAGGATGACCAATCATCCTGGATCACCTGAGGGGTTTCCTGGAATGTGGTACTTTCAGTGCCCAAACGAGGAAAATCCTGGGCAAGTCAGGACAAATCCACCCTACTGACCTCTGGGCCTCTTTCTTCCTGGAACTCCTCTCCTTTGCTTGGGTCATTACCCTCTCACCCTTCAGGTCATAGCTAAGGCAGTTCCGTCCTAACAACCTTCCTTAATCAGGCCATGTTGCTAGCCATTTCCCTAGCCCTGAGCACCCCACCTAGGCTAGCATACTGGCCCACTTGATGGCCTCCCCACTAGACCCTGGGGTCCCTGGGCACTGACTCGTGGCTCTTCTCTTTCAGGATATATGCCCAGCACGTGACACAGTGCATGGCACACAGTACATGTTGAGTGCTGAATCTGGACTAGTTCCTTAATGCTGTGCATGGGGCAAGCACAGTGTCTGACTGCTTCATATTCCTCAAGGGCTTGACAAGTAGGTGCCTAATAAGAAATTGGTTGGATTGAGTTGCATTGGACTGGCCAAGGATTCAGATAGATGGATAGTTCTTCTGGTAAAAGAAAATAATAAAGGAAAATAATGATGTCCCACAACCGTCTCTTTCAGATTATTTTGACTATCATTCATAGAGAGAAACGTCTTCTGTATTGGAACCCAGTACCCTTCACCTTCCCTAGACTCCATATGCACATGAAACCAAGGTGTTGTATTACAGATGGTCTTCTTGAATAGTCCTGTTCTATCCTATTTTATCTTATTCTGCTGTTTGATTCTCTTTCATTTAAAAACATTCTGATAATAACATATTAAACTGATCTCATCATCACTAATGGGTCACACCTTGTAGTTTGAAGAACTTCCCAGTTGTCCACACTCTTAGCAGACTTTGGACATCCAATTTCGGGTCTTTCCTAGGCACAAAGATGAGGTGGAACTAACCCATTCCTTACGATCCATTAGGTCTTACCTCCATGAGACCTACTCCACAGTCCAGTTCATCCTCATCAGGACTGACAACTGATGGTAATTTCTAGCTGCACCTTTTTCTGACATACTCTAATACATTATACTCTTTGTTGCCTTTATTTTTCTCTTTGCTTCCTGGAAGTTCCTCTTCTTCCTAAGTAGATCTATGCCCCCTGTGGGCAGGTATCACACCCTATTCTTTTTTTGGGTGTCTCTTTTAACAAGCATGGGCTAAAAGAAAACAGACAAATATGTGCTGAATTAGAAGTGTCTCATGCCAAAATGGTCTTTCTAGTGAGGGGCAGGCAAATCTGTGATAAAATCTTATATCTTCCCATAATTCCTGGTTGCCTATAGTCAGGAAAGGCCCTGCTCATCCATTTCTCCATTCTGCCAAAGATGAGAATTGTTCCAAGATGCATCAGACTCTAATTTCAGCAAGATAGTTGAGAGTAAGACACACAATGGGCCTCGACATTTGGGGATGTGTCTGAGTGCTTGACAGTGGAGGATATTGCTGGAGGGTTCAAGATCAAGGGAGGGGGACTGATTTTCAGGACCTAACATGGCATGAATAGCCTCTTCAGACCCTGTTCTAACCCGAGATTTGCTGCCTTCTTGTGAGGGTCCAGGTAGAAATGGGAATGGCCAGCGGGAGGACAAGGGACTCACCCCAGGGACGGCTCTGATCACTGTTCACTCTTGCATGGTTACTGTGAATGACGGGTGGATTTAATCTCTCCCATTGCCACGTTTCCAATCACACACCAGACCTCCTGGTCTGAGTGCCTTGAATTGGTTACGGGTTGCTGAGCTATTGATTGCTTCAGCCCCCTGGGCAGCCAGGATCCCCCGATTGCAAACCTCTGGCCTCTAGAACAGCCCACCCTCTCCATTTACCTCAGTGTGCTTCCCAAATCGCCTCCTGTTCTGTCTGCCTTCACTTGAAAAAGCCAAGAAGGCTCTGTCTTGCACTATGCTCATATGACCCCAAACACAACGTAGCCAACCGTCCTCTACCTGGAATCCAGAGACCAGGACCCGAGTCCTGGCTCAGCCTCACCGCCCCCTCACTAGCAAGAGTACCTTGGACCTCATATTTCTAGTACATATTATGTGAATGGCCTCCAAAAGTCCGTGCAAATTCCTGGTGCTGGTGGTAAGAATATATACTTAGCATTTCTGTTTAAAATGTAATATGAACTTCTGTGCCACGTGACACCTCTCTCAGCTACTATCCAACAAGCAGTTTCGGGAGGGCCCTCTCTGGGGACAGGTGTGACAGTCCCCAGGACCCAGTGGTTAGCAAAACTCCAGTCTTGGTGCTTGCCTTCATAGAGCCCGCCGTCTAGCTCTTTCTAGCCTTATATCAGGAAGTGGAAGACCTGCATTCACTCCCACTGCCCCTCCACTTGTGCCCCTGAAATGGGGAAATAAAGCAATCTCGCTGTGTGAAGGGCCAGGATCTCCTGACCTTGAGTTTGGTACTGGGAGTGCACATGTCATGACACCACCCTCCTCCCTCATCCCCACCCCCAGCACACACACAGGCTGGGTCAGAGACAACAGGGTGAAATCATCAGAGGCTGGCTGGGTGTCAGAGAGTCACTACGTCACTGGGTGCTTTCTTTCTTTTCTTTTCTTTCTTTCTTTCTTTCTTTCTTTCTTTTTTTTTTTTTTTAAGATTTTATTTATTTATTTGACAGACAGAGATCCCAAGCAGGCAGAGAAGCAGGCAGAGAGGGAGGAGGAAGCAGGCTCCCTGCTGAGCAGAGAGCCCGATGCAGGGCTTGATCCCAGGACCTTAGGATCATGACCTGAGCCGAAGGCAGAGGCTTTAACCCACTGAGCCACCCAGGTGCCCCGGTGCTCGCTTTCTTGTGGACATCTGGTTGTTCTTGACACTTCTGCCATCACCTCAACTCTTCCCCTCCTGGTCGTCTGCTCTGTGTCATTGTCTGAACACCCCCTTTCCCAACAGGGCCAAGGGCATCCCTCCGATGGGAAAGGAAGCGCTTGTTTTCATCACCCCTGGTTCCAGCAAAGAAGCAGTTGTAAGCCTCTCTCTGGGGAGAACCGGGCTGCAGAATCTTTTGTTGAACGAAGCACCTTTCACGTGAAGAAACGGCGGCAAGATAAAATGACACGTTGCTAATGATGTATTTTATGGACTGCCATCTGTCTCCGGAAAGGTCAGAGAAAAATGGCAGATTGGTTGCAGGCGATTGGGTGGCGGAGGTGGTCGGGGGACAAATGGTTCTCGTTGGAACATGACAAGGAGCCTTGGTGACATCATATAAATGCCCTAATTGGGAAGTGGTCAATCGAGCGGACCTGACTTCTGAATTTGATGTGTCAATAAAGAAGCTCAAGGTGAGATGTTGGATCAATACCGCAGGACAAGAACCATCCGGCAAATTTACTGCAAAGTAATTGGGTGCAAAATGACTCAACTCAGCCTTCACACGGCTGAAAAGCAAACAAACGGCGAGCCCACCGGCAAGCGTGTGGACGTGTCAGCAGCTGCTCGAGCGCCCACTGCCTGCTAATGGGAGCCCCCAAAAGGGAGAGAAAAACCACACACTCTTTGTGCAGATGCTGACTCCAGTCAGGGAGTAGGAACTAGATGCTTCTACGGGGA
Organism: Mustela putorius furo; assembly: GCF_011764305.1. Taxonomy (NCBI): domain Eukaryota; kingdom Metazoa; phylum Chordata; class Mammalia; order Carnivora; family Mustelidae; genus Mustela; species Mustela putorius. The sequence continues at coordinate 40,619,051 of NW_025422010.1, forward strand.
CTAGATAGTCTTTTCACCTCATATGATAGTAATTATGATTATTATATAGACCCACTTTTTTACTCCAAGTTGCAAAATATATGAGACACAGAGGAAATCTGTATCTCTATCTGTAGATTCTTATCTATATCCCTACGCCTGTACCTATGGATCTATATTCAGAATATCTACATCTACATCGTCTATTGTTGGTAGTAGCTGGTTCTTTCCATCTCTGGGTATAAGGAAAAGGGAATAAAGATTCTCAGCTGTGTTAATTTCAGGGTGTCCTGGCCCAGAGGTGGGTGGAGGGAGTCGGGAGATAGCCTCCTGCCCTGACCCAGTGGTGGGGAAGGTGTTCTGTCCTAGAAACCTCCCGCTGCACCACCCATGCATGAAGACCTGGGAGCAGGTTGGGAGTGGGGGAGTGTCCTGGAATCGGCTCATACCAGCTCACAAGAGCTGATTGTTAAATATTTCAGGAATTTTGCCAGCCAGTTGTTTAACCAACCACGGGTAGTCTGAAGTCGGCCATATTCACACCACCATCAATCAGCAAATGCTCTACGTCAGGTCCCGGAGGTCATTTTCTAGCACACCACTGGGAGGAGGCTGGGTCCTGGAAGCCTGGAATCTGGCCAAGGAAGGGTGAGTCCAGGGCTGGGCTTTGCCCTCAGAGGTGGGCTTCACTGCTGAGTAATTACATTTTGGTCTGGGAGGTCTTGGGTGAGACAGGGGGACAGCTGAAGACAGATGAGAGCTGGCGACTGAGGAAGAGATGCCGTCTTACCTTTTAATTACCTTTTCTCAGAGTGGCCCAGTTGGGAAGGACTGATTGAGATGGTAAAAGGAGCAGGTTGGCTGAGGGTCTTCTTCCTGGATCATAGCTGGCACCTGTTCTATCCTCACACCGTGGAAGGGGTGAGGGATCTCTCTGGACGTCATTCATCCGGGCACGAATCCCATCCTCAGGGCTCCACTCTCATGACCAAATCACCTCCCAAAGCCCTGACTTCCCAATACCATTCATCCTGGGGGGGAATTCTGGTGGTGGTGGGGGACAAGAACATTCAGACCATGGGAATTTCCCAGCCCCCCAGAGTACCCTGTCTATAGCTCTGGTCCCTCTTCTGGTCCACTCTTTCTGGTCCCCTGAAACTTCTTCATTCCCCATCTCCTCACAACCCAAGCCCCAAAGGGTTTACCCCGGCACACTTAATGGGGACGGTTCTCAGGGACCTTGCTCCTGTGTTAGGCCAGCTTCAGTCCAGATGGGTCAGTGTCCTACCCTGTCTATGGCACTGAGCAGGTGTGTTTGGGGAGTCTGGGGACATCATCTATACCACTGAGCCATACTGGGTGCCCTTCCTTGAGGGTAGAAAGTGCAGGGTGCTTATTTACTGCTACCAAACCACTGGGAGGGATGGGGGCTGCTGTTGGAGGTGAACAGAGTCTCCAGGGCATGAGAAGACAGGAGACCTGAGCTCCCTGGAGAGGGGCTTGTGGGTCAGTGGCCGCAGCTAACAGAATAGGTTCTGACTGTGACTTGACAGATCACTTATGCTGTGTGTCCTGAGGCAAGACACTGAATGCCCTCTGGGCCTCAGTTGCCCCATCTGTGAAATGGGCATAATGAGCCAATTTACAAGAAGATGCTTAAAATAGTAACAGGCTTTTATGTGGTGAGCTTTGGAGACAGCTTCAAACATCTCCTATTCCACGTGAGCCTTGCAGAAACTGTATAAGAATCCTTCATTGCCAATACCCCCATTTTTAGGATAGAGACCAAGGCTGAGAGGAGTGCTCACCTGCCCAAGGTCTCATGGTCCATCAGTGGTGGAACCATCTGGAACCCAGCTGTTCCCTCGTTATCCAGAATGTTCTCCACCATTCTGCTCACTTGCAGATGTCTGGGAGGTGTGAGGGGAGGACGCAGCCTTGGGAGAAAGCAGGCCCAGCCAGAGAAGGAGGGCAGGGGGACCCAAAGAGGTGGCCTGAGGCAGAGGCACAGTGAGAAGGCAGCAGGAGAATCCGAGGCTGCCTTGCAGGGAAGGGGATGGGGTCTGTTGGGGGTGAGATGGGAGATTAGCAAGATAGGCAAAACTCGCTTCTTTTTGTCAAATGTAACCTGATCTATGAACACTATATCAATATGGGGGCAGAAATTCAATTCTGCCCACTTAAGGTAGTTTCTCCTGGTTTTAAATGTAGTTGCTTTGGTGTAAAAACTAGTAGGTTCATGATTCTTCCCTTTCTTCTTCTCCTTCTGTTTTCCCTGAGTGCGAAAGTGGTGGCAGTATGTGTGTGTGTGTGCATGTGTGTGTATCTGTGTGTATCTGTGTGTATCTGTGTGTGGTTTGTCCTGGCACCGGGAAAGGGGCAGGTCTGAGCAGGTCCTCTGGCCTCGTCCTTGGCTGAAGTGTGGTCTGTCTCATGGAATCTTTGGATCTTATTCTTCACCCTCACAGCACCTGCTACAAGGACCGTGGACCCCCATGGCCTGTGGTCACCAGGCCCAGGCAGGCTAAGCTGTGTTTCCCTCATCACTTGGGGCCCCCTGGCCTTCCCTCAGCCTTGCACACTGGTTTGGTGGAGCTCAGCACACACTTGCATAGAAACCCCACCCCGACACACACAGTCGTGGGGTGCCCTCAGGCGCAGCAGCCCAGATACCCTTCCAGCCTTTGCTGTCCGTACACGTGGCTACCAGGTGAGGTGGCACAGAGGCTCTAGGACTCCTGCCCATGCTGCAGAAGGCCGGGGACCTCAGCCTTCCGTGGTCTCTACTATCCAGCCCACTTCCCACATTCAGTGCCTGTTGGGTGCTGGGCTCCTCAGGGACTTCAAGCTGTTGTCAGGCTCCCCATTTCCTCCTCCTGTCTGCTGCTCAGCCTTCTGCCTGCGGCAGCTACTGCCGTGAGGGTGGTCTCCCCCTACCAAGTTCCTTGAGTGATCTTTGGGTATCCAGTCCTCTAGCTCCTTAGAGAATTCCAACCCCAAGGCAAGCTTTTGACCTGAAAAGCATTATGTCTTGATTAAGCTTCTAATTCCGTAAAATAAAATGTTTTCAAGACTAGTGTTCCTTCAGTGAGTTAAAGAAAAATGCATTCAGCAGCTCCATTGACATCTTTGTTCTAAGCTGGTCTTGTCCCCCTGATTTCCAAGTTTGGAGATACCCAGGGGCAAGAGAGACAAAAGGGGAAAAGTAAAAGCCATTTATTTTCTCAAAACATTATCCTTTGGTTCATGCCAATGGCACAGGCCCTGGCATTAATTTGGTAAGAACTCAGTAATTGTTAGCTGTTACCTTTATATTGTTCTTATTATTAATTATTATTATTTTATATTGTGTTTATAGTACATCAGAGTAAGAGAGAAGCTAAGAGACAATTATGATCATATAGTAGGGACACATGCAGAGATGGGAGCTGGCTGAGAGTTTTTCAGGGCTGGGGAAGGCTTCTGGAAAGAGTGTGCACGGAGACTGCAGTTTTTCTGGCCACCCCCCATGCTTTACGTCAGCCTCACTCAACTCTGTGATCCCAGAGTCACCAGTGTTCTCTGCTGTTCCCCGTCCTCTCTGTGCTGGGAACACTCTTTTCCTTACCGCTGTCCTATCCCCTGGCTTTAGTCTCCATCTTGACTGCAGGCTCAGGATAGACCCTGTGCCAGGAACCCCCTAGCTCAGCAGGTCTGAGCCCTGATCCACGGGACCCTTGAGATAGCGCTGGTCATTTCAAAACGGGAAGTTGTGGGTTAATTTGTTATGCAGCGGTAGATAACGGATACATTTCCACATTCTCCCTTGACTAGGAGGCACATTACTGTTCCAGCACAAGTTTTTGGTTCCACGCTCTTGGATCCAAGAGCTAATTCCACAAATGAGAAGGAGACATTTGCGGTGACAGATAGCTGAGGGAAGGAGCCAGGAGATGCAGAGTCCTGGTATAGTTCTGTCGCCCCTGCTCTGGGCACCTTGGGTCCAGACTCTTTCCGTCTCTGGATCCCAGGCCCTTTAGTTTTGGATGAGAGGTTGACCTAGACAAATCTTTAAGGTGATTTCCAGCTTTACCATTTGGTGAAGGTTTGTGAAAATGTTTTCTAGAAGACCCTGGTTTGTAGATTGGCAGGAGCTAAGTTTCATGACTGGGTGGGTGTGCCTGGGACAAGTCTCCTGTTTGCCTCTTCCTCGGGCCGCCTGTGAGGCCTGTGGGGACTGGCACGAATCAGCACATCTGGCCCTGAGTGGGGCAAAGAAACCAGTCAGAAGAGGCACTGGGCCCTTCTGGGTGATTTCTGACCTCACCTTCTGATCTCAGGGCCCTGTCTGGCCTATAGGGACCCTGCCAGCCAGAGAGGGATAGTCCGCATGCTCCCCGGCTCTGTCCTGGTCCCTGGTTTCAAGTATCCTGGGACCGTTACTCACACTCATTATTTTCCTCTCTGACTTACGAGGATTACCTACTTGTCAGGGTCACTCTGTGACACTTGCCTTCACCAACCCCCCTTGGCCTTAGGACCGGGGTCAACCATGTTCTCTCCCACATCAAGCAATGCCATAGCCGCATTGTTCTCGCATCCCCAACTTTGAGTTCAGGATTTCGGCAAGCAGGTGGGGGGCTGACAGAGGTGGAAGGCAGCGCAGGGTTGAAGAGTCCTGCGTGAACAACCACCGGGCAGCTCCCTTCCTACTCGAGAAGACTCTTACCAGTATAATGGGGGTACGTGTGGCTGAATGAAGCAGAAACCCCATGACAGTGTCTTACATGAAGAGAGTTAGGTTCTGTTTCTCCCAAATAAGAAAAGGGCAGCAGCTAGAATCAGTCAGTGGCTCTGGCCAGAGCACCAACCACCCAAGGCAGGAAGAAACAGATGTCCCCAGCAGAGTGTCTGCTTATGTCTCGTGGTCCAGACAGGGTCTCATGACTGCTCGCTGTGCACGGGAGGCCAAGAAGGGAGAGCACTGGGAGGTCAGGCAGTTGTGTGTTGGTCGCAAGCGATGGAAACCTGGTTTAGACTAAGATAGGCCAAAGGGAAATTGGTTGTCTCCCATCCCCAAATGTCAGGGAGGCCAGAAAGTGGCTGGGCTTCTGGGATTGCTAGCACTGGTGCTCCAGGAGCCTGGGGCTGCGCTTGCCCTCTCTACAGGTTGGCTTTTGTCTCTCGGATCGCCTTCTTCCTCTAATCAACTGAAACACAGTCATCACTGCTCCTGCAATCCCACATCACAGTTTAGACTCGAGAGAGAAGCCTCATTTGCTCCGAATGGAAAGCCTCCATGAAGTTCTCTGGCCTGCTGGGTCACCTGCCCATCCTTGGACCGTTTGACTTGTGCCAGGGGCAGGGTGCCTGGGGTCAGAGGGCACAGCTGGAACTGGGAGTCAGTAGCAGCTTCATGACAAGTTGGGGGAGCCGAGGCTGTCCCTACACCAGGGCCAAGAGAGCCCCGGCAGCCTGGCGTCCAACCCCCCAGAGAAGCGAGGTTGCTTGGCCTCTGTCACACAGCAACTTGGGGCAAGACAAGAGGCAAAAAAGTCTGGCTTCCTGACTGTTTGTTGACTGTGCTACGGGCTTTCTGGATCTCAGTGTGATTGCGGGGAGGGGCTGGGTCACCCTCTGATAGGCGTTGCCCCGCACACTGGAGGGATTTGCATCAGGCACTGCTGCCGGCTGGCGATGGGTGTTTTCTGTCTGAAATGCGCTGCTCCTCTTTCCGGGTTTCATTTTCTTCAACTGGCGATGATAATAGCGGTCTGCCTACTTCAGAGAGGGGGTCACAACAAGCGACATGGAAGGTTCGAGAATTCTAGCCACGAGAATCCTTTGCAAAGCTCAAAGCGTGATACAATGCACGGCATCTTTTGGCAGAAAGCCCTGATTCCACTTTATGTCTGGGCGAAGCGCAGGGAATGTGAGTGTGTGTGAGTGAATGAGAGTGTGTGGGTGTGACAGTGTGGGTCTGGTCATCAGTGTGTGTAACCACTTCCCCTGGAGGAGTAAGAAACCCTTTCACCAGATTGGCAGCGGGAAGCTCTGTGTTCATCAGGGGAAGATTTCTGGGTGGGAGGGGCTCTGGTCGGCCTCCTCTCATTAATGCCCGGTGGAACAGTCCGTGGTCTTGGAATCAGCCTTCCAAAAACAGGCAGAGCTGCAAGTGCACTGGAATAAAAGGGAGGCCATAGGCAGCTTCTCCTCCATCAGACCCCTTGACATCTTGGCCTCCGCTGGCCTCTGACTTCCTCAACCTCCAAATGAGGTCATTTGTCAAAAAACTCAACCGACCAACCAGACGTCAACCAACAGGGGCATTGTGCTTTAGAGCTTGATGGACAACAATGGTCTCAACAGGGGCAGCTTTGTCCCCTCTCCTCCAGGGGCATTTGGCGATGTCTGGAGACATAGCTGACATCCCCATCTCGTCCCTCCCCTGGGTTGTGCGTGGATACAGACCCCGTGGTGGCCACACCCAGGGCCCTTTCTGAGTAGGGGTGTCAGTTCCCATGGAGACCACCACCTGTGTCGAGGACCGGGCCAGGTTCCCAGGAGGAAGCCCATCAGGAACTGATCCCCAGAACCCTCCACAGCATAGAGCCGGCTCTGCGTGGCATTCTAGAGACATCGGCAAGGGACTGGGGGCCAGGGACTGCTTCCTGGAGGACACGGGGTTTGAACAGGTCTTGGAAGGCTAAGTGACGGTAGTGAGTAGACCAGCAAGAGACGTCAGCCTCTGGGTGCCTCACCATGACCTGGCAGGGACCATGCGGACCCTCCAGGGACCCTCCCTGTGACCGTTCTACCTTGACTGAGCTGTGAAAAAGGCCAGGATGCTAAGAACATCTGCTGAGAATCAAAGGAAAACATAGAGCATCGGAAGACACAAGCTGTTCTCATCCCTGTTCTACAGGAGGGAGGCGAGGGGCGCTTGTCGTATCTCAGGAGGCTTCAAGGGTTTGTGATGGACCAGAAAGAAACTGAGCAGTGGTGGAATTTGGGAGCAGTGAAACGAAGGCTGGTGACCTACTGCCAGCCCTGTTCCTTTCCCCTCCTGTGCCCAGGGGCCCTGCCATGCAGGGGAGGGGTAGAGAGTGCTGAGAGGTTGGGGCTCTCATGGATGACATGCTTATCCCTTCCCAACGTGACCCTAATTATGTCAAGTGACCCTTTTATGTCAAGTCTTTTGCTTGGGAGGTTGTCAAGTCTTTTGCTTGGGAGGGTCCTGAATTCCTGTGTGTCTTTGATTGCCTAAGTGTCCTCACATACTTATCCCACATTCTTTTGAAGGGAATTTTATAAGAGCTAGGAGAGTGCCCAGCCTGGAGGAGGGGTTCACAGGAAAGAGAAGCCATGGCTTCTACTATAATTAATGTACAAAACATAATAGACAATTTTCAAACACTGTAATCACAAGTGAAGTGGAATATATTAAGTTGATTATAGGGGAATTCGTGTGCTTTATTTGAGATTAAGTTGGCGTTTTGGTGTTATCTATTTTGGAAGGCTTCCTGGAGGAGACAAGGAGGAAGGTATTCATTCCATTGGGAAGAGCCCCAGTGTAAAGCAGAGTAAATTCTATCTACTGTCCAGCCATCCTCATGTGGCTGACAAAGCTCGCCACAAGCATTTCTTAAGATCCTATGTTGCTAGCAACACCCTTCTGGGCTCTGCAGGAGGTGGCTGGTGGGCTGATTTGCCATGGAAGCTTTCCCTGGGGCATTACCTGTGACTACATTTCTCTAGGAATAGACAACCTCCCTGGCAATTTTATTTCCACTCCAGTTTGTGTTTTCACACCACACTGAGTTTCCATCCACCTTCAAGTGTCCTTCCCCTTTCCCATTTCACGCTCCTGTCCCTAAATAATGTTTGCGCTTCCTATTAATAGGACTGTCTTGATTGTGGCTGGTCCAGCTGACCTACTTTCCCTAGTTTTTTTTTTTATTCCAGAAATGGCACCGCCTGATTCTCTCAGCCCTGTCTACTATTCAACCATTTATTCCACATGTGGGGATGAAGCTCCTGCTGTTGAGAGATGGGAAAACAGCGTAAAATATCGTCCCGGGCCCAATGGCTGAGACTCTAGTTGGGAAGTCAAGACAGGTGCTTTTTGAGCATCAGAGTGGTGCTGCCCATGTGTGTGCCCTCTGCCCAGACAAGGGAGAGAGCCCAGGGTTGGGCCAACCCTGGAATGCCTCAGGAGGAGGCAGCAGCTTGGTGAGTTGTGATATTTTTCCGGGGAGAAGTTCCCCCAGGAGTGCCTTCTCCAAGGCAAGGGCCCAAGGAAGAGATGGTTAGCTAGCTTGCCAGCCACTTATGCTTCCGGCCTTGCTGCCCAAGATTATGTGGATCTCCATTCCCTCTCTGTGCATCCGCCATTTTGATTTGGGTCACACGTGCCCTCCTGGCTATTCCCCTACACCAGACCCATACTCACCTCGATGCCATTATTTATATAATCCCACTACATGGAATATCTTTCCCCTTTTCTTCATCACTGTAGTAGATTTTAAAACAATTCACTTCCTTTCCATCCCCTCCTGCCTCCTACATGCACGCGTGCGCGCATGCACACACACGCACACTGCCCTGCTCTATTGAAGTTGGGCTTGGCTGTGTCATAGTAGACAGTGTGTACTTCACCTCTTTGATGAAGGGTTCGGCCATGTCACTTGCTTTGGCCAATGGGATATTAATGGATATGACATCAGCAAGCCCTCTCGTGCTTCTGCTGAGAAGAACATGCCCCAGCGGGCCTGCTCCTTCCTGCAAGGGCCATAAAAAGTTGCATGCACACGTGGACCTGACTTGTAGCTTGGAGCTAAGCCCAGCAAGGCCGAGACTACATCAATGCCCTGGAGTAACATGGGTGAGGGTGACTGATTATTGCTTGGAGCCACTGGCTTTTGGGATGCCACCATCCCAAATGACACGCTAGCTCTCTCTGACTCCCTTTCTTTATCCTCTGAGGGTATTCTATTGCTATTTCCTATCTGGGCTTCCTGCCTTCATAACTGTTCTGTGAGTTTGAAGAGGCTGGACTGAGGCTAACATGTCTGTGTCACTCTAGGAGCCATGTACTGGAAGTCTCCCAGGGCTACGCGATGCATAGAGAAAAGTACATGGTAGTTATGACATCCTTGGGATTCTTCACCAGGGACTGGCTTAGGTGCCAATGTCATTAAGCCATCTGGTATCTAGCCCATGTTTCTAGAATGTCCAGGGACATTTTGGTGCAAACTGGATCCCACAGGTGTGACATCTGGGGACAGTCAGGAGTGCACCTGCACACTGGGCCTGCTGACCTCACTGGCCACCTATGTTTCAGCCAAACTATTTCCACTGCTGAACTCACTCCCAGGAAATGCCATGTACCTGAGTTAGGGCTCTAAGTCCATATTTATGGGTGTGGGGAGAATAACCATTTCCTGGACGATAGAGCTGTGGGTATTCCCTGAGGAGGCTGGTGTCCAAAAACCATTCGTCCATTTCATCGATGCAATTTTAAAGTTAGAGACAACGTCCTCTCTTGGCACATCCCTGCATACCCCACTGCTCCCACTGCCCACTCCTGCCAGCACACATGTCCTTGCTTGCCAGAGGTCTCCTCTGCCTGCCTTAGGTCCAACGCTAAGCCTCTTTCTCTGGGAAGCCTTCTTATCCTCAGGCAGAATTCATTTTTCCTCCTCATAGGCCTGATTTATTCTTCTTTTTGGACACACATAATTATATTTTACATATTTGCATAAACATCCTCTAGACCTTGAGCTCTTCCAGGGGAGGGTCCCTTCAGTTCTTACTGTGTTAGGGAGGGGGTGCTCAGTGACTCTCTATTGGGCTGAGTTGAATTGCCATATCCCTTACTCTCCAGGCCTCCTGTCCCCATGCTGCCCTTGTCCACACAGGATCTGGTTCTCTTTGGCTTTTTCTCCATCTGGCCCTTCGCTTTCGAGTTTCTCTTTTTCATCCAAACTGCTTTTCATGTGCCCCACTGTCTCCAAGCCTTACTAAATGACTGCCAGATTGCTGATAGCATAGCTTCAAGTTCACCGTTATTACTTAGTATGTCTCCTCAATGCTCTACCTAAAGACAAAAGTTTCCAGTCCCAAATAACACTGATGGAGGAGTCATCAGGGGGAAGGGGAGGGTTTGAAGGATATGACAAAGGGTCCTCGGCCACACTCTATGCTCAATTTCATAGCAGTTGGCCTTTAAAGACAAAATAAATCTTTTGTATCAAAATGGACTCAGGTGCCCTCATTAGAGCTTTGTAAACACATCCCTCCAGGGGGATGAATGTGAAAATGCCATAGTAAGTCCCCAGCCCAACCAGCACTTTCATTCAGCATCCAACATCCTGAAAGGACCTCCGTCCATGGCCTCCACCCATCCTCAAGGTGGCCTCATTCTCAGTTGGCCACTAGAGGTCCAGCTCCCTTTCCATTACCCTCTAAGGGTAACAGAATCAGATGTTCATTCCGGGCAGCAAGGTGAGGAAGGCACGAGGACAAAGGAGTGCACCTGCCACTGGACACACGGGCCAGGTTGATAAGAGTAAAGGGAACAGGTCTTTAGGGGGATTCCTGGAGGGATAGAGGGGAAAGATAGGAGTAGGCACTTCATGGTGACATCTTGAGTAAGAAGATGAAACCAAAGGGAAGGACTCCATAAGAGGCTTCGAAGATTTGAGGACAGCAGAAACCCAATCGTGTTGCACAAACACCTATATGCACCCAACACTCTGTAAGTGGTGGAAAGGGCTAAAAATACAGTTTCCCAAAGGGTTGAGATGAATCCTGGAGGAGAGAATTCTTGAGGGTCCTGAAGGGATACTGGTTGTCAGGGAGGTTCCTTCCCTTGGTGCCCAGATCAGAGGCAGCCTCCAGGCCGAGGCTGGTTTTCTTCTGTCCTGGGTGGCTGACTCTTGTCACAGGAATGTGAGGGAAGGCTGCAGGAAAGCCAGATGTTTTCGGATAAAGGTAGATCTCTGGGGCTTACTCAGAATGGTAGAACGCAAGGGCTAGAAGGGCGCCCAGACCATTAGGGGATTCTTTCTTTTCTAGGTGATGAAATGAACCCAGAGGTCAAATGTGTTGCCTCAGCTTACCCAACGGAGAGAGTGGTGGAACAAGGACTAGAATGCACATCTTCAGGTTTCCCAGAATTGTGTGAAAACCCTTCTGAAAATGGTGGAGGGCTGAATTGGCCCCATGCGATGTAAGGGAGTGGTTTGGAGGAAGGTGTGAGATCAGCCCAGGTCAGATACCCAGTCTCTGGTCAGCATCATCCGCAGGGCATGGCTTTTTGTTCACCTTCTGGTGACTTCCCCTGCAGTTGAGGTTTGCCTCGGGCACCAGAGAAGGAGGACACCCCCTTGCTGGACAGTTTAATATCTCTTTCTTCTTTGCTCTCCCTCCTGAGCACCACCCCCCCCCTTCTGCCTCCATCATATTGAATCACCAGGGCGTGAGATATAATAAAGCATTGTACCGTTCAATCTGTCGGCTATTCCTTAAAGGTGTACTCCAGGTAAATATCCCTTTGGCCTGTGAAAAATGAGCTTACCTGCAACAAATGACTTTGATGAACCTCAGGAGCCGGCCCTCTATCATTCTTTTCCAATTGGCTTCCCCAGCCAAGCATGGTTTCCCAGCACAAATTTGTCTTGCTGAAGGAAGAGTTTCTCTAATTCACTTCCCTCCCAAGGCCCCAGCTTCCCTGCCTAGGCGTCCCTTCATCTGGCCACCAGTCTCAGAAATGTCCTTCTTCTGGAAGCCGGGCAGCTGTACACAGTCATCAGATGCTTCACCAAGTTGATCAAAGTCGGAATCTGAAAGAATCCTGAGCACCTACCTTCCATGGGCAGACTGAGTGCAGACTCCATCTGGACTTGTGAGATGGGTGTAGCCTGTGCCTCAGTACTTTCTAGACCTGTCGTCCGCGCCCCAGCATCCTCACCTGTAGGGTGGGGACAGGTAATACCCAATCTTCCTCCAACTTAGGGCTGTCTGAAGAATGAACAGATTTTTCCACAGGAAAATACTTTGAAAAGCAGACATCACTACACCCATACAAGGCTTACCTTGATTATTGTGGACCTCAACTCCTTAGGGGATGAAAGGCAAGTTTGATTCAGCAAAGATCTACCCAGTGCCTACTATGTGCCAGGCATTGTGTGAGGCACTGGAGGGTATTTCAGGGAATAAAAGGGACACAGTTCTTGCTTCCATGGCATTTAGCTTTATTTCCATTTAGTCCAGTTGGGAATCAACTATGGAACACAATGGTGTCCTATATGTTTATATATGGATGAACTAAATCATGTATCTTAAAATACAAGTTTTCATTACCTGAGTACCCACTATGCTATTGTTTCTTTCATTTCAGAACAACTGTACAAGCTAAGTATCTTTATAGGGGAGGGGCTTGAGGCTTGAAGAAGGAAAGAATTGGCCTGAGGTCAGGAGGCAGAGCCGGGATGGAGGCTGCAGCCGTCAGACTCCCCAGCATTCTCCCCACACGCTTCTCAGCCTTGAGGCTGCACACGTCAACCTTGCTCTGGGAGGTCAGAAGCTGGCAGTGCTCCTCTGACTGAGGTGGTCACAAGAAAAACTTCAAAGGAGTGGCTTCCCACTCAGAATCAGGGGAAAGGAAGAATCAGTCTGGTGGGCTAAAGAAAGCATGGCTGATAGTTGGGGAGTCGGGAGTGTCGAGCCATGCAGGTTGTGGGGAGACTGACTGCGAAGGCCAACATGGGGCAGTGAGGTCGGTTGGGGCCAGATCATGGAGAGGCTCAAAGTGAAGGCTTAGGGCCCATTCCTGACCGGACAGGGAAGCTGGAAAGCATCTTGTTGTTAGAATAAGAAGTGGACCTTCTCCCTGCCTGAAAGTTTCATTCCAGAACTTTCGACACAGAAAGCATAGTTAGCCTGTCCCTAGCTAGCTGAGTGATGCTGGGTTATTAACATCGTCCCTCTGGGCCTCAGTTTCCCCAGCTGTCAGAGGAAGGGGTTGGAAGAGAGGGGTGCTGAGGCTCTCATAGCTGTGCGATGCCTTGATTCTGTGATTCCATAATGAACTCAAAAGCATGTAAATATGCAGATCACAGCCATGTACCTGCGAGGGCTTTTTCCCTTCTCCGCTGTTGTAATTTTAGATAAGTGCCAAATGCCTCTTTATTCTCAAATATAAAAACATCGAGAAGATTAAGCCACAGCCTGTCTCATAATAATCTGGGCATCCAATTCCAGCTTTCTGATGAAGCCAACACAGTTATAAGAAAATTGGAAAGTTTAATATTTGCAAAAACAAATAATCCTCCCCCACCACCTTGAATGAAGCTGAATGTTTTCGGTGACTTAGTATCTCTCTTCTCAGGTTCCTGATCCATGGAGCTTTATTTCGGGACATCAGCAATTTCTGGAAACACGTTGTGTTACAGTCCACATTTGGGTCTAGTCTCTCCTTTGAGGGTCAGATTCAGGGGATAGATCTGTGACATCTACGAGAGGCTGAGTTCCCAAGGTCAAACCTCAAAAAGGACTCCTATAGTTCAGATGAGTCACAAAAAAAAATTGGAGGCCTCCTGATGGGCCACGTGTGCAAAATGATGATTGGTGGTGGTGAAAGTGATGGTCAAGTGTATTTAGCACCTGCCCTATGCCAGGCAGGGCCCTAAGCACTTCCATGGCATTAATTCATCAGTTCTCCTGACAACTCTCTGAGGTGAGTGCCGTTGTCAACCTTATTGTGCAGAGGAGGAACCAAACTGAAGAACAGAGAGGTTAAGAAATTTGCCTGAGGCCACACAGCTGGTCAGAGATGCTGTTGGAATCTGAATCTGGCGGTGTGGTTCCAGAACACTGTCTCCCCAAGATGTTCTACTCCCACGAGCGAGGATTCCTTCATTCTTCAAGCAGAACTGCATCACACAACAAGAAGAATGACTTTCCCATCCGGCTTCAGCCTGATACACACTCCCCCCACCGCCAATTCCACTATTGTTGGGCACCCCTTTGTGCCAGGTGTTAGGGATGGGAGATGAAGTCAGGCTTCCCCCTAGGGATTTCATGTGCCAGCAGGGCAGTCAGGAGGCAAGAGCTGGGGGCACACTAGGCCCAGGTGGGGGACATTCTTCGTGGAGGCAGTGCGGGATGGGGGGTTCCTCCCATATCCTCTTCCTTCTCACTGCCAGGATTCCTCCGGCTTGTCAGGCTAAGTGCACGCTCTCTTGTTCCCAACTGCCAACTCCACTGCCTTCTTGTCCCCCAGGCACCTTGGTGGCCTTCTCTACTTCTTCCCTTCTGGGGTCAGTGGCCCTGGTGCTCCAGTGTTCTGCACCAGGGCAGCTACAGCTGGACCCTCATCTCAGGGTCACCAGATGGGTAAAACTAAACTAGGAACGCCGAGCTGATAGGAGTGTGTGAGTCCAGGTTCTCCAGTGAAACGAATCAACAAGACGTACAAGTACTATAGAAGGAGATTTATTATAAGGAATTGTTTCACATGATTATCGAGGCTGACAAATCCCAAGGCATGCAGTGGGCAAGCTAGGGACCCCAAAGAGCTTCTGTTGTCTTTCCAGTCTGAGTCTGAAGGCCTGAGAACCAGGGGAGTCAAAGGTGTTTTAAGTTCTAGTCCGAAAGCGGGCAGGCTTGAGACCCAAGAAGTGCTGATGGTTCAATCTGAGTTCAAAGGCCAGAAGAAAACCAGTGTTCAGGCCCAAGGTCTTCAACTGATTGGGTGAGGCCTACCCACCTTGGGGAGGATGATCTGCTTTACTCAGTCCACTGATTCAAATGCTGATCTCACCTGGAAAAGCCCAGAATAACGTTGGACCAAATGTCTGAGCACCTGATGGCTCAGTCAAGTTGATATGAAATTAACCATCACAGTGGGCGTCTGACATGTGGGAAGCAGTGGATGCGGTGAAGCATCCCAGTGTCCTATGCCCGTTCTGTTGGTAGAGGAGGCAGGAAAGCAGGGTGGTGAAGGCATGGGCTCCGGAGCTGGGACAGCCTGACTTTGTACCCGGTCTCTGCACTTGCTTTATGTGTGATCAGGGACTAGTAACCTCATCCCCAAAATGGGGTCGGTAATTGTAACTCACTTTAAGACTATTACCTATTACCTGTAATTACCTATTAGACTGTTGTAAATATTAAATGAGCTCATACACACATAGCATTGAGAACAGGGCCATAATATGAACTACTATTATCCCGGGCTTCTAGACTGGGGTCCCGCAGGGTATCTGGCTGATCTGATGGGGCACCATGAGTCCCTGGATGTTCCAACCTTTCGGGGCTTGCGTGAGCAATAGGCATTACTCACCACCGCCCCTGTGGCTTTCCAGGGGGCAGCGGCAAGGAAATTAGGCAAGGGATTCAGGAGGCCCATTTCAACGCAAACTCTCATCTCCCCTGCCCAGCTGGAAAACGGCAGGTCTCTCTCGTGTTCTCAAAGAAATTTTGTCCCTGGGAATGGAAGCAGGGAATGGAGCCTGATGACGCTGGGGAGGGGACACTGGCCTTTCAGGTAAGAGGGGAGGGGAGGTAGGATTTCTAGAATGAAATGTTGGCAAACCATTTCGGCCACGGATCTAAAACTGTGCCTTCCAGCCTGGCAGCTATGCAGCTGATGTCCTCTCCGGTGGGCTCAGCGCTTCTGAGTCATCTGTCTGGGAAAAGGAGTATTATTTATTGACCAGTAAAATCTCATTAGGAGTCACTTCCTAAATAAGGCAGCGGACTGGGGCCAAATCCTTTCAAAGGAGTCACAAAGGAGCTTCTAAATTCTCAATACTGTTGTCCCCATCTCACAGATAAAGAAACTGAGACCAAGATGGGGGAAAAGTGGGGGAAACTATTAATTGGCCACAGGACTTGCCACAGCCCTCCAGGATTGACATTATTACCTGTTTTTTTAACCAGTGAGGAGCTAATGAGAGGACAAGGGCACCACAGGTGGGCTAACAGAGCCACTCAGGGAAAGGGGGCGGAGTGGGAGGAGGAACTTGCTTCAGAACCTTGGGAAATGAGCTTCTGTCTACGGAGCAAACAGAAAAGGACTTGCTGGTGGACGAAGGGGAACTGGGGGGTGTGGCAAGAGGGACACAGAAACGAAGGCTGGACACTGTTAGGAAGCGGAGACCTGAGTTTGGAGAAGCGAGGGATTTGAATCATGATAGGGATTGAGGAGCATGAAGGCCGAGGGAAGTCCTGGGGGTTTGGGGGTGCAACTGGCCGTGCCAGTGAGAGCATCTATATTAGCAGGGGGAGGCAGGGTCTGCGTGGCAAAGTGCTGAGATCTGACAGCAGCAGAGAAATTCTAGGCAGTGAGAGATTTTTTTTCCCCCCGAAAAGGAAGGAGTGATTCAGGGTGTTAGAATGATGGAGAAGGGTGTTGGGAAAGGCATTTCCCAAAACAGGAGCCCCCACTCAGCATGCTTGAGGACCATAGCAATAACGAGAGCAGCTAACATGTGATACGGGACACGTCTATTCTAAGTGTTTTATAGGGGAGCATCTCGTTTCATTCCAAAACTGTACAAAGCAGGTGCTATTATTATTCCAATTTTCAGACATGCAAATTGAGGCACCAAGAGGAAAAGCCGCCTGCCTAGCTACTAAGTGGTAGGGGAGGGATTCAAATCCATGCGGTCTGACTCTGCAGAAGGAAGACGAGCCACGAGGGAGGGGAGATCACAGACCCTGGAGAGCTGGGGATGATTGATCTAGTAATGGTCTGGAAGAGATGGGAAGGCACGGGATCAATAGTCCAGGTGGAGGGGTGCACCTTGGCAAAGTAAGAAAATACGTCTTCCTTTGAGACAGGACAGGGGCTGAAAGGATGGATGATAATGATGCCGAGAGTCTCTGAGGCAGAGGGAAGAAGTCAAGGCAGTTCACGCTAGATGACCTTGATCTTCCCGGGGAAGTAGGTAGCAACCTACACCGCAAAGCTGATCTTTCTCACCCACTTCCTTTTTCCCTGCCCAGCCCAGCCCCCTCTTGTTTTCACAATGACAACCTGGGTGGTATTCCCTCACCTAAATTGGGCATTTGTGTGTAGATGAGGGATCAAGCTGTCCTGAATAACCAGGGAAAGGGAAGTAAGGTAAAACAGACTGCCCAAGGAAGGATTCTGGGGGTTCCTGAAGAAAGTGGAAGTGTGAAGGAATTGAAGAGGTAAGTACTCTTCTGATTTTATTAGAGGACCACTAAGGGGGAGTGCAAATTTTGGTGGGGCATTACCTTTTAGCTGTAGTGCTCCCAAGAAAGAGGGAAACAGAGAAACTTGGAGTCTGTGATTTTGGGATCTGAATTAGGGATGCCTCTTGTGGTGGTTGGATTGGAAATCAAAGATTTCTTTACCTTAGCTTTTGAAAAAAAAAAATGAAACTAATGCATGCTAATAACAGAAGCTTAGAAAGTACAAAAATGTATGGAAAGGCCAGAAGACTCGTTCTACCTCGGAAAATCATTTTTACGACTTTGGAGGATATTTTTTCTTCAGTTGTTTTCTGTATGCCTTGAACAAATTTTGAAAACCTACCATATTGTGGTTTTACTGTGTGATTGTGTCATAGGCATTTTCCCATGACATTAAAACTCCTAGTAAACCTACGTAAAAACATAGAGGATGGGCAATTAAAATTATTGGTAGTTAATTTAGTTACATGGGTTGTAAGTATAAGTATGTTTTTGCTGGAGAGCAGTCCTTCATAGGAATGCTCTGCATTGATTTGGCTAGTCCTTTAGTGCTGGACCGGGAGGTTGCTCCCAGTCATTTGCTCTAGTATTAATACTCCGAAGGACAGCTCTGTGCACAAACCTTTGTTTGCAGTTTGATTATCTCCTTAAGATAAGGTCTTAGAAACAAATTAACTGGGATGAAGTGTATGGATGTTTTGAAGATTGTTTCTAGAAGGTTTGCTCATCTGTTTATACCTCATCCATGGGGGCAGACAGAGAATATAAATCTTGGGTGTGTCCAAATTCTGGAAGGCTGGGATCAGGAAAGACAGCAGGAGCATACTGATTTGGACTCTGAACTTGGAGGCCCTCTGTTTGCTGCTCTGCTCTGGGAGAGTGGCTCTCAAGCAGGTATTCTTGGCTTAAGGCTAGAGACCCATGGTGAGTCTTGTCCCAGAAAGAAGCAAGGGCAGGGGTGCTGGGGCGGTCTGAAAGTGCTAGAAGCAGGTCAGTTTCAAGGGTCATTGATCCATGGAGGTCTTGGTCTTGATGAACACTAGGTTAAGAACCTCTGCTTTCGAGACCATTAGGAGTTCTGGCCTTCTTTCCAGATACTTGAGCACTTTGGGGACCCTTCTCTATATTAAAATTTTCAAGCCACTTTGAGGATAACAGTAATGGTCTGAGTTTGCCCTTTTCAGACAAACCACCTGCCTTGATAGCTCCTTAATGTCTATTAGGAGGAAAATTCTTTCTAATTCTCAGGACTAGGAATTAGGCAAGATGTCTAGACACTTGGCAAGTTGGGGGAGAGTGCATGGAAGAGAAAATATGCTCATATTCACACCTGTATTTTCCCAGATATATACATATTTTTACACACCTACACATGTTCTCACACACATTACTCTCTCCTACTACACACACACCGTCTCTCATACATACCCACAGACACTATTTCCACATACACCTGCACTCTGGCACACACCCACACTTGCACATCACTCGGTGCACGTATATTCTTAGACACACTCACATACACATGTATTTCCCAGATACAGACAGAATTGCGCACACACACACACATTCCTCTGTCATATGCACATGTACATATATACACACTTTCACACACACACATACCCCTTCACATATGTCTTCTTAGGCACACACACACTTTCCTCCTCACACCCCCTCCCCAGTCCTCTGTGGCCTCTGGCTCAGCCCCGGGACTTCTCTATCCTCCTTCCCTTGGTCTTGGCCTAGGCCCCCCCATCTCTTTCCTCCCACCCAATGGTAAATATACCCTCCTGAGTTCGAGCGAATGTAAAAGAAGCACAGGAGGAAAGTGGTAGATAAATTTAACAAGCATTAAAGTTAATATATAATTTAAATATGTATAAAATTATTCCGTGCATCGATTAGAAAATGGGCTGTTGACCGTTTCAAGGCAACAATCAATTTCAGAGTTCACAGGTCAGGTCAAGTTTCTTTCTAATGATCTGCAAAAGAAGCAGCATTAGGGAGATAATGAACTCCACGGGCTTACAGCTGTGATCTATGGCCGGGTGGCCGTGGGGCCGCCCAGTGGCAGCCCAGGGCCAGCTGCAGACCCACTTCTCTTGTGGGCCAGGGTAGAAGCTTGGCTGGGCTGCAGGCTGTGATGTAATCAAGGCATCTCTGGGATGACTTGCCTAGTTTCTAGAGGCCGCGCGGTTGCTGAAGCTCTTGGCTATCAATGGGAAGAGCGGTGGAACCCCGTGTATGTGGTTTGTGTGGGGAGCTTCCCCTTTTCTGGGAAGTGGAGATGAGCCTGGCCAGTGCTGTTCATCACCCCGCCTGGCTAGGGCCAGGCGGCTTGGGGGAGGGTGCACACGGCTGGGATGTGATCTCATTGCTGGTCTGTTCCGGGGCTCTGGCCACAGCTTGTCAACAAATGGGGATCCCTGCATCACTGGGTGATTCCACAGCTAGAGCCGAAGGACATTTTCCAGGGTCGCTTTTTAAAATGGAGTGGTACTAAGGTTTGGGGAGAGGGGTGTGGAGGCAACTGGCCTGGAGACAGTGTGAATTGCAATCCCCCTTTGATGCCAGGAGGGCATGGGGGAGCAGCCTGGCTCCCGACTTGACTGGCTCAGGAAGTCAACTCTGCCTTCTCATGTTGCTGCCTCGTGACCGAATGGCCAGTGGGACTCTGAAGGCAAGAGACACTAGATCCAGAGCTTCCACATTTCCTTTTGAAAGGAGTCTGCTCTAAAAAGGCCTTGAGCTCTTTTGACACAATGTGATGCTCTTAATAAAGTCTGCCCAACTCACTGCGCGGAGTTGGTCCAGCTTCACCTGTTAGGTGAAGGACAGGGAAGGTGTGTCCACCCTCCAGAGTAGCTCTCGGGAGCGCATGTTCTTGCTGCCCCAGATTCCTCAGCATTTTATTAAGCATCACATTCTTTTCCTTTTAAGATGTCAGTCTGCCCTGCAGGTCCCTGGCTTACTGGTCCAAAGTAGGTGACAAGTGGTCCTGAGAGGGAGGGACAGAGGCCAGACAAAGAAGTGGAGGAGCTACAGGCAGGCTGTGTCTCATGCCACAGTGTAGACAGGGCTGCTGTGTGACCTTGAGGGTCTGCTGAAGGTTGGCTCTGGCCATGGGCCTCTGGGGATGCTCTCCCGGGAACTAGCAAAGGAAGGGGGAAGGAGGTGGGAGAGAAGAGAGGAGAGGGAAAGGGGGCCAGTGTAGGAGAAGAGTCACCGCCCAACGGTCTTGACCACTTTCCAGTCTCCGTGCCTTTGCGTGCACTGTTCCTTGGGCCTTCCTGCTGTTCCATGCCTGCTGTGTTGGTCTATCTCACTTCTTCCTTCTGAGCTCCTCTCTGCTGGAGAAGCACTCCTGGGCATCCCTCTTGCAGCGGTGAATGGTCTCTTCTCTGCACCCCCACGGAACCCTGTACCCGGATAGACATGCTTAGCAGACACAGAAGTTTGCTCCATTGTCTTGCTTAACTGGAACCTCTCTGAAAGCAAGAGCCTGTCTTTCTCACCTCAGTAGCCCTGGCATGCTCAGCAAATGACACCCCCAAGGTAGAGGCTCTCCAAATGGCTATCGAATTGAACCCAGGCAGACAGCCCGCGGCTAAGCTTCCTTCCATTCCATGGATGTCCAGCCAGGCCTGGAGCCAGCAGATCAAACCAGAGGCCAGAATTGAGAGTTATTCCAGAGGGAGAGTGAGGGCAGGAGCCGGGGCTATTTCTGGGGGCGGGGGGCAGGCCTGGGTTAAATGACAGGCTATTTTCCCCATCCCTCTACACGCATTTAAAAAAAAAAAAAAGAGGAACAAGGCTATAAACACCAAGGCAAGTTTTGTGGGGAAAAGAGCACAGAAGGGCAGCCAGTGGTGTGTGGGGCAGAAGGAGCAGTCTCTTCTGTTCTGTCCTGATGTTGGCAGGAAGGGTGGCAGGTGAAGTGGTCTAAGTGTCTAGGAGACCCCCAGATTTCTCGCTTGTTCCACCTGGCAAACCTCTGCCCTGCACCCCTCCCTTTTATTTCTTGAGTCTCTGTCTTGCTTTGGGTCCCAGAGACCTTGGAATTTCGGGCTCCTGCACTGAGGGAATGCACGCCTAGTTCCATCCTCACAGGACAGAGCCAAGCCGCATCTGGCGGGGTGTGGAGCGGGGCGCGGGGGGTGACAGGAACACCTTCAGTGATCCTGGAAACCAACACCCCACGATGGCCATCTGGCAACAGTTGCTAATAAATGTGTGACATTGGGACACTGTTCGGGAGTTTATGGTAAAAGTTCTGCTGAGAATGACCCCTTTGCCCCAGTCTCTCTCCCAAGCTTACCGTTCCTCTGTTGACTGTGCTCCATGTGCTTGGCTGCTGGGGAGAAGGGTGCCATGTGCTAAACAGTGCCCATGCCTGTGCCCAAGCAGCGGTGGGGAAGGGGGTTCAGATCGTTCTGGGCTATCGTCACAGGAGGTATAAAAGACAACCACCCAAACAGGTTTGTAACAACCTTCTTCTTCCCCTATTAATCTCGTGAAGTGGAGGAAAGGCGAGAGCTGGGTTGGGGCAGCAATGTGTGTACATTACTGAATTAACCAGGCATGTAATTAGCGCTCAGGTGCTTAGGAGAGGAAGAGCCGCTCACAATTAGTCAAATTTAGCTTTAATGCCCTGAAGTTAGGGGAGCTGCCTAGCTGCCCAGTGCAGGAAGCTGCCTCATCACCCACGATCCCCGGGATCTGCTCTCTATCTCCCCCACTCTCATGCTCGCAGAATCTGAGGTCTGGGGCATTTGCGGATGTTTATGGAAATTTATGTAACTCCTCTGAGTGCTGTAAATCACTATGTGACAAGGATAGTCTGTGATCCTGGTTCATGCTTGGATATCAGGGAACCCGTGGGAGCCAGTTTGGGGGAGCCACTGACCTTCCCTTCTATTTCAGAATCTTACATGAGTTAGAGAGAGAATAATGCTGTTATTAATTACTTGTCAACAGGCCCTTGGTTATGAAGCCATCTTTGTGGTCTAGGTGGGGAATTTGTCCAGCAGCTAACACCATGTCACAACAAAGTGCTTTTGTTGCAAAGAGAGGCATGAAGTCTCCAATCACAAAGGTAGCGTGGAGAATGTCTGTTCAAGATCATGCAGGTAATGATAAGTAGGCCTTCTGGCTTTTAACACCATGTGACCTTCACTAGACTCCTTGAGTAGGATCTGATCCCATGCTATTCTCAGTTCTGGTCTAGAAGACCCCATGTCCTCGAGGGGTTCATTACGTCAGCAAGCCTGGTGAGGGGCTAATACACCTGTGTGCGGGTGTGTGTGTGTGGGGGGGGGGTTGTCCTATGGAGGTGGAGTGTGGTGGGAGAGGAGATATTGCTTTCTGCTCTAAATGGAGGTGTCTTGCTATGCCTTTAGGAGCTTAAAAGGAAGAATGTGAGTGAATAAAAGTCAGGCGTGATAATTCACACTTTAGGCAGAGAGACATTCTTATGCTCAAGTATGAGTGGCTGAACCGTTTAAGATCAAGTGGGGTGACTATTCCATGCTGTTCAAATGATGTCTTCTAGAAAGAAGATAGAGGGCAGGTGGTGGAAGCAAGGACAGGTAAACGAGTCAGTTTTTGGACTACTTCAAAGGTACCAGGTCAATTTCAAAAACCCACTTTGGGTTTTGTAAGCCGGCAATCCCATCATTTAAGTATGATGTTCTGGCCTCAGTCTTTCTTGCAATCCTAATTTTCTACAACTTCCTGGTAAATATCTTCCCCAACAAGAAAACCAATTAATCGTCCCAGAATACGACTTGACTTTTTGGAAGGTTCCTCACTAACTCAGCCTTCTCTGGTTCAATTCTCTTCTCTGCCATGAAGCCTTCTCTGATTAGTGCTTTCGTGGAAAGAACTGCAGGAACCTGGATTATAAGACTTAGCTTTTCCAGGACATCAAATATGTCCACATGGTTGCCTCTGGTGGGCAAACACTGCTAACCAGGGAATGGCCTTGGGGGAAGGCATGTGGGAAGGAAAGGGTGGGAACAGAGAGGGATGAGAAAGAGGAGGCTTATGCTTGGTTCAGGGCTGCAGGCCAGCACACAACTTTGCCAGTTTCAGACATTTGAACTTGAATTAGAACTACAGAAGTGTTGCCTCAAAAGGATGGTGGTTGGTGACAACAGGCTTATTCCTAGAGCATAGATATTCTTTATCAACTTTGTATTAATTTGCATGTGCTTATATGTTCACCTCTAAGGGATTTAATACTCTTTGATGTGTGTTGGCTTATTTCCCTATCGGAATTATTCAGAACTGGAGTCCTCTAAGCTTTATGGGTCTGGCCCCACATGCTGGTGCTCGCGTTTTTCTGGGCATTGACGTGGATTCTGCATGTCTTCATTATGGCCTCCTCATCTCCTCTCATCTCTCTTGCCCTGAGCTTACAGTGCCGGAGGCAAGAGGTGGTTAGGCACTTCTAGGGATGTGAGATGAACTGACCCTACATCCAATGATGCCATGAAGACTCCCATGCATTCCACTGGGTCTGCATCCCTTCAGAAGTGTCCAGATTTAGAATAGCTGCATTGTACTATCTCCTGAGTCCCTGGGGTTTGAACCAGATCCGAAAACTTCAGGGAGCTCTAAGATACGCCAAGTCTGTCCATTCTCTTCCCCTGTTATAACCAGCGGTGTCTACTCTGTTTTGCATTTATGCAAAACCATGACAGCAGAGTTTCATGTCACTTTAGGAGAGGACACATCTCTGGGCCTCTTGTCTCTGAGTGGTGTGTGCCAAAAGTTTATTGTTTGGGTGCTCCTTGATGGCCCTGGCCTCCCATACTTGAGTCCACTCCTTTGGATAAAACTTGCTCTTTAATTAAAAACATCCTCTAGATACTATGGCAGCTGCTCTTTTTCCATTCAGCAGCAGCCAAGCTGGAGGAGGATCGGGATGGTTAAGGCCCATGCCTTAATTCCTTTGCATTAACCCTGCCCTGCATTTGCCCTTTCCAATCTTGGCTTCTCGGCTAGTGAAACAAGCCGGATTAGCGCATGGTAAGAGAAGCTGGGGTCGTAATTACACCCTCTGCGACAGGGTAGCAGAACCACCAAATAAATCCCTGGACAATTATTAAAATGGCCCAATGCATTACACAAATTAGAATAGGCTGGGACTTTTGGGGAGAAGGGAGGGGAGTGAAGACCCAGTATTTAAGTGTTCTTGTAAGCCATCTAAGATATTAATGTTGCAAAGCTCCTTATGAATATTTAAGAACATAAAATGGAGCTCGCTGCAGTCCCACATCACCACAGAAGCCTGTAATACAGTTGAGCCCACTTAAGAAGCCAGAGCCTGAGTCCACAGCAGATTGAAGGCAGATGAAGCAGGGCTGGTGCGTTTGCAGAGGAAATGCTCATCACGGGCCAGTTTAATGATGTTGCATTATGTCCTCATAGAAGAGGATTTAGTTAAAGACTCCAACTTTTGTGGGTGGGACTCCCTAGGGATTATTAACCCGATTCTCACTCCCCAGGGATTTCAGAAGCTTGATGTCGTCCCTGACTGGCTTTTAACATAGAACTGGTGAAGCCTTTATTTACCTACTCCAGTCAAACCTAGGTGCAGAGAACCCTCTTGGAAGTGGAGTCCTGAGACCTCTTGGCTCACCAAATATGGGTTTTTCAGAGCTGTATTTGTGTCCCTTTGAAGCTGTTTTCTTGTGGGAGACAATGGACTCTAGTTTCTTCTCGGGAATGAATGGAGCCCCTTGAATGAAAGGGAAGGGCTCCCCTGACCCAGTGAGTAGTCACTCTCAAAAACCAAATTTGATGGCATCTTTTCTAGGATTGGACCTGGTGTGTCCCTAGTGGGGAGAATGGAGTTGCGTGAGACAGAGTCAGAGGGACTCAGGAGAGAGGCGTTAGGGAAGGACTCAGAGGTCTTGGTTCTGGCTTCAGCTCAGCCATGGTAGGTCTGGCCATGGGATGTTCTAGACCTTCAGGTCATTTCTGCAGTCTGGGTGGAGAGCAAAACCAGGCAGGTGCCAGTGTTTCATACCCATATGGTATCAACAGCACAACAGGAGGCCATGAATTAATAGTTCTGAAGTGAGTGAGGTATGGTGCCCAGAGCCTTGCATTTTTTTTTTTCTCCTACAAGTGTCCTGAGAACCCCCTAGAGCTTCTTGGAAACACTTTGAGAATCCTTATTGGTGACTCTATGGGACAAGTGTCATTCATTTTGGTGACCTGCATCTAAATTGGCTTTCCATTCTGGAGGGACATCATTTTAGATCAGGCTTATTTTGTGGATATGGATGTACTTATCAAAGATGTTTGATTCAACATGTTAGCTCTAGTATCTGGGACTTATAATTGTTTTTATAGATGACTCACTGAAACCCATACTCAATAATGGCTCATGAGGAAAGAAAATAAAATGCCAGAAAATTTTGAAATAATGTAAAGACTAAAAAAATGAAGTAGTAAAGTTGATAGGAATTTATCATATGCTACTTGCTCATTGTGTTCTCTGTATTCCCTAAGAAGGACTAGAAGATATTTCCTTTTTACCAGGTCACTGAGAATAACCACAATCACCCATACCTTTGAAGAGAACTGTAACGGTTCTTATCTTTATTCTGAGAGTGCTGTAACTGAAATGACACCTTTGATTTCCTAGGGGATACTAGAATCCCCAGGGGAAGAGACCAAGGAGTAATACTTTAAAAACCTCCAGAGGCAAGGTGGTACATGTATTATTTAATGTTTTTAATTGCAACAGAATCCATGTGGGCTGGCTTAAGCAGAAAGGGATTTTATAAAAGGATATGATGGACCACCCAGGTTGCACTGGGCAGGGATGTGGCTAAAGAACAGAGCCTGGAGTTCTGAGGGGGGTTTTATCAACACCACTGCCCTTTGGCACTGGTAATCTCTGGCTGTCTCCACCATGTACTTGCCAGATGTCAGGTCCACTGCCTTTGGTCTTCTCTTCATTTTGCTCACTTCCAAATCCAACTTGCACTCATACCTGTCTGCTTTGTTTGAATCTAAGTCACATACTTGCCACCTAATGGCAAGGGAATTTAGTACTGTGAGAACTTTTAGTAGAGCACAGTCTTGTGCCACAACACACTTTGTTTCCATTGACAAGGAAGATGTGGAGGGTGGCTCTGGGATGCACCCGGAACAGTGTCTAACAAGGCAAGGTTCTGTAACAGGCAGCAGGCTGGTATGCTAATCAGACCAGCCTGCAGCTGTAGCTTCCTTGGGGGTGGCTAAATGACTATGCAGTCTTTTGTGCTGAAATATATGGGTAGTTGCTAAGAAACTTCTTGGTCCATGTAATCAGTACAAACAAATAGCAAACATTGGACCTAAGGAACAGAAGCCTCTTTTGAGTCACCAAGTATAGAGAACTGCTGCTTCTCATCCAATTCCTAAACTTGAGACATAGACCCAGAGCCCCACCTCTGGGGAAGGACCCTACAATTATACCACAAGTATGTGCTGTAAATTCTACTCCTGGCTATCTTCAAAGAAATCCAGAGCCTTTTAACCAAGGTAATGGCGGCTTGGTGGAAAAGGAGACTTCTATATTTTTGAGATTTTTCATTGGCTCTGAGCTAATTGCTAGGGATACTGGGGGGTCTTATGGGAGTTAGATGATAAATTACATTTGACATAGTTGGCCAAGTGAATCCCCAAGTCCATTCCATGTTATTTTCTTAGTTCCTGTTTGTAAGGTTGGGATATATACATTCAATACCAGGCAGAATTATTATACTGATTCCATTAAGGGTTTCTTTGTTAGGAAGTGCTAAATGCAAGACTTAAACCCAAAGTAATACGCTATCTTTGGGTGAAATCATGATAACCATTAAATACTCAAAGTGTGGAGGTGTGGTGATTCCTATCACAACCCCATTTAAATCCCATATTTCTCCAGTGCAGAAAATGGCTATGTCTTGGAGAATGGCAATAGATTATTATAAACATGATCAAGTGGCCTCTCATTACAGCCATCCCAGATGTGGCTGCCTCATTGTAGAAAGTACCAAGCCCATAGTACTCACTCTACAGCTTTTCAGGAGGCTGGTGCTTTTTAAAAATTCAGTTCCAATAGGAAGACGCAGCTTGCTTTTGCCTAGCAAGGACTGCAGTACACTTTATTGCTTCAGCTTTCCATCTCCATGTTAGAGTTTAATTCACAGAGATATTTAATCATCTCTTCATCCTACACGTCATCAGGTTGATCCAGTGTATTGACAACATCGTGTACGGTAGACACCTGAGTATCTTTGTGATATATGAAGGCTGGGGACTGAATTCCATGCAAATAGAGGAACCTAATGATCAGAAAAACATTTTTTATTTATCTTTAGTATGTTCCACAATGCAGAGAAATTTTTTTAAAAATAAAATTTTATATAATTTAAATCAGTACTTTGTTGTTATTTTGTTTTTCTATTTATTACAATTTTATATATGCATTCATACATGGGGGCATTGCCACTTTTCACTCTGATCTGAAATGCCCTGATGTGGGTAGCTTTACTGTCCCATTAGAGCTTAGTTTTACTGTCTTTCTCTGGATTGTAAGTACCATGGCTATAAATACCTTCATATAAATTTGCCTTTTTTTGTTTGTTTGTTTGGGTTATTTCCTCAGGGTATACTCCCTAAAGTGGATTACTGTGTCAAAGGGTATGAGCACATTTATACTTTATGTTACATCTTGTCCCATTGCTATCTAGACAGACTGAACCAATTTGCAGTGTCTGTAGGCAACGCTTTCCCCCCACCCTTCTGCAGTCCACCTAGCTGGATTTCCTATGCTTTCTTTATTTCAGTTAATTTAATATCAGGTACTGATACCTTAAAGTTGTGTTACTATGCCTTTTTAAAATTGTTAGAGGTTCTGGGGCGCCTGAGTGGCTCAGTGGGTTAAGCCTCTGCCTTCGGCTCGGGTCATGATCTCAGGGTCCTGGGATCCAGCCCCGCATCGGGCTCTCTGCTCAGCAGGGAGCCTGCTTCCCCCCTCTCTCTGCCTGCCTCTCTGCCTACTTGTGATCTGTCTCTCTCTGTCAAATAAATTAAAAATAAAATAAAATAAAATAAAAATCTAAAATTGTTAAAGGTTCTGGGCATCACACAAAATGATATCACTTTTGTCATTCTACAGTTTGTTCATATTATTCTGGCTTCCCTGGCAAGTTTGGAGCCTGTCAGTGGTAGAGACTCTTCATCATCACATGTCTCTCCATTCGTTCATCATTTATTGAGTCTTTACTATGTTCCGGCAAGGCACTGTGCCAGGTTCGAGGGATACTGGGGAATAGGATGTAGTCATTACCCTCAAGGGGCTCTCCTGGAATTGAATAGAAGAACAGATCATGGGTTATAATTAAATGTGACTTAAAATGTGCATATAGTGTTAATGGGGTTCAAAGGAGGAAACAAAGGGTTTACCTAAGTTGTCCTTTGAGGAGCCTGGAATACTTTTATGAGGAACCATGCTGTATTCAGATCTCCAACCCCCAGGGATGGTGAATCCAGCTTCAGAAGGAAAGTAAAAGTTAGCCAGGAGGAAAAGGAATGAAATATGTATTACACTCTTCAAGAAGAAAAAGCAGCTTATGTAAAAAAGTAACAGTATTATGTGACTTTCAAATAAGGGAATAAGCCTTGAAAAAGGCTTTAGTGTTAAGTGAATTTGGTAAGATATTTTTGCTTCAAATAATAGGAAACTCTGATTTAACTGATCGAGACAGTGAGATAAAGTTGTATTTAATTAAGTGAGGGGTTCTGAGATAGGACTGCTCCTGGGCTGGCTAATTCTATGGCTTGACAGTGCCATTAAGGACCCAGGTTCTTTGCATTTTTTCTGCCTTGCCAACCTTGTGGGCTTCCTTCATGGTTACCAGATAGCAGCATTCCTGTTTAAGGCATCTTTTACAAATGGAACAATGTGGGGTAGAAGAAAAGGAACTGTCTCTTCCTAAAAACAAAGAAAACTTTCCCAGAAACTCAATGGAGGACTTCACCCTCCTTTGCACATACCTTCTCCCCATCACTTGTTTTTCTGAAGAACCCTTTGTTCCAAGAACTCTGTATTGAAACTGACATCTCACTGACCTCAGTGTATACATACATAGTAAGGATGGCTACTCAGATGGTCAGTGCCAGCACTAGTCATGAGACCGCCTTGAAGACAAGAGGAATGAGGTTGGCAGCATGTACCAGGATCCTAGCAAAACTGCCCAGATCCTGTATTTTCCTGTAAAAGTCCTCAACCTTTTACCCTGGGCAGGTCTGTAATTTTGAAGGCATGAAACTGCTATAACCTCTTTGCCTGTCAAAGTAATAAAACTAAAATTCCTTTTAAAAAAAAAAACAAAACAAAACAAAACAAAACAAAAAACAAAAAAACACTAGCTCCAGGAAGGGGAGTGGCATTATAATGACTGGCTTAGACTTTTTTTTAGGATTTACTTATGAATTGAGAATAGGATCATTTTCCTTGAATGTTGAAATATATCAGAATAAGTTTGGTTAGCAAAGAAGAATGGGGAAAGAAATTTTGGATAGACAACCAATTATATTTGCTATATTAGGGAAATGATATTTGTTTCCCCCATCGGTCTGGTTGATGTGCTGACTGTCACTTCTGAATTATTTCCTATGGAGACCTGATCATTAATCAGTTTTGAGCCATCTACAATCCCAGTAGTGATTGGAGAGTCATAGCAGTGCCCTCTTCCTCTGTCCCTTTGCCCCTAGTAAAACAGTGGACGAAAAGAGAGAAGTCATCAAATAAATATTCATTGCATGCCTACTGTGTGCCAGACAGAGTACTAGGTGTCCTGGACACAGAGCAGAAGAATATGCAGCACCTCTTCTCTGTCCCCAAGGAGCTCATGTTGGGGTCTGGGGTGAGAGAGATGAAGGGCCTATCATTAATCAATTAGAGTTGTCATTTACTGAGGATCTGCTATGTTCTACCTAAGAACTTTGCCAGTTTTCTCATTTAATCTTTATACCTACCCTTATTTATGTTCCCCATTTGAAGTGAGCCTCAGGATTAGGTCCCCAAGGCTAGCAAGGGAGAGAGCCAGAACTCACACTGAGGTCTGCTGACTCAGAGCCCATGTTCTTAACTGCTCTGCTGCCATCTTCCTGTTCTTAACCCAAGTGCCAAAGTGCCCTGAATTCCCAGAAGAATGCTATGCTTCTGTCAGGGCTACACTGCAGAAGTGCAATGTGACCTGAAACACGAGACACCAGAGGAGAAACCAGGTGATTTAGGTTGTAAAGGCCATGGGGAAGAATGTGTGCAAAAGCATGGAGGCACGGGATTGGTGGGAGCTGGGATACATTGGGAGTTGGGAATGAAGAGGTAGGATGGACCTGAAGGAGACACGCTTGTATCCTATGCTAAGAAGTTTGGATTTATCTTGCTGATGTCTTCTGAAGTTTTTGAATCCAAGCTGGATTCTAGAAAGACCAACTTGGTAGCATTGTGGAGGTTGAGTTTGAAGCAGACAAGCTCCAAGAAGGCCAGTTACAAGCTATTGTGTGAACCAGATGAGAGTTAATTTCAGAGAACAGTGGAGTAACTGAAAAGACATTGTAGAGGTAGAATCTAGAGAATTTGGTGATTGATGAGATTTTGGGGTAAAAGAAAGATTTGAGGATGACTGCTATATACCTGTTTTGGGCAACTAGATTGAGAGTGATACCATATATTCAGGAATCTCTGTATTATGGGTGACAAAAACTCAACTCATATACATTGAAACAGGAAGAAATGTAAAGATGCTTGTTGTTGGAGAGAAACTGATGAAGCTTCTGGAATTGAGGGGAAGAGATGTGGGAGCCAAGGGCTCCATACCTGTAGGACACGGTGTCTCATCTTTGCCTCTCTCTGTTCAGCCTTTCCACTCACCAGCAAAGATGACCACTGAAAGGTCCCCCATCTTTGCAACACCAGTGGGAAGACATCTCCTCTCAGCCAGAGGCCTGCTTGAGTCACGGGTTCACCCTAGGTCCAACTCTGTATCCAGGGAAATGAGGTACCGTGGTGGCCAGGACAGTAACAACTGACCAGTCCAGTGGCCAGAAGAAGGGGGATGATACAGAAGGTACTGGGCAGCCCAAGAAGATTCCCATCATGGTTCACTTGAAATGCTATGACCAAAAGAGAAGGCAGTAGGGGAAGAGCATTAAATGGCTTTCAATCCAGTTCTGATTTGAATGTGTGGGATTCACAGCATCACACTACCAGCCCATTCCAAATGCCATAATAATTTATAGAAATCAACATGCTGGTGAGACAAGGAAGCTGACAGACAGCAGATGGCTCCCACACAGAAAGGCTAATCAATCCCGACAAACAACAGCTATCATAAAAGAATGGAACGTACGCAGCATGCACACACATCTGAATGGCTCAGAGACAAAGACTCCTGCTTGGCCCAGCCAGGGGAGGGAGACAGCCTCTATAAGGCAATATTGTGGGAAAGCCTGGGTATTTCAGGCCTTCTCTGGCTGACCTTACTTCCACCCGCTCTTCACTTTCTCACCTTTGTACCCTTACTCACTCCTTTCCCTCTGCCTGGGATGCCCTGACCCTTGCTATATCTGTCCCTTGAGAACCAACCCAGGCCTCAAGGTTATTGCAAATTCTCTCTCTACCTCAAGACTTCTATTGTTGTTAATGCTTCACGGATGTGTTTGTGACTAATTTTCCTTGCTAGATGAACTAGATTATAAGCTTCCTGAGGGCAGATGACATGCCTTACACATCTCTGCATACCCAGAGCATCTGGCACAGGACTGTGAACTACATTTTTAGTAAAGATTCATTAATTCACTTCCAGTGTTGAAGGAGAGGAAGTCACATTCTTAAGAGATAGAAAAAATATTTGCAATGTACAGTAAAAGATTAATCATACTACTCTAATAATACTATGATAACTATAATAAATAACTAATAATACTACTATATTAAAATAGGCCTTTACAAATCTATAATATGGTACAAGAAATTCAATAGAGAAGCAAGCAAAGAAAATTAACAGAAAATTTATGATAGCCCTTTCTTATGAAAAAACCAACTTTACTAGCTATCAAAGAGATAATGTGATTCTAAGTTTTTGCTTATCAATCTGGGAAAAATTTAAAAATGGATTGTACTATATTAGTAGGAGCATAGTGAAATAGACATACACAGGACACAGTGGGACTGCACGAGGCTACAGCTTTTCTGGAGAGGAAGTTGGCAATTTTTATTAAGTCTTAAAAATGTTCATACTTTACAAATATGTAATTCTGCTTCCCGAGCTTTATTCTAAGAATGTAACCCATATGATGGTGAATGAATGACCTGGTTGATTCTTGCTTATTTGGTATTGACAGTCAATCCCAAAAAGAGAAGTGGGATTTATATTGTTCTTCCCACTTGTCTGACTTGACAAAACCTAAAAGAAACGCTGAGGGGGGGAAAAAAAATCCCCGACTTCCTTTTAAAAAAGGATCCTTAACAATTGGATTGATGCCTTCTGGAATATGGTGACCAGCTTCCTTTTCCACTGGCAGTGGATATTCTACTTTCCCTGGAAGACCTACACCCAGGATTTTTGCTCTAATCTAAGCTTTTTCTGTGAACGTTCTCATGTAGTCGTGCAGCTTCCATCATTTTCTGCTTACGTCTCTAGTCCTGGGGGATCTTTTGGAGACCTAATACACTGTTTTAGAGGATGACCTAGTTGGTGGGGTATAGACAGGAAAGCGGAACCTCGTTTTATTATTGATCACGTTGCTTAAGTCCTGCCAACACATCCATCCATCTATCTATCCAAATACCTACCTATCCATCCAACCATCCATCCATCCACCTATCCATCAAGACAACCCCCTCTCTCTCCCTTGATATTGATTGAGCACATGCTATCTGCCAGGAAATGTGCTGGTTGTTGGGTGCAGTGTTTGCACGGGTAATAGGAATGGTCCCTACCACCAAGTTACTCACAGCTCAGGAGCATGATGGACTGGGAAAGAGACAGTTCATTGTTTCTCCAACACGTACAGAGTGCTCTGGAGCATGGAGGTGGGGTGTCTAATCCAGAAGGTGAATCCTAGAGGGAGAGCTTGAGTATAGGTTTTCAAAGTTTCTTTGAGTTAATCCTGTTAACAGAGAAAGGAGGAAGAGAGAGAGAGAAGAGGAGGGGAGGAGAGGGGAGGGGAGAGGAGAGGAGAGGGAGGCAGGAGAGAGAGTGAGAGATCAGCATGTTTAAGGTCTAGAACTGAGAGGAAACAGGGAACACTGGAGGAACTATGGGGAGTTTGGCATGACTGTGGTGTTTGGTGGTTCAAGGAAGGGATAAATCTGGAAAGGAAAGGAGGTGTGACAACATGATCCTGTTGGAAATGATAGGAGTTTAAGCCTTATCTGGGGCAGAGGGAAGCAAGAGGAGCATTGGAAGGTTAAGGGAGGTAAGTGTTAAGTATTTTTGAAAAATCAGGCCGGTAGCAGGGAATGGATGGATTGAAGGGGTGAGAGGCCAGTCAGGACATGACTGCTGGGATCCAGAGTCAAGAGATGTTACAAAAGCCCAGTTGACAGGACTCAGAGGCAGGAGTGCATGGGGTGAGGGAGGGTACCAAGGATGTTGTGGAGGTGAGGGGTGAGGAGACATCATCAAAAACTCACAGGATCCTAGTGTGAGGGGGCTAGTCTAGATTTAAATGTCACAAAGGCAGAGAAAATGATTTCTGCCCTTGCCTCATCTCTCAAGGAAGCCTACTGAGCAGCCAGCCCCCTCCCCCTTCTTTTCTTCTTCTAGTCTGTGTCTTTAGAGCTCTTGGAACATGGCTGCCATGGACAGCCCAGACAGTCCTGTGGCCAGGGGTCGGCATTCACACAACTTCCTGCACCACACGTGGCTTTCCTGACAGCTAGTTCCAGAGTCCGGCCACAGGGATGGGTGATTGGGGAGCCCTGCCCCTGGTGAGAAGATTCCTGAATGCAGTCTATGCTTCATTCCACAAAATTCTGTTGAGGAAGAGTCTCCTCTCTACTCTGCATAGAGCACTATGTAAAACCAATGTCTTAGGTATTGATTATGGTTTTTATCCTACTTTCAAGGCCCAGCTTAGATGATATCCATCCTACAAAGTCTTTCTTTCTTCTCACCCCACCCTGGCTCCCCATGGTTAGACCTCTATTACATTCCGTTTGAATTATCAGTATGTTTTCATGCATCTATTCCTTTGGATAGGCTGGGAATTCTCTGGAGCCAGAGGCCACATATATTCCCCTTGTCCCCTCCAGCACATGCCTGCCCAGTCGCCATCTTTGCTCTTCCTCATCCCTGAGCATTTTTGGACAATGCTTGATATAGTTAGTACTCGTCTTTGGGACTTCCAACTTCTCTGGTCGGGTAGTGCTACTGTCCTTTCTCAGCCATGAACAGTTGCTAACATTGTTGGGGGGCAGACACAAGAATTCCCCCAGATTTTTAAAAGTTGATAGTTGCGGCCTGAGACTCTTCACACTCTGCTAGCCACACAATTTCTTCAGCTTGGTCTGGTCTGCTTGAAGCAAGGCATTCTGGCCTGGAAATGTGATGCTTTGAGGATGCCATAGGAATCCAAACTCCCAGCTCTCCGCTTGGGAATGGGACTTGTGCCTTTAAGACCTGTCTTGGGAAATCAGCCTGAGCAACATAATTGCAATGAAATTACCCCAGATCACACCCACACATTCATTATGAGATTCCTTATTGACACCTTGACAATTTGTTTCAGAAGACGTTATTGCATATTCCTCCCTCTGGAAGAGATGCAGATGCATATAGACATATGAGCCCACACATAATGTATATGCATATTGGTGCATTTTTATTATATAATTATACGAGGCTATCAATCAGTTTTCATTTGGAACTCTTTGCATTTATAGTTCAGGAAGTTATTTAAAATCAAGAGGTGGAGAAGAGAGCCTACAAGAACTGCGGAGGGAGAGTTGGACTGGGTAAACAGGAAGCATGTCTTTGCTATTAGGGAGCTGGGCCCTCAGCCTTTACCCTGCTCCCCCCTCCTTCACTAGGACCACGTCTCGTGACTCAGTTCTAGGTGGCACCCACAGTAGGAAGTATCAGCTGAACAACTCCAAGGGGGAACCTCCTCGGGATCATAAGTCACTATTTTTGGCCCCTGCCGACCCTTCTGTTGGGTCTGGGGAGGACTCACGGTCACAGTGGTCTTCATACAATGGCTAAATGACCCTTAACTGACAATCAGACACATATACCACCCAAAGTCCGTGAAGATCAAGCCAAAGAACTTAGAACAGGGTTTCCCAAACTTTAAAGTTAATGACACACACAAGAACAAGAATATTAGCTACAGGGAATTTGGGGTTCTATTTTGGGGTTGAGAGAAAAAAGTCATTCCATTTTCTGTATATTCTACAATACAAGAAATAAAATATCGTATATAAGGAAAGATAGTATATGTTGAAGCAGGATAAACCATTGTCCCAGTTTTAATGGGAAACTTGGGCTTGCTTCCTTCCATGAGTGTAACTGTTTTGAATCAGGGCTCATGGTTGAAATGGCTACGCACCATGCCTCATCAAGGCTGTTTTGCTGATGATCTCTGCAAATTCTTGGTAGTCCCCTTTGATAAAGAAACTTTGTTCGCACAAGTGAGTGATAAAAAATTTAAAGCCATTTTTATAACCATTAAAGATTCATAACAGTTGAAATTATATGTGAAGTATTTAACAGCCTTCCTTTTCTTTCATTGACAAAGGTAGTGTTGAAAGTTTTTGTGATGATGCTATGGGTTTCAAGTTCAATTGAACTCATTCACGTCAAGGAGTGGGAAGAATGATGGCGTTCTGGCTCGTAGAATGTGGAGGTGGCTGGCATTGCAGAATCGCTCTGTGGCTGGCTTGGATAACGCTTGAGTGACACTACAACCTGACAAAAGCATATGATATCTCTGAGTTCAATCCACAGGCGTTGCTACGATGCCGCCATTTTTAAACCCACCCATCCTCTCTGCCCCTTTTCTCCGCTGGTTGCTGCCTGTTGGGCTGCACCCGATGCCCCTTGGTACCCGAATTGTTCCGGTAGCTCATCAGACTCTGTGCCTCTATGATGGGTGCCATCGGACTTACAGCTGGCTGCTGGAGTAGGTGTCCAGGTGGCAAGTCTTTCCTAAGTCATTCTCACTGCAGATTCCATTTATCCTGCTCACTGTTCGTGGGAATCATAGTCTCCACTGTCACACTCTTCCTGCCTTGAGTGGTCTTCTAAGGAGGTTGCCTGTGTCCACCATCCCCACGCACTGTGTCTGCCCTGAGTCCTGCCCTGCTAGCTGCCTCCTTAAATGACCTTTGCAGCTCAACCCCAGGCCTTCGCTCACTCTTTGTTCCTTCCTGGAGTGTTTTCTCATCTTCTGTCTTCATCGTTAAACCTTACCTGGTCTGCAAAGCCCAGCTCAAGCCCTTCTCCTCTACCAAGCCCTATCTGACTAATGTGTCCCACAGAGACTCACCTTCCTTCCACTTCTAGAATCTGTGCTCAGGCCTGATCTGTGTCCTGAACTTATAGTAATTTGTGCTGCTGATTAAAATCTAAATGTGCTCTTGTCTCGGCTAGAGAGTGAACTTGCCTGTGTAGCTAGGGTCCCAGGGGCCCTGATCATAGGACTCCAGAACACATCCTCCCTTGTTCAGCCCTGCATGGCACCTTGTGCATAGTAGGTGCTCATTCATACCAGAGGAGTGATTGATAGGAAACCACTTGCACGCAGTAAAATCATTCATAATGATGGTGGGTAGCAAATTCCATCAAAAGTAATGATTTCCAGCTCCAACATTTTGTGCAACCGTCTGGGAATACCAACAACTTGTATTACGGCTGACAGAATGTGCCAGTGTTCTTCTCCTCTCGTTGAATAGTCAAACAAGTGCTCGATTACATTTAATATTAAACCTCATTAGCATTTATTAGATACCCTTTCTGGCTGGTGTAGCATTTTCATTTGGTCCAAGGGGCATTTTGGCTGCAAGGGAGGGCTGTGGAAAGGCAGGCTCGTTCTGCTTCAAGTGAGCCCTCTCGGACCCTCACTCTCCCAGCAGACTCTGCCTTCTGGGCAGTGGGCCCAAGGGCGCGGCCAGAGAGGGGAGGGTGAACAACCAAGTTAGGGACCTGCTAGGTGAACTGCACTTGGAGTTCAGAACCTTAGTTTGTCAGGGTGCCTGTTTTGTTTTTTTTCTTAATTTAAGTTTGTGATTGACTTATTATGTGCACTGGCACTTTTAAGAGATTCGAATAAAACACAGTGAGAGTTCAAAACAAATGTAAATGGCCTCCAAGAAAAGGGAGGGGGAAACCGGCGATAATCTTTTTTAATGGCTGTGAAATGTGGGAAGGATAGATCATGAGCTCTCTGCATGGGGCCCTCGTCTGATCTCAATCCAGTATTGTAATTTAGACATGACTTTTTATTTAATTTCTGACTGAGAAAGGGAAATTAGAAAACAGCATTATCTCAGCTGCTTCGTTATAATGAACAATATTTCACAGTGCCAGCCCTGGAGTTACCTTTAGAACTTTAACGAGGCGGATGTTGACTTGGGTTCGGGGAGAGCTTGAATTTTCCCACACCCTGGTTGCTGGAGGAGCCAAAGCGGAAGTATGGGTTTTAATTAGAAGCTGGTTTAGGGCTCAGGCAGCCTACAGGGTTGCAGGTAGGCAAGGGAGCCGCAAGGTCATAAAGCGAGGCGCTGGGAGCCCCTCCAACCCGAATTTGGTTGTTTGGGACTTCCTTACATGTAAGTAACAGTCCCCTTTCAATCTCCCGACTGTGTTTTTTTATTTAATTTTTAAACGGGGCAGAGTGGCAGGGGTGGTGGTGGATTTATCCAGTCTGTAATTAACCCTTGCATCTGGGCCTGAGCAGTTCTGCCTTCTGCCTCTTCCACTCCCCGCTCCTGGCCGCTAAATACATCATGGTCTGATAATAATGGTCTGATAAATATTTAAGCAGTGAGGAGGGAGATAATGCAAGTGATCCATTAGAGCCGCCCGCCTGGGCTGGCATGGGGGTGGTGGTGGGGGAACTGCAGGGCTACAGAGGGTAGCGTAAGTGCTAAGATCCTGGGCTGAGAGGCAGGCTTGCTGACCGCACAAGGCCCTGAGTGCCGAGCCCCGTCATGGGGCTGCAGGGCGTTTGAGGCTCGGGGAGGCTTTTCTCCCACTTTGCCCTCCTGAGACGGGCCCCTGCCCATGGGTCAGCCTCAGTGTCGAGTGGAATGGAGCCCTGCCCATATTATGGACGGGGGAGGGTATGGGGTCTCCCCTGTCCACGCTGCAGCTGCTGGGGCCTCTAGGACAGCCTGCTGCTAAGCTCTACAGCCTGGGTCACCGTGGCCCCCGTGTGCACAGGATGACGGTTCCAGGTTGCGCCAGTTGTCTGGCATCGTCACTCAGAGTGCCCTCTTTTGCTTCTGAGCGATAAATTATGCAGTCACCCCCCCCCCACCTATGACCTTCTAATAACACCCTCAGAATGATGGAGGGAGGCCAGAGATCATGGCAGCAGGGCTCCTCACCTAAAAAGCACCCAACACAGCCTTCTGCATGAGCCCCAAACCCAGCTCACAGCTGCAGAAACCCTTCACCCAGATGTGTGCACCCCGCCCCCCAACTGCCCATATCACCTCTTTGCTTCTAACTCCTCTTGCCCCTCACCTCCTCTCTCTCTCTCTGTCTCTCT
Source organism: Mustela putorius furo (assembly GCF_011764305.1). Classification (NCBI taxonomy): domain Eukaryota; kingdom Metazoa; phylum Chordata; class Mammalia; order Carnivora; family Mustelidae; genus Mustela; species Mustela putorius. The sequence continues at coordinate 40,658,012 of NW_025422010.1, forward strand.
CTGTCTCTCTCTCAGCTCACTGCAATCTCTCCCTTGATCCTGACGCAGGCAGACGTACCTCATTCCCTCAGGGTCCAGTGTGGGTCTGGTCTGTTTTGGCATCCACCGTAGCTCCCAGCTCCGCATTGACAATGGCTGCGGAATGAATTAATCAATCTCGGTTGTTTGTGACTGTGTTAGGTAAACTTTGGCTTCAGCTAGTCTTTTTTTGCCCCCTTTTATTTGGGGTATCATTCATATATCCCAATACACATCCACATAAAACTCCTTTATACACACAAATACACCTCTAAGTAATCGCATGTGAAAACCCAGTACTTCGGGGATATTCTTTCCATGACTTCTCTCCGCCCTCAGAAAATAGATCAAGTTCCCCATTTTTAATGAATTCATCTCTACTAGGCATCTCTTGTTTCCCCTCTTTGGAATAAGGAGTAGAGTGTCAAAGGTCAAGACGGTCCCTCTTATCCACTCAGTTAATCTTTCCTCTTCTTCCTCCCTTTCATTCAGCTTGCCACTCATTTCTTCGCTTCCTAACTCATCAATAATCTTTTCTTGGATACTACGTGCTGGGCTAGACTGACTGCTGGCTGCCGGGACCAGCCCTTCTGACACCTGTTTCCTTATGACCAGAGCGAGGGGAACGTCCCATGACTGGCTTCAGACATACCACCCAGGGCATTCCTCGTAGGCAGAGCAGACATAAATCCACATGTCTACCTCCTTCCAGCTCCCAGGGTGCAAATCTGGAGGTGAGGAGGGAAGGGGCCTCTGGCGACTTCACACTCTGTAGCCTATTTGCACACTGACTTTCCCTCCAGTCCTGGTCCCCTGATCAGCCTAATGCCCCCGAACTCTGCTCCCCTGGGGAGCTGCCTTGGCCAGAGCCTAGTTACCCTGGCACTCCAGGGTTATGAGCCTGTGTGGTCTTGATTCCCCCTCCCTCCCTATGGCAGTGCCCTTGGTGAGGGGGTTACTTCAATGCTGGGTGCCTACAGGCCTTACTTGTCTGAAGTGAACCCGCCTGCACATGCAGATCGTCATGCCTGGCCAGTCATTCAGAAGTTTACCCTAAGTTGCTGGTCCTGTCTTCACTGCTAGCCAAAATATCATCATGCACACACATGTACATACACACAGATGCGTATATATGAATACATGCATAGGGCTTGCAAAAATAGTTTGCCAAATCAACCTGTTTGCACACCCATAACTGTATGTGCACATACAATTTGTACACATACATGCACATACACACAAGCGTGTACACCCTAACATCATAGAAAATATCTTCCATCATCTATAGGACTCTCACATGTGAAGCACTTTGTGACATGCCATGTGAGGATCCAAGCCACCTTTCCTCTCGGTCTTTATTATCTTTCCCCTATGTTGCTACTGGCTTTGCAGGTGACTGTAGCAATGTCATTTTTTTTAAAGACTATTTTTTTAAAAGCAGTTTTAGTTTTGCTGCAAAACTCACTGGAATGTACAGAGATTTCCCATACAATCCTTTCCCCCTCCCATGCATGGTCTCCGCCATTTCAACATTCCCCACCAGAGTGGGACATTTGTTGTGATGAATGAATCCACAGTGACACATCATTAGCACCCAAAGTCCACAGTTCACATCAGGGTTCACTCTTGGTGGTGTACATGCTATGGGTTTGGACAAATGTATAATAACATGTATCCGCCATAAGAGTATCATACAGAGTAGTTTGACTGCTCTAGAGATTTTCTGTGCTCATTCTAGTGCCCTGTCCTGTCAACCTTGGTGACCACTGATATTTTGGCCGTCACCATAATTTTGCCTTTTCCAATATATCAGGTAATTAGAATCATACAGTCTGTAGCCTTTTCAAATTGGCTTCTTTCACTTAGTATTATGAATGTAAGGATCCTCATGTCTTTTTATGTCTTGAAGGCTCATTTTAGTGTCAAATAATATTTCATTTGTCTGAGGCACCAAAGCTTTTTTATGCATTCCACTACCGAAGGACATCTTGGTTGCTTCCAAGTTTTGATAATTAGGAACAAGTTCCCATAAACGTGCACATGAAGGTTTTTTGTGGATGTTCAGTTTTCAGTTTTCAGTTTTTTTAGGTCAATACCAGGGAATATGATTGCAGGATTATACAATAAGAGTATATTTGGTTTTGCAAGAAACCATCAAAGACACCAAACTGTCTTCCCAAATGCTGTACTGTCTTATGTTGCTGCCAGCAATGAATGAGATTTTCTGTTGCTCCATATCCTTGCCAGCATTTGGTGTTGTTGGTGTTCTGGATTTTGGCCATTCTGGTCACTATGTACTGGTATCTTATTGTTGTTTCAACTTACAGTTCTCTGATGACATGTGATGGGGAGCATTTTTTCATATGCTTTTTTGCCTTCTGTATATATTCTTTGGTGAGGTGTTTTTAAGATCTTTGGCCCATTTTTAAAAAGCAGTTCTTCTTTTTTAATCATTGGATTTTAAGAGCTTGTTGTACATTTTGGATAACTGTCCTTTATCAGATGTACCCTTTGCCAATATTTTCTCCCACTCCTTGGCTGGTCTTCTCATTCTCTTGACACTGTCTTTCACAGGGAAGAAGCCTTTAATTTTAATGCTATCCAGCTTATCAATTGTTTCTTTCATGGATTGTGTCCTTACTCTTGTATCTAAAAAGTCATTGCCAGGGCATCTGGGTGGCTTGGTGGGGTAAGTGTCTGACTTCAGCTCAGAGCATGATCTCAAGGTCCTGGGATCAACCCTAAGTTGGGCTCCCTACTCAATGGGAAATCTGCTTCTCCTTCTGCCCCTCCCCCTCCATGCTCACTTGCTCTATCTCTCTCAAATATATAAATAAAATTAAAAAAAAAATTTTTTTTAAAAAAGGTCATTGCCACCCCCAATGTCCTCTAGGATTTTTACTATGTTATCTTCTAGGAGCTTTATAGCTTTAGAGTTTTGTGTTTTACATTTAGTCTATGATCCATTTTGAGTTAATTTTTGTGAAAAGTATAAGGTCTGTGTCTAGATTAATTTTCCTTGCATATAGATGTCCAGTTGTTCTACTACCATTTGCTGAAAAGGCTCTTTCCTCCATTGTATTGTTTTTTCTCCTTTGTCAGTAGGAGAAATTGTTATTGTTATTATATTTTTATTATTATTAATAGCCTGGCTAGAGGCTTATTGATCTTTCAAAAACCAATTTTTGGTTAAGTTGATTTTCTTTGTTGATATCCTATTTTAAATGTCATTGATTTCTGCTCTAATTCTTATTATTCATTTTCTTTTGCTTACTTTGGATCTAATTTGCTCTTCTTTTTCTAGTTTTCTAAGGTGGAAACTTAGATTATTGATCTTAGAGACTTCTTCTTTTCCCATATATATAAGTGTGTGTGTGTGTGTGTGTGTGTGTGTGTGTGTGTATATATATATATATATTCAATGCTAATGCTATACATTTCCCTCTAAGCACTGTTTTGGCTGCATCCCACAAATTTTGATAAAGCTCTATTTTCATTTTTCATTTAATTCAAAATGTTTTCTAATTTCTCTTGATATTTCTTCTTTGGTCCATGTGTTATTTAGAAGTGTGTTGTTTGGGGATTTTCCACTTATCTTTCTTTTGTTGATTTCTAATATCCATTGTAAGTCTGAGATCAGACATTATATGATTTCTATTCTTTTAGATTTGTTAAGGTGTGCTTTATGGTCCATAATGTGGTCTAGCTTGGTGAAAGTTCATGTGAGCTTGGGAGAATGTGTATACTGTTTTTGTTGAATAAAGTAGTCTATAAATGTTAGTTATATCTAGCTGATTGATGGTATTGTTGAATTCAAGTATGTCTTTTACTGATTTTATTCCTGTTGAATCTATTTCTGATAGAGGGGTGATAGAAGTCTTTAACTATGGTAGTAGATTCATTGTTTTCTATCAGTTTTTGCCTCATGTAGTTTGATACTCTGTTGTTGGGCATATTCATGTTAAAGTTTGTTAGTCTTCTTGAAGAATTGGCCATTTTATGCCTTATGTATCCTTGATAACTACCTTTGCTTTGAAGTTTGCTCTGTCTGAAAGTAAGATACTTACTTCTTTCTTTTGATTAGTGTTAGCATGGTATATTTTTTCATCCATTTACTTTTAGTCTATATGTGTCTTTATATTTAAATATTTATATTTAGAATTTTTTTTAAAGATTTTATTTATTTATTTGACAGAGAGAGATCACAAGTAGGCATAGAGGCAGGCAGAGAGAGAGAGAGAGAGGAGAAAGCAGCCTCCCCGCTGAGCAGAGTGCCCAACACAGGACTCGATCCCAGGACCCTGAGATCATGACCTGAGCCGAAGGCAGCAGCTTAACCCACTGAGCCACCCAGGTGCCCTTAAATATTTATATTTAACATGAATTTCTTGTGGAAAACATATAGTTATATTTTTTGACCCATGCTGACAATGTCTGTCTTCTAATTGGTGCATTTAGACCACTGATTATTCGAAGTGATTATTGATGAAGTTGGATTAATACCTATTATATTTGTTACTGTTTTCTATTTATTATTCTTTGTTCTTATTCTTGTCTTCCATTCTTTCTGTGTCTTTCATGGTTTTAGTTGAGCATTTTGTGTGGTTCTGTTTTCTTCCCTTTCTTAGCATATCAGTTATACTCCATTTTTTACTTATTTTTTAGTGGTTGCCCTAGAATGTGTCATAGACATTTATAGCTAACTCAAGGCTACTTTCACATAACACCATAACACTTCTTGGATCTTGTGAGTGCCTTGTGAGTAATGGCTCATGTGAGTAATGGCTCATGTGAGTAATGGCTGTATAATCCTAATTCCTCCTTGTATACATATATAAGATACACACACAAACACATATAATTAAATACATTATTGATATTATTATTTTGGACAAAATCTCTTAACTAAGAATAAGAAAATAAGTTTTCATTCTACTTTTGCTTATTTTTTTCTTCAATGCTTTTCTTCCCTTATGTAAATCCAAGTTCCTGAACTACAGTATTTTCCTTCTTTCTAAAGAACTTTAAACATTTCCTACAAGATTGATCTTCTGGGAACAATTTCCTTAAATTTTTGTTTGTCTAAGCAAATCTATTTCTTTTTTCTTTTTGAAGGATGATTTTGTAGGGTACAGAATTCTGGGTTGGTGGTTTGTTTTTTTCAACACTTTAAACATTGCAGCTCAATCTCTTCTTGTTTGTGGGTTTCTGGGGAGAAGTTGGGTATAATTTTAATCTTTGTTCCTTTGTAGGCAAGGTGTTCTTTCCCTTTGCCTTCCTTCAGGACTTTTTGTTTATCTTTCATTTTCTGTAGTTTGAAAATAATATGTCTAGGTGTAGTTTTTGTTTTTGTTTTTGACATTTCTCCTGCTTGGTGTTCCTTGAGATTCCTAGATTTATGGTTTGATGTCTGACATTAAATTGGGAAAATTCTCAGTCATTATTATTTCAAGTACTTCTTCTTTTCCTTTCTCTCTTTCTGGTATTCTAATTTTATGTATGTTACATGTTTTGTAGGTGTCCCTCAGTCTTCAGGTATTCTCTCTGGCTCTATCGATCTTTGTTCTCTTTGCTTATCAGTTTTGGAGGTGTTTATTCCTATGTCCTCAACCTCAAGAGATTCCCTCCTTAGTCATATCCAGTCTACTACTGAGTACATCAAAGGCATTCTTCATTTCTGCTGTAATTTTTTTTTAGTTTCTAGCATTTCTTTTTGGTTCTTTCTTTGGATTTCCACCTCTCTGCTTATATTCCCAATCTGTTCTTGCATGTTGTCTACTTTATCCATCGGAGTCCTTAGCATATTAATCATAATTGTATTAAATTCTTGGTCTGATAATTTCAACATCCTTGCCATGTCTGCTCTGACAGTTTCTCTGTCTCTTCAAATTTATTCTGTCTTTGGTATGCCTTGCAATTTTTCTTCATAGCAGACATGATGTACCAGGTAAAAGGAACTGTTGTAAATAGGCCTTTAGTAATAGTGTGGTAAGGTTGGGGGTGGGGGCGAGAAAGCACTCTATAGTCCTATGATTAGGTCTTAGTCTTTTAGTGAGCTTATGCCTCTGGATTGTTAACTTCACAAAAATTACTCAGGTCCTTTCCCCCCACTTTACCACCCATCTTAGGTGGAAAGGGATGGCTAGAGCTGCCTGGAAACAGGTATTTCTATTTTACCCCATGGTAGTCTAGAGTTGGCTGAAGTTGAGTATTTCCTTTCCTCCAGGCCAGTCAGGCTTTGATAATACCCCAGCAGGTTAGGTTCTGATTAACTAATTCCCTCTAATAACTGATCTTGTTAAGAAGAACAGAGTGCTCTGTCTTGTTTCCAAATGGTTCCTTTTCTCCTCCCCCTGCTGGAAGCACCAGGAGATATGTACTATTAGAACCTTGCCAAGTTTCTGGAGGTCAATCTTACAGAACTACAAGGACTCTCATATGTGTGGATCTACCTGGAGTTTTAGCTCTCATACTTGCCCACATTGAACTTCCAGCAATTCACCAATTCCAGTTCAGGTGTCCCCACTCCAGCCCTGGTTCTCAGGGTGGTTTCCACTTGTGACTCCGTGTCTTTGCCTGTCTGTCTCTCCACTCTCATGGGCAGTGCTCTGCCCTGTGTCTTCCCAGTTCTTATGGATCCAAGAAGAGTTGCTGATTTTCCAGTCTGTTTAGGTTTTTACTTGATAGGATGAAGAGGTGACTTCTAAGATCCACTGGGTATTATATGCAAACAATGAATCATGGAACACTACTTTAAAGACTAATGATGGAGATTAACATAACACAATAAAAAATTAAAAAGTCATAGATATGTGGAAAAAATAAAGATCCTTGTATGCAGAACCAGAAACTAGAACTCTAGCACTTTAATTTTTTTTTGTATATTCATGAATGAGGCCCATTGAATTCCACATGGGCTTTTTTGCCAAAATAAAACTGCAGCTGGGATCCAGAGGCCTGTTGTCAAAGACAGCAACATTGCAGATCTGTGTGCTAGTGGTAGCTACCATGGTCTTTGCCGTGACCTGAGAAAGGGGCTTTGCTGACAGAGAAGATGCATAGGAAGAGGTAGTTCCTGTCTCTGGGAAGAAAATATGTCCACAAGAACAACACCAGGATAGTGTATAGTTGGGTCTGGAGTCAGACTGATTCACATTTCAAGCAGGCATGTTTGTCATGTTCTTAGAACCTCTCTAAGCCCAGTTTCTTCTTCTGTGAAATGAGTTCAGGGATGGACATTCTCACAGAGTTGTTGTGAGGCATGAAAGAGGATAAATCAAATGTTTGCAGAGGGCCCCTTTCATAGTAAGTGCCCAGGATCTGGTGGCTGTTATTACTAGAAGAAGTATACAAACAAAAGTGCTCTGTCTGCTTAGAAGGTGGAAGGGAGCAAGCTAACTCCCTACAAGACTGGGAGGGGCCAGCAGATTGTAGAGTTGCTTGAACTTAATCTTTGCCCCTTTCCTTTTGGCTCCCTTGCTTGTGCTATGCATGGGCCATTGGTTTCTGAAGGGACTAACTCTTTGGCTTAGTCATAAGGTCCTTGCTGTGGCACCACCTCATTTTGCTTCCTTGGGCTGGGAGGCCTCAGTGGAAAAGGATATCATGGCTGGAGACCATTTGACTTCTAGAACCTTCTCCATGTCTTCTCCACATAGGTGTGACAGCCATATACATTAGGATAGGTGTCCAGTCCTTTTCCCCATTATTCGTTTTCCCGGGGACTATAATTTGCCTCAGTTTCTGCCTCCCTGTGAGATGGTGGTATAAATCACCAAGGGTAGATTTACACAGCTTTGGGTGAGTGAGAGGGTGTTGGTAAAATTAAGGGGAAACATCTAAGACCTTGACTAGAAACACCATACCTGTTACGAAACATGCTGACCAGCCAACCAAACAACGAAAGAGCAAAATGTAGTAACATAGAGAGACCTGACATAAACAGGTATACTCCAAGTAGGTCACAGAGAGTGGGATCCAGGGCCATCCTGGGGAGGGTATGTTTGGATTTCTAAGCCAATCATAACGTGTGAACCTCTGCTCCTCCTGGCATTGCCGCTTAGGGCAAAATGAACATTGGTGACAGGCTTGGAGGACATACAAAGCACAGGGGACCATGCTGAAAGAATTGGAGGGGGAGGGAGAGGAGCAATCCTTTCCCTCACCCATGATTTATCTTGCCGATGGGAAGTGACAAGGCAGAGAGCTGGAGTTTATGCTCATGGGCTGCTGATGGGTGTTGCCGTGTCCACAGAATACATATGTTGAAACTCTAATATTTGGCATGATGGTATTTGGCAGTGGGCCTTTGGGAGGTAAGCAGGGTTAAATGAGGTCATGTGGTAGAGCTCCCATGATGAGATTAGTGCCCTTATAATGAGGTAAAGAGACCAGAGCATTTTTTCTTCGACACGTGAGGGCACAGAAAGAAGACAGCCACCTGCAAATCAGAGTGGGTTCTCCCCAGAGCTCGACCATGCTGACGCCCTGACCTTGAACTTCCAGCCTTCAGAACTATGAGAAATAAATTTCTGTTGTTTAAGCCCCTAGGCTATGATATTCTACAGCAGCCTGAACTGACTGAGACAGTGTGTACACACTTCAACTAACCTTAGCACTAGCTGTGACTTCCTCCTCTGGCTTCCAGCTCCTCTACCAGGAGCCTTGCTTTTTTTTTTTTTTTTTTTTAACAACTAAGGGTCCCCGCAGCATTTGCCAAAAGCACTGTCATCATCTGGAGAGAAACTCCTAAAGCTCCCAAAGGCACATGTGTGTGGAATCTGGTGCAGAGTCCAGGTCCCAGCAGTCTTTCCTCTGGGGTGGGGCCAGGAATGGACCTGCCCTAGGTCATACAGAATAGAGGAACCTTCACTTCTGGGCCAGGATTTGTGTCCAGAATACATGGGGTGTATATTCTAGTAGGTTGAGCCCTTGACTGTGCAGATTCCTATCCTTACCTTTTGGAGTTGGGGAGGTCCATGTCAGGCTAACCTCTGCCCCTGTCCCCCTAAATCAGAGCTCTTTCTTCCACACGGTTTCACTTGTGAGATCCCCTAAAGTTTGCAATTGCTTGTTAAGCAAGATGACTGTTGAGTTGGGTTCAGTCTGGAAACCTAGTCTGGACCTGGGAGTTAGGATAACTAGGTGTAGCCCTATAACCTCCAGCTCCGTTCCTCCCAGGGTCCTCCCCGACCTCTTGGTGCCTAAGCCTTAGCCTGTGGGAGCAAAGCCACTCTCACCCCTACTTCCTGCCCAACCAAATACTCCACCTGGATTTCCCAGCTCTTTTAAGCTGGCTAGGTTCTTGGAATCTCTGATAAGAAGGAAGATAGCAGGATAACGTGTACGTCTGGGCCCTTCCCTCCTCATTTGGTACCTCTCTGAGGGTCTATTCCTCTTCTTGCCCTTCTGCCTCTCGGACCAGCTGGAGTCAGCCCCCACCTGGCTATCTCCAGATTGACCATCACCAGACGCTGCCCTGTGCTCTGAGCCATCCCTGTAACATCTCTGATTCACAGGAGCCAAGTTTCACTTCTGCAGAGACCTTCCTGCTGGCCATTTCCCAGAAAGAATCCAACATCTATGTCCTGTTAGGCTGTCAGATTTCATGAGGCTGTCATATGCTATTCCTCCCTGAGGTTAACTGCATATTAATAGGGGCACAATCTGGGGTGCCTTGGTGGCTCAGTGGGTTAAAGCCTCTGCCTTCGGCTCAGGATATGAACCCAGGGTCCTGGGATCGAGCCCCACATCAGGCTTTCTGCCTGGCTTCCTCCTCTCTCTCTACCTGCCTCTCTGCCTACTTGTGATCTCTCTCTGTCAAATAAATAAATAAAATCTTAAAAAAAAATAGGGGCACAATCTGCCAAAATGGTAGACTTCCCAAGGAACAGTATTTTAGGCATCAAGAAGAAGAATGTCAGGAGTCCCCAGCCTCTCCACTGACTTCTGCCCTCGACAAACTCTAGTTAGGGCTCCCTTCGTGGTGCTTCATGGTGTCAGGGACAGCTCCACCTGCGGCCAAAGGGGGTCCAATCGCTTGTAACTGAAATCAAAGGGTGTGAGAGTCCAGGGCCACTTGGTGGGGTCAGGAATTGGAGAAAGTTTTCTTCTCCCTCTGCATGTCGCACCTGGATCAATAAACAGGTTTTTTTAATTGTTATTCATTTTACAACTCAATAAAGCTTAATTATGAGGAAGCAGAAAGCAAGCAGAAGCCATGCTCACATAATATTGTATTCCTCGCAGCAATTCCTGCGGGGCCCTCGCACTCGCACTGCGATGTAGAACAAACCAAATTACGGGGACTATTCAAAATTCATTTAAAAACATCATTGTGGAGCATCATAATAAAAACACAATGAAAAAGACAAGCTTGGGTTGTTAATGTGTAGTGCCGCGCGTGTTCATGGGGGTCTGCGTGCCTGTGTGCGTGGTGGTGGGGGGGTGGGATGCGCACACACGTGTGGCCTAATTAGCTTTGCTAGGAGCAGAGGGGGTTCTCAGGGCTAGATGGTCAGAGGCTGTGGATTGGACAGGCACAAGGGGGACATGCAGAGGGTTGGGAACTAATGGGAACTACCCGCCACCCTGTCTCCTGTTTTGGACAAAAGTCAGCGAGGTGATGTTGGGACTTGGAGCAGTGGAGGGGGTGTCCGGGATGTTGGAAAGGGGCTGGGTTGGGTAGAGGGTATCCTAGGGCTAGGCTCAGGGGGAGGGTGTTTGGGGGATGCTGACTCTGCCTCTCACTCGCCTGGTCTAGCAAGGGGAGCCTGCTCACCCCACCCGCAGACCAAGAGCCCCATGCTATGATTAGCTCTAGGCCCCCTAAGGAGCATCTAGGGAGATGCTGGTGGCTCAGAAGCATTTAATTGTGTGTTAGCTGCCAACTTACCAGGGGAGACCTGCACCTGTCACTCAGAACCTTCGCTTGGCCTGTGACAGGCCTGAGACCTAGCCCTTTGTCGGGAGCCTACCTAGCCTGGGTTCTGCATTGAGAGCCTCTGACCTCCAGGCCATAGCACCTGGTGTTTACCTGGACTCACCCTGACAGCCTCTGGGGGGCTCTTTGTTTCAGCTTCTAGATGCTGCCACCTCAGCTTTCTTCTCCCCAACCTCCAGTCCCCTTCGCCCTGGGCCCACCCTGCGCTGCCCTCTTGGTGCCCAAGCCTTAGCATGTTGGAGCAAAGCCAGTCTCACCCCAACCCCATTTGCCACTTTTCCCGTTGTGACCTTGAACCCATTGCTTTGGGCCTCAGTTTACTCATCTGGAAAACAGGTGTCATTAAGTATGCCTTCCCTCCCTCCAGGAGTGTTTTCCGAATTAATTAATTCTCTTAATTAATTAATTAAGTGAAGCGCTTTGAGATACTTAGACAAAAGGTGCACGAGAAGTGCAAATTATTATTTATTCTTAATGAACCCTTCTTTGGAGATAATTTACTCCTGGTTCTGAAGGGAAGCGCAGCAGACCCCGGGGGAGGGGAAAATGACAAGGTTGGTTTTTTTGTTGGTTGGGGGAAGTAGCAGGGGAGGGAGATTATGATCTGTAGTGCTTCTCCTCATAGGCTAATAGTCAGGGAATGAGGCAGGCTTTCTTCCCATGGCTCTGTCGGGCTGCCTCGGCCAGGATGGTTAACCCATGGAAGAGCAAAGGCGGACAGCTCCGAAGACAGAAGGTTTTGAGATCTAGTCATGATCTGGTTTTAAGACTGGGAAGTCAGAAGTATGAGAGAGGGAGGGAGAGAGAGGAGAGAAGGAACAGGAGAGAGGACGGGAGAGGGGAGGTTTGAGTGTAGCACTACCTGTTGCAAGCACTCGAGGACAGAGGAGGCAGGTGGCGAGGCTGTGGGTTGGGGCTGCTGGCGGCTCCGTGTGTTCCTCAGCCACAGTCCTGCCCCCTCTGTACCCTTTAGGATTCCTTCCAGCTCTGACTGTATCTGGACTTCCCCCAGGCTATCCTCTCTTCTTTTTTTTTTTTTTCTTTTCCACCTTAGGCTCAGACATTAGCAAAAGTGTGAAGTTTGCACATTTCATGGACAGGACTCTTGCTTCTCTGTTGTGTACTCCCCGCCCCCCATCTGAGACCACTGTTCCCAACCAGGCGCATTGCCCCACGTTCTCTCTGGACTGCCTTCAATCCCTCCTCTCAGAAGTGCGGGTAGGGGTTGTGGGGGGCAGTGGAAGCGAGGGGACTCGTCCACAGAATGGCCGACGACTCCAGGGCCAGTGGGAGTGGGGAAGGGGAAGGAGGGAGGAATAGAATGAGCTTTAATTATTTCTTCTCCATGCTTTTGTATAGTTTGACACTTTTTTGCAGTGAGGATGTGTGACTTTTATTATGACCGGCTCCTATCTCCAGCAGACAGACTGACAAAAGAGGACATTCAAGGCTCTGGCCAGAGGATGTTGGTCATTCTTCTTGCCAGTCCTGATGCTCCTGACGTCACCCCCCACCTGCTATGGGAGGCGCTCTGGGACTCACCTGTGAGAGGGGAGGTTGGTCAATGGGGTCAATAAGAGGGATATGAGTGGGGGAGGCAAATAGGTGAGAGCCAAGAAACTCCGAAGCAAGTTTGTGCCTCCCGAAGCCCTGTAGACCACGGGTTTTTGCAAGACATTGAAGACTTTCCTGTCAGACAAAGGGGCCTGGGGCCTGCTTTGAACCTCTCCAAAGCCATGGTGGGCGAGCTCTGTTAGAAGTGAGCCCGTGCGCTCTGTGCTGGTGTCTGGACCCAACAGGAGAACGAGAGCTGAGAGGTGGGGGTGCACCGGGGCCAGGGCAGTGCACTCTGGAGGCATAGGACCCACATCTGAATCACTGCTTTGTCCCTTGCTTGCTGGTGACCTTGGGCTGGTTCTCGGTTTTCTCATCTGTAAAATGGGTAGTATCTGCCACCCAGGGATGCAGTGAGGATGAATGAGTTACATGATATAGCTCTTGACCATTGGCTGGCATCTGCCATCATAGCTGCTGTTACCATAGCTTCGTGTCTGTGCGTGCAGCGGGGGCCCTGCTGGCCTCAGCTGGGTAAGCAACATAAGCTTAGGCATGCTGGTAGGTGCTTGGGTGAGAGGAAGGGCCTGCCCCAGTCTACATGCTCGGGGCACCGAGGACAAACCTGCTGGGGCTGGAGCCCTTCCAAGAGTCCAGATCTGTTGAAGGAGTGATTCCCCATAATGCTTTGCTTTCAGGCTGTGCCCTGCCAGGCCCCGGGGACCCGAGACTGATTGCTAGAGGGGACCCCAGCTTCAGGGAAATACAAAATGAGCGCATACTACAAGAGCTGGGAACCATCATCTCTGTAAGACACAGTCCCGCTGCTTCGGGGCTGGTGAAAGTGAGCTTTAGGGCCAGGAAGGGGTCTCAGGAAACACACGGAGGCCTGGGCCTGGGGCAGATGGACCAGCCGCCAGAGGTGGTTCGAGATGGGACTTCTTGGCAAACGTCTGAGCTGACAGCAGTTCCCAAAGGAGAGGGCAGGATCAATGCCAGAGAGATGGTGAGCTTGTTATCATAAAAGGGAAAAAAAGGTCAGATGCTCTTCAGATGCTTCCTGCCTCCTAAGAAGAGTGAGCCCTGTTTCAGGAGAGACCTGGGTCCCCGCCGAGGTTTCTCAAACTCTTGGTGTTGAAGGATCAGGCTATTTTTAACTTTTCCATGCACCATGGAATGGATACTTTTGTAAAATACAGTAAAAATGAATTGCTAGAAACATGAAAGAACAGGCAGATATACAACACACAAGTCCCATTTTGTTGTTGTAACTAAAGTCAATGGGCATAAAATTACTCTGTCAAATTGGGGTTAAGATTCTGAATGCTTACTCTCAATGTCTGGACTTCACTCTTTGAAGACTGGTATCAAAAGTTTGGGGCCTGTCTTGGGTCCAGGACCACACTCAGTCTCACCTGGACTCTGAGCTCATGAAGACGCTTGGCACTTGGGGGAGCCGGTAGAGGGAGGTGTATCGGGCAAGTGTGAAAACGGTGGATTGGCTTCCTCGGACTGCTGTAACAAAGAACCACATTCTGTGTGATTTATAACAATAGGAATCTATTCTCTCACAGTTCCAAAGGCTAGAAGTTCAATGTGAAGATGTCCGCAGAGCTGTGTGCCCTCTGAAGGCTTAGAGAAGGATGCTTCCTCCCTCTTCCAGCTGCTGGTTGCTCCTGGAAATCCCTGGCATCCCGTGGCTTGTAGATCCATTGTTCCCATCACTGCCCTGGTCTCCACATGGCCTCTCAGTGTGTCTCCAAATCTCTCTCTCTCTCCTGGAAGGACACCAGTCATTGGATTTAGGGCCCCACCCACCTCTAGCAAGACCCCACCTTGACTTGATTCCATCCATAAAGACACTGTTTCCAGATCAGGTTACATTCTGAGCTCCTGGGTGGGCATGAATTTAAAGAAGTGGTGATGTTATTCACTGTTCAATCCCACATGGAGATGATGCAGAGACCTGGATACTGGAGGCAGATGGGACCTGGAGGGTGTGCCAAAATCCAGGGGTCACTATTGGACTTTGGACCTAGGAAAGTCTGGGTCCATTATTTCTGAACTGCTTCAGGGAAAAGGAGTTCTGGGAGACACCTGGATACTCACTCTGATTATAACCATGTTTGTACTCCTGGGCCATCATGGGTGAAGGAAGTTCTGTTTAGAGGCACAGGAAGGGAATTCCAATGGTACTTGGAACTTTGTCTCCCACAAGCTCTGAATATGGAGGAGGATGAACAGCCAGAGCCTGAAATAAAACCAGCCAATCTCCATACTCTGAGTGTCTGAGAGAGCCCTGGAGAGAGCTCTGGAGAGAGAGGCAAGTCCTTCCACATGCCAGAGTGGGTGCCTCTCACACACTTTTGGGTGCATGAGAGGCTGCATGGTTCAGTGGTTAGAGCCCTGCCACTGGCATCAGAGTGCTGGGCTTCAAGTCTGGCTCTACCATGAGAAGCTTTGCAGCCGTGAGCAAGTTGCTCTCCTTCCAGTGCCTCATTTTTCTCATCTGTAAAATGGGGCTAATAGTGGCTCCCATCTCTTTGGTTGTTGTGAATGATAAATGTGATAATATATACAAAGAGCTTGGCACAGTGCCTGGCACATGGTAGCCACCCAAATGCTATCTGTTATCAATATAATGATTTTTAAAGATTTTATCTGTTGATTGATTTGAGAGAGAGTGAGTCAGGGGAGGGGCAGAGGGAGGAGAAATAGAAGCTCAAGCAGACTCTGCGCAGAGTGCAGAGGCCGACGTAGGGCTCGATCTCATGACCCTGAGATCATGACCTGAGCTGAGATCAAGAATCAGAAACTTTTTTTTTTTTAAAGATTTTATTTATTTATTTGACAGACAGAGATCACAAGTAGGCAGAGAGGCAGGCAGAGAGAGAGTGGGGGGAAGCAGGCTCCCCGCAGAGCAGGGAGCCTGATGTGGGGCTTGATCCCAGGACCCTGGGACCATGACCCGAGCTGAAGACAAAGGCCTTAACCCACTGAGCGCCCCAAGAATCAGAAACTTAACTGACTGAACCACCCAGGTGCCCTATAATATGATTTTTAGATGGACCAAGAAAGTGACTGCTATCCCCAACTTGCCCAGTAGGAAAAAAAGACTTTATATTTATAAACACCTTCTATGTGCCAAGTATTGTTATGGGTGATCTATATGTTTATACATTATCAATAGACATTTTTTAAGAGGTTAACTTGTAATTAATTTATTAAATCAATGTATCAGGGCTTTACTGGCCACCTACTATGTGCAAAAGATAATGAGGACT
Source organism: Mustela putorius furo (assembly GCF_011764305.1). Classification (NCBI taxonomy): domain Eukaryota; kingdom Metazoa; phylum Chordata; class Mammalia; order Carnivora; family Mustelidae; genus Mustela; species Mustela putorius. Next base: position 40,673,810 of record NW_025422010.1, read on the forward strand.
CCAAATACATTTAGGGACATGCCACTGAACTTTGGACAAAGAAGTCAAGGTTGGTTCTTAATGATGTGTCAGTTTTTAAGGAAGAATTTTATGCAATTTTGTCTTGAGACAGGAGATTTGATAATTGACCTCTTAGGATCTTCTGGCTCTTAGTTCTGTAGGAGGATGTGATAGAGGGTGGATTATTTTCACCCCAGTGTGAAGCTTCACTATTAGTGTTGTCTTTGTTTATTTTACTAAGATAGTATTACTAATTTGTACTCTTAAGCTGTTCATCTGTTCTGTTCAGGAAAACCCTTTTCAGTTCATTTTTGGAAAATACCTTGTTTGATTTCATTCCCATGATGATTCATAACAAAATAAAAGAAATATGAGTTATAACCAAACTGGATTACTAATATGTAACCCGTAGCATTGCTTAATTTGGCTTGCTATTAAAGTTTTAATAGAAAATATCATTTGATTGCAATTTAGAAATAAAATTTGATTTCCATATTATAACTAATATGAGTAATAACCCCCAAAATGTCTAATATACTTCGGCATTTCTATTAACACAATGAATATGTTTCGGATGTTTCCAGCATACTAATTCAAAGTTTCATTGTCTCCTCATACCTTTCTTGAGCACTTACTGACCTCACCCAGGAAGTCTTTACTAGCAATTAGTTTTAAGCTGAATTAGCCCTTTGGAACGCCACGATAATGAAAGTGTTATGCTTCTTTAAATGAAGTTGGCTGCTGGGGCCAGCCTGAATTGCTCTCATAAGCGTGCCCCCTTTCTCTCTGTCTAGTCTGGGGTTATGGGTAGTTCTGCCATCTCAGTTCCGGTCTGGGACCTGGAGCTCGTTTATTCTTAATACATGCATATCCAGATCCCCAGACTTGTTCTGTCTTACCAAAAGGAGAGATGCTGTCATAAACAAACAACTGCTATTCATTCATTCATTCATTCATTCATTCAATATGAGTCAATAGCCTACTGTATGCTAGCACTAGGTTAGATGCTGGAGTTACCATGGCAATTAGAAACTTCTACAGTCCCTACTCTTGTTACAGAATTGGATAATTGTGATCAAGAATGCATAAATATGTTCTACAGAGAACAGAAATAGGAATCCAAGCAAGCAATAAGAAAGGAAGCCGTCACAGTTGGATTTCGAGGAAGGTTTCCTGCAAGAAATGGAAATCTGAAAAATAAGGAGAAGTCATAAAGGAAAACATGGGTTGGAGGGCGTACCAGGCATGTGCAAGGGCTCCGTGTGTGCAAGAAGTTCAGAGAGAATGTGTGTGTGTGTGTGTGTTTTAAGATTTTATTTATTTATTTAGAGAGAATGGGAGAGAGGATCTCAAGCAGACTCCCCACTGAGCATGGAGCAGGGCTTGATCTCATGATCCTGAGATCATGATCCGAGCTGAAATCAAGAGTCGGACACCCAACTGACTGAGCCACCCAGGTGCCCCCAGAGTGAATGGGTTTAGGGAAAAAGGGGAGGATGTGTCTCTCAAGGAAGCTGGGGGCATCAGGACTGTGCAGAGCCTTGAGGGTAATGGGAGGATGCTGTTGTCTATCCTAAGAACAAGGGGGAAGGCCAGGAGAGGGTGAAGCTGCACGGCCAGACATGCATTTTGTGGCTTGAGATGAACCAAACATGATCCTACTCTGAAATCTTGTATGCTAATAGCCCATTCTCTGCCCATGATCTCTGTCCAACACTCTCTTAGTCCCTTGGAATTTTCTACATCTTCACCCCCTACTCTGAGAACATGTTTAGGACATTTTCATCTAAGGACCAACCAAACCATGCCCTCCCTCAAGCCCTCCCTCTCTGAGGGTGTCCTGCCTCATTCTTGCCCCGACAGCCAGGCATTTTCAAGTGTTTGCTACCCTGCTCTCCATCCTGCATTGTGACTCACAGCCCATCTGATCGTGCCCACAGCATGTAGTTCAAGCCTATCACGGCCCGCCTGGCCACCCAGAACTCTTACATATCCTGAAACCTGCCTGATAATTGTCAATCTCAGTGATGTACGCCACTACCCAGCCAAGAACCCACACCAGGACTGTATTTACCCGTCTCTATCTTCCTGCCCAGCTCTCCTCTCCAAGTATTTGGAAAGATCCGTATCCCCTGGGTCTCCACCATCATTACCTTACTTCAGCCTCTTGCAAATTCTTACCTGGACCATGAAAATAGGTGTCAAACTGATTTCCTCATCTCCTGACTATCCCTGGAAATGGGGCATATTTCCCCAGCTGCTAGAGTAATCTTTTAAAAATTACACCTGATTTCTCCATGCTTCTTAAAAGCCTTCAGTTGCTGACTGAACAAAGCTTTCAACCTGAGCTTCATGCATACAAAGTCTATTCTACTCTGTCCCTCAGGAGTTAATCTTCTCTCTTTGTTTTCTCATCCCCTTTTCTGCAGCCAAATTGGAACTTTTCAAGTTCCTTGAACACATCATGTTGTTTCAGACCTCCGTATCTTTGCACTAATTATTATTAAATGATTAGTTATACTGATTAACTGATGCTGCCTCTTATCCCATTCATCCAACCATCCATCCATCCATCCATCCATCCATCCATCCATCCACAGCATTGGCCAGTAATGTCTATCAGTCTTCCAGACTTGGTTCACACGTGACCTCTTCTGAGAAGCCTTCCCTTGACCCCTTCCTCTGGTTCCTGGTGTTCTCTACTTAATATTTTTTCACTATGACTTTCACTCTACTTATCACTCTGACTTAGAAGAGTTGATTGATCTGAACCCCCCCAGTACCTTGAGGTCAGGGACTTATCCTATACGACCTCGTCTTCTCATGTTTAGTGAGATACCCAGCGTGTGGTAGATGCCCCATGATGTTTCTGACGTGAATTAAGCCCCTGCTCCCATCCACCCCACCTCACAAAGAAGCCCCAGTGAGCACCGGGGGGAGCGGGCTGCAGAGCACATGTGGATGGCTCTCTGTGTAGGGTTCATGGCTCTGGCTCTGCAGCTTCTATAGACGGCAGCTTTGTCTTAATTTCTAATTTGGACTGAGCCCCCTCAGGTCTCCTTAGGTGGGTATTTCCACCATCTCCCCGTGCTGTTGGCCTATTTCATCCCCTCGTGGTCCTGGCCAGGCCTCCCCCTCTGGCTCCTGTGCCCCTCACATCGCCACCCCCCCCCCGACGCCTGGGAGCCCGTCTTGCCGGAGCCCCACTCTCCTGCTTTAGTTTTTAATCTTTCTTCATAAATTAATCTCTCCTGCTACCTAATCATGCTTGTGCCCTTCCCTGAACCCTCGCCACGTGGCCTCCCTCTGCCGGGTAATGAGATGCCCATGGCTGGCTGCGGCCTCCCGAGCCTCATCTCCCCGCCGGAGACCATTTCCTCCCGGCTTTGTGTCCTGGGCCCTGCACGCGTGCTCCCAAATCATCTTGCCTTTTTTTATTTATCTCTCTGCCACTTCCCACTGCAAACTCAGGTAATTTGTGCTCTGCTCTGAGCCTGCGCCTCTCTCGGCGGACCCTCACTTTTGAGGTCCCCTCCACTTATGGAATCCATCTCTGTCTTCGTGATTATTTTTCCTTCTGTGTTAATGCTGATGCCTTTCCGAGGCAAATCTCATCTGGGGCGTCTTACCCAAACAGCTCGCTTCTCCGGGTCACAGATAATTTTACTCGCCCCTTCCCAGGCGGGGCCATCTGTCAGTTTCATACGACACATTCCTCTAAGTACTAAGAAAAAGTGGGTCTCTCCTGACCACACTCGCTTTTCCTAGAAAATGTCATCATACTTTTTTTTTTTTCTTCCTCAACTATCAGAGAACCTGAAGCGAAGTTTTGTGTAGGGTGCCCGCAACTGTCTTTTCTCTGGGGCTCTGTGAGATTATCGTTTCCCCTTATGGAATTTTCCCACACATGAATTAGTATTATAAAAGGACTCAGGTGTGTGCTTTATGCTGTAAGTTTACTTCAGACATTTTTGGAAAGAAGTAGGGTCTAAATAGTGTATTTAGTACTTGGACAGTTCACAGGCCTTCTTCTCTTTCCTGCCTTTCTATGGCTCGTTCCTGCTCCCCAGCTCTGTGAGCATTTCTAGAAGCTGTTGTCAATGAGGTTTTGAGGCTCAAGGGACAGAGACCCACCCTTCGCCCTGTGTGGTCACCGTCCACGGACAGCCATTGAGATGCGGGTGTGACAAGGGCTGGGCTAGGGGATGCACACAGGTGGGCAGAAAGAGTGAGGCGGCTGGGTGCTGCGGGTGGGGAGGGGGTGAGATTCTGACTTCAGAAGACAGCTTACCGGCACCAGGTTCGGTTCTGTTCCTTCCGGTTGTATAATCCCACATCAGTCCACCTTTCTGTGTGTCGCACTTCTCACCCTAAAGAGGGATAAGAAAACCTTCAGGATTATGAGAAACAAATAAGAAAGTACATCCTCGTGCCTGGCATCAGGAGGTGGGGGAGGCAGAGGCTTCAACTTTCTAACCTTGATATCTTGAAGAGCCCCTGTCCACAGGTGTGTCCCCTGCCACTCCAATGTTAAGTGGCCCGAAGTCCCTCCAGTACAGTTTCATTAACAGACTCATTTTAAAAAGACAAACATCCCCATGGTGTTTATACCTTAGTCAGGCTGATACTCTCCGGGAGAGCAAGCAGTCATGGGGGCAGTGAGGTTAGAGTTTGATGTAAGGGAGCTGGAGGGTGAATTTTGGAGTGGGTGTTTGGAGGGCACTGCTGGCGAGCAGGGTGAAGGTGAGCGAGGCCATCCTTACCCGAGGGCTGGGGCACACCTTCCGACTCTGCCAGGTTACAGCACATCAGTGTGCACCTGACTCCCTTGGGGCCTGTTACGGGCAGAAAGCACGGCAGGCTGGGCTGGGTGCAGGGCTCCGCGTTCTGTGTTTCTGGCAAGCCCCTGGCCTTGGCCATGCTGCTGCTCCCAGGACCACACTCTGGGTGGGGAGGATTTGTCAGGGTGTGACTCAGGCCTCCGTTGAAATGAGGACCCTTCACCATGCGTGGGGGCCGCGGCGGTCAGCGCTAAGACTTCTTCCCTCTCTTCCCTCCCCGCCCCCTCCGCGGCGCCCCCACTTTCCCGGGCCCATCTGAATTGTTAGTATTCATATTTTAACTCAGAACCTCACCCAAGTCACTCTTCCCAAGCACGTTCCTAAAATTCAGAGCAATTATATTCACTGCTTTCCTTTTATCTCCTCATCTGGCATTTCTGTAGATTAGAAAAAAAGCAATTAAGTTTGTCTGGCGTGATGCGCACTCCATCAGGGCCTGCCGTTCACTGCCCGTGAGTCTGTCCTCTCACGTTTACGAGGTGCTGCGCCCTTGGCCGGCCGAGGAGGTGACTTTCATTTTAAGTTTCCCGAAAGGGCGAGGCATAGGCTTCAAATGTGCTCGACTGAAAACAACATTACTTGTCAACAGGCACCGCCAAAGTACTCACAAAACGGCCAGGATCCAGGGGCCCCAGCCCCATCTTCTCCACTGAGCGGACATGCGATCCCAAGACACACGTCTAAGTCCTCAGAGCCTCTGTCCTCCGTGCGTGAGAATAGAAACAGCGGGACAGGCTGTTTGATTTGATACCCTTCACCCTGAAAGGCCCCCGGGAAAACACGGGGCATGTCGGGCATGCAGAGGAAGCTTATGGAGAAGACAAGTATTTCTGGGTAATGACACTGCCGGCTGCCTACCTAATAGCCACCTGTTTCTATTTCCTTTCTAAAAATGCCTGGTGTTGTTCAGGCTGCGGCTCACCGAAAACCAAATGTTTTCCCATAGTCCCTTGCAGGGAGAGGCGACCACATGACACCCTCTGGCCAATGTGACTTCAGCTTCTTGGAGGGCAGGGTGGGATAAGTTCTGAGAACCTTAGGTCTTCCTGATAGAGGGGCACTTCCTCGTTCTCCAGATCTGAAATAGAGACGCGATGCATAGGAGAACAGCCTTTTTGTGACATGAAGCCACCATCTTTTTACAAGAAGGTCGAGTGGAGGGAAGGGAAAGGAGTGGCTCCTGATGGCATTACTGGGCTTCCACACAGTTCTCACTACTTTTGCCTGGAATGCTTGTCTCAGGACAATGTAATGAGGACACAGACAAAACCTTGGTACCTCTCTGGTGGCGCCTCATTCAAGGTACTTACTGCCTGCGAACCAGGGAACTTGCTAGAAGCGAGGACGTTCAAGGCTCACCCAGACCCACCATACAAATAAGGCTGCATTTTAAAAAAAAGATTTTATTTATTTATTTGAGAGAGGGCAAGAGAGAGCCCTCTCTCCATGAGCAGGGAGCCTGACATGGGGCTCGATCCCAGGACCCCGGGATAACCTGAGCCACAGGCAGCCAGGCTGCACCCAGTAAAACTGCATTTTCACAGCCACCAGGTGAGTTATACTCACATTAAAGTTTGAGAAGCACCGTCTAGTCAAGGTTTCTGTTGCTTACAGCTGAACAAAGTATCTCTAATGCCTGCTCTGTATTTTCATGAGAATGAGAGATTTGCTGAGTTTGGATTTGTGTGTAAGTGTATGTTATCAATTTTTTAAAGACTTTATTTATTTATTTGACAGAGAGAGAGAGAGACCGTGAGAGAGGGAATACAAGCAGGGGGAATGGGAGAGGGAGACACAGGCTTCCCATGGAGCAGGGAACCCAATGTGGAGCTCGATCCCAGGATGCTGGGATCATGACCTGAATCGAAGGCAGACACTTGACAACTGAGCCACCCAAGGCGCCCCGTTACCAATATTTTTAACTTATTTTTTTAAAGTATTTTTCTTGTTTGTCAATGTTGACCTCCAAAACTGTGTTTTCAAGGTGATTTGATACACGTATACATAGTGAAATGATTCTACAGTCCAGCTAATTAACATACCAGCTTCTCACGTAGTTACATTTTTTTGGTGTGATTGGATCTTTTTTTAAAAATAAAAGACACATCTGGACTCTGTTAAGAAATTTTCAACCTTGGAGGAAATTTTAAAAATCTTCCTCTCTTGTGGAAATGATCAGTCTAGGGACGCCTGGGCATTGGTTAAGTGTCTGCCTTTGGCTCAGCTCGTAATCCTGAGATCCAGGGTCCTGGGATCCAGCCCCTTAGCTTTGTTTTGGCTTTCCTTCCTCCTCCAGATCTCTTTGTGGCTCCTGACTTGGTATTTCTGTTTCTAAGTTTTAATTTATGACTTTTTAAAATAATGTTTCTTTCTTTTTTTTTTTTTTAAAGATTTATTTACTTATTTATTTATTTATTGGACAGGGCTTGCTGCTCAGTGGGAAGCCTGCTTCTCCCTCTGCCTGCTGCTCCCCTTGCTTGTGCTCTCTTTCTCCCTGATGGGTAGATAACTAAAATCTTAAAAAAAAGAGAGAGAGAAATGACCAGTCTATTATGTGACCAGCACAGAAAAATACTAAATAAATATTGGTGATGAATAAATACTTATTTGATTATATGTTGCATCTCTGTTATCAGGTTAAAAGCTTAAGGTGGCCAAGCATTGTGACTTGTCTCTCTATATACCATCGGGTGCTCAGTAAAGTCTCCATAGAGCAGTGAGTACCTGACATGTAAACATTATGTGGATTACTTTGCCATATGTTCTACTTACTGGGGCAACTAAAGAGAGGTTCTGATAAACCCTCCAGAACACCCTCGAAATCCTGTTACGTTTCCTGAGTATTCAGGAAGAGAGGGTCACTTCTAGATAATTGATATATTTGCTTTTGTTAGCTGTTCTATAAAATGACTTCCCTCTCCTCTTTGGCTTCTAGGAAACACAGCTAAAGGTAGTTCAATGGCCGAAGTTAGCTTTGTTTTGGCTTTCCTTCCTCCTCCAGATCTCTTTGTGGCTCCTGACTTGGTATTTCTGTTTCTAAGTTTTAATTTATGACTTTTTAAAATAATGTTTCTTTCTTTTTTTTTTTTTTAAGGATTTATTTACTTATTTATTTATTTATTGGACAGACAGAGATCACAAGTAGGCAGAGAGGCAGGCGGGGCAGGGGGGGTGGTGGGCAGGGAGCAGGCTCCCTGCTGAGTAGACTTGAGGCTTGATCCCAGGACCCTGGATCCCAGGATCATGAGCTGAAGGCAGAGGCTTTAACCCACTGAGCCTCCCAGGTGCCCCTTGTTTTCTCCCTTTTTTTTTTTTTTTTTTTTTTTTTTTTTTTTAGGATTTTGTTTATTTATTTGGCAGAGAGAGACACAGAGAGAGAGGAAACACAAGCAAGGGGAGTGGGAGAAGGAGAAGTAGGCTTGCCGCCAAGCAGGGAGCCTGATGTGGGGCTCGATCCCAGGACCCCGGGATCATGACCTGAGCTGAAGGCAGATGCTTAATGACTGAGCCACCCAGGCACCCCTAATTTATGACTTTTATTTCCAGCCCCTCAAATACTCTTTGGGAAACAGCAGGTACACATTACACATAAAATCAAAACATGGGGAGTCTGCTTGTCTAAGGGAGTGGATGCGTTTTGCCTAACAGTTACACTAGGGTTTGTGTGACTTCCTTTGTAAAGAGAGCTTGGGGGATTGTCCCTTGCAGCTTGCACTATGGAGGTGGTCACAGCACCATGGCGGGATGAGCGCATGTGAGTTGTGTTATAAAGAAACACAGAGAGCAAAAGTCTTAAGAATATCTGAAAATTGAAATGTGAATGAAATATATGAATGAAAATGTATGGAAGTGATGAATCACTGAATTCTATTCCTGAAACCAATATCACCGTGTATGCTAACTAGAATTTAAATAAAAACTTGAAACAAACAAGCAAAGACAGCAGTGTTTTCAAACCTAAAAAAAAAAAGAAGAAAGAAAAATGTCTACAACCCGCTCCATTCCCTCTTGCCCATCTGTTCATCACAAGTTATGTAACCGAGCTGATTACGCTGCTGTGTTTTCATGGGTGGTATCAATGTCTGAGAAGCACTGTCCCCTCCTGAGTCACCTGGAATGACCTCCTTTCTCTCGTCCAGCTTGCTCTGCAAAGTCCAGTTCGTCTGTGCCTTCCTGACCACAGCCCCTCCTAGGGAGCCCTGCTTCCTTTGGGCCCACAGCACTTGACTTTGCAGTGTCTTTCTGGCCCTTGTCTTGCTTCCTTTGAGAAGTCCTCTCTTCCCAGGGCAGGAAATGGGGCATTCCTTTATTTCCCTCACAGTGCCTAGCTGGGCACTGGTCTATAATGGGCATTCAATACATATCTGACTAGATGTTACTTAACATGTAACCACGGTCCCAGACATGGTCATGTTATATATCATGCTTGTAGGCTTTGTATTCTTGCCTACAAGAACACCAAACAGGTCATTCAGTAACCCAGATATTTACAAAACAAGCTACAGGGTTAGTGCTAGAAGAAACCATAGAGCCATCTGTATCCATATTAAGGAAGGAGCCCAGAGATGAGAGGGGCCCGAGGCAGGTCTCACAGCTGCTTGGTAGCACAGCAGACACTAGCGCTCAAGTCATTTGACTTCAAGACCAGCATGAACGTGACTTTCAGCTTCATCTGTTTTCTCTCTGCCAACATATCTTCCCTTCTTCACAGTTCCAGCATGAATACCGCAGACCGAGATTTGGATGAAAGCCAATCAGTGCCGATTTCTTCACAGTGTTGGGGGATCAACTAGAAAAATGAGTTTTACAAAGTCAGATACTATTTTAATTGCATTAAGATGTCGGGCCAATTAAAAACCTTTAGAGGAAACATCTTTCATAAAGCGGAGAACCATTTTATGACATCAATAGCCACCTCTTTCGCTCATTGGGATTCAGCCATGGTTTGTTTCATAGCCATGGAGGACTGGCCTGTTATGCGTCTTGGTTATAGTGGAGAGTGAACGGTTACAAATTTATTTATAAATGCTGCAATAGGCATGAATTATTTATACAGTCCTAACACGAGATGTGCAAACTGTAACACTCTGTGTTTCTTTATAACAGAACTCACGTGAGTTCTCAATCCTTCGTTTCTTCCAAAGGTGCAAAACAAACCAATTCAAGGTAATCATCTCTCCTCATCTGAACACTACCATTCAGTTCAGGATTTAACTTCCGTTTTGCTCTCTTTTTCCCAGGGTAATCTATGTTTCTGGGAGCCATGAGGAGGTGCATCTCGCTGACTCCCATCATGGATTCTGATGGGTATTGGGTATTGGCTTCTGGCCTTGCTGCACTTGTAGCATGTGACCTTGGTCCCCACTGTGGCTTCCATTTGCCAGGTCAATGCTGTTGGCTTTCTCTTTGTCCCAGCAGCAAAACCTCTTTGCCTCTTTGCTCGCTGCCCTCTGGGCCACATCTACATCTCTCTTGGGGAGCATGGGAATGCTGGTGGCTTTCTCCGTAGCATACCAGGATGAACAGGCGCCCCAGGCCGATCTGATTACATAGACACTCACTTTCAGCCATTGCTGGTCTTCTGCTCAGGCACCATATTGGAAAGGAACACCTCGCCTCCACTTTGGAAGGCAAACAACATTCTCTTCAGGTCTGTCTGTATGAGATCTGGAATCAGGGTTTTCATCATTCTGCTGCCTGCCTTTTACTCCCCAGCTCTACAATGTAGTGCTTCTGGGTTCTAGGTCAGACACATACTGGGGTTTGGAAACTCCAGTCCCATCTCCTTTGATTCTTCTCCCAGCGATTGGCTGGTCTTTCCCACCTCTGAACCTTGGCTGGGGGCGGTTGGTTAAGATAATGGTTGTTACTCAGCTTGGATGCCTCTCTGTTCTTTTTGAAATCTGTGCTCTGAGATCTCCAAGCCCTTTTTAAGTGCCACAAAAGGCTATCTCACAAAACTCTTTGCTCTCACACCTCCATTTCTGCTAAGAACACTCCAAAGCATGACGTGCAAATCCAAGCTGGACAGAGGCACCGTGTTCCTGGCTGTATCTCTGGAGGACAGGGCACCTGCTGCCTAAGGGGTCAAGAAAGGGAAGATGAAAAGAAGCCCTGGGAGGAAAAACTCCAGTTATTATCCCAAGTGAATATTCACCAGATTCAGTAATGATGGTAAGCGGCATCATCAAGGGTAGAGCTTCCCCACGCCCCAGAGAGCCAGGCATGAAAGTTTTGAAAGTAGGCAAGGAGATAGTGATAGTTTTAGCCCCAGAGGTTCCTGGGATCTTCAGAGCCCCCTACGGCTATCCACATGGCCTGCCAGGTCCCTAGTGGGGGGTCCTCTGAGCACAGTCTGAGGGGAACAGACTCCAAAGAGCCACCGTGCGGTCCTCACATGCAGCAAGCACACCTGTGCGCAACGACCACCAGCTTTCCATGTACACTGAGAGCTTCCAAGAGCTGTTCTCCTTCCTGCATGCCGACTTTTGCAAACAGTTGTCCGCCGTGTGCGAGAGGCATGGAGAGCTCCTGGAGGACTCGTGTTCTGGGCACGCAAGGAGCATGGCACGTAACCCTAGGTATGTGGGGAACATGGTGTGGAGTTCCGGGAGGGGACAAACAGGACAAGCGAGTCTCTGAGCCCCTGCTTCACCTTTACAAGATTCTCTCTTCCACTGGCAGCTGATGAGCCCTTTCGGGAAGGCCCAAGCCAACTGTAAGGCGATGCTCAAATACTGCATATGCAACCCTCAAATCAGATTTCATCACTCTGTGGAAATATTGGCTATGCAAAAGTTCAGTTCAATTAGAAATCCAAGTGTCATATCACAAGACATTCCAACAGTATAATTGTCAGTGAAAGAAAAGAGAAGGCTGTTACATTCTTAAAATATAATTTCAACTGCTGTAAATTTTTTAACTGTCTGTAAAAAAATATGATTTAAAAATTTTATTGCCTGCTCGTGTGAACAAAGTTCCTTGTGAGTGGTGGCTGTTGAGAATTTGAAGACACCATCATTAAGAGGTATTGATCAGGAGTGGTGTGTAGTCGTTTCGAACATAAAATTTGATATGAGAATATTGTTCACAGAGGCAAGTTCGGGTTTCTCATTACAAATATGAAAATATACTATTTGAAATTTTTATACATATTCAATATTTAATATCTTTTCCAATAGTTATTTTTCTTATTGTAATTACATAAAATGAACAAAAGGTAATAAAAAATTTCCACCAGGCCCCATAGGAAGACTCCTAAATCCCTTCCAGTTCATTCCAGTGTGAAGCACAAATACTACTATTTTGTATACTTGCCACACTGTCCAAAAGTTTGGGAAGGTCCCTTCTGCTGCACAGAGTATGAATTCTGGATGCAAACCAGCTTGGGATTCCAGCGCTGCCTCTGCCACGTGCTGGCCATGGGACCTCCTGCAAGCTATTTAAAGGGTCTGAAGCTCTTTATGCACAAAGGGGAAACAGCTTCTACTTCCAGGATGGATGAGATCCAAAGAGCCACGCTAGTATTGCAAACTCATCTCTGTGACCTTGAGCACCTCTTGCCTTTCTGAATCCCATTTTCCCAGAGTCAGGGGTTCGGATGCTGCCCCAGCGAGCCACCGTGATGGCCTGTGAGCCCACTCCCTGTTCACCGGGGAGCCTGGGTGCCTGGACCTTGAGAGGGGTGGGGCTGGTCCCAGAGTCCCCATAAAGCTGCCGCTCCAGGAAGAAGGAGAACCAGGCACCCAGCACTCGGCTGCCACTCGCTGATTTAGTATTCAGAATTCGGAATTTATGGAGCCGCCTTCCTCTGTCACATCATCCATCAGAGACAGACACTTAAGAGATGGAAGGGGAAAAAATTAAAAACCTGTTTATTGCTCAACTTGCTCTAGGCATGTTTTAGCTTATTGTTCAGCTCTGTTCATTTCAGTGCCGCAATTTGGATGGCTTTCTTGGTTGCCGTGGCTAACATCTATATATGTGTGCGGATGGATGGACTCGCATAGATAGCTTTATCTCCAGCAAAATGAAAAAGCACCAGAAATTGCCTTGTCAGTGATGTTCTTAAGGCTTGGGGTAGTCTGGGGCCTGCCGGCCTGCACCTTGGCTCAGCTCTCGCCTCCCAGCATGCTGGTAGGGACCCAGCCTCCCATGGCTGGTGGAGGGTGCTGCCCTGCGGGGGTTTCTCGGGTATACTCCACGTGCCCCCACTGATGGCGAGGGGAGTTTGTGGGCAGAACACACAGTGGCAGCAGGCAGCAAAGACAAGTGACACGATGCATAGGGACACAGAGAGAAAGGTATCAGGGCTGTCTTTGCAGAACAGGGACAAGTTGGTCACATCCCGTGTTTTAGCGAGCTCTGAAATGTGTCTGGTGGCAGAGAGTGTCAATGACCAGTGACACAAGGTGTTGGCTGTGTCATCTGCGGAAGTGTATTACGTGTTATCACGGGATGGGGGTGGTTGGTACCGGCGGGCCTCCTCCTGAAGGCAGTCAGCAGCAGGTCCCCGCTCTCAAGGGTCATTGGGTCTTCCCTGCACCCTCGCAGATACTGCTCTGTGGCTGGGCTTGGGGGCGTTTGCTGGCCTGTTCGGCACAAGTCCTGACCTGGGCCTTCAGTAGATTATACCTTGTTTTCCGTTGACTTTTTAATCAGTATCCGTTATAGGAAAGGATTTGGTTTGGTTTTTGACATCTCAGCTCTGTCTTCTCACTTGGTAGGCAGAGAGGGCTTGAGAAAATGTCATCTTTACCAACATTCACTTCTAGAGAGGTCTTGGGGGAGAGCCGACCTTGCCAATCTGAGGCAGGAGTCAGACCCAGTCCCCCTACTCCTGGAGGGACAGGGGGACACCGGCAGGGGACTCATCTGCAGTGGGTTAAGGGGGTTTGCTGGAGAAGGTGGAGTTCGAGCTGAACTTTGGCGGAGGTGTAAAATCGGGGAGGAGATGATGGGGATGTGGAGTGTGTGTGTGTGTATGTGTGTGCACGTGTCCGTGTGTGTGTGTCACCCCACATGGTGGAAATGCTGGGGTTCTCAGAATCTCTGGCTGTTCATCTGAAATCCTTTTTGGCAGTAGGAAGAGCTCCTCCTCCCCGAACCCCCCCCCCGCCCCGATGCACACAGCTAATCTGAGACTAATTCTGAGACGCAGGAGGTCATCAAGATACTCACAAGTCCATAGCTCACAAAAGACCTTTCCAAAGAAAGAGGATGCTGGCAGAAGCAGCTACTGCTCTCTGCGGTGTGCGCGAAGGCTGGCGAGGACGCTGAGGGGCTGGAACGCACTCCCTGCTAGGTACAGCAGGAACAGGGAGAAGACCGGGCCTTGATCTCCTGTGAGGAGGACCATGACGTGTCACCAGGCTGCAGAGACCCAGCGTTCGAGGTCCTTCTGAGGCAGACGTAGCTTCTGGGAAAGCTGCCATTTTCCATCTGCAGTGGTGGGGTGTAGAAACCAGAGGGCAGTCCTGCAGGATTCCAGCCTGTAGCCCCAATTTGTCTGTTCTTTGGCCACAAGGGAGAACACAGCCTGCTAGAAAGGGCTGGGCTTTGGACTTAAGATGGGCACAAACCCTGGCTCTGTGGCTTTCTGGCTTCATGATTTCCTAGAAGTTATTGCTCTCTCTGAAACTCTTGTTCTCTCATCTCCAAATGGATGTAAGATTATCTACCTTGAAGGGTTAGGTTAAGAGTTAGAGACAATGTGGGCGCCTGGGTGACTCAGTCGGTTAAGTGTCTGCTTTCATTCAGTTCATGATCCCAGGGTTCTGGGATGGAGCCCCGCATTGGGATCCTTGCTCGGCAGGAAACCTGCTTCTCCCTCTTCTAGTCCCCCTGCTTGTGTTCCCTCTCTCTGTGTGTCTCTCTCTGTCAAATAAATAAAGAAAATCTAAAAAAAAAAAAAAAAGAATTGGAGACAATGCATTTAAAATGCTGAGTTGATTCTAGGGCATTAGCGCATGGTAAGAACAGCTAACATGAAGCAATCCACTCTGGTTCCAGGTCCCATTCTGAGACCTCTGTACGGTTTGATGCACTTCTCATAGCAACCTGTTAACGAAGACACAACTATTATCCCTGTTTCCAGGTGGGGAACTTGAGACACAGAGAGGTTAATTCATTTGCCCAAGACCCATGTCATGTCAGTGGGGCGGCCCAGATGGAACCGGGCGGCTCAGATCCCGTGGCTTCCCCAAGGCACTGTGTTGGTCTGCCATGATGGGTTTTCCAGCCCTGAACTCTGCTGAGGGAAGGTGGTCCACATGGTGGCTGCTCACGTTCTTGGTAATGAGCGTCTTGCTAGATCAGCCAACACATCTGTAATGGGCAGGGCAAACCCTGGAAGTTGCTCACCCCACTAGTCATTTCACTTCTTTGCTCATCAGACACTAGTTCCCTTGGGGGCAGCAATGTGGTAGTTGAGACTGGTCTACTACCCGCCGTGATGGCCGCGGACCCCCTCCCAGACTCCTCTGCAGCCAGGGTGGCTGGGTCATTGGGTCTTGTCAGGGTGGTAGTTTGATGGGTGCACCTGGGAGAAGTTTTCCTCTCTGAAAAACAAGAAATGGGGTTCTCCATTACCCAAGACATCTCCATTAATAGGGTTAGTCTTCCAACGTAACCTGCAAAAGAGGGGCACCTGGATGGCTCCAGTCGGTTAAGCGACCAACTCTTGGTTTTGGCTCAGGTCATGATCTCAGAGTCCTGAGATCGAGCCCCAAGTTGGGCTCTGTGCTGGGGGTGGAGATTGCTTAAGACTATCTCTCTCTCCCTCCGACCTCCCCCCCCCAACTTGTTCATTAGTGTGCTCTCGCTCTCGCTCAAATTTATCCTACAAAAGAAGTTGTGGGGATTTTTTTTCTCAGCTCATTCTTGAGTTCTTGAGACTGAACCCAAAGAGACGGCTTTTCCCCTAGTTTCCCTAGTTTATGTAGGCAGATACAGTAATCAGTAATTTAGGCAGACAGACCAAAGGCTTTAAATGCGAGGTGAATGTGTTTCAGTCCCGTATGGAATGCATTCATTTCCTTTCCCTGGGGGGTCGAGGACAAATTCTCTAGTGGGGTAGGGAGTGGGGAGAGTGGCTGTCACACCACCCACAGAGAAGATACAGCTGGGTGTCAAACTCTGACTCATGGCCCAGGTTTCTTCCCCTGCGGCAATATGAGGGATTTGGTCTTTCCCATGGAAACAAAAACCACAAAATCTCTCCCTTGACCGAATGGCCCTCCTCTGTCCTTCACCTGAGCTTTCTCTCTGCTCCATTCCCACTCAAGTCACCTTCTTTCCACCCCATCACCTCCCAAAGCTCGAATCAGACTCCCTCTTGCTTTCAAAACCCCAGAAATGGGCTGAAAGCCAAAGGCCAGCCTCCAGTGTGCTAAGTCCGGTGACTACACCATGACACGGCACACCTGTCTCCCTGGCCAGGCTCACTCTCACCATCACATGCCACCTGCTCAGCTGCCCAGGGCAGCTTGCAGTCCCCTGGACGGCTCAGTTCACAGTGGTCTTTGCCCGCCATGATGGTGTCCTCATCTGGGTCATCCTGTCCCTTGCTTTCCTGACAATTACTCATTTTCCACACTTCAGCTTACTCTCCACTTCTCCATGACATGGTGTCTGAACCTCAGATGCCTGTACGACATCCATATTCCTTACCACTTTAAGGGGCAGCTGTCTTTCTGTCTTTTTATTTACTTTCTCCATCATTCAGCTTGATTGACTGGGGGCCATGGATATTCAAAGTCAGCACAGTTTGGGTCTCCAGGACCTAGCTCAGCGCCTGACACCTACTAAGTGCATACCAAAAGTTAGATGAATGAGAAGACGAAGCCTTGCTCCCAAGGAGATTGGAATGAACTTGAGAGGTAAACATGGAAAAAAAAAAAAAACCCACAACCAAAAGGAATAAGAATATAAGTCAGGGGGAGTGAATGGTCCAGAGTTTCTGGCAAGAGAACCCTGTGAAGAGGTTTCTGCCACTGCTCGACAAGAGATGAGGAACACCAGAGACTGGGAACACAGAGGGAGACAGAGGGGGAAACTCCAGCCACTCAAGCATTCAACAGTCTTTTATTAAGCACCTACTGTGTGCCAGGCTCTGAGGACAGAGCAGTGAACAAAACAGATTGAAATCTCAGTTCTTTGGTGCTTACATTTCCAGCTGGGGGTGAGGGTGGGGAGAGAGATGGCTAACTAAAACATATAATGGACCAGGCAGTGCTAAGTGACAGGGAGAGGATGAGGCAGGCAGGGGGGCCGCTCACCGCACCAATCTTAAGTGTCCCGCTCTGTGGAATTTGAAGCGAATCCTTTCAACCCTCGCACCTGCCCCAGCTCTTCTAGGAGCCTTTCTTACAGGGACGTCTCTGTCCTTTGAAGAGACTCGAGAGCACGGAAGCTGCTCTCCTTCTGCTTGGCCCAACTCCTTGGTGTCATTCCCAAGCCCCTCATGTGGGGCAGCCTTCCGTACTCAGTCAGAAGCTCCCTGCGGACAGGGGCCACATCCTAAACTTCTGTCTCTGCCCTTCTGCAGCAGTCTACTCAGTTCCTATTAGATAGTCAATAAATACTTGTTAATTTGATTGATTGCACAATTCATAAATAAAATTGCAAGTGAAACCTCCAGTTAAGGTCTCTTAAGGAGTTTTCAAGGCTGATTACTAAACACTCTGCAAAGGGGAAAACATCTTTAGAAGAGAAATTAGGGTACTCGTTTTTCTGGCTACGACGATAACAATCCGAAGTCTGCGCATACGACCCTCCCTCCGAGGACACTGGGATCCAGACAAGAAAACGATTTGCCCAGGATCCCACAGTAAGGCTTCCCTCCGACTCAATTTTCTTATCTGTGCAATGGGCTGATCTACCACCTAAATCCCTCATTTGAAAAGCAGCCGTGTGGATGAATTAAGGTGTGGAGGAATCCAGTCTGGTGGGACTGTGCATTTCCCGTCCATCACTCCTCCCCTTCTCGCCAGGGGAGGCCGAGGGCTCCCTTCCCATGGCCCATTCCCTGATGCTTATCCTCCTCCTCCCTCGTGGGAAAAGGAATCTCACTAGGTAGGAAGGACCTGCCTGTTGGAGGGGAGCGGCAGGCTCATACCCCATGCACCAGCTCTGCGTGCTTAGCAGCTTGCCAATTTTTAATTTAATCTCGTGCCACCCTTGTTAGCATCTGGTTATTATTAGACCATAGCCACAATAATAAGTGTTCCCGTTGTATCTTCCATTTGTGGAGTGCTTTGCAATCCCTTTTATTAGTTAGTTGCAGCTTGGTTGTCCCGGAAACCAATATACACACGAACAGGAAGAAAAATGGGGAGAGGGCTAGGGTAAAGCGTCTACCCGGCAGCTCAATTTGTCTTTGACCAGCAGGACGCCAGTGTTCCCTCAGGGGCACTTGGGGAAGTTAGACTGAGGTAACCCTTTAGCAAGAAGATAAAACTGGTGCCCAGCCTGGACACCTCTATTCAGTGGGAACCCTGAAATGTGTCTGCGGGTGACCTGGCTCCTGCTGTCCGGCCAGTTAGCAGTAGAGCCAGCCCGGGGTTTGGGGCGCGGAGAGAGGCTGCTCTTTGTCTTGCATCTGGGGCGACATCTGAAGAAATCGCCTTGTACATAAGCAAATGTACGACTCTCTCTCTGGGAGATCAGTCAATTACAGCAAATTGAGCTATTTCATTTCGGCTTGCAAATGGCTTTCAGTTACACAAGTAGACACATTAATCTAATAACTAATGATCATATATTTCACTAATCATACAGCCCTGCATGTGGTATAATATCTAATTATATTTAATATTAAGACATCTTCACATGTGCATTTTTACCAACTGTCTAGCTCAGGGAGCCATGCAGGAACAGAGTGGCAAAAGGGGCGGGAGCAGGTCCCAGGTGGAGAAGAGCCGGCCGGCAGAGGGACGGTCAGGGTCCGGGAGGCCAAGGGCTGCCCCCTGGAGGAGGGGTCTTCTTGGAAGGGTGGGAGAGGGATTTTTGTCAAATCAGGTGCAAGGCTAACACATGGGAAGCTTTTGTGATAACACCACCCCCTGTGGACAGACCAGGTGGGAGAAAAAAAAAACCCCAAACCCTTGCTTGGAGGTGGCGTGGTCTGTTGCCAGGGTGCCCACTTAGGTCTGAGCCAGCTGGGTACACGCTGATTTTAGCCCCTACTTGCGCTCTCTCCACCAGGCCCCCCGGGTGCCAGCCACTCTCCACATAGATCCTGGGGTGGGGGAAGGGCTGTCCTGGAAGAGCCCTCTTCCTCAGGGAAATTGAAAACAGCCCCCGCACCCCACTGCAGGCCAACTCAGGCACCCCCTCTCTTCTGAAAGCTAACACCGCACATATCAAGGGATGTTGAATGGGGCTGGGGGTTGGGGTTTCCTGCAGGGCAGAAGGGGCAAGTGTAGGGGAAGAGGTGAGATTAAGGTAGGAAAGCCTGTCAGTCCTTCTGGGCTGAGTGAGCATGTTGAAACTTAGCCCTCAGCTGTCACCTCTTCTACCTCTGGCTGCATCCCTGGAACACTGGTTATTATGGGCTACATGGTTGTGTCCCCTCAGATTCATAAGTTGAGCTTCTCATCTTCAGTGTGAGAGTACTTGAAGGTATTTGAAGGGACCTTTGGGGGGTAATTGAGCTTAGATGAATTGTGAGGGTGGGGACCCCATGGTGTGATTAGTGCCCTTAGAAGAAGCAGAAGAGAGAGAGGGACCCCTGTGCACATGGCTGCACCAAGGAAAGGCCCTGTGAACACACGAGAAACACAGTGAGAAAGTAATCATCTACAAGCCAGGGAGAGGGGCTCACCAGGAACCAAATACACCAGCACCTTGAGCTTGGACTTCCCAGCCTCCAGAATTAAGAGAAATAAACACCTGTTGTTTAAGCCCCACAGTCTATGGTATTTTGTTGTGGCAAAAGATGAAGTCACTGGCCATCTACTGGTGATCGCAGCGGCTCTGGGGCCACTGTCCTGAGGACAGCTCTGGTCACCTGTGCCATCGTTTGGTTAGGAACCACCTGGGATAGCTGAAAATGCAGCCGTCCTCTGCTCTGAGACTGACCGTGGGCTGTTCTTTCCATGCTCGAGGGTGTGAGGAGGGTCAATCAGGTACGAGCCCGAGTCCCATCTTGGGCCCAGACTGGCTCCATCAAAATTTTAAAAAGCAATACTTACCTGGCAGGGGAGATACCATGATCACGAAGGTGGTTTTCCCAGGGCAAGGCTTATCCATTGCACTCCGGATGTGCTGACCCCTGCGATTCCACCACCCCCCAAAAAAAAATTTTTTTTAAAAGGAGCACAAAGTGAGTCTGTAACCCCAGTTCACAGTCTTTAAAAAACAAGGGGACCCAGAAACCCACTTCTTTGCACCACCAGGTGTCACCAGGGTAGCAGTGACTGCCTGTCGCTGGGGGCCAGCTCCCATCTCTTCCCTTCTGCCCGGTGCTCTCCCTTGGTGCTTGATATTCACACCCTCTTTCGCTTCCTCTGCAGGGGTCTGACGGGAAGGGGGTGGTTAGGAGATTGTTCGGTACAAGTGTTGTGCTTTCGTGCTCAGTTTCCTTGAGGGCTTTTACTGTTTCCTGCAATCCCTAGTTTCCAGCTAGGCAGGAACTGGGGAGAGGAGGGAAGCTAGGAAGCAGGTGGTAAGTGGGAAGATGAGGACCAGCAACAGAAAGACCCAGATGTTCCAGTCTACTGAGATGAACAGGGCTGGGGTCAATGGAGAGAAGGAAGACCAGCCTTGGAAGGTGCCAACCCTAGAACATGGTGGTTGCCCTCCACCCCAGGAGCAGGGCTCAATAGGGTGCTAGCTCTGTTTTCAAACCTTCAGCCAGGACTTGGTCATCGGAGTCTGAATTTTGCTCACACCCATGCCTTTTCCTGTGATGCTGGACACATCGCCTCCTGCCTTTGAACGTCAGGTCAAATCTTAAGTATAAAACGAGGAGGTGGGGCATGACACAGGTGAAAATCAAATGATTAGTGAAGAGCCAGGAGTCCTAGCTCTAATCTTACTCCTGGCTCTGAGGTCCTGGGCAGATCACTTTCCCACCCTGAGCATTAGCTGTCTGGAAAATTGTGGTGTTGGACCGGCTCAGTGGTAGTCAAACTGTGCTCAGCTGTTCCAACGGACCTACCGCAAGTGGGAGGTGAGGGAGAGACAAAGGCCGGGTTGACGGGTCCTGGCCATCCAGCAACCCTGCCAGTCTCTGTTTTGCTCATTGAGGGGTGGGGGGGGGGACCACACAAGATGTGTTTGGCACTATAGCTCTGCAGCTTGGACAGGTCTGGACAGCTCTCCATCAGGGTCCTCCTTGGTGCTGACCTGCTTGAGCCTCTGGTTTTCAGGAAAGTCTGTACTGAGAAACTCCCAAAATCTGTCCCCCAAAGGGAAGTGAGCCCAAGGACGGGAGAAGGAGGTTAGAGGCAGGTCAGAGTTGATAGGAGAGGCAGGGAGAAGGCTGGACTTGGGCAGGCGGGGCCAGCCCGCAGAGGCCATGCTGTGAAGTTTGAACTCCTTGGCTCTGCCCACAAGTCTGAAATGTTTGAAGCCGAGAGGCACAGTCTGACTTGGAATAAAGAAAGAGAGATTTGGGCTGAGGTCATGGTCACATGACACTCCTGAACCAGCACTACCCCGAAGTGTCTGGGACACACCTCTTCCCAGCCTCCACTTCATCTTCCCCTCTGTGCCCTCCTTTGGGAGGGGACAAGGTGGAGCAAGTTTCTGTGGAAGTCAGAATTGACAGGTAAACAATGAGGTCTGGGTCCCCCCTGCAGGCTCTCTGTTCTCTGATGACACCCCCTCCCCACTTTCCCCTGAGCTTCCTACAGTGAGGACAAGGAGACCACCCCTTGGGGGCTTCCCTCCTGCTCCAATCAATTCTCCTCAATTACCAACAAATCTAAATGTGATTTATCTGTGCAAGAATCATTCCAATATCAGGCGAGAATCTATCAATAAAACCCCCTAAGGCAATCTTGCTCAGAGTTGTCAATAGAAGCTCTAAAGCACAAAGGCAGCGCGGCTAGCAATCAGAGTATTTTTGCCTCCCTCCCCCCTTTTTGGGGAGCACTTAATTAAGTCGACCAGAAGCTGTCAAAGATAATTTTCAAAGCGCATGACCTCGGCAGCTGACATTTGATAATATTACATTCCACGTTGATTGAAATTGATTTTCCCCTCTTTTTGGGGGGGATGGGGAGAAGGTGGGAGGGTGAGGTGGTAGAAGAGGGGAGGCTTGGATCCTCTGACTCTGCCTGGGACCAGCAGCCTAAGGGTTTACCCTGAGCGGACTCCTGGGCTTCCCTGCCTGCAGGGCAGACATTTTCCAGTGGACCCATCATCCAGAGCGGGTAGAGAGAGCTCCATGCAGGAGGAGAGATTCTGTTGCGCAAGAATCAGAAGCTAAAATGCGTAGAGTTCCCAGTGAAGTTGGTGGTGTCCAATGGCCTGTTTGTTGGAGAGACAGCGGCACCGAGTAGGGAAAGCACGATGGGCAGTACAGATTGGCTGATCTCATTGGGTATACATTTCACATTAGCTATCTGGTCTGTAATGGGTGCACAAGGTGGTTCACCATTTTTGGCTTTGTTGATTGGCCTACAGCTCTCTCTTCCAACTCTGAGCTCCAGAGAGCTTTAATTGATAGCTTCTATAGCATTGAGCAGATGGAGGGAATGGAGGAAGGTGCTCCAGGAGCTGAGTACAGGAGGAGACACCCTTCCTCCTCAGGGTCCAGAGCCCCAGGAGCTAACCATCAAAGAGCCATAGAAGTAATAAGAGGAGAAGAAAAGTTTAGACTCACTGCGGTGGGAAATTGCATCCACAAAAGTCTGATCACGGTCATAAATCTTGTTTTAAAGAGGAAAAACTAAGCCAGACTATAGTCAACAGTAGTGTATCACCTAGTTGGAAGCTGTTAAAAGAGTAGATCTTAGAAGTTCTCATCACAAGGATAGCACAAAATGTGTAGCTCTAGGAGGTGGTAGATGTTAGCTAACTTGTGGCAATCATTTGTCAATATATGCTTCGATCAAATTATGTTGTACCTTAAATTTATACAATGTTCTATGTCAATTAGTTCTCAAAAAACTGGGCAAAAACCCCTAAGCCATTGAAAGTGTTGTGCCTGGAGTTCAAAGGCATTGTGGAGTGTGGGACCACCAGCTGTGTGGCTGTGAGCAAGGCGTGTCACCTAAGCCCACGTTCCCTCCTCTGCACAAGGGGCTGCAGAGGGGGTTGGTGGACTAAAGCAGCTATATGTCAAAGTACACAGTCTGACGGTAACTTCCTCTCTTCCCTACCCCCCCAGGGATGACTTTTTATATGAGCATGTCCTTTCCCTGGGACTTGCTTCCCTAGGAGTAAGGATGAAGGTGGATACACTTTTATGGTGAAGGAAGAAAACAGTACCTCACATGGTCTAATGGAGCAGATACAATAATTTGGTTAACTTTCAGTTGCATGATATTCAAATCTTATCAAAATTGTATGTTTTCTAAATGTACTTTTTATCTGAATAATCCCCACTCCGTGGATAAACATCTGATCTCTATATTATGCAAAGTCCATGTATGTTGTTTCCAGATAAAGGGGCTTGGTGATGCTACAGTAAGGAATAGTTCTCCAAGCACTCAGCATATTTCCTGTTCAGTGATGGATGCATCAGGGGTCCCCAGGGGGCTCTGTGCTTTACTATCATATAGGACCCCCAAATTAGGAAGTCTCTGTCTCAACCTATGCATGATTGTTAAGGTGGGAAAAATAGAGCCAGTGAATCACATTCTGGCTTTTCAAACTATTATCCAGAAGTGACACTTGTTACTGTTTCTCACAAATTGTTGGCCAAAGAAATTGTAGGATGATGCTGACATCCAGGTGGCAAGCAAGGGTTATCCCAACAAGAACCAAACATTAGATAAAATCCCAATGGCAACCACAGGATACATAATGGTTGTACGTAATGGTCACACTTGGAAGCATAATTTCAACCTTGTAGAGATTCTGAAATCTTGGTCAGAGCCTGGGAGGAAGTGTGAACTGTCTTTAAGCCTCTTCTCTTCGACTTTTTTTTTTCTCCCCAAGATTTATTTATTTATTTGAGAGAGAGAAAGAGAGTGCACATGCATGCACAAGCAGGTGGCAGGGACAGAGGAAGAAGAATAAGCAGACTCCCTGCTGAGCAGGGGAGCCAATCATGGGGCTCGATCCTAGGACTCTGGGATCATGACCTGAACTGAAGGCAGATGCTTAACCAACTGAGCCACCCAGGAACCTTTGACTTTTAACACATATAGCTCTTACAACAGGCAGCAGAAGATTTTGATACCATGTGTCAGTTCCCATTGACTCGCTCCAATTTCACCTGCAACTGTGAAGGAAGGGGCAGTTCTAGAAAACTCTCTAGATAAGTTCAGACACACACTGTCCAAGGTCCATTTAAAGGGCATGTTCATTTCCATCCCAGGGCCTTCTCCAGAAGGAACTTGCTTAACCAATGAGCAAGTGCATCTCAGAAGGCAAAGACATCTTTGCTTGCAAGTGGCAATAGGGGATGGGAGCCACTATACAAACTTTCCAAACTCCCATCCTTCAGACAACTTCAAATGGAATTCTCTCTCATTTTCAAAGGTCCTGCGGATAAGAGCACCCACTGCCTACAGCTGCAACCTCGACGGTTCTTCCGTTGGTTTTTTCTCCTTCTCCACCACATTCTTCCTGACCCTTCACTCTTTTATGAGGTGACCTTCCAAATAAATGACCTGCATCCAAGTTCTTGTCTCAGACTCTGCTTCTGGGAGAACATTACCTAGGATTCAAGTCTTTACAGAGGAGGGCATTGTATCTATCTGTTCAAAACTTTTAGGGGATAAAGCAGCATTGTTGGAAAATGGAAGAGAAAGGAGAATTAACTTAGGTCTGTATTGAAGTAAGTTTACCTTTGCTGAGGTCAACAGAAAGACTGCAAAGGGAAAATGAGGATCTTCAACGGAGATTAAGATTGCAAAGAAAGCCCACAATTACACGCAAGCAGTCTGGGAGTTTGCTGAAACTAGCGTCCCAATTCACTTGAATGTTATAAGGAAAACTCGGGATCAACCTATCCCTTTCCATGCCCTGAAGACTGTGGAAGAGAAAGGTCTTTGCCCAGGCACTTAACTGCCTTGGCCCTTACAGGTGATCTTTTCTGGGCTTGGAGGAGACTCTGGACAGTGCAAAGGGGGACTGGGGCAGAGTTTGGGTGATAAAGGATAGCAGAACTACTCTGCATAAGGAAATTGGAGAAACTGGTTTTTTGTTCCCTAGACAGAAGGGTAAGAGACTTTGACCAGGTAGGAGGGGCAGAGCATAGGTTAGTGCAGAGCCCAAGCTGGAGAGAAGGCTTAGGTCCTCTTATATTTATTATTATCTTCTTAGCGAACTAGAATGTCTAATCTGATTTCTGACTGGCTTGTTGTGGTAGAAATCTCTCCGCTTCTTCAAATACTTAGTGAAGCTCACAGTATACCAAATGCCTGTGTGCTGGTGTGTCTGGAAATTAATGGAAATTTTAGTCTGAGTCCTGAGCCAGGTAAACACTGAGCGCAATGGAGATAGTAAGTTCAGGGAAGAAAGATACTCTCCAAATGCAACTAGTTCTGGGGTTTAAGGGCCCAGGGATGGGGTTTTCGGAAATCTTGAGGAAGGCTTTGGATTTACCCAAATCTATGAAAGAGTGGCTTGGGTCAGTCTTACCTAAACGCTAAAGTGTGTGGGGACCCAACTGATTCCTCAGTTTCTGAACACATGAGGACAGAAATTATTAACCTAATTCGAAGATAAGGAAATGGGGCTCAGCTCAGTCACGTGAATTCTGCACTTAGTCTTCTCTCCTTAAAGAATATTTTGTTGTGTGCCTGTTGGTTGGGAGGCTAAGACTGTAGGTGACTTTCCAGAAACATTCACGACTTGATGGCTGCCCTCAAGGAATTTCTAACGAGCTACAGCAAAGCCAAAATTGGGTTCCGTCATTTGGAGAACCCTTGGCTTTCACTGTCTGTTGCTTCTACCTTGCCTGTGTTCTCCAAGAATCAGGCGATGAAGATCAGCCACCTCCAGATCCCAAAATGGGTCCCCTGCTACACTGGGTGAGGGAGGCTGGTGGCTTATAATCACTGTCCCCATTCAACTTCTTGGTGATGTGGCCATCGCTAGATTAATGTGACCCATCAGCCTGCATTGGGTAAAGAGATTCCAGAAGCTGAGACTGATGGGGGCTGATTCCAGCAGCTTTCGGGATGCTGACCACTTTTGGGCAACTATGTTAACTATTTCAACATCCGCTTCCTTCGTTAGTCGGCCTATCAATCAGAAGCAGCATTTTGGGGTTCCTACTCCATGGATGGGACTCTCTGTTGTCCACCCCAATAAAGATCTGAGTCTGTGTTGACAGTCACGAGCCAAATAGGGCATTAGAATGGAATAATGGAGAGCAGAGAAATGCATTCTGGTGGCAGAGCTGCTGTTTCAAGCCTCTCTCTCACTATCATTTGAAACAGCAAACTTGGACCAACGCCGCGTCTCCACATGAAGTGTCTTCCTACCTTTTTGTTTTCTCTCAAAATCTTGTTCATTCTAAAGGGGCTGGGGCTTGTCCCCTCCCTCAGGAAGGTCTCCCTGATGCTCTAGTCCTTATTATTCTCTCTGTGTGTAAGTTACTAAACTGTTATTTCTGTCTGGAGTCGTGTTCTTGGAACATTGACCCTGGGAGTTGTTAATAGATGTTAATGTAAAAAATTATTTCATTCTCAGATACATTTGGGAAACACCAGGCTTAATAGTTAAGTGAGTTTCTTTACAGCAGGATGACTCAGAGCCTTTAATAATGAGGGTGACCGTATAATTTATGATGCAACTGAGGACACTTAGAGAGTAGAAGGGGTACCATTATTAATGACTCAAGACAGTTGGTGCAAAATGGAATTGTACTGAGCCAACCGAAATATCTGGTCAACCTAATTAAAAATTTCTCCAAGTGGTGTTTATAGAATGTCTCAGAACAAGGAGTCCTTTGGTTAAGGAGTGTATCTCAGGGTTGGTATTGTGTGGGTCACACTTTGGGAAATGCTGGTATGCTATGTGACCCAATCACATAGGAGCTTCCTAAAAGCAGGGTCTGTGTCATGTTCATATTTTTCCCCCCTTGGCACCTAATGCAATTAGCATAGGCTCAATAAAATGCTGACTGAAAATTAAAGTAGCAGGAAAATTGCTTTTATTTTCCTTGGGCATCTCCAGTAAGAGGTTATTCTAATGGGTTTTGATACAGGTGTTTTTTTGTTTGTTTTGTTTTGTTTTCTGAGTCTGGGATTCTCCAGAGAAATGGAACCAATAGTGTGTGTGTGTGTGTGTGTGTGTGTGTGTGTAAAGATAGATGATAGATAGATATTGCTTTATTTTGAGGAGTTGGCTCATGCTATTGTGGAAGCTTGGTAAGTCCCAGACTCTGCAGGGCAGGCCAGGAAGCAGGAGGCCCAGAGAAGAGTTGTAGTCCAAGCCCAAAGGTCATCTACAGGCAAAATTTCTTCTTGCTTGGGAAAGCTTAGTTTTTTGTTCTGCTCAGCACTTCAACTGATTGGATGAGGCCTACCCCCATTATGGAGAATAATCTGCTTTATTTAAGTCTACCGATTTAAACATTAATCTCATCCAAAAAAAAAAAAAAAAAAGATCACAAAAACACCCAGAATAATATTTTACCAAATATTTGGGCACTGGGGTCTAGCCAAGTTGACACATGAAATTAGGTATCATAATACATATGGAAGCACACTTATATCTAGCTGGGGATGTGTTTAAAGCAAGGGACCCAACTCTAGCCTCCAGGGAGCCACAGGTGTCTGAACATGCATGGTGGGCTATGGTGGGGTCAGCAGGACTTGAATTGAGTAAGGGAAAAGGTTGGGATGGTTACAAAGCAGGTGTCTGTCCCACTGATTCATGCCTGATTATACTGAGAGGAAAAGAGTAGAGCTATCGCCATGAGGGTCTTGATGAAAAGCCTGGGCCCTCATGGGGCTGCTGGGTTTCCAAGTGACAAACTGAAACTCAGAAGTGGGGGTAGCAGCCCTCTTCCACTTAAGCATGGAACAGAGAGTGACCTTGACAGGGCCAGGTTTGGGGGGCTGCAGCACCGAGCCTGAATTTCATATAATCTTAATAGAACCCTGCCAGGTTCTGTTGTAAAAGAGGGAAGACTCAGCTGCCATAGGACCTCTCTTCTCTTTTTTTGTGCTGTTTCCCCCCTGGCCTGAACCTTGGACGTGATGCCCTCAAGTGGAGCAGCCAACTTGTAATTTCAAGACCCAAAGTCACATGAGAAGGACGGTGGGCCAGGAAGGGAGAAAGAGGCTGTTGCTTGAGTACCACAGGACTCTGTTCTACAAGAAAAATAACATTTTACTTCATTAAGCACTTATTCACACTGTCTAATCTGTAACACACCACCCTATGACTCTGGGGCTTAAAACAGCCACATCAGCCATTTTTTTCATGAATCTGCAATCTGGGTGCATAGCCTAGCCCATCTCCTCTCTACCTGGGTCCAGTCGAGGCAGTTGAAAGGGTACGGGGTTGGAGTTACCTGAAGATTTGCTTATTCACAGGTCTAGTGGTTGATGATGACAGATGACCAATGTCTTAGTTGGCTTCAGCTAGAATATTTACATGTGGCTTCTCTTTGTGGCTTGTGAGTTCCTCCCAGCATGGTGGGTGGGCTTCAAGGTCAAGCAACCCCAGAAAGGCAAACTCAGCTTATCTTTTATGACCCAGCCTTGGCTGTTGTAGTGGTGCTTCCACTGCATTCTGTTCATTCATTGAGGTAGCCACAGAGGCCAGTCCAATTGCAAGGAGAGGGGAAGCAGACTCCATCTCTTTATGAGATAGAAACATGTAGGACTGGACACGTGACTGGGGTCACTTTTGTAAAATAGGATCCGCCACAGCACTCTTGCCAGGTTTTGAGTGACCTAACTGCTAGAGAGGGATCACTGCCATGTGGCCACTTCTCCCTCCCCTCCAAGGCTCTGGGCTATTTCACATGGTCTTGCAAAGCTATTACATTGTGATTCCACCACTAGGGGGATGACCCATCTTGAGGTGGAAGATGCTTTCCAAATTGCATTCAGTCAAGGAGCATCTTAACATTCTGTCCGATCACCTACAATGTTTTGTGACAGATAGAAAAGAAGTTGTGACTCTTCCAGGTGTTCCCTGTCTTGTTAGAGTAAGCTTATTTAAACACACGGTGCAACTAGCCAATGATGACGCAATGGTAAGACTATTTCTGGAAAGCGTGATGCAGGCCAAGTGTTGTAAATGATGAACTGATGCGACAGTCGGTATGGCTTGAGGCTAGCCAGGGTCAGCCCTGTGGCGCATATGGGATGGGGGAATGGAATGAGTGGGAGACTTTCTAGGCAAGAAACTCAACACGAGCCCAGGCATAGCAGTGGGAGCCCAGCATGAGCTTCGTGTGTTCATGGACGTGGAGGCAATGGGGCTCTTTGGACTAAGAATCATACAGCAGAGTAGGGAGATTGGCTGGAGGTGGAGTGGGCGTGGGAGGAGGACAGACGTGCGGGCAGGAGACAACCAAAGACCTTCTCTCTGGTTCCTTTCTAGAGGGATAAGGAGGTTGGCACGAGGAGTTTCCTTTCTCCTTGTGACAAGGAAAACCACCTTACAGATTTATTCAAGTCACATTTATAGAACACATCATACGTTCTAGGTAATGAGGGTACCAGAATTAATTGTGAAACAGCCCTGCTCATAGGACCTTCCAGTCCCCTGGGGGCACACAACAGTAACTGGGCTTTTAGCATGACATGATGGTGTGGGAGGTGAAATGGTGAAGCAGGTGCAAAGTGGAGACAGAAGGACATGAGGGGAGCACTCACTGCAGCCTGGAATCTGGTGCCAGCGCTGAGGAAGGTGTCCCAGGGGAGGGGGTTTCTAAGTCAGTGTAAGTCAGTGCTCTGAGAGAGTGGACTGTACCCTTCCCTCTAGCTCTTTGCTGGCTAATGAGCTGGCAGAGCAGGAGGCTGGCTGGGGGAATAGGAAGATTCCTGCAAGTCTGTGAGTTGGGAGGCCCAATTGTTGTCTCTATCAGCTGTGTGACCCCAGAAAAATTGCTTTTCCTCTCTGGGCTTCGAATGGCCTCGGCTATAAAATGATGAGAGTGGCCAACGACCTCTAAGGTCTCTTCTGGCTCAAAAATTCTGTGACTGTCAGAAGTCGCTTCCTCTGAAAGGGATTTATGTGGAGGTGCTTAAGGAATGCATATGTTTAGTTAATTCAGCTCAGCTTCATATGTACAAATTACAGCTACCCCAAGAGAGACAGGGTTCTATTAAAAGCCTGGCATTCGTTTTGATCCCACTTAGAAATACTGCGGGAAACATCGGCAATGCGCACGAAACCTCCTCTCACTCATACCCCAGACAGATGACAAAGTGATAAGCAGAGCTAATTCCCTGGGGCGATATTTCTTCCCAAAGCATAGATATGGGTGAATTATTGCCATTCTTAATTGCCTAATGATTTTTTTCCCCTTTCATGTAATCTTTTCGGGGGGTTGTATTTTTACCATCTTGCAAATTCATATTGGCAGAGTGATATACATTGTCGAATAAAACACAGTGGCTAATCCATCAAAAATCAGGCTGCAGTTGCCTTGAGTTTTTTGGAGGGAGACTGTAAAAGCGGGGGAGGAGAGCGGGAGAGGGAAGGTGCTTCAGTGAGGTAGGCGGTTGCTTTCCTGATGGTGGATCAGCGGTTCTCAGGGCTGACCCGGAGATGGGCTGAGCATTCCAATTTACTCCAGACTCCTTTCCTTCTGGGTTCGAGTTTTGGCTCTTCGGGGTGTTTGCCTTATTAGCCACAGCTGTCTGGGGAACTCAGAAGGCAATTAGACCAGGGAGTGAGCCGTTTAGGGGATTGATAATGGAATGTGGATTCTTTTCTCCCTAACTTAATTGTTTGCATCTGACCAGAAATCATTACCAGCTGATGGCTGCTTGGTGGCAGATGTGAACTACAGTGGTGACCCAGTGGAGTTCTTAGCACTTGATGGGAGCGGGTTCTTGGGAGGGACCTAACAGAGAGAGGGGTTCTTTTGCTCTTTTGATGGTGAGGGGGATCTGCCCTGGACATGGGTTTCCTGTGAGAGGTGATTTTGCTACCGCGTTGCCTCTTGTCCAGTTTCGGGGATGTGAGGACCAACCCCAATGGCTGAAAGAATTAGCGATGCCCTGCCCATGAGCCCCTGATGGGCCCTAAAAGGTTCTAGCCTTCTAGGCACATGAGGGTTAGAGGGGGATCTTTGTAGCCTGCCTTTGCTCAAGGCTCCACTCCAGACAGCAGATCTGAATTTCTGGGGATGGGACCTGGGTATCAGTATTTGCAAAGCTGGATGTTGCCAATGTACAGCTAAGGTGAGAGCCATCTTTAAAGGAAAGTTTCACCTTCTCTCACTTGGAAACAAGGATCTTGAATTGCTTGATCAAGGCAGGTGTCGGTGAAGGAAATAGGAAGAAAAGTCAGGAGAGTGGGGTCCCCTGAAAGCAACATCCTCAACAAGTATTTATAGAGACCTACTATGTGCCAGGCACTGACCTAGGGCTGCTGGGGCCACAGCTGGAATGAGAGTCTCTGAGCTCACAGTTCCCTTGGGGGATGCTGGGAGCATGGTCCCAGTGGCCAGCATGCAGGGTGCCAAGGGAGCACAAAGAAGTTTCAAGTTATAGGAGAAGAAAACCCAAAATCTAAAGGCTGAGGAAGGATAGGGTGAATGAGAGGGAATTCGGATTGGTCTAGGCCAGTGTTGTCTAATTAAATAGAAAGTATTATTAAACAAATAATATAAAATATAATATGTTACATATGTAGTTTCAAATTTTCTAGTAGCACCATTAAGAAAGAGTAAAGAGAAACAAGCAAAATTAATTTTCATAGTATATTTTATTTAACTCCAGTGTGTCCAAAATATTATCATTTTAACATGTAATCAATCTAAAAGTCACTAACGAGTTGTTTTCCGTGTTCTCGTACTAAGGCTTCAAATTCCAGTGTGTTTTTTATATTCGCTGCGTATCTCAACTGGGACTAGCCACATTACAAATGTTCAGTAGCTGGAAGGTACTGATTTTTGGCATTGAGTGGTCAGTGCTGCTTTAGGGAAAGGGAATAGCACATTGGCTGTGGTATGTCAAGGAGGTTGGGAGGTCCGGTGTGGTGAGCACAGAGTGAAGGGTGTGTCAGGCGTGGTCTGGATGGCTGAAGAGTTTGCAGGTCAAGTGCAAAGT
Organism: Mustela putorius furo; assembly: GCF_011764305.1. NCBI lineage: Eukaryota > Metazoa > Chordata > Mammalia > Carnivora > Mustelidae > Mustela > Mustela putorius. Next base: position 40,706,022 of record NW_025422010.1, read on the forward strand.
GCAAAATGAAAATGCAGAGCTCCTTATAAAAAACTATAAGAAATTTAAGATGGAGATAGCAGAACATTACACAGGAAGAGGACAGGACCCAGGCAACTACACAAATCAGGCCCTCGGAAGCTGGTCCTGGGTGTAGCAGGCACAGAGATTGCTAACCGCTAGTCCCTCCACCTCCTCCCTTGCACATGGAGACCCCATCTTCATCCAGGATTCCTCTTCCCAAGTGCTTTAGGGAAGACCACCCCTCCTCAGTGGAAAGGAAATGTAGATTACCTTAAAGTCCCCCTAAGCCATTTCATTCCCTTTGCTTGTGCCTGGTCTAGAAGGTCCGTGTGATACAACAGAGGAAGCTTGCTAAGGCTTCTTGGAAAGATTAACCTCCCTAAGGTAGCAACTGTGAGAAGAACCTGTCCTGCCAGATGCTGCCTGTGGTTACAAAAGGACCTGAAGTTCAAGCTGCCACAAGCTTCACGTGACTCAGAGGGAATATTCCAGAAGCTTCAGAGAGACCTGATTTTGCTAAACCATGGAACGGGCCAACTTTAGAGCATCGCTGCCACTGAACTTCTTTTGAGGTGAGTCAGTAAATGTCATCGTTGAGGCCACTTCTGGATAGGCAGCCCAGAACCTCCTCATGGACGCAGTGCAAGGAGAGGACATAAGAAGGCAAGTTATGGGGGTGTCTGGGTGGCTCAGTCAGTTAAGTGTATGACTCTTGATTTTGGCTCAGATCATGATCTCAGGGTCCTGGGATGGAGCCCTAGGTCAGGCTCCACATTTAGCAGGGAGCTTCCTGGAGGATTCCTTCCCACTTCCTCTCCCTTCCCCTGGCTCACATGCTCTTTCTCTCTCCCTCTCTAAACTAAATAAAATCTTAAAAAAAAAAAAAAAGCTAGCTATGAAGCACTTTCCCCCCCTTTCTTTTCCTTCCTTCCTTCCTTCTCTCTCTCTCTCTCTCTGTCTTCTTCTGCTACTTTTTGTCAGCATTGATGTTCAGCAACTGAAATATTTGGGACCAGGGTCCTGCCTCAGAGGAACATCTATTGGGTACCACCACCCCAGAAGAAATATATAATACATGGGAGGCATAAAATACGCGTTCATGTTTCCTCTTGTTTCTTTTGGGGTTGTTTCATGGTAGGATCGAAGGAAATAGTCAAGGTACATAGAGGTCTGTTTGAACTAAGAAGTCAACGACTGATTTTGCTGGTCAGAGTAGTAGGCTTCCAGTGGGTAGGAATCCTTATTGAATTCAACACAACAGAACAAGGACTTATTGAACATTATTGAGTACTTATTATACACTACATATAGTTGAGAAATTGACCATACTGTGCTCCCGGGAGCGCACAGCTTCAAAGCCAGCTGCCGGCAGAAGGCTTGAACATGCCCATCATAAAAGAAGAAATCTGCTTGGCCAATAATCAAACATTGAGATGTTCCAATGGGAATTCAGGCAATGAAGACTAACGTCTTCACAAGATACCACGGCACACATCGTCTCAGCGAAAATTCAGTCTGAAAAAAGAAGTGTGGGAAAAGATAAGTAGCAGTGAAACTCCTGGTGGGAGCGTAAAAGTATTACAAATGATTTGTAGAAAAATTTGGCATTATCCAGTCAAGTTAAAGCTAATTCCTGCTACTTGGTAGTTCTGTTCTCGGGAAAATGCACTTGAGGAATCCTATCCAAAAATGCTCCAATATCAGCCCAGTCCTGAAACAACCCGAGTGTCCATCAGCACCAGGATGGATACAAAGTTCGTGATCTGCCAGAACCATGGAATATTAGATAGCAGTGGGAACCAGCTGACAACCAGCTGACAATTGGATAGATCCGATTCCCTGTTTGGGTCTGACTACTTCACAGTCGTGGTCTGAAGCCAGTAACCTTTTTGAGCCTCAGTTTTTTCATCTGGGGAGCAGTAGTGGTCACACCCACTTTACAGTGTTGGTGTGAGTTCGTTAGATGAGCATGTCACCATATCACTGACCGTGAATAATACTGCGGTCTCTACCTGGCAACCTTCTCCCTCAGACTCAGGGAAGGCTGGGAATAAGCCTCCACCAGTGAGGCTGGAGGATCCCCTGTGTAGATGCTCTAAGGATGCTCAGAGCAGACTGGTGGTTGGGCACACTGTGGACAGAGAGGGATGGAGCCGGAGGGAACGGGAATTCAGTGGGAATCCAGGAGAGACAAGGAGAAAAATGGAAGTTGAAGCAGCTCCTTGTTCAGAGAGGAAGTCCAAACAAGGTCCTGATGGGGCTTGTCCCGCTGAGTCCTGACCTCCTGGATGCCTCCAGGCCCCCACTCTGGGGAGAATGTGTGAGGCCGTGACCTAGACAGTGAAGAGCAGACATCGAAGACATCAGGTGCGTGCTGGGCTGTCCCAGAAATTCTTCCTTTGAGCAGAAAAGGAAGAGATGGGTTTGAGTCTTTGGGAAATGGGAGCAGGGGTTGGCAGAGAAAATCAGACCCACCTGGGCAGGTGGGAAGCAGGGCAGGGGTGGGTGGAAGGGAACCTCAGACCCCCCATGGGCTGGGATGCAGGGTGCTCACTCCAAAAGCCGCTGCTCTGCATCCTCCAACCACAAGCAGCTGGTCCTCAGGAAAAGTGGACGGCAGAACCGGGATGTCAGTGGCTTCTGAAGGCCTGAACTGCTACTCCGTGGACAGTGGGAAGTCTGAAACCGCCCCCAGATTCCAGTGAATTCTGGGGGGCCTGCCTTCTGAAAGTCACCTTCAGTTTGAAGCTTTGCTTATGAGGATTTAATTCAGCTTGTAGGTCCCCCTCCTGTTTGTTTTCTGCTGCCTCTGTCTCACACCACAATGTAGAACACAGCACTTTTCCTGAATTTACAGAGAACAACCTGCGTCCAGCATTTGCGTGAATATTTGTGGCCAATTTCAGTGAAGCTTAAGGGGCTGGAAGGATGCACGTTGCAGCCCCTCTCACTGCTGGAGGCTTCCCCCCATCTGGAAATTTCTTGACCAGGTCAGCAACGGCGGACCCCTCCCAATGTCCCTTCCAGTTTCTTGCCTATGCTTCTTGCAACATTGTCCCTCCCTTCTCGGAAGCAAAAGGAAAAGTCCTCTCATCTCCTCACAGTGCTGGCCAAATGGGTTCCACGCTTGCTCTGACACAGAGTTGGCTAGTGCGACCGCTGTCCCTGTACGCCCGGGACCGAAGTTTGGTTCCCGGGATGCCAGACTTCAGTTTACAAACTGGGACAGTCTTGGGTAAACCAGGACCCGCTGATCACCATTGAGCAGGACTGAAACCTACGTGAAAGCTGATTTCCTCCCTGGGCTCTGGATTCCTTTGTTTGGTCTCGTTACCAATAAAGACTGAAGCTTGACGAGGAGCTCTAGCGGGACAGGGAGGAGAGGGCAGTGGAGAGGGGCGTGCGGATAGAGTCCTACAGGCCACACACGGGGTCTCTATCCAGACCATGAGGGCGGACTGAAGCTTTCAGACGTCTCAGTTTCTTTCCAAGTTCACACTTTAAAACCCCAGTTTCCTTAGGTTTTGTTTTTTGTTTTGTTTTGTTTTCCTTTTCAATCACCTAAGACTCTGGTTTACATTTCAGGAGACTATCTTGACTGCACCGAAAAACAGACCATGATTTCTCCTTTCTGAATCCATAAGTGGTTCTTAGGGAAACCAGGAAGAAAAAGACAGAGTGCCGTGCTCTGGGGGACACAGAAGAGGTAAACTCTGTCCCCTTCCAGAGTTTATAATCTGGTTAAGGAGACATACTGACTGAACCCACGAGAGTAAAGAAAAAAATAAAACAGAACAGAACAGGGATTTTGCCTGCACCAGTATGGTGCTGGGTAGTATTCAAAGATGTGGGTTGATACAGGCTGGGGATTGTTCATTAAGGGGTTGCCCCAGAGGGAGGGCAAGCTGGGTAAAGAGAGAAGAAAAAAACGACGTTTCAGGCTGAAGGGATGAGGCCCTTGGAGAGGAAACTAGCCCTGAGCGGGTGCCTTGTCTCAACTTGTCTTGACGCGTCTGTAAGCTCCTAGGATCCAGGCCCCAGCCATCCCAGCGCCCCAGCAGGAAGATCACACCGAAAACCCAAACGGCTGCTTGGAAGGCTTGGCTTCTCTCCTCCCGGGCTGTGTGGCTCCGGGTTGCCAGACACCTCTGCCGGGCGTCTGTTTCCTCGTGGAAAGTGGAGACGACAGGCCTGGACATCGTGGGTCCATGTGAGGCTCTGATAAAATCCCAGGTGTGAAAACATTCCCAACTCTTAAAAATTTATATCAGTGGAAGATTATTATAAATCTCTACACACCCACACCCACACTCCAAACGAGGTGAACATTCCATTAGTCTCTACCAAACAGATGAGTGGATACAAGTTACCTTGTTCTTTTTTTTCTTCTTCATTTTTTTTTACCCCTGCACCCAGCAATGTCAGGGACATTGGATGAACAAGTACAAAGATTCCCCCAGACCCCAAAACCTTACTTAATCTTTTAATCCTGGGGATGGAAAGCTGCAAAACAAAACAAAACAAAAACCCAACCCAAACAGCCAAGGCCAGGGTGTGGGTCCTTGGGCTGTTCCCACCTCTGCCCCCACCCCCTTAATCGCCAATCTTTCCCTCCTACCTCCCCACCCCCACCTCCGTGGATTGGTGCTTTCAGAGCCTCCTAAACTCCCCTAAACCATTTGCTTGTAAACTCCTCCACTCATCAGCCCCTTGTCAGCCGCCACCGGGAGGGACACAGAGGCCTTAATTGATCAGGCAGCCGAGTAGCCTTGAGAACTTGACGGAGGTATTGACTTCCGAGGAGCCAGCTCCGCTCCAGCCTCCAGAGCTGGGAGCCGCCGAACATCAAAACTATTAACCTCTGGCCCGAGCCCTTGGCGAGGCAGCCCAGCAGCAGTAATTAGGAAGTCAATCGGAATGGCCTATCTCACTTACACTGGCGTATGTCAATCAATAGTGGCGGTGACAGGTTCATTAGGCCCCGGCCGTGCAAGCCCAGCCAGGAACAAGCTCGTAAAATACGCCAACGACTCGGGGCAGAGAGAAATCAGCTGGAAGGACTGGAGTGGATGACAATATGTATTGATTAGGGCTCCGGCGATTTATGAAGTGCTACTTGTTGGCCAACCTTTCTGACTCAGTGCTAAATTTTCCCAAGTAGTTGCAAGATGAGACCAAACATCACCCTTTAAAAAAAAAAACAACAGCAAGCCAACTGGTGTCTGACAGCGTGTTTTGTTTTGTTTTTTTTTTTTTAGGTTAGTTACTCCTAGCAAATAATCTACCGGGGTAAAACTTCAATAGTTAGTTAAGGCTGAAGCAGTACCTTTGTCTCTGTGGCCATCAGACTTTGAAAGAAGACATCCATCTGGAGGAGAAAAAAATATGATTTGACGTGTGATTAGGTTAAGACTCTACCTTCGGAGAGACAGGGTGATTTAGGCGTTCATTTTTTCTTGGCGTTTTTAATGGCTCGTCTGGGTTGTTGCAGGGGGACGGCTGACACCTGGTTTTCAGAGCTAATTTAAGAGCTCAATAGAAGGAGGGGTTATGTGCAGAGGGATCCCTTCTGGCTCCTTCCTTCCGCATCCTCATGGATGACACGGCTTGACCACATTTGCCAGAGACCTTGCCTGTCTCTGAGTCTGCTGAATAACGGGGCACTTATTCTGAGACTCATTCTGGGCCATGACCTTGAAAACAGCACAAGGCAGGGTGACGTGTTCACTGCTTAGCCAGACGTACGAGTCACCTCACTATTAGCCCCGGGAAATAGCCAGAGGTGTGTGGAACATCCATTGTTTCCTGCCACGCTCCTCTGTCTACAGTGATCAATGCACGTACACCTGCCCCTATGACTTTATTACCCAGTGGAGGCTTGGGGTGTTTTCCTGTATGAGAAGACTCCAAAATCTCATGACACGCCCCATAGTTAGTCCCGTGTGGACTGTCCCCAGAAGTACGACCATGCCACAAGATGTGTGCACACCAAAATATAGACACAGCGGTCTGAGTCAGCTCAGAAGGGCTGAATTCAGTTAACGCGTCCTTAGGAATTAGATCCTGCCCTCTCTAACTTCAGTTTCTGCATCTATAAAATAGGACCCCAAATGCTACTGCTTCTATCCAACACGGTTAGTGTGGAATAAGGATGAAATAATGGAAGAGAAACACTTTTTTTTCCGTAAAATACTACAGAAGTAGGTTTATAGAAAAGATCTCAACTGTGCTCATCCCGAGTCGAAGGGGAGGTTTCAAACGGTTACATGTGAGTTGAGATATTTCCCCCCTAACCTCTCACCGACAAGGCCAGATCAATCAACCTGCAAACATTTATGGAGCTCTGTAAGATACTGTGGTTGATCCTCACCTACCCCCATCCCCCCGGCCGCTGTCTTCACTTACAGGAACTCACTAACGGTGGGGAAAGGGAAAATATTGGTTTTCCCCAGCTAAGTTCCAAGTCGCCTTTCTTTATGCAAAATCCATTCCTTAAGCAGGAGTTTCTTTTGTCCTGTAGGTTCCAGGAATCTGGCTTATTGATCCCTAAACTCCGCCCTGCCTCACCGTGGGCTTCCTTTAATTTCCTCTCTGGTGTTACTTTCCTTTGAAGAACTGGTTACCGTTTCCCCAGGCACCAGCCTTGTGTCCTGAACAGACAAGGAGATGGGGATGACATTCCTTGGCAGCGTGAAAATAGAACAAAACAGCAAAAACAGCACCAAAGTACACCAAAAACCAGCACAATTCACTCAAGGCGTCCTAGCGGAGGTCGTCATTTATCTTGGGTTGTGCAGTGGGGCCAGGCCTTTTTTTTTAAAAAAATCATCTCCTCCCTTACGGTTCTTTCCCGGGACCTGTAAAGTCTCTGGGTCTTGCTTCCCAGATCTGCTCCCCCCGTTCTGAACCGATGGATGCCCAGACTGAGGCCAGTGATGGGACTGGGATGGAACAGCTGCGAGGGCTGGGGGTTCTCAACCCCTTCGGGGCCCGCTGTCTAATTTAGTATTTGGATGTGAGCTCCCGGGCCAGCCCCTTGGTAAGGGAGGATATCTGGTCCCCCAAGACTCTTCTCTTGTACCCAGAACTATGAGCTCTGAAAAGATCCACAGCACCCCCCACCCCGTCAAACTTGGACTATCAGTCTGTACATTTCTTTTAAAATCCGATTGTTTTTAAAGATTAGCAGGCTTGTTATCAGGATTGGTTGTATGTAGGTGAAGCTTGGCTTGTTAGACTTGTTGATTTCTGGACCTGGTTTCACTAGGAACCTCGGCGCCCGGAGGAGGGGTTGCCTTCCCCAGGCCTGTCTACAGGACTGAGGCTTCCCACTACCCTAGCAGAGTGCCATCTCTTCTTGTTTCAAAATCTCTCCCAAGTTCCTCTTTCTGGGCCGAGTGACCTCTTGTTTACAGCCCATCAGTCAAGCCGGTGGACAGATTTGAGACAAAGGCCTCTGTGTTTATTGTACACCAGCCACCTGGCTCCCAAGGTTCACCTGCCTGTGCTATTGCTTAGGAGTATGACCTCCTCCCACAAAGGAGACCAAACATCACCCCCTGAAGGAGAGCAGGCCTTAACCACCTGAAAGCACACAGAGCAGGAAAAGATCTTTCACCAGGGGAAAAGCAGCCCTAGTGATGCTCTCTAACTTGTAACTTTTCTGAGCACTTCCATACCCTTGACTCCCTACCCTCCTCCGATGGCCCTGTAAAGTGTGTCTGGCTCACGGTGTTAGCGCCGTCAAAGCGGACAGTGGGGACTGATGCTCGCATTGACCGGGAGGAGTGACAGAGGAGTACGTCTGTACGCTCGGAAGAGGCCCCCTGATCGCCACCTCCTAGCTCTGTCACCCCATCTAACAAGGCTCGGGTTTGACTTCTGCAAAATGCAGAACTGTCTTTGTCTTAAAGTGTCCTAAAGCCTCCAAAATGTGAAACCGTGAAACATGTAGAAAGTCACACTGGGCTTTCCCACGAAATTGCTTTGCTCTTTGTGTATCGTGATGGCAACATTTCAAGCGGATGGTCTCGTTATTACCTGACTCATCCCCATATCCCAGGGCCCAGCCCGAAGCTGGACACAAAGGCAAACCTATTCATATGAACTGATCTCTATTTAGAAGGGAAGGGTACAGGAGAGATTTTGATTTTTTTTTTTTTAAGGTCATGCAGTATAGAATTTCTCCCGCCCCCTCAGCTACTTACAGCAGCTTTGTTGGTCCCGTGGCTCGGGTTTCATCTAGAACCCAAGATGGGCCAGGCCTGGAGGAAGGCACCCTCTCTTCCACGAGAGCCACAGTCTTCAGTCTTCCAGGCCGTGTCTTGCCACCATCTCATTGCAAGGGAGAGATGTGCACCCTGCAAGGTGCCAGTGTGGTATGTGCGTGCGTGTGTGTGTGTGTGTGTGTGCACATGTGCATTTGGAAGGGGAGTGATCCGCTGAGCCTGGGACCTCTGTGGGCAGCACTCTGCCTCAGGGAACCAAACTCCCTCCTGCCCGCACCATAAGCATCCCCACACTCCTGACGGCCTGCATATAAGCCCCAGCAGGGGCAGCCTGTGAGACACTGGTTTTTCCTCCTCTCAAGCACAAACATGCCAGGGGAGGCTTCGGAGAGTGCTGGTCTGCACCAAGGCCTGCAGGAGAAATCCTCCCGCTCCAAGACGGAGCAACCAGCCAATAACGGCTTGCTTCGCACCTGTGCCTGTTGCAAGCATTTTTATCATTTTGCCATGCTTCATTGACCGATGGATTTTTTCCAGCTTTGCACTTTTTTTTATTACTATTATTTCTATCTTCATCATTACCTCCGTGCCTCTGATGGCATTTAGATATGAACCGCCTATGAACCTTCGAGCCCGATTGTGCCATGACAAAAATACTGTCGTTTACATTCTGTGCCAAAGTATTATATAAAAACACATCAACGAAAAGGAAATTCAGGAAGCTGAGAGTAAAGATATATAGTCAGCAAAGTGTATAACTTCTGGCGTATTACTGCCTAATCCTAACATAATTATTCTCATCCTTTTATTTGATTAACTTCTAATGGTTCCTCTTGGTGTTAAAGGTCCCACTCTGATCATTTGATTTTAGTGTCTGCTATAATTACCGATAATGTTCTTTGCAAGACAATTTAATGATAACCGCATAATGGCCTATATGAAGAAAGCTGCAGGGTTTCAAAGCTTTTGAGTAATATAAAATACATTAGACTAACACAAGCTATCAACATGACAGGGAATGTTTGATTTACACTCAGGACTAGGTTATAGCATTGTGGAATTTTTTTTCTTTTTTTTCTTTTTCTTTTTCTTTTTTTTTCTTTTTTCCTTTTGCAGCCGTTTATAATAAATGACAGAGCAGTTGGACAATCTGCAACTTGCTGATTGCAAAAAAAAAAAAAAAAATTGCATCGCAAAGTTTGGAATGGTGCAGAGGCAGTGGGGGAGCTCCCAGGAAGCCGTGTGCTTGGAGCAGAGCTGGGACAAGATCCGTGGGCCTGGTTCTCTAGGGGCAGCCACCCAAATTAGCCTTCTCCCTGGGCACATCAGCTAAAAAGGAATCTCTTTGCTTTTCTCCTGCACCGGGTCCGAACGATCAAGGTTCTCTCTGGCAGTCCTATTCACTAGGTAATTGTTAGCTGTTGACACCTGTTCAGGCAGCCAAAGAAAGCCTCAATCGGTTAACTATATTTTTTAAATCAAAATAAAAATTGTTATATTTTTAGTTAGTCCGCCTCTCATTTTTCCAACCAGGCAAATGAGCTAGCAAATGAAAAAACAAAAAAAAAAAAAAACAAAAAAACTAAAAAAAAAAAAAAATGGGCTCAAACAAAAGAACTGCTTTTTTCTAAGCCCGAATGACCAGCAGGAGTTGACATCATCTTCCTCCCGGCCTGCCCCCTCCGCGGGGTTCGGTATTGGGGAGCCTGGCATATGTGCCTTGTTCCTTTGAAACAAAGTAATCACTCACCACTCTGGCCAAATGCAGCATAATTGATGGTGTGAGTGGATGGAGAAAATTTCCTGTCAGGAAAAAAAGGTTAACCGTGGACATATTACACCAGGGTCTCTGATTCCAGGATAATGGCATTTGGACAAAAGTAGGGCCCCGTCCTTTTTATAGCACTTTATGCCCCATTAGTATTACTGCAAGTCCCAGGACCTGCCTGTTCGGGCACTTAATCAAAAGCAATGGGTTGAAAATCATGTTCCAGCTCTTCTCATATTTGATTCATTCCTCCCAGATAGGAAGAAGTAAAAAACACATTACTAGTATCAAAACAGCACATGCATTATGTGCTAAGCAGTTGAGAAGGCTATCATTGGGTTTTATCCCTTTGGGTACTTGGATGGACAAGTACTTTCCTATTCATCTATTCAGTGGGCTGAGGCAGCCATATTTCATTTTTTTTCTTCCGCTGACAGACAATCCGTTAGTTTTCCACAGATCTCTCTTTTAAAGACACATCCATGTCACTTATTTTAATTGTAGGCTTCAGGCAGCAAAGCCCAGAATGTGTGTTCACATACAGGCACGCGCGCACGCACACACACACACACACACACACACACACATTGGAAACCCACTACTTGGATTTAGCTCCTCTGAGAGCCAAATCTAATAATAGGAGAAGAACATTTCTTAGGGGAAGAATTAATTTATACACTTAATTACTCGGGATCCACTTCAAGCTCTCTGCCTTAACACTCTTTCTTTTGGAGAGAGTTTTTAACTAAATGCCTAGTGTTTTGACAGACCCTGAGGAGAGCTTGCCTCACGCCGATGGAGGGGCCTGGCCTTGTCCCATCCCCAGTACCAGGGCCCGCTCGCCCACCCTCCTGCAAGAGATAAGGGCATTAGCCATGGACCTGAGCCCCTGCTCCTGCTAATACTGATCAGGGTCTGGAGGAGAGGGACTTCGGCCCAGTGAGCTGCTTCCTCTCCGCTCCTGTGCTCTCTGGGGCTTCCAAGTGGATTTTCTGCCAAACAGCTCAGCCCTAGCACAACCATGAGAAATGAAACTATTCTTTCTGTCTGTTCAAAACGGGGTAACAGTCAGGCCCCTCTTCATTTAGAAGGCTTCCCTCTGAGGAATGGCCTTTGTCTTTTTAGAGAATCTATTCCATTTACCAGTATCTTGACAAAAAGTAGAATAAGGATGTAATCAATTATGAAATTGCGTGGTATTGGAAGATGGGCTTCTGATGTCATCAGAAACATGGATTGGGCAAAGGTGTACCATGGCACCAGACAGGTGAGGAGGGCTGCCATGGGTTGGTCTAACCGATACCAGAGTTCTCAAAGTGAGTTTGGGCCAAGTGCAGAGGGAGCGTGACCTGTTCCCTGAGAAGAAGCTGATGCAGGCCTACAATTGTCCAGATTGGGGAGGGTTGAAGGAGGTTCTGGAAATGTGGGCAAACAGAGCAGAGACTCAGGGAGAGGAGAGGCAGCATGTGACCCATCTTCTGAATGGCCCCACCCCCTGATTTGGAACATGTTTATCCTACTGTACAACCACCCATCAGCCTGTCAAGGGACCCACACACTCCTCCAGGATCAATGTTTGAGTTTAGCTGTTGTTTATTGACGAATCCTGTTAAAATATACACCTGGTGTATCTGGAATGGGTGAAACAACACATGAAAGTTACATGTCAACACATGAAGATGAATTTAGGCTCAATCCTTCAGTGACTTCATGGAATATTTTACTTTTATTAAGATATGTCAGAAAATACCTCTTTTAGGGTCTTCTATCCCATTATATCAATATTACTCTGTACTACAGAGGTGATTATTTTTAAACCTCGAGAAAATCTAGAAGAAAATTAAATTGACCATTTATCAAGCCTCAGGAGAGAGAGGGATGAAAATGATTTTTCTAAGCTTAGAAGCAATATAGAAACCCCCAGAGGAAAAGAGTGACAGATTTAACTATACAGAAGAACAAAATATTTCTGTACGTTGAAAAAAAAAAAAGAAGCAAACAAGAGATTGGGAAAATATAACTATGGCAAAGGGTTAATATCTTTATTATTTAAAATGATTATATTAATTGAAGAAAACACCAAGTCCCAAGAATAAGCTGAAAGCATAATTATAATTCATAGACTAGAAAACACAACTAGTAAGCAAGAATATGGAAAAGTGTTCAGTATCACTAGAAGACAGATACACGTGCATTTTTTAAAGAGAATCTTTCATTCATAAATAAATCTTGAAAATACCCACTTTTGACAAAGGTACCCTGAAACGCTTATACATTCTTGGGAGTCTTATAAATAGATAAAACCCTTTCGGACAACAATCCAAAGTTATAAAGATGTCTATGCCCTTTGACCCAGATATCCCACCTCTGGGTGTCCAACCTGGGAAAGTACTCCAAAAGAGGGAAAAGTAATGTGCAAAGGTCTTTACTGCACTGTGGCTTATCACAACAAACCCTGCAAAGAACCCAACGTCAACAAGAGGCACTTTTGTCACATCCACTGGTGGAACATTAGTTAGTCTTAAAATGGTAGATAAAGAGCAACCTGGCAAAGAGCCCCACAGCTAATACCATCCTCCATGGTGAAGGACTGAAAGTTTTCTCCCTAAGATCAAGAACAAAAAGAAAATGCCTACACTTGTCTTTTCTGTTTGACGTTGTGCTGGAGGCTCTAGCCAGAGTGATTAAGCAAGAAAAAGAAATGCAAGTGATCAGATTGGAAAGGAGGAATGACAATTGTTTCTATTTGCCAATGAGATGATCTTATATATAGACAATCCACAAAAAAATCAGGACAAATGAGTGATGAAAATGGTCTGGAAAGAGATACTGGCACAATTTTGTGAATACGCTAAAAAAGCCAGTGAATCCTAGGGTGGGTTTTGTGACCTGTGAATTATTATCTTAATAAAAACTGAAACCTCCCCACACTCCCCCTACCCCTGGAGATATTTGGGAAAGGAACAGAGGGTGGTCAGCAGGCAATGTATTTGTAAATACCAGACAATCTCTGGGACTAAAGGATCGGTGTCAATTCCAGAGTTTTCCAGCCATGAGGCATTGTGGGAGTAACAGCAAGGTTGTGAAGTGAGCTTTGTCCAAACCTATCCTGGTTTGGAAGGTTTAAGACCACCTTTGGCTCACCTCCTAATCTCCGTAGCCTGTAGCAAACTGCCCATTTGTATTTGTGCCACTCATGGGCACATATCACTGACCATGCCTCTGTTACAAAGACTTGGATGGGGGCGCCTGGGTGGCTCAGTGGGTTTGGGCCTCTGCCTTAGGCTCAGGTCATGATTTCAAGGACGGGATTGAGCCCTGCATGGGGCCCTCTGCTCAGCAGGGAGCCTGCTTCCCTCTGTCTCTCTCTCTCTGCCTGCCTCTGCCTACCTGTGATCTCTGTTTGTCAAATAAATAAATAAATAAATAAATAAAATCGTTAAAAAAAAAAAAGACTTGGATATACATATTTCTCTCCTTGATTATAAAGACTTTAAGTGAGAGGGACTATTCCCCGAAGTATCATACAGTGACATAAACTTGGTTGATAGGTCTGTTAAACGATAGAAATCATAAAGCAGGTGAAATTTATCTTGGGTGTGTGTCCATCCCCACCAGATCCAATCCTCAGGGTCCGCATGAGGTTCCTTGATCTGCCCCTCACCATGCCTCTGGGATCTGAGGGTCTTGCTGTGAGGTGACACGGCAGGGGGCGCTCAGTGGAAGCCACTGTGTTCTCCCTCGTGACTCGGGACCCTGCTTAATGCCTTCTTCCTTGAGATGACTCCATCCCACAATATATCGAACATCACAAATGTACTTATTTGAACCTAAGTACAAGAAATCTCATTTATTTTTAACTATCTGAGTTGAGTTGTGGTTGAATAGTTGACAAAACAATATACTTTGCAAACATTTTATTAAAGTTTAATTAATTTTGATTTTGCAGTTTTCTTATTTTAGAGCCAATATTTTTTTTTCCAGGTTGCAAAAAATAATTTTATAAGCTCTTGCAAAGCACTGGGGTCCAAAGGCTTGTGCTGCCCAAAGCAGCACACTGGATGAGAGGTTTGGAAGTCTTTCTCAGCGAACAGACGGGGAGGCATTTTAGGGAGCAGATAGTCCCCCCTCCTAACCCTTAAAATCTCTCCTCTAAGGCAGCTTGCTCACTGCACTCATGTTTTGGCTGGGTCTGTCTCTTTAAATGGGAGCAGCCCGGAGGCCTGGCACCCCAGAGACCCCCAGTGCCATGCGCAGGGCCACATGGTGCCCACGGCGGTGGAGGAGTGGGGCGCACAGGCATTGACAAAGATTGGGAGAGATCGATGAACACGGACGCGCATTCATTCTCCACCGCTGGACTAATCAGTTGGTTTTCACAAGCACTTTATTCCCCCGTCATATCAGCCACGAATACCCGCTTTAGCGCTTGGGATCAGCCCTGCACCAGCCAAATTGATTATATTATTTGGTTTGCTTTAGGAGGAGAAATGGAAAAGACCTTTGCCCTCCCATCTATAAAAAGCAGAAGTAACAACAAGGAAAATAACAACCGTCGTATGTTCTGACAGAGCCGACGACCCTGCCGGCCGGTCCCCATGACACTTTCCAGAGATTCGACGACGCCATCAACCTGAGTCTTGGTCTCCTGAGCAGGGAATCCCTGCACAAGGGGATAGCTTCAGCTGGAAGGGGAGGGAAGCCTGGAAAATGACAGGACCCCAAGGGGGTTTCACTCCCCTGGCCGTGAAACGGGAGGACTTCTGGTGCACAGCGAGGTGGCACCAAGGGGCAGCCGGGCCACATGGAGACACAGGCACATGTCACCTAGGCTTGGGGGCCATGGTGGGGCACTCCTTCCTTAGGAACTTGAGGAAGGGTGCCCATCTATGTTAAAGCCACCCATCCAGAAGGGATCAGGGCAAACAACTGGTCTGATCTAGTCTATTTATATAATGGGGAAATTGAGGCTGATGGGGAGCAAGTGACTGGCTTTAGGCCACATAGTAAAGTACCAGCAAATTCCAGACTTGAACTTGGATCTCTTCCGTCCTGCCCGGGCCTCTTGGCCGGTGGTCATCGTAGTTCAAGGGGCTGAGGGACTGCCGTGTCTTCTCCTCTGAGGTTAGTCTCTCTGGTCCTGGGCTGCCAGTCATTGACGGCAGCCCCCTGGAGGGCCCCCAGGAAAAGAGGCACAAGCATGTGGACTAAACACCAAAGTGTTTCCACCAGGGCCCCGTCAGCTCAGGCTCCAGTAGGGAAGCCACCAAAAGCCCTTGAGAAAGGGCAGGTGTAGCAGAAGCAGGAAAGCAGGGCCACCAGCTCAGAAAGGGAGCAGGCCGACCTGGTGGCTCATCTAAGATCCTCAGGGGCCTGCCCTCCCCGCTACCGGGTCTAATCCCAGAGCTGCAGACCAGTCCGTATCCACCAAAGGTGTCTTGGCATCCCTGGGCCTTCATCTCCCACTCCAGAAACGAGTGTGTTGGATCAGACAATCCTCATAGTTCTATAGTTACACGGGTCTCTGACTCCAGGGTTCGTCGTGGCTTCTTATCTTAAAGGATAAGAGAACCCCAAACTCTCTCTTGATGCCACTGCTTCATAGTGACTCCCCACCTTCCTGTCCTTCCTAAGGGCCCTTTCTGGAGGAGCTCTTCACACCTGCCTCTACCTCCTTGCCTTGGATTCTCTTCTCAGCTGCAGTTGGGCTGCTGTCCCCACCACACCCAAGGGACTATTCTTGCCA
The DNA here is from genome assembly GCF_011764305.1 of Mustela putorius furo. NCBI lineage: Eukaryota > Metazoa > Chordata > Mammalia > Carnivora > Mustelidae > Mustela > Mustela putorius. The sequence goes on from NW_025422010.1 coordinate 40,721,767, forward strand.
GAGTCCTCAACGGCTTTCGTGTCGTTGACCCAAAGTCATTTCTCTATTCTGACCTTCCCTGACCTCTCCGTGGCAAGAGATACAGGTAGTCACTTCTCGATACACAGCCTTCCCTTGGCTTTCCAGGGCACGTACCACACGGGCTGCCTGTCTCCCTACTGTCTCACGGGACAGCCTGCTTAGGTTAATTCTTCCTCCCCTTTGGCACTTGCTCTAGGGGTTGGGCTGCGTCAGGACTCAGGTCTTGGTTCTCCTCCCTTCTTCATCTACACTTTTCCTCTAAGTGTCCCGTCCAGTCCCTTGGCTCCCCAAGCCCACTGTATGGCAATGGCCATTGAAGTATAGGGCCGGCGGGACACATATTCTCTGAGATGCCTTCTCTGGCCATCCAAGTGAAATCACCTTCGTGTCAACCTAAGTCTGGGCATATTACTTGCCACTCTCTGACATTTGGGGGACATGTTTTCCTGTTCATTTACTGTTTGTATCCTCATTACTAGAATATAAGCTGCCAGGAGGCAGGGACTTAGCCTATTTAATTCATTGCCATATCCCTAGTGTCTAGATGAGTGCCTGGTACTTAGACGGTAGGTGCTCAGTGCATTTGTTGAATGAATGAATGACTCAAGAATGACTACTCTTTGGGAGTAGAGTTTGGAAATCTCTTTTTATAAAAAAATGTTCAGCAACTAGGGATGTACTCGTACTATACTAGTGACTTAATGTATTTCCTGGGTGGATCAAAGCAAGAATTTTCATTGTTAAAGACTGTGGAGGACAGTGCTTATGCAAAAGAACTGAATCTCTAATAGTGGAATTACAAGGCCCGTGACAAATATTCAAAAGATAGAGGCCAGTAGGGCCTTTTGCCCAGGTAGCAGTGGCATAGAGGGCTGTAGTTGCTTCCCCATGCTGCGGCCCTGTCCTTAGTTCACAGCAGGGAGATAAAGTGCCTTCTGTCTTTCTTGAAAGGAATCAATAATAAGAATGAGTACTTGGCCCTCTCCAAAAGGTCAGCTTGACACCTGATTTCTCAGGCTGCTCTCTTGATCCCTCCTCCCCATTAACGGGGCAGCATTTTCCTGCCTGGCAGACGACTTTCGAAGAACAAATTTGTAATCTGATTCTGAGAAATATTATGGGATTAAGATGGTATCTCCGGGTTCATTTGGTTCGGCCCCCTGAAGGATGGAAGGGTGGTCCAAAGCGAAGGTCAGTGTCTCCCCAGGATGGGCCTCGGTGTGTGCACGTGTGAGCCTGGATACAAGAAAAGGGACATGGGTAGAGGTGTGTGTGAGCAGTAGGATGATCCTCCAGTGGGAAGGACCCTCGCTGTGGCCCGCCGCCGTGCCTGTAGCGGCAGGTGGGCTCCTGCGCATGGGCAAGGGAAGGGAGGGCAATATGGGGGAATTTCCTATTAGGGCCCATTTTTACTTAACATGGACCATGAACCTCCCCAGGAATGTGGCTTTGGGAGGAATCATTTGTAGCAGGCAGAACACAGGCCCAACTCCTTAGCCGTCCTCAAGACTCCCTGTACCCCGATGCTGCCAGGCAGCCTTCCAGTAGCGTCACTCCAATACCAACTGCCCAGAGCCCCGCTCTCTCTGTAGGGATGCCTCCTTTTAGGAAAGCCTGATATACAAACCAGAAATCTCATGCACAAGGGAGACAATTAACCTGGGGGGCGAGGGTTACAAGCTGGCAGGCTGGGAGCCTATGGTTTGGAAAACATCTGGGCCCCCTGGCCAGGTCCCCACCCCCATCCTATACCTCCCACCTCTGGCAAAGCCGCGGGGAGGAGGCCGATTATCTGTTTTTTTTTAAATGAATAGGATGGGCTGTGGGCTCCTGGCAGGCCCCATCTGTCCGCTGCCCTGACTCAATTTGATTCCCATTCACCCGCCTTTGTTTGCCTTCCTTTTTTGATCAGCAATCTCGTGGGGGGTGGGAGTGCAAAGGCTTAATGTTCTCCCAGGCTTGGAGAAGCTGCAACCCCCTCCTGGCCGCCCACCCCCACTGCGGTCCCGAGGCCCTGTTCCTGGAGGTGAGTGTCCTCAGGCCAGAGGCTACCCGCAGTGCAGGGCCCAGTCTGGCCCGGTCTCCTGGGTGCCACAGAGGGGAGGCGGGCAGAGACGCGTCAGGGAAGAAAAGCTGGTATGCGATGTTGGGAGGTTATGGGGCAAGGATGTTGGCTGCTCCCCCAGCCAGAAGGCAATGCACCTTCCAGGGTCAGGAGCCTTTCTCTAGGTGGGGTGGGGAGGGGAGGGAAGGCAGGGGAGATTAGCTGGGGGTCCCAGAGCCTCCTGAGTGGGTGGGGACTACAAATCTGGGGGTGTCACCACTATAAGTCATTCATTTCTTTTTAAGTAGAAAAGGTAAAAGAGCAGTCCATTAAAAAACAAAGTAAAATTTTTGAATATAAGATTTCACCCATAATCTCACAGCCAAAGGACTAAAACGACTTTGGAATTTGTGCAAGCCTTTGGTGACCAGGGGATTATTTTGTAAACTGTCATCTTGACTGAAAAGGGACCCAGGGAACTTTGGAACTGGCAGGGCACAAGGAAATGCTACCCATTCTGCAGATCACAGGAGCCTAGAGGGAGCCCAGGCCTCTGGACACCTGGGCCCGTGCTGGCCCTTGCAGCTGGGGTCAAGGTTATGCTAGAATGAGTGGACCCTGGTTGTGTGTGAAGGTTTAGAGGCACAGGTATGGCTCAGCAGGAAATAACTCTGAGCTTCCTGAGGTGGGGGATGGGGGAGAATAGATGTAAAACCGGATAACAGCAGTAAAGATTAATCCCGAGGCCTCTACCGTGTGGACCAGACCAGTTAGAGGTTGGGAGGTACGGATTTAGACTTTCTTGGTGTGATCCACCATGCTCCGGCATTGTGGGCAGGGCCTATTTCTGCCCAGCAGGGGGCTCTAGAATGTGCCTCTGCATGTGGTGTGTGGCTTCACGTGGGTCCCAGCTGGCACCAGCTATGGCCAATACCTGGCCAGTTTGTCCTGGGGGACGTCCCACCCTCCAAGAAGTGTAAGAGGTAGCCCCAAAACTATAGGACGAAGTAGAAAGTTCTGGGGGGGGGCGCATAACAGAGGTACAGAGGTAGCTGACAGTGGGGACACAGCAGGCTTGGGGAGAAGGCCTCTGAGCTGTTTGGGATGGAGGAGATGGGCCCCCACGGAAGGGAGAGTGGGGCTCCACGTTTGCTGAGAAGCCAAGGCAACGCAGAGTGGGGGCCAGTCAGGCATGCAGTGCCGACGGCTATCTGGGGAAAGATCCTCCAGGAGCCAGGAGTCACAGCCACCAACAACAGGAAATGTCATGAGACGAATACGACCAGGTGCCAAACCCAATATAATACGTACATAACCCGGGGCCCGAACGCACGCTACTGTAGACCGTGCTGTGGAAATTGGGGGGAGAAATCTCTGTGGGTCGGGGAGCAGGATGGGGTTTATGGGCAATATAGGATTTGATTAATCCTTAAAGGGCGTGTGGTAATTGGGTAGGTAGACGAGTGAACAGCATATGTGCTTCTAGTTAATTATTTATTTGTGTTCGTCTGCTGATTTATTTTTTATTTTCAGGAATTTAAAAAAAATTACAGAGAAGTACAGAGACTAATTATCATAGAGACAGGTGTGCCCACCACCCAGAATTGATGGTTATTAATATTGTGTCCCATTGGCTTCATTTTGTTAAGTGAAAAAAAAATAAAAAGACAATAGTTGGAGTTGAATAGATGTCCCTTTTGTCTCTCCCCACTATGTTTTCTCCTGCCAACTCCCTCCCTGTCTGTGCCCCACAGCCCAGCCGAATTTGGTGTGTATCTTTCCAGTTTATTTGAAATACTTTCCCAAATACCTGTGTGTCAAATATGTAACAAACAACAGTAGTGTTTTGTAGTTTTTCTTAAATGAATATAAAATGTGTGCTGAAAGCATTGGGCTACAAGTTTGCTTTTGTTCATTTGCTGAGTTACATGTGGGTCGAACAGTGTTCTTTTTACCTGTAACCTGGCATTCTGTCACATGGATACAGCAGTAATTAATACTGTCACAGTCACCATGCTCTTAAACTACTCCTTACACAGACGTATGAGAATATAGGCAGAAGTACTGGGTGTGGGGAATGTGTAGTTTTACAGTTGTAACTCATTTATATTATTAATAGCGGTTAGTTTTAATTACCTGGTGACTATGAAATCGATTCTATTTGTGCTTCTCTGTCACTTGTGTTTACAAAGCATATTACATTAAAACATTCTATTCTTAGAGGGGCAGACACCCGGTGGTTTTTGCTGAGATGGCTCTAGGATAAAAAATACAGACCCATTTTCATTTACTAATGTTTATAAGAAGAATAATTTTTAATCATTGCTGACTCTGGGGAAGGAATAAATAAAAAATAAATAAAATAAAAGAATGACTTTTTAATATGAACCTTGTCCTGCTGGGCTATGTTTAGAAACTGTCGATCGGACTTGTAAATGTATGCATACCTTACTTTTGACTTTGGGCTCCAATAGATAGATGATAGGCAGATAGATAGAGAATATTATATTTAGTTCTATGGGCACATTACATGCAGAGAATAGTTATAAGACCAGCTTTAAGCTCTCCTGAGTTTGGTGATTTGTGGGTGCTCTTCTCTGATCTGCCTACTGTCACATTAAAATTCCACTATTGAAATCCTTCATATGCATTACAACTTTCATAATCACAGACGGAGTAAGATATTAAACCGTTACCTTCTTTCTGCCAAGTATACATTTGCTTGCCATTTCCCTATAAAGAAGATGTCTTCCATAAAGTGGAACAGAAGTAGTTTTCTGAGTGGGGACAGTGGACCGAGGAGGAAAGGCAAGAGGTAGTCCCACAGCTAGGCGGCCAGGAGCTGGGCAGGCATCGATGTTTCTGGAGGTCCAGAGGTCATCCCCCAGTGGAGGATGGGGTATCCCTTGGTGGTTGGGAACAGAGGGGCAGGTAGACAGGTAGAGGAGTGGTCAGTCCTCAGAGGCAAAGGAGACGCTGAACACCGTCTCCTGCCCTCCCCACTGCCCCCGTCACACATGTATGCCCATACACACACCACTCCAAGCCTAAAGAATGTTCCCCTAAAGGAGCAAGTCTGGACCATCGCTGCATGGTCTACTGCTTATTGGAAGTGAAGGAGAAAACGACCCAGGTATGGTCTTGATGCGCTGTCCGCAGCTCTCTGTGCCGCACATGTCATTTTAAGCCAATTAAAACAGCTGGTGGATACCTGGAGAGCCGTAGGGGGCACGTGAGCAGTGAGATGGCTCAGGTTTGCCAGCCCACAGTCCTGAGGGGACGTCCTGCCTGAGCTCACCCTCCCCGGCATTGGCAGCTCGTTCCTTCCTTCCTTTCCAAGTATTTCCACATCCATTATCTCGGCTGATCCTCACAATACCCTGGTGAGGTGAGTTGGAAAGATATGGAGGCCCCATTTGGCAGAGGTTAAGTGGCTTTGCTGAGGTCATGGATTTTAGCAGTGGGGACAGCCTGGAGTCCAGGCCTCTGGGCCAGGACATCTGGGATGCCACTGCCACAGACACACACACACACACGGACACATGTGCGTGCATTCAATTTGGATCTTGTAGCCTTCTTCACAGGAGGGCAAGGCCTGTGTCTTGTACCTCCCTGAATCCTTAAAAAAAATTTGGGGGGTTGCTTTCCAAACTGAGCCATTTCTTCTGTTCCAGGGTTCTTGCGTACCTGCAAACCTCTTCTGTCCAGGGTGATGGGCATTTTAGGAGAAAAAAAAATTGCCCATGGCAAAGCCTCCTAATCGTCACCCATCAGCCCACCACGAACCTCCCACATTGTTGTGAATGCCCTGTGTGTGCTGATAAAAATATGAAGGTTACTCTGCTGGACGAGCTGCAAGGGACAGTCATTAGCCCACACAACGGTGGCCCGATGGGAGTGTTGCTATTTCTGTGTTGCCAACAGTCCTCAACAAGCTGCTGACCGCTCTACTGGCCTTCCCAGCACTCTTCTTCAGCACCAGCCTCCAGTTCTTTCCTGTTTCTCACGCCATCCTGCTTCCTTAGCCCTCCTGCCCTCCAGGCCTGTGCTGCATACTGGAAGGTGCCAGTGTCTATTTCTGGTATCAGAAATGAACATGAGCGTAGAAAGCAGGAGGTATACAGGCAGCGAAACAAAACCAGGGCTGAAACAAATGGCCAGAGAAACGGACCAACCTCCAGAAGCATCAGGAGAGGGTGCGCAGTGTTCTGGATTGAGTTATGGTGGCTCTGAACGCAGAGAGAAGGCAGGGTCGGAGGACTTCGGGGAGACGGCCCTGGGGATGGGGGAATTCCCATAGAAAGAAGGGAGAGGAGGTGCACACAGTCTGCCTCTCCCCATTTTTCCTCTCTGCTTCCAATCCTGGAACCTCAAGGCCAGCGGTGGGTCCGAGCCTGGGGCTCCCTTTTCTGCTGGCATCGCCTAGGTGACTTGCCTCCGCTCCCACCCTGCAGAGATGAGACATTTCCCAGCCAGCACTGTTTCCAGAAAGAGAAGGGAGATGGGGCCGTTGGGGGGGGGCGGGGGGGTTGGGCAGGACGTGGCAGTAAAGGGGCTTCCTGCAAAGCCGGGGCTGACTGGCGCCCAGAAGGATAAATGACTCTGCTCGCCGGCTGCCCGTGTTACACAACTTGTCTGTGTTGGCTTGAGACCTCAGTGATCCCCCTCTAATTGAAATCACTTTCCCCTGACCTCCTCCGTAAGCCGGGAGCTTGCCGCTCTCTGCCAACAAAGAGGCGCGGAGGTCGGAGGAAATCCTGGCCGGGCAGTGGAGCCGCGCGCCGCGCTGTCTTCCCGGGCTGCTGGCGCCCTGGCCTGCGGGGCACCTGCTAGGTCCGGGGAAGGCTGTGCCTGCCGGGGTCGCCAGCGGGCTGCGAGGCTCCGAGCGGGGCCGGGACTGCCCCCTAGAGGGCACTGGGGGTATTTTGGACGGGGTTGCCGGGGTGGTGGGGGCTGTTGACTGGCATTTGGGGGCGCTCCGCGTTTGGTGGGGAAGAGGCTTGGATGCTGGACATCCACGCCGTGTGCGGGGACAAGCCCACATTTTCCTCGCAGTCCGTAAAGATGAAAAATCCGTGTATGATGATCTGAGCCTAGACTCTGTTTCACACATAAATCAAAGTATTTTTGCACCGTTATAATATACTCTGGTGTTCCCAAGAAAGCAACTACCTCGTAAATCAACGGAAAGGGAGCTCTTTTTCCAGTTCATCTCGGTAAGAGTTCTTTACCATTTAGGCACCTTGCAGTGCTTGAACCATGACAATGTAACACATCTGTATCCAAATCTCTATTTCTTTCTCTCTCTATTTATGTGCATATGCATGTAATGGGTTATATATATATATATATATATATATATATATACACACACATCCCAAATATACTTTTATGCCATTATTTTTATATGTCAATAAAGAAGTTCCAAAAGCATTCAGTTGAGTATCATCTAGTCTTAAATACAAACTTAGTGGGAGCAAGCTCAATGTCTTCTGGTGCAGATATGCCTGAAATTGCATACATTTACATACAGAAATCACAACAGAAATGCACATTACTTGATTAGAAATTACTTTTGCTTTACTTCTCTCTATAATGATACTAAAACAATTGTGTTGACCTCTGAAAAGGGATTTTGATCCCTTTAGAGTTGAGAACCATTGTTGTTAGCTCTCTGAGTGTGTTTCCCTCTCAGTTTTTGCCTCAGAAGATAACTGGGGACAGTAGGATGTTAACAACAGCACAAATGTCAGACAAAATCATAGGCATGGAACACTGAGCCCAGGATACTGCTGCCAAGAGAAACATTGCTGATTAAGGTCCCTGAGAGGTCCAGATTCCAAATGTAGAGGAGGGGGTGGGTGGGGAAGTGGGGGACTAGGGGGGAGACAGGGGGCGGTGGGCAGTGGGGTGTAGAGCACAATTGTGAGCCAAAGTTAGTAGACCAAAGATGGTGGTAGTTTTCCGAGTTATAAGCAATGCATGGAGATCTTTTTTTCTCTTTTAAATTATTAAACAGCTAAGAAAAAGAAAGGAAAAACCTTCTTTAAGCACTTACTGACCATCTACTATGTGCCAGCACTCTGTTACAGGATCTCTTTTCATTCTTACCTCAACCCAGCAAGGTAGGTATCATTGAACCGCATAGAAGAAAAACTGGGGGCACACTTAAGAAGCAAAAGTTGAACCAAATCCATTTGGTGCCTAAGTCAGTATGACATACTGCCCTTACAAACTTGTCAGTGGGCTTGTTTTTATTTTTGTAGATTGGTGGTTTAATTAAGGTCTTCTGTCTTAGTCAGCAATTTCAGTCTATGATACTTGGCTAATTTTAACATCTAGATGTTAAAGGCAACACAAATAGAAATTCAAATGTAGAACTGAACCAATATGAAGACATTGGTATACTTTTGAAAGAAATAAAACAATATATGTACAAATGGAAAACATAGTATCTTCTTAGGTGGGAAGACTTAATATAAAAATTTCAATTCTCCCCCCAAATCATTGTATAAATGTAATGAAATATCAATTGGAATTCAAATGGAATTTTTATTGTGTCAAATTATCTAAAAATTGATATGAAAAAGTAAATGTCTGAGAAAGGCCAAGAAAAAATTTTAAGAATGGTTGAGGAAAGACAACTTGACTTAGCCCCTATAAAAACACATACGGAATGGGGTTGACGTAGAAACAGGATGGGAAACCCAGAAACAGATCCCTGTGAAAAAAGGTAGTATCTTTAATAAATGTTGCTGATAATCTGCTTAGAAGAAAATAGATTTCAGTTCCCTGGCTTACATCATATAAAAAATAATCTAACTGGATTAAGGCCTTAAATATAAAACAAACAAATAAAAAAAACCCAAACCATAAATTAATTACAAGAAAATCCAAGGAATACATATATACACATATAAAAATGATATTCTATATTATGATATAGAAATTAATTATATACAATTTATATTTATTTATTTATTTATTTATTTATTTATATATCAGTACTTTATGTTTATCTCTATATATTTGTATATAAAATCTCCCCAGGGCTGCGGTTGAGGGAAAGAATAGTGTGAAATAGAAAACAATTCCAGCAAGTCAGGAAATTTAGAAATTATAAAGGAAAAGGTAAGGCATATTCAACTGTGTAAAAATTGTATAACACTAGTTTGGCAAATAGATTGGGGAGCACATTTTCATGCAAATGATTGACAAAATGTTAATATCTCAAATGTACCAAAAATTTCTGACAAATGAATAAGAAAAAAATGTAGGACAATAAATTAGAAAATGGGCAGAGGCTATGAAGAGACAGTTCAGAGAAGATCAAGTTCAAATACCAATGAACTCATGAAAAGATAATTAACTTCTCTAGCAGTCTATATACAATGAAAGTATCAGTGAGATATCATTTCAACTACAAAGCTAGTAAAATGTGAAGAATGGTAACTCCTACCACTAATGGAAATGTCAGGGGAGAAGTGACCTCTTATATAGTTTCTGAGGAAAGGTGAATCATGTTTTTAGAGTGCAATTGGGTGATGATTTTTAAAACATAGTATACATGTACCTTTCAACCTGACAACCTACTCCTGGGAATTTGTCCTTTCAAAACAAAATTTTGGTAAGAAAAAGATACTTGTTCAAGGTCAAAGATGTTCACATCAGCATTGCTTGCAACTACACAAACTGGAAATAAATAGATGCCCATCAATAGAGGAACAGTTGACTAAATTGGGGAATACTTATATGATGGATTATTGCAAAGCTCTTAAAAAAGATTTTATTGAATATCATTTCCTACTGACTTTGAGGAATTATCACCACGCATTTTTGAATGAGGAAAGCACTTGCGGAGAATGGTATCTAATATGACCCAGTTTTGTAATTATGACCCCTCCAGAATACATACATATATTCATGTAGGTAAATGGATAGAGGAGCATAAAGAAGATTAATGGAAAGATTCAAAACAAGTTGATACCAATGAACATGAGAGACAAACAAGGGGTGGAGATGTGGTGAGTTTGTATAAGGAATCAAAGAGGTTAAAAAAGATAAAAAGATTGTTGACCTTGATAAAAATCAACATGAGTGATATGGCCTAATTTGTTTTAAATTGTGTGTGTATTATAAAACCATACATGGAGAAAAAAGTCTGGAAGGACATTCATTAAATATTAATAATATATTCATGGATTGGATATCATAGAGATTCCAGTTCTCCCAAATTGAACATGTAGATTCAATACAACCCCAGTAAAAATCTCAGCAGGTATGAGTGTGTGTCTATGTGTGTCTGTGCACATGCATGCATGTATGTGTTGTGCGTAAACTGACAAGCCAATTCTAAAATTTATATAAAAATGCAAAGGGCAAAGAACAGTCAAGACGCTCTTGACAAAATAACCAAGATGTGGGGTGGGGAGGGAGGAGGAAAGAAGGGGTGTCTTGCATTATCAAATATCATGACTTAAGACTTACAAGGGAACAGGAACTAAGACAATATAGTATCTGTGAAAAAAAGAGATGAATAGCTCAACAGAGTTTAATAGGGTGCTCAGAAACAGGTTCACACATTTATGAAAACTTTATTTATGGCAAAGGTGAACTGCAGAGCAGTGGTGGGAAAAGAAAGTCTTTCCAATAAATGATATTAAGTCCATCAGATATCAAAATGAAGAAAAATTAACTCCTACTTCACACTATATACAAAGTGAATTCCAAGTGAGTTGTGACCATCAATGTGAGAGGTAAATCAGTAAAACTTCTGGAAGATAATGTAAGGGAATGTCTTTCTAAACTTCAGGGTAGGGAAAAATTTCTTAAATCTGATACAAATCCCACTAATCTTAAGGAACAGATCACTATACTGGACTACATTAAAATAAAGAACCTAACTTTACCAAAAGAAATCATTCAGAGCATAAACAAACCACAAAAGTGGGAGAAGAGATTTGCAACATATAAAAAATAAGAACTCAAAACCAGATTGCACACAGAATTCTTACAAATCAGTAAGAAAAAACCCACAACCCAATAGAAAAATAGCAATAGACTTGAATGGGTATTTACAAAAGAGGATAAAGAAATGGCCAAGAAATATAGGAAAAAGGGGTTTGATCTCATCAGTTATCAAAACTTCATAATTAGATACACATACCCCTCGAATGGCTAAAATGAGAAGCCTTCCTAGGGCTGTGGAGCAGTGGGAGTGTTGAAACACGGTTGGGGGTGTACAAATTGGGATGACCACTTTGAGAACCTCTTTAATGGAGTTGAATGTACACACATGTGATGATGGGGCAGTTAGATCCCTAGACGTTCACTTGACAGAAATGTGGGCCCATGGGAAGCCCAAGTCATGTACAAGAATGTATGTAGCTGTGATTGCTAACAGTCCCAAACTGAAAGCACAAAATGCTCATTGACAGCAGAATGAACAAATAAATCACAATATATTGTTCTAATGGAATAATTACCAGAGTGAAAACAAACGAACCACAGCTCTCTACTGCAACACAGATGAACTTCCAAGCATCATGTTGAACAAAAACAGCGTAACACAAAGAAACATTCAATTATTTAATTTGTGTAAAGGCCAGCAAGCGCTAACTGATGGGGTTGGGAGGAGGGGCAGTAATGATGACCGAGGAGCAGGGCAGGGAGAGTAACTGTGAGGCAACACAAGGCCTCCTGAGGAGCTGGCCGCATTCTCTTTCTTGTCCATGGTTGTGGATACATAGTAATTCATTTTGTAAAACTTTGTGAAGTTGTGAACTTGTGGTTTGTGCATTTTTGTGTATTTGTGTTCTGCTTCAATAAACAAGAAAGAATTTGGGTGGTAACTATCTCGGGATGATGAGATGTCATATAATTTTTACTTTCTTATAATTTTTTCTATTCTTAGAATTGTTTGCAATACACGTGTATTCTTTATATAATCAAGAAAACCATAAAGCTCTTTTAATTGTGGAAACAGATAATCAAACAAGTTTCAGAAATGCAAATGTGTTCATTTAACCAGTGCAACTACAGCTAGGTGCTCTTCCACAAAGTTGGTTTTAAGAAAAGATCATGAGGGTGCCTGGATGGCTCAGTGGGTTAAGCCTCTGCCTTCAGCTCAGGACATGATCTTGGGGTCCTGGGATAGAGCCCCACATAGGGCTCTCTGCTCATCAAGGAGCCTGCTTCCCCTCTCTCTCTCTGCCTGGCTCTCTGCCTACTTGTGATCTCTCTGTCAAATAAATAAATAAAATCTTAAAAAAAGAAAAGAAAAGAGGGCGCCTGGGTGGCTCAGTGGGTTAAGTTGCTGCCTTCGGCTCAGGTCATGATCTCAGGATCCTGGGATCGAGTCCCACATTGGGCTCTCTGCTCAGCAGGGAGCCTGCTTCCTCCTCTCTCTCTGCCTGCCTCTCTGCCTACTTGTGATCTCTCTCTGTCAAATAAATAAATAAAATCTTTAAAAAAAAAAAGAAAGAAAGAAAGAAAAGAAAAGATCATGAGTCAGCAGATGCACATTTTTATCCCTGCTTGATTACTGAGTTCACCTTGGCCTTGAGAGATCATACTCTCTACCTCTGCCATGGGTGGACTCTAGACCACCCAGATTCTGCCATATGAGCACAGGACCAGGTGTTATGGAAAGAGCCTGGGCAGAGAACCAAGAGAACTTGGCTCAAGTGCTAGCTCTTCTAGAAACTTCCAGCAATGTGACCTCAGGCTAGTTACTTCATCTTTGGGGCAACAACACTCTGATCTAATAATTTCTATGGGATATTCCTGTAACTCTCTATCTCAATGACATGGAGTGGGTTTGGGAGTGTTGGAGCCAAGTACACTGGGCAATGCCAGCATCTGTTCAACATGCATGATGTGACAGTTTCCAGAGTATTCACCAGGGCTACACTAATTCCCACCTGCAAGGAGGTGGCATTTTAGAGTAGGAGACAGTCACCAAACAGATAAATGAATACCAGTTTGAAAGCTCATCCTTCTGTGCTAAATGCTTGGTTGAGAGGACAAGACACGACCAATAGTTGTCCATTGGATTTGGCAGCAGAGAAGTAAAATGAGGAACTTAGGACAAGAGCAGTTACGGGGGGATTTGAGGACAGAAGCCTCAAGAATGAGAGGTGAGGAAGCAGAGACCGTCCCAACAGACAATTCAGAAATTTTGCTAGAAAGGGAGACAGAGAGATCAGGTGGCAGCTGGAGAGGGTGTGAGTTTAAGGGAGTAGATTTTCATTTTTATTTTCTTTAGGACAAAACTAGAGCACATTATCATGTCAAAGTGTTCATGGGAGAGAGGAAAGAAGGACAATGTGTTTGCAAGAGCCAAGTCTGAGTAAGAGATAGAGGACTGAATCCAGACACAAGTGGAGAGTCAGCGTTGGTGTGGAAATACAGCTCTTCTACGAAGATGGGAGGCAAGAGAGAGATGATACAGGTGCAGGTCGGACTGAAGATTTGGTGGAGGAAAGATGAGGGAGTTCCTGTTAACCACTTCTTCTTTCTCATTGAAGAATGAGGTGACTTTGCCAACTGAGAAGTGATACCAGATATTTAAGGAGAGAGGAGAGTCATTTGAAAGAACAGGTAAGTGCACTCAAGGAGAAAGAGAAGTCCTGGGCAATGATGAGTTGAGATTTATAATCATAAAATCTTAGTAAATACTCTAATGGATTAGCCCACCAATTTCTCCCAAGAGATACAAATTAGTAAGACCCACACCCTCTGGTATCCTGCAATGAATAGCCCCTGGGTCCTTTTTGGAAAATGCTTTGAGACTCATGGTCTTAGTCTGTCTGGTGTAAATAAGCCATATCACTAAGAAAGAGCTTGTTGGCTGTCAGGTCTAATCTAATTGGGTGAAATGTTGGAGAGAGCTCAGATGAGTTAGGTGGAGTCTATCATCCCCTCATCTGTTGGTCTGTCCATCCATCCATCCATCTATCCATCCCATTCAATGGACCTCTTCTCTGTACCATGCACTAAGAGCTAGATTAACATCATTCTCATTATTTGAGATGAGTTATTTGGCAATTCCATGAGCAAATTTGCTCAACAAGTGTTTGTTGAGCACTAACTATTTTAAGCTGAGCCTTTTGCTGAACACTAAGGAGAACATAAGAATGCAAATGGAATTCTCTCTACTCTCCAATAGCTTATGATCTAGAGAGGGAGATCATTCAGGGTGACATTGTAATACTTCAATGGAGGTAACAAGTGCCAAGTGACAGTGCAGAGATGTGGGCTTGGAGGAGGGAGCTCAGAAAAGGAAAGTCTGGGTATCCAGGGTATTGCCAGCAGGGAGGTAGGGTTTGAGCTAGGCCTGATCAGCTCAACTCTTATCCTTGGAGAGGAAAAAAAAAAGACCCCCAAACTTGAAGAAATAGCGCAGTATTAGCATGCAGTCATAAACATAAAACATTAACATGTAATTCCCTTATGCTTTTGAAAAATTACTTCATAAACGCAAAGTAAAATATTTTTCCCTTTTTATTACCTGACAATTACATATTAAGAATTTCTTTTTATGTTTAAAAACATATGCAAGCCGGGGAAGGCAGACGCCAAAATGTAATTGCTTTCCTTCTATAAGAATCAGATGTCATTTTCTTCCAACTCAACTCTGAAAAGAGATAGGGAAAAGCAAATTGTTGTATACATTAAATTTGGAAACATCTGATAGCTTTCCTCAATTAAACTATTTAAATGGAAAAAGATTGCTGTACAGCTCTATCATATCCCACTGAATAAAACCTCAGCTGAGGCAAATTGGTAGTGGCGGGTACCAAATGCATTGGCAATAATGAGATTGGACAGCCCAGCGGAGGTCATTGGTAATTGTTATTATATGCAATATTGCACTGTCAGAAAAAGAAAAAAACCAACTGGGGAGCAAGCAGAGCCAATGCTGGGGATCTTATGGGAGTATCTGTGACCACCTCGCCAGGGAGACTTGGGAGGGGGCGGTGTGTCAGGAAAGTCTGAGCCCCTGGCTTGGAAAGCTGACCCTTCAGCAAGGGCTCTTCCTGGCCTGCCATGTGCTCCCAGCATGTGGGGGCAAAACACCAGCTGAGAGCAAGGGAGCATGGGATGGCACCAGGGCATGGGGTACGGATCGAGGAGAGGTAGGGAAGATGGGCAACGGATCTGAGAGCTGGGACAAATGAAGCCAAAGTCTGTGTAATTGTTGTAGCTTGGCTCAGGGCTGGCTCTGATGGGAAGCACAGAAAGTTCTTTTCTCTCTCTCTCTCTCTCTCTAAATTTCCAGGGGTGCAGAAGGTAGAAAGAAGCAAATTCTCTTGCACTATGGGACCTCAAGCCTCCAGCTCAAAGTTCCACACTTGTGGAGAAAGGGGTGAGGCAAAGAGGGCTGGGTTGCCCAGGACCTAAGGAAGGCTGTCTGCTGCATTACAGTGTCTACTGAGGCCCAGGCACAGAGTCTAGGTCTGGGCAGTGTCTGGGGGAAGATGACCAGTCCCAGGCAGGTGACACACACAGGCTCCCTGGGCTGATGCAGGCAGTGACGCATAGAAGCCAAGGTACTTGGATACCATTCAGCCCCTCCCAAGACAGGCTTGAGTTTCATATGCCATGGCAGCAAGTGCCTCTGGGCCCACTGCACCATCTCAACGCTCTAGATTTAATCAAGAGGTCACTCTGAAACAGCACATGACTATTTTCATGGACCAAGAGCCTCAAAAGGACGGTGATGGCACCCAAGAGCTTCTTCTGTATCGCGCAAGCATTTTCAAGAGTGGCAGCATCATGTTAAGAAAGGAGGGAAAGAGGACTGGGAGCAGCCGAGGCCTCTGACCTTTTGGAGTCCAAGGATGGTAGTTAGAGTAAATCCACCAGAATCAGGCCTCCTGTTCTCAAAGACATCTTAGAGAGTATTCCTTGTGCTGAGTTGGCTTCCTGAATTTGTCCAAAGTCAGCAACAGGTAAGATCCCAGATAACCATACCAGGGGAACGAAGCTGGAGAGGTTGGGCACCAGCAGGGTAAGCCAAGTCGGCCTGGAGGAATGCAGCTTTCTGAGCTACAGAATACTTGGTTATCACCGGGTTTGGCATCCTACTCCAGGTGGACACCCCTCTGACACAGGGCTTCCCAGACCTGGGTGTGTTAGAAAATTTCCTGGAGACCTTCGTGCAAGATACAGGGACCTCCATGATCCCTGTTTTGCCTATTAAGTCAGAATTTCTGAAGATGAACGTCCAGAGAGCTGTATTTTAAGCAAGTTTGCTGAAGAATTCTGGGACAGCTACTTCACCGACGGGACCTGTATATGGGAAGGACTGCATATTCCTCGCTGTTTCTGCCAGAAGAAATCTCAAAGCAGGAGCTCATTCCTTACAGGTAGCCTGTTCTATTGTATGTAAGTCATGCTGAATTGCCCCGAAGGTCTCTATATTGCACTAACACCTGATTCAGAGTCAGTTCTTTCTCAGCTCTTACCTACCCGATGAGAAAGGAAGGGTGTATTTAGTAACCCTATTGCATAATTCTTCCTCAAGTGACAACTCAGAAAAAAGTTCATTTCTCCCAGGCTGATAAGCTCAGGGTAAGAATCCAGGTGTACTCTGAGGCAAGCGTTGCATTTGCGTACATTCATTTGGATGAAAAGATTGCATTCATTCATTCTCTTTGAGCCCTTCTTCCCTGCACTGAGACCTGGTGCTACACAGGAATCAGAACACAGACTCTACCGTCACGGAACTGGCAGCCCAGAGGAGCCACGCGCATGTGTGACTTTCGTCTGCCTTCCCAAGCGGATAGAGGACCGGGGAGGAAGGACCAGAGGGAATAGAGTTGATCAGGTATGGCTTCCTGGAAAAGGTGGCATTTTTCCATGAGTTGGACTTGATGGCTGATGATACCCCAGAAGAAAAGATGTGGTCTCATGGGTGGAGGGAGCAAGGTGAAGTGGGGTGTCCATCGGAAGAACAAGGAGTACGGCAGGCAGGGCAGGATGGCAAAGTGGGGAGCATCCTTCAATGCTCAGGGTTAGCTGAGGTTGAGGAAAGAGACCTCCACCTCCCTCCTTCACACTGAGGCCTATGTCCTAGACCTGGGGAAACACGCCTGGTGTAGCCTTACGCTAACAGGTGTCCCTGTCTCTGCTTGCAATTTAGTTTAAGGTTGTTCAGGTCTAAAGAAACTGTTTTAGAAATGGGCCTGCCTGGGGCACCTGGGTGGCTTAGTGGGTTAAGGGTCTGCTTCAGCTCAGGTCATGATCTCAGGGTCATGGGATTGAGCCCCACATCGTGGAGGGGTCCCTGCTCAGTGGGGAGTCTGCTTCTCCCTCTGTCTCTGTCCCTCTGCCCTGCTCGTGCTCTCACTCACACACTCTCTCTCTCAAATGAATAAATAAGAAATCTTAAGAAAAAAAAAAAAAAAAAGGAATGCGCCTGCCTGGTTCTCCTTAATATTCATCAAATGTGGTGCCATTTGATGGGCCCTCATCCGTGCCGGGCCCGCCCACGGGGGTGAATATAAGAGCCTGTGCAGGGCTCCCCTTGCCTTGGGTCATGCAGCCCTCAGCCAGCGGCCAGGTATTTCCTGGGCATCTATCGGATGGCCAGCAGCGAACAGGCCATGGGTCGTGCCTGGAACAAGTCTGATTTACTGAAGGAGCGAGAGAATTTTCTGGAAATCGGACAGGGAGCTTACCTGTCTCAAGCACAGAGAAACGGGTAGGGAGGAAAAGCAAGTACAGCACAGCCAAGATTAGACCAGTAGAACAGCCTGCTTGGGACTGTCAGCGAAAAGATGATTCCTCACACTTGTTAAAGTGAGAACCGTCCTGAGAGGTGTGGGCCCGCCGTGGGGGGGTCTCTGTGTGGGGAGGGGTGGCAGCTGGGGAGAGAAGTCAGGCTCAGTTCTGAATACAAGGACCAGGGATTAATAGGCAAGGAACAGGATCTGTGGGTAGAAAGCTGCCAAGAGCAAACTGCAAGGCTATGGCAGAGTCTTACTAGACCAGCTCGACAGGAAGGCAGGCAGAGCCTAAGATACTGGGGTCCGCACTGGGGCTGAAGAACGTGGTCAGACATGGTGGGGAGAGTTTTCGTTTTACTAAGCCGGTCAAGGGCAGAGCACAAGGTCAGGGAGCGGTCGGGAGGAGAACCCAGAGAAGCGTGACTCGCATTTGGCAGAAGGAGAGTCTTCGTCAGGCCCCTGCGGTCAGTGCCTGTTGCTGCTGTCACTGCCTGTTGCTGAGACTACCTATGACTGTCATGGCAATTTCGGGTCACTCCCTCTACAGCCCAAGTCCGGGCTGGAAGAGGCTTTGGATGGACCAGGTCTGGGTCCCCTGTCTTGGCCAGAGCAGCAGAGGAAGGTGCAGCCAGGATGGAAGGACTGAGAGTTACCCGCACCTATAGTCAGGCAGCGTCCAGGTGAGCCCACGCTAAGGTCCCGGACAAGGGTTCAAGTGTGAGCATGAATGAGGGAGACAGGAAGGGCAGGACGGGGTCAGTCGAGGAAGAGCACTTCTGCCAAACCAAGGTGACGTGGGGTGTCATATAGGGGACGGGCCGGAGCACGGGTTTCCCACCAAGTCAGGCAGCTAAGGAGGACTCATGAGAGGGGTCTTCCTTGAGAAGGGGAAGCCCCACTTCACCCTGGGAGAGAGGGGAGAGCGTGCACAGAGGAGGGACGGCCTCTGGTAGGTTTGGGGGGCAGTGTGTGTGTGTAGGTGGACTTCATGGCTGTGACCAGGTCCTGTGCCTGCATGGTGTGACAGAGACAGTGAACACAAGATTCAGACCGTGGGCTAAGGAATCTAAACACTCCTTTTGGCAACCGGCTTTTCATTCCTCACTTAGCCACGGACCCCGCCCAGCTGCGTGCCTTATCCGGACACAGCAATAAGGGAAGCAAACATTTCTGCAGTGTTCGCGCTATGCCACGCCCCGCGCGAAGCTCTTGATGTGTACTAGTGAATGAATCCTCATTACAGCGCTTTCAGAAAGGTTCTATTATTATGTCCATTTTGCAGATATGGAAACTGAGGCACAATGAAGCCCATTCTAGTATGTGTGTGGTCTGTTAGCCCTTTGCGACTTGTGCACCTGCATTACAGTGCAGGAGGGTAGGTGCTCAGAAAATAACAGCACGACGTACACATACATCTGTGTATGTATATCTCTGTTCATGCCCTCTGTGACTTCTTCAGCGGAAGTTTTCGAAGCGGGGAGGCAACACCACCTTTTCATCTTTGCACCCTCAAAACACCACGGACAGAGCTTGGTGTGTATAATAGGAGACATTCAGTGCCTTTTCATGGAGCAGATGAACTAAAGGTTTCCAAGCAGGGCAGTGATGGATGAACTAAAGGTTTCCAAGCAGGGCAGTGATGTGGTGAACGAGGTTTTGGGGGGTCTGACCACTGGCAAAGTGGAGTGAAGAGGAAGGGCCGGAAACAGAGCCTGTGTGTTTCTGAGCTGCGTCCGATGGCCAGAGGGAGTACCGCGATCTGTCCAGAGAACCCACAGCCATCTGGGGCTCGCCTCTCCCTTCCGGGTTGTACCGCAAATTCTTGGCCCCAAGTTTTCCTATCTTTTCCTGTTTCCCAGCTTTGGGCAACCACATTTCCTGCCTAAAAGAGTCCTTCAGTGGAATTCATGGACCAGCTAGAGACACTCAGCTCTGCATAGACTGTGAGTCTCTGTGAACTTTTTGTTTTCAATCCTAACATTTGGATCATTTAATTAAGGACTGAAAACATAATGAACACCTCTCAGCTATCAAAGGGCGTTAGAAACAACTCACAAACACAATTAACCTTGGTCCCAAAGATAAAAAGGAAGCAGGCACAATATGGCATTCTGCTGTTGATAGTAATCAGTTAACAAAGTAAGCAATTAAGGCAAACACTGAAGGAGTTTACACAAACCCAGAGCAGCATTGGCTGTCCTCGCCTGGCCTCTGCAGGTGGCCACACGGGGCTCTGGACTAGTGGCTGTCCAGGGGCAGGGCCGCCTCCGAATGTCTGGGGTGTGGGTTTTGAAAGCAAATACTTGATATTGTAATATAATTTTATTTGAGGGATACTTTTCAAACTTAATTTTTTAAAAACATTAACTACGAAAATAAAAGCTTGAGAAAAATCTTTCTGGTTGGTGGGAAATGGCCGAAGATAGATCCTCAAGGTAAGAGATTTCCTTCTCCACGAGGGACGTGATGATGCTCTCCAGAGGAAGCATGGGGTTACCATGGGAGCCTTTAGAGAAGAAATAATCACTGGAACATTTCCCTTCCTTCTTTTCTTCCTTGCTTGCTTCCTTCCTTCCCACTTAAACATTTATACCCCCAATCCATTCCATCAAGGACATGAGATGGATAAATCCTTTTGCATAGTTTCTAGAGGCACTAGGATGCATCAAACTTGACTAACATGGGACGCCTGGGTAGCTCAGTGGGTTAAAGCGTCTGCCTTCAGCTCAGGTCATGATCTCAGGGTCCTGGGATGGAGCCCCACATCGGGCTCTCTGCTCTGCAGGGAGCCTGCTTTCTCCTCTCTTTCCTGCCTGCCTCTCTGCCTACTTGTGATCTCTGTCTATCAAACAAGTAAATAAAAATCTTAAAAAAAAAAACTTGATTAACAAATTCTCTTTTGTTGTGTGCTACCCATTGGGCTGGCTTCTATGAACACAGTATTCATAGGACGAAATATCTGTTCTTGGGGTTGTCAGGGGCATTACCCCAGACAGAACAGAAGTAGAAAGAGAGGTCCCACACAACAGACTATAAGACTGTGTGTCCTAAGTGATGTGGAACTTACCAGTCAGAAGACTTTGGGGGCAAGTAACAGAAAATTCTACTCAACATGGGAATTTATAAGCTCCTGTAGCAGGAAGAGCAGACACAGTATGGACCTGCCCTGTGGGCTCCTGTCTGCCCCGCTTCCATCTGCTGAGGAAGCTGTCTGTGGGCTGGCAGCAGGCTTGGGGACAGCAGCTCAGGGGGTCACTTCCTGACAAGGTCCAGGGAGGACTTGGGGACAACTCTGCCTGCAGGTGAGGGAACCGTCCTCACAAGCATGGCTCACGGCCCAGTGAGGGGATCCTACACTCAGGCCCGAACCAGCTTCTAACCGAAAGGCATGTGATTACAAGAACTAGCTTAAACCAGTGAAGGTTTGCCCTGAGTCACATGGAGAAGAAGCCTCCCGCCCAGAGAAGGCAGAGGGTAGGAAAGGAATCCAGGAAGGTAAGCAGACCAACTTCTCCATGCCCCCACGGCCCCCACGGAGCAGGACTGCAGGGTTCTCCTGGCAGGCACAACACAGGGCGGTTATCTGATTTGACCTTGGGTGTGACAGCGTGTTCTGGCCTTACTGTTCTTAATGAGCCTTCCACAGTTGTTAGCTATTACTATTGTTAATGGCTGGGAAGGGACTAGAGCTGCATCCTGATGATTCTAACGGGGGCAACACATGGTGGGTTTCATTGTGTGTGTTTCCCACCGAATGGCAGCTGACGTTTGCCTTTGACTGGAAGGGAGGGCACTGCTGCAGGATGTCCACAGCCCCCAACTCGGAAAATTTGCCTAATGTCATCTTCAGCTCAATGGCCAAACGTCATTCACAGACCTTCCTTGTACCCACAAAGTGGGGTCCATGCTCTACAAATCTACCTGTTCATAATAATCGGTGATGCTCATTAGTCTGAGGGACCGAAGCTTTCACAGCTACATCCAATACTCACCACGAGGGGAGAAAGTCCTGCTCACCAAGAGTAAGACAGACCTTGGAAAATTTCCACCCAACCCGAGAAAGTCTTCTGTTCTCCTTCCTCCCTACACGTTCAGACCCTCTCCCTTCTGCAGGTACCCCGACAGCCCCTCATCCCTGCTTGCAAAGCTGGATCTGTGGAAGGTTTTCAATATTTGAGGTCCTGATATAACCAGCCTACCCACGTTTCTAGGAAACTGACAACTCGATGCAATGTGGAAACCTTTCTATAGTTCTTTATTTCCTTAATATTTCATAAGGAAAAATGTCAAACACACAGAAAACATTCCAAGAATAGTGCAATGAATACCTCTCTGTCCTGCATCCCGACGCAATGACTGTGAACAAGTTGCTGTATTTACTTTCCCTCTCTCCTTCCCCACTCTCTCCCTCCCTTTCTCTCTCTCAGATCATTCGAAAGCAAGTCCCATCCATGTCGACACTTTATCTCTAAATGCTTTAGCCTGTACCTCCTAAGAATGAGGACACTCTCCTGCTTAATTATGATACTATCCTCACGCCCAAGAAAATTAACAAGATTTCCCTCTATGATCTACACCAGGCCTTCCCCAAATTTCTGTGTTTGCAGAACTCTAATCAGTTAAAGTTCTGTGAGTGTTGTTTTTCAGACACACAGAAGCGTGCGTGTGCGTGCGCGTGTATGCCCACGTGTGTAAATGAGCTCGTGAAGTGTGGTGTGTGCAAACATGACTGCACAAGCGTCCATGTAGATGGGCACACGCGTGATCACGTGTGTTAGGCACTCACATATGTGGTGGGCACGTCGTGGGTGTGTGTCGAAGGAGGGGGAGGCTGGGCATCGTCTTTGAGCGAAAGGAATCAAGACATGCTAGAAAGAACATACTTGATGTTTTTCTTGCTTCAAATGCGTTTGAAGAAATAGGAGTTGAGCGCCAGCAACTGCTGAGTGGAGCCAATCTTGGCTAAGGAGGCTGAAGATACTAATGGTTTTGTTCCCCTTGATAGGTTGATTCAGGTGTCCCTGTCTCGCTTCATCTTGGAAGAGCTCTCTCTGAAAGGGAACAGGCACAAAAGTCCTTTCTCTTCTCAAAAGGGTCAGCATTATCTTCTGTTTGCCTCGCCAGGCCTGCAGCTGGCGCACAAAGAAAGGTGTAATTACAATGTGATGTGTGCTGATGGCGGGGCCTGGAAATTCTCCACCGCTCACTCTGCTCGGAATACATTTCAATTTGGTGCTGTGAATTTTACATTGAAATGAGTTTTTTCTTTAAAACCCTAGAGAAAACAGCCCCTGCACAGGAGCATTAACAAATTGCTTTGCAAATCTAGGCTACAGTGAACATTCAATTTGAGGAGGTCAAATCGAGCTTGGGCCCGAAAGCCCAAAGCCCGGGCCCAGCCAGCCCAAGTTGGCTCTGCAGGGGAACGTGGCCATGGATTTGGTCTCGCCTTAGCCTGGTCTGATCTCCTGAGCCCATCTCCGGGCTGGCTCCTCGAGGTCTTTCCAGATGTCCATATGTCTCTGACCCAGGTTGGGACGTCGGGGGCCGGGGGGCTGCTGAGATGGGGGCAAAGGACCCACAGCAACAGATACTAGGCAAGTACAGGCTGGTATGGATGGTGAAACCTTTGCTTCTAGCCCTTCACCATACAAAGCAGGGTGCAGAAGCTAGGGGGAGGGCTCGAGAGCTTCAGAAAGATCCCCCTACTGATTGGTGCCATCATCAGTATAGTAACATTTATTGAGTGTCAGCGATCTGCCCAGCATCATGCTAAAGGCTTTAGATTTGCCTGGCCGCCCACAACAATTAGATAGTTTTTTAACAAACCAGTTTCTCATGTCTATAGATTGGGAAGTGGAAGCATGGAGAGGTAGAGCAGCCTAAAGTCATGCAGCTGGAATTTGCACTTGGACGTGTCCATCTGCGTTTCTTCCTTGGTGACCAGCAGTCCCTGCTGTTGAACCTCGCTGTCTGCCCGCCAGGCCCTGCCTGCCTTCAAGTTGTCCTGGCCCCAGCATCCCCCACCCACACCTTGATTTTCCTTCCTCACAGTGCCAGCTTCCTCCTAACCTGCAGGCTGCAGACACTGCTGCATCTGGGCTCCAGGCAGAGGGAAGTCTCTAGAGCCATCCTCTAGTAGGGGAAGGGCTGACTCTTAACCTTGGTTAAGATGAGTTCTGGTCCTTGGCCTGATGTTTTCTAGACCTGTCCTCTATTCGGAGCTGAAAACAAAGGAGAGTCATGTTATCCTGCTTGTCTTGTGTTTACCTTGTTTCTCAGGATTCAGCGGCTCTGTGCCCTCACCCGTCATGCCGCCACTCACCCCTGCTCATGCTCCAAGGGAAGGCTGGGGGCACCCAGGAGCTGAGTCTGTGGGCTCCGTGATTACCTTGTACTTTACCCGACGCTCATGTATAAGAGGTAAGCCTAATTCCCAGCGGGTCCCAAGGGCTGAATGCAACGGGCCCAGGGCTCCCACCAGCCTTGCCTCTACCTTAAAGTCACTTCTCCAGTGGCCAAATGTGACCACGTGAGCGGCCCCTCAGGATGTCCTAGCCGGAGGGACCCTAGCACTGGGGCGAAGGAGGGCATCATCAGGCCTTTTCTGCCGCCCTGAACACAGCTTCCCTCAAGCCTTGGAGATCAATCGGCCCCAAATAAGCCTTTGGAGCCGCCGTAAACCCAGTCCCCAGGGCCCTTGCCACGAAGTCCGGGGCAGCTTGGGGACCTGGATTAAAACGATACGTTTTCAATTTGGCCTTAAACGAATTCACCAAATCGGCATCTTTGATGTCAAGTGGAAGTGAATTCCACAAATCTCAATTTATTTTATGGGGAAGAGTTATTGATTTTTTTTTTTATCGTCTGCTTCTTCTTCTTCTCCCCTCCCAGCTGCCAACCCTCTTCCACCTGGATTGAATTGTTTGATTTAAGAGCGGCAGTTCAGAAAGAGGAAGACGTGCCTCTCCCCTCCATTTCACACCTCCCCCACCCTGCCATGCCCAGGCACAGCCCTTCAGCAGCCGGGCCCCGCGGCAGGTGCCACCGGGCAGGGGCAGGCCTCGGGCGGGACTTCCCCCAAGGGGGCTGGGGCGGCCATGCGTGTCCTGGCTGGCCCCACACCACTTCTTGGCATGCGCCTACATTCGGCCCCTTTGGTGCCTGTGTAAAGGCTGTTCTATGTCACGTGTTCCCATGTCCTTTTCCCACGTGATGTCATTTAGCTTCTGGAGGCCCTGCGATGGCTGCCCCTCATCCCTGCAGCAGGCTCGACACCCAGAGCCTCGCACAAAGGGCCCTGTTAATCCGAACCCAGCCTGTCTACGCAGCCGCTTCTCTAGCTGGTCTTCTTTTTCCTTCTGGAACATCTTTTACTTCCGAAGGTATTTGTACTTCTGGCGCCTGGAGACAGTGAGGGGTGTGGTCCTTATTGATCACGCCGTCGAGGCCTGTGCCCTGACTCACACCAGCCAGCTCTTGGCCCGGCCTCCGCTTATGTCCTCCACCCCGGGCTGGGACGTGAGGCTGTCCCAGCCACCCCCACCTTCGCGGACTCCTATGACCCCTGTTGCAGTGACTGCAGACGTAGAACATCTGGAAGGGAACTACTGGTCCCCACCACTCATCTCCTCCCAGGGGCTTGCTGTCTCGAGCGATGGCTCCACCATTCATGTCTCTGGGGAGGAGCCCAGTAGCCGTCCTGAGTTGACGTCTTACCTCATACCCAGGACTGGTGCACAGAAAAATGGCACCCAAAGATGCCCAGGCTGTCTCCCCAGAATGTGCGAGTGTGTTACTTTGCAGGGCAAAAGGGATTTTACTAATACGATTAAGCTTGAGGACCTTGGGCTGGGGAGATTATCTTGCCTGATCTGGGTGGACTCAATGCAGTCGTGTGAGTCGTTAAAAGGGAGGACCTTTCCAGGCTGTGGTCAGAGTGAGAGGTGACCGTGTGGACAGGACTCGAGGGCCTGGTTTCAGTGCTGTAATGCAGGCAGCTGTGTGCAAGGTCTGAACAGCGGCCCCTGG
Source organism: Mustela putorius furo (assembly GCF_011764305.1). NCBI lineage: Eukaryota > Metazoa > Chordata > Mammalia > Carnivora > Mustelidae > Mustela > Mustela putorius. The sequence continues at coordinate 40,747,597 of NW_025422010.1, forward strand.
AAGCCCGAAAAGACAAGGAAACGGGTTCTCCCCGGACCTCTGGAAAGGAACGCAGCCCTGACAACCTCTTGATTTTAAGTGCAGGAGAACTATCAGATTTCTAACCTACAGAACTCTGAGATGATACCTTTTTTTTTTTTTCTAAAGAGTTTATTTATTTATTTGACAGAGATCACAAGTAGGCAGAGAGGCAGGCAGAGAGAGGAAGGGAAGCAGGCTCCCCGCTGAGCAGAGAGCCTGATGCAGGGCTCGATCCCAGGACTCTGGGATCATGACCTGAGCCGAAGGCAGAGGCTTTAATCCACTGAGCCACCCAGGCACCCCATGATACCTTTTTTTTTTTTTTTAAGATTTTGTCTCTTTATTTACAGAGAGAGGGAGGCAGAGCAGGGGGAGGGGCAGAGGGAGCGGAGGAGAGAATCTCAAGCCGGCTCTGAGCTGAGCACAAGGCCTAACTTGGCCCGATGCTCAATTTCCTGACCCTGAGATCGTGACCTGAGCCGAAACCGAGAGTCAGACATTTAACCCACTGAGGCACCTGGGCCACCCTCCAGTGATAAATATACGTTGTTTATAACCAGCAACTCTGTGGTCACCAGTTAGGACAGTGACAGTAACTGACACAGGCTCCCATGAACACCTCCTGAGAGCGGCCTCTCTCGGCCTCCTCACTGGCCTCCACCCGTGGCACCAGTTTGCCTCACACGCCCCCTCCCCCGCCCCGCCCACCCCCTGCAGCCCATCGTCCACTAGGAGCCAGAGTGGCCTTCTCATTGCTTCCCTGTTTATTCTGAAATACTGTCAAGCATTTAGAGACGTTGCTGGAAGAAGACAAGGAGTCTCCTGCCCTCCGCACTCCCGTTCACCAGTTGTTAGCATTTTGCCTTGTTTGCTTGGCCCCCTTGTCTCGGATCATGCCCTCTCTCAGAGGGTGCCCTGTCTCCGCTTCTGACCCTCGGATTTCCACTGTACGTGGGATGAAGGCCACATAGTCCTGCTCAAGCACAGCCCAGGCCCTGCCTCCTCTCCCACAGCCCTCTGCTCCTACCTCTCCCCTGGGTCGCTGTGCTTATGGTCCTTCCCTAGCCCTCCCAGGCCCCTACTGCATTTCACCTTCGTAGCACAGCCTCCCCTCCTTCTCGTCATGGCGCTCAGGCCATCACCTCCCCGAGATCTGCGTACTAAAGTAGCGCTCACCCCGGCTGGCCACTCTCCCTCACGTTACCCTGTTCTTTTTCCCTTACGGCATTTATCGGGGCTCGAGACCATCCTCCTTATCCTCTGCCTGTTTCCTCCTTTGTTCATTCACCTGTAGGTCTTTGAGTAGGACTCTGTATGTCCACCTCTTATCCTTAGATTCTAGAACAGTGCCTGGCCCACAGTAGGTCCTCCACCAATATCTACTGACTGGCTAACTTCCTGTGACACATCCCTAAGCCCTTTCGAAGAAGCTCACTGCTTTACAGGTGTGTGTCTTCTCTTAAGGGCAAAGGAACAGTTTCTTGCCCTTTTCAATCTTTGCCTCTCGAGGCTGGGCATGAGGCGGGTCCTCAGGACTGCTGGGGAATTTTCTTGGGAAGTGTGAGCTTCTCCATATGGAGGCCCCGATGCCTCGCCGCTGCACCATCTCTGACACCTATAGCTTCGAGCGGTCCCCGTGACGGAGGCCCATGGGCATCATACCTCTGCTCTCCTGCCCTGTCATTTTCTTTGCAATTTTTCTAGGTGCTGTTAACTTTCTACTACTGCCTGTTCTCCTCAACCCTGCTGTGGGATGATACGACCAGTTCTGTGGCTTGCCCAAAGTCGCACAGGGAATTAATGGCTGGACGGATCCCCAGATCCCTAGCCTGTGTCTTTTCCTGCAGACCACAGAGCAGCTGGCCCTCTCCACTCCCCTCGGGGACTGAGGAGCCCAAACGTGATATTGCAGGCACAAAGCTTTTAGCGGAGGTGGGAGGGCAGGAAGCGCTGTGGTTAGGTGAGCTCTGGGTGTATGTGTGTCTAAGGGCTTTTCATCGCCTCTCCTCCCATTCATAGGGTCATTCATTCATCAGCCAGATCTTCATTCAAGACTCATTCATGGAGTGCTTCCCCTGGGTCGGGCTTCCTGCTTGGCGTTGAGGACGCTGGGGAAAGAAGCAGGGGCCTGCTTCCCTGAACCCGTTCTCACCTGCAGAGGCCCCCACCGCCATCCCTGAGGAAGTGAGGCTGGATTGGAGACCCCAGGCTCAGCAGGTAAGGGGTCAGCTCCCTTGAGATAACTTGGTAAACTCGGTGCAAAGTTACACGCAGCCAGAAATAATCAGCAGGATCCTTGCAAAACGCTCCAGTTGGAATTGACCCCTCCCCCCGTGCTCCCTGCTCCCTCTGCCCTTCCCATGAGGGGCCTCTATGATCCAGGCTAAGCTCATCACAAAACCACAGAGGCTAGTCCAAGCAGAGGACCGGTGACCCCCTCTGGACAGTCAGGGGTCTTTCTTCGCATTTAAAAACCGCATGTGAGACAAACTCTTTATTGGTGGGTGAGAAGGGGTGAGCCCATATTCACGTCTCTGCCATTGTGTGTAGCCCAGGAGTGAGGTCAACAGGCATAGCCAAGAAAGGGAGGCAGAGAGTCCCAATGGTGACTAAGTCCCTGGGTTTCTGCCGTCATCGACCCAGGAGTCTTAACTTGCGTTCTTGCGCAGCTCCGCTGAGCGATCAGGGATGACGGGCCAGCTGGCTTTGTCCGCCCGGCCATGAAGACCACGAGGGACCCTCCTTGGTCCTCAGGCAGGGTTGGCCCTTCTTTTTGCATGGGGGAAGGGCTAGGGCGGGGCCCCCAGGCCTGAAGTCCGGGGCTGCTTCGGGAGAAGCTGTCTTCGGGGCTGCTTAACCCAAAACAAGGCTCTGAGCAGGGTGAGTGTCCCGCAGCGTGGCTGCTTCTCAGCGGGGCATCAGTACGGAACGTTTACTCTTCTACCCACCGCTTACCACCCGCTATGCACCATCTCTCACCTCTACCCCTCAGGGGCACTTAGACTCTCTGAACTTCTGCTCACTTGCCATGATGAAAACTCTGCCCAGTTTAAAGGATCACTTCGAGCTCAGTTTGCATTTCATGTCTGCCCTCCCCAGGGCAGTTTGACAGGATACCAGACTCCTGGAGTGTTATTGGGAGCACTGACCAGTTGAGGGGCAGACAGGAAGGCTGCTTAGGTTCTAGACAATCCAGGCCCCTTCCTTCTTCAGGAATCAGCTCCTGAGGGGAGGTGGGTGGGGGGAGCAGCCACAGGGCAGGGACAAGTGTCTTTTTACCCAACAGGTACTGGGATGTCTGCTTCTCTGGGTTCCTCTGACAGGCTGCCAACATCAGGGTGACAAGGCACATGAACACTACTGTCCCACAGGCCCTCCTGTGAGCTCTCTGCCGGTCAGTTCCCTGACCTGGGGATTTGGCCCAGCTCTGGCTCTCATGCCGTCTAGATCCTCCTGCTCTTTACTCCAGGGAGCAGGGCATCCTCCTGACAGCCTCCCCACAGCGAGAGAGTCCCCGTATGCTCACAGGAAATGAAATGATTCTCTCCCTGCCCCCTTCCCCACCTGTACTCTATCCTGCTGAATCAGAGTTCCCACCAAAGCGGCGCCCAGATGTTTTCTTGGCCTGGTCTCTGGGACCCCAGGATCCTTCCGCTTACATGTCTGTTTGAATATTCAAGAAGGAGAGGGTGCTCTGACCCAGCAGGATGCCTCCACATCAAGGGCTTCGTTGCACATGGGCAGAGACAGAGCTCAAAGCAGATTCAGAGATGGACTGTCGAGCTGGACGAGCTAGGTTTGCCCCTTGTTCGCTGTGCAAGTTGGGCAGTTTACCTCTCCTCTCTGGGCCTTGCCCTCTTCCAGCAGCACGTACAGTAAGGACAGTAATTGCACTGCCCTCGTGTGGTTTTATGAGGGTTGAATCGGGGGGTATATGAAGCACTGAAGGCAGGGTCTGGCACAAAGCAAGTGCTGGGTCAAAAGAGGACAGAGACGCATCGTGAAGGTCAGTGTGGCCGGGGCTGATCTTCAGCAGCGGGAAGCAGGGCGAGACTGTGGTGCGGTGCGGGAGGGGACGGAGCCCCTGGATGCTTGTGGAGGACGTGCCACCCCCTTTCCAGGGAAGTAATAGTGTCTCCAGCTTCTTTCCCTGTCAGGGGGCCTGCCTGCCTCAGTGGTCCAATCAGGAAAAGTGCCAAGGGGGTAGGAGCAACAGAGTGGCGTGAGGATGGCGGGGGCAGCAGCCGGGAGTGGGGATGGCGGCTGGGGGCCGGGTCGCTGCCCTGGCTCCGCTCCCAGATTTGGAAGTGTGGAGGGGCCTCCCACCAGGGCGCAGGGTGGTGGCTTGGGCAGACAGGCTGCCAGGGTCCTGCAGAGAGGCTCGATGGCCTCCCACCCCGGCAGAGCTCTGTGTCCTGCAACGTGGGCCTCTGCAGAGCCCTGTGGTCCCAGCCGGCCGAACAGCCCTTCCCTGGGAGAGGCATGCCACAGGACTGTTCTCAACATTAGAGGCGCTTTCCAGATTATCCCCAGATTCTCAGAAACAGACCCCTTGCCCTGCCTGAAGTTCGAGGGGGACGATGAAGCAGACCCGGGCCCGGAAGCTAAATCTTCAAAACAAAGTGTCCCCCCAGCTTCCTTGACCCCCAGGAGGAGAAGTGTTGGATCACAGGGAAACAGGGACCCCGTCCCACAGGCTGTGTGATGCCTACCACCCCACCAAGCTGTGGCTCTGGATGGCCCTGTGTGCTTTCTGAGGGGGGCCCCAGGCTCCCCGGGCGGCAGCTCTGCAGAAAGCAGCCCGCGAGGCTTTCCACAGCATCTGCCAAGAATACACCCGACATAATAATTTCTTTGACCTCCACCACATGAGTTTCTGAAAAGAACAAAACAGCATCATTCCCTGGCATTTACAGTTTAAACCTTTCCTATTCAAGTTTCTAACAAAAAAAGCCACCAACCCATTCTGGCCGTGATTAAAATTCATAGGCTTGCTGCAGAGAACAGATGCAGAAGCAATTTTAGGCCAGTCATATCCCAGGTCTGCAAAATTAATTTGACAGGTTTGCATTAAAGCACTGATCAATATCCACTTTAGAGCGGCAGAGGCTAACGGAGAAAAAATAAGTGACCGGAGTGTTACCAGACGAGAAAAAATGAATCTTTGAGACTTTTTTCCCTCTAAGCTTGCACCTACATCAGAAGTCCTGACCTCAATCCATTGATCGGCTGCAGTTAACATGACAAAAGGCCCAGCAGATAGACCGTCGTGGCCTACCAGGGAACAATCACCCGGATACACTAAATGTTTGACGGAGTGGCTAGACTGTGGAATCAGTTTTGGCTTTCCAGGGCGGGCCCCCAGCCTGGCCTTCCTGAGCCCTGGCCCTCCCTCGCCCGACAGCTATTTGCAGAGACCAACTTTTCCCAAACTTCCTGCCATGCCTGGCCTGGGGATGTGTGTCCCTGCCCCGCCCCCCCACTCCCACACCCTGGGGAAGCTGAGGCTGGCTGGAGGCCATCGGGGACCAAACCCTTCTTGAGACAGCACTCAGCCTGAGAGGCGTGGAGCCTTAGTCAGCTGGGCCCTCCAGAGGGTTTGATTCAAGACAGGATCAAGTCTGAGAAATAGAAAGGCCCTGATGGATGGTGACTGCCTGTGTTTGGAGGAAGAGGGGCGTGGCAGATTCTGCTTTGATTTGATCATCTGGAGGTGTGTTAAGGAATGAGCTGTGTCCTCCATTCCTAGGTCTGGTTGCCTGCCTGCCTCTTTCGCACACCGTGGCCAAATCACATTGCACCAATCATCAAATGAATCTAAAACGAGCATCCACTAAGGAAAGAGCCTCTCCCGAGGCCCCGATCCGTCCTCGCCTTCTCCAGAGGCTGTCCTAGGGGACGTTCAGTGCCCTTCTTGGCTGACGCCCAGCTCACTCACTCAGCCCCTGGCTAAGCAGAGCAGCGCCTTCTCCCAGAAAGACGACATGAGCCACAAAGACAATGAAAGACACAATTTAAAATTTTCTGGTAGCCACATTTAAAGACATGAAAAGGAAGTGAACTGAATTCTAATAGCACATTGAACTGAACATATCTAAAATACTATCGTGTTACCACGGAATGAATATGGAAAATTGTTAATGAGACAGTTTGCATACTTTCTCTTTTTGTTCAAAATCTTACAACCCCTTCAGTCCGACTGACCACCTACGGAAGCCCCATGACCACAGTGCCTGGGGGCTGCTTTGTCCGGGAGGCAGAGAGAGAGACTCCCAGGTCCCGTCTGGGGCTCTTTCCTGAACATCCACAGCCAGATACCCTATCCTCCCCTTCTTCACTCCCATCCTCTCCGCTTCTAACCCTTGGCATGAACGTCATCTGGCCCTCATTCATACCCTAGTTCTTGAACACCGTGCTGATAAAACAGTGGTCATGGCCAGACTGAGACATCAACGCCCATCAGAGGTCATGGCCACCTTGTTCCGACACACATGGGCCAGCAGCTCCCCAGGGACATGGTATGTCCTGCTCCTCTGTTTAACCAAGCCACCGGGACCATGTCTGGCCCATAGAGGATCAGGTACTATGTAGGTACATATGTGCGTATGTATGTATGATGTTTGTATTAAAGATTTATTTATTTATTTTAGACAGAGAGAGTGTGCGTGAGTCAGGGGAGGAGCAGAGGGAGAGGAAGAGAGAGGATCCCAAGCAGACTCCCTGCTGAAAGGGGACCTCCCCCAACTCAGGACTTGATCTCAAGACCCCAAGATCATGACCTGAGCCAAAATCAAAAGTCGGCCACTCAAAGAGCTGAGCTGCCCAGACGGATCTGGTCTGGCATGATATTTAAGAAACGTTTATAAACCACTTATTACGTATTGGGTACCATCCTAAGCATTGGGCAAATATTAATTCAATTACCCTTCCCATCAATCATTTACAGTGCTGGCTGTTATGCATTTCCTTTTATAGACCAGGAAACAGAGGAGGGTAGGGGATTTGTCCAAGGTGTTGTAGACAGTAGGTCGCAGAGCAGGATTCAACCCCACAGTCAGGCTCAGCCTGCCCACTTCTCGTCACTACTCCCCTCTGCCTCTTGTTAAGGTTCCTTGACCCTCAGGACACATGTAGGCTGGCCCTTCTTGGGCAACCCCAGCAGAGTCGCCTTGGGTTCCTTTCTGATCCCCAGGATGGCACCCAGCCTTTGTCATCTCATGGTAGGCACTTGTGCGGGGGTCCTAGTCAGGAGGCCAGCGTTCTGCCTGCTGCGGCCTTGCCCTTGGAATGAACCCTGGGCAGATGGTTGGCCCAGGGTAGCCGACTGGAGGCACGAAACTGAAAGGCCAGGATTAGGGCTCTCCTGCAGCTGTTCTGCTCAGAAGGGCTGCGTGTGCAGCAGCAACTCAAGGCTCTTGGTCTTTACCTGGGTCCCAATCATGTCTCTGCCACTGCCTGGCTTTCTGACCTTGCACTGGTCACTTACCCTCTTCGTACAGAGTTTTACCAAATATAAACCTCAAAAGAGCCCCTGTCCCACTGTCCACTAAGGGGATTTAGGATCAAATGATGTCACGTCTTTGGAAGAGCTTTAAAAATGATAAAGGAATATGCAAATGTGAAGTCTTACTGGTGTTTGTACAATTATTGATGATAGAAACACGATGACTGTAGGTCATGATCCCAGGGTCACGGTGTCTTTGTCTGGGCAAATAGCCCTTTCTGATCCTCCTCCTCTACCCAAAGGAGCAGAGCTCCTGTCTTGAGAGCTTTTGATTTCAGGTAACTTTGCAGAAATCCTAGATGGTGGAATTGCTTCATCTGGTTGGTCTGATAAATAAGGAGTAGGTCACCAGTTGTCTGGGTGGATACAGTATAAATATGCATTAAGACACAGTGAGCGGTCCTTGTTTACGGACCTTCCCAAGGTTGCCTACCATTAGGTAACTGGGACTCCTCTCCCATTTTGGATTTAATCTGGACATCAGGAAGTACTGATACTGTTTCACTTTTGCCATGAATCTTCTGGAGGATTGTTCCTGAAGATCTGTCTGGCTGCATGGGAACCGAATACTGTGCCAGGAGCTCTGGGACCCAGGCTCATGATTTCCCTTTCCTTAGCTTCATCTCCACATGTGTAAAATAAAGGCACCAGGACCCGGCGGTCTCTGACGGGTCTCTATGAGAGCCCAGAGGAGGGGCTCCAGGTGTCATCAGGTCCAAAGAACTTGAAGAATGAAGATGCCAGTCTCGAGGGTGTCAGGTCATCAGCTTCCCAGGGGTGAATGTCAGTTACCTCACGAGGGGTTTACTGTGCAGCTCTCTTACCGGACCTGATCAAGAAGGCACTTTTGGCCCCGTGAAGTTGATGAGAGGGAAGCAGTCAGACCAAGGACATCCAGTCACAGGTGGTGGGACAGGCATTGAAACCAAGTGTGTCTGGCTGCAAAGCCCAGACCTTTTCCTTTGAAGCCTCGGTCCCCGACCACCAAGTTCAGCACACACACAGACACCTTCACAGACTACACAGACTACATGAGTTCAGCCCCATGTTTCCTCTTCTACTGTAATGCTTCTTACCCTCCTCAGGACAGAATGTCTCATGTTCGGTTGCACTTCGCTGAATGTGTGTCTCATACAGGCAGAGGCTGGCATGCCCCCAATCCAGGTCACCATCACCACACCATCCCCCCCAGGCACAGACAGCGGTACGTCGCTGGCAGGGGGATATACGCGAATTCCTAGTCGGTTTCAGTTGGATTTTTCAGTCGTAAAGCTGAGGTCTCATGAACCATCGCGGCTCTCTCTGTCCACTGTGATCAATGACTTCTGTTCATGTGATTTATTAGCACACGCTGCAGAGCAGTGGGGGATCCCGGGCCATGGAGAAAGCCCAACTCATGAGCCTCCAGGGAATGAACTCGGTCTTCATTTGGTGCTCCAATTGTTCACAGACGTCACCTGTGGGCCGGGGCCCAGAGAATGTCAGCCCAGGGTCTGTTTCTGCTTTTCCCTGGTACTGCCTCTCTGTTGCCAGAACCCCAGAGCACAGTGGACGCCTGTCCAGCCCCCTGATTGGGGCTCCCTGGGAGAGCACCAAATGGGTGCCCTGGATTTTCAAGGATTGCATGTGGCTGCTGGTGGGGATGTACGTTGTGTGATCATTGTTGAAAATTCTGACAGAGCCACCAACTTAATTATCGTATTCTTCTAAGTTTAGTCACACGTCCCTCAGCCATTCAGCCAAGATGTGAATCCCAAGGGGGTTTAAAGAGAATCAGAATGTGGGGGGTTCAGTAACGGGGTCAGACCGGGGAGGTGTTTACCTATTAACCTTCCATTCTGGCGACCAAACAGTCATACCCAGCACACAAGGTGGGCCCTGGAATTGTCACTATTAATATTGTCACTGAAGCAAGGTGCCTGGGGTTCATCCAGGCTATTCCAATGACAATATGATTGCTCATACTGTCAAAGCAGCCAAATAAGATGTGGAGAGCAAAGACCTGTTACAACGAGGACGTGGGAAGGAGAGGAGAGACGGGCTAGAGTCTGAGCACATACGCAGGAAAGCATCTGGATGGCGCGGAGTGAGGGAAGTGCCCTGGGAAAGAGCTTCTTGCATTGAAGCCATGCATTCATTCAGGCACGCACCATTCATTCATTTGGCAAGTATTTATTTGGCTCTCAGAATATTCCACTGCAATTCTAGGGATTGGACAGGGACACGGGATCAACGCTATAGCTCCATCTGCAAGTCTAATTGGGTCAGAGCACAGCGTGTTGTAACACCAGGGTCAAAGCAGGATCCACAGCACGCAGGGAGGGTTCAGAGGACAGAAATGCTGCTTCAGCAAGAACAAAATGGAGGACTTCATGGAGGAGGAATCTTGTGAAGACCTGTTTGTGTGAAAGAGCAGCCAAGAGTGCTCTGCAAATAGCATTATATTGTACCTTCTCTTTCTCTGCCTACAAAAATACCCGTACCATCTTCTCCAATTAGAGCCGATCCTGCCTTTTTTGTCTGAAGTATGGGCCTTAATTCCATTGGAACACACACACCCACACACACACACACAGTGAGGAGATTCCCTTGGGTGGACATGGGTTCTGCATGTGAGGATGGGCCCCCCAGAGTGTGTGGTGTCCAGACTTGGGTGTGGTGGCTTGTGGTCCAAGGGCTCTAAAGCCATGGCCCCTCCGTTCCCCAGCCATGGCCAGGTTCCAACAGTGGCCAGCCACGTCCTGGAGCCACACTATTGGCCATCAGAGAGGACGGGACAGCGGGTAACCAGTCAGCCATTCTCCCTTCTTCAGACGAGCAAACAAAGGCACAGAGAGGCTAACAAGTTTGCCTGAAATGCTGTGATTTGAACTGGTCTTGATTATTTTCAACACCCAAGTCCTTCAAAAGATTGGCAGAGGCAGAGCTTAGATTTCTAAGCCCCCCTCCCTGAAACGCCTAGTCTTCCTCCCATTTCAGCTGCCGGGGGTCCTCCACACGGTCTGTGCCAGCCCCCATCCGCACTTGCTGTCTGGAAAAGCTCCAGTCGGGGCTGGAGGCTGGCAGTACAGCGGGGAGGGGCGGGGGAAGGAGGACGTGGTGCTTTCTCTGCCATGCCTTGTGGCCACCCGTTCCACAAGTTGGGGACTACTTGTGGCTCTTGCCATGGGTTGTGTCTACGTGACACGTGCGTGGTTGTGGACAGCCTCTATCTCCTAGACTGAAAGTTCCCCGATGGTTGCCACTGTTTCCCTGGCACGAATGAATGAAGATTTGCGTCTCCTGGTCAAAGACTTTTAGGCATCCTCAGGGAAGGCCAGGAAGGCGACAGACCATTCCAGAGGCTTTGTCTCTGCTTGTATATGCTGGACACCCCTGCCAGAGAGTGGGGTGATCAAGCGCCAATCATCCCCACAGTGGAACAGACAGACCCTAGTGTGCGCCCTGTTGATCAGAGGGACACACCAGGGTGGACAGGAGCTCCTCCCTGGCTTCTGTGTCTGCCCCACTAGCCTCGCCAAAATCTCCCTATTCCCTGTGATCCCCTCGGTGGGACGGGGTGGGGGCCAGAGGTGAGGACGGTGTCCAGTGGGGTGGATGGTGTGAAGGGTGAGGGTTCCTGCCAAAAGAAGGAGTCAGTTGGGCTGCTCCGGCTGAACTCACTGGAAAAGCAATCTTGAAAAGAAGGTTCTGGCTCTTGGAATTAGAAGCATGACAACTGGAAGGGCCCTCAGTCCCCTGCCTTGCTTTGAATAAGGGGCTATCCTTCCATTTTATGATGAACCAGCTGAAGTAAGGAAGCCAAACCATCCCGACTTCAGGGAGCCGAGGAAAATGAGCGCCTCCAGGACCGTGTCTGGGCTAGCGGCAAGACCCCGGCCAGGGTTATCAGAGCGAACCCTTTTATCATTAAATTGCCCCATTTGTGTCCCAATAGGATTGGGAGGCATATGCACTGCAAAATATGAGCGGCCGAGACGCCTTATTCTCCCTCTTTCTGTAAATTAAAAAAAAAAAAAGCCAAATAACCATGGCGGGACCAATTGTTTGATGATGTCTCTCCTGGTGCTTAATTTTATTTCACGACATAAAATAAGGGGGGGGGGTGCTGGGGGCCGAGGGGAGAGGTGAGGACTTCTGTCAAAGTCCAGTCTCCTGGGTGAACACCTGAGGGGAAAAGGACTGAAAAGAACTTAATTCAAAAACTCCTTTAGGCTCACAGGAGCTTCTTTCCACCAGTGAGAGTCAGACAGCTACGGAGAGAGAGACATCAATAAATAATCAGCTGGCTTAGACTTTTAAATGGGAGTCCCAGCATCACCAGCCAAAGGTAAATTGCGTCTTTTCTACCAGCTTCCAGCCTCCAAGCAGGGCTGCTTGCTTGTGTGGACTGGACAACCTTGCTCGTTGTAGATGCAGCCTGGCCCTTCTTTCTTTAAGATGTATAGATCCTATTCATTCCCACCACGTATGTTTGAAGATATATATATATATATATGTATATATGTACATGTATATATATACACATATAAAGATATAAATATATATATTTCCCACGTGTCTCATTCTATCTCCTATGTATCCTATTTCATATACACATACATATATATACATATTCATATATATACACATATACATATATACATATACATATGTGTGTGTGTGTTTGTGTGTATAATTTTATAAAAGAAAGGTGTCGATCCTCAGAAATCCCAAGGAACATCTTTGTTTTCGGTGTCACTGAGGTTTTGGTGTCAGGCACAAACCCCCATTGGAACATCGCACCTTGGGAACCCCTGGGATAGGACAGGGCGGGCTGGGCTCTCAAGCAGGACAGACAGGTGCTCAGGTCCTGTCCCATGAGCTCAGAGGAGTGATTCCTTGGGCTCAGAGGAGTCACAGCCCTCTCCCAAAAGTGATGTCATATTTCAGATCTGATGGGGATGTTTTTTGAACTGTGCCCAGAGCAGTCCAGCCTGGTGCTGGGCTGATTTCTCAGCCCAGGGTGTGGATTCCTCTGCAGAAGGAAGGAGTGTGAACCGCATGCAGCCAGGCTGTCGTGGACCGTGTCGTGAACCAGGGCCTCCCTGGGGCATCCATCACTGGACCGCGTGTTTTATGATTTATGAGGCCACCTCGGAACTAAGAGCCAGTGCACAGGTTTGTGTACTCAGCCTTTCTACGCCACAAACAGTGTTTTTTATTGCTTGTAATGTCCTCCTAAACTGTGTACCTTCTTGTCCTTTTGAAAGTGGAGTGGCCTGCGGGTTTCTTCTCTGCACAGGGCAGAGGAGCCCGGGAGAAAGGGCTGCTTTTCTGCCTGCAGAGAGCATGGGACTTACTGTCTGGCACTGGGAAAATTGGCAGGAGAGTAACCCCATCCCATAGAAGAAAGGAGAGGTCAGATGGAGCTGACATGAATTTTTTCTGGGGCCATCATGCTTGGTGCAGTGAGAGAGCCTGTGTTCTCAGGTCCTACCAGGGTTTCACCTGCCTAGTGCATTGGCTAGTCGCAATTGGGATGGGCATGCAGTAAGTGTAAAATATATGCTGGATTTCCAAGCCCGGTGCCAACAGCAACAAGAACAAAAGAATGTTCTTTTTATTTAAAATATTAAAATTTTTTAATGTTTAAATGTTTTTAATGTCGATGACACGTTGATAAAGCAGTAAGTTGGATATACCAGGTTAAATAAGATATAATATTAAAATAAGTCTTACCTGTTTTGTTTTGCTTTTCAAAATGCAACTACTAGAAAATTGACAATTACGTGTGCGGCTTGCCCTCTATTTTTATGGGACAGCAAAGTATTCTAGGAGCCCTTTTATTACTCACCAGGGAGGGCGGGGGAAAGAATTTAAAATTCCCACATTCAAAGCTGAACACTGTTTCTATGTAGTCATTTCCAAATAATTTTGGTCATGAAATATTGCATATATACACAAAGCATATACAAGGCCTAGCACAAGTTCGAGAACAGTGGACAGTGGTGTGCCCAGCATCCAGGCTGAGCAATGGAAAAACCTCCACATTCCCCTCCCTCCGTCCTTGATCAGAGCCAGGTGTCTCCTGAGGCCACTGCCCCTATTACCTGAACACTGTCCTTATTAAATTATAATTTCTATTTTAATAAGTTATTAAAAATTCAGAAAATACCCATCATCTAACAAACCTGCGCACACGCACCACGCGTGGATTACTAATTTGTTGTTCTCTAGGATTCCCGTTCAGCGAGATAAGGAAGCCACTAGGGATAAAGCCGGAGCGATCTTTCCACAGCAGCCCACCTCACTCGGCTCCCGGCTGCCCCCGTGGTATTCCTGCAGTGAGGTTATTAGCATATCCTCCAACGACAACAGCAAGGTCAGATTCAGCAGGCGCCAAGCCCAAGTCGGTACAGACGACGTTCTTGCCGGGCATACACATCCAGGGCAGAAATCAGCAGAATCTATTTATTGGTAACAAATGTATCTATTGAGGGAATACAACATGATGTTTTGATACATATACACAACACAGCTGAGCTAATTAACACATCCCTCCCTCTGCAGTTGCTGGATAGCTAGCTATGGTGGGAGGACCTGAGATCTACTCTGCTAGCAGATTTCTAGTACCCGATGCCGTCCACCGTGCTCACCATGCCGTGCATTAGCTCTCCAACCTATTCATCTTGCATAAGTGCCACTTTGTACCCTTTGGCCAACATCTCCCATCCCCCCCAACCCCCTGCCTCCCTAATCCTGGGAACTACTTTTCTACCTTTCCCGGGGTACCTTTCGACCCTCTGCTTCCATGTATTTGACTTTTTTAGATTCCCCATGTAAACGAGATCACACAGTGTTTTTCTTCCCGTTTCTGTTTTATTTCACTTAGCGCAATGTCCTCTAGGACTTCCACGTTGTCGCAAATGGCAGGATCTCTTTTTTTAAAGGCTGAATGCTATTCCATGCAGATAAATCCCGTCATTTCTTTATCTGTTCATCTGTTGACAGACACCTGAGTTGCTGCCGTATCTTGGCTAACTTGAATAACGAGAACACGGGAGTGCAATGATTTCTTTGAGGTACAGAAGACGTCTGCAGATTTGTAAAGCTGCTGGGCTCTAGCATGACGTAGATATTTCGTGGAGCCTTTGACACTTACCCGGGGAGAGGCCACTAGAAACCAGCTACAGTGGAGCCCAGACAGGCTGAGAGGCTGATCCAAGGTCACCAGTGGGGCAATGCCAGAGCCCGGACTGGCCCCTGGGTCTCCCACAAGGCATTGGCTCAGCTGTCCCTATGCGAATCTTCTGAACCCCGACCCTCTCCATGCTGGACTATCCAGGATAGGTGAATGTGACTGTGGATTGCAGTTTCTAGAAGCTAAAAAGAAAAGAGAAAACCTTTTCAGATTGTGAGAAATAGTTCTTAAATCTCAGGGTCTACTTTTTCTGGCAGAAGGCACCCTCCACTTGGCATCACACATCTTTCTTAGCTGACGATGGGTTTTTCTGGTCATTTCTGTGAAGACGGGAGTGCTCACTGCCCAGGATGTAGCTGGAGGTGAAGGAGACAGAGGGCCTGGATGAAATCTGAACCAAGCTTTATTTTGTCTTTTTTCCCCTTTTTTCTAGGTGTTTGATATCATTATTTTCTTATAATTTGTGTCTAACCTACATTGGAATCATACCAAAAACAAAACAAACAAACAAACAAACAAAAAACCCAAAAACCAATCTACCAGGAATTTTGTTGAGTTCCAGTTAATAGTGTTTTTTTACTATGATGATACTCAGCAGTGGCCGGAGTCAGCCATGAGAGGACGCCCTCCACAGGGACATTGGAGAATACAACTGTCACCCTCTTTCCGGGGAGTAGATGATCAGAAGACCTGATCCATGGTGGCTTTCGACTACCCCAAGGACTCAAAATGAGAGGCTCAGGCTGGCTAACAGGAAGAAGGAAGCGACGATTCCCAGTCCCTCCAAAGTTCCATCGGTCTATGTAAGCAAAGACCAAACGTTTCCTGTGTGCAAGCTGTCTCTTCAACACAACCGTACGCCCCTGGAGACAAGGGCTGGCTCTCTTGGCAGAGTTTGCCATATCTACCTCCACATTCCACACTCAGGAGGTGCTTAAAAAACATTTGTGAAATAAACAGTAACACCAACAGAATGAAGACCTTGCACCCTTGCTATGGAAAACGCTGTCCCCAGGCAGCACGGCTGGGCTGCTGTGTGTATGGTCCGTGTTCTGGACAGAAGGATGCTGCGTTTTAATTGCCAAAAGGACCAAAGTAAACGTTGGTGGCAGTTGTTTGTTGCGGGGGGGAGGGGGGGGGAACCAGGGAGAAGGAAAACCGCAGTGCACATGTGTTCTGCAGAAACCTCAGAACAATCAAAGCCACAAATGCCTCTTCTTATAAACACACGGTGCAGGCAGATGTTTACCAGGCACAATTCAGAGAGAAAAAGCCGGGAAAAGCCGGAGAGATTCACGCTCTGCAAACAAGGGATTTCCTGGGGGAAGGAGTGGCAGGTAATGGGTTCTGCAAATTTCTCCTCCTGATAACTACATCACAGACCAAGTCCGAAGAGACTTTTCCTTCCTATTGAAACCTTATTTAAATACTGCCACCTATTTCAGGCAGAATCGCCTGAATTGCATTGGCTGGCTTAGGCTATTCTCTCAAACCTTTATGAAGCGTGTGGGGAAGAAATAGGCAGCCCGGGTCTCTGTGGGAGCAGGGGACACATCTCACAGAGAATTGTCTTCCCCGAAATGCTGCCTTTCCTGATTCTGATTAGTGGCCTTCAACAAGTTAAGTCCATGCAGAAAACAAGAGCTGCGCCTCTTTTTAAAAAAAGGGCAAAATTCAGGAGCATTTGTATAGTGTGGGTGCTTCTAGATCTTTCCTTGTGGAATTATTTCCAAAACGACTATCTCGATGGGCCGATTGTCTTGGTAATGAAGTTGCTCTGTCGGGTCCTTCTTCATTATCATTTTCTCTCCTTAGATTCTTTTCAGGCCCTTTGAAGGGTTCAGTACTGGGTCACACGTTCCTCTGTGACTCTGGTAAATCAGTTACCCATTCTGGGCCTTGCTTTACCCCATCTCTGAAGAGAGAGGGTTCGGAGGCATGATTCTTGACGCCCAGGCCAGCTCTGAAGTGTGGAGTGTGCTCTCTCTCCACGAGAGGGCATGGGTTTCTGCCTGGTTCTTCGTTCTTTGTCACTGTTTTTTGTTTGGTTTTGTTGTTGTTGTTTGTTTTTTCTGGAGGCACTAAGTCAGGATTTGCCATTGGGCCTTAAAACCAAGCCAAGTCCACAGGCCAGTTTTCCTCAGCCAACGGAGCTAGGCATTCCTGAGGCAAATATGACCCCATGAAATAGCTCCTCCCTCAGGGCAGGGGCTCCTGACAGAGCTGGAGGCTTCTACTCAGACGGCTGAGGTCGGCAGCCCATGGGTCCCTTCCACAGGCCGGCACGCGCTCTTTCCCGCGGATTCGACTAGCGTTTACTGAGCAGCTGTTAGACGCCGAGGGCAGTGCTCAGCCGTGAGACTACCACAGAGAGCGACATCCGGCCTGGCCTTGAGCCTCATCGAGCTAATTCCAGTCCAGGGGCTGGGGGGAGGGCAGAACCAGACCCTGAATCAAAGGGTCACCCCAATACCTGATAAGAAGATGGGGGTCCAGGGAGGTGACTTGAACATTTTATGAAGAGCGGGGAGTGTTCAGCTCCCACCATCTCTCTCTGAAGGGGAGGAGGCGGGCATGGCTGCGGCCTCCGACTCAGCCTCTCTGCGGGGTCTGGCTAACTTCCCTTCTTCACCCCACGACGCCTTTCACTCTCACAGCAGACCTGGAGGCATCGGAGCCCCCACTGTTGAAGTGGTAAAGGCCTGGAGGAAGCAGCAGTTGTCTCCGTATTTCTGATGCTTTCCATGTGGCCTGAGGCCAGGTGTGGTGTGTGGTCAGGGTGGGAGGCCTGGACACGGTGCAAGGTGAGCGACAGCTCCTGCCACCGTGACCCATCCCTGCAGTGTTTGCCCCAGCCCCCCGTTGTTACCCGTTGTTACCTGCAGGGGTGGGAGTGGGGGTGGGCACCCCGGCTCTAACCGCCTGCCTACATCTGGGAGGAGTCGCAGAAATGGCCCCAGGGCACGGCCCCATTTATTCACTGTCTGGACTTGTTCCCAGCCAGTCCTTTGCTCAAGCTTGGTAAATCCTCTGGTTCTGTACTCATTTTTATTAGCAATTGCCTTTTTTTTTTCCTTTGAAAATGTGGTTCAACGAAAATGAAATTTCAGATGTGTGTGTCTCAGCATTGATTTTTCTATTTGTAATAACACACCCTGGCATATCTCCTTTGATATCAAGAGGATAAAATGTCCCTAACACCGTGCTCTCCATTCTGGGGTAATGGATAAAGCCTGTTTATGAGATGTCATTTATTCCACAATAGACAGTAAATAAAAGCCATTTCAAGCTTGGGTTAAATCAAAGCTTGCTCAGGATTTCAGCAGATTTGCAAATCACCTCGGGGACCTTCATGCCTTCTAGTTGCTGTTTTGCTCCTTGCCATTGACTCTCCCTGCTCCCTGCCAAGCCTCCCCCTCTCCCTGTCCGAGCCCCCCCACTCCCACCCCATCAAGCACCGGACTGATTTGGAAAGACAACCCACCAGGCTAAGGACCTAGCATGACATTAAAAGTTCCTTCCCTTCACTTGGGGAATAAAAGCTTTGAAAGGCAGCAAGAAATTGAGGTTACACCAACAAAAGCCAGAGCCCCAAAGGGAAGGGGAAAAAAAAGTTCGCAGGAAAATAAGATGCAAACCTGAAATGGGGAAAAGCTATGAAAGGCAGCAGTGGCTCCTTTTCTCTGGTGCGGACTGTATTCCTTTCATCCCCCAGGAACCTCGTGTGCTGGGGGGAGGGGCAGTAGGCAAGGGGGTACCACTAGGCACCACTTCGGACAGCCCTGCCCTAATCCAGGCCTGTGCCCTGCCACCCACCCTCTCAAACACCCACCTCAGCCCAGCCCCAATGCACCTCAGTCATCGTGCTCTTTGAGATCCAGATGAGGTCCCAATGCCTCCAGGAAGCCTCCTGGCCTCTTCTTCCTCCTGACCTCTCAAAGCATATTATTTCATGCTTTTTCTTTTTTCTTTTTTTCTTTTTTTTAAACTTATTTTAGAGACAGAGCACACACATAGAGGGGAGAAGCAAAGGGAGAAAAAGAAACTTAAGCAGTCTCTGGGCTGAGCATAGAGCCCGATGTAGGGCTCGATCCCACGACCCTGAGATCATGACCTGAGCCCAAACCAAGAGTCAGATGCTTAACTGACTGTACCACCCCGAGGGGCCCCGACATTATTTTGGGTTAACAAATTACATCTTACTTACTACACCTGCTTGTTTAGGAATGTGAGTACTGTATGGGTCCACAGCTAAAATATATATTTCTTTGGGGTTTGTGATGGGTTTTTGGAGCTGGAAGAATCTGTCCTGGGCCCCTTGTCCAATTTTCTGTCCACTGCAGAAATCCCTCTATGGCACCCCAAGGACAGTCAGCCCCAGGCAAGGACTTCATAGCCTCATCCTTTTGACAGAGACCTGAGGTCTGGGGACACTGTCTTCTATGAAACTGAAATCTGTAACCTGTAGCCCCCCACCCCCTTCCTTTAATGCTAACCTTGCTTTTCAGAAGGATAGTGAACATCTAGTCCTGCCTGGGGATTTCCACAAGAGACCAAGGGCACGTCTAGTCTGGCTCTACCATGTTCTAGACAGAGGGTTTAGCTGGTTTAAATTTGTGACTGTGCGTAAGACTCATTACCCAACCTCTGTTGGCTAGTTCAGCTTTAACAAGCATGCCAAAATAATGGGTTCAAATATTTCTGTTTTAAGATATTTGACTCATCATCCCCGTTAAATATTTACTGAGCAAAAAACAGCTTTGTAGAAGGTTCTATCCTAGGTCCGTGATAGGCTGTGTTGTTGCTGATCTCTGGTGCCCCTCCCTGACTTTCTTGGGAGGGTCCTACATCCTGGCCCCATGGACCATTTCACGGGCTCTGGCCAATGAAACGTGAGTAGAAGCAGGCGCTGGTGGACAGCTGATCTTCCCTGGACATTTAATGTGAGTGAGGGAGGGATCTTTGTCATTAGAAAGACTCAGGTCATCGTAATTTGACTAAATAGATGAAACAAGTTCCTCTAGGAAATTGTAAGAAATTGTGGGTATGTTCTGGACCCACAAAAGGCTTATAGTATAATTGAGGAGAATCATATTTTCTCTCTCCTATGTTAAATAAGTGGTAGAAATAGCCAAACTGTGGGGCCTCCAAGAAAGGAGAGAAGCTTATGAGGGGGCAGCGGATACAGAAAGCGTTAGGGAAGAATGGGGTTCTATTCCCATCTGGTCAGTGGGCCTGGGGATTAGCTCATCCTGGACAAGGTTCAGAAATTTCATTGACCTGTTGAAGGACAGGCCTGCTGTGAACTTAATCCCCACATGGAAGAATTAGGAACTTGGGGCATTCCTCTCCACCAGGTGATAAGAGAGAGCACGTTCGGGCCACTGGTTGGCATCACGCTCAGCCCTGGGTGACTTACGCACAGGTGGCTTGCTAACAGTGACATTGATGACATCAGTGGTGTTTTTTTTTCTTTTTTATTTCTGAGAGAGAGAGAGAGCAAGCAGGGGGAGGGAGAGAATCTTAAGGAGGTCCCACACTCATTGTGAGCCCTGTACGGGGCTTGATCTCACGATACTGAGATCATGACCTGAGCCGAAATCAAAAGTTGGACGCTTAACAGACTGTGCCCCCAGATGCCCCAGTGGTGACTATTTGAGGATTGATGTGCCCTTTTTAGTGTCTCTTAAATCCAACTGTGGGAATAATTGTCATGGTTCAGTATTAAATATATAAAATCTGTGTAGGTGGGGTACTGGCCTCCCAGAGGTAGTCAGAAAGGTCCTCAGGAACTCACACCTCTGCTGTCCCTTTGCTCCCCCCTCATGTCTCTAGACCAACACGCATAACCTGGCTTTGCCGATCTCATTCAGCCCTCTCAACAGCATCACCAGGCAGGTGCTGTTGTTAGCCCCATTTTACAGGCACTGAGTCTTGGACAGGTTAGATATCTCCCACAGGGTCATGTCATCAGGAAGCGGCCAAGCCAGTGCTGGAGCAATGTCCTGCCTGAACACCACGCTTTGCCTTCACCATCTTCTGCTGCCTGGAACGCTGAAGACTGTGCGATGCCTCCCAGCCCGGGTCCCACACAGTGAGCCGGGGAGGGGGTCTGTCTAGGGAACCAGCTTGGCCATGAGGCTGATTCTCAAAGGAGTCACAGAATGGGGCAGTACGTAAGGCTTTCTAGAGGAATTGTCAAGGAAAAAAGGGGGCAAAGGTAAAGAAAGGAAGGGGAGGGTTGGGCCAGGCAGGGGGGGCAGCCCCTAGATGCCCCAGACCCTTGAACACCAGCTCTGCGCCGCTCATTTCCCGAAAGTGGTGCCTCAGTGTGCACTGTTAGAGAGTGTCAGCGGTTTCATTAGAACCCCGGTTTTGATTTATAACCCTCCCTGCAAAACTGTGCTCCTGGCGGAGCGTGGGTATGGGGGTCTCGCGTCCACAGAGCCATTTTCATGGAAGACTTACACAAAACATGGTCCCGGAGGGAGGGCCCTCTCTGGAGTTGGCCTTCCAGGCTGGGGGAAAAAAAAAAATCAAAAAACAAAAGAAGGGGGTAGTGGGCTTGTTTAGAATCTTAAAGACTCAGCCTAGATTTCAGAAGGAGTGGGAGGAGTGTTCCAATGGTCAGTTTCTTCACCATCGACACGCATGGATTTTTGCAAAAGTAAGAAAACCGTTTATGGACGCGGGACTTGGGGGTAGCTCCGTCTTTGCCAACACCATCGTGAACACCAATTAATAATAATGATGGCGATAAAGGTCGTGATGCTACTATGCCCTGTGTGGTGATGCTTTACGTTCCTCCCAGATCGTCCACATGCCTAGTCTCCCTGAACAGGCAGCCCTGGGATCGTCAGGAAGAAATTGTTGTCCCCGTTTTGCGAAGGACAAAACTGAGGCCCGGAGCCTGAACGCCCTGCTGGGGGACGCCGCACTCCCAGGCCGGCATGCCGTCTGAACCAGGACCTCGAGAAATAAAAAAATCAAAGTCTTTTGGCATGCCAGCCATTCATTTTTATTTTTTTCTCTTTTGTTTTAGAAGAATACGCATCATCAAAAAAAAAAAAAAAAAAAAAAGAGAGAGAGAGAGGGAGAGAGAGAGAGCATACGCATCATTGGAAACAGGTCCCATTTGAAGCCACATGAGGCTTGAGAAAAATAAATGTGAAAATAAAAATGCTATTTAATATAGGCATCATTATTACTATTATTATTGCGAAGAGCCTATTTGGAACTGCCTAAGACCCTAAAAACTGATTAATATTTTTAGAGCATCAGAAGGTAGGATTTTTTTTTTCAAATATAAATTCCTCTCTCCCAAATGGTTGAATAACCATAATCATAATCATTATCGTCATCATCATCATCCCTTCGTTAATTTCTTGCTTCGTACATGATTTTCCACGAATTAGTGCCTTTGCTGCTCACATATCCCCATTTAACAGATGGAGAGACGGAGGTACAAGAGTGTTTGGCAAAGTGAAAGGCCTGAGACTCACACTCAGGGGCTCAGCACGTGCAGGCCCGTGACAAACGCTTTGCTGCGTGGGTCTTTGAAGCCCCACATGGCACCGGATCAGAAAGGAGAAAATGGTTCACAATCAGGGATTGTGAATGCAGCAGGGAAGTGAATGCAGCAAAGCAGTCGCTGGCAAGACAGACGTCGCAGCGATAGGTCCCTCCCCTCTGGCTAGCCCACCGATGGTGCTTGGGGGTCCGAAGCCCTCCTGCTGGGTCCCTGTCCCATAAAGTGCCGCCCCAGGGGCTGGGAGCCCAGCCGCGCGGAGCTCCATCCCTCCCACTGAGCAAGACTTTGGCTGTCACTGTGCTGTTATTTATGAGTCCCCCTTTGCCCAATGAGTGGCCTCCAAGGGGCCCAGCCTGGGTCTGCTGTCTGGCCGCACTTGTCACACGTCATTAGATGTTTGGTTGCTGCTGACCCCTCTGCCATCTGGCTGAGTGGCCTCAGGGTGAGGGGAGGCAGCCAGCAGCTCCAAACACAGCTCCTGAGTCTTTGTGGTGTTCCGGAGATGGAAGGGTTTCTGAGCCATGCTCAGCCACCGACGGGAAAGCAGAGAATTGGAAAACGATCTCTCAGAGAGGGGGGGGGCCTCACTTAGGGTTTCCCAATGGGTCGCCATGGCCATTTGGGGTCAGATAATTCTTTGTCCTGTGCGTGTAGGGTGTTTAGCAGCAACCCCAGCCTCTTCCTTCTAGATGCCTCCTTCCTACGTTGTGACAACCAAAAATGACTCGAGACGTGACTGCATTGTGTCCTGGGAGCAGAGGCAACCCCTCTCCCCCCGCCCCACTCCACTTTGTGACATACCTTGGGCCGTGTAAGCTGTGAGTGTGGCAGACCTGCGAGGCCCAGATGAGCAGCAGGGACCGAGGACAAGGGGTTTCATGAACAACGCTTTGCTAAATCCTCAAGACCTTCCCTCGTTGTAGCTGGAATTCCTGACCCCACTTCGGAGTGGAGGAGACTGTCAGGCACAGGTGGGGGAGGGCAAGCAGTTTGTGTGAGACCCTTCAGCTGGGAGGTGACAGAGCTGAGGCTGAAATCAGTTCAATGCCTAGTCCCGTTCGAGGTCTTATGGGGTCGTCCTGTGTGCAGGCTTGGCAAACCCAGCATGTTGGCCCCTGAAGATTTTAGAATTGTACACTTGGCCTGGCGTGAGGGAGATCCTTAGAATGTCCTCCCACAGTTCCCACTGCCCCACGCAGGCCTCCTTATCCCTGGAGTCCACATTCCCCAGGGCTCTCCCTGCCCCCCCCGGGGGGGAACCCCTTCACCCCACAACAGTATCTGATTCAGCACCCAGCATGGTAGGAAGGGCTCAGTACCCCTCCTAGGGGATACTGACATCAGGCAAGGATGTCTCCCTCCCCAGAAGGAAACGCAAAGCCCTGCCATTGGGTGTGACATTTCAGTCACGCAACCAGGTTGGCACAGATCTCTCAGGCAGGATACTGTAAGGCCCCTTAAATCACAGGAGATCTGCTAGGGGATTCAGTCACAGTGAGAAGTGAAATAGTTATATTTTAAAAAATGGGAATCCTAGGGCCTTTCCTGCCTGGAAAACAGGCCAAGTTCATGCTGGGTGACTCAGATGGTTCAGCGTTTGCCTTTGGCTCAGGTCATGGTCCCAGGGTCCTGGGATGGAGCCCCGATTTGGGCTCCCCACTCAGTGGGGAATCTACTTCTCCCCTTCCCTCTGCACCTTCACCTGCTCGTGCTCTTTCTCTCTCTCAAATGAATTTAAAAAAAAAAAAAAAAGGAATTTGATTAAGTAGATGCTATTGCCATTTTAATGGTATGTTAAGTCTTTAATTATGAGTCACCCTGAACTCTCTTAGTGGTAAATTTCTGAACATCTTTTGCATTTGTTAGGTAAAACAAACCTGTCTCCAGAGTGCCTGTTCCCAGAAGTGTTTAACGGTTTCTGGAGTAAGCATTAGGTTATATATAAGCCAATAAAACTGTCCAAACTTACATACAAATTGCACGACCCTGAACTCTCCCTGACCCCTTCCCGGGATCGCACGCCCTGCTCGCTGGCTTATGGGCTGGGAGTCCCTGTCCTCCTGCATTAGGTACAGCTTGTGGCTAAGAACCTGGTTTGTGGACTTGCCCAGACTCCTCACCTTCTTGCCTTTGGCACAGACCACTAATCTGAATTTCAGACAAATCTTGTCTCTCTGATTTGGATGAACAAATCACCCCCTTCATCAAATAATTAATTTGTAGACAATTCTCATGTCTACTTAGCTCCCTTCAGGACATGCAAACTTCACTGAATGACCCCGTGCCTCTGAGCCACATGGGCTCAAACCGTCTTACAATGGGCAGAGCCAAAGAGGGACAAACATTTGTATTGCAGAGTTGTACAGAAATGCCGGAAGTGGCAGCCTTTGCAGCTTTCCCCAAGCCAGAATAGTCAAGAAAAGCTTTAAAAAAAAAAATTCAGATTTGAGGCAAAAATTATTCACGTCCAGGTTCAGAAGTAAGCCTGAATACGGTTTCCAAAGCCACATCGAAAGGACTGTCGAGTTATTCCTGGGACTGCTTGGGCTGGGGAATCAGGGCAGGATACAGGGGTGGAGGGGCAAGGGGTGGAAGCTGCTTCCATGTGTAGAGGGGACAGAAGGCACGGGGGAGACGAAGACCACAGGCACTGATGAGAAGTAAGACAAGGCAGGTTTCAGGCGTGGTCTCTGGCCTTTAGGATTGAGCTGTGACCAGCAGGTGAGGCAGCATGAACTTGGCCTGTTTTCCAGGCAGGAAAGGCCAAAGACACAACTTTAGCAAACTGTAGAGTTCTCTCAGCCTCTCCCTGTCCTGTGCCCCTGCTTGCCATCGGACCTCAAGAGACGGCAGCCACCCGAGGGGCTGCCTGGGTCATCACATAAATGCATAATGTGACTAAGCAGAATTTTGGGATTAGCCCACTGTAATACTTTCAAAACATGGACCTGAGCGGCACCACACTTCTTGCAGTGTGCTTTATACAGCTCAGCACACCTCCGTGGACTTGTTTATTTGGCCCGCAGCATTGTACGATGGGAAGAGATGTACGAGCGTGCGTGGATGCAGAAGGAAGTGGGGGTGGGGAACCGATCCAGAGACATGACGCCACATGTGCAAAACCTCAAGGAGAGTCACCTGCTGGTCTCTTGGACCTTGTTCTGTTAGCAGAATGCTGGGCTCAGGAGGATAGCCCTGGGCTCTGCGCAGACAGAACCCAGGAAGTCTCAGGCCCTGGCAACTGCTACCACGTGCAGCCTTCAGTGCAGTTCCCCTGCAAAATGGAAACCTTGGGCACCCCCACCAGCTGGCCTCCGGGGTGGGGCATAGGGCAGGAATGAGGGGTGGTCACTCGGGGCTGGAGCCCCATCCGCAGGAGCAGGCCACATAAAAGGGAGCCAGGGCTGCCAATTTCCATTTTCATTGGAGTGGTTGGTGCTTAGTAATCCAGAAGCTTTATTTAAGGGCTGACCTCCGACCGGGCCTGTCACTCCAGTGGCAGGTGCCTGATAGCCACTGGAAATCAATAGCCGGCATGAAGGTCACTTCCTAGAAAAACTGGGGCTATCAACGTGTCAGTTCCAATGAAGGATTATAACCAACCAGCGGAGAAGTTTATCTGTGGCTGGGAGCTCATCCGACCCAGGCTTGTGGGCTGTACGTGTGCACGTGTGAGTATCTCCGTGTGAGGAGGCGTGCACGTGTAAATGTGGGCGTTTATGGAACAGAGCGTGTGTGCATGACAGAATGCGTGTCTGTGTGCTTTTGTATCTCTCTCAATGGGCACAGGGGTACATACGAACGTGCATTTGTGTGAGTGTAGGTGTGCGGGTGTGTTTAAGTGTGCATAACGGTGTGCTGTTGGGGGATTGTGTGGAGTCACTCTTGTGTATGTCTGCCTTTTCATGTATGTATGCACCTGTGTATGTGGTGTGTGGACATGTAAGCCTGCATGTGCATGGAGTACGTGCCTAATGCTTGAGTGTGTGTGAACACCCACACGTCTGGTACACGGGAGTCAAAGTGCATTTGATTGCACACAAGCACCAGAAATAATCTGGTCCCTGTTTACCTCTCTGGGCTCCCTCCAGCGCCTCCTCTCCTCTCCTCTCATTCACGCTGGCCTCCCACAGCCTCCTTTCCCTTCCTCAAGGGTGCCTACCACCTTCCTCCTCAGGGCCCTGGCACATTCTGTTCCGTCCAAGGACTGTCCTCATTGCACTCTTCCCATACCTGGCTCTCTCCCACCATTTGGTTCTCGATTGAAATGCCAGCCCCTCAGAGAACTGCATGTGTTTTCTCCATGGCAGTTGTAAAAACATTCGAGAATTGCAGTTCTGTGTTGAGTAATCGCTTGCTATTGTCCTCTGTCTCTGCCCCTCTCCAGCCCTGAGTGGCCAGGCCCTCGCCGAGGGTTCTAGACTGTCCAGCAACTACCTGACACAGGCCTGGTGCCCATCCCTCAGCCCCTCTTCAGAGAAGGGGAGCCCCATCCGCTGAGGAATTCCACACGTGTCCTGTGACTTTCACCTTCTGGCCTCAATTTCTCCAGCCGTGAAAAAATGATATTCAACCCATCAACTCCGCAGGGTGAGATGAAACAAATATGATGAAAACCTCTTCAGAAGCACAAGCTGCCAGAAATACGCATCATATTTTTGTTCAGTTAAGGGCTCTTATTACTTGGAAAGGGATCTACAGGTAGGGATCGAAAAGCCATGAGCCAATGAACTCCGAACCAAGATTCCATAATGCTTCTCTGCTAGTCCTTAATCCATTTTAGATACACGCCCTAACCCAGAGACACCCCCCCCCCCGCCAGGCCTTTCATGAGCTAGGATTTTCATTTCTTGTCTGGATACTGCTTTTCTGGAAAGTGTCCCAGTCTCTTTCATGAATGAGTCCATCTGGGGGCGGGGTGAAGAGTATAGGCAAACGTATCTTCCCTTAATGAAAAAAAAAAAAAAGCCATATAGAGAATGAATCAATGCTACCCAAAGAAGATGGTTTGCTCCATATGGTTGCCATGGGAACCTGGATTGGGTACCAGGCAGCTTGAGTTCTGTGATGGTTACATAGCCCTTGACTGTGATTTGGGAGCTGGATTCTTGTCTCTGCCCCACCTCTGCTGAGCTGTACGTCTGTATGCAATCAACACCACCACATTCCTTGAGCCTCAATGTCTTCATGCATAATAGGCAACATGAAAGAATCTAGAACATTAGGGACCACTGCTCCCTTCTGGCTTTGCCTTTGTAAAATTCTAAGTCACATCTCTTCTCTGAGCCTCAACTTTTCTATCAGTTAAGTGGGGTTGCCCACTGTAAACAGTTGAAGGGAAAGGGGAGACCCTCTGGTTAGATGTCGGTTCTAATCTTCTCGATCCCGCCATGGGATCTCCTTGTTTTTGAGATAGAACTTTATGACATTAATTCTAGCAGGTGCAAATTTTACTCTTTTGTTTATTCGTTCAACAAATCCGCAGTCGGCTATGACAGCATCACAGTGCTGGGCACGATGAAAGGAGCTGGGGGTTCGGAGGTAAGAAAAATACAGTCTCAGCTTTCAAAAAGCTTGTGATCTCCTGCAGCCCAAAAAGCTTGTGATCTCCTGCAGCAAGACAGATGAGGAGAGAGCTGATTGCAGAGCCCAGGGACTGGCTCTCATCGAGGTGAGTACTGCGTGAGTGAAAGCAATCTTCGAGTCTCCCTCAGAGTCGACCATAGGTATGGGATGAAGAGGTCACCTGCCCTCCTGCCCCCAATGCCATCCTGGCTGTGTCTGAAATTCTTCCCAAGGGCCTTAAGTTTTAGATGAGCCTGGTGGAATTACAGAATCAATGCTGGAGGAGAACCCAGCTCTCATTTGAGGGGACGTGGGGCCCAGAATAGGAAAAAGACCTGCCCAAAGTCACATAGCCCAGAGCTCCTGACCCGTGAACCAACCCTGCTGCCTCTGGTCTACACTGGATTTGGAGGCTGGGTTCCAAACCAATTCCCCACTCCCAGGTCTATAGGGTGGGGAGCCAACCCTCCAGATTCTCATTGTGACCTGAGATCGGAGGCAGAATCCATTCACAGGCATAAAGAGAGGAGGATGGAGGTATGCTTTGTCCCAGTCATATTTGCTCCTATTACATCCCCTGGGTTCAGCCCTCCATGTCCCCTGGGGACCCAACGTGGTCTGCCCTTCACATGATTGTCTCCAAATTATTCCTCTCACCACTCACTTTCTATGATCCCAAACCCCTTTCTGTAGGTGCCTGGGTACCAGGCTGCTGTCAGGGAGGAAGTCCTTCCTAATTCACAGTGAGATGTGAATGAGCACCAATTAGCCCTCCAATTGTACTTGTGTTGTTAAAGAGCATGTGCAGAGGAACAAAACCCATAGGATTCCTTCCATTTGCTCAACACATAGAGTTTAGGAAGTTTTGCTCAAATCTGGGCTTTGTCACTTAGGAGCTTTGACCTTTTTAAAGTTGTTTAAAGTTTCTAAGCCTCAGTTACCTCACTGGGAAAATAAGGATCATGATTAGACCCTGAAAATCAGGTGAGAATTAAGTGGGCCTACAGCCTGGTCTCTGCTGATTATAGCTTAAAAAGAAATGTTAGTTCCTTTGGAAAGATGCACATTGCCACAATGGAGAACAAGAACTTGCCTAAGAGCCCTGTCTCCTGGGAAGCAGGTGAGGGCTCAATAGCTTCTGGTAGAGCTGTGGGCCATTCACTGCAGGAGGACAAGGCTGTTGGTCTTGTCCAAAGCCCCATGCCTGAGGGAAGTGGCCAGGGATGGGATAGGTGCAGCGGGAAGAGGCCAATGGTGGTCACATGGTCTGGCCCCTGAAAACCACTGCTCTGGGGATATCTAGAGACCAGCAGTGTCCCCTCATTGTGGCCAGGCTGGAGAGATAAAGGTGGCCCAAGGGAGTCTCTAGTGTGTTGGTGGGGGAGAGGTGTAGAGGTCCCGATGTGCCAGGCCAGTTCAGGCTGAGTGTCTTGGCACCACCTGCCCTGGAGGCTATGAGGGCTGGGCTTTATGGGGAATGAGCCAGACGATTCATCATCTGTTCCTACAGGCAGACTCAGATCACTGTGCTCTTGCACTGAGAGGCCACTGAGGGCCCCAGGACCCTCTACAAGGCTCCAAACCGGGGAGTAGGGGGCGTCGGGAGGAGACAGCCAATCTCCTTGCCAGCCAAGGAAGGAGTACTGACGTTAGCCATGAGGATCGCTTGGCTCTGACACATCTTAAGAGAGTTGGCTGTTGAAAGCAGTGTTGCCGGGAAAGACTCCTTTCATGAACTCAAAGTTTATCTTTGTTTTTATGCACTGGGTTTGCCAAAAAGGGGACCTGTTGCTTTTCTTATAGAAAGCTGGGCCAAGGACTCAAAGCAGAACAAAGAAATGTTCTTCCTTCTGGAAAGAACGCACGTCCCACACAAAGGACACGAGAAACAGAGACAAGGACCAATGTTAGCACCATGCACCATGGTACTGTCATGCTCTGTATTTTCTCCTACCGCCCTTCTCATCTCCATGATTGCAGATGTAGTCTTTTTTCTGCTTTTTTTCCTCATGCATAAACATTTTCCATACTATTATAATCTGTGCATACATTTCCTTCATCTATTCTTTTTTCCCCAACATTTTACTATGAAAAATTTCAAACTTAAAACAGAGATGAAAATATTTTACAGGCAATGCCATATGTCATCTTCTAGACTTGGCTGTTATCACCTCTTCTCTCTGTGGGCATTTATCAAGGTCCCAGCATATGTTAGTCCCTTGTTAAGCCTAAACACTCAGCAATGGATAAAAGAGAGGACCTGTCTTCACTACTCTGAGTATCTATGGGGGTGGGGCGTGCAGTCAGTCCCATACTCCTTGTTGAGGCGAGGCCACCCATTCCGTGGTGGCAGGTCTGAGAGAAGGGCCATTTCAGCTGACAGATGTTCATGGTGAGGCCTGGACAGGTGAGTGTTCGCTCTTCCCTGCTGAAGTGATACAATGAAGGGTACCATCATGATACCTGGTCTTGATTGTGTGTTGTTTCTGGAAGTCAGAGCCCCAGAATTGCATCAAAGGGAATGAACTCCCCCCAAAACCTCAATCCATACTTTTTGCCAGAATGTTTTCCAGAAAGGATTGGGCCAAGACTTGTGTTTTGTCTGCAAGGTGATTTAAGGGCCCCCAGCTCCTCACTTCCAGCTTCTGGCAACCAGGATCTCTGTGCTGAAGCCAGGTCGCCTGGGCCAGAATCCGAGTTCACCTGCCTACGTAGCTGGGGGAGCCTGTGGAAGGGACACGGGTTCCGAGCTTCAGTTTCCCCATCTGTAAAATGGGGATGAAACAGCATCCCTTATAGGGTTGTCTTGAGAATGAGATGAGATGATGCAGAGCTTAGAATAAGGCCAGGACCAAGCAGGGCCTTCAAAGGGCTGGCCATTTGCTCCTATAAGAGGAAAGTTTAGGAGGCCAGGGGTGTGTGTGCATCCATCCCTCCTTCATGGAACTGGCTTAGATGATGAACATCTCAAGGACAGGATACACCTGCCTCCCTGACCTGGGAGAGCTGCTGCCTGTGAAATAGACATTGAGCTTTTGTTTACTCAAAGTGAAGAGCCCATGTCACTTCTGCAGCTCTGAATAAAGCTGTCTCTAGGAGGGCACGGGACACACGTACTACTGGACCGTGAGCACAGGAGATGGCTTGGGCAGCAACCTGAGCCTCGTGCTGAACTCAGTCCTCCCCACACTCCCTATCCCCATCCCAGCTGTGGCTGGACATGACAGAAAAGTGGGGGGGCGGTCAGGGAGGGTGGGTTTACTGAACCTTTCCTCTGAGCCAGCCCCTTACACGTATTTTTCTGTTATGGAATTCTCTACCAGGGGCACCTGGCTAGCTCACTCAGGGGAGCATGTGATTCTTGATCTTGGGGTTGTGAGTTCGAGCCCCACATTGGGTGTAGAGTTTACTTAAAAATAAAATCTTAAAAAAAAAAAATCTTCCCTGGAGCCCGAGGATGCTAATAGCAAATGAGGAAAGCAAAGCTTGGGATCAACCTGTCAGCAAGGTCAGTAAGCGCTCCCCCAGGCAGACAGCAGAGGAGAGGAAAGAGCACTTGTCCTGTCCTGTCCTCTGGGGAGCTATGCCCCCAGAAGCCCAAGGGAGAGGCGGGGGAGCTGCTGGAGGAGAACTCATGTCAGCACAGAGCAGAAGTCCTGCAGGAGCTGAGCCGACAGACAAGGACGGGCAGCTCCTGCGTCCCGGGACCCCAAAGGCATATGGACAAATGCCAGGGTGAGAGCAGCGAGAGGCTGCCCTTGGGGGACCTCGGCACAGAAAACCCCTCGTCTCTTGGAGCTGCGTGCAGGCCTCCTGCAGAGACAATGCCTTGGCCAAGCCAGATTAGCTGGCAAGGAACGTCCCAACGAGCTGAGCCACCGCCTGGTGAGGGGAGGCTTCCTTTCCTCCTCCAAACAAGTGTACACAAAGGCAGTCCTCAAGCAGGGCTTGGCAACCTTTGTGGACCAAGCCTCAGCTGAAGATACACATTTCACGTCATGATCCAACACACACACACACACACACGAGCGCTTCCTGAAACATGCTGCACTTCACTAGGCACAAAGATTGCCAGCATTTTCTACCCTGTTTGCTTCAATTTCTCTGCTCCTGGTCAAGCCTGCTAGACTGATTTCGCAGCCGGTAGGTAGTTTGACGGAGAAAACAGGTGCCGCCGGGGGAGAATTAAGTGCACCATGATGCGTTGCTGGTTGTTTGAGCTGCGCGGAGCTCAGAGAGGAGAGGCCGGCAAGGGTCGGAGCAACCCAGAAGGTTTCCTGCCGAGGAAGCAGCCAGAGCTAGACCGGGAAGATGGCTGGCTCTGCTTGGCCCTTGGGGTGCCAGCAGGTGGGGGACAGAGGCGGACATGCAAAGCTGGGGCGCAGGAGTGAAGTGTGGAGGTAGGACCGCTGTGGCATCTGGAGGCCCATGGGGATGCCCATAGTGTGGAAGGCAGGCAGAAATCCCCCTTTCAACCAACAGTCACACCATGTGTATAATAGCACCATTTCGTTTGCTGGTCCATGCACCTGCTGACTTGGCCAAAGTCACCACGGATACATGGCAGACTCAGGCCATGGGGTTACATTTTCTGGCTCCAAGCTTCTGCTCTTCTTGGACATGAAATCCAGACTGCCTGGATTGGAATCCTGCCTCCCCCATGTCAAGCTATTTTACTCCCTGGAGTCTCTGTTTCTTCTTTTGTAAAATAGGGGTATGAATCGTAGCCATCATATAAACTTGCGAGGTTTCACACTTGGCACATAGACAGTGCTATTTACATGTGAGGTATTGTTATTGGACATGTATTTATTGGGGGCCAAATAGAGACAGACCAGGGGTGGGGGTGGGGAAGGAGAGATATCGAACACATGATTACACACATAATTATACATGTGGTGTGTAATGAGGAGGAAAAGTACAGAAGGCTATGAAATAGAGTAACAAGGGGCCCTAATGGAATCTGAGAAATCAGGTAAGGCTTCCTGGAGGAAGCGACATCTAAGCTGCCATCCAAAGTTCAGGTGAGAGTGTGTCAGAGTCAAAAGGAGGACATGAGCTTTGTGGGCTGATGGACCAGCATGTTAAGGAGCCTGTTTCAGGAGAAATTAGCAGCATTCAGAAAACCGCTGATCTTTGTTCTGCTAGAGCAGTCAAAATGCTGGATCTTATCTTCCCGTACTCGTATGTCTACATCGGGCCAATGGTCATCACACGGTATTTGTTGAATCCATCACTTTCCAGACATAGGCAGAGGTTCCCTGTACCTTGCGTATATCGGCGGGATGCCCAGCAACCAAGAATAATTACAGGGATGGATCCAGCAGGTGATCAGAGTGGTCAGGCCTGAGGGGGCACCACGGGCGTGGGGCGACCATGCCGCCGGGTTTGCTCCCAAGAGTCTCAGTTTCCTCCTGTGGCCCCAGCATGATCGTTTCCCTTCTGAAAGTAACCCAGTTGGGATGATAAATTATATGTTCTTCTTAACTCTGGGACACATAGAAATATCCTGGTAGCATGACAGATGTCCCCAAAAATGCCACCTTATACAGTGATGTTCTATTGGAAGAGTTCCTTGGAGGTTTCAGCCTCTCAGTCACTGTCATAAAACCCTCTCTCTTTCCAGAGTTAGTCCCGTCCCTTTAAAGGACAACTCGCACCTAGCTCCACCTTGGGATACTTCTGCCTAGCTGTCCGCCCTGCTCTCCAGCGCCCCTTGTGCGGCTGGATGGAAAGAAAAGAGGGCAGAAGGGTGCCATGGTGATCTGAGTGACTGTGAGCCCTGGTTCTGCCACACCTGGTTCAGTGACCTCAGGCATGTCACTTGGAACACCTGGAGCTTCCCTTGGTCAAAGGGGGATGCTATACGCCCCACCCATCCCCCTAGTTATGGGGTCTGCTCCATACCGAGATGAGCAGTCAGCACTCTATGTCCTGGAGTGGGACCCCTGGTGATGGTTTGGAGATACTGAAATTGAAATAGCACAGTAATCAGGCTAATAATATTCATATTTTAAAACACCAGGACTGCCCCTGCAAGGATCTTCGAGGAGAGGAATCTGCACCTTCCTGCCACCCGGCCGGTGAGTACCTGAGCCGGGAATAAGCCAACCCAACAGCAAAGAAGGAGGAAAATAAACCCCTTGCGGGGATGGACAGGGGCCCATGTGGGCAGAGGCCACGGAGCGTTACCCCAGCCGCTGCAGAAGCATCGAGGATTCACAGTCCTGGTAGCCTCTGATCATTTTTTTTTTCCTTTTTTTTTGGAAGCTGGAGATTCCCGTGCCAAGCCCTCAAAGCAGCTCGACTTCCCATGCAATAAAGCAGCAGTGAGAAAGGCTCAGAGTAATTAAGTGGCTGACGCACAGAAGAAGCCGTTACAAAGAATTGACTAAATTGCTCATTCATTAGCAGCTCGGCATGGAAGGAGAATTACAAATAGGCGGCGGAGCCCGCAGTAATTCAATCTAACCTTGTACTTACAGAAAACAATGAGATAATGAACAGAAAAATTACCAGGCACATATTGTATTTTGTTAAAGGGGTGGGAGGGGGGCGGGGGGGGGGAGGTTGGGGGGCGGGGGAGCGCAGGGACGGACAGGCACATGCAATGCTAATGGCCTCGCTCAAGCTGAGCAAACGTTTCTCCAACACAATCATAGTTCTCAGTCTAAGGGCCTCTGGGGAGCTGAGATGAGGCAAGATCGCGCACAAAAAAATGTAATTTATAAGGCGTCTGTGGACTGGAATTTATCATCGGATCCGCTCGCCGCCGCTCAATTGATATGTAGTTGATTTCAAACAACACCCCCCGGGCGCCCAGAGGGAACATTTTTTAGATTTTACGCTTGGATATATCTGTTTAACTCGCCATTTACCAAAACAACGGCTGATGACAGCACAAACCAGTCACTCTGGAGAAAACACGCACACGCTCTCATACACACGCGGGCGCACACACACAGGCATCCGAGAGCAGCGGCAGACATAATAACTGCAGACAAACCTGCTCGGCCCGGAGAGCACCGCTGTGAAGCTGGAAAGGGAGAAGGGAGGAAGAAAAATGGAAATCCAAGAGACCTAGTCTTTTTCTGCGGCTTTGCAGGACTTAGTGCTTGTAGCTGCTGTTCAGAGCTCACGCGCTGGTTTTCACACAGCTGACACCCCGCACCCCCCTTTTTGGTCGAGCAGCTTGGAAAGGCTCAGTGCCGTGCCAGCTCGCCTCTTGCATGTCTCAGGCACTGCCCGTCCCTGTCTGGGCCTGACCAGGTCTGGCCTCCCTTGGGATCCACAAGACCCTGGACCTTGGTTGGTGTGGTGGGGAAAGAATAGGGTCTCCGCGGAAGGGTGTGGGGAGGGGATTAATGGGCTGCAGACTGGAGCACTGATGGACTTTCCTGGGGCCCCAGGGTCTCTAGATGTGGGGGTGTTAGCAAGGAGCAGTTTTAGAAGAAGGTGGCTGAGTGACCCATCACTCCAAGGGATGAGAGCTTGGAGGTCCGGTCAACAAGTCACTCTGTTTTGAGGACAGCAAACTGGTGCCCAGGTTGGACACAGAAGGAAAAGCATCAAAAGTGTTTCTGGTGTTAAAAATAATAATAATAATAATTCACTGGACACTTGGCAAAAGCAGCAAGGTAAACTTTATTCAGGACTACTGCAACAGGGGAGAGTCTACATTCATCGCTGAATACAACAGGCACGGGGAGATGGATAGCCAGGGGGCCGGGCGTGGCAGAAGAGGGATAATTACTCAGGAGGAACTTGGCTGGGTGTCCGGCAGAGGGGCTAGAGAAGGCTGATTGCATATCAAGGGTGGAGCATTCGAGCCAGTCTCCACTCCAGCCGGGCTCTGTGCGCCAAGGAGAGGGCTAGTGGCACGGAGGGCTCCAGGAACCTACTGAGGTTTGATCAATGGCCTGCTTGTCCCTAGGTCCAGAGAAGCCACGTGGATAAAAAGTTAGCCACAGGCTGAGGACTTCGTCTTCCCATAGGGAGCCTGAGCCTTAGACAAAGCACCTGACCCAGTGCTTAGTGAGAGAGGAGGGACAGCTCAACACAGATCCCACCTGCAGAATCGGGTAAACACTGCAGCTGCGGGAGGGGGAGCTCATCCCTGGACTACACACCTTCCTTCAGAACAAACAGATGCCTCATAGCAGCAGCTGTCAGAAGATGCTGGCAACACTGGACAAGGGCAGCCTTGCAACTTGTCACCAGCCCAAGCTCAGGGGTTGGGGGGGGAGGGGGCTAGCAACCATGACTGACCAGCCAGTAGGGGGCAGTCCAGCCCAATGGGAAGGACACTGAACTGGACCTCCAGAAAAACCATGATTTTATTCTTTCATTTGGCCACTGATTCTCTGTGATGCCTTCAGGACCTCATCACTTCCGGTCTCTGGGCCCCATTCTGCACATTTATAAAATATCCCTCATACTGCCTGACCTCATGTCTATTTCACGGGGAGTCTGGGAAGTGATCCGCTAAGAAAAGTCCACATATGTAGTAAGTGCAACAAAGAATTAGACCAATAGTTCCAGACCAGTAGTTCTCAAAGTGCAGTCTGGGAGCAGAAGCAGGAGCAGCCCCTGGGAATTTAGAAATGCAAGTTCTCAGGACCCACCCCAGATCTACTGGATCAGAAACTCAGAGAATATGGACACCAACCGTCTCTTTTAACAAGCCCTCTAGATTCTGATGCAAGCTCAAGTTTGAGAACCACTGGCCTAGTGGCTACAGACTGTAACTTGCTGAGACTACAAAGGGCAGCTGAGAGAAATAATTAGGGGAACTGATAAATCTTTTGCAGCCAATTGGATCATAACTCGTGCTATTAATCAAATATTAATGTTTGCTTTTGAATACTGTTGTGTATTACTCAAAGCACTTTCAAATACCCCATTTCATTTGATACTTTAATTTATTCTCCTGGGTGGGCAGTGGACAGCACACATAATATTGTCCCAAGAAGCAAAATGATTCAACCAAAGTTACTCTGTAACAGTTGGGGATGTGGTAATGAGGCAGATACACTCGGGACTTTGCAACACCCCACAATGCCTTTTAATCACAACGTCAGAGATCCTCAAATCTAGAAGAAGCCTTATACTTGATACATCTTCATGCAGACAATTTTCTCATTTTTCTTCTTTCTTAAGCACACTCCCACTTTTTTACCACATTTTGGGTGACTATCAAGCTATTTGTGTGATTCCTTGACCCACGTGGGACTCTGGAAAGCCAGGGAAAGTATGTTGACGTCATCCTTAACCTCAGAGGAACCATGAACCCAACCATCTAGCAAATACCGAAGGTTCCATTGTTGTCTCCATTTTAAAAATGAGTGAGTCAAGGATCAGGTGGTGAAGAAATTTATTTATGGTAACATGGCTACCTGGGGCTGAGACTGGAAGTCAGGGATCCTAACTCTTGGGTGAAACCACCTACTGGGGAGTGAAAAGCAGGCTGAAAACGAACTTTCAATGTTGATCATTAAAGGCAGTCCTCAAGTGTCCAGAGGACTGTAGGTATTGACTTCATTTCCATCTGTCTATCTCTCTCAGGTACTAGGCCCCACGCATGCTTGTGATGGACTGCAAGAGTCATGGAGTCTTAGAGATCATGTAGCCAATGGGCAATCTGACTTGGAAAATCTTCCTTTATGGAAGGGTCATTCCTTGGAAAATCCAACCTTCTTGGTGGGTCATTCCACATTTTCTTGAATGTCTGCTGTGATGGGGATCTCACTACAGCACAAGGCATCTAGGAGGTCATATTCCAAGTCATGATGTGGCTCTCAGCAAAACCTTTGGGGGTCCTATGGCAATTATTCCCACCCCTCACCTCTGCTCTGCTGTGTTTCCTTCTTCCAGAAGCCTTTCTGAGTTTGCAGAATCCCTAGAAAGTGTCAGCTTATGTCATCATAGGCTGAGGATCAGCCCACACTTCCTGAGGGAAGCCAACGAATTCCATGCATGGAACCATTTGGATAGCAAGAGCCCTGCATGGAGAGAAAACTCGTCATAGTCAGGGTCAATGGAAACTTCCCATACCTTCACACTGAATATCCTACGTCAGTAACTCTCCACATACCTTACAGGAACTCCTGATCACCATCCCAAAAACTGCCAATGAGGAAAATGGTTTCAGAAGCCTTAGGGAGTCAGTGATGAGATGCAAGGGAAGCACTTGAAATTTTCCCAGGATGGCTAAGGTTCTCATATTGTCTTAATCTTTCAATCAACTTTATAATCTCCATTGGCCAGCCTTCACAATGGGAGTACTTGCAGACTATATCACAATTCATCCCGGGCAAGGGGCCAGTAATTAATGGGCTTGTCAGTGAGCGAGTGTTCCTAGGATCACCTTGCTTAGAGAAAGCCCAAATCAGCCCAGTTCTGACTCAAAAAAGCAGAATTAATTGCATTGTATTTTTTTTGTTTTTGTTTTTAAGATTTTTATTTTATTTGTTTGTCAGGGAGAGAGAGAGAGAGAGAGAGCATGAGCACAAGCAGGCAGAGAGGCAGGCAGAGGCAGAGAGAGAAGCAGGCTCCCAGCTGAGCAAGGAGCCTGATGCAGGATTCAATCCCAAGACCCTGGGATCATGACCTGAGCCGAAGGCAGCCGCTTAACTGACTGAGCCACCCAGGCATCTCTTGGATTGTATTTTTAATGATGCTCTCATGCCATGCTAGGATTGATGAATTACCCTTGATAGGGAATTAAAGGCGCGTTTTTACTGAGGTGAGATAAATGATCTACTCTGACCTCTTCATCAGGCAGCTTCCTTGCACTTCTTCTGTTTCCTTCCACAGGTCCATGTAAGCTGCAGAGGCCAAGAAATGAGGACACAAGGAGCTTACGAGCCCAGCCACCCTGTGTGACCTGAGCCCCGAAGAACAGATTATGTCACAGAAGCAGTGCAAGGACAACTGTATGCACTAGCCAGCATCATTTTTCCAGAGAGGGGGTGGGCCCTATTTATAGAGCAATGCCTCATGTATTCAGGCTTTCCAAAAATGGAACAGCCCCATAAATAAGTTTCTTAGAGATGGATATTTCAGCTCTGATATATTTTTTAAATAATAATTGATAAATATGTTTCCAAAATTTATTATATATTTCCTCATCATGCAAATAGCACTTGCCAAGTGTAATTTAGCCTCTTCTTCCTGCAACGTTCACCGATGTGATGGTGCATTAATATTCTGGGTCAGAAAAAAATGATATTGAGGGATCTGAGGCTGTTTGTCCCTGCGCTGAGTGGTCCCAGACTACTAATAGTTCGGTATTTTTGGGTCTGAGCTTAAGGATCTTATTTCTTGCTGTCAATTTCATCTGATATTTTTTTTTCTATGTTAAAGAGATGTGGTGACATGAAAAGAGGGATAAAGAGGTGTCCGTAGGCTAGAAAGACTGTGAGTGAGATCAAGGAACCTCTTTTCTTTTTTTCCTCGCCAGT
This sequence comes from Mustela putorius furo, assembly GCF_011764305.1. NCBI lineage: Eukaryota > Metazoa > Chordata > Mammalia > Carnivora > Mustelidae > Mustela > Mustela putorius. Next base: position 40,786,863 of record NW_025422010.1, read on the forward strand.
TCCTAGTGCTTGTATATGGCAGAGTAGATGATCAGTAATTAGTTGGTGCATCAGTGAATATGATAAGTTAGCTTCCAGTTCTGGCTTCCCTGCTTCCTAGCTGCAGCACCAGGGGGCAAACCCTTGGTCTCAGTTTCCAAACCTGAAAAATGGGGATAATGATAACACCTTATTTTCAGAACTCTCACGAAGACCAAACTAAATAAACACGTTGACTCGGAAGTGTGTGTGGACTGTAGGGTGCTAAGCACGGCCCCTGTTTCTAGATTGTAACAAGAGTGCACTTAGCATGATGTAGCACAGGCTTTGGGAGTCTGTCTGCTCCTCTGGAGGCATGTCTGGTATCAATGACCTTGGTCCAGCTCGGCAGGGGTAATGAGCCCGAGAACTTCAATGTGGATGCAGTGTGTGTTATGTCGGCTAGCTGTCTCCCTTGGCTCACTTGGGCAGGAGACATGTGTGCCAAGACCCACATACTCCCTCCCTGAGGCCTGACCTCTCCTTCACTGTCCTTGTCCTCAGGCCCCCAATATGTCCCATCCCTCTAATCTCCGCAGATATAAGGAAGTCATCTGCGTGAAGGTGGATAGGACTTATTCTGCAGTCCCTTCCCTGGAGATCTGGATTGGGAGTACTTAAACTAGAAGGCTTTAGACCTTCTTCCTAATCAGAACTGACATGGATTTTGATCAGGGACAGAACATTTTCTAGCAGCCTCTCAGTATCCTCAATCCCCGTAAAGAGTATTCAAGAGTAAGAAATGTACATTTCAAACACAGAAAATGAAATGCTTCAGCACCTAAAATGAGTAGGTGACAGATTTTCAGGAAGCATCAGCAGGTAGAGAATATCCGGGCCATAGGTGGGACCAGACTCAGGAGGCAGGGGTCTTGCCCCTCGCTTCCCAAATGGCTCAGTGAAAGAGGCTACCTATCTGGCCAGACCTTGTCACAAAGGTCTAAGAACCCTGAGTGGTACCACACAGAAATCACATTCCAAATGCCTGTCTAGTTCCCCTGGATGCCAGGACAAGCTCAGATATCCTGACTCTTTTCCATCTCATGGTGAGTTCCCTGCTCACCCCTAGAAGTCAGTGCAGGAGTCTAATGCTATTAGTCAGCACAACTTATAAGTAAGTACCTCAAAGTCCTTATTCAAATTGTCCCCAGAGGTCTTCTTAAAAGGAAGATTCAGATATTAGCTGCAACTACTATTGGCACCAGCACCTTCAAAACCACTGCAACCACCATCATTACTCACCACCACCACCAACACCATGACCAGCACTTCCAACACCACCAACACAGTCATCACCACCAACACAACCATCACCACCAACATCTCCAGCAACACAACCATTACCATCACCAATACAATCATCAACACCAACACAACCATCACCACCAACACCTCCAACAACACAACCATTATCATCACCAACATAGTCATCACCACCAACACAACTATCACCACCAATACCTCCAACAACACAACCATTATCATCACCAACACAGCGGTCACTATCAACACCACCACCAACACAACCATCCCCACCACAATACAGTCATCACCACCAACACCTCCAACACACAACCATTATCATCACCAACACAGTCATCATCACCAACACAATCATCACCACCAACACCTCCAATAACACAACCATTATCATCACCAACACAGTGATCACTATCAACACCACCATCAACACAACCATCACCAGCACAATACAACCATCACCACCAACAACACAATCAACACCACCACTATGTAGAGTTGTCACCACCTCAAAACCGCACAATCACCAGCAGCCCCAGGCCTGGATTTAAGAGTCCAGTTATTAGCTCTGTGGCCCTTAGAAATTTATTGACACTCTGAGTTTCAGTGTCCTGATAATAATAACTTCGAGAGCTGTGAGGTTTAGAAACGAGATACACCAGCTTTGAGAAAAGAATGTGAGGTTCATATCCAGTTGATCTGGCTCATGACCCAGCCTCGTCCTGTCATAGTGTCCCACCGTTTTTGTTTCCTCTCTTGGTCTGCTTCCTCCAGCTCTGGAGACATGGTTAGGGAAGTGGAGGATTTTCTGGAGGAGGTGTGTCTATTCTCCTTGCACACTTGTTGTAACCGGTATGCACAACAGGACAGCCAGATGGATCCTGCCAAATTCCTGGAGCCCGGGGCATTCTGAATAGAGAGATGCCAGCAGTTAGGTCCCGTCCAGCTTCCTCTGACCCTTGCAGCTTCTCGGGAGCTTGCTAATCCACACTGACCTGGCAGCGAGCAGCCCCATCAAGCACCTCCGCTGGGTGCCCTCCTGCCTGCCTTCCGCCTCCCTCCTTCCTTCCTCCCCTCTCTTGCTTCCTTCTATCCCTTCTTCCCACCCACACCCTGTCATGAGTGCACAAACCACCGCTGTGTCCACATGGCCCTGAACCCGACGGTGCCCGCCCCGTCCACATGCTGCCTCTTGCTCTGAGGCACACATGACGGCACCTCTGTTCCTCTGCCCACCCTCTGTCCTCTGGGACGACGCAGCTCTTGGCCCACGATTAGTCATGACCTGCCGGAGGCACCACTCCGCGTGTGAGCCAAACACCATCTCCTCTCCCTCCCGGCATGCCAGGCTCCTCTGACAAGGAAGGGTAAAGACCCTCCCGGGTTCTCAAGAACATCAATATGTTTTGTATTTAATGTGCTGGCTCTGTTACAGCAAATTAAAGCGAGGGGGCCTGGTAGAAGGGAACACAGCCCGCCGTTCCTCTGTCCCTTGTCGAGCGGGAGGCTCTGGAAATGGCACTCCAGTGTGGGGAAGGAGTGCACATTACACCCCCCTGCAGGAACAGAGCAGACATTAGACAAAGCCCCCAGTCTTAATGGGACGCATCCGGCAAACATCTGAGCTTGGGCCTTCAATCACAAGCGCTGCAGGATTTAAAAATGAATAAACTTCACATTGTGTTTCTCTTATTTATCCTTTATGCAAATTGTCCCTGGGAGGACCCATTACGCGCACTGCATGGGGACAGCAGAGGCCGGCTCCAGGCTTGGAGGACCACTTGCAAGCAATTCCTGGAACGCCAGGCCTGTCCTGGTGCTTTACAGAGGGAGAGAAAGGGATCGTAAAAGGGAAATAAACAGATTCAGAGTGCTTGGCTCGTGCAGAAAGCAGAGGCGTGTGCACGCACCGACACAATAGCACGACACACACATACACACGAGCCACATATGGACCACATTCAAACAACCACTTCTGACACGAACAAGGGCCTCTGTGCAGAGAGCGCTTGGCCCTCCCCAGTTACGTGCTCCTGCTGCCGATCGGAGCACAAGGGGATACACTGTGAGACCCCGCAAGGGGATGGGCAGTAAGGGGCACGCGTGTGGTGGAAAGCCCTGGTCCCCAGTGCACACTGCTCCCCGCCCTCCCCCGCCCTGTGCCCATGCTGCCTGCAGCCCCTGCTGGGGCACCCCAGGGGCCTTTCTGGCTGAGGTGGAGCCAGGGAGTAGCGAGTGGGATCAGGGAGTTGAGGATGTGACCTTGGACTGAGGTCACAGGAATCAGCCTGAAAAGGAATCAGCCTGAAAAGTGAAGGGCCAAGGGTAGGGACAGAGTGGGCCACTCAAAAGGACAAAACCATGGAAAATGGAGAAATGAAGAGGGCCAAAGGTGAAGTAGCAGACACACGCACTCCCCGTTCTAACGGAGCGTCCCCTGCTTAGTCCAGGCCCCATGTTCAGGCTCCTGTTCAGGCTCACCCGCTGCCAGCTCCTCACTGGGAATGGACAGAGGCTTGTGCCCACTCCCAGAGTCAACCCTGTGGCCTTTGGGCCCGGAGGGCATGGCACGCCCTTTGCCTATGGCACAGGACAGGGCCCATGGTGGTGTGCAAAAGATGCTGGCTAGCTGACAATCATCAGGTAAACACCAGCTCTGAAGCGGGTTAAGCCAGCAGAGGAACTGGTTTTAGAAAAAGCATATGCGAGTGCCCAAGAGTGCTTTCAGCAGACAGTTCTGAGAACAGAAAGCCACAGCTCAAACCAAAATTTGTCACCTGGTGCCCTGGGCCCTCACTCTGAGCAGCCGGGCCTTACCATGCCTGGGAGACAGGGCTGGCACACCCACACTCTTGCCCAGGTCACCGACACTTGCCTCGGAAGGTCAGGGGCTCACACTTCGTCTCCCGTATCCTCACCTCCTTCGCCATGTCCTGTCCCCGTCGTCCCCTAGGTCTGGAGGGCCGGGCTCTGGCGCCCCATTCAGCCCGACCCCAGCAGGCCTTCCTCAGCGAGACACTGCCTTGTCCGTCCATCTGTCCTTCCTCTGGGCCCTGCCTGGCTCCCGGGGCTTAGCAAGTCCAGCCAGGACTTTGGCCTGATTCCCAGGGCAATCCTCAGGGTGCCTCCTCCCAGTTTACGCAGACCTGAACACAAGCACCTACTTCATAAACTGAATCCCTCCCTTCACTCACTAGTCGTTTACTGAGAACCTACTATGGGCCAAGCCCCGGGCTTGACTGAGGAGATTTCTAGAGGAGGGAGCACAGTCTGTCCTCAAGAGGAGCACAGTCCTCGGGGCACAGAGACGGGAAAATCAACTACGGAGACATGAGGTGATCTTTCAAATTCTTGAGACGGTTGGGGGAGGAGCTGAAACAGAAAAAGGGGCCGGTGTGGGGAAAGAATGCTGCAGGCACATACATCTTGAGGATAATGTCTCTTAAGTTATTAATGCGTGCTTTTTGGCAAAGGCATGGTATCATTTCCTGTGGCAGGGTGGAGGTACACAGAGACCAAAGTGAGCACAGATGAGAAGAAGAGGGGGCAGGAACTTAAATGCTTTTGACTCACTTGCCCTGTGACGGACACCCTGCCGAGAACGTTACATTTCTAACCTCATTTAATTGGCACAGAATTCCATGGAGCTGGCGCTCAGCAGGACTTTGAATAACGTGGAGTGATGGCGACAAGGACAGGGCAGACAGGGCAGCATCTTAATTATGGTCCCGATCCTCCAAGCTCTGGCACGCTTTGATGCCAGACTGCCTCAATTCCAGTCCTCTTCTGCCCTTTGTTGGCTGTGTGACCACCGGAAAGTAGACTAACGTCTCTGTTCTTCCATTTCCGCATCTATTAAACGGGCAGAGCAACAGCACCTATCTCTTAGGGTTGGCGTGAAGCCCACAGGAGTTACTGTAAAGCCAGCACACAGGACAGGGCCTGGCACAGAGCTGGTGCTGGCTATCTAAGGGTGCTATGAGTTTGTTTAATCCTCACCGTACACCTTTGAGGTAAATCTATGACACACTCATTTCACAGATGGGAAAACTGAGGGACAAAGAGGTTCATTAGTCTTTCCAAGGTCACAAAGCTGATAAATGGAGGAACTACTATTTGAATGCCGGCACTGAGTTCGCCTACAGATGGGCGGCATCCGTGGGGGTACCAGAGGTGCTGCCCAGCCCATGGGCACCACAGGCTAAGAAGACCCCTGATTTAATCTTTCTCCTTCCAAAATAAAATAATTTTTTTTTGTAAAAGATGCATTTATTGTAAGAATTTTGAAAGTGCTCCTGACTGATTTGGAAACAGTTGATCTCTGTCTGTCTTACTTTTCAGGGATGAAGAAAAACAGGGGTTGAGTGACAGGAAGTGTCCCACTCTGGGCAGCAGACTCAGTGAATGACCTTCTCTGGGCCTGGTCTTTTCCCTGGGCTGCCTCCACCCTTAATGGCTTCAAGAACCCTCAGACAGAGTAAAGATCTCCCCAAGTGTCCAGGATGACCACAGATATTAGGGCCACGAAGGGTAGGGAGCTGGTGCTGCTAGTTGGGAACCAGGACCCTCCCAGAGGAGCCAAGAAGACCAACAGGCCCAGGTGGAGGGAGCCTGCACCTCCACCAGAGCCTCTAGGCAAATTCAGGGGAGCAATTTGCATAGGAAAAATGTAATTACCCAAATTGGAACAGGGCCAGGACCTCAAGGCCTGGACTAGGGAAGTGCTGGAAGATTCTTCAGAATATAAAAGCTGTCTCCTTTTTCTCTACCCGCCCCCAACCCTCCTTGGGTCAGGTCAGAGCAGCCTCGGAAATGAGAACATTCCTACCGAGTGGTTGGACCTCCCCCACCCCCTCCCTGTAGCCTTGGGGGCTGAGAGGGCTGGAGCCAGGGAGTCACTTCTGTTAAGTGAGGGGAGTCACCTTTCAGAGTCCTCCTGTTCCTGCCTGGGTTATTTGATAGTGACAATACTTAAGTTCTCAAGTTAACGGGTTTGTTCCAGGTTTAAGCGGTTAATAAACATTAGAGGGCCTGCTGTCCCCACTGGGAGGAGTTTCACTTCAACTGACCTGTGACCAGCCCATGCACAAGGGAGTTGAATGGTAACGCCCCCCACTCTTCGGACCAGCTCTAGAATTCTGGGACTCGTGGACGGTTGATCTACGTAATGTCCACGTATCACGGGACCATGCCCATCGCAGCCACGCCTCCTCCAGCAGAAGATGGACTAGACAGACGTTCAAGAAGGCTGTGATATACCCCAATCATTCAGGGGCAACCACAGAAAGCCATCAACCCACCTCTCCGTCCGTCTGTCCACTCAGTCCCTGTTCCTCCCCTCCCTCAGTGGGGAGGTCCGTGAGCACACACCTGGCTTACAGACGGGCTGCGGTAAGAAGGTAATTATGACTCACCTGTCCTCGGGTGCTCACCTGAGAGGGAACAGCATGGTTCCCTGCTGCTGCCGCCATGAGCTTTCCGGCAGGCGCTGTCCTGGAGTAACCCAGCTCTTAGTTATTCCTTTGCTGGTAAGAGAATGTTTTGTTTAAGGGCTTCTGTTTGATTTCCAGAGCGGGCGCGGGCTCCTCCAGGAAACAGTGGGGGACTGTTGGACGCGTGGAGAGAAGTGCCTTTGCTCAGGGCAAAATGGGCTGTTTGGTGAACTGCTCTGACTTCCCTTCACATCAGTATGATTTGAGGGAGCCATTAAGCTTTAACAATGCAGAAAATAAATTCCCATGAAAATACAAGCACCTTAAAAGAGCCCAGTTTTCAACCCAACCTGCCCTCCCCAGTCCCACCTATCACTAGCTTGACTCTCCTTCAAGGCCAAGTTAGAGAACTTCTTAATGCCAAGAAGCCTCTTCGATGCCTTCCAGCTGAGAGTGATCTCCCAACCACCCGCAGGTGTTTACTTACCAAACGCCCAGGCTAGAATTGGATTTGGATCCCAGCTGGATTGGAGGACAGTGTGAGCCTCACCAGAACGCTATCTGTGGCGGCAGCTCTCTATGCCCGTTACAGTCTCCTGCTCCATTCCTACAAGTCCTGGGAGTGGCTCCTCAAATGCTTGTTGAGTGAATGAATGAATGCACTGGGCCGCGGGATTAGACACTTTCTCTCCCAGCCCCCACCCTAACTGAAATCCAAGGTGTTCAAGGTCTCTAGCAAAGGTCCCAGCCCCTACCCTAACTGAAGTCCAAGGTGTTCAAGGTCTCTAGCAGAGGCAGCCCCACGCAGCCCAGCTCCAGTCTGCCCGACCCCTCAGGAAGCCTCTCCCTAGACCCTGCTCACATGTGGATGGGACTTCGGTTGGAGCCCTATGCCCATCTTACTGACCTCTAATGTCACCTACTTCCTGCTGGGCCACATACTTTTCATCTGGTCACAGTCTGCCTCTCTGGCTGCAGAATGAAGTCACTCAAAGCCAGGACTTTATCCCACTGTCCCCTTCAGACACTTGAGGGTGCTGAAGGACAGATGGGTGTGCGCTTTGTATTGGCCAATGGCCCCATGTTTGTCCCCTGGCTCCCCATTTGGCCTAAACATCTAAGCAACAGAAAGGCAGACACTAACATTTTAGAACTGAGACATTTCTCCAGTTGCCCAAAGGAAAACGGGTCGGGGACCAGGAAAACTTCAGGGACAAATGTAAGAGGATCTGGCAGCAAAGCTGTTTGCTCTACAGTGGACCCCAAGTCCTCTGGGTCAGCTTGTCAGGGCAAGGCCTGGTGCGGCCCATGCGCTAAGCCACTCCCTCTCTTGCCCTGTGTTCTTTCCTTTCACGTCAAGGGCCAGGTCCTTCGGTTTCCTAAGGAAATAAAAAAAAATCAGAGACAATCCCAACACTAATAGACAAGTTTCTAGTTAGTGGGAGAGACAGATACGGAATCAGATAAATTACAGAGCAACCCGGTGCTGCTTAGAGATATGCAAAAAGTGGTGCAAGGGGGGAGGTTTGGGAGACTAGGGCCACTCCCTCTGCCTGTGGGAGTTTAAGAAATCTTCCAGAAGAGGGGCTATTAAACCGAGCGAAGCAATTAAGGAAAGAGCCTTCCAGGCAGAGAGGATGGCCAGTGTGTTCGTGTTTTCTGTTACGCTTGTAACAAATCACTGCACATTAGCGGCTTACAACAACAGCAAACTTGCTCTCTTACGGCTCTGGAGGTCGGAGGTCGGCACTCTGATGTGGGTCTCATCTCACTGGGCCAAAAACAATATGCTGGTGAGGCTGTGTTCCTTTCTGGAGGGCTCCATGAGGGGCCCTCTAGAAGCTGCTGGAATCCCTCGGCTCATGGCCCCTTTCAAGGCCAGCCAGGGCCAACTGAGTTCTTCTCACATGGTGCAGCTATGGTCCTCTTCTGTGTCCCTCTTCCAATTATGAGGACATTTGTGATGACCCTGGGCCCCCTGGGATAATCCAAAGTAATCACCCTATTGGATGGTCCACTCATTAGCAGCCTTGAGGGCTCTTTGCCAGGTCACAGGTTCCAGGGCTGGGAGCCTGGGCATCATGGGGAGCCATCATTCTGCCCACTGCAGCAAAGCCAAGGGCACAGAGATGTGCAAAGAACTGCTGCTCTGTATGGGATCAGAGAAGGGTTCAGAGGTCAGTGTGCAGTCGTCGATGGGGAAAACCAGATTTATAAAGATCCTCATATATCAAGCATGGTAATGAGTCATTCTTTTATCCCCTGTGGCTTTTAAGCAGGGAGGGATCCGTCTCATTCCTTGTTTTCTCAACAATTGCTCTGGCAGAAGAATGGCCAAGAACTCAAGGGAAGGGAGGCGGTGGTGGAGGTGCTGCTCAGGAAGCTCCTGGGGCAGTCAACCTAGGAGGAGACAGGTCTGAGCTAGGGTGGTGGCTCGTGGATGAATAGAAGGGCATGGGCTTGAAGCCATGCGGGAGGAATTCTTGCCAGGAGGCCAGCCGTACTTGAAGATCACAAGATGTAGACCGTCAGGGAGAGGGAGCAGTCAGAGCTGACTGAGGTGTCCAGCTTAGCGGCCTGGACGGATGATGGTTGAGTTCACTGCAACTGAGACTATCGAACAGACACCCGGCATGTACATGGGTGATAATGTAGAATTTTAGGGGCCAGTGGGGCACCCAGATGAAGAGATGCCATAAGCGGTTCGTGAACTTTGGGGATGGGGAAACTCCTGCTCACTTTACAAGGACACTGCGAAGACTGATCAAAAAGTAAACATATTGTCACTCACTAGTTCATCATTGGCTCAGTTCATCTCCCCCTCTGAGAATACCGTTGCGGTCTCATCAACCAACATTTTACCAGCCCCTTCTTCGTGAGCACACTGGCCTAGGTTCTAGAGGGCACCGAAGAGATCTCTAAGGAGTCCCTGCCCTTGAGAAGTGCTGAGTATCAATGGGAAGCCACGACAGGTAAATCAAGAGAATGTAACCACCTAAGTACCTAAAGACTGGGTAGTTAGGCTTGAGCCCCAAACCTGGGTGTGAAGCAAGTGTCTCCCTGCCTCTTACCCCTCACATCAAGGGACCAACACCAAGCCCTTTGGATGTTATCTTCTAAACACTTCCTGAGTCTGCTTTCCCTCCCACTTTGAACTCAAGCCTTTGTTATTCCTCATTTGAATTATTATTAAAAACCTTAGAGCTGGGCCCCTTGCCTCTAGTCTTGCTCCCCCCCCCCCAATCTGTCCTTTAAATGACAGCCTAAAAATGAGTTTTCTGACTTTGATCCGATCTTACACTACTCAATTTGAAATGATTCCATAAAACATAGGGAGAAATTTTTAAATGAAAGAGTGGGGAAGTCTTTTCTAAACATGACATAAAGCAGGCAATCCATAAAAGAGAAGAATGATAGATTTGAATACATAAAATGAAAATTTTCTGCTTGGTAAAAAATTGCCGTAAACAAAGTTAAGAGACAAACAGCAAATTAAGAAAAAAAATTTGCAATAGAAATGACAAAGCACAGACAGCCTAACTATATAAATGGTGCCTACAAATCAATAAGAGAAAAATCTAACCATCCAATACGAAAATTGGTAAGGGAGCATGAACAGAAAATGAAATATAGGTGGCTTTTAAACATATGAAAAGACGCCCAAAGTCACAGTAAGAAAAAAATGCCAGTTTCCCTAAAATCAGACGCCATCAGGTTGCCCCTGTCAGAAAGTTTGGGAATATACAACATTGTTAAGTTGCAGGAAGCAGCTACTCTCAAATGCTGTTGGTAGAAACATGCTACCAAGTTTGAAAGCTGTAAGTATTTACTGATTTTACAATGCACATATTCTTCCGAGGCACCTGAGTGGCTCAGTAGGTTAAGCATCCGCCTTTGGCTCAGGTCATGATCTCAGGGTCCTGGAATCAAGTCCTGCTTGGGTTCCTTGTTCATCAGGGAGCTTGCCTCTCCCTCTGCCTGCTGCTCCCCCTGCTTGTGCTCTCTCTCTCTCTGGCAAATAAATGAATAAAATGTTTTTTTTTTTTTTTCAATGATGAGCATGACTGTAGTTACCTATGTACACAAACACACTTTTATATATTAGGATATTTACAAAGAATATCCAAAATGTCTTCAACAGGAGACTGCTTGAATTAATCACAGTACGCACATAATAGAGAGTGCTACCCAGCTATTAGAATGAATGAGGGGGAGAAAGAGAATGAAGCAGTGTTACATACTTCCTTTGGAACCGCCTCTAAGATACAATAATAGCAATAAAAGAAATCCATGGTATCTACTTTATGTTGGGCACTATTCTAGAAGCTTTATGTATTTACATATAGTTTTATATTTATAGGGTTTTTCGTTTGGGGGGGGGGGTTGTTTTGTTTTGTTTTGTTTTGAGAAGGAAAGAGGGAGAGAATCTCAAGCAAATTCCATGCCCAGAGCAGAGCTCAATGTGGGATTCGTCATGGGTCTTGATCTCACAAACCTGAGATCACAACCTGAGCCAAAATCAAGAGTGAGACTTTAGCTCACTGCGATACCTAGGTGCCTCTGTAAGTATTTATGAATATTTAACTCACTTAGTCCTTATAATAATGTTATAACATAGGTATTATCCCTATTATTCCCATCTTATAGATGAGGAAACTGAGGCACATTCGAGTTAAATAATTTGTCCATTATGAATATATATTTGATTTTTTTCTCTCTGTGCTTCAATGTGGATATTTACATCTAATGTATTTTCTAATTCAGTTTTTTTCCCTCAGTATGTGTAATTCGTTGAGTTCTTAGTTTCAGTTTTGACGTTTCTATTTACTTCTTTTGTTTTCTACTAAAATTATCACTGTTTTCCTTCAATTTTTGAACATATTATTCATAGTGATTTTTTAAAGTTTATTATTATTAATATTATTATTATTATTTTTGTAATCTCTGCCCCCAACGTGGGGCTTGAACTCATGACCCCAAGATCTGACTGAGCTAGTTGGGCACCCCTCTTAGTGATTTTAAAGTCCGAATCTGATATACCTATACCTATACCCCTTGGGCCTAGTGTCGATCTTGGTTTCTCAGTCATATCTTGTCTTGCACAACCAGTTAGGTTAATGAGGGTCTGACTTGTATATGAATAATTACAGAGATAATTCCATCTTCTAGATGATCTTATCTTCTTCCAGAAAGGATTTACTTCTGCACGGCCATTGGGCAAGAAGCTCTGGCAATCCCCAGTCAACCTGATTGCAATGGAAAGGTTGGATGCCTCATAGTTGGCCTTCACTCTTTGTGAGAACTGACCTACTTGTGATTCCCCAACTCTCCAAAGAGTTAGTGTGCTGGAGTCCCACCCCAAAGGCGACCTATATAGCAGACACCACCTCCTTGATGGGCTCTAAGCTTCATAGTCTGCTGAGTTTATTGAAAGCTCTCCTCACCCATCTACTTGACCTCTTAGTTGCTACTGTTGAAAGCACCATCACCCTTGAGGGAGAAACTGTCTTTACTTGTTGGCCTTATCTCTCTGGTCTTTTTCCCGCTTCTAAATTTTGGCCCTGGAATTCCTCAGGACCTTAGAAATGTTCCAATACTTTCCAAAAGGTTTTCTTTGTTTTTGTTATTATTGTTATTTTTTAAAATATCTTGTTTGATCTCTCTAGTTGTTCTCAATGAGAGACAAATCCGTGCCCTTCCGGCAGATAGACTTTAAAAGGGGGGGAAAAAATAGCACAGGGAAAATCTAGTCAGGAAAGCTTCTCAGACCAGACCATTTTAGAGAGGAAATGTAATACAGGGAAGTCATTTGGGATGTGTTGTATGAGCTGAGAGGAAGGGAACAAGGAAGTGATGTGGAGATCGGGAACATCAGAGCCTGAGGAAGAGAGAAGGAAGTTTTCAGAACTCAGCAGCCGGGGCCGCCTTCTGGAGCCAGGGACAATGGCTTGCCCAGAAGCTAGGACCATGAAGTCACAGAGCGCCAGTCATGCTGCTCAAGGTCAGGAGGGAGAGGTGAGTCAGAGTCCCTGATTATGCCTGCCTCCTGCTCTGCTCTTGCTTTCCAGTGCCTTCTATCGACCGCACTTCAAAGCATGCAGTGACCAAAGCAGAGTGGGGACAGCAGAGGAAGAGGGAGGGGTACACCCTAGACCAAGTAGGCAAATGACTGGGTACTGGGCACATTTGGAAAGACACCTAAGGGACTAGAAGCAATGGTTGCTTCTGGGGTGGGAGGATTGGTGGATGGGGAACTGGGGTTGAGACCTACCACGCGCATGAAATTCGTCCTGACCAAAACACGTAATATGAAAAGTCAGATGACACCCTTCGTTGGCTCTCACCCTCCAGAGCCACATTTCTCAAACCTCAGGATGATTAGAATCACCCATTATACGGGAGAGAATGCAGACTCTACAATCAGCGGGTCTGGGGTTTATCTCAGGAATCTGCATTTTTTTAATTAAATTTTTTATTTTTTATTAACATATAATGTATTATTAGCCCCAGGGGTACAGGTCTGTGAATCGCCAGGTTTACACATTTCATAGCGCTCTCCATAGCACATACCCTCCCCAATATCCATAAGCCCCCCCACCCCCCGGCAAACCTCAGTTTGTTTTGTGAGATTAAGAGTCTCTTATGGTTTGTCTCCCACCCTGATATAAAGAATTTGAGAGGCAACGTGGGGGGTTTGGGGAGTAGGGAAGGAGAAAATGAAATAAGATGGGATCAGGAATCTGCATTTTAACAACCATCTCCCATCATTCTGGTGGTTGGTCCAAGGGAAACACTTCCTAGCCACGGCCAGCAGCGGGGCAGAATTCAAGCTCCTTTGGAGTGACCGCAGTTCTTTCGGGGCATCTGTGACTGAATTCCTCTCTGAACCCTTCCTTCCCTGTCACAAGGCCTTGCTCCTCTCCTGCCTCTGATCCTCGTCCACGATGTCATCCAAATTCTCACCGCACTTGGTCCTAGTAATTTGTCTGTGCGTCTGCTTTCCAGCTTAGCACCTGAGGGCAGAGGACTCTGCTTACTGCTATTAAATCCCAGCAATGCCTAGCCTTGTGTATGTGGCACATGGGAGGTGCCCAGTAAATTGTTGGCTAAACTGACTGGTGGTTTTCAGTGAAGAGAGGAATCAGAGTCGGCCGAAGTGCCCAGAAAGGGTTTCCCAGAGGAGAAGTTGCCTTAGAGTAGAAGAGAAATACATTCCAGGCTGGGGGAAGAGAATTCACGGAGGTACCAAGAGCAGGCAGTCTCATTTCTATTAGCGAGCAGCCCTGGTGATGAATATAAAGGGCTTTAGTGTGTTTTTTTGTTTTTTTTTTTTAAGGCAAATTCCCTAAAACCATACTCGGTAGGTTGCGTATCCCCCCTATCTGGGGCCATAACTTCCCCAGATGTTAATGAGCACTTCCAGCATTGATGGAGGGGAGACAGACCCCTACGGGTTTATAAAACATGCAGATGACTGGTTTTTAACGAATGCAAAACGTCAAACAAAAGCAGCATCACAGGCTGGTTGCTCATGCATAGTAAAGTTCCCAGGGAAAAGGGAGCAAATAAATACGGAGAAATACCTTGGCTGGAACCATTCCTAATAGGCAACGGACAATTGGGAACAGCAGGGATATACAGGGACACGGGAGCAAATAGCAAATACATTTGGAAGCTATCAGCGAGAGTGGGATCAAGGCGGCACCCGATGGCCTTTTGGCTTTTGTTGTCTACGAGGGTATGGGGCTTGTGTCCAGCCCTCCCAGACATAAATGTACAAGGAGGAGCTTTTGTTTGGGGGTAGGTGGGTGGGGGGTGGGGGACGCGATGGAGGAAGAAGAACTAGACATAGGTACGGCCAGAAGAAAGCAGTTCTAGAAATAGGGGTGTTTAAATGGGACGTCTATGTGTCCCCTTTTGAGCTAGAAGCCACTGACTTGAACTTTGCCCTCCTTCTTAGGGACAGGACTTAGAGGGACCCAGACATTGTATTGTCACACAAGCTAGTTCAGCTTTTCACAGTACTTCCAAATGTGGTCCCATGTACACAAAGTCACTCTAGTCATTACGTATATATGTTTTTGGTTTTTTTTTGTTTTTTTTTCTATTTTTCTTTTTTACAGATTTTATTTATTTATTTGACAGAGAGAGATCACAAGTAGGCAGAGAGGCAGGCAGAGAGAGAGGAGGAAGCAGGGTCCCTGCTGAGCAGAGAGCCCGATGCGGGACTTGATCCCAGGACCCTGAGATCATGACCTGAGCTGAAGGCAGCGGCTTAACCCACTGAGCCACCCAGGTGCCCCACATATATATGTGTTTTAAAGGGAATAATTTGGAGGTGTCTGGGGGGCTCGGGCAGTTAAACATCTGACCCTTAATTTTGGCTCAGGTCATGGTCTCAGGGTCATGAGATCGAGCCCAGCCTTGGGTTCTGGGCCAAGCCCTCAATAGGGAGTCTGCTTGAGATTCTCTCTCTCCTGCTCCCTCTGCCTCCCCTCCCCTCACGCTCTGGAAACAAACAAATAAAATCTTTTTTTAAAAAATAAAAGGAATAATTTGTTCTATATAAACAGTTTGGTGGCCTTTTAGCATGCCTTCATGTTTTTGTATGCCCAGACCTTCCAGCCCTGCATGTAGCCCGGGCCCCCTTCGACCCTTGTAGGCTAGCCCAGCTTTCTGCTTGGGTGGTGCAGATGGCGAGCTCTTGGATGGGGAGGGCCCTTGACACTCTTTATCCCCCTACAACCCGGACACACCTGCTTAATGAGGCTTGGAACCCCTTTGTTGGGAAGCACCCTGTGTTTTTTTTCCACACTGGGGAATGAGCCTTAAGTTGTAAACCTTCCAGGGAGAGGAGCACCAGGGCCTCACCTGTGCTTGGAGGTGTCGGTGGGGGTCTCCACGTCCTCCTGTGGAGCAGGTTTTCTTCCTGCAGCCCTGTACACATGGTTCGGCAGAGGGAGGGGGGAGTGTGTTCAACAGTCCACAGGCTCCCACCGAGAGGCCAGCAGAGATGGAAACTATCAAGTCTTATGCTTTATCTTAAAATTTCCTGCGAAGGGTGGGCTCTACCTCAGCGTGTATCCACGTTCGTTGTAATGTGAAATGGTGTTCTTGGCGGCCGCCTGATGCTTCCTTCAGATCCTCCTCCCAGACAGTCCCGCTCACTGTCTAGAATGTCAGCTGCCGGTGGCTTGCAGTCGCTTTGCCCGCTAGGCATGGACCTGGACCCCAGGGAATCATCATGCCCAGGATTCTATCCCATCTCAGGGGCTGGCCCGTGGCTGACAGATGGCTAACCGGAAATACAGAAGCCCAGTCCCCTGGCCTCAACCCGAGACAGCTCCGAAGGGCCATCTTTGTGGGATCAGTGGAGATCAGGCTTTGCTGCCACAATTCGGCCACCCCTTCCTTCTGCGGGATCCTGCCTGCCTTCCTTGCAGGAGGGCTTTCTGAGAGCATCCTCCCAAAAAACTCTCCTTTTCGGAGTTTGTTCTGAGGTAACTAAGACGATATTAGAAACATTTAAATTACTTGAGCGTTCTCTCTCCTCCCCACTTTTATCTTGTTACTGTCTCCATCAGGATCCTGGCAGTAAATAGAGGAGATATTCAGCTGGGATTCTGAGCACAATTTAATGAAGAGCCTATTTACATAGGGCCAGAGTGAGAGCAATCACCAAGGAACATTGAGGCGACAAGAGACGAGCGGTATCCAGAAAGCAAGACCGCCTTCAGGACTCCAGGGATGAGGGGTAGAAATGGTTTAACCGGAGCCCAGGGAGGTGGGTGCTGCTGTGAACGGGGGCACTTCCCATAGGGGCCTACCTGTGGAAGCCTGAAGCCACGGACAAACTATGACCTTGGGGAACATAAGAAGCAGCAGAGGAAATACCTCACCTCTGCCCCCACCTTTGCTTTCCCACTGATGCCTCCCAGGATTCAAATCCAACTGGAAACAGGGCACTGCTTTTGGTGAAGGATGGCCCACCAGGACAGAAGCACAGAAAATGGATGGGGGCTTTGGGGACACTGGCAAATGGAAAACGCTAGTACAAACTCCGAGGAGACACACCAGGTCAGTGACATCACTTACCCTCTGGCCTACTGCCCCGTCCCTCCAAAGAGCACCCCAGTGTGGTTACAGGGGAAGGACCCTGCGCTTCCTCGGGTCACGTGTGTGTATGAGTTGGAGGCTGAGGCGCGGCTTCACAAGGAAGACAGGTTTAGGGGAAGGAGCTGGCTGGGCTGGCTTGAACTCTTGGTTGCCTACTCTCCCGAGTAGAGGCAATGCTCCCGCACGGATGCTGCCATGATTTCTCTTCCTTCTTCTGTTAGGCCGACGGGGTCCCAACAGCCAGAAGGGCTGAGGGACAGCAAGCTACCTGGGAGGAAAGCAGGGTGTGGTGTGAGGCTGTTTGTCTCAGAGCCGCTGGGTAAACAGGAGGAGACAGGGAAAAGGTTGGCGCTCGGCGAATTAGAGAACGCACGGCAGCATTGAAGGCTTCTGAAGCCAAACCAGGAGCCAGGCAAGAACTCTAAGCGGCATTTCCCACTCAGAATTGTTACAGCCTGGCCCAGGCTTGTAGAGCGGTTTTGGGTTTGGACCTCACCCCGTAGTTACTAGAAGCTCTGGATTCCCGACGTCCATCAGCCCAGTAACGTTTATCATGCGCTCTGCATGGTGCACTAAGGACTTTGCTGCCCTTACGCAAGCACTTGCCATTCCAGGGGACTCCTCTATGCTTCGCAAGGAAGGCCATCCCTCCTCTAGAACATTCCTTCCACACCAGGGAATTGGTTAGGGCGAGGTAATGAACACGGGAGGAAAACAGGCCCAAGCATCCAGCGCTGGCTGCCTGTCAGGTCTCACCAGAAGGGTGGTTGGTCCCAGGCCCCCTCTGTCCTGGTCACTTTTTACTACATCTCACTCTGCTGCCTCCAGAGGGCCTGTTCCCTATCTTTGTCAATCAACTGCATTCATTTCTTAGCAACAGAAAAGCTCCAGATGCAACTGAGAGAGAGTGGCTGAGCCTTCTGCGTCTACATGAGGGAGCAGCGGGGAGTGGGGCAGGGCTCTAGCACGTATTCTCCCGGGCACCCTCGGCCACATCTGCTGGGCACAGGAGGCATAAACTACCATTTACAGGACTGGCCCCTCAGGACCCCCAACGTGATTTACCCTCTAGTTCCTCTTTTGGAAGAAAGGATGCTGAGGACCTGGCGGGGTAAGGAGGCTCCAGGTGGAGGGAGCAGAGTCCCAGAAAAACTGTGCAGGGCAGAGAAATGTCCCCTCCTGGACACTACCACTTGTGGACCCCCCCCTGTGACCTAACAACCAAATACGCTTCTGTCTTGAGCCACCAACTTCTGTGCCCACGAAAGCTGTGAGCCAGTCCTAGCAAATCTGAAAGCTGGAGAAGAAAGGTGAGGCCCGTGTGTTTAGGAGTCCTGCTGAAATAGATGACAAAGGAGTTTGGTATTTTCCTGTAAGAAAAACTGGCTGTGAAGGTTTTTGAGCAGGGGAGGAGCCTAGGGTCCGGGCCTAGGGCCTGGGCGGGGGAGGGGGTGAGTTGGGGTGCAGGGGTGGGAGGGTAGGCAGAGCCAGCAAGGCTGGAGGCAGGACATGCTAGAAGAGTCAGAGCGGCTCCAGTCATGCAGGGGGTTGGGGAGCAAGCCCTGGGCTGAGGCTGGGGCACGAGAAATGAGCTTGGGGGCTGAGATAGGGAAGGGGCTGAGCAGGAAGGATCTATAGAACTCGGCATCTGGTAGGATGTGGAGGGCCATGAGAACTGGGGAGTCTGGAGGGGAGAGGGGGGACCATGAGAACTGGGGAGTCTGGGCGAGGGGAGCAGAGCGAGTTTGGGAGAAAGAGAATGGCTTTGTGTCTGACATGTGGGCTTGAGCTGCCCAGCACTATGAGAGGTCCAGCCGCTGCTGGGAAAGCCACCTAGAGCAGAGAGGGCCAGAGCCAAAAAGGACACTGGCTCTCACAACACACAGGCTTCACCTTCTTTCTTCTCCCACTTTCAGCTCTGTTAGGACTGGCTCGCGGCTCTCACGGGTCTGGCTGGAACTGGCCGATCCAGGGCAGAGGAGACACACCAGAGCACCCTGCTGCCAGACCCTGGCTGGCACTCCAGCGTAAATCCAACTTGTTCAAGGTGTCAGCGGACATCTTGAGAGATAGAAATGGACCAAAAGAGAGTCAGTTTTACCATGAGGATGTTTGGTGGGATGGACGAGGTCGTTCTCATTCAATACCAGACAGGACCCGATCTTGGTGCATACGCTTTCAACAAGAGAAAGGAGTGGAGGACAGACACGATCCAGAATGTGGTTCATAGGCAATGGCAGTGGGCAATTTGACAAAAAGAGGGAAATGTGACCTTGGCCCTGAGGAGAAGAATGGCGGATATTCCTCTCCTCTGGCTGAAGCAAGAAATGAAAGAGAAGCCATGTCTGACTGTCGTTAGCGCTTTCAGAGCGATAAGAACAAACAAACAAACAAAAAACCAAAAAAACCCTTCTAAAATAAATGAGGTGTTACTAAATAAACAAATCACTTGAAAATGCACGTGTGGGGCAGCCGAGATAAATTAAAAAACAGATTAAAGCAACATCTGTATATTAACATTGTCATAAAATGGAATGGTAATGCGGGGAGCGTGCAAGGTATTATAAAACAATAATCAGAAACATTATGTCAATTATTGAAAACCGCATCACCAATTGAGAGGTGTTACTTAGTCTCCGATGCTTCTGCAGCCATTTGTTCCCCAACTGGCTCTATACAGGGGCCCTACTCGACTCCTGATAAGCATCAGGGATGGGCTTAATTAATTCTTCTCATCACCAGTAGTAACAGGCCACATGACATGACCGCTAACTGCTCACTCCTCACCTTGAATGCTTAAATGCCCCCATCCAACATGGCCAAAACCATTAGAAGATAACAACCACTTTCTCGTGGTATTATTAACAAAAGTGGTAGTCATCAACACTGCATCTGTAGATCATCTATTTTTAAACTTTTAGCCTGCTTTCCCATCTGATCCTCATGGGAAATCTGGGAAGCTGTGTTCTCTCGTGTAAAGGATGAGGAGACACAGTCCAGAAGGTTGTCACGCAGCAAGATGCTGGTAGGTTCTGCACCAGACCCCAGGCCCCTCTCTTACCCCCTCCCCCATCCTCGTACTTCTTTCTCTTTGCCCCTCTCAGCCCCTCCCAGCGCCTCCCTCCCCTCTGCCTCCAATTCCCTGTGTGAGTCCAGGCCCCAACCAGCAACTTCACCTCCATCACAGACTTTTTCTGCTGGCCTCAGCTCTTTCCTCAGGGCTAGTCAGCGCTATCTTTTTCATGGGTCCTATTAGATGACCACCCAGGGTCATTTTGTGTTCCCTTGCCCACCAATGCAGCCCCTGCCCTGCACTCAGCCTAGAAAATCCCCTCTACTAATGGTAACAGAAACCAGAAACCAGCAGAGAGCTGTCTCTTTCTTTCATGTCAGGTTTTCTCAGGGTCCTTTTCCTATCATCCCTGCCTGTCCTCCGTTCTCAGGATAAGTCTCTCCACTCCCCCTTACGCCTTCTCCATGTACCCTCACTGTTTCTGCAAATCTACACCACCAATAACCTTCCTTTCCCAACCCATTCCTTCTTCCAATCCTGTAAGTCTCCTATATCCTACAAAACCATTTCTTTCAGCCCTGCTTGTGCCCTTCCTCGGGCTGCTGTTCTATCCTTCTATCAAACTTCTATAAGGTTTGGGCAAACTTCTATAAAGAGAAGGCAATGCTAGATGTTATATTGCAGTCACTTGGGGAGTTTATTAAGAATACAGATTCCTAGTTCCCATTTAAGAATTAGGACTTCCTATAATGAAAGAAACTTCTGCACTGTGAAGAAAGTCTTCTGCACAGAGAAGGAAACCATCAACAAAACTAAAATGCAACCTACTGAATGGGAGAAGAAATCTGCAAATAACATATCTGATAATGGGTTCATATCCAAAGTATATAAAGAAACTATAAAACTTAGCACCCCCCAAAAGCCAAAAAATCCAATTTTAAAATAGGCAGAAGACATGAAAACATATTTTTCCAAAGAAGACTTTGGTCAACAAGACACATGAATGGTCAACAGACACATAAAAAGATGTCAACCACTTATCATCAGGGAAATGCAAATCAAAACTACAATGAGATACCAACTCACACCTGCCAGAATGGCTAAAATCAACAGTACAAGAAACAACAGGTGTTGGTGTGGATATAGAGAAAAAAGTGCCCTCCTGCACTACTGGTGGGAATGCAGACTGGTATAACCACTCTGGAAAACAGGATGGAGGTTCTTCAAAAAGTTAAAAATAGAGCTACACTACGATTCAGCAATCGCACTTCTGGAGAATACAAAAACACTAATTTAGAGGGATACATGAATCCCTATGTTTATAGCAGCCTTACTTAAAATAGCCAAGATATGGTGGCAGCCCAAGTGTCCGCTGATTGATGAATGGGTAAAGATGTGGTGTGTACACACACACACACACACCCACACACACACACACACACACTGAAACATTACTCAGCCATAAAAAAGAATGATATCTTGCCATTTGTAACAGCATGGATGGAGCTAAAGAATATAACACTAAATGAAAGAAGTCTGTGGGGGAAAGAGAAATACCATATGATTTCACTCATATGTGGGATTTAAGAAACAAAACAAATGAACAAAGGGGAAAAAAAGGAGAAGGAGAGGCAAATCAAGAAACAGACTCTTAACTACAGAGCACAAACTGATGATCACCAGTGGGGAAGGTGGGTGGGGAATGAGTGAAACAGTGGATGAGGATTAAGGAGTGCACTTGTCATGATGAGCACAGAGTGATGTATGGAAGCATTGAATCATTATACTGTATATCTGAAACTAATATAACACTGTATGTTAACAGGAATTAAAAATTTTAAATAAAAAAGATAAAAATAAAAATATGGGGTAATCTATGTCACATAAATCCTAATCAAAAGAAAGATGGAGTAGCTATATTAGTGTCACAAAAAGAAGACATCAGTGTAAGTAAAATTACTGGGGATGAGAAGGAACATTACATAATTACCAGAGGGTCCTGTCAAGAAGACCCACAATCCTAAATGTATAGGCACCTACTAACAGGGTATCACAATACATGAAGCAAAGACTGACAGAACTGAAAGAGAAGTAGTCAAATATTTACTCACACTTAGAAACTTTAATATTCCTCTCAGAGTTACCCACAGAACAAACAGGTAGGTAGAAAATCGCCAAGGATATAGAACCAAAGAACTCTAACAACCAGCTTGGTCTAACTGATATTAGATTAGTAGAACGTTCCATCAAAACACAACAGAAAGCACATTCTTTTCAAGTGCACATGGAATATTCACCAACACAGACTGTATCTTGAATAATATTATAAGCTTTAACAAATAAAAAAAAATGGAATCATGTGATGTTCTGTGATCATAATGGAATTAGAGATATCTGGAATATCCCCAAATATTTAAAAATTAAGCAACATACTTTGAAAGAAACCATGAGAGTTCAAAGATGTAGTGTCAAGGGAAATTAGAAAATAGGACATTTCAAAATGTGTGGAATGCAGGTAAACAGTGTCTAGAGGAAAATTCATAGCATTAAATGCTAGAGAAGAAAAAGGATCTCAAGTCAATATTCTAAAGCTAGAGATGGCAAACTATGGCCTGTGGGCCCCATCTCGTTCACCACCTGTTTTTTTAAGAGTAGTTTTATTGGAATACAGTTTTATACATTCATTTACATATTGTCTGTGGCTGCTTTCTAAGAGGTCAGCATTACCCTAATATCGACACAGTACCAGGCAAAGAGATTAAAACACAGCAAAACTACAGACCAATATCTCTTATGAACATGGATGTCAAAATTCTGCACACACGTTTGGCAAACCAAATCCAGCAATATATATTATAAAATGGATGATCCATCATGAATAAATGGGATTTGTCCCTGCCATGCAAGGCTGAGTCAACACTTGAAAATCAATTAATGGAATTCATTATGTTAACAGATAAAAGAAGAAAAAACATATGATCGTCTCAATAGGTATAGAAAAAGCATTTGGCAAATTCAACAACCACTCATGATAAAAACTCTCAGCAGACTAGGAACAAAGTCTTCTTATACCTGTTAAAGGGCACCAGCACAAGATGGTACCACTACATACCTAGTAGGATGGCTAAAGTCAAAGAAATATGCAACAGTCAGTGCTTGTGAAGATGCAGAACAACTGGAACTTTCAACCATTGCTGATGAGAATGCAAAATGATACCTCCACTTTGAAAAAATGTTTGGCAGTTTCTTATGAAGTTAACCAGATGCTTACCATATGACCCCAAAATCGCACACTTACTTATCCAAGAGAAATGAGAGATTTGCATCACAGAAGACCCATATGTAAGTGTTGGTAGTGGCTTTCTTTGTTCATAACACCCACACCTGGAAACAAAGTTGATGCTCTTCAGGGAATGGATGAACAGACTGTGAAACATCCTTATAAAGGAATACTACTCAGCAACAAAAGGATAAATTATTGATCCCGGACTCAACATGGATGTATCACAAATGAATTATGTCAAGGAAGGAAGACAGACTCAAAAGGCTACATATTCCATGACATTCTGGAGAAAACCAACACATAGAGACAGAGAAGATCAGCAGTTGCCAAATTGGGGTGAGGGTTGACCACAAAATGAATTTCTGGATGCTTGCTGGAGCGGTTCTGGATCTTCATTGTGCTTACCCTAACTCAAAGCATTGGAAGAAACTCACAGAACTACACATCAAAGAGAACAAATTTTACTTTATGTAAAAATAAAAAAAAATTAGAAAAACATTCTAATAGAATAACATCTAGCATTATGGAAATATACAAAATTAAAAAAAAAAAAGTTGACTGTAGGGGAAGTTGGTGTTTAAATGTAAATAGATATTTGAAAAATGTATATTAAATTTTAATTAATTTCTTAGTTCATGACTACTTAATCATATTATTAAAAACATTGCAGGTCCTTGAGGCACAGGGACATTTATAGATGAGGTTCACGCAGACAGAGTAAATGTGAGTCAGTCTGGTGTAAGGTGCACTTCTAGCTAGAGTCAACCCAGGATATTTTCAAGGCTTTGGAGGACTTAATATTTCACTTATTATTCCCTTCTAGATTCTGGCTTCATTATTTTTCTTTTTAAGGGTCAGTCAAAAACGAAGGGACCCTGGGGCACCTGCGTGGTGCAGTCCGTAAAGTGGCTGACTCCTGATTTCAGCTTAGATCGGGATCTCAGGATTGTGGGATTGAGCCCCACCTGGGGCTTCATGGCCCTGCATCTGCTTGAGGATTCTCTCTCCCTCTCCCTCTGTGCCCCTTCCTCCCAGACGCTCTCTTTCTCTCTCTAAAATAGAAAAATAAATCTTTAAAAATAAACAAAACCACAAAGGAACCCCAACTTCACATTTGTTGCTGGTTCAAACAACATTCCTACAAGGTAGGAATTATTATTCCTATTTTACGGATAGGGAAACTAAGTCCAGAAAGACTAAGTGACATAGTCCAGGCCTCCAAGCTAATAAAGGTTAAGCTTTGATAACCCCAGTCTGCCAATGGCAAAGTGTATGCAGCTGGGGCAGTCAGAAGCAATTCCAACAGTCAGGAAGAGTTCTCTTTGCTTGTTTGCTTATTGATCAGGAGAGCTACATGGACAGAGTGAAACTTCCAGATTCATCAAGAAGGTGGGCATAGATTAGAAGAGCAGAAACTGGAGACTGAGAGGCCATTTTGGCTTTCCCAGAGCTGTTGTAGAGAATCCTTCTCCTTAGGTAGGCAGAGGTGAGGAGTGCGGAAGGATCCAGAAGAAACACAAGGTGCAGCTCCCTGGTAATAGCTGTATTGTTCCTGTCTTCCCCCTTTCCCGGAGCCCTACCTTCCCACTGTGGTGCAGATGAGGATGAATAAAAACGGTGGAATTTTAGTCTCTGGGATTACCTA
Organism: Mustela putorius furo; assembly: GCF_011764305.1. Taxonomy (NCBI): domain Eukaryota; kingdom Metazoa; phylum Chordata; class Mammalia; order Carnivora; family Mustelidae; genus Mustela; species Mustela putorius. Next base: position 40,811,630 of record NW_025422010.1, read on the forward strand.
GTGTAGATGTCGTATGGCCTCTCTAAAATAAACCATACTCCGGGGTGCCTGGGTGGCTCAGTGGGTTAGAGCCTCTGCCTTCAGCTCAGGTCATGATCCCAGGCTCAGCCAGGGAGCCTGATTCCTCTTCTCTCTCTGTCTGCCTCTCTGCTACTTGTGATCTTTGTCTGTCAAATAAATAAATAAAGTCTTTAAAAAAATAAAATAAAATAAACCATACCTGTTAGAAGCATCCAGAACACAGGAATTCAGTCTCCACAGGCCCCCATGAGCTACATCTGACAAGCCTCTCAAGTTCTTCATTCATTCACTCATTCATTGGGTCAGTATTTTAGTTGGCCCTATATGCTGGACACAGTCCAGCAGATTATAGAATCTCCTGTTACCACCAGAGGGTAACACTGGCAAGGACTTTGGTGGGGGGCAAGGGAAAAGCCAGAACTTAACAGTTTATCATCTGCCTCCTTGGTTATTAATAAACTGAATATTTCTTGAGAAGGAATTCTAATTTTTACCCACCTCACAGAGATGCCAGAGGATCAATTAGCTGATGTTCATCTGAGACAGAACAAAGAGAAAATTGGAAAATGAGAAACCCTATAAATGAGCCTCTCCTCTGTTATTACTGCCGCCATCATCATCATCATCATCATTATTTCTGCTGAGTGACTGCTTCATCAAACTGTTCCTACACTTCCAATCAGGGGAGAATAAGTCTGAATGGAGTCTGGAAATTAAGTGCCGGAAGAGAGCTTTTCTAGGTTCACTGTCACCTCTACCTTCCAAACTTCACATGCCTGCCACTGAGTATGCCAAGGAGAGAGGGCTAATGTGCAAGTCAGCTTTGAGACAAACCGAAGTCCCCATACCCTGCCCCAAGCCCCCAGGTACCTATATCAATATCGTCTTTTCTCTTTCTGCATCTTTAGATTCCCACCATTCCAGGCATTCAGGGAATTTCCCACCCAAGCCCCATCTCCAGAGGCTGCAGCAAAAATGGTCGAGGATTTGGTGAGGGTAAGTGTGACCCTCTCCCTTTTGGCACAAGTGTCAAAGGGCACCAAAGCCTGGGCTGGGAATATGCTGGGGGAGAGAGGTGACCCAGAGCGCGACGAGGACAATGAGGTCGGGGGAGAGCTGGGACAGCTGTCCAAGTCACCAGGAATGGTCCAGCTGGAAGGTGTGCTGGGGCTGACCCCTGGAAGGAGGCTGGAGGATGGTAGAAATGAGACAGTCTGCCTCATTTCCACTTTGGCCTGGGACAGTGGCATCCCATGACATTCTCAGTCACGGTGGGTCAGGAGAGGGCCTTAGACAGCAGAGTCCATCCCAGTGTTGGAGGGTTAAATGCGCAGGTTGGGTGGTCTCCCAGGGACACAGAGGCTGGGACTCTGAAGGGGTTCTCAAGGCCCATCTCTTCCAAGAAGCCCCTCTTGACCTGATTCCTCCCTCCTCTTCATGCATGTAACACTTATTCTGGGCCTGTCTTTCCCCCAAGCTGGTAAACTCCACAAGGGCAGGCATGCTGTCTATTATTTTGCATTTAAGCCTTATGGCCAAGGTAAGGGGTGACTGTGTGTGTCTTTGTGTGTGAATGTGTGCATGTGTATGTGAATGGGTGTGAATATGGTAGCTGTGTTACTAGCTGTCTTGTGTTCCTGCATGGTCTCCTCTTCTGCAAAGCCCAGAGTTCAACTTCTACTTGTCTTTCTCCCCCACTGTCCTCAGCAGAGTATTTTGCTCAGAGTGAGCATTTCCTCTATATTAGATGGCAACTTGTTGATTCCAGAAGAATTTGTAATAGACTGGTGACAGTCATATCTACGTCGGTCTAACTACTTAATTTTAAGTGCCTTCATATGAGTGAAATTAATTGTTCATTTTTAGCACACTACCCATTTCCAAACTCTTTAAAGTGCACATTAGACAGTACATAAGTTACATTGGTAGGCATCTTTGTCTCTTGTAGGGAAATAGGAAGATGATCCAGTTAGTAGGAAAGGGATTTTTTTTGGGGGGGGGGGGTCAGGTTCAATTTGAAGAGAGCCATCCATCCTCCTTGTAGTGGAATAAAGAGAAAGACAGAGTTGAGATGAAATTCAGGCTCTGTCACCTGCTGACCGCCTCCCTGAACAAGTCTTAAAAATCCTCAATTTTTAAGACTTTTAAGACTTTTTAGGACTTTTAAGACTATCCCTAAAAAGCAGCAATAGAGGACTTCATTCCTAGGGCTAGTGGTGAGAATCGAGGTAATTCGGACCATGTCTAGCACAAGGAGGCATTCCGTAAACGATAGTTCTCTTCCCTTCTTCTCTCTTCTCAGTTGGGGAAGGCTTCCTGGAAGAGCCAAGATTTAAAAACTCATCTGGGGGTGCCTGGGTGTCTTAGTTGGTTAAGTGTCTGACTCTGGATTTCAGATCAGGTCGTGATCTCAGGGTCATGAGATTAAGCCCTGTACTGGGTGTGGCACCTGCTTAAGAGTCTCTCTCTCTCTCCCCCTGCCCCTTCTCTACCTCTCTAAAAATAAAACAAAACAAAATAAAACAAAAACAAAACAAACAAAAAAACGCTACCTCATCTGGATCATGAGTGAGGACCCAGACTTTGGCCTAGTGTCATTCCCCTGGTTTCCCTCACCTTCTACCCTTGGGAAAGTGAAAAACCACCAAGGCCATCAGCACAGCTTCATCTCCCCTCCGCCTCACCCCATTTCTCCCATTCGAAACTCTCAGGAAAGAATCACTCCATCTGTCTTTATTTATGTTTGTTTTTCCCAAACACTTCTTGCTAAATGCCAAGTTTTAATAACAGGGCTATGATCATTTGGTGGATTATAGAGCAGTAAAAGCTAGGTGGGAAGCTGCACAGACACCAAAATATGGGGCGCATTTGGGGCTTACAGTGAGGGAATGAAATATTTAATAAGCCAAAACATGAGGAGATGTGAAGCAGGTTTTCCTTCCCTTCCTTCTCCAGCAGAAATTAAACAACTTTTACACACCACGTAGTCTTCAGTAGAGGATGCTAATGACGTCCCCGATGCCCTCTTTATCTGATCAAACTTTATTGTGTGTGTCAGGCTGACAATTAAGGCAAGTTTCTCCTATTGCACACACTTCCCCAGCCACTGTAAAGGTTAATTGAATCATGTGCAGGCAAAGCTCTGGTGTACAGGAGGCTTTAGGATTCCTTTCAGACTATTGGTGAAGAGAATGAATAAAAAATCGTGTGATTGTTGGTGGAGACTCGTGGAAGGAAAGAGGTCCCTCTTCCTGGCTCAGTCCTCCTTCCCCTTAGGTTCAGCTTTTTTGTGTTACCTCTTTCACGTTCTTGGGAATCTCGACCATTTTTGCTCCTCTCTATGCAATGCCATTTGCTGAGAAAGACAGAGTTGTCTAAGGCAGGCTCATGCTGGGGACTGGGTCTGTCCCAGATGGCCAGCCATAGTATGATCCCCAGAGCAAGTCTTTGACCGAAGACCTGCCACTTCCAATGTACTTTCTTGACATGAACATCGTACTACTCAGAGGACCGTCTTTATGAAAATAGGTTTATGTGATTCTGGGTCTTTATCAAGTTAGAAATTAGGGCTCAGATGAAGAATAAACTATAGTTTTCAAGATTTTCTGAATGAGTCATGAGATCACAGAGTTGTGGACTTCTGGAGTCACTACGGTCCTTAGATATTCTTTCAGTTGCTTTTCTTGGACTGCAGGCGAAGACACTGGGGTCAGAGAGGAAACATGTCTTTCCCAAGGGCACTAGAACATGGAATAGAAGAAACTGTGGTAGAATTCTGGTTGATGGAACTAAGAAAATCGACAGACGGGACTGGTGTCTGAGTTTATAAATATACTCTATACCCACCCATGTCAGGGACATTCTTCTGTATATAGGTAATGAACGTGTTAATAAGGAGCTTTGTGAGCTCATTAAATCAGATCCCCAGCAGCCTCCACTCAATAGCATCCTTGGTCCCAGGTAATGTCTTTAAAATCTATTTGCTTCTCTAATTTTGTTCAGATCGCTGTTTCCCACAATTCACCCAAATGGGTGAAGCCTATTGGTGAACAGAACTAACTTTTATTTCAGATAAGCCTTAAATTATTGCTGCTTTCAAGAAGACAGTCCTCATTAGACTGGAAAGGAGTCTGGATCCCAGAGTCATCCATGGCCAGTAACATCAAATTGGAACTCTTAAGCAGGAATAAACTCGTACTATTTCAAATATCTTGAAGTAGGTATTGCTGTCTCCCAACCTAAAATATGTGGCATTGGCCTCAGGGTCAGATGATGAGCAGCAGAGAAAGAAACACTAGAAGCAGGGAAGAAGGAGCTCCATGTGAAACAGTTGCCAAATACATGGTAGAACTCTCACATTTGGTAACTTGGAAGCTAGACCAAGATGCTTATAGAACTTGTAATTCTAAGGAAGACTTTGAAAAAGATCCAGAAGGATAGGCTTCAAAAGAAAGATGTGAGTTCTGACATTTAAGAATAGGGATGAAAGGGAATAGAAAGAGCCCAGAAACTTGAGAGTTCACATAGGTGGGAAAGTCAACAGCTCCTGCACCAGAAATAGCAAGAGGTAGGCTTCTGCAGCCCAACTCAAGCCTGTTGCCTCAGATGTCCTGGGGTTCCCTTCATTAACTTGGGAAAAAGAGACATGAAAACAAGGCTAAGAACTATGTCCAACAGAGAAGTTGGGTTGTGATTCTTACTTTGTGGAATTGACCAGAAATAAGTAGACCAAAAGTTTTTGAGGGAATTGTACTGTTAAAAAGGCCATTAACTGCAGGAATCCTATAATACATCCAGGTCTTCAAACTCTCAAGCAGAAAGACTATGAAAGTTGGCAGCCCCGGAAAATGCATGCATATCCACACCCACTTTGGCTGTGACCATGGAGGATGATGGACAGAAAGGACCATCTTAGAAAGTTAAGTCAGAAACCATGAGAACAACAGAGAAGGGAAAAATCTGATGCCTGGCACATGGTTAATCCTCAGTAAAAGATCGTTTTCATTGTATTTCTTCAGCTTTTTTTTTTTTTTTTTTTTTTTTTTTTGCTTTTTGCCATTAATACTTCTTATGCCATTTTGCTCTAACAATTCTGAACTTTCTGGATTTTTCCAGTCCAAAGCTTTAGTTGAATCTGAGCAGGAATCCCACAGCAATTCAATCCAGTCGATTGGATACTCTGAACCCACAGCATGGAGAGATGACTAAACCTTCCACCAGAGACGGGGTAGGAAGAGCATAGGGAAAGAAGGGAGGGGAAGTTGCTTGCTGGTTCTAAGGGCTTGAAAACCAAAATGAGACTAACATGAATGAAGTACAATGAATATTTAGAATGTGTAAGATAACAACATCATTTATCCTCCAAATCAGGACACTTATGAGATTGAAAGATGGCCTAATAAAACAGCAGGTGTTAACAAAGATTGTCCTAGATAAAACAGAATATGTAATCTTCCAAAAATGTGCCGAGCGCTGTGCTAGGTTCTTAAAATATTTTATTTAATTACTGAACTGACCACATTCAGGTAAGAGTAAATATCATTATTCATATTTTGCACCTGGGAAAATTAGGTTCATGAGAGGTTAATTAATTTGCCCCTCAAACCACACCACGGCTGGTGAGCAGAAGAGCTGGGATTCAGACACAGGTCTCTGACTGTGAGGCCCCTGCCCGTGCCATTGATCTTCCTCCTGTCAAGCCCTCAGGACTTCGCCACTTGTGAATCTCCTTTGCTTCACTGCTTGTCTCTCTTTTTAAGAAAGTGTTAATGAAATTTTTCAGGCATACAAAATGTTATTGAGAACTTGAAGAGCCATATACCCCCATCCTGCTTGAAAAGTAAAACATGACAGATCTATTTGTAGTCCCCCACACATCACTTTGAAATCCTGTTTGCCTCTTTCCCCCTAGAGAAGCAGGAACTATCCTGAACTTAGCTTTATAATTTTAATATAAATTTTTACAACATTAATGCATGTGGATGCACCTACAAAAGGCACACCATACAGTTTTGCCAGTTTTTAAATTTGTGTAAATCATGATGTGCTGTGCCTTGTCTCCTGCACCTGCCATGCTCAGCCAACAGTGGTGAAGCACTAATTTGTCTGTGTTCGGGGCTGTGTTGTATTCCACTTCACAAAGACACAACAGTTTAGTAGCTCACTCTCCTTTTGATGAATAATCAGAGTAGTTCTGATCACTCATTATTGTAAACAGTGTTCCTGTCCATTTACCTCATGCATACTCTGCAAAAAGTTCTGCACAACGTAGAACTAGGAGTGGCGTTTCCGGGTATAGGAGTTTGTGTATCTCCAACGTTCTTAGATGTTGCCAAATTGTTCCTCATACTGGTTTGGCAATTGACCCTTTCACTAGTAGTGTATGTGAGGCAGGATTGCTCCATATCCTCACCAGATACTGGTGTGATTAGACTTCTTTCTTTTTGTAATAGTATCTTGGATTATATTTTGAAGCTGTGTCATGTGGTTTTAATTTTTATTGCCCTGCATTTCTTGGATTACTCTGATTCCTGGAGAGACCAACCTTCTTTTCATACATTTACTAGCTCTTTAGTTCTCCTCCTCTGTATAATAGCAGCTTTACCTTTCATCTTGCTTCTCCTCTGTGCCCCTGAGCAGGTCTTCTCTTAAGAAGGCTGCCTTTGCAAGAGAAAGTCATTATTCTTTCTCACGGTTCTGCTGCAAGAGCCAAGTCTCCTCGTGGCTTAACGGTTATACTGCCAATTGCTCCAGAGAAAGTGTCAGGAGATGATATAAATAACAAACAGGAGGGTGCTGTGAATGTCCCACAATCTTATAAAATTCTGACTTTCCAAATCTGCACTTCAAGAAAAGGTTTCCCATTTGAGGCTGTTGGACCAGGACCATGGATATATTTTTGTAAGGTTCTAAAGTTCTCTACAAGGAAAATTTTAATGCATGTTTTCATTGCAGCCATAACTTTAAAATTACATTAATATAAACATTTTCTTGGCCATCTTATTTTTGAGTACTTCTGCATGTCTGATTATAAACATCTTGATGCCAGGTGAGACCAGTAAATACAGGCAGACCCAAAAAATCCATCAGGTAAGATGCTAAGGCTCTAATAATAGAATACCCATCTTTAAAAAGAATGGCATCTTAAAAATTGAGATATTTACCTGCCTCTTAAAAAAAAAAAAAAAAGACCTCAATTTAAGATACTGTCTTACATCAACAAGGTAAGCCTGGAGATACATGGTGCCATGGCTGGTTCAGAAGTTCAGTGATATCATCAAGGATCCAGCCTCTTTCTAACTTTCTGCTTTGCCATCAAGTTACATATTGGCTTTCCAGACCCAGGTCTGTTTGGCTTATGATCCCAAGAGAACTGCTTCAAGCCCCAGGCATCCTATCTTCATATAACCAGGTTAAAGAACAAGAAACCAGGGTGGGAATGTGTGTGTGCATCAGAAGAGGAAAATCTTCCCCCTAGAAGTCTTCCAACAGACTTGTCTTTGTACTCAAACTGGTCACAAGGCCACTCCTCATTGCAAAGCAAGCTGGGAAAGCAAATATCTGGCATCCTTAGCCTCTGTGGTAGAGACAAGCTTTGCCAGCTTGAAAGAAAAGGAGGAGGATGACTTCTGGGTAAGTAAAGTATATATTTGCGCCAAACTAGAGCTACATGCTGTCAACACATACTATAAAACCAACAGTTTTGCAGGGGAATAAATGGAGAAAACTATGAAAGAGATTTAATCATCATCTGGGTCATGTTGCCATAGGCAAGCCCAACTCAAAATGCTATGCATATGTTCAATAACTCCTCTTCTTTTTCTGTTCCCCCACCTAAAAACACTCACCCTTTGTAGCATATAAGACCCTGGTGGGCTCGTGCAGTGTAAAGTAAGTTTGTGCCTCATTACATTAAAGAAATACACTGTTACTGCTTCCTTCCTTCTGCCTTTCCTGAGGCCCCTCACTTAATTCCCTGGCCTCTTTGTCCCTGGTTTATTACTGAACACACACATGAACATCCTTCTAGTAAATCTGGCCTCCACCTGGTTTTCAATTGCTGTTAAGGTATTTCCTTCTCAGGACTTCATATATGTTAAGGTATTTCCTTCTCAGGACTTCAGAGAGACTGCATTTCATTACAGGAGGAGGATTGCATGGAATCAAAACACAAACTTTGGAGTCAGACAGAACTGTGTTAAAATCCTGACTCCAATATTATAAATATCAATAGGATAATAAGGATGTGTTGGGAGTAATTTTATGCCAATAACTTCAACAACTTAGATAAAATGCACAAACTGTTTAAAGGCACAAGTGACAAAAACTGACTGAAGAAGAAACAGAAAATCTAAAGAGTCCTATGTCTATTAAAGAGATTGAATTAGTAATGATAATAACAATAAAAACCTTCCAAGAAGTTCTACAAACAAATACCAGGAAGAAATAATACCAATCCTTAATACACTCTTAGAGAAAATGAAGAAGAAAGAATACCTCCCAAATCATTTTATGAGAATTATGAGCATTACCCTGACACCAAAATCAAGGACATTACAAGAAGAGAAATTACAGGCTCATTAATATAGTCATAAAAATCCTTATTAAATTATTAGTAAATCACATATAGTAACATATTTTAAAAGGGTGATACATCATGGCCAAGTGGGATTTATACCAGAAATGTAAGATTGGTGTAACATTCAAAAATCAATCAATGTAATTCATCATAATAACAGAATACAGAAAGAATACTATTTGCTTATTTAAACAGATGCAGAAAATGCATTTGACAAAACTCAAGACCCATTCATGGAAAAATTGAACAAACATGAAACAATTGAACAAACATGAAAAAATTCAACAAACTAGAAATAAAATGGAAATTTCTTAATAAAGGATATTTGTGATAAATTTATAGTTAATAGTATACTTAATAGTGAAATACTGAATGCCTTTCTCTTACTATTGGAAACATCAAAACTAACATTCATTCTTGGGGCACCTGGGTGGCTCAGTGGGTTAAGGCCTCTGCCTTTGGCTCGGGTCATGATCTCAGGGGCCTGGGATTGAGCCCTGAGTCAGGCGCTCTGAGCCTGGTCCTCCTCTCTCTCTGCCTGACTCTCTGCCTAATTGTGATCTCTGTTTGTCAAATAAATAAATAAATCTTTAAAAAAAATAACATTCATTCTTATCATTCCTATTTAACTCTGTGTTGGAGGTTCTAGCTAGTGCAATAAGGCAAGAAAAAGAAATAGAAGTCTTATGGATTAGAAAGAAATAAGTAAAAGTGTCTTTATTTGCAGAAAGAGGTACTTAGAAAACCCCAAGATGCCTATGAATAAAGTTACATATGTTCATGCAAAAACTCGTTAAAAATTGTTTATAATAATTCTTTTCATAATTGCAAAAAACTGGGAAAGATGAAAAAGTCCACCTAGGGAGATAAGTGGATAAACAAATACTCAACAATAAGAAGAAATAACCAGTTGATAATGAATAAATATGGATAGGACTTTTAAAACATTATGTTCAGTTTTTTTAAAAAGCCGAATACAAAAGAGTATATAGTGACTTCACTTTTGCAAAAATAAGGAAGAAATCTAATCAATGATGGAGAAAGCAGATCAGTGTTTGTGTGGGAATGGAGTGGGAATTGATTGGGTAGGGGCATAAGGAAATCTTTTGGGGTTTGGGGAATGTTCCATGTCTGGATCGTGGCACTAGTTAACACGTACTATAAAACCAACAGTTTTATAGTTTTGTCAAGACTCGTTACACATAAAGTTCAAATGTGCACATTTTATTATTTGCAAATTATACTTCAGTAAAGTCTATTTTAAAAAATCTTCTATCCTCATCATTTACAATGGCCTAGACCAGTTACTTTATCTTTCAGAGTCTCAATTTCATAAAATAGAAATAACATTTATTTTGCAAATCTGCTGTGATCATCTAAGTTAAGTATTACAGTGACCTAAATAGAGTACTTGGGACAGAATGAGTGACCACTTAGTAAAAATTGACTTGTCCCTAGGAAGTTATATCTGAAGCCACAAAGATATGAATCCTTGATGGCAAAGGTTAAGATATAAGAAGAAATGTGGGAGATACTTCAAATCAGGAATTCTTGCTGTGCCTCAGAATGGTCACTTTTCCTAAATCTTCCAAGCTAACACGGTCTGAAACTTAAATGATATGATCTTACGTTTTATTTATTTATTTTTAAATATTTAATTTATTTATTTGACAGAGTGAGTGAGAAAAACAGAGAGTCAGCACAAGCAGGGGGAATGGCAGGCAGGGGAGAAGCAGGCTCCCCACTGAGCAAGGAGCCTGATGTGTGGCTCCATCCCATGATCCCTGGGATCCCTCAATCCCATGACCTGAGCAGAAGGCAGCTGCTTAACCAACTGAGCCACCCAGGTGCCCTGATTTTATGTTTTAAAACATTCTTTTTTTAAATTTGACTCCCCAAACCATCCTTAAATCTAGATAGACCATGGGCATATGACTTATAGAGTGCAGAGAAGGAAAGGGACTTGTTTAAGGTCACGCAACGCAATCAAGTCTGAAGCACAATGATTTGGAGTAGCCTAATCTGTTATTCAGAGACAGACTAGGAGGAGGATGCGGACGGAGGTTCTGCTTTTGGCGGAGCATCAGAGCAATTGAAGCATTTTACTTTAGAGATGAGGCATCAAGCCCAAAGTCGTGGGGAATATTAGCGGCAGAATGAGGTATCTCCCCAGTCTTAGCCTGGGGTGCTTTTCCTGCATCCCCTGCCTCCCTCTCCCTCCTGGCAATGGTGATGGACCTCATACTTGTTTTTGACCTTCAGCAGGGCTTAGCAGCACAAGATGCAATCCTCCATGTGTTTTCCTTGTCCTCTGGCAGCATGGTCCTCTGTCTCCCCTACATCCTCCCGGCAGGACAAACAGCTGGGGAGGATGAAGGTTGGTGGCCTGAGGGCCCAGCTGTTCTGGCCAAGGAGGATGCCCCAGTCCTGGGCTGCTGGGGAGCAGAAGGGGTGGAGTAATTAATTTCCATGCATATCATTGCCAGGATCACTTACTGATCCGAGGAGAAAGATTGGAGATGTCACCCTGTAAATTGAGTCAGAGCCTTCACCCCAGTGCTTGGCTGGCAATTTCACACAGTGCCTGACACAGTAACAAACGCAGGGTACAAAAAGGCAGCAACTCCCCTGGGTGATGGACGGGGGGAATTGGCCCAATAAATTGTTCCCTGTAAAAAGCCATGTTTCCCTCATTAAAAGGCAGTGAATTCTCTATTGCTTTTCATTAGCTCTGGCCTTGCTAGACACGAGGTGTAATTGACAGTGTGGTTACAGGAGGTGGGCCCCGAGGTGAGGGAGACAAAGAACCTGAAAAGAGATTCTTATTTATTAAGGTGGAGGTGACAGGCAGCTGCTTAATAAGTTTTTGGCGTGGGGGCCAGGAGGTGGGAGAGTGGTGGGGTCCTCTGAGGTTTGCTCCAAGGGCATTGTACCCAGCAGAGTAAAGAGCTAGCCAGAGCCAGGACAGAGGCACGCCTCGAGCAGTGGGGGCTGGAGGTCGCTCACGGTCATCTCCTGCCTGGGAGCGGACCAGGGTCCAAAGACCTGGTGGGGTCTGGTCTTGGATTTGTCACTGACTGTCCACTCGGTCATCTTGGGAAAGTGGCCACGTCTCCAGCTGAAAATGGGAAGAATGGGATCGAGAGAGATCCGGTCAATGAAAGTACCCCAGGTGGGGAGGTACATGGGTTTAAAAACACCACAGACACTCTTCTGATGATTTCTATAACCATTTCTTTTCTTGGTATAAGCAGACACCCAAGAATTCTTTTTTTTCTCCCAAAGGGTGTAATTCAACCCTCACTACTCATTGTTCCCAGATTTGGCCTCTGGGAACCTTCAAGCTGGCGCCTGGGTCTCCCCAGTGTCCCGTCTGTTCTTAGAGCCCTTCCTTACCGGCTGGCACAAGCAGGTGCTCCGGGTTCATCTCACACATCATCTACTTTCATGCTGAGCCCAGGTTCCTGTTAGTTAGTCAAAAAGCAAAACAAAATCGAGTAAGAGCCTTGTGCCCACACTTAAGACCGAGGTAGAGACTGACTACCTAGCTAGTACACAGCCTCCCACACGTCAAGGGTATAAGAAGGCTGAAGTCGAAGCGGCAGAGGGTTTTCCGGAAGAGTGTGAGCCTTGGGCATGCCCCCTGGGTCCTATATCCCCTTCACCTCAGGTCTAGTGAGAGGGGCTTCCTTGCCTCCTTGGAGAGTGTGCTGTGCCTCCAAACATCAGAGGACAGGAGTCTGGAGTCTGACACATGTCCAGGGTAATGAGGAAGTGAGAAGGCCCCCTGACTGCACCGGAGCCACTTGGACAAGGTGAGCCCAGCGGGGAGTGGGATTGTGGCAACCTAGAGCCATGGGGAAGGCGTACAAGGCCAGCCTCCCTACCCAAGCATCACCCCTCATAGGAATCGCTACCCAGCCAATTGGGAGAACCCACAAAGCTGGGCCAAAGGCATTCCCCCAGAAAAAAGAGTATGGTTCTCTCCACCAGCATTCCTCCTAAGAGGTTTCAATTCTCCACACTTCTTCTTCTCCCTCCTCCTCTGGGATGCCCAAGGACCATCCCAGATGCCTGGGACTCCATGCCTGGTTGTCCTCTGAAGAAATACTGGCAAAACGGGAGCCTTAAAATTAAATAGCATGGAGTGTCCAATAATTAATTTGATTTTATACCCATTGTTTAATACAACTTTAAAACTACATTAAGAAGGCAGAACTGCGCAGTGTAGCATGAAAATGGGTTGGAAGCTTTCCAAGCAGAGGCCAGGAATTAGCAAGTTGGTCAGATGTACAGGATGGCTCCAACTAAGATGTCATCAAGAAGCCGCACTTGTGATGTCAGCACGTCAGCAAAAGATCCTACTGGAAAGGACTCGGTTTCTGAGTCCCCAGGCTGTGCAACGGCCTGGGGCTGTCCGAGCGGCCAATGTGGAGACAATTTCAGCCATCGATCTGCAAGGAGACTGTCCTGGGCATCCCTGAGCCACAGGGAGGCGGGATCTGTGAGGCTGCCCTCGGGATGGTTAATTTTATATGTTAACTTGGCTGGGCCAGGGTCCCCCAGACATCTGCTGGAAACGTTATGCTGGGTGTGTCTGTGAAAGTGTTTCCGGAAGAGTTCAGCATGTGATTCCACAGACTGGGTGAAGCAGACTGCCTTCCCCAGGGTTGGGGGGGCATCACCCAATTCGCCAAAGGCCTGACAAGAACACAGAGTGAGGAAGGAAGGATTCGCTCTGGCTCTGTCTGACTGAGATGAGACACGTCTTCTGCTGGCAGCACGCCCGCTTCTCGGGCCCTGAGACACACTGGAATCGAGCCATCCACTCTCTGGCACTCAGGCCTTTGAACCACACCTCTGGATTTCTGGGTCTCCAGCGCACAGGTGACCCCTTGTGGGACCTCTCCCCTCCACAACTGCCTGGGCTAATTCCTTATAATAAATGTATTTGGAGAACCCTGACAAATACACTTATTATAATGATGTCATTTGCTCCCAAGTGCTGGCTGCTCTATCTGAAAGGAAGGCCTTTCGGGGCCTGAACTCTGCCCCTTCTTAAAGGTGACTTACGAGCTCTGAACAGGAGGCAGAGTCACTTCAGTTAGCAAGAGCTTGGTGCCTGTACCCTGGTGTCTATACCCAGCCATTGTCTGGTTCTCTTGCCTTTCTGGTTTCTTTGGTTTCCCTGGATTTGAGCATCTTACGAACTTCATGACCATCTTTTGTCCTGAACCATAAATATAGATTTTTGCCTACTTCTCCCTTGGCTCCAGGAGTTCCTGGAAGCCTGACCACAGACCCAGGTCTTAACCTCATCCTACCCAGTCCCTTTCTGATGTCCAATCACCATCCCCTTGGCCATTGAGGCCCAGTTTACCTCCTGGCACCCTGGACACGTGGCCTATGCTCGGCTTTCATCCCTGGCAGGCCTGCCTGGAATCGGACTCATGACCCACTCGTCTGGCTCACAGCCCTCAGCTCCACCTCCAACACCAGCCTCCCAGGCTCTCCCCAGCCCGACCCCATCCCATCTTGACCTCATATTTTGGGTTTTCAGCCTTGCCCCGTCTCTTCCTTTCCTGGCTCCTTGTCAGCTTACCCAGTGGGTTGCCTCTTTGACCTGCTGTGGTCCGTGTCTGTCCAGAGAAGCCACAGCTTCCTCAATCTTCCAGCTGGTAGCACCCTTCTCTTTCCCACCACACTCACTCAACCTCAAGCCAGCTTGTCCTGCTGCAGGCTGGCCCACGGCTCTTCTGCACGTGCTCTTGACACGGCCTTTTCCCAGCCCTGAGTACCTCCCAGGGAGGTGGGTGCTGAAATGTCCCAGGCTCCACCCCATCTAGACCACCATCTGGACAGTGATATGAAGTCAAACAGTCTTATCTAATGACTAATTTCTACACCATCAATTAATATGGCCATAGTGTTGAACCAAATGGATGGAAAATGTAATAGTGAACACTTGATCAATTGATTTCCCCCCTGCTTTATAATTAGAGACTAGAAGGCCACCGAGTATTAAGGCTAGGTCGTGTGTTAAGGACTCTGATCGCAAAAGAGTTAGGAGGAAAAAGGGTAAAGTCAGTGCAGGCTGAATCAGACAGATTTACTGTTTCAGAGATTTTTGGAGTTCTCACCTCATTTTCTGTGCAATTAGAGGCAAGAAACTTAGTCAATATTCTTTCACACCTGGAATAGCGCTAACATTATTGACTCATACAAGGATGTGGAAAACTAAAGGAAATTTCATACAAATTTACATATTAATTTGTCAATCATTCAAACATTTATTGAGTACCTTGTCTCAGGCAAGGTATTGGGCACTGGGGATCTACAGATGAATAAGGCCCAGTTGCTCAGAGAACATGCAATCCAGAGAGGAAGATAAACTGGGTTATTTGTGGTCAGTGCAGTGATGGCGATATGCAAAGTGTACTATGGGAGAACCAGGCAGGGTATCTGGGGAAGGAGAGTTGGAGTGCAGAGACGAGGCTGAAGACCATGGCCCAAAGAAAAAAGGAGGCTTCATCAGACAAAGGGGACAGAAGAGCTTTCCAGATAGGAGAAGCATTAACAGAGGCAGTTGGTAGAGGAACAATTTGGGGAGAGAAAGAGAGAGAGAGAGAGAGTGTGTGTGTGTGTGTGTGTATTCGGGAGCGTGGGAGAATTTGAAACTGATCAGGGTTCTTAGAGCACAGGGTTAAGGGCAGAGGGTAACATGGGATCACCCTGGAGATGTGTAAAGGCCTAAATCCCATATTAAGAAGCTGGGGAATTACCTGCCTACAAGAAATGGGAAACCACTTGATATGTTAAGTTCAGGAGTGACGTGGTCAGATTTGGTGTGAGAAAGCACATGGGGCCAAGGGGTAGAGGAAGGGAACAGAGGAGAGCAAGCTGTGCAGCAGGAGGAGTGGTATAGGGCTTTAATTAGCAGGGATCCGAATGAAGGGTCGCAAGAACCGGAAGCTGGTGGGGCATGGCGGCCTGGCGACAGGTCAAATCACAGCACAGAGACAGAAGGATGGGGCGTATAGAGAAGAGCACGGGGGCCATTTGGGACACGGTGACAAAATTAACTTCACTGGAATTGGAGTACTAGAGCAGAGGAAATCTTTAAAGCAGCAAGAGAAAAAAGAGAAATATTATCTCTGAAGAGCAGGAGGAAGACTTATAGCTGACTTCGAGCCAACTTCTCGACAGAAATCACAGAAGCTGGGAGACAGGGAATAATATATCCAAAGACCTAAAGAAAACAACTGCCAGCCTCAGATTCCTACAATGAATATATCTTTCAAAAGCAAAGATGGAAAGGTTTTCTGCGTCCTGGTGGGATACGGTAGCTTGAGGCAGACAAGCACTCCTGCCAAGAACCAGGAGAAGGGCCAGAGAAACAGGGAGATCACTCATCTGGAAGGCGATGGAGGTCTGCAGAGGAAATGAGCCCCGGAGGGGCCAAGATCCTGGATGGGAAGGAAGTTTAGAGGTGAGCCGACTTCTGCAGCCAGGAGAGTCAGAGAAGGGAGGTTTGCACCAGTGAAAGGCTGCTGGTGGGGACCATAGAAACCAGCGGAGCTTTTGGTAGAAATTTGGGGGCTCCATCTCATGGTCTGTTTCTCTCTTGGGTAAATCCTCATTACCAAAGCTCCCTGCTGCACTGGCTCTGCGGGCCAGAAGGGGAAAGGCCTTGGCTTCCTCATCCTTATCATGATGCCCTTCTGGATCCTGACAGATGCTGCAGCCCCAGGCTGGATTCTGGTTTCTGTCCTGACCAGTGTTCCTTGCAGTTCATGGGGGTGGCATTAGTTCTGGAATGCCTTAGAGGTAACAAAGTGGATTTAGTTGAGTGAGAGAATGAGGATCAGGGTCAGGAAATGCACAAAGAGTTTATTTCCAAAATAGGTCACACCTGGGCCAGGTTTTGGAGGCCAGGGTGGAGGGAAATCCAGAAATCTGAAACCCTATCTTTTGTCCCTCACCTGTATTCCTCATGGCTTCCCTCACAGGCAGGAGAATTCCCACTCTGCTCCTTCAATTGTTATTCTGCTCTCTGTGCCTGGAATATCCTTCCAAGCCTCTCCACTCCTTTCTACCTACCCATTATTTCTCCTATGAGCCCTACCACCACCATGAGATCATCCATGTCCCACATGGAACCCTAGTTCCTCAACACTTTCAGACTACTTAATATTGTATGGTTGGTACCCAAGCCCACCATGGACAGCTCCCAACTACTCTACCAGACCATAAGCTCCTTGAGGGCAGGGACTCTAGCCCAGGGCTCTTTACAGAATATACACCTGATTCCTGATGCTTTGATGCTTTCATACTTTGTGTCTTAGGGAGGAGAGAGTGGGTTGTCATCAAGGATGGGCTTCTTTCAATTAGGGTGCCTAAAACCACAGGTACTCACCTAAAAGGAGAGTTCATTTCTAGCCCATTCGGGTGCCACATGTGATTTATAAATTCACTGACTGTGTATAATCCTGGACAAGTCCCTGGACCTCAGATTGCAAGCCGCAATAAAAGAAAATTAATTTGATGGCCAAAACAAAGGAAATTTCTACTTGATTCCATGGATGATTAATTCTAGATCAATGCCATGTCCTATGCAACCCCTCCTCACCCCCAACCTGAGAAATCCCAGCATTGAACCTAACAATAATTTTGATGTCAACTGATTGATCCCCACCCTAGCCTTAGATTCTAGCCCAGGAGTTGGCAGAGCCACCTCCTTCTTGTTACCGAGTGTGGCAGGCTGAATAAGCATCCCCCAAAGATAGGTCCTAACCCCTAGAACCTGTGAGTGTTACCCCAAGTGGCTAAATGGACTTTGCAGGAGTGATTAAGGATAATGACATGAAGGATGAATAATACGTGATTACCACAAACCTAGTGGCTTCAAACAGCACAGAGATACTACCTCTCAGTTCTGTAGGACAGAAGGTCAGCACACTTCTCCCTGGGTAAAATCAAACCATTTGCAGGACCAAGTTCCTTCCAGAGGTTCTATGGAAGGCTCTGTTTCCTTGCCATTTATAGCTTCCTTTCTGGCTTCTAAAGGCCACCTGCCTTCCTTGGTTCATGCACCCATCTTCCAAAACCAGTGATGCTGGGCCTCCTTCCCATGCTGCCATCTCTCTGATTCCCCCTTCCAGTTCCTTCTACCGCTTCTAAAGATCCTTGTGATTGCACTGAGTCCAAAGGGAGAAAACAGGATCATCCCCCCATCTTAAGGTCAACTGATTAACAGCCGTGGTTCCCCTCTGCCATGTTACCTAACATATTCACAAGTTCCAAGAATCAGAACATAAACATTGGGGTGAGGTGGGGGTGGGTGGGGATGCTGGTGGATCATTTTTCCTGCCACAGAAGGAGTGTAAGGAGGACATTCCAGGTATGATGGAAAAGTATAGTCTAGAAGAAGAAATGCATGATGCAGATTTAAGGGACAAAGTAACTAATGAAACTAGGGTTCTAGAAGGACAGTGGTGAGCATAAATTAAAGAGGCAGATTGGAGCCAGATGGTGGGCAGGACACCAGGATGGTGAAGTGCTCTATTGTCTAAAAAGTAGGAGCAGGGTTATCTTGAGGAGTGTATGCTATAATAGTTTCCAAGATGTGGTGAGAGGCAGGACCACGGACAGCCTTTGACATTCATTGCTTGGACTTTAGTTCCATCATGGTCCTGGGAAGTGAGGAGAAGAGATGATCCAGGGCATAATACAGGCATCTGTGGGATGGATGTATGAAGATGACCGAAGCAAGCAGGCCATGGAAAACTGACAGAAGGTGGTAGGAGAGGAGGAAGAGAGAGAGTGGAGAGCAGGACAGAGTTTTAACCCATTCACCACCTGCTCCCACCTTTTAATTCGCATTGAATAGGCCTGATTCTGTTTTGATAGAAAACATGCCCAGCGCATGGTTCAGAAGGCTATAGAATTGAGAGCTATTAAATACTAAAAAGACAAGGTGAGAAACAATTTGCAAAATCTCCTCTTTTTATAGACTGCAGCGATTGAGAAAAATTGAGCAAATTCCCCAGCTGCCTCAACTGCAGTCTGTTTCAAGATTCCATCAATTTTTTACGGTACAATCAATATTTATGAATCCCCAAAGAAATGTCGCAAAGAGAAACCCAGCGCAACATTTTCTCAGTGGTTTGCAGAGATGTAACAGGGGGACCTAAATAACTTTTAAAATAATCTCAATGACAATCAAAGACTCTTCCATAGCCAATATGGTTTAATGTCAGTGTTTATATTAGCACTGTTCTGCCCAGGGTAGGAGTGGGAAGGGGAAAACGCTTCGTTTAATCTGTCCGAAAGATGACACTTGGCTATAATAAGTACACCGTAATATGGTACTTAAAAATTCAAAGGAAGTGCTATATTAAAAAGTCCCTGGATTTTTTTTTTAATGCATTAAAATATCCTCCATTGGTTAAGCAATGGATTTTTTCAGTCAGCTGGAAAAAAAGATTTCTGGGGGAAAAAAAAAAAACAGACAAACAAATCTACATTGCTTTAATGGCTACTTTAGGTTTAATATCTAAACTTATTTAAATAACTCTGAGCCCTCCTGCTGAGAAATATTGAAAGTAATGGATTCCTTTGTGCGTAATCTCCCATTTAAATGTAGAGTTTAATTTCCCTTTCGGCTAAACCTGTGTGAAACTAGTCTTGAAATGTCCTTCTAAAAAAAAAGGAAAGCCCCATATAGAATATTTAGGGGGTTCCTTTATTTTATTTAAAATTGGTTTTGGGCATTAAAACTAAATAGTCAGCCAACAGTGAGCCCACAGTCCCCCTAAGTTTATACCTGGATCTCAAGCTCGGTGCGGGGGCCTACTGGGACCCAGGGGCTCAGACTGAGCACCTTGGCTATGTGCAGATCAAGCGCCACCTGTGGGCTGGGCTTCTGGGGACCTGGTAGACCTCAGTCTCTGCCCCCAACACTGTCCCCCAATGATAATACTGGAAATCCCACCCCTGCAGCTCCATCTCTGTGGCGTATGGTTTGATTTCTGTTCTGTGCAGACTGCCGGAGGCAGGGTCATAGAGCTCATATGTATAAGGGCCACTCTGGGTTCATGACACGCATAGAGTCCTATGATGCCAAAATGGGAACTAAGACCTAGAAATTGATCATGCTGCCCTTTTATTTGTCAGGTCATGAAACCGAGGCCCAGAGAGGGCTGAGTCACTGGGTAGTGTCAGAGGTGGGAAAAGAGCCCAGGTGTCCTGGTCCCTGTGCCATGATGCAGATTTCAGGGCAGCAGTCTCTCAGTCATGCAGATAAAATTCAGCTCATAAAGATGCAATTTATACAGGGCCCTTCCCATGCCACCTCACTGCTTGCCTTGCGAGAAGCTTCTACACTGGCCAGGATAATTCCCTGGGCAGTGGTATGTACTCGTGGTTCCAAGCTGAGAGTGAACACAAGATGAAGCTCTTTAAACACATCGCTGTGATGAAGAGCCCTGAACCAGAGGGACAAGTCCTGGGTTCTGGTCACACTTCCTCCCCGTAGCAGCTGTGGGAGCTGGGCACGTCCTCTGTGCATCTCCCGCCCCGTCTTTAAAATGGAGCTGATGATGACAATGTTAGTGGAGCAAAGGCAGGACGTGCAGCAGATAATTTTGGGAGATTTCTTCAGGCTCTCGGATTTGATTATATGGCATTATAATGTGACAGCAAGCTTCAGACAAAAGTAGAATATCTAAGGTCAAGTTTTAGCAGGAATGCACATATGTCCACATGCACACACACCCTAGCTCTGAAGTCAAGACCCATTTCACAGACTTGCTGGTTACAGCTGACTTAGAGTACACAAGAGTCAAACATGAACCACAGCCTTAAGTGGTCTGCTAGTAAAAAGCTGTATGCCTGTTCTTTCTCTCAGCTTCTACAGCTGCCTGTGGGACAGCCTCATACGCCAAATAGCTTGGCAGTGTAATTTGAAGGTCGCCAGAAGTCCATGCTCTAACACTTTTATCCCCAGCAGCCTATTTTGAGGATCACAGTGTCGAGTGATCCCAATGGATAAAAACATCGAAAACTTCAGTTCAAATGCAGAATAAGAACCCAGAGGAAACACTGCTGTTATTAGCCATGAACACGTTAGCTAGAATCGATTATTCCGTCACCTAACAAGGTGAAGATTACATGAAGTTCCACTAGAAGAGGAGAGAGCCATAGAACGGATGTCAGCTGCCGTGTAGGAAAGGGAGGGCCAGTCCATAAATCTGGTCTTGACTACGTTTAAAGAAATCCAAGCATTTTATTGATGTCAGTGAGTAGCTCACCATTGTTTCTTAATTACTTGCAGTTCAATGAGAGTAAGTTAGTTTGTTTTTGTGTAATTATAACACCAAACTCCTTTCTTTCATTTTATACCTTTCCAGTCTGCTGGCCACAGAGCCTACAGTCACCCAGAACACAAAACATGCAGGGGACACTCAGAGTAAGCGTGGGTGGCTCATTATCCTTGTCATTCTGGCCCAGAGTTAGAATCCCTGCTGGTGGTATTACTTTCCAATATATGGGGCCTGTGTTCACGCTGTTGGAATGTCTCTTAATTAAGAATCTTTTTTTGTCTTGTGCATAAATTAATCAAGGTAATTATTGTAGCATTATTATTATTACATTGTACTTATAGAGCACTTACCTCCAAGGTGCTCAAAGTAGTTTATAGATTTTTTTTTTAATCTAATGAACTCTAGTAGCCCCTAGGCAAGATGGAGAGCAGAGCAGGGACTAGTACAGCCACACTGTAGTTGGAGAAAATGGGTCAGGCCAGAAGTAGGGGCGGCTGCGGGGGGCTGCAAAATAACTCACTCTGATTTGCTTATCGGCTCACATCCATGTTCTCTGCTGTCTGGGGGTGTGCGGGGGCCAGGAAGAGAGCTGCCTGTGGGGTGCCATAGGGACGATTTCTCCTGCAGAATCAGAAGGAATTTCAGATTCAGACAGGAGCCCAGAGACTCCCTCCAGGAAGCTTTGGACTTAGAAAACAGGCCAGAAAGATCCGTTCCTCCTCCTTTCTTCCTTTTTTCCTACCCGCCCAGAAGCCTGACTAAGTCTCTGAACCAGGCGCCGCTCAATGGGCTCCGACCCGGACGCAAACTGTCGTGATTTCATGCATCTCCTCTGATGCTCTAAAGTTTCTTGGGAGCAGCAGAGCCTAGGGACGGCCTGGCGTGGCCACCATAGTGGTCTGGGGGAAATCCAAACGCTGACAGAGATGAGGAGGGGAGTTTCCAGCCCCCTCTAGCTCGACCAGTGGGCAGCAGGAGGCAGTGCAGCGGGGAAGAGCTGGAAGTGCCTGCATTTAGTACTGATGATAACAGGAACATCAAGGTGGCCACTGTATACGCCTATTTCCAGGGACGGATGGTAGACTTCTCCTCTCGTGAGACCGCTGGGGTGTGTTTGGCCATTGACATCCACGCTGTCATAACTCAGCAGACTCTGGTGGTCACTCGTCAGCCTGTAAGCAAATCACGGTGCGTGCAGGGGGAACAAGTGGAAACGGACAGTGAACAAAGACAATCCGGGGATGCGTTCTGCAGCTATGGGGTCTCTGCCTCCAGGAGACCCTCATCCATTGCATTAAGCAGGCCCAATCCATAGCAACCCACATGTTCCCTCCACACAGAAAAGCTCTTCCTTGCCCTCTCCGTCTCTGCCTCCCTTCATCTGGCTCATCCTTTAAGAGTCAACCCTGACATCATTCATTCATTTCACACTTATTTCTTACCAACAATGCCTTTCCTCTAAGAATCAGGCACGAACATGAATGTTTACAGCAGCAATGTCCACGGCAGCCAAACTAGGGAAAGAGCCCAGATGTCCATCGACAGATGAATAGATAAGGAAGATGTGGTATATATATCTACAATGGAATACTATGCAGCCATCAAAACCCCGAAATCTTGCCATTGGCAGCAATATGGATGGAACTAGAGGGTGTTATGCTAAGCAAAATACGTCAATCAGAGAAAGACAATTATCCTGTGATCTCTCTGATATGAGGAATACGAGAGGCAGGGCAGGGGGTTCTGGGGGGTAAGGGAAAAAATTGAACAAGATGGGATGGGGAGGGAGACAAACCATAAGAGACTCTTAATCTCAGGAAACAAACTGAGGGTTGCTGGAGGAGACAGGGGTAGGAGGGATGGGGTGGCTACATGATGGACACTGGGGAGGGTATATGCTATGGTGAGTGCTATGAATTGTGTAAGACTGATGATTCACAGATCCGTACCCTGAAACAAATAATACTTATATGTTAATTTAAAATGAATTTTTAAAATAAGTAAAAAAAAAAAAAAAAGAATCAGACATTATTCTGGGTACTGGGGTAGAGCAGCGACAAAACAGATTTTTAAAAATCCTTGCTCTCACAGGATGGGTAAAGGAGGAAACAGAAACAGCAAATTATCCTGTAAGTTAAAAAGCTGTAAGTGCCATGGGAAAGCACTACAGCAGGGGAAAGTTGACAGGGCGCTCTGGTAATGGATGTGAAATTTTAATAGTAAAGACTGCTGAGCAAAGACTTAAAGGAGATGAGGGAGTAAACCATGCAGATGTGTGAGAGAAGAATTTTCCAAGGAAGAGCAACAGGAAGTGCAAGGCACCAAGACCAGAAGATGACTGATGCCTTCAAGGAAAAGCAAGCAGCAGCATGGCTGTCCAAAAAGCAAAAGGTAGCAAGTGCGGGAAGGGTGTGAAGTATCAGGAACCTTGTGCATGGTGGGCGGGAGGTACAATGTGCAGCTGCGATGGATGACAGCTTGGCAGCTGCTCAGAAAGTTAAACATGAAATTACCATATGATCCAACAATTCCAGGGCTAGGTATATGCCCGAAGAACTGAAAGCAGGGACTTAGATACCTGTATGCTGATATTTATGACAGCATTGTTCACTCCAAAAAGTGGCAACAATCCAAGCACCCATCAGTGGACAAATGAACAAACAAAAGGTGGCATATCCATACAATAGCTATTATTCAGCAGGCCACGCTAAGAAAGTTGGCTTGGACTCCGGGTTGGGAGTCAGGTGGGGGAAGGGATGGAGTTGGGGAGTGACAGCATCTGACTTAATAAGCCTGTATATCAAGGGTCAATGAAAAAGGCACCACGAGGGAAGCACAGGCCAATGACAAGGAGGCTAGGGTAATACTCCGGGCAAGGGATGACAATGGCTTGTCATTGGCTTGGTGGTGGCAGAAGAGGTGATAAGAAGAGCTCCTGTTCTCAGTGTTATTTTCAGGCGAAGATAAATGTACTTGCTGATTAGTGTGGGGTATGAGAGATAGAGAAGAATTAAGGATAAATCAAAAGGTTTTTGACCCGAGAAACTGGGGGGATGGTGTTAGTTATGAAAAATGGCAGGTGCAGGGATTAGGAGATCAATGCCTCAGGAGAGGACATGGAAATCTTGAAATGTTTATTAAACACCCAAGTAGAGGTGTCTGGAGGGTAACTGAATATATGAATCTTGAATTGAGAGCAGTTCAGACTAGAGTTAATATTTTTAGAGACCTCAGCATATAGTTGAAACTGGAGGGGACCACCAGAAGAGTCTAAGGAGACAGAGAAGGCGACATCTGGGCACTGAGCCCTGAAAGATCCAGCTCCGGTGGCCAGGGCATGAAGCAGCTTGGAAGAGGAAGCCAGTACAACAGGAGGACAACAGGAATGTGGGGTGTCCCAGAAGCCAAGTGAAGAACGCTTTTTTAGAGAAAGAGTGATCTGGGAAGCCCAGGTGGCTTAGTCGGTTAAGCAGCTGCCTTCAGCTCTGGTCATGATCTCAGGGTCCTGGGACTGAGCCCTGCACCGAGCTCCCTGCTCAGCAAGGAGTTTGCTTCTCCTTCTCTCGATTCTCCTTCCCCTTGCTCATGCTCTCTCTTTCTCTTTCTCTCAAATAGATGAACAAAATCTTAGGAGAGAGAGAGATCAACTGTGTTGGATGCTGCTGAGCATTTGAATAAAAGAGGACTGAGAATTGGCTATTAGATCTGGAGACAGAATGACAAGAACCCTCTCAGGTGGGTGGGGGGTGGTAAAGCTTAAATGGGAC
Source organism: Mustela putorius furo (assembly GCF_011764305.1). Taxonomy (NCBI): domain Eukaryota; kingdom Metazoa; phylum Chordata; class Mammalia; order Carnivora; family Mustelidae; genus Mustela; species Mustela putorius. The sequence goes on from NW_025422010.1 coordinate 40,836,319, forward strand.
AAGTTCAAGGGAGAAAGGAAGGAGAAATTGGAGGCAGAGGTAGAAAGACTTCTGAATGGTTCTACAGAGGAGGAATGGAGATGGAGTGTAGGTGGAAGGGAAGTAGGAGAGGTGAAGGCTAAGAAGTTTCCTTCACCCCCTCTGGCAGATTAGTTTCCCTTCCTCTGGATTCACTCCCCCACCTGGGTGGGTACATCCCTGAACAAGCTGTGAGCTCCTGGAGGGCAGGAAATGCCTCTCTTTCATCCAACTCACTGAGTCCCACAGCCATGTGTCTAATATAAGTGGCTCTCAGCAAACGTTTGCTAACCTGAACTAAGTATAGATTTGATAGTCACAATGATTTACAGGGGAGTAAAAATTAGTGGGGCAATAGGAATCTGAATGGACTCCAAATTCAGCCCTGAACTCTGGGACCTGCTTTAGATCTCAGAAGGGAGACTTTGTACCTATAATAAACCAGATGTGGCTCTAATATCCATCTCCCTTCATCTGAAACTCATCTCAAGTATAGAGCAGTGTAGCCTATAAAGCCAGTGCTGCTAGCAGGAAAGCACCAGGTATTAACAGGACACAATTCTGGGGCCAAAGCCTGATGTTATCAAAAGCTCAATTAAAAAAAAAAAAAAACTCAATTCATTGACCAAATTCAGGTCTACTGTCGTGAATCTTGAATTTGAATTCAAGTGGCTAATGGAAGGTTGGTGATTCAGCTTACTGAAGATGAAGGAACCATCATATGCTTCCTTGGACAAGTCATGAATGTCTAAGCCCACTCAGGAAATGAGAATCCTCTGACCGGCTCCGTGTAGACCACAGCAGGGATCAGTAGGACCCAAGAGAGGGGAGAAAGGCTCAAGTCGGGCTCTGCCTCTTCCTTCCCAAATGACTAGGAAACATTCTTGAACCTCACCAACCCTCCTGTCCTAAGCTACATAAGAAGGAGATAGTTCTCTATACTCTGCATGGGCTATATCGTCCTCCAATAATTTACTGCCCCCCCCCATACTGACGCTCTCCATTTACTGTGAAATGAAGAAAACAAAGCATGGTTCAGTTTGCTGGGTGCTTTCCTTTACATTTTGTGTTAAGGTTGCCCTTGGCCATGACACAGAAGACTATCCCCACCCTGGTCCCATCATTCCATGTAGCTTTCAGTCTCGTCCAACAGGCAGAGGGCAATGGTGCTGTGTCCACACGTGTCCATGGAGATGCTCTGAACAAATAGCACACCTAGGGGCCCCAGATCATTTCTGAAGAAATGGGTTCATTGAAGCCTCTTCAAATTTAGAAATCTTAGAATTCCGGGAAAAGCCTGGAATGTTGAGGACCCAGGAGGGCATAAACAAATCTTTTAATAAACCCAACCTGCATTCAGTAATCTATACACTTCAAGAGAATACCATCACCACATGGTAAAAAACTCTGCAGGTCAAATTATGTTGCCCGGTGTAGCAGTGGTCCTGGTTCACCCTGACATTGAAGAAGGGCTCCCCTATTGGTGTTTCCCTACTCATGGGCTGCCAGTGTCTTGATTTCACCAAAATGGTGACCAAGGCCTTGACTTTTTGAGCACCGTAGTTCTGGGATGTTCTCCCCTGGCTTCTCAGGAGACTCTGACTCTTCCAACATGTACCCGTCCTCCAATCCCAAGATAGAAACTGTATTACTCAGGCTTTACTCCTTCATCACCTTCACAGACCCATACGGTAATGCCTCATTTCCTGCCTCCTTGGAAGGTGCCACTCCGCTAGGCTGTGCTCCCACATGAGAAGCAACACTTGCTTGTTATGCCCATTGAGAAGGAAATCTTCCTAAAGCAGTGTAGGCTTTCCTGCCTTCTTTGTAGAATAAGCTGAATGCAAGTTGGACTTTTTATTTAGTGGCACCTAGAAATGGACTCAGAGAGTATAGAATGGCCAGTACGGACTCTTCATGGAACATTGAATAAATAATTTCAGAATAGTAAAGCTAGAGGATTTAAGATTTTATCCAATATCATGCCCAATTCCCTTATTGTGGGCCCCTGTTTGGAACTTAAATGTTCTTTAAATGTAAGAATAAAAAATTTGTACTGAGCTGTAGCTCACGAAATCCCTCCAAAAGCTCAGAAACTATTTAGGGTTTTGCACTTCCTTACAACCTTAAGTAATGTACATCTTTAAGTCTGGGTCTGCTTCCCTGCTTCCTGTCTTTTCCCTCTTTGGGGACCTTCACCCATCATGTTTTACTAGGGTTACTGCCTACCTCTGGAAGCAACTTCTCTTTCTAGTTCACCAATCCTGATGCATTCATTATCCAGGAACCAGATAATCACTCTTCCTTAGTACAAAAAATAAAGGTACACCAGGGCTCTGAGATAGGGTTTAAAAGGCTCTCCCACTGATAAAGTCCTTGAATTTCTATATGCATCAGTAGGTGAAATTTACTTCGGCAGGGGCTTACCATTTACTCATTCATCAATCCAATCCATACTTGGTTCCAAATATTGGGCACCACTTGGTAGCTGGGTTTCAAAAACATGAAATGTCTCCCCAAAAGTAAAATAGGTTATGGACTAGTCCATAAGAACCAGTTCTATCTGATGTCCTTGATGTGGTATGAACGGATTTTAAGAGGCCCTCCCTATACAAGGCCTTTGTCATATAGACAGCTATAAAGTCCAAATGCAGAAAGGGGGAAAAAGATAACCATTTTCTAACCCCCAAATTGTATTTTATTAAAGTTTTTAGTCTCCAGGGTTTCAGTAATGCTCATTGCTTCTAAGGAGTGCAAGGAACCTTGCTTTTGGATTTTCCTCATCTGGCACATCACGGCATTAACGTTTCTTAGCATTGGCACTGCTAATCAAGGTACACCATATTACTTAGGCCACCGATGTGTGTCCTCAAAAAAAAATTGCTGACAAGACCTTGGTCCAAGGGTTATCTTTCTCAGGTCTTTCAGTATATCCTACTGATGGCAAGTGTCCCTAAGTTACTGTGGAAGCCAGTCCATTACTTAGAATCAGTTGTCCTCTACTTAATGTCTGCTGGCTCTCTGGCTGCTGGAGAGTCACACCCTGATGTCTAAATATATAAATGTGCAAAGACAGTTAACTAGGACTTATTTGTGCCTTGGGAATTAAAAAAAAAGTAATTAACTGGTATTTTTAACGCATTTTCTCTTTACAGGATGATCTAGTTAAATGGTTCAGTTATAAGATCAGGGAATTTGGTACCTTTTGAAATAGCCCATCTTAAGTGGTTCCAAAGTTATCTTAATGGGCTTGTGGCTTGTGCTTTGTCTCCTGGAGAAACTAAATGAGAGGGCAGCGCTGATCTGAGGAGCAGATGGAGAAAGACCCAAGTGCGTAAGGTCCGAGAGGGTCACAGTCAACACATACCACGGTCAAGCAAGAAGTAAGCAGTTCACTCCCTGGGCTCAAGAATGTACTTAAAATACTATTTCAGATTTAGAAAAAAGAATTTTCCTCCTATCACCAAAGCAATTAAAATATTTTCACATGGCAATATTTAAGAAACGGAAATATCTCTAATTTCTTTAGACCTCAAACTCTAAATTCTACGTTTGGATCTGTTGGTCAGCCCACACTGTTAGCTCAAGGGTCAGGAAACTTGAGCCCTGAATTGGGAGTGTTGCCCACTAGCATCACTCTAGCAAAAAAAAAAAAAAAAAGCACAAGAGTTGGCCTGTCTCCCAGATGATCTCCAACGATCCCGTCCCTGGTATTCAAACCTTTGCGTACTCTTCCCCTATGTCACACCAGGCTTGGCCTATGTGATCTGCAGAATGTGGCAGAAGAGACGGTATGACCTCTTCAGAACTGGGTTATGAAAAACACCATGGCTTATGTCTTGCTCTGTCTTTCTCTCTTCCTCCCTCTCTCTCCTTCTCCCTCTGTCTCTCAGATCATTGCTCCAAGGGAAGCCAACCGGCAGGAGAGGCCACGTGGTGAGGAGCTGAAGCCTCCTGCCCACAGCCATGTGACTGAGCTGCAAAGTCGGTATGTCAGCCCACCCAAGCCTTCAGAGGACGGCAGCCCCAGCTGACATCCCGACCGCAACCTCACAACAGAGCCTGAGCTACAACCATCCAGCTAAACCCCTTCTAGATTCTCGACCCCCCAGAACTGCGTGCTACCATAAACCCTTGTTATTTTAAGTCACTAAGTTGGGGGGGTACGATCTCCCACAGCAAGCAGTATGTAAGTAATTCAGAACTTGAAAATATATCCAACTCTGAATTAGAACCCAAATATGTGCGTAAGTGATTAGGTACAACTAGATGGTCACTGTGGGTCATCTCTGCCCGGTCGTGTCCCCAGGGTGATAATACCCTCAGACCTCTACTTCCCTTCTCAACCTAGAAACTCTGCTCGGGTCGTGGGCTTTCTAGGAAGCTTGTCAAAGCTGGCCTCTTGGCTTTTGACTAGCTCTGCTTATAGGATGCCATTCACTAAGGTTTGTGGGAGCCTAGCCCATTTGGCAGCTTTGGGCCTGGTGTATTAGGACATCAGTGCTCTGGAAGGGAAAGACCCTGCGCCGCAAGAGAATCCCTCACATCCTAGCATATGGTGCCTGCTGGGCCTTCAACTCTGTCAGCACATCTCTGAGCAATTCTAATTGACCATGGCAACACGGGACAGAAACTATATACCAAAGGAACAACAGGAATGAAGATCTCACCTTCACCCTCTGCCATTTCCTGCCACTATTTTAGGTCAAATGCGTTGGTTCTGATGTGTGCAAGCTGCTAAGATTGAAGGGAAAACACCTGCAGACGGGGGAGGCAGACTGGATATTAAGTGGCTCGAGACAGGCAAGCAGGCCCCAGCCAAGTACACCAGAGGATTAGCTAGAGTTCATTCAGGAAACAGAAAACATTCCATTTTATATGAAGCAGAAAATAATTTAACACGAGACATTGATACTAACAAAATTAACAGAAGGGCTGAAGGAGGGTGCTGGAGCCTGGCTGTCCCTGAGCATGCCAAGAGATGCCAAACCCACCAGCCCATGGAGGGTGGGAATGTGGCGCCCACAGTGGATCTACTGAATCTCAGAGCACAGCTACCCTAGTGCAGTCCAGAGGTGACGAGCCTCTGGCTGCTCTCCCCACAGCTGCCCGTCAACACCCTCAGAACTCATGTTTGTGCCCTCTAAGTCTCCCGCAGAAACCCAAGGGGTCCACACCATGCTTTCCTGCAGCACGAGTGACACCCTCAGAAAAACCATCCTGGCCTCCAGATGTCACACAAGGATATTCTCAAACAGAACCCTACCTGCAAGGGAGGCTTAGAAATGTAGCTTTTAGCTTTCTAAGACTCTGAGATTCAGAAAAGCATATCACAAAACAGATGGAAAACGTGCCAAATACTGATTCACCATTTCTTTTCTTTTTTTTTTTTTTAAGATTTTTTACTTATGTATTTATTTGAGAGAGAGAGAGAGCATATGAACGGAGGGAGAGCAGAGGGACAGGGAGAAGCAGGCTCCCTCCCTGCTGAGCAGGGAGCCCACCTGATGTGGAGCTCAACCCCAGGACCCTAATATCATGACCTGAGCCCAAGACAGATGCTTAATCGACTGAGCCACTCAGGCTCCCAACTGACCATTTCTATATGCAGAGAGCAAGCTCTTAAGGCTATGTCTAGGTTTTTCTTCCTTCTGGGGGTAAAATCACAAAAATCTAGGCATGCTTGAAGGAGCGCTCCGAGGGCAGGAGTTGAAGATGGGGGGGGTGGCTAACAGGCACCAGGTAAGGAAGTGACAGCAGTGATCACAATCAAGGTGGAAATGAGCATTGTTGAACAAGAGCCGGCTGCATCCAACATGTAGTGGTCCTTCCTCTATGCCTGGCTCACATGATGAAGGAGGCTCAGCTTCATGAAGCTGGTGGGGCTCCTAACAGTGGAAGACCACAGCATGGACTCTACCCTCTACCCCCACCCAGGTGTATGGAATTAAGCAGGACTCTAAACATCACTGGGCCCTAGCTGCCTCATGCCCAAAGCTCATGGGTTGGACCAAAGTAGCTCTGTGTTCCTCCCATTTGTAAGGTCCATGAGTCCAGGCTTATATTAGTGGAATTACCAGTGAAGGGGTAAGGGGTCCTGATGCCTCCGTTACTCCTTTGGAGGTGTGAAAGGGCCAGGGCCAGGACTCAGGCAAGATGGATGAGGCATCCGAGGCACAGATTTAGGGAGAAACCCACTCTTGGGGTCCCGCAAATGCTGACCCTACACTTCTCTTGTATTTCTCGTGGCAGGTGCACCTGACTCACCTCACCTAGTCCCAGCCTGTGAAGGCAAAACAGGAGACACAGGCTGCCCCTCAACCATAGGGCACAGTCTTGGGCTCCTTAGGGGAGTTTTGTGGGACGAGAGACATTCAGAAAGGGGAAGGTACGCAAAGACCAAAGAGGATGACTTAGCGGTTGGGGCCAGCCTTGGAGGCCAGGTCAATGGTCGCCTCTCTTCAGGGCAAGTTTCCTGAGAGAAATGTCCCTATTCAGGAAGAGGCAACAGAAGAAAGTAGATCTCACAGTCACTGGGAGAATTGCTGACCCCATACCCCGGGCCAAGGCCTTTGGCCTCTAGACAGCCATCTCTGCGGATTGAGTTCTCCCTGCCACATTCAGTGGAAGTTAAGCTGCCTACAGGTTAGCTCATTCCACTCTCGAATTCTGTCTCCAGGGACTCACTCAGTCCTTTGCACTCAGAGTGTGAGAGAGCCCCACACATCCCTCCCAGCCCGTCTAGAAACACATCCACTGACGTATAACATCAAGTTGAGACAGGAGAAGGGAGAAGGGGAGAAAAGTTAATTTAAGGGGAAAATTATCTCTGTTCTCTGCTAATAGAACCTGTAAATTAGGGCATTTAATTACCAGAGACCATTTGTTCATTTTGGATGCTAATATTTACATTAGCAACTGCTTTGAAAGCATGAAATCTGATGAATTAGCAAAACACTTTTACTCCTTTTCCCCAAATTAATCAAACAAGCTGTGATCAGGCTATTTATAAGTCTCGTTAAGTATATCTCCCTAGTGAGGGATTTTTTTTCCTCCCACCTCCTTCACATTTTGTGAGCTCTCACAGATACTCAGCTTTTCACCTAGATACTTGGTACCAGAGGATCTCAGTGGGAAGGTGTTTGATCTATTTCTATATTTAATGACACATTTCATCACAGCAGAACAGAGCATTGTGCCATCTTTGTTGAAATTATATTTCAATGATAATCCCTTCCATTTGTACAACCCCTGGTGACTTCCAAGGGGCTCTTATGGAGATGAGCTCACCTCCAGCGCCCACTGGTGAAACCCAGAGTTTCATACTCGATGCTGACGGCTGATAGGTTTATATGCCCCACCCCCACCCCCAAGAGAGCCTGGATGCGTAAGAAAGCATTAACCTGGGAGGGGAAGGGGCCAATGGATGGACCCAGGATGGACATCTGAGACCATCTTCAGAGCAAGACCTCCTCTGGTGCTGGCCGTTCCAGTCTCAGATGAGCCCCTTGTCCTGGCTATTGACCTTGATGCTAACCTACCCCATTCTGGCTGTTGACCTTGATGCTAACCTCCCTCTTCTGACTGCCATTCTTGTTCATTCAATCCTCGGGGGATCTCCTTTCCTCAGCCCAGTGGCATCAAAGGAGATGGCAGAGTTATCAGACGCACGGTCCTCTCCCTTCACCTGTTCCTCCGCCACCATAAACAGAAGCCTGGACTCACAGATCACAGAGCTGGAAGGAAGCTGGAGAGATCATCTGGTCCAGCCCACTGGTGTTTAAGGATGAGGAAATGGGTCCAACATGTTAAGGCTGGATGTAGACTTGGATGGAAGGTGTCCCTTGGTTGTTGGACTCGTTGACTTATATTATTGTATTTTTATTCTCATTTTTTCCCCATAGGTTCCCACTCACCAAGGCTGACTCTTTGACCTTTAATATCTCCTCCTGCAATCCTGAAAAGAGTCACTTTGAGGAAAGAGTGGCTGCTGTGACCCCCAAGTCCCCAGCACACAGATGGCAGCTTTAAGAGGAGACTGGATGTTAAGAAGTGTGAGGAAAGATGAAGACAGGTCCCCAGAGTCCCTGGCCTGGCCACATAGGGTCTCCGTAAAGTGTTTTCTCTGATTAAAAATAAACACACTGTATGTTAACCAAATTGAATTTAAACAAAAATTTATTAATCAATCAATCCATAAACAAATGATTTTTAAAAACTCAATAGGTATTCCTGTGCTAGGAAACTACTATGTACCCAGACTGTTCTAGGTATGAATTAAAGGTATAGGGGCCGCAGACAGGTGTAGGTCACATGGCTTGCCCTCGAGGCATTGACAGTCCCATTAGGGAGTAAGAGAGAAGTGTGACAAGTTAGCTAACCAGTCTAGACGTGCCAGGAGGTACAGAGAGTAAGTGCTGGGTGAGGAGGCCAGTGGTGGGCACAGGCTCCTCGGGGATGCATAAGCAGGTGTATCAGTCAGAACACGCTGGTATACTAGGGTAACATGCCCGGAACTATCCATGGCTCACAACAGCAATGGTTTACATCTGATTGATGTCTAACTTGCTCTACGTGGACCAACTGTATTCCGCTGCACACCCTCTTCATTCTGGAACCGAGACTGACACAATAGTCTCTCTCTAGGACATTTCTGTTTGTCCTGGTAGCCAGAAAAGATACAACTGGCTGGGAATGTTTCTGCTTAGATGTGCCCCTTGTCATTTCTTTCTCCCATTTCATTGAGTGAGTTCCACGTCGAGTGTCATTCTGTGTTATGACCCAAACAAGCAACATGGCCAAGGCCACTGCCTATGAAATAGGGAGACAGAGAACTTACTTGTGAAGGACAACGCAGTCTCCTACAGCAGGGAAAGCTTCCTGGGGAAGAGACAATGTGACATGGGCCTTAAAAGATAAATGCAACTTAAAGAAGAAAGGAAAGACGCCATTGGTTCAGAGAGGCAGCATGTTCTAGAAGTTCGAAGAGTGGGCTCTGGAGGCAGACTGCCCTGGATTGAGTTTTCCGTACCTCAGTCTCCTCATCTGTTACATGGGAACACTAATAAAACATACTTGATACAATGTTAATACGACATACTTGAGACTTAGGAAACGAAATGAATTCATACAAATATTTTTTTTGGAATGCTGCCTGAAACATAGTAAATAGATACCAATAAAAATATACTAAATAAACGCCAGCTCTTATTATTATTTATTATTATTTATTATTTATTATTATTTATTTATTATTATTATTTATTATTATCTTATTTATTATTTCATATAAGCCCAAAGGAATGAACATTCAAGGTGTGTCTAGAGGAAAAGGTCATGGAAAACATTTGCATGGGAGTAAAGAAATTACGGTAGACAAGACTAGCCTGAAACATGGGTAGAATGAAGCCCAAATACGGGGGACCGGGGACCACCTGGGAGGCTCAGGCTTGATTTTGACCCATGAACCTACACGATCACCTAGAGGAGATGTGATGGTTCCCATCAAGGCCAGGCTAGCCCTTCCACGGCCACAGGGAAATGGCAGTCCCATGTCATAGAGGGACATTGTGGTGCTGCGTCCCAGTGATCTCTCACCCTGACCCGGTGACCCTGGACATGTTCCTTGACCTCTCTCCATCCTGAAACTCTTATCTATGAGAGGAGAGGTGGCCTGGAGGGTCTGTGGAGGTCCCTGTGGCTCAACCTTCCTTACTAGGCTTCCCATCACTATCTTCACTCTCTCCCAATCTGCACCAGGCCTGAAGTTCTCCAGTGCTCCCTGACATGCCCCCCACCCAAACTTTACCCACTCTCTCCCACCCCTGTTCCCAACAACTCAGGCTTCTTGTTTCCCAGGAAACCCCGTTTTGCCAAAGGCACCCAGAGCACAAAAATGCAACCCAAGCAGTCCAAGTAAGCCGCAGCCCCCCTCTCCACCCAGCGGAGCACAGAGGAGCAGGCCGGCATTTAATTAGTTTGCAATATTACATATCTTTTAAGTCTTTTAATCCATTTAATAAAAAAAAAAAAAGTTAAAGCACACACACACGCAACTAACCAACTAACAATGGCCCCAATTTGTGTTTTGTCTGACGGGGAGTAATATTCATGTCTACATGAGGATGGCATGTAATTAACATGTCATAATCAAAATGACTAAGTTTGACACATTATAATCACTGCATGGAGATTATAGCATAGCCAGGGGCGATCCACACAGCCTATCTTAATATCATTTGCATAATGAAAGCATGGTGGCAGTAATAGCTTTTTTCTCTTGTTATCATAATTTCACCCAGGGCTGCAAGGGGCTCCCGCACTGTCAGATGTTGCCTGTTAAAAGTCATTGTGACTTGAAGAAGGCAGCAAAAGTGACCCAGAGCCTTTCCCTTGAAACAATAGCTCCATGGCTGGCCCCCGATGAGCACAGTGGGGCAATATTAGGGGATGAGCCCCAGGAGAAGTCTCTTACAAACCCATACCTAGCAGACATTTGGACCATCTGCTCTCCCTGGGCCCCTTGCTTGCTGTGGCTGTGAGATTACCTTCTGATCAATGGCAGACAATGTCACAGGCTGACATTCTTGGAACCCAGGCAAACTTGGTCAGATACACAAATCCCCCAAAGCAGACCCTCTGTAGTTTAACAATTGCTTGAATGGGGCTCCTGGCCATCCAGTGCCATAATGCTGACTGTGAGGTCAGTCACGGGTCTATGAGCCACACGGGCCAGGAAGCCAGCCTCCCTTTCATGGCCCGAGACTGTATCCCTAATCTGGACGAGTGCCTCCTGGAGTCAGTTGGTTGGGAGAAAGTATGGAAGAATACAATTCTGGTAGAGATCCCCAAATTTGCCATAGGTTCCATTAAAACCCGCCATTCTTACAGCTTCCTGTTTAGCCTGCTGCTCCAGCCCAGCCGGGCACATGCACTGGACGTTGTCACTCCTCTGCCCTCCCACTCCTTCTCCCCACCTCCTGCGGCACAGCCCATTATGTCTTTCCTGAAGTCTCAGGGGGAAGCCCGCCTGCATCCAGCCTGCCGGCACCTCTTTCCATCCACCCGGACCTCCCAAATCACCTTGTACAATAATTACCTGGCAGTCTCAGAGACTCGTATTCCTTAAGACAGGAGGAATTTGTTTTATCGGGACCCGGATTTGGAAAGCATGCCCTAAAAACAAATTTAAAGCATAGAAAAAGGCTCATACTCCCCTCTAAATGAAAGGGGGAAAATAATAATTTTACAATGAAGAAACCTGGCAGACATCACCTCAACCGCGTATGTGATCGAGGTAGACCTCACCAGTGATAACTTATGCTGATACCATGTACCCCTGATGATATGACCAAAAAAGGCCCTTCATCTCTCTGGTACTCTCCCCCAAATTCAAAACTCCAATAGAATCATGAGAAAACATCAGACAAACCCAAACGGAGGGGCAGTCTTCCAAATACATGACCAGATCTATTCCAAAGTGTCAAGGTCATGGAGAAGGGTAAAAAAAAAAAAAAGGATAGGAGTTGTTACAGATCACTAAGGGGATACTAGGGGGACAGGATGATCACATGAATCACAGAATCCTGTTTGGATCTTAGGACCAAGGAAGATCACCTGTGGAAAAACTAGAGAAGTCCGAATAAAGCCTTAGCTTACTTAATAGCATGGCATAAGTGTTAATTTCTCTCTTTTGATACATGTATCCTAGTTCCGTAGGATGTCAGCATCAGGTGAAACTGAGTACAAGGTAGGAGGGAGTTCTCTCTCTCCTCTCTTTGCAACATTTCCGATTATTTAGACTTTATTAAAATTAAAAGTTTGAAAATGTTTTGGAAAATGTCACAAAAAGACTCATGAAACGGCAGAAATCTCACAGGCTTTTAGCCAGTTGTCGCAAAATCCAGGCTGAGGAGAAGTCTTTCTTCTCCACCGCAGTTTCCCACGCTTGGTAAATTCTGCCCTGCTGGCTGAGATGTGTGTGACCCCAAGCTCCGAGCCCACCCCAGGCTGGGCGTGAGAAGCTGGGAAGGAGGGTCTGAATCTGTGGTCATAAACAAGTCCGGAATATAGGGGTGTCTCATTCCACGGCTGCCTGACCCCCAAATATTAAAGGGTCTTGTTCCCCCACCCCTTTTGTGACGTCGTAAAGACACAGTGGAAGATGCATCAGTACTGGTTAAAATCCATAAGAAGAAAGAGCCTCCGAGACAGCATCACAGAGCTGGAAAGGATCTCAGAGCTCCTGAGGCTGAGCCTCCATTTCCGTAGGAGGAGACAGGCTTAGAGAACTCGGGCATTAGTCCGGTGCCTCTTGGCAGGTCAGCACAGGGCTGGAACCAGGCCCCAGATCTTCAAACTTCCATCCCAGGGGTCGGAGGATTCTACGAGTAGAATCCTAGGAGCTCCTGTCCCATGGGGGCTTCCAGGTGGTGTCCTGGCCATCCACATGCCTCCCGAAAGACAGGGCACTGGTAATCCATGCATGGAAGCCAGCCAGGACACCCTTGCTGGTCTCTCTCTTCCTCATGCCCCCCACCTCCTCTGAGCCCCAATCTGCACTTGCCCGCTCCCACTGGCTCCACTATCCCTGACACCTGCAAGCCGCCCCGCTCCCGCCCATCCACAGGGGCACTTCCTGGCTGGGCCTAGATGCTATTCACAGGGCCCCAGAGCTACGAGCTTTGTTGCCAAGACAGGGCTGTTTTCCTCCCTGCCAAACCCCCTCCCTTATTTGGGGGGCTTGTCATTCACAGCGGCCTGCCAGTCATCCGGGTCCTGGGGAAGGAAATGAGGCCGAGGAACTCAGGCGCAGAGCCCCCCACTGCGAGGGAAATGTTGACTCACAGCCAATGCATTTTAACACGGGGAAACTCCCAGCAAAGCCAGAGGGCTGTGCCTGGGCTCCCGGGAGCCCCGCTTTCTGTTCTTCTGCAGGCCTGGAATTAATGCCATCCTTCCCTCCTGAACCGGCAAGAACCTCTCTGCCGCCACGGGCGGCCCTCCTGCCAACCGGAGGGTCACCGTTCCACGGTTCAGACTTCACAAGCACCTCCTTACTGAGCAATGGCCTGAATGTTGGCAATATTATCGGAAAGGCAGCGAAGGCCCCCTCCCCTCAAAGATATCTACCATTTTCTTTCCTGGCGCCTAGAATTCCCCCATGTGATGTGGATTCCTTTGAATCCGGAAGAGTTTCTGTTGCTTACTCTTCTCTCTTGGGTTGGTTGCAAGGAGCAGAATCCACTCAAACGCCCCTAAGCGAAACGGGGGTGCAGCAGTAACTTCCGGAGCAGAGGATTATCAAGAGTGGCCTGTGCCCATCAGGACCCCCACAACCTCTGTAAGCCCTGCCGAACCCCTAGACAAAGCCCATGCCTCCTATCTTCTCTCCTGGCTCAGTTTAAGTTCCCTTCACAAGCCTTAACATGGCTAAGAATTACACACCGGTTCTTGGGACCATCTGCTGTTTTCTCTCCTCCCACTAGAACATGGGCTCCGGAAGGTCAGAGGCTGGGCGTGCTTTGGTTCACCGTCATGGCCTTGGTACTAGCATGGTACTCCAAATAGAGAAGATGTCCAAGGCATAGCACAGAGAAGGAATAAATGAACCAAAGAGGTCAGCCTGGCTGTCACAGAGACAACAGCCCAGGGAGGAGGAAAGGGATGTGGCCAGGACCTCTCCATCTCCTCCAGGGACACCAACAGCCAACACTTCGCTGGGCCATGCAGCGCAGTGTGGCCACCTGCCTCATTCTCCAGGAGCAGCTCCAGGAGGGCAATCTCTCTTCCTGGCATTGCGAGATACAAACCCGTGTGTCTGAGGAGCAGACTGAATTCTGCCATAGAGATTGACTTCCCCACAAAGAATAATGTTTGTCATCTGCAAAGGCTAAACAGATGGTAAGTAGAGATAGCCACATCTCACCAGAGAGCCTCGAACCGCTATGGGGTGTGTCCAGAGGAAATCAAAGTTCTGACGGTGTGAAGTCAGGTAATGGGTTTTATCTTTGTGCTGTTCTTCCCGAAGATCTGTCATGCCACCCACGAAAGCAAGAAACGCAGGCTTGAGTTCACCTGCAAGTAAGCGAACACTCATTTAATGCGGCTTAAATATCGGTGTATTTACCTTGAGAGCCATTGCCGACCTGGCCTATGTGATGACTGCAGTGACTTGCTTTTTAAAACTTCTTTTTACACCAAAATTATTTTCAGCGTACGTTTCAAATTAGCATATTTTATTACGTATTTTTTTAATGAACGTTGTACTCGGCATGGAAGTTAATTCCGAGAACTCCCATCAACTTCACAGCGGTCTGGGTCATCTTGCTTTGCCTGGGTGCAATCCATGACTCCACGTGTATACACATCCCTGTGTTTAAACGGTAGATTCACAATGAGCGATGATAGCACAGAGATTGGGAAAGTAGAGAATCTGAACTTGAGTTACTTTAATTCTGCCATTCTATAGGACCACACAGAGTATCCAAATTTGTGTTTAAAATGTAATACAATGAAACTGAGTGGCGGGAGCAATCATCTGAAAAATTTGTCTGGGTGCCTGGGTGACTCAGTGAGCTAAGCCTCTGCCTTTGGCTCAGGTCGTGGTCTCAGGGTCCTGGGATCGAGCCCGGCATGGGGCTCTCTACTCAGCAGGGAGCCTGCTTCTCCCTCTCCCTCTGTCTGCTTACTTGTAATCTCTATCTCAAATAAATAGATAAAAATCTTTTTAAAAAAATAAAAATAAAAAATGATTTGTCTGGGAACCTGGGTGGCTCAGTCAGTTAAGCATCTGCCTTTGGCTCAGGTCATGATCCCAGGGTCCTGGGATGGAACCCTGAATCAGGCTCCCTGCTTCAGGGGGAATCTGCTTCTCTCTCTTTCTCTCTCTTTCTCCCTCTGCCACTCTCCCTGCTTGTGCTGTCTCCTCTCTCTCCCTCAAATAAATAAAATCTTTAAAAAAAATAAAAACTAAAAACCGATTTGTCTCCTTTCCTATTGTTTGCCTTTTCCAGAGCATCCTCCAAGTGCAACCAAACACTTAGTCTGGCTCTCATTCGCTCTGGGATCCATTCAAGTTCTTACACGTGTGACTAGTTCTTTCCTGTTCTTGAGGTTTTATGTTGCACTATAGGGGGATGCCACAGTTTTATTCCTACCCCTGCTGAAAGCCACTGGGTTTCTAGTCTAGGACTTTTATGAATAACTCTGCTATAAAGATCCATGAACAGAGTTTTGTGTAAACCAACGTTTTCTTTCTCTAGGCTAAATACCCAGGAGGGGGACTGCAGGACCTGATGACAAGAGTATGTTTAACCTAATACGGAAATGCAAATTGTTTTCCAGAGAAGTTGCACCATTTTGCATTCCCACCAGCAGTGCGTGAGAGTTCCCAGTGTTCTGTATCCTCACCAGCACTGGGCCTCATCAGTGTTTTGTTCCTGTTCTTGTTTTTATACTTTAGCCCTTCGGAGAGATGTGTAGGGCTGTCTCATTATGGTTTTAATTTGTATGTCCTTAATGACAAATGATGTCTGGCCTGTTTTCATGTGTGTATTTGCCATCTATACACCTTCTCCGGTAAAGAGTTTGCTTAAGACTTTCCTTCTTTTTAATTGTTAATCTTCTAATTGTTGAATTTTGCGGTTCTTCATCTATTCTGTCTGATCAGTTTTTTGCATATATTTTCTCTCAATCTGTACCTTACATTTTCATCCTCTTAGAGTCACCTCAGGCGGTTCAGTCAGTTGATGTCGCCTTAGGTCATAATCTCAGGATCCTGGAATCGAGCCCTGCGCCAGGGTCCACGCTCACTGGGGAGTCTGTTAGAGGATTTTTTTTTCTCCCTCTCCCTCTGCCCTCTCCCTGCTTATAATTGCACATTCTCTAAAGTAAATAAATAAATCTTGTAAAAAAAAAAAAGTGAATAAATTTTCATCCTCTTAACAGTGCCTTTTACAGAGCAAAACTTTGGTGGTGTTGTATGCCAGTTAGGTAACTTACTCTTTTATGCATCATGCTTTTGGTGTTTAGCTGCCTAGCCCAAAGTCGCAGACATTTGTCCTATGTTTTCTTCTGAAAGTTTTATGGTTTACATCTTATATTTAGGTCCAGGATCTATTTTTGAGGTAATTTTTATATAAGGTATGAGGTATTGGTCAAGGTTCAATTTTTGGTATACAGGTGCCTATAGATCGTAAAACAATCACTTGTTGAGAGGATTGTTTTCAATTGAATTACTTGTGCACCTGTGTCAAAATCAATTGGCCGTATTTGTGTGGGTTTATTTCTATGCTTCCTGTTCTGTTCCATTTGTCTCTGATGCCTGTTGTGATACCAATAGCATACTGTCATGATCACTGAAACTCTATAGTACGTTTTTAAATTCAAGTACTGTGAGTCCTTCACCTGTGCTCTTTTTCCAAAGTTGTTTTCTCTATAGTGCTTCCATATACATTTTAGATTCAGCTGGAGAATCTACAAAAAAATCCTGCTTATAATTTCACTGGAATTGTGTTAAATCTACATATGAACTTGGGGAGAATTGATATCACAAAGGATAATGAGGTTCCCAACCCATAAATTTGTATAATTCTCTAATTATTTAGGTCTTTGATTTCTTTTGTCAGAGTTCCATTATTTTGAGCATATTTTTAGAAAATCTTGCATATATTTTGTTAGATTAGCACCCTTTCCTGGACCTACTGTAAATTTTACTAAAAAATTGTTTTGGTTTCCAATTGTTGACTGTTATATATACAAATATGTATAACTTTTTTTTTGCATATTGACCTTGCCCTCTGTGACCCTCCTAATGCCACTAATTGATTCTAGAAACTTCCGCATGTTCCTTGAGATATTCTATGTAGACAGCATGTCATCTGAAAATAGTACCAGTTTTCTCTCTTCTTTTCCACTGTATATGCATTCTCTCTCTCTAGCCCTCCCTCCCTCCTTATTGCCTTGGCTAGAACTTCTAGTAAAATCTTGAAGAAGACTGGTAAAAGTGAACATCATTGCCTTCTTCTTGATGTTAGTGGGATACCACTCAATCTTTCATTATTAAGTATGATGTTACCTGTAGGCTTTTTGTAAATGCTTCTTTTGGAGTTAAAGAAGTTTCCTTCTATTTCCTTCTATTTTTCTATTTTAAAGAAGTTTCCTTCTAGTTTGCTAAGAGTTTGTTTCATGAAAGAATATTGAATTTTGTCAAATGCTTGCTCTGTATCTGTTGAGAGGATCATGCAGTCTTTTTTCTTTAGTCTATTAGTATTATGGATTACTTTGATTTTCTAATGATAAATTAGCCTTGCATTCTGGATATACCCCACTGGTTTGGGATGTAGTATTCTCTTATTATGTTGCTGAATTCAATTAGTTAATATTTTGTTAAAGATCTTTATGTCTTTGTTCATAGGCATATTCTCTCCTTTCTTTTCTTATACTATTCTGAGTTTATCTTGTTCATGCTTCCTCTGTCCTCTCCATTCTTCTACTAAGCCACTCCAGCGAATTTTTAAATTTCCCTTATTGCAATTTTCAGTTCTAAAATTTCCATTTGTTTCTTTTTTAGAGGCTCTCTTTCTCTGTTGACAACTTTTTGTCTTTTTGTCCATGTCAACAGTGATTGACCTAATGTCATGAAGCATGGTTGGAACAGTTGCTTTAAGTCTTTCTGATAATTCCACACCTGTGTCATGTTAGAGTTGGTGCCTGTTTATGATGATTTCCCTTGAGAGCTCTGAAGATTTTTCCTTCTTTTGTGTATATCAAGTAATTGTGTCCTGGATATCTTAAACATATTATGAGATTTGGGGTCCTGATACTATAATTTGGAGAATATTGTTCTAGTAGGCAATTTATTTTAATAGGCAATGAACCTGGTTAAGTTCAGAATGCAAGTCCTCACCTGCCTTCCTGGGGCTGTGGTTCCAATGTTAATCTTCTTCTCTAAGGCTTTGCAGTGCTTATCCCGTCCACCTACCGTGTGCACAACTGGGGGCTGGCTAGGGGGCGGTCCACACTGTAGTTCAATTCTCAAAAGCTTTGCTTTGTGGCATTGGGTCAGTTTCATACATTCACAGCCCAGAGACAATCTCAAGGCTTTACATGCAGACTTAAAAGACCCCATTCTGAAATTTCCTCCTCTCTGTAATTGCCCCAAGAAAAAGCTCTTTCTCCCAGCACTCTGGCTAGGGAGACAGGGATTCAGCTGTCACATACTTATCATGATTAGGTCCATCCTGGGGTAAAATAGCAGGAGAAAAGAGAGAGGAAAATATGCATTACCTCTCACATACATTCTTTAGAACTGGAAGTCCTCTTTCCCAGGTCCTCTGATCAGAGAGGGTTTTTTTCTGGGTTTTGGGTGCCTGTGAGGTCATCTACTCCTGATGCCACTAGGGCAGGAGAACAGCTTGTTGGCTTAACTTGCCTCGGGCTGGGCCAAAAGATTAGTGATAGAGAGGAAAATCAATGGAACCCACCACCACCACCCTACTTTGTCTCTTGGAGGAGCCTCCTTCCAGTCCATTAGCCAGAATGAGAGTTTTTCCTGGAGGTTTTTTTGTTTTGTTTTGTTTTGTTTTTGTCTGTGCCATTTAGGATTCTGCAGCCTCAGAATCTAAGCCAAGAGCCTATGGGACCAAAAAAAAAAAAAAAAAAAAAAAGGTTGGGGAGAGCTTTCACCATGGTTTGGATCTCCTTTTAAGGGTTTTTTTTTTTTTTCACTCTTTGAGTTTTGATTTCCTCTCCCCCAGCTCACCATTATTATTTCCTTTTTGTAGTCCTCAGATAGTTGCTTTCTATATTCTGCCCTGGGTTTTTATCATATTTTGTGGAAGAGATGGGGTGAAAATAATCTTACTCTGTTAGATCCAGAAGGGCCCCAGCAAGTCCTTTGAAATGGGAAAGCAAAGGTTTTTCTGGAAAGTCAAGACAACAGAAAAAAATCTCTTTAGCCATGATTATGTCCCATGTCCCTGGCCACCCCAGGCCGGCAGGTGGCTATCGAGAGAGAAGCTGGGGTTGGATCAACCAATAGCCGTGTCAGTTCATACAGGAATGCCTGGTCCAAGTGTTTGGGCACCATGGTACTAAAAACTCTCATTCTGGTTGATCATCTGCCTCTACTTTCTGAATTCCCCTCGCAGAAAACAAGAGTCCAGGTTAGGTCTTTGATTTGCATTTGTTATTTTCAATGGCAAACTTTATCAAGTCTGTGTATCTCAGATGGCAGAGCTGTTTCTAGAATGGTGGAGGACACAGGTGGGAAGTTTGTTTGTGATTTGTTCATATTATTAAAAAAATTATTTTGGGGTGGCCTTGGTGGCTCATTTGGTTAAGAGTCTGACTTTTGATTTCAGCTCAGGTCATGATCTCTGGGTTGTGAGACTGAGCCCTGTGTCAGGCTCTGCACTGGGCTTGGAGCCTGCTTAGGTTTCTCTCTCTTCCTTTGCTTCCCCACCACTTGGGCTCATACTCACTCTCTCTTTCTTAAATAATAATAATAATAATAATAATCTTTTAATTTCAGCCTTTGGTGGTCAAAGATTTCTAAGGTGTTTGTGTACACTTCTCGGCATTGGTAATGACAACAAATGGACTAGTATGACATTTCTCCTGTCTGAGAAGTATGGAGTCTGTGACAGTTCATTGGATGTGTCAACTTGGCTAAGCAAGTTGCCCAGTTGTTTGGTCAAACCCCAGTCCTGATGTTACTGTGAAGATGTTTTTAAAATGTGATTAACGTTTAAAACGGTAGACTTTGAGTAAAGCAGATTACCCAACATAATGTGGGTGGGCCTCATCCAATCAGTCAAAAGACTTCAGAAAACAGACAGTTCCCTGAGAAGGAAGGACTTCTGTCTCCAGATTATCTTCAGACTCAAAACCACAATACTGATAAACCCCTGCTGGCCTCCCTTGAATATTTCAGACTTGCCAGCCCTCACAATGGCATGAGACATCCCTTAAAATCCCCACTCCTGCTTTTGTGTGTATGTGCACGTGTGTGTGTGTGTGTGTGTGTGTTTCTTGGGAGAATATGGAGCCCTGAGCCCCAGCTCACTTCTCATTGCGCAGGCTGGATGTAGAGATCCAGGTATTTCCTGATGAGGAAACTCACTGGGTTATTTTTCATTGTACTTGTGATCAGTACCTCCTTATTTTGTAGTTTCTGATTTGATCTATTTCTCCCGAAATGACATGTTATTAGAAATAAGGGCTAACTACAATCTGGTTATTTGAAGGCTCTGTTTAGTGAAGTTTTACTGGTAAAATAATGTCCAAAAATGCAGACACCCTCCAGAATCTTTGGTTGGTTTGTTATGGGTATTTCGTGGAATAGATTTCAGCTTTGTCTTAAGATAACCGAGGAGTTCCTCCACTGAAAATACTCAGGACTGACTTAGCTTAGAGGCAGAGTGGAGCTGGAGGAAGATTTCTAAGGATGGATAATTGGGTACAAACAGACTTCTGTTCATCCATGGCCTTGTGCCTTGAAAGCCAGTGAGCAGAGAGTTTGGGGCCTTGGCTCATGAGAGTCAGGGAGCCCAGTAACCCTCCCTCCCATCCCTGGCCAAGGCCGGGGAGTAAGTTTGCCTTCAGATACCCCAGCGGTCGCCAATATCGGAGCCCATTTCTGACACAGCTCCGGGAGGAAGTGTGGGCATCTTTTACACTGTCGCTAGGCTGTTGAAGTTGATGGAGAGGACAAAAGCAGAGTGTATGCACTTGTGAGTGCCCACAAATGCACGTGCACACAGACATATGCACACACACACAGCTGATGCCGATTAAAGGTTTATGAGAAGCAAGAAAATCTGATAGGATTGGGGCAGAATCTGACCAGCGTTAAGTTTTCTATCCCTAAGCCGGTAAATCCTGCCAAGCCGAGATTTTTGTCCTTGATGTAGAAGAGAGACTAAGTTGGCGAATGTGAATGGTAAGAACCAGAGTTTCTGAGACGATGATCTGATTTGTATAACACTTAACTCTGTTCTTTAAAAAAGATCACACACACACACACACACACACACATACACACACACTGGTTTTCCGCCACATGCAGGTTGCCCTGGCAAGTCTGATTTGCGAGTGAGAGTTGTGAGCCGGAGAGCTGGGAGACCTGCACGCCCCGCCCCTCCTGGATGGTCAGAGAGGAAGGCTCCAGGCGTCTTCCAGACCTCCCAGCGGCAGTTCTGTCCACAGGCCCTTCTCTCCCTTCAAAGAAAAACCTTCCTGTTCACCTACAGTTTCACCACTAGAAATTTACTCTTTCTTCTTTTTTTTTTTTAATTTATTTCTTTTTAAGAATTTTTTTTAAGGTTTTATTTATTCTTTTAACAGAAAGGGAGAGTATAAGCAGGGAGAGCAGCAGGCAAAGTGGGAGAGAGAAGCAAGCTCTCTGCTGAGCCAGGAGCTGGATATGGGACTTGATCCCAGGACCCTGGGATCATGACCTGAGCCGAAGGCAGCCACTTAATGAACTGAGCCACCCAGGCATCCCAGAAATTCACTCTTTCATGTCTAGAACCTTTTGGTCTTTGGAGTCCCCTGCAAGGCACACCCCCACGCAGGTGCATTGCTAAAGACTGGAAGCAGCAGGTGATAACAGCCGCTGCTATGTCCTAGCACTTGGTGTGGGACATACCAGACACTCAGCCCCAGATGTCCGTGCCCCTTTCCAGCAAACTTGGCAACAAGCTGACTTGTCCTCACTATCCCCACCTCCCCACCTCCCGCTGTGTCCACAATCCACGCCACTCCACGAGGTGAATGCACACATGTCATTAAAGCCACTCTTGTCAGTGTCCCCCAAAAGCTTCAATGTTGCCATGTACGAGGGCCCTTTTTCTGTCTCTCGTGTTCAACTTTGCTCCGAGAAGCACTGTGGCCTCTGGGGCTTCCATGGCCTCTGTCTGTGCAGGATCTCCTCCCTCTTGCTGGTCACTCCTGCTCACGAGCTTCCCCCCTTCCCTCTCCCCATGACCGCACTGCTAAGTGCTGGGGTAGCCCAGGACTCAGACCTGGGCCTCATTCTTCTCTCCACCTCTCTGTTGTCCTGAGGTCAAGCTACACAGTCCCCTGTGGAGTTTACCCACCAGCTATTTACTGACCCCTCATTTGTTTCTCCCATTCCAGGTTCCCCCTTGGGCTCCAGCCAGTTTCATGCATCTGGCTGTCTCCCCGCCCTCCCCACCTGGATATACGACAGGCCTCAGTGACTTGCCCCAGGTCACACAGCTGGCAAATGGCCAGACATGAACATGGGTGGGTCCGACCTCAGGACCTGCATTCCTAACCATATCCAGACCAGAAACCAAGCAGATGGCTATAACCTCACTGAGGGAAAAAGTGTGTTCATTCCCAAGATTTGCCCAGTGACCTAGGACATAATTAGTCCATCATTTCTTGCTCTGTGGGAGCACCCCACCTAAGTCTCTGCATTACCTGTCCCCCAGTTTCAAACAGGGGCAGGTGTGCCAGCAGAAACAGGGAGCCGCCAGGGAGAGAGAACTTGAGGTCTCCTCCTGGAGCACAAAATCTATACTCCAAGATAGATACAGAAACATGGAGAGCAAGGCAGGCAGAAGAAATCACTTTCCTCTAAAAGTAAGATGGATACAGCATGGGAAGCAAACAAGATAGACCTTTTTATAAGTTACAAAAAAGACTTTAAAGAGACCTCAAATGAGGTAGGCAACTGTGTCTTGCCCCTAGATCTGTAGAGCAACCTGAGGGGGGCAGGTGTCAGTCCCTCAGAAGACAGAAAAGAACATCCGCGAGACTCCCATGGCACTCAAGTTCTATTTCCAGAAGCTTGTTTCAAAGGCCTGCCTCCATCAGCCTTCATCTTAACCCAGGTGGTCTGGACAGACATTCCACCAACGTGTCCGTGCACTTGGGAAAGGGGTTGATAGGCGCAGAGACTTCCGCCATACCTCTGATGTCTTCAGCTAAACCAAATAAATCTGGAAAGAGCAAATGGGATATTTCCCTAAAACTACATAGAAGAAAACAGGAAACTTTTCAGAAGTTTCCAGAGAAACAATGCCTATTCCCAAAACAGAGTTTGATTAGCAATTATAGGAAACTGGAGATAGTTTTGAAAACTAGTGGAAGAAGTCAGAGAACATTCCTGAACTTCACGAGCCTGAGCAAAGCAGGGACAGAAATGCAAACTGGAGGCTGCCCAGGGCTGGCATGGTCAGCAGAATAAAACCTAGAGGCTGAATCCATTTTTCCTCTCAGATTAAAACTGCAGCTTCTCTAAGGTTGAAGACGGTGGTATAAAGTCCAAGGCTCCAGAAATCCCTGGAAGATGACAAGTCAACCCCCGGCTAAATGATCAGAGGCAACACTAGACTCCTATTTCTCTCTCTGGCTCTCTGAGTCTGATTACTTTAATGAGTGATTTCTGATTTAATTCCAGCAAGCCACGGCTTTCCATGGGGAAGCACAACGCATTAAACCTCCAGACCTTCTCCTTCACCTCCATGTAAGTTTCTGATGTTTCTCTGGAAGGTGAGCACACTGGGTCCTCCTGTCATTCCACTGGGCCCAGAGTTTACTATAAACAACGTGTCCCATCCAACACTGGTCATGCTCCATTAGGAGCTGAATTCTGATGTCATCCCTGTAGGACTGGCCTCCTACCTCCACCACTAGCAAGCTGTGGTGTTATGATGATAACGGACGATTCTATTTGTTCCTCCACCATTCACCCCCATTTCTTGAATAGACAGATTTGACTGACCAATGATGGTGATGTCTTAGCCGACTTTCTCAGTGTGCCAAGTGGACTTCCTTATTGGAAATCACCCGGGATGCCTGTTAGAAATGCAGATCACTGGTCTCAACCCAGACTTTCAGAATCCGTCTCCCGCGATGGAACCAAGGAAACACGATTAAAATGAAAATGATAAATCTTCAATCCCCAAGTAAATCTTCAATCCGTTCTGAGTTTGAGAATCTTTGCGCTTGAGTTCTGAGGTTGTATCTAATTTAAATGTAAGCCTCTGCACACAATGTCTGGCACACAGCAGGTCTTCCAAAGACACGTGCTTGTTCAATTATGAAAAAGCTTATTACTGGGTGTGTGTGTTTGCAGTGTCCCGTGCAAACCAGAGCTGATAAATGGAGCCGTCTTGGACCCTCTGACTTTCAAAATACCAGAGATGTTTATTTTTGCTTTAGTTGATTTCCCACAGTCAGTGGCTCCTAACACCAGTTTTGAGGTTTTCTGCCTCCAAGAGCTTAGTCGAGTCGCTAATTATCTGACAGTCATTTAAAAGGCTCTTGTATAAAATGGACAACCCCCTTCCAATCTGTCACTTGGGCTAAGGAAGGCTTTTCTACATGGGGTACCCTAAGAGCGCAAACTCCTGTAGGCAGCCGTCCTTGATGGCAAGGGCCCACGACAGTGCCTCTGCCGGCATTCACGTCCCCATTCAGCCCCAGCCCCACCTCTCAGGGCCACTTCCCTCTGGGACCCTGAGACCCCTCTCGTGGGAACTCCAGAGAGGAGAGAAGACTTAATCAAGGTCACCTGAGGAATCTTGAAATCAGAGCAAGAATAGAAGTCCAGGCACTGCTGGGCCTCAGCTCCTTTGTCAGGCACAACCAGCCTTCCTGGAGAGCCAATGTTCTCCAGAAAACCTCCTTAGTTCGCTTGTACCATCGGATCACATGACCCAATTTTTTTACGTGGGGTCTATGGTCACCAGGGAGAAGAAAGCATGAGTGCCAGCTTCAGCCAACTCATATACCAAAAGAGAAGAAAGCATGGAATTCCTCAAGTTCACCAGCATAACTGACCCTGAGTGCACACATACTATACCTGCACCCATATCCAGCCTTACCTGAGACCCACCTTTACAGAAGAGGAGCCCCTCATCTCTTCCAAAGTCAATCCATCCAGTTGCGTTCAGGAGAGCTGTATGAGTTATATCTGTTGTTTTCAGCATTTCTGATATGATGACCTCTAGGGATTTGCCGAGCCTGGAAAGACTGCCCTCCCGGGGCTAGCCGATTCCTAGAGACAGTAAACAATTCACCTGTGAACATGCTTTTCAAATATAAACCAGCCCATCCAGGGTCTACAGCCCCAATCCCTCCAGGCCACTAGGTACAGGAGGCAACTAGGGACAGCCTCCATGCCTCAGAGCCTTCTAATATCACCAAAGAATAGTCCACCCTACGTCTGTCTCCCCTGCCTTGCTCATTCCCCCTGCGAGGAACCATACTAAAGGCTCTTGCCCTCAGCATCTCCCCTCTTCTTCTGCTCCAGATTGCCCCCTGTGCTTTCCTGTATTGTCACTGGTATGAAATCTTGGTGGTACCTCCTCTGTGATGTTTTCCTAACAGCCTTCACATCCCCAGGAAAGTGTAGGAGAACTTTTTCCCATGCTCTCATCATACATTGGACACCGCTCAATTATAGCCCCAAATTACATTACATCATGTAATTGCTTCTGTATCTTTTTTTCCCAACTCCACTACAAACTGTTGGAAGTCTGAGACTATTTTTTATTTTTGTCCACTTTTGACATAGAATAGATGTTGAACACATATTGAACAAATGAAAAAAAAATGAGATTTAACCCAAGAACAAAAGAATCTTCCAAGCGGTAGTTTGTACCCTTATCTTGTGAACCCACATTCCCTGAGAGGTTCGACAAATATTTATTAAGGGTTCAACCACATTCCTGTTTGGACCTGGAGTTACAGCAATGAATAAAATAAACAGCTTTATCCCTGTGGCTTTGCGATCTCCCAGAGGAGGTGGACAATGAAAAGCAATTACAAGAAAGTGTTGAGGGTGTTCGGGGAGCTGGAAGAAGTCCTGCCGCCTCGTGCAAGGTGATGGGATAGGCTGGGAGGGAAACCAGGCCGGGTGGCAGAGGCCCCGTAAGCCTTGCTCAGGGACCTGGACTTTCTCGCAACGGCAAGGGAGGATCAGTAAACGTGTATCAGTAGCAAATGGGCGAAACCGCAGCAGCGCTGGCTTCAGGAAAGAGAGTCCCTCGCTCCAGCAGCTGACACTGCGGGGAGTTGGGCTCTATCTAGAGCCAGAAAGGGCCGGGTTCAGAAGAGCCCTGGGGACCCAGCCTGGCCATCTCTCAGCTCAGCTCTGCTCTTCTCCAGGAGCTTGGCTCCCACCTCAGGCTCTACACGTGACACCACAGCTGCACGCACCTCACGTGCTCTGGCAGATCCTTTCTCAGGTCATTTTTCAGGTAATCTGAGGGAATGCCTTGGGTGGGCCCGGCCTGGCTGGAGCAGCGGCCCATCCCTGACAACCGCTGTGGCCTGGAGAGTGACATGGGACGATCTGTGAAGGGGGAGGCTGGTTGCATCTCTTCACCCCTCAGATGTGGGCCAGAGGTGGGTAAGGGGAAGAGCGGTGGGAGCGGAGATCCCTCAAGGAAAACCGGAGATGTGTTGCTGCAGAACGACACACGGGGGCTGGGCAGCCAAAGCGAAAAACAGAAAGAGAAATCCATCAGGAAAGATTTTTGGCAAGGAGTGACTTGTTTCTCAGACTCGTGACTCCCGAGGAACCACTGAACAAGCCACACTCTTGTGACCCTGCGGGGAGAGGTGAGTGGGGCGAGACCACAAGCAGCACCAGCAGTGAGAGCCATGGAGGCAAACGAGGGAGACAGGACGGCTGCCGGAGGACGGAGGAGCTGCTGGGCATACGAAAGTGATGCCTAGAAGCAGAACTAATGGAGCACAGAGACTGCCATGTGGAGGCTTCCAGGGGTAGAGTCGTAGAGGGGAGGAGGGGCGAGTTCTGTCCAGGTGGACTTCAAGAGGCTCAGGGAAACTACATGGAGAAAGATCTAGAAGTTGGTTATGGAAATGGGTCTGGAGCTCCAGGGAGTGGCCTGAGCTGAAGATACAGGTCTGGAAGTCGCCAGGATAGAAAAGGCAGCTAAAGCCAAAGATGTAGGTAGAGGGAATGTGGGAACAGGGAGAAGCGCTGACTCAGAAGCATGGGGAGGACCAACGCCCACGCAGTGAGCGGAGGAAGAGGAGCCGGAGCACCAGGCAACCACAGAGAAATAGTCACGGAAGCCAAGGGAAGAGATGGTTGCTGGAAGGGAGCAAGGTCAGCAGGACCAGATGTTGGCAGGAGGCCGATGGGTTCCGCAGGGGGCCCCACGGGATTTGTCCACAAAGAGGTCCCCGCATCCTTGGGCAGAGCAGTTCGGGTGAGGGGTGAAGAGTGGGTGGGAAGTGGGATTGCTTTTTGCGGAAGCTGGGTTCCGAAGAGAATGGAAATAAGAGACCAGTGAGGGAAGCTGGTGGTCTCGTGATTGACAGGGGAGGCCATGCATTTATAAGGAGGCATGCTGTCCTCTGCACCACAGTCAAGTCCTGGGGCCTTTTGACACTACGCCCCTGACTTGTCTCCAGGGCCATCTCCTTGTTCTCCCTTTAATTCTGTGGAGACGAGATCCAAGCAGAAAAAAGTTTTCGTGATCACTCCAATCCCATGCTTCGTTTCTCCAGATGAGAAAACTAGATCCACAGTAATTAAACAACTTGTCCAAGGTTTCCTAACAAGGTGGCTGTCGAGCCCAGGACTTTGGGTTCCCAGGCCAGAGCTGGTCCATTCTCTCTCCTCCCTGTGTGCTCACCTTGCCCTGATACAGGGCTTCTGCAAGATGCAGCTGCCCAGCGGGGGCTCTGGCCTGGATCATCTTGTTCTAGTTGGATCCCTCAGGACTCTCATTCCGCAACATGATGCTTCAGGACTCCTGCAAAATTAACGCATGTCAGTAGATCCCAGGGTCTGCCTACATTCTAACAACACTGCCTGTGCTTTCACCCGGAACTTGGAAAGTCATCTGAGGGTGACTTAGCCTTGGGTGAAGCAGCTGTGTGGGAGGAAGTAAGGCCCTTCAGTTTTCTTAAATCCTGCTAGGAAACCTGTGTGTGCACACAGGTGCAGTGCTGTGCTTGGAAAGAACAAGGCTGTTCAGAGCCACACCCCAAACAAGAGAGCGTATTTCCTCCCCCGGAGGGCTTCCCTACCTGTGGAATGCTCAAACCCTCGCCACACCAGCTTTCAAAGCAGATGGGTAGTTACCGCGCACAAATGTTACACTGACTTTAGAATGTTCTCACATGTGCTCCTGTGGATTAATGAGCTCCTAATATTGTGATAATAATCATTTTCCATAAATATGCATAGTCAGCTTTTAAAAGTGTCACGTGGGGTAATTATTAGCTGTCTGGGTGCTCATCGCTTAGGGAAAATGTTTACTTGCGTGTGAAACGGAACCTGTGTTTGTTTTGTTAAATGCACTGTCTTACAGCAAGCCCAGAGCAATTACCCGCCTGATTTAAAAGGACTTGGATGCCAGGGAACCAGGATTGAGGGATGAGTCTCTGCCAGTTATCCTGGGCCTCATCCAGCTTCAAAACCTCGTTCACAAGGGCTCGGGACGTGTTTGGTTGGATTTAGTCAATAAAAATACTCTGAGAACCTACTACATACTGTACGGTATTTTTGGAGAGAGCACCATGTTGGAAGCTGGTAGAATGAGCCTAAGTCCTAGCACTTTCTGACTCCGGGTAAGTTAATTCCCTTTTCTGTACCTCAGTTTGCTCATCTGGAAAATGGGGTAATGTCACCTACTAAGGTTTTTAGGTTTAAAGTATATACATAAACACCTAGCACAAAGCCTGACATGTGGTAAGCCTTCAGCAAACGGAAGGGCTTTCCCTCTCACGCTATGACAGACACATGGGGAATAAATATATGCCCACATCCTCCTGGATCCTTCCCAGTCAAGTGCCCACGTGACTGAATCCAAGGAGAGCAGGATGAAAGAGGTTCTACTTATTGGTGGAGGATACGGAAGTAGGAAAGGAATCAACTCCTTAGGGAAAAGTCAAGAATGGGTTCGAATCTGCAAGGAGAGCTGGTCTTGCCCCCTGACAGAGGACACAGCTGGGGTTAGGGAATCGCCTACATCTCCATTATGTTCCTCACTGACACCTGAAATTTTTCCCTTCTTCAACTCACTTCTGTGATGCCTTATACTTTCCCTACATAGCCCCCCAGAAGTGAGATGAATGGCCCCCATGACTTCAGAGTGAATAAATGTACCCCAGTTATAGGGGAATAGAATCAGGAGGGCTGGGGTTGAGGAAAGGGGGATTTTAAATGCCCTGAGAGGAGGAGATGAGGGAAGAAAGGCCATCTTTTCTATCTGGGCTGCCCCCACATTGCCCACATCTGTCCTGCAGGCTGGAGATGATGCACGATGTTCTAGAGGGCCAGGCCTGGGAGCAGCACACACACCTCTCGCTTCGCTCGGTCAGCCAGACTCAACGGCGTGGGGGAGGCAGGGAAATGCAGCTTATGAAGATAAGAAATGGGGTCTGCTGGCAACGGGCCACATGATGCAAGAGAAAGGTGCCAGAAGGAGAGAGAGCTGGAGGGAAGAGTAGGGGCCTCCTGTCCCCATCTCACTCCATGCCGAGTCCAAAGATGCTAGTGAACATCAAAGGAACAAAAAACCAGATGTTTAAAGTTCTAAAGGATCACTAATACTAGAACCAAAAATAGTCCAGTGACTTCTGGGATCCATCCCCAAGGACCATGCTATGGATTGACTTAGACCTCAAAAGACATGTTGAAGTCCTAAACCCTGATTCCTGTGAATGTGACCTTATTTGGAAATACAGTTGTAGCCGCCGTAGTAAAGTTAAGATGAGGTCATTAGGATGGGCTCCCATCCAGCACGACTGATTTCCTTACAAGAAGAGGACAGGACAGAGACATACGAGAAGATGGACACGTGACCAAGGAGGCAGAGACAGGAGCATCGTATGTAGAAGCCAGGGACTGCCGGCCAACACCAGAAGCCAGAAGATGCAAGAAAGGATTCTCTCCTACAGGTTTCAGGGGGAGCATGGCCTCACAGACACCTTGATTTCTGACATCCAGCCTCTCAAACGGGGAGACGAGAAATTTCGATTACGTTAAGCTCCCAGTTTGTGGTCCTTTCTTGCGGCAGCCCTGGGGATGCTAATTCAGACTCACTCTCACTGGCCCAGAGCTGGGGATGAGTTGCTAGGAATGCAAGCCAAGAAAACTCCTGGCCTGGATGGAGCAGGAGAAGGTCTTTGTTGGGGTCTTGGGGAGAAGATGTTAGATGGGGAAGAAGAGGCTGGCCGTGGAGGGATTCGCACTTGATCTTGCCTTCAGTGTAGGAAGCACACAGAGGCTCTTTTCAGGGCAGACCTGGAACTTGCCATACCTCACTCTCTCTATGTGACCAGGGGAGCTCCCCAACCTGCTCTTGACATTAAAGGGAATCTTGACATTAAAGACTTAAAGAGACAGAAGTTGACTCCTTCTTTGGCATTGCATAGCCAGCAATGCTAACTTCTAGAAAATAGAGGAGCCCCAGGGAAATCTAATAACAGCCCTACTTAAGAGCACACGACAATTATTACCTCCAACTGTGAGAGAGGCTGAGTAATTAAAAAGGGTTCTTTATTTTGATTAAAAAGATTCCTTTTAGTGTTTCTGAATCTTTAGTGAAAGCCTAGAATTCTATTTTTAGACACAAAACAAGATACGTGGCCAGGGGCAGGGGTGTAATTTAAAACATGGGATGAGCATTTGTAACCTGGAAAATGAGCACGCGCCCCCAGTGGCCCCCAGTCCGAGCCCATCCCCACCCCATGGCTTTCAGGAAGCAAAGCAGCAAGGCAGACCCAAGCCCGCCGCCTGGATGAATAGGAGGCCCAAATTAATTGGTTTTAATCACTATAAATTTCCTTCCCAATAAAATTTCAAGAATTTCCAATCATGCTGATTTATATGTGTAATTAGAAATCCATTCACAGATGTCACACTGCTAGGTGGTGGGTAGTTAGAAGCCCCGGCTTCACTCCAGCTAGAGGTCTGAGCGGGGAGAAATGACGAAGGCGAACTTGGCAGGAAGCTGGGACCGGGAGCGTGCCCCCGCCCCCCGGAAACTCCACACCCAAGGTCACATGAGGGCTCATCAACTACCAAGCACAGACTCTGCCTTCTCTGGCCGCCACCCCTTCCCTGTCCCAGAGACCCCCGCCTAGACAGGAGCAGACCAGAGGGGCTTGGCGTGGACTGAACAGGCTGTACCATAGCACATTGGGTGAAGCTACATTCTCAGCCTCCAGGCCTCCCTCCGTCCAGAGCCATCATAACCACAGGAGGACAGAGCCCCAAGAAGAGGGAAAGTGGCCTCCCATCACTTCCAACAGGCTGATAGTTGCCTTGGGGAACTGACCCTATTTCCGATTAACCGAATGCAGACTTGTCTGCAGAAGAGGCCGGCGCGGCGGACGGACTCTGAGCTCCCGCTCGCTTTCTGTCCTCTGCTGCTCTCCCGCCTCTGCCCACGGCCCCGTGTCACGGAGGGAAGAGGGAGCCGAGAAAAGACCGTGTCCTCCTCTCCCTACAGTGACCCAAAGGCACGGGAGAGCCGGCAGGTGAAGGGAG
Organism: Mustela putorius furo; assembly: GCF_011764305.1. Classification (NCBI taxonomy): domain Eukaryota; kingdom Metazoa; phylum Chordata; class Mammalia; order Carnivora; family Mustelidae; genus Mustela; species Mustela putorius. Next base: position 40,867,853 of record NW_025422010.1, read on the forward strand.
ATGCAGCGAGAGCTGTAGGAGGAACTTCGCCGGCGGGGAGGCTGACTGGAGAGGAAAGGAAATGCAAGCGGAGGCGGGAGAGGCCCTGTGGCTTCTCGAGGACACTCAACCAGCACAGAGAAGGGAAGGGAAGGGCAGACAGTCGCGTTCATTGAGCGTCTGTCCTCTGCCAGGGGCTCATGGCTGACCATCCTCACTGGAACCCGAGTGAATCCTGGAACCCGAAAAGGACAGAGACGTGAGGCTCAGAGAAGTAAAAAGACTTAATTGCTCACCCACAGCCCCACGCCGGGTCAGAGCTGGAGCCGTGGGGACCGACCCAGAACAGAGCCCACCCCGGTGCCAGCGCCCCGCGCCCCACGGCTCCGAGCATCCCATGCTGGGGAGCGGATGAGGGCGGTCGGTACGCTGGGATGAGTCTGCCAATGCGGGGCCGACACAGGTTACTATCTGGGCCGCAGACATCTGTGTCCCAGCAAGACTGTGAGCAGCCCGCGAGCAGGGACAGGGCCCTGCGCCTCAAACAGGGTGGAACCTGGGGCCGCCTTATCAGCTCTGCTCTGAGGTTGGGGCCAGGTCTAGGCACGACGGGTTTTCCGGGTATAAGAAGATTGTGGCACTGGGAAGTGCTCATGAAAGGGAAACGGAGAGGTCATTCACTGGGAAACTAGCAGGTGTTAGACCCCAGGAAGGAAGAGGCAGATCTGGGCGGTCGATAAGAAACACCCTCCTCTTCTACTCTCTTTCTGTATCAACTGAGAAATAAGACACAAGAGCCAGCCAGAGGGAATCCAAAATAACTGAGCTCTTGATAAAGCTGGCTTGGAAATCTGACTGCAGCCACCAGCTCCCGTATGCCTGACTCCCGAATTAGACAGGATCCTTCCAACTCAGGCAGAGCAGGGGGTCTCCCCCACACCAGGCTGGACCTGCCTCGGTCAACAGACCGCAGGGAGGGGAGGGTCAGGCTGCACCTGCCCTGCTGGGCAAGGCCAAGCTGAGAAGGGCACGGACCCACGCCCCCATCTGTAGAAGCCAGCTCGCCCATTCTTCTAAATGGCGCCACACCTGTCCTGAGGGCCAAGGCGGGAAACTCTGGAGTGGCTCCTGCTACAAGATGAACAAAGGGAAGCAGCCACTGGTGTCCCTAAGGTCAAGCCTTGCCTCCCGCCCTGACCCAGCCATGTCTGCTCTTCATGAAGTCCTCTGGTCTCTTCACGGGGCACAGGAACCAACACCCGCGCATCAGAACCACACCAGCTCTGTAGGACACCGCACCCCCCCACACACCGACCCCAGCCCCAGTGACATGGATACACCTGGAATTATTTCCAATAGAGCTCCATCTGCAAAACTGATTGGCTGGTGGCTGAGCCCACCTCCCCACCAACTTAGAAGAAGATCATCTTTGCTTCAGCCTGATCCTTTAATGCGCCTGAAAGCTGCGGCTCTGATCTAAAGCAGACCCCAGCCCGGGCGGGGAATAGGTGGAGAAGTCTTAATGGGGAGATTAGCGTCTGCCCCGGCCATGCCAGAGCAGGGTCCTAAGAGGAGATTTGAGAGGTTGGGCAATGTTTAAGGGCTTAAATGTTTGATAATGCAGGCTCAGTTGCATTTATGCATGTTGGGGTCCCAGCAGCATGGTGCTGCCCAGGGCATAATGGATGTTGCAAGATTTGATTTTAGTAGTTTAAAAATATCCAAGTAGTCTGCACGCTAATGGCCATTGGACAGACTCATTAGTGTATCAATAATCATTCAGCATTCTGAAATCCTTTTATTGCTCAGGGACAGCAAGAAGCGGGGCTGTGGGAAGGGAAGAAGGTCATGGGGGAACTTGTGGGCCAGTTAAACAAGTGAAGACAATGAATGGCCCTGGGCATGTGTTCCCGCCCCCTCCCCCCTGCAGCCAGGTTTAAACAGTGTGTCTGGTGGGGCCTCCTGGTAAGAGATCAGGGACGGGTGGTTTAGGGAAAAGCTTAGCGCCTCATGCCGCTCCTCACAGACCCCCAGTGGAAATGGATTCTACCTTCATCTTACGCTAGACGACCCAATCTTCACAGCCTCATGGCTTGCACATTTTCTTCTCCTGACCTTGGCTCCCGACCCCACCTTGTAGAGGTACCTTGGAACAGTGGACTTGCCGGCCATCCTTCAGGTTCCCATCTCTGCCCAAGCCCTCCCTGGCTCCCCAGGCCCCAGAGCCGCTACTCTTACCCATGACCTTGTACGTGGTTCTGCACCTTTACTGGGCATCGCCCCACTGAAATGTGAGCTCCTGGTCAGCTACAGTCCTGGCCACACGGGAGGTGCTCTGTTAGGCTTCAGAGCATGGTTCCCAATTCTCTGTTGTTGTTCTGACCCACTGAAAGCCTCTGAGTATTGGGCAAAGCTATGGGCTACTGCACGTGTACACAGAAGCCCACGGACGGACAACATTGTACACGAGTTTGGGGGGGTATACTCGTCCATGGTCTCTCCCTAGATCCCTAAAGATCGAGCTCTGAGAGGACGAATAAGCTTTTGCAGTCTGGGTGGTTAGCTGTAAAACTCTGCGGTATGAACAGGAGATAAGGACTTCCCGTAGCTCGAAAGCCATGGCCCCGAGGAGTACAGCATATGATCAGGTTCTGGTTTTGCACCTTAGGAGACCAAGAAAAGGCCTTACTGAAGAAAGAGTTTGCATACCCTTGCAGATGGAATGCTCTATGGTCAAAGATGCTCTAAAATTCCTTTTACAGCAACGCCCCTTCTCCATGGAGCACTAAGGGGCAGTGACCGGCAAGGTCTAGACCATGGCCAGAGGAACTGTGTCTGCCCCTTGGGGTCCTGTTCACTCCCTCCCTGGCTGGAGTCTCCGAGGACCTGGCTGGGCCATGCAGGAGAGGAGGAGCAGACAGAGGGCAGTGGGGAGGGGCTCTGCACAGATTCCCTGGCCCAGAAGCCTTGCTGAGTACCGGCCTACAGAATGCTTTGAACACGAGTGAGCCTTCTCAATTTGGTCCCAACCAGAGTGCCTGCTGGGTCATCACTGTACTGGAAAGATGACCTCCAAACACCAGCCCTGTACATCTCATCACGCGTCAGAGCCCCAGCCGGGCTCCCGGCTTCACTCCAGGGACCAGGTCTGAGAGCTCCGGCACTACCAGTCAGGGAAACTGAGGCACCAACTCGGGACAGAAAGCAGTCAAGAGGCAAACTCCAAGTCAACGCTGTTGCTCGAGGGGGAAATGGGCAGTTCGCTGCATTGCCCACCGCCTTCCTCCTTGTGTAACTCTTGCCTCATTCTTCCCTCGAATCCCACCAAAACTTCCTCCTGCCGAGAACAGTCTCCGGTGGGCTGTTCCCCATCCACCTGCTCATTCCATCCTTCCGCCTTCCACGTCCTGCTCAGCCCCCGCCTTCACGACATGTTTGTGGGCACTACTGTGTCTGCTCCCCAGCGACGTTCTGCCTCCACAGTTTCTGGGGGTGCCCTGGCCCTTCTTAGATCATAAATGTCTTGGTAGGGCATCCCATCTCCAGACTCTTATCGCATCTTTCATTCCAGAAACTTTGAATACCTCCTATGTTACGAAGATAAATAAGACAAAAGGTCTTCCCTTAAGGACCACACACACTGGGGCGGGGGCAGGGAGTGTTGCTGGCTGCATGAGCCCTCTGTGAGGGGACGAGAGGCACAGAAGGAACACGAGGAAGGAGTCCACTAAGACGGGGGTCTTGAGGAGGCTTTCTAGAGTAGGGCGGGGAACACAGGAGTTGAATCTGAAAGGATGGGCTTCCATGCCCAGGCATCAGGGGCGGGCATGGGGAGAGTGCTAGAAGGTTGGCCAGGCACAGGAAGTAGCACAGGAGCAGGGCCAGGGAGACGGCAAACATCGTGGGCTTCTGGGGGCCCGCCGACTGGAGCTTGGCCTTGTGAGCAGAGAGCCAGGGGAGCTCAGATGGGGGCAGAGGCCAGGGGCAGATCCTCACTCATTCAAGCTCCAAGTTATTCTACAAATCCGCACCAGGCCTCACTCTAGGTACTGAGGATACAGCTGTGCTCCAAACAGTCAGCGCCTGGCCTCCCAGAACCTCCTTCTAGTGGATGGAGGAAGTCCGTGAAAACACACAAAGGCATAAATATGTAGTGTGTCGGGGGGGCAGCGTTTTAGACCCATCCACGGAGGGGTCTTGTAGATGAGCATTTTCGATAGATTACTGGAAGAGCTGACCTCCTGTCCTCACCAAGCAATTGTGCGGGAGAGACGAGGACAGACCCAACTCTCTCCCAGGCTCCTTCGGAAGATGTCCTTGAGTCTTGGGCAGTGGGGGAGGCCGCTTGCTACCACCTTGTTTCCAGCCTCCTGCTGAACAGCTCCCACTGCAGGGAAACGAATAAGGCCAGCATTTTATGATCCCCAACCTCTGATGACAGGAGGCAATTGGAAGTCAATAAAAGGTGTGCTGCTCCAAGGGTGTTTTATGGCTCAGCAAGCCATAAAACCCCGCGGCCATGTGACCAAAGTGCACGAAAGGGGCCACAAAGTGGCTTCATCAGCCTTTGTCCAGGAAGGCTTCCAAATGAGGACAGGGATCTACCAATTACAGCAGGAAGGAGCGGGTCTGTGAAGGAAGGTGTGTGGGCGTGCTGTCCACCGACAGACGGAGCCCTCGTGGTGTGATTACAGGAGCCCTTGGGAATCCTGAACGTTCTTCTGCCCCAAAGCGCTCCCCGTCCTGCCCTAGGATGTTGAAAATCCCCTTCCCACATGTCAAGCTTTCTGACCACCCGCAGGCCAGTGGCCTAGCGCAGTAGCTTCCTTTCCGGCTGAAACTCACTCCCACCACCCACTGCTCTGCAACCTTGAACCAAGGTCCCATCTCCCTACACCTCAATTTCCTCCTTTTCAAACAGGGATAATCACACCTACCAAACTAGCTTGTTTTAAGAGGTGCTGACACCTAGAAAATGCTCAAGTTTAGAATCTGTTAGGACAGTAGAGGCACAACTTCCCTGAGAGAGAGAGAGAGAGAGAGAGAGAGCTCAAGCCCTCACATCTACACTCATGGTCACTGACAGCCCTTGGGACATTTCCCAAGAGCGCCCATCCATCCACCCCGCTACCCAACCATCCACCCACCCAACCACTCATCGACCCAGATGTCCTTCCTTCCACCCCCCCAACCCATTCAGCAATACACCCTGGGCACCCTCTATGCTCCAGACACTGTGCAGGGGATGGAGGTTACGTTCAAGCAAGTGGGAAGAGGTCCTCCAAGGGTGAGGTCAGGTGGGAGTAAGGGCTATACGGAAAGATACAGCAGAGAGGAGTAGGACGAGGATGTACCATATCAAGGAGCAGGAGCAGGTCAAACACGCATGTGTATGTGTGCGTGTGGGCATGTGTGCACACACGTGTGCGTGTGTGTGTATAAACAGGGCAGCCCTGACAGAGAATAATGGGCATGTCGCTTAGATGGAGACAACATTTAGGCCAAGGATTGAAGATGGAGAAGGAGGAATGGGGAGATATTCCAGACAAGAGAAACCCCGCAGTGGGGAGAGGGACAGAGAAGCCGCAGAGGGTCCCGGAAGTCTGGAGTGGCATGAGATGCAGGTGCTGGGGCGGAAGGAGGCTGGCCTGCGGGCAGCGCCATCCATACCCACAGCCCCGGGACTCACTAGGTCTCCAGGTGGCTCTAGCTTCCTGTCACTACTGTAGCAAGTTTCTGCACACTCAGTGGTTGAAAGCAACACGGACTTACTCCCTTACAGTTCTGGAGGTCCGAGGTCCCAAATGAGTCTGAAAGGGTCGGAATGCAAGTGTTGGCAGGGCCGGTTCTCCTCGGAAGTGCCAGGGGACATGTCCCCTGGGTGTGGACCCTGGGACAGTCCTCGGCTCCTCCAATCCTTGCTTGCGCTGGCGTCGGGCTCTCTGATGCTGGCCCTTCTGCTTCCTCCGATAAAGACCCTTGGATGGCATGCAGGCCATCCAGGTGATCCAGAATAATGTCCCATGTGAAGAGCCTCAGCTCCGTCACCTGAATCCACGGTGCCATGTATGGTAATATTTGCCCAGGTTCGCGGGCAACTTCGGGGGCCATGAGCTTTTCCACCACAGCCATGTCTTGCGGTCCCTGTGCAGCTGGCAGGGGCTGAGAAGAGCTGCAGTTTCCAGGGCCCCCTGGGGTGCAGTGACAGCTCTGTACCCCAAGCCAGAGCTACCCGTTTCTGACCAGAGGGTGTCCTTTCCACCCTGACGCCACTTCCCTGCTCTGCTGTGGAACAAAGAATTCTCCTGCTTGCACCTGCCTCTCCAGCCCCAGCCCACACTGCACGGAACCCTCGAGGCTCAGGCACCTCCTCCCCCTGGGCCTCCACCCCTGGGGCACCAGCAGCAGCAGCAACAGCAGCAGCGCTCAGGAGAGGGAGGCCCCCTCGGGCTGTCTGACCCCTTTGTGTTCGGACCCCGGCCTGTAGGAGATCCCCCCTTCCTGACTCCACAGGAAACACGTCTGGCCCCGGCTCGGGGGTCTGGCCCCACTCACAGCCTGGCACCAGCCCCTCTCCTCAGGGCCCATCGAACCACATCTCCTCCACCTCCCATGGTCGCACCTCCCATGGTGCCCTTCCTCACCACTGATCTACTTAGTAAAGACGTGCAGTGGCCATTTGCAGGGACACAGAGGCTCCTTCATCACAGGTGGGAGGAACAGGTAGGTGGTAGGTGTCGGGCAATTTTCCAGGGAAGCTTGGGGGCAGAGGCTATGGGAAGTCAGAGGGAGGGCCCACAGCTGGAACAGGCACGGGGGTCAGATTTCAGGAGGAGGCAGCAGGTGAATCTGGCAAGCACGCGTCTCCGGCCGTCACTGTCTCTCCCTGCTCAAGACACCACCTGATTCCTGGCTTGCGCTGAATAGTCCTCCCAGGTGGGCACTTGGAAGGAAAGGTCCTGGCTGTACTTCTGTCTCACAGGCCAGGACAGAGCAGACGCCTGCACCATCTGAGCACCTGCTCAGAGCCAGAAAGGTCTGGAAGGATGAATGTAGAGCGGTGGAGAGGCGGTGGGCAACGGGCCGGTCAGGCCCCTCCTTTGGCTACCCCCTTCCCTGCCCCAGCTAAAACCGACCCCCCTCTTCCTCCCTCCCTCATTGATTTTGTAATCACCAATGCCCCTGGCTCCTTGTCCCACTGATGTAAGCCAGGAGGCCTGGAGGGCGGCTGCTCCAGCAGGCATTAGTTCAGGCATTAGCTAGCCTTGTGGCTCTTTGGGGAATGCTAATGCACCTGTTCTTTCTGGAAGTCAGTTCCCCCTGGCCCTCCCCCCACCACCTCCTTGCCTCCACGCCCACCCCAGGCCCTTGCTGGCAGAGAGTAAGTTTCCTGAAATAATGGGCCACTCCAGCTTTCCTAAACCCTGCTTTGCAAAGGCTGGGACGCGGGTCCATGAAGCTGCCCTACCCTTACCCACAGGTGGACGAGAAGCAGTGGCATGCTATTACACATGTAACAGCCAGCTCCCTGGGAGGAAAAGTCCTGATGTGTGGCACTGGCCAATTTCTATGGTGAGTACCTCCATCGTGGCCCATGCCAAGTGACTGCCCTGGATGCAGACTTGGGAAGAGACGCTGTAAATACCTGTCCCAGCACACGGCCAACCAGGCAGCACTGAAGTCACCTGCCGGCCCCCTCCAGGACGGCATTGTCCTCTCCCTCAGCTGCCACTGTGCGGGAAGGCAGGGGCCTCTCCCTAGCAGGACAAGGCAGTAAGGGGATGGCCTTTTGAGTCTGATCTAGAATGAAATCCCAGCTGTGCCATTTAATGAGATGGATGGCTTTGGGCAAGTTGCTTTAACCTTTCCCTATCAGTAAAATAAGATGACTCTAACTGCTATTCCAGACATGGGAGGGTTACAAGCACCTGTACAGAAGTCATTTAGCACAGTGCCTGGCATACTGTCCGAGCCTGGAGAGACCTCTTGAGAATTCAGCTGGGATGGGTTCTTTGCCTTAAGATCAGAAAGGTGTTATTATTATACCTACTGTGCAAAGAAAAAGAGATCAACTATGTGTAGATAATGAATCTCCTATGTTTTGTGATTTCAAGGGTATCAAGAAGCTCTCCTGTCCCAAATAATATTTTTCACATCTGCTTAGCGACCCTGAAATTCCACCACTGGGGGTTCATTCTTACACTGAGCAGCTGTCATGTACTAATTCCTTGGGGAGCGGTGAGCATCAAGGTTAGGGCATTAGACGGAAGAGCCTGAGGTCCCCTGAGGTGTGTTGGCCACAGGAAGGCACTGGGTGTAGGGGACAGTGTGCAGAGAAGGTGAGACCGGGGAGGGGACAGGCCTCTAGACCAATGGGACGGTGTCCCAGTTTTGGTCAGGTGAGCCCTGGTCCAGATGGAAAATGATGGCAGCCGCTCCCAGCACCTTTGTTATTTGGGAGAACATTCAGTCTGGGGCAGTAGAGGACCGGGGCTCAGAAGGCAGAGAGCCATGTAGCTGGGAGCCGTGGCACGGGCAGCATGGGCCGGGCAAGGATATGGGCTGGTGTGATTCCCGGGGTCCAGGGAGGCTGAGAATTTGCTAAGAACACGGGTTTGTTTGAGTTCCTTAAACCCACTCCTACACATGCAAGATCCTTTTAGTGACATCTGTGCATAGGGGAGAGGCGGAAAGACAGAGGAATATAATGACAGAAAGAAGCTGCCACTCGGGAATTTGGTTTGCAATAAAAATCTTACCCACACAAAGCACGGGCCAGGCGGGGCCAGGAACTGACGGGAGAGGGGCCCCAACTTCGAGAAAAGACTAGGCAGAAGGAAGAGGCAGGAAGGAGGAAGGTGGAAGGGGAAAGGGGACGAGGTGACGGACAGGGGAAGCCATCCAATGAACCAAGGAAGGCGAGGACAAGAGGCAGGAGAGGCAGCAAAGGGAGAAATGGAGGAGGGTAGGATCCGCAAGCCAGGAAGGAAAGCCGGGAGGGAAAGGGGCCACGGGGGCAGCAGGAGGAAGTCGGAGAGAGAAGACAGAAGACCTTGAGAGTCTTACATCTTGATCAAGGCATGACTGATAACATTCCAGCGGACCATCTTTCAGCCCCCTTGTTTGATGACAAAGCTCATCCCCTGTCTGCCATCCATTATCAGTTCTCCCTCCCCGAGGCGAGGGCATCAATAATGCTCCCTCGCTGAGATGCTGCGCCTCCCCCACGCTGCACGCTGGCCTGGCCATCGCTGGTGGGCATTCCCGCCGCACATCATTACCGCCCGGACCGCTCCTTCCCCCACCTGCCGGGCGGCTGACCACACTCCCCCGACGCCCCGCTCCCACAGGGAGCCCCTCTGTGGAGGGCCAGGTCCCAGCCCCACACAGGATGGGCAGCCAGGGTCTCCACCAGTGCTGGTGGATGATCCCTGACATCTGGTACCAGGGCCTTGATTTTTAAAAATGATTGTTTAGTTTTGTCTTCTTTTAATTAAGAGGGAGACTGAACTTCCCCATTCTGGTTGGCTCTTCCAAGAGACCTAACAGTTTGAATTTGAATGCAAACATCCTCAAACATCTGTTGCCGTAATTTGGTTGGATTAACTGTCTAGTTTGCTGGGCCATCTGCTGTTCTCCCCAAACCCCATCACTGCCTCTTCCCCTGGCTGAGCTGCCTATCTCACCTGGTTTCCCCCTCTGCAGGCAGAAGAAAGGATCCAGAAGGTAATCCCAGATTAATGCTACAGGTCTTCTCCCAGAAAAATCTGGAAACAGGCTGGCCATGCCCGGTCAGGTACCAAATGCCAACAAGGGGGACCTGAGGAGAGAGGGTGCCTGTCTGGGCAGCTGGGAGGTTGGACCTCAGAGCTGTGTGACCTAAAAGAGGTTTTTCCTCTGAGGCTCTCTGAATCCTCCTCTCCCACGCCAGAGCTGCCATGCCAGCATGCTGGGATTATACCCCATACAGCTCCAGGAGTGCTGCTCTGTACAAACAGTATCCCTGGATTTGTTCAGTAGACAACCTGTGCAGCTGTATGGGGCAATCTTGCTCTCAGTCCCTGCAGAAATTCCTCTCCCTTCACTGGTTACTTTTATAGGATGAAGGCAAGTGAGTCAAGGAATTTTTTCTCTGTCTCAGCATCAAGCCAATGTGACAAGAGCCTCCACCCAAGAGAGGCTCTCCTAGCTCCTGCCTGGACCCACCCACTCTGCCTTAGAGATGTTCTTGGTGTGTTGAACTGACACAGGTTCCTACAGCAACTAAGCTCCCTACTCTGGCTCTGCAGGGGCACAGCCTGGGATGCCTGAGCTCCGGACACCTGCAGGCAGAGAGCCACCTCCCAGACACAATTAAAGGCATAGGTTCTGAGAGTCCTGCAGCCTGCTTCAGAGGGCTAGCTCGGGGACTCTGTGCTACCCCCTGTGACTTCAGGGAGCCCCAGCCAGAATGCAACACTTAGCTGGCCTAGCTCAAGTGCACACACTCAAGTAGGGTAAGGCAGCAAAATCAGCCAAAGAGAGCAGAGACTCGGATCTTCGGATGTGCTCTTCCTCCACAGCCCTCACCAAGCACGTCTTCCCTTCCCTCCCCCATTTGTCCCTTCAGCCAGATCTCTGCTCCCTCATTGTCCCCAAGGCTGTGTTCACCCTGGGGCATGTGCCATTTTCTGACTCCCTCCATCTCAGGTCCAGCCTGGGTGCCTCCTCCTCCATGGAGTGCCCCCAGGAGCCATATCCCTGTTTTGAACCCCCGTGATGCTTGTCAGAGCCACATGGGTAACAATTATTGTCTAGCTCCTTGTGTTAGTTGATGACTTGTTTTCATCTGGGCACACGTGCTGGTGCAGGATTTGTAAGCAAGAACGGATGGAGAAATGAAATCGCTTGATGTCAGCATTACAACTCGGGCCCTAGGACGCCTGCAAAAGCCAAGTGCATGTTCAACATGGCACTTCTGAACCCCAATAACTGATTCCAGGGTGCTCACAGGTTGGCGGGTACCGCTGGGACAGTGGTCCATTTCACTGGTAGCAGCGAACAAAGTCAGCCAGTTAATAGAAACCTATTTCTAATTGCTCGACATATAATAGGTACCCCTCCAACCAGCTGAGACCGCGGGATCCCATTCAAAGCCCTGCTTCCTGGCTTACACCTAAGCCTTTCATGTTTTATTAGAGCTCTGCACATTTCATTTCCTTTTATGTGGGGAGGAAAATGAACCCTTGGTTCTAGGAGGGGACACTCACAGCACACTTTTATTTGTCAAAGGGCAGCTCGGTACAAAGAAAACCCCCTGTCTCAGATCTGTGGCTTCAGTTTCAGCAAAGGCGGAGAAGACAAGGGTCACTTGCTACCCCACGGTAGCTTCCAGAAGCATGAGGATCCCAACTGCATGCCAGCCAGGGCCAGACCGTGTATGGACAGAACAGCACACAGCCCTGTCTCCCAGCTTGCATTCCCACTCATCCCAAGAACAAAGCAGCATTCCAACATATCCCAAGCTAGAAGTTGTGGCTAGAATCTCAGCAGAGTTGAAAAAATCAGCGAACTCAGTCACAAACAGGACTCTGAGGTCCCACAGCATGGACACTGAGACCACCCATAGGCACACGGGCACAATGCCAGTAACCTTGACCCCACCAGCCTGCAGCACCCCGGAATCCATCACCCTGCTGACGCAGGGGCATTTGCTGGGGCTCTCAGCTGCCCTCGACCCCCGAGGGGGCCAAGCGTGGCAGGATTTTCTCAGAGCACCCTGAGGGGCTTGTGCCCTAATTCCCTGCCCTGTCCTCCCCTCCCCGCTGGACTGGGGTCCAGTGTGGTGCATGGTGTCCCAGGAAGCCTGCTGCTAGTCACAACCACCACCCCAGTCCGTACCACAAATAGATCACTCTTCCTGAAATGTGGCATGGAGACTCGCTCACCTCAGACACGACTCTGTGGCGCTGGACCCGTCAGAGGAGAGCCTCTAGGACACTGGGACACCAGCTGGTGGCTCTCTGTAGCTGGCCAGGGCCTGTTCTACACCCCACCCCACCCCCACAAGGACCAGTCATGCTGAAGCCCTCAGTGAGGTCTGCACATGTTGGTGACACTGAAGTACCTTGAAGCATTAGGACCCCGTGGGCATGCGATGCACACCTGTGATCAGTCCAAGAGCCTCAGCAGCTCCCACTGGTGTCTCCCACACAGCAAGTCACCTGTCCCAACCACACAGCGCCATGCGGCCGAGGGGCATCTAACCCCCAGTGTCTGGAGCCTGGGGGACCTGAACGGACTGCATTGCCCCCGCGGATCTCCACGGTGCTCTCCTGGCCTCGGGGCCCCATGGTGGAGCCTCCAGAAACAATGAGCATAGATGCAGCAGTGACCTTCCCAGTCGGACAGTGTTTCCATCAAGGGTAAATGAAGAACTGGGCTCGTCTGCTAGAGCCTCCAAAAATAGTCACCGCAGCTAAAGCACTTTAGAGAAAGGGGACAAGGGCAAGTGTAGAACTGGACCCAGATCAAGGACAGCAGCCCCACTGGTTCTGTGTCCAGGTGGGGAGAAGCCGCACAGAGCAGCGAGCCCCGGGGCCCTCACTTCAGCAACTAGAGCTGGAGGGGGTGGAGGGGCAACGTGCTCCCACCGTCCGCCTACTTAAGACCTTCAGTGGCTCGCTAGGGCTCTGAGGTTAAAGACCACAGTTCCTGATGGGCCTGGTCCTGCCCACCCTGGGCCTCCTCGGGCACCAGGGCCCCCTTCACGCAGTGCAGCACCCCCCGGCCCCGGTCCTGCTGCCCGCCCCCCACCACCCCAAGCTGTGGCTTGCCCTCTGCTCACACCTCAGCCTTGTGCTCTGTCCCTGGGGGAGACTCATACAGCTCCGGAACAGACCACTCCCCCTGCACCTCCTGCTTCTCTCTAGTAACCCTCAAAACCACTGGCATCGTCCCTCAGTTGCTGGACTATTGGGTTAAATCTGCCTTCCTCGGGACTGTTAGTCCCAGAAGGGCAAGCACTGCGGGGTTCACTCTGAGTGTTCTCAGCATCCTACACCATGCCTGGCACAAAACAGACCTGTCCCCTGCGCACATGGATGAATCCAAGAGTACCTCATTAACAAGCAAGTGTTCGTGGCCAAAGAGATGGTGGGCTGGGCCAGACGCTGCCTGGCAAACTGGAGGGCTTTGGAAGCATGGACCACCCACGTTCAGATCCTCCCATCTATTCCAACCCTACCCTAGGTCTGCGCTCTGCCTCTGCACATCCTCACACACACTCCGTGTCCACAGGGCACTCCTGACGTCTGACAAGGCACTTCTAATACAACACACTCCGATCCTAGCACCGAACGGTCCCATTTCTCAGATGAGAAAATGGTGTCATGTGGGGCTGAATGCCAAAGTCAACAGTAAGCCTAGGGCTTCTCCCCACACATCCGACATTATTTCCCCCCTGGCACCCACCATGTAAATGATGTGGGTAAATTAGGAGTGGGGGAAACTGAGGGTTCAGTACAAGGTCTCTCACAGAATCCCTCCATGTTCTGCTGAGCAGTCGGTCGCACTCTCCACTGGTCTGGTGTTTAGTGTGGAGCCTCTCTTGTCCAGAAAATAGCTCCAAAACAAGGAGGTGCCTGGGAAAGAGAGGAATGTCTGCTTGCACCAAATGGGGAGGAGTCCTAGGGTCCAACTATCTGTAAACAGACTTGCACCCGATCCAACTTGCGACCTCACACCTCCTTTCCTTCTGGGGTAACCTGAACCTCCACGCGTGAGCCCCTTGGAGGTCCTGTGGGACGGGACTCCTCCTCGCCCTTCTCCCGTGTACACTTAGACCGCAGTGTCCTCTCTGAGATCTGACGCAGGTGCCTTGATCTGCCTTCCACTCCCAAAAATATTATCAAAACCCTCTGTGCACCATTGTCTGCTCTCCTGTTTCCTTTGAACTTGTGACTTAACCTATCTTTTATTTCTCTACTACATGCTAATACATATTTTAAGATAGAAGAGGTAAGAGTGTTTTATTGAAAAAATATTTTATTGAATGAAGTCCAAAACTAGGATTCAGCTCGAATCTTCACATTAGCTGATTGATAACCAATTGATTATGGTCAAGTTAAATCCCCAGCAGCGCTATCTCATCATATCTCCTACTTCTGGAACGCTCCCCCTGCGACATGACGGAAAGCACCTGCAATCTTTCCATTTGCTGCCGACGACTCCACCATTTTCCCACATACTCGGGCTTTAAGAATGTGAAGACCTCATATCCAGGTCCCATTATCCTACTGGTGACAGAGTAACTCCCCAAAAATGCTGTTCACCGGGACCTGAGAATGTGACCTTCCTTGGAAAGAGGGTCCTTGCAGGTGTAGTCAAATTAAGAAAAGGTCACTTGTGTCCTCACACGAAGAAGGAAAATTTGGGCATGGACACACGCACACACAAGGAGAAGGCCAGGTGATAGAAAACAGAGATTGGAGTGACCATCTATAAGTCTGGGAGCACTAGAGATTGCAAGGAGCCACAAGAAGCTGGAAAAAGCAAGGAAGGATAGAATCCAAAGGAAGCACGGCCCTACTGACACCTTGATTTTGGACATGCAGCCTCCAGAATGGTGAGAAAATAAATTTCTGTTGTTTTGAGTCGCTCAGTTAATGGTACTTTGCTATAGCAGCCCTAGGAAGGCAATACAATGATTGTGACCGTTGTTTCCTTTGCAATGTTCTTGAGTCTTATCCATCTTTCCCTTTTAATCATTATTGAACCCCTACTATAAGCAAAGCATAGGGTTAGGCTCAAGAGACGCAGAGCTGACTAAGGTCAGGAAGTACAACTCAACACCCTCAAGAAGCTTGGGGTTTAATCAAAACCCAAAGATGCATCTAGAAACGGCCCAGGTGACAAGCAGCGTGCAGTGAGGCCCTCTGAGGGATGAAATATTTGCCAGGGGAGCTCAGAGGACAGTGTGGGGCGGGGGGGGGGGGGGGAATCTCTGCAAAAAAGGCGCTATCCTGGAGAGGGAGATTTAAGGCACATCTTTGAGGAGAGCATTGAGTTTGGGCTGTGTAAAGCTGAGAAGGACGTTCCACATAAATGCAGAAGTATTCCGTTCAGGGGAACACTTGGGGAATGGCCAGCCTGGCTGGGGTGGGCAGTCCTGCTGGGGGGAGGGCTGGACAAATGCACAGAGCCTGGAACAGGGAGCACTGAAATGACAAGCTAATGATTAGGGCTGCACCCCTCCCCCGCGACATCTCAGGTGGGGTCAGAAGGGTGCCAAGAGGCTTCTGTTGCAATCTGACGTCATACTGTCATGCCTTCGTTGGGGGGGTGACCAACCTGTGGTTACTACTGCTATTTTAAAGTCTTGATGAAAGAACCAGCAGAAATGATGGCTCTATAGTGATGTGTTAGAGACTCCTTCTCTGCTCTACTGTTGGAATGACCAGGTGCCCAACCCATGGACTGGTTTCTTCCCAGACGAGTCTTGGCCTGGCCCTGGGCTTAAAAGGTAGGGCAGAAGGGCCGCTACCATCTGGCACCCTACTGGAGTTCAGTCAGAACAAAGAGAAAAGAGCTCTGTGTCACTGCCAAGTGGGATTCCAGTACCCAAAAGGCAATGGGCTCCTCACTTTATCGAGTCCAAGGCTCTGGGAGGGGGTCTACATGCTGAGCTTTGGAAAGAGTCCTGTCCTTCCAGATGCCAGGACAAGTCCCGGGCTGCCCAGGGACCCTCTCATTTGGCTTTTGCACAAGTTCAGCATGGTGTTTAACTTTTTTCCCTTTTTTTTTTTTTCCTTCTTCCCTGTTATTTAAATGGTTTTAAACATGAAACTAGGCCAGGAAAAGGGGGTAGCATTGTTTTAATAATTAGCAATTATGATCGCTGCAATATTAATTGCATATTTCCATAGCAAACACGTCCCCAGAGAGCCAAAGGGAGTGGTGGTTAGAGACTGCCGGAGCCTAAAACTGGAATTCCTGAGAACAGAAAGAAGAGAGGAAATCAACTTCTTCCATTTAAGCAAATTACCACGGGGACTGCAAGGCCTCTCTAATTAGCCCAGCTCACAGGAGCTGGTGAGCAGGCTGGTGGGAAGTTGCGCTTGGTACCGCCGGGCCTGCCTGTGTGGGCCCTTGCCCCGCCATTTCTTTTATTTTTGTCATTTGGGCAAGGCGGCAGCTTGTTTCCAGGGGGCGGCTGGGCTGGAAGATGACACTCCAGACCTCGGTGCCCTGGGCCCCCAAGCTGGGGCCCCACGTTCATTTGTGCAAATCCTGACCACAGAAGGGCAAAATGGGACAGGACCGCAGGCGATCCCACGCGGTGGCACTCGAGGGAGGCCGCGGCAGGAGAGGCCACCGAGCCTGCCTTCCCAGTTCTGTGACACAGATTGAGGGGTTCAGGGTTGAAGGGGAGTGGGGATGGGGAGAGGAAACGGCAGGGGCCATGGGAGAAGCAGGTGTGAAAGGTGGAGGGCCCCCCAAGAGAAGGCAGTGCTGTAGAAAGCAGCAGCGGCAGAGGATGCTGGCAAGGAGGAAGGGGCCCCTGAACTGAAGGCAGAAGAAAGAAATGAGCGACAGCAGCGCAGGAGTTCTAAAGAAAAGGCAATGGAGCCATCAGGCCAAAGATGAGATTAAACAGGGAAGACTTCCTGGAAGTGGCGTCCCTCGTGACTGCTGTGCACTCACCCCGGGAAGAACATGTACAAGAATGGGGCACTCCTGCCGCAGTCCCCAGCTTCGGGGACAATGACAGGCTCGTGAAGGAGCCCCCGAGAAACGGGACAGTAGCAGCAACACCTACAGGCCTTTCCTGGTTATTCTCTGTGAGGGGTGGGGAGGGAGGAAAGAGAGAAAAAGACAATAGGCTCAGAGCCCCGTGGCACCCCAATTTTGCAGATCTCACGAGTGCCACAGGCCACACTTCGCTTCGTCTGTAGTGAGACGGGAAGGCAGCAAATGCGATCTCCATTTTACAGGAGGGAAGACTGAGGACGCCTTCCCCAGATCACATCCTTAAAAGAGACAAAGCTCTTTCCGACACACCCCACCCCCTCTCCAGCATCACCTTTCCTTAGCCCCTGAGTTCTTAAAAACAACCTGCCTAACAGAAGCGCACCCCGCCTGGCTGTATCCAGGGCCAGGGACCCCCCCCCTCACCCTGCACGGGATTTGGAAAAGTCTCGTCCAGCCGCCCCTGGTCCGTCTCCCAGGTTACAGGGTCTTCATTTTCAAGTAACTTGCTAAGCAGAATTCCAAATTCACAGATAGAGCCATTACAGGGCAATAATTCTCACTGTAAAAGGGATCCCCCTAAGGTGCCTTTAAGTGGGGGGCCCCCTTGTGCATGGGGGCGTTTGTTTGCAGATCATGGACTCCTCCATGGAGAAGCTGGGAGGCTTGACAGAGAAACTCACAAAATGTCTCTAGCTGCTTCCAGTGGAGAATGATCAACAATGAAAATAAAGTGAATGTGCTTCAAGAACAGGGAATCCCATCGTGGACAACAGTCCCTGATGCACGTAAGCGCCCAGCCCCTTGCAGCGCTCCCCGAGCCCCCAGCTCCGCTCCAGCCCCCACTCCAGGACAGTGTTGATGCTGGGCACTGGCAATCACACACACTGGAGGGCAGAGATCAGAGTCCCCAGAGGGCAGGTGAGCAGACAGAGAGCCTACCCGAGGTCACACGGCCCATGCAAGTAGACTCAGACCCTCTCCCCGCAAGCGTCCCTGAGGCTGCTGTCACCCCCTCCTGCTCCCTGTATGGACGAGGGAGGGCTCCCACCCTAGTGTTACATATGGCCCGCTGAACACAACACCCCACACCAGGCCGGCAAGATGGGCGGCAGCTCTAGTCCCATATGCTCAAAGCCCCAGGGGAAGAGGACACCGCACGCCGTGCAGAGACACACAGGGACGCGCTTGGCAACACAGGGAACAACAGGTGCCATGGGAGGCGGGCTTTGGAGTAGAAAGAGGGCGAGGTGCCCTTGGTTCTCAAAGGAAGGTGTGGCCAGCTTGTTGGAATAAATCGGGGATAAGGACGAACAGTACCTGGTCCCCTCTGGTCGGCGAGCCTTATGTGTGGAAGCACAGTGGGGAAGAGAACATTAGGTTAGGTCATTGGGGTCCTCCTAATCTCACCAGCTGTCAAGGCAGTGCCCTAATCAGATCTTAATCTGAGGCCTCACACCACCAAGGTCCCCTTACTAACCAGGTCCTCTATCCCACCGTGCCCCAGACAGCCCATTTTTCCGCCACATGGCCAAGGGCTTCTAAGAAACAATACCACCCAATGCCCAAAGCAGGTCAGGAAATGCTGCATCCCACAGGCTGCCCAGGGCCGGCCACTCTGCCCCAGAGCAGCTCCCCCCACCCCCACACCACCCACTCTGGGCTGGGGTAGTGGGCTACGGGCGCCGCAGCCCGTGAAACGCACTGCCCTCCCACCGTCCCCCGTTAACAAGTCTGGAAGGCTTTGCTCACTCTGTGCGTGTACAAACATTACCCGGTATATTTTTTATCTTACTTATCCCTGGGAATCTATCTCAAAGCCGCCTTTGGAAACTCCTAAGCAGATGTAATGCGTGGATTTCAGCCTCTGCTCGATAGTCTGCAATGTAGTTATTCCCCAAGCCTTAGCATGCGGGAAGAAACAACCGAAGCAGAAACGTGTTTAACCAAACAGCAGCTTGGGGGTGAGGGGGAGATGGAGAAGGAAGGGAGGGAGGGAGGGACAGAGAGGGGAGGCTCAGAGCAGCCCTTGTGCCTGCTTCTTCCAAGAAGTCACTCAATGGTTTCTATCTTAGAAGCTGCCTGCCTCCACCCCGGAGCTGCCTTGGCTCCCCTGGGCCGGGCACTGTGGGCAGAGGGAAGGATGGAGGGTGGTTGGGGGGTGAGCATCAGAAAAATGCTCTTGACATAACATTTGAAGGTACTTTCAAGTTTAAAGAGAAGAACATAAGGACATGAAACAGGATCCCACTATCACAACTCTACGAGGTAAGCTCCAAGAGGGACAAGGATGATATGGCAATCTAGAAAAATCAAAGCACTTTGTAAAAACCGTGTTCCAAGGAGGATGTTGATTTTACCCCCCCCCTTTGAAAAGTCCTTTATTATGATACAGTGTTTGGGTAATCATAATATTTTGGCATGATTGTGAATAGTGTTGCGGTAACTGGTCAGAATCGGGAAGGAAAACAGGATGTTGGATCACCACTTTGAGACCTCATCATCCAGATGAAGGTGCCACTTGAAGCCATCAGGCAAATCGCTCTTAATTAGAAGAAGGCAAAGGGAATGCTGGGTAGGCTTGAAACAAAGGACTGGCCTGTAAGCACAAGGGGCTTCCAGAAGGAAGAAGGGCCGAAAATAGACACAGCCACACAGAGTCTCCTTCAGCTCCCCTGGTAGCCAGGCCAGGTCTGCAGAAGGGATTGGTTTGTCCCCAGGGTCTGTTATCCTTCATGGAAGACTGGAGAGCCACCCCAAATCACCAAAGAACTGGAGCTTGTATGATCAGGTCCGACCCACCCCAGCACAGGTGACTGCAGGGGACTGGTACAGAAGGTGAGGAAGCCCAAGCGGCCACAGCTGCAGCCTCCAGAATGGCTCTGGCGGTCTCGAAGTTAGGGGATGAGGCTCAAAGGCTCCCTGCCGAGCTCTGGTCACTCAGTACATTTCTCCAAAACATGTCTGCATTGTGTCATCGTGCATCGAGATTTCCAGAGAATCCGGAGGCTGAGGGTTTGGAAGAGATGGTGGCTGCGGGAGCTCCGAAGTCTTCATCACAAGGATGCCACACAGAGAGCAATCATGATTGCTTGAGTGGAACAGGGAGGGAGCGAGGCCACCAGGGGTGGGGCGGGAATGCAGACTGTTTTGTGGCTGAGCCCTTGGGCACAGGTACTAGGAGAGGCTGTGCTGGGCCTATAGCTCAACGCCCTGAGGTCCTATCCAGTTCCTCACAATCCTTGACCCCAGCTCCCACGACAGTTCCCAACACCGCTTCTGTGTCTGGCCAGCTCCTATATCCCACCACTGCCCCCCAGGGCTTCCCGTGAATTGTTGCTCCCCGTTGCATCTGTGTGGAGTCCTTTATATTATGTTATATGGCATTATAGTCTCCACTGTCATTGTTATTATAATTTCCAGTATCACTATATTCTCCAATACTCTTATTATTATCTCTAACACACCCAGATACCTACTTTTATCACGACAAGTGATAAAAGTAGGTATCTGGGTGTGTTTGGGCCACAAAGGTGGACCAAGGACAAGTCCGTGCCTAAGTGCCAAGTCCATTTGGATGGGCAAGGTCAAAAGTCAAGGAAGGTCAGAGCTCAGCGAGGACCTGAGAAGTGAACTGCGCCAGGTGGGAACCAGCTGGACAAGTTCAGGAGTTCAGTGGTAACCTGCGGAGCAGAAATGCACGGCAAGAGCAGGCCCAGATGGGGGAACACTGAGGATAGAGAGCACTCACTTTCCCTGGTGCCTAAGGCCAGTCCCACTGAAAACTAGCAGACATTGTGTGCCATGGAGGGTAAAAGTGTTAGAGATGGACAACAGCCTCAAATTATTTTGGAAACGAGTAGATGCAGAAATAGGTAAGTAAATAGGTAGATGAAATAAAAAGTAAATTGGAAAAGGCAGAAATGTCAGAGCTTGGAAGGAATATTACAGATTTTTCTAGGTGAACCTCCAAGTCAACAGACAAGGACATCAGGCCCCATGAAGCTATAGGATTTCCCCAAGGTCATAAATAATAGATCCAGGATTCAAACCAAAGCCTCTTAATCCCCAGGCCAGTGTCTTGTCCACTCCCCTTGTCCAAAGGCATGATACTGTTCACCATCTGTCTCCTCCACAGAAATATGAGCCACATTAGAGTGGGCACTGGCTCAGTTTTGTCTCCTGGCACCTAGAACACTGCCTGGCACGTAGTAGGTGCCCATCTAATGGAATGGAATCCAGTGGGTGGAATGGAATGGAATGGAATGGGTCAGCAGAGCTGGGACTAGGATTTGGCATACAGGCAAAAGAGAACCCCAAATGCCTCTCTCCTGTCCTTCCACCTTTGGGGAGCTCCATGTTTGTCTCCACTTCCCATGTCTCCAGCCAACTAATCTCTCACCCCAGCAAGCGAGGAAAGGGTCTCCAGCACGGGCTGCAGTGCTGGGAACCAGGAGCCAGCCCTTTGTCTTGGGGATGGCGGACAGAGAGCTCAAGTCCACATCCTTTGTGAGAGGAGCTTTGGAAAGTGATTAGTTTATCAGTTGGTTAGCCACAGGTGGAGAGGCAGAAACCATGAGAGACAGAAGGAAGACTCAGGAAGTAGGACTGAGGGCCACTAGGGCCACTCGTGAGCCTGTGTTTCAAAGACTCTGCCACCTCTCCTGTCTGCTAACTTCTCTTCCAAGGTGCACAGCAGGGTCATGGCCAATTTACCAACCCCACAGTATTTACTAGATGGCCTCGAAGAAACTGGATCCTTGGACGTTGAAGGAGTTTGGGTGAGGAGTGGCGACTTTTTCCAGAAATCTTAGTGATAACTCCTAATTCCTTGACTGTGTTAGGGTGGCAAGACACATGTTTCCAGCACTCACATGTTGACCTCCATTCTCCCCGACCCTGGGGTGCTGGCTCTCTGTCCATTTCCGTTTCCTCCTCCATGATGACCAGCCCCTCCTGTGAGTCCCCACTCACAAGCCGTTGACTCTGGCTCCCACCACAGGGCCCAGGCTAACCATGTCCTCAAATTCTTCTTGCTGGCGACAGAATTCAGGCAGAGTTTTGGGCGCTGAGCAGGACAAGAGCCCATTGTCTAGTCCGCCTGTCAGTGCTATCTCAGCACCTAAATAGCATTTCTGGGACTGCCTGGCTGGTGTTGGAGCCACGTCCTAACTTCAGGAATCTGTACGCCTCCTGGCTTTTTAGCATGGGCTTCACATTGTCCTTAAATCTCTGCTCTCTCCATCTCTCCCTGATACTCACTTCCAGCAGCACCCACCACAGCCACACCACCCACGAGGAAACCTGTGACCTCCCACTGCTGTATGTTCAGTGACCCTGTCAGCCCCTCTGGGCTTCAGAGTAGCTTCTGGGGTTATGACTGCTTTTCCCAGGTCCTTGTCCCTCTGGGGTTGCTCCCAGCCTTGCCTCGGCTCCACCAGCCCTGACTCTCCATCTGCCCACAAAAGCCTGCCTTCCAATATGCCGACCCTCGACCCCCCAACTCCTCTCCTAACCCGAAAACCGGTGATGGCCATCCACCACTGCCCAGCGAGGGTGGCGGCGTGGAAGGAAAGCGAGTCAGCAGAACAATGGGCTATTGACTATGAATTCCATTCCTCTTCCCACCCCTGGCTGCTTTAAACAGTTGGAAGACGGGCTTTGATCACTATGTGTGTGTACACATATTAGCCACACCACGGCCTGTCCTACTTATCCTCGGGAATTTGTTGCAAAGCCGCCTTTTGGAAACTCCTAAGTAGGCTGTAATTCGGTGGATTTTATGTTCCGCTCACTGGCTGGCAAAGTCGTTTATTCCACAAACCCCTGGCATATCCGAGAGAAAGAAGATGCATGAGACGCGGGGCTGCCGGAGGCCCGCACACCCGCCACGTCAGGGCTGAGGGGGCCGCCGCCCTGCCTGGACGGAGTCTGAGGGAAGTTTCTTCACGGCGAAACTTCTACATTCTCAACTTCCATAACTTGGGTCGTTGGTAGGAAAGAGAAACAGTCTGTAAATGGCATTTAAAAGCAAATTGGATTGGCTTCCCCCAGCTGACACAGCCCCCGGTGCCGCCTGCCGGAGGACGCCACGCTCGCCTCATCTGAAGCCGCCATTTGTCATGTGTCAGAGGATCTGAAATAAGATTCCTTTGTGTGCGACTGGCTAATAAAGAGGTTCTTAGCGTTAATAATTTACTCTAAATGCCATTCCCACATGGCTTCTCTCATACCTTCAATCTCAGGTATCGCTGCCGAGAGGTGGACAAGGATTTCTGGAGATCCTCAGTGTGTGTCCCCGAATAACATTCACATCAGACATCCACCTGCTTGATATGCGAGGCCAGCGGCTCGGCGGGCGGGTGTGAGCCCGCATCGGGAAAGCCACCCGCTTGGCAGGGAGGAAGCTAAGCCCATGGGCCGCCGGAGGGGGAGGATGGGCTTGTGACGCCGAAGGAAGAGAACGGGCCAGCGCGTCTGGACGCCGTTTGACCATATCTGTTGAGGGACTCAGTGCGCCAGGCTCTCTGCTTGGCAGCGGGACCACAGGCGCCAAAGCAAGGGCTTCCTCACCTTCCAGGCCTTTCGAGAATGGGGACAGGAGGGGGCCACAAGTCAACAAAATCAACAAACGTAGACAAACCTATTCACCCTTGTAGACAAGGCTTATGTGTTGCCTGCCCTGGCCCTCCCCACCCCAATGATGGCGTGTCCTTCCTGTGGCTTCCTCTCCCTTAGAGCCCTCAGCACGGTCATCGATGTGGGTATCCTAGCCGATCTGGGTGGTTACAACAGAGTAGCCTGGACAGGGTAGGCAGCTTAGACAACAGACACTTAATCCTCCTAGGTATAGAGGCTGGGAAGTCCAAGATCAATGAGCCAGCAGACCTGGAGTCTGGTGAAGGCCAGCTTCCTGGTTCGTGGACGGCTGTCTTCACACTGTGTCTTCCCAGGGCGAGAGCAGAGAGATAAAGAGCAAGCTCCGAGGTCTCTCCTCAGAAGATCGGCAATCCCATTCCTGAGGGCTCCTCCCTCATGACCCGATCACCTACCCACGTCCTTACCTCCTGACACCATCACTCTCGGGGTGAGATTGGATTTCAACATGCACATGTGGAGATGGGGTGGAGGGGGACACCGCATTCAGTCCATAACAAAATGGACAATGCCAGCTCAAGGACTAATCTTTCTGTCTCTGCATCCCCAGGGTCTAGCACGGAGCCTGTCACACAGAGAGCACTGAATGACTGGCTGCTGGACAAAAGAAAGGCCCATCCCTGCCCTGACGTCTGGTGCAGGAGGCAGAGCCTCACCGAGGCTGCAGCGTGGAGGTCGCGGGCCACGGTCACCTCAGGCTAACGATGCTGCAGGGTACATGAGCCCAGACCGCAGTGGCTTCCAGCAGCAATTTACTTCTTACCCATGTCCACGAGTATCACAGACGGCCCTCCTCCTGCCCTCTCCCCTCCTGTGGCCCTCTGCTCCACACCCTCTTCATTGTAGCACCAAAGTGGGAGGGGCAGCCGCCATTGCAAGCATGCAAGTCCTGAGGCGGCAGTGGGGGGGGGGGTAGAGAAAGAATAGAGAAACATGAAGGTTCTGGGACCATCTGCCCCGAAGAGGCACATGTCACTTCCACCCACATTTCATTGTCCAAAGCACGCTGCATGGCCCAGTGCTGTCAGAGCGCCCGGAAATGTCCTCCTCCCACCGGATGGCTTGGTCGGGAGGCGCAGCAAACATGGAACCGCAGTACAGACAACTCCAAAGACCGTGCTCGCCGGCCTCCGTAGGCCTCAGTGATCAATCAGGGACACGGCACTCGGCTCAGTGTGTCTCGGGGCTGGACTGATTCCAGAGAAGCGAGGTCCTCGGTGACAGCTGCCTGTCCCGGGTCCTCACCACAGGGAGGTGTCCCCGGCAGCCGTGTGGAAGCCTGCACATTTTTCACATTTCCAAGGATGGAAGAACCAGCAGCTATATCCAGAGCTCCTGGCAATTCTCCCCGAAGGCCAGTGAGATGCTGAGGGGTCATCGGCTTCAGGCCAACCCAAGGATGTGCGGTCTCAGGGGACATGGCAGGATTTGGGGCACCCCCACTGCCCCCTGACATGGTACTCCCATTCTGAGAGGGTCAGAGCTCACCCTCACACTCGCAGGGGTCAGTAGGGGACAGTCATGGCTGGGAGCATGAGTTGCAGAAGCTCTGAATGGCCCCTTGGTCACACTCGGAGGCAAGTGCCTCACCGTGTCCTAGAGAGGTCAAGTCCTGTCCAGACACGCCCACGCCCCCTCTGAGGGGAAACGGCCTACACCGGCTGCCCACTCTGTGTGTCTGGACCAGATGTGGGCACCCAGTCCAAGGGCAGCCACACCATGGGAGGGACAGGGACCTGTAAAGTCCTGGTGTAAAGAGATGAGCAGATCCCTCGCTCATGACTGTCAACCAGAGGCTAGTGAGAGAGCCTGTGGAAGGAAAGTAGAACTTGTTAGCGCCACCCTAACCGGCAAGATAGGGGCGACCTAGGACAAGGAAGGCCGCCGGCAGAGGGAGAAGACTAGAGAGGGCCTGCAGAGAGAAGCAGATGCTGGGAGAGAGGGAATTGCTTCTGTCGCCATGCAAATACCATTCCCAATCGTGTCCAAAAGAGGCTGGACAAAGGTCTTCTGCTCCAGAGTCAGCTCTCGGTCCTTGGTAAAGACCAACAGATCAGCCTGAATCCACTACCAAATGAACAGCCACGGTATGAGGCCCTTGAGCGGTGACCCAGAGCAGGAGAGGCCCAACCTGACAGGTCCAAGGTGACATGGGACATTTCCAGGAAGGATGGAAGCTTTTTTGAGAAAAAGAATGAAAACTTTGAAATAAGTACAAAATAAATGGTGTCCTTTAGAAACCTAAAGATGCACAAGGTAGGAACATTAAAGTGGACAATTCAATGTTACTGATGAAGTAACTACTTTATTCGTGTGTTTACAGCATGCTTGTTGACACAGAAAACTGGAGTATAAGTGAAAATTTTGAGATGAATATTTTCTCCAAAGTCAACACTTGTTCTTCCATTTCCCTCTTGTTGTAGCTGGGGTGCATTTTTAGTTCCTGCCTTTGTTTATTTATATCCACCTTTGCTGGTTTTCATCAACGTTGGCAAAGGATTTTCTATTATAGTGGCCTTTAAAAAAGAAAAGAAAAGGCTTTTGGCTTTATGAATTTATTCTGTTTTTTTGTTTTCTGTTAAATTCATTCGAGCTTTTAGCTTTATTAATTCTGCTTATTGCCTTTGGTTTTGTATTGTTGCTCTTTATCTAATTTCTTGAGTTGAAATCTTAGGGCATTTATTTTCAGACTTGGTGTCTTGGCAATAATGGACTTAAGGCTTTAAATTATCTTCTGAATACCCATACTCCATATGTTTTAATATGCTCCCTTCTTGGATTTATTCTAATAATGTAATTTCCTTTGTGATTGACTCTTTACTCCAATAATTATTTAGAGGACTAAGTTATTTAAATGACAGGTGCACAGATTTTATTCTTGCCATCATTCTGTTGATGATTTCTCATTTTGCTGCATTATGGTTACCAAATGTGACATTTAGGTATGATAGTGATCCTTAGAAAGGTACTGATAGTTTATTCGTGACCTAACACATAGGTAAGTATATGAACATTCCAGATACATTTGACAGGGATTTGGGTTCTCTATTTGCTTAACATGTAGCGCACATTCTGATGTCATTACCCTTGTGAAGCATGTTGTTTCCTTTATAGCCTTACCGGGTTGTCTTGTTGCTCTGTTGAGATCTAAGTTAAAGCCTCTGATCTGATGCTGTCTTTATCTGTTTCTCCCAAGAATGCTATCAATTTTTGCTTTATGTATTTTCAAGTTTTTTTAGCATGTGCATAATGGTTTATGATTGTTATATATCATTTTAACAGAAAGTTCCTTTCATCAACATAAACTATTCCTCTTTATTTGCTATGAATATTGCTATTCCTGTGTTTTGTTTTATTAGTTTTCCCTGATATATTATCTTTTCACTTTTCCTTGGGTTTTCAGCTTCTCTATTACCTGTATATATGTATCTTGCTAGAAACTTAGGATTTTTTAAAAATACAGTTTGAGAAGAACTTAACTCATTCACAAGAATTGTAATTGCTGATATGCTTAATTATTCTAACAATGCCATGATTACTGGTTTGGTTTTTACCCATTTTTTTTGCCTTTCACTAGTTTGCTTGAGCTGTTTTCATTTGATTCTGTTTTTCTGCTATATAGAGACTATACCATAGATTCCTACTTTTCTAGTGTTTACCCTTAAAATTTTGTGAGTAATCCCTTGTATTTCTTTTTTTTTTTTAATTTATTTAGTCAGAGAGAGAGAGCGAGAGCGAGCACAGGCAGACAGAGTGGCAGGCAGAGTCAGAGGGAGAAACAGGCTCCCCGTGGAGCAAGGAGCCTGATGTGGGACTCGATCCCAGGACGCCGGGATCATGACCTGAGCCGAAGGCAGCTGCTCAACCAACTGAGCCACCCAGGCGTCCCAATCCCTTGTATTTCTATAACAATATCTACACTAGTCAGTATTGAGAGTCACCCCAGCTCAAAATGAAAACAAACTGCCTGCCTATCATGCCTTCCCTCACCACTTCCACCTGTTATCTCTCATGCTAATCATACCTAAAATGTTTATCTAGCTTTTGCTTTTAAAATATTTTTACAACAAATAACAGGTTTTACTAATTTCTCTTCACTTCATTGTGTCTTCCTTATAGATTCATTATTTGGTATATTGTTACATGTGAGACACTCAGTTGTATAAAACCCATCTCAACTTTATTCAGATATATTTGGGGGGGTAAGAATTACATGGCTTTATCCTATAAGCTTTGGAAGTTATTTGGAAGTGTTTTAACGTTTTTTTGTGAAGGGAATATAGTATTTTGTTCATATTAATTTTAGGAAGTCCACAGAATAACAGCTTAAAAACCCTGAAGTGCATTTTTCTCTCAAGTAACAGAAAGTCCAGAGGGAATCAGTGCAGGTCTAGTGTAGTCACTGCATGATGTCAAGCACTTGGGTTTCACTCTTTTTGTTCCATAGAACATGGCCCAAAGCCACCTCATGGTTCAATACGGCTGCTGGGCCTCCAGCCATTACATCAAAAATAGCAGGAAGGAAGAAGGCAGAAAAAGAAGGGCACCCTATCCTTTTAAGGAGACTTCCCAGAACACAATAATTCTACTTATATTTATATGCTATACCTAGCTATCACAGAGGCTAAAAATGAGTTTTTTTTTTTTAATTGGACAGAGGTGTGCCTACATTAGGGCACATTACCGTGAAATTTAAGAATAGCAGGAATCAATAGAAGATCCTAAAAGCTTCTGAAGAATAGAAAAAAAAAAAGTCACATTAAAAATAAAAGTTCACAGGGTGCCTGGGTGGCTCAGTTGAGGGTCTGACTTTGGCTCAGGTCATGATCTTAGGGTTCTGGGATCAAGCCCCGCATCAGGATCCCTGGTCAGTGAGAAGTCTGCTTCTCTCTTTCCCCCTGCGATTCCCCTTATTCATGCTCTCTCTCTCAAATAAATAAATAAAATCTTTTAAAAAAAGGGGGGTCCCGTTCCCATGTTTTAGAATCAGAACATCCATAGCAAGAATGGAAGCTAAAAAGCGAGAGACCAATACCTTCAAAAGTCCGTGGGAAAAGCATCTCCAAATTGAAACTCTATCTCCAACCAAACCCTCCAGTGGGAGAGTTTTCATCTTTCACAGGGAGGCCCTGAATGCGCTTCATCAAAATGAGGAAGTGAACCAAGAAAAAGGAAAACAACAGATCCAGAAAACAAGAGCCCAACCAAGAGAAGAGGTAAGGGAAAAACCCAGGAAAACAGCCAACAGAATAGTCAACACATTTGAACACGAGAAGAGATCTTCAGGTCTGTGGGAGACTTGGGGAACACACTCACAATCATGTGCTAACAAGTAATATAAACTAAGCAAATAAAAATGAAAACAAGTCTTAATCCAGAGGGGAGGGGGGAAAAAAGACATAATCCTAACACACTGCACAGCCAAGCCTGGATAGGATCTCTACGTTCACACGAACAGGTGATTTCCCCCAAAAGTCTGGCTGGGGCTCAATGGGTGCAGGCAGGACAGATAAGTGTATTTGGTGGGGAGGAAATGGACATGTGAGCACATACGCAAAGGAAAATCTGATTTTCCACAGCTGCGAGTCAACTGATAGTTCTTAAGACGGAGAAATCAAGAAATGGCTACATCTACCAGAAATGGAGAAACGCAGAAGTAAACGGCAGGAGAACTAGCTCAAAGAATGGACAGTGCTTGCTCTGGGGAATCTGGATTTACGATGCAGAGAGAGGGCAGCCCGCTGCTCTTTCCCATTTGAGCCCTGGCAATACTTTTTATTCTGTATAAATGGCACAAGTTGCTGAACAACAGAAATCACATATACTTAAGGAAAGAGATGAATGCCGGGCAATCTGGGGGTGGCAGGGGAGGTGATGGGGAAAGAAGGCATCTTTCACACTAGCCAAATACATTAATTCTTCCAGAGGCGAATGGGAAGGCTGGTAAATGTTCTGAGTCCGTACTCGTCTGATAGGGCTTCATTTTGCCCTCACACTTGACTGATAATTTATGTTCAAAGCCATTTCCCCTCAGAGCTTTGAAAATATGCTTCATTATTTTTTTGTATCTAGTTTTGCTGATGAGGAGCATGACGTCAATCCAGTCCTGGTTCCCATGCACAGAGGGCTGAATCGTGCCCCCCCCCCAAAAGATGTCTCCAAGTCCGAACTCCAGCAATGGTTTCGAGTGTGACCTTCTTTGGAAAGATGATAGGTGCAGATATAATTAAGTGAAGGATCTCCAGATGAGACCCTGTAGGGTGGTCCCTAACTCTGACAGTTGGTGTCCTTATACCAAGAGAGGACACAGGGAGACCTAGAGAAGGGCATGGGAAGGCGGAGACAGAGGTGGTAAGCCAATGAGGGGACAGGACTGGCGGGAGCCGCCAGAGCCAGGGGACAGGAACCCAAGCGACACTCCCTCTGAGCCTCCAAAAGGGACCAGTGCTGACAACATTTTGTCCAAACAGTGTTAATTACATTTCTGTTGTTTGAAGCCACCCAGTGTGTGATCCTTTGTTATAGGAAACTGATAGACATGCATATAATTATTTTCCTCTTTGAAGGTTTTTAGGAGTCTCCCTGAATCTTTGATGTTCTAGAATCTCACTGCGACACATTTATGTTGGTGGATTTTTAAAATTTTGCTGGCCATCCTGGGACCCTTTAAGTTTGAGGATTTTTATCTTTCTTCAGTTCTGGAAAATTCCCTTCTATGAATTTGTTAAGTATTGCCTCTCCTCCATCATTTTTATTTTCTTCTTTTGGTACTCTTCATTCACCTATGTTTGGTGTTGATTCATCTTTCTCTCCTATTTTCTATTTCCTTCTCTTTGGCATTGTATTTCTGGAGACAGTCTTGTCTTGATTTTTCAGGAATCGAGGGTCATTTCCTGCATCCACACTCATTTTCTAACTCAGTGCATCAACTCTGAAATTTTGTTTTAATGTCAAC
Source organism: Mustela putorius furo (assembly GCF_011764305.1). Taxonomy (NCBI): domain Eukaryota; kingdom Metazoa; phylum Chordata; class Mammalia; order Carnivora; family Mustelidae; genus Mustela; species Mustela putorius. The sequence continues at coordinate 40,898,172 of NW_025422010.1, forward strand.
TAACAAAATTTTCATTTCCATCATCTCTAGTTGATCGGGATTATAGGAATCTAAAAGCCTCCCTATCTTCTAGGAGACGCCTTGTGACTGGAAGAAATTGCAGTGTGTCCTCAGAACGCCATCATCTAGTACCTTCTTCGGACCTACCGATTTTCCATTAGTACTTGTCTCTGATTCTGACATTCAGTGCTGTTAACTGCACCCTTGTGAGGCACCAATTTGCTGAGCACTTAATGTGCACCACCTTATTTAGTGCTTTTTATTTAAGGATGGTAATATTCATATTCCCATTAATAGATGGGCAAGCTAAGGCAGAGTAGAGTTTCCTCACCACTGATCACTGTAGAGCAAGTCAGCAGTAGAGATGAAATACGATCATTAGTATGGCTGATTCTAGAACCTGAGCATGTGGCCATTCCATTATTTCGCCCTGAAGGATGTTTGCTTATGATGCCGCCCATCTCTAGATAGCGGTCAGTGCAGTTTTTAATTGTTAAAGAATAGCGTAGAGCAGCGGTTCTCGATTGGGACTGACTTTGTTCCCTAGCGGACAGTCAACAATGTCTGGAGACATTACTGTCTCCACACAATGGGGGAGAGAGGAAGGTCCTCCCAGCCAGGACAGCTGTTAACCTCCTGACAGTGTGCAGGATGGCCCCACAACAAGGATGGCTTCAATGTCAGTAGTGCCGAGGTGGGGACACTGTGCTGTAGAGCATCTAGAACCTCTTCCAGCCCTGCGAGCCCACAGTGACTAGTCCAGAATGTCAGGGCTAAGTGCAGGAGAGCACCCCAGAAAGGCCTGAGTGAGGCCAGGCAGGCCACCGTCATGAGAGAACAGACTGTAAGAGTGAGGGACCGTCCCAGGCCAGGGAGTGGCAGCGTCACAGAAGTCATCGGCCCCTCGAGCCCCAGACTCCACACAAGCCTCTTTGGACCAAGGTAACAGTCACTGTGGAAAGCCCTTGGAGACAGGGCATGTAGCCTATCGGTGTGGAAGTTCCCTCTTTGTTCCTTCTTCCTCTCCATCTCAGAGAGGCAGCCATGCCCTTTTGACCTTCTCAGCCCCAAGGAGTCCTGCAGGGTGGAGAGCAGGAAAAGACCCAGGGACAGACAGGTGGTCACGGCGGCAGCCAGATGTTGGGGGCAGCCGGCTGTGTGGTGCAGCTGCAGAGGCTGTCCCCAGCCTGGGAACCCAGCCTCGCCAAAGCAAAGCACGCTTCAAAGGAAGGGGAGCATGGCGGAGCAGGGAGGGGGTGCTGGGCTGGGTTCAGGTAAGAGGCAGAGATCAAGGGCATTCTACTGGTCTAAACTCTCATGTGAGGCAGTGCCTTGCTTGGGAAAGAGAGCAAGCAAAGGAGGGAGCCTGCAAACAGAGTGGGGAGGCGGTGTCTGAGCCTGGCTCCCCGGCACCCCGTTGTCAGAGCCCATGTTGGCCAGCATGATTCCGGAGCCACCCCGCACATGGGGCCAGCCCGGGCCAGAGCTGGCTCCCAGCCATGCTGGACCCTCCGGCACGCACGGATTTCTCTAAAACAACCTGCCTGCCTCCCCTGCCAACCCCACCCAAATGACAGAAACACAGAGGGGTGAATAACAGGGAGGCCCCCCACCTTGGAACATATCCTTGGAACATATCCTTGGAACACATCAGGCACAGAGCAGGAGTGAGGCAAACCAAGCCTCCCACTTGCTCCTCCTTCTCCACTTGCAGGCGAGGAACCAAGGCCGGGAGGAGGAGACCAGCCAGGACTAACACAGTCCCCATCCCGGAACCCCCGGGAGCCCGCCACACCTCCCCACAGCCAGTCACTCTGTGCCGCGACAAATGGAGGAATGAAATCTCGGTTCTCAGTCCCTGTTTTTCAAACTCAAATCCCATTTCCCTATTGACCCACCGGAACATTTTGGAGATCGTTAATCTTCATTTCTGATTGATTTTCTGTCAATATTTCCCTGCCTCCCCCCTCACTCCAGCCTTTCCATCAAGCAGTTAATGAGCCGTAAACAAACACTTGGGTGCAGAGCGGGGTGGTTTTCCAGAAGCCCTGGAACACTGAATCAACATTGGGCAGCACAAACGGCCCCTCTGGTTCTGGTGTGGGGGTGTGTGCGCAAGTTTTTCTCACTTGGGGTCCCCACCACTGATGAGGTGAGGATAACCTCTCCCCTCTCCAAGAAATAACTAGCAACTTCCCAACACGAAGGCAGGGCATTGAGTAAACCCCAGATCTCTTTCCTCCCACCACCCTTTCACTGCTACTCCGGGTCAAGGGCTCCACCAGAGGCGGTGAACTCAGGAGCAAGAGCACAGTGCCGGAATCAGCTCGCCTCCTGGCAAGTGCTGGGGATCTAGCTGGGTGGGATCCAGCCTGGAAAAAATGAGGGGAGGCCTGGGTGGGGCCCCTAAGGAATGTCCCAGAGCGCCAGAGGGACGGAGAGTTTGGAAGCTCCCAAGAATGACAGTGGGCTGGAGAAGCCGCCCAGGACCCCTCACCGTGGAGGAGGGGGAGAGGGTCTCAGTTTTCTCATCCATCAGATGGGGTCAAGAATTCCTTTCTTATCTAGCACCCAGGATTCCTCAAAGGACGTGGGGACATGGAGCTTGGGAAAAGCCTAGAGGAATTATAGATGTCAGCGAGGTGACCATCCCCCCCTCCCCAGGCCCTCCGGCCCCAATGCTGGCCCCCCCGGGGGGGGGCCCATCTGTCCTCCCCACCCGCCAAGGCCCTGGGAGTTTTTCTGCAACCCGCCTGAATGTTAACACGCAGGGAAAACTTCAAGGAAAACATACAGCTGATAAAAATTTAATGCTATATGTAACAAAGCAGAATGAATATTTAATCCGTGCTTTTATGCGAAACCACATAACCAACCGGCCCCACGCGGCGGGGAGGACCGCGCGCACCTCCCCGCTCGCGGCGCCCCGCGCCCGGCAGCGAAGCAGTTAAGCTGCTGGCAACAAGCAGCTCCTAATAAACACTCGGCTAATTCTGTAGGAAAAGCACTAATTAGAAAAGCAATAATAATCGGTGTAATTGCTCTAAATTACCCTCCTAACAGAGAACGGCGCTCGGAGCCGGGAACGCAGCTGCCGCCGCCCAGCCCCGCGCCCCGCGCCCCGCGCCAGCGGCCCCGCGCTCTGCTGCCCCCTGGCGGCCCCCGCGCGCCGCGCCCGCCTGGCCACCAAAGCTGCCGCGCGAACCCCGGCGCTCGCGCGCCCCCTGGTGGCCACACCGGCGCACCGACCTGCCGACGGGCTGGCACTCCGGAGCAGGAGAGGACAGATACTTGGACTTTCTCCCCTGCCCTCAGCCTTTCCCCCAGGGGACTACTGACAAGGAACCAATGTCACACTGGCTGGACTCAAGGAAGAGAGAACGAGGTCAAAATCATAATGGAGTGAATGGACCTCTAAAGAGTCCTCGGCATTCAGGATGGTGTGGATTGGGGGGACTGCTTTAGGAATGGGGTTGAAACAGACAATCTCAAAGAATCGGAGCCTTCCTCAAACGTGGGAGCTCAGTATTACAAGACAGATGGAAGGTCCTGGGAAGACCTTCTCAGAGCCCTACCTGGCATGAGCACTGGAATCCCCTGGGGGGGGGGACTGCTTTTGATCTGACCTGCAGTGCACGAGGGGGCAAGGGGCGGTGTCACTCTGGCAGGTAGAGAGCACTCACTATGTCTCAGCACACCATGCCCACCCCTGCCTCCTAGGGTCAGAGTGAGCTGGGCCCCTCAGCCTACGTGCCTCCCCAGGCGAAGCCCCAGGCACTATCCTGGACAACTGTCTTTCTGCTTTGCTTTGATCCCTGCTTCACACCCACTGGCAGCTGCTTAAGTGCAGGGGTACAAGGTCCTGTGAGCCTGGAGTCACCCCCCAGCACATGCTGGGTGCCAACACGGAGGGCAAGGGTGCACCCTCTGGGTGGGAAAGGAGAGCTGAAACCAAAGGTGCTGGCAAGAAGCAGAGGAGTGTCCTCTTATGTGCATGGACACAGACCCTACTGGCTGGGTAGTCAGGGAAGCCCTCTGGAGGAGGCGTGGTCTCAGCTAGCCCCAGAAAGCTAACGCTAGTTGTTTAGAATAAGGACCCGGGGAGTCTGGATGGATTCTGGTACAGCTTACCCCTCGGCAAAGGGAACAGGGAAGGATGTGCACCAAAGAAAACCCAAATACTGCCCCCCTGTCCCCCACCCTCCCATGACCATACCCGCTTCCTGACACCAGCGCCAGCCACCCTCCTCTTCACCCCCAAGCCAAGGCAGTAGGGAGTGTGCATAGTTAGGGGACCAGACTGCCTGGGTTGAATCTTGCTTGACTTCTCCATTGACTCGCTGTGTGACCATGGACAAGTTTCTTAACTTCTCTGTGCCTCATCTTACTCCTCTGTACAATGAGGATACTAATCATAGGAGCCTAGCTCATGGAATTATTGGGAAAACTAACTGAATCACCCCGGGTCAAGAGGAGTACAGCACACACTCAGTGCAGAAGAAACATTCATAGTGTCTGATCTGTGTAACAGAACAGGACACACCATGATGAAATAAAGCCATGTCTGAAAACCTCTGAAGTTAACAATCTCCAAGGTCTCTTCCAGCCTTAAAATTCTATGATTTTAAAATGATTTCTTTTCTTTTACTCACTTCCCCACCTCTGAGCCTTTGCTGCTACTGTTCTCTGCCCACCACCGCCCCACCCCCACACCTCCTACCTGCCTAGTGTCTCCTTGTAGGGGCCTTCCCTGGGCAGCTTCTCTCCCCGCCAGGCAGAGGTGGTCTGCCCCTCCTCCCCCAGGCTCCTGGCACTCCCCCTCCTCATCATTGTTTGTCCCCCTCCTCTGTTTCCTCATCTCTCCTACAGGAGCCCCGGGAACCTGGAGAGCTCAGGGTGTCCCTCACCTCCTGCACACCTGGCCTAGACTAGATTGTTCCATGGATGCTACATTAATGCTACAGATGAGGAAACTGAGGCACAGAGGCACAGAGCAAATTGCTGGAAACACCCAGTCAGTCATAGTCGGGGGAGAAACCAGGGCCCTGCCTCTCGGGCTGGCTCTGCGGCTTCTCTTGGGGGGGTGGGGGGATGTGGCTCACCAGCTCAATTCCCCGGGCAAGCTTGGGCACAGCCGGGCAGCAGACTTCTCCCCTCTGGGAATGCAGACAGGGGCCAAGATGAGGGACCCGTGCACGCTCACACACGCATGCACACGCACGCGCACGCACACACCCACGCACGCACGCCCACACACGCACACAGAGGCAGTATCATTTCCAATAGAGTCTGTGGAGATCATCTCACATTGGGACCATTGCAGAAGCTTCCAGTCAGTCTCCCTGCTTCAGCGGGTGTACCCCCCCCTCCAGCCCATCCTCCGCAGAGCAGCCAGTGACCTGTTAAAATCAAGTCACTCCCTGTGCAAGAAGTCAGCTCACTCAGAGTTAAAGCCAAGTCCTTCCAGCTCCCAGGGTCCTGCATGCTCAGACCCCAAGCCCATCCTCCCCCTGCACAATCCCTCTTTGTTCCAGCCGTATTGTCCCATTTGATATTCTCAGACACCAAGCACAGCCCTACCCAGGCTCTTCCATCTGCCTGCAATGCCTTTCCCCAGACGGCCACATAGCTAACTCCTTCCCACCCTTCTGATTGCTGTTCAGATCCCCCTCCTCAGAGAAGCCTGTCCTGGCCACCATATTTGAAAGAACATCCAATCATGCTTTATCCCCCACCTATCTTGGTTTCACAGAACTTCTTCATTTGGCATAAAATATGTGTGTGTGTGTGTGTGTATACATGTATATACACATATATATATACACAAAGCATCTCTGCATATATATATATATATATATATATATATATATCATTATCTTTTTCTACCCCACTAGACTGAAAGCCTATAAAAGCAGGCATTTTGCCTTTTGTTCACTCACATATCCCCATACCTGAAATAATATTTGCCGCACAGTGTGAGTTCAGTAAATGTTTGATAAATGTTAAGTTAATCGCACAGTTGTGAAGTCACAAAGAAATGAATTTCTAATGGTGGGATCCTACGCACTGCTACTGAATGGGGCAGAGCAGGTCCCAGGAAAGATCTGTAGAATCAAGTGACTTCTTGATGTCTCTGTACACATTCTTCGTCTCCCATTGTAAGGCAAGTGGTTGATGTGCTCCTTCATTTGAAAAGCTGTCAAAATACAATCGCCATTTTGTTAGCGTTGGGCGGTCGGTTTGGTTGTCTGTTTGACTGGTTTTATGGGGCTGAGTACCGGTAGGGCACTCCCGGTCTTCTCCATGAGGTGAGGTTTACCGAAGCACACAAAGTAGACACCATCTCTCCCCCAGTGGTCTCTCCTGACTCTAGGTCCCCACCCCCAATTGTTTCCTGCCCAGCCAAATGGAAAATTTAATTTCCAACTAATTAGCCCTGAATTTGGTGGCACCTTATCAAGTTACAGGACTACCCCTTTTCCAAGGGAGGCGGGCTCTCCACCCACATGTGGCCAACATTTGACACTGCTTCTGTAGGGAGGGAGACAAAGGCCACCAGCCCTGCCATTGTCCCTGCTCAGGAGGTCATGGGCAGGCAGACACAAAAGCCTGATGAATTCTTCATTACCCTCTGAAAGGGTGGCTCCGCCAGGCCCCTCTATCATTGGTCACAGGTGGGCCCTTGAATAGAGGAGAAGGACTTTATCTTCTCAACCAACCTGTTTCCTTTCTTGAGTCTTTGAACAGGGCTCCCTCCACCTCCTTCCCACAGCCTCCTCCCCTTGGAGGTGCCAACCATGCAGTTCAGCTGAAACCAGAATCCCCACCGCCAGGTCAAGGCTAGGTCGGTCAAGGCAAGGTTGCCCCAGCATCCAGAGAAACTCCCATTCCTTCCACACCATAGTACTTGCAACCGAGCAAGGCCTCAGGGATCAGTGGGTGAGACCCTGGTTCTTGGGGGAGTTGTCCCCTTCCCTGCTCCAAAAAGGGTCTCCAGGGAGAGATCTGCCCCTCCTTCCACATGGACAGCCCTCCCCCAGCTGCTTCCCCATCCCCCAGGAGTCAGGGGCAGGCCTGAGCCTGAGTCTGGAAGGGAAGGGGCCACAGTGCCACAGCGCCCTCTGCTGGTGGATCCCAGGCCGTGTGAGGACTGGGAAAGATGAGGCCTGGGGGGAGGGGCTGGTTTGAGTTAATGAGCTATGTGCTTTCCTTGCCCTATAATCCTCGGTATTTGATGTAGCAGCCAATTTAACTTAGCTGTGGGATAATTTGTCATGGGGTCGTTAGGATGGGGGAAGCTAGAGTGGTATGAGGAAGGGTGGGCAAGACAGGGCCAGAGAGAACAGGGGACTCTGCCAGCACTTCCTAGAAATCCTCCCAGGGGAGGCACCAGGAGCCCAGAAAGAGAAGCGTGGGCAGGCTGAGGACTCCTCGAGGCAGAGCTAGGATGCGATCAGGAAGGGAGGGATGGGCCCAATGACCGCAGGACCGAGCCCGGGGCCAGGCAGAAGGACCTGGCTTCTCCACTGAGGACAGGGCTGTGTCTGTGTGACTCTCCAGGGCCTGGGACCCTTCATACCTATTTACTGGATCCATGTAATCGGGGGACCAGGAGAAGGATTGATTGATTGGGTCCAAGGACTAATGAGTGAGCTCCACACAAAGCATCTCTGCATCCCAGAATGTGTCAGAACCAGGACATTCTGGCCTTGTTTCTGTGTCCCTGCCTCGGGCTTCCCCTAGAGTCAAAAATCAGAGGATGTCAGAGTTAGATGGTCCTTAGAAGGTAACTCATTTTACAGAGAACCTGGGTGGCCAAAGGTCCCGGCTTGCCGAGATAGCTGCCCCAGGTTCCACCTATGTCCCAGGGTAATTATTAGCAACCCTCCCTTCCACTCACAAGAGCATCCTTGCAATGTGGACAGTTAACCCTATGTTCCCCTGCAGAAGAAGAGACGGGTGGTCATGCTCCGGCCCCCTGATGGCCTGTGCTCTTTTGGCTCTGCTGACCCACTGCCAAGAGCCAAGGCCCCAGCACTTAAGTCCACAAAGCTGGAGGCCCCCTGCCCACTGGAACCCGTGTCCTGCAGGCAGCCCCGCCCCCCACATGACACCCCCCCACCCTGTGACTGCAGCCTGGGATCAATCACTACACATTTCTCTCCTGGGGCCTGAAACTCAACCATGGCTAAAGGCCCGACCAGAGATGAAGAAGTCACCCATCTAGAAAGGACTAGAATTACAAGACGGATTTGACCATTTTCATCCTATGGTCCTGAGCAGAGGGGGTCGGACAGCCTCTCTCTAGTAAGACCCTAATGCTGCCTTTCTGAAAGTCCATGGCCCTGATGTGTGTCCATCGCGCCACGGCACCCTGCAGACCTCACTCACTGGTCCACCCAATTTTCAGCTGGCCTGCTTTCTGGGAGGCAGCGCCAGCCAGGCATCAACTAGAGGGCTGGATTCTCACTCCTCCCTTCTCTTTTCAGGAGGTGTGCAGTCCTCCTCCTCCAGGCATTCCAGCCTTCCTACTTCTGGATACACCAGGCTCCTTTCCCAGGATCAGGGCTGCCTGAAGCCTGCCTCTAGCGCTCGCTGCCTTCCACTCTCTGGAATGTAGCACCACCTAGTGGCAGCCTGCAGCCTAACAGTGAGACTGGTGAGTGAGTCAACAGATTTTTTAAACATCAGCCAACTACCAGGCATTATGCCAGCCTGTGAGGGATGGGCAGGAGACCAAGAAGAAAAACCAAGGCAAGCAACAAACAAAAAGCCTAAGATGTGGTCCCGGCATCGGAAGTCAGCTACTTTTGAGCATAAGCATGAGTCAGACCGTCAAGGGTTTAAATCCTGCCTACAGCGCTTACGAGCTGTGTTATCCTGGGCATGCTATTTAACCTCTCTGTGCCTCTTTTGTAACATGGTAATAATAAAAGTATCTCTCTCAAAAAAGATGTTGTAAAGATGAACTGAGTTGAAGGATTAAAACCCTTAGCATAGGGCTCAGCAGCAGTAAAGGAGTTTTTAAATGGATGTTATACTTACTGAGATGATAAAATGCTTAATTCAGGCTAAATGTTGTAAGAATTCCAAGAAAGGTCCACCCAGTTATTAATTGGAATCATGACAGAGAGCTTAACAGAATCATGACAAAGAGATTAACAGAACTGAGTAGGGCCCTGCAGAAAATGTAGGGCCTGGAAGCAGGTCAGTAAACCTCTTTAGGCCTTGTCTTTAAAGGAAGACAAGACAAAATACTTGAAGGTAGGGAACTCAAGCAGATCATCCTTAAAGTAGCACCTTTCAGTGATTAACGGGTAACACACCTACCATGTGCCAGGCTTTGAGGCTTCAGAGAGAAGGAGATATGGTCACAGACCTCAAAATCACAATTTACATCACAGAGAGAAGAAATGGTGGGCCTTCCCCACACCAATTCCTACACCAAATGCTGAAGACAAAAGTCTGTATCCACAGCAGGTAGAATCTCCAGGATGGCACCCCCTCTGGAAAGGGCCATCAGGGCTCGGTGGGGCTGTGGTCTCATCAGATACTTAACTGGGGAAACATCCCCTTCTGGGCTCCCTTGGATCAGCCACAGAATTCATCTTCTCTCAACTTATGGCTGAGGGCCCAGTGTTTCTGTGGTCTCTCAGCATTCAGAAATTTCTTTTAAAAATATATATTTTTATATATTTTATTTTATATACATATATATACATATATACATATATGTATATATATATATATAAATACATATATATATATATTTCTTTGAGACAGAGAGAGCAAGTAGAGAAGCAGGAGGAGGGGAAGAGGAAGAGAGAGATCCTGAAATGGACTCCCCACTGAGTGTGGAGCCCAACACAGGGCTTGATCCCACAACCCTGAGATCATGATCTGAGCCAAAACCAAGAGGCAGCCTCTCACCCTCCTGCAGCACCCAGACACCCTGCTATTTAGACATTTCTCCCACCTCCCTGCCACGTGGCCCTCTCCATGGAATGCTCACACATATGCTTTTGCATCTTCCAGACTAGCAGAGAAGTCTTTCTCTTCTGGTAGCACAGAGTCCTCTATAAAGAAACATTATCATGGCAGTGACTTCCCATCACCTCGGCCATATTGGAATTCTGGATGAGAAGCCAGTCACGGGTCCCACCCACACTCCACGAGAGAGGACTGTGCAGGAGTATGGATCCGTGCGTGTGTCTGCCACCATAAGCCAGATCAATGACTGCACTTAAATCAATGAGCTTTGAACAGGAGAGTCAAGATACCAATTAGCTTTTGATTTGATTAGATTAAACATGCTTATTAAAGCTAACTACTTAGAGGATGAGCCAAGATATATAACTCCAAACTAATGGAGAGGGGAGTGGATGAGAGTCCTCAGTACAAAAGACAACAAAGAGGGCAGGGGAGGAAAAAGAAATGAAGAAAACTGAGCAAGTAGAAAATGCATCTGAATAGAAATAAATATGCATTTTATCAGTAGTCACAAGTGTAAGTGGATTAATTAACTCACCAGTGAAAAGCTAAAGTTCGTATTACTCAATTTTTAAATCATTTAGCTACAAGCTATCTGCAAGAGACATTCTGAAAACACAAAGATGCTGAAAGTAAGAGGATGGAAAAAGTCAATATAGTGTCCGAAAGAATAAACACACTGGATAAACACACTGAGATTTGGTCGAGTGGAATATCGTCCAGCAATGAAAATGAGTAACTCACAGCAATACTGACCCATGTGGACAAAAACTACAAGAATGCTGATTATTTTTCAAAAGCAAATAAATAAATAACTACAAATTGGTTAATTAATTAAATAAAAAAGCAAGTCATAAAAGAATGCATGCCATATGATTCCACTCAAATTTCAAAAGCATTCAAAACTAAAGAATATATTGTTTGTAATATACGCTTATGTGGTAAATTATAAAGAAAAAAGAAATACACAAAATTTTCTCCAGACATGGGGAAGACATTTGGAAAGGTTACAAGGAGGTTGAGAAGTGACTGCAATGGAAACTTGGTAATATTTTGAACTGAATAATAATACAACAGTACATGAAAACAATGTAAGCTTAATGCACAATAGATGCATATTCCTCTTATTTGTATTTTAATATCTTTCATAAGTTCATGTGTGTAATATCCTTTCTGATGTGTTTGTAATTCAATAACTAATGACACCCCGGTGGCTCAGTTGGTTAAGTGTCTGCCTTTGGCTCTGGTCATGATCCCAGGGTCCTGGGATCAAGCCCCACATAGGGCTCTCTGCTCAGTGGGGAGCCTGCTTCTCCCACTCCCTCTGCAATCCCTGCTCGTGCTCTCTCTCGCTCACTCACTCTTGCTCTATCTCAAATAAACAAATAAAATCTTTTTGAAAAATTCAAAAACTATTTAAGATTTTTTTGAAATCCTGATACGTTATTGTATTCTTGATCCAGACGAAAAGTACAGCAATGGCACCTCAAGGAGAGAGGCGTTCCCCTGGGATTGTGGCAGATGTCACAAACACCTACTTGGAGCATACTCCAAGGTAAAGTCTCCACCCACATAGCCCAATAAAGACTCAGCACTGCTCATGGCCCTGGCAGCCAAAAGACCCTCTCATGCCGGGGATTTGAGGCTGGACCAAGGGATCCTTTTTCCTTTTTGTTTTTCGAGTGAACCTGATCGATGTCCACTCCATTCTCGGCATCTCAGAATTCCTGTCCGGGTGAGAAACTTCCCCACCATGCTACATGATACTATGTGCTTGGGTCCCTTTCTCATTTCATACCATTTTTGGTAACAGCTGCCACAGGCCAGACCACGGGCTGACTGCCAGGGGAACCAAAATGAAATATGGCAAACGCTTTCCCACTCCCAGATGCTCAGAGCCCGGGAGTGCTGCAGACAAGCAAACGGGCCAATGCAATAGGGAATGTTCAATGGAGTAAGGACCTGAGCTGTGTGCACAAGGAGAGAAGACAGGGAAGGTTTCCAAACTCAGAGCGGAGATAGGGAACCTAGCTGGACAAAGTGGCATCCCATCTGAGAAGGCAGAGGGCCGACAGTGCCATCCTCCCAGCATCAACCAGACTTAGACCTGGAAACAACGGTTCATGGATCTATGCCCCAGGGGCCAAAACTTTCCTGGCTCCTACTGTATAGTCCTCCAACGACCCACTGGGGCGATGAGCCCCACTGTTTGACTCTATGATTCTCACACTGGGGCCCTCCTTTAGGTTGTCCTGCAGTGTGGGGGAGCGTCCTGCTGAGATGGTGGCCGCAGGTGCCCAGTCTGTCCCACCCCAAGCCCCTGACAGGGGGTTTGGCCTGTTGGCCCGCCGCATGATGAGCAGAACTGGAGAAACTGGAACACAAGACTCCTGCCTTCCCCCACTGAAGTCCCTCCACCAGGAGCATGCAAAACCAGTCCAAACTTTTGAGCCCGGGGAAGCTCAACTTGGGGGCACCCCGAGAGGAGGCAAGGGGGCTGGGAAAGCTGGAGGTGTTCATCTGTAGTGGGGAGACCCGTTCCACAACTGTCTAGCCGTGTGGCTTGGGCAAGTCACATCGCATCTCTGGCCTCAGTTTCCTCCTCTGTGAATTGGACATAAACTATGCCACCCTCTTGGGATGGAAATGGGGGAAGGAGCTGACCCAAGGAAGCCCACCGAGAGACACAAAGCTCAGTTTTCGTTCTCAAGTCTGGCCAGAGATGTGAGACTCCATAGGTCAGAGACGCCTCCTTCTCCACCCAAGGATACTCTTGGCACAACCTCCACCCAGATCAGGCCCAGGCTCACTGGGTTCCCTCCTCTGGACTCCCATGTGGGTTCCCAGGGGGGCTTAGACAAAGCCCAGTGCAGAGTGATGGAGAGGAGGAAATCAGACCTTTTCCTACAACTTGTCCAGACAGGAAGTTGGCTGGGGGGTGGGGGTGGGAGAGTTCTCCTATTGCCCAAAGGATGCTATGCACCCCAGCACCACCAGGTGGCCCCAAGGAGTCAGCCACTGCTTGGATCTCCACTCCAGGGGCTCCCGAGACAACACATGATTTTAAAAGAAGAAGAAGAAGCCTGAAGCAGAGGGACCTCCACAGAGAAAATCCAGGCCAGCTTCCTTACCTTTTTGGAGGCCACAGACTTCTTGAAGAATCAGATGAAAACTACTGATCCTCTCCCTCGAAAAATGTCCCAGCCCATATACTCAGCGTAGGACATAGGAAAAGTTTTCCCCCTTGTTGGTACCCTGGGGGCCACTCTGTCTTCTAAAGGGAGGGCACTGACAGAGATAAGACTTTTCTCCATATTACTGGGTCACATTACTGGGTCACGGCCATGTATATGTCAGGCACTGTTTTAGGCACTGGGGATACAATAGTGACTACCAAGATGGGCAGGGTCCCTGTCTTACAGCCTAGTGAGAAAGACACTCTAGGAAATAACTGCTTTCATAATTAATCACAATTGGGACACAGGGATCAAAAAATACCATGCTATGAGAATATAAAAGGCGGGGGGGGGGGATCTAAAGGAGAGGAAGGAAGAAAAGCTTCTCTGAGGAAGTGGTGTGCAAGCTGAGATGGGAGTTGGATAGGAGGGAGTCAGGTGGAGAAAAGGAGGAACAGCATTCAGTCAGAGGGAACAGCAAGGGTGAAGTAGTGTAGCTGGTGGAAACCAGTGTGGCTGGAGCAGCACTGATCTGCTCTCAGAAGAGATGAACGGATCTCCCCTGTCAAACCACAGAGAAACACCAGCTACTTGGGGGCTGATGTCTTTTGTGGGTATTTGTGACTAAACTCTATTGGGTCCTGCTGGTCAGAACTCTATTGGGTCCTGCTGCTGAAACCATAGATTCATAGACCTGGAAACCCCCAAAGAGGGTTTCCAGCAGCCTTATGATCCTGATGCACGAGGAAATCACCCGAGACACTTGGAAAAATATTTATGATCAGACCCTACCTATTCCAGGCCAACTAAATCAGAGTACCTGGGCACAAGACTCTGTCGTGGGTACTTTGTAAAACTCCTAGATGATCCCATTGAGCATCCAGGGAAGAGAATCACTATCTTTTTTTTTCTTTTAGTAGCTGGGATGACTGAGGCTCAATTAATTAAATAACAATTTAATTAATGAATGAATAATATAAATAATAATAAATGAATTGCTAATTAATAAATTAATAAAATAACATTTCTAAGTTATCTTAGAAATGTACCCATATTCACCTTATACAAGAATTATGAAAGTGAAGAAAGAGAAAGTTATAGAAATCTCAGTGTTTAAAATACAGTTGAGGGTACCTGAGTGGCTCAGTCAGTTAAATGCCTGCCTTCGGCTCAGGTCATGATTCCAGGGTCATGGGATCAAGTACCGCATCAGGCTCCCAGCTCAGTTGGGAGCCTGGTTCTCCCTCCGCCTCTCTTTCTCTCTCTTATGAATAAATAAATAAAAGCTTTAAAATATATATAATGTGGTTGAACTTTGGGAAAAGTGGATCTCACTTTCTCTTGCTTCATCCAGAAAAGCAGTATTAATAAGGTGGGTGTCTAAGTGTAACGGAGAGCTGCACGCAAAAGAATTAAGTTGGACCCCTTCCTCACCCAAGCACGAAAATTGATTCAAAATGGATCAGATTCCTAAATGCAAGAGCTAAAATAATAAAAATCGTAAAGGAAAACGTGTCCTTCATGCCTCTGGGTTAAGCAGAATTTTCTTAGGTAGGAAACCAGAAGCAGAAGTAACCAAAAGAAAAAATAAAACAAATGGACTTCATCACAGTTACAAGCTTCTGTGAAACAGAACATCATCAGCCAAAGGAAAAAATAAAACAAATGGACTTCATCACAGTTACAAGCTTCTGTGAAACAGAACATCATCAGCCAATCAAAACCACAATGAAATGCCTCTTCACACCCCCTAGAAGGGCTGTCTCCCAAAAGACAGAGGATGTGGCAAAGATGTGGAGATGGTGGAACTTTTATACTGTGCTGCTGTCACTTTGGAAAACAAATAATCATCTCCTCAAAATGTCAAGCGTAGAGTTATCGTGTGTTGTAACAGTTCTGCTCCAAGGTGTATAGCCAGGAGAGATGAAGACACGTGTCCACCCCCTGTGCGTGAAATATTCGCATCACCACTGGTCAGAATGGCCAGACAAGGGGAACAGCCCCAATGCCCATCAGTCAATGAATGGGTAAATAAAATGTGGCGTCTGAACACAATGCAACACTCGTCAGTGATAGAAAGGAAGGAAGTATTGATACACGCTACAACGTGAATGAATCTTGGTATCATTCTTCTAATTGGAAGAAGCCAGTCACAGAAGACCACATATTGTATCATTTTATTTGTATGAAATGTCGACAACAGGCAAATCTACAGAAAGTAGATTAGTGGTTGCCTGGGGCTGGGAGGATGGAGGGAGATAGAGAGGGAGTGCCAGGGGTACGCGATTTCTTTGGGGGTGATAAAATGTTCTGAAATTGATTGTGATGATACTTGCACAACTCTGTGAATGTATTAAAGCCACTGAATTGCACAATTTAAGTGAGTGAATTGTGCAGTATGTGAGTTATATTTCAATAAAGCTGTTTCTAAAAAACAGTGTCATACCCACTTCCTTATTCTGCGTAGGATTGGGTCATTGCTTTCTTACATTTCACGCTTTCCATGCTTTTTTCCTCTTTCCATATTTGTAATCCCACTCATCTACCTGGATTTGTTTTTTATGTCTGATCTGGTGATCTCTGTCTCTGTCTCTGTCTCTCTTTCTCTTTTCCTTTCTCTCTTTGATCTCTGAGCCCTCCCTTCATTTCTTTCTCTCACCAAGAAGTGCTGCCTTTGCAGATTTGTTCACATAGAGAGCTGGTAAGTCATCAAGCAAGTGGATTTTCAGTGAGTCAGTGACCTTCCGAGTTTCCTCTTGTCACAGGTACAGGTTACCCACGTATATCTGGCACATCACATCGATTGTGTCTTCAAAGAAGAACAAAGTGGGGATACTCCTAAGACTGATAGAGCATATGGCCAAAGTTGATTCCTTGGCAGATGGATCCACTTAGGAAAAGGACTTTTCTGACATCTTCTCGTACTTGGGTACCCTACCCTCTAAAGGGGGCCTACCCAAGCAAGGCAGTGATGACTGAGAGGACCCTGGATGAAAGCAGGAACACTGAGTGACCCAAATGTGGCACATAGCATTTCCCAAAGGGGGGACACTAATATTTCTGATCCCACATGCTCTTTCAAATTCTTGGACAATCTTCTTTAAAAAGTAGAATCTAATGTCCCTCCCTTTGAGGACAGCTCAACCTTGGGGTCTTTCTTCTAATGAAGAGAATGAAGCAGAAGGGATGTAGTACCTCCTGATGCTAGATAGAAAAGGTGCTATGGCTTCCATTTGGTGCTCTTGCTATCTCTCCCACTCTCTCTCTTTCGCTCTCTATCTTTCCTTCTCTCCCTCCCTCTCTCTATCCCTGTCTTTTCCTCTCTCTCTCCCTCTCTTCCTTTCTTATATATGATCTTGTGATCTCTCTCCCTCCCTCTCTCCCTAGAGATCCAGCCTCCTTGTTATGAGGAAACCCAAGACCCAAGGAGAAACCACACTTGTGCATTCCAGCCAACAATGACCTAAGGTATCAGCCCACAGCCAGAATTAACCTCCAGACAAGTGCAGGAGGGAAAGAGAGCAGGAAAGAAGGAAGGAAGGAGGGAGCTTTCACATGATCTCGGTTTCCAGCTTCCCCATGCACCCAGCTGACAAGTAAAAGAGACACCCTGTCCCTGCTGAGTCCTCTCCATATTGCAGATTCCCAAGATATTAGTTACCTATTACTACATAACAAATCACCCCATAACTTTGTGGCTTGAAACAACATTTATGTTCCCACAGCTCCTGTAGACCCAGCAACTGGACATGGCTTTGCTGGGTCCTCTGCATCAGGGTCTTTCAAGGGCTGCACTCAGGGTGTTGGCTGGGGCTTTAATCATCTCCAGAAGCCACTGGGGAAGGCTCCGCTCACTCCTGTGGTTGCTGGCAGGATCATCTTCGGTTCTGTCACCTGGGCCTCAAATCACACGGCAGATTACTTCCTGCAAGCCACACAATTAGAGCAAAAACGGTTGCAAGATGGAAGCCCTCATGGAAGTGACACCCCCATCATTTTGCCATATCCACTCATTGGGAGAAAGTTGCTATGTCCAGCCACACATAAGGGCAGAGGATCAGACAAGAGTGAGAATACCAAGAGCCATAATCCGAAGCTTCTTTAGCACTTTGCAAAAGCAATGTCTCGTCCATTTAATCAACTAGGGTTGGGGACAGTTTGTCATTAAGTAACTAGAAAACACCAAAACACAGGGAGATGGATGACCTGAGCAGGAAAATTGTATAAGTTGGATAGTTACTAGGTGCTGGGATCATTTTACAGATGGGAAAACTGAGGCTTAGAGTTTAGTAACTTGCCACTGTTATTCATGGCAGAATGGGGGGAAAAAAAAACAGTTCTACTGGATGCCATAGCCCATGACCTTTTCACTTTTTCTCTTTCCTATCTTCTGAAGAGAAACAATTCCAAGCCATCTGAATATCAAATAGTATTTTACCAATGATTTTTCTAATCCCTGAATGTAACCAGCTGAGATTATTTCAAACTTCACTCCCATCCATACTTGTTCAACCTCAGTTATGAAGGACTTTCCTCTTAATGCAAATTCTATATTTTATAAAGCTGGCAGAACCAGCCCACTATGCTTAGCTGGATTTTCCTCCATAAAAACAAGCTTTCTGGAATACTATTACTAGTTACCCATGGTGAGGACATAGATTACAGGAAGCTGGTTTCAAAAGCTAAAAAAAGAACATGAGGCAGACATCTGCTTGAGTAGAGAAGAATGTAAAACTCAGCTGCTCCTGTTGCTGGTGTGACCAGCCCCTCCCCACCCCCTGCCA
This sequence comes from Mustela putorius furo, assembly GCF_011764305.1. NCBI lineage: Eukaryota > Metazoa > Chordata > Mammalia > Carnivora > Mustelidae > Mustela > Mustela putorius. The sequence continues at coordinate 40,916,122 of NW_025422010.1, forward strand.
GTAGTCCCTCAGGAGGGGGTTCAGGCTGAACCCATAACAAACTCTGTGTTTGGTGATTTATAGTTTCAGAATAGGAGGGAGGCTGACTTTTAACTGCAAAACTTGTTGCACTGCTTTTAAACCTATAATGTGCATGTTGATTACCTTTAAAAAAATCTGTTCAAAAACTAATCTCAGATGAGAGATTTCTATAAAGGGAAACTGAGACATTTGCCAGGTTGGATTCCATAATTGTTGTATCCTCATGGATGCTGATTCTGGGATGCCCTGCATGAGATCAGGACCAGTTCCTTCCTCAGGCCTGGGAACTCAGCAGGGCCTTACAGAGCAGAGAGATGGTCCGTTCAGGAGCACCCTGCCTGGTGTGAAGACAAGAAGGTTTTTCCAGAAGCATCAGATAACCCAAATCCAAACCTCGATGCTCAAGATTATATGATATTCCAAAAGATTAACCAGATCAAAAGGATGACCTCACTCTTCTGCAATCCACATTGATAAATTGTAATCCTAATGTGAATTAATTATGTATTAATTAGAGTGCTTAGTCCATTAATATTTAGTTATTGACATTATTGGAATTAAGTCTGACATTTTATTATTTGCTATCTCTTTGTCTCCTCTGTTTTTGTTTGTTTATTCCCCCTTTCCTTCCCACGTTGGGTCATGGAAATATATTTTAGAATTCCATTTTAATATATCTAGTGGCCTTTTAAATATAAATATTTACATTTTTTAAAGACCACACTAGGGATTACAGCATACACCCTTGGTTTTTCAGTGACTATTACACTATTTCACATAAGATGTAGAAACTTTACAACTGCATTGTTCCATCATTTATCCCTTAAACTAGCCACCCCCAGCATTATTTATGCTGTACTTGTCATGTGTATTACATCTATGTATACACTATTCTAATTTCTTTTTTAAATAATCCTACGTATCTTAAAGAAGTAGAAAGGAAAAAATAATTTTATACATTTACCCAGATATTTACCTTTACTGATATTCTTTATCCCTTCCTGGAGGTCCCAAGCCTCCCTCTGGTATAATTTCCCTTCATCTTGAAGGGCTTGCTTTGCCTTTCTTCCAGTGAGGATCTGCTGGCATTGTAAAAGAATGTCTGCTTCGCTTTCTTTTTCGAGGGATATACTTGCTGAGTATAGAATTCTAGGTTGACAATTTTTCCCTTTGGCACTTTGAAGATGTTGTTCCACTATTTTCTGACTTTCATGTGATTTCATAAGAAGTCAGTGGATATCTAAATTACTGCTGCCCACTATCTTAGGGTGTTATTTTTCCCTAGCTGTTTTCAAATATTCTCTTTCTCTCTAGTTTTCAGTATTCTGACTATAATGCATCCAAATATGGTTTTCTTTACATTTATCCTTCTTGGGGTTCCCTGGAATTCTTGAATCTATAAATTTATATCTTTCACCAGATTTGGGCAATTTTCAGTCATTATTTCTTCAAATATCTTTTCTGCCCCATTCTTTTTCTCCTCTCCTTCTGAGACTTCAGTTTTGTGTATATGAGACCTGTGATAGTGTCCTACAGATCCTGGAGGCTTTGTTCATTTTTTCCCATATTTCTCTTTCTTCTTCAGATTGGATGATTTCTATTGATGTACCTTTACAGTCACTGATTCTTTTTTCTGTCATCTCTTTTCTGCTATTAGTCCTGAGAGTAAGGTTTTTCACTACTGGAGAAAGAAGTTACAAATATGTGAGAGAGAGAAGGGAAGGCTAGAATAAACTCAGTTGTGTTAGATTCGTGTCGGAGATATCAGTAGAAACTCATTTGTGATGATGATGATGAGAGAGAGAGAGATGGGTTCTCATCAGTTAGTATATATACATACATTCCTAAATCTACTCACTGAAAGGATTTAGAAACAATAATGCCCCAATGCCCCAATGAGAACACCTAGTGCTCAGATCTTGCTTTCTAAATACCTTTCTCCAAGGAAAAGAACCAGTATTCCTTGGAGAAATGTTTGGTTTTAGGGCTGGGGCAGGGACAGTCAAGATGAACTCTGAGCATCCTGCAGTACCTGAATGTAAGAAAGTCCTCAAAAAATTATGGGAACATGTCAAAGGACACAGGTCATTCTGAAAAGGCTCCCAGTACATTAGTATTTAATTATAGCCCCCCAAAATAAAATAAATATCTCTTGGTCCACACTTATATAAACAAATAATTGAACAAATAAATGAATGGGGGCATGAATGAGACACCTTCTCCTTCTTAAAAATTCCAACTAATAAATGGAGAATGAAATGGAGAAATAGAAAATACCATTAGAACATCCAAGTAACAATGACTACAGGCAAGAGCCACCAATGAATGCTCAAATTAGAGGGTGAAAATTTAAGGAAAAACCAGGAAATAGCTTCAAAATATCTTCTCCAATATATTTCTTAATTACAGTGGTGGACAATATTCACAAATTCTTTGATACTCCTCCCTTCAGGAGGTGGACCTTAATTTCTCTCCCCATGAGTTTAGGTTCTCCTTTAACAAATAGAATAAATACTAATTCTGTAGTAGAGAAACCTGGCAGACACCACCTTAACCAAGGACTCAAGATTAATGTCACCAGGGGGCACCTGGGTGGCTCAGTAGGTTAAAGCCTCTACCTTCAGCTCAGGTCATAATCCCAGGGTCCTGGGATCAAGCCCTGCATCGGGCTCTCTGCTCAGCAGGGAGCCTGCTTCCCCCTCTCTCTGTCTCTGCCTGCCTCTCTGCCCATTTGTGATCTGTCTGTCAAATAAATAAATAAAATCTTTTTTAAAAAAAAGATTAATGTCACCAGTAATAAGACCTACTTATGATATGATGTCACAGTAATAAGACCTTCTGATATGATGCAGTGAGAAAGATATGTCACCTGTGATTATTCTTCTCCCAAATCTATAGTAGCAGCCTGCTTATGTGAAGACATTTTACTAAACCAACTTCAGGAAATTCTATAAAATACCAGACCAATAGTCCTAAAAGTGGCAAAGTCTTTAAAGAGAAGGACAGACTTGGGAAACTGTCACAGATTAAAGGTAACTAAGGTAAATGTGAAGATTAATGCAATGTGGCATCCTGGATTAGAACTGGAACAGAAAAGGAAATTTGGTAGAAAAACTGAGAACAATCTGCCTTTAAGATGTAAAACTTCTTGGGCGCCTGGGTGGCTCAGTGGGTTGAGCCGCTGGCTTCGGCTCGGGTCATGATCTCAGGGTCCTGGAATCGAGTCCCACATCGGGGTCTCTGCTCAGCAGGGAGCCTGCTTCCTCCTCTCTCTCTCTGCCTGCCTCTCTGCCTACTTGTGGTCTCTGTCTGTCAAATAAAATAAATAAAATCTTAAAAAAAAAAAAAAAAGATGTAAAACTTCTTGAGAATCGAGCAGATTTATTTTACATGCAAGGGCTTAGTATAAAGCTTTCAACCCTAGCTTCTGGATGCGTTCAAGCCAGACATCACCATAGTAATAACATCAGCCATTTATTGCATATTTTTAGTGTATGTCAGATACTCTGTTCAGTGTCTTACAAACAATTGGCCATTTAATCCTCTCCACAACATCATCAACTCCACCATAGCAAGATGTGGAGCACAGAGACAGTCATTTCCCAAAGTCACACAGCTAGTCATTTCAGGAGCCAAGAATTGAACACAGAAAGTTCAGCTTCAGTTCTCAGGCTTCTTAACTACCATGCCTGGTCTTGGGGGAGAGTTTATCAAATTATTGCCTTCGGGAATTAGGGAGCTTAGCTCTGCCACTAGAATACTTTGAATCATCAAATACAAGAACCACAAAATACTGAAGGAAGAAATAGTTAGATAATTCTTTCCAAAGTGGCACAGTCTATATCCTAATTTCCCGGCTGTAATCAGTCTCCCGCCACCTCCTTGATTCCGTCCTCACTGCCATAACCTGTGCTCTTAGTCACTTAATATCTTTTAAATCAATTCAATTGTTTTGCTTAAGTAAATTATTTTAAAAGGAAAGTGACCTCATGTCACTATTGTAAATGGAAAAGAGTATCATTTACCTTAAGTAAATGGTAACCTAAAAATAAAGACCATAGAAACAAAACAATGTCGATAAATTACAGTTAGATGCTAGCACCTGCCAAAGGCTCTGAGCCTCAATGAGCGATGTTCTCTTGGCTGAAACAGGGGAGATTTAAGTGTTAGAGAGGTGGTCAGGACAGACCAGCATCAGAAGTAATCAGAAGAATTACCAAAAAACTGGAAAAAAAAAAAAAAAAGTATAGTTTCCTCTGTAATTTGGGATAAGGTGACAGAAACCCCAAAGGAGGAGAGCCTGGGTAGCTCAGGGGTTTAAGCCTCTACCTTCAGCTCAGGTCCTGATCTCAGGGTTCTGGGATCGAGCCCCGCATCAGGCTCTCCACTCGGCAAAGAGCTTGCTTCCCTCTCTCTCTCTCTGCCTGCCTCTCTGCCTATTTGTGATCTCTCTGTCAAATAAATAAATAAAATCGTTAAAAAAAAAAAAAAAGAGAGAGAGAGAGAGAAAGAAACCCCAAAGGAACAGTGGCTTAAGCAAAATGGAAATGTATTTCTGTCTCACAGAGAAGTCCAGAGGTAGTAGGACTGGGACTGGTGTGACACCCTACAGTGTTGTAAAGAGATGCTTCTATTTTGTGGTCCCATCAGGTGTGGCTTACAAGGTCACTTCAAGGCCAAGGTTGTTGCTCCAACACCAGCCATCGCATCTGCCTTCCAGAGAGCAGCAAGAAGTAAAGAGGAAGAAAAAGGAATACTTCTTCTCTTTAAGAAAACCTCCTCACGGCTGCGTGTATCCCGTTGGCTAGGACTCAGTCATATAGGCAGGGAGCCAGGGAAAAGTAGGTTTTGTGAGGGGCAGTTAAGAGCTAACTAGAAAAAAAAGCGGGGGAGGGAATTCTATCATTAGAGAAAAAGAGGAAAATGGATGGACAATAGCAACATCTGTAATGTCATGGCCTTCCATGCTGTACCGGTCAGCCTAGCCCAAGCCCCACCCAAGCTTGGGAAAGCACTTCTCTCTCCCCACAAAGTTTGTATTTTCTTACCAGGCCCCTTCAAGCCAGCCCTGAACTCTGAGTCCACCTCCTCCAGGTGTGGCCTGGTGCCCTCCCAGAGAAGGGAGCACTGCTTACAACATCAGTCAGACACAGGTCTGCTTTCCGACCGTGCCCCTCACTAGCTGTGCCGGGCGTCACCGACTCTCACAGACTCGCCCTCACTGCCGGTGACGCTGCAGTGCCAAAGGCAGAGGTCCTGGCCACGGGCCGTAAGAATCCACGGCCCCAGGTCCAGTAGCAGACTGTCAATAATTCTGCCCCCATGCTCAAGGAGTCGCCCTTCTCACGCAGAAGGTGTGCCACGTGTGACACAAAGACCTATTCAATAGTCATTCTCCACATGAAGATATAAACAGAAGTTGCCAAGGATGATCTTAGCACTTGGCAACAAACAGGAGATGGAAACCCTCTCATAGCAGATGACCTTCAATTACAACCAGAAGAGGGAGGACCAGGGTAGGGAGGGAGGTTATGGGACACAGCAGTTGACAAAGATGGGTCACCGATGCTGGGCACAAATCCAGGGTAGGGCTGGGATCATGGGCTTGTAGATCAGGCAGCCATGGTGGGGCAGGGGGAGGTGGGAGGGGCTCAACTCAGTCATTCTCCACCTTTTTAGAATCAAATGTGCCTTTTAGTAAGGCCACCCCAAAAGACTTCTATTTGAAGAGATGCTTGCCAATTAAATAGTATAAATCCGAATTAATTCAGTTTCCTGGCTTTTTCACCAAAGACGGTCCGGTGGTCAGGGGCCAAATTGCAAGACCAAGCCGGGCTGAGGGATGCCTGACAGGCGGGTGTCCTACTGGGGCTCAGGTTGGAGGAAATCTCACCATTTTATGAGGAAGTTTTCAACACTGAAACGAGCTTCTCACCCAGCCCCACTGTCGGCCTCTTTCACCTTCTTCGTGGATCTCCCACCTCCCCCCAGTTTGGAAAGAGCTAATCTTCCCATCCAAGCCCCTCAAGTTACTGGTGGGAAAATGAGGACCCGGAAGGGGAAATGGCTTGGCCAAGGCCACACAGCTCTGGATGGACAGCTGGCCTTGGAACATGCGTTGCAGACCTGCCGGCGGCTCTGTCCTTCCCACCTCGACACGCTCCAGAGCTCAGCAGCACAGCGTGGGAACCAGCTCGGCAGAGTCGCGGGAGGAGGGGGCTTGCTCCCAAGGCAAGAGGTTGAGACTCATCCACACCCAAGGATATAAAGCAGAGAGGACGCCTGGATCAGAAGGCCAAGGCTGCACCAAAATGCCAAAGGTGCCATAAATTAAGCCGCCAAACGTGCCAGACTCGTTCTAATTACCCAGCACGCTGACAGCGTGTCTGAAGGCTGCCGTCTTTATGACGAGTCCCATGACATTAATCTGGCTTGTTATATGATCTTGTACAGGTGATAAGGGAAAGTATTGTTTTCCCCAAAAACCATCTAGATCAAGCTCAGACCAGACCACCCAGAAGGCAGTTGTCACCGGTCATGGTTAATGGAAGAATAAATTGCAGTATGCTGTTCCTCCCAGCCCCCGAAGAGCTCCCTGACTTCCTCATGTAAAGCGTCAAACATCCTATGACAGTGTCAGGAAAACCAAGCGTTCATTGGGTTTTCTGAGCCCCTGTGTGACCTTGAGCAGGTCACGGTTCTCAAGGGTCCGCAGGTCCTCCATCATAAAGGGGGAGTACTAGCCCCCGGATTAGTTTGCTGCGGCTGCCAGAAAGAAGACCCAGAGCAGGGACAGCATCAGCAGCAGACGTGTGCTGCCTCCCAGTGTGGAAGCCCGAGATCCAGGGGTCCGAGGGCAGGTTCCTCCCCAGAGGTGGTGGGGGCATCTGTTCCACAGCCCTGCGGTAGCTTCCAGCACAGTCCTGGGTCTTCCTTGGCTTGCCAACCCATCGCTCCCACCTCTGACTTCATCTTCACATGGCGCTCTCTGCGTGTGCACCTGTCTCCATGTCCTCACTTTTCATAAGGACTCCGGTCACCTCGGAGAAGGTCCCACCCATCTTAACCCGTTCCATCCACAAGGATTCCATTCCCAAATTGGGTCATATTCAGAGGTTCTGGGGGTTAGGACTTTAACATATGAATGGGGACTCCCACTCCAACCCATAACTGTCCTCTTTCCCATCTCAGCAAGGCCCACGAGCATCACAGAAGGCCGTGCATGTGACAGCATGTAGGGGTAGATAAAGCAGGCAGGACGGAAGAATTCATGGGGTCTCTTCAAACCATGGGTGCCACTGGGAAGTGGCCATGGCACCCCCAAGAGGCAGGAGCCTGGAGATGCCAGAGATTCGTGGTCATTCTGGAACCTTCCACAGAGGGCCCGGGGAAGGGGAGGTGGGGGGCAGGGTATCCTTGCTTACCTGAAACTCTTGGTGTAAAAAGGGAAACCCGTGAAAGTGTTTTCAGAGGCAAGGCCTGTCCGGTGGTCTCCAAATGACTGGGGAGACTTTGCTTTCTCTCCTGTCCCAGCCCAGGGTCTGCTGCAAGCTCCAGCAAATTCACTTTACCTAGACGTTGTTGGTGTCCCCAGAGAGTGTGACACACACACTAGGACTGAAACGGAAGGGACTGCCGCTTAAATAACTTACCCACCATGTGGAGAGAGGGATGCCCTTTCCTGTCACCATAGAGAAATACGATCTGGTCGGCCTGTACCTCATAGCCCAGTTCGGGGGTGATGAGGGTCACCTGCCCCCTGAGCTGCCCCTGCTCCCCTGTCCTGCCGCCTGGACCACCCTCTCGGCCTGTGCTCCACTCCCTCCTGGGACACAGAGAGTCAAAGGAACTTGTCCCAGGCCCCGCAGACAAGAGGCGGAGCCCGCATTCGGACCCAGCCAGTGTGGTGCCTAAACAGCCTACCTCCATCAGGCTGACAGGGCGACCCTCTGCAGACCAAAGAGCTTGGTGGACGATTAAAAGGTCCCCACAGAGGGGCTTAGCCTGGGAGAAGTGTGGAGGTTCTTACTCTGCACTTTGGATTTTTCCAACGAAGCTCCTCGAAGAAGTCAGGGCAAGTCCCATGGAGCAAGGACTGACCTTGGGACAGGTGAGTCGTTTGGAGTGGAGTGGAGTTCATTAATCGATTGATTTTTTTGGAATCATCAAGCATACGGACAAGGACAGACAATAAAATCCCTCCCACCACCTGGCTTTATCAAATTCAGCACTAAACTGTATTTACATCATATTCTTGCTTCTAAGAAATGGCGCAAGAGCGGAGCGCAGGGGCCCTATGGACCCCTCCGGCCATCCTTCCCTCCCAGAGGAAGCCACCATCATGCTGTGTTCACCATTCCCAGGAATGTTTGTGCACGCTTATGCATCCATATGCATTTCATAGTTCTGACCTGTGGGTCCTCAAGCCTCGCCCCCATGGCCATACCGGACATTCCGTGTGTGACTTGTTTTTCCTCTCTGCCTTAGGTCTCTGTTTGTAACCATGTTGATACGGAGGGCTGGGGTTCATTCATTGTCACTGTCATATAAATAGGCCACAATGTCCAAATTTTATTTTCTGGTTGTTTCCCTTTTTTTTTTTTTTTTTTTTCTGTTACACATGATCTTAGAAGAAGATTGTCCTCCTGACACAGCTCCCCTGCTCCCCTGTGGCAGAGACCGGGAAGCGGGGACGCCCAGGGCAACGAGGCAGGGGCACCTTCAGTTCTACTGACGATTGCCAAGTGCTCGGAAAAGTGTTTCTTCAATGTAGCCTCCCACTTGCAAACGTGTGAACTCACCACATCCTTGTCTACACTTAGGATTATCAGACTCGAACGTCTTCACCAAGCTCAGGGGCATGAAACAGCCACTCACTGGGATTTCCATTTGTATTTCCCCTTATTAGCAGTGAGATTGGGTAGCTTTTCATGGTTTTACTTTAAGGGCCTGAATCTTTAGGTATCTCCCTCTGTGAGGTTCAAGGGGAAGTGCAGAAGAGCCTGAACCTAAATCTTTGTCTGGGCCCTAAGTAACCCCAGAAACTCTCCCAGCCCCCAGGTAAGATATTCCCCATTGCCTGGATAGCCTGGAGTCCCTGGTCTTGCAGAGGCTGAGCTGGGGGAGTGAGAGAGGAGAGGCCTGTTCCAGCCCATCCCTCCACGGAGGCTGGGGCTCCAGTACGGCACCTGTGGTGTTGTCCCACGGGTGTTGGGAGGACAGACCACGGCAAGGCTTCTCAGTCATGGCCCAGGAACACCATGACAGCACAGGAAACTTCTGGAGAGAATGTAAACAAGGGAAGCAGTCAGATCAAGAGACTGCTCTCCCCTTGAGCAGAAACCACAGGGAAATTCTGGGTGATATGTTCTAAATAAACTCTAAGGAAATATAACAGATGATAGAAAAGTACACAATTGTAGGTACTCGGCCCTATCGATTTGCATGAAGTGAATATATTTGTGTAATCACCACTGTGATCTAGAAGAGAAAGTCATCAGCACCCCAAAAGTTCCTCTCGTCTCCCCTCCCATCACAACTCCCTCTCTCTCCAAGGTAGGGAGATATAGATAGATAGATAGATAGATAGTTGGATGATATAAAATTCTGGCCACTGTAGGGTAAGAGAATACAAGTTTTCTGGATCTTCCCTTGAATTGCACTAGGGAAGGTACTGAAAGTCTAAGGTCATCATAAAACATATGAATTTTAAAGTATTTGAGCACATAGCCTCCAAGGACAGCCAGGTGTCTGGGGTCCCTTGCTGGGGCCTACGGGAGGGAGGGCGGGAGGTTGGTTGTTAGGGTGGGGATGGAGTCCTGGGCTGCGAGGTGGCTCGGGGCAGCGATAATTTACTAACTGGCAGGACAGTGCATTCTTCTGATGCGTTAGTACCCAGCATGGACGCGCTGTGTGTGTAGCAGAGGCTCCACAGAGGGTACAAGTGAGAGAAACGAAGCCATTTAGAGCCTCCGCAGTGCAGGTGAGGGAGAGCAGTGGCTTGGCGTGACTGTGGAGAGGGAGAGAGAGATGAACAGCTCGTCAGGATATATGTTGGTGGAAGCATTCACAGGACCTGCTGATGGACTGGAGGCGGGGGTGAAGGTGAAGGAAGGTGTGTGAAAGATGGCACCCAGGGTTCTGGCACATTTGCCAAGACAGGGTTGGGGCCCAGAGGAGGAGCAGAGTGACGGTGAAAGTCGTGGGCGCTGTCTGGGACACATTACATCTGAGATGCCTCCAAGCCCAGCCTGGGGAAATGTCGGATAGAGAATGCAAAATAGGGTTGGGGAGCCGAAAGAAAGATCCAGATTGAAGATTTAAGCCTGGGAGTTACTGGCTCATGAAGGCTGCTTAAAACCATGGATGGCTATGAGATTCCTAAGGAAAGAAGCCAAGGACCTAACCGGTTACTGTTAAATAGCCTTGAAGTGTGTTAATGATATGAAGGCTATGTTTTTAAGAGTCCTTATCTTTTAGAAACATACCAAACGTTTGCATGTAAAATAGTAGGTATTATGGGATTTACCGCAAAGTAAACCAGGGGGAGAAGGACTATTATGAATATGTAGGCCTTCAGTTGGTGATTGTTGGAGATGGGTGATGAGTCCATGAGGGTTCGTTATGCTATTCTTTCTGTTTTTATCTATGTTCGAAGTTTTCTATACAGAAAGGATTGGAGGAAAAACAAGGGTACAACATAGGTCCTGACGTCCTCCAGCATTTGGCAGCCCGTTGAGGGAACGTGGGAAAGGCTTTTTTCCAACCAGTAGAACGGGGTCCCTGAAGTTAGTAAGAGGGAGGCACCAAAGAAGGAACAAGATGGCAACTGGCCTAGGAGGGACTGAGGACAAGTCGGGCAGATGTTTGGTTGTGCCTGCTAGGTTCAACAACGTGAAAGCCACTGGTGAGCCCCGTGCCAAGAAAGCAGGTTCAGGGCCAGGACTCCACCCGCAGTGAACTGAGGGCCAGGAGGCGTGAGACAGGGCAGGAAGACGTGTGGAAAGCTCTGACTGGGAAGCCTGATTGGGAAAGAGAGCAGAAGGCAGGCAGCTGGGAGTAAGTTACTTCTGCAACGGAAGAGACAGAGCGTTTTGATCCAAGAGAAAAGGGGAAATCAAGACACAGGGCAGGGTCAGTGAACCCATGGAGTGAGCCTCCAAGGGTCCCCTCGTCTCTTGCTGCGAGAGGGCAGGGGAGAAGCCGGTGTGGACAAGCCTGGCTGGAAGGTTCGCGGGCCAGTGTCCAGCTGGCGGCTGCTCTTCCCTTTTCCGGGAGCAGGACACGTGGTCCTCGGATGCCTGGGATGGGAGGGCATAGGACAGCTGGGGAGAGTGAGGTGTGCTTGAAACGGTCGTGCAGGATGGGGGGTGGTCCTGTTAAAAGAATCCTGCCAGACCGTCCCCCCCGCCCAGGCACCACTTTGGGAATGCAGCTTTTAATTCTTGTTTCAAACTCGGAGGCATGCCTGCTCACCGATGCTGCCGGAGGACCAGGACGCGGGAGCATCATCGCACTCGGGTGGGAAGTCACGGCGACGCCGAAGAGAGGGGACCCATGCCCTGAGAGCTGGAGGCCACCTCTGAACAAGAGATAGGGTCAGAACTGACTCAAGACAGGGCTCCAGGAGGGACAGACAGCCCCCACACTTGGCAATGATGTGTGAAAACACTGTAACTCCAAACGGGACATCCTGAAGAGCAAAGTAGCCACCATGATTGGCTTAATTCCCTCTTTTCACAACTTGCCTTCTTCTGTTTATTTCACAAATAAACATTTTACCTTTTCTCTTTTTTCCATAAACTGTGTTTTTATATAATCTGGCAGAAGGAAAAGAGATGGGTACAGTTTCTGGTTAACGACTAGCACTTATTTCTCACTTTTTCTTTATTGCTTCAGAAAATTGATTTTTTTTTTTTTTTTTTTTTGCTTTTGGAAATCTTTTTCTTTTTTTCTTTTTTCTTTTTTATTAGCATATAATGTATTATTAGCCCCAGGGGTACGGGTCTGTGAATTGCCAGGTTTACACACTTCACAGCACTCACCATAGCACAAACCCTCCCCAATGTAGAAAATTGATCTTGACTTAAATATTTTTCAGTGCCACCCCCTTTCAAAGGCTGACGGGTCCCCCAGCTGGCTGTCTCCCCGCCGCTGGCGGTGCATTTATTAAACAATAAAAGAAGCCACAAACCTGTACCGTGCATAGTGCCTGGAACTTTCTAAGCTGTGCCCTCAGCCCCAGCTGTCTGGGGCTGAGGGCAGGCTCCCGCTCCATGCGGTTGGCAAGACAGGATGGTGGTTCTTTTCATTTTTCTCTTAAATCTCCACTGGCCAGTTGAAGAATATGCGGGTCCAGGAGGGGACGAGATTTGCAAAGACTCCCTGGCTTGTTAAAGGCAGTGTCCACTAAAGCCCATCATCGGGCTCCCTAGTCAGGGCTCCAGGAGTCAAGGGTTGGGTTCTGAGGGACGGAGAGGCTGGGGGGCCGAGGGCGGGGTGACCGGAGGGACCCAGAATGAGAGCTCTGGCCGGTCCTCGGGCGCCCTCTCCTGGTGTCGCATGGTTAACCCGCCACAGTGGGTTTGAGCAGGAAGTCTTGTCCTCAAAGACAGCAGCCCTCCCAGGGCGGAAAGCGGTGAAAAGCTCCTTCCCTGCCAGAGAAAACTAGCGGCCTGCCAGGCTTGGGCCATCACTTAGACGTGCTCCAAGTTAGAACAGAACTCTGATTTTCTTGAGCCACGAGGAAAGGGCCAAAGGAAACACCAGTGGGACCCCCCCCCCTCGCACCGCCAGTCTCCGGAAGCAAGGCCCCTGCCCCCAGCCCTTCACCGATGCCTACCCCTCTACAGAGGGACAGTGACGGACCTAGTGACTCACTCCTCCCCAAGGAGCAGCCTGTGGAGGAAATGGCCCCGGGAGTGCATGGGAGTAGCTCCATATGGACGGACCTCAGGAAGGTCCTGGTCTCCAGGAAGGAAAAACAGAAGGACTGAAGTCACCATAGTTGGCAACAGTGTTATCCTCATGGGGTGCTGGTGCCTGGTGAGCGGCCGGCGGAAGGACGGTGAGGGGCTCAGTTGCCCTGGGAGCCAGCTTTCCTGGCCGCGCCAGGACGCCTCCCCTAGCTTGGTGGTGGGGATAAGGACAGACCTCAAGGCGCCTGCCTGCTTCTCCAGGCACAAGATCATGGGACCGACCACCCAGTCAGGGGTGATTCGCTGATCACATCTGTATCACCACCTGTGGACAGAATCATTGAAATTTCTCTTGCCCCAAGGCTAACATTTTTTTTTTTTAAAGATTTTATTTATTTATTTGACAGAGAGAAATCACAAGTAGATGGAGAGGCAGGCAGAGAGAGAGAGGGAAGCAGACTCCCCGCTGAGCAGAGAGCCCGATGTGGGCCTCGATCCCAGGACCCTGAGATCATGACCTGAGCTGAAGGCAGCGGCTTAACCCACTGAGCCACCCAGGCGCCCCCAAGGCTAACATTTCTAAGGATTTTCATTTTGAACTTCTTACTAAAAGAAAAGTCTGACTCCCGACTCTCCTCTGTCTCAAACCCCATCTCTGTGGAAAATAACGCAGAAAGTAAAAATACTAACAAGGAAACAGTGCAGACATTCAAAGCCGTGCTCCCTTATTGCCAGAGCCCCAGTCTCCGTCCCAGACCCTCGCAGACACAGCGGTGTTGGCTCTTGGTGTCGGCTGGACAGGACAGAAGAGAGCCAGCCGGCTGCATGGGGCTCCCGAGACGCTCTGGGTGGTCAGCTTCTCATCCGAGAAAGGAAAGTTCCAGGATGGAGCTCCTGGCAGGGGAGCACTCCGTCACCTTTCCTGGGGCATGAGAATGTGAGTGGACATGGGGAGACGGACTCTACAGTGCCCGGCACGTGTCCAGAAAGGCACTCGCCTCTTCCTGTGTTCACACAACTGTTCCCGCGGCCACCTGCGGACAGGTGCCGGTTGCCCTCTGGTGCCCAACGCCAGGCTGGGCTCCGGGCTAGATCCAGAGGGCAAGGAGATGGTCCTTGCCCAAGAGGGGCTCTAGAAGCCAGAGGGAAAAGAAGCTTGAACAACTACCGCTCTGGCAACATGATGCATGACAGGCCTCAGAGCTGTTGCAGTCCCTGGGCCGCGCCCTGGGAACCGCCCGCATCTCCCATGCTGCTGGGGTATCGGCTCCCCCACTTCCTTCAAGGGGCTGCTCCGACTCATCCATGCTGGGTGCCCTCCCTAGCCGCACCCCGTCAGCCCTGTCTTGTTCCCTGAGCCCGCTTTATGTTCCTTCAAGGCATGTATTACCCCCTCCTGGGCTCCCGCTGATGGATCATCTGGCCCAGAATGCCAGTTCCAGGAGGGAAGAGACAAGTCCTGCTCACCCGGGAGCTTGCAGCACCTGTGGCCGGGCTTAGCACAGAAGCTGCTCAGGGCCTATTTGTTAGAAAGAAGGAAGGAAGGGAGGGAGGGAGGATGGGGGCAGGGAAGGTGGGCAGGTGCCGGGATTCTTCAACCCTGGCAGATCTGAGAAGGGCTTCCCGGAGGAGGTGGCGTAGGGCCGGGTCCTAGAGCAGGAATAGGATTTCCCTGGGCGGAGAAGAGAGGATGGGCCGTTAGGCAAAGGGAGCGGCGCCTGCAGTTAGGGAGACTGGAAGGAGCCATAGGCCAAGCGCTAAGAGCTTGGAGCAGAGCAGCAGGAGAGGAAGCTCCAGACTAGAGGGGACAGCTCCTAAAGGCCTGAGCGGCAGGGCCGTGGCCTTGGGCTGTAAGGAATTGTCTAAGGCAGTTAAGCAGAAGACAAGGAAGGGTGGGGTGTGCTGGAACGGAGGGATGGAGCCCAGGAGCAGGGCTTGTTGGCAAAGAACTTCTTGATTTAGCAGCTGTCAGACATGCCAGCAGAGCGGGAGGAAATTCAGGGCGCCGGAGGGTCCCAAGCACAGAGGTATAGCCCAGGCAGAGCTGGGGAGGCTTCCCGGAGGAGACATGCTCTGTGCAGACTTCTGGAGACCCCCAGCCGACACCAGAAGGAAGGTGAGCTCTGGCTCGGGTGGGTCTCAGGGCCACTCGATCAGCAGGGTGAGAGGAAGAACGAAAGGGCTGGAAGGAGGGCACCAGGGAAGCTCTCAGCAGCCTCCCAGAGGGGCACTCTCACCCCGCCCTGCCACGAGGGCTAACTCTTGCCAGAAAACCCCTGTGTAGACAGGCCCACATCCCCAGCAAGCCTCCCCCTCCCTCTGCCCGGGCTGGCCTTGAGTAGCCTCTGCCCAGCCCTTGCCTGGTGCCATCTCAAGGCTGGAGACTTGCCCCAGACACAACTCAGCCACCCACCCTGCTCCCGGGACCTCCTTGGCTCTGTCCCAGGCCAGACCCTGCTCCCCAGCTATTTGGAGGGGGCTGCTCTCTGGGTGTCCCCGGCCAGGGCAGAGGCTGGGGGACAGGAGGCCGGGGGCGGGGTCTCCTCTTGTCTCCTTAGCCCCCTTGGCTGTGCTGCTTCTCCATCCCCTCCTTCTCCCCCCACACAGGAGGAGGGGGCAAGATGCTCCCCAACACAGACACCTCGCCCTCAAGACCCACCCACAGCCGACAGCAGGCTCTGGAAGCCTCGCAGAACGACACAAACACTGACAATTAGCAAGTCCACAGCCGTCACCCCACCCAGCTTTGGGAAGAAGGGGAGACACATTATCTTATATTTAGCACCGCTCCTTATAGCTCTAAAGTCACTTTTTGGTGCAAAAACATAAAAAAAAATGTATTATGTATGACTTGATATCACATTTGATATATTTAGATAATTTTTCAGAAAAGAAAACCAACAAAACCTCTCTGGGAAAAAGAAATTCCCTTTTCCCAAAAATTTCCAGGTTATTTTCGGTGCCTTCCAGGCTCTCCTCTGGCAAGCCAAAGGGTCGGGGGGCCCCCCCACTCCCAGCCCCAGGGGCCCGGCTCCGGGGAGAGGCGAGCTAGCAGCTCTTCCTCGGGCGCACACGCCCCACGGACGGGTGTCAGATTGATTAACTTCTTGATGGTAGAGAGCTCCCTAATGTTTTTCTTTGCAATGTCTCGGCTCTAAACGATCGTGACCCAAGGCAATTTACAGTTACTTCCATTTTTTTTAATGAAGTCTGATTTAATAGTCGGAATGGTTAATGGCCTCGTCTGTCACACATAATAAAACAGAGCCTAATTGTATTTTAAAAAGGCCCTTTTGGTATGAACAGAAGCAACAACTTGATTGCATTCGGAGAGAGGGTTTTGGTGTGTGCTAAGATGGCTTCCCAAGGGCACCAGACAGGTCTCCGTGGGTTGTCTTTCCCCTCCCCCCACACACACCCATAGGCCTTGCTTCTAAAGGAATTTCTCAATTCCCCCAGCCAGTTAAAGCCTGTGGCCCTCCTGCCAGCCTCCTTAGGACGCCCGTCCTGGCCTCCCAGGGCTTTCCACACCGCACTGTAATTACAGCCTTGCAGGCTCTCCCACGGAAGAAAATGGCCTGATACCCATTTTATACCTGGGAAAACTGAGGCTGGCTTGCCCGACTGGCCCGGAGCCCCAGGGCAGTGAGTCAGTGCCTCTGGTAGGTTCTGCTGTCAGCTCCAACCACCTGACACTCTCCACCCAGCCAGGCAGCCCCGAGCGCTCCTCCTGCGGCAGCAGGGGGCCCCTGGGAAGCTGGGGGGGCCTGTCCGCTCAGCATCACTGTGGCTGACCCCCGAATGCAGAAGCCACGAGGATGCTAAGGCAAAGAGAAGCAATTCACCCAGGAACACACAGTTTGTTCAAGGGGACCTGAGATGAAGGGCCTTTAAGCAAATACCCACTTGCCTTTATAAAATAAAAAAAGGCTCCCTCCTTTCCAGGAGCCTGGAGCCTGGGGTGCACACACCAGCCCACTGAACCCAGCGTTACAGGCAAGGGCTTGAGGATCCAGGGGGCCTGGCCGAGGCCTCTAGCTGGCACCACGCTGGGTGCACAGTGACCCTCGCCCCAGGCACCGGACCTGTCGTCATGAGGCCATGGGCTGGTTTGTCCCCAACCTTGGGTTCCCTCCCTGAGAGCCAGCTTTCCCTCTGGAACACACAACCTTGCTCTTCATGCCTGCCCTTCCCTCCGGCCCTGCTGCGGGGTCGTCCCCTCCAGGCCCCTGCCTTCAGTGGGAGCTTGGCTGAGGGCGGATGAAGGTGCCAGGCAGGTCCACAGAGTCTGCCTGGAGGGAGACCGGATTCCTGTGCAAGAAATGCCTGGCCACGGGGGCTGCTTGGCCTTGCCGGGGCATGCGCCCTGCGATGCTGGGAAATGGGGCCTGTCTGGACATTCCTATCCTTCGTCTTGTGGCCTCTTTTAAGCGCTGGTGCCCAAGCGGAGGCTGAGGAGGAGGATAGAACATGTGGGCTCTTGTCCAGTGTCCTTGGCCAGAAGGGTGGGTGGCTAGGAGAATTATCCAGGCAAGACGAATGCTGCTCCCCGGAGTTGGCAGGGCAGAGGGCCTGCGGGCTGGTGCCTGGACTTCCAGAGGCGTCTGCGGGCACAGCCAGGGCTGCAGGCTCCCCTGACTTCTCTAACAAGGGGAAGGGGTCATGAGTCTGGGGATCCTTCTAGCCCCTTGCCGCTACTAGGTCCAGAGAGGAGAAATGGGCTTGGGGTCGGCCGGACTGGGTTCCCAGCTGCCCACCTTCCAACAGGTGTGCCTGAAGAGCCAGGCTCAGGTGGTGGAGGGGATGAGCAGACCACACAGGGCCACGCTCACCCAAGCAGAAAGCCCTACGGCTTAGGGGCAGGTAGCAAACACTTGGGGAAAATGGAGAGGGAGCATGTGCTCTCTCTCCCTCTCTCTCTCTTTCTCTCCATCTCTAATCTTCAAGCTGAAAAGGACAAAACAAAAGTGAGTGGCAGAAATGGCTGCAGCAGAGGCTCTCCTGGAAGGAAAATTAAAATGAGCCCTTGCAAAGAGAAGGCTTGATGACTCTCCGTGTTGCCAGAAGTTCCAACTGGGCACGGGGACAATTCTCCTCAGGGACACGAGAAGGCAAGATTTCCTCCCGATTGTCTCTGCCAGCCCTCCGGCAACTATAAGTAGAGTAAGGAACCTTGGGCTGAATCTGGCATCTCCCTTCCCTTCTCATCCAGCCCCAGCCTCACGAAACACAGCCGCTGCGTGCTGTCCTTGCCTCTTCTCTCATTCTTCTCTAGCAAAGTCCCAGTGCTGGATAAATCCAGTGTCCATTCTCTCTGCTCCCGCCCTCAGACAGGGAACGGAGCTGGAGAGAAGCCCACGACCAGCTGTATCAGTCAGCATTGGCCGCACTCTGGTAACGAACAACCCCCAGACCTCAGAGGACACAGGCCACAAAGGCTCATTCTTCACTAGGAGAGAACAGGTGCACCCCGGGCGGCGCTCCCCTGTTGCCCCTGCTCCGGCATCCGGATTGTCCGGGCGGCCTCTGTCTGGGATGGGGCCAGGCTGGAGGCAGAGAGAAAAGAGAACATGGTGGAGACACCTGATGGCTCAAAGCTCCTGCTTTCCCTCCCACTGATGAGTGCAAGTGTCCTGGCCAAGTCTGATGTCATTAGGGCAGAAATAAGAGTTCTCCCCCAGGAAGCGCTTGCGACTCTTTTTACAAAATAATAGAGGCTAGCCAATGTGGGAGTACAGTCTCACTTGCACTACTGGGGCCTCCAACAGGCCTCCATCTGTCCTGTCCATTCTTCCCCCACAACCTGAAATCTTTATTTGACGCCTTTCGCACCCTTCTCCAATGCCGGGGCCAACCCACCCCCCACTTGCACTCTAGCTGATGCTGTCCTTCAATCACAGAAGAGACAGAGGCAACCAGAAGAAACCTTTCACTGCTGTCAGCACCAAAGCGACCAACTTCAAGGCCCAGTCGCGTGCTCCCTGCCCTCTCTCCCTTCCGTAGTTCCTGAGCTCTCTGCGCCTCTCTCCTCTTCTGGGCCCCAGCCTTCATCCCCTCCTTATCCCTCCACCTCCTCCTGAACACCCCTCTGTCTCCCTGACACGCCCCTGTTCCCTTCTTGGCTGCATCCTTCTTCTCAGACTTCAACCTGCTGCTTCAGCCCCATCTAAAAACACTCTCTTGACCCCACCCCCCACTCCAGCTCCCAGCTCGCAGCTGCTCCTTTGTATGGCAAAATTCCCACAAAACGCTGCTCTGCTCTGCCTCCACTTCCTCAGTGGCCCTTCTCTCTAGGCCCACTCCACCGCCCACAGAAACGGGTCTCCCTGGGCCCCCAGCTCACTCCACATTGTTCATCCCATGGTCCGTCAGTCTGTCCTCCCTTTTCGCAGTCACCAGCAGCCTTTGACATAAACAGTCCTCTGTCCTCCAGGAACCCTGGTCTCAGGGGCAATGCTATCCCTTGGTTGTCCTAGTCCCCTGGTCACTTCCACTCGACCCAACACTTACTAGTTGCCACTCATATTTCTGACCCTTAAACTTCAGAGAATCCAGGGCTTAATTCTCACACCTCCTTTCCATCCTCAGTGGGCTCACAGACAAGGCGTGGAGCACCACCTGCATCCTGATCAGGTCTCTACGGACACCCTGGCCCCATCAACTTGCCCCTGACCTTCAGATTCATCTAGGCAGCTGCCTGATCAACAGCTCTATTTAGACACAGTGAAACAAGGCCAAAACCCAACTCTTGACTTTTAACCCTAAATCCTCTGTTCCCACCCCTGTTGTTGACTTAACGGTTGTCTTGGTTACTGGCACCCACATACTTACCCACCCCAGTGCTCTTCCTCCCTTTCTACATGATATCATTTCCGTTCTGGTATCATTTCCTCTCAGCCTGAAGGACTTCCTTGACTGTCTTTCCTTGTGTGGGTCTTGCTGGCAAGAAATTCTGTCAGCCTTTGCTTATTGGAAAATGCCTTTATTTCATATTCATTTTTGAGATATATTTTTGCAGGATATAGAATTTTATGTTGACAGGGTTTTTCCTTTCAAGACAGTCAAGATTCATTCATTGTCTAGTAATTATTTTTCTGATGAGGAGTCAGCCATCATTCCTATTGTGGTGCATCTTTTTTTCTCCTGCTATTTTTAGGATTCCCCCCCACCCCCACCCGCCACTGCCATCTTTGGTACACTGGGTTAGCAGTTTAACATGTGTATCTAGTACTCTTTAATCTTTTTTTGAAATTTAAATCAATTTTATTTTCAGTGTTCCAAAATTCTTGCATAGGATTCATTGCTCTTCATGGATTTGTGGGTTGCTGATTTTGAGGAAACTTGGAAAATGTTGGCTACTATTTCTTCAAGTATTTTTCTGTCCTATTGTCTCTTCTCCTTCTGGAATTCCAACTACTTGAAAGGCACACTTTTTGATACAGGTTTTTGAAGCTCTATTTTTTCTTTCCCTCAGTATCTTTTTCTCTGGGTACTTCATTTGGCTATTGACTGGTCTTCAAGGACATGGTTGAATCTAATCTTCTAAATTTTTTCTTGTATAGATTGTATTATGCAGTTCCAGGATTTCCATTTGGTTCTTTTTTAGAGTTTTCATATTCTTCCTGAATATTTCCCATCTCATTACCAATTAGTCCATTATTCCTATTGGTTCTTAAAAAAAACTTTTCACATTTATTTTAGAGTCCTTGTCCTTGATTCCAACATCTATGTTATATCTGTCTCTACTTGTGTTGACTGATTTTTCTTTGACTATGGGTTACATATTTCTGTTTTTAGGAATTCCTTGTAATCCTGGATTGTATGTTGGACATTATGAATGATTTGTTGTAAGGGTCTAGATTTGGTTATCTTCCTTTGAAGAGTGTTGTGTGCTATTATTCTAACAAGCTGTTAAATTACCAGCAGATCATCTTAATCCTGAGATGGCTTAATTTTAGGATCTGTTTTGGTAGGTTTATTTCTGTTTTTTCCTTAGTTATGGAGTGAATCCCTTAGTCCTGGGATATATCTTTACTTCCGAAATGTGGGCTTCCTGGAGTTTCTATGGAAAGTCTGAATCCAAAGCCCCACTAACTTGAGTGTGGTAGGAAGTTGAAATTTCTGCTCAGCTCTTTTAGTCTTGCAGTTGTTGACTTCATTGAGGCACCCTGGAATTTTGAGCCCACAAGGACAAATAAGGAGTCAGGCAAGGATTTGAAAAGAGTTTATATACAGATTATAAAAAGAGGCTCTCTGCCCTATGACTCCCACTTTTCTCCTCAATTTCCAGCTTCTCTAAAAGCCTTAGCTCAGTAAGAACTCTGCTTGAGCTCTTTCACTGTGCATTGTGTGGGCCAATGAGTACCCTCAGCAAAACACTTGTATAAATGTGGGTCCCATTCAGTGTGTTTCCCTTCTCTCAAGGATTGAATCTCCTCTAGTAGGTGGTTGCGTTAGGTCATTCTCCCACGCCTCCAGAGTTATCATTATTATCAGTACAAGAGTTAGTCTGCTACAGGCTGCTCTGTGATAACCAGAGACTGGAGGTTCAACCTTTTGGACTTAGATACCAGCTATTATCTGGCAACTCTCAAATTTATATCTATACCCCAATGTCTCCTTGATATCCAGACCTGTATATTCAACAGCTTCTATACTGTCAAATAGGAATTTCAAACTATTCATGAACATAAGTAATCCCCTGATCATTTCCCTAACAAAATTGCTCCATGGCAGTAGCTGAGCCTGGGTGGCAATGTGAAAAGTAATGTGTCCTTCATGGCCACTTGAACCCCTTGTGCTCCAGAACCTCTGTGTGCTACTTTGTCTCAAGAATGTGTCTGGAAAACAAACCATGAAACCATCCCAGTAAAAATACCTTTGTCAGGCCCAGAGAAGACAAGGGTCTTGTCAAGACCAAATAGCTATTGGTGACAAGTGGGTGTAAGACCTTAGATATCCGGGGCTCCAGCCCAGCACTGATTCATTTCTTGTTATTAGGGTCTTAAAACTAATCACACCTGTCTCTTATCCCAGTCTCCAGGACTTCACCTTCCCACAGGCCCCACCTGTTCACCCACAGGTGGCGGCAACACAGGTTCCATGACCTCTAGGGTCTTTTCTTTCTTTAGACTTCCTTCTTGTCTGCTTCCCACCACTACTATGAAACTCAACTGTCTCACCCCCCCTTCTCTGAGGTCCCCCTACACATATGCACACACACACATGCACATACACACACACACACACACACACACACACACATCACTAAGCTCTCTCAAGGACCACCACCACAGTGTCTCCACCCATAGGACCTCCCAGGGTGACCTATTAGACTCCTAGGCTCTCTTATACACTCACCTACATCTTTTTTCCACCCATCAGACTCAAAAGTTGCTCATCCTATATCCCCATTACTGTGAGTCCTCTTTCCTAAGGGATCTAATTAATAACAACTCCAGATTGCCTTGGGAATAGGGTGTTTGTTTCATAGCTGTCCTGGGTGAGAAGCATTAGGGGCAGGATTTTCAATTTAATTTGTTTTCTTGCAGACCCTCTGAGCACAGGTGCTAGGACACTCCCTAATCCATCACCACTGCCCTCTAAGACTCCCCGAATGGGACCCAGGTCTCCAGACCCTAGGTAGTTTGATTCTCCTTATTCTACTCATTCTTTCTCTAATATCAAACTAAGAAGTCAGTGGCTGAATCCTATCCTGACCCTTAAATTTCTGCATGTGAACCAGAGACTTTGGGAGCCACTAATAAGAATGACTAATTATGGGAATGACGGTCACTTGGCAGGCAAACAGTAGTGTTTTTTCTGGGACAGGCTTTCACCTAATTCCAAGGATATCAAATACATCCCTCTCTACTCTTCTCCTGGAATGTTGGTAGCTAGAGGGGTCGGGGGGCTTAGGTAAGATTTTGTACTCTGGGAACCATCTTGTATAGACTCCATCTTGCTCATGCATGGACCACCTTTTGATCCCATGACACCAGGTACTTTGACCTCATGACACCAGGAAGAAAAGTAGAATGAACAGACCTCAGTGCAGGCAAATAAGAAGCCACAGACCTCAAGGTGGAAATTACTCGCTGTGGGCTCACAGGGGATTGGGCTCTGAGCTCTAAAGCCACCTTCCTTTGTTCAGTCTGTTATATGGGGTGGCCACAGAGTAACACAGGTAACTATACATAACTAAATGCCTTATTGATCCTTCAACACATGATGTGTTCAATGACATTCCATGACATGTCTAATGTGCTGTCCTTCACTAGCCATGCAAAGTTCAATGTGCTGTGCAAAATCACTACCAACACATTGCTCTAAAGCAACACTTCCATCTATCCATCTCACTGTGTTCATGATGTATTGCCTCCAATAAATTGTATCTCTGATTTTTCTGGATCTGTAGCTATAGCATACCCCAAAAGAGGTAGTCTCAAGAGGGCTCAATTTGGAAAAATGAATGAATGAATGAATGAACAAATAAATAAATGACATTATCTACATGTTCAAACTTGATGGCCCCTTTCTGGTCTCTAAAGCACTTATGCAATCATTATTTGTCATTCTTGGTGTTCTTCTTCCACCAGCTATAGCCCAAGTCTCATATAGAGAGTGCCCTGAATACAACAGCCCAAAGAGCTGTTCTGTCCAAAAAGAGTAGAAACCATGCAGATATTGCCTCTTCCTCCTCTCTACAAGGCCTTGTCTATGCTCCACCCTGAACTTGAGGCTGTTCTGATCACCAGCTAGCCCCACCTCCCTGAGGGAGATGAAACTATAGAGCCGGGAAGCCTAGTAGAGCAGTGGGATGGACTAAGGAGATGGGGAAGGGGTTGCTACAGGCGGACAGCTGGGAAAACACACCTTTTGATCCTCCTTCCTTCCCATGGAAATAGGATCCAGATCCCCGAGATGGTAGTGAAGGGGCTGTGCAGAGCCAGGAAGTTTCTAGTTCAAATCCTAGGTCTTCCACTTAAAACCAGGTGACTTTGGGGGAGCTACTTGGCCTGGCTGAGCATCTGTTTCCACACAGCCCTGTAGAGATACAAATTAGAGGACAGCCTCTGCCCTCGTGGAGCACAGGAATTGTGACTTGAGTAAAGGTTCTTAAATCAATAGATCCATTATTTTCCAATGAGAGATACCCTTCAACATAGAGACAGGCAAGGCAGTGTCAGGATCGAGAGATCAAGCTCTGACATCAAAAAGTCCTGGATTCAAATCTCCCCTCCACCATTTGTCTCCTTGGATTCAAATCCAAGTCCTGGATTCAAATCTCCCCCTCCATCATTTAGCAGCTCAGTGGCTCTGGGCAGGATGCTTGATTGGTGTGTGACTCAGTTTCCCCTTCTGTGAAATGGAGCCATTACTAGGAGTGTGTAAGGATTATGATCCTTACATCAGGAAATGATGTATGCCAAGCCGTTAGTACAGTGCTTGGTACCCTCGGTACATGTTAAGACTATCTACGTATCTCAGTGAGCCTTGCTCTCAGGACTTCTCTTTACAAAATGGATACGAGAATCAATTTACAAACCACAGGAAAAACAATTTCATTGTCTCAGTTCCTTCCACCTTTCCTGCTATCACCAAACAGCACCTTATACAGTCATCAACCCAGTCATTTGTGGCTGCTTCCAGCAGTCTGCCGCTGGCCCAGGCCGTGTAAACAACAACTAAAGGTATCAACGACAAGGCTCAAGGGAAAGTTCTCAGTAACGTCCTCAATGCTAGCATCACATCACGGGAGCAGGTACCATGCTCTGGCCCCTCTGTGGCAGATGGTGGTCAGCGGGGTGGAGAGGCTCTGCACAGCTATGGAAGTAGGCAGATTGTGGGCTCACAATCTAGTTTCGATAGTTGTCTGACCCCCCCGGCCCCCACCCTCCCCTGAAGCGTATGATAGATGTCAGTTTGGTGGTAAAGGGATGTTGCAGTGTTCCAGGCCGGAGGCCGCCAGGGTCAGTGGGGGTTGGGGGGAGCCCTGCGTTATCCCTCCGGCATGGAAACTCAGCCAGGCAGAAGGTGAGGAAAGCCACAGGGGACTGTAAGTGAGCCTAGCCCGTCTAGCTTTGTGTACTCATAAAGAACAGCCCACCCCTGGCCCCCCTTCCCAGGTTGCTAAAGAGGATCCAGAACCAGAAAGACAATTAAGCACTCTTGCCTCTGTGCCAGGTCTCCCAGACTCCTCTTCCCTCCAGGTCAGAGCTCAAGAACAGGGCAGTGACTCCAGTCTTTTAAGAGCTTTGTTGGAAGGTGTCCAATGTTCAGCCTTGTCTGGCTGTAATTCTCTTTAAATCTTCTGAGGTTTCCCCATTACTGAGCACTTCCCTGGCCCTCTCCTTGCCTGATGATTAAGCATGGAGGGAGATGTTAGTTTTTTTTCCCACCACCTACCTGTTATTTGGGTGGAGATGTCTTCTTAATTCTTTAGCCCAAGAGAACAAGCTACCTACTTCCTTTGACTCATGGTCTGAGACATACTTGGACATGGAGTGGAGAGGCCTTGCTACAGAAAACCTTTTAAAGAGAAGACCGAGTATAATTTAAATGCATAATAGATTTCTATCCCACTTGCCAAAAGCCATCCTAAAAGGGCTGATACAGTCTGTTAAATGCTGCTAATTATATAGTAGAAACACGTACCCTTGCAGACTTGAAGCCAGAGGGCTCCTGCCATCCTGGCCTCCCTAGACCAGTTTTTCTGAGCAGAGTCACAGAGGAGCCCCTGGAAAATACCCAGGCCAGGGAAACAGGGCCTGTGGGATGGACTCTCATCCTAGAAGTTACCTGACCTGGGAACACTGGGAATCAAGCATATTCCAAACTGCACACACATGAAAAGAAACCAAGTGGTCACCATTCAAGACCCGTCCCTGTTCATTCCAGAAGCTCTTGGACTTTCTCCTTTTCCCCTCTTCCCTCTTCTCTACCACTCACCCCTGCACCCACCTTCCTCCATGCTCACATGCCCACCACGCATCTATGTTTTCAAACAAACCACTATGTTTTCAGAGTCAACTGGCAGAGTCAACCAATTTCATTGCTCTTGTTGGGACCCCCCCCCTGGCACTTTGTGTCACAGACTCTGCTTTTGATCTTCTGATTCCACACAGCTTTATAACCCAAGTGGTCATACCCATGAGAGCATATCTAAGGTCTTCCTAAGTAGGTAGTGCCTTTCTCTCACAGCACCCAGAGAGCTAGACACGAAAGCAGTGTTTAAAAAGAGTGGTTGATCCTCCAATATATTTGATTCAAAAGTGCAAATCATAGGGGCACCCAGCTGGCTCAGTCAGTTGAGCGTCCGACTCTTGGTTTCGCTTAGGTCATGATCTCAGGGTCGTGAGATCAAGCCCCACATTGGGTACGTGCTCAGCATGTACTGTTGGAGTCTGCTTGAGATTCTCTGCCTCTCCCTCTTCCTCTGACCCTCCTCCCACTCACATGCATGTTGTCTCCACCCCCGCTAAAATAAATAAATAAATAGATAAATAAATAAATAAAATTTTAAAAGAAAAAAGGAGAAACGGAAATAATGTAACCGCACAAAACCGCAGGAGCAGCCATGGGCTAGACCCTGAGACGCTCACAGTCGTCTGTGCTCGCTCAGTATCCTCTTCCTTGGGGGAGGCAAACTGGGGTTTCCTGACGCCAAAACAACTTCTGTGCCTGCCTTGTTCTCTAAGGACAGTAACTCTTGACTGAGAGGTTTTTCTGTCAGGATGAGCTCCACCAGCCCCCAAGGAGGAGGGTGATCGTTAGGAGCCCCCTGCAGTGCCTACAGTTCAACAGAGACCAATCTAACCTCTCGTTCCCAGACCCAGATGTATGATAAAGAAAGTAAGAACAGGGTGAGATCCACAGAGTTTATGGCCTCCCAAGTCGGAAAGCCGACATTGCTCTGAAAGGAGCTGTGTCTGAAATCCACAGGGATGCTTTTGCTCCCTGCAGAGGCCATTTTCCTTCTGGGCACTAACTTAGGTTGGTCCCCAATCCTGCCTCTCCCCACAGCTCCCACCTCAAATGCACATACTAAGGCTTGCCGAAAGATCCCAAAGGAGAGGATGAGAGCATCTTGTCAAGACGGGAGCCTGTGGAAGGTAAAAAGAAGGTGGTGTGGGGGTAAGCACATCGAACATTTCAAGGAAAACAACTTAAAAATTAATGGACTCTCAGGAAAGGAAAGCATCGCAAGATAATCAATCAGGCTAGGTTTTCTGAGCACCTGTCAGTCGATCAAAAACATTCACTGGCTGCCTGCTAAGCATGAGGCCCGCCGGAAATGCTGAAGTGGACACAGAGATGTAGCATATATAAAAAAGAAATGTTTGGGAAAAACTGGTTTTAGCCTCTGCCCTTTGGGAGGTTTAACGCAAGCGGAGCAAACAAATCTAATCTAAACCTCTCTTCCTGAAGGCCCCTGTGCTTACCCACGCGCTGTCCAGGTTCCTTTCTCAGATGCCCACGTCAGGGTCTCCTAGCACCCCCAGTCTCCCAGTCCTCCTAGTCTCCCAGTGCCCCTGGTCTCCCGGGGCTCCCATGCAAGTTTCCACCCATGCGTCTTATAAGCATCCAAGTGCACCACCAGTGACGGCTCTGGGGGCAGTGGTTAGGGAAGACTTCACAGAGGAGATCAAATTTAAACTGGGTCTTGAAGAATGGATAAATTTGGAAGGCTGAGAGCTTTCCAAGGCAGAAAGGAGCTCACCATGTCGTTAAATGTTAGGTGCAGACGGACCTAATTCGAATGTGATGGATGCTCTCTCACTGGGAAAAACAGATTCTGAAGGGAGTGCTGAGAAGGGGCCTCGAAATGAGGGAAGAATGGCCAAAGGCCAGAGGTGGGGGGGTGACAGTGTCCCAGCAAGCTGTCAAGGGAAGGACATTCAAGGTACTAAGAGCGGAACAGGCAAAGACAGAGGCTGGAAAGAGCAAGTCTGGGGCAAGAGTATCTACGTGGGGCCAAGACTTTAATAATATTAAAGACCCCGTGTTCCTCATCAATGTCTCTATCCCCCATCCCAGTCTGTGTCCTCCAGCTAGGCCATGGAGATTAATAATGGCACAAAAGGAAAGGAGGTACAGTAGGGTAACGACAGTCACTATAAAGCTGTGACCCTCAAGAGTCTTTTAGTACTTTATTTTTCTTTGGCCTCTCTAGGAAGACAATAAAGGGTCTTGAAAGTCAGGTTTTTACTGAGAATGCAAAGGGAGTTTTACATTTTTAAGAGCCCCATTCACATACTAGAAGCAAGCTTGGATGGCTGAATGTGTAGTTTGTCTCTAAGCTGCAGACAGAGGGAACTTAGTAGAGCTCCTTTGTGAGGGAGAGAGTGGAATGACTCCCAAGACAGGGAGAGGTGCTCAAGGAGAGTAGGTTGTAAAGAAGTTAGGCCACCTGTGACTGCTCCTGCTTTCTTGAGGCCAAACCTTGGGTATGGATGGGGTCGGGGGTGGGAGGCATGGGTAGAGATGGAGAATAAGACAGAAGCTGCACGGTGGGGTTATGGACGGCTTTCCTAGGCACAGCCAGTATGGCACGGAGTCACTGGCTCACCACTGGTAGAGGGAATTGTCTAATTAAGACTGAGAAAATACTGTTGGCTTCCCCAAGCTTGAGCTAGATGTTCAGGGCATTCCAAAGTTCCAGCTTTCTTCCCACCTCTGTCCCCAAGGTCCAAGGTCTCCCTCAAGGCCAAGCATTGGAGAACTGACTTCCCATAAGCCCTACCTCCCATCTGTCAGATGCCATCTCAGGGAAGAGAAGAGAAAGAGGCTCTGAGAAGCTGAGCATCTCTTCCAAAGAGGCAGTCCGAAGCCTAAGACAGACTAAGAGAGTGAGTTATCTTTGCTTTGCAAGTTTAAGGCCATCCACCTCTTCCCACCCCCTTCCGAAGCTTGATGGAGCTCATGAGGGAGTCTAAGTTAGTGGTATGAAATGAAGAAACTGCAACTTTGTTTGCACAGTCTGAGTCTTAAAGTGTGGGAGGTGGGAAGAGGAGCAAGGTCTGCAAATGCACAGGGAACACGGTCTCACGCAGTGGTTTGCTGGCTGACAATCGCTTGGGGCTTTCTAAAAATGCAGATTCCATTGTCTCAATTCCAGACGTGCACAGTCAGAACGCTGGAGGGGAGGCCAGAGAGGCTGCATTTGAACAGCTTTCCTTGTGACCTCGTGACTCCAATATGGAAAGCACAGTGAAGCCAGGGGGCAGGAACCAGCCTGGGACAGAGCATCCCTTCCTCGGACTCTAAGGGAAAAAATGAGGGCGGTGCCCAAGGGCAACCACAGCAAGCAGAGGTGAGTGGAAGTGGAGGGGTGGGGTGGTTGGGGGGGAGGGGGCGGGGAAGGGAGCCTGTTGGAATAAACTGGTCTCAATCCACTGCACTGGGTACAGAAGAGACAGGAAGTAGTTATGCAGGTTGCAAAGGAACTTTGTCTTCATTTTCCTGTTTTTTTTTTTTTGTTTGTTTGTTTGTTTGTTTGTTTGAAGTGAGAGTCGGGGAGGCTGTGTAGGCTGTGGGGACAGGCAGGTGCCGCGGAGAATGAAAATCTGAGAAGGAATGTCTGATTGGTAGTGCTCTAGAAAAGCCTTGCAGAACTAACTAGGGCTCTGAGCACCTGGCTTAGTGCCCACCTAAAACACACTTTTTCTCTGCCACCAGGCTGAGTAGGGAGGTGAGCAGGAAATGGTGATGAGCAGAATGGGTTTGGAGAGTCACTCTGGGAAAAGCAGGGAGTCCACCAAGGGGATGGTAAAGACCCAGGTCACGGGGGCTTCTCTGAACCTGGAGACAAGTTCAACTTCCTTGGAAAAAGTTAGCTTCCGTTCCACATTTAGTACCAGGACAAAAATACCAAAAGGCATTCTTCAGGGAGAGCAGTAGTGATGGGCTGGAATGAAAGGAAATGTAATTTCTTCTTTAACTGTACCTATGGATTATTCAGAAGTTTTGGGTTTTATGAAAAAATGTTCTTATGTAACCATGTGGCTTAAAAAAAAAATACCCAAAGCATATCATTACATTTTTGGATTATATGTGATATGTATAATACTTCTTGGCAATACAGTTTATAAGTTGGAAAAAAGGGAAAAAAAAACAGATCTTAACTTAATAAGTGGCTAGTAATTTATCAAAACATTACAAGGAAGTAATCACAAATGTTTTAATGTAGTATTACTAACTGACCATCTTGGCATCTTGAATACTCCATAAGTCCAATATACTTTCTATACTCACTATAACTGAACATCTAATGCTAGCTGATCAATAAATTCTTTGGTTCTATTGCACACTTTTATTTTAGAATACTTAGGCAAGACAAAGGAATGTTTGCTTCCAAATACACTGATTAAAGTATACACTCCACTGAGGTGCATTTAAAAAAAAAAAAAGCATGCATGAAAAGGATGTCTTAAATTTTCATACTTAATTTCAAACTCCAAACTTTTTTTTCAGGGCGCCTGGGTGGCTCAGTCAGGTGGGCATCTGACTCTTGATTTTGGCTCACGTCAGGATCTCAGGGTCGTGAGATCAAGCCCAGCCTCGAGTGGTGAGTCGGGTTGGGGAGTCTGCTTAAGACTTTCTCTCCCTCTCCCTCTACTCCTCCCCACATGCTCGCTTTTTCTAATGGATAAATAAATCTTTAAAACAACAACAAAAAGCCAACAAAAAAAACAAGCTCCAATTATTTGTAAAGGTTTATTCACTTGAGAGAAAGCGTGTGTGCTTGTGGGGCGGGAGGAGGCAATCTTCAAGCAGACTCCTCGCGGAGCTCAGAGCCCCATGCAGAGCTCCATCTCACAATCCATGAGATCATGACCTGAGCCAAAACCATGAGGCGGATGCTTAATCTACTGAGCCACCCAGGCGCCCCACAAACTCTGAATTTTAAGTGGACCACATGGAACTTTTGTGTTCCTCAAAGCCAGTTAAAAGAAACTATATTACGTGTCCATTATGACCTGCTGAATGGATTAATATGTTTCAGAAATCTTTTCTTATGATTTCTAATAGCTTTCTCAACTGAATGTGCTGTTAGAGAAGCTTGAAACGTTTCCGATTAAGTATGTATGTACATCCAAAGAGTGGAAAAAACATACATCAGTGTTTTTCTCTGATTGTTATAATCTGGATTATTATTATTATTTTGGTGGTGTTTTTGTATTTCACAAAAATAGGGGGTCTATTAGGAAAAAAAAAGTTAAAAAAGCCCCATTTGCTGCCGGCCAGACTACAAAATACCTTTGTGTCTTTACATGAATATGATAATCAAAAAGGATTTGTGTGACCATTAAAGAGGAATGAGAAGGGGAGCCCCTTTAAACATATATTCACGGAGAAATACTCAGTGCTCTGAAAAATGGGGCAAACAAATGCTGGACGTAATTGCTGAAGGCGGAGGTCAACTCTGCTGTCTAGGGCTACCACGCCAGCCAAACCACCAGAGATGCTCGCCTCCTAACTTCCTCCATGGCAGAAACTGACTCTCTGGACAAGTTTGGATTCTAATATAGAAATATAAGCTGTGGGGCACCTGGGTGGCTCAGTGGGTTAAAGCCTCTGCCTTCGGCTCAGGTCATGATCCCAGGGTCTTGGGATCGAGCCCCGCATCAGGCTCTCTGCTTGACAGGGAGCCTGCTTCCTCCTCTCTCTCTCTGCCTGCCTCTCTGCCTACTGTGACCTCTGTCTGTCAAATAAATAAATAAAATCTTAAAAAAAAAAAAAAAAGAAATATAATCTAGAAACGGGACACAGATAACTGGTGTTTCCTTCCTAGAAATCTGTGTCAGAGTTACAGCATACTGTGATCGTGGCTAGAGCAGGATCAACAGGCTATAGGTAACATCGTTGCACCTAAGAAGCCCCAGAAATGTTTCGGAAGTGGTACTAATGAATGTAAGTGCTTATCATTAAAGGTTTCTCTGAAGTGAAGAACTCTTCTAGCTTGTACAAGCCAGGCTGGTTCTAGTCACAGGACAGTGGCAGGGGCAACCCTGGTGAAGGACTTCCCGAGCAGGCCGCAAACATGCTCTTCGGTTCTAACTCACCTTCATGGCGTAAGTCAAAATAGGCTTCTACTAAAGGCTCCCGGAATTTAAAAAAGCACTTGAACCAGAGCCCCTGCCTTGGCATCTGTTCAGTGTCTCCACACTCCCCACTCTGGACAACCCCAGGCCCGGGGGTGGTGGGTGGAGGGCACGGAGAGCCACCATTCCTCCTTGTTCTGTGTGGCCAGTCCCTGGCCTCTCGGCTCGGCAGGGCCTCTCCGCCTGCGCCTGGGCCTGTGGCTTGGCTCCAGGGAGCGCCCGTCAGCAGGCAGCAGGCAGCAGGGACAGGGGCCATGGGCTAGCCGGGGGAGGACGAAGGGGACGTGGGAGAGGACTGAGTCACACCAGGCCAGGCCAGCACTGCGGTGAGCCTGGCGAGACTAGGTCTGCCCTGAGCCACGCAGCCTAAACCCCGGACCGGACTCCTGAATGACATGAACTTCTACAGCTGCACAGCAGTGGTCTTCGGGCTTGCCCCATGTTACTTTTGGGGCCACAGAGAATTTGCTACAATAGGTCTTCCTTGGACACCTCGGAGGGTGACATCTGTCGCCACTTTTCTGCGAGGGGGAGGAGGTGGCGGGGAAGGCCGCACGCGGTTCCCCGCACATTCGGGCATCTGCTCCCGCACACCGGCCTTGTGCTGAGGGCTCCCGTTCAGTCCTCACAGCTGAACCTCAAAAGTCACTTCCTCATTTCGGGGCATCTGAGGAAGTGAGGAACCAGAGGCAGTCTGATGGCATGGTTTATCTAGTCACCATCCGTGGGCAGAATCGGGGCCCGAATCTGAGACCTCGGATTCCGAGTGGAATTGCACTTTCCATGACATCAGAAATGATAACCAAGGCTTCAGACCAACAGAATGGTATTCTGTCCAGTCATTAAAGACAGAAAAAGTTTGTTTAAAGAACACAACGGAGTTTTTATTCCATCATCCGAGATAACGGAAGTATTTGACCATGACAGGGCGGTCTCCTTCAAGCATTCTACCCTTCCTGAGCATTCCTGTGGTTTAAATGGCCCTAAGAATACTGCGATTCCCAGCTGAGAAACACTGAGACCGCCTGCCTTGTACAGCTCTTCTATTTCCCAGTGTTACCTTTAAGGATTTTATGTTCAACAGCCCTCTTCAGCCAATCACTACATCTGTAAATTGTAAATCTGAAGATCAGGTGTTCCTTGGGGATAGTACTGACTAGGAAAAAAGCACATCCAGGCAAATATAAATGAGGGAATAGTGGGCACAAAATGTGGACGGATTCTCACAGGTCATTTGAACAACCAGATTCTTAGACATCTCTCCCATAATGACTTCAGTTCTTACAGAAACAAATCAATGAAATATTCTAAGATAAGGCCGTTTTCTCAGGGTTTATGTGCAGGGGATCATAAGGGGTAGGGCAGAAAAGGGGGAAACAGGACACAGAGGAGAGAATGAAGCTGACATTTGGCAGATGAAGATCACACCATCGGAGGTTATACAGACATTGCTAGAAACTCCAAATTGAGTTCGCCAAATCTCACTTGATTTTATTAACACATTTGATTTTTATATTTATGTAAAATTTAAGCACCTGGATACTGAAATGATAAGACAAGAAAATAATGCTTTAGTTAATAAAATAGTTAAGCTTTTAGAATATAACAGTTTGTCAGTGGTTGTCATTTGAGAGTTTGAAAACTGAATTTCCTCTGCCTCATACTTCCTTTATACAAGTTAGCTGCAGTGGAAAAGTCCCCTTTGACAACTTCGGAGCACAGGAAGAAACCAGAGCAGTTTGCAGGCCACTAATTCTGTTACAGATGAAAGCATTCAATTATCTCTATAAAATTCAATTCCTTAGAAAATGTGTTTGTGATTGACTAAAGATGTCTCTAAAATGTGGTGCTACCACACACTATTATTCAAGATCTTGATTTAAAAGTTGGAATGATGTAGCTTGTGGTTCTTGGGTAAAACAAAGACAACAAATCTGGTTTTTTTCAAGATAGAAATATTTTCAATATAAAATGGCAACCTAGAATGCTTTTTATTCCAGATGTTAAGCTAGGTTCATTTAAATCTTACTTTTTCCTGCTGCAGCTCAAACATAAAAGCTTGTCATTGCAAAGGGGGTCATTATTGGCATTAAAATCTTTATATGGCATAAAAGTGGGATCAAGAATGGTTTAGAGGTAAGGTATCTCATGAATAAAACTTGGTCAAGATTTAAAATCTGAGTCAGTTGTAGCTGAAGTTCAAGATACATGGTCTCAATGGAGTATCAGTCAGGCAGTGGGTAAGGCCTCTGATGTTTGCTACTTATCGTCAGAAAAATCTACATATACACAAAATCCTGCATAAAATCCCGAAGAGTTCTCTAGATTAATAATCTCCAGCTCAAAGTGACCGGAAAATTGTTTCAGTCAATACACACACATACACATGTATGTGTTTCAACTCCCCACACCCAATGAGCAGCCCCTCCTTGGCTGTGGCCATGGCTGGGACTCTCCTATCCTTTGCTCCAGACTCCTTGCAAGGTGGCACAATCTCATTGTCAATGATGAAACTCAAGGTCCTGCACAGCTTCCTCTGGTTTTTACCTCCTGGAGACCCAGGCTCTATCAGTAGGTGTGGGCTAGCATCTACCTAGCTTGTGGTGGTCCATTGTCTGCTCACCGTACATGGCAGTAGCTCAGTGGTGTTGACCGTGCAAGTGTGGCTCCAATACCTAATTTTGGACAGCTTCTCGAGTCCTCTCCATCCATCCACGTTCAATGCATTCTTGAATGCCTTGCTTCAATGGTATTTTGTCCATCCTCTTACTGCCCATTATTCAAAAGGAGAAAACCAACTTCTCCTTTCTCGGGGATCATCATCTTTCCTAAACTACTTGAAACACTTTCAAGCAATCTTACTACGTCTTAGCTGTAAGGTAGGTGCAGAAGCAGCCGACAAAATTACTGAAGACAGAAGGTAAAACGGTGGTCAGTCCCTATCTCACACCCCATTTACTCCATAAACAACTGTAAGGTCACATAGCTTGCCGCCAAGCATAGGACCATGTTCTGTGGATTAGAGCTTCTGCAAGGCAGGCTTAGTCTGTTGTGGCTTATCCCTGAACTTGTTACCCATATGTGATTCAATGTTCTTGCCTTCTAGTAATGTGGTTGATTTTAAAAATGCAATTGTCCTCCTCTGTGCAAACCAGCATGACATTTGCTTTTTTACAAAATAACCGCTAGTTAAGCCATTTCTACAAACACTTCCCTATCTATTCATCATGGCAGAAAATAGCTTTTAGGTATGCCTTTGATTTCTTTCGGATTCCTACAGTTGTGAACTTTAAATTTCCACTTTAGGCTCATCTTTACATTTTGATGGAAAGGAGGAGTTTGTTAACAAGGAAGCTGGACAGCTGCATGCTGCAAATAGGCTCTTGAGGAGCAAATGAACATGGTCTTCACCTTGGATATATCAGGTGCTTAATATGACCACGCCAGAATAATGGTAACAGACCTGCTTCCAAACCAAAGGGCTTTCAATCTGTTTTGAAGCAAGGGGGAAGAAAGGGTTTGCCGAATGGGGATAAAGACCCAAACATACCACATACTTGTCTCCTAGCCTTCAGCCCCTTGATGACCATGTATAATTATGGACACTGGTTCTAGATGAGAATCTCCCAGGGCAGAAAACTAGCGTCACTAACAGGTTAATGAGCAGGCATGTTCCCAGGGTGAGGTGACAGTGGGAGAGGATCTCTTCCAGCCATCTGTCAAGTGCAGGGATGCTGCAGTCAATGCTGGAAGGTTCCTTCTAGACTGTTCATAGAGTTCTATGGGGTGGCAATTAAGTTGCACTTGTTTACATAAGTTTCTACCAACGCACCATGGTTGCTGAAGCCATGCCAGTCCCCGGGCCGTTCGAGGCCAAGCAGGGGCATGGAGTTCAGCTTCTGAGGCCCCTTGTTTTGCATCCTAAAGTGTGTCTGTTTTCAGTGCTTTGAAGAAAGCACTCTGCTAACCAGAAAAGTACTGATTCATCCCAGGAGCTGAGCTCTTACAAGGCACAAAGGAACAGGCTGATATAAAAAGTTATTTTAGAGTTTTCAATTACTTCATGACACTATAACTAATTATGAGTAAGCTGTGCCTTACTTGAGGTTTTTCAATGGAATCTTAAAAAAAGTTTGTTTTGTTTTGTTTGCTAACAGTCTATTTGGAGAGTAAATGTGAATTTCACCTTCTAGTGTGTTTTTGTTTGCAGCACAGATGATGTGTACCAGAGACCATTAATTTGGGACAAGCAGGCTCTGAAACAGACTAAAACGTGTAACTTACCAGCATGCGGGGTAGGCATATGTGTGTGTGTGTGTGTGTGTGTGTGTGTGTTGTGGGGGTAGTATCAAGCAGTGCTATCTGTCTGCCAGGGGAGGGGAGTAACTTTTTATATAAAACAAAACTTAAAAAAGATGAACTCTTAACCACATCATACTGCCAGGACGTGAAATACATACATGTCTTTGTTTCCGTATCATTTAGGGCACGGACAGCAAAATAGAACCCCCTCTTAAAAAAGATCTGTTTAAATTAAAATCAATTAAAAACAATGAAAACTTAGTCCCATAATAACATGGTAAACAACTCAAATGGCTTTTTCTTTTTAATGCTAGGAAAAATGTTCACCTTTCAATGGTGAAAGTACTGTTAACACAGGTAGAGAGCAAACAAGGTAAAAAGTGAAAGCACATACAGACACACACAAATATATATAAAAATTGACCAGAAATCACAGGACATTTAAGCAATGTTTTCTCTTAAGTAGAACTATTTTTTTTTTTGTACTTTAAATAGACTAAAATATTTGGTGTGGGCGGGGGAAGGAAATCAGTATTTCACAATTTTAACTTGAAAACCAGCTGCAATAAAGCCTCAGCTCATCATTTTAAAAAACGGAAAAAAAATGTGGAACCACGTCGTACTTCTGACAATCATAGGATTAAAGCTGACAAAGAACGCATCTACCGTCTACGTCACAGTGCACAGAGGATGCAGCCTCTGAGGACCACCACAGGCAAACGACAACAGGCTCTGCATCCGGCATGTTGCATTACAAAATTAATGCTGTATTAGAAAAATCTCACCTCCCGGGGTTGGTGTTCTAGCTGGTAAGCACCTGAGGGGTCGGGGGTCAGCCACACTGAGGGCACAGCTCAGTCTGGATCAGGACACCCAATGCCTCCACCTGCCATTGGCTGATGCATTCGGTAGCCTCAACAGAACATTCGCTGAGAATAAACACTACATTCTGGCTTCCTGAGCAGGACAGTCTGGGGAATGTAGCAGAGGACAGAGCATCAAAGGCCGAATTTTCCCTCAAGCGAAAAGAAATCCACAATACCACAGTTTTCTCTTACTGCTTAAAAGGTAAACTTCAGATCAGCTTGAACCCCATCAAGACAGGATTTGTACTTCCATACACACAGGTTCTGAAGAACTTTGCTATCTAGTTGTGTCTTCTCTGTTTCGTTAACCCCCCCCCCCCACCCCCCGGTTATCTTCCCTGGATTCCTAAGTGTTCGTCTCACCACCGCGCTGGGTCTTGCTGGTTACGAATCTCACATTCCACCCACAGCAAGAAGGGACTGGAGGACACCTAACCAAGTATCCCAAATGTTGGCAGCCCGAAGACTGTGAATGTAACGGCAATGATTACAACGTTTCAGGGAGTAAGGGTCAGTCACAAGAACACCTAGGGTGACCCCCTCCTCCCGGTGTGCCCAGGACTTCTCCTGGTTTGAAACGTCAAGTCCTGGAGCCAGGGAATGCCTCAGTCCCAAGGCCTCTGGGGGCCGTCGGGTCACCCTGAGCACACCACTAACTCTTCCCTTAGGATCACAAGGGAAAAGATAAGAATTTTCAAGAGCAGAAAGCTACCTATGAGGGCATCAGCTCAAAAAAATTTTTGAGGACACTTGCTAATGGCTAGCTCCTAGGAAGTCCACACATACCTTATTTAATGGTGTTGATTTTAATAGTCGGTAGTACCCTAAGCAAATTAGTGATCAGTGTATATAAACGATCACTCTTGAAACTTGTTTTCAGACAAGTCCTCTAAAGGTCCTTCTGGTTTTGTCCCAGTTATACAGTATTTCACTGAATCTTTTTTGAGATTTTCAGAGCTAAATGAATTTTTTTAAAAGATTTTATTTAATTGAGAGAGAATGAGAGAGAGTGTGAGCATGAGAGGGAGGAGGCTCAGAGGGAGCAGCAGACTCCCCACCAAGCAGGGAGCCCAATGTGGGGCTCGATCCTGGGACTCCAGGATCATGACCTGAGCCGAAGGCAGTTGCTTAATCAACTGGGCCACCCAGGTGCCCAATAATGCAGTTTTATATGTCTTTCCATCTTCTTTTTTAGGTGAAAACACTCTCTGCCAAGTATTTCCCACATTCTTGCTTCATATATTGAAGAGACTGCCAACCGGAGATACTCCCCTCAGATTACAAAGGCCCTGAATTGTTACTTCTAACAGCATTCTGCCAGAAGGCCTGGCCTTGGAAAGAGATGGCAGAGTATTCTCAGATATGAACATTTTTATTTTGCCTACAACGCTGTGATCTAGTTCAGCACTGCTTTCATTTTACTCTTTAGTTCTGCTGGTTTTGCCCTCTTGTATAAAAACAAAAAACGGTTGGTGTCACAGCTTCACTATCACTAATAAAAAGATACAAATGTTTATGCCTTAACGGTCAGGGTCAGAAAAGCAAAAATGAAGCCTGAAGTAAAGTTGGTCTAAAAAGGGACCAATTTGGGTTCTGCGTTTTGCCACTGAATAGGATTTGGAGGGGAAAAAAAAAAATCATACCCATGCAGGTTACCTACTTGCTACATGTGATTATTTCCCCCAATTTTCACTAATCTGTATGTTTATTAGTTACACGAACCAACAAATGACTACATTCTTAAAGCCGGTACATATATTCACCGGAAAAGCTCCCTACTCTTATTCACCAATGTATTTTTTTGTTTGAACAATCCAAGAAAGTGAATAATGAGATTGACAAACATACTTCTCAAGGGACTTACTGAAAAAAAAGAAAAGCTCTTTGGGAGAAGAGACTTTAGTAAGACTTTTATCCCTACAGACAGATGCTAAGAATCAACTTTCTGCTACGGCATTGTAAAGGGTAGAACTTAATATAGAACCAGAAATATGGCAAGCTATCTAGTGACTAACAGTGTAAAATAGCCAAAAGCTTTAAAGCCACAGAGAGAAAGAAAAGTGGAGTGTGAGATAGAAAATACATAATGAAGTATTTTTAGAATTCTAAAACTTCACTTTCATCCTTTTATCAATAGATTATAGATTTCATGGTTCAATAAATTATCATCCTTAATTAGAAATTGAAAGTAAATGCCTAACCCCTCACCCAAAAGAGCAAACTGAAAATTCCGGAGCAACTAAGAGCTTTTTTTTTTTCTCTCTCTCTTTCTTTTGGAGGGTAGGAGAACATCACTTTCCAGGAACTGTTCCGAAGAGAAATCTAAAAGTCCTTTGTCTAGCATGCATGGATCCTTCTCACTGCCATCAGCAGCGGCATTCTTCTTCCAAGGGTCCTTATATTTCAACCAGGGGCTGAAATTTGGGGTCTATTATGGATCTTACAGCAGGAAACCAATCAATACTGAAGTTAACTTGGGCTAACACACTCTGGTCAGATCCTCTGTGAATCAGAGAGGACCCAGAGAACTTTGGGAAATCCATTTCTATTGAGCACAGCCAAGAAAGTTAGGTCTGAATCACCTTCGGCTGCCCATAACTACACGAGAACTTGACTTGGTGGTGCTACTTCCCACAGTATCTTAAGCAGCTTAGCAATCTTTAACCAAGAGGAAAAGAATGGGAAGAGGCAATCTAACATTGAAAAAAAAAAAAATCCTAAACTAGTACCTTCCAGAGACCACTGGCTAGATAATGATTTAATGAATGGGTGTCTACTGCAGTTCTGATGCTCATGAGTTCCAGTTATGATTCTTAATTATCAAGCTGTCTAAAAATGGCATTCTAACTGAACCACCAAATCACGACTTGGCTGAATAAATAAATTACCCTGAAGATCTGAAAGGAAAATGTCTGTAAGCCAATTAGGGAACTTTTACAGAGATCTGAGATTTAAACAACAGATTCATTCAACGGTGTTAAAATATGAGCAGATAAATGACCCCCACTGTTCAGGTATCTCGAGGAGTGTGTATATATACATAAATCCATACATACACGTTATATAATTTATTTCCTACTAAAAAGATTTAAGGCAGTTATGCTATATATAAAGTTACCTAAAATATCCAAGAAAAAACAGTTCCTACTCAAGAAATTACATGAACACTTAGACAAGTTCTTATCATAAAGGCTATTATGAAGCTGTCTACATCTAGCATAGCTGACATTTCCTGGTTGAGGCTCCAAACACAGGAATTCCACTCCAAGAGATGATTTGTCCTGCAGTCCCCACTCATAAAAGGTAGTCTGAACAGATAAAATGTTTGTGAGAACTTGAAAAGAAGATATTAAAGGAACTCAACAGTAGGGTTCTGACTACCTCTAGAGACCATAAACCACCATTGTTACTCTTGATTGTACTAAATACAATCCAAAATGCTCCGTGGTGGAAATGGGCTAGTATTATAAGAAAATCACTGGCTGCAACTGCTGGAGAAGTTCCTAATCCTAAACATAACTTGAAATAGAATTCATGCTATTTGTCCGTCACAAAGACATTTAACTGGAGAGAAGTTCTGAGCCATTTGTAAGATGTGAAATGACGGACCAAGTAGGAACAACATGAGTCTTCCCGGTGAAGAAATTAGGACCCTGGGTAGGAAAAGCACCGTCCTTTTTGGTCTTCCATAAAGATCAATGGAGGGAAACATTCTGATGTCTGCAGATAAAACATGGTTGGCAAGGAAGAGGGCGACCAGCAAGACCACAAGAGGTACATTCTGTTGGGGGTTGGGGGGAGAATACAATTCAGTTGATGAGTATCAAGAATTTAGCAAAGCTCATGAAGCAAAGGAGCTGGGCAATAATTTGCCATGTCGCAACATCGAGGAGTTAGATCAAAGTAAGAGAAAAGATCACGTGTCGCTTATGGCCACAGACTACTTAGTTATTTCAAGAGATATGGGGAGATGGTGTGGAAGGGCACAGT
Source organism: Mustela putorius furo (assembly GCF_011764305.1). Lineage (NCBI taxonomy): Eukaryota > Metazoa > Chordata > Mammalia > Carnivora > Mustelidae > Mustela > Mustela putorius. The sequence continues at coordinate 40,957,324 of NW_025422010.1, forward strand.
CTGTGTAGTTCTAATATACACCTACTAAAGTAACTGATCAGAAAGACAGATTTTGAGTAAGGTGAACATCTTCTGTGTTACTTTATCATTCACCATCGACCAGACCAGTTGAGTACTGAGTTCTGAATAAATGCTCCAAGTGTTTAATTATTTAAAAAAAAAAAAAAAAAAAAAGACAGATCTTAAAGGTATATTTGGACAGCTTTTGGAAGAGGTAGAGAAACCAACTGAGCACGTATAATCTTTACTTGATTTCAATTAGCAAGAGACCAGACTGATTGTTTTTCACCTTCAAAGTCTTAGTCTTGATTGAAACCGACCTAAAAGGCACAAATAAATTGAAATTAAAATAATTTTGACAAAGGAGAAAATTCGTTAAGTTTAAAGGCAGATGAATCAAGCAAAGCTGATCTGGTTTAAGGTTAAGAAAAATGCTAGATATTAAATAATTTGCAATTACGTAATTAGAATACAGAATAAGAGTATTGAATAAGAATATTTAGCTGTCAAGAAAAATTAGGGAGATTTCCTTCTGGCAAAGTGGCAGGTCCTGAGAGAGGCGTAAACCCACAGCTTGAGGGCCAGGACTAAATCCTAGCTATCTTTTTATTACTCAGCACCTAGCACCGCATCAATAAATGTTGACTGAATGAATGGCTGACATAATGTATAATTAGTGTAACTGGTGTAGTTTGAACCTCATCAGGAAGGTTCCCTGAAGTAGGAGAAAAGAACACAAGCAGACTTGTTTCCAAAGGTGGGCCGAAGTCCACTCATGTATCTTAATCCTAAACAGTGCTTACACAAACTTTTCAAAGTTTTTTTAAATTTTTTTTTAAATCTGTAAAACTCTTTTTTAAAAAGAAATCTATACAGAACTCCATTACAGGATGGAAACAAAGCTGCCACTTGAATTGGGGACGTCAATGGGGACGTCACCAGCCTCCAATTCCCTACGGTGGCTCTGGATGGACTGGACTGCAAATCACCATCCATCTTAGGAATGTAATGGAAAACGCGTTCACTCAGTTTTCACGTGAGACCGAGAAAGTTACCAGCCCTGTGGAGGGGCAGTTCTAAATAATGTTGCTCATTTAAACAGAGACAAAATTCAACATTGAGAACTTATCATTGAGAAGAATGAAAACAACCCCAATAAAGGGGGGGAAAAATCAACAAGATTTAAGCCACAGTAGACAAAACAGAATTCAAGAAATAGCATCTTCTAAAAAAGCATGTAAGATTACTGAACACCAGTGGAGTCAATGGCTCGATGGGTGTTAGGCGCTCAGTGTAACAGGCATTGCCAAAGAGCCGAGACCCAGTTGACTATTCTAAGGAAGAGCCCCGACATAGCTGGAGACAGAATCACAGCTGGAACTCTGTCACTGGAAACGGCTCCACGGAACACCTCCATCCAAGACTCATGGCCAGGCCCTTCTGCCTCTTTCAAACCTGTTCTCTACCCCCAGAACTGTTCCCTGACATCACCACAAGCTCTCAAGGAAGCTAAAACCTTTCAAAGGGCAGAGGCTTCACTGGCTCTCTCCAGCCAGCCTGACAGTGGTCATACCTGGGACAAGGGAAGCTGTCTATCAAGTAAGGCCACTATATAAACTATTGTAAATTAAAGAACCCTTCTGGTCCCCAAGTTTAGATCTGTGAAGAGACTTCTGGGCAAGCATTAATACCTAATGATGAGCTGCCTTCACAATGAACCCTGGCATTTGATGCCGTTCTCCTTGCCAAGAATGCCAGTCTCCCGGGCTCTCCCCATGGCCTGCTCCCTTCTTATGTCGAATGTCAGTTCAAGCACCACTTCCTTAGAAAAGCCTTCCCTGCTATGCTCTACCACAGTCCCCTGTTTACCTCCTTCGTAGACAAATGAGCTAATTAAGGGTTAGAGTAACTGATGTCTCAGCCATGGCCGGGACCGGATCTGACTTGTTCACCTTTACCCAAAGCAAAAAAAGTTCCCGGCACACGTAACAGGTGAACAGTTAACTACTTGCTGAAAGAATAAAAAATTGAGTTTGTATGAACACATACATGTACACACAAATACAGGAAAATGGGGGAATACCCAGTAGAAAACAATCAAATGCTGAGAGTATTGAAAATGATACCGGTAGAGACAGCTGAATATGGTTTCAAAGAACAAGTACCAAAAGTGTCTATCTCCAAAAATCTGAAAATGTACTAGTAGGGGGTCAGGAGTGGCAATTTCCCTCTTGTAAAGAGATGCAAACGAGAACTGTTTAAACTGCAGAGTCAACATTCCATCTAAAGATTATCTGCCACCAAACAGACTACCAGAACGGACTACCAATGTAGCGTAGCTTCTGGAATCTCCTCTGGCCACACAGCCTAAAATGTCCTTGGTTGTAATATCAACCACACATTTAGGATTAGTTCAGAAGACCCCAGACTGTAGGTAATTATAAGCTAAAAAACTCGCTAAACAGCTTCTCCCCCAATGTTTAAAATTCTGAATTCATAATTATGTAAAATAACAGATTTTTATAAATTTAATACAACATACTTTAAAAAACAGATGGCCCTTATCTGCTGATCATACCTCAGCATCACTTTTGTAGGTATTTTGCAGAAGCAATTACATTTACAAAAGGTCCATTTCATAATACAACCTGGTAACGAACGCAGAAGAAACTCAGAGAGCACTAGGTCTGCTATTGAAATATTTTAAAAGAGCTTTTAAAAAAGAGTGTTTTTATCTATAGACCGGCTTTAAAAAAAGGATAAATATACTGAAGTCATTGTAGCATATCCCTGAAAATGAATCTACTGCCATTTGTTTTGATGAGGTGTCAGGATAAATCAGCAGACTGCTTGGTTACACGAGTCTATTACTATCCACGGAAATCTGTTTTAAGACAAAGGGACTTATCCATATGAACTCGTACTGTGCTCCAGAACTAACTGGTGCTGGCAGTATTGGAGCCACCATTACTAGTGATGGATGTCATGCTACATGGTTTTGGTATCAGGGCAAAAGTGGGAATGGAAGAGAGGTCTGGAAAGATTTTCTGCAGTTTCCGTATAGTGAGATTTAGCAGTAAATAACACAAAATGAATGTTTAAGACCCACTGAACACATTAAGGTCAAGGATTTCAAAAGTTAATCCACTTTTCTTCCCCCAAGGGTTTATTTTTGGTAAAAGGCAGAAAAATTAGTTTTTCTACAAGGGAAATCTGCTTCTAAATGATAATTTGAAAATCTTGATATATATTATATATTAAAAAAGACACACAAAAATAACGGAGAAGTGGGAATAACAGATTAGGTACTGTAACTTTATAAAGGCTTGCCTAATTCAAGAAGCAGCACACACACACCTAATTTATGCAAACTAAACGTGTATATGAACAGCACAGTACTGTGATGCTGGATCATGACACATTACCTGTACACAGAGCTACTACTGGTATTAACAAACCTGTGGGACACTCGGTTTTATGCCCAACGAGACATCAGTTAAGTCTTTAAAATCTTCTCTTTCTCCTATATGGGAGGGTATTTCTAGACACTAATTTTCCCATCTAATATTCGAATATAGGAAACCGATTCCACAAGGTGCTTTAATGGGTGAGACCTCAAGTGCTGTTTTCTCTCTTGAATTTTTGGACAGTGAACAGTCCATGGGGACCACACACAAATACTATGACAGAAGAGTTGGTACACTGAGTCTTTTGATGGGACTTGAGTGGTGACGAAGCCTTATGACATGCTCGAGCAACGCACTGAAGGAGATCCCATCTGAGTTAATACTTTGTCCAACCACTGTAGAGGTCCATTCAGATGAAGCTCAATCCAGCAAGGAGTGCTCGTTACCGTCTGCCTTCTATTCAAAAGAATACAAGAAAAGAATTATGAAATTAAAAGAACAACATGGCAGTGTTTAGCGACATGCATTAAGAATTTAGATAAATTAAAAGGTTGTATATATGAAAACCTACATTCTTTTGAGCAAGTATTAAGTCAGGATAGCTAGTACTTTGAAAACTATTTAATCCTCAAAGTCTAACAAAATACTTCTAATGATATATATATACACACACACTTTTTTGCTTCTAAAGAGATTAACAAAAATATTCTTTTCTCCTCAAATTAAAATTAGGAGGGTGACCTGACTACTTACCATCCAAATTGAGGCACCTTTAAGAGTGAAGAGAGTCACTAGTAATAACCAGGCCAGGACAAGAGACACAAACCAGGACCGTCCCAAGCAAACCAAAGACACGTCATCCTAATTTATTAATCAACCACAGAGCAGATGATACTCAAATACCAAGTCAAGTCTAAATAAATGGAACAGGGTTCAAATTTCAAGCATACCGAAACAAAACAGAATTCTGACCAAAGCTTTTCATAGAATGTTGAGAACTCCGAACAGAGTTCGGCATTCCCTAAGTCAATGAGCAACATCCCCATTAGGAACATCGGGCAGGCTTGTGATAAGAAACACCTCTGGTATTTTGACATGATGGGACTGTGGGAACTACAAATTGTTCAATGACATCCTGTCACTTGCACGTACTGATTTGAGTTCTGTCTTATTTATTATATACAATAAGTTGGGGAGTCTGCTTGGTTCTTCAGTATGACAGCCCTTCAAACATGACAAAAGGCCATTATCAACTCTTCATCTCCAAGTGACACATGCTCAATAAAATTTAAAACTGTATTTCAGAGGATGTGGTTTCCTATAGCAGATGGTGTCAGCGCCCCACTATACTCTTCGAAGTTTCCAGTGTTCTCTAGCCAATTTTCAACGGCGTGTATCTGACTTTCTGTGCCGGAGAGCTCCTCTGCTCCAGCCACGTGTGCAGCAGACTACAAGTGTTAGGAAATTCACCTCCCCGGGAGCAGCCCTCAACCAATGACACGGGAACTGCCATTTAAATGCCAGTTTCCTTTCCTTCTGGGTGGGAGAATTCTCTATGTTCGTTACTGTTTCCCACATTTTCCTATGGGAATAGCTCTAATGACCCACCCGACTTGGCATATGGCTTAATGATGGTTTTGGCTGCCTTCCCTCCCCTACCTCACTTCCCTACTTCCTCCTTCCTTACCAGGGCTTCCTCCATTTCCTGAATAAACTCCTTGCATTTGAATCTGTGCCTCAGGGTCTGAGACATACGCAGAGACATGCTTTATGCGATTGTTCCTAAACCACGACACAGAGAACATAATACCACAGTCTCAAATCTGACCCACATAAACCCACTATCTTGTTTTGATTTAATAGCATACTTTGGTTTATGCAGCTTAAAACTGCACTGGCACACTTGACAAGTTAACTCACGTTATCCAGGAGGCAGAGGCAAGATTGCCCTTTCTCCATCTTCCCCTCTGTTCTTCCTGTTGTTCCTCAGAGAAAGTTCCTCCTGCCTTCTAGCTCTCCCTCAGATCAGGCCTTCTGCGGGCTTTTGCCAAGATCTCTTTTAATTCTGATTCTCCCATTTGCTGAATTCTGCATGCTTCTTAGTTTGTTTTCAATCAGATCATTTATTACTAATAAGCTGAACCTTCTGGGATAATTCTTGATCCCGGCCATTGAACGGGGGAGTAGGTTTCAGAAGGCTGTCACTCTTCTTATGTGGCCACAGAAATGTACCCAAGACATTATTTATTCCCTATTTACTCCAATACCAATTCACTTAACTCAGATATTTTTCTCACTTATATATAAATTCTTTGCACATCTGCATTTCCTACTTACTATGCTTTCTGATCTTTATACTGGCAAACATGCTGGTCTTACAGAAAATGAAAAAATAGTTTTAGAAATCTAGCCATTGGCTCTACCTCCTCAGCTCCAGTGTCATTAAGGACAAAAGGTTCCTGGCAACCACTAGAGTTCACAGATACAGAAGTACCTGGCGTTATTCAGATCTGTAAGTGTCAAAGGCAACTAGTTTATTAACTGAAGTAGATGTGTCTCTAACTCTATACCAATAAAAACATACTGTATGTTACTGCTTCTCATAATCACAGGTTTTAAGTTCTCTCTGGGCTGAAGAATGGCAGAGTCCACAGTGCACAGAGGGCAGCACCTCTCTCCGCCAATTACAACTGTCCTTGGTAGGAGAGCCACCAAAAGACATGGAGTTCCCCCCGCCATCTGCAGTTCATGTTTAGTTGCACGAAATTTCTACTACCAGGTCCTGTAATATTCTCATCTCGTGAAGAAAAAAAAGTGTGACCTAAATGCCTGGTTATCAGATGGTACCATTTGAATCTAATTTTTAGTATCAACTCAAGTCCAAGGCAAAAAGCCTTTAAAGGCATCACATCTCAAAAGGGAAATGATTAAATGAATTATTCTACTAATATAACTGGGACAAAATAATGACAAGTCTTCATTCTAGGATATAAATATGTAAAACAATATATATTTTTATAGAAGTATTCAACCAGAAGAGCTCAAGTTTCACCCTCTCAAGAGGCATACACCTCCTAAAATTTGTTGAAGATAGAGAATCAAGTCCAAATGATATGAAATTTATTTTGAAGGGCCCAAACTGCCAGAGAAAGAGAAATACTACTGCTATGCTGTATGAGTATCTTCGGAGTCAGGCACTCAGAGAGTAGCAGTATGAGCCGCAGAAGGACTAAGTATTTTACTTATAGTTCTAACCTTAAAGATGCTAAGGAAGTCTTCCCTTTCTGATGTGGAATCCCATGCACTGTTTAGTTTGGCAAGAACCTGGTCTATCTTATCCCCTGATGACAAATTAGCTTCTGTAGAACTCAATTATGTAATTGTTACTACTATCCTTGGAGAGGGTGTTAAGAGTCAAGAAGAGCTTTCTTCAAGTCCCAACTCTACCACTCACAAAGTGTCCTTGGGCAAATTATCAAATCTTTTCTAAGTCTACTTCCAAATAAGTATTAGTTTGAACCATTTAACATACCACACGGAAAACACCGCCCAGGGCCGGCCTGACACGGAACAAGTACGCCCTTCTAGCTACCTCTTAACCTTACATTCAACTGGTCTCAACTCAGCCGTCCAGCCATACTCCTCTTGACCTTCTGTACTCCAGTCAAACCAACTGCATTCTAGGGTCAAGACAGTAGTTTCCCAACCTCTCCTGCCTACCTCAAATGCCATGCATCTTTCAGAACCTAAAGCAGGTGACCCCTCTACCAGAAGCCTTCCCAGAGCCCCAGTGAAAATGTTTCTCCTTGAGTGAACGGACAGACGCCTTCAAATATACTCTTTTAATGCCATCTGCCACCCTGATCACACTTCTGCCAGCATCCAACCAGGTTTTCAATCTGTCTTCTATAATGCCAGCACAGGCATTTGGAGAACTTGTGAATGCCCAGACCTCCAAAGCCCTTTTGTTACTTGGCATGTGCTCTGCTGACTGCATAACCTTAAGGAAAATCGATACATGGGAACTCTAGGAGATGCAAAGAACGGAAGAAAGAAGAATTACATTGTGGAAATTTAAGAGCTGAATATGTATTTCATACCGGTATTCCGCTCCCCACCCTTTCACAAAACTCATTCTTATGGTGCACATTCTAGTTAGCTGATACACGGCTTCAAAACCCTGATTAACGGACTGAGCCAGAAGAGCAGCAAATTCCTGGTTGTTGAAGATCTTCAGATTACAGCCTATGATTGAAAACAGTAAAAACCGTGTAAAACGAGTATCATTGTAAGACAATAATTTCAAAAGGGCTACAGATCTTAAAAAACAAGCATGCAAATTCTCCCCCAAGTCCCAGAATTAACAATAACTATGGCAGCTCAGCAAGTCGATGGGATAGGCTGACTGACACTGGTGCAGCATACCTGGTGGGATTTTACACACGGTTGCAGGGTGCCAGCCGTATCTCTGATTACAGTTGGGGCTCTGCACAAAGATTGCACTATCACTTAGGCACTCGGCAAAAACTTCTCCACCGATGTAATATAAGCGCACTCCTCTTCCTAAAACAAAATACACATGGGATTAGTTATAACATTTCCTGTTTTTAGCATAACTTTGGAAGAGTCTCTTCTTGGACGAGTACTAAAATGATGGAAGCTATTTTGATAACCTCTTCCACAGCGATGCTTTTCTGAAGCCTAACTTCGAAACATACCACACTGTATTTTTCCAAGTATTTTTTTAACATTGTCTTACTGACTTCAAAAAATAAGACATGCTTATCAAAAGTATTGAGGCAATGTAGAAAAATACATGGCTAGTAAAATAAAGAATTTCATACAAATTATATATTATTTTAAAATAAGTAAAAGAAATTGAGGTAATTTTAAAGGAACTAACGCTTCAGATAAATAAGCCTTCACTATAATAAATAGTATTTCCTTAACAACCACACTAAAGTTAAGAAAAAAGGAAAAAAAATCAAGAAATTAGAGTCACTTGCCCTTTTTAAAATTACATATGAAGCTGACAACCAAATCCCTAGACAGATAAGCAGAACGAGGGAAGGAAAAAATATGCTGGGAGATTTTAACAAGCCAACTGTGAAAGGCAGCGATCTAGACAGCACCAAAGGTTCTCACCCCTGGTGTGTATACATCTCTATTATTCAGTCAGGCATGAATCGAGGTGCTGCTGTTAAGGGAGTTTTTCAAATGTAATTAAGATCTCCAATCAGCTGACCTCAAGGAAAGGAGATTCTCTTTTGGTGGGCCTGACTTAATCAGGTGATATCCCTTAGAAAGGACTGGGCTGTCCCTGGTGATAGTGGGTTCGAAATGTGAGAGAGAGGGTTCCATAGCAGAGATTCTCTGTGCCTCATTGTGAAGACAGTGGGTCCATGGGGAAGGAATGCTGGTGGCCTCTAGCTGCTGAAAGCAGCTCCGAGGTGACCGTCTATAGCAAAAGAGGACCTCGCGGATACAACTTCAGGGAAGTGGACTCTGCAACAATCATGTGAGCTCAGAAGGGGACCTCAAGCTCCAGACGAGAACACGGCCCAGTCAACGCCACGGTCTCCCATTCTGAGACTCGGTGGATACTCCTAACCCTTGCCTGGACTCCTGACCTGCAGCAACTGTGGCCTCACAAATGTGTGTAGTTTCAGGCTGGTTAGGTGTTCTGTGACACAACCACCTAAAGCCCAGCTTTAACACATAAACACAGAACCGACACCCTGCTCTCACAACCACAGAATGTGGTAAAGCCACCAAACGTGTACCTGACCATCAGGAAAAGATTAAATCCCAAAAGGAGAGATTTCCCAGGCTACAGTCTCTGATCAAAACCACCCGATAAGTTAGAAATCCAAAGTAAAAAGACAATCCAAGAGGCGGCTCGTTGGTCTACTGGGATGATTCTCGCTTTGGGCGCTAAAGACAATCCAAGAATAAGAGCAATCTAAGATTGTGGAGAGAAGTATGTATAGTAGAGAAAACCTCCTGTTATCTGTATGCAGAACCCTAATTAAAACACAGGCAGAAAAAGAACTGCTTTAGTTAAGGGTCAGGTATTCGGAAGCCCTCGTTATCCCCAAGACATCTACAATTATACAAAATTTACACACCAAGCAAGACCTGAGAAATTCCACACAGAGCCAAATCACAGCACTGCGCAGAATCACACCTGTTCAGTGACCAGCGTTTCTCACAAGTGATGGTTAATTCATCAGAAACAGAAGCAAACCATTGCTAAAAGAAGTTCCTTTACAGTAATGAGAACTATGTTCAGTTATATTCGTGACACTCCAATTCTTTTTTTTCCTTACCTCACTGCCAAAAAAATACTGGACACCCCAAAGAGTCACTATTAATGTGGACTACCACCTATGGAAACTTAACACGTTCGGTATTAAAACGGAGATTCAAAAAAGTATACCAGTTCACTGAGAAATCTAAATAATAAAGCCATTACGAATTCACATAAATAACATTGTTATGAAAAATAACAGTTCCCCACCCCCCCCCAAAATTAGTGAGAATAGCAATGCTTCACGTTTTTGCAACTCTCTCTACTGTCTGGCTTCATGGAAGAAGGTTGGATTCTCATCAGATCCTACATGTAGTTGCCTGCAAAATCATATGCCTTGTAGTTTCTGGAATGTTTCACTGTACATTCACAAGTGAACAAGAGTAAAAAAAGAAAACAGGATCTTAGTAGCATTATGAAAAGAGTTTTGACCTCATAAACGTGCTAAAAGGATATTGGGACTACTACATTTTGAGATCCTCTGAATTATGTTCTGAACTAGGTATTAAAGAACAGTTTTTGTTGAAAATCTCTTCCTTTAGGTAAGGGTGAGCAGATTTCATTACTTAATATATGAACTCCTGAAAGGGGGAATCCTTGGAGACGTCAACAAACTGAAAAAAGTCATGATTTGTTAAAATTAAAATTCTGAAATCTGAACATGACAATCTTAGGACTGGCAGAGACTCTGCAACGTAATTTTAATGCCAATTTACTGACGGACTGCCCAGTATCAAGGGTGCCCAATAGAGGAGAAGCCAAAGTCAAGGGCATGCGGGTCGGACGCGGCCAGACAAGGCAAGCAGCTGCACACAAGCTCCAAACATGGTAAGCCACGCGGCGGCCCCACTATGAGTACATAGCAGTGGATCCTCACACAAGGGAAAAACACGTACCTATATGTCTTCTTGTCATTTCTACAGTCGCGTTTCGGTTGACGTTGGAGAGCAACCCTAGGCAGAACCTCTCTGAATTGGATGGATCTGTGAAACCGTCGACAGTGAGTGAGGGCTGTGATGCGTGGAAGGTCTCGCCAACCCTCTGGTTTAATTCGTAATAGGCTATTGAACACCAAAATGCAGGTTCTGAGTAAGTAACTGGCTGCAAATCTGGGGAAAAAAACCAAACCCATAAAAGCAAGAAATGTTGTGTGAACAGTTCAAGCCAAGAAGAGATCGAGTATCAGCAGCTATCTGCACATGCCCTAGGCCGGCTTCCACTGGCTACCGTTCAGGAAGCTGACTTAACATCTACACTACAAATTCCAGTTTCCATTAGATCATACCAGATTTTCAGTGTCTCAAATTTCCCCCATCTCCTGAAGTCATCTAATCTTCAAACATCTTTCTCAGACTTTATGATGGGTCATGTTCTACCAGTAGTTTTATTCAAGTTCATGTTTGAATATAAAATCATTGCAGGCAAAGTAAATCAACTTGTATAATAACACTAATTTTGGGGTAGGATAAAATGGAATAAAGCTGGAGCAAGGATGGAGTCAAAAGCCACAAGAAGAAAAAAATCTATCATAATAACAGGATACAAAATACAAAATATTTCTGACATTGTCTATTTTGACAGGCGATCCTCCATGAGTTACCCTAGTTACAAAAAGAGAAAACCCACGCACACACAAGGAACAGAAAGTAATAAAACACAAAAAGCATGCAAGTTAAAACAGAATATGGACTCAAAAGAATTTACATATTTTATGGGAAAACTAGGAACCCATGGATTTAACTTCTATAATTTTAATTAGAAGACGTGAGGAGGGGCACCTGGGTGGCTCAGTGGTTAAGCATCTGCCTTCTCAGAGGGGAGTCTGCTACTCCCTCTGCCCCTCCCACCGCTTGTGTATGCTCTCTCTCTCAAATAAATAAAATCTTTAAAAGAAGACACAAGGAATATCATAAAAAAAAAATTTTGTAGACTGAATTCGTCATGTGTAGAAACTGAAGAGACATTGTGAAATACCGAGGTAAACTGAAGGCCAAGATTTAACTACACAACGCATATACACACACCCCCCGTACCGTTAGACATAGGTTCATGCGTGTATATATACATACATACATATATATGGATATACACCTCATATTAATAACTGCTATCACAAAATATATCCTGAAATAAACATACCTATTTAAATCTAGCCATAATAGGTCATTAAACTTTCCATAAAGAATATAATTTCCATGAATAGACTTATTAGGTTTTTATGCTCATATGTGCCAGTAGAAAACAGTTTTAGTAGTATTAAGGCAAATTATCATTTTTAAAAAGCATGAATTGAAATAATCATTTCATTATTCGTTAGGATCTATTTCTCATATACATGAAAAATAATTACCAGTGAAGACATACAATTTACTGACATAGTGTAAAACAGTGTCAGGGGCAGAGGGTAGTATTTGCAACTTACCCAAACTATGATTAACGGGGGAAAGAGTAGTAGGAGATAGTTCTGCTGGAGATCCTGAAACAAAAGGATTCAATCTTATAATAGATACGCAAGTATTTCTAGAACTTTTGACCAAATAATAAATAAATAAATAAAATTAGGATGCATCTGGTTGTAATTAATGATCATAGATAATACAGATAAGTTTATCCCCTTAGAATTCAAAATACACAAGTGTTATATGGGAATTTAATTTTGAAGGCTTCAGTATATAAAAGGTACAGAAGAATATAAACAGCCCTGGCTTCTAGCCACCCAGTTCTCCATCCCAAAGGCACCCAGTGTTGCCAGTTCTTTGTGTACTCTTCCAGAAATAATCTGTGAACCTCACAAGCAAATATATTGTTCTGTGCTCCCCACCTTGCTTTTTATATACAAATGGTAACAGTACTGAACTTTGCTTTTATACTACTTACTGACTGAGGAATGCTGATGTGTCCTTATGACTCTCTCCCTCTCTCTACTAGCCACAAAAGCTTATATTATGCTGTATAATGATCCTATATTGGTAGATACTCAGACTATTTGCAATCTTCTGCTTTAAGAACCAAGACTGCAATGAGTAATCTTGCACATTTTGCATACTTCCAATCATATTGTTCTCTCAGAGAAAACGCCAGGTCCAAGAGCTATACAACCATGATTTTGATAGATTTTGCCCCAACTGTCGTCTATAGGTTGTACCAGTTTACAGTCCCAGTAGCAAGTGGTGTTATATAAGGATGAATGGTGTTAGCTCATGTGTTAGCACTCATCACTGAAAACAGGATTTCCCAAGTATAGCTTTGATCTGTACTTCGCTTATAAATGACATGGAGCAAGCAGTTTTATACTTCTTTGTACTGTACTGCCTTTGTGTGAACAGTTTCTTGTGCTCACATTTCTATAATGATGGGGATCACTCCTCTCCCTGATTTCTAATAGGCTATTTATGTACTGGGCTATTAGTCTTTTTATGTTATGGGTTGCAAATATTTGGTCATCTGTCTTATGACTCTTCATAATTTTGATTAAACAGAATTAAAAAAACCTTGGGGTCTCACACTTGGATAAAACAGTCATGACAGCTAGATATTCTTGATCTACTCTTAACTTTAGGGAGATACTTCTAGTATTTTACCATTAAGTAGGACACGGATTTAGAGATGAGAGATAAAATTTCTTATTTAGCATTTTTGCATCAATAATCTCACCCGGGGGTAGCTGGGTGGCTCAGTGGATTAAGCGTCTGCTTTTGGCTCAGGGGATGATCTCACGGACTTGGGAAGAAGACCTGGATTGGGTTCCCTACTCAGGAGAGAGTCTGCTTCTCCCTCTGCCCCTCCCCCTGCTCACGCTCTCTCCAATAAATAAACAAAATCCTCAAAAAAAAAAAAAAGATCTCAAACAATACTGGTCTACAGATTCACCCTATAAGTGTAATGTTACATTGCCTGAGGAAGACAATCTAGAAGCTTTATGTCTTTTTTATGTTCTATGATAGCTTAAATGGCACTATAATAAAGCATTTTTTAATAGTTTGGTGGAATTCCTGTGTGAAATTGTTTGTAGTTAATAATTTTCTAGGGTTTACCCTAGGACATTTCTCTATTTCTTCTATGAAAGTTCACTGCTAAGATAGCTCTATCTTCTGTAGTCAGTGTTGGTAAATAATATTTTCTTAGAAAATTATCCATTTCTTCCAGTTTTAGGTAAACAGGTTAAACTTAATCAAGAAAATAAGAGGAGAAGGCAGAAGTACATAAAATAAGCAATACCACAAACGCAGACCAAAAAAAATGGAATTATTCAGAGACTACTTCAGTCAATTCCATGTAATTAAATTTTAAGACACATATTTTGTGAATGTTGTTAATTAATGTAATTACAGAATACATTTTGTTTTCTGATCATTTTTCCTATACATTTTTCAGAAAGTTATATAAAAAAGCATGACTACAGCTCCCACACCTCAAATATCATAGCAAGCTGTAGGCTAAGACAGGTTGGACCCCTGACCTCCCACACTGTGACAACCGCAACATAAAATAGCAGGTAACACCCCCAGATAAACAGATGAATCAAAACTAGAGAACGGGTGATAATCAGAACAAACTTCCATAAGAAAATTAAGCTCTTTTTTTGTTCCTGTTTGAAAAATCTGTTGGCAATTCCAACAGGTCCTACTAAGAAAGGTCAAAATATATTTAGAACAATGAACTAAAACTCACCATTTCCTGAAGCAGATATAAAATAAACAAAGCTACGAGAAATGGAGGAAACTGCCCAATTATTCATATCTCTTAACTACTGATTCCTCTCCTAAATGCTTATCACTTATCAAAGTGACCAGTTAGAATTACAGATTTAGAAGAATGGTTCATTATAATCATACATAAAGTTTTAAGAAGTTGAACAATTTATTAGAAATTTTGTAAAGAGGCATATTAATTGATAAATTAATCTATTAGTTACTCATATATTCATGCTGCTACTAAAGTCTGCAACTTCCAGTTATAAGAAGTAATAAATACTCTCAGTACTTAGGCAGTGGTTACTAGTAGTCTTGGCAGCTAAAACATTTAGAAGAATCCTTGTATATCTTTGTATACAAGTTTGCATAGAGTTGTAGGATAAGTTTTTCAAAAGGAAACTTTAGATCAAAAGATATGTGTATTAAGTTTTTATAAGTGCCAAAGTACCTCCCCAAAATGCTTAGTCCCAACCCAGAATTTATGAGCTAGAGTTTCTTCACCCTGTGTCACTACCTTTTGACATTTGCCTATTTGACTCAAAGGGTGAAAGAGATTACATTTTTAAAATTTTTTGTTGTTGTAAATAGTACACTCATATACTTTTTGTCCATTTTTCTTTGACTTATTTTCTTTTTCTTCTTAACTTGTAAGTGGTCTTCAATTTTGAAATCTATTAGACTGGTCATTCATTTGCAAACATTTCCCCAAGTTTTTCGTTTCTTTTGATACAGCTTTCAAGGTGACATTAATTTTTTAAATCAGACATTACTTTTTAGAGCAGTTTCTAGGTTCACAGCAAAATAAGCAAAAAGTACCAAGAGCTCCCAGACAGCCACGTACACATACATGTACAGTCTCCCTTGCAATGAGTACCTAGCACTGCAAGGGTTCATTTGTTGCTGTCAAGGAATGGACATTGACACGTCATTATCACCCAAAGCCCATAGTTAATATGACGGTTCATTCTTGGTATTGTACATTCTATGGGCTTTGACAAACACACAATAATACATATTCACCATGTAGTATCTTACAAAATAGTTTCACTACCCTAAAAATCCCCTGTGCTCTCTCTATCCATCTCTTCCTCCTCTCTGACCCCTGGATATCACAGATCTTTTCATCATGTCTATAGTTTTCCCTTTTCCAGAACGTCATATAGTTGGAATCATAAAGTATGTAGCCTTTAGAAACTGGCTTCTTTCACTTGCAATATGCATTTAAGTTTCCTCCATGTCTCTTCCTGACTCAGTAGCTCGTTCCTTTTCAGTGCTGAATAATATTCCATTCTCTGAAAGTACCACTGTTTACTTATCTACTTACCTACTCAGTGCTTCCAAGTTTTGGCAATTATGAATAAAGCTACTGTACATGTCCATATGCACGATTCTGTGTGTCCATATATTTTCAGCTCTTTTGGGGAAACACTATGGAGTGTGATTGCTGGCTCATACGGTAATAGTATATTTAGTTTTGTAAGAAGCTGCCAGTGAGTCTTCCAGAAGAGCTGTACCATTCTGCATCCCCACTAGCGAGGAATGCGAGGTCCTGTTGCTCCACTTCCTCACAAGCATTTGGGCATTGCCAGTGTCTGGATTCTCGCCATTCTAATAGGTGTGTGGTAGTTAACATTTTATATTTTATTTATTC
This sequence comes from Mustela putorius furo, assembly GCF_011764305.1. Classification (NCBI taxonomy): domain Eukaryota; kingdom Metazoa; phylum Chordata; class Mammalia; order Carnivora; family Mustelidae; genus Mustela; species Mustela putorius. The sequence goes on from NW_025422010.1 coordinate 40,973,386, forward strand.
AAATTTGCCAATATTTTCTGATGGTTTTATACTTTACATATTTCTCACTTAGATTATTTTAAGAATTCCTCATCATGTACTGAAAATTATAGTTTCATTTTTTACTTTTAAGTGTTTGCTCCAAACGGAATTCATTTAGTTTGAGATGAATTACATGTTTAGTATTTAATATTTTTTTGAAGAGTATTAAAATTAATTTGAATTTCTTGAGCAAAGTTAATGGCTAAAAATGTATTAAGAAGTTTGAGTAAATTACCCAACCATAAATTAATAGCATACAAGTGCAATAATAAAAAGTGTAATTCTTTCAAAAGGACTTATGGGTCTTTGTTTTCTTTTCTTTTTTTTTTTAAAGATTTTATTTATTTAACAGACAGAGATCACAAGTAGGAGGAGAGGCAGACAGAGTGGAGGAAGCAGGTTCCCTGCTGAGCAGAGAGCCCTATGTGGGGCTCGATCCCAGGACCCTGGGATCATGACCTGAGCCGAAGGCAGAGGCTTTAACCCACTGAGCCACCCAGGTGCCCCCATTCCTTTGTTTTCATATCACAGAGAAAATCCTGAAAAACTGAAATTATCCACTATTTCACTTTTAGACCAAAAAGGCTTAAAAAGCAAGATTTTAGGGGCGCCTGGGTGGCTCAGTGGGTTAAGCCGCTGCCTTCGGCTCAGGTCATGATCTCAGGGTCCTGGGATCGAGTCCCGCATCGGGCTCTCCGCTCAGCAGGGAGCCTGCTTCCCTCTCTCTCTCTCTCTGCCTGCCTCTCCATCTACTTGTGATTTCTCTCTGTCAAATAAATAAATAAAATCAAAAAAAAAAAAAGCAAGATTTTAAAAATCTTATTTACTGAGTACAGACCAGTCACTTTCACAGACCCTTCAGAAAACTAGGAGTCATGCTGGGGTACTCCACCAACCTTTGCCGTACCTCATCACCAAGCAATGCATCTCAAAAGCATGCATTTCTCCCTACACCCAGAAACCAGCCAGAGGACGTCTACTGCAGTAGTCATGAATAGGGCATCCAGAATTTCACATCTAGGTGCAGACTTCGGTCACTTTTTAGCTCTTTTTCTATGATGTCCACTGCAGTGTTTTATTTTTAGTTTTAGTTTTTGTAAACACTGAACCTTTTAAAATTAAGAGTACAATTACTGCCAGAGGATGGGACTTACACAGAATGCTTATATTTTCTTTTTTATTTTTAAAGATTTTATTTATTTTATTTGACAGAGAGAGATCACAAGTAAGCAGAGAGGCAGGCAGAGACAGAGGGGGAAGCAGGCTCCCTGCTGAGCAGAGAGCCCAATGCGGGGCTCAATCCCAGAACACCGAGATCATGACCCGAGCCAAAGGCAGTGGCTTAATCCACTGAGCCACCCAGGCGCCCCAGAATGCTTATATTTTCTTGTTTTATCTAACTTTTTTTTATAATGAACATCTACATGGTATAGAATTCAAAATGTTGCAGCATAATTTCATCTGTAAAATACTCTCTTTTCTTTGACATGGAATGGTAGAAATATTAGACAAAGCAAAAAGAAAATGGAAAAAAAGAAAGCCATGTTGTATGTAGTATGTCAATTCCAGCTCAAAAAATATACATTTTCCTCATGTGTCTTTATTATGTGCTATGCATTTTCAAATTTTCAGTGAGCAAGAATTCTATTATAAGAATAAAGATGCTTTTCTTTTGTTCTTATTAATAACTTCTACAGGGTTCCCCTTATAATTAGAACACAGAAGGCTAAGAAAAACCCTGGCTCCCAAAAAAACCATAAGAAAATACTGGAAACACTAAAACAACTTTATTATTCTTTAGGGTAACCAAAAAGCTATAGATCTATTTAAGTCTAAGTGAGCTAGCTTGCGGGGGTTGGGGTGGGGGGGTAAAGTCTCTCTAAGGAAGCAGAGAGGGGGGACCATCTTCATCACTGACAGTGCCTGCCAAGTCAGGACAGACACACAGGACTGGGCTTGTCAAAGGAAAAATAAACCAACATTTTAACAGCCAAGTGCAGGCACATGGAATCTAAGAAGCCCAAGCCAGGACGTAGTCCTCCTCTTGGTCAGCCAATTCTAAACCACACATCTTGAGCTGAGTATGGAGTAGCACAGGAAATTTTGGGAAAGGCTGGAAAGCAGTGAGAGATCTGCAGTCTCGTATCTAAAAACCTGCTGAGGTAGGAGGCTACCCCTACCTTCAAGCCTACGGTGATCTGACATTAATTAAAACATCAAATTGGGGAGCCTGGGAAGCTCAGTGGGTTAAAGCCCCTGCCTTCAGCTCAGGTCATGATCTCAGGGCCTGGGATCCAGCCCTGCATCAGGCTCTCTGCTCAGCAGAGAGCCCGCTCCCCCCCTCCACCCCCCGCCCTTGCCTATCTCTCTGCCTGCTTGTGATCTCTGTCAAATAAATAAATAAAATCTTAAAAAAAAAAAAATCAAATCATCACCCATCCAGCTCAACTCCTAACCATGTGGAAGAGATAAGCTCCTCAACTTAACAACCAGAAAGAGAAAAGGGGAAGGCTTTCCAGGGGAGAATATTATCTATATTACTGTCTAGTATTATTTTAGACAAAATACCCAGCATGCAATTAAAAAACAAACATGAGACGTGCAAAGTAGTAGGAAAAACTGAACCCTTAATTAAAGAGATAAAAATCAACAGACGCAGACTACGTACGAAGCAGGTACTAGCATTATCAAAAAGACTTCCAAATGTAAACTGTAAAACTAAAAAACAGATAATCTGAAATGAACTCCCTCAACTGGCTCAACAGCAGACCAAAAGTTACACCTGCTTATACACAAAGGAGCCAAGGTAAATCAATGGAGAAAGAAACGTTTCTTCAACAAGTAGTGCCAAAACAAGTGGACACACATCTGCAAGAACGGAAGAAAGAGTAGAAATGGTAAATATTCAGGTCAACACAAAAAGTTAATTTTAACCCTTTAAAAATTAAAACAAAACAGAACAAAACCCTCAAAGGTACTTTGGGGTTTATACACACACGTAATGTAAGACAAATGACAAGGGCAGCACCGAGGCAGGTGGATGGAATTAGTGTTACAAAATTCTTACACTGCACATGAGGCTATAAAATACTACAAATTAACTACCTAAGAAGGTGATAAAATTGGGATATACATTGTAATCGTGATAACACTCACTGAGAGCACTGCTAACTGGTACTGTTAAAAAGTCAAGAGAGTAAACAGAATGGATTCCAACATAAATATATGTGATTAATCTGAGAGAATTCAGGAAAATGAAGAAGAGAGGAACAAAATTTAGATGGGATAAATAGTAAAGAAAACAGTAAAATGGTAACCCAAACCCAATGATACCAACAAAGACACTACATAAAAATAGGCTAAATATTCCAATTAAAAGAGACTGACAAAGACATGCAGTGCTGTCCACAAGGAACACATTTCACATATAAAGACAGACTGCAAGTAAATGGATGAAAGCTATCCCACACAGCCAATGAAATAAATAAGTTATGGTGATATGAACAGGAGACACACTTTATAACATGGGTCAATTCATCCGAAGGACATCATCATTCTAAGTGTGTGCCAGTGAAGACAGAGACTCAAAACTCATGAAGCAAAAACTGACAGGACCAAAATCAGAGCTGGAAACACTAACACCACTCTCCATTACTGAGAGGACAAGTAGAAAAAAAATGAGAGGATTAGGAAGATCTAAACACCACCATCAAACGCCCTAAATGACATAGAGAACTCTGTAAGTGCAGAACATTCTTTTCAATTATACAGAGAATTCTTTTCAACACAAATAAGACATGTTGTAGCATAAAATAACTTTCAGTAAATTTCCGAAGACTGACATCATGCATAGTGTATTTTGGAGCATAACAGAATTCAGTTAGCAATCAATGAAGTATCTAGAAAATTCCCACAATTCTTAAAAAACCAGAGATTAAAGAGAGTTCAGTTTTGTTCTAAATTGGGGTCCTAAATCTGTCAGAACTTTCTTGCCATAGCACCGAGAAAGGAATGGACAGCAGAGAGAAGACTGGTAGTCAAAGCAACTCTTAGCATCTCATGAATCAAATACGCACAGTTGTCATTACAAGAAATGTTTTACATGCACTGTTTCGAAAAAGTAACAGAATTAGAAATTTGAGGTTAGGTTCAAAGCAATCCCCCAAACACCAAATCCATTTTTAGTTGAGTCCATTTATTCTCTTCTCAAATCTGACCCTTTATCATCATACCCACTGATTACCTCCAAGTTACTGCTCCTCCACTGTGTCAGCTCTATGATCAAACTGGGCTCTGAGCACTAATGGCCTCGTGGCCTTCTGCGTCCGGCTTCTTTCATCTAATACAGTGCTTCTGAGGTTCATCTTTATCATACCACGAATCAGTACATTGCTTTTTCATACAGTTGAATAATATTTTGACATACGAATAACACCTCATTTAATTTGTCCATTCATCATCTGATGGACAATTGTGTCACTTCCAATTCTGGACTAGGATAGATCATACTTCAGTGAACACTTGTGTTCAAGTTTTGTGTGGACGTGTTTTCAATTTTCTTGGGTCTAAACCCAGGAGTGAAATTGCTGGGTCATACTGTTGCTCTCTGTTTAACTTCTGAAGGAACAACCAACTTTTCCAAAGCAACCCAACCATTTCTGCATTCCTGACGGCAACACATGAAGACTCCAACTTGTCCATATTCTCACCAACGCGTGCCACTGTCCTTTTCTGATCATAGACACTGTAGTGGGGGTGAAGTCCTGGAGATGGGCACTGTGGTTTTGATTTGCATTTCCCTGAGAGCTAATGACGTCAAGCATCTTTCTCTTGGCATTCACTTTCAAATGTCACAGTGGCGGTGGTCCATCAAAAAGGAACATGGTTGGTCCAGGAATACCGATCTTTGGCAAATATGGGTGTATGAGGAAGGTGTATTTGGAAAGCCAAATACCATTTGCAATAAGAAATCTACATTAAGAGGTACATAGTATTTCCAGTGATCAATCTAATGATCTATATTTCTGGGTTATCTACTACTCTGAACAGTTAGTTACATGTATGATTAGCTAGAACAGAAGCTTCTTTATCTGGGAGTTTAATAACAGAAAGATTTAAACAACAGAATTATTGCAAAAGCCAGTTCCCAGTCTCAAATAAAAGCCCCTGCCACCAATGTTAATTCATTTAAAAATAACTTAGATTATCATAACTACAGAATGCTTTAGTATAAACTGTGTAGAAAAGCTGACAATGTAATCTGACAGGCTGTGACATTCAAGGGTCCAGTCCTTAAGACTGCAGACAGCATGGAACGGAGCAAACCAGACAATGACAATGACACCGCGGCTACTTCACTGCTAACCTAATTAGTTCTGGTGGATTATACATTTTATCACGGAACAACTGTTTTAAAGCTTTGACATGTGTAATACTCATTACATGCTAAAACTTTTTCTCCACTGTGTCTGTGGAGTGGATAGCTAAAAATGAGAAATTAATTGAATTAGGTCAGGTACAAGGTATTTTATGTGAACAATCTACTATCACTCAGAACTCACAATCTAGTTAAAGGAGCACTGAAAATCTGATCCTCATTCTCCAAATTTCTCAGAAAATCTGTTAGTGGGCTCATTTTGGTTTTTCATCACAAAGACATTTATTCATTGGGTAACTAAAACTCTGACCAGAAGCACAGAAGACTTAAACAGAAAACTGCGAGACTGCTCTCAAATTTTCATTTAATCTAATGAGAGAAAATTATTATCAATTATTCTGCAGAGTAGCATGTGTAACTTTTTCACTGACAACAGGGCCCTCCTTTGGAAGGTTCGAATACAATTACATCAATACGGAAAGTTCTTTCTGTGATGTATGTCCCAACTTCTCCACACTGACGAGTCACCAATAATTCTCGTGGGTTTTAAGCAGGGCAAAAAATGTGTATCTCATCACTGAGGAATTTTGAAAAATAAGTTTTACCTGTATCCATACTTTGGTTCAACTGCTGATCACTTGTTTCTCCATCCTCACTGATATATCCAGGAGGTGGTGTTTCTACAAAAGTTTAGAACAAATAAGCACAGCTGCAAATGAAATCTCACCACCTTTCTCCTAGCTACCAAAGATAACCAAAGAATCACTCTAAATAATAAATATGAAAATTATGTAACGTTATTATAAAACATAGTATTTGGTATTGAGGACGTATGATTCAGGTTCTGATCCAAATCTTACAGGTGAATCCTTAAAGCCTACTTGTAATATAACCAAGCTCTCTAGGCATATTTTCTTAGCTATTATTTACATATCTGGCTCATTCCCATATGTATATTTTCTGGGGCAAGAGCCAAAAATAGAACTTCCAAGATGCCTCAGTTCTGAATCAGTATGCTTCAAAGACATAAAGACATTAGTACCTACTTTTCTTTTCTTTCTTTCTTTTTTTTTTTTTAAACTAATGGCCATCATGGATAGGTACATCTAAGAGATGATTAAAGAACACACAACACACATGAGATTTCAGATTACATGATAATATGGGCTTACATTAGGTTCTATGGGGCAAAATAAGGTAATACGTTTCAGGACAGGACAGGCTTAAATTCCACCTAAAAAGTACATTTCTCCATGGATTTCTAACCAGTAAATTGTGAGTGTTTGAGACAGAAATTTAAATTCAAACACAGACTATTGCACAAACCTGAAGCAAAATACTCCCTGAAAAGAAGATTCTACTGTGCCATTTCCAACATGTTTAATGAACAAAATGTTTATATTCAAGAGGCATGTGAATAGCTGAGTAAGCTTCATATAAAATAAATACATGTATATAATTTTACCAGTTATAATTTCAAGGAAGAAAATTAAGTTTAAGTGACTATCAATAGTTTAATATTTTCATGGCTGGGCAGTTTGAAGCAATTTGAGGTACTGTAATTACCAAAAGGGAGAGGGAGAAATGTGGGTAAAAGGGCTCATCCACTGAACCCTCACACTCCCCCTTCAATAAGCTAAGTACACATCTGAACTTAAGCAGAGAATTCTTCATTTAGTGCCAGTACCCCAAGATTGTTACGATGAAATTCTAAGAATAAAATACCTTCTACACTCAAACAACAAAGAACACAAAAACAAGATCAGTATACTATCTTAAAGGTTAAAAGCTAACAAAATTGAACAGGGCTATATTTTGTCAGTTTAACCACCCATGTCTTAAAGAGGAAGAAATGCTGAACTTCATTTTAAAATAGTTTATCCTGTTTTACTTTTCTCCATTATTACCTTAAAATAATAAATAATAAAGCTATTAAGCATTTTGGAGAAAATACTAAAATTTCTTTTGAAGTGGAACAAAAAGTGAGCCCTTAGCTTTCACTGTCAGCTGGCACCGGGTAAAGCCCCATTGTCCAGAAAAGCAAATAGGTGTGACCAAGCTTTTGATTTTCCACTTTGTAAAATAAACCAAATCTAAACAAATAAAGAAAGGAAAATAAACCCAAACATCTCCGTAAGTAAAAGCCACTAGTCACTTTGATTAACATCCTTCCAAATAATTATTGGGGAGGTGTCTTAGAAGACTGTATGCTTACACCTCGGTTTCCTGGTATTGTTGAGTAATACAAATTCCCACATCAAGGACTAAAATGCACCCCCTCCCTACAACATACACACATAACCACCTCCAGCTAAGTCTTCTCCCCAGCAAGGGCCTTTTCCAGTCCTGACCCCACTAGTCCTCATACTCCATCTGCTCTGCACTATCCTCTCCTAACTTCTCAAAAAGGTCGCTTCCGAACAACCTAAAAAGAAGCCTTAAACACTCTTTTGGAATAAAATAATAGCTTAAAAAGTGCATATTAAACCAATCAGGAAACACTTTCTACCTTTAAAATAAGCGATTTTTAAAAAGTCCTTGCTTTTCTTGGGTTTTTTAAATTGTCTTCAATGAACAAGCATTATTTCCGTGAGACACATTAAAGAAATCTTATTTAAATGTACTTGAAACTAAGTTCCTTACATATTTTCTGTTGCATGAAAAAAAAAAAAACAAGTCAGAGCGGAGTAGAGAAATATTACAAAAGGAGAAAAAAACTGAGACACTAAAATATCCAATGTATAGCTCAATCCTCATCCTAGTATTGTATCTTTAGTTTCTGCTAGGGAAAAACCCAAAAAACAAAAAAGGGAAATACAAATAAAGAAAGTAAGAAAGTATTAGTTGTTCTTTTTAAAAAAAAAAATAGTGAAAACTAAAACTGCATCAGGGAATACTACTAGATTACATAATATAGTAATTAGAGCCATATATAATACAGTAATTCGAGAACCATGTGGTTAAATTCATTTATCTTTCAGCAGAGGTTACTGAAGCCCAGATGAAAAAACTAAATTAGAGGAGTTATGATTTTCAGTACCGCAGTGTTGCTATGTCTTAGAAATCAAATACTGTATCTCCTACAGAAATATTACATTTCTTTCCAACATTATCAAACTATTTATGAAAATTATTATGTCACTTGTTTCAGGAACACTTTTTTCTTCTACGACTTATTTTGCTTACATTCTGTATCTCTCTTAGCTTCAACAACTAAGACAAACTTACTAAGATCTTTTCTGTTCTGCTTCTCACAGTACTTTGATTAAAGCCACTGCAAAAGAAAATGAAATATAACGTAAAACTTTTCTCCAGACAAAAGCGTTTGAAGTACGAGGCTTACACATGTCACAAAATCATCAACCCGCAAAGCAGATTTGTCTATTCAAAATTCAGAAGCCTTTTTTTAAAAGGCAAACAACAATTCATGAACACTTGAATGTTTAGGAACAAAATTTGTATCTATCCCATTTTTTAGGAGATTCAGAAGGCAAAAATACCTGGGATATAATTACTCTGTGGCTCAATTCCCGCTGGGAAATTAGTGTTTTCTGGAATGGAGTGGGTATAATCGTCCAGAGGAGGCAGCTCTGTTAGGATCTCAGTGTGCCGCGGCACCAGTACGGGAGGCAGAACTGGAAGAGGCAGAGAGATCCAGGTTAACAGCAAGGAAGCAAGGACTGGCACTGGGGGAGGGGCACACACCAGACCTTCTTTGAAAAACTTCACACACATACAAAAAGAAGAGAGTAGCCTGCTTAATTTTTAAAATTTAGGGTTCACCAATTTGGCATTATACTAGCTGAGAAACTGACAAATCCGATTGGTTTTAACTTGCCATGTAGTCCAAAATCCAAATTTCCAAGTTCCAATTTATCCTGTACTCTGAGGAACAAGGGCATTCTGGTAATACTATATTACCGTGACAGTTCATAAATTCCCATTGGAAAAGGTGCAGAAAGATCTGTGAAGTCAGATTTAGGCCATTTCTAAAAATACAGCTGTATACACTCTAAAAGTTTCAAATACACAGCTAAGTAAACTAAAAGTCTTGTTATGAACTTCACTAATCTGCTTAGATGTAATCCAAGCCACTAAAGGACTTCAAAAACATGCTCAAAGAACAAAATGACTGAACACAGCTCAGGCAGTAGACAGGTAAAGATGTCTATCAGTTTAGTTCCAAGCAGTCTATGAATGTGGGGATTAGAATTTCTCAGATCTGTAACTCTTAGGTCAAATAGCATACTCTCCCCCAAGAAACTGACATATCTGACCCTCTAAGGGTTTATTTTTCCCTTTTTAAAACATTTTAAAAGTCCTTTAAATTAGTAGCAAATAATGCTGTATTTGAGGTAATTTATCAGAATTTTACACCAAAGTTTCCCAGAGGCAATTACCTAGGAGTACCTAACATACTTAAGTTCAAGTATTTAATTTAAAACAAGGAAAAAGAGCCCCGATTTTTCTACCTGGTGTCTCAACTCTCTGGTAGTGGTAAGGGTTTACACATACTTCATCCTTTTTAAGATTAAAAGCATATTCGCAGTTTTCGATTGCTTTGAGCTCATGGTGACTGTGAAGGTCAGGCCAGCGCCACAATCGGCAATATATCACGTGTGGCAGTCCTTTCCGATGGGACACTTGTAGACGGCCATCCAGAGACCTGTTGAGAAGCAAGGGGAGAGAAAGGTGGGAACTTTAAAAACAAAACAGGCATAGTCGATTGGGCTAAATTCATACAGTAAGAGCATAAAGAAAGGAATGACAGACATTCAGTTAGTTTTAGTGAGTACAAGGAAGAAAAATGTACTGTTTAATGGGTCTGCTATAAAAGTAAACAGCGGCACTAGCAGGTGTTTCTTATAAATATGTTACATAAATGACTCGATGTCAGCGAGTGGCCAACCACTTGGGAAGAAACTGAGTTTTAAAAAAGGACCATCCTAGTATACTTGAAAAATTTCTGCCAACTTACATCTTGAGTAAATCAAACTCTTAATTAGGGATGCTTTGGAGGGCATTAATACTGTAGGTGACTGAATTATCAAAAAAAGGAACTAGTGTGAAAAATGGTAAGTACCAACAATGATGTAAAGTAACTTACTCAAACTAATGTTAGCTCATTACCCAGTTGTGACTGTTCTGAGTACCGAGGTGTAGTTCTAGAGCTCACACAGTAATGTAGATGGTGATGAAATACAATGAGATGAAATGGACAAATACCAATATGTTCCAAAAGAGAATAAGGTGATTTTAAAAAAAAATAGAGAGAACATAAAATGAGTTAGCCTAGCGTTAACTGTGATATAAGGGGGTCGGTAAATAACTATGTATTTATTAGTATAAAGAAGATGAGATTTAGATGATAGCAAGAAATTTAGCAAAAACTGGTTATAGATCTACTTGAAAATTAGGCCAACAACAGATTATAATCTAATCTCAAACTCAAATGAGAATATAGGTATCAAAGTTCCTATTCTTTAGGGGATGCAATAATTTAAAGAAGGTTCAAAACTAAAATTTCATTGATCAAAACATCAGCTGACACATTTAATATATCGTTAATACTGGCAAGCAGGTATTTTAAATGCCATGCCTTATTTACATTAAGGAAACATCCTAGGCAAAATGATACTGAGCAACCCATAACAGGTTTTCCAAAACAGCCCCCCGCCCCAAGATTGCTAGGATTCCATAGAGGGCAGAATATTCACCTGGTTTGTTCAGAGAAGCTGTAAAGGCCTGTTGTATCCCACTGATCTATCGTATTTGGTGTACTCAGTCCCCAAATTTCAGAGCAAGTGCTGTGCATAAATTGAAAAACAAAAAATTGATGTGAACATGGAAGCATGGTTATTCAAAATACCATGATGTAAAACATGGAAAATGTACAGAATACTTCCTTCACCCAGAAAATATATATGTCGCTTCACTTTTTCACGGGCTTTTCGCGCTGGTTTCTATATTTTCCATATGAAGGAAGCCAATAAAATGGAACATGTGACTCCAGGTAAGTTATGATTATGTTTTTAAAATGTGAACACCAATGCTCTCTAGCTTCATGAAATCACACCTATAATGCCCTTTCCAATTTATTCTACTCACGACAAAGGACTAATACCTATGCCATTAGCCTTACTAAGAGTGATTCATTTTATGATCTAGTTTTTTTAAAAAACTTATCTAAAAATAGATGTCAACTGGTCTTTTCAATACAGGAAAAATTTCACTTAAGTTAGATACATACCCGCAGTTAAGATTTTCACATTATTTTTTTGAGATACTTCTTTATTCGGTTTTGCAAATACTACACAGGAAAAGGAAGTGCCTTCTGAAGTCACTCAAACATAGCCTAACACCTTAAAAGCTTTAATTGCTGTGAGGACTAAAGATATGTGAAAGCACCAAATTCTTGAAAGATGATAGGAGTGTATGAAAAATCAGCTAGGTCTAGTTTTCAAAAATCAGTACACCTACAGGACAGAGACCAGGAAGACCTCAAGGGTTTTCTTCCACATCTCATTCCAGAACATGGGCAGCCCAGAGAAAATTCTACCTGCTTCCCCACCATGACTTTATTTCACAGTCACTTCTCATGGGGAAAGACACATGGGGAAAGGGAAGAAGGGCTTCAAAGGCCATCTGGACTTCTGCCTGTCGACAGGTCTCTGGTCCTAAGTTGTGCTTCTTATAGTTAGAGTCAAAAGGTAATTTCTGAAACAAACTCAAACTCCATGTCTCATATATTACAGAATCACCAAAATTTCAAAGAGGAAAAACCATTTTAAAACAATTTTTAGAAATAAAATCAAATAATTTATTAACTGCTTAAACAAGGTGATGTACACATTGCTAATAAGCTAACTGAGACAACATTTCAAAGGACACTGGTAGAAAGCGCTGTCTTCCGTGGCCTGGTAACAAGCCTGGCAGGGACTGCGGGGCTGCCGGCCTCTTGCAGAGCCAGCAGAGCCGCTGGACCACATTTCATGCCATGCCCTGGGGGCTAAAGCAGCCACACTGGACGGTTTTTACAAATGCATTTGCAGACACTACCCAGCACCCTTTTAAGGTATTTTATAGATTCTCTTGCTTTTTAAGCTGTAGAAATCTTTCAATTCCCAAACAACCAAAGTTGGAAAAAGTCAAGAAACTGGAAGATAATGTAAACTTTTTCTTTTTTCTCCGAAGATGTACTGTAAAAAATCCATGACAGACAGTTTTCTTTCTTTCTTTTTTTTTTTTAAAGATTTAATTTATTCATCTGGCAGAGAGAGAGACAGAACATTAGCAGGGGGAGCAGCAGGCAGAGGGAGAGGGAGAAGCAGGCCCACCGCTTCAGGGAGGGAGAAGCAGGGAGCCTGATGTGGTACTTGACCCCAGGGTCCTAGAATCATGACCTGAGCCAAAGGCAGATGCTTAACCGACTGAGCCACCTAGGCGCCCCACTTGGTTCTTTTATTTTACTTAAGATATTTATCAAATACCTACTGAAGAAAACACAGAGCACCAAGTTGTCTAAATCACAATAAAATCAACTACATTCTAGAGTGTTATGAATCTGAATTTAAACCTCGAAAGGGAAAGTATACAGCTTACTCTTCATCCTTGAAATGATTAAGAAAAGATTAGATTAGAAGCTATTCTGCTCTTTTAAGAGTTTAATGAAGATCTCACCCAAGTGTTTCTGACACAGACACAGAACCAGAATCTAAAAGAAAGCGCAAAGAGCTTAACCTGGGCTTGAATCAAGCCCTGAAATAAATCAGAAAATAATGAACAGTCGTTTTTCAGAACATGCAGTCAATTTGGAGGCAGGCCGACCTAGATCACTGCACCGCACCCCCCAACTCAGCCACATTCCAACTTCCATCATAAGGTATGGATAAGCCTTAGTCCTACTGTTTACTGTAACATCGCTAATTGGAAGGTTTACTTCAAAATATTAAATTTGCTTCTAGCTAGTAAAATTTTTCCTTGTTTATATAAGAAATCAATTCATATAATAATTTATGTAAGAATTAATTTATAACAAAACACACAAAGCACCTGGAATAAAAGTATGTATAAATGTGTCAAAACTACACAAAGAAACATTTTAATTATTACTAAAGGACATAAAGGCAAAGTAACCAAAGAGAAAAGCATCTATCTTCCTATTCAGGAAGGTATCATAGTGATGTCAATTCCGCCAAAGTAAAATCTCAGACAAAATTACTCCAAATATAACATACCAAACTAAGTAAGAATGACAAGAAAAATTCAACAAAGAAGAGTAGAGAATGGCCCTACCAAATTCTGAAACACGTTACAAATTCTCAGTAGAAACAGTATGTAGTTAGCAAGAGGACACAAACAAAACAGAGGTCCTACCTGTAGGGCAGCCTCAATTAAGCAAACCTTCCTTCAGGTAAAAATGACAGCCCCTGAACAAGATATAATAAAATCAACCACGTGAAAACAGTGGAGAGAGACCAAAAGGACAAAAGTCAAAAGGAAGTCAACCTTTGAAAGGGGGCAACTCTACTGGATGAGCTGCATTTAGGTGGCTTTGTAACTAAGCACAGCGCACAGTGTGAGCTAGGCAGGACATCTAGACCTTAAGCAGAGAACGAACTGCAATTTTACCTACGGGCACAAATAATCAGAGAATGGATATGGGGCTCCAAGAATGGCTGGCAAGAGAAGGGGGAAAATCTGGTAAAGAAGGAACCACAGGGGGATAAATAGCAAAATATGAGTATGAACTCTGCCCAAATCCCTGGCTGACCTCTCAACTACAAATGTGGGAGAGACATACCACCTGCTGAAAACTAGCACTCAGGCATCTAAAAGAACCAAGTCCTGAAATCCCAGCTGTTGTTTACATCAGAGGCAAACCAGAGTTTGAGGCCAACTGAAACAAACTGCTGGAACAAAAATCAACTCTTCAGAGGAAGATAACAGAATTTAGAGTCTCTACAATGTTTCATCCCAAATATCCAAGTACAAAAGCACGAATTACTAAACATATCAAGAAACAGGAAAATGTTAGCTCCTAGTCAACAGAAAGAACAGCCAGTAGAAACAAATCCCCCCAATGAACCAACAGACAAGGATTTTAAAGTAACTACTATGAATACGCACATGGACTTAATGAACGATGGCAATCTCAGCTGATTAGTGGAAACTATAAAAATGAATCAAATGTAAATTCTAGAACTGAAAATTAAAAAATCAGAAATTAAAAAGTTGACCTAATGGTTGGGGAAGACAGAAAAGTCAGTCTGAAGATGAGTCAAGAGAAATCACCTAATCAGAAGAAACAAAGTGAAAAAGTGTGAATAACAAAATGAACAATCTCAATAACAACAATGTGCAGTTGGAGAGGAAGCAAGAACAAACCAGAACCAATGTCTGAAACAGTAATGGCTGAAACATTGTCAACCTCAGCTGAAACTAAACTCATACTTCAAAGAAACTCAGTTAATACCAAGCAGTTTAAATACAAAGAAAATCACACTTGGGCATATCATTGTCAAAATAGTAAAGCCAAAAGGTGAAAAGAAAATCTTCAAAGTGGGGAGAACTACAAAAACTCTTGGCACAAAGGACTCCATCTAAACCCAAGACTTGAATAAGCTTTAGCATGGCTTCTTGGAGCCTAAGGTCAAGTCCCTGGTAGGATCCAGACCCTTTTGAGTTCCTGTGGGGGATGGGGGAGAGGTCAAGATGGCCCAAAGAATTTACCATTTGTTCCTGCCAACACCTGTCAATATAGACCCCTGACCTCCTTTTCTTAGAGCATTTATTTTAAAAACTTGTACTTGTAAATCCTTCTCCAGACTCTGTGTCTCCTACAGCCCAAGAGTCTTTCTCAAGAACCTGAAATCTAGGGGCGCCTGGGGGGCTCAGTGCGTTAAGCCTCTGCCTTCGGCTCTCTGCTCAGCGGGGAGCCTGCTTCCCCCTCTATCTCTGCCTGCTGCTCTGCCCACTTATGACCTCTCTCTGTCAAATAAATAAATAAAATCTTTAAAAAAAAAAAAAAAGAACCTGAAATCTATTCCTTCGAAATGTAATCAGTCATAGAAAGGTCAGATCTGTTTCCCAGACTGCCCTCAGAGGGAGGGTAGAGGCCTAACTTGGAGAAATACCATTTAGCAGACACATATGGCCCAATCACACTGATACTGACCAATCCTCTTACCCCCTTTCTTTTTTGGCTAATTTTTCACTCTCCTGACTCTGCTCAAGCCTCTACTCATTCCCCCAGCTCCACCCTCACCTTCTCCCAGTTAACCTCTATGCAAACTGAAAATGAGCTCAGCTCTTCTACCACCGTGATTACTGAATAAAGTCTGTTTTTAACCAACTTTATTTTTTTTTAAAGATTTTATTTATTTATTTGATAGAGATTACAAGTAGTCAGAGAGGCAGGCAGAGAGAGAGGAGGAAGCAGGTTCCCTGTTTTTACCAACTTTAATCAATATCTGGCTTTACCTTTCACAGCAGTAAGACAGAACAATCTACATATGTAGAGGAATGAACACATGAGCAACAATGTCTCAACAGAAATAGTACAAGCCAGAAGACAATGGAACACCTTTAAAGAGCTGAAGGGGGGGGGAACAAACTCAACCTAAAATCTATATCCAATAAGAAATATCCTTCACATAAGTCAAAACAAAGCCATGTTCAGGAAAACAAACACTGAGAATTAATTTGTAGCAAACTCTGCCCAAAGAAATGCTGAAGGAAAAGTTCTTCAGGGTAAAAAGAAACAGCAACAGATGAAAACTCTAAAGTCACTGAAAAAAAATTAAGAGAACTAGAAAGTATTAAGTATGCAGGTAAATGTAAAAGACAGTATCTTTTTCTTAATTTCTACAAAAAGAAGGAGATGGCCAATTATAGCTAAAATGATAACTCTAAAAGTATTTAGATACAATTTGTATGACAACAGCCAATAGAAACAAAAGGAGGTGTTAAAAACAGCTACACTGTTGCAAAGTTAAGGATTCATAGAGTCATCTGGCAAGCAACCTCTGCCCAAAAAAAGGAGGGACACAGCAAAAAAAAAGCTTACAGAAAATTAAAATGAAACACTAAAAAATAATTAACCCCAAAGCTAGGAAAGAAAAGGAGGAAGAAAAATCAGATGGCAAAAGAAAACAGAATAAAGTGTAAAGAGTAAAACAAAGGTAAGTTCAACCACGTTAATAATAACATTATACATAAATACACTACATATTCCAGTAAGTGGTAGAGACTTGTCAGAATGAATACAAGATGTAAAACAGTTCCAAAAAAGATGTACTTCAAGCATAATATATTTATTAGCTGAAAATATAAGAATGGAAATACACAGTTCATATAAGCAATAACCTTAATAAAACCCAATACCAGAAACAATAAGGCTTTAAGACTATTACCAGAGATAAAGAGACATTTCCTAAGAAAGTCAATTCATCAGAAAATATTAACCATCCAGTATACATCTAAAAATACAGCTTCAAAAGACATTAAACAAAAGCTAACAGAGCTAAAGGAAGAAATGAATACATCAATAATCAGAAACTTCAGTAACTCTTTGAATAGTTAGACTGCAAACAAAACAAAACAAAACCATGTATCACAGAAGAGCTGTACAATACTATTAACCACTCAACCTGACATAAACAGAATCCTTTTCAAGTATACAGGGAACATTAAGAAAAAGAGAAAATATATTGGGGCCATAAAAAAAGGGTCAATAAATTTTAAAACTCTGAATTCTTACAGATTATGTTCCTTGGCCAGAAGACAATTAAATTAGAAACCAATGACTGAAAGATTCTTTAAAAAATCCCAAATATTTAGAAATTAACAACACATTTCTAAGTAACTCATGGGTCAAAGAAGAAATCACAAAATAAATACGGAAACACTTTACATGATAATGAATCTACAGTATAAGAAGCTGGGGAAGGGGTGCTAAATCTAAACCAGTGCTTAAAGGAAAATTTATTGCTTAACAACTATGTCAGAAGAAAGACTTTAATGACTTGACAATGATATGATTTCTTATTAACATTGTACTGGAGGTCCTAGCCAATGTAATATGGCAAGAAAAAACAAAAACAAAAACAAAAACAAAAAAAACAAAATACTGGTAAGGGAAGAAATGAAATAACTTTTTTTGAAAAAAGCCAAACTCAAAGAAAGAGAGAGTAGAATGTTGTTTAACAGACCCTTGCAGGTAGGAAAAACCGGCATATGCTGGTCAAAGAATACAAACTTTCAGCTATACAATGAATAAATTCTGGGGAGCTAATGTATAACATGGTGACTATAACTAACAATACTATAGTATGTACTGGAAAGTTGTTAAAAGAATAGATCTCAAAAAGTTCTCTCTCCCCACACAGAAAAGGTTATATGACAGGATGGAGATGTTAACTAACTTTACTGTGGTAATCATTTTGCAATATATGCATATCAAATCATCACACTGTACATGTTAAATTTACATATTATATTGGCAATAATCTCAAGAAAGCTGTAACAAAAGCCCTGCTTTTTTGGACAATAATATAATTGTTTATATAGAAAATCACTGAAGCAACTTCTTGAATTCATCAGTATATTTAGCAATGCTCAGGCTATAACAACAACTTATAAGAATCCATTACATTTCTATATACTAGCAATAAACAATTCAAAAATTAAAATTTTAAACTGCATTTACGATAGTGTCAAAAAACCAAAATATTTAGACAAAAGGTTTAAACTAAGATATGTAAGGCCTGTATACACTAACATCTAAAAACTGTGCTGAAAGATATTAAATATACATAAGTATACAAAGAGATTCACTGTATCTAAAGATTACACGACTTAAGATTTCCATCTTCCCTAATAATATTTGGTCTATTTTTTTTTTTTCCAAATCCATTGCAATCATGATTTCAGCAAGGTATTTTTGTAACAACTGACAAGCTGATTAGAAATACAAAGGATCCTGAATAGCAAAACAATCTTGAAAAAGAAGAATTAACACAGATGAGATGTATTTATCAGAAATACTTAGCTGGCTAAAAGAAGCTGAACATAAAAGACTAGGAACTGAATGATTCCATTCACTTGAAGTTCTAGAAGGGGAAAAAAATTCAAAGCAAAAAAAAAAAAAAATTCAAACAGTGATTGCCTCAAAAACCTTTAAGAAAGAGTAGGTAAGAATGTTCTGGATGATAAAAATGTTCTACTATCTTGATACACTGTAAATGTATTTGTCAAATATCACTGAATAAGATGATATTTGAGCACTCACAATTTAGGTACTTTGCCATTTGGAAACTGTACCTAAAAAAAACTAACAACAACAACAACAACAAAAACCAAGGGGAAAAACAAAACAAAAGAACTCAACAATTAAAACTCAGAATGGAAATCAGCAACAAAAAAATATTCATATAGTAATTCAGTATATGATAAGGCTCTCTATGAGCTGATAGGGAAAAATCTCTAAAAATCATATTAAGTGAAAAACGTGAGCACAGTTTTTATAGTAAACTACTCTCTTAAAAAAATAGAAATATCCACGTATATGTGTATGAGTCAGGAAACACACACATACACACACACCATGAACAGAGGTTATTATCTGAGGTGAGGAGGAGGAGGGACAGAAGACTTTTCAATACAAGTCAAGTCATCTTGACATTTCTATAAAAAGATAGGCTTCTAACCTTAGATAACTAAGCATAATAAGTACAGACTGTTATTTCCCATTCTGCGTCATTTCAACTCACTTTGGCCATTACTGTAGGAGACAATAAAGTGCCAGCCAGAGTCCTTCCTATTCATTCTCTTCTGACACAATGTCTTCTCTCTCTACCACAGGGCTTCGGAACCCATTTTCTTCCACACTCATTTATGTCAACAGTCCCCTCCTAGTCCACCTTTTGACTTAACTTCTAATTCTTTAGGTATGCCTACCAAACCAGGTCAATTTTTAAGACCTAACAATCTAGGGGACTTGAATCAGGAAGTTTTAATCACCCCTTCTTCCTAAAACACTGATTTTCTATAACCACATTTTATTTTGCCCATAAGACCCAGACCTCCCAAAGATGTCTATATACCTACCGACTAGCAACAAGGTACTGATGACTAAGTATTTTTAGAGCATAAAAACTGGATCACAATACTAATCACACTAAAACATCTATTTCAAGTAACAGTGCAGAAAATGGATCTCTCAGGTTTTCAAGTTTGCCAATAAGGAATGGCAAGTTACAATTTCAAGTATGGAGAGTTTCTAAGAAATATTAAAAGAAACAAATGCAGGAAAAATGTTAAAGAAATAGCACTGATTTTAACAACTATATAAAAGATCTTGTGTACATTCCCTAGTCCAATAAATCTAGAATGTCACCTATTTAAAATAAATTATTGTGTTAATATAAAAGAAAAAACTTCTAATTTTATTTACAAGATGCACCCCAAAGTGAATATATGCTCTTAGAATCAGTGAAATATATAGTAACAATTACATTCATGTGTTACCTACTACATGTCAGGTACTGTGTGTGACTTTTTATATCATGGACCTTTATAATAACCTGCAAGCTATGTATTATTATTTCATTTTAAATTTAGGAAAACTCAGTCTCAGAGGGAAAATAAAATAATCTTACCAAGCAAGGTCATACACCTAACAAGTGCAGGGCCAGGATCCGAATCCACTTCTTATCAAACAATGCTTTCTACTCTGCCAAGAGCTTTCTGAGCTTTTACTTCAACACCAACTACACCTGCATTTTTATGACTAACGCCTAGGGATCCATGGGCACCTCAAATATAGTACTTTCAAGGGTCTGTCTGGCTCCTACAATAACTTTTTAAGTTACATTTTTATTGTGAGAAAACAGTAACTTACATAACCACATCTCTTGGGTCACTGGGTAAGCGCCAGTCTTTACTGCTTCATCACAGTGGTGTCTGGGCTTGTGTCTGTTACAAACACCTCAGCACCAAGGGTAAGTGCAGAGACTGACTTAACGTGGATATGATGACATCACACCAGAAATGCCAAATGATATCAGGCCCAATATATCTTTTTAATATTTTATTTATTTTTTTGTCAGAGAGAGAGAGTGCACAAGCAGGGTGAGTGGCAGGCAGAAGGAGAAGCAGGTTCCCCTTTGGGCAAGGAGCCTCATGTGAGACTCGATCCCGGAACTCTGATCATGACTTGAGCTGAAGGCAGATGCTCAATGGACAGAGCCACGCAGGCACCCCAGGGTGTGTGCTATTTAAATTATGTTTCATAGTAGTTGTAGAGAAAAGAAGTAGGAGAATTTAGCAAGACAGGACACAGAAAATCATTATTAATAAAGAAAAACAGCATTTGTTAAATTGACATTAGAATTTTCTTGGTTACAGGGCTCAGTATAAATTAGCCTTTTTTGATAAGCTTAAAATTTACACTAAATTAGGTTTCTTTGTTTTTTTATTTATCTGAGAGAGAGAGAGAGAGAATGCACAAGAGAATACAAGCAGAGGGAATGGCAGAGGGAGAGGGACAAGCAGGGTCCTCACTGAGCAGGGAGCCTGGCCCAGACAAGGGGCTTGATCCCAGGACCCTGAGATCATGACCTGAGTCAAAGGCAGACGTTTAACTGACTGAACCACCCAGATGCCTCACTAAATTATGTTTCTACATATTTAAACACTATTAAGGGAAGCCACAAGAAATGTCTGTTCATTATTTAAATGTGAAAAGCATCTACCTGTGCAACATCCAACTGTTTACAAGTAGTAATAACAGAGGATAGGTCTGAGAAGGCTAAACTTGGTGAAATCAACAATATTTCCCAAAGAAAGTACTGAATTTTATTATTATTATTAATATTATGACAGCACTATTCCAAACACTAAGCTCCACAGTTCAATTTGTTTGACCATCTGATTTCAGGACATTCTAAAAACTCCTGAGTACTAAAAAATACCATGTTAATGGTTGAAAACATGAACCTGTCTCATAAATTCTGCCCGATCAAAGCTTGATACTGTTCACTAATGCAATTAACACAGAATATTGCAAACATATGTTGAAACAGAATGTAACAGACCATAAATCATCTGCAATGCTGTCCCTGCATCGACACGCAGACAGTTGAGCAAGCATGTCCATGCAAGAATCTGGTGCCAAGTCCTGCAGGTCTTTGTAGGGAACACAATTTCTTATTTTTTTTTTAAGATTTTATTTATTTATTTGACAGATAGAGACCAGAAGTGGGCAGAGAGGCAGGCAGGGAGAGAGGGGGGGGGAAGCAGGCTCCGAGAGGGAAGCAGGCTCCTGTGAGCAGAGAGCCTGATGTGGGGCTTGATCCCAGGACCCTGAGATCATGGACCTGAACCGAAGGCAGGGGAACACAATTTCTTACAGGCAGATTACCCCCTATCAACTGTGTAACCTTCTTGCTTATACTGATTGAATTGTAAAAAAAAAAAAAAAAAAAATGGGGGGAAAGAGGTTAAAACAGCTATTAAAATCAGGATATTAAAGTGCTGAAAAATTTGTGTGGCATACAATGTATTGGTGATCACTGGACTAGCCAGATGATTAGCTAGTAAACCTAGTAGAAATTCTTGTAGAATTTCCCTAGTCATCACTGTTATTATTAATATCAATAAAATTAACGCATCAAAGCTTTTCTTCATCTAAGAATAAGCTGACCTTTGAAAACTGAAGTTAAAATTTTAAGTCTAGTATACAATTTACCAACTCTATACACGCAGAGGTTATTTTCTACATGCACCTACATTAACATTTTGTACATTTTTCAAAATGACACTATGTTTGTTAATACACTGTCTGCATTAAGGACATGTATATTTATTCCTATACTTGGTATCAGAACACAAAAGAGAAGCGATGAAAACTAACTTCAAGATTTTGATGGCTCATACTACAGATTCCTATAAACTATTAAGTGAGTTTTACTGTTCTTGCCATATCTGCATGATTTACCACAGTTCAACTACTACTGTCAAGTAATAAACCTTACGCTGTTTTACCAATTTATTATTTTTCAATACCTTTTGTCTAAAGAGTGTATTTCTTCTACTAGACAGGAGTAAGAATCCAGCTTGTC
This sequence comes from Mustela putorius furo, assembly GCF_011764305.1. NCBI lineage: Eukaryota > Metazoa > Chordata > Mammalia > Carnivora > Mustelidae > Mustela > Mustela putorius. The sequence continues at coordinate 40,995,907 of NW_025422010.1, forward strand.
ACGGTGAAAAAGGTTATAAGGCATGCTGAATACTGAGTAAAATTAAAGGGGTTAACAAATTAGCAGAATGGTATCAACAAAGGAAACTTCACTCGAGGTTCCAGCTCTTGATTACAGATGTACTCAAGAAACATGGCCCTCCACGGAACGACCTGTAACTACCCATCTGTAATTACCTCTCCTTAGAACACAACACCCCTTTCATTTCATATACGACTAGCAAGGACTAACATTTATATTCTAAACAGCTCAGAAATCAAGAACTGATCATTGCAATAAAAAAAAAAAAAGACCACGTGTCTCTATCATTACGCATACTGTATCGGTCTGTGTACTTCATCACCACTATATAGCTAAGGGGTGGGAAGTAGAAAAAAAAGAAAATGCCCACCCCCAGATTAAGTTTTTTCATTTTTGTTTTTGTTTTTTTGTCTTCCTTCTATCAGAAGCTTTAGGAACAACCTTGTCCTTAACAAATTAGCAAAGGGCCCAAATGAACAATTAAGAAATTTTCATTGGCTACAGAAAACTTTAAAAATTGGCAACACTTAGGGGTGCCTTAATTAAGCATCCGACTCTTAATTTCAGCTCAGGTCATGATCTCAGGGATGGAGAAATTGAGCCCTGCATCTGGGTCCGCACTCATCGCAGACAGAGTCTGCTTGAAGATTCTCTCCCTATGCTCTTCCCCACCATGCGCGTGCGCACGTTCTCTCTCAAATAAACCTTAAAAAAAAAAAAAAAAGAAGAAAAAAATCGGCATTTATTTTAAGCATTTGCTATGTACCTGGCCTATTCATTGTGCTTCCCATATACTACCTGATTTATACTCTTACCAACCCTATTAAGTGACTTAACATTACTAGTACTTTCAAACAAAGAAATAAATGTGAGCAGTTAAATAACTCAAAAGGTCACAGAGCTACTGAAGTAAGAGCCAGGACTTACCCCATTTCTGGCTGGCTTAAGAGCCTAAGATACTACTTTTCAGAATGATGGTGTAAATGAATGGTTTCAGACTTTTATATGAGTACTTACTGACTTTATTTTCTCTTCTGTATTCTTAATACTCTGGCATTTGGGACCCTGATGGGGAGGTTGTCCCTCTCAGGGCGAATTCCTAGAGATAGCAAGAGGCTCCCTGGGGAGTGCACCTTTCTCACATAAAAACCAACCACTCTAGAACCCATACCTTTAACTAAACATCATGCCAATATTCCTCCTGCCATAAATCACCCTAGAGTTAGGTACTCAACAAGTAGCAATGACCCCTAGTCCAGAGCCTGCTGAAATTAAACTACCCAATCCAATCTCTCAGCATTATCTACCTGGCATGGCCTGTTCCTTCCCTGGAAAATTCCAATAAAGGTTCTGCGCTGTGCTTGGTCTTGCCCCTCTATTTATTGACCCATCTTATTTTTTGATACATTAAAATTTAAGTTGCAGATTCTTCAGATCTATAGGCACTTAAACATGCATGTATTAACTAGAATTCATTGGTCACTTTTGGGTTTTGTTTTTAAGGTAAAATCTACATAACATGAAGCAAACTTTAATAGGGCCATCTTGTTTTAGGATAACATTGCATTAATGTGGTTGTCAACCCCCAACCCTGTCAAGAAATCCACCCAGAAAACCCATGATGCCCTTTTATCAGTCAATTCCGGCCGGCCCTCCTCCCATCCTCAGAGGCAATCATGGATCTGGTTTTTTTTTCACCATGTTTAATCTCTTTTAGAACTTCATATAAATAGAACCATACACTATATTCTCCTTGGGATCTGGCTTTTTTGACTCAGCATAATGATCCTGAGAGTCACCCATGTGACAGTGGGCCATTCTTTTTGGTGCTAAATTTTCCATTACACAAACAGACCACAATTTGTTTAGTCATTTTTTCACCAGTGGACACCTGACCTGTTGCCAGATCTGGGGTATGATGAATAAAGCTGCTGTGAGCATTCAAGTAAGTGCATGCCTTTTTGTGGACACATGTTCTGTCTTGGGTAAATACCTAGAAGTGAAATTCTTAGAGGTTATTGGGTAGATGCATGTTTAGTTTTAGACAGACCTTTTCTCCCAAGTGGAAAGCCCCATTTTATATTCCCTCCTTCAATATATTAAAGCTTTTGGTTGTTCCACAGCCTCCCCAACATTTGGTGTGGTCAGTTTCCTTAATTATAGCCATTCTGGTGGCTGTGCAGTGGTATTTCATAGTGGTTTCAATTTGCATTTTCATGATGACTAACAATATTGCACACTTTCCATTTGTTTACTGGCCCTTGGTGTATCTTCTTTTGTGAAGTATCTAAATGTTTTCCCCATTTTTAAAATTAATTTTTACTACTGAGTTCCAGAGATTCTTAAAAGAAAAAAAAAAAAGATTTTATTTATTCATCAGAGAGAGGGAGCACAAGCAGAGGGAGAAGCAGGCTCCCCACTGAGCAGAGAGTCCAATGTAGGACTCAACCCCAGGACCCCCGGGATCATGACCACAGCCAAAGGCAGCCACTCAACCAACTGAGCCATCCCGGCGCCTCCAGAAATTCTTTATAAATTCTGGATACAATCCTTCTGTCAGAAATGTTTTACAAATATTTTCTTCTATTTTGTGATTTGCTTATTCATTTCTTAATAATGTTTTTTGAGGAGATCCTTTTACTATTCATGAAGTCTAACTTACCAAATTCTTCTTATTGCTTTCTATATAAAAACCACAATAACCTTTGCCTATCCCCAACTCACAAATATATTCTCCTATACAGGCTTTTAGATGAGAACTACGATCCATCTGGAACTGATTTTTTCTGAGTGGTGGAAGGTGGCATCAAAGTTCATTCTTCTACATGGATATCCAGTTCTTTCAGCATTATATGTTGAAAAGACTTTCCTGTCCCTATTGGATTACATTGGCATCGCTGTCAAAAACTAAGTAACCTTATCTCTGGGGTTATCTATTCTATCCCATTTATCTGTTTTTTGGGTTTTTTTTTTTAATAGTTTCTGCTTTTTGTATTTACTGAATGACTGAAATTCTTTTTTTTTTTTAATTTTTAAAAAATATTTTATTTATTTGTGAGAGAGAGAGAGATCGAGCGCGTGCGTGTGCACAAGCAGGCAGGGTGGCAGGCAGAGGCAGAGAGAGAAGCAGGCTCCCCACTGAGCAAGGAGCCCAATGTGGGACTCGATTCCAAAACTCTGGGATAATGATCTGAGCCGAAGGCAGGTCATGAGGCACCCAGGAGTCCCGGTCTATCGGTTTGTTTTTATGCCAGAACCACACAGTACTGTGGCTTCATGGAAAGTCTTGAAGTCAGGTAATTTAAGTCCTCTTTGTTTTTCCTTCTCAAGACTGCTTTAGATATTCTAGGCCCTGTGCATTTCCATGTAAATTTTAGGGTAAGTCTGCACCCTTTCACAAAATAAATAAAGTTTTTAAGGAGATTCATTTGGATCAGACTAAATTATAAGAAACTAACTTAATATTACTGGGTGTTCCAACTCATAAACATATCTGTCAATTTATTGCACAGGAGTTCCAATACGTAGGTCATCTCAGGGCTGGTCTCTGTCAGTCTCCTTTTCAGACAGGGTCACATTTTCTTTATTCTTCATGTTGAGTAATTTGGGGCTGTATGTTAGACATTGTGAATGGGATGTGACAGAGATGCTAGATTCTGTTTTGTTTCTCCAGTAAGAGTTACTGTTTTTGTTTTGGCAGGCAATTAATTTGTTTGCACTTAAACTGCTAATTCTGTCTTTGAACAATTCTAATCCATTTTTTACCTTTAGCTAGGCGGCACTAAGTCTACCCAACATATGTGTGGGTTCAGGGGTCAGTCTAGTGATTTTGGTGAAGGTCTTAAGCAGAATCTGGAACTTGCACTCTGTTCTGTAGCTCTTTCCTTGCTAGGATTTTCCCCTCATTCTTCAGCCACTGTGGTTGTCCCAAACTCAAATCTGTGGTTTTTTAGGACAGAAAAAGTGGATTTTGGAATGAAATTTTAGCTACCTCGCACATTCTGCATGGATAAAGAAGTTTATTAAAAACATAAAATTCACCTTTTCTTCTAAGAGTCAAATCTCCTTCAAAAGAGGTCTACTTTTGTTTATTCTCTAGCTCCCTGTTTTTCTTTTTATCTTGTGCAGTTTATAACTATTATCGAGGGAGTGTCATTCTGGTAAAAGCGTATCTGTCTATATAAGAATTCTCTCTCCATTCACCTTTAATTTCCCTCATCAGGGTTTTGAAATTTCAGTGTAGAAATCTTGTCTTTAAAAAAAAAAAGTATTTTAAATTTTTAATAGTTTTTTTATTTAATTATTTTAATTAACATATAATGTATTACTTGCCCCAGGGGTACAGGTCTGTGAATCATCAGGCTTACACATTTCACAGCACTCACCATAACACATACCCTCCCCAACATCCATAACTCAATCATCCTCTCCCCACCCTCTAATCCCCCCAACAACCCTCAGTTAGTTTTGTGAGATTGAGTCTCTTGTTGTTTGTCTTCCTCCCGATCCCATCACTACTTCTAAGTTTGATACTATTCACAGCACGTTTCTCTTAATATCACTTCCCTATTTATGAAAAAAAGGACTTTTAGACACTGGACCTATAAAGTGCAATCTTGCTAATAAATTTAATCATTTGCTTTAGATGGTTTTGTAGATTGCTTTTAAAAGGTCTCTTACACAATGCTATCTACAAAAAGCAAGAGTTTTGACCCAATCTTTCAGATATTTATGCTTTTACATTTCATATTCCACTGGCTAGGTCCTCCACTAAAATAATGAAGACACAAGAGTGGACATCCTTGTCCTCTACTGATCTCAGGAAAAAACACTATTTTATGATTGTCTTAGCTGTTAATTTTTCTTAAATGTCTTTTATTAGACTGAGAAAATCTCTTTACATTTCTAGTTTGCTGCACTGTTTATCATGAATGGATGAATTACTTTTGGCCAAATGAGGTGATCTTATGGTTTTTCTCCTTTGTTAGTACAGTAAATTACACTAATTTTTGAAATTTGTAAATTAACCTTGCATTTTTGAGATAAATCTCACCTGTGATGTATCCTTGTATATATTTAATATACTGCTGGAGTTTATTTTATTAGCAAATTTTTTCATCTATGTTCATGACAAATATTAATCTCTAAATTATGTGTGCCATCTTTGCCAGGTTTGGGCATTGGGTTTATGTTGGCCTCATAAAAGAACGTTTTTCCTGAATTTCTGTAAGACTGATGTTATTTCTTGCTCAAATGCTTGAAATTACCAGAAAAGCTACCTGGACCAGTAGTTTTCTTTGTGGTAAAGCTTTTAATTATGAATTCAGTTTCCTTTTTTTGAAGATTTTATTTATTCTTCTGAGAGGGAGTGAGCATGAGTAGGGGGGGAAGTGGGGGCTGAGGGAAAAGCAGACTTTCTGCTGAGCAGGGAGCTGGACATGGGGCTTGATCCTAGGATCCTGGGATCACGAGCAGAGCCTAAGGCAGACACTCAACCAACTGAGTCACCCAGGCACCCCTAAATTCAGTTTATTTAATTGATAAAGAGCTATCCTAATTTACCACTTCTAGCATTAGCTAGGATAACATATTTTTTTAAGAAAGCAATTGCATGAAGTTATTTAAAATATTGCATGAAGTTATTTAAAATATATGCATATGATGCTTTTAATGTCTGTAGGACCTAGGACATTACATTTCTTTCTTTCTTTCTTTTTTTTTTTTTAAGATTTATTCATTAGAGAGGGAAAGAGAGCGCACACAAGCAGGGGGAAGAGGGAGAGGGGGAAGCAGACCCCCCGTTGAGCTGGGAGCCTGACATGGGGCTCAACCCCAGGATCTGGCCAAAGGCAGACATCGAACTATCTGAGCCACTCAGGAGCCCCAGACAATTTCATTTCTAACAGAGGTAATTTATGCTTATGGTCTCTATCATGTTCTTTCTCACCATTAGTCTAAGAGAGGTGTACCAACTTATCGATCTTTCTAAGAACCAGCTTTTGGCATTGATAATTATCTCTATTGTTTCTCTTCTTCCCTTCCACTTACTTTCCATTTTCTTTGGCTTTTGTTTCTACTTTCCTACATGAAGTCTTAGGTAAGTTTTCTGATACAGTTAAAGCTATAAATTTCCCTTCAAGCACTGTTTCAGCTACATCCCACATATCTGATAAGCTGTAATTTCATTATCACTTAGTTTGAATTATATTCTAATTTCTCTCATGGCTTTCTTCGAAGTAACCCATGGGTCAAAGAATTGTGTTAATCTTCAATTTTTAATAGATGTTTTATTGGTATTGATTTCTAATTTTGTTCTGTTTTTGGGGGGAGAACATACTCTGTTGATTTCAATCTTTTAAAATTTATTGAGACTTGTGCCCTGCAAATAATCTTTCCTGGTGTTCTTACCATGAGTACTTGAAAAGACTGTATTATACAGATATTAGATTTAGTAATCTATAAATATCAAGTCAGTGGATAACAGTGTAATCTAGATCGTCTATGCTGTAACTGACTTCTTGGGCCTAGCCTAACCCAACTCTTCAAATCCGTGGATTTGTGATTTTGATCCATTAATTCTTCCAAGTTTTACTACACCTATTTTAAAGCTTTTTTTTTTAAGCAAGTACACATTTATGACGTTTTGATGTCAGCACTTCAGAGATGTCATTTTACAATATACGTACCAGCACTAAGCCCTTACACATATTACATCACTTAACCTTCCAACAAACCACAAATCAGGCATTGCCCTCCCCACCAGACAAATGAGGTAGTGGAAGCAGAGAGGCAAATGCAGCCGACAAGTGGCCTGGAGAGGCTGCATTCTTAATTACCAACGCTATTCTGCCTCTTACCCATTTATTAAAAAGAAACAATAAAAACATAGTAAGTCAAAACTAAAACAGTAACTTTGGTATAATATCCCAGATAAGTAAAACCTTCATAGCATGTGCTTAATTATAAAAATTAGTGATTTTGTGATATGAGTTCATTTTCTCAGGAAAAAAAATTTTTTTAAAGGATTCATTCATTCATTTGTCAGAGATAGAGAGAGAGAAGAAGCAGGGGGAGCAGCAAGCTCTCCGCTGAGCAAAGAGCCCAATGTGGGACTGACCCCAGGACCCTGGGATCATGACCCGATCTGAAGACAGCTGCTTAACCAAGAGCCACTCAAGTATCCCGGGGGGGGGGGGGGGGGAATTCTTAAGTAAACCACCACAGCCATTCCCATAGAAAAATAGGAGGAGACAACAGAATCCCTATGGTCAGAGTCCTATAAGGATAAAACTGATACTCTTAATTCTTCTTTGGTTTGGTTTAGCTTTTCTTAGAAGCAGAATGACCAAGTAAGAACTGAAAAAATACTTCACCTTTACCTCTATTTTATACTGAAAACACTACCTTGTGACCTTGCTAGATGTTCCAACTGCCTTTAAAAAACATCTCTCACACAAATAAAGTAGTTCCTACCATTGAAGTCCCCTATAATTGATTTTAAATATCAATTCTAGGGTTGCCTGGGTGGCTCTGTCAGTTAAGGTTCAGACTCTTAATTTTTGGCTCAGGTCATGATTTCAGGGTTGTGTGACTGAGCCCTGCATCTGGGTCTGTGATCAGCGGGAAGTCTGCTTGAGATTCTCCCTCTCCTTCTGCCCCTCCCCAAAGCCCCTCACACTCACTCACTCCTACTCTCAACTATATAAATAAATCCTTAAAAATTTGAAAAAATAAAATCAATTCTAAAAATAGTTGCTCAAAATATTTCAAGTTCACCCAAAAACAAACTTTTCACTTGCCAAAAAAAAGCCTAATAATAAAAGAGGCTCAGAATATTTTAATAATGTAGCTAATGGGTTTTCTACATTTATTTTAATATTTTGTTTTTAACAATTAAAAGTGTATCCTAAATGACAAAAAAAGATCCTAATGGAAAAATCTAACTAGGGACGCCTGGGTGGCTCAGTCAGTTAAGCGTCTGCCTTCGGCTCAGGTCATGATCCCAGGGTCCTGGGATCGCGCCCCATGTTGGGCTCTCTGCTCAGCAGGGAGTCTGCTTCTCCCTCTCCCTCTGCTCTTCCACCTGCTTGTGCTCACTCTCATTCTCTCTCTTTCAAATAAATAAATAATATTTTTTTAAAAAATCTATCATTCCAATCTTTTAAATTAAATAAAATAAGAAGAGCAATACAGAATAGAATTCTGTAAAAACTCAACTTTCTAAGTCATACATTTTTGTGGTGCTTGTTTTTGGTTGTAAAGAAAGAATTTTAATCTGATAATTTTAAAAATTAGCATCCTATAAAATAAAAATCAACTCACATTTGTGTAACACTTTAAAGCTGACAATGTTTTCACATGAAGTTATAATGTATAGGTAATATACACAGACAAATGTATTTTTATAACTTAATGCAAATTATACACAGCATTACATAAAAACAATGAGGAAAAAATTCCCTCAATTTCTTAAATTACTTTTCATTTTAAGTTTTTGTTCAGTATCAAACTCTGAACTTTCACACTGTCCTTAGGACAAACCTAGCCTTCCTTCACCTGCTCTCCTGCACTGGCCTAGCAAACCTGGAAGTAAACCAAGTCAGGGAGAAATTATATCTTCCTACAAGCATATAAAGTCCTACAAATAAAGCAAAGTTCATAAAAGAAAAAAGTGTGGGAGGAGGGAGTTAACCAAAGTCTTACATAGTTCTTTTTTTTAATTATTAAGATTTTATTTATGCATTTGGCAAGCAGAGAGAGAGGAAGGGAAGCAGGCTCCCTGCTGAGCAGAGCCCGCATGGGGCTAGAAGTAGGGGGTGGGTTTATCACAGCCCTAGCTGTCTTGTGGAATCCCGTCTGCAAGTTCTGCATCTGAACGGTCCACTGCTCCTCAGTTCTGAATGCAGGTTACTTGCAATCTACTGATCTCAGGTTTGGGGGTCTCTGAATAAACACTGTGTAAGTTCCCATTTGAACCTTCTGTTAGAATTCTACTTCCAGGTAAGATACAAGAAGGTCATAGCAGGCTACTGTTACTGTTGCAACAACTAGAGGAAAAAAAGATATCCCCACCACCACCACCAAAAAAAAAAAAAAAAAGCAAAATGACAGAATAGCTGCTGAAGTAACCAGATCAGGATGAATCAAAGTTGTAACTAGGAATGGGGCACCTGGGTGACTCAGTCAGTTAAGCCTCTGCCTTGGGCTCAGGTCATGATCCCAGGATCCCAGGATGCAGACCCATGTCTGCCCCTCCCCCTGCGTATGTTCTCCCTCAAATAAATAAAATCACTCACAAGGAGGATGAGGAATATATTCTCGGTGAACTGAGGACTGCCTGTCATTCCCTTTCCAGGGCTCATATGCAGATTCAAGGAACAGGATGTGGGTCGGGCTTGGTCTGGGAAGAGAAACTCTACTGAAGAAAATAACAGAAGTTTGAACAATCACAGGAGTCTCCTTCCTCAAAGATGGTTGCCAGGTTGTAAAGCTGCAATCCATAGGAGGCTCAAGAGTCAAATTCAAACCATGGAAAGGACAGAAGTGAATCTCCCACCGTGTTTGGGGCAGTAAGTGATAAAGGCCTACCAGGGGGCCTCTCACAATCCCAGGGGAGCCCTATTCGAGAAGGTATGAGACAGTGGTACACTGAAGCCCAAGAAATGACAACTGAGCCCCAGTCCTGCTCAATCCCCACTGAGATTCAGAGGATCAGCCCCTCTATCCACCAGACAGAGGAAAGGTCAAACACTTTTTGGGGGAAAGCATCATCTGCAGCACTTGTCATTCCCTCTTACACAATATATGCCATACCATCAAAATTACACAGCACATGAAAGGCAGAGAAATGTGATCATTAAAAGACTGAACAGACCATGATAGAAGCAGGCCGACAGATACTAGAGTTGGCAGATGGACTTTAAAATAACTATTATAAATATACTAAAGAAAATTCAGGAAAACAGAAATGGAGGAAGAATTTCAAATGAGAGCTGGAACCTACAATATCAAAGGAGCATGCTAAAACAGAAAAACACAGGATTTTAAATTAAGAACTCACTGAATGTGTTTAACAGCAGACTAAACACAGCATAAAAGAGGATCCGTAAATGCAAAGTTAAGTCAAAAGAAAATATCCAAACTGAACAAGGAAGGAAAAATAAAAGAATGAAAAGAACAGAAGATAAGAAACATGTGGTATCCAGTCATTTTAGCCTAAGTACCGGGGAGGAGTTAAAACCAGACTTCAGGGTAGCCTAACCCAGTGTTTTACTATTACTTTCCATCTCTGCGGTCCATGTGGGGTGCTTTCTATTTCAGGCCCTTAGATGGTGGTACATTTACTTGTGAATCACTAGTGGGGACCACAGAGGCCCAGAAACACTCTACCGCAAGACAGGAAAGAGAAGGAGTAAACAGTATGGTTAAATGTTCTCCCCAATAATTACAATCCTCCCAGAATGTGGTTAGTAACACAGAAACGGTCTGGGCAAGCTGGAATGGATCCAGATAAAACTGGAAACAGACCAAAGATGCTAGCAAAACAAAAGATGGCTGTAATTTCTTAAATGCCTATTAGATTAGCTAGGTTGAGGAATGTATTCTTTAAGCCAAGACAGTACATTAATGGGGCAAGAGAAGTGGAGAGGATGCTTAGCGCCTCAGGTGTGAAACACCACATTTACAAAGATTAATGAATTTGGATTCAATTCAGTAATTCTATGAAGAGACAGAAGTCCTACAGCAGGCTGTCTTTGCTGATAAGGTAAATGATTAAAAATGTCCTATGTAAGAATATGTCCTCTACACAGAAGGGCTCTCAATCCCAGCATCCTGCAGCAGAAGTGTCCTCAAAACACCTGACAGTAAATGTAGGTACCAGATAAAGGTTAAGGGTCTGGCAAAGCACCTTTCAAACTGGTTTCACGGGGCCCTACAGCGCACCAGAAGTGCTTTCACAACTGACACAGGGAATGCACAGAAAATGACAAGTTGGAGCCTGAGGCTGATAGAAGGGAGCTGTGACCATGATTTCAACGTTCTCATTTGCAGCTATAAAATGTTTCCAGTTTGGATTTTATGAATAAATGCTGTACATCTAAATAAACCACGTTCTACCTAATGCAATGTCGCCTGGCAGAAACTCTTCCCAAGCATAGACAATACAATTTAATGCCTACAATTTAAGTCCTCCTAGAGAAACTGGAAGGGGAACGAACATACGGAGTATCTGTAACTATTTCAAATAAATCACATTCTCGATTACAGTGCTTCACAATTCACACACCAAATTTACATTATTTCAAAGGACCCAAAAGTAGTACTGAGAAAATCCTGAGGCGGTACCTACCACCCCTTTTCACAGATTACGAAATAGTAAAATGCAGTCACATGTCTCAGGATCCACATTCACCCAAGACTGAAGCAGACTCAAAAACAGGTGACCAAACTGCAAATTCAGAGTTCTCTCACATTCTTTCTTTCATGCGCACAAGCGCTCTCTCTCTCTCTCTCTCTCACACACTCACACACACACACACAGATACTGGTAAATTTTATATATCCATCTATGAACGAGGGACAGAGGATTATTCTTACTCCCTTCTGAAAAATGAAAAGGAACTAGTTTAAGAAGAATTGAAGGATACCACTGCTTGAGTTTAAAAAGACTTCTCTTTAATTCTTCCTGCATTATACAGAAAAGTAAAAGGGGAAGAATATGAACTTAGAAATAAAAGTTGACAATCCACATTTATTTAAGTACTCTTATGTTTAAAACTTTAGAAGATGGAAAACAAAACCAAAAATCAGTAACAGCATTAAAAAGAAACATATTATCCTGAAAGGATACGTAAGAAGCAGATAACACAATGACTTCTGACGAAAGAAAGTGGGCAAGGACTGGGCACACTACGGGAGGGGAGACATTTGTCACGTATCACATGTGGGTGAATTCTCAACATGTATACATGCTACTTTTTGTTTTTAAGGAATATACTTTTTGAGGGAAAATACAGATATAAATGTATATGTTTCTAAAAGAATGTTAATAGAATGAAAACATAACTGTCCTTTAACAGAAAAATTGACTTCAAAGGGTAAAAAAAGTAAAAATAAGAATAGTTCAAGTATTGCCCAAAAGTCCAATTTAAACATTTAAATTAAATGTGCTAGCTATAAAAGTAAAAAACACTTTCATATATATGTACACATATTAAGAAAACCTATAGGACATTCCTGATAATCCATAAATAATTACTATTAACAATTTGGTGTATTCTCTCTAAAGATTCACGATTCATGGTTAAGTGTTAACATTTTTAGAAGTATGCTTTATCAAGTTAAGAAAATTCCTATTTCTAATTTGTTTAACATGAATAAATATGGAATTTTATAATAATCTCCTTCTAGAGGGCATGGGGATGGCTCTGTCAGTTAAGATTTGGACTCCTGGTTTCATCTCAGGTCAAGATCTCAGGATCCTGCTCAGCACAAAGTCCGCTGGAGATTCTCTCTCCCTCTGTCCCTCCCCGACCCCACCCATGTGCAAGCACTCTCTCTCCTGCTCAAATAAAAACAATCTTAAATTTTTTTTTTTAAAAACTTCTTTCTAGATTCATCAAGATGATCAGAGTTCTTCTTAAATAGGACTATGAAGTATCTTGTATTAATAGATGTCTGTAGTTGAATTACACTTGCATTTCTGCAATAAAATTTCCTAGTCATGGTTCTATCACTTCGTTTTTAGTAACTCTAGTTTCTGGTTATTTGTTTATAATTTTTTTATCTATTTTTATAAGTAACACTGGTATAAACTTTTCCTTTAATATACATGTTCAATTCTGGTAAAAAAAAAAAAGAGTTGATAAGTTTCCTTTATTATTAGAGTTAAGAAAATTAAGGGTCAGGATTGGGATTTTTCTAATTCTTCACTATTACAAACAACAGAAATGAACACCAGCCACCTTTGACCATATTCCTGACCATTTCCTTAGGATGAAACATCAAAAATCTGATTTCATGATCAAAGCACCACCCATGTTTATGTTTATGAAAATGAATTCATTATCCCTACACATTCACATATAATGGATATTATAAAATTGCCATTATTAGACCTCGCTTTTAACTTTAGAGTCTCCAACCCTATAGCAGTTTGGATTTTGGTTTATTGTAGATAATACACACTAAAAGCTTTTTTCTTCTTCTGATCGATTCGTTACCCAAATATCAATGTCATTCTCATTTTATGACTTAGTTGTGTTCCATTCCCTGGTCTCAAAAATGTTGGAGATATAAAAGCCTCATGAAGCTTTATTTATACTAGTCAGCTCACTGCAGCTTGACAGTTGAAGTTCTACCAATGAACCACTTTGTGTCACCACATTCAACAACAGGGAAGAAGCAGTGACATACGTGTGTAACTATAGCTTCTATCCCTTCAGAGACAAAACTATGAAGCCTGAGTAATTATATGAGGGGCATGGAGCCAGGACTAGTACTGCCCTAAATTTAGTCCCACTTTAAGATGAGAAGAAAGGGGGTTGTGGGGGAAGAAATAGTTAACAGTCGATACAACAGGTATTTTAACAGAAAATATTTGCCATTTTTAAATACTAGGTAATTTACGTTTCACGTTTTTCATCCAATGAACTTCTTTGTATTTTTAGGTTTGTAAAACCTTAAGATTTTTTTATAAACAACTCTCTTGCAAATTTAAGTACATAAACTCAAACAGTAAATCCATTCTGGACCAAATATTAAATAATTTGGCCTAAACTATAGTTCGGATTTATCCATAATGGACCTTTCCTGCCCCCATTCCCCAACCATTACAGTCGACATATTTAAACAGTTGACTGAACGTTTAAGACCATTTAGTAGTTAAGAAATAACCTATAATCTAACACAACAGTAACTGCTCTGTACTAAAAACAAAGCAAACTCTATAAACGTATGGGACCAAACCATAGCAAAAGAAGCCTAAACTTCTTGATCGACAACAACCAGGCTTAAGAAATCTACATTACTTACCCAAAAACCACCCACTAAATTAGACACACCAAGTTTCTAAGCTTTAAAGAACTTCTGACTGTAAAACACGGTAATGTTCAACCACCACTCCACTTTCACTGTTAGGTAAAAGAGCAAAAAAGAATTTGTTTTAGCGATCAGAAAGCCCTAGAATACACAAAGTCTTTAAAATCGGCTATAAGTAGAAGAATGGAAAATAGGAAAAGCATGATGACCACTGTGACCTGTACACATTTTCCTCATCGGCTGCTTCCTACCGTCCCTGGGTCTCCCTACAGGAAGGGCCCGCCCAGCTCCCCTCTCAGCTTGGCCAGAACCGCCCCGCAAGGCCATCTCAGTGGAGCACTTGAGGCGCAGAGACGCGGCGCCCGGTCTCCGGTACACACAGTTCTTCTGAGGAGGAAGAGAACCCACCAACCAGTCTCCCCGCGCCCACTCTCTCCAGTCTCACAATCATTCTCCTCCCTGCAGCCAGAAGCCGTGCTCAGACTCTTCAGAGACTCAACCTTCATCACCACTCAGGTTCAGGCTCACCTTGCAGTTCCTTAACCACCTACACAGCCTTCCTCCAGGACACCAGCCGGCTGGCTCAGTGCCCTTCACCGTGCCCCTCTGGAGTCACTCTCAACAGAACAAGGCCACTCTGGGAGAACCCGGCCTCTCCTGACTAAATCCCTCCTTCACACCCATCAAGATTCAGCTCTGGCACCAATCCAATCCTTGTGGAGAGAAGGAAACTCTCCACAAGCTGTAGGGTAGGCAGAATTCTTCTCCTCCGGACACAGCTACAGGAGCACGCACCTTTCTTAACACCTACACTACTTATGAGATGATTTGTGAAGTTTATCTCCCTTACTAAAAAGCAACTCAAAAGCAAAGACCGTACTTTAACTCCTGTGAGGAAGAGCATATCACCCACACGTAGTGGGTGTTTAATAAAGTGTTTGCTGAACTGAAATTCCAGGCACTACACCATGAAAAATCAGCAAATGTAGCTTGACTTATTCTTGGCCAATTCATTACCAAGTCCTTTCAGTCCTACTTCATCCTGCTCTGTCCACCTCACATGTCCGCCCAGCCGCCATTGCCTGTCCACCCTCCAGCATCTCCCAGTTAGATGACTTTACTAGCCTCCCGATCGCCCTCCTTCTAGACCTACTATCCAGTCTGCTACACACACATACCCACAAACACACCACTACTTAAATTTTTTTAAATCTGTTTAAAAAGCCTTGTTTGCTTTCTCTTCTATTTAGACTAAAATTCAAACTCCCACTGTGCCTTACAATGCTGTATTACCTGACTCCTTCCAAGTTTTATACTTGTATTGCATTCCTTCATCTCTACTAGGCTTCTTTTAAAATCGTCCAACATGATAAGCTATTTCTCACCTGGTGTCTTTACACTGGCTCCTTCCTCTCCTAGAAGACTCTCCCTTCAGCTAGCTGCTATTTCTCAAAGATCAGTTTAAGTTTCACAATCCAATCCGAAGCAGCTTTTTTATCCCTCAGTCATGGTCTTCTCTGCACTGACTGCCATCTCAAATTATCAATCTGTCCACTTGCTTACTGTGTAGATTTAGGCCTATGAGGAGGATCTTTGTTTTGGTCAGACCATACCCCAAGGGCCTGAAATAGTGCCCTGCATTCAGCAGGCCCTCATAAGCATTTGTAAAACAAAAGCATAAACCAAAAAAGTGACTCTAAGATATATGTGAAAACAAGTAAAATCAAAGAAATGGATAATTAACCTACCAAATAAGGCAGGAAACATTCTATTGTTAGTATTTGCAAGTAGATAGGCTGGTGTTACTGGGATCTAGTTCAACAATCCAGCATCCAGACTGGATTTCCCAAAGCTCACTGGAAACCTGTCAATCAAGGAGCATGGTTTCATGTGCTATATGCTAGCACACATCTAACACTACCAGAAGCCATTTTAGAAAATTCTATACGCTGCCACTCCCCAAACCCCTAGAATATCTACCAACAGTAGTCAAACACTGAAAAGCCACTTGCTACTTAAAGAAAGTGTTAAAGAAACAGCATTTCTGATAGTGGTACTTATCCACAAATAATTAAATTTATACTAATAAAACTTCAACCTCTTAAGTAACAGGTCCTTCCAAGACAAGAGGTAGGTAGGTCTCTGTGCCAGGTTCTGACTCCCTGGACATCTAAGAAGCTGCCCCCTAAACCGTTCTAAGAAGTAATGCTACAACTCAAAACAAAAATTATATAAATAAAATTCACCACAGTATCAGCTGCCTCTGTTAACCCTCTTACTGACAAGACTTTTGACCAAGGCAGGAACAAACTGTCAGGTTGCACTAGGAGAGGAAAAGCCTTGACTCTTTATTCAAATGTCATTCAGTCACAGAAATGAGGATAAGCTACAATGCAGCATTTAGGCAATGAAGGTAAATGAACACAGTGAAGATAAAACAATACAACTAAGTATTTTATTTTGCTCGATTAAACTTCATTGGTCAAGAAAATGACTTGTAAAACAAGTCTTAACTGGTCAAATAAAACTGAAACGCCAAGTTAAAAAGAGTGGTCATATGTTTTAATAATCACTATTTACAGGTGACTTGACAGTAACAAAATTTCAGTGACCTTCCTTTGGCTTCCTTTAAGCAATTTTCAACAGTATGATCATAGAAGTTCTGCTCTAGCGACACTTACCTTGGTATGGTGACACATTTAGTATTACAATTTTGAGTGGTGATGGCTTTCTCAAGCTCATCTAATCGTCCTGTTTTCTTTAGTTTCTTCACCAAACTTTTAACTGCTTTCTCACACCACTTTTCTTCTTGTCCATTCTGCTCTCCTCCGCCTGCTCCTCCAGATCCACCAGCTGATTTCTTCCATCCCAGCAGCCTTTTCACAACTGGTGGAGTGAATGGCAAGATGGACGACATGCTCGCACCAAAGGCCGCAATCCGCACGGAGAGAAGACACTCCTCTACCTGACCTAGAAAAGATACGGAAGGGATCGTTCAGAGGCTAACTTTAAAATCCAGTCATAACTTCAACATTGTCTCTAAAGCAAATCTGAAAATGAGACAGAAATTCAGATCATCACCGCAGACTTTCAGAAGTCATCTTCTTCTCCAATAACAATGTCTTTACTACTTTAAAGCAACTGTGGAAACAAATTCTAAAAAACAAAACCATGTTATAAGTGGACAAATACAACAATTTTGCAGGTAAGATCTGTACCAGCACTGGTGAAATTTATTACTACCAATACTACTTCATTTTTAACTTTTAATAGTGTCAATAACTAAGATATTTTCACTGATGAGTGAAAACCAATTCACCAAATGTTTTTTTCAATTCACCAAATATTTTAGGACACTTAACAAAAGTATTTTTTAAATGTATTAAGTCTACTTTCCCTGAAGTTTTACATTTTCATAACGAAGTATCATAAAGTAAAATCTAAAGCTGTAAAAAGGGAAAAGGCATCATGTGTGAAGGAAACAACAAAAATTTTAAAAAATAAAGGTAAAACGGTGTGTGAAGAAAAGGTGTGCTTCACTTTTATGATTCCCTGAGAAGGCTTCAAGTTAGGCCTCTTTTCAAAAACTTTTTCATTTTTATCTAAGTAACAAACAGTATGCGTCATAACTAAAGTCAAATATATTTCCTCTTTTCACACTGAGGTACAATTCCTTAAAATCTTTTAACTTTGTTTCTGGCTATTTATACTTCGAGGAAAAGGCTCATGATGGTACCCCTTGAAACATCAAGTTTAGGTATCATCTACTGTTTCTGGAAAGTGAAGATTTATACCACAACTATTCACTTTCCTCCAACCTTAATAATTATCTCCCAAAGGTAGTTTTGTGTCTGATGAGATCGTTAGTAAACTACTATATAATCATGTTTCCCTTTTTGTACAACTCTTTCTTTTCCCCAGTTAATGATCTCAGTTTGTCATGTGCTTACTTTTCTATGTGCCTACCATGAATTCTCCCCACACTCTTCACAAGCCCCATAATTAAATTTTAAGGTGGATGACTTTAGTCTCAAAATAAGAGATAAGATCATTTACCACTTGAGGATGGAACTGGAGAGCTGAGACTTGAGAAGAGTGAAGATTTAGAAATGCAGCTCTAAGAAATAGCTACAGGGGCGCCTGGGTGGCCCAGTCAGTTAAGTATCTGCCTTTGGCTCAGGTCATAATCCTAGGGTCCTGGGATCAAGCCCTGCGATGGGTTACCTGTTCAGCAGGGAGTCTGCCTCTCCCTCTCCCTTTACCCCTCCCCCTCTGCTCCTGTTCTTTCTCTTTCTTTCAAATAAATAAATAAAATCTTAAAGACAAAAAAAATCTATTAAAAAATCAGCTAGAATGAAACAGGTATTTCCAGGCTATGAAGTAAAAGGTGTAGAAGAGCTCCCACTTCTAACTGGGATGTAGAAATGACAACAGACCATCATTTCACCCTCACAGTCACATAAAGACAGATAAGGCTACAAAGACAGGTAAGACTACAAAAACAAGACAGATAAGGCTACAAAATCAAGTGTTTTCTGAACCCATCAGAGCTCAGGATGCAAAGTAACCGAAACCGAACTAAATTCCAGACAGTGCTGAGACAGGAAATCGAGGCCCATGAACGGTTTCTTACCTGGTGGAGTGGCTAAGGGAGAAGAATCCTAACCTAGAGGAGGCTAAGAAGAAAGCACCCTACTCTTTAGTAAATTTTAAAAGCAACATGTCTGCTGACAAGACATACTAAAATTCTGAGGATTTCAAAGAGCAAACCTATACTATCCAACCACTCATTCGCACAGGGCTCCACTGCATGTTTGCCAAAGTATGCCGAAGATCGGGAGACAGGCCTAGAAGGCTGAGAGATGCCCTAAGAAGCTTATGGTCTCAGACCCTCAAATGCAAGTAATCTGTCCTCTGACAAGGAAGGGAAAGAATGGGCAGGACGAGTGAGAGAAGTCAACCTTAGAGACCTCAGACATTCAGCTGTCAAGGGCTGAGGTGGGACAGGAGAGCTAAGAGAAAAACTTCCACCCAGATACTCTGGACCTCTGAATACCTAAGAGCAAACGTCTACTGGGTTTAACTGCAGTTTAACTGGAGTCCCAAAAGGAGAGGAAAGAGAGACTTGGCAGAAAAAAATACATGAAAAGATACCAGCCAAGAACTTATCAAAAATGGTAACAGGTATCAACCCACAGATACAAAGGAAGCACAGTCATAGTCAATGGGCTCAATGTTGAAGACAGACGTAAAGATAAAGGCTGAGTGTCCGCTAGGATGATAGTTAAGAGTATGTGTAAGATCCGGACAGAAGAAACCTGCACTCATCACAAACTCTTCTCCATGGGCTTCAGCTGAGATCGCCTGAAAGACTGGCATGGGGCAAGAAATGAGAGACAACTCTTCGCTCTTAGGGGCAGGTCCTATAAAATAAAAGCCTTTAGCTAGGAGGGAGAATAGGAAAGCCTCCCACACGGAGAGCCCAAGGGAAAGAGCAGAGGAAAAGCTATGGTACTGTTGGGGGAGGAGGAAAGAGAGGGGGCAAACCTACTTGCCCACCTACCACACACCAACAAGCCTTTCACTGCGTAACAATAACCACAGTCTACTCTGCTAGCAGAGGGGAGGAAACACAGCCACCACCAGTCCCAGACAAAGACACACTGATGCTGAGGAACGAGTAGAGGAAAAAGCTATCTGACCCTGGCACAGGAGCAAGAAACTGGCTTGGACCCAAGATCCTGCACTAACACAAAGCAAAGGTCTGCTACTCCTAGATGGAAAAATCCTTAACAAATATTAGCAAGTCACATTCGTAACATATATAGAAAAGGTAGTATCCTCACCCAGCGAGGGTTTATCCCAGGGAGCAAAACTGTCTTGACATAGAAAAAGAAACAAAAACAAAAACAAAAAACCCAAGCACCTCATGTATAGTATAAAGAGGAAAATCTTTATGATTTTCTTAACTGATGCATAAAAAAAGCATTTGACAATGTTAATTTGATATCCATATAAGATTTAAAAGTCTCAGCAAACTGGAAATAGAAAAACAGAAAAGAGGAGTAAGTTCTTTATTCTGAAAAAGAACATCTATGAAAAACCTAGAGCTAGAAAAACATGTAATGGGTAAAACATTAAATCCCCTGTCCTTGTAACTGGAAATAAGCCAAGGATGTCCATTGTTGCCCCTTCTATTTAATAACGCACTGGATGTTCTAGCCAGCACAGTAAGATGAGAAAGAGAAGAAAGAAAGACAGACTGACTGACTGGAAAGAAAGAGGTATGTTCTCTAGTGATATAACCGTCTCCATGGAAAACTGCAGTAGTAAAGTTGTTGTAATAAAGCTATACATTTTCTAAAAAAAAAGAAAGAAAGAAAGAAAGAAACAGAAGTGTAATGCTCAAAAAAAGACTTTGGATTCTCAAAAGACCATTCTCAAAATGGTCTCCCCGCTAAAGACACTTAAGCCTTGGTATACTTTGCTAGGAAAAAAAATGGTCACAACCTAATAAACAATCCTATCCATTCCCTCAAAAGAGAAGAACGAGTAATGAGATTAAGGTTCCCATCCTCAATTCAGGAGACTGTCCCGAGGATCTCCCAGAAGAGGCACTACAGCCAGCCAAATTTCATATATTCGGCCACGGATACACTTTTTAAGGGACATCTCCTGGAGCTCCACAACAAAATGCCGCCCTGGCACTCTGGAGAGCCCAGCTCTGGTTTAGATACTACAAATGTAAAAGGAGCCAATAAGCAGGATTATGTGACTCAGGCTCAGAGCAATACAAAAGTTCGCACAGAGCTAGAGATCTGCAGGGTAGGTAAAGAACAGAGAGAGGGGGAGAGCAGCACTATTCAGCTGTCTACGGTGGTGGACTCTGCCGTAACACACGCAAGTAAGCACTCCACTCCATAAAACTACAACTTGACAAATAAAGCAAACACACCGAATTCTATCAAACACATGTAGTAATCCACCAGAGCTCCCGATCGGGACCACCCGGCAGCAGAAGGCAGAGCGGGCACCCTTGGACTTCTGTGGAACGCCTACGCTGCCGCCACGCCTACGCTGCCGCCATGCGTGCCAACGGAGCTGGCCACATGCACCTCAGTGCTGCGTGACAGTCCTACCCGAGCACACACAACACGCTTACGACTCAACCTTTAGAAGGGAGAGGTACCCCAAAAGGGACACCAGAGCAGAAGCCTGGAAAGAGGACAGAACATCAGGCAGGACGTTTGGCACGGGTTTTCTAGAAGCCGACAACACTTTAGGAGTTACCAAAAACTCCACTGCTACAGTGTGGGTCCAAGGAAGCACCGCGGTAGCCCCCAGGGAGGGGAAGGCGTGCCAGGAGCACAGAGCCAAAGCCAGATATTTGAGCTAAGGCCAGCAGTATTCCTTCAGTTCCTTTTGAGAGGATTCACGCGTCACCGGCCGAGTGGATGTGGACACTGTAGGGAAAAGGAGTCACCAAGACCACTGCCACGAAGGCACACAAGTGAAGGCGTGGAGTGGTGGAAAAACCACTAACCGAAAGCAAATCGGAAAGCTGCCCCAGCATCAGCCTTTACAGGCCTGTAGGTAAGTCCCCGTGCTCATCACAGGCCCAGAAGACCACAGAGGCTCGGGAGAGGGTAGTCAGCCCACAAGCGAGAGTGCACCCAAGCACAGCAGGGACACCCAGTCCTGCCACAGAGCAGAGGCAGCCAGTCTCCGGCTTGGCTTCTAAGGACTCCCCAGGTCCAGCTCCGGGCCCACCCCGACTTCAGCCTTAGAACAAAGCTCTGCGTGAGCTCCGCACGGGATCCGAGCTCCTCGTGAAAAACGGACAGAACAAGCAAAATATAACGAGAATTTGTCCAAATGCATCTATCTGCACCTTTGGTTCAATTAGTCCATGTATGAGAACTCAACCTAAGTACGAATAAAAATTAAACTTCTGTATGAATTTGCAACACTGAAAGGATTCTAAGCAGTAGGAAGAATCTGAGTAACAGGTTCTCTGTCACACTTTTATTAGAGGAGAAATGTTTCCTAGGAGTTCAGATGTATTCTTAGGGATCTAAAAGTTTTCTATGAAACCTTTTTAGTTGTTTTTTTTTTTTGCTTCATGGAAATGAACACATGAGAAGTTTAAGTCTGCTCTGGGTCATCTGAGTGACCTCATGGCCTAGTACAACCACATGATCTCAGTGTCCCATGTCCTAGAAGAGCACTTCTGACCACTCTGGAAGATGTAATTACCAGCGTCAACTTGTCATGTCTCTGTAACCATGGCTGGCTGACACCTGGCTAATTATCTCTGGAGAATTATGATATTCGGTAAAATATTTTTCAGTAATGCTGGTAATACAATTCAACCAGTTGAGCATTTTAAATAGCTAAGATATATTTAGCCAACAGTCTTGAAATGTTAATAGACTGAATTTAGGTTTTTTCAAGGAATCCATGTCAATATGCTCTAAGCTGAAGACAAAATGAAATAAGAAAACTAGACTTATGATCAAGTTATTGAAATATGAATGAGTCATTTGCAGAAAATACAGATTTCCTTCCACAGTGTGGCAGCAAGCACTTTAGTGAAGTTAGATTATTTTTTCCAGCATCTGCAAGAACTGAAAAACAAGCTCAGATACTAACTGTGTACTAATTTCAGCAATAAATGAGACATACAAGGCAGGATTCATTAGAGTAGGAAGACTTTATCTGTACAGCTCAGTAAGAAAGCTTATCAAGTGATAGATCAGTAAAATTGGGATTCAAAGATTACTCACTGGAAAGTTTCAGTTAAGTAAGAGGTCTGATTATCCTAAATTCACAAATAAAGCCTGCAAGTTATTAATCATTGTATAACACAGTTTTACAAATTGGATTCTCTACATATTTCCTTAAACTACAGCTCATGTTATTTGTAGTCTTCAACTCCCTTCTTTGCTTCTTGTTCTTATTTTGATATAAACCCTATTACTGCATATGTATTTAAAAAAAAAAAAAAAAAACCTCCAAAGCCTCAGAACATCTTCTCATTTTCTTATACCTTTAGCGTACACGGATTTCATGTTACAGTCTTATGGTCCACTTTGCTTCTAACAAAATCCCTTTCTGCCGGCAAACACAGTAGGCAACGCTGCTTGAGAGCCGGAGCTATGACACAACAGGTTGGGCTCAGCCACCGGGTAAGCATTAACTCATCTCTCACAAGCATCCAGTGGGGTAGATACCCTTATTTACAAATGAGGAATGTGAAGCGTGAAGGAGCCAGATGGTACAAAGACACTCCTCCCTAGATATTCTTCCCTAGATATTCTGGGGGACAGTTTGCTTTTCACATTTTCACATTTTTCTAACATAGGAGGAATGTGGTTTTGGTTAAGGGCTGAGATAGTGACCTAAACACCTACTGGCAGGATAGCCCACTTTGTCAGGGCAATGTACTACATAGTTATCTTTTCTCTGGTAATTCACACCGCTCCATATGAAACAACATCTGATTGTGGGCTTTGTACTTTGTTCATTGTAACTGTTCAAACCTACACCAGTATCACAGGATTTTACTTACCCCTGCTTTCTAGTAAGCTGATTATCTGCAGGGTGAGCCCCTCTTATTTTTCAAATCGATGTTAGGGATATTAAGTTTAGTCTAAGCTCCACCAAAACTCCATAGGACTTTGATTACAAGTGCAATGAACTTACATTAATTTGTGAAGAACTAACATATTTATAATACTGAGTATCCCTGTTTATAAAAATGATATGTTTCTCTTTATTTTGGATTTACTATCCAGCAATAAGTTGTATAATTTTCTCTGGAAAGGTCTCACACATCTTGTTGAACTTATTTATTCTTCCAAATACCTTGGGTTTTACTTACAGTGTTTATCTTATAAAGTTAAATATTTCAGTCATACCAAAAAAAAATAAAAGGAAACATCCTTGGGCCTCACACCTAGCTCTGTCAATTCTTAACATTCTGTGGTACTTGTAAGAAATAAGACATGATAGACGGATACAGCTCAAGCCCCAATAAATACGTTTCGATTTCCATTCCCCTCCTCCTCGATTCTCAGATCATCACCACCCTGATTTTCCCCCATCGTCACTTAATGGTTTTGCTACATATTGTATTCGTACATCTTTGCATTTTATAAATTTCTATATGAAACTTTAATACTGTTCATGTCACATTGTTTTTTTCACTATTATTATCCATGCTGATAATACATGTAATCTTGTACTCTGGCTCATTCATTTCAGGTCATATAGCACTGCACTGTCTGACCATTAGAGCTCACTGTCCTTTCTCCTTCTGATTCCTATTCAGGCTGTTTCTAATTCTCCACTCCTACAAGCTGCCATGAGTGGCCTGATGTATATCTTCTTACAGGTGTTGTGAGACAGGTTCAAGGGAAGAAACTTTCAAACTTGAACAAAAAGAAGAGCCACCATAAGAAACACACTGTACACTGCAACCTAATTTTTTTGGTCTCTCCCAGTTAAAACAGACATTTTACCGTATGTTATTCTTTTCTATTTCTCTAAATTCAGGGTCATGAACCACTGCTGAACATGATATCCATTTAGTTAATTCTGAAAAATATCTTTCAAAAAGCAAAAGAAAAAACATACAAAAATTATAAAACTCACAGAGAAAATTAGCCAGAACACAGTAGAAAGCAGAGTACACTTCTTTTAAAATTTTTAATTGTTTCTGTCACATGTAAAATATTGTTTTCTACCTGGGTCTATAAAGAACAGATGAAACCCACTGCCTTAAGACATGTGCCCAGGAGCAGAAAGGCTGCATAGGAGGACATGCACATATCCTTTACCAAATCTGGTCAACCTGGTGATAGCAACAGTCATTCCCACCACGGAAGTAGGAGCTCCTACTTAGTCCAACATTTGACACTATTTGGTACCTCCATTGTTAAAGGAATGGGTGTGACACGGAGTGTTGCTGATGTTTTGCACTTCCCTCACTTAGGAGTTTGAGAATATTTTCATGTTTATTGACTTTTCAGGATTTCTCTCCTTTGACTTATCTGCTCATATTCACCATCTTTCCCTTAATTCAAAAGGTTTATTTACATATTCTGGATGATAATCTTTTGTTAATCACACATGCCACATATCTTTACCCAGCAAGTGACTTTTGATGGTTTTTTATACTGAAGATTTCACTTTAATGAGCTCATATTTCATCAATATTTTAAATACTGTATTATGTATACATTGGGATCTTTTTAAAAATCCTTCCATCTGTTGTCATCTTTGAAAAGTCATAAAGTCTAAAGTTTTGCTTTTCATCTTTATAACTTACTTTTGTGTATGTTGTGAGGTAGAGATCTTCTCCCCATCAAAGATAACCAAGTATCCCAGCACCATATAATGAATCTTCCCTAGCAATTACAAAGCTACTTGCTTTTCCATGATCTCCTTTTTTCCTCCCATTAATCTATAGCTGAGGTGGTATGATCACACTGTATCTACTAAAGCAAAAGAATGTGTCCTGGCATCTGATGAGGTGGCTCCTCTTTCATGTCCTGGAATTTTAACTGGAATGACACCAAATATATAAACAAGTGGAGGAAAACTGACACATTAATGATACAATTTTCCATTTATAAACACAGTATATCTGCTTATAATTTGAATTACAGGGGTGTTAAAATTTTCTCCATTAAAGTCTCACACATTTTTTTGTTTTATTTTTTCCTGGATACTTGGTAGTTTGTGTTGTCATTTTAAATAGTAGCTTTTGAAAATCCTGTCTTGTTGGCATATAGAAATACCCGGTTTTTACATACTGTTTAAAAATCAACTTTATTGAGGCACAGTTTACATGCAATAAAATGCTGAGATGTTAAATGTGTAGTTCGATCAGTTCCAGAGGAATGCACACCTCCACATAGCCGCCACCCCCAGAGCGCTTCCTGGTGTCCCTTTTCAATCCACCCGCCTCACCCCAGGCAGTTACTGATCTGATTTCTATCAAAGTAATTTCACCTGTTCTAGAAACTCATATAATTGGAATCATGCCTTCTGTACACTTCTGGGTCTGTTTTTTTTAACCAACACCATTCAAATTAAGCAAGTCCTCTTATACTCCTAAGTTTTCTAAGAATGAGTACAGAATTTAGTCATACGCCGTTTTCCCCTTTAACCATGAAGATCATATGGCTTTTCTCCTTTGATGTGCTGATTTCGTTTACGGGTTTTCTAATGTTTAATCATCTTTATGTTCCTGAGACACACTCGTTTATTAGTCATGGTATTTTTTTAAGCAAATATTAACATTTTACCTAAAATTTCTATTGCCACATTTATTACTGAGACGTGGTCTAGCCATCTCCTTTGCATACTACACTTGTCCCACCCAGAGTATCAAGATTACGGTAGCCTAACAAAATAATTTTGTGTTATTTTCTGTAACATTTTGTATAAAACTGGATTACTGAGTCTTCATTTTTTTAAAAATTTTATTTATTTGAAAGAGAGAGAGAGAGCACACACAAGCAGGCAGACGGGCAGAGGAAGAGGGAGAAAGAGACTCCCAGCTGAGCAGGAAGGCCAAAGTGGAGCTTAATCCCAGAACCCTGGAATCTCACAACCTGAGCCAAAGGTAGATGCTTAACAACTGAGCCACTTAGGTGCCGCTCTTCATATGTTTTATACAATTCGTCCATCTGGGGTTTTCACTTGGGGTTTGGGTTTTTGGCTTTGGGTTTTTATTTAATCTTATTTTGCTGCAGGTAGATGTCTAGCTTAAGTCTTTAAATTTTCTTTAAATTATAAATCTTGTCAGTATCCCTGGGTGGCTTAGTCAGTTACACATCTACCTTCTGCTCAGGTCATGATCCCGGGGTCCTAAGATCAAGCTCCACATCAGGCTCTTTGCTCAGCACCTCTGCCTGCTGCCTCCCCTGCTTGTGAGTGCGCGCTCTCTCTCAGAAATAAAATATTTTAAAAATAAATAAATAAGTAAATAAAATAAATAATCCTGTCAAGTTTCTTATTCTTAAGCCAATTTTGGTCATTTACTTCACAAGAAACTATGGATCCTGTTTTCAAATTTAAAGGCAAAAAGCTCTTCACAGTGTTCTCAGTTTTTTTTAAATCTCGATTTGTAGTCATATCCTTTTTGATTTCTAATACATTTGTGCCCTTTTTTCTTCCTCTACCAAACTTAGCAAATGTAGTTTTTTCAACTTAGCACCTTCCATTTAATTGATCTGATTACTTTTTTCATTAACGTTTCTCAACTTTATTTCCCTCCTTTTTCTAATTCATTACATTGTATACTTAGCTCATTAATTTTTAGTTCTTTACTAACAAATATCTCCTCATGAGTGGGATTAGTGTCCTTATAAAAGAGACCCTAGGGAATTCCCTTGCCTCCTCCCACTATACACGGTGACAGCAAAGGAGGAAGCAGGTCCTCCACCAGATACCAACTCTGCTGGTGCCCTGAACTTGGACTTCCCAGCCTCCAGAACTATGAGAAATAAAAACTTGTTTTCCATTAAGTGCCCTGAGTCTATGGAATCCTGTTACAGCAGCCCAAGATGGATTAAGACATAGATTACACCCAGTGTCTATTTTTTTTATTCCTTTACCTTGAAATTATGTCATCATAGTTTTAGGTATGTCTACTAATAAAAAGCATTTAGTTGAGTTTTTTTGTTTTTTTAATGTTTCATTCTCTTCTAATCAGTAAGCTTTTCCTGAAACTATGTATTGGGTTCATGAAAATACTTCAGCTAATTTTCTATCATCTTACTTTGTATTTTCTAATTCCCAAGCATCTTCTTTGCTTTCCCCCCTTCTACCTTCTGTAGGAATGATCAAATTTATTTCCACTCCCTCATCCTGATTTGAAGTTATACGTTCTAATTCTTATTCATTCAGAGAATTATCCTTAATAATATTTTTAATGGAAAACTTTAATCAGTAAGTTGCAGGTGAAAACAGCAGCCTATTAAAAGTCATAATAAAAGAATTAGAAAAAAGACAATCTCATCATAGAGAGAAGAGTAAAAAAAGAAAACAAGCAAAATTTTGATAACTGGAAAATGAATGGATGAGTAATCACTGTTGAACAGATCAGAGAACTACTAACTCTATGCGAGGTGTGGGGAAACATCCTGATTTTCACAGAAAAATTCTCAAAGGGTTAAGTAAAAGACAGCACCAGTCATTGAGGGCTGAGAGAGGAGAAAATGAAATGGGCAGGATTCCGTGAGAGATATCTGAGAAGCAATGACATCCTCAGACCTGCTCCCCCACTCTGTCACTGGGTACTTGTTCCTCTCCCTCTATGGAAGATTAGATGTTTATTCTCAGCAGAGAGTGAAACAGTCTCACTGGACTAGGAGAATACCCAGGGACCACTAGGAAAAGAAGGGGAGTAAAGGAACAGGAGTACACGGTATGCTAAATGCAGACTCCTGACCCCTTCCTCCCTTCCTCCACTGGGTTCTGGCTCCCAAAATACTAGCAGCCAGACCTTTACCCATTTAGTCAGATCAAGACTCTTTCAGGGTACCTGACCAAACCCACGAAGGAAGACATACAGATACTAATACTGAGAGTTTACCAACAAACAGCCCACACAGACCACT
This sequence comes from Mustela putorius furo, assembly GCF_011764305.1. Classification (NCBI taxonomy): domain Eukaryota; kingdom Metazoa; phylum Chordata; class Mammalia; order Carnivora; family Mustelidae; genus Mustela; species Mustela putorius. Next base: position 41,024,601 of record NW_025422010.1, read on the forward strand.
CTACGACGAAACCGAAAGGAGACAAGACTCACCCACCTGCTCAGTTTCCAAGCAGCTTTTTGGACCCCTACCCTTGTAATAAAAAATGCCTCTCATTACCTAAGGGAAAAATAGCTAAAAACAGAAAAATGCAACTCAAGAAATCTGAGAGCATACAGAAAAAGAAAACACTGTAAAAATCATCAACACAGCTATAGAAAGAGGAGGGAGCAATCCTGAAGCAAGAAGAGCTTGCTTTACAAAAGACACATTCACAGAATAAAAGAGTTCTTGGATAGCTTGATAGTTTTTGATTTTTGATAGCAGAAGTGGGGGGCATCAATAGAAGGGTTGGAAAGTAAGGTAGAGGAAATCTTCCAGTAGGACGGAAAAATAGGGAAAAAAAAAAAAAACAGGAGGGAAAATAGCAGATAAAGTGAAGAAAACTGGAGGACCAATTCAGAAGGTCCAATATCCAAACAGGACTTCAAAAAGACATCAGAGGTTGGGGGTTTGGGGCGGGGGGGGGGGGGAGCGGTCAAAGAAATCTAGAAATAACTAAAAGATGGGAGTTTCCAGATCTAAAGGGCCAACCAAGGATCAAGACCTCAGGACAAAAGAAAACATACCCACATCCAGGCTGGTGAGGGTAAAACTTCAGAATGCCAAAGACAAAGAAAAAGCCTCAAGTCTTCTGGGAGAAAGAGCAGGTTACTTAGAGAAGAATCAGAAGAGCTTTGGTTTTCTTAAGAGTAATACTGTAAGTGAGGTCAACAGACCAATGCCTTCATAATCTGAAGGAAAAAAAAAATACTTCCAACCTAGAATTCTATTAACCAACAAGGGCAAAATAAAAGTATTTTCAGGCATATTAAATCTCCAGATTATCTACCCACCACATTCCCTCCCAAAAAAGGTCTTGAAGGATATGTTCTATCAAAGGAGGGAGAGCCAAAAGAATAAGATATCCAACAAAGAAGAAAGTGAAGAACGCCACAGGAGGACCATGAAGGAGAATCCCAGGATGACAGCTGTGTCCTAGGTGTAGAGGCAATCACTGCGAATTAGCTTCAAAAACATAGACAAGAATAATGTCTGGCTTCTCTCCAAAGTGCACAAACATCATAAAAGTCAATGGAAGCATGTGTTTCATTGATGAGACCCATGAGTGATCATGGTGAACGGGTAAGAATAAATGAGACCGTGAAGAACTAACTGCCTGATATGTCTCTTTTAACTATCATCTTCGCGAGAGACTTCTGCTTCCACAGACTATAATGCAAAAGAAAAAAACACCTGCCTGAGAAAAGAAATCCTCATATATTCCTACATGTTTGTATCCACATGGAATTTCTTTAGGTCCATGCTGCCCAACAGAAACAGGATGCCATCCACATACTCAACTGTAAATCTTCTATTAGCCACAGTAGTAGCTGTGGCTAGTAGAAAAAACTAAAGTAAAACTAAAAAACTAAAGTAAAAGTATTAATCAGTTAAATAATTTAATTTATGCCAGTATATCCAAAATATTCTTTCAGTGTGCAATCAGCACTAAAAATTAAAATACATTCTATTTTTTGTACTGTTGTAAATCGCCTGTGTATTTTATACTCACAGGCCATCTCGGCTTTGACTAGCTACATTTCAAGTATTCAATGGCCACAAGTGGCTACTGGCCACATTAGACAGAGCAGATCTAGAAAAAGATACACAGGAAAGAGGCTCACTAATGGTGGTTCCATTTCTGGAAACTGGAATGGGGAAGCAGGAGGTAGATCTAAGGGAGACTTACTTTTCATTATTTACTATTTTGTTCCTTTTGAATTTTGCACCATGTGCATGCACTACCTCCTTAAAAAAAAAGTACATTCCCTAAAGTAAACATGTATTTATTAATAAATGTACAAACAAAACATAAATAAAATGTTTATTAACCTACTTATAGAAATCTACCTCATGCATGTATAGAATGATGAATAAACAAAGTTTACTTGTTGCGACACTTTTTAATACCACGAGACTGGAAATAACCTAACTGTCCACCAATGGACAACCATTCAAATATATTACAGGCACCCACAGAGAGAATAAACCAAAGTAAAAAGGTACTTATTATATACTGATGTGGACTAATCTACAAGATTCACTGTTACATAAAACATACGACCATTTGTACTAAAAGGTACTATATGCACAAAGTTGCTCATATATCCACAGAGCTTCGGGAGCATTACACAAAAACATACTAATGCTACTAGCCTTTGGATAGGCAACTGGGTGGGCCAAGGGACAGGCTGGCAAAGAATTTTCACCATATGTCCTTTTGTAGCTTTTGAATTTTGACAACTGTGTGTTACCTATTTTAAAAGCCCATCATTCTACATATAGCCGCTATCTGCTTTTTATCCAATCATGCTTGGCCTTCATGGGATATTTAGGTCCATCTACAAAGACTAGTGTTTTTCCAGTTCCTTCATGGAGAGGTTTGATTGAGTCTTGTTTTTCCCAGAGGCCACAGATGTTTCAATATTGGAATAGTTCCTACACACACACTCTCTCTCTTAACATATAGTTCCCTGCGTCCTAGCATTACAACTCCAACCCTAGCTACTAGATTCTTCTCTAGTAAATTCCCCCAAAGCCAGTTTTTCCTTAACACAGACTGATTTCCAGGTTTCTGGTACATTTCTCTCTCTCTCCTCTTTTCCTTTCCTCTCCTCCTCCCTCTCTAGATCAACTGTATACATAAGAGAAATAAAGTCCTTCATTTTATCCAATATTTGTAGCAGGTGGAATGGGCCTAATCTGGGTCTGTTTCAGCAGGTGTGTGAGATTTTAAGAAACCTAGGTAAAGAGTCTAGTCAGTAATGGTAAACACTGAAAACAGTATAACTGAAAAACACTGCTAAACTTGGCTATTCAGAATTCACTGGTGACTTCTGAAAGGGAGGTAGGAAATGGAATATGAAGAGTGGCAAAAAAACATTTCACGAGGTTCAAGTGTAGAACAAAGGAAGTGATTAAATACAGAAAGCAAATGTAGGTTTCAAATGTATTCAAACTGAAAATACAAAATATTCCCCAAATACCTTTATCAAATTTTTATTTCAAATGAAAATCAAGTCAGATATTTCAACATAAAACACTTGAAATGTGATGGTACTATCTCAAAGATCACCTAAAGATCCTTCCAGTAGTAGTATAAAATCACTTTAAGATTTTTGGCAATCTATGTTCAAACGAATATCACAAGGGTAGAGAAAAAAGCAAATACTAATGATGTGGATTTTTACAATGGTTTTGTCAAAGAAATGAGGCTCACGGAAAGCATTAAAAAAAAAAAAAGACACTGAAAAACAGATTACTCAATTCTCACTGTTACTATGTTTTTTTCCAAAATTGCAAGCCAGTAAGGAAGGACATTGCCACTGGAAACCTAAGGTGGCCCCACAGGATGAGAACGATGGGTGCCTTTAAACTAAAGCAAAGAGAAAACATTCACATATTCAGTTTTATGGACTTTCAAAACCCAACGTGACAACTTGAATTTAACCCTGAAAGTAGGTCGTCAGTTCAGTGAAAGTCCACATTACACAGGGACTGCTGTGTAAAGAGACTACCTGTTCTTGGGAGTTCTATTCCTTTCACCTTGAATGAGTTGTATGGAATCTGTACGTCTATAATCAGTTTATAAACATAAAATTACATACTGATTTATCATTCCCAGATTTTTTTAAAAAAGGAGGGGGCATCCAATTATTAGGAGACCACACAAGGCCCAGGCCCAGACTTAACTCAGCAAGAATATTCAGTACTCAAACTGCCCTTCAAACTCCTGAAGTCTGTCTTGACCTTCTGCTGAAGCAGCCACTCAAAGCCACATCAAGTGGGTACAGTCCTCAGGCAGTCAAAGCCAAGTCCGGAACAGGGCTGTTCCACAGAACTTTCTATTAAATTAAGCTTAACATTTATTTCCTCAGTTACTGTAGTCTCAATTCAAGTGCTAAATGGCCACATGCAGCTAGTGTCTACCCTGTTAGTTTGGGTCTGCAGCCAAGGTTTTTCTTCACAATCTATTATTCTTCAGTGGAGCTCCAAAGGCTTCCCCAGGAAGAAGAAAAGGAGGCAGGGCTTCAGCAACTGCTCATTCCCCTTACATTTTGAGATTCTGCAGAATGTTTTATTTTGTTGTTGTTTAGATTTTTTTGCAAAAGGCTTCTGGTTGTTGTGTGCATAGGTGTTTGTGTGCTTTCAGTCTGATAACTATGGGGTTAGCAGAAATCACCAGCGTACAAACTTCAGGCCAAAGTAGGACCCTCCTGATACTTAAAACATTTTATAAATAAAGTTTAATTGGCCAGTTTACAAGAACTACACCCTAACCACCTGTCTAGGAAGTAAAAGGTTGGTCTAAACAACGGAAAATTTGCATTCACTGCCACAGATAGAACAGCTCTACTCAACAAAAAAGTTTCCATAGTTCATTCAAATCAAGAGAGAAAGCCCATGGGCCCAACTCCCATTGTAGCATTTACCAGGAGTTTTATTCTGTGAACTTTGCAAATCAGATTCACTGCCCCACATTTTGTTATGAAGGATGGGATTAAGATAGAACATTTCCCTCGTATTTACAAAACACCTTAGCCATTATCTCTTTATAGAATTGTTGGAAGAGCTGAAGCAGCATATGAAAATGTACTTTACCTTAAACATGGGCAAATTACAAGATCACAGATTTCCCCTGTTACTTCCTCAGATCCAGTCTTCTTTGAATTAAAAGACTCAAGATAATGAACTTGATGGACTTCCAGTGGCTCCCCTCCATGATTATTCTTCCTTACTAACTGAATACATTAAGCCTGAAACTTTGCCCTCTCCCTAAAAGGTTAGGAGTAGGGACACCAGATTAAAGGAACTGCAGGTCTTCAGCTGCAAACTGGACCTGTGGACTGAACAGATAAAAACGAAGGTCTACACTCACTTTCCATTGCTTTTGTCTTGAGGCCAAAATAATTCCAAATCTACAGAACTACCCAGGAGAATTAGTGACCTTTTCATAATAAACTCACAAATTTTAATGGGATTAAAATCAATGACTTTAGGATTTCTGTTTTCTTGTGAGCACCAACTAAAGACAGATCTAAATTACCAGGCACCAGTTCCACTGCTGGTTCAGATGCATTAAGAGGAACCCGTCCACTCTAGAATGTAAGACAACTATGTAAATCAGAGAATTACCCTAATGTTTCTGGCTATGTGGCCAAATCAGAGGCAGTGTCTAAATTCAACTAGCTTGGCAAAATTATATTCTCCTCACATGAAATTACTGAAATTGAAGCTGAAAACTACCCTAGATATATGTCTATCTAGAATAAGCACCGAAATATGTCCTAATTGAATATATTACAATTTTAACAATCTGGAATAATGATCAAAATTGATCAGAAACCAGCAAGAAGCTTCAAACTGCATTTTTAAATGAGTGAGACTGAATTACTTTTGTAATACTTGTGGAAAAAAAACCAACTTTAAAAAATAGCAAAGGCTATGTATAGGTCACCAATGAGTATTTAATAGAGTAGATGATTTAGAGAGTAACTCAGAGGTAGGAGGGAGAATAATCCAAAAAAAAAAAAGAATTTTTAAGGCTAATACTGGATCAAAGTCACACAAGAGGCTTCAAGAAGCCTCAGCAGACAGACTAGCCAACCATCCACACATGTTCTGTCCTTGAAATCTAGCACACTGCCTTTTTTTTTTTTTAAAAAAAGAGTTTATTTATTTATTTGTCAGAGAGAGAGCGAGCACAGGCAGACAGAGTGGCAGGCAGGATCAGAGGGAGAAGCAGGCTCCCTGCGGAGCAAGGAGCCGGATGTGGGACTCCATCCCAGGACACTAGGATCATGACCTGAGCTGAAGGAAGCTGCTTAACCAACTGAGCCACCCAGGCGTCCCTAGCACACTCTGTCTTAAAGCTGGAGTAAAACATTTTAGATGACACTCCTGCAGACTGACAAAGAATGACTTACTCTGAAGAAAAGGCGGGGGGCATAGAATGCCCCATTAGATCACCTTTCTTTACTACTGGCCTAAAAGGAAGGCCTTCTCAGTCAGGAATCATGGTGCTGCTCTAAACGGCAGAACAAATGAAAACCATGTTGGTCATAGTAGATACTGTGGATCTTCCCAAAATAAGTCATTTGATAGCGCATGACGTTCTACCCCTTTAGGAACATTTGCTAATCATCCTGAATGACAATCTAAAGTATATTATGTAGATTACTGCGCTCTTAAAAAGATTTTCCCAAACATGGTTTAAGCTAATTCATGAACATTCATTACTCCGCTTTCAGGTCTGGTCCTGCACTGAATGGTCCCAGACATGTTAGTTAGGCTCTGAATATTTGTTTTGTGTCTTGTAGATTATCTCTATTATCCTCACCAGGCTGTTATCTGTTTTTTCTTACAACAGTAGGCTAACAGTTCCCCATCCTCCTACCTCACCCCCCACTACACTCCCCTTAATCTCCCACATTACCCACAATCTACTTCTTTTTAATCTACTGTGGGCTTAGAAGCTAGATAACTTTGTTAGAAACATGTGAAATATATACCAACAGGTTCTACTGATGGGTCTCAATGGTTCTCCTGTGATTAGAACTTCAGGTGTGGACGAAGGACCACTGACAGCTATCCCAATCCTTTTTGCTTAGTGTCTGGTTCTCAAATGCATTTTATAATAGGTCAAGAATAAGAGTGTAGGTAAATCATTTGGATTAGAAAGAAAACGACTGAAAGCTACAAAGAGAAGAGAGCAAGAGATCATCTGGGAGGACCCTAGGTCTGAGGAACTGTTCAATGTATTTCAATCACAATCATTTAATCCTTATAATAATGGAAGAGGCAGTTGTCATTACCTCTGTTTTCCGTCAGAAAACCAAGGCTCATGAGTTAAGCAATTTGCCCAACACTGTAACTGAGAAACCAACCACCAGCCTAGGTTGTTCAGACTCCATAACCCAAGACGGTTCCACTATATGAGATTGTAGCCCAATCCTTTTCCTCGATGTAGCTCAGTGTCTTTGCACTTTATTTCCAATTCTTTCAATGGAACCTGTCTGATGCAGATTTGCTTTCTCTCTCCAGCCAGTTTCTAGAAGTAAAAGGCAAAGGATAATCAAACTGAGGCAAGTTAAGCTTAGAGCTCTACATGTGTTCATCTGTTCAGCAACAAGTATGTTTCTGTAACACTGGCCATATCCTCAGTTTGTACAGATTGTGCAAAGATGGTGACAAGTTCCCCTCAACCCCCACCCCCCAAATACAGACTGTTCCCAGTGACACTATGAGTTAACACATCTTCCCTGGTGATGTCCTCTACATGTGACAGAAAGCAATGTAAGCATACTTTAGGAACTGGCTCAGTAATACATCACAAGCTCCCTCAATTTGTACAATAACATGATTTTTCTTACTCGAAAGACTGGAGGATAGGCAGGAGATAGGAGGAGTTTCCACTTCTCTACTTCCATTAAGGAACAGGGGCATACTTGTTTCTTGTTAGATCCTTTATTGCTGAGTCCAGGGCCTGACACAGCAAAGACTATTTTATTTGTTGAGTAAATGAATAAATGCTACTTGTTCAATAAATACAAGTTATTTTGTTGAATAAATGTATAACCTCTCCTGAATTGCTCTTGAAATCTTTGGATTTCTCATTCCTGACATACCCTTGCAATACTTGATGGAAAACAGCTTTCATCTTACAAAAATTAAAAGCTTAAAAACCATTCTTCTCCCCTCATCAGAAGACAAAGTATCTAAAACATGTCCCTCTCCATCCTCTAAAAATGACTCTTGTCCCAAGAACATGAATTAAGTCCCCATCTGCCAAACTGCACTAAATACAGCTTTTATATGCATTACAAAAACACCTGTATAAAAAGCTGCTACAAAACAAGGCCTTTGGAGTCCTAAAGCACAAAGCTAACAGAATAAAAACCAAATAAGAATAAAGAGATCTTTCATTTATAAAAGCCAATACAGAAAATATTTGCTAAATGTAAAAATGTAATGGGTCTTTGATCAGATGATGCAGCTCAACTGTTTCACTCCCATATCTCCCCTAAACGTGAAGTAACAAGATCACAGCAACAGAATTCTAATATTTACGATATGAAAATAAGAGGACCTTTTCCCAACCTGAAGTAGAAACAACCTTTTTTCCTATTAAAAAGAGTGACTGCAGAAATACACCAAACCATCCCCAAATTCCTACTTCGTTAAAACACATACCAGGCCTGACAAGCCACAAACAACAGGAAATTACCCGGCATGGTTTCTTACAAGACTATTATTACACGAACCTTACAGACTGTGTAGAGATTTGATCACTTAGGACTAGGCATAGGTAAGTTCCAACCATGAAAAACCAAACTTTTGCTCATCATCTACAATGTGATATTGCTTTACAAGGTATAACTACAAAGTACAAAACCAAAGCTTTAAGAGCCACTTCTTCCTCAGCAAGCCCAGAAATGAATGTTTCAAATCACATGAATAAAAATTTGCCAATAAACTACTTTAAACTCAATTTTAACATTTAAGAATACTAAGTGTACACTTGGACTCAAAATACCCTTATTTACTACCACAACTAATTTTATGGCAAAAATCAAGGAACTTTAAAAATACATTAAAAAATCAGTGTTACTAAATAAAATAAAAATTAAAAATTAAAATTAAAAAAATTAAAAATCAGTGTTACTTTCTGAGTTTAATATGTTTGCTAAATGACCTTCTCATTGAGAAAAATTCCACAATATCCTGTGTGGTTTTTTTTACGGCAGATGAAAAAACTGTCAAGCTACAATACATTTATGAACTGTATTTTACATTATTTCACCCATCTGTGTTACATTTGCTTCACTTATCTCCTTATTCACATTAAAACTCCTCAAACTTCATTTAACTATTTAACTTAAACTTCTCAGGAAAACTTTTTAAAGGGGGTCAAAACTAGAATAATAATAGCAAATGCACTTTCAGAGTAAGAGCAAATTTATTATTTATTCGGCTCAAGGAAAAACATCCTTACATCGCAAGTACAGTACGGTTCAATTCATATAAAATCAGAGAAGAACAAACGAAAAGAAACTGAAATTACAGAATTATTAAGAATTCTGAAATTAATTCAAATTTCTGGAAGCACTTCTGAAAGATGGACTCCAAGTCGCTTTGCCTGACCATTTATTTATTCATTAACAGCTACTTTACGTGTGTTCCTTAGAAGTCTAAAACAAAAATTTAGGACACTCCAAACTATAACAAACAAGACACGATTCTGATGGGAAATGCTGCGTTCAAACTCGTCTTACCTGGATGGAGATGCTTTTTTAAATAAAGGTTTCATTGACAACAAACCGGTAGTACTTAGCTTTTAAGGGGTCAAGAGGAAGGAACAACAACACCAACCTAGGTATTGTTTTTCTTTTGTTTAGGATCAAAAGGAAACCATAACCACAGAAAGGTTAAGTAAGTAAAAGGCCAAAGTACCCAACCCCCCCAAGAGAGAACTAAACAATTAACGTTGCCAACGTGTAAACCAAGTCTGGAATACGTGAAATCAATTAGCGTGCTTTCTTAAAGGCGTGTGACAAAAACTAACAGGCTCCACTCCCAGAGCAACTTTCACAAGTGAATGCAGAAGGCTCTCGACAGAGTTTATCAGCCGTGTGCGTGCCTGCATGAGAGTCACACGAGCAATTCAGACCCCGGGACCAGAATGGTTAACAAAGGTTACAGGACCAAAAAAAAAAGTGGAAGCTAAGTATCGCACGCTCCTCACACGGCTTGCCAGCAACTCCCGAAACAAGAGCTCGGTCCCTCCGGCTTTGAAAATCAGAACCACAAACTACTCAGCGTGTTCGCCCGGGAGAGGACCGGCCACGGCCGGCCCCCAGCTCCGCGCCGGGCAGCTCCGGCAGCTCCGGCAGCTCCGGCAGCTCGGGCGCCGACCCCTTCCCCGCCCGCCCGGCCCCCGCGCCCCGACCCCGCCACACCCCGTCCCCCGGCCCCCGTGGCCATGTGACGCGGCGAGCCTCGCCGACCCGAGCCCGACGCAAACACACCCCTAGCCCCGAGGGCCCGCCGGGCGCCGCCGCTTTACCTGCACGGAGGCTCCGGGTCCCGCCCCGTCAGAGCCGGGGGTCCGGGACCTTTTGTTCCTTCCTCTTCCGAATGGGATGAGGGGCTGGGAGGGGAGAGGGGAAGGGGCGATTGGACGCGGAACTGAAAACACTCTCGCGGCCGCCCGGCCCGCCCTGCCCCGCCCCCCCAGCCACTGCCCGGCCCGCGGCCCGACGCGCGGGGAGGGGGCGAGGGCTCGGCCACCGCCCGCGGGAGGGAGGGGGTGGGGACGCGCGTCCCGCCGCCGCCGCCGCCCCTCCTCCTCCCCTCAGGCGCGCGCCCGCCCGCATCCCACCCTCCTCCCCCGGGCCGCCCGGACGGCCGAGCCCTCCCCCGCCGCGCCCGCCGGCCCACCTCCGCTTCCGCCCTGCGCCCTCCGCCGCCGGCCGCAGCGGCGCGGCGCACCCACCTCCGGGCGGCTCGCTCGGCGCTCGCTGGCTGCTGGCTGGGAGCTGCTCCGCCGCCGCCGCGGCCGCGCAGTAGACCCGCCTCCCACCCCGGGCCGCGAGCCCCGCCGATTCGCCGGCGCAGCCCCGGGGCTGGCACCCTGCCGCCCGCTGATTGGCGCCCCCGGCCGCCCGTTACGGCGCGAGGCACGCCGGCCGAGCGCAGCGCTCGGCGCGCACGGAAGACGGGGTGAGCGGAGGAGGGAAGGAAGGAGGCCGAGCGCCCGGGAAGGGCCGGGGCGCGAGCGGGGCTCGGAGAGTCGCGGGCCAATACCTCCCCACCTCCTTTCCCTTCGGCCGCCCCGCCCTCCCGGCCGGACCGGCGGCGCGCGCAGCCAATGAGCGCGCGCGGTGCTCGGGGTGTGAGCCGCGCGTCGGGGGCCTCGAATCGGAAGGGAGACGTCGCTCGCTGATTGGTCCCGCCTCCCCCGTAGAGCGTGAGGCGAGGCGCGGCCGGGCGGCGGGGCGGCCGAGGACGAGGTGGGGTGGGAAGCCCACGGTTTCGGTTGACTACGTCTCGGGCGCGCTCCCACGAGAGATTCTGGGAAGGGAAGGGATGGTGGCAGGCGAGGGGAAGGCACGTAACCCGCCGCGCTGCCGACCACCCGTCTCTTAACGGCTCGGCCCGGGGCCCCTTCCCCGGTCTTCTGCCAGCGCCATTGGGTGGGGCCTATAGGGGCCGCCGCCTAGTCCACCTTCCGTACTCGAGCTGGGAGTGGACATGTGCTCGTCCCTGGGTGGGGGGCAAGGGGCGCCTCGACGACCCGACGAGCTGGGGCAGAAGAGAGGACCGCCTAAGCCCGAGGACCCGACCCACCCCGGGTCCGCCCAGAGGCGAATGGGTGGGCGGGGCCCTCGTGGTGGTAAACGGGGCGGGGTCCGAGATGTAAATAAGCCCAAGCGGGGATCTTTCATGGATATTATTAGGAGCAGGGTAGGGGATACCAGGTATTTTTGAAGAACCAGAATCTTGGTTTTGTTTTGTTTTAAAAATGGTGATAATAATGCATGCTCTGAAAGGTCTTCGCGAAGTCTGAAAGATAAGCGCCTAGCCTGGTCTTCCCCTCCTCGAAGTTTCTCCGGGGCTCGGTCGATAGTCGAAGTCTCCAATCTCGCACATCTGCGATACAGGGCCCTAAGCTGCTGGCTGCCCAAAGCTGTTGGATGGGTATACACACTCCGGTAATCTTGTGCCTTTTACCCTAGGGACACCCAAGCCTCTGCCAGAAACACTGACCCAGCTAATCCCACCAAGTATTTATTAAGCATATACTATGTTCGGCAGCCAGCACTGTAGAACTACAGTTGAAAAGAAATCGAGGTCTTAACACAGGTAGTTGGTGCCAGAGACAAGACCAGAACAGAGTTTTCTTGGCTCCCTGGCCAGCACTCGTCCTCATCAATCCTTCATGATTTCATCTGGGAACTCAAGATAAACGAGGAAGGTGGCCCCAGCAGTACAAATCTGTTTACTAACGGGTAATATCAGATGATATTTCAAACAGCAGGAGTTCTTGAAGCATACTCTTTCTTTTCCGAAAAGAACGCTTCCCTGAAGAGAGAACCTTCAGATGGACCCAGAGGGATATTTGGCCAATCTCAGTGTCTCACAGCTTTTCCAGACTTACTTTGAGAATCTTCATTTCTATCTCTGTCCTCAAATAATGGAAGCCCTGGGGTTAGACAGGTTGTAGTTTCGAATGCTACTCTGTTCCAAATCTGTGAGCTTTGACAGGTGGAACTCACCTATGATAGCGAGCTGTTTAAGTATAGTTCTACGTTGATTAAATAAAACAATGAACATAAATAGCAATAGGGCTTTGAAATTAAAAGAAAGTCAATAATCGTTATCATTTCTTCCCTTCTATTGTTTTCATGGGTTTGTGCAAAGATGAACCTATTAAGCTGAAATCCTCCCTTCCGAAGTTTACCTCTGCTGTAGTTTCTTCCATTGTCAGGTTGCAGTCAGCTATATATTCACACCTAACAAAAAATAGCTTCTGAAGGAGACCCAGGAAGCCAATTGGTGGAGCTGTTCCACCTCCTAAGATTTCTGTTTCCACTTCCCAGAGACACCAGGGAGGATAGTCTAGGGCAAAGCCTGTTCAATTTAGAAGTAGGAAGGCTGTTTTTGGTTTTAGTCTTTCTTCCTACAGACACAGCCAACAGTTTTAATATGAAATAGCTTATAAAAAGCTATCCTGGATCACACAAATATTTTATCCTTTGTGACCAGGATGTGCATTTCATGTCCGCGTGGGTGAGAAGGAGTAGAAACAAAAGCAGGACTCACTCAAATTCCAGAAGGATCTGCTCCCAAGATGGGAGTTAGGTGCTTTGGGGAAGATTAATTCAATGGAAGACTAATTCAATAGACCTCAATGCTTGAGGTCTACGTTAGAGCATCTCTCCAAAGTGTCAGAATTTGGGTTCCTAATCCTTCATTTAGAAAGCTTTCCAGGATCTCGGATTAAGGAAAGGAGAGGAGGGACAACCTGACTACAATGATATCCCCAAAGGGCTTAGAAACAGGAGCATGCCTACTGCCCCCCCTCTGCTAGAAATGCATCTAAACCAAAGTGGGTCAAGACAGAAACTAAAGGCAGATGGAGCAGAGATTACTGTGGCGACAATCCATGTGGAAATCCACTGGGGTACCTCAAGACAGACCTAGACAGGTCCCTATTGCATAAAGTATATTGAGTGGATCTTATTTTTATGTAGATAGACAAATTTAACCCTTCGTTATGCAGGACCTTTCAAAATCAATTAAAAAATTCAGAATCAATTTAAAAGTAGTTAAACGTACAGGAAAGACTTACAGGAAAAACAATAATGGTGGTTGCTTCTGGAAAGAGATCCATGGAGTCATGAGTGGAAAACTTAAAATTTCATCATTCATTACTCTGCAGGTTGAATCTGTAGAAAATATATCCTTGTTGTACTGATTTTTCAAAAGATGAATCCTATTCCATCTCCTCTCTGATAAATCTCTAAAGCCCTCCATGGTTCCCTCGCGCCCAGAGGATCCATCACTCACCTACGATTGAATTTTCTCTCATGGTCGCGATGACTTACATACCGTGAAATCGCTTTGATTAATGTCTTGATCTGTTAGTTTAGTCTTGAGCCGTTTTTTAACTTCTCATGTGTATGTTTTGTCTCCCCGTTTAGATTGTAAATTCCTGAAGGACAAGGACAGCATCTTGTTCCCAGCTGTCTTCCCACACTCTAAGATAAAAAATTCTTCGTAATTGAAGAAAGGTGAAATACAGCATTCAGATAGCAGAAACACGCTCTGTGTGGGGCAAGGGTCTGCGGGTGTTCTACACAGCTTTGCCCCATCCATTCAGTGATACTCTGTTGCGTATCTTGTCAGCACCCCATCTCTCTATTCACCCATCCTGATGGAACCACATTGCAGGGAGCATTACTGCATCTTAAAGATTCAGTTATTTGCATCTAAAAGGACACTGATTTAATGAGATAACCTGAGTAAAAATTGTAAAGAATAGGTGTGTGGGGTTATTTTAGTTGCAAATGATGAAGCTACATTTTTATCCCAATATAATGAAAAGTCATGTTTTGAATGAACTTAGGTTGAAGATGTGTATCTATGCATACACTCGGTCAGTATTGACATGCGAGTTTTTACTAAAAATAAGATAACATATTTAACATCTGATGGAAAATGCTGGAGACAAGAATAAAGTATTTACAAGAACAAAGAATTAAATTTGACATTTAGCTGGTATCTGTGATGTGCCTATCATAAAACTATGCTGAAAAATTCTCATTTCATGGCCAATATCTCTCAAGAGAAAAAGACATACATGTAGGATTTTTGAGATTTGAAAAGAAAGGAATTGAGAAGTTGGCTCTGGTTGAGATAAACATTTGTAGTGAAAACCAAAGTTATATATATCATCATCCTCCAGGCATCTGATAATTAATATTATATTTCTTATCTGTACACTTAAAAGCATAAATAATCATTGGATCAATTGATTTTGGGGATAGCTAATCCAATGATTGCTGAAATATTACTTGGTAAATTATAGTACTATTTTAATGCAATGAGCACAACCATAAAGAATTTAAATATTATTTGAGATCCACACATTTGGGGAAAAAACTAGACAAAGGCCCATGTCTAAATGCTGAAAGAACAATGTACAAATTATTTAAAGTTCAGTTGTAAAGAGGGATAATTTGGTAGTCATATGTCAACAATAGGGCCTTATGCCTTGATTATAATTGTCTGTGTGTGACAATATTGACTGAGCCAAGCTGCTGCTAGGCAGGATTAGTGTATGAAGGTATAATGCTCTTGGAAAATTTCAAGCATGTTAGCATAATTGCTCTGATGAAGAATGAAGAGCTTATTTAACATAACTGACTAGAGTAGACAATAGATGCATAGTCAGTGTCCTAATGATTGAATTAATGAGCCCCAGTTGTTTGTCTTTACTGTAAACAGTCCTCAGCTATGAAAAAGACATTTTGCTGAAGGAGTCTGACCATTGTGTTAGCTGAGGAGTGGCCAGAATATCATGAATGATGGGAAAGAACCAACTACTATTGGGTCCTAAAAGACGCCGGTGGTGGTTTCAAGGAGTAAATTATTTAGCTACGTAGAAGTTTCATATCAGCTCCTTCTTGCCTTCGTACAGTCATGGAGCCTGATCAGTGCTCTTACGCTTAGATAAAGAAACCAAGGCCCAAGCTTCTTCAAAATCCTATGGCCACTAAGTGCCAGAAGTTAAACATGGTGTCTACATTTCCTGCTGGGATACACCACTCATTCTTCTCCCTATTCCTGGTCTGTACACTCACCCATGCCTTTGCTACCCTCTTCAATCTCCCGATTCCCATTACCTTCTGTATACATGTCCTGACCAACATTTTCACAGTGAAAATAGGAACAAATTTCCTGTCCACACCTAAACCCCCAGCACTAGAAAATATGTCTATCTCCAGATTTATGCTTCCCGCCAATTCCTATTCCTCTTTCTGGAAAAGCCTTTCCCTCCCTACCTCTGTTCCTTTGACCACCTGCTCTAGGTTAGCACACCACCACCTCAAACACACACACCTGTCACACTGTCATATCACCTTATTCAATTTCTCTTCAAAACTCTTGTCACTATCTGGAATTATACCCATTTATTTCTATACTGATCTATCATTTGTCACTTCTTCCCTCTAAATGTAAGCTCTACAAGAGGAGGAAACATGTCTATTTTGTTCACCGTATTATCCCTAACATAAGCATACATGGAGGCACTCAATAAATATTTTTGAACAGATGGGTAATTTTCACTCAAGTTCACTCAGACTCAGCATGTGAAAACGAAAGTCATCATCTCCTTCTGTTTTCCTCTCTGAGAGTGTTTTAGTCCAGTTTCCTGGAAAATAGAGCTTGAGGCAAGGATGCTGATGTTTTAGTTAGGAGATATTATCCCAGGGCAGTGACCAGGAAATGGGAACCATGCTTCATGAAGCATTACTACGCTAAATACTGCTTCATGCTAAGCCTTGAAAAGATACCAGCCAGTCTTTTGACAGGTGCAGCCACTTGGCCCATATAGGACATCTCCAAACTGACAATAAGTAAAAGTCATGTCTGGGAGCAACCAGAGAAAGGGAGGAATGTTATCTTCATGTCTCCTGTCTCCTGTTGGTCAAAGCTTGTCCCACAGGGAACTCTCTTTCTCATACTTCCCTACTTCCCACTGTGTTATTCATATGCTTTGACAGCCCCTCGGAAAGCCAGGTCCCCTGCCCTGGAGTCCAGGAGTGACATGGGACTGTAGGGATGTGGCTGGTTGGTCTCAGTCAAACCACCAGGGACTTAACTAAGTCACTCATGGTGGCCACTGAGACAGAGAAGAAGCCCAGAAAATCTGTGAAGACACATAAACAGAACCTAATAAAGAGCAAAGGTAGGAACCGGTCTGTTTTATTCACTGCATCATACTCAGCACCTCCCACAATCACTGCTAATCAGATTTTGGTTGAAGGCATGGATGCAGGTATACACAGCATCACCATCTGTTGGTTTATTTAAATGGAAACTTTGGAGTCATTGTGATTGTCCTTCTTGCTTAATTCTCATACATCAAAATGGGGACAAAATTCCTCTTGGCTCTACTTCCTTAATATATATCAGATCAATGCCCCCTCTCCACGCTCACTGCCTTGATTCAAACTTCATCATCTTCCATTGGAATTATTGCTATAGCTCCTTAACTGGTCTTCCTGTCTCTAGTCTCGCTTCCTTTCAGTTCATTCCCCCTGCTGCTTTCTTTATAGCATACTTTCCACATGCAAATCTGATAATGTCACAATCTTGATTAAATTGATAGTTTTCCTTCTTTTTTCCCCCCCAGGATAGAATCAAGACACTTTAGCATATCCTAAAAGATTCCTCATGATCTGTGGCAGGCTAGTCCCTTTGGCTTGACATCTCACCAGTCCCTACCTTGCTCCTTACACCTCAACAAGGCTGAATTCTCAGTAGGACACCAAGCTGTCTCACCCCCTCAATGCCTATGCTGTGCTCTTGGTTCTGCCTGGAATACATCTGTGCCCCATGAGCCTCTACTCACACTTCAACACTGTTTCCCTGAAGCGCCATTCAGCCATTGCTGCTTCCAGCCATCCCTTGACCCACCCACCCGGGATTTGTCGTAACAGACTTAAGAGAAAGGGCCCTAGTGAATGGATATTGGCCAGCTGACACAGTAGCTGAGAAGGCTGCAGAAGCAGGCCAGGTGATAAGCAAGAACAAGGAAGTCTGGGCAGCAGCTAGGGTCACAGCCAAGATTACAGCACCTCGCGTTGAGGGAGGTGACCCTTGATGCTGCCACCATTCAGCCAGATGTCGCTGGCTGCTGTGCCTGTTCTTTGCCATCAGAATGGATTCTGCACCAGCCCTGCTTTGCATTACGAGAGCTCCCTCATTGAAGCCTAGGGTAGATCCATTAGTTTTACTAAGCTTAGCATATGTTTCTTGCTCTAGTTACAGGCAGGGCTGGGCAAGCAAGGAGTTGCCCTTTTTTTTTTTTTAACTTCTCTATTGTAATTGGGATCTGCTTCTCTCCAGTAATCATTAGATTACCCCAAACAAAGAAAAGTAGGTCAGATGCCAGGGAGTCCCCAAATGGCATATGTTCATCACGTTCTCAAATTCACTCAACAAATAAATCGTGTATCTGCCTGTGCCAGGTTCTTCTGAAGGCACTAGGCATGCAAAAATGAATCAGGTGACCACCTCACACCCACAAGAACGCCTGTAGTCCAAAAGACAAAAAAACAAGCATTGGCAAAGCTCTAGAGAAACTGATGGGAGCAATATAAAATGGGCAGTCACAGCAGAGAACAATTTGGTAGTTCTTCAAAAGATTACACAAGTGTAAGCATATGACCCAGCAATTCCATTCCTAGATATACAACATAGGGGAGAGATGACAACATATGTCACACTTGTACACAAATGTTCACAGAAGCATTATCCATAACGCCTAGAAGTGAAAACAACTCAAATGTCCATCAAATGATAAATAGACAAACCGTGGCATGTCCATGTGAGGGAATATTATTCAGCCATGAAAAGGAACGAAGGTCTAGGGGACACCTGCCTGGCTCAGTTGGTAGAGCATGGGGTTCTTAAATCTCAGGGTTGTGAGTTTGAGCCCCACGTTGGGTGTAGAGATAACTTAAAGAGGTAAAATCTTCAAAAAGAAAATGAAGTTCTCTGACAAGCTACCACAGAGATGACTTGAAAATGTCAGACAAAGCGAAAGGAGCCAGTCATGAAGGGCCATGTACTGCATTATCCCATTTACATGAAACACCCAAAATAGGCAAATCTATAAAAAGTAGCTTTGGGGTTAGCTAGGTCCGGGATTGGGGGGTGGGTGCAGGATGGGGGATGACTGGTAATGGGTATGGGGTTTCTTTCTGAGAGTAGTAAAAATGTTCTCAAATTAGATTGAGTGACGATTATATAAATCTGTAAATATGCCAAAAATTATTGAATTGTATACTTTAAATGGATACCTTGTGCAAATATGTGAATTATGGCTCAATAAAGCTGGCTTTGAGAAACAAATAAGATAGAAGAGTCTCCCTTTTCCTCAAGGAGCTGACTAGCTCATTGGACAGCAGACAAGAATGAAGAAACAATACAACTTCAATTAATGACAAGCCTCTTCCTCACCCTTACCTCTTCCTTCTTCATTCCTCAAGAGGGAATAGGTCCTTTACTTCCTGTTATAGCACTTACTATACTTTTGAATCGTCTTTCACTGAAAAGTGAAATGCTTCAGGTGGAGACTCTGTGACTTTGAACTTCAGGTCAACAGGACTAAATTGCAACACCTGGCATACAGTAGGCTGACAATAGTTGTTTGTTGAATGATGAATAAATGACAGAGCCAGGACTAGAATGTGGCTGTCCTGAGTCCCAGATCAGCACTGATTCCAAATAGACCAAGCACATCAATGTCTGAGATGAAGAAACCACTTGCCACCCCTGCCGCCAAATGTGACAGCTAGCCAGGAAGAAGGCCACACAAAAGCAATCACGTTTTCTATGAGCTGTCATTTTCCAGGTATGTGTTGATGCTTTACATTGTAAACATAATTTTGCTGTTTCCTTCCTAATTATGCTGTGTCCTTTGAGTAATCTTTTTTTTTTTTTCTTTTTTTTTGAGAGAAAGAGAAAGCATGAGCTGGTGGGGAAGAACAGAAGGCTAGGGAAGGGGAAAGAATCTCAAGCAGGCTCCGCACCCCACACAGAGCCCAAGTTGTGGGGGGGGGGTCTCAATCTCACAATCCTGAGATCATGATCTGAGCTGAAACCAAGTCTGATACTGAACCTGCTGAGCCTCACACACACCCCTTGAATAATCTTTCCACTTACTTCCCACGCAGCCCTCTCCCTTGAGTGCATTATGCAGCATCAGCTTCCCTCACCTCTTTAGCATCTTTTAATTGTGACTTCTTACCAATTGCATAGTCAACAGTGAGTGCGGCTTCCTGGCCTCTGCACAGGGTTTCAAAGGCCCAAGTTGCAGAGATCTGGTTTTCCATTTAACAAGATGCTTCAGGTAGAACTATTACAGATAAAGATTATTTAGAGACATATTTTTTTACAGCCTACTGAGGTATAACTTTGCCACATATGTTCCCTACTATTTTTTACAAACAACTTTATCAAGATATTATTTCATATGTTGTATAATTCACTCATTTAAGCTCTACAGTGTTTTTTAGTATATTCATAGGGCTACAGAACCATCATCACGATCTAACTTTAGAATGTTCTCATCATCCCAGAAGTAGACCCTATACTGTTAGTTTTCACTCCCCATCCTTCCCCTTACTCCTGCCCTAGACAACTACTCATCTACTTTTTTGCCTTCATAGACTTGCCTATTCTGGGCGTCTCATGTAAATGGACTCATACAGCATGTGGCCTTGCATGACTGTCTTCTTTCCCTTTGGTTGTCGTCAAGGTTCCACCATGTGGTAGCATGTCTTAAGATTCTGTTCCTTTTCGTGGCCAAATAATATTCCACGTGTGGCTACGTTTACCTGCCTTGTTTTTCTCTCTGTTCATCTACTCATCAGTGATGGGCATTTGAGTTGTTTCCGCTTTTGGGTCTTATGAGTAATGCCGCCATGAACATTCACATGCACGTTTCTCTATGACCTTCTAGATCATAACAGCTGTATTCTAGATCTTCCTCCCTTCTGCCAATGCTCCATCTCTAAGCATGCTGCCTATATCAGCTTACAAGATTCTGCCAGACTTTTCCACAAAGGTTTCTTAGTGAATACTAAAGGGCTGGCGAACATAAAACTTTGCTGTTGTTGGAATTGGCTGCCAATATATAAAATGTTTTAATGAAATAATAAAATGATGATCTCTCCGGTGACATTTTCTGACTTTCTGTTCAAAGAGGCCAGGCAGCCAGGCTTTCCCCTTCGTTCAACAGAGTTATGTGTTCTGGAGAATCTGTCTACTGTCTGTCAGGGAATATGCACTACGTGGGAAGAGAAATCCTTGCCCTGCAAAATCTTCTATTGTGTTAGAAGTCAGAGAGCCTTGGGTCGGGAGCGGCAGGGCACTCACCTGGTCCTGGTAATCAGGGTAGGCTTCCCAGAAGAAGAAGCAACTATAGCTGAGATGGGACAGCTAGGAGTTAGGCAGGTGAAGAAAACAGAAAGTGAAGGAAAACGTAATTACCAGATGAGTAAGTGTGGGTGGGCAAGGGAGGGCCTGCAGGGGCAGGGAGGCGGGGTGGCGGGGAATGAAATTGAGCAAGGCCAGAGGAATAACCCCATTCAAGACTTTGAATGCCAAGTAAAGAGAAAATCCACAGCCTGAAGGGGAGGGGTTCAAAATTATGCAAAATTAAACGTTCACTGAGTGTTTGGCCCTCTAAAAAAACAAACACAAGAGCTTATTGAAATACATACAGTGTGAAAAAGGACTCGCGGATTGCTACTTTTTAATCTTCTTATTAGATGCAAATAGGTTTCTCTTTTAATCAGATTTTTCAGATTTGGTATCTATGGGTAATAATAGTGATGTTTAAAATTATTTTATTTTATTCTTTAAGAAATGTGTTTAGACCCTCCTTTGTACAAAAGGTCACTGTGATCTCTGAGGCTATAAAATGGTTCATAATGCTGGCTTCTTAACTTCTAGGTGTGATGTGGTCAGCCAAGTGAGACACAAAGAAAAGAAAAATATCCACAAAGAGATTTTACAGATTATATGTATTTAAGGAATAATTTATGTAGAGGAACAAGCAATACACTATATTTCAAAAAGTATCAGCACTAATCTCTCTCTTTAGCACAATTATAATTCATAAAATTTTTTCTGTACCAGGAGACCTTCAACTAAGAGTCTCTTAAATATTTTTGCTTTGGAAACCTTTGTATCCTCTGATCCAATTCAGGATGGAACACTGGGGGTATCATAACTAAGCATCTATTAAACGTTACAGCCAAAGTACTATTCTGTGGGCTGTGAGAACATAAAGAAATGGCAGGTGTGGTTCCTTCTCTCAGTGAACTTCACCTGAGAATGTGGACGGTGGTGTGAAGGTCAGGGGAGGGGGAGAGTGAGACTTTATTGTTACTGTCAGCACTGTGCAAGGGATCTAAAGCTCATGGTATCTCACTTCATCTTCAAATGACTCCCGAAAAAAGGAATTTTTCTTATAAACAACAGTCTCCAGACAGGTGAAATAACCTGCCTGAAATTAGTAAGGTACCGTGGACATTTCCAATTCAGGTGAAAACCAGGAAATCCACACCAAGTGCAGACATGGGGACAACCTCCTAGTTCAGCTGGGCAGGGATGTGGCTGAGCTCTCTCGTAACTGACCTTCGGGGGGTCTCCTTTGCATCTCTACTCTTTAGCTCTGGGGAAAGTGATGAAAAAACCTGAGGCTTGGCCAAACGCTCACCAGGGAAAAGAGGGTGTATTTCTGCAAGGCCTTGGTTCTCCTTCTGTGCCTGGGAGGAGCACAGGGGAAGGTGGGCTGCTGCTGTGCATGTCTAGGCTCCTCCCTGCCAACGAAGCCTGTGTGAGTCCCCAACATGGGCCGCATCATGGGGTCCAGGGGACTTGAAGAACGGGGAGGGTGAGGGGGAAGGACAGCTAGGAGCAGAGTGATTCTGCCTTCATATACAAGCAAGGTAGCTCAGAGGGTCCAGAAAAGAGGGGTCCAGTAGCCAGAGGGGTGCATTTAGTGTAGGATCACAGGACTGTATAACTGTAGAAGTGGAGGGTAAGATCACTGCAGGTGAGAGATCAAGGACCTGAAAGGGCAAATTCCCCTATAGAAGAATGATTGCTTTTTATTTGCCTTCTCCCTCTCCTAGAGCGTTATTCTGAAAATTTAATGATGCGATCTACCCAAAGGTGCTCATACAGAGCTGGGCACATAGTTAGTGCTTAATAAATGTTAGTAGAGGTCCGCAGTGGGCATATCATCCAAACCACACCAGCAATCCCTTCCAAGGATTGTTAGAACTCAATCCATGAGAGAAGCACTCTCTTTCCTCTTTGGGTGTAAGGTTGGAAGGCCACAGCAGTCCTATGGAGAGGACAAAGGACTTAGGGCAACATAAAGGCAGAGGAGAGAGAAGACAGAGAGAAGATCCTGGCAGTGTTTGATTCCCTAGAGACAGTTTTCTCTACAGTCAGATCTACCTTGCCGTCTCTACAATTATTGACTTCATTTCAATAAGATTTTTGTAAAATCTTTAATTTCACTAGTTTGACTTGAGTTCCTACCACTGGCTACAACAGTAAAAACCATAAAATAACTGATAAGGGAATTCCCCTCTTGCCTCATGCTGGCCAAAGGGATCTACTAGAAAGTTCACACAAGGAGATCTTTTCAAGCCTAGAGAGAAGGAAATATTATGAGGTTTAAAAAATATCTCAAGGGGGCACCTGGTTGGTTCAGTGGGTTAAAGCCTCTGCCTTCGGCTCAGGTCATGATCCTGGGTCCTGGGATCGAGCCCCGCATTGGGCTCTCTGCTCAGTGGGGAGCCTGCTTCCTCCTCTCTCTCTGCCTGCCTCTCTGCCTACTTGTGATCTCTGTGTGTCAAATTAAAAAAAAATCTCAAGAAGAAATGTACTTGAGTCTGTCTAACTCAGCCATTTGCTTGTTGAATGGGCATTATGCCTTGGCATTTCACTGGAACACTCCGTAAGCCTTCCTCATATATGTTGTAGCAAAGTTGTTGAAGACATTTTCTCTACTTCACCTCTCAGTGTCTTCTCTATGATGCACACAGGAGAAATTTACTTTAGAGTTTTTGGCCAGAAATCTTGACTTTTCTCAAAGAACTGGCAAGGGTTTTCTTTGTGGAGAGAAAGAACTAAGTAATCAATTGTATTTATTTGGTCCCCTGGAAGCTCAGAGTCAAGAATACAGAAAGACTGTACACATGATGTGTAATATAATCTGCCTATGGGAATACATGAATTTTATGTTATCCTACTAATCTTAATTTCTATTCTAACTTGTACTTTCCTGATGACTTAATTATATTTTATTATTTTATGACAAATGTTATATTAAAATTCCTCAAGTTGTTTAGGGAATAAAGCAAAGTATACATAAATAAGCACACATACTAGTATTCAACCTGAGAAATATCCCTTTGCTTCTTCACTATCAAAGGATGGAGTTAAAATTTCCAGTGGAGAGGGCAAATCTGAAACATCCCCTTACTCTAAAATGCGGCTATAATAGATGCCTATAAAAAACAAAACTAAAATAACGCATCTGGGCTCAAAAGCAAAAACAAAAAATATCCATGACCCAGAAACAAAATAAAAACATCAAAAAGTAAACAGGGCTGAAGCCATGGCTTCCTGGGCTTCTGGTCTAGGGGCATAGCCATGGCTAGGAGTTCAGTTCCTGTAGAATAATGGGGCCCAAGTGTGCACCACATGAGATGAAGTATTGAAGCCAGAAATACCTACCTGTCTGTGAAGAAAGCCTGGAAAAGAAAACTGTTGTTGGCTAATGTGTGAGCTTATAGCCTTTATGATGGCAGAAAGGAATTCTGGGGAGGTAGGAGACAGAAACACAGTGGCACAAGCAGAAACCAGAACAAGCTGCCAACTGGCCTGGTGACTGGATCTGAAATATCCTGTATCATCATAGAGCAGGAACCTCCATCCATATATATATGAGATCTGCTTCTAGAGTTAGATACCTGGGCAAAGGTGAGAAAAACTAGTAAGAAGCACTCACAAATGAACTAACTAGAGCAGAGAGAGAGAAATAAGTCTTCCTCTCCAAATAAGTTTATAAACTAAAATTACTGCATTTGAAGAAATCTAAGGTTAAGAAAGACTGTAATCATGGTCAGAAATTAAAAATACAAATTTGTTCCATTAGATACAAATTTTAGAGATATTCTAAGAAAAGACTTAAATGTAAGTGTGTTTAGTATGCTAAAACCAGGTATATAAAAATAAAGACAAAAAAGCAAACAGGCAGAAATAAGAACAGATTTACATAATGAAACTGATCAGAAATTTTGAAAGAAAAGTAGATTATGTAATTAAAAACTTACTAGGCCACTGGGCACTTTTAAAGAGCAACTTAGTATGTTAGATGATGTTATCACAAAATTCACCCAGAACACAAAGTTTTAAATGCTAGTTTAGAGATATGGAGAATAAATTGAGAAGCTACCCAATAAATCCAAAAAGGGTTCCGGATAAACACAATAAAGAAATGAAGAAGAAACAATAATGAAGAAGAAACAATAATTGAAGAGGGAGTAGCTGAATATTTACCAGAATTAAGGGTTGTTGCATGCCCTTCATTTGAAAGTACCAAGTACCAAGTAAGAAAAATGAAACTAAATGCACTCTTAGATACTTAATAGTAAGACTGCAAAACGTCAAAAATAAAGGAAAAGTCTTTAAGAATTATTAGAGAAAAAGGTAGATCATCTAAAAATAAATGACAATTAGATTAAGAGCAGCTTCTTATTGGCAAAAATACACACCAAAAACCAGTAGAATAATGACCTCAGGATGTGAAAAAATGTATTTGGCAAGCTAGAATTTTATACCCAGCTAACTTGCAGTTTAAGAGCTAGCAAAATATAGACACATACCCATAATATGAGAATTTACCACCCACAAATCCTCACTAAAAGGGAAAAATTGCACTTCTTAATTTAAGGAAGTAAGAAATGAAGAGGAAGAAAAAAATGAAAGAAACAAAAGAAAAACCTGGAATATAAGAAAAAAGTTGTGAGCACAGAATGAGAAGATATGCTTTTATAAATTTAATAAGAAACTGGCTGTAATAAAAATAAAAATAACTGATGATATATGTTTGCAAAGGGAGAGTAAATTGATATTCTAAACAATAATAGGAAGATTGGGTTAAAAGTTAATAGGTAAAATGTATTCATGTTTGTACCATCTTTAAAGAGGGATAGACATATGAGCTAATTAGTTAAATATTTACAAATTAAACATTTGGAATAACTGCTTTAAAGAATAAAAATAATACCCAGAGCTTCCTAAAATGGGGATTTAAAAATATTTCTATTTTTATCTATATACAGAAGTAAGGAATGCAAACAGAAAGCAAAGAAGAATATGGCAAACAGAAAACACAAATTAAGATAGTAGAAGCAAGTTCAAATGTATCAATAATTTTAATATATAGAAAAGGATTAAATTTGAATATTAAAAGGCAGAGATAATCAGATTGGATTAAAAATCTATCTATATGTTGTTTATAAGATACACCTCAACAGTCCATACAGAAAAGTTAATAAAAGGACGAAAAAAGTATACCATGTGAATACTATCCAAAAGAATGTGAAGACAGCAGTAATGATATGATAAAAATAAAATTTAAGGTGTAAGTCCCATATAAGGATACACCACATAATGATAAAAGTAACAATCTAACAAGACTATCTATATTTTGATTATCTAACCACAAAACCTTTAAATATACAAAATAAAAACTTGTACATTCACAAGGAGAAATCGACAAATCTGCAATCATGGTATAAAACATTACCTGCCTCTTTTAGAAACTGCTAGATTGAGTAGACAAAATAATAGAAAGAATATAGGAGATTGAAATAACAGTGTTAAGAAATATGATCCATTAAATTATTTAGAAACCCTGTTGGTTGGGAGATTGGTTTACAGGCTCTATGGAAAGATTCAAGAACAAACACTCACAGGTCTGAGCTTTGGGACATGCAGGCTTCCTCAGGCAGCATGCCAGTCCTCGCTGATTCTGAATTCCAGGGCAAGGTCCCTGAGGTGCCCACTGGAGGGTAGGGACCTAGTAGAAGGGTAGAAGCTCAAGACAGAGATTCCTGGCTTGGCTGAGCCACTTTGGGCAAATCACTCTCAGTATCTCAAACCCCAGGTTCTTTTTCTACAAAACAGAGATAATAGTAAGACGTATCTGTGGGTTTTTTTATGATAATCAAGTTGTTGGTTAATGTCTATGAAGAATTTAACGGAGTGAATGGCCCATACTGAGTGTCTGCTATGTGCAAAGCCTGATGGTAATTGTAAAAATGACAAAGACGATGACATAGAACCTATCTTTAAAGAAACAAGATTGGGGCCCCCTCACGAGGCTCAGTCAGTTGAGCATGCGATTCTTGGTTTTGACTCAGGTCATGATCTCAGGGTCATGAGTTGGTCTCTGTGCTCTGTGTGGAGTCTGCTGGAAATTCTCTCCCTTTGCCACTCTCCTAGCTCGCTTCTCTCTCTGTCTCTGTCTCTGTCTCTGTCTCTCTCTCAAATAATCGAATCTTTAAAAAAAAATAAAAAATAAATATACCGAGATGGTAGCAATGGTCCAACAACAATTTATTTCATCACTGAGCTAGACAAGCACATGCTTTGGTTTCAGACACACCCAGCTCTACCATTTACTGTCTAATATGACTTTTTCTCTATTTTGTTAAATTGAGATAATAACAGTGCTTATCAAATGGAGTTATTGGGAGAAGTGATTGGAATTATAATAAAGCACAGTGTTGGACATGTCTACAATATTCAGTAAGTGGCTATTGATATTATCTATGGGATTCAGCAAAGGACAACTATTACCATAAATGACATTAATAAGATTAATAAGATTAATAAGAAATGATGCAGAGTTACGATAAATGAAAATGAAGAAAAGACTAAGGGATTTGGTTGGAAAATGTATCTCAGTGTACCCAAGTCCAGAAAGACAGCAGGAACAATAGGACTTGGTAGTAGAAGAGTATTTCTCTTCCCTCAGGCAACCATCTTTGATGTGACGTAGGATTATCAAATTCAACGACTCACAATCTTTAACTCCCATGTAACAACAGCCACATCACAGTTCTCTGACAAGAACCAACTGATGAGAGCATAAAAATCTCTAATTAGGGATCTTGGATTGGTGAGGGAAATTGTGTCCAAATACCTCCTGGAGATTAATCTTAATTTTCTAACACAGATTATTGCTCTTCCTATGTTACGAACACTTCCACATTCATTGATTTCCTTCTTTGGTTTTCCTAGTTCCTTTCTAAGGTACATCTGAGCATATATGTTATGGTTCACCCCATTTTTCAGAAGATTAAATAGAGACACAGAGAGTTGACATACCCATCCTAAGGTAGCTATCTAATGACCTAAGGTAGGTATCATACTAAGGTGAAGCCAGGACTAGAACCCAACTGCCTGCCCAAGTCCATTAAACTAGGTCTCTTCCTAAGAGAAAGAATATGGGTCAAAAAACCTTCCCTGGATTGCACAGAGGCCAAAGAAAGTAGGTCAATCGATTCAATGAAAACGTTCTATACTCAGACTAACCACCTAATAAATGAGTCAATGTATTCTTTTAGCAAATAGTATTTGCCCCAGTTCTGGGAACACATGGAGTTTCTGTCATTAACCTATTAGAGTTTAAATTTAGCAAAGAAGGAGAGTGGAAGCAAGGAATTTTTCAAAGGAGAGAGAAATGGACAATAGGCTCACAAAACTGCCATAGTGGTGCTGTGGAAAATAAATATATCACCTCCCCAGTACATCCCTTTCTTTAGGGAACCAGACCCCCTTCTCTACAAACTGCTCCCCTTCCACTTATAAGGATCCCATAGATGCTACCATAATCTTCGATGACCTCAATCCTACGGCTGTAATTGACTGGCCCAACTTGTGCCAATCAGAACCCTAACCACGGCCCCACCACCAGCCCATATGATGTCTTTGTGGAAATTCCTCAAGACACATTCCGCAGATCTGTGAGAAAACTGTTGCAATCTACAGTGTTTATGGTACACATGGCACCCCTGGCTTTGTGCAGTGGCTCCCTGTGGCAGGATTTTTAAACTTCAGACTTAAAACAATAAAACAGTGTCTCTCCAGTAGCAGAGATAACATTCAGGAGTTTAGGACAGACATGGACCCTGACGCAGGGAGAAGGCTGGTGTGCAGTGAGACAGAATGACGTCAGTGTGTGGAAAGATGCCAAAATGCAAAACAGAGGGAGATGGTTCTGGTCATATTTGGGGCTATGATTCCAATGGTTCCTGGAGGCTCCACGGCATCCCTGCCTCTCTCATTGTTTGGATGTTCAACTCTTTTTTTTCCCATAAGCCAAAACATTCCTCTTTTTTGCCTATGCAAGATCAAATAGAATTTTTTGTGACTTGCAACTAATGCAGCTGTGAATTTAATTTCACTAATTTCCACATCCCTCAATTTTAAAAGCAAATTGGGGGAGAGCACATTAGCTTTAATCTCAACTTGATCGAGTATGATTTTTACACAAAGGGAAACAGCTCTGTTTCTATCTATTCCAACCCAGTAAGTAGTTTCTCATTCTATGTCCATGCCTAAAAAGAAAATTACATGTTGGCTGCCCGATTTAATTGTTTGTAATCACTGAAATTTGCAATCCTATCCTGTGGTGTGTTCTGAGACCTCTCCTCATGGGGCATTCTTTCAGTGTGTTTTGTTGGCAGTAGCTGTAGCAATTAGAAAATTGGGAAATGTATAAAATCCAGAGGGATATCAATTTTGGCATTTCTTTCCTTTAGTCAATATTTTTAGAAATGTGTAAGGCCCTAGAAAAAAATTAAATGGAACCATGGGCTTTGCCACTGAGCTCATCTTGTTTACACAGAGTTCATCCTGTTCCAAGAATCACTCCTTATCCCCATTGGTGAAACTGACTCTTGGGGGATCAGGGTCTGATGAGTCTCTTCATGGAGGGAGAGGAAGACCACTGGGTAAGTTTAAAGATCGGTATCTTTAGTGGACCACCTACTTTCCCAAGTGCACATGACCTTTTCTTAGGCTTCTCTTTGTTAGAGTGGAGTCCACAGTTCCCAACAGATACATAGGGCAAGAAGCTTAAACTTTATTTGCGTACATGCACACACAAATCTGCTCAAATGCAACTATAAAGTCGAAAGACTAATTTTAAAACAAGCATAGCATAACTTTCTCCACCTTCAGAATGCTTCAAAAGTGTGTCGCTCTTCGGATATAGGAAGGAACGATTTGGAACCACATTATCTGGCAAATAAGATGGGCAATCAAGCAGCAGCAGGCCATTTTGAGTCCCCAAAAAAGCGTTATTAAGTTATAAGTCTGGTTTTTCTATGTGGCTCAAAAGCTGTTTCCGCAAACAATTTCCAAAGGAAATCAGCAAAGAACTTGTCAGCAATGGAAGCATCCTTGAAATAATTATGTAGTCTTCTAAAGAGATTACTCAGAAGGGGAACCACTCCTTTGGATATAAGAGGCTCTATATGCTTACCATTCAAAAGAAGTTCAGTGATGAAAACATAAACTAATGCATCTGCACCAAATACAGCAATATAAATATTTATGTTTCTAGAATATTCACCAAATGATTCCAGAAAACTTGGCAACTTAGAAGGAGTCAAGTTAGAGTTTCACCTTACAGTCTATTTCTAAAATAGGTTCACAAATTATTAAAAGGAAAAAAATAAAATCATAAAAAATTCAGTGATTGAAAAAAGTGAGAGAAATACAAGTGAATGTTTTAAACGGTCTTGGGACAGATTTGGTAAGTAGAAAATTATGAAAGACATAGAACATTTTACATACATAAACATTTCATAAGACCAAATGCATTTTATAGGAAATGTTACATGAGATAATGTTTTTTCTTAATCTTACTAGTCACCCAAAAAATTGCACATTAAAAATTTTGTGACTGGAGTGATAGTTCCGAGTATATTAACGTGCTTGTTGGCTTACTCATCCTATGCATTTGACTTGAACTAGCCTGTGAAATCCATCTGTGTAAGTGCAGGGGACGGAGAGGAGCTAGGGGGCAGGGGGGGCAGGAGGGACCCAAAGAGGGCTTAGTGTAAGAAAAAGGAAGAGTTGGGTGCCTGGGTGGCTCAGTGGGTTAAGCCGCTGCCTTTGGCTCAGGTCATGATCTCAGGGTCCTGGGATCGAGTCCCGCATCGGGTTCTCTGCTCAGCTGGGAGCCTGCTTCCCTCTCTCTGTCTCTGCCTGCCTCTCCATCTACTTGTGATTTCTCTCTGTCAAATAAATAAAATCTAAAAAAAAAAAAAAAAAGAAAAAGGAAGAGTTAATAATTTGCTTTTGATATCCAAAATCAGGTTTTATACCATGTAAAAGGTCTTGAAAGACAGACATTGTCAGGGAAAACAGGATTTCTAAATTCCTATAGCTCCTGTTTTACCAGATTAGAGACTACTCCAAGAAGGCTCAGAGCACACAGTTTCTAACACCGTAGAAGAATCGTCCACTCTTCCTATGATGGCTGAGCTCTGGGGTCTGCTGACTTAGGGACAGGGAGGGTATGTTACAGAGACAGTGGAGAGTCCAAAGGCAGACCTGTTTTGCTCAGCTGGGAAGAACACAGGAGGAAGGCTGGTTTTCCTCTCCGCTCCTGACAGACAAGCTCTGGAACATCCAGAAAAGTCTTGAGAAGCCCAAGGCCATCGGAGCTAGCCACTCACTGCTACAGATGTAATGTACGAGAAACCCTACCTGTGGCCCCTTCAAGCCCCAAGAGGCACCGAGGTGGCAGGGGCAGGGGCAGGAGATGAGCAGTTAGGCAAACCATAAGCTCCTGGTTCTCCAGGGCTTGTTTGCTGCCATCCAATGACCCGCAGGAAGACTAATGCCTTAGTGGGGAATGCAGTGGGGTTGACAGGATCAGGGGGCTGAAGACCCAAAGGGGGGCTCAATTGCTTGGCTCATGGACGGAACAATGGTTACTAGTGCAGAATCCCAAGATGCCGGGTGGGGGCAGGTCCCCCCAGCAGTACCAGGTACCAGAAACAGATCACCCCGATCCCCAAGCAGCGGACACCTTATGGGGAACTGATCTCTGAGAAGAATTTATAAATTGAAAGTACATGTTTAACCAAAGGACATGGGGATGCGGTTCACTGGCAAATCTCACGGCTCCCACCATCTAGGGCTTATGAGGAATATCTGACTATTTTTAAAGCACAGTGAAACACTGGTTTCTTAACACAACTAAGTGTAGCTTGAGTAATTCGCCACCCTGCTAACACGGGACCTTCTTTCTTCTCCTATCATGAGTTTCGCCTTTTTCAACTACCTGTATCTTTATTTTCCAATTTTATTTCTATAAAAAAGGAAGTATTGCCTTTGAACTATGATTACCTTTCTATAAAAGCATGCATCACCCTTGAAATAAAAAAATACAATAGATGTTTCTATAGATGTTTGTACCTTAAACAAGATCAAAAGAGAATCTAGGGGGTGTTTCAGTTGAAATTAGTTTCTGTAACATTAAGTATACAATTAAAATTCAAAGGTTAACAAAGTCGAGCTTGATTTCATTACACCTTACCCATATGTGTATCTTTCAGCCTGTGTGTGTGTGTGTGTGTGTGTGTGTGTGTGTGTGTAAGATGAAAATGAGCCATCTCCTGCCCTGATTTTCAATCATCTGTATTGTGGAAGTCCAACACCCCCCTTTCTAATCAAGCATATGCTTACTGGGATTGAAGCTAGAGAAGAGATTCACCGTCTAACTAGGCTTGCTCGGCTCTCGACACCATCTGGGCGGCAGGCTGTGCCTAGAGCAGCCTGGGACAAGAGATCTGGTGGCTCACTGGAATCTGGTAGAGAGTCTGGCGAGACTCTGACAGAAAACAGGATATGGTAATTCTCTTGAGACTTAGCCCAGCTCGGCTGTGGTTTCCTTGATATGCTCTCTGATTTCCCAAGACCAGTCTTTGGTTTTTATTGCTCTGCAGCGGTTTTTCCACACACACACACACCCTGGCTCCGACAGAATGAATTAGATAGTGAATCTGTGCACTTGTTTCTTCTCCAGGAGGCCCAGAGGCAAGGAGCGTCGTGTCCAAGGTCACACCACGGGCTGGTGGCAGCATGAAGACCCGACCCGGGTGTCTGGACAGTTCCTCCAGGAGTACAAGAGTAAGATAGAACACCCCAAGGGAACTCCTCTTGTTTACTTACCAACAGTCCTGAAACCCCTTTTCATTTTTATGATCCACTTGAAGGTGGCTCAAGTTTAAACTCATCTAGTCCCAGAAGAACATGCAGTGATTGATTTCTAACCTTGGGCAGGCAGTGTTGAATTGTATAAAAATACAGGCATTCTCCTCCCTGGGGACTACCCCCTCCCCACCCAAAGGCTACCCTTTCCAGAGCCCTTCCCCACCCCACCCCACCCCCCATACTTGCCTCTAACAGGGTTTCTCAGTAAGGCAGCTAAGATTTGTTAGTATTGGTTTGATAGGTAATATAAGCACATTTCACGGGAGTAAAAACAACAACAAAAATATCTGGTGGAAAGTAATTCTCTTTCTCATGCTTAGTCACTCAGTTCCTCTCTTCAGACACAATTGCTGTTATCAGATTTTTCAGGTACCTTTCCACGAATGTACAAGTATCTATATTTATGTATAAATATATGTCATTTAAAAAATGGATGGAAGTATGCTATTAACACCGTTGCTCTTGCTTTGTGTCCTGATGACTGTTCTACATTAGTGCACATAAAACCAGGCTGTGATGTCTTTTCAGTAGCCAACATAAGGGCTTTCTTTCTGTTCCTTTTAAGACGATGGCTGGGAGTATTTGAACAATTAATGGTTAGAATACAAAGTCACCCACATACGTAAAAGTTGAATACTCTCCTTGTACAAGATCAGCACATTGCCATCATATCAGGCCTCACCTTGGTGCTGGACAGGACCTTCAGTGTCCTATGGTCTGACTTTTTGCCCAGAAAAAGAATCCCTTCCACGTTTTTCCTGACAGAGTCACATAATCTCTGTTGAGGTAGGCTCCAGAGGCATCCAATTTCTTCCCCACATAAGCCATTCAAAATCCACAGGGTTACAGTCTTCTATCAAGGCAGCTTGACTCCCTTTCAGGAATCTGATGACTGCCAACATGGCACCCCAGGGCTTGTTTTCAGATGGCCCTTCTCCGGAAGTACCCCAGTGTTCACACCCCCACCCCACCTGCAAGTGTCCTGGGCAGGTACCTTGCTGCCATACTGTCCGAAAGAAAAGGGTCAGACCAGGTGGGGACACACAGCAAGGGGGCCTGGCCACCTCAGACCAGTTGGCAGAGTTGTGCCTAAGAACAAAAGGATATTGCTGGAGACCCTACTCATCCTTTCCACGAATTTCCCTACTTTTTTTGAAAACACCTAGAACAAGTGTTGTCGCATGGGTCAGTGGCCATAGTTTCTGAGCCAAAAAGTACACGCATAGGCCACCAGGTAGAAAGACGCAGGCACCAGCATGGGCGTGTGAGGGGCTCCCAGCTCTCAGAAGTTCATGCGTTGTCTCTGATGAGACCGTGTGGCCACCATGAGGAGTGGTATTGATTCTGTGATTTGGAGTTATGATGTTGACTTGGAAAGAACTGAAGGGACAACTGTGCACATATGTTGCTCGTTCACAGGGATGTAAGTAAGGGACCCCGATTTCAAGGAAGAGGCTGGATAACTCTCATTCCCTGAGAGTAAAAATGGTACTAACCAATGCATGACACCGAAGAATAACCAACCATAGACATGTCCCCACGGAGCTATGGTGGCTTCTAAATTAGTTGCCAAGAAGACAAGGGATGCACCTGCATCAGACCTGCCCAGGTAACCAGGGCATGTCCTTCTGGTCAGATCACAGCATGAGAGCCAGGCCCCAGGCAGCCGGGAAGGTTCTGTGTGACCAGAGAAAGGCTCGGGGACCAGAGCGGAGAGACAGGCACACAGTCCAGATGAAGGGAGCAGAAGGGGACCATCTGCACAGCCGTCCTAGCGAAAGCATGCACACTCGAGCGGGGGCTTTTATTCTGGTTCTGGGCTCCTCGGTCTTCAGACTGTGGGTTTGGTTTTCCAGTTCCTGGATACAGGTAGAGGGGGCCAAGAACGACAGACATAACTGAGTGTCCTGGTCAAAGGAAAGGTGTACTCCCCCTGAGTTAGTCAATAGGTACATGGCTTTCTAGGTCCAACTTCATTAAGAGTGAGAGGTTGTTCCTGAGCCTCTAGCCAACCATGGATGAGAGGAAACCAACTGAGTTTCTGTGAAACCATCGAGACAAGACTGGCTGGTGAAAGCCAGGCTGGGTGCTGGCTCTTCCTCTCCTTAAATGCAGCACGCCATCCTGCTCTTCGGGACCCATTCCTAACCTTCTAGCTAACCCTTTGGCACCAGCCTCTCATTCTTTCTCTCCACGCGGCTATCACCCCAGTAACTTTCAACATTCATGTCAACAACCTGGCAAACGCCGTGACATCTGCCGCCTCAACTCCATGGACCGCACCTTTAGTCCCCACAAGTCACCTAGCCACCCGCCCTTTCTCACTCCCAGCTCTGCTCTGCAGAGGGCTTGTCCTTAGCCAGCCCTCTCTGCCTCAGCCCTGCTTTGCAGCTGTCCACAAGGGGCACTGTTTGGGGCAGACTCTATGCCCTTGGCCTCAGAGATGCATACACTCTCTGGTTCTCCTCTGAGCCAGCTGACCCTCCCTTTTTTCTCTCTCTGGTTTTCTAACCTGCTGGGTAGACTAGGAATTACAATTCGCTGTACCAAGTAGTAACCCCGCTACAAGAACTGAATAAAACAAAGATCATTTTTCTTCTGTCCCAAGTCTTGCAGAAGCAAACAGCCCAGGGCAGGTGTGGTGGCTCTCCAGTGTCCCTCGTCTCCCAGGCAGCTTCTTGCCGCTCTCCTATCCTTAGCATGTGGCTTTCGTCTTCTTGGTGAGTCATGGTTGCAAAATGCCTGTGCAATCTCTTGCCTCCTGCTCTCTGTCCGGGCAGAATAAAGAAGAAGGAAGCCACAAGGAAGAAAGGTTGTCATCCAGATGAAGAAACAAAGACTTTCCTCGAAATTCCCAGCATACTTTCACTTAGGTCGCATAGCTAGGAAATCTGTTGGTTGTTTCCTCCGAGCATGAGGGTGGGGGAGGGGACACAGGAAACGTATTTTAGGGGCTAGCATGGTGTTGCTCAGGGTGAAGTCAGGAAAGAATACTGAATGGATTCCAAGAAGGCAACTCCCACATTTTCTTTATCCATGTAATAGTTAATGGGTATTCATGTTGTTTCCACTTTGTGGCTCTTAGGAACAATGCTGTTATGAGTGTTTGAGTGCAAGTTTCTGTGTGGACACATTTTCATTTCTCTTGACTCCTCCGTCACTCGCCTCTAATACAAGGGTTAGCAAATTTTTCCAGCAAAGAACCAGATAACAAATATTCTAGGCTTTGCTCTACAGAAACGACTCAAGTCTGTTCTTGCTGTGCAGAAACAGCCCCGACAACATGCAGACAAACAGGCAGGGCTATACTCCAACAAGACAAAAAGAACTGGCCGGCTAGGATTGGGTCCACGGACCCTCTTTTGCCAACCCTGGCTAGAAAGCATCATCTTATTTACTTCCTTTGAAATGTCTATCATAAACCTTGGCTGGCTATCTGTTGCCTTATTTGATCTGTAGTTCCTCCCATAAGAATGCAAGCTTCACCAGCTGGCAGACAGCCAACATGTTGTTGAATTAATAAATGTCCTCTAATTTGTTTCATTGATCCCCTATAAATAGATGGTGGAGTTGTTTTCAGTTTTGTGAAGCTACAAATGATATTGCTAGGAATGATTCTGCCAATAGGTATAAATATTTAAAGTTTTAATAGATTTGACAAATCTTCCTCCTAAAGAGTTATATTAACAAATATATAAGTGTGTCCTATTTCCCATACCCTAGCCAACAATGGCTATTAATCTAATGGGAAAATCTCATTATTGTTTTATTTGTATTTATGTAGGTTTTATAGTAAGGGTTGACGAAATATGGTCCTTGGACCACATTTGGTTTATTACTTTTTTGTGTGTACTTTTTATTTTTTTCTTTTCTTTTTTCTTTTTTTTAAAAGATTTTATTCATTTATTTGACAGACAGAAATCACAAGTAGGCAGAGAGGCAGGCAGAGAGAGAGGAGGAAGCAGGCTCCCCGCTGAGCAGAGAGCCCGATGCAGGGCTCGATCCCAGAACCCTGGGATCATGACCTGAGCCGAAGGCAGAGGCTTTAACCCACTGAGCCACCCAGGCGCCCCATTGTGTGTACTTTTTAAACAAATTCTTATTGGACCTTGGTTTATAAGAGCTCTATTGATTTTTATGTAAGGAAATTTAGTGTCCTGTCAAAGGTGATGTAAATAAGTTTTGCTGTGTTTTTATGTTTTTGACTTTTGACTTTATAAGAATGTTCTTTTTTTTTTTCCCCTACACAAAATGTTCAGTTTTTTTTAAGTGGTCAAATTTATCAACCATCTCTTTTATTGCTTATGCTTTTTATATCATACTTAGAAATCCTTTCTTGGGAGATGCCTGGGTGCCTGGTTGGTTCATTTGGTTAAGCGATGAACTCTTGATTTTGGTTCAGGTCATGATCTCAGGGTCGTGAGATCAAGCCCCATGTTAAGCTCCATGCTGGGTGTGAAGCCTGCTTAGGATTCTCTCACTCCCTGTCTCCACCCCTCCCCACTCTCTCTCTCTCTCTCTCTCTCTAAAACAGAAAAAGAAAAAGAAAAAGAAATCATTTCTCATTGCAAGATTATAAAAATGGGTCATTCTTCCTTTCCTCTAGTAATCTTATATCCTCTCTCTCTAACATTTCAGTCTTTACGTTATTGGTAATGAACTCTAGGATAGGTGAGATAAGGAACCAGTTTGACTTTCTTCTAAATAATGAAGTGGGTGTCCGTATAAGCCCTGCTTTCCCTATTGATTTGAAATGCCATTTTTAGAAGACACTAAATGTCCAGAACTCTTTGGTATATTTAGGAATGATGTTCAAAATATTTAAAAGCAGGAGCAAACTGGCCACCCCCAATCACTGGGAACAGAGCATTAGCATGTCAGCATCTCGGGTGTGTGCAGGAAAGCAGTTGTTCTTGGGTTGGCTCTGGCTCTTTGACCCATCTCTACCTATCGACTCCCCTTCTTCCACCACTGAGGCCAGGACAGCAGGGACTACGGTCCCTGAGGACCTCATGAAATGTCTGACCCAATAAGGAAACCGCCTCCACCTAGACCTATGTAAAGTTTGATGATAAATACCTTGCTATGTAAGTCCCTTTTACTCGAGGATTCTATTACTTGCAACTCAGAGCATCTCCTCTGATAGGCAGGTGTGCACAGGTGAGCTCATGAGCCTGCCACATTCATCAGCTCTGAGCATCATCATAATGCTGGGTTTGTGGGGGAGGGGTAAGGGGGAGCAAATGTTGCCCCTATTTAGTAATGTTCTGGAATATTTAAATAATCTGTCCCTTGAAGTATTCACCCATAAAACTCTCCAGCCTGGCACTTGGGACAAAGTTCTTTCTCAATCTATCCCATTGTTTTTGTTCTTGTCGCTCATTTAATTTTCCCTCTTTTTATTCATTCATTTTGAATAATTCACATTTCTTAGGAACTTGTCTATTTCATTCAGAATTTTCAATTTATTTGAATAGAACAGTAAAAACTTCTTCTCACAGAGGTTAAAGCATCTGGGATTGAAGCCTAGTTCTGCTGCTAACCAGCAAACTTGGGACAGTTGTTGAATGTTCTCCTGTGTGATGCGGGGATAACAGTTGTATTGTTGTGAGAACTAAGTGACTAATAGCCATAGAACACTAAGACCAGGGCCTGGCACATCGTAAATAGTCAATAGATATTGGATTTTATTGTGATCTTGTGGGAGGGGCTCTTTTTGAACATGTTTTATAAAACGTTATGTTTTTAATATTGCAGAGAGGTTTAATCTAAAACAGTGTTTTTTAACTAGGATATTTGTTCCCTCGCTCTTTATCTGCCCTGCGCCTGACATAGTCCTTATGATCTTTTCCTCTTTTCTCTTTGTAGTATTAATGCATAGGCATCTGAGTGGGGGGCAGCGTTGTTATCCAGCTTTGGATGGAATATTCTATCCCAATTCACTATCTGCCTGAGAATCCTATGTGTGCATCATCTTTAATCATTCTTCCTTTTCCCACACGTGTACTTAGAAGTGGAGCGAGAACACAGGCCACTGAGGATAGCCTCCCAGGGTGGCCTCTGCCTGCAGGGAGGGCTGGGGAGGGGCCAGGAGCACAGAGGAGCCTACAGGAGCGAGCAGTCTTCCAATCTTTGCACATAGCTCAACCCATGAAAGAGGAGACCTCCTGGCTTGGACTCTGACCTCACCTTGGGACCAGCCAGTCCTCCTGCAGGGTGTTCTCAGTTAGGGAATTCAATGAAAGGGCAGGACCACAGCCTCGTAGCTCCCTTTGAGGCCCACCTAAGTGGCCTTTCATTGTCGTGGAAATGGGCCCTGAGCAACACATTCCCTTTTTCCTCCAGGTCTGCGCATTGCCCCCCTATTCCGTATCTATGGTAAGGGATCCTCTAACAATAGGGAGCAGCAGCCCACAAGACCACCCTCACTTCAAGAATGGCAACAATCACCAGTGTGAGGGGTCCCTAAGCTGCTGATTGAACCCAAGTTCAATAACTCATCAGAAGGCCTCTCAGACCTGAGAGCTGTTACCATCAGAGTTACAGTTTATTATAGCAAAAGCATAGAGATTAAGATTGGCCAAGGGAAGAGGTATAGAGGGCAGAGTCAAAGCCCAGAGCCTCCTGCTGTGCCCTCCCAGGTGTGCTGGGGACAGTGCCACTCCTCCTCATCACGACCTGTGAGGACACACGCAGAGTCCTGCCAAGGAGCACAGCACACACAGGCCCTGGGCCCCAGGGCTTTCCTGCCAGCTCTGTCACGTGGGCATGGTTGAACCCCCCACGTGACTGATCTCAATCTCCAGCCCTTCCAGAGGTCGGGCTGATAGCTCCTGACCCAAATCCCCCACCTAAATCACGCTGTTCCTCTATCAGGAGTGACCCAAGGCCCACAGACAAACAAAAACATTCCTAGCAGGCATGACATTCCAAGGGCTTTAGAGATTAACTCCCAGGGGCTGAGGGCAAAGACCAAACCTTTCTGGGCAACACTAGATTCTTTACCGCACAGCCCGTAAGAACAGAACACTCCTAGTTGCATTTCTAAATCGGTACCTGTTTCGAATTAGAGGGAAAAGGTGCCAGACCTTGCTGCTCTTCTTTCTCTGGGCTCAGTTTCCTTCCCATCGGGAACTCCTGGCATTTAGGACAGTGCTGGCTCCTCAAAGGCACTCTGTAAATATTTGAGGAGTGGATGAAGTATGAATGAATGAATGAGTAGTTTTCAAATCTGTTGGGTGAGATGGTGTTGGTTTTTTTCCCTTTGTTTCGGACTTGGTTCATTCTGGTGGGTCTCAAAGATAGTGGTGACGTGAACACGCATTTTGCCATCTCTCTGGAAGAGAACCTTCTCGTTGCAGAGATGAGAAACCTCCGGTCCAGAAAGTCTGAGTCACCTGTCCACTGGTGAGGGACCAAGACGGGGACAAGC
This sequence comes from Mustela putorius furo, assembly GCF_011764305.1. Lineage (NCBI taxonomy): Eukaryota > Metazoa > Chordata > Mammalia > Carnivora > Mustelidae > Mustela > Mustela putorius. Next base: position 41,064,742 of record NW_025422010.1, read on the forward strand.
ACACAGGTTTCACTACTTCTAGAACTTCTCTCAGCCAGCGCTTTACTTCCTTTTTCCTCACAAAAGACTCAAAAAACCTCTTCCTTTCTGATGTTTGTTACTATGTGGTGAGATCCCCTCCTTTGGGACGGCCTTCTGCTGTCTGTTCAGCCTGCCTCGTGGGGGTGGTGTTAATGAGTCAAAATTCATCTGCTCCAGGTCTAGGGTAGAACAAAACCGCCAAGGTCCTGAACACTGATTCTACCTTTGAACAAGTGGGAATTCACTGTGTTTGCCTTTATTTTGAGGATTGATTGTCCCATCGAATACCTCGAATATTCTATAGAATTATGCTTTAAAAAGAAGAGTTTCCATCTAGAGATGCTTGGGCCCAAGAGCCAAGCACTTGGCGAGAAATATGTTCTTCAAAAGAACTTTTTTTTTTTTTAAAAGACAATGTTTGACCTGATCGTTTGCCACATGTGTGCCACGTGCTGGGTTGTCTTAGACAATCTTCACCACCTTCTCCTCCTCCACTCCCCCACCACCTAACTCCTTATGCTCTGCCTCAGTGCTGCCGCAAGTGGTCCCATCCTGTGTCATGTAGCCTTCCCAGTCTAGGCCACCAGGGCTGGGTGTCCCAGGAGGAAGGAGCTATCCTGGTCATCTGAGAGGTCCTTTCGAGATCTGGGTGTCACCGAGAGCTGGTTAAAAGCAGTAAGTGAAGGTATTAGCTGTCATATAGCAGCTGAGAGCTAAGAAGATAGCAAAAAGGAAGCGTGCCCATGTATGTCATCTCTGTTCTGGGCCATTCTCAAGGATCTTCAGCGGGAGCTCCCACCCCTTAGAATGATGGTCTCTGAGGGTCAAATTACTGTCACAGAAGCTCTTTTCTTTTTTTTTTTTTTTTAAGATTTTCTTTATTTATTTGAGAGAGGGAGAAAGAGCGCACAAGTGTGGGATGAGGGAGAAGCCGACTCCCTGCTGAGCAGGGAAGCCAATGCTAGCCTAATGGGAGGCTCAATCCCAGGACCCTGGGATCATGACCTGAACCAAAGGCAGATACTTAACTAACTGAGCCACCCAGAAGCCCTGCATCATGGAAGCCTTTCATCAAACTGTACTCATCTTACAAATTCCCTTGACCTCTCCCCACTACTTCCTACCTCCCCTTCCTCGTGTTAGCCAGACAGTATTCTTGCAAATCTGGAGGTGGGTAAAACCCCACCTGTGTTTGCTCACCCAGCAAAGCAGCTCTCCCCATGCACGGGACCAAGTTACCAGTTAAGTTCTCTTAGGGGACCATGCCTCACAATGATGAACATTTGTTCAACAGCCACGGAGTCAGGGGCTATGAAAGGACGCGTTGTTTTTTTAAGAGTCAGAGGGTCTTTTCCGTGATTTGATAAGACCAGAGGAGCTAAAAATAAAGCCAGGGAGAAAGACCCAGAAGAGCCATCAGAACGCATCTTCACTGAAACACACCCCTGCCAATGAAACATCCCGAATGAGAGTGTGGGTAAGAGTTTGCCGGTGACTCAAGGTAAGGAATGGTGTCACGGACCCCTGTGGGCACCCCACAGTATCTATTCCAGCACCGCGCCCACGGAATCTGAATAGGAAGTTAATTTCCAATAGAGCTTCCACGCCAGTTCAATCTAGGGAATCATTTTAGCCTTTGAGGCACAAGGGTGCTTTATCAATTCCTTCTCTTTGTTCATCCTTTCATCCATTCAACCAATATTTATTAATACTGGAAAGAGGGTTATTTCTGCTCTGGTGATACTAACTACAGAAAAGTTTCCACCTTTTCCTAATGAGTAAAACAGAAAGCTAACAAATAATTATATAATATTATGTACTATATAATGCAGGGTATTTGGTAAGTACTATGAAGTTTCCTTACACGAAAATGATAAAAGCTAAAATCCTTTTATTTAAAAAAGGAAAGAAAGAAAAGAAGAAAAAAAGAATTCAGATTCAATGTTGCCTGTGATTTCCAGAAGTTCATGGATCCGCAGCATCCCCCACCCCCATGGAGCTGTTCTCCAGCAGTGGTTCCCAAGCCCACAGAGAGTCGAACTTAGTACTCACTTGAGTCTGAAATCTTTTTTAAAGTTCCACCAGCGATCACTGCACAGCGCTAAGAACCATTGTTTTAAAACATCGCTTTTAATGGACATGATGAAAAAGGAAAAGACAATATGATTGACAATTTACATTAATGACAATTTATAGAAGGCTGGCAAAGAGAGACAAGCAGACCGACAAGACACCTGGCTGGGGCCGGCACTGAGTGGGGTGAGCTCGTCAGCATCTACTGTCTGTGGCCTGTCCTGAGAGGGTTCTCCAGCCCGGGGAGCCAGAGTCCAGGGTTCTCCAGCCCGGGAAGCCAGAGTCCAGGGTATAATTGAGGCCGTTGTCATTTGTGTAGTTCTCAGGCCAATCACACCCCGTCCTGTTTTGATTTGGTTTGGTTTAGTTTGGTTTGTTTTGTTTAACTCGTGCCCTTTTTATTATTTTTTTTAAAGATTTTTTTAAAATTTATTTATTTGACAGAAATCACAAGTAGGCAGAGAGGCAGGCAGAGAGAGAGAGAGGAAGGGAAGCAGGCTCCCCACCAAGCAGAGAGCCCGACACGGGGCTCTATCCCAGGACCCTGGGATCTCGACCCGAGCCGAAGGCAGAGGCTTTAACCCACTGAGCCACCCAGGCACCCCACTCATGCCCCTTTTAAATAAAAATTAAAATCTCATCTCTCAGGGCACCTGGGGGCTCAGTCAGTTAAATGTCTGACTCTTGATTTTAGCTCAGGTCATGATCTCAGGGTCATGGGATAAAGCCCCACACTGAGCCCCCAGTTGGGCTCCACAGTCAGTCAATGCAAAAGTCTGCTTAAGACTCTTCCTCTCCCTCTGCCCCTCGCCCCTGCTCTCATGGGCACCGGCACACTTTCTCTCTCTCAAATAAATAAATAAATAAATAAATAAATAAATAAACAAACCAAAACCAAAGCTCATCTCTCCCTAGGGATTCTGAAATCCATTCCTAGTGGCATGTAATCCTTGGGGAAGAACTGCTGTAATTCAGTGTAATCTCATAAATCAAGTCATTGTTCAACCTAGTTTTTCAGAATGCATATGATAAAAGGATCAAGATTACGATGATGTGTTTGTGCTCAAGACACTTTTCAGACTCCTACACATGATTCATGTCCTTCCTGCCCCTCCTCACTCCTTTGATGTTCTCACTAAATGTAACGCCATAGGGCTTACAACCAAGGTTATGCATTTTGCGTTTTTTGATTTCTAGGGAGAAGAATGAGTGGAGGGGAAAGAGAAGGGGGAATTTGAACAGCAGGGAGTTTTGTGTAAAGATGCAAACACTTGATTTCACTCCCTACCAAAACCCCATTAAATTGCTAGTAAAGAGACTTTTTTAAGGTACAAGCCCACGTGAATGGGGAGAAGGGGGAGAGCAGAACAGAGCAACAAAAACTGAGAGCTGAGAAGTAGCTAGATAAGGGGTAATTTACCCAGCCGGCCCGAGAAAATGGAGAGAAAATTGAATCCCAAGCTGACAGCGCAGAATGGAAACCACCCCAATTTGTAAGCCAGAATCCCCATAAGGATCATGAACTGGCAGCAATGGGTACCTCTGGGAGTGGGGGTGAGGGTGAGGGATGCTAAAATTAGAATTGGCTTAAGGTCTGTTTGTGAAACAGTCACATCTCCAGATGCCTTCCCCAAATTCCACACAGCCAAGTGACTGCCTCTCCCCCATTCTGGAAAAAGACAGGGAAGGGAGGGCAGTAGCTGGAGTCTCTGGACCCGGAGAGGCAGGCACTGCTGAGACCAGGAGAGGCTGAAGTCCACAGGTACCATACCCCGCCACCCCCACTCCGGGAAGACCTGCAACTGGACCTTTACCCTTTAGGTAAGAGCTTGACAGAGTCACCTCGGATGGTCTGACCAGCTCCAAAGGAACGATCTAAAGATACTGACCTTGGACTTCCACAAGGAAGGAGCCCAAACATGTCAAGGTGAAGTCTACATTTAAAAAGTTCACTTCTAGCCCAGAGCTTTCAGTAAGATTCTTTGTTTCCTAGACTTAAATATGAACAACCCTCCATAGAGTGGGGTAACAATATCCCTATCCCATAGGACTGGTGTAAAGATAAAAGGAGAGAAAATGGAGAGAAAATTGAACCCCAAGCTGACATGGGGTCCTTGGAACCGTGCCTGGCACCGTAGGACTTAGGCAGATTATTGTTTAAAAATCAGGATTATCAGACATCTAAAGAAAGTCTCTAATAGGACCAGTAGAGACCAAAGCAAACAGAAAATAAAGTTGCTAGGAGATTCTGCTACTGAGAACACAACCCAAACCCCCTCTCCATAATTTATATAAATATAGCTATACAAAAATATATTTCTGTGGAAAAACACATAAACACATAATATATTAAAACTTTCATCCTCTGCATTAATGAACCTTATTCTGATTATCATTTCACAAGACCTGCATATGCACATCAAATCACCACATTGTACACCTTAAACTTATACATTTACTATATCTTAAGAAAGCTGGGAAAAATGTAAAAAAAAATGGACGTACAAAAATTTTTGGTAAGTGGATAATGGAACAAAAAATATTTTGTTGAACAAAGCTGGGGAATTAGAAAACGCTGGTCCACTCCGCAGACGATTCCAGCGCAAACCGAGAGTACCGCAGGGTAATCCGAGGGTAGTGCATGGCTCAGTGGAGCCGAATACTGTAAGAGCGGATATTGACTCAAGCTGGGCGGGTGTTAGACACGAGGCAGGGCACTGGGCAGGGCGCGCCCATGCACTGGGGCAGTAGGGAGGGGACTTCAGAGTCTTTAGCACCCCCGGCAGTAAGGCATTAAAGGACGCTGAAACCCCAAAAGTGGCAAGTACAATACAGAGATATCATCTAGCGATAGACATGAGAATACGAAAATAATTATCCGAGAGAATAAAAGTGCTTCTGGGGAGAGAGAAACTAGGGGAGGCAAGCAGCGAGGGCTGTCTGGGATTTTTGGAGCTGAGCTAGAAGTGTGTTGGTGTTAGAAAATATATCTTGTCGGGGTGTAACTTCCAGTAAAGATGGGAACGTAAAAGAAAAGTTTACCAGCGTCAAGTAGGTGATGATTGTGCCTTTCCCTTTGGCATGGAGGCAGAGCCCAATGACCCTGGAGACAGCCCCCCGCCCCCAGCTTTGTGGTGGCTTTGGTTGCTGTGGTTTTTTTGATTGTTGTTTTCCGCATGCGTTTATTAACTTGAGGCCAAAATCCTACTGCGCGCGACCTTGCAGGCCGGACCCTAGGCAATGACAAAGGCATGTCCTGGTGCCCCCCACCCCCACCCCGTGCACCCTCCCCCAACCCCCACCTCCCAGCAACTGGGAGTCCAGAGTCCTGAGAGCCAGTCAGGGACTCAGCCCCAGATGGCTAACTTTCTCTTAAATTTCTGAGATGTTTTCAACACTCTGCTTTATCCCCTTATTGAATTTGGCCCTTATGAAATCCCTCCTTTGGACAAAGGTGTGCCCCCAGGACATGCAAAGAGTGTGCTTCCTTCCCTTTTGGGGCCCTCAGCATCCCCATCCAGAAAAGGAAGGGACTGGACCAGAGGGTGTCAAGGGCCCCTTGGTGCATCCAGAAAGTTACTACAGCTTCTCTCCTGAGCCCCTGCAGCATTTCATGACCCACACCCAATGGTTTAGCCTCCAAAGGTTAGCTGGGTTGGTTTGGTAGGTTGCTTATTTATTTTGGTTCGTATGTATGACTTATGTTTGTCTCCTCCAAAGAGATGGACGTTCCCAGAGGGCAGATGCTCGCCCTATACTTCCTGCACACAACACCCACCGCCCCCCCAGCCTGGTACGGAGCTGGGTGTCTTATTCATGGCCAGAAAATCTCCTAAAGAAATCATGATACAGACGCTTTCTGTGGGGTAGGATGAGAATTGATACTAACCCTTGGTTTTGCTCTCTCTGGTGTCCCCAGCTCCTGGAACAGTGCCTGACGCATAGTGAGTGCTCAAAACAAATTTTGTTGGCTGGAAGAATCCAAAGGAAAGCCTGGAATGGAATTGGGTGTCTAGACACACTAAAGCATTGGGGAGCAGTACGCTAGAAAAAGCTGTTGGTGGAGGGCAACCCCCCTCCTCACTAAGTGACTTGAGTGAAAAGCAGGAAAAGGAATGCAAAGCCATCTACCTTCTGGCCAAGACTCCCATGGGCAGAGTGTGAATACTCAATCCCTTCTGAAAGACGGTTTAGCTAAATATTTAAAGCCTTACACATATGCATTACCAACTATTTCCTGTCTAAGAAATCGTTTGTTAAAGAATATCGCAGAGGTAGGCACAAGATGAAAGAATAAGAATTTTTATTACAGCATTATTTATAATGTGGAAAAGGGGGAGGCAACCTAAATGGGACTGGTCACAAGAAATGTTTACTAAACACTGTAAGTTGCTTAACGAAGAGAAGAGAGTCAGACAAAATTCAGTGTGCCTTTGCTTTGTAATAAAAGATATATATATATATATATATGTATCCATATTCAGGTAGATATGTACAGTTATCCAAATAGAAAAATACTGGAAAGATTCGTATGAAATGATCACAGTATGAGAGAATTAAAAGTTTTGTTGTTGTTGTTTTTTTTCTGCCTTTGTGCTTTTCTTGTAGTTTTAAAGTTTGCATTGCTTTTATATTTAAGGACAAAATATATTTGTATTTCTTTAAATGACATTACATGGCATGGCTATTCAAGTTTAGGTAGGCAACAATATTTGTGGATAACTACATGAATGTTAATAACACTCTCACTGACATCAGGAAATTAGGGAGACTCACAAAGTCTTGCCCCCTATTTTGAGAGATATGAGAATTTATTCTGGACATACTTAATAGCTAAGAAAAAAAAAAGAAAAGAAGAAGAAGTGTGATTCTAAATGATGTGCCAATTAAATTTAAAGAGTGTCCCTTGTCCATCAGGGGATAGAGATGTTAAAAGCCAGGAGTAAGAAAACTGAGCCCATTTTTAATGGGGGAGGGCCGGACCCAGAGGGGGCCACTTAGGCAGGGAGGAGCAAACAGCGAAGTAGCTTGAGACAAGTCATTAAACATCTATTGTGCACACCCCGCTCTGTGGCAGGTGCTCTGAGAGATATTAGGGAAGCAAAAGACCAGTTTATAGTCTAATTAGAAAGACAAGCCTAGCACTTATAAAACCATTAAAGACAAAGGCTAGACGGGATTGTTTATAATTAGGGCTAAATAGTGAGTTCAGTCGAGTGCTCTGACAATAGTCTGGATTTTAAATATTTTAAGATACTTCTAATATGTATATATGTATATTTAAACAGAATTTCATTAAGAATTCAAATGGGCTAAAAATAAGCAAGGATTAAACATTAGAGCAACTGGACACATTCTGGTATCTCTATGATTTTATATATAACCTCCTGGTAAGGATGTCCCAAGAGATCAGCATCTTGGACAAGAAAGACGCCAGAGCACTTAAGTTTGTGAGGGGACCAGACAATAGGGCTCACCCCCTTTCTCCCAGCAAAGTCTGATGGACTGGAGAGATCTAGGAGGCCCAAAGACTCAAGGTCCAGAGGCTGCTAATGGATTGAGAGGGTGGTGGGGCCGGAAGGAACTCAGAGTTTTAAGGAGATTGGATGTGACAGACACTGATACGTGATAACAAGGGCAGAGACCCGGAAGCTGCTGCAACGTCTGGGGGTCCTGATAGAGAGGGGTGCTGGCAAGGAGTTGGTGTTCCTCCGAGTCCTCCCTGCCTCCAGACTGACCATCTCCTAAGCCTGACCCCACAGTAAAAACACCATTTGCTCAAAAGTCGGAGGGCATAGGACTCGGATCAGGATTCTGCTCCCTTGATGTCAACATGATACCCATCCCTGTCCATGAGATAACTTAGCCAATACGTAAGACAAGAATCAAAGGAGGAAATAAGAAAAAGTCATCTGTAATCCTCATCAGAGAGGGTTGCCAGATTTAGCAAAGAAAAATAGAAAAGCAATATCTGGGCTGTTTATATGTTTAGAAAGTATTCATTGTTTCTCTGTAATTCAAATTTAACTGGGCGCCCTCTAGACCATCCCCCAACCCTGCCATCAGAGGTGACCACCACTGGGGGCTCCACTGGCCACCCCAGCTCATTTCCGAATTCCCTTCAGCCTTGGCCCTTCCTTTAGCACGTGGGATTCTGCGCCTTCAACCAAATTTAGCTGAACCCTGATGGAAGTTGTGGAAGGGCTGTCGTGAATTTGTCTTGGGCCCTGCCCCTCAGCAGGCACCTCAGAGAGCAGGCTTGGTGGGGGGAAGGGGGGTGTCTGTCACAGCCTCCCGGGCATCCCTGCTTCCAGGTCCACCCAATCCCACAGCACTTGACACCAGTCAAGGGAACACCACATATCCCCCCCCTCGCCCCCGCAAGAAGGCAGACACCAGGCCCAGTGCACCCCCATTAGGCCAAGCCAGCACATGTTCAGCTTGGCTCCCCGTTTGGCCACTTCCGGCATGAGCAGCCCTCACGCTGCCCAGCCACCAGGACACAAAAAGGGATTGGAGGGAGCCTTGACCCCACGAACTCTGTATCCAATTCCCCCCTCCCACACGTAGGCACTCCCAGTCAGGCCCTGGGTGGCCTGTCCCTTAGAAATGCCCTCCTGCTCCTCCCCCTCCCTTCGGCCTCCACAAATCTCCTTTACCTCAAGCCAAAGACTTGGGCTGCAGGACCCTCAAACCTCAAAACTCTTTTTTCAGCCCCTGTGCAGGAGCAGAGCTGTCAAGGGTTAGTGAGCTATTCCAGGGGCGGGGTGAGGACAGGCGAACCGAAGGGGAGGAGGTCAGAGGGCTAGCTTCTCGTTCTTTCTCCGCCATGAGGTCACATCTATTTAGTTTGCTTTTATCAGAACATTTTGGGCGCCCCAGATTTCCTTGCCCCACTCCTGCCTGCAACCTCACTCTCTCTTTTTTGCATATCACCACGGGGGGTTTTGCATCTTCCATATATTGAACCAAGTGTTTTGGTTTTCATTCCTTCCTTTTTTAATGAATAGCTGTGCTCCAGGGAAATTTATTTCAGAATATCATTTCCTGTTTGCAACTTCAGAAGGTTGGGGGTGGATATTGCTGAGAGCCAAGTTAGTCAATAGGGCTAGGGAAACAAAACAAAACAAAACAAAACAAAAACCCCGAAACAACAGATTCACCTTAGGGGCATTACTAAAGCAATCCCTGTCAATTCTGCACCCCAGATATTGATGCATACAAGTGTTTAGGAAACCAGAAGCCGCTTTCCCACTGAATTAAGCGGGTACTCACTAAAATAATTACCTGATTTCACAGGAATAGGCTATTAACCCCAATCCCAAATTCAATTCTTTAGATGCTAGGCATGCGATTAAGTATTCCTAAATGTAATCCTTTAATCCACCTTAATCTCCACCTGCCCCCACCTCATTTGACTACTGAAATGGAAAAATCCATCTGTGCTGCTGTTCCGAAGCCAATCCCGAGACGCCCCTCGGTCTTCCTGGGGAGGGTTAATTGGCAGGGAAGAGGATTCAAAGCAGCCCTGATGTTGAATTCATTTGCTCTGGATGCATTTGGGGTTTAGCACCGGCCACCAAAACCCAAACTAAAATAAGCAAGAGTGCCCAGTTCGGTACACATAATAACTTCACTTTACAACTTTTTTTGTTTCCTTTTCCTTATTTTTAAAAACATTACATGATCCACCTGTTCTTTGTTTAAAAAAAACCAAACAAACAAACCCTCAAAATCATATCAAACTATGTGAAATAAAAAGCAATCATGGTTCCTCAATTGCAAATTTCAAATGAAAGAAACCCCTTTTGATAGTTTGTAGGTGTCCTCCCGCCTCCGATTTTCCAACCGCAATGGACCCGCCCTAGTGCCCTCACACACACCTTGGAAGGTCAGAAACGGGGCTTTGAGCCTCCCAGAGGCAGGTAAGCAGCCTCCCTGACATTCCTCCATGGAGTGGTTGCAGTTTCCAAGTAGAAATAGATATTGGGGTGTTTGAGGACATCTGGAGGGGGCAAAGGTGAGAAGATCTGCAACTGCTCCTCAAGGCCAGAGGCAAAGGCATTCCTTGATAAAGCAGACGGTGAGAGTGCTGCTCACTCCAGCTCCCCACCCCCCACCTGCCAGCAGCAGGACCCTCCCTACAAGGATCTCTGATGGGAGTCACCGGGCCAAACACTACCTTCTTGTCGGGCCTCCAACCACGCCTGCCTCCTGCCCTCTCTATGCTCCCCCCACCCAACCCCGCGCCCCGGCTCTTGGCTGGGGACTTGGGACAGGTTATTTCACTTTTTCGTCCTCAGCTGTGCTGTATTGAGTTGAAAAGATAAATATTTTATATCCAAAGGCAGGAGGCTCATGATGCTGGCCCCTGAGAGAGAAGAGAAGGGAACCAGAAGACCAAGGAAATCCAAGACCCGTTCTTACTGGGACCGAGCACACTGGCTGTTGACGCAGAGCCCCTCACTGCACCCCATTGCTGCAGGATGCGGTCCCGGACCCTTCGCAGCCTCATTCCCCACCGCCAGTCCGGACGGTCACCCTGACACTCAGGCAAGCATGTGAGTCTCTGTCAGCTCCCCTTGGAGGGCCTGCTGTCCTATACCTCCCTCTGGCTTTGGGGTTTCCCTCAAATCCGTCGGTCAACCAGGCGGCAGGGGGTGGCATTTCCGGGTGCCGACAACAGGCTGGAGTGTGTGACGGCTGCCTGATCCAGACGAGGCCAGCATAGTCAGTCCCCATGGTGCCCAGCGGACACGTGTGCTCCTCTCTTCTGCCATCTGCCCAGACCCTGAAGACCTTTGAGTCTGACATGGCTGATCATCTTACCCCATGCCAGGCACTTGGACCCAACCTAACCCCCACACCTGCAGAAATGAGAACAGGCCCCTCACCATGGACTGTTGACACCAAGCCTGTCGCCCCTGGTCTCCAGCCTCAGAAGCCGGAAGGGCAATGTCCCCCTGGTAATGAGGTTTGTCTAGTAGGAGCCTCTGCCTGTGCAACCTCCGACCCTTCCCTAGAATCTCGTCCCTTCCTCTCCCTCATTCCCTGCTCTTTCCCCTCCTCCACCCTCTCCCAGCAGAATCGGGGCAGCACAACTGATCCCCACGAATGCACCTGAAGCTGGGGGCCAACTGCCTTTCCCTCAGTGCCCCCCACCATGGTGGTCCGCTACTAATAAGCTGTCACAGACCCCCTGACGCTTCAGCCCATTTAAGCAACCGCTTCTACAGGTTGCCTTTCTGCTTCCTCGGGGCTGTTCCCTAACTGCTCTCCTGTTTCCCCAATTCGCTGAAAGCTAGAGCGGTATCATTCCAGTAACTCCGGACGAAGATGGTAGCAGAGCACGAGACCACTCACCTCACTCCTCTGAGAAGGCACCAGCCCCGAGGCCACGACCGAAAGCTGGTTCACTACTGCCACGGCTCTGCTGTGGGGAGGGTGGGCCTCAGGAGTGAGGTTCTCTAACTCAAGCAGGCATCAGAAACCCCTGCCAGGCCTGTTGAGACCCGGACACCTGGGCCCCACCCACAGTGTCTGATTCTAGGAGATGTGGGGTGAGTGAGGTCAGAGAATTTGCTTCTCCAACCAGTTCCCGGTGCTGATGCTGATGGTCCAGGAAACACATTTTGAGAACCAGCAATCTCCTGTCCTCCAGAGAAACCTGAGTCTTCCTCAAACACCCCCCACCTCCCCTCCACACGTGCGCGTACACACACACACACACACACACACACACACACGCACACGCACACCATTAACCTTATGGAGGAGAGAGTGTCCCTGCAGGAGGGTTAGGGTCCTTAGCACCTGCTGCTTAATCTGTGAAACTGAATCTAGGCTCTTCTGACTCCTGCCCTTTCCTTTCTCCCTTCGCTCTCATTTTTCCTATCTTGCCGACCTTCTATTTCATCTCTCCCCACTATGGCTTTGTGTCTCTGTCTCTGGGCCTCTCCCTGCACACACACACTTCCCTAGTGATGAGTTGGCATGGGATTTATAGAGTGAGCTCTCAGCCATCTGGAGACGCTGGGCGCCCTGACTGGCATATGTTAGAATACGGGCGGCGGAAAGACTCTGGGCAAAGAGACCAATTTGTTAATTTAATTGAGTTGCAAATAATCAGGCAGCCAACAGGGTTTGTGTGAAACCTATTAGGTGCTCTCAGAATCAGCGGCAGGGCAGGGTCCTGGGAGGAGGCCAGGCTCTAGAGGCCCGTCTCTTCCAACAGCAAGGGGCAAGTGGAAAGGCCCCTGCCTTGTGCTGCTTCCTGGTAGTGCAGGGGGAACCTCTGTTGAGGCTCGTGTCACATCCATGGAGACTCCCCTCCCCTTTACCAGGCTGGTAGCTTCTCTCTTTCTCCAGAGACTCACCCCCAGGGTGAATGAGTACCATCTGCCTTAGGAGCTTTGTTCCTCCCCTGCTGGGGAGCAGCCCCAAGCCAAAGATTGGCTTACTTAGGATACAAAAGCTGGGCCACTTATAGTACACGTCTGCCTGGAACTGAGGGGTTTCTTGGGATGAAGGAAAACTGAGACAGTCCCAGGCAACCCAGCAGATCGTCACTTTAGCCTTACTTCAAGGTCGAGCTAATTTTTTTTTTTTAAAGATTTTTATTTATTTGAGAGAAAGAGAGAGAGAGAGAGAAAGCAGGGGAGAGGCAAAGGGAGAGGGAGAAGCAGACTCCTCACTGAGCAGGGCGCCCCATGTGGGGCTCGATCCCAGGACCCTGAGGTCATGACCTGAGCTGAAGGTAGACACTTAATTGACTGAGCCATCCAGGTGGCCCAAGGTCAAGCTAATTTGGCTATGCATGTGCTCCAGGCCTCTCCCTGGGTCTGGACTCCTACAAGACTCCAGAAAAGACTTCATTGCTCATCTACTTCCCAACAGTCCTGTTTCCCTTACTCCTCAGAGCACTCCCCAATCAATCGTGCATGCCAAATCCTTGCCTCAAGCTCTGCTTCTGGTGAACCCCACCTAGACCTCCATCTCCAGCCCCTATCGCCACCATGAACGAACTACAAATGCAGAGGAGGTCCTTCAGTACTTCTATTGGCTTTGTTGATAAGGAATGTTCAGGACAGGAATAAAGAAAAATAATAATGAGATTTGTTGATTTTCAGGGCACTTCTTAGTTTCTTTCACTAGGCTGCCCCCTAACTCCAGCTAGCTGTCAAAAAATTTGTGCCTTAGTTGCACAGAAAGTGGAGGGCTTGAGGCCAAGAACATCTTTCTCTACCTTTGTGTTAAGTACTTAATGTGTAATCAACACTGCTGTCAGCTCTGTGAGGGAAAGAGAAATGAGTAAGACAGAGGCCCTGCCCTCCTGTGTGGCTGTGTTGATAAGACCATTGCACCCACAAAATCTTAGAAGAGCACAAGGGGTAAGTGTTTGCTGAGGTGGCAAGGGCACATGAGTTCAGAGGAAGGATTGCCTGGGTAGGTTGAGGGATACCAGGCAGGCTTCCTGGAAGAGGGGTTGCAGCTGTGCCCTGAAGGGGTAAATAGTCATGACACGTGAAAAGAAGAGAGAACAGAGATCTTCCCAGAAGCCATACCTCTGGCAGGGAGACATGGGCTATACTGGGGATCCTGGAAGGGGACATTTTTCTGGAGGGAAGGCTTGCATGGGGAAGGAGGAGTTAGAGTCTGCAGATCTTAGCTCAGGGCTGAGGAGTTGGTGTCCCTCTCTGTGGGTGGCAGAATGAGAATGGCTCCCAGAAAACTCCTGGGAGAGAACAGACCGGCCAAACCTCGGATAACTGAGAGCCCCACCTTTTCTCTGAGGGATGCCGGCCCCTGACTAGGAGGCTTGGTCAGTCACACAGGACGCTGGGGACCCAGATGGGCCTCGTCTCTTCCCTCACTTCTCCAGGACAGCCATAGCTGTAAGAACATTTGCAAAGAATCATAAGCAGGAGATGCTCCCCCCGTTTCCTCCTCCCTCTAGAAAGCCCTCTTGTCTCTCATCTCCACTGACCCGAATTACTGCTAATCCCGGTCTGTGTGCCTTCCTGACCCTCCCCACTGGACACCACTGCAGATTGCTCTTCCTGAAACAGGGCCCGCTCCATCTAGACGACATTAGGGTCTCCCCACTGCCTTCCTCAGATTAGCTTCCAAAGCCCTTTACCCTCCAAAGCCCCTTTGTTTCCCCTCCATCCCCTACTCAGCATTTCCCCCACAGGCCCTGGGTTCAGTCAAGCAGGTCATGACCCAACACACCTCACAGGCCCTTGCTTTGAGTCCTTGTTCAAACTTTCTTGCTGCCAGAATACCTCACTCCTTTTCTGGGCCCGATTCCACTCCTTCTCTTCAGTGCCCCCCAAACATCTTCTCGTAGTATGTGTAGCCACACAGGCCTTGCCCTCTATAAATTTCTGCAGCCCTGGTGGGGAGGACTGTGTGCAAAGATGGCTGCCCAGAGGCGCTCCCATTCCTGCACGCAACCCCTGCTCTTCCCATCCAAATCTGTGGTCTATCTGTGGACCTCTAGGAACCCAAGCTGGCTTCATGACTTGCTTTGACCTACAGAACTCAGCAGAAGCAATCAATCCTGTGACAGTCTGGGATGAGACCTCAAGAGACCTTGTACTTCTGCTTTTAGAGCCTTAGAGGCCAGAGAAACCGATGAAGAAGTCTGGCTACCCTCTAGAGAGAGAGGCCCGGCCGGGACCTGGCCAGCGCAGGGGCAAACTCAGCTGGGCCCTCATCCCCCCAGACAAGCTGCCCCAACAGACCCATGAGAACAATGACAGGCCTCCCTGCCGAGCCCTAGCCACACTGCAGAGTCATGAGCAAACCCATGGCTGTGGTTTTAGAGTGTCTGGAGTCAAGTCCTACTTTGGTCTGAATCTCGGTTCTGCGATTTAGCGAGCATTGTGGAAAGTGCTCCACAGAACCAGGCTTTGTGCTAAGTCCCTGACATATACTATCTCACGGAATGGGGACCATGATTGTCCCTATCGCATAGGGAGCAAATAAGTGATTTTCCCAGGCCCACACCTAGTAAGTGATAAAACTGGACCATCCCCTGAGCCTGAAGTTCAGAGGCCAGATTCCTAAGGACTGTTTGCTAGTGACATGAGCTGTGTGACCATGAGTGAGTATTTAACTTCTCTGGGCCTCCTCCTCCTCAACTGTGGGATATAGAGATGAATAAAGAGCTGGTCAGTGGTTTATAAAGATTAAATGTGATGGCTCACATACGGGCTGGGCACTGAGCAATTGCTCATGAAATTGTGGTTCCCTTTCCCCTGGTATGATGTACAAACAGCCTCCCAGCCTCCTCCCAACAGAGACTGTTGAAATCCTGAAACCTCAAGTCTTAACATATAAACAACAGTGCCAGGCTAACTCACAAAAAACTTACATAGACCAGAATGCACCAGAGACTCTGTACGAATGCATGGGAATAAAGATATTAGTTGAAAATAATATTGATAATTAAGCAAAGTGATTAGGAAAGGGGTTTGTGTTTTTCTTAGCAGTAACCTGGGCCTGACGGGAGCGGGGTGATGAGGAAGGGCCATGCCGGCCTTGAACTTGAGCTCCAGGAAAATGCAATCATTGCGTGCCGGTGTGGGGCAAATGTTGCTGGCTGTTCGAAAGCAGGGAGGGGAACTGGTCACAAAGGCGAACTTGAGGCTTGAACTCCATCCTCTGTCTTTCTGCCCCTTACAAAGCGGCTGGCAGGGTTTGTGTTGAGGATCTACTGCAACTCAGTGTGGCCATGAATGGTTCCCTTACACCTGCTTCCGCGCCCATGGGTGCCTGTCTCTTGTCCCTAGAAGGCGTTCGTCACAATTGCTCACCACCACCCTGGGCCTGGGGTATAAAACCAACAGTTACGGTAACATGACCTACAGCAGAACTGCATTGGCTGCTAACTTGCTTCTTTACTAGACCTTATGGTGGTCTTGTGTTTGTTCGCCCATGGCTCACTTCATCATCCACTGTCCCTAATTTGTCAACAGAAGAACTTCACACTCAACGAATCCATTTGTCCATAGCTCAGAGTTTGTCTTCTTTTTTGTTGGTTTTATACCAGTATTTTCAGATACATTTATAACCCTTCAGCATCCTTACGATTTTAGCATCTGCTCGAAAAGGGACCTTGGCTCTGTTGCACAGTACGTTCTCTGGATTTAGGTCTTTGTCATGCTGAAAGTTTGTAGAATGGATAAACAAAGCGTGTTGACCCCCATCGCAGAATAGTACGCGACAACGAAATGAACACATGGAAGGATGAATCTCATGAACTTAACGCGGCGGGAAAGGAAGTCAGATACAGAAGAACAGACATGGCAATGATTTAGCGATGCGCTCTTGCAAGGGAAAGGCATAAGAAACATGAGCGAGGGTTACTCTGAGAGTCACCGGGATGGACCCGGATGCCTCAGGGACCCTGGTGATGTTCCACTTCCCGACCTGATGGTGGTTATGCATGTTTGTTTTAGAATATTTTGTTAGGTCTTATAACTATGTGTTTTTGGTAATGGAGAGGGTTGAAAACAATCGTATTCTGAAGTGAGTAGGAATTTAATAGGAACAGATTCTGTTCCATTTGTCAATTATATGCTGCCTGATTTATCATTTCACGTTTACCTCTGGGTTTGCCAACTAAGCTTAACTGAAATCCATCCAACCGTCAGATAAATTGGAAGATGGGGACTTCAAAATCTGCAGGCTGCCGGTTCCTGGTAGGCATTTGCTAAATGATAGGCAATGAGCTAGATGGGGGTATTAGTCACCTGAGAAACAGAGCCAGTAGAATATATATGGACACAGAGATACTTATTAGAAGGAATTGGTTTACATAACTATGGAGGCTGAGCCAGTAGGTAGGAGACAAGTTTGAGGTTGTCTGAAGGCTGTCTTGTATAGAACCAGAAAGAAGAAAATTCAAAGAATTTTCAAAGAATTCAAAGAAGAAGTTCAAAGGCATTTTGCTAGGGGTACCTGGGTGGCTCAGTCGGTTAAGCATCTGCCTTCATCTCAGGTCATGATCCCAGGACCCTGGTATGGAGCACTGTGTTGGGCTCTCTGCTTAGCATGGAGCTTATTTTTCCCTCTGCCTGCTGCTTTGGCTGCTTGTGCTCTCTCTCTCTGTGTCAAATAAATAAATAAATAGGATCTTAAAAAAGGGAAAACGAAAACAAAGGCAGTGTGCTGGAGATTTCTCTCTTGCTTAAGAGAGGTCAGTCCTTGTTTTATTAAGACCTTCAACTGATTAGATGAGTCCCACTCATATTCTGGAGGACAATCTGCTTTACTTAAAGTCCCCTGATTTAAATGCTACTATCATCTAAAAAAAAATCCTCGTAGAAACACCCAGAATAATGTTTGACAAACATCAGCATCCTGGCCCAGCCAAATTAATGAATAAACTGAACTATCATAGTGAGTGTCACATGCTACCTGATTCACTCCTCATGTGGCCTCATGAGTTGATTATTTCTAGCCCCATTTGTACACGGCATTCACAGACCCTGTCTGAGGTTGCACAGTAGGTGAGCAACAGAGGCAGGAATTAAATAGAAGTCAGTGTGACACCAAATAGGAGTGGTAAGAAAGCTTTTTTTTTTCTTTTGTGGCATGAGACTCAATCCAGGAAAAATTTAAATATTTATGGGCTACATATGGTCATCCCAAAGGAAAACAACTTAAGTGAATCTCCTGGGGAAACTTGAATTTTATTTTTATTATTTATTTATTTATTTTAAAAGATTTTATTTATTTATTTGACAGAGATCGCAAGGAGGCAGAGAGAGGCAGGCAGAGGGGGCAGGGGGGGGGGGGGGTAGCGGGGAAGCAGGCTTCCTGCTGAGCAGAGAGCCTGATGCTTGATCCCAGGACCCTGAGATCATGACCTGAGCCGAAAGCAGAGGCTTAACCCACTGAGCCACCCAGGTGTCCCCAAAAATGTATTCTAAAATATAATCATCCAACTTGTTGATGGGAAATGGCCTCTGGTTTTTAGTCATAAAAATGTCATCTCTGGACATACTTGAGAGGAAGCAGCTTTCTAGTGTTTCACCCTGTGGTGGAAGCGAAGTGGGTCGTGTGGCACATTCTGCGCTCTGTCTGGTACATACCAGAAAGGCGACCAGGGATGAGCAGGCTTCACGTCAGATGGAAGAGGATTCAACTGAGTAGGTACGCTGGCAGAAATTTCTAGGCGCTGGCCAAGGCTTCCGCGCGGCTGATGGCTCTGGCTTTTTATCACGTCTAATCTCACTTCAAAACTCAAGGCATGCCTTTCCCTAGAGGAAGAGCGTTATAGCGCTTAACCTTGATCAACCTTGACCTGAATGCTCTTTGGAGGCTGCCAATGCCGCACACCAAGAAAGGCCGCGAGAAGCAGAGGAGAGGAGATGGGGCGAAGAGGCGAGGCAGAAGAGATGTTTTCTGAGAAAAATGGGAAAGAGAATGGAAGCTGGTGAAGGATGTCTGAATTTTTAGAAAGGAACTATGATGGGATTGATGGGGCCTGGGGGTGAGGACAATCAGGGGACAGGATGAGGGAAGCAGGACAAGGGTGTGTTCCCCTGCAGAAGGAAGAAAGATGGCATCTGCAGAGCTGGGCCTGGGCAGTTCCGGGACCGCAGGCCAGCTGGAGACTTGTGGGGGGTCGGGGGGAGGCTATGGGCAGCTATCCTGGTGTGTTAAAGAGCATGGGCTTTAGAATCGATTAAAAAAACATCACTGTAAATTCAACCTAAAATAATGTCACTACAGCACCATCACCAACATTACCAGCATTACTGGCATTACCCGTGTTTCTGGGATATTATATTCTGTGATGTCTGTCAAAAGAGAATATTATTTATCCTTTCGCATCAGCTTGCAGGAGAATTAGAAATGATAGTAAGTGTGAAGCCCCACGCACGGAGCTGGCTCCTTTCTTTCTTTCCTGTCTCATCTTGGGTGTTTGTAGCTTTGCCACTTTTCACGCTGTAAGTCACTGTTCCGTGTCTGTAATCTTCTCTCTTGGGGGAGACAGAAGCACCTGGAGGTAGGAAACGGGGTTCCGTGTGTGCAGGGAGAGCAGAAAGAGGGGGTCTGGGAATCAGACAGTGAGTGAATTCCTGGTGCTCCCGTTCACGGACGGTGACCCTGGGCACAGCGCTGACCTCAGAATCCTGTTTCTTTCTCACCTGCAGGGTGGGTTTCTAACACCTGCCTTGAAGGTTCATGTGAGCATTAAGAAGAATGGATGCTCGGGTCCTGTCTATGTTGTCTCTAAACAAATGTTTGTCCTCAGAGCTAAGTCCAAGCAAATGTTCAATAAGTAACTGGAAAACTAAATTCTGTCAAGCCCTGTCCCTAGGTGAGTTGGATTTCCAGTGTTTGCCAATGAAAACCCCCCTTGGGTTGTGTGGGTGGGAGGTCCTCTAGCTGCGGAGCGCTGGCACAGGACCCCAGCCTCTGCGTGGGAGAGGCCTGCGGGATCCCCGAGTCATCCGTGCTTGCAGGGGCTGATCCCCCCGATGAGGCAACCCTCAGACTAGCCCACACCACCCCTCCACTCTGTGGGGTCACAGAGGTACTTCCTTCCTCCTCTTCTGACTTTGAAATGCTGAGATCTGGTGGAAAATTAAAACCCATTTTGTCAGATTCCCCAGAGATGAAAGGGAGTCTGGAGTAGATGTGAACACTGTAATTAGTCCCCACCAGGCCCCAGAGACAATAGCTCCCAGCCTCTGATCCCAGGGCTTGAAAGCCACATGCTTTCCAAAAGTGGCCAGGCCAGGAGAATCCACCCACCCTTTCCAGCACAGACATCACGAGCTCTTAGAGGGTCTCTGGGCTGGTCTGCTTCTGTCCTGCTCATGGTCTCTGTGTGGGCAGGACTCTCTCCTCTCTGACATAAGGGTGTCTAAGCAGGGATGAGCTTGATGTCCTTCAATTAACCTCTCAGCTCAAGTCCTGTTCCTCTGTTTGGACTCTGGCCCCAATGCACTCTATTCTTCTCCTCTTCCTCCTCCCCCTCCTTCCTTTTTTAAGGTTTATTGATTTTTTTAAAAAAGATTTTATTTATTTATTTGACAGAGAGAGAGATCACAAGTAGGCAGAGAGGCAGGAGGCAGGGGCGGGGTGGGGGGAGCAGGCTCCCTGCTGAGCAGAGGGCCTGATGCGGGGCTCGATCCCATGACCCTGAGATCATGACCTGAGGCAGAGGCTTTAACCCACTGAGCCACCCAGGCGCCCCGGTTTATTGATTTATTTGAGGGGAATGGAAGCAGCAGGAGGGGGAGAGGGAGAGTAAGAATATGTGCTGAGGGCAGAACCCAACATGGGGCAGATCCCACAACTGTGAGATCAGGACCTGAACCAAAACCAAGAGCCGACGCTTAACCAACTGGCCCACCCAGGCGTCCTATCCCAGTTCACTATCTTGAGTGTGTGGAATAACCCCTCTGGCCAATCCAAATATTTCCCAAACCTTCAACGGTGTTCAGATCCCACTCCTCCATGCAGCCCACCTGACCTCTCCAGCTCTGACTCACCAGCCTCTCTTCTGACCACAAGCTCGTTGGAGGCACCCGGTTGGACCCATGGTTGTAGACTCGGGCTGTTTGATCTTCTTCTGCACGAGGGAGTCTTGGCTTCTGAGCTCATAAGCAGGCACCATGGGTCTTTTTTTTGTTATTTCCCATCCCTGCTCAGGTCAAGGCCATCGGCCTCATCCCAACCGTGCTTGTCCCCGAGCCCCTGTACCAGCCTTTCAAGTGGTTTCCTGCTTCTGTTCCCGCCCTAGCACAACCCATTCACCTGGCCAGAGGGCTCTCTTCCGAAAGCAACACTGATGATCTCAGTCTTGCTCACCTGGTCCCCATCCCCAGAGGCTCCAGTGGCTTGGCGATGCCCTCAGCGCTGTTCTCAAGTCCTCTCTGGACCCACGCTGATCAGCCAGACAGAACAGTAGTTACCAGCTCAGTGTCGGTCTTCCCTGGTAGTTCTCAGCCCTCAGCGAGGGCTGGGCCTGTGGCTGACTTGGCTACCACTCCATGTTCAGGGCCTGGCCTGCGGCCTGGCACACCAACACGTTTTTGCTGAATGTGTGATTGCATGATTGAAGGAATGACCCCGTGTGGTCATGGGATGGCCATCAAGCCGTTGGATTTAGTGTCTCCCCTCGGTTGAGCATTCTGTCTTACATCTCTAGCAAGGGGATTTGCATGCACATGGCTTATTGAGGAAGGGTGCCGTGGGAAACCGGTGAGGGAGTGGAGGGAAGCCGAGGGGGGCGGCATACAAATTACATTTTGCATTTGTCCGCAGTTCGTGGCTCAGAGCACCTAAAACTCTTGGGATTTCCTGAGGGATCTGTCTTTTGTTATTCATAAGGACCCCCTTTCCCAACCACCCCTGAGTTTGTGCTATCAAGGGGATTCTTCGAGAACCCCAGGTAGCTTCAGCATGACCACGTGATCAGAGTGTTGGCCCCATCTCGGCGTCACCCCCATGTCCAGGGAGGGGAGTGGGGCTGGTTGTTGAGCTCTACCATGTATGGGCAATCGGTCATGTATACGTGATGAAAGTTGGATAAACATTCTTGAACAGTGAGGTTCATGGAGGTCCCTAGTTGTACTGGGAGGGTGTTATACCCCAACTCCATGGGGATAGAGGCTCCTGTTCTCCAGATCCTTCTGGGCCTTGCCCTATCTGCCCCTTTATGTAGCTCTTCAGCTGGAGCTCCTCCAGCCCATTGGGCTGTTGGGTTATCATCCCTTCCCCCACATCAATGAAGCAACGAACTTGTGTCCAGCCCAGGAGACAAGAAAGACACAGGACATGGTCTGTCCTCTTGGGTTTTTTTTTTTTTTCCTCTTGGCAGGGTCACCTTCTGATGTTTCAAGAGCAGAGTAGGAAGTAGTTTGCAAGAATTTTATTACTTCTTTTCTAAAGTTTTCGATATATTTTCAATTGAGATAGCATTGACATGCAACATTATATTAGTTTCAGGTGTACAATGCAATAAGCCAATATTCGTGTATATTGCAAAATGATCACCACAGCAAGTGTAGTTCAGAACCTTCATCCTCTGTAGTTATAAAAAAGTTTTTTCTTGGGATAAGTATTTTTTTTTAAGATCTTACTTTTATTTCTTTATTTTTAAGATCTTATTTATTTATTTATTTTGACAGAGAGAGAGAGAGCAAGAGAGGGAACACAAGCAGGGGGAGCGGGAGAGGGAGAAGCAGGCTTCTCGCTGAGCAAGGAGCCCGATGCCGGGCTGGATCCCAGGACTCTGGGATCATGACTTGAGCCAAAGGCAGACACTTAACGAATGAGCTGCCCAGGCACACCAAGATTTTGTTTGTAAATAATCACTACGCCCCACTTGGTCTCCAACTTAGAACCCCAAGATCAAGAGCCATGTGTTCTACTGACTGAGCTAGCCGGGCGCCCCTCTGATGAGGGTTTTTAAGATCTAATCTCAGCAACCTTCAAATATACCATATACAGAATCATGAATGAGGGTCACCATGCTGTCCATTACATTCCCAGGGCTTCCTTTATAACTGGAAGTTTGTACTGGTGTTTTGTTATTAATAATAAAGCACTGGAACACGGAGATAATTTCCTTTTAAAAAAGAAATGACAGCACATCATCTCAAAATAATGCCTGTCTCCCTTCCTTCTGTGTTGAGATTTTTTTTCTTGAGCCATCAAGAATGGGGTGGGGGATGAGCCTGCATCCCGAGTGCCCCAGGGATGGTGCACTAGACTGCGAGTGCCACCTGAGAACCGCCGCAGCTGTGGGGACGTGGGCATCCCTTGCGAGCTCTGGCCTCACCCCATATCAGGCAAGTGGAAAGCAGGGATTTCTTTGAGCACTGCAGAGGGCTGGGTGAATCCCAGCGCTGGGTTGGGTGTTGGCGGGGAGGCAGATGTAGGGGAGGCTGCTGAGGGGGCTAATGACCGGCCTCCGCTGAGCTGGCCATTCCCAGTTCCAGGGCACCATTCCAGTTGCTGACTGCTCTCCGTTTTCTGCTTGTGACAGATCATCAAAGCCAGGCTCTGTCCCTGCTCCCTGCCACCACGTTTTAATATTAATTGCAGCCAAAGCAAATGAGAAGAGCAAATCTGTTGTTCCTGAAACAGGCTGCACGTAGCAGAGCCAAATTGTAAGGGATTCTATTTGTATGCAAGTTATTTATGTGACTGCTCTCTTCTATGAGTGCAGAGACATAGATGACTGCCTCAGGGAGGAGAGGGAATGGGTGATGGTCCAACAGGCAGGACCGGACCTCTGCGAGACTCACAGACCCCAAGACATCCCACTGTACCTAAACTCTGAAAGAAGAAGCAGATGCCTCGTCCTGATCAAAAGCAAGGGGCTGGGTCTGCTGTGTGGATGCCCACCCACGCGGAGCACTGGTCAGATGCCAGTCCCAAAGTCCCATCCATCCCGTGACATGTCAGATCAAGGCCAGAGTCATCTGTCTCGTGGCTGTAGTTCCTCAGCAGTTCCCCCAAGGCAAGCGACTGGTGTCAAACGGATCCTTTGTCCTCCCCTCCTCGGAATCTGCGGAAGGGATGTGTCTGGGGAACTTGAGCTGCCAAGGTTTGCTTGGGAGGCCTTGAATGAAAATTTATGCCACTTCTTGGTGGCAGATCTGTGCTGGGCTGATTACCCAAGAGGCTACAAAGGCTTTATTTAGGGAAACAGCAAAGCAGGGTGGAAAAAAAAGGGGGGGGTGTTCTTAAACTTTTGGTTTTTGACACTTCCCTCAATGTGGAAAAACCAGACTTCTTTTTCTATGTCTTTAGTTTAGATGTACGTGTGGAGAGGGCCTGGGTATTAGTCTTTTCAGGATCTAGGACTTGAATGAGGTAGACAGCCTCTCCCCGACCCAGAAAGGTGGAGAATGGGCGGGTGTGTGTAAGAATTTTCTTCTCTGGGAGGCAGAGGTAAGTTTGGGACTTCCTTATGTCGTGAAGCCAGATCTTGGGAAAAACAGCCCAGAAGACCACCCACCTCCCCATGGATGTGAATGGTCCTTCCTGGGGCATGGAGAGGTCCTGCCCTGTGCATACTCGGTGTGTGTCCGAATCACCTGCAGGGCTTACTAGAACATGGATATCTGACCTTCGCCCCACAATGGCCAGAAAAAAAGGCCCCGATGGTAGCTCTTGCCAGTTTCTGTGGTGTAAATATTCCCATCATGGCCACTTTCGAGAGGCCACATGATGCCACTGAACTTGGGAAAAGATATGCATAGTCAGCTCTTTCAGCAACCTAAGAAGGGATGGTTTCCTGGCAAGGAACAGGCCGTAGCCCAGGGAGTCTGCTAGAACAATACATGGGGTCACCCCCCCCCAACACACACACACACACACACACACACACACACACACACACGGAGCCGAGCTCCTGAGGCCTCCCACCAAGAGATGGAGAAGCAGAAAGACTGAGGGCCCAGGGGGCCAGGTACATCAGGCCTGCCCTTCTCTTTTCCTGCTGCCCTTTCCCAGAGTGTTTTTTCTTTTCTTTTTCTTCATAATTTAGATTTTGAATTCCTCATTCTTGGAAATTTGCTTTGTGTCCCACCTTTTTGGATGTCAAACATGCTCTGAGGAACAACCTTGTATCCATAGGTTGCCATTCTACAATTATTTCTTGGGAAATAATCCTTTTTTCAGATTTTATTTATTTATTTAAGAGAGGGAGCGAGAGCAGGGAGAGAGGCAGAGGGAGATAATCTCAAGCAGACTCCCCGATGTGCACAGAGCCCGACGTGGGGCTTGATCTCATGACCCTGAGATCATGACCTGAACTGAGACCAAAAGTCAGTTGCTTGACCAACTGAGCCACCCAGGCGCCCCTTGGAACTCCGTTTTCTTGTAGGAAACACTGGCTCGAAGAAAAGTGTGCCTATTTTAAAACTGGGGATTCATAGTGTCCAGCTGCCTTCCAGAGATGCCACACCTACCTAGACGTCCATCGGCAGCATTTAAAAGTGACTGTTTCATCAGCCTTTCATTGACACTGGATTTTACAAGTTTTAGACATTCTGAAATGTATGGTTTTGTATGTATGTGTTTGTCTGCTTCGTTTCTTCCAATACGGTGTGGGAGTCCCACCGTGAGAGACGGACCGGCATCCAGGTGTAGGACAGACAATCAATGGAGATACCACCTGCCAGACTTGAAAGTACCACTGACTATTTATACACTCAGATCCCAAGGAGGTGGTTTAAAAGTGAGAGCTTGTACAGCCATCTGAGCCTTGCACAAACCCTATGTCTGGATTGACTAGAGGGGGCAGGGGCTGGGGTGGGGGAGGGCCTGGGTCTTCTGCAGCACCATCTCTCCCCACAGAAGCGATCACGATCCCAGAAAGGAACAAGAGTGGACCAGAGCCGGAAGCCAGGGAGCAAGAGGACAAAGTATTAACAGGCAAATGAAAATCAGACAAGGGAGATGAATCAGAAGCGATCTGATAACCAGCCCAGGATTAAGGGCACCCGGGGATTTCAGCTGCTAATCTTTTCTGAGTGGTTCCCTTCAAGCCGTCTGGAAGGAATGAACAAATGGATGGCTTAGCCAAATGGTTGCTCCTGCAGCATTTCATGCCTGGGTGCACCGACACATTGTCACGTTCCCATTGGTTCAGGATTCAAAGTGTGGCTGGTTCACAAAAGCACAGAATGTCAGAGTTAGAAGGGGCCTAGACCACGTGGGGTCTACCTGTCCATTTCACAGATGACAAAATTGAGGCTCATAGAGATTATAGGATTTCTCCCGAATGTACACATCTTGGTATTGGCGGAGCGGGAATTAGCACTCCGCCCTCCAGCTGTTACTCTGGCCCCATTGCCATTTGTTTGCTCTAGTATTTCTTAAGCTTCCTTAATAGAGAAGCGCAGAAAGAATGAATACGGGGGGAAAAGACTAAAAAAGTAAGGTAAGTCATTTCAGGAATCGACTTCCCCAGGAGAGAAACAGCGAACCCCATTTCATCCTTTGTGCGATGGGTCAGTGACCGCACCCCGGCGAGCTGCGGGGAGGTAGCGGAGAGCATGGCGCATGGCCCTTCCCAGACGGGAGCTACGTGCTCGTTTTTGTTGTCATCTGAGAGAACGCCAGCTGCTTCTCGGTCTAAGTGAAAGGCGAATGTTGTCTGGCAGGGAATATTCCTTATAGGCAAATACCTTGAGTTGCAAAGATAGCCACTGCTCCAAGAACTTTTAAGGCTAGACCACTGCTGCCCATCAGAAGGCTTCCCAGTGTGTTAGTTAGGGGGAGGGGAGGAGGAAGCAATTTTGCACAGGAGTCAAGGGAATGAAGCAGGAGGAGAGAGGAAAACTGCTTACCCACCTGTCCGCTGGATCTAGAAAGTTTAGGGGAGGCTGTGGCAGGAAGCCCCTCCTGATCCAGTTTCTTTGGCAGAGGCTACCTTGCAAAAGTAATGGCTAAGGGCAGAGGAGCCTACACAGTTAAGAAGAGCAGAGCGCGGGGTTTGGGATCTGTGGTCCCTGACAGCGCCACTTGCTGTGATAATATTACTATGCTGTTACAATGTTGATCACGCTTCCACTGGGCAGAGCAGGGACAATGACCAGCAACTCCTCTCCTGGCAGCCGCGGAAACAGCAAGAATACTCAGTGGACACTTGCATCCTGGGCTGAGTCTTTCTGGAATGAGGAAGCCCTGGGCAATTCTGGGTAGAGAGGAAGGTGTCTGGAGGGATGTGCTGGATTTTCTGTTCCTATGGGCGGTGATTGCACATTTAATTATTTTGACACACAAAATTAAAGGGTCCTTTCTTGTATTCAAAGCTGGCCATTAAGATTATGAACTGATATAACTGATATCCATGAAACATACATTTACAGACACATATTACAGAGCAATCCTAACTGAAGGTCTTAGTAGTTCTGAATTAAATATATTATACATAATTAAAAAGATTTTTGATAATTTATTGAGATGAAATTCACATAGCATAAAACGAACCATTTTAGAGTGAACAATTCCGTGGCACCGAGTACATTCACAGTACTGTGCAAACTCCATCTGTAGCTAGTTCCAGAACATGTCCATCCCTCCAGGATAACACCCCATCCCCGTTTGGCCATTTCTCCCACTCTCCACTCTCCCCGGACCCCTGGGGACGACCCATCCATCTCTGTCTTTGTGAAACTGTCTATCCTGGGTATTTCATATAAATGGAATTGAGGAGTTTGTATAACTTTTGTAAATGCAATACAGAAATGAGGCAATAGCAGAAGGGACACAGGGCCCTACCACCAAACGTTAAGCCTATGCTCTTTTCATTCTCTGGTTTAGAGATGAAATCTTTGCACTTCTCTGCCTGGTTTTCAGGAATCTCTGTGAACTCTTTCTCTTTCTTTTTTTATTTTTTTAGTTAAATAAAAAAGTTTTTGTTTAACTAAAGATTCCTGGCTTTAGTTAATAATAATAATAAAAATAAAAGAAAAACACCTACCAAGTACATAGTATATTAGATTCTGAGTTAAAAGCATGTAGGTGTTCTTTCACTGGATATTCACAGAAATTTTACCAGTCAGGACATTTCATAGATGAGAAAATTGACAAAGTGATTTAATCCAAGGTGACACATTGGCAGCGGCCGAGTTAAGACTGGAGGTAATGTGACTGACTCTAAAATTCTGCCTTTTCAAAGAGTGTTTATTAAAAAGGGGCCGATGAGGTACTATCTTCCAGTTATAAAATAAAAGAAGACACAGGTGTCTAATTTCTAGCGCAGGGAATCTGGTCAGTAATATTATGAACATTTTGTACTGTGACAGATGGTAACTAGACTTATCATGGTGAACATTTTCTAATGTATATAAATGTCGAATCACTATGTCATACACCTGAAACTAATATTGTATGTCAATTATACTTCAATAAAAAAAGGGTGTTTATTAATCCCAACACATATTACATTTTTCTTGCATTCACTGGTACTTCTCAGACCAACCACTGGGAATTTTTTTTAGCATGTATTTAATGCTAATTATTATTATTATTTTATAATTATAGTATTTTCAAATCAATAGCAAAGTCACTATAATTGCCTTTGTGTATGTATTTATTGTACGCTTATTGTATCTTGAATGTCTCACCTCGCTGGAATGAAAATCTCTCCTCGTGCCCACTATGAAGTAGGAGCTTAATAACAGTGGAAAAGGGGCGCCTGGGTGGCTCAGTGGGTTAAAGCCTCTGCCTTTGACTCTGGTCATGATCCCAGGGTCTTGGAATCGAGCCCCGCATCAGGCTCTCTGCTCCCCCCGCCCGCCCCGCCTACTTGTGATCTCTGTCTGTCAAATGAATAAATAAAATCTTAAAAAAAAAAAAAAGTGGAAGAAAAAAATGAGTGCTATCCTAGGTTTGACTATTCGCCCCGCATTCCACGTTCTCCAGACCAAAGCTGTGCTTCTGCTGCTATCTCCAAGCAGGAGGCCCTGAGCTCCGGAGGCCACAGCTGCTGGGAACAAGGCTGTGGGTGTGGGCTGGGCTGGTCCCTCCAGATTGCCACCTGCCTGGTCCTCTTGTCCTCATGACACCTTCTGCTGCCGAGTCCCCGCCCCGCCCCCGGCCCCCTCACGTCCCGAAGAGGTCTCTCCATTCCCACCCCAGCGGCTTTGCACCTGCCATTCTCGTCCTACGCCCCGACTGCCATGCTCTGTCTCAGTGTCGGTTATTCTCAAGTCCACGGTGTCCTCGGTATATATCACTTCCCCCAAACCTTCCCTGCCTTTCTTCTCGTGCCCACAGAGATGGGCCTCTGTCTGGGGAGAGCCCACAGCTGTCGCTGGATGTCGGAGATGACCTGTCCTCAGGCCGTGGCAGCCTCAGAGGAAGGCGGGGCCGGCAGGGGCCTCAGACACCGCCCAGACCTCCAGTGCCAAACTCCTCTGGGCCTGAAGTTTCCTGGGAAGAGCCTCAGGGATCCCCCTGCAGGAAAGGGGCAGGAAGCGGGGGGGGGGGGGGGGGGGGGGCGGAGAGGGGGGGGCAAGCCAACAGGGTGCTGGGTCCCCGGCCCTACTTAACCAAGATACCCTGTTGTTCTCTGAATGATGGGATTTCATTTGAAAAAAGATACTAACTGGCCAAATTAAAAAAAAAAAAATTAGTTGCTTTTATCCTACTACTTTTTTCTACCTCCTACTTTTATAGATAAGAAAACTGCAAGTTATAAAATTCAAAAGTTTTTCCTTCCTTCCTCCCTCCCGCCCTTCCTTTCTTCATTCTTTCTTTCTTTTCTTTTCTTTTTTTCCTTTCTGTACAATAGTGTCTTGGCGAATGGTTTCCAAACTAGGGACCCAATTCTTGCGCCGTCCCGGCAGCCAGCCCTCCGTGGCCCCCGTGCAAGGCTGTCACTCACAGAGTGGACGTGGAGCGACGTGGGCAACGTGTGCATTGCTCGCCTTGAAGGGAGCTGCTTGTCCCGTCCTTCCTCTGTCTCTTCATTCCCAGGGGCTGGGTCACCAATGGGTCACAAATCAGCTTCCTTGGCAGCCTGGTGAAGCCTGTGTCCTTGACCAGGACAATTTTTTTTTTTAATTTTTATTTTTTTTAATGCATAAAATAAAATACAGGAGCTTACAGAAGAAAGCTTTTGGCATGTAGATGTCAAAATACCTAACGGGACACACACACGCACACACAGACCCGTGACAGTAGAATTGTGTTGCCTTTGTCGACATTAAATAATGACATCCAACAGCAGCAGGACAGACAGCAAAGTATAATTTTGAAATAGGAATGAATGTTAAATGATAGTTTGGGATATCTGTGACACTGTCATAGGACACAAAAGTCACCATGATGCCTATTGGCAGCAGAGTCCCCGATCCCCCTGTTTTTGCGGTGGTTTATCATCACACTCATAATAAAAGGAAATGCTAATTTTTTTAAAAGTTCGTGAAAATAGAGATGTGATTGATTGATTGATTGATTGATTGATTTTTGCCTCACGTCACTTCACAAACTCCTTGAGTTCTCCGTGTGGAGTCCAGGTAGAGAACCCCTGCATTAAGGGGTGGTAGGAAGAGAGCTGAATGGAACTTGAGTCCCTGAATATCCCTGTGGAAGAGAACTGCCCACGGGTCCGGGCCACTGTCCTCTCAGCTGTCGTGGGAGGGAGAGAAATGCATTGTATTTAAGCCGTGGTGATGGCGGGTGTCTATACCCTTCCTACTACCTCCAGTGAGAAAATGACTTGATACATTTTCTCTTTGATCCATTGTGGGTTGCTTTTCCCAACTGTCCCCTCGTCTCTTGAGTGTAGACAAGACCTAGATAGGGGTCATGCGGGGGCGAGGGTCCAGTTAATAGGTGCCGAATGAATACACATCTGCACAATTGGGTCCCCGACCCTAGAAAAGTAGGGTTTTGTGACAGGTGGGGTTCTGAGTGGGGAAGTACTGGGTTTAAATCCTGATTCTGTCATTTGCTGGCTGTGCCACTGTGTGTAGCCGGTGGCGCTTTCAAAGCCTTAATCGTGACATTTGTTAAAACAGGGGTAATCATTTCTCGAAGCGTCCGAAGTCCAATGGGATAGACCCATGATGACTCAGATCTCACGGTGCTGCCCTTTCACACCTGGAGTCCATCCGTGTGAGGCTCCAGCTCTTACGTGACTTTGAGATCACTGTCTTTTCCAGGAATCTCTGCCTCCTGACCCGGGGGGGGGCGGGGGGTGCAAAGGTGGGGACTTGACCTCGGAGGATTCTCGAACCTGCCCTCCTCGCTCTGTAACAACAGTAACTACGCTCTTCTGAACCTGTCCTCTGTGTCGGGCCACACACTTACCTCGTGCATTGCCTCACGCTGGTCTTAAGAAGACACTCTTAGTGCTAGTTCCACTTTTTCACAGAAATGGAGGCTCAGGGAGGGCCCACAATTTACCCATGGGCATTCTGTGATCAAGAGTCCAGTCCCGGATTTGAACTTGATGCCCATGCTTTGTCGGCTAGACGCGTCAGTCCCGTGTGTGTGTGTGTGTGTGTATGCATGTGTGTGTGCATGTGGCAGGAGAGGGGGCTGTGCCAGGCACCCAGGCTGAGGAAGGGAGCAGCAGCTGGCAGGTGCCCCATGTGAGCCAGTTTGGGGATCCCCAGGCTGGGGGACCACCGAGGAGCTGTTCCATGGCTTCTTCCATATTTCAGTCCCCTCACTCTTCCTCCTCAGGGCCGAGTGCTCTCTGCTTCTGGAACCCCGTTCCCGGCCTCTGGGGTGACATCTTCCACTCACCTACCTGCTGACTTCCTTTCCTCTTCTAGACCAATTCCACTCCCTCTGGCCCCGTCTCCGTGCCCCAGCCTGTGCCTTGTGGCCTGTGGCCTGGGCAGGGGCGTGCGAATGGCAGTGGCATTCCAACGGGGCTGAGATCACGGAGCCCGGAGCCCGGGAGAACAGGCTGCAAGGGGAGGTCGGCCTGCGTCACTTGAGGGCCTTGTTGGCAGATCATAAAAGCTGGAAATGCTTGATGAGGTCATTGCACCCAGGCCCTGGGGGCTGGACCCCGCCAGTTCCCTTGGTGGCTGACACTTCCTGCCACCTCCCTTTGGAGAAGCAGAGCCCGCGGGCCCAGGCTGGGAAAGCTGCTCTTCTTGACCTAACCTTTTCCTCTGCTTCACTGTTGGACCCGCGCTGGCCTCCTGGGAGGGGAGGACAGAACCCCAACTTCTTGCTGGGGAGCTCCATTTCCCCCAAGGATCTGCAAACAGCCCCGAGCTCTCCTTTGTAGCCCTTCGCCTCCAAAGGGCCCAAGCAGCCATCCTGCTGATGGGGGGTGGGGTGGGCTGGAAGAGTACGGAGGGGAAAAATAAATAAATAATAAATACAGTCATTACTGCTGATGTGAGAAGCTGCCTGCCATCGTGGATTGGGAGAGAACAGTCTAGAAGTGGGGTGTTGCTCATCAGAAGGGCTTGCCGCTCCCTTCTCTGGGGTCTCAGTTTCTACATCTGTAAAATGAGTGTGTTGGCCTGCAACAGAGGGACACTGAGTGGGTTGGTACCATTCCTCAGATGCTGTGCTGGGTTCCCAGCAAGGTTGGGCCTTTAACAGCCTGCCCCACCTAACAACTTCTGTGTGCATGAAGGTCGCCAGGAAATGACACAGAGGCCCCTGGAATGGTGCCCAGATGCCCACGTAGCTTAACCTCTCTGAGGCTCTAGGGGCCCAGCAAGCATATCGGTCTGCTTCTGGGCAGACCTGGTGCGGACAAAGCACCTTTGCGGTGCCTGACCAGGTCCCGGGAGAGAGAAGGAAGGAGCCAAAGAGGCTCCTCCTCTTCTGTCCTCCCCTCACAGCCTCCTTGTGATGTGGCAAGATGGAGGAGGGAGACTGCGAGGCAGGTAGGACCCGGCTGGACCCAGTGCCTGAGGTCATCCACCCCAGAAGGTGATTTTGCTATGCTCACTATTGCTATAACTCTGGAAAGAACGTCTGCTCGGCAGCCACAGTCAGCCCAGCCGGAGCCGGGAGAGTGGAAGCTGAGGTCACAGAACCCTTAGACAGCCGTGCAAATCCAGTAGCTTGTTGTGCGTGACTTCGAGAGCACCAGGAAGCAGGTGGTAATATCCCAAAGTTTTTAGCTTCTGCCTGAAGCCACCAGGTCAAGCACAGACCCTCAGGCCAGTGACACCAGGACCCGCTGCCCTCCACCGCCCACCCCCCAACCGCCATTTAGTCCTCAGATGGAGCTCAGACCTACAGTGGGCAATGCGTACGGGCAGAGTACCTCAGAGTTTAGCAATGTGCTCACCAACATTTAACTCTCACAGCAGAGGCCTCTGAGATTTGGGGATCACCAAGTTGTGATGTTTGGGCCTGACTTTGTCACCGTGATGTCCTGAGGCCATGCTGAGTCTTTTGGACCCACTTTATCTCTTGACTAAGCCATGATGCCAAAATACAGGTTACAGGTGGAGAACAGGGAGAAGAAATCTACAGTCTGTGGGGGGTTGGGGGGCAAACCCAGCTCGCTGCTTGTTTTTATCAATAAAGTTTTATTAGAACACAGTCCTATCTATTTATTTACCTATTGTCTGTGGCTGCTCTTACTACAAGGGCAGAGTTGAGTTGTAGCTGAGATGGTGTGACCTGCAAAGCCGGAAATATTTACCACCTGGTCCTCTGCAGAACAAGTGTGCTCTGTTAAGGGATTTTTAAATCAAGATGAGTTTCCCCAAGAAAGCAGGTCATCAGGGAAGTTACTACTTAAGCAAAGGCTGGATGTCTAAGAGTCCCCAGAAATGATGCAAACTACCACAGGCTTTGGTATTTAATCAACCGCTAATGACACCCAGCGCCCCCCTGAGGCAGGCCCACTGGTGAGACAGAGTGGTCATTTTGAGGAACCAACCACCAGAGGAAGAGGGTGGTATTTGAGGCTTGAAGTTGGGGAGTAGGGGTGAGGGGCAGTTTTGAGTGAGAGCAGACTCCTACGCTCCAGTGTGGGAAGGAAGCCACCAGGCTGGACGGGCTGGTGCAAGGTGCCCACACAAGGTCTTGTAGGTGGTGGGGGCTCTAGCAGACTGGGGCTCCATGGCCAAAGGCTGTGTGAAAAGGAACAAGTTCATATTCCTCCCAAAGGATTGCTGGGGCCTGGCTCAATGAGTGTGTGTGTGTGTGTGTGTGTGTGTGTGTCTCCTAGGCTGAAGTGATTGTCTTGCTGGGGTCCACAGCACCACCCTGCAGGGATGTCATCGTTTCTGGGGAAAAGGATCTGCACCTGTGTCTCTTCCATTGCCCTTGAATCCTCTCCTCGTCCCCAGCCTCCAATCAGAGCTTGGTGGCTGTCCCAGCCTGCACTCAGCCAAGCAGGAAGGTTCAAGGGTGGGGTCCTGTGTCCAGTTGTGGGGGCTAGCACCAGGGTCTTCTCCCTTTGCCAACTGTGGCAGCTCCGGGTTTTGTTTTACTGGGGAAGGAAGCATTTCCTCCTCCTGAAATGGTGCAGGACCAGGGGAGCCTCTGGGGGCAGGGCATGGAAAGGACCAAGGGACACAAAGTGCGACAGGGTTGTTTAGACTCTGGCAGGAGAGGTCCCCCTTGCTCTGGAGATGGTGACTCTGTGGTGGGGTCTCCAGGTTGTGCGCGCAGGCGCCTTGGGTGGAGGACCCTCTCCCATGTGCTTCTCTGCTGCTAACTTCAGGGCACAGCAGAGGCCGCAGAGGGAGGGGGGTCCGTCTGGGGCCACCACCCCCTCGGCTCTATTCCGAAGGCTCTGCGACTCCGCGGGAGCTCCCTGAATGAACGGAAGCTTCCGATCCAAGGCAGTGCGCCCTTCCCTCTCTCGGCATCCAACTGTCCGGGAGCGGCTCTCTACCAGCTGCTCAGCGCTCACACTGGAGCTTCTGGGGCGCGGGGCGATCTTGCCCAGTGGGTGGGGTGTCACGGCCTCCTCCCCTCTCTGCTGGCCTCCCTACGAGTCATCTCCAGCAGCCGAGACTAGAATCACAGTTCCTTTCAAGTGGGGCCTGAGTGCTCCCGGGGTCCAAACCCCTCCCGAGGGCCACAGCGTGGGAGCCCCAGCGCTTCCTGCCCCGCAACAACCCGCGTGCGTGAGCCCCCGGCCCCAGCACGCGCTGCCCCGCCGGCCCCGCCCCCCCGCCCAGCGCTTTGTTCCCTGAGCGGCGCAGCTGCGTGCGGCAGCCACACGGGGGCGCTGCGCGGCCGGCGGCGGCAGGGGGGGCTGGCCGGCGGTCACCGGCCCTTCCCTTCTCCCCTCTCCCCGCTGCTTCTCCGCCGCGGACGCCGCCTCGGCCCACCGGGGCTTAGCGCTGAGCGCACCGGCGCTGCCGGGAGGAGGATCGGAGGACGCGGGCGGCGGGGGCGCCTTCGCAGTCGTCTCCCATTCCGTGCCTCCCAGGGTACGCCGCCGGGGAGCCCAGCCCACTCCGTCCTGCTCCCCGACCCCTGCCTTCCCCCTCCATCGCCCGCCGTCCTATCTGCCCCCGACCCCCTGGCGGGCCGTCGTGTCTCCGTGTCCCGTGGGGGTGCTTTCTGCTCCTGGGGAGACGTCTCCCAAGTCTCGCTCTAGCTTGAGAAGGTATACCTACTTTGCTCAGATTCGCTCTCTGTAAATACTTGGGTCTCAGCAGGCGCTCAATGTCTGTCTCAGGGCTAAGTTAAGTACGTGGGGGGGGGGGGGCGGGGCGGGGCTGGCGCATTCATTAGCATACCAAGTTTTTAGAGCAGTTTTGGGTTCAGGGCAAAATTGAGCAGAAATGCAGAGTTCCCATATAGGCCAATGCCTCCTCCCCTGGCCCAGCTTCCCCCACGGTTGGCACCTTGGAGCAGAACGGCTTGCGTGTTACAGTGGAGGGACCTAGGCTGACCCTAGTTTACGTGAGATGTCACTCCGGTCCTTGTACGTCTATGGGATTTGACTGGGGTGGGGGAACATGTGTCCCCACTGTGGTATCCTGGTATCTCCCGGTCCTAAAAACCTTCCATGCTCCCTAGTCATCTGTCTTCCCCCAGCCCCTGGGAACCACTCATCCTTTTACTGTCTCCATTGTTTTTGCCAAATCACACTTAATTTTCACAACTATCCAAGACATAGGAGCTTTCCTGTTGTGTTTTTGTTTGTTTGTTTGTTTGTTTGTTATTTTATCTTTGAAGAAACTGAGGCACTGGGCTGTTCCTGGGACCTGCTGAGCTTCCTGGCAGGAGGGTCCTTAAATTCCATGTGCCACCCAGGCTCTCTGCGTCTGTGGACTGGGACACCCTCTTGAACAGTAAAGATAGTAGTGACTTGACAGCAGACCCTGCGGGAGCCCATTGCCATAGCACGGCCTCAACCTGGCCGTTGCTTCAGGAGAAAGTGTAACAGTTGTGGATGGCACAGCTTTGCTCTGGGGTGGAGGCTGGTGGCCTACCCGTCACATCCGCAGGCTGGTGGAGGACAAATGGAGGCCCTGCCCGTAGTCTGCTCCTTCTTTTCCCCACCCTGGGCTCCTACCCCCCCAATTAGGGCCTGATTCCAGAGCATGTGTGGACACCCAGCTTAGAACAGTTGCTTCCAGCCTACTCCTCAGACCCAGGAGTGCACACACGAGGGGGACCAGATGCCCACAGTAAAAGGAAACAGCAGAGTCCCTAGAAGTGGGTTCTGGCCTTTGATGCGGGGTCTCGGGTACCCAGGATATGCTCCAAGTGAGCACACCCCCTTGCCCACCTGGTACACTTACTAGATTTAGCAAATAAATGTATAAAATACCTGGGTGAATTTGAAATTTCAGATAAACAACAAATAATTCTTTTTACTCTGAGTATATCTCAAGTGTGTGCTTAAACTGAAAGATTATTGCTGTTTATCTGAAATTCAAATGTGATCGGGTACCCTGTATTTTATTCAATGTCACTATTCAATGGACGTCTGATCTTGGGGAATGACACATCAGGAAACAGGCCCCGGTGTGCCTCTGAAAATAGGGTTTAGGGCAGGAGACCCAGTCCTCCAAGCGAAGGCTATACTGGTTACAGGGTCCCAAGTTCTGGGGGTGCTGGGGCCAAAGTCCTGGCCAAGGGCTAGCTCCTCGCCCAGTGGAAGGCCAGTGTGGTTTGACAATCAATCTTACCACGAAAGCCTCTGGAACGCACATGCGTTGGGGGAGGGAGAGAATGGGGACAGATGATGATGTGAGGGACACCATCCCAAAGGGGGACAGAGAAGTGCGCTTGCTGCTATGACCACCATCACTATCCCTCCTAGAAGGCTGGGGAGGTTGGAGTTTGCAGAGGCCCTTCCAAGGAGAGTCCGGGAGGAGAAGAAGGGGACACTGACACATCCCTGGACCCACGGCCAGCCAGCGTGAAACAGCACAGCAGCTGGGCAGCTGCCTCGCAGCTCCACCTCCTTTCCCCCCTAGTTAGCATCCCGGGGGCAGGTGATGAGGTTAAGCAGGGAGGACAGCCTATAGAGCAGGGCAGTGGAGGGGGGGGGTGAGGGGGTGGGGGGGTGTTCTCCCTGCTGGCTTGCTGTTGGCGTATGGTGATCTGGGCCTGGGGTCTATCCACAGCGGGATCTCTTAGGGCAGTGAGAAGAGCTGTCCTCAGGAGAAAACCTGGCTTTAGAGAGGAGACATTGGATATGGTGGAGAGGCCAAGGCAAAGGTTCTAGAATGAGTTCCAAAAATCTTTTTGTGACCCACTAACCGGGCTCTGTGAGAAGCTGAGTTCTGGTCTATCCAGGGGAGAGAGAAGCCCTATCCTCAAGACAGTGTCCCAGACAAGCTTGAGCAGGCAGGGAACACTCCTAATCTGTTCCCTGGCCGGCCACCACCTTGTCCTCCATTTCTCTATGCCACAGCCTCCTCGCCTGATGAGTGGAGACAACTGCATTTACCAATCAAATGAAATCACCCAGAACAGCAGCTCTCTGATGGGAAAGTGCTGTGTAAGTACAAGATGGCATTCTTTATTAATGCGCTGTTAAGCCTTTCTTTGGGGCCAGCCCCCGTGTCAATCCAGGAAGAATGGCAAAGGCTCTCCCGGAGCCTTCCGGTGGGGAAGGCACGTGACCTGGTAACCTGCGTGGGGACAGGGTACCGAAGGGTGCGACGTGGAGTCTGGTCGTGGAGATTTAGTTTATTTTCAGACAACCCTGGGAAGCAGATACACAAACCTACTCATCCTCTTTCCAGTGCTCAACTCAGAGGCACTTTTCATCACTTTCTACTCCTCCCTCAACTCCCCTTCTTTCCCACCCCTCCGCAGAAGGGAGGTGGGGGGTAGAAAGAGAAGAGAGTCCCCCCACAGAGAACCCTGGCGTCCGGTGTCTGGACAGATGATAAATTCTGCAGGCAGACATTAACGGGTCCGCCTATGGCCCGGCGACTATCCAGCATAGAGAATAAAGCAGAGAAGAGAGTGTGAGCAGAAAGCAAGCCCAAGAACTTGTTCTGTGTCTCCAGTGAAGGCAAGGTCCATGAAAAACAAAGCTTTTTGCAGAGATAATTACATATGCAACTTTAAGCACTTTGATGACAACACAGGCATGTGTACATGTGCACAACCCTCCATGCATGCTTGCACGCACGCGTGTGTGCCCAGGAATGGAATGTTCAGCAAGCTCGTCCCCCGCAGGTAGACACAAGTGTCATCCTTGCAGGGAGTGATCCGGTGTGTTTTTGCCTTGTTTGCTTGCTATTCAATGGCATCCCCAGCGGGTTACTTTGGATCTGGAGTGATGTCATTCCTGACAATTTTTACATCACACAGCCTTGGCTTACACACATCCCGAAGGCTGAGTGTTGGGCAACTTTAATCCTGTAGAAAGAGGGGAGGATGGCCTTTGGTTGGGGAATTACGCCCCTTTCAAGTGCTCCTTGACATGGGATCTGCAGTGGGACAGCCAAAAGATATCCCACGGCTCATGCTGCCTACCTCCCACCCCACCCCCCACTTTCCAGATGATACAATAGAGATTTAGAGAGTTGAAGTGACTTTCTCCAGGTTGCACAGAGAATCAGTGGCGTGGAAAGGCTGGGAAAGCAGCCTCCTATGTTCCGGTAAGGAACTGTCCTTAGTGGTAGTAAAGAGGGATTGGGAATGGGAAATAATCCAGGAAACTCTCAAAAATCCCCAAATCATAGATAAGTGTCTTGGAAACAGAAAAATATAAACTAATGGTTGGACCCTGCTGTTAGCATCAAAAGCCAGGATGGTGCTTCTTTTGGATGTGAACAGAGAAATGAACAGGGGACCATGTCCTCAGGCCAAGCCCACTGACTGCAGTTGGCCTCTGTCCCCTTTCCGTGCTCCTGCATTCGGACCACTCCTCCACTTGGGAGACCCCTCTAATGAATGAGTATTAGGGTGAGCCAGAAGCTTAGAGGCCAGGAACCCCCTTCCCTGTGGAGACGTGGAGACGTGGGAGACCAGTGCGCTAGCCGAGGCTCATTGGATGCTCCTGCCTGGGACTTTGCCCCTGGAGATAGTGGTGCCCAGGGGAGGCGACGTTCTTGGAGAGGCAGCCTCCTGGGGTGATGGTGGGGATGCTCATGTCATGCCTATTTTGGTTTCTCCCAGTTTTCTGGGGCTGGCTCTTCAATTTCCCATCCGTCCTTAGAGCTACAATATCCTTTTAACTGATGTGTTTGCTGCCTCATTGTTGGTCTTCTGTGGCTTCTAAGCAAGCACATTGCCGGCCGTACCTGAAGGAGAATGAACAGCCTACAGCAGACCCAGCATTAATGCCTTTGTTGGCCCGCTATTCTGTTCACGCATATCTCCCCCGGAAGATTAAAGAGGCACCGGTCTTTAATGTCCAAATAAAATTAAGTTGGAGGCCATCATTAACATTCACCAGGGCCTACAGCCTTACGCCATGAGAGAAATTGTAAAGGTCAGCACAACTCAGTGTCCAGCTGGTCACCCAGCGGAACCCGCAGAAACTTACATGCACGGCCCAAGTACCTCTCATCTGTCCCTGTTCATGGAGTGGCCAATGCTGGGACTCAGGACTGCTCACCCCGTTGGAGAGACACCCCTACATAGGCAGTGAGGGAGGGCCTGAAGCCATCGCCTCTCCCACTGGTGGAACCAGACCAGTGACTAGTGGCTGTGTGAGGATGTGGGGCACAGGATGGCCTGTGACTGGGGGAGGGGGTGGGCTGAGTGCTTGTGTCTTCCTTAGACTCATATGTTGAAACACCCCCTCCCCCACCATGGGATGCCATGAGGAGATGCAGCCTTTGGGAGGTAAGTAGGATGAGATGGGGTCATGAGGATGGGGACTCATGATGGGATTCGTGCTGTTAGAAGAGTCACAAGGAAACTTGCTTCCTGTCCCTGCTCTCCGTCCTCCCAGGACATGACAAGGAGATGGTCGCCCACAGCACAGAAGAACCATCCTGTGCGGGCACCCTGACTTAGACCTCCAACCCCCACAACCCTGAGGCATAAATTCCTGTGGTTTATAAGCCACCCAGTGTGTGACACTTTGTTACAGAGAGTCACTGTTCCTGTGTCCCTAGAGGAGCCTGAGCGGAGGGTGGCGTAGGAGGGGTGTAGCGATGGGAGACAGATGGAAGTTTTGCTCTTGGTTTGGGCTGGCCTGTTTACATCACGGAAAATGACTTTTCTTATATCTGAATGTGACCAGAAAACGTACAGGATCTTCTCAGAATGTGGAGTCAGGGAAGGAAGACCCAGCAAAGTGGGGTGAGGAGCAGGAGTGGGGGGACAAGGAGCCCCTTCTCGCGGGCACGCTGCTGCGTCTGGCGCCCTCCATAAAATGCAGGTGACTCCATGGAAAGTCAGTGCAAACAGACTCCCCCACCCATGCCCTTTCCTCATAGACCACGATGGCTTTCCTTGGTCTTCCCCCCAGCAATCGCAGGGCCTGGGTGAGGAGACGAGTAGAGGTCCCCATGTCATATGTCTAAACATATAAATCAAGGTAACAAATTATTAATTAAACTGTGTTCTAGTCTCCTATCTTGAAGAGCATACCTTCAGAAAGATCTAGAAAACTGGATTCACTAGTCCTCTGGTTCCTTGAGGTTCTGGTGGGGCAAAGCCGGGTCTTTCAGCCCATAGCCACGCCCTCTCCACCACGCCCACCTCTCCCTGCTTCTCCATCCCCAGCGAGGAGAGGTCCCGCTTGTGAACACTGCAATCTACTGGTCTAAGTTCTGTCCCTCCTCCCCAGCAGCCACCTCTGGTCATCCTTCAGCTTGTGGGCGGGGTTGGGGGGGAACCTCCTGCGGCAATCTGCCCTCAGAAATCCTGGGGGAGGTCTGCTCCGGCCCTGCAAAAAGGCTTGAAGCTGTTGAGGCGGTGAGTTGAGGGGGGGGGTCCCAGGTCTTCTGAGCATGCGCCGTCCGGAAAGGGCTCAGGCTCCTCACATGCTAGGTTCATGGGGAGCCCAGGGCCGGGGCCTGGTTGCCAGGCCAAAGGGCTGTACTGACAACCATTCTCAACTTCTCAAACCCCATTTTAGGCTCTAATTCTGAACTCATGACTCCTTTCCTGGCATGTGGGACAGGCCCAGCAGCCTCTGCGGGCCTCCCTACCCGGCATGGGTGTGGCGGCCGCTGTCAGCCCCAGAGAGGGGGTCCTGTTGTGCCCGGAGGGGCGGGTGGCAAGGGAGGTAGGGCTGTCACTGGGCACCATCTGGAGAGGAGGCCTGGCCACATGTCATTAAGGTGCTGCCGCTGAATGGCCTCCCTGGTTGTCTTCCAGCAGCGTCACATGCCAGGCAAACCCTGAGAAAATTACCAGCTCCACATTTGGATTTGAAAAGAGGACGTCCTTGTCATTTGCTTCTTGCAGCTTGCCCACGGAACCCGGCCATGGATGATGCCCCGTCTTCAGATTATCCAAAACAACAACTCCGATAATCGTGGGGGGAAGTCATGTGTGCTGACCCCTCCCCCCCTCCTTCCCTTCCTCTCCCCCTCTCCCCTTCCCCTCTTCCTTTCCCACTGGAGGAAGAAAAGCAAAACGAAAGGAAAACGGTGAAGAACGTAAGGAAGCATAATCATTTTAAATGTTATTGAGGGAGCAGAGAAGAAAGATGACCAGAAGCCGATGTTGACTGAGCACCTGCTACATGGCCGGCGGGGCTGGTGTTGCACGAGCCTCCTCCAGCCCCGTGAGAGCCCTCTGGGTCCATGTCACCTCGTCCTCTGCTGCGCCGAGCCAGGGTGCTCAGTGACACGGGGACTCCAGTGCAGACAGAAGCTCCGGGTCAGGTCACCCGCACCCCCAGAGCTGAGGCTGGGCTGAGTGCAGACAGGGAGGGAGACTTTGAGATCCTCTGCAGCCACTAGCGGCTCTGTCTGGAGGAGGAAGCCAGGTCGTTGAGCCCCTATATGCCCGACAGGGGCACATTTTTTGCCCCGTTCTTTCTTACTGAGCCACCCCCCCTTCTCCCTCCAATGGCTAATCCTCCCCACCCCACAAAGGCCCACCTATGTGGGGAAATCCAAGCCATTAGGAAATGAAAATGTATTTCTACATTTCAGAATGCCATTCCCATGGAATGATGTTGAAATGGCAAAATAAAAAGCCATTTTCATTAAAACTCATACTCGGGCTCTACCATGCCCATTAAATTAGAAAACCCCATTTTGAGAAGGGAGGCTGAGCACGGGGCTGAATGTCAGCACGGGCAGAGGAATGTGGGATCAAGTTCTAGGTCCCCCTAGGAAGGAAGAGTGGGGACAAAGAGGACCCGGGCTGGCGAAGCGTGCTATCTGGGATGGCAGACTCGTGTGTCCCACAGGCCTGGGGCTGGGGAAGCTCTGAATGAGGACTTACCAGAGCTGCTGGGCATGGAGGCATCAGGAGGAGACCAGCCAGCAGCTTTGTTTAAACTGACTTCACGGGACGCCTGGGTGGTGCAGTGGGTTAAGCAGCTGCCTTCAGCTCAGGTCATGATCCCAGTGTCCTGGGATCGAGTCCCACATTGGGCTCCTTGCTCGGCAGGGAGCCTGCTTCTCCCTCTGCCTCTGCCTGCCATTCTGTCTGCCTGTGCTCGCTCTCTCTCTCTCTCTCTCTCTCTCTGACAAATAAATAAATAAAATCTTTAAAAAAAATAAAATAAACTGACTTCGCTCATTGTGGGGATGGCGTGGCACCGTGGCCGGGAGTCAGTATGTCTGGGCTCTAGCTCTGGCTTGGCCAGAGCTCGTGTGTCTGCCGGCCCGTCCTCACCACATGGCCACTTTGGGCTTCAAGCCCATCCCTCATTTGCAGAACACTGCTCGGGTATATGATCTATTTGGGGGCCACACCACATTATTGAAACTATTTTCCTGTTTGGAGAATTCGCATCATGAATCCTTTCTTCTCAAGGTGGAAACCAGAGGTTGACTTTCCCCGGACAGCCTGCAACGAGGCCTTGACCTCTAGCCATCAGATGCACCTGTACCAGAGAGCAAGGTGAGGAAGCACAGGTGTGTGGGATCTGTTTTTTCTGGGAGGATGGTGGTGGAGAGTGGGCCACAGGCGGGAGTTCCCGTGTCTTGGGACCGGCATCAGCCGGGGGTCTCTGCCTAGCAGCTGCAGAACTCAACTCTGCCAGAGCAGTGTGACACTGCAGAACTCAACTCTGCCAGAGCCAGTTCCTGGCTTCCCGGCCTCCAGGCCATGGGCTGGGAGCAAATTCGACTGTGGCACCCCTTCTGTACACTTTACTGCCATCTGCTGGAAACTGGCTATGATATACAAATCTAGTGTCTCTTAGAACAAATACACAGATCTGTCTAGGGTGTGAATAGTGCCTCTTCAAAAGTGGTGGTGCTGTGCAGTGCACAACCTGCACAACTGATCTTGGGGACTCGGAATGCCTGACACCTAGGCCCTGGGGGAGATTCTGCAAGAGACTCTTTTCCTTTAATAAATGCCTTTTCTACTTAAGCTGCCTGGGTGGGCTCTGCGGTTTGACTAAGAATCTCTGCTGATACAGATAGGGATGAGGATATGTGCCTCTCGAGTTAAAACCCAGTTGAGCAATGGATGTTAGGAGTCCTCTGAGAAAACACAAAGCCCTTCATGTGACTCAGAGGGTTTGCACTTAATGTATTAATTTCTAGAGGAACACGGGAAAGGGTCTGATTCACTGTCTTCCTTCCTTCTCCCAGAAACCTCTTTGTTTATTCTTTTGCTTGTGTTGTCAGGGTCAAAGTTCATGGTTAAACAGAGGAATCACGAGGATAAAGATGAGAGAGTGCGTTATGAATATTCCGGCAGGGAGGCTTGTGGGGAAAGCGGCCATGCTGGGTCTCATCTCCGCGCTGCCATATCTCCTATTGTTACGAGGAGGGATGACATCAACCTGTGTATCATTTGTCTGATGAGCTTGTGTGTGTGTGTGTGT
Organism: Mustela putorius furo; assembly: GCF_011764305.1. Classification (NCBI taxonomy): domain Eukaryota; kingdom Metazoa; phylum Chordata; class Mammalia; order Carnivora; family Mustelidae; genus Mustela; species Mustela putorius. The sequence continues at coordinate 41,108,675 of NW_025422010.1, forward strand.
GTGTGCGCGCGCGCGTGTGGGTACATGTCTGGCTGCAGATCGAGTCATCAGTTTCCAGGCTTCCCAGGATTGTCCAGATTTGAGATGTTTTGTCCTTATTTGTCAGTCCATTTCAGGGCCCGGAGTTTTGGGTTTAAGCCCTGTGGGCTCTGTTCCTCAAGGTCACAACAGCCCCTGCCCAGGATGTGGTAAGGAGGGAAAAATGAGCAAAACCTCCCCCAGGGAATCCTCTCTCCATCAATTGCTGGAAATGCATGTTTGACTCAGTTTTCAGGGCTTCCGAGCTGAAAGGAGGGAAGGAGGCTGTTTGCTGGCTTGCTCACCCCCCTTCAGTCCTGCACCCCTTGCAGGGTAGGGGAGAGGTGGGACGGGGGGAGGTCCAGACAGACTGGTAACTCCTGCCAGGGTGATTTCCAGGCTGTCCGTTCAAATCAGTCACCCTTGTTGGCTGCTGGAGGCGTGTGGTGTGGCTTCACTCTGGGGCCTTCCTCTCCACCCCGAACGAGGACCAGGGGTCTGCGGAGGCCGGGAGAGGGAGCCTGTGAGTCATGTTCCCCTTTGGTGGCTCCTATCTGGGTGTAAACAGAGGGGAGGCCAGAGAAGACAGACTGGCCACATTCTGAAGGGCAGTTCAGAAGGGCAGGGGTAGGAAGGGGCACCAGGAGGAGGGGGGAGGGTGACCTGGGGGGTGGCGTGTTGGGGAGTAGGCTACTGGATGTAAACATCTTCAATTCTAAAATTTACCTCAGGTCCCTGGAGGGGCCTCTGACTTTTTGTAGGCCTCCACTCCTGAAGAGTGACAGACTTTTCCCATGAGGGGGCCTGTGGCCATGAGGCCCTGTTCTTTCTCTTTCCCTCACAAAGCCCTAACTTCATGTGGCTTTCAGAAGGGAAGGTGCACAGGGGGAACACGCAGTTGGGCGTGTATCTGGAAATACCCGCCAGTCCACTCTGTGGTAAGCTCAGAAGGCCCTCAGGGAGGAAGAGCTGGCAAGGTCCCAGGACAGGAGGCATGGGGTCCCAGAAGAGGCCCGCCAGGACGTGGCCTGGGCCTCTGCAGCCCTACAAATGGAGACTTTTGTCCTGTAAAGGTAGGCCATGGGGGCAGAGAAAGGCCTAAGGTGAAAGACCCTCTTCATTCCCGTTGGTTCATTACTCCTCTGTCACATAATCAGGGTCTCAAAGTAAGCCTCTTCATCACAAAGTCCTGTTTCTCTGGCCCCAAGTTGCTGCAGGTCACAGGACAACGGGTGGGGGTGGGGAGAGGGTAGGTGGCCCTGAGCCATCAAGCTGGGTTTTGTGAACTTGTCCCATCTCATCTTTCTCACTCGTCACCCCCTCTTCCTGGCACAGTCCTTCCTCACTCCACGGTCACCTGAGGATGGGTATTCATCCTTTCACGAATCGATGGAGGGGACCCAAAGGACAGGCCTCCTTCTGTAGAGGACTCCCATCTACATTCTTGAAAGGCTGTGTTGAACCCTTCTGCTGAGAGCTCCCTGCCTCACAAGGGACCCCACTCCTCTTTAGGACCACCGTACATGTTAGAAGCTACCTTTCTTTGCTCCGACGTCCAGCTACCTCCTGGAATCTCTCTCTTATTGGTTGGCGTTGGCCAGACTTTGGGTAAAATCTTCCCTCTACCTGATAGAGCTTTAGAAATTCCAAGGTCTGTTTTCATAGATCTGTTAAGCCTTCCTCTCTAGGTTAAGATGCATAGTTCTCTGTCCTCAATGGTCTCGTTCTCCAACCTTTCCCTCCTCTCTGTCCTGGAGATCCCTTTGCTGTCAGCACCCCAACTTCCTTAGCACCTTGGGGCCTGAGGGAGCAGGTCATGCCTGGAGAGTCTCCATGGAATACCCACCCAGCCAGAACTAGTAGAGATTTTACCCACTTGAGTTTAGGAGTCCCCAGGGGTCAAGGTGTATTGGACCCATTCCCTACCCCTCCTCTGTGTTTTCTTACAGCCCTCAGTGGACATCGACTCCCAGACTGAGGACCCAGTGAGCCCAGGATGCCTGATCTGAGTGAAATCTTGAATCCATGGCCTCGTATTTCTGGCACTGGGTTGTGCTGACCCCCCAAAGCCCTCAGCCATGAGCTTGGGCCTCTCAGTGGTCTACAGGGTAGCTGGGGAATGTTCTGACTTTACTAGAAGATTTTGGGGGGCGGGGGCACAAGACAAGTAATGTAACTGGCAACTAGTTCAAGATGATATTTTTATATTAAGACAAATGCATATACATTATGGGATAGAATGCAGGTATGCGAATTTCAAAGCCACAGCCTCCAACTGCAGAATTTTACACTATGGGAGGGACGTTTCAGGCAATTTTTTTAGGAGTTCAGTCCCCATTCCTTGAATGACTGAACCCCCCCACTGCTGAAGGGCATTTGGGTGGAAAACTTGGAGATGCTCTGGTGTAATTGCTCCCTTTTGTTACTAGAGCCATGTGAGGACCAGAGTAGGGAGGTGAGTAGCCTGAGGACACACTGCACGAAGGAGCCTGGAAACCCACATTTGTTCTCTCCTCTGTATGGAGAAATGCTGCTTTGCTTTACAAGAATGTTGACCATGGGACACTTGGGGTGGCTCTGTCAGTTAAGTGTTTGCCTTCAGCTCAGGTCAGGATCCCAGGGTCCTGGGATCGAGTCCCGTGTTGGGCTCTCTGCTCAGTGGGGAGCCTGCTTTTCCCTCTGCCTGCTGCTCCCCCTGCTTATACCCTTTCTCTCTCTCTGACAAATAAATAAATAAAATCTTAAAAAAAAAGAAAGAAAAGAAAAAAAAGAATGCTAACCATGGCAAGAAAGGGGATTGCATTGCTGGGAGGCGGGGGGTTGGGAGAGGGAGGTGGGGTTATGGACATTGGGGAGGGAATGTGCTATGGTGAGTGCTCTGAAGTGTGTAAACCTGGCAATTCACAGACCTGTACCCCTGGGGATAAAAATACATTATATGTTTCTAAAAACAAAAACAAAAACAGATGCTAATTGAAAAAAAAAAAGAAAGAAAAAGAAAGGGGATTGCAAACAAAAAAAGGGGCTCTGGGGAACCCGGGGTTACCCAGAAAACACAGCTCAAAGAACAGTTTTACTCAGAGAGTCCGTGCTCTGGGTTCTGGTAGAGTTGACTCTGTTCAATGGCCATCCTTACCTCTTTGAGGATCTCGTGTTCCCTGCTTGGGAAAGAGGTTTGGTGAGAAGTGCAGCTCCATTGCCAGGAAAGGAGAGAGGGTAAGGACAGAGCTAGACCAGTGGGGGTCGCCGTGGATGCCTTGGTGGGGAGCTCAGAGGACTGGCGGTGACCAAAGTGTCAGCACTCTGTGACTTTTGCGGGCTCACACACCACAGACTGTCCCTGCACACGCGCACGTGCACACACACACACGTTGCACTGGGGCTCGTGCCCAGTGATGCCCCAAAGCTTGTGATGGCACAGTGCCTCCCACACCTGAAAGGTAGGAGACGCTGAGGAAGTTAAGCTCTGGCCTCCCTGATGAGGGAGCAGGAGGCTGGCTGAGGACAAAGCAAAAGCTGGCTTACAAATGTCCTAAATCTCACTAACAAAGCCCGATTGATAGCAGGATTGTGACACCCCACCAAAAAGTCTCCCAACGATCTTAATGTTAATGGCTGGTCTAAAGACAACATTGATCCAGCAGCAAGGGCAAGGCCTCCGGCCGGCCTGGAACATCCTGGCACCTTGTAGGCCCTCTTTAGCATATGAAAACTCCATTGAAACCTCTCTTCCCCTCACCTTCCCCCAGCCTCGGTACAGAACCTGCCATCCCTCACAACCCGGGGCAGCAGCTCTTCCGGCCCACGGGTCCTGTCCCCGTGCTTTAATAAACCACCATTTTGCACCAAAGATGTCTCAAGAATTCTTTCTTGGTCATCGGCTCCGGACCTCAGCCCACCAAACCTCACCTAGGTTCTAGAACTTCATCATCCACACCATGGAACCACTCCAGACACCTAAAATGAGCCCTGGAAGGAGGAAGTCAGCCTGAACCAGGAGACTGAATAAGCCTTGCTTTCTATGCCTCACAACACTGTCTTTCAAGTGACTAGTGAAGGCTCAAAGGTTTGAGGTTTTTGCAAAGACGTCTTTGACATTATTGTAACCCTGTGACACCGGGTCATCAGATCCTTTTTTGCAGTGAACCCCTAGCCATTGACTTGTTGCTGGTCACCTCTCACAGAAGTGCAACTCTCAATAATTTAATCAAGTCAATTAATACTGTTTAATAAATAGGCCAGAAAATCAGCTGAGAGTTTTTCTCGGCGGGGTGCAGCGTGCGACCAAAGTTATAGAAGATTGTCCTTTGAATCACTAAGGCAAACTCTGTTGTGTCATTTTACATAAAGCAATCACATAAAAAAAAGTTATAAATAGGAAAAATTCCGAAGTTTTCCCACAGACAGACAGGGAAATTGAAACACCAAAGGAAAAAATAAAAGGAAAAGAAAAAAGGAAAGAGAAACAAAGAAAAGAAACAAAACGCAAGCACCCCTGCCCCCCCCCCCAACCCATCTGCGTCAAGTTCTTCTCCATCATACAGTACTCAAGATCTTTGGATATTTTACAATGTACGACTCCAAACTGCAGCGGAGAGAAAACAAAAAGAAGTAACAAGTCGTCTGAAAAACTGAGTTTATAAGAAGTCATTACCTTTACAAAATAAAAACAAAAGCCCCAACACCACTGGATTCCAATTTGTTCATTTTTCCTTGTTTTCTAAAGTCTGGGTCAGCCCCAGTCCCTTGGCTGATGGGGGGAACATGGGGATGATTGGCGGATGGGTTCCAGAAGCGAGTGTCAGAAATGGAGGTGGGAATCTAAGAGGCGGCTGCCCAGAAGGAAGGCATCTGAAGACAGAAGGGTGTCCGAAGCTGTTCCCTCTGATTGGAATGGCATTGGGGGAGTGCGGAGTCAGGGTTCTCTTCTGGGGAGCTGCGAGGGGGACAGAGTCTGTGGTCTTCTCTGGCCTTTTTGTTTTTTGTTTTTGTTTTTTTCTGTTTGCTCAGAAAGAAGCCAAGGCAATAGGAAGAGCCGAAGTCTCTTGTGCCCACAGCTCCTGGACTGGGGACACCGGCCCTGGGTAATCGGTAGGGATGACACTCCCACTGTCGGGGCTGCTGAGAAACACTGGCCAACTCAGCAAGAGAAGGGGGGGCAGGGGCAGGAAATGGGAAAGAAGAACAGGAAGGCGCTGGGCCAGCAAGGCGGTCTTCCTTCTCCGAACTTTCTACAAACTCAAGAACCGGGAGAGCATGTGGGCAATCCTAAGGCCCAGAGCCCTTCAAACCTATACTGGAGCCAAGACTCTGCCTTCTGCCCCGGAGGGAGGCAAAACACCCCAGCTTCCTTCCCGAGGGATGAGGGAGAGGTGGAGGGTGCACAAATACAGCCGAAGGCAATCCTCAGCGATCCCAAAGCCCCAAGGAACAATAAACCCAAACCCCAGGTAACCAGGTGTTTTGTCTGTTTCCAGGAATCAGGGTAGAGGGGGGCAGCCACCAGGTGTTACAAGGGGCCCCCATCCCTTCTGTATGGGCCCCAGGAGTACCAAGAGACTTTGTACAGCCCTGGAGGGGGTGTGTAGAGGTGGGGTAAATGCTTAAAGAGCCATCCCAGGGGCCCTGACACAGTGGCCTGCCTGCCCCGAGAGGTGGGGAGTACCTGGAGTTCCCCAGAGCTGCCTGTGGACAAGCCACACCGCAGCTCTTCTCTGTCACCCCTGCCTAGTGTGGCCACATTTCTCACCTGTGCTAATACAGGGGTGAACGTGATTAAACGAGATCCGGTAGGATAGGTGTTTTCAGTAGGACTTCAGGAGCACACATCTCCCACCTTCTCCAGAATTCTTTGTAAGGGACAGCTGTGTAGATGTGTGTATGTGGGTGGGTGGGTGGGTTCCAGAGGGGAAACTAAATTAGCAGCCTCCCCTCTGTAGCAGGGTAGAGAGGACTGACCTGTCCAAGGTTATAGGGCAGTGAGGGGAAAAATGGGCCGGGCTTCCAGGAGCCCTCCCGCCCAACAGGGCATTTCCCATAAGGATCCCAGGATGGCCGGAGACTAGAAACATGACCCAGCAGAGCCGGTCATAAACACTCTGCCACAGGACTGTGGGGAGGCGAGGACATGTGCCCCAAGCCCTTAGGGTAGGCCTGAGGTATGCCTCAGCCCTGCTCCATCCCGTCTGTCTCTGGCCAAGCTCCCTCCCTCCATCTAGCCCCACAGAACTCCAAAGTGCCCCTGGGCACCCGGGGTGTGGTCTCTTCTGTGGCACATGCCCCTGTGAGTTTGCGGGTGACAGCCAAAGTGAGAGACAGGTGGAGGCCAGACCCCGGGGCTCCAGGCCCTTCATGCCCCTGTGAGTTTGCGGGTGACAGCCAAAGTGAGAGACAGGTGGAGGCCAGACCCCGGGGCTCCAGGCCCTTCGGGAAGAGATGTCTACCTCAGACACCTTCGAAAGGGAGGCAGGAGGCCCCAGGAGGCCTGGAAAGTACCACTGTTGCTGATAATATTTTTTCTCCTTTCCTTTGTGATTTCAAAGACAAAGTTCAGACCCACTGGGCGGCGCGAGGGGAGTCTGGCGGGAGAGGGGGCAGGGCCGCGGGACTGGGCGGGGGAGTCCAGGAGGACCAGCCTAGTTGTTGGCTTCCGACATGGAGGCCACGTGGTTGAGGCCCGCGAGCCCGGGGAGGCCGGCCAGGCCCGCGGCCCACGGGTCAGGCAGCGGGAAGTAGGGCCGCGCGGCCGCCACGTTCTCGGCCAGCGCGAAGGCCAGCAGGCCCCCCGCGTCCCTCTCGGCCTCCAGCTGCGCGCGCCCGAACAGCTTCATCTGCGTCTCCTCGAACTGCCGCTCGAGCTCCTGCAGGCTCAGCGCACCCTTGGGCGCCGCCAGGAAGTGCTTGGCGGGGCTGGGGCCCGGGAGGCACACGGCCGCCCCGCCCAGGTGGCCGCCCACCTCGCCCAGCGCGGGTGGCATCACGAAGGCCGCCTTGTCGGGCGCCGGGCCGCCGGGCCCGAAGAGCAGGCTGGCGGCCCTCCAGGCGGCGGGCTTGCGGCCACGCCGGGGCCGGGCCATGCGGCAGCTCTGGCGCTTGATGTGGCGGTGCAGGTGGTCGGAGCGCGTGAAGCTCTTGTAGCAGAACTCGCACTGGTAGGGCCGCACGCCCGTGTGGATGCGCATGTGGTTCTTGAGGTCGTAGTTGTGCACGAACTTGGCGTTGCAGTGGATGCACAGGTAGGGCCGCTCCCCCGTGTGCTTCCGCATGTGGATCTTCAGCTTGTCCTGCCTGCAACGCAGAGTGGGCGTCAGTCCCCGCGCCCCACGCGGGAGCCACCCCTACATTGCTGCCCCGTTCCTCCAGAACCTGCCAAGGTCCGCCCCTGCTGTGGTGCCCAGATCCAGAAAGGGGGCCCGTGCTGGGACTTCCTAGCATCCCCTGCCTCACTCCACACAGGTGTGGCTACTCCCGGGGATTACAGGGCCGGAGAAGGAGCGGAGTCTGGAAAGGCCTCCTTAACTCCCCCAACTCCCTTTACTTCTAGGCTCAGAATCTTCAGGAGCCTCTCCAGCAGAGGCCTGTCTCAGACTGGAAATGGGCCTTCTGGGGACACTTCTCCCCACAGGTCAGCAGTCTGTCTTTCGTCCCTGTTGGGTGTAACATCCTTTGATACTGGGTTGCACCTTAATTTCATGCCCATTGTCTCCAGGTGGCAGTCTTCCCTCCTGTTGGCCCTGTGCTTTTGCCTAGAGCAAGGTGGGGGGGGGGGCATGATGGCCCTGGGGACTATTGAGATCTGTCTGTCCTCAGCACTAATCTGGGAGTCTGGGGAAGCCGAGCACACCTTGTTCAAGTCTCCACACACTGTGGCTTCTTATCCTGAGTCATGGGATCTCCTCTTTGTCTGCCAAGAATCCCAGGGTTTACAAAAGAGCCAGGTGCGACAAGAATGTAGCCTAATCTAGGGCAAAGCTTTTCAGGATTTAAAAATCTGTTATTCAGAGGGAGGGTATGTGTGAAGGTGGGGCTCCCCCTGGGCTGGGGAGGCCCTGCTCCAGCTGCAGGCCCACCACTAACATGCTGAATGTCTGCAGGCAAGTTACTTAACGTCTCTGCACCGAGCCGAACTTAGCATTAGACATCGGTTCCTGCTGTCCAGGGCTGATGGAAAGAATCTGGGTTTGTGTCAGACTAGATCCAACACACCTCCTGGTGATCTTGAAAAGAAAACTGACCTCACAGGGTTGTCTTCCTAAAGCCTGAGCTCTGCACAAGCCGGCCAATGGAACCTTCCAGCCTGGCTGAAGTGGGGTCAGGTGGACTGCAAGAACTCATCTCATGGTCCTTCTGGAGCCTTCCCCAACCACGCCTGGCAGGCCAACAAGCTCCTCGTCCTGTCTCCCACATCCTCCCTGCAGGTGTGGCTCGGGTGGAGCATCTGCCTGTAATTTGGGGCTCGGGTTTGAGGTCAGAGCAGATGAGGAGCTCAGGCATCCGCCCTAAAGTGGCCAGATTTAAACCACGCTCTGTAGAACCCCAGGACAGCCGGAGCTGGTCCTGGTCTCCTGGTGTCTCCTGGCCACTAGATGTCTCACTGGCTCTCGTTTCTGGACTGGTTCCCCAGGGGTGGGGCAGGAGAGAAAAGGACATTCTCCGGTCCACTGGCAGGGACGAGGGGAGGAGGACCAGGGAGGACCGAGCCCCCCCATCCACCTGCGCTTCCAGGAAGGCACCCAGGAGATGGAGATGGGGGTGGGAAGCAGGATGGGCAGGAAGGAGGGAGTGAAGTGGGTAGGTGTCTCCACACACCAGACCATCCTCTTGTCCCCACTCCCTGTTCCTGCCACAACCCACCAGCCATGCCTGGCTGCGTGGCCCCCTGTTGTGACATCCCATGTTCCCTTCCCCAGCCAGCTTGCTGCCCTTGTGGTATCTACAACCCACATTTCATCCCATTGATTTGGGGTCTGAACGGGATGCAGTCTTAGCAAGCAACTGGGCCAGCGGGTCTCAAACTCGAGGCTGCCTAAGAAGGGTCTTCAGGGCTCCATGGGCAGCGCATTGGGCCCCACTCCCAGAGCTTCTGATCTGAGAGGTGAGGTGGTGGGGGAGAGCAGAAGATTTGCATTCCTAACAAGTTGCAACTACTGCCACCACCACCCCCCAGCCCCGCCCTGCTAGTCCCCCGCACCTCCTGAACAGCCACCTTGGCTGGAGGGCAGACTGGGGTCTCAGGAGGGGAACTTGCCAAGGTCACCAGAGGAGTAATGACAGCGCTGAGCCTAGAATTCAGGCTTTGTTCCTCAGCACTGCAGGAGTGGGGTGCACGGTACCATTTGTACCTCAAGAGCTAAGTGCCGATTTAGTCGTGGGGGGACAGGTCCTGGAACTCCACACATTCAAGGCTCTCAGGGAAGTGCTGAAGCTTGCTGGTCACTGGGCAGGGGACTTGTGTCTTTCCCTGGGCCTGGTGGAGGGTTCGGTGAGGAGTCAGCGCTGGGGTGTTAAGTATAGCCCCTTATTTAACTCTCTTCATGAACTGATATGCTGGATATTTTTCAAAATCCTGATCACATGTAATCGATAGTATTGATGTGGAGGGCCACCCTCAAGTAATGGACAGTGCAAATAGTAAGGCTTCAGATATTCAGACATAAATACCCATCGCTTCTCCCAAGCTTTTCATTAGAGCATCCAAAATAAGTCACATTTCAGCAGCACTTAACTGAAGTGTGTAAGAAGTGCTCAGAAGGTGACGATCGCTTCCTTTTACTGAGCACCTGCTATAAGCCGATGAATATACACCATTTCAGGGACCCTGGAAGGTTGTTATTCATTCAGAGGCAAGTTGTGGTGTAGGAGCAGGGCTGCCATGGCGGGGGGCGCGGGGTGTCTGGGAGTCCCTGCTGTCGCTGTGGACCCACCATTAAGTTGCTGGGTGACCTTCAGCAAGGTACTTAACCTCTCTGTGCAGAAGTGAACCAAGGGCCAGACATTAGTTACCATTGTCTAGGACTGATGAGAGAATCTGGGTTCAAATGAGTTAGATTCAACATAGTTAGAATAATTGCCTGACTGAGAGGACGAGTTGAAGCTCAGGGAAGTCAAGCGACTTTCCCAAACGTATCAGGCCATGAGGGGCAAAGAGGCCTGGGGAGCCATCTGGGGTAGGGTTTTATTTGCAAGCTATTCTGAGGTTGAGAAAGGTTGATTTTCCAACCAGGGACTCCCAGCCTGTGGCCCAGGAGGGCTGCCTCAGAAAGTGTAGACCAGAATAGTCAGCATTTGTGGCCAGCTTTGTGCCTCTGGGGCCAGAAGACAGGGGCAGGCGTGGGAGGAGCTCAGCCCTAAGCAGGAGCTGGCTGGCCCTGTGACTTTTCTTTCCTGGGAGCAGTGGGGAGGGTTAGTAGAGCTGCAAAGCCCATGATAAGCTAGTCCTGGAAAAAAAAATTTAGAGATCATCTGGTCTACCAGGATCGCATTAGTATGTTCTGATTCACAGTCGAGTCAGTGGGCCGGGCCACCTATGTTATTGGCAGTACACTTGCTGGGACCTTGAAAATACTGATTTCAATTAAACACTTAATGCTCAAGATGAGGAAAGCAAGGACAGAGAGAGAATGGCCTTCTAAGGTCATACCTCCTCCTCATCCCTGTCACGACCTGTGCACGTGGATATAATGTACAGGCCCATTGGCAGAGGCAGGCCCAGGGGCAGGCAGGCTCCAAGAACTGGACCAGGTCCTTAGGTGCCCCGGGCCTCAGTTTCCTGACCTCTAAAATGGGGGGCTGGGCTGCACCATTTTGACCTCTGGTGTTCTGTGAGTGTTCGCATCTGGGGAGTGTGCTTACACCAAACCTCCCTCTAACTAGTTGGCTTTGCAGATGATGGTTCTTCTACTCCTGCTTCCTCATGCATCTGGTTTGTTTGAGGAGGAGGCCTAAGTTTAGCCAGAAAGTGTTCTAGCTTGAATCTCAGGGGCTGAACTCTTCGTCCCTTCCGTTTGGGACTGCAGGTCTGGTGGTCCCACTAAAAATTTCTCGAGGCTGCTCCTGTCCGATGGCTGATGTGCTAACTGGCTCCTTGGCATGGCTTGTAAGGCCCTCACGAGCTAACCCTTCCAGTTACTAACTGAGTTTTAAGTTCGGGGAACCCTCGGTGACTACAGTTAACAATACCGCGTTGTATACTTGGAAGTTGTTAGGAGAGTAGATCTGAAGTGTTCTTGCCACACACACACACACACACACACACACACACACACACAATGTAACCATCTGAGGCGATGGGTGTGTTAATGTGTGCACGACCACACATTAGTGTGGTATCCTGACATCGTAGACCTTGGCCTTCTATGCTCTATGTCCATTATATCTGTAAAAGTTGGGAAAAAAAGATCACCCATCTACTTGCTAGCTCCCCTCCCCAGAGTACTGCCCCCTCGCCCCCCCCCCACTAGACATATATGCTGGTCCCTCAGCAGGCAATGCTCTGGGGAACTGGTCAATTCTGTGTCTTTGAACACCGGGAGGCATGAGCCAGACTTTTAGCTATCCCTCCTTCCAGTGCAGAGCCTGCCGTATTATGAAATGGATGCTTGGTCAATCCTGTCTCCTTCCCTTTCTCTGCAGATCTCGTGTTTGGACTCCAGTGCGCCATCTCTGGGCTCCCACGCACGTGGTCAGCGTGCGTGCTCCTTCCTCCCCAGCCCTGAACCCTCGTTCCGGCCCCCCTCCTCCCTGCACCTCTTTCTCAGTTTACTTTGGCAAATTGCACTGCTGGAAATGTCTCCCACTCCCAACTTCTCACCTCCACCCTTCAAGGTCAACTTCAAGGGCAATCCTCTACAAACCTTTCCGTGTCCACCCAGGTCTTATCTTTGGCCCTCACCTTTCAGAGCACCTGACCTGAATACTGTCCCTCGAGCTAGGTCACTTCGGGGCAAGGAGCCCCTTCTCCCCACCACCACTCCCCACCCCCACCCCCGTTCAGCATCACTTAGTGAGTGCTGGGCACTGCTTTTCCAGCCTCACTCAGTCCGTGGCACCAAAGCTACCTGATCTGCTTTGATGAGAACCTGCCGGACGCTTCTGTATTCTGCACAGTTGGTCCACCACCTGGAGCGTGCAGGGGGCGCTCGTGGAGCCTTTGCCGACTGACCCTTGACCTGCAGGTGCAGGAGCAGTTCCCAGAGCTCCCCTGGCTCTGATTCCAGTGCGCTCTGGCTCGCCCTGACTTCTCTGTCTGCCATCCCCTGCTCCGACCCTGTGCTGGGGACCAGCTCAGGCCCCGTGCACCCAAGCCTTGATCTGCATTCCCCCTTCCAGTGGGGCACGTCATGGGAAAGCTGTGCCAGTCTTTATGAGCTCATTCCCTCGCAAGAAGGAAAGGGCCACGGGGTCTCGTCTGGCATCCCCGGCCTCCACGAGGGCTCCCAGGCCCGACAATGCTTTCCCAGCACCATCCGCCCACACCCACACTTCTTGGTAACCTGACAGTCTGAGACAACCCCTCTTCCTGGTACCACTGCTAATGACATTGCATTGTCTTAATAAGTCCCCAGGGTTGTCAGGAGTGGGAGGGCTAAAAGGGAAATACGGGAAAAAGGCAGCTGCCGGGCTCCTGGCAGGTCCGGGCGAGCAGACCACTGCGGGTGTGTGTAGCCAACCGGCATGGGGCTCACACGGGCAGCAGGGGTCGGAGGTGAAGCTTTGCAGCCTTTATGGGCTGGTGGCAGGAGGCCTGGTGGACACTGAGGAGGTCACAGCTGGCCAGACAGTGATGCTCAGGGTGCGAGACTCAGGGAGAAGGACTCCATGTGATTGTGGGGTGGCCAGGGCTGAGAGGGGACAGCGTGGGGCCAAAGAAACAGAGTCTGGTTAAAGCCTTCAAGGCCCTGCCTGAGGCCCCAGGGGTGTCTCATATCTGGAACAATCAGCAGAAAGACAACGGTCCCCAGGGCTGCTTGAAATCAAGCTTGAAGCCGTCTCCGAGGTGAGGGTCTGATGCCAAGGAAGAGACAATGCCGTGGTGGGGGAGGTCTTCCCCTCTCTTCTTGGAGAGCCACAGCATGAGAGTTACAGGCTGGGCTCTCGGGACAGAATGGGGGGAAGGACTCCCCGATCCTTCCACTGCCGCCAGAGCTGTCAGGAATGACACGTGGACATTCTGGGAATCGGCATCTGAGGCCATAACTCAGAGCCTGGGCCAAAGGGCCACTTTGCCAGAGGAGGGTGGGTGGCTCCACCATCCCCTGGGGTGATGGGAGGTGGGGTCAGCATCAAGGGGAAGGCAAAGGAGCCCCGACCAGAGAGCGGAAGCTCAGCTGTGTTTAAGGAAAGAGGGAAAATCGTGTCTAAGAGGAGGAGTCGAGGGTGGCCCATTCGAGATCCCTCAGCCTCCGGGGGGCCCGGTCCCTAGGAGTGGTTTGGCCTTGCAAGGGAGGCTGGGAATCCTGAGTCAGGGAGGCAGCAGCTGTTTTAAGGGGCTGCTGAAGTGCCTGCATCTGGGGAGGGAGGGAAGGTGTTGTGGGAGGTGGTGCAGGAAGTCAGCCCCCAGGAGGGTCCCCACGGAAGGGCTGTGAGGGATCTGACTACAGGGAGAGGCCAGGGCTCAGAGAAGAAGCCGTGCGGGCCAGCTCCGGGAGGGGGCAGGAGGGAAGCACGGAGCCAGCCGGCCATTCCAAAGAATGTGACAGGGAGGGTGGTCAGCGGCAGGCTTCGGCACGCAATCAAGTCCCCAGAGTCCCTTGTGTGAGGAGGCCAGGAAAATGTCCAACCTCCCCCCACTCTGGGGCGCCCCTGCTCCTGGGAAGGGGGGGGCCCAAGAGCAACTCTGATCTTTCTCAGCAGGGTCAGAGTCCAGTGGGAGCTGGGTGAGGGGAGGTGCTGACTGAGGCAGGAACGCAGCTGCTTCAGGGGGCCCAGATGGCGGTCGCTGAGCTGAGCAGGAGCGGACCAGATGGAGGGCGGCAGGGCAGACTCATGGCCTGGATCTGGCCGGGAGGGCTGGTGAGGACTGGTGAGGCTGCAGACATAGCCGCCCCCTACGCCCCCTACGCCCCCTCCGTGATCATCAGGAATGTGCTGGGAGGGAGGCTTCTGGAATGCGGCCCTCCTCTACAACCCAGTGTCCTACCCGAACCAGGAGGCTTACTCAGAGAATGTTCTCGTGTCAGGAGGGCAAGAAGTCTGTCTGCAGTGACTGACCAAGTTTAACATTTTCCCAAAGGAAGGCAGGGCCCACAGACTGGCATGGCTTGGGCAGAAGGCTTTGTGTGTGTGGGAAAGGCCCAGAGGGGAGGGCCAGCGAGGGAAGGGACTTGGGGGGCTAGGCAGGCTCACTGTGTGGCATGCTGAGATGTGCACCTCCTCCGAAGCCACAGAGCCGGGGCTCCCCTGCAGGGGAAAGGGGTCCCGGAGTCAGCCCTGTGGGAAGGGAACAGGTGTGAGAAATCAGGGACATGGACCCCGGATGGCAGGAGGGGGGTGTTGTGACTGACTTGGGGCCTGGCTGGACACAAGAGTGTCCTTGTCTTTGAAGTCACTCCCAGGGGCCTGGGCTGGGAGCCACAGGCTGGAGATGGGTGAATGGTAGTCGAATGCGGATTGTGGCCTATTTTATCTCCCCAAAATGATCCCCGTGCTTTTGTCACTGGTCATCCAGGTGTTCCAGCCTGGTCAGTGGGGCTAAGGTAAATTTAGGAGAAGATGGTGGTGGTGGCAGGGTGCTGGGGGTGATTTGAGTGGCAGGGCCGTTAGTGAGGGAGGCGAGTCCCAGGGACTTTGGGCCCAGCTGCTGTGTGCCAATAAGAGTGCCCTGAGGTCAGGGCTGTGGGGAAAATTATGGGGGCGCCCCTGGGGTAAGTGGGGCCCTGCCCCTCTGCACCTGGAGACTCTCCCTCCACGGTCAGCTCCAAGCATCTGGGAGAGATTCTGTTTGGGGTGTCTGTCTCAGAAGCAGCTGTGCAGGGGCCCCAAAGCCACCTTGGAAACAATCAGTATCATCCTTCTAGTCACCAAAGAGCCTGCAAAGCTCTGACACCCCTGCCACTGTCACTTGAACAGATTACTGGTACCCTTCTCGGGAAACTTCAAAGAGAGTTATGAAACCACCCAAGACAGTAGGTCTCATTATTTTGTAAGGCTCATCTTATTTTTTTCCCCGGAAAAGTACCACCCCTGATTTGCTATTATTCAACTTGGCTCCAAAAAAGAAAAAAAATTAAAAAAAGGTCACTCTCTCCTCAAAGGCCAAAGCTGGGCCCCACCGAGGAAACTCAAAACAACGAGCCCCCAGCAATTCCCAGAGAAAAATCTCCAAGCCTTGGAACACGTGTGGGTCTCAAGGGGAGTTCTTTGCCAGGGAACGGGGCAGTGTGGGGCAAGGACCTAGTCTGGTAAGTCACGGTCACAGGGCAGGTGTCCCCAGGCTCTGTCTGCATCCGAGCCACAGAAATGACCAAGCCCTGATGCAACACCACCCACCGGAACTTTCTCCACTGTCGCAGTGCCCGGGTCAGCCTCACACCAGTGACACACCCAGCACCAACAAACCCTATTTTCCTATATGAGGACGAGCAAAACGGAGCAGGGAACACATCTGAGCCCACAGCACCCCCCCCCAATCAATTCTGAACCCAAATGCTGCAGTGGAGAGAAGGCACGTATCACACGCTTGCTGAATGGCATGGAGTCTGTGACAGATGGAAGGTTTGTGATGTACTGATTTCAGATCTCAAACTTTACAACCGCATAGAGTGAACCCTCGTCCTGACGTGGAGAATCGGCGGGAGAACATAAAAGGAGGCTGATCCTTTAGATCGGATCCAGAAGAGGACTGAAAGGACCACAGGGAGGAGTCTCTGCAGTCTCCCAGTCACAGATTTTGGTCATACATGTCCCAGCTCTGGCATTTTCCTCTCCATGCACTTACAGGTGGCCAACTCGCCACGGAGAGGGGGACCGCTCCTCTGCAAGCAAAGGCCATGGCAGGCACCGCCCCATCGTCCCAGGGCAGGGCTGTGGTGACGGTCTCTGTAGCAGCTCAGGACGTGGCCGAGCATGCGTGGAGTCAACTAAAGTGGCGGCACTCCACGGGGGGGGGCTTCAACCTGGCTCCCGTGGGTGCACAGTGGGGGAGGGGAGAGGGAGGTCAAGCAAGCGCAGCGCGGGGGTGAGGAGGCTCGCTCTGCCTTACCCCCGGACAGCTCTGCGCTCACCTATACTGTATCTCAGCCTTCCACCTCGTCTGTATTTCAGAAAATCCTCTAGCTCTTGAAACGGGTTTGGAAATCCCTGCACCAGGTAAGGCCTCGCGTGCGCGCCTTCTAGCAAATAAACTCGACATGCCTCTCGGATCCAGCGGGGCCTCCCCGGAACTGGCTGTCTCCACATCCCAGCCCTCCATGCCCCGCTCTGACCACCCCCCGCCCCGACCAGGGGGCGGCGATACACACCTGGTGAAGCGGACCTCGCAGATACTGCACATGTATGGCTTCTCCCCGGTGTGGGTCCTCATGTGCCGCGGCAGCTTCCCGGCCCCCATGATGACCTTGTGGCAGATGGGGCACTGCTGGGAGGCCTTGGGCTTCAGCTTGCGCTCCTCCACCAGCGGCCACGGCGGGAAGAGGCCCCCCAGGTGGGTGGCACTCAGGAAGTTGAGATAGGCACCGTAGTCACTCTCCGCCTTGATGGGGCCCAGCGGCCCCCCGGGAAGGTCGGGGAACATGTCCTTGAAGAAGTCGCTAGGGAAGGGGGGCGGTGGGGGTGGGGGCAGCTCCTCCTTCTCCTCTTCCTTGATCTTCCGGTTCTTGATGACCAGGTCTAGTGGCCCACTGTCCATGGGCTGCTCGGGCAGCTGGGCAAAGGCACCGAAGTCCCCCGGCCAGAGGTGCGGGAAGAAGTCGGGGGCGAACGGCGATAAAGAGGGTCTCCTGTCGGCGATGTTGGCCTTGGGGTACAGGTTCTCCCTCAGCAGAGATTCGATGGAGAAGTCCCGGATCACACCCAGATGCCCAGGGCCGCCGGCCTGGAAGGAGTCGGGGAAGTCCCTGGGTGTGTCCGAATAGGCCTTCTCGGTGAGATGGTCCGTCTTGGAAGGGCTTTGGTGGCAGTTGATGTCCTGGGGGTCAGGCAAGTTTTCTTGATCGGCGAAGTCCTCTGTGTCGTCGTCCTCGTCCTCCTCCTCTTCCTCCTCCTCCTCCTCTTCATCCTCCTCCTCCTCGTCCTCGTCGTCGTCATCGTCGTCCTTGTCGTCCTCCTCCCCGCCGTCCCCGCCGGGCTCCATGATCTCCAGACACACGTTCACGATGCACTGGATCTCCAGCATCCTGGCAGCGTTGAGGATGTGCTTGACGTTGGCGGCGGTGATGGTGAGCGTGGACGTGTAGGCGAAGTCCAGGATGGCGGCCAGGGCCTCGGGCTGGACGAAGTCGATCTCGTAGACGTACGGCTGGCTGGCGAGGGTGCCGGCCGTGAAGAGTTTCTTGAAGTACTTGCTGCAGGCGGCCAGGACGGAGCGGTGGGTACGGTACTCCTGCTCCTGGACCACCAGGAGCACGTCGCAGAGCAGGCCGTCATGCCGCTGCTCGTTCAGGCTGCACAGGACCTCACTGCTGTGGTTGGGGAAGGGAATGCCGATGAGCTCGTCGATGCCATTGGCCATGGTCTCAGCCAGAGCCCTGCAGGGATGCACGGAGAGGAGACCAGGATTAGAGGCATCGTCCCGGGAGGGGATCCCCAGTGTGGGGGGGCCCCCCGGAGGCCTGGCTGCTGGGTGTGGTAGCCACAGCACCTCCACCCTCCCCTGCCCTCTCCCCCTCCACCAGGAGGTGGGCCTTCCTCTTTCTCGGCTTTACCAAACCCCACCTGCCATTCAGGGCCCAGCTCACCAGCCAGGCTTTTCACTGTCCAACATGCAGGTTCTCTCCTGGGACCCTGAAGGCCCTCAGAGTTAGGCTTCTCACTGGGCAGCGGGCATCCACCCTGCCACCAAGGCTGTGGAAGTTTCTCGTGAGCACGTTTTCCACTGAATTTCATTTCATTGACGTGGAGCTTTAGAAGCACCAGAAGGGACCACGGGAACCCCAACCTCTCTGCGTGCTACGGGGACAGCGTCCACCACTTAATCCACATGACATCCGTGGGTAAAGCACCATGGGGGGAATGGTCTCTCACTTCTTGGGGCTCCTGCTGGGAAAATGCTCTGGTTTTTTTTTTTTTTTTTTTTTTTGTCTTTTTTTCCCCCCACAAAACCTGTGACTCAGGTAATGGACGAACATCTTGATCCTACTGGCTCCTGTGAAGAGCTGGGCTGGGGTGCTCCCCCCACCCCGTTTATGTTGAACTCTCAACCCTCAGTATCTCAGAATGCGACTGTATTTGGAGGTAAGGCCTTTAAGGAGGTGATTAAAGTTACAGCGAGGTCATATGAGCGAGCCCTCATCTGGTCTGACTGGTAGCCTTGTAGGAGGACAGGAGGCCACAGACACACACGGAGCGGCCACCCCACGAAGACACAGCGAGAAGATGAGTCCAGCAGGCCTCACAAGAAACCAAACCCACAGATACTTTGACCTTGAACCTCTAGCCTCCAGAACCGTAACAAAATCGATCTCTGTTGTTGGAACCCCCTGGGCTCTGCTGCTTTCTTATAGCGGCCTGAGCAAATGGTACAGCTGCTAGGAATCTTAAAACCAATTTTGTGGTCCAGTTTCAGCATGGAAACTGGGGTCTTATAGTTCATGTTTTGCCTTCTGGACCTTCCTTCTGGCTTCCTCTTAGCTGATGAAGTTTCTCTTCTTTTGCACATCTTGACCTCTTTTTTTCTTTTAAATACTGACCTCCTATACATGAATATACCTCCTATTTATGTGTATCTGTGAGCTGTTTCAGATATAAAATACACATTTAAATTCCACATTAAATTCAAATACATCGTTAATGTATCATGTCTGTATTCTGTTACCCTCGGGGAAAGGCATCCCCTGCAGGGAGAAGCCTCTTCGGAGATCCCTTAGCATTCTATGTATAAAATACAAAGTGTGTCCAGTGAGAGTTGCCAGGAGGGAAAAGTACAGGATGGAGGACAC
The DNA here is from genome assembly GCF_011764305.1 of Mustela putorius furo. NCBI lineage: Eukaryota > Metazoa > Chordata > Mammalia > Carnivora > Mustelidae > Mustela > Mustela putorius. The sequence continues at coordinate 41,127,784 of NW_025422010.1, forward strand.
CAGGAATTACCTCCCTGTAGGGAGTAAGACTCACAGCCCAAGTCAGCAGGTCCAACCCGGACAAAAAGCCACCTCAATTTTTATGCCACCACCTATAGGAGGACCCTTCTACTTAGGGGAAAGCTTGATTTATGGCCCATGATAAATCCTAGCAAAACCTGGGCCATACCCCAGGGCGATTACCGTGGACAGAAGATAAAAAATAAAAACAAAACCTGAAATCCTTGTGCCCCTGTGGGAAGAGCTTTGAGGATCCCCACACATTTATCTTCTGGATGTTTCTACTCTGGGAAAGCAGATGCAGTGGGAGGGGAGGAAGGGGAGGAGTGAGGAGTGCTGGGCACACAGTATGTGCGAATGGGATCTGGACGTACCAGGAGCTTGGTGGGAAGTGCAGGGTGCTGGTGCTCCGTCTCCTTTCCAACCTCTCCCATCACCAAGGGCCCAAGGCTTCCCTGAGCAATCCCACTGGTGGGAGGGGCTCAGGAGGTTTCCCAGAGTGACAGCCTTGCTGCCTTCCCACCTTCTCATCTTTAAGACATTCATTCCCTAACTAGTCACTGGGTTTTTCCCAGTGCCAGGCTCTGCCCTGACCTCCAGGAATGCACAGAGGGCAGACCAAGAAAGCCCCTGTTCTAACCCCGCTTACAGACGTAACTGTGATAAAGATACAGCAAGATTCACCAGAGAGAACTGATAGCTCCCTACACACCTCTCAAAATGGCTAAAATAAAAACAGGGATAACACTAAATGCTGGTGAGGATGTGGGGAAACGCGTACTCAGCCATTGCTGGTGGGCATGTAAAATGGCACAGCCTCTCTGGAAAACAACTTGGGGGTTTCTGAAAAAAAACGAAATATGTAACTACCATTTGACCCAGCAAGCACTCTTGAGCATTTATCCCAGAGAAATAAAAACTTAGGTCCACACAAACTCAATGCAAATGTTCTCAGCAGCTTTGTGCATAGTAGTCAGTAACTGGAAAACACCTGGATCTCCTTTAATGGGTGACCGGTTCACCAAGCCGCAGTGCATCCATTCCAGGGAGGACTAGGCAGCAATCAAAAAGAAATGAGCTACTGATGCATACAATTCCTGGAAAAGCCAGAGTGAAAAAAGCCAATACTGGTAGGTTACATCCTATATGATTCCATTTACATAATGTTCTCGAGGTGGCATAATTATAGGGATGGAGAACATGGGAGGGGTGGGCAGGAGGGAGGTGGGCGTGGCTATAAAAGGGCAACACGAGGGACCCTCCTGGCGATGGGAATGTCCTGTACCTACACTGTGTCAAGGTCACGATTGTGGCTGATGTCATACTATGATATTGAAAGATGTTACCATTGGAGAAAACTGGGTGAAGTGGACATGGGATATCTGGACGATCCTTAAAACCACATGAGAATCAACAAATGATGTCAAAAATAAAAAGTTTAATTTAAAAAATCAAATGATAGGAAACAACCTAAACCAATCAATAAATCTTCTTCCACCCCAATGTTATTTATCATCTATCTATAGTAGTGGGTGCGTGGTGGGGAGAGGGAGACTACTCAGAGTGGGCAGGGAGGACCTCCTTGAGGAGGTGTCCTTTGCCTGGATGGGAAGAAGGATCCAGCCACAGGACGATGTAGGGAACAGAGTTCCAGGCTGTGGGAACAGCAAATGCAAAGTGGGCAGTTCCACCAAGGCACTCTAGGTCTGGGGGGCCAGGTTCTGCTCTGAATGGTCCCATTCAACTTGGCTCTTGTCTACTGAAAAACCATCCCACTTCTACCTCCCTCCAGGAGGCTCAGGTCCCCCTGAGGTCCTATGTAGGACTCCTTTCTTTCTGACTAGGAAGGGCAACCCCAGGCTGCAGGCCTCAATTGTCCATGCCACAGAGAGAGTTCTGAGGCTCCTTCCTTCCCTGACACCCCAGGCTTCCCTGCTGTCATGGTGGGGGCTAGAGGGAAAGCAGAGGGCTTGAGAATGCCTGGCAGACTAAGAGGCTCCGGGCTGGATGGCAGGATAGGGTCAGGCCGACCGCAGGCCAAGTGCCTGCCCCCCACAGTGGGGCTCCCAAATGAGGGACCAGGACCATCACCTGGCCTCAGGCCTGTCCATCTTCACAACAGCTGGCATTTAGCTCCTCTCATCATCACCGTCCCTATCTTACAGAGGAGGAGAGGGAGGGACAAAAGGATTAATCACAAAGATGTTAAGTTACAGCATAAGGATCTGAGTCCGAAGCCCGGCTCCCCAGGCCAAGCTCTTAACCCCAGCTGCTCTACCTCCTACGTCCACTCCACAAGGGAAGGCCAAGGGTCCCTGCTATCCCACGAGGGGCCCAGACTTCGGGCATTCAGAGTTGCTCAGGGCTGCCTCTGTGCAGGAGGTGCGTGAAGGATTTGGGTCGGCAGGGGAGGTTGGCCCTCCCTTCCCAGGAGGGCCAAGCAGGCAGGGCCAGCAGGAGGACGAAGGCTTGGCCCGCCCCGGGAGCTGCAGCATCAGGAAGTCTTCCCAAGCAGGCTTCAGGCTGTGGCTTTCCTCCAAGGGGGCAAAGCGGCTCTGAGACCCCAGAGGGGACCCTGGAACTCACCCACTTTCTCCTGGGGAGCCTCCCCTGCTCCGTACAAGCACCCCCCATCCTGCCCGGTGGTGGTGGTTCTGGCAAAGCTCTGCCAGGCAACAGGGGAGGAAGGGAGAGGAGGAGGTAGAGCTGAGGCTCTGTCAGGCTTTCCCATCGCACCTTCTGAGCTGACGGCCCACAGCACTGATCTCAAATGTGCCCCACACCCTAGCCCTGTACCCTCTTCCCTCTCTAATTCCCCGACACAAAACCTGCTTCTCAGCCTCCGTGCCTTTGCTCGTGCTGAGCTCCTGGCTGGAGAGCACCCAGGACCCCGCACGTCCGTCGTCCTCCTTCTCCAGGAGGTCACAGCCCACCCACACTCCCAGACTCCACTCAGATGAACCTTTCTCCGGCTCTCAATTCAGATGCCCGGAGGACTCCTGCCATGGACCTCACTCTGCCTTGGACTTGTTTTCTGCGTCTTGGTGTTTCTGCTCGAGATCAGACTGTCATTACGGCGCGCAGCTGGTGAAGACCAAGGGCAGAGGCCCCGTGGCACCAAAATTACCGTTGTACATGTTGCTCACTCTACAATGGCCCTCCCTTAAAGGCAGACTCAAAGATGTCATTCTTGTCTCCTGGCAGCAAGGACTCATGGCCTTGTGTGGTCCACTTCCTCGTGAATAGGGCTGACCTGTGTAACCAGTGGGATTTGCAGATGTGATGGTGTAACCAGTGGGATTTGCAGACGTGATGGTGTGACCTGTGGGATTTGCAGACGTGATGGTGTGCAACTTCTGAGAGGAGGTTATAAGGGACCCTCTGGGGGAAGCCAGCTGTCGTGTTATAGGGACACTCAGCACTCAAGCAGCCCAAAGGTAAGGGACCACGGCTTCCTGTCAGCAGCCAGCACTGGCTCACCCGCTGTGTGACGGAGCCACGGTGAGAGGGGGCCGTCCGTCCAGCCCCAGGCAAGCCTTCAGATGCCAGGGACCCCACTGATATCCTGGCTACAACTCTCTGAGTGTTGCTGACCTGGAGCCACCTAGCCGAGCTGCTCCTGAATTCCGGTCCCACAGACCCTGTGAGGCAGCAAATGTCTACTCCCCGTTTAGATTTCTAAATTTTAAAGTGATTTGTTACACAGCTATCAGTAGCTAACACAGAGCCTACTGACTTTGGACGCATGATAGAACTGTGATATTTAGCAGACGATGGTTAAAAGCTCCAGTCTAAAAGCTCCAGGCCCTTGTCTAAAGTTCCCACAGCCTGGAACTCTGTTCCCTACATTGTCCTGTGGCTGGATCCTTCATACCATCCAGGCAAAGGACACCTCCTCAAGGAGGTCCTCCCTGCCCACTCTGAGTAGTCTCCCTCTCCCCACTACTATAGATAGACGATAAATAACGTTGGGGTGGAATTACAGTATATTACAAGGCTGTTTTGATAGATGCAAGTTGATGCAGTAAGGAAATGGCCCCTTCTCCAAATTCCCACCCAGCTACCATACGGGTGGCAGGTTCCTTGTGCTCAGAAACACCCTCTCTGCTCAGGTTTGCAAATGGAAACGTGAGTGTTAAGCATCAAGTCCAAATCAGAAAAGTCCCAGAAAATCAGTTCTTTATGGAGAGCCACATTTTCTTGCTTGCTAAGGGCTTACTGCTTTAAGGACAAAAATGTTCTAAATGTTTCTGAGAGAAAATTCATACAATTCTTTAAGCTTTCTCTTGCCTTTTCAAATAGAGGAGACGCAACCCACGGAACTGTGGGTGGGTGGTCAGTGTCTCATCGGAGCCCCCTGAAGAAGGGAGACTGGCCATTCCTACACTAACTGTCCCTCTCGTCACTCTGGGAGCCCCGTCTGTTGGGACTGAGAATCAGGAGCCCTTTGCTGTGTGGCTTTGGGAGGGCATTTGGCCTCTCTGGGCCTCTGGTTCTTCATCTTATCATCTCAAGTTCACGGAACACCTGATGACTTGTGTCATGATTTCCAGAAGCTGCAGGTGCAAAAGGGAGATGAGGACGGGCCTCCTCCTTGGGGCCTGGGTGGCCCTGGACACAGAGGCTGGCCTGCCTGCCCGGCAGCGACTTCTCATCGACCTCGGTTCAGAGCTCTCTCCCATTCCCGGAGGAGCAGATGGAACCATGACCGTGAGAGCCGTTCTTCCGGGCAGGAGGTGGGGCTGCCGTTTGCTGTTTCATTGTCTCTTTGGGAAGAATTGCCCCCTCCGTGCACTCCGGGAGCTTCCCCGGTGACCCTGAGCTTCCTAGGCCCTGGAGGGCCTGTAGACAGCACTGTCCCCAAGGCGATGGCACACCACGCCCCTACCTTCCCGCCCAGGCCCTGCATCCCCTTCGTCACCCAAGCCAGGGCAGTGCTGTCTCCAAGAATAACACACTCAGGAAAGAGAATTACACACATACGCGTGTGCACGCACGTGCGCACACACACACACAAACTCTCAGCAGTCAGGAGTGGCATAATGCAAAATATAAACCTCTGGTTAGGAGGGGGTAGGAAGAAAACATAGATCAGAAATATAAGGGGAAGCAGGTGAGAGGCAAGAGGGAAAGAGGAGCTTGGAGATGGAGAAAGGAGATGGAAGAGGAAGGACGCAGGACAGCTGAAAACTTCATCATTCCAAGGGACCTCCCCTGGGCCTCTGCCCTCCGGGGAAGGTTCTAGAGCCCAGGGATGTCGGAGCAGTCCTGTCTGACCAAAGCAGTACTTCTCTTCTCCGAGCCTCTGTTTATTCATCTATAGAATGGGAACACTACTTGTCCCAGGTAGGGTGCCCATGTCCCCCTCTTCCCCAAACAGGAGGATGGGGCATGCCCCCAGTGCACTAGCTAAGGAGGGGAGGAGGTATTCTTATAAGAGGTACTCCTATAAGAGAAACAGAAAAGTGGTGGGGACAGGGCGATTGGAAGAGGCCACCAGGGCCTTCGAGCCACAGCTATGCCTTAGAGAAACCCAGCTTTAGAGGCACTTGGGTGGGTCAGTCAGTTAAGCACCCAGCTCTTGGTTTCAGCTCAGGTCATGATCTCAGGGTCCTGAGATTGAACTCGTGTCAGGCTCTAGGCTGAGTGTGGAGCCTGCTGAAGATTCTCTCCCTCCGTCCGCCCCTCCCCCTCGCCGCCCTCCCCTGGCTCACACTCTCAAAGGAAGAAAGGAAGGAAGGAAGGAAAAAGAAATCTGGCTTTAGAAGTCCTTCAGTACAAATTTCTTGAATGTGACTTGAATTTTCGTATTCTTTTGTGTCCTGTTCTGATAACCCGTCAAGCAAGCTGGCTAGAGCATTTACAAGAATCATTGCTACGACCTACCATGTACGGATGGATCGTAACATGCCGGTCACTGCGCCTCAAATCCTTCCTCAGCGGACACAGCTCTGAGCGGTGCCTATATTTTATCGTTACCTCCAATTTAGAGATCCAGAGCCCGGTATGGAGAGAGTGAGCCGCCGGAGCCTCAAGCTGGCAGGGGTCAGGGCAGAATTGGAACCCAGCGGCACCTGGGGCCAACACCCATATTCATCCCTTTCCACCACACTGCCTCCTACAAAGTCCAGCTTGGGATTCGAACCCTCCTCCCCAAAGGTCGTCTCTTACTGTAGAGATTTATCAGAGTCAGGGCTGAGGGATGTGGGCCAGGGAGAGGGGGTTTGGGGCTGAGACCCATGCACATCAGGGTGGCTCAGTACCAAGCACAAATGAGAAGTAGAGACAGAAAGGCACTGGACCCCGGTGGCTTGGACGATCAGGCCCGGATTTCAGGAGGGGTCTTGTCTGCACTGTGCAGGACAGAGAGGATTTCACCGGACAGAGGGGCAGGAAGAAGCCATCCCATGTCATTTGGATCTGGAAGACTTTAGGTTTCCAGAATCCCCTCTCATGCAGGAACTGGTTTTCAGCCAGCAGGGGCCTGAAGTGGACAGACGGCCTTCTGAGAACAGAAGACCCTGCTCGGAGTGGTGGAGGGGGAGGCCCTTTTCTCGGACTGCCTGGGTCGACCTCCCGGCTCCCCCACTGATGGCCCCTGGGACTCAGTATCACCGTCCTCCAGCTCAGTTTCATCCTCTGTATGAAGGGCATGATGGTCACGTTCACCTCTGAGAGCCATCCCGTGGCTCGGATGAGGAGAGGCACAAGAAGTGCCCCCTGGTACACAGTAAGCTCTCAACCAGTGTCTGCGGTGATGAAGTCCAGGAAGGACACGGACCCCTAACTGATGTCTCAGCAGGACCTTATTGGGAACTGTTTTGTCTTTTGCATACTTTTCTAGAGGTCCACACTATGTAAGCACCTCTCCCAGAGATAGCCCGAGAACAGCCTTTACGTGCTCCCAGGGCCACCCTGACTCATGTAGGGCATGATAATCTTCTAAGGCCCTTCCAGGGCTCCTGACTCATGTACTTCTAACCCAGGAAATGGGCAAGGCTGGGATACATTTTATGCCCATTTTACAGACGAGGAAAATGAGGCACAGACAGGAGCCCGGGCCCCAGGTGACACAATGGATTAGTTCCCAAGTCAAACTTTGCACCAAGGTGTCCCGATGCCCCCGCCTCTGCTCCTCTGATAGATTACAGTGCCCCACGCCCCCTGAGGTGCAGGTGCTAGTCAGGGACCCATGTTCTCAGACTGGTTTTACCGGAAACGAGACGTGCATGGTAGGCAAATGACGTACTCCGGCTGCCCTCGGTTTGCTTCTCGGGGAAACAGGGGAGTAATTGCCTAGATCTCACCTGCTCTAAGGCAGGCTTTGCTTCTATGTCTGGGTCAGATTCAGACTGCCATAAAACAGCCGAATGAATGAGAGCCGTGGGCATAAACTTGAAGTCATAAAGGGCAGCGCGGTGGCTCCAACCCTCTGCCTTGGGAACACATAGCATTTAACAGAGCCCTGTTATTCATAAGACACTTGCATTCATTCATCTCATCCTTATATGATCCCCATTTGATGGGATCAGAGAGGCTAAGCGGCCTGCCCCAGGTCACACAGCTAGAAAACAGCGGGCTGGGCCTCGATGCCTACTCCGGTCCCATCTTTTTCTTGTATTCCATAGCTGGCTTGGTGGTGTGATTTCTGGGACAGTTCTATTGCTTGGATCCACAAGCCCAGCACCTCCCCGAGTCCTGCTCGTTTCAGCAAATCTGGGACTCAGGGTTATGCTTCTATCTGCCAAACCCCCAGGGCAGGCTGGCCCCAGCCTGCAGACTCCTGCTGCCCTGGGAGTGGCCCCACTGGTCTCGAGCCCCAGCTCCTCCCCAGCCTGGGCATGGAGCTTCAAAGCCACCCGGCAGAAGGTGGCCACAGTGAGGGTGAGGGGCCGCACAGGGGCCGAGAAGGGATGTGGCATTCTTTTCCAGACCTGGCTATGAGGCTGGGCGGCCACCTCTGCCTCCTATGGGCAGTGGTCTATGTGGGTCCTGAAGCCTGCAAGGGGCTGGTGGGCCGGAGCAAAAGAGGGGCAGGGAGGCCTGACCCAAGCAGCTGGCAGGCCCCACAAACCTCTGCCCAGGCATGCTCCACCCAGCCCTTGGCAGGTCCCTAAAGCAGGGCAGCCACACCTCTTGGCCCCTGAATGCCCCGGGGCCTCAGCTGCCCCAGTAGCCCTGGCGAGATTTGCGGGCTGGGAGGCTGGGCCCGGCCCCTTCAACTTCCAGCCCGCCTCCCAGAGCACCCCAGGCAGGGTGCCCACAGCTGGGAGAAGCCGACCCCGCCTGCTCTATTACCCTGACAGGACACACCCAGGGCCCACGGTCCCTGGTGCACCGCACCCGGGCCTGGGACTTGGAGCTGGCTGGTTTCTGTGAAATGAGTTCTGGGCTTCCTTCTCCTGCTGAAGGTGTTGGCCACAGCAGGAGTTCCCTGAACGCCGGAATTCAGCTCCCTCCACCCCGCCTCACACAGTGTGTCTCCCCTTCTCTTTCCCCCAATGCCTCGTCCCCTCATCCACAGGACAAGACATGTGAGGGGTGGGCCAAGGGCCAGGACAGATAGGCCCTCCTGGGTTCTCATCTCAGCCATGGCCAGAGTTTTCCTGTCCCTGCGGCTGGGGGTCTGAGTGTTTTTCTCCTGTGATCAGTCGCTTGGGTTCCTGCTCCACTGTTCTCTGCTGAAACCCCTGTGTCCATAGTGCTTCGTGCCTGTCCAGTTCTATACTCTGCGAGGCTTATCCTCATCGGCTTTTCTCCATGCATTTCCTGAGGATCCCCGGGACGGGAGGAATGACTTTGCTGATGACAAATTTAAGCTCAGGCTGGTCATCACACCAGCTCAAGGTCACAGAACTAGGTAAGGGACAGAGACCCCAGACCTCCTGCCTTGTAGCCCAGACTGTCTGTCCACTGTATTGTGCTGCGTCCCTTGCCCACGCCCGTCCTCACTCACCATCATCACCACCTGCATCTCCCCCCCATACCTGCACCAGTTTGATTTGATGAGAACAAGGTCTAGGACCTCCCACAGGGGTCGGAGTAGGAGCAAAAACCAGGTGGGGGTTCTTCCTACTTAAATTCTTCCTGGGGTGAAATCTGCTCGAGGGGGCAGACTTGAGGGGTACCTAGGAGGGTGGCCTAAGAGACGGCCGAGGAAGAATGAGGGGCGGCTCCACATCCCGACATTGGTGATAGACAAGACATGGGGCTATAGGAATGTCAGAGCTGCTCCCTTACCCTGTAGAGGAACCCCTCCCTCTTGGCAGCAGTGGCCCATAAGCAACTGAGCGAACCCAAAGTGGGTGTATGGGGGTATTGTCCCCAACCCCTCACCCACGGGGTGGTTTGAAGCCTTTCCCTTTGCAAAAGTACTTTCACCTCCTTGAGATTATACCCATTTTGCAGAAAAGGAAACAGAAGTGAAGTGAGGTCAAGGTCATAAAGCAATGTGGTTAAGACTCTCGAAGAACTCGCATAGGCCCGCCTTCCCCCTAACAGGGCCATCGATTTTTCTACAGCTGTGCAGGGACCTTGCAGGAAAGATAGAAAGAGTGGGTTCTCTAAGGGGCTGCACGGCCTCAGGAACACAATGAGGGCCTTCTTCAGTGAGCTGGAGGGAGGCTGGGGGCCCCAGCTGAGCACCCAGCAGGAGGGTCCCCCTGCTGACGGTGGGAGTCTGGGCCAGACAATAAAGTGCTGCCCCTCCCAGCTGCTGTCCTTTCATTATTTACTGATCCTTTGTTTCTTAGAGGACGAGGTGAAGGGGGGGCAGGGAAGACTTGTTTTTAGAAAAATCGCACACCTCTTTATGTTCAAAATAAAGGATTTACTACTTGTGTTTATTACAGGTGATTTCCTGAGCCAGAAAACTCCTTGGGAGGCTTATTAAACCTTATTAAGCCACTGAAAATTTAGATAATAAAATAAATCACTTGTCTCCCATAAACAGCTCTAGGCCCCGTGTTAGCAAGTCTGAGTCTCAGCTGCCTCCTGCCGGGGGGCGGGGGTGGGTGGGTGGGGTGGGTGGTGGTGGTGGTGGTGGTGGTGGTGGTGGTGGTGGTGGTGTGCTTTTTAGGTGCACTGGCTGCTGGGCTCAGCAGGGGTGGGGGGGTGGGGGGGCCGGCTGAGCCAGTCCCCTGGGAGCACTCTTCTCTTCATATCTCTGTCCAGAGATGCTGTCTCCTGCGGGGGAAGGGGGAGCGGCTTCAAGTTTGTTAGTTATTTAAGGGGGTGTGCGTGGACTCTTGGGTTAAGTGGCACCCAATTTGCGTTCTTCCTGGGAATATTTTAGTGTCTTTTCTAGAAGGTACCAAAGTGGCTTGCAGAGCTGGCCAGCCCCTCTGCCTGCGCTCTGCCTGCACATCCCCGTATCCCTGTGCAAAGCCACTGCCACTGCCACCCCAGGGGACTTTACAAGGGGAAGAGGGGAAAGCAGAGGCCAGGTGAGAGGGCCATAGCTGGGATGGAGAAAGGTCAAGTTGGTTTTGGGAAAGAGAATGAGGGGTAAGGGCTGAGAAATGCCCCGGAATGCAGTCTACAGAGAGGGGTAACCCCTTTTGGGGAGGAAGGGCAATCAAAGCCCGTGTTTACAATTAATCTCTGCCCTGCAGCTGGATTCCAGGTGACCTTGGTGCGGCCACGTTCCCTCTCTGAGCATCAGTTTCTTCTTTACTGGAAGACCAGGAGGCTGCTGCCCTCAGACTGAACAGCTCTATGCTCTCCTCCAGCTAATCCACTTAAATACTTGGGTTCTGGGGTTGATCCTTGGATTCCAAGGTCATGAACAGCTCACTTCGGGCAACCTTGGGCCTGCTGCACCCAACTGTGAGTTTCCTGGTTCTGTCCAGCCCTTCCCCACCATGTGTGACAGGGACATGGCCAGGGCACACGGGGAAAGAAGCGTGAACACACTTTGGGCTTTCAAAGGATGGATGTTCCATAAATTCAGGGAGGGATGAGCATTTGGCCACACTGGGCAGAGTGATGGAGACCCAACAGGTTGGTAGAAAGTGCTGGCTGTGTGCCCTCCCCCTGCCCCCAAGGGAGGGGAGGGCACACAGCCAGCACTCTCTACCTGACACTTGGATGGGGGTGGTTGGATGCTCGTGGAGCCAAGTGGTGGCAGGGCAGAGCCTGGAAGCCGCTTCTCCAGAATGGGCACTAATTCATCACAAACAACCCCTCAGGCCCTGTGGGAGGCTGTGGGGGCGCAGACAGAGACACAGATGGACAGAGAGACAACCTGTGGGAGACAGAGGGTTAATTCTGAGCTGCCTGCAACGGAGAGCAAGGGAATCAAACTGGTAACTGAGATACTCATCGATGCCAGACGATGTCCTAAATATTTTATGAATTCTCTCACTTAATCCTCTCAAAAACGCCACGAGGTGGCCAGTGCCATCATCATCACCCCATTTTTCAAATGAGATAGAACTGTGACTCGAACCCAGGCAGCTGGGCCCCACATTTCCTGAACAGGCCGCAAGGCCGCCTATCAGCTGGTGGAGTTTGGCCTTTCTAGGGAGGGCTGGAGAAGCGGGGAGGAGAGGCTGAGCTCCTGGCCGGAAGAACTCGCAGTACAGAATTAACACTAGGAGTGGGGAGTGCAAGCCCAGGGGTGTGGACAGGTCCCCAGCAGGGCAGGAGGCAGGGGCCCTGGGGGGGGTCAGGGAGACTGCTCCACCCACGAAATGATGTGGGGGTTGACCTCAGAGGCACCTAAGCAGCCGGGGTTGGGGCAGGGAAAGAAGAACATTCTGGCAGAGAGAACAGTGTGTGGAAAGCAAGGCACAGAAGCTGGAGTGTAACACTGCGGGAACAATGGGTGGTGGGGTGCTGGGTGTCACGGCTGCTGTTCATTCTTTGAGGAATCCTGGGGGGAATGGGGAGGCAGAGGGGAAGCACGGAGGTGAGGCCTCGGGAACATCGGGACTGTGTAAGCAGCCACGGGAAGGAAGTCCCGGAAGGTTCTGGACGGGAGAGGAATCTGCCTGGCATGGCATTTGAGGCAGGTGTTGCAAGAGGGCTAGGGAAGGGCAGCTGGAAACCAGCTAGGAGACTGGTTAGGAGACCCAGGAAGGAGCTAGCTCCCATTACTCACAGCCACGCTCCTGCCCTTCTCAGGGCACCAGACCTCCCAGACCTCCCAGACCTCAGGTGGGATCTGGTGGGGAAGGGCTTCGGCCGAGGTGGGGGCTGTGGGGGGCAGGAGGGCAGAATCACACTCCTGGGCCTCGGCCCAGGTGTAGGACGTCCTAGTTATGCCTCAGCCCTGGAAAAACACTTCTGCCTCCCTGCCATTGTCCGCCTCAACCTGCAGACAGCACCCAGGTCAGCGGCCCAGCTGGATGGCCTCAAGGATCCCCGCTCAGCCTGTGTTTTCCAAAGGAAGTGAAACCTCAGATTTGCCTCCGATCTTGCTTTTTTTCTTCTAAACAGACGCCATCCACCACGAGAACCGCCTAGTGTTTGGTTGGGAAGAACAAACTAGAAGCTTGCAATTTTCAGGCTTAATTGCACAGTTACGTATAATAGTATTATATAGGACTTTTATTGCACTGGGAAAGTCCAAGCATTTCCTTTTCCTATTTATACTCCAGCCCAGTCTCTCCTTTGCTGTAATGTCCTTCCTTGCCTGCTGCAGAAGCCGAAGGCTGTTCGGTTCCAGGAGCCCTTTCCGAAGAAAGGACAATTGGGACATGAGTGGAAACTCATTTGTCTTGAGTGGTTTCCTAGGGGAACATCAGCGAGTCAATTCATACTGGTCATCAGTTACTCAAATGTTTGCTTGACCTGGGCTTCACACTGTGTGGGGTTTTAAACAAGACCCCAAACCTGCTTTTGATGGGCTTCTGGTCTCACTGAGCAGGTGAGACTAACCCACATCAAAATACTAGACAGAAATAGGACCCAGGAAGGAATCTAGGTTGGTTTGGGAGCTACGATCAGGAATGGGAGGCCAGGAAGGGAGAGGTGGGGGTCCAGGACCCCAGTGCTGGGCTGGGGGTGGGGAGGCTTCATCATGATGTGCAACAGGCTTTCCTCTGTGAGTGAGCACAGCCCTGGGAGTCTGGCCTTCCCTGTAGTTTGGTTTCCCAATGCAAACCTCGAAAACAGGTGTCTGTCTTCCCTGTATCATGCCCGCACTCAGCCACAGGAGCCCAGCACCAAGGCCTGGGCTCTCCCAGCCTCTGGGGAGAGGCCTCACCTGCCAACAGCTTCCAGAGTAACTGGAAGTAACCCCCAAACCTTCTCCTGCCCCACCCTGCCCTCCCCTACCCACCACCGCTCATCACTCATCTTCCATCTGCCCTAAGAGTTTTGGTTAAGATTATCCCAAATTACACTGAAAATATTCTCAAGGCACAAGAATCCTCACCTACACTCCCCTGTAGCCCCCAGCCCAAAGAAGCCTGGTTGGCCTACCAAGGAGCTGGAATGGGCTCCGTGATTTCCTCACACCTAAGGAAGTCTGGTCCCCCTTTGAAGTCTCAAGATCAAACATACGGAATAAGCGTTAGAAAGTTAAAAAGTTAGAAGAGAGTTTGGCAAAAACCCATTATTTGCAGAGGATGGAATTGGATACTTTCCTAAATAAACAATGGACAAGTTAAAAAATACGTTAGAGGAGCCCATTTACTTGGCAACAAAAGTAGATGTAACACCTAGGAATAAGCTCATAAGAAATGTGCAAGATCCATATAAGAGAAGTGACTGGAGCATTTTTTGGAGATATTTAAGTGGAAAGATACACCCTGGTCTTGGGTATGGAGCCATAATGCTGGGAACACACCAGAGCCTCCTAAATTGTTCAATAAATCCCATATGATCCCAATAAATATATCAACCAGAATTTCTATTGAAATTAGATAAGTGGACTCTAAAGTTCATGCGGAAAAATAAGCATTTAAGAATGGCTGAGAGAGTTTTGAAGCAGATGAGTGACCGGAGTAGGGAGACTAGACTTACCAGATAGGAAAACACATTATAAAGCCATAAACATAAAATATTTGGCACTGGATCCTGAACAGTGAGACAGATCAATAGAAAGTCATAGACAGTCCATAAATGGCCTCATATAAATTCATATCTGTATAAATTTAGCATACAATAAAGGAGGGAACTCAATTTCTATTTTAAGATGAACTTTCCAATAAATGGGACTGGGACAACTGGCCAAATCATATAGGAAACCAAACAAAACAAAACTTGGATCCCTTCCTCACTTCTTATGCCAAAATAAATCACAGGTACAGCAAAGATTTGCAAGTTTAAAAAAATAGCAAAAAGGAAATATCGGAGAATGAGTTTATAATCTCAAAGAGAACTGCTTTTCTTTCTTTCTTTTTTTTTTTTTTAAGATTTTATTTATTTGACAGACAGAGATCACAAGTAGGCAGAGAGGCAGGCAGAGAGAGAGGAGGAAGCAGACTTCCCCCTGAGCAGAGAGCTGGATGCGGGGCTCGATCCCAGGACCCTAGGATCATGACCTGAGCCGAAGGCAGAGGCTTAACCTACTAAGCCACCCAGGCGCCCCGGGAACTGTTTTTCTAAGTCAGACAGAAAATCTCGAAGCCATAAAAGATTGATAAATCTGACTAAATAATGGCTTAAAAATTTGTGCACGACAAAAATTCCGTAACAAAATCAAAGCACAAATAAACCGGGAAAAATATTTGCAGAACATATGATGAAGGGCTAATTTCCTTTATAAAGAGAGCTTATATTAGATCAGGAAAAGATCTACAGCTTGTTAGAAAGATTGGCAAAAGGCACGAACGGGAAGATCACAGGAAAGGAAATACAGACAGCTTTTAAATATGCGAAAAATGCTCAAGATCATTCAGCATTAAATACATAAAAATGAAATAGAAATAGATTTTAATTTTCATCTGTCAGATGGGCAAAAAATAAATTCTGATGACCTAGAAACTCCCCTTCTAGATTTTTATCTTATAGTTTTATTAGCACATGTGCCCCACTTATGGACAAGGATCACTCCTCTCAGCATTGATTCTATGAGCAAAGACGAGAAGCAAACCATATGTTCATCAATGGGGGGCTAGCTTGACACGTGGTGGAGTTCTAGGCAGCCCTTAAAAAGGAGGGGCACCTGTGTATTGTTATACAGAGAACTATCTCTCAGATTTACTGCAAAGCGTGCTGTCTTGTGCATGGTTTGTTGCCATGTTTGGAAAGAAAAAAATGACTGCATACACATTCTTTGGCAGGTGCATGGGCTATCTTTGGAAAGACACTAAAAACTGGTTACAGGTGCTCTTCAAGATAGGATTGGAGAACTGCCAGTGAGGGGTGGAAGGTAGATTTATTTTCCTATATCCACAGTTGATATAGATGATATTAGAATTTTAAAGGCATTACTATTAAAAATATTGAGTGATTTGGATTCTCTCCTCTCTTTGACAAACTCCCAAATCTTCTGTGGGGTTTTTTGTAATGTCTGATCACTGTCAATCTGTTGAGGGACATTTCAACTACTCTGTCTCAGTTTTTCTGTCTGTAAAATGGGGTTAATCGCACTGGGATGTCTATCTCAGAGGTGGTTGTGCAGATCAGATGAGAATTGGATGAGGACAAGCTTTAGCCATCATCAGGTCTTGTAGGATACAACTGTGGGATATTAGGGGTGGCCCAGGTTCTGTCTAGCACCTACATGCCACATAGCAATATTCCTATGGCTAGAAATGGTAGGCCATGGGTGAGAGGGAGATTCTTCTATAGTGGAAGAGCACGTGGTTTCAGCCTCAGGAGTCTGACACAGGGAACAGGAGGAACGCTGATATGTTTTTAGCATCTTGTGAATGGCAGGACTCCTAGGACGGCCTGGCTGCAAATGGGGTTCATCACAATAATCAAAACCTACCGCTTCCTAGTCCCCCACCTATTTCACACATATTAACTCATTCATGATGCCCATTCTACAGATGCAACCACTGAGCTCTAGAGGCTTGAAGTGACCCACTCAAGGTACCCAGATGGTAAGAATCTGAGCCCCTGGGCCCTGTTCTGCACAGAACTTTCTATGGCTCCCTTTAGGGCATCCCACCACCCCAGTCTGCCCACCGTGGTCCTTTATAGTCTGGTCTTAACCTTATTTCCCAGAGTTGTCTAACCTCAGCTATCTCTTGGCATTGCCCTCCAAACACACCAGGCTCATTTCAGCTTCTGCACCTGTTCCTGAGCCTGCTCACACCTGTCCTGTGATCCCAGTCTTTTCAAGACCCTCCCTGAATCTCACTTGTCCCTGTTGAACCCAAGGTGGCTTTCCACTGTGTGTCAGTCAGCCTCCAAGATGGCCCCCCAAGGATCTTCACTTCCTGGTATTCACATCTTGTGACTTCCCTCTCACATTGTGTCAGGGTTGGTCGGTGTGACCACAGAACACAAGGATGTAATGGTGTGTGACTTCCAAAGCTAGGTTATAAGAGACATTGACACTTTCGCCTGGCTTTCTCTTGGAACTCTTGCTGTGGGGGGAACCAGCCGCCATGTTGGGAGATACCTAAGCAGCCTATGGACAGCTCCAAGGGAGGAACTGAGGCGTCCCACCAGCATCCAGCACCAGCCTGCCAGTTGTGTGAGTGAACCAACTTAGAAGCAGGTCTTGCAGTCCCAAACAAGACCTAAGATGACTGTTGTCCTAGTCAGTCAAAATTTTGACTGCCACCTCATGAGAAACCCTGGGCAGGAACTCCCTAGCTAAGCAGCTCCTGAATCCCTGACCAAAAAAAAAAAAAAAAATCATGAGGATAATAAATGCTATTATTTTAAGCTGCTAAAGTTTGGGGGGCACTTTTGGTAGGCAGCAACAACTAACGAATGCACATTTCTTTCAAACCCTTTGGGAGTTGGGACCTTACCCCTTGGCCCTCACCCATTTACTCTTTTGCCTAGCTTTTCATGTGTATAATCTTGGCTTCCCAACAAAATAATAAACAAGTGTGGGTCATAATTCCCCTAGATCTCCCATCACACCTAGTTGGGGGGCTGGAGACGGAGGGAGAGAGCCACAGTGATTTTTCTGGCTTCCTATTTGTGAAGGGAAGGCAAGTAAGTGAGAGGTCACAGCACACGGGTGCGGGATGCTTCCTGCTCAACCAGGACCCACCTAAGTATGTACACAACTCACAGAATACCTGCAAACCCACAGTCTAAGACCCACAGCTCACCCTCACACCAAAGCATTCAGAGGGGAGCCATCCGAATGTTCCCCAGTGAATCAGACGCACAACCCACAGCCAGGGGTCTCCTGGAGGGCGGGGGCGAGAAAAGAGCCTGGAAAGGGCTGTTGTCTCATACTCACTACCCTGAGTGCTACTTGTGATTTATTGCTTGCTCCACACCCTCTCCAAAAATGTTTCTTTCAAAGCCAGAGTGACAATCTCCTTTCAGCATTTCTGACATTTGATTCTGAATAGATGGGGTGCTTAAGCCCCAGGAACAGTTTAGGAGTTTAAGAATCATAAAGAAAACTACTGTAGAGGGAACTGCTGCTTGTCAAGCAGCCCCCTCCCCACCAGCCCCTCTCAGAGCCAGAGCTGCCTGCCTTGTCCCCAGAGACACAGCTCCGAAACCACCCAAGCTCTTTCCCCTACAGGCTGTCAGTGGGAGGATGTGACCCCCGCTCTCCTCCTCCCCAACTCCCTCCCCCCGCCCATCTCTTTCCCAGGCCAGCAGGCTGATTTTCCAAGACTCATCAAAAAAGGTTGAAGGGAGGAGGAAAGCCCTTTTGTAAAATGGCGTCTACGCAGACGCAGACCCCCCCGTTTTTTTTCGGCTGGGTGGGTGGAGGTGACCAAAGATACAATTATAACGGAGCCCATCCTCTCCCGCGAGACCCATTTTACCCAGCGTGTAATAAAGCCCCAGCTCATCCACCCTCTGATTTGGGTCAGATGAGATGAATTTTTAGCTTTTCTGGGGAGTTCGTGCCAGCGGGGGCAGCAGAGGAGGGGAGGAACAAACAAATAAGCTGCGGCTCCCTGGAAGAAAGGAAGACTAGGGAGCAGTCAGAGCAGGAGACTCAAGAGGTCTCCCTGGGCTCCTTCCGCCATGTCTCTGCTTCCAAGTTAGCTACCCAGGTCCTAAACCTTGGCTGAGATCATGGGTCTCCCTCTCTTTTGCCCCCTTACTCCCAACATCAGTGCGCTGTCCCAGGGCCACCGTCTTTCTTATCTGTGCTCTTCTCTCCATTCCTGCTGCAGCCACCGGTGCCATCACACGGCCCTTGTCCATCTTGTTCCTCTGTCTCCTGCAGACAACCTGCCTCCAACAACTGGAAGGCATTACCAGCATACCTGCCTCCTACCACCTCAGCCCTGCTCAGTCTGTCCTGTCAGCTGAATCTCCCTCCTGACCTCCTCACCCTCTTTCGCCACTATTGGACTGATTCTTGCTCAACCTTTGAGACTTTGCACAGGTGTCACCTCCTCCAGGAAGCCCACCTGAATTAGGTGCCTGGCCTCCATGCTCCCTTCCTTTCCTGTCTCTTAGTCCTCAGCACATGGAGATACAACTGGAAAATGGGTATTATTGTGATCTACCTGGGATAGGAAGTGCTGGGAGTGACAGGTCAGGACAGGGATAGATAGACTACAGTGGGTGTGGCAGGATGGGCACTCGAGTATCAGGGATCCCCCTAACCCCTGGGGTAGGAGGGGCTGCCAAGAGGGAGAGAAATGTGTTCAAGTGCAACCCTGAGCAGCCATGGAGTGTTAGGGTTGGGATGGCATCAGACAGAGGTAGAGACAAGAGTATGTACAACCCTGTTCCGGCTGGTAGAGGCCAAGGAACTTCCCATGCAGTGAGCAGGGGGTGGGAAGGACATCTTGGAAGTAGCTTCAGCTGATTTATAAAGCTTTAGTTATTAAAATTGTAAAAGGAACCATGTGTACCCAGATGCAAACCTCATCAGGGAGAAGGGTCAGGGAGGAAGGTATCCTAACAGACAACAGTAGGATGGGGCAAATTTGGGGTACTTATATATTCCCCTAAGAAAGATCATTCCTTCCTTTTCCCCTTTGCCTCAACACTCACCAGAGTTTGCAATGGAGGGGCCAGCCAACTGGTGCGGGCCTGCCCCGGAGTTCTCGGCCCTTCCTTTATTAGGGCCGCTCTCGCCCTCTCTAGGCTGAGCCCTGGGTCCCAGTAAGCAAGGCCCTCAGGCTGCTGGAGACAAGGGTTGGGGGGGGTCTTCAGACCCAAAAGAACCCCAACTCCATTAGTAGGCTGAGCAAATGATTTCACACACACGTATGGCTGGGCTCCAAATGCACACAGATGGGATTGTAATGAATACAACACAAATGCACGAAACACCATGACTGAATGGTAAGAGACAGGTACAGCCCGCTGGAGGTCCAAGAAATGTATTGAGCTTCAAAAACGATCCTCATTTTGAAAAGGATAGGGCCCCGAGGGCCAGAACTAAGTCCTTGACAGTAAGACTTGCTTCTCTGTACCCTACACGGGATGGAGCATAGAACTTCAGGCATTTGGCCTATGTTTGTTGAGTGACTTGCTGAGCATGTACAGGCCCTGTTACCTTGAAGTAGTCAGTATTACCTTGACCTTCCTAAGGAGGAAGTGACTGGGAACATAAATAGCGAAGAAGGATAGAGCCCCCAGTAAGCAGCAAACACTTGGGTCTGCTTCACCCTTCTTGTCACCCTGGGCCTAGCCATGCATTGGGCCCCTGCACTTTCAAGTAGCTAGCAGAGCAAAATGCTAAACCAGAAAATTCACATGAGCTAAAACTCCCAAGGTGGGGGGGGAGGAAAGGGGGGCGAGGGGAGAATCTTCTTTCTTCCGATGAAACAATTTTGGCTAGGAATAAAGAGGATTTCCTCTGAAAACCTTCAGCCTAGCACTGCTTCATAAAGGCTATAACCTCAAAACATAACCAACACAACCACTGTGAAACGCTCCATTTTGTTCTCCGATATTCAGTTTGAGAGGGGAGGGGAGCATCCCGTTGGTTCCTCTGAAGAGGTCCGATCCCTGGGAGAGGAGACAAGGGCCCTCTATCCCTCTCCCAGAAGGACCAGAGAGAGCCGGAGTGTGCATCGCATGGGATTTCTACACAATTTGGTCTACGGTATCACTTCTGTGCTAAACATCACATCACGTCCACCCACAGAACCACCAAACCCTGAGGGTGTCAATGCGTCCGGAGTATTTTTCATTTCATGCACCATTTCTTGAGCACCTACTATATGCCAGGTATCGCGTATTATGTATATTATGTTATTAACCTCATTTAATCCTTCTGACAACCAACCCTGTGAGCTGGTTCTTTCTACCTCCATTTTCCTATGAGGAGACGGAGCCAGGACTTGGGAAATCCCATGTCCCAGGCATCCAGGAAGGAATGGATTTCCATCCTCCGAGCTCCCGTTGAGAACATCCAAAAGCCCCGTACTGGGATAATGGTGGAACAAGCTGGAAGGACCATCTGCAAACATCTGAAGACGGCTCCTAGGATGTCTGGGCCAGACAGGACATTTTCTAGTTGAAGATGCTGAGGCTCAGAGGGGCAAAAAGTCTTTTCTGCCTAGTTACGGCAGCAAATTCAACATGTACTCCCAGTCAGGAATCTGCTCTGGGCTGGGGACGGCGGTGACCACGTGGGGCCCGCCTTTGGCTTCCCTGCAACTCAGCTCTTCACTGCGGGGAGGAGGCCCAGGTCCCAATGGGTGGGAAGAAGTCTGTGACTGTACCAACCAGCACTCCAGAGACGATCAGAACACACACTTCTCACCCCAGAGGTACTCTCCCTTCTTCTCACTGTCCAAAGCCTGGAGGGGAGGCCAACTTATCCTGGTTTTCCCAGGACTTCCCTGGTTTACTCATTCAAACATTCTGGGAATCCCCTCGGTACCCCGCAAGGAGAGACAGTTGGTCGCCCTAGACTATCTCCACCTTCTTGTATCTACCCACTCCTCCGCCGCCTTGGATGGTCATGTGACACGTGTGCGCTAGAAAACCATGTGGGGCTTTGGCCCCAGCCCACCCCTGGAGGGACAGCCCAGCCCTAATCGATGCCATCATCCTGGGTGGCTCAACTTCTGCTTTACATGGGAGAGGGCGGCTCTCTGTCTCAGGCTCCCAGAGGGGCACAGGGCAGGGAGGGGCAGAAGTGGGGGAGGCAGGGGTGATGGGCACAGGAGGAAGGGAGGGACAGGGATGTAATTAAATTGAGACAGAGGGAAAAGGGAACAAAGGGAGGGGGGTAAGGGAGGTATGGAGAAAAAAGAGAAAGGTGGTAAGACCTGGGCGGGGATGTGTTTAGAGTTACATGGGGCTGTGAGGACCACCTGGGTTGATGTCTCCGTTTTGCAAGTCTTGGGGAAGCTGAGGCCTTGTAACTGGGAGGTTAAGAGCCTCCACCGTAAAAGGCATCCCAAACTCCTTTTTGTACCCAACGCAGCCCTTTCATGGTAGCATGTGTGGCAGGTTCTTAAATGTTCATTACTAAGGATGGTGAAAATAGTGATATTTATCTCTGATAATCCAGACCTATTAAGCAGGTCCGTCCAAGTCAATGTCAACACAAGGCTAGATAATTATCTTGGAAATTTGAGCAACATGGCCATGAAGGATGGGAAGGTGGCCCCAGTCCACTGGGAAATAAGCAGGATTGGCCTTACAGGTGGGTGGCTGCTGGATGGGGTAGATGGAGGTACCTCATGGAGCCCTACCCACCCCAGTGTGCTTCCACAAGCCTGATACGACGCCACTCAGCTCACCGTTCCCTCTCCTGGGAATTCCCACCACGGGGGCATTTTTCATAAGGAACTCGGTGGGAACACCAAAGCCATTTTTATGCCACACCCAAGTTTGTGAGGATTTCTGGATTAGCCCAAGAAGAGTAGATGGGAGCTCATCAGACCGAGTGCTTGTCTCCTTGGAAGACCCTGGGAGCCTGCCCCATGGACCTCAGGTCTACTGTCCATGCCACTAGTTGTGGGAGGCAAAGGAGGGGGAAGAATGGTGACAGGAACAGGGAGAGGAAGGGGGCTAAGATGGGGCGCCTCTCCAGGAGGACGGAATGCAAGGAGGAAGAATGGATGGTCAGGAGGGACCTAGCAGTTCTGTTCTAGAGATAAACAGAGGGAATGGCCTAGTCTTGACTAATACTGGCTCCCTGTGGGTGTTGTTGAGTAGCTAACCTCCCCAATTCAAGATTTCAGCTGCCAAGACCTGACACATCTCTCTAGTTTGGGAGAGGCCTCCACTGTAAAAGCCTTCGTAGGAAACTCCTGTTAGGAGAGAGGGGGCTCCTCCACTCCCACCCCTGGCCAGTGAACTCAAGAGCACGTAACCCTGGTCCGGCCTATTGGACATGGCGGTCAGGACTCTAAGTCTTATGTGAGTGGCAGCTAGCAGCACTGGTTTGTGTCTCTTATTTGCAAGTCTGAACTCGATCGACACAGGTGTTTGGGACACCTGAATACCAGAGCCCCAACAGAGATTCAAAATGGAGATCTCTCTCTCTCTCACACACACACACACACACATACACACCCTCCTGAGAGACCCCATAGTAAAGGAAACTGTTTAACTTTAACTCTGCATTTCCCAAACTTGTTTACTCTTTCTGCTTTGTCTAACAGCTTGCAATATCCTGCAGGACCCGTACGGCAAGGACCCCAAAGGGACACGGGTATGAAGCTGTGCTTCCCAAACTTTTTCAGTTTGGAAATCCATAGAGGAAGCGTATTTTCATGGCACCCAAGAGTATGGGGCTTCTTAGGGGGTTGCTGGCCAACTCAGCTGACAGGATGAGGGGGCGTTGGTTCGTGTTCGGGCACAGAGCTACTGGTCGGGAAGCCTTGGAAAAGAGCTCGGAGTCCTCTGGGATGAAAGCCTGAGGCCAGACCTCCTGGCTCTGGCTCAAATCCGCCTCCTTGAGGTCACACAGGTAGTCACGGATGCCTTGCCTGGGCTTTCCTCTACCACATCACATAGCTTCCTGTCCTGAGCTCTTGGAGAAGAGGTCTTCTTATCCAAGAACATCTGTTTTCTGTCATGGAATGAGGAGGGCAGGGTGAGGCAGCCCATCAACCAATCCACCCTCCGCCCCTGGAATTAGCTCAGGGTCAGGGCCATCCGGCTCTGTCGCCAGCCCCCTCCTTCCCTCAGCCTCCACAGCCTGGATCCAGCAGCAGCTTCCAGGAGCTTCCTGTGTGAGGCAGCCCTGCCTTTGGAGGCTTCTCACCCCAGTCTGCTCTTGTCCTTCCCCTGCCAGCCAGGAATCATCTCTGGCCAAACCTTCAGCTTCGAGGCTATGCACCTTCCAGGGCTCCTCAATGGTTACAGGGCACCATTGCGGCCTGACCCCGTACCCGTTGTGGTGCTGAGAGCCCTGGTTCCCAGCCCATCTCTGGAGTCCTCCATCTGCCCACAGCCCGCTATATCCAGACCCTGCTTGTCCCCCCATCCCTGGCCAGCATCATGTCTGTATTGCAGAGGGCCTGCTCATGCCGCTGACATGCGTCCTGCCAAGCCCTTGGGGCGCAAGGGTCAGGCCGACTTGCCACTTACAAAATCGACCATCACTACTGGCCTTTGACTTAAAGCAAGCTCAATTGCATACACCACACTTGAGGGTGGACAAGAGGCGGGGACGCAGACGCCATTTCCAGAGGACAGCATCGAGAGCGCACATCCGAGCATGAACAAAGCAGCCACGAATTATAGAGAGCAGCAGGACCTGGATGCCCACGCAGGGAGTCAGCAACCCAGCTCTCACCTCCATGTCGAGGGACAGTCAGTGCACAGTCTCCCCTGCCCTCTTGGCCAAGATCTCCAAGAGCGAGTGCGCAGGCTGGAGAGAGAGGCGAGGCTGGCTCACAGGGTCACAGAGGTACTTCTCTCAGGGTCCTCACCGCGTCAGGTGCACAGAGAGCGAGGAGCAGCCGCCGGATATCGGGAGTCTGCCATGTAAGAACCAGCTCTATTCTCTGCCCAAATGGGTGACCTGGAAAGGGAGCTCAGCCCCCTGGAGTCCCTGCTTCCCTCTATAAGTGAAGGGGCTGGGCCTGCCTTTAAGGTTTCTTCATGGTTTTATAACCTATGAATCTCAGACAAGTAAAGCAGCCATGGAAGAACCAGGTGCAGAGCCCTGGATGAGCTGTTCTACTTCTGTGGGTCTTGGTTCCCTTATTTGTAAAATGAGGTATGTGATATAATTTGTCAACTTGGCTAGGCCACAGTTTCCGGATATTTGGTCAAGTATCAGCCTAGATGTAGCTGTAAAGGTATTTTTTAGATGAGATTAACATTTTTATCGGTAGGCTTTGAGTCAAGTAGACTACCCTCTATAATGTGGGTGGGTCTCATCTAATCAGTTGAAGGCACTAAGAGAAAAAAGACAGAGAGCTCTCCAGAGGAGGAGAGCCTTTCTGCCTCCAGACCGCCTTCAGACTTGAGCTGCAACATCACCTCTCCCCTGGGTCTCTAGCCTGCCAGCCTGCCCTGTGGATTTGACAACACCCCCAAATCACATGAACCAATTCCTTAAAATAAATCTCTGCCCTCTTGTTCTCGTTCTCTCTCTCTCTCTCTCTCTCTCTCTCACACACACACACACACACACACACACACGCCAGATGACTTTGGCTAATGTGAGGTAGCTGGATGAGTTAGTGGTCCTCAGACTCCCGTCCTGTGGGTTTTCACCCTGACTGCACATCAGAATCACCGCAGAAGCTGTTAAAACCACCAGTGTCCACGCCCTATCTCCAGACCAGTTGCATCAGCCTCTCCAGGGATGGGGCTGGGGCATCAGTATTTTAAACTCCTCGGGAAATCCCCATGGGCAACCAAGGCTGAGAACCATGGCTGAGTCACTTTGGAACTTATTAAAAATGTATGTTCCCCGAGCTCCACCCAGAACCTATGATTCAGAACCTTTGGGGGCACCAGACTGAACCCTATTCCAGGCACAAGGGTCAGCTGCCCTTGAAAGTCTGAGAACTCTGGGCATGGATTCCCTCTCGGGTCCCTCTCTGCTTTTGACCGTCTCCCATCCCTGCAGTCCAAGTTTTGGGGCTGGACACACAACTCCCTCGCACGTGTGGGCCAAGGATATCACATCAAGAGAAGCCAGGAGAGCACTATCATTTGAGAAGGGGATGCATTCGGCATCCTTCCCTCCCCCACTAAGGGCACGTGGCACCTGCCAGGTAGGTCACCTGCCCTCATAGAGAGCACACACCATGTCCCCACCCATCTTCATATCCCCAGCCCCCATGCAGGGCATGGCACAGACAAGGTGCTCACATGTCTCTGTTGCTTCATGGACTGAATGAACGCATTGTCTCCTCACCACGGGGCTCAGCCCTGTCCAGGTGTGTCTGCGGGTGGCACGCCTCTCCCCTTCCGCTAGTCTCCCCTGCTACAATCTAGAAGGCCCTTCCCTTTCTTGTCATCTTGGCAGCTGGCCATTCTCCAGGGTCCGGCTTACAGTCCTCCCTTCGGAAGATCTTTGTCAAGTCTTCTCTTTCCCACCGCTGAGTCTGACTGAACTTAGGGGCAGGCCTGAGAGCTCTCCAGTCATCTCATGTGCCTCTCTCCTGCATCACCTCCAGACTGGGGGCAGTTAGAGGACGAGCCTCCCTCCAGGTTCACCCAGGGCCGGCCTGCGGCAGGCTGCTGGGAGAATGCATGGCATGTGCAGAAGACATCTGTGCTTTGTGGTCAACAGAGGCTCAAGAAAGCCAGCTGGTCCCTATAACCTCTCGCACCATCCCACCCGCCATTTGGGGGAGCCTCTATGATCAGGAACAGGGCTCTGGGGTGCTCTCCAAGAAAGAGCACTCTTTCTTGGACCCCATTCCTTCTGAAGTCAGGGCTATGCTCTGAGCCAGTACACTATCAGGCCTTCTCACCGCCCTGTGAGTGGAGCAGGAAAAGGGTAGTTATTGTCCCCAGGAAGGGCAAAAATGAAAAGGAGGATGTGGGTCAAGGATGTAGATTAGAAAAAGGATCTGACAGAGGCTTAGGCAGCTAGTTGGGAAACCACTTCTGGGGGCGGGGCGTGACCTCTGGAGGGCCGCGCTCGGAGAGACCTTGCACATCCCCTCCGTGAGGCTCCTGGAGGCTCCCTGAGCCGCCAACCCCACCTTCCAGGTGAGGCAAATGAAGCTCACAGAGCTGAAGTAACTCACTCAAGGCGTCAGCACTCCTGAGTGGCAGGGTCAGGACCCAGGTGGCCGGTCCGTGTGAGTTCAAGGGGCCACTAAGTAAACGACAAGAGGCAGGCGGGGACTCTCTCCTTCCCCCCTCAATAAATACATGGTAAATGTGTACAGTGTGCCAGGCATTGCTAGGCGTATAGCAGGGAACGAAAGTCCACAAGGACTTTAGGGTTGGGTGACTGAAGGATTTGGAATGTTTTTAGACCATGGTATTCTGGAAGGTCACTAGGCTGGTCCTGCCTGCCTGGCTGTAGGACTGTCTTCACAATGACCTTGAATGCCGAGCCCCAGGCTGTGGACTGGTACCCGGCCCCCAACTGTGAAAGCCACAAAGGCACTCTCATCAGACACTGTCACTGGAGTCAGGTATTAGCACCACCTCCTCATGGAGGTCCAGAGGCAGCCGGAGGAAGAGATGGAGGAACAGACAGAGGAAGGCTGTGCCCTATCCCAGCGGATGCCAGCCAAGGGCCCCAGCAAAGCTGGAAAGAACCTGCCCGTCTCAGTGTAGGGGCCACACCTTCTCCCACACAGTGTTCTCTAGAGAAGGGAAATCCCCCGCCCTGAAACAGCACCAAGAGGTCAGAGATGCCTGCTGAGTCACACTTAGCCTCCCTATACCCTGACTATCCTCTTACAAGTCGGCATTGGCCTAGAAGCAGAAGCCCAGAGCAGCCGTCGGGGGGCAGGCGGGACAGATGTCTGTGCGTGTTGGGTGGAGAGCATCTAAAGGTGCCATCATGGAAGTCTCTGCATGAGAAGCATCTAGAAAGCCAGCTCACCCCTGCCCCTGCTGTGCAACCTTTCTCTTTCCTGATGTCTCTGTGCTGATCCTTTGCTTAGCTTCATGCTGAGCCTGGGTTCTCCCCCTTCCCAGCCCATGTCAGCCCAGCCTAGTGCCCCAGAGCTCCCATCAGCTTACGCACCAAGACTTCTCACTCAGAAAATGTGCACATGTCACATTGTGTTACCACTAGGTTTCCCCGCATGGCCTGAGGTCCTGAAGGGCAGGGACCGGGGACACCTTCCTTTATGCCTGCGGCACCATGCCTGGTCCATCATAGGCACTTAACACACGCAGGAGAAATGGAAGAAAATTTCCCAAGAGCTCTGGATTTTCAGACATTCCTAATGCAACAAGACACACCAGACACAACTGCACTACATAACTGTCCAGCAGATCCAGAGAGCACAGCGCTTGCCCAGGGGTTCTTGTTAATGAACACAAAAGAGGAAGTTAGATTCTCTGAAAAACTCCCAATCGCTTGTCATTTTGAGTCAAGGAACCTGGAAGATGCAACCACGAAAGCAACAAAGGACCACCCAACCCCAAAACGGACAAAGGACATGAACTGACCTTTCTCCAAAGATATATGAATGACCCCACAACCACATGAAAAGATGCTCAGTATCACTAATTGTTACAGACAAGCAAATCAAAACCACGAGATACCACCTAATACCCATAAGGACGGCTACTTTCAACGAAAACACCCCAAAGCCAAAAAGCAGAACATAACAGGTATTGGCGAGGATGTGGAGAAATCCCAACCCTTGAGCATTGCTGGTTGGGGTGTCAGTGATGCGGCTGGCATGGAGGACAGTACGGGGTTTCCCCAAAACCTAAACGAAGAATGGCCATATGACTCAGCAGCTCCAATTCTGAGTGTATCCCCCATAGAACTGAAAGCACGAGCTTCCACTGATGTCTGTACCCCCGTGTTCATAGCAGCATTATTCACAATAGCCAAAGGTAGGAACCACCCCAAAGTCCACAGACGGATGGCTGGATAAAGAAGTAGGGTGCATCCATTATACAGAGGAGGGTATATTAAGGTGGGATATTAGTCACCCTGAAAAAGGAACGAGGTTCTGACAGGCTACATTACGAATGACCCTCGAGGACGTTACGCTGAGTGAACAAAGCCGGTCACAAAAAGACAACTACTCTGTGTTTCTACTTGAGGAACTCTTTAGAAGAGTCAAATTCATGGAGACAGAATGTAGGAGGGCAGTTACCAGAGGCCAAGGGGACCGTGGAATGGGGAGTCACTGTTGAGTGGTGCAGAGTTTCAGTCTGGAATGATGGAAAGTTGGGGAGCTGGATGGGGGTGATTGTTGCACAACCATTAAACGTACTTAATGCCACAGAATTATATACTTCCCTGTGCATTTTATGTTATGTGTATTTCACTGTAAGTCAGAATAAAGGAATGGATGGAGTGTGGATGCCTCTTTGAGGAATTTCTTTAGAATCAGCCAGCCATAATGTCTAGTCCAGCTGTGTGAGATCAGATGACACTCTGCCTGTCTGAATCAAGTCCCTCCTCTGTATAATGGGCTAAGAATACCCCAAAGAGAGGGTAGAAATACCCACTTCATGAAACAGATCTGAAGATTGAGTGAGATGTTGGATAGGAGGTGCATCGCCTAGGGCCCTCATCGGTCACCCTTCTTCCCAGCGGGTCCCTGGAGGGTCCTTTCCGCTGGTCTGCTGTGCCTTTGGTGCTCACATCCAGCTCACCTTTCCCAGCACCTGCAGCCCTCCCAAGTCCCATTCCTGAAGGGCAGCTGCCAGCCTTCTGTGATGGAGGTGGGTGGTGGGCAGAGCCCTCCAGGGCCTCCCCAGAGCTCTGGCAACAAGCAAACAAGCGAAGGCTGAAATGGGAAAGGTAGAATTTCACTCTCTGTGGGAAGCTTGTGGTAAATATATTTTTAGAATGGGAGAAGGAAGAAGGTATTTTTAGGATAGGGTACTCTTCCCACTACTTCTCAGATCCCACTTCACCAAGAAGAGCCACCTCTGTGGGGAAGGGAGAAGAGGGGGCAGGAGCGGGGAGCCCAGGGGTCTCTCTGAGGGGTGAGGCAGCCAGCAGCCCCTGCAGAGCAAGAAATGACCCCGTGCTTTGTCCTGAGGCCAGCGCCCCCAGGGGGTTCAAACCTCTGGCCAGAGCCCTTCCATCCCTTCCAGAACCACCTCTGGGGAAGGGAGCCTGGAGTTCCTTTCCCCTGGATGGCCACATCCCCATTCTCCCTTCAGGATGACCTGAAAGGGAAGTTTATAAGAGGAAAAGGAATGAAAAGGATCCTATTTAACAGCACATACTGGGCGGGGGAACTTCCTGACAGGAAATGCTGTGGAAACCAGGCCCGGTCTGGCCATGGAAAACTGGTTTGGCTCAAAACTGGCCAGAGTGGACAGAAGACCTCTCGAGCAGCTGTACGTCGCAATTAAACTGGACTTGTCCGAGGTCACGTTCTTTCTTGTTCCTCTAAGCAAGCAGACATTGTAATAATCTGTACACCACAGGGGGAAAAAGGTACCACTTTTTTTTTTTTTTTAATCTGAGGAAAAAACCCACCCTGATTTGGGTTGCAGAGACAGAAAGGGCTACTGGTCGGGCCGGCAAATCAGCCCCAGATGGAGGCAGCTGAGCAGAGCCAGGCCGAGGAGGGCCACTGCCATCCAGCCACCAGCCTGAGTCACCCGGGTGGGGAGGGCGGCAGCGGTGGGCAGGGGGCGGTTATCTTTCTTCTGGGGCTGGTGTGTGGGGTGTAGGAAACAATAGAACAGAAGAGTCCTTGGGGCTGGGCCCGGCACAGTGTTGGAGGCAGGTAGAGACAGGTTCCCGGCAGGCCTCTCTTCTGCACCAAAGAATCCCAACAGGCCCTCCATCTGAACAGCGGGAAGGCCTCTCCTCCCCCTCAGCCTCTTCCTCTCCTCCCCACCCGTGCAACAAGACCTTGCAATTCCCTATTCGCCGGCTAAGTCTGGCTGTGGCTGGCCAGCTGGTTTCCGCCCCTGCTTCCCCACCCGCTTTCCCTAAGAGCCAGGCCATCCTGGCGCTGGCATGGGTGGCTCAGTCCTGGGACCCTCTCCCCTCCCCCCACACCTAGGCTTCTGCTCTCTCCAAGTTTCCTTTTCTCTCTGCTCCTTGATGTCCTTTCTTGTGATCCCTAATGGAGATGCAAGCTCTTAGGAGGAAGGCCCTGTTGCTGCCTCTTGGCTACTGTGTTAGCCAGCAATGGGGGGATCTGGTGACACTTGTCTCCTGGAATGCGAGCTTTCTGGAGCATGGAGCTCCCCTGTCTTGATGGCCTTCTAGCTATCCAGCAGTGAGCCTGGCCCAAAGCCGGGCTCCGTGAGTGTCTGCCATCCGAATGGATGAATACCGTGGGCATCAAGGCTTAGAACATCCCAGCACCACTCTGAGGCGGGCTTGGTGGCTCCTTGTATAAAGGAGAGGGTTTTTGTGATATCCTTGAGTCAAAGATAGAAGTCAGCCTGGGACAGAGCGTCCTGGTTTTCCCAGGCCTCCCAAACCTTCCCATGATGGAAAGGGGAGAATAAAGGCCTGCTCTCAAAGAGGCGCAGAGAACAGAATGGAGACATTTTTTGCAGGACCGTCTCCGAGCTCTGTGGCCTGGGGAACGAGAGAGGGAAATGGCAGGATCGGGGACACTTGTCTCATTGGGGGACGCACGCCCAGCTCTCCTGCCATCCACAGGCCTTCCCGCTCTGATGTTCTGGGGTGGGTCACATAGTTACTAATATTCTGGCACCTTTTTTTTTTTTTTTTTAAATTCTCAAATTTTCCTTGACCCTTTGGCTCCTCTAGTTAATTAAACTCACATCTTTGCCAGTATCAAAACTAGGTCATCTGTTAAAGAGCACAGGGAAGACAGAGGCGGCATAAAGAAGGAGAGAAAAGAGAAAAGAGGTGTTTTACAACTTTTCTGGTATATAGGCTTCTGTGTATTTTCTCAAACACTGCTTTCCCATCCCACGTACGACAGGGATCGTTACGAGGAAAGCGATGTTTGAGCATCAGTATGAGCAACTCCTCAGAATCCGGCACTAAGCAGACTCCTCAGCAGGCAGACTTGGGCTCAACCTATCACAGTCTCCTGGCCCAAAGGCCCACCTTGCTCTACAGGACACCAGAGGCACAAGAGGGGCCCTCTGGTTTTAGCTGCATCTGTTTGATGGCGGTGCTGGTGATGGCGGCGAGGGTGGGAGGCCGGGGGGGGGCGTGGAGGTGTGGAGGGGCTTCTAGCCCAGCTTCTAGAGAAAGAAGCTAGACGGAAGCAAGATGGAAGTATCACAGCCAGCCCAGAGAGTTTCAGCCTCCAGGGGACTCCTTGGTGCCTGGGGCTCCGGGAAGCCCAGTAGTGGTCCTTCTTCCCTGACCATGGACTTGGCTGAGATCAGTGATGATCACGCAGTGTTGGGCTGATTTGTTCCACTTCCCACCTCCCCACAACCAGGATGGGACCCGTGAGCTTAACCTGCTAGCCTCTGGGACAGCAAGAGCCCCAGGCCTGTTTCAGGTTCTCCTCAGGAAGGGGTAGATCAATTCCTCTGGCTTTTTCCCAGAGGTGGTTTCCTCCTTCCTGCATCTGAACGGGACAGTGTGCGGGTGAAACACAGGTGCTGGAGAGAGTCCACCTGCTCTGATGGCTAATCCCTCAGCATCTGCAGAGATTGGGACCAGGGGCTCCAGACACCTCCACTATCCCCCGCAGATTGAACAAAGAATGGGTTTATGGGCACCTAAGGCAGCCTTTGGCACCAGAACTCCGTGCAGAGGGAATGCTTGCGGCTGGCACCTCCCTCCCTAATCCTCCTCCCCGGGGCAGGGTAGGGCAGCTTCACCAATGCCCACTGAGCCCTCTCCACGTGACAGACCTGGGCCAGGTGCTGCTGGAATAAAAAGCAAGGTGGGCGGTGGGGGGGGTCAGGACCCCACCTAATGAGTGGCCTCTATGTCCCAAGTCCTTTGTGAAGGGCTTGACTCCCATACCTGGGTCTGGTTTTGTTTCCACAGTTCTGGGAACACAATCCTGCAGTGCAATGGGCTCTTCATTAATAACTGTAAAGGTCAATGTGGGAAGGGCCTGGGAAAGAAAAACAGAAGGTGCCCCAGGGCCCAGAGGGGGGGAGGTAGGGGTGGGGCTTCTCTTGGGGGAAGGGCTACCCGCAGCTTTCCCGTATCCAGAACACTAACTCCAAAGACTCCTTGCTTTCTAAGCACCTTGATCTGAGACTAAGGCGGAGGTTGACTGATACTAAGGAAAATACTGGTTGGCCAAGTGACTGATCTCTCAAGCAGAGTAGAAGCAGGAACCCCAGGGGCAGGAAGAACAGGGAGGGGGTCCTGGCCTGGCAGTGACCTAGTTCAAGTTACCAAAGGACTTGCATCCTCACTGACCCATTGAGGCCTCGGACAGCGACCGGTAATGGATTCCACGGTGAACCCTCTGGACTTGCAGGCCAGAGCCAGGGGTCCCTTAATGCACTGCTCCACGGAGAGCTCCGGTAGCCCAAGTGCACTTGGTCCCTGCATGCCCCATCCCCCAGAGATCTGGCTGTGCCCCCTTTTCCATTCATCTAATTAAACCAAAAAGGAAGCTCCAGTAGACTACTAACCTGGGTTTAATGCCTCTCCTTATGATCCTGCATGTGTCTGACAGCCTCTAAGTGAGAGAGCGCCCAAGGTCTCTTCTAGCAAAGGCAATGAAGACAAAGTGGAAAGAAATTTATGATCTATTTAGTGTGGGGGGTGAGGAATGAGTAAAGAAAGGCAATACAGGCTCATTCGTAAGAAGTCAGAAAATACAGAAAAGGAAAAGGAAGAAAATAAAAACCACTGTCTATCCTGGCTACACAGGGACAGCCCCAAGCACAACTTGCAATATCTATATTTTTATGTAGATAGGTACTTTAAAAATGGGATTATATGCTATAAACTGCCTTATAATATAGTTTTTGCCCCCACTTAACAATATTCATAAATTCCAATGCTGTCTCCACTGCCTTTGCTAGAAAGGAGTGGTTAGGGGCTATCATAAACACATTGGGTGTTAAAGTCAGTACTAAGTTGTTAGCTGACGCCTCCTCCTTGATTTAACTGGACTTGTTGGAAGAGCATTGGAAAGAAACCTACAGTCTAGGAACATATACTGGCAGCCATGTTGAACAATTTTGTCCTAGAACAAATAATGGAAGAATTCTCCATCTTCTGGGTTTCTAGCATCCATCTCCTCTAAATAAGGGGGGTCTTCTGGATATCTGGACACTTTTAGAAAGCAACCGTGAGTGGATAAGGGTCCCTGTCCTCTTGGGATTCCCTGAGATCTGTGCCCTGGTCACCAGGGACCCAACTGCTTAAGTCTGTGTTCCCAAGGGAGTTAAAGGGGAATGGATAAACTCGGTCAATAGAGACAAAGCAGATGGTCCTACTTCAGGCCCACCTGAAAGGTAAATGTTTTGAATCTAAACTATTTGGTGTGGCCGAATTAACCAGATAACGGTCAGGCCTGTCCCCCATAGAATTTTGGAGTCTAATTCTCCCACAGCTGAGCATGGCATGAACCAATCAAAAGTTAAAGGTCAAAAAAGTTCCAGAAGTACTTGGGAATGTCCCAGAGACCTCTTTGTCTTGTGCCTATGAAAATTTCAATACAGGAAATTGTTGTCAATTTCCTTGCATGAGTGGGGGTGACATTTAGCAGAAGGAAGTGGGTGGTGCTTGAAAATTACCATCGGTGATTCTGTTATGGCACCATCCAAATACGCCCCAAACCTCATACCTCAACTTGTGCAATTCATGCACCAAACCAGGATGTGTGGGGCATCACTGCCCCACCCAGCCAGACCGAGCCTAGTACAGGGCCTGGCATGAAGAGGCCACTCCATGTGTAAGACAGCTGGATGGATGGGTGGAGGGATGGATTAATGGATGGATGGATGGATGGACGAACAGATGGGTAGATGAATGGACAGATGGAGAAACACGCAGAGAACGTATAGTCAGGCCATGCATAAATGACACCAGGAGGCTTAGCTCCTTTAGCATCAGAGGTATGTGTGGAAGTGTCAGGAGATGAATATTGGAGGGCACTGCAGCTAATTGTGGCAGAAACAACACTCAATGACAATGGTAAGTGTGTGGGCTCCACGCCAGCACTTTCTATGGCCCGGACTTGGGCCCTGCCTGCTGCACTGTTGCCTCCCTGCTTGCCAGCATGAGATGGTGGGGAGGACTCATCATCGGCTCCTTCCATCCCACCTTCCACAGCTCCCATGGCTGGCTTCCAGCCTGAGTGTCAGCTACATCCACCCAGAATGATAGCATGCAGGGGTGTACCCAGGAGAGGCTGGCAGCCAGGTGGCCAAGGATCTGTTGTTTCAAGGAGCAAGCTAACCTAACATGAGTCTTCTGAGGTGGAGAGAGATGAAGGACCGAATGGATCTCAGGTGGTTCCCTCAGGGTTGGAGGTGACAAGAGATTTGGGTATAGCTGGCTTTTGTCTCCAAGATTGGCCCATCTCCCAGGATTCCAAAAGATCTTCATTCATCTAGGTTCTACTTTAGGGAAGGAGTCCTAAAGGGGGAGAGGCATACAGTCAAATCTAAAGGTGCTGTGTCTCTAACATCTCCAACATGGGACCACAGGCCCCCTTGGGTACCTACAGGTGCCCACACACAGAAGAGGAAGTGGGAGGTCCCACCTCTGTGGGGAGAACACAGTGTGTCAGGGTATCCTTGACCCTGGAGCTGACACCCAGACCCACATTCCACAGGGAGCAGCAGACCCTAGCACAGTGGGAGTAGGCTTGCAGGTGCACAGGGGAGAAGTCGTGGGCCAGCCTGTGGCATAGCAGACCCAGAAGGCAGAGAGGGCAGCCCCAGGCCAGGTGAAAGCCCAGCCGCAGGAGCTGCAGTGTTCTCACACTAGAGTGGCAGAAAGAACCAGAGAAATATTGTTTCTGATTACCACTGTGGCTGGAGTTTATACCCCACAAGTATGGCATGGGAGATGTAGGCTGTATTTATGTAACAGTTATTAGGAATTATAGTGTTTTTTTTTAATTGACGTAAGATTCACGTAACATAAAGCCAGTCATTTTAAATTAACAACTCACGATATTGTCATCAACAACAGGTGTGATTGTCATCATCACCTGTATTTAATTTGGAAACACCCTAAAAGAAAACCCCATACCCATTTACCAATTACTCCCCACTCCCTCTTCCTCAGGCCCGAGAAACACCAGTCTGCTTTCTGAATACTTCTTATAATTGAGATACAACAGGGGTGCCTGGATGGCTCAGTCGTCAGGCATCTGCCTTCAGCTCAGGTCATGATCCCAGGGTCCTGGGATTGAGCCCCACATCGGGCTCTCTGCTTGGCAGGAAGCCTGCTTCTCCTCCTCCCATTCCCCCTGCTTGTGTTCCTGCTTTCACTCTCTCTCTCTGTCAAATAAATAAATAAAATCTTTTTAAAAATTGAGATACGACATACAACTGTTGTGTCTGCTTTCTCTCACCTACTATAATGTCTTCATGGTTCAGCCACTTTGTGGCATACGTCAGTGCCTCACTCCCTCTCATGGTGGAGTACTAGTCCATTGTACAAAATGGATATACTACAATTTGTTTATTCATTTACCTGCTGATGGATAGGTGGATGGTTCTACCTTTGGCTATGATAAATACTGCCGTGAGCACTTGTGCACAAGCATTAGACTGAGTCCCTGCTTTCTCTTTGTTTAAGCATCTGTCTGAGAGTAGAACTGCTGGGGGCATTGTAGAGTTACTGGAGCTACAGTGAACTGAAAGGTCAGTTATTCCAACATTACAGACAGGGAAACTGAGGCCTGGAGAAACGATCCTCCCTGCTGCGGGTCACCCATGCATCTGGATGTGAGGTGTGGCCAGAAGCCAAGTGTCAGAGGCTCTTCTTAGTTCAACCACATGTAAATCGTGACCTGTCTGTGGCCTTCCCTGTGGCTTCCGCGGTGTCTAATACACTCCCACTTGCATGTGATTGACTCTGAATATTTATGGAGTGGATGAATGCAAAAAACAAAACAAAACAAAGCAAAACAAAAACTCCCTCTAGTTTTTAAAAATATGACTCACTATGAAAAGGGAAGTGTCCCTTATCCCATCTCGAAGGGTCAAATCATCTTGAGGTCAGAATAAAATGAGCCCAGCATCCACATCCCTTGGAGACAAACACAACCAGAGTGGGAGCAGGGCCAGCTTGTCACTCCATTCTTTCATCTGTTCCTTCCCAGCTACCTCCACTTCTCTTTGTCACCTCCCTCAGGAAGGGGTGAAGCTGGCCGTGCCTTAGAGTGAGCCACTGTGGCTCTAGGAGAAAGTGGTCAGCTCACCCCTCAGCCAGAATCTCTTAGGATCCACACACACAGCAGAAGGCCCCCTCTGGGCCGGGTGGTGGGCTCAAGCCCACTGGATAGGCCAGCTGTCCCATTGGGCTCTCATGGTACCAAGCGAGTCCATCATGTGGGGCATGATGGGGTCCCAAGTCTTCCTGCCTGGCAAGCGACAGGGGGTCTGGGAAAAGGGTCTGTGCTAGTAGACACCAGGAGTCTCCGCTGGCAAGAACGCCTAGTCCACTGACCAGTGAGCGTGTGCCCAGCAGTTAGAGGGCCCGGGCCAGCTCCTTCCTCGCTCTTCTGCCTCCTCCACCAGCTGCACAAGGCTCTCCTAATGACCCTGCCGCTCCTCCAGACGCAGGGAAGGGGCATCCCCACACACTGGCAAGCCCCGCCGACATCCTAATGGTTCCTCTGGAGCCCACCTGACAGTGAAGGGCCTTCTGCACGTCCCTACCAGCGGCGAGACGAAAGCCCGGGTCCAACCAGCCCTGCATGGAGGACAAGCACTTCTGAGCTAGCTGTCAACCTCGGCACTCAGGACCCTGGGCTGCTTGAGGTCATCGGGGGCGTCCATAAACGACCGTGTGTGGGTCTCACCTCACGCTTCTCACGGTTTTCCGTGGACTCCAGTGAAAGGCCACAGGCTTTGTGTACTGGCATGCGGACGGAGCTAAAAGAGCCACGGAGGGTTCTCCACAAAAGGAAGGAGCAAGGACGGGCTCGGGGTCCACCTTATCCACTCTATTCCCCGTGCTGTCCCTGCCTGGCTGCGCCAGTCATCTTACCTCCGTGGGCCTCTGTTCCTGCAGCTGTAAGGGAAGGAACGGGCTCTGTACCATCCCCAGAAGCTCTACAGTGCCCTTGGCGGTGACCTCCATGCCCCAGCATGTGTGCCCCTGACACGGATGTGTGACAGCAGGCTGTGGCTGTAATGTGACGCGCAGGCTGCCGTGTGCGCATGGCCGATCCCTGTTGCGACGGCACACAGCTAGCCCCCGAGTCCACGATGCCCCCCGTGCTTCGCTGAGACCTGCTGCCAACCTCTCCACATTCCTCCTTTGCCTTGGCCACTCCACAGAGCCCGGACAAGCCCTCATGCCCCCTCCCATCGTCAGCTTCTCCACTGGGTTCGTGCCTTCTTCCGTCCACTCCTCCTCTGTGCAACCTCTCAGCAGCCTTCTTTCAGCCACCTGCGGAGCCAGAGACAAGCAGACCTACAACCCTCCCTGGGGAGCCCACGGCCTGGAGCGTCAGGCAGCCCTGCGCTCCAGTAAACAGACTCTGGGGGGTCACGTCTGAGGATAAGCATGCTTACTGGGGAATAAATGGCGGGGGGAGGATTGGAGCCACCTTAGAGGAAGTGGCCTCTTGGGGAACAGGGAGGACCAAAGCCAGGCGGCCCTGGTTGGCTGCCCCTACTGCAAGTAGGGGCAGGGAAGTGCCCTCCCAAAGTGCAGGAGGAAGCCACACTCTCCCTTACCCACCAACCCCCATCACCACCCCAGGCAGCCCCTCTTCCCCCTGGCCACAGTGGCTTTCTCCTTCCTGTCTCTACAGACCCATGACGAGCATTTCTCCGCCCCTGATGCTGATGGTTTGCCCTCTTATGATTGATCCCATGAGACCCTGGACCTCCTCTCAGAGTCCTGTGCCTTCCAGAGTCAGGGCTGGGCATGGGTTGTGACAATGCTCCTTCTAGGGACTTCTTTCCAACCCCCGATCAGGGGCTTTCTCCCATTGGCTTTACCCAGTCCCCCTTCCCCAATCCCGCCTCCTGCCTGCAGGTCAGCAGCGCCAGAGTCGGGTCCAGCTCAGCAACACATTTTGAACCCATGCTACATGCGACTCTATGTCTGAGGCTTCCGCATGGAAGCCACTGGCCCTCTGTCACTGTGGGCACATAAAAGTCAGTCAGTCAAATGAAGATGGGCTGTGGGTCTAAAATAGATACAGGATTTCGAAGACTTCGTACCAAAAAAAGAAAAAAAAATGGGGGGGAATAGAGCACTCATAACTCTTACATGAATTACATGTTGAGATAATAATGAATATACTGGGTTGAATAAATGAATATACAAATATATATTATATATAGAGGATCCGATGCATATATATATATATATATATATATATATATATATATATATATAAATGAATATACTGGGTTTAATAAAATACACCATTCAGGTTAATATCACCTATTTCTTTTTCTTTTTTCAATGTGACTACTAGGAAGATTTTTTAAGTGCCTATAAGACAGTGATGGTTTATACCCCCGGAGACGCCAGGAGAGGAAAGTTTGTTCCCACACTTCGGGCTTCACGATGGTTTGGGGTCTGGGCATTCCAAATGGGCTGAAATTAAAACAGTCTCCCCAAAAGTATTTGTTTGCCACATAACTGTGCACCATTTTCTTGTACCACTTGCTTGGAGAAGACTCCAACGTGCCAAACCTTCAATAGGGCAGCGGAGCGGGGGAGCATCTGGGACCGGACGGGGAGTCTGATCCATCATTTTCCTCCACGGTGAGGCTACAGGTGAAAGTCTCCCACAACAGTCTCTGGCTGTGAGCACAAGGTTGGCCATGCTGGGAGCTTCTCAACCCACCTCCATTCCTAGCAATCATGTCACTTATTGGCAGGGACCCAAACAAGACGGAGCCATCACTCCGACCCTCCGTGGAGAGGAAGCCAGCTCAGAGAAGTGCCGGAATCTGGCTGAGGAGGGAACGGCCGTGCAGGCTCAGCTCCTTGGCTGCCCTCTGGGATGTTTGGCTGTGGTGAGGTATTGGTTGGGGGAGTCGTAGTATGTGACCAGAAACTCAGAAAGGAAGAGACAGTCCAGGCAAACAGCACACTCTGAGTTCCTTCCACATGCCGGATGCAGGTTTGAGGAAATCCCATGATCCTCACCACGCCCCTGCTCGGTGGGTGTGAGCCCAGTTTATGGAAGAGACAATAAAGGCTCAGAAGGTTCAGGGACCCAGCCTAGTGTGGGCTGCTTCCCACTGCTCCTCCACGGAGAGGATCCGATGCATGAAATTGTTGGGGAATGGGGCCTGGCCCAGAAATCAGGCCACGTGTCCCAGATTCAAATCTCGCCAGATTCAAATCTCGCCAGTGCTTTCCCCACCCGAAACTCATTGTTCTTGAGAAGAAAACATAGGCATTGGTGAATAAGACTAGTGTTTAACTTTAAGACTGTAACTCACTATAACATTTTCTTCATGATTAGGAAATAAATCTGTATGTGCGTAAAACTGTGAAAAGTTTGAATATTTATTTTAACTACATAATGAGGCATGTTGTTATTTTCTATTCTATTTTCTGTCTCTCTCTGTGTTTTTAAGCTGGGAGATGGCCATCCGCTAGATGAATTAAATGACCCATCATAGTTTCTCCCCTACAGTTTGAAAAACATGGTCCTACACGATTGATTTCCAAGTGCCTGTCCAGAACTAATATCCTGAGGGTCTCTTCCTGACGCCACACCGAAAATCTGTGAGCAGGTCTCAGATCAGCGTTCTTCCCAATATTCCTCCCGCCCCTCCAACTCCTTTTCTCCTCCCCTCATGTGCCAGCCAACCCCTCCCCCACCCACCCACAGGTGAGGCAGAGAACAGAGCACAATTGTCTGCACTCGAAGACACGCTGGGACCAGAGATTGGGACCAGGAGGCTACTGTATGAAATGTTGCCTCTGACCCCCAGATCGTCCTTTCTGGAGGCCATTCGCTGAGATACGGAGATCTCTGTATTATAATTGAGTACTTCTCTGTGATGGAATTGGTTGTAATAGGGGTTTACAGGAAAATGTGTTTCAGAGCCCCCCAAAAAGAGGGAACTGAGTAGTTCCCTGGATTGTTAAGTGGTGCCTGTACAAGGTGACCCTGGTATTCCTTCTGATTTCAGGTAATAAACCGCCTTATTTCAGCAACCCCTTTTCCTCCTACCTTGTCCCTTCAGCGGCCTAGGATGAGGAGCTGAACGTGCCCTAATCCCACCAGTGAGTGCTGAATTGTGTTGGCAGAAACAGACCTTTAAACACAGCGAGATTCTGTCTGGGGATTTGTTGCAGGGACAGCCTTAACCAGAGAAGCAAGGAGTTGCTGCCAAGTGCCTGTGGAGAGCCTCTACACCTAAGCATTCTGGAAGCTTCTGTGGGCATGTGGCCTCTTCTGCATCCAGGTTTCTTGTCCATTACCCCTGGATGGATGTCCCGCTGGGAAGGGTGGCTTCCTGAACTGGGAGGCAAGCATGGGCACGGGCTCCCAGCCCCATGGCAGCTAAGGAGGGTTGTGACGGGTGCTAGGGGAAGGCGGGAGCCCAGCGGAGGCTCAGCCTTCAGAAGGCCAGGGAAGGGAACCAGCACTGAGGAGCCTAGACCAGCAGCCAGGAGCAGACAAAGAATGAGGTCCTGCCAAACAAATGTCGCTCCGACCCGACTGCTGGATGTTCTAGTGACCCTCTACCTGTCGCCTTGACGAGTTAGTGCTCTGTTTCACTTCTCACTTTCTTTTATTTCAACTGTCATATTTGGACCTATTCTACCTTTGGCTTTGGGATAACTCTTAGGAGTGGTGGCAGGTGACATTTGGGGTCCTGGCCAGCCTTCCTTCACTGCTCCTGTGCCCCTCAGGCCTGACTGCAGTGGGGGCAGGAAATCTATACTTCCCCCGGCCATGCAGCCTACCCCCGGAGATCCCAGTGCACCGTGAGCCAGGGATGGGAACGTGGCCCAGGCCCCAGCACCAGGTCTGGGTTTTGCTTATACAGACTCAGACCCGGCAGGGCCCAGACGGGCTTTTGGGGCTCTCTGGGCCAGGGCAGAGCTCTCCCACATGCTTCTTGGGTTCTAGAGCACCTCGTTTGCAGCACCTGGCAGCACACAGGCAGAAATGACAGCTGCTTGCTTGGGGTGGGGTATCAGGAGCTAGAAAGAGCGTCTCTCACCCTGACCCTTTTCCTATTTACCCCCAGGCCTCCATGTCTGTCTGATGCCCATAATCCCACAATCAAAGCTTCATACCTTTGGGGCAAGCCAAACTTGGACTTCAGCTCATATTAAAATGCCCATCCCTGGGAGTGGTGTCATTAAAATCTTATCAGTCATTCACCTCTTAGAATGAATGAGTTCATTCAAATCAATTCAGCTGAACTCAAGGGCTGAGCTTGGGTCTGGGCCTCTGCTGGGCCTTAAGGTGGATGGGAAGGTGAGAAGATGCAGTCCTTGCTTAAAGGCCCATAGGCCTTGGGCTCTTTTCCTGAGAGCAGACTTTGAAGAGGGGATGGGAAGTTTCCAGAGAAAGGAGGAAGGAAAGACGAGCTCCATTTCCCGACCTGGGCACGCTGTGTTGCATGCCCACAGGGACTCTTCACCACCCCCTCAGTAGAATTTTCTTCACCAGAAACATCGGTCACAGGCTAATCATGGATGGGAATTCGCACCGTCTGAACACATGTGAACTAATAAGGAGTAGAGGATGTAAAAACACAGCCCCTAGTCCACAGTTTGCATTCCTGCTCTGCTCTGTTAGCTGTGGCTCTGAGTAAACGATCTAACCTCTCTGTGCTTTAGTGTTCTCCTCTGTCAAACGGGGAGGTTAGCAGTGTCGACCTCCTAGGGTTGTTGTGAAGATCAAAAGAGTTGGTAAGCTGGGTGAACGTATCATTAGTAGTTTCTAGAATCACTGCAAAAAGGTGCAATTGCCTCCTGCTTCATCAGTGGGCCTGTGTATTGTGCTTGCTCCCAGATAAGGTCATGGACAAGGTGATGAGATGTCATAGA
This sequence comes from Mustela putorius furo, assembly GCF_011764305.1. Taxonomy (NCBI): domain Eukaryota; kingdom Metazoa; phylum Chordata; class Mammalia; order Carnivora; family Mustelidae; genus Mustela; species Mustela putorius. The sequence continues at coordinate 41,169,986 of NW_025422010.1, forward strand.
TTGGAACAGTCTATCTTATGATAACGAGGCAGGTGAAGCAGCAGAGCCTGGGACAGACTCAAGTTTCTGAGAGAGGACACCAAGGGCAGAGGGTGGGCCTGGCTGTGACTACCGAGGGCAGCTTTGGTCTGGAAGCCACATATGGGATCCAGAGACCACACACCATTCAGAAAGGCTAAGGGGCCAACGGATAGAGGCACAGGCTTTGCCACAGGTTACCAGATGATGAAAGTGCGTCATTAGGGGGAAATGACACTTGGCACTCACTAAGCGAATATAGCCAGGCCTGCATGTCTCAGGTGGTAGGTTCCCCCAGACATGGAGGGACAAGAGCAGGCAAGAGCGTGAGCACCCTGCTCGAGGGTGGGGTAGGGAAGCCCCGACGTCCCACCAGGAGAGGGATGGCATCATGTCATCCTTTTTCCAGCGGCTTCGTGCAAGAGTTTGGATATGGCTGCGGGTCAGATCCCAAACCTCCTGCTCCCTTCACTAAATTATGCTACCTTGTTAAATAGAGAATTTTACTTTTATTCTCACATATATATTTGATTTTAAAATTTATACATGTTCATGAATAAAACTTGGGAAATAAAAAAAAATCACATTAATAAGAAGAGACTGATACTTCTCTGTCTACCTCCTAAGATCAATTCTTGTGAGAAAAGAGTTGATAATGTGAGTCCAGCGCCCGGTTGGTAGGATGCGCTCCGTAAACATTAGTTAGACTTAGTATCCACTGGCAAATCTCTTCAGGGGAAACTGAGTGTGGACGGTGGGGAACTAGGCTTTGGGCTCACTATAAGGAATGCTGGTCAGGGACAGACTGTGGAAACTCTTATGGATATCTGGGGTCTTCAGAGCCTCCTCCCTCCTCTGGCCAGGGCCCCGGCCTGTGTCCAGTGGCAGGCTCAGTGACCCTGGCCCAGGTGGGAGGCCTCTGAGGGGCTCTAGCTCCTTCTCCAGGCTATGCTCCAGGATCCCCCGCTACATGGAGATCCCTCCTGACCATTCACAGGCTGTCTCAGCTAGAAGTCATCAGAGGCCACCACTGATGGATGGCTTGTCCCAGGCAACTCCTGGTTGTCCTGGGTTGGTGGGGGCAGAGGGGCAGTAGGACTGCCTGCCTTCTCAGTAGGACTGCCTGCCCCGTTAAGGAATCGTCCTTCATGCCAGGGGTGTAGTACTAAGCACCAAGTACCCATAGCATGAAGGACGATTCCTTAACGGGGCATTCACTTTGCCCCCACCTCCTTCCTGGGCTTTTCTTTTCCTCCTTGCTGTATGAGCACGATAGCTACAACGAGATTCATTGAGCTCTGAGGCTATGCTCTGAACAGCCTCAGGAGGTAGATACTAGCACCATCCTCCTTGTAGAGATAGGATACTGAGTCACACAGAGGTTAGAAAACACACTCAAGGTCACCAAGCTCATTGATGGAGCTGGGATTGAACCCCAGAAGCCAGGCTTCAGAGCAGGTGTTCCATTCTGCTCTCCCATGGGGCCACACCCAGTGTTCTCTCAGCCAGGTTTGCTTCCTGTTCTCCCAACACCCGTGCACACGGTCCTGCTGCTCACATCCACTCTTCCATTGCCCGGGACACCCTGCCAGAGTCCAGTCTCTCACCACAGTGCAGTCCACACTTCGGGGGTCACATGGAATCAGTGAAGAGTGCTCTGCGCTCGGGCAGAAGACATCCTCCCCTGTTTGCTGTTTTGGTGATGCACGCGAACACCGTTCCACCTGCCTTATTGGATGCCAAGGGCCCCTCTGTGCATCCTTGACCTTCTTACAGCTGCCCGAGCAGGCTTGCGATTGTTTGTTAAATGAACGAATATAGGATGTGCAACAGGTTGTGAACTTGGCACACGCTCTAATCCAAATTAATCCAATTCTGTGTTGGAGGGGGTATTATTAGTCCCATGATGCAAACAACAATAATGATAATAACGATAGGTCCCATTTAGTAAGTGCTGCCTCTGTGTCAGGCATGGTGCTAAAGGGTTAACATATATTTTCTCAGTAACTCCTTCCCACTATTCTGAGAAGTAGCTTCAAGTACCTCCACTCTCCAGATGTGAATACTAAGGGTGTTGCCCCGGAGCTGCTTGGAGCCACCACCGAGTTCTCCAGGGCTGACTCCTCAGCCCTGGCTGTTTGCTGTTGAGAACGCACTATCCTCCCAGGCCTGGAGGAGGCACCCAGAGACACGCCCCCCCCCCCCACCCGGCCAAGAAAGGAGGACATCCAAGTTCTATGAACAAAGGCAAGATATGCAAAAGTACCTGTGACTTTAGGTGACAAGGAGGACATTGGGTTTCCTGTGAAAAGGCAAATTCTCTGAGTTAAGAAGCTGAATACAATGTAACCTTAAAATACGATTCTTGGGGTGCCTGGGTGTCCCTCGGTTGAGCATCCAACTCTATTTGGGCTCAGGTCATGATCTCAGCGTTGTGAGATCAAGCTCCATATCTGGCTCCAGGCTGGCTGTGAAGCCTGCTAGGGATTTTCCTTCTCCCTCTCCCTCTGCCCCTCCTCCTCCCCAAACAGGATTCCTGCCACTTAAGGTGTTGGGGACTTAGAGCCTCCTTTCCAGGATGCATTTGCTTTAAAAATAGGCTATGTTCTTACACTTGCTACTCTCCCACTTCTCAGATCTGTTCGAAGTGGTCAGAGCTACGTCTCCTCTGAGAGCTGGGCTCCAGGGTGCCCCTCTACCCCCGAGCCCCCAAGCCTGCCCAGCTCCTGGGAGCCACTCAGCGGCTGCTATCCGGTGCCTGCTAATACTAGTCTCTGGCCCAGGACGGATTAGATCCCAGGGAAGGTACCGTCCCCAATTTTTCTTATTTCTCAGGATTCGCTTTTGCCTTTTGCCTTATTCTACTTCATTCTCTCCTTGCTATTTTTCAAAGCTACCCTTTACTTTTCAAAAAGACCAAAAGTAGCAGGTTTACATATATACACGCATTCATACACAGGTGTGATCGACAGCGGTACTGACACCCCCTTCATCAAGGTCCGACTCTGAAAGTCCATTTTCGGTGAAACGAAATCCATGCCAGGTTGAGCCTACATTGCCGGACAGACTTAGGATGGGAGAAATGGTTATGGTAACAGCATAAAGATTTGGTCTGGGTCTTCATGGAGTCTCACAGTCTAACAGGAGAGGAAGAAGGCATGCCGCCCAAATAAGCAAGCTCTCCCTCGGTTCCAGCTACCCTGGGGCCCACCAAGTGAATGAAACAGTTGTAAGCTTGTAAGCTGGCCCCATAGGAGCTGGAAGAAGGACACGTTGCCCTGGCTTCGGCTGTTACAGAGCCTCGGTCTTGAAGGATGGACAACATTTACAGACAGATAAGCTCTGGGCTGAGAAGGGGGTGGGCAGATGGTCCACGAAAAACAAACAAAAATCAAACCTGTATAAACAAAGGAACAATAACAAGAACACAGGTGGTATGTCCAGATGATCAAGGGGTTCCATATCGATCCATGGGATGGACTGATAGAAACGGTGAGTGTGAACCTGACAGTAGGCTGGGGGGCGTGGCTGTCAAATCCTGGGGCTTCTGCAATGCCAGCCTAAGGAACCTGGCCTTAATCTGATAGGCAATGGGGAGCCACGGAGGACATCTGGATGCAATAGTGATGGACTGGAAAACAAATCAGCTGGTGGGGGTGTGTCGGCCACGTCTCGGGATGTGGGCTCCTAGCCACAGAGGGATAAGGGCCTTGAAAAGATGACTTGCCCTACACCCATTATTTCAATTAATCAAAACAATCTGGGTCACTGCTTACGTGAGGGCTATGGTGCCCCCGCCCAGGCTTAAGGGTCAGGTTCAGAAAGCCGGGCCCTGGGTTTGTCATTTCCCCAACTCTGCCAGGTGATTCTGATGTCCCTGAGAACAGGGCTCCTTCCTCGCTCTGTCCAGGGGATGCTGTCCACCCCAGAACTGGAATCGCTGAAATGCAGATTCCGATTCAAGAGGCGTAGGGAGGAGCCTGATTTAGCATTTCGAATAAGCTTCCCTGGGATGCCCATGCTGCAAGTTCAAGGGCACGCTCTGATTAAGCAACCAGGAGATGAAGTTTTGTCTTTGTCCTAAACCTAAAAAGTTGTTTTCTACTCTTCAAGGCTTAAAAAACCACCTTGCTACCTGCCTCCTTCAGCCTAATGAATCAGATGCTGGGGGTACAGCCAGATCTGGGAGAGTCTTAAATCTCCCTGAAGCCAGGGCAGGCAAGGGCTGAGTCTCCATCCCTGACTCTGGAAGGTGAGCACTGGTCTCTGCAAGGGCGTCAAGGGTCGTCCCAGGATCCAGAGCTGGGTGCTGTTGGCAGGGGTGTGGCCAATAGGCCGGGCAGGGGGCTGGGCAGCCCTGAGCCCTTCCCAGCCCTTGGCCAGCAGCCCGCACTCAGGAAGCCTCACACAGGGTGGGACACAGGCCTGGAAAGTGACGGGAAAACATCCACATCTAGAGACAGCATGTGCTTTTTCCTATAAGGCCCAGATTTTGTCAGGTCATAAAAGGAGAAGGCGAAGTGGCGGCACCCAGGACATGTCCCATGTCCCGTCTCTGAGAGCCAACCATGAAGCATGGGCGCCCTGCCTGGAGAGAGGAAACGTGCACCCGGCGGAACCCCACAGGCTGGCTGGCTGGCAACGAGGGGAGCTCTCTTTCGGGGTTTGGTGACCAGCTCCTAATCCTGGGCTTCCAATCTCTATCGAAGGGAGTCTCACCCAGGGAGTTAAAAGTCAGTTGAAACGACACCCACGGAGTTCGGGACACCATTCCGCCCTTTCCTGAGCAATCACAGTCTCCATGAGCCCTGCTGCACTGGCCTTCCAAGTGAGCCAGGTGGGAAGAAGGACCCACGTTCCCTCTCCGCTCCTGCTCATCCTGACCGGCCCAGCAGACCTGAGCATGCTCAGTGAGGGGCATCAAGAAAGGAAAAGGATGGAGGATGGAGGATGAGCAAGCTGTGTGTGCTGGGAGAGCCCAGACAGACCGGCACAAGGACGAGGACAGTTCAGCTCGGCCGAGGCCTGTCTTTAGAGCCTTTGCTCCCCCGATCCCCTCCCAAAGCCTCCACTTCCAGGAAGGTTGGCCAACCAGCTGCCCAGCTGCAGGATGAATGGTTTCTGCTCTGTTAGCTGAATCAGGCCCAGCACCCCCCTTTCCGCCACATCTTCTTGGGGCACTCCGGCCCAGCTCTTTCCTCGCTGAGCTCCTGTGGCAGGTGCTGCTCTGGGCGCCCCTTATCTCATTACACAGCTTCCCTCCGCAGCTGTGCTTGCCCATAGACATCGATTACAAGCCACATATGCAATTTAAAATAGCCTGGTAGCTGCCTAAAAGAAGTAAAAAGAAACAATTTCTGACAATATATTTTAACCCAATATATCCAAGATACGATTCTTTCAAGATGTAGCAATCATGATGCATGTTACTTTTTCTCTCTGTCTTTTTTTGCGGGGGTCGGGGAGTGCCGGGGCGGGGAGCGGGGGAGACTGTCATCGAAATCCAGTATTTTATTTTCGTGGTGCTTCCCAATTTGGGGTAGTCACATTTCAAGTGCTTGAGAGCAACAGGAAGCTCGCGGCTATTGCACTGGGCATCTCGAGACAGTATTCATTCTGAGGGCAGGAATCATGTATTAGGGGTCACAGGCACATTGGATGTGAAAGCTGAAAGAAATCTTGGGACCACCCTGTCTGACTCCTTCAGCTGCAAGGCCAGGAACCACCCCAGCCCGTGAGGGACGTGGCTGGCTCTTAATACCTGGGTGAGGACAGCCAGCAGCCAGGCCAGAGTTCTAATCATGCAAGCAGAACCCCAACAATCTTTCTGCATGCGGTGCTGTCTCGGTCTGTGTGGCCTCCCTGGTGCAGGGAGACTCCACCCCTTCTCCCCTTGTACGTCCTTGAGAAACATGGCGATTGGTTAGAGCCCAGTGATACCTTCGGGGCCCGAGCTCTGAGTGTTCGCACTGAGGCCGGTGCCTCCCTTCACCCCCCCAACTCCTCCAATCCTGGGTTAAGCCATGAAGAGATAAGGAGCTGGGAGGAAGAAACATTGGCAAACAAGCCGAGTGTGGACGCCAATCACAATTCTTGGCAGCAGATGGCATTCTGGGAATCATTAATGCGCTCCTATTGCAATAATGAGGGGACCATCCAACCAACAAGCCCGAGAGCTTGTTTGCCCATAGTGGGTCTGTACCTACAGACACGGAGCCCTGGCAGGGATTTCAGGAGGCCACCTCCACTTACTACACTTGCTGTGGTAATCAGTGCTCCCCACCCCCACTTCAAACCTTCTGAGTACCCTCCACACTCTGAACACCAGAGGCTCACCGGGTCCCCCTGGGGAGCCTGGACACTTGGGCACCCCTCAGCCAAGCGCCCCCCACCCTTGCAAAGAGCAGCTATGCCCAAACCTGTTTATACCAGTTGAGCTTGTTACTATTATTTCACAATTTAATTTAATGTAAACTGATGAAACAGAATTGCAGAAAGAAAGCCACATCCAAGTTTTCACACAAACTAAATTGATAGTCTCAGGAGTGAGTCATTGCAAAAATGCTGTTGAGTTAGGTGTGCATGAGATAAGAAAACACTGGAAAGCAAACCAGAAACCTAGAAGGATTTTGCACTCAAGCAGGCTTTGCTTGTGTCTTTATGTCCTTCACTGTAATCTATTTATTCTAGAATCCTCAGATGACGTCTTATTTATGGGGATGTTTATGCAAGAAGAACAGTGGAGGACCCCAACCATGAGACCCATAATCAAATAAAATCCTTGACCAGCTTTGGTGAAGAAGATTCTAAGTTAAAATAAGACATTGAACGTATTCATACACCTTTAGTATACGCCTGCTTTAACTGACTGATTAACTACAGGTTCTGGTCAAGTAATAAAAGCTGATGGGGTCAAATTTTTGCTCACCAGAAAAAGTCCATGAAATACTGCTGGTCTCCACTGAATACTGAGGTTTGAGGTATACGGGGTTTGCATTTTAATACCGGGAGCTTGTATTGGTCAGGACCAGTCAAGACCAGGTAATTCAACAGAGAGGATTCAATGTGAGGGAACTCATGATTAACAAGGGTGGGAGGCTGCTAGACTATCCAGAGGGGAGACCGTCTTAGCAGAATGCAGTAGGCTCTAAGGCCAGAACCATGGTGGGGTATCTGGGAGGAGTTGGAGCCACAGAGAAGACACAGGCATGGTGGAGAAGCCACCACATGTAGAGAGGGGAGAAGAGGGGATATCTGGCTCCTCCCTTCTTCCGGCTCTCCTGCCCTGAGCTAGTGTTTCCCCAACCCAGCAAGGAAGCCCAGGCAACAGTGCTAGTGGGTCAGGGTTTAGGATACAGAGGACAGCATGGGAAAAAATGAATCTGAGGACAGATGGGCCCAGGACTGGCCCAGATCTCCTAAAATCCAAAAAGTCCCCCTGAGTGACTCCAAGTGGCATTTAAGGTTGATCATAGAAAAGTGAAGATTTGGGGGCAACGCAGAGAGAAGCTGATCTTCTTAGTGCCTTACAAGGGTGCTACAGGAAGTGACTGCCTATCCTGAGGCTGGCCTGACAGCAGCTGTGAGGGGAAAACAGAGACAGGGATTCCTTTGGACGTAAACATAGCAGTTCCCAGAAGAGGAAGCAACAAACTGTCCAGGGAAATCCAGAGTCTTCACTGGGAGGCAATGCCACGCTGCATCCAGCTTTTTCAAGTTCTTTTTTCAAGGCTTTTGAAGTTTCAGAGGCTTCTTGCAGATTCTCACCCAAATCCAAAGTCTAGCTCATTGAACTGGCCACGGCCCTCTGTTCTGGCTGTTGTTCAACGGCTGTCCTAAAGTCAGACGTTCCAGACCCGGATGGGCGATGTGGCCATGGCTGACTGGATAATGATGTGATCGTCTGGCTGGCCCCTCTCATTTTCCCCTCACATTATTACTCCACGTGAAGACCTTTTGGGGACCAGCAAGGTTAGGCAGCTCACATTGTGGGGAGCAGCATGTCACAGTTACAATCACTTGACTAGCACTGAAGAGACAATGTGGCCACCAGCCATCAGCTGGGGGTCTTAGGGCAGGTCACGCCACCTCCTGGGTCTCAGGGTCCCTGTCTGTGAAAGAGGGAGATGAACTGACCTTATACATTGTAGGGTCATCCCTCTGACATGAGTTTTCATTGAACAGGCCTTGGAATGGAGGTGAAGGAGAAAAAGGGATCTTACGGAGGAGGCAGATGGAGTCCAGGCACCTTGGAGGACAGCAGATAAAAAATTCCTCGGGTGAGATTTTTTTTTCCCCCATTATCATACGCTTTTCCCCCTCAAAGCAGAATTCTAAGAAATAAATCCTAGTTAATTGAGAGTTCTGGTTACTTGGGGTGCCCTTAATCAAGGTTTTACTGCATTTTCAATTGAAATGAGTTACACACAGGTTTGCATATGCTGTTACTTCTTAAGTGACTTCTGCTCCCTGACCTCATATCTGTTTCATTAAAATTGAACATTTTGAAACGAGAAAAGGGGCATGGAGCGGAATGGTTCCACCTGGATACAGCTCTGGGGAAACAGCAGTCAAGGTGATGAAAAGCAGCATCCAACCATGCCCATACATTAGCTGCCCTACCTGAGAGGCAGGAATTGTATTTCCAACCACACTTCACAGCACTTTTCAACCTGGCCAGGCATTTCTAGGTTATTCTTCTCACTCTGGGGCAGGTAAATTTGGTGCAAAAATCTCCCCCCCCTCCAGTCCCTTCCTAGTAGCAACCATAATTTAACTTCGGCTAGCTAAGCAATGCTGCTGATTATCCCACAACTCTCAAGATGCTGTGTCTCAGAACTCTGGCATTCTTGGGTCTGGACAAATATAAGGAGTCCTTAAATTCCCAGGACCATGTTGAGGCATTCTGTAGCACACACTGGTGTTGCCATTTTACACAGAGATGGAGTGGAGGTTGGCAAGAGCCAAGTCATTTACAGACCTGCACTCTTCCTCAAGCCAGACACCTGGTGGTCAAGGCAGGAGAGGGCAAGCTGCCCGAGTGTAAGCTTTGAGGAGACTTCTGGCACAGGGCTGGCCGATCGGGGTCTTAATATCTGATTATAGGGTGAAGGAACGAATGAATGAATGAACGGGCCTTACTGAGCTATCCTCCTGCAACCCACAACTGAGGGACAGATGGTTGTCTCCTGCCCTTGCTTCCCCCTAAGTATCCAGATGGAGGAAAGCCTATGGTCTGCAAGCTGACGGACAGCTGGTAACCTCCTCTGCGGAACCCGGCAAGGCACAGAAAGCCATATTTCAATCAGAGAGGCGGGCGGCAATCAAGGCAGTCACCCACCCTCTTCTCAAAGCCACCCTTTTCCTGGAAGCTTCTGTTATAGTCCTGTGATACCTGCAGCTCTGCCTTTATTGGGGGTGCAGAACCCTGGTCCCATGACCCTCTCCCACCCCTCTTACAGAAGTGCCTTTTAATTCAGGCAGGTAAACACTGTTACTTTCTTTTAGTGGGAAAGAGAAAACGGAGAATGCACCAAGCGGGAACATCTGATTAGAAAACGAAAAAACAAGAGGCATTTTGATTTCTTTAGAGAGTGAGAGAAGGCATAAACCAAAGAGAGGAAACGGAATCACAGTCCTGATCCCTTAAACACAGGTCACTAGCTGAGCTGTCACTTCTTAGGAAGGCTCTGAACTGCTAAGTTCTCGGACTGCAAATGCACTTTCTGGGCAGCGTACTTACAGAGAAAGGAAATGGGGCTCCTGGTGACATCAGCATGGCTGCAGATCGCTTCCTGGGCTCTGACATGACTTTATCCTTTCTTTTCTTGTAAAATCATTGTGAGGATGTGACAACACGTGACAGGCAGATGGAGAAGAGGGAGGGCAGGGGCTGGCTAGGTATCATGTTGCTTGGGGGCTGAGGGCACTGCTCTCATTGTCAGGGATGGAGCTCAGTAGGAAAGGACAGTTGACAGGATACTTTCCTCTGAGCTCAGAAGCCTGAATCCTGACATGATTGTGAAACAGTGTCCCATCTCGTGTGGAGGTTGAGAGAAATGGGTGGGGAGAGAGCAAGGGGTTCTGGTGATCTGACCCAGTGATCCAGCACCCAGGACCTGCTTTCTGGCAGTTATCAAAGTCGTTGTGGGGTTTAAATCATTTTTGCAGACTTGGAATCATTTTTGTAGACTTGGAATTCCAAGATGGCCAGTCCCTTGAGGGAAGGCTGAGTTGTCCTGATTTCTGAATCTTTGCCCCTGCTGCCACTTTCCCTGAAACCATTACCACCATGGCCTCCATTATCAAGGTGTGGTCAGCAAATACGCAGAATATATAGAAAGAGCCCTCCTTTGGGAGTGTCTGGCCAGACCTTGATGACCCCCTTTTCTTAAATCTGGCTCCTCTCTCCCTGTGTAAGTTTCCCCTTACTAGGGAACCTCGTTCTCTGACCATCGTTGACTAGGACAAAGCTAGGTAAACAACTTGGGCTAGACTAGCCCAGACTTTCTCTATATATGGTTAGACTTGATGGCCATATAAGTAAGCATCTCATATGACCTTCTTCTATCATGTGCAAGGAAAGTCAAAGACAGATAATCTGTAGAGATGAAAGGATTAGTCAGTTGCATAGACATAAGCCAAGATGAGACCGCACAGGGCCACAGGAAGACAAATATTAAAGAAATAACTGGTTGCCAATGGCTTTCCTGGTTCCAGTAGCTCATGGAGTCCTGGATAGCGTTTTCCTGCACGGTTTAAGATCTATAACCTGCCCCTGTATCCTTATAACAAATGGTATTTTCACCTTAAGCTACCTTGAGTTGGTTTTCTTTATTTGCAATCCCAGGAGTCTTAACTAATACAAGGTTACTACCCTACCTATCTCAGCAACCATCACTAATCAATCACAGCAGTCTTCTGGCAAGCCGCAGAATCCTTTGGCTGAAAATCACCACCAATTGAGCTAAGTTAGTAGATAAGATAAAATCTACTGGCACAAGCAAACCCCACAAACTGACCAACTCAAAGTCTGTGATGAGCTAGAGTCCCAAAAAAGTGCAAGAGAAGAATATGGGAGGGAGTGATCCATTCTAAGCATGGACTTGACCATTGAATGGGATTTATCCAGGCAGAGACGGACAAGATGCGTTTTAGGTGAGAGACGACATAGGCATTAATGGATCAAGTCACAGTATTGGTGAAGGACCCAATATTCGCCTTAGTGTCTTTCTAATCACGTACTGTTGGGCTGTCTTTGGTTCTTGGAATACCTTCTTTTGTTACTTTTTTGTTATTTAGGATGTTCTAGAAAGTTCTGCTTACGAAGGGGGTACTAAATAAAGCCAAAAGTTGGCCTGAGTCACAGCTGGGATGCTTGTTCTTCCACTGCTTCCCAGATCCCTGTGGACTTGGCGGAAGGACCAAATGACTTGGTATGTCTTGGTTTCCAGGTCTGGCTTTATCACCAGTGCACCCTCTATCCTGAAGCTTGTGCTTTGGCTTCCCAGAATCCATTCCACCTTTTTTAGCCAGAGCTTCTGATTCCCTATTGTGCATTCTTGGCTCCCACTTTGGACCAGATGGTGTGATAGGACTCCATAACTGGTTCCAAGGTGAAGCACGTGACTGGGCAGAAGCCAGTCAATGAGTTCCATGCTCTGGCTATAAATCAGTCAATGTGTTCCATGCTCTGGCTACAGGGATTGGTTCAGGGACTGGACATTTGACTCAAGACAGCCAATCAGCCCCACCAAAACTAATCCTAAGGCTTGGTCTTTAATAAGCACCAAGAGATGTTCTCTCTCTCTCTTTTTTTTTTTCCTACTGGATCTGAACTGGAGAGATGTGAGGCTGCCCCTGCTGCTACCCTCTTGCCGACAGGAGACAAAGAAACCTGCATTCCAAGTTTGCTCAGCTTGCATTCAGGGGCATCTGAATCCAGCCATACCCATGAATCCCTGCAGTACATAGCCAGTACATAGTCCCCCTTAAGCCAGTATGATTTGGGTTTTCTCTCATTTGCACCCAAATAAGTCCAGTTACACTCTGCGTCAGTTACCTCGTCAATAAAATGGGAAGAACAGCAGCTATCCTTTGCGTGGGACTGTTCCCATGAATAACTGAGTGGGCATAAAATGCTGTATTAATAAGCAAAGGGGCCCTGACTATAAATGATAACACCACTCCAGTAAGTGGTTTTAGGAAGGGGCATCTAGTGTTCTCCAAAGAAATAAATGTGAAATATGTTACCTCATCTTTTGCAACATGTCTCCTCGCACATGCCAGCCCAGGATAGACGCTTAAGAATAACAGCCAAGGGCTGAAAGCTGTTGAAACACTTCCAGTGCTTTGCCATTGACCTGGGGGCTCTCTGAAATCACTCCACATAGGGTGACAGCAGCCCCAAGGGACCCCATGCTGTAGATAACATCTCAGTGGACTTCCACTCTCACTCTGGCTCTGGATTCAATTTTGTGGCCACCCAGCACCTCCCTTCCCCCATAGACACCCAGGCCTACCTGTTTGGAAACACCCAGGCCTACCTGTTTCATCAGGGGTTTGGGAGAGGTTGCAGGTGACAGATCCAGGGGAGGGACTGGGCAAGTCTGCTGTTGCAGTGTGATTCCTTAATGAGCTGGTAGGTGCAGCCCCCACCAAGCAAACTCCCGTGCTAGCTGGGGGCAGAGGCCTAAGGTCAGGCAGCCCCAGCTGGTTCTGATAAGGAGCCCGGTTATCAGCGTCCAATCTCAAGTAGCCGGAGCCTTTCCCCGCCCACCCGCACAGGTACAATGGCTCCATTAATGGCCTCGGTTGTCCAAATATCATTCATCACTTGAGACAAGTCTAATAAAAGGCTAAAGGCGCTCCCTCTCATACTTACTTCTGAACACAATTCACTTTTAAATTATTCGTGTCTCCTTTAACCTGCAGAGCTATAAGCCTTCCCAGTCCCCTCCCTGGAAGCCTGAGCCCAGAGCCACTCCTGGGAGGGGGCGCTCACCCAGCAACCCCCCCCCCCAGCCCCCAGCCAACTCTGCAGTCATGCTTCCCTTCCTCCTCTCCCATCTCACGCCCCCTCACCCTGGACATTTGGTTTGGGGGAGGTGGACACATTCTCCCAGGTTTTTCTCATCAAGCTCTCCCTTTCTGCCTGTTCCTCCGTCGTCAGCAGATTAGGATTGGAAATAATTTACGTGGAAGTAGGTGATTCTCCAGTTCAGCTTTGCATGCTTGACAATTAACTAAATAAACTGCTTGGGGTCACTTAGAGTAACAATTCACAGACTTCCCTGTGACAGGCAAAAGTTAAACCCCTCGGCGTGCAGGACCTCCCCACGGGGCAGGAGGAGGCTTAGTTCTGCAGGAGGGAAATTCTAGGCATCTTATTATTCACCCGCTCCCTTACCAGTTCTGACCTTAAGAGTACTCTTAACCTTCCTCCTCCAGCTTGCTAATGGGGAAATAAATCTTGGGAGAGTATCTTAAATTCTTTTTTATCACAGACTGTATCACCGAGATAATAAGACCAGCCTTCAGAGTAACCATTAAGCCACAGAAGGTGTGGTCATCATTTATGATTTTTTTTAGCCTTAATTGCTAGACAGACACTTTAAGTGGGAAGTCTGTCTAATGAGCCCAGTCATTAAAACATCAAAAACTGTTATCTGGGGTTTCTATTTTAGTTAGACATTACATTATTTTAATAAGGGGGCCGCATTTCTTGTCACAGGGTTTGGTAATGGAGGCCGGAGCAACCCCCTGGGGACCGGGGGAGGAGGAGGCACACTTGCCTTTGGAAAACAAGGTCGCAAATCAAGACTGAGCTTGAAGGGGGTGCAGATGAGCAAATCTGGGAACCTGAGTGGGAGGAGGGCTGCCTATCTGGCCACAGGGGACTGGAACTACACCCTCGCCCGGGACAGGCGGAAGGTAGATCGAGGGGTGTCCTGGCCTCATTAGGCATCATGTCAGCTTTCTGATCCGTTGCTCTAATTTTGTGCACAGTGTCCTAGGCCTGGAAGGTCCTCCCCTCTTGGATGCCTCCTTGCCCCTGGGGAAGTGGGCGGCCTGCAGGCCCAGCCCCGTCTGTGGCCTTCCTTCTCCACCAGAGCCTTCCTTCCTTTCTCCTTCCTCTGGACTCCTACAACAGGCACACTCAGAATTGCCCGTGTAGTCAGCCCTCAAGTCCACATTGGATGTTCCCAGACCGAAGGCTCAGGACTTTGACAATCACCGTTGGCTACATTTTATCGAACTGGACCAGTTACTGTCCGGTAGAAATATAATGGTGAGCCACAAATCAGAGCCACATGTGTGATTTCAAATTTTCTAGTCGCCATATTTAAAGGGTAAAAATAAATAGGTAACTTTAATTTTAATTGCTTATTTTATTCAAACCAATATATCCCACATATTATCACTTCAGCATTTTAAAATGGTTAAAGAACTATTTAACCTTTTTTTTTTTTAACACAAAGTCTTTCAGAATATCTTAATTTGGGCTAGCCACAGTTCAAGTGCTCAAGAGCTCCATGTGGGTAGAGGCTACCACATCGGACAGAACAGGTTTAAACTTGATTTTCCAAGTCACTAACTGTTACAGAGCATGTACTCTGTGCCAGGCACTATTCTAAGCAGTTGACATACATTAATTCCTTTAGCACTCACAACAGCCCCATCGAGTAGATACTATGATTATACCCATTTTACAGATGAGAAAACGGAGACAGGCAGAGGTTAGGTTACTTGTTCCAAACACACACACATAGAGCTCAGAGCTTGTGAGCGCTACCACCCAAACGGGATACATTATAGGTCTGGGCTCAGCCTAGATTTGATACTTAGCCATCAGCCCCTTGCTCGTTACCCTTGCTCGTTCTAGATTCAGCAGAGCCCCAGCAGACCTGGAGAACGGGCTGACAAATTCCCCACCAAACCAAGCCATCTGGAAGTAGCAAGTTCCCTGCCTCTGCGTGGCTGACATCCACCCCTCCCCGACCCCCCGGCACGGAAGCCATAGGGGACTACCAGCTGCCTTTGGTGGGGGGGGCGGGTAATGTGTCTAACACCGGAGATTCTCTTTCTCCTGGGAAACTCCCTAACATGTAGTCATTATTTTGAAAAGAAAAAAAAAAATCAAGAGGCTAGCCTTAAAAAGGATAGCATTAAAAAAACACAACTTCTTAAAAAGCTGCTGACACTGGCAACTTCCGACATTGAAGCATTGCAGAACATCTTAAAACCCACAGTGGCACAGTAGGAGAGCAAAAGATAACAGGAAGCCGCTCTCACCGTTATCATCACCACCTTATGAAAATAATATTCATTAACGGTAAACGGCACAGAACACTCCAGCCCTAGGAGATGCTCAGTAAGAACTGGCTGGAAGAATTAGCTAACCCAGTCTTTCTGGAGAGAGCGGACAGGGCTTGAAAAGGGTAACTATTTTCATCCAGACACAACTGGGAACAGTTATCGAAACCAGGAAAATAGGATAGCGTGATTGAAGCAGAGGGAGGTTTGTACCAGAGGAGAGAAGGAGCTCTGGTGGAGGATGAAGGAAGGAAGAGGAAAAAATGTGAACCCCATGGCAACGTCACATTGATATCTCACCCAGTCGGCCCTCACTAGGTTCGCACAAAACATTTAAAAAAAAAGCAGTCCTAATTCACAGTTGTTTGCTTTTGAATGTTTATCAGAATCCAATTCAACTGATGACGTTTATAAAGAAGAGAGGCAAGAAAGGCAAATGTAAGTCAGGGAAGACGTGCTTGTGTTTATAGACCGTAGAAGAAAATGCTGGGGTCCTAGTGGGTCACAGACCAGCCAGAGACTTCCAAAGGTCAGGAAAGCATATTCCCAGAAAGAGAAGTGAGAGGTCAGGTCTGGTCCCATCAGGAAGGCAAAGATTCAAAGAAAAACAACAAAGACACCACTGGCAACCGAAACTTCCGGCACAGATGAAAGGCTCACTGAGCTGAGCTGAGGGACAGGTTAATATCGGCCTGCTGGGGTGCACATGCTTTTGACCTAGAGCAGCACGGATCGCAGCATAGAAGAGTCACACAACGCGGGGTTGCCAGAGCAACTCTCTTGCCCTGTGGTCTGAAGCAATTTCTGCAATTTCTCTGCCTCTCAGAGCTTTGCTTCCTTTATCTCTAAAGCAGGGGTAATGACAGCAGCCTTGGCAAGTTGGCCACATTGGTAAAAATATATGTAAAAGAGTTACCAGAGAACTGAGCATTTCTGCTCCTTGCTGTATACATGAGAGAATGAAAACATCGGTCCACAAAAAAGCCTGTACATAAATGCACCCAGCAGCGTTCTTCCAAAATGCCCAAAGTGGAAACCACCCAGATGTCCCTATGTGAGAAGAAGTCAAATGTGGTTGATCAACAAACACAGTGGCGTTATCAGTTGTCAACCAAAAGGACTGAATCACTGATGCCTGCTACAATAGGACGAGCCCTGGAAACCCCGTGCTAAGTGAAAGAAGCCCGCTCACGAAGGACTCCACATGGCATTGACTTCCACTTTTGTGAAACACCCAGAACTGGCAGATCTATAGAGGGAAAGATCAGTGGTTGCCAGGGGCTGTAGGTGGAAAAAGGTATGAAGTTCCTTTTGAAAGGAGGGGATGATATGTCCTAAAAATGACGGTGGCAATGGTTGGGAAACGGGATATACTAAATGTGTGATCGGTACACTTTTTTTTTTTTAAAGATTTTATTTATTTATCAGAGAGAGAGAGGGGGAGAGAGTGAGCACAGGCAGACAGAATGGCAGGCAGAGGCAGAGGGAGAAGCAGGTTCTCTGCTGAGCAAGGAGCCCAATGTGGGACTCGATCCCAGGACGCTAGGATCATGACCTGAGCCGAAGGCAGTTGCTTAACCAACTGAGCCACCCAGGCGTCCCTGGTCGGTACACTTTTAATGGGGGAGTTGCATGGTGTGAATTATAGTTCAATAATGACAGGTGTGTGTGTGTGTGTGTGTGTGTGTGTGTGTACACAAAGTCGAGCCAGTGCATGGCATATAAAAGGCACACACAGTAGCCCCCTGTTATTGGCACTTCCGCTTCCTGCAGTTTCACATCCAAGGTCAACTGCAACCCAAATGCAGAGGGTCCTCTTCTGGCACACGGTCAGCCGAATGCAACATCCCAGCACCCGTGTCATTCACCCTCCCTTCTACTCCCCACTCAGGCCTTTGGTCCCCTCACATCATCAAAAGAAGAAAAATGGGGGAGTACGGTACAATCAGATATTTTGAGAGAAAGACCACATTCTCATAACTTTGCAGTATATTATCATAATTGTTCTATTTTATTACTAGTCATGGCGGTTAATCTCTTACTGTGCTTAATTTATAAATGGAATTTTATCATGGGTCCGTGTAGGAAAACACACCGCATCTACAGGGCTTGGTACTGTCTGTGGTTTCAGGCCTCCACTGGGGGTCTTGGAGCACTCTTGGAGCACTCCATTCCCCGTGGATACGGGAGGACTTATCCATACACGGTGCCTGGCAATTATCAATTGTATCAGAAGATCACTTCTGGTCCTTATTGATGCTCTACGAGGAGGCCAGAGAAGCTGGCAACATGGGGACCTAAACTGGCTCCTAAGTCCGTCTTCCAACCAGCAGCAGGCTTCAGGGGTCTCTGAATGGTCGGATATCCAGGTGGGACTGGGACGTGAGGGGCACAGAGAACAGGGAGTGGGCCAGGCAGGGTGTAGGTGTGTTGTGCAAGGCCTGGGCACACCTGCACTGACTCCACACAGCACGGGGCTGCTGGGTGTGGGGCTTATACAAGAAGAGCCCACGCCCAGCTATCTTGGGATCATTCGGCCTTGACCTCAGCTAAAGCTACATTCCCATAGTGCTTGCCTCGCTGGCAACACTCTGATCAGTGTCGCTGGGGCAGTGCAGGAGACAGCCTGGACAGATCCCCATGGAACTGTCCAGAGTGTTTGCAAGGGGCTATATGGCCTCATTCCCTTCACCTCTGTCCTTTCCTCGGAAGACAAGCCCTCCCCTCTTGCCCCAATTCTGCAATGGGGGTGGGGGGTGGGGGAGAGACTGGAATAGGATTTAGGACAGGGACAGCCTTGGTTCCTGTGCCCATGGCCGACCAGTATACAGCCAAGGGATCGCAGACCCGAGGGAGGGCAGAATTGAGAGCTGTTACCTTCATCCCCACCCCCTCACAAGGTGCCTGATACACTTCGATGGAAGGGAGTTAGACTGTCAGTCCTCCCTTACAAAGCCAGGAGCTCCCCCAAAAACCTTTGTGCTTTTCCCAGAGGCATCTCAGGTGCGACAATCTGGGGGCTGTGCTGGGCTTTGCAGGGTACCTAGCTCCCATGCTCCTGGCCCAACCAGCACCAGTTCCCATCAGTGGGACAACCCCCAAAGAATTCCTGCTTATGCTTGTCAAATAGCCCTGGGTCCTTGAGGTACTGCTCCTGTGCATTGGGGCGGGGGGCCTAGTCCCTGGTGATCTTGAAGGTTCTGCCAGGCCCCCATCGGTGGCACCATGGGTAAGCTTAACGACCAGCTCTCCAGGAAAAGGACGGTGGAGAAGGCCCCTGGGTGGAGACTGCATTGATTGCCATGGAGTAATTGCTCCCACCGTGACGGATTCCAAGGATGGCTATATTGAACAACTGATTCACAAAATTCGAATGACTTAACAATCAGTTCTAGCGCTCCTGAGCTGCCCCCAGCATACCCCAGGCCTGATGGCCAGTGTCTTCTGGAGGCTCTGAATGCTAATTAAAAGTGTACACTGAGAGATGCCTGGGTGGCTCAGTCAGTTAAATGCCTGCTTTCTGCTCAGGTCATGATCCCAGGGTCAGGGGTTCGAGTCCCACATCAGGCTCCTTGCTCAGCGGGGAGCCTGCTTTTGCCTATGCCTGCCTTTCCCCCTGCCTGTGCTCTCTCTCTCTCTCTCTCTCTCTGGCAAATAAATAAAAAAAAATTTTTTTTAAGTGTACACTGAATTAAGAAATCATTTGAAATATTCTTTGTATGGTCATAGTTTAGAAACCATAATAATACTACTAATAAAAATCCTGACAGCATACTGTGACCTGAAGAGGCTATGGAAAATTGAGAAATGCTTCAGGGAAAGGCAGTGCTGCTGCCCAGCACGCTGAGGGGCAGAGTGATTCTGGCTCCTTCCTCTTCACCTCCCTTCCTGTCAGGACCCATGTCCTCTTCCCAGGCCTCCCCTTCAGAAAGCACCTGACAAACCCCTTCAGCCCCATGGGGGGGGTACAGACTTGACAGGTGTGCCCCCTCCTAGGAGACCTTGCATTTCCAAAAGTGGCAACAGAAGGAAGAGGCAAGGAAGAGGCAAAAACTAACATCGCTACAGGAGAAAGGTCTTTAGGACTCTCCCCCAGGCTGGGAGGGTGGGGGTGGGGAGTCCCGGGGCAGGAGGTAGCTGGGGGGGGGTGTTAATGGACTGGTTCACTATCCTGACTGGGGTGATGTATTTGTTCCCAGGCAAATGTATCCAACGGAAAACTCCAGCAATTTACTGACTCTGAAGCTGTGACCCAGTGTCCCCAGGCAAACTGTGGAGATGGCTACTTGGCTCACCAGCTCCGAACAGACCACAGTGGTGCTCAGAACAAGGGCGGGGGATCTGGAAAGGGGGAGAAAGTGAGGGGCCAGGATCTCTCTGGCTCCCCACCTCCAAACTGCTGGGTTGGGGGGGCAGGGAGGGGCGACAGGAGGAGGGGAGGAAATGCTTATATAAGCCGCCTGGCGAGCATGGGACTGCCCTGAATTGTCTGTTTGTGAAGATGAAGGTGATATAATTGGAATCAGAGCCTCAGCTGAACCAGGAAATGAGTGGAGATTTAAATACCAGGATGCAAAGTTTACCAAAGGAATAGGAGAGAGGGAGGGAGAAGGAAGGGCTGAGAGGTGGAGATGTGGGAGGGCGCTCTGGAGAGAAGCGGGATGGAGGAGGGGTGGGAGAGAGAGGAGGGGAGGTTGGGAGAAAGGACCGCTGAGGAGGAAGGAGGAGGCTGGGAGGGAGGAGGAAGGAGGGTGGACCAAGTAGGAGGGAGAAGGGCGGGAGAGGGCTGAGGAAGAGGGAGGAGGGTGGGGGAAGGCTGAGGGGAGGGTAGGTGGGTGGGGAAGCCTGAGGAGGGTGGGGGAAGGCTGAGGAGGAAGGAGGAAGGAGGGAGGAGTGTGAGGGAAGGCTGAGGAGGAGGGTAGGTGGGTGGGGAAGGCTGAGGAGGAAGGAGGGAGGAGTGTGAGGGGAAGCTGAGGAGGAGGGAGGAGTGTGAGGGAAGGCTGAGGAGAAGGGTAGGTGGGTGGGGAAGGCTGAGGAGGGTGGGGGAAGGCTGAGGAGGAAGGAGGAAGGAGTGTGAGGGAAGGCTGAGGAGGAGGGAAGAGTGTGAGGGGAGGCTGAGGAGGAGGGAAGGAGTGTGAGGGAAGGCTGAGGAGGAGGGAGGAGTGTGAGGGGAAGCTGAGGAGGAGGGAGGAGTGAGGAAAAGCTGAGGAGGAGGGAAGAGTGTGAGGGGAAGCTGAGGAGGAGGGAGGAGTGTGAGGGAAGGCTGAGGAGGAGGGAAGAGTGTGAGGGGAGGCTGAGGAGGAGGGAAGGAGTGTGAGGAAAAGCTGAGGAGGAGGGAAGAGTGTGAGGGGAAGCTGAGGAGGAGGGAGGAGAGTGTGAGGGAAGGCTGAGGAGGAGGGAAGAGTGTGAGGGGAGGCTGAGGAGGAGGGAAGGAGTGTGAGGAAAAGCTGAGGAGGAGGGAAGAGTGTGAGGGGAAGCTGAGGAGGAGGGAGGAGTGTGAGGGAAGGCTGAGGAGAAGGGAAGAGTGTGAGGGGAAGCTGAGGAGGAGGGAGGAGTGTGAGGGAAGGCTGAGGAGGAGGGTAAGTGGGTGGGGAAGGCTGAGGAGGAGGGGAGAAGGTGGAAGAAGGCTGAGGAGAAGGGGAAGAGAAGGGCTGAGAAGGACAGGAGAAGAGGAAAAGCTGGAGAAGGGCCCAGGGGAGGGAAAAAAAGGAGGAAGAGAGGGAAGAGGAGAGCTGAGAATCAGTGGGGAAAGGTGCTGATGCAGCAAGGCCAAGAGAAGGTCACTCAGTGACTGGCTCCCTGAGAAGATTCCTGGAGGTTGCCAGCACCTTTCAGGGAGCCAACAGGGAAAGGGCAATCTGACGATGTTTCTGGAGATAAGCAGGGGCTTGGGAGGGGCTTGGGAGGTGGTCAGAGGCAGGGCCCAGAGGCTGGGCCTGGGACAACCTGGGAGCTTGGCCGGACTTTTGGTGCTTCAGGCCATTTGAGCTCCCAGGCTGCAAGTCAGACTGATGTGGGAGCTTGCTTGGACAGGGTCCCCTTGTGCCCTAGGGACTCATTTTCAAATAAGGACAGAATCTAGGGTCATCCTTGGAGCTGGAGCATGAGCTTGGCTCAGGTGCTAAGATGGAGCATTAGCAAACGACACACCTATCCAGTGAAGTAAAGGGCAAGTTCCCTGGGATCAGGACTACCAGAGAGTAGCTGTAGAACCAGCTGGTAGAGAGGATTTCCTTAGCCTCCCTCCTCTTTTGTTCTCAAAAGGAGTTCAGAAGTTCCTAGGGTTTGACTTTATGCCCAGAAAAATGTTACTTCTTCCTCTTCCCCTCATGAAATAAAACCTTCCCCCCAAATATTTGTCAGGGTGAAGTTCCACCATTAGAAAGTCATTCCTTTGAGTATATCTGAGGCTAGGAGAGTGATGTTACTTCTCATGGTCACCAGTGTCTGATTCCAGAGCCCATGCCCTTTTTACCTTAGGCTTGTCCTCAGTGGGTGAAGCCCCAGGAAAGGGAACAGCAGGCTGATGTGGAGGGAATGAGAGACAGGAGGGCCTGGAGTTTTCTCATGCAAGTAGGAGAGTGGGAAATCAGAAGCAGTAAGGCAGAACCTTGCAGTGCAGAGATTTGAGAGATTGAAGTGCAAGGAGGCTAGCCCAGCTAAGCAGGAATGTTAGGCCAAAGGGAGCGGGACACATAAGGTGGAATGCTTGCCCAAGCCTGAGAACCCAGGGAGAGAGCAGATTTGGGAAAGACAAAGCTGTGCAGACCTCAAGGTTCATCTACTCTAATGACTCCATTTTTGTGGCTGAGGATATGAAGACTCAGAGAGGGTAACCCCAGGAAGTCAGGGATGATGGCCCAGACCCCTGGTGACCTCTCTTCTCTGCTCCAGGGCCAACTGCTCCTCAGCACTGGCAAGTTACAGGGACCGCGGGGTAAGAACAGGGAGGTGAGCAGGGAAGTCAGCAGCAGCAAAATGAGGAAAATGCCTGAGTAAACCCCAGGCTGCCATGCTGGGGAAACCAAGGCACTGTGACTTTTGCGCGCATTTATTCTGCCTTAAGGTGTGATCCAAATAGTGAAGTGACCTGGTTTTCAGACTGAGGAGTGTTAAATGTGCCTAGAACGTTGCAACAGAGTGGGGAGAGGGCATACTTGTCGAAGAGGCACTAAGCTGTAGTGAGACAAAGCTCTGGCAGGGGACAGATCTCAGAAGCTTCTGGAGTAGGGACACTTCCTGGCAGAAAAGAGCTTGGAGCAGGAAGAGGGAAAGACACAGAGTTCCGAGTGTAGGGTGAGGGGAAGGGTAGCAGTCTGGGGAGGGTCTCAGGGCACTACTGGAACCCCAGGCCAGAAGTGGCTGTCACAGGCTGAATGAGGCTCAGGGGAGAAAACGAGGGGGCAGGGAACACCATGCGACAGCCCCTGAGCTAAGCGACACCCCTCCATGCAGATGGCCTTATCCCAGCTATGGCTTCCTTGTTTTGAACACCTGGAGCTTATACCCCTTCCTGCAGGGCCCCTTCTCTTTCCAAAATTGGAAAGATGCAGAGATGACTTCTGCCATTAAAAATGATGCTCTTGGTCTCAGCTCAGGTCATGATCGTGGGGTCATGAGATGGAGCCCCACATCGGGCTCAGGGCTGAGCTTGGAGCCTGCTTGCGATGTCCTCTCTCTCCCTCCACCTGTGCTCCCTCCTCCCTCGTAACTGGCAAGCTCTCTCTTTCTCTCTCAAGTAAATGAAATCTTTCTAAAAAACGATGTTTATGATCGGTTGGTAACTTGAACACGTTTATGAAGATGAGCGAGAAAGCAGGATACACAATTGTATATAGTGTACTCATCACTGAATCACAACAGAAAACCACACAAACAGTGCCCGTCTGGCAAGACGAATGGGGCCGGAGGCTGAGCGAGGCTGTCTGATGCAGGGCCCGGGCAAAGGGTGGTGAAGGGGAGCAGAACAGGTACTGGAGAGGCATATTCTATTTCCTAGAAGTTCTAGACGGAGCATGTGTTATTGTTATCATGGTGCAAACAATAATTCTTCGTTGAAAGGAGGAAAAATATGATATTTTCAAAAAAGAGAAAGAGGTGCCTTCTTATACAGAAGGAGATTCAAACACAAGCAACTCCTCACCCCACAAATTCTTCTCTGCCTTACCCCAGACTCGGGGAACCCGGGATCCTCCCACGCACAATGGACCGCAGCCCCAAGGAGCAGCAGGAATGATCTGCAGACACAGATGGGGTACTAAAGGGGCGGGGACCACTCAGCCCAGATGGAACGACAGGCTGGAGGCATGGCCCCACTTCACAGTCTAGGAGACTGAGGCTCAGAGAGATAAAGTGACTTAACCACAGGCTCGTGGCCATTAGGGGGAGAGACCATGGATCCTTAAGTGCAGCTCAGGGATCATTTCTATTCTCTATACTCCTTGATTGATTTTACTGTCCTCACCACCACCATCATCACCGTCACCACCACCATCACCATCACCATCATTCTCCATAGGTGCAATGTTCTCATCTCACACTGACAAGAGAGATCACTTTGGGTGTGTCTTTTGCACACAGCCCTCGGGGTCCCTTGCAGTCCCACACCACACTGAGCAGAGGGTGAACGCCCTGTGGTTTCCGTGACCGTCTCTGCATTTGCCGGTCACCCTGTCCCCTCACGTGGTTAGAAGAGTGGACCTCAGAAAGCCTCTCCGTTGCCGGTGCCTCTTATCCAGTCTGCAGAGAGAGCATTTTTAAGAGGCATTCTCTTTAGGGAGCTAATTACCTAATTAGTGCATCTAGAGGAAGGCTTAGGTTATGAGGCTGATAATAAGGCAAAACCCACGGAACAATTGTGCAAGGTGGCTCCTTGCTGTCAGGCTGGTTGTCTGCGTCAAATTATTAATTACAATTCTTAATCACTCCTTTCCCTGTCAGAACCCCTGAGACTTTGTTCCTTTCGTCGTGTGGCCTTCCTAGAATGCACAGTTCTGAGTATCTTTCTTCTTCAGGGTGATGGGGGGAATGGCTCCATTCGGCCAAGCAGCCATGCTTTCTGCTTGGACCCGAGAGCACCTGTAGCCACCGGCCTGGCTACGGGGCAGGGTCCCCTCCATGCCCACGGGTCCTGTCCTGATGAGGAGTGCCTGGACAGGGGGGGAGGTCCAGATTGGTGGGGGGTGGTTACTAGACAGGGCAGGGAAGCCGAGGACAGCTGTGGTCAGCAATCTGACAGGCTCATCAGGGACGAGAAAGACAAGGATTATTCCATCGCCCCATGGCAGAAGCAGAATAAGTGAATTTGTTGTGTGGGCGTCCCATTCGGAATCCCAGAGTGACTTTCTGATAATTCTAGCTGTGCCAAGGACAGTAGGGATGGTCTGGAAGCCAGACCAGCCTCCAGCGCCCGATGCCTTCCAGCAGCTCGAGGATACCTCCCACTTCCCTCTGAGCCCCTTTCCAGCCTAAACTGACCCCACTGCTGCCCTGAGGCCAAGACTGTGCCTGACTCACACCTGCGTCCCTCTCCCAGCCCCCTAGGTGCTCCGGAACCGTTTGTGAATTGGAGCTGGAATAAAAAAGTAAGCCCAGGGACGCCTGGGTGGCTCAGTTGGTTGGGCCTCTGCCTTCTGTTCAGGTCATGATCCCAGGGTCCTGGGATCCAGTCCCACTTCGGGCTCCTTGCTCAGCAGGGAGCCTGCTTCTCCCTCTGCCTCTGCCTCTGCCTGCCTCTGTCTGCCTGTGCTCACTCTCTCTGACAAATAAATAAATAAAATCTTAAAAAAAAAAAAAAAAGCCCAGATTCAAATATCATAAAACAAGAACACAAACAGGAGTATTTGGCCTGGGGGGAAGGTCGATGGGGAAGGTGCTTTCATGATTTCCTTTTCTTCAAGGAGTGGAATGAATTTGGGGGATATTTGTGAAATGAACAATTAAAGATTATAAAGTCAATACAAAACTTCAAAAGAATCCTGAGATGGCATTTTCTCCCTTTTCTAAATATTTCGTAGCCCAAAGTGAGCAACTTATGACAACCCAGGACGGTGCTGACCCCATCACAGCTGTCTCGGGAGGGAGGCAGAGGGGAGAGGCCTGGGCGGGGGCAGGGGGCTGGCAGGACAGGGGTCCTGGACGCAAGCTCTGCCTAACCTCACGTGTGACAGAGGGTGACGTGGCTGCAGAACCAGCTTAACCCCATCAGTGACCCTGAATCTGGGGTCTTCCTATGGGAGGGCTTCTCTCCATGCTCATTTATTTTTAGAGACCAACCTGGTTAAAACACGCGTGCTTATAAAACAGTGGAAACTCAGGCACAGCCAGACAAGGAAAAAAAAAAGAAAACAAATATACACAATTTTCTGGTGGGCAAGTTAGCAACGTAGGATCCAAAAATCATGATGTACATTTTCTTTGAGCCAGCAATTCCACTTCTTACTGCTTATCCTAATAATGGAGAACGTGGGATGGTTTTATTACCCAATATTAATCTCAGTATTGCTACATCGTGGGATAAAAATTTAAATGTCCAAAAAAAGAAATCAAAGTATGAGACTGTACATTTATACAACAAAATGACTTGTAGCCATTAAATAATGCAGATAAATACTTTACTGGCATGTAGATATGCTCTGTTGTGACACGTGCAAACACGGCCCTACAGAGCGATCCCAATTTGTTTAACAAAATACATGCTCACTGAAAAAAGCCTGGAGTAATATATATTTATAATAATCACACTCAGCAGGAGATTACAGTTGTCTCATTCTCTTTCTCTTACTGTCTGGGGTTTCCTAATTCTCTTTTTCCACCATGCACATGTGTTCTTTTTACAATTAAAAAAATAAGTTTACTTTTATATATGCTTTTGCCAGGAAAAGAAGATCATTATAGACAGTTGAGAAAAAAGAAGTCTGCAAAGCGTATGTGCAGAAACCCGTGCTGTGTACGCTTGTGTACACTGAGAGAAAAATGAGAGGAAAATAGACAGGAAAATTCTAAGAATATGTAATGAGATTACAGATAGCATTTCTAAGTAGTGGGAAGATGAGTGTTTCTGTTGTTTCAATCTTTCTATGCAAAATGAGTATTTTAACATGAAAAGCTTTGAACTTGAAGACTGCGTGGCCACTTAAGTGCTTCATGGGTTCAGTGATTTAGAGAAAGGGTAACACGGAGTTGTCCACGTGGGCGGCACCCGGCTTCGAGGGCCCATCGTGGGACCAGCTGCCCACACACAGCCAGGAAGCAGACAGGGGCTATTTCCCAAGCCGTCTTTGAAGGTGCCCTTCCTGTGGTCCTACGAAAGGGCATTTCGTTGCGGACAGGAAAGCGACGTCAGGGAAAAGGCCCCCATGCTGCCGGCCTGCAGGCTCGTTCATGACACCAGCTCACGGCTGTCTTGCCCCCAAGCCTTGCCTTCCTCACCTGCTCAGATGCGGATAATACTGCGAGCTGCCCCTCTTCTTGGCTTGTGGAAGTACACGGAAAAGGAAAAAATCCCCAGACACACGGAGAACAATCACAGGTAAAGTTACTGGACCAGCCAGCGAAGAGACAGAAGAGAAGCTCAACAGGGCTCCTTGGAGCTACATTGTTTTCAGAACCAGCTTAACCCGGAGCCTCTCACCCCGAACTCACTCTAGCCCCTTTAGGGCCAGGGGGAGGAAAGGATCAGGAGCTGCCCTGTCTGGTCCGGACCACTCACCCTCATAGCGGGGCGGCCTCCTGACCTGGGGTGCTTTTCATCTGGCTCCAAATCAAGCGGAAAGTCATGCAAATCTGCAGTCTAAGTTTCTTAGATCTCAGAAATGGAAGATGTGCAAATGATGAATTCATTCTCAAACCCAGCCCTCAACATGGACTGGGTCTCAAGTTGCGTTTTGGCTGCCGGTAGTATAAACACAGCTCCGCGGCTCTATCGGTAACGAGCTCTGCCAGCTCCGTGTGCAGGGCGTGCTCCTGGCCTGCCCTTAGGGGAGCCACCCAGGAAGCAGCTGCTCCTGGCGCACGGGGTGGCTGGGGACACACCGCTGGTCAGGGGTGGGGGCTGAGACCTGGGCCAAGTCCCCCTTCACTTGGGGTCTCGGTGTCCTCATGTGTAAAATGAGGGCTGTATTGTCCTGTGAAAGACCCTTTGTGCTTTTGAGATCCTGGGATCACTTGGTAATCCAGAGGCCGTAGTTCTGTCCTTGACAGCGGTTATCATAACGCTGTGACTGATGTCCTATGTGTGGGTCTGGATGTAAATTTGCAGGAGGCAGGAGTACTGGCGGGAGAGGAGTACAAGAAAATAGCCAACGCTATTGCCGCAGACACGGGGCAACCAGGAGCGGAGAGACAGCCGGGAGAGCGGGACTGGGTACCACCACCAGCACGGGACACAATTGGGCAGCATCTTAGGAAGCTGGACACACGTGTACCCTCTGACCCACCAATCCCACTACTTGATGCAGAGCACAGAGAAGCTCCCTGCTATCCACACCAGATGCTTCCAGATCTATCTTGAGGCCACCTCGCCCTCAGTCCACAGGACTGCTGAAAGCAGGGCCTGTTGGGTCCAAAGTGAGCTCCTGCCCCAGTCTCTGCTGGGTTTGCTGCTTCCTGTCATTTCTGTGCTGGCTGCACTGGGGCCAGCCAGGTGCTCATTTTCCTGCTGCCGTGACCTGCACCCTCCCGCCAGTGGCAATCCTGCTTCCTGACCCTTCTCTCAGCCGCAGAGGGTCCTTGCTCTCACCCCCTCACCTCTGCTGGCTGTCCTGGCCGCTGCCTGCCTGGATGTTGGCCCACTGCGCATACCATCTTCAGTGCCAGTGCTTATGTAGGCCCAGCCCTTTCTGAGCCTGTGGTCCTCTCCCCGCCCATGTCGGGGGCCGCTGGACAAGTCTGGCTCTTGTGTTGCTGTCACATTGTGAGAGCTGAGAGTGCCACTGGATGATGACCGAGAGCCAGCTGGCTTCTCCAGCCTCCCTATCCCATGGAGGTGATTCTTCCAACACAACCAAACCATCCTTGGCCGGGGACTTGGACATGGATAGCCCTTTCTCTCCCAACTCGTGTCTCCTGAGCATTCCTGCCCAGGGTGGAAAAGTCCTAGGGACCTGGCGTTTAGAGGCCGTCTTGCAGAGGTGGCCCAGGAAAACTCCAAGACCCAGACAGGAGCCAGGCTGAATCCAGTGCCCAGCAGCATCTCTAGGTGAGAGCTGGGCTGACAGGGTCCCAAAGGGGTGTGGCCATTCTTCTAGAGATCCTGGCAGGTGTGAAAGGATGGGCACACACCTGTCAGTGGTTTCCCAGGGGCCGTGGCCTCCGTCAGCCCTGGCAGGCTCTCTGCCTAGTCCTGGCGTCCCACAATCCCCTTCTGCTGGGCATCACCTTACCTGTCCTTCACCTCCCTGCGGGGACTTCTCTTCACATCAGCAGAGCAAAGCAACACCTGTCTGAACAAGATCTAGCTCTGGTCACGACCCTCCCTGGTTCTGCCTTCAGCGTCCCCTAGTCACTCAATTTCCTCACTTGCTCGCTTACTAACATACGATGAGCCCTCAGCAAGTCCTAGGCACTCTTGCAGACTGTGCTGGGGGCTGGGGGACACAGAAAGAAGAACACAGGTCACATTCCTCAGCTGTGCCCTCCTCTGTAGAGATCCCACAGACATTTCTGGCCTCTCCCTTATCTAGACCCCCTAATCCAGCCAAGCTGGAATGCTCACTTTCTGAAGACACCTGAGCCTGCCACCGCCATGGGTTAGTTCCTAGCATTCCTTGTATATTGTTGTTGAAATCCTTCAAGGACCCATTCAGGTGACACCTCCTCCAGTAAGCCCTCCCGGTTAACCCTACCAGAAGCTTGTGTCTGAAGAAAAGAAAGTGCAGGGCCTGCATCACTCAGCCTGTGTAGCTCTTCTCTAGTCATATTGAGAGAGCAGGTCTGAACTTTCCAGAAGGATGTTATATTCCTCAAGGGTAGAGGCTCTACTTTCAGATTCTTCTGCATCTCCCGTGCCACTTAACACCTCTGAGCTCCTGAGGACAAAACTGTGACCTGAGGACAGACTTCGTTTTCCCCCTTCCAAAGGTTCCAGTGATGCTGTTGTTCTGGGGATGGGTTAGAGCTGGGAGTCTTAGCCAGCTGCCGCCCTCGCTCTGATGACCCAGCGGCCATGGAAACCATGGGTCTATTTCCAAGCAGAAACAGACTACTGCAGAGTGTACCAGTCCCTCCATGGACAAAGCAAGCTTCCAGCTCTTGGTAACCCATGAGCCTTTTCTTATCAATTATCTGAAATGCAGATGCCTCAAGGTGCAGGGGAGGCTGTCTGGCAGGCAGGGCAGACTGGAACCCTGGCCTGCTCAGCCAATGGAAGGTAATGGAGAGAGATGAACAAATGCCCTAAGGTCTTGGGTGGCTCAGGAAGGGTCCCTTAGCACTTCTGTCCCTCAGCTTCGGCCTCGCTGAAAAGCAGATTCCCTGCTGAAAGGGAGGTGAAACACACAGGTGTTGGAGGGAGACTCCCTCCGTTCGAATCTTAGCTCAGCTGCTTTCCCACTGTGTGACCACAGACAAGCTATTTGACAGCTTTGGCCTCAACTTCTCCTCTGTAGAATGGGAATAATAACCAGCCCTGCCCTGGACGGTCGTGAAGGTAGAGCACGTCAACACAAGGAAGCACGTAAAACAGAGCCTGGGCATCACACGCTGTGTGGACGGAGACTTGATGACATTGTGAGCCATCCACACGGAGCAAAACTTTAATAAAAACATGCCATTCTGGGACGCCTGGGTGGCTCAGTGGGTTACGCCTCTGCCTTTGGCTCCGGTCATGATCTCAGGGTTCTGGGATCGAGTCCCACATGGGGCTCTCTGCTCAGCGGGGAGCCTGTTTCCCTCTCTCTCTCTCTGCCTATCTCTCTGTCTACTTGTGATTTCTCTCTCTCTCTCTGTCAAATAAATAAATAAAATCTTTTAAAAAAAAAAAATGCCAAACTGGGAAGCCTGGGTGGCTCAGTGTGTTGAGCGACGGACTCTTGATTTCAGCTCAGGTCGTGATCTCAGGCTCATGAAAGGGAGCCCCGTGTCGGGCCCCACGCTCAGCATGGAATCTGCCCGAGTTTCTCTCTCTCCCTCTCCCACTGCCCCTCCCCACCCAGTTCTAGAGCACCTGTGCTCCTTCTCTCTCTCAAATAAATAAATAAGCAAAACCAAAACATACCAAACTGGTCTCCAGAGTGGCGGTGCAGAAGACATGGGTGGGAATATCTAGTTCATTCGGCCTTTGCTTGCCAGTGCCCGCTGCCCTTATTTATTTATTAATGTCGAGCCAGCATTGTGAAAGAGATGAGTTAAAAAAAAAAAAAAAAAGGCGGAATCATGGGGCTTTAACCTGGGGTTTTTCAGTGGTAATGAGCCATAACAACTGTGCATATGCGAGTTGGTCCCTTGCCACACGCAATCCCACATCAGTCAGCTGTTGTTTCCTTTTCCTCCTTTATGGCCCTGAGAGCCTTTCTCTAAGGTTACTGGAAGCTCTTCATAGGGCTGATACGTTAACTTATTTTTTTGCTATGTGTTACATTGTTCTGTATATATTTGTATATATTGTATATATATATATATATTTTGTATATATTTGTATATATTGTTATATAAAAGTTTTGAAAACTTTTTTAATAGTAAAATGTTTATCTGGAGACCCAAAGTATTCAGTGTTTGCCTATGTATTGCTCTTGTAGCATTTTATCCTAAGAAAATACTCAGATTTGGGGTGGTGGCTGGCCCAGTCGGAGAAGCCTGCAGCTCTCGATCTTGGGGTCCTGAGTTTGAGCCCCACATTGGGTGCAGAGATCACTTAAATAAATAAATAAACTTTAAAACTTTTTTTTTTTTAAAGACTTTATCTATTTATTTGACAGACAGAAATCACAAGTAGACGGAGAGGCAGGCAGAGAGAGAGAGGGAAGCAGGCTCCCTGCTGAGCAGAGAGCCCGATGCGGGCCTCGATCCCAGGACCCTGAGATCATGACCTGAGCCGAAGGCAGCGGCTTAACCCACTGAGCCACCCAGGCGCCCCTAAAACTGTTTTTGAAGTTAAATATTTTTTAAAAAGAAAATATTCAGATTTTTGGAGCCGAGATGTTGGTTCTGGTGCTATTTACATTAGAGAAAATTGGAAACCAAGTGTTTGTGGTATATTAATGTATGTGAAGCACTTAGAATGAGTTTCCTATGAATGATTTGGAAATGATTAGGAGCCTGCTAAGTGAATAAAGCAGCATAATGACCAACAGAATCCCAGTTAGGATAAAATTTAAAAATTACACATGGGCTTTAGAAAAGGTTGCAGGAAGATACACCAAAATATTAATAGTATTAACTGAAGTTATTTCTCAGTGCTAGAATTAGTGATCCCTTCATCTTTACACTTCTCCGATTTTCCAAACTTTCTATAAGAAATGTATTACTGTATGTATTTTTGTAAAAAGAGATTATTGTTATCACATCACTCTCTCAAACTCCAGTACCCACTAGATGCCTTACTTGGAGGCTTCTTAAAACACAGATCACTGGGTCCCTCTCCCAGACTTCCTGGTTCAATAGTTCTGGGGTGGGGCCTCCAATTCTCCATTTCTTTCTTTCTTTCTTTCTTTTTTTAAAGACTTATTTATTTATTTGAAAGAAAGACATGTGGGGGTGGGGGTGGGGGCAGAGAGAGAGGGAGAGAAAATCTTAAGCCGACTTTGCACTGAGCACAGAGCCTGACTCAGAGCTCGATCTCATGACCCTGAGATCACGACCTGAGCCGAAAACAACTGCACCAGCTGGGAGCCCCTGAGATTTTGCATTTCTAACAAAGCCCCGGGTCATGCTGCTGGTCCAGGCAACATGCTTTGAGAACCATGGCTCTAGACTAAAGGGTCTTTTTCTCTCCCATTGCCCCGTTTCCATTTAGGTTAAAGTGATGAAGAACACTGGTGTCTGTTCTTCTTGATCTTTGAAGACTGATTGTTTCCACTCACTGAGAAGGAGCCAGAACATTGCCACAAGCCCAGCAGGTAAGTGTCCTCATTCCACAGCCAATCCCACCTTCTTGGAAGACCTATGTTCCACACGCTCCTTCCCTAAAGCTACCAGGCACATCCCTTTCCTTCTCATTTTCCAACCAAATGAACTTGGGGAATCTGGGGACATTTCTCATTAGTAGTCAGTTCCCTTATTTTTTCTTTGAAGTTATTTATTTATTTGTTTGTTTGTTTATCTGAGAGAAACAGAGATAGTGACAGAGATCATAACAAAGTGGGGAGGAGAGAGAAGAGAAGCAGGCTCCCCGCTGAGCAAGAAACCGGATGCGAGACTCAGTCCCAGGACCCTGGGATCAAAGCCCTGAGCCAAAGGCAGACACTTAACCTACTAAGCCACCCAGGTGCCCCCAGCTCCCATATTTTGAATTAACTTTCACACATGACAGGTGGGTCCTAGCAACCAGACCAAAAACTCTCAGTGGGCCCGGGAAACCCTGCAAAGGCGTGTCACGGGTGCTCATAAATGTGTGTTGGTTTGACTGGGTCCCCTCCAGGGACTGTTTTCGGCTGGGAGGACACAGTGGGAGAGCAGAACTGGCTGGATCTTACCTTCATGAAGCTTTCATTCTAGTGGGAGAGCATACAGTATCACAAAAAGATAAATAATCATCTCATGGATGGGGAGGAGGGCTGCGAAGGAAAAAAAAATGTGGAAGAACAGAATTATAAATAATGGGGGGTTTCCATTATTTGGGGACTCAGAAAGGGCCTTTTGAGTCTGCATGGTGTTGGCCTTCCACAGGGTGAAAGAGACAAATAGGGCAGATCTCACCGGGTCTCCCAGGCTTGTGTTTCTCAAAGGGCAACAAGCATGCCGCCCAGTGATTTCAATTCACTATTCAATAGGTCTGGGCTGGAGCCTGAGACGCTTCATCTCCATCAAGCTCCCAAGTGGGCTCCAAGTTGCTGGTCCAAGGACCAACCTCTGAGTAGCACAGAGTTAGGCCATAGTA
The DNA here is from genome assembly GCF_011764305.1 of Mustela putorius furo. Lineage (NCBI taxonomy): Eukaryota > Metazoa > Chordata > Mammalia > Carnivora > Mustelidae > Mustela > Mustela putorius. Next base: position 41,203,353 of record NW_025422010.1, read on the forward strand.
GGGAGTTTAGAATTCAATCTAATTACAATGGGGTCCACTGAGAGTTTGAAGCTAGAGAGGGGCAGATATCCCATCGATGCTTTAAAAAGATGATTCTCTTTTAAAAGAGAACGTGTGGAAGGCTCCAGAGCAGAGGCAGAGAGGCAGGAGATCCAGGGCCAGTGGAGGGTGCTGGGTCCCTGGATGTGGCAGGGGAGGTGTGGAGAAACGATCTGGGTCCCAGAATGTGTGTTAGAACTAGGGCTAGCAGGACACGCTGTGGGACCAGGCACTGGGGAAAAAGCATAGGGGGAAAGCAAAGGAGATTTAACCCACCAGCCAGCAGGTGGGTCTGTACAACCCCAAAACAAAGGGCAGGACCATGCTGACCTTCATCTTCCCATCAACCCATCAAGGATTTACTTGGGACTGAACTGCGTGGCTTTTTAGCACCACACACACAGAATGTGAACTCCAGGCCTTCCGGATGGAAGGGGCTGGGAAGGCACATGGTAACTTTTCACTCTTGTGTCCTGGAGCATCAGCTCAGAAAGGAAGGCGCATGGCTGCAGGTGACAGGCTCTGGAAGGTTCCAGGAGAGTCCAGTGGGCACCTGGTCTCCCGTGAACTTCCGGCTGGCCTGGCCCGTTTCAAGCGGTCCCAGGCTCCTCCCAGGGAGGCAGCCACTTCCCATGCCCACTCCTACCCTTCCCACAGAGCTGGGCCTGGGAGCGCTCTGGATTAGGACCCCTGCCCCATACTCCCATTTACTCACACAACACCAGCTTCCATTTCTGAGTTCCCTCTTAGCAGGTTATTCCCTGCATTTCCATCTCATTCCACCAGGAATGCGATTCCAGACTTAGCTGCCTGCAGCTAGGCAGTCATTCGCCTTGAAGCCCTGGCCTGAGTGAAAGAGCCCATCTTGCAGGTCTGGGATGGCCCCGGGATGGCTGGAGACACCGCAAAGACAGTGCCCGGAGCACCCACCTGGCCAGGTGGGCTGGAGTCTACGAAATTAGGGCTTAGGGGAGGGGCTGAGGACTGTGGGGCCAGAGAGTGGGAGAGGGCTGCAGCGGGGCTGAGCTGGGTGCCAGTGGATCTGGCTTGGAAAGGGGGAACTGCAAGGGCCCCCGTGATTTCAGCATAATCCAGGGGAGGCAGAGCCCTGTGGGCAACACAAGCCTTGCTCCATTTCTTCTTTTAATGGTGCTTCACGAATCCATGTCCATGATGCTGGGCACTGTCTGCCTTTGTCCTTTTCCGGCACACGGTGTCCAGCTGAGTGGGTGGGAGAACACGGACATCACCGTTCTCCGATTCTGGACTACCTTGACTGTTACTCGCTTCTTTCTCTCTTAGGAAGACGTAGTGGTTATTTGAGCTTTATTCCAGAGGCACATGGACTGCCGGAGGCAGCTGTGTTGGGGTGAGGGCCAAGACCATACACGCTGTCCTGCCCACGTGCCAGTTCCCCGGTGGAAGGGGCCTCGGAGCACGTGGTGCATTCACCCCCCACAGCACCCCGCAGGGAAAGCCAATTTCACTGAGGACTCCAAACGGCGCTAGGCTAGTGAGGGCTGAGAGCACAGGCTTTGGGCTGATTCAGTCTGTAACAACACGCTCCGGAGAAGCGTCTGGAATGGACAGCAAAGTGTAAGGGGTGGGACCAGGGCGGGGGTATGCCAAGTGAGAGCAGAGAGCCGGAGGCCAAGGGCCCGTGAGCCAGATTTCCCCGGAGTTAGGGGGTGAGGAGGGAGTGTTCCAGGCTGGGGATTTATCGCAGCCCAGGATTCTCGGCCAGCTGTGCACAGAGTCCACCCCACACTGAAGAAAAGCCGCCCACACCCCAGGCCCCGCGGCACGATGCCAGCTTCCCTGGAGGATCTCAGTAAATGGAATAGTGAATGAATGAATGAATGAATGAATGAACCAACGAACAAAGGAAGGAAGGAGTGAGGGAACAGACACAATGGCAGCAGCTTGTGTAACTCACAGCTAGAGTTGGCCTATTCCCTCTCAGACCTTGACTCCCTGCCGAAATAAGGAGTGGGGCCAGGGTGATCCTGTCCCTGGGGCTGACCCCAAAGCTGCAGCATTTCCCTCCTGGCAGCTGTGGCTGGGGTTGCGGGGTCCCCAGACACAGAGACCTCCAGCAAGCCTGCCACCTATGCCTCTAGCGCCACATGGCTCACTGACTGCTTTATGACCACCTGTTACATGCTCCACTCCGTGGTCAGGGCCGCAGGGAGAAGAGAGAGCCCTGAGGGCTATCCTTCCCGTCTGTAGAGAAAGGTAGGCCATATACAGACCACAGAGGGCACAGAGCTGAGTCACACCATCCCCTTTGAGAGTCCCTGGTGGTGCCGGCTGCTGGGGAGCCGTCAGTGGTCGGCCCTCAGCTCCAAACCGCCCTTGCAGGACTGCCTGGGCTACAGAGCCATGGACCCCAAGTCGTGTTTGTCTGAGGATGCCTGCAAAGGTCCCCGGGGGTTGGCTGAAGCGGCTGGGGCTGCCTCATCAGCTTCTCCTCCACCCTTCCAGCTCCTTCCCTCAGCCTCCTGTAAGAGTCCCTTCCCCGGGGCACTCCTAACTAACGTCCTTATACTGAACTCTGCCTGCTGGCTACTGCCCAGAGCCCCCAGCCTTGGAGCCACAGGGACTACAACACCGAATATAATGCATACAGTAGCTCTCAGCATTCATTCTATAGCTCAGACTCTAGAAGAATGAGTGGGTACAGAAATAAATGCTGCGAGATGCTTCCTGAAAATATAGTTCTCCTTAGCAATTATTAAGTTTTTAGTAATTAACTTGTAGAGCACAAATTCATATACGTTAGAGTCTCGTTTATTCATATGAACCATTGCTTCTCTCGTATTTTATGTATAATGCTCAGCTCTGGGGTCCCTGATGGACAGGAGGTGGTGTAGCCTGGGGACAGTGAGATGGTTTCTATCCTGCAGGGCTCAGCCAGCCAGAAAAATGCCAATTAAGGCAAAGCTGTCTGAGAGGAATCATTTCAGTTGTCATGTTAACCTCACGACCTGGGGATCACAGACTGGGTACTAGCTCCCCAACTCTCCAGGCAAACTGTGCGCCTTTAATTGGCATCCATTCCTTTGGGGCGTGGTGACCCCTACCTAGTAATGCTGAACTTTGCAGGGTTAATGAAAGAACCAAGCAAAGCCTGCGGTCTGTCTGCCTGCCTGAGACCCCCTGGGTGGGCCTGGGACAGGAGGAGGCCAGAATGGGCGCCCCTCTGTGAATGTGTTAGGAGATACAGGGTAGCACAGACCTTCTCCGGCAGCCAAAAGCACGTGCTGGAAGAGAATCTGCACTGTAGTCCCCAGAGCCAAACAAAATGCAACCAAGTACCTTGGAGAATGGTGGCGTTTTGTTACTAATTACCTTTTTCAGATGCTACTAAATTATCCCTTATGTTATTATTGATTACATTCATCATCATTACAGATAGCTGGCTGGTGCAGCGGATGGGAGACAGTCTGCATGCCCATCCCTGCAGGCCTGGCCAACAGAACCAGCTACCGGAAGTCCTTCCAATGGGAGGACCACAGGATCTTTGGGGTGCAGTGGGATTTGGGGGTGGTGGCTGGCTTGTCCCAGGGCCTCGGGAGTGAGGCCAGGGCACTTGCCCTCACTGGCTGAGGACCTGGAAATAGTCATGGGATACTGGTTGGTGTCTGTCAAGTTGTCTAAACTGACCCTGGAGGGGCTCCTGCTCCTCGAGGAGCAGAGGTGCCTGGGGTGCCTGGGTGACTCAGTCGGTTAAGGTTCTGACTCTTGATTTTGGCTCAGGTCATCATCTCAGGGTGATGAGATAGAGCTCCATGGGCTCTGCTCTCAGCGGGGAGTCTGCTTGAGATTCTGTCTCTCTCCCTCCCCCGCAGCCCCTCCCCCACTTGTGCAGGCTCACTCTTGCACTCTCTTTCTCCCCTTCTAAAATAAATAAATTTTAAGAGAGAGAGAGCATGCGGAAGTGAGTGAGAAAACGCAAAAACAAAGACACCTCTTTACAAAAGGGGAAGGAAGCCTTTTAGAGTTAGTTGGGGAGAAAGCCTCTTGCTGTCCCCTCTCTCCCAGACCCTCTGCTCCAGCAAGAACCAGCACAGGGACAATCAGGAGGAAACTGAGGGCAAAACCTAGGAGCAGTGGCCACTGATCTGGCGCTGGCTCTTTGCAGCAGTGGGAGGAGAAGGGCCAGGAGCCCGAGTAGAACACAGGAGCCATGGGGGAAACCAGGGGCTCTTGGTGGGGCTGGGGACAGTAGGCCAGAAATGGGCTGTATGGAAGTTCTGGGTTTAAAACTATTTTCAAACTATGGTTAGTCTGTGCTAGATGTGGTGCATAATTTATCTTTTAAATTCTTCCATCGGCTCCGAAGGCAGCTATAATTTTCACATTTACAGAAGAATTAATCCAAGGCTCTGAGGCTGCAGGAAGTCCACGGCGACTGGGCTGGAGGTGGGTGCATGTGAGCTGAGACGGGAGCTCAGGCTAAGGGATCCTCACCTGGGCAAGTGCTTCCTGCTGCTGAAGCCACAGAAGGGATCTCACTCCTGCTGGGATTCTGGAGTCAGCAGTGTCCCAAGAACAAGGTTCCCAACCCTGAACGGTGTGTCTCCTGTTGGCTGCCTCCCAGACATCTGTTCTTGCCCTACCCTCCCCCCACCTCCACTGAGCTGGCTCCAGCTTCCCTGCTAGGGAGCCCCCTTGATCCCAGGGAGTACAGAGAACCCCCTGTGCTGGGAAGCCACCACTCACAGCACCTTGTTCCAGCACTTTCCATCCCAGTACTGACTCAGGTCAGAGCAGGCTGGAGAAGCATAACTGAGAGTGCTCACTGGACCAATGCAATGGTTGTAAGAGGTGGTCAAGGCCATGGCAAGAGTGTGGTCTTCAGGGTAGGGAGACCCATGTTCTGGCTTTACCATCTGTGGGGAAGAATTTTTGGAGGAAGAGGCCCTTCTGACAGTCCGACATTGTCTGCCTCTCCTCCGTGGTGGCCCCAGTGGACTTGGCCATGCAGAGCATTGAGCTGGGTCAGACAGCCGTGGGAGTCACTGTACAGCAGATGTCCCTCTGGTGCGGTGTGACTGCACTGTGGTGGCCAGCGGTGCATTCTAAGAATGGGTGACATGGAGAACACTTTCCCTGGTGCGGTCCAGGCAAGTGATCCCCGCAGGGCCCTGCCAAGAATGGGGCAGCCAGGACCGACCGCCACAGGGCCACGAGCACGGCAATGCAAATGCTCTGGGAAGATCTGCTGACTTGGCTCTAGGGCCATTCCTTGATGATACATTGTTTCTAGAACATTTGACCTCTTCGGAGGGTATCATTTTAAAAGTTTCCATACTACTGTTTTCTATTTCCTTTATTATCTCTCGCGCTGATTGCCCCCTCCTTTATTACCTGCTCTGATTTGGTGCCTGGTGATTATTACTTTGGAAAAACCCATGATAAGATAATCCTTCATCATCATTGGAAAATCGACAGGGTCTGAGAGCAGGCCAGGAGTTCGTCATAGGTCTCAGGAGTTTCTTATTAAGTACACCAGAAGAACTGTATCGGTCATCTACCCTGGAACTTAAAGACAGCCCCAATGTGCTGTCCCCCTTCTATCCCCATCAGAGCAGGGCTCAGAGGCCAGCCCTGCCCAGCATGCCCACCAGTGGCTTTAATCCGTCACCTGAAACCTACAGTGGGCTCACATCTCCAGTTTCCCAGGGGGTGCTGCTCAGCTTATTTCCAAAATTTCCAATGGTTCCAGGCTCCAGGGGAGATCCTGACCAAAGGATGCCTCCCTCCAGCTTCATGTCACCTGCAGCCACACACCTGAAATGGGCCATTGTGATGCATCACTGTTCGTCCTGCCCAAATGGTGAAGGCCAACACTTACAGGCTACGCCTGGAGGGCCTCTCCTGTCTGGTCCTTACAGCAACCCCAGGTTGTGGGGGGCGGGGGGAGGGGAATCTCATGCCTTCCTACAAATGGGAAAGCCATTGCACAGAGAGGTTAAGTAACTGGCCCAAGGCCACAGAGCATGTAAATGACAGAGTGGCGGCTTGCACCTGGCCCTGGCCCCAGAGCCTCTGTGCTAGAAGGCTGTGCCAAGGTGTTTCACCCTCCGCCCCAGCTCAGGACACCTTGATGAAGCCTGTCCTGCAGGCTTTGCCTCTTACCCTGTGCTCTGACACTGAATGGCAGCATCCTTCTGGACCACTCAGCCGATTGTAACACTCGATTCTATAGAATCTTGCTTCATTTTAAGTTCTGGTCCTAACTGGATGAATGGATGACAATGTTCGGAGGAGGAGGGCGAGGGCGAGAGCCACACCCCTGTCCTTTCTGGAGCCAGCTCACGGCCCGCCACTTCCGTCCTTGCTGGCTCGCTGTCACCTGCAGGGGCCCCTCTGACCACAGGGCAGTTTCTCTACGCAGGGCCCCTCCAGTCCTCTCCTGGCTCCCTCCACAGGAGGCTCACTTGGCCTGGTATTTCATCCCAGCATGGACTCAGACTCTAGGTTGGCTCACGCTCCGCCTCTTGCCTCTGCCTGGGTCTGCAAAGAGTTCATCATGTTATTGGAAAGGCTTCCAAGAGCTGGAGGCCAGGTTCACTCAGAGGGTGCACCCCGGGAGTGGGGGTGGAGGGAGGCCAGGGGTGGTGCAGGGACACACCCCTACGCAGCAAGCCCTGACAGGAGAGGGCGGGCGGGAGGGAGCCTCTGAGCTGAGAACCCCCGAGCTGGCTGTGTACAGTGCCCACCAAGGGGCCCGCTGCCCCAAGGCCTGCACCCTCTGCAGAGCCTCTTATCTCGATCTTGGCCCTCACTCATTTGTTCCCCAGCCTTCCCCGTTCCTGCGGGTCACACCCCGTGTCACCTTGGCAACCCCCTGACCTATAGAGAGGGGAACCATTCTCACCTGCCTGGTTCTCCCCACAGAGCAGCCCAGGGTGCTCTCCATCCCTGCCCCCACCGCCCCAGGGCCACCTCTGCGCCCAGGCATCACAAGCAGGGGCTGAAGTTGCTTGGCTGAAGTAGCTCCAGAAAAGAAGTCCCCGTTCCCATGAACTGCCCCCTGCTCTGCCCAGAGTTACTGATTCTGCCTTCTCCTCATGCCGGATGACCCACCAGGAGAACCGTGGGCTGGCACGCCTCCTCTTTCAAAGACAGACGCCCTGCCAAGTGGGGGTTGACTCTGTGGCCAGTGTCTTCTACACCTTCATGTGGATTAGCACAAAGAACCGGCTCTTTCCTAGTAACTGGGTCAGATCATCAGAGGGTGGGGGATCGAGTGAGAGTTTTGAAGATTGGGGGGTGGGGGTGGGTGACTTGGGAACACAGAGTAATTCCCAGTTGGGCAGGCCCCAGGGGGGAGAGGAATTTGAGCTGTGAATGAAGAGCATGGAAGTACCCAGAAAAAAGTGGACAGTAAGTGCCTGTTTCACTGCCCTCCACAAAAATGGCCAACGCAGAGTGTGGACAAGCCAGGGCCGCAGACACTCAGGGTGGTTCATAACTTCCCTGGGGTCCCCGTCCCCTGGCCAGAAGCTCAAAGCTTAGACGGTCAATGTCCTTAGTGTGGAGTGGACACAGAGGACACACGGGCACACATACAGTCCCAAGGAAAACACATCAATGCCCACAAACCCACCCCAAACACGTGTCCCCAGCCAAGGAGGCCGCACTAATCAGCAGGAGGGGGCAGATCAAGCCCACTTCCTTTTATTGCAACTTCTACCCTTCTAGAATTTCTCCTTCTCTGCAGGTCCAGGCCACAGAGACATTAATCCCTATTCAAATGAGCCTTCCAGGTTCTTCCTTCATTAGAAAAAAAAAAAAAAAATCTCTCAAAACACCCCAAAGCGAGGCTCCAAAATCCTGGCAGCAAGCAGTGTGCACAGTCCCAGGAAGAGAGGGCCTCACCTGGCCTCTCTTGTTGGAAGGCAGAAATGCGACCCTGCCTTCCCTCCTCCGCCTGCTCCCCCCTCCCTGCAACAGCTTTCATAAACAGTGATTATTTCAGTCCTGTGAATTGTCCAGTCAGGGTGACGGGGTGGGAGCCAAGGGCTGGAGCGTGGAGCTCAGATCTCCGAGGAAAGCGGCCCTCCCTTCCCTCCTCCGCCCGCTCCAGGTGGGAGTTGAGGAGGAGGGCACGGCTCTGGCTGAGACCAGGGATGACAGAAGCATTTTCCCAGCAGCCAGATGAGGGCAGAGCCCTAGTGGGGGAGGGTAGGGAGGCAGAGTTTGCTGACGGGCTTGGAGGTGGGGTCACCCTACCTACACGCCAGGAATTTGGGCCTCTCCAAAACGCTTCTGCCTCCAAATCAAGAGCCCTAAAATTGCAGCTCTGGGGATTAGCCTCGGACTGCCTCTCTGGTTAAAATATACTGGCATATTGAGGACAGCATGGAGTGTTAGTCAACTTGTCTTTGATAGGAGATATTTGGGAAATGGGGGTTAAATGAATGAGCGCGTGAGTGAAGGACACTACAGCTCCTGGTAGAAATCAAAGTTGGGGTGGAAAGCTCTAGGTGTTTCAAGGGAAGCAGGTGCGGATGCCACCAAGGGGGTGGAGAGAAGAAAGGGGTGCCAGGTCAAATTCTGCCATGTCACTCTTGTGCCCTGGGCCAGCCAGGACTGCAGGGGGCCTTTCCTCAAAGAGCAGGAGTCTATTATCAAGTAAGTGGCTGCTATCAGCCACTCCTGATACACCACCCTCCTCGGGGAAGTTGGGACAATCGTCCTCTGGGAAGTTGATACTCAGAATTGCTTTAGCTCAACTGCAGGAACCATCTACTCAGGGGATCGCCCAATTTTTTTACGGTTGTAGGAGTCCCCTTGTTACAAATACAATTTTGTGCAAAAACAGACCCACACAGAACTGTTTGGGGTCAGCTCAGTGAATCCCTTTAATGAATGTCAAACTAGGGGTGCCCGGGTGGCACAGTCAGTTGCACATCTGACTCTTGGTTTCAGACGGGGTCATGATGCAGGGTTGGGGTCTCCAAGTCACGGGATCAAGCCCTGCATCAGGCTCCATATTCAGCTCTGTCTTCCCCTCTGCTCTCTCTCTCTCACATCAATAAATCAATCTTTAAAAAGAAAATAGAACACCAATCTAATCCAGCTTCTCATGCTGAAAAAGGAAATCAAGGCCCAAAGAGGTCAAGCTGTGACCACATTCTCTGTCACAACCACTTTTCAGGCAACTGGACTCTTCTTCTGTTCTTCCCGGGTGGGGCCTGGGATGCCTGGAATCTTTTAAAAGTTTTCATAGGTCATTACCTCTAATCAGGTTTAGGAATTGCTGCAGGAAGCATTGGCTTGAAGGTGAAGAGTAAATTAGTAGCAGAGACTGAGCCCAGCAGCTCTTGGGGTCACACAGACCAAAGTCAATGACAATGACTTCACAGAAGCTACTGGAAAGGATTTCTGGTACTGAGGTTGGCGTGTGTTGAACATGGTGCCCCAGAATGGCCACTGACAAAGCCCTCAGTATGTTCTGGTGAACAGATAATTTTTTTGTCATCTTTGGGAGTCTTTCAGGCTGGGTGCATTTCCCTGCCCCTCTCAGCTCAAATTTGTCTTTGTGAGGAGTCTTACCCCAAGTCAGTCCCACAGGTATGGAAATGGGGTAAAATTATTATATCCTGGAGCTGAACTGCCAGCAGGAAATGGAACACTCAGCTACATCAAACCATTGTAGATGAATCAGTGGGTCTTGCCAGCGACCCAGGGCCCCAAAAAGAAAGGAAGGAGGTAGCCTTGGATTGCCTCACTGTCACTGCCTAAGATGTCAAGGCTCACCAACAGATTCCTTTGTGGTCCCAAAGGGGTCACTCCACAAGATAAAAACATCAGGATCTCCACTAAGTCCCCACTCAAAGACCCAAACATAGAACAATGTGTCTAAATTCACTTCCATTAGGCCCATTTCTTCCCTTCCCAGGGCCTGGCTTTCCACCAGCAGCCTTAGCTGGGAAGAGTGGGGCTGAGGGAGTGGGTCCCACGGCCAGCGCTCTGGAGCATTCAAGCATTCCTTAGGAAAACAAGGAGAGCACCAACCCCTGAGTCATACCATGGGAGCTGTCCCACAGAAACACAGACGGAAAACCTGAAGACAACTCGGGGACATCCAGAGGAACCATCAGCCAGGCAGAATGACCAAGAAGTTGAGACGGCTCTCCCTACAAGTATAGAAAGCCAATGCGACTGTGGGGATCCAGAACGTTGCCTAGGTGTTGCCTCTCGGAGCACACAAACCCTCAGAAGATGTGCTGGCTCTAATAAAAAGGCAGATATTATCAAGTGTTGGCAAAGATGGTGAGAAACTGGGGTCCTCATATATGGGCTGGTGGGAATGTAAAATGGCGTGGCTCCATGAGGAAGAGTCTGGTGGTTTCCCAGAAGGTAACATGTGGAGCCGCTGTATGACCAGGCATTTCCAGGGTTAGGTAAACACCCGAGAGACAAGCCAACCTACGTGCACCTGAAAACCTGGACATGAATGTTCGTGGCAGCGTCATCTACAAGAGCCACAAGTGGAAACAACCCAAACATCCATCCACTAAAGAATGGATACATAAATGTGATCTTACCAATAAAAGGAGTGTCATTCCCAAATAAAAAGTCATGAAGTACTGATACATACTACAAGTGCATGTGCCCTAAAAACATGCAAAGGAGAAGAAGCTAGTCACGAGAGGCCACGTATTACATGACCCAGTTCATACAAAATGGCCAGAGGGGGCAAATCCGTTTAGAGACAGGAAGTAGAGGATCGGTGACCTAAAACGTGAGGAGTTGAGAGGAAATGGGGAGAGACTGCTAAATGGGGACCGAGTTCTGCTTTGCAGGATGAAAGTGTTCTAATACTGTTGGTGGTGATGGCTGCACATACGGGAATATACTAAAAGCCACTGAATGGTACAACTTTAACTGAGTGACTTGTACGGACCATTCATTATATCTCAATAAAGCTGTTCTTTTTAAAAACCTAGAAAATTTCCCAATACCTAGGTTCCGCTTAACAGACGCATCCTCTGCTCGACTTCCCCAAGGCTTAAGGAAGGCAGGCACCGACAAAAGCTGGGGTCACTCTCCCCTCACCAGTGTTCTTTACCCGTAATTCACAACAACCAACAGGCCAACCTGTTCGCTCCAGAAACAACTTAACAGGATTGTCAGCCAGGATCCATAGCCAGAAAAGAAGGAGCCCTGGGAAAAGGAGTGTGCCAAGTTCAGTTCTGTGATATCATTTGGGAGGGTCACGTGTACATTTGCTTCTGGTTTGTATCTAATTTGAAAAAGCCGACCTAGATTGTATACTGTATTATTAGGCAATTTTTCCAGCTTGGAGTCTCGGTGTTGCTCCACATGATTTGTTCAGAGGATGAACTCACTTCTCTGCTGATGAAGAAACATTCTGCCCCAGGTTGCTGTCCCAGGATGGGCAGGCTTGGCGCATGCCAGCTTTCCTATTCCATCCTCCATGAGGGCGCAAGCCAGGCCACCATGGGGGAAGAGCTCTTACCCCATAGGGGAAGCTTCCCTCTCGCTAGCTGGCCTCCAGCATGGTGGAGGGGGCTCAGGGGAGACTGTAAGAGGGCAGGGGGCAGAGCCGACTGGTACTCTCCCAGGCAAGGCACAGACAGAGGGGACTTCCCTATGGAACAAAAGGGAGTTCGAAAGAAGACAGCCCACATTCCTCTTTTTCTAAACACAGGCTCAAGATGTGCAGCGGGAAAGTTAAATTATGTGGCAATTCTCAAAGTCATCCACTAAAGATTATCTCTTCCTTCACAGGAATTACTCATCTCACTCCATCATGAAACCTCGGGGTCTATCACTATTCAAATTTATTGAGCAACGACATGCAGAATGTATTGTATAAAGGACCTGTTTCATCACCCCATTCCCCAAGCTATTTCTTTTTTTATGCTAAGTCATGAGAAGTCTGGCAAGTTAAAAACCAAAACAAAAACTAACAAGGATGCATGTGCATGCATTAAAATACACACACACACACACACACACACACACAAAGATGGGAAAAAATTCCTTCGTGGAAGTTACTATGAGGCAGGCAGCTTCAGAAAGGAAAAACACAATCTCTGACTAATATGAAGGAGACTTCAAATTGCTCTTGGCAACAATCTCTCAGCCCCAGATTCCCCTCCCTCTATTCATCTCTGCAGTTCCCAGCCAAAGGAAAATAAAGTGAATAGCTCTCTCCCTGGCCCAGCCTAGAGGACTGAGTAAGGGCTGAGCAGACAAACATCCCTGTGCAAATGCACACCTGTGTAATTGCTGCAAACACGGGACAGCCAGTGGGGTGCTCACTGCCCTTACTGGGATGATAATCTCAGATCAGGAGAAAATGCCTTTATCTGGGCACGGTGACATCAAAACAGAATGCAATGTGGTCTTGTGACCCCCAAACACAAGATATTTTCCAAAGGGGACGGGACGGGGAGAAGGAAGAAGAAAAAGAAGTCCTCCCAGAAGGGCCCATGTCAGTTCCCAAAGAAGGAAGGCCCCAGAACAGTACTCAGAGGAGTTTGGCTTCAAGGCAAGATTTATCAGTTCACCTTCCTCACAAAAGTGATAGTTAATTTTAGAGGTAGTGATCTTATACCTATTATACCATTCAAGATGGAAGGACAGGTAACAGGCCAAATGTCCTAGAATATTTATGGCTGTTCTGTCCCAAAGATTCATCTGCCACCATTTTATTAGGACAGATATGTCAGGTCAGCTAAAATGGAGATGGACAGGAGCATCAGGAAATGGCCCTGAAGTGCGGGTACAAGCAAGTGGAATAGGATCTTTGGCATTGAGCCCTGAAACACCCTGGCAGGCTAGTGTGGGCTGCTCCGAGAATTACAGATGGCCAAGAGACATGGGTTCTAGTGCTGGCTTTGCTACCAAGTCCTGTGAACGCGGATGAGCCTCCCCAGTGGTTGGATGAGGGCTAGGAGCACAGCTCCGGCCTTCTGTGTGCGTGTGTGTGTGTGTAAAGCGGCTGATGCCTCAGGACAGCCTGGTCCAGAGAGGGGCCAGTCCTCCTGGAGGCTGCATGGGGCTCTTGACATCTCCAGCTGGGACGTGCCAAAACTAAAAGCCCATCTCAGAACCCATAACCAGGAACTGATCATCACAGCTGCAGGGGTTCAAAAAGCTGCGTGCCTACTGTGTACCTTCCACAGGTCTGCTAGGGTCATGGATGAGTCCTTGTGACTGCAGCATGGGGACAGGCCAGCTTTCCAGCCGTCCACCCGCCTCCTCACCCAGGCCTCCTGCCATTCCTCCTTCTCCCACATATGGTCTCATTAAATCCGCTCAATCAAAATAAATAAATAAATCCAGTGAGTCCCCACTAAAGGATGAGTCACTGCCATTCCCACTGACAGAGCCCCGGGACCAGTTCGGACTTCACCTGCTGAGGTCCTTAGCCCTTAATGCTTCGCATCATGCCTGGAATCACACATTAGACAACACAGTAGTTGTTGAATAAATGACAGACTGAATGGAAAGAAACTAAGGTTCAAAACTGTTACTACTGTTAACACTGACACACTATTTCGTATTGTGCTATAATGATATCAGGGGATTCCTGCCTCCCCTAACTGGAGTGTAAGATTCTAAAGGCTGTAGGTATAATGGGCGGCTTTGATTCCTGGCTCGGTCACTGATAAACTGGACTTAATCCCATTAAGCCTTAGTTTCCATATCTGCAAAGTGGGACTAGTGGTTATCTGATGAGTGATGTGGGTTACAGGAGAGACTGTGTGCCAAGCACAGTCTGGCACCTGATCTCTGAATGTCCCATCTCCTCCTTCCCAGCCTTTTACCCTCTGGTTTACTCCCAGCACTGACGAGGCAGGATAGGCCTTGAGTTCTATGCAACCTCCAGGCCTTTGCTCTTTTGTTCTTCCTCTGCCCCAATATCATTTCTGATCAGAAGCCCTTCTTGACCCTCTGGCTGCCAAAATGCCTGTGATCTGATTGCAAAGGGCCTCTCCTGGCTGTCTGGGGAAGATAACCTACTTGCTACCTAGCTTCACTATTCTGTGTAAGCCTCATGTCTGTGTGGTTGTCCAGAGGTAGGGGCTCAGGCCTGACTCCTGTCTGCATCTCCCCAAGGTCTCAGAGGTGCTGGGTGGGATCCAAATCTACCAGTTTCATGAAGTTCTGGAAACCAGGCGGGTGTGGCACTGGTGTCCCGTGGATCTGGGTAAGGCGCACTGGACTCAGTAGACCCCCTTGGCCTCAGTCCCTCCTCACCTGTGAAATGCAGATGATGAAGACACCTGCCCTAGGTATGGTAGTTGGGGAGAGTTTAGAAACCAGTACGAGACACCAGCGCCAAGACAGAGCACCGGCTGACCCTGGCAATTTTAGGGAGAGTGACTTTCTTCTCCTTTTCAGCCCAGGTTGGGCCTTAAGGGCGATAGCCAGGTTACTTTCCTTTCCTGGAGATCTTTCCAGAGGGGGTTCCTGGCCCTTCTGATCCCTCAGTTCATCACTGGATAAAGGAGTGGAGCTTAAACTTGAACCTGGCAGGACCTTCCCCTCCCTTCCCACAAAACCTTCTATCCAATCTGGAGAAAACAGTCTGATTGTTTCAAACACTTCCTTTACATTTTCAAAATTCGGCACTTGGAGGAGGGATTGGAAGGGATATGCCAACAGCCTGCCAATGAATCATGGGAATGGGGCTGCCCCCTGTGAAACCCAGCACCGGGGGTTCAAAGAAAGAGTGCAGTCGTGTCCTGCCCGCCTGCCCACAGCCAGGACAACAGAAGCCAGAAACTCGGGCGGGCAACCGAACCGGATGCACCCCGGAGCCCTCACCACAGGCACGCGGAAAACTGCACCGCACTAGGGACACTCGGCGGCGAGGGGCTCTTCGCAGAGTGAGTCCCCGGCCAGCCCTGTGGCCCGCCGCCGTCGCGCCCCCGTCGTGCCCCCGTCGTGCCCCCGCCTCAGCGAACCAGGCGATCGGGAGGGCGACGGCCAGGGAGCTGGCAGGGGTGGGGGCGCACAAAGCCGTGCCGGGGGCTCCCAGACTGCACAGCCGGAGGGAGTCGCCCCGCCCACCCCGCGCAGATCCGAGCGCCGGGAAGGGTCCCCTGCCCACCCAGCTTGGTGGGCGGTTCGAGCCCGAGGATCGCAACGCGATTCCCTACAGCTCGCCCAGGGACTTCTGCCGGTCGTCCCTTTAATTTCTGCTCCTGTCCGGACCTCGACTTCTGCCCCGAGTTGTCACGGCTCTGGTCTCCCCCTTACCCCCCGAGTTTTGCATCTGACACTGGGGAAGCCCTAGCTTTTTTGGAGGGAGGACATTTAAAGGATCCGCGTCTGTCCGCCACTCCCTTCCGGAGCGGCCCTCGTGCCTCGCTGTCCTCTCTCCCCGCCACCGAAAGCTGCCCACGGAGGTGGCGGGGCACGGAGCAAGCCAGAAGAGTTGCCTACAGAGTTCCAGAGTCCCTCCCGCGTTCGGCCGAGAGGGACGCGGCCGCGCGCCCCGCGGTCAGCCCGGGGACCCCAGCCCCGGTGTCCCCGGGACCCTCGGTCCGGCCCAATCGCGGATTTGAAATTGCTGCCGGGCGCCGCCACTGCCATCCTGACAGTGGGAGCGCACGCCGGGGGCAGGGGGTCCCGGCAGCGCCCAGAAGGGGTCCCCTCCCTACCCGCCTCTGCAGCCCGGCTGCCCCTTCTCGGCCCGGCTCCCAGCCGCCCTGGCCGCCGCACACCCACCTGGCCGCCCCGGGGGCGCCGCGCTCGAGCCGGAGCCGAGTCCTGAGCGCCGCCAGGGTCCCAGGCTGGGGATCCACGCGGCAGCGCTGCTCCGGGGAGCCTGCCGCAGCCGGCGGGAGGTTGTCATTGATTCGTGCAGGGCGAGTTAAGCCATTCCAGGAGTGGTTTTGAGAGAGCACTCCCACCCCTCCCTCCAACCAAAGTATTTGGCAGGCAGCCCCTGTCGTCCACCTGTACTGCTAAGCGCGGGGCAAGGACCAACTTCACCAGCCGCGCTCTGTGCTTCACTTTATCACACGCAGATGAAACTCTTTCGTAAAGGTAAAGCAGAAATGAAAGCGGGGGGTGGGGGGATGGAGGGGATCCCCCCACCCCCGCCCCCGGGGCTCCTCGATTATTTATTTCTCCCTCTACTATTTCACAAAATGCCTTACCACTTATCTCAAATCAGGGCAGCTTTTTATTATTATTGTTTTACTCAATTCTGTGTGTCTTTTATTTTTAGAGGCAATTTTATTTCCATTTGCCTGAAACCTGAGTCCAATAAAATTACTAGAATTATGTTTTCTTCTCAAAGGGTCTTGAGTGTAACTTCACCAAATCAAACACTGCAGGGAGAACATTCAAGTGGCAAATATAAAAGAAGAAAGTGCAGGAAGTAAGCACAGAACTGCAGCTCCCTCCCCCTTGGAGTCCAGCTGGGCTTGGCCCAGGTGGAGCCAGGAGGCCTAAGATGGGGGAGCCCACTTCCAGGAGCCTCCCCCCAACCTGCCCCACTCCCTGCAACAAACATGTCATACAGGATCTCGGCTGCTTTGTCTCCATTCTAAGACTGACTCAGAAATGCCAACCAGAGATCCAACAGTCCACATCTGGGGTGGGCCAAGCACCAGTTACAGAGAGGTGTGGCTGTTCCTTAAAGCCACACACCATACCCTTTTTGAGAACTGCCAGCTGGGGAGGCCTCCTCTCCCTCTTTCTGGGAGAACCCTCCACCTGGGGAGGGTGAAATCTTCATTAACCCCTTGGTGTCTATGCTGGCTCCCCTCAGATAAGGAGAAGGAGCCAAGGGGAGCTTTTCTTCCCTGGTGATCAGCGGCCCCCTGTGCCATGGAGAATCAGCACAAAACAAAGGAGCCCAATCAGAGTTCTGGCTGTCTGTGGCCTCTGCCACTCTTCCAAGGGCAGGCCACTAGCCTTAAAGCACCCCAAAGCCAAAGGTAAATCCCACAGGTCCATCAGCCCATGAAGGTCAAGAACTCCAGGAAGATGGTTCAGACTAAAATATTTTCTCCAACAGGTGACCCCTGCCTGAAATTCTAGTCTTAGTGATTCATTCCTTTGTGGGGCACGCCCTACAGATAGCCTGCACCAGGGAGGCAACGTTGCTTTGGAAAGGCAGGAAGGGTCTCTCTCTGTGCTTCCAAAACTGTAAATATCCATGGGTGAGAGCAGGAATGGGTTTGCCAGACGCTCCTTGCTACAGTGGGAGGGTCGTGGACAGCAGCGTGGGGGGTGGAGGGGGACAGAGAGTCTCGGAGCCAGGAAGGCATGGAATGAAGTGGGGAGGGGGTGCGACGTCAGGGAATCCATCACTGAAGTTCAGAATGGGAAGCACTTCATCTGGGCAGGTGGACAGTTTCCAAGATTAGGTGACTCCATGGTTTTTTTTTGTTTTGTGTTTTTGTTTTGTTTTGTTTTGTTTTTTTAATCAAAAACCATGTATTCCCGGAACACCCAAACCCAGGAACAAAAAACCAAATCCCTTTGTCCACAAAGTCACTAATTAAATATCCAGTCATTTGGAACTCATACTCCACTCCCGGACCCGGTAGGTGAAAGTGCCAGTATGGGACCGGGATGGAGTGGTATCAATCCAGCCGTGTTTGCTGTGAGCCCGGAAGAGGTTTACCTCAATGGCCTGGGTGGAGACAGGGTGGGGTGGTGCAGAGGGGTGCCCCCCCCTCAAAGCCTCGTGCCTTGTGGGGAGATAGAGCACAGGGGGCCGGTCAGTGTGTGGCAGGGCACCTACAACCCTGTAAATGGTCCTTAAGGAGCAGGGCGCTAGTTCTGCTGAGCAGACAAGGAGCCAAGAGAAGACATGAAGACTGGGCTCAGGGAAAGGGCTGCAGGAGGGGGACTGGGCTGGTTGGGATGTAAGTGCTGCCAGGAGCAGGAGGGCGTGTCAGGTGCAGGTGTGAAGGCTTTTGGGGGGGGGGGAGGCAGCTGGCCAGGTATAGAAGGTTCTCCCAGTGAATGCAACATCAGGCTGGGGTCTGAATGGTGCGACCAGTTTAGGGATGCAGCTTCTGCTGGGATGCAGCTTCTGGCTGAAAGAGAGAGTGCAGGGCCAGGCCTGCTTGGGAGGGAGGGAGGGAGGGAGAATTGGAGCACCTCTTTCAAACCCAGCTGGAGCTGGATGTGGGCAGAGTGGTGGAGGAGGGAGGATGCCAGGAGGGGTGGGGGAGAGCTGCGGTGCCGAGCCCAGCCTGCCCCCAGGCGGCCCCTCCTAGCAGGGCTCCAGCCCCGATCTGAAGGAGTGTCTGAGTAGGCCAGTGGGTGGGGCCAGGGCCTGGGAAGCTGCAGCCAAGAGCCTGAGGGGAGAGCTGGCCACTGGCCAGCCCACCGGCTGGGCCCCGCAGTGGACAGTCAATGTCATTCCTCCCTCCTCCCTCCTCCCTCCCCCTTAATCACTGTCTGTGTGTGCCCAGTTGGGGCACGCCCTTCGGAAGGGCTCTGGGCAAAAAGTGGGGAGCCCTACCCTATGGCCCCCTCCAGCCTTGCCTCCTTGTTCTCAGTCCCCGTGCCAGGTGCCTGCTGGGAACGGGAACAGAAAGGAGTTTCGGAGGGCTGGGGCGGGGAAAGAGACTGCGGAGGCTAGCACAGCCACCCACAGAAGGGGTTCCGGGCTGGCCAGACTCTAGATCTGTTATTGTGCATTTCCTTTTGGGATGTGGCTCCTTCCTAGGCCCTCTTTGCCTCCACTCCTTCCCTGGCTGGAGCCCCTCCTCCTCTCCCAGTTCTTTCCCGCCCCCGCCCCTCTTCCTGGGTCAGGTTGATCAGAGCTCTTGGAAACAGGCTGGCTTACAGCTGCCTTGCTTTTCACATCTGCCTCCAAACCCACAACTCACTCTTGGTCCAGGGAGGATGAAAGCTTCTACTCCAACCACCCAGCATGGCTCAGAAGGCTAAACAGAAGCCCAGGGAGCAAACCGGCTGCCGTCTAGACCTCAGTGGTGCCTGTGCATCTGCTGTGACGTAGGCACGCCTGCGGCTTCTGAAGGTGCGTGCACACATACAGACCACCTGTGTGCGTGGGTACAGAGAGGTGGAGACGGATCTGGACCGTGCTATCCAGAAACAGAAACAGCTAATGTCCACTGAGGGTGTACCCCGCCCTCTTCACCTCTGCAACCTCACTATGAGGTAGATACTCTTATGTTCCCATGTCACTGATGGGGAAATGGGCTCACGGAGGTCTCACCACTTGTTCAAGGTCACGGGGCTCCATGAATTATAAAACGGGACAGGACACCACGGTCTTCAGAACTCTGGTGCCCAAAGGCTGTTTCTGGGGCTCAGCTCTGGCTCTGTCTAGCTCCTATAGCTGGCTGTTTTAGGAGAAGTTTGCTCTGCTGATGGGTGCCTCAGTTTCTCCAGCTGTTGAACAGGCAGTCTGATGACTCTTCCTGCACCAGGAGGCTATTATTAGCCAGGAGGAGGCTGAGATGGGGCAGGGGGGCACTCTGGTCAAAAGCCCTGGAGCAAGTCTTCCCTGGGGAATTTGCACAGCCCTGGGCCTGAGGATTACTTAAGCCGGAAACTCCGAGCCACCCTGGCTGCCTCCCTCTCCGGCCTGCTCTGCACCCCACCCCTGCCAATCCATCCATCTGCAAGTTTAGCTCCAAAATAGATCTCCAGTCCTCTCTCTTCCTGCCACCTCCTCCTCCACTGCCCTTGGCTGGGCCACCATCCCTCTCACCCTGACCTCTGCAGGGACCTCCTCGAGGGTTCCCTGCTCCCGCTCCTGTCCCCCTCCCTCAGCCCAGTACCACAGGGCACTTAAAATGCCATCCAAACTGTTCACAGTGGCCCTCAAGGCTCTGGCAAAATTCCTGCTCCTCTCTCCAAGCTCAGCCCTGCCTCCTGCTCCTGTCCTCTGCTAGGGTTCGTTTTCCTTCCTGTTGTGGAACTTTGCATGTGTGCATTCCTTGGCCTGACATGCTCTCCCTGTGTCTTGCAGAAACATACCTCCTCAGATAAGCCTTCCTTGAGCACCACAGATAAATGTGAGACCTCCCTGCTGCCATCCATTTCAGACCTGCCATCAAAGCACTCAGGCAAATTGCACACTTTTATTTAACTGCTGGCCCTACTGGATTGTTTTTTGACTGTCCCTCCCACTAGAATAGAGGCTGCTTGTGGGCAGGGACCCCATGTGTCCTTTTCACCGTGTGTATCTGGTATGCGGTAGGAACCCTGGCAAATATGTGTGGGACAAAGTTTTGTTGTGAGAACCCCAGATCTGGGAAACAAGTAAAATGCGTCTAGTCCTCCCTCTGTCACTGCTGGGCTGTGTGCCCGCAGGGATGTCACCCACCTCCCTAGTCCTCAGCTTTGTCCTCTGTAAGTGGGGACAATGGAGGAGATGAGAGGATGACCCAGAACTTCCCCAGGTCTGGTGCTCTGCATCCTCCACGCACTTGCAAGTGCCGATAAATGGACAAGAAGAGAATCCCCGCCATGCTGTACTTTGGGTGGCTTTGAGAAGGTTCTGCCTGTGTGGTCGGTCCCGCTGACTTGTGTTAGACAACTCAGGCTGTGAGAACTTCGCCCGCTCAGGACCGAGACAGAGCGTGGCCGTTGCACACGCGGCTATGCAAGCATGGAAATGGGGGCTTGTACAGAGAAGGCGGTGACCTCGACGAGGACCAGCACCAAGTAGGGGCTGATCTTATTGGGGGGGGGCTTCCTCCCCAGCAGCCAGGTGCCCACAGCACTGGCTCTGCGACCAGACCTCCGATGACATCAACATCTACATCTACACATAGGGGGCTTTCCCTTTCTGTGACTTTTACACCGGCTGCCCTACTGGGCCTCCACAACAACCCTGGAGAGTACAGCAAGAAGGGATTTTTATTCCCACTTTGCGGAGGAGGAAACTAAGACCTGGATCAGAAATAGTGAGTGAGTGGCAGAATGGAGATTTCTTTCTCAGATTTCTTTGAAATATATACACATATATAAAGAAAACTGGAGTTTTTCTTCTCTATGTATGTTCATATAGATATATATATATATAATTTCTTTCTCTCTATTATAAAGAACATACATTTCTTTCTTTCTATG
Source organism: Mustela putorius furo (assembly GCF_011764305.1). NCBI lineage: Eukaryota > Metazoa > Chordata > Mammalia > Carnivora > Mustelidae > Mustela > Mustela putorius. The sequence goes on from NW_025422010.1 coordinate 41,224,470, forward strand.
GATATACATTTTTAAGAAAATATGAATATATATGAACTATATTTGAGGAAAATATACATGAAGTTCTCCCCAATTCGAGAAAATTCGTGAAAGAGCGGGAAGACAGTCTCTCGTAATCACACCGCACTAGAGAGGAGAGTACCTGTAGTATCATAGCAAGTTAGGGTAGTTAGTCTTAATCTTAGTGTCTCTCCCCTCTCCTTCCCTCCCCTCTTCGACTGCTCTCACCAGAGTCAACAGAGGCTCCATCTAACACCCCACTCTGTGTTTCTTCTATGCTCCACAAACATTTAATTAAAAGGTGAGGAAAACTGAGCGAAAACTCAACCCATCTGGCTGGAACAAGAGGAAAAGGTGGCACTTGGGGACACACCAGTCTCTGCCTACGAGGCCCTGTAGCTTCTCTGCTCTGAGGACAAGCCAAGCCCTCACTCTCCTGAGCTCCCTGTTTGTACTATTATCAGAAGGGACTTTTCTGTAATCAGAGGCTCTATCACTTTGATCCGCAGACCGGATTTCACTGAAATATTAAAATGCCGATTTGAATAACAATTCGTAGCTCTTTATAGCGTGAAGAACAGAAAAGGAGCCACCAGCTGAATCTATGCTTAACAGCCCTTCCTGTGGTCACAAAGGTTATCCAAATCTGTTGGTTACCAAAGCCACACACACATTCTGCCACCATGTTTTGGTGGGGGGGGTTGGTCAGAGCCAGTCACCTAGAACCTACTGGTGTTTGCCAAACTCCTTGACCAAACTGCCACTTCTCCAAGCACATGGAGGTGACCCAGAGGAGCAGAGCTGTGTGGCCAGCTAGCCTTTGGCTGCCCCGTCCTGTGGGAGCTGGAAGGTGAGAGGGGGGCCCAGAGGGCAGGCCTGCATACTTGGAGTGGCCTCCCGCTTCTCAGGTGTGCTGAGAGACCAGCCAGAGCTTGCCCTGACCCCAGGCCCTCTGAGGGGAGGTGCAGGCTGAGCACATACTTTTCTCTGGGGAAGCGAGGGGAAAGTACCCCACCTGGCCAGGGCCCAGGGAAGGGTTCAGAGTCTGACAGGCCCCACAAGACACAGGGTCCCAGCGGCTCACAGCCCGAAGGCCCCAGGGCTGCCAGGGCCTTGCCTTCCTCCCAGGTTGTATTGGGTGACACAGTCAGGCACCCACAGCAGGAGGAGGGGGAAGTGCCAAGAATTTGGGCTCCCCCCGGGGCCAGGCCGGGGCTCTGGGTGACTGGGCCTGTCTGCCTCAGAGCAGGGAGCCTAGAGGGGGAGGAGGGCTCAGCAAAGACGTGGCCAAAGGGGACAGCAGTGGGAAAGAGGGCAGCACTGGCAGCCCGGGCAGGAAGCTTCCTCCACCTCCTCCCTCCCCCCTCTCTTCCTTCCCTCCTCTCCTCTCTTTCCTTCTTCCTTCCTCCCTCCCTCCCCTCTTCCCTTGGCCTCCCAGGTCTGTAGTGCCTGTGGGTCTGTGGCCATACTAGTCCAGGCTTTGGCTATAAAGTGACGAACACAACCACATCTCCGAGTCCTCATGGGGCCAGCCTTCTAGTAGGGAAGGACCACGACCTGACAACCATCTGCTGTGAAGTCAGGTGGGTGAGGCCATCATGGTTTCTCAGCCAGGGCCTTAGTGGGAGCACTCTGTGGCCTCCAGCATCCTCCTCATCGCCTTGTTCCGCACCCTGAGAGACCAGGAGAGCAGGGATTAGAGCCCCCAGACAGAGTGAGGAGGTGGGGGGATAGGCGGGGTGTGACTTACCCAGCAGCCCCCCACCCCCCTCCAGTGCTCCCGGCACCCTCCCTCCCCCCCAGCACAGTCCCCTATAGACAGACTACAAAGCAAAACCTTTTTCAAGAAGGTATTTATACCCAGAAAACTAAAAATACAAAACAAAACTAAGAACTTCAACAGAGACGTACAGGCAACACCCTGACATGAAGTGACAGCCCCTAAGACAGGAGGCTGTGGGGCCAGACCCCTGAGGAGCTGAGGGCTGGCTGTGCTGGCCCTGAACCCTAGCCTCCACCCAAGGTCCCTTTAGTGAACACTGTGAATATGGGGCTGTCCCTACGGGGTCGCTGCAAATGTATGAGGGCCCCATTGCCCAACCAGGTCGTTGGTATCTTTTGGGCATAACAAATACCCACTGAGGGTCCATGGGTCCCTTCTTAGGTGTCTGACCGGGAGGAGGAAGGGTGGTGATGGGGATGGGGACGATGAGGGCAGGACTGTGCGTGTGCACGCACATGGGCGTGTATGTGAGTGTGTGGGGCTGTGGCGGTGGGTGTACAGTGTGCAAGGGGACCGGTGAGTGGAAGGACGGGCTACCGAGCTGGCTGCTGCTGGGGAAGGGGCGTGCGCCAGAAGCTTCTCTGTTGGAGGAGGGCTCTGACAGCCTCTGACACCCGCCCGAAAACACGTTCTCTAACTGGCTCCAGGTGTGCTCAGGCAGAGGCTGGCCTCACCCCTCGTCCTGGTCAGCATGCCACTGCCAGGGGCCACTGGGTATAGCCAGGACAGTCCATAGCCCTTCCCCAGGGCCAAACTGGCCAGACTGAAGGGTCAGCACAGTGACTTCACCACACTGTTAACGGTGCCCAGGACCTCCTCCTCGAAGCTGGACCTTCTCTGTAGGTCAAGGTTAGGTTTGTAGGGTGGATGGGAGAACAGGGCAAGACTGAATGGCCACTGTGAAGATCAAACAAGGGCCTGGCCTCCTACAAGGACCTCATCAAAGGAAAGACTCACTGTTGAGCCCCGAGGGCAGGAAAATAATCATAATTACGGTCACCGCAAGCATTGTGCTGAGAGCTTTGCACCATGTTATTTGGTTCCGTTCTCAACAGCAAACTGTGAAGTCAGTATTCCGTCCTCAACAGCAAACTGTGAAGTCAGCACTGTGACGGTCACTGTCATGGGTCCTTCAGGTGTGTGTGTCCCGGGTGGGGGCAGGGAGGAGGAGGAGGAGGAGGTTTGCCAGCTGCTGGATTGCATCTGCATTTAAGCACGTGCTGCCGGACAACCACCTTTAACAGCCACCCAGAATGCCAAGGAGCAGCTGCTCCCATGTGCACGTGGACCCCCCGGACTCTTCCGTCTCACGGATAATGTGGGCACGAACACCCTTGCACATGCTTGCCCTCTATTGTGGGCTTCTGCCTTAGACTGAATTCTCGGGATAAAAAGAATGAGGGGTGTGAAGACTTTCATGGCTCCTCACAGAAGACTGCTATGTTGCATTTTCCAAGAAAGGTGGCACGTTTGGGCGGGCCCCTGCCATGTTCAAGAGTGTCCAGTTCACCATAGCGCTGCCAGCATGCCCCCTCCACCCATCATTTAGAGATAAAGAAACTAAGGCTTCCTTGTTGAAGTGACCTCGGACCTGTCCGGAGCCACATACTCAGTCAAGGCCAGCACCTGGGAAAGAACCGGTATGTCCTGCCCCTGGTTTCTCATTCCAGGGGGGCAAGATGTCTCCCCACCCTCAGTCTCCCACCAGGCGGGAGGGAAAAATCAGGTCTGACACTTGGTTCCCTGTCCCCCTGCCCCTCTGTACCAGCTCAGACTTCAGCGGAGCTAGGAGCTTACCTTTCAGTGCCTCGCCTCGTTTTTCTGCAGCTAAATCAGGGCCTGTCCCCTCTCTGCTCCAGCTCCACATCCTCAGGGAACTCTCTGATCCCTCCCTCAGAGGAAGCCATCACAGGCACACTTGAACCCTGGGTTAGATGCAGATAAGCAGGTGGGGAGAAGGTAGGACAAAGGCGAGGTGACAGCCCGGGGCAGGACAAAGGCCAGCCACACTGGTCAGAGCAGTGGGAGCCTGGTGAGGAAGATAAAGATGGGAAGGAGTTGGGGCCCAGCAGGCCAGACAAAGGAGTCCTAATATGGCAGGGTGTCCTTGAAAGCATGCCTAGCTGCTGTCAGCTGCTACTGGGACACGGACTGTTTCCATAAGGAAGTTCTTACATTAGCAGGGGTCCTTACCAGGGTGTCTGGGAGGCATGGGGGGAGGAGGGGTCAGAGGAGTCACAAACCCCCAGCTAATCACTATGCAAAATTGTATGAAGATGTGAGCATGTTCCTTTTTCTGGGAAGATAGCCCAGAGAGCTTAACAATGTTCAAAAAAAGTTTATGAACCTCCTCCAGAAGTTCAAAGAATAAAATGTAAATGAAAGGTGGACGTGATTGAGAAATAAAAACTATTTGGTGTATATATATATATATATATATATATATATATATATACACACACACACACACACACACATTTTTTTTTAAACCCATGGAAGGAGAGTGGAAATAATTTCAGGTGGTCCTTCTCAGATAGGTAGATGAGAGATGGATGGATAGATAGATGAATACAAGGAAGGTAGGGAGGGAAAAAGGGAGGGAGGAGGAAGAAATTGATCGACATTTAGCAAACAGATGCTGTAAAGAGCCAGTGTTTATACATCTGAGTTTCTTACTTTCCAGTGTGCGCTTGTGAGCCGGCGGAGCAGGCAGGAGACGGTACACCTGGCATGGAGGTGTTCGGTCACTGCCCTCTCAGAATGATCCAAGGCAAAGAGAAAACCTTCTCCAAGTGAAGAAGCCAGCTAGTGGGCACAGGGGATTTGGTTTCACAACTTTTCCAGAACCATCGCTTGCGTAAGATGGGATGCACTTGAAAACAATCACAGCAAGCCCTTCTGGAGCCCTTAGTGGGTGTCCTGCACGGCGTTGAGTGCTCTAGGAGGACTATCTTGTTTACTTCTCAGCAGCCCTGGAGGTTTGGACAGTCCTCTACCTTCCAATTTACAAGGGAGGAATTGGAGGCCCAGGGATTTGAGGTCACTAGCCCCAAAGCAAACAGCCATAAATGAAACAGGGCACCAGAAGCTAGGTGGGCTAGTCCTGGAGTTGGGGCCCCATACAGCCTTTGAGAGCAGTCGTGTCCTGTTCTTCACAATCAGCCCCATCTCCACCTTCCTCCAAAAAACTGGACCCAGAATACTCTAACTCTTCTGTTCTCTATGCCTTTAAAGGAGTAGTTCAGTGAATATACTTCAGTAAGCCAGGCAGATTGTCTACATTTGTTAAAAAAAAAAAAAAAAAGAACTAACAGGAGTAGTTACAGTATACCTTCCGTTTACTGAGCATGGAATATGAGTCAGAAAATATACAAAAGTCTTTACGGTCGTTTTCTTAATTGTATCCTTACAACAACCTTCCAAGGTATCAGCGTGGTCATTTTACAGATTAAGGTTCTGAGGTCCAAGGAGGTCTAGATAACTTGCCTGAGGTCAGCTCATAAGTGGAGGGGGCTGGACCGCACCCACACTCTTTTTCTGCCGCTCTGTCTCTTGCTGGGCAACGCAGAGCACAGAGGTACAGGAGGTAGCTTCCTTGTTAGGGCCTGCTGGAGGACGGGAGCATGAAAAAGAGCCTGGGAGCTCACTGCCACAATCAAAGGAGAGGAGGGAAGGAAGGAAGGGAGGGATAAAAGGAGGCTGTGTTTCAGTCAATACCAAGATGATAAATGATCCAAATCTAGAGCTGCAATTTCAAAAGCGCTACAAATAGGGCAGTAGCTCCTGGCCACAGCACCGTGACTCAATCTACCCTGAGTCACTCACTCCGAGATACACGCGGAGGTATGACCCATGTCTTTTTGGAATTTGGCTATAGTCGCTGAGGTCCAGCTCGGTGCCTTGTGAAAAGTTCTTGGGAAGTCCGTGTGAAGGTGGGACCGTTCTCCTTAACTGAAATCAGTGGTCATTTCAGCTCATCTCTTCTCTGGGGTTTTGATCTTGATTCTGAAAACCATAGGGCCTGGAAAGCATGGCACACAGTGGGCAGGAAAGATAGCCAGCCCAAAGGACAGGGCTGGGAAGGAGGGGTAGATACACTCATACCTGTGGCTCAGGGTCACGGCTGGGAAAACCTCAAGGGGAGGGCTGTGACAGCCTTGTCATGTCAAGCAGGACACAGAACCTGAGAAGTCTTGGGGAGCACAGCACACAGCCTGTGTTCTGAGCAAGCAAGCAGGGTCAGGGCTAAGCACGATGCTGGATGTGTGGCCCCGCCACCTGGACTCCTAACAAGCAAGCACGTAAAAGGGTCAGGAGCCTATCTGACCAGTCAAGGCAGGAGGAAACACTGTGGGTTGGATCCCAGGCCCTGAAGGGAGTGAGAGGAACCCCACACAAAGGGCTTAGTGAGCCTTCAGGATACCCAGTCTGGGCCCTGCCCTCTAAGTTCTGGGTCTGTTCTCAGGGGCAGGAGGAGGAATGAGCTTGACCAAGGAGAGTGGTGGGGGCGGCGGGGGGGGGGGCGGGAGGGGGGGTCGGGAGGCAGGCCAGCAGAAGACTGTGGCAAATGACCTCACTCCCAGAACTGCCTTTCTTCCCTGACGGTGAAAGTCCTTTAGCTTGGCCTGTTCACAGAGGGCCACTCTCCCAGCTCCAGTCCTCTTGGGTCTGCCATTTCCTTTCATTTCAGAAAATAAAACAGCGTTTCTTAATCTTGAAAGTAATATACACGCATTGAGAACAAATTTATGTGTGTAGGATTCTATTATGATTAAAGGTACTTTCTTCCCACCCTGTTTTCCACACCCGTCATTTTATGGTGAGCGCTTTTCCTCAAGGCACTCGCCCCATCCCCCACCCCTCTTCTTGCCACCTCATGTCTGGCCATACCTGCAGGTGCCTCTGGCCTGAGTCTGTGTACTCAGATTAAGCAAGACACCCTCCAAACCACTGCAAGACCTACAGGTCCCTTCATGGGAATTGCTTAAACAATTGGAAGACGTTTGCATAACAGAAAGAGAAATACCGCCCCTCCCCCCCATCTCCCCACCCTCACTCCCCAGCATGGGACTGTGCTCCCCTCCCTCCCAGCCCCCAAACATGGCAAAGCTGAGCTACCCTCCACCCTGCTTGCTCCAGCAGGTCCCGTGAAGGTGGGAAACTAGAAAATTATGCGTAAAACAAGAGCCAAAAGCCCCCCCCCTCCAGTGACATGGGCCCCCTGAGAATGAGTGTTCTAGCATGCATTCTGTGACTACTTTTGGTTCCATATGGTTTTATTTTCCACTCAGTTCTTGGCTATGTCCCAGGCGGAAGAGGGAGACAAATACATGTGGTTTCCCTGCACCCCTAATATTCTCTATTATGTTATACAGACTTTATTTTTTTGAAATTTTAAATTATTTCCTTCTTGGTGCTGTAACGTTTGTATGGTCCGGTCATATTGGTGGGGAAAGAGGGATGCTTCTAGATTCTGGGTTTTGCTCCTCTGCCCGGGCTGAGACCCACAAGAGCTATGCTAGAAAAAAAAAAAAAAATCAGAGTTTTGGGTCTTACTTTATCTGCAGTTGAGCTGTGTGACTATAACAAGATTGGAAATGGAAGCAAACTCAGGCTATTAGAACTGCAAGGTTCCTCAGAGGCTCTACAGACCCACCTCCTCCTCACTCCATCCCCAAGAAAATAGGGTGTGTCTAAGGTTACTAAAGCAACTCTTGATTAATATGCAAATCTCTCCTCCATGGGAGACCTTACGAAATGATGGATTAACAATAACATCCTGGGTAGGATGTGTGCCTTTATTTATTTAATCTAATTTTTTTTTTATTTGACAGAGAGTGAAATCACAAGTAGGCAGAAGTAGGCAGAGAGGCAGGCAGATAGAGAGGGAGAAGCAGGCTCCCTGCTGAGCAGAGAGCGTGATGTGTCCCAGGACCCTGGGATCATGACCTGAGCCCAAGGCAGAGGCTTAACCCACTGGGCCACCCAGGCGCCCCAGGATGTGTGTCTTTATAATCCGTCTTCTTCCCAAAGGATCTGAACCAGTGTACAAATGTGCCCACAGTTCGTTGGTAGGTAAACATACGTTTAAAAATAATAATAATAAATAAGACAGGAAAATGAAGCAATAGGAAAATAAGGAGGAAAGTGGAGCCAGGCTTAAGATCAGCACCCAAAATGCACACGCACCAGACCTGTGTGCTCAGTCCAGCACAGCCATAGATTTGGTACCCAGAGGAAGTACACCAGCCCCCTGGGGCTTCGCTTTTCCTGTTCTCAACGACTTCCTGCCTCCCTCCTCAGACATTGGATTGTCTGTCCAGGGGGCAATTCCTGCCTAGTAGAATCTTTGTGAGGATCAAGTTAAATCCTGTTTGTAAAAGAAAGCCCTCGAAAAGTACGGTGCACAAAAGGGTCCATCATTTTATTTTCTTGCTGCCTCCTTGTGATGAATTGAGCATTCCTTGTTTTCCCAGGCCACCTGAGATGGCTTCCAGGTTTCAGCTGCTGCAGTTGGTCAGAATTTATTCTGTATCCATTCTTAAGAACTGGACCACTGGTGGAACACTAGGTGAGAAACCTTGTAACATTTTTCTGAGCTCAAATGATGCCAATTTCCTCCATCCTAACTCCCCCCCCCCCACCGCCCCGCCCGCTTCAGTTGTTGTTGGTGGGGTCGGTAAGAAATTAAGGTACTTGGGAGTAGCAGGGAAGTTTAAGCACCCCTGAGAAAAATGTGTTTCCTGGCACAGGGAATGGGTAATGAAGAGGAGAGAACAGAGTGGGGGAGAGGGGTGGAGGGTGGGAGGGGGTTGAGAGGGAGCAAAGGGAGCCCAATTAGGGGCCTCTCCAGGTGTACTTTGGCAGGCATGACCCCCCTACCTGTCACTCATGAGGGTTTTCCCAGCCTTAATCTTTGGGGTGGAATCATCTCCTGAACCCCAGCCAGAATTTCATCTGAAAGTTAACTAATGCTTAAGACTGGGCGTGCTGTGATTCTAGGGGGGAGTGAGGGCAAAGGAGCCACCAACTCTGGGGGAACAGAGCTTTGGGGCTTGCAGCTGGCTTCCCCCATGTGGCTCCTGCCATACTCACCAAGGAGAGCTGTTTAATAAATGAGCGCATTTATAGCAAGAAAAGCATATAAATACCATAATAAAAGAAATATATATGTAACAACTACAGAGTATTTGTATTTGGTTGAACTACAGAGTGTTTGGTTGGGGGTTGAACATGAGAAGGTCCCAATGGGCAAAGGGGGTCCAGCATTCTCATGGGCAGTTACTGTGCCCTCATGCCTTTGCTGCCTGCCGGAGCCTGCTACCCCATGGAGGATAAACAGGCCAGGGGGTGAGTCAACACTGGCTGGGAATGAGGTCAGATAAGAACCAGCCCTCTGCTCTGTAGAGCCCTTCACACTTCCCAAAGCTACTGTTTGAGGGGTTCATGCAGACTTACGATTATCTCCATTTTATAGATGAGGAAACAGATCTGAGCTGGTTAAGTTTTTTTTTGTCAAAACATCAAAAATCTGGTTATCCCAGCAGAAAGGCCGCCTGGAATCCTAGATGGGAGTGTGGACTCTGGCTAGAACCTGAATCTTGGCTCTGGGATCACTCACTGTGTGACCTCGGACCAAGTTCTCTCTGCCTCAGTTTCCTGGTCTGTAAAAGGTATTGGGGGGGGGTGACCTGAGCCAATACTTGTGTTTATAAGAGTCTCTGGCACTTATAAGGTGCCATAGCAGCATGTTAGACATCCCAAAGCCTGACTCTGCAGTTGAGCTGTGTGACTATAACAAGATTGGAAATGGAAGCAAACTCAGGCTATTAGAACTGCAAGGTTCCTCAGAGGCTCTACAGACGCACTCAATGGCAAGATCGAAGTGTATGTGTACTACCCTGCAGAAGAAATTCTAATTCTGCTCAGTGTTGGCCAAGAGGCACTGCTGGGGGTGGAGAGAGGGGCTAGACAGGATCACGATGGGGAGCGGGTGCCTTCCCCAAAGCCCGGGGACAGTCCCGCTTCCTTTCCCTCCGAAGCTCTTGCCAAGGAGGAATGCATGGGCTCGATAAACCCGTGCCAAGCAGGAACAAGATGGTATCTGGGCCGGACGAGCTGACGAGTTCAATATGCCCAGGTTCCCAGCAGGAGCAAACACCAGCTCCCCTCTTGGCCCTCCTTCTCCTTCTCTTTGCTTTGGTGGATTTGTTGTAGCTGCTGCCAAGGGCACCCATCAGAAATGACGGCTGGTTTGCCTTTGGGGAGGGCTGCAAAAGTGTCAGGCAAACAAGCTCTGGCTAGCTTTTTCATAACGCTGGCCCTGACAGGCTACACACGGAACAGGGTTTCCCAAAAACCACAGGCCCGTACACTTCAGAGCAGGGGCTGAATAGGAGCACAGAAGTCCTGTCTCCTCGCCGCAGCTCTGCTTCTGTCGGCCTGGCTGTCCCTGGACACTGAGCAGAAATTCTAATTGTCTCCTTCCTTCTTCTCCACCTTATTCTCATCAGTAATATGAAGGCCTTGGGGGGTGGGCGCGGCGGTGGACCGGGGAGGCAGTGAGCTTGAAGGCCTTTTTGGCTCTTCCATCTGTGAGTTTGGACGAAGTGTGTTGGGGCCTGAGCGGCCCCGTTCTGGCTGGTGGGCCTTGGCAGTGTGCTGGAGCGTTTGTTCACAACACACACGTGGATGAGTGTCCCCAGGTTTCTGACCCTGCCCTGGTGGGACAGAAGACGGCAGAATCCGAAGGCAGAGGACGGCAGGAGAGGCCGAGAGGAAGAGTGTCAAGCACGGTCTTCACCTCACTGCGTGGTTCACCCATCTCCAGGCCTCGAAGGCTTTCTTTTAGTGCTGGGGAGGGGGAAAGGGACGGTCTAAGAGGGAACAGGAAGGTGAAGGTAAGTCCCCAGAGGTGGGGGTGAGAACCAGGGGCCTGAGAAAATGAAGGCACAGTCAGCCCCTCTACCTGTGTCTCTCTCAGTACATTGCTTCCACGCAGCCAAAAAGAATGCCATGCAGAGGGAGCAGTGGACCAGAAACCCCGCAGCTTTGGGTGTATCCCTTCCCCTCCCCAGGCCAGTCTCTCCAACTGAAAAATTCTCTGACCAGTGACCTCTCCCATCCTCAGTTCCTATGGTTCTCTTGGGTGTTCGATGTCTATTATGGACAAGCACCGGCATGGGGTGGGGGATGCAGGGAGAAGCAAGCCCACTTCTGCCCTCAAGCAGTTCATTCCATGTCCCCACTATGGCTTAGCTAATTAATCCACTTATCGAGCACCTGCTCTATGCCAGGCCCTGTGTTTCCCTCTTCCAACTAGAGCTGAAGCCCCTGGAGGGAGTAGGGGTCACAGGCCACTCAATTTTTTTCTATCCTATCCCCCTTGTCTTAATACATAAAACCTGGCAGTTAAAAGCATAAACCCTAGAGCCAGACTGCCCTGGTGTGAATCCTGGTGGTTTTCTGACACCAACCTCAGTTTCTCTATCTGTAAAATGGGAAGGATGATCATTCTTAACCTCATATTACGAGAATTCAAAAATTAATGCTTACTAATTTGGCACTTAGCACAGAACCTGGCATGTAGAAGGTCCCTAATAAATGTTTGTCAATAAAATGCTTACCAAGGTGAACAGAGCTGACCCGCTTCTGGTCAAAATTTGTCATCACAATAAAGTCACGTGCATGCACCTTCCTCCCCACTCAGAGTCATGTGTGCATTGTTCATCTATTCATCAGGCTGTGTTCACAGTGCAAAGGTGAATCTCGCCACAGCCAAGCTCAACTGTCCTAAATTCCAAATCAGTGTGGTCCAAGTTCATGGGCTTCTCCTATAACCAGAAGTATTATTTATTTTAATCATTCACTTCGGCCCATTTCCTCTTCAAATACTTGACTAAGACTGATCATTGTAGCCCAGCTGTCTTGAATTCCAAGCCTCCTTTTGCTCTTCCCAACCCTGTGCTCACAAACAGCCAAGGTTCTGCAGGTAGGACCCCAGAGGCCGGGGCAGCCCAGAGTCAGCGACGGGGGCCTCAGCCCTACGTCTCTGGATCTGTGGGATCATGGTCTCCTAACACAATGCCTGGCAGGGCCCCAGGATGACAAGAGTCCCTGCAGGAACAGACATGCCTCGGTCTTTTGCAACCTGTTCAGATATTGGCTGAGGGCAATGAATGGAAAAGAGTCACAGCATTGATTGCTCTGATTTGGAGTTGCCAATTTGGCTCAAGCTTATACCTACCTCCAGACCCATAGTCTCCTTGGGCACAATGACCTGGCTTGAAATGACCAGAGCAGATGCTACACTCCTAGTGGTGGTCTCTGGCTACCCTGGAGAAACATTTCACCAGCATATTCAGTGAGAAGGGACTAGAGTCCCAAGCTTGTGCTGGGCGGAGTAGGGGCAGTGCTCAAGGTCTTTTCACCTCTGCAAAGTGATATTCTCCAACTTCCTCACTGAGGCCTCATTCATTCCTCTCTGTGCCACCCAGGTGCTAAGCTAGGTCCTAAAACACAGAGCTCACCTAAAATTAAAGCACACTGGACCAGGGAGCTAGGAGGTGAATGAGAGTTCTGGCTTTGCCACTAACAAGCTGTGTGACCTTGGGCAGGTCACTTACCTCTCCAGGTCTTAAGGGCCTCAGTCTGCAAAACCTGTGATGATGATCTGCTTGGGATGATGATGTCTGTGGTCCCGTTCTGTTAAAGATCCCAGTAATTTAATCGATTTCATAACAGCCCTGACATATAGATAATGGTGATCTCAGTCAAAGAACTCCAAGCTTGGGAGAAATGCAAGTTCAGCAAAGTCACAAAGCTCCCCATGGCCACAGGGAGGGTGTCCGGTGTGCCACCTGGAAGGAGCAGAGGAACTCATAGCCTTGGGGGATGAATTCGAAGGAGCTGGCCAGAGAGAGATGGGGCAGGACAATGGAAGGTGTAAGGGAGACCATGGTGGCCTTCTTGATGTGACCTGAGGGTCCTTGAAAAGCCACCCCTACCTCAGATATCCCCTCCCCCAACCTGGTGGCCAGCCTTTGTAATTCCAACATTTGAGAGTAACTTCAGGGTGGCGTGTGTGTGTGTGTGTGTGTGTGTGTGTGTGTGTGTGTACCTGCAATTTCAGCCATTTCCCTGCAAAATGCAGACACCCTGGAAAAGAGTGAGCCTCTTACCCTGCTAAGGTTGCCTGAGTCTTCTCTCTCTGCCAGCAGGGGCCTGGAAGCCTGTGGGCACTAGGCCCCGAGGCCACAGGAGAAAGGGGGGACCCTGAAGGACCCCTAAAGGGTTTGCGCGGGAGGAAGGGCCCTGGGCACCGTATTCACTAAGCTCCTTCGCGAAACTCCACCAGAGAGCCTTGGGAGGAGCAGGGGTTCAGGGAAGTAGAAAGGGAGGGCACGCACAGCAGTACTCCAGGAGAGGGTGGGAGTGGGACAGTTGTGGGCAAGAGCTTGGTGCCTCCCTTTGGCTAACCCATTCCTCTGAGGAGCCAACATGGGGGGGCGGTGCGGAAGGGGAGGGAAGGGAAGGGAGGGCGAGGGAGGGTGGGGCCGGGGTGGGGGGAACTGTAAAACCAACGGGGCGGATTCACAGAAAAATTCCCGAGCGTGGTAAGGATAAAGGGTGCTGGGAGCACCCACAGTTCTTCGGGCCCACACCCCTCGAGTTGCCCGGCCGGTTCAGACTGGTTCGCCCACCTCTGCCTCCCAGCCAGCCCCCCTGGCCTGCTCCCTGAGAAAGCAGATTCGGGAACGTGATGTAACCACAGGCACTCCGGACTCCGCGCCCGCCCGCAGCCCGGGTCCCCGCGGCGCCCCTTCCCAAGTCCAGCCCGGGCGCCCCCGCCCTGGTCCCGCCCCCTTCCCGGCGCCCCGCCCCTCCCCTGCTCTCCGCGCCCTCGCTCCGCGCGGCGGCCCCGCACCCTCCCTTCCCTTCCCCCCCAGCCCTGACGAGCCCTCCTCCGGGTCATTCTCCGCGCCCTGGGCCCCTCCCTCCTCTCCCCCCAGCCCCCGCCGCTCTGTGCTCCCCGCGCCCCTCTCCGCGGCCCCAGCCCGGTTTCTCCCGGCCTCCCCTCCGCATTCTCGCAATGCCCCAGCCCGACCTCCTCACCCTCCCGCCTCCCCCGGAGGCCGCGGCGCCTCCCCGGCCCGCGGTTAAGGCTGGAGAGCCGGCGCCGGCCCCGGCGGGGACCCGGGAGAGGGGCAGCGGGGTGCGGAAAAGGCCCGAGGGCCGCGGGCTGAGAACGCCCCGCCGGACTGCCCACCCGGGCTGCCCCCTACCCCCTGCCCGCCTACCCCCGGGCCAGGCTTCATGCCAGCGCGCGATGTGGGCCAGGCAGGCGGCCAGCCAGGCTGCAGCTATCAGTTGCCTGGAGGGTAGTGCCAGCTGCTGGCGTCCCTGATCGCACACGCCACCCCAGGACCCCGGCCCTCCTTCCCTGACAGCAGCACCAGCTACCTGAAATCTAGAGCCACAGAGAGCCAAAGGCAGATCTTACTACGACTGGGAGGCTAGGGGTTGGACCTCAGAAGCAGGGCTGGACTCAATCAAGCCCTGCTCACTTATTTTCTGGGTGACCTTAGGCAAGTCACTTCCTTGTGCCTCAGTTGTTGCATTTGTAAAGTCCAGGTAATCACAGTAGCCGCCTCTGCCAGAGTTGTGAGTTTTGGTGCATGACACATTAATAGTTACTTCACAGAGAATAATAATTATTATTACTATTAGTAGTAGCATTAGTAATCAGCCCCATCATCTCTCCGGGGACATTTGCTGTTGGCAGAGGAAAGTATAGTATAATCGGTCATTTAAGATCTGTTAAACACCGATTCTGTGCAAGGAAGGCCATTCAGCATGGTGTTAGTGTCTCAGGGCTGAGATGGTGGGTTTGAGTCCCAGGCCTGTCACTTAGGAACTGTGTGACCTTCTCCCTGAGCCACGCCCACCCCCAACAGTAAACTGTGGGTGGTGGTGGGGGGCACTTACTGCTCACTCTGCAGAGCTGGTTTGGGGATTAAATGAAATACTGTGAGGACAGTGTCGGGGCAGTTCTCAGCATATCAGGGAGCCTGTTGGGTGTGAGAGGCTTGGAGGACTAAAGAGGGTAAGGACATGGGGACAAAAAGGACAGACTCCATTTCTGCCATGAATGGCTGAGGAGGTAAGCCTTCTGTGCAAAACCTTTATCACTACGTCAAGGGGATCGGAGCTCAGTGCCAAATGCCAGGTCAGGAGGAGGGGTTGTGGGAGGGGAAGGGCGGAATGTCAGGCATCAGTTTCGGAATGCACCCCTCAGCCCACTCTCACCAGGGTCACCAGGGCAGCCACTAGGTTTGAGAGAGGGCTCCAGCGGCTCCAGAATGGCTGGTGTCAGCATCAGCTTTACCGGGGAGGCCCCAAAGATGGCTCGGCCATCTCCCATCCCAACAGGAAAAAAGAGGAATGAAAAGAACAGTTGGAAAACGCAGGCTGAGCAAAACCTCCACCCTTTATAATGACGGTGAATGCGGCTGAACCTCGTCCATGCCCACAGCCATAGCTGTGTGACTCTGGAACCCAGTTCCCTCACTGGTAAAATGACAGGGTTGGCCCCCCTGAGCTGTAACCCTCCGCCCTCTTGAGAGCAGTACTTGCTCTGACCTGCAGGAATGTGGGGGAGAAGCCGCTCCTGCTGGGAGGTGCAGGCTGGGCGCAGTCCCATGGACCGTTCAGTGAGCTGGCTCCCAGCCCTCTGGAGGGGAGCAGGAAGGAGGCAGGGCCCCACCCCGGGAAGAGCAGCTGTCCTGTGGAATATGACCCTGAGCTGGAAGGAGCCTTGCAAGCAGGCATCCAGCCCTCACCCTTGTGGGAAGGAGACAAAAGCACAGAGAGGTGGTGAAGGGACTCGCCCAAGTTCACAGGTCTCTTGAGGGCGGGGAGGTGGGGGGCACAGCCGAGGTTCAGCCCACAGCAGCGCACAGCCTTCCATTTAATTTAGCTAACAACAGCAAACCAGGAACCCAGTGCCCACGGCCAAGCCAAACTTCTCCGAGCTCCTTTCATGAGAGCAAGATGGAAGAGCGTTCCCTTCACTGCAGGTGAGAAAGTGCTTCTGGAAGCCAGGGACCTGTACAAGCACATAGCCTCCATAAACACTGTCGGAGGCAGGCGGGGTGGATGCTGGAGCAGTGGGCAGTGGCCCCTGCCAGGCCTGGTTGAGGGCGGGGGTGGGGGGGTGGGGGGTGGATTTTTGTGATCAGCACTGTAGGCTCCCTGAAGAGAGTCCAAGGACACTGGGCTTGAGGACTAATATGCATTTTTATTCTGCAATAATTTTCATACGGAGTTCAAGAGGCACCAGCTCCAAGTACATAAAACCAAATCAAATTAAATTAATTGATTTTATTGAAACCTGCTGCAGTCGTATTCAAGCCCACAGCTAGGGGCATGACCCTCGTGAAATACCAAAGGGGCTTTTGAAATAATTAAATTAATCACACCCTGGGTTATGCATAAGGGCTTGCTCCCGTGCTCCATGCAGTCCTGCTCCCGCTCACGGCCACGGGCGGGAGAGGTGTATGGCTGTGACACAAATTGTCGCACTGCCTCAGGGTCCCCAGGCCTAGACTTCCCATTCCGGGGTAAAGCCATTGTCCATGCTCTCTTAGCAAACATACACACACATGCCCACATCCACCCCCAGCACGTGCTCAACTGCTAGAATTCCCTTCTTTCGTTCTCTGCCTACCCGCGGCCCAGGCCAAGGGTCCTCTCCATCCTCCTCCTTTCCTGACCCACCCAGAACCCCTTATACTTATGCACTTACACTCATGCACTTGGATGATGTACTTTCTCATACTGTGTCATGGGAGACTGTCTTGCATCATGGAGCTAAGGCTGACAAGCCCCTGGAATGCAGAGAATGATCCTCTGCTGTTTCTGGATGTCTTAGGAGGTTCGCCCAGTGCTCCCCACATGCAGGGAGCTCCAGACATCTATTAAACACCTTCTAGGGGCACCTGGGTGGCTCAGTGCGTTAAAGCCTCTGCCTGCGGCTCAGGTCATGATCTCAGGGTCCTGGGATCGAGCCCCACATCGGGGGGTCTCTGCTCAGCAGGGAGCCTGCTTTCCTTCCTCTCTCTCTCTGCCTGCCTCTCTGCCTATTTGTGATCTCTGTCTGTCAAATGAATAAATAAAATCTTTAAAAACAATAAAAAAAAACACCTTCTAGATGCTGGGCACTATTCAAATGATTTTACACACACTAGCTCGTTGATTCCTTACCCTCCCTCCCCCGCTCCCCACCTGAGCCCCCAAATGGGGATTGTTGCTATCCTTACAGACAAAGAAACTGAGGCAAAGAGAATTCAGGCAACTTGCCCAAAGTCCTCCAAGCTGATAAAGGGAGCCAAGCCGTGTATCTTCAGTAAATCCTCAATCAAAACAATTCTGTAAAACCCGTTACTGATCAAATCACGGCATCGTTTTTCTGTTTGAAGACATTCGTACAAACAAGGTCACAAAATCCACCAGCGTTCCCGGTGAAAAGGACACACCAACCCTTCATTTCACAGATGAGGACAGCTGCAGACCAGCAAGGGGAAGTTCACAGAAGCGATCCCAAGGAGAGAGCACCCTGTGTCCTGTATCCTGCTGGCCCCCAGCTCTGAACTGCGCTTCCCAGAGGAGAAAGTTTCTGATGATTCCGGTTACTCGTGTCAGGGGGGCTCACACTCCAAGTTAGGCTGTTCTTGAGAGAAGACCACGCGTGTTTCCGGGTAGGCATGAGGGTTCCCCTGAGCCTCACCCACGTTCTGTGGCCTTGTGCACATTCAGGGAGCAAACGAGAGCAGAGCGAAGGGACCGGGCCCTTCTGGGCTCCAACCCTATACCTCATCGGGCCCTGCTCTAGTCCTTGCCTCACCTGCTGGGGATGTCTCAGGAGACAAAGCCTGCCACTCTACCCCTGCTCATGAGCTTCAAGCCCTGCTCCCTAATCCTTCCCCCCACCACACACTCCTCTCACTACCCTCAAGATTCACCTCCTAACAGAACCCGGGCCGGATGCCAGGCAGCCTGACTCCCCTCCCTAACTCTATGAACTCCAGCTACTTGACAGTAATGGCAGACACCATCATCACAACGGTGAGAGCCACTCATCACAGACTTTTCATCCTTCTACTCCAGCGGCGGGCACACCGGTCCACAGAAGCCTCACGATAACCTCATATGATGGACGAGGAAACTCAGGGAAAGGGAGATGAGGAACTGGCCCGGGCCATGAAGCTCACACCTGGTGGGTCCTGGATTCGGAGCTGGATGTGCGGCACACCTGTTTGGGTCACCTGCACGATACATCCCCCCCATATTGTTTTTTGACGGATGGTCTTTGATTACCTCTTTATCTGAGGATCACTTTAAAAAACCATGGTAAGGGCCACCTGGGTGGCTCAGTGGGTTAAAGCCTCTGCCTTCGGATCAGGTCATGATCTCAGGGTCCTGGGATCGAGCCCCTTGTCGGGCTCTGTGCTCAGCAGGGAGCCCGCTTCCCCCCCTTCTCTTTCCGCCTACCTCTCTGCCTACTTGTGATCTCTGTCTATCAAATAAATAAATAAAATTTATTTTTAGTAAAATAAATTAGGTAAAAAAAAAAAATTAAAAACCGTGGTAAAAAGTACATAAGGTCCAAGTTGCCATTGTAACCATCTGAGTGCCCAGTTCAGTGGCATTAATCAGAGTCACGGAGCTGCGCAACCATCACCACGATCTCAAAAACTTTTTCATCAACCCAAACAGACGGTAACCATTAAGCAATAACTTCCCGGTAATCCCTTCCTCCCTCCCCTTCCTCATCCCAACCTGGAACCTACTTTCTGTCTCTAGGGATTTGCCTGTTCTAGGTATTTCACATACGTGGAATCATACAACATTTGTCCTTGGTCGGCAAATTGTTCTCTTTGGTAGGAAGCCGGGCTCTTCAATGTTTCAGGCTCTCAGTTTCTCACCTGCCAGAAAGCCTGTCTCCTTGACGGGGATTCACACTCCTTGACGAGGAGTGTGAATTCTGACCTGGGGGGCTGGGGACATCATCATGGGTGGGGGCAGCCAGTCTTGGGGAGGCTCAGGATCCCTGGTTACTGGAAGCATAAGGGTTTCCTCCAGAGGGCCACTGAAGTGGTATATTCGGGGATAATCTATCTATCAGGGAGAGGAGGAAAAGAGGGGACCCCCAGTGCCTCTAGAGCATGGGCACTGTGTTGTCACGGAGGGCCCGTGGCAGGCCTAGGATAGAGTACTTTGAACTGCACCCCTGAGGAGAAACAGCATGGCCCAACCAATGGTCAACACCCTTTCCCCCATTCTGAACCCACAGGCTCTTCAGGAATCACCCCATCTCTTCCCACTGTCTGTGCTTCCCTGTGGGTCCAGGTGGGCAACCTTCTTCCTACCCTGAGGCCTTACTCAGGCAGCCCTGTGTGTTCCTTTTGTCAACGCCCCCGTTTGGGTCCCCAGCTCCTTTAGGAAGCCTTCTGCCCTAGCTCCATTAGCTCCTTTTCCATCTACATCATGGGATCTACCACGTGGCAGGGGTGGGCGTGGGGCGCTGTCTTTCAGGGCCCAGCGCTCGACCACTCTGAACCTCAGATCTTCCTTCGTCAAGCAGACCTGAAAACACCCACTGGGTGGAACGGTCGTGAAGATGAGAAGGAATCCGAGCGGGGGCGTGTGGCAGAAGTGACGCAAAAAGACGGGATACAACATGGCAGATCTCTCTGATGCTCAATTTTACTCAACTACTTAGGCAAAATGAATTCCTTTTACATTAAAAATTAGAGATGATTCAAGAGAAGGATGAAAAAAAATGGCACTGCTTTTAAAAGATGGAAGAGGCCACTTCTAGGGCATTCCTTGCTTGCTGGGAGCCCCATTCATGATTCCCGCGGATCCACAAAATGCGCTGCCTACTTTGTTCAGAAGGTGCTTCTGGGATGGGCCAGTGAAGCCATGGGAGGTCAAGGGCCTGGCACGTGGCAGACATTGGATAAAGGGTGGCTGGGGTGTTTCCCCAGGTTGCTGCAGGGGAAGTTTAAAGTGCAGCACTGAGGTGCGTGAACCTGTCCAGCTGGCAGATCCTACGATTGGTATTGTCTCTTGAGCTCCCTTGACAGAGGCAGAGTTTGGGGGTGGCGAGCACATGGGTCTGGATTCCCAGGAGACTTTGGTCTCCGCTCCAGCTTCACAGGCTGGCTGTGTGTCCTTGGACACGTCACTTCACTTTTCTGGGCCTGGGTTAACTCACCTACCAAATGCAAACAGATGTCCTAACCAAGGCTTCCTCACCGGGCTCCGTGCAGATGCCATGGGAGCAAGTGTATGGAAATGAAGCAGGGGCTAAATGAGCATCTAGGTGCTCATTTAATTTCAGGACTCCACTCTGTGGCTCAGTGTGGCCGGGTGGGCAGGGAAAGCACTCTGTGAAGAGATGACCACAGCCCAGAGGGTGTATGCAAGGCCCGTGCGGCAGGAGCCAAGCTGCTGGCTCAGGAGCTGAAGACTAGGAGACCCAGGCACTAAGTGGCTTTCCAAGATCCGGGGCCAGAGGAGGAAAAGCTGGGCCGGGAGCTGCTGACTCTCAGTTGGTACTCTCCTTGCCCACCCCACTCCTTCTCCTTGTCAGTGTGGCCTGAAGAGGGAAGGAGATGATGAGCTCCTGGTACCTTCAGTGTTCACTCAGACCTTGGCAAGGATGGGAGCATGAAATACAAGCCCTAGGGATGATCCGACCTACTGACCTCTGAAAGATTTCTTCCAATTCCTCAGCTTCTGGGATTTGAGCTGGCTATCAGACTGGGGGAGGCTGCCAAGGGCTCCGACTACAGTGCTCGCTAGGTTTGCTTGTTATACCTTACTGGACTTTTCTGCAGAGCCTTGTCCAGCACTCAGTATCCAGTAAGTGCTCAATAAATACTTGGTGATGGTTTCGCTCAAGTGGCCCTGAAAGCTGAAGTCCACCTGGAACAAGCCCTTTGGGACTCAGCCAGTGAGGCCACCAGCACTTACTGGGCACCTCCTGTATACTGAGCAACAGGGTGCCTCAGCATGTCGTCCTTCCTGAACAGGAAGGAAGCTCCTGAGGAGTGTCCCACGCCCCAGCCCTCAACCCCAGGGAGCCTCTTCCTCCATCTTCAGGAGCATCCTCAGCTGAAAGCCCAGGGCTGAGCCTGGCCCTCAGCCCTGCTCAGCCCTGCCTCTCCCTCAGCCCTGCTCAGCCCTGCCTCTCCCTGGCCCACCAAACCCCAGGCCACCCTTCCGGCAGAGCCGTCCGTGGCTGCTGTCTGCACAGTGGCCATCCGGAGGGAGCCCTGCCTCCGGTCCCTCCTTGGCCAGAGGCAAAGTCCAGACCCTTCCTCCACCCTCACAGGCTTCTCGCCCACTCCTGAATCTCCACTTTGAACACGTCTCATGGACGCGTGATCTCCAGGTCACAGCCACTCCCCTCCCTGTCCGGGCGGCCCCTCCCACGGGCCCCAGCCTACCCATTTCCTCTGCCCTTTTCACCCTTTGGCGCCAGAACCAGCTATTCTGAGCCTCTGGCCCTGCTCCTTCTCCCTGCCAGCTGCTCCCTTACTGGGGCCTCCATGTTTGCCTCTTTGGAGTTGACTGTTCCTCAGCTCTGCCAAAAAAAAAAAAAAGTCCCCTGAAAGCATGTGGCACTAGGATATGGGGACAGGAAAGGCAGCGGGACCCAGCACAGACCTAATGCTTGAGTTACCTACATGGAAATCTTAAATACAGACCACCACCTTGCTAGGGTGTGTGTGTGTGTGTGTGTGTGTGTGTGTGTGTGCATGCCAATAGCTTCTGGGTCCTTCCAAGAGGCTTTCCAAAGCAATCTTTCTCCCCCCTTGCCAAAAACAATGAATTAGTAAGGATGAGCCCCAACAGGATGAACAGAGCTTTTCTGGTCGCCCAGGGTTCTTGTTTCTTTTAAAACACAGCAGCCCCTGGATTTCAAGTTTTCTCTGAGCAGATTCTAGGGCAATTACTGCAGATCTTATACAATTACACTGAATGGTATGTTTGAAAAGATAATTTTCTGTACTCGGCTCTGTGAAAAGTTTCCCATAAAAGCAGCAACAGATAAAGGTGCCCGCCCCCATAAAACCATTTTAGCAGGATCTTCAGATCCCTTTCAGAGTGTGGGGAAGGGAACAGGGAGGAGGACGGGGCTACCAAAAGGAAAAACAAGTCCCCGTGCCTTGATCTAGCCTTGGTGACCAGGAAAATATACTCTGAGGGCACAGTCAATATTGGACTTGCTGAGCTTATCAGCCAAGCCTCGACCTGCGGGTAGTGGAGGCCAGAACCCAGCACAAAACCTGGGGTACTAAGTGAGGCATCCAGGATGAGGGCTGGGCCATCCTGGGCCTCCTCCGGGTCCAAGGCTCCTCGCAGAGGTCCTTGGGAGATGTTTGCTTGCTGCAAGACAACTTTCCTGGATGTCTGCACCAAAGCTTTCCGGTCCTGATGCTCTGGCAAATTTGTGTTTTTGACACAGGCACGGTTAACGTGCAGGTTTTCCTCAGCATCACACAAGCCATAAAGCAGAACAGGAAGGGATGGATTTGATTAAATAAAAGTCAGAAATTTTTATGTCCTAAAGATAACCACAATCCAAGTTGAAAGTCAACAGGCAGGGAGAAAGTATTCGGGCTTTATGTAACAGACATATGTTTACCTACGGTATAAAGAGTTCCTGGAAATGGATAAGGAAAATCATCAAGTCTAACTGCCCGCTTAAGCTGCTCACATGGCTCAATCTCACTAATATTTTTTTTTAAACATGAAAACAAGGGTGAGGTGCCCATGAAGAGATAAGGGGGCAGACGCCTTAGTGGAGGGGCCCAGATGAAAAGAGCTAAGAATGTGAGATGTAGTCATTTATTTGTCCAATGAGACTTCGGGCAGAGCGCCATCCCCGTCTGGGGCAGGTTCCCAGTTAATGTTTCGGTGGCAGCTGCATGAGGGATGGTATAGCTGGGTCTTGTGTCTTTTGCATCAAACATTCAACATGACTTTGCAGACCCTCCCCCCGTCTCTGAGCAGTTCCAGAATGTTGATGGCACTGCTCTCCACCACGCGCTGCAGTCTGGAAGACTGGAAACAAGTGTTCGCGGGTCCTCTCTCCCGCTGTGGAATCAGAGAGCATGGAAGGGAAGTGGCTGAGCTAAGACCCTCAGCCGCCCACGCTGAGTGTTTCAACTTCTCTGGGGCCCTTGCCCTGTCTTCTCTGGGGTCTGTCTGTGCCACAAGGGCTGCGGGCTGGCTGGCTGGCTGGGGGTGAGGAGGAGGAACAAGCAAGGGTTAGAGAAGAGAAAGGCAAGGTGTAAGGAAGGAGCACAAACTTGATAGTCAGGCAGCTGTGGGTTCGAATCTCAATTCTGCCACCTCCCAGCTGTGCGCTGGTAGGCACATTATGCCATCCCTTTGAGTGTCGGGCTCCTCTTCTATAAAATGGGCACATGCTCCCTGTCTCCCCATGTCCTTGTTGTTATCTGTCCCATTCAACTGGACCTATTTCAGAGACAGTGTTCCTTTGCTGTTACTTAACTGTTTCAGTTCCCCAGGCTAGACTATATGATTTCATGGCTGGAGCTGTGTCTCTGGAGGGGGCAGGGACCCCGGAGGGCAGCGACTAGCTGACTAATGCCGGGGACCTGTCATGGTCACTGTTGCACTTCCAGCCCCTGGCCCATTGCCTTGTACATGAAAGGCACAAAATAATGCCTACAGAATGAAATCAATGGGAGAGAAACCAGGAGTCGGGAGAGTGAGGTGATCTCCTAAGGGCCAGACAACTCATTAATTACCTAGAGAGCTAGGAAGCTTTCTTTCTTTTTTAATCACAGCCAAAATGAACAGGACAACCTATAGCCAATTATATTGGCTCCCGAAGTCTCCTGTTTGCCGAGAAAGTCTCGTTTGACACCTGTTTTCCTTATAATAATGTCCATCTTCACTCTCAGAAATGTCCTATTGTGGGTGATAAATTGTCCCTTCTCTCTGTTATGAGGGAGAGTGGAGGGAAGGACTCTGCCTTCCCCTGACCCCATCTCCTACCCCCACCCCTCATTTCTCTTATCTTGTCAGATATGCAATTAAAATGTCATTCCATTAGCTTTTCATCGAAAGCCCCGTGTGAACCGTGCTCGTCCCAGAAGCAGCCCTCCCCCAGCAACACCCCTGAGCCCTCACTGCCTGCACATGCGCTGTTGGGGCTCCGGACTGCTCCAGTGCCCTCCACTGTTTCACCAGCGAGGGGTAGTCCAAACACGCTGCCTTTACCGGGTCTGTGCCGAAGCGGCACCCCCTCCCACTCCGGCTAACTAGCACCTTGTCTTCCTGTTGCTCAGGAATGATGGATGGGGACTCGTTGGCCATAGCTCCTGGTGGGCCTGGCAGCCTCTCCAGAGAAGGAGAGGCAGGCCGAGATGAGAGCTGGAGTCCTAAGGTCCAACCACCTGGTGATGGGTTGAGGGGAGGGAGAGAAGCATCTAGAACAAAGAGAAAGGTACCGACTCACCCACACCCCGCCCCGCCCCCACCCTAGGGAGAGCACACCAAACCAGGGGCAGCTCCAGAGATGAGCACTGTTAGATATGTTCAGGTTGGTGTGGCTTGGCTGTATGACCCAGGGGGGCGGGAGGGGGGGTGGATGGGGCTGGCCCTCCTGCTGGTCCTCAGACTTTCAGAGACAGCCAGGAGAAGAAGACCCATTAGCACCTCAGCCAAAAAAGTGATTACCTGGGAGGGCCTCTTACACACCCTGTGGAAGGACTGGCTACCCAGATGCCTGCCCCAGAGCCTTCCTAAGTTAACCTACCCTCCCTGGGTTCACCCCATCTTCCATGCCCATCCTTTCCGCACAGACACGGCAGATGACAGAAGTCACACTTTTCTGGGGCCGCAGGGTCTTATTGTGGTTGCCCCTCCCTCCAACCCCAGCGTGTCAGGGGGGTGTGGTGCTTTCCCACTGGAAGATGGCCCACTGCCCATCGGGGTAGGAACCCTTCACTTCCTGACTCCACAGGGGGTGTACCCCAGGCTCTGTGCACAGCCCACCCTTGACTGGCATTCGTCAACCATCTGACTGCGAGTAGGAAATTAGAACCTGGGGTTGGCAGGTCCACCCTGGTAGCACCTGGGCCCAGAAATTCCCTTGGCAGCTGCTGAAGATGGCTTCGAGTCTCCTTTGCTCTCTCCCCAGCCCTGCCTGTCCCTGTAGACTCCTGGTCTACAGTGCTCCCAGGCCTGGTTATTAAAGCAGGACAAAGCAGTCTCCTGGCCCCTTCCCTAGGCTGGCCAACATCTAGTGTCCCCATAGGAGGGACTGAGGCCTGCTTTGTCCACCTGAGTGCCTTCTAGAGAGCAATGGGTGTGACACAGTAAGAGCTCTTTGAGATCAGGAGGCTAGCCCTGTTCCTTCTGAATTCCCCTGCCCTCTCAGCCCTCAATTCGCCCACCTGAGCCAGGGCCTCTACTCAGTGAGGAATATTTTGGAAATCATCCATCACTAAATTCTGGGAGTGGTCTCATTTCAGTAGCTGTGTGGTTGGAAATGATCTGGAAAACCCACAGTCTCCATAATGAGAAAGACTCTAGCACCTGGAGGGTAGGGATGCTCCCCCATCAGCACTGCCCCGGCCCCAGCACAACCCGGACAGTACGGGATCCTGACATCAGCATGCAGAACTCAGGCCTTAGCTCACTGAACCTCTAGCTGCTCTGCAGCCTGGCACAAAGAAGGCACATCGTGAGCGTCTGTGAATGCATAGACGTGGGCCTACTGAGCTCAGGTTCTGGGCTGGGCACACGGCCTACTCTATTGGTGCAATGGCCTTGCAAGGCAGAGATGGTCATTCCATTTAAGAGATGAGAAAATAGATGAGGCCCAGAGAGGCGAGGGGCTTCCTCAAGGACACTCTGCAAATGTCTGGCCAGAGTTCAAGTTTACTTCCTGTTTCTGGACACTGGGGTCTTTCCATTTGCATTTCAGCAACTCGACACTGACAGAGCATCCACTCTTGGGGACACAGTGGCTCAGCATTTGGGGGGGGGATTTTGAGCTAAAGGAGAAGTAGCTCTAGCTCTCAGGTCATTCACAACAAAAGGGGCAGACGATCTTGTTCCCAGCCACCAGTGATGAAGGACCGACATGGCAAGGCCCCCGCAAGAAGCCAAACCCTACTTGTGCAGGCAGCACTGGGGGGACACCGAGAGGGGGTTCATTCTGACAAACTGAGAAAGGTATCTGGGAAGGGGTGGCACTGGCTTGGGGCACAAAGGCCAGACGAGCTTGGAGTGATGGGCAGAGGCCAAAGAAGCTTTAAAGAAGCATTTTCAGCAGCCCTCTGGTGGCAAGATGGGCCTGAGCTGGGGGCTTCCCCGCCCTTCTTAAATATCATGATGCAGGAGGAAGGGCTGGCAGCTCCCTGGGGGACTCTGCTCCAGGACCTCTCAGTGCTCTCTCCCAGAGCAGGGATTAGAGAGCCCATCCGTGTGCCCTCCCTCCAAGTGTGGTAGGGGAGGTTCAGCCAACCTCCCCGCCTCAGTCAGGATCCCGGGGGAGAGGCAGATAAGTGAGCTCTGAAGGACAAGTTCCAGCCACCAGGCCACAGACTTACTATTTTTCCCCCACACTTGGTTGGCCTGCGACAGGATGGCCCCGCTGGGCCCCCCACAGCTGAGGTTGGGAGAGGCAGGTAATAACAGGTCTGGGGGCCTGGGCAGGCCCCTCCCTCAGGCCTGGGGCCGGTGGCTGGAGAGGGCAGTGGGGCTTGCCGCTCTCCTCACTTCCTGTCTGCTGCCTCCTCCTGGTTTGGGGGCTTTCTCCCTTCCAGTTCAACACGGCTCAAGAGGAAGCTCTTTTCTCAGGAAGCCATTGGGAAGGTTCTGTTAGGGGCCGGCACGCACATGGTTTTCCAGGACTGGGGAGTGCCGACAGACCGCTGCCTGGGAGAGCCCATATCTCTCTTGGGGGCTCATGGGAGTGCAAACATTAACTTCCTGTAAGCCATTAACACGCCGTGAGACCTTTCCTGAGCCTCAGTTTCCCTCTCTGCAAATGGATGTCTTGGAGCTGCCTCTGTCTAGTCTTTGAACAAGGCCATCTTCCTCTTCAAGCAGGTGAGTGGACAGATGGTTTCCTTCAAGCTTTATTTGTTTGAATTCCTACTCCTACATTGTGATTTGAATGGTCCCCCGGTGTCAAGGTCGCCAGACTTGAGAGGTGATTAAGAGAATCAGTAGAACCACCCCCACAAGTATGGGAAACTAACATTGGCTGAGCTCCCATCCATGACAGGCCCTCGGCCCATAGAAATTATTTATGTTGATCTTCTTTAGTCCTGACATTGGCTCTGGGAAGAGACAGTAATCATCCCCCCTTTCCCTAATTTGACAGAATTTCTTAAATTTCAAATCCTGAAGTGGTTTCCCACCACCTCCAGGATGAAATCTGCCCATTCTTCCCAATACCTCACCATCCCTCCAAGACACAGCTTCTACTATAACCAAAAGTATATTTATTTTAATCATTCACTTCAGCCCATTTCCTCTTCAAATACTTGACTAAGACTGATCATTGTAGCCCAGCTGTCTTGAATTCCAAGCCTCCTTTTGCTCTTCCCAGCCCTGTGCTCACAAACAGCCAAGGTTCTGCAGGTAGGCCCCCAGAGGCCGGGGCAGCCCAGAGTCAGCCACGGGGGCCTCAGTCCCACGTCTCTGGATCTGTGGGATCATGGTCTCCTAACACAATGCCTGGCAGGGCCCCAGGCAGTGCATCCCATTCATTTTATTTCCTCAAGCCCTGTTCAGGTCCTTCTTTTCCCCAGAGAAGAGCCAAGACCTGGGGAAGGCCAGGGAGGTGCCCAAGGGGCACAATTTAAGGAGGCCCTCACTCCCAGGTTCCAGCGCGGCCCTGGCTCAGCTCTGAGGGTGAGGCCTCCTTCAACTCTGCCCTACAGGCCACACTTGCCCCGCCCTGGTCCCAGCCCTGTCCCTACATCCCTCCTCCAGCCCTAAGCACTGGCCTCTTCTCTAAGTTCCCAGCATCTTCCCTGGTGGGGCCAGATGTGATTCCCAGCCTGAGCTTCTGTGGCTGTAGGAAGGAGACAGGTTTCCTCCTTCAGTCCTGAAACCAAACTGGGTGTGGGGTTTTCACCCGTCCGACCTTCCAGCATGCTCCCCTCTGCCCTCCTCATCTCTCTGCTGCTTCTGCCTGTGGTCCCAATTCACCTCTTAGCTTCTATATAAAAATGATGATTTGGGGGGCACCTGGGTGGCTCAGTGGTTAAGCGTCTGCCTTCTGCGCAGGTCATGATCCCAGTGTCCTGGTATCAAGCCCCACATTGGGCTCCCTGCTCAGTGGGGGGCCTGCTTCTCCCTCTCCTACTCCCTCCTACTTGTGCTCCCTCTCTTGCTGTCTCTCTCTCTGTCACATAAATAAAGAAAATCTTTTAAAAAAACAATGATGATTTTTTTTTCAATGAAATAGTAGATAGCCATTAAAAATTGTGTTTCCATATGGGTGAATTCTTCTATAACCTTGATGTAGAAAAGACTTTCTAACTATGACTGAAAATCTAGAGGCAATCAAAGAAAAGATTGGTGAATTGACTATATAAAAAAAATAATAATAATAATTTCTATGGCAAACACCTTAAGTAATGTCAAAGTTAAATGATGAACTAGAAGAAAATATTTGCCATATGTACCATAGATAAAGAGATAATATCAACAGGGCACCTGGGTGGCTCAGTCGGTTAAGCATCTGCATTCGGGTCACATTGTGATCTCAGGGTCCTGGGATCGAACCCTGCATCAGGCTCCCTGCTCAGCGGGGAGTCTGCTTCTCCCTCTGCCCCTGCTCCTCCCAACCTCTTGTGCTCTCTCTCTGTCTCAAATAAATAAATTAAGAAAAAAGAAATAATATCACTAGTGTGTGTGTATAGTCTTAAAAATAGAGAGACAAAGAACGAAAAACCCAGTGGAAAAATGGCCAAATGAACAAAAGTATGGGAAACTCACAAAAGGAATATAAAAGTTATTCTTAATCATATGAAAAGATGTTCAACTTCACTTATAATAAGAAATGCAAATCTGAACTACCTACACTACGGTACCGTTTCATATTCATGAGACTGACAAAAATTGCAAAATTTGACATCACCTTCTGTCAGCAAAGTTGTGAGCAAACAAGGTGGAAAACATAGCAGTACAACCCCATGGAGGGTTTTCTGGAAACACCCAACAAAACTACTATGTATATCTTGACTCTTCAACCCAGGAACCTCCCTCCTAGACATTTACCCTGAGGATACACTCCCAAGCATCCGAAACACACGTGCATGAGCCCTGCAGCATTATTTGGAATTGTAAGCTACAGCACCCCACCTCCATGGTCATCCGGAGGAGAGGGGCACAAATGATGGCATGTACACGTGCAGAATACTATGTAGCTATGAAAACGTGTGGAAAGACCTCCATGAACCAATACAGAGTGTCTTTCGGGAGGTAATACTGAAAACATAAATAAAGTAAAGTATAAAAAAAGAATATATTATATGGTATCTTTTGTGTAAAAAAGAAAGGAAAATTAAAAATCATATATAAAAATGTGCTTATTGTTACAAAAAAGCAACAGAAGTGTAAGCATAGAAGAACGAAGTTGGGATGCAGGAGCGCAGGAGAGAGTGATACATCTCTTAGTCTAGCTTTTTGTGTAGTTCTGACTTGTGAAAGTGTGTTAACATTCTACCCATTAAAAAAAATTTAAACCAGTAAGAATGAGAAGGGGGGAAAAATCCCTAAACCTGGAAACAAATTGGAAAAAATAAACCTAACTGTATTTCAAATAAATCCTCTGACCACCCTGAAGGGCAAGAAAAGAAAGAAAGGACTACTCCAAGCTATTTATGAACACAGCAGGGAAGGAGGAGGAAAAGGAAGGATTGTCACCCTGCTGCTACTTTTTTTTAATGTAACAGACGATTAAGCAAACAATTGAATGTGGTGACAGCTCTGAGGTTTTCACTATGGAAGGAGGACATACAAATATGGAATTAGAGTCTGGGGAGACAAGAAGGAGCTGCAGCGGTGGATTGGAATTGGAGGTATTAGGATTGTGATTTGTAGCATACAAATGTACGTGTATATACATGTATATGTATGAAACACACGTGTCAGTACGTGTACATTCATGCACGTATTTCCTAGTTCTGTCCCCTGAAAGGACTAAGAAGCAAAGACATCCAGCAGCAGTGGGCACACCCAGAGCCCAGATTTTGGTCTCTAATTCCACTCCCCACTAAAAGGAAGCAGGGATTTCAAAGAAATGACTGGTTGTAGGGCTCATTCAGGGCAGGTGTGTGATGAGCCTGGAACCTCTTGTTATCCCAGAAAGTAAGTGCTCCAAAACAGGGACGGTGACGTTTCCAAATATCATGGGAGTCAGCTCATTAGAGGTTCCCATTGGTCAAGTCTGTGGGAATTTATGCACCACAATCATTAAGCACAGTGAGAAATAATAAACTATTGGAAAAACAGGAGCTCATCAGTCCACACAGATAACAGACAAACAAATACCATGTTACTACTTACACCAGTAAATGGGAAATGCTTAAATAGATTGTGCTACTATAGAACGCCAAGGGCTGACTGGGAAATACAGAGGTAGTGCGGGAGCTGGAAAAGCATCATCTTACAACCCTCACATCAAGGATGGGATCTGGTCAGAGACATCAATGGATGCTACCCTGGGGTATTCGCCTGGTTTCAAAGGGTCTCTCTGTAGATTGCTTACTGGTTTCAAAGGAGAATAAAGACCATTGTCATGTAGTGGAGGAATAGGTAATACTTTGATCTGGAGATTAAAATTAATGTCACCCGTGATGTCCCGTGTGGACCAGTGAGGACCAGGAGTGCCTGCCGATGTGGTGGCATATGAAGAAGCCAAGACTGTCTCCGCAGGATGCTGGCCAAGACTGCATAACCCAGATCTCACCCTAAGGAAACACTGGACAAAACCCACAGGGGGAACATTTTACTGAAAATAAGAAGGGGGCATTGTGTTCTTCAAGAATGTCAAAGTCATAAAAGACAAAGAGAGGCTGTGAAAATGTTCCAGATTAAAGAAGGCCAGCTAAATGCAACCCCTGCCCTTAGCCCGGATCCCTACTGGAGGGCAGTGTGCTCTCTGAAGAACATCAGGAAGCTGACTGACAAAATTGGAATACAAATGGTAGACTGGAAAACCAGATCTACATGTGTATTCATGTTATGTTTACTGATCAACCGTACTATGACTATGCCCGAGAATTTGTGTATCCCAGAAGATAGGCAAATTTGCCTGTCTACACACATATGGGAATGTTTAGGGGTAACCGACCCTCCAATGGTTTCAACAAAGAGTGTGTGTTGGACACTTGTGCATGCATGATAGGAAGAAAACACCCATGATAAAGACAGTGGGGTAAAATTTTAACAACAGATGCATCTAGGATATAAAGATATAAAGGACATCTTTGTATTATTTTTATTTGTATAGTTTTCCTGTAATTTGAAATCATTTCCAAGTAAAACAATTTAAAACCTATGTTCCAACTTTTGAATGACAGTCCCTTCTCTGCAGGTGCAGAATCTCCTCGGCCAGGGACGCCTGGCAGGCACCCAGGTCAGGAGGCAGTTCTGAAATCAAGCCATCTAGGAAATGTGGCTTTGAGCAAGTGACTTTGCTCTCTGTCTCTGCTCCTCTGTTGGGCGATACCCTCCTCAGGGACTGTTGGACAACTAAAGCACATGACACTGGCAAGTGCTTAGCTCTATGGCCAATCGAGGTGAGCTATAGCTTCATTGGTCTCGTTTGTCATCTGCAGGAACCCCTTCAGGGTGCAGGGCTGGGAGCTGTCTGCGGTTCCAAGAGCCATGGGTGGTTTCCAGCAGGACTGTGAACCCAGGACAAGCCAAAGGTCTAGGCCTAGCCTCAGGCTGGCTTGCTCCCTGGTGAAACTCCTCTGTAGGCAGACGGCCCCCCGTCCTTTCTTGGCATTGGGAACTTGGTGTCCTGGTGCTTTTGGCCTTGAGACATACTTTCCCTTGCCTACCCTTGGGCTTGTACCCTCCTTCAAGGCCTACTCCCAGACACTCCCCAGCACCTTGCTAGGGCTGCCCCAGTGCCCCCCTTCAGCTCCTTTTCCTGGTGTGGGATCAGATTTGGCATTTCAGAATGGCCCGTCTTTCCTCTCCCAGGGGAGCGCCTTGTGGCAGTATTGTTCTGGCTAAAAGAACAGTGACCCCTGGAGAACAGGCTGGGGAGGAGACATGTTTCTTTGGGCTGGGGATTTTCTTGGAGACCATAAATTGACCTTCAGACCAGGTCTGTCCTGACAAGGATGTTGGGTCTTCCTTTCCACCACTGGTCTGTCATTTGGAAAAGAGTCAGTGCTCCTCTGTCCCCATCTGCCCCTCCAGGCCCACTCTCCACCCTGCCCACACAGCTCTGTGCCCTGGAGACCAACCCCTACGGACCATAGCACTGGGTTCTGCCCGCTCTACACTTCTTCCTGTTGGAAGCCATTGGGGCCCAAGGGGAGGATGGGGAGAGGGAGGTGAGGTGTTGAATGCTCTCTCTCCCTGTCTTCAAGGGCACGCCTCAGGGTGCAGCCCAGGTTGGGCGGCCCCCTCCACAGCACCCTCACTGTCTCCACTTCCAGCGTCCCTCCTCTCCTTGCCCCTTCAGCCCTGGGGAGGGACTGCACCCCAGTGTTGGGGGTACTGCCCTGGGTCCTGTGGGCTCCCTATCCTGCACTGGCCTTTGGACTCAACTCTCTTCAAATCACCCACTTTGAGGGCACCACCTGCTTCCTGCTGGGCCCCGCCTCAGGCAGACCCCTGTGGAGGGAGGCAGTGCCCTCTCTGTCCGTCCGTCCGTCCTTGTGTTTGGTGTTTGCCCGCCTGCGAGGCCCCGTATTACCAAGCTCAGCGAGGGGACCCACCTCGAAGCCATTCATGCCAGAGAACAAAAGCCAGAGCTGCCACCTGAGGCCTCCTCCCGAGGCTCACTGCTTCCTGCTCCGACTTCATTTCATCTTTCCATAAGTTGCTCTTAACTGAGAAGCATTACAAGAAGGGAATTAAAAGAGAGAAAAGTTGGTGGAGGAATGCCTTTTTTTCCCCTGGTTTAAGCCTTTTGTTATCAACTCTTTAGGAATCCGATTCAACTAGAGGAGCATGTGGCAGAACACGTTCTTCAAAATTAGTTCCAAGAGACACTCGGGCTCTTTTATTATTCATTCTATGAAAATCAAAATATTAGCTAACGCCTCTCGCGTCCTCCGAGCGGGCCTGGCAGCTTGTCTGATGTATTGTACGACTTGAAAGGGAAGAAGAAGGCCTTTCCTGCGCAGGCCTCCCTCAAGCCCCACTGCATCCCGCTCACACAGGGACAGAGAAACCCTGACATGCCGTGCCCGAGAGCCTCGCAGGCCTGGACCCACGCAGAGGTGTACTAGCACCAGCGACCTCTTCCTTGGCACCATCATTGCTCCCGAGGAGCCCGGGGGAGTCTGAGTCCTGGCAGAGCAGGAAGGCCCCTCCTGGTCCCGGGAATGAGGTCTCCCACATCCAGAGCCAGAACGGGTGTGGAAGAGGGTGAAGGGGGTGATGACTCAGGGACCCCAAAGCTTAGAAATCAAACCTGCTGGGTATGTTTCTTCTTGGAACCCCACTGCTGCCTTCATTTCTGGAAAGAATACCACAATGCAAACACATTTCATTTCTTGAGGAGCAACACAGAAATCTGGCCTCTGACACCCAGAGGTGTCATAGCAGCGACTTTAATCAGGCCCCTAGGAAGACAGTGAGGTTCTTAGCTGGGGAATGAGGTATAATTCTTTGGCCTTGAGGACTGTGGGTGGGACCAGAGCCCCCCCAGCTGTTGGCTAAGTGGCTTCTGTGCCACGGGAGAGTAGACCAAGTACATCCCTTGGGAGCAGGGGACTTTCAGCTAGCTGGGAGTGAGGGAGACTACCCAGGGCCCAGTGTGAGGGCTACAGGTGGTCAGAGGAGGCAAAACTTCCCAGAGACTAAGTCGACCAAGGAGGGCTTCCTGGAAGAGGTGGTGTTTGATAGTTGGCTAAGCACTAGAAAGGAGAGGGGAGAGGGAAGGGCAAGGAGGACTGTGAGTAGGCCGGGTGAGAGGGAGGTGGGCAGGAAACGGTCGGAGGTAAGGCAGGAGGGAGCCTGACCACAAGTGAAGGTATTTCTTCTTCCTTTCTTTCGTTACCTTGAGCAATCCTAAATTCGCTATTAATCTCCCAAGACCTATCTTGTTGATAAATGTTGATTTCCCCTGCACACCTGTTCATATTTCTGATGGAAATGTATTATATAATCACTCTATTCGGCTGGTGATTACCATGGTAATCAGGCACGCTCAGTGACAGGCCAGCACTCCTCTTGAAAACAAGATTCTGCAGATAGGGGCTTTCATTTCACTTATGTTGTGCCTGGGGAGTGAGGGGAATGAAGCAGGCATGGGGCAGGTGTGGGGGGATGGGTTCCTACTCTGGGAAAGTCTTGGCCCACTGTGGAGCCCGAAGGTCTGGGAGGGCTCTGCAGGAAGACAGGGGTTAGTTAAATGGGGGCAAATCCTTCCTAACTTGGGGCTCTGCAGTGTGCACACAATTGGGGACAGCTTTGCGGGATCCCGGGTGAAGAGAGGATCAGAGCAACCCAGTGCCCAAGATCAGGAACCTCAGCTAGAACCTCATTCAACCTCCCACCTCCATCTCAGGAACCACCTCTGTGCCTTGTGGAACCTTACAAAGGTGTTTCTCCCTGTCACAGGATTATAGTAGAAGGTCTGGGGAGAGCACCACGTGTTTGAACTGTGTTATTTGGTCCCGATGTTCTATTTTAAGTTGGTAAGAGCTCCAACCAGACGGCTTGGCTTCCAATCCCAGCTCCACCGCTTTCCTGGCTGTGCGACCTCATGCAAGTTACTCAACCTCTCTTTTCCTTCTTGCTGGCCAAAAACAGATAACGCGAATTTCTACCGCACAGGATTGTTGTGAGGATTAAGTGAACTGACGTGTATAAAATGGTTAGCACATGCCTGCCACTGAGTAAGCCCTTAAAAATGCCTGGGACACAGTAGCGCCTCCCTTCTCAGTGGGTGGGGGACAGGGAGGATTGAGGGTACAGTCAGTACCCTCAACTTTGTACAAACATCACCTTCCCTCCTTCTGACAGCCCCACGTAACCCTCTCTGCCCGATGAGCAGACCTGAACCCAGGCCCCCTGCCTCCCTGCCCACAGCATTTTCAAATTCCTTCCCAAAGACATCGGTCTGCCAGCCTCTGGCTGTCCCCCCCAAACTAGGACCCGGCCCTCCTTCTCAAGCATAGTCACCCCCATACTCTGACTGCCATCCTAGGAAACTCAGGCCTGGTGGGCACTAGGTTCCAGAACGCTCGCTTCCTAAAAACAGATAAACATCCCCAGTTTCTAGTCGCCCCTGCAGTTGCCCATATATGTTAGATGTTGTTGAATGACAACCACCACCACGATAATAGTAGGAGCTGTGCTTCTCGCTCCTGCCGTTGCAGGCTCTACGCTAAACCTGCTCACTTGACTAGGATAACTTTTGTCACTAATGGAATTATTGTACATGGCGCCAGACACTGTATGATCCAAATCGGGCCAAGAGCTGTGGGCTCTGCCTTCCAGGACCCGTCCCCCAGAGACAGCTGACAGGCCATTATTCTGTGTCCCGCAAACTCTGTGCAGCGATAAGGAAACCCCACCAATTTGATGCTTTATCTGGTTGCAGGTGGAGGAGAGATTATTTCAATCAAGATAATGATTCCATTTCTTGGAAGGAAATGAGATTTTTTTTTTTTCATGGCCTCATGGGGGTGCCACCAAAATCTGTCTCAGGTCGGAAACAGGTCATGCACACGTTCGAGGATTTTTCCGGCAACCTCAGAGAGAACGTGAACATGAAGGAGAACGGAAAGGAGGGAGTTTGCTTGCAAGAAAACACACACACACACGCACACACAAACACACAGGGCAGGCCTATGAGATTACAAAGTCAGCTTTCTTTGGCTATTTACAGGCATTTGACAGCACCTGTGAAACCAGCATTTAGAAGATAAGCTCACATGGTGTGAGCACAATGGCCTGGATTTCAAACCAGGTAAGCGGTCTAGCGAGGCAGTAATGATAATGGAGCTCTGGAGACCAGAAGCTCAGCTGTGGAAGGGACCTGAGTAGTCAGCCTGCCCAGCACCTAGGACAGATGTCCTGTGTAACTTTGTAGATGCATGTCCCAACTACTCTTCCAGCGCCTCTGACAGGGAGCTCCCTGGCTGAGGGGACGCCACCATCACCGACAAGCTCCTATGTTAAGAACATCCCCCAATCATGGTAGGGACTCCATAAAAGGAAACCACGAGGAAAAGTCACAAGGTGCTGAAGCTAGAGTACCTCTAAAAACACTTGGACAACAAGTGTAGGTCATCCAACAATATGCAAATGACATTAGGCAATGAATGCAGTGAGACCAGAATAATCGGAACTAAAGGGTGAATTTGGTGAAATTCTACATTATTTTAAATACTTCAGAATTTCAAGGGCTGTAATACAGCATCTCAAACTCTTTACAGGTGATGTGCAATGATGCTGACATCAATTGTATCTATAGTAACTTCAAAAAGTTTGGGAATGTTTGTCAAGTCTGTATGCATTTAGAACATTCTGCTGAGAGCTGACTTGGTGGGCTGTTCTCCCTTGATCTCCAAAGAAAAGGTGCATTTTAGCTCAACTCCTTCAGAAGGAAGAGCCACAACTGCTGACTCTTCAGTGTTTTTTGTTTGTTTGTTTTGTTCTGCTTTGGGTTTTTTTGTTTGTTTTGTTTTGTCTTACTGTACTGTATCAGATTCACCAAAACTTTGAAATCTACACCACACCGTTGTTGATGTGCATAGACTATCCCTGGAAAGTAACCCCAATCCTGGTAATGCTGGTGGTCACCAGGAGAGGAGTTGGGCTGTTTGGGGACATAGGTGGGAAGGAGACTTTTCACAGTATATCTTTTGGTACTTTTGAATTTAGACTCATGGGACTATATGACCTATTAGGAAAAAAATGATGGTTAAAAAAGCACATACTTGTTTCAGTGAAAACAGACTTTGATACTCACGATGTCTATTTTAATACTTATACTCTTAAAATGCAAACTTAAAATTGTGAAAATTACTGCCAAGTCAGGTGAAAATCTCTTTTGGATGTCTTGACAATAGTGATTTTCACAGGCATGGGTGTAGATGCAACAAAGGCTCCATTCAGATGGGACCACTTTGCTGGCTGGGACACCTCCTCCCAGCTGCTTTCACCTGTGATCTTCTCCAGACCCTGGCTCTTGGTTAAAGGCATGCCTTGGAGTTTGGTAAACGAGGGGTTACTTGAGGCCTGCCCCTTGCTGCCAGGTCATGGACGTCAGTGCTTTGCAATTCACACGGATCACGCTAACAAAAGACACAGGCCCTCCCTGACAAGTGTTTCCTAAGAGCGCTCCTTGGATATAACACATGTACCTGAATCCTTGTCTCAAGCTCTGCTTCTAGGGACTCTAACCTCCATCATTCAAACAACAGTTCCAAATGCAGCCCCCTTGTATCTTTCCTGAGGTGGTAGAAACGCACATGAGCCTTCCTCTTCGGGAGCAGAACCATAACCACCTTCCTGCCTGGCCCAAGCTTACCAGTCAACACTATACATCCCATGAAAGCCGCCCAACAAAATGTTGACCCATGCGAAGAGAGAGCTCCACCAACCAGACCCCTGTGGGGGCCACACAAATACTCTCCTTCTCCAGGAGGAATGAGCAGGAGGCAGGGGCAGACTCAGCAGGCCTGTCCCACAATCAGGTATCCAACTACGTGCAGCAGGAGTTGGCGTGAACGTCAGCTCTATCTATGATTGGCTAGCGAACTGGAGGGAAATAGTAGTTCCCAGCCTCAGCTTCCTTACCTGCAAAATGGCAATACCCACTGAGCCTCTGTGCAGCTCGTGAGGGACGGTACTGCGGGAGGTGTGCTGCAAGCCAATGATGCCAAATAAATACTGCTTGTGATTCTTGAGATCTAGGACACGCTAGCTTCTCCTGCTTGCTGCAACAAATAATTCCCCTTTGTCAAACAATTCCATCTCAGCTGCCCCTCATCTTGGGCATCATACCTAGAGCTCTGGATGTGAGAAGCAGCTCCAGAGAAAAGCAAGTGAACATTGAGAGCACTGTCCTGGGGACCATCCACCCAGAGCTCAGGGGGCTTGCTCATTGATCTCAGGGTCCTCTGGTGGCCCTCAGCTACAGCTGCCCAGAGAGGGCCATCTCTCTCTCTCTCTTTCTGTATCCCTCTCTCTCTCTCTCTGAGATCCAGGGAGGATCCCCCATGTGAATTTCCTGTAATGTATCCAGTGTCTGCACTAATCTCAAATACAACCTCAAATGTGGTGAAAAATCCATGCGGTCACTGTTATGCAAGTCACAGATGAACTGGCAGAAACTCAACTTTATTTACACAAACGAGGGAAACCTTATTCTGTCCTGATTCTTTGCACATTGATCATTCATGGAGACACTTCCAGCCCTTTACCACCTGGGCCAGCCCAGTGTCACCAGCATTTTCCTCTGTCCCCGCATAGGGCATTGGGTGTTCCCATCCTAGCACTTGTTGCTTCTACCCTGGAGTGGCTTCCCTCCTCTATCAGCCTCTTCCAGTTCAAGTCCCTCTGTCCCCAAGAAGTGGGCCCTGACCAGTCCTGTCACCAGCACTCCTAGCTGTGGTGTGTGCACCAGCGTGGACAGTAAGCCCATTCTTAAAGGTCTTTAGTAACCTCTTCTGCGGGTTTCTTCTCCTCCCACACTGGCTCGAAAGTGCCTCCAAAATAGAGCCTAGGCCACAGTTCCTCATTATTTCTCAGAGCCTGCAGACAGCGCCAGGCACCCAGTGATTAAGAACATTCTCAGCTGGAGTAATGGGTTGGGTCTTACGATCGCTCTTAGTGGAACACACTGCTAAATGGCCTGTATGAGAATTTATAGTTCTAAGTGGGCCAACCTATTTAGCAAACTCAGAAGGGTACAAACTGTATGTAGTTCTGGGGCCAAAAATTGCACCTGTTCCTTTATCCTTCAGGGGTCCTGCTCTCCCTCAAACACCAACCACAAGGGAGCTACACTCTTTCCTGAGCTGGCGGGAGGGCAGAGCCTGGGTTCCAACCATCCACCTTCTACTCCGAGGAAGACTTCCGTTCCCGGACCAGCCCCGCCCGGCCGGACACAGCTTCCAGAACCAAAAGCCGATTTCACCGAGGTCATGCCCCCTTCCCCAGACAGGGAAACCCGCCCCCTCCCAGGAACAGCATCAAACCACAGTCCTAAAAAAGCAAAATTCATACTCACGAGCAATGACGCCTTCCTCTCCGATTTCAGGCCAGCAGTCTCCCTGCAAACCTGCTCATTTCCTGCAAAGAGAAGAAAGGGATGGAGAAGCATATTAGCATCTGCTCGGCTATCCTTTGGCAGTTTCCTGGCTGACCTCGGGCTTCGGCACCTTCTCTCCTCCTTACTCCCCACGGCACTCTCCCCTCCCAGGAATACCGTGTGCTAGCTGGGTGGGCGCCCCTGCCTCCCCGCACGCCTCCCTCCCCCTCCGCGGAGCCATGCCAGTCTCAGATTGACCACTGCCTCCAATTCCCTGAAGGCGCTGGGCTTCTTCCCACTCTGGAGTGAGGCCTCCTCTTCAGTAGCATGGGGTTGCCTAGCAACCCCGCGCACCGGCTCAGAAGGCCCTCCTAAATTGGACCTCACAGCACAGGGCATCTCCTTGTACAGCTGCCGGAATCTTAACAATCTGGCTCTGAATAATAACACAATGGTAATTGCATGCATGGGCCCCAAACTACATTTAAATAATGTTCAAGAGCTGACACACACCAACAAAGGCCAGAAAATGCATTGCGGAGGTTGACTGTAAGGCCAGGCGGGACGTTGGGTGCGGGAGGGAGATGACACCAAAGACTCGCGTTAATGACAATGCCAACCTGAACTGTAAATCCCCTGCCTTTCTGCCTGAGTGTGTCACCACTTTAATGCGCTTTAAGTGAGTTTGGGATCTGCAGAGGCAATTAATGCCCAGAGGTAGTGATGCTTTGAGACAGGCTGCCCTTTAGCGGGTTTTTGGAGGGAGCCGGGGAGGGAGAGAGGACAAGAAGGGAGAACTGGGCGTGAGTGATGTCCCTTGGCTTTTACAGTCGTGGCTAAGTACATTTTAGAAGGTGGGAGAAAGAACTTACCAAGCGAGAGCACAAAGCACTTGCTGCCTCGGCAAGGGACAAATTCGACACGACTAATGTGTTTCGGGATAAGAAGTGAAGGCAAAGAGGCTGGAAGCTGGCAAACACGCGGACCAAAGCCCTCAGTGGGGTGCGGGATTGGCCGTGCACAGCTCACTCCAGCCTTCAGTCTGGGTCCCTGGCACAGGGTAACCCCGAGCTCTGCTCCAGGCACCAGAGTCTCAGCCCAGGGCCGATGGAAGGCTGGTGAGCCGCTCTCTGCAGAGCGACAGCAGTGACACCCCCAGGTCAGCCCTGCTCCTTCAAAAGCCTAAAGCATATTTTTTTGTTTTGTTTTGTTTTGTTGGTTTTTTTTTTTTTTTTTACAAAGCTCAAATTCTTCCTGCAAGGGACTTAACCAGATACTGGCATAGCCACGTCTCAGAAACATGAGTCACACGAGGCAAGAAACGGAGGCAACCCAGGGGTCAGTCGACAGATGAATGGAGAAAGGAAAGGTGCTCGGCGCACACAACAGAGTATTACTCGGCCATACACCGGAGTATTACTTGGCTGCACAATGGAGTATTACTTGGCCGTACAACGGAGTATTACTCGGCTGTACGAAGGAAGAAATTCTGGCAGGTTCCACCGTGGGGATGAAGCTTGAGGGCCTTATGCTGAGTGAAATCAGCCAGCCACAAAAAGACAAATACTGTGTGACTCCACTTAGATCACAGAGACGGAGAGTAGGACAGCGATGGCCAAAGGCGGCAGGGAGGGGCACCAGGGAGTTAGTGTTCGGTGGAGACAGAGTCTCAGTGTGCAAAGGTGACAAAGTCCGGGAGACAGATGACGAGGACGGCTACACAGCAACGTGGATATACGTCACACCCCTAAACGACACACTTCAAAATGGTTCACAGGGTAAAGTTTGTGACACGTATTTTACCACTAGGAGTACAACATACACAGTCGATGAGACTTGGTCTATCTTCACCTTGGATGTCAAAGGGGCCTGTGTCATTCATGAGCTTGGCCACAGAGGCTGCTCATGCCTCCCCGCAGGGACGAAGGGGACAGGGAAC
Source organism: Mustela putorius furo (assembly GCF_011764305.1). Lineage (NCBI taxonomy): Eukaryota > Metazoa > Chordata > Mammalia > Carnivora > Mustelidae > Mustela > Mustela putorius. The sequence continues at coordinate 41,265,723 of NW_025422010.1, forward strand.
CCCATAGCTTGTCCGCATGGGGTTGGCGCAGCAGAGTGTCAGATGGAGGCGGGGAGCGTTGAAAAATAAGTCCAAGCACCATCACCCTCCGGAATGTGGCCTCCTTGTACCCCAGGAGTCCCGTCCACTACCGCCTGCTTCCCTATCCGGGCACGAAGGCTCTGAGGACCCACTCTGACTTTTGCCCTCTGCTGCCTCTATGTCCCCACACCCCCTGCCTAGACAACCCTTCCTGTGCTGTCACCCTGACCTGCTCCTCCTCTTTCTAGGGGGCTCACATCAAGGACTGCCTCCTCCATGATGCCCTCCAGATGCTCCCATCCCCCCGTGTCCGAATGCTGCAGGCTGCCATCAGTCCTGGCTTCGTAGTCACATTTGTATCTGGAAGGCTTGCCTCTCCCGATACATCCCTGGCAGGACCCTGGATAAGGATGGTCGTTAACCTTTTCTGTCTGCCACCGGCCCTGGCTCGGGGCTGAGCATACCATAGCCCATCACCCCAAGGCTCTCGGAGGGAGAGCCCCCTGCTTCCCTTCCTAGGGAATCTGCCCACAGCCCCGCTGCCTGGGGTGGAAAGCACGTCTGTGTGTCACCAAGGCCGGAAGCTCTGTGTGGACAGGCAGGTGCCTCCAGCCATCTAGCGTTGCAACTCAATGTGTGCAATAAACAATGGAGCATTTACGGATTTTATTAATTCGGAAAGGTCATTAGAGCTAACAGCGTCTCCAGGTGAAAGTGAATAAATAGCGTGGATTGGTTTTTTTCTTCAGTGTCCTGAGCTGCTTCTTGGGATGTGCTTTAAAACCTTAGAGAACAGTGTTACAAGTGAAATAAATAAAAAGATGGGAGGGAAAAAACCCAGGCTCTGGAGGCAAGAGGAGACCCACAAGAGCTCTGCAGAAACCTCTGCCTTTCTCTAAGCCTGTCTCCCCCAGTCTGTAAAAGGAGGGCATGATTGCTAAGCTCCCTCCAACTTAAACTAAAATTATGATAGGAGATAATCACGCGAAGTTAGTAACTTTCTGAAGGAACAATTACTCCCCCCCCCCGCCAACTCTACCCATCCTCCCAGGTGGTGGACACCCCTGCAGCTCTGGGTAGCAAAGATGGGGGTTCGGACCCCAGAAGCCAGGAGAAGGGCCTTAATGATTCTAGGGGCCCTCACAGAGCCTGACCTGGAGGCTCTCAAACCCGACTGCCTCACTCTCCCTCATTAGATCATTAAGGAACACTCTGGACTAATGACTGGTTTGATCGAATCTCCAGGAATGGCTGGAAATGGGCCAAAGGGTGGCATCCAGGCTCCGTCTCCCCAGACCTTGGCTCCGTGACTGACTGGCAAGGTCTGTCAAGAGCCAGGTCTCGGCGGGCAGATGCCGCTGGTTCTCCCCGAGGCGAGAAGGAAGGAGCATTCAAGAAGACGTGGGGTCTGGCTCCAGCCTGCTGTCATGGGGGGAAGCGGCTGGCCCTCGACCAGATTCTGCAGTCCCACCTCCCCCACTACCTCCCCGCCCCCTCTTCCCACTGCCCCAAGTGCTGACAGAGCCCCACAGCGGCCCCGGCTCCCACCTCCAGATCCCTCGTGGCTTCTAGAAGCAAGAAGACGACCACGTATGAATCAGAATTGTGTGACTCACAACCTAATACTAATATTAACATTAGCGTTAGTATGAGTTAATATTAATGAATATTTGTGTGACATTTTCTGATTACAAGAGTATTTCCCCACTTGTTTATCAGGCAGGTAGGAGAGCTTCGATTCATTTATTGAGCACCTGCTGTATCTCAGGGTCTTTGCTACCTCCTAGGGATACAGACACGAAAAGTGTGTCTCCTGCATGCCAACTCCCTCCAGGACGTTGAAAGTCGGGAACACAGAGGTCCAGAGAAGCTGAGGAACTTTCTCAGAAGTGTTCAAACCGAAACCTCAGATGCGGAGGGCTTTCGCCATTGTCCCTGTACGGCCTGTGAGTTTAGCATGAAATTGAGCCTCCACAACGTCACCCAGAAGGGCCCAGCCAGAGGACCGCATGCCTTGGGGACAGGGAGTGTTGATGCCCCAAATGAACCAATGCCTGGGGTTGTCAGGCCCAGTGGCCCTGAACACTGCAGAGGGGTAAACCCTGGACTGGGCACAGGTCAGAGCCTACTGCAGACATGGCCTTGACCTCTCATGGCCTTTCTGCTCATTGATAAACACCCTTCCTCTCATCAGAAGGGCTGCAGAGAGACACTGTCTGGAGAGCTGAAGCAAATTAATGACTTTTTTTGGTTTTTGAGGTTTTTTTAGTCTGCAGTCATCTTTGTTTTCTAGAAGTTGCCACAGCGCTTACAATCAGCATGTGACACAAACTGATATTGTTCTTTTGAGGGTTTTTACTGGCTTTTCAGAAACTATAATGTCCATGGTTGGGGGAGTACAGCCAGGGCGCCCCAGCCCAGAGATGGTAGATAAGTCACCCCAAGTCATGCCAAGGATAAGCACAGACCAGAGCCAGAACCCAGGTCCCCAGACTCCCAGGCTCCGGCCTACAGGCTCAGGCGGAGTCCCGCTGGCTGTGAGCCCCCACAGCAGCTCCGCAGCAAGCCTGCGAGGCTGGGATGGGGGCTCTCTGATGCCGGATGGCAGCTAGCACAGGCGGATTGCCACCTCCGCCCTTTCAGTGGCACTCAGTGATCTGCTCTGCCTCCTAGCCTGGTGTTGTGAGCCTCACAGCGAGGGGCAGAGGCAACGAGGGGTGCCCTTAGGGACAGCAAGGTCGCCATCTCTGTTGCAGGGACCTGTGGCTCTAAGGAGGCCATCACGCATTGTGGTTTGGAGCTAGGCTGACCCCGCTGTGCCACCCTGAGCAAGTGACTTAACCTCTCTCTGCCTCAGATTTCCCTCGGCCCGGGCAAAATAATGGCGCCCATTTCCTACCTCACAAGGTTGAAGTGAGAATTAAATGAGAACATGGAGGGAACCCTTGGCCCAGGGCCTGGCATCTATAGGTTCTCAGGTGTAGAGAGTGAGATCAGACTTCCCCTCTCGGGTCAGCTCCATGAAGAGGGAAACCATCTGGAAAGGCTACACGTCAGATGATGCCAGCTATAGGATATTCTGGAAAAGGCAAAACTCAGAGATAGTAAAAGATCACTGGTCACTAGGGGAAGAGAAGATGGACGAACTTGGGAATTCTCTAATCCCAGAGGATTAGAATAGTAAAACTAGTCTATGATACAATGGTGCACACACATCATTATATATTTTCAAAATCCGTAAACAGAGTAAACTCGAATGTAGACTCTGGACTTTAGCTAATAACGACGAATCGATGTCAGCTCACCAATTGCAACAAATGTCTACCCTAATGGAAAACGTTAGTAACAGGGGAACCTGGGAAGGAGGGGGAGGCTGGGGTAGATGCAAACTCTCTGTTTTCTGCTCAATTTTTCTAGACACCTGAAGATGCTCAAAAAAACCAAAAAAACCAAAACAAAAACAAGTCTATTAATTTTTTTAAAGCAAGATCAACCACTCCAAAGCAGGATACACAGGGCCCATCTGTACACGGGCCATCACCAAGCCCCCGTGGGTATCCGGGCACCCCAAGGGAGACCTACAGTTGGACCAAGAGACTAGTGTGGTCCTCCCAATGTGAACTGCACCTGTGTCTTGTGTCCAATCAAAACGTCAGAGGCAGGGGCGCCAGGGTGGCTCAGGGGCGCCAGGGTGACCTCTGCCTTCGGCTCAGGTCATGATCTCAGGGTCCTGGGATCGAGCCCCGCATCAGGCTCTCTGCTCAGCAGGGAGCCTGCTTGCCTCTCTCTCTGCCTGCCTCTCTGCCTACTTGTGATCTCTCTGTCAAATAAATAAATTCTTTAAAAAACAAAAACAAAACAAACAAAACATAAACGTCAGAGGCAGTGTAGGGAGGCCAGGGCGGGAGGCCGAGTGGGGAGACAGAATGGGAAGGCCAGCAGGACCAAGCACCCCAGCAACCAGGATACCTCTGGTCACCGGGGGGTGACTCAGCCCTCACTTACCCTTCTTGAGCACACTCTATGCCTGCCTCACCCCTCCCTGCCCTCCAGATAGGGATCGAAAAGAGACTCAGCCCCTTGCCCACAAGCCAGACTCCTCCTAGCCTTTTCCTACGTTCTCCACCTCCAACACCAGTATAGTAGGTGCTCGATAAACATTTACCGAATTAAATAGTGATTATCTGTGTGCCTCTTGCTCTCCCCATGGAAGGAAAGAATCTGACTGTAAGCCTCCCTAACCTTCCAGCAAAGTATTAGCTGACCAGAGCGAACAACAGAATTCAGACAGATGTAACACATCATGGGCGGGGGATGTCGTATTTGGTCATAGGGCCCCTGCCTACAGTCCTGACGGCCTATCTCCGAGGGCACTACCCCAGCGCACCTGGCACACACTGGCCTGCTTAGCCCTGAGCCTCCAGTTAGCAGGATGCACGAGCCCCTGCTCACCCTGGAAGGACTAAGAGGCCAGTGTGTCCTGAAATAGGGTGGCAAATCTGTAGGGTCACCTCCAAGCAGCCTGGGTGGACAACAGAGAGGTCAAGGCAGAATGAAGGCCCTCAGCCTGGGGCACAATGTGGGGGTGTCTCAGGAAAGGTTTTTAGAGCAGGAACCGAGGCCCAGCCCGTCCCACTTTGCACAGGCAGGCAGCAAACAGTTGGGTCCAGTCTGATCCCCAGAAAGGAGTGGAGTCTGTGTGTTGCTGGGAACAGCATCCTCGAAGGCAACTAAATCCTCCTTTCAGTCATTGTTTTAGGGGTGATGGCCCCTGAGAAGTCCGAATTTCTGTGACCTGAGCCTCAAGTCTTAAAATAACCCTGAGAAGGAGGGAGGGCTGAGCCCAGAGCCAAAGCCAACAGTGGGGCCTCGCATGGGGAAGCGGGGGAGGGGAGAAGAGCCTGTCTGAGGATCAAAGGCCCAATCTCCCTGGTCCCATTGCCCAGCCCAGGCCTGGCTGTGCAGTCAGGCACATTTTATTTTTTCTGGCCTCGGGGAAGTGTTCTTGGGGTTGGGCAAATCTGAGCAAGGTCTGCCAGCAGGGAACGGCCTGGAGCAGTGGAGAGAGAGGGCAGCGGCTGTCCACAAGCACCCCCTGGCTCCCAGCAGTCCCCTTGCCTGACTGTCAGGGTAGGAAGGGGGAGGGTGCCCGCTAGGGTGAGGGTGGGGGCGTCCTTCCCAGCGCTCTCTGGCTGGTGGAGCAGAAGAGATTCTCGGTCACAACATGGGCAGGCCAAGAATATTCAGTTTTATAAGAGCAAACAACAGTTCATGTTTGGAAAAAGGAAAAGGTTTCTCCCCCACAAGGGAAAGAAAGTAAGCATGTTCAGTCTTCCTGTCTGCAGGACAGCAGAGCTCCTCCCCTGCAGGGGCAAGGTGAGGTGGGGGCGCCTCACCGGTTTAACAACGTGGTTCTCTGGGCCTGATCTCACTGGCTGATGGTATTCAGGGGGACACACGTGCTGCGGAATTTGCCCGGCTGGTGGGTGCAGCTCTCAGCTGGGCCCGCCTGGTTCTGCTGCCAAGTGTGGCTGGGATTTTAAGGTTGGCATTGGGCAAACGTTGGGAGGGGGAGTCAGAGGGCGGAGGGAGCAAGGCCTGGTCGGGCTGAGCAGGGGTGATGTCAGACAGGTGACGTCAGCGTTCAGAGCTCCAGATAGCAAAACGGGGAAGCGGGCCTGTTCTGTCTTCATGACCACACGCTTCCCCTGACAGCATCTCCTGGCTCTTGGGTCTTGCCCCTGGCCCTGACCTGGTGCCCCAAGTCCTTTTACTCCTTCTTCCTCTAGCTAAACCTGTTTTCCAGAAAGTTCTATCTCCGCCTGGTGTCCCTTATAACGGCATACTTAATGTCAGCATTCCTTTCTCTCAGAGAAAAGACATTTCCAAGCCCTCCCCCCCTTAGGTGGGAAAATGGTATCCCCTGGAAAGGGATTTATTTCACTTTTTATTTTTGAACTCCACTGTCTACTCTGTCTCACACTGACGACAAATACGTAAATGACCTACACTAGGCAATAACCCTGATGCGATGTGGATGGTGTAGGGGGTGTTTGGAAAGAGGACCAGGGACTCTTACAACAGAAGGGACACCACGGGGAGAAGCCTGCCTCCGAAATCATCCCCTCCAGTTCCTGTCCTCATCTTCCCTGGGTACTCCCACCCAGCATGGAACATGGGTAGGGAAGACGTATGTTTTATTGTCCCAACAAGGATACTTCTGAGAGTGAAAGGGGATACTATTCATGATCTGGGGACAGCAGGCATCAAGGGGCTGTCCCTAATCAACCGGGGTGTCACTCAACATTTGGGGTTTGGGAAAACCTAGTCAGAGCTCTTCTCTGGAACTTCCATGGCATCACTTAGGGAAGACAGGTCTGCCTCTACTCACTCCCCGCCCAGCTTCCCCTCTTGGGAGGAGGTATCAGAAATGATCTTGAGAGAGGTCACCAAGCACATCAGACCCAGAGGAAGCATGACAGGTACCCGTGTGAAATGTAAGCAGTCCTCTGTCTGGCCCTGCCAACCCTCAAAGCTCCCCAGTCAGATCCTTGCAGATCCCACTTCCTGCAGGAAGTCTGCCAGGATTGCTCCATTTCTCCCAGCACTCTGTGTGTGTGTGTGTGTGTGTGTGTGTGTGTGTGTGTTTGTAATGACAAGGGAAAAGGGCTACAGTTTTAACAACAGGTGAGTCCAGGATATAAGGGTATCTGAGTTCCTCAGGCGGGTGACCATCTCCCCACCAGCTCATTGGCTCTGGAGTGCAGGTACCACTGTGAATCCTTTGTCTCTGGAAACTCCTGTCCCTCCCCTCTCCCCTCTACCCAGTACCTTGATTGCAGAGAGTCTCTGATTTAAAGTTGCTGGGAAGAAGTGAGTTGGACTAAATGCCTGCAATTTCCCCTTCTCGCACTGGAGATCCAGGGCTCTAGGAGGGGCCCTGCAGCCCTTCAGGAGCTCACTGATTCTCTCACATCAGCTTATAAGTTATCTGCAAGGCAAATACACCTGCAGCTCCTGACCACTACAAGACTGTCACTGGTGCCATTTTTGCAAACCCAGCAGGATGCTGATCGTTGAGTAAGAGGGTCTGAAATAAAACCCGGAAAGGGACTCAGGAAGAACTCGATTTTCATACCTGGGGGGAGGTGTGGTTTGGCCAATGAACTTGGGTGAGAACCTCCACTTACCACCTAAAATTCCCCCCATGTCTTAGAAAGAGAATAAGGCAATCAAGACTAAGTGTAGGGGGTCCCTGGGCAGCTCAGTCGGTTGAGAGTCCGACTCTTGGTTTTGGCTCAGGTCTTTTTTTTTTTTTTTTTTTAAAGATTTTATGTATTTATTTATTTGTCAGAGAGAGAGAGAGAAAGCACAAGCAGGCAGAGGCAGAGAGAGAAGCAGGCTCCCTGTTGAGTAAGGAACCGCACATGGGACTCGATCCCAGGATCCTGGGATCATGACCCAAGCTGAAGGCAGCAGCTTAACCAACTGAGCCACCCAGGCGTCCCTTTGGCTCAGGTCTTGATCTCAGGGTGGTGAGATCAAGCCCCTTGATGGGCTCCATGCTCAGCAGGGAGCCTGCTTCGGATTCTCTCTCTCCCTCTCCCTGTGCCCCTCCCCACTGCGCATTCTTTATCTCAAATAAAGGAAAGAATCCTTAAAAAAAAAAAAATAAAAAACTAAAAACTTAGGGCAGGAGAATGGTGCACTAGTAAGTTCAGGAGGTAACTGGGAAGGCTTCCTGGAGGCAACAGACAGTAAGCAGAGGCTTGAAGGATGGGGAGGGCATCAACAGTAGGGGCAAAGGGCAGTCTCAAAAGGGGAGAGTCTGAGCAAAGATGCAGAGACAGAAATGGGTGCCGCATAATCAGGGCAGTGAGTTACCAGGTCTGGCTGGAACAGATGGTGTGTTCAAAGAGGAGTAGCAGACACAGCCATGAGGACAGAAACCCCAAATGCCAGCCACCTCCAGGCTTGAGTCCCTGGCACTCTGGAATCACCATGTCCCACTCTGACAGTTGTGGGGGAGAGGGGCAGAACCCAGAGAGGAGAAGCTGGATGGAAGCTTCTGGCTCAGGCCCCCAGAGAAACATCTGGGAGGGAGCAGAGGGACTGGCCTGGGCTGAAGCCATCTCCAACTTCTTCCCTGGCTACTCCCAACTCTGCCAGCTCTGAGAAAGCCAGCCAACTCAGCATCTGTGGCCCCAAATGTAATCTCGCCCTGCATGCCTCTGATTCAGAGGGGTGGGAGCGAGTTTCCAGGAGCTGAAGCCCATGGCAAGCATGCCCCTGGTAGCAGCCCTGAGCTGAGCCGACCGCTCAGCTAATTGGAACATTTTCACGCGTATGCTTGGACATCCATTCACCAAACAGTGGGTGGAAAGCCAAAGCCTTTTCTTTAACCTTTCATCTCCTGGATAAAATTGTCCCTATTGTCTTTCTTGCTTAGGTCACACTCCTACAGCCTTGCCTACAATTTCCAATCACAGTTTTTCTAAAGTGGAATGAGAAATTAAATATACTTACAAAATATTCTAAATGCCAAGGTCTCCCTCGATTTAATGGGCATCTCCCCAACCTTTCAGGGTTGTTTCATCCACACCTAACCCAACCACATTTTGGACAAATGGCAAGTCTTGTTAAGTCTTTCCAAAGCTTTAACTTTCTGTTCATTGAAAACAACTTTTCTTCTTCTCCTTCTTCTTCTTTTTTTTTTTTTTTTTTTACTATGCTATTTCCTTGGTTTGTATAATCCTTAATTAAATTGCATAATTACAACAGCAAGTTCCACTGGCATAAACAGGTTTGGGAACTAAGCCAGCTGCCTCTAGGAAAGCATTCAGCTCAGCTGTGGGTACAGCCATGGTGGACATTTGGACCAGCTGTCCTCCTGCCCCTCCCAAGTACCCTCCAGTTGTGGGCATCTGTCAGAGATGATGGAGAGAGAGCTGAGCCTTCCTCTCATGGCAGTTGCCTGAGAAAAATTTGGCAAACTAACCCTATGGCTTTTGTGATAGGTAATAGACAACACCACCCTCCCAGAGGTCATGGGACTTTCTTGCACTGAGATGAGTTTCTAATGACATCATCTCAGATATCTGTGGCAGGTTGGCTGGGGAGAGAGGTTTGGAGTCAGGGGAATGTCTAGGAGTCATCCCTCAATCACACAATCTTCCTGAGGCTGAGATTTTAGACCATGTCCAACTGAGTCACAACTCACACCTCACAACTAAGTCACAACTTATCTTCCTCTAAGAAGATAGGGCTGTGCATTTACCCTTTTATTCTTCATGTTCCCAGATCCCTTACTTGGCATGGGATGTCATCCCCCTCTTCACCTTCTTTAACAAAGTCATTTTCTGTGTCCAGGCTTCCCTATTTCATGGATCACAAAGAGAAAACCAACCAACCAATCAATCAATCCCAAGTATTAGCAGACACCTACAACTCATAGGAGAAGGAGCGCTCTCCAGAGGAACACATCTATTTTGAGCCATTCGCAATTCTTTGTCCCTTCCTCTTGGTAAGAGAACACCTCCCAATTCCTCCCCAGATTACCCCCTGCTTTCCCCATAGAAAGCATGCTTCAAGAGTGATCATGGTTGGCTTAAGGCAACTCGTTTACCTCAGCAACTTGGTCACAGTGACTGGACAAATTCTATTATGCAAGGAGATATTTGTTCTCCTCTTGAGGAGAAAGCTCCATCTTTAGAGATGTGGAGGGTGCATGCAAGGTCTGATGCTGCTGCAGCCATTTCGTTACCAAGAGTTCAGAGGGCAGGGTTGAGTTACAGAAAAACAGAACTGGAAACTTGAAGAAATGACTTCCGAAGATCACTCTGCTTCTGCACTTTTCAATACATTCCCTTTTAGTGTTTTGTAATTGGTTAAGTTTAAAAGATCAAACTAATACATATGCATGGCTTGAAAATTCAGAAGTAATCAAAGCCCCACCATGAAAAATAGCAGTTCCAGCTCCAGCCCTCCCCATACTGAGTCCCAGTTCGCAGAGATACCTCTCTTCACTGCTTTAGCTCTCGACCATTCTCTACTGCCGTATTTCTAAATAACATGCTCTGTTCATCAGCTGGGGTTGTCATACTAAACTTCCACAGATTGGACTTAAACAGCACAGAGTTCTTTCTCACAGTCCTGGAGGCTGGGAACTCCAAGATCAAGGTGCCAGCTAATTTGGTTTCCGGTGAGAGATCCCTGCTTCCTAGCTTAGAGGCAATCAACCACCTAACCACCTTCTCGCTGTATCCTTGCTCTGTAAAGAGGAAGTGAGCTCTCTGGTGTCTCTTCTTATAAGGACACTAATCCTATTGGATCAGGGCTCCATCCTAATGACCTCATTGAGCCTTAACTACTTCCTTTCTCCAAATACAGCCACACTGGGGGGTTAGGACTTCAACTTATGAATTGAGGCAGGGGCACAGTTTATTTCATGGCTCATGTTATATGCCACTATTTCTGAATTTCACACTTTGGGCTGTTGCCTGTTAATGCCCCATCATGGAAGCTGAGGTGTGATCCCTTTTGTGACGCCTCCGCTAAACACACATTTCTGTTCTCTGCATCTTCTCACCAGAGTGACACTGCTACTTCTGGTTAAATCAGTTGTCAGTGTTTCCAGTGTTTTTGGCTGGGCAGATACTGGTCACAGATGAGCCACCTGATAATCTTCCTTTTCTTGCAGAACTAATTTTCCTTCGTATTAAAAATGGCTTTCTATGCGCCTAACACTTACTAACACACAAAATGACTGAGCCTGAGCTCTTCAAATCCCTCCTCCAATGGCTCAGCACATGAGGAATCTGTTAGTTCCTCTTTGTTTTGTTTTGGGTGGGGAGAGTCATCCCATCCAGAGTTCCCCACCCTCCAGTCGAGCTGAGCACAGCACACAGCACAGCTGTCACCTGGGAATTCTTAATTAAATCCCTTGTTTCCTGGATCTCATTGTGCATTAATTTCTATCACTACTATAAGAGATAACCATCGACTAAGTGATCCTAAAACAACATGATCTATTATCTTACAGTTCTGGAGTTTAGAAGTCTGAAATAGGTCTCCCTGGGTGAAATCAAGGTGTTTGGCAGGGCTGCATTCCTTCTGACGACTGTAGGAAAAAGTCGGTCTGTTTCCTTGCCTTTTCTAACTTCCAGAGGACGCCCACATTCCTTGGCTTATGGCTCCTTGCCTCTACCTTCAAAGCCAGCAACCTTGGGAGAGCCCTTCCCCTACTGCCTTACTCTGACCTGCTCACCTGCCTCTTTTCCCTTCCTGGGTCTCCTGGGGATTATGCCGGTCTCCCCAGGAAAATCCAGGATCTCCTCCCATGTCAAGGTCAGTCAATGAGCAACAGCCATTCCTCTGTACCCTGAAATACCATCTTGCCTATAACTTCACGTTTTCACAGGTCCTGGGGATTCAGATGTGGACATTTCTGGGGGTCTATTCTTTTGTCTCCCGCATATACTATTCTTGTTTGCGGCTAATGCTCTTGTATCATTGGCGCAAATCTTCCTCAAGTACTTTTCTGAGAAAGAATACGTAGGAGGGACCTATCTGAATCAACTTTCTATCCACTCCCTCCTGAGTCTGTTTGGCTGTGAACAGAAAGCTAAGTTGAAACCACTTTTCCTCAGAAGGCTGAAGGCATTGTCCCAGTGTCTTCTAGTTTCCAGGGATGTTGCTGGAAAACCCAGTTCTGTTCTGTGCCCCTCCCCCTTTTCTATACAACCCACTTTTCTCCTCTCTGAAAGTTGTGTGGTGTTTTTCCCTAGTATTCTGAAACTCCACAGTCACGGGCCCTGGAGGGAGTCGGCTGCAGTCACTGTGCTCTCCCATGCAGTCTGGCAGGCCAGGGAACGTCCACGAATTGATGTTTCTGAAACCCCCTCCAGGTAGCCCTCTTGGATTGAGCTTGTAATGTCTTCCTGACATTAGATTGAGCTTCTAATATCTTTTCCTCTCCTAGTTTCTACAGTCTTGTCCTCATTTCCTATTGTCTGAGGAAGTCCCTCACCCCTACCTTTCAGATCTTCTACTGAACTTTTAATTTCTGCTATTATATATTTAATTTCTCAGAGCTGTTCCTTATTCTTTTACTAGTCCTTTATTACAACTCCCTGTTCTTATTTTATGGATTCATTATCTCTTCTTACTTCTCTGAGGACCTTAATTATACTTTTATTGAAGTTTCCTTCTGCTCCTGGATTTGACTCTACTAACTCCAGCTCTTTTTTTTTTTTTCTGTTAATTTGTTTTTTTTTTTTTTTTCCCCTTTTTTGCTCTTCTCCTATGTTACAAGTTTTCTTTTAACAAATGCCAGGTGATCCTTGACCATGTTAATATTTAAGAGTGAGACCCGAATAAGTTGGTGATTTCTCTATGGTGGACTGGATAAAGTTCCGGTCATGCTTTTGGGGGATCATACACAGGCAAGCATGTACACACAAACGTATGTTCATATTCACACATACAAGCGTAAACACACACATACATACACCTTATATGTCTATACACACCTATTCACATGCACATTTGCACACACACATTCATTCACACGTACATTTGCACACATACAAACACACATTCATCCAGTGTATAGGGTTTTCTTCTCTGGGGCCCATCAGTTTATTGGCAAAGAAACCCTGAAATCACCCTGCCTGGGGGACAAACATGGGGTTGTCAGTGTGCCAGTAGCAAAGGAGATGGAAGTCCCACCACTCAGGATGCAGCCTTGAAATAAATTCTCATTTTGAATAAAGCACTCAGACTTGCTCTCAGTTGTCTCCGAGGCCAGAACTTCTCTGGATCCTATCCTTTGGGAAAGCAACCTCTAGTCTTTAATCAAGGAAGAAAGGAGAGTTGTGGGAGGGGATATGGGGTCTGATCATCCTTCATGCAAATTTTCCACCAGTTCCTCCACTTTCAAACCCATTCCTCACCTCACCTCCCCTCAACTTCAGAAGTATTTAAAATTCCCACTTCTGATCTGTTGGAAAGTTTGGGGAGGGACCAAGAGTGAATGTTTCTAGAGCCTTCTTCCCACTACTACGCTATGAATAAACATCCATCTATTGACTTCCCGGATTCCATGGTCTTTCTAACATCTCACCTGCTTCCCTGTCCTTATGGAATTGGGCGTTGTCATTGTCCCTAAGGTCATGGGTAGGGGGGATGATTACAAAGGGGGCAGAGGTAAATGTCTGTGGCCAAGTCACCACATGTATCTGGCAGTCTCCCCCTTGATCTTTGGGGCACTTGAGGTGGGGTTTCTGGTACGTGAACCAGACCGCATCCCACATCTCTCACCACTGCATCGTGGGCTCCCTGCCACAGCTCAGGGTACACGTGGCCACACTTCCCAACCCAGCCTGGGCAGTCAATTCCTAACACTGCTCACCTTGAAGTTCAGAGGCTCCTCTCCAATGCTCACACTATCCCAGACGGCAGCACCAGGAGCTTCTAGTAAGTTCTATTTGCTCTTGTTAACAGCTCTCAGCTCCCACTCCCGCTCAGGCCACATACAGTAACTGGAAGCCCCTGTCCATAGCCAGCCGTGCTGTCACCTTGAAGGCACAGGGATTTTCCAAGACTCTCTGCTGAGGGGACCCATCAGATCCGTTAGAAGAGCCACTGAAGAACCCTTTCACAGACACAGGTGACACAGAATCATCTCCATCTCCCTTCCAGGTTCACATGTCAGACACAGCTTGTGACCCCATTACATAGGCAGTGCTGGGGAACTGGGGGATAGCCCAGTGTGGCCAGTGTTAGTAGTGCAGACTGTACTGGGCATAATGAAAAGAGCGGATCAAACTCTGCCTGATGGACAGACTCTTCCTCGACACCGGCCTCATCCGTACCCACTACAAGCAGGGGGCGGCAACACAGCTGATGCCACAGACACTAGATGTGAAATCCAGACCCAGGGGACGGCTGCTGGCCTCCTACTGTAGTCCTCTCATAAATAACATTCAAACCCCTGAGTCATGAGGATAGCGTCTTCCAGCAGAAAAAGACCCCTTAGCAGGAAGTGGATCTTGTTATCAGAAACTCTCCACAGAAGCTTGTGGAGCAGCCACCAGCCTTGCTCTCTTGCCCTCCCAGCCTCCATCCCATAGCAATCTAGGTCATAGCCCAGTGGTCCAGGTAGCCTTGGAGGCAGGCAGAAAGTGAGTGGGTTCCCTGTAGGGCAGTCGTCATCCAGCACAGATGCCCCGCTTTCCTCTCGAAAAGCAACACACTCTCCTCCCCTGCGGGAGAGGCTGGGGTGAGGCTCCCGCCTCTGGGGGCCCAGTGCAGATGTGAACATGCCCAAAGCAGGACGGGCTCCTGCACCTGGGCAGGTGAACGCCCCTTTCCCTACAGCATGGGATCGCAACAGCCTAACACCTCAAATCCCATTCGGCCCACCCAAGGGTTTGTTACTAAGAATGCCATTTTCATGAAGCAAATCATTCCTCCTCCAACGTGCCCCCTCCTCCCCAGGATACCGATGTATCTGTTCCTCAGAGATTCAGATTCTGAACACCAGGCATGCTCAAAAGGACATTCATCTTTTTTTTTTAATTATTTTTTTAAAACAACAACAGTAAAGGAAATCCCCATCATATCCCGACAGCCCTGTCTAAGCGCCTGGAAGCACATTCACAAAATAAAAATCCAGGGGACTGGCAGGCCACAGAGGGGATCATTTTGTATCGTAATAAACTTGATCAGATCTCCTCTGTTGCCCATTCCCATGATGATATCATCCCTGACTCCACCCCGGTCCATGCTCTAGCAAGTTCTTGACAGAGCCCCCATCACGACTTTGGGATTTTGGTGCATCTTCTTCCTTCCCCTTTCTGGAACCTTGCCCCTCTTTCCACCTACCCTCCAGGTGCTCTGCTTTTCCTCGTGAAACCTTCCTTCCATTTCTTCCAGAGCTACTTCCTTTGTCTTGGCCCCCAGGTATCTCTTTCTTTTAAAAATTCATTATGAAATATTCTAGACATACAAAAAGACATAAAAATAACGCACCAAACACCTGTGTACCCGCCACCCAGCTGCATGGATTAAAGGCAGCTCTTCCTCATCCCAGGCCCACGGCTCTCACTGACATCGCAGCTCCTAGCAGCCTTTGTTCCATTTTTCCTTGGAAGAAGCCCAGGCTGCTGCTGAAATCCAAGGCATCCCCAGCTGCCACCTAGACTCTCTGTATTAATTCTTTCTCTACCTTCATGGGTGAAGCTCCCCCATTCCCCAGCCTGCCCTCTTCTTTTGTGATTTGACCACTTCCCTGTCCCGAAGGGAGGGCTTGCCCAGGTCCCCGCCTAGTTAGAGTTAGAGGCCATGAGCAGGTCCATGGAGAGCTGTGAGTTGCATCAAGGACTTTCACCCGGATGATACCCCAGCGCGGGACCACATGCTTCCTTCCCACACTCCTTCATGCATCAGGGACGGGGTGCAGGAGCTGGGGACAAGGTGGCACAGGGGGACACTCTGCCTTCATGGTCTCGCCTTCTCCTGGGGACAGTGCACAGAGGCAGCCCAAGCCAGGGGGGGAGCAGGCTGGAATCTGGGGGCGGTGAGGGGGGTGCTCCCTCCTGTGTAGTGAGAATGGCGGCTGCTGAGGCTTGGGGAGGCTAAGATTGGAGCCCAAACAGGGTGGGATAAGGTGGGGGGATTGAGAGAGACAGAGGGACAAGTGGATCCTTCCAGGTGAGGGAGAGAAAATTAGCAGAGACAGCTGAGAGTGGGGGCGAGATTGCAGAGAAAGGGGGCCCAGTCAGGCCGGAAATCCTAGCAAGGTGAAGCCGCTGGTCAGACCCTTACAAGGCAGTGGGCTGGGGGTGGTGGATGTTGGGCACCCCACCTCTGCCAGGCCTGCCTTTGTTCTCAACTCCGGGTTAGAGGAGCGTATGTGTGTTTGTGAGCCCTTTGTCCCTGCTTCCCAGCCCTGCCCCACCCGCCACACACAGCCCCATGGGAGGATGCAGAGGGCAGTGCCAACCATTGACCATTCTGTTGATATTGGCATGGCCTGGGCAGAGGTGGAAGGTGACTTGCTGGACACCCTCTCACCCAGAGCCCGCCCCAGGAGACAGGGGCACCCACATAGCCAGGAGTCTCCCATGGTGCCTAGCACTGATGATCCTCTGGGGAGAGGGTGCCCTGACAAGGATCCCCTGCCAAAAACAGCAGACACACTGGGAAGCTGGCCCCATCCTCACCACCCACACTACTCATCCCCTGCCCAAGCTCTTGCTCAAGACCATCACCCCCATGAGACTTCCCAAAACTCAACTCATACTGATCTTTTTAGCTTAAATATACACTGTTTTTACTGCTCCTATTGCTTGCTTGGACACCGGTCATGAATGGTCCCTTCTAGACAGTGTCCAAGGGAGACCCTCAGAGCTGGATGGCACTGTAGAGAACAATTAAGTCTCCCTTATAATTTCACTGGGAGCAACACCCATGTAGAGTGGGAAGGCACACATTGGAAGGCTTCAAGCTCATTGGTGACAGAGTCAGAACTTGAACGCAGGTCCCCCAGCTTCAGTTTAGGGACCCCTCCTCTCTGGGTGGCTTGGGCCTTGACTTCTTATCTATAGCAAGATCCTGGAAGATAAAGACTGTGCTGTATGCCTTGTATTATCCCCAATTGAGGACTAAGCAAAGGGTTGCCCAGATTAGGACCTTGAATATTTGGTGATTGGTTGTGTTATGTATTCCAAGGCCTAAAATAACCTCCACACACCCACTCCTCAGTGTCATTGCCACTCTTTCTGCCAACATAGCCCAGTCCAAGCCAGAGCCTCCCACAGAAACCCAGCTGAGATCCCTCAGAGGGGGGAGAAGGGTGATGTAAATTTCCTCTCCTCCAGGCCCACTGGTGAATTTCATTTACTCTGTTGTCTGAATTCTCTCAGCCATTAAGCAAAGAGGTGAATATTCATTTTAATGCTGGCAAGGTACTTTAAACAATAAAACAGCAAACCAGCTTGAGAGTGAGGTAGGAACCAAGGTTAGAAGGTTCATGTCTACATAGGGACCAGGGATCAGGGTATCCAAGGTCTCCAGGACGTGCCTCTTTCCCCTCCTCCTCTGATGAGAAGGTTCTCAGGACAGCCAGTGAGTATTTATAGAGGCATAGCATTCTGCCAAAGGAGCTGGGGGAGTCCTCCTCCAGTGAGTTTACCATTTGGTAAGACACGAAACAGTAAATGAAGTCAGCAAGGTTGCTGTATACACCGTCAACAACAAAAAATCAATTGTGATTAGTAACAAACAAATGGAAGACAAAGAATTTTTAAATAGTACTTAAACAGCAATAATAAATAAATAAATAAGGAAAAAATCCAATAAAATATGGCACAACCTCTACACTAAGAAACATAAAACAATGCTGAGAGAAATCAAAGACTTAAGTAAATGGAGGTACCATGTTCATGGATTGAAAGAACCAAAGAACCAACAGTGTTAAGTTGTTTTCTCCAATGTGATTTCAGAGTCAATGCAAGTGCAGGTACAGCCATGTGCTTATGTGTGTATATGCGAAACTGTGACATAAGAATTACATGGAAATTCAAAGGACCTAGAATATCTGAGGAAATAATGAAGAACAAAGCTGGAAAAGTTTCACTACCGCATGTTGGGACCACTACCATGAAGTTTCAATAATAAGACAGATTGTTATGGGTACAAGGAGAGATTTGTATGAACAGATCAATGAACAGATTCCAGAGGCAGACATATTCATATGTAGTCAAGACAAAGGCTCCACTGCAATTCAGTGAAGCAAGAATGGTGTTTACAATACACGCCACTGAGTCAACTAGATGCCCGAATCAAAGATATGAACTTTTATCTACTCTTCACATTGAACAAAAATTAATTTGAAATGGATCATAGACCTAAACATGAAAGGCCAAACAGTAGAGCTGCTAAAAGGAAGCATAGAAAACTATATCTTCATGACCCTGGGTAGGCAGAGAGCTTCCTCAGACAAGGCAAGGAAAGGACTATTCAAAACTAAAGAAACCAACAAATTAGACATGATTAAAATGAAGAACATCTGCTAATCAAAAAAAAAAAATCACTAGGGGATAAAAAGGCAACCCCTAGACAGAAGTTATATGAGTGAGAACTGACACCCAGAATACAACAAGAAAGCCTTCAAGTCAGAAAAAGACAGACATGCCAATTAAAAAGTGGGAAAATATTTGAAGAGACACTTTACAAAAGAGGCTATCAAAATGGCCAATAGACACATAGAATCACACAAATGCAAAAATAAGACCATAGTGACATATCACTACAACAACCAGAATGGCTAAAACAAAACATGGACTCTTACATGACTGGCAGGAATGTACATGTACACAACTAAGTCCTTCACAAAAGTGGTTGGTGATACCTATGAAAAATAAACGTATATGTATCCTAGGACCCAAAATTCTACTTGTAGGCATTCCCCCAACAGAAGTGATACTTATATAGACCGAAAAACATCAGTAAGAATGTTCATAGGTTTTTTTCTTTTTTCAAAATGTTCTCAAATTTCGAAATGACCCAAATGTGCATCAACAACAGAGGGGGTAAATAAATTATGGTCTCGTCACACCATGAATAGTCCACAGCAACAAGAAGGAATGGACTTCTGGCAGAGTCTACAAAATGGGGCTCTCAAGGATATCATGCCAAGTGAAATACAAAAGGAGTGACTGGGGCATGATTCCATTTATCTGAGTTCAAACCATAAAATCATTGTCAGATAATAGGAATTAGGGTCTTAGTCAGGCTTCAGAGAGGGCACACACCGGAAGGAAAGCAGAGGAAACCATCTGGAGGGCTGGGACGTTCTATAACATGGTGTTTGCCTATGGAGAGATTCCTCAAGCTGTACATTTTAGATCTGGGCCCTTGACCAAGAAGGCCTGGATGGGGGCCTGGAGAGGGAGCAGGTGCAGGAGAGTAGGACAACAATGGGAAGGCAGAAGAATAGGGCGGTACCAGTCCAGGTATTACAGGGTTGGGAGATGGAGGGCAGCAAAAGCTGGCCTTGGGCAACTTTCCTGGTCAAGGCCTAGGAGCCTTGCCGGACAGAGCACCATTGCAGTAAAAAGATGAATTCCTCAAGGGTCAGTCACAAGGATAATAAGGCACCTTCCACCAGCACTTCATCCACTTTCTAAGGGGAGTGAACAAGGGTGGCTTTTGAAAGGGAGGGGGTCATGAGGTGCAGCTGCCGCCCTTCGGTACACACACATGCCACTGGGGACGGCACAGGTCTGTGGCACTGGCTCTGGTTGGCGTCAAGTGTGGCTCTAGAGGGAATTCATAAGATGAGTTTTCTCTTCTTCCTTTTAAAAAACCCCAATCTGCAAACTCACTCCTCTAACCTCTACTCATTCCCCAAGAGAGAAAGAGGAGAAAATGTCTTAGTTGGCGCCGAGCCTGGAGCCTTACCCAGATAAGAGAGATGTCGCCTCCCAGTTCCGGGTGACTCCTGCAGACTCCTTAACGTCTCCACCCACTTCGGGTGGAATTTGTCCCCTGCCCCAGGAGGCCTTGTCAGCACTTCCTTTTCATCTTGGCCTGATCTGGAAGCCCCTGGCAACTTGGGCTCCCCCACCCTCCCCCACTGTCCCTGTCAGACCCTTGGTGGCAGAACGATGGCTTAGGTGTGCCTCTTCCTACTTTGCGGCTCCTTACCCCCCCCCAATAGTTTGTGATTTATTGATATTTGTTTGCTCTCATCCATCCGGCAATCTGGTCTGATCCCCCACCCTAGCCCGGTCGCTTCCATCAGGGCGGCTCTGGAAGTCTGTTAGTTGGATTTACTCTCCATCTGTCCTGCCTGCAGTGTTGCTGTTCTCCATGTTAAACTGTTTAAAAATAAAGTCGAAAAAGTAACAACTAAATAGATGACAGCCGGGCAAAAACAGCAGCTGTTGCCCATAAGGCAAAATAGAAAATATTCCCCTGGATATATTTCTATCGAGATGGATATTACAGAAGAAGAGAGAGAAGAAAGAGGTCTCATCGGATGTAATGTTGTTAAACCCTCTCTGATGCCGAGGGGGCGCTGGCTGTCTCTCAGGGGTGTCTGTTACCCCATTCTTGGGCTCACAGTGTGAATGCATGGAGTGTAGGGACTCTGCGGAGGCAGCTGGTAACTGGGAACCCCCGTGAGATGAGCCTTTGCGTTCCCACACCAGGTACAAGTCAGATCCCAATCTAATCAACAAGTCCAGACGCTGGAACAGATACCACAAAGAATTTCATATGCATTTTGTCCTTGACAAATGTCAACAGTTGGCTGAGTTAGCATGACACAGACTTACCCAAGAGTTTCATTTAAAAATCCAAGTCACAGGACACCAAAAGCCCAAGTGACCACAAGAAAAACAAAAAACAAAACAAAACAAAAAACCTCTTCCAAGTTTAAAGTTTTGGGTTTCAATAGACATCATCAAGAGAGTGAAAAGACAAACCACAGAATGGGAGAAGACATTCACAACTCGTATACCTACTGAGAAACTTATGACTAATAGATATAGACATCTTATGCCTCAAAAATAAAAAAGAACACAACTTTTAAAACGTGGTCAAAATATCTGAGTAGGCGATTCAAAGGAGAGACACAAATGGCCAACAAACACAGGAAACATGAAAAGATACTCACTATCATTATCCATACGAGAAATGCCAATCAAAATCACAATGAAACACCACTTCACACCTCTTAAGATGCCTAGAATCAAGAAGTCAATTAATTACAAGTGTTGGCGAGGATGTGGAGAAATTGGAGCCCTCGTGCACTGCTGGAGAGAATGGAAAATGGTGCAGCCACTTCAGGGAACAGTCTGGCAGTTTCTCAAAAGGTCACATACAAATTTACCCTATGATCCAGCAACTCTACGCCTATGCATATACCCCAAAGAAATTAAAATATATGTTCACACAGAAGCTTGCACATGAATATTTATAGCAGCATTATTCAAAATAGTCAAAAGTAGAAACAGATGTCCATCAACTGATGAATAGAAAGAGGTCACATATCTACGCAGTAGAATATTATCCAACCATAGAACGGAATGACATTTTAACACATGCTACAACATGAATGGACCTTGAAAACCTTATGCAAACTAAAAGGAGTCACTCACAAGAGATCACCTAGTCCATAATTCCATTTACAGGAAATGTCCAGATAGAGACAGAAGGTAAAATTAAATGGTTGCCAGGGGCTGGAGGAGGGAAGTGATTACTTGTGGGGGCAGGGTATTTTTTGGGGGTGATGAAATGTTTTGGAATTAATAGTGGTGATGATTACAAACTTTGTAAATATACTAAAAAAAACACTGAATTGTGTTTTAAATGGGTGAACTGCATGATATATGAATTATGTCTCAGTTAAGCTGTTTTTTTTCAAAATCCATAAAGTTTATTTAGAGAAGAAAAAGACCCAGAATAGCCAACTCAATATCAAAGGAGAACAAAGTTGGAGGACTTGCACCTCCTGACTTTCAAGACTTACTATAAAGCTATGTAATCAAGACAGTGTGGTAGTGGCGAAAAGAATAGAGAAATAGATCAATAGAAGACAATGGAGAGCTCAGAAATGGACCCACATAAATAGAGTCAACTGATCTTTGACAAAGAAGAAAAGGTAATACAAGGAAAAAATAGTCTCTTCCACAAATGGTGCTGGAACAGATGTACATCTACATGCAAAAAAAAAAAAAATGAAAAAAAGAATCTAGATACAGACCTTATACTCTTCACAAAAATTAACTCAAAATGGATCATTGACCTAAATGTAAAATGAATGACTATAAAATGCCTAGAAGAAAACAAAGGAGAAAACCTAGATGATCTTGGGTATGGTGATAATCTTGGGTACAGTGGCCTTGGGTACAATGATGACTTTTTAGATATGACACCAAAAGCATGAACTGGACTTCATTACAATTAAAAATTTCTGCTCTGTGAAATACAATGTCAAGAGAAGAAGAAGACCAGCCACAGACTGAAAGGAGATATTTGCAAAAGCCATGAATAATAAAGGACAAGTATTCAGGATACACAAAGAACTCTAACAACTCAATAATAAGAAAATAAATAGCCTGATTAAGATAATAAGCAATAGACCTGAACAGACACCTCAGCAAAGAAGATATACAGATGGCAAAGAAGCATATGAAGATATTCCATATCATGTATCATTAGAGAATTGCAAATTAAAACAACAGGATGCTACTATACACTTTTTAGAATGGCCAAAATCCAAAACACTGACAATTTGGATGCTGGTGAGGATGTGGGGCAATAGGAACTCGCCTTCATTGCTGGTAGGAATGCAAAATGGTACAGCCACTCTTGAAGATGGTTCAGTGGCTTCCTACAGAACTAAAAATACTCTTACCATATGATCCAGCAATTATGTTCTTTGATGTCTATCCAAAAGAGTTGAAAACTTATGTCCACACAAAAACCTGCACGAGAATGTTCATGGCAGCTCTGTCCAAAATTGCTAAAACTTGGGAGCCACCAAGATGTCCTTTGATGGGTGATGGCATAAGTAACTGGCCCATCCGGACAATGGACTATCAGTCAGTGCTAAGAAGAAATTAGCTACCAGGTCAAGAGAAGACATAAAAATTAAATGCATATTACAAGTGAAAGAAGCCAGCCTGAAAAGGACTCTTTAGGATTTCAACCATATGACATCCTGGAAAGGCAAAACTATGAAGACAATTAAAAAAAAAAAATATCAGTGGTTTCCAGAGTTAGGCAGTGGGATGGACAAGTAAATAGCACAGAGCAGTTTTTAGGGCAAATATTACTCTTTAGGATACAGTACTAATGGATACAGTTGTGCAAACCTATAGAATGTACACCACCAAGAGTGAGCCCTAACGTGAACTGTGGACTTTAGGTGCTAATGATGTGTCAGTGTAGGTTCATCCATTGTAATAAATGTACCCTCTTGTGGGAAATGATGATGAGGGAGGTTGTGTGTGTGTGTGTGTGTATGTGTAGACTGCAAGAATATGGGAACTCTGTAGTTTCTGCTCACTTTTGCTGTGAACCCAAAACTGCTCTTGAAAATCAGGTTTATCAGGGCACCTGGGTGGTTCAGTCAGTTAAACACCTGCCTTCAGCTCAGTTCATGATCTCAGGGTCTTGGGATCAAGCCCTGCATTGGGCTCCCCACTTAGCAGAGAGTCTGCATCTGCTTCTCTCTCTCTCCCTCTGCTCCAAACTCGTGTTTGCTTGCTCTCGTGTGCAAGCAAGCAAATAAATAAAATCATTTTAAAAAATGTTTTAAAACTCAAGTTTATTAATAAAAAATCTGAGCCAAGAGAAGAGATAGGGCAAGGTAGTTAGTTTCTGGTTCATTGCTATATGGCTTTGACGGCAGGTAAGGCAGGAGGTTAGAGCAGAAAGAGCATCCATCCCAGATGGGGAGAAGAAGGGGTAGTGTCTGCAAAAGAGAGTTCATCCAGGTGTGGGGCAGGAGATGGACATCAAGTTCAGGAGTGTCCCAAGTGCCCCCCACTACCCCCACAGCTTGGATCATCACCAAAGCTTAAAAAGTCTCTGAGACCCGACTGCAGCCAGGCATGTGGTCTAGCCCCAGATACACCGAGGAGGGTCTCTCCTCCCAGCTGATGGCAGAAGTTTCACCATGCAGTTCTCCTGGCTTGCCCACTCGGCTGCTTTCTTGTCCAAGGAGGAAGATCCAGTCCTCCCTTCGCCCAGAGAGAATGCCCTCGTGTCAGATGAAATAGCCTGGTCCCAAGGATGAGGAGCTAGCCTGACTTTGACTCATTGATTGTCAGGAACCCTTCAAAGTGGCCCAAACACAGCACAAATAAGACATACCAGAGGCCTTGACACTTGCAAGGAGGAGGAAAGTATGACATGTGCTGTGTGAAGTGCTCTGCCAAGGACCAGAGCAGAGAGGTGCTGAGCCAGACTGGTGGTCAGGGAAAGGCCAGGCGACATTTGAGTGGAGACCTAAATCCTGAGGACAAGCAGCCTGTGAGAGCAGAACAGCATTGCTCTAGCGGGAGCAGTGGGCACAAAGACCTCTGGGAGGAAGGAGTGAGGCTGGTGTGTCAGAGGAGCAGAGCCCAGACCTGGGTGGCTTCACGTCCTGGGCACAAACTGAAAGCCATTGCCATCTAACTCTGTCCGTCTCCAGGGACTCGGTGTGGGACTACACAGGTGACTTGACTTTGGTTTCTCTACCTCCAACCCACCCAACGTCGGGAAGTTAAGGGCCCGGGGAGCTTGCTGCAGAAGAACTCTCTGCAGTGGCCCAGCTCGCTCCTGAGGTGATGTTTGCACAACGGAACGAGAGCATCCTTGCTGGCACGCAGCAGGATCCCCTCTGGCCCTAGGTTTTGCCATCTTCCGCGGCCTCTCCCATGGCCACGGCAAGACAAGTGGCATTGACCGGACCACCTCCTGATAACATCTCTGTGCTTGTTAGCACCTCATCGCTCTTGGCATGAACGGAGCCAACACCCTGCCTCTGTCACCTCTGAAAAGCAAGCTGCTCAATTGTAGGCAACCAACAGCAAGGAGAACAGGGCACCAAGAGCGTGCGCTTTACCCAAACGTATTAACCCTGATCCTGACGTTCTGAACAACAGGCAGCGAATCCCGCGTGGTGAAAAGAGCACGCCCAAGAACTGGGGCCAGGAGGGGAAGTGGCACAAGAGGGGACAACTGGTTAATGGGCCATGTCATGGCACAGGAGTCCCTCCCTGGGCTGAGCTTTCCAGGGTGGGCAGCCCCGGGCAGCTGTCAGAACGCAGGGCTGGGGTGAGAAACGGCCTCCAAAGTGCACAGCTGGGACGATGTGTGTGGCCAACGAAGGACTAGGTGAGTCAAAGGGACCGCTTTCTTCCCAGACACGCAGCAGCCCGTCCGTCGGGGGCAGCACACGTCGTGTGTGGGCACGGGGCTGGGCGTGAACACTGTGGCACAGCGGAGGCCCGGAGAGCCCGCTGGCTTCTTTTCCTCCATGTCTTTTTTTTTTTTTTTTTTTTTTTTTTTTCAGAATTGTGGTAAAATACAGGGAACATAAAATTGACCGTGTTCAGCATTTTTTAAGTGTACATTTCCATGGCATTAAGTACACCCACGTTGAACGGCCATCCCCACCACCCACCTCCGGAAGTTTTTCATCTTCTCAAACAGAAACCCTACACCCACTGACCACGAGCTCCCCAGCCCCCCTTCCTCCAGATCCTGAGAACCAGCATTCTGCTTTCCATGTGTGACTCTAACTGCTCTAGGTACCCATGTGAGTGCAATCATGTAGCATCTGTCCTTTCATACTGGCTTATTTCCCCCCAACATGAGGTCGTCGAAGTTCATCCACGTGGAAGCACGTGTCAGAATGTCTTCCCTTTTTAAGGCTGAATACTATTTCATTGCAGACTGCTTTTTATCTATTTGTCCACCGATAGAGACGTGGGTTGCTTCACCTTCTGCCCATTGTGAACACTGCCCCTGGGAGCAGGACTGCACGAGTCCTTGCTAAGGCCTGTCCGGATTCCTGTCCAGAATCTACCCAGCAGTGGGCCTGCTGGTTCTCACGGTCTCTCCGTCCATTTTTACATATCCAATTGCATCTTCATGTTTTAAAAACCCAAATGTCACCTGCTTTTCTTTTTTGCTTTTGTTTTTTGAGGTGGGTACAGGATAAGATGGTAAATAAATCTCCTCCAAGATCTAGCTGAAAAAGACCAGTCCCAATGACCCTGCTCAAGGAATCCGGCCCATTGCTATTAGTCAACCAACCTTCACAGACCCCAAGACCCCAGCCCCGCCAGCACCCGGTCATTCCCACCAGATGGGAGGTCTGCCAGCGACGACGGGGCCCGGGGCTCACCATCTTGGCAGACCACTCACTGCACAGTGGGCAGCTTTGGTGGCTCTGAAGTTCTTTCCTGCGCCGAAGTCTGTTTTGCCAGAGAAGAGCTATCCGTGGATTTGCTTGGCACGAGTGAAGTCAGAGGGGGTAGAAAATGCTCCAAGGGCTCCTCTCACAGCTTTGTTGTGGAGAGACTGACGGCTGACGGAAATGACGTTATGTGACCACACTGAGTCGGTCAGGACTGAGTGTCAGCAGCCACTCAGTCCTGGGAATAGAAGGACTGGGAATTCCCTGATGGGAATAGAGGGGAGAAAGACACAGGTGGTTGGTGACACTCACTCTCTGGGGGACGGAGCGTGGGAGGAAGAAAGGAGATCCCGCCCA
The DNA here is from genome assembly GCF_011764305.1 of Mustela putorius furo. Classification (NCBI taxonomy): domain Eukaryota; kingdom Metazoa; phylum Chordata; class Mammalia; order Carnivora; family Mustelidae; genus Mustela; species Mustela putorius. Next base: position 41,292,028 of record NW_025422010.1, read on the forward strand.
CTGGCGACCCTCAAACCCAGGTCTCCGGGCCGTGGGTGTTTTCCAGAGTGAGCGGAAATCCTTTCCTCCTAGCTCCCTGAGATGACATCTCGGCCAGAAGCTGGGTCATTCTAAACGTCCTCTCCTGGGCCGGTGACCCAGCAAGAGCGAAGGGAGGCCTGAGGAAGACCGTTAGTCCATGCTTGTCAGAGAGGTAAAGGCAGGAAGGATGAGTGCAAGTGTGGGGGTCACCTGGCCCAGCTCCTCTCCACACAGGACAGAGAGGAGGTGCCTGGTGAGATGCCCGAGGGGACGAGGGTCATCGAGGTGTCTGCTGGCAATAAATCTGTGTTGTTGTTTAAGCTAAAAACAAATTTTTCCCTTATTGCCTTAAAACAGTTTCTGTCCCGCGTCCTGGATCTGCTCCTCTGAGAACTTCTTTTTCAGCTCACACTTTGCCTTCCTCCCAACTGCCTCCTGCCTGGGCTCCCCACCTAACAGCTTTCTTCTGTGTGAATGTCATTCTCACAGAATTCATTCATTCATTCATTCATTCATTCACCTAGGCCCCAGTGTCCTCTGCCCTTCCCTCAGGCCCCTAGCCGGTGGGTACTGCCTGGGCAGAAACTGGACTTACGGCTTGAAGGCCACTGCCTGGTTCCACAAGTGAAGGTCCCTCTGTCCCAGGCAGCTCTCAGCACAAGGCACAGAGCAAAAACCCATCACCCCCTCCAGCCCCCAACACATACTGCCCCGCACCCTCACCCCACGCTTCCTACATGCTTGCTGCATCTTGTCTGCCAGCCACGCCCCCTTTCACAACACTAACACCCACCCCCACCCCTGCCACGAAGCCCTTTCCGTCCATTGCCTCCTTCGACCCTCATGCTCCCCTCACGCTCGCGACTTGACAGGGGTGTTGGGTGAAGGTGCCGATTGTCTCTCGAGGAGCACTGAGAAGCACAGAGAACCGTCGAATCACTCTATTGTGCACCTGCCACTAATACAACACTGCATGTTAATTGCACTTCAATCCTAAAGAGAGAGTCTGATTCTCCCTTATTTTATACATGCAGCAGCAAGAGCTCGAGGGTGAGCTGTGTGCCCGCAGCAGCCAGAGCCGGTCTCCCCAGTCCGAGACCCATTCTCTCCACTGGCACTGTACGGGCTGCCCCCTCCTGCTCGCCCCAGACACTGGCCTGATCTCTGCCTCCCAGCAAAATCTGGCCTCGTGCACTGGAGAAAATAAGAAGGATGATGACAGCAACACTAACCCTGTGATGAGAGCGGGTGACGCATGCAGCCCCCGTCTTGAGCACTTGCATGCCATAGTTCACTCATTCCTCCTGCCTCCCTGGGAGGCAGGCTCTCCCATTCCCTCCCCGTTCCCGGTGGGGACACTGTGGAGCACCGTCTCAGTCCCCCACCCGGGCCACACAGCCTGCAAGCGGTGCAGAGAGTGAGGTCTGGGCGGCCAGCTGCAGCCATCTGCACCCAGGGACTGATCACTGATGAGCACCTGCTCAGGGCCTACATATTTTTGCTAAGATTTTATTTATTTGAGGGGGAGGGAGAGTGGGGAGGCAGAGGAAGAAAGATAAGCAGACTCTCTTGACTAGCAGGGAGCCCAACTCTGGGCTCGATCCTAGGACTTTGGATCGTGACCTGAGCAGAAGGCAGACTCTTAGCCAACTGAGCTACCTACATGCCCCTTAGAGCCTGCATTTTAACATGTGGGAATGCCCTCATCTGTAGAAGAAGCATCTTAAATAGTGGAAAGGCAGCCTTGGTAGTAGGATGGGGAAACAGAGAACGAGGAGCCCTGCATGCCATATCCCCTGTCCTCAGCCACAGGGGCTCAGAGCTCCATGCCACCGAGCGACTCCATCAGGAGCTTGTTTGGGTAACAGGTGTCAGAGCCGAGCACAGGATGCACAGAGAGAGATGCGGGTAGGTAGAGCTAAAGGACTCTGGGGTAAAGAGGAGTTCCCCTAGTTTCTCAGCACAGCCCCACCAATGGTCTGGCAGCTTGGGGTGCTGGCCAGCATTTGTCCCACGAGTTTCTGTGATCTACAGATGTGGCGCGGAGCCCTGGGGCCCACTCACCAGGCCCACAGTCTTCTGTGGGGCCTGCGGGGCCCCATGAGACATGCTCCTGGCCCAGAAAGCCAAGGCCCAGCTTCACCCAGTTCCCATATGGGAGACCTGCTGGAGAAGGTGCCAGACCACAGCCCTCGATCCTCCACCAGCCCGGCCTCCTCCCAAATCCAGCACTGCTAGGTTCAATCCTGCTCAGGCACAGACCCCAGGCGGAAAGGAGATGAATTAACACACGTCAGCCACTTTGCTGAGGCTGGCATCCCAGCACCAGCATCTGGCCTCTTGGGTGGGAGCCTTGGCTTTGCTCAGTGAGGTGGGGCCGCGGCTCAGATGTTGGTGATGCTGGCCTCCTCCCTACAGACATGGGGCACCAGGAAGGATTCCTGTCTTAACATGCACATGAGACCGACACAGGACCACTACCAGAGTTTATAAGCAGCACCCTACTCCAAAACAGTGTGAGAAAGTATCTCCTTCATCTTCTTATCACCCCGCAGGACTTGCAGGCGACCTGCTCTGGCAACCTTGCACCCTATGCTCTGTCCCCAGAGGAAAAACTCCAGAGGAAACAGCTAGAAATCTGCAAAGGGGAGGAGAGGAGGCCAAGGTGGAGCTAGAACATCGAGGTCCAGAGGGTCCCTGCCCCTGGGGCTGGGCAGCCCTGGGCCAGCAGCACTTAAAAAACATACCCACAATATACCATCAATGTAGTCTTCAGGCTTTGTGGGTGTGTTACTGCACAGGCTGGGCCAGCATGGAGCTGAGAAGTGGTGGCAGGGGGGGTGTCCTGGCTCCTGACCTGTGGGTGATGGGTTTGCCCCAGCAAAGGCTCTAACCAAGGAGAGAGGTCAGGTGAAGTGATTTTGCCACCAGTCCCCTTCTTCTAGCCACCACCACTGGCATGTCCTGGCTCTCCCATATGCCTGGCTAGCTGGCTGTTTGGGTTCAACAGCACATTTAACAGAGATGGCCAATAAACCAAGCTTTGTGGGAACAGGGGCTTGGGGGGGGACACTTATTGGATCAAGAACATTTTTACTGGGACACCTGGGTGGCTCAGTTGGTTAAGCAGCTGCCTTCGGCTCAGGTCATGATCCCAGTGTCCTGGGATCGAGTCCCACATCGGGCTCCTTGCTCAGCAGTGAGCCTGCTTCTCCCTCTGCCTCTGCCTGCCATTCTGTCTGCCTGTGCTCGCTCTCTCTCCCTCTCTCTCTCTGATAAATAAATAAAATCTTTAAAAAAAAAGAACATTTTTACTACTTGAGCCCATTGCAGTGGTGTGTCACTAAGGATCACGCATATGCACACATGAAGATGTGTGTGTTGGAAGGGTGAAGGAGGAGGGGGAGTGGTTCCTCCTTGTTTCTTCAGTGGGCGGGCCAAACATAGACATGACCAGGAGTCCTACCCCACGTCTTAGTCCCAGTTCTGCTACCATGATTTTGAGTAAATCACTTGGCCTCCTTGAGCCTCAAGTCTTCCATCTGTAAAATGTCTGTTCTCTCCTCCAGGCCATGCAAACAGGTGAGACTCAGGAAAAGGGTATGTTTTGGAGATTGCTGTTTTCTTGCCTAGTGGTGGTTCTCTCCTTGTGATTTAGGAACCTGGATGACTTAGAAACCTGGAGAATTACGTTTCCAAGACAACTTGGCGGATAGAGGTGGCTAACCCAACATATGCTGCACTTTCTAAGTAGGACCACAAGAGAGCTCTTTAAAAGTCATGAGAGCTGGAGCTCCAGTAGCCATCTTGGACCACGAAGACGCTAAGGCAAGGACGGTGGAACAGTGTGACTAAAGTCCCAAACAACAGTGGATGTTTCATACTGGCTCCAAACTGCCTGCCTCCAGGATTCCTTTACATGAAAAATAAACAACAAAAACTTTGAAATTATTTAGCCCACTGTTGTTTATGATCTCTGTTGCTAAGTTGATCTTCTAAGCAATATAGGGCCTGCATGCATTTATGCTATGACCTATTTATCCAGTGTGCATGGGTCCAGCATCCTGCCATCCATCAATTCTACAAAAGTCCACGAAGGTCACCAATCTAGAGCCAAGGAAGGAACCTTAAAACACAATATCTGATTAATAAAATTGAAAACGAAATGCATGGGAGGAAGGAGCTGCCACATGCACGAGGAGAGGTGAAAAGCCTGTGACAGAAGGAAGCCATGCATGGATGCAGGGGTTGCAGCACGGGAGGGGGGCTCTCAGGAGGGAAAGAAAGCAAAGGAGTCCCCTAGGGGGTTTAGCTCTGGGGTGAACAGCTCCAGGCATGATCTCAGAATCCCAGGGCACCACTGTACTTCACTAAGGCGAACTGTGATAAAAACAGAGTTTTCTAGAACAGTATGATAATATGAGATACTCTATCAAGTAAGTCAATTCCTAAATCATGGAGGCTGGACAGAGTTGGGTACCAATGCCAGTACCCAACTTTGGTAGCCATAGACAAATCAACTAGCCTCGCTAGGCTCTTTACTTTGTCCTTGAATTGGGAGTAATTGGAGTAATTTGCTTACTATGGGTTACAGATAATGTATATAAATATACATATTTTGCACAGTGCTTTGCATGTAGTAAATGCTCAATAAATAATAGCTACATAGCCTCATACGTATTCTACCCAGTCAAGGGCAATTATAAGGAAATCATTAAACTGGGGTCCCCACACTCAGGCAGCTACTTTATTCCATATGTGTATGAAACCTTTCCAACAGACCACAGGCTGGCCTCAGGACTTGCTTTAACTAACGGAGTGCAACGAAAGTGACCTGTGCGACTTCTGAGCCTTGGACTCAAGAGGTCTTAGAGCCTCCATTGTGTTCCTCTTTGAATGCTGTCCTTGTCACGTGAAGACACAGATGGTAGCCTCCTTAAGGATGGGAGACACATGAAGAGAGAAGCCCAGCTATCTTGGATTATCCCAGCTAAGTCCAGACGTGTGTGGGAACCCAAACAACACCCCACAGAGCCCAGCCCCAAATGCTGGCCATGGAATAATGAACACAGCAGTGATTATCATTAAAGGCATGAAGTTATGGGACTGTTTGTTATACAGCAGTAAAAAACAGACAGAGGTCAACTTAGGGAACATCTCAAAGGTGTCCTGTGCGCTTCTCCATTCAGGCTATGATGCAGGGACAAACCCAGACGGCGACCCTCTCCCTTGATCTTGGCTCCCACCTTCTCCTAACATCTTCATTCTAAACAGACCCACACCAGTCAGGATGCTAGGTCATTAAGGAGCTGGGGGTTTACCTCTCAGCTAAACACGGTAAGGCTGGGAAGGATAGACTGGAGAAGCATCCTATCTTCTTAAAATTGAGAAACCAGAGGGCCAGGGATGTTAAAGTGTATGTGCGTGATTCTCCTCTCCCCCACGTGCATTGGGAGCACCGGTGATAGGTAACATATGCATGTCCCACAGCTTCACATCTTCTGGGTGCCACCTGGGGCCTCACCCACAGCAGGCAGCTGGTGTCTATTCCCGGAGAGAGTGACTGTCCTCGGCCAGCTAGATGGCATTCTAGTCTGCACCCCTAATGCACAGCGACAGCCCTCCCTCCGTCTTTAGCCACAGAAGGGCTCCCCTCTGAAGAGCCCTGACAAGGCTGTCTGGGCGAGGGGGGGTCAGACATGTGCTTGGGAAGGGCAAGAACACAGTGTTCCGTGGACAGTCAGAGGACGGCGAGGTGCCGCTGGGTCCAGCGGGAATGCCGCGGCCCAAAGCCATCTGCAGCGCCTGGCAGGTGCTTCTGCAAACTTCTTCCCATTCCTTCTCACTGCAGCCCTGTGGGCGGGTACCTCTACCTCTGAGGCTTAGTCGGGGGGCCTGCCGGACCCATCCTCTTCCTTTTGGCTGGTTCTCTCGTCACTGAGGAGGAAAGCGGTCTAGCATGGTCTTGCTTGCGATGTCCTCCACCAAACACTAGGAATGATCTGCAGACTTCCTCCTGCTTGCTCCTAGTTTCTCTCTTGCTGAGAGATCCCAACAGCACCAACGGTTGTTCACATTGTTGTTGTTTGTTATTATTATTATCGCCAGATGCCGACCACGCTAGGGAACAAGCTGGTCACCTTTTAGAGTTTTGCTCATTCTTTCAGATCCTAGTTAAACACAGGAGTTTTGTTTGACCATAAGGATTTTCACTGGACTAGTCTTAGCCCTCGAGTAATTAAAGGGGGTAGAAAAAGAAAAAAGTATTTAAAAAAACAGCAAAAAGAAGCTGTCGGGGTGGTATAGTATTTGCAGAAGGGTCCCCCTTTGCTCTCTTTGTCACCTTCCTTCCCAAAGCGAGAGAGCAGCAGCTGCGATCAAACATCCTGATGAAAGAGACATTTAAGGAAACAACTTCTTATTCTGCACTTGAAGCCCAACTCAGACCGTTGCTGGACAAGGGTGGGCCAGCCCTGTGAGGCGCTAAATACAGCCAAAGGAAAGGGGGAATGGGCACCAAGGAGAGCACGGGATGGCTGAGAAGGTGCTGGAGGGGGTATCCAGGAACTGGGAACTGGAGATGCTCCAGCTCCCCCCTTCCCCCCTGTGAATGAAGAGTGCGAGCAATGGTAGATGGACACGGGTGTTCTGTCAGCTGGGGAGAACACTCAGCAGGATGGCAGGACCTCGGGCAATAAACAGTAGTAACAATCCAAAGAACCGACAGGCACTTCACTCAGATCCTTGCATTATACTGTGTGGGCCTCGGTTTTCTCATCGGTGCCATGGGAGGAATGGGCCAGAAGAGGTCCAAGGCCATTTGCTACTTCTGACCATGGGTGACTTTGTTAAGGGCAGGCCCAGAGAAGAAATCCCTGCCCACCTGCCTCTGGAGGGGAGGGTTCTGCGGGCCATCAGCTGGCCCAGGTGGCACAGGGTCTGCACCCTGGGAGAGGGTGATGGGTGTGCTGGCCTTCTGCTGGTGGGTGAGGGTCTTCTGCTGGTGGGTGAGGCCGGGCCTCTTAGGTCCTTGCCTTCCCTCCCCCTCACCTCTTCCCCCTGGCGGGACCCCTCCTCACCGCCCCACCCTATCCACTGGCCTGACAGCAGCTGCCAAGGGCAGAGGCCGCAGCAGGAAGAGCAGAAGCAGCCCTGGTGTGCTGGGGTGGCCTCCCCGCTGCCCTCCCACAGCCCTTCCTTGGAGGCCAGGAGTCAGGAGGCTCGGAAACCAAAGACGGAGGTGGTTTTCCAAGTTAGAGGACATTTAACACACATGTATGTGCATGCGCACACACACACACACACCCCTACGCATACATACGCACATATGCTACCCCACACACAGAGATACACACCCACACGTTCATCTGCACGTGCGCACACACAAACACACCTACACAGACATACACCCCCATTTACATGTGCTCACACACACACATTCTTACGTACACATACCCCGACGCTTCCACATACTCAGACACACTCGAACACTTTCTCATACACACAAACACACACGTACTCTAGACAAACGAGGACGCATCTTCCCTCCTCCTCATGCCCCACCCACACAGAAGGACTCCATCTGGCTTTCGAGTGGCAGCCACAGAATTCCAGATCATCTGGAAACACCGGTCCGGAAGAGCTCTGCCGGGCTGGAGGTGAAGACCGCCAGGGTCGGGGAGGCAAGGACAGAAAACAGGGCAGTCGGCCAGATTCCAGTTCAAATGACATGCCCACTCCCCCTCAAATCCACACAGCCCTCACATGGCCCTTCATGGCCCCTGCATCCACCTGGGCAGCCCCCGCCACCCCCACCATCTTCCTGTGGTCTGTGTCACCCTCTCTGCTGCCCTGGGACACACGAGCAACCACTCTGATGACGTCTAAAAACAGCCCCACAGTCTAATTTTAGCTCCAATCTTCCCTGGCTATGGTTGTGTGGTTTCTAATTATTTTATTCCCAAGATTTACCTTGATGGATAGTTATACATTTTCCAATTTACGGTACAGTATCTTGTAAAATGCCCTTTTTAAAAAATGCGTGGATTAGTCCCTGTTGTTAATTTCACCAATCCTAAGGAGAAACTGGCAGATAATCACGAGCCCTAGAAGCTCTGATTCAATCCTCATTTCCTTTAATACTAATAAAATGGACAGTTCATTTATAAGAAGTTCCCTAAAAGAGAGTATTGAAAAACATTATATTTCTTTTAAAGTTGTTAAAGGGCATAAATCCATTACTCAGATAGAGATCACTTAATAATTTAATGCCTTTGGCTTGGCATTGTTCCCGGAATATTTTCACTTTATCTGTCTTTATTTTCAGGTTGGAACAAATTGAGGAATAATCAGCTCTGTTGGCGGGAATTGTCGAGGATCCCTGGGAAGGAGTAGGGAAGGACTGGGGTGGGGGGGCCCCGGGCAGCCTCCCTCCCAGGCCTTTGGTCAGGGAGCAGCATGGCTGTGGCCCACTGAGCGGGGTTCAGGGCCAGCCAGCCTTACCTTTGGGCGGGGAATGTGTCCTGCCCGCTGCCTGGCGGGCTCAGCCTCCTAGGAAGCCTGGAGCTCCCTGGGAGGCGACCACCCCCGCCTCTCTTCTTCCCTCCCTCCCATCCAGCCTGGCAAGCAGGTGGGAGGGCCCACAGACAGAGGCTTTCGGCAAAGGGGATTAGTTTGCATTTTCTAAATAAAATCATTTACATGATGTATTAACCCAAACCTGTAATTAAAATCATTAACGTTTCTTTGTGCAGATTAGCAATAAAGAGAAACTAAGTGCAGGCATCAACATTCCTTCTTACAGGCTCATCAAAGGACTCTTCTGGAAGAAGGCTTGGAAGCCTCACCCTGCCCACCGGCTCAGCACACAGCTCCTAGTCAAGGACCCTCAGCTGACTTGTTTAGAGCTGCTGAGGAGGGAGCAGGGACCAGGGGGCTCTGGATGGAGCCCTAGACTCACAAGAACGATGGCTGAGCTTAAACCACCCCTCTCTGTTCCTCAGTTTCCCCTTTAACATGATGCTTCCAGTCTCTTTCCAGTTCCCCAATGCCAGGGCAGGTGTCCTACCTTGTAGGTAGGACAGATTTTTGGTATTGGACAGATAGGTATTCAAGACATGTTTGTTGAAGGGAATTGAAGTGACCAGGCCAGACTGAGGAGACGGGCTTGGCAGGGGAGTGGGGGATATCACCACTTCCTGCACACGGGTGTGAGCCATCGTGCTCCTGAGGCCAGGAGCACGAAGCCCCACTAGGGCGCCCCCACCTCTGTAGGCCCTGCCTGTGGAATGACCTCATGTAGACTCAGGGTACAGTGACAGAGTTAACCAGGCTGCTACAGGAGGTGAAGCAGGGAGACCTGATAGGCAGGAGGCCCGTGGTCCAGCCTCCTCCCCCCGGGAACAGCAGCCAGTTTGCCTGCACAGCTGGTGAGGCCAGTGGCTGCATCGACAAGAGCCCAGGGCCGCTGGATGGGAAAGGAGGGCTCAGTAGTCACGTGGGGGTCCTTTGCAGGGAGTCTGGGCCTGGGAAACCTTACCACTCAACAGTGGTACTATAGGCATAGAAGGCACACCTTTATGCTGTCCCTAGGTTTTTGGAGCAGCTCTAGATGCTGACAAGGAGCTGGCTCTCTTTTCTTTCCAGGCTGGTGTCCTGGAGGGAGCATACTTTAGAATTGGACACACATGGGCTGCAATCCTAGCTCCAGAGTTTACCAGCCATGTGGCTTTGAGCAAGTTGCTTAACTCCTCTGCGTTTTGGTTTTCTCCCAGGAAGGGTGAGTAGAGCCTGACTCCGGATGGTTAGGAGGGTTCAATGAGATAATGTGGGAAAATGTCCGCCATGCTACATGGAACGGAGACCTTCATAAATATCAGCCCGTATGGCCAGCTACAGATGGCCACAAATTCTTTAATGTTCCTTTAGTCAGAAGGTGGTTTCTAATCCCTTTCGCCTGAATATGAGCTGGCCTGTGACCCCCCCACTCAGCCAATGGTATGTGGAAGAAATGGCATTCGGTGACTACTGAGGAGAGATCACAGGAAGCTTGGCAGCTTCCATGGGGGTCTCTTGAGACACCCTCCTTGAGAGTCCAGAGCCCCTACTTAGGAAGCACAGCTACTCTGAGAAACCATTCTGGAGAGGCCACGGGCAAGGCACTGGGCCCAAACTTCCCTAACTTCCAGCTGACCTTGCTGCACTAGGCTGAATAATGCCCCTCTCCCCCAAATTCCTGTCTACCCGAGACCTCTACATGTGAGGTTATTTGTAAATAGGGTTTTCCTGGCAGACGTAATCACGTTAAGCTGAGGTCATACTGGATTATGGAGGGCCCTAAATCCAAAATGGCTGGTCACTTATAAGAGGGACATCTGGACAGAGACACATGGACACAGAGGGAAGAAGACCATGCAAACATGGAGCCTGAGATGGGAGTGATGCATCCCGAGCCGAGTAATGCCAAGGGCGGCTGGCAACCTCCAGAAGCTAGAAGAGGCAAGGAAGGATTCTTCTCTAGTTGCCATTAGAAAGAGCATAGACCAGTCAATGTGTTGATTTCAAACTTCTAGCCTCCAGACTTGTAAGAAAAGAAATTTCCATTGGTTTAAGTCACTTTCTGCCATTTTTGTTACAGGGACCCTAGGAAACGAATACACCAGCCGGGATGCCCGACCTAAGAGAAAAAACTGTCTTAGGCCCTGCCTCTGGACCAGACCATCCACCAGCTGAAGAACACAAAAGACCCTCAGTTGATGCCACAGGGAGCAGAAACACCATCCAGCTCAGATCTGTCCAAATTCCTGAGCCACAAAATCACGAGGTCCCATAAAATAGATTGTTGCCTTGAGCCATGAAGTTGTGCGTAATTAGTTTTGCAGTTATCCAGAGAAACACACAGTAGGTCTGTGGCCAACCTGAAATTAACATTCAGGTCTCTTGCCTCTTACTGAATTCAGTGGGACTTTCCATTCCACCATGCTTGTTTCCAATCAAACACTGTTGTTATTCTTCTTAGCTTCTTACACATGTTTCTCCTAAGTCTTATGCCAGGATACCACTAACGATGTAAAGTTAACTGAGATATCATCTTTGTACACCTTCACCATGACCCCCACCCCCTTAGCTGAGTATGTTGGGAGTGCCATTAACAAGGGAAAATAATGAAAATGGGCAAGGAGTGTAGGAGGAAGGGCATGACAGGGGAATAGGTCTTGATATAGAGGGAGTAGGGATATTGAATGGGAAAGGAAAAATCAGACTGTGAGGGACTTTGAATGCCAGGTTGGGAAGCTCAGATACAGGCACAGTTAGTGCCTTCCCCACCCCAGTATTCCAACAGGAATACCAGTGAGCTAGAAACAGCCAGTGCAATTTCACTGCCTACATTGCCACTCCTGTTCTAGCTAGCTGGACACCACCTGGTTTCCCCAGCACTTACTAGTATTTAAGGACACTTGTGAACCCTTTATCTGTACTCAGAAACTCAGCCACAGCACAAGCAAATTGATAGCAGTTTTTAAAATCAAGGTCTGAGTATGAAGAGCCTTGTTGTTTTCCATGGCTTCTGGGAGAGGACTAATGTTCATCTGTGATTCTGCAATGTTTGGCTAAATTATCTCAGCAACTGCAGGGAGATGGGAAGCTGCTTGTGACAAAGGCCAACGGCCAATAAGATGCAGCAATCCATTTAGTAGATGCCAACATTGCCACCTCAGAACCTTCCAAAATGGGGTTGACCTCTCCTTTCAGGATGGTGGGTCAGCTCCAACCACATGCATCATTATCTCCACTCTACTGCTTCTAATAGCAATCTGGGCCATGTATCAATCTCCGGGGTCATTGATCATAACACATGAGCCTCAGTGGAACTGCTTCCAGAGGTTTAAGCGCTCAGAGTATCTTCCTTTCTTTTCCTAATCTCAATCCTACTCGAACCTCAAGACCTAGCAAAAATCCCTTCTCTCTGAAATTCTTCTGCAACCCCGCTGGTCCACATGCAGCCTGGTTTCTGAGCTTATAGCAGCTTACTATATTTTATGTGGTAGCAAATTGTTTTATAATATCTCTACTGTCCTAAGCAATCTTTTACACCTGCATCAATATATTTTTAGTTTATGATTTTAGTAAAAAGACATACCAAAGGCAGAAAAAAATTGGAAAATGAACATATATAAGATGAGAAGTAGGTTTCTGTCCAACCCTAACCCCCAGTCCTCTTCCCCAGAAGAAACTGCTATCTAGATTCTAGAAGGAAAGAAAACAATTAAGTTAATCCACACTTTGGTGTAAAGACCAATTTCAACTCTCACAGAAGCCATTTAAGTTCTTATCTGGATATATCTGTCCTCAGAAACTTCAGACGGGGCCTTGGCTCTGATAGGGCCTGATAAATTCTTGTTGCACAGACACATGAACATTAAAGAAATCAATAAACGTATAGCTCAGGGAACTAACAAAAGTGCCACATAAAACCCTCTTCAGCCTCAGGGAACAGAGGAGTTTGGGCTCTTGTTTCTGCTGGAAGAAAACTTCATAGAAGAAACAGCATTTGAATTGGACCTTGAAATATGAAGAGAAGATTACTACGTGAAAGGCAAGGAGAGAAAGCTTCAATGTTTTGGGCTGACCCACCTGTAGCACAAAATGGTGGGGGGGGGGTCGGGGAGGAGACTAGTCCAATGAGGACACTCTTCACTAACTGTGAATAGTGAGGGTCATTTGCAGAATTTTAAGGTGGTATTAGATTAAGAAAGTATTAAATAAGAGGATTTCAACTCTATCCTCTTGTTAGCAAAGAATCTGACAGTTCCTTCAGTGGGGAGTTTGGCCCAGAGAGCCCACACCAGTCAAAGACCAGGCAGAGAAATAAAGCCCATGTGAGGTAGCTCCACAGAGGGAATTCGATATGGGGACGTCATTATAAAAGCATTAGAAGGATTGAAAAGCCAAACAGAAGATGATGAGGAAATTCAGGGATTAGCAACAGCAGGAAGTTGTGACCACTCCAAGGGATGGAGGGGGCAAGGGGGAGGGTGGTGTTGCTGGGGCTCAACAGCTGGAACTGTGGGCTGGAATTGGAACCGAGGACTTAGGAAAACCACAGCCATTGCTGGCGATGCTGCCCAAAGCAGGGTGTGGGCAAGAACTATTCTGGCTTCTCCCCTCCAAAAATTCTTTCCATCTCCATTTAGTGTATTTCATTGACCAAACTTAGCAAAAACCCAGTTGCCAAGGGAACCTGGAGAACTCAGTGTGAAGGGGTCATCACTCCACAACAGAGCACAGAGAAGAAATCAGCAGAAAATGGTACAAAGAAAAAATTAGCAAACGATAAGGACAGCCCATCAAGGAAGAACGATGAGGAAGAGCAGAATGGACACTGAGACCAAAGAGACCAGCTGGAGAGCTCATAGGGCAGGACACACACTGGGATGTAGGATTCCAAACCACGAAGTGGCAAGGGGGAAGAGAAAGGGAGGAGAGTACTAGAATCCCAAACAGCCAATAAATACAAAAAGAGATACTTAACCTCAGTCATCAAGGAAATGAAAACAAAAACCTTGTGATACAAACAGCAGAATGGCAAAAATTCGAAGATCTGATAATACCACCTGAGGGGGTAGAGCAATGAGGCACATGATTTGGCACATAGTCTTTGCCTACTTGTGGGAGTATATTTTGGTGTCACTACTTTGGGGAAAAAATAGTTTGGTGTTATCTAGTAAAAAAAAAGAAGATGGGCATACTCTGTAACAGACAATCCCACCCTAGCTTTATACTCTATAGATGGGTACCACAGTTACACATTAAGAAGATTTATAGCATTTTGTATTTGTCCCAAATGGGAAATAACCAAATAGCCAATCAAGAGTAGACATAGTAAAAAAAACTTAGTCTGTATCTTGTATATTTATACTACGGAATGCAGTAATGAAAATGAGCACAGGAGCACCTGGGTGGCTCAGTTGGTTAAGCATCTGACTCTAGATTTTAGCTTAGGTCATGCTTTCAGGGATGTGAGATCAAGGCCCAGGTCAGGCTCCGTGCTCAGCAGGGTATCCGCTGGAGATTTTCTCTCTCCCTCTCCATCTATCCTTCCTCCACTCATGCTCACACTGTCTCTCTCTCTCTCTCTCTCTAAGACAAATAATTTAAAAAAAAAAAAAGAAAAAGAAAATGAGCTACAATGACACATAACCAAATGGATGATTCTTACAACATAATGTTGAATAAAACACAAGACCTAAAAGAATACGTACATAATGATTCCAACTTCTTTAGGTTCAAAATCAAGCAAATATAAATGATAAAAATGAAAATGTAGTTGGTAAAATAAAAGTAAGGGAATTATTACTATAAAATAAGGCCAGTAGTTACCCCTTGGGGGAGGGAAAGTGTTTTTAGGGGTTCTTGACATTGATGGTGGTTACTTGGGTGTTGCCTTATAACTATGGATTAAACTGTATTACAAATTTTATTCAGTTTTCTATGTGGTATATTATGTTTAAAAGTAAAAAATAAAAATAAAAACAATGGATTGACAGATGAAGGAAGTGTTTCAAGCACATTTTCCCATAAAGCTACCAGAGGGTGTGTTCCATTAAAACAAGAGAGCGGGGTGCCTGGGTGGCTCAGTGGGCTAAAGCCTTTGCTTTCAGCTCTAGTCATGATCTCGGGGTCCTGGGATTGAGCCCCGTGTCAGGCTCTCTGCTCAGTGGGGAGACTGCTTCCTCCTCTCTCTCTCTGCCTACCTCTCTGCCTACTTGTGATCTCTATCTGCCAAATAAATAAATAAAATCTTTAAAACAAAACAAAACAAAACAAAAAAGAGAGAGCAAACCAAGAAAGAAGATAATGGATCCAGGAAACAGGAGTTCCAAACAGAAGATAGAAAAAGGGAATCTTTAGAATGATGGTGAATGATGATTTCAGGCTGAGAGCTATGTCCCAGAGAGCAACCATATAAGAATGGACCAGATCAGAAGCCTCCAGAGAGATTTCAACAGGAGATGAAAATGACAGATTGTTTGATATAGTTAGAAGGATTGGGAAGATATTTACCCAATTATGGGAACACATGGTACTAAATTAATAATAAATACACAGAAAACCAAACAAACATACAAACAAAACCAAAGGTAATTACTAACTCCAGGGAAACAAAAAGTTGTATAAGAAAAGGAATCATATAGTGTACTACATAGTTCAGGTGTCCTAGCATACATGGTTACAATAATGTACATATTTATCTAACCACAATTATGATATAAGTACAGGGATATGGGAAGTTTGTGTTTCTGATGTGGATCTAGGGTAAAGGGAACAAAATCATCATTCTCCACGAGGAAACACAATAAATCATGATGTTTAAAATAGGAAAATGAAAAAAATAGTGCAAAAGTATATTACTTAGAGTCAGAAAAGTTAAAATTTTTAAAAAAGGCAACAAACGAGAAAAAGGTGCCTGTCTCTGTCAAATGGGAAATGAGGTAGCATGGAGAGAGGGCGGCTGTTTTTGTAATAAGTCATATTGAACTCTTCCATTAGCTAAAAATGAAATTAAAATAAAGAGGGGGTGGGAGGGACCATGTCCTATGAAGGGTGTGCACCGAAGGCAACATTATTGGGTGCCTTCAGTCTGCCAGCGTCTGCCTCACCATCTCTGCCCCAAGACTCCCTCAACTACAGTCAGTCAGGATTGAGGCAGGGATGAAAGATACCAGGGTGAACTGACTTTGAGCACAGAGAGGAGAGTCTTAAAAGAATATCAATATATTCAATACATTAAAATCATATCATGATGAGTAGGGCTACCCTAGGGCTACAAGCAAGAATTGCTTTATACAAGTGTTCTATTAATATGGCACCTCCTACCAAGATGCTAAAGAGGAAAAGCATTTTGTAATTTTAATGCATACTTAACTGATATTCTATAAAATTCAACAATCATTTCTTTTGTTTTTTGGGGAGGGAGAGAGAAGGGAAGGGAAGAACAAAAGGAGAGGCAGAGAGAGAATCCCAAGCAGGTTTCATACCCAGCACAGAGCCTGACTCGAGCCCGATCCCACAACCCTAGGATCACAACCTGAGCCAAAACCAAGAGTCAGATGTTCAACCAACTGAGCCACCCAGGCACCCCAATGATCATTTCTAATAAAATTTTAAGAATTAAAAAATTCTTGTTGATAACATATAGCATCCATTTTTAAACTAAATTAGCAATAATTCCTCTAAACTCCAGAACATGTAAAAGTGTCTGCTACTATCATTGTTATTGAAATATTAATAAAAATATAACTACTGAGCATTGTCTTGAAAGTTCTTATTAAAAACCAAGAGACAAAGATGGCATAAAGGAAATAAATATTGAAAAGGAAGATGTAAAAAAAAAAGTCATTTGTATATGATGTGTTTATATGCCCAGGAAAATCAGCCAAAATGATTCAAATGTAAAAATATCTAATGATCCTGTTAAGGTGTAACAGGTTGTTTCTCTCATGCTCTCTCAACTCCAATGGCCTCCCATCTCTCTGAATTTAAATCTAGCGTCCTTACACGGGACCCAGTTGTTCTGGTGACAACCTCGTTCTTCCCTATTCTCTACCCCAACTGCTCCACTGCAAACATATGGCTTCTTTAACTCATTATGCTGTGGATGCGCCCCACCCCCCCATCTCAGGGCTTTTGAACTTGCTGTTCCCTCTACCACCTCATTCATGTCTCTGCTAAAATGATACCAACTGACATTCGTCTTCTCTATCTCAAATGCCACTCTGTGAGTCAGCCTTTCCTGAGCACTAAATCTTTCCTTTGTCTTTATTTTTTCTTTGTAAGACGTATTGTTACTTAACATATTAGTTACATACTTGCTTGCTGGCTCTTTTCTCAGTAGAATATGAACTCTAAGAGGATGGGAATTTTGTATCTTTGGAGCCAAAAGGGATATCTGGTCCACGAAAAGCATTTGTTAACTCTGTGTTGAGTAAATGATTAAATGAAAAGCAGACAGAATACTCAAAAGATCCTTAGAGGAATTACTCTCTTTTCTTTGGAAAAATAAAAAGTACTCACAGATGAAGAAATTGACAATCCCCATACAGAACAACAGCAACCTTCCCAATAATGAAATTTAAAATTAAAAAAGGAATAACAGGCCAGGGTAAATATTTGAATCAACAAGACAAAAATGATTAATCTTATGGTCTATAAAGAGCCCATTTAAATTTATAAGAAAAATACCAAGACCATAATAGATCAATGAACAGATAATTCACAGATAATTCAATACAATCTACATAAACACATTGAGAAATCCTAATATTCACTAGTAAACAAAGGCATGTAAATTAGAGCAAATCAGGATACTATTTCATCTGTCAAATTAGCAACAACGAGAAAAAAATGTTTTTGTTAACTGCTATTGAAGTTGAGATGAAATTAGTAGATGCATTCCAGAGTGATGACACTGTATTAAATCATGTTTTGGGAAAGCAATTCAGCAATGTAGAGGAAGAGCCATATAGATGTCTGTGTCCTTTGCCAGTAATTCCTCTATTAGGAATTATTCCTATGGAAATTCAACAGCCGCAAAAAGCTATTTGCAGGAAGATACTCAGTGCAGTATTATCTATAAAAACCCCAAACCGAAAACATAAATGGCCAACATTATAGGGAATGGTTTAATAAATTACAGTACCTCAACACAATGGAATATTATGTGACCATTAAAATGATAATTATGCAGAAACATGAAAAATGTTTATGATCTACTGGTCATTGAAAACATACAGAATATAAAATAGTCTGTATATACCATGCACAAAATGCCCAGGACGTGTATACATTCATAAGATAATATGTAAAAAAGAATATAGCCGTTAGATTGAGGTTAGTAGAATTTTATAGTGAGTTATAAGAAATATTATTTTTTAAATGTTCTCTTTAAATTTCCACCCAGAAGCTCCTATCATTTCTAACAAGTTAGATGAAAGACTCTTTCTGAGCCCGAAGCAACACTATATAAATTATCATGTTGTATATGTCTCCATAAGCCCTTATTTTTTTTTAAAGATTTTATTTATTTATTTGACAGAAAGAGAGCACAAGTAGGCAGAGAGGCAGGCAGAAGGAGAGGGAGAAGCAGGCTCCCCGCTGAGCAGAGAGTCTGATGCGGGACTTGATCCCAGGACCCTGGATCATGACCTGAGCCGAAAGCAGAGGCTTAACCCACTGAGCCACCCAGGCACCCCCCCCATAAGCCCTTATTATCCTTTCTTGTATTTACATACCATAGTAGGACCCCTCTTACCACGGCTTTCATCACTCCTTCTGTGATGGAATATAGTGGCAAACGTGCAAAAATAGATAAATAATCAAAAGAGTGCTCAGGCTAGAGTGAAAATGACTCTCCTAAGTGCTCCAGCCACCTGCTGATAGCTGGCAGAGCTCCTGTGATTTCTGCCTGGGTCAGATATTTCGCTGCAAGTTTCTGGGTGGACTGAGATCTCCAGTCTGCCCAAACCAGAGCACGTGGTCTGAAAACCCAGCAGGGACTTGATTTGCTCTCCGTCTTAAGCCAAGGACACATGCCCAGAGGAATTTCCCCATCGTCATGTGTGGAAGGCAAGCAGACCCACCAGCTGATGCCTTCCGCACCCCTGACAGCCAGTAGGTCCTGATGGCACAGAATAGGGTGGGGGGTCTGATCTGCCCAAAATGCTTCCTGCCCCATCATCTACCTAGAGGACAGATTCCCCAACCTTCCATCCTTACGATACCATCCTAACCTTCCCATCCTAGCCAACTGCCTTGCTCCTAGACCTTGACTAGGGTATGTAAACCCTGTGTCTCACTTTCTGCCTTTGTAAAAATGCGGATAATGAAAGCTCCTACCTCATAGCACCACGCAGAATTCAATGAGTTAAAAATCTGACAAGCAAAGGGAAAAGGACCTCTCATATAAAAAACACTCACATAATGTTAGTAACCATTGCATTGTTGCCCCCAAGTGGAATTCACCCCCCCCACTCTACTCTGTACACATACCTCATAAAGAAACATGGTCCTAAACCTGGTATGGGACAGAACCTTTTTGCATGATGTAATTCCTAACCTCCTTCTGGGAAGAAATTAGCGTTGATAAAATGCTTAAGCAATTTTCTGATAAACTTTAATGAGATTAAGACCTCTTCTGGGAAGCCAGTTACCCACCCACTCAGCTGACTGTCAGTCAGAATGTAATGATCTGGAAACAATCCTTTCTTGTATCCAGTCGAACAGTGATAACCTAATCATTCTGTTTTCCTATAAAATTTTTCTGTGGGACAATCTATGAATAGGCTTGCTTAAGCCTCTTTTCCTTGTGACCTACTTAAGCTAAAACTTTGATACATGTTTGAAATTAAATGTCTGGAAAAAATTAACAAACCTAACAAACAAAGTACGTAAAATAGCTTATGGCATTGATTTGTATTCTTCTCTAATTTATTTATTTATTTTTTTACTAAGGTCCCCCCAAGGCAGATCTTACCCTTATTTTTATCCAGAACATAACATTGTGACTGATACATAAAAGATAGTCTATAAAGTTTTGGTAAGATAATAAATTAATGAAATTACAAATAAACCTTTAAAAACAAATAAAGAGAGCACTTCTTGTCTAGGAGAATAGGGACACTGTATTACATAAATCACCACCAGATTTAGATTCAATTTTAAGTTCACAACTGGATTTTGGCTGTGTGGCTTGGGGAAAGTTTCTTCACCTTCCTGAGCTTCTGTGTTCTCATCATACTATGGGATTAATAATGTGCTATAGACATGTCAAGAGTTGAGACAACTTATATGCAGAGTGAATACAATGTCACGTACATTAGGACCTCAGAACATTTTATTTCCCTCTCTTGCCACTAAATCTCTCTGTGACATTGAGAAAGTCACTTCCTAATTCCAGGTCAGCTTTTTCATCCATAAAGTAAGATACAAAAAAATAAATAAATAATCCCTTACCTGGCAGGAATATAGTCAGGACAAAATAAGACAATGAATGTAAGAATGTTTTCAAAAGTAATTAAGCCTCAGGGAAGGCTTCTGTTTTTAGCCAAGATGGAGAAACAGGGACCAGGTTTACCTTCCTGATTGAAACAATCAAAATACTCAGCAAAACACACAAAGACTATAGTTTCAAGACACTGGGCATCAAGCAACAAAAGACAGTGATACCTGAGGGACGAGGAGGAAAATATGTGAGCCCGGCAACTGCCCCAATGACAGCCTCAAGAGAGTATCCAGGCCACAGGGCAGGAAGGTAGAACTGAGGCAGAGCATGTTCTCCCTGAGCCTACAAGACAGAGCCGAGAGAGAGTCCAGGGAAACCAAGGCAGTTCAAGTTCACAGAGTACCAGAGAGAAGAGAGTCACACAGACAGAAAACCCTACCCTAGAGATCTTCAAAGAGTTCCCTCATGGACTCAGTGGAATACTGATCAGTGCACACATGTGAGGAAAAAGCCCAAAGCCAGAGAAAGAGCCACCCAAAGGGGCTAGAGGGGACCATTTCTAACACTCACATGGAACAGGAATACAGCTATTGCCAGCAGTCAGACTGGAAAACCCCCTAATTCATAGGGCATCAGGGTACGCAGAAAGGTCTTTACACTGAGATGGAAAACCATTAGTCCTAGACTAGATGCACATCTAGTCCCACCTAACAAATCTTTAAAGTAAGTTCCAATAGGATCAAACTCTTTCTGATAACTTGAGTCCCAGAACAAATCTCAAAAATATTTAAAGAAATGCAAAAATACTCAACACAGAATAAGATTAAAGTAATATCCAATAAGACACCTGATAGCCAATAAAAACTTTCCAAGTCCAGGAAAAAAGCAGCAAATTATGATTCATAATGAGAAGGGAAAAAATTAATCAAAAGTCAGCAAAACTAATACAGAATTTAGAATTAGTAAAGGACAATGAAATAGTTATTATAACTGTATTCCATATGTTCAAAAGTTAAGATATAAAAAAGACCAAAATCAAAATTTTAGAGATGAAAACTATAATGTCTAAAATGAAAAATATACTAGACAGAATTGGCAGCAGATCAGAACTTGCTATGGAAAAAAAAGAAAGAAAAGGAAAGAAAGGGGGAAAAAAAGGAATGTGAATACATAGCAACAGAAGCTACCTAAAAATAAACACACAGAGAACAAAATAATGAAAATAAATAAACAGAACATCGGTGCACTGTGGGGATCACCTCAAGTTGACTAATATGTGTGTAATTGGAGTCCTCAAAAGAACAGAGAGAGGAAAAAAGTATTTGAAAAAATAAGAGCCAGAAAAATCACTAATTTGATTAAAAAGTAAAACAGAACAAAACTATACATTTATACATTCACAGATCCAAGAAGCTCAACAAATCTGAAACACAAGAAATATAAAGAAAAGTATGCCAAGACACATCAGATTCAAATCGTTCAGGACAAAGAATAAATTGAAAAATTTATTTTCTTCTCAAAGAAAATAAAGCAGGCAGAGGCACCTGGCTGGCTCAGTCAGAAGAACACGTGACTCTTGATCTTGGGGTCATGAGTTTGAGCCCCATGTTTGGCATAGAGATTGCTTAAAAATAAATAAATAAACTTTTTAAAATAATGTAGACCAAAACAGTGGAGAGGCATCTTTAAAGCACTAAAGGAAAAAAGAAATGTCAACCTAGAATTTTCTACACAGTGAAAGTATCTTTGAAAAGCAAAGGTGAATAAAGACATTTTCAGACATACAAAAGCTGAAAAAACCATAATCAGCAGGCCTATACTACAAGAAATGTTAAAATATATTTTTCAAGCAGAACAAAACTGATGCCAGGTAGCAACTTGGGTCTACACAAAGCAAGGGTAGTATTGGAAATGGTAACTGAATTTATAACCTTATTTTAAAGGTAATTGAGTATTTATACAAAAGATAATAGCAATGTAGTATGGGACTTATAACACATGTAAAAGTAAAATAGATGACAACATTAGCATAAAAGCCAGGAGGAGAGAGATGGAAATGTACTGTTGTGAGGTTTGTATACTATACTCAAAGTGGTATAATGTCACCTGAAGGTAGACTGCAATGTTAGAGATTTATATTATTAACCTGAAAGAAACTATTAAAATAATAAAACATTATAGATAAAAAGTGAACAAAAGAGATAAAATGGAATAATAAAATATAATCCAAAGGAAAGCATGAAAAGCAGGAAAAATGGAACAGAGATGGAATGAATAGAAAGCAAATAGGAAGATGACAGATTTAAACTTCAGTACTCGTACTAAACCAAGGGGTCCAAACACTATAATTAAAATGTAGAGGTTGTTACATTGAATAAAAAAGGAAGACTCAGCCATATGCTGGCTATACAAACCCACTTTATTTATATTTATTTATTTATTTACTTAATTACTCACTTACTTACTTGAGAGAGAAAGAGATCAAGAGAGAGCTAGAGAATCTTAAGCAGGCTCCCTGCTCAGCATGGAGCCAGACACCAGCCTTGATCCCACAACCCTGAGATCATGACCTGAGCTGAAATCAAGAGTCAGATGCTCAACTGACTGAGCCACCTGGGTGCCCCCAAACCTGCCTTAAATATAAAAAAGGAAATAAATAAGAATAGAAAGATCAAAAAATATACACCATGCTAATACTAATCAAAAGAAAGGTAGAATATTTATATTAATGTGAAACAAAGTATATTTTAAACCAACTACTACGAGAAGAATGATGACTGTTTCATCAGGATAAAGAGGTCAGTTTATGTGGAAAAAGACACAAAAATCCTAAATGATTGTATACCTAATAACAGAGTTTTAGAAAACTTGAAACAAAATCTAAAATAGAAAGAGAGACCTTAATAGCCAGTACCCCTATTAACATAGTTAAGTTTAAAGTTAAAAACCTTCCCATAGAGACAATTTAAAAACATACCCATACATATATAAACAACTGATTTTTGAGAAAAATGTCAAGGTAATTCAGTAGAGAAAGAACTGTCTTGTCAACAAATTATGCTGGAACAATTAGATATTCACATGCCAAAAAAAAAAAAAAATGAACTTTGATATCCATCTTACACCATATAAAAATTAACTCAAATTGTAAACTCAAAATGTAAAACCCAAAACTATAAGATTTCTGGACAAAAGCAGAAGGGAAAATCTTTGTAATGTTGAGTTAGGCAATGGCGCCTTAGAAATTACACAAAGAGCACTACTCAGAAAAGAGAAATTAAAAACTTGGACTTGACCAAAATTCCTAACTTCTCATCTTTGTAACCTAGTTAAAAGAATGAAGGCAAGCTGCAGTCTGGTAGTAATATTTTCATACCACATATCTGCTAAAGAACTTGCATCTGTAATAAAGAACTCCCAGAGCCCAATAATAAGAAAATAAGCAAGATGTACCTGGGTAGCTCAATCAGTTAGGCATCCTATTCTTGATTTTGGCTCAGATCATGATCTCAGGGTTGTGAGATCAAGTCCCACATTGGGTTGCTTGCTGAAGATTCTCTCTCTCCATCTCCCTCTACCCCCCTTTCCCTCCCCTTTGCTCTATTCACCCCCCTCACTTGCCCTCTCACTGTTCTTTTTCTAAAAAAAGAAAAGAAAGAAAGGAAGAAAAGAAAAGAAAAGAAAAGAAAAGAAGCAACCTCCCTAAAACTGGGCAAAACACTTGAACAGACACTGTATCAAAGAAGATACATTAATGTCAGATAAGCACATGCAAAGGTGCATGACACAATCAGTAAAAAGGTAATACAATTAAAACCACAACAAGATGCCACTACACAACAATTAGAATGGTTAAAATTAGGAACACTGAGCATAACAAGCATTGAGGAAGACACAGGATGGCTGGACGCCCAGACACCGCTGCAATGAGTGGAAAGTGGTACAAGCACATTGGAAAAGAGCTTGACAGTTTCTTTAAAAGTTAAAGACACACCTAACACTTGATCCACTCATTCCTCCCTCCCTCTCTCTCTCTCTTCTTGCAAGAGAAATGAAAACATACGCTTCTGTGAAGATTCAGACATGAATGCTAAAGCAATTTGACTTGTAATAGCCTCCCATCTAGCAGGTGAATGGGCAAGCCACTGTAATATAGCCATACAATGGAACGTTACTCAGCAATAAAGATGAACTATTGATACATGCTCCAACAAGGGTTAATGTAATTGTGTCGAGCAGAAAATAAAACAGAAAAGAGCACATACTGTATAATTCCATTCATAGAAAATTCTAGAAAATGCCAATAATAAGTACTGACAAAAAGCAAATCTACCACAGTGCATGTTCTATTCCTTGAGGACTGAAAGGAGAAGGAAAGTATGATGACAGAGGGGCAAGAGGAATCTTCTGGGGTGAAGGATTTACTTGTTATTTTCATTATGGTACTGATGTCACAGTTGTATTTAAGGCAGAACTTAGAAAGTGGCATACTTAAATATGTACAGTGTATTGTATTGTATTGTATTTCATTTATGCCTCAGTTAAAAACAATGAGCACTGCATTGAGGAGGGCCTACAATCAGCTCCTACAGGGTAGCCAACAGCACAGAGCCAAGTCAGACCCGGCAGCCACCACACAGGAGCCACTCTGAGCCTCCTTCCAGTCAGGGAGCCATTCTGCGCCTCCCACTGACGATCCCTGTGACTCATATCTTGTGGGGGGGAGAACTGCAGTAAAATTTTTAAGCTGGTAAAACCGAAGCAAGAGACGCCAGTGAGGGCCAAATTAGCTGTCATACCTTATCTGGAAGGCCATTTGACTCGCTCACCCCTCCCTGACCACCCACTTCCTCCAGCAGATAGCAGAGAAGCCTGGTCTGGGACTAGAAGTCTGGCCTCTCCACCCACTCTGAGAATCTTGCTTTCTTCTTCCTGCAAACTGCAAACCGTTCTCCAAAAAAACACAAAATCATGATAAAAGGCAGCAGTACGGCCTCACACCGGGCTCTAATGGGCAAATTTGTATGAACAAGGGCAAAATGAAGGACAGCAAGTAAAACACTGAATTAAAAGCCACTTAAATTAAGAATTCAATAGCATCCACTTAACTAATAAATAGTATTCCTCTTTGCCATTGATCGACTCAGGATTGTAATGAAGAGTTCCAGGGGCAACAGCAGAATGTCTTAATTCATGGTATAAACGTCACCAACTCTTGGGTTCCTAAGATTGAATGTGTCGGAGAAGAGCAGCATGGAAAGCCCGCAGGAATTAATTCTTGGAACATCCCTGCGGGGTCAGCATTATTATACCCTGCTTCTAGGTGGATTTAATATCTCGAGTGCTGGGCAGGGCGCCGTTTGCCCCGGGGAGGGGGGGCTCCGTAATCATTATTAAGTGATGATGGGGTACAGGGACTGAGCTGGAGCTCACACGAGATCAGCTGTCTTATTTATTCCGAAGTTAAGAGACTGAACAAATGTAGTGTTGTTATTATCATGGTGATGATTATTGCCGTAGCGCATAATAACAGCCCAGAGCTGCCAGAGCTGTGTAGGAAAGACAGCACTAAGTCACAGGCTGCAGAGAGCTGTTTTCTCACAAGACAGTGTTTTGCAAATAAGGGTTCATTGAAGGATGCCTCCTAGGCTTCCCCTAGACTCCCACCCAGCAGTTCTGCCCGGCTCGCAAACAGACCTGAGTTTCTCACTGCCACTTCTCCTTGGAAAGTAAATGTCAGGTGGCTTCAGTCTGAGCCCAAGGGCCTCCCCAAACACTGCCCTAAGTAGGACATTGTGGTCATGAAAAGGCAGTTTGGGGGTGGGGGAGGGCCGCTCTGAATCTTCTAAAGGTCTATTTCCCGCCCCAAACGGGAGAATGTTTTGGACCAGTGCAATCTCCGGTTTGATGAGTGGGAGTGAGGCCGAATGACCGGAAGGAAGGTACAGAGGGAACAAAGGTGGTTCTCTCTCTCCGTGGGTGCATTTGGGGGGTGTCTGGTCACAGGGGTGGGATTCCCATCCCAGAAAGTCCCACGGGCGTGTGGAAGAGCATGAACGTGGGCAAAATCTAAGCCTCACAAACGTTTTCCGTGATGGTCTTGGTTCACACCTGAGGAAATCGAAGCTAAGAAGGACAAAATGAGGGGTGCCTGGGTGGCTCAGCAGGTTAAGCCTCTGCCTGTGGCTCAGGTCATGATTTCAGGGTCCTGGGATTGGGCCCCCCATTGGGCTCTCTGCTCAGCAGGGAGCCTGCTCCCCCCACCCCCGCCTGCTTCTCTGCCTACTTGTGACCTCTGTCTGTCAAACAAATAAGTAAATAAAAGGACAAAATGATCAGCTCAAGGCTACCCAGCTGGAGGAGGGCTCCCCAGCTCCATGTCTCAGGGTCCCTTTGGTCACATCATGCTTACAGTCCCTTGGCAGGGTAGTGAGACTGAAAGATGAGACAGCTGAGAGACGACAAGAAATAGGTGTGTCTTAACCATTTACCAGGTCTCTCTATCTATAGACAGGCCTGATGGGAACTCCGGGGCAAAGACTTAGTGACCTGCCCTCAGAGAATTGGCCTTCTCCCTGAGGAGGTCAGTCCTATTCCCAGGAAACCCTCCAAGAGAAACATCAGGAAGTTTATAAAATAAAATCAAGAATCCCACCGATCCTGTGCAAATGCTAAGAGATGGCTCCAGAAGTGCCTTCTTGAGGGTGTGTCCTACGGAGCTGCATCATACACAGATATTCTGAAATCACCAGCACACACGAGAGCATCATGAAGCCTTTCTTGTCCTCTGGATATGTTCAACAGATGGGGCCTGCTCAGCACACGCCAGCCAACCCAACCTGCACCAGACCACGTGAGTCTCTCACTGCATACCACGAGCTTTTGTTTCTAGGAATAGCAGCCCGGGCTGGGAGAGTTTCAGGTCCTGCCAAGGCCAAGCCCCCAGAGCACATCCCAGACCGCTCACAAAGCCTGACGGTGCCCCACAGCCAGCATCTGCAAGTGCAGACCCTCCAAGACCAGAGCCTCCGCTGGTCCCCCTAAGAAGCTGTCCACCTGGCCGTTGCCTTTCCAATCCTCCGGTGGCACTGCTGTGACCCCATGCTCCCACTGGAAAGCCTTCTGGGTCCCACAGATGGACCACCTCCACCAGGCCTAGCCCACACTTCCGTCCTGGCCTGGGAACTACCCCAGTGCCCACAGGAGCCCTGTGCTCTGGCCCGACTCCGCCCCTCGCCATCCCACAAACACAGTGCTGAGAGGATGCTTTCCGCCATCTTGCAGTCCTTCCCTTCCTCCATCTTGCTAAATCTTATCTGTTCTTTGGGACTGTCCTCCACGTCCAGACTGCCATAGCTCACATACCCCTCTGCGCCCTGGGTCCCCAGAACCCTTACAAGTGGGGCCCTCACATGCCGTAGCATCACACCATATTCAGCTCTGCACCCACACCCCCTGAGTCACCAGAGTTAAGGATTGGGAGACTGGAACAGACACAAAGGTAACCTAGCTGCTCCGTCCTTTTTTTCAGGTGAAGGAATAAAGAACCTTCAAAAATGGACTGAATGTGCACAGCTGAGCTCTGTGGCGGCCTTCAAATGACCCTCCTGCCCTTCCCCACCACCTCCCCCAGCACAGTCCTGAGGGGGTGAGCAGTGAGGCTGTCTGTGCTCTAGCAACCGAGGAACTATTTCTCTTCAGTCCGGGACTCCTGGGTGACCCAAAAGCTACCAAAAAACTCAGCCAAAAGCAGCAAGGGACATAAGCAGGCAACACGCAAGAGCAAATCCAAGTAAACCAACCTACAAAGAAGCCATCAAAGATATGCAAATTAAACCACCCATGCTCCGCCCCCAATGCAGAGTAAGGCAATAAAGTACCATTTTATGCCTATAAATTCGCACAAAACAGAGAATCCATAAATCAAAGGCTGGCAGGACTGTGGGGAATTGAGAACCTCCAGACATAGCTAACGGCATTCAGATACTGGTGCATGGGAGGGAAACATTTAGCAAAGCGTGTTGAGACCCACAGAGATCTTGGTGCCGGATCACCGAGCAATCCCACTGCTGGGATTTCATCCTCCAGGAGAGAACGGGAATCTGCAGCCCCACACTTGCTGAGTCAGCACCGCTTTAGGCCAGCGTGTGGGTGACATCTCTACAGTCAATTAATGAGCTGGTCTTTGTCCCACAGAACATAGCCAGCCCAGCTAACATCAATTACAGTCGCAGGCTGAGCTGTAATCACGGGATGAATCAGACTGAACTGCTCATTGTTTAAAATGACCACAGAATCAAATCACCTGTATGAAGAGAACGGGGATAAATCAGAGAGAAACAAAGGAAGGAGCACTCGCCACCATGTGGCCTTTCCCATGGCTGGCTCCGTGTCACAGCACTGGGAAGCCACAGCCCCACTCCCCCAGCTCGGCTTGACCAAGGACCTTCCGGGGTCTTCTTCTGAGGGGCTGGGTTCCAGCCGTCAGACACGCCCCTCCTGGTTTCACAGAAGGGGCGGAACAGTTTTTCCATGTGCTAGCAAGCCATGCTTCGAGAAGCTGGCTGCTGGGGTTGGGATTAGGGAAGCCAGCGAGGGCTACCACCAAGTCACCATGGCAACAGTCTCCCTGGCATCACCCTCCCCTAACCCGGCCAGCCCCCACCAACTGGTCTGCTCACGCGGGGACCGTGACTAACTGTTTCTCCTTGCAGCAGACACTCCCCACAGGCTCATGCCGGCGAGTGAGCCGCCAGGGCGGCCTGGGACCCTCGACCTTCACAGAGGGCTTCGCAAACACTCTCCACCTGTTCCCTCAGGTCAGCCCAGCAGCAGAACAAGGAGGAAGGCCGTGGTGCTGAGAATGAGAACCGGAGCAGCCCCTGGGGGAGCTCACAGAGGAACCAGACCCGCCTCTCTCTGGGAGGGACCTGCCTTCCAGGTCTGGTGGTACCACACACCAGCTGTGTGACCTGGGTCTCTCACTTAACCTCTCTGATTGAGGGGTCAGGGGAGGTCAAGACCAGAGCCAGAGTTTGTAGGTTTGCGGATTAAACAGACGTATGTAAACATAAAAACGGGTGTCTGACATGGGGCTGCCTGGTTTGCCGTGGTTACGACATTGGAAAGCACCCACTGTCTACTCTCTGTCCACCATAAACCCTCCCGGATCACTACCGTTTCCTCAAAGAGAGATTGTTCCACCTCCCCCCAAAGCAGGAGGGGCATGATCTCAAAATAAAGAATAATCCTTTAATTGGATAAATTGAGCTTCATAAAAATTGTCTTTTTTTTTTTTTCCTCTCGCTTGCTTTCAGACTGGTGAACACTTCAGTGATCACTCATGAGGAACCTGAGGGATGATGTCTGGGGACCTCTGAAGGGTCAGTGACTCTAGAGAAAGCACGGCGGACATTGCTGTCCCAAAAATGGACTCGACTTCCCTGTGAGGGACCATTGGCACCAAGAAGCCAATTGTACGCTCCTCAGCAGTTCCTCCAGGTTAACCTCTGTTGGGTCCCCTATGTTGGGTCCCCCAATAATGGGTTCATGGTCAAAGGAACAAGACTGATATAAAGCGAAGGTCAAGCAAAGCTTTATTTCGCGCCAAGCATCAAGAATCAAACTGATTGTCAAACAGACCGGTCGGGGCCGCCCCTTAAAGAGAGGGCAACCTCTCTCTGTTTCACAGACTAGCTTTTAAGGGCAAAGGCCATGTGGCTGGGCCTGGCCACGCACAGGTGGCCAATGAAATTGTAACACACAGAGAAAGCTGCACAGTCATGTTAGGTCACGCATAAGTGACCAATTGAAGTACAATTTACCCTAGTAGATATTTGAACTAGCCTATCACCTTGGTCAGAATTGGTGCCCAAAAGATGTCCAAAGGGAGGGGCCCATACTCCTTGGTAGCTAGGGAGACAGTATGCATGCTTTACTGATTGGATGTCTCCACCTGACCCGTCTGTCTCATCCCTGCATTCAGAATGTCATCTCCAGCTGACCTGACCTGACCCACCCTTGTATTTGGGCTTTGTTACCTGGGACTGGTTTCCTGGACTTGCTTTTAAATAAGTCCCCCTGGCGGGGGGGGGGGGGGGGGGGCTCACGACACCAGTTCAATTTAAGTTTTACTGCACAAACTACAAAATGGCTGTTCAACTGAGGTGGGGCTGCTCTGGCTAAATAGGCCCTTACACTTTTTCTCTCAGAGGAGTCGGTATCAGTGTAGGAAAGGGCTCTTGGTCCAAAGTGCAGTGCCAACCTGCATCCCACCCCTGCATGGCCTTGAGGTCCTGAGTTGACTTGTGCACTTTGTGAGGGACAGAACTCTGGGGACTCTGGTTCATGGTAAAGCCACGGGAGGCCCTCCAGGGTGAGAAATGGAAACCCACCTCTGACTTGCTGTGAGGCGCAGGAGACCCCAGGCCTTTTCAACATGCAGGGGCTTGAACTTTGTGCAGGCACCAGAAAAGTCTGTAAGGCCTATTCAAACAGATTCCTAGACCCGGCTCAGGAATTTCTGATCCGTGTTCCTGGGGTAGGACCCAAGAACTTGGATCCCCAACAATCCCCCAGCAAGTTGATGCTGATGCTTCTGGTCTGAAGCCCCATTTCGAGAACCGTGACTTCAAACTGGTCCTTCCTAGGAGCTCCTGGACCTACCACAAGGCATCTGGAAGGCAGGGGTGGGGCCAGAAAGGGGCAGTGGGCTGTGACCAAAAGAAGAGGTTGAATCCAGGGTAAGGGAGAGCCAATGCAAATGCGGAAGTCTGGCAGAAGCTTGACAGTTCCCCAGGCTACAGAGTTTCTCCGCAGGGTGCCTGTAATCCCCATTCACAAAGGGGAAGTGTAATTTACAACTGTGTCAGTAAACACTGAGAGGCATCCTGGTGGGAGCCTGCCTCCCACAGCCTTAAAGGGCTGGTTAGAGGCACATTGCTGGGGGGCACAGAGAGGGGCCGATACCTCCTGTCTCCCCCAGCTAAACAGCCCGTCCACTCCTAGGCCAGGCCACCCAGCTGGGTGCAGCTGCCCTGAACCAGGGAGGCTGGGGAGCCCACGTTTCCATTCTCAGCTCCTCCCTGTCTTTGCTCATCTGCTCGGCTCCACTATGCTCAGAATCTCAATCCTGTCTGAGTGGAACTTGCACAGTTTCTTCTTGCCCAGCGTCAATGCCAAACCTGAGTTAGGGTCCCTGCACTAGGAATGAGGAGGTCTGCAGGCCCAGTTCAAGTCCCGCGCCTGACACTGTATATGGCCCGGCCACGTCCCTTACGACTTCTCTGAATCTCCATCTGTCAAAGGGGCATATTGATTATTACCTGACTTGACAAGGGAGAAACTCGATATGCATGTGTGTTAAAAAAAAGTAGACATACAACACAATACAAGGCATTCCATAGGGCCAATGAAGACTAACACTCTCCACCAAACTTTAGGCAGGCTCCTCCCGACTATGCCTTGACCTTGGTCCTGTCTGTGCTGGGCCCATGCAGGCCAGTTTTAGCAAGACTCCTGCTAATTCAGTTGAGCTAAAATCCTCCTACCCTGAAGTCTCCTCTTAGTCATTTTCCATCCACTGGCCCCTCCCGGGCTCCTTGGGTATCAATCCCCATGTTTTCTTGTTGTATTTGGCCTTGAGCTTGCTCCCATGCTGAAGTCTCTTTCCCTGATGGCACGTTTCTGAATCCAATCTGTCTTTACTCCCATAACTAGTGGCTGACTCTGGTTCCATTGGAAAATAGTAGGTTCCTAGAACTTTAACGCCGGAATGCTTGAGTGCAAATCCCTGCTCATCTGTGATTATCACTTCATGGGGGCCAGTCATTCTCTGAGACAGGGTTTGCTCATCTCTAGAGCAGTAGGTGTGATGAACTGTTCCCGATGTGTGGACCAAATGAGTGCAGCAGGGGAAGCACATGGCCCAGTGCTGGCCTGTGGTTGGGAGCATGATAAAGGACCACCGTTTTCCCTCTGATCTCATTTCAGATAAAACTGACCACGGAAAGGCATAGCCTTACTTCTGCAGCTGTCCTGACAAACAGACACCTTTTAACTCTCATCCCACCGACATCAGACAAACCGCCCATGAGGGGTGCTTCCAAAATCCCCTATTCCTCAAAAGGACCAGGATCGTGAGAATAAGAGAAGATACTGAGAAACTGGCCCACACTGGAAGGAGGGACAACCCGGGATTCTGAACTAGGCCCTGCTGCCTAGAGTATATGATTGAGACATTTAGCAAAACTTGCTTAAGGACCTGAGGATGAGAGCAAGAGTGTGTCCGTGCTAATGTCCCGATCTTCTGGTTGTGATGTGGTTCTGCAGGAGAATGTCCTTGTGTGCAGGAAGAACACACTAGAATGTTCTAGGGTGATGGGGCAGCAGGTTGGCACCTTACTCTCAAATGGTTTAGGGAAGAAGGAGGTGGTTTGTGCTGTACTGTAATGTTTTTGTAAATTTGAGATTATTTTAAACCAAGAAAATTATCCCCCCAGACCCAAAATAAAAATGAAATAAAGAAAGGTTTGTGTGCTGATGCTCTGAAAGCTTTAACTGGTCTGGTGGAAGCAGGATTCACTAACATGCAGGCCTTCCCATCTCAGGACACGTGCTCTTCCCGCTGAGCCCCGGCAGGGCAGAGGGCATCCAGGAAGCACTTAATAAGTACTCCAGAAAGCATCTTGGGTTCTAGCGCCCACCCTGCCTTTAACCACAGGAAGCCCCTTTCCTTCTCAGCACATTAGTCTCTTCATCTGTAGAATGAGCAGGTGGGGCAGGAGCCTGAGGTCCTTAACCAGGCTGGGCGCTGTCACAGCTGACATGTTTGAAGTGGGGTCGGGGGAGGACGTGGCAAAGCATCCATGGTCCCACACAGCCAAGACTTGCCCTGCATGCAAGCACCGCCCAGCAACCAGACTTGGTTTTGCTCGCCATTTTAGTAGGTATTATTTACCATTTGAAAAGAAACCTCATCCCAAGAGCAAGGCTGCTGTCCGTGACCAAAATGCCCACCCAAGCCAAGCGTGTGACTTCGTACGGGGCAAGCTTCCGACTCATTCCCAGATCTTCACTGTGTCTCTCCCTGCCTGAGCACTGACTTCGTGAAACAGGCAGTTTCATTGCAAGTTACTCTTATTTCTCTTCTACGTTATCATTAGTGTTACAGAACAGATTTTTAAAAATCTTACGCATAGGTGAGTTCATACGTATTCATGAGTTTCGTTCAAACTGCGAGATGTTTGTTATCTTGTGTGGCATGGACCAACCCCGGTGGAGGCCTACCATCCCCTCTAGCGGGCTCCACCTCATTCTGTTAAAGGGCTTGTACCCATAGACATTTACATTTTGTGAGATTATCCATTTTTCACTCTTGCAAATAAGCCCACAGTGAATATCTTGGCACCTGCCTCTTTGGTACATGATTAGTTTCTAAAGTAGGTCAAATGAGATCAATGTGCAAGGTCATTTCCTTCTGGCCATGCCCCTCCACTGCTCATCAGCTACTCCCCTCGGCAGCACAGACACCACAGGATGGGAACACGTCTCTTTTCCTTTTCTTGCCCACACGTTTCACTCTCGACAACTGACCAGTCCCTGGAGACAATTCACCCAGCGTTAGAGAAGGCACATGCTCAATGCTTGACAGCAAGGCCACCAACACCGATCAGCAGGGATACCACGTGGCCAGGCACAACACGCTCTGTAGTAATTTATAACTTTCGAAATGCATTTGGTTCTGACAGCCAACTTTTTGCAGTTGGGTCTTCATGTTTATCAATATGGTAACCCAGCCCAGAGGGACAAAGGAATCCAAATTCTCCCTCCCACTCCCACTCCCACTCACATCAGTTTCTCTCCAAGGCTCGTCGGAGCCCGCCCGTCTGTGGTTCGCAGGAGGAAATCTTTTAGATTTCTAGCTTCTGAATGTCTCTATCTTATGCGTGAGAAATGTGAGCACTTTCCCCAGGCCTGCACTCAAGACACAGCCCCTTCTGCAGCTGGACACAGCATCTGGCCGATGGTTTTCCATAGGGGGATGGGTGAGGGCACACTTGAAGTGAAATGTTGGGAAATAACAAGCCACATGCTTGTTGCACGCGTTGACCGGCCAAATCCAACAGGACACTGGCATAACTGCAAGCACTTTATTGATGTATTCATTTTGTTGAACTCGGCTTCATCCATGTGTTACTTTATTCACATGTATCTAGATCTAGATCTAGAAGCCCAAAAGAAAATTTTGCCCTGGACACTTGCTAAAAGCAGAAAGACAGGCTTGATTCAAGCTACTGTGGTGTGGGAAAAAGACCTCAGGATAAAACTGAACACAAGTCCCAATTCAACAAAGACAACAGGGGATGTGTAGTCAAGGAACACAGCAAGGTGGCCAGTGGGTGGAAATTACTAAGAGAACTTGCTTACATATCAAGGGTAAGGGGATTCCTGCTAAAGACACACCAAGGACTTAGACCCCAAGGGTGGGGATGAGGAATTTGATCGGATATCAAGGCTCTGAAGGATTCTTTGCTAAAACTGGGCTGGGCAAACCAAGGTTGAAGGCTAGTGGAGAAGAGTCTCAGAGGGGCCTGACTGAAGCCTGGTCAAGGAGGGGTCCTTGTAGGTATGGCTATAGCTTTAGATAAACATATGGATGTAAAAGTAGATATTGACATACATATAAATATACATACACATATAATCGGGCACCATGTTGGAAGCTGAGGGTGAAGTGGTGGGGGAGAAAATGGCCCTGTGTGGAAAGAGCACAGCATGAGGAACTTCTCCACACTGGGTACTAAGACAGTGTGAGTAGACCAGAAGCACTATGATCAAAGCACAAAACCCACAACAAAGATGTTCAAATCTCAAATTACAAGACAACTGAAAGTATGGGGATAGCCAGGAACACATCTAAAGGCTTTCAGGAGACTCCCGGGAGCTGACGGAAGGAAGCCCACAGACTGAAGGTAGAAGTCACCTTAACGGGTAGATGATTCTGGCAATGTCTTATTCTTAGAATCATTTCCTTCTGAGCCTTTGTCCTGGCTCACTAGAGGTTCACTAGACTGTTCTGAAGCTCGTGAGGAAAGACCATCTGTTGTCCCAATTATTTCACAATTGTCTCCAGAGCTGATGGCCCCCAGGGCTCAGAGCTGCCCCCTCCCCTTACTAGTTGGGTAGCTGGGGAGAGATTCTTAGAGAGAACTCTCAGCTATTCCTATGACCCCAGCCCCTTTGTCCACAGTGGCAAGAAGAATCACCTTGGTTTTCGTGGAGAAGAGGCCAAGTTGGACCAAACTCCTTAGTAACAGCCTCCACCTGAACATATTTCAAAGAAATGTACCCAGATGCTTTAAAACAATCTGTGAAGAAAAACTTTTATAACCAAAGAACAGTGAAACAAATTTACGCACAGTTTGTAATAACTGCCCATGATATAGTATTTAGTAAAAACAACCAAGCAAACCAAACTAAACAAGACACGTACACAGTATTGACAGTCTTACCTCCTATATATAGAAAAGACATTAGAAAGTATCTGGCAAGGATTCCATTTAAGAGGGTATTAGATGTTCATGCTTTGTGTCAACCACCCTGACAATACCCCAAATATATTTTATAGCAAAAATTAAGAGAACATAGCCATGTTCGGCAGCAGGATTTAGAAATCAAACAGGTAGTGAGAAGGGCTGATGCTGTGGGTCTGGGAAACATGGGGACCTGCAGCACAAAGAGGCAACCAGAAGTCCAGCCTCTGGGGTATCAAACTCTCACAGCAGGCAAGGGGCCAGAGCCATTGCCTGAAACCAGGGGTAGGTGTCCATCTGCTGATCATAGGAGGCAGCTCATTCAAACTGCTTCTGGCCACTCTCTGCGGCTACACTCCATGAAACCAAGTACCTTGGGAAACTGGAGAACTCAGAAACAGCCTCACACTAGGATCCGAGTGTGACTGGATCTGCAATATTCCCACCATAAAAGCAAGTGGGAACCATGTGAGGTCCGTAGAGGACCAGATACTGCCCCAAAGGCCCTAAAGAACTGGGCAGAGGCAAACATGAAGTCACCATACGGAGAAGAGTGAGCACTGGGCAGAGGAAGAAAGGCAGCCTGGTATTTAGAAGAGACTGCAAAGCACGTTTGCAAAGCAAAAGAAGGAGAGGACATGAAGAAAGACAGCCAGCAAAGTCCACAATTGGAAGAGGAATGGACCCAAGAAGAAACAAAAATGATAGAAAAATCTAGAAAAAACAAATGTAAAGCATCGTCCCTCAGTATCCACAAAGACAGAACGACCACTGTAAAAAGAAAAAGAATTACCAAACAGTAACATAGAAACAAAATAGAAATAGCTCTATATGAAAAAGCATTAAATCCTGAAAATTAAAAGTAGGGTCACAAAAGTAAAATGTAATAAATTGTAAAATCTGTACTGGTCATTATGACAATATAAATTAGTGAATTATAAGATAACGTTAGGGTATTTATCTAGAATGAAACATGGAGGGATGGAGATTTTAAAAACTATAAAAGGTAATTAAGAGATCCAGACAGTAGAAGGATAGGATCCAACGTGTCTTAGAGACATCCCCAAAGGGTCAAATGGAAGGCGTAGTGAGAAACAATGTTCTGGGGCACCTGGGTGGCTCAGTAGGTTAAGCCGCTGCCTTTGGCTCAGGTCATGATCTCAGGGTCCTGGGATCGAGTCCCGCATCGGGCTCTCTGCTCAGCAGGGAGCCTGTTTCCTCCTCTCTCTCTCTCTCTGCCTGCCTCTCTGCCTACTTGTGATCTCTCTCTGTCAAATAAATAAATAAAGTCTTAAAAAAATTTTTTCTTAAAAAAAAAACAACAAAAAAACACAATGTTCTGGAGTTACTGGATTAAGAAAGGTTTTTTTAGGACAATAAAAAGTCATGAACAGGAGGCACAAAAGTAAATGCATACCTGGACACAAAGTAGAAACAGCAGAGAGTGTGAAAAACAAAGGGAAAATCTTTTTTTTTTTTTTTTTTTTTTGAGAGAGAGAGAGAGAGAGAGAGAGAGGGAGACCACGCATGAGCAGGGGGAAAGGCAGAGGCAGAGGGAGAGAATCTCAAGCAGACTCCATGCTGAGTGCGGAACCCATTGCGGGGCTGGATCCCAGGACCCTGATGGGATAATGACCTGAGCTGAAGGCAGACGTCTAACTGCCTGAGCCATCCAGGGGCCCCAGGATTGTATTTTTTTTTTTTTAAAGGAAAGGGTAGCCTCTTAAAAATAAAAGGTTACCCAATCGACAGCTTTTGAATCAGGAAAGAAAAAGTAAATAGCAGAAATGTGATGAGTCTAGCAGGAGGGAGAGGAAACAAATAAAAAAAAAGTCATAAACAAACAAACACTATGAAAAACCAGGTAAAAGAAATGTCTATATCAGTAATCCAAA
Organism: Mustela putorius furo; assembly: GCF_011764305.1. NCBI lineage: Eukaryota > Metazoa > Chordata > Mammalia > Carnivora > Mustelidae > Mustela > Mustela putorius. Next base: position 41,329,476 of record NW_025422010.1, read on the forward strand.
AAATAAAACTGGATTGAAATCCACCCAGTGAAAGAAAGACATATATCCTCATCCTGGGTAAAAAAGAAAGAAAAAAAAATCCTGCTAAATAGTGTTACAAAGACATCCAAAAGTAATTCAAAGAGACGGAAGAGAAGGTGATAGAAAAAGACAGTCCAGGCAAGTCTTAAGGGTAAGAGAGAGCGGATCTCACACTATTAGTGTCCAATCAAAAAGAGAGGGACAGAGGGGTAAATATAAATGAGGTTTTTAAAAAATAAGTTAAAAGTTCACCTCAAGAAGTTAGTAAAACAACAACATATTAAACACAAAGAAAGTAAAAGAGCTGTGGGGAGCCTGGGTGGTTCAGTCCAACTAGGTTTCAGCTCAGGTCAGGATCTCAGGGTCTTGAGATCAAGCTCCCTGTGGAGCCCCTCCTCCTGGCTCTGGGCTCAGCTGCCCCCTCTCCCAGCTCACACAGGCATGTCCAATCTCTCTCTCTCTCTCTCTCCCTCCCTCTCTTAAATAAATAAATCTTAAAAAAAAAAAAAAGGTAAAAGAGCTGAAATAATAGAGCTAAGAGCATATTAATGAAAGAGGAAATTTAATTATCAAAAGATAAAGCTAGTTCTTTGGAAGACAAATCCTTAGCAAGAGAAGGACAAGTGGTAAGACCAGAAAAAACAAACAAACAAATGAAAACAAAAACCAAAAACCTGGTAATATGATTTAAATGGAGATGTCTTGACAAAAACAGTAGACATTTCCTAAATCAAAAGAGAAAGGATTAACTGAGTTAGAAAAACACAAGCGATTTTCATTAAAAATATGTAAATGATCACTACTGATTCAAGAAGTAGAAAGCCTACATACACTAATAACCCCAACAGAAACTCAACTGATGTTTAGAAATCTGCACCTCCCTCCCCAAGGGCACGGGCTAAGAAAGTTTTTTAGGCAAATTACGCCAAATCCCTATGGAATAGCTAATCTCCATCCAGAGTAAACTGTTTCAGAGAACAGAGTAAGAGGGATAACTAGCAAGATGATTTTATGAGGTGAGCACAACCTTAATAAACTACAGGATAGTAAAATCAAAGAAAATTATAGACCAGTCTCACTCATGACAAGACATACCAAAAAATCCCATTTTAAACAGTCTCAAATCAAATTCTGCCATGTACAAAAATTACATCAGAATCAACTACAGTTTATCTTAGAAATGTAAGAAAGTATGTCCTCAGAAAATGTATTAATATGCCAAATTATGAGCTTAAAGAGGAAAAAATATATGATCAACTTAGTAAATGCTGAAGAAAAAGCATTTGACAAAATTCCAGACCTATGCATGATAACTTAGCTAACTAGGAATAGAAAAGAATTTCCTAATTTGATGAAGATACATCTTAAAAACAAAATGGCAAACATATCTAACTGTGAAATTGTAGATGTATTTTCATTAAAGTCAGGACGCTAACAGACACTATCACCTGCACTATTCATCCCTGATTTCAAAGTCCTATCCAGTGCAAAAGACAAGAAAACAAAAGTATAAGCATTGAAAAGAGACAGAATTCCCACTCTTTGAGATGGTATCACTGTTCCCAATGCACCTAAAACCAAAATGATAAAGTCACTCGGCAAGATGACCGGAAGGGCATAAAAGAGAATCTAATCAAATGGAAAGGTACGTACCCGGGTCGTGGATGACAAGAGTCAACATGGTGAGGCTAACTTTCCCCCAAATCCATTTGGAAACCAATATGTCTTCAATCAAAATGCCACGAAGTTTACCACTTCATACCTATTACTTCTTATTACCTAAGAATGTGAAATGGTGCACTTTGGGAAACAGTCTGGTAGCTTCTCAAAAAGTTAAACATAGCGCTCTTACCTATGTTAAAAAGGTGACCCTCTGATCCAGTCATTTCATTCCTAGGTATATACCGGAAGAAATAAGAATGTGTCAACACCAAAACTTGCACACAGATGTTCATAGCAGGGTTATTCATAAGAACCAAAAAGACAATTGAGCCAAAAAGAATTAGCAATCTCAGAAAGAAATTCACAGATAGACGTCAAGTTAGTATATGACAACCTTGACACATGGTGAATTAGTAGGCATAGGGCAGACCCTTCAATCAGTTACCCATAAATGGAAAAAAATTAGATTGTTACCCTACAAAGTTTAAGAGAACAAGGAAATTCCATTTCACATTCAAAGTATTAAAAATTCTATAAGAGTTGTTATATTTTAGGAGGAAGGGGAAAGAATTGAACATTGAAAAGGGTAGGAGGGTTCAATGGTATCTACATTTATTTCACAAGGAAAGAATCCAAATCAATATGAAATGCTAAGATTGTTTAATGATGGCTCATGGCTTATAATAAAATAGAATCGTAATATAGTATAGTATAGTAAATAGTATAGTAATTACTATAGTAATAATAACAAAATGTACAGAATTTCTCTGTACATTTCTACACATTTGAAATAATCTCTACTTTTTAAACGTCCTTGCAAATATTACCAGGACATATGCCAAACTATTAAGAGTGTTTTTTCCCAGAGTAGTGAAAATGTGGGTGATTTGCTCCTTGTTTCTGATCTTCTATGTTTTCCTTCCTTCCTTCCTTCCCTCCTTTCTTCTGACGATAAGCAGGTGGTATTTGCTAAGAAGGGAGAACATTCAGACTATTTAAAAGGGAAATAATCCACTTTGTCACTGCTATCCTGCTAAGAAACTCTCATTGTAACTTAAATAAAAGGATAATTTCTGTAAACTTCATAGCTTCTTCTACTTCTCATGCAACCTCCATTCATCTGTGTTGTGACAAGTACATGAAGCCAATAGGCAAAGACTCATGATAAGTTGTTTGTTCTAGTTACACCTGGTTGTTAGTGATGGAGCTGAACCAAGAACTAGTGTTAGGACACATAATCTCATACTGCTTTGGTTATACCAAACTACCACCTCTTAACAACCCAAATTGGCCCTTGGAATAGATGTACACAGCTACTCCCAGCTTCCAAATAGTTACGCTCTAGGGTGCATTTGTTAAATCAGGTATTTTGAATTCGAACCCCATTTTCTCACCAAAACAGCATTATGTTAACCAAATCAAGTTCACAGAAGCCACCATCTCCACCCTGACATCTCCTGTAAGAGCTGTCATCTCTACCGGGATGATTCTCCAGGCATCCCAAATTCTGCATTCCCCAAACTAATTTTGCCCAAGCTTTCCCAGTCTCCCCTACTGTGAGAGTGTGCCTTGGTCTGCACAGGATCCCCATCCAGAAACTTTTGCGAGCTCTCCCCGTCTCGACCTGCCCCTTCCTCTGCCACCATGTAACCACACTTGCTTGCCACTGCTGGAGTCTAAACCTTCACCAGATTCTGGTGAGTGTGCCTCTAAGGTATATCTCAGTTCCATCCACTTGTCCTGGTTCTCCTTTCCCTAATGTGTTCTAGGCCACCATCCTCTCCCCCAAACTTGGTCACTCATAGACCCTTGGCAAGAAGGCAAAGAGCAGTCTGGTCCGCCAGGGAGGGCCCGGGCTCTACTATTTGGGGGGGTTGTTTGTTTGTTTGTTTGTTTTAAGATTTATTTATTTGTTTGACAGACAGAGATCATAAGTAGGCAGTGGTGGGGGGAAGCAGGCTCCCCGCCAAGCAGAAAGCACAATGTAGGGCTCAATCCCAGGACCCCGAGATCATGACCTGAGCCGAAGGCAGAGGCTTAACCCACTGAGCCACCCAGGTGACCCTGGGGTGCTTGGGAGGTCAGTGGGCATCCGCTCTTGTCCCAGCTGAAGAGCTCCTTGCAAAAGTGCCCTCAGCAGCCTCCACCTGGCACACACACCAAGGCTGACCTTTCCCTTCACAGAGCCTTCCTCTTGGGTCCTTGTCATTTCCCACTTGAAGCCAGAGTTATTCTTCCTAATGATCGGAATGACTTATTCCACGGGAAGAGCCACAAGTGAGCAAAACAGTGACTTAATTAAAAGAAAGTTTCGATCTCTAGCAATGGGAAATGAATCGATTAATGCATACCAAGCCAGCCCTAACTAAACGGGTAGAGAGCTTATGTAAGTCTATGGTCATACCACCCTGAACGCGCCTGATCTCGTCTGATCTCGGAAGCTAAGCAGGGTCAGGTCTGGTTAGTACTTGGATGGGAGAGCTTATGTAAATAAACCCTGCAAAAATATAAATGACTGCTCATGGCCAGCACCCCGGCATTCCACCTATCCCTACGATTTTCTAGAAGATAGCAGACTACTCGTTGGGATGGTTCCCCTCTGTAGAGCCTGGTGTTCTTGCACTACTGTCCAGAGCTTTGGGACGTGCATCCAGGGGGTACTTTTGAGCATATGGATCATGCATTTCACTGAGTTCCCTGCAGGGAGGGTACATGGCGCTTGGTCTCCAAGCCCAGCAGAATGGGATGCCTGACACAGAGCTTGTGAAAATGAACCCAGTCCAAATCCCAAACTCAGAGACCTAAAAGGTAGAGCCCAGGAAGGTCATTCCACTTGCCAAGATGACACAGTTTGCCTTTGGTGGAGCTGGGATCGCCTGAGGTCTCCTGACCTTCAGTCCACACTATTCTGTGCATTCAAAGGGAAAAACGTGTATTTCATATTGCAGCTTTCAGTGACTGAACTGCTCACCTCACCATCTTCCAAGAAGCAGACACACGGCGCAGAGTAGTGCTATGGGACACCTTGGTACGAGCCTCAGCTTGCCCCCTTCAGCCCCTGATGATCGTGATTTAAAATCAATGGGAAAACGAAGCCCTTTAAATTCCCGTCATCGGCTAAGCAGCTTTATGGGAAGAACAACAAGTGACAGGGACCCACGAACTACAGACCTGTTTTCTCTCTGCAGAGGCAGGTCTGATCTTGGAAATTTGCTTCTGGAAACATCTTCGGCCTGGGATCCTGACAATGGACTCAGGATAAGGAAGAACGAGGAGAGAAGGACAGATGGAATTTGAGGACAAGGAAGAGGACAAGGCACATGACAAGAACCCAAGAGCTGCACGAGGGACAAGAAAATGACCTCAGATGTAAGAAACCGGAGATGACCTCCAGAATTCTCATTGTAGAAATTCTCCCTGTGCCTCAACCCTTGTCCTCCCTGATCTTACCTTCTTGTTTCTGGCTATGCAAGTGGCCGTAAGAGGGCTGCACACGTGTTCCAAGATTACTCTAAGCTTTTCTGTCCCCAGCGAAAGTGCAAAATAAATAGCTATTCTCCATGCATTCTGAGAATTTGAAATTCACAGCTATGCCGAGGACAGCTTGGGCTCCAGATAAGCTGTTTCACACGGTGCGGCGTGCATGGAGCACGGCTGCATAACGAAGTACCACGCAGGCCAGGGAGGACACACCTGAATTTGGGCAATGGGCACTTGGGGTCGTCCCTGCTTCCTGGCAACTTTTGAGTTTCCTTCAATAGAAATCAGACAGCATCCCCTCTAGTGTGAAATTTGGAGACAGACCTCTTAGGTTTATAATCAACAACAGAGTTCTAGAACTCATAATTTATAGCCACAAAAAGAGCACACACATTTTTAAATTTTTTTTTTTCCAAAAATGTATTATTAAATCAACCTCCCTTCTACCAGGTGGTACATCCTCTTTTGGGGCACTGGGAGCCCAGGGAAGCAGGTGGGGGGGGTGGTAGTGAGGAGAGGAATATGGGTTGAGACATGAAGATGGCTGTCAAAAACAAGTGACTGCGTGGCTCCCTGTGACAGATTATTTCCAAAGACGCCACAACAATCTCTTATCAGGAGGTGGGTGATACTAACCTTCCCCTTAATCTGGACTGGCCATGTGACTGGTTTTGACAGACAGGATATGGAGGAAGTGACCTGGGCTTGTCATGACCTTGTAGTTTCCACGTTCCCAGAGGCAGGTTCCAGCCACATGAAGAAGTCAGGCTGTTCTCCTACAGAGAGAGGCCACAGCAGGGAGAGGTCTTGGGGAAGGCGGAGCCATGAGACAATCAAGCTGCGTGGAGAAGACTCAAGCTTCCAACCAAGAGCCAAGGCCCCTTTGACAAGGGAGTGCTGCCATCTTGATCCTCCAGCCCAGCTGAGTGACCCAAATGGAAGAAAGTCAAGCTTCCTCCAGTGAGCCCTGCCCAAATTCCTGACCCACATGACAGTGAGGAAAGGGTGGCTTCAAGCTGCCGTATCTGAGGATGGTCTGCTATGTATCCATAGGTCACTGAAACATCACCAGCTACTCTCCTCTTCTCAGCCTTACAGGCTGCTCCCTGAGGGACTGTAATGAGTTTGGGTTGGGTTTTTTTGTTTGTTTGTTTTGTGTTTGTTTCTGTTTCCTTGTTTTGCTTTGTTTTGTAAATTCGTCAGCTGGAGCATCTTGTCGGGGACTGTGGAAATTGACTTGAGACCCACAGTGCCCTTCAACCTGCCAGAGGGGAACGGCTGGCTGGCACCTTATCACCCGTGTGCCACACATGTTCACGGGGAAGAGGTCCATGGTACTGACCCATCCCAGGGTCCAGAGGGAGCCACACAGAGCTGGTGTCCCTGCCCATCCCCTCACCTCAAACACAGACCACTGTTTCTTCTGGGAGAGAGGTGTCCCTGCGTCAATGGTGGGGAGGAAAGTGCCCTAGAAGGAAATCCCACGAGCCTTGGTCCCTCTCCAGTCCTTAAGGACAGGTTGGCAGATCTGCCCGCCTGCAAGTGGTGGGCTCCCTGCCTCCCACAGTCATTTCATGGTCAACATGGCAAAAAAAAAAAAAAAAAAAAAAGGAAAGGAAAAAGAGACTGTACTGACTGATTGGGCAGAAAGCTTCAGGTGGGGCTGGCGTCCCCTCGCATTTGGCTGCGGGCAGATCCTGCAAGACGCAGCAGCTTTTTATCGCCAGGGAATTGTGTCCAAACTCCACTGGGGAAAAAAGCAGCTAAATATAATGAAGACAAAGAACCATACGGGGCCTGGAGTGGTTCCGTCTTCTGGCACCAGAACCGTCTGACTTTTGCAGTGGGTAATGGGGAGTAGGGGTGCAGGGGCAAGTTCCCCCCAATGACCTACACTTGGCTGTTGCTAAAATGAAGACACTGTCAGTCCTGAGCCTTGGACAGCTTCCCCAGTGCAGCTTCATGGGCAGACATCGCACCAACACCGGGATAGGGAGCACTGGCCATGCAAATGTTGACCTAGGGCCATGATACGAGAAGTCAGGAGGAGGGAGAAATGAACTCTTAGAGGGGAAGTGATCGCTCTGCCTCTGCACAGAGTTTGCCTGGACACCCTCCCCTAACACGCAGAGGTTTGAAGAAAGGAAACACAGGGCCACGAGGCAGTGGCTAGGGACAAAGCCAGGACTGCAGATCAACAGACACGAGCCATGCAAGAAGGGCTGGCAGAGAGGGGATATCAGCTATGATAAGCGATAACGATCATGCTCCAAAACTCTTTATCCAACACCTGCTGTGTGCAGGCACGGTGCTAGGCACTGGGAATAGGGTGGTAAGCAGGACACATGTGGTCCTTCCCCAAGGAGCCCACATAAGTACAGTGTACCTCCTGAAGGCTCCTGGGGCTGGCTGGGGTCAGAGAAGAAGGTCTGGGCAGGAAAGGCACAGGGGAGATCAGAGAAAGTGGCAACATAGGGCAGCATGGCCCCAAGAGGTTCACCCACAGACCCGCCTTGCTCTCCTTCTGGAATACTGTAGCTTCTCAGTGCCTTTCCAACCAGCATGAACTGGATTCTGGTGATATTCTCATTTGCTTTATTTTGTTTTTTAAAGAGGACTTTATTTATTTATTTATTTATTTATTTATTTATCAGAGAGAGAGAGAGCATAATCAAGGGGAGTGACTGGCAGAGGGAGAAGCAGACTCCCTGCTGAGTGGGAAGCCTGACGCAGGACTCAATCTCAGGACCGTGGGATCATGACATGAGCCAAAGGCAGACGCTTAACCTACTGAGCAACCCAGGTGTCCCTTCTCATTTGTTTTAAAATGTTGCTTCCATGAAGACAATAACCTGTTCAAAAGCACTGTATGACCATCCACCACCTACAGAACAAACACCCCAACATTTTGGCTTGGCTTCTCACACCCTACATAGTCTGCTCCAATCCATCAGAACACACCTGGAACAAAAGGTCCCCACAAAGGGACCCCTCCCCAAATCCCTGCTCATGGTCACCTGTACAACCCCATGACTTGCTTTACCCCCAACTCTGACCATACTTGCTAATACATTTAGGAATGTCTCCACTTCCGTATATGAACTGTAAATACAAGGGTCTACGTATTCATATGGTTATGCATACTTGGGCCAGCAGTCCCAGTGCAGAAAGATATGAGAAACCTAGAAAAGGCCCCAGGTCCAACCAACACCCAACCCCCAGATGGTCTGAAACTCTCTAGCAGCTGTTATTTGTTGATTTAAGCCTTAGCTTACCAGGCGATTTTTTTTTTTTAAGATTTTATTTTTTAAGTAATCGCTACATCCAATGTGGGCATCAAATTCACAATCCCGAGATCAAGAGTGCCATGCTCCACCCACTGAGCCAGCCAGGCTTACTAGGCAATTTTTTTAAATTAAAGATTTAAACACTAAGATAGTGTTGCCACCCAGCAATTCAATCGCACATACATAGCTAACAGAAATGTGAATGATCACTCACCAGAAGTTATGTACAAGAATGATCATGGCCGCCCTGGCTCGAACAGTCCCAACCTAGAAATTATTCAAATGCCCATCTGCAGTAAAATCGGTGAATTATGTTACTTTCACATAACGAAATGCAATACAGAACCAAGAATACACAAACTACAGCTACTCACAGCAATGTGGATGAATTCCCAAGCATAATATCGAGTGAAATAAGGCGGACACAAAAGAACAGGGCTACAGGATTCCATTTGTATGAAGTTCAAAAATGGCCAAGACTAAGCTATGATGTTAAAAGGACAATCGTTACCCTTGGGCTCATGATAATGCCTGGAAGTTGGTTTCTGGAACACTGACCATATCTTATGTTACGATCTAGATGCTGGGTTCATGAGTATATCGCTGTGTGAAAACTGATTGAACCATACACCTAGAATGTCTCATTTTTTCTATGTATGTAGTATTTCTTTTTTTTTTTTTTTAAGATTTTATTTATTTATTTGACAGACAGAGATCACAAGTAGGCAGAGGGGCAAGCAGAGAGAGAGAGAAGGAAGCAGGCTCCCTGCTGAGCAGAGAGTCTGATGCGGACTCCATCCCAGGACCCTGGGATTATGATCTGAATCAAAGGCAGAGGCTTTAACCCACTGAGCCACCCAGGCGCCCCTATGTATGTATTATTTCAATAAAAGTTTACCCTAAAAAAGGAAAAAGAAAAAAAAAAGCAATATTGATAGGGTACATGGAAGCTGACTCTCATATTGGAGGAGGCAAATTAGCATAGCATTAAGGAAAAGAATCTGGCAATGTGTATCAAAACCTTTAAAAACTGCATATCCTTTGACCTAGTAGTTCCATCTCTAGAAATTTACCTTCAGGAAATGAGTGTGCAGTGGTAACTGTCACAGAATTATTTGTAAAAGAGAAAACATGAAAATAACCTAAATGATGAACACATATATACTAGCAGTGCTAAAATACCTTTTATAAAATACTTAATGAAAGGAATTCAGGAGCTTTTAATTTCTTCTCTCTACTTTATATTTTCCCCCCAAATTTCCTACAGTGTAACACATGAGAATACCCATGAAGAAATTAAAAACTTAATTCGGCATTCATTCGAAAAGTATTTACTGAAATCTTCCATTGCCAGACACTGTGGATACTAATGAACAGTTTTAGGGCTTGCTTTCAAGAATTTTAGCCTAGTGAGACCTGAAGGTGAATCTAAATGATTCACAGCTGATGCAACCGGCAGAATGACCAATCTGAAGTCAACATACACGAGTTCAATCTCAGTTCCACGATTTACCTTTGTTTTTTTCCCCCAGCTCTAGTTTTTTGTTTTTTTTTTTCCCCACCACCTTGGTAGGTGAGGTCCTCTGTCTATTCACCAGCTCTTTCCATCTGTAAAATGAGTAAAATGAGGGAATCTCCTGATTAGCTCACCTTGATGTATTCAGCTGCAAGGGAGACTCCACTGAGCACGCTCTGAACATGAAGGCTATAAATATCACCATCAGGTTACTCTTTGTATCATGAACAAAAAGGGCACACACATGCTCTCTAGTCCTACTAAGAGACATTATGCCCCTCAGCCATCCTCCTGCCTCCAGCTTACCCATTCCTGCCCTAAGCCTTGCTCCTGGTGCCAACATTCATGATAGAGTGACTACTGGTTAAAACAGAGGGAAGTGCTTTTTATTTATTTACTTATTTATTTATTTAAAGGTTTTATTTATTTATTTGACAGAGATCACAAGTAGGCAGAGAGGCAGGCAGAGAGGGAGAGAGGAAGAAGCAGGCTCGCCCCCGAGCAGAAAGCTTGATGCGGGGCTCGATCCCAGGACCCTGAGATCATGACCTGAGCTGAAGGCAGAAGCTTTAAACCACTGAGCCACCCAGGCACCCCTAGGGAAGTGCTTTTTAATCACTGAATTCCAGTTGCATTGAATGGTGCCAGAGAACATGGTCTGTATAAGGTCTGTTCTTTAGCATTTGCTGAGCTTAACTTACTTAGTGGTCTTGTCCTTGCTCAGTTTCTGTAAATGTGTGTCTCAGAAGTAGTAGTTTCCATCTGCAGGATGCAGGGTTATATAAAGATCTGTTGGCTGAAGCTTGTTACTTGTCTTATTTGAACCTTTATAGCTTTACGAGTTTGTATCTCCTTGATCTGCTTGTTTCTATAAGATGTGCTCAAAAATCTCCTAGAGTAATTGTGGATTTGTCCTTTTCTTCTTACAATTTCTGCTTGCCTTATTTTGAAGCTATGTCGTTAGGCCCATAAAGATGCATGATTATTATATATCCTAGTGGATTGTCCTCTTTATCAGTAAGCAGTAGTTCTCTTTTTCTATTTATGCTTTTTTCTTCCCTTTCTATATTGTTATTAACCTTTAAATACCTGGTTTCTTTTAATGCCTGCATGGCATGTTCCCTTTCAACCCTTGGCTTTCAATGTCTTTGTGTCAGAATATTGTATGTATGGCTTTATAAAGAGTGTATACCTATATTTCATCCTTTAAAAAAATTTTCTTTTTTTTTTTTTTTTCAATAAAAAACTTTCTGTCTTAATGGAAGAGTTTTATCTGTTTGGAGTATGATATCAGCTTGGGGTTCCATTTTTTTCATGGGTAAGTGTTTTTGTTTTTGTTCTTCACTCCTGGCCCTTAGTAGATGGCACATGGCTTACTGGATTCCCTGGGCTGATGAGTATTCAGCAAGTATTCAGTATTCAGTATTCAGCAAGTATTCAGAGTTATCAATTCACAGAAAAAACTGACCTCCATGGTTCCTGCCATTAGTTTCCCAAACACAGGGGCCCAAACCTGAGCTCCCTTCTTCTTGAAGGATTTAGAACCCCAGTATATATTCATTTTACCTTAGATCAGATCTCCTTACTTATGAGGCCTTTGGCATCAACTCTTACTATGCTCAGGATTTTAGTCACTCTCTTGGCAATATCGCTTTCTTGGTTTGAAGCCTGGCCTCCAAATATCATTTTGTGGGTTGAGGTTGTTGTTTTCCTGGCCATCTTGGCATAGGACACAATATCAGCTATGTGTCTGTATGTGTATGTCAGGGGGTGGGAGGGTTGTACATTACTTCTTTGTTAGCTAGATCCACCATGGTAACCAGACAGAAGATAATGAAATAAAGACAGTAGAAAGCATCCTCAAAGTGTTTAAATGATTGACATCCTGGAATTGTGTACCCAGAAAAATGATCCTTTAGGAATGACAGTGAAATGAAGACTTTTTTCAAAAAAAAAAAAAAAGAGAGAGAGATCACACCAACAAGTATGTAATGAAAGCATTTCTAAAAGAGAAACAGGTAACTACTTACTGATAAAATGTTCAATTCACCAGGAAAATATAATAATAATTCTTAATTTGTATTATGCAATAAATTATCCTCAAAACATGTGAAGAAAAATTTGATAAAAGAACAAGGAAAAGTGGGCCAGACACAGCAGTAGACTTGGAAATTTAAAAACTCCTCTCACAGTACTTGACAGACTTAACAGATACAACATGCAAGAATATAGGTGTTTTGGACTTTTAGCTATGAATGATTGAGTCTGATTTAATGTAAAGCTTTGTACCCTAAACTAGGTAACAGATATTCTTGGATTCACACAGAAAAATTTTAAAACCTGACCAGATATAAAGCAATGTCAAATAACTCCAAATAATAACACAGTCCATGTTCCTTGATCTTAATGCCATTTGGTTAGAAATCAGTAAAAGAAGATAATAATTAAAAAAAAACCAGAAACAAAAATTATATTTGTAAATTTAAAAATACCAAGACCAAAATTATAACAGAAATTTTAAATATTTAAACTGAATGATAACAAAAAGACTATCTAAGATGCAGATAAAGCAGTGTGTAGAGGGAAATTTATAGCCTTGAATTCTTATATTATTAAAAAAAAAGGTTAGTTAATAATGAACTAAGTTAAAAAAATAATCAACAGAATAAAACCAAAGAATATAGAAAGGGGAACAGAAAAAGAATAAATTAACAGAATGGAAAACACTGATAAAATAGAGAAAGTTAAGGGACACTGGAGTTGGTCAGTTGGTTAAGCCTTTGGTTCAGGTCATGATCCCAGGATCCTGGGATCCAGCCCCTGATCAGGGTCCCTGCTCAGCAGGGGGTCTGCTTCTCTGGCTTTATCCCTCTTTCCATCTCCCTCTGCCCCTCCCCCTGTTTGTGCTCTCTCTGTCTCTTTCTCCCAAATAAACAATTAAAATCTTTTAAAAAAATAGAGAAAGCTAACAGAGCAAATAGATGTCTCTTGAAAAGACTAGTCTCTGGGGAAACTGATTAGAAAGAAGAGGAAGAAAAGAAGAAAATCAAATGGTACTAGGAAAGGAGAAGAACTAACCTCAGATACTGCAATGACTTTTTAAAGATCCTAAGAAAATAATATGAAGAACTTTGGGCCAATATACTTGAAAACTTCAGTAAAATGGACAAATGCCTAGAAAAATATAATTTACAAAAATGGATCCTAAAACAAATAGAAAACCTGATGAGTCCTATAATCAGTAAATACACTGAATAAGTAACTTAAAATCTCTCCACAAAAAAACCAAACCAAACCAAACCAAAACAAGAGACCCAGATGGTTTTACAGGCAAGTTCTATCAAACAGGCCAGAAGTAAACCATTTCATCTTCTACATAATCTTCTTAAGCATAAGAAAAGAAAGCCTGTCTTGCAACTCATTTTGGAAGGCAAATAAAAACCTCAGACCAGGAAAGTGTGAAGAAGGAAAATTATAGGCCAATCTCCCTCAGGGGTAAAGATCCAGAAAAACTGAAAAATACTAGATAAACCAAATATAGTCATATATCTGTAAAATATATATCACCATCAAACTGAATCTTTCCAAGGAATTGGGAAGAGTAACTTAGCATCAGGAAGTCTCTAGTGTCATTCACCAGAAGAATGGCTTAAAGGAGACCAATCATATAATTATCTCAGAAGAGGGGGAGAAACGTATGTGATACAGTATAATGGTTATTCCTGATTAAATACTTAGCCAGCTAAGAACTCAGTGGAGCTTCTCTAACTTGATAAAATTATCTAACACACAACTATCATACTTAACGGGGACGTACTGGAAGTATTCCCTTTTAATCAGGAGCAACACTAGGCTGCCTGTCATCTCCTGGCAGAGGTACCATGAAATACCATATAGCAGTTAAAATGAATGACCTTGATATTTATGTAGCAATGTGGATAGGTGTTTTGTGTGCCTTGGTCTCCTAATCGTGTTAAGGCTCAGTTTCCACATTGGTTAAAATAAGGGTTATAATAGTTATGCTAGTACCTTCTTATGGGGTTGTGGCATGCATGCTATCAAAGACATAATTCATTTAGAGAACTTGGCATGTAGTGGGTACTTAGTAAGTGATAGCTATTCATATTTTTACAAAAGGGAGGAAAGAGGCCTAAACTATCCACAGGACTGTGGATGGCTCCGTTGCAGTCCCCATGCCTGTGGGTTCTGTCTGGGGCTGTGTGCCCTGAGTCCAAGGGCTGCAGTGCCAGGACCCCTGTGCAATCTGTCCAACCTTGCTATGCTAGGGGTGCTCCCTTTGGGCTGCCCAAGCTCCTGAGGGTAACAAGGGAAGGAGAAGGTGGGCAATGGCTTCTGTAGGTGGAAGGGGTTTGCAACCTTCAAGCCAGGTAGTGGCATGAGAATGCAGAAGGTGTCCTATCCTCTGATTCACTTGCTAATTATCTCAGGTTGCTGATCAGAACTGCTCCTTTAGGGTATTTTTGAGGGTCATTGGGAACATGGAGGGGAACACTGGGGACAGGCGATTTTTCCTTCTGCAGGCAGGCAATCAGACCTATTGATGGAAAAAGGGAGAGAACGTGCCCTGAGTTGGACCATTAGTCATCTCTGTGCCCAAGCCAGAGTCTCCTGGGCCTGCACATTCTTCTCTACTGAAGGAAAACAAGGCCCCATCACCTCACCTTAAAGGGTGTTTGGAGGATCCAGGGCTCTCCCTCTCCCTGGCTCCACAGGGCTGCAGCCAGGCTGGCCTGGGAAAAATCATATATGGTGCCACTGGTCTGAAACCCCTCCCCTGCCACCTGCCTTGCCCCCCCTCCCCTCCAAAACCCAGACAGACAGTAGCTGAAGGTCAAAACTTCTGGCCCAAGATGACATATCAAGTGTTTTTCACTTTAGAGAAATTGTAAAAACAATATTTTCCAGACTCCTTAAAATGAAACTCCTCAAGTACTATTTATTCATTTGCAAACGCAAAAACATGGGTTGCTTGTTATCATTCCACCAGCCTGAACTCTAGGTAGTCACTCCAGCCCTTTCTGCTCTCAGGACAAAACACAAAAGAGCCCTCGGTTTGGTGTACTCAGCATTTTCATAAGAATGTACATCCACTAAGTTTAGAAGCTTTAGCTGAAGAGTATCTGGCTTGTAAACAGGGCACTACAGCAGCCTTAGACCACAATTAGCTAAACCTTTCTGGAAAGAGGCACCTCCCACCCCAGCTACTGTCATCTTGACTCCTAGGCTGTCCCAAAATCTCAGGGAGGTTTGCACCGGGTGGGGGAGGCAGTGGCTGGGGACCCAAACCTCTAGGGATTTTAAAAAAAGGAAAGACAGTTGGAGCTTCCTTTCTCCAGTTGGCCTGGATTCAATGAACCAGAAAAGCTATTCCCATAAAAAGGTTTCTTCCCCTCGGAGATTAAAATCCAAGGGAAACGCGGAAGTAAGTTGGCAACAGCCCCAAAGAGAGAGCCAAAGGGGAAAGCTGGAGGAAACCCAGGCTCCTGAAAGCCAGGCCTCTTCACTCCCTGGGATGGGTGGCATCTGGACCACAAAATCATCTTCACGTTTACACAGCGTTGTGAATTAGGAAAGCACTCTAAAATCATTTATATTCAGAGACCTGTAACTAATCAAAATATTACACCGTTCCACAGCCACAGCCATGATGATCCCTGCAGTACAAGTTCTTTCCAGGGCTCCTGACTAAGAAGTGGGGTCACTGTGGGGCCGAGGAAGGGGCTGACAAGGAAGCAGCAGGTAGGGGGCATTGGTCAGGTCTGGAGGCAAATCTAACTCACACCCTCTAGGCCCTACATCAGCTATTACAAAGTCTAAGGGGCCTCAACCCCTTAAAAACTACTACATCTGTTAAGCGCTCCCAAAGTCTCAGTCACTGTACATTTCCATGAATGTTCATAATTACTCTGGGACGCAGGTCTAGCCCCCCAGTTCCATGGCGGGGGAAACAGGCGCAGAAAGGTTAAGTCATTTTCCATGGGCATACCGCTAGTGGGGACAGACTGAAGCCTGGGATTAGGCCTGTCTCACAGCAAAGCATTTCATCCAGAGCTGCTCCCTCTCTCAGTCCTAGCTGCTCAGACCCACGAACCTACCCAGGACAGAAACAGCCTATACTGAGGCACCTGCCTCCCAGAAGGGACCCGTTTCACACCAGAATCAGCTACACAGGACTCTGCTTTATTCTTCTAATGCAGTTCTCCTGCACCTGACCTTGGAGAGGCCAGAAACAGCAGGCTCCAGGATTGGAGGAGAGAGTCAAGGCAGAGAAAACACCTCGGCCACACCCCTTCTTTTTTGTAGACTCCAAACCTGGGCAGGGACTCTGGAGTGTGGCAGGTAGGAGGAAAAACCTGGAACTGGAAACTGGATGTGGCACAAAGCCTGGAAATCTGCTGCTGAGAGCATTGCTACTAATGGTGTCCCTCCCTCAGGGGCCGACTCCATGCAGACACGTCACCCAACAGTGAGATCCAGCCTCCCTAGACGGCCAGCTTGCTGAGGGCAGCAAGGGAGTCCTGCTCGGTACCCCGGCTTCTGTATCAGCCTCCTGTCTGCAGAGCCTCCATAAAAGTTTGATGAATGAATATGCGAGCGCTCAGGACTGTCAATCACCATCCGGTGTTTGTGGTTACTCACATCCTCTCCCATCCCCTCTCCTCTTTTTGACATCTGTTTCAAGCCTGGTGGAGATACTAATGAACTTCAGAGTGATCCCCCAGATAAGGAGGAGGGGGACTCAGGAGCACAAATGGTCTGAAGAGTGAAAAAAACAAGGATGCAAGGGAACCTCTTCCCCCTTCCCTATGAGGCGAAGCCACAAGGGTCTAGGACATTTTTTAAAACTCCCCTGAGAACAGCGAAATGATAGAGATCCTGACCCGAAGTAGCGGTGCTTTCTTGGCTACGGCCATCTCAGGAATCGTTAGGAGGGACCAAGGGTGTTCCTCCTTGGAGAAGGGTTCCAAATGCATTGCCTCCCACCCCAGGACCTAGAGAGACAGCGGTCGCAGAGGCCAAAGACGTGCATCCGTGTGTTCCAGCCCTGAGTTCTGAATTAATCACCTGCAGGAGGCACAGTGGGCAGATGGGAAGGAGTTGCAAGGAAGGAGTCAAACCAGCAGCCTAGGCAGCTGCTAAATTTAGCTTGGTCCCCAAAGCAGGACTTAATTAAATTAATCCTGCACACACACACCCCCCTCTACCCCCCAGGCCCCGTTCCCAGGTGGGTTTTTTCTGTTTCTAGCTTGGCTCACATTATAACATGGGCCTCCAAACGTTGATCCCCTTGACAGGCGCCCCAGGCCAGCTCCTGTGGTGCTGGTGCTGGGGAAGGATGCACAAGTTCCCAGCTGTCCTCCGGTTCCTGCCGCACTGGGTGCAGCCCGGAGCAAGGCCATTCTCGAGGCTGTGCGAGGCTGTGCCAGGCAGAGGGGTCTCCACCTGCTGAAATGGATCCAGCACTCAGCCCCACTCTGCCCCTAAATGGGACAGGGCCCTCACCTCAAGGCAAGCATGCCTGACCTGCCCAGGCTCCAGTTGCCACATGGCTAAAGTTGGCCCTTCCCTGTCATTGTCTGTCCCCTCCAAGAGGGCTTGCGGCCTCTAGCACCTGTAAGGTGGTCATCACAGCCGACCTCAGAGCTGTCCCAGGCACGGGGCAGGGAAGGTGAGTCACGGCTCCACGGGTCAGTGGGAGTGAGCTATTGGTTTCCAAAATCCCCACTCCAATTCCTTCCCTTCACACCTGTAACTTCCCCAGCCCTCTGCACCCTGCCATTCACCACTGTCCTTTTCATTTACGTAACCTAAGCAACTGAATCGGAATTAGGACACCCCAAGGGGCCTGGTCTCCACCACCGCTGCAGGAAAACTGACAGTGGATGGTTCTACGCTCCGGCCTCCGGTTCCTCCGGTTCCTCCTGGCAAATGGGACATGAGAAGGCAGGCCCAGGGTTGAGCACGGAAGTCCGAAGTCAGCATCACTCAGGAAGCTCTCTAAACCACTCTTAGGTCCCCCTCCTCCTGCTCCAGGAAGAAGCCCAGGTCTCAAACTCCATCAGGCATCAGGATCGCAGGCTCGGCAAACAGACTGGCAAGGTCCCACCCCAGAGTCACAGCTTCTGCCGGCTCACGGTGGGGCCTGGGGATTTGCCTCCTAACAAGCTCCCAGACAGTACCAGCTTCGGGCCCAGGGACCACATATTGAAAGCAGCGGCTTTGGTGATGGCTACCACCACTCCCCGGGGCTTACACCCAACAATTTCTCAGACTTGCTGAGTGCTGTTTTGTGGGGGCAGAGGACCAAACTCCTGGTCCCAGATGACCTCCAGTCTGGTGCTCCTTCTAGAATGTTCCTCCCTGTAAGTGAGGAGGGTAGGATCCAGGGGTGGCAGGAGCAGGAAGCTTCTCCTTCCTCCCGCTGCCCACAGAGTAGCTTGCCTTCTGGGACTCCAGACCAGGACGATTCAGGCTACCACGGGTTTAGCCTGAGAGAGTCAGCTGCTCTCAGTGGTCAAATTTGATTCAACAGAACTTTCTGGAGCCTGTGCCTGGCCTAGTTTGGGGCGGAAGTGGTTCAAGAGGCACAAAGCAGCCTCAAATCTACGAGTCAAATCTACAAGGAGCTTAAACTCTAGACAGCAGGCCAGATACGGCTCATAAGAGAAAAAGCGCCCCCACCACCCAACTCCACTTGTCCACCAGCAGCCGGAGAGAGTCACAGGCTGAGTGGGCAGTGGGGTGAGGTGGGTGGGGAAGGGCTTCATTTCTGAGAAATGAAAAATCTAGTAAGGTCTGTTGCATGGGATCCATTAGTGCCATGGCTGCATGGCATAAATCCTTCTCCTCCACTGGCCCAAAGAGGCAGTGCCCAGAGGAGAGGTCATGTGCAGACCCGTGCATTCCTGCCAACCAAGGGCCCTACCAGGACCTCCTCCCTAAGAGAACTGTTCCCTGGAACCTGCCACCCTCCACTGTCCCTATTCTGGTTCCCACCTCCCCGCAGGCTGCCAGGCCCTGCAGTGGAGTCCTTCTGGGTGGTGCGGGGCAGGGGGAGGCCTGGGGGGGGCCCA
This sequence comes from Mustela putorius furo, assembly GCF_011764305.1. Classification (NCBI taxonomy): domain Eukaryota; kingdom Metazoa; phylum Chordata; class Mammalia; order Carnivora; family Mustelidae; genus Mustela; species Mustela putorius. The sequence continues at coordinate 41,348,537 of NW_025422010.1, forward strand.
GGCTGTTGCTTCCAGGACAGGAAGGGTTTCCCATGCACCGTGGGCCAGCCCAGCAGGCAGCCTCCTCCTCTGGGCTGCCTTCCTGCGCCCTCAGGGAGCTGCACCCAGGCTCCTCTCCGGGTCTCTGCCACACTCCTACCACCAAGGGTCCAGCCTGAATTTTGGCATTTCATGGATCTCTCCCCTGCACCTTATTTTTTCCCCTTTATTAGTTTTTCCTTTTGTTTCCCTCTCCCTTCTCTATTTGTCTTTTCTTAACTTTTAGACATAATTATGTTATTTTTTAAAAAATTAGATAATAGAGCACATGGCCTGACATCCAAACAGTATGAAAGAACATAAAGGAAAGAGATGTTTCTCTCCAGCACATGTGTCAAGTGTCCTGGGTGTCCTCACAGAGGAGACTGTGCTCCCTGTGTCCCATGCGTCCTGCTAGAGATACGTGGTCTGTGGGCCACAGTATCTCTTGTACACAGATAGGGATTTCCTACACGTGCTGCCCTGTACTTGGCTTTTTTCTCCTTTATGTGTCTGATTAATTATAAAATATTTCAGGTGCATTGGCAAATAGGGAGTCATATAGCAAATATCCTCAAACCTACCTCCAACATTGTCACCTCTTACTACGGTGGATTTTGGTTTAGCATCGCATCGCATCTGCCGTTGAGGTCCTGTGGACCTGTCTCTTGTCCCACTCCTCCCTCTTCAGAGCAAGGCTGGCTCAGCATGGGCTGTTTCCTATCTCTCACTTGCCTCCTGTCCCCCTCCTGTCCCCCTCTGTCCCTCCTCCCTCAGGAAATCCCCTGTGGACGAGGATGTGCTCAGTGGTTTTAGAGCGGCTCCCAAAGTCCTTCTAGAACATGGTGGGCTTTTCATAGCTAGCTCCCCGTTACCCTAACAAAGGACATGCTATTAGAACAGCAACTGGGTCCTGCTGCAGAGCCGGGCAACCTCACAGACTCTCCAGTGGCATCGTCCCCCTCAGTCATAAGTCATTGCGAGTGGCATACATCACAGGCTAAAAAAAATCAATGCCCGCTAATGTCCCTGCAGGAAAGCAGAAACATTAACTTCATGAATTCTCCTTCTGTTTACACACTCATTAGGAGGATATAATGTTCCTTGGGTTGGGTCAGGCTTTTTGCTGCCTCAGAGGTGGGCCTGCATGAAAATGCATACCTTCATTTTGGTGGGACCTGGGTCACTCGTCCCATGCCTACAAGCCAGCAATGGAATGCTAACTCTGGCTCTTTTCTTTACAGTCACTAAGGGCTCTACCATCAAGATAAGAGCTGTGAGTCGAGACTGCCCTGTTCGTTGCTCTGTGAACCGGAGCTGGGGACAGACCTGCTCTTGTCCATCCCACTTTTCTTGCTGGTGGGGATGCCTTTGGGCGCGCACCTGGGGGCTGTGGCTCAGAAGGCAACCCAGACAACTGCTGCATCTGTTCCACTCTAGAGCAGGGGGCGCTCTAGAGACAATCTTAGTCCTACAGTCATCATTTTTAAGGGAGGCCACGGAGACCCAGAGACAGGGAGCCTGGGGCCGAGGGTACCCAGCCGACTGGCCCCATGGGAGCCCTCCAAGAGACCAATGTCGCTTAGCAGAGCCTCACCACAGGAACCGTGGGCCAGAGGGGGAGCAAGGCATTCTTCTCAGTCCCTCGTCCTGTCTGGGTCCCTTTCCCCTGCTTGCACTTTGGTCCCTGAGTCCCTCCCCAGCTTTGGCGATTTTTTTTTTCCTTGAACACCTGGGCTCTCATTAACACCTGCCCTCAAGAAAGCAGAACCTAAGAACAAAAGTAGTGCTTCTGTGTGTGTGTGTGTTGTTGGAAGGCTCTGATGCCAACCAAGGGGAGAGACAGGAAGAAAGACGGACAAGGTGAGAAGTGAGGGTGGCAAATGATGTGGACGGGACAGAACAGCCGCCCTCATACAGCTGTGGGTGAGTAAGGAGTGGCCAGGTCAGAAGGAAGATGGCAGAGACCAGAAGGAGGATGAAGAGCACACCGGGCAGAATACAGCACATGCAAAGGCCCTGTGGGGAGGGCACTAGAGCTCCGCTCCTTTGAGGAATGAAAATGCTCAGGGTGTCGATATTACGTCTATCTTCCTGCACATTAACAGGGACTGACCTTGGTTACAAATTCTTTCTGCCACATTTACACCCAAAATGGATTTGTGGTCACTTATGCAAAAATAACAGAAATTTTAGGCTAAAGGGAATCCTAAAAGACCGCTTATGGAGCAAAAGGCTTGCTCGGGAACCCCAGGGACCATGCCATTATCCACATTCTGGTTGAGAAGTCTGGGGCAGGGCCTGTGAGCCTGCGTTTCTAACGGGTTCCAGTGATGCCCAGGCTGCAGCACTGAGAACCACACGCTTCAAGTAGCAAAGCCAACAGCAAGGCCCCCGCAGCCTCAGGTCTAACTCCACTGCATGTTAGGAGCACCTGGGGAGCTTTTAAAACATAAAGATGTCTGAGCCCCACCCAGCCCAACTGATCAGACTCTCTGGGGGCCACATCTCAGCATCCCTAGGTTTGAAAAGCTCCCTGGGGGATCCTAATGTGCAGTCAGAGCTGAGAACACAAGGCTGGACCTTTCCCAGTTTTCAGGGTATCCATCATCTCTGCCCGACAAATGAGTTACAGAAACAGTCTCCCTCGTGAAACCAAATTTTGCCAGCAGGAAGTGTGCAGGCTCTGGAATAGGAAAACGGAAGTTTCTGCCCCAAGTGGGAGCCCCACCATGTCAGAGCTGGGCATCTGATTCAATCTCATTTCCCAGCTGAGGCTATGGAGGTCCTGAGCCCACCCAGGTGGTGAGTGGCAAGGCCAGGACCATCCAGGCCTCTTTCCACACTGCTTGTGGCTGTTAAGCCAGAAGGGTCTCCGAGGGATACAGGGCTGAATGCGGTGGCTGGGTCAGGAGGAGCTGCAGGGGAGAGGGACATCCAGAAAGGAGATGGTGGGGAAGAACACTGTAGGGGGAAGGATGGAGGGGCGGTGTACGTAGAGGAAACTACCCCCAGTTCTTTTTGAATGCCAGACAGGCCTGGCCAGCTGCTGGAAAGCAGGAGACTGGCAGACACAGGCCAGGAGGAGCGAGGGAATCAGAGCAGGAATACCAGGGCACGGAGAGGTCAGGCATCCACAAGGCCCCCGCAGCCTCGGGTCTAACTCCGCTATGGCGCAGAGCCAGGACCTACGTGGGTGGAGGCCCTCCCTTTGAGAGGGCACGGGCAGGCATAACCAGAGCCAGGCTTTTAGGAAGTGTCCAGAAAGTCAAAAACCTCCTATACCTGGCCATCCACAGCACATGCCCTTGGAGGACCCCTTTATTGGTCACGAGTGAGGAAAGCATCGTCGGTCTGTTGGGGGGCGCCCAGGCTCCCAACGCAGATGAGGAAGGTGGAGGGACAGGAGAGTGAGCCAGAAAAGAACTCAAAGGACAAGAGAGCCGGCCACAGGCCCCCGGGAGGGCTGGGTGTACGGAAGGGGACCAGATTAGAGAGTCACGATGAGTGGTCGGGGAGGCGGCGGCAGGGAGTGGGTGCAAAGCGTGGCTTGAGCTCACGAACAACTCCCTAGCAGTGACAGCGATCTGAGGGTGGCAACCGTCTTGCAGCACAGTGCGACTCCCTCCGTGCCAGAGCGATCTGAGCAGAGACTGGGTGACCCGGCCTCCTGGAGACTACGGGAAAAGCAATGGAGCAGTGGGAGGTGGGGTGACGAGCCTTGGCTGTTTTCTTCCAGACTAGCCAGAGGGAGCACCCTGATACTTGACCTCAAGGGACTAAAGACTGGATTTGCCAGAAAACCAGCTCTATCCCATCTAGAGAAGACAGGTTCCCGGTGCCATCTCTCAACCTGGTCGGGGGAGACCCCTGCCCGGGCCCAAGTCTTCTGAGCATTCTCAGGGGAGTACATTTGTCATTCTTTCCACCTCTGGTTTGAAGCTTTTGCAGAGCTCCCCTCTCTCTTCCAGGAGTTAAGGACGCCGCTTTAGCTCTGTCCTGTGCTCTGCCCAGCCTGTCCTTGGTCTTCCTCCATGAGGCCCCCATCAGTGCACATACAGGCGGGGTGAGGAGTAGATGCCTCTGGAGATCAGGAAAGTGCAATGTAACACTGCAGAGCAGACATCCCCTGTCCTCTCCTGACTGTCTCCAGGAGCATGATCTCAAGCTCTGACCAAGATGTGCTCACTCCCCCTTCTTTGTTCGACGATTCCTGCTCTTCTTACTCCGAGGGGCTCTTCTTTATACATAGAGTCTTTCTTTTCCTACTCACGCCCTCAAGGCCTCATCTCTCACCCAAATAACCTATCAAGATAGTTCTTAATGAAAGCAGCTCCTTTCCTGAGAGAGCCCTAATGTCAGCAGGTAAAGAAATAATTTTTCTCTTTGCCGCATGTTCGATAACACAGAGAGCTGGCCAAGCCCAGCCAGATCGATGTCCGCTCTCCGTCCGGCGAGCTAGCGTGGGTTGGCCAGATCTGGGTGCTTGAGTCAGAACTGCAACCTCTCAGGGGGGATCTCCCAGCATTCCTCCATGGGGGCCTTTCTCAAACACCCACATGCAGAGTAGGTTTCAGGCAACTCAGACAAGTCCCAGGAAAGCTCCGGACCCAGCAGGTGTCTGTGAACCATTTATCTGAAGTCCCGTTCTTCCGCCCTGACTTGCTGCGGCATCCCCCGGTCTGGGGTCAACGGGATCTGCCCTTCCCCGACTTTGCAGCCGCAGAGCACACAGTCCAAGCACAGCACGTGGTTTGCAGGCTTCCAGTCCTGCCAGTTCGCACTGGGTTAGGAGTGATCCCGGAAAGGGGAGAGCAGACACACAGCGTCATGCCAGCAACTCGGGGTGTGTAGGACAGGCCGCCAAAGTGCCTGACTCTCCTCTCCCTTGCCTGTCTATCCCTGGGTGCCTTCACATCGCGTCTGGGCAACGGGACCCACCTGCAACCACTGTGGAGGACGTATCTTTGAATTCCTTGACTTCTGTGTACATGGATACCCTGTGATTCATTGTTTCCGTCTTGCCTCTTGACCTGCTCTCCCATTAGCCCGGAGGAGACAGAGAAGAGAGACCAGTCCCAACAGTCCGCCTCCAAGCGATCCAAAGAGCCAAAGCAGGTAGTGAGTTCACAGTCACCAAAGACACCCCACCCCGCCTTTGACGAGATCTCAGATGTTCCCGAAGCCTCTTTTAATCCCAGGGACCTATGAGGCAGGGGCTGTGGAAAGTAAAGAGCAAATAGACAAATGCCATGTGGAGTGACAGCAGGGGCCCGAGGACATCCCCGCCTCCCCCAATAACCTTGCCAACCTACAAGCAGATTCTCAACACTCTATAAGTTCATTCCCACAGCATCAGGGGTTGACCCTGCTCAAACACGAAGTACTCGTTTCTCTCGGCTGTGAGAACAGAGGTCAAGGTGAACGTTGAGGAAGAGTGCTGGAGACCAGAGCCCAGGGCGCCTGGGAGGAGGGAGAGATGCAGCCACAGGGCCAGGGACAAGGCCTCCAATCCAGGCTTGATTCTCCAGCTACTTCGCTCTGTGAACATGGGCTCACTCAGAATCCCCCTTTGCAAAGCGAAACTAAAAATAATCGCAACGTGCTCCTTGCAGAATGGAGGGCAGTCTTCCTGGTCACCTGGTCGGGGAAGTGCTCTGGGATAGAGTAGCAAGACGTCCCTCTGTGCCAGGTGCCACTCTCAGCCATTTACGCGTGTTAAGCGATCCTTCCGAGAGGCCAGACGTGGGAACTATGACCACCCCCATTTTGAAGATGAAGGACTTGGGGCAGCCAGCCCCGGATGCCCCGGATGCCACAGCCAGCTGGCGAGGAGCCCTCCATGCACGAACCCAGGCAGCCTGGATGCAAGCCCGCACCTTGATCATCACGCTGTCTGTGGGCACAGGCACGGTCCGGGCTGTCTGCCCCCCGTGATCTCATCTGGCAAACAAGGGGTCCAACGTGTCCCTGGTCACAAAACGGGGGCAGCTTCACGTCCTTACTTGACTGAGACCAGAGTAACTGTCTAGATGCATTTTAAGACTGCACCCAGAAACTGGTTCTCCAACTCAGTATTGGGCAGGCACCTGTTGTTAAAAAGTCTCGCTAGATTTGATTTCTGGTACCAGGACTTCATTTTAATCCTGTTTAAGACAAAGCTAGTTTTCCTCCTGACGCTCTACAGGCCTGACACCGCGGGGAAGGGATGAGGCGCCCAGAGCCTTTGTTACCTTTAATTAGGTGTGCCTGCATTGATTGATTGATTGATTTTCTTCCCTGAGTTGCAAGCGAGGACAGGGCCCTGGCTCCCCAGGTGCGCAGGGCCTGCCACTGGAATTATAACAAGCACCACGAAGGCCCAGCATGCCATTCCAGGTCTGCCAGACCTCCACCAGCTCCCTGTCAAACCTCAAATTGATTCTGAAATTGCTTTGAGGATGTAAAGTGGCGAACAATTTGAACCCCGTGTAATTATCTGAGTGGCTGTTGCCGGGTGGCCTGGCCATGGCTGCCCAGAGACCACCGGGAAGGCCCGAGCTACAGGTCCACAACCCAATGGTTCAGGCTGCTGGGCACCTGTGACTCAAGCAGGACTGACCCACCCCCAACGTGCCCAGCTCCGAGGCTGGAGTGTGGCCGCTCAGCAGGCGAACCCTGGAAATTCTACCCCGACCGTGGCTTTGGGAACAGTCTGTGGAAATCAGCTGAGGGTCTGGAGAGCACCTGCCGTGTGCCCAGCTCTGTGAGAGCCACACGGCAGGCAGGGGAAGAGCCGGTACCCTCATGGGTGCTACGTGACCTTAGGGGTAAGATGTCAAGAAAAAACATACTGTTCTTTGCAGAACAGGGCCGGTTAAGGCCCAGAGTGAGTGGTAATGCTCCAGATCGACAGTGGCAGAGAAGTCCGAGTGCCAGGCCAGGCTTTCACACCCTCATGCACAGCCCTGTGCCTAAGGCCTCCTGAGGGTGGGGTATAGACCCAGACCCTATGGCTGGGAGAGCCAGCCCGAGTCACTGGCCCGGACTCCCCTCGGCCCCACCAGTGACCTGCACACGAGTGACGAGTCAGCAGGGACCAGTAAGAAAGCAATTATGCCGGGTAGCCTCCACTCACCTGTTTTTGAAAAAGAAACTCTCAAAAACACATTCTGGAGAGGAGAAAACCAGCTCCTGAACTCCGGGTATCACCATGGTTACAACCCCAAGGTTTTTAGCCCTTAAAATTTCTGTGAACAAACATCAGCTCCCAACAGAAATTCAGACTTCAGCACGATCCTTGTGCTCTGGCAACGGCCTCGAAATCAAGAAACGGTATTGGATTTTGGTGAGAATTTGTTTAAAGACAGCACGCTTCCTTGAACGGGCATGCAGAAGGGTGGCCCCTGCCAAAGGTCCCCCTCCTTGGCTTGTCCTGGGTGTTCCCAGACTTCCAAGATCTCCCCCGCTGACTCCCAACACTGGTGCTTTTTTTTTTTTTTTTTTTAATCTCTAGTTAGCCTGGTAGCTGGGAAATATTAGGCGATCAACAAATATTTGCTTTTTACCGAAGGACCCAGCACTCAGGGGCTGGGCAGTTCTCTGGCTCTGGCATGGAATCCTGCAGAGCTGCAGAAAGTCAGATGTGCCGGCCTTATCACGGCCTTATCACACATCAGACCTCCTCTCCTCCCCCCTCCCCCAGCAATGGCCATTCAAGCCCTGGCTGGGCAACCATCCCCAGGCCCCATAGGGTGCCACGTTTTATGCAGTGCTGATTTCCTGGCCAGCCTCCTCTGCACAAGGAAACAGAAAAGCAAAGGTTCTTTGCAGCCCAGCATTAAAAACCAACAAAAATTAGCCCCAGAGGAAAAATAGGTGGGGTACCTTGGACAGAAATGCACGATGCACGGGAATTCCTTTGAGGCACTCAGTATAAAAATGTAAGCCAGCGTTCCACGGAGCAGACCTGGCAAGAGATGATTTGCCAACTATCTGCCACCTTCTGACCACCTTCCCTCCACCCTCCTAAGGAATCTCATGCCTGGCACAAGAAACAAATGAGGGGCTTTACTGTCCCTGTAATTGCTCCAAATCCCATTAATTACATGGTAAGTCTTCAACAATAGGCCCACTGCCTGCCTTAACACAAGCTCGACTTGGGGCAGATTTGGGGCCTCCCAGGCCTCAGTTTCCACCCTGCTGAATGAGGAGTTGATGAGCGCTAAGCACCCTTCTGGCTCTGCTTTCGACAGCTCTGAGCCTGAAGAACTAGTGGCCTCCTCATGTGCCCAAAGGCACAAGACAACTAATTACTGCTCACGCTGTCACCATAAAATGTCAAAACATGATCTGTAAAGATGGCGGGCTGCAATTGCAGAGCTTTTTTTTCCTAGCTGAGAAGGACTTGCCAGGCCAGACCCTGGTGAGGGCCGGTGACCAATCTCAGGCCGGATCCCTTTCAAGAGGAACTGCTGGTTATCGCGGGATTTACTGCCATGTGGGGCCTTCTGAGCAACTCACAATGCCATCGAAAATCCTAGAATGCCTTTAAATTCTGTGACCTTCCTCTGGAAGAACAGGGGTTCCTTTCTTTATGTGAACAGCTGTCCCAGAAGCCAGGGATAGACTACATACTCGGCACATTTTTTATGGAGTGGGGACTCCTCCAATTTATCCTTTTTAAAAAGGAATTATCTTCACTACTCCGTGCAAAGCTATCCCCTTTCCACACTGGAGCTTCTGCATACTGGTTTTGGATAAAGCAGGAGGTTCCCGTAAGGTACTAACAATGTGCACATGTCACCATGCGAGGACACACACACACACACACACGCACACATATGCACACACACAGTTACTATGTACAAAAAAGTCACTCTGGTTGAACAGGTTCTAACCAGCTCACCTCCCTCCCCACTCCTCGGCCCCAGGACCCCCCAGCCCCAGGAGAAGGCAGGGAGGCCTGGAGTCAGGCCTGCTTCTTAGACCTACTCTTCCCCGGCTATTGTTCCTCAAGAGGGGTTTTACCGGGATTTGGAGCAGCATGAGTCTTTGCCCATGAAGACTTCGCCCAGCCCTCAGCCATCAGATGCCATCTTCCCTTCAGTTACCAGCCATTCTGACAACCAACATCGTGCCCTGTCCCCATCCCCCTGTCTGCCCCTTCCCCACCCCACCCAGCACGTGTTCCCAAACACCTTCCAGGGTCAGCCTGCTGCGTGCCCAGCCTGCCCAGAGCATACAACTGCCTCAGTTTCTTGATGGGCATACAACTGTCCTGCCAGCCTGGGGGCTTCCCTGACCCCTGACCATTAGGCTGGGCCCTCCCAGCCATAGCGCCCAAACTGCCACCTGTGGCAAGGGATCGGACATTTTTCTTAGTAACTGACCCATCCTAGACCAATCTTTTTGTGAAATAAAATAAAACTAAATTGAACAACACTCGTGTTCTTGGCTAGTATGGCAATATCAAACATCAATACAAGTTTCTAAATCCTTTTTCTTCATTTCTCTCTCTCCTCCCTGCCTGGACTCTCTTGCTCTCTCTCTCACTATCTCTGTCTCTCTCAAATAAATCTTTTTTTAAAGAAAGATTGTATTTATCCATTTGAGAAAGAGAGAGAGAGCGAGTGAGCATGAGCGGAGGAAGGGGCAGAAAGAGAAGCAGACTCCTTGCTGAGCGGGGAGCCTGATGTGGGGCTCCATCCCCGAGACTCTAGGTTCATGACCTGAGCCAAATGTGGATGCTTAACCAAACGAGCCACCCAGGCACCCCAATAAATAAAATCTTAAAAACAAACAAAAAAACACATGAACAAGCCTTCTGATGCATGCTCAAGTTTGAGAACCAATATTTTAAGCAGCCCCCTTCCCTCAAAGTCAGCTGGCCTGGGACCCCAAGAGTCTGACCGAAAGTCAGGTCTACCTGAGGATTCTAGAACTTTCCAGGCCAGGTCTCTTGTCATGTTCCTTACCTCACCTGCCATGGCACTGGAAGAGCCTTTTGAGGCTTGGAGGCCTGTAGAGATGCACAAGGCAGGGAAAAAAGGTAAAAATTAAGATCATTGGAGCCCCTCACTGCCAGGAAAACACTCTTTAATTAGGGCCAGACTCCTGGAGATAACCAAGGGAGGCTTGCTGGGACCACTAGTCTCCATTAGCATTTTCCCAAGGGCTACATCCAGGTTATGAAATAGGAGGGCTGTGTGTGATTTGCATCTAATTTGCATATGCCTACTTGGACTGCACTCTCCTCTCCAGCAATTTTCAACAGAATTACGATCTTTTCTTAGAAAACCATTGCTGCCCTAAGGGTTGTCACTTATCATTTTTCCTACTTTCTTCTGCTCCTCCTCACTTCTCCCCAACCACCCCCCCAGCCCCAACAAATCCACAACCCTAAGCAAAAGCATAAAAAGGCAGAGAAATACAGAAGTGGGGAGAGTGGCTCCTTCTCCTGGAACATGGCAGGAAGCAGCTGTTCCTGATGGGGCTGTGTGACCTGAGCATCTCATTCATGAAGGAACTACCTGACTTGGGGTTTCACGGTCCTGTCAAACATTTTTAAGGGGCCAAGGATCAAATTTTCATGTTGCCAGCATCTTCTGTCTCCAGAGTCGTCGTAAAAGAGAGTGCATCTTATTACCAAAACCACTGGAAGAACAAAATAAAGGACAATCCTTTCGAAGGAGGAAGTTTCACCTCATGAAAAGCTCACTCTGTTAGGTTTCTTTTTCTCACTTTTTCCGAGACCAAGATCCCCCGAATCCTGGCTTCATCGCCACATGCCCTCTGGACAACTTCCGACTTCGGAGTCCCGCCTCTGTGATGGGACGGCTGACCTTGCAGGGACCTGGGAATAGCCACAGCGCCGGGCAGATAGCCGACCCTCAAAACCTGGTGGCTGTTGTCCATTCTCACTCTTCTGTTTAAATGGAGGTTGTTGCCGCTGTTACTGTTACTTTGTTGTTATTGTTGTCCTCAGATCTTTTATTTCTTGCCCCTCCTTCTGAGCAAGTGAAAACCATTCCTCCTACTTCCTGTTTCCCAGACAACTCATGAAGGCCTGGATTTTAAAACCAGAAACGTAAGAAGTGGATTCAAGTTGAAAAAAAAAGAGCTACATCCAAGACTTGTAAAGAAAGCCTAGTGTTGGAACACATAGCCTTTTCTTTCTTTCTGAAGTGCTTACAAAAGTGAGTGTGAGAAAGGCTTTTTTCTATTTTGTTTTTTTCCCTCCAAAGGCCCGCAAGCAGCCTTATGTCAGAACGCCCAGGAAAGGCGCTGTCCTCCAAACCCACAGGCCTGGGCAGGCAAAGTCCTTTGCTGAGTTTGTCCCCAGGACAGGTTTTCGGCCCATCTGCCTCACAGTGCGTGGGTTTCTGCTCCCCTGCTCTCCCCACAGCCCAGGTGTCCGGGCTCTGGTGAGTCAGAGAGGTGGGGGCACAGCCCAACACAGGCTGGGAGCCACGGTGTTCTTTGTGGGGGCGACCTAATAAATGCACCTGTCCTCTGCGTTCTTGGTCTTCCCAGGAGACATACCAGCAGGCTCCCAGCTGCCTGGTTCCAAATGTCAACACGAGGTAACTGCCCCTCCGAGTGATGATTTAGTGCACGGCCTTTCAGCCACTTTGGGCAGTAAATTCTGTCCTATGCAGGCTTGAACAACGTTCTGAAATTCATTCCAACAACAGTAGGAACGCGGGGATTTCTGGCACTTGCAGGTCTGTATGTTGTGGCAACTTTGACCACCCACCCCCCCCCCACCCCTCCAGTGAAAGATCCAGGACAAAGCCTCTCTTTTATGTGTTCCCATGGCACCGTGTGCATCCACAGCACAGCTTACCCCAAGATGGTGTGCGGGGCTGCTCTTTCTCACCCCATGGCCTCCCCAAGATGGGAGCTGCGGGCATGCGACCTGTCTTACTCACCCCTGAATCTCTCAGGACCCCAGCACATGGCAGGTGCCTGACGTCTATCGAGTGGATGAATCCAAAAAATGAATGAAGGAAATTTAGGCATTTTTTTTTTTGCCTGAAAGATGCCCAGGGACTATTACGGCCATTCTCAACTGTGGGCAGATTTGCCTCCCCGGGGACATTTGGCAATTTCTGGATACATTTTTGGTTGTCACCAATTCAGGAGTCAGGAGGGTGCTACTGGCATCTATGGGATGGAAGCCAGGGATGCTGCTAAACATGCTATAATGCTTAGGACAATCCCTTCACACCAGATGAGAAAACTGAGATTCAGAGAGGTCAAGTAAGTTGTCCAAGAACACACAGCTCTTCAATAGCTGGGATGAGATCCAAACTAAAATATGTCTGACACCAACTCTATGGTCTTACTTTGTGCCCCACAGCGAAAGCCAGAGAACAGTGGGGATCCCAAAGCATGCATGGCTGATGGTGGTTATGTCATTAAATTTTGCCTTTATTCTGAGTTTCCCTCATTGATGAGACAAAGATGAGGAGAAAAAGCAGCCACCTTGGACCAAATGTTTCTTCCCAACAAGACTGTTTGGATTCCCGAATTTCCCCCAGTGAGTCACTGTCTCCTGTTAGGGTGAGAATCTGTACTTGTGATGATGCTCTCCCACCTGCTGGAACATCCTTGGCTCCCATATGTTTGTCCAGCTCCTATCTATCTCTCAAGAACAACATGAGGGTCTCCTCCTCTGTGGTGCCCTGTCTGACCCCCTCAGGAGGGAGCCGCCACCTGACCTCCAACAGAGGGCATCAAAGGGGCTCTCGGGCAATGCCCAACTCACATGCCTGGGCTTCAGCCACATCTTGGGGGCCCCAGGCCTCTCCTGCCACTTCCCTGCCCAGCCCTTGGGCCCCCTGTTCCCAGTCCGTGGGGTCTCCCTAAAACAGTCCAGGCAGCAGACCCACGTGCTCATCTGCCCAAGGAGGCTTGCTCAGTGGCCCTCTTGGCCTTGCCAGGCCGCCCCACCGCACCACAGTTAGCCATGTCACCCACTGTGTCACGACTCCATCCCACTCCTCCAGCAAGCATCCAAGCGATGACTTCTGTACCATGGCTGAACACCCACATGGCTCTTTATATATTCAGGCCGTGTGTGCCCGCCGGGCTTCTGGAGGCAGGGCGTTTGGGTCCAGATCCCGGCTCTGTCGCTTTCTAGCTATGAGATCTTGGGCAGGCTGCTTAAATTCTCTGTGCCTCATAGGAAGAGCAAAGATATATCAGCAGCTACCTCCCAGCCACGTTGCAGGAATGAAATAAAGAGCTTAGCCAAGCACCCGGCACCTAGAAGTGCTCTGTAGGCATCCGCTCTGATCGTGGCCTGGGCCCTGCCCCTGGGAGCTCAGCTGCCCCAAGGCTTCAGGGACAGTGTCTCAGCAACCATTGGCTCATTGAGGACACTAGTGTCAGATGCTGGGACAGTGGTGGGCAGACAAGCTCTTCCGTGATGCCACGGGGCAGGAGTGCCTTGGCAAGTGGCCTTCCTGAACCCAGACGCTGACTTTCTATACATAGTCTTTTCTCAATTCCTCCCATCCCCTCATCTGACATTCTCATGGCTACTTAGGATCCAAGAAGCTCTTGCACACATGGCCCACCTGATCCTCCTCTTGTTACAGTTAATACCACCTTCATTCCTTTTTTTTTTTTTTTTTTAAGATTTTATTTAAGGGGCACCTGGGTGGCTCCGTGGGTTAAACCTCTGCCTTTGGTTCAGGTCCTGGGGTCTGGGGTCTTGGGATCAAGCCCCGCATCACATCAGGATCTCTGCTCAGCAGGGAGCTGGAGCACAAGCAGAGGGGAGTGGCAGACAGAGGGAGAGGAAGAAGCAGGCTCCCCACTGAGCAAGAAGTCCAATGCAGGGCTCCATCCAGGGACCCTGGGATCACGACATGAGCAGAAGGCAGGGGTTTGACCAACTGAGCCACCCAGGTACCTCTACCCCCATCCCTTTATAAGTGTGGGTCTTGGGATCAGAGAGGTTCAGTGGCTTAGCAGGGGTCACACAGCGCTTAATCTGAATTCGAAGCTAGACTTTCTGTTTCCCAGGCATGCTCCACTCCACAAACCTCCCTAGAGTCATGGAATGGATCCATCCTGCACCTACCTGCCCAGAGGTCAGGGAGAGAAGAGAGACGACCCAGAGAGAGCCTAGGGTAGTGGTTCTCAAGCCTGCTTGAGAATTAGATTCACCTGGGGAGAGGATGTGGAAAATTAGAGCCCATGTGCACCGCTGGTGGGAATGTGAAGTAGTGCAACCATTATGAAGACTAGCATGGGGAGTCCTCAAATTTTTTAATTATAAAAAATTAAAAATAGAACTACCATATGATCCGGCCATCGCATTTCTGAGTACATACCCAAAAGAATTGAAAGCAAGTTCTCAAAGACATACTTGCACGTCCATGTTCATAGCACTATTACTCACGATAGCCAAGAGATGGAAGCCACCCAGATGTCCATCATCAGATGAACAAATAAGCAAAATGTGGTAGATACAGAAAAAGAAGTATTGTTTGGCTTTAAGAAGGCAAGAAATCCTATCACATGCTACAACCTGGATGCGCCTTGAGGAGACGATGCGAAGTGAAATAAGCCAGTCCTCGACAAATACCGCCCGATGATAGCTAAAGTAGTCAGATGGGTCGAAACAGAAAGTAAAAGGGTAGTTACCAGGGGTTGAAAGGAAGAGAGAATGGGGAGTTGTTTCATGGGTATGGAGTTTCAGACCTGTAAGATGACCAAGTTCTGGAGATCTGTCTCCTAATAAAGGGAATACAGTTAACACTACGAACTGTACGCCTAAAAATGGTTAGGATGGTGGGGCGCCTGGGTGGCTCAGTGGGTTAAGCCTCTGCCTTCGGCTCAGGTCATGATCCCAGGGTCCTGGGATAGAGCCCTGTGCAGAGAGCCCGCTTCTTCCTCTCTCTCTCTCTCTGCCTGCCTCTCTGCCTACTTGTGATCTCTGTCTGTAATAAATAAATAAAATCTTTTAAAAAAAAAATGGTTAGGATGGTAAATTTTGTTATGTCTTTATACCACAATAAAAAAATCTTGTTTTTAATTCATTGAATGTCCCTTGCTTGGGCCCCAACCGAGATAAATGAACTCGGAATTATGAAGTGAGCCCCAAGCAGTGAATGTTTTCAAACCTCCTCCCACCAACCCCCCTCCAGCTCACTTCCTAGGGAATGAGGTCAGCCTGGAGACAGGCTCTCCCTCTCTCCTTGCTACTCAAAGTCTGGTCTAGGCCAGCAGCACTAGCCTGGAAGCTTGTTAGAAATACAGAATCTCAGCTCTCAGCCCCACCCCGGACCTACCGCACCATAACCTGTACCTCATTACAACCTCGGGGGCATGGGTAAGTGGAACAGGTCCTACAGAGGACAGAAGGAACCCCTCTTGGTCCCATTCCCATAAGGGGCGATCTCTCTGCAGGAGAAGCGCCTCATCGGGCAAACAAAAATACAAGATGTCCAGCTGGATTTGCATTTCAGACAAATGACAAAGATTTTTTAGTAAAGTATGTCCTATACAGTATTTGGGATATGTACACTAACCTTTCTGTCATGGCTCATCTGAAATTCCCAGCGAAGGGGGAGCGGAGACAAGGGTATGGGATCACTGCAAATAATGGCTAAGAGCTGCTGGAACTAACTCAGGGGATGACAGACAGCACTGGGTCACCGTCAGGAGCAAGACCTGGCCCTTCCAGAAAGTCCCTTTAGGAAGATGTGTCCAGCTGAGGTTTCTCAGAGATCAGAAAAGGAAGAACCCACAGTTGTCCCCTCCCCTGCAGGCCAGCCCACCCTTCCAGAGATGGCTGCCAGCTGGGAGAAGGGTTCAAAGCTGCAGGCCACCTCAAGTACTAGCCTTGACCCTGGCTTTCATGTTTAACATTCTCCTGGGACTTCACAAGCTTGCAGGCAGGCATTTTTGCAGCCAGCAGGGGAGTCCTGAGCAGGGCTGTTAATGGGTATGGTTTCCCTCCATTGCCCATCCTCGCCTGGGGTCTGCACAGCCACTTGGGATGAAAGGAGCCCTCCATGGAGGACATGGTGACCGCGGGCATGACAGCCCTCTCCTGTCCTCTTTTCAGGCTGTCAGAGCCTACCGTGTCATCTGCCTGGGGAATGCCTTCAAGAGTGCCAATTAAAGTTGGGACAAACGTGTGTGATTGCAGAAGCCAGTTGAGTTGAGACACTGGGAACACAGTGACTTCTGCATAAAGCAGGTACCTGGAGAGCTGACCTTGAGAGAAGCACCAGCCACTTGTCAACAGCTGGAAATCTGCTGGGGGTAAATGGGCACACCAGTACTGAATTAGGCTCACAGGACTCAGGGACTTTTGAAAATTCAAAACCCTAACAGGATACAGGAAAATGACCACAGTGCTTCTGTAATCTGGTGGGGGAGGCAAAGCTGGGATAGCACGCGCTTGGATTCACAATAAAGTGGAAATTGTTCCCACAAGGGCTCCTGATGCTCAAGGTCATCCCGTTTTCCTCCTCTTCTCCGTCCTCCCCCCCCCCCAGCCCCGTCTCAGCGCAAAGAGCAATGGTCTGGCACTCAGGATCCCCCTACCTTGCCGCTTACTAGCCTTAGGACCCTTAAGAAGTTACCTGCTGCTTTGGGACTCGGTTTCCTCCTTTTAGGCAAAGTGGGAAGTAAGGAGGCAGACTGGAGCCTATGTTCAGCCCCACACTCTCAGTAGGAACAGCAGCTCCTAAGGGGCATAGTTGAGTCAGCCTCTCTAGGGGGGCTACAGAGTTGGACCCTTGTCCCACTCCATCCAACTGTCCTGACCTGCCCCTGAGTCAAGTCCAGCTCTGACAGGCGGGCTCAGTCAGCTTCATGGCTCCCCACTCCATCAGTGTAACACAAAATGGGAAGACGTCTATAGGCAGGCCATGGAGACAGGCCCTATGGATCAGCACAGACTTGCATGACAACTGGGGCACCTAGAAGCCCCCAGCCACGCCCTGCTCAGGGAGGATCACGAGTCCTCCTACGCCTCTCATCCTTGGAGATACACATCACCAACTGTCCAGCCCTAGAGACCTGGTAACCAGACCCCCCAGACTTCCCACCCAGACCCCGCCACTCAGAGGGCACCTGGGGCCTGCCCTGGGCCTCAAAAATTGAGAACCCTTACTCATTTCCCCCCCTTCCTTATAGCTGTAGAAGAATTGGAATTGTTAAAAGAATGTTCTAAAAATCTTCATGGAAAACAAACAAAGGAGGTTTTTTAAAAAAAGATCAGGGTGGGGAGACTTTGAAAAGAAAAAACCCATGTCTGGGTTTAGGAAGATGAGGTGGCTGAATTTAGGACACGGGCTTCTGAGGACCCCAGACACATCCCCCCGGTGTCCATACCTGCAAGCCCTCAGCCTGGGGAGGAAGCCATGGATTATAACTCTGGGGAGGTGGCTATGGTACGGCGAAAAGTCCACAGGCCTGGTTCTCCTGTGTGACCCTGAGCAAGTGGCTGGGCCACTCTGGGCCCCAGTTTCTCCCTCTGTAAAAGGGGGATGTGTGTATCCATCACACAGGGTGGCTCTGAGAACTGTGTGAAATAGATGTGAACATGTCTAACGCAGAGGAGACACTCCACAAATGCTGCCCTTCCCCCAGGTTTGGCTAAAATGCTACCCCAGCTAGACACTGTGACCAAGGATAAAGGCTTCAGGGAAGCAGGCACCGTCCTCATCATCTCTGACCTGAGGCTCCGGCACAAGACGGTGTCTACCAGTCTGACCCGGCCCTCCAGGTCAGCTCCTCCCAGACCTCAGATTCCAGAAACAAAACGTTTCCCCGAATGTTGTGTGTCCCCAAGGACCCCGAACGAAGGCCCTGCTCCGAGGATGGCGGGTCCAGAGGCTGTCCTCCAGGGACAAGTGCCCTGACCTGACTGTGCAGATTCCCTGTGGGCGGCAGCCATGAGCAGGCTTTGCACACAACATTCCCCATAATTCTCAGAGCAGCCCCTGATGTGAGCCCATGTCACCATTGCTGTCCTGTAGAAGTCAGTACTCGGTCCCACAGCTATGGCGGCGTTGGGGAGTGTTTGCTGGTACTCAAAACAGCAGTGTCTGACTCAGTGGATCTCAGTCCTGGCCAAAGAGAAGAATCATCTCAGAGGCTTTAAAACAGACCTGTCTCTGGGGTCCTTCCCCTGACCTTCTAATTCCGGGTCTGGATGGGCCAGGGTGTCAGTATTTCAGAAGCTCCTGGGGCCATTCCAATGTGCAGCCTGGGTGGAGAGTGCTGGCCATGAGTTCAAACAGTCCTTCCCCCTTCTGGAAAATTCCTTGCCTCCCTACCCCACCCCACCCCAGTGGGCGCCCTGCCCTTCCACAGTGCCACACACCTGCACTTAGCTTGAAGGCTTCTAGGCCCACCAGTGCTCAGGGGAAACTGAGGCTGGGATGGACTTATTAGCATTGGAGGCCCCACTGTTCGTCTTTTGCTCTCTGCCGCCCCCTATTGATAGCAAAAAGCAGAACATGTCAGAGCGTTCCCCTAGCTTCCTTTACTTCTCCCATCAGACAGATTTGGAACCTCTGGGTCACCCATGCACCTCTACTCCCAGCCCCCCAAGGTCAGGCTTCTGGCCCCCTCCACCCCGCTTGGTTATCAGCGATCCAGCTGCCCTGTAAGATTCGTCTGCCCTCCCTCTGTAGCTCAGTGAGGCAAGTCCCAGGTAGTCCTTGCAAAAGAGCTCGGCTCCAGGCCTGGGCAACAGCTGGCTGGCATAGTGGGCCATTCTGCACGCCAGAGGGGTAAATTCCATGGCCCTGTCCTCCCTGTGGTCACACCCAACTCACACAAGCCCAACCCTGGGCTCAGGACCAAACCCACCACAATGTTCATTTATTTGCCTGACCTCAGCCTTACTGAGTGTGACCCCTGGGGCCAGGGCAATTGTTCTCAGGGCAGCGTCTATTTTGGGCTGGAGTCTGTGCCCAGCCCTCCAGTTTTCCATCCCTTCTTTTAGTTTCTAATGTAGAAAGAATCTCAACCTTGAGAGGGTGCTCCTAGTACCACGAGGGGGCACCTGATGGCTAGGGGGTCCCTAGAAGGATCAGCTCTTGCCCAGCTCTGCTCAGTGAGGCCCCTGCGGTCTCCTGGGGCTCTGTTATAGAGGGAGATGAACTGTCCTGAACAGGTTCTTCCTCCCCCAGGCCAATGGCACTGTCCAGCCTGCTCTCCTGGAAGCCAAGGCCAAGGGCACAGACTGTCCAGCTAGATCCTGAGCCACCAGCCTCTGGAAGCACAAGACCTAGATGGCTTTTTTCTTTTCATAGAGAAGAGATGTACAGAAATAGACAGGGACAGACAGACAGCTCTTGGCAAGCATCAGAAGCTAAGGTCTATCTCTCCTAATATAAATTTTCCATCAGTTAACAAGTATTTGTGAGTGATTCCCGAGAGCCAGTGTATACGTGTGTGTGTGTGTGTGTGTGTGTGTGTGCGCGCGCTTACGTGTCTGTGTCAAACCTTGATTTGTAACGGAGAGGCTCTGTAACTGAATTTTTGACTGTGTTTGTGACTGAATAGCAGGGTTCCTGCTGGCCATGGGGGTGAGTGTGTGTGCAAGCAAGAAAGCTACCTCGTGTGTTCAGACAGGGGGTGTGGTGCAGGGACAGGAGCAAGGCCTCCGGAACCACACTACATCGGTTCAAATCCTGCCTCTGCCCCTTGACCCATTCTGGTATGACCTTAGGCCAGTGCTTACCTCTTGTCTCAGTCTTCCCACCTGTTGTTAAGTGGGGCTAATAAAACACGAGAGTGCCTTGCACAGAGGAAGTGCTTAGTAGATGTTAGCTGTTGTTACGAACTTGGCACTATGGGGGGACTGAAAGTTAGATATTCACTCCACTCATCCTTTTTGCCATCAAAAGGAATGAGCCACAGCAGATGCAACAATGGAGGGGGACCTTATATAATATTGAGTGCAAAGGACTTCGAAGATTATGTACAGTATAATAGGCTTTGTATAGGCTAAAAATAACTACAGTAAGACATACTTTTTAGGAATACATATGGATGCAATGAAGTGAAATAAAAGGGAAAACAGGAGAACGATAAAGTCAAAATTAAGAAAGACGATCATCTCAGTGGGGAGACACTGGGATGGGGTGAGGCCGGATCACATGTTCGGATGTAGGTTTTGTTAAATCCTTGCTTTGTTTTGGATGACAAGCTCTTGGGTGCATATTCGATTAATAAAAATAACTAAATAACTATATAAGTAAATGAAAGTAGAGCATGCATGGGCCAAGAGAGAGAATGTCACGAGACAGAGACTGTGATAAAGCCAGTTGTAAGCGTCAGTGGTACGAAAGGGGGGAAATAAGAAAAAATATATCGAGTACCCATCGCAGGCTAGAGATTGTCCCTGGCTCTGGGTTTATGCCAGCGAGTGCAGTAGAAAAAGAAAATTCCCACCTTTTTGGAGCTCACATTCGAGTGTAGGGAGATAGACAGTCCCCACAATACCCAGCGTCCGTCTACGAGTGTCACGGACAGATATGAAGATCCGGGAGACAGGAAGCAGGTGGTCTGGGAAGATGTGATGGAGAAAGTGGCATTTGAGCCAAGTCCTGAGGAAGGGGAAGGAAGAGACTTGTCCATTTCTGAGCTTCGGGGGGACTGAGCTTCTAGGCAAAGGAAAGAATCTGGGCAGAGGCCCTGAGGCAAAGGGACCTGAGAACTGGCTAGCGAGGCCAGAGTGGAGTGACCCCAAGGGCCTTGCAGGCCACTCAGGGGACTTTGGCTTTTATTCTGAGCCACATTGAGAGCCACTGGTTCTGAGCAAAAGAGAAAACCATCTGATACATTTTAAAGGATCTCTCTGGCTGCGGCCTTGAGGATGGCTCATGGCGGGTGAGGTGGGGAGGCTGGTATGCCAATCAGGAAGCTATTGTAGAAACCCAGGTGGGAGAGCAGGCTGCCGGAACCCGAGAGAACAGCAGAGGAGGCGAGAATCGGTCAAATCCCAGACAGAACTACCAGCCAGCTATTGCTCTCCTCGGAGGCTCCCAGGCGGGCGGCAAAGACCGGACACAGGGCCAAACACCTGCAAAGCATCATCTACCATGGACCGTACCGCAGCTCACGTCCAGTCAGCTGCGACCCCCTTGCCTTACCTGAAGAGCACCTTGTCAGCTGTAGGGAGTGTGCTGGCAGCCTCGGCCCTGCTCCTTGGACCCTGGCTCTGGGCACCCCTGCCTCTGGGAAGGAGGTCCTCATGCTCTTTTCCAAACCCTCCTGCAGCCAACCTGACCGGAAACCCTGGGCATCTGTGTGGCCCCCCAGGCAATGGACCTTCCCCAGCTCCAAGAATCCCTCCTCATGGCCGGGCTTGTCCCCTGAAGTGAGGCACCCTCTGAAGGCCTCATCAACCCTGAAAGGAGCTGGGAGCTCCCATCTAACCCACACAGCGGGTTAGGACCCAAGGCTGCCCCCTGCACCTGGACCGCAGAGAGGACACTCAGGACCACCGGCTTCCAGGGGTCCCCAGGCTGCATTTAAGGCCAGAAAAACCCTGCGGCTCAGGTACGCTTCATCAAGGCTGTTGGCAGCTGGTCACCCTCCCTGGCTCCTCCCCATCCTGCCTCCTTTAGGACTAGAACATGGAATGCATTTTTATTTGACTTTTCCTAGGTGAAAATGGTGCGGGCCTGGGGGTAGGGAAGCTGGACAGAGTGTGATTTACACTTTCCCTGAGTCCTCACACCTCCCAAGGGCAGCTGCTCACAGAGCCACGGGCAGACGTGTAACATTGCATGGCTGCTCCCTGAGCCATTCCAGCAAGGACCCCCCCATTTCTGCAGAAGCACCCCGAAACCCTGGATGAGCCAAAGACCCTTTGGAAAGGGAACAGCGGAAGGTGGGTGCTGAGATGTGTAAGGTTCTGGCAAAGATGCCCCTCAGAAAAACTACGCATACTTCCTGAAGCCCATACCTTCTGAGGTCACCCCTGTTCCATTTTCTCTCCACGATAAACGGTTGACTCTTGGCTGCTTCTCTGTTCTATCTCAGCCTTGGAGCCCTGCTCAGCCTCGAGCAAGAAAGGCCATTTGCCCCGGATACAGACTTACAAGGCACCCTCTGGCCTTTTCAGAGAGGGCGTCCCCCTATAAATGCCATAGTACGGTTTCTCAACATTGGCACTATTGACATGTTGGGATTCTTTGCTGGGGGTGGGGCTCCTGTCCAGCCCCCAGCCAGCACCCCAGGCTTCTTCCCACTAAACATCAGTAGCACCCCTTCCCCCTTTTAGGACAATGAAAAATGTCTACAGACATCACCAAATGCCCCCGGGAGAGTGGAAGGGCATAGGTAAAGTCACCCCGATTGAGGAGCACTATGTCACAGCAATATGATCAGAACATCTGGAGACAGCTCAGTCCAGTGACCAGTACAGAAAACCAGGCTGGGCGTTAGGAACTGTGTGATCTTGCTCAGGAAGCCTAACCTCTCTGGGTTTCACTGTCATGCTCTATAATATAATAATAACAGCCCATAGGCACTCAGGGCTGGCCCTCTGCTGAGCACCTCACATGGGTTTTCTCATGTAACACGTTTCTTCCCTTTTAATTCCTCACAGTGTTTTCCCGGAAAAGGTGCTGTTCCTATCTTACGGATGAGGAAATTGAGACTCAGAGAGGTTGGGCAACTTGCTCAAGAACACACAGCAAGAAGGCAGGCAGTTGGAACCCAAGAGGCTGCAGTCCTGGCCACAGTTCTGCTCTCCCTCCTTCCCAGAGGGGCTTGGGACTCCAGACTACCTCTGAAGTCCTTTGTACTCCCACAACTGTGTCATCCGACTGATGTTGCTACAAAAGGAACGTTCACTGGCTGTCTGTGTTCTTTGAGTCCCCCTGCCCTGCCCTTCGGGACACGGGCTGCTCATGCTTCCCCTCATTCGATATGCTCCTACTATGTTCTGTGTGCTGTGCTGGCGTCCAGCTGTCGACAGGACATGGAATTTACCCTCTGGTGAGGAGACAGATATCAAATAGCTCATTACATGAGATTTTTATATATAACTGTGATCAGGGCTAACAAGGGACCGGACCTAGCCCAGAGGGTCAGGAGAAGGACCACCTAGCTGCTCTCTGATGGGTGTGCAGGGGTTCAACCCATGAGGTTGAGGGAAGCCAGCTCCCAGAGAGAGCAGCTTGCATACCACCCCAGGAGGGAAAGAACACTGCTTCTTCCAGAAACCAAAGGGAAGAGGGTGCAGGAGGAGGCAAACAGGTGGGCAGGCCCTGTGGGTCCCAGCAAGAATTTCTGCCTTTGTCCTAGAAGCACCAAGAGGTCAGCAAAGATGACATATTGCTCTGGAAAGATCGGGGTCAAGGTGGCAAGAGGAAAGGCAGAGAGGCCATTTGGGCTGCAGAGCTAGTGCATGGGAGAAGCTTTGGGCTACATGAGGACAGGGGGAGCAGAGAAGAGCCAGACTCCAGGGACGTTGAACACGCAGAGCCTAGGGGAAGCAGGTGGGCTGAAGCAGGAGGCCGGGTGGACGGAGCCAACGGCGGTGCTGTTCACGGGACGAGGACGTGGTAGGTGTGGACCCGCTGCATTTGAGGGGTTCTGTGCAGGACAGCATCAGTGCAGGACAGACCAATCTACCAGCTGGTTGACCGAGATCTACCAGCTGGGGCCCAGACCTCCTTCCTGGGGGGAGGCCCCTGCTGACTTAGGCACACCCGGGACAGGAAGAAACTAAACCACAAAGAAGGCACACGGGCCGGCAGCAAAGTCCTGGGGAGGGAGCCCGCGTAATGAAATTGTGGGTTATTATTACTGTTACCTTATCAGATCCGACAAGATCCTTGGGCAAGGGGGGCCGCTGCAGCCCATGATTCAATATAAACGGGCTCTTGGGTGGCGGTTGGCTGTGGCATCGATTCCTATTCACTCAGAAGCTAAATCACAGTGCTTGTGTGAAACGTGTGTGAAATATCCCTTTTTCATGCACTAGCAATGAAAGGGCGCCACAAATCTGTAGCCAAATGAATGTACTTATGAGTAATGGGAATCCGCACGTGGGCATCGTTTTATTAACGCGTACAAGCCAGCTTCATGGACGCTTGGATTTCACGTTAAAGAGAGCATTCCGGCCCCCCGGGGAGGGGAGGCAACACCAGCAGGCAGGCCCGCGTTCGTTGCTAACCCAAGCCTCAGGAATTTAAAACTGCCCTGAATGCCATCCGGCTGCTCCCACCACCACCTAAGGTCAGCGTGGGAGAGGAGGTCAGGCCACTCGGCTCCCCGACAGGACAGCGCAGGGGGGGATGCTGCTGCAGTGTCCCCGGTTCATCGGCAGTAGATCTGGGACCAGAACCCACACCCCCTGACAGATCCAGGCCATGACGTTTCTGCCGCTGGGCTCAGGACTCGGGCTAACCTTTCCAGAGACTTCAGATGTCTAGGGCCCAGGATTGAGTCTCTGCTGAGACCACCAGAGGAAATGAAAGTAAAGACCATTTCTAAAGTCCCAGATCAGCTGGCGGAGGACACTGCATCTGGGCAGACATTTTGGTGGCTATGGCATGCAGGGAGCTGGGGGACGGGGTCCTTTGGACAACCAGGCATGGGAATCTGGGAGCAAAGTCTCGTTCACATATCTGCTCTAAGATAATGCATACTCCGCCTACTTCTGGAAAAAGATTTTGGGTGGTTTGTTATATACCATGTACCCACACGCAACAAAACGGTCCAGCCTGACATCAGATTGCAAGTGGGTTTTTTTGTTGTTTTTTGGGGGGTTTTTAAAAAAAGATTTTATTTATTTATTTGACAGACAGAGATCACAAGCAGGCAGAGAGGCAGGCAGAGAGGGGGAAGCAGGCTCCGTGCTGAGCAGAGAGCCCGATGCGGGGCTCGATCCCAGGACCCTGAGATCATTACCTGAGCCGAAGGCAGAGGCCCAACCTACCCAGGGCACCACCCAGGCGTCCCTGCGGAAGTGTTTTTAATAGTCAAAAACTGGAAGCAATCATAGTGTCCCTCTATAGGGGGCTTGTTTAAAAAAAATTCTATCCATGCATCTGGTAACTACTTCACGGCTATTAAAAAAATAAATAAGCAAATAAATAAATAAATAAATAAATAACTGAGGAAGCGATCTGTGTGCTAATATGAAGACATTTCAAGGATACATGCAAGGAAAGAAGAAAAGCAAAGGTACAGGATATACGGAAGGTATTTTTTTTATGGTAAGGTGGAAAACGAAAGATACATATTCGAGTTTCTCCATTTTGGAAGAAAGTAACACTGGAAGTATAAATCAGAAAATTATGTAAACGGTCGCCTACAGAAGGCAAAAGAGGGAGAAGGAGAGCTCTGGGTATATACCTTTATATGTCATTTTGACTTTTAAACCCTATAAATGCTTTACCAATTCAAAAATTCTAATTCAGTCAAACACAAGAGTAAAGGGGAAGGAGGAAATAATTTTTAGGCACAAGCACCACCAAGGTCTCCCTTCTGCCTTCTCTGAAAAATGGGTCCTAATATTGCCTTGCCTGGGATCCCGCAGTCCCAAGGACCCAGGAGGGTAGGTCACCAGCCTCCAGCCTCCTGGAGGCTGGGAACAGGGGGACAGATAGGCAGCCTGATGGAGCTGCCCGCGGTGGCCTGGCATCCCTGCCTTGGCAGCGGAGGGAGGAGGTGAAGGCCAGGGCTGGTACCAGGCCAGTGCCGTTCAAGGTTGCCCACCTCGGGAGGGCTATGCCACGTCCGCTCCCTGACTCAGCCCTGAGTCACAGTTGTCCCAGCTGCTGGCATTCCATGGTCCCACAGCAACCAAGCTGCTCTAAGAATGTGTTTACACCATTAGGCTCTGGCCTGCCCGTGGCTCCAGCCCACCCCACCCCAGGCCCTCCTCACTGTGCCCCCAGTTCTGGGGAGCAGCACCCTCACTCAGGATGGCGGCTTTGGCCCTGGAAGCGTGCTCTCCCCTCACGGGCTCTTCTCTGACCTGCTCGCGGAATAGGAGGGGCAACCAATCATCCAATCAATGACAACTCACTGCCACCACCCAGATGTCCATTAGTGAAATTAATTCTAGTCTATTAATAGATGATGTCCATACTCTAGAAAACCATATTATAAAAAACAAGAGTGAGCAATGTGAGTAGTTTTTTTAAAGATACATTAAGTAGAAACACAAACTGCAGAACATAATACGTAGCTTGATCTCATGTTGGGGCCATCTGGATCTATTTTCCAGAGCCACAGTGACCATACAGATAGAATAATGCCATGCTAGTCCCTGGGAGGGGAAGGGGAGTTATAGTTCCTTTCGCTTTCTCGGTGACACACTTGTAATTCTTTTCTTATATGAAGCAGTTATTATATTTGTAATCTGAACACAGATATCTCACATTCATTATACACTTCGTTGGGCTGATTTGCTCTGTCAGAGGCTCAGGACAAGAAGTGCCCTCCCAACCCTGCACTTCCTGGCAGAAGAGAAACTGAGGCTCAGAGAGGTCATTATTTTCTCATGCAGAATCATACAGTGAGTGAGCTGACAGCAAAGTGGCACCCAGAGTTCCTATCTCCCGACAGATGCCTGTGCTCTTTCCACAACACCATGTGGCCTTAGAATAAAATGAGTTTGTATTTGTGGAGGGTTTCTTATGTGGCTGATAGGGGGAAAAGGGGGAAATACTGCCCCCCCCCCAAAAATAAAAAGACGTAGCACCCCAGGACTCATTCCCTGCTTACAAGTCAATACCATCACCATTGACTGATGGAAGTTTCCAGACAAGTGTTCATTCAAAGATGAACCATTAACTGTAAATCAAAACCTAGAGCGAGTGCTGAGTTATAAAGCAAATTAGAATAAGCGGGTAAACGGACAGCTGATCTCGGCCCCAACGGCCAGGGCTAGGAGAAGGAGCACTTTCCGACTCAGAGAGGCAACAGAGGACCGGGGTCAGGGACGGCTGCTTCAAGGGGTGTGTCTCTAACCGAAAAGAAGCCCCCCCCCCCCCAGAAGCAGGTGAAATAGCAGATGATCCATTCATCAACCCGTTCCAGGACTTGCTCCGGCTTCACCCAGGGCAGCCTAAAGGCCACGCCGGATGCCAGGTCTCTGGGGCCTGGCCCCACGTGCCTCTCCCACCCCCAAGAGCACGGGGCAGCCGGCCAGAAACGGGGCCGACTGGCCTGCGGGAAACTGAAGCAGCCAAAAAGCACAATACACACCAGCTCAGAGACAGGTGCTACCTGTCTCCCTCCCAGGACACCCGCGTCACGCTGGGCACCCTTCTGGCCACTCCGGGAATTCTGAGTATGGTCTGTGTGTGCGCGTTCACACGTGGGACTACCTGACCGGAACGGACATGCGCATACGCTTTTTTAAACGTTTGATGAACTCTGGCTACTCCTTCCAACGTTGTTACCTTACTTCCCTGTTAAACTCACTCCTCACTGTGCCGCCACGTCAGCAGGGCAGGTAATCTCATTATTTCCATTTCGTAGACAAGGAAACTGAGGCTCGCGGGAGCTTGCTGGCTGTCATACTACTGCACGGCGGCAGAAAGGGTAGAAATAAAGACTGAAAGTTGGTGAGGGTCCATAGGGGCCAAGGGCTCGCTCTGGATCATTTCATTTGCTAACCCCCCACCCCCGCCCAGCCATAGTGGGAGGGAGGACCCCATCTTACGCCTAAGGATACCAAGGCTTAGGAAAACCCAGTCACCTGCGTGAGTAGTGAAGCCAGGATTAACAGCAGGCCCTCTGACCCCCAAGCTGAGGTGTGCAGTCACTATGAAAAGCACAGTGGGGGACAACTTCATGCTGGGCACTGGGTAAGCCCCTCCCCCCAATATCAGTACGAACAGTAGCTTCCTGAGCCTTACAACGAGCCAGGAGTGGGCTGAGCTCTACCCACACAGACTCTAGAAGAGGACGCACGTGTCCACATCTCTGAATCCTGGCGTGGCACGGAGCTGGTCTCCTTGCTGACTCAAAGCGCCCACCCCAGCCCTGTTGTTTCCTTGGGTCCTTCTCTTGCATTTCTGCCGTGCCAATTAAAGGACAGCGTGGGCTCTCTGTGAGCAAGTGCCCTTGACTGCTATTCACACCCTAACAAACTGCACGTACACCCCACGAGGAGAGTCGAAGCCCCCCCGGCCAGCTCTCTGCACCCAAGAATCTAGGCCAGCCCCCAAGGGTGCCTCCAGTTCCTCCACGTCCACTCAGACCACTGCTGCCCACCTTTCCCACAACCCCCGCTCAGGCCGTCTTCTCTCACTGCCTGAAGGAATGATTTGACAGTGATAAACATTTCCACATGAAGGCTTGGGTGTCTCTGAGTCATAATTTATTGCTTTGTTTCTGTGCTTTATACTTTCTTTCTTTTTTTTTTTTTTTTTAACTTAAAAAGGAGGGCAGGAGTGATGAGTGTGGACGGGATGAGTAATCCCAGCTCCTCTGGGCTCCGGTGGGCAGATGGAAACTAGAGGTGGAGATAGAGTGGAGGAAAGGATGGGAGTGGCCGGGAGGGCTGAGCAGGGGGGGCACTGACCCCTGCTCTGGACGGGGAGGACCCGGGCCCCCGCGTCAGATAGTACTGCAATCCAAACAAGGTTTATGTGTTCAGCTGCAGAATGTGGGCGGGCGGCGGCAGGAGACAGGGAAGTATTCCAACGAAGTGATCCACAACTAACAAAGGGATGGTCCGTGCAGATCTCCCCCAGTTTCAAGGTCCAGGTCAAGTGCCACCTCATCCGGATGGCCCTCCGCAGACCACCCCAACTGAGAGCACTCCCCTCTACCTCTGAATCGGAGACGTTCATTTGTCTCAAGGGCTAGATGGCTTTGCTAGTCCCCATCATTGCTTGCTCTCACTGCCCACCCCCCCAGGTCCATTGTGAGCTCCTGAAGGGCAGAGACCTTGTTTTTACCGCCTTTGTATCTTTTGAGCATGTGACACCCCCTACAATCCATTCTTGAGGTGACGTGTGACACCCCCTGTGTACAGAGTCACAAGCCTCCAAGCAAACCCTCGTGGACCAAGCATTGGAAAATGGTCCCAGACAAAAATCACACAATTTCACCTTTGCTCTTGGGCTCTCTACTGTGTACGAAGCCCTTCCATAGTCTTGTAAAGTACGTGATAGGTGATATTAAGCTCATTTTACAGATAAGAAAACTGGGACACAGAGTGAGGGATTAATCGATGACTAGGGAGTAAACAGAAACAACTCTGCAACTAGGGTTCTAACTTATTTTCCCTGAAGGGGCTGGAGGTGTCTACCTCCTTTGAAGCCTATGACAAATAATCTTGGGGAACGCCGCATCGCCAGAGCCCACCCTCATGCAAGATGTCCAGTGCCAATCAGCCAAACCAAGGCTCCAGAGAAATCTCTCTGGCTTCGTTCAATACAGACTTTTCCAAACTGGACCTCCCCTGGAATTCTTCTGCACTGGGGACATATTCTTCTGACCCACTGTGAATTTCCTAAAGTGGAAGTCACACTCCCAGGAGAAGCTGCGTATGATGGATGAAGGAAGGCTTAAGCTGGGTGGATAAAGCGCTGATGATGAAATTTCAGGGCTCAGCCAACTAGCCCTGAAATATCCAAAAGGATATTTCTTCTTCTCTTCTTCTTTCTTTCTTCTTCTTCTTCCTCTCCTCCCCCTCCTCCACCTCCTTCTTTTCTTTCTCCTCCTCTTCCTCCTCCTCCTTCTCATTATTATTCTACTTGTTATCATCAAACTTCTCAAACGCGCACAAATAGAGGAGCCTAATAAATCTCTAGGTGTCCATCACCAGCTTCAACAGTATGCAACGATCTGCTATTTTTGCTTCATCTTTTTGATCTGGAATATCTTAGAGAAAAGCCCAGATATCATGTCATCTGTAAATACCTGTCACAGTATTACATGCCTTAAAAAATTCATAACAATTCCTGGATATCTAACGCCCATCCTGGATCTAATGTTCCTGGCTTCTCTCAGATTGGTCCATCTACGGCAGGTAGGCCTGAAATCAGAACTCAAACTGGACCCACAGAGTGCATTTGCTTGGTGTATCTCTTAAGACTTTACCAGTCGGGGCACCTGGGTGGCTCAGTCAGTTGAGCATCTAACTCTTGATTTCGGCTCAGGTCATGATCTTGGGGTCATGGGATCGAGCCCTACGTTGGGCTCTGTGCTCAGCAGGGAGTCTGCTTTTCTCTCCCTCTCCCTCTGCCCCGTTTATGGAGGGCATTTGTCCTGAGGTTTCAGTGTGGCTGTGTGGATAGCCTCCCTGCATTGGCGTTTTGCCTATTTCTCTAGTTCCTGTGTAAAATGGTGGTTAGATTTACCAGCTTGAGCAGATCTGGTTCAGCTTTACAGCAAGCAAATATCATGGGTGATGCTGTGTCCTTCCTATTGCATCTGTCTGTCCAGATGACCCAACCACACACAACCAAGTGTTGACCCAATCTTGAAAACGGTGCCTGGTATTTGTTTTTTGTTTTTTGTTTTTTGTTTTTTGTTT
The DNA here is from genome assembly GCF_011764305.1 of Mustela putorius furo. Taxonomy (NCBI): domain Eukaryota; kingdom Metazoa; phylum Chordata; class Mammalia; order Carnivora; family Mustelidae; genus Mustela; species Mustela putorius. The sequence continues at coordinate 41,379,042 of NW_025422010.1, forward strand.
TTCCACAGAGAAATATATTTATTTTTTCTTTAGAATTTGGCTCAGAACAGTAACATAAAAATATTTACATTAAAATAAATTAATGTGATTAAGCATATGTAATAATTATGTTGGAATATATTAGCCTTTTCGTGAATTTAATAAAAACTAAGATTTGGTTTTAGATTTAGTACCATCCTTCCAAATATTTGGTATAAAACTTGGTAGCAATGCACCTATCTAGAGGACAGGGCAGTCAGAGATGTCACCAAGGGACAATCAATGCCCTTCACAGTCCGCTACCTCCCCTGGGGCATATTAGCAAAGCTAATATGGACCCATGGGTTTGGATACCTTTTTGAGCAACTAGATCCTCCCAGTGCCTCCAAAGTTATATACCACATCCTAAAATGTGCTTCTAGATGCATCTCTAACCCTTTGGGACTTGCCCATTTTTCTAAGATTTCACGGGAGACTCTCTCCAACGATGAGGTTCCAAAATTCTACCACCATATCCTTTCTTCGCCTGTCTCTGTGTGACTTTTAACCTTCCCTTTCTTCTTTTTAAAGAAAAGACCTATTTAAATGACCAGCCAAGCTGGGGACCCTGTGCTCCCTACAGTCCAGGCCCTACCAGCAACTCTGTGGGCTTAGCCAGAATCCCAGGGTCTCAAGAGCCTGTGGGTTCCTCCAGCCGTCTCCTAGAAGATGAGTCAGAATCTCAAGGAGAACAAGAACACATAGTTGAATATGATAAATATGCATCCAAAATTTTTAAAAACCAAATTACACAAATCAAGCTTATTCTGAGAGGTTCGTTTTGCCAGGGGTCTCTAGTGCTCCAATCAGCATAATTAAATACCAAGATCTCTCTAGAATTGATTGTGGTTTTCACATTTTTTTCCTCCTCCAAGGACCATTTCAGTGGGATGATTTTAAGCTAATAAGAACCCCCAAATTAGAAACTAATTAAGGAGATGGAAAATACAAACGTATTTGTTTTTAGTCAGGCACTATTTTTATCAGAGGAATCATGAAAAATTAAAATTGTTAAATACCCATACGAAGGTTGTCAGTCAAGGGCAATGTGGCTTTCCGCCTCTCCCGGCTACAGAAGTGTAAAGGGATAGATCAGAAACCACTCCCTGTGTACCCCCAGGAAGCAACAGAGAGGCTAATGTTAAAGAACAGAATGACACACTGTTAGAGGCATGGGGAGGGAAAGCGTGCCGCCCTAAGACTCTCGAATCTTTGGTGATTGAGGTTCATAGTTCCCCTTTGGAAATGCAAATGCACCTGGCATCTTGGCAACACATGTTCTCACGCCCGTTGAACAGATGAGAACATTAAGGCCCAGGGAAGGTGAACAACCTGCCCGGGGTCACAAAGCCAACTTAGAAAGAGCCATGACTACATCTCTATCTAAATGTGCTTGATGTCGTGAAACAGCCTTCCCACTGTCCTCCAAATGTGCCACGGATTACCTCTTAAAATAGATGTTAAGTCACAATGACACAGGTTTGGAGGGATTCTTTCTGATTCGTGACAGCTTTGAGAACTCGGGGCCCTGGGAGAGGCAGCAGGAAGCAGGAGCCAGCTGCTCCAGGGGATAGGACTTCCTGCCTAGAGAGGCAGCAACACGGGGACCTATGGGCCACTGCAGTGAGCCTCAAAGGACTGCTGACCCCGCCACACACAACCAAGTGTTGACCCAATCTTGAAAACGGTGCCTGGGTCCCCAGGCCTGGAGTCTCCACTCATTTTGCAGACTTTGCCCTGGTTCTCCAGCACAGCTGACACCCCCTTACTCTCTGTGTCACTGACCTTACTGCCTGCTCCTTCCACAGCAGGCCAGGAGGACCTGGGATCTGCCTGCAGGCACTCTAAACCTCTACCCCATGGCAGAATTCTCACCAAACCTTATTTTGCTGCTGCTGTTGGGGGCCTGTGGCTAGAGCAGATGTCACTCACAAAATAATAAAAACCATACCCCCATCCCCAGAAAGAGTAGCCACGCTCTGTGCCAGTGGGTTCCCTTATCCTCAGAGGGAGGAACCTGAATGTCTATGGCTCAGGAAAGATAGTGGGTAATAAGGTAGAGATGGGTCTTCGTTTCAAAGGCGGCAGCCGGGAGAATAGAAACAGAAAGGTTGAAGGACATTCAGTTTTTAGAGCAGGACCCCTGGGGTGGGTCCCAAAGAGCAACTTGGCAGTGTCCAAACCCTAGAGATGAAGGCCTAGGTACCTCAAGATTCCCTATGGCAGAGCTGACACAGGAGCACAGGCTGCCTGCAGGGTCTGCCTCCTCCAGATGGCCCCAGGAGGGTCCCCAGGCAGGCCCTGCTGCCATGCGCTGGGATCCAGGCCTCACCTTCCTCTCCATTTTTCCTGACCTGTAAAGCCCCATCATTCCTGTGCAATGGACAGAACCACAGAAATGCCCGCTAGGAAACTTCTGCCAAACTTAGGGGAACTCGAATTGGTTTTTGTTTGACTTAAGATAATAACAAGAATTCTTTCTTGACAACGAATGTCACGAGATAATCACTCATTGTTGTATTGAAGTTCTCATCATTACCCAGCAGGATAGAAATGATTAGTGCTACTTCCCACAAAGTCTCTGATGCTCAGAGAGCTTTAGGAACTGCCTGAGGTCAGCCTTGAACCAGCAGATGCTAGAGTTCTAAGACCAGCTGGGGACACCCGCCCCTAGGGCTGGTTCTAGAAAACATAAGTCACCATCTAGAATGAGTGATTCAAGTCATCTCAGATTGCTGAAGCCAATTTCCCCAGGGATGCATGACGGATGTGTCATAAGAAGAGGACATGATAGTGAGTCCTATTGTTAAGCTTGGGACACCTGGCCTCTGGGTGCCCACTGACAAGATATTCTAGACTGTAGACCTGAGCTGTCCAGGACAGTAGCCACAAGCTGCTTGAAATGAGCCCTTGAAACGTGGCCAGTCCTAACAGAGGGGTGCTGCCTGTGTCAGATGCACTTAGGACTTGGAAGACTTTGCATGAAAAGGAGAACGGGAAATACCTCATTAACAATTGGCATATTGATCATAGGTGGAAATATTTGGGCCTTTCGAGTTATATGAAATGCATTATTACAATTAATTTTATATTTACATATTACATATTTACATACTACAATTAATTTGACTTTCTTATGCTTACCTTTTTGTGTGTGGCTACTGGGAAATTTAAAATCCCATGGGTGGCTTACATCTGTGGCTGGTGCTCAGACTCTCCTAGGCAGCCCTGCTGTAGGACCCAAGGCCCGCCTTCATTTCTATACCCAGCTCACCCTGCCCTGCTCCCAAGAACAGTGCTGGAAGCTGAGGAAGCAAGATCCTCCGGGCATTCTGAGAATGTCCTCTCTTCTCAACAATTCTGGAAATTCCCACCCCTCCCGCCGTCTGTCTTACTAGGTACCCATAAAGAACCGTGGGCCCAGCAGTTGCCAAGGCACTTGAACCCAGTCACCATTTCTGGGTGTTTGGCTCCACCTTGGACTACACCTTCCTTGGCCAGACAAATTCTGATAACCAGGTTTCCAGAGTCCAGGTCTTGGATCCCATTACAATTGTGACCCTTGGGACTTCCAGCCTCCTTTGCTCCCAGCCCGGCCAGACCGTGAGCTCCTCCAAGGGCGGCATAATGCAAGTAAGTTCGATGTATTGATCACTTCTTATGGTGCCAGCTGCTGCGCTAAGTGTTTTTGCATGTTTTATTTTATTTAATTCTCCCAACCAGTCTGTGAGTGAGAAAGCATTGCCCCCGTCTTGAAGATAGGAGCCCGAGGCTCCCATGGTCTTGGCTCTGTCCCCACTGCTGTGCTTATTCCTGTGTGCCATCCTCCCTCCCTCAGCAGCAAAGATCCTCATACATCTTTGCATTTCTGGCACCGCGCGCAGTACCCAGCACACAACAGCTACTCAGTAATATTGATAAACTAGGTTAAGAACCTTTTTCATAGACTTGATCCTTTGTTCTTTCTTGCCTTGATCAGGAAGCTTACTACTCCGACCTTCCTGAAACCACACACACGATGAAAGTCCTCACACAGCACCCCACAGGACTGGACCTTTGCTGCCCCTATCACCTGCCATCACGGGGCTCTTTAAGTTCAGCCCTGCGTAGGTCCCCAGTCCAGTCTGAGACATATGGACCACAGCCCCCACTGAGAGGTGGGATATGTGAGTAGTCCAGGGCCAGTATGCTGGCTTCTGGGGTCCCCAGAGACACAGCCCCAGATACCTGTGGAGCTGGCTGCCTCCCTAGCAAAGCCCCTCCAAGCACAGCCAGACCCCCGACTAACCTTGCTGGGCTCCCCAGAGCTCAACCTCCCTTCTATTTCCTCATATACATAGGAGCTAAGTCCTGGGCCTGCCTGGTGCATGTGGCTGACCCATTTCCTAGAGCTAGGCTCAGCTTTCTAAATTCCTTCTTCATCTTATTCTTTCTGCCTGATTTAGAACAAGGCCACCCAGAAGTCCTAATTCTCTGCCCCTCCCCACCCCTTGGCTTGACCCAATGGATCCTGACACTGGCCGGAACTGGAATGGAATTTGCCACACCCCCTTGGGCATCCTGCCCCAGGCCATTGGTCCTTCTCCCCCTGCCCTGGTCAATTTCCCAAGGCCCTAAGCTATTTTTGCCTCTGCCCTAGCCTGCCGTTTTCCCCAAAGTAGAAGTTGCCAGAATGGTACCCTATATGACACACAGAGCAAAGACCAGATGACCCATGGGAACAGGCCCTCCATCAGATCAGAACTCACCTTCAGGGTCTCCAGTCCCACTGGCTCCCTTCTTTTTCTAGCCTCAGACCTCCACCTTCAGGCTCTGGGACCTGCATGATGCTTCCTGCTTGGCTGACTTCTAGATCCAGGGTATCCACCAGCCCCTTCCTCTGCTCCCCAAATCCCTACTCATGACCTTCCCCAGCCACCCTGGATGATCTGCTACTTGACCTAGTGCCCTTGGAGAGAGAGAGAGAGAACCATAAAGTCCCCTTTTCCTTTAGTCTACAAGAAATACCAACCTACTGCCTGACCCTCTCTTCAGAGAAATCTCAGTCAATCAAGAAGGCTTCCCAACCAGTGAGGTCTCCAGACCTACCCCCCCCCAAGAATCCGCCAAGCACTCCTGCGCCCCTCACTGCCTGTTTACCCACTGGCATCAACTCCTGGCCCAAGGGAGCCAGTAGGAAATAATGACTTCTTGATTTGTTACTTTGAGCTCTTCAAACAAGAGGTGCTACGTCTATAAAGGCATCACGCCTTCCCATACAGCATAGGAAGTGAACCAGCCGATGCTAAATCTTCCGGTGCCAGGCTCCAGTGAGTGCATGGGGCAGAAACTAATAACTAGAAAGCGCCCATCTATCATCTTACCAGGCCTTACGGCACTTTGTTTGCATAGTTATCTTTCCAAGGGTTGACATTTGATGTCTTCTGCAGGCTGATGTATTCTCCTACCTGCCACATCATTCAGAGAGGATAGATGAGCCTCAGGTTCATTACCTGTCATTACACCGTGTACATGTTGCTGGGGGCCAAAGGATCGATTCTTCTTGAGTCTCTCCGGTGGCGAAGCCCTCCCGACGTGGCGGCCCCAGGTCCAGCGGTCTGCAGACGACCCTCACTCCTCAGGCCTTGGCTGCGATCCGCACCATCCCCTCCTCCTTTTCCTGGCTGGCCCACTCCTCAGAGGTGACAGCACGTTCTGAGCTCCCAGCTGCTTCAGAAAGGACCTGCAATAAGAATGGAGGCCTCTGTCGCCCACCGCGAACAGAACCACCTGTCCCAGTTTTAACCGTGCTAGAATTTTCCAACCATCGTCTTATTGCTTTTTATGATTAGGTCCTGCAATTGCTGGGTACCATACATAGTTCACCGCAGCCAAGGTCTTCACTGCCAAGGTCCCACCCACCAGCCCCACCCCCGGGCCACAGTGCACACATGCCCACGCACACACACCCTCAGTCCTGTTTCCTTACCTCTGTATATTTGTTTTCTCTGCCTGTAAGACATACCTACCCTTCATCCTACCCACTCTTCAGAGCTCAGTTCCTAATACCGACAGAACCTTATTATCCCAGGAAAGAGGAGGGAACGGGGCACTCTCCGTCCACAGATGAGACCACAGAGAACAGACACGTGCCCATCAGGGACACTCCTCAACTCCTGCAGCCCAGGAAGCCCCTGGGGTGACACTTCCAGCATGCTGTGGTGTGGGAGCTCCAGGCAGCCCCCCCACCTGTGGCTTATTATGAACCTCCTTTTGCAGTCCTTGGGCTCAGAGCAAGAGACAAGAGAGGACATGCAAGCCTCACTGAGTAAGGCACGCAGACTGGCTCCACTGAGTGACAGCATCTCCTCGCCAAGACCACAGCTCACACTCTAAGGAGTGGCCAGCCTGGAGGTCCGCTCACCTCCGAGGACTAGGTCCCCAGTAGCCATAGCCATGTGCCTCTAGCCAGTCATGGCCTCCACTTCCAAAGGTACAAGGGAAGGGTTCCTGCTACCCAGATGGCCATAACCCTGAGCTCCATCCACCCCGGCCCTGGCCTCCGCGGAGCCTCAGTGAGCCCACTGCTGGGAAGCGGCTGTGGCCCGTGGGGAGTGCCCACAAGGGCACCCAGCACTACCAGTGAGGGGCAGCACCATGGACAGGGATGAGGGTGGCAAAGGAAGGCAGAGATGGGAGGTCCCATGAATTCCATAAGCATGACGATGACAGTGTCTTACACCACATATAATGATAAACACCCTTCAGGCTGCTTTGACATCCATTGGATCTCTTTGGTTTCAGAACAGCAAAGTAAAGGGGTATTTTAAAGATGAGGAGACAAAGCACAGAGACACTGAATATCTTGCTAATGGTCACACAGTAAGTGGGTGAAAGAGCCAAGACAGGAACTCCTGACTCCCAATTACCATTCTTTCCAGCAAGCTCCCAGGTCCTAGGCTAACTCCCGGTCACCTCAGCGGGGTGGTCCAGAGGAGTAGGAGGGGGAAGGGGAACAGAGACATGCTTGGCCTGCTACGGGAGGATGAGGACAAGAGAACAATCATGCCTTCGGCTTCTTCCCTGAGAGGAGGGTCTGGGAGGAGGAAGCACAGAGAGAACAGAATAGGAAGACAGGGATATGCAGGCTCCCAGCTAACAGGAGCAGCTCAGGCAAAGAGGAAATTGGCTGTGATAAACAGCTACAGCTTTGGGGTGCAAGGCTGTGCCGACCTTGAGCTTCCTGGGGGACCTGACTCTATGGCTCCAACCTCCGAGGCATTTCTGGGCAAGACATCGCTGGAGGTGGTGTTTGTGCATCACTTGGAACAAACAAGGCAATTCCTGTTACAAAAAGCATATATGCATTTCTATGTTCTTTCATATAGGTGATATGCTCCTAAATAATAAAAATTTTTAAAAATCCACACTGTCCCACCCGTATGAGGAAAGATTTGCTTCTGGACAGTAGGATGCCCTGCTTGATTCCAGAGCTGCTCTGCTTCTATTGACAAGGGAGGAATCACAACTTGGAAATCTCTACCTGGCAGTAGAAGGCGGGGCCAACCCAGCTCCTTCCAGAGAAAAGCAGCCCCGGCCACAGGCCCGGAAACCCAGGAGAGGGGGCATATCCATGGAGCTGTGCAGAACAAAATGACCCAAACACTAATGGCAGCCACAGCACCTGGTGCAGCCCCATGCACCCCGCTCCATCCAGTCCACCGTGGACTAGACCTCCCAACCTGGGGCTATGGGAAGAGCAGCAAATCATTCCCTTGGCCTTAGGTCTCTGAGTCCCAGGCAGCCAAGGGGGTCCTTAGTCAACCCTGGAGCTCTTAAGTGAGCCCTGCTACGTGCTGCAGATGCCCTGGCGGGGGAAGAAGGAGAATAAGTCGACCCCTTTAGAAGCCAGTCACTGGCCTCTCCCGCCAGCTGCATGGTCACCTAGCAGCTGTAGCTCCAGAGGCAAACAGCTCAAGCTCATAAATTCTTGTTGGGGGTTGGAGGGGGTGGGTGAGGAGAGCCGCACTTGCGGGCCCTCCTGCAAGGTGGGGCTGAACCACATTCACAGCAGATGGTGCTGTCGCCCTCACTCCAGGATTCTCATTCCTAATTATCTGTGCTGTCAGCAAAACAATTAACCCTCGAAGAAAAATTGCACCGTCCACTCCCAACCATATGAAAAGGCAATTTTTCCCAAGGACGAGGGACACTTAGGGCAGTGGCAGACGGAAAGTAGGGCAGCCTTGCCTTCGGTTTTGGATCTCACTCACCCTGGGCAATTTCACCATCCTCTGACCTCCGCGGTCTGGGAGCCATCCCGGCAGCCCCAGCAGCCCCTCCAGCCTCCGAACCTGAGCTGCCTTTCCCATAAGAAGGCGGGGAGCCTAAGCCCTAGGGCCCCCTGCACCCCACAGTGCTACCATTCTACAAGCCCCAGTCTTTTCCTCCAAACGTTAAGTCCCTTTGGCGCTGAGACCGCTTTTCTGTCCGTTCCTTCATTCATTTGCTTACTTGCTCATTCATCTGTTTGTTCATTCATCCAGTCATTGCGTATTTACCGTGTTGCTCCCAGGAGATACAAAGAAAATATCTATTCAGCCTTCTTGACCACGGCTTGGAGGCTTCTTCCCTGAGATGTGGGGAGGTGGGGGGTGGATGGGGCAGGGAGGGCTGGGGGCCGCCAGCCAGGAGCTGGAGCACTTGGCAGGGGCTTGATTTCAGGCTGTAGGAGGGAAATCCTGTTGCTGCATTTGGATTCTCTGAAGATTCGGCGGCAGGAAGGCAGCCTCCTCTCCCGAGAGCTGAATTGGAGCGAGCCACTCCGGTCCCCAGAGCAGGCAGGCCTGCAGAGGGTGGAGAGGTGTGATGGGAGACGAGCCCTAGCCCCTACCCCCACTCCCCTACCCACGCTGTGGGGGCTGGCAGTCACCAAGGTCTGTACCTCCCAGGTGCTCAGGAAGTATCAGAGGCGAGTGGAATGAATCAGAGCGCCCCTCCTTAGAGGAAGTGTTTTAAAAGCAAAGGGAAAAATAAATTCAGATGGGAGGGGGGGAAGCAAAGGGAGTTTTTACAGGGCTGGGGCATGGTGGTTGTCCCCAGGAGGCTACGCTTTAAGGCCGAGATCACTTGATCTAGATTGTCCCTCCCCGCACGATGCCATGGAAGAGAAAAGAGAGTGAGCAAGAGATGCTCGGACCTCTCTGGTCAGTGCTGAGCGAGCCTTCGGGGATGAGGCCGTCAGGACCACATGTCATAGGTCCCAGGTGGAGAGGCTGATGGGCTGGCTGCTTTCAGAGGGAGATGGAGCGAGATGCTGCTGCAGGTGAAACCACACCCAGCCTCCCTCCAGCCCCACTCCCACTGCCTCCCAGGACTGCCCCTGAACAGCCCTGGGGAACTCCGAAGGCAAAAAGGAAAGTCCAGGTTGGGGCACTGCTGGGCCCCCATGGGGGCTGCAGCCCCCCCTCCCCCGCCCGTTCAGACAGGGGTGGCGCTCTGGGCACTGGGAGGCGGAGTGCGGAGAACAGGGAGGGACGGACTTGGGGGTGGGGTGGGGTACGGAGCTGTGGCCCTTTCTTCACCACCACTTTGACATCTTTCTTCCCTCTCCCCATTGCCCATCGGCTACCAGTACTTGCCCTCACCCAGGGCCCAGGAGTGCAGGCCCTGATGCCAGCTCCTCCACATAAAAGAAGAGTGTTTATATTCAAAGCGGACTGCTGACCACTCAGAATCTGCCTACTCGAAGGCAGCGCATGTGACTGCACCCCCTGCCCAGAGTCCAAGCGGGACCGACGCCAACCCCTGGCTGGAGACGTTTCTAAATATGAGCCTGGCACAAACAGTCAGGTTCCCAGGCCTCCTCTGCCCTGGGAGACCCAGCCAGGATTTTCGAGGCTGTTGGGAGGGAGAGGGCTGGTGGGGATAGGCAGGATCAGGAGGCAGCCAGCTGAGACAGCCATCAGCCCTGGAAATATCGCCTGCACCCCTCCCTGGCCTTCCAGCCTCGTTAAGGGGAGAGAAAGGATTGCCCTGCATCCAGAAAGTCTCATCAATTGCCCGCAATCCTTGGCAGTGGGGACAGGAAAGCCACTGCTCAAATGTGCACGGATTAAAAATATACAAATGGAATCTTTTTCTTCCCCTCTCCTCAACCCCCTGAAGCCTGGGATGCTCGTTAAAAATAGCCTTGCTGTGGTGTGGATCCTACAAAACCCAACGGCTGGCAGGAAAATGAAGGAGCCATTTGAGGCAGCGCTAAGTGGTCACCCCGGGGGAGTGGGCTGTGAAGGGCCAGGAGAGGGTGTCTTCAGGTGTTTCTAGACACATTGCTTGAATTTATTTATTTTTTTTAATGGAAGTTTATCCATTGCACCCTCCAACCTAAGCTGAAAGCTAAATATCCACAGACCTAGCCTGGTGCTGTCTGGCCTGGCAGGGCACGTACCCTTGGCCCCCTGGGCAACTGCTACAAGGAAAGCCCAAAGTCATGAAAAGAATCCTGAATCCAGAATCAGGGTCTTGGATCTGTAACTAACTGGCTGTGTGGCCTTAGACAGGTCATTGAGCTATCTGGGTGTTCACTTCCTCAACTATAAAATGAGTTGGATTTCATGCTAAGCCAGGTACCTTCTAGTCCTGGCATCTCAATTTTTGGTATTGAGGGAAAACATCTAAGACTTGCCCTGTGTTTCTCCCCAGCACGAATAGGCCAGGGGACTGCGTCCCTGGGCAGAAGTGGGGTTTTAAAACCAGCAAGCAGGTGGAAAGGTCAGAAGCTGTTCCGAGAGCAGAGACCAACTGCGTACCTTGCTGACGAAATGCCAAGTAGAAAGAGCATCACTTCAGGACCCACAGTGTCCTGGGTTCAAATCCTGCATTCAGCAGTCAGTAACTATCTGAACTCAGGTCATTGCTTACATGCAAATCAACCTCCTCATCTGCAACACAGGGTCAGAATGCCCACGTGCCAAGTGGGTGTGAATGTAACTGCGACACAGTGAAGCGGTACCCAGTGACCCAGCTCACTGTCGCTGCTTAACATCCTTTCATTCTTTTCTCTTTCCTGTCATTCACTCTGCCCTGAATTGCAGGACACCTAAGGGCTGGGCCCTGGATCAGGCTTGTGTCCCTGCTCCACTGCCCATTAGCTTGTGAGCCTGGCCAATTTCCCTGTGCCTCAGCCTCTGCACCTGTAAACTGAGAGCGAGCTACGAGCAGTTGCCTAGTGGCCCCAGCCCACAGCCCTATCTGTGCTAGCCAACTGGGCCCTCAGCTTTCCATCTTGTGTCTTCCATGGGTTTGCCATTTTGGACTTCCCTCCCAGGCAACCCCCTGCCCTCCAACCTGTCCAGGGATCCTGGACCACAGTGGACCACCACCTGGAGCGATCCTGCTGATCTGGTCCTTCCCTATTCACCCTTACCTACTCTCCACTTGGTCTCTGCTCAGCAGGCTGTGCACCTGGCTGGGAGCATGGATTTTATCCTGGAGGCACGAGGAGTGTGTCTCAGATCAGTGCTTCCCAAGCTTTAATGTGCTTATGAATCACCTGGGGATCTTGTCAAAATATAGATGCGGGTTCTGATTCAGGAGGTGCCACGTGGGGTCTCAGGCTCCGCATTTCTAACAAGCTCCCAGGGGATGTCCATGCCACGGGTCTGGGACCACCCTTTGATTAGCAAGGCTGTAGACTGGAGGAAATCCTAGCGTGTGTGTGTGTTTAGGGGACAGGGTCAAGGCAGACCAATTATCCACATCGAAAAAAGATGACAGAGATGGCACCACGGAGACCAAGGATGGATTCAAGAGATGCCAAAGAGGAAAAGCAGGTGACTGTTTTACCAAATTATGCGACCTGATCCAAATAATAAAGATCACACTGATGGGCATAACGTAGGAACACGGAAACATGCTTACGACATATCATCTGAGAAAGGGAACTGCAATCACACACACACACTGTGTCTTCAACTTGGCCAAAGGCGCATCTAAGGAGCCTGGTGGGAAGGCTACAGTGCAGAACGCCCCCCTCCATCCGGCCCCTGGTGAGATTACACGAATGCCACCGCGTGCATTTTCGTTTCTCTGTCATTTTCTAGATGCTCTCGATGAAGTCTCACCAGTTTTGTAATTCCAAACTTATCTTCTCCATGTTCTTATATGCCCACTTCTTCCGACTGTCAGTTATTCTGTGTCATTGAGGTCTGATGTATTTCAAGCACAAACTGCCATTTGCTGCAAGGATTGGAACACCGCGCGTTAAATCTTCTCCAACCCAAAAATAAAGCAACCCAGATTCTGTTTTTCCTCTAAGCCAAGGGTCCAGCGCTTTGGAAGGCTGGCGCTATCACCTCTCACTATAGCAACAGGGAGACCCTGGTGACCCCGAGCTTGCGGTTATTAAGAGTAAAAATAGGAAGCCTGTAGATAGACGTTCAGTAAGAAGCTGTACTGGACAAGCCGGGCTTGAAGTCCTCTCTGCCTCTCTTGCGGGGAAGAGAAAGCAAAAATCAGACTCTAGGAGCTGATTCCTGCAAGATTACAAGGTGCGTTTGGCATTTTCTTCTGTGTTTCTCAGGTTGGGGCGATGAGCTGCCTTTCAAACCAGTTCCTAATGCACCTGGAGGTAGGCTGTTCTAGAATAGGAGGCAAACGTTCCAGCCAGGGGATGCCTGTAGCTCACTGATAGATTGGGCATGCTCACACCACTCCTAGCTCCCTGCCCCCAGACTGCCCTGTGCACTAGGGTGACACCAGCTTTCCATCCACTTGGAACCCCATCCCATTCCGTGCAGGGTCTCCCCGGCCGGTCCTTGGGCAGATGCTTTGCGACCCCCAGTCTCCCATCAAGACCTTGGCTGGTCAAGGCCCAGCCCCGCCAGCAACAGGTTGTAGAAATTTGGGCAAACCGCTTCATATCTCTGAGCCTCAGTTACATCAACCATACCCATTTTCAAATGGGTTTATGGCATCTCGTGGTCTTTTTTGGGCCTAACGCTCCGTGAGGCCAACAGATACCACCATTTATCTGGCAATACAGATGAGGTATTTCACAGGCAAAGATTTTTCTAGATAACTGAAACAACTGCCCCTTCAAACAACAAAATGTGTTTTCTTTTAGCCCTACCCTGAACAAATTATTTTTCTGAATGTGTACATGTTTCTCTTCCTTTTTGTGGCAAAAGATACAAAACCTAAACTTTGCTGTGGACATCTGTCCCCAGCTTTGGTCCACAAAGCCCTTGCTGTGGCTAAAGTGCTGAATGTGATGTGACCTTGTCTGCATGGCCATCCTGCCTCTCCAGGAGGCTCTCTGCTGTCCTGGGGGATACTGTCCCCACTGCGGTGATGGGGCGGCTTCTCTTTTCTTCTCTCTGCCCCTTCCCACTGGAAGGCTTCCGGGCCTCATGCTGTCTGTTTGGGTATGCCTGCCTAAAGAAGCTTCTTGGCTTCTAATGTGCAACTTAGAATCCTCCTGGGCTGGGCAACTGTGGGGCTCTGAGCCACTTCAAGATCTCTGTTCTGGGTAGGAGGAGTGATGGCAGGCTGATCTTTGGGTAAGTGAGGTGACGGTCTCTTGACCCTGCACCTGAACCGACACTTACTTCTGCTTCACTGGGTGCTCTTTCTGGATGCGGGTAGAGAGACCGTCGGAGCTGCTGACATTACTACACAGGCCAGACGAGAAGGCAAGCTCGGATTTAGAATTTAACCCCAATTCTGTCTGTCCCTAGTGTCTCCCCCTCCAAACCGACCCTCAAGTTTCAGTGGGCCTGTGCCTTGCGTCCTCTCTAAGAGATGCTACAAGTCCCCAAATTAGGCTTTCTTTCTCTGCTTCCCTGAGAAACCCGGCTGGAGGCATTAGCCCAGATGCAGGCTCATCCCTGGGTCAGAAACTTCTTGGGGAGCCATCCACGTGCCTCAGCGGTCCTCTCCCAGGTAAGGTAGTGGGAAGCCTTGAGGCCCTCTGCCCTTGCCCCTCCATGGCAGATGGGAGCCAGCTAACCCCAACAGGCTCTTATGGTCTCCTTTGCACACCAGGCTTCCAGCAGCCTCTTCTCCCACCTGAGAAGTCAACTCCCGCCAGTCAACTCTATTTCATCACCAACCCTACACATGTCCCCAGAACATATGAACTTCCTGTTCCATGCATAGCGGAGCCCACCACAGCACAAATCTTCTGGGAGACCCCAGCAGGGAACCTGGAGGAGGTGGTCAGGAAAGAGAATTCCCGAGTTCTCAAGCCTGGAGGTGGATAGTTCAGAAAGATGGCCTTGATGGGAAGGCCAGGCTGCCCACGACAGGAGAGGTAGGCTGCTGGGGATGAAACATCAAGACCACTTTGAGACCAAGGCGGGAGATGGCTTGCGAAATGCTGAGGTCATGGAGAACAAGGGCAGGGAATGGGGGCAGAGATGGCCTGGGAGATGGGCATGGGAGGTGACCAAGGGAAGAAGGTGGGGTGACCCGTAGCCCGGGCATTGGTATGAGGACAGAGCTATCAGTCCTGCCTCACCAAAGACCTGACCCATGCTGTCACCATGAGGCCTATTAGAAAGGGACCTCTGCAAACCCACCTTCCTGCTTGGGTCCAGGCTAGGGAGCAGAAGGGCAACAAAATAATAATGCACCAAGACAGTAAAACAGCACAAGCCTTGCAAAATAATAACCAGTGCCCGGACCCAGGCATTTCCCAAGGATAGGTCAAGGCAATCATCATGGCCACCCCAGCCCAGAACTGGCACCCTACTTCTGCTTTGCCAGGCCATCTTCCCAGAGGGAGTTTATACACGGTTGGATCTAGTGTGAGCACGGGCCAGAGCAAAAGACAAGCTCAGGATTAGAATTCAATTCCAACACTGTACCTCCCAGTATCACCCCAGGTCTGCGACCAACCTCCACTTTTATGAGCAAACTGAGGTTTTGAAAGGGTTAAGCAGTCAAGATGACAGAGCTCATAAATGGGGGGGCGTCTGCTTTTGCACCCTCAGCTCTGGGCTCCCTTGGCTGCCACACATCTCCAGACCTCTGATTCCTAATTCTTCACTGGAGGCAAGGACAACAGCTCTGGGCTGCTTTGCTCTGGGAGACGGTCCTGTCTCCCTGCATGAAAACGCTGCTCCCGGTCTCCAGCGGAGGCCGAGATGGGGCAGCAGGATCACTGGTTTCCAAGAGGTACAGCGTGCACACGCGTCACCTGACTGTGCACTCTGCGCCCGCCCACACGGAGCATTGTCCAGGAGAGGATGGCAGAGACGGAGCGGAACAGAGGACACGGGAAGCTGGAGGTGGGGAGGAGAGGGGAGCAGCAGGGGGCGGGCAGCGAGGGCTACATCCCTGGGTGTGGCCCTGGCAGGACTTGAGAAGTACCTACGAGCAGCTGGGTGGCCCCTTCAAGTCAAGACAGCGGCACCCTGGCCACCCATGACAGGGAAGGGGGGGCGGAGGGAAGAAGTAATTTTACCTTCACGTCCAGTATAAATGGCTACAGACAAAGGAAATGGCCGAGAACGAGGACAGGTTTCCTGGTTACAGACTAGGCTCCAAGACCAAGTTTCCATTTGTTTGTTTTTCTCTTGCATCCTTTCTCACGCGCACCTGGCACTGCCCGGGGCAAGCTACGGAGCCTGCCCAGATATTCCCATCCAACAGGTGTTTAGCAAGTCCCTGTTATATGTCTGGCCCTCCTGGGACGATGAGTGGACAACAGACCCCTACCTGAGGGAACATGAGGTCTCGTGAGAGCAGCCAGGATGGCACCTCCCAAAGCAGAGGGCCCGGAATCACCCAGTCCCTGAGTGATGCCCGAATTCGTGGTGCCCACACTAAATGCTTTAAGAGGAACATTCAGGGTAGAACCAAAATGCTCAAGAGGCAGTGGGTCCTCCAGCCCCAGAGGTATTCAAGGCAGGCTGGCCACAGGCAGGGACAGGAAGGCGAGTCTGGTCCTCTGAGACCCAAGAAGGTTCTAGAAATGCGATGCCCAACAGGCCAATGTTGTGGGGGTGGGTGCGGGAACGCAGGGCACACATCCCTGGAAGCTGGTTTTAAAGGGAGGGGGAGGTGCTGCAAAACCTGCCAGGAAGCCCCTGGGGCAGAGACCATTTCCTTTTCATTTTGAGGCCCCTGTTAATACGTACTTGCGTTTCTATCCCGAGACTTTATGCCTATATAAATAAATAGTACTATGTATTATTTTTACCCTTTTTTACACACGTACTGTTCTGCATTGTGTTCTTATCATAATACCAGTGAAATCACCCCAGACCAGTATACAAAAGCGCCCTGGTTTTTCGTCACGACCACCTGCTATCCCACTGCCGACGGACGTTTATGTCGTGTCCAATCTCCCGCTCTTACAAGCAGTCCTGCAGCGAACAGGCTTGCAGATATACCCTTTCCTGCACGGGCCTGGATCTGCAGGAAAGAAGTGGCACTCCTGGGCCAAAGATGCGTAACTGAGATTTCACAGCTACTGTCGAACTGCCCTCCGGAGAATGGATCCCCCTCCTCTAGCCCTGTCGAGGAGTGAGCTCACTGTGGCGGGGACGCCAAGGCTTACATTTCCTCTGCGTCCCCACGGTGCTCCTTCCAGGGATAGACTTGGGAAGACGTTGGGGGTCACCACTGCTCACAGTTATCTGGACTCTTAGTAGTGGGGGCTCGGCCAGAGAGGAGGATGAAGCCAGCAGGCAGCAAAGGGAGGGCCCAGGTTTGGAGGATTTGAAAGAGCAGTGGCTTTGTGCACGTGAAACAGCCAAACTCCCCCTCCTGCGCGGAGATCCCTCTGGGCAGACAGACAACAGGTTGCCCCAGGGCGGAAAACACATGAGCACCGTCTCAAGGAGAGGCTCTCAGCATGTGCTCCAAGAGGCGATTATAAGTGTATGTGGGCTTCCGAAGTCCCAGCTGCACCCGTGTTAAGAAAGAACCGTTTTCTTGCTGTTAATCCATTCCTGGTGGAGATGTTGCTTCGAATTGAATGAGCCTTTTATGTGCTGAAGTCAAAGGCGATCTCAAAGATAAGTTAAATCACTTATTCCGGAGAACATGAAAACTTCGATCGGAATGATTAAGACTTCACAGCAGCAGTTGCTGGACCAGGACAGCCCCAAAAGGACCCACTGCCCCCACCAGCCTGCCTTTGGCCCCACCAGCAGGGCAAGCTCAGGCCCCGGCACAGGACCCAGAATCCCACCCACTGGGAGACTTCTCTCTGGCAGAGCACAGAGGAGGCTGGAGGGGAGAGAGCAAGGGAGCCTGAGGGGCCCTGCTGTGTCCGCTGCCCAGCTCCCTTCCTCACCCCTCTCCAACCTCTACCCAGCTCCCTTCCTCGGCCCTCTCCAACCTCTACCAGGCCTTCTAGCTTCAGCTCTTCCCAGATTCAGCGGGCACCCCAAACCATGTTCCTAGAACACTTCTGACTGGAACAGGGACCCCGTCCGTCTACCTGGCTTGGCATCCACAGACTGGGAGCGCTCTGACGCAGAATCCAGCACCAAGTTCGAGCCCACTCAAGTACTCGACACGTGCTTGATGAGGGAATAGCTTCCTGCCCTAATGATGTCACCCACCAACCATCCCGGTCCCCGTGGGTGCTAGCCGCTGTAGTAGGCCCTGGGGCATCTGATCCCTGGATTAGGCGGCGGGCTAACTAACTGGGCTCCCTGAACTTAAAGGCCACGCTGGCCCCAAAGGCCCACTGTTTGAGGTGCTTTTTCATGGAAGTATCACCTTGAGGAAATCCCTACCCCGCTAGGAGTCACCCTGTCACTCAGTGGAGCTTTTTACTTCCCCCGCCAGGTAGCAGTGGGGGGGGGGGGGGGTGGGACACACAGACAGAAAGGCTCGATCTAGGGCCCTGCTGTCCATGGAGGTGAGACAAGTCTCCGAAATCCTAAAAGTAATGTGGAAATAGACACTGCCACCATGATAACCCTTTCCTTGCCCCATGTCTTGCAGTCTGTGTAGAGCTTCCTATCTAGTACCTTCTGATCCTCAATGCAACGCCGAGGCAACTGGGGACATTCATACCCAATTCACAGATATGAAAACAGAGATGAGGATAGCTCAAGCCCCCAATCACCCCGATAACACGGGGCTGATCTGACAGCTGTGTCCGGGTCTTCCGCCTCCAAAGCGAGCATTCTATTGACCACGGCAGGAGGCACCAGCCTTGCCTAAAGCCACAGCTTCCAGCTGGGCAGAAAACCCTCTTCCTCCTTCAATCCTTCCCCTTCCCCAAACTCGCTGATTGAATGAGCTTCCCAGGGCTCTTTATAACCAACAGTGTTGGGGGGCGGGTGACCCACCTCCCCAGGCTGACCCACTCTGGGGCTTCGGGAGAGGCCCTGTCCCCCAACTTCCTCCAATTCTTCATATCTTTGATATTAAAACCATGCAGTGACTGTAATCTGGGCATTTCCAGGAAAACGCACTTGAGGTTTTCCTGAAGGGTGGCAACATGGAGAGCTGGGCAGGGCTGGCCTCTTGGTACAGGGCTACCTACTCCTCTCCTGGCTTTAAGCATGTCTTCTTAGTGACCCCTGATAACTGCAGGTCAGGGTTAGCCTAGGGGTGGAGGAGAACAGTTGCATGGTCTGCCCACAGCCGTCACACAGCCCAGAAGGGGCCAGGCTCAAGGGCCATCCTTGCATTTCCCATCACAGCACGGGTGGGAACAGTGGAGACAGAGCCACCGTGCTGGGCCTCTTAGTCCACTCCCCAGAAAAGACTTTATCCGCACTCCAAGCCAACTTGTGGGCCCCCCAATTTTTCCTTCACCCAGTGAATTATGTGGAACAAAACACAACCAACTGGTTGCAGAAATCAGACCCCCGTGTCTCAGAGACCTTCATTCTACAAAAGCATTGTCCGAGGGGAGAATGCCTAGGAATACACCTGTGTGATTCACACCTGCGGGCAAAACGCTGTCTCTCTACCGGGCCCATTTCAATAAACAGGTGTTTCAGGTTGACATAACCAAACTCAACAGGAACACAATTAATGACTTGGCTCCTAACAGTTTTGTGTTGGAACTTTATGTGCGGTACAGACACTGCTCTCCCTTACGGAGACCATCTGATCTGGGAAAGTGACTTCAAAATGGAAAAATAAGGTAATTAATCACCTGGCAGAAGGACTCACCAGAGATTTCCTTGTCAGCTCGTCATCCCCAAATACAATTACAACTGCGTTCCTCTTCCCACACGGTTAGAGGAGCATTCATAACTAAGGGACTTGGGATCACGGCCCGAGAGGTACAGCTATTTCCTGCTTTCTGGCTGCAGATCTAGCCCCAATTTCAACCTGTTAGCCAGTTAAGCAAGAGAGGAGAAGGCTGGTGTGTCAGGGTTGGTTGGAAACCCAGCAGTACATGCCCCTGCGTGTTCTACAGAAGTGAAGGGAAATGGGGTGACCGAAGACATTGGGATGAGCGATTGTGAGCCTCCCAAGTGGACTGATGCCTTCCTGTGCCATGGCCATCCAGGCCCCTCTGGCCTCACACTATCCAGAACATTCTTGCTGACCAGTCTCGAGAGGGCTTTCCCTTTATCCACCGCGTCTCTTGCTTCCTCTCTGATCATCAAGCTGTGACAAGCCACCTCTGCCACACCTAGCCTCTCTCTGCCTGCCTCAAGGTTCACCAAGGTTTACCTGTTCTATGTCTGCTGCCCACTGGTGCCTGGAGAAGAAGACTGCCATGGCAACCTCCTCTAAGGTGACCTAGCATAGCATGCCAAGGTGCATTTCTTTCCTTCTTGAGCATTTCTGGTGCATAGCATGAGCCTTTTGGAGACAGTAACATTTTTGAACAAAAGGAAATAATCTCTAATGGTGAAATTGCAAGAACTGTGGGGAAGAAACTGGGCAGAGGGAGCGAGGTGACAGCAGAGAAATCTCTGAGATGCAGCCTTGAAATGCTGCCACATGGACTGGCCACGAGCTACTACTGAAAAATCTGTTTTTCAAAATGTAAAACAGTCAATTTCCAGATGTCTGCTTTGGGGAGCCAAGCTGCTGTTGATTTGTTCCCAGTTCATCAAGGAATAAAGTCTGAGCTCCTTACCGAAGCAGTTCAGGCCTTCCATGGGGCCCCGCTCATGCAATGCCTTCTCTCCTCCCTGCCCAGAGAGAAAGCCCGCTTGCTTCTGCACTGTGTCTCCAGGCCTACTCTGGGCTTCCCAGTCTAGGCGCACATGCACTGCCCAGCCCCGAAGGCCTCTCTTTCACTGGAGCTACCTGCCACACAGATCAGGGGATGCACCCCTATCCAAGGTCCTGTGTAGGCAGTACATGCATGGCACGGTCATCCGGGTCACCTACCCTCATAGCCTCTCTTTTTTGGGAGGCCTCCCCCCATCATGGTGCACTCCTCCTCCCCAATTTCCTCCCTGCTTCTGCCTTTGGTGGACTCCAGGGCTTGGACACCCACTGTTCTCTCGATCTGGGAGGGTGCAGGTAGGTCCCCCGGGGTAGTGACGGGGTCCAGAGTCTTTAGAAACCACCCCCACGCCCAGCCTAGTGGGCTGGGAATCTGGCCTTGGCTTTCCAAGTGTGGTCCTGGGACCAGCGGCAGCTCAGCACCCGGCAACTTGTTAGGAACGCAAATTCCGACCCCTCCCGAGCTCTTGAATCGGAAACTCTGGAGGTGGGCCCCAGTGCCCTTTGCAGAAGCCAGATACGATTCTGATACACAGGAAGTGCAAGAGCCACCAGGGTACAGGGTCCTCGGCCACCCTGATGGGTTTGTTGAATTGATTAGCACTGTTTCCCAACCAGGAGAGGAACAGGGCCCTTGGAGGGCGCCCACTTCCTTGGTCTGTGGTGGAGACCCAACTCCCCTGGTTGCTCGGAAATGTCACCGAGTGAACTCACTCAGAAAGTCCTCCCGGCAGCCTAAGCCTGAGCTCTCCTGTGCCAAGGCTGAACACAAAATGTGCCAAGCCCCCAGGCTGCTCTCCTCCCAAGGACACTCCTGTCCCACAATCCTTGCCCTGCTCCTGCTCACTGGGCGGGTCAATCAGTCAGCAAGCAGCTAGAATTTAACAGGGTCACTGTCTCCCTGTGTCCCTACCAAGTTCTTGGCTATCTCAGAGACCCTCCTCCTGGTCCCCACACCTCTTGCAGCCTGCCCGGGGCTAAGCCTCCATCATCCCACGTCCTGCCGCAGAACTGGGAGTGGGCACGGTTCCCAGCCCCAACTCCAGACTCCCAGAATCTGAAGCTCTCCCAGGAGGGTCCCCAGAATCCCGGTACTGAACAAATCTCTCTGGTAACTCTTATCATTGGCAATCTGAAAAGCAATCAGGGAGCCCACCTTCCTTATTTGTCAGACAGGGAAACTGAGGCCCAGGGCCGTGAACTGACATTCAGTGACTATTCCTGACCACAGAGCACTCTCTCCTCTCCTCGGCCTCAACAGCACTCACAGCCCGGATCCCACCCCCAGTTCTAGCCCTCATTACCCTACACCACCTTTCCCAACACTGCCCGCTCAGCCCTGCCCCTCCCCCACTGGACTGCAAGGGTCTGGAGGTGGAGCCAGGGTGTAGTCACTAGCCCCTTCCCACCACCTCTCCCACCTCCAAGTACTTAGTGCTCAGTGCTGGGCACATGGAGGTCTCAATAACCATCTGAGGCAGGAACACAGCCTGCACTCTTCCTTTAGCATAAGCACTGAGATTAATCGACCACTTTGCCAGATTGTCACCTTCAAACACCCTGGAAGTTCTGTCCCACGGGGGTGAGACAACGTGTACATTCTGATGTGAAGCAAACAGTCACCTACAGAACAGGTGGAGAGGGGGCCGGAGCGATGGGGGGTAGAGGCTGGATGGGGCCTGGGGGCCTGGGGGAGTGTCACAAGGACAAACTTCAGCTTCTTGTTCATTCCGCTCAGAGCCAACCCCTGGAGACACACAGCTGGGAAGTGGGACACAGAGCTCACACTTTCTCACCTCTGCCTCTCAGAGCCCTGATGCTGACACACAGAAAAGGTGACAATGAAACAGAGACAAAGAAGAGCCCCAAGGAGAAACAAAAGTCTGCCCCGTCTGTGGGGAACAGGGTCCAGGGTGTCCTCACCAGGTGCCCTGGGCAGTGCGCTAAACCCGCCGGCCTTACCCAGTGGCATAAAAGGGCACTGCCACAATGAGGAGTTTTCACAGGCTGATATTCGAACTTCGTACAACCCAACCCTGACCAGGCCCTCCCCACCTCCCAGTATTAGTCAGGCAGGCTAGGAAACAAACAACTCCAAAATCTCAGGGGCCCAAGACAACAAAAGTGAATTTCATGTTCACAGTATGTATCCGTAGATACTCCAACCATTTCATTTTCCTATTTGCCCTAAGCCAGTGGCACATCGTTTGCATTTTTGCAACACAGCACAGCTCCTCCAGGCAAAGAATCCATTTCTTTGCCAGCCAGGATGGGCGAGGTTCTGCCACAGTCACCACGGCCAGCCACTGCACTGTGCTTGTGGCAGTCACTGGTGGTGGTGGTGGGGGGGCATTGCAGGAGGGTGGCAGTTAAGCTGACACACTGGTCACCATCTTGAAGGGTGTTGACTGTCCTGCCAGCTTGGGAGTGCCTCAGGCCACAACCTGGAAGTGAAACCCAGCACGGCCCTCATGACCTACTGGCTGGAACTCATCTCATGTCCCCACACCACTGTGACAAGCACAGGAAGGACAATCTTGCCAAGGGCCAGAAGACACTGCCCCCACCAAGGCACACCCCGGCCTCCCAGCGCTGGTACGTGACATTCCTCCAGCAAAGCTTCATCCCTTTCCCTCGCCTGCGAGGGCCAAACTTCCTCCCCTTATTTGTCATTTTCACTCCAGGATAAAGGAAAGCTTTCAGATCAGGGAACTATGAAGACGATCAAAACACGATTTTCAAAGGAAATGACAGGGGACATTATTACAATATAGAACGTTACAGTCTTACAATATAGAACAACATTCCCATGTATAACATTACACATTTTTAGATAGAACAGGAAGTTCAAAGTAAAGGTTTTAGTGGGATGGCAAAATGACGGTCACCAGATGCCCCTGTGGGAGTGAGAAGGCAGAAAGCACAAAGGGAAATTTCAAGAATGAACTTAACAACCGTTGGGCCTTCCAATAGATCAAGGGTATAAAAGGAGGCCAGAGAAGGCCTGCCCTGAGAGTCTGGCCCCTTGAAAACCCTTCAAAAGCTGATGGCATCAGTGCTATGAGGATGCTTTGTGACTTCAACAAACCATCGTTTCCCTTGTGCCCAAAGACAGCAAGGTGGGTAAGAACTGGAAAGGAAGCCATGGGTGGTGTGAAAGAGGAACAAGAAATCATATGTGCTAAGGTGGGGGTAGGGGAGGTGGGCAGGGGCAGAAAGAAGCCAGAGACCGAGGACCACTGCTCTTCCGGGGCGCTTATCAGGAGAGGGATTTACACCCAGGAACAAGACTCCAGAAAAGCAACAGGACACAGGAGCCTCTCCCTGGCTCAGAGCTAGAGTGTTCTGGCTCCTTCTGTAGGCCCAACACAGCAATCTAGGAGGTATGTGAACCTAGAATTGTCCGTGAATGGAGCCTTCATAGAGGAAGCTCTTGCCGTCTGTTGAAATCAGAACATGGAAGAATCTGGAAATCTCAAGACTCTAGCTAACTGTGCATTAGCTATAATAGAGCCCATATGAGATTAACTACTTTTCCAAGCATTGGAATACAGGAACAGTAGAAGCTAAATGGACCCTTCTTTGAGTATCCAGAAGTCACCGTGGCCTGTCAAGATACTTCAAGCCATCCTTTGCAGATAAATCAATTCAGTTCTATGCACGTGTGTTGAGTACTAACTCTGCACCCAGCTCCACCCATTTGAGGGTAAAAGCTCGAAAGAGACAGCACCAGCCAGGAACCCTTCCCTCACTGAGCTCACTGGTCCCGGGGAGGCCAAGGCAAAAGCTTACGTGCCTCACACAGCACGAGGTGAGCTCTAAAAGCAGCATGTCTGAGCCGCAGTGGCCCAGAGCAAAGCAAGGCAAGATAAACCCCGTTTGGGATTGGAGCAGAGAAATCAGGGGAGACTTTCTGAGGGATTTGACCTTGAGCTGGGATTTATTAAATGAGTCCTGCTCTGCCATGAGGTTGGGGTAACAGTGGTCAGGGAGGGCTTAGGGGGACATTATAGAACGTGAACATCGCAGAGCCATGACATGCCACAACATGGGGAATGAATGCAAATGTAGAAGGAGGAGTTGGAAGAGATCAGTCTGGAGACACAGGCGGGGGTCAGGTCACATGGGGTTTTGTGTTGGACTTGATCCTGAGGAACAGAAGGAACCAGGGGAGGAAGGTCAGGATTCCTTAAGAGGCTGGACCTCTAGCCCAGGTGAGAGATGAGGGGTCAAAGCAAGGTTGTGGCTGTGGGCACTAAGGGGAGGATAAAGGTTTGAGAAACAGTTCAGAAGTGGAAGCCCGAGGGCCAGGTGGTCAGCCGAAGGTCAAGGTGAGAGGGCAGGGGAAGATGAGGAGCCTGGGGAAGGAGAGTATCACGAAGAGAGTGGTCCTTAGGACACATGCAGCAGAGACATCGGGGAGACAAAGATACAGCAGCTGGTGGCCATGGGACACTGGGTGCCTCTAAGGGGAGAGGACAAGGGAATTACATATTCTAGAAACCTGGTGGTAAGGTAGGGGTAGAAGCATGGAAGCTAGATGGGGGCCAAAGGTGTGCCTTATTTTTCCTGTAAGAGAGAGAAATCAGTTTCTGTCCTGAGGGGAAGAAGCCAATAGAGGGCAATGGAATTAGAAGATGGGGGCTGGGCAAGGAAGGGGACTGGCCAGGGCTGCCAGGAGAGGATGAGGTCTGGAATGCACATGGCGGGCATAAGACCAGGAATTTGGGACATCTGGTCTCCTCGTGTCAGGCCAAACTCCTGAGGGATGGTGTCCAGAGAGTCAGGGCTGACAGGATGCAGAGCACAACTGTTTTCATGCAATATTTTCGTGTGTTTAGAAATCCTGGTTTCTCAAAATGTTTTCATGAATGATCTCGTGTGTTCCTCACAGTGATTCTGGGAGACAGGCACTCATATCCCCACGTGACAGATGAGGAAGCTGGGTTCAGAGAGAATGGGTGGTCCCCCCCAGACTCACAGAGTGAGTAAGTGACATGGCCAGCCTTGGCAACCGGGCTCTGGTTCTGCTGTCTCCCCGCTGCCCTACAGTCAACACACTCGGATCCTAGAGGAGATGCGTGCTAATTCACACATACAGTGTTTCGTTCAACATAAACATCTAATGTACTCCTTTAGTTTTCTGTGACCTTGCAAAATATATCCAGCATCGTGCCTAAATCCTAGCACAGCATCTAATAAACATGTTTTTAAATATTTTTCTAGGTATGTATGCTGCCCTTGAAGGTCCGACAGATCTTCTCTTTACTCATGCGTGCCCTTTGCTGCACCATGGAGAGTAGGCCTCAACCCAGGGGCCTCCTGGAAGCCCTTGGGAAGCCTTTAAAGTCATACCAAGCCCAGGCTGCACCCAGGACCCTGGGATCAGAACCCACAGGGTGCCTCAGTTGGTTAAGCATCCGACTCTTGGTTTCAGCTCAAGTCCCGATTTCATGGGTTGTGAGATCAAGTGTCAGGCTTCAGGCTCAGTGGGAATCCACTTGGATGTTCTCTCCCTCTGCCCCTTCTCCAACTCATGCTCTCTCTCACTCTCTCTCAAACAGATAAAATCTTTAAAAAAAAAGAAAAGAAAAGAAAAGAAACAAACTCTGGGGTGGGCCCTGGGCTCTGGAGGTCTTAATGGGGAGCTGCCAAGAGATGACTCAGAACCCTGATGTAGAGGCAAAGATACCCCAGGAGGATCCTGGGGACAGGGGGAAGGCTGCACAGATTCAGCGAGTCTAGAGTCCAGTCAAACATACAAGCCCACCAGCCAGGAAGTCAGTGGGGGAAAAACTAGGGAGAAATTGGCATTCGTCACTGAATTCCAGTGCTTCTGGCCACCAGGTCTTTGCCCCAATGGGCACACTCCCATCTCACCTTCCCAAAGCTCTGCTGCAGGGAAAGAGAAGGCAGAGTTGGATATTTCTCTCCCTTTCAGAGGAGGTAAATGAGGCTCAAAGATGCGAGATGCCTACTCCAAGGTTGGTCATCTTCATGGAAAAAAACAGCCCGACTGGAGGACCAGAGCCCACTGCTAGAGGGGAGCCCTGGGACAGAGGGCCGACTCTGGCCCCTACCTGTTGCCAAGGCCTTCCCACATAGGGGCTTCCCTCATTTTCAAAAGGGGATCCTTCCCAGTGAGCTCTCCTCCCCTTCTGGTCACAGGGTGCATCTTGACGGCTCTCCCCCACAATCCTGCAACACACACAGGAGTCAAGCCCCCCAGGAAAGTCTTGTCACCTGTGTCACTGTGTCACCTTGCCCCTTTCCTCTAAAACAAGAACCATGGGGACATTTTGGGCAACTCTACCCACCATGCCCGAATCAGGCTTTTGGCTCTCGGGAAGGTGCAGAAGGCTGCTCCCCACCTTTGGCCCTAAAACAGCAATCCTCTCAGCCTCTCATGGGACCAGGAGCTCCAACAATCCACAAGCCATGAACGACAACACCCCTGTGACACCAGGCACACCACCTACAGGTGTGCGGCGCCCCCGCTGGACAGGCCCACTGGCAGGCTGGGAAGCTAGGAAATGTGCAGACAAAACAGGGAGATCAAGCATTAAATGGACTGAAAGTCACCTGAGGTGTGTCCCAGCTCTTGGGCAAGTTATTTAGTCTCTTTACCTCAATCTATCCATCAGGATAATGGGGACACCAACACGAACACTACCTTTCAGGGGAGTGGGAAATGGACTGAATTAATCCATGTCAAGTGCTCAGAAGGTGCGTCAGAGATATCTAGGCTCTGAGATGCCATGGCTGCTGGAGCTATCGTGTTTCTGTGTGTGCTTGATGCCCAGGGGAGGGAGGGGGACCCCTCGGCCAAGAGCAGGTGAGGGAGAACTTCTGTGGGAAGTGGGGATTTTAAGCATTAATACAATTGAGAAAGGAGGATGCGTTCGAGAAGAAGACAGAACATGAGGATCCCCAGAGTCAGAATTTGGACATTAATTTACTGTCAAGGAGCCAAGGAGTGTGAGGCCCGCACCCCGCCCTGACCCCCCCAGAATTCCTGCCACCACTGCAGGACGGGCCGTGTTATTAAAGCAAACGCCCCACAGGAGCCGAAACCAAACAACTCCAGGCAACAGGAGTTCGGGGAACCTTTGGTTCTGTCTCCAAGGCAATTGAAAAGAGCTCAAAACAGATTAAAATATGAGATGAATTTTGAAGCCCAGGAATGAGAGAAAATGAATCCTGTGACTGGGAGCCAATATGATTATTTCATTATTTGGTTAGAAAGTTAAAATGTGCAGGAAATGTCAGATGCTTTCTCGAGACGGAGGGAGGGTTGGGACGGCGTGGCCATGGGGGCGCATATTCTTTTTAATATTAAAAAATAGCTTCGCCCCGACTTAGTTTTAATCAGAAAACCCTCCCTTGATAGGGCAGCCCGCTGCCAGCCTGTGTGAGGTCTCTTTAAGGCCCACGTTCTACCCTTCGATTACCCACCCCCACCCTTCTCCAGCAACAGCACATCTGCCTTTTGGAAAGAACATCTCCTCCCATCAATAAAATTAAATAAATCCCATGCACTCCCAGGTAAAGGGTGCCCCCCCCACCCTACCCCTTGGGGCACTGATGATGGCTCAGTCCCAAATGAAGCCCAGGGGAAACCCAGCCACCAGTAGCTTCTCCTGCAGCCTCTCCTCATCTTTCGTGCCCAGATGCATTCTTCCCCACCCTGGGCAGTTACCATTCCTTAGGTCTGTCCACGATCCATGACATCTTACATCCTCATGTCCCCATCTCTATGGCCATCACTTAATTGATCACTCAGTTATCTGTTGAAAAAGTCCTAGGTATCAACTGGCAGGCTGTGTGGGTGCAGGGCGCACCATGATGTGCAAGGAAGGCCCAATCTCTCCCTGCAGGCAGCTGACAGTCTGTAGAGGAAGACAGGCGTGTGGCAAGCAACACAGATGCACAGACTGGGGAGCCAAGGAGAAGGACCAATTCATCCTGGCTGCAGGCAGGAGTCAGGCAAATATCCCAAAGGAGACAGCCCTTGGGTCAGACCTTACAGTTGGCTTTGATTACGAAGGAAAGAGTAAAGGGAATTCCAGATGGGCGCACAGAATCAAACAAAAGCCTGCGACTAGGAAGTGTGACCCAAACCCAAGGGACAGCAAAGAGACAAATTTGACTGTCCTGAAGAAGCCACATCAGAGCGGAGATAGAAAGCTCATGAGGAAGGCTGAGGTCTGATTGATGGGGGCTTCCGTATTTTAATAGTTTAATGTAGAAACACATTAAATGATTTAAACTCACAAGGTACAAAAAGATATACAGTGAAAAGTCACCTTCCCGCTCCTGCTCCCAGCTATCCAACTCCCCACCTCAAAGGCAACCAATGTTAGCCATTTATGAATCCCTACAGAGATATTTTATGCACATTCATATAAATATATGCCTCTCTTACCTTCCATGCACAAGTAGCAGTATATGATATACACCTTTTACCTTTTTCTGATTAATTACAAATATTGTAAACCAGCAGTTCTCAATATGGAGTGTGCATCAGAATTACCTGGCTGGCTTGCTAATACAGAATTGCTGGGTCCCACTCTAGAGGGTGATTCAGTAAGTCAAGGGTGAGACCTGGGAGAGTACATTTCTAACAAGTTCCTAGGTGTTGCTGCTGCAGCTGTTCTAGGAACCACACCTGGAGAACCACTGGTAAAGATCACACTACATGAGTTTATAAAGAATGGTTTCATTCACGTTCATGGCTGTGTAGTATTCCATTGGTGGGCTGTATGGTTACATATTTATCCAGGTCTCCCACTTAGGTCGTCTCCAGTCTTTTGCTATTCCAAATAGTTCCATAGTGATTATAGTGGTGTATTCATTATGTTATCCATGAGGGAGTATAGTTCTGGGATAAAGCCTGGGTCAAAGGCTTTGTACTCTGGCAATTTTGACAGATAACTGCCAGACAGCTCTTGGAGGAAGTCCTGAATGCTAATATGAGAAATTCTTAATTTTAACTAATGTAGGGTTTGGAGCAGAAGACTGATGAGATCAGAGCTGTGCTTTGGGAAAATTAATCTGACTGTATGGTGAAGTGTGGACTAGAGAGGAGAGAACCTAAGGAAGGACAGCCACTGGGGCAGACAGACTCCACAGATACCTGTGAGCCCTGCCCTCTAGAGGTCATATCTAAGAGCAAGTCTCTTCCTTCGAGTGTGGGCAGGACCTGTAACTGACTTCTAACCAATACAATATAGCAAAGGGAATGGTGGGCTGTCATTCCTATGATCATGTTACGTTATAGAAAACTCCATCTATCTTGCTACTAGACTGGCACCAGAGGCTCTCTTTCTCAACCTGCCATGAACTAAATGCTGCCAATAATCACCTGAGAAGGTAAATGGATCCTTCCCCAGTTGAGTCTCCAGATGAGAACCCAACCCAATCAAGGCAAATGACACCTTGAATGCAGCCTCACTGGAGACCCTTAAGGCCAGGACCCAGCTAATCTGTGCTGGGCTTCCTAGCCCGTAGAAATAACAATTCTAACAGATGTGTGTTATTGTAAGTAATTAGGGTTGGGGTGATTTGTTTGAGCAGTAAAAGAGAACTGAAACAAACATATAGAAGGGAGCTAAAAAAATCGGCTACACCAGTGAAGGCCTAAATTTTCGGAGGCAGAAGAGGGGAGCAGGAATGAAGCATGGATATACAAGAGATTTCAGAAAAGAGCAGGACCTGTGGGTTCATGAGAGGAACAGACAGAGGGACCTCCTACCATCAGCGAGCAAGATGGCTGGACAACATCCCTAAAACAGACTCAGCCCATTTTCATGAGATCGAACCAAAGAGCAGTCTGAGGTGAGATGGAGCAGACGTGCTGGCTCTTTATCCCTTTCTAAAAGTGTTCCTTCCCTTGCAGATGGCTCCAAGATTACCACAACACAGCCTCCCCAGGCCACCAGCTGCCATCCACAATTTGCTGACAAGGCAGATAAGCACCTACACAGAGAAGCCCCACAATAAATCACGGTGGCATTTCAACCCACTGGGATGAGATAGACTTTTCAACTAACTGTGTTGAGACAACTCAGGAATCATCTGCAAAAAAAAATGGGAATCATGTGTAACAAGGATCTAAACAAGAAATTAATGAAAAAAAACTGAAAAGAGCTAGAAGAAAAATGTAGGATATGTTTGTATTAATCTTGAAATAAGAAGGACTTTCCAAACATGACCCAAATCCAATACTCATATTTTTTAAAAGGCTACATCTGAGTTCAAAGATTTTCAATATCTAACACTAGAAAATAAAATAAATTCAAAGACAAATGAAAAATAAGGTGAAAAAATTGCAACATATATGGCAGACAGAGGGCTGATTTCCCTACTACATAAATAATGTGCATGTACAGACATGTACAAGTCCAAAACAAAGGCCAACAACCCAACAGAGAAATGTACAATAAAGAAGAAATTAAATTGTCAGTCCGCAACGCAGGAAACAAAAATGCATTTCACACATCTGAAATGATGCTCATCCTTACTCATTAATTTGCAGGAAATGCAAATTAAATCTACAAGATCCAGTTTCTCCTATATCAGGTTGGCAAATTTGCTTGAATACACACAGTGTCGTTGAACCAGAGTATGTAAAACCACTCCCATCCATGGCTGGTGGAAGGTTAAACTGGTGACGGTATCGTGTAGGTGAAGAGCACGTACTCACGAGCACACGTGTGCGCACGCACACACACACACACACGCAGACTCTCTTGAGAAGGACTCAAGGGCACTGGTCGCAGTGGCTGTCTCTGGTACAGAGCCATGTGGCTGCCACCAGGACACAGGAGTGAAAGGAAACATTTCACTGCATCCTTTCTGTACTGTTCAAAATTTTCCCAAGTACCTGTTCTATGTTCTCAACAACTCTACAAAGTAACAAAGAAAAAGAAGTAGAGAGAACTTCCACTTCTGGGAAGATGAAATACATATCTTTTCTCCCCACACTGCCCTGTACGCACAACTGAAAACGCAGGGCGTTGTACATAAAGCAGACATAAGAAGCATCTGAAAGGCAAAGTCAAGCAACTGGATAAGAAATTTGGGACCGGAGCGACAAGAAGATGGCGAGGTTCCTGGGTTTTCTTTTGGTCTCATATAGCCCAGATTCAGAGCTGAAGAAGCTGGCAACATGTGAATATCAATGGGCACAGACAGAAACAGCAACAACAACAAAAGTCTGCTCTTTCTAGCCAAAAGACTAGAAAAGGGACAGCCTAGAAAGACATTTCTAGACAGTAACTGCTCCAATCCAGCCAAACATTGCAGAAAAAATTGAGGTCCCACTCCCATCCATGCTTGCAAAGGCCAAGTGCAGAGCCTCGTTCACCCCCACCCAGCAGTAAAGAGGCACCTTTACTCATTCCTGCTGGAGAGGTGCCAGAGGAGAGCTGACGGAGACTCAGGATTTTCCCATTGCTCAGCAGGGATGAGGCCCACCCTCAGTCCCCATGGTGTCAGTGGAGGTCACACAGGGAACAGTAACTAGGCATTCCAAAACTGCCCAGCCAGTATTTGTGGGGGCTGAGTGGGATACCTGGACTTCAACCTTCACAGTAATGAGGCAGTGTCCCAACATCCAAATCTAAAATCTAAATCCAGATCTAAAATCCCAACCTAAAAAATGAAATAAAATAAAATAAAATAAAACCTGAAGTGGACAACTGAAGTAAGATCCAGAGGTCTCAAAAAATATTACCCTAAATGTCCACTGTTTTAACAAAAATCACTTATACCAAGAATCAGGAAGATCTCAAACTGAAGGAAAAATACAATCAATAGAGACCAACCCCAAGAAGACAGAGATGTTAGAATTCTCTGACAAAGATATTAAAGCAACCATCATAAAAATGCTTCAAAAAGCTACTATGGGGCACCTGGGTGACTCAGTCAGTTAAGCACCCAACTCTTGATTTCAGCCCAGGTCATGATCTCAGGGTTGTGAAATTGAGCCTCACGTTGGGCTCTGTGCTCAGTATACAGCCTCCTTAAGATTCTCTCTCTCCTTCTCCCCCAAACCCTCCCTCACCCTCTTTTGAAAAAGAAAAAAGGCAACCAAAAATATGTTTGAAACCAATGAGGAAAAAAAAAAAAAAAACACAAAATCTAGCAGAGAAATATAAGGTATGATAAAAAGCCAGTGGAAATGTTAGAACTGAAAAACACAATAACCGAAACACAAAATCTAGTGAGTTGACTCAAGGGCAAAATGGAAAGGGCAGAAGAAAGAATCAATGAACTGGAAGATGGAACAATAAAAATGTAATAGTCAATAATTAATACTCAATAAATAAAAATAATTAAGCAGTAAAATATAATCAAAATAAGTAAATAATCAAATACTTAATAATTCATGATAAGTATGTTTTTAAAAACCCAGTCTGAAAATTAGAAAATAGAATGAAAAACAAAAAACAAACAAAGCCTCGGGGACTTGTGGTACTGTAACAAAAGCGGGACCATTCGTATCACTGGAGTCCCAGAAGGAAAGGAGAAAGAGAGAAGGCTGACAGAGTGCTCAATAGTTAAAAACCTCCCCAATTTGCGAAAAAAATACATAAACCTACAGATTCCAGAAGCTGAGTGAATCTCAAAGAAATCCACATCAATACATATCACAGTCAACTTCTGGAATTAAAGACAGAAAAGAAATCTTGAAAGCAGCCAGAGAGAAACACCTACCTATGGGGGGGAAAGAACAAGAATCATATAAGATTTCTCATCAGAAACCACGGAGGCCAAAAAGAAGTAGTACTTTCTATTTCAAATGGGGAAAGAACTGTTAACCCAAAATCCTAGATACACTGGAAATACCCTTCTGGAATTAGGAGAAAACCAAGTCATTCCAAGATGAAAGAAAATGAAGACCATGTGTTGCTAACAAGCTTCCTCCCACCAAAAAATAAAATGGCTAACCCAATAATAAGCAATAAAAGAAGAAACCTTGGAACATCAGGAAGGGAGAAACATGCAAAGCAAAGGTATAGGTTCCTAAAATAAACTTTATATCCCTCTTGAATTTCTAAATTATATTTGACAGCTAAAGAAAAAACTCTAACACTGTTGTGGGTCTAAATGTATGCAGAGGAAATGTTTATGACAATATTAGAAACAGGAGGAGATAAGAAGATTTAAAGGGAAAGAAGGTTTCTACATTTCATTGGAACTGGTAAAATGATGACACCAGTAGACAGAGATAAGCTATGAAAACATCACGTGTGATATAGAACATCCACTGAAAAAACCATACAAAAATGTAAACTGAAAAACATTATTGACCAGTGAAGGTAGGATTTTAAAACTTATTTAGCCACAAGAATGCAGAAAAAGGAAAAGAGAAACAAAAGAGAAAAAGGGGGAAACATAAGAATGAAATCATATATATAAGCTCTGACACACCGATAACTACATTAAATATAAATACTCTAAAGCCACCAATTAAGAGATCATGACTCAGCACATGCCGTCTATGAGAAATTCCCTTCAACCGTACGATATAAGCAGGTTGAAAGTAAAGGATGAAAAAGCATATATCACATGAACATTAATCAAAAGAAAGCAGGTAGGGGTGCCTGGGTGGCTCAGTTGGTTAAGCAACTGCCTTCAGCTCAGTTCATGATCCTGGAGTCCCGGGATGGAGTCCTGCATCAGGCTCCCTGCTCAGCAGGAAGTCTGCTTTGCCCTCTGACCTCTCCGCCCCATGCTCTCCCTCTTTCATTCTCTTTCTCTCAAATAAATAAATAAAATCTTAAAAAAAAAAAAAAAAGCAGGGGTGGTTATATCAATATGAGAGAAATTAGACTTTGTAGCAAAAATATCACCAGAGACCAAAAGGGATATTATATGATAATAGAGGGTCAATCCACTAGGAAGACACAGCAATCCTAAATGCTCAGGAGCCAAACAACAGAAACATAAGATATGTGAAGCAAAACCTGACAGAACTGAAAAGAGAAATACAGTTGACCCTTGAACTATGTGGGGGTAAGGACTGCCAACCCCCCACATAGTCAAAACAAC
This sequence comes from Mustela putorius furo, assembly GCF_011764305.1. NCBI lineage: Eukaryota > Metazoa > Chordata > Mammalia > Carnivora > Mustelidae > Mustela > Mustela putorius. The sequence continues at coordinate 41,413,266 of NW_025422010.1, forward strand.
TAAAATTGGGTTCCCTAAAAAGTAAACTACTAATAGACTACTGTTGACCAGAAGCCTTACCAATAATCTCAACAGTTGATTAACATGTTTTCTGTATGCTATATGTGTCATATACTATATTCCTACAGTAAGCTGGAGAGAAGAAAATGTTAATTAGAAAATCATAAAGAAGAAAAAATCCACTTATAGTACTGTGCCTTCTTTATCAAAACAAAACAAAACGAAAACCTGTAAGTGGATATACATACTTCAGATCTGTGCGGTTCAAAGGCCAACTGTTGATAAAGCTACAGTTATATTTGCAGACATCAATACTCCTCTCTCAAAAAATTAATAAAATATCTAGACAATCACCAAGGATATAGAATAATTCAACAAACACTATCAGCCAGCAAAATCTAGTCAACATTTTAGAATACCCTACCAATAAGAGCAGTATATACATTCTTCTCAAGTACCTATAGAATATACATCAAGACAGACTATATCCTGGGCCATAAAACAAATGAATTCAGAAAAATTTAAACCACAAGAGGGTGTGCCCCTTGATCTCTGTAGAATCAAACTAGAAATCAGTAATGAAAAGATAACAGGCAAACCTTTATACATTTGGAAACAAGGCAACCGACTTCTAAGTAATCCAGAGGTCAACGAGGAACCCAGATGTCTTTCAACAGGAGGCCGGTTAAATCAACTGTGGTATGCCATGAAATACTACTGAGTAATAAAAAGGGAGAATTACTGACACACGTATCGATGTGGACGAATCTTCAGAGGGTTGAAAAAAATCCAACCCCAAAGGTTCCATACATACTCCATTATTCCATTTATATAACATTCTTGAAACGATACAATTACAGAAATGAAGAACAGGTGAGTGGGTTTCCGAAGAGAAGCAGGGAAGGAGAGCAGGGGCGGGAAGCCGCTGTGACTCTGAAAGCGGAGCAGGAGCCATCCTGTGAGGATGGAAATGTTCTGCATTTGACTACATCAGAGTCTTGCGAGTTACTGTCATCAGGGAAAAATAGGTTAAGGACGCAAGAAATACCTCTGTATTATTTTTTACAATTGCATAGGAATCTCCAATTATCTCAAAATAAAAAGCTTAATTTAAAAAAAAGTAGAGAATCCCTCCCAGAAGATGTGTTATCAAGGTAAGAGTGCTGATACACACATCTTTCTCTCTCTCTCTCTCTCTCTCTCTCTCTCACACACACACACACACAAACACACGCGCGTGCGCATGCGCATACACACCCCTCACCCATCAACAGCCTTCAGCTGCTGCCATATAAATTTGCACTGATTCTTAAGTCTGATGTGATTTTCTGCCTCTCCTTAGAAAGGACTCGTGCAGTCTCTTGTGAAGTCAGAAAAACAAACAAACAAACAAACCTCTGAGAACTTCCTTTGGGCCTCCTGAGGCTCTGCCACAGCTTGGCTCAGGAAAAAGCAAAGAATTTGTTAAAATCAATCAATCAATCCAGAACCCACTAGGGAAAGAAAAGCCAGGAGGTGGTGTGAGGTGATCTAAGCCATGTTTTGGGGAACCATGAGGCCATGAAATGAAATGCAAGAGGGGGTATGTATCTGGTACGTGTCGCATATTTATCTGGAGATACGGACTGTAGCTTTCACCCACTTTCTCAAAGGGGCCCTTTCTTAAAATGGTGAGAGGAGGAGGCCCACACTTGATTCCTACAACCCCCAGTTTCTGTAGCCCCAGGTGAGCACCGCTGAACCCCAGTCCACCTTCTGGAAACTGCACGTAAGCCTCCTGGTGTTCCTGCCCCTAGCTGAGAAAGCCCTGTTCCGAAAATTGCTGTACCCCTGGGATATTCAGTTTCCATCCTGTGGAGCTAGAAATGTCAGAGCCTGGAGGTTATTTAAATACCCACGCCCCACCAACAGAGGAGGACACTGAGGCCCAGGGATACACAATGACCTCCCAAGATCATCCAGACAGGAGCCAAATTGAAGCCGGAACTTGGGGCTCCTCCTTGTTGCCTAGCTTCGAGACACCTGTGCCTGAGGTTGGCATAAGGGCCTGACATTGGGCAGGGCCAGCAGGAGGGCAGTGCCTGGGCAGGAGGACGGGGGCCACCAGCGGAAGAGGACAGTGGGAGCACAGCCAGGCGCTGGATTAAAATGAGCACGGATATGCAGAAGTTAATGAGCGAAAGCTTCCTCCGAAAATCCCAGACAGTACCCCGCATGTGGCAGCTTTCATTACTCCTCAGAGACACAGATAGGTGGCAATGAAGGTTAGGAACACTAGCGATTTTATTACCTCGGAAGACAGGCCATTAAATGTCATTGTTTCCCAGGGATGTCCCCCGTCCTGCCCCCCTTCTACTTCCAAGCCCCTTCCCTCACACCCATGATTCATCTACCAACTGCTCGCTCACTCTGCAGATGTCAACTGAGGAATTCCAAAGGGTTGAGAACATGGAGGTCAAGAGACAGGAGCCCTGCCTTGGCAGAGTTCACCCCTGCTGAGGGCCTGGGATCGAAACACCAGGAGCATCTACCTGCTCAGCTCTGGCCCCCACGGAGCCCTGCGTTCCTGCATGGGACTGCCTGCTGTTCGGCCCACGGGCCCCTCGCTGACCTCCCTCACGGCTGTGTGCACCCCTCTTCCTTCAGAGCCGGAAGGCTTGCCTGGCTGCACCTGGAGAGAACTGGGGAGCTGGGAGGGTCATGTCGCTGGATCATCGGAAGAGCCTCCCTATCTCCATGTGTGAAGCCCTTTCGCTCATTCTGCTCTCGGAGTGAACATCCCTAACCACGCATCAGTCCACAGTTTTCCTAACATCTGCGGCAGCGGCCCTGAGTGCTCCTGAATGTGTGTGGCCCCCCGAAGTCCTCCAGCCTCCCTCGCAACTAGGCTGGGGCCACAGGCCTGATTCCCACCAAAGGGCCTCAGAGTGGGACTTCAGGTGTCACCTCTAGGCTGAGGGCGTGGAGTGCTGTCTGCCTTCTCAGCTTCTCTCCCTCCTACAGGTATAGAATTAAACCTTTATGGGAGCTAAGCCATTACGATGTGAGGGGTTGCTTTTTGGACAGTTAGCAGTGATCGGCTAATAAAACCTTTTAGTGACTCCTCTGAGGATATAAAGGGGAAACCTTGTAGGCAGCCGTATTCAATGCCTTTTATGGCCCAGCCCAGCCCCCCGCTCTGGCCTATCCCTTGGCCCTCCCCTAAACACACTCTGCCAGGAGCTCTGATTCAGCCATATTTGCAGATTCTGAAAGGACTGTGTCCCTCCCACCTGAGATGTCCCCTTTACCTGGAATGCCCTTATATCTCCTCACTCGCAACTCTCCTGCCTGCATAGCAAACTCCCACTCGGTCTTCAATTCCCAGCTCAAGCATCTCCAGCTCCGACTCTCCCAAAATGAACTGGGGCAACTTTGTCCTGACCACAGGCACCCTACCTACAGTTCCCAGGGAGCCCTTGCATGCAGCTGTACCTTAGCTTTTTTGTTTGACTTTCTGTGTTGCCCACTGGACTGTGAACTCCACAGAAGCAAGGAAAGGCTTTTGCTCACCTTTCTCGTCCCTAGAGCCTACCTCAGCAACCAGGAGACCTTCAGAAGATATTTAATGACCCCTCAAATGAAGCCCACATTTTTTTTTAAGATTTTTTTTTTAATTTATTTATTTGACAGACAGAGATCACAAGCAGGCAGAGAGGCAGGTAGAGAGAGAGGAAGGGAAGCAGGCTCTCTGCTGAGCAGAGAGCCTGATTCGGGGCTCGATCCCACGACTCTGGGATCATGACCTGAGCCGAAGGCAGAGGCTTTAACCCACTGAGCCACCCAGGTGTCCCAAATGAAGCCCACATTAAACTCTTTCTGGAGAAGGCCACTTCTTCCTTAGGGAGAAATTCAGACAAATTGCAGGAACTTTCATAAAAAGAGCAGACTCAAGGTAAAGAACAAAATGACCCATAAACTGGGCTCTAGAAAGAGCTCTCTTCTGGAAGCCCATAGGCCAGGTCTGACTGCCTCTGTCCCCCACTGACCCAGGGTCTCCGAGCAAGGTAATCGCCCCTCTGTCATCCAAGGTACATGGTCCTTGAGCCTGGTGAGGCTGTCTCTGCCACCCCGCCTGGCCTCTCGTCATCCCTCTCTTCCCCAAAAGCCTCCTCTCTGAGTTCCTGGCCCATTTCCACTGAACACCCTAGCTGGGCGTTAAACTAAAATCCGAGAAGGCATCCACCAGCAAGGAATTACCCTTCCTCGGGCACCCGTTTTTAATATGAGACAACTGAGGAACTGATGGAACAGTGCTCCTGGGGGGATTTCAGGCCCAAGACAGCAGTGGGATAGACATCTGGCCGGTGGTGAGGGCTGCTTTGGAGGCACGCCTTCTCCGCAACCCCCCGCCCCACCCACACGTCCTGCTCCAGAGGCAAGCGCTCTTAGAGCAGCTGGACCCTGGCAGATATCAGGGAGAATGCTGCCCTGAGAGTTAATGTTGGTGGAATATCCTGAGGGTGGGACCCAGGCTCCTCACTCCTCATTCCATGGTTTCTTTTATCTGGTATTTCTGGGCAAGACAATGAGCAGACAGACTGGAAAGTTACAGGCCAGCTTTGCCGAGTCCTGCCAAAAATGCAGCAAAGGAAGCTGGAGGGAGACTCAGGCCTCTCTTTAATTTCCTCTTCTGTTTGGCTCCGCATGTGCTCCTCCACCCACCCCACTTGGACTCTTTTCTGCCCTTGGGCTCTAACTCCAAAGGAGCACTGCTTCCCATCCCAGATGTGTGGGAAAGCCCTCACCCACCCGAGTCTCTCCTGACTGATGTGCCGGCCCCATTTAGCATGACTCCGGCCCTTTTTTGAGCAGCAAGGACACGGAGAAACATGAGACCAACCAGGAAATCCCATTTCCAGGCCAAGCTGGAAATAAAATGGGAAGAAGGCCTGGGTGAGTCTGTCCTACTGTCCCTCAAGATGGGAGTCAGAACCCAACCAGAAGCAAGAGTGGAAAGGAATACCTTTCCCAGAGGAGTGAGAGGAGGCCCCCTCCCCACGCAAGAGAGATGAGTCTGGAAAGCTACTGTGACCACTTAGCACGACCCTACCCCAAACCTGCAGGGTCTAAACATAAATCTCCAGGGCCCACGTGTGAACACAGGCACACACACAACGAATGCAGACAAGCGAAAGAGAAAATTCCGGACTGAAATACTGTCTCTATCTGGGCACATTATTCCGCTACACTAAGTCTCAACTTCCTCCTCTCCAAACGGAGCAATTTGCAGAATTGTGGTGAGGATCAAATGAGATAACACTCCTGCTATGGGACTTGCATGAAGAAACCACCCCCCCCCTCATAAATATAAATTCCTCCCCAGATCCTGGCAACCAACTGTCATTTGAAAATGACAGTTCTGCCATCAACTAGCATTGTGACCTCAGGCAAGTCCACTACCTTCTTGGGCGTTCTTGAAGCTTCCTAATCTTGAAGAGCCGTGTTTCTCAAACTAGAGTGTGCACCAGAGTCACCCGGAAGGCTTGTGAAACACAGATGACTCCGCAGGCCCCGGTGTGCAAAGTTTCCAAGTTCTGGGGTAGGCTGGGAGAATTTGCATTTCTAATACATACCCTGGTGATGCTAATGCTGCTGGATCTGGGGCCCTCCTGGACAAAGTACTGAAGTCAGGCAATCTAAGAACTCCTTCCAGTTCTCTGGATTTAATGAGTATGTTAAACTAATCCACATTAAGGTGTTAGTGACTGATACTTACTTGATATGTTCTTCCTAAGGTTGCTTGCATTTTAAGTAGAATAATGTCCTGACCCCAAAAAACTATCCACTTCTAAGTAGGCTGTCAAGACAACCCTAGTGTCTATGATCTGGAGGATGATTTAAAGGGGAAGAGCTTCCCAGGCCTCTCCAGACACGCTATATAGGTGTGACCTACCTAAAAGGAAGACTGCTTGCAAAACTCTTTAGTATCCCAGGTGACTCAGCTGCACTTGGCTAATTACCATCTGGGGGCATGCAGTCTGAGGCTGAGGAAAGGCCCCTGGTTGCCTGAAATCAGCCCAAGGCCAGGCCCCATTGCTGGAAGCAGGGCTGTCAGTCAGCCTGACTTTTCTGGGTAGCCCCCACCTCTGTCAGAGCCCAGGAGAAGCCTTCTCCCTGGGGAGTGTGGCAGAGCCAAGGGCCTGCAGCCCCAGAGGCTGTCACTGTACATCTGTGCATCTGGGGGCAGAATCCCTCTCAGCTTCACCCCCTGCTTTTGTGTCACTATAAGACCCGTCCAGCCAGGTGGCTGGGCTCTGTAAGGCTGCTGTCATTCTGCTAACGCTCTGGGCCTGCCTCAGGGAAGAGAGCTGCCCCGCATGTCAATTACAGAATAATGACACCCTCCTCCATGCTCTACACCAGTCCCTCACCCAGCACTGCCTTGCATTTAGTGCCCAGGAACATGAAGAGGGCAGAGATCATTATGCAGCAACACCACTCAGCCATACTGTGTTCTCAGTATTTCTAATCGCAAACTCAGACAGGTGGACAGTCTTCCGGGAAAAGGTCAACGCTGAGAAAAAGGGTTCCCAGGAAGAACTGAGGGGCTGAAAGCCAGGCTGAGATCAAGCCCTCCGAGACTCTGACCAAGCAGACAGGTCACAGATATTGGGAGAAGGATGCTCAGGGTAAGCCCACCCCACCACAGCATCACACCCAAAGCACCTTGTTCTGCTTTTGTTCATGTCACGATCACTTCCTAAGTCTACTGAAGCCTGAGCATTGGGTCAAGCAGTGGAGTTCTTCAATGAGGTGGGCTCCCAGAAGCTCTCAGTCTGGGAGGGCAAGATAGCACCCCAAGTTACCATCAGTAAAGGCAGTGAGAGGAAGGTGTGCACAGCCTATATGAGCTTGGGAGAAGCGGTGGCCAACTGTTCTTGTGGAAGGAAGGAGGGAGGAAGAGGAGAGAAAAGATAAAGCAGCACAGAGAGGGTGATATCCAGGCAGGTCCTCAGGGGTGAATGGGAGAAAGCGTGCCTGGACAGAGAGAATATTCAAAATCTTTAACAACTGCTAGGGCCCAAGCCGGGCCAAATCAGAAGATTACCTTACCTCACCAGGTAAATATGGTGAGTCAGACATGTGCATCTACTTCTGCTTCCTCCCCAAACCCTACTGGAATAACAGTTTTTAGAAAAATAAGTATAAACATATAAGGGTGGAAAAAGCCAGAGAACAGACCAAAGTAGCAGAATTTTGGAAGCTGGGAATCAGATGGACAAGTGGTAAATCACCCAGGAATCCACAAAAAAACTGCATTCTAAGCCAGCAGTAGGGGAAGCTGAGACCAACCTAATTTATACTGCAAAACCCTCTTCACAGCTTGGAAATTGGTCCCCATCCCTCTTGAAAGCAGGAGAAAAGAACCAAGGAAAGTTGGTTGGCAAGCTGTTTAGGAAGCAGTTAGAGCCTCAGGTTCTTCCCTTGACTAGCAACAGCCCCACTGGGCCCAGAAGAAGATGGAGGTCTGTTTTCCAAGATAAACAGAGACTTTCTGGCCTGGGAGACGCCAGACAGAATTGAGGTTGCACCTACAATGTTGAAACACAGAGGGATTAAAGAACACTGAATTCTGCTTATGTAGTCTCTACTTCCTCCTCCACTGGCCACTCAGAGCACTAATTCTCAAGATGTCAGCCTCCTGGCAAGAAACAGGATGAGCCCCCTCTGAGCGTTGCAAACTAACTTCATAGGAAAAAAACCTCATGATTTAAGAAAGAATTCATAACATTTAATATCCCACAAGAAAAAGGCCCAGCTAGATCATTCCCCAGCAAAGGCCATGATTATTGAATCCCACCTGCACACAGATCCTTAAATATGTACAGATAAACAAAAATAACCAGACAACTGAAGAAAGCTTCAAGATTGAACAACAGACAAAATAAACAACTTCAAAGAAACAGAGACTATGCAGAAGAAAAATGTATCATTAATTTCTTAGACAGCACTGTAATCATAAAACAGGATGCTATAAAAAGGAACATTCAGAGAGAAAAAAAGAATTCTTGTAAATTAAAAATATAACAAATGAAATGTCAATAGAGGGCTGGAAGGTAACGTTGAGAAAATCTCCCAGAAAATAAAGCAAAAGACAAAGAGATGGAAAAGAGAAGTTAAGAAAACTAAAGAATCAGTCCAGAAGGTCTACTATCCAAATGAGATTCTTAAAAAGAGGAAACAGGGCAGGTGTGGGGGGTGGTGGGTGGAGGGGGAGAAATAAACAAGAAAAGTAAATCATCTACAAAATCAAGAAAATGTCTTGGAACTAAAGGCTCAGAGCTTACAGATTAAAAGGTCCTGCCAAGAGGGTGTTGGGTAAAAATATGAGTACAACTGATCAAAACAGATCCACGGCAAGGCACAGAACATTATTAGAACATCTCAGAACACTGGGGTAAGAAATAAAAACAACAACAAAACACGTTCTTGGACTGGAAGACTCAATATTAAGATTTGAAGCCTTCTCAACTTTATAGATTCAATACAATCATAATCAAACCCCCAAAAGCTCTTTTGTAGATACTGACAAACTGATCCTAAAGCCTATTCAGAAAAGCACAAGACCTAGAATAACCAACACAATGCAAAAGAACACAGTTGAAGGACTCATGCTACTTGATTTTCAAATCTCCTATAAGGCTATAGTAATCAAGACAGGATGATACTAGTGAAAGAATAGATACAGGTCAATATAACAGAAGAGATTGCCCAAACCTATGCCCACACAAATGTAGTCAACTAATATTTGATGAAGAGCGAATACAACTTGAGAATGGATGGTCATGCTGACAAATAATGCTACAATGTTCGGCAATAAATAAATTCATTCATTCATTCATTCATTCAGCTAGACATAGGCTTTGTGCCTAACACACAAAAAATTAAATGGATCATAAACTTAAATATATATAAAATGTAAAACTATAAAACTTCTTGATGAAACACAGTAGAAAATCTTCATGAACTTGGGTTTGCTGATGACTTTCAAAATACAACAAGTATCACAAAAACATTGAAAGGCACAAATATTTGAAAGGAAAAATGGCTAAGTCAGTCTTTATTCAAATTAAAAACTTTTGATCTATGAAAGACAAGTGTCAACTGGGAGTAAATATTTTCAAAACACACATTTAAGGGAGGACTTATATCCAAAATATACAAATAACTCTTAAAATACAACAATAAGAAAACAAACAAGCTTGTTAAGAAATGGGCAAAAGATCTGAACAGACATCTCACCAAGGAAGCTATATGCATGGCAAATAAGTGTATGAAAAGATGTTCAACATCATTTGTCATTAGGAAGCTGGAAATTTAAAGCAATGAAATAATACCACCCACTGATTAGAATAGCTAAAACCAAAAACTGACAATAACCTCTACAAGGATGTGGCACAAGATACTTGTGCTCAATGCTGGAGAACACAGAATAGGATAGCCATTTTGGAAGACATTTTGGCAACTTGTAAACATAGCTTTACAATACAATCAAATCATGTTCCTAGGTATATACCCAACTGATCTGGAGACTTTTTCACACATAAAAAACTACATGAATATTTATTCAGCTTCATTTACAATTGCCAAAAGTTGGAAGCAACCAACGTGTCTTTCAAGAGGTAAATGGATAAACAATCTGTACCATACCCACAGAATGGGCTATTCTTCCATAACATTAAAAAAGGAGCTATCAAGCTACAAGAAGCTATGGATGAATCTTACATGTATATTGTTTAATGAAAAAAGCCAATTTGAAAAAAGCTACATACTGTATAATTCCAATTATATGCAATTCTGGAAAATGCAGAACTACAGAGACAGTAAACAGATCAGTGATCACCAGAGGTTTGAGGGAAGGAGAGGGGAACAGGTGGAGGGTATATTTAGGATGGTGAGACTATTCTGTATGATACTGTAATGCTGAATACAAGACATTAAGCATTTGTCAAAACCCATAGAACTTTACAGCACAAACAGTAAAACTTAATGTATAAAAATAATTTGTTAATCATTTAGGAGATGGAGCTAACCAAGGATGGAATGCAGAATGTGACAATAGAATCTAAATGTTCATATGTATGTGTGTGTGTATGTATATATATATATACATACAAACATGTATGTGTGTATACTCATGTATGTGTGTATATATATACACACACATACACGCACACGCACACAACAAGTTCACTGAAGGGGATGAGGAATAAGGTGCTAACCTTAGAGAAGTAGAATACATAAGGCTAAAGGCAAAAGGAATTGTACATAAGCACTACACTCTAACTGATACAGCTGTTTCCCACGAGTATAGGTTAACAATTCTGTAATTATTACACTTATTACATATTACATATTACAATTATTACATATTACTCCGTTATATGTACTATAACTAAGTATTAATAAATGGATGGCAGATGGTGGAAGCCAATTTTCTCACTGTTGGAAGGGGAAGTTATAAGTAAGCAAAGGCTACAGTGATCCATGTGATAATTGTAGGTAACAGTATGAACTCATGATTACCTTAATATAGAAATATTTACAGATACGTATATAATCTTGGGTTAATATACAGAACATCTATCCTTGCTCTGTCCTTTGAGAAGTCCTGCAAAAAATGACACTCCAGTAGCAATGAGCATATCCACTGCCCAGATCTTGGTTTCTAATACTATTCTCCAGTAAAAGGAACTAGGTCTCCTTGGGGAAATGACTGGTTGAAGGAGTGGGACAGGAAATACACAAAATAAGCCTGAAGCATCTTGTAATTCCAGAGTAAGAAAGTGCTAAGGCATACAAATATGTATAAAAAGAGCAGTACACACACACACACACAAGCACATACACACACACAGAGTGATGGGTGTATATCAGAGGAATACAGGAACCAACTGAAAGAGGTCCCAATGGCAAAAACTGGAACAATTTAAGCAACAAAATAAAGCAGCACTGCATTATACCCAAGGCAATATGTCCATAGCAATAAATAATTCAAACAAGTAAATAAATGGGAGAGAATAAACAAATCTACTGTGTAAAAGAATTCCAAATAATTATGTAGATACTCTGTCCTTAAGGAGGTGAACATAGTGATGTTCTTTCAAAGAGAAAATTATGGAAAGGGAGGGGAACAAAAAGGGTAACTTTAAAGTGGGGAAACTTGACGAACCTCAAGTTAGGTGATCAAAGTTAAAATCAACAATGACAGGTCATATTGATAGTATGTACCCTTGAAATGATGTAATGACAATGGCATTTTACCTATGTGTTCTTCATCCCCAAACATATTACCCCCGTCTGATCATGAGATAAACATCATATATATCCCAGTTAAGGGACACTCTACAAAATATACGAGTGCTCTTAAAACTGTCAAGATCCGCCACAACAAGGAAAATCTGAGAAATTGTCACAACCTGGAGGAATCTAAGGAGATATGACTACTAAGTGTAATGTGATATTCTGTACAGGATCCTGGAACAGGAAGGGATATTAGGGGAAAACTAAGGAAATCTGAATAAAGAATGGAATTTAGTAAATGATCATATATCCATATTTGTTAGTTTATTGTGACAAATGTACCATAGTAATATAAGATGTTCAAAATAGGAACAAACCTAGATATGGGGTCTTTGGGAACTCCCTGTAACCATCCTCACAATAATTCCATAAATTTAAAACCATTCTAAAATTAAAAATTTATTTTAAAAAATTCTTACAAGCTTCCAGAAAGAAAAGAAAACCAGAATATGTAGAGGATCAAGTATTAGGATAGTTTTTAGATTTCTTAATAATAGTGAAATCTGAAAGATGATGAGAAAATGTCTTTAAAATTCTAAAAGAAAATAATTTCTAAAGGAAAATAAATTCTATACCCAGTCAACCATCAATCAAGTGTGATGGCAGAATAAATATACTTGTAGACATTCAAAGTTTCAAATAAAATATGTCCTCTGCACCTCTTCTTGGGAAGCTACTGAAGGCTGTGATCCACCAATATAGGGATGTAAACCAAGAAACAAGAAACCATAGGATAGGAGAAACAGAAAATCCAGCACAGGAGAGAGTCCAAGGGAATCTTAAGGATAATGATAAAAGCTGACCCCAAGATGATAGCTATGCAACAGGTTTAGAGATCAATCAGTCATTGGAGCACTTCAGAGATTCAAGGAGATTATTTTTGAATGAAATTAAATTTGAATGTTCTTAGAAGAGATTTAGAACATTGGCAAGAATTAGGGGGTTGAATTAGTAATAAGAACATGTAATCATCATTACAAAGTAGTGAAAAGTAAGGCAATGATCAACACTAGGGAAAACAAAGAGTGATCCAAGAAAGGAACAGTATCATAGAGATACTGGACAGTTCCCCTGGAAAGAGCACATATTTACTCATAACAATGTAAGCCTTCAATTTTTATCTCATAAAAATTATGATATAAATATTTTGGGAGGATGAAGGAGATGATGTATCAGTCAGATTTTGCTAGGTTGTAATGCAGTAACAAAAGAAACCTCAATGGCCTACAAGAACAAAAGTTCTCACTCATGTAACATTGCAGCACAGCTGTAGGTCACCTGTGGCTATACCACACTTGTTTCCTTCATTGTAGGATCTAGGCTAAAGGATCAGCCCCCTTTGGGGACATGCCCATTTGCTTGGCAGAGGGAAGAGAATAACTTACATAGACCATGCAATGGTGCCTAAAGCTTCTGATCAGAAGTGGGATAATCACTCCCACTTACATCCCATTGACCAAGCTAATCACAAGGCCAAGCTCAATGTCAATGATGTTATTCCTCCCATAGGGATGATAGTCACATGACAGTGTAAACAGGCATATTATCCATTTATGGGGAGGCAGTGATTCGACTGGGAGCAATAATACAATTGGTGGAATGTATATATATTTTACAGTACCAAGTGAAGGTTAGGTGCAGGAAAAGAGAGCTAAAGTTTCACTCTGCATGAAAAGAAGCCAGTAGAGAAGGCCTCACACTGAAAAATCAAGAAGTAGCCATTTGTGCACATTGTTTAGAAATATGGACCTAGTATTAATAATGCAGGAGTAGGAACTGAAAACAGTTGCCTGTGGAGAAGACAAAATAGGGATGGGGGAGCAAGGGCCTACTATTTTTTATAATAAATTTGTAAAACCGCTTGATAAAAAAACTAAAAGCTGAGAAATAACAAGGAAACCAAGCAATTCTTAATCGCTAAACTTCACTGTGCTGTGATTACTTTTCACTCTGTTTTGATAGTAGGAGCATGCATAAATCTTTTTACTTTAAAACAAAGAAAGTGAAATCATTGACAGCTACTATTATATTAACACCCCTTCAAAACCCACCAGCTAATGTCATACATCCTCAGTGATGACACTCCTTCCTACATAAGGAAAACCTAAATATTCTCTGCTTTCTTTCAGCCAAAGCTGTATTATCCAAGCCATAAAAGGATAATAATACAGAAACCCGTAATGGAATATAATTCAAAAGTCACACAAATGACTTGAGAATGCATCCGTGTTATTACTGTGTGGGTGATTTGCCTTACTAACTATGCATAACTCCAAATGCAGAATCTAAAATTTTACCTATGCACAGATTCATTTAGCAGGAACTATACCAGGAGCTCTCAGAATAACAGAGCTTGAAGGTATAAAATTGCCTGAAATGATATAACATGAGGCTGACCAAGAGTCAATATTCCTTCTTCCCTTCTCTACTCTCAAGGTATACGCTGCATCTTGAAAGATATAAAAATGGGAGGCAAAGTAAAAACCAATCATTGTTTCATAGGAACTCAAATTTGGCCTCATAATTTTCTTTCCAACTTAACGAGGCTAGATGTGAACTTTCATTTATAGGTATTACATCAGTAATACCTACAGTATTTTAGTCTCCAAAGACCATGAGCCAACCTCATACCAACTTCAAGCAAACCTGTCAACCCTCATACCAGGTTACTGGCTCAGGTCAGTATAGAATCTCCCTCTTGAAGCACTCCTTATGCACTCCTCAAAATAAAAACTTTTGTAGAAAACTAATGTAATGACAATCTTTTAAAAACTAGTGTGGCTTAAGGGAAAGAGAATACATTTCACTGCGTTTCTTGTGATACTTTTTGACATCTGAATTGTTTAAAATTTTTAAACTATTTTTTAAAGTGTCAGAAAGGAGGGTAGAATGAGAAAGGCATAGAAGAATTTAGCATGTTTTAGGAACAGCAAACAGCAGAATATCCCCAGGGTTGTGGTGTTGGGTGAGGTTGGACGGGTGTTCCCTGAGTTAGGGCTTTAAAAAGTCTCGTGCTATGATGTGGGGGGTGGACTTTAAATTTAGGTCTTAGGAAGATAATCCTGGGGGCTGAATAATCCGAGGGGTCAGAAGTAGCGGATAGGAGGAATCTGTTTGCATCCTCAGTCTTTCTTGCGTGACCTTGTGATTGAAAGATGAGCAGTAACAATGGAAGTGGAGCCAATGGGCTGAAGTCAAAGAGACTTAGACAGTTGAATCCAGATTTGAGAACTGCTACAAAGAGGAAGGTAAAGGGAAGAAGGATAGAAGAAATAGGAAACAAGGCTTAGTCAGGATTAGCTTGGGCTAACCCTTGCCCCTGGATGAGCCCATCCACAGCCCCTGATACGGTAGAACACATCTCCTCTATTGTCTCAGTCTGAAGAAGGAAGTGTGCTTGGCCAGCTCAGCCTGCCCTGGTACCAGCCAGACCGTCCCCTGAGCTCCCCCCACGCCAGGAACTGGGGGACTGAACACACTATGGGGGAGGCTTTACCGGGCGGGAATAAGACCACTGTCCCTGCTCCCTTTTGCCACACCCCCAGGAGAGACACAGATGGAAACTGGAGGGTGTGGTCAGGAAGCTGGGAAAGGGATTAAGAAAGGTGTGGCAGGGGGCACCTGGGTGGCTCAGTGGGTTAAGCCGCTGCCTTCAGCTCAGGTCATGATCTCAGGGTCCTGGGATCGAGTCCCGCATCGGGCTCTCTGCTCAGTGGAGAGCCTGCTTCCCTCTCTCTCTGCCTGCCTCTCCATCTACTTGTGATTTCTCTGTGTCAAATAAATAAATAAAATCTTTAAAAAAAAAAAAAAAAAGAAAGAAAGGTGTGGCAGAAGACTCAGCTGGATGGTAAGTCATGGTGCTGGATATAACCCCACCGCCAGGGGCCATATCAAATGTACCCACATCCTTCACTGAGTAGGATGCTTCATGATCAAGGATCCAAGGCTGGTTGCTGCAGATGTCGTATTATATTTCGGAAGCATCTTACTCCATTCTACCACCTTTCTCTTTGCAATTTGGAGTTCATATTCTTCTCTTCAGGTATCAGGTATTTTTGTAGGTCGTTGAGACATTCCTACACCCAGTAGCACCCCTATTGCTCTGCACCGTGTGGCCATCAGGAAGCCCCCAGCAACATCTGCAGAGCCTGATGGGGGTCGTGGATTAGAACACCAACAGGAGGAGCTACGGTCAGGGTCTCAGGGCCTGTCCTGGCCGCCTGGTTTTGCATAGCACAGCAACGACGGGTCCCGTCTTTGGGCACAGCCAGAGAGGATGGATGACCCCATCATCTCCATCACAATTCCAAATGCATGCACTTTTGTGAAGGGGGTAAAATACGCCCTGCACAGTGACTGGCCCAGAAAACACTTACCCTTTGGAGTGGGAGGCAGAAGGGCAGAGAAAGACGTACATAGAGAGGCAACTGAAGCATACAAAAAGTCCCTTTAACCTCTTCCAGCTAGCAGTTCAGAAACACACAGGAAACCCTGGATATTTGCAGAGTCGTGATTTGTGGTTTCCAACATGCACGGTGCTGCTCGCTCCCCGCTCCTCGCCAGCCCACAGGGCTGTGCTGCAGGCAGCCCGTCGGGTAGACACCATGGCCCATGTGTCTCTACGGAGCCCCTCAGAGTGGCCTTTCTGCCACCCTGATTCCATGACGGGGAGACTCTCTCACCCCCACTGTCCCTGCCAATCAGCCCCCACAGATGGACTCTTTTTCACCCCTTGCAGTTGAGTCACAGATTCATGTGATGCCTGACCGGGGAGGCAGGAAGCTTAGAGACCTAGCCCCCTCTGTCTCTGAACTCCTTGCCCATTATTCCTGCCATCCCAGCCCCTGTCTGATGCAATCAGGAAGGGTGTCTCCTAAGCAGAGGCTGTTCCCTCCGGTTAACATACTGTCACTGAACTCTGACGGAGAGGGCTCCTCCGTCCACCGTGCGGACAATCAGTCCTGGTGGGCTTGATCGAGCAGCAAGAATCTTCTGGGCTCGACGCTGACAGAGGGGAGGGAGGGAAGAGGGAACAGCAGAGGACAGATGCTGAGAGTCCACAGGGGAAGACCATGTGCCATGTGCCAACCCGACATCCAGGTAAACCTGGACCCCCAGCCCATCCCTCCCATCCACTAGACAAGTGTTTACCCTAGCTGGCACAGTGGAGGCGAACAGAGGTGCATGGACGCCTGCCACGGAGGGAATGCACTCTATGCTACAGAGGCTGGGTGTACCCGCAGTCCCCATATTTTCCAAACCACAAATCAGAGCTGTTCTGGAAAACCCAGATCATAGAAGAGCAGGAAATAGACAAAAGAACCTTAGGTGGAAGATGATGAAATAAGGCCTGGGTGTCGAGGCACTGGGCTGCTGCCGTCGGTAACCCAATAAATCCAGGGCCTCCCATCACCCAGTCTCAGGGAGGACTCTGGTCAAACATGCAGAGCCCAGCAACCCACAATAGCGGAAAGGAGATTCTAGTCTTGTCTTGCGTTGAAGACAGACGCCACAAGATAGCCCACAGAAACTCCCCCCCCCCCAAACACACACACGCACACACACACACATACACACACTCAAGTCTCCTACGTCTCTCTGGAGCCTCTCTTTGCCAAACCTTCTAAACCCTCCCAGATGCCCAGCATGTACTTTCTCCAGCCTCTCTCTCCTTTCTCAGCCCACAGGGCTGCGGGAGCAGTTAGTTCTGTGGGGGTTGATCCAGGAAGACTTCTTGGAGTAGGAGGCATGTATGGTGAACTTTAAGAGATAAGCTGGGTTTTGTTAGAGGAGGAGTAAGTAAAGAAGCTACTGGAGCAACATTCACATACAGTCCAGGCTGAGAGGCTATACTGAAATGCCCTGTCACGTGCAGGGATGGTGAAGTAACTGGGGCCAAGTATGCAAGATGCAGAGATGAGACTCAGGAGCTTGGTCAAGAGTGAACTGGGAGGAGAGACATCTGTACCCATTGCAGGTCTTCTGGTAGAAAGGTGAGGTAAACAGCATTCCAGGAAGACTCACTGGTTAGGATAGAGAGGAAGGGGCCAGTATGAAATGTACTGCAACAAGCCACCAAGCCTGCCTCCCTTTCCATAGCTGCTCAAAACCAATGGGCTTTCTTCCTAAGAGGCAGCTGTAATGGATACAGCTGGAAAACCCGGTCCACTGAAATCCACAGCTGGCTCTCAGCATCGCTATCTGGCCAGCTGCCTCCTCCACTCAATCTCTTGCCTGAACCTTGGGTCTGACCCTCTTGTCTATGTGGGACAAACAGGGAGACAGGCCAGGGAGGTAAGGGCAGCAGGCAGAGGCTACAGGCCTGGGTCTGAGATGCCAGCAAGTGGGGTGACCTGGTCAGAAGGGGCACACCAGCTGATAGCGTGCTGTTATAAACAGCACCATTTGACAAAGGGAGAAAGCAAGCACGGCTTGAACTCTGTACACTTGTCCCATCAGCTGTGCAGCCTTGTTCCATAAGACGGTTTCCTCCTTCCAATCAAAATCCCAACCACGCTTCAAAACCCACCCCAGCCCGGAGCTACCCTCATCATCCCAGCCGTCCCCGTTCTGAACACCAATTGTACCTGATGGCACACACTATCAGATGTACCAACTGTACACCTGACTTTGATGCTATGTTGTACTTTTTTCATCTTGTTTCAATGGACGTTCACATCTTCCCCCTAATGAGGGATGATATTTCTCAAGGTCAGGTATCCTGTCTTGTCCCAGACTTCCCCCACGGCACCTAGGAGTACGTTGGGCACATAGAAAGAACAGAATAAACCATTGCTGATTTTTTTTTAAAGGATTATAAAATAGGGCAGTATCTGTATTGCTTTCTTCTCTGTGCTGGGGAATTCATGAGAGAAGCTGGCTTTTGCAAACTGATTTGAAAATATCTTACGTAGATTGACACATACTGATACCATAGAAGCGGTGGCTGGAGGAAAGGAATGTTTGGGCAACTTATTCCATTACTCATGGAAGTACTTGGTATGTCTGATCTAGAACAGGCAGAGATAAAGGATTGCTTGGAGGTGCCAGTGGGTACTTAAAACGATGTTCTCCCAGAGTTCAAGCCCTGCACTCTCTCTTCTTGTTTTCAGGACTCATTTGGCCTCCCCCTGCCTCCAGTCTTTATTTGGACCAAGCTGTACTTCAGTCCAACCCTGTCTGAGTCATCACGCTTTCTAAATAATCACCCCGCAGGCTGACTGATGTGCAGGCTGGAGGCTGGCAGGGGCAGGTTAACTCTGCCTGCTGCAAAAGTGCATTTTGTCATGAATTCATAGAGTGATGACCAGTGCCTTGTAACAGTTTCCCCATGGGCATGTGTGCATGCATGCATAAGCGTGTGTGTGTGTGTGTGTGTGTGTGTGTGTGTGTGTGATGGGCCTGGCAGAGGGCTTCACAAGTGCATGAGGGCCCGGACCACCTTGGTAGATCAGGTCGTACAAGAGCAAGGTAGGAACACTGGGACTCAGACAGATGAAAGTATGTAAACTCAAACCCTGATTCTGGGGCTTCCTAGCTGTGTGATCCAGAGCAAGGTCCTTGACTCCTAATGCTGGATTTCCTAACATCTAAAAGGTTATTGAGAAGATTAAAATATGTGTGAGCACTTAGCCCAGTGGCCGGCTTAGGGGAAAAAAATCAATAAACAGAAGTGAGGATCAAGATGCGTCTGGGTGGGAATCCCTGGAGTGGGAATCACAGCCTCTCCTCCTTCTAGGCCACCCTAGGTCCCAACCCTGCTGGAGAGGCGTGCTGGAGTCGAGTTCAAGTGCAGCGAGCCTCTCTCCTAATGAGAATCGAAGAACTGGATCCATGCAGAAAGGGAGAGAGCTCAGAGGAAAAGCAAGCCACCATGCCCTTTCATGACTCTGCAGAGCCCAGTGCAGGGCCTGACACCCAGAAGGCCCTTGATACAGATTTTTGGATGAATGATGAAATGTGTGAATTACCCATTTATAGAATTGCAGGTCTCTAATCTAGAGTCTCTTCTCCACATGGGGGTAGCCCCACTCTTAATGAGCTGGACTCAGAAGAGTTCCAACAGAAAAACATTTTTAGTGTATTTAAAGATCCAATAACAGACTTTACATGAAACTGGACTTCACAGGGAGGAGCAAGGACTGGACCGGGAGCCCTTATTAAAGAGAGTCCTCTGGGTTGTCCAAAGATACCGGAGCTCTTTTCTGTTTTAATTCAAATTGATAATTATTTTTTCTTTTCTTTTTTTTTTTTAAGATTTTATTTATTCTTTTATTTCTTTGTTTGTTTGGCAGAGAGAGAGAGAGAGAGAGAGAGAAAAAGCAGAAGGGAAAGCGGCAGAGGGAGAAGCAGGCTCCCTGCCATCAAGAAACCTGATGCAGGGCTCGATCTCAAGACCCTGGGATCACGACCTGAGCAGAAGGCAGAAGCTTAACCAACTGAGCTGCCCAAGTGCCCCAATAATTATTTTTTCTAACTACAAAAGTAACGTACACTTATACCAGAAAAACTGGAAAAAAAAGATAGGCTAGAACAAGAAAATGTCACTCTTCATACTGTTCTAATATTCATTATTCCAGACTTTTCCTACAGGTAGATACATTTCTATCAAAATGGCATCATACCAGAAAACGGTGTCTTCTTTTGTGGAGTGATTTACTTTGACCATTTTTTTCCCCCAAAGCACTACAAACTCTTCACAGAATTTATTTTTCTTTGGTCTAGAAAAGCGCTTCATTTTTTCTTAGTGCCCCCCCCACACACACACAATCACACGCAGAATAAAAGTAAGATACAGTCAAAAAAAGGCACACAGCAATGAAGAGTACTGAATAAAATGCAAAGTAAAAACCACTCCCTACCCACCATCCCAGGCAGGTTCCCAGAGGTAACCCTTAGAGGCCGATATTTTTATAACTGCTGGTGGTTGCTGAAAACTGGTAATCACAGCGTGTCACTCACCTGCTTAAACTCTTCCAACGGCTCCATACGCAGAATGAATTCCAAGCCCCTCCCTGCACCCAGGGCCTGCGCTTTTGGACTTCCACTCTTCCGCTGATAGAATAAGACCTGTACTCCACCAGCTCCAAGGTCGGCTGGCCCCGGGCAGGCCGTGGCTATGCCGACCATACGCCCATCCACAAAGGGACAGCCTCTTAATCCCTCTGGAGGCCGGGGAAAGGCGAGGCACGTAAGAATGGCAAGCGCTGGCCGGCCCCTTGGGCTCCTTCTCTGTCCAGAGAGGCCTTTGCGATGAACAAAGGAGCCTTTCTCTGACTCTTACATTCCCCTTCCTGTGGTACAGGCTAAAAAGTGTGAGGACAAATGGACAAACGGTATGAGCAAGGAAACCCCGGAGCTGGGCTACAGCAGACCCGGGCCCTCGGTCTCTCTCTGCGAATGACTCATGGTACGGCGTCAGAGCTCTGCATTTCCACGTCTTCATCTATAAATTCCAGCAAGTGGCCTGGCTCACCAAAACCCCCTCCAACGCTAGCGCTCAATTCCAGAAAATTCCGTGGTCCTCTGGGGGAGAATTGCCACAGCATCATGGCAGAGCCTCAGAGTGGAGCCAGCCGCAGGAGGGAAGCTCTCTGTTCGGGCTCCGAGCTGGAATGGGCCTCAGTGGCACCTCTGGCTCTCATCGATTCGTGAGAACTCCCGAAAACAGGTAATTTTCAACAACAAAAAATGAGGCTCAAGGGTCTTAAATAACCTACTCAGCTTCCTGCTGCTGGCAAGAGGTAGAGTTAGAATCAGCTGGTCTGACTCGCAAGACCTCTGTTAGTCACTGATTGTAGTTAGTTACTTTTTGCTCTGTTTTTTGAAGCACCCGTAGTAAGACTTCATTCAAAATGCATGGAAATACTTTAGGCTTCACGCGTTAGAATGCAAAGTGCAGTAGACCCTTGAACAACGCAGTAGTTAGGGGTGCCAACATCCCAAGCAGTCAGAACCCTGCCTGTAACTTTTAATTCCCCAAAAACTTCATTGACCACTGTGGATGGAAGCCTTACCTATAATATAAACAGTCAATTAACACAGATACTTTTAATGTTATAGGTATTAAATACTGTATTTTGTAAAAATAACAATAAAGTAAGCTAGAAAAAAGTTAAGTAAATCATTTTAAAAATATCTTTACAATACTGTACTTTATTGAGAAAATTTTGGCATATAAGCAGACCTACACAGTTCAAACCTGTGCTATTCAAGGGTCAGCTGTATAATATCCAATTTTTTGGGTTTTTGGTATGCAATTCAGCTACCTATCTATTCTATAGGTTAACAAAAATTCTTTTGTTAAATTGACCAGACAAGAGTTAATGATTTATCATATTCACAAAAGCAATACAGAACCAATACTCCCATCTATTATCGATGGGTCATAGCCTAACATAACCCCCATTGTGAACCTGGGAGCTTGTCCGAATCTTCAGGAAGGTTCATTACGCTACAGTGCGCTGGGCCCGTCCCCAGAGTTTCTGGTTCAGGGTGTCTCCATGGGGTAGGGCCTGATAATTTACATTTTTCCCAAGTTCCCAGGATTTGCTGTTGTTGCTGGTCCGAGGACCTCATTTAGAGAATTATTCCTGTCTTCCTGCTCCTCTAGTTCCTACTGGCCCAAGCACTCAGTTGTCCCAGCTGTAACTGCCACTGCTTAATTGTCGCAACTTTGCTCCTGTGTTCCCAGTAGGCCATCTACCTACTTCTCCCCCTCTGGCTCTCAGCACAAGGGAGAGCTTGGCTCTCTGCCCTATTTGTTGGCTTTCTGCTCCATACCAGCTGGCAAAGGCTGAAAGAAAAGGCCTTCTAAGTAAGCATCCCAGCAGGGAGAACTCCCTATGATGAGCTCTTGGATCAGAAGGAAGGCTGTTCCCCTTTCAAAGCATAAGATCTTCCCTTTCCAACATACACTGGGTGTCTAATAAGTACTTATATCTACATACAATTGGTTTCTTCACTAACCTTTTTTTTTCCCAAAGCTTTGAGTTCTTCAAGATAAAATGCTTTTTTTTATCCCAAAATATAGTTTTTTCAGAACTTTTCTCAAACATACACACACACACACACACACACACACACACACACAGAGCACACACAGACACACACCAAAAAGAATGCAACCAGGATTTTAAATAGTGGTTTCTGCCCAGAAGTCTAAGGGTGAGCTACGGCTGTGTTTCTCTGTTTGGCCTAGTTTCTTGTTTGGAGTTGTCAGGTATAATCAAAGGATTGCTGCTTTTGGAATGAAGGTCTAGGTTAGGGGGTTCTGCACTTGATCTCTACTTCTTTCAGGGAAGTTGATGAGAACTGCTTGAAAACCAGACTGGGAGAGCACACTGTCCTTACTGAGACGGCCTTAAAGTAGCAAAAGACAGCTGTGGGACTGGGCTCGGGAGCTGCTACACCAGACTCCTGGGAGGAGACACGTGGGCCTCTGGTGGCCTCCATGCTGCCTTTCTGCCCACTTCTCCTATGCCCGCATGAGGCCATCCTGGCTGGGCAGCAGTGAGAGGGCCCTGCCACTGGCCTACAAAGGGGCAGGCGGCCCGGATCTAGTCCCAGTCTTCGGCCCCAGCACTGAACAATGAGTGTCCCTGGGCCACTTGCTTGAGCTCCACGGGCAATATTTGGTTGTTTATAGGGCAAGGGGCCTGGATGACCTCAGAAATGCTCTTCAGCACAGTCAGCTAGTGAGAACAGGAAATGCTTTTGGCCAAGTGTGCTAATGGATATGTTTGTTGTGACAATACCTTAGTCTTTGTGAATTGTGCATGACCAGGGAGGAACTGTCCTTGTCTGAGAGCTGAAGAGCCCCACCTATGAGGGCAGGACCCTGTGGAATGGGGGGGGGGGGCTCCCTAGAGTCTGTCTCCCACTGGCCCATGGGCCTGCTCTGACCACCTGCCCACAGGGCTCCCTTCTGCACAGAAGGTGGGCTGAGAAAACACCTGGCAGGCTGCATGGGACAAAAAGAATCCTTTCCCATTTCTTCTCCCTCCCAAGTCTCTGCCGCACTGCCACCCTCCCTTCCTGAC
This sequence comes from Mustela putorius furo, assembly GCF_011764305.1. NCBI lineage: Eukaryota > Metazoa > Chordata > Mammalia > Carnivora > Mustelidae > Mustela > Mustela putorius. Next base: position 41,436,653 of record NW_025422010.1, read on the forward strand.
ATATGCATATTAATTTAATACATATATTACTAAAAATTAACCACTGAATTGTAAACCTAAAACAAACTGAATTCTATGGCATGGAAATCATACCTCAATAAACCAGTTAAAAATGTTCTTTAGAAATAATTTTTTAGGGGCAGCTGGCTCAATCGGTTAGGTGTCTGACCCTTGATTTTAACTCAGATCCCGATCTCAGGGTTATGAGTTCAGGCCCTGCACTGGGCTCCATGCTGGGTGTGGAGCCTACTTAAAAACAATAATAATAATAGTAATTTTTTAATGTAAGGATTTTATTTGATTCTTTTGCAATTAAGCTCTGACTCAAAACTAAAGAACACCGGTGAGGACATCTTCGAGATGATCACATATACACAGACATATACACACAGGACTAAAGCCAATGTTCCTAAGTAAAAATCACCACAAATGGCAGAAGCAGAGAGGTAGCAAAGTGATCGTAAGCATCCCGAGGTCAGCAACTAGGGGCACTGGAGTCAACAGATGGCTGCCACTTAGGTAGCTGGAAAATGATATTCCTTTGCCTTCAGAAGTGGGGACCCTCCCTGATACCTAGAAGGGTATACGGTTCCCAATCTTCAGAGCACTCTTTGCAGCATTTACTTCCTGATGGAATACCAAATGAGCAGAGCAGACCGCACAATGAAAAGGCCACTGGAACCCCTTCCCAGCCCTGGTCGGGTCCGGGGGCCAGCAACCCCCAGGCTCACCATGTAACCGTAGATTTGGACAGCATTTCCCCTGCCCCCACCACATTTGAAGACTTTAGTGGTTCTGCTCTTTAATACTCCCTATACTTAAATGGGGTAGAAGAGACTTCAAGTTGGCATTCTTTTTTTTTTTTTTTCCCTGAACTTCAAAAAAAATATATCCCATTGGATCATTTTTAAAATTCAGGAGACTTATACCTGGAAGACCTTGAAAAGGTCTAAATTTCTTTTCTTCCTGCTGCTCTATTTCATTGGGTCAAATCAAGCACTGCCAATGGCAAGTTCCCTAACGATTGATTAGAGGGTGGGGTGTGGGTGGCAGGATTTTCTCGCAATGTTAGTTTGAAAGAGCAATTTGGGATGAACTCTCCGCTCTCAGGGAGCTCAGCTCCACCTGGGGCATGGCGGATGACTAAAGGGGGGGTGGGGCGAGTGTGGGAAGCAAGAGACCCAAACCAGGAAAAGATCAGATGCCCGGCTTCATTTATTTTGACAAATCTTTCCTTTGTAATCATCTGTAATAAGACCCCAGGACATTGTGCCAGTGTATGATGTATTTTGGGAAGGTAATGAAGTCAGGGGGATAGGCAGCATAACTCAGCTCCCAGCAGTAAATCTTTGCTTAGAAGTAGGGTAAAGTCAGAGGTAGGTAGGGGTCTGTGTGTGTGTGTGTGTGTGTGTGTTCACACGCACGCATGTAAAAATTATAGGGCTGGTACATTAGCAAGGGCAAAAATTAGCCAAGTTCTACTACTACACTGAGATTTAGAACATCAGAATACAGTGACTACATTTTTCTGGAGAGATCTTTACAGCTATTTGAAATTATGAACCCATAATATGCAAATGCACAGGGCTAAGAAATACACATTCTTGGCAGAGACCGAAGATGTTATAATGTGTGCTGTAAACGGCAAGGCGTATGTGTATAAAATCCGTGTGCACATACTAACTGGTCGATTATCCCCTCTAAAACCACACATAAATTCTCCTGACAGGAATTGGAATTTCGCACGCATCCCAAGAATGAACAGACTCTTAATGTGCTGTGTTGTGTATGGATAAGAGTATAAAAAAACAATAGAATGGGTCACTAGGCTAAGAGAGCTTGCTGATTTTCAAGCGTGACCACAAAGGAACTTGGGGCTACACTTTCCTTTTGAACATGATATTATATTACTCACAGTAGTTGGTAATATTTATTAAGTTCTGGGCTCGGTGACAGCCACTATACTGGGTGTTTACCACCTATGATCCCATTTAAGGGGGGGAAAGAGAGTGAGAGGGGAGGGGAGTAGGGGCATATATGTGAGTGTGAGTGTGTGTGTGGGTGGGGGGTCCTATTGGAAGGCTTTACCCCTCTGTCAAATGGATACTTTCCCAGGGAGCGTAACAATTTGCCATGGGAAAATGTTAGTTTGTCCATACGGCCGACAAGGAGGAGAAGGAGTTGACCCAGGTACCTCAGTGGCCAAGCTGAGCCCTAGTACAAAGATGTGTCCTTTTGTGATGAGACGGACTCCTTCAGACCTGGAGCCAAAATTGCGGCCAGAGCCATTCCTGAGCAAAGAGCGAAAAACTAGGGAACTGCAGTCCAGATTCGGAGAAGAGGTCACAAAGTCCCCAAACAGAACGTTGCTGAGTCAGGTCTGTGCAAAGGCGGGCTCTTGAAAATCGTAAGGAAAGAAAAGAAAAGCTTTTAGTTACACAATGGCTTCTAATGACTTCTGCAAATAGGTGCCCCTCAGTGAGGTGGCTCAGTCTGGTGCATCAGAATCTGTCATGAGAAATTTCTGGCAAAGCCACAAAGACAGAACATAGACTGATTTAGTTTTCTATAATGTAAGCAGAAATATTTCTGTATCAAATAATTTACTTCTTCCATCCACCCCCCTCAGAAGCAGTTTAGGAAAATAGCCAGGGCTCCAGGGAGACCCTCACTGACAGTGACTGGGATTTTGACACTGCGCCCCCCCCCCCCCCCAACCCCCTGCCCACCAACCTGGGCACTGTCATCTGTGCTACCCAGCTTGTGCACACAATTTCTGAATTATTGGGAGCCCGCTGAAATCCAAGTTAGGATATGATTTCCAAAATGGACAAAGGTATATCTAATATCAGAAGTTAGCCAGAAAGGCAGGAGCCTCCACACAACACATCCAGTGTTCCCTCCCTTCCCTTGGGGAGCTTTCTGTATTTTGCAAAGTTGAAGCAAGGAGCCTGCGATGGACATCAGTTCATCCAGTGAGCTTTGAATCTACTAATACTTCATTAAGGCACAGACTCCTAACTGTCAGAAAAATAACAGGCAGGCTTTTTTGTTGTTGTTCAAGTGGTTTGTATTTATGTGTAAATTAGTACTAGGACAGAGAAACCTTGAGATTACAAAGATAAATACAAATCCACTAGGGGAAGCTTATGCAAACTTGGGTTTTGTAATGGGGTCCTTGAATCTCTCCAGCACATCTCACAACCTAACCATGACACAGGATTCACCACCGTGCAAACCCTTTCTTCTGTTCCTGTCCATGTATCACCCCAACAACACTTATTGTTTTGCCTACATCACACAGAGAAATAAGTATAACAAAAGAGGAATTCTCATCCTTGACCATGAACCACAAGGTCATGAGCAAGTGGTTCTCATAGAAGTTGAGATATGGAATCATCCATCTGTGGAATTCTAAAACACGGAGAGAGGCACACCCCTGGGATTCTAATGACCAGATAATCCTATGTGCTGGTAGTTGCATTTTTACAACAGTGATTTAAGTAGCTCCAAAAACAGTTTCCTAAAGTGCCATAGGAAAGAGACATTGGTCAATGAATAAAAATCATCCCAGCTTGGTTCTAGCCTGAAATACACGTTTTTAATAGTTGGCATGATGTGGATTATTTCTTCCTAAATTCCTACCATTTAATGCAAAAATTAGCAATATGACATTGTCTGCAACATACCAGAATTGAGAAAAACAAAAATAAAAATGAAGTAAACTGAACAGAGGGGATAAACAGCTTGACAGTTAAGATTTGCTGCACTCAATTCTCCAAGTCTGACCCCCTTATCCAAATGTATTTCCTCCCACTGTCTGCATGGGCCTTCCTGCTGCGGAGCTATTTCTTCAATGAACATGGCACAGGTCATGTTGGTACTACCACCATTCCTTTGCACAGGCCATTCCTCCCTCCCTGAATAATCTCCAGGAAACTCAGTGTCCATTTAAGTGCAGTGGAAAGAATATGGGCTCTGGAATCTGAACAGATGGACAGTGACTGAGAGAGGCAGCTGAAAGAAAGCAAGAACATGGTACCACAAGCTGTGGTCAGGAAACCTGGCTGTTCACACACAGCCAGGCAGCCCAGAGCCCCCTCCCTGGCACTCTGTACCCTCACCCCCAAGTCAGAGAGCCCAGAGCTCCCTCTGTGACTTCTGTGTTCCTTCGTCAAGGCTGCCCCCAGGGCTGCGTTAACTGTCCTCTTCTCCAATCAAGGACACCCCCAAATGCACTCCCCAGTCCTGGCCCAAATGCAAAGGCCATCCTGCGTGCCCTTTCCTCTTTGCCCCATCTACCCTACCAACTGCCTGGCCCAGAGCCCAGCGCCCAGCACCTAGCGGGAACTCCAAAAACACCAGCTTAATGAGTGAATGAGGACTGTATGTCATTTTCCAGAAAGTTCAATGCAAAAATTATTTATCTTACTCTTAACCCTTAAACAAGTAAGGAACTTTATTCTTTCAAGCATCTTGCAAATGATAAACCAGCAAGCTTAGAATGCTATCAATTTTTCTGTAGTCAGAAAATTCAAGGATTGCTTTCATTAAAAAAAAAAAAAAATCATCAGGTAAAAACCAAGAGTATTAGATTAGCAAAACACTGGAAACGACCAAAATATCTATTTATAAGGGGCTGGTTAACTAAGCCAAGGAATACCCATACAACGGAATCTACATAGTTGAAACAGACGAGCAAAAAAGAATAAAGAAGTTCTTAATACTCAGATAGTCAGATGTCCCCCAAATTTAGTGCTGTTGGAAAATATAGTGTTTATGGTATGCTTCCACTTGTGTAAAAAATTTCAGGACTAGAGACACACATGTATATGTACGTTTACACGTGTGCACGTACTTCCCTGTATATTCACACCATATCTTTATGCTGCAGAAACCAGTGACTGTGGTTGCTTCAAACTAAGGGAACCAAGAGATGAGGAGAGAGAAAGATGTGTCATTTTGAATACCCTTTTGTACCTTTTGAATGTTAAACCATGTAAGTATTGACCTATTTGAAAAAATTAAATTAAAAATTCAAAGCAAACAATGTGTGGGAAAGTAATAAAAAATCTAGTTTAGGAAAACATAAAAGAGAAATCCTCATTTTAAAAAAATGGTTCGAGGCCGCCTGTTGAGTCATCTGTAAACCGTGGAGGAGACGAAATCTAGGGAGGCACCCGTGCATGGCAGAAAGGAGACTGTGGCGGCTGCGGCCATCTCAGCTGCCTTCCCGGGTGACCTGAGAGTGCTGGGGCCTCTCTGACCCTCAGCCTCCTCCTCTTTGAATCCAAGTGTTTGGACCAACTCTTAGAGCAGGCAGGCCCTTTCCCCCTGAGGGAGTAGGAGGTCCTCAGGTAGATACACTTAGTTACTTGGTGACAATCTAATTTAAAAAGAAGAGACCACCCTTTAAAAGGAAAGAGAGAGTGCCCCACCTACCACATAGGAGTCTGTGGCAGGGAGATAAAAACCTCAAACCCCTCCTCACCAGAGTGCAATAAAACCAATGCGTCTCACTTCAGGAGCTTAAAATACATTTGCAGACACACCCTTCCCTCCAAACACACCTGCTGCCTTTTTCCTCCCACTTCCCACATCCTCTCTGGACAGGCTGAGTGCCCATTTATGACAGAGCTGAAATATTTCCTTTTTTGATCTAATATTTCCTGAGGGCCCCTCCCCTCCTTTATGGCTGCCATTCACAGCCATCTGGGATGACCTAGGAACAAGAAGACACGTCAGATCTTAAAGACAATGGAAATATGTCGCTTTTTAAAAATAATAGTTCATGCCCAGTCACCTCTATCTCCAAAACATACTTTTAGATAAAGGCGACTTAATGGTGGTGACTGGATATTGGCATTGCTAGAGAGGCTTACGTATCTCTCTAAATTGTCCAGATAGAACCTTCTATGAGCTACTTGGCAAACATGGGGCCTGGGCATCCTCTCTGTGGTCCTCACTTTCTCTCCAAGCTCCACCCCTACCCTCTTCCAACTTAGGAAGTGGCTAAATTTGTTCTCCTGGCTTTTCCCTTAGGAATTAGAACATGAGGAGTGCCCAGGTGGATCAATGGGTTAAGCATCTGCCTTTGGCTCAGGTCATGATCCCGGGGCCCTGGAATCGGGCCCCGCATTGGGCTCCCTGCTCAGTGGGGAAGCCTGCTTCTCCCTCTCCTGCTCCCTCTGCTTACATTCCCTTTCTTGCTGTGTCTCTAACAAATATATAAATAAAATCTTGAAAAAAGAGGGGGGGTGTTAGAACACGAGAGTCAGAACGGGTCTTAGAGGTAATGCTGGCTCATTTTGCAGGTCGGGAAACTGAGGCCCATGAAGGTGGGAAGCTTCCCTCCACACAACACATCCACGGCAGGGCCAGGACAAAAGCCAGGGCTTGCAAGCCTTTGCTTCCTCCCTAACGTACTTGCTTTTGTGCATTCCCGCCCAGAGGCCCAGCTGCCTTCCCTGCAGGGTGGATACCCCGCCCCCCCCACCTCCCACCTGGTAACATCAGCCTCCCCCAAACTGCCCACCCCACCCCCCCGCCCAGGTGAAGGGCTGACCCAGCTAACCCCGGGGGGCAGGGGGGCGGCCAAGCACCTGAAATGTGGCACCTGCAGACATGGTGAGAGTTTGGGTATAGTGGCTTAAATTAAAGGCATTTCCTTTTTCCTTTGTACTTCTGTTTCCTTTTACTTTTTTTAAATGTGGCTACCGGGAAACTTAAAATTACATAGATGACTCGCACTGTATTTTTACCAGCCCGCACTGCCCCCGGTCATATGCTCCTACCCATTTAGCTCCCAGCCGGCAGAACTGACCTGCCCCGTGTGCCATTCTCTGTGCCCTGGAAGGTCTCTGTTCTAAAGACCCAGCCATGCCCAGGAGTTAATGGGGTAAATAATGTGCCACCAGGGACATCGAGGACGAGCTCTAAAGCCTTGGGGTGATTTCTGCAAGTGCTTCTCCCTTTCCTTCGGTGGGGATGGAGGGAGGGATTCTGGCACCCCTCAGGTGACTCTGATTCTCTCTCCACAAGCAGTGGCTTCCCACAGCTGTCTTTCCTGTAGATTGGATTTTTTTTTTTTTTTTGGTAAAGATTTTATTTATTCATTTGGCAGACAGAGATCACAAGTAGGCAGAGAGGCAGGCAGAGAAGAGAGCCCGATATGGGACTCAATCCCAGGACCCTGAAACTATAACCTGAGCCGAAGGCAGGGGCTTAACCCACTGAGCTACCCAGGCGCCCCCGTAAATTGGATTTTTATCCCCTGAAGTATGGTGGTAGCTTGGGGGGGAGAGGAGGAGGAAGAAGGCAGTCTTGGATTTGGGGCCCCCAATCCTCACTCTTCCCTCTGCTCCCTCAGGGAAGGAGCAGGTTTCACAGAGCACCCGGAGCCCGCGTCTTCCTTGCCGGGAGTCGTGCTGAGGACGTTGGGTGTTATCACATCCCCTCCTTTTCCCACCCGCCTCACGAAGTTGGTGCTCCCTGCTTTCTCGATGAGGAAACTCAAGCTCTGAGAGGCTCAGCAACATGCCCAAAGGGACCACAGGAAAGCAGCCAAGCCAGGAGATTCAGGTCTCGCCGGTTCCAAAACCCACGCTCCTCACCGTCCGTCACTCGACTTCTTGAGGCCTCAGTCTCTTCATCTGCAGTCTGGCTACAATACTAGCCCGGAGACAGGGTGGAGCCCTGTGACCCAAGGACCCATCCTCCCCTGGAACTAGGTTCTGGGCCCACGAGGGCCCTCCAGCTCCCGCCGTTCCCTGGCAGAGCTACACTCCTCATCCTGGGCTGACAAACCTACCTTGTTCGCTCAACTCTGAGGCTCCACACAGCCCGCTGTCCTGCCTGGGTACCCTCTACATCTTGTCTCCAGGGAATTAAACCCCAGCCCCCAGCCCCTTATATTAAGATGCCATCTAAGCATCGCCTCCTCCAAAACCCCGCCAAGACCAGGTAGTCAGAGAACTGCTTCTCATGTTGCCCTTTCCTGCTTGCCAGGCTGTGACTGTCTTCCTCCTCCCTTTCCCCCCAGGGCCCTGCTCTCCCTCCCCAGCCAAACCCACTCCCAAAAGAAGCTTGGACGTGGACAGGCCTGAGTCTCTCCTCCCATAGGAAGGATTCTGCATTTCCTTCATTCAGCAAAATATTTCCTGAGCACCCACGAGCAGCGGCCATTCTCGGAGGCCCTGGGAACATGGCGGTGATGGCCCCTGAGGGAGCAAAGGTTGTCTCCAAACAGCCCTGCCCTAAACACACGAAGCCAATGATCTGGGTTCATATTTCTCAAGATTCTCCTGCTGTTCTTATTTTGAGGTCAAGGAATGATCCGTTAATGGGCTCTGAGTTCGGTTTTTGGCAGGCATGTAATGGTCAAAGTATGATCCTTGACTTGAAGGAAGGCTCCACGTCTATTAAAATACGTTTTTAGAGACCGCGATGGCCTTGGGAAATGTGACAGAATCCTCAGTAAGGAGACAGCCTGTAACACCATGAGCTGGTGGCACTTCACGTGGTGACAGAGGGAAGGCCAAGAGTGCGCGACACCTTCCCAAACACACCCACCACGTGCGGGAGGAGCCCACTGCTCTCCCAACTTGTGCTGCATTCGGTAAAGCGCGTTGAAATCTTCCCGGCGGGTGGAACATAGATTTTCTTCTATGTATCAGTGATTTGCTGTGGGAATGGTTGACACTCCCAAGAGAAGAAGCCCTTATGCTTATTAAGGATGGCACGGGTTCACAAAATTTCAGAAAACTACGTGCGGGGGTATGTGCGTGCATGCCCATGCGTGTGTGTGTGTGTGTGTGTGTGTGTGTTGGCGGGAACAGAAAAAAAGACTGGAAGGAAACGCACCAACATCAGGGTGTCGTCACAGTTTGGGGGCTTAATTTTACACATTTCTCTATTTTCCAAATCTTCTATCATGACTCTCATTGCTTTTATAATCAGAAAAGCAGTAAACTGAATGCTAATAGTTTTTTAATTTCCTCAAGGATCTGTTTTTACAGGCACCATTTCAGTGGGGTTTGGAAAGCAGCAGGGTGTGAAACACAAATGAAATCCCCCATTCCTGCTGAGTGTAGGGCTGAGTGTACCCCTTGGCCCTGAAGAGAAGCCCTCCCAGCATTCACGCTGGCAGCCAGCTGTCCACAGCTGTTCCGAGGAGGCAGCGAATGAATGGAGCTGGTGGAAAAACACAACATTCCTGACTCTCCAAGGATGGCATTATGCTTGGAGCTCTCGCTCACCAAAGAAGTAAATAAACAGAGAGAGAGGTGGCAGCCAAGCAAGCGAGAGGAACTTCAGTCCTGGAGGTGGGTCAGCTGCCAGGGCTCCTGACTCCTAACATAGCAACAGCAAAAAGACCCCCCCCCCAAGCCAACCAGCCCCGTGGAGTTGGGCTAACACCAGCTGACCAGGGCCCTCCCTGGCTGTACCTCAAGAATGCCATCCTCCCTTCCCGCCACCATAGAGCCTCAAGGACACATTTTCTCTCTGCCTCCAGGCCGAAGAGGTCCCGAGGGCAGGGTCCCTGGCCGGTTCGTCTCTGCAGACCGCCAGCATATTCACTGGCACACCCACTCACTGTCCATTCCCTCTGGCACTGCTCCATTCCGGGCACCGTTCTGGGGCTGAGGACACGACGAGGAACAAAACAGACAAGGTCCCTGCCCTTCTAGAGCTCACAGTCTAGTGGGAGACACAAGTGACAAACAAGAAGAGAATCAAGATTCTATCCCAGATGGAGGTGGGCACTGTGAAGAGTGTAACACAGGGTGCGGTCTCAGCTGGGACCTGAAGGTAGGGGGCGAGGGGGGGGCAGCTGAGGGAAGATGGGAGGGAAGGGCATGCCAGATTAAAAGAACAGCCCAGGAGAGCAAGGTGTGTTCAAGGAACAAAGAGGTCCCAGCAGGGAGGGGAGGGAGTCTTAGAGGCAGGCAGGGACCAGACCCCAGGAGGGCCCCCAGAAGGCCCATGGAAGCAAAGGCGTGGCCCATCTCTCTCATGAAGGAGACTCACTCTGCACACTCTGAGAGGCTAGACTGCGCCACCGCAGCTCTCAGAGAAGGACTCCACGGCTGTCTCTGGCTTCCAGCATCTATGGCAATGGGGAGCGGCCAATCAGCTTGGCCCCGGGGCTCTCAGAATGCCTGGGGAATTCTGTCTCTTCTCACTTACACTGATTCTGCTTCGTCAAGCTCCCGACACCAAGAAACACCACCGATGGCAATAAAGAAGCAAACCTGCCCGCTGTCCACCCACCCACGAGTGCCCCCCAGCCCTTGCTAAGCAAACATCTGCCATGCCCAGGGCTGGCGCTGCGTGCCGATGAGCAACACACCAGCCCCGCCCTCAGGAGCCCCCGCACGCCATGCCCGCACCAGGCTCACCAGGCACCACCCTCGGCGGGAGCTGCCCAGCACCCCACCTCTCCCCCTACGGCCTCCCGCTTGTCTTCTCTCCCTGGCAAAACCTCCCTCGAGCCCCGGAATGGTTCTGATGGGAGGCTTAATTCATTGCGCGGGGCTAAACAGAGAGACGAGCTCAGTGCCTTGCCTACTTCCTCCACCGCCCACCCTCATTCTTCCGTCCACTGGCCCAGGGAGAAAATATGTTCAGTTGCACAGATGAGGTCGTAACCAGTGGAATGGCAGATACTATTTTTCTGAAGACAAAAGAGGACTCGGGTGTTGGCTGAAGAGTGCAAAGGTGAGGGGGGCCATCGGGGACTGGTCCAGGGCTGGGGTGGGCAAGGCGGCGGGGGGGGGGGGGAGAGCTTCATGTGCACACCTCTCCAGCCGGCACCACACAGCAACATCGCAGCTTATAGTCAGAGGGAACCACATCTGACAGGTCACTTTCAGAATCTCCACTCACGTAAAAATGAGTTACCGTCATTCAGAACAGCCAAGTTCCCCCACTTTTGCAGATTCTTTAGTTCTGCTCTGTGAGATTTCTAGGGTACAAATGGAGGGCCTTGCCTAAGAAAAAGTGCACATACAAGGGCTCCAGGAAATCTTTCTATCTTAAAACTCCCAGAGCAGTCGAAGTTCCAAGAAGCTCCACAGGACCCCTCCACATGGATCAGGGTTCACACCAATACCCGCCATGCAGTTGGGTGGTGGTTTTTTTCCAGCGGGACACAGCCATCCTTGGGCAAAGTCACCACTGAGGATGGTTCCAGACCCTTGAGTCTCTTCTTCCCAGGAGGGGAGGATGGGTTATAAATAGCCTGGACTCCTTCAGCCCTACACAGGCACAGATCCCACACCCCCGTCCCAGGCTCAGCCAGCTGGTCCCTCCTCCCCCAAGTTCCCACAGCCTGCTATAAGAGGGAGGAAACTGCTCACCCACTGTGGGGGTGGGGAACTAAATCCTTCAGGCCCCCTTCAGAGCAAGTGGCCTCTCATGAATTTTAACTGTAACCCCCACACCTCTGCACCCTTCTGTAATGGCAGTCCTGGAGAGGGGTCAGGGGCAATATGATTAGAGGGCCTATTACCCTCCCCAGTCACCCACAGAAGCCCTGAGTTGAATGCCCAGGATATGCTAAGGCACTGAATGAAGCATAGGAATAACCCTCTCTCATGTCTCTGCCTCAGTTTCCCCATCTGTAAGATGGACACAGAGCTGAACCCATACCACTTGGGGATGGCCATGACATTAGCATGCGATGACAGTGAAAAGGCACTGTCACAATGTTAGCCCTGGACCGTCATGATGACGTCAGATCTTGGTTTCTTCTACAGGGGCCCCCAGCACAACTGTGGGGACACCGATTCTTATCTGTTCATGAGAGCAGAAAAATTCTATTTGGCCGCATTGCATTAGCCTTGAATTCTTGATACTGCATACCCTTGAAAGCAATAAAACTTACAAAATATTCTCTCTTACAAGTCACTTCTGACTAGTACAGATTGACATACACCACACCCAGACCGATTTTGATTGAATACGATTCCGCCGGACTGTACGTGACAGTATATGCTGAAGGAGCATTGCCCTAAAATATTTTGGTCTGAGGCAAGAGGAAGGTCTCGACAGTCATTCTGTTTCCCATTCAAACCCTTCCCATCCATGCCCACTGGTAAGAAACACAGGGCTAAAATCTAAGTGGCCAACTCCCAGTTCTTTTTAATTAAGACACTTTGTTTGCTCAATAAAATACAGCGCAAAAAACATTTACTGAAAACCCACTCATTGATGTCTAATAGCTGTGTCAAATACTCACAACAACATTTATTCCAACACCCCCAGATAATTGCTCATCCTTCTCATTTGGTATCCACAACAGCACAACATTTGTGTCCAAGTGTAATTGATCCAGAATTGGGCTCCCTTTCAAAAATATCTGTAAAACCTAATTACCAGGAAAACAGAGTTCTGGCATCCTACGAAAAGAGGGTGCTTCACAATGAGACAAGCTGCAAACTCATCTTGGCCAATCAAGCTGCATTATGTTACAAAAGGAGTTTGAGGAATTTGGGGTGAGAAGGGAACAGGAAAAGTTGGAAAAGAGTCAGACTGGAATCTTCAGGGATAGTCCTGATTTTTTTTTTTTCCTAAGCCAAGGACAGAGAACAGAAAATATACCACATTAGCTGGCAAGCATAGCTATAGAAAGTACCAGATAATGAGCCCCTAATGGGCTTGGGGTCTGGGGTGGCATTTCTGATCTCAGGCCCTCCAGACGCCTTGCTGAGGGAATTCTCTCCACCCTGGTCTGGGAGGCTGATGTCATTTCTCATCTCCTGGCGTTTCTAACCACCGTGGCAGGTCACTTTCCCTTGGGCCTAAGTTGGGTCATCTGTAAAATGAGAGTTCCTCATATCTCTAGAACATCTTTCTGCTCAAAATCCCCATGACCTTTTTTTTTTTTTTCTTTCCTTTTTAAAGCAAAGGGCACCCTTTCCGCTCAGGTGCTCCGTGGGGTTGGGGGAGTAGGGAGGAACGGTGGGAATGAAGGACTCAGTGTTTCCAACCAACTCTCACACAGTTCTGTGCACACTTGCACCAGCTGGGGATCAGACCCACTCCGGGGATAAAGATTCCTTTCAGCCTAGGATGGACCTACTGGGGTGGTTCTAACCTCGCGGCCCTAGATTCGACAACTGGCCAGTAAGGAACCGGGCCAAACCACTGGCCTTCTTGGAGCCTCTCTCCCAGAACTGACTACACCACGGCACACCTTCCTCTTCGGAGGGGGGTTTCCTTCCCACCTTCATCTTTCCGTCCCGCAGACCCGAGAAATCCCAACCCCAGCCTTGCGAAGGGCCGGGTGAAGCTCCCGGAGTAGGGAGCACACACCGGCGTCTCCGGGCTCCCTCTGTTCCTGGACCCTCCTAGCCTAGATGTGGGTACCAGCCTCTACAGCTGGTTCCAAAGGAAGCGAGAGTTGTTGCCGCTTTGCTTTTCTTTGGCTCCTCCTAGTTCTCCTCCTAATGAAATCAGACAAGCAGCCCGAATAACAAAGCAGCACAGCGGCCAGAGACAATTCGATTTCAAAGGAGCAAGAGATGCGCACGCCTGGGAGCGAAGACTGGCGCGGTTCCTAGGAAGAGACCCTGCGCTGCCCCGTGTGAGAGACAAGTACCGGGCTGGCCTCAGCTTAACTTTCCCAAGGTACGCAGGAACCGTGTGCGTGAGCCCATTTCCCGCAGCTTCTCAGTGGCCAGCCGCGTGAATCCGGAAGGTCTGGCAAGGGCGCCACCTCGGGCAGAGACCGCACGAAGCCCGCGAGCCGCGTCTCGAGATGCGGGATCCCAGGCTCTCCACCCCCTTTCTAATCTTCGAGATAAGACAGTGTGAGATGCGGATGCCAAAGTCTCGGGAAACCGTCACTCTCCAAAACGCTCCCGCGCCTTCCCGGCAGAAGTGCGGTAAAACTTTTGGCAGAAACCACCTGTGGCTGCCGGCAGGCCCGCCCTGTCCCGGCCCTGAGGCGCCGCCAAGCCCGGGCCCGCACGCGCCCGCAGAAGTTCCCCTCCAAGCCCCGCGCGCCACTTCGCTCCGGGCCGCGGTGCCAGCCAGGAGGCGCGGCGCCCGCTCGCTGGCTCGCTCTCCGCTGGCTCTCCCCTCCTCCCTCTCTCCTCCTCCCGCCTCCTCCCGTTGCATGGCTGCCGCACGGAGCCCCTGAATAGCCACCGCAGCCCCCCGCCTCCTGCCTGCCGCGCTGGGGGCGCCCCTGCCCCCGCCGGCGCCCCGGGGCGCGCGGACCGCCGGCCTCCTAGCAACAGCCCCGAGACCGCTTTCCGGCGTCGGCAATGCGGAGCCACCCTCCCGGAGCCCCGCGACCCTCTGACCCGCCTCGGCAGCCGAGGTGCGGGGGAGACCGTGACCCTCGCAGCCGGTGCCCAAGCGCGCCGCGCTAAGACACTCACCTCTGCGCGCCGCCAGCCCCGCGCGCCTCCCGCACTTGGCGCCGGGCCGCGGTCCTCGCGTCCTCCTCCGCCGCCGCCGCCACCGCCGCCGCCGCGGTCCGACCGTGCCTGTGCGCCCGAGCAGCGCGGGCCGCGCGCTGTCAGAGTCTCGTGGCGGGGCTGCGCCGGCGGGTGTGGAGCCGAGCGGCGGCGGCGGCGGCGGGCGCGCGGGCAGCTCCTCCCTCCCCGCGCCGCGCCTCCGCCCTCCTCGCGCCCCGCCTCCCGCGCCGCGGCTGTCAGCCCCGCGCCCCGCGCCGGGCGCCCGCGCGGCCCGCGCCACCGGCTCGGGGGGCGCACGGGGTTAAAGGGCCCGGATGTCTACGGTCACCTCTCCGCGCGCCCGCCCCCTGCTCCGCGCCCCCTCCCCGCCTGCCACACTTGCACTTGCTGCGCCCTGACCTCCTCTCCAGCTCGCGGAATTTCTATTTTGACAGTAACTGTGGCGGTGGGTGGAGCGGCGGGGGGTGCCCAGGACCCGCGGAGGCGGCGGGCGGCTGGCAGGACCCGGCGCGGGGGCGGAGTGGGGGGCCGGGCAGAGCCACCATCCGCTCGGGGCTTTTTTCTTTCTTTCCTTTTTTCTCTTTGCCTCCTCCAGGATTTAAAGGGACAGCCCCGGCCGAGGCGAGGGGCCAGGCGGCCGCCGTTTCTCCGGTCTCCAGACGCCCTCTGCGGCCCGGCCGGACCCGCCCGCACCCGGAGCACAAGCTCCCGACCGCCGGGTATTTTTAGGTCCACACCCTGCCCGGGACAGCGGTGCGGCAGAGCTTGGCTCGCTCGCCCCGGCGCACGGCTATTTTTACAGAGTCCGGTTGGGGGAGGAAATAAAACAACTCAGCAACTGCTTTCCCATCCGAAAGTAGGGAGTGAAGAGTGGAGGCGAGAAGTTTCCCAAATTCTCTCGGAATTCCAGCGACTCAGAAAGATACCTCTCCGACACGAGAGACTATGGGCTTGCTGCATTTCACGGCGCCCAAATCCCAACGGGAAACCCCGCCCTAGAGACCGCTTGGACGCGCGGTCTCCCACCCCTCGCCGGGCGGAGTCCCCTCACCCTGCACCCTGCGCGCCAGAGACCCGGCCACAGCCACGGGACACTCCCCTGGACGGCCTTAGAAGGCGGCCTTCCAAAGCATCCAATCGCCCAGCTACGCAGCCAGGGGCGGGCTCTGGGGGCTTGGTTCCGCCCGGTCCCTCCAAGCCCCGCCCCCGCTGTTACAGTGCTCGCGGGAGAGTCTAGGTGGGACCGCCGCGCGGAGCGGTGACAGACAGCGCCAAGGGCCCATTCCAGGGAAGCCGGGCGGCGTGGGGTGGGTTGAGGGTGGGGGACACTAGGGTCGGGCGGGACGGCACGATCGGTTGCACGCCAGGCCACGCTCGGGCAGATATGCTGGCCACCAGCAAGCGGGGGCACACAGGGACTGGATTTCTCTCTACGTTTTTGCAACCCTCCCCTCTGCGCTCCTGGCAGACAACGGAATCCTTGCCCGCCCTGGCGCGAGTCCCCTCGGATGACAGCGGGTTCTCCCAGGGGCTCCGCCACCAGACGCGGGAAGTTTGCCGTCTTCAGATGCCCGCTGGGGCTGAGCATTCCTGAGCTGCGCGGGGCGTCCAGGACAGGCAAGAAAGCGAATGCCTTCCTCCGCGTCCCTGTTCTGGCCATTGACTAATGAAAGAGAAGTGGGGCTGCCGCCTGCCGTCTGGGTATTGGCTTTTAACGTTGGAGATACTCGGTGGCATCCTTTACAGGAATCACCAAAATAAATTTGTGGACCTTCTGCTTGACCCTTCTTCCTAGGGTTGCTGGTTGGAATTTTTTTTTTTTAATCGTTTCATTTATTCGTGCAGTAAATGCGCAATAAAAGGCACCACGTTGGGACAGTGAAGACAAGGGACACACTCTGAAATACGATGTGACAGTAGACAGCTAGGGACACACGTGAAAGGGGAATCTGGACCATAGGGTTGTGTTACGTGTTTCATTTGCTAGAGAGGCCAGACTTTTCCTAGTGAGTAAATGTCATTCACACAACAGTTTGAGCAACAACCTTAACCAAACCGTTCAAAAACTCATAGAAGTCTGGGGAGGTCCCTCCCAGAAACTAAGAGATTTTCAGATTCAAAATATCACGATTCCAAGTCATTTGAGCTTCCGGGGACAAAATCATATTCTTTGCTTTAAGCCTTAGGAGCCATTGTCCCCCTACTTTAGGTTGACTCTCTCCTTTCCTTTCCTTAAAAGGTCTTTGGCAACTTGGGGTTCTGCTGACCCAGCTAATGCTTCTAAGCCAAAACTATGGAGGAGGGTGCATTTGGGGAGTACCTGGAAGATCTGAGCCTGGAATGGCAAGGCAGGTGCAGATGATAAGACTATGGTTCTGGGGCTGAGGGCAGCTACAGCCATGAAAAAGGTGTTTTGTTTGAGAAAAGAGAGATTTTCTACTAATTAGAATTATCTCTAAATCAGAAAGATTTTCATTCTTTCTCTAGGCACAGTTGGCTCAGAGCAGATGTTTGTCCTATAGATCACTGAATAGCTTTCCATGCCATGAGCTATGGGAGGAGGGCTCTATGTTTGAACAGCGAGTCTCAGTGCTACGGAGCCTAATCACACAGGCAAAACTTTTATAAACTTAAGAGCAGTCAGGATGAGACTGGTCTGCTTTTTTATTATTTTATAATAGTGATATTATAAAATATTATAAAATATTTTTCAAGAAAGCAGCTATTACACTGCATTTACGATTTTTGTTCATTTGATTTTTTTTTTTCCTACAAGACTCGGAGCTCCTTTGCCATCTTGACAGCCTCAATGCCTAACACACTTAGCACTTAATAGGTGCTCGTTAAAAAAATAGTAAACCAAATGAATGAAAAGTCATTTTAGAATGGTAAAGTGGGTGGTGGTAACACATGAGGATAGAGACCCAGAGAACTTTGTAAGACTCATTTGCAGTTGGCTTGTTTGTATTTAACAGTAGACTTTGCCATAAGTGATAGGATTTACTGGCTCCTGCCAGACTCCTACTTCTTAGCCATGAAACCTAGGAAAGCATGTCATTCATCTCCTTGGTGCCTCCATTTCCAAATCTATAAAAAGGGGATCATCATGAGAAATTTTCTACCCCATAGAGATGCTGGGATGACCAGATGAGAAAAGTTGCAGGCAAATATTGCCCCATGAACAACATTCATTAAGGAGTTAATAAGTGTTGAGCACAGTGGATACATTGCAAATTATCAATATTAGTTATTAGAACAAATTTTATAGAAATGATCAAAGAATTGTATTCAAAATTTACCCATGTCCCAAGGATGGTTAAAGGCCAATTCCAGAGAAGAGGAAAAAAAGGGAATTAGCATTCACAGAGCTCCCTCTAGAATCAGAATCGTGACAGGCATTGTTGCGTGTTCCTCCTGACAATGGCGCAAAGACTATTTCATGGTCATTTATCAATGAGAAATCTGGGGTCAGTAGCAGTAGTAATGACCAAGGTCCCACAGATGAGAAGTGACAACTGCAGCACTGGGGCCCAGATTCGTGAATTCAGGAATTCACTGCATTCTATCCAGCTGTGCTGCCTCTAGAGGAGAAAGAAGCTTTGAGAGAATTACGAGATAACTGTGGTCCATGTCACCACAAGGCAAGGTGGGCAAGATGCAATCTCATTTGAGAGGGACTTCCTGGAAGAGGTGGCATTTGAGAAGTAGTTTACTTCTCTTTTTTTTATTCAATAATTTCAGGTTTTCAGAAAAGTTACAAAGATAATATAAAGAATTCCCATATACCTTCACTCAGATTCCCCAAATGCAAACATTTCCCATGTTTACTTTATCTTGCTCTCTCTTATATGCATATTATTTTTGTCCTAAACCATTTGAGAGTGAGCTAAAGACATGATGCTCTTTTTTTTTTTTTATATTTTATTTGTTTATTTGACAGAGAGCTAGAGAGAGAGCACAAGTAAGCAGAGAGGCAGGGAGAGGAGGAGAGAGAGAAGCAGGCTCTCCGCTGAGCAGGGAGCCCGATGCGGGGCTGGATCCCTGGACCCTGGAATCATGACCCGAGCCGAAGGCAGCCGCTTAACCACCTGAGCCACCCGGGCGCCCCGACATGATGCTCTTTTACTGGCTAAGTCTTCAAGGACTGTTTTCAAACAATTTTTACATAATTAAAATTAGGAAATTGCCTTTGATACTATTATCTAAGCTAAACCATACCTAGATATCACCAATTATCTCACTCATGGCAAAAATGAAAGAAATAAATTCTGATTAGGATTCAATCCAGGATAATATGTTGAATTCAGCTGTCATATATCTTGGACGAGTATTTTTATTATTAAATATAAATTTTATCAATTTTCATTTCTTCTTTTAAATGGTCATACATGTATGGTCCATAAGGTGTCACGAAGACCAATCTTCTTACTCCACATTCAGACAGTTTCCTCTGAGCCCTTTTTTTGGCCAGGCCTCACCCTCGGGCCCTGTCTTCAGCCTGCCAAACCCAGCGGTAGCAAGAATCCTGCTAAGTCAGTTTAGTGAGAATCCCCCCACCCTTGATATTTGATCACCCTGACTTGACTTTAGCAAGAATCCTGTTAGATCAGTTTAGCAAGAATCCACCTACCCTTGATGTTAGTAATTTTCCATCCACTGACCCCCGCCCTTACTAGGCTACAAATTTTCATCTGTCCTTGTCAAGCCTGACCCTTTTCGCCCCTTTTGCCATGGTCTCGAATAGTCTTCCTTACCATTTTAACAAGAACAATTTCTTCTTTAACAACGCCAAAGAAAAGAGAGAAAAAATTAAAACCCATCTGTAATTGCCCACCAGATATAACCTTAATTAATCCATGGTTAATTTAAACTTATTAATACTTGATTTCTTTTTAATGTACATGTGTAATCCAGGCACACAACCACCATCCCTTCCTGGGGGCCAGCTTCCCCTGGAAAATATTAAGGATATGCAAGTTCTACTTATCATTCCTCCAGAAGATCTCCCTCCAGGTCCAGTGCCTCCTGCTGCTCCCAGTGGGGCCATAGCTCACTTTGCCCTCTACCTCCTAACCCAAAACTCCAGTTACCACCTCCCTTGAAAAAATGCTGCAGCCCCTAACAGCCCTAAAAAGAAGCTAATGTGGGCAGGCCACACCCCTCGTATATACCTATTTTGTTTGCAACATCAAGACCTACAAAAGCTCTTCTGGCCAACAGATTTGAAAAAACGTTCTGGTAGCTCCAGAGAATTAACATGTAAGACTGGACAACTTAAAGCTGCCCAAGAGATACGACTTCCCCCATGTTCCAAGAAAGAGTAACCACGTACTCAACCCTCCCTTGGGTCTCTCAATGGTGCACCTCACTTCTAACCTGGCCCCAACTTTGTTCATCTCCTCTTTGATATGACTCTCCATGGGAAAACCAGCCCCTAACCTCAGGGGATGAGCTTTCCCTGGGACCCCCCATCCCATCATTTTCCCAACAAACAGTTCACAAGCCTCAGTCGGTCAAGATATCTCTTTGACACTCTGGGGTGGTGGTAGTTAGGTGTCACCAATGGGACTGGTCAGTGACCGCCATTGGCATTCCAAGCATGGCTGAACAGCTGAGCAAGTCAGGGCAGGGGAGGTCCTCTAGTAAGTTCAGCCTCCTTCAAGATCTTCCCAACTGTCTGAGTTGCAGGTGCGCGAGTAATTGTTGAATCACAATTCTCAGAGTGGCTTCATTCTAAATCAATGAGGGTCATAGAAACAATTGACTAATTCCACCTCCAATTTTTCAAAATACCATAGTATTACTTCTCTTTAATTAGTATGATATATTATATAGACATATTACATAGTATATTATATATATATTATTATGTAATTATTTTTTATTCCTGCCCCCCGCATTGAGTTTATATTGTCTTGTCCTCCTTCCCCTCATGAGAACTCCCAGGTGGAAATCACTTAGGGCCCCCACCGGGATTTCCCTTAGTTAGCCAAGTACCAGGTCAGTGCTGCGCAATTATCCTGAGAATGCGATTTAATTGAGAGCCCTCACTCCACTCAGAGGCTGTGTGAAAGGAGAGGACTGCTTTCAGGATGCGCAGGGCACGAGGCAAATATCTGTTGCAAAGTGCCTGTCTACATAAACAACCTGATTTCAAAATGCATTATGAAACCCCTGGCCCATGTGAAGTACAGTGATTTAATGATGAAGGTTTAGAATAATGCGCAGAAAAGAGATACTTACATATTTATGTATTGCTTCATCAGTGCGCATAAGATTTCCCCATAGTGTCCAGGCAGCCTCTCTTCCTGTTCAAGTCCAAAAACCCACCTTTTCATTTTCTTTCTTGCTCACGAATGCCAAATACACCATTCTTAGTTAATTTCATATCTCTCACCTCGACAAAAGATGGCCATGCCATTATTACTCACAATGCCAGGGCTCTTCAGAACCTATATGTATTGAAACAGTACAGCTCTTCTTCCCCTTCAGTTCCCTGATACTGTTGACTCATGTTGTTGCATCATTCATCCCAAGGTCTGTGAACACTGGCTTCTGATGACTCTCAAAGCTGTGACTGTACTCTGTTCAGGAGGACCTCGCGTGCGAGCCTTACCCAAAGTATGCAGGAAAATGTGAGCCATCGTTCATTTCCAGATCATGTTAAATTTACCATTTGGAATTATATAGTACAAACCTAAAACAATACATTTTTCCACCCTTGTCTTCTCTTAAACTCCTAAGGCTGTAATCACTGCATTCCTAGCATGTGAACTCTTTCATTGTTAACTGAATTGCTGTAGGTTTGGCGGAAGGGTGTCCCCCTAAGATTCATGCCTACCTGGAATCTGTGAATGTGACCTTATTTGGAAATAAGGTTTTTATAGATGTGATCAAGTTAAGATAAGGTCCTACTATAGAGATTGGAATGATACATCTAGAAGCCAAAGAACACCAAGATTGGTGGCAATACAGAAGCTAAGAAGCACTGAACAGGTTTTCACTCAGAGCCTCCAGAAGAAGCCCTGCTGACAGCTTCATTTCAGACTTTCGGCCCCCAGAACTGTAAGAGAATAAATTTCTAATAAATTCCTAATGTCTAATAAAGACACCATCTTTACAGTAATTTGTTACAGCAGCCCTGGAAAATGAATATGTCCTGCTTTCTGCAGACTGCCGCCAGTGGGAAGGAAAGCAGGAGCCTGTGGGTGGAATGAGAAGAGAAACTACTTGGGCAAGGAATGTCTATCCCTTGTCCAACATGGAATGAGACTGATCTGGAAAAGCATGACATTGCTTATTAGCTAGAGGCTAGAGAGGACATCAATGAGAAATGCCTGTAGGCATTCTGAAACAGTGGTCTCAAAAAGCCACTGCCACCCCTAGAGGACTTTCTGCCCTGTGACACAGAGCCTACTGAGGACACAGGATGATTTCCCTGGATGCTGGGCTGGGGACAAATGTCATGTAATGAGACTCATGTCTCCCAAGTGTTACAGACCACCAGCAGCAGCAGCACTGTGGTCTGATTGCATATAAGGGTGGGAGCTGATGTGCAGATCTATATACATGGCTCAAGTCCAAGGGTTAGCAGTGGACTCTCAGGAGCTTAGACCCCCGAACTCATCCTGCATCCATAAGGGCTACAACAAATCAGCATGTCTTTTTGGTGGCCCAGTCACACAAAAATCCACAACACAAAGCCACATTTGTTAGTAGAAGCTACCTACTCACAAGGCCAGCCTCCATTAGAGCCCAGGGATATCTCTACAGGTATGAGTCTTGGAGCTGTTTGGGACATCTAGTCTACCCCATGCATAGAGTAAAGGGTCAGTGAGGCTTGAAGGGGAGAAACAGTGTCTGGGACACGTAAGGGTTCTGGACTCCACTGTGAGCCATGTACCCAGCTGATCAAACATACATGAAGGAATTTAGGAAATTCTGATGAAGATACTCCAGACCACAGGGTTTTCTAGACTCAAAGATGGGGTAGGATCCTATTTGTGAGGGTCTGACAAGGACTCCCTACTTGACCACACTTTCATCAGTCTCCATTCAGAGCCAGAAACTCAATCTTGTTGTTTTTCCAAATGGTTAGATAGTTGGGATGAGTCTTGGATAAAAACACATCCCAAAACAAAGGCAAAGAAACAAATCTACAACGGTAAGAATTTGCAGTCAGTTGTGGAAATAGCGGCCTGGTGAGGCTGTAACAGAGGCGGCTGATTGAGGAAAAATAGAAAAGACGACTAGAAAGGTAGGGAGGAATTTTAAATGAGAGTTTCAGTCTGTCAGCAAGGAGGAAGTCTCAGGGGCTTGGAGAGAGGAGAAATATGACCAGAGCAACCCTTCAGGAGGGTACATGGTGCCTAGAGATGGGGTGAAGGCCATCGAAGAAGCTGAGGTACACACAACCAGGGTCTAAATTAGGACAGAGGCAGTGGGATTGGAGAGGTGATGGTTGTTCAATGTCTGGAATAGTCCAGCGGGATGGACTATGAAGACAAGGAAGGGTCTACTGTGACTCCATACGAATCTTGCCTTGTGGTTGTCAGGAGGACAGAAGTTACTCATCATATGGATGGGGCTATTCTGTTCCTTATGGCTCCTGCCCATCTTCTCAGGTGGTAGGTAGAAGAAGTTTTCCTTTCTGCATTTAAAAAACGGGGACACTGAGGTTCAGCAAATCATGACTTGCCCAAGAGACACTGGAAAACTGAATCCCTGGCAGCAAGATCTAAGTAGAAATGTAGGTAGGACTCTGGAGCTCTGTTAGGTCTCCTTGAATGTGGCAAACTCACCTCACCTGTGCACACAGGGTTGGGGGTGGTGAAGCAGGAGATGAGGGGACGTGT
Source organism: Mustela putorius furo (assembly GCF_011764305.1). Taxonomy (NCBI): domain Eukaryota; kingdom Metazoa; phylum Chordata; class Mammalia; order Carnivora; family Mustelidae; genus Mustela; species Mustela putorius. The sequence goes on from NW_025422010.1 coordinate 41,459,937, forward strand.
GCCTGTGTGTGTGTGCATGCATGTGCTCCATGGGCATGTGGGTGAGGAGGGTAGCATGTGTGCCAGCTGGATTTCTCCCTCAGGAGGTGGTGATGGGCACCAGGGCTCCCTGGATGGCTTCCTCTTCCCAAATAAACAATCATATGACACAATGTCTGAAAGCCCAGAAGATTTCCTGTCTCCATTGGCCCCATGCCCTGCCTGCTGCAAACCCCAAGCCAGTAGAGCTATCTCTAGCCCTCCACTTCCCTCCACCCTAAGTCTCTAGCTCCAGGACGAAGGGAATGCCATGAGCTCACTGCGCCCAGCCTGCTTGGCACCAGCTACTTGAAGAAGCTGGACATTCTTCTGCCAAAGAAAACCCAGTGGCTGGGCCAGCGACCTGGACTCCTGCCAACAGATGGCTCCACCACACTACCTATCTGTAGTCTCCCGAGGGTCTGCTCCTTCCATCAGGGCCACCGAAAGACCCCGAATAGGCTCCACCATTACAGAAAAGGATGTCATGTTTCCCAAGGGCCATTTATTTCTCTCCACGTTGCAAAAAAAAAAAAAAAAAAAAAAAAAAGCAACAGTGCAGGGAGTGAAAGGGAGCTGGTGGTTTCTAACCTACAGAATCCATTCATCCTTTGAGGTCCGTTGATTGGCCATCTGCCCTGTGACTTCTCACCCAAATCCCACCCCAATAGCTCTAGCCAACAGCTCCTCTGTGCTCCCCTAGCAAATGTGTGCAGTGTGATTGCAGTCCTTTGTTGCCTGGGAAGCAAATAGGTTCCATCTTTTGTTCTAGGGCTGATTGACGGGTGGCGATTGCTTGGTTGCTGTGTCACGAAGGATGCTGAGGCCATATTCGGATACAACGGGAAGCTTACCATCACCAGTTAGGAAAGGCAGTTGGGGTGGGTGGTCGCCATGTAGCCTGCAGCTGTGACTACCAACCCCCACTGCTACGCTGCCCCACCCTGTGTCACCTCGATTGTCCTTAAATGTCACCCTTCAAGCAATTTGAGGACAGGACTCCTTTTACTCCTCTTTGTATCTCCAGTTCCTGTCACAGGGCCTGGAATTTAATAGGTGCTCAAGAAATATTTTTGCTGAATGAATGATTTATTAAAATATTCCATAATTCTTCCCATTGAGCGGACAAGCAGTTACACCCAGCCTGGCTCTCAACAAGGGGGAATCGTGCAAACTCAACATCCCTTGGGCCCGCAGGGAGACCACTCCTCTGGGTACCCACCTTCTTTCCTATAGTCTTATTCTTGATGACATTGTGTCCAATGGCTTTATTCCTATGTCTTGAGGTCAGGGATGGTAGCTTCTACTTTAACCTACACTGGGCGTAGCATGGGGTAGCCATAGGTATTTAGCAGCTCCTGGTTAAAGAAATGAATGGACCTTCTCCCTACTCTCTGCCTGCTATCTACTCTTCTGTTGTGTAAACAACATCGTATTCATTTTAATATATGGTAGTAAATACATTACCCTCTTACATTAATGTACTTAATTTCCTCTTAAGTGATGACCATCTTAATTGTGTTTATAAATATTACCAGAGTCCCAGAATTTGAGGTTGGAATGTACCATACAGTTTAAATCTCTCATGTTAAAAGACAAGGAATTGGAGATGAGGTGATTACCAAAGGAGTTGCTATCTCCTTTTTTTTTTTTTAACCTTTTACATTTGTTCACTCAAGGCTATTTTGTTAGAATTAACATTTCATTGAAACAATTTAGTTATTTTCAGAAGAACACAAAGCAAGCCATGCTTCTTAATGTTTTGAGATCTCTTCTACTTCTATGAGCTTTTCAAGAAAACCAAATTTAAATGAAGGTAGAATTAACAAGGCCCCCCACCAGGTTCACTTTGAACCCCTCCTCAAGCCATACACAGCCCTTCAACACAAATTTACCAACAATCCAAAGTGTGTCTCAACCAAGTAGCACTGGTTACTGAAAGAAAGAGAAGACATAGCTTATGCTCTCCAAATATTCTCTGTGCAATTGTCTAGAGATTTAAATGTTGTCTACAGACTGTCGAAACTATAATAGCCTCGCATTTTTGTGGCATGCTACACAAGCAGGTTTCTAGAAATCTAAAGTGTAACTCTCCTGCCATTGGAACTTAAAATATATACCTATTACTATACACATTGGGAAGAAAACTTTTTAAAACATATTGCATACAGGTTTTTATTTTTTTTATTTTTTAAAGATGTGTGTATTTGTGTATTTATTTTAAAGAGAAGGGGAGAGGGAAAGAAGGAAAGGGAGAGAGAGAATCTCAAGCAGGCGCCGCCTTCAATGCGGTACAGGACATGGGGCTTGATCTTCTGGCCCCTACATTATGACCTGTGCTGAAACCGAGAGTTGGAGACTCAACCGACTGAGCGACCCAGGCACCCCTGGCATAGATGTGTTTAAAACAAAAAATACTCACTGTAACTCCACCAGCTCTTAAAGATGGCACCAGCTCTTCCTGATCATCTGTGGACTCAGCTACAAAACCCTGGTGGGACTCACGTTTCACTGAGGCGTGAGGGCCTCTACTACATGGAATCGCCCTGGAAAGCCATGGATTTCTAGTTCTTCTACATAATTTTGGAAGTATTTCTGCCTGCATTCTTACTCTCAGCTGTTAGTTGTCATTTCTTCATTTTGCTGGTCTTCTTGCTTCTTTCCGCTCACACTCTTGGGGCTCAAGCAGGCTGCTCAGCATACATCCTTGGTTCTTGCTTCCCCCGTGCTTTTCTGTCCCTCCTTCCTTTTAGGTGGGTCTTTACTGGGTCGCTCTCCAAGATCTGTACAAGGACTTAAGACCCCACACTCAGAAAGGCCCATACTTGGTTCACTGCTGTGCCACCACTGTCTTGAACACTTAATACTTTTATCTACAATTTGTGTGCTCTAAATGAAGACCCGTGGGACAATGGGCATGGTCACAAGAGAGGAGATATGTTGAGTGGGTGTCTCCGCCCTTTGCCACCCATGCAGTGTTGGCTATGCTTGCTATGTGGCTCCACGATGCCCTCACCTTGTCCTGCCTTTGAAACTGGCTCAACTCCCATGCGTTGTGGGCTCACAGGAGTTCTGTGCTCACATCCTGTGTCCACACAGCTGTATCTGAGTGAGGGGGGCCCTGACAGCCCAAGGGGCCCCTCTTTCCATTCAAACCAGAACTTGCTTCAAATATAGAAGGATGGCGATGGTATTTCTAGGAAACACAAATGACCAAGGAGCCCTATCATATCCTTCCTTTTCTCCCTCATGCTGCTTCTCTGTACTAACCAGCCACTTACAACGTAAATGATGACATGAAAAGAAAGAAAAAGAAACAACAACCCAAGTTCCCTTTCTTTAAAAGTCCTCTCTTCCTTCCTTGCCGACTGGTGAACTGAAGGTAGAGGTAGGTGTGCCTTTCCAAAAGTGAAATAAACATTGTGGATTTAATTTCACCCAGCATTTTCCTGATGGTGTTAAGAATGAAATATATATGTATGTGTAAGCTATGAAATGTGACTTTCGTAATGGTGATTTTGCATAGGAGTTAAAGTTTTTGCATCTTTTTAAAAGATTTTATTTATTTATTGACAGACAGAGATCACAAGTAGGCAGAAAGGCAGGCAGAGAGAGAGAGAGGCTCCCTGCTGAACAGAAAGCCCGATGTGGGGCTCGATCCCAGGACCCTGGGATCATGACCTGAACCGAAGGCAGAGTCTTTAACCCACTGAGCCACCCAGGCGCCCCAAAGTTTTTACATTTTCATTTAAACTGCCTTTGCTGGGATGAGTGGGTGGTTCAGTCGGTGAAGCATCCACCTTTGGCTCAGGTCATGATCCTGCAGTCCTAGAATCCAGCCCCGCATCAGGCTCCCTGCTCAGTGGGGAGTCTCTTTCTCCCTCTGTCTCTGCCCACCACTCGCCCTGCTTGTGTGCTCTTTCTCTGACAAATAATAAATAAAATTTTAAAATAAATAAATAAACTGCCTGCTTATTCAGAGCAGCCAGAAGTGGATATAACCCAAGACTAGAAAGTCTTCTCAAACTCATAGAAACAGGGGTGCCTAGGTGGCTCAGAAGGTTAAGCATCTGATTCTTGGTCTCAGTTCATGTCACAATCTCTAGGTCATGGGATCAAGTCCTGGGTGGAACCCACACAATGGAGCTACCACCCCCAACAAGGTGTCCCCTCATCAAGGCGCTTCTCCCCCACCAAGCCCTACATTGGGCTCCATGCTCAGTAGGGAGTCTGCTTTCTCTCTCCGTGCCCCTCCCCCACTTGGTCTCTAAATAAATAAATAAATAAATATCCTTTTAAAATTAAAAAAAAATAGTAAATGAGTGAATGAATATATAACTGGCACAATATAAAGATGAATGACAAAATTCACACAAATAATTTAAACATTTGGTTCTTCTTTATTTACAATATTAAATAGAAAATGTTCTTTAAAAGCCTTAATTGAGAGGGGTGCCCGAGTGGCACAGTCGGTTAAACGTCTGACTGTTGGTATCAGCTCAGGTCTGATCTCAAGGGTGTGGGATCAAGCCCCTTGTGCTCTCTCTCTCTCAAATAAATAAATAAAATCTTAGGAATAAAAAAATACCCAAGTTGCGCCAGATGGCAGAAGAAAGGGAAAAGCTCTGAATTTTAGTCCTTTAAACTGCATTTTCCTCTGCTTTTTCATTTTGCACTGGACCCTGCCTGACAACTATGTAGCGGGTCCTCTGCAAACTCCCCTACCAACCTTCCCCCCGCCCCCTTCCTTTTCTGAACCAAGAGCAAGAGTGTCACTGCCACATCTCTCTACTTATCTTCCGGGACACATTTGTCCTCCCCCTCCTTCCTTCAGCTGAGAGCCGGGCCCCCAGGGCTCTTCCTCACTCGGCTCATTCCACTCACCAATCTGCTCCTGCTTCCCTTTTGCATCCTGAGGCCATGGTGCTTTGCCTTGGAGCCTCCATGGACCACTCCCTCTTTCCCCTTCTTCTTCCTGGACTCAGCCACTCCTGAGTGGAAGGCTCCTGAGAGATCCTATCAACTTGGGTGTCTGAAGCTCATTCTTCTCTCGACACACTCCCCCCACCCCCGACTCAAATGGGTTACCCAGAAACACTTTTCTTTTAAAAAGAACAGGTGGGCAAGCTAAGTATCCAGCGATGGATGAAAGCATAAGCAAAGCGTTGTCGCTACAGACAATGGAAGATGATTTGGTCTTCGAAAGGAAGGACATTGTGACACGAGCTATAGTTTGGATGAATCTTGAAGACATATCACTGAGTGAAGTAAGTTTGTCACAGAAGGACGAATACTGAATGATTCCACTCACATAAGTTTCCTAGAGGAGGCAAATCTGTACAGATAGAATGTAGAATGGTGGTCTCCAGGGGCTGAGGGGAGGGAGGTGTGGAGACTTCATGGTTCGTGGGTTTCGTGGGTTTCGTGGGTGCACAATTTCTGTTCAAGATGATTAATACATTCTGGAAATGGGTCAGGGTGATAGTCTTACAACATCAGAATGTGCCTAATGCACATAATGCTACTGAATTATACATTTTCAAATGGCTAAAAGGTTGCAGTTTATATTATATATATTTTACCACAATAATAATTTATTTTGAACAGGTCTGAATGCTAATTCGTACCCTCCCCTCTTTCCCATCTTCCTTCTCCTCCTAGAGGTGTGTGTGCTCTGGAGAAAGCCAAGATGATTTACATCTTCAGTCCAAGGCTGGATGGGGCGGTGGGGGGGGAGACAGAGGAAATGAAGGCAAGGATGTGGCCTTATCCATCAAGGTTATGGCGCCCGTTGAAGGGTTGTTGTCAGAGAAGCACCTGAGGGCTTTCTGATGATGGCAGAATGGGGGAATCAAACTTCAGAGCTGGAAGCCTCAGAGGGGAAAAACGCCTTACCAGGTCCTCCCTGCTCATGGATGACATAAAGAGGACCGCAGTCAGGGAAGGGCTGGCACTCCTCTCCAAGCCCGGAGTCTTTCCTCCTGGACTGAAGTTCTCCATGAGGTGGCAGCTGTGAGGGAGAGGGTAGGTGGGTCAGTGACTGTGGCACAACAAAATAGGGACTCTCAGGAAGGTAGACGCACAGGAGTCACAGATGCTGCTTCTGGGGTTAGACCATGGCAGGTTTTAGGATGAGTAGCTAAGGATTCGTGTAAGGCAAGGAGCCTGGAACAGGCACCCCGGGAAGGAGCAGCATGTACCAAAGGAGCAGGACATCACAGGACATCACAGCATCAGGCAGTGGCTCTGTTGCTGGACGTTCAGCACCTCTAATTCTTGCTTGCTGAACTCCATAAGCATTTCCCATCGTTGTGACAGCATCACACACCTGATGTATTTCCAAATATAACCCTATATAACTACAGCCTCTAGTTAAGAACTTCCTGTGAATCTGGTTCCTTTGAGTCGTTCAGAAAGAACAAAGCAAGGTGAACCGTGATTGAGACTGACAGTGAGCATGGTGAGTCAGGACACGGGCAGCAGGACATCTGGACCAGAGCAGCTACCCAGGACTCCATATTCAGATGGGCCCTGTAAGCGGGATTTTAATGCTCAGAGGGCGCCATCTTGAAATTCTTGACCCTGTTATCTTTGCCTTTGTGTTTTGTGAACAGAGTCCACAGGACAATGGAGATGTACTGAGGACCTGCTCTGGAGCAGTCCCCCTCCCACTGCCTCCTTAAGACAAGTTCTCAGACATTGACTCCATGATCCCTGGCACTTGGGGCTACCCCGAGTCTCCCCTCCCTCATCCCATCACTTGACCCCCATCTCTTTGATGGTGGGGGTCACATTCTGCTTTACCCCCCTCCATCTGCTTTGGCGGCCAAAACAAGCTCAGGGAGGTCCAGAGTTGGGCACATGTCCCCTGGCGTCTTAGGCTAGGACAGAGCAGTGGCCATTACTGCCCCAGGACTGGCAGTGCAATGACCCATCAGGGGTGAGTAAGCAGGGGTCTCTTGTCTACTCCCAGTGCAGGCAGGGAGCTTCTCTTTGGTTGCAATTCCTTAGGGGTTACCCATTCATCTATGGCAGGGGGTGAGTTCCATGAGAAGGGAGACTGATTCCCTACCTCACACCACCTCCCTGGAGGCCTCCATTTTGTGCTGGACCCACAGCTTGCAGAGCCAGTTCTGTGCATATAATAGTGTGAACAGTGAAAATACAGAGAAAGGGATGCATTCGGGAGAAGATCTGGCCTGGACTCAATAGCTTTGGATGACCTGTCACATACAGAAGGAGAAGGAGCATTTTAAGAACACAGCCTTCCCCAATTGTTAGCCCAGAAATAAAGAAAGGTGACATTTTTTTGAAGGGGGTATGGAAAAGTGGGGAGAAATAATGAGCTTATCTTGGGACATATTTATTTTGAGATTACAGTGGAGACATCCAAAAAGCATTTCGAAATTAGGTCAGAAGCCCAGGAAAGAAGTTTGAGAGAAACAAATCTGTGGGTTGTAGGTGTGTGGAAAGTTTCTGAAGTTATAGGAGCAAAAGGGAAAGACTGGGACAAGATGTGTTTTTTAGGAGAGGGGCAAGGGGGCTGCATGGACAGAAAGTGAAATCCAGACACAAACATGGGCATTGAACTTGGTCACTAGAAGGTCACAAGTACTTCCAGCTGTACTGACCACACAATAGTCACTGGCCATTGAGCAGCACTGCATTCAAGCAGATTCTGAGGGGCAAGCTTATTTGGCAACCTTGACAAGACCAGAACCCAAGTGTCTAGACTCCCAGCCCAGGACTCTTGCCTTTGGTTCAGAGACTGCACATTTCCTGGCTGGCAAGGGCATAAATCAGCACCCAACACTTTTGCCCCCAACCTCCCCACTCCACAGCCCTCCCGGGCCTGCAGGCTCTCCAGTGCCCCCGGGACCTCCCTTCCCAGTTCCCCCAGGTACAGAGCCTGGCACACAGGAGACCCTCACTAGACACCAGTGGAACGAATGAGGAGGCCCTGGTGAAGTGTGTCAGCTCCTGGGAATGCCCTCTCGCCATCACACACTGTAGAAATTAGGTCTCCTCCTTCGCACCCGCCCATGGTTCTCAGGCTGGTCTCGTCAATTGGGATAAATGCATGTCCAGCCTCCTGAAATCGCTCACTGCCTCAAGCGTTCATTTTCAAGGCATCTTGGAGGCTGGAGGCACCTGCATGGTCCAAGGTGCATTTGGAAAATGCAGGAAGAAATTCAGAGGGTGAGGGATCTGTCCCGCCCAGCACAAGATATCAAAAACTGCAAGGGTTCCCCTGCAGAGAACCTCTCTGTGCCCTTGTTGCCCAGCTGGGAAACAGACACCTGATCCTGTCTGCTTCACCGTGTTGTCGTAGGGTCCTGACTGCACGTGAAGGGATCTGAAGCGGCACAGGGTACTCACATCTCTCCTCCTGACCAGTCCCACCACCACCTCCATCAGCACGACTCCTACTCCTTCTTCCTTAAACACGCTTCCCAACCGTACTCACTATTGAATGTTCCACACTCCTTCCACCCAGGGTGGCTTTTCCTGTTTGGTGTCTGAACATAGAGGAGTTTGTCACCCTCCAATCTTTTCTTCTGCATTCCACCCAGGGATATTTCCCCAAAGGACCCCTTTCCACCTGCTGACTCCGCCCTCACGCCCAGGCCCTCTGGCCCTGCCCCGCCCCTCTGCAGAGACAGCTCCCACTGACAGCACCAGGAGCTCTAAGTCCCCCACATGACCCCCGGAGCCAGTGGTGCTCTGGCCACTCCCTCCCCCTCCAGCCCTGCTCTTTGGTCCATTTCCAGGATTCCAAGTACCACCCACTACCTCTCTGGTCCCTCCCTCTCAGGCTGTCCACAGTCCTGACAGCGCACCCACCTCCACTTGCATGAACTTGAATGGGTCTCTCCGTGCTCTGCTTTCCGCAGTGGCCCTCTCACACGGCAGCTGTCCCCTGGTGGCTTGACCAGCTCCTGTTCTGACACCCCCAGGTCTGCCTCTCCAGCCCCAACTGCTTTCTGATGCCGAGGACCCACATGTCTGGCTGTCTCCCAGACATTATACCAGAAGGGCCCATAAGCATCTCAAACAGTGTGTCCAAAAGCCAACTCAGGGTCCCCCAAAGGGTCCAAGTGAGTTCATTTTCTAGCAATAAAAGAACCATATTCGATGTTTTAAAATGGACTTCCCAACCCCTCCATCACACCCTGAAAGAAGGGGTCCACAGCATGTGGTTTCATTGGGGAGGCGACATTTCAGTGAGGCCCCATCTGACCCCTCCACTTAAGACCCCCCTCTGGCCCTCCCATGACCCCACTCTTTTCTCAGAGCGTTTGTCAGCCTCTCACACACTCGATGAACAACTCACTTATGACATTTGTTTTGATGCTCTGTCTCCCGCTAGAGTGAACTCCATGGTGCAGCCTTGCTCCTATCTTCTGTTCGCTGAGGAGTGTCAGGTATCTGGACCCCGTGTGGCACGTGGCAAGTTCAACCCCCAGCTGGGGAATGAAAGGAAGACTCGGTGAGTTGGGGAGGCCTCTTTTCCTGCCTCCCACACTGACGTAAACTGCATTGGGGTGGACACTGGTTTTTTCTCCTCTGAATCCCACACACCTAGCACTGTGCAAAGCCACATTCTAGGCCTCAGTGCATGGTTGGACAGTGTGACCCAATCTAGGGGGACAATTTCTACCAATGCCTGTTGCCTCCTTGTGACATATTTGAAGCTTTGAACCCTACTTTGTGAAGCCTGAACAAGAGAATGCTATAGACCCACTCCACTCTTTCCTCCTAGCTATGGCATGGAGGGAAGTTTGGTGCACAGAGACCAGATGAAGCCCCAGTTTCTGGGACCAAGCAGGGAGTCTCAGGAAGACCCTTCATCTCTCTTCTCTTTCATGCTCCCTCTCTTGCCCATTGCTCCATGACACTGTGGGCCTGGGCCCTAGAGGCAGACCACCTGGATTTCAAATTCTGACTCCCCAACTTCCTGGCTGTGTGACCTTGGGCAGATGGCTCACCATCTCTGTTCTGTCGGCTGAAAAATGGGGATAATAAAGAGCCTACCTCACTGGGCTGTCGAGGGTGCAATGAAATAATAGGCAATAGGGCATGCAGAACAGGGCCTGCCAGGGGGTAAGGGCTCGATGATCGTCAGCTAGTCCTCCCCTATCCTCCGTTGCCACAGTCCCCTAAAAAACTGGGTGTGGAGGACTTTGAGAGATAGAGTCAGAGACAGACTCTCTGACAGAGTCAGAGAGAGACAGAGACAGAGAGAGGCAGGCCCATGGCTATTTTCCTAGTGCTCACCAACCCTTATTTATGGCTCTCTTGGCCTTTTCAATTTCTTTCCTTAAGAAATACCAAAAGCCAAGTGTGAGATGAAGGAAGCACATACAGCTGTCTATAAAAGATTGACATGGTGTGAGTCTGACGACCTTTCAGACCAGGGCCTGGACATCTGCTCCTTTCTGAGATGTGATAGCTCTCCGTTTAGAGCTAAAAGATCCACGGTTCCCTCCTGAGCCTCCTCCTCACCAGCAGCATGATGGTGGGCATCTTGCTTGGTTCTTTCACCTGTGAATTGGGATCCACAAAACCCTCCCTGCCTCCTCTAGAGGGACACTGGGTGAGGTTCAACAGGGAAGTGCTTTGTAAACTAGAAAGTCCCCAACACACAGGACCCTCTTGGAGAAGAAAGGTCCAGGAAAACTTTGATGACAGTGATCAGATCTTGGTCATTCCTTCACGCAGCTTTCCTTCCCCAGTGTCACCTCCGTGCACACTTGGTGCTCTGTAAAATGCTCCCTGGGATGACTTGAGGTTGGGGAAGGAGAGGGCAGGGGATCCATAACCCTTCTGGGTTTCCAGCCTTAAGGGCTCTGACTTCTCTCAGCAGTGCGTGGGTTGCAGGGACCCTGCCAAACACGTCACCCATGAAATCACAGGCCACCGGGAAGGCGGCACGGGGTGGGGTTCGCCGGAATGTACTAGTTCTGTAAATTGCCCTGGGCCATCACGCGCACACCCATGGACGGCAGGGAGCAAGTGTAAGAAGGGAGGGAAGGGAAAGGAGACAATTTCGTGTGAGCGAAATTACAGGTCCTCCCAGATGGCTCACAGGCCCCGGGCTGGCCCTTAGCACAACTGTGCCGTGGGAAAGTTTGTTTTCACTGTTGTCACTCCTTTCATGTCATCATCTTTCCCTCCCCAACACACCCCCCCACCTCTCACCCCTGCATTCTGTACTCTGACATGCTCCACTCTTCTGCATGGGTGCCCACTTGCCTACCCCCGAGGGAAGCCGTGACCTGAGCCTTTCCCTATCCCCGTGCCTCCTGACCCCATCTCCCGCCACCACCCTCCTGCTCCACAATCCAGCTGTCCAACGGCTGCTGATTTAACTGTCACCCCTTATCTCCTTAACACGAATCAGTTCCCTCCCGGTAGCATCGTTTGAACTCTACCTTGTATCATCAGGCTTTGAGCCCAGGTCTGCCTCCCAGGGAGCGGGCAGGCTCTGAGAAGCAGGAGACTGGGCTGGACCCTCACGGCAGCCCACTCAGAGCCCCGCAGTGTTAGCACCATGGAGGGTGCTTGGGGAACACTCGGTCATGTGCTGGGCTTCTAACTGGTTACCTGCACCTTGTACCCAGGCAGCCACAGAGTCCAAGTCTCCCTTAGAGCTGAGAGGGCTGAGGAGGATCTGAAGACCCTGCAGATGGGGTATGACCTTCTTAAAGAAACTCGTGGACCCTCCCTCCCTCAGGCAGTACCATTGGACTGACTATAGTTCTCCAAAGGAAAAAAAAAATTGTCTGGTTCAGCTTGGGTGAAGGGTGTGTCAGAGCTCCCTGTCTTTGCAATTTTTCTTAGTCTAAAAAGATTTCCAAATAAAAAAAGGAGGAGAAGAAGGAAGAAAGCACAATAACAAACCTGGAAAAACAGACAATTCCTTTGTATACAAACACTTTTGGAGCATAGAAAAAGAAGACGAACTAGTTCATCGGAGGAAGGTGTTATGACCCTCATTACAAAAGCAAACAAGGACAGTGAAAATAATGAAAGGAAAGATCAGGCTCACAGAGGAACTTGGTACAATCATCCTAAATGAACTAGTTAACAAGTTGAATTTATCAGTGTATCAAGAAAAATACAGCATAACCAGGTAGGATTTAATCCAGGAGTATCAGGATGGTTTAATGCCAGAATATCTTTTACGTATTATACTCTATGAACTAACTGCAGAAGAAAATTGATATGTTTATGTTAATGCTGAAAACCATTATATGTATCAATTAAATATATACCGATGGTCATTCATGAAAACGACATCAAAGTCTCGGCAAACTAGGAAATGGAGAAAACTTTGTTATCAGGACAAATAGAATCTATCACATTATTAAGATAAGAAAGGTCAGGAAACATGTTACATATAAAAATTAATGCATTTCTATAAATCAGTTACGGTCAATTAGAAAATGTAGGAGAGAAAGAGGGCTCATGCGTTAGTGCAATAAAATGTAGGAGGAACATACAACTGCATTTGCAGAAGAACAATGTGTAAATAAGAGCTTCACAGAGAAGTTCACAGATCTCAGTGGGGACCCGTCACTGTGGAAAAAACCATCCTAAACCAGGGAGTCTAAAACAACCCCTGTTCTCTTTGCTAGTGATCCTGCAGGTCCGTAATCTGCTCCAGGCTTAGCTGGGCCAGTTCTTTTGCTGGTGGTACCTGGGATCACTGCCGCAGCCACGGACAGCTGGGTCTCCGTGGGCTGCACACTATACAGTGGCTACCCTCATGCATCCGGTGGTTGGAACTGGGGTGGGCGGGGCCCCCTTTCTGCAGCCACACAGCAGTGTAGAGTTCCCAAAGGGGAAAGGCAGGAGCTGCAAGCCTTCTTGAGGGAGGAACAGGCATTGAAGACCATGACAACATTTCCTCTCTGGGAAAGGCAGGAGCTGCAAGCCTTCTTGAGGGAGAAACAGGCATTGAAGACCATGACAGCATTTCCTCTGCATTTCCCTGATCAAAGCAAGCTTTAAGTCCAGCCCAGATGGAAGGGAGAAGGGACTGGCAAAGTCACATTGCAAAGGGTTGTGCATCTTTGAATACAAACAAGTCCTATGAACACCTTTGCAAGAAGTCGACCACAAATTCTTATTGATCATTAGAGATGAATTGAGGGGCCCCTGGGTGGCTCAATCGGTTAAGCATCCAACTCTTGATTTCAGCTCAGGTCATGATCTCAGGGTCATGAGACTGAGCCCCGCTTCCTGCTCCACACTGAGCATGGAGCCTGCTTAAGATTCTCTCTCCCCCTGTGCACCTCCCTGCTCATACACTCTTGTTCTCTCTCTCTCTCTCAAAAAAAAAAAAAAAAAAAGAGAGAGAGAGATGAATCAAAATAAGGAGTTGTACCTTATTCAAATACATGGGAAGATACAAAATTATAAAAGATACTAATTCTCCCCAAAGTAGTGTACAATTTTTTAAATTTCTCTAAAAATTCCAAGGTTATTTTTCATTTTATTGTTGTTGTTGTATGTGACTTAATGACCTGATCCTAAAATGCATTGGAACAAGTGAAGGGATAAGAAAGATTATTAGGAAGACACGTAACAGTAGTATACCATGTAAGATAGAAAATGTATTAAGGAAAAATCAGGGAAGAAACAGAAGACTAAAGGTTAAAAAAAAAAAAAAGTGGATTGATCCAATGCTCCCACTTCTGCTCCCTCTCGAAATCCCACTCTCTCCCAAGCAACAGTAAAGTAAAAAGAAAGAACGAGAGAATGGGACAGAATCCTAGCTACAAAATCTTGGAAGCTAAAATCAGATGAGAGAGTAATAAATAACTTAGCAGCTCGGTAGATCTGAGAAAACAGAGTTCTAGGCCAACAGTGGAGAAAACCAAAAAGAAATGTGATTAAATTTTAGAACTATCCCCTGGCTGGGAGTGCCTGGTCTTTCTGGGTCTAAGAGCGCCCGGCTTGCATGCACCAATTTCAGGTCAATTAATCTTTGACAAAACAGGAAAAAATATACAGTGGAAAAAAGACAGTCTCTTCAATAAATGGTGCTGGGAAAACTGGACAGCTATATGTAGAAGAATGAAACTTGACCATTCTCTTACACCATACACAAAGATAAATTCAAAATGGATAAAAGACCTCAACGTGAGATAGGAATCCATCAGAATCCTAGAGGAGAACATAGGCAGTAATCTCTTCAATATCAGCCACAGCAACTTCTTTCAAGATATGTCTCCAAAGGCAAAGGAAACAAAAGCAAAAATAAACTTTTGGGACTTCATCAAAATCAAAAGCTTCTGCACAGCAAAGGAAACAGTCAAAAAAACAAAGAGGCAACCCATGGAATGGGAGAAGATATTTGCAAATGACAGTACAGACAAAAGGTTGATATCCAGGATCTATAATGATCTCCTCAAACTCAACACACACAAAACAGGCAATCATATAAAAAAAAAATGGGCAGAAGATATGAACAGAGACTTCTCCAATGAAGACATACAAATGGCTATCAGACCCATGAAAAAATGTTCATCATCACTAGCCCTCAGGGAGATTCAAATTAAAACCACATTGAGATATCACCTTACACCAGTTCGAATGCCCAAAATTAACAAGAAAGGAAACAACATGTGTTGGAGGGGATGTGGAGAAAGGGGAACCCTCTTACACTGTTGGTGGGAATGCAAGTTGGTGCAGCCTCTTTGGAGAACAGTGTGGAGATTCCTCAAGAAATTAAAAATAGAACTTCCCTATGACCCTGCAATTGCACTCTTGGGTATTTACCCCAAAGATACAGATGTAGTGAAAAGAAGGGCCATCTGTACCCCAATGTTATAGCAGCAATGGCCATGGTCACCAAACTATGGAAAGAACCAAGATGCCCTTCAACGGACGAATGGATAAGGAAGATGTGGTCCATATACACTATGGAGTATTATGCCTCCATCAGAAAGGATGAATACCCAACTTTTGTAGCAACATGGACGGGACTGGAAGAGATTATGCTGAGTGAAATAAGTCAAGCAGAGAGAGTCAATATTCATATGGTTTCACTTATTTGTGGAGCATAACAAATAGCATGGAGGACATGGGGAGTTAGAGAAGAGAAGGAAGTTGGGGGAAATTGGAAGGGGAGGTGAATCATGAGAGACTATGGACTCTGAAAAACAATCTGAGGAATTTGAAGTGGCGGGGAGGGGGGGAGGCTGGGGGAACCAGGTGGTAGGTATTAGAGAGGGCACGGATTGCATGGAGCACTCGGTGTGGTGAAAAAATAATGAATACTGTTATGCTGAAAATAAATAAATTTAAATAAAAAAAAATTTAGAACTATCCAAAGGCCCAAAAAAGGGTTGAACCAGTTATCATCGCTGGAAATCAAGATGAAAACGGGGCTAAACAGTCGAAAGTCTGCAGGGGACTCAGTTTCCCGGGCTCCCTCCCATCTGTGTGCAGCAAACACTGCCTGCCCATCCCGGCCATAGGTGCACAAGTTTCTTCTCCAGGAAGGACCAAATAGGAGGCTCCCTGGATTGGGCAGAGGTGAGGGTGGGAATCTGGTCCTAAAAGGCAGAGTATTAGCAAGTTTGCAGGCACAGCCCTCCTGGGCCTCCCCAGAAATCATGAGGCCAGTCACCCTTAAGACAAGAAACAATTGGGTGAGCCCCCCCACCAAAAAAAACCTGAAGATACACAATCCCTGAAAATCTCCAAGATCTAATCTAGCCTGATTGTCTCAGAACAGCCTGTATTCACATATCCAGAGCTTCTAACTGGTCTTTTTGTCTCCCTAAGTGTACAAAGATCTCCAAACCCATAAGGAAAGCCACCAACAGGAAAGAGAAAGGCCAGATCAACATATGGGGAAAAAAACTTGGAAGAAGCAAAGTTGATTTGGGGCAAAAAGCACTTACAATGTTGCAACGAATATCCTCAGAGATAGAAGAAAAGATATTGAAGCCATAGGACAACTAGAGGTCTTAGGAAAAGGAGCATTCAGAAAACAAAACAAGTGCTCTTGAGAACTTAAAAACATCAGAGTGGAAATGAAAAATCACGTAGAAGAGTAGAAGGCTCAGTGGAGGAGAGAGAGCGAGAGGAAGGATGGAGAACAGAAGAGGGAGGAAAATTAGAGAATGAGTCCAGGAGTCACAATGCAAACACAATAGGAGCTCCAGCAGGAAATGAGAGAGACAGAGAGAGAGAGAGAGAGGAGCGGCATCATCAAAGGGAAGAGGAAGAAAGGAAGGAGGAAGGGAGGAAAGAAGGAAGGGACGGAGGGACGGAGGGACGGAGGGACGGACGGTGGACAAGAAGAAAGGAGGAATGAAAGAAGGAAGGGGAGGAGCAGAATGTAGTCGACTGGAGAGGATGGCAGAGGAGACAGAGGAGAGGAAGGGAAATGAGGGGAAAGGAGGGAAAAAGAAGGGAATCTCCCAGAATTGAAGGACTTGGATTTAGAGAGTTGAAGGACCTAACCAAGTGTCCAGCCCAATGGATGAAACAACTTTGTGAAATTTTAGAATACCATCTACAAAAAAAGCAGGGGCAGGGGTACCTGGGTGGTTTAGTTGGTTAAGAGTCTGCCCTTAGGGGCACCTGGGTGGCTCAGTGGATTAAGCCGCTGCCTTCGGCTCAGGTCATGATCTCGGTGTCCTGGGATCGAGCCCCACATCGGGCTCTTTGCTCAGCCGGGAGCCTGCTTCTCTCTCTCTCTGCCTGACTCTCTGCCTACTTGTGATCTCTCTCTCTCTCTCTCTCTGTCAAATAAATAAATAAATAAAAACTTTAAAAAAAAAAAAAGAGTCTGCCCTTGGGGGCGCCTGGGTGGCTCAGTTGGTTGAGCGACTGCCTTTGGTTCAGGTCATGATCCTGGACTTCCAGGATCGAGTCCCGCATTGGGCTCCCAGCTCCTTGGGGAGGGAGTCTGCTTCTCCCTCTGACCTTTTCCTCTCTCATGCTCTCTCTCACTCATTCTCTCTCAAATAATAAATAAAATCTTTTTAAAAATTAAAAAAAAAAAAAAAGAGTCTGCCCTTGGCTACAGTCATGATCTCAGGATCCTGGATGGAGCCCCGTGTCGGGCTCCCCGCTTAGCAGAATGTCTGCTTCTTCCTCTCCCTCTCCCCCTGCCCCTTGCTCATGCATTCTCTCTTTCTCTCTCTCTCTCTCAAATAAATAAATAAATCTTTCTTTAAAAAAAAAAAAAATCCTACAAGTTTACAAAGATCAGAATGGCTTTGAAGTTTTCCGCAGCACTATTGGAAGCCCAAGGATAGTGGTGAATGCCTTCAACATTCTGAAGGTAAGTACTAAAGACCTAGGATTGGGCCACTGTCCAAAGTAGCAATCAACTAGGAAGGGAGACGAGAGATATTTTCAGATATGACAGATCCCAAGACATTTGCTTCCCATCTATGCCTCTCCAAGAAGCTACTAGAGGACACACGCTCCCAAACCAGGAAACAAACCAAGACTTAAAGAAGAAATGGGACACAGGATATTGACCATGAAAGACAGATTACCCTGGTCAAGGACGGGCCCAGAACAACAGCTGTTTACACCCCACAGCAAGGGACTAGGAAAGGGAGGGAGCACAGACATCCCCAGTAGATTCATGGTTAAAACATAATGATTAAAATTGAAAAAAAAAATTACAAGGTAGCAATAGAAGTTTAGACATGGAAATAAATACCCAAATCATCAGAGCTGAGAATGATGGTACCCAGGGAGGGAGATATGGTGCAGAAGGACGGGGGACTGCTGTGTTTCATAGCCAAGCCCATAAAACAGTTTGACCATGTCTATGTATAACTTTGATTAGAATAAAATCTAAAAGATAAAATGGCCCTTACCATTCTATCAGGTGGAAAGAGTGGAAAGTGCCATCCAAGGAGAAGGTATTTCCCAGCTAATGAGACAGGGGAACAATAGCGTGGGTCAGTATTTTTAATCTGGTTGATATTTTGAAATGTCACCGCTTTGTCATGTATGCTCAATCTTCTGAACTGTTTGTGCTTATTTAGCATAAGTTTTTCCAAACTCGAGGAAACATTCACGCTACACACACACACCGATCTAAGAATAGCCAAGGCAACCAAACAACTGGATAACAAAATGGCAGGGGACTTGCTTTGCCAGATATTAAGATTTTACAGAAAATGGCATTAATTAGGTATGCTGTTGACACTGCAGAAATAAGCCAATAGAAACAACTAGAGGGCCCAGAGATATACCAGTACACAAATGGAACCCCAACATGCGGCCAACATTGGACATATTCGTCACCCGCTGTACGTAAATGCATTTGGGGCGATTCGTTATCTACATTGAAAAACTGACCTTGAATATAATGTTGATTTTTTTTTTTAAAGAAGAAGGCTATAAAAATAGCAAACCATTAAGATTTAAGTTTTTATATGCTGAATGAGAGCCAGGTAAAAACAGAAAAGCCAACAAAACCTCAGTCTGGGAGGCCTGTGGTTGACAGACTCAGGGGACAACACCCAGCTGAGGACACCCATTGGAGTCCAGAGCACTGGTGAGGAGAAGAGACAATGTGCATTTAAATAAAAGGAGGGGGATGCTAGAGAGAGGGCCTGTGTCCTCCAGACATCTCTAAGGGATATTTGCGAAGATCTAGTGACTAACCAAACGGGGTGACCAGAGAGAAGAAGAGTCAGAGGACCCCCCAGGTACATAGCCTGCAGATGGGAAGGGTCTATGTTAGTAGTTAACAAGTCATACTGGATTAACAACTGATCTAGTTTGGATACAATTATTTCCACTGTGGATATGTTTAGATCTAAGACTGCAACAGAACTTGCTGGTGGAGGGGGTGCCTGCGTGGCTCAGTCGGTTAAGCATCTGACTCTTGATTTCCACTCAGGTCATGATCTCAGGGTCATGGAATTCAGCCCTGCTCTAGGCTCCACTCTGGATGTGGAATCTGCTTACGATTCTCTCTCTTCTCTCTCCCTCTTCCACTGTCCTTCCCAGCCACTCCCGCAGAAGTAAAAAGAACTCAAGAATTCGTAAGTGGAGTTGGCTAGTAAGCAGTGGTAAACGCAGGGCTGTATTTCAAGAGAGAAGGGGAGCTGGAAACAGAGTGAAAAAGGCCTTAGTGGGGGGTGTGTTCAGACCCCTGCCACTTGCTACTATGATCCTCTCCTCCCTTCCCATCATGGACTTGCAGTCATGGACTGCAGCTGCTTCCTGTTTCCTAGCTGGGCTGTAAATCCTGGGCGGTGGAGGCTGTGTCTTGTTTTCCTCTGTATCCCTAGTGGCTGGCACATACTAGGTCCTTTATCGAGGACCTAGCAAAAGGAAGATGATCAAGGACAGAGCCTTTGAGAGCTCCAAAACCTCTAAGACCAGCAACAAGAGAAGGCCACGGAAGGAGCCATCAAAGTAGCCACTAGAGAAAGAACCACAGAATGTACATTGCCAGGAGCCAAATGGAGAGATAATGTCCAGTGTGGGGTGGGGCCAAGCGGCCAAGAGGTCCCTATCCTGGGTAGGTTTTCTGTGGGCCCCAACCCAGCTCTTTCTAGAGGAGCTTCCCAGTCCACAGTCCAGGAGCCACATTACTCTCCCTTCCCAGGGAGGCCAATGAGACCAAAGATGGATGCCTGACCCAAAGCTGAGTCTGTCCATTGGGCAGCCAGTGGCGGGGTGGGGTAGGGGTGGGGCCGGGGGGCAGTATAGTTCGAGAGGAAAGTGGAGAGCAAAGTCAGCACTCGATGAGCCGAAGCCCCATGACATTTATGAGGGAACAGGACCTCTGGGTCAGCAGAAGAAGCTTAGAGCAGAGAGAGGGAGGCAGCCCGCATCCGGTGTCGAGCTCCAGCCTCCGCAAGGCCTTCCCTGACCTTAGATGGGATCCCGTAAACCTCCTTTATTCCTGAACTAGTTCGAGTGGGTTTCCATCTGCTCGGCTCCCACCAGACTGTCTTTAAACTGTATCTATTACATAGATAACAGGTTTAAGGGAAATCAAATGTCTCCAGACTTAAGAAACTCTTTCTCATGACTGGAGATTGTTGACAACCCCCCTGCTCGTATTAAAACCATAATCTTTGGGGCCCCTGGGCGGCTCAATCGGTTAAGCATCTGCCTTTGGCTCGGGTCATGATCTCAGGGACCTGGGATCGAGCCTCAATTCGAGCTCTCTGCTCAGCAGCGAGTCAGTCTGCTTCTCCCTCTCCCTCTATGATCTCTCTAGCTCTCGCTCTTAAATAAATAAAAGCTTTATAAATAAATAAATAAATAAAATGTAATCTTCATTTGCATTTGGAACATCCCTGTTTAGAATTTTGAAGTTAAATGGAAACTTAGAATTAGCCAGCCGGGGAAGGAATTGATCGCCTGCTGTCGTATGCCATTAAGTGGCCAAGAAAGGACTTTATTCGAGGACCCCTGACTCCCAATCGTTAGTATTTGTCACAACTAACTGTATGCTGTTTGGTCCCCTCTAGGCTCAGGGAAACAAGGGACCATCGGCCCCAGCAGCCCTCCCACTCCAACGCTGGGAGGCAGTGTGCAGCCCCAGGGGCTGGTTTTCGACCAGGAAGGTGGCTAAAACGAACTCAGGCCCGCGAGGATGGCTGAGAGCCTCCCCTCCACCCGAGCCCAGTGCCACATGGGATTCTGTTCGTGGAAGCCTCGTGGTCCTTTTATGTGTTCCTTAAAAGCCACATCTGGTGCTCACCTGAGAGCCAGCACTTTTGTGCTGGATAAAAGCGACGGGACTGTGTGTGCACAGGGTTCGGGACTTCTCTGAAAGCAGGAGTCCCAGCCCTCCCAAACCGGCACAGGACATCCGGGCCCGCTTGGCCTCCTCCTCCACGCTGGAGCGTGCCAATCGAAACACTGTCTCCTGCCAAGACTCCAGGACCCTGTTCAGATCCAGGCCCGGGGGCAAGAGGGAGAGCTCATGCCAACTTTCCCAAAGCCCGGCTCCTTCTAGGCTCTTGTCCTGGAAGTGTTCTGGCCTCTTCTTTGGAAAGGGGACATCAGTCTTCAGATGATTCCTGACCCTCCTCCAGCTTGTCTTGCTCTCTCCAGCCCAGAAAGGCTGGTTTGCAGCGTCTGGAAAAAGCATTTGCCGGTTTGGTTGTGGTTCGCCCGAGCCGCTGAACCCCTGAGCCAGTCCAAGTGCCACGTCCTCCACCGACCCCACCCCCCACGCCCGAGGGCTCCGCCACTCAGGAAAGGCGACAGGGATTCCCACTTGTACACTTGCCTCGCGCTGTCCTTCCCCTGTTCGTTGGACTCAAAAATGTTCATTTTTGTGGGATGAATGTGGAAAAAAGCTTGTCGGGAATTCTTTTTCCAACAGTCTTTATGGCCACGCTTGACAGATGAGGAAAGGCCTGAATGAAGTTTTCCTGCATAATAATTCACGGGGCCTGTGTCAGATTGGTCTGCCTCGTTTATGCCATTTATCTTCCCAACCTTCTTAGAAAGGGGCAGAGGAATAAACCTCCTGTCTGTTCTCTATGTGGAAAAACTGAGGCCCAGGGAAACTACAGAGACTCCCAGCTGTAGGCAAAGAGCCAGTAAAGGCCACAAAGCCGGGCCAGTGTGAGGAAAGGCATGCTGGGAGGGTAGACTTTTCCCGACTTCAGGGAGTGACACAGCTGTTAGGCACCGGAGACACCACGGGTGGGGAACAGGGAGGGCAGAGGAACTGGTCCCTTTGCAAAATTAATTTGAGGGACCCCCATTTGAACAGGTACCCCAAATTCCAAGCCGAGTCCTCTTATCCTGGTGCCACAAGACGGGGCACAAATGACCCCACTTCAGAAGGATTCCCTGATTCCTCAGTCGCCATCACCCTTCCTATCTAAGAACTGTTCTCCCAAGCCCAGTCTGAGCCACCACCTCATTCCTTACTGTTCTCAAATTCATGGCAGCCTTCTCTTGGCTAGATTACTAGCTGCTTCTCCAAGGCAGGGATTTTACCCTAGACTTTGGAAACCCCAGTCTCACTGGATTTCCTCATTGTTTGCCAAATGACGGGATCATGAACTCCACCCCAAGGACAGGATCAAAGAAAACAGTCATTTGGGACTCGGGAGAAATCTTCCTTGTTTTTTTGTAAGAACTGATCAGGAGGAAGAAATTCAACCATCTGAAATGATTTGGTAAAGAAGTTTGACCTCTTCTTCAAGTCATGGAAGGTGGCTGTGCTGTTAGCTGTATACATAGAGAATGGATCTGGGGTGAACCCCAGTATGACTGACCCAGGCTAACACCATCCATAGGGAGATTTCTCTTTTTTGTGTTCCACAGTTAGATACTATGTTCTTTAGCTACTACACATGTATATTATGTCTCACCTAGACTACAAGCCCTCCTATAGGCAGGGATAGCTTACAGTTCTTTTGGACACTATAAGACAGTGTTGGGGCGCCTGGGTGGCTCAGTGGGTTAAGCCACTGCCTTCGGCTCAGGTCATGATCTCGGGGTCCTGGAATCAAGTCCCGCATCGGGCTCTCTGCTCAGCAGGGGGCCTGCTTCCCTTCCTCTCTCTCTGCCTGCCTCTCTGCCTGCTTGTGATCTCTCTCTGTCAAATAAATAAATAAAATCTTAAAAAAAAAAAAAAAGACAGTGCTTTAGACACATAACTAACATGTTCACACTAATAAACCTGAATATCCCATCAAAAGAAGAGCACATAACCCAAGCTGGAGAAATGAGAATGGACCATTTTCTAGGTAGAGAGATGAAATGTATAGCTCCATGGTAGTTTCTGCCAATCAACTGCAAGGTTGTAACCAAACAACTTAGGCTCCCTATGACCAGTGCATGTCTTTATGGGGGCTGTCAGATCTCTCAGGGAGCTTCTACCTATCTCCATATCATGCACAAGGATTTCCCAGCATCTCCTGTTCTGGAAGTTTCCATCTGAGGCCCATTACCCCATAATCACGAGAACAGAACTTGAGAAGCTCCTTCCCACCTTCACATTCCAGCCTCATACTCCAATCTCCACTTCCCTGGCAATACCCCTATTAAACACCATAAGTACCACCCAGAATCAGGGCACCATGACTTCGGTCCCATCAGTGACCTTGAGCAAGTAATTTCCTCTCACTGTTTGTAAAACAAAGGAATACACTAACTGGTCTCCAAAACACTAGAATGACAGATGGTGTGTCGGTTTTGTTACCACTTGGTCAGTTTTCTTGTCTGTATGTCTTGGTCCTGCGTGGCCATCTCTACCTGGAGGGGACAAACAATGATCCACATGAAGTCCCCCCTAACTGGAGAATGACTATAAGCCTCGGCTCCAGGGAGGCCTGGGGTGGCCAATGGCTGATCAAAGGAGGTGTGAAATGACTTTGAAGTCTCTTACTTCCCTTCATGTAAATTTTGCATTCTTTTCTATATTATCACTAAGTTTTTTACAACAGAAATTTTCACACACACACACACCCCCCTTTAGAACAAAGTGACCCTCCAGCAAAGTATTTCATGCTGAAGTTGTTGGAGCTGAAACACCTGTCTTCAGACATTTTCACAGACACCAGAGCTTCCAGGGCTAAAAATTTGTTTTTTGATCCAACCAGAGCACCTTTTTTTATTAAAATGCCATTCCCTTGGGAAGAGCCTGAAAGTTGGGACAAAGTAAGACAAGGGTAATTTCTATATTTGGATCTGGGAAACCAGTCCCAACAAAACAGCTCCGGCTATTAGAGGAACTGGTAAGAAGAACAGAGGACATTGGTTAACCTCAATCAAGGCAATGGCATGAATCGACCGTGTCCTCCAGAATAAGGACACAGTTCTGCGGGTGCCAACCCCAAGCATGTCCCCTGGAAAGCTGCCCTCAGAGGTGGAACCATCCCTCAGTGGGACTTGGTCTACCACACCATGGTACAGATAGGGGTCGTAGACGGGCATCTCACATAGATCAGGTAGAGAGACCAGAAAAGGCAGTAAATTGGAGGATACTCCCAGTTGTCACAGGGATGATTTTTCTTTTTTTTAAATTTGTGTAGCCCCAGAGGGCAGGACCCAGAGAAGTGCTCACCTGTTTTAGCTTTGAGCCCAAGAGAGGGGAACGTAGAACCTTGTGCAACGGACCTGGGCTGCCTCAGTAGGAAGTGAGAGCCTTGGTCCCGGGAGAGTAGAGGCAGGAGCTAGATGGTCACTGGGTGATGGCATCCTGTGACAGGGTGAGGTATACACGGAGATGTGGCTCCTAGGTCCCTCTGAGGAAGGACTCACTGTGCAGCTGTGTGGAGTGTGGCCCGCGGCCATCGTCCTCCAGACTCAGCTCTTCTGGGTCGACCTCAGCTTCGGGGAGCCTCGTCCCCTGGGCTCAGACACAGAGACGAGGGGGTGTAAAGGCTTGGACTTCTGGGCCTGTTCACATCAGGGCTCGGTTGCCCGAGGCTCTGCTGGGTCTGCATCACTGTTCCACATGTTCCTCTGCCCCTCAAACCCCGTATCAGCCTCCACTTCTGGAAAAGCCAACTGAGACAAAAGGATATGACATGAGGTAAGTCAGGGGATCACACTCTTCTCACTCACAGCCACGCGTGAGTGAATTCCCTGAATGAGTTACAGAGGACGAGTGAAGACAGGTGTAGCCTCAGGAAGTGGGGAGGGGAAAAGGTGCAGGCCAAGGAGGTAAAGAGCCAATGGATCGAATTGCACCCTTTAAATGGCTGAATTGGGTGGTGGGTGAATTCTAGCTCAGGAAAAGTGCTTTTTAGAGAGAGACGACAGAATTGCTCTAAGATGGCTGGTTTCTGCCAGGGCTATGCTAGAAGACTTCCACTTTGTAGCCAAACACCAGGAACATTACTCAGCAAGGTTCTGAGCCTCAGAGCAGATTCGGCACACCTGAGGCATGGCTCCTGGAGGCATCAGTAGCACCATCTTCTTCCCTATGCTCAGGGTGCCAAGGAGGAGCTCTCCTGCCAGCCAGATCCCCACACGCCATTTTGTTCTAGAATCCAAGGCAGCAGACATTTTCTATAAAGGGCCCAATAGTAAATACTTTAGGATTGGTAGGCAGCTTGGTCTCTCTTGCAACTATTTAACCCAGCTGTAGAAGTACAAAACAGTCCCAGACAATACCTAAATGAATGGGCGTAGTTGTGTTCCAATAAATCTTTATTGACAAAAATAGGCAATGGCCCAGATCTGGCTCAAGGACTTGTAGTTTGCTGACCTCTGTGCTAGACTCCTGGACCAGCCCATTTGGAAATAGTTCCAGGCCATGGAACAGAAAAGTTTTCTCCACTTGAAATCCACTCAGGCATCTTGTTGCTTGTGTCTTCCAGGCCTCACTGGAGAAATAGACCAAATGGTGTATGTATGTTTGACGTAGACTTTGGTTCACCTGGGAGCAGAGACCCATATAAAACATGGTTTCTGCTTAATCCTGTTGGGTTCTGGAGACATGTAAATAAGCAGATAATTCTCCTTCTGTATGATAAGTGTAAGAAAAATACTTATCTATCTCTATCTCCATCTATCTATCTATCATCTATATGTAGATTTGGGCTAAAACCATTATTGGCCATTGTCACCAGGATTCAGATCCTTAATTTGGGGGCTGGGTCAGTGGGGCTTCATGGTGCGGTAATGAAGTGGTATCTGTAATCCCTTCCAGCCATGATCTTTGCACGCATACGAGGACTTGACTTTTTCCAGTTGATCTTGGAAGCAAGGACAAACATAATTCCAGCTTGTTAAGGAGCCGGATCCCACAGGTACTGCTTTGGTTACATAAGTCACAGTGGTATCCACCAGGAAGGCTGGGTAGTCACGGCCATTGTATGGAACAGGCCAGGGGCTGTTCCCATTTCCCGGGCTTCCACAAGCTGTATATTTCAGCTTGTGTGCATGCTTTTCCTTCTGCTGTGCCATGACCTGGACCACCACAAGTGTCCTCTCTGGCTCTGTCTCTGGGTGCCCTCTGGTGGCCTTTGGGTGGAAAGTCTTGGCACCTATTCCAGGAGGAAACCCGGCAGGCAGGAAGTGGGAAGAATCAGGGACAGAGATTTCTACCAAGATTCTCCAACACAAACTCAAACCTCCCCCTAGGGATGCTGGTGTGCATCCAGAGCTTTCCAATCTGATCCCCTTCATTCTTTTAATTGGGGTCATTCATATCATCAAACTGCCCAAGAGATGTGGGCATTCTGGACTGTTTATGACACAGAGGACACCCAAGATCTTCCAAAGGCACTGGGGGCCCCATGGATAAAAAGGCAGCTGCAAATTTTCCTTGTGGGGCCATTTCTCCTTTGCATCCCCACCTCGCACCCCCTCCTGTTCCTTCACTGCCTCCTGCCGCTGGGGCCTCAATGGGCAAGGAGGGTCTTCTGTGTGTGACAGGTACTAGAAAAGCCATTTCTGGTCACATGTCTGTTTCAACTGAATCGTTGCTCTGGCTGTACTTCACCTGCTCCCCACCCTCCATGGAAGCTGTCCACATGTTTTCTTTCTCAACCAGAGGACAGGATCTGTGGCCTGCTCCTCCAAGCTACGCTGCTGCTGTCTGCGACTCTGGCCTTGCCTGTCCTTGGCTGGGCCATCATGTTGGGATGATGGCCATCCAAAAAGCTACGGGCACTGACATTCAAGTGCCTCTCCCAGGGTGACTTGCCTTTTCCAACCTATGTTTCTTTTGGGAAAGGACTTGGTTCTAGGAGTCAAAGATCTGGATTTCCATTCCAGTCCTGCCACCAACGGCCATGTGACTGTGGACAAACCACATTTTTTGCATACAATAAGGAGATTGGTCTAGGCCAGTGGTTCTCAACTTGGCCGTGGATTAGAATCACCCAGGAAGCTTTTTCTAAGTTATTCTTTGTTGCCTGAGGTCAATCCGAGACTTGGCTGTATCTGGTGGGGCGGCAGGACCCCACCACTAGGACTTTCTATGAACTCTCTAGATAGTTCTTATGCACAGTCAGGTTGAGCTGTTTGGGGGCCTTGATCCAGCAGTTGGGTCAGAGGTTGGGGTGGCCCGGGAAGAGAGGAGTCTCTGAGACCCCCTGAGCACTGTCCCTAACATTGTAATGCTGTGCTGGTCAGCTCTGGACCCAGGAAATACATGCAGAAGGCCATGTGGAGCCAAGAGAAAAGCACAGGGCAGAAGGGGTGAAGTAATTTAAGGAAACATCTCTTTACAAAGCCTCTGTGCCGAGTGCCAAAGGCCTTTCCGGCCTCCAGAGCAGCAGCACAGCCCCCGTCAGATCTAGGATGATGTAGCAACAGCCAACATCATGTTCTGTAGACAGTCCATCCTCTAACTAATGATAGGGCTTAGCCCAAAGGCACAGGACCTGAGCCCCAGCAGGTCTGGAGCTGGCTTAGCCTTGGAAGCACCGTGTTAACTGGTCCCAGGTCCCCCAACCCTACCTTCCCCACATTTCCCCAAGCCTTTGCAAAGCCCTGTAGCCCACTGTCTAACTCTATGACCTCTGGATCCAGGCTCCCGGGGTTCAAATCCCAGCTCTACTGCTTACCAGCTGTGTAACCTCAGACAAGTTACTTAACCCCCCTGTGCCTCATTTTCTTGTCTGTAAAATGGGGCTAATCACAATGTCCAGCTGTTAGGGTTGTTTTGAAAATTAAATGGACTGGCATCAGAACAGCCTGTGGCTCTTAGAATCTGCTCAATAAAAGTATTCTCTCCTGAGTCGGGAAAAACCTCTAACTGTAGTGGAATGTGAAAGTGAGGCTCTGGCTTTCAGCCCAGTTCCACCTTTATCCAGCTGTGTGTTCTGGGATAGGTGACCTCCCTTCTCTGTGCCTAGCACCCTCTACTCGAAGATGAGGGGTAAGACTAATTCCCTTACTCTAAAATCCTCCATGGATCCCCACTGACCTCATGAAAAAGTCCCCGGTCCCTCTCTTGGCCTGAAATGCCCTTGGTGCCCCCAAGCCATGCCGCCCTTCTCTCTAGCTGAGATTCACACAGCACCCAAGGTGGTCATGGCTAATGAGTGTCTCTAAGGCAGCATCATGGGTCCCTCCTCTGCTCAGAGGCTTCCTAGGCTCCTTGTGCCATTGGAGTAAAACCAAAGGCATAGCCTACATGGCCTCACAATCTGCCCTCAGCACCTACCACCACCCCCTCTCCACCCCTGCCCACACCCAGCTTTCTGGCTTCTTGGTGGTTCCCAAGATGCCAGCATCCTTCGCCTTGGGGCCTTGACCCTTGATAGTTCCTCTGCCTGGAACCTTTAGTCTGAGAGCCAACAGCTCGGCCTCACCTTCCTCGAGTCTCTGTTCAAGCATCTAGAGATGCTGTAATAAATACTAAATAATGAAGTCAGGGCTAATGACATAAGACACAGGCAAGGAACACATATGTGAAATAGTACAGAGCGAAATGGGGACGAAGCATGTGATCACAGCAGATACGATTGTGTTAACTCTAGGAGACAACTGAGGGGCTTCTAGAGCCCCGGGGGTGGGGGGATCAGGGTGGGCTGCAGCCCAAAGCTGAGAGCTTTGAGCTAAAGGAGAGGCCTTCTGTCAAGAGCAAGCTACCCATCTCCCTGCTGTACGTTTCTCAACAGCCTGACATCTGTAACTGACTGTGTATGAGGTTACAGTCTGTCTTCCCATCTGCAAGGGAAGCGCCAAGAAAGCAGGAGCTTGGTTTGGTGGCTGCTCTGTCCCCAGCTCTTATGCCCGTGCAGGGCACATAGTAGGTGTGCATCCACTGAAGAAGGATGCCCGCTGCCTGCCGGAGGCAGTTGTGTTATTGCAAAGAACTTCCAGGAAATACATATCCTCACCTAAAAGAATGAACCTCTTTTACAGGTGATGCCAGGCATAGAAGCAGATGGGTGGGAAGATATTTTAGGAACAGTAGGAACATTCTTGGCCCAGGTCTTCAGACCCGGACTCTGGGACAATACCCCTCACTGGTAAAGCCCAGAACAGGAGAGCTTGGAAAACCATTTAGCTCAGTCCCCGTCTCCCCAGAGGACCCGAGCCTGAATTTAGGCCTCCTGGCTTGTCCTGTCCCAAAGGCCTCAACAAAGGAGCCGGCATCAAAGCTCGCCATCCCCACTCCTGCCCCCCAGGATGCCTCCGGACACCTGGGAAGCCGCAGGCGCCTGGCAGCCACCTGGGATCTCCTGAGGGGGGTGGGGGCAGGTAGGACCCTTCTTTTACTTTTTGCTTCTCACCGCATGATTCGAACGTGTGACGGCTTCCAAAATGTAGCCACGTGGTTTGATGGGAGATCTCTGGGGGGAGATGCTGTCCTTTAATTGTCCTCGTGGCTGTTCTGAAAATAGAGTCCTTTTTATTCAAAGCTTAATGCAGTTAATGTTCCCAATATAAATGAATAATCGAAAGCGTAAGCGAATTCTCTCACAGGCCGTGAGGACAATGTTCCTCGGTTCTATTTAAAGACCCTTCCTGGGCAGAGCCTGGGCTCTGCTTTCCCTGAACCTACTTAAAAGTCCCTGGGTAGCTCAGTGGGTTAAGCCTCTGCCTTTGGCTCAGGTCATGGTCTCCAGGTCCTGGGATCGAGCCCTGCATTGGGCTCTCTGCTCTGCGGGGAGCCAGCTTCCCCCCTCTCTCTCTGCCTGCCGCTCTGCCTACTTGTGATCTCTGTCTGTCAAATAAATAAATTAAAAATTAAAAAAAAAAAAGTCCCCACCCCCGATGCACTGCACTGATTTCCTTCCAGCGCTGTGTGTCCTGGGAAGAGGAGCGAGGAAGACTTGGAAGAGTACAAGGTGAACCCCCACCCTTGGCCTATTCGTGTGCTCCAGTGCTCCCCAGACTTGCCTCCACTGT
The DNA here is from genome assembly GCF_011764305.1 of Mustela putorius furo. Lineage (NCBI taxonomy): Eukaryota > Metazoa > Chordata > Mammalia > Carnivora > Mustelidae > Mustela > Mustela putorius. The sequence goes on from NW_025422010.1 coordinate 41,489,754, forward strand.
GCCCCTGGGCACAGTGTTGTGAGATTGTCTAGTTACATGTCTGTGTCCCTGACTGGGACCCACGTATGCCCAGTTCCCAGCCCTATTGTGTCCTGAGCCTCAAGTGGTGCCCAGACCCTGCTGGGCCCTCAGTCAGTATTTGCTGAATGGAGGAATCTGCCCTACAACAATAGGCTCCTAGAGTCTTTGTATTCCTTCCTGTTCTTATCACACAGTTGGCTATTTGCTGAATGAAAGAATGAATGAATGAATGAACGGTAAACTTCACAGCAGAGGTAGGACTTGAACTGGGCCTTCATGGAGGAAGTACTCCAGAAAGTCCCAAAAGGACTGGCCACGGTTAAGTTCCCACCAACCTCCCAGCTGTGGCCCAACTCCCCTGATGGGGTCTCTCCTATTAGATCTGGTTAGCAAAGAAAATCCACCCAGAAGTGTAATAGACAAAGGATGCTCGCTGCCTTGATTCTGGGTCTGGCATCCACTGTATGCACACCCAGAGCTTGCCTTATATCCTTAGGGCACAACACAGTGCCTGGCACATGGTAGACTCCTCGGAAATATGTTGAATGGGATAAAATATCTCCAACCCATTAAGTGTCCCACAGCCCACAGGACTGGGATACCTAAAACTCTGGATTTAGGAGAAATGTGTGCAGAGAGGGAAATCCAACCCCCCCTTCTGCTGGGCAAGATTCTAGAACCTAAGATTCCACAAAAATAAAGGGCTTCTTAATCTCAGCTAGGCACCACGCCTCGCCAAGTACAAGCTGCAACGTTTATTCAGAAGTGTCTATCACACACCAGATCTAGAGGCCAGAGCTGTCCCCGCACAGCTGAGCCACAAGGATCCCTATCCAGGCCCTCGTGCTTGACACATGACCTAAGCAAGGATGGATGAACAGAGTGGCGCCTGATGGGGACACAGCATCCAAAGGAAAGGGGGCACATAATTCAGAGTATGGGAGGAGGTGTCTGGAGGCACCACAAGTCTCATCCATCTTGGTGAATGGTGGGTCACCCTGGTACCCAGAATTATAAAATCTCATTTCTCCCAGAGAATCTGGTCCTTGGAGAGTTTGAGCCGGAATATTCCCAATGCAAAGCAGAGACTGTGAATGGAGACATAATGGGATCCTTCCCTCCTGTCCACACCTCTTTCCTAGTAAAAAGAGAAGAGACAGAGAAAGACTGAGCGAGAGAGAGAGAGAGAGAAAAGATAGCAGTTGAATTTCTACCTGCCCACCCTCCCGTGGGCACTGCAGGAAAGTTCCTTCTGGTTCTCCAGGTGATGTAGGTGCTGCTGGCATATGAGATGCTTTCTGGGAACTGGTGGCCAAGTTCACGCAGCCTAGGGAGCAGCTGACAACGGGCCTGGAGCAGAGTCGAGCAAAGCCCTCACCTCCTGTGCCCCCTACATGATTGTGGAGTCCCTGGGCAGGGTCTCTGGGGCGGTGGGGGGAGGGCATCCGGTGGGGCCACCTTCATCCCAGTCCTATGAATCTGTCGCTTCCAGGAATGTTCCAGTGGCTGCCAAGATTTGCTGCAGAGCCATACCCCTGCCAGCCCAGGGACAAGACCTTGCTGGCTCTCAGCCCGGGCAAGCTCTCCCCAGCCACAAGGCCTCTGTCTCTGATGTCCAGGCTGCATCCCTTCTTCCTTCCTTAACTAGTCTGTGCCTCAGTTCCTTTGCATGTACAATGAGCACAATAATAAGGCCTCCACTTACTGCCCAGGGACTGACAGTGTGAACCAGGGAGATGGTGGGTACGAGGTCCAGGAGGAACCACCAAGGGCTCCAGGTTAATTTATTATTATTAATTCTACTCCACTGACAAGAGAAAGTTAGGGAGATTGCGGTGATCAGGGTGGGGCCAGGCTGGGATCTGTTCTCCCTCTCAGCAGACCTGCACACAGAGCCCCAGGACACAGGCAGGGGTCCAGCACTGGCTGAAAGAGGAGAAGGGCCAAAACTCAGGATGCACCACAGGGCCAGCAGTGGGGCATGTCAGAGTCCCAGGCAGGTGGCTACAGGACAAGGCCATTTAGAGCCTCCTGCTTGCTCCCAGATTATGTCAGGATTAGGGCAGCCCCAGAGGACCCCTCAGGGTGCTGCCTGAGCTAAGTGGAACAGCATGAGCTCCCCACTCCTGGAAATGCCCAGGTGCTCAGAGGCCTGTCACTCCTGAGTTTCTACTAGACTCCCCCTTAGAGAGCCCCAGCTCCATCTTCGGGGGCAGGTGACAAGGCGTGGATCTCAGTACTTGGTGAGGCCTGCGGGATTGGGGCGCTGCTGGGAACACGTGCAGGAGTGGGATGAGTTTCCCCGTTCTCTAGGCAATTCCAGGCCTGCGTGAACGCTGGGGGAGAAGGGGGCGGCCAGTAGGTGCTACCCTGGGCGCAGTACAAGGTAGGAGGAGAGGAGATTGCTGAGAGGCCGAGAATGGGACATTCCCTTCTGCTGAGGGTCAGGAAGGCCTTTGCAGAGGAGTTGGCATGCATCCTAAGAGCTGGTACTGAGCAGCGGCTCAGCCCTCGGTCTGGGTGGTGGGTCTTGCCTCCGCCCCTCCAACGAGCAAGTAATTTTGGACTCTTCACTCCTTCACCTTCTCCTCTATAAGGTACGGGAAAGAACAGTGGCCATGAAGCGGCTATGACGGGTAATGTGACAACATCACAGCATGGAGCAGGTGGTTTGCCGCAAAGCCAGCCAGCCACCGTGAGCTCGCTATCATGAAGGACAGTGGGGCGGGGATCTGCAGAGGCGGCAGGGAGAGAGAAGGCACGAGAGGCCGGCGCCAATCAACTTGCCCACCAGTTAGGGTTGAGGTCCTCAGAATCTCCTGTTACATAACCAAAGCAGATTCTATTCAAAGTACCCCATCAGGGGCACCCGGCTGGCTCAGTAGGAAGAACACGTAACGTGTGATCTCCGGGTCGTGAGTTCGAGCTTCGTGGCGAGTGTCAAGATCACTTGAACAAAACTTTAAAAAAAAAAAAAATTAAATGAAGTGCTCTTTTAGAGAAATGTTTTGTAAAATGAAAACTCCTTTTAGGAAACTGAGGAATCTGTCTCCATTTTCCTGCTTCCCGTGGTGTAGTTACTTCGGCATGCCCTAAGCCTGTTCTTGATCCGGAATGCTATGAGGAGTTCTGGCAATCTGGGTGGATCGGGAAATTTCTACCCTCAAGGAGTTTGCAAGTAACAAGGGCAATGCACGGTCCTGCGGGGGAGTGAAACCGTGCTCAGCCCCTCCCTCAAATATTTCCAGGGCACTCAGAGGGATAGGTCCCTCCATCCACCCAGACCCCATGGAGTTAGACAGACCCGCTTCTTCTGCTGAGCTCAAGGGCAAATGGGTCACTGTTTACTAAGAAGAGCTGGGTACCCCAGCTGGAAGGAAGCAGGAGAGGTCTGTGAGAAATTCCAAGACCCCAGGGCAAAACTGCCCCAACCAGCCATCCTTTGCTGAATTTAAAAATTAACAGCCCAGCTGCAAAGAGACTATTTGTTCTATGCTCACAGGGATATGGTCTGTGCAAATCTGACCTTGCCTGACTCTCACCCTCTTGCTATGGACCAGAACCACAGAAAACATTAACCCTCCGTCCACCAAACCACTGCTTCTCAGCAGAAGGCATTCAGCTTCTTGTGTGGGTTTAGCAGACGGGGGAGCAGGATGGCCTGGACTTCTTTGATTGAGCCACACCCACTATGGGGGGGGGGGGTTCATCATTCTAGGGGATAGATGCTTCCACGAGTCCCACTTGACAGATGAGGAAACTGAGACGCAGTCAGCTTTAGGAACCTATCCACTGATCATACAGCTTCAACGAAACAACTGAGGGGCATTCCTCAGAGCAGGACACCAAAGCCCATGTTTTTAACCTCCTACCTAGAACGGTCCCCAATCCAGTGTTGTGTTGTAAGAAGCCCTCGCTGGGAGGAGGGGTGGCCCCTGGTGATGCAGTCAGCTAGGCATCTGACTCTTGATTCGGCTCAGGACATGATCTCAGGGTTGTGAGTTCAAGCCCGGTGTGGGGCTCCGTGCTCAGCACAGAGTCTGCTTGACGATTCCCTCTCCCTCCGCCCCTCTCCCCCTAAAATAAATAAATTAAAAAAAAAAAAAGAAGCTGTCACAGGACTCTGATACTTTTCCTTACAGTATTTGATCAGAATAGCAGAAGTACAGACTGTATACAAGAGGGCTGGAAACTCACAGCCTCAGGAGTGTATCTGGTCAGGAAGTATGTTTTATCTGGCTAAAAAATTGCATTTAAAATAAAAAAAAAAAAGTTTTTATGAGATCTCGAGCCTGCCATGTATCCTGTGCCTTATATCTGGTTCTTTCTGTAGTTAATGACCTGCCTAGTCCTAGCAAGCATGAACCTATGAGCCCTGGAAAAGCCCATCTCACTCTGCTTTGACTTTAGGCCGTTGCCTTGACACCTTCCTGTGCGGAAGGCATTTGGCCTTCTTTTCCTCAGAAGGTATTTTGTGACCGTCTCACCTGCAGTGAGAATTCAGCCCAACGAGCTGGCTGAACTGATGGGACTCCCCCTTCCCCTGCTCCACCGACTTTTCCTCTCTCCCCACCCACCCTGCAAAGGACTCTACAGTCTTAGACAGGCCAGCCTGTGTTCCCAAGGCCAGATTCCGCTGAGTGTGGGCAGCTCCGAGGGGAGCCAGGCTGTCAGCACTAATCCCACAGTCCTCGATGGACCCCGTAGGCCACAGAACTGGCATTGACCAAGGCCTCTGGGTGCAAGGCTGGGTCACTGCCATTTGGCCCTAGGAGCCCTAACCCAAGGCAGCCCCCATGCCGGCTCTGCCGAGCCTTAAGACAGTGCCAGTAGCAGCAGATGTGAGGCCTCCAGGTCCGAGACAGGGCCTAGCTGATCCGCTGGGTGTCCTAAGGGCTATGGGCACTTTTTGCTTACATCTTCTTGGACCAAATCTTGAGCAGCCTTGTTTCGTGACACCAGGAGACAGCTTCCTGATGGGAAAGCTGCTGTAGAGAAAAATGGGGTGTGTGTGTGTGTGTGTGTGTGTGTGTGTGTGTGTGTGTGTGTGTTGGGGTGGGGTGGGGAGGGAAGGGAAGAGGGAGACAAGAAGAAAGGAAGGACAAAACAAAATAAGAAAAAACAGCCCAACTCAAAAGGCATGTGGTTTTCTTCTTGTGGTTTGATTCAAGGGCTTGGTGGTTTAAGTAAAGCTCTGAGCCCAGATTGTGGGACAGTTAAACACTGGGCGGGGCTGGGACAAGTCCTGAGAACAAAGAGTCTATTGAGGGCGCCCTGCCCAGGGGAGAGGCAGGAAGCAGGAGGGGGCCATCTCCACTCACCTGGGGGATCCCTCCCCGGAGGTCAGGCTTCTGGTCTACCCAGAAAGCCTCACAGGCATGACTCACACAGGAACTCTTCTTTCTCTCAAAGAGCAGCCGCCAGATGCAATGCTGCACCGAGGAGTTTTAGGGAGAATGTGACCCCGTGTGAGCTCTGAACTTGGGTTTCAAAAGGTGAAGTCTCCATAGAGCAAATCCTATGATAGGAATACAGAGTTTAATTCTGGCACAGTTTCTCACCGACTTGGGGGTCGGACCAGGTCACTTACAGCTCCAGATTCACAAGATTCTAGATGCGTTTTAGGGGAGCAACATTTCTTCCTATTTCTTGGACTTAGCATCATGGAAACTTGAGTTTATATAGCACTTATTTGGCTGGCATCTTCTAAATGTTCTCTATTCACTCCCTGACTCCCTGCAAGTCTATGACATAGGTCCCATGTCTACTCTCATTTTACAGCAGAGGAAACTGAGGCAGCATTCAGGTGACTCCCCAAGGCACAGACCCTGCAGCCTGGTCCCTTCCTTCAGCTGCCAGCTCCCTATCCCCAGTGCGCACACACACACCTGCAGAAACTGATATTCACTCCCCAGGGAGAGGGATGTCCTGGCTTCCTGACCGGGGGAGAGGCAGAAGGAATCAGACTCGCTTGTCCCCGCAGCCTTCTGAGACGGAAGGACTGGACTCTAGCCACAGTGACAATCCAGACAAGTCAGATTTCCACCCCCACCCCCACCCCCACCCCCGCCGGACCATGCAAAACAGACTTTGAGCAAAACCCCTACTATAATTACCGTGCCCAGGGGTTGGAATTAGCTGGTAAATTGTATTTTCTGGATATCGGAAACCTCACTGGCTTTCACTGTTGCTGCTGGAAACCTCTTTCTCTATGAGGAGAATCCCAGAGATACCATTAATTCCACCAGGCAAGCCTGCACCCTTCTCCCCGCGTCCAGCAGCCTTGTGCCTTCCCTCGGCACAGAGGGAAGGCTCCAGCCAACAGGGGCCTTGGAGAGGATCTAAGACCCCAAAGAGCAGCACAGAAAGAGAACTTTGGAGCCCTGAAGGCCAATGATTGGGAGCCCGTCATTATGCTCTCTGAAATACCCATAGAAACATTCACCCGGTGGTCCCCACGAAAAGGGCTCTGCTCCTGCACACAGAGCACCATGCCTGGCACAGAGCTGACACTGGGTAGGTCATGTCTCTTACCACCGAGACCCAGACCTGAGTTTACGATAAACAGAAGGCAGGGAAGCGGTCCTAGACAGTGCCATGCGCCTAGCATTTTGATGAGCCCTTGACATACATTTCTTCCCTTGCTCTGGGAAATAAGACAAAGGGTTACCTGAGACCCAGATAGATTAGGGGACTTTCACAAGGTCACCCAGGTGACCACTGTGGCCAAGCTCATAGTCACACATGGGAAGAGATTGGAAGAGGGAGTCCAGAGACCGTCTCTGCCTGTCTGGTTCCCAGCAGACCCAAACCCATGATGAAGCAATGAAAGAAGGAATGAATATATGGGCTAGAAGGTCTGAGGGCAGAGACATCCCCGGGATCTTGCCAGTCACCCAGAGCCTTGCCACTGCCAGGAAGATCTGGTCTGTATTTCCTAGGACTAATACGGGCCAGAGGAGCTTTGCTGGCAAAGAATCCAATCTGGGGAGGAGTAAAGATGTTTGTAGAGCGAAGATGAATTCCCAAGACAATCCTCAAACCTGATGTTTTGGAGCCAGAAGACACAAGGCACCATCCAGCACCCCAGCCACTCTGGGGACACAAGGAAAGGAGCCCCAATCCTGTTTCTCCTCCAGGGGACAGGTAGGAACGTTCGGTGTGAAAGGAGGCAGAGAAGCCTGAGCCCAGATGTGAGGGAGGAGAAGCCATGTCTGGCAGAGGCCTGGTCGTGTCTACGCAGTGAACGAGTCTCTGCGGCTGCACTGAGTGAGCGTTCAGGAGGCAGAGACAAGAGGTGGGATGAGAGTGGACCCCGGGGCGGCACTGTCCCCTCTGTGGCCCCTCCTCCTTGTCCCAGGAGCGTTGCTCAAGGACTTCTGTAGCCCCAAGGGCCCCTCCCTGTCTTGTCTAAACCCCAGACCCCCACGCAGAAGCGAGTCAGGCTCTGAGTCCCCGCCCACCCCCAGCGCCATGAGCTGCCAGACGCAACTCGGACAGTTGTGCCCAGCAAGGACAACTCGGCAGCGTCTGGCTGGTGAGAGACAAAATGGGGGGGGGGGGACACATGACAGCTGTCATCTGGACTGGACCCTGGAAGAGAAAAAAGACCCTAAAGAACATTTTGAGGGTTGGGACAGCTTGGGAAATTAGAATATCAACTGGATATTACGTAAGAGCATCCTCCCGAAGTCGATTTTCCCTGAATGTGAGAACTGATTGTGGGTGTGTTCGAGGACGTCTTTGTTCTTCGGACATACTTCATGCCCACGTGTTAAGGCTAAAGTGTCGTGATATCTGCCACTAAGAGCTGAAAATAGTCCAGCAGGGGGAGAGGAATAAATAAATACAGGCACAAATGTATGTCTGCAGAGACACAGAGACAAAGAGACAGAGACAGAAATAGGAGCAGAGAGAAAATCGTGTTAACCAACGAATCCTCCGGGGCGGGGGTTTGCAAGGACTCACGGTGTATTTCTTGCCCCTGCTCTGTAAGCTTGTGTTTTTTCAGGATAAAGCTTTGCAGGGAAAGGTTTTAAAATAGTTTTTTGTTTGTTTGTTTGTTTGTTTGTTTTCCAAAGAAAAGGTGAACCTTCCGAAGTCAGCCTCTTCCGAGCATGAGGACAGAGGAGACTGTGCAGCCTTGGAGAGGAGGCAGGTAGGGCTGGCTGGAGGCCTCCCTCCATTGACCCCCTGGATGGCCCCTTGGAAATGAATGAATCCATTTCTTCTTTAGTATGTTGGGGCGATGATACTACGGTTTTCTCTTAGTTCTGAAGTTGTTTTGTTTTGTTTTGACAGACAGAGATCACAAGTAGGCAGAGAGGCAGGCAGAGAGAGAGGAGGAAGCAGGCTCCCCGCTGAGCAGAGAGCCCGATGCGGGGCTTGATCCCAGGACCCTGAGATCATGACCTGAGCCAAAGGCAGAGGCTTAACCCACTGAGCCACCCAGGTGCCCCAGTTTTGAAGTTTAAATGAGATCATGTATATATGATTGTGCTTTGTAAATGGTCTGGTGGGATGCACCAATGATAATAGTGTTGTTAAGTGCCTCACCAGTGAGAAGGGCTGGTCAGAGGGGGTTTAGGAGGCAGAGCTTAATAAAAGAAGGTTCTACACCATGCTTTATGCCTATGCCTTGCGCTGTGGCAGATGCAATTAGATTTCTTTTTTCCTTCCTTCCCACCCCTTCCCTTCCTTCCCTCCCCCCCTCATCCTTTCTCTCTTTCTATTTTTTTTTCTCCTACTATGTGTGCTAAGTTCCATAAGTGAAGGACAGTAAGAGAGGACAGAGAATGAGAGAGGCTTTCTATTTCAATGCCTCAGGATCAGAACTTTCAGAGAACTTCACTGGATGTAATCTGGTACACGTACTTTGAATGTTATAGAAATCAAGGCAACAAAATGACAACTACCACGTAATTAAAGTGCCACTCCATTGGGGTTCACCAAGACGTGGCAGTGAGGGGTCCAAGCATGAGGATTTTTGTTTTTTTTATAGTTGCTGAGGATCATGGAGGATGTGAAAATTCCAGATCATTTCCTTTCTTTTTCAAATACTTGATTTTTTAAAAGTACTTTAAGGTGCACAACAAAACCACACAGAAATTAGAGAGTTCCATATACCTGCTATCCCCACACATGCACAATCTCCCCCAGTGTCAACATCCCCCACCACGGGAGAGTATTTGTCACAACTGATGAACCTACAATGACACGTCACTATCACCCAAAGTCCATAGCCTACATTAGGGTTCACTCTTGGTGCTGTACATTCTGTGTATCATGGCGTGTATCCACCATTATGACATCGTATACAATAGTTGTGCTGCCCTAAAAATCTCCCGTGTTCCATTTATTCATCCCTCTCTCCCCCTCAACCCCTAGCAACTGATATTTTAACTCTTTCCATAATTTTTGATTTTCCAAAATATCCTATGATTGGAATCATACGGTGTGTGACCCTCAGTAATATGTATTTCAGGTTCCTTCATGTCTTTTCATGAGTTGACAAATTCATTTATTCTTAGTGCTCAATAATATTCCATTGTCTGGATGGACCACGGTTTATTTGTCCATCCACCTACTGAAGGACATCTTGGTTGCTTCTGAGTTTGGGCAGTTATGAATGAAATTGCCCTAAACACCTGTGTGCAAATGTTCGTGTGGACATAGTTGTCCATTCTTTTGGCTAAATACCAAGTGGTGCTATTGCTGGGTCATACGGCATGAATATGTTTAGTTTTGTGAGAAACCTACCCAACGGTCTTCCTAAATGGCCATGCCATTAGAATTCCCACCAGCAAAAAATGAGCGTTCCTGTTGCTCCACATCTGATGTACCACATCTGGGCAACACTTGGTATTGTCTGTGTCCTGGATTTTGGCCATTCTAATAGGTGTGTAGGGATATCTCATTTAATTTTAATTTCCCTAATGACATATGATGTGGAACTTATTTTCATATGCTTATTTGCCATCAGTGTATCTTCTTTGGTGAGGTATTGGTAAGATCTGTTGCCTACTTCTTAATTGGGCTTGGATTAATTAATTTGGGTTTCTTATTGTTGAGTTTTAAGTTTCTTGAATATCTGGATCCCTTATCAGATATGTCTTTGCAAGTATTTTCTCCCAGTCTGTGGTTGTCTTCTCATTCTTCTGAAAGTATTTTTCATAGAACCAGAGTATTTAATATTAATGAAGTCCAGCTTAGCAATTGCTTATTTCATGGATTGTGAAATATCCCTGTGATAAATCCCAGTTGGTCATGGTGTATAATGGTTTTTAGAAATTGTTAGATTTCTGCTAATATTTTTGAGATTTTTTTGCAACTATGTTCCTGAGATACATTGGTTTATAGTTTAGTTTTGTTTTGTTTTTCTTGTAATGTCTTCATCTGCTTTTGGTATTAAGGTAATGCTGACCTCATAGAATGAGTTAAGGAGAATTCCTTCTGCTTCTATCTTCTGGAAAAGATTATAGAATGTTGGTATAATTTCTTCCTTAAGCTTTGGAAGAATTCACCAATGAACCCATCTGGGCCTTGTACATTCTTTTTGGAAGCTTATTAATTATTGACTCAATTTTTATCAATTAATTGTTGATTCAGATATATTGTGCGAGTTTTGGCAGGTTGTGTCTTTCAAAAAATTAGTCCATTTCAACTAGGCTATCAAGTCTGTAAACATGGAGTTATTCACAGTATTCCTTTATTATCTTTTTAATGTCCATGAGATCTGTAGTGATGTCTCCTTTTATTTCTTATATTAGTTTTTGTGTCTTCTCTTTTTTTCTTAGTCTAGCTAGTAGTTTATCAGTTTTATTGATCTTTTCAAAGAAATAGCTTTGGTTTCATTGATTTTCTCTATTGAATTCTTGTTTTCAATTTCATGATGTCTGGTCTACTTCTTATTATTTATACTCTTCTATTTACTTTGGATTTAATTTGCTCTTCTTTTTCTAGTTTCCTAAGGTGAAAGCTTAGATTATTCATTTTAGATCTTTCTTCAGTACCATAAATACTATAGTATATTATAGTATTTCTAAAATTTCCTAGTAAACACTTTTTTTACAGTATCTCACAAATTTGCTAAGTTGTATTTGGATTTTCACTTAGTTCAAAATTTTCTCAAATTTCTTTTGGGATTTCATCTTTGACAGATCTGTTGTTTAATCTCCATTATTTTGGAACTCCCCAGCTATCTTTCTGTTACTAATTTCGAGTTTAATTCGACTGTGGTCTGAGAGCAGACAGATGATTTCTATTCTTTTAAATGTGTTAAATTCTGGTTTTGACCCAGAATGTGATCTATCCTGATGAATGTTTCATCTTTTTTTGGCATTCCTGCTAGTGTTTTCTGAGCTTCTGGATTTCTCCTTGAAGCCCTACCAGTTTTACTTCCCACACTTTGGCACTCTTTTGTTAGGCTCATACACATTAAAGAGTGCTGTGTCGGGGCACCTAGGTGGCTCAGTGGGTTAAGCCTCTGCCTTCAGCTTGGGTCATGATCCCAGGATCCTGGGATCAAACCCTGCACTGGGCTCTCTGCTCAGCAGAGAGCTTGCCTTCCTCTTCTCTCTGCCTGCCTCTCTGCCTACTTGTAATCTCTGTCAAATAAATAAAATCTTAAAAAAAAAAAAAAAAGAGTGCTGTGTCTTCTCAGGGAACGGGCTTTTTTTTTTTTTTATCATTATGTAATACCTCTCTTAATTCCAAATTAGTGTTAGTGTTCTCCATCCCTTTATTTTTTTATAGTATATTTATATTTAAAGTGGGTATCATGTAGACAACATACGTTTGAGTCTTGTTTTTTAATCCATTTTAACAGTCTTTTATCTTCTAATTGGTGCATTTAAACCATTGATATTTAAAGTGATTATTTATATACTTAGATTAATGTCTATTTTATTTTTTACTGTTTTCTATTGGTTGTCCTTAATTCCTTCTTTGTCTTCCTCTCTTTTTCTGTCTTTTGTGGTTTTAATTGAACATTTTCTATTATTCCATTTTCTCTCCTTCATTAATATACATGTTATACTTCTTTTTAAAACTTTTTTAAGTGGTTGCCCTAGAATATACAGTATACATTTACAAACAATCAAGGTCCATTTTCAAATAACACTAAATTATTTCACAGGCAGTGCAAGAACCTTATAATAACAATATAATCCTGATTCCTTCCTCTTTACACTTGCAACATTGTTATCATTAATTTCACTTGTACAGAAGCCTATGTATACAGTCAAATGCATTGTTTTGTTGCTACTATTATTTTGAATAGCTGTTAGCTGAATCTCTTAGAGCAATTAAGGATTGGAAAAATAAACATGTTTGTGTTCATTTGTACCTTTTCCAATGCTTTTCCTTTTTTAATGTACTTCTGAGTTTCTGACCCATAATTTCTTTTCTTTCTGCAGAACTTTTAACATTTCTTGCAAGGCAGGTCTAATAACAATGAATTCCTTCTTTCTTTCTTTTTTTTTTTTGTCCAAAGTCTTTATTTCTTCTTCAGTTTTGAATGCTAATTTTGCAGGGTGCAGAATTCTAAATAGGTAGCTTTTTTCCTCTCAACATATTAAATACACCATTCCACTCTCTTCTTGCTTGCATGGTCTCTGAGAAGTTTAATTAATTTTTATCTTTGCTTCTCTACAGGCATGGTGTTTGTCATCCCTCCCGACTCCTGCTTCTTTCTTATAGGATTTCTTCCTTTCTCTTTGACTTTCAACAGTCTGAATGTTATATGCCTAGGTATAGGTGTAGTTTGTTTTGTTTTGCTTTTTGGCATTTATACTGATGGTGTTCTCTAAGCTTCCTGGATGTGTGATTTGGTGTCCAACATTGATTTGGGGGAAATTCTTGCTCACTATTGCTTCAACTATTACTTCTGTCCTTTTCTCTCATTCTTCTCTTTCTGGTCAATCTATTACATGTATGTTATACCTTTTATAGTTGTCCCACAGTTCTGGGATATTCTTTTTTTTTTTTTTTTTTTTAGATTTACTTTTATTTATTTTAGAGAGGGGGCAGGAGCAGAGGCAGAGGGAGAGAATCTCAAGCAGACTCCATGCTGAGCATGAAGCATTACATAGGGCTCGACCTCACAACCCTGAGATCACAACCTGAACCAAAACCAAGAGTCAGATGCTTAACCAACTGGGCCACCCAGATGCCTCCCCCCACCTTTTTTTTTTTTTTCTGCTTGCTTTTCTGTTTTGGAAGTTGCTATTGACATATCCTCAGGGTCATCAATTCTTTTCTTGGCCATGTCCAGTCTACTAATGTGGCCATCAAAGACATTCTTCATTCCTGTTACAGTAGTTTTGATCTTTAGCATTTTTTTTATTCTTTCTTAGAATTTCCATCCTTCTGCTTACATGGACTAGACTCAGATATGGCAGGGATGTCGAAATTATGAAACCAGTAATTTAAAACAGCTCTGATTAATATGCTAAGGGCCCTAAAAGATGAAGTACCCAGATGTAGAACTTCTTGCATTTCTGTAGAGCCCTCTTCTACACACTCCGAATCAGACTGCGCCCTCTCTTCTGCCCTCTATCCTCCATCAGAAAGCCAGACCAAGCCCATGCGGCACTGCAGGGCTGCTCAGGCGTTCATCATTCCAAAACTCTACAGCATTTAGAGAGCATACCGGCTATACAAGAGGAAAGGCTGTCCCTCTAGGTTAAAATATATCCCAGTCCACCTCAATTAAAGTTCCCACTCTCAGTCGTTCCTCCTGCGAACATCTAACACTCTAGTGTCTCCCAGGAATCCACTGTGGCTTACCCTGACCTTCCGACTTCACATTAACAGATTAAAGCTTATTGAAGGCCCACGCCTGTAAAAAAATGGGCCTTTGGAGACGTCCAGTACTTCTGTGTTGTTTCTATGCTGGAACAGATAGAGAACATGAATTTGTAACTCTATTTTCATTCTATTTCAATAATAAAACATGTCAAGCACTTTCTACAATTCTGACACTACAGAGTTAAGACATAACCATGTGGAGAGATGTGGTTCCTACCTCCAAAGAAATCACAGACTAACAGAGACCCAGTAACTGATACAGCATCCCACAAGTTAGGGCTCAAGGAACCCTCTGGATTTCAACTATCAGTCATCCCTGCAGCAGGCACCAAAAGTAAATAAATATTATTCCTGTAGTTGGAAAGATGGATAGATACATAAATACATACATACATACATACATAGCTGAACATATGGATAAATGTTCCTTTCTCTATTTAACCCACAAAGATTCCACATTTACCAAGGAGAGATTCAGAAGTGGCCACACACACACACACACACACACACAAACTGAACCCAGAAAGTAACTGAAAATGATCAGCCCAGATAAAAATAGGCCATCCTAACCATAGCCTGAGGATGGCACAGGAGCTTGAGAATTATGTAAGGTGTTCTCAGAATTACAGATGATCCTCAGGCTCCATCCCTAAAGATTCTGAACCAGTGAGGAGCTAGTCCTAGGTATCTATATTTTCTTAAAGCTCCTGGGATTGTTTTGATTCACAGTTGAGTTTGAGAGCCATTGGGACAGCTTCTCAGATCTAGCAAGTGAGACTCGGGAAGCCATAGATCCAGGCAAAGAGTCAACACAGGGAAGACAGAAGACTCATTGATAAGGCACAGCCAGGGTAGAAAAGAGGGGTCCTTGCAAATCTTCAGTTATATATAGGTAGAAGTGGGCCTTGAGTCTGAAATAGACCTCAGTGTGCTAGCAGGTGCTCAGAGAGCAATACACGACTCTTATTAAAGCAACATGGTTCTGAGAGTATTTAAAGTTAATATCACACTGTTCACCTGTGGCTGTCAATCAGATCCATGGTATAACTCCCTCTGTGAAGAAATGAATCTAAGGAAGAGAGAGAAAGCATCTCAATATTTGCACAGCGAAAAGTGTGATTTTTCTACTGCGGAAATATGAACCTGTCACTACAACAATTATCTTCCCCCATTAAACCCTAAAATTGGAACTCTTGAGCAAAATCAGCTTAATTCGTCACCGTCTTGTCATTGGTCATGTACTGAGGTCATCAAAAATTAGTGACACCTCCAGTCTGGTTTTCCTTCACTGTCCTGCCTCCCTAGAGCCCAGCCCACAACAGCTAGCCAGGAGCCATCTCCTGAGAAAAAAATGCAAAGCCTTTCAACTTTGCTTGAGCACATGCAGCATTTGGAAGCCACTGGCTTTATATTTATTGAGTAAAAACTCCATCTGGCCTGACTAAACAATAAATTAGGTTTTTGAGTTCAAGATAACAACACTGGAAACATGAACCTTTAAAAACACATCTTTTGCTGAAACTGAACTCTTCCCGCTGCCAATTAGAACATAATCACTCCCATCCACGAAGGAATTCCCACTTTACAGAAGGGTTACCCACCAGGCTCCCTGAAACCCAGAGTTCTGCCTTTTTTAAGGCATGAAGAGCTATGGCATGAAACTCGGCACACCTAGATGCTTTCTCAGACAATGTTCACACACTAAGTTTTCATTTATAAGGTGCAGAGTCCTTGAAAGTAACACAATTGTATCTGATGAAATTGTGAGAATTCTCCAAGGTAAGAATTCTTGAGCGACATGCACCTGATTTGTCTCTCTTTTCCAGAAGCACAGCATAGCTGACACAGACCTGGTGCCTCCCGGGATTTCCTTCCTGGCTTCCTGCCCAAGGTTCTGTCTCCGGGACCACGTTCCTGCCACTGCTTTTTTTTTTTTTTTTTTTTTTTTAAGATTTTATTTATTTTTCAGAGGGGGGGGGGAGAGCGAGCACAGGCAGACAGAATGGCAGGCAGAGGCAGAGGGAGAAGCAGGCTCCCTACTGAGCAAGAAGCCCGATGTGGGACTCAATCCCAGGACGCCGGGATCATGACCCGAGCCGAGCCGAAGGCAGCTGCTCAACCAACTGAGCCACCCAGGCGTCCCCCTGCCACTGCTTTTAACAACCTTCCCGAAGGGGGCAGGAACCCAGGCTAAGGTCCCAGGCCACATGGCCAACTGGTACTGTGTACCATACTGAGGTCTAGACGTGGATACCATGCCACAGTCAGAGCTTGGTGTCTGACCCTCAGAGGCACAGCTGTGGAGGCAGATCAGGTAACACAGGGGGCTGAGCAGCTCCTAGGAAATGGAAGGTGGAGGTAGCAGCATGATCAATTTCTCCCTTCTGTGGACCATTCTGAGGGCTCGTTTCTCCTTGAACTGCTGCAGAAAATCCGATGTGCCCCATGACCATGCCCACCAATTGAGTTGCGTGGGGTTTTGTGGCTTGTTGTGGAGCAATGGCCGACGTAGTGACAAAGCGCATAGCTTCCCACGTTCCCTTGACTCACTCTCCTTTCTTCTTCACCCTCCTCTCACAGGTCTTGCACTTTGCAAATATCACATCGGCACTTGAATCCTCAACTAAAGCTCTGCTTTTCTATTTTTTTTTTTTTAAGATTTTGTTTATTTATTTGACAGAAAGAGAGAGACAGCGAGAACAGAAACACAAGCAGGGGGAGTGGGAGAGGGAAAGCAGGCTTCCCACCAAGAAGGGAGCTGGATTTGGGGCTTGATACCAGGACCCTGGGATCATGACCTAAGCTGAAGGCAGACGCTTAATGACTGAGGCACCCAAGTACCCCAAAGCTCTGTTTCCTAGAAGACCCAGGTAAAACAATTGTCCAAGAGTGGTTCTAGAAAACAATCTTCAAGATGGAATTAGGGAGGTGAACGGGCCACCCGTCTGAAAGTCATAGGTACTCTACTGTTAGAGGTACAGGGAGTGGTAATAATCCCTTGGCATTTGGTAGACTCATGATTTCTTCAACTTTCATTGTGGTTAACAGGGATTGAGTGCAGATGGAGGAAGGTCAAGGCTCTGGGAGCACAGGGGGTCATGGCATTCAATCAATATAGAAACAATGCTAATTACAAGGATTGTGGGCTAGGATAGATCCTTGTTACAGCATTAAAGATACTCAAATAAATAACAGCTCAGGGAAGTCAATTTAAGGCATGATCTAGCATTCAGATGCCCTCTAAGGCAATACTCAAGGAAATCTTTATTTCCTGCAGCCTCGGGAAAAAAACGTGCTGAAAATCAGGGCAAGGATCTGATTCTAGGCCATCCAGAGCTGCCATGAAGACGAAATGTAGAGCCTCAGCAAATATCCTACATCAAGTCAGAGCCCTAGCAGGGAAAGTTGGAGACTCTGAGTACCGTGACGGAGACACTGCGGTGAAGGAAACTGAACACTTCAAAACTCCGAATCCCCTTCTAACGTCCTTCCCAAAGAGGCAGCACCTTGACCTTCACCAGAGAACACTAGCCTCTACTTGCCTAGAGAATAGGCAATGCTTTCACTTAAAGCAGTTTCTTCACTGGATGATGCCTGTCCTCCTGAAGACAAGCTAACATCCACCAACCTTCATTGTCTCCAGATGGACAGCCAAAGTTGGTTCTCAGCAAGAAGTAGACAGAGGAGCAAAATCCCTGTTTCAGGAAGGAATCATCCGGATAGGTAAGAAATTACAAAACTAATGAGGACTTGGGAACATAAATGGAAGTGAGTATCAAGGGTGCTAGCCCCAGGGTGGCAGTATTCAGAGCTGGATAGAGGGGAATTGACTGACACAGAGTAATTCATTTATGATTCACACTTCACTTTATGTCAAGGACACCTGCATAGTTTGCTGGGATGGCTACTTGAAGCCTAGGCTCCATAAATGAATGAAAAAAATGGGCTGCCAGAATTACCTTGGCTTCATGGTAAAGAAGAGATCGGAAGACATAGGGAACATGAAACATGGATCTATCATATATGTCATATATGGCCCCGGAACCTACCATTCAGAGGACATGGGCTTCACTATGACAGTAAAAGTCACATTACTGAGGAAGATATGAGCATCTTGAAGAAGTTCGTTCATGGCTTTCAGAAGCACAGTGAACATAATTACTTAACAGGCAGCACATTGGACTGGCGGTCAGGGTTTCTTGGCCTATATATCCATGGCAGTACTTCATAGATGATGGTGTCCTAGGGCAAGATAGATGGACAGCCATTAGAATTTTGTATTTATATATGAAGAAAAATACCTAGATTTGTCAAATAGAAAGACATTAACCACCAAAGGCCAAATGGTAATCCTCATCTCTTGGCCAATTCACAGACACAGACCCCGTTGGGAAGGGAAGTCCAGGATCCTGAGTCCAGGACCAATGACCAAAGTCACCCTCACAGAGGACCCAATGCATCTGCAAATCCACCCTGTGTTTTTTTCTTTTTTCTTTCTTTCTTTCTTTTTTTTTTTGTCCAGTTCCCAAGAATACACTTAAGACAGATATACTTAGCATGTGGTTAGCACTGATAGACCCCTCATAGTATTGGCCTGATTTGTGGGGTAAGGGTCACCATGGTAGGAAGGGCCAAGTGGAAGCCCTGAAAATTCCTTCTCTCCCACAGCAGCCCTCAAGATGAATCAGAAGCAATATGACATTTCTGGAAGAATTTCAGGCAGCAGCACCACCATCAAAGATTTGAAAGATGAGGAATGTGTAGTATATTTTTATTTTCTTCAGCCCCGACAGCGGACTACTGTAAGATGAACCTCATTTTCAGCTGCTGGTCTGAATACAGATCTTTACTGGGGCAGATCAACACGGAGCCTGGCATCTATTCGCCGCATGAATCAGAGGAAGATTACCTTTAATTAACAAGGACAGCAGTGCACACTCACTGCCTTGCCCTGAGGCTCTGTGAACTCTCTTGCTGTCATGACCCAGCAGAACGCCACCCTGATCCACTATATTGGTGACGTCATGCTATTTGGAACCGAACAGGAACTGACGACAAGCCCCCAAGTGCACTGAGACATGTGCACGGGAGAAAGTGGGCGATCGGCTCCATAAAGATGCAGATGCAGATGCAGGCCACATGGGTGAATGTCATAGCGTTCTACTTGTCAGGGATATGTGGGGACATCCCCCCAAAGGTAGAGAACAAGCCACTGCACCTTGCATCTTACATCACTAGGCTAGAGGCATAATGCCTAGGAGCTGCTCTGGATTTTAAGGCAACAGCCTAAACGTCTCTTCCCTTTCTCTGATGACTCAGAAAACCTCAAGTTTTGAATAGGCAACAAGTACAAGTGGTGGTTCCAAGTACTCTGTTTCTTGGGCCACGTGACCAACAGATCAAAAGGAGCTTTAGGCATATCTGCGCTGGGTAAGAATGTGCAGTCCTCGGTAGAAAGGTCAGAGCATGGAGCCGGCAGATTCTAGAACAAGGCCATGCACCTGGTAGAGATCCATACTGCTTGAAAAGCAGCTCCTGGCATGATACTGGACCCTGACTGAGACTCAGCAGCTCACCACGGGACACCCCATTCCTCAGCAATCTGTTTCCCATTGTGAGCTGGCTTGTTATGTAACCTGCAAAGACATAAGTTTGGACATCCACACCAGCAACCTATCATGCAATAGAAGTGGTATATTTGGATACAGCCTTTAGCAGATCCGGAAAGATTTAGTAAATTCTATAAAGAGCTACTCGGACTCTCACTTGTCTTGTTTCTGCTGCATGGCTGACTCTCCCGCGATCCACACCTACAGCCTTTCCAGGTGCCCTCCACCTCGCTGAACTCAGGCTTGGTTCATGGAGTAGGACTGGGGCTTCATTGTTGCCCAAATCAAGGGAGGCCCTTAAAGGTGATAGTAAAAACTGATTTTTCCGGTGAAGCTAGCTGGAACCAGGGGGGCGCTGGTCCCCCACTTTAGGAGGAGAGAGGAGAGACCGGAGGCCTAGCTGTGTGTTGCCTTCTTTGCAGTATTTGGATAGCTTAGCCAGTTGTCAAGGACCTAGAAGGAACAGAGTAGGGGATCAGAGACAAGGAAATCTGGGGAAGCGACATGTGGAGAGATCTGTGGATATGGGTCCCCAAGCCTGTGGATGCATCTTTGAAAACTGGAAGCATATGGAAAATGGACAGAGACAGAAACTCAAATAGTAAGAAAAGTACAAGTAACGGACAACACCTGGCTTAGAGCTCAGCACACCTGGAGATGGACTCATGACCCGGCCCCTTGCAGGCTGTGTAACTGGGCAGGTCGTTCCCCATCACTGTGCATCGACTTTTATATCTGCGAATGAAAACACCTGTCTTGCAAGTTGATCACGAGGATGGGAGATAATATTTACCACATGCCAGGCACATTTGCTGGCATTGGAGGTGCCCCATGGACCCACCACTCTCTTTATTGCAACATCATGGATTCACATGGTAACTAACATCCGAGCCAGGGGCAGAGCCCCACGTTCAAGAAACCAGCCCAGGGCAGTCCTGGTGCTCAACCAGTTTTCTCCAGCTGGGCTGCGGCCAAATGGCCATCTTGTCATTATAAAGGAACCCCTCCCACCCCCCCCCCCACCCCCGGACCAGAAGGCACATTTCTGAAAACCTTTCCAGAACACACTCTGCCTGCACGTATTTGAAGGGCTGGCGTCAGATCCAGGCAAAACCGAAATCACGTGACCCTGAGTTTTGTTAGAACAGAATTTGACTGCATTTGGAACGAAGCGGATGAAGGGTCAGAAATGGTGACCGAAGCCACCGTATTCCCACTCTGCCCTTCTCAGATTCACACGTTGCCTCTTTCTAAGCCCAGTGAGCCGGCCACAAAGGGGAGTTGTTTTTGTGTTCTTTCAACTTCTGTAGTCGCTGCACCCTCTGGTGGTTGTGAACGAAATCAGGTCTGTTGACTCCTAGACATTAGGGGCAAGATGAAATGGATGGATGGAACGCCAGAACGTCCTCCTGAGAAAGATGTGGGTAGTCACAGACAGACACACACACACATGCACGCACACACGCACGCACGCACTTTAAGGAAGACCCAGTTGAGGTGGGTGTGGCCCGAGGGCAGAGTCTGTGTCAGGGAAATTCTGCCCAGAGGCACATGAGGAAGGTGAAAAGAGGGGTCCGTGGGAGTGGAGAGAAACAATCAATCAACGGGGAAAACCACAGGATTTGGAAGTGGACTCAGATGAGAGGAAGGAGGCAAAATGATGAGAAAATAAGCTAGGAAATTTCTCCTGGTTCCAGACCATGGGCCACATCCGGGTTACGGCAGGCTTCTCCATCCCCAGAAAGTACAAAAAGTACAGAATTCCACTGGGCGGTCTGCAGTCAGCACCGTCCACTGCTACCATGCTCCTCTCCCTTTTCTGTCTCCTTCATGCTTCATCCCTGCACCGACCGGAGAGGCTGGCCAACCTCCTTCTTCGCGAAGGAAGTGGCCCAGGTGAAGACACCTAAAGCCTTGAGCCTATTGGGATAACACCTCCATCCTCTCCACCCCATTCCCCATCTGTCTGTAGAGTTCATTCCTTAAAAGAAGCCTTTTCTGGGCTTCAAAGCAGAATATAAGTAGATCTAGGAAAAGTAGATTTTTAAAAATTAGGAAAATCTGGATTTAGCAAAGATAAGCAGTTTTCTATACCGTGGGACTTCTCAGAGCCTTAAGTATACTAACATGGCTATGAGAGTCGGCTGGAGGAAATTAGAAGCTGCTGTTTACAAAATGACTTGAGCACTGTAACCTACTTTTCAAATAGCATCTTGAAAGCACTTGGGAAGCACTTTTTTAAACAACTGGTGAGCACATTCTGGTTAAAGTCCAAAGCGCAGGTCCTTATGATAGAAAAGGGTACTATTTTAGGTGCCAAGATAGGAGAACTTCCCCTCAGATCTTCCGTTCTGTGTGTGTGCATTGGTGCATGCTCCTTTCATTTTGGGGGGTTCCATTTCCTCGTCTGTAAAGTGAGTTTAGAGACATCTGTGGCTTCCAGATTGTTCAGGAGAACTTGGGGCTTCATGGAGGCCCTTCATCAATTCCACAACAGTCATGAAATTTCCATAAATTAAGAAAATGTGAACTCCTCAGGGAATCCACTATTCTCCTTTTCTCTAAACAGAACCAAACAAATAGCAAACAGCCTACATATAACCTCTTCGACCCAACTAGGAGACCGGAAATCTATCAAACTCTGGGATATAGACAAATGCATCAAACCAGCCACAACAGGACAAGGCCACAAAAACGAAAATCTGCTACCCCCCAAAAAAATGCTCACCCCCACAAGAGGAAGACGCCATCCTGAGCAGAAACCAGGCCACCAGATCTGCGCGCATGGGGAAGAGACGTCCCCAGCCTGGCGCTTGGAGGGGACAGCAGTAGGAAGAGTGGGTCTGGGCGGGGAGATGGGGTCCGCATAAGGGGAATCTCATAAAAGGCCAGCAAACAATTCATTCATTCCAGCAGGAAGGAGCGTAGCTTTGAGGGAAATTACTGGAAACAGAAACCAAACGGAGCAGGGCAGAAGAGTCTAAGTGAAAGAGAAAGCTCGCCTGGCGAGAAGAGCCTAGGGGAAGTGGGACTCCGAAAACACAGGACAGGCAGCAGGTGGAGCAGAGAGAAGGCTGGAGAGCGTGGCCTGCCCTAGGGCCCGGAAGGGCAGGTGAGGACTGGAACAGGAAATCTCCTGGCCTGGGACTGGTGGTTCAGAGACCAACAAGGGGCTGCAGAGACAGAACTGAGCTGAGCCTCGAGCTGGGAAAAATGCCTTAGCCCATCTCCTTGCAGAACCCCTACTCACTCCCAGCTGAACCTCCACCTCCTGCAGGCCCAGGGAAGGCAGCAGCTTTAACCTGGGGGAAAAGGCAAATCCAGCCCAACTCTACACCAAGTCACCTTCACAAAGATGAACACGAAACAAGCAGCACCTGAGGTGCTGGGCTCTTGGCCACCCAGTGTCAGTCCAAGGGACCAAGGACAGATCCCTGCAAGCCCCAAACCAGCCCATCCCAGAGGCCTCCTCCACACGGGGCTCCTGGCTTCTTCTGTGTTCTCCACCTGGGGGTCTTTCCAGTTCCTCTCAGCTCAGAGGTACAAGCCACCCAGAAGCACAGAGAAGCTGACACCCCCAGGGGCATCCCTCAAGCAAAGGAAGAGGCCAGCATCCTTATCCTTCAGCCCTCTGTCCCCTGGCAGAGATCCTAGCACAGCAAGTCCCCATTGCCCACATATTTTTTAAAATATTTTGTTTATTCATGTGTGAGAGAGATTGAGAGACACAGCAAGAGAGAGAACACAGGCAGGGGAAGTAGGAGAGGGAGAAACAGGCTTCCCACTAAGCAGGGAGCCCGACACAGGGCTTGCTCCCAGGACCCTGAGATCATGACCTGAGCCAAAGGCAGAAGCTTAAGGTCTGAGCCACCCAGACACCCCCCACTGCCCATAGCTTTTTTATTTTTTTAATATTTTATTTATTTATTTGACAGAGATTACAAGTAGGCAGAGAGGCAGGCAGAGAGAGAGGAGGAAGCAGGCTCCCTGCTGAGCAGAGAGCCCGATGCAGGGCTCCATCCCAGGACCCTGAGATCATGACCTGAGCCGAAGGCAGAGGCTTTAACCCACTGAGCCACCCAGGCGCCCCAACCCCCGTGCCCGTAGCTTGATGGCGCAACCTCCTTTGGTCCTTTTTCCCTCCCTGTCCCACTATCCCAAATCCCTCCTTCCAGCTCCTGAGGTCCTCCTGCAAATATCCACCCCCCAGCAAGTCTGTTTCAGGCCAGTTAATATGGGATGTGGCCCCCGAAGAGAGAACCGGACAAATTTCCAGGAAAACCCATTCGAGCTGGTAAAACTGTTGTTTTTAAAAGTCCAAGGACAAGTCATTCCAGTTGTTCACAGAGTAATCAAAGTTCACGAAAACGATGACAGGGACAGCAGATTTCTGACTCGAGGAGAAAACAGGGAAGCTGCGGATAGAGGCTTGTACAGACAGGGTAGAAGGGACTTGGAAAGAAGGATGTGGCAGGAAGAGGCAGAGGGCTTGGCTGCACGTCAGGGCGGTCACCACAGAAATTGACTCTCCAGAACCCAGCGGCGCTCTGCTGGCTGTCACTGGTGCCTACGTGCTGCAAAATGTGAATCCTAAAGTGAGGAACAGTTCCTAGCACCAAAATGAAAGGAATTCTCTCGAAAAACAGAAAAACTATTATATTTGAAATGTTCTACTCGGCATAAAATGAAACAATATGGGGACATTTTTGTCTTGTCCAAATAAATGATTTTGTGGTTAAAGAGAGAGAGGGAGGGACACCTGGGTGATTCAGTCGGTTAAGGGTTTGCCTTCGGCTCAAGTCATGATCCAGGGGTCCTGGTTCATCCCTGGATCATGGGGTCCTGGGATGAACCAGGACCCCTGGATTGGACTCCTTGCTCCCTGCATTGGACTCCTTGCTCAGCGGGGAGCCTGCTTCTCCCTGTACCCTGCCCCCCCCTCTGCATGTGTGCTCACTCGCTCACTTTCTCTTTCTCTCTCTCTCTGGCAGACATAAAATAAAATAAAATAAAATAAAATAAAATAAAATAAAATGGGAGTGGGGGGACTTTTGGGATTGGACAGTGGAGCTGAGCCCTTAGCGGGACAGCACACTGCTGGTGAACAGGCTGGCTGGGACCCCTCGTGTCCCGTCACCTCAAGAGTGCACCTGAAACAATCAGCAAGCCATGTGGCCGACCCTGGACTTGGCTAGTGTGGGGCATGGCTAACTCCAAGGACTGTGGAGGCAACTAGCTTTGTTATCGCTTGGTACGCTGCTTTGTACACCTTGAAGAAACACAATGGCAGGTTCCGTTGGGCCTCGTTTCAACTAAGAGCACACTGTCAGAGCAAGATGTCTCCATGGCACTATTGGGAGAGACCCACACACTATGCAGCCCGTGGAAGGACATCTCAAAGGCCCAGATTTAGTGGTAATGGTGACCAAGCAACAAAGGAGCCTGAGCAAGGTCTGGTTTGCTAAAATTGTGACCCTGATAGGAAAGGCTCCTGACAGCCTCCAGCCTCTAGATTCTCCTGCACCTTCTGGGTTGGCCTAAGGGTTCCTCTCCTCTTTCTGAAGGACAGCAGCCTTCCCAGGCCCTGACTCTCTATTCAGAGATATAATCTGAAACAATTGCTTCATGAGATGATGTGTGTCATGCCCAAGGTCTGCCCATGGCCCCATGGCCCATGCCCAAGGTCTGCCCATGAATCAGGCTGCATGGCTGCCTGGCAAGGGAAATGCAATCTCCTCTATCCCAGAACTAAGTGAACATGCACGTCTAAACCTTACAAGAGCTGGCTAATCTGCACCCACAGAACCGGGGGGCCCTGCTTGAGAGCAGGCCTTGGAGACGTGGGGCTGAGGGAGCACCTGGATGGAGGAACATAAGGGACACGATGGTTCATGGTCTGTGTCACCTTGACTGTGCCACCAGGGGTCCAGACATCTGGTCAAATATTATTCTGGGAGTATCTGGGAGGCTGTTTCTGGATGAGATTAGCATGTGAATCAGTAGATTGAGTAAAGCAAGTTACCCTTTCCAATGTCGTTGGGCCTCGTCCAATCAACTGAAGACAAAAGCAACTAAAAGCCTGAATAAGAGGGAACTCTGCCTGCCTGTCTACTTGGGTTGGGCAGAATTCTTTTTCTGGCTTCAGACTCAAGTTAAAACATTGGCTCTTCTTGGGTCATGAGACGGTTTTGGACTAGAGCTCACACCATCAGAGATCCTGGTTCTCAGGTCTTTGGACTTGGACTTGAACTATGCCATTTGCTCTCCTGGGTCCACAGTTTGCTAATATCAGATCTTGGGACTTCTCAGCATCCATAATCTCACAAGCCAATTCCATATATATACATACATACATATATCTGTACTTTCTATGCAGAGAAATACATTCCTTGATCAGAACACCTTGACAACAGATAAGGCATTCTGTGGGCCCACACATAGTGAGGCAGGCCGAAACACCATAAGCAGGGAAGGCAGATCTACTTCCAGAATATGTATCTATTCCCATGAGGAAATATCCCTGCCCTATTCCATGACAGGAGAGGTCCGATGTTAGTGTGCCACTAGGTAGCTGTCTAGTCTCCTGGGAATGGTATCATATTGGGAGTTGGGGTTGGTTTCTGCTGTTCGTTGCTGTTGGCAAAGCATTCAGCAATAACCATAACTAAGTCAGCCTTAGTAAGGAGAAATCCGTATCATTGGGCCCCTGTCAAGCCTCCAGCCCTGACGCCTTCACCACTTTATTCATTAGTCCATTGTGCAACTGGAGAGAGAGGTTGACAGATGTTCATAAAACATTTCATTTGGCCCACCTGATTATTGAAAATCTTTGCAAAAGATGTTTTTCAGGGACGCCTGCATGGCTCAGTCGGTTAAGCCACTGCCTGCAGCTCAGGTCATCATCACAGCCTCCTGGGATCAAGCCCTACATCAGGTTCCTTGCTCAGCAGGGAGCCTGCTTCACTCTCTGCCTCTGCCTGCCACTCTACCTGCTTGTGCGCGCTCTCTCTCTCTCTCTCTCTGACAAATAAATAAATAAATAAAATCTTTAAAAAAAAAACGTTTTTTCGATAAGCAGTCACCTGGGAGACAAACATGTTTACAATCTATGCCCATTGTGAGAGGCCTATCCAAACAACCTTCTCAGATTTTCTTGTCACTGGTCTTCAATCCTGTTCTTTCCAAGTCCCCGATCATCTGATCGAATCAGTTGCAGCCATAGATCCATATCTCTGGCCATATCTTCCCCAAAGACTCAGAGTTCTTCCCCCTGGGAGGATTTGTCCCTTCACTGCTGTCCTTCACTGTTATCCGTAAGTGGGGCCCTAATGACTGTAGAGCCTTAGCAAACGGGGCCGAGCTTTTTCTTCCTCTTCCGTTGACTATAAGGAACTGCCCATGAGGCCATAATCGTCTACTGAGGGAGAGGAAACAAGGTGACCAAATTGAAGATGGCTGAGCTATGTGCTCGCGCTACCACTTGTATCTTCTGGGCCCGTCTGAGCCTGAGAGCTTGTGTACCATTTCTGTATGATAACCGATGGTTGTCTCTTTGTTAAGCATTTAGTCTCTGCCAAGGCCAAACAGCAAACCAGAGGCTCTTTCTCAAAGCAAGAATCTGCAGAAGTACATAGACTCGCTCAAAAATCTTAGAGGTCTGTGTGGTGAATCTTCTACTGGTAGTTTCCAGAGACTCCGAAGAGCAGCCCTCTTTGCCACGGTGTCATGTATCTGTCGGATCATAAGGCCAAGTGGGGAACCAGGCGTACTGCTTCCTGGGCTTGCTGAAGAACTTCCTGCTCTAGTTCCCGCTGGAAACTACAAACAGGTATTAACTCAGACTTCCTGCTTACAGCTAAGTGCCGGATTTGGCAAGTTACCGTTTTGCTGGAAAATAACACTGCCATGATTTCTCTCCCACTGACTGGCCGTATAGCAGCATTCAGGAACCTCAACAATACAGAGCTCTGTTAGCCTTTCGTCCACCGTTTCTTCATCCAGCCCACCTGACAACCGACCCTGTAAGATGCTTCAGTGGTTCTTCCAATCCTACTCTGAAAAGCTGTAACAAACACATTCTGGCCTTTCAAAACTTTATTGTGTCTACATTTGAAATGGCCCATTTTGTTTTCCTTAAACTCTGAAGGGTGAGTCTTTTTTTTTTTTTTTAAAGATTTTATTCACTTATTTGACACAGAGAGATCACAAGTAGGCAGAGCAGCAGGCAGAGAGAAAGGGGGAAGCAGGCTTCCTGCCAAGCAGAGAGCCTGATGCGGGGCTTGATCCCAGGACCCTGAGGCCATGATCTGAGCTGAAGGCAGAGGCTTAACCCTCTGAGCCACCCAGGCGCCCCTGAAGGGTGAGTCTTGAGTTGTGCCCCAAGTTGCCTGATGCCATCATAGCATTCAAAAATGTTTTGTTTTGTTGCATAAGACACAGTAAATGATAAATATTGATAAAGGTAAAGGAACGATAGTTTTCCCATTTTCATTTTTTATTTACAATTTCATCTTTTTTTATTTTTAACATTTTATTTATTTATTTATTTATTTATTTATTTATTTGACAGACAGAGATCACAAGCAGGCAGAGAGGCAGGCAGAGAGAGAGGAGGAAGCAGGCTCCCCGCTGAGGAGAGAGCCTGATGTGGGGCTCGATCCCAGGACTCTGGGATCATGACCTGAGCCGAAAGCAGAGGCTTTAACCCACTGAGCCACCCAGGTGCCCCTTCATCTAGTTTTTTTGGAGTATATTCCTCTCTTGCATGAGTCAGAGGATTCTCTGATATCAGATTCATCTTTTTCAGCTTCTTTCAAGGCAGACAGTACAGCTGTGAATTAAAAAGGGATGTTTTCTAGAAAAGAAAACGGAAGGAAGGGAGGGAGGGAAGGAAGGAAGGAAAAGAAAGAAGGGAAGTCTGCTAATCCCTGTTTTTAAGCCAATGATCCATTCTCAATTATAGGAAAATACATTGCAAGCACATTGTCTTTGATTGTAGAAGAAAATAGAATTAACTTACAGAAAAATCACTGTGTTATGTGGCATTTAAAAATTTAGAGAAGTTTAAACATATTGCAAAACAACACCTCCTTCTTGTGTTTCTGTAAGATGCGAAGAAAACTTTGAGACTTCAGAATGGTAATTTATTATACAAAATGAAATCACAGGATTATGGCAGGTATAAACAAAGGCAGGTATGAAAGAAGTAGACTCCTGAGAACAGAGTTAATTTATAAAAATGCATTATAGGGGGTGCCTGGGTGGCTCAGTCCATTTAGCAACTGACTCATGATCTTGACTCAGGTCATGATCTCATGGGTTGTGGGATGAGACCTGAGTCAGGCTCTGCACTCAGTGGGAAGTCTGCTTGAAAGGTTTCTCTCTCTCTCTGCCCCCAACTCATGTGCACACACACACACACAGACTCTCTATAAAATTAATAAAGAAATATGATACATATTTCTTTATATATATTCTTTATATATATATTATATACATATTATATAATATAGAAAAATATATAATAAAATAAAATGCATTACATAAACCCCACTCCTACTAGCTTAGAATATTCTAGGAAACACAAGAACACATGAGCAAATATTCTAGTACCCATCGGGGTCATAACATCACCACACATAGTGAAGCATCTGGATTTCAGACCTGCTATAGACTAGTCATTCCTGTATATATTCCATTTTTGCTCTTTTGGAATAAACATGTCGATATTTATACCACTTGCCTATCCTACCAGTGTATACTAGGTGGGCTGAGAGCAGGCAGTTGGTGTCTTCAGTTCACACGTCCACAGAAGGTGTACTTACCAAACCACAGCCCAAGACCCTCACCCAGCCTCATTTACATATGGACCCAATTAGGATAATGACATCTTGGACTTGGGGCTTACCTTATAATGGGAAAAGGCCTGAAGGACCTTGGTGGGGGAGTGAAGACATTTTGTCCACAAGGAGAAAGAGAACCATTGGCGACAGGATGGCAAACATACCCTGACGAGGTTCCTCGTGTTTTCACCTTTGTGTGGTTCCCCATCCTTGAGTGCAGGTGCTGTCTGTAACTTGGCTCTAACCAACTGAAGATGGCAAAAGTGATGGGATGTTATCCTATGATTACTCACATTACATAAGGCTCCATCTTGCTGGCAGGTTCTCTCTCTCTCCCCTTGCTGACTTGGAAGAATCCAGCTGCCAAACCATAGCTGTAAGTCACTGAATGCCACTCCCAACCACGCAGATGGGGCAGTGGATGCTTGTCTAGGTGAGCCTGGTCCAGTGGTACCTTAATTACTACCCTAGAAAGACCCTAAGCAGAGGACCAAACTGAGCCATACACATCCAGACTTCTGACCAAGAAAAAAATTAAATTTCATAGCAAGATCAGTGTAAGAGGAGACTTCCTTAACATGAATTTTTTAAAAGCATCCAGCAAAAATCTGCACCAAAGATTTTTTTTAAAGATTTTATTTATTTGACACAGAAAATGAGAGGGAGAGAGCACGAGCAGGGGGAGCAACAGGCAGAGGGAGATGGAGAAGAAGGCTCCCCACTGAGCAAGGAGTCTGATGTGGAGCTTGATCCCAGGACCCTGGGACTCAAGCCGAAGGTGGATACTCAACCGGCTGAGCCTCCCAGGTGCCCTACAACAAAGATTTTTAATTACAAAACATTAGGAGCTTTCCCTTTAGGATCAGGAGCATGACAAGAATCCTACTAGTACCACTTTTATTCACTTCAGAAAGGAAAAATAAATGACCACAGGTGTGTGTACTAGAAGGGAGGAAACAAAACTATAATCATCTTCAGATGATGTCCAACAGAATATCCAACAGAATGGGGCACCTGGGTGGCTTAGTCATTTAAGATCTCAAACACATTCATGCATGTTTTGTTTATAGTAACCAGAAATTCCAAGAGGAGGACGGATGGACTCATCGTGGTACATTTTTACATCGAAATATTATACAGCAGTGAAAATGCACTCGTTCTACACATATCAGCAGGAACATCTCAAAAAGCTAACATTACCGGATAAAAATACACGAGTTTCAGAAGGATACACACTCTCTGATATATTTATATAAATTTTAAACTATGCAGTTCTACCATATGTTGTTTAGGAATACATACGTATATAGTAATCATGTAAATGCATGCATGGGAAGGATAAACACCAAATTTAGGATCGTCGTTCCCTTCGCGTGGTAGAGTGTGAAGGGAAACGTAGTTGGAAAGGGCCAGGAAGCTTCGACTATATTTATTATTTCATTTCCTAAGATGAATGTTGTTTTCTCGATCTTTTAGTATGTTTTATATCACCATAATTTTTTTTTAATTTTTTTTACAAAAAGAGACCAGTCCTTGGTGAAACCATCAAGCTGCTGGAGCAAGTTTTTTTGAGTTATTTGAGCCCATAAAAGCTTGAAGTTTTTCAGCCAGTGGGAGAACGATCTTGTTACTGCCACCAAAGGCTGGGAAGGGATTCTGTCTCCTCCCCAAAGCCTCGCTAACCACTGCAGTTCTCCGCAGAGCTTCTCTGGGCTGCTCTGAGCTCTGCGGGCTTCCACCTGCTCCGATGTTGTGTAGATATATTCGCAAATTACGTCATGTACTCTCCTCTACGATACCACGACAGCAAGAGCAATGCCTAATGGCTTCTCGAGCTCTCTGTGTGCCAACCCGGTGCTTGACTTTCTGCAGCCATTGTTCGAAATCACCCCCCAGCGACCCCAAGAGCATTACAAACTCCATTCACAAACCAGGGACCTGGACCTCAAAGATGCTAAGTGACACATTCAAGGGGCACCTGGGTGGCTCAGTGGGGGAAGCATCTACCTTTGGCTCAGTTCATGGGATCGAGCCCCACATCAGGCTACCTCCTCCTTCCTTTGCCCATCCCTTGCTCATTCTCTCTCTCTCCCTGCAATAAATATATAAAATCTTTTTTTAAAAATGACTCGTTCAAGATCACGTAGCGAAAAAGTGCTGAGTCGATCTGTTTTCTGCCAGCTCCCCCAAATTCTTTCCTCCCCCATCCCTCACTGCCACCTGAGATGGGGGCCAACAGCAGAAACTGGCTTGGTGGCCAGTTTGCAGGCACAGTTGTTCTGAGGGAGCTGAACCCTGCTGACAAGGCCAACCACAGGGTGGGAATCAGGGTTTTCAAATGCCAAAGGCTGGACCGGCCTGGCCCCCGCACTCTGTGGTCTCCAGGGTGGGGCAGGGCCCCGGGGCGGGGGGAATACTGCCCACCAGGCCCAGCCCGTCTTCAGCCACAGGCTCTCTTGCTGGAGCCTTTGCCACCAGCTCCCACTAGGTGTCGCTGTCACTTTATTTTTCTGGTGGCCGAAGGTGAAACAAGGTCCCTTCAACTATTCAAAACCAGCTAAGTGGGCTGCCTGGAATTCCGTGGTTTTCACAGAAAACAGACTCCTCGTGCCGAAGCTGTGGGCTCGACGGAGGAGAGCAGAGGATTCGCATGTATTAGAGGCCTTCTGGATGTCTGCCATGGAAGTGACAGCCAGCGCCCAAGTGATACTCGGTCTGTCCAAGGCCCTGCTGGGCGCTCCTTACACACATTCACTCACTGAGGCCTCACGACGACCCAGGAGATAAGTACAGAAGCACAGAGAGGTTAAGTAACTGACCCAAGGTCACAGAGCCAGGAAGCGGTCCTTTGGATCATTTGGATCCTCAGGGCAACCCTCTCTGGTACGTGCTGCCCTCCCCCTTTTACAGATGAGGACACCAGGCTCCAAAACCCCAAGAAGCCCACATTCCCCAGCTCAACAGTGGCAGAAGCTGATTTCAAACCTAGGTCTCTTTGACTCAGGACAAAGTAGAAGACCTGGCGTCTTCCCTGAGAAGGAGAGAAGACTGGGTCACAGGGAAGGTCTCAGGTCCTTGGCCCCACATGCGTCCCCTACACGGGCCTGCGGTCAGCACTGAGGACGGGGCTGCCACCCTTCGCTTTGGCAAGGCTGAGCTGCTCTGCGCTATTTCAGGATTTGCTTCAAAGGAAACAGAGGAACAACAGAGTCTGTCACCTTGTGTGCCAACCGCTTGTCTGGGTATGGACAGAGAGCATCTGCCCCCTGCCCCAAGGATGAGGGCGCACTGCCTCCTGGGGGTGGCTCTTGTTGGGGTCAGCAAAGGGCACTATAAGGGATATGTGAGAGGATCTACAAGGAGCCTCAAGATTGTCCCTCTTACCCAGCTATGAGCTGCTGCCTGAAATCTCCCCTTTAGAGATGGATTTATTTAGTTGAGGGGATTGGCCTTTGTTAAATACAGATACCGCCCAGGAGAGTCTCAGCACTGTTCTCCGTACATTCCCACCCAGGCCTGTGGTAGAATGGTACACCGGGTCCCCATGGAGTTGGGACTCTACATGACTCACTGAGGACAATGAAATGGGAGTGAGTGTGGTGTGCCTCGGTTCCAGTGGGAAGCTGGCCAGCCCCGCGCTGTCCTGGATGCTCTCTCCTTCTACTGGCTACAGGGACCAGCGCTGCTCCAGACGGGGTCAGGTCTAGCTGCCTGGGTCCCCAGGGGAAAGATGTCAACCTCTGTGGACACAGGTATGAATGAGAAATACCTCTGTCAGGGGGCACCTGGGTGGCTCACTTTGTTCAGCGACCAACTCTTGATTTAGGCTCAGCTCATGATCCCAGGGTTGTGAGTTTGAGCCCTCATCGGGCTCCATGCAGGGCATGGAGCCTGCTTAAGATTCTTTCTCCCCCTCTCCCGCTCCCTCTCCTTCTGCCCTCTCTCCCTCTCTGAAAGAAAGAAAGAAAGAAAGAAAGAAAGAAAACACCTCTGTGATATTAGCCCCCAAGATTTGGGCGTGTTTTGTACAGATGGTATAAGCGAGTCCATCCTGACTGATACACCCCCAAGGCCCATTAATCTAGTAGTCAGACATTAACACCTTAGTGTGAATTTGCCCACAACCAGGACTTGGGGAAACCTGGAGCTTCACTGGGGGGAGGGGGGAAGAAGGAAGAAAAAAAATCTGTGTTGGTTAATTTCCAAATTTCCCAAATAATTCCAGTCCCCTGTTTCATATATATTGTACCTCAGATCAAAAGATAAAGTGTAATTTTCCTGATCTTAAATCGGGATGATTTTAGCAACCTTCTCAGCCCATAGAGTGAGGTAGGAATGATATTCTGGGACAGCCAAGGTTAGGTTCTAACAAGCCTCGGTCTCCTGAGACACTCACTTCTGGAACCCACCACTGTACCCCAGAAGCCCAAGCCATAGGAAGTCATGTGAGTCATCAACTCACCAGCCCCCACAGAGCTCGAAGCCAACTGGGCCCCATGTGGGTCAGTCATCTTGAACATCCAGCCCCGTGAAGCCTTCAGCCCGGGGCACCATGGGAATGCAACCACAGCAGAAATCCTGAGTGAGAACCATCCTGCTGAGCCAGTCCACCAGGCAAGTCAGGAGACAAGAGAGGAAGTTGCTTCAGCCACCCCGTTTTGGGAGTGGTTTGTTATGCTGCCCTCATTAAATAAATAGACCTTGGTGCCAGAAGTGGGGTGTTAATGTGCTCTTTTCTTAATCTAAAGGTTTCATCTCAAACTGGCATTGGCCTTGGCACAAGGGAAAAGGCAGAAGCCGAAAAGGCTCAGAGGAATCTGTCTGTGAAGGCTTGACAGACAGTGGGGAAGAGCACAGAGAAGGAGCTCTTCTGCTCTCAGACAGGGGTGGGAAGTCGGCGACGCTGGGAGCTTTAGTGACACTTCGTGGGAATCGTACTTCATGAACTGCTGGGCTCGACTATGAAGGTTTCCCGGCTGCAGGTGGCAAGACCCAGCTTTTGACAAGGTATCAACAGAGAGAGCAAAGAGAAAAATGAACTAAAAAGAAACTCTTTTTAAAACTTTAATTTTTAGCACAGTGTTAGGAACACAGAGAGTTCCCCTGGATCTCTGCCCCCAATATACACAGCCTCCCCCACTATCAACACCCCCCTCAGGATGGGACAATTGTTACAATAAGGAACCCACATCGACGCATCACTGTGACCCAAGTCTATTGCTTACACGAGGGTTCGCTCTAGGTACGTGCTATGGGTTTTTTTTTTTTTTTTTTTTAAAGATTTTATTTATTTATTTGACAGAGAGAAATCACAAGTAGATGGAGAGGCAGGCAGAGAGAGAGAGAGAGGAAGAAGCAGGCTCCCCGCTGAGCAGAGAGCCCGATGCGGGACTCGATCCCAGGACCCTGAGATCATGACCTGAGCCGAAGGCAGCGGCTTAACCCACTGAGCCACCCAGGCGCCCCCGTGCTATGGGTTTTAACAAATGTATTGTGACACGTCTCCGCGACTACAGTATCCTGCAGAACAGTTCACCTGCCCTAAAATTCCTCTGCGTTCCATGGATTCATTCCCTGCCCCCAACTCTGGGCAACCACTGAGCTTTCTACTGTTTTAATGTCTATGATTTGGCCTTTCCCAGATGTCATAGAGTCGGTATCATATAGTCTGTAGCCTTTCGGATTGGCTTCTCTTAATTAATTAAAAAGATTTCTCCATATCTTTCCAAGGCTTGACAGCTCACTTTTTTTTTCTTTTTTTTTTTTTTTAGCACTGCATAATGTTCCTTTGTGTGGACGTGCCAGTTTACTTATCCAATCACCCACTGAAGGACATCTTGGCTGCCTCCAAGTTTTGGTAATTATGAATAAACCTGCTATGAACACCATGGTACAGGTCTTGTGTAGACCCAAGTTTTCAACGCCTCTGGGTAAACAGTAAGAAGCAAGACAGCTGGATCTCCTGCTAAGAGTGGGTTTAGTTGTGCAAGAAAGTGCCAGACTGTTTTCCAAAGTGACTATGCCATTTTTCACCCTCACCAGCAATAAAGGAGAGTCTCCCTTGCTGGACATTCTCGCCAGTATTTGGTGTTCTCAGTGTTCTGGATGCGGGCCATTCTAATAGGCAATGAGCTCTAATAGAGCTCATTGTTTTCATTTGCATTTCCCTGATGACATATGATGTGGAATATCTTTCCATGGGCTTATTTGCCATCTGTATCTTTTTTGATGAGGTGTCTGTTAAGATCTTTGGCCCATTTTGGAATCAGGTTCCTTTATCTTTTAATTGTGGTTTTAAGAGTTCTTTGCATATTTTGGATCAGAATCCTTGATCAGACATGGTTTTTGCAAATATTTTCTCCCTGTCTGTGGCTTATATGCTCATTCTCTTGACACTGTCTTTTGCAGAGCAGAAGTTTTTGATATTAGTGAAGTCCGTTTGATCAATTCTTTTTGTAATGGATTGTGTTTGGTGTTGTATCTAAAAAATTATTGCCAAACCCAAGGTCCTCTAGGTTTTCTCCTGTGTTCTCTTCAAGAGACTATACAGCTTTGCATTTTACATTCCAGTCTATGTATCCTCTTTAGTTAATTTTTGTGACAGGCATAAGGTCTGTGTCTAAATTAATTTTTTTAACATGTGAATTGAGCATTTGTATGATTCCATTTTCTCTCATTTCTTAGCATATCAGTTATGCTTTTTGTATTTAGTTTTTTAGTAGTTGTCCTAGAGTTTGCAACATACATTTGTGACTAATTCAAATCTACTTTTATATTCAAAGTATGACTTATGACTAATTCAAATCTACCTTATAATAACAAAATAATCCCAATTCCTCCCTCTCATCCCTTGTATCATTGCTGTCATTCATTTCACTTACTACAAAAGTGAATATATATATATATACATATATACATGTTGTGTACACTTATTTGTTTATATTCTCTTATGTATATTTATTTGTGTATGTGTGTGTATATATACACACACAAAGTATACATAATCACATGCATTACTACTGTTATTATTTTGAGCAAACTGTTATGTGTTAGATCAATTAAGAATAAGAAAAATTTAAGTTTTCTTAAAAAATTTTATTTATTTATTTGACACAGAGAGAGAGAAAGAGAAAGCCCACGTGTGCAACCACAAGCAAGGACGATGGCAGGCAGTTTGAGAAGAAAAGGGAGAAGCAGACTCCCCTCTGAGCAGGAAGCCAGATGTGGGGCTCGATTCCAGGACCCATGACCTGAGCCAAAGGCAGACGTTTAACCAGCTGAGGCACCATGGCGCCTGAAAAAATGAAGTTTTTATTTTACCTTCACTATTCCTTCTTTGCTCTTCCTTCTTTTCAGATCCAAGTTTCTAACCTATATCACTTTCTTTCTCTCTAAAGAACTTCTTATAACATTTCTTGCCAGGAGGGTCTGTTGGCAACAAATCCCCTTAACTTTTGTTTGTATGAGAAAATTTATCTCTTTTTCACTTTTGAGGAATAACTTTGCAGGGTACAGAATTCTAGATTGGTGGGGTTTTTCCCTCCCACCGCTTTAAATATTTCACTCCTCTCTCTTCTTGTTTGCATCATTTCTGAGAGGTCAGATGTCATTGTCATTAGAGTGGTTTTTCCCTTTGACTCCTTTCGGGATTTTTTCTTTGACTTTCTGTAGTTTGACAGTGATATGCCTAGACGTAGTTTCATGGCATTTCCTCTGCTTGGTGTTCCCTGAGTTTCGTGGATCTGTGGTTTGGTTCCTGACATTATCTTGGGAAAATTCCCAATCATTATTGTTCCAACTATTTCTTCTCTTCCTTTCTCTCTTTCTTCTCCTTGTGGCATTCCCATGATGCTTATGCTTTTGCAATTGTCCCACAATCTTGGATTTTTTTTTTGTCTTTGTACCCTTTGCTTTTCAGTTTGAGAAATTCTCTTGACATGCCCTCATGTTCAAAGATTCTTTCCTCAGTCATGTCTAGTCTATTACTAAGCTCATCAAATATTCATCATTTCTATTACAGTGGGGTTTTTTTTTAAGTTTATTTATTTATTTAAATAATCTCTATACCCAACACGGGGCTTGAACTCACAATCCTGAGATCAAGAGTCACATGCTCCTCTTTTTTTTCATTAACATATAATGTATTATTTGTTTCAGGGGTACAGGTCTGTGACTCATCAGTCTTACACAATTCACAGTGTTCACCACAGCAATACCTTCCCCAGTGTCCATGACCCAGCCACCCTATCCTTCCCATCCCCTTCCCCTCCAGCAATGCTCAGTTTTTTCCCTGAGATTAAGAGTCTCTTATAGTATGTCTCCCTCTCTGGTTTTATCTTGTTTTATTTTTCCCTTCCTTCCCCTTTGATCCTCTGTCTTGTTGCTCAAATCCCTCATATCAGTGAAATCATATGATAATTGTCTTTCTCTGACTGACTTAGCATAATACCCTCTAGCTCCATCCACGTTGTTGCAAATGTAAAGATTTTGGTTTTTTGATGGCTGCCTAAGATTCCATCATATATATATACCACATCTTCTTTATCCACTCATCTGTTGATGGACATCGAGTCTCCTTCCATAGTTTGGCCATTGTGGACATTGCTGCTATAAACTTTGGGGTGTACGAAGTCACATGCTCTTCTGAGTGAACAGGCCAGGTGCCCCATCTATTACAGTGTTTTTGATCTCTGGTGTTTCTTTTGGTTCTTTCTCAGGATCTCCATCTCTCTGCTTGTATCACCCATCTGTTCTTGCATGCCATCTACTTCATCCATTAGAGACCTTAGTGTATTCATCATAGCTGTTTTGCATTCCAACATCCAGTCATATATTGTTCTGATACTTGCCATGTCTCTTCAAATTGTGTTTTTTGCTTTTTAGTATGCCTTGCAAAGTTTTCCTAATAACCACACATGACGTACTGGATAAAATGCATTTAGTAGCATTGTGGTGAGGTAGGGAGGGTGGGGAGAAGCATTCTCCAGTCTTATAATTAGGTTTTGGTATTTTAGTGAGTCTGTGCCTCTGGACTATGAGCTTCCAAAAGCATCTCTCAGGTTTTTTTTTCTCCCCCCGAAGAGAGACAGGATGTCCAGAATAGGCCGGAAGTGGGTATCTCCCCTCCTCCAGGTCAATATGGTCTGATAACAACTGAGGAGCTTAATTTACACCTGGGGCCTGATTTAGATAACAAATGGAGCTAATGCTGAAATGGGATAAAACTTTTGAGTCATTGGAGGGAGTCATTGGAGTACATTGCCATATGCATGTACCATGCATATGGCAAGGACATGAATTGTTGCAGCCCGAAAGCAAACTGTGGTAGTTAGTCTTAAATGATAGCCCCAAACAATTCTGCCCTCCTTTTACTATCATACTGTGCCTCAAAGGAAGAGGCAGAGTCTGGTTCCCACCCCTTGAAAAGTGGCCATCTTTAGTGATCCTCGACAAGAGAATACAGCAGGCCTGATGTTCTGGGACTTCTGAGCTAGGTTATAAGAAGACTTTCAGATTCCTCCTGGAATTCTTTTAATTCTTGCTCTTGGGATGATTCCCCTGGGAAGCCTGCCACCACTATATTGTAAGAAGTCTAAGACAAAGGACACATGTAGACTCTACAGTCAACAGTCTCATGTGAGCTCCCAGCCCACAGCAACTACTGTCAGTCATGCAAAGAGCCATCTTGGATGGTAGCTCATTCAAGTCTTCAGATGACTCCAGGCCCAGTTGCCACTTGACTGCAAATTCCTAAGAGACTCTAAATGAGAATGACCCAGCTAGGCATAGTCAACTCACAAAACTATGAGTGATAACAATAAACATTTGTTTTAAGCCACTACGTTTTAGAATATTTTGTTACACCAAGAGATAACCAGACAACTTCTACTGTATGATTCCAGAGACCCAGAAAAGAATGGGTGCTACCAGTTTTAGTTTGATAATGGAAAACAACAAATTACTGTACACTAAAGAGGAAAGACAAGTATACATCACATAATAGATGTTCAACAAACACTTGTTGCATGAACAAGCAAATGAATAAATGAAAGTGGACACGGCAAGAACAGATTTCTCCTCCTTTCCAGGTGAACAAAAAGTTCTGGCTCTCTTCTGCCACCAGGAAACAAGGCTGTGTCCCCAACTGGCCCTGGCCATGATGGAGGGGTGTGCCTAAGGACCTTTCCTATCATCCTACTCTAGAAAACGGAAGAGGCTTCCTCCACAGAGTTCTGGCAGCCTCCCTCCCTCCTCCTCCTCCTCTCCATAGCTCTCCAGTCCTGTTCAGTTCACAAGCATTTTCCTTTCAGCCTACCACACATTTCTATACCATTACAATGGCAAAGATTAAGTAATTAAGAAAATGACTCTCCCTTTTAAAAAAATTATTTATTTATTTGTGAGAGAGAGTGAGAGAGAACATGAGAGGGCAGAATGTCCCAGACAGAGAGGTAGACTCCCTGTGGAGCTGGGAGCCCAATGCGAGACACGCTCCTGGGACTCCAAGATCATGACCTGAGCCAAAGGCAGTTGCTTAACCAACTGAGCCACACAGACACCCTGACTCTCCCTTTTCTGACTCTCCAGCAGTTCGCCAGACCCCATGCTGATTCCAGGAATGCCTTAAAAAGGTCATGGGAGCCCAAGTCTGTGTTTTCTGCAGACATCCATGCAAAGGAGACTCTGAATAGGAAAAGCTCTTTAATTTTCATTGAGTCTTGGGGTCTGGACTTATTTCTTCCCCAGTCACTTACTGTGAAAGCTTAAGCAAAGAAAGTACTTAGATTCAGTCTAGTTTCTCCATCTATGAAGAGGGAATCATTGTCCTCACATCACACAGTTATTGTAAAAAGTAAGGCAGATGCACTGAGAGAATGTTTATTCAAATTAGCACAGAGCCTGGGGCGCCTGGGTGGCTCAGTGGGTTAAAACTTCTGCCTTCGGCTCAGGTCATGATCCTAGGGTCCTGGGATCAGCCCCACATTGGGCTCTGCTCAGCCGGGAGTCTGCTTCCCCCTCTCTTTCCACCTGCCTCTCTGCCTACTTGTGATCTGTCTGTCAAATAAATAAATAAAATCTTTTTAAAAAATTAACAGAGTCTGGGCTCATTGTTCACCCAATGAATGTCTATTTGATGATTTTTCCCCCATAACTATAGGACAAAAAGTTGCAATATTCCCTTCTGAGAACCTCAGACTTTGGGGTTTCTCTCTCAGCCTAGTTCAGAAGTACCACCCAAAACAGTTCCCTAAGAGAGTACTAAAACCGTGTCCTTCCTTACATGCTAAAGCACTATTAGTAAAGGAATTATTTACATGGGGTTTCCGCTCTAAATTCTTTTTCCTCCCTTCCCTTCTCTCTCGCCTCCCTTGGGAAAACCGAGTCCCAGCTGAATCAGAGATTACGAGGGTCTCTCCACTCTGACCCTGAAGATCTCCCTCTGCACCTCCTGAGTGTTCCTTCCCCCAGCCTCTTTCCCCAGGAAAGTAAATTCCTTTCACTCCTCAGCAGCCACTTGGCGTTCCTCAAAAGAACTGAGCAGCAGCCTGACAGAAAGGCTATAGTACTAGAAAGAGATCCAGGACATGCTAGTTAATTTTGTTGTCGACTTGACGGGGCTAAGGGATGCCTAGAGAGCTGGTGAAGCTTTATTTCTGGGTGTGCCTGTGAGGGTGTTTCTGGAAGAGATTTGCATTTGAGTTGGTGAACTGAGTAAAGCAGATGGCCCTCCTGCATGTGAGTGGGCATTATCGAATACACTGAGAGCCAGACTAGAACAAGAAGGGTGAATCTGTTTTCTCTGCCTGAGCGGAGACATCCTTCTCCTCCTGCCCTCAGACATTGATACTTCCAGTCCTTGGTATACTCGGGCTGTTTACCACTGACTTTCCTGGTTCTCTGGCTTACAGAGAGGACATTGTAGGACTTCTTTGTCTCCATACTACATGACCAGTTCCTTTAATAAATCTCTCTCTCTCTCTCCCTCTCTTCTCTATCTATCCATGTACCTATGAGTTCTGTTTCTCTGGAGATGTCTGACTAATACACAGGAGTTCTGGTGTCCAGTTTTGGCTCTTTCATCCACAGAATTACCTAAACACGTGATGAGTGCATGATAAGATCCCCGTCCCTAGAGATACTCAAGCAGTTCATAAAACAGCCTTGGGAGGGGCGCCTGGGTGGCTCAGTGGGTTAAGCCCCTGCCTTCGGCTCAGGTCATGATTTCAGGGTCCTGAGATCGAGTCCCATGTCGGGCTCTCTGCTCAGCAGGGAGCCTGCTTCTTCTCTCTCTCTCTCTCTCTCTCTCTCTGCCTGCCTCTCTGCCTCCTTGTGATCTCTCTGTCAAATAAATAAATAAAATCTTAAAAAAAAATTTTTTTTAATTAAAAAAAAAAACAGCCTTGGGAGACCTTCAGTTCAGTGAATAAGTGAATGACATAATGAACTTTATCTTGACGGCACTAAAGAGCCATGGAGGAACCCCGAAGTAGTTTACACTTGTCATAAAGCTTGTTTTAGGCTTGGTCATGGCACAAGGACACTTTCAGTTCATAAAGGTTATCGTGGAAGTAAGGCGGAGAGCAGACAAGGGTGGGAGAGGAGGAGAGTCTGGGACACCATTGGGAAAATATTGTGGTGACCCAGGGACACATCAGGGAGGCCTGAACTGGGGCACTGCCCCTTGACCTTGAGCAATTCCCTCATTCAGTCAACAAAAATTCATCAAGCCCCTAGCATACCTAAGTCAGGCATTGAGAATTATTACTGAGGGCAAAGGGGTAGAGACCACATTGTTTTGTTATTTAACGGTTCTAATTAACTTATTCCTTGGCCAAACTGAAGAGTTCCTTTACATTTTTCCCAATCAACAGGAACTGACTTGAATTGAATACAAGCGTCATGATAAGCCACACTGCTTTCAAGGTAGACCATCAAGCCTTGGATCGGAGAGATAGATGTGCGATGTCACTAAGGACAACGAGAAAGTTCCCACATCCCAGTTCCTAAAGAACCCACAGATGTTAGCACATCATCAGCTGAAGGGAACACAGTATGTCAGTCTGTATGTTTTCTTTAAAAAGTTCTTAAGGAGCGCCTGGGAGCCTCAGTTTGTTAAGCGACTGCCTTCGGCTCGAGTCATGATCCCAGAGTGCTGGGATCGAGCCCCACATCAGGCTCCCTGCTCAGCGGGGAGCCTGCTTCTCCCTCTCCCTCTGCTGCCCTGCCTGCTTGTGCTCTCTCATTCTCTCTGTCAAGTGAATAAATAAAATCTTTAAAAAAAAAGTTCTTGGGCCCATGACTGCTTTGCAGAGGCCCCGGTCAGCTGCGTGCTCCGGCCTCACATTGTCAGAACACAACTCCCCAGCTCCTGCTGAGGCTCCCATGAATACTTAGGTGGAGACTGAAACTGATCCTTAACGAAGAAAGTAGAGGGAAGAAGTTTGGTTTAACAACAAAGGCAAGGAGAGGAGGAAAGAACATTCTCATTGTGTTTCTAAAAATAGCTCAAGTCAAGAAACTTCATTCCAAGTTGTTCGAATATGAGAAATTAAATAGAAATCTGGTGTTGTCATTATTCCAATAGTTTATTGGAAGCAAAGCACATCATTTTGATTTGCATGACAGCACAGACAGAAGACAATCTTCTATCCAATCTCGTGCAAAAAAAAAAAACATTTAAGGCAACAGGGACCACCTTTGGTTTGTGAGCTCGTTAGTCTGGGGCTTGGTATGTGCCTGTGAGAGAGGGATCAGGACAAAAATGACCAACAAGATCAAAATGGCGGTACATTTGTCGACTGCTTCTGTTTTCACCTTCACTTTCCATCTATATGCTCTGGCTCTTCATCTCCACACCAGGAGAATATGGAAATTAGTCTTAGCTCTCCACTAACAGATCCTAGACTCTTTAGACCCTTGACCTGCCTGGGTCTCAGTTTCTTCATCGGTGATGTGGGAACAATTTCACAGCCTGAGTACTTCTTGAGCGGCTGTGAGCATCCCATGAGATTACCATCCATGGCGTGATTTGAAAAGTTAAAGGTGCCTTGAAAGCACAAGATGTTGTTGACTCTCCAATCATCAGCCATTCATGCCCGAAACAGCGAATCCCACTCTAACACCCCACATACTTCATTCATTCATTCACTCATTTGTTCATTCATGCAACGAGTATTTTTTTAGTACCCACCCTGTGTTAGGGACTGTTCTGGGCACTGAGGGTATATCAGGAAACAAAACATCATTCTTGCAGCTTATACCATAATGTGAGAAGATAGATAATAAATCAACAAATAGGGGCACCTGGGTGGCTCAGTGGGTTAAAGCCTTTGCCTTCGGCTCAGGTCATGATCCCAGGGCCCTGGGATCAAGCTCTCTGCTCAGTGGGGAGCCTGCTTCCCTCTCTGTCTCTCTCTGCCTGCTTCTCTGCCTACTTGTGATCTCTGTCTATCAAATAAATAAAACCTTTTTAAAAAAATAAAAATAAATAAAGCAACAAATAGAAACTATGTCATGCAGTAGAAACAATATAGAGAAAAATAAAATATACGATGAAAACCCTAAGTCTAAATACTACTCTGATAGAAGACAGTGCCTGTGTGCACATGTGCACGTGTGTATGCACATGTGATGAGACGGAACATGTGTGGAGAAAGCAGGGAGAGGGAAGGGGAAACGGGATAAGAGGTAGAAGTACCATAGAAGTGCATGTGTGTAAGGATAATTTTGCTGGTAAGATTTGGGATGGAATTGTTTTGGAGTTTGGAAGAACATAGAGTCCAAGACCTATTTATTCTATGATTCACTGTTCTGGCTTTGTCTGGACAGGGGTGGGGAGAGAGTCTAGACAAGGTGTCCCGTGGGGCTCAGCAGCGGATGACCCAATTGTGGGAAGCAGAATGTGAGTGACTGGGGAATGGCCCCTGTCATGGCCCCTTCCCTGTCAGCACTCCCTGAACATTGAGATGAGAATGAAGTGGCACCTTCCTGGAATCTTCTAGAACTTCTCATGGCTCTCTGGTTCCCAAGCTTAACTCCTTCCTGAGAGAACACTGGCCTGGAAGCTCTGAAGGCCCAATCGTTGTGCCCTCCCCAGGAGGTGAGAGCGTGGGCTCTTCTCCCCACCCTGACTCCAAGCAGACTCTCTGTTCACCTGGGCTCACCTGGCTTGTTCTGGCTCTGATTCTAGAAGAGTAGCTTACGGCCATTTCAGGCCACAGTGGATCCTCCATATTTGGTCCCTATTATCTAGTTAGCCTTCTGAGCCTCTGCCTCCTCATCTAGAAAATGGGCATAACAGCTGCTAGCTCCTGGGGTATATCACGAGTTTAAGGATTTATCACGAGCCACAGGCACTGTGCTAAGTACATCACAAGCATGACCTCCTTTACTTTAACAAAATTCCGTAACTAGTATTGTACCCATTTTACAGATGAGAAATCTGAACAGAGGCAGTTAAAAACCTTGCCCAAGTTCACCCAGTTGGGAGACTGTAGAGCCATGACTCAAAATCAGACTTGTCTGTCTCCAAAGCCAGCGGGCTTGATTAATGTTTATAGAATACCTCAGTCATAGTAAAAGTATCGGTTAACTAACTGCTAGCAAACAGATCACCCCAAAAGTTAGTGGCTTAAGACAACCAC
This sequence comes from Mustela putorius furo, assembly GCF_011764305.1. NCBI lineage: Eukaryota > Metazoa > Chordata > Mammalia > Carnivora > Mustelidae > Mustela > Mustela putorius. The sequence goes on from NW_025422010.1 coordinate 41,534,679, forward strand.
CATTTATTTAGTCCAAAATTCTGCAGGCCAGTAATTTAGGCGATGCTCAATCGTGTGGTTCTTCGGGCTTCTGCTAGGCTCCCTCGTGCATCTGTGGTCAGTGACATGGTGGCTAGGTGTCTCTGCCCACACGCGTTGACTAGCTGTGGTGGGACTGCCACAGTCCTCTTCTATACAGTCTCTCATCGTCCAGCAGGCCAGCCTGGGCTTGTTCCCCTGGCACTGACCTAGGCTTGGAACTGGCCCCCTTCCATCCCCTACTTCTGTACGTCACAAGCCAGCCCGGATTTGAGAAGTGGGGAAAGATTGCTAGCAGGTGCTGCAAAAGGCACACTCAGAGGGCACAACGTGGGGGGGTTATTCACGAAGCAATCAGTCACTCCCAACAGGTGTTCGAGAAACAGCAGGTGGTGTTACTATGAGATCTATTTTGACAATGCCCATCAGACATTGTTATGTCGTTATTACTCTACTGTCACGAAGTTCCCCAGAGAATGCTTTGTAGTCATCTGGACTCTTCCAGTGACAAGCGGGCAGGACCATACCTCATCAGGAATCTCGCTCCCCTGTCAGCTCTCATTTCCTCCATGATGGCATCTGGCTCCCTAATCTCCATGAAGCAGCAAAGACAACGCCAGCAGATCCAAGCTTCCACTCTCCCCGCCCATCCTGACTTGAAAAAGAATGTCTCCAACCCAGCACCCTAAGGAAAGCCCTCGAATGAATTCCACTGGCTCAGGTGATGTCCCCAGGCCTTCCCATAGCTCCTGTGGTCACTGGTAGACCAGGTCTGAGTCACAGCTCTATTCCCGAAAGAGGCGGGACTTGCCTTTGGAGGGTAAGATCCCTGCTCTGTTCCCAAGACAAAGGGGAGAGAACACTGAGAAACCCACACCAGAGATGTCAATCACCCACCTTTTGTCATTCCTACAGAGGAACACCTGCCCAGTTTCCTGGACCCTGTACATTGATCTGAAGTTTCTAGGCTAAAATGCACTAACAAGATCTTAACTGTTTTTTGTTGTTGTTGTTGTTTGTTGTTGTTGTTGTTGTTGTTAATGTTAGAAAGTCCAAGGGAGCTTCTCTGAACTAAAGCAAAATCGCCTTTAAATGCCAATTGCAAAATCCTATAATAAGGATATTGTAAAAGGGCTGAAAGAAGAGCTATGCAGATTAGAAAGTGCACGGAACAAAAAACAAACCCAAACAACACAGGATAGGCCAGGAAGCCGGTAAGGAGAGAGGGAGGCCTTCTGCATGCGGAATATACTGGATGCTTTATTCCTGGTCCAGGGAACATCCTGGAATGGAGCCTGTGCAGAAGGCTGGAGAAAAAAAGAGAATGCCTGGCTTCTGCCCTAGAGATTCTTCTCACTTTTAACCTTGTGGCTCCCACAGTCCTGACTCCGAGTGACCTGTGCTCAAATCCTGACCACCCAACTTAACAGCTGTGTGATCTCGGGAGGGTGATATGCAATTTATTGTCCCGACCAGGATGCTTTGGAAGGGGGGGGGTGTTATTAATGATTTCACAAGGGCAACATAATGTATGGTCATTCTCTCTTAAGTAAAACGATAAATACTTATTTTTAGCGTCATAACAACCAATGTAATATTTGCTCGGCACGTCTTATTAGACTGTGCTCCGTTCTTCATATACTCACTGACATCCTGTGACAGAGAAACAATGATTATCTCCATTTTTCACAGACGAGGAAACTGAGGTTTGGAGAAGTTAATTTTCCTAAGCTTGAGGGGAAGAGATGTTTCAGGTCTCCTATAACCAGGCAGTAATGAGACTGTAAGGAACCATTAGAACTAGAGCATTCTGGGTGTCCGGTTGGCTCAGTGGGAAAAGCTTGTGACTCCTGATCTCTGGGTAGTGAGTTTGAGCCCCACGTTGGGTGTAGAGACTACTTAAATGAATGAATAAAAACTGAAAAAAGAAAAAAAAAAAGAACTGGAGCATTCAAAGGAGTGTCCTCGCTGGGAACACTCATCTTGAGAAAGGATGCAGTGATCACCTGGTACTCATTACGGAACCTGTGTTTGGAATTGTGCATTGAGAATGTCCCACAGATCCTGAGCTCCCCTTTGAGAATCATTTTGATGGTAGAAAGTTTTCACCCATGGAGGATAAATATGGTTTTTTAAAAAATATGGTCTTTGAATATAAATACGGTCTTTGAAAAGAACCTGAAGTGAAGAACCTTTGAAAAGGTACTGAAGTGATCATCTAAAAATTTATTTTGACTTCTGGCTTCCACTTAGAATGTAGAAAACTAAAAGAGTGTCCCCTCTTCCTAACAACAAGGAAAACAAAACCCAGAAAATCTACAAAATCATGACTTTTCTTGAGCCCATTGGAAAAAACTCATGCCACAGGACCACATAATTAACATGAAATCTAGGGAAAGACAGGCTCCTCCAAGGTTAGACAGGACATGAGCACTGGCACTCCTGTAACAGAGTGAGAGAGGAAGACCAGGCCAACCTACAAGTCAAGAAGAAGCATCCAGCTAAAAAGATGGAAGAATCACGAAGGCCAAGTGTGGCTAGCTAGCACAAGACCACAGATGCCCGGGAGCTGCAGACATCAGGGACCTACCACACCACTCAGAAGTTCTTCTCTGGAAACCTCCACCAGGCACTCAGAAAGATTAGGGACAAGATAGGAGACCAGAGAAAACCTTCCTCCACGGTTCAGGACTGGAAGAAAGGAGTAGACTTGGCTTTAGGAAAAGGCATGAGACCACACCCCCATCTTTCTGGCAAAGAGAGGGGGAAGGGCAATGGCCCTATGGCTTGTAGAGCATGAATGAAGATACAATGCAACTGGAGTAAAGGAAAAGGCCAAAGTTTCAACTCCCAGAGGAGGGAAAGGATACAGTCCTGGGCCTAGCATGAGGTCTCATGCTACTAGAGGAAGGTCAGGATTACTAGGAAAAGCCCCACTTCCAAGACAGAGACCAGAGTCTGCCCAAGGCTGGGGCTGAGTCCAGACACGAGAGGACCCTACTCCTGCCCTTCCACACCCACCCCCAGGCTGGCAAGCATCACGGAACAAGCAATAGCAGTCTGCACTGGGGGCATGGCAAGACAATGGGAAGGAAGAGCTTCCCTCTGTGGAGCAGGCACACTGGAAAACTGAGGGTAGAGAAAAGGTACAGAAAAATCTTTCTGGTATCCCAGCCCCATCCCTTAGCACATGGTGTTGCTCACCAATAGAACACATAAAAAGAGAATCAGTAAATATTGAGCTGACCTGTGTAGCACTATCAACCATCTTGACCTAATTGAGTTTCTAGAACATTCCAAAAGATGACATCTAAATACACATTCTTTACAAGTACACATGGATATTTACCAAGATAGTCCATAAAACAAACTTCAACTAATTTAAAAGAATTGAAATCATAGGAAGTATGATCTCAGACCATGATGGGATTATACTAGAAGCAGACAAACAGAAAGATATCTGGACAAGCCCCAAATGTGTATATATTGCATATCCCATGTTCAAGTAACTGAGGAGTCAAAGAAGTCATGTGAGAATTAGGAAAGATTTTGAGTGGAATGAAGAGGCACCTGGGTAGCTCAGTTGGTTAAGCATCTGACTCTTGCTTTCAACTCAGGTCATGATCTCAGGTTCACAAGATCAAGCCCAATGTCAGGTTCCATGCCTAGTTCGGAGTCTGCTGGGATTGTCCCCCTCTCAGCCTCTCCCTCTGCCCCTTCTGCTCTCTCTCTCTCTCTCGTTCCCTCTCAAATAAATAAATATATCTTTTAAAGAAAGAATTTAGGGCAGCTGGGTGGCTCAGTGGGTCAAAGCCTCTGCAATCGAGCCTCACATCGGACTCTCTGCTTGGCGGGGAACCTGCTTCTTCCTCTCTCTCTGCCTGCCTCTCTGCCTACTTGATCTCTGTCTGTCAAATAAATAAATAAAATCTTTAAAAAAATAAAATAAAATAATAAAAATTTAAAAAAGAATTTAAGTGGAATGAAAATGAAAACAAAACCTACCAATTTGTGGAGCGCCCCTAAAGTACCACTTAGAGGAAAATTATAGAATGAGATGGTCACATTAGAAGATGAACAAATGTCTCAATTTGAGGGAATTAGATATCTTAACAACAAAGTGCAGATCAATGTATTTATTTAGGTTTCCTTTAATAAAGCTCAGCAATGTTTTAAACTTTCTAGAATAGAGGTCTTGCGTGTCTTTCATCATAAAGTTTTGAGTTTACAAAAAAAAAAAAAAAACAAAAAACAAGAAAAATGACCTTAGAGCATAAAATAAAGCTTTCACTGTAGTTGGGGATATAGTCCAAATCAAATCAAAAATAAAGTTTCCCTTATTTGTTGTATCAAAAAATATCCAAATAACCACTAAAAATGAGACACTGCTAGTTACCACTTATCCAACAGGCAAAGCAGATTACCAGCTCCTTGAAAGCAGGAAAGGGTCTCTTTAACTGGATTTGAGCAACCCTGGGGAGATTTCTCTCCCCGGATGGGGCTCCCTCGGAAGCATTTTCAAAGACTGATTATACCTCTCAGCTCTGCTCAAGTGGCACCCTGTCGAAGATAGCGTCTTCAATGACAGCCTACCATCCGTGTTCAGCGTGAGTCTTACATGTCTCCAGCGGCACCCTGTGTTTACCTTGATCTTCCCTTGTGATTAGGTGGGTTGTGAGTCACAGAGACTTGAGACACAGCGACTCTGCCTACAGAGTGTGTAGTAAACCTACACACGTTTACTCACAGAGAAAACCGTCTGAGGGCAGGCATCTGGGGCTGGCATGGCAACTCCAGGAAACGACGCCTTCATTCCCTCCCCTTTCGACTCCAACATCCTTCCTGCGTGATTTTCACCCTCAAGGTCACCACCTGTCCAAAATGGCAGCTAGAAATGCAGCCTTTGGGTCCACACTGCAGACACCAGAACGGACCAAGGTCCTGGCTACCCCACACAGCATTTCCACTCCTGTCACATCGGCCAGAATCTCATCTGGGGCCCGCACCTGGGTAAAGAAGCCTGGGAGGTGTAACTTCTCTCCCGGGTAGCATTGTTTCCAGCGAAACATCGGGATTCTGTTACTCCCGAAGGAGGAAAAAAAAGAATGTGGAGGAGCAACCGCTCTTAGTACACCGTGTTCTAATTGCCTGGTTGTCTGTCTCCATTACAAGCATATGTATCCTGAGTGCCTAGAGCGGGACCCAGCATAGAGTAGGCACTGAAAAAGATTTTTAACTTTTGTATTGAGGTTTATTACACATACATGAGTGTGCACATCCCTGAGTGCACTACTCTTCAGAGCATGTGTATATATTATATATATTGTATAAAATATATATATGAAGATACAGCTATCATATATATACATCAAAGAATTTTCACATATGTAACCACCACCCAAGTCAAGATGTTGGGTTTCCGAAGGTTCCTTCCCACCCCTCCCGGTCAACTTCTCCCATAGGTAACCGCTATTTCTGACTTTCCTCACTGCAGTTAGTCCTGCTTATTCTTGAACTTGGTGTAAATGAAATCACGTGGCACTTGACATTTTAACAAACTAGTGATTTCTAGGAGTTCCTAGAGTTCCACACAATCTAGATTTTCTGGGTGAGGCTTCATTTCAAACAGCTTGCTGCTGTATATACATTCTTACTTCCTAGAACATTGGGGTCCTAACTGACATACTCAAATGCTGTCAACAGACATCGTATCGTGTAATTCCCTTTGGCCTGCAATACTTTCACCAGTAAAGTTGTTCCATTTGATCTCCTTTTTACGTGATACGTGTCTTAAAATGCCACCTCCACCAAGAAGCCTTCTGTGGCATTCCCAGGAGAGCCTGCGCACTCAGCATGAACGCTGTGGGGAGAGTACTGGCTGTGGGACAGAAACAAAAGCTGGCAATGGAGACGAACAGACCCGGGGCTGGCCATCTGCAGCACCTTCCGTGGGCCCAGTGTGATGCCGTGCACCAGTCCAAACGGCCCGGCTGGAGAATTTTCTGCTGCTGTCACTCCCACCATTGACAAGGAGCCATCACCCTCCTTGCCGGCAATCAGCTCATTCTCTATTGGTCAGAAAGAGTCAAGTGGGCCCAGATTCGTTCACCAGGCCCGGCAGGACGCAGCGAAAGCTTGGCAGAAGCGTAAGCAGCAGACAAAAGGCTGTCAGAGCTGGGTCTGATGCGAAGGCAATGCTTCTTTGCAGCAGAGCGAGACATCTCCCTCGCAGATGAAAACGCCTCCATTCTTCCTGGAAACCACCTCTGAAAATTTGTCCTGTCGTGTGGCAGGCTTTGGCTGTGATGAGGAGGTTGACTGGGACAAGGGGGAAGGAGGAGGGGGGTAGGAGGGCCAGAGGGCCTATGCCCCCGTGAGGATGCGATCGTTGCTGTTAAGGTGGGAGAATGGGAACACGTGGCCATGTTGGCCTTGGCACCAGCGTGCTGGCTTCCTGCTTCCCTGCAGTCCTAGGTATACCAGCTTGCCCCAGGAGGTGTCCAGAGAACAGAGCTCAAGCCCTAGCCGCCTACCCCAGAGCTCCCAGGGGAATACTGAGAGGCAGCTCCCCTCCTGCCCCCGAGTGGAGTGGTAAATGGCAAGACTGGATCATCTCTTCCAGATACTTCTCCCAGCTTGGTTCTGAGCTCTCTCCACCCCATCGTTCTTCCTTCCTTTTATGTGTTCTAGGACCTCAGTGCAATTCAACTTTGTAGAGTCAGGTGGTGATGACGTCCCCAGGCACACTAGTGGGACGGTCCTGGCAGGGGTGGGGGGGCATGCCACTCACCCGCTCTCCTCTGGAATCTTATGCATATAAGTATAGTTTATACACACTTGAGAAATAGTGTGTGAATACCTCAAAAGGGGTCCAGATGAGTCACAACAGAAAGATCTAACTGGGGACATGGGGCACTTGCTTTGTCTCAGAAGTGACTCATTCTCCTAAGGTCGATCAGAATGATTCTCTGCTCTTTTTTCACAGAAGAAGAAGAAAGAAAAAGAAGTTTAATCTCCTGGAGGACAACTGGAAACCCACAGTGCAGTCACCTTTCAAGGCCTCTCAAACCCTGTTATAGGCTGTAATGTGTCCCCCTCTCCCCCACTCTACTCATATGCTGCGGTCCTAACCCTTCAGGACCTTAGAATGTGACTGTATTTGGAGAAAGGGTCTTTAAGGAGGTGATTAAGCTAAAATGAGGCCATTAGGGTGGATCCTCTCCATCTGGTGTCCTCAAAAGGAGATAAGGACAGATACACACACAGAGGGAAGACATAGGAAGAAGGTGACCATCTCCAAGCCAAAGGCAGAGACCTCAGAAGAAATAAACTCTGCCAACACCTTGACCTTGGACTTCCAGCCTCCAGAACGGCAAGGAAATAAATTTCCCTTGTTTAAGCCATTCAGTCTGTGATCTCTTGCTATGACAGCATGAGAGCATTGATAGGAGCGCTATCTCTTGTATAAAAGTTTTATTTTTTATATCCCAAAGTGTGGTTATCATTATGACAAATCTCTATGTTTTCTAAAACCTTGTATTACATAGCAGCGGTCCCTAAATTTTTTTCTTGGCACACTTTCATAAAAATGATTCCCCCACATCAGAAAACGCCCCCCTATTCTGGGGCACCTGGGTGGCTTGGTTAAGTGGTAGAGTCTTGGTTTCAGCTCGGGTCATGGTCTCAGTGTCCCAACTCTGAGCTCAGTGGGGAGTCTGCTTGAGGATTCTTTCTCTCTCTCTCTCTCTCCCTCTCCATCTTCTCCCCATCCCCACTTGCTCTCTTTCTCTCTCTCTAAAATAAATAAACCTTAAAAAAAAAGAAAGAAAGAAAGAAAAAAAAACAGAAAGAAGGAAAATGTCCCCATTCTACTGGAAACCTACTCCAGAAAGTGTCATCTCACACACTTGCACAGAAAGGACAGCTCCCTATCACAGGGATTCCCACTACAAGGCCTGAATCACATGTGGGAGGAGGGCAAGCGTGCTTCACCACAGCACCCTGGATGAAGCGGATTCACTACCTCCAAGTTGAAAGTCGTTGTAACACAGTTTAAAACAAACAGTTAAGTACTTGCGATATGCTTCTTTATCTTCTGTTCTATTTGTTTAGGTGTATAAATTTCATCTTCTTGTTTCAGTCTGGATTCCCAGGAGGCAGAGCCTGAGACAAGGGTTTATATACAAGTATCTTATTAGCGAATGGGGTCCCAGGAAGTAAAAGTGAGGGGTCAGGGAGAAAAGCAGAGCAAGAGAAAGTCAACAGAAAGCTGCATTCTGGCTTTGCTCACTTCTGTGGGTGATGAGTTGCCTGGCCCCACAAGTCCATTTTGGAAGCCACATGAAACGTGCCTGGAATCATCCCTCTGGGTAAAGAAAAAGGACAGCATTTATCTACCAGTTCCCAGCTACCATTGGTCATTATGGTTCCATGGGGTGGACGCTGACTTGCCTGTGCTTCCCAACTCTGTACACACTCCACGCACAGTCACTGGGTGGATTCCCACAAGCCCCACATGGCTATGTCCGAGCAGTCTTAGAACAAGAAATGAGAGGTTTGGGGGCATCTGGGTGGTTCAGTCAGTTGAGTGTCTGACTCCTGGTTTCGGCTCAGGTCCCCAACCCGTAGTCATGGGATCGAACCCTCTGTTGGGCTCTGCGCTCAGTCTGCTTCAGAGTCTCTCGCCCTCTCTCTCCCACTCATTTTTTCTCTCTCTTCCTCTCAAATAAATTTAAAAAAAAATCTTTTCAAAAATAAAAGAAAGAAAGAAATGAGAGGTATGAATAGAGCTATCCTAAGGATATACAGTGCCTTGGATGTATTTTTGTCAGGGCTCCAACTACTTAGACAATTTGATTAGAAAAATCTATTACAAATTTCACAGGCCTAAGAGAAATAGCGATTTGTTAATGAGAATTTAGAATAATGGACAGAGAATAGGTACTGTGTGTGTTTGTTTGTTTGTTTGTTGTCCTATCATGAGAGTGAAGTTTTTTTGTTGTGTCCAGTCACCACCCCCCTTCCTGTTCAGGACCATGAACTGTCCTTCCTGTTCAGTCCTCACTAATCATAATTGTAGGAAAAAGGTAGCAACACTGTTATTACTCATCATGGCATGACTCCTTTTGGAACCTGTTTGCATTGAAACAATACAGAGCTTCTTGCCTCCGTGGTGGCCTAATACCATGTATTTAATGCTGGTCCCATCATTATTCATAATGATGCCTCACCTGTGATGCCACCCCTGAGTACTGGCTTCTAATGACTCTCTTGAAGGTTGTTAAAGGGCTTCACTGAGATGACCACAGATTTACATCTTATTCAGGGTATGCAGGAAAAGGCCGATGTAAATTCATTTCCTGGACATGCATGTTCAGTGTGTCCCTCTAACTTTCATGATATAAACAGAACATCATGTCTTCCAACCATGCCCTCCCTGAACCCCTAAGCCTCTACTTGCTGCATCCCAGAGTGTAATCTATATGTTGAGCCACCCATTCCCTGCCATCAAAAGGAGGAACGTGGGAAGCCTATGGAGAGACTGAAGAGAGCGGAACAGACTCCACAAGGCGTGTCCATCCCTCCTTCAACAAGGCCTTGGGCTTAACCTGGAGGGCATGAGGTCAACACTCCGTCAGAAGGGCGCACTGTCATTGAGAGCAAGGATCTGGGAAGTCTTTGGAGGACATAGGAAGGGTCATCCTAGAGGACTGCCTAGTTGGAACCAGCCAGAGATGGGCCCATAGGCTTGAATCCCAGAGCCTGGGACAGCTAGTTGACCCCTTACATGGTGTGTGTGTGTGTGTGTGTGTGTGTGTGTGTGCGCTTTCACATTTATGTGTGAGTGTGCACTTATGTATGAGTGTCTATGAGTGTGTGAGTGGGTGTTTAAAGTGTGAGTGGGTATGTATAGATGTGAATGCGTGGATGTGTGTGTGAGTGTATGTGGGTGTGTATGTGAGTATGTGTGGCAGTGTGTACATATGTGTATTTATGGGTGAGTGTATGTTTATATGTGAGTGTGTGCATTAGTATTATGAGTGTGTGTGTATATGTCTTATATACGTGTAATGTGTGTATGTGAGAGTGCATATGTATTTATGTGTGAGTATGTTATGTTTATCTGTGTGTGTTTCTATATGAGTGTGTTTCTGTGTGAGTGTGTGTCGATGTGTGTATGAGTGTGGGGGTGTGTGTGCATGTGAACGTGTGTGTACATGTAACATCCTATGGGAGAAATAGGGCCCCAGCCCCACGCGGGCGGCAGTCCAGGTTTAGGAGTACTACAGAAGCTTCGCGGAAGGACCAAGCAGGGATGGGCCAACCCTGAAGCTTGCCTGGATCCAGGGCCGGTACCAGGTACGGGCAGGTGACAAGGCCACCCACTGCAGGGGTGGTGCCATAGCAGGCTGATCGGAACCCTTTAGAAGCAGTCACTACAGCAATGGCTTGAGGAGGAGGCAGCCAGGCCTCAGCCACCTCTCCAGGGTCTGGGAGAGCCTGCTGGAAGCCCCCTGAGGGGTCAAACTCCCTAAGGACCTCGTCTGCTCTTTTTCCTCTCCGCCAAAGCATTTGGCACAAGGCTGGGGATTTAGAAATAAGCTCTCGGTAAACACTTAAATTTATTCCACCTGTCATTCAGAACTGTTTGCTGAGGGCCTGCCTCTTCTACGCCAAGCAACACTAGGCTTCATGGAGAAGACAAGGATTATACCACACCATCCCAGAGCACAAAAAGCCTGGCTTATCTGACTGCTCGGCTGAAGGAAGCAACCAAGAGTCCATCCCTTTCCCTAAACGTTGTAGGGTGGCCTCTCCATCAGCTCTGGCTGCCCTAGCAAAATAAACACCCGAGACCAAGGACTTGAATGACAGAAAGCTATATTCTTACAGTTCTGGGGGCTGGGAGTCCAAGGCCAAGGTGCCTGCCCGGTAGTTTTCATTCTGAGACCTCTTCTCTTGGCTTGTCGGAGGCCGCTGTCTCATCGTGTATTCACACGAGCTCCTCTCTGTGAACTTTCTGCAGGGAGGTGGTGGGGAGGACAGAGAGAGAGAAGACAGAGGAGAGGGAGACAGAGAGAGAAGGTTCTGGCTCCCTGGCGTCTCTTCTTACTTGGGCACCAGTCCCATCATGAGGGACCTTCCCTCACCGAACCCTATTTACCTCCTAAAGGACCCATCTTCACATAACATTACAGTAAAGCTTAGGGCATCAGTGTATGAATTCAGGGAGGGCAAGGTGGGGTATGGACATAGACATTCAGCCCATAGCAAGTGCCCAACCCATATTAAGGACTCAATACATATTTGCGGAATGAAAGAACACTCATATTAGGAGCTTCAGATGATCCTGCCCATAATGCGGACTTGCATTTGGGAGCTATCGTGAAGTCCCACGAAGAAGCATGTAACAAACATCCCCGTGTGTCCACTCTTGGACTTAGCACTGATGAGGAATGCAAGGCAAGAGATAAGATTCACGTCCTCTCAGAGCTAATGATCCCACCAGGGGAAGAGAGAAACCCACAGAAAACAATCAAAGGACCAGATACGATGGAAGTCTGAGAGTGAAACCCTGTGACTTAGGCTTCAGGGTACCTATCCGCGCGCCCTTCACAGCTTAACCCGCAGGCTGAGGTACAAGTTCCCTAGGTGTCTACTAAATTAGAAAACAATAACCACAAAAATCAGAGGTTATTTGATGGGAGCCTCGACCCAGAGCCAGACATTACAGAAACAAATACACAGAAGGTGTCTTTGGTGCCATCCTAATACACCTTCCAGAACCTTCTGGATTTTGCAGTTTTGAGGTATGCGGACTTTCTCTCCAGCTGCTCAGAGCTGCTACACCAGCGCATCCCATGGCCTGCTTGCCCAGGACAATGAATTACACCCTAAACCTGTGTCCCACCACCCCACGTTCACCAGCAACACCTACCTGCTCTCCTTCTTGTCAAATGGTATGAATCACCTGCTGATTAACACCAAGTGACTGCAGACGTCTGCACGAGGGCTCCCTTTGCGTGGGGTTAGGCTTCATCCCCCTGTGCCTGGAGAACACTGGCTCTTGGGGAGCACCCTGAGTGCCCTTCTCCTCCCCCAGGATGCCCGACTGGGAATTTTGAGTCAGGTGGTCATCAGAGGCACTCTGAAGGGGCCATTCTGAGAATATAACGCTTCCCGGATGTCTGGAAAGCCCCATCACAGAAACGATACAACCTTTCTCTACATGTACAAAAGAAATCAATATTTTCACTCTTCCAGTAGGAATAAGACATCAAATGCCAATATCACTTATCAGGCTAATCCAGGGATCTATAAAAATCATTTACAATCACAATCTTAGAAGTCATCACATCAAAGGTTCTCCAGCCTGGCCTTACTTTATGAACTGCACCTGGGAACTTTTAAAGTACATGAATGCCGTGGCTCTACCCCAAATACATTGATGTGTGGGGCCCCTGGCCACCCATATTTTCAAAAAGCAGCCGTAGGTGACTCCTGTGTATAACCGGGGTGGAGAACCATGGATCTGGACCCTCGCAGCCTTCACCCCATGGCCTTATTCATGAAGGAGCGGAACCAGAGAGGGGGCATATGACTTGCCCAAGGTCAAGGGCCAGATGGTAGTCAAGCCAGCCTAAGAACCTCGGCCTCTCGATTCCTTCTCAGAACTCTTTCCTCTACCCGTGGCTATACACACTAGTGACCCCACTTCTCCCCAGTGGAGCTTCTGAGGAGGGATGAGTGAAAGACCAGGGGAGCCAGAAGTCTGGCGGAAGGAGGAGAGGAGCCAGGAAGCAGCGGGGAGAAGCCACGGTCAAGAGGAGAAGGCCATGCCAAGAGGCAGCCGCGTTAGCTCTGTGCACAGCTGCCCCCGAAGGAAGAAGAACGTAGTGTAGTGCTAAGATGACACTCTGCGGTCATTGTGACGGCATCCACAGTTACCGGCTTTGCATCGCTGTGAATGTTACCACAGTCCCCAGACCCAGGCACCATTCCCAGCTCTGAAAAGGCCGCGCTGGGCCTGACCTGCTCCTTTCACTGCCCCCGGGGAAAATTGCAGTCGACACAAATGCGGCCACTCCCAGGAGACAATCCTACTGAAAGGGCCCTGTATCTTAGAGGCTGCACAGAACACCCAATTATCCCCTGGCTTCCCCAGGGAGAGAATGGAGAGGTGTGGGTTTTCAAAAGCCAGCAGCCCTCAGGGCTCTATTATGGGGACACTCACATAGCCGCCATTCTCCAAACGCCACTGAAGGTCACGGGGACGCGGGGCAACAGAAGCGCTTCTTTGGGGCTTGGAGAATAGCCTCTCTTCCTGCCCTGGTGCCGTCGGGGGAACCCCAACTTCTATTCTTAGCTAGAGAAACAAAGATGGAGGCCACTGATACAGACTCTCCGTATGACACGGGAGGCGCCCTCCCGGCCAGCCCTGTGGGGGTTTTGGACAAGACCCAGAGAAAAGTCCAGGAGGGCTTTCTCTCGTCCAAGGTCACTGTGCTCTGTGGTCCCTCTTCCGGCCACCTCCCACCCCAGGCCTCCTGGGGTCTTTTCTCAGCATCTGGGACTGCCCGCTCCGTTCCCCGGACTCGGCCTGCTCAGGCTGTTCTCTCTGCCGTGTATCTCCAGCCGCACTGGCAAGGCCCTCAGAGCCAGAAACACATCCTCCGCTCGTTTAGCTTTGCTTCCCCGTGGCTATTAATACAGTACCGAGCTCACCATAAATCCGGGGCGATGAATATTTCTGGATCGAAAGAGAAGACATTTCCTTGTTTCCAAGTCTGAACCTCTGGGCTTCGTTTCACTCTTTTTATTTCCGCCACGGGAAAATGTTTAATTTTTGAAAACGCACATAGAGCTCATGAAAAGCGTTTATTCTTAAATTCCACAAGTATTTGGAGGAGGGAGTATCCTGTAGTGTTACAGAGTATGGAGTCCTCATGCCTGGAGGTTAAATCCTACTTCTAGAACTTACTATCAGGGTTACTTTGGGCAAATAATTTAACTTTCTCAAGGCTCAGTTTCCTCGTCTGTAAAACGGACTCGATATTGGTGCCTTGGTCCTTGAGTTGTGAAAATTAAATGACATAATGCAAGCAACGCTCTCAACGTGCCGCCTGCCACCTGGTAAGTGGTAGATAAAAGTGAAATACCATCATTCATACCGGGCTCCTGGGTGCCGTGGTCGGTTAAGGATCTGACTCTTGGTTTCGGCTGAAGTCATGATATCAGGGTGGTGAGATGGAGGCCCGTGATGTGTTCCCCACTCAGCAGGGAGTTTCCTTGGGATTCTCTCCATCTCTCTCTGCCCCACCCACTCGTGCTCTCTCTCTAATAATAATAAATCTTAAAAAAAAAAAAGAAATGTCATCATTTATTGAGCAGCTACATACCTTCTAGGCATCATGATGCAGGGGGCTAGGCCTACAAAGGAGAATAAAGCAAATGAATGGCTTAAGACTTGTAACGTGGGGTTGGGAGGAGGACCAGAGGAGATCAGTAAACAGCAGTGTTACAACCGCAAAACAGGTATGAACAGGGTATTTGAGCCCAGCGCAAGGAAACCACCCAGACTTCCTGGAGGATGACAGCTAAGTGAAAGATGAGCAGAAGGGCTGGAAGTGGAGTGGGGATGGCACAGCAGGCAGAGGAAACCACGTGAGCCGGAGCACAAGAAGTAGGGGCAAGAAACAGCCTATCAGGCCGAAGACGGGAAAAAGCAAGACAACGTGAAACGGGCTAGCCACCTTTGTCTTTTTTCCCCATTGCTGGTGCTGTCCAACACAGGTGCCTCAGAGCGAGAGATGCACAGGACGCATGCCTCCTCGGTTTCCGTCTCCTTTCCTTCAGGAAGCAGGTGCCTAAGGGAGGAGGAAGAACCAACAGACTAACCGACTCAGGCCTGCGATCTTGCACTTCGTGGCATCACTCCCGAGAGGCCCTGCATGCCTGCAGAGGCTGCAGGAATGAACGGCACGGCCGCCCTGCAAGAGGAAGGTTCTGTGCTCACCTCTAGAGGCAGACAGTCTGCAGCTTGAACCCAGGCTCCACCTCTTGGAAACCTCAAAAGTTAATATAACCTCTCCAAGCCTTACTTTCC
The DNA here is from genome assembly GCF_011764305.1 of Mustela putorius furo. Taxonomy (NCBI): domain Eukaryota; kingdom Metazoa; phylum Chordata; class Mammalia; order Carnivora; family Mustelidae; genus Mustela; species Mustela putorius. Next base: position 41,549,803 of record NW_025422010.1, read on the forward strand.
TCCTTTATAAAATGGGACTGACACCCCCACCTCAGAAGGATCCCGTGACCGTTAATGGAAATCATGCACGGAGTAAGTCTGCTGCATATTAAGTGTTCAAGAAAGGTTAGTGGTTACAATTGGTGATACCGCCATCGCGAGGCTAGCTGCTGTAATCTGGCTCAGGAGTTTCATGCCGTACTATGTAGCAGATGCTTTGATAGCTGATGATCTTAAAGCAAATAAGACATGGTATATGTCCTATGTTTAGCGTCTAGTTTAATGGCGGAAGGAGACAAATAAGATTTTAGGTCACAGGTCAGGGTGTGGGTTCAACAGCAGAGGTAAGCACGGAGATGTGGGAACCCAGAAGGGCATTTAACCCACTTTTGGAGGCGGTGGGGAGAGGCAGTCTGCTAAAGGCATCTTCAGGATACGACTCATGAGTTGAGTCCTAAAGGATGAGAAGTAGAAACTGTGAATGGGTGGAGGGAAGGAAAAAAAAAAATCAGCAATGGCTCAAGGAGGAACATTCCAGGTGATAAAAACGAGGACATGATTAAGATTACTGGCGAGTCTAACCCACAGGCTAGCCTGGCAATGACGGGAGGAAAATGTGGCGTGGTGACCGGGGAGCCATCTGATTGGAAGGCTCTGCCAGAATCATGGTTTTCAATAGCTTACCATTAGCAAATGTGGCAGAACGTGCTGGTCGCCGACCAAGTATCCACGCTTCCCTTCTCCCTCACCAGCAGGACTCCGTATGTTGAGTGTGACAAATGCCCAGGTAAAAATCCATTTCCCAGTCTCTCTTGCAAATCAGGGTAGCCAATGAAATGTAAGCAGAAATATATACTTTTCTTACTTTTCATAATAACAAATACAAACATCTCCCAAAGCAGAGAAATTGTATAAGAACTGCCATGTACCCTGATCATGGGTTATAGCTATCAACATTTCACTATTCTGGGGCACCTGGGTGGCTCAGTCATTAAGCATCTGACTGTAGCTCAGGTCATGATCCCAGGATTCTTGCTCAGCTTCTTGGTCAGCAGGAGGCCTGCTTTTCCTTCTCCCACTACCTCTGCTTGTGTTCCCTCTCTCGCTGTCTTTCCCTCTGTCAAATAAATAAATACAATCTTCAAACAAAACAAAATAAATTTCACTACTCTCATTTCATCAATCCTTCTAATTCTCATGTCTTTTTTCTTTTCCTAGATCTTTTTAAAGTTTATTTATTTATTTTTTTAGAGAGAGTGAGCACCCGGACAGAGGGAGAGGGAGGGAGAGAATCTCAAGCAGGCTCCACACTCAGCATGAAGCCTGAAGCAGGGCTTGCTCTCACAACCCCGAGATCGTGACCTTTAGCTGAAATCAAGAGTCAGACACTTAACCGACTGGGCCACCCAGAGCCCCTAGATTATTTAAAGCAAAGCCCAAAGGTTATATTCTTTCCACACATAAATACTTCAGTATATCTATCTTTCCAAGAAATACTTCCTTTTTTAACATAACCACAATACTAATATCATACCTAATAAAATCAATAATAATTCCCTAATAGTATCTAATGTGCAATCTGAACTTCTTTGGGACATCTTTTTTAGGAGACAGATTTGGCAGAGAATCAAAGTGTCCCTTTGCCCTGTGTCCCATTCCTCTGCTGTTAGGTGATACCCAGGTGGCTAGAGCTCAAGTCACCATTCTGTGACCATGAGCCAACTTTGAGATGGAAGCCATGCTTGGGGGAAGGCGGAGTGGAGAGGCGGGCAGAGCTGGTGCTCCGGGAAACGTGGAGCTACCACTCCAACGTCAGACTGCCCCATTCTGGATGTTTTTCGGTTTCTCTATGTTGCTTTTTTCTTTTTATGAATGAATGGACTTTCCTTTTTGAAAGCAGTTTGGGGTTTACAGAAAAATTGAACAGCGAGTACAATGTTCCCATATCTGCCCTCCTCCTCCCCCACAGTTTCCCTTACAATTAACGTCTTGCACTAATGGGATACATTTATTACAGTGGATGAGATGATATTGATATATTATTATGATCTAAAATCCACAGTTTACATTAGAATTCACTCTTGATGTTGAACATTCTGCAGGTTTTGACATTCGTATAATGACTTGTACCCACCATGGCACTTACCATACAGAGTGGTTTCACTGCCCTAGAAGCCTCCCATCATACCTCTACTCATCCCTCCTTCCCTCCCCTAGAATGCTTAGCAAACACTGACCTTTCCAGTCTTTTGATATAGTTTTGCCTCTTCCAGAAGGTCATATAGCTGGACTCATCCAGCTTTATCTGATTGGCTTTTTTTCAAGTAGTGATATATATTTAAGATTTCTCCATATATTTCTGTGGTCTGAGAGCTCATTTCATTTTGGTGCCAAACACTCACCATTGCCTGGATGGACCACAGTTTATTTACGCATTCACCTACTGAAGGACATCTTGGTGGCTTCCAAGTTTTCCCAATTATGAATAAAGCTGCTATAAACATCCATGTGCGGGTTCTCGTGTGGACATAAGTTTTCAGTTCGTTTGGGTAAATACCAAGGAACGTGACTGCTGGATCACATGGGAAGGGTATGTTTAGTTCTGGAGGAAGCTGCCAAATTGTCTTCCAAAGTGGCTGTACCAAAAAAATTTTTTTTAAATGTGAGAGAAAATCCCTCTCATTTCTGAAGCCACTGTAACTTGGGTCTCTGTTATTCACCACTGAATGCAAAGCCTGAGTGAGATCGTGGGGAGACACCTGCCGAGTGCTGACGACCTGGACAGAAATCTTCTACCAACACACAACACGTCATCTCATCCAAAAACCAGTAGTTACTGCTCTTCAAGCCACGTGTGATTTTCCATGGACATTTCTGCTTCTTTTTCATGAGAAGGTCGGGAGAGATTGCCAAACGCATAACGAACCCATGGCTCTCTCCTGTTCCAGTTCTCTATTAGCACCGGCAATCCAAGAAAAAATTTCAGTTTGTCTTGGCTTATTATTTACGTCTTGCTAAGGACTCTTCAAGTGATTTCTTCTTCTGGTGGGTGCTTGCAAACTGTTTGCTTAATAATTCGTTCCACATGTCTTCTGGCATTTCTCTGGTCCTTCATAATTTCACCAAGATTAAGGATAGTGGTTTAACAGTTGAGTCTACAAATCCTTTTGTAGTTGGAATCCTCAAACACTGTAGTGAGCAAATATTCCCGACTATCTTTATCCCGTAATCAAAATCATTTTAGCAATTTGATTTGGTTTCATGCTGGGCAGTAGTTGTGTACTGGGAGAGCTATATATACATCACACTGTTATAAATGAATTCCTGTTTTAAGTGAATGGGGAAAGCTCATCACGAAAGAGGATAATTCAGTGAATCCTTCTATAAAGCCAATAATTCCATTATATGAATAATCACCCTCTAATTTAGTTCTCTATGAATATGAAATGTTCATATATTGAGGGTTTTTTTTTAACCTATGGAGATTATAGATGAACACTTGCTTGTATTCCTTTTCTCTCTTTCACATTTATTATCATTATTGTCTTCATTGTCATTTGTTGTCATCACCAGAAATGGCACTAAATTTTAGGAACATTAGAAAAGAATTGCATTACTAGCAGTTGTCCTGCTCATCCGGAAGCAGACCTTGTTCTGTGTTGAGGAATCCTACAGCCTCCTTCAGTGTCCATGTTCAGTGGTATATAATAATGACTTATTTATGTGGCCTTGAACAAATCACCAACTATATAAACTCTGTGTATCTCAGTCTCTTCATCAGTAAAATGGGAATGACAGAGCTAGTTAAAGAATCAAACGAGGAGGGGCGCCTGGGTGGCTCAGTGGGTTGAAGCCTCTGCGTTTGGCTTGGGTCATGATCCCAGGGTCCTGGGATCAAGCCCCACATCAGGCTCTCTGCTGACCAGGGAGCCTGCTTCCTCCTCTCTCTCTGCCTGCCTCTCTGCCTACTTGTGATCTCTGTCTGTCAAATGAGTAAGTGAAATCTTTAAAAATAAAAAAAATCAAATGAGGTAACTAACATAGACTGTGATGAGGGTTAATTTTATGTGACAACTCAATTCAGCTATGGAGGGTGTCCGCAGAAAAGAGTAGCATTTGATTCAGTAGACTGAGTAAAAATCATCCTCATGTGTGTCTATAGATATATACATACTTATGTATACATATGTATGTATATATGTATGTATACATCCTCATGTGTACACACACACACACACACACACACACACACACATACATCCTATTGGTTCTGTTTCTCTGGAGAGCCCCTAACACAAGATACGAGTGTCTAGCCCATGCTAATATGTTCAATTAATGCCAGCTATGATAATTGCTATTAGCAGATGTGTTATTAAATGGTGGGGTTAGACAGGCCCTCTTCTTCAAAAGGTAATTATGACCACAGACACCCATCAGGATGGCCACTACCAAAAAAAAAAAAAAACAGAAAAATTATAAATGTCAGCAAGAATGTGGACAAATCAGAACCCTTGAGCACTGTTGATAAGAAAGTAAAACGGTACAACTGTCATAAAAACAATATGGAGTTTCCCCCAAGAAAACTAAAAATAGCATGGCCATAAGATCCAGCAATCCCATTACTGGGGTATACTGGATGTATCCCCCCCCCACCAAAAAATTGAAAGCAAGGACTCAAAGAAGATATTTGCACACCCGTGTGCATGGCAGTATCACATGCATTAGCCGAAAGGTGGAAGCAATCCGACTGTCCATCAACAATGGATAAGCAAAATGTAGTATATACACACAATGGAATAGTATTCAGCTTTTAAACAGAAGAAAAGTCTGCATGGACTACTACAGGAATGAACCTTGAGGATGTCATGCTAAATGAAATAAGCCAGTTATAAAAGGACAAATGCTGTATGATTCCATGTATATGAGTCCTCTGGAGTGGCTAAATTCGTGGAGACAGAAAGCAGAATGGTGGCTACCACAGGCTGGGGGAAGGGGAATGTGTTTTTATTTAATGGCTATGGAGTTTCCTTTTTGCAAAATGAAGAATTTGTGGATGGAGAGTTATAATACAACAATGTGAAAGTACTTAGTGCCACTGAATTTTAATATAGAAATAGTTAAGATGGTTAATTTTGTGTTATATGCATTTTACCACAATTTTAAAAAAAATTTTTTTTAAAACAGAAGAAAAAACCCCGTCATTCCATAACTAGGGGTTTTATATACCTAGGAAAAGGGAATATACCAAGTGGAAGGAGAAAGGAGGGAGTGGAGAAGCCAAGGGGAGGAAAACCTGGAATGTTCTTTGGTGGAAGTGAATGGATGCCATCGTCGACAGGTGGACCCCTCAGAGCCTGCTTGCCTTTAGCAAGTATCCTAGAAGCTCCTTCTCTAGCCCAGTGGCCTCAGGAAGCACAGCATAGCTTAGGACCTGCTTGTCATAACCACAGCTTCCAGAGGTAGGCCCACCCCAGGAAGCTGGGACTTGAAAATTACAACCCAATAGAGAACAAAAGAAGAGTTCACTAGTGGGGCACTTGGTGGGGGGGCTCATTCTTTAAGCATCTGCCTTCGGCTCAGGCCATGATCCCAGGGTTCTGGGATCGAACCCTGCAGCGGGCTCTCTGCTCAGCGGGGAGGCTGCCCTTCTCCCTCTCCCACTCCCCCTGCTTGTTTCCCCTCCCTTGCTGTGTCTCTCTCTGTCAAATAAATAAATAAAAATCTAAAAAAAAAAAAAAAAGAGCTCACTGGTGCTGGCTTAGTAATTAAATTACAAGGTGATTATTAGTCTGCCCAGGCAAAAAGATTACATCTGAGTACTTCAAGTAGCCTAAAACTCAAACTCCTCCCAGTAAAAAAAAAAAAAAAAAAAAAAAACCCTAAACTAAATTAATGCCATTTTCTACCAATTACAGATGCCCTCAGTGACTATAAGGTTGTCATGGCAACATGCCCGCTGAAAGGGTATGTTTGATAAGGCCTGAAATAAAGTATAGCAGAAAGGGAACATTTCACTTCTTATCTCTGTATTAGACCAAAATTGTTTTCTAAGATGGAGACAGGCCAACTCTGCAGTCTACAGCCTGCTACTCTCTCTTCTGTAGCCCATCTGAGGCCCATCTCCTGCAGGGAGAAGGGCAGCTCCAACATCTCGCCATATAGCTCCCTCCCCCTGGGATGGTCTCCGATTCAATGTCAGTCAAATGGTATCATTCCTTGTTTTTTTTGAAACCCCCTCTGCCACTTCCTCCAAGCAGGCTTCCCTGATGCCCTGGCAGTCCAGTGCTCTCCACACCAGATTCAAAGCCATTGGTGAGCTCTGCTCATTTTAGACTTTACAGAAATTCTTCAAAGAAGTCAGCAGAGCCCCTATACTGGCTTAAAATGGAACAAAATCAATTCAAGCATTTCTTATATTCTTTATCCAAGTATCAAATTTGATTTAAATTAGTTAACTCCTGGGAAGGTGGTCATAGGCAACAATGTTGTGAACCATACTAATAACCACGGATGCATTCCAGAGAAGTTTCTGGCAAAGCACAACTCGTCAATGAGATCTGATGTTGAGTGCACCAGAGGAGCTTCTATTTAAAGAAACTACAGTTACTCCTTTTGTAAAAGAGATAATCATCTCATAAAGTGCCTCTTGTGTAAACTCCTATTTCCATATATTAGGTATATTTTAGATCTTAAAAAGCTGTCTCGAATCCTTTCTGGAAAGAGTGGCATCTAAACAAATTCGATAATCAATATTGTCAAAACAGAAAAAGAGGTGGGGCTTGTGGATCTGTGTCTCCACATGGGGGAAAGAAGAACAGAACCTTGGCTTCTAGAGCATTTGGAAGCCTGCTCTGTATTCCCCAGGCTCTGCTGACAGGGAAGAGGAGGATTACTGTGGTGGTGGCTCAAGCCAGAATGAATCCCTGAGTCTGGGCCACACTCTGCTCAAACAACAAATCTAAGGGTACTCCTGGGGGCCACAGAATAAAGTCCAAATGAGTCAGATTTTCCTCGCAAGTTCCACAGAGCCTATCCCCAGGATAGCAACAGAAATACCAATAATAACCAAAAAATAAAACCTGAACTTCATTGAGCCCTTACGATGGGCAGAGTGTTCATACACATGATCTCACCTAATCCCCCTAACAAGGCATGGAGACAGGCACTATTATTTCCTCGTTTTATAGAGGACACATGGAAGCTCGGAGTTGTCTACCGCTGTCACCCGTTTATAAAAGGTGGCCACAAGATGCAAACCCTGGTCTGTCGGCCCCCGGAGGCCAGGCTCAAACCAGCTCTGCATTCCCAACTTTCTGGACCTTCTGCCTCCTCCTTCCCTTTGCTGACTTCCACCCTGCCCTGGCTGATTTCCATATAGGAGCCCCAAGCCTTCTCATGCCCTTCCCATGCACAGAACACTCAGGCCTCAAAGTCTGACTCAGGTCCCGCATTTATAAAGCCTCCCGGGACACTCTGGCCCTCAAGACACCCCTTTCCCTGGACGGGTCACTCTACCAGGATCATATATCTGGCATGTCTCAGGTTTTACAATTATACTCCCATTTTTCTTTAAAATGTGTCTGTCTCGGGGCACCTGAGTGGCTCACTGGCTTAAGCCTCTGCCTTCAGCCCAGGTCATGATCCTGGGATCCTGGGATAGAGCCCCGCGTGGGACTCCCTGCTCACCCGTGGGCCTCTGCTTCTTCTTCTCCCTCTGCCTGCCACTCTGCCTGCTTGGGTGCACTCCCACTCTCTCTCTCTTTCTCTCTCTGTCAAATAAATAAATAAATAAATAAAATCTTTTAAAAAAAATTAAAATACCATATTTAAAAAAAAAAACCTATTGGGGTAATAAATAAGTCGAAGGAGGCATTCAGATTTAGTTGACTGCATTTTCATTATTTCCCGCAATCATTTTATTACTAACAAATTGGGAAACGTGACAGACATTCAAAATCCAAGATACGGTATGAGTCCCAAAATGAGCCACTGGGGTGCCAGAAGAAAGTACTGTGACATTTATTGATATTCACTTTTATATTAAATATGGGCAAAAAATGGGGCTCCTAGGGGGCTCAGTCGGTTGAGAGTCCAACGCTGGGTTTTGGCTCAGGTCATGATCTCAGGGTCGTGAGATGGAGCCCAGAATGTGCTCCCTGCTCTGTGGGGAATCTGCTTAACATTTTCTCTTTTTCTGCCCCTCTTCCCACTTGCACACCTGTGCTCTCTCTTTCTTCAAAAAATAAGTAAATTTTTTAGATAAATAAATAAAGACAAAAAATAATCTCAGACTTTTGAATCATTAATTGATAAAAATTTTCAAATTACATAAAAATATTTATTTTGTCTTTATGGGGAAATGGGTGGAGGGGGGTGAACTAGGTGAAGGGGATTAAGGGTACGGTTCTCATGACGAGCACTGAGTAATGGGCAGAATTGCTGAATCATTATATTGTACTCCTGAAACTAATCTAACTCTCTATGATAACTATTTGGAATTAAAATTAAAAACTTAATTAAAAAATAATCACACTGTACACATTAAACTTATAGAATGTTTAAAAATATTTATTTCATCTTTAGAGCATCACTTAAAGTGTCTATTCTGGCAAATAGAATAGCTAGCTAGCTAGATAACTGGCAAACATATATTATAGATCCAAAAGTAGTTCTTGACTGATGAGATATATGAACGGAGATCCTTCTTCTATGGCATAGAATCATTTGGGGCATTAGATTTACACAAACAAACCCATACACATCTCGAAGGCTCAGTTTAAAAGAAAAATACACCTCATTATAAATGCACTAATGAGGAAGAACAATGTGTCCTACAACTGGAGGAGAGGGGATCCCTGGGGACTTAGAGAAGATGGAGCCTCCTGTTAGGGATGAAGGGGTGTGGTTAAGCTCCTGGGCTCTGAGGTCCACAGCCCTGCCTGGACCATCACCTACCCTGCTGGCTGTGTGCCCATGGGCATGTTATATCACCCCTCCTCTGCTCCTTCTACTATAAAAGTTGTTATGTTGAAGAAATACGGTGAAATGTTTCTTGCTGCCCGGCAAATAGTAAGTCCTCGATTAATATATTGGCTAACTGTTTTTTGAAAAAGGGGGAGTTAGAGACTGTGGAAGGTTCATGGCCAAATTATTCTGCAGACCTTTCAGAATAAGATTTAGGAGACAGGAATTACAAGGCAGTGGAAAAGGGAGACATCTAGGATAGAAAAGGGAAAGGCATCTTCAGGAGGGGGAATTCCCAGTTACAGGGATCTTAATGGCCCTAATTCCTCTCTCTCTGCATTTTCTGCCTCTGAAGCTGTTCTAGATGTGGGTCTTTTGATTATCAAGATCAGAAAACCACCCAACCTAGCACAAACGAAAGGGAATTACTACTATAAGGATACAGAGGTATCAGGAATCTGAGAGAGGTACAGGGGATTGAGAATCAGAAAATCAGGAACTGAGGTTATGCTGGACATCTGTGTTCCTTTTCCCCACTCCACCAATCCCAGCTGACTCCTCTTGCACCTGGCCCAGCAAGGCCACAGGTGGGAAAAGAGGGGCACCCAACCAATGATGAGGAGCAGTCACCAATGAGCAAATGTCTTTTAGCCCCTTCTTGCAGAGTCCTGAAAGAGGGAACCTGATTGGCTCAGCTTATCCCCTGGAGCCTGGGCCACTCACGTCTAGGTCTAGCCAATGGCCTGCGGTCCCCTGAATCAGGCCTGTACCTTTGATCCAATAAGCCTGGCTATGGCTCCCAGGGTGAACATGGCATGGTTTTTCCCAAGTGTAACCTGACATTGAAACTCCTTTCTTGCAGGGATGTAGGGGTGTCCCTTTGCCCACGTCCTCATCCTGGACAAGGCCACCATGTGGATAAGAAGCTCATGCCCCTGACCTATGAGGTCTGACCTTGAACTCTTAGGGACTTGAAGAAGGCCTGACTACCCATGGGCTTTATTTACTATCCTTGAATCTTGCAAAACAAGATCTACCTGCCTTAGTTTCCCTCATGGGTTTCAGGGCTTTGTTTAACAGAGACTACAAATCCCTCTTGCTGTGCTGGAATGAAACAGCCTAAAATTTACCCTTTTGGCTGCTTAATTTTACAGCTACTTTTACCAGCTGGATTGTAAACTTCTAAAAGGGATAACTTCTGGTTTGGAAATAATCTTTGAGATTGTAGAGTCCAGCTTCCCATTTCACAGGTGTGGAAACTAAGCCCGGAGAGGGGAAATGTCACACAGCAGCATAGGGTCAGATGGGACCTGGAAGCTGCCCTCACAAGCTTAGCCGCCCACGGTCCTTGCAATGCCTGACGCATAGCATGTTCCCGATAAATACCCCTTGGTTTCCTTCTTATTTAGCTTTTGCGTTTTACAAGCTCAGTGGTTCTCCATTGATACCCATCCTCCCCCACAACTTCAGCCCTAAAGGATCACTTTCCATCTGCCTTTCAGATGTTGGTCTTTGGGGCTATGGAGTGGAAGCTGAGAGGAGGCATGGGTGAAATATAACCTGGTTCTATCAAGCCGTTATCTCTCCAGGCCAACACCACCGTAACCGAGTACAGACACTAGACGGGCAACTTCCTTCCTTTTGCTGGGCCAGCGGCCATCGGACTGAGGCATGGGGAACACGCTTAGTTTCCACCTAAAGACACCTCTCCTGCAACATCTCCCAGGCCAATGCTACGCAGCAGGGATTCTGGCCAAAGCTGCCCTCCTCCCCCCAGGTCCACTTTCCTCCCAGAAGCCTTCTCTGACCATGCCAGCCTACTGGGAAGACTTTGCTCCCTTGACGTCCCCCTCAGGCAGTGTGGCACTTTGTCATTTCCCCTAATGTCACACGGTCTCCTCAGCTCCTGAAGGCAGGGTAGCCTCTCACCCCGACCCCGCACTCCAGTGGGCTCCCACAGCTTTGCAATAAAGGTACCGACTGATAGAGGAAAGGCTGGAAGGTGGGCAGAAGGAGAAGGAAGGAGAAAAATGGAGAATATCCCTCTCTGCTAGTACCTTAGGCATGCGTGAATTAAAGAAAGCAGATGCTTAAAACAGAGAATCATTCTGACTTTCAGTTTCTAGGCTACGTGGTGACCAGTCAAACAAAGGCAACTTAGCTCTACCACAATTAAACCCATTCTGGTGGCAGTTCATGAACTGGGCACTCAGCAGGGTGGGCGTAAGAACCACTACAGAGCAAAGAAGGAAGGACACCAGATGAGGACCACCTAGAACCCTGGGCCTCCCGTTCTGGGAAACTTTGGTCTAAGGGTCCCACAGAGCCTCCCTCTCAGAGATCCCCACTCCAGCCTGGAATCCGCATCCTTAGAGGTCATTTCAGAGAGCTCTTGATAAGAAGCCAAACACTAGGGGCAGAGAATCAAAGGCTTATCTTTACCCTACATTAAGGAAGGCTTATCAGACTGGAGGTAAAGCAGAGAGCCAGGCTCTGTTAACCTAGGGAGCAGGGGGCAAGTGTTGACACACAGGGAGAAGCAATGCAGGGGCCCAGCACCCTGCCCAGAGAAGCCGCCCCGGCTGGCATGACACATTACAGGAGTCCTTGGGCAGCAGGGTGGGGAGGTGAGGGTTAGGAGAGCTGGGCCAGTGGTGGTTGGGGACTAGAACCAAAGGTTCCTTGAAGATGAACCTAATCTATTTCACACACGAAGGTGAGTCACGCTCCAGGAATCTTCCTGGCAGCATCAGCTCTCCCAGTAACTCCACAGAAAGAAAAAGTCAGGGATGCTTCTCTTGGCCCAGAAGGACCGTGGGCCTAGGAAAGGAATCTGCTGTCACTGAGCCCTTGCTATGTGGCAGTGCCTGTGCAAAGACTTTATCCCCACTGGTTCTCACAAGACCAAGAATGGTTGAACACACTATCCAAGGTCACCATGTGGAGGTTAAGGAAGCCATCCAAGGTCACAGAGCCTGGAAGCTCCATGCCTGCAATTCAAACCCAGGGGTCAAGCTGACTCAAATCTGTTGCTGTCCCCACGGGTTCTCTCACCTCGGGCACACTCCCCAAACAGAGGCGTGTACTCTCCACGGATGTTTTGCATTCTGCACATTGCTCAGCTTCTCCTCACCTCTAGGGGTGTGATTTAAAGCAGAGGCAAAACCAAGACCCAGACCGTCCCATTCTTGTCTCTTTCTAGGTGCCATGCATAGCATACAGCACTGCAGTGCTGCAAAACAGCACTGACAACAAAGGGTAGGTCCATGGGAATGTGCAGAGTGGAGAGACTCCTGTACTATTTTGTAAACCTAGGAAATCATCCAGATGTTAAAGCATAAAAATAACACACTGCTTGAACCAATGAGGCATAAATGTTAAAAGGGACAAACCTGCAGGAAGAGTGAGGTATGCTTAAACATGTTCCTTTGGTGGAGAGGGGGTCCGGACTTGGCACCCAGACAGCTGGCTTCCTATACCCCCTCTGCCGTGGACCTGCTGTCTTCCCCTAGGAGGGAGAAGATGACACGCCCCCATGCCCTTTGGTACAAGGATCAAATGAGCTTTCCTGCAAGGCGTCGCTGTGGTTATACTTTGCTTTCCCTCCATAGTTTGGCTCATGCTGAGCCTCAAGCCTGGAAGATAGGCTCTCCACTAAAAACGAAATCTCACGCCTCCTTTAAAGGATGACTTCAAGCCTCATCTCCAGTGAGAAGCCATCTCAGGCTCCTTCTGCCCTCCAGATCCACCTTCCATTTACTTTCCCCCAGGCTCCTGCTCCCAATAACCCCCCATCAGTCTGCCCCACCTGCCTTGCCAAACTGCTGGAATTTCGGAATTTGCTTTCTTCTCTTTTATCTGGAGCCTTTGAAGCCTTAGTCAGATGTCTACCCCTTCCTTTGCCTTTCTTAAAAATCTTAGTGATTTGGCACCTGGGTGGCTCAGTGGGTTAAAGCCTCTACCTTCAGCTCAGGTCATGATCCTGGGATTGAGCTCAGGCTCTCTGCTGGATGGGGACCCTGCTTCCTCCTCTCTCTCTGCCTGCCTCTCTACTGACTTGCGATCTCTATCTGTCAAATAAATAAATAAAATCTTAAAAAAAATTTTTTTAGTGATTCTTAGGTCAAGTGCCACCTCCTCCAGGAAGCCTTCTATCCTGCAGCCACCCTCCATCCTGGTTGGCTGCTCCTGCAGAGGGCTCCTTAAAACTTTCTGCTTATCCCTGCGTTAAGTGTTGCCTTTGCCTACATTTTCTTTGACTGTGGACCTCACACTAGACTTTGAGCTCCTGGAGAGGAGGAACTAAGGGTCTTACTTGTATTGGTGTTGCAGACATGTCCCATCTGTGACAAGTGCTCACCAAATGTTATATGTGGTAATAAATGGATTTCTACTGCAGTCATGTGTCACACAGGTCCTCAGATGACCTTATAAGCCCCTTGCTTGGAGGGGTGTACAGCATCGTATATTTCTCAGTAAGGCCTCTCTGTCGGAACCTCAAGTGCCGGGCACTTAGTAGGTACTTGGAAAACATTGGTGATCCGGTTAAGTGATTCTGAATTATCCACTGCACTGAATTCTCCCAGCCACCAGGTCCCCCGTTCTAACCCTTAGCATGGCCAATGGAAAATTAATTGGTTGCAAAGTGCATATCTAATTACAACATCCCGCCCCTGCCACAGAGACGTTCAAATGTTAATTATAACATATGCATCTCAATAACAGACGGTAGCATTTCATGCAGCATTAATAACGCCACATGAACCGCCCAGTGCATACACAAAGCTTCCTTTTATCTGCCATTAGGACAGACTTTGCACTTTCAGCACGGAAGCCTTCGTGCCCCTGAAACCAAACGTTTCCCTGCAAGACTGGACCGTGCCTAAGTCCTCAGTTCTCTCTACAGAGAGGTCCCTACCCAGGGCCGTGCCACGGTCGCAGGGAGGGGGCATCGGCCGGCGGGTTTCGGACAGTCTCCGCTGCGTGCGCCGCATCCCCGGCGTCCCGGCGGCGCCCCGCTCTCCAGGGCCCGCCATCCCGGGAAAGAAAGGCGGACTACATTACCCAGCAGGCCGTCTGCCGCCCTCTTTCCTTTCAAGTCTTTGCACGTGGCCGGAGGGGAGGGAGGGGCCGGGACGTCACTCTCCTACATTCTCTTTCCCTGTGTCAGAGCAGGGATCTTTTTTTTTTTTTCCTTCCTCTACTCCCTCCCCCCCACCCGCCTCGCCCCTCCCTCCCTCTTTCCCTTCCCTCCCTCCCTCCCCTCCCGGTTGGGTTTGTGCGCTGGGGCGCCGATCCCCTCCGCAGCCGGGACGCGCGGAACTCGAGGCAGGAGTCGGCTCTCTCGAGCCTTCTCCCTCCCTTCCCCTTCCCTGCCCCCTTCCCCCACCCCCGACTCGGACTCGGAGTGGCGGCCGGAGGAACCCCGAGGTGAGCATCCCCCCGCCCGCCCCCCTCTTTTAGTCAGCTCGGCTTGCGGATCGATTCGGGGACCCGCCGGGAGGGCTGCGTGACGTGCGCGTGCTTATAGATAAACCCGAGAAAACCGCCCCAAACAATTAGCCCCCTTCCCCCTCCCTGCGCCCCCGGCTGCCCGGCGTCGGCGCCGATCCTCCGACCCCCTCTCGGTCGCGGACCGGACTCCACGATCTCGCTCCCTCCCCAGGGTCGCCCCTTCCCCGCAGGGCTCCCCGCCCAGGGGGGAGCCTTAGCCTTGGGGCTCCCGAGAAGAGGGGGTTCTCGGGGGGCGCACGGCTGGAGCCCGGCTCGCGTACGAGCCGCGCAGTGTAGCCGCTGTCATGTGCCGGGTTCCGAGCCGGGGGGGGGGAGGAAGAGAGCGAGCGTGATTGCTCTCCCTTTTGTTTTGAAGCCCGCATTTGCTGAATCAAGCAGTTGCTTTAGTACCAGCCAAACTTGCAGCTGTTCTGACCGCGCTCCGCCGAGGTAGGGAGCGCGGCCCTGGGTGGCGACTCCGGGCCGGAGGCTGCTGCGCTGGAGGGACCCGGAGAGAGTGTCTCCACGCAGCCCCTCCCTCCTGTGGTGACTGATTGTGTCTGTAGCAGCGGCCGTGCGAGAGTGTGTGCGCGCCCGTCCCCGCGAGCGCGGGGATGTCTGTCGTCTAGACAGGCGGCACCCTCCCTCCGTCCCCTGTGAGCCTGCGGGCCGCGGGGGGCGCGGGGGATGGGAGCAGAGGAAGAACCCGAATCGGTGCAGCCATTGCGGTCGCAGTTGTGGACATTCCCTACGGTGGTGATTCTGTTGGCTTTATTATTATTCCTGTCGCCGCGGTGTAATTGGGCCTGGGGAATAGATCCGCCCGGCCGAGCAGTGGTTAAGTTGACAGGCTGTGAAAAGCCTGCTCGCGGTGGCGAGTGACCCGAGTGGCCGCGGGGTGGGCTCCGGCCCGGGCTCTTCGGGACGACGAGCAGGTGACTGTCCTGGACGCGGGTTGTGGGGGGCAGGGAGGGCAGGGGGTGGTGGTTCGGTCGGCGGCGGCGGATGTCCGCGGCCCAGAGGACCACGAGCCCGAGCCCGGGTGCTTCTGAAGGAGGCGTCCCGGGGACCGCGGGTGAGTTGGTATGTCTTAACACTGACGTTAAAAGACAATCGGGGTTCGGAACCCCTCCTCTGGTCGGCGTTGGCTGCTGGGTTTCGTGGAGTTTTCAGGGCTGGGGTTGGGGGCCGGGTGTGAGCAGGGAGGGGGTGCGGCTTGTAAAGGGGAGGGCTGGCTGCGGGAGGCCTGTGTGTCCCCACCCCGAGGAGCGAGGCGTCGCCTCCCCCGCCCAGCTGTTTGTGTGTGTACACACCGCTCTGGCGTGTGTGTGGGGGGCGGGGCGTGGAGGGGACAGAGCGCGGCGTAGTGGGGACTCGCGTGGGCCCGACTACCGGGTGAATCGTCCCGCCAGGCCCCTCGCGGTCCCAGTTGGGGTCTTAGTCATGTGTATGTGTCCGCGCGCGCGCGCGCTCCCGGGTTACTTGGACTGGGGGTCTTGCGGCTATGCGACCGGGGAGCCCCTGCAGCTGCGTGTGCGCGGAGTCGGAGAGGGAGTTCCCGACTCGAGGTGGCGCGGGAGACCCGCCGTGCCTCGCTCCGCGGCCCCAGTGCCCCCTGACTCGGCGGTGCCGGGCGCAGGTCTGGCCGGGCGGGGAGCTAGTGCGCGCGTGTTGCCGCCCCCCACCCTCCCGACACGCTCGGGTTGACCCTTGCTCCGAGGCTCTCTGTGGCTGCGCGTCCCCGCGCGCCCCGCCGCTGCCTCGCGGACCCTGGAGAGGACCAGTGCGCTCTGCGGGGCCCCTTCCCGTTCTTCGTCCTGTAGACGGTGGGGGGCAAAGGCTGCCCGGCCCGCCCAGTTAGGGCGCTGCTGCCCGCGCCGCTACCGGGTGCCGGGCGAGTCGCTCGGCTTCGTCGCTTTCGCCGCCGGGTCTGTGCCGCCGGGAGATTATCTCCCAGGCTAGGGGCGGGCGCGCAAAGGGAGGACGCCGGTGGAGTGCGGGCCCGCGGCGGCTGGAGTCTCGGGAGAGCGAAAGTGACACAGCACGAGCGCCGCCGCCGCGGGAGCTGGAGGGGAGAGGAAGGAGCCGCCCACAGCACGGGGAGGGGCCGCGGGCTGTCCGGGCCCGGTCCCTCCTGCCCAGCGCGGGGTCTGGCCCGAAAACCTCGGGAATCCCAGCTTCGGGCATGCTCAGCCAGCGCAAGGCAATGGTCAGGCTTTCCAGAAAACCCAATCATATGAGAACAGAGTGCGCCGAACAAACGGTTAGGTGTGCAGTACCTCACAGGACCCACTCAGGTCGCCTGAGGAAACTCCCTTTGAGTATGTGAAACAGGATTCGATTTACACACAGATCATCTCTGGTGTGTCAAGTGTCTGTCCTAGATAATGTACGCTTGTAGGCAGGAATTTTGTAACGCATTCTGGGGTACAGCGTCATCGGTGATTAACAGATTTCCATAATAATAGGATGTTTGTAAGACAGCACAGGACGTTTCTCCCCCCCATCCCCACTTTGAATCATCACATTTATTAAGAGGGTCCTATGAGGTAGGGGGTTATTAACCCCATTTTACAGATAAGCCAGCTGAGACTCAGAAAGTGCTGTGACTTGCCCAAGGCCTCTCAGAGGGGGAAGAGCTACTTTCTCCCTCTCTGTGGTCTTGTGATTTCTCTTCTTAGCCTGAGGCTTTTTATTCAAATAATGGCCACTATGGGGGGGGGTGTGTTTGGGTATTTTGTTGTGTTTTGTTTTGAGATTAGGTGTTGGAACCCCAGGAAGTACTGAACCTGGGTAAGGGCCTAAATTATACTGGTATTTCTTCTTTGCCAAAACAATGTTGATTTGTTACCAGTTCTAGTGAGAATAGCCATTAAAGAACAGAAGTTGGCACTGCTGTTATTATTATGCATCTGATAATTTGTTAATGGTGAGCGGTTATCAGCTTTGATACACGCACTGTACCAGAATCATACCATGTAATAAATCCATACGGCATGCGTGTTTATGTAACACCTGTCTGTGTTCCTGTGAGTGCGTTCATGGATTCAGTGTCCTTATTGAATCTACAGTTAATTCTTTAGGTGCTGGTTTAAGTGTAGATCCTGGAGAAACCATCCCAGGTGATCCTGCCCTCTGCTCTGAAAAGAGCAAAGAGCTCCTACATGCTGGTTGTATTTTTCAGAGTTCATATGCAGGAAGGTTTTCAGACACAGCCTGGAGGGTTATTAGGTTTGGCCAACTAATCACTCAATTACAACTATGTATTGAGTACCTACATGTTTCTGTACCTAGACGTGTGTGCAAAGAAAATTGAATACATAGTGCCCTCCTGGCAACAACATATTCTAGCTGCAGAGATAAATGTAAGATTTTAAGTCCAGCATATGTTTATTGAACACCTATCTTAGGCTAGATACTCTACTGTGTTTGGGGCACACAAAGATAGTGTAGTAGAAATATCTACTTTGTAATGCAGTAAAACAGATGATTCACAGCCTGCAGAGGAGAACAAATCATAAATACTTTAGAGCACTCACCCTGGGACTTAGTCAATTTCACACTTGTTGGTCAGAAGGGACTCCTAATGCCAGTTCCTTTCCAGAGCAAATGGAGGAGGAAGCAAGAAAGGAAGAACAGCCTTCTGTCCCTTGTTACCCTGGGCTTCAGGCGGTCTGTACCCTCCCAGGTGGGCCTGAAGGTATGTCCTTCTGGGGAAGTTAGGCAGTCATCTGCTGAAGTCAACCAGCGGAGTGCTAAGCAGTGAGGAGCTGAAAGATGGTTCTCCATGGTCCTGCCCCAGCTCTGCAGGGCTCCAGTGGGTTTTGGTCGGCTGCCTTCCGTGCTATTCTAGGGCTTCTGCCGAGGTCTCACTCAAGTCCTTCCTGGGCTTAGCAGTTTCTGTCTTGCATGTCGGGGTGGATGTTTTCCTATGGGTCTGCTTTTTATCTGTTCATTTCCAAATTCACCTCTAGGGTCCCTGACACGGTCTCTGTTTGGGGGTCTACTAGCGTGGTTTCAAGGTTCCATTGTTTGTTGTTCAGATGATGAAGGAGGAAGCAGGAGGTGGTAGGTAGGATGGAGAGAGAGTCCCAAGCCCAGAGAGAGAACAGGAGGTTCAAACAGACGGGTGAATCACAGTTGTTGGGAATTTTCCAAATGTGGTGGCATTGTTACATAGCTTACTGATAACATGGCAGCTTCTTTTGATGTTCTTTTGTGGGGGGGGGATCCTCTACCTCTCCGCCTCACTGCCAACTCAGTCACTTCAGCTCAGCTGTTCACATTCAGGTTTTTCTCTCCTGCCCTTCTGCCCTCCTGCCTCGAGCTGCACACAATTTAATTTAGAACAGTGCTGTGTTGGTGGCCTTCTCCCTGAATTATCACCATGCTATCGACATCTGCCTCTTATTTCGCAGTTAAACCCAGGCCACAGCTGTGGTTCAGAACAGGGAGGGGGAAACAGATACATCTCCAGATTAAGCACCCACATCCAGGACGGGTCTAACCAATGAGCTGATCTCCATGTGAAGACCCTGAGGCCGATCAAGGTGAAACGACTTGCCCAGCATCACTGAGAGCCCTTGGCAGAGTGGGACAAGAATGTTCAGATTTTGATGCCGTGATCAATTTTCTTTTTCCATATTGTGGTGCTTTCTGAGACAAGTGGGGTTCTTACTTCCCAAAGAGTGAGAATGCTACCTCTTCTCTGCTTTCTTCTGGTTCTGGGAAAGGCTCTCGAATTCACCTCTGAGTCTCGAGGTTCCTTTCCTTTGAGACTGCCCTTCTCTGCCCTGCCTTTCATCTTTGGCATCTAGGAATCTGGCTGAGGGCATAGATTTATGAGAGGTGGTAAACCTGGGGACTTCCTGGGGCACTTAGGTTTGGCCTTCCCTTCCCATGGCAGGGTCCTCAGCAACCTCCCAAAACTGTTTGCAAAGCTGTTATGTATGTGCATTTTTCTAGGAAGAGGACCCACACATTTCACTGGATCTTCACCTGACTCAGTAAGGACAGAAACTACTGGCAGGGATAGTGGAGTGGGGCGGGTGGCTGGTTGGCAGAGGAGACTACATTTGTTTTGGGTTTACAGTTTGTGAAGTACTGCACACAAGTGATCTCATCTGCTTTTTACCATAGCCCTGCAAGGCTATCAGCATTATTCCCATTTTGTATATGAGGAAATCGGGCCTCCAAGGTTAGTGACATGCCCAAGTCACAAGGAAGCAGTAGAGCAGGGATTGGAACCCGGGTCTTCAGACTTCAAATCCAGTGCCTGGGGCTGGGATGGTCATCATGTCACATCATCATGACAGTTTTGTAAAAAAAAGTTTTTAGAACTTTTTATGTCCACCATTGGTTCATATCCAGCATGGAGTCAGCCCCAGGTGCTGGCTAACTTACTCAAGGATGGAATGGAGAAAGTAAGGAAGACAGTTATCATAGCACTGATATGTAGATGGGGCCAACGGGAATGATTTTGTGGAAGAGATGAATTAGGGAGTTGGTCTGAGGTCCCGGCAGACCTAGAATCGGTTTTCAGTTGGGGCAATGGCCCAAACGTCTGTAAAGGGGAAACTGTGTGGTGAGCATAGTGGTTGAGAAAATTCTGAGGGCCTTAGAGTAAAAAGATCAAGGGGCTACCTGTTCTAGAATCAGAGATTGGGGAGGGCTTCCTAAGGGAGACAATGTAGGACCTGAAGGCAAATGGATGAAAAGAAGAAACCAGCAGGAGAGGAGACAGAAGTGAGAAGGAACAGTGTGTGCCTAGGAGGGGTGACCTGAGGCTGGGCATAGCCAGGGATTGCTGCAGCAAGGTCAAGTTCAAAGGTGGAGAGGCAGACATGGACGGCACAGATCCAAGAGAGCCTGCCCCAGGGAGGACGTTGGCTGTCATACTGCAGGTAGAGCACAAAGGATGGGGCTTTAAGCAGGGCTGAGGCGCGCTGCCCTAGATCAGTGGGGAATGTGACCTGGAGCCCTGAGCCAGGAGGCCACTGGGCTGATGAGGCAGTGACAGGTTCCATCTAGGATCCAGGTCTCAGGGGATGAAGCCTGGAGCCAGGGCCGTGGGTAGAGGGATGGAGGCAAGGCTGTGCATTAAAGACATTTGGGGACTAAAGTCTGCAGTGACTGCTTAGCTCGGAGGAATAAAGGAGAAGTCCCAGGGACTCGCAGGTTTCTAGCCTCACTAATGGGGTGGAAGGCAGCCTTTACCCAGGGGTGAACTTGCGGTTGTCGGAGCATGTCGACTGAGGCTGGGGTGAGAAGGAGGACCACATGAACTCCGTGGTAGATGGTGTGTTGTTGGATTTGAACTGCGGGTGGGAGGGTCCAGTGGAGCTGTCTCCAGGAAAACAGTGTGCAGGGTAGCAGCCCGAGGAAGATGTGTGGGCAGGAGCTACAGTGATGGGAGTGGGAAAGAGCTGCTTGGGAGCGGGACCTCGCCAGGGGGCTGCTGTAGACAATAAAAGACCTCTTCCTCCCATTGTCAGAGAATCCTTTGTCATGCCCAGCCGGTGGCCCGCTGTCGTCAGGGAAGCCAGGGCGGGGATGCTGTGTCATGCTGGAGGCCCAGCTGGCAGGATCCAGCGACAGCTGAGAGCACACTTCAGCTGGGAGCCTTTAGAGTGAGGGGAGAGGCGTGTTCATTTTTAACATCCGCGGTGAGCGGAGCCCGGTTCCGGGCGCTCAGGGCGTGAGCAAAAGGGCAGGGAAGCCTGGCCCGGATGGGGACAGAGGAAGCCTCGAGAAAGCTTGCACTCCCTGTGCAAGTCGTAGAGGATGATTTCCATAGTGGACCCTTGGCAGATACTTCTCATTCCTTACTGCACTTGGAGAGCTGATGTGTTTTAGGCAGAGCTCAGGCCGTTTCAGTTTTGAGTCTTTGGGGCCTGAACGAGCCGCACACAGTAGGTGTTGCACCTGCAGTTGGATATCTGCAGGGATGTGGCCGGCGTTCATTGTTCGGCGTGGGAGGCCAACCAGGGAAAGTTCTTGTGAGCAAGTCCAAAGAGGGTATCCCAACACTGAGTTAAAATATTTTTAGTATCATAGTGGAGTAAAAATCTTGAAAATCGTCCAATTACCAAGCACCTAGAAACGCTGTATAAAATATAACTAGCATCCTTTCGAAGAAGAGCGGAGCTCATGGAATGGAAGGGAACTACCCAGGGGACTCGAAACTGAGAGCGGACAGTCGGCTTCCACTCGGGCTGGGCCAGTCCTGGGGGTTGGAGTGTGAGGGGTGGTTGCTAGTCTCAGAACCAAAGGGGGTTGAGTCCTGGCAACGTCTCCTCCGGGAGACCAGATGGGCGTTGGAATGGAGGGCCCTTCCTAAACTGGGTCCCTGCAAAGGTTTTCACACTTGGAGAAAGGAGGGAATAGACATCAGCCCATGGGCATGGATGTGGGGGAGGGAGAGCTTGGCAATCTTGGCCTGGATTTCCCCACGCCAGTGAGGCAAAATCAGCCCTGGAAACAAAATACCTTAGGCCTGTTAGGGCTTCGGATGTCCACCACAAATGTGACCTAGAGTTCCCAAGAGGACGAGTTAGCAGATAAAGCGTCCAGGGATCAGGCTACCCCAGCCGATGGCTCTCAGCTCCCAGGGGCAGCAGGAAGATTCTGGGATTCCTCACCCTTCACTGACTTGAGTCTCCACCACCTTGGAGAGAATACTGAAGGACCCAGGTGGCCTGAATGAGTGACAAGGAAGAGAGAGAGGCCGGAGTGGGAGAGGAGGACAGGTGGGAACCTTTCAAAAGGGCCTTGGAGACAGCTGCACACCTGTGGAGGCGTGTGCAGGGCCTGTGAAGGGCTCTTCCCACCCCAGGGCTTCATCTCTGAGCAGAAGCTTGCAGATAAGCCCGTCCCAGAAGGCCAGAATGTTCTCCCTTACCATTGACTCAGGACAAGTCTCCACAGAGGCTTCTGTCCAAGTTATCCCAATGGGTACCCTATGCAGACTCCAACTGCTATGGGTCCCCCAGTCTGTGTACCGCATCATCTCCCCCATGTCCAGTTTCCTGGAACTTGAAACTCGGAAACAACTTAGAGTTCCCCATTCAGTCTCCTAGCCAGTGTGGTTTCCCTGGCTTATCTCGCTCCAACGCTTCCCGCTACCCGCAGCCAGGAGCCTACTGTTCTGTGAGGCAGCCCCTTCCCTCATTCGAAGCCTTTTGCAGTTGGAAAGACCTTCCACAAGCCTCAGGCAGCACCCAGCCATTTCCCCCCATGGCCCCTTCGGCTGTTGTGATTTTCCAGACCCTTCACCATCCTGTTGGCTTCCGCAAGAAGGGCCTTAATTTATCAAGCTAAGATTCTGTAAGAGAGCGTCCAGCCAAGTCCCATCTAAACTTACTGAGCACCGAGGGAGTTTTTGCAGATTGCTGCGAGATTAGCCGAGCTGGCTGCATAGGCACAGTCTGTGATGTAGAAGTTTGGAGAAGCTTTGGCTCCGTGCTTTTCAGATTCATATGGAAGAAGCAACAGCATACGCTGCAAATTTCTTTCTCCAGCACCCAGAATACACTGCAGCTCATAAGCTTGTAAGTAAGTGACTCCAGGATCTGAGGCCGGGAGCTGGCGTTGATGGGGTATCCCTTTATGATGGGCACTGGCCTAGGCGTCCTCCGTATGCCTCCCTGAGTGAAAGTAAGGTCTGTGAGGGAGACAGGCAGAGAGGCAGAGGCGTGGAGATGCCTAACAGTCCCTGTGACCATTGAGGCCCAAAGTTATTCAGAAAGAATGTGTGTGGTTCCCTCCAGGGTGGGTGGAGCTCCAATTCCCAAGGCTGCTGTTCCCTTTTAGGGCCTGCCTGGGGGTTGGCCCTGTCATGATCTCACCGCTAGTTGAAAAGCCACAATATGGCGAATATGAATTCACTATATTCGTGGGTCATTAGCTGAGACACTGAAGAGTTTGAACATATCTTGATGTGTCCCCAGACTGGATGGTGTTCACAATCAAAAATATTTTTTCAGGCATGTAGTTTATCTATCTTGGGGTCTGTCTGCAGTGCCCTGGGCTGTCCTCAGGGAACAAAAGGTCTTCTGCTCCCTTGTATGTCCAGGATGGTTGGGGTCTGTGGGATTCATAGATCCCTTAGGCACCATGTTGAGTTCGGCAGAACATGAGTTGCCTGAACAGTGAGGTTGCCCCAGCCAGCTGGATGTCCAGATAAACACGGCCGGTTTCACACAGGGCCTCAGCTGACAGGGCCCAGTGGCGAGGGTCAGGGATTCTGGGAAAGCACCCATTTTCTTCTCTTCCCCCTCCAAAAGTTGTTCCTTATGCTGGTTTGCCTCCAACCTTTTAACTTAAGGCCCTTACTTCTGTTAACATTTGGTTCAGTTTAGCAGACATGTGTCACGTACCTGCTGTGGGGCAGGTGAATTCGGGGAACCTGGCAGGGTCCCTACCACCCACCTTCATTTTGGTGGGGAAGACAGAATGGCCTCATGTTCGTATAATGTGGGAAGTCTTGGGTAAGAGGAAAGAAAAGTATGCTGAAGCAGCCAGCACAGGGCAATGATACTTCTTTTGTCCAAATGCAGAAACATTTCAGAGTGAAAGGAGTGCTATTAATAATCATGTTGGGACACAGATATCACCTGGGCCAGTCCTGGGCCAGTGGGGGCTTATGGCCACATGGACCAGGGATGTAGTGTGGGTCATACCTGACACCGTCATCACTCATTTGCACTGCAGGACACACAGGGTGATGATGGATATAGTGCCTACAAAGAAACTGATAACTGCTTCCCCATTTTCTTGAGGAGCTGGAGAGGAAAGCATTTTCCGTGGGGACTGTGGGCTTAAAATTCTGATGAATCTTAGTTTTCCAGTCACAAGGATCTGTCATCTGTCTCACCCCGATCTCAGTTTTGAGGTTGGAGCTGGAGGTGGAAGTTTGGAGAGCTGAAAACCACCTGGCTTGTAGGATGTGCTTGGCGACAGGTAAAAGAACACTGGACTCAAAGGGCTTAATAAACAAGGTGTTTATAGACTAACGGAGCCAGAAGTCCGAAGGTAGGGGTTCTAGAGTTGGTTAATTCAGTGGGTCACGGATGATTTCAAGGAGTTCATCTAACCTTACAGGCAAGCATTTTCAGCATTTTGGCCTTTATCCTCCAGCTTGTCTCCTCATGGTCATAGCAAGGCTGCCCCTGCTCCACACATCACCTGTTCTCATGTAACTGTGTCTGAGAGTGGGTAGGAAAGTGAATTTCCCCTTGAGTTTTAATTTTTCAAGCATGGACACCTTTCCCAGAATCTCCCTGCTAGAATTTCCAGCAAGTGCCATTGTAGAGAAATGGGCAGCTACTAAAGCCTTAGCTCAATGGAGGCTGAGAAAGCAAGTCTTGGTGTTTTCTGCCTCATCTATGGGAAGAGGTGAGACTGCTTGCAAGGGAATGGGGAGGAGAATCATGGTTGGGTGAGCATTGATTAATGTTTGCTTCAACAAATTTCAATATGATTTTATTGACTTATTTGGGGGAGTTGTCAGCTTTATTGAGAAATAATTGTTTATACCTTAATATAATTGAAGTGAAAAAAATGTACCCCCGGCTCTGGCAACTGATCTGCTTTCTTTCACTATAGTTTTACCTTTTTTAGTGATTATTATTTCTTAACTCACGGGTGTTGTTGGAGCATAGGACCCCAGGTATCTAATGATGCCTTTTGCATGGTCCCAGTAGGTGGGTTCTGTGCCTTCTCCCCCTGCCAGTAGCCCGTCTCCTCCTCCACCACTGGGACCAAGGGGAGACCCTGGCAGACAGAATTGTCCAGAGGCAGGGAGCCTGTGTCGCAGGTGGCCCAGACAGCAGGACTGAGGGGCCGAGGCTCTGGCTGGTTGATGGCAGACATTGGTCACCTTTGAGGATAGCTATGGGGTTGAAAGAAGAAATTGCTCCTTAGTGTGATATGGATACCTTAGGTCCTGCAGAGTCTTGTCTGTACTGATTGGGAAGTCTGGCCCTAAAGAAGGACACTATCTCCCCTTCCCCAAACCTCTGTCCCCTTCATACAGACAGACAGCCTGGGCCATAGGTGCCGGCCCAGTGCCCTGGGACAAATCCATCCCTGGTCAGGTCTTTATACACTCTGCTAATCTGGTCAGTTTCATCTTCCCCTCCACCTCCGGACTTGGTCTGTAAATCTTTAGGGCACTTGGCATGTGCTATCACTCCCACCATTCCTTGGGGCCTCACCTGATCTGTTCTCTGAGATCAGAAGCACCTTGATGCTATCCTTGTCTGAGTCATCTGCAGATAGATCCTAGGACGGTGCCTGCCACAGGGTCCATGCTCCGTGAAAATACATTTTTTTACAGCAAAGTTCATGTTGGTAGAAAGAGGAAAGGCACTTGTTGCTCTTGGCCATCTCCAGATTTAAAACCAGGTCATTGTGGGGGCAACATGGGACCCTGTGTGAGGTTTCTGGATCTCTACTTAATCCTTCCCTAAAGAGGAAGGAAGGTAACCCACCATGCTGTTAGGGGTGAAATTGGAACCCCCATTACCTCGAATAAGATTGTGTTTGGAGACAGAGCCCTTAAAGAGGTAATTCAGGTAAAAAGAGGTCCTACGGGTGGGCCTTAAACCAATACAACTGGTGTCCTTAAAAAAGGAGCACATGGGGGGGGGGGCTGGGTGGCTCAGTCACTAAGTGTCTGCTTTTGGCTCAGGTCATAATCCCAAGGTCCTGGGATCAAGCCCCACATCGGGCTGCCTGCTGGGCAGGAAGCCTGCTTCTCCCTTTCTCACTCCCCCTACTTGTATTTCCTCTTTCTCTGTGTCTCTCTGTGTCAAATAAATAAATAAAATCTTTAAAAAAATTTTTTTAGAAGGGCATAAAGACAGAGGCAAGAAACAGAACTAGGACACCTGAGAGATGAGGACAGAGGGGGAAGGCGGCCATCTACAAGTCAAGGAGAGACAAGTCAAGGTTTTCCCAGAGGAAACCGTCCATGCTGGTCTTCATCTCGGCCTTCTAGCCTCTGGAACTGTGGGAACACAGAAGTCTCTTGTGTAGGCTTTCCTAGTCTGTGCTACAACTCCACGTGTGTGTGTGACTCCCAAACCTGGACTTTTCTCTCTGAGCGGCTGTGTTTGCACAGCAGGGAAGATGTCTCTCAACCCAGGCATTGAACAGGTGGTAGTTCTCCTGACAACCCTGGGCCAGTTTATTTGTTGGTTATTACAGTTAGGAGTACTTAGTGAGCCCTTCACTTGTGTTTCATTAATTAGCCTTCACAGCCTCTCTTCTATAGTTGAGAAAAGGAAGGCACAGAGAGGGTAAGTAATTTACCCTCGGTCACACAGCTCCTAGGTGATGTAGTCAGTTTTGCTTGAGTTTTGCCTCTGAAGCATCACCCACAGAGATGGGCAGGTTGTGCTGAGGTTTCCTTGCAGTGATCTGAAAAGGTCACTGGTCTCAGGTCTGCCACTGGTGACCTGGGTGACCTTGGGCAACTCACATCATGGTTGATGTTTTCTCCTCAGTGACCTCAGGGATTGGATGAAGAATTATCCAACATCCCTGCTTGTTTCCCTCTGAGGTCCCCAGTGCTCCAGAGTAGGGATTAGGTCCTCAGCCTGGACTGGCGTAGGGAAGGAAGGGTCCCTGTGATGTCATCTTTGACATTTGCGTACACCGAAGACAGCAGCTCGGGAGCTGCCTTATTTGGCCATTTGGACGAATGGCTTGGCAGCTTGCTCCTTCCCTATAGAATTAATTTTTTCAATAAGGTAGACATTATCTCTGCCCCATGCCAGGCCCCGTTCTAGGTCTGTTAAGGATGTGGGCTTTGAGTGAGACCCACTGAAGGGGATGGGGAAAGGGTTGCTGGGGAGTCATGTAATGTGTTTTCTTCCTCCGGGTGAAACGGAAGTGGTTGACTGTGGCCACATTCATGCTGGAGAGAAACCAGCCATGGCGGAGGAACCTTGGGAGCCCAAGTCCTCTGCATCCTGGCCCATCTGGTTTCCATTTCCTGTTTGAGCCAGGTGCACGGCAGGTGCGGGTGAAGGTGAGAACAGGGCGAGAACAAGGTGAGAACTGGGATTCCACAGGCTGAAAATGGGTCAGTGAGAACAAGAGGAAGGTTGGCTGGGCTGCTTAGGGACACTGTTGGGGACCTGGTTTTAACCCAGGCAGCACCGCTCCTGGTTTATCCTCATAGGGTTTTAGTGATTTTTTTTAGTTACCCCATTAGAGCCAAGTTTATTTAATGTATCTGTAATGGATTTCAGACCCAGAAAAGCACTGTGTCAAGTTTCTAGTTCCCCCATGGCCTGCGCATGATCTCCACAGTTCCCGAATCCCCATGCCCTGGCTCCAGCATTCAGAGGCCTTCAGATCCCAGTGGGTGTGAGTTCACTGAGCAGGCTGCTTGCTGTGGATGGGTAACTGTCCATTATCACCTCGGAGCGTGCCCTTGTCAGAAGCACGGGGTCATTACTCCTGATGTTCTTGAGAGTTGGCAGGGCTAATGTGCTTCTTCCATTGGGGAGACCGAGGCAAGAGAAACCAGTGAGAAAACAAATTAAGGGCTGGTTCTCCATTCAGGAAGCACCCTTAACTTTTATGCGTCTGAGTAAGGCATTCATTCTTCCGATGGAGTATGGGCTGATTTTCATTTGACTATCTATGACTTGCAAAAAATTACAACTTTTAAAAAATTTACAACATTTAAATATGCCTCCAAGGGGAAGAAAAAGTCCGTGGAACTTGTGATCGCACTGTTGCTTAACAGGATGCTAAGTTTAATAAAAAGTCGATACAAGGTCAATAATAATATTATAGCCAGTGATAGGAGCAGGACGGACAACTCCAAGGTCGTGAATTTTGGGAAAGGCTGCATAAGCAAGTTGGGTTGGGTTTATGTCACTTGGCATTGGGACAGTTTTGAATAATAGATGTTCCATTTCAGCCTGAGGCTACCTCTTTTCATGTACCAAGTGTGGGTTCCTAAATATTTATTTATTCATATAAAACATTTATATATATGGCCGTAATTTGTATTCATAAAACATGGTCATTAACTGAAGACAACCTCAGTAAATATTTTTGTAAAGCAAAGAGTCCTTTTATACAGTCTCCAGTTTTTTTCAAAAGCAGACGTTTTGTAAATTTAGACTTTCTAAACTGTAACTTCTGTCATCCAGGATTTTGATAACCAGAAACTTCTTTTTTTTTTTTCTTTTTAAGACAAGGATGTCATACATCCTGCTTTTTCATTTTTTTAAGATTTTATTTATGTAGGGGTGCCTGGGTGGCTCAATGAGTTAAAGCCTCTGCCTTTGGCTCAGGTCATGATCCTGGGGTCCTGGGATCAAGCCCCCCATCAGGCTCTCTGCTCCGCGAGAAGCCTGCTTCCTCCTCTCTCTCTCTCTGCCTACTTCTCTGCCTGCTTGTGATCTCTGTATGTCAAATAAAAAAGATTTTATTTATGTATTTATTTGTCGGAGAGAGAGAGCACACAAACAGGCAGAGTGGCAGGCAGAGGCAGAGGCAGAGAGAGAAGCAGGCTCCCCACTGAGCAAGGAGTCTGATGTGGGACTCCATCCCCGGACCCTGGGATCATGACCTGAGCCGAAGGCAGCGGCTTAACTGACTGAGCCACCCAGGTGTCCCAACCAGAAACTTCTTAATTGGCCCTTGAATAACCTCAGCACAATGACAGTTAATATATTTAACTGTCAGAAAGGTTTAGCATCTCTTGTGCTATGGTAAAGAGTGTTCTGTTTGACATCCATTCACCAACCACTAATAAATACTCTTGTCTAAAGGTAACTAAGAGGCACATTTTACGTCTAACTCATTCCAATAAACCCGTCAGAGTTTTGCTGCTCAAATTCAGGTCATCTGTAAGAGTTACCCTGAAGTTGAGATAATGACTTATCCCACTAGACTCAACATTTTTAGGCCAGTGTCATCTCTTCCACATCGTGAGCCATGGTGACTATATTTTCTGAATGAAAAATCAGGTTGTGCGTTTGAATATGTGAAATCAGGACTTCTCTCAACTGGCATCTTATGTCTGAATTGGGACTCTGGGGTCTCATTCTCAAATTTGTTGTTATGCTCATATGAATTAAAAAAAATTTTTTTTTGATAAAAAATATTGGCCCTATCTCCTGAGATATACTTTCCCTTTTCTAGTTCCCCCCAAAATATCTTCGCACCTTATGATTCTGCTCCCAATACGATGTGTGTATGGGATTTCCACACCACCAAGCAATCCCCTGACACCAACTGGGTAGTCTACAATCGAGCTCCATTCTGGCACTGTCTCCCTGGAAATAGGTCAGATCCCACAGGTTAAGGACTTAGTCCTACAAAATACCTCCTTTTCCCAGAGATAGCATCAGATCCCAAAGGTTAAAGGCTCAGTTCTATAAGACCCTCCATACTGCCACCCACCCCCAAAACACACCAGATTCAGACACTGTGCTTCTGACTGACTATAGATTGGAGGTTCCAATGACCCTGCTCCTTAAGTTCCATTGGTTTGTTACAGTGGCTCCCAGGACTCCAAGAAACATTTTGCTTACTAGGTTACTGATTTATTATGGAAGGATATAACTCAGGAACAGCCAGATGGAAGAGATGCATAGGGTGGCATGTATAGAAAGACCCCAGAGCTTCCATGACCTCTTGGAGCATGCTGTTCTCCCGAATCTTCATGTGTCCACCAACCTGGAAGCTCTCTGAACCCTGTCGTTGGGTTTTTAGGGAGCTTGATTACAGAGGCATGGTTGATTAAGTCTTTGGCCATTGGCAGTGGATTCAACCTCCAGCCCTTCTTCCATCTCCTGAGGTCAGGGGGTGGAATCGAAAGTTCCAGCCCTCTAATCACAGGGCAAGTTCCACGGCAAGGAGCCCCGTCCTTAGGTGCTTTCCAAGAGTCCCCTCATTAACAGAACCTACTTTGGGTGGAAAAGGGCTTATTAGGAATGCAAGACCTTTTTCTCTCATAAATTCCAAGGGTTTTAGGAACTCTCTGCTAGGAACAGTAGATGACCAGATCTGTGTCTGTTATTATAAATCACAATATCATATTCCTTTCTCTGCACAACAGAATGTGAAATCTGGGGCCTGTATTCTCATCCCAGCCCCCAGATTCCTAACAAACAAAACAGTATTTTCTTGAGTTACCCGTGGAAGTGAATAACTTTGTGACCCGAGCAAGCAGTTGACATGTAAGAGCCTATTCTAGTTCGTATGGCTATGCAACACAGCACCCTAAAATTTAGTGACTTAAACAAAAAGAGTCATTAATTCTGCTCATGAGTCTGCAATTTGGGCAGTGCCCAGCAGATGCAGCCTGACTGTATCCGCATGGTGTCCGCTGGGCTGGCTCAGGCCGCTCCCAGAAGATCTCTTCCAAGATGGCTCAGTCCCATGGCCAGCAAGATGGGCCGGCCATCGGTTCTTCTCCATGGAGCTGCTCGGGCTTCCTCTGAGCATGGTGGCTGGCTTCCAAAGTCAATGTCCCAAGAAACAGGAAGGAGAAATGGCCGATTTCTTCCAGGCTGGGCCTGGACGCTGGCTCACTTGTCACTCCCACATGCTGTTGGTCAAGCGGTCCCTGAGTCTGAATTCCTGGGGAAGGGACAGAGACCCCGTTTCTTGATGCAACCAGAGTCAGACATTCTGGGGGTCATGTTTAAACCACCAGAGCTGGTCTCACAGAGACGGAGCACCCTTCCTTCTCACAGACCCTCACCAAGACGCAGATTTTATCTGCTCATCACCATGGTGTGTGGAAGGATGAAGAAAGAAATGTTTCTAAAACCCCTTTTGTTCGGTTTAAATTCTGTGAAGTCCCTTTTATATTGTAGTTCTGTAACAAGTGGCTTGCCCTTGTCGTGGGTATGGGGAAGGGGCTGTACTTAATCACTCCCAGAATTCACTGAAATAAGGACACCCGGGCCCCTGGCTGTCCTGGGTGGGACCCTTCCCCTGCATGGCAACCCACTTAGCGTCCTTCTCGGAACAATCCTACAGTGACAAGCTCCTGGGCTGCCGGCTGGGGGGCTATCGAGATGAATCATGGGACACCCCTCCCCTGGGCCTCACCTTCACCGAGCCCAGGGTGTGTGTCATAGATGGAAAGTGGTGGCCTCCGTGTCACTTCTTGCGGTGTGCTCTTTAACTGGCAGAACACCACGAGCATGTTCTGAATGCAGGGTTGATTTCTCTCTCCCTTTCTGGGCTCCATTTTCAAACAGGGCCTAGGAGGGCAGAGACCTTGGTTCCAGCTGTCAAATAACTCCCTGCTGTGTCCTCCTCATCTGTAAAGTAGGGCATTGGGTCTAGTCCAAGGGTTGGTAAATACAAAAGGCTCACAGACCCAAGCTGGCCCAATGCATGTTTTTCTTTCTTTCTTTCTTCTTCTTCTTCTTCTTTTTTTTTTTTTTTAAGATTTTATTTATTTATTTGAGAGAGAAAGAGAGAGCGTGAACAAAAGTTGGGGGAGGGGCAGAGGGAGAAAGAGAAGCAGACTCCACGCAGGGCTCTGTCCGTACCAGGCCCCTGGAATCATGACCTCGGCCAAAGGCAGACCCTTAACTGATAGAGCCACGTGGGCCCCTCCCCAACCCTGCCTGGTTTTCTAAGTGAAGTTTTACTGGAACACAGTCCCACCTATTGCTGGGAGCGTGTCGGTGGCTGGCCCTCGCTCCTTGCAGCAGAGACTGTATGGCCCACAAAGCCTAAAATATTTATCCTCTGGCACTTCACAGAAAGTTTGTGGACCCCCTGGTCTAGAAAAATGCTTTTCAAACTAAATTTTAGCCACAAAATTGTTTCTTCGAATAGCTTTTAACACTTTTATTGACCAGTAAATCAATTCTAAAATTTGCTGTATGCCAGGTACTGTACCAGGTGCTTTAACAGTATCAACGGGTTTAATCCTTATAAAACCCCTCTGAGGTGGCTGTTAGTATCCTCCCCGTTTTAGAGAAGAGAAAACTGAGACAGGGTTACCAGAGAGGTTAAGTAACTTCCCTAAGATCACACAGCTGATGAGTAACAAGAGCAAGATTCAGATTCAGCAGTCTGGCTCTGGAGTCCATGTACCTACCCACTGCTCCATGCTGCTGCTCCCTGGTGTTCCCCTGTGATGACTGGGTAGAGTGGGGCCAGCTGGCTAGAACCGAGGTGGGGATGATCAGTTTTTTCCCCTCATACCGTGGCTCCTCTCTCTGCCCACAGGGAAAATCATACCTGATGATCTCAGGAAGCTATAAGGGTAAGGTCCTAATCTTGGAGAGGGGACTTTAGCTTGTTTTGCCTTCAACAGGAGGCCTTGACCCTGGTTTTTGGAAGCTCAGGCAGGCCAGGATTTGCAGAGAGCCCTGTTCTCTGGGAGTAAGGACTCCAGACAAACACCATTTCTAGACGATCGTAATTATGCCCAATAAAAATGAGTGCTCGGAGACCCAGGTCCGTATTCCAGAACAATCTCTGGCAGAAGGCATCTTTCAATTAATTGCAGTGCCCCCAAACAAGTATTAAAACCAATAAATCTATTTGGAGCCAGTTCCTAGGGTCAGAGTGATTTACTTCAGAATGGAGCCATAAAATTCAACAAGGGCTGACTTCCCATGCTGAATGTCACCTTCCTAGTTCCCTCCTACCAGCAACGTGGGGGGGGGGGAGTTAGAAGGTTAATGGCAGCATTTCCTGGGGGGAGGGGAGCCTGGGGCTGCAGGAGGGCCCTTGGGGGTCTTCCCTGTATGCAAATTATCTGTCTTAACTGAGCCCTCCTTTCCCATAAGTGAGGAGCCTGCAGGGATAAAATACAGCCTTCCCTGCCCTTTGGAAATGCTCGTTAGAGCTGGGGAGGTGAGGGTGACTCACTTTTACTGCCCATGGAACACTGACCTTGATCTTGGTGGAGGTTTGAAGGTGACCGGATTCTTGGGGGAGTTTATTCTTTGGTGTTTGGCTGGTCTCAGCAATGGTATCTATTTAGTTTGGTGATTTAAAAGGATCCCTGGTTCTTAGTGGACCCCCACCCCTGCCCCCGTCCCTGGCCAGTAGCTCCTCTGCCCTAGACAGAGGGGGTCTGCCCTATTTTGAGGTTTCTGCCTTTCCTCGTGGGCCTGTGTTCCCGCCTGCCTCAGTGGGACTTGGGACTCCCAAGTGTGTGTAGTCTAGGCTCTTTCCAGGGGTTCCCTTCCTGTCCCAGGTCCCTGGCCTTGCCTTCTCCCCCAGCCAGCAGCACACTGCTTCTCTGACTTCCCCAGAATGATGAAAGAATCTTCTTAACAACGAGGCATCCCAGTTCCTTCTCTGTAGGAGATTTTTGATATGGGGGAATGGGGTTTAAATTCTTCAGATTTATTTTGACTACTCTCAGGGCCTCTTTGCTCTCGTGGTTTATCCAAATTAGGTTTTCCCTTGTCCTCATGAGCCTGCTTTTCAGAAATGCTCCCTCCTTGTAGTCCCGCTGTCTTAGGCATGGCCAGAGTCCATCCTTGGGAGGCCCAGAGGCCCAGGAGGTCCAAAGCAAAAGGGGCTTTTGTGGGATTGGGTGGTATTCCTCCTTTTCCTAAATGCTTTGCCTGCCACCTGGAATGCCAACAGGGGCCTTGCAGGCCTGAGGGGTGAGACCGCCCATGTGGGGATGGCCACAGGTCTGTGTCCCCATCTTGGGGCATCTCCATGGGCTACAGACGGCCCCTCCCCAGGCCCTGATAGGGGTCTCCAAAGCCTGG
Organism: Mustela putorius furo; assembly: GCF_011764305.1. Lineage (NCBI taxonomy): Eukaryota > Metazoa > Chordata > Mammalia > Carnivora > Mustelidae > Mustela > Mustela putorius. The sequence continues at coordinate 41,583,975 of NW_025422010.1, forward strand.
CTCTCCTCTAGATTCTCCTAGAAGAATATTTGACCTTATTCACCTAATAACTAACTAGACAGAAAACAGCAGATACTTGAATAAAATGAAGCTGTTTAATTTGGGGGGATATTTTGGGAAATAGAAGCTTGGTTCTCATTGAAGATACCTCATTAGTCCGCGTAGATTTTTCACAGCTTAAAAATGTTACTGAAAATCCGGTGCTACCACTGCATTAAACATCCACTTAAAATCTTTAAAATATATATATATATATAAACATTTAAAGAAGAGAATTGCCACCTCATCACTTGAACTTTAGGGTAATTTTTGCATTTGCTCCCTTTCCCCCTTGAATGGCAATGGCTGCCTTGCAGGTTTGTTAAATAATTTTGAATACTTCAGTGGCCCAGGTTTTTCATTTGTTTCAAGTCCTGTTTCTTGCCGCTGCGCCCCCAGTTTCCATAGACCAGAGCAGCGTGTCACCATGGACTGTCCCCTTGTAGTCTGTGCTTCCCGGCTGTCCAGGCCTTTGTGCTAAGGGAAACGGCCAGGATGTGTCACCCTCTTAAATAACGCCAGCTGCCACTCATCTGTGTCGTATTTTGTGAATGTACCGAGGACCCTCTTGCCTTCTATGTGGGCTAGCACAATGATGCTCTGAGAGATTAGGTCTCACGCAGACTTTGCAGCTGACACCGGGACCAGAGGCCTCATTCTCTCCGTCTCAACTCATGCTCTTTCTACCTCACCCCAGAACCAGCCGCAGTCACAGACCAGTCTTCGAGCTTTAGTTCTGTAGAATGCGGCAATAATAGTGCCTCTTTCCTAGGACCACTGCAAGGCCGAAGTGGGCAGGTGCGTGTGCTTAGGACCGGGCTTGCTGACAGTACCGTGAGCTCTTAGGAGGGGTAGTAGGACCCCCACTATGCGCTGGATGCGTTGAGGGACAGATGGATCGTGTGGCTGGGGCACATCCAGAAATGCAGGTAAAACCCCAGCCCAAAGAAGGATCATGCAAGGTGGGAAGACTGGGCTGGTGTATGTGACCTCCTGACTATCTCTCCCATTGGCATCTCAGGGGCCAGATGTCCCCACCTTTTCTTTGCCAGCGCAGGTCGACCAGCAGGCCAGGGATGAACACAAGGCAGCTTATAGAGCTGGACTAAAAATTGTTTTCGGGAACATGGTGCCCCTTACCCAGGTATCTTGGCGTGCTCTGTATGCTTTTTTCAGCAGTGCTGCGGGCCCATTTCATAGACTGAGGCTGTGGCCGCTGGACATTCTGGCTCCCAGCCTTGCCTCACATGGTACAGTTTGTGTCACCGAGCTTGTGCACACACACACACACACACACACACACACAGATCACCAACAGGGGAAGTGTGTGGTGCGTGAATGAGGGGGAATTTGTTCACTCATTCAGCCGGTATACCCTTCAATATCCTGAATCCCAGTCTAGCTGCTGGGATGCTGCTGTGGGCAGGACCGAACCTCCTGGAGCTCTCTGACCACAGATGAGGGCACGCTCTGAAGGGGAATAAAGCAGGGCCAAGGGCCGGGGGTTTGAGAGAGGAACAGTGAGCGGAAGGTAGTAAGGGCGGAGTCCTGAAGGAAGTGGGGGGTATCCGGGAGGGTCCGGAAGCATTGTCTGCTTGAGGAGCTTGACCACTAGGACCAAAGGGAGTGAGCAAGGGGAAGGGGGTGGCCAACTGACAGTGAGGCTGCAGGGGTCAGGTCTTGCGTGGGCTTGGATGAACTTGAACTCATTAGTAATGGAGGAAGCCTCTGGAGGTGTTGAAGGGCGTGGTGTGCAGGGTGTGAGCTGAGACCATGTGGGTTGGATTGTTACCTGGGGAGGGAGCTCTCCCTCCCAATCTTGGCCCTGAGCTGTGACTTGGGAACCTCCCATATGTCCTGTATTTCTGGCTTATCCAGGGACCTCTTGCCTTGAACCCTTGAGGAAGGCCGCCCCCATTCTGGACATTGCAGCGATCTAGGGACTGACATACCCCTCTCCAGAATGCTGGGCCCCAGTCCCTGTGGCGGTGTGCTTCTGCAGAATCCCGTCTCCTGACTGGGAGCTTCTGGGACTCAGTGCCTCTTTGTGCTCCTTTCCATGAATGGCGCAGAGGGGCCTCCCCAAAGCTGATAGGGAAGAGAGGAGGCAGATCCCCAGATTAGGGGGCCAGCACCTCAGGAAAGGCACTTAGAAGGGAAGGAGCTATTTCCAGGGCCAGGCCGGGCTCTCGGAGGTCAGGGGTCGGGTGTCGATGGTCGGGGATGGAGAGGTTGGTCTCATTGTGATGCAGCAGGGACATTAGGGACACCAGGAACTCCCTTCGAATGCTGTGGGCAGTCACCCTATTCCACTGCTTGGTTTGGGAGGTGACAGCTAGGATGGCAGCTGATGCCTCGGGGCCAGCCTCTTCCCCTCACTTGCCTCTTGGAGAGGTGTTTCCCTTTGGGGTGGGAGTTCCAGTTCTTTGTCTCATCCAGAAGGAAATGATAGCTTTGGAACAGCTGCAGAAATCCCCTTGAGGGTGGCTTCGGCTAGATGACAGGACAGGGACTTTTTGGAAGGGATAAGTAATGCTGGAGCCTAGAGGACAGGACTTGTGGCACCCGTCTTTGGCTAGCAGTACCCCATAGCCAGGAACCCACTTAGGTCAAGACCAGGCTGAGAAACTATAGATTTGGATTTGGATCCAATCATTAATTTTTTTTTTTTTAAGATTTATTTATTTGAGAGAGAGCATGGGGGACAGAGGGAGAGGGAGACAAGCAGACTTCCCAGTGATCAGGAGGAGCCCTCTTCGGGGCTCGATCCCAGGACTCTGAGATCATGATCTGAGCCAAAATCAAGACTCAGATGCTTAGCTGACTGAGCCACCCAGGCGCCCCTCGATCATTAAAAATTTTTTTAAGTCTATGAAACAGGTAGTCAAAGAGTTTATGGTCTCATTTATTCAACAGACTTACTCAATAGTTAATTTTTTTTAAAAAGATTTTTTATTTATTTATTTTCAGACAGAGATCACAAGTAGGCAGAGAGAGAGAGAGAGAGGAGGAAGCAGACTCCCTGCAGAGCAGAGAGCCCAATGCAGGGCTCGATCCCAGGACCCTGGAATCATGACCCGAGCTGAAGGCAGAGGCTTTAACCCAGTGAGCCACTCAGGCACCCCAATTTTTTTTTTTTAAGATTTTATTTATTTGACAGAAAGAGAGATCACAAATAGGCAGAAGGCAGGCAGGGGAGCAGGAAAGCAGGCTCCCTGCCGAGCAGAGAGCTCGATGTGGGGCTCAATCCCAGGACCCTGAGATCATGACCTGAGCCGAAGGCAGAGGCTTTACCCCACTGAGCCACCCAGGCGCCCCCCCCCCCAACAGATAATTTTGAGCAGCAACTATGCGCCAGGCTTTTTTCTAGGAATGAGGAATATAGCAAATGAACAAAAGAGACAAAAATGCTTGCCCTCATTGTCTGGTCTTGTAACAAGAGGTCATGTTAAGGAAGACCCCTGAGATCTTTAAACAGTAACACTTGGGAGTTCATGTAAGCATGATTTAAGGATCATCAGCTTTGTGATAGGCAGCATGGTGGGGTGGTCCGGATGTGCAGGGAAGCAGGAACGGTGACATCGGAGGATACTCTTGTGATATGGCAGGTGTCAGGGAAGAATGAGATTCTGCTTACAAAGTTGAACTTGTAAACAGCAATTTCTGAACACGTTGATACTGCAGAGGTAAGTTATCCAGCACTGGTTTTCCAGTGGGTCGAGTGATACTGAGTCTTTTCTTTGTGCCCTGGTACATGTGACTGGTGGGAAGATGTGCTCCCTGCTCTAGGGACTGACATGGTTAAGCAGTTTGTAAACAAAACATGGGCAAGTCTGTTCATAGTCACCTCCCGTGGCTGGGCTGGAGAGCTCTGGAAAGAACTCGATGAGAGCAGTCAGGGAAGGCTTCCTGGAGGAGGTGGCTCCTAGTCAGAAAGAAGTGAACAGGGAGCCTGGGCAGCTCAGGTCATGATCTCAGGGTCCTAGGATGGAGTCCCACCGCATCAGGCTCTCTGCTCAGCAGGGAACCTGCTTCCTCCTCTTTCTGACTGCCTCTCTGCCTACTTGTGATCTTTCTCTGTGTGTCAAATAAATAAATAAAATCCTTAAAAATAAATAAATAAATAAATAAATAAATAAGAAAGAAGTGGACAAGGTGTTTTCAGAGGTGATGACATGTGAGCATGGCCTGGTCCTTTGGGCAGTCTGGCCTGTTACAGTTGAGTTGGCGGTGGAAGTAGGTTTGGAGGTGCAATTAGGGTTGGAGGTTTGAGGGCAGGGGGTAGTGCAGACCAGTGGGGACTTGACTGGTCCACTGAAGGTTTTGCAACAGAGGATAACCTGGTGATTTTGAGTACTTAAGGGGTCAGCGATGATGGGAGGGAACTGGGAGCAGAGGAGTGTGAGTCCAGGCAACCAGGGTCCTATCCAACAAGTCACAGGGTCCCCCACTCTTTCTGTGCTGCAGTTTACCTCATCTGTAAAATGAAAAGAAGCTTTATAATCCTGGCCATTTCACAGATGAGTTGTGTGAGTCATCACTTTAAGAATAGATGTCACGGGGCGCCTGGGTGGCTCAGTGGGTTGAGCTGCTGCCTTCGGCTCAGGTCATGATCTCAGGGTCCTGGGATCGAGTCCCACATCGGGCTCTCTGCTCAGCAGGGAGCCTGCTTCCTCCTTTCTCTCTGCCTGCCTCTCTGCCTACTTGTGATCTCTCTCTGTCAAATAAATAAGTAAAATCTTTAAAAAAAAAAAAAAAAGAATAGATGTCACAATGCTTTAAAAAAAAAAAAGGAAAGTAAACTGTTAATTCAAGAATGAAATTCAGGCGCGTGGTGTCAGGATCCCCTTCTCACTTCAGCTTTCTGTGCCTCGGAGACAGGCAGAAGTGAGAGAGGAATCTCATATGCCTGTGGGGAGATGACAGGGGCCGTGCATCAGAGAACCGGGGGTGGGTGGTGAGCCCAGCAGCATGCCGCCTCGCTTCCGCAGGTCGTCCTCCCAGGACCCCCCAAGGAAGGGAACTGCTAGGACCCTGAGCCAGAACTGCAGTCCCGGGGTCACACAGCTCATCGGCGGTGGAGCCCGGCAGCTAAAACAGGGCACTGACGGGCTCTCCGGTGTTAGTCTGTGAGGACTGCCATAACGAAGTGCCACACACGGGGGGGCATCAAACAGAGAGATTCGTTTTCTCACACTTCTGGAACGGCAAGTGCAAGGTCAGGGTGTTAGTAGGGAGGATTTCTCCCCAGCTCCCTCCTCAGCTTAGGGATGGCCGCTTCTTGCTGTGTCCTCACATGGCCTTCCTTCTGTGTGTGTCTGTGTCCTGATCTCTTCTAAGGAGACCAGTCGTTATGGATTAAGGCCCACCCTGATGACCTCATTTTACTTCCTAATGTCTTTATGGGCTCCTTCTCCAAATGTAGTCATATTCTGAGGTGTGGGAATTAGGGCTTTGACGTATGACTGGAGGGGAAGGGGACACAGTTCAGCCTACAACACATTCATTCAACATTTCAGAATTTCGGAGTTCATTCAGAATGTGCCCTTTTGAGCAGAAAGGCACACTCCTGGAGGCGAAAGGGGTGAGAGCTGTGCAGTTTCTGGGGGCTGCCAGCGACCTGATTTGGGGACAGGGACCCCACTGAGAGATGGACAAGGAGGACTCAGGCAGAGGAGTGAGGGTCTGGGTGCCCAGGAAACTGGAATTGGAGTCACTTAAGGAAACTTTATAAATGAAAGGACCCCTGAACTTCAAAAAATTCAGTTAGTTTCCCTTTTTTTAAAAAAGATTTTACTTATTTATTTGACAGAGCCAGAGAGCATAACTGGGGGGCAGGGGGATGGCAGAGGGAGAGGGAGAAGCAGGCTCCACACTGAGCAGAAAGCCTGATGTGGAACTTGACCCTAGGACCCTGGGATCATGATTTGAGCCAAAGGCAGACGCTCAACTGACTGAGCCACCCTAGCCCAACCCCGCCCCCCCCCCCCATTAATGTGCTTTATAAAAGATTTCATAACAGGTTTCCTTTACATACCCAACCTCACTGGTATACTTAGAAAAGTGATTTGATTTAACAGCATGTGATTAAAGTAGTATGTTTCCAGAGCATAGCCATTAAAAGCAGGAGGGACAGCCTGTAATTAAGATTTTGCTGAACCTCCTTCCTCCAAAGACCAGTTCGGTTCACAACAGCTGACAGTTAAAGCAGCTGAGACACTCCTGGGCCTCTAGGTCCTTCTGCTCTAGACAATTGTGTACCCAGACTTGAGTGGCCTTGGGAAGGCCAGCGCTGACCACCGGCTCCCTGCCTGGGGCTGGGTCATGTCGCCTCCTGCCCTAAGGCCTGGCCTTATATCTCAGTGGCAGCCACTCAACCTAGTCCTCCTTGACGTGTTTCTCGGGGATAGGGACTGGACCCCAGTCCGTTAGAGGGCAGGGAGACAGACGAGTGAATCCGGAGTGTTGACCAAACCTCGTGTGAGCAGCCTCAACCTGTAAACATTTGACTCCTCCCCCCAGAGCTGTCAACATGCCCAGACGGACTGACCAACTTCTAGTCCTTCCTGTAAGTGGAACATGTTGCCTGGCATGGGGAGGAAGCAGAGATCTGAACGGGGCTCCTTACCCATTCCCGAGCGGGGCCACGGTGAGGCTAAGAGGGGGGAGCACGTATCACCAGGGGAAGAATGTGTGTGACCGACTCATTTGCAGGGAAGCATGTCCTGATTCTCAGAGCGTAAAAGCCAGCAATTACTAGAAAGAAGAACACTTGTCATCTGAGGCGGAAGAGACTGGATTTAATAAAGCCAGTTGCTGTCTAGGTGTTAGATTCTGACTCTGTCCTACCTTCATGAGTATTTTTTTTTAAGATTTTATTTGTCAGAGAGAGAGAGAGAGCACAAGCAGAGGCAGAGGGAGAAGCAGACTCCCCATGGAGCAGGGAGTTGGATGTGGGGCTCAAACGCAGGATCCTGGGATCATGACCTGAGCCAGAGGCAGACACTTAACCGACTGAGTCACCTTAACTTCTTAGATGACATTGGCCCACAATTTGTCTTCTTGATTATTTTTTGAATCACAGTTATACTGTGCTAATAAAATGAGTTATCAAGTGGGGGTGAGGGGAGAAAGTCAAGGGGGTGCCGGGGTGGCTCAGTCAGTTAAGCATCTGCCTTCAGCTGAGGTCATGATCCCAGGGTCCTGGGATCCAGCCCGAAGTCGGGGCCCCTGCTCAGTGGGGAGCCTGCTTTTTCCTCTCCCTCTGTCACTCCTCCTGTTTGTGCTCTCGCTCGTTCTTTCAAATAAATAAATAAAATCTTTTTAAGAAATATTAGAACTGGGGCATCTGGGTGGCTCAGTGGGTTAAAGCCTCTGCCTTCAGCTCAGGTCATGATCCCAGGGTCCTGGGATCGAGCCCCGCATCGGGCTCTCTGCTCAGCAGGGAGCCTGCTTCCTCCCCTCTCTCTCTCTCTGCCTGCCTTTCTGCCTGCTTGTGATCTCTATCTGTCAAATAAATAAATAAAACCTTTAAAAATAATAATAATAGTAATAAAACTGATTTAAGAAAAAAAGAAAGTCATGCACTTAGTCCCTGGCCCAAAGGGATATGCAGACTAGGGGAGGGGACAGACAGTGGCCCATAGAGGGAGAAGCCCGGGGCCTGGGGTTTCTGGAGGGGGCCTGGTCTGGCTTGGGGAAGTCAGGGAGGGCTCCTTATGGAAGGGCTGAGTTATGTTGAGAGTTAAATCAAAGGGTGCAGAGGGGGATCAGTCTGGCTAAGAGGTGGGGAGAGGAGTGCTTAAGGCAGAAGGCTTATGATGTGCAAAGGCCCATGGTGAGGACATGCGTGCGGGTGGGGGTGAGTCAGCTACTTCTTAGGACACAGACTTGGAGGGGAGTGGCTGGAGGTGAGGACTAGGGCTGCTGAGGTGAGCAGGTCCCCGGGTTGGGCGACCACAGTGCTGGGCAGTCGGGACAGCCCCATCCCTTAACTTAGTGCTCTGAGGGCTCATTCAGACCTCATTGACATCCAAGCTGGAGGATTTGTTCTTTGATTCTGCTGGGGGGTGTGGATGGCCTCCTTGTCCTTCTGACCAGGCCGCCTAGTTGTTTCCTGAGCTGTGGCTGCCTCTACCCCTTCATGCCAGTGCAGATCTCTTCAAAGCCTGGCAGCTTCACTGTTTAGGGTGTAGACGCCAACTCCAAGGAGCCAACCCATGCATATTGGTTAGTGCCAGAGACCAGAAATAACCAGGGTTGTTTAAGATGGAGATTATTCATCGCTTGCATAAAAGGTAGGCTGAGGGCGCCTGGGTGGCTCAGTCACTTCATTGTCTGCCTTCAGCTCAGGTCATGATCCCAGGGTCCTGGGATTGAGCCCCACATCGGGCTCCTTGCTCAGCAGGAGGCTGTTTCTCTCTTCCCTGCTGCTCCCCCTGCTTGCATACACTCTGTCAAATAAAGAAATAAAATCTTTAAAAAAAAAAAAAATAAAAGGTAGTCTGACCCAAGCTGGTGTGCTGCTTCCGCGATCTAGTCCATTTCCAGCTTTTGGCTCCATCATCCTTTGCATGCGGCCCCTTTACTCAAGGTCAGCTCATAGTCCAATGGGGGGGTGAGGTACCAGCCACATGGGCAAGGAGGAGGAGGAACTGGCATCAGTTTTCATTGGGCCACCCCATGTGCAAAGGAGTCTGGGAAATGTTGTTTTCAGCTGAGCAAATTACCCAAGGTTCTGTTTGTCAGGAAGGGGAGAATGGATACTGAGTATCCACCAACAGCCTCCTGTAAAGAGTGAGCTGAGGAGGACCAGCAGCTGGCGGTGCATGTCAGCTCCTCGTCTGCAGCACCCAGCACCAAGGCGGGCACAGGGGATGCCACAGAAGGGGCCGATGGACTGAGACTGTGTCACAGGGGGAACTCCAGTTCTGATTAGTCCCCCGCAAGCCCAGATGACCAGGCACGCTGTATTTGGGTGCATCTCAGAGAAAAGCAGGACTGCATGGGCTGGAGGTCTCATCCTACTTCTTTACCTTTGTTAGCTTCTTCAAGCCTCAGTTTCTCCCTCTTCAGAAAGGGGATACTCCTACTGGGCAGAATTGAGACAAGGGTCAAATGAGACTCTAGACTGCACAGAACTATATACTTGTGAGTTCATGGTCATGATAAGTAGCTTAGGTAGCTTCTCAGACTCTCTCTCCTTCCCTCGATAAAGTCTGGCAGATTAGATTACTTTTCTGAGCTCAATGATATGTACTGACTTCTCTCAGAGTCTCCACGGCACTCGCCCCGGACACAGGAATCATAATATCCCCTTGTGATTCCAGACATCTTTCTACTGAAGAGCTCATAGCTGTAATTATCTGTGAACCATCTAATATTCCAAGGTACAGAAGGAGCAAGAATTATTGTTTCTATCTGGAAAATGGGCAGGTAACTAACTCATCCAGGGTCAGAGCTACAATAAAAACTAGTCTTTTGACCCCCAAGCCCAGAGTTCTTTCTCCCAGACTAGATTGTGAAGACCTTTTGTTTTAAAGCAACAGAAGCAGCTGTACAAAATGGTTCTTCGCCAGAGGCCAGCGCACAAAACGGAACCAGAATGCCACTGGCTGTCCTGCTCCACAACTATCTCCCTGGAAACTGTCCCCAACCCTTTCTGGAATAGGAACCCTTTCTGAAATAGGGACTTTATGTAAAAGTCCCAGCCCTCCCCTTCTATAGGAAGTAGAAGACCCATCCCCTTGCAGAGATAAGGAACTTGCTCAGCCTGTGACAGTGAGATGTCTTCACACCTGGATTGGCTCCAGCCTGGGATGGAGACCCTCATCGTCCAGCCCCATCTCCTAACCCAGTCCAGACTCCCAGATAGGTTCTCAAGTGCTTTCATGCTTGCAAAGAAAGTTATAAATTGTATGATACAACCACATAACTCAAATACGAGGAATTATAATTTGCTATTCATCTTCCTTTTATTTTTGAATGCTTTCTAGTTTCTTCCAAGCTTCCTAACTTTTTAATGAATTTGCTCCTTCCTTTCTCCTGCCTTCTCTGTGGTCTACGTACATTATCAAACAGAGTTTGCAAATACAGTCAAAATAAAAAGACATGCGTTAGGGGTGCCTGGGTGGCTCAGTGGGTTGGGCCTCTGCCTTCGGCTCAGGTCATGATCTCAGGGTCCTGGGATCGAGCCCCGCATTGAGCCCTACATCAAGCCTCACATCAGGCTCTTTGCTCTCTGTGGAGGAGCCTGCTTCCCCCTCTCTCTGCCTGCTGCTCTGCCTACTTGTGATCTCTCTCTGTGTCAAATAAATAAATAAAATATATTTTTTTTAAAAAGACATGCATTAGAAGCAGTCCAAATGTTCCATTAACCAGTCAATGAATGGATAAATAAAATGTGGTGTATCCCTACAAGGGAATATTAGTTGCCATAAAAAACAATGATGTACTGACATGCCCCAATGAGGATGAAGGTCAGACACCTGATGCTAAGTGAAAGAAGCTAGACGTAAAAGTTACATATTGTCTGATTCCATTTACATAAGCTGCCCAGAGTAGGTAAATCCATAGAGACAGAATGAAGGTAGGTGGTTAGCAGGGGCGAGAAGGTGGGGGGGAAGGAAGAGGAAATAATTGCTGGATGGGTACAGGCTGGAGGGTGGAGGGTTCTTTCTGTGAGATAAAAATACTTCATAACTAGGGGCACCTGGTTGGCTCGGTTGAGTGTCCGACTCTTGATTTTGGCTCAGACTGTGATCTCAGGGTCATGGGATTGAGCCCCAGGTTAGGCTCTGCGCTCAGCAGGAAATCTGCTTGAGATTCTCTCTCTCTCTCTCCCCACCTCGGCCCCTACTCCCTTCGTGCACACTGTCTCTCTAAAATAAATAAATGAATTAATTACAGCTTTTAAGAAAATGTTTGGAACTAGATGGGGGTAGTGGTTACACAACATGGTGAACGTTCTAAATGCCACTGACTTGCACACTAACACACAAATGGTTAACTTCATGTCATGTGAATTTCAACTCAATAATTTTAAAAAAAGATACACTCGTTTTGCAAGTTTGAAAGTAGCGTTTGCCCTCTGACTCCATCCACCCTCACCCCCTCCTTCTTGCCCTACTTCCTCCTAGAAGTAACAATTTTTTTGACTTTACTATTGAAAATTTCAAACATGTATAAAAGTAGACAGATTAGTATAATAAAGCACTGTGTGCCCATCGCCCAGCTTCCTCAAATATCATCTTGTGGCAGGCTTGATTCTTTTCTGCTGTTCACTTGTCTATCCATGGATTACTTGAAGCAAATCCCAGATACCATATTATTTCACTTATAAGTAATTCAGTATGTATTGAAGATCATACTAAAAATGCTGTCCTATACCTTGGTCCTTTCACCTGTCAGAATATTCTGTAGATAGTGATCCTCTTTGGGTTTTTTCCAAATGTATCATGTTCTATCCTGTGGCTACACGGCAGTTTATTTGCCCATCCTCCATTTCTGTATGTTTGGGTGTTTTCCTGACAGCTGAGCTGAACACTGCAGACTGAGAGGTCAAAGGCAAATTGTATTTGGCTCCTGGCCTGGATGAGGAGCCTGGACGAGGCAGGTTTTCCAGAAACACAGCCATTAGAGAGAAAATCCTCCTGGGGCCCTCTGTTCTTCTTTATGTGATATCTCTATGTGGTATTTCTAAATGGTATCTCTGTGTGGCATCTCTGCAGTGTCTCTCTGTGTGGTTAGCTTGGGCTTCCTTTCCACATGGTGGTCTCAATGCAGTTGGCCTTATTTCAAGATGGCCGGCTCCCCTCAGAACAGAAGAGCAAAATCTCCTACCCTTCTTCAGGCTCAAGCCTGGAACAGACATACTGTCGCTTCTGCTGCGTGGACACTCTTCCATCCACATAGAGAATGTAGTAGAACATCTGGATATTCAATATTATCAGACAGAGCACTGACTGTCAGAGACCCAGCACTTGGGGTGATATCCTATGGGACCTAACCCCAGACTCACTCCCCCTCTGAATCTAAAATGAGGGTAATGGAGGTATCAGCCAGTCACCTACCTGCTTCACCGGGCTGCTGTGTGGCCCGAATGAGATTAGATGGGAATAGCCATGAAAGGTGTTGGCAGCTGGGTTCTATAGGGTTTGGGGAACTTCCCTTCCTGGAGCTCCCACCTCAAGATACAGCAAGTCCTGCCTGTGTTGCCAGGATTCCTGGGGGCAGGATCTGGGGAGAACAGGCACCCATTGGGGGCAGTGTGGAGGGCTCGAGCCCAGTGGGGCATACCCACTGAGGGACTTTGCAGCTTTTGTATCTTAGATCCTCAGAACAGTTCTGTAAGCTGTCACTTTTGCCACTGGGCATAGCTGTCCCCACAGTGACACAGCCGAGTGACAGAGCCAGAACCCCAGCTTGGGCCCATCAGGCTCCCCACCTCCTGCCCTTTTACCCACAGAGCTGGCTCTGGCTGGAGAGAGAAGCACGCTTGGCAAAATACCAGAATTTTCCTTACTGTGAACACTGTCGACTTTAATTAGATTAATTTTCACTTTTCTTTTGCCTTCAGGGGGTTTAAGGATGATACAGTGGGATTTCAGCAGTGTGCTGTGAGTAGAACTGAGTGAGAACCTCCAAGCCTGAGAATCCACGAGAGGCACGTTTATTTATCCATCTGTCCTCCCCAAAAGAAGCCCCCCTCATCCCATGAGGCGAGAGATAGTCCGTGGAGACCCAGCCTCTTCGTCTAGCTCTTTTCTCCTCTGATGTTCTCGGTTCCCCAGCCCAGGCCCGTCACAAATGCGGCCTGCCCTGTACGCCGTTTCATGAGAGCTGTTCGGTGCACTCCTGCCGTCTTCTCCTTCTAAGGGAGACGAAGGTGCTTGTCTGGATCGAGGCCTATAGGAAATGAGAGTGGTTTGCCCAATTTCTGTCTTGTGTTTTCATCCCAGGAAGCCCACAGCACCCGTTCGCGGAGGGCCTGGGGCCTGCCAGGCGGTCTCTGAGCCGGAGAAACGTGCCTCGTGAAACAATTGGCCTCAGAGAGAACTTGGCAAAGAACATTTGGGGCTTGTGGATGGTCTCTCGCTGACCTTGGGCAGCAGTGGCCCCATGCAGGGCCCCAGGCGTGCCCGCCTGCCCCTGCTCGGGACCCTGCTTTCTGGGAGCCGTGGGTGTGCGGTCCCATAGCACCCCAGACTGCCCGGGGCACCTGCTGATCTTTGGAAGGGCAGGCGTGTGGCCTTGGGGGCTTTGCCAGGCCAGCTGCCAGCCTCTTTCCTGTCCAGAGTAGTGCCTTCCCTTCTCCTCCGGCCTGGCCATTTTTAGTGGAAAACCAGAAACACATTAAGTATTTTGTAATAACTGTGGGAGGCGGGGCCCACGGGTACCTCACCGCCTTTCTTGGAGATGAGCCTTTTGTTCATCTGAAGACCTTTGCCCATTTGCCCCCCCTCTCGCTGGCCGTCCTCATCCGGGGCCTGGCTCACTGCTGTCCTTGCTGTCTGGGTCCCCTTTCTCTGTGGGTCTCTGCTCCAGCCAACACCAGTGCCAGCAGAAGTAGACGAGAAGTCGCCTCTGAACAGGGACTCCTGTTTTCCGGATTCACTGTGCTGGCCGAGGCAGAACCATTTCATCACGAACACGAAGTTTCCGGTAAAACCAAATAAAAATATGGTCCCCTGGAGGCCCAAGAACAGGATTTGTGTGTGATGCAGAGACAGGAAGCACACAGGTTAGGATTTGGTCTGCTCAGCTGTACCTTCTAAAATTCTCGTTCCCTGCTCTGCCTCACCAGCTTGGCATTTGGGGATTTCAGGGCTTGTCTTTTGTCTGGTTTTGGGTTTTGGCGTTCTCCATTAAGGGAATAGTATTCTAAAAGGTTGAAATGGCTAATTATTCTTAAGATCTGGAGAGCCACTTAACGTGGCCCTTTTTGTTGCCAGCTGCGAGAGCGAATGTGTGGACGGAGCCTTCCGGGGAGGGTCTGAGGGGAATTACTGAAGAGAAATCATGGTACCCACTCGGGAAAAGCCACTGAAGAGTGAATCTGATGAGAGGGACATGTGGAAGGTGGAAGGTGGGAGGTCTGACTCAGGCACAGTGTCAGGCCTGAGTTGTGGCCTCTCTTCCCCTTCAGGGATCCAGGAGGAGAAGGGTCTGCCCAGGGCCCCTGTGTTGTGGTATGGTACTGAGCATACTGGCCAGGGGAGGCAAACTGACTCTCAGGAACTGGAGGTTTGAGACATGAGGGAGAAATCACAAGAAATTGTGGTTCCAGAAACATACCGCCTCCTCCAACCGAGGCAGGGTATGCGGGTAAAATGGCCTCTGACCTGCATCCCTGCTGTGGGACCAGAGTGTGGTAATGGAGTTCAGGTGTTTGAGGCAGCTGGTGTCCAAAGCCACATCCAGAAGAAAATAGTCTAGTTTGGGGGACCTGTTATTCTTTTGCCCTAAGAGACGTTAATCCAGCCAGAGCGTTGTGGGGGATGGACTGCTGAGATGTGCCCTTCCGTCCGACTTCCCTCACACTTCCTCTCGGTCTTTCTTCTTTTGTCTTCAGCTGGGCCACCGGAATATGCACTGTGGCCCTGCGTGGGCCCTCATCTCCTGTTCTTCCCCTCTACTTTCTTTAAAGCAGAAGTTTTATTGAGATATAATTCATACACCACACAATTCACCCTTTTAAAGTAGGCGGCTTTTTCTGACTTCATTCGTGTGTGGAATTTAAGAAACAAAACAAAGGAACAAAGAGAAAAGAGAGAGAGCACGACAAACCAAGAAGAGATTCTCAACTATAGAAACAAACCGATGGTCAACAGCGGGGAGCGGGTGGGGGGATGGGTGAGATAGGTGATGGGGATTAAGGGCGCGTTTGTCATGATGAGCACTGAAGAATGTCTGCAGTTGTTGGCTGTCTCTATTGTACGCCTGAAACTAATTTAACATTGTATGTTACGTATGCCAGAATTAAAATAAAAAACAATAAAAATCAAAATAAAAAAGTAAGTGGCTTTTAGAATATTCAGAATGTTGTGCAAGCAGCACTACTATCCAGAACATTTTCTCTTCT
This sequence comes from Mustela putorius furo, assembly GCF_011764305.1. Lineage (NCBI taxonomy): Eukaryota > Metazoa > Chordata > Mammalia > Carnivora > Mustelidae > Mustela > Mustela putorius. Next base: position 41,599,096 of record NW_025422010.1, read on the forward strand.
CTTCTCTTCTCTTCTCTTCTCTTCTCTTCTCTTCTTTTCTCTTCTCTTGTTTTGTTTTAGAGAGAGAGAGAGAGAGCAAGCTTGCACCTGAGGCAAGGGTGGGGAGGGACAGAGGGAGAGAGAGAATCCCAAGCAGGCTTCATGCCCAGCGAGGAACCCAGTGTGGGGCTTGAGACCATGACCCAAGCTGAAATCAAGAGTGAGACGCTTAACCGACTGAGCCCCCCAGGCACCCCTAGATGCGTCATTTTCTAGAACAGTGCCATCCAGAGCATTTCCGTGACCTCCTTTACCCATTTTAGAAAACAAGCAGCCCCTCCTTATTTCTTGCCAATGCCCTCAGCCCTAGGGAACAACTAATCTACTTTCTTTCTCTGTAAACTTGCCTATTCTGCTCACTTCACATAAATGGAGTTATAGAATGTGTGGTCTTTTCTGTCTGGCTTCTTTCACGTAGTATAGTGCTTTCAAGGTTCATGCTGTCGCATGGGTCCATGCTTGGTCTTCCTTTTTATTGCCAAATGATGTTCCAATAAATGGTTAGATGCATTTTGATGTCTCCATTAGCCAGGGGGTGATCATTTGTGGCTTGTTTCCAAACTTCAGTTATGAATACGGCTACTGTGAGTGTTCGTGTATAACTTTTCATGTGGACGTATGTTTTTAATTTTCTTGATATGTACAAATAGGAGTAGAATTGTTGGGTTATATGGTATTAGCCTTTTGCCACACTGTTTTCAAAGTGGTGGCACCACATTACATTCCCATCAGCAATGTATGAGGGCTCCCGTTTCTCCGCATCCTCACCAACACTTGGTATGGTGTGTCTTTTTGATCATAGCCATCCTAGTGGATGTGAAGGGTTGTCTCACTGTGGTTTTGATTTGCATTTCTTTAATGACTGAGGATGCTGAACATCTTTTCTTGTGCTTTGTGGTGTTGAAAGCTCAGGTTTACCTGTTCATCCCAGGTCAATGGGGCCACTTATATGTCATCTTTGGAGAAATGTCTCTTCAAATTTTTTCTTGTTTTCTAATTTGGTGATGTGTCCTTTTCTTGTTGAGTTGTAAGAGCTCTTTATATACCCTGGACCCTATGCCCTTCTCTGATCTATGATTTGCAGTATTTTCTCCCATTCCACGGGTTGTCATTTCACTTTTTTGATGATGTTCTTTGAAGCCCAATTTTGCTGGAGTCTAATTTATATTCATTTATTTGTTGTTCACTGCTTGTGCGTTTATGTCATAGCTGAAAAACTATTGCCTCAATCAAAGTCATAACAATTTATTCATATGTTTTCTAAGAGTTTTATAATGTTCTTACCTTTAGGTCTGTGATCTTTTGGGGTTAATTTTGATGTATGATGCGAAGTACAGGTCCAGCTTGTTCTCTTGCATGTGGATATCTTGTTGTGTCAGTGCTACCTGTTGAGAAAACTATCCTTTCCACGTTGAATGGTCTTTTTTTTTTTTAATCATGCCTTTTTCCTATTCCAAAATAACTATTGGCTCTTTCTCTCCCCCACCGTCTCATGTGCACACACATATGCATGTATACACACAGACACACACATCCCTGCCATCCTGTCCTGAAGAAATGGGCATCTCCACTGCTTGAGGGAGGCCTCCATGCAGCCCAGGGCCTTACCCCTAATTCCCAGGATTCTTTCCCAGACAGAGCTCTGCTTTCTCAGACTTCTTTATGTGCTCGTTCATCTCCCAGTGGGAGTATTCAAGTCTTTCAGGGGAAGGGAATGAAGGAGGAGCCGCAGGTGACACAGAGACCCACACTGACGCAGTGTCTTTTCACAACTGTATTTCCAGCTCCCAAGCCAGATGTAAGCTTTCTTGGGGTCCATCATCCTTCTGAATGATATTCACTGATTGGACCATTACATGAGGCTTCTGTGGCTCATTAAAGTATTAATCCATCCATCCATTCCCCATCCATCTGTCCACTCATCCTTCCATCCATCTGTCTGTATTTTTGTCCATCAGTCCATACAGCTGTCCGTCCACCTATCCGTCCCCCGTACCTACCTACATCCATCCATCCATCTATTCATCTATCCATCTGTCTATCCACCCACCCATCCATCTGTCCATTGTCTCTGTATCTATCTATTAAAATAGAAAAGGACTGGTCGCTTGGCCCCTGTTTGCGGACTAGGTCAGAGTTGTGCTACAGGTTTGTATTACAAGCTCAGATTTATCTGATCATTCCAAAGGGTAACACATTTACCAGAAATCCCGACTGAGGTTACCCTGCTGTTTTCCCTGGTAGAATGCTTGGTGAGGGTCACTGGCACAGGGGTTCTTTTGGTGTGTGAGGAGGTCTTCTCAGGAAACCAATGACCACCTGGTGTGCAAGAGTTAGAGCAGAGGGACAGGGTGGTCTCAGGGCCCCTTTCTCCACTCCAGGTGTTTTTCTGTCTAAAGCATGACTTCTGCTCATTAGAATTAGAATTGGTGGAGGTGGAAGCAGCTGAAAGGTTTGTAGTCTCGGTGACCGATGCCGACCGATGCCGACCACTGGCCACAAGCGATAGTACCCTGGGGACCCCCGGCTCCATCTCACCTTATAGCAGTTCTGTTCTCTGTTTCCTGAGATTGGGCCACACTGAATGGCTTTGGACCCCCGATCCCTTACATCACTGCTATCTGAAAAAGTGGCGTTTTGACCTTGACCCATTTTTTGGTAATACTCTCTCATGGCATTAATCCCCAGCCACAGATTGCCTGCACCACCCCTCTTTCTTGGAAGCATAGGTCGTGTCTGTCCAGTGTGCCAGGTTTCCTCTCCTGTTGTGGGGCGTTCTTCCTTAGGGTTCCCATTGTTCTGTCCCACAAGCTGGCCTCTATTTCTGCATCTCCCTGGTTCCCCCAGAATCAGGGTCTGGCCTGAACCTCAGTGGAGGACAGGTCCCCTGGGAGCTCTTGGCAGTATATAGATTGACCCCTGGGGTGGAGGTTGGGGGTGGGGTTCACCCTCTGGCCGGAAGCATCATCGCAGCCTCACCGAGAGGCCTCACTCCTCTCAGACACCCCCTTGTTGCTCCAGAAACCGGTTCCTTCTGCAGGCCCACCTTAGAGCTAACTTCTTTCAGTTCACCCATGAGTTGCCATGACTTTGCTGAGTCATCGCACATTCCTTCCTCCACATCATGCCCGCGCTGGCTCCCCAGTGCTCATTTCTGTCCATTTTCCACGTCACGGCGAGGGAAGGTGAGGCAGCAAGCTCCTGTTTTCACAAATACCCCGGCTGACCACTGATTTTTTTATTTTCTGAGGAAAAATCCCGAGATCTACCGCATCCCAGTAGGAATTACATAACTTAGCAGTCCTGAGTCCAGAGTGACACTTTGGTCCTTGACTTTTCAAAAATAATTCTGGCCACCACCTTAGGTTGGAGAGCTTTATTCCAAGCCCTGGCTCCCTGTTCCAAGGGCTTTCATTCTTGAGTTTTTCTTTTCTTTTTTTTTTTTCTTTTCCCTCTTCTTTTCCGCTGCCTGTGTCTGGGTTGGATCTAAAGGCTCTCCTCCCCTCACTGGGCTCCTGCAGACTTCCTGGCATTTCTCTGACCACGGGCACTTCCTCTGAGCGAGTGGGCGGAGGGGAATGAAGACTGGCTGGTGGGGAGGGAAGGGCATTCTCTGATGGCAGAAATGGAGCAGAGCAAGTGGCCAGTCTGCTCCCTGGGGTCAGGCAGCCAGGGATCCCCTTTAACTCATTTCTGTAGCTTGGGTGGGATTTGAAGTCTAGAGTGTCTGTCCATCCTGCAAGTGTTCCTTGAGTTCTAAATATGCTCCTGGCACCCAGGAGGGTGTTACCCCTGGGCAGGAAGGAAGGCGGTGGGCAGGAAGGAGTTAAGCCCCCCTCCCCCCTACCAGGACAAAATATGGTTAAGTGGCAGAGGGGTCAGTTTGGAAGTAAGTGTTGGAGATATTGTGGGCCAAATCAGGGAGGAATCTGTTGTGTCTGAGGTGGGCACAGCGGCCCTGCAGGTTGGAGGGGGTGGTGGTGCTAGGGTTGGGTGGAAAGGGTATCGCTGTTCTTCCCACCCCGCCCCCAACCCAGGTATACACCTTGTGTGACCGAGGAGGGAGGCGCCGGAATGAAGCAAGGGTCCCAGGAGGCAGGAGGTGGCCTGGGGCCTATGGGGTGCTGTCCCCTGAAAGTGGGGTACAGCCTGCACCATCCACCCAAACTGTACGTAGACGAACTGACAGCTTCGTGGGGATGTTTGGGGACAACCCTTGGGACCCAGGGCTAGAAGCTCGGTGAGGGAGCAATGGAGAGGGAGGCCCACCGGAGCCGCCCTCTTGGCCCAGCCAACCCCGGGTGGGAAGGTGGTGGCCGCAGGGATCAAGTGAAGGTGGCGTTTGGAACAAAGAGGAGTGGGGGGTTTCCCTGGAAGACCCTCAGGCCTGATGCCTGCCTTTGGGAGATGGAGGAGATGCTGTGGAATGGTGTTGACTCTGTGTGGTCCTCCAGGGACCTCCAGAAGATAAAGCCTCCCCACCTTAGCCCTGCCTGCCTCCCATGGGCCCCTCTTGCCTCAGGGTCCCCTCTGTGCCTTGAATGGGCTTCTGAGGCGCACAGGCTCATAGCAGCCTGCCTGCTGGGGGTGGGGGTGGTGTGCCGTGTGCTGCTCAGTCTGTTGACCTTCCTGGCTTCCCAACTAGCAGGTTAGCAGGTGGTAGCAGGGGTTGTGATGGAGGCAGAGGACCAGTACTGGTGGTGGCTGTAATAATATGGACAGATGTGGGTCAGCATCGCCCACATGCCTAGGTCCGTGCTCCTTGCTCAACTCACCATGCTGCATCTGTGATGGTGGCTGACCTTCATGCTGATCTTCGGAGGCACTTGGGCAGTGGAATTGGACAGAGCCTGGGCACAGTCTCAGCTGCCCCTGCCGACTGACCCCCCCCTACCTGGTCCTGGGGGGAAATCTGCAGCCCTACCTTGGAGGGGAGAGGCGGGTACCTTGGGGAGGACAGCAGGTGCTCCAAGCATTGGCCCCGAGGGGTTCTTAGGCCTCCCAGAGAACAAAGAACGACAGAGAAGTGGGTCTGGGGAAGGGAAGCTCTGTCCAACTGGTAGTCTATGGAATTGTGCTGCAGAAAATTTTAATGAATGCCCTGTTACCTTAATGCTCTCAGAGTGTGAAGTGTATCATAGGAATGTGCCAAGTGTATCATAGTGCATCATAGGAATGAGAGTGAGACCAACCCAAGAGAGCTTTGAATTCAGGTTTCATTACTCTTGGATTTGTAGATTGACAGGGGAGGAAGCTGGACTATTTTTAGGTAGCACTGTATTAGTTTTGTAATTAACAGACAGCGTGCCCCCTGCTACACGTGCTCCTTGCTCACGCTCTATTGTAATTAGTGTTTTAATCATCATCAAACAATATCATACAGCCTTTCCAGGCCTGGAACATGCTGCCTGCTTCTCACCACTCCAACCTCTGCGCTGGGCACCTGAGCAAGCCAGGAGGGTCAGTTGAGTGGTGGAAGGGCCGGATGGCTGAGTAGTTGACTAGCGAGAAGTTTGGTAGGCAGAGGGAGCAGCTTGACAGACCGTGGAGGGACAGAAGGCATGTAGTGGACATGGAGCGCTGGGTTGAAGTTGGGAACCAAGGGAAAGAGGCAGGACAGGTGGGACCTTGCTTATCAAATCACTTTTCTCTTGTGTTTAGGAAGCCAGGGCTGAAAACACGTACTTTGTTGAAAGAACATGAGCATTTTCTGACCCTTGGTCTTTTCTGCAAACCGGGCTCTGCGTACCCATGCAGCCCCTTTGTCAGAATTAGGAAAAGGCATCCCTTACCTTGGTGGATGAATTTTAAGGAAAGCAACCCTTTCCCCTTCTTCTCCTCCCCAAGTGACTGCAGCCTTTCATCAGGGCACATGGTTAGACAACTGGGATATGAGCTGGTTCTTGGCCCTTACTTATTATCTTGGGTGGATATCTTTGAGCAGTACACAAACTACACAACTGAATAGGGTCCCCCTTTTGAGATTTAAGGTCTGAGTTTAGGCTTTTGATTGGAGAGAGTATAAGATGGAAAGCCTTTCTGTGTCACCCAACTCTGATCCACCCTATAGATTTCAACCCTTCTCTTGGCTGTATGTTGCTGTTTTTTTCCACAAAGAACCAGGGACTGTTACCGCTAAAGGTCAGAATGTTTACAAGCATATTGATTAGTTTCCAAATGTTGGTCCTGGACCCCAAAGAACATTGCCATCACCCAAGGAGCTTATCAAAATGCAGATTCCTCTTCCCCAGACTCATGCTATGTGTGATTCAGAAAGTAGGAGAGCGCCCAGGAATATGTGTTTTTCTTATGTTCCCAGCTAGAAACCACAGGTCTAGCTCATCTCTTCAATTTATAGATAAACAGACTCAGAGAGGGGTGTTGACTTGCTCAGGGCAGAGGTAAGACCTGACATTTTTAGTGCGGCCTCCTTGGACCCCTCCACATGAGCCCTTGCCACCTCCACTGGCTCTTTCCCCGTTCCCCCAGCACTGACAGTTCCTAAGGCCGGGAACCTGGCTCTGTACCATTTGGTTTGCTGATCACGCTTCCTGTTAATGGTTTTTTCTTCCTAGTATTAACAGTACGCTACTGAAGTCTAATTGACATACAGGATACAAGCATGACTCTTTAGCACGTGGCCTGAGGGATTTTGATAAACGTTTATATTCATGTAAGCATTGCTCAGACCAAAATAAAGATCATTTCCATACCCCCAGAAGGTCATTGGTAGCTCTGAACACACATTAGGAGGGCTGGTGAGGATGGAAGGCACCTGTTTGGGGACAGGAATGACCTCTCCCATTTGTTCCCTATGTGTCTTATGTCCTCTGAAATTCCCCTTAGACTGTTGGGGCCTATGTATGGGGCAGGGCTCAGGGAGCAGCGGGAATGACTTGTTGCCAAATTTCTTAAACCCAAAACACCTTCATGCGCCAGGGCCTGACCAAATGGCGAGATAAAAGTGGCACAGCTATTTGGGCTGTCAACAGCCCCCGAAGACCGTTCAGGAAAACCTGTCCTGTTGTTGAAATAAAGGAATGCACAGAGAGCAGAACAAAAATCATCTGGATGGTTAGGATAAAAAATTACCTTTAAAGAAAGTTCCAGCATGTCCTGAGCTTTCCGTAACCCCAGCCCTGACCCCTCAAGGATGAAGCAGTCTTGGGGAGGGTTCTTGGAATGCCAGTGTATGGCATTGTCGGAGCCCATCAGAGGTGAGGTGGGGTGGGGCCTGGGAACACAGCTGGGACACCAACACCACCTTCACCCCTGGGGCAAGCTGCAGGAAAGACACCGGCACTGGCTCCCATGCAGACTTGGCAGGCAGCCTGCCCTCCAAAGCTTGCTTTGAAGAGTCCATGCTTCTAAGACTCAAAGCTGTGAACGGGGACCTGTGGGATTTTCTTTCCGTCTCTTGGAGGGGTGGGGCGTGCAAGAGATCCAGTCTCCTGGCATCTTGGGAGGCAGCTGGGATTTTGCTAAAGAGCCTTGACTGTCACTCCTCCTTTCCAGGGACAGGATCTGCTCAAACGTTTGAGCTGATGCCCCAGCCTCTGAGAACTCCTAATGCTCCGTGGCACTCCCTTTCTGTGTCCCATGCTCTCCTTTTAGGCTTTTTTTTCCTGCCTCAACTTTATGACTCCTTGGACTGTCTGTGAACTTCATGGTATTGCCAGGGCTGACTCCCAAGAGCTCCCCTGTGGGTTGTGGCCTCTGCCCTTAGTTCTTCCGAGAACATTGTTGGAATTGTTGGAGACATCTTTGGTTATTTTCTGGATTCTGAGCTGATGCCTAGATTTTAGGATTTTTTCAGGTTGCACACATTTTCACCCCTGCTAGCCTCGTGTAAGGACACGAGTCTCCCCAACCCTGGGTGTTGTCATTCCTTTGCACCCTTCCCAACGGGATGGATGTAAAATTAGATCTCATTTGGCCTTGCATTTCTCTGATCCCTAGTGAACTAAAGATTTTGCAGGCATGTCTTTCTTCCCTTGGAAATTTACTTTTGCATGCTCTTTGCTTATGTTTCTGGTGATGGGTTTTTCTTTTTGTTTCATATTAGTGAGCAGTCTTAATTTATAGGTTAAGGCCTTGATTTCCAGTTTTTAAACAATATTTATCTCTACCTAGACTCAGACTTAGAACAATTAAAATTAACTGCAAAGTAGTACCTGGCCATCAGTCTTGGGCCCTTCTCCAAAGTAATCTTTGGGAGAGCTGGGACAGTTGCCCCTTCTAGGTGGGTACACAGGTGGGTCTTCGCTGGTTCTGGGTCCCTTGGCAGGCATCCCTGTTCCAAGCACAGCTGCATAGCCTACAAGATCCACAGAGCCAACAATGCCATAGGCAACCATTCTGAGTGTTATACAAACCACATCCAGGGGCGCCTGGTGGCTCAGTCGGTTAAGCATCTGATGCCTTTGGCTCAGGTCATGATCTCGGGGTCCTGGGATCAAGTCCCGCATCGGGTTCCCTGCTTACCTGGGAGTCTGCTTCTCCCTCTTTTTCTGCCTCCACTTGTGCGCTCTCTCTCAAATAAATAAATAAAATCTTAAAACACACACACACACACACACACACACACACACAGAGTCGAGCCAGTTTTGAAAATAATACCCAATCTCCAAGGCACTGGATAGTACAATTTTTTCTATAACCAAACCTCCTGAACCATTGACACAGGCATCATGAGGTTGTGAGTGGAATCTGAATTTGGTTACCCTTGATTTGGTTTGAGTGGCAACTGCAAAGGCCTAGAGGCGAGTTAAGAGGCAGTGGGGCCAGCTCTGCCTTTGTTACTAATGAATGACGTGACCTTGGGCAAGCCCGCTGGCTTCACGGGGTCTCAGGATCCTCCCCAGTAAAGCGGATGCTTCGGTGAGGTAGACCCCTAGGTGTTCTCAGCACTAAATATCCACGAGTCCCAGTGCTAGCTCTAATTTTTTTTCCACAAAAAGATTGTGATATATTTAAAACGGCTTTGCTGTATTTTTTTTTCTTTAGCATCTCAGTTATGTAAAAGCAAAAACATTTCAAAATCCAGTACATATGTTTTTGCCTTTCACCAAATTTTAGTCTGACTGAGGTGTGTTCTAAGCGCGTCCACAACCAGGCCTCTCTTCTAGGTATTATTTCCCTGCGGGCATGTCGGGAGTCTGTGAAGCCGCCAGCGAGAAGGCAGGGGCATCTGACAATGGGACACTGGGGCCATCAGTATCTGGGGCCATTCCAGCTCCTCCTTCCCCTCCTCAGTAACCGCTCCTGGAGCGTTCCCTTGGCGAAGCTCAGAGCGAGCAAGGCTTCAAAGACCTCATTGCCTCTGGGGGACCCAGGGTACAAGCCTGACCTTACCAGGACCCTCCTGTGTACCAGCTCTGGGGCCATTCTGCCTTTGCTCCATTACTGTGCAGCCTCTCTTGGCGGCCGCTCCCACTGAGGACCCCTCCCACCCTCAACTCTCACCGCCTTTGGCTCCCACGACCACTTTCCTCTGCTCCCCCGTGCCCTCCTGGCTCCACACGTCTGTCCTCAGTGGCCTGTCCCGGGGGGATCACCTGGGGTCCTAGTCGCAGCGCCTTCCCCCGCTGGCCCTCCTCCTGCCTCCTCTCACCCCCTCAGGTGACCCTGGTTGTCACCTGAGTGCCACTGACTGTCACATCTGTTCTGCACACCAGGCCTGTTCTCTGATCCACCCACCTACCTCCTGGACTCTCATCCACAGCTCTCACCAGGCCATTCCCTGCCCTCCGCGCCGTGCCCATGACTTCCCTGTCCTGGCCTTGTGCGGTTCTCTCCCCTGCTTCTCTGCCTCCAGTCTCTCTCCCTCCCAGTCTGCCTTTATTATTTCGGTGCAGATTTAAAACAAGGAAAACCACTGTCCTGGGAATGCATCTTCTTGGGAAGCTTTGCTCTGTCTCTCTACCACACCCCTTCCTGTGTAGGGGACGAGGCAAGCTTGCGAGGAGGAACTTGACCTATCCTTTATGGAGGTGGCCTTCCCCCCGCCCTACCTCAGTTTCTGTTGCCCTGCAAGCACAGTGCAGGCAGGGGGAGACCAGCCCTGTGCTCCTCTCCGTAGTTCCCTGAGTTAACCCCCTCTCCCGACCACCCCTCCGATCCTCCTCCAGGTGCTTAGTCGATCCAAGAACCAGAGTTGGGTGTCGGAGCTGGAAGGGGGAGCCTGTCTGCTTCAACTTTTTACATTTTACAGAAAAGGCAACTGAGGTTCATGGGCGGGGCCTGTTGAGGGTCACACAGCTGGGCGCTGGTGGTGAGTCCTCCAGTAAGCGTGCGTGCCAGTGTCCTGGGGCCTGCTGTAAGAAATCACTGCAAGCCAGGTAGCTCAGAACAACACAGATGGATTCTTACAGAGTTCTGGAGGCCAGAAGTCTGAAATCAAGGGGAGGCCATGCTTCCTCTGACCTCTCTAGAGGAGAGGCCTTCTCCCTGTGCGTGTGTGTCTCTTTTTACAAAGACACTAGTTATGGGCTTCAGGGTCTGTCCGACGCCAGGAAGACGTCAACTTTACTTAATCCCATCCTCAAAGACCCTGCTTCCAGATAAGGTCACGCTTGCAGGTGGGGGCAGGTGGTTAACACTTCGGGGCGTGTTTCTGTGGAAAATGATCCAACCCACAACCCGCCCATGTCTGTGGTACCGTGGAGGGGGTGTGAGCCGTGGGTCACACTGGGTCATTTAGGGGAGGAGACCGCCTGGTGTTTTAGGTTGGAAACGCTCAGTGCGCTGTGTGTTGTACCTGTGCTCTGAATAAAGAGTTGGTGAGGAGTGAGCTTCCTTGTGAGTGTGTGTGTGTGTGTGTGTGTGTGTGTGAGACTGTGTCACTGTGTGTGTGTGAGTGTGGGAGCGTGTGTGGGAGTGAGTGTGTGTGTGTGTGAGTGTGTGTCTGTGAGGGACGGTAGATCAAAGTCCCACGGACCTCCTTTTGAGATGTGGATTTCAACCCAGGGGAGGGGAGAATTGTCTCCTGGGGGCCGCATTCTTACTTTGTAATCTCCCGTCCTTGTCCCGTCTGCAGAATGACCTTGCACGTGCTCCAGAAGCTAGCAGCCGCACATGCTTCCCGTCATACTAAGCTAACAGGCTCGCTCCTGTTTTCCTTTACAGGCCAGTGCCTTATGCTGCTGTTTTTTTTGATTGCTCTGAAAGTTTTCATTGTTGCTCCGGCCCTCCTGACCTCTGTCTGGCCTTTGCCCGGGTGTGGGGTTTCTGAGTCAGCGTTTTGGGTGGGCGGGAGGCGGGTAGCATGATTTTCCCTAACGGTAGAGTTTCAGGCCCTCCGCCTGCAGGTGGGGAGCAGCGTGGGGCTGGGGCTCCCTATTTAGTCTGGAATCCAGTCCCAGCTGCTGCTCAGAGGCCGCGGTGGATGCCAGAGCGGGCGGAGCCCCGGGCACTGAGCCACGGCCGCCACGCCTGCTGTGCGGCACAGCTGGGGACAGGAGGGGCAGCCCGTCCGTGCCAGGCCTGTCCCCTTGCCTGCCTGGGCAGTGACCAGGAGGCCCTGGGAGAGGGACGGTGAGGCAAGCAAATATGTATTTCCAAAAGATGAGAGCTGGGAAGGGCCTCCGAGGGAGCATAGGCCAATGTCCCTTCTCTGCAGGTACAGCCACCAGGCTGCCCCAGAGAGGTGGCTTACCCGAGGTCACATGGCTAGTTCGTTAACTGCAGAAGCCACTAGAGTTGGGTTCATGGATCCCGAGTCCTTTGCCCTTCCCGTGAATAATGCTGTCCCAAGGGGCTGTGCTACCATCAGGATGGGGGTCCCTTCGAGCAGCCGCTTTACCAGAGACTGGGAAGAGAATGACCGACACCCCTGGCTGCACCCAGATTGGGAGGGGACAGGGGTCTGTTTTGGATCTCATCTTGCCTCCTCTTCTGGGCCACTGCCTGTTTCCCATAGGCCTCTGCCCCTCCTTACCCACCCCTATGGAAACCTGCTGGCGTGAGTCATTGATACCGTAGTGTGAACGTCAGTGAGATCCCAGGGGGACGGAGACAATCATCTCTCGCGGTCGACCAATGCGGCATTCCGGGGCACGTGGCAAGGTCCGTGCAGATGGAAAGAGGCAGACCTCACAAATGGAGGACGCTCCAGGACCAGCTCCCTCCTCATGCTCTCAGAGCATCTCAGCTCCCCTCTGGTGCCTGCCCCGTCTTCATTGTCCACGGACTAGTGTCCCATCACATGCTCCACGTCCAGATCTGCTCAGGAGCTGGGCTGATGGCCTTGTTAATGACCCTCGCTCTTGCAGGGCAGGGTCTGCCCATCAGGCTACCTTGTGGGTCCCAGGGGCTGAGGAGGGCCCACTGTCGGGTGTGGTTCCCAGCATCTCGAGGCAGGACATATGGGAGGGCCTAGCTTCAGCATCAGGAAGAGCTGCACACCATGACAACAGTCCCCTCCCTTGATGTCCCCTTGATGTCCATGTGCCCTTACCTCCCTTGTGCTCATCACATCCGGGTCTTCCTGGTCCTCTGGTCCCTCCTCTCTAAGATGGGATCCGTCTCACACACCAGGGGGAGGATGGAGACAGTGTGTTTAAAGGCGTAGCTCCAGTAGCCAGCCGCCCACTAATGCTCTTATTGTGAAGTTTGTTGCCTCAAGGAATCAGCACAGCAGCCCCGGGAGGGAGGCCAGGCCAGGACTCTCCAGCTGCAGGAACTGGGAGTAGAGCAGGAAGGGGACCCTCACTGGGCCTTTCGGATTCCCGGTGCACTGTTCCAGCGACTGAAGCAGCCTGGCTATATCTGTGGGCTTCCTGAGTGGTTTCCCCCCTGCCTCAGGGCACCCAGATACTAGTGAGTAAACCAGCGTGAAGCGCTCCACCCACGAGGCACCGGACTTCCCACAGATGGTTTTGAAATCGTGCTCCCTGGTGTGCCCCCAAATGGGGCCAGGAGAGGAGGCCGTGGCTCAGACTCAGTGGAAAAGCCATGGTCTCGAGTGCTCAGGGATGGGTTAATAGTGGCGTAAGCCTGCCTCGAGCGCTGGACACTGTGATTCCCCTGACATGCAGCTTTTGTCGCCACCAACAGTCAGAGGCTGTGTGCCGGCAGAGGGCTCTGGGAGGAGGGCACGGGAGGGCCTGGCACCGCTGCGGACAGCAATTAGCGGGAGTGGCTGCTACTAATCGCCCTCATCAGCCAAGCAGAAGCCAAGCCTGCCGTTCACAGGCTGCGTTTGGCTCCTGGGGCCCCGGGGGAAGAGGAACAAAGGGAGTTGCTGTAAAATTTCCCGGGCCTCTTCTCATTCTGGAGGGACCGGCTGCTGCAGGAGCCGGGAAGGGTGGGCAGCTGGGAGCTGAGGAGCCCAGAAACAGGTGGCCAGCCCGGGCAAGCTGGCCGACTCCACTGCTCCCAGAGCCCATGTTGTTTTAATGAGTCCGATAGAGTTTTCTCCTGTCCTTCCTACCCTGGAAATCCTCCATGGCCGGAGGCTGTGGCACTGTGCATCTGGCCGGAGCGTGGCACCAATCAAGGTTCAACAGGAGGCCACGGGAGGGACCTTCTGAGGTCAGGACTCCATTGGCAGGAACACCCAGGGAGCCCCTGCTGTCAGGGGCTCATGGGGAGAGCAGGGGCGCCACCGCGGGCTGGGACTCCGGAGATCTTGCAGAAAGGACAAGTTTGTGGTGTGTGTGAAAGGACCCAGCTGGATCAAAGCAAATTATCTTCATTATTATTATCGTGATTGGTATTAATATGTGTTTAGCGTTCTTTTATAGTTTAGACCTGGTATTTATGTTCTGGACGACCCTGGGAAGGGGTTAAAAGAAGGAAGGAGATTAAAAAAGGTATTGCGCTCATCTGTAGGTGTAGACAAGGAGACCCCCTCACACACACACTCAGGCAGCGGACACATGGGATTAACAAAGGGGAGAACATACCTTTGCCTCGCATGGGGCCCCTGACCCATCAGGCCTTGTAGCACTGGGAACTCATCCAGACCCTTTTCTTCTGAGTATCGGGCATTCAGTTACAAAGCATATGCTAGAAGCTCCTGAAAAATTATTCCAGGGGTCTTTCCTAACACCCAGATGACGCAGACCTACGAGGGGAAGAATCACATCTCCCGAGCCACAGTGGTCTCTGAGAATGTGGGCCTTCCTCCGCTCTCGCTTGGCCTCCTCCCCGACGTCTGAGCTGGGCTGTGGAAGACACGCTTTGTTTGGCAAGTTTGTGGTGTCATGGAGCACCCCTAGGGGCAGGCCGGATCCCAGGGCCTTATGCCTGCCCAGGGCCTCCTGCCTGAAAGGGTTCGTACTTGGGGGCTGCGCAGCTGTTGCTGTTTCGAAATTCTTCTTTTGAATAAGAGGCCCCACCTTTCCATTTTGCCTAGAGCCCCACAGGAAGGGAGCTGGTCCTGCTTGTTCAAGGTGCCCCAGCTGTTACGGATATGAGGCCTCTGCTCCTCGCCACCACGCCTAGGGTCTTTGGGGTCTGTCAGCTGGCCCAGCTGCTGGGGAGGGGCCGGCAGAGGCTGTTAGGGGGGCCGGCATTGATGGCAGCTGCACATGGAAGGCCAGGCGGGGTTTCTGGAATGAAGGCCCACGCATTCCCTGGCTGCCATTACCCGTCTCTCCCTCCTTCCCGGGCTGCCCCTTGGCTTCTCACCTGGAAGCACCGTGTGCCCTCCCGTGACCTTGCAAGCAGAGAGCCAGGGGCCAGAAAACTTTATACCACTGAAGACAGGTGTCCCACTGTCCCACCCTGACATTGGCTCTATCCTTGCTCCCCATGGGGTTTATTTTTGATGGATAGAGAACATGAGGAGGATCCAAGGTATGAGGGCTGTGCTCCCGAGGGCCTCCTCCTCTCCTGGTGTGCTCAGTAGGCCACAGTAGGTCCTGAGCAAGCCTGCAGGAGGAGGGGGCAGGGCCAGACCCTCAGGGCTGCAGAACCACCCCTCCCCCACCCCCTGCCAGACCGCAGTCCTTGCCAGGGCATCCAGTTCAGCAGGGAAACCATCAGAGAGCTGAGGATGGAGAGCAGAATGACGGGTTCCAGACTGCAAGCCCCATGAGCCTCCAGAGCGGGAAGCTCGGTGGCTAGTGCCCACTTTGCCATCTGAAGCTAGTGGGGTCCCAGGTGGGGTGCAGAAGCCCCCCCAAGAAGCATGTTAGAACTCCTAGGTGTGTTTATTTTTTTATCCTTTAATGACCATTTTAGTGTATGTTTTTATAATACACAAGATGTATTAGTAGGGTCACTGTGTGTGTATGCGTGTATTTCTAGTGTGTGTGTATGTGTGTGCGCGTGCAAGTATGTTATGCACAGATGGTGTCTTAGTTTGCTAAGACTGATGTCACAAAGTAGTACGAAAGGAGTGGCTTCAACAACAGAAATGTATTCTCTTGCAGTTCCATAAGCTGGAAGTCCAAGATGGAGGCCTGAGCATGTATTTTTGTATCTGTGTGTCTGTGCGCCAATTTCCTCTCTCTTGTAAGGAGACCAGTCCATTGGATTAAGGGCACACCCCACTCTAGTGCGCCCTCATTTTAACTAATCCCATCTGCAAAGACTCTTGTTTCCAAAGAAGGTCACATTCTGAGCTACTAGAGGTTAGGACTCCAACACACAAAATCTGGGCAGACACAGTGCTGTTCTATGCCACAGTTCCACCTAAAACAGATGGCATAAGCAAAGGTAGGAAACCCTTGACTTAGCTGAGCTGTTTGACACCGCAGTCAGCTAGCCTGACTGTGTGTTCGTGCAGCTGTCTCGATTTCTCACCAGGGGGCTCTGGTCAAGGCCTAGCCCTGCTGGACAGCGAGAGCAGCTGCCAGGAGGGGTGGGTAGCAGTTCCTTGGACGGGAACGAGTCAGGGAAGCAGCCTGCAGGCCGGCGAGCAGATCCATCTCCGCCGCCTACAGGAGGGCCTTGCCGGGGTGTTTTCTCTTCTCTAGCCCTGAGAATTTGTGCTGTTTAAAGTGAGGAGACCCAGCGGTCCATGCAAGGGACAGACCTATACCCTCTTGCAGGGCCCGTGACGTCACCTCTGGTGCTTTCTCTACTTCATTGTTGCAGCTTTTCCAATCCATCCTCTACTTCTGGGCCCTCCAGCCAAATTCTTTAGACTTCCAGTGGGCCTACACCAAGCTCCAGGCCTGGAAACAGTGGGCAGGAAGCTCAGGGTGGCAGGGAAACCTCAGCTAAGGGTGATGGGGAGGTTCTAGGGTTATTACCAGGGTTCCAGACTTCTCTGCTCTGCAGCCCTAGCACAGGCCTGCCCCACTTCTCCGCTGCTTTCTGAGTCACAAGAGACAATTGAAACCGTACGACAGCTTGTGAATTCCTGCTCATTCACATTTAAGGTTTTAGAAACTTCTATGTGAAGGAAGTTACAAGTGCAGTGTCATTAGCAAGATGGGAAGGTGTGGCAGGTGCTTCTCAGCTCTGGGGCTATGGTGGCCCCATCCGAGGACGCTCACACACGCCTGCAGCCTGCCTGCCCTCTAGCACCAGGCACAGAGTTAGACAAGAGAGCCCCCAGCGTCGCGGGCATGCAGAGGGCGCAGCGGGAGAGAGAGGGGGACATCTGGGAAGAAGCCTATGGCATGTGCCATCTCAGTACCATTAAACTTTCAAGACCGGCACCTGGGAACATCTTTCCCTTCGGTGTTCTGCCGGCAGGAGAATCCACCGCTGGGAGGTGTGTGATGTGCAGAGGCAGCTCTGTGGTGTGGACAGGTGGGCTCCCGGCTTTACCACCAACACGGGACAGGCCAAGAGAATTCTCTAGCAACACCCCGAGCAAGCACGGGGGTGACAGGGCCAATAATGCCAACAGGGACATCCGTTGACTTTATGGAAGCATGTAGCGTGAGCTCAAAGTGCTTTGTGGGGATTGTCTTCCTGCCACCTCCCAGCCTTCTGTCCAGGGAGGGATGGGGGAGGGGGAGCTCCGGTTCCCACCTCTGGCCCTCCGCAGAGTTAGAAGAGCCCAGATCAAGCAGGGACACACAGGATGCCCGGTGGGTGGATGCTGTCCACGTCGCAGAGGTTCTAGTGCATTGGCAGAGCAGAAGATGACCTCGGTGCCAGTCAGCTCAGAGACGCAAAAAGGCTTTACAGAGGCGTAAGTCCCCCTGCTGGAGGGGAATGGGCAGATGGCCTTGGGGCAGGAGTGTGCCTGCCACGAGTGACCAGCCTCCCCCAGTGTGGGAGGGCAGCGGCCTCTCCGAGCCAGCGTTCCAGCCAGGTGACCCAACAGGCAGAATGGACCTCACGACCACCCTTTTATTTCTTCTTAAAGTTTGCCTTTTTCTTGTAAAAAATGCCCCAACTCATTTTTGGGGGAAAAAAAAAAAGAAAGAAAAAAAGAAGGAAGGAAAAATAGAAGAAGGTCATTTTAATTCCACCTCTGAGAGATGTTTTAGGAGGTTTTTTGTTTGTTTTTTGTCCTTTTTCTACGCATTTTCGTACACTTGAGATATTAGTGTATATAAAAAATTATGCTTTTTCCAGTAACACAGTGACATCAGTGTTGCCGGGTTATTCTAGTTCTTCATCAATAATTCCTGAGGGCCGAATGGTCTGTCAGGGAGACGGAGCCACCTTCTGTTGCTGAGCGTGAGACATTTTGGCGCTCACCAGGCCCTTCCCCTCCGTGGCAGCCTGCCTGGCTGGGCCTCCCTGTCACCTGATTCTGCAAGTCACCTGGATCTGTTCCTAAGACCGAGCGAAGTTTCGGGAGACCTTCCTCCTTCCGGAGTCAGGGAGCTCCTGTGCCTCAGGTGGACAGACGAAGCACCCAGATGTGATGGGCGACGAGCTTTCTAAAGTGCTGGGCCCCTCCTTGGCTAGCCCACCGTTCCCTGCACTTTCCGGCCTATGACACCAAGTAACCAATCTCACTTTTATGTGAGACGAGAAGAGGGCAGCTCAGTAAGTTGCCTATCAATGTGTCCAGTAACCCCCTGTGCCTCTGTTTCCTCACCGTCCAGTGGAGGCAGCATCCTTGGGGTTCTGGGCACGAGACGCGTAAGATGTGCCCAGAAGTCATCTATCTGCACAGGCGCACGTGGGTGGGCTGTCCTTCTTAGCTGCTCCTGGGTGGCAGGGGGCTGGAACTGGCCTGGAGGTAACATGGGTGCTGTGGATGAGTGTGTGACCCCAGGGCTGAGCAAGGGGCTGTTCCGCACATACGCTACGTGGGTTTGGGTTCCACCAGCTCTAGGTGGTGTCCCATTGGCGACGATGCTACAGTCTGGGTTTGGTTGGATAATCTCATGCAGCCCCCACACTCTTTATCTTAGCTCAGCACCAGTGATGACAGGGAAGGAAGGAGGGGCCGTGTGCTCCTTCAGCCCGAGGCTTCCTCGGCTGCTGTCGGGGGCAGAGGTCCCGGGCACGTAACCACAGCTGGGCAGAGAACGCGGGAAGGGATGCCCGCTACAGGAGGACGGAGCCCAGCCCGTGCTCCCTGGCGTGGACCGCTTCCCCACAGGGCCCACTTCCCTAGGTCTCTGTCCTATGGTGAGGGTCACCTTGTTGAGTGGATAGGCTCAATTTGGGCAGGTAGAGTTGTCATGTGGCCTGTGGGCTTAGGGAGAATTGCTGGTTCCCTGTCCCTGCCTCCACGGCTGTACCTGGGGGCAAAGGACAATACTCTCTCCTCAACCCCTTCTGCCAGACTGGTTAGCATGAGATTTTAGGGGCTGTTTTGTTTTAAGATTTTATTTATTTATTTAGAAGAGAGAGAGCGCGCGAGCAAGAACATCAGCAAGGGGGAAGGGCAGAGGCAGAGGGAGAAGCAGGCCCCCCACTGAGCAGAGAGCCCGACGCGGGACTCGATCCCAGGACTCTTAGATCATGATCTGAGCTGAAGGTAGATGCTTAACTGACTGAGCCACCCAGGCGCCCCAGTTTAGGGGCCGTTTTATCCAGCAGGTCTCATGCCCCAGGCACCTGGGCTTGTGGGTGTCGGGAGAGGAAGCAGTATCAAGATGGGATAGCACACCGGTTCCCAGCAAGGCGGTCCCTGCCCTGGGGGCCCTTCCCCTCCATGACCTGGCAGACCTCCCACTCCTCTTCCAAGATCACTCAAGGAATGTGCCCTCCGATCCTTTTCTCCACACATCTTATTTTTAATTGCCATTACATTTTGAGCCTCGAATGCATGTTGCATAAGCATATCAAATACATGCCATCGTAGATTGATTGCCTACTGTTTGCCTGGGACAGTGCAAAGTTTACATATTTTTAGATCATCCCCTTGACTGCCCTGGGAAGTAGGGATTTTTATCTGCTTTGGGGCTGGGGAGACAGAGGCTCGGAGAATTCACTTACTTACTGGAGGCCATGCTGCACTCCAGTCCCTCTGTGCTGACTCCTGTGTATGCCCTTGGACCTGGGTCTTTGTGGCTTCTGGTGGGAATGCCTACACTGCACCATTCTCTGCCTGCCACCCCAGGGAGTGTCCCCAGAGCAGTGGCCCACGGCTCACTCACCAGGCATCGCCAGGTCTAGCACAGTGCCTGGCACACACACAGAGAGTAACCTCTTTCGCTGCTCTCTGAGCCGAGGATAGAGCCAGAATGAAGGGCATGGGATGCACTGAAGGGATATTTCTTTTGCGTTCTGACAGCTCAGTGTCCCCAGCTCTGTTCCTGGCCTATCACTACAAATCAGACCATTGTATTGGGTACTTTTTTCCTCCCTGGGGTAGGCCTGCACGAGATGGACAAATTCTTTATTACTTTTCTCAACAGAACTAGTTCTTTCCTTTTTCCCCCCTGACATCTCTGACTGGTGCAGAGCGGCTCTTTGTCACGTCCATCCCAGCATAGCTGGTCTTTCTATTAGTTACATTTGACACTGCTGTGTCCCTGGCGAGACATGCCCCTGGCCGAAATCTGAGCTGTGCGCTCGCCTGGTCAGCTGTGTCCGCAGGGCATTTCCGCAGACCTCTGTTCTCGTGCTTGTGGGGCAGGAGTGTTTCTGGTTCAGCCTTCACGCTTTGGCCTTGCATTTGGAGAAGCATATCTCCACTCACTTTAACTGGATCTACCCTCATCTCAGAGGCTCTACACCATTCTTTATCCAGCTACAGGAAAGGGAAAAAAATGTTGTGACGAAGGGTTAGCTGACTGTGTTAATCTGTGCTAACGTCAGGGGGCAGGTCTCCAATGCCAGATTCACAGAAGAAGAATGTGTTTTTCCCCAACTTGATCCAGTGCCCTGACAGACAGGTGCGCTTCCAGGATGCAAGCAACAGGTTCAGATACCGAGAAGCAATTCAGCACTCTCTCCGGAACGCCAGATATCCTGTTCTTGCATAACAGACATAGTGCTTTCTAACGGCAGGCTCCGCAAGGGCGTCTCCCGACTGTTGTAGGCTGTTTGATAGGGAGGCCGTCTCCCTGGGGGCCCTGCCCATAAAGACAGCATGAAATTCCAAGAAATCACCTGTTTGGCCTCATTTATAAACATTTCACAGTATCGTTGAATGGCAGGCAAGGGACCATGCTGTGGGCAGTGGAAACCCAGGCTCATGGTAGCTTTAAACTAATGGTCCTTTGCCCACTTGCGCGTTGAACTTGGCTCCTTACGGACCAAGGCTTCTCATTACCCATCTTCTTGGGGCTAGTAGGACGAGCTCTATATGTACTGACATGTAAATCTTATCATCATATATGTTCTAAAAGACTTTGGTTTTTTCTTTTTTTTTTTTTTTTTTTTTTAAGCAAGAAAGTATAAGAGAGGTGTAGAGATGGCAGTCTCCTGGAGGTAGCCCGAGGGAGCAGAAAATAAAACAGGGGCACAAATCTCAGCCAGCAGGCATTTCAGGCGTGGGTCTCTGATTTGGGCTGTGAGCATGGCAGCCCCATGCTCGTGTGTCCTCACCGGAAACAGAGGGATTGGCTTGCCCCTTTCATTGCTTCTAGAAGGCATGGTTTTTCATGCATGTGAATATCCACGAAGTGAGCTTGGATCTTACTACTGCTGGCCATCAGCCGCATGCCAGGGATGACAGCCGTTGTTGCCTGAGCAGCAGTGAACGTGGGCATGCTGTTCAGACTGTCCTGACCTCCGCTGAATTAGGTGCATTGTTGGTTAAACACATATGAAGTGTGATTGTTGTTCAAGATTGCCTTCAGAAAGATTTTACCGTGATTACTTAAGGATACCAGAGGTTACTGTGTGTGCAGAAGGGCATGGAAGCAGCAGGAAGGAATTGGTTCGGTTTTAGACAAGCAAATGTTCATTGTTGGGGAGAGAACTGTCATCTCATCCTTTCTCGTAGAACAGCAAGAATGGGGAGTCTGTAGGGGCGCCTGGGTGGCTCAGTCGGACAAGTATCTGACTCTTGATTTTGGCTCAGGTCATGATTTCAGGGTCCTGAGATCAAGCCCTGCACTGGGCTCTGTGCTGAGGAAGGAGCCTACCTAAGATCCTGTATCCCTCTCTCTCTGCACCTCCCCCCATCGCTGGCTCGTGCTTTCTCTTTCTCTCTCTGGAAAAAAAAAAAAAAAAGAAAGAAAGAACCAACGGACGGGAGGGAGAAAAATTTAAATGGAAACAGTTTGGATATTAAATACTAAAAAAAAAAAAAAAGAATCGGCAGGCTCACGCATGCTAGGCAATGCCACCAAAGGCAGGCAAAATCTCCCAAGTGCCTCAGAAGAGAGAAAATAATCTCAAAGCCACAGGAGGCTCGTGTGACCAATTTTTCTGCAGGCAGGACCATCATAAGGCATTATGTCATAGATTAATGCGGCTCATAAAATAATGGTGGGTCTCACAAGTAATGACTTTGCTTTCTGAGGTTTCCCCTTGTTTTAGTAAATACTAGTTATATTTGTGTTTTTCTGTCCATTAGAGCAAGCTAATAAAAATGGCATTTTCAGTATTTCGTTTGTGTGTTGGTGCTGGTCCTCTGGACCCTACAGAAATAATGTCAATTGCCTCATTACTTTCCTACCTCTCCAGTTGTATCCCTAGGACCTAACAACAAGCTTGACTAGATGCTTTTGAAATGAATGAATGGATAGATGCGTGATAAATGTTTGGGTGGGTGGATGGATGATAAACGAGTGTGTAGATGGATATATGGATGAATGGATGATACCATGAATGGATGGATGCATGATAAATGGATGGGTAGATGGATGGTTGATACATGGATGGATGGATGATAAACAAGTGGGTGGATGGATGGATGAATACCAGGGATGGATGGATGGACGATAAACAAGGGGATGGATGGAAAAATGGATGATACATGGATGGATGGATGGATGGATGCATGATAAATGGATGGATAGATGGATGATGGATGAATGAATGGATGGATGGATGCATAGATGGATGCATGATAAATGGATGGATGAATGATAAATGGATGGATGGATTGGTGGATGGATGGAGATACACTCAGAGATGCATCTCCATCTTTGGTGTAGACTCTTTCTGGGGAGCTAAAAATATCCCCCAGATTCAGTGGGAACTTAGACTCAGTTTTTCAGGCTTTTTGTTGATTCATTTATTGTCTCAGTTGATTCTCACAACCATAGTTTTCTCTGGAGAGATCTCCAACCTAATCAGCCAGAGATTCCAACCCAAGGCAATTATTCTGGGGCCCTCTTGTATAAGTACACTAAATTTTAAAGTACTTTATGGAGATATAATTCATATCCCATACAGTTCACCTACTTACAGGATACAGTTTAGTGGTTCTCAATATGATCACACAGATGAGCACCCAAAATTATAGACTACTTTCATCATCTCAGAAAAACCCCAAACCCTACCCCATAACTATTTCTTCCCTGCTCACATAGCTCATTCCCTACCACGGTCCTAAGCAACCACCAATCAAATTTTTGTCTCTCTATTCTGTCTCATCTTCTGGACATTTCCTATTAATGGAATCATATACTACATGGTCTTTTGTGATTTTCACTTAGTACAGTGTTTTTAAGATTCATTCGTGTTTTCACATATATCAGTACTTCCTTCCTTTTTTATGACCAAATAATATTCCACTGCATGAGGGTAGGGGGAGAGAGAGAGAAAGAAAGAGAGAGAGCTGTATACCACATTTTGTTTATGCATCATCAGTTGGTGGACAGTTTGGGGGTAGTTTCCATATTCTGGCTATTATTAATAATGCTACTAAAAACATCCATGTACAAGTTTTTTTCATTTCTCTCGGGTGTACTCCTACAAATAGAACTGCTGGGTCATATATTAACTCAACTTTTTATCATCTGAGGAACCACCAGACTGTTTCCTAAGGCAGCTGCACCATTTTTAACTCCCACCATCCGCGTATGAGGGTTCCGATTTTTCCACGTCCTCACCAACACTTGACTCAATGATTTGTAAGGTCCTTTCTACTCCTAAGGTCCAGGGATTCTGGGGTGAAACCTAGTGACTGTGAGTGGGAGGCCCCTGTCTGACTACATATTCTCCTTCTCCTGTCTCAGAGGAGTGTGCAATGGGCTGTGGGGAATTTCTCAGTTAATTATCTGCCAGTTAACCACTCAGCCCGCTCCCTGCGGTTGTAACTGGCTACAGACCGCTCCTGCTGTGTGCGTGTAAAGAGGTTATCTGCTGCTAGCATGCTCTAGTGGGTGAAATTAACTGCAAGGATAATGGCAAATAGAGCCTGAAACTGTGATGGGCTAATAAAAACAGCCATCCAGGATGTGCCATCAGGCGGGCTCTCTGCAAGGCATCTGGCCACATTTGGGGGACTCTACTCTAGCTACCCCAGACCAGCTCTGAGGAGAGAGCTCCAAGGTCCAGACACACAGGATGGGCAATTCCACGGCTTCCTAAGAGCAGCCCAGGGTCTTTCCCCTACATATTCTATGGAATTCTACTTTGTGCTAGACCTTGGAAATATAGTGATGGGAAGACACAATGATCCCTGTCCTTAAGAACTCAGACCATAGTGGTTGCCCAGCTAAAGTGATCTGGAGCTGAGATTTTCTGGCTGCCTATTTCCCCAGTTACCTGACCCCAGGTAAACAGTTGGGGAAATCAACCTCTGGAGAACTACCATACCTGAGTCTTCAGCAAGGACTTGGCCAAGTGCTCTCATCCCTGGCTTGGCCATCCATGGCCATGGACCTCCATCGTGGGGGCTCCGTGTTCTCCAAGGTAAAAAGAGCTAGCAAATGTTTGTGGTCTGTGGTGCTTAGCTTTCCCAGACCCTGTCTCTAGAAGTCTTTGTAGTATGTGGGCTTGGTTTTCTATCCTGTCCCTTCTGCTCCTCGTCCATCAGAGCTTTATCTCAGCACAGCAAGGATGTGGTGGGTACATTCTGGGATTCGTTGGCTCATGCCTTAAGGAGTGGCACTCTAAGATGTTGCTGGCCTTAGGAAAACACCCGGGGCTGGAGTCTGGACTAGGTTACAGTCCTGCTCTGTCCCTGGACCACAGACACGTTGCTCCACGGGCCGCATCTGTGAAAGACAGGTAGGGATGCGTGCCCTGCCTTACTCACACCCAGGGTCATTGAGAGGCAGGTGGTGGGATGGTGCTTGGCTGCGCAGAACGTAGGGGCACGAGGCCAGAACCCCTTCCAGGCCTCTCCAATTAACTTCAGACAACCTGGATAGTTACTGTCTGCGGCTGCTGGTGGGCATAGATACGGACAGTACATTAGCAGTGGAAACAGCGGAGAGAGCGAGGCTGGGTGCGGGTCCGTCTTGGGCTGAGTAGCCTGTATGGGCCACACACCATGCCTGAGGCCTGATGGACAGCAACTGCGGGAGTCTTGAACTCAGTCCAACGCCCTGGGCGCCCCTAGTTCTCCCTGACTTCTCCACAAACCACAGGGAGATTTAAAACAAAACAAAACAAAAAACCCTGCAGGAAAAGAGCCCAGGAGTGTAAAACCCCCAGAAAAGCGAAAGCCAGACCCTCCTCAGGTCGCTTCCAGGTCCAGAGGCAGCACACCCAGGGCCACCTCTGCTTTGCTTGGAGAATGCCGGGGTGGGAGTGGGGGGGTTGTTCCTCTGACTCAGGGACAGCTGCCCTTTGACTTTCACTGACACCAGATAGAAAACCATCGATACTGTATTCCCCACAGACTGCTGGTTTCCCAACTGTTCTCCTTTAATACCATGTTTCCTTCTCAATTTCAAATGAAATTCTAAATGCCTTCCCCAATGTATGAAAGATAGTAACAGCTAACATTTCCCGAGCGTTTCACTGTGTGCCAAGCCCTGGGCTAAAGGCTTGGCATGTAGGAATTTAATCATTGAGACAATCCTATAACGGATTGCGGGTGCCCTCTGGTCCCCATGTACAAACTAAGAAACAGAGGCAGAGAGGAGTTGCTGAGGTCACTGGTCAGGAAGAGGCTGAATCAGGATTTAGAACCCAGAGTGGTTCTCAGATATGGCTACTCTGAGTAAACAGCAGGGACGCACGCAGAGCTCCACTCCCGCAACATTTCTATTCCTTGCCCGACATCTCCCCCAAAGCTGCCCTCTGTGGGGTCGTTCCTGAAGTGGGCCCTGGAACCTGTTCCAGGTCATGGTTTTATGCTTTTACAGGGTCCCAGAATAGGAAGGGGGACAGAGCACTGGTTACCTGCTAACCACCCTCTAATTTCTGGAAATGCATCATCAGATACTCAGAGGTTAACTGAAGGTCAACAACGGGCACAGGTCTGGCTGCCAGGGGACAAGGGAAGGAGCAGACCTGTCCATGGCCTCTGAGAGCTCAGAGTGTAGCTGAGGAGGGAGGCAGCCCCTCAGATCCCATCAAGTCTGAGTGGGACTGTGGTGGGGGCATTTACAGGAGCAGTGGGACAACCCTACACTTACGTGGGCCTTCCCTCAAGATACCCAGAGGGGCTCCCCATTCTCTGGATGGAGTTTGGATGTGCACTGCCTTCTTTGCTTCTGATGCAGCCCATTGCCTTCAGGGTGACTCACCTGTCTTAGAAGAGCTCCGTGTCCATCTTTAGTCAGGAAAGGGCTGAGTCCTACTGGTCTGGAAACATTTTTTATTCTCCCTCTGTGCGATGACTTTGCCCATTTTTGTTTTGGACTATCATTTGTCCATTTCACATTGTCCCTCGCTAAGCATAGTCCTTGAGCCTGACTTCCAAGTTCTTAGGGACACTCCTCATTTTTCTGGTCACAGGCCACCTACAGCTGCTTTCTTGCTGGGGGTCTCAAGCTCAGGTGCCTGCGAGGACCAGGCAAGCAACCCATGCAAGTGAGTGGAGCCCAATGAGAGTGGTGGCTGTGAGCAGTGGGGAGACATTAGGGAGTGGCAGAGACTGTGGAGAACTGGAGATGGTATGCTCTGTCTAGAGCGGTCGGCCCTGCTTAGCTCTGGCTGATGGCTGCTGTGGAGAAAGGTGGGTCAGTATGGCTAAATCTCCCAGTTGTTAAAAAAAATCAGAAGTGTGGAGTTTTACATGAAAATCTTTTTATTTGTAAATGTTGGCCCAGATATTTTAAAAAATACTGAATCATCCAGGGGCAGGGGTGCTCCAGGGTGGGGAGTCTGCTTCTCCCTCTGCTCCTGCTGCCTGTGCTCTCTCTCTCCAAATAAATAAATAAAATCTTTCTTTTTTTAAATTAAGGATTTTGTTTACTTAACACAGAGAGAGAACGCACAAGCAGGGGGAGCAGGAGGCAGAGGGAGAGAGAGAAGCAGACTCCCTGCTGAGCAGGAAGCCCGATACGGGACTTGATCCCAGGACCCTGAGATCATGACCTGAGCCAAAGACAGACATTTAACCGTCTGAGCTACCCAGGCACCCAATAAAATCTTTTAAGAGAATACTGAACAGGCCAAATAAAATGCCTGTGGTCCAGATGTGGCCCAAATGGACATTTGCAGTCTCTGCTTGGTCGTTAAGTTTCCTTGTAGAATGAGCTTATCATCTGAGGGGGCAGGGGGCAGGGGGCAGAGACAGGTCACTGCCACCAGTGTTCTGAGGGACAGGGTCCCTGTGAGCCGGATGGTGAGGGTAGCATCCAAGAGGTGGACCTGAGCTGTGGAGGAGGAGGGTCGAGGGAGGGAGAGGCCTTGCCATCCCAGCTGCAGCATAGCTCCGAGCCAGACGGTGTGGACTGAGCAACGGGCTCCTTGTTCCATGAGGCTCGTAGAGACCGAGTGGTGTTGCCACTGCTCCAGCTGGGCTGTAGTTCAGGAGGCTGTTGCCAGGATGGAGGGAGCTGACTGGGGACCTTGGCTACCCCGTGACAATGCTGGAGAGAGAGTGTCACTTGAGAAGCAAGGTGTGGGGTGCTGGAGCCACCACTCTTGGAGGAGCTGCCCCGCCTGAATCCGAGAGGGGCTCTCACAGGTGCAGTGCTGGTTTCAGAACAGGACATTGTTGCTCTCCCGTCCCGGCATGCTCTGAGTTAGTTTTCATTCTTTGTTATCCACCCAGAAGTTTTCAAAGGCACGGGGTGGGGGAGGGGGCACCCTGTCCACCCCCAGGGCCCACGGAGGTGGTAAAAGAATCCCTGGGAGTGCACGCAGGTTGGCAGAGCTGGGAACAACCCAGGAACTGGAGTACGAGGGAGGGCTACATGGAGGCCTGAGCGAGGCACACACAGTTCAGAGTGGGGAGTATTAGGGAGTGGTGGGGTCTGTGGAGAACTAGAGTTCAGAAGGAGCAGGGCCAATGGTAGCCAGAGTGACCAAGGAGGACTTCTTAGAGGAGGTGGGTCTGGAGCCAGGCCCTGGGAAAGAAGATAGAGTTTGTAGAAGCAGAAGTGGGAGAGTTTGGGGAGGGTAGAGTGGGGCACAGCTGGGGGGCAGTTGTGATGTCAAATGATAATCCCAACACGTGACTGAGTGTTTGCTGTATATCCAGCTGTGGTGGATGGTTTCTCTTGAGTTCTCACTGAATCCTCATGACACTTTATGAGATGATACTTTCATCACCAATATCCTTTAAAGACTAGGAAGCCGGCTACCCGAGGTCTTGGAGCTAGGATGTGGTTTAGCTATCATGGAAACCCATAACCCTTACATTACCCTGTCTTAGGACTCGGGGGCAGTGAGAAAGCCACCTGACTCCCACCAGGGATGTGGCTGGAGTCAGGCAGCCTCCTCATTGTCCCCTAGTACCCATTGTTTGGAGTGAGATGCCCAAGGAAGCTCTTGAATGCAGTAGGACGCCCAAGGAAGCTCTTGAATGCAGTAGGACAAGGTTGGAGTCCTAGTCTGGGACCAGGTTACCCTAGTGGCCAGTGGAAGGTGGGGGGTTGGACAGGTCCACCCCAGCACCCTTGACTTGAACGTTCTAAGGACCAAGAGGGACTGGGGGAGAGCCTGGGCCAGTGGCAGTGGACAGGAGAGCTAAGGAGTCCTACTCTTAGGGAAGGAGGGAGCTGGGTGCACCAGCATGGAGGTCAGAGGGGCCACAGGCCAGTCTGCCGGCCTGGTCTGGAGCTGTGATGGGCGGAGGCTGGAGCAGACCTCAAGGATCATGTGGTCATGTCAAGACAAGATAAAAGCCCATAAAAAATTTAAGAGCAGGACTAGAGTTGGGTAACAGCACAGGGGAGGGAGAGGGGTGTCAGGAGGCAACCTATCCTCAGCATCAAGGGAACACATAGGGGCCTGCCGGGAGTGGGGGGAGGGTCAGTGTCTGGAGCAGGTTGGGGATCAGTGCCAGGAACAGGTGGAAGGTCAGTGCCAAAGCAGGTGGGGGGTCAGTGCGGGGACCCCAGGCTCCCGTGGGCCTCAGGGGCCCAGGGCAAGGCAGACCCGGACAACAAGGACGACCAGGGACAAAGCAGGGGTGGGCAGTGCCATCCTGCCCACTGGCCTAGCCCGCCCACATGCGTGGTGGCCTCCGCAGAGCTGGCCAGCCGCCGTGGTGCTGTTCTTCCTCCAAGAACAAGTCGGAAGACTGGAATCTAATCGGCGTCCCTGGGTGGGTGGCACTGAGTGCTCCCTCCCGCCAGCCGGTGGGCAGCTCCAGCGTGCTAGGGTGAGGAGGAATCACAGCATCGCTCTTGTCTTCCTGGTCTACAGTGACCTGTCCCCCTGGAATCTGGCCCAGCACCTGAGATACACCCGGAGGCAGCTCCTGGGGAGAGACCAGTGAGGCCTGGGCCCCATCTGTCTCCTCCACACAAGCTCTGACCCACAGGGTTTTCAGAGTCTGAACTCAATACAGAGATGTGGGGGTTGCCT
Source organism: Mustela putorius furo (assembly GCF_011764305.1). Lineage (NCBI taxonomy): Eukaryota > Metazoa > Chordata > Mammalia > Carnivora > Mustelidae > Mustela > Mustela putorius. The sequence goes on from NW_025422010.1 coordinate 41,628,289, forward strand.
GTTTATCTCGGAATAGCTGTCCCGTCATTACTGCCTGATGTAATGATTGTAACCCAGACCGTACTCGGGCTTCAAGGACATTGGCAATCGGCGGGGGGAGGGGATTCACTCTCAGCTCAGCAGGGGGTCTCGGGGCCAGCAGGCTGTTGAGGGGCTTGGAGTCTGGGGACCTGGGCTGCAGGCCCAGCTCTTTCCGTAGGCAACTGAGAGGCTCCTGGCGAGTTGTTCCTTTTCTCTGGGCTCCAGCGTCCGCATCTGCCCAGGGGAAGGCCCAGTACCATCTTGTTCTCTAAGGACTACTGAGGTCACCAAGCTTCGGTTTCAAGAGCCCCTTTGGCTTCTCCGACCAGTGGGATTGGTCTGGGGCTCTAGCTCGGCATTGCTGGGCTCTGAGCAGGTGCTGTTGTGTGTGCCTGGCTGGGAGCCTCTGGGAGAGGTGGGAGGTCCCAGGGTCCACCAGTGAATACTAATCCAGCCTGTCAAGGTTCTACCTCACCCCAAGGGAGACCTCAAAGCAGCACTGTCCCCTCCCTCACCCCACAGGGAGCTGACCTGCCAGCCCAAGGGTCAGGGTGGAGAATTTTCCAGACCAGGGTGAGATATTTGAATAAGGGAGGGAAGGGACGTGAGAGATTTTCTAGATCTTGGCTATTCAAAGCGAGCCCCTCTGACCTGAAAAAAAACAACATAAGCTGGGAACTGATTAGAAATGCAGAATCCCGGGCCCTGCCTCCCAACTTTCAGAATCCGAAGCCGCATTCGAATAAGACGGCCTGTGATTCCTGCAGCAGGCGCGTGGAGGTCCGGAAGCACCGCTCCTGGCCACTTCGATTAACCCCTTGGCCACACCTCGGAGAAGAAACACATCTTCCCCGAACAGGGGTAACACCGGTCCAATGGAGCAATCGTTACGCCTGCAATGTCCATTACTCCCTGATGGTTTCCATTCAGTTGTAGATTTTTAAATGCTGAAATCATGAGTTTATTTTACCGTAAGTTTATTTTAGAGCCCAGTAAATAACTGAGACCCGCAGTTTGCAAACCAGTACGCTGGCTAACGCCCTGTCTGCCGTCAGAGCGGCAGAGGGTTACAGCGCGGGAGGGGGCTGTTTGACATTTAGAGGACCCTAGGTGTCCTCCACACTGAGAGTCAATGTTGATTTCTTTTCTTAATTTTTAAAAAAATTTTTATTTATTTATTTGAAAGAGAGAGAATGAGCAGGGGGAAGGGCAGAGGGAGAAGCAGACTCCTCGCTGAACAGGGAGCGCCTGACATGGGGCTCAATCCCAGGATCCTGAGATCATGACCTGAGCCAAAGGCAGCCGCTTAACCGATTGAGCCACTCAGACGCTCCATAAATGTTGATTTCGCCAGTCGCCTCCAGCTCTGAGTGCATTCGAACTTTCCCATTTCTGGCGATTGGGGACCAAAAGCTCTTGCATGCAGAGGGGTCCCCGAATCCCCCTGCTTTTCTTTGGCAAACACCAGTGTGGCCCAGAGTCCTTGGGGCCAGCCCTGCCTGGACAGACAGAGTGGCAGGACATGCGGGCTGCTGGTGGCTGGCGGGGGGAAGGGAAGGAAGCATTCTGTCTGGAGCCGTGTTTATACAGGAGATGGAGCGTGGGCTAAACTCCAAGGGGTGGGCTGGCCACAGGCATTGTGAAGGGGGCCCCCGTGGCTTCCTTGGGAGTGCCGTGGGCGTCCTGTGTCCCTGAGCTGTGGCCTCTCTCTTCCTACTGTGTCAACAGGCGTCTGTGACCTGGCTTGGCCCGGCTGGGGGGCTGCCCGGCAGCCCCCAGAGAAGAGAGCTCCCCTTACAGGCTCTGGGTGAAGGTGTCCGTTGCCAGCACAGAGGGGAGCTAAGACAGGAAGAGGGGATGGGCTTCGTGTCCCCAGAAACCAACTTCTGGAGGGGGGCTGAGGGAGGGAGACTGTGGGGCAGCATGGCTGTGGGAAAAGTGAGATGCAGACGGGGTGCCTGCATTCAATACAAGGTGAGCGGTGGTGATGTGCTGGGCCCCGCTGCTCTCCCACAGCTCAGACATGCCTACCTCTATCTGCAGAGGCGCAATACTGCTGGGATGGAGGTTCGGACCCGTGAGCCCCAGCACCCCTGAGCCCAGGAGCCTGGAGTAGGCCCCCTCTGGCGCCACACAGCTACCCTGCAGCTGGCCTGGGCTCCAAGAGGTGTGGCTACTTGCAGCAGCCAAAAGCCCCCAAAAGCCACATCAGGAAAGCAGAAAAAAAAAAATCAGAAATACAGAAATTGAGACCTTTCCAGGCTTCCTCTGTGCACTCCCAGAAAGGGACCCAGGGGGTGTTACGTGCTGAGGGCCTAAGGACAAAGGGTTTGATGAAGGACGAGGGGAGCCGTGCTGCCCTGTTTGGGGGCCTAGAATGATGGATTCCCTAGAGGAGGACTGGTGGCCCGGGAGGGGAGGCATGTCCTCTGGTTTGCAGGTCACCAAGTCATCTGGGCCATTGGAGGAGAAGGTAATGCCTCTCTAATGCCTGGCTGTTCTTAAAGGGATTGGCTAAATTTACAGCCACTAATGCCATTTGTCACTGGGCGCACACAAAGGCGTGCTGAGCCGGCTGGGACGGTTCCAGCTTCTTGTCTCTGGGGGCACACGGGGTGCCCGGTGATGTCAGCCTGCTGGTTTCCTCCAGATCTCTAGCCCCTGGCAGTAGCGCCGTGAGCTCCCACAGCCTCTAAGGCGGGTGCAGCCAGAAGGCTGGGGGAGAAAGAGACTTCTAGCCCTATCCAGAGAGCTCTCGTCAGCAGAAGCGCCCTGAGTGCTGGTTTTGTAAGGGAACCACGCTGCTCTGGGCAGAGGGGGCAGTGAGGGGAAGATTCAACCGGCGTCTGAGTAGGGGAGCACGGGTGGGGAGAGGAAGAAGCCTTTTCATCACAGAACACGAGTGGTTTTGTTTCTGGCCTTAAGAAAAGGCAGCCAGGCTCCCCTGACTCTAGTGGCAAGTCTATAAAAGGCTGGGCGGGGACAGGAGGGAGGGTTGGTGAGGGTGCTCTGGGCCCCTGGGGCTGGGACGGGGTCTCTGATCAACACCAGGAAGACCATGAGGGTTACGCCTTTCACCAGACAGCTGTGGATGGGTCTAAGTCCTATCTGGGCAGTGCAGGCCGAGGAGTCCCCCACCCCGGCTGTCCTTGTGCAGGCCCGGCCCCTTTGCACCCCTCCTCAGGCTCTGCCCACCCGCAGGCTCTGGGCTGCCTGCCCTTTACAGCAAAACGCAGCCTCAGCGCTTTTCCCTGCTCCTGCTGCTTGCCTTTTTGTTCTGCGTCCATCACCTGGCAGTGGGGGCAGGGTGGGGAGAGCTGGCTGGCTGGCTGGCTGGCTGGCTGCGTCGGCCTGGCTGGCTGGCTGCGGCGGCGGCCTGGCCTGGCGTGTTCCTCCACATTCTGGATGGCTGCCGCTGGAGGGGTCTCTTCTCGGCCACCCTCTCCTTCCTTCTTCTCTGCGTCTCCCCCCGACCCCACGTCCACTGGGATCCTGAAAACATAAGCTCCTCTTGCTGGCTCTCTCAGCTTAGCCAGCAGCCTGGCCCTGTGGGCAGTTTCCCATCCGGTATTTGCTGTGAATGGGAAACCGAGCCAGGAGGGGACCCCGAAACACAGACGGGAGGGGAGCACCCCAAGCCCTTGAGAGAGCATCCCATGTATTTCCCTGGCCTTCCCCTGGCCTGAGAATTCGTTCACCCTGTACATCCTGATTCCTTTTACCTTAAAAATAGAGCAGAGCTTCTAGGTACTCACCCCCAAAGAATCAAAAACAGGGACTCGGATGTTGCCCCTGTGTCCCCGGCAGCACTACTCACAAGAGCTGCAAGCAGACACAGCCCACGTGTCCCTGGATGGATGACGGATTTACAAAACGGGGTCTCCGTGAACACTATGTTACTGTAATACGACGTAGGATGTGGAATTCTGACACGTGCTCCCCCATGAATGAATCTGGAAAACATTATCCTAAGCGAAAGAAACCAGTCACAAAAGAATGAATGTTGTATGATTCCGTGTCCGTGAGGTCCTCGGAACAGACAGATCTGAGGAGCCTGAAGGGAAAGCAGCGGTTGCCAGGGGCTGAGATGAGGGGAGTGGGAATGGGAGTTGAATAGGCACAGAGTTTCTGCTTGGGGCGCTGGAGAGTTCTGGAAATACAGCGATGACGCTTCTCCAACATTGTGAATACACTTGATGCCACAGAACTGTGCGCTTAAAAATGGTTACAGTGGTACATTTATGTTATGTGTATTTTACCACCATTTTAAAAAATGGAGTGTGGGTGTCTGACTGAACGCTATATCCCAAGCGCTGAGGAGACAGAGAAGGCGGACAGCACCCCCTTCCTGCTCCCTCCTCCCTCTTCTCTGCTAAGGAGGTAAAGTGCCCTGGTTGGGACTCATTCTGGAATGTACAGGTGAGCCCAGGGGATACATTAGCCTGGTTCCCTCTGGGGAAGTGGAGTCCCTGGACGGATGACAACGGGCGTCCCTGGGGAGAGTGACACAGGCGGAAGGAGGGCCCGGCAAAGGAGTGTTATGGATCTGGTCCCCACTGTGGGCAGCTGGGCTCCGTCCCCTGGGACCTGCTGAGGGACCACGAAGAACACACCTCGGGGACTGCGAGAGACCGAGGAGGGAGTGTCTGTCGGGGGGCTGTCCCAGGAGCCGTTAGCGCCTCGCGCTCTGCCAGGACACAGGGGCCAGGCACCAGGGGGGCCCTGCTGGTTTCTGCCGGAGTGTGTCCGAGGAACCCTGGGCAGATGCGTTCGGGGCAGCTGAGGGGAGATGCTGTTCCCTCACCGTGTGACACTGATGGGAACAGGAGGGCCACCACGAGCATGTGAGGACATACAAGTCATCCAAAAGTGACCAGTGGGGGATTCCTCTGTGTCCCTCTGGGCACCAAACTTGGGCAGACTGGGAATGGGTCTCATGGCCTGTCCCTTTCTGCAGTGATCATGGATCCCAGGATCCCTCACAGGACTGTGGTGTGGCCTGGGGCAGGGCCTGCGGGAGCCTGGGAGAGCCCAGCAGAGCAGGCCAGAGCGGCTGCCACTGCAGGCAGAACCAGGCCCTTGATCCTCCTGGAAACACTCCTGTCTAGTTCTTGCAAAGCCCAGTCCTCCACCTGTCCCTGGAAAGTGTGCCAGGAGGCCCTTGATAAGATCTTAAGTCTTCGAGGAATAATGGGCATGGCCTTAGACACTGGTTTTTCCTGTGGGCAGCTCCTTTTTCAGCCCTCTCTGGACATCAGCCTTATCTCCCCCACCCCCCGGAGGCCGGCCATCTGCCCAGCGCTGGATAGAGAGCTAGGCACAGAGCCCAGCCCGCTAGAGCCTGTAGCCTGGTGGGGAGTAAAAGGCACACACCCTGCTTGAAGCATCCACTGGGCTTGGAAGGGTAGTGGAGAATGGGAAGTGGGAGACAACCTGAGGGTCTGAGCAGGCTGCTAGGAGGTGGGATGAAGAGGCAGTGGGGGGTAGGGGCGCCTGGACCTGTGCTGTGCAAACTTGAGCTAGTTACCTAACCTCTCTGAACCTCAGTTTTCACTTCTAAGTAGTGTATTTATACCAGTTTCATGGTGTTATCGTGAGGGGTAAGTGGCAAAAGGCGTATAAATTGCTGAGAACAGTGGCTGGCACATGATATGGGCCCAGGGCACTTGAGCCATTCCTGTTATTAGAAATCAGAGTATCCATGCCCATGGGCCAAGGTGGGGTAGATCCTTTGTCCACTAGCCCAGTCTGAGAGCAGGGGCTTGTGCTGGTTGCCAGATGGCCTCTGAGACACTATTCTAACATTGTGTGAGTGTAAGGACGTCTAGATTTTGTAGGCAGAGGGAAGGGAACCTGTCTCTGGGTGAGGGGCATGGTGTGAGCAAAAGCAGAGGCCAAGAGAGCATCACATGTTCGTTTTCTATGGCCTTGTAACAAACTGCTGCAAACTTGGCGTCTTAAACCAATACCTGCTTATTATCTCACAGTTCTAAAAGTCAGAAGGCCAGCTCAGTAAGTCATGAGACAACCCCAAGTGTCAGCCGGGCGGAGTTCTCATTTGGAGACTGGTGGGTCAAGTCTGCTCCCAGGCTCATTGATTGCTGGCAGAAATCACTTGCTTGTAGAACTTGGGTGTTGTTGTAGGACTGGGGTGCCCTTCTCCTTGCTGGTCATTGACCAGGGATTTCTTCTCTTGATCCCAGGACGCTGCGTGCTTTCTTTGCATGCGCTCCTTCTTCAAACCAGCAACAGTGTGTTGCGCCTTTCTCATGTTTTGAATCTCTGTCTCTACCTCCCATTCCAGTTTTAAGGATCTCATGGCCCTGCATGAGGCCTTCCTGAATAGTCATTTTAAGGTCTGCTGATTGGGAATTTAGTTATATTTGCAAAATCCCTTCCCAGGAGTAGCTAGATTAGTGTTTGATTGAGTAACTGGGAGAAGGTGTACACCCAGAACCTTCTTAGGGTTCTGCCTACCACATGTGGCATGTGGCCAGTAGAAGAAGTAGGGCAAGAGGGGTTCGTGGACAACCATTGGAGCAGGAGGGGTAAGGTGGGCCTTGGTGGTAGAAAGGATGTAAGCCTGCTATAGGCTTTGAATGGCAGGTGGATGAACGGGCCTCCTGGGACATCCCTGCCTTCACCTATCCCTATGGCGCTACACCACTCAGCGTGCTTCTCCCCAGTCCGAGCCAACTCCCTGTAGACCCGCTGCCACCCTCTGAGGAGGGCACCCAGGCCCGAAACTTTGGACTCTTCCTTCTGGGTCAGGAGGACATACCCAGGAGCCCCTGGGCTGCAGAGCTCAAGAACCCAGAATCAGCACTACACGGTTCCGCCGCAACAGACCTGGCGCCCTGTGGAGGCAGGGAAATGCAGCCGAACACCAAAATATGAGCCAGGAAATCAGTTGAGGAATGTATATGTCCCCCCGGGCAGCTCTTCTTCCCCACCACCAGCACCAACTTCAGAAAAGCCCGAGGACGGTCCAGGGGAGTCCATATTCATGGTCTCAGCAGCATTTCTGGAGCCCAGTGCCCTCTTCTGGATCCATTACAGTTGAAAACTCAACACACCCTTGATAGCTGGTGAATAGCTATGTTCCCAAAAAGTTCTCAGTAATCTAAGGTCTTAAAATTCTAATGCTCCTTTCAATATTTGAGGACCTTACCTTTATTATGCACAGTAACTTCTTGGATACATGCAGTCCCTTGTGGTCCCAGAGCCCTGTGCGTTCCTTGTGTATCTACTGGGGGTCGTTTGGTAGAAGACCACTCTACTCATTCTGATGATGAAATCCCACGCAGGCTGGGCTTCCTCCTTGCTTGAATGCAGTCCCCCAGAGAAAGCAGTGATTTTCTGATGATGAAAGGGACACCAGATAAGCCTTGAAGCCCCTTCCCATCTGGCCTAGAGCCTGTCAGAAGGAAGGGAAGGGTCTCTGATGGGAAGGGACCTAGAGGTGAGAAGGGTTCCAGTTCTCCCCACTTCCAGGTGGGGTCCGGTGGGGGCTTTGAGGGATAGGAGTGGGCTCCTGCGATGGCTGGGTTGACCCAGTCCAGTCAGGGAAGGACGGCGGTTCTGCAGGTGGCCGTCAGCGGGTAACCCCGGAATGCCAGCCACGTTAAGCCAGGCCAGCATGAAGAGAGGGCCCGAGGGCTCATGGGAGAGCCACGTGCCTATGAGGGGTGGCCAGATGGCGCTGTTGGCTGGCCCGTGCTCTCCCAAACTCTTCATACTCTGTCATTAAAAATCAGTCATGTCCTTCCGTGACCGAGCGTAATGTGTCCTGAGGAGCTGCAGCATAACAAGGCTGCAAAGTTGTGTGTAGACCATCAAGGCCTGCAGGCCTCACCTGATTTAGGGGGCCGTGTGGTGTCCCAAGAGAAAGCATCTCTTTAGAAGGAGACCCCATAGGGGGTTTGTGTCTGGAGACCCTGGTACGTCCCAGTGCTTGGGTCCGGGCTATCAAAGCCCGTGGTCTGTTTCTTTCTGCTTTGTGGTAGACTTGGCTAACCCCAGGTGGGGAAGCGGGGCCTGGCAGGGGGGCTGGGTCTGCGTCCTGCAGAACCCCAGGTGGCAAGGCCCAGGTGTGGACTAACGCCCAACGCTGCACAAGTACTGCGTGGCCTCCTTAGGCGCGCTGCCTGCCTTGTCTGGGCCTCAGCTTCCCTCCACGTGCAGGGGGAGTTGCAGCACAGTCTTCACCCTGAAGGCAAACTGGCGCCCCACTGACTTCTGTGGGTTGCTGGGAGGCTGGGAGGCTGGGACGGAGGAGAAGACGTCCCAGGAGCGCCCCGGGGAGTGGTTCTCAACCGGGCATCACCCGCACCTCCCTCCAGCTGCGTGCGTCTCACCCCGCCCGCTCTTCTGTCTCCTGCAGCCCCCCGCAGCCCCTGAGCTGGAGGGATGGAGAACTCCTCCGCTGCGTCTGCCTCATCCGAGGCTGGGAGCAGCCGCTCCCAGGAGATCGAGGAGCTGGAGCGCTTCATTGACAGCTACGTGCTCGAGTACCAGGTGCAGGGGCTGCTGGCCGACAAGACGGAGGGGGACGGCGAGAGCGAGCAGACGCAGTCGCACATCTCCCAGGTGAGTGCCGGCGGGGCCTGGGCAGGTGCAGGTTCCAGTGCAGGGGGGTGAGGGACCCTAAATCCAGGGAGCGTCTAGCCGCCTGGCCCTTGATTCTGAGGCACGGCTGGCCCCGGGTGGCAGAGCCTGGGATCCAGGCAGGGAGTCCCTCGGCTCCACTGCGCCTCCGTCCTGCCCCACTGGGCCGCCTGGGCCCGGCCAGACTCGAAATTCATTGGACACAGATTTACTGAGAGCCTGCTACGTGCTAAGCACAGTTCCCTGTCCTCCATGAGCTTGTGTTCTATGAGACGTCTGGAGATTGTGGCTTCTCCAGCATGCACATCACAAAAGGCTGTAACTTGGGAACATTTTCTCTGATTTCAAATACAGGCAGTTGTTGGCAGCCAAAGAGCTGGTCTCAGGCACTCATCAGGGGCTCTGTGTGCCAGCCCTACGTAGGTGCCTGAGGCATTCTGAGAAGAGTGTCAGGTTGGTGTCGTCTGGCCATGGGCTAGTCTGTGGCAGCGCTGGGCTTGGGTGGAAAACAGACTTGCTGACTGTGGGCCAAGATTTGGAAACCTGAAGTTCTCAAGAGTAAAGTGTGAGCCATTAGGGGTCATGGTGATGTCACATGCATCTTTCCTTAATACTGTAAATCCCCAGGAGATATTGCTTCAAGAGTTGGTTCCAAATGTCTTTCTAGCTGTCTGTGTGACTTCGGGCAAACCTCTCAGCTTCTCTGAGTCTTGATTTTCTTAGCAGGTGAATAGGGATTATCCTGTTGCCTCAGGAATATTAGAAGGTAAAAGGGGGTCAGAGGCTCCCAAAGCTACAGAAAAGCAGGGTGTTTTCTGCACAAGGAGACACAGGATGCATTCCTCCTCCTGTTCAGGATCTGGATCTTGGGTGTTCACGTCTTGCTCTTGTTGTCCTACCTCAAGCCGGGTCTCCTCTGACCAATAGAGGGGGACCACCTGGGTACCCTGCTTTGGAGAAAAAGCCAAGTGCAACTAGTGGGCTCCCTGTCTGGGTGGGCAGAAGACCCAGACCCTCTGGCCATTCGGAAAGCCAGAGGAAACCTGGAACTCGTGACCGGGGGTTAACCTGGGACATTTGGAAGATATAATGTTCCTACACCTTACCCCACAAAGGCAGGGAAGAGAAAAACTGGCCCTGAGAGAGAAGTGATGCTTTCCACTGTGTCTTTAAAGTTCTAAATTTGCTCTACAAGCATGTATCTAACATCTCCCATGTGTCTGACACCATGCTGGGGCTGGGTATCTGGGGGCAAGCAAAAGAGGCATAAAGTTCTGCCCTCATGGGCCTTACATTCTAGGGATGGGTAACAATTGCTGTGCAGAAAAATAAATTAAGAAAACAAAATAGGGAGTGATGAGCACGGGGAGGGGTTTGTAGTTTTAAGTAGAAATATAAGGGAGGATGTCACCGAAGTAGGTGAGGGGCTAGCAAAGGCCCAGCTGGAGGAGTATCCTGGGTCAACAAGGCGACCAAGGTGCAGAGCAAAAGGGGGAGCCAGAGGGGATGAGTCATGGAGAAAAGGGGGTCACGTTGATAACAAGTGCAGGCGCCGAGCCGGGGGTCTGCCGGCACTGAGCAAGCCCGGTTGGGAGGAGGGACCCATCAGGAAGGATGTGTTCAAGGAGATGGGGGTGGTTTAGCTGTGTCGACGGCAGCTGCTGGGCCATGGAAGAGGAAGACCGAGAAGGACCTGACAAGCTATGGGGGCTCATGAGGGGATCCTGCCTAGAGAGGTGCCCATCAAGGGGCAGGGGCTAATGGTCAGGAGATGGGTTGCAGATGGGGAGGGTAATACGGATCCTCTATGTATTACAGGGGTGTCTCTGTAAAGGGGAGAGACCTGGTATTTGGGGAAGCGAGGTCAAAACGGGAGCATCTACAATATGTCGTGCATGGATGGGAGTGGTCTGGGGCAGAGAGAAGGCTCCGTGGAACTGTGGCCTTGAGTAGAGGAGAAGGCTTGACCTTGGCTCACCCACGATCACATAGGGGGGCTTTTCCAGGCTTATAGCCGTGCTTCCAGAATGACCCATTGTGCAACATAGCCGTGAGTTTCTCCAGCTGTTTTCAGCCACGATGGCGCAGGTGCAGGTGAAGAGTTACAGAACTGAATTTAACTGGGACTGAGGTTTCTCTGGGCAGTGACGCTGGAGGGAAAGAAGGGCGGGGTAGAAGGAGTCAGGACAGCACATTCCCTGACACTGAGCCAGGCGAGGACAGGAGTGAGGACCCAAGGCAGAGAGAGCTGCTGAAGGGTGGTGGGTCAGTGGACTGGGGGTCCCAGGGAGTGGGTGAGTGGCTGGAGTCCTGCAGGAGTGAACAGCAAAGGGGAGTGCCTAGGAGTGGGCATTTGGAGTCCAGGGCAGGAAGTGCAGCAGTGGGCAGTGGAAGGCTGGGCACGAGCGTGGAGGTGTTGAGCGGAGAAGAGATCAAGAGGAGGGCCGGGGAGCTGATTGGCGGGGCAGAGAAGCCACTGTCACTGATGTCGACATGTTTCAGAAAAGGTGGCCACGATCCAGAAGAACAGCCTTAAGAAGTACAGAAACTGAGGCGGGGGTGGGTGACCAGGGGTCTACAGCTGATTGCGCGGAGCGGGTGCCTTGTCTGAGGATGTGTTAGTTTCAGCCGCCTTTATCGTACACTGAGCAGTAGCATCCCCTGAAGTGGCCAGGAGAGGGGGGACGGGCTCAGACTAAACTGGACCATTTCCATGGGAAATGAACCTCTTTGGGTCGTGGAGGGCAGGAAGGGGAGGGAATTAGGTGGACGGACTCTCGCATACTCCAAGCACTGTGGGTGGGGCGCGGGGCTGGTCGGCCCATGCTGCCCGCCTCCCAGACTGTTGTGGCCTCCCGTGGCCTACAGCGGGGTCCCTTTGGAGACTCCTCCTCCTGAGGTAGGCTCCTTTCATAGGAGGAGTGTCCAAAGATGCCATGAAGCTTTACCCCAGAGGAATACCTGACCCACGGTAGAATTTCTGTTCCCACAGTAGCCACTGGGGAGAAAATTCTGGAGGCAGGGCCCTTCCTGGTATCTCTGGCCTCCCTGTGCTCTCTCGCTCTGGGCCTTGCCCTTGTGGCTGCTGCTTCTGGGAGAGGTCAGGCCTGACCATGCTTGGATGTCCACATCTGCAGGGGCTTTCAAATAGATGTTTGTTGGGAGGCTGTGTGGAAAACATGGCCACTTCCAACATCCGATGTGTTCCTTAAACTTCCTGCGATCTCTGAAATTCCCTGGAAGAATGGGAACACCTGGCAAACGCCTGGGGTCCGCCTGTGTGCCGATGGCCAAGGAGAGATGTTTTAACCCGATGCCCACCAAACCCACTACCAGACGCTCACAGACACAGCTGGGGAGCGGACTCCAGAGGAAGGGCGGCAGTGGACAGCTTTCGGAAAGGCTGGGGTTAGATGCATTTATATGGCACATTCTTTAAAAAAAAAAATAAAGTCTCTGTTGACAAAGCTTTTTTTTTTTTTTTTAATTTTATTTTATTTTTTTTATTTGACAGAGAGAGAGCTCACAAGTAGGCGGTGGGGGTGGGGGGAAGCAGGCTCCCCGCTGAGCAGAGAGCCTGATGTGGGGTTCGATCCCAGGACCCTGATCATGACCTGAGCCGAAGGCAGTGGCTTAACCCACTGAGCCACCCAGGAGCCCCATCTGTTGACAAAGCTTTAAGGAAAGTCTTTCTGCTAGAGCCTTTTTGCTTTTTCTTATTTAACCTGATGACTATTTTAAATGGAGGCGAAGAACCAAAAAAAACCAAAACAAAACAAAACAAAATCCTCAGAGAATGTCCCCATCTGCCTGTCTGCGGTGGTGTTTTGATGTCTCTGGGAGAGGAAAATTGGAAGAATCTTGGAAACGTTGAGAAAACTTGAGAGAGGGGAGAATAATGTTGCTTTTCAGTTGGTGAGATCATTTTTTTTAGGATATGAGAGATGATGGTTGGCCCTCAGAAGAAAATGCCTCATGAAGCTTGTACAGTTGTGTTCTCCCCCTCCCCTCCTTTAGCAACAAGTAGGAAGAAAGATGGATGGAAGAATGGAAAGAGATTAGATAGAGAAGATAGATAGATAGATAGAGTGAGCCAGTGAGCTTCCTTTTCTTTAGATGAGTAACCAAGAGAATGTATGTTCTACATTTCCCAATGCTTTTGGGATATCATATTTAAAATTAGGGGGCGCCTGGGTGTCTCAGTGGGTTAAGGCTCTGCCTTTGGCTCAGGTCATGATCCCAGGGTCCTGGGATTGAGCCCTGCATCGGGCTCTCTGCACAGTGGAGAGACTGCTCCCCCCCCCCCCCCCCGTCTACTTGTGATCTCTGTCAAATAAATAAATAAAATCTTAAAAAATAAATAAAATAAAATTGCATGCCCCCCCCCATAGACATATCAGGAGTGCCTGCACTCCAGTGGATTCCAAGTCCATAAGGCACGTCCTGAAAGTTGTCTTCCCTGTGTCTTTGAGAGAACGGAGGATAATAGCCCTGTTCCACAGGAGAGAAGCCTGCTGGAGGACAGAGGTGGGAACGGACCAAACCACACTGCTTCATGGTGGCTGAGCGGGGCCCCAATCCTTCCCTCCCCACTTCTGGCCACCTGCCTCGAGCTCCACTGTCAAATGCATAGAACGTAAGAACATTGTAAAGAGCAGATACATTGAAGGTGAAATGAACCAGTGAGGGTGAAAAGAACTTCCTATGGTCCTTTTTGAGGATGTCGGGCACTTAAGGCTCCTAAGCTTTGTCTAAAATGCTGAGTGTCCTTCACAAGACCAGTGTAACCATGCGGATAGGAAGAATGGGATACAAATATTCAGGTTGGCATAACTTCTCTCACTCACCGTGTTTTTCCTTCTTTTTCTCATCATGTTTTTCCTCCATTCTGCCTTCCCTGTTCGCTGTTCCCTCATCCCCCTTCTATCCCATTCCTTCGTTGCCTCCTGCCCTTTGCACCCACTCCCCTGCTGACTTTGCTTGGAGGAGGAAGCCCTCAGTGGTGGACCACCCATGAAGGGCTTAACTGAAGAAGTGAGTTGAAGGGGAACTGTGGGACACTTGAGCATGGGGGCCTCATCCTCCTTCTTAGAGAGAGGATTCATTTTTACTTACATGAGTACTCTATGCATAGTTCTTAGGATACACAAAATTCTAATATTAGCAATAAAATATCCCTTAGCTGCTACCTCTTACCACCACCTTGATTGGTGAGTGGACTTCATCCTTTTTCTTGCTTTTACCAACCTATATATAGCATAGGACTTACAGAAGCACATTATTTCAAAATCATAAGTCAGGGATGCTTGGGTGGCTCAGTCGGTTAAGCATCTGCCTTCAGCTCCGGCCATGATCTCAGGGTCCTGGGATTGGGTCCTGCATCGGGCTTCTTGCTCAGCAGGGAGCCTGCTTCTCCCTCTCCCTCAGCCTGCCGCTCCCTCTCCTTGTGTGCTCTCTCTCCCCGACAAATAAATAAATTAAAAAAACAAACCTCACTAATCATAGCCAATGAATATATTGTTCAATAACCTACATCTTTTACCTTGCTGTATTCCCCAGGGATTCTTCCAGCCTTGTACACCCACGGTGTTCTGTTTAATGGCTACATTGTAGTCTGTGCCATGGATGTTCCATAGTTACATGCACCTGCTGAGGGGGATTCAAGGAACTTCTGAGTTTTCCCCTGGAAATGTAAGACATGTCAACGAATGTTACAGAACGTGCCTCCTCCTGCACATGTAAGAGTGTTTATTTAGGTAGATGCTGAGAAATAAAATCATTTTTAATAGCTATTGTCAGATTGTTTCCTAGAATGTTCTGTTTTTCATGCCGCCACCAGTGTATTGAGACAGAGCATCTCTTGGCCTCTTAATTTGCATTTTCTTGGTGTCTAGTGAAGAAGCGCCCTTTTTAGTCTGATTACCTGTCTTTTTTTAGTGAGTTAAAATTTTATTTTACTTTTAAAACAACAATTGGAAAAACAGAGGTAATCAGGAAACGGAGGAAGAAACCCATCATGCCTTTGTGATATAACTAATGTTATATAGGGTACTGTTTTTTCTTTATGTACCTTTTACAATGTTGAACTCGCATACCTGTAATTTATAACATAGTCACTTTTTTAGCATGATCTAGACTTCGTTTGGTGGGTTGTGACACAAAGTGTTATTGTTTTAAATCTGCCTCTGTGAATCACTATTGGTTTAAGAATGAAGTATAATTAGAGCTAAGGTTTTGTTCATTCAAGCCCTGTTCTAGGCTCTGGGGATAAACTCAAGAACAGAATGAACCATAATCCCTGCCCCCAACCCCTCCAATCTCCCAGGCTTCCTTTCGAATGGAGAAAGACCAATGACAGACCAAGAAGGAAATAGGATGGTAGAAGGTGTTCTACACCTGAGTGGGCAGGAGAGGGGATAGCGCTGGGCTGTCCCAGGGAGCTTACTCAGACTTTAGAGCAAAGACTTGAAGAAAGTAAGAAAATGAGGCCATGTGGGAACCAGTGTTCCAGGCAAAGGGAATGTTGAGGGCCTAGCTCTGGTGTGGGAGCGTGTCCTGCTTCGAGGAACAGCTTGGGAGCCATTCTGGCTGGAGCAGAGTGAGCAAGGGAGCGTGTCATAGAAGAGGCAGATCTGCAGGGCCTTTCTCTCCCTGGTGTGGACTCTGGCATTTTCTCTAGTGAGATGGGATGGTGCTAAAGGGTTTTGAGCAGAGGACAGGTATGGTATGACTGCCTACATAGGGTCACTCGGGAGGCTGTGAGGAGAAGAGGCTATGGAAGGAGCTGGCAGTGGGGAGTGGTCAGGAAAGGAAGCGGGGAGACCAGGAAGCTGTTTGGCTGGTGCAGGCAAGAGGGGATGGTGGCTCGGAGCCGTGGGGTCACTGTGCAGGTGGTAAGGGGCAGTCTTGTTATACCTTAAAAGTACAGATAACGTGATCTTCTGATGAATAACCTTGAGGATTTTAGCCTGAGTAACTGGAGGAAGAGACTTTACAGAAATGAGAGATATATAGGAGACCCCAAGAATAGCTTTGGAGAGCAAAGATCAAGAGTCGAGTTTTGGAACATGTAAGGTTTAAGATAGCATTAACGTCTCGGTGGAGATGCCAGTGAAGCAGGTGGGTGTGCAGAGGTGGTGTTCAGAGGAGAGGAATGACCTGGAGACTTATATCTGTCAATAGCAGCATACGGATGGCATCTTAAGCCCAGGAATGAGCTTAGAGAAGAGGGTCTAAAATTGAGCCCTAGGAGACCGAGGATATGAGCAGTAACTAACAGAGACACTGAAATGAGTCCATGTTAACTCATTTGCTCTTCGCAACAATTCTGTGAAGATACTGTTATTGTTACTAGTTTACAGGGGAGGAAACTAAGGCACAGAGAGGTTGAATAAGCAGAGCAAGGTCACACAGCAAATGTGTGGCCAGTCTGAGGTCTGAACCAGGTGGTCTTACTCCAGTTGTCATCCAGTTAACCTCTTTCCTATTGGTAGTTCCTGTTCATTATTGTGGGGAGGGGGAACAGGAATTGAGTCTTAGGGATAAGGTGGCTTGTCCAAGTTGAGAGAGTAATAGAAGCAGGAGTGAGAACTCAAGATTCACTGCGTCGTGAGAACTTGAGCTCCTAATCACTACATTACGCTGCCTCTACAACAGGAAAGTTTTTTTTGTTGGTTTTTTTTTTTTCTTTTTAAGACATGTGCATAAAGCCTTTGTTCTTCTCTCAAATCTCAGCCCTAGGGCAGGGCCTCCTCCCTCTCACACACCAGGCTTTTCTGGAGCATCACAGGGATGCAGAGTGGGCTGCCCACCAGTCTCTGCTCCCACCTCCCCTTCTTGTTTCTCCTCTCCGTGGACAAGGAGCCCTCAAACTCTTCCCTGGGTGGTCCTACCACCCCCTTGATTAAGAAACCCTGAATAAGATGACTTTTTAAATGATTTTTCACTTTGAAATAAATACAGACATAAATAAAAATGTCAACAATAGTACCAAGAATCCCTGACTATCCTTCACCCGGAGCATCCGATTTTCTTATTTTACCACTCTGCTTTCTGCCTCTCACGTCTCTCGAGAGAAAGAGAGAGAAAGAGATTCTCTAAAGGGATTCTTTTTTTATGTATTTGAGAGTAAGGTGCAGACTCTCCTTTATTGCTAAACACTTCAATGTGTATTTTCTAAGAACAGGGACATTCTCTGACATAGTCATAGTACAGGAAGTAAACCCTGAAACAGTATTATTATTTAATGCATAGACTTTATATTTCACCAGTTTTCCCAGTAATATCCTTTATAGCAAAAAAAGAAGGAAGGAAAGGTTCCGGAAGGAGGGAAGGAAGGAAGAAAGGGAAGGATGAAACAAGGGAAAGGAAAAAAGGAAGGGAAGAAGGAAGAAATTGTAGATTCCTCAAAAATTAAACATAGAATTACCATGTGAGGCTGCAATTCTACTTCTGGATATATACCCCCAAAGAATTCAAAACAAGGACATGGACAGATATTTATACACCCATATTCATAGCAGCATTATTCACACTAGCCAAAAGGTGGAAATAACCCAAGTGCCCATCAGTAGATGACTGGATAAACCAACTGTGGTCTGTCCATACAATGAAAGAGTATTGAGGCTCAAGAAGAACAGGAGATCCTGTGACATGTGCAACATGGATGAACCTCGAGGACTTTATGCTCAGTGAAATAAGCCACACACAAAGGGACAGCTACTATGGGATTCTACTTGATGAGACACTGACAATAGCAAAGCTTGCGGAGAATGAAAGCAGAAGAATGAAATGGGTGGCAGGGGTTGGGAGAGCAGGAGTCGGGGGTGAGGGTTTGATGGGGACAGAGTTTCAGGTTGAGATGATAAAGTTAAGTCCTGGAGATGGGGCGCCTGGGTGGCTCAGTCGGTTGAGCATCTGCCCTCGGCTCAGGTCATGATCCCAGGGTCCTGGGATTGAGTCCCACATGGGGCTCCCTGCTCACCAGGGAGTCTGCTTCTCCCTCTGCACACCCCACCCCCCGGCTCCTGCTCGCTGTCTCTCAAAAAATAAATAAAATCTTAAAAAAAAAAAGGAAAGAAAAAGTCCTGGAGATAGATGGTGGTGACAGCTGCAGGATAATGTGAATGAACTTAATGCCGCTGAAATACACTCTTGAAAATGGTACATTTTATGTTCTGTATATTTTTCTATAATAAAAAAATCTCTGGTTCAGTGTCTAATCCAAGATCACACATTACATTTAGTATCCAACACTTTTATTAGCTCTTTGAATTAAAAGCTATTTATGCCTTTACTCATTCTGCCACTTTTTGGCTGTGTAACCCTGGGCAAGTTATCAGCCATGCTATGCCTCAGATCCTGTATTTGCGAAGTGGGCATACGAAAGGTGCCCAGATGGCTATGAGGAGTAAATGTTAACATATGTCATAGGTTAGATGTAAATGAAATCTAGATACATTGTGACGAACGCATTTTTGTTATACACGCGCTCGCCACACACACGTAGCCTTTCACTTGCCTTTCATTTTGCCCAGGATTCCTTTTGTCACACCAAGTATAGTCCAAAACTCATATCTTGGCATTTGATCAACTTGGAATGTGCTGGTGACAGTGTGAGGCAGACATCGAGGGTTACTTTTCCTCACTTTCCTCCAGTTGTCTCAATCCCAGTGTTTATTGATGATCTCTCCTTTCCCCTGACTAGAAACACTAGCCTCATCATAATAGAATCTAGGATCTGAATTCCCATTTGTACGTGGGTGCAGGGATACAGTTTTGCCATTTGTCTCTTTGACTCGTCCTGTACTGAGTCAACTTGCTGGTTTGGCTCAAGCCTTGTAATGTAGCTGGATATCGGGGAGTGCCGTCCCTGGGGGGCTTCATACCCCTGAAAAGTATACCCTCAGCTCCCCCCACTCTGTGCTTTTCCTCCCCCAGGGCCCCATGGGTTCCCCCTATATTTTACCAAGTCGGATCCTAAAATACTGTCCCTCCTGGGATGCAGATGACAAGAAAGCAGGTTATATTTTTTTACTATGAATTTTTTTTTAATTTATTGCTTAAGATTAGTAAGTGATCTCTACACCCAGTGTGGAGCTTGATCTTGTAACCCTGAAATGAAGAGTCACCTGCTCCCCCAGCCGAGCCAGCCAGGTGCCCCTGCTATGAGATAATTTAATTGTGCCGATAAGAGCGAAGAGTAACAGAATTAGCATCTATTTTGGGTATAGAATAAGCATCTGTACTCCCCTGTTTATGAAGTCTTCACCCTGTGCCATCTGTGTTTCAGGTTTTTAAAGTAAGAAATAAATCATAGCAGCGGGCTGGAGGCCCCACACCACTCTCACGAATTCGATGTCCTTCGTTTCCATATAGGAAAATGTCCCACTTTTCCTGCCTCCTTGTGTTCAGTGACCTTCTCAGGAGGACACCACCTCTTTCCCCAGAGGACTTGCTCCTAGCAGTAAACCGGTTTTCCTTGAAGGAGAAACTCCCTAGTATGGAATCAGGCGGTGGGGGATGGGCCAGCTGGGCCTGCTCTCCAGGCAGAATCTTCTCTCCATTCTAGAATCATCTCAGACAGAAAAGGACAAATTTGGGGAAGGTCTGCGTCTGGAGATTTTTCTAGGTGATGGTTCCGAAAGGGCAAGGGGGAGGCAGTGGGTGGGGGCTGGGGCCTAGGAGCAATCCCAGCAGAGGTGGGCAGGAGCTTTGGAGTGGGAAAGGGAGAGTTCCCAATGGGCTTTAGGGAGCGAGGAAGGAGCCCTCATCCCTGCTGGTGGTGATCCCAGCCGTCCCGGGACTGCTGCTCCTTCAGGCGCTGGAGCTGGGTGCCTTGTGAGCCCAGCCCCGTGGGCACAGCTTTGTGGGATAAGTGCAGGGATTCACGCTGAATTCCTTCCGGGGCGAGGGGCTGGGCTCAGGAAAGCTATGCCCAGCTGGACCACAGTCCCTTCCGCAACCACTTTGCCCAGGGACCTGCCTCTGTCCAGCCCTGACTGGGTCTCTGGGGTGGGTTTCTGCAGGCTTGACCACCTCTGCTTGCTGCTTGTCTACCACACTCCCAGATCCATTTCTTCATTTCCGTCTTTGCCTCCACTGCCAGTGGGAACCTGGATGCTGGACCCAAGCCTCCTGCCCCGCTTCCCACCCTGCCCCCGCCCGGGCTAGTTAGCCTTCCCTGACATGGCTCTGATGACGTCCTTCCCTAGCAAGGTCACCCCCCTTCTTCTGGCCCTGTCTACCCGAAAAGTCTCCAAATGCCTTGACCAGAGAGTCATGCTTGCTGCCATCAGCCTCTGAGCTGGCAGCTGTCCCACTGCTTATGTCCACGTCCAGGCTCCTGCTTCTCCGGGGATCCCCACTTGCCCATTTTCCTTCCCCGCACCCGCCCCCCAGCTGCCTGCCAAGGGCACGCTCTTCCTTCTCTTAGTCTCGCCATCCACGTGGCATTGCTGTTATCAGAGGGCTTGCTTCTCCTGGGAAGGGAGGTTCCTTCTCCAAAAGCGCCTGAGAAATGGCTTCTGGTGGGCGGATACTGAGTTAAGGATGGCTTTGATGAAGAAGAGACATCTCTCAGGAGCTCGGGACCCCTCTCCTATAGCCTAACCAGGGGGCTGAGTTTGCCTCTAGCGCTGAGTGAAACCTTAGCCTTTTCTCTGCTTGCTTGGCTAGAGGAGCCATTGTCCCCACCCTGCTTGCTCACCCCAGCAGTGTGCCCACCAACAAGTCACCGTTCCAGGAGATGTTACCCAGGTGCTCTGCAGCTGGGGATGACGTGTTGGGGACACGTGGGTTGGGGGAAGCCTTTCTCCACAAGGCTGTCCTAGGATGGCGTGGAGGGTGCATGATCCCAGCCTATATTTGCTGCATGCCTTGGCCATCCCAGCCAGGAAAGGAGAAGCCACTGCAAGATATAAAAACTGTCTTTATAATAGTTTAAGCACTTTATGCACATATGTACGTACGTATGTGTGTCTATATATATCATTCAAAAATATGTGTGTATACATACAGGTATGTATTACTTATTATTTTGAAATTATTTTAACTAAACTTAAAGGTGTAAACATAGTACAGCATGTTCCCACGGACCTGTCCAGCTTCCCCTAATATGAACACCTTACATCACCATCGTACCGTCATGAGAACTCAGGAATTAACATTGGAATCATGAGACTTTATCTGAATTTCACTGGTTCTCCCACGAACGTCTGATTTTCTGTTCCAGGATCCAGACTGGCATCAAGTTGCCATGTCTCCTTATTCTCCTCTAATCTGTGTACCCTTCCTGGGTCTGGTTTTCCATGACCTTGACTCGAGGACTGCTGGTTACCTGTTTCCCAGAAAGTTGTTCTATTTGGGTTGCCTGGTATTTCCTCCTGATTAGATGGAGGTTGTGCATTCTTGGCAAGAACGCTTCAGAAGGGATGGGCCGTCTTCGACACATCATACTGGGGAGTCCATGAAGCTGACAGGCTTCATTATGGCCAGTGTTAACCCCCCCTCTCGGTTAAGGTGGTGTCCGGCGGATTTCTCACTTTCCTTTGCATAATTAATAAATATATTTATTATAATTAATAATTAATGCAACTAGTATCTATCTTGGGGGAGATGCTTTGAGACTGCAAATATCCAGACAGAGGAAATTTATTCCAGGCAGTTGGTTACCCAGGTGATAGAACTGAGAAGCAAAAAAAAAAAAGAGAGAGAGAGATCAGCAATCCCACCTCCAGGCCTGAGGCACAGAAGGAGGAGAGATGGGTTGCCAAAGTCCAGGAGTCAAGATCATGACTCCTCACCTCTGGTGAGGTCTAGAGCCATGAAGGAGACACAGCCCCTGCCGGTAGGTCCCCCTGAAGCATAGAGGGAAGAGAGAAACGCCTTCTTCCTGCCTCCTGTGGCTGAGCAGAGCTGGAAGCCAGCCAGCGCAGGAGTCTGGGAATCGCAGTCTGCAGGGGTCAGCTCCTCTGCAGTGTCCAGCTGGACATGTGCTCTAAGTGGATTTCAAACACTTGGTATGGAAAGAATATAAAAGATCTCATTAATAATGTTTTATGAGCACTTGGGTGGCTCAGTTGATTAAGGGCCCAGCTCTTGATTTTGGCACAAGTCATGATGATCTCAGGGTGTTGAGATCGAGCCCCACCTGGGGCTCCACACTCAGCATGGAATTGCTTGAGATTCTCCCTCCCTCTGCCCCTCCCCCCAACACATAAGCGTGCGTGCATGTTCTCGCTCACTCTCTCTCAAATAAATAAATAAATCTTTTTAAAAAATAATGTTTTATATTAATTACCTGTTGAAGGGATCTTATTTTGGGTATATTGAGAGAAATAAAATATATTATTAAATTTAAGTTAACATTTTCCTTTGTAAAATCTGGCTGCTAAATCGTTTAAAATTACCTCTGTGGCTCCTATGCTTGTGGCTCTCATGTTATTTTGTTTGGATAGCTAAGAGTATACTGATACCTGTAACCAAGGTCATGCCCTTGACCCACAGTCAGGAGGGTGTGGCCAGCTAAGGTTTTCCAACACCCAGACTGCACTGGCCTTGAGCCATTCACGCTCACTGTTTTGACCAAGTATGTCAAATATCGGTATTGGACTCCTCTGTTCTTTGTGTATCACACAGGGTGTAGGTCAAGGTCAGTGTTCAACATTAGCCTAAGGGGCTAGCTAGCTTTTAACACAATAATAAAAATACCACCACATAGCTCCATGGCACCTTACAGAGGAAAAGCTGTGCTGTTACTACTATTTCACATCTCTACGGTGTTTTATAGGTTTACAGAAGTCCTTCATTTCAGCCTTGCAGTCAGCCAGCCTTGCTGGCTGCATTTTGTAGGTGACCGGACAAAGCCTAGGAAATCCACTGCTGGTTGTTCAAAGTAAATAACTTGTGTCCTACGTGGTTGACTCTGCAAGGCAGCAGGTCTTGATCCTTCTGGTGGGCTTAGGTTAAGGGAAGGAACTTTGCCTTCCCCAAGCATACACTAGAGGGGTCACCTCAAGGTGGAACTTGGAGATGCCAAAGTGAACCTGCTGGTAGGGAAGGATTTGTCTTTGAAAATGGCCAAATAGGATTTTATCCTGGCTCTCCTGCAGAAGGTCAGGGCTGTCTCAGGAAGGCCTCTGTAGGGTGAGGAAGAGCCTACATGTCCAGCCATCACTGACCACTCCTTTCTCTCCTGCAGTGGACAACAGACTGCAGTGAGCAGCTGGACAGCAGCTGTTCCTTCTCCCGAGGCCGAGCTCCCCCGCAGCAGGTAGGGAACCAGCTTTGTGCACCTTCTGGGGGTGGTCACATGTCTTGTCTGTTGGTGTTCCTGGGATGGCTTTGTGATGGCTCTCATGGGCTGGGCGATGTGGAGAGAGCAGGAAATAAGAGAGGGGAGTGTGTGGTCCGCACTCTGGAAGGTTCTCCCTGAACACCCAGCCCACAGTGAAGCATGCCTTCCTTAAAACACATAGATTCTTGAGGTTTTTGGCTTGGTTTTTTTTGTTTTTTGGTTTTTGGGTTTTTTTGGTCATTTGACAATTTTTGCGTCAATACCTGCAAACAGCTGCACATCCGTTGAGGGGGGAGTGGATAAATGAGGTGTTGAATTGTATACAGTCGTAGCCTGAATGAACTTGGAGGTTCACATATCAGCATTGGTGATAGATCTCGCAAATAGTGGGATTCCTAAGGTTCGGGTGCTGGTGGGGCATTTGAGATCACTTCTGGTCCAGGTGAACAGAGGACCTAGAAGGGCAGAATGTGGGGATGAGCTGTCAGTGCCCCCTGCCCCCAGCCATCCAGCTTCCTGTTCCCTGCTGGAGCCCACTGCTTCTCTCCCTGCTGCTTCCCTGTGAGATCCCAAGGGGGCACCCACACAGGTATGGGGTTTGTGGCCGGTAGGAAAGAGACAGCTGCTCTGGTAACACTCAGGCATCCTATATCCCCTGGTTGTCCATCTGTTTTTGTTGATACCTTATTCCTGGAAGACCATGGGATTGGAGGCGGAAAGGAAGCACAAGCCCAGGTTCGTTCTGTACCTGTCCAGAGAGACATGGGCTCCTGCACTCACTTGTTCAAAATTTCAGGGTGGCTGAGTTCACACATTGCCCTGAGCCTGCTTGCTTGTGTCTGACTTCAGTTCCATGGCACCAATTAAATAAACTCCTCTCTCTTCTGTCCTAAGCGAAGATGGTCAGTGGCCTCAGTTCTAGATCTTTCTTAGACTGCAGGGCTTTGTCCACCGTGGTGTGGGGGGATGGCTGCCCTCTCACACTACAGGTTGTTTGTGTGTGTTGCGTTGTTTCTTGGGCAGGAGGCCGGACAAGAACCCTGGGTTGGGGTGGTGGGGAGGGGAGGAGGCAAGAGACCCAGGTTCTCCTATTTGCTCTGCCACAAACTGGGTAGAAATTCTTCTCATCCTCAGCTTCCTCCTATAAAAATCAGGGAACTCAGTGACCTCTGGGGGCCTGTCTAGCTTCTCCATGCCACTTTGTAACTGAAGTCCATGGAGATGTCATGACCTCACCCAGCTGGGACGTGAACCCGGGTCTCTCACCTGCCCCTCCCCCCATTTGGCCATTTACTTTGCTTTACTGTAATAGGTATCCTTCCATGGAGGGCTGTTGTCCCTGCCACTAGACTGCCAGTACTTGGTCAGGAACCCTCTGTTATCCTCCCTGAATCCCTCTAGCCATGGCCTGAGGCCTGGCACATCAGAGCACTGCCTGCCCATTACCCTGGGATTTCCTACCTGAAGACTGCCTTAACTCTTCAGGGGCAAAGGTATCTTGGGTCTGGGGACTCAAGAACCAGAGGGTTCCAGGGAAGGGTTAAATTCTTGGATAGGGGACATAAATGGCTGATAAATGAGAGACCAAAATACTAGCTCTCTGTTATTTGGTTAGTAGGTATCTGGCTCTGAAATCTTCCAGAATCTTCCTTTTTTTCCCCCTCTCCCCTTAATCACCTTCTCTGGGCCCCCTCTTCCCACCCATTCTCCCCAGTCTCATTCACCTGTCACTCCAAACAGGATTCCAGGGGGCAGAGAACGACTTGTGCTCCCACTTCCCCTTCACCTGCCTCCCTCACCCCATGGCATCCTTCCATGGCCAGGTCCACGCCCCTGGAGGTTGGTGGGTGGGGAGTCGGCCAGACCCTAGGCTGATGGAGCAGGACTGGGGGACCTGTGGGGTGCTCACCCATGAGCACCCCAATCCCACCTCCAGAAAGCAGTTGTACAGTTGGCTTGGGTATGTGGAGTTAGACAAAATGAATGCAAGTGACTTTAAAGAAGAAATCATAAAAGGCTCATATTTGATCCTTTCCTGGTAGGTAGAACTGAGACATAGGCTCATTATGAAGAAGAGCCCCAGAAGGGTGGAGATGGGGTCTGGTTAAAATAAACTTGCCTTGGGGCACCCAGGTGGCTCAGTTGGTTGAGCGTCCAACTCTTGATTTTGGATCAGGTCGTGATCTCAGGTCATGGAATCAAACCCTGTATCAGGCTCTGCACTGAGCACGGAACCTGCTTGGGATCACTCCCTCTCCCTCTGCCCCTTCCTCCTTACTTGCTCTCTCTCTCTCTAAAAAAAAAAAAAAAAAAAAAAAAAAAAAAAAAAAAAAAAGACTGAATACACATGTAAACCTGACTCTCTTCCCTGATAAGCCCAGAGGACGAAGCCTTTTTGGAGGGGGCTCCTGGGGCACAAATTCATGCTGAATCAAATTCTTCCACGTACATTTGACTGTCCCCTCAGCCAGCCGGTCAACTTGAGATGAGCACTAGGGCTGCTTCTCTATCCCTGACCACTCCTGCCCTAGGGCTTTGCACACAGTAGTCACTCAGTTAAGACTCCCGAGACGGCACTGAGTTAGCCCAGGCCCAGTCCATACAGTTGGTCCCTGGTGGGCCCTGTTCCTCTGGCTACCAACTTTGCTGAGCTTTTTGAGGTCATTGGGGTGGCGGAACAGCTCTGCCACCCTCACATTCACCCACAGGGGAGAATTTCAGAGGGAACTAAAGGTAGATTGAAACTGGGGTGGTTGGCTGAGCTGCATTCCCCCTTAGCCACTTGGGCTCAGGAGAGTGGGAGCCACTGGAGGATGCTGAGGTTCTATACTCTGCCCGGGGAGCTCTGTGTGGCAGGTCACCGACCCTGCCCTGAAGGAATAACCCAGATACAGGCTCCATTTGGGGGGTAGTCATATACTGGATTATTTATTTTGTTATCTCAACTAATGTGAGGAGAAGGGGAAGGGGAAAACCCTTGCCTTCTCTGAGCCCTACAAAGTGGGGATAACCTAGGGCAGGCTGAGTCCCATGAGACGGGAAGAAGGGGCGCAGAGGACATTGGGCTCTCTAACCGTCCACAACTGGGATTCGGCCATATTAGGGATTATTTGGCGTCCTGGTGGCGTCCTGGTGGCCTCTTTCCAAGAGAGCTCATCTATCACCTTGTCCCTTAGGAAGCTGTAGTCGTTTCTAGCTTTTCACGGTAGTGGGGAAATCATTGTGGAGATGATTTAGAGGAGAGTAGCTGATAGGAGAGAGTGCAACCTGGTGCATTTAGAAAACGTCTCTGGGTGCCAGCATGGGATTTAGTATTCAGGGAAGAAAGCCAAAGGTATATGAAAGGTTGTATGAGGTCAGCAGCTAGCCGCTCTTCTCTGTCTGCACGGAAGTGCCAAGGGAGGAAAATTAATGTGCACAACAGCAGCAACAGAGCGTCTGATTAGTCCTTGAGAAGGACTTCCTGTCTGAAGTCCTTGTTGGCTCGCAGTGCTGGCTGTTGAGCAAGGCAATGAAATCGTCACCAGAACCCTAATGGGCACACCTCCTTATGGGGCAGTTTCCTGCGGAGCCCAGGAAAGGTGGGGTTGTGTTAGAAATGATGTCTTTGAGTCCTGACCGATGGTCTGGGATCCCACATTCCCTGAAATGATGAGAGGAGGGCACTCCCCTGTACCATCCTGATGTCTGCTAGCAAACGAAGCCTCAGGAAGGAGTGAGAAGATTCTTGTGTCAAGGGTCCAGAGAATCAGATGTTGACCCAGGTGTGGCACATGTTTCAGCGCCTTTACTGCAAAATGATAGACTCCTCTGAACCTCTTTGGAAATCTCTTTCATTGTTTTCTGGGTCTCTAGAAAAGACCAGTGGGATCCAGATAGCCGCTAAAAGTAGCAGCAAGTCTGGATTTTCCTGATTTCTCCACTGTTCCCTTACCCTCCCTGACACCTTTGCTAACCGGCAGCTAGGTTCATTCTAGGTGCCGACATTGACTCTGACCCAAGGGACGGCCGGTGGTAGGCAGAAGTGAGCCTCAAAGACATGCTCACCTCTGACCCAGGAAAAGGTAAAAGGGTAAAAGGGTAAATAGAAAGGGTTAAAGGAGTTTTCTGCCAGTCATCTTGTTGCCCTCTAGTAATCGTAGTATTTGGTTATGAGCCGGTTTATCTCATTAGTACAAATAATATCTTAGTAGAAGTACCTGAATTTTTACTCAGCCTCTGTGGATACTCAAGAAATACCACGTTCATGGCACTTCTCTCTATTTAGTCAGTATTTATGGAGTATCTGCTATGAGCTTGCCAGACACAGAGGAACTGGCCTTTGGCCTCATTACCTGTCTGTGGAGTAGAGGCTACTTAACATGGAAGAGGCTAAAGGCACCCAGTTAAGTCCCAAAGACACCTCCTGACCACAGACACTGTGGTCATTCCGGAGAGTGTCCCTGCTGATCTCTGTGGGTAGAGAGATGCCTTGCAGGACATGGGGCCTTATCTGTGCCCTCAGGAGTGGTTAGGATGCTTGACCAGATGGAAGGGAAGAGAGAAGAAATGGTAGTCACAAGGCTTGAAGTTGGGTGCTCTATGGGGGTGTGAAGGCATCAGGAGGGTGTACACCAGAGTGGGCAGTGCGTGTTGGGTGTGACAGGAGTGCTGGGAGTGAGGGCAGTAGACACGGAGGTGTCTGTGTGCTCAGCTGAGATGCTGGAACCGCTGTGAAGCCCCACCCCTGCACCTTGTAGATCTTCTCTTGCCTCTGCTGTCCCCCCCAGATAAAGTCCATCCCCTTGTATCAGTCAGGATAGCCCAGGTCATGCTGCAGCAACAAACAGCCTTGAATCTCAGTAACTTTATTGTTTTTTTAAGATTTTATTTATTTATTTGACAGAGAGAGAAAGGGAGAGGGAGAGAGAGGGAACATAAGCAGAGGGAGGGGAAAAGGGAGAAGCAGGCTTCCCACCGAGCAGAGAGCCCGAAGCGGGGCTCGATCCCAGGACCCTGGGATCATGACCTGAGCCGAAGGCAGACGCTTACCCACTGAGCCACCCAGGTGCCCTGAAACTTGGTAACTTTAAACAGCCCATCCAGGACCTAGCTTGATGGGGCAGTTGTCATTCTCACCAGTCCCTAGGATAGAGGGAAAAGGACCACTGGAGGATCTTGCATTGGCAAGTCAGTGCTACAACCCAGATATAATACACAGCACTTCCTCTCTTAGCCTGTGGCCCAGAACTGCCCACATGAGCCCACCCAACCATAAGGGGTAAGCACCCTACAAAGTATAATCCTACTATGTGCCTGGCATTCTGGAAGCCAGAACTGTCTGGTGACTGGCTAGAATGACCATCACATGCGCCACCTCTGGTAGCCGCTCACCAGGAGCTGGGGCCGACCTCTTCCTCCCACATCAGACCCAGAGCTAAGCAGATCTCTACCCTAAAATGCTGTGGGCTCTCAGGATGACCAGAGGGTCAGAGGCTACCTGATCCAACCCCCAACCCTACAGTGTAGGAGCCCCCTCATGCGGCTGTTGAGCTGTGGGGCATTTCCAGTAATGGGGAGTTCACGCCTTCAAAAGGCATCTCAGAATGTTGTTGGGCAGCTCCATGGCTGTTTGCTCTCCCATGGCAGTCCAGTATGAAGAATCTGTGTTTTAAGCTAAATATCCTCATTCCTGCACTTGTTTCCCTTAGTCGTGGTTATGTTGGTTCGTTCCTCTATTTATCTGTTTTTTCACACCTTGATTTGATCAGCATGTCATCACAGAGGGCAGTTTGCTGGGAAATGGGATGGCAAAGGTGATGGGCACTGTCTCTGTTTACACAAAGGTTAGAGAGGAGAAGACAAACACTTACACTGCAGTGCTGAGATGTCTGGGGCATGACCTGATGGTTCACGGGTCCCATCCCATCCTGGGTTACCCTCCTGGGAGCACTGGAGCTACGGACTATGATTCCACCCACGCCTCCCTGAACCAAACACAGTCCTGCTGGCATGATCTGATTCTGCAGACTCTGGTGTTCCTAGCATGTAAGCCTCTGTTTTCCAGAAGATACCACCTATCCCTGTCCTCCAGGTGCCTTTGACTCCAGCTCACTTGAAGGAACCAGGCTACCCCATTTGTAACAGTATCAATGGTTGACTTGTAGGGAAACAGTCAGCAGCCATCCACTAAGCCTCCACTGTCAGTTTCATGAGCCACGTGGCCTGGTCTCTATTCCTCAGAGAACCTGGAGTCTGCTTAGAGAAGTAAGACTTTCTCTAGTGGGAAAGCAACAGTCCAGAGCAGCATGAGATTACAGGCAGGAGAGGGGCTGGTGCCTGTGGGGGACCTTACAGAGGGCAGAGGAGGTCAGATGCACAGCAAGAGGAAGGAGGCACCATGCTGCCATGGTAACAGCACTGGACTGAGAGCAAAGAGACATGAGTTCTAACCCCCTTCCCTCTGACTGACTATTCAATCATGGGGGTGAGACACATTGTCTTTCAGTAACCTGTTTCCCTCTGAAAAAGGAGATGATCTAGACATAAGGCCATCAAAATATTTTGTTAAAAAATACAGACCTAGGGGCGCCTGGGTGGCTCAGTGGGTTAAGCCGCTGCCTTCAGCTCAGGTCATGATCTCAGGGTCCTGGGATGGAGTCCTGCATCGGGCTCTCTGTTCAGAAGGGAGCCTGCTTCCCTCTTTCTCTCTCTCTGCCTGCCTCTCTGTCTACGTGATCTCTCTCTGTCAAATAAATAAATAAAAATCTTAAAAAAAAAAAAAAACAGACCTAAATTTCTGCTTTGGGGAAGATGGAGTAGATGTTCTTTTTTATATTCCTTCTTCTAAGGAAAACTAAAATCCTGGTCATTCTATATAAAATATAAAATTCTGAAAGGTAGAGATAGGAAGGCAGACCAGCTAGGGTTTGGGGGACCCGAGCAAGGACAGAGTCATAATTTTCCTGGGTTTCCTTTTTACCTCTAACATCCCAGACTTGGGGCCAAAGAAGGCGGTAACCAGAACATGGCAGGGGACACAGAGTTTTAAAGTCCCAATAAAAGTCTGATCTCTGTAAGCAAAGGTCCAGGCAAAGGGCAACCTATCAAAATAGAAAAGTTTTAGACAATGATTGCTCTACTCCAGCCAAGTAGCACAGAACAGAGTGTGGGTCCACCCTCACCCACACCAGCAAAACCCATTGAGAGTCTAAAATGCCCCTCTCAGAGAGTTGTATAAGCCCTCTCACCTCTACTGGGGTGATGTCAGAGAAGCCCAGGCAGGAAACTGAGCCCTTCATTCCTGCCAGCTCATAAGAAGGGCCCCTGGCCACCCCCATGGTATTATTGGAGACCCTGTGGGAGCCTGGACTTGCGTCCCTACTCAGCAGTACTAAGGCACCCCTTCTCTCCTTGCTGGGTTGTGTCAGAGGAAAGTCTAACAGGAAGACGAGACTTCCACTATTGCCAAGTGGTAGTGAGACCACCCCCATGGCAGGGTACATGGGGGACTCTGTGGAGTCCTGGAACTCTCGCCTCCATGGAGCAGTAACAAGTGCACCCCAAAACTGAGGCTATGCCCCCCACCTTTCCCTGCCACAGTGTTATCACAAACAACCAGGTAACACAGAAGACTTAATATGATTCAGTGTCTCATAACATAACATGTAAGTGCCCTCATTGCAATAAAAAATCATATGTCTTACTAAGAACCAGAAATACTTCAAACTAAATGGAAAGAAAGACAATCACTAGATGTCAACACTGAGATGAGAATTTGAACTTTATCAACATTGAAAACTTTGCTCTGGAAAAACCTCTGTTTAGAGGTTGAAGAGACAAATTACAGAAAGGGAGAGAATTTTGTAAAACATGTATCTGGCAAAAGGACTAGTATCCAGAATATATAAAGAATTCCCCAGACTCAGCATGTGAAACAGCGCAGTTAGAAAATGGACAAAAGATATGAAGAGACATTTTTTCCCTGTAGAAAGAGAATGTACAGATGGCAAATAAGCCCGCAAAAACAAGATGTGCCACATCATTAGCTGTAAGGGAAATGCAAATTAAAGCCACAGTGAGAGATTTCACACCTATCAAAATAGCTAATAAAAAAAATAGTGACAACACCGAGTACTGGTGAAGATACAGAGCCACTGGATCACTCATACTTAGCTGGTAGGAGTGTAAAGTGCTGCTGACATTCTGGAAAACGATTTGGCAGTTTCTTAAAAGACTAAACCTGCAAATACCATCTGATCCAGCAGTTTCACTCCCGGGTGTTTATCCCAGAGAAATGAAAACTTATGTTCACACACAAACCTGTACTCAAATGTTTATAGCAGCTTTATTCATAAAGCCCCAAACTGGAAACCACCCAGCTGTCCTCCAACAGGTGAACAGTTGGAACAAGCTGTGGTGATCAACAGTAAAAAGAATCAGCGAGTGACACATGCAGAAACCTGTGTGAATCCCCAGGGAATTGTGCCAAGTAAAAAAAGCCAATCCCCCAAAGTTACGTACTCTGATTTTGTATATATAACATTCCTGAAATGACAAGAGGATAGGAATGGGGACTAGGTGAGCAGTTCAAGGATTAGAGAAGGGAGGGGCAGAATGAAGTGGGTTGGGGACAAAAGGGCATCAGGTGGGAACCTTGTGCTGATGGAAATGTTCTGCATCTTGACCGTATCAACATCAGTATCCTGACTTTACTATTGAGCAATACTTTTACCAGTGTACTCATGGGGGAAACTGAGTAAAGCGTACAGGGGATCTCTGTGTTATTTCTTAGAGCAGGATGTGAATCTACAATTCTCTAAGATAAAAGTAAACTTTTTTAAAGAACAGAACATTTTGTTTCATCAGAATCTTTCGGCAAGATCCCATAAGGAAAAGAAAAGGGACAAAACTGCTTGATGAGGTAGAGGAAAGAGTAGCCCATCTGCTGTCTCTCCCATTCTATCTACCTCATTGCTCTGGGAACACCTCTGTAGAAGCCCCGGGTCACCTCTTAGACCCGATGAACTCTCAGTTCCTTTCCTCCCTGGACTTCTGTGGTTCTGAGTCTGGGGCTGATGGGTAGGGAATATCCCTGGGGCTTGGGGAGCTTCAAGAAGGCCTAGTGGGGAGCCTTGGAGGTTGGGATCCTTTCCCTGCAGAGGGGCATGCGACAGTGTGGATGACTGAGGACACCGGAATGGCCCCCCATTATTTCAGCAGATGCTGAATAGGAAGCCAGCCAGAAGGGCCCTGTCATGGGGCCCAGGCCAGGACAAGTTCAAGTAACGTGGCCTTTAAATCCAAAAGCACAAAGTTAGTTAGCCAAAGAGAGTGGGGAGAATGGGTTGGATTCAGAGAAGTATCCTTGGTCACAGGCTTCAGTCATTATCATCTACATATCCCTTTGGGTTTTAAACTCAAAGACAGTGGGGTCTAGTAAAGAGGGAAGGGACAGAATGAATGTATAGATGAGAAAGTTCCAGAATGAAAGGAATGCCCTTTCCTGCTCCTGAACTCAGTTCTGGTGCCACCAGGAGGCCCTCTATGCTGGTCTTTGTTCTGCCATTCCCCTGCCTCAAAGATCCTTCTATTGTAGGGGCATTAAAATATTGGGGGAGGGGGTCTATCATCGTCTTTCCCACCAGCATGTGGGATGCTGTCCTTGGTGCTGAACACACGCATGCATAAACGCGCTCGCTCTCTCTCTCTCTCTCTCTCTCTCTCACACACACACACACACACACACACACACACACACACGGAGTTACTAGGATAGGACTGTTTGTCAAATTCTGGTTTAATTGGAGCCTCAGGGGAGTTTGAGACCTGACCTATAGGAAGGCCCTCCTTAGATCCGGGAGATGCCTTTAGGGGCCTTTGGTGCCAGTATCTCATATGGTGCACCTACTCTCCCCATCCCAAATGGGGAGTCCTTGGCCCCGTTCAAAGTCTTATGGTGCAGAGGGGGCAGCACAGGTCCAAGGAGCCGACTGACTCTTCTGAGCCCTCCAGGATGCAGCTTGCAGACCTGGATTCCTGCTTTCCCCACTTTAAGTCCAAACCATGTTGTTACTCGCCCAGAGTTTTCCTGGAGTTCTAGAGGCCTTCTGGTCTCACCCCCAAAGCCAGCAGCAGTGGTGGCAGGCATCGTGTCATGTGCTGCTTCACCACATGCCATCTTCTATTGTTCTTTATGTTTCCATGACTCCTGGTTGGGTGGTGAGACCTTTGAGGGCAGGGATGATAGCCTCAGGACTAGGACTGTGCTAGTCCACTTCTGTGGGTGATAGATCAGGGCTAAGGCAGGGGAGTTGGGGCAGGGTCCTTGGAGAGGAAGGAGAGAAGTTACATCTGTTGTCTACAAGGATGACCCTCCCCATCAGCTACTCCAGGAACCTGTGTCCCTGAAGTAAGGGGACCCACGTGAGGGTCAGGCTTGCTGTTGGCCCTCATGATGCACAGAATCTGTAGAAGAACATTCTACACTGAGAAGGGAGATGGACTGGGATAGTGAGCCCTCTGAGGGTGTCCAGCACTGGGCTGTGCATACACAGCTACTCCCCTACTGGACTGTAGCTGTGGGATGCCAGGACCAAAGGCTGGCCACCCCTGCCTCTGTGTCCCCTGGCAGAGCAAACAAATAGCAGGGATACTGGGGAAGTCCAGACCAGCTTCCTCTACCTGGAGCTTCAAGCTTCACCTGTGACCCTCCTGGGAATGCGGGCAGTCCTGCTGCTGGCGGATATCTGATTCAGTCAAGTTCTGCTTAGTCACTAAACCCTCACAGCCAGAAATTGTCGACACCTACACACACACACATGCACAAGCAAAAACCACTCCGTGGTTGTGTACTAATACAGCAAAGAGGAGGGTTTATTTTCCCACTGCTCCTGACTTAGCACGTTTTTCTAGCATACAGTGATTCACTCCCACCAAGTTTCATTCACTCAGACACAGAGCCCCATGCCCCCCACCATCTTTACAAAGCCTGGCTCACACCCCCAGATTCCCTCTTCACTTCACTGCCGGCAGTTTACTCCCTCCGCCCGCACTGCCTTCCCAGTCGTGGGCAGAGATGGACTCAGAGAACCCAGCTGTCTGTGGGGGATGGATACCTTACTGCCTTACAGCCATCTGCCGTGGGGTCACAGTTTATTTGGGTCATGGAACTGCATGGTGCCACGGAACTGCACGGTGCCACGGGTAAGAGCATAAACTCCGAGTCATGCTGTCTACATTCCCCTCCTGGGAACTAGCTCTCTGAACACAGGCAGGTTCTCTGAGCCTCCGTTTTCTCATCCGTGAAATGGGGCTTCCTAAGCTTGTAACCAGATTGAAATGCTCAGAGGATGACCAGTGTTTGGTCGGTGCCGCCTCAGTGCCTTTGCTGTTGTCATCGTCCAGTGTCCAGGCTCCCCGCCTGGCTGGGCAACAGCCCACAGCAGCCCTGCCCGAGCTGGGGGGAGCCATGCACACCTGCGGGCCCCTCAGAGGTGGCTCCAGCCTCCCTGCCCACGGGAAAGCTGTTTTCTTTTCTTTTCCACAGAGTTTAAAGTGCTCATTATCTCTTTGTGCTCTGTTCTGAGAGCAGCACGGTTCACCCTGGCATGAGGCCCCCTAATTGCCAGGGAAAGGGACTGTTGTGAAGGATTCGGCAGCATTTAAGTGCTAAAAACCATCCACTGAAAAGGGTGGTTGCTTCTGATTAGGCTTCTCAGAACCTCAGCCTTGCAGCGACCTGGGGGGTGGGGAACAGGGGCTGGCCGAACCCCTGGGCTGGGGCGGGGATGGGGCTCAGAGAAAAGCTGCGGCCACGGGAATGGCAAACTGGGAGATGTTCTTGAGGAAGCCCATGCGGTATTCGGGGGTGGGGGGGGCTCTCAGTGCCTGGACACCCGGATTATTGCTCAAAAGTATTTAATGAATGAAGCTGGGTCCTGCAGCTATGATGAGGGGGTAAGTGGGCAGAGGGATGCAACAAAATTGAAGCCAGAGTTCCCAGTTGAGAGGATGCAGAATCACTAGGGAAGAATATTAGAAGACCGTTTCCCAAAGTAGGTTCTGTGGAACCCTGGTCTTGCAATAAATAAATAAATAAATAGAATTGCTCTGTGGAATAAAGAGGAAGGATGGGGTGGTTTTTGGCCAAAGGAATTTGGGGAATACTGCGTACTATATGGCTACCTACTTGAAGGGTCAACATCTGTCCAAGGCCGATAAAGGCACCGAGTAGTTTTGCAATAAAGAGATTTATTTAACAATCTTTTAACCCAGTGTATCCCAAATGTTTGATGAGGGAACCTTTTTTTTTTCTGTGCCCCACAAAACCCTTCTAATCTCCAGTGTTTCTAAAAGTGTGTTTCGTGGACCACCCCAGCTGCACTCAATTTAACCTAGCAACACTCCTCTCTCCACATGACTCTGATGCATACTGACATCTGAGGCCCAGTGGGCTTGTGTTTCTAGAACACCACCGGGAAGCCATGCAGTCAGAGTCGGGAAGCGCTGGACGTGCTGTGGGCTCCTGGGGCACAAGCTTTAAGGACATTGCCGAGGGGCAGAGAGGAGGGGTCTCGAGCTGGTTCCTGTCAGAGACAAAGACGGGGGACAGGTAGGACCTTTGTTTCTCTGAGTCCAGGAAAAGCACAGTGGTCCAAAGAGGAATAGAATCCCGTATCTTGGGTAGCACAGTGTGACATCAGAGCCCTTCCCACTGACACCACGCATTACTAGTGCACCGGGGAAGCCGAGGCTCAAGAGTACAGGGAGGGCCTGGGAACAAGCCAGGCCCCGGTCACCCTCTGCTCTATCCTCTGCTTGTCCTCGCCACTCACGTGGCTCCTCAGTGTAAGGGGTGATTTAGAGAGTGAGGTGGGTCTGGCTCCAGGTGTGAGGTTCCAGAAATCAGACTGCTGTCTGCCTGTCTGTGGGTCTCTCTGGAAGGCCCTGCCCCACAGTAACCTACAAGCTTCTTGGGCACACGGATAAACCTGTCTGCAGTCATAAGAGCGTTTTGTGGATCAGGTGGCGTGTAGGTTGGGGGTGTTGCAAGTTTGAGGATAGGTGTCCGGAACTCAGGAAAGGAGACTATTCAGACACTTCACAGGCTTAGATGGGATCTGAAGCCTCCCGGTCAGCTTGGATGCTGCCAGCGCATGGCTGGGGCACTGGGGATGGCCGTGTGAAGCTCTTGGTTCCTGGTGGTCTGGTTTCGCTGTGGCTCTGCCCGGTGAGGTCTGGCTCCTCTGGGCAGGGCCCAGGGCCGCTACCTCAACACTGACAAGGAACAGCATAGGAAGGCTCAGCAGGTGCGGTTCTGCCATCTCTGGGCTGATTTGGTGGAGATTGATTTTGCTTCCAAGTGCCAGGCAATGTCCCCAGCCCCTGCTGAGAATTGGTTGTGTGCATCCTTATATGCCTGTCATATTCCATTGCAACAGCTCTGAGGAAACGTCCAGATTCATGTTATATGCTGTGCATATTGTGTCGAATAGAGTGACAATAAATAGGTCAGCCCCTGGGACCCAGACTTCCATCGAGAGCTTCTCCAGGCTTGCCCTCTCACCTGTTAATGGGGTGACCTTCCTGTCCCATTCGGCACAGACCGGACAAGCTGCTGGCCCACAGCCCTTGGCACCTCCAGCTCGCGACCCAAGGACCCTCCTTCTTGCCCAGGGCCATCACGCCTCCTGGGCTGCCAAGTGGCACAGCTCCGGGGTCTTGTCCACATTATTGTTTTCCTGGTTGTGACCTTCCATCCCTTTATCATAGTCATTCTCTCTCCTGCCCTTGTGCCTCGCTCTTCAGTGACCTTGAATCCTAGTTTGGTAGATCGATCTTGACATCCCAGTCTGTGACTCCATCATTTAGGCTCGAAAGCAGCTGGTAGAATCTATTTAATCAGTTGACAGCACTGGAAGCAGACTGTATGCCTAGCTTGGCCACTGTGGAGGGCCAAGAAGAGAGGGTAGCTGCTCTAGTCGAGGGGCTTACAACCTACTTGGGCTCGTGGATGGGCTTCAGGGACATTATGCTAAGTGAAGTCAGCTGGTCACAAAAAGACAAATCCTGTGTGATTCCATTCAGGTGAGGTATCAGAGAGGAACAAATCATGGAGACAGAAAGTAGGAAGGTGGGGGTGGGGTTCGGGAGAGGGGAGATGGGGAGCTCGCATCCAGTGGGATTGGAGGCCCAGTTTTACGGGGTGAGAGGAGTTCTGGAGAAGGATGGCAATGAGGACTGCACAACCACGCGAATGTACCTAACGCCACTGGACTGTGCACCTGGAAATGGTTAAGATGGTAAACTTTAGGTTATCTGCATTTTACTGCAGGAAAACAATTTGGGGGGGAAACTTGCCTTGAAGAGTACCATTCTTTTTTTTTTTTTTTAATTTATTTATTTGAAGGAGAGAGTGTGTGTGTGCAAGTTGGAGAAAGGGCAGAGGGAGAAGGAGGGAGAAAATCTCCAGCAGACTCCCCGCCAAGCATGGAGCCTGACATGGGGCTCGATCTCATGACCCTCATGACATCTCAGCTGAAATTACAAGTCAGATGCTTAACTAACTGAGCCACCCAGGCACCCCAAGATTTAACATTCTTATAAGGGAACCATTGACAAGCAATGGTCGTAAGCTGAATTTGTAGGTGCCATCAGTTGGGTATTTAAAGCATCAGGGATCAGAGAAAGAGAGACTTTGTGTGCTACTCTGAAGGACAGTGAACTTCGCTCTGGGTGAGGTCTCAGACACATACTTCAGAAGCAGAATTTATTTGTTTATTTGATTTTGTTGTTGTTTTTTGACCTTTGCATTTGAAATGCTCTACTACCCACAGGGGCTGGCTAGGTCAATAGAGTGTGTGACTCTTGATCTCAGGGTCACAAGTTCAAGCTCCATGTTGGGCATGAAGCCTACTAACAAAAAAAAAAAAAAAATGTGAAATGTGCCTGGATTCTGAGGTTTGAGGCCTGGAAAGGGTGTTGTGGACATGCCAGATAACATCTCAGGAGGCCTGGGAGCTGTCTCCTTGGGGGTTGATTGTGTGTCTCTCTAGCCATGTGCAATTTCAGAGTTGCATTTGAAGCAAGCCAGATGCCAGGAGCTGGGATGGGGAGGATGATGAAACAACTCAAGAAGGGAGGAAGACGGGGTGATCTGGAACATTAGCAGTCAGCTGATTGGAAGACTGAAAATGATGCCATAACTGATTAGCGATGTCTGCCACTGGTGGGAAGGGGCTTGGCAGCAGCATGCGTGCCAGAAGAAACCCATCTGGAGCACACAGTATTGCACTCTCAGAGACCACTTTACTTAAATACAAAGAATCTCAAGTCCAGACTTCACTAAGGTCACAAGGCATGGTCACTGTGGCAGGAGGAAAACATAAGCTTAGGGAAGACGGCGGAAGTTTATTGAGGTGAAGGTCAGCTCAGCAGACATATTGTAGGCAGTGAGCAAAGAGCCATGGGGGTCCAGTGAGGTGCCTGCCAGCCAGTGTCTCTGATCCAGAACAGGAGAGGGGTGTCGAAAAGCAGATGGAGTGAGAACTGCCACAGGTGAGCTCTGCAGCCACACCTCACCTTGCAGGGGTAGTACATTCAGGACAGAGCATGGTGACTGCAGCTTGGGAGGTCAGATGAGCTTCCTGGAGGAGGCAAGCTTTGATGGAGATGGACAGGCGAGGAGCAAGATGGGCTTGGTAGGACACTGTCAGTAATGAAAGGAATCGTGGGACCACAGGACTACACAGGTGTGGGTAGGAAGGACCCAGGTGCACAGAGCTGCCGTCTGGCACCATACAGAGAGGCTTATGGCCCGAGTAAATGTGGTTGATTGACAAGAAGATTGTGGCACAGTGGAAAGAGAAGGAGCTCTCAGGGCATGGGGAGGGAGGAGAAAGCTTTGTCACTTAGACCCTAGGGCTTCTGGCTGCTGATGCCATCAAGAGAGGCCAGTCCTGATATTACTGATGAGCTCTGAGGTCGTGCCCACTCTCCTTTGTTCCCTCAGCCACACACACGCCCTCCCCCACCCCCCCAGTTTACTGCTCTCCCTTTTCCCCACAGCCCCTCATTGTCTCCTGCCGGTGTCTGCTCGGAGCCCAGCGCTTGGGCCCCTCTGCTGGGAGGCTGGGCTACTCAGCCTCTCCACTGGCCAGTGTGCCCCCTCTCCTTTTGATTGATTAAAGGCTGACATGCACCTGCAAACTGCTTGCTCTCCCTGGAAACTAAGCTGGTTTCCACGTGAGGAGCCAGTGAGTCGGGCATGCTGAGTACAGTACAGTAAGGGAGGAGAACGTGCTTACCAGCTCCGGCCAATGTGAAGTGAATGAGAAGAATCCAAAACAAAACCAAACCCTCCCCGCCCCCATCATGGGCCTTCTCTGTCAAGATGCTGGCGTCTGCCGTCGCTGGGAGAGGTAGGGGTGGGGTCACCAAGCCCACTTCAGGTTCTTTTCTAGTCCACAGGGGCTTTGTTCAACAGGCTGTGGGGCGATGTTGGCCGCAGGGGAATGGCCACCAGGGAAAATAGCACGTGGGACTTTTCAGGGGCTGGCCCCTTGGTAGGGTTGAATGTTGGGAGT
The DNA here is from genome assembly GCF_011764305.1 of Mustela putorius furo. NCBI lineage: Eukaryota > Metazoa > Chordata > Mammalia > Carnivora > Mustelidae > Mustela > Mustela putorius. Next base: position 41,667,778 of record NW_025422010.1, read on the forward strand.
CAGAAACCAACCTGAGCCGGCATGGATCTGGACTTGTCTACCCAGGCTGCTGTGTTTGTAGGCTTTGGGAAACCCTAGGGCTCAGGTGTTGGGTATGGCTGTGAGGACAGGAGAAGGTCACAGGGTTGGGGCAGGGGCAACTGGTGACTGCGGGAGGAAGGGACATGACTGACCACCCTCACAAAGGGCGTTTGTGGACAGGTGGATAGTTGATTGCCATATTAGTTTGCTAGGGCTGCTTGATTTTACATTTCTGATCCCCATACTGGGTTGACCTAGTGAAAGTTATAGTCATCCCACAGTTCTGGAGTCCAGAAATCTGAAATCAGGGAGTTGGCAGAGCCATGATCTCTGTGAAGGCACCAAGGAAGGATCTGGTCCAGGCCTCCCTCCCAGCTCCCCGTGGTTCCTCGGCTTGTGGCAGCATGACTCCAGTTTCCCCATGGAGTCCTCCCTCTGTGCGTGTCTGTCTCTATGTCCAAATTTCCTCTTTTTATAATGAGACCAGGCTTACTGCGTTAGGGCCCACCCGTGTGATGTCATCTTAACTAATTCCATCTGCAACCACCTTATTCCCAAGTAGAGTTACATTCTGAGGTACTGGGGGTTAGAACTTCAACATACGAATTGGAGAGGGCCACCATGCAACCCCAACAGTCACTGAGGTGCACTTGTGGGGCCTCTAGGAAGTCCTGGCCAGGACAGAGTGGGTCATGTTGGAGATCACCAACTCACGTAGGGCTTGGGACCCCTGGACACTCTCCAGGCTGCTGTGCTCCACAGAGCCCCTAAAGTTATCTAGAATACCCTGTGTGTCCTGCTGTTTCTACACACCAACCCCTTTGCCAGGATGACTCTGTCCCTGCTCTTCCCTCTGCTTGCATGACCCTCATGAATACTTGTATCCCCTGTTCAAGGGAAGACTGCAGGAAACTTGCCTGTGCTACTGTGGCCCCTTGAATCAGTATACATATCACACTGTCTTAAAATTTTTTATTACATGTGTGTCATCACACACCATTCTTTGCAGTCAGGGCCTGTGACTTTTCCACTTCTGTGTCTTCAGTGTCTGGCCAGGCCTAGCTTCATGGCAAGGTCTCAAAAGAAGCTTGTCCAGTGTTGGAGCTAAAGGACCTGAGATGTGGCAGGTTTGGGGAGAGATCAGTCATAAAGACAGGGGATGCTACCAGGAATCTAACCAGGAGGTCCTAAAACACATGGAAAATGTGCACATATCACATGTGTACAGTTGAGTGGGTTTTCACAAGCTGAACACATTTATGTAACCAGCACCCAGATTGAAAAACAGAACATTACCAGCTCACCCATGGCTCCCACCCCACCCCCGGCTTCTATCTAAACTCTATCTCCTCAAGTTTGTTAATTTGCCTATCCTTGAACTTGATATAAATTAAGTCATAGAGTTGGTACTTTTTTGTGTCTGGGTTCTTTTGTTCTACTTTGTGTTTTGGGGGATTGACTTCTGCTGTTGTATGTTGCTCTAATTTGTTCATTCTCCCTGCCGTGTAATAGTCCAGTATGTGAATATACCCCAGTTTATATGTCTGGTCAATTTCCGGTAAGCGTGGATGTATTAGGCATAGGACTGTTCTGTACCTCTGTGCTTCACTGCTGCTGGGGAACATCTGTGCACATTTCGCTAGTGTTTGTTCCTGGGTGTGACTTCTGGGTCATGAGTCGCGCACACTCTCAGATGTACTGGAGGTGGAAGTATTGATGATGAGCGTGGACTGTAGGGGTAACGAGGGATGGATGACATCAGGAGTGAAGGCAAGTTGCCAGAGAACTTGGAGAGATCATTAGCCAAGGGGCAGAGAAGCCAAATTGTAGAGACTGGATGGAATAAAGTGCTTTCTGTCTACGGGATAGATCATGTAGGGGACATTGGAGGACAAAGACTGGAGGGAGTTGACTTAGAGAATTTAATCGCTGGTGTATGTAACCTTGGTCAATGGGGGCCTCTCTGTGCTGCCTGGTTTTGGGAAGTGGGGGCTTAACCCTAGAGGAAGTCAGCCCCTCAACATGGACCTGCCACCGTGTCTGGCTTTGCAGAATCTCCATGCCTGGGAAGAAGCCACTGCTATCTGGCTGGCGATGGTGGCAGCAGCTCATTAGTGTGGCAGCATTGAGTAGAGAGCGATGGACTGAGGGCAGCAGAGACCCATGCTATTTCTATACCTGCCTGTGCAGTTGTCAGACACCATCAAAGTGAGGGCCTATGCCTGGGGGGACACCAGGGGTCCTTGTGACTCTTACTGGGCGCACCAGCAAGGATGCTCACCCTAGTGGCTCTCTCAAGCCCACAGGCTGCCCAGAATGACCAACTGAGGGGGGAGAGGGAAGGCCTCTGCAGCCCTCTCTGTGAATGGGCCTTTGCCCACTTGTTCTCAGTGTCCTGAACTAGGAAATGACACCACCCTTTTCATTCCCCGTCTTTTCCAGAATGGCAGCAAAGACAACTCTCTGGACATGCTGGGCACGGATATCTGGGCAGCCAACACCTTTGATTCCTTCAGGTAAGCTCCCCGTGGTGTATGCCTCTGCCTGGGGCTTCTTGTCCTTACAGAAGCCCCATGGGGTCTTTGGAAGTTGAGTAAATGTTGAGCGTTCACTGATCAAGAAGTAGAGAGAAACAAAGAGGGGGCAAAGTAGAAAGGATGAGACCGCTGAGGAAGGAGTTCAGAGAGAGAGAATGGAGATCAAAGGAAGGCAAATGAGGGGAAAAGAGAATCCAAGGGAAAGAGAGAAAGAGAAGGAAAGGGAGGCTGAGAGAGGGTTGGTGGGAAGAGAAGACAGATGCTAATAGTTCAACCACAGGGAAGCGGGAGAGAAGACAGAGGGGTGGACTGGTGGTTGGCAGAGCAAAGGGAAATGGCGCATAGCCGACGATGGAGGCTATGGCTGCAGGGAGGTCCGGAGGAGGGAAGGGCTTTCAGGAGTTCAGACTCTGGAAGGTTCCTGATAGACTAAGTTGGAAGAACAGGTATAGGCCAGGGCTACCTCAGTATGGGGGGACGGTGCCCTTGAAAGGTTTGCTAATGGGTACATACCATCTGTTCATTCCTCTGGGGAGGGATGGCTTCGGACTGTGGATGGTAGTTACCCTTTAGCTCCACTCTGCCGCTGGCTTGGGGCTGGCCAACACTGGGCATGCTTCAGGCCTATCCCTGGCTCAGACTCCAGTTTGCACAGAATGGAAGCACCATGGTCTCCTGGGCCTGGGGCTGATGGCACCTGGCCTCCTGGCACCTGCCTTATCTCCTCAGAGCCGCCTTGCCGCCATTTTGAGCTGCTGTCAGAAGCTTCTGGTTTTCTCTCCAGCCTTCCTCACATGTAGGTGTGAGAGCAAACTCTGGGGTGTTTTAGAGGGACCGCTCGCTGTAGGATAGGCCGCAGACCGACACTTGTGTTTTACCGGCACACATTATGGCATAGCGAGGTTGAAGAGAGGTGAGGGCTTGGCACGCAGCCTCCTGCCCCTGTGTCTGTGAGCAGAGCTGACACCACAGGCTCCATTCTGAGTGAGGGGTCTCTGTCGACCCTGCCCTTGGCTGGTGGATGCCCTCCCCGTCCTGCCCACCTCTTTGTGAGGACACTCCCTGCCAGGCTTGTGCCTACTTGTCTGGTGCCCATCAGGAACTGGGCTGGCCGCCCCCTTACCTCCTTACCTTTTCTCATCCTCCAGTGGTGCCACCTGGGACCTGCAGCCCGAAAAGCTAGACTTCACCCAGTTCCACCGGAAGCTGAGACATACGCCCAAGCAGCCCCTGCCTCATATCGACCGGGAAGGGTAAGCGGTGACCAGGGGCTCTTACACAGGGGTGGGAGGGGTTGCAGCCATCCAGGGGTTAACAGGGGCCTTTCCCTAGGTGGGCAGACAGACATCTCTGCTGCACCGGGGACACCCAGGTGGCTGATGTCCGGAGAGCTCTCTGCCTAGAACCGCAGACTCACGGGCCTCTCTCCACCCTTCCCTGTCCAGCCTCCTCCACCCGCACCGCCCGCTCCTCTTCCTGACCACTGCGGCTCTGCTTGTCCACGATCAAGTGCAGTGGGTCTCACTTTGGATCGGGGCCACTGGGAGACTTGGTAAAACAGCCAGAACATCCTGAACGCTGATTCGGGAGGTCTGGGGTAGGGCCCGAGAATGGGCATTCCTAACAAGTTCCCAGGGGATGCTGGTCCCGCTGGACCAGGGACCCCCACTTTGAGAACCACTGGTAGTGTTTGTTTTTATACCAAGTTGTCCCATCCTCTGCTTTTTTCATATATCACTGTTGCCTTCTTCTCTTGATGATCCGCCCGGGCCTGGGCTGACCTCAGGACAGCAATGTGACTGACCCAGGGGAATAAGACAGATGGTTTTTTTTTTTTTTTGGCCTTTCTTTTTTTAAAAAATAATTGTTATTCATTTAGAATTCCCGTAACAATGCATTCACCATTTTAAAGTGTCCAGTTTCATTTCGCTTAGTATTTTCATAATATGGGGTAACTACCACCTCCCTGTAGTTTCAGAACATTTTCAACACCCCAGAATAGAATCACATCCTCTAAGCAGTTATGCCCCAGCCCTCTCTTACACCTGGTGACCACCAGTGTGCTTTCTGTTTCTGTGAATTTACCTCTTCTAGAAGTTTCTTGAAATGGGATCATACAAGGTCTTTACACTCTGGCTTCTTTCCCTCAGCATAATTTTTTGAGGTTCATCCACATTATGTAGCATCTATTAGCCCTTTGTTCCTTTTTGTGGCTGCGTAATATTCCATCCCGTGGCTCTGTCCCTGTTTGTCCATTCATCTGCTAATAGGGATTTGTGTTCTCTCCATGCCCTGGCTATTGTGAATGATTCGGTCATGAACCTTCGTATCCAAGTACTTGTTTCAGTCCCTGTTTTCAGTTCTTTTGGGTATGGGCCTGGGGATGAAATTGCTTAGTCATATGGTCCAATTCTGACACCAGTTCTGTCATGTGTTTGTTTTTTCCTCCAACACCACCAAGCAGTTTTTTGATACCAGCTGAGTGTCCCACGATTTGGCTCAATTCTAACCCAGTCTACCTGGAAACACCATCAGACCCCACAGGCTTAGGCTGAGAGCTCAGTCCTACATACTGTCCCTTTCCCCCATTACAGAAGGCCAGGTCGTCACCTGTGCTTCAGATCTCTGACTCTAGGTTGTAGGTCCAGCGACCCCCTCCCTGGCTTCTATGGATTTGCTGGGGCGTGAGGGGCACGGGAGTTGGGAAAACACTGTACTCACTAGATGACTGGTTGATATAAAGGCATATAACTCAGGAACGGCCAGATGGAAGAGATGCATAGGAGAAGAATGGGGAAAGCTGCCAAGCTTCATGCCCTGTCCAGAGTGCCAGTCTCCCAGAATCCCTGCGTGAGCTCCTCCCCGAGGCCCTCCAAAGCCTCTCCTTTGGGGCTTTTTTGGGAACTTCATTACATAGTCATGACTGATTGAATCACTGGCCATTGGCCCCTTTCCCCTCCCTGAAGTCAGAGTTAGGACTGGAAATTCTAACCCTCCCATCACAAAGTTAGGTCCCCTGTCAAACAGGCCCCTTAGGTTCCCTAAGTGTTTTTGCCAGAGTCGCTACATTAACATAACAAAAGATGCCATTATCTCTGTCTTGGCTTAAGGAATTCCAAGGATTTTAGGAGCTCTGTACCAGGACTGGGGAAGAAGACCAAATAGATCTTCTATAAATCACAATACCACCCATAGTAATTCCATGTTTTAAGCTTGTGAGGAACTGCCAAACGATTTTCCACTGAGGCTGTGTATTTTCCCACCAGCAATGCTCAGGGCTTCTGATTTTTCCACATCTTTCCCAACACTGGTTGTTCTCCTCTTTTCTTTTTTTTTTATTATGCTGATGACTTTTACTTTTCCTTCCAGTCCCTTCCTGTCCACTCCTGACTCCTGTCACTGCAGATGTGAACATAACTGAGATTATTGGTTATGTTAAACGTAACTGCCTCTCACCTGCTCCCCACCCCACTCCCCAGCAGGCACCCCTTCTCTGACACTCTGGTCTCACCAGGGCCTTGAGCAACAGCCTGGGGAGGGAGGTGCTTTTGTCCCTATTCCAGATATGAGAGAAACGTAGCTCAGAGAGGCAGACTAACTTGCCCAAGTAGACAAGCCATGATTTAATGCCTTCTGATGCTATCCAGTGCTCAGGTCACCACACCAGAGTATCTTCGAAGCAGCTTAAGCTCCTTAAAATTCCATGCAAACTCATGTGCTTGTGGAAATTTTTCTGGGGAGAGACCCATCACTTGCCTGTACTTTCCCAGGGGACCCCAGGCTCTCATTACGGCTCCTTTTTCCATTGTCCCCCCGTGTGGGTTCCATCAGAACTCCCTAGAGCATTTTTGCTTGGGTAGAGAGGAGAGGTGGCCTTCAGCATGGAGGTGCCCTCTTAGAATGGGATAGAGCAGAGGTGAGACCCGGGCCCCCCAGGTTCGGGGTGGGGGATGGGGATCCTGAGTGTACCGTCCAGTGGCCACCTTGTGGCAGGAACTGTGTCACCCTTAGAGGCCAGCCATACTGGGGACGGACGCCACATGCCCAGCCACTGCAGCATCCCTCAGAAGCAGGGGACCAAGGTTGGTTGCCAAGGCTTCCCGCAGACCATGTTTCCATGGAGGGACAGAAATCAGAGAAGGCTGTTGCCTTGGAAACCCTGTTGGCAGCAGTGACTCAGCTGGTCTGTGGCAACCTTCTGCCCTCCGAACCTGCAGTTCCTCCAGGGAGTTCTGAACCCCAGACAGGATGGGTCTAAGGGGACAGCAGCCCCCCTTGCACACGGTCTCCTTCTGCCCCCAGGGGCCGCTGAGGTGAGGATGAAAGACCGGGCCTGTGCTGAGCTAAGCTGGTGCCTAGTGTGTGCTTGGAGCCTGGGGCAGCTGGGAGTCCAGAGATGGGGGGTGGCACACGTGACCCGGGGGAGAGGGTGTCAGCCATTGCAGTCAGCCAATGGTCCCCAGCTTCCTCCCTCCCATTGCCATGCTGTGTATGAAATCCAGAGGCAAGCCATCGGTACCTTCACTGGCCAGCCTGCAGTGAGAAGGCAGCCGGATGTTTCCAGACCTCTTTCCGCCTCCCTGTGTGCTTGCAGCCCAGGGCATCAGGAGGCTGCAGCCGGGCTGACGTGCCTCTCCCACCCCAGCTCCACCTCCCAGAACCAGCCCTCTTAGCACCATCTTGCCCCCTTACCCACCCCCATCTGCCACACTCTGCCGGCAGGAACGCTGACATCCCATACTTGGGCTTAGCTCCAGGCCACTGCCTTGCTGCCCTCTGCCCAGGACATTCTCCCGCGTTCTCTGCTTGGCCAGCTCAGGACCCGCCTCCCTCCCTCTGCCCCAGACCATTCTGGATGCCTCTGGACGGTCTGGGCAGCATTCCTCGTGGTTCCCGTGCTGCCCCCTGTTGCCCCTGAGAGGCCCAGTCTATGCACTGTTTACACTGGGGCCCAACCCGAGCCGGAGCCTACACAGAAACACTTGTTGAACGGGGGGGGGGGGGGGGGGGGGGGGGGGGGGGGGGGGGGGGGGGTAGATGTCCTCCTACCCTCTTCCACCCAAGCCTTTCTGGGATATGCGGCCACTGGGCTCCTCTGTCTGTAAGGCTTTCAAGATGCTTATCACATGCTGCCCCCTACTGGTGATGGGGCTCACTGCCCTGTTAGATGAGTTGAGGGTTTGTTTCCCAAGAACTGTGAGTTGTGGAGGGCAGGAACTACACCAGATTTCTTTTCCATGACTCCAAGGGAAGTTGACAGGGCCAGAAAAATAGACGCTCAGTAAATATTGAACAAATACATGCTCTGAAATTTGAGAGTTGCATTAATTCTGCAGCTGGAAAATTCTGTAGCTATCACACCGGGCAGCCCTCACGGTGCCTGGGTCTCTAATAATAACAATGAGAGCAGTGGTCACTAATCCATCCTGAGCACCGTTTCAAGTGTTCGCCTCACGCCATTTAAAACTCACTCAACCTACGGAGGCGGGAGCATTATTATCCTCACTTCGACAGATTGCGGGAACTAGGAGGCACAGAGAAGTGAGTAACTTGCGTGGGCTGAGGTCAGCTACAAAGTCTAGGCTCTTAATCAGTCTCTGTGCTGGCGCTCTTCCCCCGGCAGCAGCCAAGACAGTGGCAGTGAAATAGTAGCAAAACAGTAATAGTAGGAATAGTAGTAAGATAGTTGTAAATCATGTTAGTACTAGGAGTAGTAGCCCTAGTGGGAATAATGTATTTACCGTATTTATCTTATTAGAATTTGATGTAATTATTGCCCGTAGTTACCATAATAATATGTGTACCATTGAATATGGTATATAAATACAGATGTGTGTATATGGGGGCGTACGGGTGTGCACGTATGTGAATACCAAGCATGATTCTAAGTGCTTAGATACATGAACTGATTTAATCCTCCTGCCACTACTCTTGATCCTCAGAACCTCCAGAGAGGTTAAGAGAGTCATAGGATCACCCAGTTAGTAAGGGATGCAGCTGGGGTTCCAGCCTGGCAGTCCAGTCCCAGAGTCTTTCAATCGCAGGAGACGTGGGTGATGGATAGCAAATCAAGGCCAGTGTCTGCAGCCTGATGATAGGGCTGCCTGCAGAGGGCATGAAGACAAAGCATTGGCATCTGAGAGGGCTTGCTGGATTGGCCCAGAGGGAGGCTGAGGAAGGAGAAATCCCTGTTGCCGGCCTGTGTGACCTCAAGAAAGTTGCTTAGTCTTTCTGTTCATTTGTTGTCCCTCTGGTATAATGCGGGAGATGATGGGCTTTTGCAGGAGCTGTGACAGGTTTGGGGGTATTCGTCAGAAGGAACTTAGCATCTTTGCCTGGAAGGATCAAAGGGAGCTCTGGGACCTCTGTTAACCTCCCCAATGGATGTCACATTAGTGATCCCTGCCCCTGGACTCATCCCAGCACTCCCACCCGTACAACGTCCTTCATTCTCGAGGCAGGGCCCATGTTGCCAGGCCTGGGGAAGGAGGGCATGCTTCTCCAGGGCTGTTTCCTCGGGATGGGACTGACTAGTCCTGCAGGCCTTCGGGAGGCAGGGCCAGGTGTCTGCTCTTTCTGCTTGCCGGGCCGGGATAGGATGCATAAACCTGCCAACTTTTCAGTGCCTTTCTGTCTTTTCTGATTCAGGTGTGGAAAAGGGAAGCTAGAAGACGGGGATAGCATCAACCTGAACGACATCGAGAAGGTTCTTCCAGCCTGGCAGGTAAGTACAGGAGCAGAGTCTCCAACCCCTCCAGCCAGGTCTGGATCCTCGGTGTGGGCAGAGCCTACATGTTCTTTTGGCCCCTTGCTCCAGCAGGGTGGGACTGGGTGTCCCTGAAGCAGTAAATGGGTAGGGGTAGGTGCCCGCCGACGGCCAGTCCCATGGTGATGCGTGTGGCAGCACACTCTTGGCTGTGCTGTAGGCATCGGTGGCAGGCCTGAGAGCTCCCAGAGGTGAAACGGGGCCGTGCTCTGGCAACTCGGAGCCCTTGGAAATTTTCTGTCCCTTGACCTGAAGTCTCTGCAGGTGAGGCGTCCTGCGGTGTGTTCTAGTGGGACGTGGGACTGCTGGGATTTCCAGCATGGTCAGGGCTATTTTTAGGCTTTTGAAAGTGGAGTTGTCCTGCCAGCCTCCAGGTATCCTCTGTGCTTGCTGATATTATCATCGATTGGGCTCCTTTCCCTGAATTAAGCCAGGCTCTGGGACAATAGGATCCACTCAGCAAAGAGCAGATCTGAGTTCTCTAGATGTTTCTGGTGCAGAAATAGTAGGAATCTGCATCCGGGCATGGCACTGGGACCTGCCACAGCCGAGTAAGAAACAGTCTCCAAGGTGACTGAGCCCACCCCGCCAGTGATCTGCCACCACACTCACCATATCCTGCTTTCCTTCCCACCTGAATCTCATGCCACTTCACCTTCACCCATTCTCTCCCTCCTCCCTTTGTGCTTGTCCCATTTGGGGGGTTCAGTGTCCATGCCTCAGGCCCATTAATGGGAGACGATCAAATGCCCAGTCAAGGTCTCAGCAATCTGAAGAGGATGGGCCTTGAGCTGGTTTTTTCTTTGTTTTTTCTACTTGGCGTTTATTGTCTTTCTTAGATCTTAGATCTATTAATCCAATTTGGATAACCTTCAGCCACCATGTCCTCCCACTGCTGGGATTCCAGTGATACGTCTGCTGTGTTTCTTCCTATTTTCCCATGGCTCCTCAAACTCTGCTAATTTTTTTTTAAGTCTTTCTTCTCAGTGTGCTTCGTTTTGAATAGTTCCCATTGCTGTGTCTTCAAGTTCATTAGTCTTTTTTTGCAAAGCCTAACCTAGCATTAATACCATCTAGGATATTGTTCATTTCGGATATTGTGTTGTTCATGTCTAGAAATTCCGTTTAGATCTTTTTTTCTCTGTCTTCCATGTCTCTCTTCTTCCTGCCCATGCTTTCCCCAATCTTCTTGAGCATAAGGAATATATTGATAATAACTGTTTTAAGGTTCTTCTCTACTGCTTCTGCCATCCATGTCATCTAAGTGTCTGTTTGTATTCATTGATTTTTCTCCTGGAAATATTTTTGTATGCGTCCTGGTGATTTTAGATTAGTTGCCAGGTATTGGGAATTTTACATTGTTGGGTGCTGGATTTTGTTGGTATTCATTTACGCATCCAGGGGATTGTTCTGGAACACAGTTAAGTTACTTCAGAAGAGTTTGATCTTTTCAAGGCTTGTTTTTAAAGCCTTGTTAGGTGGAAGGCCTTTAGTCTATGATACCTCTTACTCCACTACTGAGTCAATACCCTTCTGAGATTGCTACCCAATAGAAGTGTTTCAACCTCATCCACTGGGAACACAGAATGTTTCTAGCCCTGTGTGATCTCAGAGGATTTTTCTGTCCATTCCTTTTAGGAAGCCTTCTACTGGCTCTGGAAGTTTCCCCACACACATGCACAAATTAGTGCTCAGTCAGAGACACGATGGTCTGCAGATTTCTGGATTTCTCTTCTCTGGTGCTCTGCCTTGAAAATTCTAGTTGCCTCAGACTCCCTGAATTTTGAACTCTGTCCCCGTAACTCACTGAGACCACTTGGCTCTGTGTAGACTACTCCCCCTATGTTGTAGTCTAGAAATTCTCTTCCAGGCACCAGACTGGAGCACAGATAGGGCTCACCTCATTACAAAGGGAAATGTGTGACCTTCTGGTGGAGAAACCTGCCAGAGTCTAATTTGACCATATGACTGAGGTTAACATCATTAGCAACGGGATGGGTAGCCACCGTGTGCTGTCTGGTGTGCTGCACGGGAAATCCAACAGCATTTCCAAGGGGTCTCCTGCTAAGAAAGCATGGCCCGAGTCTGATCATAAGGAAACAAATGTAAGGACATTCCCTTGAACTGCTTGTATATGAAAGACAAGAAAAGACCAAGGAATCTTCCAGGTCGGAGGAGCCTAAAGAGGCAGACTGAAAGCCATGTGTGTTCTTTGCTGAGATCCTGGACCAGAAGACTTTATCAGACAGTTGGAGAATGTGAATGGGGATCTGGGGAAGGGGACAGTAGTGACGCCTGGGTGTCGGTGTCCTGACCTGAAGGGCTAGATGACGGCTCTATAGTGAAGTGTCCTTGTTTCTGAGAAATACACAGTAGAGGATTTGAGGAATATGGGGCTTCCTGTCTGCAGCTTGTCCTCAAATGTTTAGAGAAAATAAAAATAATGGGTATGGAGATGCACAGATGAACTGAAGAGCAAATGGTGAGCTTTAATAGTCGGGAACTCTGAGTGAGGAGCATAGGGAAGTTCTTTGTATCGTCCTTACAACTTTCTTGTAAGTTTGGGAGAAAAAGAATCCGTATCTTCAGCCATGGTGTGTAGGTCAATGGCATGGAATATCCCAGTGCACGGAGCATCCTCTGGGCTGGATCTGTATTCAGTTATCACCGCTAATATAAAGCTAGCTTTGGTGCAAAAGATAAAAGGATAACGTACTCAGAAATTACTATTTTATTGCTCCATTCCTAAATGCTTACAGCATTCGTGGTTGATAGAAAAAGTTGTTTGAGAGACACAGATCCAAGTGAGAATCCAAATTCCCCTGCCCTAGGTGAGGTGTTCACCCTTTGGCCAGAAGCGGGGGACATCCTAGCCAGGAAGGTAACTCGTATGACCTCTTTCTCCTATTTGGTGCCTGTCTCCTAGCTCCCTGGGGAGCAGAGCAGAGTGGAGGGACTTTCATTTACGTTTGAAGGGCAGGAAGAGCTGTGCCCCTGGCTGGGGGAGGCAGCAGAGCTCAGGAGTTAAGGGCTTGGCATATGGACCCCAGATATAGACTTCATGGCATCCTGGTCCTGCCATTGACTAAGCCAAGGAAATGGGCTAACTACTTATCCTTGTTCTGCCTCAGTTTCCTCCTGTGTAAAATGAAGATAATGGCAGTCCCTACTTCAGAGGGGGGTTGGCGAAGATTGAGTACTGAGTTCATGTGCAGCATTGAGAACAGTGCCTGGTGCTCCCTCCTGGGGTGGGCTCCCCTGGCCTGGTTCAGAGACGGGAGAGGGAGCAGTTCCCTGTGTCCCACCCTGGGCACTTTTCCTAAGTGACCTCCCAGCAGTGCAGAAAGATTGCACTAGAAGTCAGGAGAATCAAGCTGCAGACTTCCACCCCAGAAATGCTGTCACCTCCCCTCCCTCCGCCTCAGTTTACTCATCGGTAGAATGACTCAGTTGGACTAGATCACAGGTCTGCAAACTGTGAAGCTCTTGGATTTTTCAGAGCTGCCTTGGGGGTCCTACTAGGAGTGGGGAGGCTGGAGAAGCAGTTTCAGTGGCCCCTACTTGGCCTCACCCAGAACTGCTCTGCTGTTGTCTCTAAACCAGTCTACTATGAATTGTTTCATTAGAGGAAATGGTTCTACTACTAATCCGATGGTGAGAATCATCAGGCAAGCACATATTCCACATTTTCTCTCTTTCTTCCAGGGAACAATAAGTCAGCAAGCACTCCTGGTTCTCCGGGGCCGCATCTGACACTTACAGTCTTAGGGGCTTCTGGTTGTGGAGGTCTTCCCCACCGTCATCTCTATATGCAGTGGGGGTCCACACAGCCATCCGGGCTTTGGTGCTTCCATGCACACATGCCACTGTGAGTCAGCTTTACCCCTGGAAAACTCGGAGCAGTTAGGGCCCTAAACCCATGGTACTGAACCTGGGCTGCATATGAGATCTGTCTGGGAAGCTTTTAAGTCTACAGCTTTCTGGTCTTAACCTAGACCCACTGCATGAATTATCTCCTACTGCATAATAAATGCTTCAACATCTAACAGCTTAAAAAACAAAAAACAAAAAACAGACATTTACCATCCCATGTACATTCATGGGGCCAGGAATCTGGGAACTGCTTGGCTGGGGGTTCTGGCTCAAGGGGTCTCTCCTGAAGCTGTTGTCCAGCTGATGGCCAAGGCTGCAGCCATCTGAAGGCTTGACTGGGGCCAGAGGGCCTCCTTCCATCATGGCCCCTCACCCACCTCCCCCGGTTCCACCTTGTTTGTTGGCTCAACGCCTCATTTCCTTACCCTGCGGGCCTCTTCCTAAACTGCCAAGTGTCCTCACAAACATGGCAGTGGTCTTCCTCCAAGCAAGTGATCTGAGAGAGAGAGAGCATCCAACATAGAAGTCTCAATCTTTCGTACCGGAGTCTCAGAAGTGACATGCTCTCCCTCTGCCACATGCCGTATATCAGTTGCAAACACACCAACCCTGGCCCAGTGCAGAAGGGACTGCGCAACGGTGTGACTGTCAGCAGGCAGGGGTCACTGGGGCCGGTGACCACACCCACTGACTCATACCCAGGAATGTATATTTTTTTAAAGCATCACAGGGCATTCTGCCATTTTATCAAAATTACCAGTAAGAGTCAAACTCCTAGAGTTATAGCTGGTAACACTCCTGGCACCTTTTGTACTTCATACAGGCACTGTTAGGGCAAGGCTGACAGGCTTCCTGATCCCCAAACCCAGCTGTCACAGTGGCAAACAGTACCATGGCAGTGGCAGAGGCCCTAGGAGAGCATGTTGGGATGATTTCTCCAACAAAAGTCCGAGTTTGAGGAGTACGTAGACACCTATGCTAGTTAACCACCATTAGTTAACCTCCTCTGCAGGCTAGTGGTTAATTTCAGTAGTTAACCGTATCTGAAGCTTCTCTTTCCCTGGTCTCGGTTATCTGAGGTCAGCTGAGGTGCAGGAGCAGATGTCAGTGACAGCCTAACCTGACGTCACAGGCCTGCGTCCTCCACCTCACTGCCTCTCCTCACGCAGACCTGTTACCACCTCACATGGTCACGGGAAGGGTTGAGTACGGTACAGTGAGATTTTGAGAGAGAAACCACATCCCTATAATTTTAATGACAGTATAATTGTTTTATCTTATTGTTGTTGATCTCTTACTGTGCCTGATTTATAAATTAAACTTAATCGTAGTCTGCGTGTCCAGGAAAATACAATGTGTGTGTGTGTGTGTGTACACAGTTCAGTACTGTCTGAGGTTTTAAGGCTTTAAAAGGCATCCACTGAGGTCTTGGAACGTGCCCAGGTCCCTGTCCTCGTGAGTGAGGTCTGGGCCCTCTCCCTGCAGACTTCGCCTGCCTCCTCCATGCTGCTACAGAAAATGTTCTCTGGGACTTGAATGAATGGCTAAGTAGGGAACATTGACTCCAGGGACCCCCCAGTCTTAATGACTATTCGAAGGAGCTCTGGCTTATCTCTCACTGGGAGTCGCACATGGGGTGCATGTCAGGAGCGGTCCTAGGTAGTATTGCCTCGGTCAGGTCAGATGCTGTTACCTGGGTACCTGCCCAAACTCCCCTCCAGTCAAAGCTGAGGACCCCTATCCCCGATGGCCCTGCCTGGTTGTATTTCCACAGAGGGATCCTCGGGGACCCCTATCGCTGGGACTTCTGGGGCCAAGTCCCTAGAAGCACCCAAGGACCTGGGAACAAGGCAGATAGGTGCCCCTGTCTTCTGGGTATAGTTCTTCACACATAAAAGGTGTTTAGGTGGATAATAAGGTCTGATGCTGGTGGTGTTGACTGTCCCCGAGGTCTGCCTGCCTATCGTGATAACTGAGGGCCTGGGTGATAGCCAACAGACACATCTTAGCATCTGCGAACACTCGGCCGCCTCCAGTGAGCTTGGGCAAGCACGGTTCCCCCACACTGCTGATGGGGGAGGGCAGCTGGAGGCTCTGAGTGCGGTGACACGGACTTGGGGGTTCATCAGTCATGGTTCCAGGCAGTGATGCCACAGAATGGGGCCAAAGCTGAGGCCCACACAGTTGGATCTAGAATGGAATCCCAGGGATCCCGCCTGCACTTTGGGCATCTCTGTTGGGAGCTGCGTGAAGGTGGACTGGGGTTAGCCCGCCACGTCCCAGTGATGTGGTCACTACCGTCCTCATTGCTTGTTAACCGCAGCAGTGGATCCCAGCTCCACAGAGCCTGGGGCAGCAGCCACATGGGGGACACCGGCTGCACTGCGATCTGCTCCCGCTAGAGGGCACCAGCGCGCCACTCTGGAGGGAGGCTCTTTAGGCTGACATTTGCCTCACAAGTCCCTTATCCCCAGCAGCCAAAGGTGTCCTGGCCTCCCTACTGGTGCTCCGTGTGCCAAAAAAAAAAAAAAAAAAAAAAAAAAAAAAAAAAAGGCTCAGGCCCTTGCCGGCCAGAACAAGGGACAAGATGAGGTGGGAACAAAGGTGGTCACATAGAGGTTTTAGGGACATTATCTATCAGAGGTTTTAGGGACATATCTATCTGACCTAAATATGCCCCACTGTGCAAAGGCCCGACATCCCTCCAGCAGTCCTCCCCCCACCGCCCCCGGGGAAGGCACACCCCTTAAGCCTCTATCAGCCGCATAGACAAGGAGGGTGCCTTCCCATGGAGGGAGGGCTGCAGGCAGCATTCCCCACACCAGACTTGACTTGGGCCTGCAGGGGAGGTGCCCACTGGCGTGGGGCCTGGGGCCTTCCTGAGCCTTGGCTTCTGTCCTTGAAAAGAACAGGCACTATGTGAGGCCAAAGATGGAGCCATAATCCAGACCAAACTAAATTTGGCAAGCTCATGTGAAGCCAAGGGAATAGACTCTGAAGAAGTCAGATTCCTGCCCAGACACAACCCTAAGGCTCCTTCCCCTGAGAGGGGGTCACTCGCTGAGCAGCTTCTCACCCATGTCCCCTCAGGCTCTCGAGTGCAGGGGACCACACAGCCTCAGGGCCCTGTGGAGAGGCTGCCTCCCTGTTCCCCACGCGGCCCCAGATGCTGCTATGTCTTGTACAAAACCCGAGCTGAGAAACCTTGGTCTTGAATTATCCTGCATCTTGCCCAAGGCTTTCTATAAGGATGTATTTTGATCATTTTTTCTTGAATTCTATCAGACAAATGTGAGGTCCGCTGCCTTTTGTCTGACAAGAGGAACTGCATAACCCAACTGATTTCCCTTTTTGCCTTCCTGTGAGGAAATTTTGAAACTGAATTCTGTGCCTGCCTGCAGTTAATTATGAGCTCACTGTGACCTGGTCGGATCCCTCGCTTTGATCCTCTGGTGACTGACCTAGTTTGGTTGTAGATACTGTATAATCCCACCGTCGTGGGGGTGAATAACGAGGGTCACTATGTCACGTGGGATTTCGGGCCTCATGCGTGCTCCTACGGTTCTCTCCACTGAGGGGCCCAGCAGAGCCAGGGAAGGTGGAGTGGGAGTTCACACCTCATGAGAGTGGACATGGCCATCTCTTCACACAGGACCCACAGAGGGGACAGACCAGCTAAAGCAGGGGACAGTGAGGCCTGGAGTTAAGCACCCCATCCCCCTGCTTGGCCCCGAATAAAGACAGGATGACAATCTCTCCCAGCCCACCTCTCTGAGGGGCACATGAGCTTTGAGAATGAAAATCCCTGCTCTCCTGAATGATGACCGGCCCCCTCCTCCCACCCGTTCCAGGTGGAATAAAAATGGTGGCCTGTGCACGAGCTGCCTTGTTCCTCCAGCAGGTGGCGCTGTTGCCATTCGGAAACAGGGTTGGTGGGCCTGGGCTGCCCCACGGGATTGAAGCTGTCCTAGCCCAGTTCCCAGCTGTCCAGATGGGAAGGAGTGACTTTATTGTTCCCTAGAGCTATGCCAGCTCTGTTCTAAGACTTCTGGAAACTTCTAGGATATGCTCATTCACAGGCATCAGGAATATTAAAATAACCCAAGATGCCGAGGAACAGTCACATGAAAACCAAGCCCCACCTGGAACGCCCAGGCCTGTGATCTCCAAGCGCTATTTCACGTCCCCTCTTGGTCTCATGGGAGGTACGGTCTGGCGTCATTCACTCCGCCCACTGGTACTGATTGAGCACCTTTCCGGGGAGAGGCACTGTCTCAGCCATGATGGACTGAGTTAGAGTGCCGGGGCTGGCTTCCTTTCCCACGGTCGGGGACATGGGGTTCTCCCACTGTTCCTTCAGAGACCACGCAACGGCTGTCCCGCGCCTGTAGGAACACTGCAAACCTTTGCCAAGTGCTTTCCACGCTTCAGGAGCTGTGACCACGCTTCCTCCTTCTTATCTTGCTTATCCTTGCGTGGTCCCTGGGGAGCAGGTTGTCTCTGGTCAGATGTCACCTTCTCAGTGGGCCTTTTGAACACCTCGTCCCCCCGCCCCCTTTATTCTTCTTCATCGCGTTCATCATGCATTTGCTTTATTTATTTCATGGTCTTCGTGCTCCCACTGGAATGTAAGCTCCACACACGGGCACATACAGGTGCTCATGAAATACTCGGCCAATGACTGAATGAGCCCTGAATGAGGGACTCACTCCCAGTACCCCAGTCCTGAGCCTGGGCCTACCATCCTTTCCGAGGTCATGGAACGGCCCTGTAGGGTAGAGGTATTACTGTTGTTGCCATGAGAGATATTAACTTGAATGAGAGAATTGAGATCAAATAGTTTGCCCCAGGTCACATGGCTGATAGATGGGGAGTGGAAATTGGAATTCAGGCAGCCCAACTCCGCTGAAACCCCTTTGTAAGGAATGTCGGAGAGGAGGAGTTGCTGGAAAACCATTTTCTGCATTCTAGGTGACCATAGTCACGTATGGCAAATTAAGGGTGAATGTCATTTCCTTAATAAGCAAGAACAAGAAAATGGATACCTTTTTTTTTCCTCTCTTGCTGAAGGCACTAAAAATGGAAAGAGAGAGAGGAGCCCCACAGACACTTTTAAAAGAGGAAGAGATATGGTTTTTACTTTTTTTTTTAAAGTCAGTTTCTAATGCCCTCCCCCACGGTCCCAGCTGACCCAAGATCGTGCATCAGCTATCAAAGAGGAATGCTTACCTAGGACACCCCCCTCCCTCTGCCTCTCTGGCCACCTCCCCCCACTCCCCCCAGGGCTTCCTCCCTCAGGACAAAAATAAGTGCCCCGTACAATAAAGGAGGATACCAGGAGTTCTTCATTCCATGGTTTCCTGTCCGAGGCCGCCAGGTAGCAAGGCCCATTGGGAATGGGGCAACGTGCTCTGTGAGGCAAGCCTATTTTTATTTTTGTTGTTTGTAAGTCTTTTTACAAGAAGTCACCACTTTGGGGGTGAAAACTTTTGTTGGTGACAGCTAGGAAAGTTCCTAGGGAGCAGACTACGCCAAGTCTGGAGTGGGTTCCCATGCAGTCTCAAGGAACTGGGACAACAGGTAGCAAGGGCTTTCTGGCTCCAGGGGGCCCAGGAGACTAGGGTCTCCCTTCCCCAGCCACTTTGATGATCCAAAACAAGGCTAGGGTCTTCGATAGGGATGGCAAACTGGCCACAGACCAAGTCCAGCCCTCCAGCCTATTTCTGCAAATAAAGTTTTGTTGGCACATAGTCCGCCCAGCTGTTTGCTCAGTGTGGCTACGCTTGTGCTACAAGGCAGAGCTGAGCAGTTACAATGGGACCCTACAGCCTCCAAAGCTCAAGATATTTACTGTCCAGCCCTTGACAGAAAAAGTTTGTCAAACACCGACCTAGGAAATACAGAGGGAAAAGCCCTGAAAAAAAAATTTTTAAGTGTTAAAAAAAAAAATGACCAAAATCCTGAGGTTCATTCAATTTCTGTTGTCCGAGAACCCTTCAGTTCGACTCACAGATCATTGTCAAGTTCACCCAAAATCATTCTCTTCCAGCTTCCATTTCTCTAGCTATAAAATGGGATCGTGGGGCATCTGGGTGGCTCAGTGGGTTAAGCCTCTGCCTTTGGCTGAGGGCCAGGGTCCTGGGATCGAGCTCCGCATCGGGTTCTCTGCTCAGCGGGAAGTCTGCTTCCCCCTTTCTCTCTGCCTGCCTCTGTGCCTACTTGTGGTCTCTCTCTCTCTCTCTATCAAATAAATAAATAAAATCTTTTAAAAAGTAACAATAAAATAAAATGGGATCATACACCTGTTTGACTGACATTGCAAAGCTATCCTAAGGGTCAAAATACAAACCAAGGTACATAACAGCTCTTTATAAACCGAAAAACTGCTCTACATACATGAAATGGTCTTACTAAGTAGCATCAGTGATAACTAGAAGCAGGGACAGAACCGTTGAGCTTAACAGGCAAGAAACGAACTTGGGAAGCATCCCATGGGGCCCTTCTGTGATTTGGGGAGCACAGGGGTACAGATTGTGTTAACTTTCCCCAGCTCCTTCCAAGACTGAGCTCTCGGAGAACAAGCGTCAGCCTGTGTAGGACTCGGGCCAAGTAGAAAGCAGGGCCTCACCAGCTACGCCCACTCCAATCCTTACACTTGCTCTGTCCTTACCCCGCTGGCCCAGATCTCCCCCTCTTTCATGGCCCCATTCACTCTTTCCCTCCTTCGTGGAACTGTCCTCATAAAGCAGACCCTGCCCCCAGGCCTCACGGAGTTCCTGGACGCTTGATTCTAAGCCAGTTGTGAGGTTCTCCGGTTGTTTCTCTCCTTTCCTTGTGTTTGTGCTTCCTGGAGGAAGTGGACCTTGAACTGGATCATGGGGAGGTGGCTAGGGGGGTTCTCCGGAAAGGAAAGAAAAGGTCTGGGATTTGGAGCTCTGGAAATAAGTGAGTAAGGGTTCAGAAGCAGTAGAGGCCATGGACAATGGGGGTGTCCAGGTGCCAGAAGGGACATTTTTATAAGTAGAGAGAGCCATTGGTGCCGGTCCTTGAGGCCTTGGGACTTGACCAAAAAGGGACTCCGTCTAATGTTCTTGTGTGACAAAATGCATGATGGAAGGAGAATTTAGGAAGTCAAGGGCCAGAGCCTAACCAATCCTTATGTCCTCTTCTTGGAACCCATAGGGAATTCCTAGGACCATACACGTCTTCCCTCAGTGGCCAGGAAATGAAGTTTTGTGACTTTGTTAGAGACAGGCCAGCGTCCCTTAAAAACAGGACTTGCCCCCAGTCGAGAGGTCATTCAGTCTATGCCCTGCTTTGGGCCAGACCATGTCCAGAGTCCTTGGCTGA
Source organism: Mustela putorius furo (assembly GCF_011764305.1). Taxonomy (NCBI): domain Eukaryota; kingdom Metazoa; phylum Chordata; class Mammalia; order Carnivora; family Mustelidae; genus Mustela; species Mustela putorius. Next base: position 41,688,325 of record NW_025422010.1, read on the forward strand.
GTGCCTACAGGCTTGATCCTTGAGGTGGGAGGGAGCACCTGAGGGCGAGGGCGGCCAGCCCAAGCAAGGCCAGACTGAACGCTGCCTCCACTGAGGCCACGGCTGGGCCCAGGCCATCTCCCAAAGAACAAGAGCTGCTCTACCCAGCCCTGCTCTGGAATGATGTAGGCTTGGGATGAGGAGGCCAGCAGAGCTGTGAGGAGGCCCTAAGCCGACCTATGGGGCCCTGGCTACCAGTGCCCCGAGACTCCTACACACACACCCCTACCCACTGATGTTGCCACAGTCCTATAGGAGATGCCCCGAAGCATGAGACGAATGGTATCACCCCACCTGCTGCCCAACTGACCATCCTAGGGCTGGCCTTACCCCCATCCCCCACCACCCAGCCATCTTGGTGATGGCCTGCTGACTTGAACCCATCCTTGTTAGACCAGGCTGCATTCTGGTCCAGCACCTTTCCTCCTCTGTCCTTGGCCTATGCAAGGAGCAGCTGAGGCTAGAGGAAGAGGAAGGTGTTGCTAAGGGTGTGAAGCATCCATTATTCCTTTATTAGCCAGTGTGCCATTTCTGGTCGCGTTCCCCTTCCTGGCGGCGGCGAGCTTGGGGGCGGAGAAGCCCAGTTATTTTCGTTTACCCCAGCTTCTCACTGGGAGTAGTCAGAGGCCGCAGGCAGAGGGGGTGGGAGCGGACAGGGCTACGTGCTCTCCAGCAGGCCTTTGTGAATGGGCCCCGGCTCCCAGGCCACCCGACGGCAAGCCCCCCCCCCCCCCCAGGACGCGCTGACTCTCACTGGCTGGACGTCGTCATTTCTAGCATTGCAACGGCCAGGCGGGAGGAAGCTTTCTTCTGGCCCAAGAACAATACCAGGGTCAGCCCGGGGACCTCCCTCCTACACCCTCTTCCTTCCATTGTGAGCTGCAGCACAATCCCAGGCTCTGCACAGCCTGGGGGAGGGAGGACTTGCCCAGAAGAGATTAGCAGTGTGATACCTCAAGTCATCGGCCTCCCCTTCCCAGGCTGGGCCAGGGTTCTGGAGGCAGCAAATGGACAGACAGACCAAGCATGTTTGAATGGCTCTCAAATCCCTATGCCTGGCAGAGGGGCTGCTAGCAGGGTGAGGCCACTAGCTGGGGGTCCCACTCCCTCCCGCTGTCCCCACCGAATCACAGCGTGTCCGGGCTGCAAAGGCCTACTTAGACCTTCTGCCCATCAGCCCATTACACAGACAAGGAAAGTGAGACCCAGAAAGATAAAGGTTTTACCCAACTTCTGATTGCCCTGCTAAAAAATTCTTTCTTTTCCTGAGGCTTATGGGAATACCCTAGACTTCCCATTCTGCCCAGTATCTGCCAGCCTTCCAGGCTTCTCTCCTGTCACTCACCAACTTGGGCTTTAACCATGTGACTAACTGATAGGTCCTTGATCTAACGGCACCGGTCCCTCTGCCTTAAATGTCCTTCCGGTTTCTCTTGCATGCCTGCCTGCCTGCCGTATCCCTGTTCTTCAAAGACTCTGCCTGAAGGTCACGCCCTCTGTGCACCCCTCCCAGACAAGCATTTCCTTGCTGATTCACCTGGGCCTCTCCAGTGCTTAATATAGACCTAGAGAAGGGCTGCCCACCCCTCATGTCATTGGTAAACCTGTGTGTCTCCCACATGTCCCCCTTATAACACACACTCCAGATCCCAAGGGCTGAAAACATCCCCGTTGCCTTTGCAACCTTTAGGGCAGTAGTTCTCCAAGTGGGGTGCTCAGGCTAACAGCACTGGTATCACCTGGGAACGTGCTAGAGACGCAAATTCTTGGGGGTCCCTTCTTTTCCACTGAACCACAAACTCTGGGGGTGGGGCCCAGCAATCTGTATGTTCCCATCCTGACCAGTGATCCTGATGCCTGTTCCCGGTTGAAAACCAGTGCTTTACCACATACTTACAGGCAGCTGGCTCTTAATTATATCTTCTTTTCCGGCTCGTTTTTCTTTTTTCTTCATACCAAGGTATGTTTGACGTACAACACCGTGTGAGTTTAAGATGTGTGACTTGTTGATTTTAGTACATGTATACCATGCGGTTCATCCCACATCTCTGGCTTCAGAGTCACCACTTCTGGAGTGGGGAACAGGTGACGTCAGGTTTCCTCGCAAGTTTAATTTTTATAGTACAGATTTGTTGTCTGTCTTCGTGATTTCTTGATAACTTCATGGGTAATTGATCTCACCCACCTCCTTCGATTCACTGCCAAAATCTTTGGTTGTTTTTTTTTTGTTGTTCCTTATCATTATTTGGCTCCAGTGAAAGACCAAGACTCTTGCCCTCTTGGACAATCAAGGATATGGATTCATAGAGGGTTGAGTGATTCAAGGTAAAAACAGTGCTCCGGATTCCAGCACCTGGTCCTGTCACGGGCCATACCCCAGATGGGTGACCCTTTGGCCCCGACAGTGCCAGGTGAGCCCCTGCAGGTTGGGGTGGGGGGGCTCATTACCTTCCTGACTATGAAAGGTAGAAGCCTCAGAAGAGCCCCCAGGGACACTGCACACTTGCACAGGGTCGAAGCCACCCCCTGGGGTGGAGATGTGGGGGCATCTTCTGTGTTCAGAGAGGAAAAGGAAGCCCTGGGCTAATCATTCTGTCTCTTCTCTTCGGATCCCGTTGGGGGGCTGATTCGCCGGCCCCGTGTGTGGGGTGGAGGCTGGTGTTGAAGGGAGTTTGTCCCTGAGCTCAGAGACTCTGCCGGCAGCAGGCAGTGACCCTGACGCATTGTTGGTGGCAGGAGGAAGCTGACCTGGGGATAAAACAACAAACACTAATTTCGGCCTACAAAGGGAGTAATCAAACGTTGCTATTAAATAGACTATAAATAATAACAGTACTGTAATCGCGGGCCCAGCCAAACAGACTAGGGGGAGGCCAAACATTGAGATCGAGTCTGGAAAACAGCCCTGGTCTTTCCCTCTGAGGTTCAGCTCTCTGACTTTTGGAGCAGAGGGCCTGAGGATCTGGGTTTCCAGTGGAGGAGGAGGCCAGTGCCCTGACCCAGGGACAGGTGATCCTGCCCCATCTCAGAGCCTCCTCATACCATTTCCTGTGAAATAGGAGTGAAGCCTGTGCCACCCTCTGGGCCCAACCCTGTACGCCTCCTTACCCACGCGCTTTACCACTCCCTCTGCATAATTTTATTTTCATCTTGATGGTTTGAAGAACAGGTTGTGGACATGTTGTCACTTTACCCCTAAATACCTCCATGTGTTTTCCTAAACACAGGGACAAATCTCTTACATAATCAGAGTTTCAGGGTCAAAATCAGGAAGTCCACATTGATAGAATCCTATTACATAATCTGCAGACCTTGTTTCCATTTTGCCAGTTGTCCTGCTGATCGCTTAGCTAAAGAAAAGGTTGTTGGGTTGTGTTTTCGGATTTAGAGCTCAGGGGAAAGTCACATTTTGCTTTTCATTGACGTGTCTCCTGAGGTTCCTCTATCTTTCTGTCTTTCGTGATCGTGACATTTTTTTGAAGAGGATAGACCAGTCATTTTGTAGAATGTCCCTCCAGTTGGGTTTGTCTGATGACTCCTAGGAAGTGAGTATGCACTTCCAGAAGGAACGCCACAGAAGAGGCAAGGTCCTTGGTGCAGGGTATCAGGAGGCCCAAGATGTTGATTTGATGGCCGTGACATGGACCACCAGGTGGGAACTTCTAGAAAGTTCCCCTTTACAATTAAGAACTGTCTTGCAGGGAGCTATACTGTTTCTGATAATACTTCTGTCCACTCGCTTTAGCATTCATTGATGATTCTTGCCTGAAATAGCTTCATGTTTGTGGGCAATTGGTGACTTTTCTAATTCCATCTATATATTTTAGTTGACTTTCTACTGTAAGGAAGATCATTCCTTTCTCTTAATTATTTACTCATTCATTCATTCATGCATTTACTTACATGTCTTGACTTAATAGATTTTTACGTTTCTAATGGTTATAATCTGTGACTATTGGATGTCTAATGGTTATGGATTTGACAAAAAGGAGCCCCTTCAGGTCACTTCTGTGTATTTCTGAAATGCTCTGAATGATTATTCTTCACTTGCTGGCACAAGAAGTGGTTCTGGGTTTACTGGTGCTTTCCCAGCCCAGCCCTGGGAGCCATTACTCATGGAACCCAGTTCCTTCTTACTGGACAGCTTTTAGAACCTCAGATCCAAGTGCTAGGTGTGCTCACTGCAGCTGAATCCCCTGACTTTTGATTCATCTCTCTCTTCCATTTTCTGAGTCCCCAGATCAGAGCTTCTCTCGAAAATAAAATCTCTTGCCTAGAGGTAGGGATGAAAGGACATGACATGGCTCTGCGGAGTGAGCAAAGACCCTTGGAGAGTCCATATCCAGACTCCTCTCAGCACCTTGAACACCTCCCCCACTGCCTTTCATGGCCCCTAGTCCCTCCAAACACCTCCCCCACCTTTCATGGTCCCTCTCTGAGCTCCCTGGGGGTTTGGCACATCTCTCTTTCATGTCCCCTTCTGCGGAGTTACCCGCCACTCTGCTCACATTCTGTCTTCCCTAAGGGATGGAAATCTCTTTCCTCATTCTCTGTGTTTTTGTAGGTTTACAGTCTTTATTATTACTATTATTATTATTATTATTATTATTAATTAGAGAGGAAATTTTGAAATAAGTGCATGGAGTCCATCTACTATGTGAGGTGGAAATCCAGTTGGTTGGATTTAAGTCATCAGGGAAAGAGGGAGATCATTGAAGGGGACACTAAGCTACACACACTTGTCGGGAGCAGCAGTGGGAGCAGAGGCTTGTGTCTGAGAGGAGAGGGATGAAGTAACCTGTCCTCTTGAGTCTATGCGGAGAACGAGTATGTGGCAGAGGCCCTGGACATGTAGTCATTGGGATCAGAATGGGGGGGGGGCAGCAGAATGTACCTGAATGCCAGTAAATAGATTCTTTCTTTGCTGTTGTTCAAAGAACCCTGAGAAGGACACACACACACACACACACACACACACATACCCCTGTGAGGTCCCTGAGAAAATCTGTTTGGATTCAGACCGTACAGAGAGGCTTACTCCCACCCGAGAGCCATGAGCCATCAGGGCAGACACTCCCCATGGAGGACCCAAGGATAAGTCTCTGAGGCCCAGCCATGTAGGACTCCAACAACACTCTGCCTTGCTCTCCATTGCCCAATGCGAAAGACATTCCTCCGGCAAGTCTCCAGGGTCCTTGGGAGCAAGGCTCTTGTCTGGTACCTCACCTGGGCCAGGGTTGGACACATGGTGGGGGCTCAGGAAGTCCCAGAACCATAGATAGTTGCTAAATGCCAGAGCGATGTGTGAGCCCGCTGTGCCAAGGAGGGGAGCAAGGCGGCCTCTTCCCCGAAAAGCTGCAGGTCCTTTGGTCATTGCTGGGCTCTCTCCTTCCACAGCTACCTGAGTCTCTCCCCTTTGGCATTACTAAGAAGCCTGACCCCCACCCACCGCCAGGGGCAGACTGGCTCCCAGAAGCCCTCACATAAAGTACAAGCTGTCCCTGCCTTTTGCCAGTCTGCATGTCAACGATCCACGTATTCTGCGGTTCCTGAAAACCATTTTTGTAGAAATTCTGGTAGCTTGAATCTCCTTACTTGGGAGTTCCTGCTCATTTCTGGAAGTGTTGAAATAAGCAAGTATGCCCTTAAGGGCAGGCAGGCTCGTTGTGCTGGCACAACTAGCATTGTATCCTCATGATAAAGGATGGCACCCCAAAGAGCCAACCTTAGTGGCTGGTGGGCCCTTCTGTGTGCTCTTCTTGTCTCAGGAACACAGAGCCCTGAAGGGCAGGGACTCTGGCTACATCCTATTTCCTGGAAGCCCTCCCTTTCTAGCTGGTCACTGGCAGGGATCCGTTCTGTGGACAGGTTGTAACCTCGGGCCCCCGGGAGCAGGTTAAAGCCGGGATGTACTTGGAATGGGGCTGATGGCGGGGGGGAGGGTCAGATATGAGCAGGCCCAGGAGCAGGGGACACCGAGAAGGAGTACTAAGATGCACTGAGAGTATGCAAGCCACTTGGCTGCCTCAGCCTCGTGCCCGGGGCAAGGAGCAGCTTGCGTGCATCCGTGTGGCAAAAGTTGAAAGCTGTCTCTGGGCATCCAGTTGGGAGACCCAACTCCTCAATTTGAAGCCATAAGGAAAGCATTCTGAATACATCCTGCTCCCCAAGGAAACAAAGGTCCCCCCCCCCCGCCCCAGAAAGGGCTGCACCCAAGGGCACGCAGCCCCTCCAGCCACAGATCTGGGGCCGCAGATGCACAGGTCACTGCTCTTCCCCACACTTCCCGCAGTTTCATTAGAACGAATTCTCAGAAGTGGACCTCGCAGAAGGCTCACGGGCTTTCTGTTTAATCATTCAGTCTGGAGTCTCAGTAGGGATCTGATTCAATAGGTGTTTTTGAAAGGGCCTCATCACTAAACTGCATGCAAAATGTTCCATGGAAGGGAAATTGGAATTCCCAGCTGCAGCGGGCTCTGCCTCTCCCACACCCAGAACCAGCCCAGCAAGGCCACTGGAGGGGCCACCAGCAGCACTGATCCCACACAGCACTCCCGGAGGCCCGCAGCTCAGCCCTGCTGGGTCCAGGCCACGGAGAGATGGAGGGTTAGCCACAAGGATGCCACAAGAACCGGGCCTTTGTGAACATCACGCAGGAGAAGGATTTTCTGCCATGGCATCTGGACATCCCATGTCCATCGCCACATTGGTCCCTGTTCTAGATACTGAGCCATGGGGTGGGCGTCTGAGTCCTTTTTTGGCTCTTAAAGAAGTGAAAGATGTTCTAGAACCTAGACCAGCCTGCCAGTGACCAGAATGGCCATTTGTGCAAATTAGAAGGAGAAGCTCCTTCCTCACACTAGACAGCCTCTGCCCAATATTGTCAAAAACCATCCAGATCCACGGTGACTGAGGCGAGGACCATCTCCTGGAGTGGCACAGAGCCAGCGTCGGCCGCAGGTTGTTCCTCTTTGTAAGCAAATGTCACCAAGGGGCTTGAGTTGAAAACCTAGGCCACTAGCTCATGTTCTAGAAGACCGAGCTTTGAGTGTAGAGTATTTCCAGCTAAAGAGAATCCCCCTTAGAGGTTAATATCTTACAGCCTAGAAGGCTGAGTAACGCATTCTGTTTCCTCAGGTGGAAGCAGCTACAAGGCCATAGCAGGTTATGGGTTTCCAGGCCTGAGAGGAGCCTCAGTGTCACTGAGGGCAGCTCCTTTCCTTTTGCATCTGGGAACACTGAGGCCCACAGAGACATCCCTGCCCTGAGGATAGGCCCCTGCCCGTCCCTGGTATGGGGCTGAGGAGCTCTTCTAGTTGTGAGTTGGGTGTTGTGAGTCAGAGGTCCTCATACCCGAGAGACCCCTGCAGTCCCGGAAGGGCTGGGTGCAGAGATAATGTGCAGAGAAGAAAAGCTGCTGCCAGATTCCCCCACATTCTTCCAAGGCCTGAATGAGACACTAGTGCCTGACCTCCTCTACCTGCTGTGGTCGCCGACCATGCACGCACACCAGATTGCTCTTACTGCAACGTCAGGGAGCCTCTGTAATGCGTGCCAGTTGTAGGGGACCTTCAGCAAAGTTAGCCATGAAAAGCAGGCATTCTGAAAGCAGATCCTTCCTAGTCCTCGCCTATGCACCGTACCCAGCCCAGCCAGGGCCCAGCAGCCGGTCAGGGGTGCTCATGTGAGGGGCAGTTGTCCCTCTTCCAACTGTCCCAATGGGCCATGCGTGCTCATGTACACACGCACGTGCACGCACATGTGTGCGCGCGCGCGCACACACACACACACACACACATTCTCTCAACATGTTAAAAATGTTGGGAACAATTCAGCCTAGTTCTTGACCCATGACCTCTAAGGCAGCTCAGCGGCCTCTGGATCATTATTTGGCTTCAAAGAGTCCCCTCCAGGTCAAAGCAGAAACATTTGCTTGGCAAGAAAAGAGAAGATGTTCCTTTATGTGGCTTTTCCTGGCGGCAAGAAAAGGGACATTGTTCCAGCAGGCTGGCGTGTGGTGTGGTCAAGGAAATGTCATCATACCCCCTCAGTAAGGTCTTCTCAGGACACCCCAAAGGGCAACAGCACCAGCGTCTGGTCACGTGGCCCAGGCTGGTCACTCAGGTTGGCCAGCAGGCACAGGATGTCCACGCACAGGAAGACCTGATTGGTAGAAGACGGGCAGGCAGACAGACGGCGCCTGTGGGTGAGGACTGGGGAGGAACCTTGCCGGGTCCCTGGGGACCCCGGGCAGGGGGACCTCTCCATCCCTCAAGAAGAGAGATGCCCTAAAGACCTCGGGGTGATTCAGAGTCAGATGTCGGTAACCAAAAAGAACAACTTCTTTTGGTCCTGCCATTGGCGTTGTGAGGAAACAGGAGCTTCCCTCTGCAAAGCTGGGAAGACCTTGTTTCAAGGTCTCTGGAATGAGTATCACGCGCACTGCCCACCCCCCCATTCCTTGCTGCATGTTAGAGTTGGATGGGAGCTCTTGAAAAATATCTGTGCCTGGACCCCACCCCACTGGCAGGTCAGAATCTGGGCGTGATGGGCCCTGGGCATCAGGCTCCTATACAGGTCCCAGGTGAATCTAATCTGCAGCCAGAGCCGAGACCCTCTGTGCTTCAGGTCCTAGAGATTTCTCCTACTGTGCCCTCATGGAATGTGTTTATACCAGAGGAAAGCAAGGGGTTAGCTGGGATTTGATCCAAACTTACAAAATGTTAGCATAGTGACCTCTGCCTTCTTGATATGAATTACATTTCACCAGGCTTCATCCTCCTTCATTTTCGAACTGTCTTGCAAGGATGTACTATTCCTTCAGAACCAGGACTGTGTCTTATTTGCCATTTCTCACGGATGGTGCTCTATCCCCCATCCCCACCCCCACCCTTCACCAAATCTAGCCCATTTTATTCTTAGATGTTCACAGACTCTCCTGTCCCTCTGCCATTTCCCCAATCCTTACATTAGCCGTTGACATCTCTTGACCTTGGGACGGCTTCTTAACAACCCTGCCCTGGGCTGCCCTTCAAAAGCCCCTTGAAACTGTCCTCCACACCACATCGGCACGATCCACCAAATCCACAATCTAGCTGTTTTACGAACATGCTTCTGCCTTCCCTTGCTTCCCCATCACACGTAGAATGTAGCACCTGCCCTGGAAGGCCTCCCGCATCCAGCCCCTGCTCTCCTGCCAACGTTGGATCCCACATGTTCGCTGTCATGCCCTGTGTGTAACAACCACACCGACATGGGGCCCTGAGTACAGAAGGGCCAGGCCTCCATCTTTGGCCGGCATGAGATTGGCAATGGCGAGAAGACCATGAGCAGGCAGTGAACCCAATCACAGTGGCTCTTTCTCCTCTCCGTTTCCTCATAACTAGAGTAGGGATGATGAAATCTATCCCTCCCACCACCATCTCAGGAGGAGAATCCAGTGAGATGATCACGAGGAAGTCCTTGGACAACCATGAGGCGCTCGACAAATCTAAGAGCTTCTACAAGTACATGAAGAAATAGGTGTTGCATGGGAGTTCACGGGGCCGCTGGGAGTCATTCGCACGGAACACTATGCGCGTGCTGGTGAGCAGGGCAAGCATGTCGGTGGCGACACTGGCTTCTGCCCTTAGTGTTTTCATAAAGAGAATCGGGTGAAGGAAATGTCTTGGAAAAGACAATCTTCCTAAACTCCCCCGAAATAACTTCAGTGGAAACAATTGTGGTACCGTCCACTGCGCAGTTATTGTTCCAATCTACCGCAACATGGGAAAAATCTCCCGGCATTTCCAACTCAACTGGGAATCAGCTTGACTTCCAGAGGCCTGGAAACAAAGGGATTGTGCACAAGGGCTGCTCTGGGTCTTCATGGCCTACTGGAGCTGAGGACAATCCCAGGGCTTGTGTACAGCTTAGCTTTTCCTCTCCACTTCCCTTTGGGAGTCATGTTTGCTAGAGACTTTTGTATTTTCCCATAGATAACTTTTGGGGGTCATGACCAAAAGGCTTTATTACAACAATACTTGAGATTCTAGATTTCCTTCCAGTCAGTTCTATAACACAGCATGGCAGATTTGAGACCTCAGAATGCTCTCTTGCCCACACCCACCAAACAGAATCAGAATAGAATAGAATAGAATAGAATAGAATAGAATTCCCTCCTTTGAAAGGTCTTCCTTGGTGCTCTATTCTTCTACCTTCTCAAAGGCTCTGTCTTCCAGACATGGTTAGAACCTCCTTTCTGATCATCCTGTCTTCCTGCTGCTTCTCATACTAATCTGTCCTCTTCAAAGAAACTGTCAGAGCACCTTTGCCCAGTGCCTTCTCCTGTTACCTCCCTCCTTGACTCAAAAGGCAACATGTAGCTCCCCAGTGCCCCATGAGACAAAACCAGGAGCCCTCTCCTGGGCATCCATAGTTCCTGGAATTTTCCTTAATGACCCCATCCATGATCACCCATCGGCCCTTCATTGCTGCCCTCACTTGACCAAGACCAACCTGACTTTCCTGTCATTTTATCCTTTTAAAAACCTTGAGCATGTTAAATGTGTAACTAAGTGTGATTTGATTTTCTTTTGTAAAAAAACGCATTTTAACTTCTTCCTGCTGGCTCTCCCTTCCAGAAGACCAGTCTCCTTTTGCCTCTGTATGTGGAGTCCTCCCCACCACCTCTCTGCCTCTAATTCTCCCATCCTTTAGAATCCTTCCTCTCTCCCTTCCTCTAAGAAGTGTTCCCCAATTACCGTGTGGGGACATTCTAGAGCCTTCTCTTTCTCAGAACATGGTACCTTAGAACAACCCTTCTGACACCTGAATGAGCTTGCAGGTACCAGGCTGAAGCAGTTCCTACACAGATTCTGACTCCGTGGAACAGGGCTGAATTCCTGCATCCCTAACCAGCTCCCAGGAGATGCTGAGGATGCTGGGCCATGGACCGCATCAGAGCAGCAGGATCTTATAACCACAGTTCCCGATTTTGTGGCATGTTGGAATCACCTGAGAATTTTAAAAGAGACGCATGCCAGTCTTCCACCCTTAGAAATTCTGATTTTATTGGCATAGGGTGCAACACAGGCATTGAGATTTTTCAAATCTTCCCAGGGGATTCCAGGGTACACTCAGGTGTTGGAACAACTGCCTCATCAGATAGTGTGAATATAGCTAAGCCTAGTGTATATTTCATCTGTGCTGACCTTATCTCCCTGCCTTAGACAACAGTCCCTTTTAAGGCAGGACATGGTCCCCCTTTTCTTTTTTTTAATGAGGCGTGATTGATTGGCTGATGATCGACTATTAGGCTGTTTGCACTTTTTGATGATAAGCCAGTGTTCACAGAGCATACATTGCCAGTAGAGAACCATACTAGACGTCAAGAGGGAGACAAAGGAGACGGTCTTGGATTTTGCCAGAGCGTGGTGAAATCCACACACAGTACCAGCCTTGGCTGAGGCGGACTGCCTGTGTGGCATGGTTTCCAGGGCTCTGGACATGTTTCCTCCTCATCCCCACCCTTAGGAGAAAAAAACCAACAATACCTGCCCGGCTCATTTATTCCTAAAACACTACCACTACTTTTTTTTCCCCCTTTTGACCTAAGGCTGTGGTTCTCAACTTGACCACCCTTTAGAATCACCCTAAACAGCTTTTAAAATCTCCCCTGCCTGGGCTGCAGCCCAGACCACTTGCCTCGAGGCTCCCCAGGGACGCCTGGCCACCTGGATGTTTCAGAGCTCCCCTAGGGCTGTCAGTGAGAGCCACTACCTTAGGTTTTTATTGATTGAAATGTAAATAAAATCCGTTTATTCTCCTCTCAGGAGATTATCAGGGCCTTCCCTGAAGGAGATTGAGATTATCAGGGCCTTCCCTGAAGACAGGTTCAAATAGCAGTAAAGGGAGACTGTGAGGAACCCGGGTGTCTATCAAGCTCAAAAAATCACCTCTGAGGCAGGATGGGGGGAAAGGCCCAGAGGGAGGACATACTGCTGCAAAATACTCTTGGCCTCCAAGAATTCTTTAGCACAGGGGTCAGCAAGTGACAGCTTATGGGCCAAATCTGGCCCACCACCTATTTTTATAAATAAAGTTTTATTAGAACACAGCTATGCTCCTATGGCTTCTGCTGTACAATGACAGTTGAGACCACATGGCATGCAGATTCTAAAATATTTACTACCTGGTTCTTCATTATTTTTTTTTAATTAAGATTTTGCTTATATATTTGCGAGAGAGAGGACAAAAGAGCACAAGCAGGGAGAGCAGCAGGCAGAGTGGGGAGCCCGGTGTGGGACTCGATCCCACATGACCCAAACTGAAGGCAAACACTTAGCCGACTGAGCCACCCAGGCGTCCCTGTCTGGCTCTTTATAGGAAACGTTTGCCCACTTCTCTTCTGGAGGGTTGACCCTGCACAGACTCCCTAGCTGAAATTTGTGCATCATACACATGCTCAGAATTTTTAATACTGCTTCTTTGTCATTTTTTACGCTCAGAATTTTTTTTTAATTTTTTTATTTGACAGACAGAGATCACAAGTAGGCAGAGAAGCAGAGAGAGAGAGGAGGAAGCAGGCTTCATGCTGAACAGAGAGCCCGATACGGGGCTCAATCCCAGGACCCTGAGATCATGACCCGAGCTGAAGGCAGAGGCTTTAACCCACTGAGCCACCCAGGCGCCCCTACGCTCGGAATTTTTAAAACCGCTTCTTTGTCATTTTTTAGTTACTTTTTAAAATAGAACAGAGCGTCTGATAGATGTTTGAGACTAAGTCCTGGTCAGGATAAGGCATGGCTGTCACTCAGCCTAGAGGAGCAGACTACCACCCTCTGACCCCAAGAAGCCTCATTGCATTTCCCCCACGTGCTGCGGCGATGTCACCGTCCTCCTTATGGGCTGCAGAATGGGAAGACTGGGAACACCCCCCCCCCATCAGAACCTGATTGATGGTGGGAGGTTGGAAAGGCTACCCAGGGACGATGGAGTCAGGAGAGGAGCTATAGGAAGCAAAGACCTCAGATAGAAGGAGGTGGCAGGGATGGGGGCTGTGCTTGACCCTCGCGGGAGGGTGTCAGGAAGTAACCAGAGCCTGCGCTTCCAAGTCCTGTAGTCCTGTGTCCAGGCTGTCCTGTTCCCTTCCATTCCTTCTTGAGCCACCGCTGTGCCCCTGAAAGTAGATCACATCGCTGTCTGCTACAGAGACATGGAGGGAGATAGACACCAACTAGGTCATCGTAGCTGTTGGGGCCTGGTGAGCCGGCTGAGACCAATGACTGCCCGATTGAAGACAACCCGGAAAGACTCTTTGATGTGGCAGGGAATCCTTAACGGCCACATCCACACCACAAAAGTTCAGCCCTGCTTTCTGGGAATGGAACAACTAATTGAATTTCTGAAATGGTACATTTCCTTTAGTCAGAGAAAGGTACAGCCTGTGTCCTTAAAGTATTCCCTTACAAAATTAACAAGTTGAAGGCGATTATTTCTTTTACCAAAGATATTTGCAATAGGACTACGGACTTCCGACTCCAGTTAAAGCAGAGTTGCGTGCAGGAAGTTCTTGCAAGCACGCAGCTTTGAAGGAAATCATCTTTATCTACTCATGTCCCATCTTTCTTCCTCATTGGAAATATTCGCCAGGATAAGAGCGTGTTCCTTCTAGTTTTCAGGTTGGACAACACATGGGTCGGGACCCGTTATTTTCCCATGGTACTCATCACATGAATATTAAACTTGGCAGCTTAGCTGTTAGTTTTAATGTGGAAGGAGAGAAAAGGAGGAAGCAAGGTACCCCTGCATAGATCAAATATGGCAACCCTAGAAATGTATACTTTTGACACTGCCAACTGTCCACAGTGCGAATCCAAGGGAAACCATGAGTGGGCTAACCTTTTACTTGGCTTGCTGTAAATCACGCTTATCATTTGTTCATTCATTTTCTCATTCTACCAACAAACGTCATGGAGTACCTGCTATGTGACCATCACCGTGCAAAGTGCATTGTGATGGAAATGGAAACCAGGGGTCCGTTGCCCATGAGACGCAACCCCAGTGAATTCTGGGTTGGCGCGTGCTATGGTTGGTGCTGGGTCTCGGATCCACCGCTCTCTTGGGCACTGCGTAAGGTTCCATCCTGGGCCTGAGTTGATGTACCCACTCTACTGCGCAATGCTTTGGGTCTGCCATTTAATTGAATCCAACCTCCCTTTCCTCTCCTGTCGAGAATGGATAATAAGAGTACCTCCCTCTCTGATGTGAGGTTTAAATTAGTCGATACGTGTAAAACTCTTCCCTCCATGCCGGCTCCGTGAGTGATAGAAGCTCTTATTACCCTTATCACAGCTTACAATCCTTGCAGACATATTTAGTTCCTTCTTTGGTAAGGAGACCTTTTGAATACCTTCCAGGGAAACGGAATTGCTCACTCAGTGGAAGGGAGTGTATTTATGGGGCAGGACTGGAGGGGAAGGAAAGCCTTTGCAGGCTAGCTTCCCCCCATTGTTGGGCTAGCTTATCCGTACGGGACTCAGCTCAGGGATGCCCTAGCCTCACCTTGCCATCTTCTTTGTCATCTCTGGCTGCCCAAGGTGGCCTTGGAGGTGGCCTAGGAGGTAGCCTAGGAGTGCACAGGCAGTATTTCCCCATGGATAAGCTGCCTCGACCTCTTCCCCAGCTCTCAGTGTTCTTGGTCAAGTGGAAGAGTCTCACTGAGCATGGGCAACATGGGAGATACTCTTTGGGAGGTCAGACTTTGACAGGGAAGGCAGGACTCTGAGGAGTCTCCTAGCCTTTGCCTACTCTGTGGTCCCGGCCATGACCCGGAATTCAACCCCATTCCCCCACCCCCCAACCAGGTGCTTCACACCAAGCAAAGAGCACAGATCCAGGGCAGAGAGCAGGGGCCAAATGCTGTTCTGGCGTCAGTGACCATAGCCCAGGAAGGGCCATTGCGTGGGACCTTCCTTATGGGTGCCTGACTCCCAGTCCCAGTTGGAGCCAGCCCACCTTCCAATGGGAGCCTTGTTTTGAATCCCTGTGGAGACCATGCCTACCTTCTTGGACCCTGAAGCTTATTCATCCCTTTGCCCAACAGGGTGAACTCTTGGTACCTCCTCCCTGGCTCTTGTTCCTTCTGTGACTTCTCCAGACCATGTTCATCCCCTGTTGGGTCCTGACCCCTCTCAGCCTGTCTGGCGTCAGCTCTGTAGACCGAGAATACTCTTGGACCCTCCTCTTTGCAGGCTGGTCTGGGCACAAGCACCTCCCATGCGGGTTGAGTAAACATGTATCCAAAGACTGGCCAGGTGTGTGCCCATGTGTCCTGTCTTTGGACTTCCAGCACCTCGTTTAATCCTCACAAGGGAAGGTTTGCTTAAGTTCTCTGTTTTAGAGCAGAGGAGACCACGGCCCAGAGAAGGGAAGGGAGCAGACCTACGGCCTGGCCCGACTGGCCTCTGGCCTTGCACTCAGGATGGACTTGGCAGAAGTGGGATGCTTGTTACAACCTAGGGGGCCTGTGGAGTCAAGTGGTGGGCACCAAACATCCACAGTGTCATTGTCACTGTGCAGGCCAGTGAACAGCCACCTTGGTTCTCAGAGGGCTTACAGTCTAACCGAAGACTGGGGGGATCCGGGTCTTCAGATCTCCTGTATTTAATGGGAGGAGAGTTGCAGTGATGGATGGAGGGCTGAGGGAGCCGTGGAGCGTCATAACTGCTTACGACCAGGAGACATTCCTCGGCTGAGAGCCATGATCTCTAGGCCCCGGGTCACCTGTGAATGCCACCGGCCCACAGAGGAAAGGGGGTGGCCCAACTCTGGTCCATCCAGAGCTGTCAGTCATCTTAACTTTTCATCCAACCAGTAATTATGGAGGACCACAGTATCTATCACCGCGGGGCATGCAGAAGTGAAGGAAACACGGCCCCTCAACTCCTGAAATTTCAAAACGTGCTTGGGGAGATAAGCTAAGAAGCAACAACCTAGCTTATTTAGATACCAGGATGGAGCACTAAGAAGTTTACCCAATGTGCCATGTCACCAAGTTGATCAATTCTCATGCGAACCAGGATTGGTTCTTTTATGGGCATTGATGCCAATGGCAAAGTCTGGACAGTATTGCAGGGGTGAACAGAAGTGGGGAAGATGTGGCAGACAGAGGGAAAAGCCTGGTTCCAGAATGTGTGGTGCAAGGGTAAGGCAGCAGCTACATTGGGGGGGGGGGTGTGGGATGGACACCCCTTAAAGCTCTGGGAAACAGTCTACCTCCAACCCCAAGGCAGGAACCTGGGTTTCCTAGCCCCCCGGCCCAGGGCACCTTCTGTTGCATTACCATAAGCAGAAGCTTAAAGCCAGTCCTCAGGACCAGAAGTGTGGGGTACAGATGGGGAGGTGGGGGATAGTGATTAATGCTTTTCCTCCAGGTAGGCTTCTGATCTGACACAGGAGCACAGGCAGTGAGAGCAGAAAGAATTGCTTCCTCCACGGAAGTGATTTGGTTGGAAAAGCTGTGGTTCTGCCAGGAGTCCTGGCCATGCCTTTAAATCCTGGCCCTCGAGTCAGCCACCCAGGCCCATAGCCCCGAAGCCAATCCCATGGGCCCAGCTTATGCACACTGACCTTCCTGGTTATGCCAGGGGGTGCTTGGAGCCTGGAGCTGGGTGGCTCTGTAGGCCAGCTCTCCACTCCTACTAAAGGGCCACACTCTGGTCAATGTCGCCTTCTCAAAAAAGAAAGGAGGGAGGGAGCAGGATCTCATCCTTGTAAACCTCATGGATAAAGGGCACAGCAAGTGCATCAGCTTTCCCTTCTGTTTCTGCAGCGGGGCCATCCGGCAGATGGGCGCTGCCCTTCTGACACACCCCACCTCGGGAGGGCTACAGGGAGGGCCTGGCGCTTGGCTGGGGAGGCATTTTGCTATGTTCCAGGGAGGCGGCGTCAGTGTTTGGAGCTGCTGGCAGCGGAGGGCTGTGTGCCGTACGCCAATGGGTCCTCACCAAGCTAACTGCATCGTATCAGTGACCCAAAGAGGGTAGCACAGGGCCCAGGATGGGGAGGGACGGTCAGTGAGCAAATGACCAAAAAAAAAGACAAAAACTTGCATTTGCTTCCAAAATAAAACCAAGCAAAAACTGATGGTGGCTTGATTAAATACATGAGCAGGAAGGGAAAGGCTTGGATTACATGAGTACTTGCCTTTTACACCCCGGAGGGAGTGATCACTGCTGTGGTCCATGACCTAGGCCGACACAGGTAAGCCAGAGGTCTTCCCACGGCCCTTTGGCAAAAGGAGAAAAATGCTAAGTTCACAGTTTCCTTGGAGACTGAGGTCAGGTGAAAATGATCACATTTGTGCAGCATCGTTCTTGAAAACCTCTTAAATGGCCTGTGAACTTGAGAACACTTGGTCCGGAGTATGTACCCTGGGTGATAATTGTGTACATATAAATGTATCCTGTGTGGTCTGCTACAAAGAGGGCATGAGCCCCATAGGGTATTTTCATTTTATTTCTAAGTACATGTGGGTGAACTTGAGCAAGGTAGGCAAGCACCTGCCTGGGACCCTGTGTAAAAGGCCGTCTGTAGGGTGGCGTCATACTTTGCACACAGCGGAGGCTGATCCGAGGAGAGGACCACCTTCTATTTAAAGTCCTGTCCTTTGTGAAATGAGGGTTATGGTAGATGGAACGTCCTCAGGCAGAGAGAAACGTAACAACTCCCCATTTTTAAATTTAAATTTTACCGGTCTATAAAATTGAAAAGGCTGGGAACTACTAATCTAGGCCTACTACTTTATTTAAATCAAAGAAACTCTTAAGCTTTGTATGTTGAAGACTAAACAGAAGGAGAGTCAACTCTTCCATTTTTTTTCTCCCATAGTGAACATCAGTCTCAGTTTTGGCTCTGTCTCTGTCTGTCCACCTAGTCATTCTGGCTGGGCTCCAATGTCACTTTCTTAGACCTTTTCCTGTCCTCTGGTCGAAAAGCATTGTCCTCTTCTTCGTTTTGGTTGTTTCTTTTTGTTCCAGTTCACCGGTCTCTGTTTAAGTGATCTCTTTCTTTTTAGCTCCATCTTGTTGGCTGTCCCCTTCCCCTTGCGGGATGGAAGCCCTGATCAGTCCACTGCTGGGTTCGCGGGAGTGTCGCAGGAGTGAATGAAAGCCCAGTGGTTCCTGAGGGAGGGGCCACATTTTGGCCTCTCGCTCCCAGCACCAGTGCCTGTGCTACCCTTGGAGGTGCTCCACAGTCTGAGCATAGAAGCCAGTCTCTCCACGCCCTCTCCCTGCACCTGCTCCTCGTCTCATGTGGCTTGACCTCTTCAGTGGCCTGCGAGCTGCCCGCTGCCCTCTGGCCTGGCCAGGCTGACCTGACTCGGTGTTTCACTCACCACTTCTCTTGTGAGAGGTGGGCGTTGACTGTCTACATGGAGGAGGCTGAGGCTGCAGCAAGCTGCACTTCTGTCCCCTGAGAATGTTCTGGACACAGCCAGGGGGCTCAGGAAGCGGTTGGTGAGGGGACCCTGGTGCCCACATTCTAGGATGGCGTCCCTGGGGGTTTGAGCTGCTGCTTCCTGGCAGGTGCATGAGGGACATGGGTGGAAATACTGAGGAGGCCTCAGGGGTGGGGGGCTTCCCGGCATAAGGATTTGGAGTGCAGATGGTGACATATCCCTAGCACAGACTGTGCCAAAGAAAAGAAGAGGTTGAGGGGCATCTCAGCATCACTGCTAGAGGTCATTTGGTCAGGAGATCCCGCCACACGGCCCGCAGGTGCCCTCATACTTACTGACCCCTGACTACTCCCAGTTTGTGTACTGAGCTGTACCAGAGATCATTCAGGAGAAGCAAGAGCAAACCATTAATTAACGCCTGCTTCCTGGCAACCTGCACCAAGGCCGCCATCTTTCTTAGTCTGCTTCCGGTAACTGACGATAGCCTCAGGCACCTCTTCCTCCGGGAGGTCCCTGTTCCATTCCATTTCTTGCACCTCTTCCAGCCTTTGGTCTGCCATGGCTCGAAGGCGGTCGCTTTTTCAGTTCATCAGGCCTCCCGGGACCCTCAGTAAATGTCCCTCATCAGGAGAGTGGAGAGCACATGTCTGTCCCAGTTGCATCCGCATGGCTGCTGCCATGTCAGTGAGCCCCGGGAATACCACTGTGCATCCAGGATGGCCCCTGGGCTCACTTGCACAATGGAAGGCTGACAATGGTCGTGGAAAATCCGGCCCCTCGGCAATGGGTTCCTTTACATTTTACGCCATAGAATGCAGAAAGAATGCTCTAACATTGTTCTGTTGTTTCTCAGAAAGAATGCTCTAACGTTGTTCTGTTGTTTCTCAGTTTCTGTTCATGTTCTCGCCCATTTTTTCTCTTCATTCAGAAATTGTCAAGCAAATGCCATTTGTATTTGCAATTGCCCAGTGGATTCTTCCTGACGTGGGTTCCAGTGGGAAGGGGCGGGGGTGGTCATGTTTGCTTCCCATGACTTCATGGATATAATGAGATCCCATGCCGGACTGCTTAGGACTTCTTTGGTTATGAGTGATAGAAACCCACCTCAAAATATTTGAAAGATAAAAAGGGGAAGTTTATTGGCTCACAAAATCAAAGGAAGTCATGACTAAAGAGGCAATTATTTTCATCTTCATTTTCCACCAGGAGGCACCCGGTGTGGCAACAGAGCCGGGATCCAGGTTGTGTGATGGGTGTGTGAGACATCAGTCAGGACTCCTTTGGTTTTTATGGTGAGAAACCCAACTTGAAGGAAAAGGGAGGGGTGGGTTCCCCATGAGGGCTCGCTTCCCCATGGCAGCGAGCTAGTCTCTGTGACTGCCCTACCATGCAGCACAAACCCCCAGATGATGATGAAGGTCATGGGCTCAGCCTGAAGACTGACACAGGCAAAATGTTCACAGGCAATTCTGGGGGGTCCCAGAGAACCTAAGTTCAGCTCTTCCTCTAGAAGAATGTCCAGTTCTCTTGGAGCCAGCAACAATAGGCAAGCAACAGCACTTTTTCAGAGTGAGTGGAGTCTAGGGTCTGCATTCCAGGGTGTGAGTGGAATTGTAAGCAGGGGGCAATGCTGGTGGTTCAGCCTCTTGGTCTCATCCCTGTCTACGTTTATCTGTGTTTTTTACATGGGGGCTCCACCTAAGGTCTTGGTTTTTTTTTATTATTCTTTTATTTTTTTTTAAAGTCTCTACTGCTTGAAAAAATAAATTAAAAGAAAAGAAAACCACAAATTTGAACACAGGGAAGCTTGTCTGCCCCTCACCTTTCTTTCTAGAACAGTGCAGCCTAGAGATTCCAGGAATTTTAGAAACATTACCTGTTTATTTCACTGGACGTGACCCACACATCCTGCCCACGTGCCCACAGTGAGACCTTGGTAGGATAACTTCTTAGAAGCTTTGAAAAAACATGACTCCCCGCAGGAGGAAGCCTCTGCTATTGAGACAAGCTCATTGTCAGGGAGCTGTACATGGCATTTTTATGGCCCATTAAGTTGCCAAGTGCTGTGGCTGCTTTGTACTGTTCACTCTTGGGATATCTCCCCAAGTTGGGCTGGAGATGGGGGAGCCTGGGGAGGCCTGAGCCAGCTTGGCCAGAGGTTCTGTCCTGCCTCTTCAGGGCTCCAGCTCCCTTGGCTTGCCCAGTGGGCACAGCAGAACCAATATCCTGTCTTTCTTCTGCCAGACTACTGATAAGGCCCTCTACCTGAATCTTCTGGTATCTTCTGGAGAGAAGGAACCTTTAGTTCCCATGTACTTCTTGCGAGCGACAGGAGCCTAGTAGGGCCGATCAACATGCATGCTCAGGAAGGAGAGGAGAGGGTTCGAGGTCTCCAAGAGGTCCAGGTGGAGAGTTGACATCCAGGTGTGTCACTGGACAGAGAAGAGTGGGAACACACGCCTACCTCGTCAGAAAAGTGGTGAAGACGCCTCGCCACGTGAACCCCCCCCAACTCCCCTGCTTCCCAATAAAGGCCACACAGTGCTGTTCGTCCAGATCTTCTGCAATCTGGGGGATGCTTTACACACTAGGAGGAAGACTCTTGTATTGGTATAATCCTCTCCCTCTGCAAAGCGCTAAAGTGTGAGCAGAAGATAACAGACATGTGAGACCGTTCGGCTTGGATGATTTCTATCAGGCTCAGGTCTGGGATTAGTAGACACAGGTCAAAGGTCACAGGAAAATCTCCCTGAGCGGAAAGTGGGCACGGGGTTCCACGAAGTGTGTATGTCTTTCCAGCTTCCCTGCCTTTCCCATCTTGCTGGTCCCTGCAGGTGTGCCCGATGGTGGGGCTGGGCCAGAAGGTGGGGGAACCCTGCCTACTTTGGGGATTTGGGTCTCCTCAGACAAATCAAAAGCACTGGGAAGTAGGGGACTGGGCAGGGTCTCAGGCTGTTGGTTGGATGAGGGACCAGAAGACCCCAACACAGAGCCTGGTCCTCCACCCCTAGAGCTGCATGACCCTATGCGTTATGGCCCCAAAGGCCTGGAGTGGACAGGTGTGGAGTTAGTAGCACTTGCCCACTAGGGAGTATCTGATGGCCTTAGGACCACCCATATCAGACAGGGCCCTGGAGAACCGCATGAAAGGAGCAAGCTGCACCTGTGGAGGGAGCACATGGGGAGACCCTGAGGCCAGCCTCGTGCTGTGAGCCTGCAGCTGGGACCATGCTGTAGGATCTGGTTGGGAGAGCCAGGAGCGTCCTCATGTTCTAGGTCCACCATCACAAAGTACCACCAACCGGGGGACTCAAAGAACAGACATTGACTGTCCCCCAGTTCTGGATCTAGAAGTCTGGGATGGAGGGGTCTATAGGGCCAGTGTTTTTTCTGAAGACTCTGGAGAAGAATCCTTTCTTGCCGCTAGCTTCTGGTGGCTGCCAGAATTCTTTGTGTCCTTTGGTTCAAGCTTGTGTTGGTCCAACACTGCTGGTGTCTTCTCATCGCCTTCTCCCTCTGTGTCTCCAGTTTCTCTGTAGCTAAATTTCTTTCTTCTTCTAAGGACAGCAGGCATTGGGTTTAGGGCCCGCTCTCCTCCAGTACGAACCCATCTCTACTGGATCCTATGTGCAAAGACCCTATTTCCAAACGAGGTCATGTTCACAGCTCTGCAGGGTAGGACTCCAACTAATCTTATTGAGGCACAGAACTGTACCTGTTCCAGGAGGAGAAGAGGACGACAGAGATGGCCCCAAACTGGACACTGGTCAGGAGCACCAGTGCTGGCCCTCAGAATGCTCTGGTCCTTCCCTGTCTGCCCACAGCACCAAGCAAATCTCCACACACTCCCGTGACACTCGTGTCATTGGCCAGCAGTTGGAGGCAGTAACACACCTTCTCATGAGCATCTCTCAAACTCCTTAGGACCCAGCCCAGGTTCCAGCTCCGTGGCAAGGGCTTCTCTGACCCTTCTCCTAAGGAGGGTCCTCATTTCTTCTTTGGCTGCCCAAGGCGTCTCTGTTCAGTGTCTCCATGGCCCGTGGCATCCATCAGCTTACTCCTTTGTGTTCCCTGACCTCCAGGGCTGGAGCTGGGTCTGTTCGTTCTGGTTTTCTCCCTCTGAGGCACCTGGCACAGGGGAGGCCTTTAGCGCTGGCTGCGTGAGAAAGGACCATGGATGGACATACGGGTGGGTGGGTAGACGGACGGAGGCGGAGTAACAGGAGTCTCCCCTGACCATCCCCACCCCCGCTGGTGCATCCCCTTGCCAGCCTGCTCTGCTCAGTAGCATTTTCATCAATTATCACAGCATCTGCTTATCTGACCGTTGTCTCTCTGCTTTCACTAGAATGTGTGCTCTGTACAAACAAGCATTTTGCCTATTTCTGTTTTACTACTGTATGCGCAGTGCCTAACATGGCCATTTTTATAGGTCAAGGTGAATGGAAGAGCGGGTGGGTTTTGGGGGGGTTGGAAGTGGGGAGCCTAGCGGGAGCGTGTCACTGTGATCACAGAGTCAGTGGGTTGCAGAGCCGCCCGAGCAGAGCCATCTCTGTGCAGGCTCCTTGCTCGGTGAGTTCGTTGGCCCTCGCTCACGACACTCTTCCCCCAGGGACAAGGCCCTTGCACTCCCAGCCTGGGGCCTGCAGCCTGCTGGGCTTGCCTTTACTGCGCAGAAATACTGCCCCGGGTTGTGAGGACCCGCCTCAGCCTGCCCTGGGATGGGCGGACTTCACATAACGTGTTTCTGCAACTGGAGCCATCAGGGACTGGCCCGCAGAGCTGCATCTTAACGTTGCCGACCTCCGAGCCGGGTGTGTGTGTGTGTGTGTGTGTGTGTGTGTGTGTGTGTGTTGCACGTGTATTCAGCCAGTGCAGCATGCAGAAGGAGTATTACCTTCCCTCTGTCCCTGGAGAGGCTTGGTTTATATAATCTACTTGTCTCCCAGGCCCATTTAGTGAGCAAAAGTGGTCAGAGGTTGGGGGTAGACTGCAGCCAGGTTTCAGAGGGCTGGGAAGAAGGGTTCTGAGCGGAGAAGTGGAAGAAGACCAGGCATCGCCGGGGGTGGTCACCGGGGGTGGTCCAGCATAGCGCTCTGTGACGGAAGACTGTGGAGACCCGCCAGGCAGCTGGTAAACCAGAAGGCCGGTGCTCTCATTTATGGAGGTGTGGGCGCCCTCCCACCTGGACTGACATTACCTGGACTGACATCCATAGGGACCTCTTTCAAAGCATGGAGTGGAAGAATTTGTTAAGCAAAGAATTACAGCAAAGGCCACTCTCTGCTCTTAGAGGGTAATTCCACCAAGCCTGATAAATTTCTCATTCTCCACTTGAGGGATAGATTCTAAAAAGCAGGGAGGGATCTCTGGTGTAAAGCCAAAGCCCCATCTCCCCTGGCCAGGCCTGGAGATACCAGTGCACACTCCTTTCTGGATTCTCATTAGTCGCACTGGTCATTGGGTGCCTCTTGCCTAGGATGTGCCGCCCTTTGCCACCCTGGCTTATGTAAAATGTTTTAGGGCTGCTGCTTCCTGGAGAGTGATTGAGTGAGAAAGGAACACATTCCTTTGAGGCTGGATCTTCTTTCTTCTTTCTTTTAACACTTGGGGTTCCCTCTACCCAGAATATACTGCCCCCGGATTTTCTTCCCACCTTTTTAAATTGAGACATGATTCACGTTACCCTGAAACTCACCCTTTTGAGGCATATGGTTAGTTGTTTTTTAGTATATTCACAAGGTCGTGCAACCATCTAATTCCAGAATATTTCCCTCACCCAAAAAGAAACCCAGTACTCATTAGCAGTCACCACCCCCTTCCTCCCTCTCCCCAGCCCCCGCCCACCACTGATCTGCTTTCAGTCTGCAGATGTGCCTATTCTGGACATTTCGTAAAGATGAGATTGTACAGTGCATAGTCTTCGGTAGCTAGCTTCTTTGCCGGAGCGCAATGATTCTAAGGTTCACCCACATCACCACATGTATCAGAACTTCCTTCTTTTTAGGGATACCTGGTGGCTCTGCTGGTTAAGCGGCAAACTCTTGGTTTCAGCTCAGGTTGTGATCTCAGGGTCATGGGATCGAGCCCCACATTGGGCTCGAGCTCAACAGGTCTTTGCTTAAGGATTCTCTCTCTCCATTTCCCACCAGTCTCTCTCTCTCTCTCTCTCTCTCTCTCAAACAAATAAATAAATCTTAAAAAAAAGAAAAAAAAAGAAAAGAATTTCTTCCATAGCTGTATAATATTCCATTGTATGGACATACCACATTTTCTTATCCAGCTGTCGGTTAGCAGACCCTCGGGGTGTTTCCAGTCACAGCTGTTGTGAGTGAATGATGTTGAGGTGAACATTCGTGTGCAGAGTAAAGAACTTCTGCCAACGCAGATCAGCAGGCAGCTAGCCTGATGGCAGGGGTGTGACTGAGCACAGATTTCCTCTTTCTTCATCGGCTGGCCTCGTCTTTGCCCCTGTTGACACCAAGTCACCCTCGTCTTAGAAGGAGCGCAGGCAGTATCCTGAGTTGCCTGTGTCCCTTGGTGTCGACCACCTGCCTGAGAAGCAGAGTGGATGATTGCAGAAGGCTCTCCAGGGAAGCCAGTGTGAATTGTGTGCCTGTCTCCTGCAGGAGCCCCTGAAAGTCGAATGCAAGGCACTTACTCATTCATTCACCCAGTCCAAGTGGTCTTGAGGGTCCTCCAGCACCCGGGCCTGGATTGCTCCTAGGGAGGGAGGGCCTCAGAAGTGCAAGATTTTGTCCTTTGTCACTTCTTTAACGGATTTCTGGCCTCGCCGTGAGGTCTGCCAGCCTCGGGCCAAAGAAGGCACAGGCCGAACTTCTGCCTTCCTTTCCCAACTCCGCAGCTGGGTCACCAGCCCTCTGCTCATCCCTCATCCCTTCCCTAACCTGAGCTCCCCCATCGCCGGGCAAACCACCTCAGTCTCTGTGCCAGGAACTGGGGGCTCCACGAGGAGAGGGACCAGTGCAGCCTGGCCGGTTTGGGCCCACCCGGCCCTGAGCTGAGTGTCAGGACGATGGGGAAGATGATGAAGGTGAGGGAGATGGAGAAACCCCCGGAGAGACCTACAGACGCTTGCTCCATACCAGGCCCTAGACTACGTTCTTTTCAACCTTCATCAGCTCAGCTAACCCTCACCGGGACCCGAGGAGGCTGATGCTCTTATGACAGATGTGCAAACCGAGAGCTGTCGAGGGGAGATTAGCTATCGAGGTCACACGATCATCGAAAGGGAGAGCCGAGAGCTGGCTGCTCCCCGTACAGCTGCAGAGCCCATGCTTAGACTACTGTGACCTCGTCTACGTGTGCACACATATATATTGATTGGGGGGGGGAGATAGATGGATGGACACTTCATTAGAAGCCCTGAGTGGCCAGCAGGTCCCCTGGGCCACACTGAGTTCGGGGAGAGCTAGGACTGCAACTGCGTTGGAGTCCCGAGGGCGGCTGCCTCCTGCTACGGTGCATGGAAAATGAGGACAGGGTGCAGGGCAGAGCCCCGGACTCTGAAGCCCCAACAAGGGCGGCCGCACGTCCCGGGCTCGTGGAAGACCCAGGGCTGCGGACAGCTCCTTCTGCCCGGCCCCGAGGTGAGGTCCCAGTCCAGGCCGCCAGCTTGAAAGGGAGCCTCAGCTTCCTTCCATTGTCTGCGTGGGGCACACCCAGTGTGTTCCTGCGGTGACCCGAGGCCCGGAGGGAGGGAAGGGGCCAGCCCAGAGCTGGGTCAGGATGGGAGAGGGGAAATGAGAGGGGAAGACGTGGTGCTTTTCCTTGTTTGTGTTTTGTATTAAAGAAAAGCAAATAATATCCTTTGAGAAAACCATTAAACAAAGCACATCCTAAGGCTGCAGAGGCCCATTGTGGCTGTCTGGAACCCAGAGTTCATTCATGACTTTTCGGCCAGATTATTGGAGGCGAGGGACAGGGTAGGAGGCAGGGGTTGTTATGACAATGAATGTTGAGATGTGCATCCCCTCCCTGGACTCCGTAGGAGGTTAGGCCGTGATGCATCCATAATGCTAGAGTCCCCTGTCCTCCTGAGCCTGTTGCCTGTTGTCCTCCTACTGCCCCACCCTGGGAAGCTCCTTGAGACTGGCCAGAGCTGTCAATATCCAGCCCACCTCGGTTGGTGGCTACACCCTGAGAAGGCAGCCTGATGGGACCCTCCATGGTGGAACCTGCAACTAGAGGGCTGGTACCATAGAGGATCTGGGCCTCAGTCTACCCATCTATAAAGTGCAGATGGTTGGGCTAAAGGAACGCTCACTGACCACTCTGCAGCACACTGGGCCCTGTCACTCCCTCTTACCCTGTACGTGTGAAGGGCCTTGTGGGCCACATGGGGGGTGACACTCCGGGTGTAGTGTGCATCAGACCTGTACACGGGTATCCCAGACCCAAGTCAGACTACCCCCTCCCCCCAGCCCTCCAGGCCCAGGTCCCCTCCACCACCCCCTGCCCACCCCCACCCTTACAGGTTGCCCATAATATGCCAGTGCTCGCACCCATGTCCCACCGTGACACACTTTCCTGCTGGGGGGAGGGCGATGGTTAAGAACAGAGCTGACCATCAGCCCAGCTTCTGCAGATCATTCTGCCTGGGGCCTGGCATTGACAGAATCAGCCCCCTGTTATAAGCAGAGGGTCCATCTCTAACCTTGACATAGGTGTGTAGTTATTGTACCAATGGCAACGTACAAAAGATTTTACCCAGTTTAAAGTTTAAAAAAGCATTGAAGCATTATCTTGGGATTTTACCCAGTTTAAAGTTTAAAAAAGCATTGAAGTATTTTGCATTTCTCCTAAACACTCCCCAGGAGTATGAGGAATAAGGGTCTTGAGGCGGAATTGGACAGGCCATCCTGGACCAGGGTGAGGCAGCCGGTGTTCTAGCACACTGCATCTCCATGACACTCGGGGTTTGCAAGGCACTGCATCTCCTTGATCCCCTCGACAGCCCAGAGAAGATCCTGACATCCCCAGTGTGTCAGGAAGCATAGAGATGTCATGAGCGTTCAAAGAGTAACTTGTCCTTGGTCATGCAGCCATGAATCCGGGACCTGGCCCCAACTCCGTCACTAATTCTCCACGAAACTTTGAGCAGGTTCATTCATCCCTCTGGCCCTGAGCGTTGTCATCTGGAATTTGCGTGACTGGATATAACACATTCTGAGGTCCCCTTTGTGTCCCTACTGTTCTTCAGTCCTGTAATTCCAGCATCGTTGCCTGGTGGGAAATTGACTAACACAGTTTCCATTTCTCAGTCTGGATTTGGCGGTCAGAGTCTAGTCTTTCCAAACTCCCGATTTCCTTTTGGTCATAGACGTTATCATCAATAGTTATGTTTAAGAAGGTCTTTGCTCTCTTTCACAAGTTACTCACGATCCCCCTTCCTCCCACACCACACAGGGCTACCACCCGATGCCCCACGAAGTGGAGATCGCCCACACGAAGAAGTTGTTCCGACGGAGGAGAAATGACCGGAGGTAGGAGAGACTCCGTCAAGAGCTTTGGGTTTTCTGTCCTTGGCCGGCCGTCTCTAGTTCCATTAGTTCTGACCTGGGTTTTGCTTTTCCTGGGGACCCACTGATACCCATGAGATGAAGTGATGGGGTCAGGTACCAGTTGGGAAGTGGGAGCCCCACTTCTCGGAGCTGGCCCAGGAAACAGATCCCTCCAGGAGGCCAGGGACAGGGTGCTGGTTCCACAGCTCAGGAAGAGAAAGGCTCTTTCCATTTGCAGCAAGGACAGCAGTCCTCAAGGGACTAGGTCCCAGCTAACATGTGTTTTGAGACATGGCCTCCAGGAGGCTCTGAAGCTCACGATTCCAAGGGCATCTGTGTCTCCTGCTCTTCCCTAGTCACTGCAAGTTGTCACTGGCTGTGCTCGGCTCTGTGGTGACAGGCGACCAGCAGATCCGCAGCCACGCGTGCACCTGCTCTCCAGTGCCTGGAGGAGCAGAACCCAGGGTCTCCCCATAGTTCGGCGTGCTGGGTGATAGCAAGGGGCCAGAAAAAAAGTGCCCCGAGGCAGCTGGGGCTCGGAGTCCCAGGAAGACCTGCCTTTGTTCCTGGGGAGACTTTTGCGTGGAAAAATCTTCGTGGTAGATTTCAAGTGGAAAACTCCAAGTACAGAGCGATGTTTGTAGTCTGTGGACGTTTGTAGTAAAGCAGGGTTAGAGTATGTTTTCTGTGTGGATATGCATCAGTTATTTCTGGTTGGAAACATTAGAAAAAAGGAAGGAAGGGAAAGAGGCAGGAAAGAAGGAAAGAGAAAAAAGGCTTCTGCCCAGGGAATTAAAATGAGGCGTGTGCCTCTATAGGGAATCACTTCTTGGATCAAAGGGATGGCCTGTGGTTTTACCTTTAACGAACAGAATATTCTTAGAGAACCAAGGGAACAGTCTAGGCGACATCCCTTCCTTGCAAAGTGGAGGTGCCTGTTCTCCTCCTGCCCCCTTGAAATGAGGGCCATGGCTGACTAGGGTCCCTGGGCCTCCCCTCCACACAGGGGCCCTGAACAAGGCACGTTGGGTGCTGGCCACAGCTCAGGCCACCTGGACGACGGGTCCCCAGGACTCGTCGTCATCAGCTGGTGGACTTAGCAGGTCAGAGG
The DNA here is from genome assembly GCF_011764305.1 of Mustela putorius furo. Taxonomy (NCBI): domain Eukaryota; kingdom Metazoa; phylum Chordata; class Mammalia; order Carnivora; family Mustelidae; genus Mustela; species Mustela putorius. Next base: position 41,717,441 of record NW_025422010.1, read on the forward strand.
CCCTCCCAGGAGACAGGAATCACACCACTAACTAGGAGGAAGGCCATCCTGGCTTAGGAACCAGAAACACTAGGCTTGTTATGAAGCAGCAGGGAAAGGGGAAACTGAGCCAGGAGCGTTGGACCAAGCCATGACCAGAATCATTGACCAGAATGATTACTGTGTGGACCGCCTCAGTGCTGTGCTGCTTTGCCAAGATAATGCCTCATTTCTGGGCTCCTAGAGGAGGGAAGAAGAAGGGAGCACATCTCTAAAAGGGGAATGGGGCTCTCGGGCGACTGGGGAAGAGGGAGAGTAGAGGCTGGGTGTCCCTCCTCCCCTGTCCCCCAGCCCGGTCCCGAGTCTGTGTCTGGAGGTGCGGGGAGTCCCCGAGCTTTGAATGTACAGTCACCCCCTGACCCAGAAGCAGCGGCAGGCTGCTGCTCTCCTTCCAGGCCAGCCACACCTTGGCTCGTGGACCTGGCCGCCTGTCTAAGCGGGACCCCCCCCCCCCCCGGACAGCGGTGGGCCTCCGGAAAGCAGCCGCTGCCCCAGGAATATAGGAAGAGGGGTGTGACAGGCACACACGGGGAAGCTGACCTTCCGCCGGGCCACGCTCGTGTGAACGAATGCCCGGTTAGGTCAGCGCACCTCGCAGAGGATGTGGACCCGGGACGGGGTCCAAAGCGAGGCAATAAAGATGATTAAAGGGATGGAAAGTATGTCCCGGGAGGAGAGGCTAACGGGACGGGGCCGGGGAAGAGGAGTCTGCAGGGAAAGCACGGTCACGCCAATAAATTCGTGAAAGATTTCCACGGAGGCTAAGAGCAGCTGCGTCACATTCAGAGGGACCCAAACCAGGGGCAGCCAGCCGGTAATGAAAGAAGTCGGTGTTCAGCTAGACCCAAGATGGGCTCGGGGAAGAAACGGCTTGGTCGCTGAAGCTGGCCTGTGTGGTGCCTTGTAGCCTGGAGCAGGAAGTCTGCTTCCTCTCCCCGCTCCGGCGGGAGGCCAGGCTGGGCGTGCCCTTGTTGCTTTTCGTTCCAATTGTTGAAGTCAGAGACGCATACCCTGGAATTAGACCCTGGATGTGAATTCGGCCTCCCCCATTCACTAACTCTGTGACCTGGGCAACTTGCTGCATGCCCCTATTTCCCCTTCTGTAAAGTGGGTCTATGAAGTGGGAGGCTTGAACGATCAAATCCTTCTAAGGCCCCTAGAAACGGGCTTAGTGCCGGCCCGTTCTTGAGTCCAAGGTACACAGAAAGCTCCACAAGGTGAGGGGTGAGGAGATGGCTGCAGAGGGGCTGGGCTGTGCCCTGTGATCTCACTTAGGAGCCCAGGGAGCTTTGCCCTGCATTCCCTCCAGGGTCAACCACCCAGGCAGACAAGGCAGGAGGGCCCCTCTGCTCCCACACTCCAGGGGCTGCTCCCAGGGGCTCTGTGATTAAAGTTGAACTGTGAATGTCTTCTCCTTGTTTTGCAGAAAAAGTTTAAGCTCCTCAACAGTTCCTAGGTTGTTGTCCTGGAAAATGTTCTGAAAACTTTTTGAACAGCTAGTAACCACTTCTTTCTTTTGGGAAATGACTCAAAGATATTTGCTGTTTTCAGGCAAAACGATGCATTTCGTGATAGCAAAGTACTGAGTATTTCAAGTACTCCTCAGAGAGCAGCGGCCTTGGGTGCTCTGTCCCCGGAGCCCTGCTGGCTGGAGGGGGCCCTACAGAGGTTCCCCTCCTGCCCCAATCTACCCACCCAGCAGGTGCAGACAGAGGAGGGGGCTCCCAGAGGGCAAAGTCATGGCCATGCTGCTGACCCACTGCTTGTGTTGAGTGAGTGCTCCCCTGCTGGGCTGAGACATTCTCTCCACCCCTCCCCACCCCGCTCCATTTTGCAGAGTGAGCAAACTGATGCAACCAACAGCCAGCAGTGCCTGTGTTCCCTGGGAAGCTGACTCTGGGTTGGAGAGGAGCGGGCAGGGCCCTTACTGAGGCACATCCTTTGGAACAATAGCTATAGAAGGGAAGGGAAAGGAGCAGGGTAGGGCAGAAGGAGAAGCTGGGCTGCAGGGCAGTCTGGCTGGGGAGTTCTGACCCTTCAGGGAGGTGACTTCAGAGCTGTCCCACGATGGAGTGAAGGAGCAGGTCTTTATGTCCTCACTGCCACAACCTTATGCCGGCAACTGTCATCGCCCAAGGCAGTTTCCATAGGGGCTGAGAGCTGGGGGGGTGTCTGCCCCAGCACGTGCAGCCGCTGGTGGGGGGAGAAGTACACAGTTCCTGAAAGGGAGACTGGGTGGTCCCTTACAACGAACACCCCAGTGGGAGCAGTACTTAACTCTCCTCCTGGGACTGATAGAGTGGTGCTCCGTACTACATTCTGGGCTCTGGAGCAGAGCAGGGAAGTGCCAGGCTTGGTCCCTGCTCTCCGGGGCCAGAGGTGTAGCTTGCACAACCTCTCTGGCTCCTGAAGCCACCAGAACGTGGTGTGTGACTGTGCAGCATCTGAGCGTTCAGAGAAAGGAGCCAGCAGGGGATGGCTGAGGAAGGCTTCCTGGAGGAGGTGGGCTTTGTACTAACCGTGAAAGAGGATTTGGAAGGGGGGTTGGGAGGAACGTGAAAGTTGCCACAGCTGGACAGGTGCGGGAACCAGGGATTCCTACCACCCCCTAGAAGTCACCCCCCACATCTCCCTAGGCACAGCCCTAGGTGCTGCTGCCACCACCCCAGCTGAACTAAGTGGAAGGGAAAAGCCAGAGTTCCTGATTCCTGATGGGCCCCAGCCCAGGGTGATACAAGCCCCTGTCAACCCTCCAGAGCCCAGCCTCTTAACAGAGCGGGGCCTCGAACATAGGCACGTTCCCTCCCACGCTGCCCTCACAGCTGGGGACACAGGAGAGCCGTTCTCCAGATTAATCTCTTTCATTAAGTGAGGTCTCAGAACGGTTCATTGGCTGCATGTGCAAAGCAGATTTGGAAGGAAGAAGGAAAGAATGCTGTGGTCATCCAGCTATGGTCCTGCTGGGTGAGGAGCAGGAGAGCGAGCTGTCCCCACACTTCTGCACGCCGCCCCTCCCTGGGTCCCCAGGTGGTGCGATCGGACCACATCCTGGACACTGTAGGGTGATTGGAGCCTCTGGCCACTCTTGCTGCCTCTGTCCTATGAATGACCATGACCGTGGCTCGGTGCCCTCTAATTGTGGAACCAATTAAGAATGTCATCCCTCCTTCCCTTCCTCTGCCAGCAGGTGCCCAAACCCTCCCTGGGTGCCCGGCTCTTTCCCTAGGGGCAGAGTGTCAGCCATCAGGTTTGATTTTGCAAGTTCTCTGTGACATCATCTGGGTCACTGATAAAAATGAACATGACATCTGGAATTAGGGGTGATGGATTTGCAACTTGGTAAATAAACTAAAAATCCTGAATTATGTCATTTAAGAGGGTAGATTTTGTTGTATGATTTACATATCAATAAAAATTTTTTAATGGATAAGTCCAGTCCCCAGACAGAGTGATGCGACAAACCCCTGGAAACATTCCTTGAATCTTGATGTCTGCAGGGTTCCCTAAATGTGTCAGGCAAGTGACCCTTTCAGAAAAGGCAGTCCGTTTGGTCTGGGTTTGTGTAAATCTGTGCTAGCCATTAGTGGTGACACTGTTTCTTTCGAATCATCTATTTGGGACTCTCTGAGAGAAAGAATAATTGTATTTTTCTGGTTTTTTTGTTTTGGTTTGGTTTAGTTTTGGAAAATTTGAACTGTATGCACACGGCTACAGTCTCTAGCACTTCGTTCTCCAAGATTCCTCAGATGTGTTCCGGGGCCATTTATGACCTTAGTGCAGAGTTCTCTTTTCCTGAACAAAATTGCTCCATCCCTTGGGCAAGAAGATGAAAACTCAGAGTCCCCGTCGTCTCCCACCATCCTGTCCTAGGTCCTGGGCGCCGTAGACTTGCTCCTCCGGGTCTGCCTTTCCTGGGCCAGCACTTGTCGCCTGACAGAAGTCAAACTTTTGTTTCAGCTGCCTCCTTAATTGTACATCATCTTCCTCAACAACCTTGTGCTCCTGCCCTCCTTCTCACTCAGAAGATGAAAATACAATTTAGGACCATCATCCGCCGTTGGTTGGCCCACTCTTTGTCCCGTCCTGATGACTACCCCATACTTTGATGGTCATCGCTGGGTATGGGCAACCCCTCATTCCATTCCAGAATCACTTCATCCCTCCTTCTCCTCAGTTCTAGGCTCAGGGGCGAGGACCCAGGGATGCCCTCTGCCTCCTTAACCCCCTTCCTGTAAGTCACAGTTGCTTAGGGGAGCTTGCCACTCCCTTCAGCGCCACACATGACCCCTGCAGTTGTGGAGGTTTATCTTGTAAGGATGTAAGCTCCAGCTCTTGCCAACCAGGAATGGGTCAGGAGATAACCTCATTCAGAACCCTAGATTTAGCCATTGGCTCATTCACACACATTGTTAAGTTAGCCCTTTTGGAAGGAGAGTCAGTCCGCATTACCACAGATTGCACATTTGCAAATTTGCCTGCTTGCTAAAGCACGTGTGTAACCCCCAAAATCGGTATTCACAGTCCTTTCAAGGTCATTCATGGACATGCATGGGGCAGTGAGAAATTTGACTTGCCCAACAGGCACGTTCGCAGCCGAGGTCAGCTCAGGAGACGCCCCGCCTTTGTGTTTCAGCCCTCGACGCACAAACAAGCGTCCTTTTCACGATCGATTTAGCGCCATGATGTTCACACGTGTGTGCTTCATGTTGGTGACTTTGCTGTTTAAAGTGCTCCCAAGTGTAGTGCTGAGGTGCTTCTACTGTTCCTAAAGGCAAGAAGGCTGTGATGTACCTTCTGGAGACACATACACGTGCTAGATAAGTGTCATTCCCGCACGACTTATAGATAGTCCTGGTACCGAGACGCATTTTCAGGACCGATCGAGTGCTGTTGTCCATGAGTTCACCACTGAGGCATCAACACTCTATATTAAGCAAGGTGTCTTTGAGCAGAAACACATAATGTAAAGTTTATGGATTGATCAAATGGGGAAAATGTGGCGGCCAGGGTCTCGCAGAAACCTAACCCTGTATATCCCCTGGGAGCAATGGTTCGGTATTCCCTAATTCGGTGTTTGCGGGACTTTGTAGAACTTTGCTCCTGTAAATCGCTCTTGAAAGCAGTGTGGGGAGGTGGTCAAGGTAAAGGAATGTATTGTGAGGGATGGGATTTCAGACCTAGTGATTTATCCTGTGTGGCTGGTGGTGGCAGAGCTGGGGGCCAGAGAAGGGAGGAGCAGAAGACCCTTCCTCCCCGGGACGTCCCCTGGCTTGGGGTTCATAGAGGGGACCTCTGCTTTGTTCGCCTCATCCTGGGATGACGACATCCTTGAGCCTCCCGCACCCCCGGACTGCTTAGCACTGCAGTGACCATCATTGTCACCCTGTCATCAGGAGCCCAGGGGACAGCGCGACAGATCACGCTGCCATAGCCTGAGGTTTGTCTTTATATCCCAGCAAGGAAATTGCCCTCATTAAGTCCCTGCTAAAGATAGATAAGAAAATGGGACAGGCAGACCCCCACCTGGCAGGCAGCCCTGTCAGATTCGAAGCAACATGAGTCAGATAGGAATTATTTTTAGGCTCCTTCTCCTCCCTCCCCCACGCCCACCCCCAAGCAGGCACTCTTGGAAAGAAGAACAGCTCATTTCTTGAAACCAGATGTCCACATCCATGTCCAACGGATGTGAAATTCCAGCCCTGATAGGCCTAGAGAAGACCCCAGCCCCTGTACCAATCATGATGGCTGGATTCTCCCGTGGGCCACGTAGCCACCTTGCGCCGCGATCCTGGGCAGAGCTGGCTGTGAGAGGGCCTGGCAAGGCTGGCCTGTGACTCAGGTGACCAGTGTCCCTTCCCTGGGTGCCCTTTCTGGCCCCTCTTCCCTGGCACACGCTCCATGCTCGGGATTGGCTCTGTGCGTCGCACTTCGTGGGAAAGAAAACAAGAGCCCGGGACCCCTCTCCCAGGGGAGGGCCAGCATGTCCCTTGGGCCGGGGCCCGTATCCGTGGGAGGGCTATTTTGTGCATTTTGGCCGAGCTCCCAGGTGCCGGGCCTGCCCACCCTGGCCGTGGGCATCTACCCGTCTGTGCCCGCTCTGGGAAAGCTGAGCCTTGCCCTTCTCTGTTCCTTCTCTTGCCCTCTTTCCAGATCGTAGGATGTATTCAGACCCCATAGACACCAGATGGGGAAAGAGAGGGACCAGGAGGCGAGAGAGCTGGCAGAAGCAGAAGCAGGGTGCCCCGCACCTAGAGGCCTGGGCGGTGGCAGGGTTGCCGACTGGGAAACCAGCTGAGATTGAGGAATGCCACCTTCACGGGCTCTGTGCCTGGGACGGGAGGGAGGGTGGAGACCCCAGGAAAAGCCACCTGAGTGGGTTCAGTTTCTCCTCCTTGGGGACCTCGGTCTCTCAGTTTCGGCCATCGTGGGCATTCAGGAGTTGGCTCAGGTGTCCTCAGGTGTCAGAAATGTTAACCCCCAGCCCTGCCTCCCTTGTTGGAACTTGTGGAAACGGGCAACTCTGGGGGGCCCCCAGGGACTGGGCCCCGGGCACCAAGTCTGCATGGCCTTCCCTGGGGGTGTCACGCGTGGTAGGCAGCCCAGGGCTCTCGGCTTCATGACCAGCTCCCCCCTCCCTAGGCAGGGGCTCTCAAGGAGCTAAGGATCCTCCCCAAGCCGATTCTTCTTGCTGAATCCCAAGGACACTGACACACAGCCTGCAGAGGTGTGGATAGGTGACATCGATGGCAGGTACACAAGAAGTCCCGGAGGCCAGCTGGGGCTTTCAGTGCCAATAACCAGTGCCGCTGGTGTCTTCAACTCAGCCCCTGTGCCCTTTCCAGAAAGGTCTAGAAATGTAGGCCATTTCTGCTGCCCCGTGTGCATCTTTCAGGACCCAGTGTGGTCTAGGTCGGTACCCTACTACCCTGGCCACCTGGCCGAGTGCCCATACTCCCAGGGCTCTGGCTGCCAGAGATGGGATGCTGCCTGGGACCACCTCACTCAGAGGGCAGGCGGTACATGCCCCTGGTTCTGGGGCCTTTTGACCCGCCCTCCCGGGCAAGCCCAGCCCACCCTCACTCCTCCAGAAGTCACTCAGCAATTTAACAAGCATTTCCAGGATTCTGACCACATTCAGGACACACTGAGCCTTTTATGAAATGGCAGCTCCTCTTGTCTTGCCACCAGCCTTAGCAAGGAGATACTGGTTTTATTCCCACTTTACAGGTGGGGCAAGTCATTGGCACGGAGTGGTGCAGGAGCTGAGCCAGACAGCAAAGCTGAGCAGTCTGGCTTCAGAGCCTGTGTCCCCAACCAGTCCTCTGCGGAAAGCTCTCTGTCCCGCCCCCAGCATGCGCCGCCTCCCTCTTCGGGTCCTTCCCGGCCTCCTGCACAGCTCCCTAATGAACTCATGTGCCCCAGTGGTGAACAGCATGGGGCTGGTGTTTTCTAATGGACTGAGTGCAGAGCTAGTGCATAATTCAAAGGAAAAGTGAATGGCAGGGTTTCAGACGAGACCTTCCCGACAGAGCCACTCACCTTCTGCCTCCCGCACCCCAGCTCTGGCTCAGATGCGCCTGGAGAGCCCTTCCCTGGTTCAGAGGACTCGTGCATGGACACATTTAGGAGGTCCCTTCCGTAGCCAGGGTTATGGGGGCCCCACCTGGTGAGAAGCTGGAGGAGGGGTGGTATGAGTTCTGGAATGGTGGGCAGTTCTCCAGGGAAGGCCGTAGAGCCGAGCGCCCTTCCTCCTGCTCCCCCAGTCCCCGGGGGGCCGGGCCTAGGGTGCGCTCCCCAGGGTTTCCCAGCGAGGATGCGAGCACAGGTTTCAAAAATACCAAGGAGCCTTCCTGCCTGATCAGCGTCTACCCTCAGCTCCAGGAGTTATTTCTGAGTCTTCCCTAGTAATTTAAGTGTAGTCATTTATTCCAGTGAGTGTGTTTTAGGGAAGCCAAGGTGGCCGCTATTATGGTTTGGAGTATTTGGCGGGGGAAGGGGGGGCTGGTTTCCAGAAGTGATGCAGGACCTCAATTAGGCAAGACATCAACAAACAGAATTAAAATAACTCGAGAAGATAGACCCTTGGGTCTTCGGAGGTGATGCCTGTGCTCTGCCCCCTCCCCCCAAGGGGGACATGAAGACCAAGGTGTCTCCTGTCCCCTGCATGCCCAGGGGTCATCTCTCAGATGGCACCTGCAGACATCTCACTGCCCTTGAAAATGCAAAATGGAGGGAGCTGCCAGTTCTTTCCAAGTAGATCTGAACAGACAGCCAGAGAGACAGATAGCCAGAGAGACAGACAGCCGGAGCACCAGGAGCAGACAGGCCCACAGCTGTGGCAAGCTCTGGAGGTCCGCTTGTAGGTGGACACTCAGACTTACCAGCAGTTCAGGGGGAGCTTAAAACTTACAGCCCCCAAAACATTAACACCTGAGCAGTTTGGGGCAGAATTATTGATTATCTTCCTCCCACAACCCCCAGAAAGACATTGTTTTTCTTTCCGTTTTACAGACGAGGAAAGTAGCTTGCACAGGGTAATGAAGGAAGCTGCCAGCATGTAACCTTCCTTCTGAACCTTCAGAAGCCCCTACCAGTGCCAGCCAGAGCTGCCCCCTCCCCTCCACTCCCTGGAGGCGTGCCCCCCTTGCCTGAACCTGCCCCCCGTCCCCCCCACACACCTCCCTTCTGCTACGTGGGCTTCACTGTGCTCTCTGTCTGCGCAGGACCCCTCCCACCCAACTGTCGCCTTGCGGGTTCCCTCCCATCATACAGGTCCCACCTGCCCCACTCTCTACCCCACAAGGTCTTTAGGGGCCTCTCTGGTCCTCCTGCCTGACTTTCCCCACAGAGGCAGGCCTGGCCTGCACCCAGAGAGCTCTGCCTGCCTCCCTCCAGCTCTCTGGCTCACTGGAGCAGGTGCAGCATCAGAGGGACCTGAGGACAGGGGGAGGCCCCAGGAGATGCAAGAGCTGCTGGATCAGTGGTGTGAGGGAGGGCGGGGCCCCGCATCCTGAGCCACCTCTCCAGGTGAACACAGGAGCCCAGAACAAAAACAGCCCCCCGGGGAGGGGCACCTTATCCACAGTTACACCCTCCCTTGGGAATACGTCAGCCCCTGAGCTGTCTTCAGACTACGATTTTCAGCTGATTACAGACTTTCTGTTGGCCGGGCCGGCGCTGAACTCCAGGAAGATGTGTGGGACCCAAAACAAAGACGAGGCATGTTGTGAGAAGGAAAAAAACACAGTATGGGGCTGTGTGTCGGTTTGTTTGGTCTGGTGGCCCAGTGGCCACAGTAAACGTGTTCCAGACTGGCTCCATGCATCGGGGAGCAGATGGCACAGCCTCATCACCGGGAGCAGGACACCTGGGGCCTTTGAACCATGAGCTGCAGCCCTGGCTAGGAGGAGAGAGCGGGGATGGGCCAGGCAGAGGGCAGAATTCTGACTTTGCCCTGATGTTCTGAAAGGTTGGGGATGCTCAGTCAAGGGTGGGGTGGGGAGGTGATCGCTGGAACGTCTCTAGGCAGGGCCCACGAAGGCCAGCTCCCTCCGAAGGCCCCCCTGTCCAGTTCCCATGCCACCACCCTTGGGACAGCAGGGGAGCCTGGGGCACACTCTTTTGGCCGAAGCTCTAGTCTATTTTTACGGTGGTGCTTCTTCTGACACAATTGGAGGAAGCCACCTCTACCTCCCACTATTCCTGAGCAGCGCCTGTTGCCCCCAGGTTTTCTGATTTTGCCTCCCATCTTATGAACTGGCATGTCAGTGGTCGGCCTGGTCTTAATGGGTAACCAGAGCAGGTCACTTTACATTTGACCTGAGTTAAGAGAATGATCTAGGGCTGAGAGTTTCCAGCACCCTGAGACACCAGTACAGGGAGGGTTGAGAGGGAGGGAGGGAGGGGGTATGGGTTGTATTTTCTGAAGACAGGATTTTTAGCTCCTAAAGGCCTAAAACTGTCCCTCACTTTAAGCAGACATCCCTTGGGCCCCTACCTTCCCTTTCTGGAAGTCACAAAGCAGGAGTCACCGCAGCCAAATGTGTGGGTGGCCCCTTGAGTGTACAGACTTGTCCAGACTTGGTTTGGGGCTTGTTGCTAGACGTGGAGCCTCAGAGGCATTTCTGCACCTGCCCCGGGCATGTTTCTCATCTGTAAGAAAGGACGTTGACCTTCTAAGACTGTTCTGCAGCTCGAACGGGATGATGCTTGGAAAGCAGGTATGAGATGTCAAGGAGTGCACAGCCGAGGACCCACACGCGAGTATGTGTGTTTGCAGGGCACACGAGTCTGTGAGCATAGCTGTCTGTGTGTGACGGCTCCGGGAACTCCAACATTTACCGTGTCCAAGGAGAGTTTGCTGGAAATGAGCTTGGCCTGGGCGCTCGCATTGGTTATCTCTTGCTGTGTAACAAACGGTTCCAAAATGCAGAGCTTAAAACAAAAAACAGTTATGATTGCACGCAGTTTCCAAGGGTCAGGAATCCGGGAGCAGCTTAATTGGGTGGTTCTGGCTCAGAGTGTCTCTGGAGATCGCAGTTGAGTTGTTGGCGGAGACTGTGATCATCTGAAAACTTGGTTCAGATGGGACTGGAGGGTCCACGTCCAAGCTCACTGACGTGGTTGTTGGCATGCCTTAGTTCCTCAGTGGCTGTTGGCCGGAAGCTTCATTTCCTTGCAATGTGGGGCTCTCTGTAGGGTGCGCAGGACAGAATGAGTGATCCGAGAGAGAGAGAGAGACAGAGACAGAGACACACCAAGACAGAGAGAAGGTGTCATGTCTTTTACAACCTAATCTCAAAAGTGACTTCCCACCCCTTCTGCCGGATTCTGCTGGTCATACAGACCAGCCCCGGTATGGTGTGGGAAAGAAGGACACATGAGCCTGAATACCAGGGGATGGTGACCATCTGTATCTGTTTCTCGTTCTTTCTGTGTCATCGCTTCCCCCCCAACCCCCCACCCCCACTTTGAATGACCTAGTAAAATCCACCAGTAGCTCTGAATAGGTGTGAGGTGTTTAGTGTTTTTTCTTTTGCAGTTCAACTTCCAATCTCTCTGACAGTGCCTTCCTTAACCCTCCCCTCCATTCTTCCGTCCCCCGTCTGTGGCTCCTCTGTAGAGTGGACGTGAGCGAGCGTACTTCCTCCCTGGGGAAGGTGTTAAGCCAAAGGATGCTGCTGTCTGAGCTTTGGAACATACGTGTCCTCCGGGGGGTCCGGCAGGTACTTCCAGGGAAAGGGAACTTTCCAAGATACACACGCACTCACACTCACACACAGCCTTATTTTCCCTCAAGCGCTATCATCTCAGTCATCATAGAAGGTTGGGCTTTAATTGGAAGCATACTGACATCCTCGAATCTGGCAGATGCTGACAGGGAAGGCTGCCTTGGGTAGGAGAGAAAAGAATACAGATTTTTTTTAATGATTTTGTTTGTTTATTTAGAGAGAGAAACAGCACAAGCAAAGGGAGGGCGAGTCTCAAGCAGACTGCATGTTGAGTGGGGAGCCCCATGCAGGGCTCGATCTCACGACCCTGAGATCATGACTTGAGCAGAAGTCAAGACTCGGATCCTTAACCGCTTGAGCCACCACGGTGCCCCAGAAAGTATACAAATATTAGCACCCCAAGGAGAGATGTCTTCCAAGGAACACCTCCCAGCATCCCCACAGCAGGTCTGGGAAGCAAATAAAACACAGGCAGGTGTCCCCATCTTAAGAGTTATACAAGGGAGGCTCAGAGAGGCCATGCAGTTTCCTCAAGACCTTACAGAACTGACTCGGATACCCAGACGCTCTTCCACAGGATTCTGTGCCGTTGGCCCCATACAGGGAGACATGTGCTTCTCTTCTACCCGTCCCAGAATACAAGATGATTTGGGGTTGTCTGCCGTCTGAGTGAGGGGTGTCCTGCCTGGGATGGATGAGCAGATATTTTAGGGGTTCAGAGTAGCAGGGAGAGGAGAGACCTCCTTCAGAACTGGAAACAGTTTGGTGGGCGTCGCGGGGGAACCGTGGTGATGGGCGAGAGGGGGCCCTCTGTAGTCTGTCCCTTCCTGTCTGCAGCCCCCCCCCCCAACCAGAGGTACTTCAGGGCCCTCTGGCTCCAGGTGGAGTCGTGTAACAAAGAAATAACAAGCCCTCTGACCGAAGCTGTGCTGTCCAGTACAGTAGCCACGGTGGCTATTTGAGTGAGTTGAAACGTCAACTCAAATTTGTCCTTCGGTCACCCCGGCCACTTTTCAAGTTCTTGCTAGCTCCACAGAGCCGACGGTTACTGTGCTCGACTGAACAGGTAGAGGAAGTTTCCATCCTTGCCCAAAGCTCTGTTAGATAGCCCGGCTCTGCAGAAACCCTCCTGGGCCACAGAGAGCCAGGCCTGGGCTGGCTGGGGGAGGAGACGAGGCTGAGGTAGGACAGTCTGAGCATCTGGGTAGGGGGAAGAGGCATGGAGAGCAGAAGGAAGAAGCTGAGAAAAAGAAACAGGGGTTCACGGAGCACACATGGCCCCCAGGGGGGCTCAGGAAGGGGTTGCTTCTCTTTGTCCTGGGTCTGGGGGCAAGGAACACAAGCCACCGTGCTGGGCTTCCAGAGCGTGCAAGGGCCGCTGCTTCCAAATCTTTGCTCAGAAGCATGGCTGGAGGCAGACAGAATGCTACCCCTGGGGAACAGTCTTCAGACCCTCTCTGTGGGCCAACAGGACCCCTGGGAGCTGAGTAGCCTCCCCCACACCCGACGGGGACATCACTGAGAGAGGTGTGTGCAGAGTCCGAATTCAGTGACCCAGGGCACATCCTTGGGAACAGGAGAGGCACTGAGTTATGGAAACTGAGAATATAAACCAATAGAAGACCTTCTTAGTTTCGATCAGGTTGGGGCCAGCTTCCCAACTGTCCCCCCAACCACGGTCCCCTTGTCCCCATTATTGTAAAGTAGTTACTGCAACTGCTCCTTATGGTGTGCCCCCGGTCCTAGGCATCCTGTCTGGATCAGGGGTCAGCAAACTTACCCCATAAAGGACCAGAGAGCGAAACAAACTTCGTTCACTAAAGCAGATGGTGGGGGATTTGGCCCATAGGCCATCGTTTGCAAATCCCTGATCCAGATTTTCACAAATCCTCCAACAAGCCCAAAGAGAAGAAAATTGGTTTCTGCCATACAACGAAGACCAAGAAGCCAGTGAAGTCACGGTTCTCACTCTGCTCTCACATGTCTCATGTCCCCTGCCCCTCCCTGCTGAGAATGAGTGCCTTGGCCCAGGGTCCCTCCCTGGAAGAGAGGTAGCAAGAAAGCCAGAAGAGAGGGACTGTCTTGGCCCATTCCCCAGCATGCCCTAGTCCTTGAACGCAGCACTAGATCTGAGAGGTGCACATCTCGGGCTAGTGTGCTGGCCTGATGCTTGAGCCCAGTCTGATCAGCCTCACACACCCTATTGGCTGCCTGCCCAGAGGGGACAGAGGTCCCCGGGGATACATTTTGACCTGGAGACTGTAGGTCTTGACAAATGCTGCCGAGGGAGACCTCAGGATTCAGGGTAACCTGGGAGTAGCCGGGGACACCTAATGGTAGCCACAGAATTTGGGAGGCTAGAGGGAAAATCGAAGTCACAGGTATCCTGCTTCCCTGAAGTCATTAAGGCAGGGCCCCAGAAGGTAGAGGCGGAAGGAGAAGGACCAGCAGCGCGGGCGGCACGGTCCGGATGCGTCTTGCCGCAGCGACAGGGCTGGCCAGCCCAGACCCATGCCTGCCAAGGGACAGCCACAGCCTCCAGCATCCCCCTGGGGAAGCCTGCTGCAAAGTCTGTCCCCTACCACAGTGGGACCCCTTCTCGAAGTCTGCAGCCTGCAGCTAACAGAGCAGCCCAAAACCATCTGCCGGCTAAGAGGGCTCTCTTGCTCTTGGTGACCCACTCCTGACCAGCCCCCTTCTGGACATGCGTCTTCTCATTCAGTCTCCTCTGGAGGTCTTTGGGATCACAGCAATGTGTCTTCTGCAGACCAGGATGGCCCAGCCAGCCAACGCTGTCCCTTATGTGCCCTCTGCATGGCACCACCATGCCGCCGAGGGACAGGGCACCACCATGCTGCCCAGCTCCCCGCCAGGGTGTCTGTCTAGAGTTTAGCACAAGGAGGCACCCACTAATGTGAGCAGCTATCTGGGGGTGTCAGTCTTCTTTGTGCCTTCCATAGAGGCATAGTGGACCCTCCACGGGTTTTCCATCTGCACGTTGATTGTGTGAATAATCATCATGTGAATGAATGTTATCTTGAGAGGTGCTGGGCCTCGGCTGCCCGGACTTCCATCATTAGTGCCTGCCTTCTTTAAAATCCTTAAAAAGTGGCTTAAAAATCCACATTTCCTCTGTTCCCTGCAAGGTGTAGCTGCCCTCCTGGGGAAGTAATATCCCCAGACTCCTGGACACCTTCTCAGGACTGACTTTATGGAGATGGATGGCAGATGAGGGTTGGGGGCGAGGTGGGGCAGAGAGGGAAGTTGGGAACAGCACGAGGGTGGTAAAGGGGCAGAGGAATTAAAGGCCAGGCTTGGGGGTCTAACAACTGGATCTCGGTCCTGCCCGAGCGTGGCTGTGGTCCTGCCCGCCTGTTCTGGGAGTGGCAACCTCCCACGTCCATGAAATCCCTCAGACCCCCCTACGGGGTTGAAGCAGGTCCAGCTGGGCTCCTGGCCAGCCACTCTTCTCCTGGAGGAACCTGCTGAGCACAGGGTCGGGAGATGGACCCTCGGGGCTGTCGGAGCCATGCCCAAGCCCCACAGAGCCGCTGTGGTCAGGAGGAGTCGCGGGGACACGGGTGACCTGGCAGGAATCTCTGGCTGCCAGGGAGGAGGCTTACCAGCTTTGGCGAAGGCCTTCCAAGGTGGGCATTTACAATGCAGCTGGCCCAGCCCACCACAGAGCCACAGGGAGTGTCAGGAAGGAAGAAAATTCTCCCCGTCTGCCCAAGGTTTTTCACTTTGTAGGAGCAGCAATATGGGAGATGTGTCCTTTGGGCCACGCCTACAGGGACCAGGACCCTCCCCCACAAGCAAGCAGGTGCCCACACCTCAGAGTGGTCGCCCTGACTCCCCCTCTAGCCCCTTTCCCCCAGCAATCATGACTGGCCCAGCCCTTCTCCTCATATCTCAGGGCTGGGCTCAGGCATAAGCTTCTCCTGGGTAAAGGCCTACTTCCCATCTTTTTTTTTTTTTTTAAGAGAAAGAGAGAGCGGGACGCCTGGGTGGCTCAGTTGGTTAAGCAGCTGCCTTCGGCTCAGGTCATGATCCCAGCGTCCTGGGATCGAGTCCCATATCGGGCTCCTTGCTCCGCAGGGAGCCTGCTTCTCCGTCTGACTCTGCCTTCCACTCTGTCTGCCTGTGCTCGCTCTCGCTCACTCTCTCTGACAAATAAATAAAAATCTTTAAAAAAAAAAAAAAAAAGAGAAAGAGAGAGCACAAGCAGGGGGAGTGGCAGGCAGAGGGAGAAACAGACTCCCCGCGGAGCATAGAGCCGGATGCAGGGCTTCATCCCAGGACCCCGAGATCACAACCTGAGCCAAAGTCAGACCTTAACTAACTGAGCCCCCCCAGGAACCCCCCTGCTTCTCATCCTAAGACTCTGCATTAACAGCGGTCTTCATTCCAATGGAGGTGGATGGCAATTTGGAGTCCCACTAAAGAATGTTTGGCGATAGAGCCAGCCATCTCCCCGAGGCAGGATTAGGTCTCAGCAAGGCCACTGGGGATGTTGGGTTCTTCAGATGCCATGGAGACTTCCCTGTGAGCCTTGGCTCAAGTCCGACACAGGACGGGCTAGGCCGGAAGGGAGGCTGGGGACCCCATCCCCTCTCCCCAGGACTGGGAGTTGGGGAGACCTTCAAGGCCACTCCTTCTCTTGGCAATGACTGCCCACAGATATGGGTCAGGGCTGCCCTCCTTGAGTGTGGCTATGGTGAAAGAGATAATGTCAGCTTAGCTACGTGAGAATGATTCCAATCCCAGGATTCACGTACCTCCTGCTTATCATCAGGGCAGCATCGTAGGGCAGAGAGGGAAGTTTTGTTTCTGAGACAGAAGCCCTTTGCAGAGCTGGCCTCCCCACCTCACGATCCCCGGGTGGTAGGAGCCATGCCTGTGAGCAGGACCAGAAAGGGGGGCTTTGGTCAGGAAGGGGGGTGGTCTGCTGAGTGCCTACAGGCCTACGTCTGTCCCAGTGTGCAGTCTAGTCAGAGACAGAAGATGAAGATATGCTGAACAGGGGCACCTGGCTGGCTTGTGCGGTAGAACGGGCAACTCTTGATCTTGGGGCCATGAGTTTGAGCCCCACACTGGGCATAGAGGTTATTTTTTAAAAAAGAGATGTGCTGAACAATTTGCTTTGTAATGTGGTTGCATACATGTGTCTTTGTGTATGTGTGTGTATGGTGTGCCTCTGTGTGTGTGTGTGTGTGTGTGTATGTGTTTAATAGTACAATGCAGGCCATAGGCCCTGGGACTTGAGAAAAGGGAAGGATTTCTGGGGTTTACCGCAGCAGCCAAGAAGCCTTCCTGGAGGACGCAGAATGGGATTTGTCCCTTCAGTGGGGCCAAGTGGAGGGCAGGGGGATGCGATGCGAAGCGCATTCCTGGTAAGTGACTGAGCAGAGGTAAAAGCCCTGTGGGATTCAGAGACAGTGAGCAGTGCGGCCTGATGGGACAGGACAGCACCCAAGTAAAGAGGGCAGGTCAGGGAGGCATGCCGTCCTCCGAGAGCCTGGAAAGTGAGCAAAGGGTTTAAACCGAGCGCATGAAGCTACAGCTGCCTCTGGGATACTTTGCATACAGATATCCAGGCAGCAAGTCTAGGAGAGGACATCCCCGGAGGGGGACAGCAGGTGGCAAGGCACATGGTTGGAAGCATGACGCTCAGGGAGGATGGTACTGAGGACGAAGGCCACGATGGAGAGAAGCGAGGAGAGGGCACATGAACAGACTCTCTATCTCCTGGTGTCTCAGAGAGCCTCAGATCTTTGTCTTGGGTCCCAGAGCCCATTTCCCATCCTTTTAGGCTGAGGTCTGCAGAGCCCTAGATGGTGATTAAATTCCCCCATCAAGATAAGTCATGCTGAAAACGTCTACCCGGTGGTGCTAAGGTCTGATCAGAAGGGGGAGGTGCTCCCCTTCCACCTGCTGTGCTCCCAAGGAGCTCCGGCCTGGGGATCTGGGGCCAGAACAGGATACATCTCATGTGTGCTTGTGGAGGGGAGAACGGATGGTCCCGGGGGGAGGGCTGGGCCGGTTGTTATCCTGTATGTCAGAGGAAGCGGAGGAGTTGGAAAGGGCACACCAGGGTGGTCCGGCGGTTAGGATGGACTCATTCCTGGGAATGGTTGCCACGAAGTCTTTCCCCCGCTTCTCCATCGCGGCAACGGCTCCTTCCCGGAGTGTTATGAAAACCTGTAATTACCGAGCTGGCCCTGGGTGGGAACGTCCAGACCTCCTCGTCTTTCTTCCAAGATACACTGAGTCAAGACCCGGTCAGTGCAGAGAGGGGATGACTCTCCCCTGTTCCTTTCCGCATGGCCCCACGGGCTGTGGTTAATGAGCTTGGCAATTGTGGATTTGCCGTCTGCGATTCGAAAAGCGAAGGGCATAGTATAAGAGCCTGTGCCCCTCTGGCTCCACAGCCAGCTGTCCTGCTCTCAGCAATGCCCCGGGGCCATTCAGCAGACCCCCCTCCTCCCCCACCCCGGAATCCCCAGGGTTCGGGGCCCTCCCTGCCTCGAGCCGCTGCGAGCGGAAATCAGAGCTGCGGATAGAAGCTGGGAGAAGACGTTGAGCCCAAGCGTGTGAGGCACAGCTTAGTGGGAAGCCCCACCCAGGCTGCCACTTTGGGACGGCTCATAGTTTTGCTCTTTCTATTTCTTCCAGTGATTTTTCTTTTTGGCATATTTATTTCCTGGCCTCTTGCCTTTACATGTGTGAGTTGTGTTTGGGAGTGTGGGGAGAGAAGGAAAAACAGAAAGGATGGGTGGCTCCAGATCTGAAATCTTTTCCATGCTCATGCTCCGGGAACTTTCTGGATCTGCACCACTGTGGCCAGTGAGCCCCCAGGCTCCAGACGGCCCTTCTGGGGAAGGTGACCCTGGCCCAGCCTCGGGCAGGAAGAGTGCAGGAGCCTGCTGTCAGGGCAGGCCAGTCGTGGGGGCTCAGCCCTCGGCCATCCTGACCAGCTGCCCGGTCACCTGCTGTTCCACTCTGACTCTGGCATCTATGAACTCCCTGGAAATGTATTGCCCAGCTGGCTGCTCCTAGGGACCCCCTGCTTTGTAAGCACGCTCTTGCCTCCTGCTCACAGCTCTGTCTCCAAAACCCAGCCCGTGGCTCCTTTTCACCTAGCAGCCCTTTGCCACATGCGAGAAGCCAGTGAGGGGACACTTGCCTTCTTGCCTCCCCCTAAGCTGATTTTGCCAGGAACCATTTAAGATCAGCCTCTGTGCATCCTCTTAAAAACCAGAGTGTCCACTCCAGGGGTCACAGAGAATGTCTTTTCCACACCTCTTTCTTTGCAGCAAGAGGGCACGTCCGCACTTGACGTCTGCAGAGCCCAACTATGACCTGAGTCCGCGGTTTCTGCCCTGATACCTCTCCTCATGTTGACAAGGCCCCACTATGCCTATCTCAAGAATCAGGGAGTTCCAGAAGTTCAAAACAGGAAGAAACCACAGAATAACCCATTCTCTTATGAACTGTTGCACATGGACTCTTAGGGACTGCTTGCCGCTTACCCAGAGTGCTGGGGCTTGCTAGAATTGAACCACCATGGCACAGATGTTTCTAAAAATCTATGAAAGCTAATTAGGGGGTGGGTGGGGGGCATCCTAAAAATGAAAAGAGAGAAATGAATGACCTTAAATAATAGTAACTGAAAAAAGCAAAGTGGAAAAAGTATACACAGTACACTTGTGTTTCTCCCTGAAAAGGAGATACAAGTATACATTCCTATTGATTTATAGTAAGATAATGAATGGATGGGTAAACCAGAAAACTAATGAAATGGTTATTTATAGAGGCAAAAGGCGGAGAGGACTTTTTTTTTTTCAGACTTGACTTTAGAACTGTGTAAATAGTTTACATAGTTATAAATAAAAATTAAACGGAAATAAAAACAAGCTTTTTGCTGAGCCTAAGAGAGCAGGTGTGCTGCCTGAGCTAGGGTGTCTGGCCAGCTCCTGGGGGAGCCGTCTCCTTGAGCTCCAGGCTCCTGGATCCTCCATCCTCCTCAACATGGTAGAGTGGGTATCTAAGAGACTTCTCAAACTCAACCAACCCGAGAATGAGCTTCTAACCACCTCCCAGGCTCCCTGGTTCAGGTAACACAGCTCCATCCTCGCAGCTTCTGGGACCAAATACCTTAGAGACATCCTTGACTTCTCCCCTTCTCCTACCCGGGTCTAGCCCATCTGCAAGTCCTGCCAGGCCTACCTTCAGACCCAATCCAAACTCCACTCACCTCTCACCATCTCTGGTCCTGCCCTTGTGGCTCAGAGCACCATTGGCTCTCATCTGGATCATTCCTGTAACCTCTTTGGTCTCCCAAATTGTCTTTTTAAATGTCATTTCTCTGTTAAAAATCCTTCAGTAGTTCCCCATTGTACATACAACAAGAGCCAGAACCCTTTCAGTAGTCTACAAGGCCCCAGCTGACCTGGTTCCCATGACCTCTGACCTCATTCTCTACCATCCCCTTCACACTCTGCACTCCCAACTACCCCTGACCTTCTTGGAGGCTTTGAGCATGCCAGGAAGCCCAAAGGCCCCAGGGCCTTTGCACTTGCTGTCCCCTCTACCTGGATTGCTCCTCTCCCAGATATTTACATGACTCCTCCCTCACATCTTTGCTCAGTAGTACCATTTCGATGAGACCTGACAAAGGTGCAGCCTCATAACACAGATGCTTCCATCACACACTAGCACTCCTAATCCTCCCTCCTGGCTTCGTATTCTCCATAGAACTTAACACCTTCTAGTGTTGAACATGATGTGCTTCTTATGTTTATCATCACTTTCTCCCCACTAGAAGATGAGCTCTGCAAGAGCAGGGCTTTGTGTCAAAATACTCCTGACCATATCCCCAGGACTGGTGTAGAGTAGATCTCAGTAAATACTGAGGACAAGGAGGTAGCCAGCCTACCCTAGGGTCCCGACTTTATGCTGTTGGGGCCTTTCAGCACTCCGTTACGGTCCTGCCAGCTTTACAGTGCCCACCCTCATGCCGTGGCCCAGAAATAAGTCTGTTAGACAACCCAAGAGAGACTAGCATCAGCGTCCAGATTTGAAGCAGAAAGAAATGTTGGTTTCCAGCATCCACTCTGGGCCTTGGTTAGGAAGGCTTAGGCCTGGATCTTTGAACCACAGCTGGTAGAGGGGCAAAGGTGACAGATGTTAAGCCATTCTTTAGGGTCATGGTGGCCCATGTATAGAGTGCTCTTGGGAGGTGAAGTTCGGTTCAAGTCAAATCAGGACAAACAAGGATCCTTGACATGTCATTCAGGTGCCTCCTGTGCAGGGTATCTGGTCACGGGTTGTCCTTGAGTGTATAAGGTATTGGACGTACCTTCTTGACTCGACCGCCAGTGGCAGAGGAAGGCCAGGCACTGCCACCCCTATGTCCTCTTGTCTCACCTCATGGCAACATGAGAGAAAGAGCCCTGGGCTAGGAGTCAGGGCCTGGGTGAACTGTCTCTTTGGCCAAGGCAGGGCAAGAGCTTGATCAGGCCACCTACTCTCTGGGGCCTCCACTGATTCACTGGCTAACCAAGGGGAACTGAATCTGCTGGTCTCTAACCAGGCGGACACAGGGGCCTGGTTTTCCCAGGACTCTCCCAGTTTTAGCACAGAAAGGCCCGTTTCCCTAGAAACCCCCAGTCTTGGGCAAACTGGGGTCATGCTGTCTCTAAGGCTCCTCCCATGTCTGGGCATGTGATGTTGAAATTCCTTAGATGTCATCCGAGGGGAGTATTAATTACTCCTCGCCCTCCCCAAAACCCGTCGGACAGACGTGATTCCTCCTGGTGCAATAGCCTTGAAACAGACCAGAGGGACTTTGGGGGAGAGTTAGTATCGGGCAAAATGAATTATTGATGAAAACCGAGGTGTCTGGAGGGACAGGTCCAACCCAGAGCTGGATGCCAGGCAAGCACACTGACTCAGTGTGGCCTCTGACACCTTCAGGAGGGGCAGACTTCAGCATGATGGGCCTCGGGCTGGCCGCGTGCTGTGGGAGAGGCCATACTCCATCCCGCTCAGACCCCGGCCCGCCCCTCTTCATTCTTTGGCCGGTGGTGGGCTAACCTTTCTGTCACTCCTCTCAGGTCTCTTCATCTTAAAAAGAGTCAAAGAAATTCCTATCACTCACGGGAGATGGGGTGAGTCCTTGTGGCTGCCGCACCCATTTTGAATGGGTGACATTCCAAAATGGCGGCCTGACAAAGGAGAGACGTTGGAGGCCTGTGGGAGATGCTGCACTGTAAATAGCTATGGTTTCAAAGTTCACAGATGCCTTTTGTTAATGCTTCTGGAAGGACCCATGGGGAGAGCCATGCTGATATTTGGAATATAGACTCCTGTCTGCTCCACACCCGCTACCTCCTGTCCTCTCCCATACCCCAGATGCCTGCCTCACCACCTGGGATGGCCCAGATTGCTTCCCACTGACGGGCCCCAAGTCCGACCAGCCTACCCATTGTATTTAGTGAATTCTTTGAGAGCGTTTGAAGGGCTCTGTCATTATCAGTGCACGTGGTACAATGCACTGTGGTACAGTGCACGAGGTGGGAACCATGACATCCACATTCTAGAAGCAAAGAAACTGAGACACAGAGAGGCAACATAATTCACCTGGGTCACACAGCAAGACAGAGGCAGAGTCAGGTCCTGAATTTGGGGAGGCTGCCCGAGGGGCCTCCCCAGGACCCCTCCCTCTCTTTGTCTCTCAGCTCAGCTTCCTACACCCTCTCTTGGCTGCCAGTGATCCAGTGGCTCCCCCGCTCACTGCCCCTGCAGCCCTGTCCCTGAGCCAGCTCTTACCGTCCAATGTGTAGGCTCCTATACGACTTGTTCCAGCCAAAACCAAGTTTCCGCTCCTCCTCTGCCATCAGCCTGAGAGCCCCCAAACCTGGTCCTGACCTAACTTTCCAGAATCTCTTCCTACCACGCCACCCTCCCTGCCCGTGTGCCCCGTGTCAGCATGAGCCAGAACACTACCTTGGCTCTGACCAAGCCCAGGGCTTCCTGCGGGGCTTCTCATCACCCTCAGAAATCCCACCCACACTGTGAGGCGGCTCCCATCTTCCAAGACCCCACGCCACAGGGTCATACTGGCCATTCTTCTGTTTCCCTTGTGGCCCTGACAGCAGGACAACCGGGAGGAAGAAGGGCTTTATAGCCGGCAGTCAGGGACATGCGGCTACTCAGGTCATTGCCCTTGGCCTGCCTGGACGGTTCCTCTGTGTCCCCGGAGAGCAGAGAAGCTCTGGCTTCGGAAGGAGCGGGCTGCACTCCGTATACCTCTCTCCCGTGGTGGTCAGCCCTTTGGAATCCGGAGACAGCCAAGAACAGACCATTAAAAATTTACTAACAGGCTGTAAAAATATCACAGCATTCGAGGTTAGAGCTTAACGAGTCTCTAGAATTCATTCTCTCTAGCCTCCTCTAGTTCCTCTGCCAACTGTGGCAGGTTAGCTTGGGCTCTACCCAGCTTCTCACCCTCTTGCTGTGTGACCAAGGCAAATGACTTCACCTCTCTGGGCCTGTTTGGTCAGCTGTAGAGTGAGGATCCTAAGGTGGCTGTCTACCCCATAGGGTTGTGGGGATGATTGAATAAATTGATTTGTGTTCTTTGAAGAGTGCCTTGGACCTAGAAGGTACCACTCAAGTGTCATTCCTTGTCATAGTTTGTTGCTACTGTTGTTGTTATTACTAGAAAAGATAACTAGGGCCGAGAGAGGTATTTTCACTAACCCAGGGGCACATAGCCAATAGCCACAGAGCTAGAGTGGAGCCCCCAGTGGCCCACCTCTGCTCTCCAGCTCCTGACTCCCCCCCTGTGCCCCTCTTTCTCTTTTGTTACGGGTATTCAGACAATGGGTTATCAGTGCCTGGGAAGGGAAACTGAAGGAATGAGAACAGGACCCCCTCCAGGCCCAGCCCCATCCCATAGCTTTGCAATGCCTCCCCGCCCCCAATCCCATCACTTCCTCCTCGCCAGGCCAGTAGTTGGAGCCCCACCTTCATTTCCCACCTGAAAGGAAAGGCCTCACTGAGCTATACAGAGAGACTCTGCCCTCAGACCATGCCCACCCCTGAAGAGAAGACAGAGCAGGTGAATGCTGCTGGGACCAAGGCCCCCTGAGGACACCCTCCGAGCCCTACCCCCCCATCCCAGAAACTGCTTCCCACGACCCCGCCATGAGAGCCCAACCATCCATTCCCAGTAGATCTTGATACTTCCCCTAGTGATCCTGGGGGGTGCAGAGCCAGAAGGGGTTCTTGCCCACCCTCCAGGAATGAGCTGTGAACATGGGGATACTCACCATCAGCCCCAGGGAGAGATCCTAGGGATAGACCGCATTCACCGTGGGCTGGGTTACCAGGATAGATCCCCCAGTGGGGCACACTAGAGACCTGTGGGGGAACTCGGGGGTCAGGCATGAGGGAGGCAGCCAGCCGGTACATTGCAAGGCTTTTTTGACTTCCCCAGGGGGCAGCCAGAGAATCCAAATCCTTTGAAATACCCCTCACTGGTATATAAACCTGAGGTCAGATGCAAGAGGTCAAGCTTGCTGTGGAAACCTTTGGAGGCAGAAGAGGTGTCTTCTGGGCTCAGGCCTCTTAGCTCCACACCCAGGGGCAAGAACACTGTACCCAGAGTTGCGACTTGTCACAGCTCCTATTTCCTGGATGAAATTACGGCGGCCGTGATGGGAGCTCCTTATCCAGCCCTTGCTCTGGGTCAAGTCAAGCTTATTTCACCATCAAACCTTAATTGCATGAGGTTTGACCCCTTATCATCTTTCTACCATTTTACACATGGGAAACCAAGGTACAAGTCAGCAAGAGTCTTGCCCAGGGACACCCAGCTAGGAGGTGACAGGGTCCTGCTTCGAGCCCAGGCCTGGTGGGCTCCAGAGGCAAGTTCTCACCTCCGTGCCAGAAGTAGCTTTTCACCCTAAAGGCAAAACCACCCGGCGTGAGCGCCACCCACCCCCCACTACCCCCCCGTAGATGTGGGGTGAGTGCCTGGCTTATTGGAGATGGGAGAAGCGCGCCCAGGTCTCAGCCCCCCATCAATCCATCATGCAATAGCCCCGGGAGCCACTTTGGTGGTTTTGACCATTACGCAGTTTGAAATTATTTTTATTCTTAGCCAAATATTTAATTTTTACCCATAATGGACAGTTGGTTAAAGGCAGGAAGCATTAAAGAACACTGATGTTAAAAGGCTGGTTCATGAGGAACAAACAAATGGTAATAATTCTGCACATTTGCCTCGGGTGCTCTGCCCAGATCTCGAGTCCCATTCATCTGGTCGGAGTCCCCAGGCAGCAACTCCTGGAGCTGCAGAACCCCAGACCGGCCAGCTTCCAGCTCTGTTCCCAGGGAACGAGACCCTCTATGCTCTCCCCTTGCTATTTGGGTAAAAGCGATTGCATGTAAAAATTTCCTGAAACTTCGTGGGTATCATCATTTAGGAAAAAGCAAGAAATTACAAAAACAAAACAGGTGGTTTGTCTTTTGTGTGTGTTTTTTTTTAAAGATTTTATTTATGTCAGAGAGAGCACAAGCATGGGGAGCAGCAGGCAGAGGAGGAGAAACAGGCTCCCCACTGAGTAGGGAGCCCGATAAGGGACTCAGTCCCATAACCCTGGGATCACCACCTGAGCCAAAGGCAGGTGCTTAACTGAATGAGCCACCCAGGCATCCCGTAACCAGGTGATTTTTATTTTAAACAAACAAACATAAAGTTCAAGAATTCCAAACAATGGGCCATGGGATCAGTTTTTGCCTTTGGTTTCTTTTTCTGCCTTATATAGTCAAACGTTAGCCTACATGTGAACGTGTATCTGGTGCCAAAGCCACAGTGTAATGGTAGGATGGCATTTTGAAACCTCTCTGTAGAAAATCATGCTTTTGCTTTCCTAACGCATTTACAATAATAAACAGGAGAAGGGAATCACTTGATCATGGGGTAAGGTCCAATTTTGCCTTTATTTGTAGATGCTCTTAAAGATCATATTAAATATGAACCTTTTAATTTACTCCCAATAACATATCAATATAAAAGCCATGTTTTAGGGGGCGCCTGGGTGACTTAGTGGGTTAAAGCCTCTGCCTTCAGCTCAGGTCATGATCTCAAGGTCCTGGGATGGAGCCCCGTATCGGGCTCTCTGCTCAGCGGGGAGCCTGCTTCCTCCTCTCTCTCTCTCTCTCTCTGCCTGTCTCAGTGCCTACTTGTGATCTCTGTCTGTCAAATAAATAAAATTAAAAAAAACAAAACAAAACATGTTTTAGGGGTGCCTGGGTGGCGCCGTCGATTGAGCAAGCAGCTCTTGGTTTCAGCTCAGGTTGTGATCTCAGGGTTGTGAGATCGAGTCCATCAGGCTCTGCACTCAGCACAGTCTGCGTGAGATTCCCTCTCCTCGCTCTGCCTTTCCCACTGTGTGCTTACTCAACACACTCTCTCTCTCTCTCTCAAATAAATAAGTAAATCTTTTTTTTAAAACAGGTTTATGCAAAACAGCTTTTTTATTGTATACTGTCAAAAATAACAAAATGTCCTTTAAGCTGCCAGGGATGTTTGCAAGGTGAAATATTACCATGAGAGCAGTTCTCAAAGCTAAAAAGCTGAAGGAGGCTGCAGCCAGCCCACTAAACTGTCTCAGTTCCATGGAAATGAAAACAAGAAGAATAAAAATATATCCTTTTTCCCATTCATTGAGGGGCTAGGTCTCCCAGTGGGTGACATACAGGTCCACCCCAGGGAACGGAGTCTTTCTTTGGGAAACTTGACCCTGCAAGTTTATGCAAAGGGCAAACGAACTTGTTTATTATGGTGCCCGGGATCCTCGCGGGCCCCTGTCCCCCAGGATATAGGAGTTTGGCTGCCGTTCAGACTCTGCCCAGACACTTCACTTCCATTAAGGACTTCCTCTGGGTCTCAAGGACACAAACGCAGAAGCAATGAGCTGTGTTCACGTCCGAGACTACCATTCCTGTGCAAGGAGGGGGCTCTACAGTTTTACCTGCTGTGGGAAGGATTCTCTGGGGTCAGTTTCATTGTATTTTATTTGTTACTTTCGACATTGTTACATATGAAACTGATGAGTCTCCTGTTGCTTCTAGAATGAGTTTGTTTCGACAAAATTTCAGACTCAGAAAAGTAGCAAGAAGCCTACAAAGAATTGTCATAGATTCCTAACCCAGACATTTACATTTTACCATATTTGCTTTATCTTTCTCTCCTTCAAGTACTTTTTTTTTTCTGACCTGTTTGAGAGAAAGTTGGCAAAATGATGCCTTTTTACTGCTGAGTATTTCGCAGGGTATTTCTTTATGAAGACATTTTTTGCCATCACCACACTACAGTGATCAGGATCAGGAAACCAGCAGACTGGATGCTATTATCCACAGCCCCTTGGTTATTTTTCTCCAGTGATCCTAGATCCTAGGCTTCATTCAATCATCACGTCTCTTTAGTTTCTTTATTGTTTTTTTTTTAAATCTGGGGACAGTTCCCAAGTGTTTCATGACATTGATTTTTTTTTTTTTTTTAAGAATAAACAATTATTTTTGTAGAAGCCTCCTCATTTGGGATTTCTCTGGTATTCCCTCAAGTTGCAGGCACATGGGCGATGGCCTGGTCTTCTCAGGGCATAGGACCAGGGGACTCGGACTATCCTGTCATCCCATGACTCGTGGTGTTAACTTTGATTCCTTGGTTAAAGGCGGCATCTGCCAAGTTTCTCCGCTCTGAAGTTAGTTTTCCCTTTGTAATTAGGACGTAGCTTGTGGGGAGATACTTTGAGACTGTGCCAATATTCTGTTTTTCCTCAAACTTTCACCCACTGGCCTCCAGTGATGATTCTTGCCTGAAACAATTATTATTGTGATGTTTGCCAAATGATTTCCTAAGTCCATCATTCCTTCGCATCTTACTGGTTGTCTTTCTGCTGTCGGGGAGAGTCTCTGATTGATTTTAAACTCACTACGCTAAGCCTCACGATCCCCTGCGTTTGGGAGCTAGGAAGAGCAAGTCCTCAGTGTCCCCCAGTATGTGCACCCAATGCCAATGGGTAGGTAATGGGAAGGCCGTCAGCACCCTGCTGTGACTACTTGTGCTCTAGAACATTCTAGCCCAAAACCCATCTGCTGGGAGGCTGTGTCCCGGCATGTCTGGGTGGGGGCCGGAGACCGTGATGTGCATGAAGCTGTTGACTGGCTCTCCCTCTGTCATCACATCTGGCCATGGACTTGTCAGTTCCTCCAGCTCCGGCTGAAAAAAATGGGGCCAGAGGGAGGCCTTCCTCCAGCTAACTCCATGTCACATTCCTTCTCCTTCCAGGACAGAAAAACAGCCTTTCAGGGATGGAGCAGACCTGTCAGTAATAAATTGTGAGGGAGGAGGATAACCCAAGAGGGTGGCCAAGATGAGGGCTATTGGAGTGAGGTGGGCGGGCAGCTGGTAGTGTTTCCCGGGGGAGCCTGGAAGCCTCTGCAGCCACAGAAAGCCACACTGGCTCCCAGATTTCCCTGGGCAGCCCTGCTTCCCGTAATGGAGCCATCTTCCTTCACTTCCCCAGAATCCCCAGGGCTGGCCAGGAAGGTCTAGGTACCCTCCCGGGGCTGGTTGAGGCAGAAGGAGAGCGGGAAAGGTTTCTCGCGCAGCCGTGTGATTGTCCCTTTCAGCTCAGTCTCATCTCCTGTTTTCCAGTCAGGGGGCCCACTTGGCTGATACAACAACCAAGGGGCAGAGAGGGTAGGCTCCTTGTCTGAGACCACCTGGCTAGACATGGGCAAAATCAGAGTATATCCAGCGTGTCCTGTTCTCAAGTTGTCACTGCCTCATGCTGCCTCTCAACTGAGGACTCCTGGGATGACTACTGAGAACCAGGAGGGCTTCCTGGAGGAGGTGCTAATTTCAAAAATGGGCAGGTTAAGGAGAAGAGGTCTCCATAGCTGTTGGTCAGTGATTGGACACCTCTTGTGACAGGGAGCTCACTAAATTCCCAGGCAACCCCATTAATTGGGGAGCCGCTCTCTCTGTGAGGAAGTTTCTCCATTAGGTGCACCTAGGTTATATCTCTGGGCTTCCTTCCCCATGGTTCAGAAGGGCTCAGCGGTTGGTCACACCTGGGATTTAAAAACTCCTGAGACTCTCTCTCCCTCCTCCTTCCTCTGTCCTACCTGCTGCAGTTTGAGGGCTAGTCCACGGCCCTCGCGGAGATGGTGAGGTGGCAATGAAAGGGGGCTAGTTCCTGAGCACGCTCTGAAGTCAGCACACAGGGTAGGCAAGGCTACGTGGGGCCAGCTTAGGCCCATTGTGGTTGTGGACACTGATGGCCAGCATTAGCCGAGGGGTAAACAAGTCATTTGAGGTGGCCCCAAGCTTGTGGGGACCTCTTGGGCAGCATTTCTCTTGGGAAGACAGTGCGAGTATTTAGTGACGAAGAATTCCATCCTGAGAAAGCGCACCCGGGACACCGCTCTCGGAGGCTAGAACTAGAGCAAGAGCCAGAAGCTGGACATCTTGGGGTTTCTTCCTTGATTCCTCACACTTGAAACAGCCTGTTTTCCCCACAGCCTCAACTCTCCCACCTGTACTATGGGTGTGCTCGTACGCATCACTTCCTCTGAATATCTGATAGATTCATGCTATATTGCTCGAAAAACCCACAACACAGAATCATTGCAAGTCAACACTAATACAACACCTCGGCTCCTTTAGGACTCCAGGAACCCCAGGAGAGAGTGTACTCTGTCCCCATTTTAAAGATGAAGACTCTAAGGCTCAGAGAGGTTAAAGTACTTGCCCAGTGTGGCACAGCTGGAAGTACAGAGCCAAGATCTGAGCACTGGAGGTCTGGTTGCTACATCCATACTTTGAACTACAGCATAATGCTGTCTCTTGGAAATGCCCCAGGAATTCGTGTTGATCAGCATCCGTGTCGCAGGCAGTGGAGGCCTGTGGGAGAAGGCGCCCGGGCGGTGCAAGTCCACACCCATAGATGGACCTCCCCTGTTCTTTAGGAAAAGAGGGTGGGAGCCGGCAGAATCTCCAGCCTCAGAAAAGGTGTCCAGAGTTTTGCTTCCTGGTGTTGAGTCACGTGACTGGGCCAGTTTAGCCACAGGTCGTTAGAGCTGGAAAATCAAATGTCCCATCTGGGACTTAACCAGCATTCATGGCTTATGTCTGTCAGCCTCTTAGCAAAGCCCGACGGAGACATGTAGCTCAGGGGATGCCCCGACTTGCCAGGAGGCCGCACTGAGGGTCCCCAGCCAGACCTAAGTGCCTGCAGGGCTTGGCCAGGCCAGACAGAAGGGCAAGAGCCTTCTGGAAACCCTCCTCCAAGGCAGCCGCACGCTCGTCCCATGACATCACGCTGCCTAAGAACGCAGGAGGCCAAGGATTCTTGGAATGCCTGATTCACACTGGAACAAAAATAATACCTCGTACGTATAATGTGCCTTTGTTCCCCAGACGCTCTCCTGGCCTTGATTATGTTGTAATTCCCGACCAGCCTGGTGACCCAGGCAGGAAGGCAGAGAAGTGGGGAGCTCACCTAAAGGTACACCTTGAGTGGGGTTTTAGGATTCCCATTCAGCAGGTGGGAATACTGAGACATGAGGAGTCAGCTGGATTTCCAAAGCTGCCCAGCACTGATGTTTTGGCCAAGAGCCCTGGATTACCAGGGGTGTTGGGAGGAGCACCTCAGAAATGCCTGAGCAGCTGAGTGAGACTCAGGGAACCACCCCCCTAGTAGTACCTCAAAGAAAGCCAGTTCTTCATGGCTTTCCGTGCTGCCCCGAGATGGAGGAAGCAGCAGGAGCCTGCAGCTCCTCCTTCTCTTCCTTAGCAGCGATGCCGGAGGGCCACCCCGAAAACCCAGCCTCCCAGCCCTGCCCCACAGGTCCCAGCCACGGGAACTAGCAGACTGGTGGGGGAGGGACTGTTCCCAGCACAGATGGAAACCCAAGGGCCACACGTGGCTTCTGTGGTTTTCCCCAGACGCAGTGGAGCCAAGGCTGGAAGCTGGATTTCCAAACCTCAACGTGGGGCTCTGTCCAGAGCCCTCCCAGGCTTTCCCCTTCCCCTCCCACGGGCTTCAGCTTCCCTGTTCCCAGTGGCCTCGGGCTTAGCCTTTGGCCTTTGCTTCTGCATATCTAGCCCTGCTTCCGCCACACGCTGCCAGCCCACAGTCCCTTCCCCCTCTGGCTTTGGCCAATGCCTGAGATCCTCTGGAATTGGATTTGGATCGCAGTGGTTCAGCAATGATGCCAGCTGCTGCGGGCCCCGAGGACCCTCTGACCGGCCTCAGAACCTTGAGACAAGAGAGCATGGCGGTTGAGGGCACAGATTCTAAGGTCAAACTGCTGAAATGTAAACCCAAGCTCTATCTCTTGGAAGCTGTGTGGCCTTCGATAAGTACTTACATTCTCTGTGCCTCATGACCTCTCTGTAAAACAGGGTTAATAGCAGTCCCTTCCTATTGGGGTGAAGTGAAAGCCGTGCCTGGCACATGGTCTGTCCTCATACATGTTAGTGGGTTTTTCTTAGTATTACTCTGTGTCCTGGTCCTTCCAGTCCTGTCCTTCAGGGCCTCTCCAGGTGGGGCTCTGCCAGTACCATCTTGAAATTCCCAGTCGTTTTTGAACCAGAGACCCCCATTGTCATTTTGTACTGGGCCTCACAGAGTATGAGGTCTATCCTGCCGCCAAGACCGGGCTGTCGCAGACCTCTGGGCTACTCTCTGCTTCCTTTCCTTCATGATTCTTGTCCCTGATTGTTGCCAGATAACCTGTCCTATCATTAGTGGATTAGTGTCTATGTCTCCAAATGGATCCTAAGCTCCATGAGGGCATTGCCCAGTGTTGGGATCATCCCTGTGTCCCCAGGGCCTGGCACATTGTGGGGTTCACTGGAGGCATGAGTGAATGTCCTGCTCCTAGCCAGACCCCAAGGGAGATAGAAGTTCCTACCCCATTGGAAGGAAGTGGGTGCTTTTAAGGCCATACAGGAAGAACCCATGAGGCGGTTTGGTGTCACAGAGTAGGAAGTCGGGCTTTAATCACATTAGGAGTCTGAAAGAAGGGGACTCCGGGGAGCTGGGGAAGGCTGCTGGGCAGATCTGGGCCTTGGAGCCCACATGAGATTGGGAAGGGTATTGAGACACTCCTGAGGGACAGCTGACCAGCTGTTGTCACCCACAGCCCCAGCTCCCCTCAAAGCGTCGCAGGAACTCTGTGGCCTTGGGCAAGCCCATCGACACCTCCGATCAACCTCCAGGCAGAGCAGAATCTCACAGCATGTTTCATTAATGCAGCAGAAAATGAAGCAGTTGTCCCTCTTCTCACCCTTCCAGTGATGCATCCTGCAATTGGAAAAGTTTCTTCTCTGCCTTCGCGGGGGCAGAGGTACCAGTCAGATCCTCTCATTTCCATTCCAGAACATCCCTTTGACCAGGTAAATGTCTGGTTTCCAAAGCTTTCAGACCATGCAGTGAAATACTGAACTTCTAACGTGAACCTTCATCTTGGCTGGCAGAGACCTCAGTCTTGAATTATTTTCTTCCGAGATTAGAGCACAAGGAGAGTCCCAGAGTCTCAGAGGAGCAGCGCCTGGAGCTTGGCTGACCGTCCAAGGCAGCAGGCGTTTTCCTGAAACAACGGGCTCTCTCCTCCAGGGACCGGCAGGGGCACCCGGTATGGGGAGCAGGCCTACAACTGAGAAAGCCAAGGCAACCACGTGCTGCTATCACCACCATGATGTCAGTGGTGGCCCTGGCAATTACAGGGAGATTTGGTTGTCGGAGCTGTGGTGGCGCCCCGGTCCTCCAGAAGCCAGGAAGACCCTAGACAAGTAACTGACAATCCAGGCACTGAGCATTTCTGGCAGCACCTTAGCATGGAAGCACAGATTGGAGCTCCGGACCTTGTCACTGACCCCTTGGGCATCCCAGCAGAGGAAAAGGCAACTTCTCTGAACCATGGCTTAGTCATCAGTGAAACTGTCCTGTCTCACAGCCACCCCTGAGCTGGGTGCCAGCACAGTTGGGAACAGAAGCAGGCTCTGAGCTGGCTGTGGTCTCCCGGACAGGCCTGCTGAGGGGTCTCCTGCAGAAGAGACCTCATGGATTTCCACGACCTCCTCTGGCCCTGGGCATATAATAGATGCTCAGTTAACACAGGCCACCATGATTCTAGACTCTGTCGAGCCAATGGCATGTTTCCCTCCATTGGCTTTCCAAATCCTACACTTCCCCTCATGAAGCATCCCAGCCTTTCTGCAGAGAGGGGCAGACGTGTGTGGCCACGATCCTCATTCCCAGGCCCCAGAGCTGCAGAGGAGTCCCGCGCCTGCGCCCGCCCAGCTCTGACATTGCCCCCGCGGCTCGGGTGCGGAAGGCGGGACCCCGTGTGGGGTGTGTGTAGGTGGGCAGGAATGGAGGCGCCTGAGCTAGTAATAAGCAGTCATCACTTTCCCTGAAGGCAAGAAATATGAGCCCGTGCATAGTTTTAAAACCACTCGCCCTAGGAATTTTGCTTTCAGAAATTTTTAAGCAGACCTACAAATTATGTGGTAAAGCGTCTGACATCGAGAGAACCATAATGAGTCAGTGGCCCTCGGAATATCTAGTTGGGAACAATTATGAAATTTAAAAAAAAAATGAACAGAGAGATGTTTGTCTGCATTTGCACTGCTGTTAGAATCACTTTTTAAAAGAAAGTCTGAAGTTACTCTCGCTACACCCACCTCCCAAAATGCAGCTGTGGTGTGGGGAACTTTTTTTCTTTTTCTTTCTTTTCCTTTTTTTTTAATAAAAGGACGCAGTCTTAGAGTGAAACAAGACATCTGATTTCAGAACCCAAAGATGGAAGAATAAACTAAATGAGGGATGGAAAAAGCATACCAACAATTTCCATGCTCCACCACCCCCCCGCAAAAAAAAAGCCACGATTTCCCTAACGGCAGGTGTTGCCAGTGGCAAAAATGGAATATTAATCTTATCTCCTGAGCCATTCCTCTCCCCTCTACCACCACCACCAGAGAAGACTTCCCCCAGAGAGAGGAGAGCATAATAAGCGACAGGGAAATGGATTTTTGCCCTTTTTTTTTTTTTTTTTTTTTGCTCACAGGGTTGTAAAACTGCGTGTCTGCTGTGTTTCCAAAACCTGGACCCACACGTCCATGTATCTGAGACCAAGAGCTTCCCTGCCCAGCCACTGGGAGCAAAAGCAGCTCAGGTTAGCCAGGCCAAACCTAAACCCACAGGTTTCATGGTGAGCAGCCAGCTGGCCCCCGTAGGGAGGTATCGACGAAACCCAAGGCCAACAAACGCAGAGGAGAGAGGAGCCGGTTTTGGACAGCTCAGCCAGTGACCGCTGACAAATATTTGTGAATGGCCAGAGCAGGGAAGCCTGGGTCTCCATTGTGGGGGATCGAGGCCCGGCCCCCAGTCTGCTCCAGTGGCTGGGGCCCTCTCAGTCCTTTCTCACGCCCAGGACATGGGCCTCGTGTGGCCATCACCATAGCAGATCTCGGTCCTAACTCAGCCCTTCTCTCCTGCACTGGATCGTCAAGCAAACAGGAGACAGACAG
This sequence comes from Mustela putorius furo, assembly GCF_011764305.1. Lineage (NCBI taxonomy): Eukaryota > Metazoa > Chordata > Mammalia > Carnivora > Mustelidae > Mustela > Mustela putorius. Next base: position 41,751,332 of record NW_025422010.1, read on the forward strand.
GAGGTGGGTCCTGGGTGCTGAAACTAGCTGACGGGCTGGGCACACTCTGGAGAGTGTGTGGGATTTCACCTCACTGAGCCTCAGTTGACTTATCTGTAAAATGGGAAGAAAGCTTCTTGACCAGCCTGCACGCAGAGACCAGTCCCAGCAGTCAGTGGCCCTGAGAACGAATCAGAGCCTTGAACAGGAAGGAGAAAATGCATCAGGCTCTTCTGTGCCTCCCCACCACAAGGGGCCACCCAGCCTCCTATCAGCCTTCTTCTTTTTGACTCCATTGTCTTGCCTGCCCAAGTAAGAGGGGGCCCATAAGGGTCTCCCCTTCTGCCTGCAGACAGCATTCTGTGTGTGCAAAGGAGGAGCCCCCCCCACCCCCACCCCAGGCAGAATGGGTCTGAGAACACCCACTAAATGCCCCTTGGTCATTGCTGTATGGACAGAACTGACTGGCTCCAAGGTCTGGCAAACTAGGGTGACATAGAATTCCAGGCCCTCCAAAATTTCCAGCAAGAACAGCAGAATGTCTACAAGACCTAGCTGCTTTCTTTCTGAGCCCTTGACCACCAACCGTGTCGAAATTACCTCCTTCCTCCTCCAGGTGGAGAGAAATTTTGTTTTGTTTTTGTTTTTTGTTTTGTTGTTCTGTTTTCTGGGGGAAAGGAGGGAGGAGATTGGGCGGAGACAGGGAAATCCCTGATACGGCAAGTGGGAAGCCAGACAGTTTTAAGACAAATGCTGGGAAGGACTTGGTCAACCATCGTTTGGGGGCATTCCTTGGGCCGTAGCTGCAGGCACCACAAATTTTCTAAATAAGGATGGGAAAAGTCGTGACAATCAAGCGTTATCTGCCAGGGAATTTCCAAGGTTCTTCTCTGGACTTAAAAATTACTCATACTCTGAGAACAAAGAGAGGGGAAGGAGAGAGGGTGAATTGCTTGAAAGTCACTGAAAAATAAAAGCAGGGAGAATTCACAGAATGTCACAGGCATCTGGTCCCCGAGGAGTGGCAGGGCCATGGAATTCCTCCCGGCTCCAGGCTTCTGGCTCTCTCTAGACGGAGGCCGGTCTGTGCCCCTCAGGTGAGAGCTGCTGGCTTCCGAGCCGACTTGTGGTGCAGGCATCTGGATTTAGGTCTGGACAGTCTGAAGGCCAGTTGGTGATCCTGGAAAGAAGCTGACCCAGTGACTCACTTTGCGGACGGGGCCCAGCACTTGCCTGGGTGCCTTATTCATGAGCCCTGCCCCTCAGTGAATGCAGACTCACTGTCTTCCAGAACTTAGAGCTGTGGTACCTTGCTGCTCCCTGCTTTTTAGAATGAGTCCACTGGGGAATAAAACTGAGAGTTGAAGACATGCCGACAGAGGGGAGGGGCGTGGGGAGGAAGGGATACTTCTTGCACCTGAGTATCAGGCCAGCATGGTCCCAGGGATGTGCTTCAGACCCAGTGAGATTGAACCTGGACACCAAGGATGAAAAATACCATGCGGGCCTCCTGAGAAGGGCCCAGGTCTCACCCAGGCAGCCGGACTCCATGCCACGTCCTAGGCTTCCGTAGATGTTTCTGTAATGACTCTTAAACTATTAAAAATAAATACAGACAACTAGAAACCCTGGACATTCTACATAAAAAGAAACATAAGAGGACTCCAAAAGGTTGGAGAGAAGGAAGACCCGATGGGGACCGTGGCGCCCAAGGAATCATAGAGTAGTAACTTGCTTGATTTTCTTCCTGGCCTCACAGATCCCAGACTTGGAGCCAAAGAAGCTGGCAACCCAGAAACACTGGTAGGCACAGGCAGACCAAAAGTCCCCTACAAAAACCTGCCTTCTCTGGCCAGAGGATCAGAAAAGGGGCAGCCTCGTGAGGCAGAAAACTTTTGGATGATAACACTCAACTCTAGGCAAAGCTCCCAGAAAAAAAGGGGGGGGGGCTCCACCCTGACCCACACAAGCAAAGGCCAAGGAGAGAGCCAAGAGTTGACTCTCACGGGCCGTGAGGAGGGTCCCAAATCCTCCCCAAGGTGGTGTCAGAAAGGCTGAGTGAGGATTCTGGACGTCCCCATGGGGCACGGAGCACCCCTCCCTCTGTGTCCGTGGAGGCCACCTGGTAGCAATGTGTACCCTCCTCGCCAGGGAGGCAACAATATGGGGAGCCAGAACTCCCAGCCCTCCTCAGCCGTAAAGAGGACCTCCCTTGGAGTATCAGAGAAAGCCCAGTAGGGAAGCCGACCTCTACTACCCGCTTGGCAGTAACAAGGCACAACAACCCTTTCTGGTACTGGAGCAAGGTCAGAGGAAGCCGGCCAAAACCGTTCTAAGACTCAACTTAATTAGGTCCAGACTCACAGAACATAATACCCAAGATGTCCAGGTTTCAACTGAAAATCTCCTAGTCATACTGAAACCCAGAAAGATCTCAACTGAATGAGAAAATACAACAGATGCCAAGACCAAGATGACAGAAATGTTAGAATTACCTGACAAGGGGCGCCTGGGTGGCTCAGTCATTGAGCAGCTGCCTTCGCTCAGGTCATGGTCCCGGGGTCCTGGGATCGAGCCCACATCGGGCTCCCTGCTCAGCGGGGAGCCTGCTTCTCCCTCTCCCACTCCCCCTGCTTGTGTTCCCTCTCTGGCTATGTCTCTCTGTCAAATAAATAAATAAAATCTTAAAAAAAAAAAAAAAGAAAAAGAATTATCTGACAAAAGATTTTTAAAGCAGCCGACATAAAAATTCTTCAAAGGACAATTAGGAACAGATGAAAAATTAGGTCTTGGCAAAGAAATGGAAGCTATAACAAAGACCCAAATGAAACTTCATAGTCAAATTAACAACTCAATGTAGGGGCAAGGGAAAGAACCAGTGTACTGGAAGATAGACTAGAATTGATCCAGTCTGAGCCACGCAGAGAAAATAGGCTGGGGAAAGGAAAAAAAGGGGGAAAAAAAAAAAAAAGAAACGGTGCATGAGCTTCTGGGACCAGGGAGTCCAGAATAGCGTATCTAACATGCGTGCTCTCAGAATCCATACAGTCGAGGAGGGGGAAAAGATGCGGCTGGAATTACCCCGAGAAGTAATGACTGCAAACAGCTTGTGTGTTGGTGGTGGGAATGCAAAATGGTACAGCCTCTCTGGAAAATAGTTCAACAACAAGGCGTTGGGTTTTTGTTGTTGTTGTTTTGTTTTGTTTTGAACTGAATAAGCCACTACCTTGGGGCTCTTGAGTGGCTCAGTCAGTTAAGTGTCGGACTCTTGGTTTCAATCTCAGGCTTGTGAGATGGAGCCCCAATTGGGGCTCTGCACTGGGCACAGAGCCTGTTGGGGATTCTCCCGTTCCCTCTTCCTCCCGCCCCCCACACCCCCAAGAACAGAGAAAAAGGGAAAGAACTTCATGTTCATTTAGAAAACAAAAAGAAAAAAGAAAAGAAAAATCCTCATCCCATTCCCTAGAGAGAACCACTGTTAGTGTTTTGGTGTGTCTACTTCCAGATTTTTCTAGGCACATAAATATTTGCCTTAAAAGATAGCACCGTGCTACACGTTCGAGGATGCGTGCTTTCTTCTGTCAACCAGAGTCCAGTCTTACACCATATCCTACGGCTCCACATTTAGTTTCCGTTACACACTGCTGTGATGAACATCCTTGTATCTACATCTCTATGCGAGGCTTTTGTTAATTTCCTTTGGATAAATTGCCACAAGTGGAATTGCAAGGTCCAGTGTGTGTTCTAGGGGCTCTTGTAACAAATCATTGAATTTCCCTCCAGAAATATACTAATCTCCTCCTTCTATGATACAGTGTTTTGTAGTTACCATTTGTGTGGAAACAAAAGAACACACACCTATCTCACCTAACAACTTTAATTTCCCCCTTGAAATCCCCGCTAGTAGGGGAAGCTTTTCAATGAAAAAAAAAAAAAAAAGTTGTTTTCATTGATTTTAATGGGAAAGTGATATATGTAACCACAACCCAGGATGCCTCCAAATTTTCACAGATCCAAAATTATCAAGTGAACATTGAAACTGAGTCTGTATAAGTAGTAGTAGTTTAAAGGAAATAAACACCTTTTTGTTCATAAAATGCAAAGCAATGAAGGTCTGTTCTACCGGCCAAGGAGAAGGCTCACAGACGAGGGTATAAGCCTCAGTCTTTAGAAGGTAAAGTCTTCTTTCTACAGTGACTTTACAACTTTTAAGGTGCTCGTGGTCATCTTGTTCTTCATCTGCACGTCGTGTGGAGAATACTGAGACGGTAGACCTGAAAGGGTATCCAGAGATGGAAACACCCTTTGTGCACAAGACCGGAGGGTCCCCAGAACACCCCGTCCCATCCCCTCTCTTGTCTTCAGTCCACAGATCAAAACATTTGGGGTTCATCCCAGGTGCACACTTCAAGTCTATGTGACATTCTCTGCCTTAGAAATAGAGCGTCCAGGAAATCGGTGAGTCAGGTGTCACACTCGTGTCCGTTAGCTTGGACTCCCATGACAAAATACCACAGACAGAGTGACTCAGCCACAGGAATTGAGTTTCTGGAATTCTAGAGGCTGGAAGTGGGAGGTTAAGGTGTCTGCAGGATTCGTCTCCCTTGCAGATGGCTGCCTTCTTGCCGTTTCCTCATATGGTCTTCCGTGTGCCTGCGTCCCTGGTGTGTGACTGTGTCTAGATTTCCTCCTGTTATAAGGACACCGGTCGGATTGGAGGTGGGCCCACCCTAATGGCCCAACGGATTAACTCAACCCTCTCTTTAAGGGCCCTCTCTTCAAATACAGGGGCATTCTGAGGTGGCAGGGATGGGGGCTTCCACATGTGGACTGTGGGGGTGGGGACACACAATCCAGCCCATCACAACTTCTCATTGCGTTAGTGGGCTTGGGGATGGAAATGTCAATCTACCAAAAGAAAAACGAGAAAAAGGTTGTTTAACAAATGCTATAACTTTATAAGAGCCATTATGGTAAAAAGCCATTACCAGGATAGTTGTTACAGATGCGGGTCTGTGTATACGTCTTTGCCGGAACGTGCATGGAATATGTTTGGAAGCTTCCCAAAATGGTAACGGTGGTTCCTTCCAGAGTACAGGCCAGGCGGCTGCAAGCAAAGTCAGGAGGGTTCATGATCTCCTCTAGCGCCTCCTTTGAATTTGGTTTCCCACACATGGGCTGACGTGGGTTCTAATAAAATAATACTTTAACTCAAGGACCAACTCAAACCCTCGGGAATCGCGCAGACCTGTCTGCCTCCTGCTCTGCTGCGTCTGTAGGTCCCGTCCTAAGGAAGTGATCAGGAAGGGAGCTGAAAGAAGGAATGAATAAACGGCTCAGGGGATTGCTCTCCTGGTGTTTGGCACAGGGACCCCGAGCGGCCCTCCTGGTGACCCTCTGTGTCTTACCCTTTTGGTTTGCAGACGGCAACAGAGACCCCCAGGAGGAAACAAGCCCCAGCAGCATGGTGACCACCAGCCAGGCAGTGCCAAACACAACAGGGACCACCAGAAATCCTACCAGGGGGGCTCGGCGCCCCACCCCTCAGGGAGGCCCACCCACCATGGCTACAGCCAGAACCGACGCTGGCACCATAGCAACATGAAGCACCCCCCAGGAGACAAGGGGGAGGCAGGCGCCCACCGCAATGCCAAAGAGACCGTGACCATGGAGAGTTCCAAACTGGAGGACGCCCTAGGGGACACCGGGCACAGCTGCCTCGAACCCCCCTGCAGCCCTGATGCGCTTGCCCCAGTGGCTTCTGAGAGGTTGCCCCTGCAGCAGTCAGGGGGTCCGGAGGCCGAGACAAAGCGTAAAGACAGTATTATTCCCGAGCGCATCGGGGAGCGGCCCAAAATTACCCTGCTCCAATCTTCCAAAGACAGGCTGCGGCGAAGGCTGAAAGAAAAGGTACCGGTAATTGAATTTTTGTTGTTCTCTTGCACCAGGGAGGACAGCGCGAGGTAGGCACTTTGGTGGTGGGTGTGGGTCTGAGGTGGCCCCTGCTGCCTCTGGGACCCCTGGTCACCAGAGAGCCGGCCCATGGCCAGTTCTGCATGAACCCCTCCAGCATGTTCTGGCTCCTCCCCTTCCGGTCCCCCAAGAGGCCCCTGCGGGGAAGAGGGGGCCCTGGGCAGCAGCCCCCAACCTGAGAGGGAAGGGGAGGAAGGGGCACGTCCCCAAGGCCGGTGGGAAGGGTGCGGAGAAGGCCTGGTTCTCCCCTCCCGCCTTCTCTGTGGTCAGACACTGCCCTGTAGTGCTAAAGGGGACTTGGGGGGAAACTCAGAGCTGATACGATGAGAAGGACCGATGCTTCTCCCCGAGGTAAGTGCCCGCCAGCTGTGGTCCCCACCAGGGTCGAGAGTGAAGGTGAGTCGGGAAGAGCTCGAGCAGGCCTCGGCTTTGCTGTTCTCCTCCTTCATCAGACAGCAGCCAGGGAAGGGTCTAAGGAGGCCTTAGACACCCCACCCGGCGTCCTACAGGTGCCAACCCTGCACTGGTACAGGCCCAAGAATGAGGGCCTTGAGTGTTGCCCCTGCCTCCCACCCTTAGCCTCTCTGTCTTCACTTTATCCCCGGACCTGGCTTCCAGAGCCTGGCTCACCGATTCAGGAGGACATGTCCCTGAACCTCTAGCAAACAGGTGGGACTATGTCGCTGGCAGCTTCCAGTCCACTATGCTCACCCTAACCCCCCTTCCTGCCAGAGATGCAGGAGAAGTCACCCAGGAGAGCTGTTCTGAGAAGGCCAACATGCCCCCCAGCCCTCCCCAGAGTCCTCCTTCTGGGGCTCCTGTGAGCTCGAAGCTGTGGGCTTCTCCCTCACCTCTCTCAACCACCTACTCTCCTCCTTTTGCCCAAGAAGGTGGGCCCCGGTGCACACTCACGCAGGACGAGGCAGGTCAGACCTCTTCTCCAGCCAACACCTGATGCTGAGATGCTGCTCCCAGCATCCTTTGCAGCCCCGAGTTCCCACCCACCGTGGATGGAGCCACTGTGGGGCAAGCCACTGTGGGGCTTGCCACTGTGGGGCTTGCCACTGTGAGGTCCAGGAGGGAAGCACCATTCATTTCCCTGCTTCTCAAAGGTGGGAGCCTGGAAGTGGTTCCCAGCTGGTGACCAGTACGTCTTCTCCTGAAGACTTTCCAAGATGTGTTCCTACAGCCTGGACAGTGTGGCGAGATTACTCGTTGCATTCCCTCCTGTTCCACTAAATGTAGCTGCACTGTCGAGGAGTGGAAACAACGTGGGCTTGAGAGTCCAGCTGGGGCCCACCCTGCCTCTGACTGGCTAGGTGACCTTGGGCAAGTCACCTAACCTCTCTGAGCCCCAGCTGACTCCTCTGTACCCACCCTGCAGACAGACTGTGAAGATTAAATGTCATGACACATGGAAAGGCCCTCCCGGGTGGATATTATTTTATGTACAAACCACTCTTCTGCCTTGGGGCCCAGACAGTTGGGCAGTGGGGTGGGCAGGGAGGGGCTGGAATAGAAACCGTGGAGCCATAGCACCCACACATGGGTTTCAAGGACTCCTCTTAGATGAGGCCCCTGGATTCCTGGACCAGGAGGACACTGGCATAGACAGTGGCAGGGCTCAGGGAAAGCTATGCATCATCTAACCTCCTCATCTTACCGGTGAGTAAACTGAGGCCCGGAAGTGAAACCACTGCCCATAGCCATATGGCTAGAGGCAGAAAGCAGGTTCTAGAACCCTGGTTTGTGCTAAGCTAGTGCTCTCCTTGTTGAGAATGCAAAGACAAGCGTGGGACCTCCATTTATGTCCCTGACCCTGCCCTTTACCCTGATCTCACATCCCAGCAGTTAGGGTGATCACGCTCTTGGCTATCCATCCATTATGTTTGAATAAATACTTTTGAGACTGTCAGATGACATTTTCTTCCTTTACCAGTCTGGGTCTGATCCACTTGCAGTGAAACTTCTAAAGAGTGTTGAGTCTGTTGTTTGAAATTTCCTTCCAGGAAGTGCCATTTGATTCAGTGGCACATGGCAGGATTCCTTGGTAGGTAGCATTTCTTCTAGAAGGTTGGCACAATCTCTGTAGGACACAAAACCAGGGCTCTGTTTACCCAGAGATCACGATTGTCCGAGGGCTGTAGTAACCAAGAGTCTGAAGATTAGGTAGCCATTCCATGGGCGCGTTTAACCAAGATGGTGGGCATTTTTGGATACTTCTCTCCTTCTTGCCCTTAGACTCCATATTTTGCTTGTTATCTCATTTCCTCTTTTACAAGCCCCATTAAGTCATGTCTAGCTTGCGACATTTTATAGGCAAGTAGACACACAGCCAATATATATGGGAATCCTGGGTAAAAGTTAGAGCTTGCAAGAAGGATCAGCCCCAGAGGTCACAGGAGCCAAGAATAAGGTCAGCAGAGGACCCTGGGCCAGAGGGTCTTTGGGGGAGGTCCGCGTTCCCAGAGGGACCCAACCTCGGGTTCGAGAAGGTAGGGCTGGATCCTTTCAGGGGGCGGCAGCCCTCCCTCCACTGGTCACCCCCAGCGGTAACCTCGGCTCCGCTCAGGCGTGACTCGATTTGTCTCCCACACCCCCAGGACGAAGTGGCCGTGGAGACCACCAGCCCTCAGCAGAACAAGATGGACAAGTTGATCGAGATCCTGAACAGCATGCGGAACAACAGCAGCGATGTGGACACCAAGCTCAGCACCTTCATGGAGGAGGCCCAGAACTCGACCAACTCTGAGGAGATGCTGGGAGAGATCGTCCGGACCATCTACCAGAAGGCCGTGTCTGACCGCAGTTTTGCCTTCACGGCCGCCAAACTCTGCGACAAGATGGCCCTCTTCATGGTGGAGGGGACCAAGTTCCGGAGCCTGCTTCTCAACATGCTTCAGGTAACTGGCCCCCCGTGGCTGTACCGCCCTGCCCCCGCCGCACCAGCCCCGGGTTAGCACTAGAGAGAAGGCTGCAGATGCTGACCACGGTTGAACTCTTCCCAAGTCCCACCCTTGCCCGATTAATTATAGAAAATAAAAAGGCACTAGAGGGGCGAGGGGTGAGTGTCCGGATTTGCGTGTGTTTGTGTGAGTGCTCCATGGTTACAATGGACCAATATAATTTTATAGGTGTTTCGTGTTTAACCAGCCTTGCCCTCTTTCTATTTCCGTGATAAGAGCGCTGACGCTTGGTCTTAACCCGTCTCTGTGCTTTGACCTCTCCTCGTCCGAGCAGACTTGAACTTGTGTGGACTTCTCTTTTCTTCCTCCTTCTCCTCCAGTGCCAGGCCATCACCCCTCCCAGCCCCCGGAGATGGTGTAACTGCTGCTTAGATGGGTGTGAGTGGAAGGCACGGAGGTTTGGAGCAGGAGAGGTGTGTTCTGACTGCCAATACACTGGGCTTCCTGAAAGCACCTTTAAGGCAAAGGGGAAGCGTGGAGAGCCATGACTGTCTGGCTCAAAATCCCTCCAGACAGCTTAATCCCCATCCATTTCATCCCTTTGTCCGTGGGTCCCAGGGCTCGGTGCTGGTTTACTAGCATCAGTGGGCAGCAGGTATAGGCGTGTGTGCGTTAAGACTGTCCCATCTCGAGAGCTGGAGGCCTGTGCCTGTTCTGCTGGTGGCATCAGGGAGAGGTTGCAGGTTGCACGGCGTGGCCATCTCACCTGGGGACTCCTGGCTGTGGGAAAGTCATCTCTACTCTGACTTTGTACCTTAGACTCGCTGAGATGTGAACTGAGTTTCCAGTCCAAGTAGGGCAAGACAGGAGCCTGGAAGTGGTGAGCACAGAGTTCCAGAACAGAAAGAGACCCCACCCCACCCCACCCGCCGCCGCAGGTCTGTGTGAACAAGGGTGAGCGTAGGAGAGGTCCTCTAAGCCACAGCACTTCTGAGAGGCACAGGAGCTCTGTCCATAATCACACCCAGACACCAGGCGTAAACCGAGGCATGTGGTCACGCCAGTCTCAAGCAGCTGGTTCAAAGTCTGCTGTCTCTTCCCCAAAAGATGGGGAGGAGGGAGCCCCCTCTGTGTGCTGCCCGAAGGGCTCCACGCCTGCTGTCCTCCCCTCTTCCTGGGGAGTCTGCTCACTGTAACATGAGCCCTCGCCGGCCAGCCCCGGAAGCTTCTTTCCAGCTCCAGGCCGCGATCAGGTTCCCATTCCTGGATCACCCACACTCCCCTGGTGACGAATTCCCGCATTACCTGAGGGATTTGCACATCGGGCATGTTCCTCACGGGCCGGAATGTCCTGGGAGAGTGTGGACGGTGGCAGCGGGGAGCAGCCTGTCTGCCATGTATGGGGGCAGTGAGGGACAGGATCGGCCTTTGGCTTTGGCTTTTGTTCTTTTCCTGAGAAGGGCCAGGATAGGCCAAGACTTGCAGACAATGGCTGCCAGCTCCAAGAAGCCTAGCCGGAGCTGGTGGCAGGCAGACATCCAGGGCGTGGGGACGAGACCCACCCAGCCGGGAAGGGCCACTGGCCACAGGGCCCGCCCAGGATCCTGCCCGGGTCAGGCGCTTCTTCCAACGACCTGTGGTCAGACCAGCCTTGCCCACAGTGTCCGGCAGGGCATCCGTCCTGGGACAGGCTCAGCCACAGAAGGGCTTCAGTGGCACAGTCGCCTCTCCATCAGCCGCAGAGTGGACTGGCTTAGCACAGCAGGAAGGGAACCCGCTTGGCCCCGCCGAACTCCGCGAGTCCTCTTCGCATCCCCCGTCTAATAACGTCGTGTCCAGTTAGTGCGCCGAGAGACACAGTTTGGCAAACACTAGTGCAGGTCGAGGGCACTAAACCGAGAGCCGGGACGCAGGGCTCCTCAGCCCGATTCAGCGGTCAGCAGCTGGCACTGGGCCTCTGCTCTGCTGCTTGACCCTCCTCCATGGGTCTTCCAGGTTGACACTGCTGGAGATAAGTCGAGGGCCTTGAGGGGGCGCCCGAGGGGCCCCACAGGAGCTGCCTCCACCTCACTTTCCCTGGGCCCTGCTGCTGCCAGAAACAGTCCTGGCTGTTTCCGCCTGCTCCACGCCATGGCCCCGTGATGGGCAGGGCACAGGCTTCGGGAGCCAGCCCAGGAGACCCAGCCCTACTGAGGCCACCTCGTTCCTGGGGTGGAGGAGGGCTGTCAGTCCCCATCTGCTATTTGCCTGGGTAGGGTATCTGTGCGTCAGGTACTGAGAAATCGAAGCATTCCCCCATAGGCCCCCACGGACCCCCTCTTCACCACCTGCAGCCCCAGCATCTGTGTAAGCCAAGGAGAAAGGGCCCTGGAGGGGTTGAGCTGGACCCTCACTCTCAAGGTCCCTTGGGCAGGCTGGATGTGCCGGCCTGGGGCTGCCTGGGAGCCCTCAGGCCCTGCTGCCTCTCCCTGGCACTGGAGAGGCGGCAAATTGAATGAAGTGAGCTCTCCAAGATTCGTGGCCATTCACCACCCTGGACTCACAAGGTACCAGAAAAGAGGGAAATGGATATGGCTTATCAAACCTGACTTCCCTTCTTCGCGCCCACAGCGGTGTCTTTGTTGACTTGCCTTCATTTTCTGGCAAACCTGATTGGCGTTCCTCTCCCGGCAGACAGCCTCCGGCCGCCAGAGTCCTTTCCTGCCCTTTCTCCTCGCATGGCTCATACTCAGCTCATACTCATACTCAAGCCCCCCCAGCCTCTGGATCTCCAGCCGGTCTCTTCGGTGGCCTCTGAGATGCCCCTCATGTGGCCAGTTGGGCTGCTGCCTCCACATCAGAGGCCCGGCTTAGCGATGCTGGCTGCAGTGGGGCCAAGGGTGTGAAGTACGCGATGAACCCAGCTCCCGGCGCCGCCGGCTTTGGACGGCGTTCTCCTTGGCCGACTGCTTTTGCTGCCTGGGTTTCCAGTGGGAGCTGGAAGCATGGGGGAGAGGGGCAGGCTCTGCTGTAGGGGGCTCTCTGGCAGAGGAGAGAGCCCCCTGCCCCGCCAGGGTGCAGACCTCTTCAGTGGGGCCAAAGGAAGGTCAGAGGACCTTTAACCCTTCCCAGCCAAAGACTCAGCATTGTCCTCTCCTGGAGCCCAGAAGCACTCCCCTCCTAAGCCAGTGGGGTTTCAATGGACCCATCCCCAATCCCACAGCTCAAGAATGGTCTTCAGTCTTTACATCAAAACCAAGTCGTTTTGCCTTAAATATGGTCCTTTTCTTCATGCTCTTGTAAATAAAATTCCACATATTAAACAGTGGAATTTCTTAAATGTCTATTACACGTCAAGCGTTAGATCAGTGTTTCTCATCAGATCGGTGCTTCTCAACTCGAATGTGCTTTTGAATCGCATGGTATTTAATTTAAATGCAGATGTTGGTCCCCTCGTTCTGAGTGCAGGTCTGACGAGCTCCCAGGTGATGTGGGTGCTGGAGGCCCAGGGACCTGACACTTTGAGTCACAAGGCCTTATACTGTGTGACTGTCAGTTTGTGGGTGTTGGGTCAGTGTTATAGATGGGCCTACTGAGTCACAGACTTTTATTGGTGTGCTTGTCAGCAGTGGGGATACGAACACTCAGTTCCAGCCACCAGGTTTTCTGTAGGCCAGGGGTTCTCAGCCTAGCTGCCTGCTCGAATCATACGGAGAGGAGCATACCACTGCAGGAGTCCTAGCCTGAACCAGCTGAATTAGGTTCTCCAGGGACAGGCTGACCATCCTTCTGAAAGATCTCCCCTGTGATGCTGCTGTGTAGACAGGTGAGCGCCACTCGGGAGGTAGACAGTCCAGAAATGATCTGACTGTGCCACCATTGTCCCTTATGAACCAGCTGGCCCTGCCTGTCATTCCGTGAGCCAGTCAAGAAATTTGTAGCAGGTATTGGGCTCTTTGCTGAGTTGCGTGGAGGACGCGGAGCCTGAGCCAAGGAGTGAACACCAAAGCAGGAGACATGGCATCAGAGCCAGTCCCTTCACTTTGTCCGGCCTCAGGATCCCCCCTGGGCCATGAGGAAGCCATTCTAGACCATCTGGGGGACCCTTTCTCACATTCCTTGTCATTGTTTTGGGGTTCCTCCGGGAGCAGCTCCTCACTAACCAAGTCAACCAGGCAGGAGCCCAGAGGTGCCTCTTCTCGCTGCTGGCCCTGTTCCTCTCTGTCCTTAGCTTGTCTCCCTGTGTCCTTTTCCTCTTTCTTGGCCTCAGACATATGTCGGAGCAGCTATCACGTGTTTTAGGAAAGGGACCTCACTCTAAACCCACATGGCCGGGTGTGCCAGAGGCTGGGCCACCCGGTAAAGCTGGGGAGACGATCGGCTTCACTGCCTAGTGTGCGTCCCTCCACCCCCGCCCACCCAACTCCCGACTTCACGTCTGCTGGGTCCCACACCCACTGGAGCACATGCCTTGATGCTTTCTGACTTCCAGGGGAATGTGGGGTGCCCAGGACCCCCCGGGTGACAGAAGTTACCAAAAGTCTCGGCCTTGATCCTTACCCGGAAATTGCGGGATGATAATGGGGTGTGGCGGGGGAGGCTCCAGCTTCACGAGGAGGGCAAGAATGACTGTGCCTCTTTTTATGGGACCTCTGGAATGAGAAGCATTGGAGGCCTGAGCCTCCTCCGCCCGGCACTACCCTGTCACCACCCCAGGCCTTCCACTTGGGCTCCGGGAGGGTTTCTTCGCGGAGGTATGCCTGGGCAGTACAAGTTCAAGCCCTCCTCTGTTGAAATGTGCATGCCCTGTTTAGCCAAGAGGTGTCTGCATCTGAGCTATGCAGAGCAAAGTATTATTAGAGCAGGCATCAGTGTGTCTGTAACTGACCCCAGCTCTCCCTAGCAACTGTTGCCAACAACACATCTAACAGAAGGATGCGATACCTTTTTTGAAAAAAAAAAAAAAGAAGAAGAAGAAGAACTCATCTCAACTCAAGTTGTAAACACAGCAGGGCTGTTATGGGGCAGGGATTTAGGGGGGAGACCAAAAAAAAAAAAAAAAAAAAAACCCACCAAATCGGAATCTGGCATATGACCAGATTTCAAAATAAATTACCAGCATCTTCTATAAGATTGTCTCTTTCCAAAAAAAGAAAAGAAAAAACTGGCCTCAAGCTAGAGAACAGATAAATTCTTGAGTTTCTGGCTGGGTCACCAGTTGGCACTGTGTTTGGGGCTTTTGATATGTGGAAACTCCATTGAGTGGTGCCAGGGGTTATGTAGGGTTTTTGAGGGGTCTCTGGGAGTGATTTTAACTATGGATTTTAGGCCCAGAAGGCACACTGAAGTTTTCCTGGTCCGGCTGCTCCATCAGTACATCAGAAACATAAGATACATCTCCAGGGCTGGTGGGACACGTACACCCTACTCTTGCCCCGTTTCTCCCATCCTCTGCCCCCTGTCTTGGTCCCACATTTGTTGGCTTGGGGCAGAGGCCCTGGGCCATCCTTCGAACTGCACTCATCAGAGAGAACTTCCTTCTCTCCTGGTTATCTCAAGGTTTCAGGAAAATCAGACCTGTTCCTCTTCATCCACAATCTGGAGTTCCTAACACCCATCTTTTACAGGTAAAAGGGGTGAGGGGCTAACCAGCTCTAAGTGTAAACTCCTTGAGAGCAGGAGTTCTGGATGAGTTGTCCTCGGTCCCCAGCTGCTGGCATCATGACTTGGGCATAGTAGGTGCTCAGGAAATGCTTGGAAGGGAAGGATGGAGCCCTCCGTCTTCGGTCCCAGTGCTCTCTTGTGTGTGATGCATTCCTCCACTCCCGAGCACTCCGTGTGTGTCAAGACTCTCTCTCTGAGCTGGGTTCCAGGGTAGGAGCCCTGCCCCATGTTTACAGATGAGAAAAGTGGCTTGGGAAAGCTACAAGCCCTACCCAACGTCATGGGGCTGAATGGGGCCTGTTAGTCCAGCACCCTAGCTCCTGGGGGCTCCCACTCACAGATAAGCTGTAGGGTCAGAAAGTTCAGAGAATGAGGAATCTGTCTCCTAAAGCTATCAGTGGGGATTCCAAAATCCACAGTTCCAGTATAATCCCCCTGCATTTCCAGCCGTCTCAGAGTTGGGCTTTCTGGGCCAGCGGAGGGCTGAGGGTGTCCGAGGAAACACCTCCACATCTCCACTGGCTTTATCCAGACGAACCACACAGCTGCCATCCCTGAGGTGCCGCCCAGCTCTGCCCCTCGCTCCCACTTTCTGCTCGGACCTCCCTCACTTCTGCCCACCCGCCGCCGAGCCGACGTGCACTCCAGGCATGGAAACTAATTTTACTGTTGGCCCGAGCCAGGCATACCCAGGGATAGAAGCGCATTGTTCTGTGCATTCCAGAGCCTGAGAAAAGCCCAGGGCTGTGCCCACCCCCCAGTTCCCCTCCACTGGTTGCTAGAATCAAGAGGGGATAAAGCAAAGAGCTCCTGGCAGGGTAGACCACTAACCCTGCAAGCAGAGTGTGGATGGTGATTGCAAAGACCCACAAAAGATCTTTTTTTCTTTAAAAAAAAAAAAGTGGCCCCGCCTGTTGGCCAGGGTGCGAGCACCTTGAGTCACTATGCCTGCTTGTACTGAAGTTCTTGCCCT
This sequence comes from Mustela putorius furo, assembly GCF_011764305.1. Lineage (NCBI taxonomy): Eukaryota > Metazoa > Chordata > Mammalia > Carnivora > Mustelidae > Mustela > Mustela putorius. Next base: position 41,766,806 of record NW_025422010.1, read on the forward strand.
GTGAGGGCCTGGGGAGCTGCAGACATAGTCCCCCGATGGTGGCCACCAGCAAGCCTGCCTCCCACGCCATGGGAGACCAGCTGTCCCAAGAGCCTGACCTTCAGCATCAGAGTCCACGGGCAGGCACAGCCACTGCGGCAGGGAGAGCCTCATCCTCCCTACCAGAACCAACAGGGACACACTTGTTGGCCACCCTGGCTTTGGAAGGAGTGGATCGTGCCTTCTTTCTTTCAATCCTCATTTCTTCCTCTCAACAAACCCGTTATTGAGCCTTTGCTGTGTATCTCGCCCCCTGGCCCAGCCTGCCTGTGTGTCATCACTGCTAATCCACCCACCCCTCTGGTCTTCTCTAGCAGTTTGTGCGGGTGGGGTGCTGTCCAAAGTCGGCGTGTTGCACTTGAGGCCCCAGCTGGAATGTCTCCAAGGCCCCAGGTGTCTCAGATTGTTCAGCTTGGGGTGGCATGGGGGGAGGAGGGGCTGCTGGGAGGGCACGTGGCTTTCGAACATGCTAAATGCAATTCCGGAATGCTGTGCTGGGCGGGACAGAAGCAGCCCGTGACCCGAACAGGGAAAACGCATTTTGAATTTTTAATCAGAAAATAAGTGGAGGAGAGAAAATGATCATGGGCCCTTGGTAAGTCCCAGAAGGAGCTTAGAGCCGCTGCTTGCCCATGAAGGTTTTCTTGTCAGAGGCCGTGTCCCCTGGCGTCTTGAGAGCAAAGACTGTTCTTGTCATCTTTGTGCCCCCACCCCACCATGCCAGCACATAGTGGGTCCTTGGCCAGCATCAGATGGTTGCTTCCAGGAGCTCAGTCCAGCGGGGACAAAGGAGCATTGGTGACAGCAGCAGGAGACAGTTGAGTGTTCTGCTCCCACCCGTCTCTGGGCCAGGGGAGCTTTACCCAAGTCAGAAATTGTTTCGCCATCACCCATGTCCCTTGCCAGGCCGTGTCCTCCCCCCCTGCATGCCCTCACCCCCCACCCCGGCTTCATTTTCCCTGCTAAATCCCCTGATAGAACTTGGCCGGGCACTTCCCTGTCTGAGGCTGCCATGCCGAGGCAGGCACTGTAGATAAGTGGGTTATCGGAGAAGGCCAGCTCGGGTGTCCCAGGCCCCAGAGGGTCACCCCTGGCTGGCTGGCAGCTCACCCCCAGCACCTCCTCCTCCCCCCTTCCCAGAGCCAGGCCAGCGGGAGATGGCAGATCCTCCCCGCAGCTCAGCGAGTGGCCGGCCCCTAGCCGCCGCTGGGAATCTGAGCTATGCTAAGCCACTCCAGATCACAGCCTCGTTGCCCTGCCCAGACACGGCCAGCCCAGACAGGGCGCCTCTACCTGCCGTGGCCGCCTCTGGAAAGCTGGCACTGCCTAGCCCGATGGAAAAAATCTCCCCACAGGTTATGTAACTGCTCGCTACCAGCCGCCACCAAGGAAGAGCAGCAGTCTCTGGGCAGGGAGGGGATGGCGGAAGGTCATTCCTCCAAAGAGAAGTCAGTAGTCTTGAGTCACTGTCCAAGCTCTTCCTCTACACTCAGGCTTCACAAGGCCCCATGGAGACTGCCCTTCCCTGTAGCTCGTGGAACTCAGATGCCCCAGCCATGTAGTCCAGAAGAGTGGCAGAGGCTTGCCAAGGGACCTGGACTCAGCAAGAGGGGCCGAGAAGGAGAGCGGGAAGAACGGTGTCATTGTTGGCCTGTTTGGGTTGGTTGGGTTTCTATCTTTGATCTTTTTTATTGTGGTAAAATATATGCAACATGAAATTTACCACTTGAACCACGTTTAAGGACATAACTGAGTGGCACCAAGGACAACCATGAGGTTGCACCCCCTCTGCCACTTTCCACCCCCAGAACCTCCCATCATCCCAAACAGAAGCCCCGTAGCCACCAGATATTACCCCCAGCTTCTCACCTCCCGGCTCCACGACTCCCATTCTCTACACAGGCCAAACATACATGGATCCCTAAGATCGTTGCCCATGTGTGTCTGGTAGAGGTCACTTAGCAAAGTGGTTTCAAGGTTCATCCACGTGGAACCACATGTCAGAACATCCTTCCTTGTCATGGCCCAGTAACACTCCGCTGTGTGGATCTGCCCATTTTGGCTCTCCATTCATTCATCGTGGGATGCTTGGGTTGTGTCCTCCTTTGGCTCTTGTAAGTCCCGCCGCTGGGAACATGTGCATCTGAGTATCTGTTTGGCGGGTATATGCCTAGAAGGGGAATTGCTGAATCACATGGAAATTCCACTTTTAACTTTTCAGGAACTGCCCAGCTATTTTCTGGGAAGTTGTTTTTGATGGGGGAGATAGAATGAGTCAAGACCCAAAGACACGATGCAAATAAGGGACATTGGGGACACCACCTGGCCTGGAATCAGGAGTGTAAGTGGAGAGTTGGAGGAGGTCCATAAGATGGAACAGAAGGGTTGGGACTTCATGAAGGAGGACCAGGATGTTATGCTTGGAAATCTCTCACGTTGGAGACCCAGCAGTTCTGGGTGACCACAGTGCTGCTGTGGGCGCAGCTTCCCTTCACCATCCCGTCCCCGGGCCCATGTGCACTGGCTGTGTTCTGGATGCCTGGCCTGGCGTGGACAAGAGTGACTCACCAATAGTTAAGGAGTATGGGAGTGGGGCGGAGAGAGTTGTGGGGATGTAAAGAAGATGACAGGACGATGTCAAGAGCCAGCAAGAGTGTCACACTTGTCGTGAGCTTGCTGCTTTGGGGGGCAGCTGGCTTCCATCTCCCCAGGCAAATAAGAGGTGCCCAGAAGTGGACAGAAGTCTCCCCACCTCCCCTCCAGGTGAATACCAAGCAGTCCCCAGGCAGCCGACGGTGCAGAAGGCAATACAAGGGACCCCGGGGAAGCTGCTTGGCTCACCTATCATCCCTGTCTTGACATCCCCACTATTACTGAGCACGTTCCAGACAGATGTGCGTTCCTACATCATCTGCAAGACTTGGGGGCCAAGTCTTGGGGCCAAGGCACTACTATAGAGTGCCCCGCTCCGCCTCGGAGCAGGGGTGACGCCAAAGCAGGGGTAGTATAGGCAGTATTCAGGGGCATTTGGGCTGCAGCTAAAGCACGTCCATCTGCGGTTGGGATAAGTGCATTCTTGCGTGGCTGCCTGTAAATCAGAGCTCTGAGTCTTGGCCTCACGCTTGCCATTGACCGCTGTCAGGCGACAGTCATTGCATTGCTCTAGACGCTGAAAAAAACCCTGATTAAAGGAATAGTATGTCTAACGCAGAATAGAAGCAGAGTCACTTGGAATCCTGCAGGTAGGCCACAGAGATGGCCACGTGGCAGAAGTAATCAGTGATTGATAAAGCCCAGGCCCGCCCCCCCATTCACCCGGTCCAGATCTAGCCCTGGTTCTGGTACCAGTCAGCTGGCGACTTTGGGCAGATCTTGAATTCCAGCTGCCTTCCACTTACTCTCCCATTAAACTGGGTCATAATACCTGTGTCCTACACCCGCTTACCCCACAGACATAATAATCATTGTTAGAATTTCTCAGGACACATATCATTTCGTCTGTGTCCTCTTAGGGCTCCTTCCCCAAGAGGAACTTCTGAATGTCGTAAAATCACGCTTTTCCTTTTGTCCTTGAGGGATCCCATTCATCATGGTTCCCAGGAGAGGCTCTCCCCACACCCAGACCTTCTACAAGCCCAGGGGCCACCAGCTTGTGCTAGAACTTGGGATTCAGGTGTGGCATCATGGATAGCGCTGGAATCCTGCCACAAGAATAGCCGTCACAGGGGCCCTGGGGCTGGTGTGTAGGCCCTGCTGGGTGCCCCGTGCTTAGCACCATTAGATCCCAGTGAAGCAGGGGCACTGGCCTCTACCAGACAGTTAAAGTCTGCTGGAGGGTCAAAGCCAGCCTAACCAGAGAGCCATTAAGGAAATCAGAGAAGAGGGTAAGCCCTTTAAGTACTTGCAGCTGGGGAAGGCTTCCTGGAGGAGGCAGCATGAAAGAAGGAGCCGGTTTTCGGGAGCCAGAGGAGAACAGGAAGAAGGAGCCAAAGCTAAGGCCTGTAGGTGAGAGGAGCCTGTGGGGTTGCAATGGTATGGGGAATCCTGGGAGGGGTGAGGCAGCTGGGGCCCAGCCGTGGGTGTCTGGGAAGCATCGGGGCCTCCACCAGTGTCAGCAAGCCCCAGTGTGAGGCTGCCCAAGCCAGGTGGCTACCCCGGGCCACAGTCACCCCATTGGCCTTTTCGTCTGCTGGAACCTGCTTCTCGCCGTTGTAAGCCACAATGATTTTAATCCAGACCCAAAACTTCTCCTTAAGAGTAGCATGCTCCCTGCCAGCCTTGGGCAAGGGCCAGGAGGGCCGCCGTATCTGGGGCCCCGGCCAGCCTGCTGGGGAGCCTGGGACGCCAGGGCGTCACTGAAGCAGATGGTAGGGGGCCTGGCGGTCACGGGCAGGGTCCCAGGTGCCCACCTCATGAGGGCTTACTCAGCCCCTCCTTAGGGATCAGCTGCTCCCAGGAGCAGGCTGGAGGTGGGTGCCCACAAGCTTCTCTCCGTGCGGACCCCCAGCGCCCTGCTGTCTTCTTGCCCCGCCCCCTCACCTCACCCCCCACCCCGCCTCCCACCGCAGCCCATTAGCCCACGGGGAGCCACAAGCAGGGCCACGGGTGAGGCCGTGGGGCCAGGCAGTCTCACCGAGCCTTGCTGCCCTTACTTACCTCCCCCTCCTCTACTGAAGCTCTGCCGCTCCCCCAGAACATATTTTCTGGCCTGCCTCAAGGGGAAGAGCAGGAGACAGAAGTCCAAAGCCAGTGTCTGGCCTAGCTCCACCCGCTCTGGGCCTTGGGGTCCTCCTCTAGTCCAGGGGCCAGCCTCCCCACTGGGCAGCGGGGCTCCTGGCTCCTTGTGTCTGGCCCCCTCAGTGCCCTGGGCAACTTGGGGTTGTGGAGGTTGCATGGGGGTTTGGGACCGAGGTGAGCCTGGAAGATATCTGGGAGTCGCCTAGGGGCAGGAAGAGAAGACAGGGCGTTGCTCAGGAGGGGATTTGGAGGTGTGATGGAGGCGGCCCCGAGCCAGAACCCAGCTGGCTGGGTTCTAGCTCCTGCCCTGCATTTCTCCAGCTGGAGGACCTCGGGCCAGCCCTCCCAGCCATCTGGTGGCTTCCTCACCTATAAAGTAAAGGGGGACAGAAGGGCAAATCCAAAGTCCCTGCCAACTCTGTCTGTTATTCCGGAGCCAACCCCCTGGGCACACAGAGTGCATGGTAATTACCCACTGCTGACTGATGGGTCCCTGGGTTGACCAGCGAAGAGCAGACCCCAGCAGATCCTGCAGATGCCTAGGGGGTGTGGATGCGGGGAGGTGGGCTGTGAGGTCCGGCTCCTTCCTGCCTTCCTGCCTGGTCTGCAGAATCCGTGCCTGCCTGTGTGCAGAGCGGCCTGCAGGGGGCGCCAGCACGCAAGGCTGGCCATCTTGGCATCCTGGGGGCTCTCCCACTGGGAGGATTGAAGCCATAAGATCAAACTCTGCCACAAAGCCACCATCCTGCAATTTCCAGCCCCTCAGGTGCCCCAGCCCTGAGTCCGGCAACCCCAGTTTGAGGGTCCCTTCCAGACGTCTGCGGCAAGGCCGCGTAGCGCTCACTCCGCCATGACTGGGTGTTCCTATCAGGTGTCCAGCTGGAGGCCCCTTCCCCCTCCCTTTGAGCCGGGCAGTCACTGTACAGGCATTCGGGGTGCACTGGCTGGGAGAAGACACTGCACCCTGGCTACCCTTTAGGGTTTTGTGAGGTGCATGGGTACAGAAAGTTCCAGAAAGCTTAGGAAATCCACCTGAAGTCACACAGCCGCTCAGTGACAGAAGCAGAACGGGACCCCTGCCTCCTCCGAATGTATGCCCCCCAGTGCCTCTGTTGGCTGAAGTGTATTCGTGTTGGGGGGCAGAGTAGGGTCAAGTATTAGGGGACAGGTGGCAGGGAATAGGCTAAGAAGACACCTTTGAATGACAGTGTGACCAGACTAGACAGGAGCCGAGTGATCTCCTCGCGGTCAGCTCACGACAGTTTCCAGACCAGCGCTCTGGGGTCCACCGGCCCCTGCCTGCCTCAGCAGGGACAGGGGGCAGGGGTGCCCCTCTCCACCACGCTACAGACGAGCAGCAACAAGGGGGCTCCTTGTCCTCCCACCCAGCCTCCGCTTCTCCTCTGTGGTTGTCCCCACGATTGCTTTCCAGTCTGTCTCCCTGGTGATTCATGGAAAAAGGCAAAGGGAAGAAGAAAACTCAGTTCCGTTTGATTTGTCAGTATGTGATGACCCCAGGGGGTGTGGGGGGGGGTTGGCTCAGCTCCGGGTCAAAGTGGGTTCTGGCGAACGCAATGGAAGCCTGGAGGAAGTGGGTCATGTCTCTGATGGGGCCTTGTGTTACTGCCGCCTGTCTAGGCTGGAGGAGAGGTGGTAGGACCTTTCAAGGATCCCTTCCTCACTGGTCACCAAGCCTGAGAGGACAGGACCTCAGGCTTGCAAAGGGGAAAGGAAAGAGCGAGCGAGCGAGCCTGCGTGCTGTCTCATTCCTAATGCTCTCAATTATGAAGCACGGAGGACCCAGGGGTGTTAGTCTGGGCTGCTCAGTCCCAGAGGAGCCCTTCTAAGGTTTCCCCGGCACGCTGCCCAGAGTGTCACCCCAGAGAAAGAGCCACGCTGTGAAAAGCCATCTTTGCTGCCGCTGCCATGCCTTTTTTTTAAAACTCCCCCCCATACGACTTGATTTATTACGACCTCTATGAGTTTCAGCAGCTGTGGCTTCATTTCAGAATCAGGTTAAGTAGCTGAAGGTTCAAATCGGGAAAGGTCATGGGGGGCGGGAGGGGGGTGCTGCTGGAAGGCGAGGGACACTTAACACTGCGCATTCCCACGCACACCTCCGCGGCTGCCTGGGGGTCACGCGCGTCCCCTCCCTGCAAATGTGCCCGGCCACACAGACACCTTGGCTCCTGTGCCTTTTATAAAAGGGAAGCTTGAAAATGTGGCACATTGGCACATGGCAGCTGGCTCCCTGCGTGCTTCCTCTCCCTCTGGCCCGGACAGAAGAGGCAGCCTTCTGGATAGCTGGTTAGAACGAGAGCCCTGCAGGGGCAAGGTGGCCTGAGGCCAGTTCAGCTTAACAAGCATCTATTGAGCTCCCTCTGTGTACCTAAGGGGCCCTGGAGTGGTGGGGTGGGGCTCGAGGGAGGGGAATGCAGACAGGCTCCAACGCTCCTTCTATCCCATTGCCAGTCCCTGGGTTCCCTTCTCGCATCCCACGGCTTCCCAGCTGGCACAGCTTTCCGGCACACAGACCCCCATTCCTGCCTTGGTGGAGCTTCTGGCTTTTTGAGCCCCCTCCTTATTATCAGGCTCCCAAATGACCCCAGAGGGCTTGCTTGCAAAAGTTTGTTCTCTGGACTTTGTGTCCCCCCCCCCCCCCCCCCCGTCTGCTCTGCACTCCCTGTGCCTCCTGGCTCTGGCCCCAGCGCCAGCCCCTGTCTGTCCCTGCAAACACAAGTCAGCTGTGTGTGCAGACAAAGCCTTGCGTTGCAGTGGGGGCCGGGCCTACAGAAGGGACATTTCCAGGGAACTCTGGGGGCGGCGGCTGGGGGGGCAGAGGCGACTGTCTGATAGCAGGGACTTGGCGTCACCGTCTAGGGGACCTGGCTGGGTCCCAGGGGCCAGTGGCTGTGGGTGGTGACTGGAGAGGCGGCCAGGCTGGAAGAAATCTGCTGTTTGAGAAGTGTAGGAAACGGTCTGCAGAGAGAGATAACACAGCCCCGGCTCTGTGTGTCTGTGTGCGTCTGCGTCTGCCGGCCAGGGTGGCTGGAGCCAGCCGGTCTGAGGCCGTATCTAGTGAGATTTTTGTCCTGGGTTGTGAAAGTGACCTATGGAGCCCGCGGCAGGGTTCAGGGCCTGGGAGAGGAGACATGTGGTCCTCCCTGCCCTCCCCCTCGGGCTGTGTTCCTCTCCATGTTCCTGCTCCCCCCACCCCCACCAGAGAGTAGGATGGGGGAGCGGGGCTGGCCAGAAGGAACATTCTTCGTGGGTGCAGTGCAAACGGTTAAAAGGCCTAGTTTCAGTCTCGACTGGATCACTGACTTCACAGACGAACTTGGATCCGTCCCCGCACGAGTTCTGGTTCTCGGTCTCGCCGGCTATAAAATGGGGATTATTTATATCTGCCCTGCATATCACACAGGAGGGGTGGAAAGATCTTATGGAATAAGGATGTGAAAAGTTCGTAAGCCGTGAAGTGCCGCATGAATGACTGTCATGATTAAAATTGCTTTGTGTCGACTCAGGCCAGCGAATCAAGACCTGGGTCGTCGGAACACAGCAGTGAGCCATGGGAGGCAGTGGGCTGTGGAAGGTTCCGGAGGGGTGGTGATGGGTCATAGGTTCCGTGTGAGAAGCTGGACCCAGGGCAGGAGGGAGGGCGCAGCCCGTTCTGAGGCTCTCTGCAGGCAGAGGTGTGGGTCCCGGGTCTGCTGACTCGCATGGAAGGTGGCCTGGGTTCCATGCATGTCTCCAGGGAGACAGGGGAAGCTTCGTGAAGCTTTACCTGGAGGGTAAAGTTCTAGCTGTTGCAGAGGGACCAGGGGTGACTCTGCCTTCTTTTCTTAACCTCCACTGTCCAAGGCAGCCAGGTCACCCTGTCCCCTGCCCCTCCCCATCCTGAACTGGAAATCAGCCCCCTCTGGGATAGAAAGTGGAGGAAGGAGCCTGTAGGGGTGACGAGGTCTTAGGCTGAGAGCAGTGTACAGCTCGCTGGAGGTGTGAACGCCACCCACCCCTGAGGCCCTCTCGGCCTCCGCCTTCCCCTTCCTTGGCCCAGATCCTGGGGCTTCTGGGCACCCAGAGGGCCACAGGTCAGGTGCCAGGGGCTCTGGGAACTGCAAGCCAACAGTGCCTGGGGCTGGCATGGAGCGGCTCTGCCTCGCCTCCGGCTTGGGTTCCCTCCTCTGAGCCTCTGGGCTGAGTTGGCGGGGCCACACAGACTCCTTGGCTCCCAGTGCCTTATAAACGGGGCCGGGGCCGTGTGTGAAGCTTACGGGAGGAATGCCTGGCGCCTGCGGCCCAGGGCAGCTGCTGCCCCCTCCCTCCGTTGGCCACCACACCACCAGAGCCAGGAGGGAACCAGAGCCAACCCAGGGCAGGCCTGGGAAGTGGGGCGCTTTGCCTGGTAGGCCCTTTCCCCCTGCCCTGACCTGCCTTCCCAGAACACCCCCAATTACAAAAGGTTTTTCTCCCTTTCCTCCGATTAACCTTCACCTGTCCTATGTCCTAACCCGTTAGTGAGTGACGCGGTATGCTGCCCCTGCCCTCCTCTCCACCGAATGAAGGAGGATTGGAGACAGGCCTGTCAGACGTGGGTACTGCACAGGCTGTCCCCCATGGGGACAGGCTGAGGGGCCCTTAGCTGAGTGGTTTCCAGGCACCAGTCCCAGGTGCCAGACTGAAGCTGGTCTGCACAGGGTGCTGTACCCCTACGGTTTATGTCGGCTGGGATTCGGTCCCCTGCCCCCACCCCCCGGGAAGGACTGGCCATTATTCCAAGACTGCATCCTTCCTCCTCTCTTGGCATTAGATTGTCCTTTCTTTTATGAAATGATGGATGAAACCTTTTTTAAAAAAACATCCCTAGCAAAATAAAACACTGGCAACCCTCAGACCTCTCTGATCCAAGAAATCCTGGAGCCTGCAACCAGACCCCTAGTTGATGTCCAGAACAACACACCTGAGGCAGGACATCCAGCTGTCTGTGCGCAGGGAAGTCCAGGCCTGCAAGGCCCGCTGGGTGGGGTACAGCCCGGGGCGCTGGGACAGGGCACTCCCGAACCTGGGGCTACGTGTCTCAGCCTGACACTCTTTTGCAGCTTGGCAGCTTGGGTTTTAAGCCCAGCCCACCTGCTCTGTTCTCCCGGCTGGAGATGCTTCCTCCCACACGGCTGGGAATGCAACGTCCCAGCTGCCACTGTGGGCTGCCGCTGCCCATGCAGGCCTGGGGACACCCAGAGAAGCCGCTGCGGCTGTCTCCTACCCAAACTAGCACGCTGACTGCCACGCTCGGGAATACCGACCCCTGTTACCTGGGATAACTGTACACACTGCGCTCCGCCAGCATACACGGCGGCCTGACGTCCCCCCGCTCCTCACTCTCGGGCACACACAGGGTCTCTGACCATCTCACGTGGACCCATGTGCACAGTGGTTGACAGCCTTTGCAACACAGAGATGTGTTCATTCGTTATCTGAGCAGCTACTATGTGCCAGGGAGGGTGCTGGTGGACAAATGCGGCTGTCTGTCTGTCGTCACTGGGTTCCTCGTCATCGGGCAGGTGAACCAGCAACTGCAGATTTGGCTGCTAAGGGCTGTTCTAGGGGCACACGCACACTGTCTGAGAGCCTAGAAGAGGGAGAACGGGCTGGGGGCCCGGCAAACGCTACAGGTCAGAGAACAGCATGCTGGAGGTGAGTCTCGGTGGCTGGCACAAGGGGGACCAAATGAAGAAGTATGCGGACGAGCATTTTCCGGGCTAACAGATGAGCGTAGACGTGGGCAAGAAGCAGGAAGGAATAGTGTGCAGAGGCAAGGGAAGTGATATTACTGGAAGGAAGCATGCACTGGGGGCAGAGGGAAGAGAAGGGGGAGGGAGGACCAGACCAAAGTTGGGAGGGACACCATTGGCCCTGCCGAGCAGTGGGTGCCCCGTGCTCTGGTCTTCGGGGCACCATTGAAGGTTTCTGAGGGAGGTGACATCTCCTGGTTGGCATTTTCAATCTCCCTCTGTGGTGTGACAGGGGAGGGCAGGATGAGAACTTCGGGGAGAGCAAGATGTCCCTTTTGGGGAGGAGAGGTGTGACTTGGAACCTTCCCTCAGGCAATGGCAGTGGGACCCAAGGGTCAGGGGGGTGATGTGAGAATGTTCTCAGGGTTGGCTCTGAGGGGCTTGGCAAGTTTCCAACTTGAGTGCCAGCAAGGACCCCTTCATTTCCTGTGTCAGCTCCATGAGCGGAGGACGCCAGGGTCAGATTGGACACGTGTACACAGGAAGAGCCACTCCATACGCGCTCGGAGAGGTCCCCGCTGTCATTCTCACTTTACAGAAGTGGTTGCCTCCAATATCTTCCCACTCTTCCCAATAAATACATCGCAAAGAGATTGGCCCCCGGCCCTAGGCCATTTGCTGCACGTGGGAGCACCCGATTTTCCACACCCGGTCCATTTCAGATAAATGTGAAAGACGTGGCAGGTTTGTGCAGGGTGGCTGACTGGGTGCATGTCCACCTCCTGGAGCTTCTAGGAGCTCCCCCCATCCCTGGAGCCCCCAGGAGTACAGACAGCCGTTGTGGGGGGCTTTGGCATGCATCAAGGTCACCAAGACCACTTCATGAAACCAGGTCAGGTCTTGCTTTCTGCAATTCTTCTCATTTTATAGTCACTTAAAGCCACCATAGCTGAGACAAGGTTTGGAGCCTGTAGGAGTGAGGACCAGGAGGTTTCTGTGCCCTCCTTCTGCCTTTCTAGGAGCTTTGCTCACTAAAGGAATAGAAGATGGGAGGGAGGGAAGAAAGAGAAAGAAAGAAAGAAAGAAAAGAGAAAAGTCTACCCCCGAGTCGGGTTTTGCAAGGAGCCTTGAAACGCAGGGCCCCCTGGCTCTGCCCCTAGCCAAGCATCACGGAGAGGCTCTGGTAGGGCCCTGGTGAGCTCAGCAAGGAGCCGCTTCTAGCCTGGCTGGAGTCGGAGCTGCATTCCTGCCCAGGTTCAGAGCCCAGCTCCTCTACTCCCAGCGCGCACCTCTAGCCGAGTGACCTAATCTGTCTGTTTCCTTCCCCACGTGATGGGGATGATGATAGAGCCGTTAGCAGAGCTGAATGAGATGCCGCCGCCTGTAAAGATTTAAAGCGGCGCCTGGCACCGAGGGAGCCCCCCATAAATCCCAGGTGTGCCGGGGATCCCGGCAGGCGCTGCATGGCTGCCCAGGGCCGAGCAGAAGCCGGGTGGGACTGGGGGCCTGAATCAGTGAGAAGTGCCATCCTAAATGAGGGCTTCCCCTTTGGCTTTGCCTGCTTTTCACTAGATCGGAGAACTCAGGGCACAGAGTCTCCCTGTGCAACTCCGGGGCAGGGGGGAAGGACCCGGCCCAGCTGTCGTCCCTCCTGAGCCTCACCCCAGCACAGCCCAGGGGCCTTCCTCCTCCGTCTCCCGGGATCAGTGCCGCCCCGACCCCACGCTGGCCCCGCCAGCCATGGCTGACTCTATGAAAGCCTTCTGCTTGGGGGCAGCGAGTGGACTAGATGACCTCTGAGTCCCTTCCCTCCCTGCTGTGTAGTAAATCTCCCTTCCCTCACCCTGTCACTCAGTCTGTGGCCTGCTGGGGACCACAGCCCATCCTTATGGTTCAGCTGGCGGCCTGGGTTGTGGGGGGTGGGCTGGGGATGAGACTTTGTTTGGGGCCTCCAGACCATTGAGGGAGGGGTGGAGCTGAGGTCAGGACAAGAGCAGTGCGTCTCCCCGGCTCTCTGGGAGCAGCTGTGAGGGGCACCGGCAGGAGACAGATGACCGAGACCCCCCCCCACCGCACACCCCCCCAACCTTAGTGTTTGTGAGGGATGAGTGGGCAGGGACAGCCAGGATGGACTTGACCACACCAGTTCACATCTGAAGTATCAAAAGAAAAAGAGAGAGAAGAAGGGGGGGAGGGGGGAGGGGGGGAGGTGACCCGTATCTGTCGGAAGAGAAAAACCATGAAGCAGCAAGGGCTTTCGTAAGGAAATTCGCTCCCTGTGGGCTGCTCTTAAACGCTGGCCACGTGGCCCTGCCGTGGGCCTCAAATACAGCTGTCTCCAAACCAGGTGTTGTAGCAAGGGACCGTGACAAGCCCTAGTTCTTGGTCCCCTGGGTCTCCTCTCTTGGTTGGGAATCCCCCCACCTCACCCCAGGGAAGAAAGAAGGGGCGAGATACATGTGTGTGATTGTGTTGCTACATCGCACATTCCAGCTCCCAGACAGCACGCGTCTGGCTGCTCCCTGGCTGCTTTTCTTCCAAAGGATGGTTTGCAGTCAAGATGATGGGCTCCTGGCTATCCGTGGTATTTTCTCAAGCCCCCACCCCTCCCTGCCTTGCTCCTGTTTGCACAAAGCTTTGCGGGGCCCTGGAGGGGACTGGTAGAGCAGTGACCGGGGTCGGGCGGCTCTGTGCGCTGGGACGTCTGTCTTTCTCACCTCTCCGAAGGAGATGGATCTCAGCGGGCGGTGAGGTTCGGAGCCAGACACTGCTGCCCAGGAGACGTGGCTCGGGGAGAACAGTTCGTATGACCTTGAGTGGGACCTCCCCCTTCTCAAGGTCTCCAAATGAGAACCCCCAGAGGAAATGAATCGCTGGCTGACCCTCTGACCTTTAGGTCGGGGAAGGAGAAAGCTGAGTATTTTCGGATTCGTCCCTTTCCAGGAGGAGGTTTAAAAAGGTTCAGAACCCTGCTCTGGGACCAGAGCACCCCTATTCCCAGGATTCCATATAGAATGTGTGGTTATGCCCCCCTGCTGAGGGACACGCAGACACCAGCGCTTGCTCCAGGGCTCAGGATCCTGAGTTCTAGGTCTGTCTCTGCCTCCTACTCTGAGGAGGATTCTGGATGAGACCACTCTCCTCCCTAGCCTCTCCTGTAAATAAAGGGCCTGAGCATCTTAGGTCCCCCTCAGGGCTCACCAGGAATTCTGAGACCTATTCCTCCATTTTCCCTGAGCATTCCAAGACCACACCTGGAGCATCCCCTCGGCTCCCTGTGCACCCGCCCACCACGGGCTGCGCTGCCAGGAAGAATGCGTGAAACAGGGGGTCAGGGGAGCAGCATTTGTAGACCAGATCCCTAAGTCTGGGAGAGGCAGAGATGTGCCTACAGGAGGGACAGAACATAGACCTCGTCACCAACACTATAAATTCCAGACCTGTGAAATCCAAGGGTCCCCCCCTTAGACAGGTCACTTAAGGAGAACTACAAGAAAACGCTCATACTACTGTACAGATGGGCATGGACTCATCATCTCCCTGGAGAGGCAGGGCAGAAGTGGACCCAGCCTGAGGAAAGTTGAGGTCTGCACATCGAGGTGCCTTCAGGACCCTGGGCAGAGGCAGCAGACATGGCGTCCCATGGTACCCACAGCGGGTGCCCCTGGGCTGCAGACCCTTGGCCTTAGCGCACTCATTCTGCACCTTCCCTCCATGGCTTCTGCAACCCCCTCCTTAGCAGGGAGCACTGAACCACTGAGAAGCCCCAGATCCTGGGTTTCCTTGGGGTTTGAGGATAGAGTAGCTGAGTTTTACTTTTCCTGTGACATGGCAGGCAACGGCCCAGAGGAGGGAATCCAACAAGCCTGGGTTTAAACGTGGCACTCTCCTAATCAGGTACATTCCACCGATTGATTTGGAGCTCCTAAGCTAGTGTAGAAAAGACCTATATACGCATGGCCAAGTCCAGTGAGGGCCACGTGCCTGGGACACTAATTATGCCCGGAAGATTCAGAGGGCGAGAATGTCATCAATGGTTTGGCAGCAGACCAGGCCATGAAAAAGCAGAACCAGATGTAGTTCTCCTATATGAACCACTATATGGTTCTCTCCTATATGGGCACTGAGATGCTGGGGTGGGAACAGAGAAGGAATGGGGACAGTTCTGCCTCAAGGTTCTCAGGGTCCTGCAGAAGAAATGAGACTTGAAGGATAGTCACCCTTCCCGAAGGATGAAGTGCCAGAGCCCAGAACCCGAGGCCTGTGAGTGCAGCCCCACCATTTTCCACAGCCAGACTGGGGAAGCAACTTGCCTGGGGTTACTGGGCCAAAGGTTCAAGGTAGAGGAAGTTGGAAGCAAATAGGGAGTATGAAGGAAGATCCGAGGACAAGGAATTGCAAAGGTGTCCTTGGGGCCATTGGAGAAGGCTGTTTCTGGAGCCCTGAGTTCGAGGCGGGCATCGTGGGTAGGGGACGCCCAGCAGGCTTGAGTCACCCAGGGTAGGCTGCCAAGTTCAGCAGGACACCCCGCAGAGCCCTTTGGCCCAGGCCCAGCTCAGCCACCACCCCCCCACGCTCGGCCCCCGGATACACATCCACCAGGGCTGGAGCCGTTTCCTGAAAGACTGAGAAAGTGCCGGGAGCTGGAGGGGCCGCCTTGGCCGCCAGGGGCCCGGGCCAGGTCTCTCACGGAGGAGAGACGTGTGAGGGGAGGACGTGACCGGCGGCTCTCGGCTTTCGTTCTCAGAGGCCGGGGATTTCAGAGGAATGCGGCCAACTCCCGCTCTGAAGTTCCTACTTCAGACCCCGCCCGCCTGGAGCCAAGGCCACCTCCAGTCGCCAGCCTGGAAATCAGAGAGGCACATCGCAGTCTGTGTGGGGGAACACGTCCTCCTTTGTGGCTTCTGTGAACTGGCTCACTTCCTGGTGTTCCCAAATATACCTTCTCCTTGCGGAAGGCCTTGGGTTCACCTCCAGCCAGCTTCCCCCAATCTCTGAGCCTCTTCGGCCCCACACCTGTCTGCCCACACGCGCCATCCACCCAGGAGAGCCTTGGCTCCTGGAAACGACCTCCTAGGAATGTCACGGAAACGACCTCCTAGGAATGTCACGACTCTGTCTTTGAGGCTATGAGCAGACCTAGGGGAGGAAGGGGAATTCTGTATGAACTCTGCACAATGACTCAAGCCAGGCGGGAGCACGGACATCTGTCCATGGGTAACTCCGCAGGTCTGCCGTGTTGGTCTGTCAGCTGTGAAAGCCATACTCTGGACTGGTAGGGAAACTGAGGCAGGAGAGACCAGGATTTGCCCCAGGGCCCTCCAGTAAGATAGAGGCAGAGCAGGGTCTAGGTCTCCTCAGCCCAGAGCTCTTTCAAACTGTGTTCCTGGTTTTAATTTTCCATTTTGTTCTGTTTTCATGTTCTTCCTTCCATAGATGAATGGCAGGTTCTAGACAGGCTGGCAGGGGCCCTAAAGATCAGGAGAGGAGAGGAGAGTGGACATGTCACCAAGTCAGGCTCCCGGCCTACCCCACGCCACCCCCTTCCCCACGATGCTGGGTGGAAACCCGCCCCATGCCTGGTCCAGTCCCGGGGGGCTCCTCATCTTCATGTGAAGCGTCCAGCTCACTCGAAGACACGCAGCAACCCCCCGGCCTCCCCGCAGCCCGGTGCTGACTGACCTGTGGCTTTTCCATTGTACCTTTCTCTTCTTTGGAGCCTCTCTCCTGAGGGGCTTCCCTGGGTCCAGATGATTCTATTTGCATCCCACCCATTTTCCCTGATTTCCTGGAATCCCCTCTCCCTGAAAACTTCTCCAGTCCCTCAAGCTGCTGTGTGGTCTGCCTGTGCCTTTAGTGGGCACTTGGCTGTTGCTAGCTGGCGTCCTTCGCTTATCTCTCTAACAAAAATTTAGAAGACTTCATCCATTCAACATTCCACAAACGTTTGTTAAGGGTCTGTTGTGTGTTGGGTGCCGTGCTGGGCCGTGGGCTCTGGGCTCTGGTGGGATTCAGCAGTGAATGAAACAGACTAACTGCTTCCTGTCATGGAACTTAGGTTCTCGTGAGAAAGGGGACAGTGAACATCAAGACAATAGATCAGTCAACAATTATGGTAAGACTGTGGAGAAAGATGAAGCAGGGTATGTCGGGGGTGCAGTTTTAAATAGAGCTATTAGAAAAAGTGCTTACCGGGGCGCCTGGGTGGCTCAGTGGGTTAAGCCACTGCCTTCGGCTCAGGTCATGATCTCAGGGTCCTGGGATCGAGTCCCACGTCAGGCTCTCTGCTCAGCAGGGAGTCTGCTTCTCTCTCTCTCTCTCTCTCTCTCTCTCTCTTTCTCTCTGCCAGCCTCTCTACCTACCTGTGATCT
This sequence comes from Mustela putorius furo, assembly GCF_011764305.1. Taxonomy (NCBI): domain Eukaryota; kingdom Metazoa; phylum Chordata; class Mammalia; order Carnivora; family Mustelidae; genus Mustela; species Mustela putorius. Next base: position 41,783,688 of record NW_025422010.1, read on the forward strand.
CTCTGTCAAATAAATAAATAAAATATTAAAAAGAAAGAAAAAGGGCTTACCAAGATGACCTTTGGACAGACGTGAAGGAATGAACCATGTAGCACAGGGAAACAGCAGTGCAAAGGCCCTGAGGTGGGAAAGCACCTTCCCCATGGAGGCACAACAAGGAGGCCAGAGGTGGAGAGCAAGTCAGAGCTGTGACAGGGCCTGCCTTGTACGGAGATCTGTAGGCTGTCATGAGGGTGCATGCCAACTCTGAGCAGGATGGGATGTCTCGGAAGGTTTTGAGCAGGGAAGACAAGATCTGACTTAGGTTTTAGCAGGATCATCTGGGCTGCTGGGTTGAGAGTAGTCAGAAGGGGTGGGGTAGATTCAGGGTGACCAGCCTGAAGGCTTCAAGGAGAGTCTAAGTGTAGGATGTTAGGAAATTGGTCAGGATAGAGAGACAGAGCAGGGTCAGGATCCACTGAAGGAAGAGCTAACGGGATTTGCTGAAGGATGGGCTACAGGGGCAAGGGGGAATGTTCGAGTCAAGGGTGACCCGAGGCTTGGAGCCTGGACAACTGGAAGAGGGTCTCCTACTCCCTGAGACAGAAAGACGATGGCAGGAGTAAGTGGGGAGGGTAGGACGAGCCATGAGGTGGCACTTAAAACCACCAGACTGAATGACATCTCAAGGGAATGAGGGTAGATGAGAAAAAAGGCCCCTCGCTTTAGAGCGGAACCTGGGTTTGCGTTTGTCCAGAGTCATGCGTGGGTGGCCAGGGACGGGTGCTCTGGTCACCTGCGTGTCATCACAGGCAGAGTGAAGGGGACAGTCTACAGCCCCTGCACACGCACCCACCCACCTTCTGGCTCCTCTCCCAGGCTGGCTCGGGACAGGGCGCCCAGGAAGCAGCTCGTGCTGTAAGTGAGGAGTCCCTCTGCGGTAGGGAACCGGGGGCCGGGAACCTGGCTGCAGCCCCATCACTGCTAAACCTCTCGACATTTCATGGGAAAATGTGTCATTTTATCATTTCATTCCTTGGTGAAGCTTACATTTCAGCTTCTGGAAAATTGACGGAGAGGCTGGGATGGGCGCCTAGGGCTATCTTTGCTCCGTGTGGCTTTATATAACTCAGACCTTTTCCCCACAGCCCTTTGCAACTCTGGCTTCTGTAGGTGGTGCCAATGCTATTAAGTATTTAGCGCCCACTATATTTTGTGCTGGGTATTTCTGACAAAATGTTTCCTGCCTCCATGACGATCTCTGAGTAAACAGAATCCCTTGGAGGAGGACGGGCCGGTGCATGGCCACATACTCTAGAAGGCTGCCCGCCTCGCGCCGCCCCCCACCTTTTCGTTGTAATAATTAGCATGGCTAATTATTAATCTTCATTTATCTTCTTTCCCCTAAAATTTCCTCCCAGAGGTCACAGCAGAAACACCCAACGAGGAATAATGCAGTTCACAATGTCAGCCCGCCCCAGGTTTATTCGAGGAGAGCACCATCAGGTCCAGTCACTTCCAGTCACTTCTCCAGGAATATAGGGAAGGACTTTTGGGGATAGCCGGACTCCCAGACAGCCGGTGCCCAGACCACAAGGACCATGCTGCTTAGCCCAGCCTCGCACATAAGAAGCCCTGGAGGGTCTCCCAGGCACCCATGCCCACACAATACCAGCAGTGGGACCCCAGCAATTGAGAACACCCAGGTTGCAGCTCCCACTCTACCCCTGTGACCTTCCCTCCTGCTCTATGGAAAATGCCATTGCCATCACCAGACGGAGAGAGGTCACCTATACCACCTAGGGATCCTTTGGGCCTGCTGACTACCCCAAGGATGGCTTTCAGCAGGGGTGTGCTAAGCACGTACCCCAGGTCAGTTCCTGTGCCCCACCCCTTCCTCCTAGAGATACACACGCAATATCTCTTGCATTTTTTGCTGCTCCTTCAACAGACTCATTCTTCCCAGCGAGGCCCAAAGCTGAAAGCGAGTGTGAGCTCTCGAACAGTCTGAAGTCAAGTCAGGGAAGGAATCAGCTGCCATTCCAGCCCAGCAATGATGGAAAGATGGGGTGAGCAGGCGAGCCAAGTCTATGGGCTGCCTGAGACTCACAAGCTAAGTCCCTCAGCATAGCTCCCCCCACAAACCCAGGCTCCCCCCACAGCCCACTAACAAGTTGGAGGAGGGCCTTAGGCCAAAAGGGGGGAGGCTTTGGCTGGTGGTCCCAGAGGTGGGCGCTCCAGCTGAGCAAGAGGGTTGACCTTTTCAGTAGCCAACTGCGTGGGGTGGTGAGCAGAGAGAAAGCTTGGAAGCAGAGCGAAGTTTGGGGACATTCCTCCCAGAATAGCTTTTAAAATAGGACAGCTTGACAAACCACCTGGGATGGCTGAAAGCAGGTGCAGTGGGAGCAGATGCCCTCTGGAGATGCCTGTCACACTCGGAGTTTGCCGAACTCTCTGGGTTTTCCTGATTGTTCAGCAAATCTCAGAGTGTGGCTCAGGACATTCCTTCCCTCGGGCCCCTTGTGTATGCTGCAGCGGAGCCCCTGTGTGACAGAGGAAGCCCGGGAACGTCTGGGAGGGGAGGAGGGCGGGAGGGAGGGAGTGATGGTGCCCGCAGACGGATGAACGGATGGGTGGCGTGCGGATGGATAGTGTCGTAGACTCCAAATGAGCGGGCTGGGGTTCTCTGGGGGCTCCATGACAAAGCACAGAAATCACAAGCGGTCAGTTTTGTCTTCGCTTCCTGTGTTGGCTTTATCTGGTGTGCCTTTCATGTCAGGAACTACCCAGGTTTTTGGAAGAAGGGAGCGTTAGTCTGGCGAGCTATTTTGATCCTCAGGCTGTGAAGACGACCTTCTCTTTGAAGGATGGTGTGTCCAGCCGTGACTTAGTTCCCTGCCTTGGCGGAGGCCCATCCGAGCAGGGATGTGATCCTCACAGCCCGGGTAACCGCTGTCCCCAGCACCCCCATGTCCCTCGAGCATCCCCTGTGACCTGTTGGTGGGTCTTAGCGTCTCCCCCCAACCTCTCCCCACTTCTCCAAGGCCATCAGTTCCCATAGAGACCGCTTCCTGAGGGTACGGTAACTGGCAGTGTCAAGAAATGAGCCTGTGTGTCACCTTCTTATCTGGCCAGGAGTGTTCTAAAGGGGCCCCCAAGTTCAAGAAAGCCTGCAGTGCATTCTTCCGTCTAACAAAGGTGCTTGGGGTGGGGGGGGGTGGCGCGTCGCATCTTAGCTTTATGTATTTAAGTTTTTTAAAATGACATATAAAGAGGTCCCTCTAATCTCTGGACTCTTTCAGATACGTGGGTCCTACTTTCCCCCAGACCTTATTCACTGGGAAGATGGGACCAGACCTCCTTCCTCTGAGTCCTCAACATGGGGTTCAGCATGGGGTGTATAACGCCCTTATTTTGTATTCGCTTAATGATTCAGAATTCTGTGTGGGGAAGAATTTCAGACCCTCAAGAGAAACCCTATCTCTTCATGAAAGAGTTTGATGTTTACAGAAAATGACATTTTCCTCCCCGGAAAGATGGAGTCCTCGCCATCCATGCCTCGGGAAGGCCGAGCTGCTGGTCACCCACAGTGCTTTGCTAGGTGCTATCTTTCAGGCACCGGCAGTCAGTGGAACTGTGTACTTAGGGTAGAGGTGGGAACACCCACTCCCTGAGAGACCAATTTTAATATGGCAAACATGTCTCATATTCTGGGTTTTTTTGCTTTTTTTTTTTTTAAGTTTTTGGGGTCTCTACACAGGAAAAGGGGAGTAGCTGGAGGTGGTTAGAGCAGAAAGCAGCTCATCAACGTGGGCATTGTAAAAAGGAAGAGACCATCTCAACTTCAGTAGATGCCCCCCCATGCCTGCCCCCCACACTTGAACACCTGCACCCACAGCCCCCCAAGGCTGACTCAGGGAGAAGGACTTGGAACAGGCTTGCCGCTTTCATGTACTTGTGGCTTCTGGCATGTTTGTAAGCACCCTCCTACCGTTCATTCTCTTAGGTTGCTGATGTGAGGGACTTTTGAAGTGGGAATGGGGGAATGGGTCCCCCATCTCCCTACAGGAGACAGAGACCTGCAGTGTCCTTAGGGCCGCCCTTCACACTGCTCGGGCTTCTTCTCTGACACCTGGAATCAGGTGCCCAGCCCAGAGGTGCAGGCCATGTCAGCAGACTGCACCAGTAGCCTTCCCTGCCCAGATCCCCGGCCAGTATCCTTGTCAAAGTCCCTCGTGGACTCCCAGGCCTCCTGGGATCAGTCACCCTATAGATGATTTCCCATAGTACTACCCCATGAGAAGTATCTAAACTATCCCTAATTTTCCTCTCTTTAAACCCCACCTATCTCTGGGGCGCCTGGGGGGCTCAGTCGGTTGAGCATCCAATTCTTGGTTTCAGCTCAGGCCTCGATCTCAAGGTCTTGAGTTCAGGCCCTGCATTAGGATCCACCCTGGGCATGGAGCCTACTTAAAAAAAAAACAAAAAAAAACAAAAAAACAACCAACCAACCACTTTTGTCAAGTCCGGTTTTTCTTATAAAGGGGAAGTTTCTGATCAGTGGAACTGTGCCAATGTAATCTGTAGTTGAGGTGTTACCTGTGGTTTGACTGGGGAGTTTCTGGAGAAACAGTGCCTTACCCTAAAGGTGGGATGCTAATGGGGTAACTTCAGGCCCTGGGCACGATGGCAGGTGGGGTGGCCTAGGGCAGAGGGAGCCTCTGGGATAATTCCACTGAGGCCCACGCTTCTAGGCCTGCAGCCGGCCTCTCCCCCGAGGAACAGGAATGGGGCATGTGGACCTCACAGTGTCTGTGAGAGGCAGGAGGGTTCATCCTATGATGCTGTTCTCCAGATGGGGCTCAGCAAGAGCACCCAGCTCACAGAGTGCTCTCTGGACTCCCCTTGGATGCTGGCCGAGAAAACAGAGCCTTCTGTGGTGGGCAGAGCTGACAGTATGGGAAGGGAGACCACTCCCAGTCTTTCGGTTCCTCTCACTAAGTCAGAACATCACTTGTCACCCGGGGAACACTTCCTCCGTCTGCAGCAGAGCCGGTGCCACCAGGGTCCGGCAGGGGGGTGGGGAGGTGCCAGACATGATTGGTACCTCCGGCTTCCTGCCCTTTCTTCCCACAGACCTGTGAGCGAGCTGGCGTTATTTTTATCTGGGGACACTGGCGTGGGTGGCGTTTTGTCAGTGTCATCTGCTGAATGAGGTTGCGCTATCTGCTGTCCGGGCCCCCCCCACCAAATAAGCAGTGCTAAGCATGCTAAGCTGTTCGCGTTTAAAAATACAGCCAGGCTGATGAAAGGTAATTTGCTCACAGGGCCGACATCCCAGCCAAAGCACAGAGCTGTCAGTTCCAACCCAAGCTTTAGCCGTACCCCAGTGGGCTTTGAAGGGCCGTCACCCATGAGGGCTCACACTTTCTTTAAAATCATAATTCTGTGGCTGTCATCCACAAGAGGGAAGACGGCCCCTGGACCCAGGGGAGGGGGGAGGTTGTGGACACTGATGCTGGGTGCGCGCTAGCCAGCAGGAACTCCAGGCTGAGTCCAGCGAGAGGGCTGCTTGGCACACAGGTATGTGACAGGGCCGTCCCCAGGAGGTTTCTAAAGACGGTTTTGGGAGTCGGCCCTCATAGGCTTGGTAGAGTCCCTCTTGTTCCCCAGTGTCATCCCAGTGCCTCTGAGTCTTGCTGTGTCTTAAAAGGTTGCCCCATGGGGTACAGGAGTGTGTAGGGGTTCCCCTGAAGCAGTGGCCCTCAGTGGGGGCAAAGGGAGTGATTTTTCCCCCAGCATATATTTAAAAATGTCTGAAGATTTTTTTTTTTTTAATTTTCATAACTCAGGGTGAGCGTGGGGAGCTTTGACTGGCACTGAGTGGGTAGAGGCCTACCGAGCACAGGACAGTGACCCACAGAAAGGAATAATCCAGCCCCAAGTGTCTAGAATACCAAGATTAGGCAAGCCTGCTCTAGCAGACGGAGCCTCCTCCCACCACCCAGTGTGTAGCTTGACAGGAGGCCTCTGGTCAGTAAGACCATGGGTGGGGAAAGTGACGGGTGCCAACTGGCAAGCTTGGGACACGTGGGTCAGTTCAGTATGTGTCTGTTGAGCCCCCTACCTTGTGCAAGTCCAGGACCCAGCTGGATGCTGAGGTGCTGGGGAGCAAGGTGTGGGCCCTATCCATCAAGGCCAACCACCTTGTTTTGTAGAGTACTTTCTGTTCTCCCAGTGCTTTTCTACCCATTTCCTCCCTCATTCAGTCTTCGCCACCATGCACGGGCCTCATGGGACAAGTATAATCAGCCCCATTTTGTGGGTAACCAAACTGAGATAGGCGATTAACTTGCCCAAGGTCACATAGCCCCAGAGCAGCGGGTCTTCTGGGCTTTCTGTTGGATGATTTCTTAGGAAAGCTAGCACACCCTTTTCCAGTTCCAGAGCTCCCTCTTCTCTCTTGGCTCCTGTTGGACCCCATTTTGATAAGGAATCATCCCTTGTTTCCATCCACCTTCATATGAGCAGACACCTGAATAAGGACAGAAGGAGCTTCCCATCTTGGCATCTATCTTTTCTCCTAGGAAACTTCCCTTTATAACCCATTCTAGAATCATCTTATATTCATACCCTCTCCGACCTCTTACCAAAGCCACACTCAGATCTAGCAGGGGAGCTAGGCACTGGCGGAGCAGCCAGAAGATGGCCTCCCACTGTGCCTCGACAGTACCCCCTCCCTGGCCCTCACTGCCTCAGAGACCTCCATTCATTCGCTCATGTACTCTGCAAATATGTGCCAAGAGCCTACTATGTGCCAGTCTCTGGATGTCTATTGGGGAATAAAACAGACAGGATTCCCCTGCCCTAGTGATGTTTGAGGCCCATTGGGGAGAGGCGGTCACCAGGCACATGAACCAGCAAGTGTCTGTCTCCAAATTGTGTTGTGTGCTAGGAAGAAGAGCCAATGATACAGCGATGGGGCAGGGACCGGCCTAGAGGTTCTACTTAGAGAAGGCTGGAGGCCTCTGGGATGAGAAGACAAGAGGGCCAACAACTGAAGCTGGCTTTTCAAGGGTCTGTGTGTCCTCAGTCCTGGAGAGAAAAGTATGTGTGGAGAAAAAAAGGATTTTTCTTCCCCAACTCTTCCAGTATTTCACAGTTAACACAGCCTTCAGCAGAAATATCCTGAAGGCTTCCTTTCAAATTAAGTCATCAAGAGTCTCCAAACTGCTATTTTATACCCAGCTCTACTCTCTGCCAGATATGTGAAGGAGGCAGAAAAGAGGAGGAAGACACCAAGAGGCTTTCAGGATAGCCAAGGAAATAAAACCTTTCATGAGACTCGTGCTAGCCAGGATGTCTGCTCCCGGTGGAGTGCTCCCCACCCCTGGCCCACCTCTGGCTCAGTAACCTTATGTCAGTACCACACACTGTTCTCTCCCTGCACAGAAGCCATCGCCCACACCCGATTCCAACTCCCATCATATACAGGCCAAGGAGCGGGAGGTCAGTTGGGCTATCCCATCACACCTGGCATGGACGTTCTTGGGGCCCAACTTGGGAAGGCCAAGGAAGCAGAAAGAGGAGAAGCTTCTACCAAGTATCTACTCGGGCCAGGAATTTTTCACTCGCATGCTGTCTAGCCCTCTCCCCTTTTCCCACATGGGGATGTGAGGCCACGAGGGGTTTTGGGGCTTGCCCAGGTCCAAGAGCTAAGTGGGAGACCAATCACCCAAGCCTCTCTGGCTTTTGGGCCCTTTATGTGTACCTTTGACACACCAGTGTTTTTCAGACATTTTTAGCAACAGTGTTATTTTTTCCAAACTGGACTTCAGGCCTGTCCTCAACCATGTGAAACAGATTCAGTAGAGGGTCTGGGCCAGGCACTGAGGCTTTCCAAGTCTGCCCACCCCCCAGCCGCCAGGCATCCACCCCCACAGGTGGCCAAAGCCTCCTTGGAACAGCATAAGGGCCCCATATGGTCTGCAGTCCGGAGCTCGTGGCTCATCTAGAAGGGCCTGGGTGCTTCCTTCAGGGATACCCCAAGCCCTACTTTGCTGGGCACAGAGCAGACATCCAGTCCACGTGGAAAGGCATGTTGTAATTGAGGGCACGTTCAGACAGAGCCTGAGGCAAACAGCTTCCATCCACATCTTTGTGGAAAAGAGCAGGCACGACAGTCACTTCCACATTCATACCTCCATGTGGTCTTTATAACCGGGCCAGGAGCCAGGATCCGTGGATGTAAATTTTGGCCTTCTGGACCTTGTGTCCTCCTCCATCCCAGTTCCCCTGCATGAACCCCACCCTAGTTGTTGCCTAACTATTGTCCAATAAACACTTTGGGATACAGCTTGATAAAAGATAAATGCACCCCCATTCCAGCTTCCCTGAGGGATAATGCCCCATAAATGTTAATGTGACTTTTGAAGACTCCGTCTGTGGCAAAGTTCAAAGTCGAGGGTGGATTTGGGCTTCAGGCTGAGTCATTCTGGAATCCCCATTATAGGCCAAATCTTTTCGTGAGCATTTCAAGGGGTTTTCTCAAATTCTATAAATAGTTTAATAACGCCTGCGTAATCATCTATTTTTATCGCCAGCCTTCCAGACGGCTTCAGAAGCAATGGGGCTGCTCATTGAAAGTAAGATTTCATGTCCTCAGTTCCAGCCGGCATCCAGAGTGTGGCCTGTGGGCCCAGCCCCAAGCAATGGGACCCAGACAGCAGTTCTGACTGTGGGAGGGTACCCAACTTTTGAGGGAGAACCCGGTCCAGGCAGAAACTCTGCGAGCAGACCCTAGGAACCTCCAAACCTGGAAGACCTATGTTCTGTGCCCCTCTCCCCCAATCCCACTTTCCTCACATGGAAACCTCTGGACAGGGCACTTGTCCCCTGTGTGCCTTGTTCCTAAAATTGTGGAACATGGGCACCATAAGCCTTTCCTCGTTAGAGAGGGTTCTCAGCGACTCCTTGGGGTTTCACACCTGTTTGTCACTCCGTCACCCTGCTGACCTTGTATCAGTGGCATAGTCTCTTTCCATTTTACAGATAAGGAAACAGAGGTGCAGACAGGCCTGATAATTGCACGGTGACCTGCCCAAACCAGACTAGTGCCCCTTTCTTTTCTAGTCAACCTACTCCTGGAGCTCAGCATGCCCCCTCCTTCCCCACAGAGAGCCCTGCATCATGGGTAAGACTTACCTGGGCCCCGGGGATGACATGCATTGGAGCCCACAGCCACTCTCTGGGCAGGATGGCAGCCAGGCAAAGGGGAATCTGGGCTCTGCAGAGTGACAGGTGGGCCCTCTCGTCTGGAGGGAGCTGCGGGGAAAGGCAGGGCAGAGGCAGGCATCTGTCCTGTCTACAGGACACCTTTGGAGAAGAAGGAGCCCCAGAAGCCAAATCAGAGACCTGGGTCCCAGCCCTACCAGCCTTAGAAGTGTGAGATGCTGTGGGAGGAAGAGGCAGGAACATTTGTAGGAAGTTCTTTGAAAAGAAAAGTGAAGCGTAAATGTTGGGTGGTCCTATTACCCCAAAGTCAGCCTGGCAACCAGGGGACCTCCCACGCAGTCTACTGAATGTCTGGTTACTGAGGGCTGCCCCAGGAGACTCCAGCGAGGCTCCGACTCACCTGTACCTGGCAAGCACCTGCGGATGTCTTCCTGAGGCTAAATGAATCCTATGCCACCCCATTCAGAGGCATTCCAGCCCATCCACTGGTATTCCTTTCTGTCCAACAGCAGCCTTCTCTGCCTGCTCAGGCTGAAAGGAAAACTTTCAGCCTCTTCTGAGGGCTTTTCAAGGCCACAGTCACAGCAGGTGCTGGCTCCCCCTCGCCTGATAATGAGGCTTCACGCCTGCAGAAGTGTGAGACAGAATTCCCACTGAATCAGCCTAACTTCTCGGCTTCTCCCCACTGCACCCCAGTGCTGCTGCTTCCGCACCCCACCCCCCCATACAGATCAGCCGAGCTGAGCCAACCTGACCTGATTTTGCCAAGCCAGAAATATTCTGGGTGCTTACACCCTGGGAGCCTTGGAAAATGTCTCCAGAATGTTCTAGATTCAGCTGCAAGTGGCTGATGGCTGTTCCCAGCCGCATCTTGTTCCTTTCACCTGGAGCCAAGTGCCAGAAAGGAGGCACTCTCAGCCACAGTGCCATGAACCATCAGTAACAGACAATGTCTGCAGAGATTTTTTTTTAAATTATTATTATTAATAGTTGAAGGGCTGGGGTTTGGGGCATGATTTTCATCTCTACTGATTAGAACAGATTCGAACTCATCCAATAATGTTACTCTCTCTTCATGCTTTCGGGTAGGAACCAGAGGGCGGTAGTCACCACCAACATGCAGAGAATTTGGCACAATGCCCAAGAGTGTTTCAGGCATGTGTGAAGGCCACAGCGATGGTCCCAGACCCCCGTCTGTGTTTTCAGCGGGCAGCTGTTCTGTCTACGGTCGGTCACAGCGCCCCACCCACCCAGCCACAGAACTGACCACTTGGGTCTGTCAAATCAGGAAACCCCATCTCCACTTCCACGTGATTGGTCTGAGGGATGGTCATGTGACAAGCAGAGCCAATCAGAATCTGTCCCTGGGATTTGTGGTTTAGACACAAGGAGAGAGGGTGTTCTGTCTTCCTTTGGCTCACAAGCCATTATGATAGAGATAGGGGGCTACCAACCCTCATCTTTGGCTTTTGCCATTACAAAGGGAGATCCTGGCAGGAGAGACAGTGGTCTATATGCACAAAACCAAGACAGGCAGAGGCAAGAGTGGGGAGGGCCAACTCTGGCATTGTTGTTTTTGCCCCCCGGGAATCAGCTATGTCCTTGGACACCCCCCCCACACCCCTCCTATAAGGCAGTTCAGGCCCTGTGCTAGTTCGAGATGGCTTTGGTATCACATGGGTGGATGTCTGGTCCATGCACCAGGGAAGTCAGGGCTACTCAGGGAAAAGTCCAGCCTGGAATGGGAAAGGACATGTCCAAAGGCAAGAAGCTGTACAGGGCCCAGCAGACATCAGAAATCAAGACAAACAATCAGTCGTGGGGTGGAGGCTGCAGCCCCAGGCGCATACCGGTCTCTGGGGCGCCTTCTCCCTCCGGATGAGATGGGAAGCCACAGCAGACTGCGGCGGGAGCTCGAGGTCAGATTATTGCTGTTCCGGAGTCGAGGTTTTGCAAAATCCCCAGGGCCGGACCTCCATGCCTAACAAGACTGAGCCAAGACTAGCAGCTGTGGCCACGGAGTGGCCATCATGCCCAGCTGTGGGTGCAGCCGGGTGAGCATACCTCTTAGTTGGGGCTGCACCCACAGCCTGCCAGAAGGATGGGGGGCAGAGGGCAGTGGCCAGGTCTGGGGCCAGCTCTGGTGGATAGAATGACTCAGGTTGCAATGACCAAGAGGTCTCGCTGCCACTGGTTAAAAACCTACTGTGCACCAGATACATTGCATATGCCACTCCTCGAAGCTAAGAAGGTCTCTCTGACCTAGTCATGATCCTTCCATGGGTGATCCTTCCACGATGCTGCCCCGAGTGGGTGTGCTAAGGGCAGGGTGTGGGGGCTACCCAACAAGGATTACCCCAGACGCAGATGCCTACCAGATGGCCCCTCCTCCCTCCTCCCTCCTTCTCCTCCTCTCCTGACCCAGGACTGTGATGGAAGCAAGCCCCCCCAGCCTCAGCCCACTCTCCTTACCAACTCTGCCCAGCCATGTGTCCTGATCCCTGGCTCTCAGCCCCATTTCGTCTTCCTGCCTGGGGCTCAGGAATCTGTTCATTATTCAATCACAGAAGATGGGCTTGTTGTCACACCGATCAGTTCTTTTGGTCCTAATCACAGAAACTAACTTGAGGTGGCTTAACTTCCCCAAATCCCTTTTCATACGGATTGAGAGGGGTCTTGTGTCCTTCCCAGGGAAGGACAGAAAATGGCACGCCCAGGACTCTCTGTCTCGGGCCAGGGAAAATTGATCTAGCAAGTCTCTAGGTTCCCCTCCAGACCAGCTCTAGGTTTGGGAATTCCCCTGCCTCTGCCCCTGGGAGGCAGTAGTCGGGGGAGGCCTCCCTAAGGAGCTGACACTGAAGCAGAAACCTGAAGGAAGTGAAAGTTTGAGCCAAACAAAAATAGAGCACCTCCTATTTGAAAATGATCTTTGTCTTTCCAATATAAAGAATCCCATCAAATCCTCCTGTTAGCCCTCCAACCAATGGACACGGAGGAGGACCGAGACCGACTCACTGCTGCTGGGCTGTCACCAGCTCCTCAGCCCCTGTCCCTCCCACATCTCATCCCAACTTCTCCAGGAAAAAGAAACTTCCTGCCAGAAGTAAATAAAAAGTGCACTTTCTCCTCCCCGCTGGGGAGATGGCAGCCGCAGCCACCTCTCCGCCCAGAAACAAACCAGAGTCGCTGGGGATATAGAGTGTGGACGGGCAAATTTCCCTGGGTCATTTGTTTTCAAAGAAGGAGAAGGAAATGATGGTGAGGTTGCAGGGATCGGAGGGGCCGTCCATTGACTCCGGGAAGTGTCAGAATACAGTGTGATCCTTGTGCCTAACCCCTCCCTCCGCTGGCTTGCTGGGAGCAGCATCTCCCCAAAGCAGTGGCTGGCAGGAGGGGGGGTGTTTTCCCCCTATGCCTGGGCGCAGCTGTTTTTGGCTTGACCACAGGACTCTATCATGCCAGAGTTCATGTGGTTATCCAGAGCGGGGGAAGAATTTCCCAGCATGCCTTGAGAAACCTGAGCCACTGAATGGCTTTCAGGGTTTATTGATGTGGTCGGTGCAGGAAATAGCAGTACGTCAATAAATAGTTTTAGGCAGGAAACAGGGCTTAAATGGTAGCCTTCAAGTTGGGGGAAAAGCACTAGGGGTTGCAGGGAGGGAGCCTGCCGGTCAGATGAGAACCCAGAGCCAAATACCCAACTTTGAAATGGTTGCCACCAATCTGAGGCCCCTTGCTGGTTCTGGATGCAAGAGGCTGATGTTGAAGGTAGAGCAGAGACCCAGGGGACGGCTGGTTTCGGATGGCAGAAAGGAGCTCGTTGTTCCAGAGGAAAAGCTGGCAGCCTACAGCCTAAATGCCCAGAGGAGACACACAGCTAGTTTGTGGTGGCCTCAGAGCTGGGCCTGTTCACAACCCATTTCCTCACACTTCCAGTGAAAGTCAACGCTAACCCGTAGATCACTCTGGGAACTGCTCTGTCCTCATAAAAAAAAAAAAAAAAAAAAAAAAAAAAGTCAAGGGAAAGGGTCACAAACCACCAATTTCTTCCCAAGTAGCTGCTTTTCTGATTATAAAACATGTTCACAGAAAAACAGAGACATTCAGAAGATAACAAGAAGTAAAAAAATAAAGGTCATTCATAAATCCATACAAAGTAGACTTACATTTACTGAGAAGGACGGTTCATACCTTGGGTGTTTCTCATCTTCTTCCTTAAAAAAAAAAAGAAATCGTGGGGTGATTTTTAGATGAGATTCTATTCTGATCTAATCATTCTAATCTTGGATGAGATTGCAGAGTACAACGCAATTTTGTTTTCGCTTTTCTCACTTAGTGTCATAGAGCCATTTTTCCCAGCTGTTATAAACTTCTCATAAACATATAATTTTTAATTGGTACAAGGATTATCATTGACCTAATCATTCCCCTATTGTGGGATACTTAGGTTGTTGAATTGTGTGTGTTAAGCTTATTTTTCCTGTTACATTTAACTATTGCCTTATGGTAATTATCCCAAAATGCAATTACTAGATCAGACAATAAAAACACGTTGAAGACTTATTTTAAAATTTTTTAGAAAAATATAACCAATTTTCACTGTGCGTATATGAGAGTGTCTGTTTCTCTCCATCCTCCCCAGGATTGACAATTACCGGTTTTTAATATATTAAGATAGTAAGTAGGAAGAAAATAGTATTTTCATTCATTTGAATGCTACAGAGATTTAATTAATTTGTTTTCATTCACTTATCAGCAATTTATGTTTTGATATATGAATTGTCTTTTAATGGCCTCTCCCCATCTGTCCATGAGGGATTTAGTATTTTTATTACAAATTTGATCAAGCTATTTATAGGTTAAGAGTCTTACCCTTTGTCACATTTATTGCGGACATTCCTCCCAGAATGTTAATTGCCTCCTAAATGTGTTTGCAGTATTTTGATGCATTTCTTTTTTGTGTGGATGTAGAAAGCCCCCCTCCGTCCAGAAATGTGATTGTCTATCAAATTCTTATGGTTCATCTTCTTGTTTTCTTTAACATTTACCTCTTTATTCCATCTGGCATTCATTTTAGGGTTCAGTGTGAAGGGAAACTCTCGCCCCCCCAATACTTAGACAGCTGTACCTGCAGTGAATAATGCTCCCTTTGCCGCTGATTTGTGGTCCTCTGGGGACCAAGTGATAAGTCCTCTTGGATGCTGAGTGTGTTTCTAGGCTATGTGATCTAGCTGTCCACTCTGATGTCGGTTCCTCACCCTTTTCATTAGTAAAGCTTTAGGATAAGTGAAACATAGTACTACTCTTTACAATTTTGATGTTAGCTATTTCCCCCTATTACTCTTTTGTTTTTCAAAGATATGATGGGGAAGGGGCAGTGAGAGAGGGAGAAAGAGAATCCAGCAGGCACCACACTCAGCACAGAGCCCAAGGTGGGGCTCAATCTCACAACCCTGAGATCTTGACCTGTGCAGAACTCAAGAGTCCAAAGACACCTACCTGACCAGCTGAGCTACCCAGGTTCCCCCTCCCCCTGCCTCATTACTCTTTCAGATTACTTTTAGGATTATTTTTTTCAAGCCTCCATTCCCCCTTTCCCTCCAAAAATTCCCCCTGGATTATAGAGTACAAACTGGAGTTATACCTGTGAATTATTTCAAAGAGAATCAGCATCTTTATAATACTGTCTACCCATTAAGGAATATTATGCATTTCTTCATTTGTTGAAAACTTTGTCCAAAATCCCACAGTTTGGTTTAGCGATTTTCTTCATAGAAATTTTGCACATTCTTAAATAATGTTAGGTCAGTGTTTTTATTGCTTTAATAAATGAGCTTTGGTACACTAAAATATCTCACTGGTGAATCCTATCATTTAAAAAGCTGTTTATTTTTGTATACTAATTTTGCATTCTAAATACACTTATTAATTAATTAGTGGCTAAACGCTCATGCTAATTCTAATCTTTATTAGAGAGTTCTCTTGGGTTTCTCATTTGTATAATCATATCAAATTACTTGTCTCCTTCCTTCCAAGAGTCATGGAAGTTGCTACAATTTTCTAATCAGGCCTATTGATGTAATATAGTATGTTCATAGATTTCGTAATACTAAATCATCTTTGCCTTTCTGGGATAAAATCTACTTGGTCATCATGAATCCTTTGCTAGCATTTCATTTAGAACTTTCACATCTACTCCACTAGAACTTCACTAGACCTTTCACATCTACTCCGATTAGAAAGATGAGCCCATAGACTTTCTTGTTTGTAATTTCCTGTCAAGGAAAAATTTATCTTTTTTCTGTTCTAGGTCAGTCTCCATTGCAGAACAGCCATATAATTTTTTGAAAATTTAGATCAAATTACCTATCAAAATCCTAAGTTTAGAGATCTCCTAATTCAGAACTTTTCATTTTGTTTTATGAATTTTAGTCATTTCTGGCCTTTTATTGATTTTTTTTTTAGTGAAGTTTGATGATACTTATTTTTTAAAACATTTCCTATTTTATCATTTTTTCCCCAAATCATCAGCATAGAGTTGTAAATAGCTTTTATTGTACTTTTTAATCTACTATATGTCTCTTTTTAATATTTTGATCACATTTCTCATTTTATTTCCATTTCTTGATTTTATAAAATTTCTTTTCTCTGTTCTCTAATTAATTATTTTCTGGCTTTATCTGTATTATATCGTTTCATATACTTCCTTAGTTACTGGTGGCTTTCTAATTTTTTTAGTCAAATGTATAGATTAATAGTAGTCAGTAGAAGTATGGGATCCACATATGTAATCTTTTTTTAAGATTGGCTTATTTATTTGAGAGAGAGAAGAGCATGAGTGGGAGGGGGCAGGGGGAGAGGGGGAGAATTTCAAGCCAATGCCCCAGTGAGCGTGGAGCCTGACACAAGTCTCAATCCCAGTAGCCTAAGATCATGACCTGAGCCAAAATCAGGAGTCAGATGCTTAACTGACTGAGCCACCCAGGCGCCCCTGCATATATATCATTTCAAATTTAATAATATATTATTTTACCCAGTATATCCAAAATTTCAGCATGTAATTTGATATTTTTAAAATAGGAGACATTTTACATTCTTTCATACTAAGCTTTCAAAAACTCCTATCTCTGTTACACTTAGAGAATATCTCAGTTTGTAGAGGCACATTTCAAGTACCCAGTAGTTCTATGTGGCTAGTGGCTACAGTACTGGACAGCATAGGTTTAGATCATGTATTTGCTTCCCTTTGTAATACCCCAAATAGTTAAGGCTATAAATTTACCTCTTGTTATAGCTTTGACCACATCCCACAAGTTCTTAAAATTCTGTATTTCCTAATCTATTATCATATATTTGATTATATCTTTATTCCACCCGTCTTTGGGAGACTTTTTTTTCCTTTTAGGTGGGAGGAGGTAGAGGGAGAGAGAGAATCTTAAGCAGTCTCCACACCCAGCATGGGGCTCAATCCAAGACACTGAGATCATGAACTGAGCTAAAATCAAGAGTTAGACACTTAAACCACTGAGCACACCCAGTCACTCCCTTTGGGAGACTATTTTGAAACATCCAAGTAGTTGGCTACTTTTTAATTGTTCTTAATTATTTTTCTTTTTTTTTTTTAGATTTTATTTATTTATTTGCCAGAGATAGAGAGAGAATGAGAGAGTGTGTGCACAGGCAGGCAGAGTGGCAGCAGAGGCAGAGTCTGGAGAAGCAGGCTCCCTGCAGAGCAAGGAGCCCAATGTGGGACTCGATCCCAGGATGCTGGGATCATGACCTGAGCCGAAGGTAGCCGCTTAACCAACTGAGCCACCCAGGCATCCCAAATTGTTCTTAATTCTTGGCCCAAGTATGTAACCTGGAGATTTCTGTGCTTTGAAATTTAGTGTGAATCACAGCTTACATGAGGTCAGTTTCAATTTAGTATTATTAATTACATTACTTAAATCAGCTAAGTAGTTAAATTTTATTAATCAGCCATCAAATACTAGCAGTTTCATTTCCAGACGCTATTCTTCCTGTTTTTTTCTTATGTTTCAATAGCTTTTGTTTTATGTATTTTGAGTCTATGCTACACAGTGTATAATCTTTTTTTATTTATTATGAATGTTAATTTTATTTGTATGTAACCTTTTTATCTTATTTGGTTGTTATCTTGAAAACTACTTTGATTTTACTAGCACTTTAATTTTTTTTGCCCACAATTATTTTTACCCATACATTTATTTTATATATCCTATTTTCAGTTCTGCTAATGGTTACTAGTGTTTACTTTTAATACTTTTAAAGGTATACTTTAACTTCTATGATTACCATACTTAGGAAAGAAGCAATAACTTCTGAATCCTTCTGGTCTTAATTATGAAATGTGTATGCTTTACCATCTTCTGTTCCTCTCCCACTAGTATGTATCGGTCCTCAATGAGTTAATCTTAGATTATTAAATCACTACTACTATAAAATTCTTATTCAAATTACACTTAAAGATTTAATAACTTCTCTTTCAAGGGCTATTTTTGGCTTTTGATTCTGTCTTACAACCAAAGCTATAATTACTTATTTTGTTAAGTCTGTAAGTCTAACTGGTTTCCGTTTTCACTTCTGGTCCTTCTATACCATGATTTCCTCAAACTGAATCTAAATTTTGTTGGCTGGGCATGCATTTAAGAAAGTTTTTAAATTTTGAATTATTTTTCATTGTGACCAAAGAAAGCACCACCTAAGTAAGATTTACCATTAATTCAGTTGGTTATATGTGTATAGTTCAGTCGTGTTAAATGTAGTCACATTTTATATACCCAACCTCCAAAACTTTTTCATCTTATGCAACTGAAACTCTAGCCCATTAGACAATCCTCCAGTCCCCTCTCTCCCTGGCCACCAGCAACCACCACCCTACTTTCGTTTCTGTGATTTTTACTTCCCTAGATGCTTATGTAGGTAGAATCATACGGTATGTGTTCTTCTGTGGCTAGTATATTTCAATTAGCATAATGTCCTCGTGGTTTACCTGTGTTGTGACGTATGTCAGAATTTCCTTCCTTTTTAAGACTGAATAATATTCCATTGCATACACTTACCACATTTTCTTCATCTGTTGGTGGGACATTTGGGTTGCTTCCCCCTTTGGGCTGTTATGACTAGTGTTGCTATGAACACACATATACAAATAGCTCTTCAAGACCCTACTTTTAATTCTTTGGGGGATATACCCAGAAGTGGAATTGTTGGGTCATAGGGTACTTCTACTTTTAATTTTTTTTAAAGATTTTATTTATTTATCTGACAGACAGAGATCACAAGTAGGCAGAGAGGCAGGCAGAGAGAGAGGAAGGGAAGCAGGCTCCCCGCTGAGCAGAGAGCCCGATGAGGGGCTCGATCCCAGGACCCTGGGATCATGACCTGAGCCGAAGGCAGAGGCTTTAACCCACTGAGCCACCCAGGTGCCCCTATTTTTAATTTTTTGAAGGACTGCCATACTGTTTTCCGTGGAAGCTACGACACTTTGACTTTTATTTAAGATAAGCATGTAGGTAGGACTTTGAAAAACCTTTGCTTATTATGTAAGATGCGTTTCTCCTGCTTTCACTCGCAGCTGTGTGTGTTCTTTCCCCCACAGACAAGGGAAGATGTTGTCTCAGTGTCTCTGAATTTTAACATCAAATACAGAAATACAAGGCCAACCATATTTTTGTTCCTTTGTAAGAAACCTAGGGGTTTCCCGCCCCCTTCAAAGCTGTTTTTAGAATTTTTCTTTTTCTTGAAATTCAAAAAGAAGATTCTCCTGCTAAGTATCCATGGTGGGGTTCCGGGAGGCTGTGAGCCCTTTCTGCCTGAAGAGTGTGTTCTTCTTTGGCTTTTGGTTTTCAACTCAAAGTGTTTCCCTCTGCTCTCTTTAAGTCCTGTATTCTGGGATTCTTTTGAAAGCCTCTGTAATTCGCGGGTCAGACACCCGTCCACACAGTCTTCTCTTCCTCTTCTTTTTCATTTGTTTATCCTTGTCTTCAACTTTCTGGCTGTCTTATGTGGGACTTTTTCTGCAGCGCACATTCTGTCCTTCACTGCCTCTGGCTCACGCTCTCGTGTCACTGTGTACCTCTCGTTCCCACCAGTTGTCCCCGAAAGGCCTCTTACACTTCATCTCAGTGAGGGGGCTTCTAGCGAGTTGAGTGTCCCTTTTTTCAAATGCCTCTCCACGTGTCACAGAATCCATGCTGTTGTTCTTATGGACCTAAAAGCCCACACATTTTATACTGGAGTCTTTAATTTTATTTCTTCTTGGTATATGGTTATCATTTTCAAAGCTATGCATTTCCATTCGGTCTTCAGGGTAGCTAGCAGCCCCCTACTCTGCTGTGCAGGATTTTCCCGAAGATGGCATATTGTTTTTCTCATCCCTTACCCTTGAATGATGAAGGCCCGGTTTGGTTTGGGGGTTAGCTGTATGGGTCGACTTTGGACTTCTCAATGTCATGCTGTGGCACCGTAGAGTCTCCCTCTCTCCGTGGGGGGTTTCGTGTGCACGACCCAAGTTTGATTTCCAACATTTAGCAGGTGTTTGGTTTTCTAGTGCATGTTGCTAGCCCCAAACAGAGTCCTCTCTCGACACCACTGATTATCAAGAGGAAATTGAGTCAAGCTGTAGTTCTTTGATCAGATGCAATTATTTTTTTAAAACTCTGGTTACTGATATGCACTGCCCCAAGCCTTTCCCTGCCCAAGAGGGCTTTGCCTGAGAGCAACGCACCTCTGAGCTCACAGGGTCCCTTTGGCCCCCAAATCTGCAGGGACCAGAGCAAGAGCAGTTGCTGCTAGGAGCTGTCTGGGTGCACAGGACAGGGTTTGCAAGTAATCCCAGACTGCCTACCAGCTGGGGAGGCTGAAGGTCAAGCTACCTACCAGTCTATCTATCTACCCCTAACCTTTGGTGTTCTGGGTGGGAGGCCAAGCTGCTCTGGGGAACTAGAGCTTCTTGGTGATAGCACTTGTGTTCTTGGTGTTACCTCCCCAGTCTGGGGAGGAGGCTGCTGGTGAACGGTTATCTTCCTTCTCGGCATTGTTGTGGGGCTTTCTGCTTCTACATATGCCTGCTTGGGTATTCTTATAGGAGATGGGAAAAGGACAAATCAGGCCCTGGTGAGGGGCCCCATTTGAACTCCCAAGTCGGCACCTATAAAAACCTGGAGGTGTGGTTCTCGGCCATGGCCGCACACTGGAATCACCTGGAAGGCTTTCACACATGACCAGTGTTCAGCCTCCCCCCACCCCGCCACCCCGTGGCCAGATACACAAGCCTCTGTGCAGCAGAGTCCAAGCCTCTATAGCTTCGAAGTTCCTCTGGATGCCTCCAGTGTCACCCA
Source organism: Mustela putorius furo (assembly GCF_011764305.1). Taxonomy (NCBI): domain Eukaryota; kingdom Metazoa; phylum Chordata; class Mammalia; order Carnivora; family Mustelidae; genus Mustela; species Mustela putorius. The sequence continues at coordinate 41,804,264 of NW_025422010.1, forward strand.
GGGGCGAGAACCTTTAACCCAGATTCGAGAGCAATGGTAGAGCTTGGGTTCTTACTCAGATTCTAGTTCTAAGTGACCTTGGTCAAGTCTTTTAACCACTCTGTGCTTCAGTTTCCCCCATTCTACAATGAGAATGCTAATGCCTGCCTCTGCTCTGACCATGTAAGGATATAGTGGGATAAACACGGGCTAATGATGGTGGAACTACCTAAAGACTCATGACTTCAAGGCCAGCAGTCCAGGACCCTTTGTAGGCCTTAGGATGGTGGGTAAGGTCATTCATTCATTCGCAGGTACCTAGAGAATGACAGGGCAGCCCCTGTGGACTCCCTGCTCCAGGCTCTATACTAGGAAGGAAACCCCACTACTTTTGGAGTTCCTGGCTAAACCCAGGGAACACTTCTAGGGGCGCTGCCCTCTCTCAGACTCCAGGGTGGGAGCACTCCGGGCACTGGAAAACTACAGTTGTACACAGAGAGACATTTCAGTGGGAAGTGAGTAGAGAGGCAAAAGGCCCAAGGGTCGGTGTAGGGCCTGTGAGATCTGTGAGCTTGAGTGGACTTCCAGGGATAGTACGAACAAATGGCTTAGTGGAAAATTCGGACACAAAGGGAGTAAGAGCTTAGACTCTGAGGTACTACGTTTCCATGAGAAAAGAAGTAGGGAAGAAACTTGGTTTCCAGAGTAGGCAGGTCTGGGTTCAAATCCCAGCTCTACCATTACCACATAGCCATGGGCAAGTTGGTTAACTTCTCTAACCTCAGATTCATCATCTCTAAAATGGGACAATAGTAGGACCTGCCTCATGGGATCACTGTGACGATTACACGAGACGTTACAGTTCAGGTCCTTGGTTCAGTGTCTGGTGCATAAGGAGTGGGCTGCCACCACTCTCCTTTTCTACACACACACTTTAAACTGGTGAAACTCTGACATGTATAAGCCATGACCCAGACTCACCAAAAGCAGGAACTGGAGGGACATCTCTTGGAGATCTTCTCTTCCAGCCCCAAATTGGCCAGCTGAGGAGGCTGAGGCCCCATCTGACCTTTGAGGTTTCTAGATACCCCTTCCATCCTACATAAGGGACAGACATTAACTAAGAAGATCTTCCTTCTCTGGAGATTCCAAGATTCGGGCATGCAGGAGAGTACTCAGCCAAAATACGTGGTGAGGAGGGGTACTGGATGGTGGGGATGGCATGGGGCATGTTCTACATCCTGTTCCATCCCGTGTCCTATTCCTCTTGGTGGCACAGTCACCCAGACCCAGAATCTTGTTGTCATCTTTGAGTCTTCCTTTTCCATCAACCCTGAAATCCATCATATGGCGACTCTTTATCTTGGCAATGTCTCTTGTGCCTGTCCTGTATCGGGCAGCTAGTGCAGCTCAACTGACAACCCCAGAAATCCTCATGGCACACGGTGTTGTGTTATAGTTACATTATGTGTGTGCGGGCTGGCTAGGGGCCACCTGATCTCGTCTAGACTAGGGTGGGGCCCTGCTTCACATGTCTCTCATCTTCCCTTTGGGACCATCAGACCAGCCCACAGATGGTCTCTCATGCCAATAGGAGAAACACAGGAGAGTAAGCATGGCTACATAAGGCCTCTTAAGGCCTCTTAATGCCTTAGATCGGGTGCTCCCCCAGCCCCAGTCACTTCTGCCGCATTCTGTTGGCCAAAGCAAGTCATATGGCCAAATCCAAAGACTAGAGGTAGAGGAAATGTGTTTCTGAATATAATCTAAACTACCACAGTTTCTTCTCTCTCGAACGCCAGAGAGTGTAGTTCCATTCAGCCTGCACTTTGGCGGGGGCTGCCTTCTTGTCTCTGCATCCATGCCATATTACCCTTGTAAGGAGCATAGATGTGACCGTGGCCTTTCATGACCCACCCAGGACCTTCTCTGCCAACCATCCCAGAGTGCAATTCCTTGGCTGGATTCAGTTATCCATACTCTAGCCCCTACCCTCTTTCTCAGCCCTGCCTCCATTTTTTCCCCATCTACACCACCTGTGTAGGACCCAGACTGCATTCTACCTCGCTGTTTCCCAAACACCCATGTTACCCTCCCCACATCGTTGTTCTGTCCACCTGAAATGCCCCACATTCCTGGGTCAGCATCCAGCTCTTCCGTGGCCTTGATTTCCTATTCATAGTGACAATGTCTGCCTCCGAGGTCCCAAAGTCCTTTCACCTGGACCCCACAGTGGCTTTGATACCTTCTCTTGTATCACAGTTATCAGTGAACATGTCATTTCCTAGTCCTTAATACAGTGCCTGGCACACAATGGGGCAATAGTGCTGTTAGAGAGGATGAATGAAAGTCTCGAAGCCCCTTGCAGACAGGGGCCTTAGCTGTCTCTAGCCCAGTGCTCGAGCCATCATGGGCCTCAGTTACTGATTGCTGATGTGCCGGGGCAATGTTCTGGTTCCCTCCCTCCTGCAGAGGGGGCATGCACTGGGTATTAGCAAAGGGAGGTGGTTTAGGCACACGGAGTTGAATGGGAGAGGTAATAACTCTGGGAAAGGTGTCATCGGCCCTTCCTCTCCCTCCCCCACCTCAGCACGAGGGCCAGTGCAGCAAAGCTAAGGGACCCCCCCCCAATCTAGGAACTGAAGAAGAGGTGCTCTGGCCAAAAGTCACGGTGGCCCCTGCTACCCACAAGTGAGTGCCCCACCCTCACACACCGGCCAAGGGTCGCCCATCCCACCTTCCTGAAAGCCTGGGGTTTACCAGTTGTCTGGAGCCAGCTCTTAGAGAGCAGGTACCACAGTGAAGCAGGCTGACCCCTGCAAGGCTGACTCGGTCTCTTGTGCCTCCACAGAAGGACTTCACCGTGCGGGAAGAGCTTCAGCAGCAGGACGTGGAACGCTGGCTCGGCTTCATCACCTTCCTGTGTGAGGTGTTCGGCACCATGCGCAGCAGCACGGGCGAGCCCTTCCGCGTGCTCGTCTGCCCCATCTACACCTGCCTCAGGGAGGTAAGAGACCCGCCTGGCCGTGCCCGCTGCCCTGCCAGGGAACGCCACCCTAGAATGCCTGTTAGCAAAACTCCAAAGGGCCAGGAAAGCTGCGAGGCTCGTACCACCTGGAGGGATCCATCCTTCGGTGAACAGGAGTGTGACTTCCCATGTTTCTGTCAGCTAAAGCCAGGTTTTAATAGATTGAGTTTATAGAGAAGGAAAAAGCCCGCCAAAGGAAATTATTAGTAACTCAGACTTCAGGAATTCGTCATCTAGAATGCTGCCTGCCGGGAGGGGGTCTCTGACAAATATTAATTGAATGAATGGTTCTTTGGTCTGGATGCGTTTACCATTAAATTATTTATTTTAAAAAAATACTTGCTTCTAAATTTCATCTGAAAGAGAAATAAGAATAACCGAGAAACTTCTGAGGAGCGAGAAGTACTTGCCCTGCCAAATGTAGAAGTCCACTTTAGAGGGTTGTCGTGGCTCCTCTCGGGGGCCAGAAGCTGGGGGCTAGAAGCTGGGGGCTCGTTACAGGGCGGATGGTGTCATGTAGGGAGAGGTCGGTGGCTCAGAACACAGCCTTGAGGGCACCAAATAGGACTGTATTCCAGTTGTATTTTTGAGTTGGAGCCAACAGGACCTGCTGATGTGAGGTTTTGGACAACAGAGGAAGCGATGTGGGATCCTGGTTCACGGGCCTGGTGGCGCCATTTTCTGGGAAGGGGAGGGCTCAGAGAGAGACAGAGTGGGGATGGAAACCAGGAGGTAGGGTTTTTTTGTGTTTGGACGACCGGGTGGTCATGCCCGGAGAGTTGTCCCACTGTTGCTTGGGTAGAAGTGCCTGATAATCAGGATGAGGTCGGCCTTGGGACACGGAATCAAGCGTTGTGTGAAGTGTGTGTGTATACTTGGTGCTCAAGGCTGGGACCAGGTGAGATCCCCCAGGGGGAGGGTGTAGCTGGAGGAGTGGCCGGGCCACGGGGAGGCGGTGGACAGGAGAGTGTGAGTGTGGATAGGTCTTTGGAGAAGGGTTTCTGTGAAAGGCAACAAGGAGGAGGAGCTTGTCGACTACAAGGGGACATGTGCAGTCAGGGGACGTTTTTGTGTTTTGCAAAGGAAGAAGATAATAGAGCAACGTAAGAGAAAGGAGAGGGTCGTTGTAGATGCTTTTGAAGCATCCGTTTATGAGAAGCGGGGGGCTTGCTCCCGACTTTGTGGATGCTGAGGAAAGCAGAGTGTGCAGTCCTCTCTCAGACATAAGCCATTGGCCTCTACCGCTGAGCCCAACATACTGCTTAACAGATGCGTATCAATTCATTATTGTTTCTCAGATCGGCAAATGGCCTCCTCTGACAGTATGTCGCTCTTAGTGCGTCCTAAGCTCAGGACGCAGCACCACAGGAGGCCATTTCTCTGCTCTTTGCCTCCCTGGGGGGGTGATCTGAAGGCAGCCCTCTTGGACGATGGCCACTCGGGGTCCTCTGATCCCTGCCTGAGTTGCCCTGTGGCCCTGACAACCTGGCTCAATGCAGGGCAGTGACCTGGATTGCCCCAACACGTTCCCGCTGCGTGATCTGGGCCCCTCCCGGCGCTGCCATCACCTGCTTCCCCGAGCAGGAGGCAAGGCCACCACTGAGCGCTGGCCCCTGGCTGCCAGGACACTTCTAACACCGCCTGAGGTGGCGCGAACATTCAGATGTGAGATCCGCGAGGTGCCAGGAGGTCTGCGCAGGAAGCAGGAACCGTCCCCTCATGCACACTTGTTTGATGCGTTCCACTTTTCAGGGCAATGTCACAGACACAAGTGCCTGTGCTCTCGGTGAACTCAGAGAATAAACAGTCCACCCAGGCCTCGTGCCATCGTGCAAAAGGGGAAACCAGGGCCCCGCGTGCCGAGCTTTCTGCCGGAGGCCCACGATGAGGTGATTCGAGAACCAGCCCTGGGCTCCCATCCTGCCTCTGCCAGGTTCCGGCTGTGCCATCGAGGGGAGAGATCGCCTGCGCTGAACCCTGGTGCCCCCTCTGTAGGGGGCTTGCTCTGAAGCAGGCTGCTTGCTCTGAAGGGGCTCAGGGAGAAAGACGTGGTGTGGAGAGAGTGCTAAGTGCACCAGGACAGGTACATCCGAATGTGAAAGGAAATGCCCCGGGGACTTGTTCTAGGGCAGAGTGGCTCTCCAGGAGCTCAGAGTCCTCCAGGTGGACCAAGGGCCAGTCTTAAAGGGGCAGAGAGGCTGAGTGCCCTGCGCTGGGACACCTAGCCGGTCAGTGCCAGAGCTGGCCTAGGGCTGTTCCACTACCAATCGGGAGCTCTTAGCTTCCCTAATACAGGGCCTTAAGAAGAGATGGGGACATAAAGGGGTGTCCTAGGGATCATCTCCGTCCCCGCAGAGAGCCTGTGCCTTTCCCAGCTCCCTGGAGATAGACACCTGAATTCTCAGAGCCTGTTGCTGCCTCCCCTACCTGTCACACACACACACACACATACTTCCACTGAGGCCTGACTGATATTCCCAAAGCAGGTTCGGTCAGCTCTGAGAAGTTTCTAGAAGCCAAAGCTACTGCTGCTGCCTCTCTCCGTGGTGGAAAAGTTTAGACTTTTCCCCTGGGGCCAAGTAGATGGCTGACCCAGATGCCCACCCTACCACCCTAGGCTGGGTCCTCCCAATCCTAGAAGCATCCCAGGCCTGTGTTTTCAGCTGCCCACTAGACAAGCCCCTCCAATAAGATGTGATCAGAGCTGCGCCCCAAGGCCTTCCTGCTCAGTCCAGATCCCAGTGCAGGCCCAGACTCACCCTTCCGGCCCCCCACAGCCAAGCAGCAGCCCAGAACTCACCCAATTAATTACCTGTTCTCAGCTGTTGGTCCCTCTACCCTCTGCTTCTGCACACCCTCCCTGGCTTCCCCTGCTCCCCTTTCCTCTGGGCCTTGATTCAAACAAGACCCACGGGCCATCTTGGTGTGAAAAGCTCATTTAGAGCAAACCTAAGAGGAAGATACAAAATCCTCACAGCCCCAGTGCAATCTCGGGGGCCCCAGTGCAATCTCGGGGTCCTCAGCTCACGGAGGCCACCCTCACTGGACGTGGGGCTCACTGGCCTCCACTCTGCTTTAAGACCAAGTGCGTGCTTGGGTCCAAAGCACCTCCAGACTGGGGGCCACCCGGGGCTCTGAGAGCCGCCCTGCCCTAGCGGGAGTCCCCTGGACGTTTCCTTGCACACTCTGACACAGTTGAATTAACCATTCTCTCTGGTTCTCTTGGTTATTCAAGACCTTGGACTCCATCCTTTGAGTCTTCTCTCTACCTGGCCAAAACACCTCTTCTGGGGCCCAGCCTAAGCCATGTCTTCCAGGAAGCTCCCCACCCCCACCCCCAGCAGAGCACAGGGACAGCTCCCAAGAGCCAGATGCAGCCCTGACAACTCCAGCCTTCCGACGGCATCTTAGTATTTGGTAATTTGGCATCTATTTAGTATTTTATAATGATAACAACATACTCTGGAAGGCATTGCCCAAAGCCCACCATGCATTCTTTTCTCTCTGAACTCGGACAATACTCTGAAGAAGATCGTCCCCAGCTGCCAGAGAACAGAGAGGTCAGGCAGTTTGCTCAGGGCCACACAGCAGAATGTGTATTGGAATCCAGGTCTGAGTGCCGGAGTCCCTGACTGCTCTGCTGGTGCCTCGTGAAGCACCTTTCTGTTTCTTTAGTCCGTAGCCCAGCGCCTACTACGCAGAAGAAGCCAAATAGGTCATCAGATAATTGATTCCACTTTTGCCATAAATAACTGGTGCCGATCAGACGTTTCTTTGAGGGATAGAGAATAACTTTCAATGAGACTTTTTTTGTTTCAACACCAGTGGCTCTGCCAAGAGGGTTTTCAAAATGATTGAAGAGTATTTTCGGTGCCTGCAAGGGGCAGGAGTCTCCTTGCCCTCCTGTTTGCTGCTCGTATTTGCTTCGTGAGCTCTTTTTAACTTCTTTTTTTTTTTAAGATTTCATTCTTTTAAGTAATCACTACACCCAACATGGGGCTCGAACTTACAACCCCGAGATCAAGAGTCATACACTCTACCCACTGAGCCAAGCAGGTACCCCCCCTTTTCTTTATTTTTATTGTATATTGTATATTTGTATATTGTATATTTATAAAATTTTATTATCATAAAAACACTTAATATGAAATCTACCCTCTTAACAGATTTTTAAGTATACAGGACAGTATTGTTACCTCTAGGTACCATGTCATTAGTGAATCCCTGAAATTTATTCATCCAATATAACAGAAATCTTGTGTCCAGTTTTTAGCCACTGACATTACCCCCCTGGCCCTAGCCTCTGGCAGCCACCTCTGTTCTTTGCCTCTGTAAGTCTGATGATTTGAAAGACCTCGGGTAAGTGGAAATATGCAGTATTTGTCCTTCTGTGACTAGCTTATTGCACTTGGCATAATATCTTCCAGATTCCTCTGTGTTGTCTCATATGGCAGAATTCCCTTCTCTTATAATGGTACCGTCGACCCCCAAACAATATGGGTCTGAACTGTGGGGGTCGCTTAGATGCGGAGATTTTACAATCCAGTGCTGTGAATGTATTTTCTCCACCTTATGGTTTTCTTAGTGATAGTTCCACCAGCAGACTTTATTGTAAGAATACAGGATATAATACATATATATACAAAATATGCATTAATTGACTGTTGATATCATTGGTAAGGCTTCTGGACGACCGGAGGCTATTAGTTACGTTTTGGGGGAGTCAAAAATTACATACGGATTTTCAACGGCACAGGGGTCGGCGCCGCTAAACCCCACGTTGTTCAAGGGTGAGCGTATGGATATACCACACGTTTTAATCTCTGCTCTGTTCACGGACTTCTAGGTCGTTCTCACATCTTGGCTGCTGTGAATAGAGCTGCATTGAACACAGGAGTGCTCATATCTCTTCAAGATCTCGATTTCAGTTCTTTTAGATAAATTCTCAGAAGTGCGATTGCTGGATAATAGGGTTCTATTTTTAACTTTTTAAGGAAGCTCCCTACTTACTGTCTTTCAGAGCAACTATTTCTCCCCGTCCTTGCCAACACTTGTCTTTTGTTTTTTTTTTTTTCCCAAGTAATAATGGTCATCCTAACAGACGTGACGTGGTTTTGATTTGCATTTCCCTGATGATGACTGACATTGAACGTCTTTTCATATACCTGTAGGCCATGTGTATGTCCTCTCTGGAAAAATGTCCATTCAAGTCCTTCACTCATTTTTTTCAATGCAGTTATTAGTTTTCTGCTTATTGGGTTGTAGGAGTTCCTTATATATTTTAAAAATTAACCCATTATCAGATATATGGTTTGCAAATATTTTCTCCCATTCTGTGAGTTGCCTTTCACTCTGTTTTTTGGTGGTGTTCTTTTGTGGGGTTTTATTTGGTTTTTGTTTTGTTTTGCTTTGTTTTGGCTGTGCAGAAAAATTTTCATTTGATGTAGTGTAGTTCTGATTGTCTGTTTCACTTTTGTGCTTTTTGCTTTCATATTCATGAAATCACTGCCAAGACCAATGTGTCGCAAAGCGCTTTCTTTGAGAAGTTATAGCTTTAGGTCTTAAGTATTCGTCCATTTTAAGTTGATGTCTTTGTGTATGATACAACCTAGGAGTCCAGTTTCATTCTTTGGCCAGTAGATATCCAGTTTTCCCAGCACCTTTTGTTAAAGAGACCGTCCTTTCCACATTGTGTGTTCTTGGCGCTTTGTCGAAGACTGGTTGATCATATGTGCACGGATTTATTTCTGAGCTCTTAATTCTGTTGCATTGGTCTATATGGATGTTTTAATTACCATAGCCTTGGAATATATTTTGAAATTAGGAGGTGTGGTGCCTCCTGATTTGTTCTTTTTCAAATTGCTTCAGGATTGTTTTGGCTATATGAATCCTTCTTGGCTCTCTATGAATTTTAGAATTGTCAGTTCTATTTCTTTAAAAAATGCCATTGTGATTTTGATAAGAATTGCACTGAATATGTGGGTCGCTTTGGGTGGTATGGACATTTTAACAGTATCAAGTCTTCCAATCCAAGACCAGGAACAAGACATGCGTGTCCACTCTTACCACTCCCTGTTAATGTAGTATTAGGAGTCCTAGCCAGAGCAATTAGGCAAGAAAAAAGAAATAAAAGACATCCAAATTGAAAAGGAAGAAACAAAATTGTCTGTTTGCAGATGATGTGATCTTATATATAGAAAAGCCTCAAGACTCCACCAAAAAAATACCCCAGAAACATTAGAACCAATAAATGAACTCAATAAAGTTTCTGGAAACAAAATCAACATACGAAAATCAACCGCATTTCTCTACACCGAAAACAAACTACGTGAAAAGGAAACTAGAAAAAACAAGTCACTGTATAGTAGCATGAGAAAGAGTAAAATACTTAAGAATAAACTAAGGAAGTAAAAGACTTGTACCCTGAAAACTGAAAAATGTTAATGAAAGAAATCAAAGAAGTCACAAAGAAACAGGAAAGCATCCCATCCGCTGTCTTCCGGTAGCGCTGTAAGGACACCTTCATCTTGCCCAGGCTCCCAGCCAAACTGTGACTGCATGGGCCCCCCACAGGAGGGTATAATTAGTGTTTGTGGCCAGAGCTAAGGGTGCCATCATCTCCCATCTCAGCGGGAGCCCACTTGCCAACCATTTAATTGGTTGGGGTTGGGGCCGGCAGTAGGGGACCACCATTTTCCTGACCCTGCAACGCTCTTGGCCCCTTCCGCTCCTCTGTCACCTCTGCGACCCAGTGGTGATCTTGCCAAGATACCACTGAACACTTTTCTTTGGATGCCTTTCTTCAAGAGCTTTGTCAAAAATTCCTCTGGCAGGGAATTGTAGAGTGGCTTTTAACCCCTTACACCTGTTTGCTTTGAGCAGACGTTCCCTGTGCACTAGGGGGCTGTTTCTACCTGCTCCCCCTCATGCTTTCTGTCTCTAATGCCCCCAGCCCATCTCTACCCATGATTCCCAGTCTTCTGCACTCTTCTGAGTCTGGCAGCCAAAGGCAGGGACAAGAGTGGAGGAAAGGAGAAAGGGAGGGGGGTGCCCTGTGCCAGGACTCATCCCTCTGCATCTCCCTCTGACCCCCTCCCTATGGTTGGCTCCCTTGCTCTCCTTCCCTCCAGGCCCCAGAAACCTCATCCGCCCCCTCCCTGCCTTTTCCAGAGGAAGGGCAGGGAGGGGGCGGGTGCCTCTGAGGGGTGTCTCCAATAGGCACACCCCCCTCAAGGATGCAACTGGTTGGGCTCCTGGAAGAGGCCGGCAGGCACAGGCTGGGGAGGAGGACACAGAGGGCAGCAAGTCAGGCTTCTCAGGAAATGAAATTGCTCCGTGCAACAATGAGAGAGCCACTTTTTTAACTTTTTGCGTGAGCGTGCATTCAATTGCTCACATTGTTTTGGCTCCAGGGGAAATCTGACCTCGGAAAAGGCTGAGATGAAGTGGGTGTGGGTGGAGATCCTCTGCTATTTCACAGGGCTAAGAGAGTCAAACAGAACATTCTTCAGAGGTACCTTTCCAGTGGGACTATTCCTCCCTTCCCGAGAGCAGGAGATGGGGCCAGGGCATGGCCCATGGTGGCCAGAAGAGGCCAAGGTCAGCTGTGCCCAGGATACTAATGGGCCCTAATGGGGAGCAGAGAGACTTGAAATTATTCTCCATGCAACCCAGGACTCCTGACCCTTTGCCTTGGGAAGCTTTTTAAAAAGTACAAATTCTCAGACCATCCCCCAAACCCATTTGAACCAATGAAATCAAACTTTCTCGGGATGGGGTTTGAGAGGGGAAAAGAAAATTCATTTTTCCATGTGACTCCAGCGTGCAACCAAGGTTAAGAAACTCGAGTAGCTGTATCTTAGGTGCATTCAGTGAGCAGCCATTGAAGTCAGAGAGCACTGTGGGAAGAGCACAACTGGAAGAACCTCTCTGGCTGTGAGTTTGAATCCTGGCTCTGCCAATCCCAGCTGTGGGGCTCCCCTGATTCTTTAATGTTTCCAGACCTCAACTTGCTATCTGTAACACAGGGATATAGGACTAATCCTTACCCTGCAGGTTTAAGGCTTAAAATGAAAGCAAGTGGTTCATGACAGCCCCTCTGAGAGCTGGCTGCACTGTTGTGCATTGCTGTCGGAAGCCAACCATGTCTCAGGCACTGCTCCAGAGAAGTATCACCCCACAGACAGCCCCAGAGAGCAATGTCCGTTCTCCTCACTAGGCGCCACGGCCCCCCACGATCAAACACAACCCCCCTTTCCTGGAGAACTTCACAGGAGTCCTCTGAGGCTCTAGCCACAGTGCTCCCGATGCAGCTCCAACAGAAGGCCTCTTGCATTCCTCCTGTCTGAGTGCCATCTTCCTCCTCCTCCTGCCTGACTCTCACCCACCTTCAAGGCCAGGTTCACTTCCCGCCATAGCCCCAGCATCCCCCACCACCACCCCAGCCTGCCCTGAGTTATTCCTCCTGTAATATCCTCTGCAACTAGCATCCATACGGAGCTGCAGATGCCTGTTCTCTGGACACACCCTTTGCCAGGTGGTCATCTTAATGCCTTATGACCTCTTCTCAGATGCTTTTCAATCATTTCATCCATTCATCTATCATGGAACCCCAACTACAGTTTGCTCGGGACGCTCCACTGCTTCGGGGAGCTGTGACTGGGTCTGAGACAATGCTACTTTTCTTATCGAACTACAGAGTTTCCTAGTTGTTCTAGAAGGAAAGCATAGAAGTTGTGATATTCCCCCAAAAGGCTGACAACCCATTTGGTGACAGAATCCACAGAAATCACGCAGCTGTGAACATTTATGGTAGGTTGTGCCAACGCAAGGGTAGGGGGAGCTTAGAGGTGCGGGTTGCTGATGGGAGCGAAGGGGAGGGGAGAGCTAGGGATTCAGGACGGGTACTGGCCTGGTGAGGAAGGAGAAAGACCCCCAGGAAGAAAAATAAACAGAGGCATCGGGCCAGAATGAGCGTGGCCCGTCTGTGTCCGGTCTGATGGGTAAGCCCCGGGCTGGCGCTGGCTCCCAGCAGAGGCATCCCAGGTCGGTGCAGGCAAGATGATACAAAAGTTTCCAAGCCAGAGAACAACGCCATGGAGGGCATGAAAGAGAGTTTGTGTATTCATTCAACAAACACTGAGAAAAATGCTACCTCTTTATTGAACTGAAAGGTCTCCTAGACACACTTCCAGAGAGAATATGTTGAAATAAAATCAAGTAAATCTGGGCTCTCCCTAGCCAGAGGGACACTCGGGGAACCCAGTGCACAGTGCGGTGCTCAAAATCAGGTGAGCCTGGAAGGAGGAAGGTGGGAGCCCGGAAGCACACAAGACAAGGAGATCTGATAAGGGCATCTCAGCGGTGAACTGTTCAAGTCCTTGAACCTTTAATTCCTCACCGTTACCAGTCACTCAAAGAGACTAAGCAGGAAGTGAAAGGCTGGAAGGAACCTTGAAAATTCAGGAGACCCTTTCTCCATGAACAGTTTATTCCAGCCCCTCTTCGGCATAGACCCTGCCTGGAATGTTCCTCTGAGAATGCAGCCTTCCTGGGGGCAGGTACACAGCCCCTGGGCACTGGTTTCGCTGCAGTTCATTTGGGTCCAGCACCTGCTGCTGTGAATGCCTCCGCTTAAGCAACCATTCCTGTAACCTCTGCTGAAATAACTCCCCACAGTTTTGTCCCCTCCAAAGCTGTTGCCCGCCCCCCCCTCCAGTTGGCAGCCAAGGCACTCTGTGGTGTGATGCCCCTGACCAGCTCGGACACCCCCAGCGCACACCCCCACACCCACACACCCGCCCACGCTGGCAGGCCTCCCAGAGGCTGGGGATCCTTGACCACCGCCCCCACCCCAAGATAAAACCCGGGTCTGCCCCCCACCCCAGCCGCCAGTCCCCGACCCCTTCCCCAGCCCCCACCCTTTAACTGTTCCACTTCCTTAGCCAGACTCTGCAAACTGAAATGTGAAATTCGAAGCCAGTGTTCCCCTTAGCAACCATGGTAACACAGGATCTGATAGAGAGCCTGGAGTTATAAAAATACCAGCTTCCACCAGACACTGGTTTCCAAAGGGAAACCAGTCTCCACGCCAGAACCGTTTTTAAACAGTCTTAAAACTCAAGAGATTTCCAAACCCATCTCAGCATGGCTTCAGCAAGACTTCTTTTCAGTTCCCGTTTGGAAGGCGGTGGCGTTGCAAGCTTTGGGTATTTTCTCTAAAATATAGAGATCCCTGCCTGAGCATGAGCTAGCCTTACATATATAGGTGGGAGCGGTTTTTAATAAACATCAGATTTTCGGCATTCTTTAAAAGTGAGGTTGGGTTGCTGCCAGCCCTTCCGGTTCCCTCCCAGGGAGTCAGCGCCACCAAGCCTCCTAATTACAGAAGGGGACTGATTGGGTCTAGCTCCTCTTCATTGAAAACGGTTTTAATTAACATAACCGTCTTCTAGCAGGAATCCCACGTGGAAGGCCTCGGGTGGGGAGGGGAGGTAAGGGGGAGAGCAGCCGCTCGGCGCGGCCCGCCCCCTCCCGCCGACGCCCCCTCCCGCGGACGCCCCCTCGGGCCGGCCCAGGGCGGGAGGACGGAATGCGGCTGGCGCTCTCCGCGCCGCCTGCAGGGGGCGCCTGGCCTTGCGGGCTGGGGAACGGGCCTCTCCCGGCGGCCGCCCCGCCCCCCTCCAGCCCCGCCCCCGAGGCCCCGCCCCCCGGCGCTCTCCGCCTCCTTCCTCTTATCTCCTGGGGCCATGCCTGTAATTCCAAAAAATATTCTAACTCGGTAATTAATGTCTGAACTTCAAGAGGCCCCTGCTTTCTGCAGAGGCGCGCAGAAGGCGGGCAGGGACCGGGCGGGGTGAGGCCTCGGCGGGGAGGGGGTGGGGGTGCGGACTTTTTCTAAACCGGCGAGTGGACGGCGGAGGATAAATCTGTCCACGCACATCTATACATACACACATGCATCTGTCTACGTTTTTAAATCCTTTGGGCTTTTTTTTTTTTTTTTTTTTTTAAGTAAGATACCTTCCTCGCACCCTCTCCTCCCACCCCCAGGGGCGGTTTCCCAATGGGCTGATAGCAGATTCTGCTAGTCCGCTTTAGGGCTAGAGGGGAGATAGTCTGGGGCACTTCCCCCGTGTGTAGGTTCCAGGGCGGAGATTGGCTGGGAGAGAGGAGGAGTGACCCACATATTTAGAAAATAAGAATGCAGGCGCTGTGGGGTTGACAGAGGGCCAAAGGTAACTTCAGGTAGGTGGCCCACGGAATCCTGGCCTCTGAGTGCCCCCCCCCACCCCCGCATCCCAGTGCCTCGCCATGGTTTGCACAGCCCAGCCCTGCGCAGATTTCATGCCCGGTACCCTGTATCCAGCTATAGGGGCAACAAGTGCCGAGCTGGCTGCTTGAGCGTGTGGTTGTCCCTCCCTTCCCAGAGCTGCTGTCTGCTGGGGAGAAGGAGGAAAGCAAAGCACCCAGTACTGGGAGCTGGTGCGCAAAGTCGCATGCAGCCCCACCCCCACCCCCGCCCCAGGACCCACACCGATCTTCCTTAACGTGCTGGCCCACAGATCCACTGATTAACTTTAGTTGTTGATGCAGCACTTGTCCATGGGGGTTAGACACAGTTAGGAACATGCTTTTCTCCTGTCTTTTGTTCCCTGTTGAGGGCTCCGTAATCACCACCAGCAGCAATGATTAGTAGGTTACAGGTAGCCTGGGCCAGGCCCTGAGAGGAGAAGCTTCCAGGACTGACCATTCTTGTAACTGACCAAGAAGGGTGCTAGGGAAGGAGGCCCATTTCAGAGCCGCATGAATTCGGGCATCTTCTCTCTGGCCCTCAGCTCTTTATTGAGATTGAGGATTAAAGGGGATTTAGTCCCGATTTGCTAATTACAAGTTGGCTTCCTCCTTTCCCTATAGGAGGACTCACAAAAGAGACATAAAATGAAGTAGTGGGATCATTCAGCAGCAAATTTATATCATATAAACCAAGAGCTTCTTAATAAACAAAACTGTGAAGGAACACAGTAAAGTACCTGTCAGGGCCTTTGCCCTTGCCTTTCCTTGTGGGAGAATGGCCTTCTTCCGGGCACCCTTCCAGGTCTCAGCTGGATGTGGGTCCTCGGTTGGCCCTCACCCACCACCCCCGCAGCCTGCTTTCTTTTTCTCCATAGCCTTTACAGGATCTGGTTCTGTCTTAGAGTGTTTGTGTCCATGTGTTTTTTTCTCTCCCCAGTTAGCATGGAAGCTCTCTAAAGGCAAGGGTATGTGTCTGTTCTCCTCATTGCAGTATCCCCAGTGACTAGAACAGTGCCCGGCACAGAGTAGCTGCTCAGTAAATACCAAACAAATTAATGAAATGGAATGTCTAGATTGAGCAAAGCCGGAGACAGTAGGCACCCTTCTAGAGTTCTTCTGAGACTACCTCTCAGAGGTCAGAGGAATCCAGAATCCTTGAAGAGGCAAGGTGGGGGCTGGCTGGGAGGGGTCCTCGCACATGAGCTCAAAGTAGGAGAAGAAGAGAAATGCTCCCCCCTAAATCAAACTCAAAGGAAGCAACCTGTGCTCACACTTGGAGCAAAATGGGGAGAACTGCCTTCCTCCGGTGCAGCTGCCTGCGTTCTGTCCCTACGTTTAGCTCTGCTCTCATTTAAGCGGTCATTTCTTGACTTCGATCCGCCAGGCCTATGAGGTTAAACTAGACTGTCCCGAGTCAGAATCCCATGACCCACAATCACAAGAAGTCAGGGTGGGCATGCAACATAGCTTCATGGATCAAGAGCCATGGGGAAAGGGTTGTGGAGGGACACTGAGGGGGGCATCCTCTGTGTTCCTCGCCGGCCTTCAGCTGGACTGGAAGACGTGGGCCGAGCAACAGGGCCTTCCTCTCCTGCCTCTCCCTTGAGGAGGGAAAGGAGTAACGAGGATGCACAGAGCTCAGGAGAGTTCTGGGAGGGTCAAGAAGAAGGTGAGAACATGGCACAGGAGCTGGGAGTGGACAACCGAAGTCACAGACATTGAGGACAATGGCAGCCTCTGTCCTTAAGGATCTGGGCACAATCCCAGCGAGGGAGCAACATGTCCAGTACATTATAATATGAGCCTCTGTGTCACCATGCACTTGCTAATAGCTGCATTTTTAAAAAAAGGAACTGGTGAAATTAATATCTTTTATATTATCCAGCGTAGCCAAAGAATGACCATCTCAACATCAAAAGGTGAGAGTTTTTTTTAATCTTCTTATTTCTTGTACTCAGTCTTTGAAATCCACCGTGTATGTTAGACTCAAAGCAACTCTCCATTCGGAGTAGACACATTTTAAGACTGTGTGTGGCTAGTGGCTCCTGTACTGGACAGCACAGGTCTGGAAGCTGGCTTCTAGAACCCTCGGGCTTTGGGGAACTGGTCTGGATTCCTAAAGTAGATGGATCCCCAAATTCTCGAAAGTATTTTTCCTAGTTTCCCTTGCTGAGCACCCAGAAGCAGAAGAAAACGTTGTGAACTAAAATTGAAATCAAACGGCCAGCATGCAGATGTTGGGTGTTGGCTGGGGCTCCCTGGTGGTGTGTGCAAAGGCAATCCTTTGGACCCCCGAATTGAGGAAAGGTGGCAGGCGAGGACAGAAAGGGCGAGAGAGACAAACAGCACAGTGCTGGGGACTCCCGGGCAGGGGGTGGCAGCCTGTGCCACAAAGCTCCCAGCGAAGTCCGCAGACCCGGGAGGGGGTGCAGGCAGCTGCCCGCTCCTCCTCACAATGGCCCAGTCCGCGGAAGGCACAATTAGCTCATTCTTGCATTGGCCTTTTGATTACACTGTTGTTCTCAGGACTTCCATTTCTGTAATTAAGACCTTGTCCCTTACTCAGAGGTATTGAAACATAAAAGTATGTGCTGAATCTGGCTTCCCAGGGTTAAAAGCCAGACTTAGGAAATGCAAACACACTTGTGGAAATACAAACACACATTCACTAACTAATTATCCCATAATTAAGGCCGAAGCCCTGCTTAAAACAATTAGCTCTGGGAATTGAACAGTAGGACCAACTCCACTTTTTGCTAATTGTTCTTCCCTGATAGCCTGGATATGGCCAGTCTGGGGCAGGGGTAGGCGGGAAAGGAGGGGCAGTAGGGAATGAACTAGTCGGCCGCTTTGGGTCCGGACTGGACCATGCTCTGCTTGGATTGGAAATGTTAGTCAGAGGAGAGTTTGAGGTGTGGAGAACACCAAGGAGGATGTGGTTTGGGCAAGGGGAGTTGAGCGGCTGCCCCAGGCTTGGACGCGGGCCATGGGAAGTCTCAGAAGCTCCTGCTGGCCACACTGAGGTGGCTTGCCTGGCTGGAGCTGAGGGCGTGGGCCAAGGATTAGCTGACTGGAAAGCAATTAGATGAGGTGGGGCTGGCTGGGGAAATACCTGGAATCCCAGGGCCAGAGCTGAGACTTGCCTGCGTAGTGCCCCAGGCGGGAGGCCTAATGGGTTCTGGGGAGTGGAGGTCCCCACCTGCGAGGGTGGCTACCAATATCCCCACCGGCCAGAAGCCCTTTTGGCCTCTTGCTGATGGCAAGGAGAGAGTTCTAGAGTGTGGGGAAATCCGGGCGGTGTGGGGGTGCTGTCAGCCTTCCAGGAAAGAGGCCCTTTTCCTGATGACCAACGTCTTCCCCACCTCAGTGTGTCTGCCCTCCCCCCACCCCCAGCACCCTACCTCAGACTCCCAGGACTTTCCTGAGGCCTTCGGGGCACCATCAGGTAACACCTACTCCTTTCCTAGGTAGGAGGGATGTTTGTGGAGGGTGTTACCCGTCCAGGGACTTTCAGATTTTGAAAGGAGAGCTTGGAAAAGAAAAATGTGTGCCCCAAAGGGGGAAAAAAAAAGAGGTTCAGGGGTTTGTAGAAGTCGGGGAGATTACTGACCCCCCCCCATGAACCATCTCCCCAGAAAATATCCACAGACATTAAAGCTTGCAGAAAATCCCAGAGCCTGTCCTCTGGGGGCTTCTCATTACGAGCCCCCCCGCACTAGAGGTGGAATTTGGGGTTTTCATCAGAGGGGCCTTCCAGACCACCCTCAAAGCAGTTGTGTAAAGGACCCCCAGGGCTGACCCGGCACAGCACAGTCGAGGACTGCCAGCTCCCTTTTCCCCCCACAGAAAGTATCCCAAGCTCTTACACTGGTCCTCATCCCTCGCCTCCTACCTCCCACCTCTTCTGTCCCCTTCACTGTCTCCATGGATCAGAGGTTAGCAAACTTCTATAAAAGGCCAGATAGTAAATATTTTAGCTTTGCAGGCCAATAGGCTAAATGCAGTTTAACCACTTCCCTGTGATTTGTGCTCTCCGGAGCAGCCGTGCGAAGCCCCGAGAGCGGGTTCTGGGGAAAGCGCTCAGTTCTGCCTTCCTGATGCAAAAGCCGCCGCCCTGGACAGTATGTAAATGAACGTGCGTGGCTGCGCTCCAACAAAACCTTATTTATGGACACTGAAATTTGAATTTTATAGCATTTTTATGTGTCACCGAGTATTATTATTCATTGGCTTTTTTTTTCCCCCCCAGCTATTTAAGAATGTAAAAACTGTTCTTAGCTCACGGGCCCCATAAAAAGGAGGCTGTGGACCAGATTTGGCCGATGGGCGGTAGCTTACAGACCCCTGATCTAGATCTGTGGTTCTCAGTGCTCATTAAAAATCGAGGCATCGTTGGGACGCCTGGGTGGCTCAGTTGGTTAAGCAGCTACCTTCAGCTCAGGTCATGATCCCAGCATCCTGGGATCGAGTCCCACATCGGGCTCCTTGCTCAGCAGGGAGCCTGCTTCTCCCTCTGCCTCTGCTTGCCATTCTGTCTGCCTGTGCTCGCTCTCCCCACCCCCCCACTCTGATAAATAAATAAAATCTTAAAAAAAAAAAAAATCGAGGCATCGCTGTCTGAAAAGAGAATTTGCAATTTCCTGGGCGCTGCTGCTGCTGCTGGAGGAGGTCCACACACTGGTAGGCCTGACCGAGTCTGAACCCCACCCCCATTTTCCCAACGACAAAACGGAGACCCAGAGGTGCCCTAGCTCCGTCGTGTGAATCCAGAGGGAGGGTTCTCTATCCCTGGGTGGGGAGATCTGGGTGGGGAGATGGCTGGTTTTCTATCTCTGCCCGCCCCCAGAGATCTACCCTGCCTGCTCATACTGCCCAAGGCGCTCGCTGAACCACAGGAAGTGTGTATGTGTCCCCTGGTGTCCCAAAGTGGCAGGGCTCCAGTGAGTCATTTCCCATAAGCGGAGACAGCGTGCACTGAGGCATCCCTGTGCTGCCAGACGGTTCCCTCCTGACCACCTTGTCAGCTTTGGGGAGCCACAGAACAGAGAAGGCTGGGAGCGAGGCTGAAAGGCCCCTCTGTGAGAAGAGAAAATGAAAAGAGGCTCAGATATCAGACTAACATGATTTCAAATCCAACGCTGTCAGTACTAGGTAGGACCTGAGGCAAGATACCGAGCCTCCTTGAGCCTCCGTTTTTCCATCAGTCAAATGGGAAACAGCAGGATTGCCATAAAGATTGAGGATCGCATCTGTCAACTGTCTGGCACATAGTATAGAACATTTACGGTATCTTTATTGGCCACCCTGGCTTAGTGCCTTAACCACAGCGCTCCCCAGCCACAGCCCAACAGGCACGGAAAAAGGCTATACGATCCTCTTGATGACACATGAATGAGATCGTGTGACTGTCCTTATGGAGGCAGGCACTGTCCCATACTTCTGTACACTTTTAACGCTGATTTAGGTTGGACTGTGTAAGGCCACGTCAAAGGTGTGTATCTGGGATCCCTGGGAGGCCTTCAAAGTCTAGGAACTCACAAAAATTGGATGTAGACGTCTGTGAACGTGTGTACGTGTACGTTTTCCTGGGAGAGGTGCCAAAGTTTCCATCAGATCTTCAAAGACGCCCACATTCCAAAAATGCTAAGGGACACGTGTCTCCAAACACAATGCATAAGACAGTACCTAACTTTGGGGATAGATTCTTGGGTCTGAGAATCAGCTCCCTCCCCCTGACGTATGGCCAGGGGCACACTGAACATCGCCTAATTCGGTTCCAAACTGCCATGTCTTCGGCCTTAAAACCCATGACTAGCCCACCTGTCCTACCCGTCCCAGAATCAAATGATGTCCTATGAACAAAACCCCAGAATAGAGCAGCCAAGGGCCGTGTGGGGTCTCAAAGTGACCCCCTGGTGAGCGAGGGGCCTCGCAGGAACTACCCTGCGGGTCAGTGTGTTTGCTTCGAATGTAAAGGCCTGGGGGTGGGGGGTTTCCAGTGGGTAACACTGAGCTAAGCAGGTAGTGCTAAGCAGGACTGTGGCAACCCTAGGGGAGGGCTAGTGAGAGGAAGGAGCACAAGAAGCCTGGGGGGTTCTCCAAGGTTCCAGCTCTCGGTCAGGCCTCTGGTAGCGTGAGCGTACCCCGTGCAAAAATTCACCCAAACGGCAGACTTAGGATGTGTGCACCTTTCTGCCCGTGTGATACATGGAACGTTTTCTCCCAAAAAGGTTCCACCGAGGAAAGTAGAAATACAATATAAAATCACCCCCCTCGGGGATCTTTCTGTATCACGTTGGACTGACATTAGCACATCGCTTGAAGAAAGAGTACTTTATGTGTAAACACAAATAGGAGAGCCGGGTGTTAAAATCACCGGAAGGCCAGATTTAAGTACCTTTCTTTTGGTCTCGAGCTGCTCATCTGAATGGACGTAACATAACTTTTGCTTTCTTTAATTCTCTCACAAGGCTCCATGGGCTGCCTCCGGCCTCTTCACAGCCGCGATGGACCTGCCATGGTCTGGCCTGTTTGGGGTGGCCTGTCCTGTCCATGAAGGCAGTGGCTCTGGCTTAGGCCACCGCTGCTGGCTGCTCTGCTCGCAGAGGGCTGCCTGTCCCATCCCCGCCCTTCCCGCCGGCTGCCCTCCGACCGGCTCCTGCGCTCCCCCACGGCCCATGCTTCCCGCTCTCTGGTGGTTTCTTCTCAGCAAACCACCAAACCCTCCTGAGGAGGGAAAAACCTTCCCCTGACCCCACACTCCCCTCCGGGAACTGCCCAATTTCCCTCTGCCCTGTGGAGCCAGAGGTTTCAGAAGAAACGGTCTCCCCAAGTGTGTCTCTCTGGATTGTTTCTGCCCCCTCAGGCCAGCAGTGCGGTCTGTGTTGAAATCCCCTCATTGCCGAGTCCAGAGGCCGGCTTGGTCCTCAGCACCACCGGCAGCTGCTGGTGACATGGAAGCTAATTAGGTGACTGTGTTCTCACAAAGCTCTATTGATCGACGCCAAAAGTTGAATTCCGTGTAATTTTTACATGTCAGGTGTATGTTTTTCTCAAAGTTTAATGCAGGAGCCTTTGCTCTGGGACCGTGTTCACCTTTAAGGCCTTCTCTAAAACTTCATTTGGTGTCCTTTTATCCAGAGGCCTGGAGAAGTTGATTTACCAAAGGACAGGTGACCATATAGTTGGTGGTAAGCCAGGAAACAGGCAGGTCCCAAAGCCTGTGTCGATCACAGCTTCCCAGGGCAGCCACAGCCCCCCAGCTTGACCTGCGCCAACCAGATCTACATCTCCAGGCCTGAATACATCCCCCTGACGCTTCCCCCCAGCCTCCCCAGACACCCCTCAAACTCAGAGCATCCTAACGGAACCCGTCTCCTCCCAGAGGGTGCCACCATCCTGCAGCCTGTGACAACAGAAAGCCTGAAGCCATCCCTGACTCTCAGCACCGCCCTCCACCCCATGAATCCGCAGGGTCTGTGGGCAGCAGCTCTTCCCTGGTCCCCAGCTCTGGCCACCACGTTTCTGCCTGTCCACAGCTCGTGTAGGCCAAGGTCCCCTTTCACCTGAATGAGCCCACCAGCCTTCCAACAGGGCTCCCCTCCTCTCTCCGTACTCCTCCATGCTCGCAGGATTCTTGAGGGTGACCTTTCTCATTGCCTGGAATGTTCTTTTTGCTCCTTCTCCTGGCCGCACTCTTTCCCTAGCTTGACGTTAAAGAGTCTGCTCAGAGCTATCTCCCCAGGACTTCGCTGAGCTCCTCTCCCCACCCAGGGGAGGACAGTCCTTCCCACCCCCACCCACCCCACCCCCCAGCACCTCCGTTCTCATGAACCCCAGCATCTCCGGTCCCATGCCTCCCACTTGGTAAGGCCAGGGATGGAGCACGCGCACTGTGTGCAAGGTACTATTCTAATACGAGTCCCAGATGATCTCATTTAACCCTACCCCCACTTTCCAGAGGAGGAAACGGAGGCACAGAGAAGTTAACTGTGCAGCCTTGGGGCCGGGGGTGATTAGAACACAGGCAGCCTCGCCTTACAACCTTGGTTCCCATCACTGATCTGCTGGTGTGACATCTGTCTTCCCTGCTCTAGCAGTAGACCCATGAGGGTAGGACTCGTGCCTCCTGACGAAGGAATGAGTGGGTGAATGAAACACTTGTCCCTTCAGACTCCCTGGAGGAGGGGCAGGACCTGCCGTGCTCTGGGCCCATGCTGCTGGGCGGGCTCCATGCCAGGGAACAGGGGGGCCCTTCCGAGTGGCTTGGCTCCAACCAGCACATGCTTTCCTTTGAATCCAGTCTGTAGGGCTGCTGGCCACAAGGTCCTGTGTGAGGAAAAGCTAGTCTTGGTAGACCCTAGACTAGACCTAGAACTAGCGAGAACCAATAGTTGCCCCGAGGCTACGAGCAGCAACGCCTCCGGTTGTGGAGGTTAGAGGAGGAGGTCAGGGAATGCTTCTTGGAGGAGGCAGATCTTGTGATCAGTCTCCAGGGGTCCAGTAAGTGGAGCCAGGGTGGGGTTTGCTCCTCACCGTCCCCGCACATAAGAACAAGACGCGTTCACAGGCCTGTGAACAGATGGCGTTGGCTGGCCTAGAGGTCTGTGAAGGCTAGCAGAGGGGGGCAGGGCCACAGGGGTGGGCATGGCCTGGGCGGAGTGTCTGAGCCTCCAATAAGCCTTTTACCCCATTCCAGCCCCCTCAGGTGAACCGGTGAAGTGCACACAGATGGTAAAATACGGATGTGCATGCGCACTCCTCCGAAAAGGTCATCTCAACTTAGAAAGAGTTGCCCCATTATTACAGTTTATATTCTGCTAAGGGTAAGGCTCCAAAGCCAAACAAACTTCCAGGTGCCAATTAAATACTCTTATCTCCAGCCTTAGACTTGGCAGAGCGTCCTTAGCGAATCCTTTCTGCCGTCCCCAGGCAGCCCCAGGCCCTTTTCTCAGCCCGGGCCTGTCTGTCCCTCTACGGGGTGGCTGCCTCTCTGAGTACAAATGCTAATTATGCCTTTCGCACAGCCCTATTATTCTCTGCTTAAGCTTGTCCCAGGCCCAGCTGTCCCTGCCCAGTTGGTGCTTGGTTACCGCCTTGCACCCAAACCCACCGCAGAACCAGCTACGCTTCCTCACCCGAGGACAGACCTCCAGCCCAGGCCCTGCGGTGTGGCCTCAGACTCCGCCCTCCACCCCCACGCTGGAGGACTGGCACCTCTGTCTGGTAACCAGGCTCCAGCGGGCATGTCTTCTTAAATACCACACGCCAAGATTATCACACTGAAGAGGACATGTGTTCAGCAAAAGTTTCTTCAGAATTTCCACGCTTGGTAGCAGAGGGGGCCAGTGTGGCCCTTCTCCAGCTCCTTGAGCCCCCTGGCTGGTTACCTGTGCCCTCCCCCACTCACATACCCTGTACGGTCTGAGATGGGTAGATGGGACCCCTGGTTGACTCAGCATACCGTGAGTTTCTCCCAAGGCTCAAGGGAGGGTGGGCCCCTGGCAAGGCCCTTCAGAGAACCTCGTGCTACAGAGAACAGTGGGGAGGGCAGGGAGCTGGGGCGGTGAGGGGTGGAGAGCTGCAGCAGCCTCTGTATTCTGCACACGGACACCTCTCCTCTGAAGCTGGAGGGTCGCCCTCTGTGACAGGGCTCCCTCCGCCAGAGTCCCCCTGGGGCTGCAGAAACCAGCAGAGAATCCCGTGACCTCCCACCACCTCTTCTTCCTCATTGCCTGTCTGGAGCTGGCTTCAGGGAAGGCAAGAGCTTGCACTGCCAGGAGGGGGTCCCGTCTTCCCCGGCCTGCCCACCGGCTTCAGTGCTGAGACTTGGAAGAAGGCAGGAATGCGGCAGGGGTGAGGGGAGGCCTCGCTCAGGGCCTCGGGCCACTGCACAGTGGCTCGACCACGGGGAAAGCTGACCCAGAGGAGGAAGGGATTGTTTCGCAAGCAAGGCCGGGCACTCGGAGCTGGCCCATCAGCCCCTGGCATGCGGCTAGGCCTGTCAGGAAATCAAGGAGGCGCTCTGTCTGCTTTCCAGCAGGCGCCACTTCTCTCTTTCCACTGCTTTGCTCAGTTCACAGCACTGGCTCCAGGGCCAGGCGGGCGGGCGGGCCAGGCACCCTCTGCCGCAGGCCTGGTGCCCGGGGAGCGCCTGTGCCTGCCTCGGCTAGCCTCATCACGAGGGTACCGGGCCCGGGCCACGCAGCCACATGGAGAAGGCCACTGGTAGCCATCTCGGGTGGGAAGGCAGGGTGACTCTTGGGGAAGGATTCCAGACTGTTTCCTTCTCGGTTGAGCTCCAACGCTCTTATCTCCTTTCCTGCCAGGCGGGGACTCCTCGGGAGTCACACACAAAAGAAAACCCCACCCAAGACACACAACCCCCCACATACTTGAAGGGGGAGGACTGGCCTCCCGTGGCGATGTAAGCTACCTGGTTGTCGGTCCGGGAAGCAGTCCATGGGCATTGCCCTGATGTTAAAATAGTATAGATTTGGTCCAGAAAGGGGGGGTGGTGCAGATGAATACCAACGACCACTCAACAGAGCCACCTTGGTGGCCGCTCTGAGAGCTCTTGGAACTGTCCATCGATTGAGATGTTTCTTGGAGGGAAAACAGTGGGGGGAGGGGGTGGTAGAGGGCAAGGGCAAGGACAAGGTTCTGAGGCGGTTGGGGTGAAGGTGGGGGGCCGTGACAGGACAGACGAGAATACGGAATGGGAAGCATGAGTAAGAGTCCGCGTGCATGGCACGGGCCCTCCCTTGAGAGTCTGGCAGGCCCGAGTACCGTTCTCATCTCCTAGAATACGGGAATGACGGTCGGGATATGGGAATAGAGAAAACTGAGCCCTGAGCTAGCCACGGGTCGCCTGGTTTATTTACAAGGCTCGCTGCTGTGAGGACTAAGAGAGAGAGCCTGGCTTTGCAACTCCTAACTCCTTCCCAGGCCTGCTGGTCCACTCAGAAGAGCAGCGGACCCCAGGACTTTCAGACTTGACGTTGGGCTATGCTTCCTAGAGGCAGGGGGCTGGCCTAGTTGACCCCTCAGGGTCTCATTCCAGCCCAGCGTGCTGGCAGCTGATTCTACCGGCAAGTTGCTATGGGAACTCTAACTTTGAATTTCCTGGCTCTGGGACTGTGAAAATCACAACCTGAACCTTCCGTTGATGTGGGTTTCTCGATTAATTTCCTGTTTGATTGTTTACTTTAGAGAGCGGAAAATGCCTTTGCAGGCTGCTAGTCCCCTCCACCAAGACGCTTATCACACCCACCCCCGCCTCCAACAAGCCACCAAGGTCAAGTCCAGGCCTCAGGTGGGTGGAGGTGGGGGGGGGCAGCTGGAGCCAAGGGGCCAAGGGGAGGTGAAACTCAGAGCCGATGGCCCTCTCCTTGTGCCTGCCGGGGGTCCCAGCCTGGTGGACACCAGGAGAGATCTGTGAATTCAGAGAAGGGGCTTCAAGAAGAGAAGCAGCCCACGGCCCCGAGCCCTAGACCTGGCCCCCCGGGGCCAGCCCAAACCCCTCCTCCTGTCTCTGGAAGACGTTTGTGCTGAGTCAGACACAAAACGCAGCCATTCTTTCAGAGGGGTAGGGTACCGTGGAGGGGGTGTAGGTCCCAGGTGCCACCTGACACCCAGTGCCTCCAGGCCAGGCATTCTTGGCCAAGTTCCCCTGGGGAAGCTTCCAGAATAACTGCTTTTCCATCTGCCTGTCCTCCAACGGCTCTCCCCAGGGCCCCCATGCTCCAGCAGAGAGCAGCGGACAGGGCGTTCATTGTCACAACTCCGT
Source organism: Mustela putorius furo (assembly GCF_011764305.1). Taxonomy (NCBI): domain Eukaryota; kingdom Metazoa; phylum Chordata; class Mammalia; order Carnivora; family Mustelidae; genus Mustela; species Mustela putorius. The sequence continues at coordinate 41,830,354 of NW_025422010.1, forward strand.
CTTGTTCCCAGCTCTGTCCTTGGGGAGCAGTTAGTGCTGGCAGGCTCAGGTGAGGCCCCACAGCAGGTGTCCCCCGCAATGACAGCCACCTTGCTGGGAGCAGGACCATTTGTCACCGTCAGAGTCCTTCTCCCCACCCTGCCGGCTGAACCCCTCAGAGCCGGGCAGGAGCACTCCCTCGCTCACTTGATAAATAGGGGTGCTGAGCACAAGGGGGGAAGCGGAAGAAGCTGGAGGTCAGCCGGTAATCTGGGGGATGCCCCCCCCATCAGCACCCCTTCCCTTGTCTAGGTGACTGTATAACGTACCATCCACATCAGGGCCCTTTTAGGAGCAAAAGGGACACTTACTAGTTACTTTGGGATGGCAAGTGAAATCCAGAACCATCTGAGACACACCCCACTTTTTGCTGACTGCACCCCACCAGACTCATTTGTGTGGGCCTTACTGGTGGGACTGTGGTTATGTCATTTGACTGTGGGTAAGACCTGGCTTCAAATCCTGGTTTTCCATTACCTGTGGGCTCTTGGGAAGTCACCCCACTCGCCGTGCCTCAGTTTCTGGAGCTATAAGTGAAGATCGCTAAACTCAGAGATAAACTAGTAAAAGGATAAAACGGATCTTTTTTTTTTTTTTTAAGATTTTATTTATTTATTTGACAGAGAGAAATCACAAGCAAGCAGAGAGGCAGGCAGAGAGAGGAGGAAGCAGGCTCCCTGCGGAGCAGAGCGCCCAATGTGGGGCTCGATCCCAGGACCCTGGGATCATGACCTGAGCAGAAGGCAGAGGCTTTAATCCACTGAGCCACCCAGGTGCCCCAATAAAATGGATCTTAAAGTGTGCACACAGTGCAGGGCTTTGCCTTGAGAGCAGACATTTCAAAAAGGTAAGCCAGGTGATGACTGAAGCCCCAGAAGGCATTGGTCGGTCCTCAGGAGACCCCCCTTCTGGAAAGGTAAAACTTCAGAGCTGCCTCAGGCATTTTCCAGTCATCCTTTAGGAGAGATGGATGTCCGGGAAGTGAATGCAAAAGGAGCCACAGAGAGGACAGGCAAGTCTTCTAGAAGGGAAAAGAGGGGGCACTAAAGTAGAAGCTGGGTGTTGTTGACAGCAGCCATGGCCAATGTCCCTGTGGTTTCGAACCCCGACCCAGGGTCCTGGGAACTTACAGGCTGCAGGGACTCTGTGAGCAGAACTCGCGTCCTGAGTGGGCCATTGGCCAGGGTTTGGCTCCCAAGAGGAGCCACTGGAGCCGTGGCCCCATCCTCTGGCTCCAGTGTCTGCAGGATTCAGTGTCTGCTCTGAGCCCCAGATTATGTTTCCACCCCCTGGGGCCAGTTGTGGGATGGAGTTTTCCCCCATGTGACATTTGCTGTGGCTACTTTGTACTAGGCGGTTTGCAAGCTCTGCAGGAAGGAGGCTAATTATTCCCTCCAGGGCGCCTGCTCCGCAGTCCGGGTGCCTGTCCGCCTTAGTGAGGAGGGCTGACAGCCAGACCACAGGGCGCAAGCTTGGACTCAAGTCCAGGTCAGAACCATGAATTTCCTTGACATCTGATCATAGGCACCATACCAGGGCTCCTCATTAGGCTAGTGGAAGAGTGATATTTGGGGCAAATCCCCCTCTCCTGGGGATGGCTGAAACGCAGCCATCAGAGCACTGATAATAAGTGGGGAACGTAGAATGGCACTGATTTCGTAGTTGTCCTGACAGGCTGGGCCACGGGAGCATCCACACGTATGTGCGCCTCTGTCTACAGCCAGCCTCGCCCCTCCTGTCCATTTCAGAGGATATGGAGCCATATCACTTCCCTTACCGAAGGCGACGCTCTGCGCTTGGGTCCTCCTCGCCTCCAGTGAGCCCCTCTCCTGCATTCCACCTGCCTCTCCCACCGCGACAACCACTCCCTTGACCCTGGCATGGGATCCTGCCCTTTTTCTCTTCTGTAGGCAAGTTCAAAAAGAGAAAAGAGAGAGGGGGAAGGAGGAGGGAGAAAGAAAGGGAGGGAGGGAGGGGAGAAATGGGGAGAGAGAGAAAGAAAAGAAAAAGAAAGAAAGGGTGTACTCTTGTTGTCTCTACTTCCAGCCTCCCTCTCCAATCCTACATGATCCAGCCTTCTTCCGTCTGTCCCTGTCCCTGCCCCTGCTCTGAAGTCATCATGGCAAAGGTCACCCTAATCACCAGATCCAGGGGGCCCTGGTCATTGTTCATCTTACTTGGCCTCTCTTAAGCATTTGACACTGCTGACCTTGTACTTCTTAGAGCTTTCTTGGCTTCCATGGCATCACTTCCTCCCATTCCTCTTAGCTCTCTGACTGTCCTTGTTCTCCTTTGGGAGCTCCTCCTCCTTCCCCACCCTTTCCAGGTTTGGAGCTCTTACTCTCTTCTCGTCTTGGTCTTCCCAGCTCATCCCACTAACACCTATGGCCTTGACCTGGCACTGATGATCATGGATCGCCAGTCTCCCATGAGTCATCTTCCCCGATCATCCCCAGAACTATGAACTTGATATTTCTGATGCTGAACTCTTTCACATCCCCCCAAACCAACTCCTCATGCCTTCCTATGATCATTGATGGCACCCCCATTCATCTAGTTGGGCAAACCCCAAACCTGGGGATTATCCAGCTTCTACATTATCCTTCTCCTCACCTTCTCTTCTGCCTCCTAAACATATGTCCTCCCCTTTCTCCCACCTTGGCTGAAGGCAGTGCAGTTTTTCATGTCAACCTCCTCACTGTCCGCTCACTCACAGCTCCCCACCACTCTACCAGCTCTGGTCTGTTCACCACACTATGCTAGAAGGGATCCTTCCAAAATGCACTCTCCAGTTTGAAATCTCCCGGTGGCTTTCCCATCCTTTAGGATAAAATCAAAACACAGTATCATGGCAGCCAGAGCCCTTCAGGTTGTGGCCCTTGCCTTCTTTGTCATCATGTTCTCTCCCCACCTCACCCCCAGCACTATATATGTTAGCATCTTGAAATACTTGTTATTCACCAGTGCACTCTGCTAGTTCAGACTTTTTTTTCTTTTTTTCTTTTTTTGCTTTTGTGCGTATGCCATATGCTGCTTCTTATACCATATGCCTGGCAGGTTCTCCATCATCATTCCATCCCCTGCTTCAACCCCATATACCTAGCACGATCTCTTGATTTTCCCCTACTTGGGGGCAGGGAGTCTTATTCTTCTTGTTATCCCTGTAATTATATAATGTTTAACACATAGTAGGTGTTTCATGATTGTTGTTGAAAGGATATCTAGATAGAATCATGGATGGATGGATGGATGGTTGGATGGATGGTTGGATGGATGGATGGATGGATGGTTGGATGGATGGATGGTTGGATGGATGGTTGGATGGATGGATGGATGGATGGATGGATGGATGGTTGGATGGATGGTTGGATGGATGGATGGTTGGATAGATGGATGGTTGGATGGATGGATGGATGGATGGCTAGGTAGGTGGGTGGGTAGATAGAAGGATGCAAGAATGGGTGGTAGATGGAAGGTTGGATCCATGTGTAGGTAGGTAGAAAAATGGATGGATGGATAAATGGATGTGTTGGTAGATGGATGATTGCAAAGTTGGGTGAACAGATGCACTAATGAGTTGGTGGGCAAGTAAATGGGTGTGCGGACAGGTACAGCGGACAGATATGTGGATGAATGGTTTGATGATGGCTAATGCAAACAAATATGTAAAATCCATTCAGTTTTGTGAAGGCCCAGGTTGATTCTTGTCGCTGGTCAACCAAATTAAGAATGATAAGCTCCAGCCACCAAAATAAGCAGTAGCAAATGTGAGAGAGATTAAAATCATTCTCCAAGAAAAAGGGTGCTGATCCAGGACTCTTGAACACCTTCCAGTTCTTCTCAGCCTTGCTGCTCGGTTTGTGCAAGCCACTCGACTACTGGGCCTCAGTTTCTCGGTTAAGTAGAGATAACAATGCCGTGGCCTCTCCCTGTCTCCACAGTGTCACGAGGGTAAATGGGATGGTACGTAAAGAGTGTGCCAAGATCTTCAGGGAAAATATGTGTTTATAAAGGAACAGATTTAATAACAATAATCACACCTTGCATTTAGATCAAGCTTTGCCCTTCTCAAAGCTCCTTCACAGACTGATCTCAGTTGAGTCTCAAAACAATTCAAGGCAGGTATTGGCCCCATTCTCAGGTGAGGAAAGTGAGGTGCAGAGAGATGACGTGACATGCCCAGGGGGACTCTTAGTGAGTAGCAGGTCTTCTGACTCTGGGCTCGTTGCTCAATTTTGATGACAGCCTTTTTCGGATAGATTATCTCCCTTCCTGCCTTCCTGAAGAGACCCAGACATAATAGACCCTCTCAGGGATGAGTCAGGGTCGCTATCGAGAGCATCAGTTCTCATGCCGTCCTCCAGACCTAGCCATACGTGCCAGTCCGGGGCTGGCAGAGGCGCAGAAGGGAGGGGCCGGGACTCGAACCTGAGGCTTCTCCTGAGAGGCAGGAGGTCACGTGCAGCTCCCCACCTCAGTCACCGGTCCAGAACCCCTGCCTGTGTTACGGCCATCTGCTCTCTCTCCACCGGCAACATCTGTGGCCAGCACTGTGGCTCCCATGCTCCTGCAGACCTCTCCCCTCCCCACCCCCGTTCCTGGCTCCTCTCTCTGGCCTTCCGTGATGTCCTCCACTCATCCAGCCACATCCCTGGCCCTTCCCCAGACCCAGCCAAGCCATCAGAGCTCTGTGAACTTATTCTTGGGAAAACGGGCACATCCAGCACATCGCTTGCTCTCTCAAACCTTGCGGCGCTCTCCCGTTGCCATTCCCAGACCCCCTCTGCTCCCCACAAAGCAGAGAGGCCCCCCACAGACAGGGTCAGATCTGGACTTTTGCTATGGCTGCATAAGTCTTCGTGGGTTTGTACTACAGGGTAGAAATCCTGTGTGTGCTGTCGAGAGCTGAGGGGGTCGGGGTGGGCGGGCCAGCCCACCTCAAGCGGGCACTCACTCTTCGAGGGAAAGGCAAGCCCTGGCTGACCATCTATGGTGCTCACTCCCCTCCCACGAAGGGAGGCCACCCCACGGGTCCTCCCGTCACACCCCCTTTCCCTTCCCATGGGGTGGCATCCCCAGCAACCAGCCAGCTTACATCCTGCAACCAGCCAACTTCCATCCAGCAACCAGCCAACTTCCATCCAGCAACCAGCCAACTTCCCCCACTCCCAGGGACCCCAGGGTGCTCCCAGCAGGCCGCCTGTCTCCCTCATTGCTGTCTGGCCTCCCCCAGCCTGACTTCGAGCACCTTGGCCTCTCCCCCAGGGAGGATATGATGGGTGTGCCCACAACAAGTCTCTGGCAGAGACAATAGGACAGGAATGCATTAGCTTCCGAACAAACACTGTGTGGGCTCGCACAATTGCCTTGGATTCTCATCCAAGAAACACATTTCGGTGTTCGAGGGCGCGGGTGGCTTGCCTGCCCCAGCCCGCCCACACCCCTCTCTCTGCCAGAGACTTTGATGAGAGGGCTGCTCCTCCCACCCACTCCAGACCCCGCAACCCCCAAGGTGGGGCAACCCTGCCCTCCCCATCCCCCCCACCACCCCCACCACCCCCCTGCATCTAATCTCTAATGTCTTCCCAAGCGACAGCAGCAGTGGGGGGAGAGAGTCCTGCCCAGGCAGAGCAGGACCTGCCCACCCCACGAGGGCCCATCCCCGGCCGCGACTTAACTTTAACAAGTTTGTTATGGTGGAAAAGTATACAGAACGCACAACCGATCGTTTTAGCCACGTTCTAGCCAGTTCGGCAACATTCGGGACACTCATAATGCGTCACCATCACCACCATCCATCTTCAAGACATTTTGTCATCCCAAACAGAAACTCTGTCCCCATCAAACCTTGACACCCCAGTCCCCTGTCCTGGCGGCCCCTGGCAACCGCCATCCTACTTTTGGTCCCTATGAATTTGACTATTCTGACTATAGATGTAGAATCAAAAGAAAAAAAAAAAGTGGTATCTTATAGGATTTGTTCATTTGTTCTTTTGTGACTGCTTCATTTCACCCAGAGTAGTGTCCTCAGGGCTCATCCGTGTGGTAGCAGGTGTCAGCCCGGGCTTCCGGTGGAAAGCTGAAGAACATTCCATGGTGTGCTTGGACCACAGTAGTTCATGCCTCCCTCTCTCCACTGACTAGTTGCTTCCACCTCTTGCCGGTTGTGAAATGGGTAGACAAGTAGTCGTTCGGGTTCCCATTACTTTTTGAGACTTGTTTTGGAGTTAAAAAAAAAAAAAGAAAGAAAGAAAGAAAAGCAAGAAAAAAAAAAAAAAAAGCATTGTCTCCAGAAGATTCCAAATGGAGCATATATAAACAAGAGAGCTGGCTAACCCCCTCTACCTACCAGCAGGGTTTTGTTTATCCAAACCTGAGCTGTCCCTTGGGAAAAAGCAGAGTCCTAAAGAAATAGAACACAGGACAGGTAAGTCTGGCCAAGATGGAAAAGAGTGGAAAGATCCTGCACTTGGGACACTGCCTGCAAACAGACAGGGAGGGACAGAGTCTTTGGGAGCCCATGATCACCCCGGGGGCGTGGGAACCTCTAGGAGGGGCAGTGGAAGGGGTCTTGGAAGGGAGCGCCTGTGGAGTTGGTCAGGGATCCTGGGTGCAGAGGTCAGCCTCTTATTACAGCACAAATAGCAACAGGTTGTGACTTCCGGGGAGGCTGAGGGGGACGTTCTCCAAAGCCCCTTCCGCTCTAGGGCTCTGAGACTCTGCTCTCCAATGCTGGTCCTAAGAGGCCAGGACAGCTTTTGCAGGGAGAGAAGGAAGTGGTCTGTGGTCTCTCTGCATCCCTGCACCCAGCAGCTCTGAAGGAAAAGTGTAATGACCCACTCCAGTCCTTCCCCACTTCCCTGAGAAAACCCAGCAGGCCGTGCAAGAGGGCCTATCGCACGATGTGATTGTTGGCTTAGCACGGACTTTCCCAAACAACCCAGTGTAAGATAAGGCTGGAGGAGAGGCCTGGGCTTGGGAGCCCGCCCACAGCTCTGCCTGAATGCCCAGGCGAGCCACCCTGGCCCTCCAGAGCACCCCACCCTGTTTCTGTCCCTGGCCCTGCTAGCCAGGAGCCAGGGCCTCTAGGGAGGGAACCCCAAATTCCAGGGGAGTTTGGACACACAGAGGAGAAGAAGGGATTGGAAAGGAAGTAGTCCAGTCATAAGGATGTGGGGAAGAAAGAGAAGGAACAGAAAGAGACCACAGTCTGTAGTTCCCAGCTCCTCCAGGGAGCAGAGGGCAGGCCAGGCCTTGGGGGTTAGAGGGAATGGGAAGAAGGGGGCACTTGCTCACCAGGGCCGAGGGCGTGGCTGGCTTTGCAGTGCTGTCAGCAGCTCAGGGGTCCACTTGGAGAGGGAAACAATCACCTTCCAGAACATCTAGTACTTCTCAGGTCCTAACTCCTACCAGTATTCCCATAAGCTTACCTCCCTTGTCCCTAGAGCCCCAAAGGAGCTAATCTAAGACAGAACATGGTCCCAGGTTCATTTCAATCATTTCTTTTTTTTTTTTTTAAGATTTTATTTATTTATTTGTCATAGAGAGAGCACAAGCAGGCAGAGTGGCAGGCAGAGGCAGAGAGAGAAGCAGGTTCCCCGCTGGACAAGGAGCACGATGTGGGACTCGATCCCAGGACCCCGGGATCATGACCTGAGCCAAAGGCAGCGGCCTAACCGACTGAGCCACCCAGGCGTCCCTTAATCATTTCAACTTACCACGACAAGCCCCCTTGAGCACCTACTCTGTGTCAGCCGATGTGGTAGAGGCGTCCTGAGTGGACCCCGTTCTTCCCACGAGCTGCCAGCTCTGCCTCTCCTCCCCCACCCGCTGCCAGTATGTCTTCTGCCTCTAAGAGTTCCCCTTCCTCCAGATCCCCCCCTTTCTTGTGATTTCTATGGATTTTTAAGGATTCCCCCCCCCCTTATTGGGGAGCTACAGAAAACCTATTAGGGAACAAAGTTACATTCAGAAGGAAATTCTAGCCAAACTTACAGGGTTTTCCTACAATAGATCAGTCCCTGTCTACCCTGCAAAGTAAACAGGGCTAGGCCCACTCCCCATGTGGACCCCAGCCTAGATGGCCGCAGGTCCCTCCCAGTCTGGGCACCAGCCCTTCCCCGAGCAGGCTAGGTTGGGTGCAGACCACATGCCTTAGACAGGCCTGCTGCAAGGTGAATCACCTGCCCCAGCTTTCTCCAGAACCTGGTTCCTGGTCTTCACTCTGGCCTCCTAGGTCCTCTAAATGAAGGAATCCCTTCCCTACGGCCTCCCAGAGAGGTCCACCAGGCACTGGCTTAGTGGAAGCCTCCCCTGGCTCCCCTTGGGGTTCTGCAGCTCCGGCAGGTAAGAAAACTCCAGAAGCAGATCCTGGTGTAGCAGGGGAGGGACGGTGGAGCAGCAGGGCACTCACTAAGCCTGTGTATTGTCGTTCGTTAATCAGGACCCTTGCTGCATTCACTGTAATGACCACGCGGCGAAACCTTGTCGTGCGTGGTGCATGTCCGGGTCCGTGGGTAGGACACGTTCCTCGAAGTGGGTGGAGCTTGCCTTCTGCCCGGGGAGCCAGACAGCAGTAGACGAACAAGTAGACAATGTGACGGGGCGAGCGATGCGACAGCAAGAAGTAAGCCAGGAGGAGAGTGGGGCTGGTGGCTTACACCAGGAGTCAGGACTGTGTCAGTGAGTAGAACAAGCACCCCAGTGGCCTCAACACCTGTCACTTTGTGTTGGTGGCACCATTTCCTCCCCTGGATTGTCCCCTGCTTTCTGTCTGCTTCTCCTTGGAGCAGGTCAAGGACTAGCTCTTTTCCTTCTTCCCCAAATGATTTCTGCGTGTCTGCTGCCAGCCCAGCTCTGACATACAGGGAGAGGCAAGGGAAGGGAAGAGAAGAGAAGGAGGCTGGGCTCTGAGCGCACCTCCAGCTGGTACAGCCAGCGCTGACCTGTCTGCCCTGGCCTCCATGCCCCGCACCCCCACGGGGCACGCAGCAAAGCTCCCCCTAAATCTTCAGCCCTCCGGAGGTGAACGGTCTGGCTCTTGCTGGGAGGGGCCCCGGGCTGGGTGGACATACGCAACCTGACAGAAGGGAAGAGGGGACACACAGAATCGGATTTCAAGCTAGCTGCAGGAACAGTCCCCAGCATGTCACACCCGGGGCAAAACCCCTGATTGCAGTTCTTGTTCAGGGAATGAGGACACTCACCCTAAAAGTGCCTTCCTCTGGTGCTCTCCTCACTCTCTACCCTGCCTTTAAAACCAACCAACCAGGGGCGCCTGGGTGGCTCAGTGGGTTAAGCCGCTGCCTTCGGCTCAGGTCATGATCTCAGGGTCCTGGGATCGAGTCCCACATCGGGCTCTCTGCTCAGCAGGGAGCCTGCTTCTCTCTCTCTCTCTCTCTGCCTGCCTCTCCATCTACTTGTGATCTCTCTCTGTCAAATAAATAAATAAAATCTTTAAAAAAAAAAAAAACAAAAACAAAAAAAAACCAACCAACCAACCAAAACACCTGCGTGATTAGTATCGAGGAACATTAAGTGAATCCCTCCTGTTGCCAGGAGCTAGCCCTGGAACACAGCACCGTGCCAGCCTTCAGGAGGCGGTCGGTTTCCCCTGGAAAATGTCTTTTCCCTCGCGTGGAATGCTGAGTGGGTGGACAAGCTGGGGAGTGAGAAGCAGGAAGGGGCAGCAGGGCCCGGAGAGATCCAGAGCCTTCCAGGAAAGCTGTGGGCCTTGAAGGGTGGGCGAGTATGGGGAGTTGCCTCAGAGGGAAAAGTCGTCCGTGGCAGAGAATCCAAACGCGGGGTCCTCCTGTGGGTGTGAGGATCGGTGTGGCGGGGAATGGCGGTGGGCGCGTACATAGGGGTTTGCGAGAAGACTCTCCAGTCCGCCAAGGGGCCAGAGGGAGATGGGGTTGGCGGAGTTTGTGGAGAACAAGATTAGAGCTTCTCTGAAGCTGTGAACTGTGCCTTGAGAAGGTTCCTACTGGGAATTAAGAAAAAGGAATTTTATGAAAAACCAGAAAATAGCAAATATTGGTGAAGATATGGAAAAATCAGAACTCTCCGACATTGCTGGGGGGAAATGCAAAATAGCGGCCCCACTGTAATTTGTCTAGTCCCCAGAAAGTGCAGCGAGACCCAGCCATTCCACTTGGAGGTGAGGATCCCCTGAGACCTGAAGACAGGCGCTCTCGCAAAAACCTGTACACGCATGATCATAGCGGCATTATCTGTGAGAGCCAAAAAAGGGGAAACCGCCTGTGTGTCTGTCAATTGATGAATGTATCAACAAAATGTGGTCTCTCCATACAGTGAAATATTACCCAGCCATAAAAAGGAACATCGGACCGGTCCTTGCTACCACACAGGCAATCTTCTAGAAAGTTCTGTTCATGAAAGAAGTCAGTCCCCAAGGACCACATACTGTATGATGCATTTATGTGAACTATCTATCCATAAGAGACAAATCCACAGAGACAGAGATCAGGGGCTTGGGGGGGGGGGTGGTGCTAGGGAGTTAGGTAAATGCTAATGGTTGCAGAACATTTCGAATACATCAAAGGCCACTTGGCCAAAAAATGTGTGAGTTAGAGCTCAGTTGAGAGAGAGAGGGAAGGAGATGAGGCAGAGGGGAGCCTGGACGGGGGCATGGCCAGTCTTAGCCACCGAGCAGCCTGGCCATGGCCTCGGTCAGGAAGCAATTCCGGCCTCTGGTAAGTCAGCGCAGCCGTGGTTTTGCAGAAGAGCGCTGGGATTTCTAGAAGGCCTCCTCTAGCAAGGGCTCAGGAGCACCTGAGACCATGGCTGAGCCCCCTTCACCCGTCTGAAAGTCTGTACATGAAATGTATGGCTCTGAAGATTTTTGCTGACCTCTTGTTATGGCCATCCGTCCCAGCATATTTGCCGCCTTCAGACCTGCCTGCAGCCTTGCTCTGCCGTGGCCTCTCACTGTGGCCTTCTCACCTGGCCTGGGCGCCACCGTAGTCCTCCAGGTGCTCAAGTCCTACTAGAGAAATCGCAGTGTTCCTGCCACCCTCTGACCCTCGTGGGCTCTCTCCCCCTCCTCCCCTCCGGCATGTCTGTTCCAGGCCACATCGGGGCTGGGAAGGGGCCGCCCCCCTCAGTAGTGTTCTCTGCCTCTCTCTTCCACAGCTCTTGCAGTCTCAGGATGTGAAGGAAGACGCCGTCCTGTGCTGCTCGATGGAGGTAAGCACCTCTGACCTCAGACCTTCCAGTTGTGGGCAGTGGAGGGTCACAAGAGGTACCCGCCAGTCCCATGCAGGGGTGTGTAGAGGGGGCTGGTGGGGAATGGTTTCCCAAGCTGATGTGGATGCAGGATTATCAACCCCAAAGCAGAGGAAATGTGGATAGGGTAACCAGCCTGCCACTAACTAGAGGAAGAGATGCCTGACTCTGTGCCCTGACATTGTGCCCTGTCCTTCTGTCCCCAAGACCACCTTTTCCTTGCACCAGGCCCGCCATATAAATGACTTAAGGGATTCCAGGTAACCCCCACCCCCAAATATCTCCATTGGCTTTTGTGGTGCGTGGCTTGAAGAAGACGCTTGAGGCCTGAGGCCCCATGTTGACACCCTCTGCTTCAAAGCACCCCCGCAGGGGTCACCACCCCTGCTCCCAAAGTGTGGCCACTATGCATTGAACCACTCTTCCTCTGGGATCTTCCTCAGCGACAAACTTTGCTCTGGGAGTCCAGCCCAGTCACTGAGAACGGAGTGCCATGAGAACAGGTGCTTCCAGCCTGGGCGCCCAGGGTCTGTCAGGGCCGTGTGAGCACAGCTCTGAGGTGGCTTCTGCCCGGCCTCCAAGGCCACTGCCAATGCTCTCAGCGGCCAGAGGGGCTGGGAGTCTGGACGACAGCCTCAGGTCTGTGGGATGGTCACCATTCATGTGTGGGGCTCCATCTGGGTACTGTACATGGGACTTGGTGACAGGGCAATAGGGGGAAAAGAGAATCTAGTCCCTATCCTCAGTTTCCACTCCGGCTGGGGATAGATAACACAGGGTAGAGAAGAAATACAGGTACAGAACCTGCATCCCTGAGGAGTCAGAGGAGAGAGATCAAGGTGGTCCGGGAAGGTCGAGGAGAACCTTTTGAAGAAGGCAGAGCCTTGAAAAATGGGTGGGGCGAGGTGGGCCTGGGCAGAGATGGAGACTGAGATACCTCGGAGACACCCGCAGGGGCTGCTGCCCAAGGCTGCGTGATCCCGACCACTGGGACCCCTTCTTCCCCGCAGAGGCTTTTCAGCATCACGGGGGCCTCTCTTGAGGGCGGGCCCTCTGGCTGGCCTTCTGCCCCCGTTCATATTTCGTGTCACAAGTGTGGGCAGAGGTCAGTGCTGGGGTGGGGAGATGGGATTGGGGGCAGGAGAGAAATAGGAGACCTCATCCCTGCTCTCAGGTTCCGTGCAGAGACGTGCAGGTGATAATGACTAAGCTCGTTTCTAGAGAGACATCCCTGCAAGTGGAAATTAACACGGGGCAGCCTGATGGCCTTTGAGGGGAGCAGGTCAGCCATTGAGGGTCTGGGCAGGGGTCAGGGAAGGCTTCCTGTAGGAGAAGAGCTCTTGGGTAAAGACAAAAGTGGTGTGGTCCCAGTGAGGGCTCTTTTCAGCCCTGGGCAGTGGGCAATAACCTAATCCCTCTTATTCTTGCAGCAGATTGGTGGGTAAATGTGGGCTTTCACAGTTGACTCCTTCCACCCTCCTACATCTCTGTCCTCCCTGTGGCACAGATGCCTGGCTTGCACCTTCCAGAGACAATCCAGCTTTTTCCTGGCCCTGCCCCCAGCCCTCCTAACCAGGGTGGCTCAGGGGGCCATTCCAGGGGCCCGAGTCCCGTCCTAACCCCCACTCCCCCGCCCGCAGCTGCAGAGCACAGGCCGGCTGCTGGAGGAGCAGCTGCCTGAGATGATGACCGAGCTCCTGGCCAGCGCCCGCGACAAGATGCTCTGCCCCTCAGAGTCGATGCTGACCCGGTCGCTGCTTCTGGAGGTCATCGAGCTCCATGCCAACAGCTGGAACCCTCTGACGCCCCCCATCACGCAGTACTACAACAGAACCATCCAGAAACTGACAGCCTGACAGCCAGGGGGCCTGGCGGGCGGCCCGCGGGCAGCTGGGGCCCTGGTACCCAGGGCCAGATGGACAGGCGGGAGGACAGGGGTGGCCCTGGCGGGAGAACGAAGTGGGGAGGGAAGCAGGCAGAGCCGGTGGCCAGGCTGGAGCCAGACAGGGAAGGAGGAGGGCCCCTCGTCCGAGCCCCCCCAGCCCCACGCATGCGGCAGCTCACACCAATAAGGGAAGCATGTTTCTTTCTCGTGGTGGCCCCGGTCGCCCCTCCCCACTCCCGCTCCTCCCCGCCCCCTCCCGCCAGCCGCGTCCCCCGCAGGGCTTTGTGCGAAGGGTTTCATCTCCGTGACTCCTCCGAGGGCCCGGCAGTGCCGCGCGCCAGGGTACCGCTTGGGTCAGAAAGGACCTCAGAAGGCTGAAAAAGTGGGTCGGAGACGGGCTTGCATTGTTCCTGCTGTCAGCCGCCGTCACCAACTGGCAGCAGGCGACGTAGAGCAGATGTCCCGGAGGACAAAGGCAGGCACGGTCCCCACCAGCCGCCTGTAATTGACGGCCTTTGTCCGCCACGGTCAGGCTGGGGGTCGGAGGCTTCTCCTCCAACCTTCGCGCCGCACCCTCCCCACTTCCAGGTCCTCCTCCGGGTGGCCCCCAAGCCTCAGGCACAGGGGGTGGGGCCCAGGGAGGGGAGCAGCGGGAGTGTGCGGGTCGCCTCATACTCTGGTGTTTTATTGTTTTATTTTCCAAAGTCAGCTGCTTTGAAGTCTCCTCTCTCGATGAAAAGAGTCCGAGATGTGATCACACAGTCAGCAGCACGAGGACCCCCCCTGATCAGCCCCCTCTGGAAGGATTCTAGCCCACAGATAGCTTGCCAGTAGCCAATTAGGGTAATTGGAAACTTCTGCCCCAGCGGGGGTCCCGCTGGAACCCTGTGCTCCGCGCAGCAGCTCTTGGCTTCCAGGACCTCTGTTCTCTTCTTCTAGCCTTGCTCTGTCAAAGGTCTGACACTGTCGCGGGCGCCAGGAGTGCGTTAAACCCCCGTCCTGGCTTGGGGGCGGTGGGGGGGGGCGCCTTGTGGTGAATGGGGCACAGACGGAGGGGGGCAAATTAAAACCAAAAACGCTAGTTATGTGGCCCATGCCGCACACGGGTCTCGTCCCGGGCTTAGTGGAGGGAAAGGGGCTGTTGGGGGCTGCCCGGCTCCCCCAGACTTGGATTGGAGCTTAGCTAAATGGGCTGTTGTCGCTGGCCTAGCCTTATCGCAGGCAGGATCCAGAAGCCGAGGGCCCCTACAGCCAAGGCCTCTATGGTCCAGGGGGGCTCTGGACACTGCAGCTGCTGGGTGGGGGTGGAAACAGGGCCTTCCCTGAGGCACGAGCAGAACAGGGAGGTGAGCAGGTGGGACCTCCGGACACATCTTTCCAGGCTGGGAACAAGACTGGGGGTTCTTGGAAGGGGCAGGTCCTAGGGAGAGCCCCTTCTCTACTGGAGGAGCATGCGGTCAGGCTCTCGGAGGCTGGCTTTGGGGTCGTCACGGGCATCTGCCCAGCCCCAGCTCTGGGGTCTGGAACCCAGGCTTTGATAAGCCCCCCTGTAAAACACCACCCCAGAGCCCAGCAGCTTCTGGGCTCCCTGGGTCCCTGGAGGGCCTTGGTTTCCTGGTCCACTCAGGCTGGCCAGGGGGTGAGGGCTGGAGATTTTCCTTGGTGGACTTTGCTTCTGGGAGAGTGGGCAGGGTGAGGCAGGGGTGGGGAGCAGGTCCCCCAGTACTCCTCCGCCCCCACCCCCGAGCTGCAACCCATCTTCCAGCCCCAGGATGGGAGTCTATGCTGTTCCCAAGGCAGAGTGTGTTGGGGACATGTGTGGGGGACGCAGGTTTACCTGGAACTCGTCTGTAGCCTCTGCCCCGGCCTTCTTGGCCTCCTCCCCTCCTCGAGCTTCTCCTCACTGCCTTTCCTCCTCAGCGAGCACCTTCAGCCCAGACTGGGGCCCAGGGACCCCAGGGGCCCCACAAGAGGCCCTGAGGGCAGAGCTAGACTGAGGTTCCAGGGCTCAGAGAAGGCACCAGGGACCTCGTGGTCGGGAGGAGGCAGACGGCCTCAGCCGGGCACGGAGCTGCTCCCAGGCAACCCTCAGAGAGCCGCATCTGGGCTATGATGGGCCTGGCTCTCCTGGTGTGTGTGCAAGGCGTGCATGTGTTGTGTGTGTGTGCGTGTGTGTGTGTGTGTGTGTGTGTGCACGCTCACACATCTGCTGAGAACAAAGCAGGGCCCCAGAGTAAGGGAGTGACCCAGAGGATCAGGGACCAGGATCTCCTGCCCCTTCCATGGAGCAGAAAGCGAGCACACAGGGGCCGATGTCCCCTGCGAAGCCCAGACCTGTGGCATGGCGGGCGCCGTGAGCCTCATGCCCCTTCCTCCTAACGCCCCTTCCTCCTAATGGCCTCCGTGGTGGTCTTGCCTCAGGGCCACCCCTCCTTGACTGTTAGGACCAGAGTATGAAGAAGTAAGATATAAATATGTATACATATATAAATATATTTTTAATTACGTGTCGTGTCACAGTGGCTCCAGACATACGGTCTGCCTAGTTTATCCCCTTGCTTGAAAGTGCTTCCCGGCCAATCCAAATAACAATGTACGCTGTTTTTTCTAAATGCAGGTTGCTGCTATTCTTTGGGACATGGAAGGAAAACGTTTAAAAAAAAAAATTTTTTTTTTTTTAAAGGAAATAACAGTATAGCGCAAAATCTGTGACTCTGAGGCTGCCTCCCAAGAGAGACTACTCAGACAGGACCCGGGGAGCAGCCGTGGGTGCCCCACAGAACCCTAGGCCCTCCCCAGGCCAGACCCCCCCCCTCCCCACCGTCTGCTGAGTGAGGAAGGCCATATCCAAGTTGACCTCTGAATGTATTTGACGGGAGGCAAAACTGGATATTGCATTTCTAGGGCTCGCGTTGTTCTCCCCACTCGCCCCGCGGCTTTCTTGGCGCAGTGAAGAGGTGAAGTCTGGCCATCTGATGTTGATCCTGTCTCGGTCTGTCCCCCAAACCACCCCCCACCCCGCCAGTCCAGACCAGATCATCCTTGCTTTCCTCTTAGGCGGCCAGCCCACTCACCACAGTCCTGCTCCGCTCGGCCTCGTGGCTTTGCCTGAGGGCTGGGACCGCAGCCGCAAGAAGGCTCCTAACCTCCCCCCGGAGAAGGTGGGCAGCCCCACCATCGTCCGTGGGGAATGTGCACCCCAAACCCAGTTTTGTCTGTGGGTCCTTCCTCAATCCGTCTGTAAACCCTCGAGGTTTAGGGATCGCCCTGTCCATCTGTGTAAATGTAAATGTTGGCCGAGTTGGTATTTATTCTAATTTTTATTTTATTTTATTTTCTCTGAGGGATGGGGGAGGGTGTGGGAAATGTACCACTGATCATGCCCTGGGCAGCTGCAGGGGTGGGGACCTCGCCAGCCGGGCCGCCTGGAGAAGCAGCCCCAGGGGGCCGCCCCAGACGTCACGTTCCAGTGTCTTATCTGGCATCAGAACCCGGCCAGCGTTCCTCGTGCGACAGACTTTCAGGGCCCTGTGCCTCAGCTGCTGGCGCTCTGCGGGCACCTCTGCCCGGGCCTTTGAGGACGCAGATCGCGAGGAAGACAACACTCCCGTGCTTGGGACACTGGCGTACAAGGGCTGCCCACCTCGCCTGAGCCAGCTGGGAGCCTGGCGACAGGACCTACCTCCCTGGAGAAGGGGCCTGGGGCTTCCCGCCAAAGCCGCAGCAGAATGCTCCTCACGCGACCACGTTCCCTCCCTCCTCTGTCCCGCTTTCCAGCTGAACCCAAACTACAAGTGGGTTTAAAAAATAAACACCGAAAACCAAAAATGCCCTGAATCCATGTTCTCTGTGTGTTCGGCGAAGGAAATCTTTCCCAGAGCCGCCTCTGGCCTCTGCCAGTGCTGGCAGAGACCTCCAAGGAGCCCCTGGCCAGGCAAGGAGCTAATGAGAAGATTTCCCACAGTCTGGCCGTCTTGGAGAGTGGGGGCATGGTCTGGGGCCTGGGGAAGGCTGAGAAGGAGTGGTCCAGCAAACGTGGGTGGAGGACACTTGTGCCCCCCACCTCTCCAAGCTGGGAACTCTGGCCTATCCGAAGGCACGGGATCTGGCCAGTCCTGCAGAAAATAGCTTTTGCTCTAAAGATGTGGCTTGCCGCACGTTTAACCACCCCACCCCCCAAACCTACCCCTTCCTTAGAAATCTCACTGGAGCATTTGGCAAAGACTTATTTTAGAAAGATGGAGACTTGGGCCCAGAAGCTTCTAAAAGTCAGCAGCAAGTGGCTGTCCAATCCCAGTGGGTCAAACCAGCCTTTCATCAAAGAGGCCCAAAGGGGCCCAGTGATTTATTTTCCTGTGATGACATGTCCCTTGTTTTGCACAATCCCTCCCATAGCAAGACACTGGGGACACTGCCTCCTGGTAACAGATCCCCCTCAGGGGTTCTCTCTGATTAGAACTTGCCAGTCTTTTAGCATCTCGGGGCAGCGACAAGAGCGTCCACCCCCACTTCCTGCGTCCCTGGCCTGGTCGAGACGGCAGCCAGCCCAGCCAAGGAGCCTGGCGAGAGCGAGCTGAGGTTGGTCACTGCCTGTGACGGAGTCACATGAAACTGTGCAGGGACAGCCAGAAGTGCACAGATTGGTTGAGGGAGATAACATTTTAATTAAACCATCGAGGCATTTGTCAAACCAAAGTTTCTCCAAAAATGCAATTTACAAACATGCAAAGGTGTAGAACAAGAACTTGGAGTTCAGCGTGAAAGATGTTTGAAGGTGGGAGAGAAGGTGGGGAAATCCTACCAAACAACGGTTCACAGAGAGGGAGAAGAGCTTTTTCTGGGTGATGTAGTCCTGGTTCCAGAAGCTTCTAAGTTACTGAAAGCTATGAAACACATCGTCCAAATAATAAACGTTTCGATCCTGCATTTCACCACTGTCTCTGCTGATGGGTGTTATCGGTCCTCCTGAGGGTACGTTCCGTATGTCCTGGGGTCTGTAGGAGGGAGGAGAAGACAATTTGGGGTGCATAAGGTCGGATGTTGTGTGCACATGCACCCAGGACTGGGAAGAGCCTTTTATGAGCCAAGGTAAAGAGCAGGAAAAGAAGAAATTGAGAGGGAAGACGGTGCTGTGCCTTACTTAATACTAAGAGTCTGTCATCCCCACTACTCCCAGGGCCTTCAGAGCCCTCCATACAACGTCTCAGGTGGCTGGACAAAGTAAGTGGGTATTTTTGATCCCCATTTTACAGATGAGAAAGCTAAGGCTTAGAGAGGGCTCATCAGTGACCCAAAGCCAAGGGCTGGTCAGCAGGGAGCAGCATGAGAGCCAGGTGGCCCCTCCCCTAGCCCAGAAGGCGAGTGAACCCTCGGCAGCCTCTCCCCACTGACCCCGCTGAGCACGGCCCCTGGAAGCCGCCAGCCACACCAGCCAGACAGAAGGATCAGCGGGCTGCCCAGTGGGACCCCGGGGACAGCCGGCACAGTCTTCCTTCTGCGTCTTTTCTGGCAGAAAGGAGGCACGAAATCAAGGGATTTGGGTGGGGTGGGGAGAAAAAGCCGTGTCGCAAAGTTTGGTGCCATTATGTAAAAGGATTCGTTGTAATATATGCAGACCATCCCCTTGGATCTCCAACACACCAGTGGTTCTCAGTGTGGGCGGGAGGCGAGGGAGATGCTCTTCGGGAGGCTTCCGAGCCGGGGAACCAATATCTGAATTGCCTGGGAACTTCTCAAACTATCCTCGGAAGGAGGACACTTATATACACCAGAATTTTCAGAATCCTGCCCTCAGGGAGCCCCTCTTCTTACCGGTGGGGACACAGGTGCCATGCCCTCTGTGGGGAGTGAGAGAAAAGGTGTTTAAGGTCCCCGTCCCTCCATCCCTCCTTACTCACTCCAGGACCGTGGCTCAAAGGTACGCATGAGGAGCTTACAGCCATTCTTCCGGTTTAGAAACAGCTGCAGTCCTTACCTCCATCCTCTGGATAGGTGTCACCGGCTTCTCAGAAGTTTGCATTAGCCACTCCGCATTACAAAAGACCCACATGAGCGCCGGTTCCTCTAACCTAAAGCAATCCGAAGAGGATTTTCGCTTTTACGATAAAACAAAGCAAGAGGTGAAAAAGACATTTAGCGTTTGCTGGCAGAGCCTGGAGAGAGGCGGAGGTGCCCCTAGCAGGGAGAGCCGAGCACCGGGGCACCTTCCCTGGGTTAATGGCAATCGCTTCTTCACTTTGTGGCACACCAGCTTCTGCAAGTCCTCGTAGGAACATAGGAACACTCTGCTTTCAAACAGCAGAGGAGGCCTGTATCGGGATCTGCCATCCTAAGTGGAGTGAGGCTGGCTGGCAGGTTCACAGTCGGGGAAAGGGCTCCAGTAAGTAGGTGCAGAGCAGAATAGATACCACAGACTCAGGGCTGTGGTAGGACTTTCGTGGGGCCCCAGAGCACCTCGGCCTTCGTCGGCCCTCCTCCTTCAAATAAAATTTAAAATGTGGGCATGAAAACAAATAAATTCTTGTTACTTATTAAAACTTTTTTTTCAACCTAGAAATTAATTTCTTGCTTCTGATTTTAAAAGACACGAAAAGTGTTTTGCAGGCTCCTAAGTGTCGTGTGCCCGAGGTACTGGATCTAATGGGTCCATCGGCCCTGAGGGAAGATCGCACTTTCCCTGAGCCTGCCTGGGTGAGCAGGGCAGACAGGTGTGCACGGAGTTGGTCAGCAGGGTGCACATGCTGCCGTCTGTGCCGTCTGCCGAGGAAGCAGCTGGCCCCCTCTGGAAGTGGATGCAGTAGGGCTTCTGCCCCAGACCGGCTGCTGGGCAGATGGCCCAGAGCGCACAGTGAGCAGCGGTGTCTGCGTGGCCCAGGAGACTGGCCCAGAGAGCCCAAGGCAGCACCCAGCCCTAGTTCCTGTACGCAGCACTTCCATACACATGACCTTGTGATGGGCTCACCAGAGTCCTGGGAAGGGACTAAATAACATTCTTCTACCCATTTTACATCTGGGAAAACTGAGGTTTAGGAACCGTGATAGTCGAATGGCACGTTCTGTTTTCAAATACATGTTCTGGTTTGATCCTCACAATAGCTCTGACAAGTGACAGACACTTTGGACTCCATTTTATTTCCTTCTGTTTGTTTGTTTTTAAAGATTTTATTTACTTGTCAGAGAGAGAACACAAGCAGAAAGAGCAGCAGACAGAGGGAGGAGCAGGTTCCCCACTGAGCAAGGAGCCTGACCTGGGACTCAGTCCCAGACCCTTGGATCACCACCTGAGCTGAAGGCAGAAACTTAACTGACTGAGCCACCCAGGCGTCCCTTGCCTCCATTTTAAAGGTAGGAGGGGCCCTGCACCACTGCCCTCCTCGTCCAGAAAACCTCCTGGTGGGCGTGTGGGGACCAGGATCCTGGCTCCTGGCCTCCAGTACCCATGGTCACCTTTGTGCCCAAGGCCCCTTGTTCTGCTGTGTCCCCTAGTTCTAACTGACCACTGGTTCCTAGGGACAAGTAGGGGCTCAGGCCAGGACACTTGGGCCCAGTGGTCACCCAGCAAGACATACAGGGACACAGCCCTCAAAGGGACAGGGATGGGTAGGAGAGGGGCTCATGGTTGACACGTCATTGGTGCCTTTAGGCAAGAAGTGGATTCTGCCTTGAGCTTGGCTCAGAGGAAAAGGAGAATTGCCGGGGGCTGAGGAAGGGACAGTAATTCCTGAACCATGTCAGGAGGAGAGGAGAGGGTGCTCGGGGTCTGCGTCCATTAACTATGACCATGTGATTCTGTGTACCTAACTATGAACTATGTAACTGCAAAGCTTGAAATCTCGGTGACTTCCAACCCAGATGTTCACTGCTCTTCTTTATGGGTCTACGGATGGGTTGAGGTTTGGATGATCTTGGTTGACCGACAGGGGAGTCAAGCCCAGTCTTGACAATGGACACCTTCCCTTATTGTTACCTCCTCCAGGAAGTTCTCCCTGACTGAAACTCCTCCACCGTCCTCCAGCAGCTCCCAGGGATGCTCCTACCACGGTCCTGCTCACGGTGTGACCCTGGGCGTGTAGGTGGCCAGTGCCCACAGACTATGAGCTTGACCTTATCCCCTTTGCGTCTCCAGCCGCAAGCCCCAGGCCTGGCCCAAGCAGGTGCCAAGCAAGCATGTGGGGGACAAGTGGGTGAACCATGACAGTTGAGGTCCAGGCAATAAGTGACAGAGGGGCTTGGGAGGGAAGAGCTAAGCTACCCAGACCAGTACAAAGTGGGGGGCCCCACATGGGACAGGGACTTCCAGTGGGGAGGGCTGGAGGTGGTCTTGGGGTCCTGAGCTCTGGCAGTCCCAAGAGGCCCCCAGGGGGTGGATTTTTTTGTGGTTGGTGCCAGAGGCATGGCAAGTAAGCCAGGGCCTTTGTGTAAATGAGAAGGAGATGCCCTTGCCCCCTCAGGGCCGCCGGTCCTGGCTGGGACCCATCAGCCGCCACAGATGCGTTCAGCCGGGCCCTGGTGTGGGACACACCCTGTGCGCTGTGTGTGAGATTTCCGGGGGCCTGGGTGTATGTTTGGGGAGGGGTGAGTGTGTGGGGGAGGGTGTGCACGCACGTGTGGGAGTGTACGAGTGTGTGGGGGAGTGTGTGGGTGTGTGCCCACGTGTGGGGTGTGTGCCTGGTGGTGTAATGATACATGCACATTTGTGCCGCGGTTTCTCAGCCCCCCGGCTGGCTGGCCTCTGAGCAATGAGGGGTGAGAAGCAGAGGCAGGAGGGTCCCAGCTCCCAGAACTCGAAACGGGGTGTCTCCCAGAGGAGGTGACAGTGGTTCTCATCCTGTCCCGTGGGGACGGGGCTGATGTGAGCCCCTCAACAGGCCATGAACAAGCTGATGGTCACCGGATGGGCAGGCCACACGCCGGCCCTCTGCTCAGGCAAGGCCTTCCTTCCTCGGCGTGTTGGCTACTCAGTGAGGGGAGCGGTGGGGACAGGCTGAGCAGAGGACTCTGGGAAGGAAAATGTCCCACAGTGGGTGGAGGGGCCTGGTCTCAGAAGACCGTGGCTCAGGCGGAGACCCTGCAGGGCTGTGGCCATGGCTGCAGGAGGGACTGCCCTGGGAGAGGCCTGATTCTCCGAGGAAGGGGCTGCACGGGGCCAGCAAGGGAAGACTGGGGCTGCCCGACCAGAACGCACCAGTCCCCGTCAGTCGGACCCCGTCGGCCTCCTCCCCGCAGTCCCATCACTCCCTCGGACTGTGTGGCCTGAGGTCTCAGAGAGGAGCAGCGGGACCTGAGTCTCCTCTCTCGCGGGGATGCTAGGACTGGGCCCCAGCGACGGGGAGGCTGCGGCATCCAGGTGGCTGACCCTCCCGTGCTGCTGAGCTGGGCTCACGGGGTCCTGGAGAGCGTCTGTGGCTCCAGAGGCCCAAAGGCAGCAGGAGTCCCGAGCCGACACTTGCTGGGGAGAAGACGCCCCCCAGAAGAGCTGTGCTAAGACCAGAACAGGGTCTGCAGGGGACAGACAGCGGGCTTCCCCTCCCTGGTGAAGCTGCTCCGGGAATATGGGATTCCCCTTTGGGAACTCCATTCCGTTAGGCCCCTGGCTCAGGGTGGTCAGCAGGCCAGGAGGGAGAGGGGAGCTGGTGCTCAGTGAGCAAGGACAGGTGGCAGGAGCCCCACGGGTGCCTGAGAAGGTGCTGGGGAGATGCATCTGTCCTCACAGCTCTGATCAGCATCTCCGGGGAAAAGGACTGGGGGGCTGGACACTGAGAATGGATGGAAGACCTTTCCACCCAAGGACAGGGTGGGGCCCAGCAGGTGGTGCGGGGGGAAATGGCCGAGGGTCCACATTCGTGCACCAGCCCCCCTAGGAAGTCTCCCCCAGGAGCTGTGGCCCACCCTCCCAACAGTGCGGGAAGCACCCCTCCTTTGTGCCGCAGAGCTCCCGCTGGGAAACACCTAACAGCTCTCCCAGTCGGAGGTGCCGTGAAGGGAACGGGGCCTCCTGAGAAGCCTTCCTTCCCTTGATCCCCGCAAACTACTTCAGCCTTCCTCGCCCCCCAACCCCCACCCTCCAACTACTCCAGGCTGTCAGGGTGTGGAATTGAGCGCTCACCCTCCCATCGTACAGATGAGAACACTGAGGCCCTACGTCGCAAGGTCAGCAGGGCGGTGGCCACTCACAGGCATTGGACTGAGCACTTCTCAGCATCTCACCCTGGCCCGGGAGGCCCTCCCTCTGTGTCACAGAGACTGGGAGAGGTCAGCTGGCCCCTGCTGGGACCATGAGGAAGAGGAGCGGCAGAGGTATGCCTCTGCCTCCAAGCCCTGGCCTGATTCCAAACCCCAAAGCTCACTGTCTCACACACAGCCATCGAATCAGCGACGTCCGCTGAGACACGCAGTGTCTCTCAGTAACGTCTGCCAGGAGACGCGTAGTGAGGCTGGCGGATCGTTCAGTGTGTCTGAGCCTCAGTTTCCTCGACTGAAATGGAGATGCCGTTTTTACAGGGCACATCCTCGGAGCCCCCAACAGGTGACGTTTCTCCTCCATCCGGACCACCAGGCTGTCCCGCCTCACCGGCTGCGTGTGGCTTTTCTCCTGGATGGGAACGGAGGTGAACTAGCGCATGTCTGCTCTCCCACTGGGACCTGCCCGGACAGGGGCTGGGATGGGGCTTGAGTGAAATCGGAGTGCTTTGAAACTGGAACTTCAAGTGTTGGCCTTTCCACCCCCCATGGAGGCCCTGACAGGTGAGCTGATGTGTCCCCCCCCACCTAATTCCCCCTCGAGCGTCCCATCAGCCGACCCTGAATGCCGGCTGGGTGCAAGACACAGAATGGGGTCTCACCCTAGAAGACACAGGAGAGGTCCCCTCCGTACCACTTCCTCCCCGCACCCAGTGTTGGCAATCTAGACGCACACTTAGGAGCAGTCAGGGTTCAAGCCAACAGGACAGCCCTCTTCCATGCCCCCCGCCAAACCCCCGCCATCCACCAGGTCTGTGCTCCACCGACCCAGGGGTGGACACTGGCTGGTGGAGGAAACCGGCAAGGAAAGAAGGGACTGTGACTCCCACAGAGCACACAGAGCTGCACCCTCTGGTGACAGGGTCATTAATCCCTGGGCAGCGGGGGGCCCCCCATCAGATGGGGGCCTGATCTGGCCCATGAGGTCAGCCTCAGGGTGGGCTCACGGTGTGCAAGCACATGAGAGCAGGTCAACAGTGCTGGGGGAGGACCTTGGAAGGCAGGGAGTCAGGGAGGGCAGCTAGTCTCAGATGCACCAGAGAATTAGAGGCCAGGTCTGGGAGGACCTGGGGCTAACGTGCGGGAGGAGTGGCCTGGCGGAGTCACCAGTGAGTGGACACGGGCTTCAACTGCCGGAGCAAACAGGAGCCATCGGAGGCTCCTTCCTTCCTTCCGCCTGCAGAACGGGGATTCAAGGGGAGAGACGCGGATTACCAGCTCCTCACGCAGGTGGGAGACAGCTTGCTGGGGATGAGGGGGGCTGGGCCAGGTTTCCTAGGTCCTGATTTCCACACGGGGTCAGCCCTCCCCATCCGGGGCGCCTGGCCGGGTCCAGAATGGAGGTGTCGTTAAGGTGACTTATCTCTTTTCATAGAAAACTCCTTGACAATATTTTGGGCAGAGAAGGTCGGAGAGGGGATCATACACGCCCCCAAGTTCTCCAACAGGGGCACTGTGCATTTCACACTTTCTTGATGACTCAGGGTCATTTCAACAACACTAATGAGCGGACTGGACTGTAATACCGAATTACCCTCAGGGAAGATCAAGGTATATCCCGTCTGCTTTGCGTTTTTAATGAGTGCATGTGCATTTTACAATTTCCCTGCCTCCTCTCTCATCAAGCAGCTCTTCTTGGTACTACCGGTATACCTGTCGTGGCCTGAGAAACTAGACCACCGGACTTGTCAGAACAGCGCGTCAAGCAAGAGCAAATGGGCCCGGGGGGGGGGGGGGGGGCATTTTTATAAGTAAAGTCTATGAGCCTTCCTTCGTAAACAGAATTTTCACCCTCACAGAAACCATTTTTGCTAGCTTTTCGTCCCACGATGACTTCCAAAAGTGGTGGACCCACCAGAGCAGGAAGGTTTTGCTGACTTCGGATTCAAGTTGTGTCCGTTCATGTGATCCTCCTTCTGGCCTGGGAGGCTGCCGGGCTGGGTCTTACACCAGTTTTCCAGGGAGGAAAGCAGAGCCTGAGGCTGGGGTGGGCCAAGATCAGACAGTGAGTCAAGAGGAATCTCATGACCACTGGCTTGGGCACCTCGCCCCAAGGCCACACCAGACCTCCCATCCTAAGAAATGAGGAGAAGGGGAAGCCGCAACCCTGAGTTTGTGGAAAGAGATGCTGCTCCCAGTGATACTCCTGGTTTCACACCCACCAGCTAGGCGCCCGTGGAGGCATTGCTTCCTTGGGCCTCAGTTTCCCCACCCGTAAAAGAAGCATGTGTATATCTGTGTTTCAAGTATCCCCTTTGTGGTCCTAGAGTTATCTTTGCTAATTAGCTGGAGAGGGAAGGAGGAGAGAGAGCTAGAGTAACAGTTGCTTTGTCTGAACGTCCCCCGCCTACCCAAGCCTCCAGAAGCCCTCGGCCCCATGACTTAATCTCCCTTGTGATGCCTCTCTTCCCAGTCTAGTCTGCACCTAGGCGGAGCCACCCAGGAGAGCTTCTAAATTTCAGATCAGTGAGCTAAGGTTCTACAGGCCTTGGGGGAAAGGTCTAGAAATAATGACACCCCATAGATGCAGCGGGCCTTACCGCTCTGGGTAGAGACCGCAGCCCCGAGAAGGGCCTGCCGGTGGAGCTGGACCCCCAAATCAACAATTCTTTAGCTGCTTTTGTCTTTAGCTCCTTCCACCTGTGTCCTGGGCCAGTCTCCAGCTTTAGTGCACTTTCCTCGCCTTGACACTCAGGCTACCAGGCGGCCCAGGATGGTCCCAGGAAGGGACCGTCAGAAGGTGGGTCCTGTCACTCTGGGGTGAGTCTCTGGAAGGCACTGCCCCTGGAGAGGCACCAGGAGAGAAGGCCAAGCGATGACTGGCTGACGACACTGGCAGCATGTCCCGGGCTCCCCACCCGCCAGCTGGACAGCCGGCCCAGCCTCGTGGCCCCTGCCTGCTGGACCCCTTCCCAGCTGGGGTGGACGCAAGCAGAGGCCCCCTGGTCTGCTCGCTGGAGCCCCAGCCCTCCCTGCCCGCCGCGACAGCACGGGCCGCCCGGGCTTGGCGGCTTTCCCGGGCTGCTGCCTTATCGATTATTTCGGCTCCCTTTCTGCTGGGGATGTCAATTTTGCGGGTTCCTGGGATGGCTGTGTTTTAACCTCTCACCCCGGTCTAGACTCCGTCGGCTCCCGCTGTCCCTCGGCCGGGAGGAGATGGAGGGCCCCGGGTCTCTCGGGCAGGCTCTGGAGCCAGCGGACTTCCAGGAAGAGATGCTGGAATCGCCCGGCGGCTCCGCGGCCCCGCCAACCTGCCTCCCTCCAAACCGGCCCGGTGAATTATTAAAGATGCAATTTCCTTTCATCTTTCCAGTAAAATCGCTCCCTGTGCCGTGATCCACTGCCTTCCTGTCACTGGCTGGGCAGGGGCCTTGGCAGGACCCTTCTTCACCCCACTCCTTCCTAATGCCTGGGCCCTCTTAGGAGGCTGGAGGGGACTGACCCCCTTCCTAAGAGGGTCCAGGAAGCCCAGGAGTCTTGAGGAAATGGGTGAGGCCAAGGAGACTTGAGAGTAGAATACTGGAGCCTGCAGTCTTACAGCTGAAGGAAAAGGAGCCCAGAGAGGGGTGGCGGGCAGCCCCAGGTAGCACAGCAAGCCATCGGCAGTCACGCAGTCACGGGGCTAGAACCCAAACCCCAGACTCCCCGCTGACAGTATCTCCTGCTCCAGCCCCAGAACAGCCTCGGGAGTCCCAACTCTCTCCCCCAGGATGAGCCCCCCAGCCCCTCCCAGGACAGGGAGTGGGGTCAAGCTTCTCATTGCATCGATCAGTCTCTGAGTGTGATTTACAGTCTTCGATTGTTATTTACCAGTCAGTTCCCAGCCCTGCTGCAGCAGGCTAGCTGAACATAAAGCCATAATTATTCCTGCCCTCTTGTCAGTATTTACTGCTTCGGTGTTTGCTGTTTACTCTTGGTGACCATCGTTGAGGGGCTGGTCCTGGCCCGATCCTGCAGCCGCCGCGTGACCCCAGCCCCAGGCCCCGCTCCTCCCGGGTGCGAAAGCCACCTTCCAGGTCGCCCCAAACACAACAAGTGCTTTGCCCCCTCCTATGCTCCATCCAAACTCTGCTCTGAAAGGGTGCTTGGAAAGTACTTCGGGTTTTCAGCTGGTGTCCTGATGTCCAGAAAGAGGGGATGCCCTGTGCCCTGCCATGAACCAATGGTTCTGGGGCTCCAGATAACCAATGTCTCTTAGTCCAGGGGTCAAGTTCCCTCAGCCCAGGCAGAGGGATCCCAGAGCGGCCCTTGAGGCCACCCACTTCCTCCCCCTGCTTGGGCTCAGCTGCACAGGCCCAGGCTGCTGGGGGAGAGTAGGTCCCAAGGCTTTTCTCCATGACGGAACAGAAAGCCTCTCCAGACAAAAGGGGCCTCCAAGGACACAGTGGAAAAGCCTGCTCGAGCGGTAAACCCGCAACCACCCCCTTCTCATGGCAGGAAAGTTTTCTGAGGTCCTTGTTAAGCTCTTTTGCTCAGACCCTGATGGGCCGGGGTTCAGGTTACTGGCCTTTGCCCACAACTTGACCCAGCCTGGCTGGTGCACCCCACTCTCCCCTTACCAGACTCCTGGTCCTAGGGTACCCCAGCCCCTCTCCCAAACCCTCCCTACATCTCTCCAGCCTTTGAGAAAGTGGACGGCAGGTCCCGAAAGGATTCTGAGCCCTTCCTCGCCCACCTGTCTGGAGCACCCACCGCCTGAGTTCAACTCTCTCTCCCTCTCGTCCTTAGTGCTGGAACCAGCTGCATGGACAGCTAACCTCTCCTGGCCGCTTCCGTGTGTCCGGCACGGTGGTCGGGCCCTTCATGGTCTACCTTTTACTCCATTTCACGAAATGGGGCCCTTACAACCACCTGTGTGGTGGAGCCCATCATCTCCACTTCACTTAACATACAGCAAATTTTTTTTAAAGATTTTATTTATTTATTTATTTGACAGAGAGAGAGAGAGCAGTAGAGGGAGAGGGAAAAGCAGACTCCCCTCTGAGGAGGGAGCCCCATGTGGGACTCGATTCCAGGACCCCGGGATCATGACCTGAGCTGAAGGCAGACTGAGCCTTCAGCTGTCCCAGCAAATCATTTTAAAGTGAACAATTCAGTGGCACTTAGTGGCACTTCAGGGTCGCACAGCCACCACCTCTAACTTCAAATCCTGCTCACTGTCCCCAAAGGAAGCCCTGTACCTATTAAACACTTTCTTCCCATTCCCTCCTCCCCAAACCCTTGGCAACCAGTAATCAGCTTTCTGTCTCTGGATTTACCTGTTTTGGCTATTTCATATAAATGGGATCACACACTATGTGATCTTTTGTATCTAGCTTCATTCACTCGGTGTAGCTTTCAAGGTTCATCCGCATTAAAGCATAACTCATGAGGACTCGGTTTCTTTTTACAGCTGACTATTCCATTGTATGATCTATGCCTTGTCCATTCACCCCTTGGTGAGCACTCTCATCTTACAGACGGGAAAACTGAGGCTCCAAGAGGTGGTGGAAGGTCCCCTTCACCCTCCGGTCTGCTCCTCCGGGGTAGGGGCCCCACCTGTGCTTCCCCCATTCCCAGGACAGGGTGAGGCCCTCAGGAAGAGAGCCCGATTGCCACCAGTGAAGCGCTGCCCGCCCGAGGGGAGGTGGGGTCCAAAAGCTTGCCTCTGAACCCGTCTCCCACGTTTGAGGCCTGACTCCGCCCCTTCCTCGCTGTCTGGCTCCGCCCCTCTCACCTGGCTCCGCCCTCTCGCTCCCTGAGAGCCGTGCCTGGGGCAAGTCCCCCAACGTCTCTGGGCCTTTGTTCTCTCATCTCTAAAAGGGAGATGATGACAATAATCCTGCAGAGGGTGTTGCAAATATTAAATGAGCTACACTTATATACAATTCTAGAAAATGAATACTTCCTAGAGTGACACAAAACCCCTCAGTCAGTGGCTGCCTGGGGACGGGAGCCGGGTGAGAAGAGATTCCAAAGGAAGGGTTCTGAGGAAACTCCTGGGACAAGGCATTCATTCATTATATGAATTGCAGTGGCTTGAAGAGTATGTATGTGTGTCGGAATTTATCAGCGCGTACACTTCAATACGCATCTCTTCTCCTACGTCAGCTCAGCCTCACTAATGCTGTTTAAAAATCTCACCTGAGCTAATCCACCTAAATCACTTAGCGCTGTTCCAGGCACGGTGAGGGCTGTGTGAATATTAGGTACTGGTGTTGTTCTTCTGTCCTGACCCTGCCACCAATGCCCCCCATCCCACGGCTCCCCCTTCTCTTTTTATCATGAGCCCTTCAGAGCGCCCCCAAAGCCCCACAGGCTCCAGGCAGCCAACCGTGTATCTGGCTAACCATGTGGGTACGTGCCTTCAAACTCCTGAGATACTTCGGGAACAACTGATCCATAGCCCGCTCATCTTCCTACACCCCTCCATTCCCACTGTCTCCCCCAGCCCCCCATCTACTAACTCAGGGGCTCTGTTCCAGCTCGGTCCTCACCATCCAGTGCCAATGGATATCAAATATTTTCTCTTTTTTTTTCTTTTTATTTATTTATTTGACAGAGAGACACAGCAAGAGAGGGAACACAAGCAGGGGGAGTGGGAGAGGGAAAAGCAGCCTTCCTGACAAGCTGGGAGCCAGATCCAGGGCCTGATCCCAGGACCCTGGGATCATGATGTGAGCAGAAGGCAGATGCTCAATGACTGAGCCACCCAGGCACTCCAAGGATATCAAATATTTTAAATATCACCCCGTCTTAGAATGTCTTCACCCACAATCTGGCCACACGGTAGATATAACTTGGCCATGTCAAGACCCTCCCCAACCCATGCATCCAACAATGTCACTGCCTGGGAACCCCACCATAACAGAGAAAAGGAAAACCCAAGAACATCAAAGACTCTCAAAGACTATCTGCCCCAGGACGGTCCTATCTGGACACAGGTGATTATTTGGTTTTCTTGGCTTTTCTTAAACATTTCCTCTTCCTTAAGTTGCTCTAAACTCTGATCAAGAGACTTCGACTGAACAGGGACCAAGGAGGGTGTAGACCTTGACTCCATTTCTGTGGCTAGGCTGGGTTGGGGGAGAGAGATGAGTGCAGGGTCAGGACCCTGGGCAGGGGGCTCGGCAGCCTCCTGACTCATGCCCTTCCCAAGGACACTTCCCAAGGGCACTTGGGCAGGATGCTGCCTGCTGTCAGGAAGCAAACCATTGCACAATGCTGTCTTCTAGGGCTACATGAGTGTGGTACAGAGCAGATAAGCGTTCAAGAATGGAAGGAAGAGATACAGAACACACGCATTCAAGCCCCTCTCAGAGATCCTGGGAGCCCAGAGCCTGACAAGCATTTGTGTCTTCTTGCATGAAGAGGAGGTTGCAGCCCTCATAGGTGGCCCTCACCTCCTCCATGGGAAGATCTCCTTCCCCCGTGCTGGGCAGGGCCACCTATGGCCTTCCCCACCCCCAGGCTGTCCTTCTCTCTGATACCACTCTTTCCCCACCTCCCCGCGGACCTTGAACCCCTAAATCAGCATCTCCTATTTGGCTGTTCACCCTTGCCCCAGTACCCTGGGATCACCCTTTCCTTGCACACCTAACAAATACACGGCCAAGAACCCACATTGCCCAGGGGTTAGGGCAGCCAGGTCTGTAGGAGAAAGGACCAGGTCTGGCCTCACAACGCCAGTCCTGTAGCCCCTCGTCCAGTCTCCTGTGGCCGCACACACTCACAGCTGGGTGACAGCGCCTGGAGGGCAAACGCCTGGCGTTTGGTCTAACACACCCTCCCGATCTGCACTGATGGACCTGGCTTTGCCATGCTGCCTGATCTTGAGCCCGTCTCCACCCCCTACCTTCAGTTCATAACAACCAGGAGACAGGCCAGAACAGAGGTTTTAACATAGGGTCTGGGACACAGGGCAGGCAGGGTGGAGGGAGGGCTGGGCACACCCCACCCTGTCCCTTTGGTTTTAGTTTGTTTTACATACAGGGTGATGGGGACCACCCAAAGGGTCCTGCTGCAGAAATTCCTATTCTAACAGACCATGTTTTTGAAGGTGCACATGACCCCAGGCTGGTGGGGAGAGCCAGACCAGCCTGAGCCAGAAAAGATTCCCCAGGATACCCCTTGTCTTCTTCCTGTCTTCTTTTCATCAGGGGCTCAGGGGGTCCTCCTCCTCCTTCTTCCAGAGGCTTCAAAGTAGGGTACCGGGGTCTGGGAATCCCCATACAACCGCTCCAGCTTCCCCAGCCTCGTAGGTCAGGTACCTCAGAAGCAGGAACAGGACATCTATGCCACCGAGCAGGGGAGACAGCTTTCCTGGCCAAGGAAATGAAGGACAGCTTCGTTAGTCATAGTCCTTTAGCAAGTGGCCCCCATCCCAGCTGCCCTGCTTGGGCTAGGGAACAGTGTCCCCTTCATCCTCTGGCCACTCTCCAGTCACCCCACCCACCCACCCAACAATCTATGGCTGGCTTCAGGAAGCCCCTCCCTGGAAAGGGGGGGATGTTGGGGGATAAACCAGGCACCAACCCCCTTGCCCAGGCTCTTTGGACTTTTTGGGATTCCAGACCTCTCTGAGAATCTAAGGAATGCTATGGATCTTCTTTCTAGAAAAGAACCACAAGCTTGCAGACTTCTACTTTAATCTCAGAAGACTTTCAGGTCCATCCATTGGCACCATGTGTATCCCCAGACCGTGGTTGATGGCACCGGAGGCCCTGGCATCAGAGCAGCCCAGGATGGTTTTAGATGGCAGGGTGCTGGGCTAGAATCTTGAAACACAGAAGGTGCTAGACAAGCTTGGATGAAGGAAGACACTCCCTACCTGCCGTGATGTGGGCAGTAAGAAGGGTGGGCCAGGAGTCAAGAGCCAGGCATTCTGGCCGCCACCATAAATAACCTTGAGACCCGAGGTCTTATTTATTCCTTCAAGGTCTGACCACCCACTCTGTGCCAGCAGGGGGATATGGGCGAGGAATCAAACATGTGGACTTGTAGACGCGTTCTCCGCCCTTGCATTGCCTATAGTCTGAAAACCATCATCAAGAAAGTTAACAAGTGAACAGAGAAATAAATATACTTTTAGGAGGGGGTAGGAATTCTGGCCAACCTTCAGTTTCCTCACCTATACAGTAAAAATAACTCAAGCTATTTGCTGGTGTTTCTAAGATGAAGAAATGAGACAACTTTTGCAAAAATATTTAACACTGAGCCTCGCACAGGAAGGCTCCATCTGTTGGTGTGGTTGATCGGCAGAGAAGTATGCCTGCCCTTCCTGTGGTGCAGAAACCAGACCACCAACTGCCCTGGCCAGCCCAAACTCTGTGGCTACATCATTAGGTAACATGGAGGGCAAGCAGGTGTACAGGACAGGGTGGGGGTGGGATGGATCTCCACGCAGTGTGAGACTGACCCCTTTGAAGGTCAGATTGAAGCAGTGGACTAGAACTGCGTCTTTGCAGGGCTGGGTTCTAAAGTCAGTACAAATTTCTACTTGTGGCTTCCGTGGACCAACTTTCCCACCAAAAACAAGTGAAAAAAATATAAGTAAAAAATATATCGTTTTTAGGGATTTTATTTATTTATTTGACAGAGAGAGAGAGAGCACAAGCAGCAAGAGTGGCACAGGGAGAGGGAGAAGTAGGTTCCCTGCTCAACAGGGAGCTCAGT
This sequence comes from Mustela putorius furo, assembly GCF_011764305.1. Lineage (NCBI taxonomy): Eukaryota > Metazoa > Chordata > Mammalia > Carnivora > Mustelidae > Mustela > Mustela putorius. Next base: position 41,863,418 of record NW_025422010.1, read on the forward strand.
CTCAGGACCCTGGGATCATGACCTGAGCCAAAAGCAGAAGTTTAACTGACTGAGCCACCCAGGTACTCCGAGTAAAACCTATTTTTAAAATAGTTTTGGAGGGGCGCCTGGGTGGCTCACTGGGTTAAAGCCTCTGCCATTGGCTCAGATCATGATCCCAGGGTACTGGGATTGGGGTCCACATCGGGCTCTCCGTTCAGCAGGGAGTCTGCTTCCCTTCCTCTCTTTCTGCCTACTTGTGATCTCTGCCAGATAAATGAATAAAATCTTTAAAAAAAATAAGTTTAGAGCCATTATAGAGGCCTAGAGGCCATGATCCTGAAGAGGGGAGAAATCTGCAGAGACGAGTTCAACATTTTGGCCTTTTTCTCCCCCTTTGCTGAAGTTGAGAATATGCGATTTTACTGGGTTTGGGAAAAAGGGTTGGAGTAGGTGGAGTTGAGTATCTCCCAGGGAGAGGAGCAGCCATTATTTTTTTAAAAAAGCTTTTAAGTTGGGACCCTTGAAAAGCACATCAGAAATAGATCAGCCTTCACAAAATTGAAACCTAACATCAAATAAACTTAAATCCAGATTCCGTTAAATGAGCTGCCTCTATTCTCACTCTCTTCCAGAAACAAGAGCCAATCCTCCATGGACCATACAGAACCTCGGATTATCTTTATAATATATTTTCCATACACATGGCTGGCAGTCAAGAGAGTTTACCAGGCATACTAGGAGATAAAATCATATGACTGAAACCAAGATGGGGAGAAAAAAGTGGATAATATCAACAGACCACAGGAGATTCAGATACTGGCATTTAAAATAACATTGTGGAATAATTGTGATTAATATATTCAGAAAGTAGAAGAGACTAAAAAGTTGAAGCAGAGAACTGGTAATTTTTTAAAGTTATCTAATGGAAATTTTGGAAATGAAAATAGTCATAATTAACAATGTAATGGATGGGTTTAATAGCAGGTAGATAGCAGGTAACAGGATGAGTGAACTGGAAAACAAGGCAGTATAAAATATTGAACACTGAAGTACAGTGAGAAAATTTGATGGAATATAAAATCAGGGCATAAGAGGAAAAACACTCTTTAAAACAAACAAACAAACAAACAAAATCTCTGAATTTGCACCCATAAAGCACAATGTACATGGCATGTATGTTTAGGATTCCACAGTGTGGTGTCCATGTGTGTACATGAGATCTGAGCTCACATACATCATGTGATAAAGAGTGCATCTCTAAAATTTAATTGCAGCATTTAATTGCATAAAAGATAAGAAACTGGAAGCTTCATGCATTAAATATAAACTTGAGACTCCATGGTGTATCAGAAGAAGGGAGAAAGCGAGTTTTGGAGCCTGCTGCTTGAATCCTTCTGTCTCCTACTCTCTGGTGGCCCTTAGCCCTGTCACGTAACCTCTCTGAGGCTGTTTCATTCTCTATAAAAATCGTGTCATGGCAGTGGAGGCAGAGGGCGGAGGGAGGGCACCTGGGTGGCTCAGTCGGTTAAGCATCTGCCTTCAGCTCAGAGTGTGACCCTGGGGTTGTGGGATCGAGACCTACATTAGGCTTCCAGCTCAGTGGGGAGCCTGCTTCTCCCTCTCCTGTCCCCAACCTGTGCTCTCTCTCTCTGTCAAATAAGTAAATAAAATATCTTTTTAAAAAATGGTGTAACCTTGTCATGAGGATTGAAGGAGGTGGTTTATGTGCAAGGTATCCAGTGGGCCTACCGCAAGTGAGAGAGAAACCAATGGCTTTGTTTGGTCTTCAGGAGCTGACTTCTCTTGGATTTCTCTAGCACTAGAGCTCTTACTCCGTGGAAATGTCTTCACTCTAGATCCCCCGCCCCAGCTGAGAGAAGCATGTGATATATTCAGTTATGCCCCAGAAGTCCTTCAGAATGTTTGCTTCCAGAGGGAGCAGTGCAGGGAAGAGACAACACTTAACTACTAGGGAAGGTTCTGGGTTGGTAGGCCTTCAGGCACAGACAGGCCTTTGAGGAGAGGCTATGGGTAGGGGATTCTTCCTCAGGCCTCTTGACCCACAGTACGTGGGTAATCTCCCCAAGGCCCACCTGTGGCTCTTACCTTGCTGACCACCCTCATCAAATCACCGGCCTTCTTTTGATTTCATAACTGACAGATCTCTTTCCTACCTCAAGCCTTTTTCCATACTGTTCCATGAACCTAGGAGGTGCCTGTCCCCACCCTTTTCATGTCCTACTCCTACTTCAGGTCTCAGCTCAAATATCACTCACAGGGGAACTTCCTTGACGGTCCCAGCTGAATTGTGTCCCCCGACATGACCCTGACTTCACTAAGAAGTCACTTTGTGTTCTTATTTCTCATCTATCAATTCTCTCTATTGCTGAAGACAGCTTCTCTGGGGCCCTGACTATTACCTTCACTCTGACGCTGAGACCAGAAGTGTCAAACCCTAGGCGCTCACTCACAGAATGTCTCTGGAGCATTAACTGCGAGCATGACAAAGGCACTGGAGCACGAGATGAAAGAAACAGACCAAGTCCATACTCTTGGGGATCTGGAAAGAGACAGGCATAAACAGACACAAAACCTGCGAGAGGTGCTTGGGCAGTTGAGAAAAATAACTCTGTAAAAGGACACGCAGAGGCAGCCCGAGAGGACAGATGCCATTGCATATGGGGGGAGGCACAAAGACCTCTCCGGGAAGGTGACAGTCAAGTAAACCCTGAAGGAAAGGATGATGTTGGCTAAGACAAGGTGGGGGTGGGGTGGAAACTTCCAGAGCTTCAGAAAAGGGTTTGTTATGTTTGGCAAAATACGAGATCGTGTTTGTGTTTCTTTGGTTTCCAAAGCAAATTGTCTCTTGTGATTTAATAACATAAATCAAAAGCCTGAAAATATGCATACCCTTTGACCCACAAGTCCACTTAGGAATCCAGCCACAGGAAAAACAACGTATGCACATATATTTGTATATAAAGACACTAACCAAATGGGAAAGATTAAAAATATGGAGATAGTATCAGATGTTCATGATGTGGGAAGGGGTTAAGTCAATGAAAGCCATCCACACAGTGGGATACAGTGCGATTATTAAAAACACGTAGAAAAATATTTCAAGATTTAGGGAAATGTTCACAACCAATTGTTAAGTCGTAATCCAGCCAAGTACCATTTTGTGAAGAAGAAACTGTGTAGAAGCCTTTCAAAGGCGTAAATACCAAAGTGTTGACAGTAGTTAAATTCATGAACAGTGGAATTCTGGTCGACTTCTGCCTTTTCCTCTTTTTACTGTCCTCTCGTGTTGCACTTCTCCCGGTGAGTGCATTCCAAATTAATTTTGCAATTTGAAAGTGTTATTAGAGTAACCTAACTGTCCCTGATACATATTCGTTTATGCATTGAAAAGCTTTGTATTGAGCACGTACTTTGTGCCAGAAAGTAGCTTTCCAGTGATAATGCGCAAGCAAACAATGACACGACTAAGCCATTCACCTACTGGGCCAAGGGCCAGGAAGGGCCCGGGTGGGAGGGGCTGAAAGGGGCCAGCAGGATTCCCCTCTGATGGTGGAGTGACAGAAAGGACAGGGCAGTTTTGAGAACGCTGTGGAAGCAGGAAGGACGTTCTGCTTGAAGCACGAGGCAAAGTCAACAACTGAGCGTGGGCAGGGGTGGGAGGGTTGAGGAAGTGTGAAGCCTGAAGGACAGCACAGTTCCCAGAAAGCTCAGAAGACCTTCCAGGCAATGACGAGTCCCTCTTGGAAGTCTTACGATGTGCCCAATCGGCGCAGCTATTGGATTTTCTCTGGCAAATTTTAACTATTTGGAAAGGTTGGGATTCTCCAAAGATGTACAAGAAAGAAAGAGAGAAGCCAGGAATGGGGAGGTTGGAAAATTGTAGCTGTTGAGCTGGAAGCCTGGAGGCTGGGCGGGGTGGTCAGAGAAAGCGAGGCCTGAGACCAAGTCACGCTATGCCCCTGGGCTGCCTGAGGAGGATGGGCGTGCAGGAGGTGAGGCAGTCAAGGAACCGAGACTTGGACCCTGGGCAACCCCATGGAAAGTCCCAAGAGGCTGAGGGGCTGGTGGAAAGCAGCATCCTCAGGGGCCACGGGACATTCACTCCAGAGGCTGAGGCTCCAGGCACACTTGTAACAGCAAATCTGGAATTGCAGAGACCAAGGAAGGCAGGAGACTGAGTCAGATCAGGGATGTCCAGAAGAGGTGAGCATCAGGGTGACGATGGATAATTCTAGAAAGCTGGACTCCTTTCAGGATGGAGAAAAAGAGGGATGTGAGTTAGCCTCTGTTAGTGTCCGCAAGTCCAGTGCAAGTCCAGAGCAGGTCCAGAGCAGAGACGGGACTCCTGAAGGCCGGCTCTCAGTGGCAGTGGGAAGCCCTAGTCACCACAGTTGTCTCTTCTGGGGCTCAGTCTCCAAACATGAAGCTGGGCGAACACCCAGCACCAATGAGGAAAGCCACACGTCCTCGGGTCACACAGAGAACTTGCGTCCTACAGCCGACTCAGGGAGAGTCACTCCGGGCCGCGCAGCCCAGGGCTCACGCCACCCGCCACCCACGAGGAGCTCTGGGCACCCCACCCCCCAGGAGGAGGAGACAGGGTGTATGGGGCCTCCTCCTCTCTCTCTGGGAGGCAGTGCTGCGCCCCTCCCCCTGCCCCACAACCCAGCAGGCTGTGCATGGCTGTCCTGACTCACTGGCCTTGGGTGATCCTCCCCTTCCAAGCATTCCTCTGGGTTTTAATGCAGTGCTGGACTTGTTAAAAGAGTAAATTTAGTTTTTATGGGAGAAGCAGCTGGGCTTGGTCAGAGAGGCTGAGGTGGGACCAGGGGTCCCCGGGCTAGCCCCCGCCCCTCAGGGAGAGCCTGGGAAGATGCCTCCTGTCCCCTTCCTCATGGACTACCGCCGGCCCTTGCCACTGCTCATTACCCCGATGAGAGCTAGCAAGGAGAGAGGACAGACGGGGAGGGCATTCCCACAGGTTGTCACCAGCTGCGCATCTGGGGGAGGCCGACCCACGCTCCTCCCAGGGCCTCATTTCTAGAATGGGACCATCGTGATGCCACCAACCAGGGTGGCTGCGCCGTGTCCAGAGCGACAGGAGAGAAAGCCGGAGGGACAAGTTCTGACCCAGGTCAGGGTCCTCAGATCCCGAGACAGGATTATGTCTGAAAGAAACGATGGGAAAGTGTGAGAGAGCCCTTATATCGGGGTACACATCGGACTCCAAGTGAGAGATGGGAAGAAATCGGGGGTGGAAGAGTCCTAGACCACTGTGGAGTCTAAGGAAGGCTCAGCCAGGTCATCGGGAGTCCTAGAGCCGAAGCCAGACACTGACAGCTGCGTGTCTCCCAGCACGGGCCTGCCTCGGTATCTCCCGCCAAACTGGGAGCAGCCTGTGGGTCTCACAGCCATGATTCCAGTAGGCAGCCCCCAGGGCCCTGGGTCCGTTCTGCTGCCGTAGTTGGGATACTAGAGCAGGAGGCCCAGATCCAGCCCTGGCCTCCTCCTTCCTCCTGTGGGGCCAAAGATTGCCTGGGTCAGCCTCTCTTTCCTTGGCAATCGAACACCCACCCAGGGAGGAGACCCTAACTAACACTGGGTGTCAGTTAGTTCCAGGGGGAAGTAGTGAGGAGTTCATTATGAACAAAGCGACTAGCCAGGCAACTAGACATCAGCACTTGGGTTCCCCTCTACCCCCTGAGGCTGACACAGGGGTTCTCAACTAAGGAAAGCAAGCAGTGCCCCAGGGGTTTCCCCTGCTGTCAGGGGACCAACAGACCTCTCTCTCCTTCTCTCCCATTTCTTCTCTCCTCCTTCTTTCTACACCTCCTTGTCATTTCCTCTCAGAACATCCCTGAGACTGGTGACCACCTCCTCTGGGAAGCCTTCCTGGCTTTCAGCCACACAGCCCTCTCCCTCCTCTTTGGAATGTCGTTGCCTTTTAGAATCCCACCGGCCAGGAAGACACTTAAAGGATTTAGACATCTTACCCCCGCTTGGCATGGAGCTCCCAAGAGGCCTGGCTTGCCTCCTGCCTCCCTTAGCACGGGCTGAGCACACGGAAGTCTCTGGATTGATGGATAACTCTCCAGAATGCCAAGCCAGCCCTTGGCACAGCCTGCTACCATGGGGGCAGGGAGAGACTTATGTGTCCTGATTCTATTAATTAAGCTTATCGCCTGTCTGCTCGGCCTCCCGAGCCTGCGTAAGTGTTCCCGTCTGTTCTTCATACACATGTTTCCGCAGGGCAGGTGAGCAGGACTGGACAGCTGTCTGAGGCCTGGCACTCCACCAGACAGGGGGCATCCGTATCAAGGACTAGACCTGCCCACCCCAAGATCACAGAGTCTGGGGGACATGGGCCCCACCTCTCTATAAAGGTTACCCCTCGGGCGCCTGGGTGGCTTAGTTGTTAAGCTTCTGCCTTCGGCTCAGGTCATGATCCCAGGAGAGTCCTGGGATCGAGCGCCACATCAGGCTCCCTGCTCAGGGGGAATCCTGCTGCTCCCTCTCTCACTCCCCCTGCTTGTGTTTCCTCTCTCCCTGTGTCTCTCTCTGTCAAATAAATAAACAAAATATTTTTAAAAATAATAAGATTATTGAAGTAATCTAAATCTATTTAAAAAAAAAAATTTGCCCCTGTCAGAACGGGAGGGAGGACCTGGGACCAGAGGAGTCGAGAACCCTCACCCCTGTCTTCCCAACCCTGTGGGAATAAGACGAGCGTCCATGAACAGCGCTCCTGGGGCAGGAGAGGCCGGAGGAGCCCTCGCCCTTGGCCCTGACCGGACGAGGAGCAGCAGGCCCAGGCTGCAGGGAGAGCATGTGCCGCAGAGAGTGCCTCGACACTCCTGAGAGCAAGACGGGGACAACGCAACGGTCCTCAGAGGACTGATGAGGAAACTGAGCCCAGCGATGTGAAATGTTTTGCCCCAAGTCGCAGCATTACAGACAGATCTCCACAAAACACTGTGACTCTGCCTTACCCCATCCCCCACAGGCTGAGAGATACCCCCAGAGAGGCAGCCCTGCCCCAACCCATCCCTGAGACCTGCTGTGTGTGACTGGTCTCAAAGTTTGTTTCCTCCCCTGCAAAGCTCTGGAGGGGCTTCCCCACCACTGCCTGTCTGGCCCCCGCAGGGTGCCTCGCTCTGTGCTAGGCCTCAGGCTGGAGGCTGGGAAGTGTAGGAGGCCTTCTGGCAACTCCAAGCTTAGGAAACCAGCTGAACACACGGAACCGCCGCTTTCAGGGACACGGCCATGGCCATGGTCCAGGATTTGCCATGTTCTGAGGAGAATCGGGTTTACACGGCCACCCCAGCCTACCCTTGGTTCCTGCTCCACTCCCAAGGACACCGGGAATCCCTCCCTGCTCGGGTGGTCCTCCTAACCAGTGAGGCTACGCCAGCTGGACTGGGAGACCTCCTGCAAGGCCTCTGAGGCAGCCCCGGGCTTCCCTGTGAAAACAGAAGTCTGTTCAGGAGGGTACCTGCCCCTGGAGCACAGCCAAGTCTCTGCTCTGCCTCTCCCAGGCTGTGTGACCTTGGGCAGGTCCTTTCCCTCTCCCGGCACAGATTCCGGTCTCTAAAGTCCCTGCCTCTGTAAGCGAGGGTAAGGGGCATTGGTTTGGGAGGCCTGGTGGAGGCTGGGAGGAGTTTCTTTCTCCTGTAGAAGGCAGATGTGAGCCTCCTCTGAGGCCCAGTGCAGGCTTTCCAGGCCCCCATGGAAGCCCAAAGGTCCTGTGCACCAGAGGTCCAGGGGCTCTGAAGGCCAGACAGGGAGGGGGATGGAAGGAAAGCCAGGACCACACCAGCCTGGGCCTGCACTGGCCTGAGAAAGAACTGGCTCCCTGCGTTCCCCCTGCGCGAGCCTGCACTCCCCAGGGAGGGCCAGCCCTCTGACCCCCTGGCTCCCTTTGGCTGGCTCAGACACCAGATGTCTCCTTGAACCTCCAGCGACTTGCTTCCCAGGCCAGCCTGGGCATAGAGCACCCCTGCTCACGCTCTCCCTCTACCCAGCAGAGGTGGTAGGCCCCCATCTACCTGCCCTCTCCCACCCCCACCAGGCTCAGCACCCTCCCTCTTACCCAACGAATGTCTTAGGCCTTAGCCCGTGTCTTGTTCCCAGACCACCAGAGCCATGCCCAGCCCAGCCCAGCCCACCCAGACCTGGCAGATTTGAGCCTCAGACAGCCACAATGGTTGCACTCGGGGACCCTCCTTGGCTCTACATGTTGTAAATAATGTCCAGAGAGAACTGTTCACTGCGAAACATCTCCCTAGCCTGGCTGGCTTCTCTGCCTTGTTCACGACCACTCCCGCAGCCTCACTGTGGGATCGATTAAACCTTAAACCGAACCGGGTGGTGTCAGGGCAGCCCCTCCCTCCTTCTTGCCTCTCTTCTCCAAATGCTTCTTATGCCTGCGTGATTCCGGGCACCCTTAGCTGCCTGGCCTCCCCCCTGCACCCCAGGATCAGCTCCTGCTCCCACAGAGCCCGCCTGGAGCCCTGCCTTCTCTTTTTCCCTGCGTCTGCGCAGTCACCGCCTGTTGAACGAATGAATGAGTCAACAAATGAACAGGCACATTTCTATCGAAACCATGTTGGCAAGCTGCCTAGGCCCCAAAAGAAAGGGGTTGCATTAAGCCTTAAGTCAAATAATGAAACAGCAGGGCTTTGGGTGGGTCAAGCCAGGCAGGGGATTGAGATGCTCAGGAGGCATGATGTGAGGAACAGTGGCCTTCTGGGGAAGGAGGAGTCCTAGCGGGGAGGGACTGTGTTTCCAGACTGAAATCCACCTTGCGGTGGGCGACTGGGTCAGGCCACAGAAATTTCGAGCCTGCATGGAATGTGGTTTACGGAGCAATCCAGGCAGCACACCTGTCCTCCCTGGATGTATAGGATCTGTCCCATCCTAGGGACGCTTCTTTGTATCCCACCAGAACCTGTGGGGCAGGCCTTACTATCGCCGTTTGGCAGATAAAGAAATTGAGGCTCAGAAAACTTACTCTACCCAAGAACACTTAGTTAGAACGTGAGGCAGCATTTGAACCCAGCTCCCATCTTACTCCGAAGCCCTTTCTCTTTCCTCTGTAATTCTTCGCCCCAAATGTAGTCCTCCTACCCATTGTTCCTTCCTACGACCCTGGAGGCTGGCAAGAGGAGGATGAATGGGGGCGCCTGCGTGGCTCCGTCGTTAAGCATCGGTCTTCTGCTCAGGTCATGGTCCCAGGGTGCTGGGATCAAGCCCCACTTCAGGCTCCTTGCTTGGGGGGTGGGAGGACAGGGAGCCTGCTTCTCCCTCTCCTTATATTCCCTGCTTATATTCCTTCTCTCACTGTGTCTCTCTCTCTGTCAAATAAATAAAATCTTAAAAAAAAAAAAAAAAGAGGTGAATGCATGTAGTCACAGGGTCTGTGGTCTCCCTCCAGATGGATATAAAACAGCCGAGTGCTCTGACCAGCCCACCAGAGTTGCCCCTACCCTGACTGGCCACAGGGCCTGGCATCCACCCTGTCTGATACAGGCGTAGAAGAGGTTAGGAACTCTGGATTCTTACCTCAGCACGGCTGCTAGCGAGCTCCGCGACCTTCTCTGCTGCCTCTAGAAATCATACCCACAAGTTTGAGGATATGTCTCTCTCTCTCTCTCTCTCTCTCTCTCTCTCTCTCTCTCACACACACACACACACACACACGCACGCACGCACACACAGCCCTTGCCCTCCAGGCCACTGGGGTTCATTTCTTCAGCTGCTCAGAGCAGGGCCCACTATGCACCAAAGAAGTGGTCTTCGGCACCAAAGGAGCCCTCCCAGACCCAGAAGCACCTGCAGGTAGAGTGTCTCTAGGAAGAGCCAAGACCTGAGTCTATAGGTCACCACAGATTCTGGAAAGTTCCTGTCTTTCAGGCCAGTCCTAAACGGCCAATACCAAACTTTTGACCTTCACCTCATTCCTTTATTCGTTGACAATCTCCTGAGCAGCTCCAATACACAAGGCCGTAGACAGCCAGGCAGAGCGGCGCCAGCCAGGGCACTCCAACCCCCAGGCCTGCCAGAGGGGTGTGAGCTGGGACGGGGGGGTCTGGCAGTCAGAGCATTTGGCTTTAAACCCCAGTTCTGCAGGACCTGGGCAGACCACCTAACTCCACTGAGCTACCCTTGCCTCATCTGTGAAGCTTATATTAATATTTACTTTAGGGTGCCTGGGTGGCTCAGTGGGTTAAGCCGCTGCCTTCGGCTCAGGTCATGATCTCAGGGTCCTGGGATCGAGTCCCGCATCGGGCTCTCTGCTCAGCAGGGAGCCTGCTTCCTCCTCTCTCTCTCTGCCTGCCTCTCTGCCTACTTGTGATCTCTCTCTGTCAAATAAATAAATAAAATCTTTAAAAAAAATATTTACTTTATTTGGAACTGATACAGTTTCAAAAAATTAAATGAGAGGGGCACCTGGGTGACTCAGTGGGTTAAGCTTCTGCCTTCGGCTTAGGTTGTGATCTCAGGGTCCTGGGATCGAGCTCTGCATTGGGCTCTCTGCTCAGCAGGGAGCCTGCTTCCTCCTCTCTATCTGCCTGCCTCTCAGCCTACTTGTGATCTCTATCAAATAAATAAATAAAAATCTTAAAAAAAAAATTAAATGAGATCACGAACGCAAATTATTTTCACCAGATTTGGTCTGTAGTAAGTGGTCAATAAAAGTTAGCCATTAAGAGCTGAATGCAGCTTAGGAGCGGGACTTTGCCCAGCCACACCTCAAGGCCCACCAGGGGCAGGAACAGGGCTGGAAGGCCAGGCCCTGGGTCTGGGCAGTGTGCTGAGGGCAGGCCCACCATGCTGAGAAAGGAAGAGCCTGGGGGATCTGGCCTGTCAGCCCGAATGCTCTGAAGCACATTCTGACGTTTGACTCCCCCTCCTGGAGCCACGGGCTGGGGCCCTGCAGCTCCTGGGGTCCCCTGAAGGCTGCTCTCCTCTCAGAAGCACACAGGGACCGCACCTCCCCTCGCCAGACACGCACGCACGCGCCGGGCACCCAGGCAGGATGTGGGCCCCAAGTCTGGCAGGTGTGTGCGTGGCCCCTTCCGTGGGACGGGGAAGATGCCAGCATGGTCGTGGCGGAGGGTAAGAGCCCATTTCCAGACGGCGCTGCCAGGCCTCACCATGTTGCAGCTTGTTGACACGGTGATGGCATAATTATAGTTTCAATCACAGATTAATAATAAGTCATTTTTGCAAACAAGGAGGCAGGTCTGCACTGGAAAGGGCCCCAAAGGGCCTGTCGCCTCTGCTATCTGAAGCTGCTGGCCGCTGTTTGATGTTTTCTGCCTAGTCGAGACTTTTCGAAGGTCGATCATAACCACCACCACCACCACCCAGGTAATAATATCCCTGCCTGCCCCATGGGCCTCCAGATGGAAGGAGATGACAATGGAATTTGCTTTGGAGAAGGTCTGTAAGAGATATGTGTGTTGATCAAGATCTAGGGGGGAATGCCCACAGGTGCTGGTTTATGTGCCTGGGATGTGTCCATGTGTGAACATGTGTGTGTATTTGGGAGTATGTGGGTTCCCGTGTGACATTAGCAGCGCCCAGAGGGAACCCACCCCAGAGAGGCCCAGGCCCTTCTCCTCTTCCTCCTCTACCCCTAGGGGCCTGTGCTGGAAGACTGGGAGCAGCTGAGGCTCTGGACCTCCAAGGAGCCCCTGAAGAGAGCTTTGGGGTCCAGCAAGGGTCCTGGCAGGGTGCAGGCAGCCTGGCACCCCCTGGGGCTCCCAGCTAGGGCTGAGACGCTGCTGGGAGGGCTCTGTTCGGAGAGGGGTTGGCCAGAAGCTAATAATAACAGCCTTGACAATAGCAACCACTTACGTGTGTGCTGAGCTTTTTTCTTTCCTATTCTCTATTATCTCCGTGATCTCATTTGATCCCACAACTGCCCTGAAGGAAAAGAGCACAAAACTTGTGACTCCCACTGGCCCCGGTGGAAATGGGGGTTCGAGGAGGCAGGGGACCTGCTCAAGGTGACCCCCCCTGGCTGGGCTCCGAGCCCCGGATGATCCTGCAGCATAGACTGGAATCCTGGCCCTCTGCTGGGGCCCCATATGGGCCTCGGCTGGACCACCCACCCTCTCCGTGACGGGTGGCCCAGGGGCCAAGGAGCAGGCAGCGCCCAGAAAGCCAGATCACATTTGCCAACTTCTCTCTGGCGCCATGGGGATGACAGCTTGAATCTGGAGACTGAGGTTCCGAGAGCTGGACAGCCTTGGCCGACCTCTCCATGCCAGGCTCCACACCGGTGGCTGAACCTGGCCTCTCAGACGGGAGTGACTTTGTGAGCTCATTCCCCCATGGCCCAGCCTGGCCCAGGTGGTTTTAACAACCCCGTGGGTGAGGCCCTGCCCAGGCACTGTCCTCCTGGTGCCCCAGGCAAGAGCGCAGAGCCCCAGCCGAGGGGAGTGGCCAAGATGGAGGTGAGGAGGAGATGCCCACACAGGCTTGGCTTCTTGCTGACTGGCCCTGCTCCAGGCCCAGGGGGTCCCCGGCTCTTCCTTGGGGAACCTAATTAACGTGCATGCCTGAAGGTCAGGCCTGGTGTTTGTTCCAAGAGCAAAGGGGCCACCATGCTGCTTCTCCTGCTCAGCTGTCTGACCGCCATGCAGTTCAAAGCAATCCAAGGCGAGTTCAATGACGCCCAAGTGGAGGAAGGGCTGTGGGAGGTGGGCGGATCATCCCATTTCTCTGCTGGGGAGACTGAGGTGGAGCATCACACAGAGGTGAGAGATGAGTCAGGCCAGGGCGTTGCCTGGGCAGCCCCATAGGGCCTCATGGGCAGAAAGAGGAGCCCAAGCATGGATCCTGCCTAAAGGGCTCACCTGGAGCCCTGACAGGGCAGGCCTGTGGAGCCCAGACAGACCCAAGCCCCTTGTCTTCCAGCGGCCAATCTGGGGCTCTCTGGACCTCTCTCAAAATGCTTCAAGAATGGAGAAGAGTGAGCTCCCAGGTCTCTAACCTGGAACTCGAAGGCTCTCCCAAGGGTCCCCAACCCACCCCTCTAACTCTCTAGCACATCCGGAAATTACCTTCTTTGGGCCTTTGCCTGATCAACCCCCCCCACCCTCGCCGCCCGCTCCCCGCTCGGGGCCAGTCCTCCTTCTCTCTCAGTCGGAAGCTCAGTCAAACCACTGCACATGCTCCTGCCTCCTTCTCCGGGTCTGTGCCCACAGCGTCTGCCGGACCACCAGACCTGCGGCTACTCGCTCTGGCCTCGGAGCCTGGAGAGTGAAGTATATGAGCTATTCGCTAAGTCCAGTCCAGGCCCCAGAAGCCAGGCAGAGCTGAGTTCCCCCTTCCCTGTGTCCCCAGGGGCTCCAGCATCCCTCCCCGTGCCCCCATGGTGGGGCTCCAGATCCATGCTCTGGTTAAAAGACCCAAGAACGGAGGCATTTCTCCAGCCAGTAAGTTTTAAAATACAGTTTCTGGGGGTGCCTGGGTGGCTCAGTGGATTAAAGCCTCTGCCTTCAGCTCAGGTCATGATCTCAGGGTCCTGGGATCGAGCCCCGCATCTGCTCTGCTGAACAGAGAGCCTGCTTCCTTCTCTCTCTCTCTCTCTCTCTCTCTCTCTCTCTCTCTCTGCCTGCCTCTCTGGCTACTTGTTATCTCTGTTTGTCAAATAAATAAATAAAATCTTTTTAAAAATAAATACATAAATGAATAAATAAAATACAGTTTCTGCTCTTCTCTACTCCAGAACTTACTCCCCAGCATAAGAATATTAGACACCTTCTTGTTTTGACTTTGTTTTTTTGTATTTTTGCCTCTGTCTCCTGCTTGCAGTGATAACATATAAGAATTCTTGAGTGCTGCTTGGGGGCTGGGCACGGTCCTCAGTACATGGACTATATTAATACCTCTGAGTCCTACCTAACCCTCTAAGCCATCACTTCTTGGTCAATTTTGTCATCAGGGGACTTCTGGCGATAACTGGAGACATTTTCAGGTGTCATGGCTTAGGGCAGGGCATGCTCCTGGGATCTGTGAGTAGAGGCCAGGATGTTGTTAAACATCCTATGGTGCAGAGGACAGCCCCTCACCAGGAAGAACTGTCCAGCCGCAATAGCCCATAGTGTTGAGCCTGAGAAACCCTGCTCTAAGACATAGCGCCTAAGGTAAGGTCTATAATTCTTATTCCATTTTACCACTGAATAAACTGAAGCCCAGAGAAGTTAAGTAACTTCCTGAAGGTCACACAGCTGATCAGCAGGTGGTTTTCACCCAAGCTGAGGCTGCAGTCCACACATTTGGCATCTCACTTCATCCCTATAGCCAGGACCCTCCTTGTGGGCAGCTCTGTCTGCCTATCCACAAAACTGAAGCCATCTCCCTCTCAGAGGGTCCCAAAGTACTTAGCCACATTCCACTAGCCCCAAGGACATGGGACATCCTGCACCAAGCCCTGCCCCCACCAGCCCTGAAACCCACATTGACCCCTTTTCTCCAATGGGGTCACAGCCCCATGCATGACATCCAGTCATCTCACATGCAGGGCCTTACATGGAAAGCAGAACAGCAATATCTTCATCCCCAGCCTACTCTAGGCCCAGGACCATTTACCCACAGTTGGGCCTCAGTCAGCCTTCTGTGGTTTGGCCTATGACATGGGGGAGTGGGTATGAAGGCTCTGGTATAGACAGATCTGTGGTGGACAGATGTTTGCCTCTGGGAACCATGGGGGCCTGAACTGGAGAGGAAAGAGCTTGACATGAGGAACCTGTTGGGGCCTTTCAGACTGCAGGCAGGAGGAAGAGGTCCTGTACAGACGGAGAGAGATGCTGGAACCAGCTCTGGCTGTCTCAGGGTGCAGGCTCCTGCCGGGCCAGGCCTCCAGCCACTCTTCCGCTTGGGAGGCAGTGGGTCAGGGAGAGGGGCCGGGCCTGAAAGCAGATGCAGAAAAAGCCAGCAGGTGCCGTGAGACATCTCCCCGCTGCTGGCTTGTTGCTTCTAGGGGGAGGCAGCAGAGAAAGAGGCACCTTTCCTTCTCTCCATCCAGTCTGATGGACAGGGTCTGGCACAATCCAAGGGTCCCCGACAGATCCTGCTAGAGAGGCATGAAGGGGTGGGAGGGAAATATGGCAGCAGGAGACATGCGTCAAAAACAAGAAGACAGGGGCGCCTGGGTGGCTCAGTGGTTTGGGCTGCTGCCTTCGGCTCGGGTCATGATCTCAGGGTCCTGGGATCGAGCCCCGCATCGGGCTCCCTGCTCCGCAGGAAGCCTGCTTCTCTCTCTCTCTCTCTCTGCTTGCCTCTCTGCCTACTTGTGATCTCTGTCTGTCAAATAGATAAATAAAATCTTTAAAAAAAAAAACAAACAAACAAACAAAAAAAAACAAGAAGACACTCCAAAGGGGTGTGAAATTGAGGAGAAGCCGCAAGACGAAAGATGAAAACCCAGGGAGGAAGAAGCCCAGCTCAAGGGTAAGATTAAGGCTGCTTCCTGCGGGAACCCTTTACAGGTAGAGCAGGCCTCCCTCGGGCTCCTCAGCTTGGCTCCTCCCAAGGATGCCCATTTCCCAGAAGCGCTCCCTCTGCTTCCCTGGAGTCCGCCCAGAGTAGGTGTGGCTGCCTCCCTTGTAAATGTTCAGCCCTCCCACGGCTTGAAGGTGCATCACCAACTCACAAGACTCCTCTTCTTGTATTAAAGAGCTCCCTCCTGTCTCTGCAGGAGGTCTTCATATGCTATGCTTAAAGAAAAGGGGAGGGGCACCTGGGTGGCTCAGTGGGTTAAGCCTCTGCCTTCGGCTCAGGTCATGATCCCAGGGTCCTGGGATCAAGCCCCGCATCAGGCTCTCTGCTCATCGGGGAGCCTGCTCCGCCCCCCCTGCCTGCCTCTCTGCCTACTTGTGATCTCTGTCTGTCAAATAAATAAATAAAATCTTAAAAAAAAAAGAAGAAAAGAAAAGGGGAGAGGCAGGAAAAGCAGTAATACAAAGTACATTATTGTGCTTTCGTGTATTGTCTCATTCATCCTCATAACACGCTTGCTGCTGTGTCCCCAGCACCTTGTGCAGTGCTGAACAGAATACACATTTGTTTGCAAATCCCTGGGCAATCCAAAAATGAAATTAAGAAAACAATTCTATTTCCTTTTTTTTTTTTTAAAGTTTTTCATTTATTTAAGTGATCTCTACACTCAACAGGGAGCTCGAACTCAGGACCCTGAGATCAAGAGTTGCATACTCTTCTGACTGAGTCAGCCGGGAGCCCTAAACAATTCTATTTCCAATAGCATTAAAAAAAAAAAAAAAGAAATACTTAGCAATCAATTTAATAAAAGAAGTGCAACACTTATACTCCAAAAACTACAAACCTTTGAAATAAATTTTAAAAGAACCAGAGAATTGGAAGAATATACCAAGTTTGGATGTGAGGGTGATCTGGCCACGACATTGTCACCCCATTGAGCGCCAGCATTGATTTGGCAGATCTGGCTGGGTAGCGGGTGTCCCCTTCCTCCCTCACGGCTCCATGTGCTTCCCTCCCAAAGCTGTGCACTCCAGTGAAGAGGACAACTGTCCCTGAGAGAGAAGAGGACTGTTCTTCGGTCAAGGGTATACGAGGAGCTGCACTCCCCAGGTAGGACCTCCAAACAAGCTCTCAAGACTATCTAAAGTTTATGGGTCAGGAGACTTAATGTTAGGATGGCAGTCCCCACTAAATGCATCTACAGGGTGCCTGGGTGGCTCAGTGGGTTAAAGTCTCTGCCTTCAGCTCAGGTCATGATCTCAGGGTCCTGGGATCGAGCCCCACATCAGGCTCTCCGCTTGGCGAGGAGCCTGATTCCCCCTCTTTCTCTGCCTACTTGTGATCTCTCTCTGTCAAGTAAATAAATAAAATCTTTAAAAAAAACTTTATAATAAACAAATAAATGCATCTACAGATTCAGGGCAATTCCTATTAGAACACCAGCTGAGCTCCTTGTAAAGATTGACAAGCTAATTCTCAAATTCAGATGGAATTACAACAGACCAAGAATAGCCAAAACAATCCTGAAAAGGACAAGGTAGGAGGACTCACACTTTCTGACTTCAAAATTTACTTCAAAACGACAGTAACCGAGACAGTGTGGTCCTGGCACAAGGCACATAGGTCAATGGGACAGAATTGAGAGTCCAGACATAAACTCACCCATCTATAGTCAACTGATTGCTGACAAGGGTGCCAAGACCATCCAATGGAGAAGGAAGAATGGTTTTTCGACAAATAGTGCCCAGACAACTGGACATCCACACACAGGAAGTTCGACCATTACCTCACACCATAGATATAAATTAACTCAAAATGGATGAAAGACCTGAATGGAAGCGTTAAAGTTATAAAATTTTTAGAAGAAACTTATAAGGTAAACCTTCATGACATTGAAATTTCAAAAGATTATTATATATGCCTAGATATCTAGGTACATATCTAGATACATTGAACTTCAACAGAAGTCCAATAGATGCATTGATCTTCAACAGAATTGAAAACTTTCATATTTCAAAAGACACCATCAATAATGTTAAAGAACAACACACAGAATCAGAGAAAGTATCTGAAAATCATATATCTAATAAGGGATTTGCATCCAGAACACATAGAGAACTCTTACAACTCAATAATAAAAGGACAAATAATTGAATTTAAAAATGGGTCAAGGATGGGGTGCCTGGGTGGCTCAGTGGGTTAAGCCTCTGCCTTCAGCTCAGGTCATGATCTCAGGGTCCTGGGATCAAGCCCCATATCGGGCTCTCTGCTCAGCAGGGAGACTGCTTCCTCCTCTCTCTCTCTCTCTGCCTGCTTCTCTGCCTACTTGTGACCACTGTCAAATAAATAAAATCTTAAAAAAAAAAAATGGGTCAAGGAGGGGGCGCCTTGATTAAACGTCCGTCTTCAGCTCAGGTCATGATCAGGTCAGGTCCTGGGATTGAGCCCGAGCCCTGCAGTGGGCTCCCTGCTTAGTAGGGAGCCTACTTCTCCCTTTGCTCCTCCCCCATGCTCATGTTCTCTCCCTCTCTCAAACAAATAAAAATCTTTTTAAAAAATAAATAAATAAAAATAGGCCAAGGAGATGAATAGATATTTTTCCAAGGAAAATGTACAAATGGCCAAAAGTACATGAAATGACGCTCAACATCATTAGTCATCAGAGAAATGCAAATCAAACCACAATGAGATACCATTTCATAGTTTCTTGGATGTCTAGATTCAAAAAGCTGGATAATGATGAGAATGTGGAGAAATCAGAGCTCTCATCCGTTGTTGTGGGAATGGAACATGGTGCAGCCACTTTGGAAACAAGTTTGGCAGCCCCTCAAAATATTAAACGTAGAGTTACCAGATGACCCTGAACTACTACTCCTGGGCATATATATATAAAGGGAAATGAAAACATATCGTCATAAAGAAACTCATACACAGATGTTTACGGCAGCATTATTCACTATATGAAGAAAATGCAAACAACCAAAATGCCCATCAACTGAGAAACAAATAAATGAAATGGGGTATATCTATACGATGACAGACTTTTAGCCAAAATCACTATACCTTAATATAAACTACGGACTTTAGTTGATAATGATGTGTCAATATTGGTTCATTGATTATAACAATCCAGTGCCACCCTGTACCGCACAGGTATGGATGTGTGGGATGGTAGGGGAGTCTGTCGGTGGGGCGGGTAGGGTGGGTGGCAGCTTTGGACCTTCCACTCAGTTTTGCTGTGAAATTAAAATTCCTCTTAAAAATATATTAATTTTTTAAAAGATTTTATGTATTTATTTGAGAGAGAGAGAGTGAGCCAAAGAACACAACCTGAAGGAGAGGCAGAGGGAGGGAGAGAAGCAGGCTCCCCACTGAGCAGGGAGCCTGATGTGGGGCTCGATCCCAGGACCCTGGGATCACAACCTGAGCTGAAGGCAGACGCTTAACCGACTGAGCCACCCAGGAGTTCCCAAAATATATTAATTTTTTTAAGAGCTAAAAAGAAAAGTTAAAGTGTTGATACAGGCTACTGCATGGATGAACCTTGAAAACATTATATTAAGTGAAAGAAATCAGTCACAAAAGACCACATACTGTATGATTCCATTTATAGGAAATAACCCAAACTGGGAAATCTGTAGAGACAGAAAGATTAGTGTTACCGAGGGCCAGTGGTGGGGAAGGGATTGGGAAAAGTGGGTAACAGCTAGAGAGTACAGAATTTCTTTGTAGGGTGATTGAAAGGTTCTAAAATTGATGGTGCTGGTTGCACACATATGAACATACTAAAAACCATTCAATTATACTTTTAAAAAAGATTTTATTTATTTATTTGACAGAGAAAAACACAGCAAGAGAGGGAACACAAGCAGGGGGAGTGGGAGAGGGAGAGGCAGGCTTTCCTCCAAGCAGGGAGCCTGGATGCGGGCCTCCATCACAGGATCCTGAGATCATGACCTGAGCTGAAGGCAGACGTTTAACGACTGAGCCACCCACGCGTCCCTAATTATACATTTTAAATGGGTGAATTCTATGGTATATGAACTATATCACTATAAAGCTGCTAAGAAAACGACATTATTGGGGCACCTGGGTGGCTCAAGCTGGTTAAGCGTCTGAGTCTTGGTTTCAGCTCAGGTCATGAACTCAGGGTCGTGGGATCAAACCCCGCATGGGGCTCTGCACTCTGCAGGGAGTCTGCTTGGAGACTCTCTCCCTTTGTCCCTCCCCTCACTGTCTCTCAAATAAATAAACAAATATAAATAAATAAAATCTTTTAAAAAAGAAACAAGTAGCTTTTAAAAAATAAAGAGTCCATGAAAATATCTAGTACAGATCCTGGCTCATCGTGGGTACTCAATAGATATTTGGAGTTTGGATGGAGGGTGGTGGGTAGGTAGACAGATGGGTGTGGATGGTTATCTGGAACGGTGGAGAGGTGGGTTCTGGACAAAGGCTGACTGGGCCTGTCTAGCCTTACCCTCCTCACCTCGCTGCCTTTCCTCTCCTACTACTCCCTCCTTCCCCTGTCCCTGGCTCCAGGCCCAACCCAGCCCGAGACCCTCCTCTCTTCCTCCATGAAGGCTATTCAAACTTTCCCCATCCTACAAGGCCCTACCAGGCCTCACTTCCCGCAAAGCCGACCTGGCCTGTGTGGTCTGTGCGGTCTGTACTCCTTCTAATGTGCAATATTTGGTGGACATCCCATACCACCAGTTACTTCCTGTAGATGATCCTGTCCTGAGATTCAGCTCTGGAGCTTGGGGAGGGCACGGGCCTTGGCTCCTTCCCCCTCTGCTATCCCAGGGGCGGCTGGTGGCAGGCACGGGGTGAAGACACTGCATTGGCCCCATGGGTAGAAAGTCATGGCTTCTCCCTTGGAGGACGCGGGAGGACTGAGGCACTGGTAGGAGGAAGGCCCTCTGTAGCACCAGTTCTTCGGGGAAGGGCTAGGCCCAACCCCAGTGGAGGCTGGGCCAAAACCTGACCCCTCAGCCAGCCTAGGGTTGGGCTGGCAGGGGGACGCAGGCATGCTGGCCGCAGCGGGGGCCAGGCGTGGGCGCCTCCCTCCCTCCCAAGCTGGGGCCGACCAGCCCCGGGCAGGCTGGAGGCCTGTTTGCCTTGGCCAAGGGCCAGGGCCGCCCCGCCAGTGAGTAATGCGTGAGGACCGTCTGGCTCCAGTTCAAGGGAAACGGGCTGGAGACGGGGCCTCCTCAGCCTGCACTGGGCTAGGTTCTGGGGGCGGCTTCCCAGAAAGTGCCTGCTTTAGCTGCCTCGGCCGCTGCCCAGCCTGCCGCGCCCCCTTCTCCTCCTTCCCCCTCTCCCCCTCCACCTTCTCTTCCTCTGTGGAGACCCAGGAGAGATAGATCTTGAGTTCCCAGAAAAAGATCCTCAGTCGTGGCCCAGTTCAGGGGTTAGGTAGGGTGGCAGGAGGGGCGGGGGAGACCTCAGAGGCTCTGGGAGCTCGTATTGGAAGCACTAGTGCTAGAAGAGGCCTCCCGCTTATCTGCCCACAGCCCAGGGTTCCAGATGAGGACACTGAGGCCCAGAGAAAAAAAAGTGACTTGCACAAGCCCCACAGTGAGGTAATTGCCGCAAGACATGAGCCCAGCCTCCTGCTCCAAAGGATGGCCTCCGTTTTAAAGCTGCATGGCTCTCTTCATGGAGGAACACCGCCTAGGACATTCCTGTCTCGAGACTGGGTCCTCTGAGAGCACTCCCAAGGGCTTTTGTAACTTTATGACCCTGCCCCTGCCGAGTGGCCTCTGGCTGCTTAGGACCCCAGTGACCACCAGGTGGGAAGGATGCCATGACCGTCCCCACCACTGACAGGGGCAGGGACTCCCGGCTCTCCTGCCTGCAGCCAGCCATGCCCCATACTTCTCCCTGCTTCCATCCACGGTCAAGCTTCAGAGCTGCAAACTGCAGCAGATTATCCTGGCCGAGTTAAACACAGAAGAAAAGTCATGCCGGGATCTGGGTAGGTCACAGAATCCACAGCAGGCAGAGAGCTTCTCCATAGCGGGGGTAGCTGCCAAAACCACACCATAAACCTGGCCTCTGGAGAACCCACTGGCCCCGCCACGGAGCGGCAGATGACTCTTCTCTCCCCACTGACATCAGCACTGGACACCCAACACTGGACCGCGCCGCTGGCCCTGCAGACACTGCTGTTCCCCCAGAAACAGGATGTGGCTACTTCCCACCCCTTGAATGACTCTGCTGCATCCTTGCTTCTCTGCTCCCAGATCCTGACGCCGGGGCCGGGGCAGGGACATCTGATTGGCTAATCCAGCTCACGTGCCTCTCCTTGGCCGCTAGGGAAGCCGGGAAAACAGGTGTTTTCGTCCTTTAGCCTCCCCCAAGCCAGGTGGAGAGCCCAGGTGACATAGAGCGAATCAACAACAGACATCCTCTTGATTGCGTTCCCTGCCCCGCAAGTCCTGGTTTCTGACGTCCCCGCCCACGCGATCAGAAGTGAACAGACACACAGAAGGCTGTTGTAGAAGGGCTTGGGGTTCGGTGCATAATTGTATTATGTAAGCAAGATTCTTAGTGTAGGACATGGCACACAACCGGTGTTGAATGCAGTCAGGTTCTTGTCCATGAAGAGTGTGTGCGGAGGGACGAGCAGAGGCTAGTTGGGGACAGGATCTGGCCTGGGTTTCGTGACTCCTCTTCCTGCCCTCCCACAGCAACAAAGAAGAAGGTTAGAAGAAAGTGTTGTATAAAGTGGTGTAGAGCGTGTTTTCACACTGGCAGGTGAGACTGGAAGGCTTCTTGGAGGACTAGATCTTCCGCTGAACTTTGAAAGAAGAAATGAATTTCATCAGATTTGTGGCGGGGGGGGGGGGGGGGGGTGCATGCCAGGTGAGGGGCCCGTGCAAAGCTGTGGAGGTGTGGAAGTGCATAGCTTTTACAAACAAAACCGCTAGGGATGCCTGGGTGGTTCAGTCGTTGAGCATCTGCCTTCTACTCAGGTCATGATCCCGGGGTCCTGAGATGGAGTCCCATGTTGGGCTTCTTATTCAGAAGAGAGCCTGCTTCTCCCTCTCCCTCTCTGCCTGCCTCTCCCTCTGCTTGTGCTGTGTGTGTGTGTGTGTGTGTGTGTGTGTGAAATAAATAAATAAATAAATAATACAAAGAAAGGGAAAAAGAGAGAGAAAGAAATTTCTAGTCCAGAATGGAAGAAAAGCACATGGCGGGCGAGAGTAGGGAACAGAGGGGAAAAAGAGGAAGATGACTCAGCTTTCCAGCAGATGGATCTGAGGTGCTGGATTCCATGTTCAAGGCCCCTTTATACGATGGGCACCAAAAATCACTGAGAAAGCAACAGGAGAGGTCATTTCTCTGCAGAGGGCTCTCGAGTGAATGGTTAGCTGTGTGCAGTAGGGGGGGACTCCCCATTAGGGAAGATCTGGTCACAAAAGGTGTCCCAGAACAAGCTTCTGGCTGGGGACAGTCTAGTTACCAACAGGGCTTTAGCACTGCTGAAGGGACTCTGCAAGTCCAGGGCCAGAGTGGAATTGCTGGAGACGGTGGAGCGGAGGCGGCTGATGGGTCCGTCCTTTCCCTTCCGCCACGCAGTCCTCAGGCAGGTTAAGGGAGGAGTGGGGAGGGGGGGGGGGAAGAAGGGCAACATGGTACATGCAGCATTTAAAGATGACTGGCACCCAAATGAGAGACTAAAACAGCATAGGTGAACTCATGAGCCCTAGGGAACAGATCCCAGAGAGGAGCAGGGGTGCCGTGCGCCAGGCCAACAAGGCAGCCTGTCCAGGTGAGAGCAGAAGGAGAGAGGCCTGGGGAGAGAATGGTGCTGTCTGACAGGATTGATCTGCAGCAAAACTGTGTAGAGAAGGGCCTGAGGAGTGTGAAAAGCAATGGCAGAAAGTGCAGTGAACTCTAAGAACATGAAAAGAAACTGGCAAGTCTCAACTCCAGGAATATCAAGGAGTTGTGCAAGAAAATAAATACAGGGGTGCCTCGGTGGCTCGGTCAGTTAAGCAGCGGGCTCTGGCTCAGGTCATGATCCTACTATCCCCATGAGGGGCTCCTGGCTCAGTGGAGAGCCTGTTTCCCCCTCTCTCTCTGCCGGCAGCACCCCCTGCTTGTGTTCTCTCTCTGTCAAATAAATACAATCTTTAGGGGTGTCTGGGTGGTTCAGTGGGTTGAGGCCTCTGCCTTCAACTCAGGTCATGATCCTAGGGTCCTGGGATCGAGCCCCACATCAGGCTCTCTGCTCAGCGGGGAGCCTGCTTCACCCCTCCCCCTCTGCTAGCCTCTCTGCCTACTTGTAATCTCTGTCTGTCAAATACATAAATAAAATCTTAAAAAAAAATAAAATAAATACAATCTTTTTTTTTTTTAAGATTTTATTTATGTATTTGACAGAGAGAGATTACAAGTAGGCAGAGGCAGGCAGAGAGAGAGGCGGGGAGCAGGCTCCCCGCTGAGCAGAGAGCCTGATGTGGGGCTTGATCCCAGGACCCTAGGATCATGACCTGACCTGAAGGCAGAGGCTCAACCAGGCGCCCCAAATACAATCTTTTAAAGGGAAGGAATGGGGGCACCTGGGTGGCTCAGTGGGTTAAGCCGCTGCCTTCGGCTCAGGTCATGATCTCAGGGTCCTGGGATCGAGCCCCGCATCGGGCTCTCTGCTCAGCAGGGAGCCTGCTTCCCCCTCTCTCTCTCTCTCTGCCTGCCTCTCCATCTACTTGTGATTTCTCTCTGTAAAATAAATAAATAAAATCTTTTAAAAAAAAAAATAAATAAATAAATAAATAAATAAAGGGAAGGAATGAGGAAGGGAAGGAAGGAAGGAAGGAAGGAAGGAAGGAAGGAAGGAAGGAAGGAAATGCAATCAGAGTCTACTCCAAGGCTCAAAAATGAAGAGTCCTGGCAGAAGTCAACTTAAGTATTGATGAGAAGGGACCCAGTGTGAAGATTCAAGAGAGCTAACCCCTAGCTAGAAACGGACTAGCAACTTAATAGATAATGTCTAAAATTGGTGCATCGAGAAATACTAGAATAAGGGAATTATTAAGAAATACAGTGATAGGGGCACCTGGCTGGCTTGGTCGGTGGAGCGTGTGACTCTTGATGTCAGGGCTATGGGTTCAAGCCCCACACTGGGCTCATAGATTACTAAAAAAAAATAAATAAGTAAACAAACTTTAAAAATTTTATTTAAGGGCGCCTGGGTGGCTCAGTGGGGTTAAGCCGCTGTCTTCGGCTCGGGTCATGATCTCAGGGTCCTGGGATCGAGTCCCGCATCGGGCTCTCTGCTCAGCAGGGAGCCTGCTTCCTCCTCTCTCTCTGCCTGCCTCTCTGCCTACTTGTGATCTCTCTCTGTCAAATAAATAAATAAAATCTTAAAAAAAAAATTTTATTTAAAAAAGAAACATTGTGATGTAATCACAGTTGTAATGTGGATTACCTCTGAAAGTGTCCTGAACACACTGAGAAGGGCTTTCACATTTTTCTCAGCACACCTCTGCACCTGTGGATGTTTGCTGATGAACATCTTTTTACATTTTAAAACAGTAAGATGGGGCGCCTGGGTGGCTCAGTGGGTTAAGCCTCTGCTTTCAGCTCAGGTCTTGATCTCAGGGTCCTGGGATCGAGCCCCACATTGAGCTCTCTGCTCAGCGGGGAGCCTGCTTCCCCCTCTTTCTCTGCCTGCCTCTCTGCCTACTTGTGATCTCTCTCTCTCTATGTCAAATAAATAAATAAAAATCTTAAAAAAAAAAAAATCAGTGGGGCACCTGGGTGGCTCAGTGGGTTAAGGCCTCTCTCTTCGGCTCATGTCATGATCTCAGGGTCCTGGGATCGAGTCCTACATCAGGCTCTCTGTTCAGCAGGGAGCCTGCTTCCTCCTCTCTCTCTGCCTTCCTCTCTGCCTACTTGTGATCTCTCTCTGTCAAATAAATAAATAAAATCTTTAAAAAAAAATCAGTAAGAAATTTTAAAATACTAAAAAAAAAAAAAAAAAAAAGAGGAAATATGGCCATAAATACCAAAAGAAACACTGGAAGAGTTGAAAGGGTTTTCTGGTAAACATAAGGGAGAGAAGGAAGGACAGTGAACTGCTGGTTCTCATTGTAAGGCTTTCGGTAGTCTTTGACTTTTTAAATTTTGTGTGTGAATTATTTTGAAAAAAATTAATTGAAAAATAAATGACCATAAAGAATAAGAAACCAAGAGGAAAAAATAGGCAAAGACATAAATAAGAAATTCATTTGGGGCGCCTGGGTGGTTCAGTGGGTTAAAGCCTCTGCCTTCGGCTCAGGTCATGATTCCAGGGTCCTGGGATTGAGCCCTGCATCAGGCTCTCTGCTCAGCGGGGAGCCTGCTTCCTCCTCTCTCTCTGCCTGCTGCTCTGCCTACTTGGGATCTCTCTGTCAAATAAATAAATAAAATCTTTTTAAATAAATAAATAAATAAATAAGAATTTCATAGAAAAAATGCAAATGTCCCTCAAACACATGAAAATAATTCACCCCTTCCCCGCTCGGTGAGGAGAGAAAATGTCAAAAGTGGCCAGGCATTCCCGGACCTGGAACATGTCCTCAGGATATCACAGAAAGGCTGGGGCTGAGGCTTCAAAACAATATGATAATGTGATTTTATAACAATTTAACAAATTTTCTTTGAGCATCTCCTACATGGTGGGCCCAATAGAATATACGTTTTAATAATCCAAAAGGGATATGCTCAGATGTTAGCAGGTGCTCTGTGACTGTGGGGCCAGAAGCAATTTTTTAAAATTATTTTTTCTTATTAATTTCGTCTCTGATCTTTAAATAGTGAACCTAGGTTGCTAAAGAGATCAAAATAACTAGCAAAAACAAATGGAACTTTACTTATACATTTACGCATTTTGAGCACCCCCAAAATAAGACCTAAAGCGAAGAGTATTGGCTTGGAAAAGCAGCGGCTTTGAACCTGCTCAGACACTGGGGATTGTAGGACACACCAGGTGTTCTGCCTCAGTGCCCAAAAGGGTCTAGAACCTATTAGGTCCTCAGAATGAACAAACTGAACAATCAAAATTAAGCAGGGTCTGGTGGGAGACTGTACGTATGTGAGCCTCCAGGATGCACACAAGATACTAAAAACTACCCACAGAGGTGTTAAAAAGAGTGTTGCATATAAAGCCCTTAGCACAGTGCCTGGCATTTTGTAAGTGCTCAAGAAATGTTAGCTCCTAGTAGTACTAACAATAGTGGAAGTCATAGATATTGTTGCCATAATAGTACCCAGGATCCCAGAAATTCCACCACTCGCGCAGCTGCCCATCCATGAGGCTCTTAGTCGGTCTGTCCCCTTCCAGTCGGGGCAACAGTTTCCTTTTCAGCGGCCTGCTGCTCTGCTCCTCCTCTCCCTCAGCTTCCTCCTCCCCAGGTGCCCACTGACCAACCCGAGAAGGGCTTCGAGGCAGGACAGCCTGAGTCTTCACCTGATACTGGCCACCAGGTCCCAGGGATGCCACCACCGGAATGTCCAACGCTCAGGCGCGGCGCTCCCGCGTGTCCGCGGACTGGGTCCTGAGAGAGAGGGAGAAAGAGACACCCCCAGGGGAGAAGGGACTGCATGCCATTGAGTCCCTCCTTAAAAAACAGACTCTAGGGATGCCTGGGCGGCTCAGTTGGTTGGAACGACTGCCTTCGGCTCAGGTCATGATCCCGGAGTCCCGGGATCAAGTCCCACATCGGGCTCCCAGCTCCACGGGGAGTCTGCTTCTCCCTCTGACCTTCTCCTCGCTCATGCTCTCTCACTGTCTCTCTCTCAAATAAATAAATAAATATCTTTAAAAAAAAAAAAAACAGACTCTAACAGCAGTA
Source organism: Mustela putorius furo (assembly GCF_011764305.1). Classification (NCBI taxonomy): domain Eukaryota; kingdom Metazoa; phylum Chordata; class Mammalia; order Carnivora; family Mustelidae; genus Mustela; species Mustela putorius. The sequence continues at coordinate 41,890,780 of NW_025422010.1, forward strand.
CACATGCACAGAATGTGTGCCAGTCCTGGGGGTACAGCTCAGTGAACGTCACAAACTGAGCATTTCACCTAAACAGCCCCACTAGATTGAGCAGAACCTCATCCGCCGCAGGAGCTCCTCTCCTGCTCCCTTCCTGAAGTCTAACACCGAGACTCATTTTGCCTGACACTCAGCCTGATACACATGAACTTCACATTCATGAAGTCACAGATCGTGTGCTCTTGTCGGACACCTTCAGCTCCACGTTCTACCCATGAGGGTCACTCTGCTCTTATGTCTGGTTGTGGTCCTTCGTCCCCGCTGCTGCGTGATGCCCACTGTATAAATTAACCGCATTTAAAAAAAAAAAATCTGTTCTACCTTTGATGGGCATTGTCTCCATTTCGGGACTATTTGAAGAGCCCTGCTATGCCTATCCTTGGACACATCTTTTGTTGCATGTACGTGTATGCATTTCAGATACAGGTGTGGTTATCTTTAGAGGGTACTGCCAGTTTTCAAAAATCACTCAACCATTTCATACCTACACCATCTTCAGAAGGTTCGAGTCGTCCCGCTCCATCAGTCTCACCCAGCATCAAGGGGTGTATCTTTTAAATGAATACCAGCATCTTTTAAACTCAGCTCCAATACTAGACATGAAAATGAACAGTCTGCAGAAATGTCTGGGATGTATTATTAAGTGACATAAGCAGGTTGCAGGCCGATGTGTATACCACGGCTTCATTTATGAGACGTGTATATGTGTGTGTATGTAGGAGCTGAGGCCAAATTTAGAAAGGGGCTGTATTAAAGCCTCCGTAGGCTCTGGGAGTGGCTCTGGAAGGCATAATTTTAAATGATGACATGGAAGATGGTTTTTACCTTTGATTTGGGGGTTTGGGGTATTTTTAAAATTTGAAAACAAAAGTCTGTATAAATAAAAGGAAACTCTCCATCCCCCATGCCCTGTTCCCAGTACACACCATTCCATTACCAAGGCTGGCAGCCCGACCCTGTCTTTCTTGTTATTCCCAGCATCCTCTCCTGCTCTGGAATTACCCTGGGCAGGGCCTCTGGGACAAGTCTCCCGGGCACTGTAATTTCCCTGGCTGCGGTGTGTCATTAAAAGATCTGGCGCTGATGACACAAAGCCCAGACGCAGCAAAGATTCCAGGCCCTGATGGGACAGGAACACCTGGCCAGGAGAAGGCCTCCTGGCAGAGATACGCCCAGAGTCTCAAGCCGCCTCAGTGGGATGTGGGCCTCAGGAGGTCTCTGCACCTCCTCAAGGAAACAAACCGAGAAAACGGCACTTGCCAAGCGGCAGCCTCCCAGGGGTCTCGGGGCTCACATCAAGGGGTGTAGAAGGAGGCAGATCTGACTGCTGCTCTGCCACTCGCTAACTCTGAGGCCCTCCCCGGGCCTCCATCTCCTCATCTGTAAAATGGGATAATGACAGCCCTTACCTTGGAGACACCACCAAGTGCCTGGCAGACAGTGCCTGACACAGACTTAGCCTTCGGTAAATGCAGCTTGCTGTGACTGCTGGGGCCCGGGCGGGGAGCTGTCGTGGTCACGGTCACTCCACGAGGCAGAGTTTCACACTCACCTTTTGGGAGACAAATGCAAGGGTGCACTCCTTTCTTTTCGCAAATATAAAGCAAACAAGACTCACTGTTGTTGGGGGAAACTGAATTCACCTGAAACTCAAATGCATGTATTTTAGCTGAAAGATAAGTAGTTACTCCACATTGGTTCACCCAAGGAATATCTTATCTGTCGAGGGCTAGGCCCTGCTCTGGATGCTGGGGATATGGCGGCTACCAGAGCGAAGCCTGGGCCACCACAGAGCCTTGTCTCTGCTGGGAGAGTCAGCCTTTAGCAGAACCTACAAAGAGATACATCATTAAGTGTTAGACAGGTAGGGTTCCTACAAGACATATGACGTCAAACAGGGCTATGAAGACCACTAAGGTGAGATAAGAGTGATAAACCAGGAATGCCCCCTGAGGATTCAAATCAGTGTGTTCACTTGAACCGGGCCTCTGTTTCCGGAACGTTCTCTCCTTGGCTGACTAGTGAGGAAGCCCAGGAGGGCACTGGTCTTGGTGGAGACTCAGCTGGCTCTGGGCTGGGCTCGAAGGGTACAGGTGGCTTGGTCCTGAGGAGATGGGTGTGTTGAGGAGGAGAGGGGCCGCTTATAGGAGGTGAGGAGCAGGCCAGTGGGGGGGTGGGGGGTAGCATTTTCAGGAGGCCGTGGGGAGACTGTGCCCTCAGAGGGCACCCCAGCAATCCCTCAAGGGGCACCGGTGCGGGTGACCTTGCCACTCACACTCTCAACAGTGGGTACTTACTGCGCCCCTCCTACAAGCCCAGAGCCAGGTGTGTGCTCTGGAAGCTTCCAAGAAGGATGAGCGCTGGGGCCCGACCCACAGGAGCCCCAGCCAAGCTGCAGATACAAGACCCATCTTCACGAGAAGCAGAGGGCACCACGGATTCGGGGAACACGGGAGTGTAAGGAACAGGTCACGGATGCATGTGCACCAGCAAACTGCCCGATCTCAAGCCACATAACACACAGAAGGTGCATCTTCACACAAGGTCCTCTATGGGCCCTGTGGCTTCTGGGGGCCAGGATCCAGGGATCCGGGCTTGCACCTTCTAGGTCCCTGGGGTAGGGGGACGGGCTGACCAGGCTTGCAATGCTTCAGCCTAGACAGGAGCCCCCCTGCATCAGCCAGAGTGAGTCGAATGGCCCCGTACAAACTACAGGGGCGGCTGGGAAGGCAGGAGCACATGGCTTCTCCCTGAGTGACCCCTCCTTCCCGCCAGGATGTGGCAGGCTGAGCAGTAGAAGAGGAATCCCAAAGGGACGTCCTCGGACGGAGCAGACGAGTGTCGTGCTTTGGGAAGGCTAGCCCCAGGATAGACTTAAGGAGAGCTGCCCGGCCTGGCTCTGCCATCCCCAGGCTGGGTGACCCCGTTAAGCCACTGACATCCCACGTTCTCAGTTTCTTCTTCTAACATGGGGTTGGTCAGAGCCTCCCTCCAGCACCATTAGCAGAACGTGTGCGAAGGTGACATCATTATCTCCGAATTAGCCATATTTTCATTCAGGTTCAATGCAACCCTAAGAGACATATGCTCTTTCTACCTCCAAGGCCTCTGTGTCCTGCCTGCAAATCTAAGGCCCAGACTCTGTCTCCTACTCCTCTACACACTGGGCCGGGGATAGGCACCAATGTGGCCCGTCCCCACCCCACCACCGCAGCCCTCACCTAGCCTTCCTCCCCAGCCCCCTACCCCCGCCAGCCAGTAAATTGTCCCTGAATTAATCAAAGTTCTTGCACTGGTCCGAACTCACCAGGGGCCTCCTCCAGCGGCCACTTTGTGTTCAGCACATTAATCGCAGCTGGGAGTGGGGAGAGGCCCCATTTTTAGAAAATCATTACTTTCAGAAAGAGAAGGGGGAGCTCTTCTGGTTGGGGAAAACTGCTGAGCTGGTAGATCGGGGCTCCTGCCAAAGTACCAGGAAACCCGGGGCTAGTCTAGCTACTTGTGGCTCAGTGGGCACAGCTTGGGGGCTCCCCCTCCCCAGGGCCAAGGCACCCCAGCCCCCCACCTGACTCCAGCTAGCATGTACCTCCTGCTCTAGGCCTGGGCTCAGCAGTTTGCTGGCGTTCGGAGCAGGAAGAATCACCCTGGAACTGACCACCACCCCCACAGTGGATTGGCTTCCTTGTGTGGCCAGCTTCGGCTACACCACATAGAGGTCATGTTCAGCCCCTGCCTTCAGGTCCAGGACAAAAAGAAGTCTGGGGACCCCTGATCAAAGCTACTGTCTTGACTCGAGCATCTAGCAGATTAAATGATACGAAATTGCCGTCTTTGTAGGTCACGATGATCAGATCGTAGCTGTCCCACGTGGCTCAACCTAATTACCATATGGCCAGCCCTTCAGATGTATCTTCTCGCTGATCCCCCCTCGTGGCCCCCCGAGGCCATTTTGTTTCAGAAATTGAGGTTCAGAGAGGTTAAGTGGCTTGCCTGAGGAAGTACTCAGACCTGGTCTATCCGACTGCAACACCTCAGGGCCAAGTCACATCCTACTTGGGGTCAGACCCCCCATCCCACCTGCCCCCACGCTCACTCATTCAGGAGCCGGGCTTTGGCTGTTTTCTGCCAACAAGCTCACTGACAGAAAGCCCCTCGGCAGGCAGAGCGTGGGACCGAGTGACCCGCGGGCGAGGCTGCACGTGCTGGGCTCAAGGGTGATCAGATCAGTTCGGTCCTTCCAAACCAGAACTTGTTTCACAAAAAACCATGCCCAACGTAGTCACCCCATGACCCAGGCCTGCCCCTAGAGATCAGATAGCAGAGAAATGGTGAAGTCTGACACTACCACTTACCGGCAAGGGGGGGTGCAGGGGGGGGCGACTCTTTTAACCTCAGTTCCTTCATCTGTAGAATGGGGCTAGTAATGGCATTTTTTTTTTAGGGTAGTTGGAAGGATTATATGGGGTCATTCTAATGTGCTTGGAATGCTCAGGACACTGCCTAGCACATAGTCAGGACAGGAGCAGTGCTGATTGTTATTCTTACTATTCCTAGCCCAAGCTAAGTGCAGAGTTTTGCCTGCCTGCCTGCCTCATTCATACGGCAAGCCCGGTCTAGCATTGTGCCAGGAGCTGTTAGGATAGCGGGTCCTAAGTGGGGCCCCAACCAAGGCTTCCGAGTGCCAAGAGCTCATGGGTTCAGTAGAGGAAAAAGAATTCTACACTGGGGATGGCTCTTTAGGGCAGGCATTTTTAAAAGGCGGAAGGCTTTCTGGAGAAGGTATGGCCCGTGTTACATCCTGAAGGTGCAGGAAAAGACGGCCAGTGAAGAAGCTGGCAAGCATGTGCTTGGAAGCCAGGAGCAAGGTGTGTTTGAGTCTCCTGGGGCCAAGGGACTGGCGGGGGGAGGTTAAAAGGTGAGGTCTGCAGGGGCTGATGCTGAAAGGCCAGCCAGTGGGATGAGAGGAAGGCAGGCCACAGAGGCGCCCCAAGGCCCTGAACTGAATCATACGAGTGGAGCCTGAAAAAGAATGTGGGTGACAGATTTTGCATTTTTTTAAAAAATATTTTTATTTATTTGTCAGAGAGAAAGAGAGCATGAGCAGGGGAAGTGGCAGGCAGAGAGAGAAGCAGTCTCCCCGCTGAGCAGGGAGCCTGATGTGGAACTCGATCCTGGGACCCCAGGATCACGACCTGAGCTAGTGGTAGCTGCTTACCCAACTGAGCCACCCAGGAGTCCTAGACATTTGCATTTTCTAATTACAGATCAAATAAGGCAGGAAGGGCAGGATTTGGTTATTTCACATGGCAGCCAGGGCCAGGGAGATGAGAGAACCCGGGTTTCTGGTTGTGGCTGACGTAGCCACGGGTGAGGGGAGACACGGCCATCAGAGGGATGGGGCTGCCTAGGGAGAGGGCAGAACCCTGCAAGACACCCCAAAATGTGAGGCGTGAGCTGAAAGACAAAGGAGAAGAATCAGGCAGCAGGAAAGCTTTCTTCCAATGTGGGGGGCACCTTCACTGCCCTCCATTAATCCAAACCCCAGCTGCTCTGGAAGCCTGGTCTCCTCTGGGAGGCCCAGGTGGTCCAGGGTACTGACCTCACTCCCCTGTTGGGTGGGCATGTTGTCCTCCAGCATCCCCCGAGGGAAGGTGCCCCCCCACAGCAGTCCTGGTACTCCTGGCACGTGGAAGACGTTCAGGGGAGGACTGGGTGGAGGGGATGACCACGGTGGCCAGCAAACCCCCAGGCTCCCCCTAAGCATTACAGCCAGCCATGCCTCCAGGGCCCATGTGCCCCCACCCCAACTCCAGCCTCCCAGGGCTGCAAGTTGAGTCCAGATAACGCAAGAAGGCAGCTTTCTGCCTCCGGCATCAGAGGCCCTGCTGTTCAGGCAGGTGGCATAGTGGTGGCCCAGCTTCTTCTGATCTTGAGTTTCAAGGCTGTCACCACCAGCCGTCAAATAGACGTCTCCACAGGGACGAAGGACAAAGATCTCTCAACCCTGGAGTGAGATCCTGAGCTCTCCATGTGCAATCTCCCTAAGTGACCTTTGGCAAGTCTTTTAACTTCTCAACACCCACATTTTTGCAGAGGGGTCCTAGTGGGGATTAAGTAATTCCCTTAAATGCTTAGCTTAGCATCATGCCTGGCACCTGGTTACGCATCCAGTAAGTGGCAATTATTATTATTATTAAAGTGCTTCCTGCAGGCCGATGCAAGTCAAGAGTAAACGAAAATGGCTTTGCCTGCTCCCTAAAGTAACACCTCCCACCCCCACCCCTCCTCCACCACTACCACCCCAGAGTTAATTAAAACCCTCCTTGGGTGTTTTCCAGACAATGGGATTTTACACTTATTCTGGGTTGCAGAACTAGAATGGAAGCGGTTTCGCTTCCACCAATAAAAAGCAAAAAGCTGCTTTGATAGGTAGTAAGCTCCCCATCACCTCATGTGTAACAAGCTGGTCCGGACCATTTGGCAGACATGCTCAAGCATAAATGAGAATGCATTAGTATTTCTCACTACACAACTGTATAGTAATTCTATTGAATGACAGCAGTGCCTGTAGGCCGTAGGGCTTTGGGTCATTATTTGGCAAAATAAAATATTGATAATCCTACTTTGGCCCTCCAAAAAGGTTTTTTGAAATTGTACCAGTTTGCAGTATCCAATATATATATATATATAAAGATTTTGAGAGACCGAGAGAGCACAAGCAGGAGGAGGAACAGAGGGAACAGCAGACTCCCTGATGAGCAGAGCCCAATGCAGGGCTCCGTCCCAGGACCCTGAGATCATGACCTGAGCCAAAGGCAGATGCTTAACCAACTGAACCACCCAGGCACCCATGATATCCAACATCTTAACCCCCACTCCAAAGAGACCTCCCCATCCCCTCAATCTTAGGTTCAAGATCTAGACGCCTACACAACCCTGTCTGGTGCCCAGATTGGACCGACCGCTTGTGTCAGAGGCCTTGAATCCAAAACTTGGCTTAGATCCAACAGCAGAAACCCCAGGGGCAGGGGCAGAGACAGGCCCAGGGAGGTGATTCAGCAAGTGCCACTGGGAACTGTGGCGAGCCAGCAGACAGGGAACAGTCACAGGAAGAGCTCTGGCGGACAAGGGAGAGCGAAGAGGGCCTGACCAGGTTCCCTGCAGCCAACTCCCTGAGTGCCTGGTACAGAGCTTGGGAGAGACCTAGGAGGTGGCATGATCCCTCTGCCCACCACCAACACTCAACCTCCATCAACCTTCCCTCTAGGTCCTTAGCCCTCAGGGAAGCAGTCTTGAAATCCAGGGTGACAGTGACCTTCCTCTGGGAAAGGTGCAGTGGGGCTTAGGGTTTGACGTCAAGTAAGGAGTTAAGAACCAGAAACCGGAGGGAACCAGGTTCCTCCCCATCTCGTCCTCCAGCGCAACCTCCTCCCCCACCCCCGTCTTTGTAACTCAGGGATCCCTGAGGTTGACGAATTCAGGACACCAGGCCAGTAACGGCCTAGAGTCACGAAGTACTAACAAAAAGAGGGGTCTTTGCAGCTACGGAATAGATGGTGGCTGAGCAGGATGTCCTGAATGTCCCTTTTGTGGCCCACCTCCCCTTCCTCCCCAGCCAAGCACTGGGCCAAGAGGACCCCACTGTCCTGGATTCCAATGGATGGCCCCTCCTGCGTCCCTCCCACCAGAAGAAAAAGGAGCTGGAGGACATGGAATCAAGTATACGTTTTAAAAATTGTTTAATGGAACATAAACTCCTTTAGAAAAACATTCAGCCAGGTGATAACACCCATAGAAAAAAACACCAATCTCGTGTTTATCTTTTTTTAATTTGGCATTTGTTATTTGCATTTATATTAAAGCAAAGTGCATCTTTTCTTTATTTTTCTTGTTTATACACATTGCACAATACATAAATAATGATGCTTATAAAACGTCTTTATATTTACAAGTAATAATATATTTATATATAACATAAAATACATTTTTTCTTTAATAAATCTCAGGGTTTGTTTTTTTTTTTTCAAGGAGTCCTTTCTCTCTCAAAGCACTACAATGCTAAATTTCCAATGAGAATGCTTCTCTTGTTCATTTAAACCTTTGTAGTTAGAAAAATAGCTTATGTTAAAGTCTAAACATGCTCATTGAGCTAAGAGCAGTGTCAACGTTATCATACGAGTGTATGAGTTGTAGAAGAAATGAAAGAAGAGTTAGGTGTCAGCCCAGGGCGGTACCTTGGGTTATGATGGACCGAATCCTTCTTGGTGGGAAGGGGGGCTGCCGAGAAGTCTCCCTTCCAGGGCTGCTCCCCTCGCTGGTCTAACAGCAGAGCTCAACACACAGGCGGCAGAGGGGAGGAAAGTGCTGAGCTGGTTTTCTGAGTTGGGGTTGGTGGGGCGGGGTGGGGTGGGGGGGGACACGACCTGATGTGACCAGGACAAGGGAGAGGCTGAGGGGCTTGGGAGGAGCCCTGGGAGGGCAATACTGCACGGGTAGCCCTCGGGAAGCCCATCTCAGAGATATCCAGGAACAGATGACCAAAAAAGACACAAGGACAGCAGGGTGGCTGGAGGGGGAAGAAGACAAGCATGAAACAACTGGTTCTAGTTCAGCCTCTTTGAAGGGTTGCTTCTACGAAGCCTGCAGACAGGCCCGTGTCCTAGAAGGGGAGAAGCAGGGGGTGGGAGTCGGGGGGAGGCTTTTCCAGGGATGGGGGACAGAGCCTGGCTCCTGGCAGCTGTTGGAACCCCAGCTGCCAGCTTGCCCAGGCACTGCCGCTGCCCCAATGAGCATGTCCACAGGGCAGGAGACCCAGAGCTGGGAGCACAGACCGTCCCCGCAAGGACACCTGTACGACCCACAGACGCACACGCACTCGCCCACGCGTCCGGCCTGACAAGGGAATCGAGGACCCCCCCATGAGGGCCTGCTCCCCATTCTTACACTCCGTCTGGTGGTAGGAATTCTTGCCTCCCTTCTTCCTCCCGGGCTGTCCTGCCAGCCATACCCTGCCACCCCCGTCCCCCCCCAAAAAAAAAAAACCCTGACCGTTTTTTTCATAAGCTATTTCTCAAAGTTAACGAAACAAACAGAACATAAACGAGAACGACAAGCAGCAGGGTGGGGGTGGGGAGGAGGAGGAGGAGGACGACGACGACGACACGCGACGGACCAGAGTCTGCATGAAAAGCAAGCACTCGGGAGGAAAGTATTAGCAGCAACGTCGTTTGGCCTGGGCCCGCGCGGCGCCCGCTGCGTCCCCGGCCCGCGCGGCTACCGGCTGTTGAAGATGACCTCCAGCCAGCACGGGCAGCTGCTGATGAACTGGCGGGTGTAGCACTGGCCCCAGCCCTTCACAAAGCTGATCTGCACGGTGAAGCCAGTCCACGGCTGCTGCATGAACTCGTGGTCGTTGGGCCGCCGCAGGCTGTACGCCTTCTCGTAGTCGAAAGCCTTGATGGAGAAACCGGGGAACACCTTGTGTACCAGCAGCGTCCTGGAGTCCGGGTTGTCCAGTGTGGCTGACTTGATGAAGATGGGGTAACTGCTGCGGTTGTACACCCACACGCCGTCCACCTCCCGCGTGAGCTGGATGCCGCAGCCGATCTTGCTCCGCACCTTCTGCACCAGCTGACTCTTGTTGTCCGAATTAAGCTGTCCAAGGCAAAAGCCATTCCCCTGAGGTAGATCATAGAAGATATCCAGGGAGGGCTCCTGGACACAGTAGAGCCTCCCCACTCTCGTCTTCTCCTCCCAGTATGCCACCACGCACCAGTGTGACCGATCCCCAGGCTCCAGAAGAAGTTGGGAATCTGCAAAACGAGATGGCGGACATGGTTGGTGGTGATGGGGGCTGATGGTTCCCTCTTCCTCCACAACAGCCAAGACTACCTCAGCTCTCGTCAGGGATGGTGCTAGTGCTGGATACGTATGCGGCCAGCTCTGGAGTCCTTGTATGGGGGCTAGGGATGAAGAACCCGCGTTTCAACACGGGGCTCCCTGGGGCACCTTGTCCCTCTCCCTACACCCCATCCCACCCCCCACAATCAGGTCAGAGACCCAGGACACCAGCGTGTTTGCCTGTGGGGCCAAAGGAAGCCCTTTCCCTGCAGAGCTCAGAAGCCAGCGACCCAGGAACTCCATTGGTCCCAGTTTGGGGGCAAGAAAAGGCCTTCCAGATGGCCTAGAGTTACAGCCCTTTAAATTCAATGGGACCTGAAAAGCTTACAGCTCTAAGAGCCCCTGGTCCTCCTCAGGAGAAAACCAGGACCCAGAAAGCCTATTGTTCGGGCCTCACAGATGACACAGCCAGACCCAGAACCCAAGTCTCCAGACTCCAGGGTCCCCTCACTAGGCGGTGTCTGTGTTTGTCACCAACTTCTCAGATCAGCACCTTGGTCATAAAAGAGCACCATCTGATAAAATGAAAGTGCAGGTGGTTTGAGGCACAAACATCTATCTTCCTCACAGAAAGAGCGGCGTGCTCAGTGTGTCTGTCAGCAGCAGCTCTGTACACAAAGGGCGAATTCAGTCAAAATGCCAAATCACAACACACGGATTGGTGTTAACCCAGACTACCTTGACGAAGCTTCCTCCAGCCCAGACAGAAGATTATGTGTCTGGGATGGGCTGACCTTCCCTCCAGTGCCCTTCCTCTGCCTGTTGTACCCCCCTCTACCCCCCCCTCCTCAGAAGCATGGAGACACCTTGCCCTGCCCCCCTCCAGCCCCCCCCCCCCTCAGCTTCCCTAGACTTGTTCTTCCCACAGGCAGCCAGGAGACCGGGGTGATTCTGGTAAGGTGACTTTCCCAAACAGACACCCAGAGCTCTTTAGGGGGAGGGGGGGATCCTGTGGAGGGAAAGGGAGGCCCCAGCGGCTGGCATTCCAACTCCTCCTTAAGCTGGAGCCAACGGGGCAGGCCTCAGACTGGGAACCATAAATCTCCCCAGCCAGGCCAGGCTGCAGGAACGCTGTGGTCTGCGGCGGCAGGGCGGAGACCGGAAGTCTTGTATTTGTTAACAAAAATGGGGAAAGGCAGAGGCCTCCTGCTTTCCCCTGCAGCCCCGCTACTCACTCACTGGGGGTTCAGGGCCTGAAGGTGGGGGCTGGCTGTGGGATGGCCAAGGCCGACAGAGCATGGCAGCTGGGGGTGGACGAGGGCTCAGGGACCTGTGTCCTGCTGCCCCAGCAGGATGGGTAAAACCCAGGGCAGCTCTGCACACAACTGCTTCCAACCTTCACAGGCATGTTAGGACCTGGGAACCCGTCAGTTCCATTAACTTTTTTTTTTTTTTTAAAGCAGTAGCCAGTCTCGCATAGAGGTGTTCTGTGAGGAAGTCTGTACAACGTGCACTGTGACCCATGGAGGCAGCCACACACAGCCTTAACCTGAGTGACCACTGCCTCCTACACACACCTTCCCCCGCCCAAACTGGCCTTCCCAACGCCTACCCAGCCAGCCAGACAAAATGAGGACGCTGAGGGCTCCCTGCTCTCAGTACCCCCCTCCAAAAATCAACCCCAGAAAACTGGCCTGTCACCCCCGTGGTTCTATGAAGCCTCCGTGTGAGAGAGGCTGTAAGTCCGTGAGGGCGAGTGAGCATGTGAGCGTTTGCGTGCGTACACTCTGGAACATATGGAAAAACAAGAGAGGGACAAGGGCTCCAAGCAGAGGTGACTCATCAGGCATTAACTTGTTTCTGCAGAGTATCCATCAACTGCTAATAAACTCCCGAGTGCTGGCAATCTTCTTTGAACTTTCTTGTGGAGGGAGCTGGGCTCGGGGGCCTGTACCAAAGACCCGTGAGATCTGTGTAAGAGTTCTCTGGCATGCAAGCTTGCTGGGGAGGAAGGCAAGACCGCCCTGCTGTTTTAGGGAGGAAGGTGTTTTGAAATGTAAGAAACTCTTGCTTATGCTTATTATCCCCTCTTGGGGCAAGAAACCTGGTCTGGAAAGATGATGGGGAGATGGACGGGGGGGGGGGGGGGGAGTCGCTGGGAGGGAGGTTCAGAGACCCTGGGTGGAGCCTCAAGATACTTTGTTTCATGGAGCTCGGCCCTCCTGAAACCTGGCACCAGCTAGCTGGGAAGAGGAGGAGGGGTAGGAGGTGCAGGGTAGGGTTGGGTGGGGTGGGGGCCTGGATCAAGTTGCCTGTGCCAGGCCCACCAGAAAGGGGTGGGGGGGCTCCCCCGCCGGCTGCCCAGCAGCCTCTGGGGGCAGGGGAAGCTGGGGGTGAGGGGTGGGCCTGAGGTTGGAGAGGCCCAGAGCCCTGGGGGGAGGGGGAGGGGGAAAGGGAGGGGGAAGAGTTTGGGCACATTTCTCTTTTATCTTGTGTAGCCCTCCAGTCCACCCAGCAATTTGCCACCAGACATCCCTGGAAAAAACCTTTTTCTGTTGAGGTTAATGGCCAAGCCCAGATCACCAGCAGTGATAGGTGTCCCTGTGCATGAGCAAAACCCTGGGAAGCCCACTAGGTGCCCTAAGCCGCCCTAGGACCCTCGCCAGCTCCTTCCCAGCCCTGCCCCTCCAAGCTTGCTTGCCCCACGGCCACCCCCAGCCTCCCAGCGGCCAGCTACCTCCTCTCTCCTCACCGCTCCTGGGCTATCTCCACAAACACAGAAACCCATGCCTTCCAGCAAGACCATCCCACCAGCAAAGGCCTCTTTAACACATCACACTTCTGGGGGCCTGGGACAACATCCTACATTGCCAACTCAGAGATGTGCCCCAAATTCCCCACCATTAGGGCTCATTTCTGGGAAACACTAAGCATCATCTTCAGAGAAGCACAGTTCCCTGAACTGGGCCACAGCCCACAACCATCTCCCCACAAAGGTCAAAAGGTTTAGCTCCTAGAGGGGCTCCCTGGGCCTCCGGGGGAGAAGCGGGGAGGCTCTCACACAGAAAAGTGTCCCTCATTCCAAGAACTAAGGAAGAACCACAGAAGCCTGCCTTTGACTTTTCCTCATGGATGCTGATACTTCTTCTCCAAAGGCAAGATAAGGAAGAACCACAGAAGCCTGCCTTTGACTTTTCCTCATGGATGCTGATACTTCTTCTCCAAAGGCAAGACTCGCAGGCTCTTGTTAACTTCCCTCAGCTTTACAACCTTTTCCGGTATTTTCAGCAACTTCTCTGCCTCCTCCCAAAAAACTATACAGGGGCTTGTTTTAAAACTGTATTTGTGCATTTTAAAGCATCCAAAAGAAAAGCTGTGTTGTAAAAAGCCAACTAATCAGATGCCTGCTCACAATTTTTTCTTTTTATTACAGTTTAGGGAATTTCTGGAGCAACCCCAGAAAAATGCTGAATCCGCCTGAAATTCCTTTAAGGTTGTTCTCCCCCTCCCCTTCCTCATTTCCCTTAAAGCATAAAAACCTACCCTTTAAAAGGAAGGGGGGGCTGTTGAGAAAGGAAAGGATTTTGCTTGTGTTTGCACTTGCATTAGGGAAGACCACTTAACAAGAAGCTCCCTGCCTCTTTACAAAGAGTTATTTAATTACCCTGGCTCATGAATCAACAGTCCTGACCCTTCTAGAAGACCGGAGACTCCTGAATGACTCGCACGCCCAGGGTTCTCAAAGGCAGTGGGTGACCAGACCCCAGAATTTTCCATTTTTGTCTGAAGGCGTGAGGACATGAAGAGAAATGGAGAGAGAGGACAGACCAAGCTCAGTGCCTCAATGGCACCATTTCTGGTCTCTTGCTTATGAAGCTGACCGTGAGGGCCAGAGAGGCAGGACTGTTCCAAAACATCCCATGGTGCTCTGAGGACAGGGCACGGGCACGGGCACGGACAGGAGGCCATTGGTGCCCGGCTACGTCACACAGAGGAGTGCTGCTGGGGAATGTGGGGTCCCCGAGATTCAGGCCTTTCCAGACAGGAACACAGCAGGGAACCAGGCCAGTATAGATAGACTGAGCCACAGCAGTGGGGCCCACTGTTACCCGTGCCCAACTGCTGGGGCACAGCGGACAGGAGTAAGAGGTAGGCTAGGAGAGGTCTAACCCACTCTCCTCTCTGCAAGGCTCTTATAAAGAGGATGTCTCAAGGCGCCTGGATGGCTCAGTTGGTGAAGCATCTGCCTTGGGCTCAGCTCATGAGATCCCAGGGTTCTGGGATCGAGTCCTACATCAGGCTCAGCGGGTAGTCTGTCTCTTCCTCTCCCCCTCGCGCTCTCTCAAATAAAATCTTTAAAAAAATAAATAGAGACGTCTCTGCCAAAAATCCCACAGTGGGTCAAGGCCTGTATGCCCCCTCCCCAGCACCCCAGCAGAGGGAGACTGGGCAGAAAACAGCTGCTTTCACGCAGATGGCTAAGGGCAAGCAAAGGGCACACAGGGAGACACACAAGTTAAACCCAGCAACCCTGGTACGCAAACACGGCCACGCCTCGCCTGCCACAGGTCCAGGGTCCTCCCTCCGCGGGACTCAGGCGCCACCCTAGGTTGCCTCATCCTGTCCTCCCCCCACCTCAGACATCTCAAAGGTTAACAGCACCCGTCAGCCCTGTTCCCCACCCTGGTCAGGAAACCGGGCTGTCCCAAGAGCAACCAGCCCACTTCGGGGACAAGGACTGAGATAAGAGGGACCATCTGTCCCATCTACTCTCAACCCAAACACTTGCAATGAACAAGGAACCCTGCTGGGTCTACTGTCCAAGCCCCAAAGACTGAAACCTAAAGCAGCCGTGGAGAAAACCCACTGGGTCTGAGCTCCACTCAGGTTCTGGAGGGAACTCGAATCTGCCAGGTTTACGACCTCGTCCAGAACACCCAAGATTCTGCCAGGGCTCCCTTTGATTCCTACAGACAACTCTGGGGTTTGGAACGTGTTACCCACAGGGGCTGAAACAAACTCCAAACACTTCCAGTTAACCCTGAAAATGCTCAGACTCAGCCCATCACCGCTAACCCCAAGTTCCTCCACCAAAGAGATCAGGGAATGGATTCTGGTTGGTAGAAGGCAGGACTGAGAAGGTTGGGCTGTTTCCAGACTCTGGAACAAGATCTCTTCATTGAGGTGGATTGGGGTGGGGGTGGGGGCGCACAGGAGGACCACAGGGTCTGCTTCAAAAGCCAGAGAACTTGCTCTGGGGTCCCTGTGGTCCAACCAGCCGGACTCCCCAAAACCTGGCCCCCAGGGAACTCGGACTGTGCGATACCCCCACACCCAGCTAGAGTCCGACACCCCTTCAGACCTCTCTCCCTCAGCACCTTGGCAGTGACTTAAGCTCCCAGAGCTCCCAGGGCCAGCCTCCCAGGGCTGTTGTGACAATCTGATATGAAGTGGCCAGGGGCCATGACCTGGCTTGTGCTACACATGCTGGTCTCCTCTCTCAGACATCTTGCTTGGGTTCTCCAACTTCTTGAAAACGCTACCCAATGCTACCCACCCCTTCTCCCCCCCAGGGAAAAGAACAGTCTTGGGTCATGCCCATACCTAATGAGCATTTAACTATGCCCGGGCCCAGGTGGAAGGGATCACATGACAACGCTATGAGGTTGCAGCCTGTTAGTGTCTTTATGCTGTGAAAGGGGGAAAAGAGGCACCGATCACTTGCCCAACAGAGCTGGAACTCCAGGCCAGAACAGTGGCCGACGTGAGCCGCAGTGGGCAGCTACCTCTGACCTCTGAGGTTACTGGCCCTCTCCAAATACTAGAGGAAGAAAATTAAGTGTCCTTCAGAACACGCTTTGGAAACATGATGCCTACTTCACATTTTACTTCACTACTTCCCTTTCAATGAGGACCCCGAGCGTGGGGTCCAGCTCCTCTGCACCAAGCGGGGGAAGGAACCGGGTTTCTTGGCCAGCAAGCCGCTCTACGATCTTGGCCAAGTGGCTTGCCCTCCCCCAGAGGCTCAGTCTGACCCAACCCTAACTAATACGAAGGAGGCAAGGACACAACAGCCCCCCCACCACAGGCTCTCCAGTCTCTGGCTATATTCTGTGATCCACAGAAGTGCCCCATCAGTATGAACACAGGTTCCATTTATTTTTACTACCTTCCGGAGAATAAGAAAATCACGCTGGGGAGCCTGGCACATTTTTGCATTTAATTTGCAACAATAAGACAAAACAAAATCAAATCAAAAGGGAAAAGAGATTTGAGCCAGATTTTGCGGTGTCCCTCTGTAAACCGGTTTCTTTTTTTTTTTTTTTTAAGATTTTATTTATTTATTTGACAGACAGAGATCACAAGTAGGCAGAGAGGCAGGCAGAGAGAGAGAGAGAGAGAGAAGCAGGCTTCCTGCGGAGCAGGGAGCCCGATGCAGGGCTCGATCCCAGGACCCTGAGATCATGACCCGAGCTGAAGGCAGCAGCCCAAACCACTGAGCCACCCAGGCGCCCCTAAACCGGTTTCTTTTTAAACGTGGGGAGGTACAAGCTGTGTGTGCTCTTTCGTCGCTCACCGATCTCAGGTAGAGGAGGATCGCCAGGGGAGGGTCTCTGCCCATATCACCACTTTGCTTCCCAATGTCTACCCAGGCCTGGCCCCCTCAAGTTTCTCGCCATCACCTCTCTCCTCCTGCGAACTCCTGAGCTCACGGATTCAGCAGATCCTGCTTATCATCTAGGAGACTGAGAGCTGACTGTGCCTTACAACCAGTTCCTGAAACTAAAATGGATTCCTCTACCCTCCACTCCCCCAACAGGCCCCACCTGTGTCCCCCAAGGTCCCTCAAATGTCCAAGGCCAGCCCCCAGCCCAGGAGACCTCCCTAAGAGCAGTATTTGGCCGGCAGAGACTATAACTGAGGGCAGTGCCGGGCAGGGGGGGAAGCCACACAAATCAAAAGCTCCCATCTGTCTCGCCAGCCGGGCTGACACGGCTTCCTGTGGCCCAGCCTTCAGCCATGCAAATTATAGCGTGTACCCGGCTGCCTGCCTTCTGAGGAGGCCCGCTCTGCCCAGCTCCAACAGGACTCAGAGGAAGGGTGGGGACTCCCAGCCCGGCCAACTCCATTCATAATATTTACAGTAAATGGGCCTCTGGCTGTTGAGTGTGTACCCAGGCTCCTCATTTCAAGTTCGAATCTCAAGACTCTTCCCCCCTCCATGGCGCACCCTGACGTTCCCACCGTGATCCACCCTCCCCCTAGAAAGGGCATTCACACACCTGCGTACACACAGCCCCCAGACCTGCACGGCACGTATCCGCCATGGTACCAGGTAGGACCCTGGTCACACTCCAAGACGACACAAGTGGGACCATCACCCAACAGGAAAATGTCCAAATCATTATCTCCAGGCTCACCCCCCAGCCAGCCTCCCTCCTAGAGACCGACCAGAATTACCCCCCACATTCCACATGTAGATTCCCAAGTGGGAAGGCATACATGAATCCGACCCAAGAATCAGCTCTTAAACGAGTAGAAAGTTCCTCCTCTTCTTCTCTGCACTGACCCCGTCTCTAAGTATGTGGGCTGCACCTTCAAACTCCGTAAGCATCTTCATAAAAATGGATGCAGACGTCAACTGTTTTGAAGGACACGACCCCCAGAGGTACGAGGTACAGAACACTTCCCGCCTGGTTCTGCGGGTCTTAGGGCTCTGCAGGGAGCTGCTTTTGCTGTGGGGCCCTTTAATAAAAGCCCCATGCACAACGACCTCCAGTACCCCGAAAAGCAGCACAGTATTACAGGACCCAGACACGGGCCCTGTCCCCCCCCACCTCCCCAAAGCTCCTGCTGGACTCCAGCTTTTCTAAAGGGTAGGAAAACCGTCGGAGACGTGGAAAAACACAGGGAGAAACAAAAGTCCTTTTCATCCCTCCCCTCCCCCAGCTCCCCTTGTTCCACAACAATTATGAAAACTGTTGGATGGGATGGCATTTGAACATTTACTGCATTCCGGCCAATAAATTCCAATGCAGGATCTGATGGAAAAGCCTCCCTCTCCGGCCAGCTCCTGGATCCCCGCCCCCATGCTCGCTCCCAGAGCCATCATTCCTCCTCTTTCTTTACAACCCGACACTGGGGCCTGGCCAGGCCCGGCCCGCACTGTACTCACAGGGAAAAACAACAGTACGACAGACTGGAGACAGTGTGCAGACTAGAAAAGTTAATCATTACTTCTGTCTACCTCTGTAATCTAATCTCTCTGGCTTTGACACACTCGCTGTTCACCCACCCCAGCCCTTTCACCCCCAAAGCACCCAGGGCCTCCCAGGCCTGGGGTGCCCACCCCGTGAAAGAGGAATGAAGCCTCCCCCACCCTTGACTACCATGGCGAGGCTCCCAAAACCCACCAGAAATCGCCTGCCGCTCAGGGCTGTGTGCCTCACGTTTCATAGGACTCGGGCCTCCCATACATTTGGGCTCCAAACTGGCTTGTATTACTTGTGGAGAACCAGGCTGCCCATCCCCCACCACCCCGGGACAGACTCGGCACCCCCACCCCTTGCGCTGGGGCTCCCCTTCAAAGCCATCTAGTTGCATCAGGGAGCAGGAGGGCTGATCTGAGTCCCCCGCCCCATGGCATCAGTCCGCAGCAGACACACGGGCCAAGATGGCGCTGCCCTACAATGCTGCCCCAAAAACCAAACCCAGGGTTACCCCATGACCCAGAAATCCCACTTCTGAATGTGTATCCAGAAGAGTCCTGAAGAAATTAATGGCACACATGTTCACAGCAGCATTTTTCACAACAGCCAGAAAGTGGAAGCAACACAAGTGCGTCCACTGAAGGATGAATGAATGAAGATGTAGAGACACCTACACTAAGAAAGGACCGACACTGTGGCGCGGGCGAGGACACAGATGAACCTTGAGGAGGTTCTGAGGCATGACATCAGCCAACCACAGAACGTCACGTGTGGGATGACTGCACTCCTATGTGATACCGAGCACAGTCAAATGCACAGAGACGGAAGGAGAAGGGGGCTGCCCAGAGCCGGGGGTGGGAGGCCGGCGGGGGGGTTAGGGTTTTGAGGGGACAGTTTCAGTTTGGGAAAGAGAAGTGGTCCTGGAGAAGGACAGTGGGGGAGGCTGCCCACAAGGTGACAGACTCGTGCCTCTGAGCTATGCACTTCAAAACGGTCACGATGGGAAATGTGGGGTGTATTTTGCCCAAACAGTTGGAAGGGAGGGGCATCTGGGTGGCTCAGTGAGTTAAGCACCTGCCTTCAGCTCAGGCCATGATCCCAGGGTCCTGGGACTGAGCCCCCACCCCCATTGAGCCCCACATCAGGCTCCCTGCTTCTCCCTTTCACACTCCCCTTGCTTGTGTTCCCTCTCTTGCCATCTTAACAAAACAAAAAAAGAAGTTGGAAGGGAAAGGAAAGGAGAGGGGAAGGGAGAAAGAGGAAAGAAAATAGACAAAACAGAAGAGAAGGCCCGACCTCTTTTAATACTTTCCGGTGCTCTGCATTAATCTGGAGGCCTTAAGAACAGGTGATTCATTGGTGGGCTTCCACCCATCACAAGCACAAAGGCCCCCTGAAAATGCATGCAAATTTTGGTATGCATATGCATTTTTATGGGGAAGGATTCCTCAACTTTCACTCATTCTTGGGAGAATTTGCAAGCCAAGAAATGTGAAGAACCATCATGTTTTTATTCGCGCATGCAAGAGGCCGTTTTCTACCCAGCACCTCAGCAACAGGGGGTCTCATTACTTCCCCTCAAAATCCGAGAACCAAAGACCACACAGATCACAGGATGCTTTTTGCAAGTTCTGCAAGGGCACTTGGGAGAGACCAGTCCAACATCTTATTTTGCAGATGAGAAAAACTTGAGGCCCTGGAGGCCACCGGTCAGCAAAAAGCTCCACCTTCAGCCAGGAAAAGTCTGCCAGCCCCTAGGGACAGACACCTGGGGGGGAGTGCTCTCCCTCCCACTGTCATTCTCCAGGGCCCCTCCCAGGACTCCTGCATGCCCCCCACCACAGGCCTCCTCCCCCAGGCAACACCACCCAGCAGGGGTCTTCACTCTGACCCCACTGAGCTGGAGATGGGGCCCATCTATTTTTAAGAGCTGTACTGTGCACCCAAGCTCGCAGAAGACTCAAATGGCTCTTTCGCTCTGGGTTACTGATTAATGAGGGGGAGGGGTCCGTGCTGGCTGAGAGGCTGCCCAGGGGCTGGCCAAGGTTCCCTAGCACCTCCTGGAGACCCTTCCTGGCCTCCACGTTTCACTCTGCCTACTGCACAAGGAAGACGCTTTCAACTTATTAGGGGCCGGTGGAAGCTGGGGCAGGGGTGAACGGGACAGGGTGACAAGAGCAGCTTGTGACCTCTGAGAGGCAGACGCAGAAAGGTGCGTCCAGAGAGCACAGTCACTGCCCGGTGTCATATTGTTTCTGTTCCTGTTGAGCAGCCATCCCAAGTTCAAACTAAAAAGGCAATTCTGAAATGAACAAACCCGAGAGCCACTAAACAGTCCCTGGCCAGCGAACTGGGCCTGTCTGCTGACAGGAACTCCCAGCCTGACAAGATGAAACCGGAGTGGAGATCAGTACTTTCCTTTCCTGCCCTGGATCAAACCTCACACCAAACCAGCTCTCAGACTGTTCGGGCCAGTGGGGTTCCACAGCAGAGCGAGAAGATCAATAGAGCGAGTAACCTCCACGAACGGAGCCCTCCGGCAGCCGGGGGCGGGGAGAGCGTGGAAACAAACACGCTCTGGTCACTGCCTGTTAGATCACCTCACACAACACCACCGCCGTGGGCCCAGACCCCCCCCCCCCCGCATGCTGCTGGCATCTCAGAATCGGCCTTGACCGGCAGATTTAAAATTAAAAAGCGCGAGATGCATCCCTAAATGGGTGCATTCAGAACCAGAGTTCTAAAAGGAAAGTCAAGCTCTAGGGCTTTCAGATTGCCCCTGCACTGTGACTGTCCAGACATTAATACTATCTTCAGAGACATCAGTGTCTCTGTGGCCCTTCTCCCCCGCCCAGCCCCGCCCCGGGGCTATGGTCCCACAACCCAGCCAGGGCGTGGCTGGCCACCTCCCCCCACCACACCACACACCCAAGTACTATCAGAGTCTGGATTATAACTGTACCTCCTAATGCCACTGCTGTTATCTTAACCATCAAGGGGAGGATGGGGGAGGGGGCTGGAGCGGGAGGAGACAGGCCTCTGTCTTTGTTTTATCTCAACTCTCAGCAGACCACACAACCAAAGCAGAGGCAAAAGCCATTGAGAGCAAAGCTCTGCCTACCCTGCGTGCTCAGACAATCCCTCCAGGGGCCCATCCCTGCACCTCTGCCTCGTCTTCCAACACCTCACCCCACCGCCCGCCTCCAGAGCCCAAGGGTCCTGGCTCATTCGTCCCTTGGAAACCCGTGGAAACCGCCTGAGAAGCTGCCCTCTATCTGTAGTCCGGACACAGCCGAATCCCGTTCCTGAGCCCTCTACCTCACTGACCCAAAAACACCTCCAGGAAAAATTTCTACCAGGGGCCCCCAAACTGCATCCTCCACACCTCACAGGGCCTAGCACATAGTAGGTACTCAATAAATCATCACTGAATGAACGAACCAGAGACCTGCTGGCTTCCTGAAGCGGCTGGAAACCCCCCACCCCACCCCAGCTTTACACCAGCCAGAGGGAGGTACAAGTGAACCTAGCTGGGAGGAGGAGCACCCCTTCCAGCCAGGGGTCAGCCAAAATGTCCAGGCCCCACTCCCAGTGCCTGGTGGGAAAAGAGAAGCCCCTGTCCTCAGCTACTTCCCAGCTAGCTGTGGCCGATCCACAGAGAGGGGTTTCCAAGCCAGGCGCGGGCCCGGCAACCTCTGTGGGCACACCACCTGCCCACAGCATTCTGCCTTGGCGTCCTGCTCTGTTTGGACAAGTTCCGCTCACCGAGTGTTCTCAACAATACTCTTACACACCCCACGGCTCTTGTTGTGTTATGAAAACAAAACAATGCACGCTAAGGGAAAAAAGCTGGGGTGCGGGGCAAGTGAGTGGGGAACCAGAGCGTGGCACACACGAATCTCCTTCGGGTCTCTATCCTAAAGGGGGCCCCTTTGCAGCACACGCTGGGGCAATGGCCTGTGTCACCCGAACAATGACATCATAAGGGGGAGGAGGGGGGCTCAGAAACCCAGAGATGAGTAAATGGAAACTTGTGTTTTTATACCCAAGGGACAATATCCCACCTACTTCATACCGCCTGGGGCTGTGGCAAGCCCTCTTGCTGGGGGAAGCTTCTGGGTGACTGGTGGGCCCCATCACCCCCCTCCCCCACCACTCCTCAGGAGCACCCCAGAAACGTAGTCTCAGAAGGTAAGGAATTCCTGGGGGTTGTGGGGTGGACGCGGGGCTGGGCTCTATGGCTGGAAAAAAATCAAGGCAGCCTGGACTCCCCACCTACCCCATGCCAGGTACCCATGTTAGGGGAAGGTAAGGCTGGGGTGGAGAGCTGCAGGCACGAGCAAATTCTTACCTACCACCCCCGACCAAAAAAATAAGTTGTTTTTTTTTTTTTTTGTCTTTTGCAAGTTAAAACTGAGCTAATGACACTGGGTGGGGCTCCGTGTTGAGGACCTCAAGCAGCCAAACCAAAATTCACTTCCAGCCAAGAGCTGCTTGGCCCCACCATTTGGGGAAGGAAACTGAAAAAGTCATGAAAAGATTCTTTAGTGAACCAGGAAATAAGGCTGCAGTTAACATTTCAACTGAAGGTGACCCTTCTGGTCAAATATTTTTTTTAATAATAAAAATAACAAAGTTCTCAAACAGCCCCTTTCTTCAAGAAAATGGCCTAACAGTCCTCGTGGGAGTGGAAGGGGGGGGTTGAAAACCCGAAGAAACAACACAACCACAACAACAAAAATTCAGGGCTGGCCTCCTCTTAGACACTACCTTTTGCGAACAACTTTTTTTTTTTTTCTGGAGTTCTTCTTATAAAAGGAATGATGCAATTTCCTGTCTTATCCCAATATTTCCTGTTCACTTACAAGGTGAAAGTTATCACTGTTTTAAACTGTCCTGAACTCCACAAAAAGCTCCTTTTTCCATCCAGGGCCCCCATTCCCAGCACAAAATCTCCCCACCTTAGAAGGCAAACACCTTTTTTAGAGTTGGCTTCATTAAAATGTCTCCCAGCTCCGTGTGGCAGACAAAATCTCCCGGATCACAGCTTCCCTAACCCAGATCCCCAAGGACACCCCACAGGCAGACGTGGAAAGGGGCCGGGGGCAGCCCTAGCGTGTTTGGGTACAGCCGTCGCTGACCAAGTCAATGTTGCTTTCTTGGTATGTTAGCCACTAAATTGAGAACTGGACCTCAGCTGTTAATAATATCTTCCCGCTGAAAATAGCCCCAAGAGGAAGCCTCTCTGTGACAGTAGGCACCCGGCCAGACTCTGGGCTAGCCATTCAATCCCGCGCAAGGAAGATGGTAGGACCAGGAGTGACCTCCCAGTGGCCGTGAGGTACAGTAACCTTTCACGAGGCTCCTGCAAAGGGAGGGCCCCCGGGGAAGTCACCCGCCTCCCTCTGCAGCCCTATAAACCTCAGTGGGGATGTCACACAGACCCGGGGTCCCAAGCTTTGGGGGATGGGGACAGCCCCAGCATCGTTACTCAGTTTCCAATCCCCAGGCTGGCCAGACCTGGGGGGAAAATACTATCTGAGGCAGAGAGGACACCACCAGGGCACTCACTTCCCTTGCAAAAAGGTCAGGCTCGGAAAGAACCACAGGGAACTTTCCTGCCTCTCATTTCTGCAACCCACATGGAAAAGGGAAGGTCAAAAAAAGAAAAGAAAAAAAGAAAAAACAACACTGAGAAGTGCCCGCTTCTCCCCACTTCTTCAGGGAGTTAAGAGTTAGAGAAGACAGGCCCATCCACGGGAGCCCCTCAACCTAGGAGACCTCAGAGGTATTATGGGAACAAGCGCTTGTCAACAGTAGCTCCCAGGTACCGAACACAAGCGTCTCCATTTTTATTCTCTGGAATCACCGTTCTTGATTATCCAAGTATCAGCATGCATTTAAAAGTGACCATAGGGGGATGCCTGGGTGGCTCAGTCACTGCCTTCAGCTCAGGTCATGGTCCCAGGGTCCTAGGATAGAGTCCCACATCGGGCTCCTTGCTTGGTGGGGAGCCTGCTTCTCTCTCTGCCTCTGCCTACAACTCTGCCTGCTTCTGCACGCGCTCTCTCTCTGACAAGTAAATAAATAAAAGCTTTAAAAAAAAATGCTTTATAAAAAAAAAAAGTGACCATAGGTCACTACTTTTAAAAATTGGGGTAAAATACATGTAACATAAAATGTACCGTTAGTGACAGAGTGTATTCCCAGAGTTATGTAAGCATCAGCAATACGTACATGGTTCCAGAACATTCTTTTCGCCCCAAAAAGGGAACTCTGTCCCACGGGCCACTTTTACAATCTCATTAAAGGGCAGAATCAGCTGGAGGAAGGTGCCAAGTTAACACACCTTGTGAAGCTACTCATCAAGCAAAAATCCTATTTGAGAAGAGGTTCATTCAGTGAGATACTCAAATTCTTCGCTAGAGAGAATGACACCTGTGTGGCCACCAAGAGAAGGCACAAGAATCCACCCCCCCACCACCGCAGGAACACAGATCTCTCTGCCCCTCCTCCCAGGGCTTCCTCAACCTGTCAGCACCTGGGGAGCTCCACATCCTAGAAGCTCACCTGCACACCATGATGCAGAAGATCCCAGGGTGTCTAACACGCAGCAAAGTCTGGGACCACCACCCTAGGCCTCGTGTCCCCCCCACCTGCTTTACAATTGCCACTGTGGGTTCCAAGCCCAGACTGAAGCGAACGGCTCAGGCTGGCTGTCACGCCACACTGGCAAGAGCTGGATTTCAGGACAGCGACAGCAATAAATGCAAAAGCAGCCAAACTTGAGCAGGACTTTAGCATTTCTTCCCTTTCCGTTGTCCTACTGGCTTGGAGCTTGCCACAGAGCCTCCTCCCCCGCAACAGGTCTAGAAGTCCACCCTGCTACAGCCAGGCTCTGCTAAGGAAAGCTCGAAGGAGGGTGGTGAGATTTCATGTGCTAGACTACAGCCGGACGTGACCCTGGAAACTGGCCCTCACCTGGCCCTCTCCCCCTTTGTTGGGAGGCCCTGTTCTGCCTTGGTGACAGAATGCAGGAGGCTGCATTCTGGCCAGTTCTGGCCAGGAGAGCAGCCCAGATTTGCTCCAGAGAACTTCGTCTCCCTGCACTTAACCCCTGCCTGCCTACCTCATTCTTTCTGGGACAAAGGGGAGTTCATGAATGAACCCACATCCAGGGCTGAGAGCATGGCCCCAAGCGTTGCAGACGCCTGAGCTGCTGTCCAGGACTGGTCTTCACGGGGGAGTGGGTGTGCACCAGGTGAGCTGGTCCAGGCCCGACTCATTACCCTGGCCTTTAGGGAGCTGTGGGCTGGGTCCCTAGAGATCCAGACTGTCTGGAGTGAGTAGGCAAGGAGTTCACTCACAGTCCCATGTGCTGGTACAGCTGACTCTCCCCAGCGCCTGCTCGGATGAGCTCAGCCCTCCTTCTCCACCACCACCACCACCACCACCCCTGGCATTAGAGACCTCAGTGAAACCACAAGCTGCTTGTTCCCAGGCAGAGGAAGGAGACATGAAAAACAGACAGGCACCCAGGTCCAGATCCCCAGCGTGCCATCACCATTCCAAGCTGGACAGTAATAACTGTTCCCACGGAGCTGATGAACTTTGTTTAGAAACAAGATGGAATCATCTTTCCTAAGCTACTTGGTTTGAACCGAAGTTGACCATGGACTGAGCCAGAGCACATTTCCAGATTATATACAGCTAATTTTGACGACTTCCTTCTCTGTAGCGATCACAGATGCCAGCAGGGATCAGAGACAAGGAAGGGACAAGCTCCAGGAGCGCCCACGGACCTAAGCACACTCCCATCACCCGTAAGTGGGAACGAGAAGCCATACATGGTCTTTGTTGGTTTTGGGTTTTTTTAAATACATGGCTCTTAAGGCCCTCCCCTGGGCTGTTGGGACCATGTCTCTCCGATAAGCAGGACTCTGAACAGCCAAGAGTTGGGGCTCCCTCAACCGCACTCCCAACCCCTCAAGACACATCAGTACCACATCAGCATTGCCCTCCACTTCCTTCCTTGAATTCCACGGTGGCATCTCTCTGGGAGTTTAAATAACTACGAACTGCTAGCCTCCAATCCCAGCCCCAACTAAGGCCAGCTCCAGACAGGAGTACGCACAGGGAGGAGGACGGAGGACGGGTCAACCGCCCAGAACCTGCAGGGGAGAGAGACGGTGCTCCTCTAACCCACCCAGGACAGGACAGATGAGCTAAAGGAAAACCCCACAGCGAACTCCAGACAGAGACTGCAAAGATGGCAGCTTCTAGCACATGCTTTTGTATCACTGTACCACCAGGGATACAGGCAAAACTCTGGGAGCAAAATCCTCCCGCTTCCACCACCGGGCCAAACCCTAGAAGCTTCCCCTCTGCATCAGACCTCTCCCAGGCGGGTCCTCCCCAGGCCAGGACCTGGTCCAGCGTCAAGGGCCCACTCAGAAGCTCCATGCCTTTCAAAAGGCACCACACAAACAACTGAACTCGCGGCTGCCGAATCAGGGCCCAGAACCAATCCACAAAGCACCCCCCGCACTCCCAAAGCCCATCTCCTCGTGGAAAAGCTGCTCTGCCATCCACCTACCCCAGGTGAGAGGAAGGAACCCACGCCTCTCCCACAGCCTGCCTGGGGACCCCTGCCTGCTTATGCGCTGGTGCACAGTCGTCGATCTGTACGTCTGCAGCACGCACAAGCACACACACACACACACACACACACACACACACACACACAAAACCATACACCAAGCAATCCATCTGTCTCAGAGAGCCGGCTGTCAGAAATGAAAGTACAATCTCCTGGAACCGAGTCCCAGCCTTCTAAAAATGTGCCGTTTTCCCAGACTGAGGAAACTTGCAGGGGTGGGGCGTGTTTCACTGCGAAGTCCCGAAGGCCTGGGCCCATCGCCTCCCCGGCCAGACCCAAGCTGCAAGGCTGGATTCCAAACGCAGGCAGCGGGCCTGCGCCCAGGACTCCCAGCCACCCACTCCCCTTCCCCGCAGGAGAGGGAAGGGCCAGCCTCGGAGTCACCCCGGCAGTTCAGGAGGGGAATGCCTTTGAGCACACCCCCACCCCAACCTCCGAGGCACCACATTTTCACATGTGGCTGTTTTTTCTTTCCCTTCTTCCCTTGCCAAGAGAATCAAGCTCTGGCTCCCGCTCCCGACCTTCCCTCCCACCCTAAACTGAGCCCCATTCATGAAGCCTGCTCTCAGCCAGGGCAGGACAGGAAGGAAAACAGCACACAGGGCCTGTGAAAGACACACTCACAGAGGTTATTTCAAGGGGGAGGAAGGGGCAGGTCCTGGCGGCCGCTTTCACCGCTCCCCACCTTGACTGCCCGCTTGCCGCCCCCTTCCCGAAGCAGGCTCCCACCCTCTAGCCTCTGCTGACCCCTTGGGCAGCCTCGTCCCACTTGGCCATGGGCCCTGCCCCATTCAGCCACGCCACCACCACAGCCCCCACCAGCCTCATCCTCCAAGGTGGACACACCCAGGCCACCCCCCTCCCCTGATGGAAACATCAACTTGGGAAGGAGGAGGTTTGGGCTCCCTCCATCTCCCTCATCCTGGACCCGGGCCATTAAATCATCTTTTAGGAGGCACTCTCGCTCCGAAGGGCATAGCTCCGGGCTTTCTCCATGCCCATCACCTCCCCTCTTGACACCCCCAAACCACTGGGCACCAACCCAAAAAATCAAGTTTCTTCAATTTCCCCACACAACACATTATTAATAAACTGCTCCAACCCTGAACGGAAAGAAGAAAGAGCTCAAACTTTGAAGCCTTGGGAATTAGTAAATTAAGAGCTAAAATTCAAAACAAATGCTCTTTCATGTGGGGGGCCCCCTGGTCTTTTTCCTTTTGCAGTTTGGTTAAACCATTGGATCCCTTCAGAGACAACCGCTCCTCCCTAGCAGCTCCTTAGTGATCTAAATGGTTGCAATTACCTTAGGGGGCAGCAGTTAAGTCACTGTTTTACCCACACACCCCTTCCCCCGTTTGGGGAGGGCTTTGGGAACGTGAAGTCAAGCGCCCACCCATCTCCGACGGGGCTGCCTGGGGCATGCTGTGCTGTTGTTTGGCTCTTGGGCCAAGGGAGGAGAAGCTCGGGCTGGTGTCGTCACTTCCCCCAGCAGAGGAGACAGACAAGATGTTATCAATGAGACAACCCTTCCGAAAAGCCCCCCCCTTTCAAAAGCTACCACTTCCCTTGCTTATTTCATGTGGTTCGAAGGGGCTGGGGCTCCTCCCTACACATTCAAGATCTAAAAAATAATCCCATCTAATAACATCCTGAGTGTGTTCTTTTGCCCAGACCCTCTCCTCTTCCTGGCCTTCTTTCTTTCAGGAACTTTCTCCGTCTTAGAAAGCAGAGAAGACGCAGTTCACACGTTCCTGCAAATTGCCAAGTGTTCCCCGCTTCATCGCTCTGGTCCAGCCCCGTCCTCAGGCCCGAAGCCCCGCCCCCTCTCCGAGTCCCCCTCTCCTTCCTGCTCACTCCTCATTAGGAGCTTTGTGTAAACAAAACCCTCCTGTCCCAGACAACAGTCAGAGTATATTCTGCGCTGAAATAAAAACAAACAAGGGTCTTCCTAAAGGCGTCTTCCAAGCTCAGTTCCCGGGGAGAGCCTAGGAGGGTCTGGCCAGGATGAGCTGAGCATGACCGTGGCATGGAAGCAGCGCCTGACTCCCAGAAGTCACCCCACAGAAGGGGGTACACCACAGTACCCCCCCCCGAGATAAATTCTACTGCTTCCATCCAAGCCGTCATGATCCTATACCAAATGTCCCAAAGCAAGAAACGACAAATGCATGGAACTCTGTGGAATTTCTCCCCCACCCCCCCAACCCCCAGTCTACTTTGCCTCTTTGCTCTAGCGAGCTCTCAGAAAACCCAGTGATGCCATACTGGGGTGCAAAAATCAGGTGTAAATCGGATGTCTTCAGAAAAAGAGGAAAATGCTTCCCACTTACACTGCTCATGAGTTTCTCCAAGTTTATGACTCTCTTCTCCTGCCTCTCAAGGACAAGGATGCTCGGCTGCCCAATGCCCCTCCCTCAATTCCGTGACCCTTCAGCACTGGCATTCCAGGCCCTCCAGCACACCCATGGACCCTGAGGAAAAGCTTCCCTCCCGGGTAAGCCCTCTGAGATCTACAGTCTGCAGGGCCTCCATCCTGTGACTCCCAGGCACAGATATGCCCTAAGCTAGACCGGGAATGGCAACTTTCACAAAGGCATGGAGGACATCTATGCAGAATTCCCACCCGTTATCTCTCCAAGTTCCAGAAAGCTAGATCCATCCCTTTCAAGCTGCTCAATCATTAAGGACAAGTCGGTAAAAGATTTAAACCAATCAACTAATGAGACCCAAGTCAGCCAAGTACAACCCCCCTGAGCCAGTAGCTTCTTTCACAATAATCAGGAAACAGCACCCCGCCAGCCTGCAGCTGGCCCCCACTTCCTCATCCACAGAGCAGGCACAGGGGACTACAGAATGACCAGCTCAGGGGCCTAAGTCAACACGGATGCATCCAGTTTAAGCACATACAAGTGAGAATTAATCCCAAACCCGTGGGGACAGCAGCAGGCCACCCCCATTCCTCCAGCGTCCAGTCATTTCAAGAGGTCTTGAAACTGCCAGGAAAAATAAGGGGAAATGTCTCACCTGAAAGCCCCCCAGGGGCTAGATAATTCGTTCCCCCTGTTTCAGCGGAGGAAGGCACAGCATCTGGACAGTCCGCTGTGGATTTGAGAATGAAAGAGAAATAAATAAATACACAAATAAATAAAAACACCAAGATCAATTTTTAAGCACATTCTAAACAGCTTTAAAGAGAAACCACACATTCCAAGCAGCTGACTCCTGCTGCGACGCTGATTATTAACGGACTGCTCAGGCTTCGCTGCCCAGGGCAAGACAGACCACAGCACCTTGTCACCCGTCTGGGCTCCGGGCAGCCAGTTAATCATTGGTCAAGTCAGGCTCCATCACAGACTGGCTGGAAATTTCTCTTTTATTGCAAATCCCCCATTGAGAAAACCAGGTAGTTCCCAAGGTCAAAGAACGCCTGGGTTCTGTTCTCAACCCCCACTGCGGTCTGCCTACCAGCTATCGCTCGATCAAGGGTGAAGACTCTGCTCAGATCCTGGGGCCTCTCTGCCACTCCCACAGACCAGTCTCTCCCTCATCTTGTGAAAGATAAACTTCCCAGTTCTTTAGGACTTTTTCAAGACTGCCCTTGGGCTAAAAAAGTCCTTTTTTTTGTTTTTGAATCTTATTTATTCCAGGCTCCCTGTCCACGCCTCGCTGAGCAGGGAGTCCAATGTGGGGCTCGATCCCAGGACCCTGGGATCACGACCTGAGCCAAAGGCAGACACTTAACCAACTGATCCACCTAGACCCCAGCTTTTCCCTTTATAAATGACGCGTAAGTAGTATGGGAAAGCGTACACATCTCAGAACCACTCCGTGAATCCTACTCCTGTACATGCCTGCATAAAGCCACCACCACCAGATCAGGACAGAGAACATCTCAAGGCTCACAGCTGGAGGGGAAATACCTCCTTCCAGGACTGGTCCAAACTCCTTGTCTCTAAAAACCTTCGCGGGCAGCCCCAGACCTGTAAGCCTCCCCCACCCCCCCACATCCGCCTTCCCTGTCCTCGGCTCCCATAAAATCTTTCTGGCACCCAGCACTTGGGAGTTCCCTTCTGCCGTCTTTGCTGATCGTTTCCCTTCAGATCCCACCTGTCCTAGCCAGACTAGAAGCTTCTCTTCAACATCTGTCACCCTCGGGTGCTCAGCACAGTGACCTGAATGTTCACGAGGATCATTAATGACAATTCTACCTGAGAAATAGACTTGACAGTCTCCCTCCAAGCAACTAAACAAACAAACAAAAAAAGTCTCCAAACCACAACTAATTACGCCATGAAACAAAGATACACAAGACCCTGTAAGCTGTGTCACGCACCACTAACAATGCCAAACTTCCAGAGAGCCCTAGAAAAAAGCTAGCTCAGGAAAGAGGCTTCCTGGTGTCACCCAAGCACACAATTCCAGCCCCCCAACCACCCCAGGTGACCAGCAGCATGTCCCCAGGGTAGTGTCCTAACCAGCTTCCCACTGGATCCACTTGGCCAGATGGGCCAATAGAAGCCAAAGTCAAGAGCAGCCCGGAGGCAAGGAGCCCATCAACAGTCTCTATTCCCCTCCTCAAAGAAGAGGTGAGGGGCTGAGCAGGGCTTAACACAGGACCCCAAAACCACCACCTCTGGGTTTCTCCCACCTGCCCCTGCATTTCTCTTTGTGGCTGGAAGAACAACTTTTCAAAAATTCTCACCAGGGGAAGGGGGAGCGCAGGCGCCGCAGCAGTGGGCAGGGGAGAGAGAAAAAGATGGCGTGTAATCTCGTTTTATCAGGGTGAAGTGTAATTCCTAACAGGAATATACAGTTTTACAGGATACACTTAATCAAATGCAAAACAATAGGGGGAGCAGGAAATGGAGCTGCTTGTTAACTGGTGGAGACCCTACGCTGTCTAAACTACTTTGATGGCCTTCACCATGTTCTAGAGATAGGCCCTAGCTACCCACAAGCGGAAGACACACCTCCCCCACCCCCGTTAAAGATGACAACTGATCCACAGCCACGGCCCCCTGCTCTCCTTCAGTTTTGGCTGGCTCGGTCCCAGGGGCCAAGTGTGTTTCAAAGGAAGAGCCCAGCATCTCGTGGGGCAGAGCTGGGACCACATTCAGGGTGTCAGCCCCGCTCAGATCAAAGGTAAGCCAGGTCGGCACCGACAACCATAAGCGTTTTTATGAAATGGTGCTCTGCCCTTCTACAGAGCCTTTGATCTCAGGAGGGATTTACAAACATTAATTAAGCCTCCCTACCACCCCTGTGAAGTAGCAAAGTATACCTGTTCGACCCGCACCCGGGTAAACTGAGGCGTCCCTGACAGTCCAAGGGGCCACCCAGTGAGAGCTGGGCCATGCCCGAGAGCTCATCTCGCCCCTCCCAGAGCTCTCCCTCCCCCGGCATCCCCGGCCCCCGAAGGTAGTCAGGCCAAAAGTCCCAGCATCCAGCCTGACCTCGAGCTACACAGCCAGGGGCTCGCAGCTTGTAAAGGTCCAAGAGGCCACACACCTCCATCCCTCACCCACTAAAAATTCCAGCAAGACAGACCTCCAAAGTTAGTGTCTCGGTCTCTGCCCTGTGTCACCGCTCTCCCAGGCTGCACACACACACACACACACACACACACACACACATGTTCTAGGCCATTCCTGGCTCTCACCCATCGTTAAACATTACCAAGCACCCAGTTAAAGTGCTGGGTTCTCTGGGAGGAAGACAGTCCTTAAAAGACGCTAACCTGGGGACCAGCCAAGGAACAAGCTGTTCAGAGGGTACAAGGTGAGGGAGCTGGAGATCCAACTTCTCTCACCAAGAGAATGATTCCTGGAGAGCCTGGATGCTCTGTCAACTTAGTTCTGAGCTTCGTTAAGGGGCACCAGAGCCAGAGGAGCTCCAACCCCACTCCCTGCCAACCACAGCTGTACCCTCAATGCACCAGCTCTGCCCCCTATCACAAGCCCCATGAACCCTGGGGACAGCACAATCCATGGCATCAGAATCATTCACATTTTTAGACAGGCACATCACCAGGCCTGTAGAATGAATGAATGAACCAGTTAATGAGCCAATGAATGAATCATTTAACTCTTCACTCTTTGATCTAGATTTAAAGAGGTTCGGAAAAGTTAAAAGGCATGCGTTAAGAAGTAAAAACAGGGCTAGATCCCAGACTTCCCAACTACGCTTTGGAGGACTGATCCACCTAGTGGGTACCGATCACCTGGGTCCCCAGCCTACTCAAGTAGTTGTCTCCAGCAAGGACCCCCTCCCACCGCCCACCAGTCAAGCCCTCTCTGCACCATCAGATACAATCCGGAGGACACAGGGAGCGGAGCCCACAGAGCACTCCCCTCAGCAGCCCCAGACCATAAATCAACTGCTACTCTGAAACAGCACGTCCTTATCCCTTGTGGGAAGGGAGGGAGTCTTCTTGACTTCAAATAGCCCCAAGTCCCAGCCATCTTGCCCCTAGGTTCAGTTAATGTCTCTTTCCCGGAAAATCCTGTTGGTTTGGGACCACCCGGCACCCAGTCTAGAAGCTACCCCAGGACGGCCTGAACCACAGCAAAATAGGAGCTCCCAGCTTTAAGCCCTGGAGTTCCTCCAAAGGCTGCAGAGGTACCAGGCCCCAAAGGCCTCTCTTCCCAAGCTGGAGACTTCCCAGAAGGGATTCTCTTAGCTGTGCGACTGGCTAAGATTTTAACAGTTGTCCATTGTAAAACCTTGTAACTGGTTCTCACCTAATCACCCAAGACCAAAAATCCAGCCTAGAGCTCAGACGCTTAAGAATGCAATGAGCTGATCTCAATTCCCCAGCCAAGTGTTCTCCTCCCCCGTGCAAAGTGTAGACAAAAACCTGGGGCAGCATCCCATCTGTGTGTGTGACTTCAAGGCCCGGGTCCCTGCCCTATCTCCAGCCCCACCATTCCCAGACCTGGCTACCCGCCAGGGTATGAAGACAATTCTTGGTTGGGGGGGTGGTTTTGCCCCTTTAACCACCTCCTGCCCCTACATAACAGCTCCTTTTTTCATTCTTTTGTTTTTGTTTTGTTTTGTTTTGTTTTAAACAAAACGTTTTTGGGTGAGTAACCAGCTGTTTGAGTTTCCGATTGGCAGGCTAATCACTTCCTATTGGCTGATCTTGAAAACTTTTCTCCCCCTTGGAAATGGCACACTCCTGTCTTTGTGGCTTCTCTGTTTACACACATTTTGCTACCTAATGTCAACACTTGCTAATGAATAAATCTATCACTCCACTCACAGAAAATGAAGTCCTGGCCTGACAAGAGGACTGCCTGCATCCATCCTATGAACGGATTTATCCTCATGTCCCTGCAGGAGACCCAAGACGACACCCTCCCTTTCTATGCTTTCAGGTTTCCACAAGCATTTATCGACCCCTAGTAATCTTTACTCCTGGGACCAAGGTGAATGGTCTTTCTCTCCTTTATGGATCCCCTCCAGATGGGAAAGATGAAGTTAAAACCAGAACAGGGCAGAGATTGGCCCCTTGTAGGACGAACCTCACAAACACTGGGTCTCGATATCGAAGCCCAGCCAGAAGCCCAGCCAAGCTCCGTTCGTGGTGATGTTTGTTACAAATACACAAAGCCGGTTATCTCCTCATTAATGACCATTTATCTGGTGTTTTGTAAATCGAAAGCAAAATATCTCGGGCTTTGCAGGCAGTGGTTAGCCCAGCACCAGGCAGGCAGCAACGCCTCCCGACTTCAGGGAGCGGAGGAGTCCCGGGAGGGCTGGCTGCAGAGCACAGGCTTCGGTTACACCGTTCATTAAAGTATTTAATTTATGACAACGCCCCAGCAAAACTTTTAATTAGTGGGGGGAAAGGCCCAACGGCCAAAACTCATGAGGCGGAAGGACTTGTGGAATTCCAAGAGAGAACTGGGGCCCAACCCTTCACGTCTCCTGCGCCCAGAACCTTGGCCAAACAAAAACGTCACAAGGGTTGCAGTTTTCAGGTACCAGGACATGGGCCTGAAGGCCCAGGTTACACACAGTCCCTGCTTTTCAGGGGGTGAATCCCTTCTCCCCTCACCGTGCAAGAAGGGGCTCGAGGACACTGGAGCCCATCCCTGCTGGCACTCCCGGGTCCCAGTTTTCGCTGCCCCGCTGCCCCCTGGCACTGTGTGCCCCAAGGGTGAGCCCCTGCCCAGCCAGCCAGCAGCTGAAAGCAGACGACCGCAATGGGGCTGTGCCAGTCTCAAATGGGCTTCCGCTCTGGCCCCGCGCCACCCAGTGACAAAGCAACAGGCAGGCAGAGCTATGCTAAAAACTCGTGTAGTCCCAAGAATTCTGAGAAAACCCAGGGACGAAGTGACTTCCAGGTGTCCTCTGCTTCTGTCGCCTTCACTTGTTTTTGTTTTGTTTTATTTTAGAGCGGAAAAGTGTCCCAACCTACGGGCACAGAGGCACAGTAACAGAAAAATCATTTCCCTGATAAAACATGTCTACTGGCCAGGTAGAAAGGCTTGTTTACAGATTTTCTAACCTCTTACTTTCAACCAAAGCCTTCCCTGCCCCTTTGAAACAGTCTTCCCTCTCCTCAAATTATCCATTCTTCTCACTGACTCTTCTGGCACTCACAAGGTCTGCATTTTCCCAGCAACCTGTCCTATTTGGCGCTGGAAGACACTCTGCGTGGATCAAATTCCACGTGTTAAAGCTGAGCCAACACTGGTGAGAGTGAAAATACGTTAAAAAAAAAAAGTAACAAAACGTTAAGGAACACCTTTGCAAAAAAGAAAATCGAGATAGACATTCATTCACGCGCGCGCGCGCACACACACACACACACACACACACACCCAACCCAGCCACAACAAAAACAGAAAAATCCACCAAACTTCCAACAGAGGAAGCCCAGAATCACCTCGGGGCAAGCCCAGCGCCTCCCCAGAGCCGCTGCCTCGACAGAACGATCCGCGGTCTAGAGGCTCCACGTCTAACTTAAGATAGGAAGGATATTTTTAAAATCATCCACTCACCAGTTGGTTTGAGAAAATCCATCGGGTATCTGGAGTAAGGAGGAGGGGGAGACTCTGGAATTAAAAAAGTAAGAGAAAATAAAGGCCGAGCCATGAGAGAGAGAGATAGAAACTTACGATAACAGAGGCATTCTTTCAGCCCAACTGTTTGTCTTAGCTGTGGGGGTTGGAGGCAGGGCCGCGAGGCGGTGATTGCCTTGATATTTAGCTGTCAGATAAACAAAAGAGGCCGCCTGGCGCCAGCCTCGGCGCTCCGCTCCTCCACGTCTGCAGCAGCCCCGCCGCCGCGCTCCGCCGGCCCGGCTGGAAAGCACCGGCTCGGCCGGGGCCGCGCACTTCACAGTTCACGGGGCGGGGGAGGGACAAAGCCCCCTCCCCTTCCCCAACCCCGACTCCGTCCTCCTGTCCGCCTGCCCGCCGGGGGCGCCAATTCACCCCCCGCGACCCCCCGCCCCCGCCGCACACGCGCGCAGAAAACTCGGGGATCCCCTTTCCCAGCCCACCCGGGAGACGCGCCCCAAGTGCGCG
Source organism: Mustela putorius furo (assembly GCF_011764305.1). Classification (NCBI taxonomy): domain Eukaryota; kingdom Metazoa; phylum Chordata; class Mammalia; order Carnivora; family Mustelidae; genus Mustela; species Mustela putorius. The sequence goes on from NW_025422010.1 coordinate 41,927,064, forward strand.
GGCGAACTTGGGAGGATCTGCGGGAGCCCGAGGCACATCCCCCGCGGCGCACAGAGACGTGGAGAAACGGGAAGCGGTGGAAAAGGCTGAAGGAGGCTGGGGTCTCCGAAGGGAGGCCGAGGCTTGGAGGAGCAGGGGACAGACCACCTTACAGTCGATTCTCTGCTTTACTGTACTGGAAGGGAAAATGCTGAGGATACCCAACTTCTGACCACTGGCTCTTTTCCATTCTGACTGGCGGACTTGAGCGTGAGAAACCCAGCTGGGCCTCCCATCCTAACCCCCTCTGCCCCAAGACCCCAGGGCTGCGCGGCCAGGGAGGATCCCGACTTGACGCTCCTTGTTTACTAAACGCACAGAGACTCCCAGCCTCTACAACTCGCTTCTCCCAACCTTCCTTGGCGGGCTTGGACAGAATCCAACTCGGCCACACACCTCAACGCTTTTCCGGGTGCATGGGAGGCGTGACCCCCACTTCTCTGTGCACACCCAGCTGATGTGGAAATAAAAGCAACTCATTTTTAACCGCGTGCCTGGGAAAAATGTGCCTAGACAATGCCCTCAACCCACCTAGGGGCAGCAGAGCAAAAGAACCTGGAAGGGAACCCCCAGGAAATGCCCTTGCAGTTTCCCCGTGTTCTGTTCTCCACTTTTGTCCCCAAAATCTTCCCAGGAGAGAATGTACACCCTTCCCAACCAGCGCGCGCGCGCGCGCAAACACACACACACACACACACACACACACACACACGCCCCGGGGGGTTAGGGGGTTCTTCCACTTGTGCGCCAGCGGAAGGGAAGGGAGGGGGTGCGCGCAGATCAACTTCTTACCTAGTTCGCAGAGTCGGCTAAGGTGATGGGGGTTGCAGCACACCAGCTCGGGGTTGATCTTCCCGTAAGATTCACAGCAACACAGCCTCTTGACTTCCGAGGAATGCCTGAGATCCGGCCACCTGAACACTTTGCACAGCAGGAGGGGGAGCGAGTAGGACGAGGGCGGCTGCGCGGGCTGCGAGCCGGCGGGCGCCCCCAGGCCCAGCCTGCAGTCCAGGCGGCCGGGCAGCAGGAGGCACGCGGTGCGCGTACCGCCGCGGGACTCCACGGCCTGGAGCAGCAGCTCCAACTGCCGTTCCTTCAGTTTCTTGAGCACCGAGTGCGTGAGCGCCTTCAGATCCGCCTCGGCGCCCCCGGCCGCGCCGGCGCCCGTGGCTGGGGGGTGGGGATGGTGGTGACCTTTGGCACCTCGGACCGCCTTGCCCAGGCAGCAGCCAGCCCTGCCAGCGCCGCCGCCACCGGCCCCATGTGCCCGGCCGTCCGTCGCCCCTTCTCCCCGCAGCTCGCCGCCTCCTCCGCCTCCCCCCGCGCCCTCCTCCTCGTCCTCGCCGCCGGGCGCACGGCTCCTCCAGAGACGCCGGACGAGCGTAGATCGTTTGGTCCTGAACATGCGGGGCGAGGAGGCGAGGAGAAAAGTCGTTTGCCGGCTAAGGAGCGAACATGACCTCCGCACACCATGAAGAAGTCGGGCGCCGAGTTGGGGCAGCAGGCGCAGGCGATAGCAGCAGCAGCAGGGGCCCGGGCAGGAGCGGCGGCGGCCCGAGGGGCGCTCCGTGGCATGCGCCAGTCTCCCGGAGACCGGGGCGCGCGCGGGGGCCCGGGGGCGCCCGCCGGGGCTCGGGGGCCTGCGCTCTGGCTGCCCCACCCCGCGCGGCCCGCGCCGTGCGCGGCTCTCGGGCCCCGGAGCACCCCGGAGGAACGCGGCCGCCGCTTCCCTGGGGGCGGCGAAGCCTACCCCAGTCGGCGCCTCCCAAAAAAGAGGCCCCCCCGCAGCGGCTCCCGAGAGTCGGGCTCGCCAGCCTCGGCTTCCTACATGGAAGATCCGCGGGGGCAAAAAACGAAAGACGTTCGGCTGGGCTGCTGGAGGGAAGAAAAAGCCTCTTTCCCCCTTGCTAAGCAACTTAATTTGGGGGTGGGGAGAACAAGCAATTAAAAAAAAAAAAAGCAGGCACGCGATTTATTTTTTTCCTCTATATCCTTAGTAACCGGATCTCCTCGAATTCCGTGCACACGAAGACTCGGGGGAGGGGGCCGAGTGGACTTCACCCCGCATGAGATGTCTGGCGAAATAGGAAGGCTCTCAAAAATCTAAGAACCAAATATGCAAAGCCCAAAATGAAAAACACCACCTCCTCGCACCCCCGGAGGTCTGGGGGCGTCCGGCTGGAGCTAAGGTTTAAAAAAAGAAATGTTTACAAAGTAGAACAAGACGTTTGAGGGGTGGAAAAAAACGTATCCACGAGTTACATCCCCCTTTTTTCCTTACAGAGCCCCGCTGGTCTTCCTCTCCTTTTCTTCTGCCAAGAAAAAAAAAAAATCGTATATTTTTTTAATCCACAGAAAGCTCTGGCTAGGCTGCTTCAATCCGCGGCATCTGGGTGTTTCAGGGGAGTCTGGTCTTTCCTCCTGCGCTCCCGGGGGCCCCGGTCCTCGGCGGGGACTTCCTCGGGGCTGGCGGGGGCGCAGGGGCAGAAGATGCTGCTGCTGCGGCGGCGGCGGCGGCGGCTGCGCCCGGCGGGGCTGACAGCGCGGGGGAGGGCGGCGCGGCGGCGGCGGCGGGCCCCTGGCGGGTCGCGCGCTCTCGCCCTCCTGGGCGCAAGCTGTTCACTGACGCGGGGGCCGCCGGCGCCCCCTCCCCTAGCCGCGCCTGGCCGCCGGGACTCCCCGCAGGAGCTGCTCGCCCCGACCCGGCTGCGGCGGCAAGGAGGCCCGGGTGTCCTCACGCCGCCTCCTCCACCAAGACTCTCCTCGTCGCGCCCGGGAGCCTCCTTGTCCCCCGTCCGCCCTCTCCTGGCGCTCGGGTCCTTCTGCCGCCGCCGGGGGCTCGCCGCGCCCCACTCAGGGTCTCCGGGGCCGGACGCTCGGCAGCTCGGCGCCGGCGGGCTGGCTCTGTCTCGGGCAGCTCTCTCCCGCGCGGCGAGCGGACCGAGCACGGCGCCCGGCTGGCTCGGCTGGCGCGGCTTGGGGACAGGGTGCTCCGTGCGCCGAGCGAGTGAGCGAGTGTGCCCGCGGCTCGCTGCCTCCCGCAAGGCCTCCCGCCCCCGCCCCCTTCCCTCCCCCTTCCTCCCCCTTCGCTCCCCCGCCCCCAGCCGCCGCCACCGCCGCCGCCGCCTCCTCCCCGCCCCCCGCTCCCCCCCCCTCGGGCCCTCTGCTCTGCTGGTTCCACTGCGCAGTGGCGCGCCCGGCTCCGGCCTCGTCACGTGGCCGTCTAGACACCCTGTCGCTTTAAAAAAAAAAAAAAAAAGCGATTGTGTTTCGCAAACAACAGATCGGGTTTCTAAAAGCTATTTCTCCCCCCGCCCCCCCCGTCACCGCCACCCCCTCCCCAGCCTGCAGAAGGGGGACCACGGTGAGGGGGGTGGGTAAAGGTGGGGAGCCTTGCAGCTCCCAGAATCGATTAGCCCTGGCAGGATCAGAGAAGAAACGGGAAGACCCGACAGCACCGAGCGGGCTTCGCCGGCAGGTTTTGGAGCGGAACGAACCGGTCGGTGGCCCGATTTAGACCCAGCCCGGGAAGCTCAGCGGTGGCTGTCCCGCGCGCGCTCGCCCTAGCGCTTCATTCATTCGTTTTGTTTTAAAGGCCCTGGCGGCGGATCCCCTGGCCGCGCGGGAGGGAAGGGGGAGGAGAGCGCTGTCTCCGTTCAGAAGACATTTACACCGGACTGGACCCAGGCCCTGGGAAGTGTGCGCTGGAGGGAACAGCCGGGCAGCCGAGGGCGGGGAGGCGGCGCGAATGTGACCTCAGCGGCGGCCGCGCGCTCCCTCCCGCCCTCTCCCGCTCCGGGCTCGGGTTTCTAGGACTGCCTGGAGAAGTGTGTCTTGTGCACAGCTCTGGAATGCATTTGGCAGGCTGACGGGCTGCGAGGGGCAGCATCCAGGCTGGAGAAGGGGCGGGGGCGGGGGGGGGCGCTCTCCAGCCCGCCGCCGGCAGGTTTCCTCCGGAGCCCGGAAGACCTCCGGCACCCCGCCTCCCGGCGCGGGAAGGTTACCTTTCCTAGCCGACCTGCCTGGGGCATGCATATGCATGCGGGGCCTGTTTCTGAGCCCTTCTCGGCCCCGAAGCTTTCAAGGTGCTTAGGGTCATAGAGTTTATCGCCTGACCCCCTGTTCGGGAGAAGCACAGACCCAGCTGGCCGGTTACTGCAAGGAAATGGGTAAGGCCTCCGAACGCACAGGACCAAGATGCGTTTATTTCGTGAAAGCTGATGGTACTGGGAAGCGAAATGATTTAAATATATACACATCACTATTGACGAGGCCACTAGTTGGCATGGTGATCTAACCTCACAAATTATTCAGTGAAATAAAAAAATTTTAAAGTCATTTACAATTGTACTATCAGGACAATAATAAAACTCATGGGGATGAGATGAACGACGAATCTTTATAAAAGGTAAAACGTACTATTTTCATTATCCCAGCTAAATTATACGTTCTTAGAAGGAAAAGGGATAAATAGCTTTACAACCCCTTCCCGTCCAGCAACTTCAGAGGCCCATGATTTACCATACATCCTTAGTGAACATTTAGGAATCAATTCAGGACAACACAAAAGGGCATTTGGATCACTCCCCCCAAATCTAACAAAAGCACCTTTGGAGGTAAAAATGTGAGAGAAAATCAGCGACATCGATTACAGGATCATCTCCAGGGAAGGGAGTCCTGAAGCTTATTCACCGTCGCAGAAATGTATGCAGGAGAGGGCAGAGCTGGCATTTTAAACATTTACTTTGAAGGGCCACATAGCTGCAGTTGCATAAGATCATAATTTTATTGTAAATAAAAATGTTTCCTATTGAAAAGGGCACTGAGACTGTGGGGGTGGGGGGGTAACTTTGTAAAGAAGCACCTTGCAAAGACACCAGCCCAGAAGGACGTGGTCGGAGGGGAGGTTTGGCTCTGGGTGATCCTATCATCACACGTGGGAAAGACAAAAGAGACAGAAACCAGATTTCTGGGAAATGTATAATATAACTCATCTTAGAAGGGCTTCTTAAGAATCCCAGACTGGAAGTCAGAAAACCTGGTTCCAGGCTGGGGCTCTGCCCTCCTTGTGCAATAACTTGCACCAGTGGGGATCCTCACGTTCAACTTAGACTTGGCAGGGATTAAAAAGCTTTCTGGCAAGTTTCCTGCCCTCTCAGGGTCCCATTCCTTCTCTCTGCTCTGGGCCTCGCTGGAAGATCTTTGCTTTTCAAGAGAGGCTAGGCAAGGCTGCAAAGCGACAAGAAGACATAAATAAACAGAGAAATCAAATGTCATAATTCTAATGAACCATCTCCGCTAAGTGGAGAACGTGCAGAGTCTTTGAGAAATCTGGCCAGTGGTGCCAATACTCCGTGATGAGAGGCCAGAGCACTCACACAGGGCAGGTAGGCTTAGTGGGTGTTTCAGGAGCTGAATCTGACGTCACAGCTTGTCTGAGTAGAACATGCATATACTTGCAGAGCTATGTTCCCATATAGTGTAATTGTGGGTGTTTGAATTCAGGCGTCGCCTCTGCCTTACCCTCTGTGCACAGCTTTCGTCCATTTTACTACCCTAGGGAGATGAGGGGTGGGATGAAGGACAAGTTAGCTACAGTGAATGATTGGTCCTGCTTTATGGCTCCCGGGCAACCCCTGAATCAGTCGACATCCCCAAGCCTTCCTGAGAACCAGCCCCACCCCGCAGCATTCTTGTTCCTTTCCTTTCCAAGAAAGAAGCCTGGCCATGGAGGACCTCCTGGCTGGCTGGTGTGCCTAGAAAGGGAGTTCCTTTCCTTTCCACCGGAGTAAATGAGACCGACAAGCACCCCGTTTCAAACTATTCTGATCCTTGAGGACGGGGGGGGGGGGGGGGGGGGAGTTTAGGAGTTCACCAAACTATTGTGAATGAGTTTGATTCTAATCACTTGCTGGCAGGGAATATGGAATAAAATCTCTCATTTGCAGTTGTTTATTTCCTGTTGTGGCTTCTATTTTCATCTTTTAGTCACTTTGGTGATAGTAATCAAACCCTAATCACGGTGCAGCCACAAGTCACAGAGACCAAAATAACTTGCAGCAGAGTTCTGACAAACAAGGATGGAGTCAGCTGAAGACCTGGCTACTTCATCACTGGCCGCCGGCCCCCGGAGGACGGTGGGGGCTGCCACTTGACTGACCGCCCGGCTGAGCATCTAGGGGCAGGAGGAAACTGGAGGGAAGCTGGTCCAAGGCCCCTGGGCTCCCAGCAGTCGGGGGCCTGGGCGTGCACGAGGAAGACCTGCCGCCCAGCGGGCGGACGCAGAGGAGAAGCAAGCGGACCCTCCACACTGTCAGGGGAGGGAAAGTAGGAATGAAAGAGACCCTGCCAACTCCACACCTCCAGGCATCCGTCCACCGAAGCCAGCTTCTTCCTTTCCATCCTTTCCTCATCGCTGGCGGTTCCGGGAAGAGAGGAGCCCGGAGGCCCCAGAGCACATGTGGGTGGGTGTGCGCTGGTAGGGCTGAGGACAGGGGTGAGGCAGGGAGGAGGATTTTCTTCTAGCAGAAGCCAAAAGACGAAACCGTTGAAGAGGCCAAGAAAGTGTTGGAAAATATCGACATTTCTTGCACAACCGTCCCCTGAAAAATGTGTGAGTGAGCTCTAAACCATCCTGAGCTGGCAGCAGGACAGATGGAAGCCATGGTTCATGCACAGAAGACCGCACGGGTGAGGCCGATGTGACAATCGGCGCTTCTTGGCTTCTCTTAGGAGAGCAAGAACGTAAGTGAATGAAAATGCATCTAATTCACAATCCTATAGAGATGTGATACGCCCCAACTCATCAAATATTCCTGCAGCACAGACACGCTGTCAGCTGATCCATACCATTTGCCAGAATGAGAAGAACATCGTTATGGAGGAATGAGAGAAACAGCCAGAAAAAGTAAAGATCGAGGACCACAGAGCCATCCAGATACATCGTCGTGTAGGGGATATGGTTTCCTCCAGGGAGGGGCACCAGCCGACCAGCAGAGTGGACTGGGAAACCGCCACAGAGAACTTTCTGTACTTGATGAGTTTGGGCACCACGTGAATGTGTTACTTATTCAAAAAAATAGAGATTTCATTATTTATTATTATTATTATTTTTTAAAGATTTTACTTATTTATTTAACAGACAGAGATCACAAGTAGGCAGAGAGGCAGGCAGAGAGAGAGGAGGAAGCAGGCTCCCTGCTGAGCAGAGAGCCCGATGCGGGGCTCGATTCCAGGACCCTGGGACCATGACCTGAGCCGAAGGCAGAGGCTTTAACCCACTGAGCCACCCAGGCGCCCCTTCACGATTTATTATTATTATTATTCTTTAGAAATCCCTGCCTGCTTTTCTCATTTCCTGAAATTTGCTGTTCTGATGTCCTTGTAGAAAAAGGGCTAGTTGGCAAGGTCCCATGTGGAAGTGAGGCCGCAGACAGCTTCTCTCTCTGTGGGGCAGTTACTACAGGAAGGCCGATGACAACAGAGGCCAATGTGTCATCCCAGACGGCATGGGTGGAGGCTGCCTCGTCATGACCCTGGCAGGAGTCACTGAGGAAACACGCCAGTCCTAATCAAAAGTCATTCTAGATATCAGTCAGGTGCAAGTTCTAACCCAGGACGGAGGGCCTCGTAAAGACTGATGTGCGACGACCAGAAGTGCAGGAAGGAGCCTGCCCCATGTTCTGCCCCTGAGAACATGAGAGCTTTGCTTTTTAGAACAAAGTGTGTCCACATGCGTCTCCATCCAGTCAGCCAGCATTGATTCCAGACGAGACCGCTAAGGGATCTAAGGTTGGTACCAAAGAGCCTATGCCCTCAAGAATGATCTAGAAGGGGGCTAGAAGTAGGGAAATAATCAGCCCTCACCAATCGTGACCAAAGCTTCCCCTGTCAGTAAATGCAGGCGCTTGCCCGAAGAATGGAAAACCAAGCCATTTATTCTGTCTGGGAGGGAGAGGTGCAGAAAGCTTTCTCAAAGAAAGAAAGATTTTAGACTAACTAGATGGGCTAAGATGACTAACCGGGCAGAGGGGCTCAAGGTATGAACGGTCACATTCAAAAGGGAATCACGAAAGAAAGAGACAAACTGTAGTTTTCTGCCAACTTAGAGCTAACTCCTCAAAACCCACGCCGTGCTCGTCACTGCGCGTGTACCACTCTGTCTAAAAACAGCCCTGAGCCTCAGGAAGTCCGTGATGGAGGGGAGGCCCCTGCCGTCGGTGTTCTGGGGATCATCTCCCTCAGAATAAAGCTTTTTTCATAGAAAGGGATGGCAGGACCCACACTAGAACATCTGAGTTACAGGAAAGCTTCTCTTCAAATAACTGGAGAAATTTCCACGATCTCCCCTTCTCAGATCAACAGCTGGCCTCACCTGTGTGGGACTGGTTCGTGTCACAGAACGATGCCAGTTTCAACACAAGGGGAAGGGAACTTCCACAGTGAAGTAGGCCTCTGACAGCTCAGAAATGGGAGTTCTTAAGCTAATGCTCTCAAATGCCAATGGCAAAAAATTACTATTCACCACTGCAGCATACGCAGACATACGATTTGGATGATTTGCACAGGCACTAAAAAAATATTTTAAAGACAGCAAAGTAGGGGTGTCTGAGTGGCTCCATCCATTGGGTGTCTGCCTTTGGCTCAGGTCACCTCCCCAAGGTCCAAGGATCAAGTCTCACCATGGGTCTCCCTGCTCAGCGGGGAGTCTGCTTCTCCCCCTCCCTCTGTCTCTGCCTCTGACATGTGCTCATTTGCCCTCTGTCTCTCTCAAATAAATAAATTAAAATCTTCAAGATATTCAAGATAAATAAATATATAGACAGCAAAGCAAGAAAATAAACCTTGAGCCTAACTTGGACGCCCCTTAAGGAGCCCTGGAGTTATTCCCTGCTGTCCAGGCCTCAGGCAGCACAAAGTGGGGGGGGTGGGGTCAAGCGTGGGGGAGAGGGAGTGTCTTCATTTGGGCCTTCATTTTGACCTTAAACTTTCTAGCTCCTATCTCCTTTCCAGCTTGTTTGCTCTCCTCTCAGGAAAAAGACCCTGAGGGTCAAAGCATCCTGTGATGCTTCAAATCTACCCCCTCAAGCTATGAGGACTGCCCGGAGCCAGCAAGACCCCGCCCTCGACTGACCCTGAGACCTTGATGGATTTTACCTTCACTGTCTACCTGCAGGCACCCACCTACCATTGCCCCACCTGGTGCTTGCAGAAACCTCAAGTATTTCCAGCCCTTCAGAGACAGTCTTTGAGATCATGCACCATCTTCCCAGGATGGGCCTCCCTGAAATAAATTCTTATTTCACCACGCTTTTTTCCTCTGCCTCTGGATTTTTGACAGCAGGGAGTGGCTGGACGTGATCTGTATGGGACCCCCTCCGTCTCTTGCACCCCTGTGCTCTGGCTACAAAGCCACAGTGAAAACAGATGCTCCGTCCCACCAAAAAATAAAACAAAACAAAAACAGATTTCCTGCTCCTGGTAGAATTGGATTCCTGGGGCACCTGGGTGGCTCAGTGGGTTAAGCAGCTGCCTTCGGCCTCAGGTCATAGTCTCAGGGTCCTGGAATCGAGCCCCAAATCGGGCCTCTGCTCAGTGAGGACCCTGCTTCCCTCCCCCCACCCCGCCTGCCTCTCTGCCTACTTAAGATCCATCTCTCTCTCTATCAAATAAATAAATAAATAAAATCTTTGAAAAATTGGATTAACAAATTAACCTGAGCTGTTTTTCTGATTCTCTCCCCCTCCCCAACCCCATTTTTATCTTTCCCATTCCAGCAGTCATTAGGAGATGCATTTGGTGCTCATTTCTGCCTAGAAAGTGCTGGGTAGGATCCAAGTAATGAGACATCTGGTCATGGTGAATCAGCTGGGGCTGTGTGCGGAAGGGGCGAAGGACGTCTGTAGTAGGAGCCCAAGTCATGCTGACCACACATGCTGGTCGTGGCCCGTTCTGGGACCCACCAAAGGAGCCCGGCCCCATGAGTGATGGTGAAGGAATTTCTACTGGTGAGTTCCTAAGGGAGTAGAAGAGACCCTCAGCCCTGTCTTGGGATCAACTATACTTTTCTGCCATGACTAGTTTCGAGGCCCTAGGAGAGCCCATTTCCATAGTCTGTCTGCTTGCTTCATCCAACAAACACCGCATTAACAACATCTTGTGTGTGCCAGACCTGGTGTGAGGTTCCCAGCACAAAGCCCTCACCCCGGGGTTGCTGCGTTCTGGCGTGGACACCGCTCCAGCACAAGCACTATGTAAACGAAGTCGTATACAGATGCTAATTATCATGATTATCATGGATTCTGAGGTGGGGGGGGGGCCCACCCCGTAAGCTCATTTTGCCCAACCTTCCTGGTAGGAAATGAAGCTTTAACCGGAGATCAGTGCCCTAGGGGTAGGGTAAAGAAGGACAAAGTCCTGTTTCTGGTGTCTGGGACTCTGTGTGGGTTTCCCTGGGACGAGTTGGGACAGTGGCAAGGAAGGCAGGCCAGCATCAGAGTTTAAAAGCAACGAACCCGATAAGCTTGGGAAGTCGTTTTCCTAGAATGAGAGAGCGTGAACACAATGAAAAGTGTTTCTCATTCTTTTCTAGCATGACTATGAGTCAGATATATTTTCCTATGTCCTAGAAATAACTTTGTTGGGAATTACGGCCGGCAAGGGAGAAGGAAAGAAGAGGGCCACCTTCCTGGGGAAGGATGTGCCCAGCGGGTGGGGATGCCGTGTGCGGAGCTCAGCCCCCATCCGCCACCAAACCCCCCAGGAACTTTGGCTGTGAAGACTTTCCAGGTTGGGGGAAAACACGATGTGTTGTCGGTGAGAGATCAGAAAGTGGCAGTCACGTGAGTGGGAGCTAGCAGCAGTTTTCAGGGTTACCTGGTCCAGATTCCAACGTATGCATAGTGGGACACAATTTGGCGAGTCCAAAAGGACACGAAGAGGGAGAGTAAGGCTTCCTTCTTCAGGACCAGGCCGCACTCACTCCTCCTGCAAGGCCACCTCCCCGGCCCCGACCCCCTGGAGGCAGCCCTTGTTATAGCCAAAGAGGCAGAAACTGAGTCAGACGACCAGGCTCACCTGTGCTTTGAAGGGCAGCCCTACAGAGCCACCTGCCTATGTGACATCTCCCCTTGGATGTCTCAAAAGTGAGCTCAAGTTTCTGTACCAAACAAGGGGTCATTTTTTTTTTTCTTTTTTTTTTTTTTTTTTTTTTTTTTTTTAAAGATTTTATTTATTTATTTGACAGAGAGAAATTACAAGTACACTGAGAGGCAGGCAGAGAGAAAGAGAAGGAAGCAGGCTCCCTGCCGAGCAGAGAGCCCGACGCGGGACTCGATCCCAGGACCCTGAGATCATGACCTGAGCCGAAGGCAGCGGTTTAACCCACTGAGCCACCCAGGCGCCCCCATTTTTTTTTTTCTTTTAAGACTTTGTTTATTTACTTATTTGACAGAGAGATAGAGAGAGAGACCACAAGTAGGCAGAGCAGCAGGTTGTCCACAGAGCAGGGAGCCCTATGTGGGGCTCGATCCCAGGACCCTGAGATCATGACCTGAGCCTTAGGCAGCTGCTTAACTGACTGAGCCACCCAGGCGCCCCCCAAACAAGGGCTCTTCTTCCCAGAACCTGTTTCTCCTCCCAAGCTCCACTCTCAGAACCTTGCGCCTCCGTTCAGTAGCGGGAATCTGTCTTTCTCCCTCACTTCATACCCAAACCAGACTTCAGCACCTTGTCAGCTTTACCTTCAAGATGCCCCTCAACCCCTCTGTTTTTCCCCAGGTCCTGCCAGTGCAACCTGCACCGACGCAGGCCACCAGCCCTCTCTGGTGAGTGGTGCACACAACGCTTTGTCCCTTCGGCTCTTCCCTCAGACCCACTGCTGAGATGGGTCTCGGTGCTCGCCTGACTACACCACCACTCTCAACAGTCTTCCTACAACCTTGGAACAAGGACAAAATTCCCTTCCTTGGCCTATGAGCCTTGGGTGACGTGATACTCATCTTTCCCCTCGCAGTCACCTCAGTGTCTTCCTTCCACCACAGGGCCTCTGCACATGCTTTCTCTCAGCCTGAAATGTTCCTCTCTCCTCTCCTAAGGCTCTTCTGGGCTCCCAGTCTTTGAGATCAGTTCACCCCGCCCGTATCTATGCCCTAGGCATCTGCCTTTGATAGTACTTACAAAGCAAGAACTTCTAGATTTAATTCTAATTCCTTGGTTAATGCCTGTCCTCCAATCCCCAACTGTAAACTCTTGTGAGGGCAAGGGCCATATGTGACAGGACCTCAAGCACTGTGAGAGCATAGAATGGTGACAATTATTGTACCAGAGGAAAGCACAAAGCACCCTAGCCCTGGAGCCAGGAGTGTTGTGTTCAAGGACCAAGTCTGTCAGCATTGGCTGTGAAATGGGGAAAATAATACCAACATGGAACAGTCTTGAGATGAAATGAGTTAACTTCTGTCCAAGGACACTGCAGAGATGGAGCTACAGAATCATGACATAAAAAGAAACTCCAATCAGGCATTTCCAAGCCTAACATTGAGTAGGGTCTGCCTCTACAGGCTGGTTGACTGGAAAGCACTCTATTTGTGGAATTACTGCTAGATGCGTTTGTATAGTAAATTTGTTTTGTTTGTTTGTTTTTCAAGATTTTATTTATTTATCTGATAGACAGGGAGAGAGGGAACACAGGCCGGGCCGGGGGAGAGGGAGAGGGAGCTTCAGGCTTCCCAGAGAGGGAGCTTCAGGCTTCCTGTTGAGCAGGATTCCAGGATCATGACCTGAGTCAAAGACAGATGCCTAACAACTGAGCCACCCAGGTACCCCTAAATTTGTTATTATTTCATGGCTATATATACAAATATACAGCTCAGATCCCTTCCTCTTTTTCTCCTTGAACAAACAAGAGCATATTAAGTACAATCTCATGGTGAGGATGGTGAAGAAACTGACACCAAAACAATCTGAAATTTGTTTAAAATTGCACAAACACGCAAACCTTACTTTTTGAAAAACAAAAGAAAAATTGCCAAAAGGGGCCTAGGAAAACAGATATAGGCTCGCTTGGAAAAGCCCAGAGCCCTAAAGTGTTGACAGGGTTCTGGCCTTTCCAAAGGAGCCCCATGTCCTCTGCCTGTGCTTTTGCATCTAACAGATCCTGATGTAAAGAGAGGACAGTCTCAGGCAGTGGGTGGGGTTAGAGATCCCCAACTCTTCTTCTAGCTCTCCTCAAGCTAAAGGGGAGGGCTTCCTCCTGGCACATCGGTCTTCTACTGGTTCTCTGTCACACCAGAGACACTCAACAGGCACCTAGTCTATCTGTGTACTAAATCCCTGAGGATGTTAGAGTAGGGGGACACACCCATTCCATGTGCCCCCCACCTCCCTCCACCCTGCCACGAATCACACTCACCCTTCACCCCAGCCAGCTGTCTCCCAATGTACTCCCCTGGCTTGAGAAATGCATAAGTAGAGGATTCGATTAAATCCCTTCAGGCCCCAGAAGACACTCAGCAAATGTGTGTTCTCTTCCTCCTCCTCTCCAGGTAATGGATAGGGACTGCCAGGAGTTTCCTCTTCCAAGAGAATACAGTCCATTGCTCCAGAATTCCACTCTCTGCCTCCACACAGCCTTCTAGCCCAACACTCAATCTCTCACGGAATATTCTTGACACTTGAAAGGATCTGGCCAGCACATAAGCCAATGTGGCTGCGTTCTTTAATTAATATTTATTGAGTGTCCTTATTCGTTGCCTGGCAAGCACAGTATAGAGCTAAAATATCTATTTCCTTTCCTCTCCAAGAAAATACATTCCTGGACAACCCTGGTACATGGACAAGCCAAGTAAAGGAGCAGCACACTCCGACAACAGCAAAACTGAGTTGGGAGTCAGTGAGGGGACAGAAGCAGCACACAGGGGTCAGGAGATAGGAACTGGAGTCCTCTGATCACCGCCCGGCTACAGGACACCCAACAGGTAGTGTCTCTTCTCAGAATCTGTCTACACAGGTGTAATGGATAGTATCACCCTGTCTGCTTCCTAGGGATCTTGTAGAAACTAGGTGATATCATGTAAGTGATGCCTTTTGCAAAGCCTAATACACTCTACAAATTCCAGATGTTTCTCCCAAGTAAAATCTTCCGTGCCTGTCTTGGTAGACACAAAAACTGAATCAGGTTTAAAGAAAGGAAACCCAGGGAGGTGAAAATCTGACAAATGCCTGTTTGAGCATCACTTTAGATTCTGAAGCTCTAATCCAAACTACAGAAGAGCTCCTTCATTCTTGGAAAAATACTAAATATGTTTACCTTCAGTTATATGAGTTATACATATGTACATGTATATCATATACCCGCCCCCCCACCCCGACATACACACATTTGGAAGAAGGGGAATCCATTGGAAGTCCCTTTGCAAACACTGGGAGCTGTGTATTTGCAAAAGCAGAAAACTCTAAGCGGATACAGTATGAATAAATTAGACCATGAATGAATATAATACAGAGTTAGGTGTGCAAACTTCAGAATTTTAATTCCATACAATCCTGGCAGATATGTAAATTGGTATGATCTTTCAGGACAGCAGTAGATAATTTCAGTTAAGAGTCCTAAAGGGAGTGCCTGGGTGGCTAAGTCGGTTAAGTGTCTGCCTTCAGCTCAGGATATGATCTCAAGGTCCTGGCATCAAGCCCTGAGTTGAGTCGGGCTCCCTGCTTAGCAGGGAATCTGCTTCTCCCTCTGCCCCTTCCCTACTCCAGCATGTGCACATACACACTCTCTCTCTCTCCCTCAAATAAATAAATAAAATATTTTTAAAAGCCCTAAAAATGTTCCTATCAATAGGGGCATCTGGATGGCTCAGTTGGTTGGGCGTCTGACTCTTGGTCTTGCTCCGGTGATGATTTCAGAATGGTGGGCTCATCCCATGTCCAGCTCCAAACTCATCGGGAAGTCTGCTTGAGAGTCTCTTCCTCCCCTTCTGCCCCTCCCCCCACAAAATAAATAAATAAATAAATAAAGTCTTTCAAAAATTAAAAAATGTTCCTATCAATAAACAAAATGTGGTCTAGGGGCGTCTGGGTGGCTCAGTGGGTTAAAGCCCCTGCCTTCGGCTCAGGTCATGATCCCAGAGTCCTGGGATAGAGCCCTGCATCGGGCTCTCTGATCAGCAGGGCGCCTGCTTCCTCCTCTCTGCCTGCCTCTCTGCCTACTTGTGATCTCTCTCTCTGTCAAATAAATAAATAAAATCTTTAAAAAAACAACAACAAAAAAAATGTGATCTATACACACAATGGAATATTATTCAGCCATGAAAAGGGAGGAAATGTTCTGAACACATGTTGCAACATGGATGAATCTTGAACAGATTATGCTGTGTGAAACAAGCCAGTCACAAAAGTCCAAATATTCTGGGACCACGCTGAATCTGAAGTACTTAGAGGAGTCAAACTCATAGAAACAGAAAGTTGAACGAAAGTACCAGGGGCTGGGGAGAGAAGCTTACAGGGAGTTAGTTTAATGGGTTTAATGGGTTAGTTTCATGAGTACAGAGTTTCAGTTTTGCAAAATGAGAAAAGTTCTGGAGGTAGATTGTGGCACAACAGTGTGAATGTACTTTAATGCCACTGAGAAATGGTCAAGATGGTAAATTTCATGTTATGTATATTTCACCACAATCCTTTTAAATTCTAAATATTTTGTTTATTTGTTTGACAGGGAGAGAGAGAGAGAGAGAAAGAAAGAGCAGGGGGCAGAGAGAGGGAGAAGCAGGCTCCCCGCTGAGCAGGGACCCTGACACGGGGCTCCATCTCTGCACCCCAGAATCATGACCTGTGCCGAAGGCAGATGCTTAACAAACTGAGCTATCCAGGCCCCCTATTTCACCACAATTTTTCAAAAAATTTTCCTAATTTATAACCCAGGAATCCATCTATGAATGTATCCAAAGGGTATAATCAGAAAAGACAGCCAAGATGTTTGTACAAGACGGCTGACTTAAGTCCTATTCTTAAAAGAGTAGAAACAACCTAACAGCAAAATAGTAGTAGAATCAGTAAATAGATTACTGAATATCTATTACTGAAACACGATGCAGCCATTCAAAAGCTTGCTTTATAAGAATATATAATGACATAGCAAAATAGTCAAAGAAAGAAGATTCAAAACCGTCTACCCAGGGTGATCTCAATTTTGGAATATGCATACTGCTTATTTTCAAGGGAAAAAGATCATAAGAGAACAAACCAGGGGTTATCTCTGTGTGGTAGCCATTATAGAAGATTCTTTTTTTTTTTTTTTTAAAGATTTTACTTATTCATTTGACAGAGAGAGAGATCACAAGTAGGCAGAGAGGCAGGCAGACAGGTGGAGGGGCGCAGGCACCCCGATGAGCAGAGAGCCTGATGTGGGGCTCCATCCCAGGACCCTGAGATCATGACCTGAGCCAAAGGCAGAGCTTAACCCACTGAGCCACCCAGGCGCCCCATAGGAGCATTCTTATCTTCTTTACATGTTTCCTAATGTTCTGTGATGAGTATGCAATAATTACTTTCATATAATTACTTTCATATGGGGAAAATGATAAAGATAACCAGTACTGGTTATCTGCTTCATTCCATAAAACAGAGGAAATTTCAGATGGAGCAAAGATTTAAATAG
Organism: Mustela putorius furo; assembly: GCF_011764305.1. NCBI lineage: Eukaryota > Metazoa > Chordata > Mammalia > Carnivora > Mustelidae > Mustela > Mustela putorius. Next base: position 41,943,760 of record NW_025422010.1, read on the forward strand.
AAAAACTAAAGCCATAACTGTATGGGGCTGGAACTCCTGACTGTGGCCACGTAACTGTGGCCCCATATATTTCGTGCTGCTTTGGGGCCTCTACAGCAGTCTTGCTGAAACTTCAGGGATATTTATATCAGCAATTGCCTAAAGATTATTTGTCAGAAGTAGGAAAGAAACATAAGGTCGGATGTGTATTTCATGCTTGAAGAGGATGTGGTTGACAAGTATGATTCATATGGGTTTAGCTAAAATGTCCAAAACAGTCTTCGTTACATGTTAAATAGAGGTATTGGAAGTTGACCAACTGAAACTATAAAATGTATTTGAAGAAAAGCTTCCATTTTCAATGACACCCAAAAAGATAATATCCTTAGGGAAACCATTCCAAAAATATGCATGGTCTATATGAAGAAAATTTTCAAACACAAAAGAAGACTTGATTATATGGAAAGACATACCCTCTTCTTGGATAGGAAGATTCAGTGGTACGAAGTTGGGAATCTTTTTCAAATTAATGTATAATTTAACTTGATCCCAATGGAAGTGCCAGAAGGATTTAAGCTAGGGATATGCAGGGGCATCAACCAGACTGATAGACTAAGCCTAGAATTTAAATGAGACGCAGATGCCAGGTAAAATTTGAAAAAGCAGGGGCATCTGGGTGGCTCAGTCGGTTGGGTGTCTGACTCTGGGTTTCGGCTCAGGTCATGATCTCAGGGGTGTGAGATGGAGCCCATCCTGTCAGGCTCCACACTTAATGGGGGAGTCTGCTTGAGTTTCTCTTCCCCTGCCCCTCCCCTTGCTCACGCATGTACACACACACACACACACACACACACGCTCATGCACTCTCTCTCTCTGTCTCAAATAAATAAATCTTTAAAAAAGAAGCTGAAAAAGCAGTGTGTGGGACAGGGACGAGTCTGACCAAATGTTAAAAAACAATATAAAGCTGAGTAATATTCCATTGTATATACACACACCACATCTTCTTTACCCATTCATCTGTTGATGGACGTCTGGGCCCTTTCCATCTTTTGGCTATTGTGGACATTGCTGCTATGAACATCAGGGTACATATGCCCCTTCAGATCACTGCATTTGTATCTTCAGGGTACATACCCAGTAGTGCGATTACTGTCATTTGTAACCACGTGGATAGAGCTAGATGGTCTTACGCTAAGTGAATTGAGACAGAGAAAGACAAATACTATATGATTTCACTCATATGTGGAATTTAAGAAACAAGATAATGAATAGAAGGGAAGGGAAGGAAAAATAAAATAAGATGGAAACAGAGAGGGGAGCAGACCAAAAGAGACTATAGGCAACAATGGAGGGTTGCTGGAGGGGAGGTGGGTGGAGGGATGGAACAAGTGGGGGAGGGGCATTAAGGAGGGCCCTGGATCGCCTGGGTGGCTCAGTTGGTTAGGCAATTGCCTTCAGCTCAGGTTGTGATCCCAGAGTCCCAGGATCGAGTCTCGCATCACACTCCCGGCTCCATGGGAAGTCTGCGTCTCTCCCTCACCTTCTCCCCTCTCATGCTCTCTCTCTCTAATAAATAAATAAAATATTACAAAAAAAAAAAAGGAGGGCACTGGATGTAATGAGCACTGGGTGTTATATGCAACTGATGAATCACTAAATCCTACCCTTGAAACTGATAATACACTATATGTTAACAAAAATGAATTTATTTATTTTTTTTAAAGATTTTATTTATTTATTTGACAGACAGATGACAAGTAGGCAGAGAGGCAGGCAGAGAGAGGAGGAAGCAGGCTCCATGCTGAGCAGACAGCCCGATGTGGGGCTCGATCCCAGGACCCTGGGATCATGACCTGAGCTGAAGGCAGAGGCTTTAACCCACTGAGCCACCCAAGCGCCCCACAAAAATGAATTTAAATTAAAAAAATTTTTAAGAAACTATAAAGCTTTAGTAATTAAAATAATGTTTTACTGACACTGGCATAAATACAGAGATCCATGTGACGGAACTGAGAGGCCAGAAATTGGTTTAAATATATGTACTTTAGGTCAATTATTTCTCAATAAAACTTTTGAAAAAAAATATATAGTTTTTTCAAAGAACCCATATGGCTTTGGTAATTTTCTATGTTATATGCCCACTTTCTACTTTGTTAATTTTCGCCCTTTTTTAGTGTTTTCTTCCTTTTTCCTTCGTGCTTAATATCCTCTCTTTTTCCCCTTACTAATTGAAATCTGTTAATTTGATCACTGATTTTTCACCTTCCTTCTTTTGTAATATCTGCATAAGACTTCATGTAGAACTTTAATTGCAGCTCTCAAGATTTGACACTTCATGTTTTCATTGTCAGTAAGTCAAAAATATTTTCTACTTTCCACTTGGTTGTAGGTTATTTTAATTAATCTAAAAAAATTTTTTTTAGGGTCTGGAACTCCTGACTCTAAGATCAAGGGTCACAGGCTCTTGTGAATGAGCCAGCCAGGTGCCCCACCCCGCCCCTCCCCCCTCAGGTTACTATGTTGCTTGGTTTCCAAACATTTGGGGGATTTTCATTTTTTTTTTTAAAGATTTTATTTATTTATTTGACAGACAGAGATCACAAGTAGGCAGAGAGGCAGGCAGAGAGAGAGAGAGAGAGAGAGAAGCAGGCTTCCTGCGGAGCAGAGAGCCCAATGCGGGGCTCGATCCCAGGACCCTGAGATCATGACCCGAGCCGAAGGCAGCAGCCCAAACCACTGAGTCACCCAGGCGCCCCCATTTGGGGGATTTTCTAGCTATCTCTTTGCACCTTAGTTTCACAGTGGTCAGAGAACATACTCTGTATGATTCCAAACATATATGGAATTTAATTTTGTATGGAAATGGTACCTCAAACCAGTGGAGAGAAAATTTATAAATAAACAAATTATATTTATTTATATATTTTTAGATATATTTTTATACATAAATATATACATATATTATACATATATACACTATATATACATATATATTCTATAAAAAATTACATATCCAATAAATAGCATTGGACAACTCAATGAAGACATGGAGGAAAACAGTACTGGTTATCTACTTCATCCCATAAAACAGAGGAAATTTCAGATGGAGCAAAGATTTAAACAGAAAAACTAAAGCCATAACTGTATGAGAAGAACCTAAGAGGGAATTCTAAAATCTCAGAGTAAGAAAACTTTTTCTAAACTCAGAAGCCTTAAAAGATTGGCAAATTTAGCCTACATGAAATATTCAAATCTTTGCTGGCCTACAGTACCCCAGACTCGCTCTTACAGGTTTAGGTGAGAGGGCAAATCTTGGGGAGGGTATGTGCAGAACTCTGCACTGTCAGAATTTAGGACTCAGGAATTCTCATGGCCATGAGCTGAAGTAGGGGAAGAATTTAAAATCCTGGTACATGAGGAGAGCCAAGAATCTCGCCGTGTTAGAAAAGCATATGGAGGGGTGCCTGGGTGGCTCAGTGGGTTAAAGCCTCTACCTTGGGCTCAGGTCCCCTCCCCTCTCTCTGCCTGCCTCCCTGCCTACTTGTGATCTCTGTCTATCAAAAAAAGAAAGAAAGAAAGATAAAAAGGCATATGGAGGGCGCCTGCGTGGCTCAGCTGGTTAAAAGACTGCCTTGGGCTCAGGTCATGACCCTGGAGTCCTAGGATCGAGTCTCGAATTGGGCTCCCTGCTCAGCAAGGAGTCTGCTTCTCCCTCTGACCCTCTCCCCTCTCATGCTCTCTCTCTATCTCTCTCTCTCAAGTAAATAAATAAAACCTTTAAAAAAAAAAAAAAGGAAAAGAAAATCATATGGAGGGGCACCTGGATGGCTGAATTGGAAGAGCATTCGAGTCTTGATCTCATGGTCATGAGTTGGAACCCCACATTGAGTGGAGAGATTACTTAAAAAAATAAAATCTTAAAGGAAGGAAGGAAGATAGGCATATAGGAATTGTCATAACTTTGTCCCCAACTTGCTGGGAGATCTGGAACATGTGCTTCAGCTTTAGCATAGCCATGTCAATGAAAGCCATCAATTGTCCAGGCTCCTAATTGGATGTGTGGTCATAGTGGTGGAAGCCCTCCACACTGAGCATATTGTTCAGGAGACTGGATTCCATCTCCATCTAGGTGCTACCACTCAACCAGCCCCATGACCATAGACACATGCCTAAATCCCAATGGGGCCCAGTTCCTCAGCTATCAAGTAGGGATGTCATGAGAGACAGGGGTGAGGAGCACCAACACTAAGGTCAGACCACCTACCTGGGTTCCAGTCTTGGCTCTGCCCCTTACTGGTGATGTGCCTGTATTCACATCTGTAAATGGGGTTGACAAGACTAGTTCCTTCCCCGTGGGATTTTTCTGGAAATTAAAGAGATTAATAATTTTATTAATATATGTGAAGTGCTTAGAATGGTACCTGACACATAGTCTGCGGTCAGTGGGTGTTAGCAGTAAGGTAAGTCTCTCCTGGATCTTGTTATGATTATTTAAATGGAACTGAACTTGAAAGAGACCAACTCTTACTCTAAGAGGTAAATGACTTCATTTGTAGTCAAAGATGAAACTTTAGATCCTGACGTAAGAGATGCTAGAAAGTCTTTCTCCTTGGGAGTTATGGACTCAGAATCGGGGAGAGTTTTAGAAATGATCAATAAGAGAGATCATCCGGCCTGTTGGAAGACTTTCAGGGACTGAGAATTCCCTGCTTTCAAGGAAAACTGTTTGTCCCTTGGTGGACTTTTTAGTTAAAAGGCTGACTCCAAAGTGAGCTGGAGTTTGCCTGCTGGTAACTTCCATCCGTTCATCTACCTCCTGCCTTCAGCAGCCATGCAGCAGTGTGCGACCACGTGCCAAGTCTTAAGGCTCTCACTCTCTCCTCCCCTCCTCACTTATGCGCCAAACACATCCTTTCCTGTCAGGCGATTGTCACACACCCCTCACCAGCACGGTCACCCTGCTCTGGGGATCCTCAGTTGGTCAGCACTCCTGCTGGAAGTTGGAATGGCACCCAGATCACAGTGGTTTGGGTCTGGAATATCCTAGGCATGAGTGTTGAATGAATGAATGAATCAAGTAGTCCAAGTAGTAACATAACATACCAGAACTATCATCTCCCTTTTATCAACACAGCCTCTGATTTCATCATTTTCAAGAGAAGCTTCCAGAACTCATTGGCGGGGCGGTGGTGGTGGTGGTTTGCAGGCATGCCTCCTCAGCCTTTCCCTCCCTGGGGAGGTAAGACTGTGGGACCCACTGATGGCTGCCCACCCCTCTGGGAGATGGCCAAAGGAGCAGCCTAACACCCAAAAAATAAAAGAAGATGAAATCAGAAAACAAGCATCCTAATCACACAAAGAAAGAAGCCTGCCAGTGACCAACTCAAAAAGGCTTTCTCTTCTGATGGACTCAGGGTTATTGGGGCATTGATTAGTGCTGCCCCACAAATATTTCCAATTCCGTTTACAGGCACAGACTGAAACGCATTTCCTTGCGCCCCTTAAGTAGGTGTAGCCACGTGACTTGAGAGTGCAAAGCCAGTGGCAGAGCCAGCCTCTGGTCCCCGTGTTCCCATTTTCCTGCCCTTGGCAATCATGCACACTCAGAGAGGAAACCTTCTCAGTGGGGGCCTTGCAGATCAGCTCCACCCCCACCCCCCAGCCCCCCCCCCGCCACCCCCCCGCGCCCTTCCCCCACACCCCAGCCAGCCCACGATGTACATCCAATACAGGTGAAAAAGACATCTTTGTTGCTTTACCACTGGGGAAGAAGAAAACCCAAGAGGCTGGCTACTTCCACCTTTGAAACCAGCCTAATCCCAGGCAGTTTGGAGAAAAAATGAAACCTCATGTACATACAGGCCCAGAAGGAAAGGGTCTAGAGCCTGGGAAAGTCGCTTGCCTACCCCAGGTCTCAGTTTTCTTACCACTAAAAGAAGGGGATTTAGCTTGATGATCTTCCGCTAAGTTTCTTAAGTCCAGCAGATCGCACAGAAAGACATTTTTTTGAAGAGGTCACTTTTAAATAAACTCTACAGCCAGTGTGGGCCTCGAACTCACAAACCTGAGATCAAACGTTGCACCCCTACTGACTGAGCCAGCCAGGTGCCTCAAAAAGACAATCTTAATGTGGGATGCTCTCATTGGGGAAAACTGAGTCAAGGGTCTACAGGATCTCTCCATTGGGTTTCTTACAACTGCAGATGAATCTATATTGCTTTAAAAAAAAAAAAAAAAAGTGAAGGGGCACCTGGCTGGCTCATTTGGTAGAACACATTACTTCTACTCTTGATCTCAGAGTTGGGAGTTCAAGCCCCACTCTGGGGGTAGAATTTACTTAAAATAAATAAATAAAAATACTTTTTAAAAAAAGATAACCCAACTTTAAACCTGAACTCAGTTCTCAAAAGGACGGATTTGTGAGTTTGATGGCATAATTCTGCAAGAGAGGAAACCCTCTAAAAGCCTCCATGGGATGTCCTGGGTGTAGGGCACGTTGGCCCTGTCCCCGGGTCCTCCACCCTGCCCATGACTCGACTCCACCCATCTCCAGACCTCCGGAGAAGCCTCTGGAGACCCATTCAACTCCCAACAATAGCAAACCAAGAATTCCCATTCTCCTGCTTAACTTAGCCACAAAAGCTAAATATTTTAAAAAATACAAAAAGGTAATGCCATAATATGTGTTCCTTCACAATGTGAAAACTTTCAGATAGCTGCTTCTTTTTTTTTTTAAGATTTTATTTATTTATTTATTTATTTGACAGACAGAGATCCAAGTAGGCAGAGAGGCAGGCAAAGAGAGAGAGGAGGAAGCAGGCTCTCTGAGTAGGGAACCCGATGCGGGACACGATCCCAGTCCCAGGACCCTGGGATCATGACCCGAGCTGAAGGCAGAGGCTTTAATCCACTGAGCCACCCAGGCGCCCCTCAGATAGCTGCATTTTTGATTGCTGGTTGTTGTACTTTTCACTTTTCTAGATTTTCTTCAATAAAAGAAGTTATGGAAACAAAAAACCTTTCTTTAAGGAAACAATACAACTCCTGGTCCCAGTGGCAGCCCGGTGAGCCAGACTGTTAGAGGACGCGATAGAAATAAGAACTTTAAGGGAGCATTAGCCTGGTGACCCCGGGAGAGTCGCTTTATCTCCGGGCGGCTCAGCGTCCCCTTCGCTGGACCTCACGTCAGTTCTCTGATGGCCCTCGGAGGTCAGAACTTGAGACAGAGCCATGGGCAGACTGTGTCCTTCCAGCTTTAGCGTAGTCTTTGTTGAGCTGTCAACAGAGCTCGAGTCATTAACATCGCCCCCAGCCCCAGTTTTCCATGCATAAAACTTCCAAGGACCTGAGCACGCAATAGAATCTGAGGAATCTGAAAGACCAAGACTAGTCCAATTAACGATGACAGGGTGACATTTTTGGTGACCTACAGACACAGTACAGTAGTGGGAGATCCCCTTTAACAGTGGGCAAACTGAGGCACAGATGAATAAAAGTTTGGTGCTGGTGTTGCTGGTCCTCGAGGTTCCCTCCCCGAAGACGCTCCTGTGTCGAGATCCATGGGTTGGTTAAAGGATTCTTACTGCCCCAAAGAGCCGAGTCGAGTGGAAAACCCTCGTTAGCAGGATGGGCACAACTGTTAGACCACTCTGTTTGCCTCCTGTCGGGGGATGGGGGGGGTAGAGAGAGGCATGGTGGTCGTTCCGAGCTCTGAAGTTTGATGTTTGAAAATAAGTTGATTTTATCATTTGTAAATATTTTATGGATGTATAACTCACACCCAGAAAAGTGCATGGATCATAAGCATACGTGAATTGTCACAAACTGAATACATCCATATCACCCGCTCCTAGGTCAAAACCCAGAACATCGCTAGTATACCAAAGCTCCCTCATTCGCTTCCTGCTTCCTACCCCCAGCGCCGATATCCACTCTTCTGACTCCTCACACCCGAGATTACTTTTGCCTGCTTTTGAACTTTATATAAATGGGATCACTACATTACTTTTCTTTTAAGATTTTAAGTAGCCCCTACACCCAATGTGGGACTCGAACCCACAACCCCGAGATCGAGAGTCCCAAGCTTCACTGACTGAGCCAGCCAGGCGCCCGTAATGTACTTTCTTTTAAAGAAGCTAAAAATTTAAGTTTAGCTGAAGAGGAATTTCAAGACGGTGTTGTTCTTGGTTTGGGCAACACACAGCAGGCTGCTTTAAAACCACTCTATACAGGCCATGAAATGATTTAAAAACCAAATTATTTCACTCTGCCTGATCAACTCACCAACCGAGTCTCAGCAGTCTCTCTCAGGGTCTCTGTGCTCCATTGCTAGCCCATTCCTTTCTCCCAAGAACATGTAAGTCCTGTTATATTAAAACCCTAGCCAAAAAAAAACCAAAACAAAACCCTAGCCAGACCAGTTTTTGTTTTGTTTTGTTTTTTACTTTTTCTTTTAGAACAGTTTCATTTACTTATTCTTTTTTAAAGAATATTTTTTGAAGAATATTTTTAAATTTTAAAGAATATTTTTAAAAGAATATTTGGGAGAGAAAGAGAGAATGAGAGAGTGTGAGCATGAGAGGGAGAGGGACAGGGAGAGAGACTCTCAAGTAGGCTCCATGCTGAGCGCTGAGCTAAATGTGGGGCTCGATCTCACGACCCTCCCTCATATCAGGACCTAAACGGAAACCAAGAGTTTAACGGTTAACCGGCAGAGCCACCCAGACGCCCAGGACCATTTCAGATTTACAGAAAAGTTGCAAAGAGAGTGCAGACAGTTCCCATATATCCCGTACTCACTTTCCCCTATTGTTAACATCATAACGCTGCTGTGGTGCCTTTCCTCACGAGAGCTCAGAAACTACATCGGTATATAGTATGTTATTATCAACTAAATTCCGATTCCACCAGTTTTCCCTACCATCCATCCCTGGGTTCCACCCAGGATACCTCGTGTCTCCTTAGTCTCCTCTGGGCTGTGATAGCTTCTCAGATTTTCCTTGTTTTTGAAGAGCGTGACAGTTTTGAGAAGTTCTGGCCAGGGATTTTGTAAGATGTCCCTCACTTGGGTCTGTCTGATGCTTTTCTCATGGCGACACTGGGATTTGGGGGGAGAGGGGAAGTGTCGTTCTCATCACATCACAGATCAGGGATGCCTGCTAGTAATAGGACCTACCACCAGTGATGTTGACCTTGGTCACCTCGCTGGGGTAGAGTTTGCCAGGTACCTCCTCTGCAAAGGTACTCTCTCCGACCACCTTTCTACACAGCATCCTTTGGAAGCAAGTCACTAAGGGCTGTCACTCAGGGGAGGCGGGATTAAGCTCCACTTCCTGAGGGGACAATATCTACAGGAGTTTGGTTTTTTTTTTTAGATTTTATTTATTTGACAGAGAGAGTGAGAGAGCACAAGCAGGCAGAGCAGCAGAGCGAGAGGGAGAAGCAGGCTGCCCACTGAGCAGGGAGCCCAATGCAGGGTTCGATCCCAGGACCCGGGGATCATGACCTGCGCTGAGGGCAGTTGTTTAACCAACTGAGCCATCCAGGTGCCCCAATATCTACATAAATTATTTGGAATTTTCTATATCGAAAATTTGACTTTTCTCCCCCATTTATTTATTTATGCACCGATCACTACTTTGTATCAGTATGAGTTCCTTCGTGGATGCTTATTTGATATTCTGGATTAAAATTCCGTGTGACATTATTTATTTATTTACTTATGCTCACACTGTTCCAGCCTTGGATGGCAGGAGCCCTTCAGGTTGGTGCCTTGGACACGTCCCCACCCTTCTGATCTTGGAGCACTTCCTTACTTTCTGGTGCTACAAGCTGCTCTAGGCTCATCTTGAGGATTTCCTGCCCCAGGCCTAGAATCAAATCAACCAGTTGCTCAAAGAGTAGATTGGTGTTTTCTTTTCTTTTTTTTTTTTTTTTTGAAGATTTTATTTTTTTATTCGACAGATTGAGAGAGACAGTGAGAGAGGGAATAAGCAGGGGGAGTGGGAGAGGGAGAAGCAGGCTTCCTGCTGAGCAGGGAGCCTGATGCGGGACTCCATCCCAGGACCCTGGGATCATGACCTGAACTGAAGGCAGAGGCTTAATGACTGAGCCACCCAGGTGCCCCTAGATTGGTGTGTTTTTGGTTTTTTTTTTTTTATAAGATTTTATTTACTTATTTATCAGAGAGAGAGAAAGCACAAGCAGGGGGAGCTGCAGCAGAGCAAGTAGAGGGAGAAGCAGGCTTCCCTCCAAGCAAGGAGCCTGAGTAGGACTTGATTCCAGAACTCTGGAATCAGTCTGAGCCACCCAAGCATCCCAGATTGTCGGCTTTTTAACTCATCTTCTCCCCTCAAGATGCAAGCATTCTCCAGGGTGGGCAATAGCCTAGCCTTATTATCCAGTAAAAACCAGCCACTTGTAAGCAACTTTATTATTATTATTTTTTTACGATTTTATTTACCCATTTGAGAGAGAAAGTGCAAGTGAGCAGGAGCAGGGGAGCGGCAGAGGAGGCGGAAGCAGCAGACTCCCCTCCAAGCTGGGAGACTAACACAAGGCTCCATCCCAGGACCGGGCAATCATTACCTGAGCTGAAGGTAGACGCTCAACCACCTGAGCCCCCCAGGCACCCCTGTAAACAACTTTAAATCTAGTTTGGTGTTCTGCAGGGGTTTCCCCCCTGTTTGGGTTTGTTGCTAAGATTGAAGTAGCTCTGTGCTCACCTGTGTGCCTACCTACTGTCTCTTCTTCCCCATGGTTTTCAGTTTGCTTGAAGCCTCCTTCATCGTTCACTGTTCTTAGACTGTGGTGTAGACCCGCCCCAAGTGAGTCAGGCTGCGGAGCTGGAGAGAGTAAATTAGAGAGGTCCTCCTCTGGCAAGGCTTCTGGCCTGCCTGGCTGGAAAACTGCTATATAAAGATAGATAAGTAGCCAGCTACACACACACACACACACACACACACACACACACACAAACACAAACACACCCAAAAGGGGGAAGGCACCAGAGGGAGGGCGACAGAGGCATTTGCTCTGAGAGCTAGTGTTCAAAGGGAAAAAACAGGGAGGCACTTGGGCAATGCGGAGCTGCAGGTCTGAGCTGGCCTGGGGTTTTAGCACAGGAGGAGTGAGTTCTTCAGAACAAGACCAATTAAAACCTTTTAAAGTAATTGTTCCCCTGCCTTCTTTCAAAGCTGAGCCCTAATCACCTTCTCTTCATTCTTCGCACCATTTCACCATTTGAAATTAAACCCTTTGCTTCTCTCCCACTGCCACATCGGGCCCCTCACAAAAATGCTACTTCGTGCGTTTGTTTGCTGGGGGCGGGTGGGGGTTCATGGGAGGGGACCCTGACACTTGCTTTGCTTCCCCGGAAATCACTATGTGCTCTGTCTCACCGGCATCCCCTCCAACCCCACACCCACAGAGCAGAGGGGAGGTGGCAAGGGGTCCCAACAGGCTTCCAGAACACCAACTAGGTGGTAAAGCTTTACGGCTGTTTCCCTCAGGTGTCCACATTACTCAGCCTCTCCAAGCCTCAGTGATAGGGTGGGCAGGGCCTCCCTGGGTCAGGGCCATAAACCTGTTATGGCTCCCTGAAACATGACACATCCAGTTGACATCACCTGTCCACCTTCATTCTTCTTTCTCTCTATCCAAAGTCCCTCCCTGTCAGTCCCTTGGTGCTCCTCCCCACAGGTCCTTTTGCAGGAGGGTACAAAGGTCAGAAGGTCCTGAAATGACGGGATGTTTCCCCATCCTGATAGAATAATATATAATTAAAGGACCTGCGTAGATCTGAAGGTCACCTTGACTTTGACTGAGGCATAAATATCACCAGAGCTGGGCACAGAGTACCTCACTGAGAAAAGCAAACTTTCACCTCTTTTATTCTTTCTCTCAGATCCACGTTGCCTCTCCATAGTATCAGAACACTTTAAGAAGGAAAACCCAGTCTCCTAATGGGTCAGACAGCTCTCTGGTCTCTCCTTTCGGGGTGGAGGGGGCGTCCACTCTCCTAAGACTGGCCGGGAGGGGCGGCGATGTGCCTCAGTCGCTCAGCCGGTTGGTGGCAGGGCTGTGAGCGGAACCTAGGCCTCCAGACGCCTCTCGCGTCTAGGCGCTTCCCATAATGGAAGGCTTCGCTCCATTAAAAGTTATTTTAGGGATTCCACAGGCCCACCACCATCCCCCCCCAAAGTGGAAAATTTATGTAAACGAGTCAAAATAAAGCAACAGTTTCTTAATAAGTATGTTTGGAGTTTCACTCCGGACTCGGGCGAGGGGATGGGAACTTAAAGGTTCCAGTGTTCTTCTCTATACAGCGAGACTATTTTTAACAATTTAAGGACGTATTCAGGTCCACAGTCAAGCCCAGCAGTGCATACCCCCAGACCACCCCCCCGCCCGCAAGGTTAGGCAGGGCGCTGGTTCCGCCCTGCCCTCTCCGACGCATCCCCTCCGGGTGACCCCGGCCCGGCCACCCTCGCCGCTCCCACCATCCCGTCACAGGGTGCCAGGCGTGGCCGCGGCGTCATCCCGGTCCCCTCCATAACTGCATCCTTCTCCCCCCCGCCCCGCCCGCCGCCCAGTCCCCCTGGGCGTCGGGGGAGGGGCCGAGGGATGGGGCCGAGGGACTGGGCCCTGCGGTCGCGCCCCAGCCTGGACCACGAGGAGGCGGGCTAAGAGTCGGGCAGAAGGAGAGGACCATTATTCCGCAGGGGTGCGGGGGAGGTGATGGGGCGGGGCTGGGGGAGGACGCTCCCAGGGGACTGCAGGAGGCGGGGTCGGGGGTGCTCCCTACTCCTCTGAAATAACCGCCGGGAACAGCCCGGCTCCCGCCCGCTTCCGGGCCGCGGGGGTTGGAGGCCCCGGTCGCCCTACTAGCCCGGCTGTGCGCGCGCCCCGGGCCCCGGCTCGGGGGCGCTCGGCGGGGGGCGGCGGGAGCGCGCGCGCGACGGCGCCGGGCGGAGATCGGGCCCGGCTGTGCGCCGTCTGCCCGGCGCCGCGCTCCCAGTGCCCGCGCCGCCTCCCGGGGCGCCGCGCGGGTGGCGCAGGTAGAAGCTCGACGCGGGCGGGGGCCACCCCAGGGCTCAGGTTCCAGCAGCTGGCCCGGCCCCGAAGTGGGCGCCGCCAGCGAGCCGGCCGGGGAGCCGAGGAGGCGGAGCTGCGGCGCGGGCGGGGCCTCGATTGACCACGCCCCCAGGCCCGGCCCCCGCCCCGCTGCTCCCGCCTCCCGCGGGCGCCGCAGCCGCCGGTGGGGGCGCCTCTGCCGGGCGCCGAGGCGTGGTGGCCTAGCCGGGCGCGGGGACCTGGGCGGGGCGCGGGCCGCACAGCCGCGGTGGCGGCGGCCGACCTGTAAACCTTAATGACAGCGATCTCGCCCGTCTGCGCCGCTGACTCACGCGGTGACCCAGCCTCCAGTCACCCGGCGGCCTCCCTCCCGCCCTCTGGCCTCAGTTTCCCCGGCCGCCGAACAATGAGGCCACTGTGTCGTTATTCATTCCTCAGAGCCCATTCACCCGAGGAGCACCGCCGCCTCCCCAGGGAAGGGACCGAGGCGTCGAGCTTTTAATTATCCCTGGTGGAGGCGGGTGCGGGGAAGGCGGCTCGGCTGGATAATGAACACAGGGACTATTCCCCAGTCGGCTTAAACTCTTTTAAACCATCCTTCCCACTTCATCCTGTTTAAGTTTTACCCCCTTCCTCTCCACTCTGGTGGGGCTGCTTGCAAAGAAAGCAGTGAGATGACTCACCCCGTGATTCGGTGGTTTCTGCCTTTCACAAACATGGCGTGGTTAATCGATTTACTCACTACAAACTTGAGCGCCTACTACGGGCCAGGCCCTGTGTGGTTCGCACTGAGGATCCGGCCGAGCCAGTGACCCGCGGGGGCTTAGGCCCAGCTGGTCCCAGGAGCCACGATGGAAGCCACCCATTCACTTGTTAGGTCCTTGTGTGGGAATAATAGGATCGAATTGCTGATACAAGCAACAGCGGATGAATGTCAGCCAGGCGCAAAAGAATACGTACTGTGTAGCTCCTTTGCAAAAACCCTAGAAAAGGCCAATCTACATGATCCACGGAAAGCCCATCATGGGTTGTCTGGGAGTAGCGCCAGGGGAGGGGACTGGGATAGGACAGGGAACTCTTTGGGATGATGGAAATGTCCCATAGCCATTGAAGTGGCTATGTGGGTGTATATAGTTGTCAAAGCTCACCATACCCTAAGATGCATGCGTTTTATTGTACGTTGATTAAACCTTAATAAACTGACCAAGGACGCTCCTCTCCTCTCCTGGAAGCTTTGTCAGGGTCACATGGCTAATCAGCGTCTGCATCATTCTTAACACTGAGAAAGCTTTCAGATAAATAGTTTAAAATATTATACTCATGTCACTTCCAGGAGGAAAGGGGATTCAGGAAGAAGGAATGAGAGCTTCAAAAAGAAGGCTTCACTTGGGATTATTTACCGAAATCTTTCAAGCCCTGAATATCACTGTTACTATTATTATCCCCACTTAACAGTGAAGGAAACAAACCCAGATAAAATGACTTGCCAGCCTCACTACACTTCTCCTGGCAGACGTTACTGAGAGACACTGTGTGTCTCAGCGGACTTCTCTGATTTTAGGGCTGTGTGTGAGACAGTGAGCTTTGGGGTTTGGAGTCAGGCCAGGGCTTGGAGGCAGAGGGGACCCTCTTAGAATGCTGCAGCTCCTTCTCCTCATGGTCCCAGCAGGGGCCAGCTGACCTCTCCCAGTCTCTGTGACACAGAGGGAGGGCCTCCCGGGCCAGGGTGAGATGCTGAGAAGTGCTCAGTCCAATGCCTGTGAGTGGCCACCGCCCTGCTGACCTTGCGACGTAGGGCCTCAGTGTTCTCATCTGTACAATGGGAGGGTGAGCGCTCAATTCCACACCCTGACAGCCTGGAGTAGTTGGAGGGTGGGGGGTGGGGGGCGAGGAAGGCTGAAGTAGTTTGCGGGGATCAAGGGAAGGAAGGCTTCTCAGGAGGCCCCGTTCCCTTCACGGCACCTCTGACTGGGAGAGCTGTTAGGTGTTTCCCAGCGGGAGCTCTGCGGCACAAAGGAGGGGTGCTTCCCGCACTGTTGGGAGGGTGGGCCACAGCTCCTGGGGGAGACTTCCTAGGGGGGCTGGTGCACGAATGTGGACCCTCGGCCATTTCCCCCCGCACCACCTGCTGGGCCCCACCCTGTCCTTGGGTGGAAAGGTCTTCCATCCATTCTCAGTGTCCAGCCCCCCAGTCCTTTTCCCCGGAGATGCTGATCAGAGCTGTGAGGACAGATGCATCCCCCCAGCACCTTCTCAGGCACCCGTGGGGCTCCTGCCACCTGTCCTTGCTCACTGAGCACCAGCTCCCCTCTCCCTCCTGGCCTGCTGACCACCCTGAGCCAGGGGCCTAATGGAATGGAGTTCCCAAAGGGGAATCCCATATTCCCGGAGCAGCTTCACCAGGGAGGGGGAGCCCGCTGTCTGTCCCCTGCAGACCCCGTTCTGGTCTTAGCACAGCTCTTCTGGGGGGCGTCTTCTCCCCAGCAAGTGTCGGCTCGGGACTCCTGCTGCCTTTGGGTCTCTGGAGCCACAGACGCTCTCCAGGACCCCGTGAGCCCAGCTCAGCAGCACGGGAGGGTCAGCCACCTGGATGCCGCAGCCTCCCCGTCGCTGGGGCCCAGTCCTAGCATCCCCGCGAGAGAGGAGACTCAGGTCCCGCTGCTCCTCTCTGAGACCTCAGGCCACACAGTCCGAGGGAGTGATGGGACTGCGGGGAGGAGGCCGACGGGGTCCGACTGACGGGGACTGGTGCGTTCTGGTCGGGCAGCCCCAGTCTTCCCTTGCTGGCCCCGTGCAGCCCCTTCCTCGGAGAATCAGGCCTCTCCCAGGGCAGTCCCTCCTGCAGCCATGGCCACAGCCCTGCAGGGTCTCCGCCTGAGCCACGGTCTTCTGAGACCAGGCCCCTCCACCCACTGTGGGACATTTTCCTTCCCAGAGTCCTCTGCTCAGCCTGTCCCCACCGCTCCCCTCACTGAGTAGCCAACACGCCGAGGAAGGAAGGCCTTGCCTGAGCAGAGGGCCAGCGTGTGGCCTGCCCATCCGGCGACCATCAGCTTGTTCATGGCCTGTTGAGGGGCTCACATCAGCCCCGTCCCCACGGGACAGGATGAGAACCACTGTCACCTCCTCTGGGAGACACCCCACTTCTAGTTCTGGGAGCTGGGACCCTCCTGCCTCTGCTTCTCACCCCTCATTGCTCAGAGGCCAGCCAGCCGGGGGGCTGAGAAACCGCGGCACAATGTGCATGTATCATTACACCACCAGGCACACACCCTACACGTGGGCACACACCCACACGCGCACACCCCCCACACACGCATACCCCCACATGTGTGCACACCCCACAAGTGTACACACACGCACACCCCCCCACCCTGCACGCACACCCCCACTCATACCCCCGCCCCACACCTCCGGAAATCTCACACACAGCGCACAGGGTGTGTCCCACACCAGGGCCCGGCTGAACGCATCTGTGGTGGCTGATGGGTCCCAGCCAGGACTGGTGGCCCTGAGGGGGCAAGGGCATCTCCTTCTCATTTACCCAAAGGCCCTGGCTTACTCTCTGTGGCTCTGGCCCCAACCACAGAAAAATCCACCCCCTACCAGCTTCTCGGGACTGTCAGAGCTCTGGACCCCAAGGCCACCTCCAGCCCTCCCCACTGGAAGTCCCTGTCCCATGTGGGGCCCCCCACTTTGTACTGGTCTGGGTAGCTTAGCTCTTCGCTCCCAAGCCCCTCTGTCACTTATTGCCTGGACCTCAACTGTCATGGTTCACCCACTGTCCCCCACATGCTTGCTTGTCACCTGCTTGGGCCAGGCCTGGGGCTTGGGGCTGGAAATGCAAGGGCGATGAGGTCAAGCTCATGATCTGTGGACACTGGCCACCTACATGCCCATGGTCACACAGTGAGCAGGACCATGGTAGGAGCATCCCTGGGAGCTACTGGAGCCCAGATAGGGGAACTATAACCCCAATAGGGGGGAGCAGTCAGGAGAAACTTCCTGGAGGAGGTGGCATTACAGGAAAGTACACACTTGCACCTCCCACCCCTGTAACTCACTGCATGTTATCTGTGTCCCCATCGTCATAAAGGGAGGCCTTGGTATAGGCCAGAGACTGGCCCTGAATCTCCGGCCTTGGGAAAGGGTGTCTGACTCAGCCTCAGTGTCCTTGTCTATGAAATAAGAATGTCAGCTTTGTCCTTGTGAAAGAATAATTGAGGTAGCCTAAAGAGGTGGGCGCCGGGGCCAGATAAACTGTTTTGGAATCTCAGCTTCATCACTATGAGCTCTTCAGCCTTGGGAAAGGGAGCCCGTCCCTGATTCAGCGTCCTCATCGCGTGCTAGGCTGGAGCACAAACGTGTTTGCTGTGCTCCCCTGAGACTCACAGCCCGCGTCCTAGTTTGTGGAGCGGCACGGCAGTGACCAGGAAGTGCCATGGTCACCAGGTGAGTGGCCACAGATGCGGACTCTGAACTTGTCTCCTCCAAGCTGGCACGGTGACTGGGAAGATGGCGGTGCCACTCGTGGTGGTCTGATTGCTTTTGTAACCTCGCCCTTCCCTGAACGCAGTGCTCATTTGGCTGCAAGCAGATTCCTGTTATCATTGGCAGCCTGTCATTCATTTTCTTCTTCTCGGAATAAATATATAAATACCACCCAGTCCAGCCGTTCCTCAGACAGAGTTTCCCTAGGATGCAGCCATGCCATTCCTGCGTACAGACCCAGCAGATGTGGAAATATGTGTCCTTGTCTATGACGGGGTCATAATGGGAACGACTTAGCAGGGAGGTTCATGGCGGCACTATTCACAATCGAAACGACCCCAGTGTCCATCAACAGACAAATAGGTCAACAGAAAATGGTTATTCACCCAGCGGAATATCATTTGACCATCGAAAGGAACGACGTGCAGATACACGCGAGAACATCATGATGGGCCTCGAAAACATTATGCTAAGTGACAGAAGCCAGATGCGAAGGTTACATATTGTCCAATTCCATTTATTTCGAGTGTCGGAACGGGGAAACCCATAGAGTCAGAAAGTCATGTTGGTGTGGAAGTGAGGAGTCTTGGTGGAGACAGGTGGTTGGGAGAGTGATAGCTAAACGATACGAAACTTCTTCCCTTTTTGGTGGTGGTGGGGGGTGAGCGGAGATGAGAGACAGAGAAGGGGCAGAGGGAGAGGAAGAGAGAGAATCTGAAGCAGGCTCCAAACCCAGCGCAGAGCCCAATGCGGGGCTCGATCTCACGACCCTGAGATCATGACTTGAGCAGAAATCAAGAGTCATGGGGCACCTGGATGGTTCAGTGGGTTAAAGCCTCTGCCTTCAGCTCTGGTCATGATCCCAGGGTCCTGCAATGGAGCCCTGCATCTGGCTCTCTTCCCTGCGGGAAGCCTGCTTCCTCCCTTCTCTCTGCCTGCCTCTCTGCCTACTTGTGATCTCTGTCTGTCAAACAAATAAATAAAATCTTAAAAAAAAAAAAAAAAAAAGAAATCAAGAGTCAGAAGCTCAAGCAACTGAACCACCCAGACTCCCCAGAGCTGCTGCTGCTGCTGCTTTTTTTTCTTTTTTTAAAGATTTTATTTATTTATTTGACAGACAGAGATCCCAAGTAGGCAAAGAGAGGAAGGGAAGAAGGCTCCCTGCTGAGCAGAGAGCCTGATGTGATGTGGGGCTCCATCCCAGGACCCTGAGATCATGACCTGAGCCAAAGGCAGAGACTTTTAACCCACTGAGTCACCCAGGTGCCCCTCCCAGAGCTGCTTCTTGAGGTGAGGAAAATGTTCTAAAATTGATGGTGGTGATGTCTACACATGCTTGTGAATATCCTAAGCCATTCAGTTGTATACCTTGAATGAATGAACTGTATGGTATGTGAATTATATTTCAATCGAGATATTAAACAAATACGTGTGTAATTATGAGACCATTCCTTCTGCCCAGAGAATTTATTGGACCAATAGAGAGCCATACCATGAGTGGGGACAGTCTTGGGTGCAGAGGCCCACCGTGGGGTCCTCCTGGTAGCCCCCAAATATCTCCCCAAGCCCATGGACACGCCTCAGCCAGGCCACCCCCTTGTCTTTCATCTTTGGCTTTGCGCGCCCCACAGCTGCTCTGACCCTCCCGTTTTCCTCTCTCTGCATCCACTGCCTGGGAAACCCCTCCTCTTTTACTGTTCTGTGCCAAATCCACACACCACCCTGTCCCGGCCAGGCTCGCCCCGAACTCAGTGACCTCTGCCATTGTCCCCAGGGGGTCTTGTTCCTAGGGAGTAAGACTGTCTCCTTCCCCAGAATGAGCAGAAACTGTCCCACTCCCAATCCTGGAACAAACTGGGTGCTGAGTAAGTGCTTGTCAAGTTCAGTAGAACAACAGGGACTTGAACTGAACCAGAAATCAAAAACTTCCACCTGAAATACCCAACCTCGAATTCAGATTTTTCTTTTACTAACTCACTGCTTAAATTAATTTTTTTTCCTAAAGATTTATTTATTTATTTTAGAGAGAGAGAAGGGGCGGGGGGAGAGAGAGAGAGCACACACAGGGGCAAGTAGAGGAAGGGACTGGGAGCCAGAATCTGAAGCAGACTCCCTGCAGCGCTCAGAGCCCTCTGTTGGGCTCAGTCTCAGGACCCTGAGATCATGACCTGAGCCAAAACCATGAGTCAGTCACTCAACCAACTGAGCCCCCCAAACACCCTTAAATTCTCTCTTTTTTTTAATCTTGAAAAGTACCCAATGAACCAGTTTGAGTTGAAACCAAATTTATGCATTTTCTAAGTGCATTCAAGGTGAACCAGGATACAATTAGCACATAATGTTTTCCAAGCTGCAAATTTCCCAGGTTGAAGAAGGGCCTCCGGGTCCTTTGATTCCGGGTGTCTCCCTTCCTCATCCTCTCTTGCAGGTCAGAACCCCTGCCTACCCCCTAAGGGCCCTAGAGCCTCAAGGTTCTCATTCCTCCTTGAAGCTAGGTGACATTGAAGCTAAGGCCAATTACCCCGTTTTACAGATGAGAGACAGAATGGGAGCGGGCAAGGCCTCTGTGAAGGCCACAAAGACAGCACTGGAGGCCAGATCTTCCCCCACAGCTCTTTGCACCCACGGCAGGAAAAACATCTGTCCAGTGAACTCCCTAAAGATGTCACTGTCAAAAGGTTCATGGTATTAGTCCTCCCTTGGGAATTTGCAGACAGTTCTTGGGGATCAGCTGTTTGTTAAAAAGGCTCACTGTTTATAGGTCTAAATGATAAACTCCCCGTAGAAAAGCACCTGCAATCTTTGGCTTTGTGTCCCTGGCTTTGTGCTCTCAGTGGGGCAGGAGCACAGGCTGGAGGGGATTCTGATTCAGCAGGTCGAACTGGTGGGGAGGGGAGTTCTGCATATTGTAACCGTTGGGGTTCTGCCTCTCACTGTAGTTTGAGAACAACCCAGGGGTAGGAAGGAGCACTAGGTTTTCGGAAGCAACCAGGTTTGCTTATGAAAGGAGGGAAGAGCAGAGAAAAAGGGAGGGACTGAGAGCCCATCAGACTATTTCATGTGATAATCCTTTTCCGGTTTGGGGAGTGTATACAGTAGGTGCTTAATAGCTGTTGCATATACAAAAACAAAACAAAACAAAAAAACCCTCAACAAACAAAACACCTGTTGCAGGTGCAGTGAATGATTGCCTGTCTGGGACAACAGGGCAGCGAGCAGCTTCTCTGTGCAGCCTCAGAGGGCCCTGTAGAACCCTGCAACGGTCAAGTGCTGACCGGAAACGCTGCCACTAGCCACTTGTGGTTATTTAAATTAAACTAAGAGGTCAACTTCCTCAGGTGCACTTGCCACCTTTAGGGAGCTCAGTAGCTCCCCCAGGCGCCTAAGCGCTGATGGGTCGCTGGCCTGGGAGGCTCACGGATGCGGACGCCAGGGACCAGTGGGCGCCAGGTACCAGTTCTCCTCTTGCCTCCAAGTCGGCTTCAGGGGAGCTCAAGAACTTGCTGGAATCAGAGCCTCCTGAAGTTAAACCTCTAGCCCCAAGCTCAGTGGAGAAGAAACCCAGTGCTGATACATGGGTATTTCATAAATATGCCATGAAACGATACAGCTATGTTCATTGTTTGGTTCTGAATATAAATCCACCTTAAATCTATCACATCCTGCCCCAAGCGGAACTGAATGCTTTCTTGGTGAGCTGTGGTCTGTCCTGCATGTGAATCTCACTTCCTTGGGCCATGGCTCCAGAGCACTGTGAAGGTGAGCCCCTCATCCTGTTCCAAACTGACCAGACCTCCAAGTCTGATCTTTATTCCCCCTTTGAACAGCACCTTTTCCTCTCCTTTCTTCATTTACTCAAATTTGGAGTTGGGTATCTGTTCCTGTGGGCGGTTACAATTGTACATAAAGGATGAACTCAAAGGTTTTGACTGAGGTCTCACCAACAAATAAAGAGCTTGTGTTCCAGAGCATGGGTGTTTGACATCTTTTCTGGCTACTGAGGAGTCTTTTCTAGTTCAATCCTGCTTCTAGGGGGGTATTTTATTTTATTATTATTTTTTTTTAAAAAGGATCACTTATTTATTTGAGAAAGAGCAAAGTGTGCAAGAGAGAACATGAGTAGCGGGGAGGGGCAGAGGGAGAGGGAGAAGCAGACTCCCTGCTGAGGAGGGAGCCCAATGGGGGGCTCCGTCCCAGGACCTTGAGATCATGACCTGAGCTGAAGGCAGACGCTTAACCGACTGAGCTGCCGTCTGACACCCCCTCCTATGGGAGTTTCAGAGCTTGGACTTTTAGTCCGCATGTTACCGCTCGCGGTGAATACAGTTACTGTACTCAGATTAAGCTGCTCCTGCCCCCGGAGGTTGCTTTAAGCTGCCACACCTACCCTGTGCCTGACAGTGGGGACAAGACCAAAGACCGCCTTGAAAGTTCTATTCCTCCTTTTCTTCTTTTCTTTTCCCTCCCAAATATGGGGCTTTGAGTTTTTCTATACCATGAGGCACCAGATCCGGGCTTTGAGGCCACAGGGAGAGCATTGGGGAACAGTTGGCTCTACCAGAAAAGGGAACAGCTAACCCACACCCCCTGGGGTCAGATCAGGATACTCCCATCCATCCGTTCCTCCTTTCGTCAGAGGCACACATTCTGGGAATCAGCCCTCTCAAGAGTATTTGCATTTTCAAGTAAGAACTTGGGGAGAACAGTGTTTAACTTAATAGGGTTACTCTCTGAGGTTGGAATGTCATGTCTGGGGAACATATCTTTAGGCCAAGTTTGTGGCCCCTGGCAACCCCGCCGGGTTCTCAGATGTGGCAGTGGCTGAAAGAGGGGGACACAGTTCCCCAGGCCCAGGCTACCCCAGATGGAGCCCAGGCCCAGAGCTCTCCTGCCTCCTGCTTTGCCGCTTCCTTGGAAGACAAGAACAGACCATTGTTTTCTTCCTGCATGCAACATGGAGGGAATGGGGCGTGGGGTGGGGGAAGAGCATGGATTCATCGCCCCCCACCAGATTCACCCTCGGGAGCCTACCAGGCGCCCTGTATAAGGGAGGATCTAGGAAAGTGGTCACATTCAGGCGGCCTATTTTTAGGATTAGTTAGGACTCTTCATACCCTGAGATGGCTGTCCAAATGTTTTGACCTGTAACCTCAAAAAAAGTTGGGGATTTTTGGTCTCCAGGCCCCTGTGGGGTTTAGCAGTGCTCTCCTGCTGTCATCCTATTTCTGTCTGGACCACCTTCCTACCTGCTTTAGCCGGGGCGGGGGCCAGGGGAGCAGGCTGGGAGCCCCTGGCTCCAGGGGTCCCAAACAGTACATTTGGCCACTCACCACCGACACAATCCAAAGGCAGAAGAACGAGTGGTGGAGAGACAAGAAAGGAATTTATTTCAGTGAGGCCAACACCAGGAAAACCCGGGACTAGCATCGCAGAGACTATCTCCAAGCGCTGGAAGCCCCTGACTCTTCCTTTCCTCCCGGTGCTTGGAAAAGCCCCCCACCACGCAACGTCGGATGCTGTACTTGCCCTGTTTGCCTGTTTTTCTTAAGATTTTATTTATTTATTTGTCAGGGAGAAAGAGAGCACATAGGCAGGGGGAGCGGCAGGCAAAGGGAGCAGCAGACTGCCCCACTGAACTGGGAACCCGAAGCGGGGCTCGATCCCAGGACCCTGGGATCATGACCTGAGCCTAAGGCAGACGCTTCACCGACTGAGCCACCCAGGCGTCCGTGCACTTTCCCGGTTTATAAAAGTCTGTTCCATTTTGACCAGTGAGGCTCAGTTCAGCCTTTCATTGCCTGTGGCCTGGAATATTTTTCCATCTTGAGTTTCCAGCGGCCACGGAGCTGGGCCTGTGGCACAGCCCTTCCCCTTCTGCCCCGCAGCAGAACCCTGCAGGGCAGGAGGCACCCAGAGGCCCGACGACAGCCCCATGTGCGAGAACCAGACTCCCCTCCAGCAGAGAGGAGGATTTGTTTGAGGAGACACGAGGTGAGAGGGTGCAGCTCAGGGGAGGCCCAAACCCCGAATACGAGTTTACACAAACAAGACGGTCCAGCAGCTTCTGGCTCTGACTGGAAACAAACTGGCCTTTCTGCCGCCCCTTTTTCCCTCCCTTCAACCAAATATGCTCTCTTCTGTTTTCCCCCTCCACGCCGGAAACTCTACTTAGGATTTTTAAATGGTCCCAACCGGGGAGAGGAAGTGGAGTGGCCGAGGGGAGAATTCTACGCGCGGTCCGCATCCCGCTGGGCCGAGAGTCAATAGAACAGCCCTCCCGGCTCCCGGCTCCCGGCGGCAGGAGACCGGACAAGCCACGAAGTATTTATTTTCTGTGGCTTTGCTCAGGCCTCTGCAGACAGAGTTTTTATTGAATCTGGCCCCAAAACGGCTGGGATTAGGCCTTGCTTGGCTACTCGGAGAGAAATAAGTGTTCTCCAGAAAAAAAAAAAAAAAAAAGTGCCCTCTCCTGCCCTTCCCCTCTTCCCCCCTTTCCACTCTCCCCACGTGGTTTCTTTGTTTAAAAGTTTTCCAAGATGTGCTTGTACTGAGGAAGAGAGTCGTGTTTTTCTGAGAAGCCCAGCGTGGCTCCTCTCTCTCTCTGGACCCGAGCTTTGCGGGGGTTGCCGTAGCTCCTGCCCCCACTCCCCACCCCCGGCCTCCACTTCCCCACAAGCCGAACTCCAGGAGAGGGGTCCCTGGGGAAGGGAGGCCTGGCCTCACTGCAGCCTGCCCGGGATGGAGGGCGGCGGGGTCATTGCCAGGCCTCGCCCTATGGCTCCCAGCTCGCAGCCAGCCCCAGGCCGCAGGGAGCCTCGGTCACAGCAACTGCAGCCTTGGGGAAGGGACAGCTAAGGGGGCGTGCTGAGGGTCCTGGCGTGGGCCGCCGACTCTTCCCGTGGTCGGAGGCCCTGTCCTGGTGGGGCCAAGATCGGAATCAGGCAGAGCCGAGCTCCCCCAGCCAAGGTTCTGGGAGTCCCTGTTGGACCCTGGAAAGTAGGCTACCGAATGCTCTAGGAGGCGCACAGGTTGGTGCCAAAATCATGCCCTGTGGCTGTGCCCTGAAGGCGCTGGTCCACTGTCCTGAGGGGCCTCTGGCGGCCCACGGGGGCCCTCGGGGCTACGAGAGGGTGCATTCTGTCTAGGAACCT
Organism: Mustela putorius furo; assembly: GCF_011764305.1. Classification (NCBI taxonomy): domain Eukaryota; kingdom Metazoa; phylum Chordata; class Mammalia; order Carnivora; family Mustelidae; genus Mustela; species Mustela putorius. The sequence continues at coordinate 41,968,458 of NW_025422010.1, forward strand.
CTGCCACCCCTCGAGCAGGAGAAGGTGCCAGGCCCCAAGGGAGGCACTGAGGTGCCAAGCCCGGGGGCACCCCAGCCCCTGCCCCCGGCCGTTTGCTCTGCTTTCACAAACTTGGCTGCGGTGTAATGGCTCTAAAGGCCCTCTCTGGCAACCGGGTAGCCTCATTTCTGTGACTCATTCATTCATTTATTTACCCAAGGAACAACTGCAAACACGTAAAATAGCTCCAAGAAGATGGTGTTTGGGGGCCTCACAGGGGAGTGGCCTGGCACTTGTGAACTGGAAACAGGAGAATCTTGGGGAAGGAATTAGATCACCCCCCAAAGCATGTCACTGCCTCTGCCTGGGCCGGAAGACAGCCTGTAGGGGGCACAGAGAGCGTCCCCGGGAGAAGGGGCTGGAACTGGCTGGCGGGCCCAGGGTCCGCTGTGGGCTGGCAGGACGAGGGGCCACATCTCTGGAGGAAACACCAGGGTGGAATGGCCTCTGGACGACAGAGACACACGGACACGGGGGTCCCGTGAAGGGGAGCCCTCTTGGATGCAGGCTGTGGCATGAAGCCAAGAAATTGTCATGAATCGAGCCCAGCCAAGCTGGGTCTGGTGGTTGGTTCCTCTGGTTCCTTGTTCCCAACTTGAAGACTGTGTTGCGGGGAGGAGGTGGCCTATCGCTGGGGCTGATTGTGGGGTTATTGTTAATAATGCACACACTCTGGCTCTAGGGATGGGGGAGATCGACCTGCCAGCCCAGGCCTGGAGCCCCTTCCTCCCTCCCTGCCAGATTCCTCAGAGTCCAGTGGATAAGATGAGCCGGTTCTACTTCCCAAAGGCAGAGCCAGCCCTTGGGGGCTGGGAGCTCTAAGACCCGGGTCAGGGGCCAGGCCGGGGCAAGGGAGAAGCCCTCATTCAGAAGTGACTTGAGTTGGGAATCCTCAGCGTCGCTGTGTATAGCCCTCTGCCCCCTTCCGCGCTTCCGGGCCCCCACTACTCTCCAGAGTCACAACCCTAAAGACAATTCTACGACAGGGTGAGTGCTGGGGTGGGGGGGGGTCACACAGCAATGGGTAGGAAGAAGAAAGGGGCAGGGAAGCCAGGGCTGGACGCAACCCCAGAAGCCCTGGCTGCTCTGGGCTCTTGTTCCTGTCCCGGGTCCCTCCACCCCCATCCCGACGGCCACCCTTGCTCAGGACTGGCCACCTCGTGCCCAGCCACCTCCTGTGCCTGGTACCCCAGGAACCCCTCATACGTCCTTGGCCTACTGGCTGCTCACCCAGACCCTGCCAGCCTTTCGCCACGTCTAGTCTGAGCAGAGACACCACTGAATTTGCGAAGGAAAACATGTTCTCCCACCCCACCTCCAAGCCCTGTGAGCTCAAGGAGGGCTGGAGAACAAGCACCCTGGTGCCATGTTTGGCCTGCCTCAAGGCGTTTGGTTGTTTTTCTGTGTGGAAGAAGGGTCTCTGCTACTCAGCTGCTGGCTCCTGGGCCGTGGACACACATACACACACACACACACCCCACACAAGTCCCTCCCTTCAGTGAGCCTCAAAGAGGGGAGAAGGGCACGGACCTGATCCTGGCTACTCAAATGACCATGACATGCCTGGTGGGCACACCTCAAATTCCCTGCTGGCAGCCCTCGGGAGGCCGGAACTCTAGAACTGGTTCTTCTGCTGGGTGCTGTGGGATCTTGGAAAAGTCACCTGACCTCTCTTAGGTATCCTACTCTGGGAGGAGATTAGATTAGCCTATCTGTAGAACCTGCTAGGAATGAGGCCAGGAAGAGGTCATAAGTCACAGCGGGGTCAAGTCATTCCCAAGTTCCTCCTGGGAGGGGTGTTAGGGCCACCCTACCTCGAGGCTACACAAGATGCTGATGTTGTCTGCAGTTTCTAGATTCCCAGCGGAGGAGTGTCTCTCCTGAACTCCCAGAAGCTTTCTTCCAGGAGGAAGGGCCACCACACTGACCTAGGCCCAGTCCCCCTATCTCCCCAACACCAACCTGCCAAGACTGCTGGCCTCCCACTTGGAGCAGAGCCTGACTCTGAACTCAGTGAGCCCAGGGGGCTGGCCCCCCACTGTGTCCTGATTTAAGCTTCAGATGGTCCTCCACGTCCCTGAGGCCACAGAGGGGCTCCAGGGGTGGTCTATGGGTCAGCCATAGGTGGGGACCTTCGGCAGCACAGGAGCCCAAATAGGCTGGTTTTCTTTTTTCTAAAGGTGTATTTATTTATTTTGAGAGAGAGAGAAGGGAGAGAGAATCTCAGGCCGACTCCCCACTGAGTATGGAGGCCGACGCAAGTCTCACCACCCCAAGGTCATAACCCAAGCTGAAATCAAGGGTCGGACACTCAAATGACTGAGCCACAGGGTGGTTTTCTAGAAATTCTAGGGTCGCCTGGAGGCCCACCCAATGGCAAAGGGAGGAAGGGGCCTGAATGGACGCCACGGGTCTGTCAGCCTCCGCTCGCCTATCCAGCTTTGGCTGAACGGTGTCCCCCACCCGCCACGATGCAGACCATCACCTCCCTGGCAAGAGGCGAGTGGCCTGTCATGGTGAGAGCTGCAGGCCGGGCCAGCCTGGGGTGTCCACATCTCCGGTGACCTGCCCCTCCGTGGTCCCCAGCTACACCTTGTCATATGCCCTTGCATTTTCCCAGGCCCTCCCACTGGGGACTTCTCCAGGATGTCGTGGACCATCTTCTCCTCTGACTCCTGCCTTGGCTTTTAGAATGCCCCCAAGCTCCAAGTCTCTTCTTGGGGGATGCCTCAGTTTCCCCTGTATTGCTCCCAATACAGGGTCCCCTGGGTGGGGCCCGTCATCCACCCCATCCTCCCTTTAATGCTCCCAGGAGTGACTCGTTCTAAATCAAGCCTCCAAATGCTATCTGCACTCGGATCCTCTCCCAGCTGGACCTCTCTTCTGAACTGGAGACCCTCACATCCTGCTGCTGCCTGGACCTCCTCCGGTGTCCCGCAGACACATCCAGCCGCTCTATAACCCCGCTGCCCTCTGCCACTTTTCCCTGTCTCAAAGCCAGAGTCTGTCCAGTGCATTGCCTCTGCCTTGTCCTGGACAACTGCTCGCCTCACCCTCCAGCCAAGCCCCCACCTCAGCTCAGCACCTACCTGCATCCCTTCCATGGCTGTTTGCCCCCCTCCACCAGCCTGGTCCAGGCCACCAGCATTTCTCATGCAGACCCTGCAGAAGGTTCTCAACTGAGCTTCCTGCTTCCCTTCCGGTCCCCCTTCAAACCTTCCTCTACGTGACAACCACTGTGAAGTTTGAAATGTGGGAGCCTGGATATGCCACTTCTCTATCCAACCGCTATCCAAGCCCTTATCCAAGCCCCACTGCTTGTAGGACAAGGTCCTCCTTAAGCAGCTTGGACCTTTCTTCCTCTCAGCTCCTAGCTGCCCTCCTCTCCTCCTCCCAACTCTTTTCTCCAACTCCTCCACCCACATTCCAGCCCTTCTGCCTCCTCAGAGTTCTCCAATATACTGTGCTTGACATCTCTGATATATCATACCTGCTCTGGAACGCCCTTTCTCCCTTCGTCTAGCAAACTCCTATTCATACCTCAAAACCCCACTCAAGTGCCCCTTCTCCTCCTTCCCCTCAGAACCTTCCCAGGACCTGCTGGTCTGTTGCAGGAGTGACTCTAACTGTGCTTTGGTGTTTCATGGTGGGAAGCACATCTAATTAGCTTTCAAGGTGGCAGCTCTTCCTATGGCCATGATCCATGGGGAATTCGGAGCCCTGAGAGGGAGCTATAGAGTGTTCAGATGGGAAAGAGGTCATCACACAGCCCTGCACTGGGTGGGGCTTATTGGTGGGGACTTATCCACTGATAAGTGTGATGCACCTGGCCAAGCCTGCAGGGTTAGCCATGCCCACACTGTATCTCAGGTGAGAACTTTGTTGGGAGCCTTCTCAAGTAAGAAGCAGCGGCCCACCCTAAGGGAACTTTCTGGGGTGCGTGCACTGTATCTTGCTGGGGTTTGGCTAATGCGGTGTGTTCATTTGTCAAAACCCTGAAAATATACACTTAAGATTTTTGCATTTCGTTGTATGTGTATTTTACATCAAAAGAAAATACACTTTAAATAAATATTGGATTCTGGGGAATGACACGCATGCTGAAGTATGTCGGGGGAGGTGAACTGAGGTCTGCAATTTATTTGAAATGTGTCCTGCAAGTGTGAGGGATGGAAAGAGAAAGGTTGATGGAAGAGGGTAGAGCAAAAACCGTAGATGTTCGTGACAGAGTCTAGGTGGTGGGTGAACACGGATTCCCTGCAGAATTCTTTTAACTTGACTGTATACTTGCAATTCTAAAGCAAGTTTTATAATAACGTGCTAGGTGGAGGAAGTGGGGGTCCAGGGGTGGAGAAGCACCCTTTCCCACTCCCTCCTGGGGGATGCAGCCCAGGCTTCCACTGGGTATGGTCCCAGCTCCTCTCGGAGGAGCCCGACTGTTAGGCACACAGTTTTTGTTTACACGAACTACGTGAACTGGAGATGCTTTATCAGATTCAGGAGAGGTTCTGCAGCCCCCTTGATTGTTCTCACAACCTCCCAGGGAGGAAGGCTGGGCGGACCCTCCTGTGATTGCAGTCAGAGTAAGTATGGCTGCCGTGTCCGTGCCCCCTCCCCACTCTCAGCACAAGGCTCTGTTATCGTGACTTCTGTCTGCTCAGGGATGACCGTGATCCACGGAGGATTCTCCGTGTCCTCCAGTGGCCACCCCTGCAAGTGCACTCCCCGCGACAGGGGCCAAGCTGAGTGTTCTCTGCACCCCCAGCAGTTGGCCCAGTGCCTGGCATGTGGTGGGGCTCAGAACCGTTTGCTGAGTGAGGGAATGTTCTTGGCTATTTCTTGTCACCCACCAATTTGGCCAGCCTTGGCACCCTGCCTGTGCGTGAAGCTGAAGGTGACTCCAGCCCCCAAGAGTCGCCAGGAGAGACGCCCTGCAGTCACTTCCCTAGTGGGTGAGGGCGGTGGCTGGAGCTCAGAGGCCCTCTGTAACTCTGTCAGGATGGAGCTACCCAGTCTGGAGCACTGAGCGTTCCAGAACTTCCCTGCACCCAACCAGCTCCATCTGCCCCCGCCACCCAGCTCCGGTCTTGCCCCAACCTCCACCTGGCGTCTTTCAGCCTCTGTGCCTTTGCTCACCCCGTGTCCCCTTCCTGGAATGCCTTCCCCAGCTCCCCCACCTATCTGAACCAACGCCAGCCCCCACGGGCCCCTGCCTCCCAGGCCTTTCCTTTGACTTGTGCATCGCTTACCGGCCTTTCTGTCAGCTAGCACCAGACAGCATTAATTAATTATCCAGCGTTCCCAGGCACTTTTTTTGTGTGCCCAGCAGATCTCCCCCAAGCTCTACCTGCTATCCACACCCCTCCCCTTCCCCCGGGGCTTGGCATGGTGACCAAAAGGGACAGGCACCCCGGTGAGCTGGTTGACAGAGAGAACCACTCTTTGGAGCCAGGGTTTCGGTCCCCGGTCCAGCACGGGAGCCATTTTTATGAATGAAGCATCTGAAATTGAAACCCGCCCACATGAGGACAAGAAGCAAGGCCCAGTGTGGCTGCCGGCCCTCCAGCTGGAGAAGTGGGGACGGCGGGAGACGGGTCTTTGGTTTTCGTTTCTCCAGCGCCTCACCTCCACCTCCCCCTGGACCCAGAAGGGGTCTCGCATTGGCTGGCTTCCCCACCTCCTCCTGAGCGGCCTTCTGTAAAGTGATCTTTCTATATTGACTTAAACTTCTATTTAAAGAGGAATTCCTCATAATTACTCAGCCGCGGAGAGCTGACGCTGTTTGGCTCTGTTTATTTCGTTTCTCCTAGTGACTGGCAAGATGTCCTCAGTGGCTTTAAAGAGCAGATATAGACGAATGACCTGTTGGTCATAAAATAAAGTATGATGCTCTTTTCTATCCTCATGGGAGATGGCATGAGGAGGGGACGTGCCTCACCATCCTGTCCCGTCAGAATGCCAAACCCAGTCGCTTCTGAGGCTGGATTAATACAGCAGTTTTACAATTTTTGGAAGGTACGCGGATTCCCCGGATGGGAACGTGTGTCGTGTGCAGTGTGTGCTCTGCACACGTGCTATGAAACACTTCTTACGCACACACACAGACGTTCACACCCACACACGGTCTCACCAACAGTGCAGGGCAGACACGCCGCAGAGGGATGAAGTGGGGATTAATACGTCTATTTTTTTCTTCAAAAAAAAAAAAATTTAATTGATACTTGGCTTTCAGTCTAGTAGTGAAACTAAAATAGTTAAGTTATTTATGTAGACATGTTCCCAAGGCACTCTCCTCTCTTCTCCCTGCCCGCCTCTGTCCGCTTCCCCCCCCACCCTCCACACAATGACCTTACAGAACATTCAGGGGAAAATTCTACTCTGACAAACCCACAGAGATGTGCTGGGCTTGGAGGTGGTGGCAGTTTGGGGGGTTGGGGGTGGGGGAGGGGTACTGCGCTGTGTGCTCGCCAGTTAATCCCAATGAATCTGGAAGCATGCAGGCGGTAGGGACAATTGTCACGCTTCCTCATATGTGACCCAACTCACCTCACCACCCCCTGCAGCACCCCTCCCCCCGCCACTGCCCCTGCTTCCTGTGAGCCCTGCTCAGTGCTCTGCAAACCCTACAACGCCTGCCTTTGGGGGGACCTTCCTGTCACTACAACCCCTTTTGCATCCCTTCCTGAGGTTTCCCACCGACCGGTCCTTGAGAGGACCCCTTTGTACTGGGGCAGCCTTCAGAGATCACCACCCCCCCCGCCCCCCCCCCCCGCCTTCTCAGTGCATCCTTTTCCAGCGGCTGCATTTGGCTGCCTTTGTCCCCTCTGAATGGACAGGGCCAGTGCCTTGAGCCCCTCCAGTTTCCCCACATCACCTGGCACACAGGGTGGGGACCAGCAGGGAGCAAGTGAGACAGGACAGGCTTGTTGCCTTAACACGGCCCAGCTCAGGAGCCCAAAAGATGTCTGCTGTTGACCAAGTGCCCTTTCTGGAAACCTCCTCTCTGTGGGCACACACGGAGGTCAGCCATGCAGGCTCAGAGCCAGATTGTGGGTCAGACAAGGAGTGAATGGCACATCCTCCATCAGCTCCTCTGTTCCAAAAATCATGGACAGGGAGTCAGTCCCCTGAGTCCCAGGCTCGTCTCTAATGTGTGGTGATCTCGCTTCCCTTTCTGCTCTGTCAGGGGCCTTGCTTCCGCTAAAGCCAAGAGGACCACATCTATAAAAGAGGTTGGGTGGGTCAGGACAGCAGGAGAAGGGAGGGCCTCCCCACATCTGCTATAGGCCACGAGCTCTGCTCGAGTGACCAGAAACAGAGCAGGTGGGGGGCTGCTCTCATGGGGTTACAGTCTAGCAGATCTGGGGTGCATCGGAATCTCCCGGGAGGCCGTGAAATACAGAATGTTGGGCCCCAGCTCCAGAGTTTAGTGGGTGTCTGGGGTGGGACCTGAGAATTTGCTTGTCTAGAAAGTTCACAGACGATGCTGACACTGGGACCACAGACGATGCTGGTCTAAAAACCACTGATCTAGCAAATCCCCCCAAGGAACAGAGCCCGGGGCAGTGGTTTTAAAGGAGAAAAAAAAGTGTGGTCTTGAAAAACAAAATGGTGTCTGTGGAGCCAACGGCACGTGGCCTCCAGACCCTCTGCCCGTCAGAGCCTTGTGACCTCATCAGAAAAGCCCCGGGAGTCACCGACCGGAGGATGGGAGAATCGGCCCGAGGAGGGAGGAGGGTTGGCATTTCAGGGAGTAGGCTGTGGGCAAGGGTGGGCAGGCCGCGGCAAAAGACTCTGGAAACCACGGAGGGTGGGCAGGGGATGAAGAGGAGGCCCCGAGCCTTCCTCTGCCTCCCCAGCTCGTCTGGGCCGCAGCTCTCCTCCCGGGCACCGCCCCCCGCCCCCCTGGCCCCCAGACACTGCCGAGGCCTGGCCCGGGCCGGCGAGACCTGGGAGCCTTCGCCACTGCCCACGACACCTACTGTTTTAGAATCTGGAGAGCAGATGGCTCTCCTCGCTAAGCAACTCGTGAAACAAACAGTTTGCTTCAGGGCTTTCTTTTTTGAAGTTGACTTTGTTGTTGGGGTGGGGAGATGTGTGTACAGATAAGCTTCTCAAAGTGATGACATCACAAGAATAATAAAATTGCCACTTTGCACGCTGTGTCTTTCACCGCCGCGGCGCGTTCTTCAAATAACCCCAGGTCCGTCCCCCTTATCACCAGCTCCAGGGCCCGGGGTGGAAGCAGAGGGAGAGGGAGAAGGTGCCCCCCGACAAATGGGAGGCTTCGTGGCCACTCTCTGAGGGGGTTGGGGCCTTGCCTCTGACAGCCTCGGTTTCCCTCTCTTAAGAGTGGGCTGAGCCAGGTGGCCTTTCGGGTCCCAACCTGTGGCTTTACCTGCACAGAACCAATCTTCACCAGGAAGGCTTTCTTCCTATGGAATTTTCGCTTTATTGTAGGTGAATTTGACTTGGATACATAGAAGTGTTTCGTTTTTGTTATTTATTTTTTTTTCTTTTGTGAGGGTATATGGTCAGAGATGGCTCCAGGTTCTGGGGGGGCACTGAAGCTTCGACGGTTTGTGAGGGCATCTCCCTAAGAGGAGCCATACAGGATTACTACTGACAATTAGGTTCAGGGCCCTGGCAGCGGCACAGGCTAGGAGGTGCCCCGAGGCCCAAGCTTCTTAGCCCCGTGGAGTATCTTCTCCGGGTGCGGTGAAAGACCCACTATTGTCCTGGCCAGATGTCAGGGTCCAGAGTACCCAGGGCCCTTGAGAACGTCACGGGCTTGAGCTGGCACTTTGCAAACCTGAGTGTCTCCTGCGTCCATCCTGTCCTGGCCCATGTTTTGGCCTTGACATTGCGGTTGCCAGGCAACCGTCTATCCTATAGGAATTCACACTCGTCCTTGCAGGCAGACGCACATTTAATTTCAGACCCAGAGCCCTCAGTGACACGGGGTGTCACCAGCCCGCGCCCTCACAGAAATAACCCGAAGCACGGAGTCAAAAGTAGCTGGGGGAACTGATACCCGCATTTGATCTTATTCCCCTAAAATAGCCTGGTCCTGTTTATGGGGCCTCAGCGCAAGAGGGGACGCGGGAGCTTGGCTGTGCTTGCGGCTTCCTCCCTCCCCCTGGCCACTCGCCTCTAGGCTCCCATCGCCAGAGGCATGGCAGTGACTCAGGGCCCCGAGCATGATGTAACACCCTTGGCTCCCGGGTGGGATGATGGGGAACGTGTGACAGCCTTGGAATCCCAGGCTGGACCCTTGGTGCCCGCCTGCCAGTTCTTGACCAAGGTCAGGTGCAACTAAGAGCTGGACTCTTGAGCCTCGTGGGGCCAGGGGAGGAGGGCCCACGGGAGGCAGGCCCAGGCCTCGGCTCCACGGGAACACGCCTCTATCCATTCTGCAGAGCAGCGGGTCTTCCTCTTGGGCCCACGCTAGAATCACCCAGAGAGCTTTAAATAATAGAGATCTGACCTATCGGGGAATAGATTCTCGCATGTGGCCTTGACTCATATTAACTCCCTGGCCACCAGCTGGGCTTTTCCCTCCTGGCAAGCTTGTCTGGGGCTGGGGCACCCCCGGGGCTCTGACATCCCAGGGCCCTTGTCTGACTAGAGCAGGGCTGCTCCAGGCTGCCCGGAGCCCAGCCTCCTTAGGTGTGCCGTGGGCCTGCTTGGGGCTAGGCTTCCCTGTGCGGGGGCACCTGGCCCTCGAGGGTGTCAGGCCTGGCCTGGGGTGCCGGGTGGTGGGACTTTTTCAGGTGGCAAGTCAGGAGAGCAGAGGGCAGAGCTGGCTTTGGAAAGAGCATCACGGCGGTGCGCGTGTTGGCAACAACGGAGCACCGGGCTCACAGATAAGCACGGACACATACACTGGACTAAGCATTTTTTTTCCTTGGTCAGTTTAGTTTTAAATTTTTAAGTGGTAAAAACACATCAAACCTGCCCTTTTAGCTCTTTGTAAGTGGACAGTCCAATAGCATTACCTATACTCACATTGCTGGGGCTCAGATCTGCAAAGTGTTTTCCTCTTGCTGGACTGAAACTCTGTGCTTTGGGAACACCACCACCCTGTTCACCTTCCCTGCAAACATCTTTCTCCCGTCTGTGTCCCTGAGTTTGACTAGAGGTTTCATGGGAGTGGAATCCTATAGTATCTGTCTTTTTGTGATGAGCTTGCTTCATTCAGCATAATGTCCGCAAGGTTTATCCGTGTTGCTGGCCGGTGACATGATTTCCTTCTTTTATTATTTATTTATTTATTTGACACAGAGAGAGAGAGAGAGATCACAAGTAGGCAGAGAGGCAGGCAGAGAGAGAGGAGGAAGCAGGCTCCCTGCTGAGCAAAGAGCCCGATGCAGCTCCATCCCAGGACCCTGAGATATTGACCTGAGCTGAAGGCAGAGGCTTTAACCCACTGAGCCACCCAGGTGCCCCTGATTTCCTTCTTGTTTGAGGTCAAATAATATATAATCCGCAGCGGGCTTTCCTTACTCACTCACCCGCCAGGGGACATTTGGGTTGCTTCCGCCTCTTGACGAAAGTGAACAAGGCTGCCACGATCATGTGTGCGCATGTATCTCAAGACTGTGCTTCTAGTTCTTTCGGATAAATGACCAGCGTGGGATTGCTGCATCAGATGGTAATTCTGCTTTTTAGTTTTTTGAGGCATTTCCCTATGGTTTTGCAAAGTGGCCACACCGTTTTACATACTCACCGACGGGGCCACAAGGATGCCAAATTCCCCACATCCTCACCCACACATTTTTTTTCCTTTCTGTATCTTTTTTTGAATTATGTCCATCTTAACAGGTGTGAGGCAATAGCTCATTGAGGTTTTGACATATGCCTTTAATGACTGAACATCTTTTCGTATGCTTGTTAGGCTTTTATAGATCTTCTTTGGAGAAATGTCTAGTTAGGTCCTTTCCTTATGTTTATTTTTATTTTAAGGTTCATTTATTTATTTTAGAGATAGAGAGTGAGCATGAGCAGAGGAGGTGCAGAGGGAGAGGGAGAGAGAAATCCCAGCTGACTCCGTGCTGAGCGCAGAGCTGGATATCGGGGCTCCTTCTCATGACCCCGAGATCATGACCTGAGTTGAAACCAAGAGTCGGATGCTCAACTAACTGCGCCAGCCAGGTACCCCCTTTCCTCATGTCTAAAATCGGGTTCCTTGGTGTTTTGTTGTTGAGTTGTAGGAGTTCTTTATATATTCAGTATATTAATCCTTTTTCTGATACATGATTTGCAATTATTTTCTCCCATTTTGTAGGTTGCCTTATCACTCTGTGGACTGTTCCCTTTAACGTGCAGACCATTAGTCAGTTTTGCTTTTTAAGTAAGTTCTATACCCAGCGTGGGGCTTGAACTCATAACCCCAAGATCAAGAATCACATGCTCTACTGACTGAGCCAGGTGGTGTCCCCACGGTCAGTTTTGAAGGACAATATAGAGCTGGCCAAATAATTAGGAGCATTAATTTAAATACAAAAATCTCTTTGGTCTATTTCAAAATTACTCCCAGACAATATGATACATGTTGGGTATGAAAGAGTCCACCATCCTGAGCCCCCTTCTCCCCTGTCCTGGGCTGGCAGCAAAGCACCCCTTTCCTGCATTTATGGGCATCATTGTATCCACATCCTGGTTGTGTGTATTTATTTTGTTGGTGTTTTTTTAATCTGTTCTGTGACTTTCTTTCCTAGCTTTTTTTTTTTGAGAGAGAGTGAGTGGGGGGCGGGGGAGAGAGAGAATCTTTTTTTTTTTTTTTTTTTTTTAGATTTATTTATTTATTCGAGAGAGAGAGAGTGGTGGAGAGGGACAGAGGGAGAGGGAGAAGCAGAGAGACTCTCCACTGAGCAGGGAACCCATGTGGGATGCGATCCCAAGACTCTGGGATTGTGACCTGAGCTGAAGTCAGACGCTTAACCGACAGAGCGCCCCCAGGTGCCCTTCATTCCTAGCTTAATATAGTATCTTGGAGGGCTTTCTGGGGTCAGTTCACAGGGGTCTCCTTGTGCTTTTCAATGGTGAGGTGTTATTCCAGAATTTGCAAGGACTACAACCGACTCTACCAGTCTTTGTTGGATGGAAAATATCCTGAAACGACAAAGCTTAGGAAACATAAAGGATCCGGGGACGGGGTGAAGGGAAGGGCGGGTGGATGTGGCGGGGAGAAGGGAGGTATTTGTTTCCTTCATGTCATTCTGTTTCAGCTAAGGGCTGTTGTCACAAATAATTAGATCTCCATGTCCTGAGTAGGCCCAGTGAATGGGGCTGGTTGTGGGGCGGTGGGGAGGGGGTGCGTTTAGCTGAGGCCCACCATAGCCTTCAGAGCTCCAGATCCCGGGTCGAGCCTGGAGTTCTTCTCCTTTGCAGATGCAGGTTTTGACCCCTGTAAGGAGCCCAGGGTCACCATGCCCTTTGGCATGACCCGAGGCTTTCGTCACACCTAAACACTCCACCCTTCGTAGGCAAAGCTTTCTTAAGACTTGGGCCCCAGGTTGGAGATGATCTGTGTGTTTTACCTGAATCTGAGCCTGCCCTAACTGGGACCTGGGGCAGGCCCCCCAACCCTGGCTTCTGGAGCAGGTGCTCCCTGGCGGGGTGGGGGTTTTGGAGCCGGGCCTGAGAGAGAGAGAGGCAGGGAAGGAGAAAGAGGGGCGGGGGTCATCAGGGAGCACGTGAGGACATTGGGGGAAGGACCCACGTGCCCCTACCCAGTGCCCTCCTGGCTTCATCCTCCTCAAACTTAGCAAGTATGAAGCACGGGAAACTGTTCGATCATAGGGGATCAGTCATTAAGTTACATTAGAGACTTGGGAGTGCCGGGGCCCTGGCCTACAGAATGGGGCTAACGAATGTCCTCTTCCTCCAACGTGTGTTTGTCAAGAATGAGGATGATGAACTTCTGCAGAAATAGCCTGTCGTGACCAAAGAGCTGTCTGTGAGGAGGGGTGCCCTGAACCTGCCTCAAGGGAGGAGGAGGGCGGTTGCTTCTGCAGGGCCCTGCCAGGAGCCGGGTTCACAGCCTCACCTTGCTCGCTGGCTCTCTTACTGGCTCTCAGGAGGCCGGCCCCTCGTCCTTGCCTCACCAGGCTCAGCACTCAGGCTCTCCCCTCCCGCTGCCCCCCTCTCTCCCTCCGCCTCCTCCTCTTCCCTCCCAGCTTCATCCTTCTCTTCTCTGGCCCTGTCAGGGCCTTTCCCAGCCTCCAGCTCCGGGAAGGAGCCCCTGGTGGTCTTCTCCATCCCAGCTGTGTGTGGAGGACTCCCACGGGCATACACCCGCCCCCGCCCCACCGCCCCGCTTTCTCTCCTGACCTCGGGGCTCACACATCCGCCTCCCCAGACATCCAATGACCTTCTCAAATGCAGTAGGATGAACCTCAACTCCTGACCTCCCCCGAGGCTGCTCCCAGGGAGGGATCCCCACAGCTTGGTCAGTGGCAAGTTCATCCTTCTGGGACTCATCCTTGACCTCAATTCTCTCGCCAGGAAATCCCACTACCTCTGCCTCCAAAGTATAGCCAGGATCCAACCACTTCTCACCAACTCCACTCCCATGGCAATCACATCCGAAAGTTTCCATTACTCACTGGTGTCCCCATGCCCATCCTACACCCTCCCCACTCACAGTCCAATCTCAACAGAGCAGCCAGGAGAATCCTTTTAAAATGCAAAAGCCATCTCAGCCTCTGCTCCAAACCCGAAACCCTCCAATGGCTCCTCATCACACCCAGAGCAAAACCTGAAGACCCAACAGGCATCTGTTATGGCGATTCTCAAAGCAGGGTTCTCACATCAGCCGTACCCACACCTGGGAACTGCTAGAAATGCACGTTCTCAGGCCCTGCCCCAGACCCACTGAGTCCCGGGCTCTGGGGGGTCGGGGAGCAGCAGCCTATTAGTAAAGCTGTCCAGGTGACTCAGATGTCCACGCAAGTTTGAGACCTACTGGTCTACCAGTGACCTACTTCTTCTGGCCTCCTTGACTTCGTCATCTTCCCTACTGGATCAAGGACTCCCTTCTGGCCCAACAGGCCTCCTAGTTGACCTCCAAGCCTTGCAGACACACCCCTGCTCTAGGGCCTTTGTCCTGGCTATCTCCTCCGCTCACTGTCTCCCCCCTCCCCCCCTTAAGTCTAGGCTCAATGTCATCTTCTCAGCTGGGCCTTCCCTTCCCACCCTACTGATGACGTCCACTCTCATCCTCATTAGAGCACGGGTTACCTCCTGATGCTTCAGACGGTTCACTTACTGACGAGGCTGCTTGCGGGTGGCTGACTTCTCCCTCTAGAACTTTTCCCAGCTCCACTGGAGAGAAGAGACTCGCCTCGTGTGTTCACTGATCATCCTGAATAGGAGTCAAGGTGCTGGGCTCAGCCTGTGTTTGTTGAGTAACGCATGAATGAAAGCAAGAATGAATGAAAGTGCACACGACCCCAAACAGCAAAAACCATCACTTATGGACGTTGCACTTTGTTCTGACCTCTTTGCAAACATTAGCTCTACTTCTCTCAAGCCTCCTGTAGGCAGGCGACGTGATGCCTACGTCAGAGAGGTGAAGTGTTTTGCAAAAAGTTGCCCAGCTCGAGGGGTTGGTGCTGGGTGTCTCTCTGATTCTGAAGCTTCTGCTCTTTCCCTGATACCAGGCAGCTACTCCCAAATGCCCTCTGCCCATCCCCCTAAAAGGTCACTGCAGCCCCCAGCCTCATGACTCTGCATACGGGGGGGGGGGGATGACACAGCGCCCCCTCCATGTGATCTGTGCATCAGAGCCTGAAGGAGGGAGCGTCTGGCCCTCCCAGGTCTGCCAGTGGTGAGGAGGGACCTGGAGAGTGGGGTGGGTTGGAGTGGCGGCCGGCGGCCTTCCTGCTTTCCCTAGATTCTCCTGCAGCCTTTCAGAGAATGTGCCCCTTCACCCAGTCGCTAAGCAACCGCCTTGTGCAGTGGGTGGGAACCGATCCGTTCAGGATACGTTAGGAAACCCTTACTGAAAATAATTACACCCTCCTCTGAGCACGACGTGTCAAAACACGCTTGGAGGATCCTCAGTTCAGGCAGAGCCCAAAGGCCAGCCCGGTCCCTCAGCCCCCTCCCTCCCACTCGCTCTTTTCTGCCTGGCGCACAGACCTCCCTCCTCCGACCGTTGGCAGAGCTGGGCGGGGGCGGGGAATGGGAGGCTGGGGGGAGCACCAGAAAAATCCACATCCCATCTCTCTTTGATAAAGTTGATTTATGTATTTATTTAAGTTATCTCTACACCCAATGTGGGGGTAAAATTCACAACCCCAAGATCAAGAGTCACGTGCTCTACTGACTGAGCCAGCCGGGCCTCTCTGGGCCATATCACACCCCATTTCTTTTATAAACCACACTACTTAGCTGTCACTGGGCTCAGAGGATGGGCATCAAGTTTCCAGAAGGGCTGAAATCAGGGCTGCCCTGGGAAACCCAGGCAGATGTAGCTGTGGGACCTGATACACAGTCCTCCGTGGCAGGGTCAGGCAGACCCACGCTCCAATCCCGGTATGACCTTGAGCCAGTTATTTGACCTCTCTGGGTCTCCGTTCCCACCTCCATAAAATGGCCATAACAGCTCTGCAGGGTTGTGATCGTTCTCTGCCATTGAACCGACCGGTCTTACTCTGGTGTGACGGAACTGGGCATGTGGTAGGGGCTTCCTGGAGGTGCTTGACTCCCTCATGGGGCGAATGTGGCTTCACAGTGAACGATCACACGCAGAGCATGGCTTGGTAGCAAAGAAATTTGGAAGAGGAGACAGATTGGGATAATTGGGGACAGCCGGCTTATAGGATGAGGATGATTTGTAAAGTCAGAGGCCCAGGCAGGGAGCCAGCTAGGGTGCATCAGGCTGGAGGGTGAAACACTCAGCCACATCCAGAGGCATCTCCTTCACTTCCTCGGCCTCTCCATCATCACCGTTCAGCCTCCCTGGGATGGCAGTCGTCTGTGTGGTTGTCTGTCCTCTCACTGCCCGCCTACAGCAGACACCCAGTAGTAGTTGTCTGAGCTGGGGCCAAGGGCAGAAGTACCCGGGCACATCTAGGGTGAGTGGGGTTTGCTTGGCAGAGAGAGGGGACTGGCCGCTGTGCTGGGAAGGGGAACCCAGAGCGTGAGGCAGAGGCCTGCCCCAGCTGAGTGGGAAAGGTGGGGAAGGTAGGGTGGAGGGGCTCAGGGCTGAAGAGCCAGGACCCCACTCCTGGCTTTATCCTGCCGGCTCTGGGGTGGGAGGCAGGGGCCCTGTGGATTCTGTATTTCTGGAAGATAGAACCCAGCAGGGAGTTGTGTCCCTGCGAGGACCACACCCCAGGACAACAGCTGTGTCGCTGCCCAGTGCGAGTGGCCATGAGTGGCTCAGAGGGAACAGAAAGATTGAGGCCCTGCCTCACCCCTGCCCATGAGCCATCACCTTACTTCGGCTTCCGGCTCTTTCTCCCAGACACCTACATAAGTACGTATGGCTGACAGCTTGGCTGGCTTTCTCAAGGTTGGATCTTTTTAATTTTAGTTTTTCTTTGTGAATTTTTAGAATATCAAATAATACATGTTTGCTGGAAAATACTGAAGCAACACAAAAGTATGTAAATAAGAGATGCAGGTCTACCCCGACCCCAGAGACCTGCTTCTTAAATTCCACTCCCCAGGAGCTAAGAGTTCTCTCTCCCCACATCCCCCCTCCCTGCCCCCCAACAATCACAGTGTTTTATTCTTTATTATTGTTCAGTTTTTCAGCTTTGATTTGTCTCATTTCCACACACTGGGACTCACCTTACACATATGTTTCCATGACTTGCTTTTTCACTCAAAGCACAACATCGTGGAAATTGCTGAAAGCCAGGGCCATGCCTGACATTCGCAGCGCATGGTGATCTGATAATTGTACTGATGGGCGTTTGGGTTGTCGCTCATGTCTTGCTAACTCAGACAAAGCTGCACAGACATCTTTCCAAACCCAAGCTTGTGCCAGTGCTTTGGGGCGCTGTCTTTCCAGAGGTGGAATCGCTGGGTTGAAAGTGGGGTGAGTTTAAGCTTTGGAGAGCTGTTGCTCAATTAACCTGGCAAAAGGCGGCAACTGTTTCCTTTTAAGCTGCGAATGTAGGCTGTCTTCTCCCATCCCGCACAGCCCTGGGTGGTAGTGGCCTTTTCTTCTCCCAAACCGATAAGGGAAAAATACCATCTTATTGGGGCCGTTTTGTGTTTCCTCTTTTCGTGCGTTCATGGACCATTTAATTTGGAAGGGGGAGGATTTCTTCTCCCCATCTTTTGCTTATAGTTCTATTGGGTTCTCTTTTTTTCTCATCTATAGATTCAGGATGCAAATCCTTTCTATTTTAACTTATGGTGTCAATTTAGATTTTCTTCTGCTGTGTCTTTTGTCTTTGAACTTTGTTTATGATGTCCTTTACCCGTCTCTCAGTGTTTAATTATCCAAAGGATTCCTTTCTGCTCTCTGGGGGTCCCGCACCTCTCCAGTCGTACCCCATGGGGTAAAAATGATGAGGACTCAGCCCTTGTTGGCCTAAGAGCCCGGACTGAAGGAGCTTAATGTGACAGAGGCATTTTGTCAAGCAGGAGCAGGGGGGCCCCAGGTCTCTGGCTGCCCCTGGAACAGCTCCCCCATCTGCAGGAGTCCCCTCCTTCCTCGCCCCCACTGCCAGGCTGTGGATGGACTCCGGACTCCATGGCCCATCACGGCCCCATCACCATCCTGCTGGGAAGGGAGAGCAGGGCAGCAATGGCTCCAAGGCACCCAGATAAGGGAGGTATGTTAATGGATTTTTTTCTGGAAGGGGTAGGGCTCTGGCTCCAGTGGACAGACCCACGGACCATAGCACAAGTCTGCTGGAGATGTCAGTGTTATCTCCCAGGCCTCTGGAGGGCACCTCCAGAAAATGGGTCAGCAGCCTTGGCCTCTGGAGCACAGCCTCCCCTTCTCAAGGCCAGTCCCACTCAGGAGGAATGACCATAGCCCTTTTTCTGTTAAATGTTTGGGGTTCTTTCTGTTAGAAACCCATTATACCTAAGCCATTACAGGTACTGTATACTAAAAATACTGTATGCTAAAAATCACAAGCATCACAGAAGTGAACCGCACGGAAAGTGCCAGCCGCCTGGCGTCTCCAGAGAGCTACACAGAGTTTCTCTCTCCTCTTGCGGGTCTGTCCTCAGCAGTTCTGAGCAAGCGTCCATACCAGCTTGATTTTCCAGTGTCGCGCTGTTGCGCTATGTACAATAGTTCCCAACAACCTGCGAGCCTCACGCTTCTCTGTGGTCGCGCTCCTGTTCCTGGGTCCTATTGCTCTGGGTTTCCCCCCACCTCTTTAAAAAAAAAAACACAACCCTTCCTTATCATGAAATAGGCAGAGATAAAAGTGTGTTAAAGACAAATGTGCCGCTGAAGAGAGGATTATCAAGGAAATGCCCACAACCAGCTCACAGATCGTGGGGATGTTTCCACCACCCAGAGGCCCTCCCCCGCCCCCCCATCCCGGGCCCCTTCTAGTCCCAACCTCCTCCTGGCCGCCCCCCCAGAGGTGACTGCCATCCTGACGTCAAAAGTGATGGCTTCTTTGCTTTTCTTGGCATTGGTCCCACCATGGTTCGGTTTTGCCTGTTTGTCTCTTTCTTGGACTCCCCGGGTCAGGCTCGCTGGGCAAAGGCAAGGCCTCGTGTCTCCTACGCCTAAGCCTAAGCCTAAACCTAACCCTAATCCTAACCCCTGTCCCACCCTCCCAAGGGCTCTGCGGGCCCACCCTTCACCCCACGGAGAGAACTCCCTGGCCTCCAGGCCCATCACCCAGGGGAGCGAACGCCTTCTCTGCTCTTCCCCGAGCAGTACCGCCTTGGCGGCCACGTCTTCCCTATAAAGTGAGTTCTCAGGAGGACCGAAGGTGTTAGAGGCCGGCAACCGTTTGGCCCAGTTTCTGGCGTTTAGTAAGCAGGACACAAACGTGGGCTTTTATTCTCGAAACTTCCCACCTCCCTGACTCGGCTACTCCTATCCCGAGCCCTTGCGGGCCGTCTTCTTTCCTTCCCGGGGACGGGCCAGTATGAAGGCCTGGGCTTTTATGACTCCCTCTGTCTGGTGACGTTCTCCTCTGAGGCTCTCTGCTCACGCTCTCTTCTACTCTCTGAAAGGCAAACAGATCTCCGCTACATATCGGCCAACTACTCCATGCAGGCTCTTTCTATGCGTTGTCTGCCACTCTTGAACCCTCCAGCACTGCTGCAAGCCCACGCAGCAGCAAACCGCTGACCACGGCTCCTAAGGGCTCCAGAAGGCCCTTGTGCATCCTAGCCCTTCCAGGACGTCAGGCATTAGACAGCATCCAGAGTGCACATCACCCTGGGTCCCCAGCCCTCTCTAGGCCCGGGCCTACCCCAAGGCAGGTGCACCCATCCGACCCAGGAGCTTGAGCAAAGGAGAGAGGGCAGGCAGGCAGCTAAACCTTGGATGAGCTCCTCGCGTGTGTGTTGGACCCTATGGGAGATATCTTGCAAACATTTGTTTTACTTGTTTTTCCCAACTCTGAGATAGGTGATAGCTATCCCATCTTGCATAAAAGAGGCTCAGGGAGGCTAAGCAACATGCCTAAGGTTACACAGCACTGGGGTTCATTCCAAGTGCATTTGAGTCTGGGCTTTCCTTCGACAACTAACTTATCGCCCTAAGGTGGGCAGACTTCTGGGGTCAGCTGTGGGTGGTCCTGAGCGAATAACTAAGTTAAGACCCATACTCTTGTAAATAGAAGGCTCCATCCCTGACTCATGGAAATGGACATTTTTGTTGTTGTTGTTGTTCATTTATTTGACAGACAGAGACCACAAGTAGGCAGGGAGACAGGCAGGGGGATGGGAGGGAAGAAGGCTCCCTGCTGAGCAGAGAGCCCGATGTGGGGCTCGATCCCAGGACCCTGGGATCATGACCTGAGCAGAAGGCAGAGGCTTTAACCCACTGAGCTACCCAGGCACCCCAGAAATGGACATTATGGGGACTTAAGAGATGGGAATTGTGTTGATACCCTAGATCAATTTGGGGAGTACTGTAACCTTAACAATAGTAAGCCTTTTTCTGTTTTGTTTTGTTTTTTTTTTAAGATTTTTTATTTTTGAGTACGCCCTATGTGGAGCTCGAACTCACAACCCTAGATCAATTTGGGGAGTACTGTCACCTTAACAATAGTAAGCCTTTTTCTGTTTTGTTTTTTTTTTTTTTTTTTAAAGATTTTTTATTTTTGAGTACGCCCTATGTGGGGCTCGAACTCACAACCCTGAGATCAAGAGTCACACACTCTGTCAACCAAGCCAGCCAGCCCCCAAGCCTGTCAATCTAGGAGTATGGGATGTCTTTCCATTTATTCCAATCTTTAAACCTTCTTTCAACAATATTTTGTAGTTCTCAAATTACAAGGCCTACATTTGTTCCATCAAATTCATTCCTAAGTGTTTTACTCTTTTCGATGTTCCTGTAAATGGAATTGCTTTCTTAATTTCATTTCGGATTGTTCGTTGCTAGTGCACAGAAATTAAGTGGATTTTTGCATGTTGATTTTGTATCCTGCAAACTCGCTGAATTGTTTACCAGTTCAAATAGCTTTTTGATAGATTCTGTAGGATTTTCTATGTACAAGATCATGTCTTCTGCAGACAGAGGGAGTTGTATTTATTCCTTCCATCTCTTTTCTTGCCTAATCACTCTGGCTGGAATGTCCAGCACAAGGTTGAACGGAAGGCATGGTGGCAGCGGTCCCTGTCTTGTTCCTGATCTTAGAGGGAAAGCCTTCAACACTTCACTGTGAAGCACCATATCCATGGTGGGCTTCTCATAGAAATCTTTAATCAGGTTGAGGAAGTTCCCATCCATTCCTTATCTGTTGAGTGTGTGTATGACAGGGAGTTTTAAGATACAGTATCATAGGGCCGCCTGGGTGGCTCAGTGGGTTAAAGCCTCTGCCTTCCAGGATTCTGGGATTGAGCGCTGCCAGGCTCTCTGCTCAGCGGGGAGCCTGCTCCCTCCCCACCTGGCTGCCTGCCTCTCTGCCTACTTGTGATCTCTATCAAATAAATAAACAAAATCTTAAAAAAAAAAAAAAGTATCATAAGAATGGCTGAGAAATGACAAGAGGACCAGCTCCCACGAGGGTTGACTTGCTCGCTACCTGGGGAACTCAGGGCCACCTGCCCCACCCTTTGCCTCCCCCGACCCCCACCCAGGAGGGAAGTTGTCTGGGTCCTCAGATTCTACTCAAGTCTCAGGATAGGAGGGCTCTGTCTGCATGAATGTACCCCCTGCCAAGACAGAAAACATCACAGCGCTGAGGCTCTCTGGGCTCAGACAGGGTTTTCTTCTTCCTGCCTTGTGATTGGACACCTAGCCGAAACCCTGTTCTCCCGCTTCTCTGGTCCCCAGGAGAGGCCCCATTCTTCTGGGGCAACTCATGCGCCCCACCCGCTCTGCTGTCACGCCTGGGCTCCCGGGGCCTAATGAAGATAATGAGACCAAGGAGGTATTTACGGCGCGTCTTCCTGGAGGAACCTCATGGCTTCCCAGCCATGACCTCAGTGCTCACGGGAACAGCCTCGGGGGCACCAGGCGGGTGCTGACTCGCAGGAGGAAGAAACTGAGGCCCAGGAGGGAGAGGGTTCACCCAAAGATGCTGCCCTGAGGGTTCTGGGGGAAAGAGAAGCCTTCCTGCTTCATGGGAGTCAGAACGCAGATGTATTTAGGCCCATTTACTCCTAGTGTGAATCTGGGTGCATCTGGTTAGGGTTAGGGGAGGTGGGGCATGGTTTCCACCCCCCCCTGCCCGCATGCCCCTCCCTGTCTTCAGGTACATTCATGGGACCTGCAGGCCAGCACCCGCCTGGCTGGGCATCATGGAGGAAGCCAAGGCCAAGGCTTTGCCCTCATCCCTCAGGGAGTCCGAGGGGTGGAGCGAACCAGCAAGGCCAGATTGGGGACAGAGGTGGAGGGTGGGGGGTTGTGCCCAGAGCTCGCTGGAGCAGCTGAATTGAAGCCCTAAGGGCTGGTCCTGGTGCCCACTCAGCAGGTTGCGAATGGGCAAAGTGGTCTTTATCCAGGGCTGCTGCTCCTCAGCCCCTGCCAATGGCCCTGTTCAGGGTTAGGGGAGAGGACTAGACAGTCCCCTCTTCATATCCAGGGCCACCCTCCACCAGCTCAGGGCGGCTTTGGCACTGGGGGCTGGTAGGCTCCGGGAAGGCCCCGTGTCTCTTTAGCAGTGCTCGGCCGGCCTCCGAGCAAGGGACTGAGCCCGCCCTTCAAACCCTGCGCAGATCCACAGCTCAGGGGCCCCGGGTTCCTCCCAGCCGGGCCGGCTCTTGGGCATCGAGGCCTCTTGCTCCCTGGGGCCCTGACCTGGCTCACCCCCACTCTGCACCTGAGCTCAGGCTACGGGGGCTCCCGGCACCCGGAAGAAGGTTTCATCCACCAAGCCCCCCGCCCCCCGCCATGCTCTCCGAGCATCATCTCAGTCAACCCCACAGAAGTCTTCTGAGGTGGACGCCTTCATCAGAGCCTGTCACAGATGGGAAAGAGAGGTCTAGGGAGGGCACATGCCTGCCCAAGATCACAGACCTGGTAAGTGACAGAGCAGGAAGCTGCTCCCTCAGCACGTTTGCTGTGACCCGAGACCAGCCTCCCCAGCACCCTCCCTCAGCCCCCCACTTCCTGGCCCAGCAGAGGGGGAGCTGGCATGGTTGCAGCTGGCCAGGAGCTTTGAGGCTGGGGTCCTCTGCTGTGGGAGCTGACATCCCTTTTGTGGCCCCGCTATCGAATTCTTCTCCTTACTCCTCAGGTCGTGGGGTGGGGCACAGCTCCAGCCGTGGTGGGGCAGAGCGGGTGCTCCGTGGGAGGGAAACCCCACCTGCCCAGGAGCTGGTGCTCCACGTGCACGTTGGGGCCAGCCTCTGGGGTGGGGTCCTTGGGAAGGGACTGTGGCAGAGGAACCCCCTACCCCCACCTGCCACCAGGCCCCAGCCTGCAGAGGACCCAGCCTGGCCTGGAGGGGAGCCGAGGCCCAGGGGACAGCAGGGGAAGTGAGCCAGGAGTCGGGCGGGGGTGGGGTGGGGGCTGCTGAGAGCACCTGCTGCTGAGCCCTTGAGCCCTCGTGGGCCCTGCCAGGCCTTGGACCAGCCCTTCCCTCTCAGGGCTGCAGCCACAGCTGCAAAGCACGACCTTCCCTTGAGTACGCCCAGCCCGGGTCCCCCCCACTCCGCCTCCTGGGACGTCCCTGACCTGAGCCTCCATCTTGGCTGCAGGTGTGCGTGTGTGTGTGAGTGTGTGTGAGCGTGTGCGGTGTGTGTGCGTGTGTGCGTGTGCCGAGTATGTCTGGGAGCTTGGGAGTGAACACAGCTGTCTCCAAAAGCCTCGAAACCAAGCCCAGCCAGCTTCCCCCTTCCTGGAGTTGCTGAGGGTGAAAAACCGCCCCCGAGTCAGCACCGGGAGTGCCGTGGACATGGGGGCGTGTCAGACAGGAGGGCGGGCAGAGCCCACCCAATGCTCCAGCTCTAAATCGTCACCCCCAGCCCCTCGAGCAGCGTCCCCAGGGGAAGGGGTCAGGGCCTGGAGAAGAGCACGGAGAGCTACCCCCCTCCCCCCTGCTCATCCCAACTCCAAATATAAGGTCTCCGGGGGCGCCTTGCTGTAGTCTGGCCTGAAGTCCAAGGACCCGCAGGCCCTCAGGATGACTCCTCGCCCCCATCCTCTGGTCCTGGGCGGCTCTGCTCTCCAAACCCCCTGAATTTCTGAGGGCTCCGCTGGTCTGGAGTCATCCTTCTGGCTTCTGGGGAGATGGCTTCAGAAGCCCGAGTCCTGGCCTGTCCCTGTTCTAGTCGTTTTCCCACATGTGCGTGGATGCTTTATCCCCATCACAGAGTCCCAGGTGTGGAAGCAGCCTTCTCCTCTTCTCCGCTCCCCCGCAAACGCCTGCCTCCCTCACTGACAGCCGCTCCTCCTCTGGGCCGGCTCTGTGGGGCCGAGTCCCACCACTGTGGAAAGATGGGGCACAGATCTGGAGTGGGGGTGCTGGACTGAGCCCTTGTGGCCCCCCTGGTGACCTTCTCATAGCCTTGGTTTCCCTTCTGGAAGCTGTGGCTGGCCTGTCTGGGTCAGGGTTGGGGGAAGACGCATGACTTTTCGGCAACAGTGAGCTGCTTTGTGCCAAGCAGCCTGGGGCTCAGCCTAGGCGGGTCCTCACACTTCCCTGCTCTCCATTCTCCGTGGGGCCTGGTGGCCTTCAGTGTCAGCGGCACCTGCCTTCATGAGGGCCCCTTCAAGCCTGGGGACAGTTCCACGGTAGGGCCGCACGCCCTCACCTGTGCCAAGCCACACCCCTGCTCAGAACCCTGGGGTAGATTTGTCACCTGTACCGGTCTAGCACCAGACTCTGACTTCCTTCCCCTCCTCCCAGACTGTCCCCAAGACACCCCCACCCCCCAGGGGAAGACAGCCCTTGCTCTTCCCCCTCTCTGTCATGGTGCATCGAGTGCCCCTCCCTGCCCTCGCAGAGGCCCACCAGGCTCCTGGTTTCTCTTTCAAGTGGAGGGGACAGGAAGCTGGAGGGGACCTGAAGGCCAGAAGGAGACGCAAGCCCCCTCCTGCCTGCTCCAGTGTCCAGGTCAAGGCGAGTAAGCTCCCGGAAACATGAACTCAGCTGCCACAGCACTGGGAGGGGCGGGGACTGTGGTGGACGCGACCCATGACCTCACCTCTTCTGGCTCCGGGGTGCAGCCCTGCCCACTCTGGAGAATTCCATGACTCAGGTAAGAGGGGTGGGGCCTTGCCAAAGTTTCAGAGCCAAGGTCACACCGCCCTGCCCTCTATCGTCCCTGCTGAATCTATAGGAGGAACATAACAGGACCACTTGGCTGAGGGAGCAACCTTGTCAGGAGGACAAAGAAGGGAAGCCAGGAGGGGCCCAGAGGGGATTTTGGGCAGTTTGGGGCCCTGGGGAGTCGGACGGCACAAGCTCCTACCTGATTCAGCCTGCGGGATGGGGAGTCTAGGGAGTAGCTCAGGAAGACAGAGGTTGGGGTGTAGGCCCTGGGCCTCAAGGGCTTCCTTAGCAGATGGGAGGCAAGGCTTAGGGCAGTCAAGTACATTTGCATGGGTTGTGCACTGCTTAACTCCAGGGGGCACCCCACACACAGACTTTGATGTGATGATGACTCCATTCTCTTTTCCACACGCACACTCATGCATGTGCATACACACATACACACACACCATTCACATGGCACCTGGAAAGTGACTTCCCATCAGTGTCCTT
The DNA here is from genome assembly GCF_011764305.1 of Mustela putorius furo. Lineage (NCBI taxonomy): Eukaryota > Metazoa > Chordata > Mammalia > Carnivora > Mustelidae > Mustela > Mustela putorius. Next base: position 41,993,822 of record NW_025422010.1, read on the forward strand.
CTGTGCACACATTTCTTCTGCCCCGTTTAAAGATGGCAGCGGCGAAGTAAAGGTATGACCGTGGAATGGGCTCCATTAATGAGAGCAACAGGTTTAGAATGGAAGAATGAATTGCCTTTCCTCTGAAACCCCTTTTCCAGGCCTGCTCCACGTTCCCACAGTCAAAATTACTGTCACAGCCCTCACTAGGACTTACTGGGGCCAGCTTGGGGCCCCTGGCCTCCTTTGGCCCAGGCCTTGGCTGAGCAGAGCCACTTTCCAACCCCAGGACTTTTCTCTTGCCTTTGCGCCAGCAGGGCCCTTCCTCATGGTGTCGCCTGTCCAGACTTAGAGGCACAGCCGAAATGTGACCTCGCATGGGGCGGCTACCCTGCACCTTGAAAGGTCTCATGCCAGGACAGAGCCCTGAGGACACAGAGCCCCGGGCCCCGGTACTGTCTCCCTTCCCCTGTACCAGCTATGATTCTGTGTTTGTAGACCGCAGCTGGTAGCCGTTCTGCAGCGGAGGATGGAAATGTCCTCCGGCGTGTCCCCTGGGATCTGGTGCTGCCCCCACCGAGCACCCCACTGGACGGGTAGACCGTCCTGAGTCAACAAATTCACGAGAAAGATACACAAGGGAAGGAACGAGCGTGTCAGAGAACAAGACAGCAGAGTAACTGGCGGGAGGGTCAAGTGGGAGGAGCTTCTTCAGGCAGGGTGGGCGGCGGTCAGAGGACCCAGACAGAGAGCGGCCAGCCCCGGGGACTCGGAGAGGCCGCTGGGAGGCGTTGGGGCCAGCTCTGCATCTGACGGTAGCTCCAGGGAAAGAGGGGTCCAGCTCCCCAGGTCGGAGCTGGAGGATGCTGGGGCTCTGTCCTGAGTGCTAAGTGCTGGTGAGTGTGAGCATGTGTGGATGTGTGTGTGGGAGCAGGGACACTGCCTGGGGCGCCCAGCAGGAGAAGGAAGCAAGTAAAGGGAGTTAAAGGTGAAGGGGTTGAAGTGGGACCACAGTGGGAGCCATTTCCTTCATAGGTGAAGGTCCGAACCCCAGTGCCATGGAACGGGACTGTATTGACCCTTGGGCAGTGCAGGGTCGGGGGCCCTGACCCCCATGAGCTGACAATCTGATTGACTGATTGGTTTTAGAGAGAGCGAGAGCACGAGCAGGTGCAGGTGGGCAGAGCGGAAGCTGACGCAGGGCTCGATCCCACGACCAGAGCTGAAACCGCGAGTTGCACGCCTGACTGTGCCAACCAAGCGCCCCGAAAACCTGTCTGTGGCTTTTGACACCTCCCTACCTAGAGACCTAACTACTTCATAGCGTCCTATTGCTGGAAGCCTTACCGAGAATAGAAACAGTCCACGAGCACATGGTTTGTGTGTCTTCTCACCGTGAAATAAACTGGAGAAAAGAAGTGTTAAGAAAATTCTAAGGAAGAGAAAACACTTACAGTACCGCTCTGTAGAGAATCCTTGTTTAGGTAGACCCGGGAGGGTCAAATCTGTGTTGTTCAAACTGTATTTGGAGATAGGGTTTTTGAAGAAGTAATTAAGGTAAGATTAGGGAGGGCCCGAAGCCAGTATAAGGAGTCCTTAGAAGAAGGGATTAGGGCCTAGACCAGAGCACACACAGAGTGGAGGTCATGTGAGGGAGCACACGGGGAGAAGACCACCATCCGCAAGCCAAGGAAAGAGGGCTCTGGAGAAACCAGTCCTGTGGACACCTTGACCTTGGAATTCCAGCCCCCAGACTGTGAGAAAGTAGATGTCTGTGGCTGAAGCCCCCTAGTCTATAGTATTTATTACGGCAGCCAGAGCACACCAACACATCTGGGTTCAAAGTTGGGTCAGGAGAAGGGGCACGTAAGTGTTGGGGGGTGGGGTGTATGGCCCTGATTTCCCATCTGGCTGCGCTTCCCACCCCCCATCCTAGGCGAGGAGGCCTCCTGCGCTGCCCCCATCAGGCTTGCGCTGAGGCTCAGCCCTCTTCCCCCACCAATTCCTGAAGGAAGGCTCAGCTCCTTTGCAACGCACCCTGAACTGGGGAGCGAGCCTGTTGGCTCTTTCAGAAACACCCCCCAGCCCACACTCGTCCCAGGATACTGAGGCAGCAATGGCCCCCACCCAAGATGCCCAGACATGTGTGTGCACGCGAATACACACACACACACACACACACGCACGCGCGCCAATATGTCATCTATTAAAATTCCAGTTTTACGAACTTGTTTTAAAATTGCCCAAAGGACATGGAAAATAGCCGTGCTTTGAAGATGTGTGCATTTTGGAATGGCCGCCTCAGCTGACATCTGGTTTCCCGGTCCCTGGACCGGGAGGGGGAAGGGGAAGGGGGGAGGCTGGGTCTGGGCTTCCTGCTCTCTGGCGGGGGGCGGGCTGGTGGGAAGGTGTCTGCACCCACCCAGCTGCCCCTCGCTCTGCCAGCACCCGCTCCGGCCCGGGCTCATGCTGATGTGGGGCTCGGGAGGGCGCAGATGGCACCTGGACTTAGGCCTGGGAGGGCCTGGAAGGGCCAGGCCTGGTGCAGCCAGGGGCTGGAGCCCTCGTGTGGGACTCTCCTTCCAGGCTCTCCTCACCCCTACGCACTGGGGAGCACTGCTCGTTGGCTGGCCTTGGTGAAGAAACACCTTTCCCAGCCTCCAGCCCCCGACATCCCTTGCCCCCAGTCCCCCAGCAGCCACTCCCTCCCCAGCACGTGCCTTCTGAGGCCAGCTCTCCCCACAGACGCAGAGTCCGGAAAGAGAGCCGGCAGTCTGGCCCACCCGGGGGCCGGGAGGAAGATGCCTTTTGGCAGGGCACTGCCCCCCGCCCTCCTCCCCAATCCCTGGAGGGCCTCCTGGGGTGGCAGGGCTGTGGTTGGGCCAAGGAAGCCCAGGAAGGGAGAACACGGGACTGGTCTGGTCTGGAATGGCTTCCCGGAGGAGGCTGGATTTAAACTGGGTCAACTGGGCGAGGCCTCATCAGAGGCAGCCAGGACCCATGCTCAGCCTTGGCCACGGGCCCGAGCTCCTTCCACTCCCTCTACCCCCCCACCCATGAGACAGACAGCCCCTGACAAGGTCCTGCCATGCCAGGCTCTGGGCAGAGCTTTCCGGGGCTTAGGGGCTCCCCTGCCCCTCCCCCATCTCTTCAACACTTTCTGGGAAAATTCCTTCCATGCCGCTGTCATCTATGTGAATTCAGGTCAGAACCAACGTTGCTGGCAGCCTGCTGGGGGCACCTGCCTCCACTGAGCCCCCTACCATCCATGAAGCCCCTCTGCCCTGGGCACTTCTTGTCTTTCACCTCCAATGTCTCCCCAGCCCTGGTCCCCACAGGCTGATCCTCCCATTCCAGACCCCAGACCAAGGCCCAGGGCGACCTCGCGACAGGCCTGTGCTGCAGAGATGTAAGCTAGGTAACCAGACTCTCTTCAGGGCAGCCAGGGGACCACTGTGGTCTCTGCTGCGGCAGCAGCGGCCTTCGTGGGAGCTGCATGGGTGGGTATCAGCTTTTGCCGGTGGGACCCCCAGGCCTCAGCCCCTGCCAGGCACCCTTGGTCCCAGGTGCATGTCTCACTTCTCCTGCCCTGCTGTCCCTGAGGGCTTGCAGATGCTGGCATGGCCATAGATGGGCCCCTGGAGCTGCCTGGAAGAGCTTCTGTGTCTATTGAAGTAGGTGCCCAGACAGCGACTCTGGGGGCACCACTGTCATCTAAGCAGCAGGGGCTGGGCTGCCTGGCCGAAAATGACTTCTGAGCCTGGTCTGGAAGGGGGACAGGAACTGGGGGGGGACACAAGGTGGGCACGGCTAGTCCAGGCAGAGAGTGGGAGCAGAGACAACTGGATGAGTAAGGGGCGGTCTTGGGGACTGAAGCTAGAGCTGTCCCCAGGGATCTCCCTTTCCAGCCCTGGCCCCCAGTGTACATAAAATCAATGGTCACCCCGGGCTCCTGGGGGACCATCAGTTCTAAAGCCCCCATGGCCTGGGGTGGGACAGTGCTGAGGCTAATATGATTAAGGCTAGGAGTTCATGAGGCTCTGGGGGCCAGGCTGGGAGCTTGGAGACCCTCCCAGGCTGGGGGCTCCTTCATGTTATCCCCCAAAAGTTCTTGGGTTCCCCAGCCAGGCCGGGTGGGCCCCCTCGGGAGCCAGGCTGGGCTGGGCTGGAAATTGTGCTATGGTGAGGACAGATGTTTCCAGTTTGAGGGCTGGGGTTGTCATAAACTGTTTGTTCCCCCACCAAATCCTGTTTCCTATTAAGCGGACTCTGGGAGATGGGGAAGCCGCCATTCGTTCATGCAGCCTGTGTGTGGGATCCCGGATGAGGACGGGGCTGCAGATATGTGAGGGACCCCCTGCTCCACACCTCCTGTGCTTCCATAGGCCTTTGGCCTGGGAACTGTTCTTGGGGTTCTGACCCGTTTCACCCAACTGCTGGGTCTGAGAGCTGGGACTCAGGAGTCCTGGATGGGGGTTGTTGGGGGCAGCCTGGCTCCGGCCTTTCCCTCTGCCCTGATCATAGCTGATCTGTTGGTTACCTGTCTACTCTGCTTCCCACTCCCTTCTTCCTGTAGGAGCCTGATGTATATTCTGGTATTCCTTCCCGTCCACACAGCTGATCCAGCCTGGCTCCAGATCCCGATTAGTTTGCTGTGATGGTGGATTCCTCTCCTGGCACTGATGGTTTAGGGATGGGGGTGGGAAGCAGGCTTGGGCATGAAAATGTGAGGGGACCTGTGGGAAAGGAGCCCCACTCCCAGGCTGTGCCCTCAATGAGATCATGCCTTGATGCAACACCAGGAACTGGGCAATCCCCTTGTGCCTGTGAGGGGAGCCAGACAGAGGGTGTCAAAAGCTACAGACAGGCAGAGTTGGTGTCCTCAGGATGGTGTTGGGTTGCTGGATTAGTTTTCTCCAGGACTTCCTATCATGCGAAATAATACTAGCTACTCCTTATTACTGCTTATCATGTTTTAGAAACTGTGCCAAATGCTGGTATCATTCAACAGATATTTCCTTTTTTTAATTAAAGATTTTATTTATTTATTTGAGAGAGAGGAGAGAGAATGATAATGGCGAGGGGCAGAGGGAGAGGGACAGAGAGACTCCCCACAGAGCAGGGAATCCCGTGTTGGGACTTAATCCCAGGACCCCGAGATCATGACCTGAGCCAAAGGCAGATGCTTAACTGGCTGAGCCACCCAGGCGCCCCTCAAAAAATATCTCTTTTAAAATTTTATTTTAGTTGGGGAGAGAGAGAAAGCTAATGGTGTTGGCTGTGGGGAGGGACAGAGGGAGAGGGAGAGAATCTCAAGCAGACTCCTTGCCAAGCACAGAGCCCAATGTGGGGCTTGATCTCACAACCCTGACATCATGACCTGAGCCGAGATCAAGAGTTGGACGTTTAACCAGCTGAGCCACCCAGGCACCCCTCTTCAACAAATATTTCTTGGGGCGCCCGGGTGGCTCAGTGGGTTAAGCCTCTGACTTTGGCTCAGGTCATGGTCTCAGGGTCCTGGGATCGAGCCCCGCATCGGGCTCTCTGCTCAGCAGGGAGCCTGCTTCCCTTCCTCTCTCTCTCTGCCTACTTGTGATCTCTGTCTGTCAAATAAATAAATAAAATCTTAAAAAAAACAAAAAACAAATATTTCTTGAGGTCAGGTACTGTGTTAGGTGGGGGATGCAGACATGCAGAAATCAGACATAAATCCCTGTCCTCGAATTTATACTGTCCGTGCTTAAGTATTACCTCACTTAAGACTCAAGAGTAAGGTGTAAAATGACAGCGGCCACAGTTGGGCTCATGCGACGCACTCCTGACCCCAAGGGCAGCTAAAGGCTTCACTGTCTAGGTTTCCCTGCAGCTGGGGCTCTGCATGTGGCCAGCTTTCCCCAGGCAGAGCCAATCAATTGGCTGATACTTAGTGGGGAGTGAGCATCAGGGGTAGCAGGTGCACGGGCACTGGGGCAATGTGGTGGTACTGGTGTCCTCTGCGGCAGCTGTGGGCAGTTAGTGACTGGCCTCTAGCTGCGTGGGTGGGTGCTGGTGCTGGGTGGGGCAGCAGCTAAGCTGTCTCCGTCGTGGGGAGCGGTTGGGTGTTTCTCCCGGCTGAGTAGTATCCAAAGTTAGTTTCCGGTCTACCTCAGAATTTGGTAGCTACCTAATGCCCAGAAATAAGTCCTTTTTTGCCTAAATTAGCTCGAGTAAATTATGTGATTGCTGTAAATAGCGTCATGTTAAATGTGCCGCTGACTTCAGAGGAGGTGGCCGGTGGATGGTGAGAACCCACCAACGGCGGGTGAAAAGCCGGAGGCCGTCACTGCCCACTGGAAGAGTATCAGGCCGGATGGGTTCCTCCCGTGCTTCGGAACAAGACCACGATCAGGTGTCAGGCTGAGTGCAGGAGTGGGATGGGGCTTTGGGATATCTTCTTCGAGGAGGGTGCATGGTGCTGCTCTTAGTGCAGGGCAAGACTGTGTGGATGAGGGATGGGCAAAGGAAGGAATGAGGTAGAATCGTCCTGCCTCCCAGACGCAGGAGCAATGTTAGCTTCTAACCCATGAATCTAACACCCTCCCCCTACTTAGGTTTTTCATTTCTGTCACTATTTTCTTTTTAGGTGGATCCCTGAGAGAGACCTAATGAATTTATTTATTTTTTTTTTTTAAAGATTTTATTTATTTACTTGACAGAGAGAAATCACAAGTAGACAGAGAGGCAGGCAGAGAGAGAGAGAGAGGGAAGCAAAGCAGGCTCCCTGCCGAGCAGAGAGCCCGATGCGGGACTCGATCCCAGGACCCTGAGATCATGACCTGAGCCGAAGGCAGTGGCTTAACCCACTGAGCCACCCAGGCGCCCCAATGTATGTGTGTTTTAAATATTTGAGAAAGAGAGAGAGCAAGAGTGAGAGAGAGAGAGAGAGAGAACACATGCAGGGAGGAGGGGGAGAGGGAGCAGGAGAATCTGGAGCCGACTCTCCGCTGAGAGCAGAGGGGAGCAGTGAGCCCCCCAACCCATGCCCCTGAGACCATGACCTGGGCTGAAAGCAAGAGTCAGACGCTTAACTGACTGAACCACCCATGAGCCCCTGGATTTTTGTTTTTTAGTTTTTTTTTTTTTTCTAGTAGATTTTTAAAATTCTATTTTAGATGGTACATTTTTAACATTTCATTTTGTTTTTAAAAAAATTTTTTTGAGAGAGAGAGAGAAAGAAAGAACAAGTTGGGGGAGCATCAGAGAGAGATGGAGAAGCGGGCTCCCCACCAAGCAGGGAGCCTGACGTGGGGCTCTATCCTAGGACCCCATGACTATGGCCTGAGCCAAGGGCAGACGCTTAACCAACTGAGCCACCCAGGTGCCCCTCATTTTCTGTTCATTGTTGGCATATAGAGATGCTAGTAATTTTTGTTTATGATCTGGTATCTGGAAACCTTGCCAAGTCTACTGGTTTATTGGTAGATTCTTTTAGATTATCTACATAATCATGTCATCTGCAAATAATGACAGTTTATTTTCTTTCCATTCTTTCTAATCTTTTTTTTTTTTTTTTTTAAACATATTGCACTGGGCTAAGACCTCAGGCAATATTTTCCCCTAACATGCAATGAGGTTGAAAGAATTTTTACAGTGGGTGCCTGTATATACACAACCTAGACTTTACCCAGTCTACCGTAGATGTATTATACCATACATCTATCCATCCTTCTATCCATCCATCAGTCCATCTTTTTTTTTTCCTTTTTGTGATGCATTTCAAAGTAGTTGCAGGCATTGGTACTTCTCCCCTAAATGCTATAGAGTGCATATCATTACCTAGTTTTTTTTTTTTTAATTTTTTTAGATTTATTTCTTTATTTTAGAGAAAGAGAGCACATGAGCTCGAGTGGATGGAGGGGTAGAGGGGGAGGGAGAGAGCGAATCTGAAGCAGACAGCTTGCTGAGCATGGCACAGGGCTGGATCTCACGACGCTGAGATCATAACCTAAGCTGAAACCAAGAGTCGGATGCCCAAATCCAGGTGCCCCTATCTAGTACTGTTTTGAATAGGTGTGTTCTTGGACATCTTTTTCTTGCTCCCAATCTTAGGAGGGAAGTTTTTGATATTTTAAGTATGATGGGCTCACTCTAGGTTTTTTGTGGCTATTTTTATCAGATGATACTTGTTTTTCTAGTTTGCTAAAAATTTGTATTATCCAATGACTTGAATTTTTAAAAAAGTTTTGTTCACATCTATTATCATTTACTTCTCCACCTTCATTCTGTTAAATGTGAAGGACTGTGAGTTTTGAATGACAATCCAATTTAATCATGATGTATTTTTACATATTGTTTTTTATACCTTGCTGGTTTGCTTTTTTTTTTTTTTAAAGATCTTTTACATCTATTATGATGAGAGAAACTGGCATGCAATTTTCATTTCTTATACTGTTCTTGTCAGATTTTTTATATATAAGGATATACTGGTCTCTTAAAATGAATTTGGTGGTTTTCCATTATCTAGAAGAGTCTGGGTATTATTTTTCTCTAAGATGTTGGTTGAATTCACCAGTGATGTTATCTGGGCCTATGGATTGCTTTGTGAGATTTTATTCTATTTTTATATATATATATATATATATTTTATTTGAAAGACAGAGATCACAAGTAGACAGAGAGGCAGGCAGAGAGAGAGGAGGAAGTAGGCTCCCTGCCGAGCAGAGAGCCCGATGCGGGGCTCGACCCCAGGACCCTGGGATCATGACCCGAGCCGAAGGCAGAGGCTTTAACCCACTGAGCCACCCAGGCGCCCCTGTTTTGTGAGATTTTAAATCAGGAGTTCAATGTAGGCAATAAATGTAGGATAATCCCAATTTTCAAGATTTTCTAATGTCAGGTTTGAAAAACCACTTAAAAAAAAGAAATTTGTTCATTTTATCCAAAGTTTAAAAACGGCTTTATTGAGGCGAAACGGACATATGAAAACTGCACATAGGCAAGTGCACAACTTGATAAGCTCCGACATACATGTGCACCCCTGAAGCACCTCTACAGCCAAGGCTGTTCTGTTTTCCTCGGGTTTTTCACCTTGCCCATTCTCTCAGCTGTGAATCAGCTCTTAAGTTCATCCACCGAATTATTAATTCTTGTTCTATATTTTTCCCATTCTAGAATTTCCATTTGGTTCTTTTTTATAGTTTCTAATTCCCTGAAATTCTTGGCCACACTTTTTTCTTTTCGTTTTTAAGCAAAGAAAGCATAGTTGTTTCAAATTCTGTAACTGATACAGCTGGCGACAGTGGGAGTTTCTTGATTCTTGTTATTTTTCTGTGATGGTTTTAATTCATATTATCTGATCTTCTCACATACCTGGATTTTTAAAAAGATTTTATTTATTTGAGAGAGTATGAGTGAGTGGGGGAGGGGCAGAGGGAGAAGGAGTAGACTCCCCACGGAGCAGGGAGTCTGACCCAGGGCCCCATCCCAGTACCCCGGGATCATGACCTAAGCCGAAGGCAGATGCTTAACCGACTGAGTCTTCCGGCGCCCCGTGGATATTTCTGATTTTAATCCTAGAAGTTTCCTTCCTGGCTCATAGATGGTGGTCTTCTTGTTAGGTCTTCACATGGTGGAGAGGGAGAGAGGTCACTCTCATGTCTCTTTTTGTGAGTGCACTAATCCCATCACGGTGGCTCCATCATCACAACCCCCTAAACCAAATGACCTCCCAAAGGCCCCTCCTCCTAGTACCATCACATGGGGAGTCAGGGCTTGTTATGTTAATTTTGGGGGGATACATACAGTCCATAACCCTCCGGAGAGAATATACATTTGTTAGCATTAGTAACTTGGACGCATTAGTAACTTGGTTTCACCCAATTCACATTCAGGGAATGTGATTTAGAAGCCGGGTCACAGCATCCACGGATAGTCTACTGATCAGAGTGGAGAGTTAGGTATTCCAACCCAACCCGCCAGCAAAGAACTCAGAAACCTGGCCAAAACATTTTAAAATTTGACTTGAAGTCCTGCCAGAGTCAACAGGATGGTGAGGTAGTACCCGGTCAGTTGTGAAAAACTGCTTTTTTTCTGGGGGTCTGTGCTATTCCCGTTGTCTGAGTAGCTGGCCCTTCAATGCCTTAAAGTCAGGAGAGTGGGTTAGTGGCTGCCGTGTATGACCTGACCGACGGGGAGGGGCGGGGCAAGGCGGGTAGTTCCTGATGAATCCCCCTTGCTTTGTGTGAACTCCAAATGGATATACCCTGAGATTAAATTTTATGCCTTAGTAAAGTTCTTAAAAAAATACAAATGTATTAGGTGCTGTGAATTGTGTGCTAGAATCCACTCCTCAGCTCTTCAGGTTCATAGGAAGCTTGGCTCTTTGTCAGAGAATAGAAACCCTGACCTCCTTGACTCTTGGAGGCAACATAGGACACCGGAATAACCCTGAATTTGGCGTCAGAAAGCCCAAGGATCAGTCCCGAATATCAGATGGCAGCTCCTGAAACTGCAGGCATAGTGCCTAGGAGGGAATTAAGAGACCCAAAGGGTTGACCTTGCAAGCTCAAGCCTATAAAGTATCAACAAGTACCACAACTCTAATTTATGGCTCTGGAAAGGAGCGTAGAATGACTCAGTTATGCAGAAAGATTTAATGCCTGAGGCAATACACTGGCTCCCCAGAACTAAAGGACAGTGTGTTGCCTAAAGAATGTTAAGAGATCCTTGCCCTAGAAGCGTCCCCCATCCACTGAACATTTCTCTTCACCTTAGCAAGCTTGAGGAAGTTGCTAAGGGTTCTGGTCGGTGCTGGTTCGATGTTCTCCCCTCTTCCCACCTTGCACGTTTCCAGCTCCTGTGACTTCCTTCGGGAGCAGTGGACTTTCTGGACTTCACCCCAGGGACCTTCTCCGTCTCTGTCCCTGAGCTCTGCCATAGCCCTGATTCTGCCTTCACTGCCGAACGAGGAGCACCTTGGGATACCAAGGCTGCTGCTCACAGATCCCACACCGGCCTCAGCGGGGGACTGTGGGCCCCAGAGTTACCGTTTTGCAGCTTTTTTGCACAGCGCCTTGAACTCCTGATAGGAACGGTGATACCGAAAGGGGCCCATGCTTTCCAAAACAAATATCATGGCAGAGCCATTTGCTGATGACACAGCGCAGTAACAGTTTCGTATCTTGGGGAAGGTCAGACGTTAACTTCCATCCAAACACAAGATGGGCCTGTACTGCCTCATTCTACACATTTTTACTTTGTGGAAGACACATTTCTAAGCAAATTAATGCGAGCGCAATTCAAGTTTGTCAGTTAAATTTATTGTCACGTAATAAATCTTTCACAAAAACCAGGAGGAGACTCCCGGTGGGTCTCCCGAGCTGAGGCAGTGACGCAGTGGAGTCTGGAAGCGTGTGCCCACATGCTGCCTGAGGCCGTGGCCGCAGCTGAGCTTTCAGGCCGGTGAGCACTTCTGCTGCTTGGTTCATTAAGAGCGGGCGGGGGAGAGGAGCCTGCTGGAGAATAGGGCTTTGGAGGCACCTCGGTGAGCCAGGTGGCCTGGGGAGGAAACGGTGAGATCCCCTCAGTCAAGGCCTCTGTGGTTGTTGGGCCTCTCTGGCTTTTGGGGGACTCTATTTCCTCATGCCCCAAGAACTGACAGGCCTGCAGCCTAGTGATTAACCCATGGTGCTGCCCAGCCCTCAGCCTCCAAGGACAGGTCCAGGTCCTGACAGAGGTTCAGGTGCTGCACGCGACTCTTTTAATATTGTGTGTTTTGGTTAAAAGGAAAGGAAGCAAATCAAAATGCGCGGGAAACCAATTCAAGCTGTCTCTTGTCTCCCCGTGAGGGGAACACGAAACACCGGCTACCTGAAATGATCGCCATTCAGACTGGGAGGGCGGGCCCCACCTTCAGATGGCCTTGCTCCCGGGGCTCCACTGAACAGGAGCTGTTGCCACGCCTCGTCTGTCCGTGGCCTTGTCCCTGAGATCTTACAGGAGCCACCCAGCCTCACGGTGACAGAAGAGGACTGCACAGAGCAAGACCCTAGGAAGCCGTGGACCACCTGCACTTGCCTCCTGCGTCCAGCCACCAGCGATGCCCCTTCGTCCGTCCGTCTGTCTGTCAGTCAGCCTCAGGGAGCTTCAGCTCCAGTGCCTGTCCTGATGACGAAGATGAAACCACCTGGTTGGCCCCCAAAAGCCCACCAAAGTGATGGAGCAGCCCAGGCTTTTCACAGGTAGAAGCCACACAGATGGGCATGACATGCTGATATGTTCTTCACCTTTCCAGAGCTTGCTGGAACTGAAGATAGCTCCTCCTAGGCCCTCTGAGATTGTGATGGACCAAAAGGACCCCCGGCGTCCAGCCCAGGGACACAGGGAGAGGAGAGAAGCTAGTTCCCGACAGAGATCAGCCAACGGCCACCTGATGAGGGGTGCTCAGTCTCACTTGGGATTACATGCTTTGTATGCAGAAAAGCAAATACTTTTCGTGTCTTTGAGAAAGAGACGAGGCTCCTCATTCGGGCTGTGAGAGGGTGGTCGTGGACTCAGACCCTGACTCCACAGGCCCACCCCACTCTGGCCTCAGTGCCCATGGCTCCGGCCGGCACCCTCTGCTCAGGGCAGCCCCGGCACGGCTGCCCTCAGAGAAGCTTCTTCCTCTAGTTCAGGGCCCAAAAAAAGTTTAAACAAAGTCAGAAATGAAGAGAAAAACATGTTTTTAATCTCATGTGGAATAGCGTATTAATCAAATTGGTCTCCTTTTCTCCTAATAGCCTGGTTGAAGAAAAAAGATTGCTTTCAAAATGAAGCTTTTCTTTTCCCAATGATTAATACAGAGTGGATTAACTTAATTTGTGCTAGACTCCAATTTAATTCAGCTACAGCTCAGAGGCCAAAGCCACAGTAAAGCTAATCTGAGCTTTTTAAGAAGGAGCCACTTCTTTCTTTGAAAGATGCAGAGGATCTGATCTAAAGGCTCACATCCCACGGCCCCGGCATAGTGTCTGTTAAATCATGGGCCCTCTAGAAGGCAACCCAGCATACATATGACTTCATTTCCTTACTAATTCCTGTCTCGTCATCTTTTCAGATATTTCTCTATGTTGAAAAAACACACACACACACACACACACACACGTGCATGCGTGTACACACTGGACAAAAACAAAAATCTTGAACATGCAAAGAAAAAAACAGTATGTCTGGTGAAGTGTTACATGCCTAAGGCATCGGGTTCCTGGAAAAGCTCTAGATTTTTGGTTTAGAAATAAAATTGCATGTGGAATAGCAGGTTTTTACCTTTATTATGGTCGCGTACCCCCCCTCCCCCCTTTTTTGCACTACAATCTAAGCTGAGTGATCTCCTGCCAACCGGCACCAATTCTCCACATCCAAGTGTGTAAGGGAAGCACGCCTGTGTGATCCTCTCTGCTGGAAGGTACACTGGGCACTCTGTCTACTTCTGTTCCCCCAGGAAGAAAGTAACTAGAAGGACTGCTCAGCTGGAGGGAGGGGGGAGGGTGGGAGACGGTGGCGGCCCTCAGTCGGAATCCATCGTGAAGAGCTGGATGTCCTGGGGGTTCCAGTAGAGGCCTACTGCTGAGTTGTAGACCAGAGACCACACATAAGGGATAAAAAACTCCTCCGGCTGCTCCTCTTCCACATATTTGAATTTCAATTCTGGAAATTTCTGCAACAAAAACAAGACGATTTTGTGATCTCACAGTTCTGTGCAAAAAAGCCCTGTTGAGGTGTGCGGGGAAGCCTGCCTCGCTCACTGGCCACAGGGCCTGAGAGCTCTGGGGCTTCCCTGGTCGTTCGCAAACGACTCCTGAGAACACGTGCAGGACACGGAGGAAAGACGAATAAGCCGAATAAGCCCGTCAGTGCTGTCTGCTGAGTGGGGAGCAGGGACCCGAAGAGGGGGAGGCAGGAGGACAGATGTCCGAGCGGAAACGGGCCCTGCATGGGTGACAGACGCCTGGCTCCTCCTGAGAGGCTTTGCCTTCAGGGCTGAGTCACCGTGAGGACGAGAGCTTTCCTTCACAGCTCCTCAGCCTTGACGGGCAGGACAGGCCCGCGCCCCTCGCAGATGGGTGCTGGGGCGGCCTGCCGTGCGCGGCTCTGCTGGGGGCCTCCTCCTCGGGCCGGGGTGATGGCTGTGGCCTCGTGGAGGGAGGCTGGGTGATCCCTCGCCGGGGCTCAGTGAAAGCTTCAGTCTGGCTCTGTGAGCGCAGCCAGGCGCCCGGCACACGCTCTGCCGGCCGGCGGGTGAGCGAGCACTGTGCCTGGAGCGCCTCCCCGGGATTTGGGTTTTTCAGTTTCTAAGTTTTCTCGCACCAGGGCGGAGGAAGGGATTCTCAAGGCCCCTCTGGGCACCTTCCCTTGCCAAGGTGACCTGGGCAGGACTTGGGACAGTCGGGGCCGGGAGACGGGCAGGTGACAGTGGCCTGAGAAGAGCGGAGTGTCGGAAGGCAGGCGGGGGCAGTGGAAGAGACGAAGGGGAAACATGTACGGGGAGCGCATGATGGGCACGTTTTTCTCCGCCCGGCTTGCTGCTCTTCGCCCAACACGGTGGTCAGGCACTTAGTAACCTGATGAAGGTGTGACTGCGACAACCAACCACATCCTGAGGACCGAGCACGTGCCAGGCAATAGGAATGCTTCATGGATATTGTCTCATTCCGTCTTTCATTCATGAGACTGGCCGGGTGTCTGCGGCTCTGCACCGGCCCAGGGCTGCGGGGGGCGGTGGGGGCAGCGGGGGGGGGGGCAGCGGCCATGCGCTGGCCTCTCCTCAGAGAGGGTGCGCTTTCCTGAGGGGGAGACAGACCGCGGCAGCAATGACAAAACAATGAGAACAGGTTAGTCACACGTGGAAAGACAGGAGGCTCCAGAGGCCCGAGGGAGGCCGTGGGGCAGCCGGGCGAAGAGGGAAGGGTGTTCCTCCTGCAGGGCCAGACGGAGGCACGGCCTGTGTGAGGCAGGGGCACAGCGGGCTGGAGGGGGGAGGAAGAAGAAGCGGAGGCAGAGGAGGTGATGGAGTTGGAGGACGGGGAGGAGGAAGCACCAGCAAGCAGAGTCCAGACCCAGGAAGGGGGTGGGGACAGGCCCGGCCCAGGGGAGAGGCAAACAGGCCTAAATTAAGATGAAGGAGCGGGGTGGGCAGGAAAGCCACCCACTCACCCACACAGAATCGTAGGAATTTAATTTTTATTTATTTTAAAGACTTATTTTCTAGAGAGACAGAGCATGTGTGAATGAATGGGGGGGGGAAGGGCAGAGGGAGAGAGAGAATCTCAAGCAGACGCCCCACTGAGCGCAGAGCCCAACACGGGCTCAATCCCAGGACCCTGAGATCATGATCTGAGACAGAAGCAAGAGTTGACCGCTTAACTGACCACCGAGGCACCCTTTACAGGAATTTTAAGAGAGACTCGACCCCTATGTGCTGGGTCTTCAGAGCTCCAGAAAGATGAGAGAAGGGCAGAGTAAGGAGATGCTTCTGGCAAGGGGAGTTTTGAGTTAAATCCTCAAACTGTGTATAGGAATTCCTGAAAGGGGGTTACTCTGGTCATGGATGTTACTTCAACATACCACACAGAGCGCAGACCCGTCACAGCTTTAATGCAAACCAACTCTAACCCAGGGCTCCGAAGGCATTCGGTAAACACAAGTACACACAGCGGGGTTGCCAAGTGGCCTGCATTACCTGCTCCCACACCCTCCCTCGCACTCTCCGTACCCCATACTTCGGAGGCCTGTGCAGAAGGCCTCTGGGGTAATGAAAACCCCAGCCTTTTCAGTCCTTTGTTTTCATCAGTCGTGGGCTGAGATGACAGCGGCGGCAGGGACTGCCACTGAGGAGGGGACAGCTCCTCCCAGCGGGCTCTTCCCGGCCTTCTGGCTGACACGGTTTGGTCCGCTCAGGCAGACGACGGCTGCCGACACTTACAGATGTGACTGGACTTCAGGGGGGCCCTCTCCACGCCCAGTGCTGCTTCCGGCCTGGCCCAGCATCCTCAGGGATGAGGGAACAGAGTTCTTGGAGGCGAAAATGGATCTCTGTCATGGAGTCAGTTGTGTTGCCTTATAGGTCACAACAACGATACTCCTTCCCGTGAGAAGCCCATGTTTGCAGCAACAGGGCGCGGCTGGTGGCAACCAGCAGCTGGGCGCACCCCAGCAACACGCTGTGGGCAGTCACCCCAAGGTCCTGCCGAGGCCGACACGGCCAACGCCGCTGATGAAAGGTGAAGCAGAGCCTGGAGAGGCCAAGCAGGTTCTAGGTCGCGCAGCACGTGGGGTGGAATTGGGATTAAAGTGTAGGTCTGACTGGATGGGAAAGTCAGCTTGAAAAGTGACAGAGAGCTGTGGCCATGTAGTGGCTAAGCTCTGTCCTTTAGTTCAACTCTCCTAGGCCGCCTGGGGCCCCTCAGGGATAGCATTGTGCTCCTCGGCATGGCACAGACCCCAGCTCACTGCTGGTCCTTAAAGAACAACCAAGCCACAGGGACGTCATCATCATCAAGAATGAGGAACTGTGTTTGAAGAAGAAATTTACCCTGTAATAACAAAGATGAACATGCTAGTTCTTAGAACGGCCCCAAACTTGAGAAAACCTCTCACACCGACCCAGAGAGAAGTAAGGGGCTGGGGGTGGGGGTTGGGGGGACAGAGGTGGTGGCCTGAAAAGGTCAGAGTCCCCGTACTGCTCTTTAAACTAGACTAACAACACCCTACATTTCTTTTTTTTTTTTTTTTTTTTTTTTTTTTAAATTATTTTTAAAGATATTTTTTATTTATTTGACACAGAGAGAGAGGTCACAAGCAGGCAGAGAGGCAGGCAGAGAGAGAGAAGGAAGCAGGCTCCCTGCCAAGCAGAGAGCCCGACGCGGGGCTCGATCCCAAGACCCTGGGATCATGACCAGAGCCGAAGGCAGAGGCTTTAACCCACTGAGCCACCCAGGCGCCCCCACCCTACATTTCTAAGTGGTAATGTTGCCAACACGATGCACTTTTTTAGAGGTAGAAATGACTAAAAGATGTGCGGCCTTTTCTCCATCCAGTGACGTATCTGGAGGTTTTCCTCACAAGGCCTTAGGAAAGGGCGTCACACAATCCGCAGCAGGCTGTTCCCTGCCTCTCTGAGGGTGGAATGGAAAAGGGAACCAGAAAACCAATGGCTTTTGTAAGAACTCCCTCCAACTTAATTAAAGACGCTTAGACTAGAGTCACTCAGTGGCTGGCACAAAGTTTTCTTGCCCTCATGATTTTGGGGAAATTCTGATGACTGTTCAGTGTGAGAGAGTGATGAGTCCGAGCCTGCCCTTCGATCGTGCATGGGCAGATCGAGGAAAAGGCCACTAGGAAAAGCACCTGGCATCCCCACCACTATCCTTCCCACCACCTGAGCCAGCAGAGCTGAAAACGCCTTGTTCTCACTGTGGCTCAAGTTTATGTCAAAACAGCAACCCCTCTCTCACTCTGGTAGTAAACGTAGTTCAGACTCTGAACAGAGGATGGCACCCAGGTTCGCAAGAACATCCGGTATTCGGTATGTGACAGCAGATGAAAGACAGCATATAAAACGGCATAAACTTTACGGCTGACATCTGTAGCTAACAGAACTGATCACTTATTATGCGGCGGGCAAGTTCAAACACTACATTTAGTCCCTCATCGAATCCTTGAACTAGGAAAAGCACTTGAAAGGCAAGCAGATAATTTGAGTTTTAGCCCCATCTTTTCCCGCTAATTCATTCATTCAGCAAGTAGTTTCCAAGGCCTGTCGTGTCATGAGCTCAGGACGAAAAATGGAGCTGAGTGACACACACGCAATCCTAGCATTTAAGAGCTGGAAGTCCAGGCCTTGGGAGCGGGGTGACCTGGGACAAGGCTCAAACCGTCACTCAGGATCTTAAAACATAAAGTTTACTCTGAGATTTTGAATTTAACCATCCGTCTCCTTCACAGGATTGTAACAAACTGAATGAGCTGGTGCCAGTCTGGGGGAGAGGGTGAACGTCGAAAGGTCCTGAGCAGTCCTGTGGGTTGATGAGAGATGGTTTTAAAGTCTAAGCCCCCCAATTGCTTAAAACTGAGACAAACATGAGCTTAGCTGCTCTGTGGCCTGAGAGCTTGTGGCTAACGGCGTGGCCGTCCAGCCATGACCCTGCCCGTGCTGGCTTGTGACAAAGGGCCAACCCCTGCCACACACTGGACGCCTGCGTCATGTTGCTGGAACGGGGACCACTGGACACAGTGGAAGCAAAAGAGCAAGTCCAGACAAAGCGGCATGAATGCACTTCTACTACTGCAAAACCTGGATACTGTGGCTCACACACACACACACACACACACACACACACACACACACGCACATGCCCCTGAATTTGCAGGACCAGCTCCCCTCTCCTCAAAGGAACAAGTGAGCGCAGAGGTAGTATTTCTTGTGTTCTTTGCGCAGATCTTTTCAGCAACACTTAAAAGGTTCAGAACAGAGCATAAACCATAAATACCAGGAAAAAGAAGAGCACGTACTCGAAATCTGGCTACACACATTTTCAAAGCACAAGGTAAAGAGCTTCCTTTTTCCTGCAATGAGTTGTTTTTAAGACAGTGTACTGGGAACATTTTAAAAGGGTGAAATAATAGAAATTATGAGTGTTTTGGAAACACTCTTCAGTCAACCTGACTGAATGTCAATGTGGCCTCCGTAGGACAAGCCAGGCTCAAGCTGCAGTGAATTTGCGGCCCCCTCAAATTTACCTGTGTCGCTGGAGAGAGCCAACATGGTTAGAGAATTAAATAGACATTCTTAAAAATATGTGCTCCTCTAATATGTCTTAGAAGTCTTGAAAGCTAAGGAAAACAAAGACAAAAGGTTTTATTTAGCGCTAATGACACTGAGGACACATTTTGTCAGGATTCAGTCCAAGAAATATCATAGTCTGAAAGTCAGATCAACAACCTAGAAAAAGTCACTCTTCTCTTTATGTTCCTTTTCAAGCCAATGGAGAACAATAATGCCATCCTGTGATGGCTGAGGGAAGTCCAACTTCCTCACTTGAGTGTCGTCGTTCTGACTGGGCCGCCTGGGCCCTCCCAGGCCTTCCCAGCTCCAACATCCGTCCACATGTTCTTAAGCACAACTCCTCTCTGGAGTTCCCAGACCCCCTTTGGGCTCTAGCCAGGGGCTGTCGGCGGATGGATGTGCTTGAGGACCACAAAAGCTCTGGGAAAGTACAGGAGGGCCCCTGGGGACACGGGGGCTTCAACTTGATAGTTATGGCAAGAACTCTCCGGAATGGGCTAGCAGAGGGCAGGGTGCTGGTCACGTTGGGCCCAAGCTTTTGTCCCTTTCTTTCTGAGACAGTTGTCCTGTGACTTAGCTCCATAAGGAGAGAAAACCCATCTCTCAAGCTCAGAGCTTGGTCTCAATCCAAAGCTACTTACAAACAATCCGGTTGTTTTGATTTTTGGAGCCAGAGGTAATGCTAGACTCTCAAGTTTGGCTGGAATGTTTTTATCAGCTCCAGTGAATCAACCCACCACAGTGGGACATCCGGACGCCCGGCCCAGAGACAAAGCAGAGGTCTGACTTGGTGATTGAGACTCGGGTATAACAAGCAGACCAAAAGCTTTGAAGACCAAGTCTTTCGGCTGTCAGTCATGTGATTGGG
Source organism: Mustela putorius furo (assembly GCF_011764305.1). Classification (NCBI taxonomy): domain Eukaryota; kingdom Metazoa; phylum Chordata; class Mammalia; order Carnivora; family Mustelidae; genus Mustela; species Mustela putorius. The sequence continues at coordinate 42,013,471 of NW_025422010.1, forward strand.
TGAAAACCCACAGGAAGTTCAGTGAGCAGATGTAGGGCTCCACTGCAATAATGTTTATGACCACGAAAGTTCAATAGCGCTTTCCCCGTTTCACCTAAAGATGACAGAGATAGCACCAGAAACTCTAGCAAGCTCCTGGCCTGGCTCCAGAAATGCAGTGCCGTGTAAAATCAAACCTCTACATAGCACGTTAGAAAGAATTCTTTAAAAGCCCGCATTTAGTCTCTGAAGGGAGTGGTGAGGGGCGATGGTTGGGGGCGAGGCGGAGGGCAGAGGGGAGTTCCTGTTGGTGGCACATGCAGTGTTGGCGGTGGGCAGGTTCTGTGTCGACAGAAAGCCAACTGGTTTCAAGATCTGTTGTAAGACGGCAAGATGGAAGCGTTTACTACATACAGTGGTTTTATCTGGGGGTGCGTTTGGGGAGGATTTCCAGCTCCCCTGCCCTTCTCTCCCTCATCCGCTATGACTGTGCGACACCGAGCCCCTCAGTGATGGGCCCTTAAAGTAAACCCCAGTAAGTACCAGCTGCATCTGAGGCGCCGTGCTTGGGGCTCGGGAAGAGGGAAAGGAGGAAGAACTGGTGTTTCTCTACCAGGCAGTATAATCTGGAGGGATAAGAACCGACAGGAGCGTGGCACATGAAGGATGGACAGTGCCCCGGCAGGGCACCCTCCCAGGTCCCTCTGGCTAATACCCCAGGATCAGAAGATGTGAGGTGGGCTTGGCCAACAAACTCCAGGAGAAACAAGGAACGGACAAATCAGGAAGCATCTACGTTCAGCTGTATTACCGTCCACACAAGGCTGGGCTGCAGTCTCTTCCACGTGTAAAGGAAGGAGTTACACATGGATCAAACGTCATTACTGAACTGACAGAAGACAGGCTCTGGTCTATGGATAACGGAGACGCGGAAGGGGGACTTCTAGTTTATGTCAATTTCAAAAGTAATGAAAAGCTAAATTCAAAATACAGGAAATTAGAAAGGGCTACTTTTTAAAAGTTAGGAATTAGGAAATACGACGCTAAAATTACGAAGACCGTGATGAGGGTGGCTCAGCAGAGAGTCACGAAACACTGCAGATCCGAGAGCACCGCAGCAGGCCAGGAGTGCAGGGAGCCATCTGGGAAGCAAGCTACCTCCTAAAAGGAGGGTTACGGGTGGGCCGGCACCCATCCTGGAAGCTCGTGCCAGGTAACCGCCCACCTCTTGCTCAGGACAACAGCTGGTCACCTGGATCTGCAAGTGACACTAACGGCTTCTGTGACCAGCGGTCAAAAAACTTTTAGGAAAAAATAGATGGAGAGACTAGAAGGATGAACCTACGCTTGTGACGAGCTCTCCCTAAATTTACCGTCATGCCATCAAGCAGAATCTGAAACCCAGCTGAGCGTGAAACCTGAGCAAATATCCCTGGCTAGAGGCTAGACCCCTCCCTTCCAGAACCCGGGTTAAGGGGATCACAGAAGGAGGCTGTCATCAGTTTTAAATTTCTCTCTCTTTTCTGAGGGCTGGTGGGATGGTACGAAGGAGGAAGGACGGACAGGCAGACTCTCTGGCTGCAGCGGACGTTGGGGAAAAGCCCTGACAGGTGGGTTCTAGCCTGTAGGGACAGGGCTGGGGACAGGCAGGGAGCGGACACTGGGTGTGCAGAGACCCTCAGGAGCCCCGAGCACACCTCGGGGCCGGGCAAGTACTGTGGGGCTAGTGCCCAGGAAAGACGGAGGGTGACGCCAGGGAGGTGGGTCTCCAGGGCTGGGGTGGCAGGTCCAGTTCATGTGGTGAGAGAACAGGCTGGGGACGGATATTTGCAATTTAAAAGTCATTAGCTCCGACGCTACAGTCCAGTTAACTAAATGTGTAAACTCCTCAAGACTGACCTGCATTATTGAGTCACAGCTCTTGTTCTGGAAGCCAATCAATTCCAATTCAGGAGGCTGGGGGGAGGCGGGGGACGGAGGTTCCAGGGTGAGAGGATGAAAGGCCAAAGCGGAGTGTTGACTGGCAGGACTTTGTTGAAAGCAGGCCCATGGGAGGGCCGGCAGCAGGAAGTGCCTGTCCTTCTGTAGCAGCTCATCAGTTTGGATAGGACCCAGCTCTCTGACCCGGAGAGTACGATCCCAGAAAATAAACCTACTATTAGATAAAATTCCCAGTAGAATATATGCTCCTGGAGGGCAGGGATTTTAATTTTTCCACTGATGTGTTCCTCCCGACCCCCCCCCCCCCCGTGCTTAGAATATTGCCAAGGGCTTCAGAACAGTTCGCTGTGTAAATGAATGACGGGGTAAATGAACAAATGTGTACAAACGGTTGTTTGTAGAAAAACCTAGAGCTGTTTGGGGGGGGGCGGGGGAGGAGTTTGGGAAATGGGAGTCCCGCACACTGAGTGAGTTAATGGAGTAACTGTCTAAATTTATTTGCAACAGAGTGAGCCGAATTAAGCCCATGTCACTTTGAGAAGCAAATGAGCTGACTTACTGGGATTTGGGGGGCAATACTTCAAATCTAATAGATTCATTTACTTCTCAAACTGCCATGCTCCTTGCCTACCACCATTCTGCCATGTTGGATTCCTGCTGGTAGAAAAATCTAGCCCATGGATAGTGGATAATATTGATATACATTAAATCAACATTAAAATTAAAATAAGTTCAATGTTCATTAAACATTAAATATGTTCAATGTTCATTAAACTATGTTCAAATATGCTCAATGCCATATTTTATATTTCAAAATACATCTAATTATGGAAAATGATGAACTGTTTGGATGTAAATTACAGTCATGGACTAGACAGATGCATAATATGTTAACAGAGACAAGTTCCAGTCTTGATCAGCCTTTTACGGTTTACTCTTGTCAAGGTCACGATGTGGCCAGACCAGATGCCCTCAAATGAACACTTAAGTTCTAAGTGCTGTTTCAGTGATAATCTTTCTTTACACTATGCTTTTTTCAGAATAATATGTGAACTAGGGGTGTGAGAGAGAGACAGATTTGGAGAAAGATTCTAAATCATGTTTAGATAAATTCTAGCAAAACAAGGATCCTTGCTGAGTTTGAAATGTCCATGCATGAGGAGTTACATGAGAATGACATGTACAGGACATGGGGATGTGGGGACAAGGGCAGGCAGGAGGCTTCACTGGCCCAGCCCCAGCCCAGGCTGGGGTGAGTTCAGGTGATAAGAACACAGCCTTTGCCACAGTATGTCAAAGAGATATGTGGAAAGACGATTCCAACTGGGAAAAGCTGCCTCTAATTTCTTAGCGTTAACTTATTGAGTTAACTTCTTTGAACATTCTTATTAGGATTTAAGTTATAAGCAAATGTGATAGTTTTTCAAGACTACAAGGGGATCATCCATTCTTAGAAAAGCCACGCCTTCATTATTCCTTCCTTGGCAAGAAGTTAAAACTAGCCTCTGATAATCAGCATTCCCAGGCACCAATTATAGATAGGAGGATTTTTTCCCCTCTGCTTATGGAAAGAACAAGCTATTCCAAGTGTTACGTGAGAAGCCTTGTGGTTGCTAACCCAATGTTTTCCTCACTCTAGCTGGAGAAAATCCTACTTAAAAGCCACGATCCTCACGACGAGTGTTTATCACCTAAAATTCGGGTTCAGTACCTTCTATAGCCGTACTTCCCAGTGACCCAAGCATGATCCATGAGGGGGTGACCCGGATCTGTGACTTCCTGTCAAATGCCACAGTCTTGGCCCCATAGTTATGACAACATGTGTTGTCAATGAATTAAAAACACAAAATGAGATTTGTTTATTTCTGCACACTCGTTAGGACTAACAAAGAGTATCAGGAAATCTAGAGGAAAGGAAACAGAAGCAGAATGCTCTAAAATGAGCCGACTACTACTTTGTGCCAAAAAGCAGGATTTGGTATGAAATGAGTCTTAGATTCCATTCAAGGATGGTTGTGTCTGGGAAGTTCCAAAATCATAAATGTGAGGTGATTCAATCTAGAAGATGTGATCCCTAGCTTTAAAAAAGACAGGTTGAGGTCAGTTAGAAAAACCCATATTACATTCCTGAGCCTTAATTTTTTTCCTTCTTCTGAGCCTTAATTCTAAGAACTCCGGGAATGACAGAATGTCAGCACTAGAGGGACTGAACACGCCCACTCCCACATACTTATTTACTCCTACCTTTTAAAAAGAAGGTACAAATAAAACAACAAAAATCTTTAATAGCCCTAAGGTATACGAAGTTAACTGAAATTTACATTAAAGGACTACTAGACACGTTTACTTTTTTTAAATACCTTAACTTTTTTTTTTTTTAAGATTTTATTTATTTATTTGACAGAGATACAAGTAGGCAGAGAGGCAGGCAGAGAGAGAGAGAGAGAGGAGGAAGCAGGCTCCCTGCTGAGCAGAGAGCTCAATGCTGGGCTCGATCCCAGGACCCTGAGATCATGACCTGAGCCGAAGGCAGAGGCTTTAACCCACTGAGCCACCCAGGCGCCCCATACCTTAACTTTTTAAAGAAACTGTTTTAATATAGTGAACATATTCATGCTCTCCGCCCTACACGCCTTCAAACTGAGGCTGTTCTTTGAGAAGGCAATGGACACTTCTCCAAGATTAAAAAAATGCCACTGATAAATTAGTTGTGTTTTTGGTCTCTTGAGGTCAGTAAACACACTGACCATAGTTAAGTGATCAAAAAGCTTGATTTGGTATCATGTATCAGAGGATGCGCTCTGGTGAGATGTCTAATTGGTTGAAAACCTCAAGACGATAGCCAAGCAATGAGTGCATCAGAGAGAACGAATCAAAACACTTCGTCTGATTTTTCTCCGGGAAAACACCAACAGGTAGAAGCAAACACAGAGCAAAGTGGGAGGTCAGGCAGGTCACTGAAGAAGGGGGCATGAGAGAAAACACTAGCACAGCAGAGCTGTAACTGGGAACTAGGACTGGAAAAAGAACAACAACAAAGGGGAAACCTACCCTGCTCTATATTCAACTACAAAGCTAAGAGAATGGAATGGGGTAATCCCTCTCCAACTGGACTATCACAGATGTATATAATTTAGAATTTATACCCGCCATGTCAGAAACACAGGAGAATAAAAAGGCCTGTACAAAATATCCAGGGAATATAGGCTACATATTATTTTTTTTTTAATTTGGAAAAAAATTTAAGATTATGTATTTATTTGAGAGAGAGCAAGAGACAACATGAGCAGGGGGAGAGAGGCAGCCTCCCCACTGAGCAGGGAGCCCCAAGTGGGGCTGGATCCCAGGGTGCATGTGCGCACGGGACATTTCTCCAGGCAAACTCCTCCCATTCCCTCGCCCCTGCCGAGAGTCACGCTCCAGAAACACAGAGCAGGGGCATCAGTACCAGCTGGGCAGGCACCTACTAAAACACGAATTCTCGGGCCTCACATAGTCCGTGATTCAGGAAGGCAGAAGGAAAAGAATGACCAGGGCTAAGAAGGATTTCAGTTTTGGAAAAGGTGCCGTTGATGGGAGTGAAGGTTCGGGATCTGGGGTGGGGGCTGAGGCCCCAGATGGTTAAGGCATACCCGAGAACTGGACGTGGAATGCTTTAGACACCACTGAGACAGCTCCCTCATTTAGAACGTGGGGAAAGCGAGGCCTACAGTCACAGTGATTTATTTCAGGCCTCAAGGCTAAAGTGTGACGGAGATCTAACAAGAAATCAGTATTGGGGCCACGGGTGAGGCTGGCTCCCAGACACAGAGGCCCAGAACCATCGGCATGGACCTGAGAATAAAGTGAGAGCTTCCGGAAATATTAAATGGGGAAGGATCAGTGGAGAACGGTGCTTCAGAGACTGCCCAGTGGGTCCAAACCGCGCAAGGGACTTCCTAGCTTCCCTCGCATGCAGCCATTTCACGGATAACGAACTGCTTTTACGCTCTGGCTGTCTATTTCAAGGACGTTGGTGCTACCAGGGGACAGACCGGGGCACAAAGCATACGGAGCTCTGGCTGGCCCGCAGCAGGAGGACCCCTCCAGGCCTGCAGTTCTAGTGGGACTGTGCGTGCAGGACGCTACCTAACAGCTCAGGGCCACGCTCTGCAGCTGTCCCAAAGCATGCCGCGGCGCCCCATGCAATGCTGTCCAGTGCTCTGAAGACAGAAGTTCAATTCCCCTTCTTGGACAAAGGACTCCCTGTAGCAAGAATGGGAAGGCCAAGAGTATGAAGAGCTGAAGGACGGATGAGGTAATGGTCCCTTCTAGGGTTCTAAGAAACACTCCGAGAGGGCGCATGCAAGATGAACGAACCGGCCCTGGGAACAGTGGCCCTGGTGCCAGCCGGGGGTCATGCCGGCGCTGGCCCTGCCATGGGTGTGCACAGCCTCCAGCCTGGCCAGGGCGTGAGGGATGAGGAGGGAGTGGGGGGGAAGGCCTCAGCAGACTTCAGCGTCTTTCAAGTCCTTCTGGTCACGGGCCCATGTCCTCTGCCATCACCTTCTCCTGCTTTCCTGAGGCCGCAGGACCTTGAAGACAATTCCGAGACTGGAGAGCCACGGAGTGTCTCAGAGTCCTTCTTTATTCTAGCACTGAAACTAGGCAGAGCAGCTCACCAGCTCACCAGAGAGAGTATTTTTTTCTTGTCAGTACTATGGAAGGAAGGAACACCACTTCAGATGCTCGGCTTTCCAAAACGCACACAGAGAGAGGGTACTACAGGAGAGCCTGGTGATGTGATCACAGGTCATGTAGGACCTGGGTCTCGGGCCAGAGGCTGCCACCGAGGAGCCGCCCGGAAAGCTAACATAGGCAAAGACGTTAATACCCGTAGCCTGAAATGAACATCGAAGCTTCCGTTTATGAAAGCCTGTTTTTTGCAATTCGTGTATTCCCCCCATGTCCCCATTCCTGTGCAAAAAGGCACAGTTTTGGGTCATTCCTTACTGTGTGAATTTAAAAACTGGCCCACATTTAAAACACTGGCCTCCGGGCAGGTTAGAAATGGAACTACACAGATAGAACCCAACACAATTTCAATGTTTTCCCACAATTTTCTTAAGAAGGGAACATTTCACAACTTTATGAATGAGCCACAACCCACGGGCAGGTGAGAAGGTTGTCTGGAGGGGGCAGAGCAGTGGTACCGAGCGGCCAGGCCAGGCCAGGCCAGCCCAGGAGGGCGAGCGTGCAGGGGGCGAGGGGGAAGAGGGCTGCTCCTGGAGCTGCAGGTCTCATGGACGCCACTCACGTACGGGGTCACGCGGGGCCACAAACCTGGGCCACGGTGGTCAGGAAAGGCAAGACAAGGAAGCGGAGAGTCCTATCTGTCTCTTTCCTCTGCGGGAGTGGCTCTGTGTCCTACAAAAACGGGTGGAGGGGGTAGAACTGGAAACATCAACGAAGGGCGCTGGTCAGGGCCGCGGGGGCCCGGGTCGGTCGGAGAGCTGCGGCTGGGCCAGACGAACGCTTTGCCCCCTGTCCCTTTCTGATTTCCCAACTGACGCGGACTAGAAGTTGTAACAGGCAGGCAGTTGGTACTTAATGCTCCTCATGGCAATGGTCACACTTACCGGTTACTTGAAATGGAAATAACCCCGGGATAAGGAAGCATAAACTTTTAAGATTAATAACGCATCTGCCATGGAAGCCATGAACGGTACAACGGAGAGGGAATTCGGGACGTCTGCATTCAGCTCCGGCTCCAACACTAATAAACTCGGACCAATCACGTCACCTCTCTGATACTTAGTGCCTCATCTGTGAAGCATTACTGCCGAAGAGGCTCACGTGGGGCTGGGGGCCCAGCCGCGGAGGGGGGCGAGGGCACGCTGGGCCAGCACCTCGCTCTGCTTCGTTCAAGCCACGCCACAGAAGGGCTTGGAAAGAGCCCGTCTCCTGCCCTGTGACAAAGGTCATGACCAACGGCAAACAGGGAAACAGAGGGACTCCTTCCTTCTCCATTCTGGTCTCCACCATTACCTTTGTTTTCAAATGCGTCCCCCAGGAGGGAAGCAAAATGCAGGTGAACCCTTCGAAGGTCTATAGTCATTTCCACAATAGGACAGTGGCTTAGCAGGAAGGAGTCTTCTAACATGGGCTCTAATTATGCCACATTTACATATTTGAATACAGAAAGATATAATGCTTATCTTTCCGTTCACTTCCAGGGACTAACCATGGATAACTCAATTTGTTATATGCTGCAAGCATGAAAATTAAATAAGACTGGAATTTACCTGGAAAATATTCACAGAACACTCTATAGGATATTTCTAAGGGAAATCCTAAATTTAAATAATCAACATACTGTAGTTCAGGATTTGGATATAGGAAGCAAATAATAAAATGTTCTTTTATACTTGAAGTTTATTTAGAAAAGAGAATATAGATTTTTTTTAATCAAAATTTGGGATAAATAAGAAAACAAAGTAAAAACTATAAACTTCCCCTAAGGAGAAATACTGTGTGCTCAGCACTAAAGTGATGATGACATCTAAATTCTGGGGCTTTTAAAATAGAGCTTTACTTTTAAAAGAGACAGACTAAGAAAGAACTCTGGGCTTGTTACAAAGAGTAACTAACATTGTTAGTCATCCTTCCGTGGTCTCCCCATCCTGGTGGGCACAAACATTTCTTTTCTTTTTTTAAAGATTTTATTTATTTATTTGAGAGAGAGAGATGACAAGCAGGCAGAGAGAGAGGGGGAAGCAGGCTCCCTGCTGAGCAGAGAGCCCAATGCAGGGCTCGATCCCAGGACCCTGAGATCATGATCTGAGCCGAAGGCAGCAGCTTAACCCACTGAGCCACCCAGGCGCCCCACAAACATTTCTGATGAAGAAAGACGTGCTGAGACAAAGCTGATTCAGCCCCTCCTGCAAGGTGACCTGCTCATATCAGCGCCCTCCCCTCCTCTGTATTAATATTTACTTTTTCATTACAGCCACTGATGCTTTAACAGTTATGGTATTTTAACACAATACTGGCTCTAAAATAATGGTCTTCTTTGCCATTTGGCTGAAGAGTCCCATGATTTGCTGTGACTATACCAAGACCCTGACCAAGTGGCTGACTTGGGGCTGTTTTCCTGGCTGTTCTGGAGCTCAGGGCTGCGGAGTGCCACGGGAGGCAAGGCGGGGGCCACACGGGGCTGCAGTGCTGGGCGGCGGGCTGGCAGCCCAAGCTGAAGGCTTGCTCAGGACCACTGGAAGGCCCATTTTCCCCATGTTTCAGTAGGGACAAGTGCCTGCATACACAAAAGTGGAGAACAGTGTGCCCATCAACCAGCTACAAGTTATGGACTCAAGGTCACTTTTGTTTCATTTATCTCAAACGTTCCTCCTCTGAATTATTTTGGTGCTAATCCCAGACACACTCTTATCCCTAAATATTAACCTATATATTATCATACAGGTTAATAACTTTTTGCTCTACTTTTGAGATACCCAATATGAGACTTAATTAAGTTATAGAGTGATTTTTGTTTGTTTGTTTGAAAGAGAAATCACAAGTAGGCAAAGAGGCAGGTGGCGGGTGGGGGGGAGGTGGAGAGGAAGCAGGTTCCCCACTGAGCAGAGAGCCTGATGTGGTGCTAGATCCCAAGACCCTGAGATCATGGCCTGAGCCGAAGGCAGAGGATTAACCCACTGAGCCACCCAGGCGCCCCTAGAGTAATCTTTTGTATCAACATGTTCAAAAAAAAAAAAAAGAAAGAAATATGGTCCCTGCTGCCTAGCATGAACGCAAATGGAAAAAAGACTCACTAGGGGCTCAGTTGGTTAATTAATTCTTTTTTTTTTTTTTTTAAGATTTTATTTATTTATTTGACAGAGAGAGATCACAAGTAGGCAGAGAGGCAGGCAGAGAGAGAGGAGGAAGCAGGCTCCCTGCTGAGCAGAGAGCCCGATGCGGGACTCGATCCCAGGACCCTGAGATCATGACCTGAGCCAAAGGCAGCGGCTTAACCCACTGAGCCACCCAGGCGCCCCCGGTTAATTAATTCTTGATTTCAGCTCAGGTCATGATCTCAGGCGGTGAGATCCAGCCCAGTGTCGGCTCGTGCTCGGCATGCACTCTGCTAGAGGTTCTCTCTCTCCCACCACACTCTGTCTTTCTCTCACTCCCTCTCTCTAAAATAAATAAATTTTAAAAAAAATCACTTAAAAAAACCAGATGACTCTTTAACATCACATACTGTCAGAAGACACGACGGACTAACCGCCAGTTCTGACTCTGACGGAGGGTGTGCACAAACAGGTCCACGTGACCTCCTAGCCTCTGCTGCCTCTCCTTCACACGAACCATCAAAGTGAACTCTTCTAGGCCCACTGAACGTTCCAGGAACTTCCTACCTCCGTGCCTTTTCTGAGACTGCTCTTCACGGCCACCACGTCCTTCCTACCCCATTATCATACCCTGCAGAGCTGGCTCAGACACTCGCCTTCCTCTACAAAGTCTTTTCGTGGTCCTGTCCGGCGCTTGGTGCCTGCCTGCCCGCCCGCCACGGGCTCTGTCTGTCCATTTCCCACAAGGGACTGACCTGGAGAAATCAGCTTCTGGTAGCATGCCATCCCAGTTCAGGGGCGGCTTTGCTGACGGAGGAACGGTACCCCCTGCCAAGGGCTATGGTGGCTCAGGACGGAGAACAGAGACAGACCCCGTGGACAAGAGCAGTTAGAAGAGGCTGATGAGACAGCGGATGTGGGTGGTCCTGACGGAGGGACAGTGGGGTGGGAGTGTATCCCAAGCAAGAAAAAGGTTTGAACCCTCGTATCTACTGAACTGTCTGAGGAGCTCCAGTAGCGAGGGGCACATGAGCAGTGATGAAATCTCACCGTGGTACTACTCTGTGGCTTAAATAATCCTCATGGTACCCAAGAAAACTCAAGGCAGAGAAAATACCGAAAAGGACAGACAGAAACTCTGCACCAGAGCGTTTATAACTTAGGCATGGAAATAAACCATCTACAAAAACAACTGTAAGGCAACATGGAAGTGTTAAGTATCATGTGAAGTGTGCAAGTAAGTGCAACTTATGGAAGTCCAGAGAAGAGAGAGATGACATTAAGTGAGGGCATCAAGAACGGCTTCAGGGAGGAGGTGGCAGTCGGGTGGTGGGTAAACAATGGGTATGATCTGCCATGTGAGCGGGGGAGGAAGAACACTCGGGCATGGAGGCAGAGAAGGACAAGGCTGACCAAGGACCAGCCGGCTTCCAGGATGCTCGGGTATGGGTAAGGGGAGTATAAGGAGGAGTGATTTGAGGGCAGGGTCAAGGAGACTTGCCAAGCCTGACTCGACTTCAGTCTGTGCAGAGAGCCACTGAGTCTTTGTGAGCAGGGGCTACACGTGGTTTTAGAGGATTACCTGGGGAGCAATGGGCTCCATCCAGAGTGGGGGTGGCGAAATCGGCCCCAGGAGCAGAGGGGCTGGGATGGAAGGGCAGGGGTCCAGGCAACAGGGGCGACAGCCTTCTGAATCCAGGCCATGGCAGTGGGAACAGAGCAGCAGTGGCCAGGCCACTGAGGGTGAGGGAGGGAGCCTTGGCAGCCTGTCACAGCTGCCTCTCCCCAGAGAGAGAGATCAGGGGCAGGGAGCGCCTGGGTGGCTCAGTGGATTAAGTGTCTGCCTTCAGCTCAGGTCATGGCCCTGGGATGGAGCCCCCACATCAGGATTCCCTGCTCAGCGGGGAGTCTGCTTCCCACCACCCGCTGTTGCCCCCACAACTTGTGCACACATGTGCACGCACGCTCTCTTTCTCAAATAAATAGAATCTTAAAAAAAATAAAAAAGAACAGGAAATCACGGCTTGCAAGGGACAGGTCCAGAAATAATTCCAAGAGTTTCCTCTGTTGACAGTCATATGTTTGGAGTCCATGAGCTTTGTTACTTTTGTTTTTCACTGCAAACAAAGGGGCAGACAAATAAAACCCAGTCTCCGTCCTCTGTCTGGCTCCTTACTAATGAGTCTTTATCTTGTGATAGGGTTTCTTGGAGCTTACTCGCCTCTGGGAAAGGGCCCTCGGCAGCACACTTCACCATGCCTTTGTGTTTAGCTCAGCGGCAAGTGCCGACACAAGCCCCCTCCTGCCTCCTCCCTGCCCCCCCCCACCGGCCCCTCCCACCCCCCAGAGCCTCACAGCCCAGGTTAACCGAGCTGTCTGGAAGAGCCATCAGAATTCTGCCCTGTCAGCCTCTGTCTTTCAAAGTTCTAAAAATGGGAACGAGCGCCTGGGAGAAAGTCTCAATACCTATTTCTGAAGGGAGACGTCCTGCTTAATTTGGTCGGGTCCTCTGGTTCAGCAGCCCTGAAGTATTCAAGGGCAATAACGATGGCAAGGGGCAAGGGCAGGCTGATCACCACTGATGGGCTTTTGGATCAGCGTCTAGGAAGTACAGCCTTCTCCTGCTCAAGTTCAGGTCCTGCTGGCAAGTGCCCTGGTCAGTCCCCAGGCCTTGACTCTGGGATCTCCACGGCCTGCCAGTACACAGACACTGATGCACAGTCCTCCTGCCGAAGTGCGAAGCCAGGAAACTGCCTCCCACAGTTGAGGGGAAAACCAGCAAGTCCTTAATGTTCCAGGGATAAAAGTTAAAATGGATTGGACTCAAGGTGCCTCACACAGCGCCTGGCCCATCTCTCAGGCACAGAACACATGTGGTCGGTAGTGCTGTTTGCCCTGTGGCTTTCCCCCAGCTCCACTCCTGGCGTAGCGGGAAAGGAAACGGGAGCCTTTGGGGCACATGAGGGTTAGGGTTCCAGCTTAGAAAAAATGGACTGTTCTTCAGAAACATGCTTATCAACTTCATTCCTGGGATTGTTCCCCATTGTATTCCCTCTCATTTCTGGAAGCCAGGGATGGGGATGGAGTGGGTGATGGGAAGGAGGAGATATTAATAACCTTGGAAAGCCACTTAGGTACCTTGATTCATCTAAGGGTAGAGGGCAACACTATACCCAGGTGGGAGCTTTCTGCACCTGGAATATTCTGTCATCACTCTTTCTTATTCATTTCTCAACTTCCCTTTCTACAGTGTGGCAAAGTCTTGACTTAACTAGAACCCTACTGATTGGGACTTTCACTAAAGGGGACAGAGAGTACAAGCACATATGCAGTAAGTGCAGAAAAACACAACAAACTTCCACAGAACCCTCCCCTGGAGATCTGTGTATCTGCAGGATTTGCCATACCTCACAGGGGGCTGTACTAGAACTCATGTGAGAAGGACAATGGACACAGAGCAAAACTGTGAATTCTTCACAAAAGATAAAAAGCAACATGTTCCTCATCTATGCCTGAAGAATTTCTTTCTCTTACCATGCAAAGCCCAGGGAGTAAGTTATGTTGAAGTTGTAGTTTGTAAGTAAATGAGTATGTGGACAGAACTAAGGAAATATGTAAGCAAAAGACACTGTATCCCCAAGCCAAGAAGCTGAATGTGGTTTTGGACAGTCCCCGACCCGGAAGAGCTTCCCGGCTAGAGGACAGCCCTGACCGCAGGGCTTGATTCACGGCACGCAGCGCTCTCAGAGCTTGACTAACAAAGTGGGAGGGGAAGACTTGGCTGAAATCCAAGAGAGAAAGCAGGTAGTTTTGGTAGGGAGGAAGCACTTGAGACACTGGGAAGAAGCATGAATAGAGGCTTGTACACAAAAGCAACCGCAGTGACTTTATCTTTCGAAGGGAGATAGTAAACCCAGTCATTCCCCAAGGGATGAGATGTTTTTATATTTTACTTCTTATAAACCGACAACTTATAATTTACAAGCTGATATAGAATCTTAACATAAAACCATATACATGATAAAAATTTTTAGTAGAATGACCGCAATGCCTAGAAAAGTAGCATTTTTAGGCAGGTTCCAGCTTGGAAATACAAATTCTCTGATTTCAAAATGAGGGGTTTCATAAAGCTATTCACTGACCAAAAAAATGAACTTCTGAGATTTCAATTATTTTAAACTACTATTTTTTTATTTCATTCTTCCCAAAGTGACTTGCTGCTTATAAAGAAAGTGCCTTTGAAAATAAACAAGCAAAAATTTATATAAAATACATAATTCCAAAAATAGATGAACTTTGGGAGGCCCTTGAGAGCAAACTCTATGATTTCATATTCCTTTTTTTAAAAAAGATTTTATTTATTTATTTGACAGATCACAAGTAGTCAGAGAGGCAGGCCAGGGTGGGGGGGGGAGCAGGCTCCCTGCTGAGCAGAGAGCCCAATGTGGGACTTGATCCCAAGACCCTGAGATCATGACCTGAGCCGAAGGCGGAGGCTTAACCCACTGAGCCACCAGGTGCCCTTTACATTCACTTTCTAAGGGCCACTCTGAATTTTCAGCTATGATCTCTTTGATTAAATCCTACTTAAAAATTAAAAATAATATAAATCTCTACCAGACTGATAACAAGGGAATTTTTGGCCTTTGTGCTTATGCACAGAGAGGCTAACATGTATTTGAGATCGCCAGTAAGAGTGTATTTAAAAAAAAAAAAAAAAGAGTGTATTAAGTTCTATTAATAAATCTTCTGGGACACTGTATTCCAAAAATATACATTTTTCCTTTTTAGACTTCTAAATCTATAATTGAAATAAATCTAGTTTTAATTTTTCCCATGTTCAAAATTGTAGTTTCTTTACTTTCAAATGCTGTTTTGCAATTCAACTCCTTGGTTGCTTATTATATATCTAGTATTAATCTATAGTCATAATTAAATATTGACTCTTAATACAGATGCCCCATTCCTATGGGTTTTTAAGCTCTCAACACATTATTTTCTCAAAATTTTTACTTGAGGAATTTTTAAAAAAAAATTTTATTTATTCATTTGACAGACAGAGATCACAAGTAGGCAGAGAGGCAGGCAGAAAGAGAGGGGGAAGCAGGCACCCCGCTGAGCAGAGAGCCCGATGTAGGGCTCGATCCCAGGACCCTGAGATCATGACCTGAGCCGAACGAAGGCAGAGGCTTAACCCACTGAGCCACCCAGGTGCCCCTTACTTGAAGAATTTAAGTTAGCTAGTCTTATTTCTGAAAGTACTGAACAATTTAAGGTGTACTTAAAGCTACTTGTTTAGGGGCACCTCGGTGACTCAGTCATTAAGTGTCTGCTTTTGGCTCGGGTCATGATCCTGGAGTCCTGGGATCGAGACCCGTGTCGGGCTCTCTGCTCAGCGGGAAGCCTGCTTCTCCCTCTCCCACTCCCACTGCCACTCCTCTCTTGCAGTCAAATAAATAAAATCTAAAAAAAAAAAAAAAAAAAGCCCCTACTGTTTAGCTAACCCATTGCTAGAGCTGAGAGAACTCAAGAACACAAACTGTCTGAAAATGTTCACTTAAATCTCAAAGCCCTGGCTCGGGTTCTTTCTGCAGCATTATCAATAAAACACCCACACAGGATTTGGGTCTTTATTTGAGAAAAGGCAGGGGTATCCTAGATTTGTCCCATTCTCATTTGCATTAAAACCATTACCTCTGTTAACCCTGAGGTCCATACACTCATCAGCATAACCTCTTCTAACTTGTACTGCCTTGATCATCTCTTTCTCTTTTTTATCAGTCCTAAAAAATACACCATAACATTTACCATCTTACCCAGTTTTTACAATTCGGCAGTGTTACGTATATTCACATCGTTGTGAAAAATCTCAAGAACTCCTTCACGTTGCAAAACTGGAACTCGGTACCCACTTAACGCCTCCCCTTCCCCTCCACTCCTGGCAACTAACATTGTGTGTTTCTGTGAATCTGACTACTTAGGTTTCTCGCATAATGAAATCATCTGTCTTTTCATGCCTCACATGAAACAATTCGCACGATGACCTCAAAGTTCATCTCTTATTGTATCACATGACAGGATCTCCTTCCTTTTTAAGGGTGAGTAATATTCCACTGCGTGTATGTACCACACCTTGTTTATCCATTCAACCACCTTTTGGCTGCTGTGAATACTGCTGCTAGGAATGAGGGTGTGCAAATAGCTCTTCAAGATCCTTTCAATTCTCTTGTACATATATACACACAAGTGGGATTGCTGGATTAAATGACAGTTATATTTTAAGTTTTTTGAGGACCCTCCAAACTACTTTCCAGAGCGGTTAGACCATTTTACCATCCAACCAACAGTGCACAAGTGTTCTGGTTTCTCCACATCTCACCAACAATTTTTACTATAATGGGTGTGTTGTTTTTTTTTTTTTTTTTTTTTTTAAATAGACTCTATGCCCAGTGTGGAGCCCAGTGTGGGGCCTGAACTCATGACCCTGAGATCAAGACCTAAGTTGCAATCAAGAGTTGGATGTCCAACTGACTGGGCCACCCAGGCATCCAAGGTGGTTTTTTAACCCCCCTAAATTAAAAAAAAAAACAACAACAAAAAAAACCAACTTCTATTATGTGCCTCATAGTTAAAATATACTATTCACTGAAGAAAAATGTTAAAATAGGGATTAATAAAGTATTAGTGCCACGATCCCAATATAACAATTGTTAAACATTTTGATAATATATTCCTCTAGCCTTTTTTTGAGGGGTGCAGAGATCATTTTTTTAGGAGAGGGAAACAGGTAGAATAATTTGATTATCATGCGCAAAAAGAATCAGAGAAGAATCTTACATATTGATAAAAATATTTTTACCATCACTGAAATCTCTCTAACGCTTCATCAGTTACCATACACACGTCATTCATTTTTAAAATAAAGGGGTCTTCATGTACTCCCTCACTTTTTTGGCCTTTTAAGACTTCTTACTTGTTTATTTTAGAGTGAGAGAGCACAAGCAGGGGAAGCAGCAGGCAGTGGCAGACGGAAATGCAGGCTCCCGCTGGAGCAGGGAACCAGATGTGGGGCTCCATCTCAGGACCCTGGAATCATGACCTGAGCCGAAGGCAGATGTTTAATCCACTGAGCTACCCAGATGCCCCTGGCCTTTTCTACTGTGAAGTACAACACACATACAGAAAAGTTCGTCAGCACAAACATATGACGACGAGATCAGCATAAGGCAAGCATTCATACCGCCATCAGCCAGGTCTGCCCAAGCACCTCCATGGCCTCCCTGGTTCCCACTAAGTGATGGGAATCATTTCCTTTGCTCTTATAATCATACCACCGACATTTGAATTCCTTAACACTACAGTTGAGTTTTGCCTTTCCTTGAACTTCATATTAATGGACCTTTAGTTATTATATTTTACCTGGATTTTTTCATTTGCATTGTCCTCATGAATTGCATATATATGGGGTTTGTGGTGGTTCACTCATTTGCATTCCTACACAGAACTCTATTGTTTGAATATACTGCAATTTATTCATTAATTCTGCTGCTAATGTCTAGGTTATGTCCAGGGTTTCACTATCATGAACAATGATGTGATGGACATGCCTGTACGTCCTTCCTGGCACATGAGGGTGTGCGCTCAGGTCAGAGGTCCGCTGAGAGGCAGAGCAGAGTGTGCAGTGTTCAACTTTAGTGCCCAGGCCAACCCCTTTCCTACTTTTTGTACAATGTCGTTTTTTTGGTTTTGTTTTGTTTTAAAGACTTCCAACAGGGTGCCTGGGTGGCTCAGTGGGTTAAAGCCTCTGCCTTCGGCTCAAGGTCCTGGGATCAAGCCCCGCATCAGGCATCAAGCCCCATCATCAGCAGGGAGCCTGCTTCCTCCTCTCTCTCTCTGCCTGCCTCTCTGCCTACTTGTGATCTCTGTCAAATAAATAAATAAAATCTTAAAAAAAAAAAAGACTTCCAACAACCTCACCAGCCCTAGTCTGTTGCTTCTTATCCCTGATCCTGCCCCTCTATGAAACCTTCACTGGAAACTGTTAAAGCCTACTTGGTGGCTGTCACACTTGCATCCTGGCCAGTGTGGCCTTCTGTACTCTGGTCAGACTTGTACCTTCCCAACACAACACCATGAAGAAACGACTGTGCAGTGTGTACCTACTGTACGCAGGGTCTCAGGCTGAGCGTCAGGGATAATAAAAGGAAGATGGCAGGGCCCTGACATCATGTGTTACGACGGAGCTGGGAAGATGGGCACACAGGAACGAAGGTGAGTCTCACTGGAGGCAGCACTAAGCGGCTAGGACCTGGGGTAGATGAGGAATGTTACGGAAGGAGGGGAAGGTAGGGTAGGGTGTTAGGTGAATGCCTTGGGGAGGAGAGTTGATCTTGGCTGGGCCTCGAGGGAAACACAGGCTGAGCAGATGAGCAGAGGCCACGGCTGGGGCATGCTATGTTTAGAGAACAGGGAAGGATGAGCGTTACCTTCTAACAATGATCCGAGCCACCTATGGCTGCACGGGGGCAGAATCTCTCTCCCGAATGGCCAGTTGAAGAGGAAACTTGCAGCCAAATAAGATATATAACATAATAAAAAAAATTAAAGTCTTCCCATTAAAAACATTGCACTTAGTCACATATGTGCATCAAACAGAACTTCAAAATATAGTTCTAAATATAGGTATGGTACTAGGCCACTGAGAAGGGACCACTTGGAAGGGTCACATTCCCTTCCAAGGCCTAGAAAGATTTGCGATGTTACTGTCACAGGCCACACAGGACTCCAAAAGTGGCCCTCACATTCTGTTGGTCATAAAGGGGCAGGTCAGGGAAAGACTATTTGACCACAAATACAACATCAGCAGCTAGCAAAAACTCACAGCATCATCTTTCCATGTAAACAACAGCAAAGGACTTGCAAACTTTTTTGAGGCTTCTCTGCTAGATGGCGTAGGCTGATCCTGGGGGTTAGGGCACCCCCTGAATGCAGAAGTGAACAGTGGTGCACATGGAGGCAGGAAGCCTGGATCTGGGCCTGCACGTGCCCCTACCAGTCCTGTGACCAGGGACAGTGAGTTGACTCCCTTAACTTTCTCTATTTGTAAAATAAAGGGCTAAGCAGGGTTTTCTAGAATATCTCTTATCACTCTGTTCTTGCAACTGATGCCAAGTGAAGGAACATTTTTTTGGCCCACGTCCTGATGGATGAAGGAAGCTCATGCCTCCCTTCTCTGTAGCTTTCTTTAAACAACAAAATTTCCCACAAACCCTGAGACTTCAGTGCTTGATGCCGCTCCTGAGAAATGAATGAACTCCAGAAAACATTGTTTAACACAGATTTGGTTAGCCTGGGCTCCTGGAGAGGAGATGTGGAGGACAAAACAAAACCACCGAGGAAATGAACTAGAAGCCCTGAACTTGGCAGCCTTTTTCAGACCTTCAATAACACGTGCATGCTCCTCTGCTGAGGATAAGAGTGGAAAATTTAAAACAAGGAAGTGGCTTCTCCTATTTCCCCTCAAGGAGTGACTGCATTCCAAACCATCTGTTTTACTGGACTGGAAAGTGGCATACTTGTGGAGTCAGGTCAACTCTTATGGGGAGGATGGATATATCTGCATGGGATTGATAGGTCTTTTCATAAGTATATACACTAAAGTGTCTTTTGAAAATCCCCAAATCAGGGAAAAATCCATTAATAGCGAGTTTTCAACTTCTGTGTCCTGAGAATAGCATGTATCCTGAGGAGATATGGGCACAACAAAACAGGTAGTACAAGAAGTTGGTTATGGAAAGACCAGATCTTCAGAGCTGGCAAATGCGGCTCAGCCTTACTTTACAACACAGAACTTTCGAGATGGAGTGATGGGTGAATGAAATAACTTAGTCCTGCCAGAGCTACTGATGTGAGCACAAAAAACAGTGAATAAACTTTAAATTATTATAAATCAAGGCGTATTTCTAACCTACTATTTAGAAAGTATCTTCCTATAACTCCCTTCAAACTAAAATGTCAAACCAACCAATGAGTTAACTACAATCACTCAGGAACTGATCTCTTGTGAGAGTTCAAACTAGTGACTGAGGCTTGGGCTGAGGTCACTCACTTGCTCTTCGAAAAAACGAGGCCTTGAGATCCTTAAGGAAGGAGACGGCATCAGCTCACTGTCCTTGAATGACCCTGGCTTTTCTTCAGGGTCATGACCTCCACAGATGTGCAACTTCTGCTATCTTTTCATGAATAGTACATAAAAGTTCTTATAAGACACCAGAAAGTAAGATTCACATGCATTGTCTTCTTTTCCTTCCTTCTCTGTGCCAGGACCAGGGGCCCTTGGTCTTACTCCCACTAACGTACTTGCGGGCTGCAGGTCTCATGAGCTGTGGCTCCTGATCCACAGCTCCTGATCCGTGACCTAACGTGGGGAGCAGAGAGCTAAGCTTGGTGAAGGTGTATCAAACAAGGCATCTCAGGCTGTGAATTAAGGGGCTCATAGTCATCAACTAGTGACAGAATGTATGACAAGGACCTTGAGCCTCCTATTTCGGTTGTTTAGAATGTACTGTCCTAGTTCTTGGTTTTGTTCTAGCGAAGTGCGGTTGATGGATAAGCGGGAAAATAACATTGGCTAATGATTACTGAGAGCTTACTTAGTGCTAGAACTCTGTACTTAGTGTCTCTTGAAGTTCCCCAGCGACCTCAGGAGGCAGGTCAAGGTTATAAGACAGATCCACCCATGAGGTGAGACACTGCACAGAAGGGGTTAAGAACCTGCCCAACACCACACAGGTGTGAGACTCGCTCTGAAGGCCTACAGCATCCTACCTGTCTCCCCATTTCTGCGCTTCAGGGCACTGGTTTGGGGGTCTGTATTGGGTCCACAGCCATTTATCATTTTCACATTCTAGGAAATCAAGGTATCTCAAAACCCTGAGGGGTTCGAGCCGTTTCTTTCCTTAGTCATTTGCTTACCATTCCTTAATTATTATTTTTAAAAGATTTTATTTATTATCTGAGAAAGAGAGACAGAGATAGCGAAAGAGAGCATGAGTGAGGAGAAGAGGGAGAGGCAGGCTCCCTACTAAGCAGGGAGCCAGACTCAGGACTTGATCCCATGACCCTGGGATCATGACCTGAGCCGAAGGCGCCAGACGCTTAACTGACCAAGCCAACCAGACGTCCCATGATTCCTTCTTTAAAAAGGAACAGAACAGAGGAAGTTGTTTCTTTGAATGCTACTTTAGAAACTGTGCCCGCCCTATGCAGGAAGCCTCTTTAAGGGACAACCAACAGTGGAGTGAGGAGCAGTTCTCAGTCAATACTAGCTGAACACGTACACAAAGGGCAAGAAAATCCCTACTGCAAATAGTAGCTTTGTAAAAAGAAATATGCTAGCCACTGGATGTTGGAGATATTTATTCAAGGACTCAGAGGTCCAAGGACTGTGGGGGCCATAAATAAATACAATGATCACATGGTTCCTTGCACCCCACTCTACCCTGGTCTGAAAACCCCTCAACACTGGATTTGGTGTTCTTCTTCAGTAGGGACTCTTATCAGTGAGAGGCTATGGGGGGAATGGAAAGAACATGCACAGAGGACCAAAACACTCACTGGTTTTTCATTTTCAGATCCCATAACTTAGGGCTGGATGGTTAGAGATGAAGGCAAATCTTTTACAGTGCCTACCTGGCATTATTTCTCATCTCTGTGTTAGGAGGAATAATGCCGAATGTACCAATTTGGTAAGACTGAAATTTAATGGCAGGAATCATTAGAAATGATGAAAGAGCTAGACAAACTATTTGAATACCCTCTTTGGTGAAATTCCTCTAATGCACATTAAAAAAAAAAAGATTTTATTTATTTATTTGAGAGCGAGAGAGTGAGAGAGAGCATGAGAGGGGAGAAGGTCCCAGCTCCCGTGGAGCTGGGAGCCCAATGTGGGGCTCGATCCCGGGGCTCTGGGATCATGACCTGAGGTGGGGCAGTCGCTTAACCACCTGAGCCACCCAGGCGCCCCTCCTCTGATGCACATTTAAAAATACAGACTGTGCTTTCATTCCCCCCAAATATGGTCTTTTGCTATAAACCCATTAAAACTGAATGGAGATCACCCCTCACTAAAAGTTACCACCCACACTAGTCTGTGTAACATTCTGGGATACAACTGAAACCATGGCCACAATGCTCTGAATGCAACTCAAATTCACCAAAGCTTATCTCTGTGTGATGAAGAGAGAAAACCATTTATTCATTAATCCTTTATGGAACCTGCTTCTCTCTTCGGGGTTCAGGCTATGAGCACCGCAACCAGCCAGCAGAGGCGAAGGGCTGGCTTTGTGACTTTGATACATTTTTAGCAAATAAGAGCTATGCCTTTCAAGGGGAAAAGTCCTCCCTGGTATTAAGTTTTTGCTAACTTGGGGGCCTAAAATAAAAGTCAAATGGAGAGCATCTGCAGAAGGGCAAAAAAGAGTCGAAGGACTTCACTCCTACTTATTATCAAGTGTATCCATTAAATACCTCCTGTTTCGTGACACGGAGAGGGAGATAATAATGGCAAGACCGTGAAAGGTCTCATTTACAGCATCTTGTCATAGGAACTCCTGAAAATTAAACAAGGCTGTTTCTAGCGGCTCCCGCTATCAATTAGCTAGCAGCCACTTCCCCCGCTGTAATAACTGCCACATGAACTCGGTGCATTACCTCTGGGCCTGCTAATCCCAAACACAGGAGGTTGCAGGCGAACGCGGCACCGAACAGACGGGACTATGACCGCGCGCCCTGCTAGTCAGATTTTGTTATACAAAATGAAATGATTCAGGACGTCAGAATATTTGAGGTAATTTTAGCCTAGTTCCGCTCCTTAAACATATGAACTAGATTATATACTTTGTAATAGTTTAACCTTCACTTACCCAAATATCTCTGCCACAGAGCTACATGCTTCTCTTTTTTTGGGTTCCTCACAGTTCCACAAAATTTAAACACTGATCTCTGGTCTACGTTACAAGGTTATGCTGCCAATAAGGTGACTCGTGTCATGTGTAAAGGTCTTCAGTTTTGAAAATGAAAGAAGTCAGTCCCGTGAAACTGGCACTTTGGGTTGAAAGACGAAGGTCACGTGCAAAAATACAACAATCCCGTTCCCCAAAGTCACCTTTTTTTTTTTTTTTTAAATCTATGGAAGTAGCCCCTGACCCGATGCGTGACCTGGGGGCTACTTCCATAGATGTAAGCCCTCTCCCTCCATCAGCACACCTTCCTGATGGGGTTCCTCAGGCCCTGGTACTGATGGAGTCCCCATGGCCCCAGCCATGAAGTACTGGACACTAAGAAAGAGTTAATGCTCCTCCTGAACTCTGGAAGAAATCGCATTTCGTCAGTGAGGTTTGGCAATGTGAGAAACCCTGTAACCAATTTCATTTCCTGATAAATGAATGGTCCAGGGGGGAAAGTCGGCCAGTGAGTTTCGGAACTGTTGAGAGCTCAGCCTTTACTGAAAGACTCCTGGAAGGAGCCAGCCTGTCTGTTGCTTATCACAGCTGAGCCAGCCGGCCCCATGCAAACAGGGCAGCCGCCAGACTCGGTTCCCAGCTTCCCAGCTGACGGAAGCAGCGGGGAGAGGCGGGCACAAACATGTGCAATCCCTTTAAGAAATGACACTGCGAGCATATCACCACTGCCCACCCCCCGCCGCATTATACTGGCCTTTTTAACCTGTATGTCTGGAAACACATGCCTATTAAAATTATTCTAGAGCAGCAGGTTTAATGGTCTTCATCATTTACACTTAATTCCACCCCCCATCTCAAACCAAAACACCCTCAGCATCCAGATCAGATTCCGATTTGGGGGGAAGCAGTGTCTAAAAACAGACAAAGGCTCAGGCAAACAGCCGTCACATGCAGAAAGTCAATCGGAGGGCAGTTCTGGAAGCCAGAAAGTACTTCAAAGTACCCACACCAGTTTACCTGAAATCTAAGTAGCCTAATGAATCACAAGGCCATTTACCTTCCAAGCTTGAAATGAAATAAATACTTGTAGGTTTCAGTAAACTCAAAGGCAATTCTCATAAATATAACCATATAGGCTGTATTTTTAATTCAAGTTTTAAAAAATCTTAAAGAATACTTCTTCACATTAATTCAGAATTGGTCAAAGCATATACTTTAAGATACACTCACTGAATTCAAGTAAATTTTCGTCAAAGGTTAACCTGATTTTAAAATACCTAATTTGGCCTTGCTTAGAAAACACACAAAATTACCCTATATAAAATAGTCAAATGAACACTCGAAGGCAGAAGGGGGAAAAAAAGAAAACTCTAAATAATAGCTTGAGGCCCTTAATTATAAAAAATAAAGCAAACAAAATCTGAAACTAGTGAGCTTTCAAGAGACTTGCAGGCTTGGCCTGGCGGCGAGGAAACCTGGAGCTGATTAGCCCCTCCCTTGCCAATTCTGGTCCCAGCCGGAGGAGGAAATGCGGGGGGTTTACAGGGAGGGAGAAGGCGAATTCCATCCCCCAAGAATAAGGCATAAAACAAGGGAAGAGGGAAAGCCAATGGGTCCTTCAGCTTCTACTTTCACCATTTAATCCATAAGTTTTTTTCTCTTTTTCCATGGTTTGGGGACCACAAGACACATTCTTTCTTTGACTTCAGTCGTCGATTCTTGGTGACAGTGGGCTGGGCTGTC
Source organism: Mustela putorius furo (assembly GCF_011764305.1). NCBI lineage: Eukaryota > Metazoa > Chordata > Mammalia > Carnivora > Mustelidae > Mustela > Mustela putorius. The sequence goes on from NW_025422010.1 coordinate 42,037,925, forward strand.
TTCAGGCCCAGGCTATGGAGAGAAGTCTATGGATTCCCTCGAGGGAATCAGTACTAAGTTGGCTTGATTTAGGACAAGTAATCTGATGACAGAAAGGAGAGAATGAGGCAACGGGAGTTTCCTAGATCTAAGTCATGACCCTGATCGGTCATGCGAATTGAAAAAGATGGCCACCTTCGCACCAGGTCTCTTTTGGGTCTCTGCAGTTTATAAATCAAGAGAAAAAAAAATTCTAAATATTGGGTTTATGAACCCCTTCAAATTTTAATTATCCATGTGTAAAATAACCGTGCATGGTACTTCTAAATTCCGGAAAAAAAAAATAAGCGAAACTGGAGAAACTGAAATGTTTAAAAATAGGGCTCATTACCTGTGGTAGGGACATTAGTCTGGTTCTTAACATGAAAAGAGTTATTTAAAGGTTAATCGTCAGTGCTTTGTAGAACAGAGCTACAAATGACTACTGTATTTAATAGCCAAAAGCACATCTGAGGCCTTTAATTAATCCCAAGAACTGTTTCTTGTAAGTATTCTGCAAAGCACATGGGTTTCTTATGTAGTAAGTTCCCGAAGAATGAACATGTTTTTCTGTTTTCTTCTGAATGTGGCTGCTTCTGGAACCTTGTTCAGAAGCTTGATGGGATGGGCTGGAGTGGGGGGGAAGGCTTAGCGAGTGGGAGGGAGGATGCTGAGACCGCTGTGGGAAAGGCCTGAACATTGGGGGTGGGGATCTGGGGGCGAGGGGTGGGTGGGGGGAGTCAGGCAGACAGGACAGGATTTCCCTCAGAGGCTCATGGACTAAAACTGTCGATTCAACTTCTGCCTTCTTGCTGGTGAAGGGCGGTCAGCAGGCTTTTTGTCAGGTAGGGGATGAATGAGGACTCAAGATCCCAGGGTCTGGACAGTTGGGAATGTGTACTCAGGGTACACATACCCTCCTGGGTACTCAGGAGGAGGAGCCGGGGAAACCCCCTCTTTCAGTGTGTTTTTCCTTCCTTCAAGGTTCTTTGTATACGTGAGTCACAGTCCTCACCCCTTTGAGAGCTAAGCAAGCCGGGGGCACGCCAAGCCTGAAATGTGGGGTCCTCTCCCACTATTCTGTATGCCCGTCCTCAGACTTCCACCCAAGGATCAGAGTCACTTGGAAACGTTGAGTGTAGCTTCAGCAAACAAGTATAAGCAGCACTCTATAGCCGAGGACATGTACACACAGACAGGCGCAGTGAAGGATGACCAGGGAGCCGACGAATGGGTCAAAGAGAAAACACATTTCTGGATCCTTCCTTGGGAACCTGGCAATGGGTATGATGAGCTAAACTATAGATGTGAAATTCCGTCCACATTTTGATGATGGCGGGAGCGGGTGATGCTATAAAATGTCAGGATTTTTCCAACACGGAGAATCCAAAACATTTACTACTGTGAGTCTTGGAAAGGAGGAATGGCAGTTTAAGTTTTGAGGTGGGGAAGCAAAGGGATCAAAAGAATGTTTACTCTGTTTTATAGAAAAAAAAAAGTTTTATGAAGTGCTCTTTCCAGTGGAAGACATAATTATTATTTTCTGCTGGGAAACATTCTGGCTAGTTTACAGTAAGGATCTGATATAACATGGGAAGAGTTTAAACCCCACACATTTAAAAGCTTGCTAGCACACATTTTCCTCTGTTGAGACTAGGGTAATGTTTACCCTTCATTTTGATAGAGCAATGTCAGAAATGTGTTAGCAGGAGCACCCTGTCACCGCAGAAGCAGAACGGCATCCACATGAATTCTCAGCAAGCAGGCAAACAAATAAACCCGACCCACACTTAATCTCACTACTCAAAGTAAGTAAATGTTTTCCTTTTGGGGAAGGATCTTCCCGTCTGTGCGTCTGTGTGTCCACATTGGGATGACTGAACTCACAAACACATACACACAAGCATGTATGTATAAATATAGACACGAACATCGTTGCCATCATATGAAAAGTGTTATGATGTTTTTGAGTCTGGAAGACATATTAAAAAAAAACTGCTAGTTTTAGATGACACTATAAATTATTTTCCTACTTTTGGTTTACTCTCCATGCTACAGAGATTATGCCAGAAGTAAACTACTGAATGTATGTTCTGGTAAAACATCATATTGTAATTGTTCAAGTAATTTACCCCTCCAGTGTAATAAGAAGCACTGTGTTGTCGAGGGTTTGAGACTACAGGCCACACAAAATGAGCTTCGTACTTTTTATATGAACGTTTATCATATAAAAAGGCAGGGACAATATAAAGTGTAGCATGTTCCCATCCTGACAACTGGGAAGAAGTGAGTTGTACATTCTGCTTTCAAACAATCTGTGGAGGTGCCGAATCGGTGTGGTTTCAGTGACGCCCAGAGTTCTTCCCGGGAGCGCCACCGACAGGCTCCGGATGCCACATAGCACACCACTGCTGCCAGGCCCAAGAACTTTTTGGCAGATGAGATGCTTAGATGGAAAACTTTTTTCTTGTTCCACCTAAAGCAGCTCGGTCTTTGAGGGCAGGGGTTAAATTGCTTTTATTCTGGCATAAGGACGAGCTCTGGGCTCTGTGAAAGGGACACAGAGGAAGAACGCTCTTGAGTTCTCTGTAGGACTGCAGCCTGTAAAGCTCCTTTTCCCCAAATCTGAACTCTTTAAAGGATCCAACTGCCAATTAGCTCTTTGCACAAGTGGTGAAACACACAATACCCTGTACAGCCAGCCAGCCTCACGAAAGTACTTTTTCCTCTTGGCAATGTTTTTCTGGTCTCCAGTTACATTTTTGGTTTTTTGTTTGGTTTGTTTCTTAAAGATTTTAAATAATCCTTACCCCCAACGCAGGGCTCGAACTTACAACCCCGGAGATCAAGGAATTGCATGCTTTACTGACTGAGCCAGGCAGGCGCCCCTCCGGTTAAATTTCTAAATTGAACTCTGGCCATCTGTTAGGTGAGAATGACCAAACTGTTTCCTTTTTGTTTGTTTATTGAGATTATCCTATCATGACATTTGCTAATTTCAGTGTTCAATGTAATCAATTTTGCTCTTTGGATGCATTTCTGTAACTGTCAATGATGATATAGTCCAGTTCCCTCACGCGAAGAAGCCCTCCCTCTCTTGACTCTTTGCACCTACCCTTGGCCCAAAGCAGCCACGACCTGCTTAAGTCCCAGTTTTGCCTTTTCTAGCATTTAAAAAAAAAAAATTATTATTTTAAAAGATTTGACAGAGAGAGAGAGAGAGCGACAGTGCCCATGTGTGAGCACACGGTGGGAGGGGTGGGCAGAGGGAGAGGGAGAGAGAGTCCTAAGTAGACTCTGCACTAAGCGTGGAGCCCAAAGCTGGATTTCATGACCCTGAGATCACGACCTGAGCCGAAAACAAGAGTGAGATGCTTAACTCACTGAGCCACCCAGATGCCCCGTATTTTATTAATTTCTAATCATTGGATTTAACTCTGATGATGCTAGTGTTTTTACAATTACTGAGATTTGCTCCATGGCTCAGAATCTGGTCTTCGTGTAAATGTGCTATGTGCATTCAAAAAGAATGTGAATTCTCCCACTGTTAGGTGAGATGTTCTATGAATACCAATCAAGTCAGAGTGTATTTTCCAGATCTCCCATGTCTTCGTTGATTCTTTTTTGTCTAGTTATTCTACCAAGTGCTGAGAGAGGAATGTTAAAATCTCCGACAATGATAGTAGATATGTCTCTTTCTCCCTTTAATCCTGCCAGTTTTCTGCTGCATGATTTTGATGTTCTGTTACTGGTCCCAATACACCTACAAATTTATGCCCTCCTGTTGAATTGTCCCTTTGACCATTATGAAATATCCCTTCTTTCATCCTAGGTTTTGGTGTGAAATCTGTTATTATCTGATATTAACAGACACTTTAAACCTTTTTATGTTTCCTGTTTGCATGACACCTTGTTCCCCCCCCCCATCATTTGCTTTCAACCTATCTATATCTTTAAAGTTAAAGCATCTCCTTTGCAGACATCATATAGCGGGGTCTTATTTTATCCATTCTGACATTCCCTGCCCTTTAATGAGTGTTTAGTGCATGAACATTTTATATAATTATTGCTATGACTAAGTCTGGGTCCACCACCTCATTTCCTGTTTTCTATTTGAATCTTTTGTTTTGTTCCTTTGGTTCTCCTTTCCTGCCTTGTGGGGGAGGGGAGAACCATCAAACTATTTTTTAGATTTCTACTCTGTTGGTTTTTTATCTATTCATTTTTGTATTATTTTTATAGTGGTTGCTCTAGGGATTGCAATATATACTTCTTTAACTTTTCACAGCCAACTTACAGATAATAGTTTACTTCTTCATGTAAAACACAGAACATCCTACGGGACCACATCCATCCTCGCCTATCCTTTATGCTATGATCAGTACTTACTCAGACAGCTACCACTCTGGTAAATACTCGTTCTTTTCCAAAAATCCGAGTTTCCATCTGGGATCATTTCCCTTCAGCCTAAAGAACTTCCTTAGCATTTTTAAAAATGCAAGTGTGCTGGCAACAAATTCTCTTGGTTTTCTTACACTTGATGGTGTCTTATTTGCATTCTTGAATGATCTTGTCACTGGATATAGAATTATGAGTTGACAATTGTTTTTCTTTCATACTCGAAAGGTTTTGTCCCATTCTCCTCAACACTCCACAGTTCCTAATCAGAAGTAATCTGTTAATTGACTGTTGTCCTTCCCTATGTACTATGCTATTTTCCTCTTGGTCCTTATCACTGCTTTCAGTACTTCTCATGATGGTGCGTGTTGATGTGGGATTCTCTGTGTTTATTCTGCTTTGTGTTAGCATCTTATATTTGCAAATTTGTCTTTTTTCCACTTGGTTCTTTTTTATTGTTTCTATTTCTCGGTTGAGACTTCTCATTTCTCTGCTGAGACTTTCATGCATTGAAAACACGTTTTATGCAATGAAAACGTTGAGGAGAGTTCTAGTAGCTGCTTTAAAATCCTTGTCTGTTAGTTCCAACATCTGGTTCATCTTGGGGTTGAATTCAATTGATTTTCTTTTATGTAGAGAACGTGTTCCATTTTCTTGGTTCCTTGGATGTCGGGAAATTTTGGACTGCATCCTGAATAATATTAAGTTGTGGAGATTCTTGTCTGGGTTTGAGCTGCAAACTCTGTATTTTACATAGCAGGCCTCTCGTTCAGAACTTTTTCTTTAGCTCAGCTTCTTAAAGTCTAATCTATAGATGTGCAATTCAAAGTTTAGTCAGAGGTATGGGTAGATGCCGTTTAGGATCCCCTTCTCTGATTTCTCTTCTCCGGGGATTCCTCCACTATTTTCAGATTTCATAGAGTCTCTGCTTCTCCTTTCTGGTTCTGCAGGACGGAAAGGTTACAACTTTCCCCATGCACCCCTTTTCTGTGGTGTGGGCCATGGACTACAGTTAGCCCCAGGCTAAATGCCTCAGAGACAGGAGGTAAGTCTGTTATTTCCCATCCTGCAAATCAAAGTACAGTCGCCACCAGAGTCTTCCTGCATCTGTTCACTCTTCTCTTTCTTCAGAGTAGCAAGTCTAGTCTTCTTTCAGACTTCTGGTTTTTGGCTGAGCTGCTCTGTTTCTGATACATGGTTCAGGGATCACTTGCAGTTGGGGACAGACACCGGATGCTGTTTGGGGATCCCTTCTCATGCTCTCTCCCTTCTGGGATTCCTCTACTCTCCTCAGCACTCATGCTTTCCCAGCTTCACTTCTGTGGTTCCTCAGACCAGAAAAGCCAAGTTTTTCCATGTAAGCCCCTCACCACCATGGAGTAAACTCCAGGGACAGTGCTTAGCCCCAGGCTAAAAGCCAATGACATGGAAACTTATGTATATAAGCTCCAAGCTCCCTCCTCTAAATGAGCAAGAACTCTCTGTGGGAGTTTGTTTGCTTCTACTCAGTCTCCAGTGCCTTCCCTACAGCTGTATTTTGTATTATTTGTCAAGGCTTTACAGCGGTTTCTGTAGGGGGTGTCATGTGGTGGGACCTTAGTTCATGATGCCCAGAAGCAGGTGTTCTCAAGGTGATTTTCAACCACACTGTCTTCATTCAATAATATTTGATGAGTAGCTATACTGTGCAAGGCAGTGTATTGTGCTAGACTCTATGAGGGGGATGTAAACCAAAAAAAAAAAAAAAACCAGAGTGAAGAACTAATAATGAAATGGAGAGATTAAAATATATTCACATATTTGTATATGAGATAGCATGGGAACTTTTTTTAGTAGCTTAAAACTGAAAATAATCCAAATGTCTACCAATAGTAGAATGAATAAACCTGGACTATATACACAACCTAATACTAATACATGAGTGGAGAGGAACAAACTCCAGGTAAGCGAAAAAATCTCACACATAATGCTAAATGAAAAAATAAAGGTGCAAAGAAAAATAAACTTCATGACTCCATTTATGAAAAGTTCAAAAATGAAAAACCATATTGTTTGGGAATATATACACGGATGGTAAAATTATGAAGAGTAAGACAGTCACCTCCAAAGTCAGGACAGTGTTTTTATTTCTAGGACTTTTGGGCGGTTGGCAATATTCCATTTCTTTGATCGGAAGAGTGACTTCATGGATATTCACTTTATAATTATGTAGTCATCTATACATGATATTGCTCACAGTTAAAAGAGCAAGAACAGGGGGTGGCTTTATTAATAAATGAAAACTTATTACATTCTTCATACAATGCATGACCAGGAACTGGTTATTATTATTCTTATGACTCAAAAGACTTCTGGAAATGGGTATAAAACATGTTTCTTCCAATCTCACTGTAAGACTAGTGAGCAATAATATAGTTTGATAACACACACAGGTCAGGTTTAACTTCTCCAATGCCAAAGGAAAACTGACTTTAATTGCTTTTTAAAAACTGTTTATTTTAAATGTAAAAGGGTCATTTCTACTTGAAAGAGCACGGAAGGAATCTTTTTGATCAGCACAGACCCTTTCTGGACACAAATAATTAGCCTCTAATTGATCATTTTTTAATCTTGGGGTTTTTGTATCTTCGATTTTTTAAAGCGGGGCACACTGGTAGTGATCTCCATAGTGTAGTAATCAGCACTGTGTTGGTCAGAGATCAGGAAATCTCCTGGAATAGTTGTCCACATTCATGTATTTTGTTGTGATTGGGCTGAAGACTTTACCTAAAAGTTTTTCAAAATGGATTAGGCTGCTTCTAATTATCATGCAATGCCTGAGGTACTCCCTGCTACCCTCAGAGCTCTTAGGCAGGAATCCTGAAAGAAAGCTGGATGTGAATTGCCAGGAAAACAAAAATTGTTACATTCGTTAATTATCCCCAATTCACTGATAGGCATGAACAGTATTATGTTCTTCATAGAACCAGGCTTTCAAAGTCTCGAGGCCTCTAACACCAACAGATGCAGTACAAAGAAACTTTAACGGGTATGGCCAGATGCTCACCAACACCCTCAGTGTGACTATTTACGTGCCGATTGCTGCTCTTTCCAACTTGCCCCAGAAATTAAAGCCACCATAACGAAAGTAGTTTTGTTCCTCCAAACGAACCAGTTTTGCTATATGTAAGGAATTAGAGTAGCGGACTTTGGTTTCTTTAAAAAGTCTTTTATCACCTTAAAAACTTCAAATAAGAACATCTCTTTAAAACTCACTAGAACACAATTATTTCATTTTCTTATTCCTTCACTTAAGAAAATTATATTTTTCCCTCTGACTTGAGTACTAATAAGCAGAACCCACAGAACAAATTATTATAATTCATTAGTCATCCTTTTTTCAGAAGTAGTTCATTTTTCACTTACTACCCATTAAAAAGAAGTAATTTTGTAACTAACAGGGAGCTTTGGTCATTACACAACACTTTGTAAGGATTACAGCAAATGACTTGAACAGTAGCTGTAAAGGCACTGGAACAATCTCAGTCATTAGCCTATGGTCAACCTAGTGGAGAAGTCAGGATGGAGACAGATGAACAATGGGATCTGGGTCGATTTTTTTCTAACCACCACAGTAGACTCTCTCCTTAGGAAATTTCTGTTTGTGAATTACAAAGTTCTACCCATACCAAAGCAAATAATTCTATCAAAACTAATAGCAGAGATTTAAAGATAAAACCACACAGTTTTGGGTTTCCTTTTCCACGGGAGAGTATCAACATTTTCCACAGCTGCCCTTGCAGGGCAAACATGTGTCCCTCGGTCGCTGGAAAGCGTGGCTGGAAAACTGGGCAAAGAATTCTTTGACTACAGAACAGTCAGATTTTTATCATTTTTCAATTATGTGTTTTGGTTTTCATGACTATATTTAAGATGTAATGATAACAAAGACTGAGTTTTATACTTTGGGATAATGAAGTAAAAACTAGGTTTACTCTATTTCACATTCATTGCAAAGAAGAAAAAAATCCCATCAGCTGCTTATTAAATCTACCAAAGGTTTAATTAAACAAAAATAGTGTAAAATATTATAGCAAATACCATGTGTCAGACTGTTTACTAGGAATGGCTATTCTAAAAATAAGTATGACATGAGGCTGCTGCAGGTGTAGTACCGTTTTAATACTAGGTATGAGAAAATGCTCTATGTACGAGCTTTCGATAAAGTGGCAATGGGTCTCACTTAGGGTTACTCTACAACACTGAGTAAGATACTGCTGAAACCAAGAACTAGGTGTACTATGAATGCTTTAGGTTAAACAAGTTGATCTGACAGCAAATAGATTTATGATTTAGGAGGAAACAAAAATTTAAGATTTAAAAGAAAGAACAGTTGAAATTTACAGCCCAAAGATAAGACAGAACTGAAATAATCTTGGACAAGCCATTAGATTCTCGTTAGCCTGCTCCCTCACTTAAAAAATATATAAATTATCTGTCTATTTCTTATAATTGTTGGGAAAACTGAGTAAGAACACCTATATAAAAATACCCAGCACAGGGGTGTCTGGGTGGCTCAGTCTTACTAGGTGTCCGACTCTTGGTTTTGGCTCAGGTCATGGTCTCAGGGTCATGATATCGAGTTCTGCATCAAGTTCCGCACTCACCGTGGAGTCTGCTTGAGATTTTCTCTCCCTCTCCCTCCACCTTGCACACTCTCTAATAAATAAACAAAATCTTAAAACAAAACAAGACCTAGCAGAGGACCTGGCACAGAGCAAACACTCAATAAATGTAATTAGTTGATAAAATAACGAAGAAAAAAGAGCCAAAAGGGGAATATTTATGTCAGAATGAAGAGCAGATATAACATTTTAAAAGACACAGAGTCTAACTTTTTCCTACTATTTGTTTAATTTATAAAATAACTGCATTATCTTGTATTGGAATTACATGTAAAAGAAATCTACTTTCATCATGCAAAAGTTATCTGTCTTTTGTAGGAAGGAAAAATAGAACCACTCTGAGTCAATCAAAGCTAACCAGTAACCCTAGCCATCACCTCCTTAGCTTTCATGGGGGCAGGGATTTGTTAAAAACCAGGCCATACAATAGTGATTCCCTAATCTGGTAAGTCATCTGGACCACTCAGAGAACCACTTAGAAAGACAGACTCCCAGAAAAAATGTGGTGCCTGGGGGACTCAGTCAGCTCAGCATTCTTGATCTCAGTTCAGGTCTTGATCTCAGAGTTGTGAGTTCATGCCCCATGTTGGGCTCCATGCTGGGTGTGAAGCCTACTGAGAAATATAAAAATATAAGAATCCCAAGTTCATCACCAAACCACTGAGAATCTGAGGTGAAGAGTCAGAAATTTGCATCTGAAAACAGTGCACTAGAAGAAACCCTCATCTTGATGGAAGGAGAAACGGCATGAGCAGATTTGTTCTTACATAAGACCCATACAGAAAGGATTCTAACATTCACATTATCAAAGTTCTATCACACTTTCTACGGTCCTTGTCCTCAAAAAATTGCTCGGAGGGATTTTACACTGAGTGACTGACTCTTCCTGGATGAGATTTCCTGTTTGCTTCCCCACCGATGTGTAGACTGGTGACTTGGAAAGCTCAAACAACATCATGTACACGTGTGTGTTGGGGTCTGTGTGCATGCGTGCGTGTGCATTTGAGATCATGTACTTCCGAAGACAGTTCTCACAGGGGGATCCAATGGTCCTAAAAATCAGCTGCCAGCATTACCACAGTGGTCTCCTGAACCACTAATGAGCTGGTGTTTATTGTTCCAGAAGACAAAGAAGTAACTTGTGAGTAAGACTTGGGTCTTCGTCTTTCCTGGACAAGAAACTCAAGAAGCTGAGAACAGAAGGGAGAGCCACTCTGACTTTTAAACTTCTGCAGAGATCATTTTGAATCTGGGAAAACCTCAACAGGAATGTCACCAGTGTCCCTTTTCTTAGGATGCAAGCCCAGGACAGACCTGTACTTTTCAAGCTTAGCGCTTCCTAGAGTCCAGCCAAAAGTAAAAAAGAATTGATAACATTCCAAAAAGAAGAGAGAGAACAGTAAGAAAAAATTAAGTCTAAATTCATAAAAAAATACAGAAGAAAAAGCCAAACAAGGCCATTAGAACCATTAAAGTAGTCACAAACTAGTAGCAGACTGAATTTGAGGAAGAGACTATTGGCTGGTGGGATGGTGCGGGGCACTGGAGCTCTAATTTCCCTGTCAGAATGTGACCGGCTTATTACCAGTGTTTGTCTGGACCTGAAAACACGCATGCTCTACATATCCCGAAGAAAGCAGAGGGCAGGCAGTCAGAACGATCAGCCTGGTAGCTCCACCATGCTCTTCCTTTTACAAGAAAGATTCAGAAATAGAATGAGGTCACTATCTGAATAGTTTCCTCTGCTTGAACTATAATGGAATCAGTGCCAGCAACAGCCAAGAAGAGATACTATTAAAAATTCAGTGAGGCCCATCTGCACAGGCAGTATCCTGTTGACGGGGGCTCCGAAATGGAGGTCAGATCAGAGTTTTGTAGCTCTCAGAATGCATGAATATGGACTGATACTATAGGCTTGAAAGAAATGTAACTATTCCTATAAAGTGACTGGGACTTCTGCTTTGAACTTTGCTCCACTATGGTATTTTGGCATGAAAGCTGACCTTGCAAAAAGACTACGGAGAGCTGTTCTCTAAAGAATGTTTACTTGAGGCAGCATCCTGGGCCCCCATCCAGTGGTCCGCCTGCCTCCTTTCCAACCAGTAAATAGGAAAGCGCCCACATGGGCCAATGTAGTTTCAGATACATCAGATTAACAAACCATGAAGGTGCCTGCCTTCCTGGAGCTTCCATTATCTGCAGAACAACAGGAACACAGTATGGTAGGTAATAAATAGCGTGGAGAAAGAAATACAGGGGAATTAAGGGGACTGGAAGTGCAAACACTGAAACCAGAGATCAGGGCAGCTCTCAAGAAGATGGCGAGTGGGGGCATGACATCAGGGAGAACAGTGGAGATGCAGAAGAAAAACCCAGTGCAGAGGGCCAAGAGTGGAGAGTGCTGGTGCACTGGAGGGAATGATCTACTGCTGTGCTTTTTGGGGTTTGTTCAAGCACGGCTGGGTGCCAGCCCCCAGAGTTTTGGCTGCAGGAATTCTGGGGTGGGGCCCAAGAATGTGCATTTCTAACATGCTCCTATGGGATGCTAATGCTGCTGGTTCAAGAGCCGGTTCAAGGTTTCCTGCTTTGGAAACCAATGTTCTAATGCTTATTTCAAGCACTGAGTCATTAAATAATAGTGGACTATTAAATTGATTTAATAGGTCTGCCTGGCAATTTAAAAAAGTAAAGAAATAGGAAATATCAGAGCTCATCACATTTACTAAGGGCAAGTGAAACTTTTATCTTCTATGAAACTTTTGTTTCAGTTGTATAAAAATGTGTATGATGCATTTTTTGTTGTGGGTGGCGGTCAAAAAAGTTTGAAAGCCACTAGTCTAATGACATTAGTGTGTCACTAAATAACACCAACCACATGAATCTGCTGGCGGGAATCTGAGATTCCTACTCTTTCAATGGGACATGAAGCTGAACTTGCCTTGGGTCTTCTCTTTCACTCACCCATAAATTTCCCTCTGTTTGGATTTCTCCTTTTTCATCTCAGTCTATGGAAACCTCACCATCCCTTCAAGACAGAGAAGATCAAGTCCAGGTTTCTCCTTCAGACCCTCCCAGTGATGTCTCCTTCCCTGCTCTGACCCCCTCCAGAGCTTAACTTCTATACCGCTCTTCGGACATGCAGCATAGGTGGTCCTGCTTTATTTATTTATTTTTAAAGATTTTATTCATTTATTTGACAGAGATCATAAGTGGGCAGAGAGACAGGCAGAGAGAGGGGTGGGGGAAGCAGACTCCCTGCTGAGCAGAGAGTCCGATGCGGGGCTCGATCCCAGGACCCTGGGATCATGGCCTGAGCCGAGGGTAGAGGCTTTAACCCACTGAGCCACCCAGGTGCCCTGATGGTTTGAGGGCAGGTTGGTGTCTTAGACACCTGTGTTTCCCCAACAATGCCCTGGTAATGTCCTGTTTAAAGCAGACTAGCGGGGCGCCTGGGTGGCTCAGTCAGTCAAGTGTCTACCTTCGGCTCAGTTCATGATCTCAGAGTCCTGGGATCGAGCCCCCACTGGTCTCCCTACTCAGAAGAAAGCCTGCTTCTCCCTCTCCCTCTCTCCCTGTTTGTGATCTCTCTCTCTTGCTGTGTCTATCTCTGTCAAATAAATAAATAAAATCTTTAAAAAAAATAAATAAAATTATAATGTGTTATTTGTATATGTGACAAGCCTCCCCCTCTCCGCTCCAGAGCCTGGGCCAAAGGCTCCTTGGTACAGTATGTCACAGAGAAAATCCTCACTTCTCACTGGGGTAGGACGAAGTCCTCTTGATGCTTTGCTCTAATATTGTGAAATGGATTAGAAGAGCCAAAGGACCAAACAAGAAATCAATATTTTGGCCAAAAGGGAAGAGATATAAGGAATCAAGAGAGGGGGTGGCAACGTTAATTTGTTCAGCGTCTGTGCTGCCTGGGTGAATCAGGGTGGGCTGCGCTGGAACTTGAAGCTTGAGTCGTTCATGTGACAAAAAGCCATGAAGCTATGAGATTGTGGGGAGAGGAGGGAGGAGGCAGGAGCAGCAGGAGGAAGGCACAGGTGTGCAACTATACCGTCCACGTGGAGGCAAGTCAGCACTCTGGGGCACAGAAGCCACGGGGACAACAAGAACCAAAGTCAAGAGTGAGGCTCTGAGGGGCCCTCCGTGTGTGATCAAAGCAGTGTGGGCCAAGGAGATACTTCTAGCAAAGGGAGCCTTGGGAAGAAGCCTGGGGAAGTGGGGACTCCAGTTAGGAGGCTACGGTAACACACTGTATGAGATGTGGGGAAGCGAAATGGGACAGTGGGAACATGGAAGGAAAAGAGAGATTTGGGAAATCATCAGAATTCACAGAACTCAGGGTCTAGTGGCACTTCTGCGTGAGAGAAGATCCTGACTGGCTGCATTCCAAGGGTAAAAATCCATGGAGACACAGAATAGTGTAGCTGTCAACCTGCTAATGGTAGTTCCTGGGGGACCTGGAGAAGGGACACCCAACAGCAGGTGGGCACACCAGGGTGGCCCTCAGAAAGCAGCTCTGGGGATCGAGAATGGACAGGGAAATGACAGACACTTGGGATGGGGATGGGGAGAGACTCCAGCAGGAGAATGGGGGCAGTTTTTAAGCAAGTCAGTATTAAGAAGCTATGAAAAAATTCTTGAAATTTCAGTTAACTGTATTTCTCTTTATATAACAAGGAACAGTGGAAGTACTCTAAAAAGTGAATATAAAATAAAGGCTTTAAAAATAATTTAGTGTGGGACGCCTGGGTGGCTCAGTGGGTTAAGCCGCTGCCTTCGGCTCAGGTCATGATCTCAGGGTCCTGGGATCGAGTCCCGCATCGGGCTCTCTGCTCAGCAGGGAGCCTGCTTCCTCCTCTCTCTCTCTCTGCCTGCCTCTCTGCCTACTTGTGATCTCTGTCTGTCAAATAAATAAATAAAATCTTAAAAAAAAATAATTTAGTGTGACACTGGCTATCCACGCTTAATTCCTATGGTTTATCAGGAGAATGAAATGAGAAGTTCAGTTAATGTCAATAACTTACACTATTCCATAGCTTCCTGTTTATACTAAAAGGGAAACTGGTTAATTCTCCCTGAAAGACATGACCTATTTTTCAAACTCAAGATATATGGTAAAACTCTTAATTCTCAAATGACAGATAATTCACGAAACCAAAGAAAAGAGGGAACCTGGAGACTTTGTGTAACTGAGAGTAAGTTGGAGCGGAAGCGGAACGAGAGCTGCACGGCCTGGGATGTCCCCGGCCCCGTCGTCAGGACACTCAGGCTGCTCCCTAGCAAGCGAAATGGGAGCCGGGAACATGCCCTGCTGTGCAGGCAGACAGTGAGAACCTTGAGCGGTGGCTTCTAACTCAGCTCCCAGAGGACACACTAACTTTATTTATTTCCTTCCAAACCCTAAAGGAGAAATAAGCAACTTAGGATTTCAGAGCCCGTCCTCTATGTCTCTGTTTATGCAGGAGAGTCTGAAAAAACTAATTACCTGGTATCGCCTTTCCCAGACTTCACGGAATACCAGTAAGAAGAGGATGTTTAGAATGACATTAATACTATTTACTCTGAACAGCCAAGTTGTTTAACAATATAGACAGATTTATCCAAAGAGTATATGTTCCCACACAGGATATTACACAAATATTTTAGAAGGCTATGTCAAATAACATTTGATTGAAAAATATTTTATTTGGTTGAAAGTCAATTACTATGCCATGGGCTTCCAGATCTTCATGTTTACTTGCCCAAAATTGGAAGAATAATTCTTCTACAAAATTGGCTTGAGTTCTATAATGCAAAGGAAACTTCAAAAACCTTTGGCTCATCTTCAGTTGACATTAGCTAACTATTTCTCATGAGTAAGGATCACTGAGCTTCTCTTAACAACCCAAAGGGTAGTTGGAAAGAATTCTAAATTTTCTTAATGTGTTTTTTTAAATTTTTATTTATTTTATTTATTTGACAGACAGAGATCACAAGTAGGAAGAGAGGCAGACAGAGAGAGAGGGGGAAGCAGGCTCCCCGCTGAGCAGAGAGCCCGACGCGGGGCTCGATCCCAGGACCCTGGGATCATGACCTGAGCCAAAGGCAGAGGCTTTAAAACACTGAGCCACCGAGGTGCCCCACCTTAATGTTTAATTTATATTTTAAGAAGGAATAAACCAATAACTGCACACTATTCCACACTTTCATAAAGGCCTTATTAAAGCAGCATTTCCAATTTCCAACAACCTCTTTTATATGTCTTGCATACAAAGCTATTATTACATACCCGACAATTATTTTATCAGTATATATTAGTAAACCACCCAAAAGGCAAAATAATGTGCTGTCATGTTGTATAATACAAATATTATTCAACACACAGCTTGAATTTTCAATCAACTCTAGATACAGCGGTATTCCATGAATTAAACTCTAGAGGTTTTAAGTGATTCATTTTGTTATAAACACTCAATCCAAAAAGATGATTAAAATAATTGAGACAAGACTTGATTATAAAGATAAACAGCTTTTTTTTTTTTTTCCCGTGGTAACATCTGTGGTAATAATGTGCTATCATTTAAACCAACTGAAGATGACTCACCATCTGTGAATAAATATAACTTAAGTTTCTTTTCTAGTACTGGGGATGGTTTTCTTTCTTTCCTTTTTTTCTTTCTTCTTTCTTTCTTTTTTTTTTTTTTAAACTAAATCATCCCTCCTCCACCATCTGTCCCTCTTGCAACCACAGAGTGAGATGGTAAGCTGAAGTAAGTACAGTTTCTCACTATGTTTCGGAACAAAACGAACTGGCCCACTTAAGGGATTTATCCATGACCTTGGTTTCCATAGGGTATTAGTCTAAATAAGAGTTAACTGGCCTGGGACCTCCCACAGATGAATTAATCTCTCCTTAGCCATACTCCTGAAAAAATGAAGTTATATTTTCATTTGTATGTTACTGTCTCCAACATAGAGAAGACTTTTTCTCCTGAATATAGTATAATGAAGGAACACCATATCAACATTCAAACATACAGCCTATATACTATAATTCATTTCACTTTAAGTATTGTAGTGAACTCATGAACGTTTGCAATCTGCTACGGCCTAGGGAGGGGTCTTTGGGCCAGCAGCATTCACCAAAGGAATTAGAAATATATCTGGGTTTGAAAACAGTAAAAAAAAAATGGACTAAAGACACAAGTAGTGAGCAATAAGTCAAAAGAGAGGCGCTAATAAGGTTTACCACAGGGTAGGAATAGATATAAAAGAAGAAGAGTACCTGGTCTGACAGCACAGTAAGGAAGCACTGGTTGTCCACAGAACAGAAAGGAGATGGGGAAAGGATGAGCAAGTGGAAGGGTACATAAAATTCTAGGAAGATGGCCTAATGCCCAGGCCTTGTTTCCAAAATACCATTTATTAAAAAAAGAAAAAGAAAAAGAAGGGGAAACCAGAGCTCGCTGGAGAAGTAGTTGATTCTAGGACTGGGGCAGGAAAAACAAGATGAGTCTGAAATACTTTGTGCCGCAGAAGACGAAAGGTGTGCTCAAAACAAGAACGGGGCAAGTCAGAGGACACCGGATCCAACCCGGAGGAGCGCCCACGGGCCAATGCTAGAACAGTTCGAGCAACAAAGGAAGTGACAGGACTGAATTATAATCTATAACAAAATACAGAATTATCATTAGGTTAACACCACGGTAGGAACTGTGCAGGTCCACTGTGGATGACAAAATGGCCAAAAGTTTGAGGAGAAAGAGGATATTAGCAAAGTCTCGCTCCTAAGACCGTAATTACTTACAAAGGGCAGAACACTGACTCATCACAGGAGAAATCTGGTAGACACCAAGTTAACCGAATGATCAAGGATACTCATCACCAGGAGTGAGACATACTGACATCACGTACCTCCTGATTCTAGGAACTGAGAAGGATACAATACCATCTCTGTGGGTACTTTTGTCAAATATGCATACCTTTAGTGTAATCATGAGAAAACATCAGAAAAAAAAACACCTGAGGTACATTATGCAAAGTGACTGAGCAGAACTATCCACACCATCAAGGTCAAGAGAGGTAAGGGAAGACGGAGTGACAGTCATAGGCTGGAGGAGAATAAGGAGACATAATGGTTAAACGCAAAGTGGAATCCTGGACAGGACTGAGGAGCAGAATAAAGAACCCAGGAGGAAAAAACCAGTAAAAATTGCATAAGGTCTGTAATTTAGGGGACAGTATTGTACTCACATTAATTTTCTAGTTTTGGTAGTTGTAATATAGGATAAATAATGTAAGTAATGTAATTTATGTTACATGTGTTGCTAACATTAGAGGAACCTGGATGAAGGATTTACGTAAACTATTTCTACTGTTTCTGCAACTTTCCTGGTAAGTCTAAAATTATTTAAAAAAAAAATGTACAACAAAAAATAGCAAAGTGGCACAGATTCAAGTACCTTCTGCCCACCCCAACCAACACTGTTTCTTCCCTAACACTGTCCTTGTCTTTCTCCTCTGTATTTTTCCTCCCGTTTACTGCTGCCTAAAGTAGCAAGCATTTTACTATTTATCTGCTTGTCTTATTTGATTTGCTTATTTCTCTGATTATCTGATTACTTATTATCTGATAACTTATTTACTTATTTATCTGGTTGTATTTACTTATTTATCTGATTATCTCCCCCACCAAAAAAATAAGCCCTATGAAGACAGGCATTTTTACCTATTTTGCCCATCGTTGTATCTACTACCTAATGTGCTACTTCTAACAAGTTCCCATTTCCTCTCTAGAACATTTCATTCACCTTCTCATCACATTTACTGAGTAACTACTAAGTACAAGACATTGAACGAGGCATCAAGGGGATGCAGATAAGACATGACCCCCCCTTCTCAAGGAAGTTACACTCGAGAGGGAGACAGATAACATTTGAACAAGTATGTACAGGCTGGACGAGGACAGGAGTCCCACCAAATTAAGTATGAAAAGCTATGGGCATTTAGAGGAGGGAGGCCTATGCTGGGTGAGCAGTAAAAGAAAAGGTTTCAAACAAGTTCTCAAACTCAGCAAGGCCTCTGAATACTTAGCATTTGGATAAGCAAAAAGCAAAGGGGTGAGGGACTGATATACTGGGAAGAGAGAATCAGGTAAGCAAAACCGAACTCCAACCATGCAGGAAAGAAGCAGCAAAAGGCCCAGAGATCATGCTGGTTGGCTGTGCGCTGGCTAGGAAAAAGGAAAAAGGAAAAAAAAAAAAAAAAGGAAAAGACTGGAACAGCACATAGGGGTAGGCTGTGCATGGTCTAGCGTTCCAGTCCAAGGACTCCGGGCTCTGTCTGGTGGCGACAGGGCACTGCCCTCTAGGTAGTTTGGAAGAGGAGGAGGATGTTCCTAGAGCTCTGCTCTATAAAAATTCTTCATGGCATTTTAGAAGATGCAAGTCAAGACTCTTAAGAATTACAAGAGATCTTTGGGGTCATCCTCTATGACTTTCTACAATAGGAATCCTTTCAACCTCTTTTCCGAGGTTATGGATTTTTTTTTTTTAAGATTTTATTTATTTATCAGAGAGAGAGAGCGAGAGAGCAAGCACAGGCAGACAGAATGGCAGGCAGAGGCAGAGGGAGAAGCAGGCTCCCTGCCGGGCAAGGAGCCGATGCGGGACTCGATCCCAGGACGCTGGGATCATGACCTGAGCCGAAGGCAGCTGCTTAACCCACTGAGCCACCCAGGCGTCCCCCGACGTTCTGGATTTGAGTCCCTCTGCCATCTGGTGTTCTTCTCACACTGACCATCAGGTACTGAACTAACACTTGTCCTGGTTCAGCTTCTACCCACTGTCCTCTGGCCTACCACACGCTGCTTAGTTCCTCCTTTACAGAATCGTCCTTACAGTAGCTGAACACAGTTTCTCTATTTTCCTGAAGCCCTCTGTTCTCAGGCTATACGTCCTTTCTTCCTCACCATCCTTGAATTACAAGTTCTTTCGTAACGTCACCCGCTTCTGCACACAGCTTGGTTTACTGACGTGATGCTCGCCACATTGCTCCCGTATCCTACAGCGCACTTCCGGATGCCTGTTTCAGGCTCGTTAAACATCCCTACATTCTCGGTCCTGCAGGGAGTCTTCCGACCTTACTTCTTTCTTAAGTGAAACCCAGCTCTCCCCTAGGACTCTTGACTCCCCTAGGGACTTCGGAAGTGAGACACTGCTCATCCTTTCGCATTCTGGACTTCAGGGTCTGGGGGTGTGGGGTTGGTGCTTTGCTTTCATTATCGTTTCATGATTGTTTCCTGGCTACTATTCCTCTATCTCTAAACAGAAAGCTCTGCCCCTATGAGGCTGGTACCAGCTTCCTCTGGCCTACACAGCTGGCACCTACTGCCTTCTAGACTATGGTCCCCTTGGCTCCAGCATCTGACTCACAGTCTTGCTCTCCACCCCACGGCTTATTGTCCTGAGGGACTATGAAGCCTATGTGAGTAGGCCATCCTCGGCTTCCCGTTCATGAGCTGCTCAACCACACTGACTTCCATTCACAGGCACAGCACTTCCATTCCTCACTCACGGCCAAGGCCAGACCATCACTGAGCTGTGCTCCACTTCTGATGTCTTCAGTCTAAATATACTGTTCTTTATGCCCATTGCCATGACTTCCACCATACCCACTCTTTGCTTGCACTCAAATCCCCTTCCTGAAGCCTC
The DNA here is from genome assembly GCF_011764305.1 of Mustela putorius furo. Lineage (NCBI taxonomy): Eukaryota > Metazoa > Chordata > Mammalia > Carnivora > Mustelidae > Mustela > Mustela putorius. The sequence continues at coordinate 42,057,705 of NW_025422010.1, forward strand.
TGTGACCCTCTCCTTCCAGCCTCCTGATAGCTCCACTTCTCTCCTGACTTAGCTTAGACCAAGATCCACCATTTCCTGCGAGCAGCCACTCCCATCTTTATGGATTTCTGTATTGGATCCCATGGAGCAGTTCAAGTAAATTGGAAAACCTGCATACGCACATGCAAACACACACACACACACACACCCTCAGAACAAAAAGTCCTCCGAAGCCTTACTTTACATAAGAGCGGAAACCATATAAACTTCTTACATTCACAGAATTGTCAGGAAGGGAGGCAAATCCCAGTGGGAGGGTCTGGTGAGCACCAGTGTTCACATTACTACCACACGGTGGTGCCATTCCAGCCGATAAACACGAACCCCACTGCTCTTTCCTTTCCCGGGAACTTCTCTAAGTGGTTACGATGACTCACGTGCTATTGTTTTACAAACTCTGTTGTTATAACTGAAAATATTTTCATCTCCTACAACAATCTCTCTCTCAAGCCTTCATAAGCAGTGGTGTTCTGTGATAGTGCTGAAAACACGGCCCCCAAAACAGTCACTCTGGACCAGAAGTTAGCTGTGATAAAACACTATGATGAAGAAGGCCACGTGTCTGCTAGGATGCCCTGTGTTTTTAATTCGGGAACGAGCACTCCAAAAAACTGAGGTGATGAAGGCAAACACTAATAAGAAGCATTAAAGCAAAGACAGGCTACCGTGCTGCACAGTCTTGAGACGCCACTCAATGTCCCCTTCACGTCTTTTCTTATGAGAAGATCAGTATTGGAGTATGACTTTTATATCATGAGATCACTTTGGAAACACACTGACATACAAAAGGAAGTGTGTTCTTTTTCTTTTTTTTTTTTTTTTTAAATAAGGGTTTTTTGTTTTTTGTTTTGTTTTTAATTTGGCAGAGAGCACTCGAGAGAGAGCACGCACAAGCAGGGGGAGCAGCAGGCAGAGAGGGAGAGGGAGAGGCAGGCTTCCCACTGAGCAGGGAGATTGGGATTTGATCCCAGGACCCTGGAATCATGACCTGAGCCCAAGGCAGATGCTTAACTGACTGAGCCACCCAGGCACCTCATAAGTGCCTTCTTAAGATACAACCGTTCCCCGATCTGTGCAAGAAATGCTGCTCTTTCCAGAGGGGACTCGGTGTGTGGACTTTAGAGCCAGACTGCTTGAGCACGAATCTCCCAGTTCCACACTTTTCTAGCTGTGTGGTTTTCGGGAAGTCATTAACCTCTTTGTGCATCTGAAAAGTTGGGGCCAAACACTACCTACCTGTAAGGCTTGTGCGGATGGAAGGAGTTCATCACTGAGCCGCTTGCAAGCTCCACGGACACACCACGTGTGGGTTGGCAGCGGCAGTCAGCATCCCCACCACCAGCAGGGCCTTCCCATCAATGCTTGATACTTACAAGACTGAATTATTTCACTGGGTCAAAAAACATATGGTGCTTCTTTATTCCCAGTATTTGGCTTACTCACAGTATGCGAAGGTGTTAGTCCTTCTTTGGCAAGACTGTCAGACTCCTCTGCATCGCTGTTCTGTGTGCCAGCATGGAGGAGAGGGCGAAGTGCTTAAAGAACCCTTCCTAGCACCAGTACTAGAAAGTGGGGTGCCTCTGCCCTGCGCCCGCTCAGACACAAACACTCAGCCCAAGCAATACCCCAGGGCGCGGTTCCTTCTCCGGTCTTACCTTCAGCCGGTCTTTGGGCAGCGCGACAGCCCCCTGCTTGATGATTTCCAGGACCCGCTCCACCGACAGCTCAGCCCCAGCCTGCAGCAGTCGTGAGCTGAAGAAGGTGATCACCTGGAACGTAAAGTGTTGGTGTTTCTGAACAAGTAGTTGTACCAGCTGTGTTTTTAGGAGGCGCCCTACTCCCACAGTGGTCCCACTTCCCAGAGTGACCCGGCTTGACTTTACGAGCTCTCCTCCGCACCTCCTGTCTGAAGGGGTTGAGGACTGCGTCAGAGCCAGCCTCGAAGCGCTCTGGACCAAGGCCCCCCACCGTGCGGCGGCAAGCCTCCTAAATCCAGCTCTTTCTGCCGGTGGTCTCGCCCTTCCTTAGTCAGACTTCAGTGAGACGGCAGCCCCCCTCAGAAGGCGGGAAGAGAATGCTACAGCTTAAAACCCGTCAGTTTTGAGGCTTACTAGTAACTCTCAAAAAAAAAAGGCTTAAATGAGAAAGGAATTGAAGCTAATGGTGAAAATGATGTTCAGGGGATTGTTTATAAATTTAATTTATTCACTGCACTCTTCTCCCTGAGCCACAGGGATAATGAACAGCAAGCTAGGACTTCTCATTTTGTGCCCCAGAGCAGCCGGATGCTGGTAACGTAGGAGAATTCTCAATGTAACACTGTCCTTTAACATCTGTCCCTCAAAGTGAAAAGAATGTCATTATTTTTTGAGGAAATCATTTTAAGATCATGATGTTAATAAATCAAGAAGATTATACGTCTTTTTCTTTTTATTCAAGAGAGTAACACTTAAGTATTTATAGTCAGACATGCAAAAATATAAAAATGTTCTGTTAAAAATTATACATTTTCATGTATAGGTTTTCTGTTTTATATGTAAAAGACAAACACTGGTGTAAAGAGATTACCTAACTGTAAAAACAAAATAGTTTTTTTAGCACTCATTAAAGTATGATCATTAAAACTAATCTGGACGATTAGCTATCCTATGCCTTACTAATCCTGAAGTCTTCACATTATCAGCAGCAAACACAGTACTGGTCACAGTAAGGACACTGTTTATCACAGTCAGTTCAAATCCATAACGCAAACATGCTGCCTGGTAATTTCTGCGCATCCGGCTCTGGTGAGACGAGGCTGGTTCATTGCTGCTTCTACCCTGTAACGCAGCGCCTGTTCTAGGATGAGGGGGACATCAGCTCAGCCATTTCCTTCTTGACACGTGTACTTATACTGCACTGCCTTTGATTTGTGGTTCTTTTGCAGGAACAATACCCACCCTCCATTTAGAGGGTTTACTTACTTAAATCTAGATATTATAACCATCAATAACATACACTACAAGGACCTGTAAATGAGTGAGGTGACCTGTAAGTGAGTGACAGCCTTCCAAGCTGAGAACCCCCCTCTCCTCCTGGGGATACTGTCGGTGGCTGACACGGCTGAAGCCTGGCGGGTTGTGTGTGCCAATACTAAGAATGAGGAAAACTCCATGTGTTTATTTTTAGATGAAGAAAGGAAAGCTCTGATACTATCTTCCCATGCTTCTGCGGACGGTGGGTGCGACCTCTGGGTGTGTGTACTCATCCACTTTGGAGATTCTGGATGGAGATAACAAAATGTGTACAATCAAAGTGAGGCAGACGGCACAGCGTTCAAGCAAGGGTACTTCAGACCAACGTGAAAGACTGCGGACATGTCGCATCATCAAAGCAGCAAGTAATGCAATGGAATCTACTTTGGTTCACTCTGTGGTTTACACAGACTTGTCTCTAAGCCTCAAGGAACTTGTGTTCCCACTGGAGGAGCCGTGGAGTAGGCAAGAGACTCCCTCTCTACGTAAGTTCCTGTTTTCAAACTGGCTCTCATTTGTATGTCTTATGCGGATATTCAGTTCTTGGATTTGGATGCACACTGATTTAAAAAATGATAAAACTACCAACTTCTGGGATGCCTGGGTGGCTCAGTGGGTTAAAGCCTCTGCCTTTGGCTCAGGTCATGATCCCACGGTCCTGGGTTCGAGCCCCACATCAGGCTCTCTGCTCAGCAGGGAGTCTGCTTCTCCCTCTCTCTCTCTGCCTGTTGCTCTGCCTACTTGTGATCTCTGTCAAATAAATAAATAAAATCTTAAAAACAAAAAACAAAAAACAAAAAAACTACCAACTTCCAGGAGAAAAGTAAATTTATGCATCAAAAGCAAAGGGAACAGACAGCTACTGTATGTTTACTATGGCCCGAGAGCTCCTCTATTAATTAATTCTCGTCACAATCCAACAAGCTGATGAAAGCTCTGTCCTACAGACTCTATGGGATGAGAGAGCGAGTTGCTTGACCCAAGTCAACCAAGTAAGTATCCGAAACGGCACTGGTACTTGGATGTTCCTTCTCACTTTACCATGTTGTCTCCAGCAATTCTTGAGTAACAAAAGGCTTCGTTTTCTTCATGGAAAATATTTGAGATGAAAGGTTTAAGTTGCGTAGCCCCAAATTTCATTTGGAGTCAGGCTGTACCATTAGCAAAGAATGTGAAACGAATTCATTCAAAGAGACAACTTGTAATTCCTATCACCCAGTTAGAATTTTTGCAGATAACAGTGTATTTAGTGATGATGATTTTAATAGTTAGGTGGCTTTTATCTACTTTCATAGGAACCATTAAAATTGTTAAGATTGATGAACTTTTTCACCTCTGAAAATGTTTGCAGAAGATACAGTTAATGATAGAAAAAATTGAGAGTGAAACCTTTAGCGAAATGGGAATGAATGATATGTTAGTGCAATTTAAAGGCAACTTTTTCAGAGGAAGTTTCTTCTCCGTGGGTGTTACACAGCTTCCCTCCACCCACCATATTTGGCCACAATTCCTGAAATCTAAGTAGAGCACATTACCTTCAATTACGCTATTAGTTGTGCGCAGTAATTATCCAAGGTCATGGTCTGATTAATCAGCTGTACCCTTTGAATAATGTCAAAATCACATTTAACAACCACTTATTATGAAACCAGTGAGTAATCACTAGAACACAGATATATAGAAATGAGAAGTTAAAAAAAATTAGAAGCTTTTTTAGGGTAGATGAGGGTATATATTAGGCATTTTTGCTTGCTAAATAGTCACTCCTCCAAGAGGTAAAAGTAGAGAGCTAAGCCATTTTCTTCTCTTCCATAAAAGATAATAAACATGTCTTTAAAAGTGAAATCCATATGTTTTCTCATTGATCCTGGGTTTTCCTCAAGTTTTTGTGTCTTAATCAATACGTGTGTTAACAACCTATTCAGTGGGAGAGATCTCCAGAAGATTTACAAAGAAAATAGACATTTTCAAGAAAGACGCAATGTAATTGGAAGGACAAGAAGCAGATTAAATAGGCATAATTAAACAGATTAGACATCATGGTACTGTGTACCACTTCACATGACTGTGAAGTGCTCAAAGTCAGAAGGCGTAGTTGGGGTCCTGTCTTTGATACTGACAAGCTACCTGACTTGTAGAACTCAGGGTCTAGAGCACCTACCAGGTGTCAGAGGCTTAGGTTTAATTCCCAGCTCTGCTTATGAACGTAGACAGGTTATTTAACTTTTTATGCCTCAGTTTCCTGATCTATAAGTGAGGAAAGATAGAGTACCTGCCTCATGCATGGATACTGTTAGAATTAAATAAGTTAATACCTTCGAAGTGCAAAGAACAACGCCTGGCACATGGTAAGGATTCATAAAATATCATTATCATTAGGTGTATATCTCAGTATCCTGACTTACAAAATGAAAAAGTTGCCCTACATACCACATAGGAAACACTTATAATACACATGAAACTTAAGGATAAATCAAACCAGACAGGAGTAGCAAGTGTGATCTACTGAAAGTAAATTCCAGGAAAGTCTGCTGGTTAAAACCAACATGATCATTATCGGTTTAATGCATTACTGAGGGTCAATTTAAAACTCTTCTATTTTTTTCTTTTAAGATTTTATTTATTTGACAGAGAGAGAGGGAGAGAGAGAAAGAGAGAGAGCGAGCACCAACATGAGCAGAGGGAGAGGGAGAAGCAGGCTCCCTGCCGAGCAAGGAGCCCAACGTGGGGCTCCATCCCAGAACCCTGGGATCATGACCTGAGCCGAAGGCCGCCACTTAATTGACTGAGCCACCCAGGCGTCCCAAAACTCTTCTGTTTTTACTTGGTGAGTTTATGTATTACCTTCCTCTTTCAAAAACAATTTGTATTTTATTATTTCCAGAAAATTTAAACAGTACAGTGTTGGGGAAGTTTTCATAGTTGGCGAAGTTTTCTTTTCTCATGAAAGAATGCTGAATTTTGACAAATGTTTTTTCTGCATGTATTGGAACAACTGTCTGGTTTTTATCCTTTAGCCGTTTAATTTTGTGAATTACGTCAGCCTTTGAATTCCCGGGATGCACGATAACTGAGGATGTTGCATTATTCTTCTGGTAACACTGCAAGATTTGATTTGCTATTTTGCTGAGGATTTTTTGTGTTTCTATCTATGAGTGATACTGACTTGTAATTTTCTTTACTTGTAAGGTCTTTATCTACGAGTAGCATTAGGGTAATAATGTCCCCATAATATGAGTTGGGAAGTATGTCCTCTTTTTGTATTATCTGGAGGAGTTTGTATTGAAATTATAATATTTCTTTCTTAAAAATTTGGTAGAATTTGGGTGAAGACTTCCAGGCTCAGAGTTTCCTTTGTTGGAAAAATTTTTAATACTAATAATTCAGTATTGTTAAAGATATAGAACTATTCAGATTACCTATTTCTTCATGAGTAAGCTCTGAGAGTTTGTGCCTTTCAAGGAATCTTTCCATTTGATCTAAGTCACGCAATTAATTGCCAGAAACTTATTCATAATATTACCTTATTATACTTTCAGTGTTCCTGCTATCATTCCTGACACTGGTAATCTGTGTTTTCTTTCTTTTTCTGGGATTAACTTTGCTACAGATTTATCAATTTTATAGTGTTAAGGTTTTTATCCCTCCCAAATAACCAGCTTTTGCTATCACTGATTTTTTGTTCTTTTATTATTTCCTACCTTCTTCTTGCTTTGGATTTAATTTACTCTTTGTAGTTTCTTAATGTGGAATCTTATTTATTTAAGACCTTTCTTCTTTTCTAATAGAAGCACTTAATACTATAAATTTCCCTTTAGCTGTATTCCACAGATTTTGATATTTTGCATTTTCTTTTTTACTAACTTTATTATTTTTGCTGTTTCCTTCTATCTTTATTTTTTAGTTTTGAATTTTTTGAACTTTTTTTTTCATGTTCATATTCTTTTTTTTTTTTCATGTTCAGTTAGCCCCACTGTATTGCTAAGTTTAAAATATGTTCTCTTTAGGGCGCCTGGGTGACTCAGTTGGTTAAGCAATTACCTATGGCTCAGGCCATGATCCTGGAGCCCCAGGATCTAGTCCCACATCAGGCTCCCTGCTCAGCAGGGAATCTGCTTCTCCCTCTGACCTCTCCTCTCTCATGTTCTCTCTCTCATTCTTTTTCTCTCTCAAATAAATAAATAAAATCTTAAAAAATATATATATATGTTCTCTTTAGCTTTGGCCTCCTCTCTCTTTAAACAGGTGTACTGTTTACTTTCCAAATATCTGGGGATATTTTCCAGATATGTCTCTTACTGATTTCTAGTTTAATTTCATTGTGGTCAAAGAATATACTCTATTATGATTTTAAATCTTTAAAATTTGTTGAGGTTTGTTTCATGGTCCTGTATATGGTCTGTCTCAGGGACTGTTCCATGTACACTGATGATGATGGGTACAATGTTTTATAAATGTCACTTAAATCAACTTGGTAGTATTGTTTGGGTCTTCTATATTGTTACTAATTTTCTGTTTATTGTATCAGTTACTGAGGAAGAAGTATTGACTTCTCCAATTAAAATTATGGGTTTGCCAATTCCTTCTTGTAAATCTATCAGTTTTTACTTTGCGTATTTTGAAAGCTCTGTTGTTAGGTGCATCCATATCTAAGACTGTTATGTCTCCTTGCTAAACTGACCCCTTTATCATCACACAGTGTCCCTCTTTATCTCTGGCAATGCTTCTTTTAATGAGGTCTACTTAGCTGATCGGATACTAACTCCAGCTCTCTTTTAATTAGTGCTTACATGATAAAACTTCTTTCAGCCTTTGACTTTTAACAGACCTAGCTCTATTCACAGTGAGTTTCTTAGAGAGAGAACAAAGATTTTATCTTTTATCCAATCTGAGAATCTCTTTTGAGGCATTAATGGGATTGTTGACATGACTGGATTTAAATCTCCCACACTGCTTGTCATTTCTCTTTGTTCCACTATTATTTAGTCTGCTTTTCCCTGCCTTTAGATTAAATATAATTTAAATATAATTTATATTTATAAATTATAATATTTATATATAATATATTATATAATATAATTAATTTAATATATAATTTATTATGTAATATAATATAATTTATATTAGTCTGTTTTTACCTGACTTTAGATTAAATATAATTTATAATTCCATTTTATCTCCATCTTGGGCATACCAGTTCTCTCTCTCTCACTTTTTTTTTGGGTGGTTGGCCTAGAGCTTATGCAGCCATCTTGCATTTATCAGTCTACCTTCGTATAATACCACAGCATTTCACGTTGTCAAGAAATCAAGAATTTTGCCCTACTTGCAAGTGAACAAGTCAGTTTTGTGGATCCTGGAAGGATATGGAGATTTCTGGGTCAATGATGAAGGACAGCTGTTAGTCAAACAACAGCAGCAACCAGGACATTATCATTTTAAAAAATGGGTTCCCCAAGCCCCAATTTGCATAAAAGTGGTTTGATGAGGGATGGGTGACCCCCCACACATGTAGTGGGTTATATTATAGGAAGAGAACTCTTGAGCTTAGGGAACCCAAATCTTTTACAATGGTCAGTAAGCAGGTTTACCTTTTGCTCCTGAGGGAGACACAGGCATGCCCCCACCCCACCCCTATGGTTCTCTTTGCCTGGCACACTCTGACCCTAGATTATCTGTGCGGCTCACTCTCTACCTCCTTCAAGTCTTAGCTCCGATGCACCTTCTCGGAGAGGCCTTCTCTGACTGCGCTCTTTGGACTTGCAACTTCCCACCCCTACTCGGACCAGCACTCATTCCTCTTCTTCTTCTTTTTTTGCATAAGAAACTTGGTCGATGTTGATGCCATTTACTGAGATAAGGAAGACTGCACAAGGAAGAGCTGATTCATTTTGTGTTTGACTTTTTGAAGAAAACAAGGAATTCTGATTGAACCTTCTTCAACATTTGTGGGATTGTCACGTAGGCAACTGGACGTACTTGTCTGGAGCTCAGAAAGGATGGTCGGGTTTGGAAATCCACAAAATCTAACATGACTTTTACACTGTCCAGAGATAAGAACAGTTCTTGCCTTTAACACACTGCATATGTTACTATTAATTGCCTCTGCTCTTTACTTATATTCAGCCATGAAATTCCTTTCACGTCTTCTCTCATTTGGTGTCACAATTCTATTGTCCTGTTACTTAATCCACCCAGATCATATCACCTATGGGTTAGATGGGAGGGACATACAGCAGTGGCTCACAGATATCTGGTCATTTGGAAAACACGCTGGAAGGATCTGCGAAGTTAAAAGTGCTCCAAGGTTAGTGCCTCCTGTCTCAGATATTCAACACTGCTGACTGTCTTAATGAAAAATATCAACTCTGAACTCCCTGTCAGCTAAAAATAACAGTAATTCTTAGTCTTTTTTACCAATACTTTTCAAGGTTAACTCCATGAAAAAAGATATAGCAAAGGCTTGCTGGAGCCAAATTTCAGGGGCACTTAGGGCAGGGAAGGGGAAGGCAAAGTGCTGAAAGAAGCAAAAAGTAGAGATGTTATTTACAGCTCTGTCATGGCATTCTTTTCAAAATATGCAAAAGAGTTTAAACAACTTTTTGAATGAACTTCCATTGTGCCTGCACTATTTTGGATGGCAGTATTCAATAAAAAACTGTTGGACAACCTGACCATTTGAAATTTTACTTTAGGTTTATCTAAGTGCACACTGAAAGCATGGAGTTTCTAATCTGGCTTCAAGGCCTGGCTGAGTGACTTACCGGCTAAGTGACCTTGGGCCAACAATTTTTTCTCTCAAGTCCTACTCGGCCTCCCTGGTTTAGGGGTCACATGAGATACTGTATATGCAAATTATCCACAATCAGGACCTACTTGAATATTTAATCATCATTTAAGACAATGATTTTTAGGCTGGGATTTGTGTGAAAGTCACCTGGGAAACTGTCACTCAATATCCTGGTTTTCTCATCCACTAAGTGGGATAATCAAACCTAGTTTACTTTTTACTGGTTTAAGACGAATTAAAAAAAAAAAAAAGGAGAAGAAAAAAAGAGATAATGTATATGAAAGTACTTAGCCTCATTCCTAGCACTTAGCAGGTGCTCAACAACATTCAGGCATTTATTTGCCTAAAGAAGCGCGTAACAGCATATGGCCAAATGTTTACCATAAGAGGCCCTTTCTGCTGAATATACAGAAGTGTAAGTGGCCCATTCTTCTGTCAGCCACAGGAAAGTGAGTCCTGGATGTAAGTCCAGTTAACACCCTGCTTCCATTTCCACATGGTCATACACCGTGTGATACGCAGTCAGGTCCCTTCTTTTCCTCACCTTAACCCTGATCTTCACTTCTTTCAAAAGGGACTAAGTTTTGAATGGGGGTGGTGAAACCCTTTCCATGGTTCTTGTGTGCCTTTTCAAAAACTAATATAGTCTTTTCAAGATGTTTTTAAGGATGTCAAGTGTTAATCACCTTGTTACTGAGAAGGATCCTCAGTTCTATCATTGGGGGAGTAAAGACTGATTTGACATCAGAAGTGATTATGAGAGAGAAAAGAGAACTGTGAAGTCTCCAGGTTTGTGGATATGGCTCGATGTTTTCAGGCAGTGAGTGAGAAACTGTGGGAGCATTTAGCGAAGGGGTATAGTAGTTAGGCCTGATGATTATAAACACGGGCGTGGGCTTTGTCACAAACTGCCTGGTCTGAGTCCCAGCTCTATGACTTTCTGAATGTGTGACTGTGAGCAAGTAAAAATCTTTCTAAGCTGGTTTATCTATAAATTGAAAATGAAAATGAAAAAAATACCTCATTCACACCTTTTCCCAGAAAGCTACTACATAGTCTATGCTCCCACCAACACAGAGCAGTAAACCAAGAAAGAGGAAGCCAGAGGAGCCGATGTCAATCAGAAGAGCCAAGTGAAGGAAATTCCTAAGAAGATGCCACAGCTAGGCACAAGAACCAGAGCACAACATGGCTGGGGCAAAAAGCAGGAAGCAGGTCTCCAAGAAAAGGATAGAAATGAAAATTTTATTGGCTCTGCTTGACCATTTTGAGAGGAGTTTTAGAGTTATGCCTTAAAGTCTGAGGCTTATTAGAGACTAGATATCTGTAACACATAATCGAGAAATTTGCCTAGAATCCAGAGCACATCAAGTATCTGCAAGAAAATAAACAACAGAAAAACTGGAAAAGGACTTGAATGGAAACTCATAAAAGAGGAAATCCAAATTGGGGGGGTGGGGGAATATTCATCCTCAATGGGAATCAAGAAATTATAGATGAGATGCCATCACAAAACTGACAAAACTAAGTGTTCATGGGAAGTAACAGAACCTCTCACACACCACTGGTCGGACAGTCAAATGGTAGGACCCCATGTTAAACAGTTGGCATAATACACACTGCCCAGTAATTCCACTTCTGGGTGTCCATCCAAGAAAGAGGTATGTACATATGCTTACTTATGACCGAACTTGCATATTTCTACCTGGTGAGAATACAATGATTGAATGTCTTCCTAAATGTGGGTCACACAAGGACAAGAATGTTGGCTCTTGGGTTTACTCTTGTGCCTGGTACTGTGAATCATTATTTGTTACTCAAGGAATGACTGTGGAGTCATGAAAACATGAATTCAAAAAGACATATGCACCCCCATGTTTAAAGCAGCATTATTTACAATAGCCAAATTATGGAAGCAATCTAGGTGTCCACTGATTGATGAGTGGATAAAGAAGATGTGGTACATACATACAATGGAATATTATTCAGCCGTAAGAAGAATGAAATCTTGCCATTTGCAACCACATGGATGGATCTAGAGGGTATAATGCTAATGAAATACATCAGAGAAAGAAAAACCTTATGATTTCACTCATCCGTGGAATTTAAGAAACAAAACAAATGAAGAAAAAAAGAGACAAACCAAAAAACAGACTTTTAACTATAGAGAACAGACGGTTACCAGAGGAGAGATGGGTGGCAGGATGGTGAAACAGGTGAAGGGGATTAAGAGTACACTTATCCTGATGAGCACTGTAATGCACAGCATTACTGAGTCACTGTATTGTATAGCTCAAACTAATACAATGCGATACATCAGTTATACTGGAATTAAACAAAAGGAAAAAATAGAAATATCCTACATATAGTTTTCCTCAGAACTGTTTTCATACGATATCTTTAGCATTTAAGATTTATTTATTTATTATTATTTATTTGACAGGCGGAGATCACAAGGAGGCAGAGAAGCAGACAAGGGGTGGGGGGAAGCAGGCTCCCTGCTGAGCAGAGCGCCCGATGCAGGGCTCGATCCCAGGACTCTGGGATCATGACCTGAGCCGAAGGCAGAGGCTTTAACCCACTGAGCCACCCAGCATTTAGTAAGATGATCCTATTATATATGGATGATTTTTTTTCCTACTCATTTGCTATACTACAATAAATAAATTACCAATAAGAAATGTTAGTTTTTTTCCAGAGTTGAATGCTACCTGTTCATGGTATTTGGTTTGCTTGATAAATGTATTAGTGAAAACACTAATACAACAATAGAAAATTTAGCAAAAACACCTTTAGAAAAGACAGAAAGTAAAAGTTTATAGACCTGTGAAAAATATTCTGTCATACTAGAAAAGGAATTAACCGAAATGATAATGAAATGCCAGTTTTGATATAAAAAGACAAATATTAAAATAAGTATAATACTCAAAGCTGCAAGAGTGTATGTAGTGGGACAGACCCTCTCATAAATCAGGTGTGGAAATATAAGATGTTTTACAGGTACATAAACTGCCCAGTGTTTCTGGAAAGCAATCTGGCAGCATGTGTTGAGTCTTAAAAATACAGATACCCTTACAGTAAAAATTAGTACAATTCTAGTCCTAAGACTATGCCAAAAATGTAACTGAAAAATAAGATAAGATTTATTTACAAACTGTTCATAAATTATGAAGTAACATAAAATAAGTGAAACACCCAAAATGAGTAATAATGGGATAATGGTTAAATACTCTTTTGAGAGGGTCTCTGGGTGGCTCAGTGGCTAAGCCTCTGCCTTTGGCTCAGGTCATGGTCTCAGGGTCCGGGGATTGAGCCCTGCATCGGGCTTTTTGCTTAGCAGGGAGCCTGCTTACCCATCTCTCTCTCTCTGCCTGCCTCTCTGCCTACTTGTGATCTCTGTCAAATAAATAAATAAAATCTTTAAAAATAAATAAATAATCTTTTGGGACATCAATAATACAGGTTATACAGATATTAAAATGGGAGATTTTCAAAGAATTAATGATACCACAGAAAAATGTCAATGATCTAAAGGCTAAGTAAAAATGGCAGAATACAGAACTGTATAAAGAATGATCTCCATTCTATCAAATAAATGTGTGTGTGTATATAATACACACAGACAGAATACAATAATTACTATAGCAGAAAAAACTACAAATATACTTTATGTTCAAAGAAGGGATTTTAACTTTCATAGTTTTTGGCAAGGTTTCTTCAACTTTTGCTGCTTTGATACTTAAAAAAGAATCATAATGTTTCCATTTATACTTACTAGATCGATATTCTGCATTATATCCTGAAATGAAGGATGAGTTCGAAACTGTTCGAAGAGATCTCGTTTGTAAAGCAGTGCATACACCAAGTTTGGATTGTGGTGAAGAGAATTTGTCAGGCAGGAATTGATGATCTCTAACATCATTCGAATCACTTCTTCGATGACATTCAAGTCTTGTGCCTAATAAAGAAAGAAAAGCCACACGCACAGTGTTTTTCTCCTTAACACAGAATTAATTGACAGTAACTGCTTTAAAATTGTAACTTTCGGGGCACTTGGGTGGCTCAGCTGGTTAACCGTCTGCCTTCAGGCTCAGATCATGATCCCAGGACCCTGGGACCGAGTCCCACATAGGGGCTCCCTGCTCAGGAGGGGGCCTGCTTCTCCCTCTGCCTACCACTCCACTAGTTTGTGCTCTCTGACAAATAAATAAAAATGTTAAAAAAAAAATAAAATTATAATATTGAAAAGATAATGCAAAAGAACCTGTCCAGGTGACTTTTGTCAAGAATCTTCAGAATTAGGTTTACCATTTAATAAAGTATTTGAGTAAAAATCCTTTGAATTCATATGGTCACAATTAGGAACTGAACATAATAAAATATAGATTTGCCAATATGGAAGGAAACTTGGGGCTTCCTCAGCCGCTCCCTTACTAGATCCTTACTGGCCTTCTCATTGTAGCATCACCCTAAATCACGAGACTTCCACAGTGCAAAGTGGTGGTTGGGTCTTACCAAGTCCAAGAAAAGTGCCTAATTCAGAACATGACCTCACTTCTTCTCTACACTGTATTTTCAATCTCTCTATTTACAGATAAATAGCCTATTGTTTTGTCTCTTTTTCCTCAGTCAACATCTTTGGGAATCTAAATAAGAAATAGTTAAAAGATGGCAAAAACAATCAACAAATCTCTTAGAAGAAAGAACGGAAAGAGCAAAAATACAGGTATATACAATGGACGTTCCTTTTCCTCTTGAGTTTTCTAAATTATGTTTCAAAGTTGTAGCAAAAGATTGTAACATTGATGTGGCTCTCAACATATATAAGGGAATATATAAGACAATTATATTATAAAACAGGGAGGGCAAAGGGATGTAAACAGAGAAAAGGTTTCTACTCTTGAATTGTTAAACGTCAGCAATACTAGACTGTGACGAGTCATGCGTGCATACTGTTTAGAGCAAATCTATAGAAATCCACACAAAAATACTACCCGTACATCAGAATGGAATTCTAAAAAACTGTTCAAGTTTTTCAGGAAGGCAGAAAAATAAGACAGACATATGAAAAAGAGGGAACAAACAGAAAACAGTGAAATGGCAGACTTTGGCAGAGTAGATAAAAAACACAAGATCCAACTATATGCTACCTACATGAAATTTCAAATAAAACTCACTTCAAATATAGTTACGTCAAAAACAAAGGATGGAAAATGATATACACCATGTAAATATTAGTTGAAAAATTAATCTGGTAGTGACAGATGAAGTACAACTCAAAGACTGTGGCCTGCAAAGTAAAAAATATTTACTATCTGGTCAAGTAAATAAAAAGCTACGCTTATTCCCACACAATTTATCTCAGCGCATACAGCGTATACAGAGTATAATGTCCAGCATTCAACCAAAATGTATGAGACAAATAGGTAAAAACAACCCACATCCAAGAGACAAATGGGCAGTATCAGACAGAGCTACAAAGATAATAAAAATATCAAACAAATTTAAATGAACTACGATTTACAAAATCTACATATGAATCTACATATGTTTGGATCAAGGGGGAATTTCAGTGGAGTTGAAAACTGTAAGAAAGTGACAAACATATACTCTAGAATTTAAAAGATACGTGGCATTAGCAGTAAAGAACACCTACATGGTTCAACAGTGGACTTAACAAAGTCTTTTTTTTTTTTAAAGATGTTATTTATTTATTTATTTGACAGAGAGAAAGAGAAATCACAAGTAGGCAGAGAAACAGGCAGAGAGAGAGAGGGGGAAGGAAGCAGGCTCCCCACTGAGCAGAGAGCCCGATGTGGGGCTTGATTCCAGTACTCTGAGATCATGACCTGAGCTGAAGGGAGAGGCTTAACCCACTGAACCACCCAGGCACCCCTTAACAAAGTCTTGAAGAGGTAATGGCTAAGCATTAAAATAATGAAAGAATCAAACACTGGCCCAAGAAACTCACAAAATATCTCCCAAATCCACCCAAAACAAAACAAAACAAAAACACACACATAGACACATCATGTTAAACTCTGAAAACCAAAGACAAAGAGAAAATCTTGAAGGCAGCCAGAGGAGTAAAAACACCCGAAATATGGAGACACAAAGATCAGAATTACGGTAGACAGCTCATGAGAAACTAAGCAAGCCGATCTACAGTGAGTGGCGCCATTACACTCTTGAACAGGAGTCTAGCCACACTTGGTCACTTCTGATGGAAAAAAGAAATTGAAAATAAAGTTCCTCAAAGACACCCTGAAGCCGAAACCCTGAGTCGCATTTTTTGGGCCAACTCCTCTTGGAATCACTCTTCTAATTTGCCTGGTACTTTGGACCTCTAGAGCAACGACGCCTCCCAGCCTGGGTCTCTTTCCGGCTCTGGCTCTCAGTAAGGCAGGCTCCTGAAGCTCTTCTTCCTCTGTAGTGAGGGCAGTACGCATTAAGCTGAAAAGTTACTTTCCAAATGTGAGGAAGAGGTCAGACTGCTGGTTCAGAACTGGGGAATTATCTGGAATGTTTTACAAATGGTCGCTACATCAACAACAAAAAAGATAATTACAAAATGTATACATTACCACACGCTTTTAAAGACTCTTAGCATGGTGCTGGCATTCCCTTAAGACATTGTTCCCAAGGGTGCTCAGCCTCAAGCCCAGCTGGAAACCCTAGGGAGAGGCAGACAGTCTGGCAAAAAAGACATGGGTTGGGATAGCAGAAGCAGCAAAAGGAGAAAGCAGCCTTCCTATTAAAGATTAGCTCTTGGTTTCAAGGCCAGCTTTGGGCAGGCTGAGGGTTTGGGGGGGCAGGGGTCAGAGGGAGGAGCAGCAGCAGGGCGGGCCTAGGGTGCTTGTGGTCTCATTCAGACCAAGCAGAGCCTGGTGCAGCGTTCTTTGTGTGCGGAGGTGCTCATCTTTGGTGCATTTCAGTTTATCTTCCAAATCTTCGATCGTCTTCTCCCGCTTGGCTGCCGATGTCTCAGCAAACTCAGCACCAGTCTCTGCCGCCTTGAGTTTAACCATGAGAATCTTTGCCTCTTCCCCATCGCTGTCTTCCCTCTCAGAGTGCTGTTCCTCAGCAGCACACACACACCTCGGGTTCTGGTCTGTCACTGGGATCCGCTCATCCACCTCCCGGCAGCGGGACTCTGCCAGCTCAGCTCGTTCCTCTGGGCGTTCCGGGTCCCCCTCTATAATCACCGACTTCTGAGCCCCCTCTTTTCAGACTTCGATTGGCCTTTTCTGCAGTGTGCTTGGCCTCTCTGAGTTGGATTTCCTGGTGTTCCATCTTTTCTTCATCTTTTATGGCTCAGCTCTCGAGAACCTCCACACCTCTCGCTCTCATCGGCGGCTTTCTCTGCTTCCTCCAGCTTTTGCAGGGCTGTGGCCGGGGCTCCTGGGTGTGGGCCAGCTCCTCTTCAACCAGCTGTAAGGTAGTGTTCAAGGAGACCACCTTGGCCTCAGCCTGCTCCCTTGCCCCCTCCACTTCCAGCCGCAGGTGCTCGGCCCTCTCCTCTGCGTCATCTTGCTGCTGAAGACCCTGGACCTTGTGCTTCCCCGCCGCCACAGTGGTGGTCCTGGCTACGGTGCCCACCAGGCCACGGCTCTGGCTTGTGCTCGCCTGACTCCCTCCTCCGCTTGGCACGGCAGCTGCCTCTCCCACATTTTTATTTTTATTCATTCTGAAAGACACTGATTTCAAAAGCAAAAGAGTAGCAATGTATTATTGGTTTATGGCATCCTACTAATGGGCATCCAATTTATTTCTGTTTCCTCATTCCTGTGAGCAAGGAGGCAATAAGCATGTTGGTAGATCTGTCCTTCTATTTCTCTGGGACAGATTCCAGGAGAGGGACTGGTAAAAATAGTGGATTTGTATCATGAATAAATGTTGCTAGATCACTGCTTAAAGAGCAATGACAACACATGTACGCTGACAAGGGAGGAAGGCTCTTGCCCTCACTCTCACCCACACGTACACTTATTCTGTTTAACACTCATGGTCCGAAAGACTCATCACTTCATGGTTATGTCAAAATTTCCCAAAAACGGGAAAGGATTTATCAGTTCCTCCAAGTGATTCACATATTCAGAGTGACTCTAGGTTCACAAGTGTCATCTTTTAAAAAACATTTTCATCATTATGTACTGCGTCTCTTAGTCCATGTTGGTTACTGAAGTCCACATTTTACGGATATTGCTATATCATCTTCCTTTTTTTTTTTTAAACATTTGACAGGTGTATGTATGATTTTCAAGTCTTTAATTTTCAAACTTTCTGTATTACTGAAAACTTACATAGTTCAAAGCAACTATATGGCTAGGTTTTAGAATCTGTAGCTCTAACCTGATAGTTTCTGAATTCTAAGTGAGTCTGATTCACTTACATTTGTCGTTGCTGGTACCTTTCCATTTATTCCTACCATCATGTTTCGTGACTTTTAAATCAGCTATTGCTGTGAAAGGAACTGCTCCAAAGCTTCCCGGCTTAGAATAGCAGTAACCATTTGTCTTTCTAATCATCTGGGCTAGGCTTGGTGGGCCAGCAGGTCTCTGCTCCATGAGGTCGCTGGGATGCTCAGCGGGAGGTGGGAGCTCTCCTGGTAGGACAGCTCGCAGGGCTGGCAGGCTGGTGCTGGCTTGTGGGGAAAAGGGGGGAGGGCACAGCTGGGCTGGGGACTAAGGTCTTTCCTTCTTCTCCACATGGTCTCTTCTAGGCAGCAAGAGCTTCTTCACAGCATGAAGGTTCCAAGAGATCTAATTACCTATTATCAAACTTTTGCTTAATTTTAATTCCCAAGGAAAACTATCCCAGTAATCATAATTTACAATTTATTTGAATCTTCAAGTTGCTACTATGACTGAATCGGATTAAGTGAAACCCTATATGCTTCAACTTTAAAAAGCATTATTGGGTAGTCATCACTACTGGTAAAAAGATGAAAAAGTAGCATGAATTTGATAAGCATTTCTTTACAACTACAAAACTGTCCAAATCTCAGTATTTAAACACATCTAAATGTTATCTAATCACATCACCATTTGGGTGTCAGAATTTCAAATGGTATTTAGAGAAGTTTGCTACTTGATTTTTTTTCCCAGGAAGATTAAATGAGGTACCATTTGTAAAGCTCTTAAAATAGTGTGTAACACACAATAAGTACCATGTGAGAGTTTTTTAAAACAATGTATCTGAAAGAAGAAAACTCATTTTAATCTTAGACATTATCATAATAAGAACAAAAAGATAAATGCCTTTCCAAAGCTGGTAAGTTAATTCAATTACTGTAACTACACAGAATTTAGAAATCACATTTCTTAGTGTTAAATAAGCCCCAGATACCACTTCCATTAATTTGCAAAACTGGCCCCTTTGAGGAGACGTATAGAAAAGCTGACTTTCATTTCTGGAATAATTTAAGGTTTTATAAAAAGATATGTTTTAAAACCCAACCATGTGTCCTCTGTATTGTGTCAAAATTAGCTTTGTCAGAGATAAAATCTGATGGCTCACTGGTGGAGCAGCAAAATATGTGCAGAATATCACGTCTTTTTCATTCATGCTTTTTTTTTTTTTTTTAAAGCACATACAGCTTCCATTCCAGAGCCTAGATCAGACTTTCTTCTCAAAAAAAAAAGAAGAGGAAGAAGAAAAAGAAAAGCATATTTTGTTACAGAACATCTCAAATGTTAAAACAAATATCCTTAAAAAAAAAAAAAGGTCCCATTTTCAGCTGCTCCTGCTTGGTTTTGCCCATGCTGGTAATGACCATTACACACGCTCTGTGCTAAGCTGCGATTTCATGTCTAACAGACAAGCTGGTAGTTACCGGAGTATCCTACCCTGTCAACAGTACTCAGAGTTGCCTCATTATATAAACTTCCTTTTCCTTTTAAGAGGGAATTTATACAGTTAAATAGTTTCAAATCATTTATTTTTAGTTTCCTTAAGAGAAGCATATGTATCTTGTTTGTATTAGTTTTGGGGGGGTTCCAAGAGAGTTGTCTAAATTTCCTGCATTTTCAGCAGAAAATAAAACCTTCAACAAAATTAATGGGACTTTGCCAAAGTTGGGAAGAGGGGGGAGGAAATGCACAGGCAAGCCTCTTTTTAAAGTTAATGTGCAAATGGCCTTCAAAGCCAATCATTCGGTGATAGACTCTTGTTATCGTTATGTTGTTAATTTACTGGCACACATACTAAAAAGCTTTGTGACCAGCCAGAACTGGATTTGTCCCCATATCTCCAGCTTCTGATAGCAAGAACTAGCTTTATGTTACCTGCAAAACCACCGCTGAAGACGAAATCCTGTGACCAGAGGAGACAATGTGTAACCTTAATAATGTGGGGGCCAGAGAAGGGGGGCAGGAAGGGGGGAGGCAGAGTTACGGTACCACGGTTTTTGTGTGGGGATGTAAAAACGATGTGGTCTTTTTCATTCCTTGGACAGGGTTTGAACATGCCCCACAAACCTGAACTGGAAGCCTGGGGAGTCTGTTACTGAAAACATGCTTACTGGTCGCAGGAAGGCAAGAGAATGGTGGCTGCTAGGGGACACTGGCTAACCTTCCATGTTTTTCCATACTTGGAAAACAGCCACAGAACTCACAAAAAAGGAATGTTCTGATGGAATCCAACTCAGTTGCAACTCCCAACGATCCCATTACTTTAGCAGACTACCCACCCTGGGCACAAAGCGGGGTAAGGGCAGCACCTCTCCTACTTCCCCAGGCCCTCCTCTGGTACAGAATGAGCATATATCTGAGTCTCGAGCTTTTTTGTTTTGATTTTTAATATTTAATGTTTTGCCTTAAGAATTAGTGTTCCTTTCCACTCTTCTTCAATATATTGGTGTTTTACTATAAAAAGAACTATTCTTTCTTTTTTTTTTTTTTAAAGATTTTATTTATTTATTTGACAGACAGAGATCACAAGCAGGCAGAGAGGCAGGCAGAGAGGAGGAAGCAGGCTCCCCGCAGAGCAGAGAGCCCGATGTGGGACTCGATCCCAGGACCTGAGATCATGACCTGAGCTGAAGGCAGCGGCTTAACCCACTGAGCCACCCAGGCGCCCCAAGAACTATTCTTTCACATCCTATGAAAAATAAAATCTGAGTAAAGTAACTCTCTAGGAAGATGTATCTCCTTTTATAATGGCTTTGACATTCTCCTTCACCCCATCAGAGAGAGAAGAGCCCCCCATTACAGTCTCAGCTCTGCCAATAACGAGCTATGTGACCTTTGCTCGGTCACTTCACCCAAGTGGAAGTTATTTTTAAGTCTCAGCTTCCATAAGGACTGTAGAAAATACTGAATTTAGAAAGCAGATTTTATTAGAGGAACTGAACACGTAAGCAATGTAGAAAAAGCTTTCAGATGACCTCAAACTTCAGTAAAATCCAGAATTTACTTGAGATCACCCTAGCACCTTGAACTGAGTCACTGTTAGTTTAGAAGGGAAAAACACTCAACCACCTTTGAGAGTAAAAATGTGGAAGGTGAAGTTTGAAAATAATCATCCTGTAAACCCAGGAACCTACTGGTTCTTCTAGAACACATTAAATTTCAAGGCTTATTATCTTTGATATTGTTAATGCACAAAAGGGAAATAATCTCTACACTCTGGTGCCCTTTTCCCATTCCCTCTCTGGAAAAAGAGTCAGTGTGCTCTGAATCACGAACAGGAGAGCTACAGCCCAGTTTAAAAAAAAAAAAAAGGAAAAAGGCAAAACAGAGGTAGCTACATGTCAGTGGAGAGAAGCTCGAGGTCGGGTTTTGCCCTAGACTGGACAAGTCACCATCTGGGCCCTAGCCCCTTCCAATGAAAGATAAATGGGCTCTCTGGGGTGATGCAAGGAAGCATTCTAAGTGACCCAGACAGGCTTCTGCTTCGGATATGCAAAGACTGCCTCTCTTACTCTACCAGTGAGAAAAAGCCAGATAATTTAATAAATCACAAGTCTTCCCAGGACCATCAGAGAATGATTCTGGAAGGCAATCAAGTGAAATGAATTCTCTAGAGGGACCAGCCCCTCTAAAGAGAGAAGGAGCACAGATACTCTCTAGCTTTTGGCAGAGCACAGGAGGAAGACACGTCCTCACGGAAGTTGACACACAGAAATCAGATAAGATTTCAGTAAGTTCTTAAAGGCTACGTGTGGTCTAATGTGTCAGTCTGGAAAGCTGGAGCCCCAGGTACGGTGGGGTTTGCACTCACTGGAAAACTCTTTTTCCACCTGCCTTCACCAGGTGCTCACGAGAAAGATTAAGTGTGGAGGAGATGGGAAAGAGCCCTCTACCTAACCCTGCTTCCCAGAACCCCCTTTCACGCTAAGCAAAAGCCTTTAGCTCCTGGGGCAGCAAACTCTATTGGCCAAGAGCACCAGGAAATTTCCATTGCTTCCAGGGGAGAAGTAGAAACATAACCCATGTGCCTCTGAATGGGAAGCAGGAAACTCCCCTCCAGGACACAGGCAGATATCTGTTCCTGCAGGTGGAGGGACCGAGCAAAGCCCTCTAACACGGGGTTAGGGCAAGAAACCGTGTTGGGTGCGGAATCCTATCCCTCGATCCTATGCTGCCACTCGGGAAGGGGCAGGAACCTCTCACTCGAGGCCAACCACAGACACAGAACTGCCAAGACGAGGAGGGACAGAAATGCTGGGAAAGTCCCACTCCTAAGACCGAGGCACACACAGAGACTCCCCAAGAAAGAGGCTGGACCAAGACAACAGAAATACCCCTTCTCTGACTCCACTGCAGGGACTGCTGAAAGCAGAGGTTGGTAGAGCAACACTGAACAGAACCCAGGCCCCACTTTCAGGCACAGGCAACAACCATGGGGGCATGTCAAGCCAGTAGAGTTCTAAAGACAAAACCCAAACCCACCCCCGGTCCTAACCAGAATGAGCTAACTCCACATCAGTAGAGGTGTGCCCATTTATAGGCATACTTTTCACTCCAGACTCTACTGTCTTAGACATAATGTCTGGTATTTAATAGAAAATCGAGACACATAAAATAAATCATATGTTCCTAAGTAACAGAGAGGATGATGTGGTAAGTGCTGGGGACAGAGCAGTGATCCACACAGGTCCATACCTTCACATGCGTTATCATTTAGAGGAGATTCACCCTGGGGGGTACAGGTGCTACTTGGGGGACTTGGGGAGAAAGGGGAGAAGTATAGCAGAGTGGTTAGGGACAGAAGTTCTGGAGTCAGGCCTGGATTTGTGCCCCAGCTTTAGCATTTACTAGCTATATATCCTTTGGGCCGTAGCTTTCTCATCTGAAAAATTAGAATATTACCTATTTTATAGGATATGATTAAATAATAATATATTTTAAAAATATGCTGTCTTGCTTAGCAGATATAAAGTGCTCATTACATGATAGTTACTGTGATTAGTTATTATCAACAGGCAGCGACCTGTCTGAGTTTGTAGGCAGGTAAAAGGCAGAAGGAAGTGCACGCACAGAAAGCCTAACAATGAAGAAGACCACACCACGGGGAGGAAATCCAGTTTGGCTAGAATGTCAAATGTTGGGGGGAGGTGACAAGAGATGGAACCAGATCAAACAGGTCTCACAGGTCAAGTCAGATGAGTGCCAGACTTCCCTGAGCATAAAGAGGACCTTCGGGGCTCCTTCTGCTTCAGAAACACCCAAAAAGAGAAGAAAAAAACTACTTTCGGCAAAAATACAGCACTGGAGGAGAAGATGAAACAATTCTGGAAAGGTCAAGGGAGAGGTGTTTTGTTTTGTTCTATGATTTTGTTTATTTATTTGACAGAGAAAGACACAGCGAGAGGGGGAACACAAGCAGGGCGAGTGGGAGAGGGAGAAGCAGGGTCTTTGCTGAGCAGGGAGCCTGATGCGGGGCTCAATCCCAGGACCCTGGGATCATGACCTGAGCCAAAGGCAAATGCTTAACCGAGCCACCCAGGCGCCCTGAGGGAGTGCATTTTGAAAACCTACATGGGTAGACATTCGGACACATGATTTGCTACCCACAGTGCAAAGGGCAAAAGAAATGGGAAAGAGCGAGCAGAAACTGAAACAAGGGTGAACTCTGGAACTACCATCCAAAATTTTGAAAAAGAACAATAGGCTGACATTTTCTAACAGAATAACACACAAAGCTATACTGCGTAATATATCAGAAATGGCACCATATACAGAAAGATTAAAAACAGTGAGAGACAGAACCCAGAAATGCATCCAAGGATGTGTGGGAATACAGTAAATTATACGGATTCAATTTCATACCAGAGGAGACAAATCATCGAATTATTGCTACTGGGCTAAGTAATAATTAAATAGAAAAAATGTAAAGGCTAGATCTCTAATTAATTCCTTCAACAAAAAGAATTCCAGAAGATTAAAAGGTTAAGAAATAAGCTTTAAGGGGTTAGAAAAAAATACAGGTAAATATTTTCAGCTTCTTGATCCAGGGATGGGGTGAGAGACAGGGACGTTTTTCAGTGTTTGAGAAATAGAGTCTCGAAAGGAAAAAAACACAGTTTGGAATACATGAAAATTATAAGTCTTTTGAAGTGAAAAAAGGAGTCTCATAAATGTAGAGGAGACTAATAGCAGCTAAGAAAAAATATTAACAACATATTCAGTAGGAGCAAAAACACATAAAGAAATTCTACAAATCATTAAGAAAAATATAAACAGCCAATGGCTTGGTGCTAATCAGGGACACAGATGGAATCAGAGTTGTTCTTAACAGAAGAATGCAAGGCCTCACAGTCATTCAGAAGAGCACAAGTAATATCAAGAAAGCAAAGAAAATCAATCCAAAGAAAGCAGGACAGAAGAAAAGACCAAAAAAATCAATCAATCAATTAATCAGTTGGAAAATGGCGTAATACCATAAGAGATAGGTAAATAAATGCATTTGTGTCTTTTAAAAGCAGACAACATGCGAATCAGGAAAAAAGGGAAAAAACACACATATAAAACATTAGGGAAGGGTAAGGAAATTAACTATGGATATGGAAAACACTTCCTGAAAATTCTCTGTATAATTCTCTAGGAGAATTGACAATCTGTGATAAAAATGTAAAAATTCAAAACACTAATACGACATATTAGTGACATTGTAGGAAAACAAAAACCTCTCATGAAATGTTAGTGGGAATGTAAAAATGGTACATTTTTGTACCATTTAGCAACACATAACAACGTGCATACGCACTCTGACTCAGGAATCCTACCTTTAGGAGGTAGGGACATTTAGCAACACATAACAACGTGCATACGCACTCTGACTCAGGAATCCTACCTTTAGGAGGTGAATACGCAGGCAGACTCACACAATTATGAGACAGCATACCCACAAGGTTAGTCATGATAGCATTTGTAAATAATGAAAGAAAACAAAGTGTTCATCAATAAACTATGGTATCTCCAAATACCATAACACTATGCAGGCAGAAAAAGCAATGAAGAGGTCTCTACACTAATATGGAGTGACCTCTGGGAGATACCAAGAATACAGAAAACAATACACATTGTGTCATCTTTGGCGTAAGAAGGGATTGGGCGAAGACTATAAGAGTGTGTATGTGTGTGTGTGCATGCAAAAAGAAACTGAAAGGATAAACTAAAAATAACAAAAGGGTGCCTGGGTGGCTCAGTTGGTTGAGCATTTGACTGCTGGTTTTGATCCAGGTCGTGATCTCATGGGTTGTGGAATCAAGCCCTGAGTCGGGCTCCTCACTTAGCAGGGATTCTGCTTGAGAGATTCTTCCCCTCTGTTCCTACCCACCCCTCTGTCTCTACCTAAAAACAGACGAATAAATTTTTAAAAAAGAAAAATTATAAAGAAAATAATAGTTACCTACAGAGGAAGGGAGGAAACAAGGAAGAAGAAATACGGATGGAAGCAAGAACTTTCTGAGTAGATCCTGTTACACAGTTTTAACTTTGGAAACAAACATTATACCTATTCCAAAATTGAGACTTAAGAATTCTCTAAAACTTGACAATAAACTGAAATGACTTATCAGAATTGTGACATAATGATACAGACAAAAGTACTTCCTGTGTCTTTGAAACACAGTATTATTTCGACTGTACATAAATAGAATCTTAGTAGAATACTAAGTAGAACGCATTCTAAGGACAAACAGATAGGAAATCTCAAACTTAATAAATGGTCTAATTTTTAGGAGACATACAGGTGACAGTATTTTCAAGCTACTGATTACCTAATGAAAGTAAACAGCGTTAAGGTTTTTTAAGAATCAAGGTTTTCAGTGTAAGAGAGGAACGAGAAACATAAAACCAAATTAAAAAGGAAAGCTAAAAACTTGTAATGTTAAATACGAATTTGAAATTGTAAACATGATTTTTGTTTTAAAAATATGTATTTTCTAATATAGTCCACTTAAAAGGTCTAGTAATGATAGCCAAACAGCAACAAAGAGTATCAGTGGTCAGATTATAATCTCTAAACATCATGACCAAAAAAACAAGCAAACATACAAAGAAAGAAAACCCAAGTCTCCTTGAAAGGATGACTTGACCAGGTCTGTAGCAGAATGTACCCAATATTAGCTGGGACTTCTCACACTAGAAATCAAGAGAGCTTGCAATGACTAGTGGATTGTGTTAAAGGGACACAGAAGTCAATATGATGTGTTATCCAGTGACCAAAGATGAAATTTCAAAGAGCGATGGGATTTCTGGCAGGTGGATTAGATGTTTTAGGCCAAGTATCCCACCTGAGAACGGCTATAAAAGCTTGACATGTGTGAGGCACCTCTGTGGCTCATTCAGCTGAGGGGCTGACTCTTGATTTTGGCTTTGGTCATTATCTTAGTGTCCTGGGATTGGGCCCTGCCTTGGGCTCCATGCTCAGTAGGGATTCTGCTTGAGGACATCTCTCCTTCTCCCCTAGCCCTTCACCCTGCTTGTGCTCATATTTTCTCTCTCTCTCAAATAAATAAATCAACCTTGAAAAAAAAAGTTAAACATTTGTATATACACAAATGCAAATGCATACACTGTTTAATGGCCTCAGAAAGCTATCAAGTTGGTAAAAAATTGTAGACCCAAGATTTGGGAAAACAGGAAAGTTGAGAGGTAAGCCTGGCATTTAAGCTACGTTTCCCTTAAAGATATTTGCTGAAGTATAGTTGAGAGCCTCAGAAACTGAGTAGGTAGAGAAGCTTAGCAAAAGGTTTGATGGGCTCATTGGAATTAGAGATGGAAAGGGCAAATACTGGGATTCAGGATCTGTCAAAAAAGAGGGACCCAGTTAATTCCTTCCGAATTTTATGTGGAATTCCAAGGGGTACACCTGAGTTCTACAAATGAAAAAGAAATAGAACACCCCTCAGAGAGACTCATGTACAGCTTTGAAGCATCTCTATCAGATTGGACTAAGTCAATCTGGGTGTAGTATCATTCCTAGCCTTGGCAGCTACCACAAGCAAAAATCCTCTCTGGAGAAAGATAACATCATCCAAGTCCTCAAATTATCTCCATCATTCTTCATATAAAATGTTTGGCACTCAATAAAAACAATCAGGTATATTAAAAGATAAGACCACATAACTGACAGACAAGAGAAACAACAGACAATAGAAACAGGCCCACAGAGAAACATCAAACACATGCTTTAAAATAATTGTGCTTATTAACAAGTTTGAGAACAAGACTAAGAATTTTTGCAGAGAACTATAAACTACAAAAAGAACGGCATGAAAAAATCTAGTAGTCAAAAAATACAATAAATAATGAAGATTTTAATGGATGGCTTAAATAGCATCTGAGACATAACTGCAGAGAAAATCAGTAAAGTTGAAAACAGTTGATAAGAAAACATCCAGAATAAAGAGAAAGGAGGAGAAACAATATTTTAGAGATCAACACTACCTGAGAAGTACAATGGGCAATTAGCAATTAGCAATTCAAATTCAAGAATTATGAACTCTAAGCAGTTCATAATAAATCTGACAAAAATCACTCTAAGTACATAACAGTAAAACTACTGCAAATCAAAGAATAATTTTACTAACAGTTAAAGGACAATCTGTGATAATCCTCTATGTACTTAAGATTTGCACATTTTTCTGTATTTATGCAACATTTCATGAGAAAGTTTTTTTTTAAAGAATGTAATGAGTTCAAACACATTTAATATATAAAACTCCATGAGTTTAGTAATGTAATCCTTTGAAAAATGAGAGAAAGAGGAATCTCTCACCTCCCAAACCCAGCAATCCACTGGAAGGCATTATAAATAAATGGGGCACCAGCTTCTTACTCTAAAAACTGGAGATTAAAAGGGAATAATAAGCCTTTGGCTTTCCTTTATGAACTGTATTTAAACCACCCCATCTGATGGTTTTCTTCTAGGAAAAGTATAGTTAATGAATGTAGAAGAAAAAATAGTGTTGAAAAAAAATGTTTCAATTCTTAACTAATTGATTCATTTGGGCGATACTCATCAGTGGTTAGAACTGTGCTTTGAGGTGAAGCAGAACTTCACAGAGCAGAAATCAGGCTGTCCCGACCTGTAACCACTGATCACCCTTAGCCTCATCAGGAGTAAGTAAGACAACCACGCCTCCTAATGTGTGGAGCAAACAGTATCACCTGTGAAGCAATCTGGCCAAGAAAGAAGAATCTGAATCTACTCAGGCCTGTAAAGCTAACTTCCATTTACAGTAAATATGAGGGAGAGAACGAGGTAAACTCTACCAGAGGAAGCCAAAAGACATGCTTGGGATGTGGAACATTCTACAGGACAAACGGCTATTTCTGCAACATAATGATGATATGAGGGGAGTAAAGTGGGGGCCACTCTAAATTAAAAGAGACTTAATAGACATAACAGCCAAATGTATTAATTTTTATTTCGAATTCTGATGTTAGCACTGCTGACAGCCTTATGAGACTGCGGGAGAGATCTGACTGTGCTGTGTATTAGATCACACCTAGGAAATATTGCTACTTTCGTTAGGTGTGATAACCATACATGATTATGAAAGAAGATATTATTTTTAGAGACACATATCAAAATATGAGAGATTAAAATTCCAATATTTCCTCTGAAATACTGAAGCAAAGAAGGTTCAGATGAAAGATATATGATGAAATCTAATGGTTGAATCTAGACGGTTGGCATATCGGGGTTCATTAAATACCTTCTGCATTTCATCTGAATTTTTTTTTCACAACAAATATTTTGTTAAGTCGAAAAATTTGTTAACCGAATGAAAGGGAAACTTGTCTAGGTAAACACAAGTCATTCTACTTCACCTATAACCAAATTAAAAAGAGACAATAATGAAAAGAATAAAACACAAAAAAAGTGAAAGACTTGTTGGGGATAAACTGTTGAAAATGGGGACTATGCTCATCTAGTTTTATAAGTAATGCCTTTATATCTTTAGGGAATATGTAATTACTATGCCCTTTAAGCTTTTATTATTTTATTTTTTAAAGTTTTTTTTTCTTTTCTTTTTCTTTAAGAGAGATTGAGCAAGTGCGTGAGCAGGTAATGGGGGTAAGGGGAGAGTAAGAGAGAGAATCTTAAGCAGGCTCCATGCCCAGGGCAGACTCCAACTCTGGGCTCCATCTCATGACCCTGAGATCGTGACTTGAGCCGAAATCAAGAACTGGATGTTTAACTGACTGAGCCACCCAGGGGCCCCCAAAGATTTTTAAGTAACCTCTACATCCAACATGGGGCTTGGATTCACAACCCTGAGTCCAACAGTCATACTCTCCACTGTCTGAGCCATCCAGGCACCCCACCCTTTAAGCTTTTAAATCAGAAAAAAAAGTTTCTCATTTTTTCCTTACATGAGGGTAGCATAATTGATTTCAAAGTATGGTAAAGTTAGCTCGAAAATGAAAACAAAAGCCAATGTCACTAAAATACTCAAAATATATATATATCAAAGTCAACACTGCTAAAAAAATTCTATAACCCAAGTAGTTTTAGGAATTCTAGAATTGTACAATACTAGGAAATCTATTGCTGTAATCAGAGTAAATATTTATTTATTTATTTTGAAAGATTTTATTTATTTGAGAGAGAGAGACAGTAAGAGAGAACGTGACAGGGGAGAAGGTCAGAGGGAGAAGCTCCCCGTGGAGCTGGGAGCCCAATGTGGGATTCGGTCCTGGGACTCCGGGATCATGACCTGAGCCGAAGGCAGTCGTCCAACCAACTGAGCCACCCAGGTGTCCCAAGAGTAAATATTTAAAGGAGGAAAAGGTTATGGTTGTCCTGATGGATTTTTAAAAGTAATCTGAGAAAAGTTAAATTAAAAAGTTGTTTGGTAGGGGCGCCTGGGTGGCTCAGGGGGTTAAAGCCTCTGCCTTCGGCTCAGGTCACGATCTCAGGGTCCTGGGATCGAGCCCCACATCGGGCTCTCTGCTCAGCGGGGAGCCTGTTTCCCTTCCTTTCTGCCTGCCTCTCTGCCTACTTGTGATCTATTTGTCAAATAAATAAATAAAAACTTTAAAAAAAAAAAGTCGTTTGTAAAGTAAGAGAAAGGGCCTTTATTTGAAAAATGCAGAGTGGACACAAACAAGTAATTCACAAAAGATAAAAACATTAAGATATATTCACTTTTGTTAGATTAAAAATACCCATTAAAATGATAACGCTATCCCTCTCTTTTTTCCCGACATGTCACACTGAACACAAATAATAAATCTAATTCCCAGTGTTGTCAAGAAGAAAGGAAATGGGATTCTCAACAGAGTCCTGATGGAAGTGTAATCTGACACAACTTGTCTAGGTTTCAATGTATCAATATATACTAAAAAAGCCTTTAAAAGTGTAGACTTCTGTGCCTGCAATTCTAGTATCAGATATTTATCCTAAGGACAGAAGACTGTGCTCAAGGACTTCAGCCTTGTGGATGTTTACTGTGTAATAATGAAAAATTCTCATTACCCCGAATTTCTATTGCAGCCATACCAAACCACCACAAGTTTAGCCGCTTACGACAATGCAGACTTGTTATCTCACGGTTCTGAAGACATTTGGGTAGGTTTGGCTGGTTCCTCTGCCCTGGGTCTCATGAGGCTAAACTGAAGGCGTCAGCTGGGCGAGGCTCTTATCTGGAGGCTCTGGGGGAGAATCTATTTCCAAGTTCATTCAGGTTGTTGGCAGAATTCAGCTCCTCCTGGCTGCAGAGCTGAGTTTCCTATTTTCTTGCTGGCTGTCAGCTGGAAGTCTCTGTTAGCAGCTTCAGGCTGCCTGCATCACATCGTCCCTTCCATCTTCAAACTGGCAATGGCGTGACAAATCCTTCTCAGCTTTGAATCTCTCCAACTTCCCCTTTGGGCATATCTCTTCTACTTGAGCTGGAGAAAGTGCTCTACTTTTAAGGGCTCATGTGTTTTAATTGGGTCCACCTAAAAAAGCCAAACTAATCTCCTGATCTTAAGGTCCATAACCTTACTTATATCTGCTAAGTCCCTTTGGCTGTGCAACTTACCGTATCCACAAGTTCTGGGGATTAGGACCTGGACACTTTTCAGAGGTCATTACTCTACCACAAGTACTCAAGGGTCATTACTCCTACCACAATCCCAAATGTCCAACAGCAGATGATTGGTTAAATAAACTGTAGTACATCTGGACAATGGAATACCATGTAGTTAATCAAATGATGGATGTCAGACAACTTAGAATGGACTGAGAAGGGCAGACGTGAAGAAGTAGGTAATAAAGCAAGTTCAGTAACATGTTAATTGTGGAGTCTAGGTGGTAGGTATATGGGTATTCACCGTAAAAACTCCTCAACTTTTTTTGTCTATTTGAAAAATTTCATAGTAAGATATTGGGGAAAAAATAATTAGGCCAATCTTTCAATCTTCCCCTTCCCCATCAATGGTCTTCAAATGGAATTGGGTGAAAATCTAGGTGTCTATAAGAATTCTAGCAAAGCACCAGCAAATAAGCTTTTGCATAAGGTTTATAAGGAGACTAAGTTTTAAATAGCATTAAATAATCCCTCCATTTTATTTTTCAGATAATTAGCCAAATTAAAATAGGAAAACAATAATACAGGATGCATTTTTTTAAATTGTTAATTTAAAAACCAACTTCTATCTTATGCTTGAGGCATTTTTATTTTCAAAAAGGAAGTTCTCTTTAAAATAATTAACATAAAACAAAAGCTGTCTCGATTTAATTATTTTCTCAATGGGAAACAACAAACCCACTCCACAGTTCAACAAAATTTGATCAAACAGATTCTCAGTTGTGACAAACAAAATATCAAATAACCATAGAAGACAATGATTTCACAAACAGTAACTGAGGGCCCACATGATGACCTGCAGCATTGTCTGAAGCACTGAGAACAGGTAATGAGGATATAAAATAAGTGACATCTTTGACCTTTATTTCACCTTGGGAATTAGAAAATTCTGTCTAATTTTGTAAGGTAGAAATTTCTCAAAAACATGTCTCTCAAGATATGTAAGGAATTTTACACAAAAACCTAACTTAGTATTTTCACTCGGAAAATACTAAGATGTAACTGAGAAATACTGAACCTCAAGGGAGACACCAAAAACTATTTTCATGGCCTCAAGTCAGGAGCAATTACTCTGTATCTTAAAGACTTCCCAGTTTTATGGAAACTTGGCCAGAGCTACAGAAGAGGAGTACTGCCACAACAGTGAATAGCCTAGGCTCTGAGGTCAACCTCACTGGCCTTGGAATCCCTGTTCTACCATTTACTGCTCATGTGACCTTGGGAAAGATGCTAAACGTGGGCTTCTTTATCAGCAAAACTGTTACAGTAGAGTGGCAACAAGATAATGAATATAAAATACCTACCCCAACGTCTAACACACAGTAGCAGTTGCTAGCTGTGCTCTTACTAGTGAAAGCAACAGTAATAGTGAATGAAAGTTTCCTGTTACATGCTGATGTGCTTCGGAGGCACAGGAACTCTGTTGGGACTAAGACAAACAACTGTGATGCTTCTGACTTACACTTTCATGTCTATTCAAAGAGAAGTGCCTCCATGATGCTGAAATTTGAATTCTAGAACATCTGCACGCATTGCAGTGAAGTGCACCGAGCCACTGTGAATCTGAGATCTTTAAGAACCTAAATGCTACTGTTATATTAAATGGCCCAATCCTTTAGGAAATGCTGTGTTCAAAAATACTCCAAGTCTAATGCTGAAACACAGGTGACCCCTGATGGAAGACAGTTTGATTTGAATCCCACTGCATTATAACTATATTCCACATAATGTCCGAGGTTGTATTTATGGTTGTATAATAACTGGGATCAATGCCTACATTTTGCCCAAACAACTGCCAATACTTACAACTCAGTCAAGGGCAGCAGCAATGAGGGTGACTCGGTCTTCTGCTACAATCAGAGCAACAGATCACTGAAAAAGTTGCCATGGAAACTGCCTACATCCATTCAGAAACTTCAGGAGGCAATTCTGTATTAAATTTGCAATTTATTTCTTGTGGCAGAAACAAATTTTAAAGAACAATTTGACAGTCCTTAGAGTAATGAAGAATGCTTACTACAAGAAGAGTTACTAAAATAAGATGTCTTTAGTCTGTCATTGGACTTCCATTTTCAAAAAGCCTCCAAGGCACCCAAAAGTATATATAAATTCAGTTTTTATGTTACTATTTTCTGTGATATAGGTTAAGAAAATACAAATTGTTCATTCATTTTAATTACTTTTGGGGACTGGAACTTAACCTATGGCACTGACATGGATCTAACCTATGGCTCACCTCAGGATCAGATTTAGCAATCAAAGACGCCATGCATTGGGGCTGCCCTCCAATTTGCTAGAGAGTGCCGACTTCTTTGTAAGAGAAAGATGCCTAATTTTACTCTCTGGATAGTTTTCCTGGAAAACAGTTTGTGGAAACAACTACAAATACGTAAAAGATAAAATCAAAATAGGATGGGAAAAAACTTAATGTGGCATAAAGGAAATCCCTTTTTAGAGGCAAAGAGAAAGTTGATACTGCTACAGAAACAGAGACAAAGACTATTAAAAGGAGTCTCTTCAGTCAAAATCTACTTGGCAAGAAGGAAAGTGATTCCCCCTTACCTCCTGTTCTACTTCTTTCGTCTACTTGTATCAGTTGGGAATAAGGAAAAGATCTTGTTATCAGGAAGGTATGAAATGCAAGCAAAAGACATTTTAAGATAATGAGAGCAGTGTTAACAAGAAAACTTTCAAGCACAAGTCTTAGCATCAATGGTAACAACTCTCAAATTCACTTGGTGGCATTTCTCCTAAAAGCACAGTGACAGTACCAGGAAATAATACAAAGATGTAGTTTTCCTTGAGTTTATAGACCATTAAGTGGCAATTCAGTGAAAAGCCTCTTCGGCCGGCTGTTTTTAAGTAGGAGACTGGCAGTTTCAGTCCAAAGTCAGAGATGTTGTCAGACCCGCACCAGCACAAGTGGGACACACTGTGGGTGCTGCCTCACCATGTGGGCATCCATCACAGGCTGGGGCGGCAACATGAAGCTTTTTGTAGTGGACGCCATTCGCTTCACTTCGGCAAGGACCCGAATGTTCATAGCAGCAATTCCAGAACAATCTCTACCTCACTTCATCAAAAAAGCCAATGTTCACTTAAATTTTCCTGAATATCGTTTGGTTTTACTAAGAGATCACACCAGAAGCTAGGTGGACAGGAACTCTCAAATATCCAAAGAACTGGAAAATGGCGGTGTAAAATCAATTTTAGCAATTTAGTTACACCTTTGTATTAAAAGTGCCTCTCCAAGCAAAATTTTTCAGAAGCAGTTTTTTTCCCTATAGGTGTCTGATTTATACTGAGGGAACATGTTATGACATTATTTGAACTAATTCACTGGTTCCTATTTATTCAACAGTCACTGTTAACTCTCTCTGATGTGCCAACAAGCCAAACAGACAAATGATGATAACCTTCTTAAAGACCTCAACTTTACGTCAATTAAAATTTGAGGAAACTGGATGGGGAACAAAAAGAGTACAAAGATTTTTAAGACAGACAAAGACATGGAGGGAGATACTAACAATGAATTAACTGTGCACACCAAATACCAGTTACAAACTGCCTTTTATAAAAGCTCTCAAAACAGTTGCTGTCTGTTCTGTACCCTTCTAAGAGCTTTGGTAACAGCAAGGACACTGAACACCTGCCCAGGATTCTGTGCTCCTCTGTAATTTACTGGCCATGGTAGGTCTGGTTCAATGTACTCCAGGCAGCTGCTAAGTTTTATTAACTCCTTCAGGTTACCGGGCTAATTGATGCAATTTAATCAATCCTCCCAGTAGCTACCCATTAGCCCACACAATATAGTCCCAGGTGAAATCTGCCATTCATTTAACAAATACCAATTGACGGCTGTTATGAAAAGGTGCCCGACTAGGAGCAGTATGGAAGCAGGGAACAACGATGGGACCCCTGCCTGTACAGAGTTTTGAGTCCAGTGGGAGCGCTGTGAATTGTGGGAAGTGCAATGAAGGCAAAGAAAAGGAAGAAACAAGAGTATAAACTAATGCAATTTAGACAGAGACTTTGTATAAAACAGCACCAGGGAAGGGTCCCCCAGTTAAGACTTCCCATCAGAATGCTTTTGGGAGCTCCAGTCAGTGTCCTTAGAGATCTCTGATTAAATGAGAAAACCAGAAGTAGGAGAAAACGCCTAATTGTGGAATGTGTAAAATTTTTTTTTTTTTTTAGCAGTTTTAGCTAATCTCTCTTGAATTACCAACAATCAGACGAAGGTTTATGGCGTGAGGGTGCTGA
Source organism: Mustela putorius furo (assembly GCF_011764305.1). Classification (NCBI taxonomy): domain Eukaryota; kingdom Metazoa; phylum Chordata; class Mammalia; order Carnivora; family Mustelidae; genus Mustela; species Mustela putorius. The sequence goes on from NW_025422010.1 coordinate 42,093,343, forward strand.
GGAGTCTGTTACTCATCAGACTCTAATTAGATGGAGAATAATGCATTAAACTCAATTTTGAAAATGATCCCAAATATTTACTGCACATGAGGGTTTGGTTTCCTGTTCTTCTTTTTCTTTTCCCTAAACTTTAGTTTTAATTTTATCAAAGTAACGAATGAGCCTAGTTTAAAAGTCAAGACTACTACTAGATCTGAAACAAAACAAGAGCAGTAGGAAGCCACCTTCTGCCTCCCTCTCGTCTCCCTGCCCCCTGCATAGAGGCAAGGATTTTTGAACCATTTTATCGGTTTCCTCGGACATTTGTATTCTTAATTCTGAAAGAGTGTGTGCTGGTCTCTCAATTTTTAATTTAAAATCATCTATTTGACTTCTCACCCTTAAAAAGAGGTTTTTCCTCTTCTAAATTAATTTTAAAATCAGCTTAAATTTTTCTAGTTTACTATACTATTGAAAAAAATACCAATTTTTTAAGCCACCACAGGAAAATGAGAACTAAGAAGAAATAGACATCTTTCTAAAGTGCGGAAAGAACTGAAAGCAAGATTTAACTGGGAATTTGTGAAAAAGATTCTGCCTCAAATGTTACGACCCTGCTTTGAGGAGACAACGGCAGTTGACCAAGGGGACTTGTAACTGACTGTGTTATCTGCAAAACGAGAGACGGGAAGAATCCTTTCTCATGCTCTCGGTATTAGAGTTGAATCTGAGACTGTGAGACTTGGCGTATTTTCCAGAGCACCTTCTAAATTCAGTTAGGCCTCTTCTAACTGTACCCCATGGTCACTCCTTTTGACGGACAGATTTCTTTTGCAACTTTCAGAATCTGACGAATCCTAGGTGGTTGTTTTATTCCTTTTCTTTTTTTTTCTTTTGTTTTCTCCTCTTTTCTTTCTTAAGAGTCTGGCATTCCCGACAGGCACAAAAGTGATCCTGCTGGCTTTCTCTCTTGCTCCTGTGCTATTAGATTTAATTTGTGTGCTTTTATAACTTTGTACTTACGCCCACGGGCTTTTGAACAATGGGCACCCATTCAATGAATCTAAGAAATAAATGACTTGATGATTGTAAGTGCTTTGAACTCAATGGACAGAAGGCTCTACATAAGTAATATAATAGTAAGGACAGAAGAATGTAAGATTGAAAAGAAAAAAACAACCTAAAGCTTTTTTGGAAGCCGAACACACACACACCCCTCTCCCTCCAACATCCTTTGTTACTCAGCATGCATTTTCCTCATTTGTACTCAGTTCTTAAAATCTCTTCCTCTGTATTTTTATAGATGAAAATGACAAACATTTGTAAAGCAAAAATGCTTTAAGGAGTATTTCCTTTGAACCATGGATGTGATGGTGACTGCAAAGCTTACTATCTTATGTAAGAGTTGCTTAAATAGGTTCAACAATCTCATGGAAGTCACCCCAGGGCTACTATGGGACTCTCTGGAGCTTCCTATAACAGGAGTTGTATAAACACACTTTTGATTTTTAGTTCTTTCCACTTGATTTACTAAGTTTACTAAGCATAACCTAGTTAAACTCTGACATATAGATTTAAATTAATCAGGATATTTAGCAGCTGTGAGGCTTATTATTATAAATTATTAAAGTACTAATATAAAACTTGCATTTTCAATAAGCTTCACTCTTCTTACCATCCGTCCACATAAGAGCTTCATAAGCTGGGTATGTTAATAGAAACAGGGGTACAGACATATTCTAAGGTAGGAAAGGCTGAATAGGAGATTGAGAATAATTATCTTTGTATTTTCTTTCCATCCTAGACTTCAATTTAAAAATCTAATCTCCAAAAGATTTTTCTCATGATTCATCTAGCTACCTATTAAAAATAATTCCCATATTTACATGCGCAGATACCGTCTCTGTTCCGTGGATGTGTTTTAACCTTCATGTCGTCCTCCGTCTTCAACCCATCGTTGGCTCACCATTTCTTCCTAAGACACACCTGCCTGGGACCACGCACGTGGTGTTTCCCCAATTCCGTTTACAAGCACTTCCTCTTCTATCCAACTTCTGAAGGTTGGAGGCCCCTCAGAGCTCTGTACTGATCCCCCTTTCCTTCACATGCCACCTTCTCTTGCACTGGGCTCTTGTCAATTGTCATGACTTTGAATATCTTGTTCAGGTGGACAACACCTGTATTACCACCTCCAGGAGAGACTTCCCTTGAGTTCCAAGCCACTGTACTGTGATCTCTCACCAAGCTGATTTAACTGGCCTTGGTCTCAACTCTGACCTCTTTAGAATCACTTGTCTAAAATGCTTTTTTTCAAAGGTACATCTGACCAGTTGCTCCATTGCTCAAAACCCTTCAACGACCTTATGCTGAACTATGGGTAATACCCAACTCGGGTGCCTGGGTGGCTCAGTTGGTTAAGCGACTGCTTTCGGCTCAGGTCATGATCCTGGAGTCCTGGGATCGAGTCCCGCATTGGGCTCCTGGCTCCACGGGGAGACTGCTTCTCTCTCTGACCTTCTCCTTGCTCATACTCTCTCTCACTGTCTCGGTCTCAAATAAATAAATAAAATATTAAAAAAAAAATACCCAACTCCTTTCCATCAACAACCTGCCAGGCCTGGCATGGCCAGACAATAACCTCTGCCTCCAGTCTTATTTAATGCTACTCTCCAAGACATTCTGGCTTGCGTACATTTTCCTGAATAAACAGAACTCTGTCTACCTGCAGGGCCTTTGAACATGCTGTTTAAAACACTCTACCCCCACTCTTCCTCTGGCTCTACCAGGTCTCAGTTAAATTTTCACAGAGCAAATACTCCATCTCCCCAGCACCCCAAATTTAAATTAAGATTCTCAAAATTCTCTTGCATTATGTTGCAGTTATTTTCCCTATTTATAATGTTGTATTTATTTGCTTGCTAAATGATTGTGGTATTTTTCCCTCCACCAGATCCTGAGGCAGGGCAGGGTCCATTTCTGTTCATTCATCACTGTATACTCAATGTCTGGAGTAAAACATGGCATAAATAACATCATGTATTTTGGATGGATGATGCCCTTCTTGAATATACACTGTTTCGCTTTTGTATTTACTGTTTTTAATCCTATTTAAAAACTAAGATTAAGTCATTGATAACAGGACTGTCGTGCTTATTTTCAGATATGGAAATTGAAACTCAAAAAAAATTAAGTAATTTCCTTACTATCACACAGCTAACAGGAGACAGAAGTAGAATTCAAATCCAGGTATGTCCAAGGCCGGAGTCTGGACAAATCTTGTTTCTTTTCTTTTTTCCCACTGGTGTCTTTCAAAAAATTATTTATTCGAGTACCAGTCTTGTTTCTTTATACTCTATTTCCTCCCCTCAAGTGTTATTTTGAAGCAAACTCCAGACACATCTTTCAGTCATTAACATATCAGTAAGTATCTCCAAAAGATAAAAATTTTTCTTCAAGGGGCACCTGTGGGGCTCAGTCAGTTAAGCATCTAACTCTTGATTTCAGCTCAGGTCATGATCTCAAAATCCTGAGATCAAGCCCTATCCTGGGCTCCGGGCTCAGCAGGGAGTCTACTTGACATTCTCTTTCTCCCTCTCCTTCTACCCTCTCATCCCCTGCATGTGAGCGCTCTCTAATAAATACATCTTTTACAAAATAGTCTTTTAAAAATACAACCACTATGCCATTCTCGCACATAAAAGAGTTAATAGTCATCTCTGAAAATTATCAAACGCCCAATCTAATCTAATTAGGTTAAGAAAAAAAGGCTTTTCTTGTTCTTTTTTTTAAAACACAGAATGAGGATCCAAATAAAATTTTTTATAGTGCAAGTACTTTTTATTAAAGTGTGTTTCTCTCTTTTTCATTGCAATTATTAGTTGAATAAACCAGGTTATTTGTCCAATATAGTTTCCCGTAATCTGGTTTTTGGTGGTGGCAGTTAAGGTTTTTCTGTTCTCCATCTTTCCTGTAAATTAGCAGCTTAATCTAAAGGCTTGATCATATTAGGTTTGATTCTTTTTTTCTTTTAAAGCAAAACTATTTCATAAACAGTGGTGTGTTCTGCAACAGAAGGCACATGATGTCTGGTTGTCTGTTTTTGCAAGTTTAGCAGCCACTCATGCTCCATGCTTGGATGCATTCATTTATTAAGGTTTGCAAAATGGCCATATTCTAATTCTATCCTTTTTTCATTTTTGGCTGTAAAACTTCTCCAAAGAGGAACTTTTCCTTATCTATTGTTTTCTTCCATCTTATAATAAAAGGCAGGATAAATTCTTTGTTCCTTTTAGTGGAAATCTGGTTGCTAAGGATGCTCAGTGCTATGCGACTGGGTTGGTCACTGTTTCCATAAGTTCAAAGGACAGAAGTAGAATGACTAGACATAGCTAGAGATATTAAACAAACAAAAATATGAGTCCATAGAAATAGTTCCTATTCAAGCTAAGATCAAAGGGGTTTTACTCAATCTCTTCTATTTTACATCTGCATATACTGTTCCTGTGCCAAGAATCCAGGTTCCCAAGGCAATGGAGGAAGCAAAATTAGAATACTGCACAACCATCGTTTGTTTTATCTCACATTACACACGCGTTTCTTGAAATAACAACACCAAGGCTTCTACATAAATATGACTAGTAAAAACAGTTTAATTTTTTTTTTCCCAACTGTGTTTTCAAGGTATAGCCTAGAGTCACTTGGTTGGTTGGTTATACCACCAACTGGATATATATTTAGGTTTATTTATTTCAATGTATTTCAGTGTTAGAGGCTGCTCTTTTAAATTTCCTTTTATAATCATGCTATATGTGCAATCACTAATACTCAATTCTATAGGCGGAAGTTTTGTTCCTTTAAGAACTGTCTATGTAGTTCTTCAATTAAATCTAAATAATAAGGATTATTCAGAGGCTCATTTTATCCCTATCACTTTCCTTCACTCTTATAGGCAGGTGTTCAAAAAAATTTCTACCTTCCCTTCCTTTTTTTTTTTTTAAAGTAAACTCTACCCCAACGTGGGGCTCGAAGTCATGGCCCCAAGATTGAGAGTCACATGTTCTACTAACTGAACCAGCCAGGCATTCCCACTGTACAAATAGATACAAATGGATATCACCAACCTATCATGAGGATGATTATGTGGTGGCACATAGACTTTCTACAGAAATATCTCTCATTCATTTTTACAGCTGCATAGTACTTTACTGTTTAAGTGCACCAAAAGTTATTCAACCAGTTCTCATGGACTGAGTTTTAAAGATCAGTCTGGCTGGTTTCAGTGCTCCCATATAATTTTATATTATATTTATATGTAACTAAGTCTTTTTAAATAAGTAGACTTTTGAAATGTGTCTATTTTGTTGCTTTCTTTTCATATTTTGTTTTTTTAGGTATATTTTCTGGTATTTAGGAAGTTCGTATTTTTATTCTAATGGTAATCTTATATGAATAACTTTGTATTAAATTTCTCTCATCACCTCCCCTTCTTTTTTTAAATCATTTTCTATTGGTTCCCTATCATAAGCAATACTGAAATTAGGTAATTTCTTTTACTGCCTACTTCTCTTCTAGGATCCGAACTGAAATAATATCCTTTAACTCCCAGTTAACTATAATCCGTGAGCTTATTCTACTCTCACATGCTTTCCCCATTTCCCTCTCCACAGTTTAAGAGTCATATCCCTATGGTCAGAAAAACAGCCTTTACTTACTATACTTGCTCCTTCAGGTGTATCATTTAGTGTTCCCCTAGTAAAAAATGTAGCTAATGCTCACCACTAGCCTTTGTGACTGTCCAATCAGCGTGGTTGTCTTAAGCTCTTTCTCGATACAGAGGCTGGCAAACCATGAACCATGGGCCAGACTGTTTGTGGCCTATTTTAATATGACCTTTTGAGCTAAGAATGGTTTTCACATTTTTAAAGGGTTATATATAAACCAATCAAAACAAAAGCTAGATACTCCATAAAAAGATAGGCAACAGAGACTAGCATGTGTCCTACAAAGTCTAAAATATTTACTCTCTGGCTCTTTATCAAAACCCTTTGCTGACCACCACTCAGAGAGAGTAGTGGGAGATGGACCTTAGGAAGGAAACAATATTTGAGTTCCTAGATTTAGTAAGATTGTCTATATCTGTTATACTTGGAAGTCGGCTTGGTGGGATATAAAACCCCTGTGCTTTCTTTGAGTAACTTTAAAATGTGATTCCATTTTCTTCTGGCATAAAACACTGTTGTCAGAAAGTGTGTTGACAGCTTCATTTTCTTCCATTTAAAGTGCCGGGTCTTTCTGCCGACTATCCCTGAACTACCATCTCCTTATCTCTGTGTTGGTACCGGTGGCCCAAAGCACAGAAATGTGCTTTCCACATGCAGTTTTGACTCTTTTTTCTCTTCTTCTTAATTTTAGGAAAGTTTTCTTGAAGTACAGCTTTTAGTAGTTTTCCTCCTTTTTAAGGGATTCCTATTTTATAGTTGTTGGATCTTGGCCTATATTCTTTAGTTACTGTCTCTCAAAGCCTTTTCCTTTCATTCCTTTTTGCTTTCAAGTTTTTTACTTTTCATATTCCGTTACTCTTAAGGCATTATATTTATTTACTTAATAAATACTTGTGTACAGCTGACATTTCTAAAATGATTCTTTTATTTAAGAAAAATATCAATTTTTTAAATAATTCTGTTATGTTTTTCTGTTTTATCTTTTTTTAAAGTTTTATTTATTTATTTAACAGAGATCACAAGCAGGCAGAGAGGCGGGCAGAGAGAGAGGGGAAAGCAGGGTCCCCACCGAGCAGAGAGCTCGATGTGGGGCTCGATCCCAGGACCCCAGGATCATGACCTGAGCTGAAGGCAGAGGCTTAACCCACTGAGCCACCCAGGCGCCCCTATCTTTTTTTTTTTTTTTTTTAAAGTAATCTCTATATCCAACATGGGGCTCGAATTCACCACCCTGAGGTCAAGAGCCACCCATTCTGCTGACTGAGCCAGCTGAGCACCTGTTTTATCTTGTATGATTTTCTTAGTTTCTTTTAGTTATTTGGAAAGGTTATTAAATAGTTTTCATCTATTTTATGGGTACATCGCATGCTTTCATTATCAGTACAGATATTCTTATTCTCTTAGTCTCTTTTTTCTTCTACCTTTGCACGGCATTTGACTGACATTCTCTTTTGCTCATTTCTAATGAAGTTAGTTTTTTTTTTTTCCTGAAGAGTTTATTTATCTGAGAGAGAGACAGCATATGAGTTAGAGAGTGAGAGAGAACACCAGTTGGGGGGAGGGGCAGAGGAAGAAGCTGACTCCATGCTGAGCAGGGAGCCCCATGTGAGACTCGATCCCAGCACCCCAGGATCATGCATGACCTGAACCAAGAGCAGACATCAACTCATTGAGCCACTGAGGTTCTCCTGAAGTTAGTTTTCTTAACACATTAGGAGGGAGAGGTAGGTCAAGGTAGCACTTTTCTAGTTTCAGGACTCTAGGGCTATAGTATGAAGCGTTCCTAAATATAGTCATGCCCCTTTTGGGATCTCATGGCTCTCTTCTCTAACCCTACATTTATCTGAATTTTCTTTTTCTTTGCTTAGTGTCCCTGACCTCCTCTGTGGGCTTATTTCTAGTAGCTTCACCTTAGTGTGGGGCTTGGCCCTCAAGGAAAACTTGAGCTGTTTAGTTTTAAAGGTTCATGGGGCTCACAGTCTAGAACTCCTTCAGCTCTTCCAGCAGACAGCTTACGTTCAACCACGAATTAGAGAATGCAAAATCCCTAGTGGTTTCACATTGCTTTCCTCAAACTGGTCTTTCCAGAGAGCCCATTCTGGCTACTTGGGGGTCCTCCTGTCCTCAGATCTCTCAGATTTCTCTTTGGGTCCTTCTAGTTCCTCCCATACACACAGTGATCTTGTAGCTCTCGGTAGTCCGGGTTTGACGTGGCCACCATGCACTCTAGCTTGCTGCAGATGTTAGTGTGAGTGAGTGAGTGCTGATGCATTCTATCTGCTGTTTCCGTAGGGAAATTTCAGGAAACTAAAAAACTGTAAAGCTGGGTCTGTCTTCCAAGAATTCTCCTCACAAAGCTGATACTCTCAACCACTCTCCATACCGACTCTAAGTTAAAGGCCCTTTCACTACGTGAGATTCAAATGAAAACCTCCCAAAATTTTTACGATGCCTTCTCAGAGAAGCCTTTTATTTGCAGCATTCTATAAACCATAAGCTGATTTATCTTATGTATAAATATGTCCATCACTCAGTGCTATCTACAAATGTCTGTCTCAAATCCTTAAAGAAAGAAACGGCACCATGATTCTCTATTTCTTACTGAGCTCTTCCTGTGCTGGCCCGCTACTGTTCTGTAACCCTAGGGCGCACTATTCACACTATATTCCAGGCTGTGTTTTAGGGGACATTGTTCACACAGAATATGATGTGGGTGGAGTCCCCTCTGATTGTGCATTCCCACAATCCTATACAAATCCGTTTCTATCTGCCCAGTGTATCCTTACAGAAATGATGGAACCAGAGAACACTAATGCTAAGGAAATCACACTCAAAAATCTACCTCAAGCTAGATTTTATTTTTATTTTTTAAAGATTTGTCTATGTATTTTAGAGAGTGAGAGACAGCATGCACGCAAGAGCACGGGGCGGGGGCAGAGACAATCTCAAGTAGACTCTGGGCTGAGTACAGAGCCCAACACAGGGCTTGATCTCAGGACTCTGACAATCCCATCTAAGCCAAAATCAAGAGTTGGGCGCTCAACCAACTGAGCCACCCAGGCTTTCCTACTTCAAGATACACTTCAAAGGCAAAGAAATCAAGGGTCAGGATGATGAAATAAGTTGCCCAAGCTCACAGCAAATTAAAGGTAAAAAACACAGAGCACAGGTCTTCAAATTCCCAGGCTGTTGCTGTACCTAAAATTTTTCTGATTTCTCCTCAATCAGCAGTGGTTCAAGACAATTATCGGTGTGATCCAGATCATCTCCTTCCCGGCCTCAATACCCTGAATTTTTGAGATGTGAACACCACGCTGCCAAGCTCCAGGAGGCTCCTTCCTCAAGCCCTCTGGCCTCCCTGTTCCATCTTGCTAGAACACGTCTTCTGAGTAGCCACCCGACTTGTCTTTGCTCAAATGCTACCTTCTCAATGAGGCAAGCACCCCACTGTCCATGCATTTACACTGCTAACTTCCCATTGCCAGCACTCTCCATCCCTTCATCCTGCTTCATTTTCCCATGGGACCTTCTAACATTTCATTCATTCATTCACCCGTGCTGACAGTCATTAGACATTGCTCTTCATTAGAACATAGGCTTCACGAAGGAGGAGATTTTTATCTTTACTGGTATCTTCACAGGGAAGAGGGAAGTACCTAAAAAAATAGTAGTAGCTAACAACATGTGGGATTAAAGAATAAGGAATTTTAGAAACCATATGGAGTGTGTTTATACATGCATTACTCTTTTGTGGCTGTTACTATCAACTGTTAACCTGGAGAGTGTTAGTAATGATATGATAGAGCACTTACAATGGGTAAGGGAAATTCAGTACTTGGAATTGGTTAACGAGCAGAAGCACTACTCATAATGAAACAAAAAAGTTACTCTTATCTGAATTAATGAGCAGTGTAAAACAACTTCATAAGAGAGATGGTCCTTAATTATTAAAGGCTCAGTACCTTTTAGCCTTAGAATATGACCCTAAAAAGGATGCCATTAATTCAATCACAAGAATGGTCAGCTGGCATTGCATATTCCAGAAAAAAAAAGACAGGTTTGAGAGCAACACAATACTCTCCTCGTGACCTCAATCAAAATGCAAACTTGAGGTCATAGAAGATACCAGGTGAAAGATTACAGGGCCCTCACATGCGTGAAAATAATTAGCCATGCCCCAGTGATTACTGAACAAACAGGCTAAGTAATTTCATTTCCCTGGCACCAAATGCATCTAAGGACTGAATTTAGTTCTTATAGGTCAACTTTCCAAAAATAACTGCTTTGCTGTATTAACAAATGAAGAAAATAAATTCCAATCATGAAAAAGCCTCTAATAATGGTCAAAGCACAAATTAAACTGCCTTTCTACTTTCCTACATGTACCATTTCTCATGACTGAGATCTCCAAATTCACATCTCAGAAACTCAGGTAATCCATGAATAAATTAATAAATAATTTAGGTTTGACTCCCTCTGTTGTTAATGGAATCTTCTAATAGCTGAAGTCTAGATAGATCTGATGCTCTCTTGTCTGTCCTTGCATTTGTAAGGTGATCCTCAAATGTTCTTGTGAAGATTAAGAATTTTCCAGAAATCCACAAAATTTCCAGAAAAACAGGCAGAGCTGAATTCTCAAATATAATTTGTTTTCATAAATTTAATCAACTATGGAAAGAGCTGAATTTCTACTCATACAATGAGTAAGATTACTGGTTTTTCAGGGTCTTATTTAGAGAAACAAAAATAAAGTGCCATTTATAAAACATTTGCAGCTTTGACTATAATCAACTGTAATAATAAGATACCAGCTCAAAAAAATTCTTTTCATTTAAACCCCTTTTGTAATACTGCTTTTTAATAACCCTCATAATAGCCGAATTAAAGGACCCCAACAGAAATCATTCATCCCACATAAAACAAACATTGCCTTTTCTTCTTAGCTTTGTTTTACAAGCTACATTATTTCCAGATGACGCTTGAGGGGACTATGGTTTCAAGAATTAGATGCTTAAATAGACAGCTGCTTTCTATTTGCCATGTAAATCAAGGATATATCAAAGAAAATTCCAAATAGTAGACTTCTTTTCTTCCTATTCGGAACTACCAACTCAGGCAGAAAGGGAGATAGAGAAATCAATAAAAATTTGAGCAAATGGAAAATTAAAATTAGGATTTCTTAAATAAATAAAAGAAAATTTGGAGACTGTCAGGAAAAGGTATTTTCATATAAGCTCTGCACAGCAGCAGGTAAGAATTTTTTCAGTACAACAGGAAGGGGAAAACACTGTGATCACTAGTTTTTACAAATATATCACACAGAGCTACTGAATTTAATATGCATGGGTTTTCTGTACTCTTTAAACTTTGCTTAGAAAGTTAATTAATCATTGCCAGATTTCAATGCAAACACATCCCATTTCCTTTTATAAGCCAGAGGAAAGAAAATAAGGGTTATTTAAGTATTTCTGATGATAATTTTTCTTAAAAAAAATCCTTAAAAAGAATATTCTGCCATACTCCTTAAGAACAGATATAGGACAAATTTCCTCTTGAGGAATAAAGAAATGGGAATTATCTTTCCCTCAACAGAGGTGTGTTTTCTAAAAACAAAGAATTTTTTCTAAACAAGAAGGGAATCCTTCGACTAAATATTGTCCTTAGAATCCTAAGAACATTTCTGAAACTCGTAATTCAGAAGTGTACTTAAAGATTTTTTTTTTTAAATTTAGAAGTATACTTAAAGCCAAGTTATAATACAACCTAGAAAACCAGTCTGATTATGTTAAAGTCAGGTCCAGTTTATAATTAAAGTGGTGGTGGCAGAGGGGGGTTGTTCACTTGCTAGAAGCTTTATTTATTTGAATTTTAAAATCAACTGTTGTAAGGAAGAAACTTCCTGGGATCTAATCAATGTGGGGCTTGAGACCTATATGAAATCAAAACAGTTGTTTCTTTTTTTTTTTAAGATTTTATTTATTTATCTGGCAGAGAGAGAGCACAAGCAGGGGATGCAGCAGAGGGAAAGGGAGAAGCAGGCTTTCTGCTGAGCTGGGAGCCTGATATGGTGCTCGATCCCAGGACTCTGGGATCATGACCTGAGCTGAAGGCAGGTGCTTAACTGACTGAGCCACCCCAGCGCCCCAAAGCAGTTGTTTCTTTTAGAGATGTTCACCAACCTTATTCAGAAGATTTGGTCTTTTTTTTTTTTTTTTTTTTTTTAAACACAGCAGTTTCTACATTATGAAAGTAACTACAAAGATCTTGATTCAAATTTCATGATCTTTCTTGAAGATTTGGTTGATCCTAGAGCTGGATTAGAGGAAATACCTGATGACTTAAAACATCTTGAAAGTCTCAAAGGAAAAATAAACCAACACAAAATCACCAACACTTGTGATTTTCTGTCTTTTGGTGACAGTCATCTTGGTGGTATAAACGTCACCGTGGCTGAAATTTGCACTTTTTGACCATGACATTGAGCATCTTTCAATGTGGTTACAGGTTACTTGTATTGTCTGCTTTGGAGAAATGCCTATTCTGTTCCGTTGCCCATTTTCTTTTTTAATTGCTCTCTTGCATCACAGTCCAACAGGGTACCCAGTTGGCTTTCAGGGAGATGATTCAGGGGTCCATGCACTGCCATATTGTTGGACCCTGGAGTCTCACACCAGATTTCCTGCATCCAGCCAGCACGTGATGAGAGACATGTGGAAGATAGCTCGGGGTGGTGGTGGCGTGGGGTGGTGGTGATGATGACATCACTTCTGCCTACATCCCACTGACTATAGCTGGTCTGATGCTCCCGCAACCACCAGACAAAAGCATGATGGAAAGTAGTGCTTAGCTGTGTAATTAGGCAGAGATGGGACTGGTGAGCAACCCAATCACTGGCTCACCCAAGGCCTCGTGGGACATCTGGCATTCAGGAGGATGGCTGACCGACTAGAAAAATGCCAGTGCAAGCCACTGCTTTGATCTTGGTGGCCACTCTGGTGTGCTTCACCTTAGGGGCTCTGGGACACACTCAGCCCTGGTATATTTCTAAGATCAGGGAGCATGCTGAAAAGTGAGGGCCTCCCTTTGGGGTTGAGATTCACCCTTTGGTGCCAAATAACAACTGAGGTGTCCCCAGACAGATTAAAGACGCCTCCTCATGTTTTGCTGCTCAACTATGAGTTTACGGTGGCTTCCGTTGTCTCCCCCTCTACTGATGACATAGCTCTCCTGAAGGAAGACTTCCCCATCACCAGAGGGCACGCACACATCTTCGTCTCCTGAGCTGGCTTCTGTTGTCCCAGAATCCCTCTCCCAAACATGAACTGCACAGCGTAACTGCAGTAGCTAATGCTTACTCAACACTTGCTATGCACCAAGGTTCCTCCCTGGACTTGTTCATTCATTTAATCCTGACAACAACCCTGGGTAGTAGGTTCTACTGTCACTCCCATTTAACAGATGGGGCAATTGAGGCCAGGAGAGGCAAAATGATCTGCCCAAGGCCAGACAGCTATGTAAGATACATAAATTACAGAACCAGGTTACAAAACAGTCACCATTTTTTAAAAATTGGACTATCTGTCCTTTGTGTCTGAGCTATTAAGAATTCTTTACATATTATGAATACTAACTAGTCCTTTATTGGATATAAGATTTGTAAACATTTTCTCCCATTCTGTGGGCTGTCCTTTCACTTTCTTGATGGTGGCCTTTGAAGCTCAAGAGTTTTAAATTTTGATGAAGTCTAAGAGTTGTCTGTTTTTATTTTGTTACCAAAGATTTACTCCCATATTTTCTTCTAAGGATTGTACAGTCTCTGCTCTTACATTTAATGGCTATGGTCCATTCTGAGTTAATTTTTGTGTATGGTGTGAGCACCTATCACATGCCAGACATTGTGCTGGACACGAGAAACCCAAGGGCGATGACATGCTGTTTTCACCTCTATGCCTTATTCAAGAAGCATAACCCCAGACTGTTTTCCCACTTCAATCTCTCCTTTCAAAATACTACCTGGCTCAAAATGCAATTCCTTGCCATGAACACTGGGACAATTCCTTCCCTACTTCCCCCAAACTGTTCTCTCCCTTTTCCGAAAACCCCCAAGTCTGGTTACAGACCTCTTACAAAATTTGTCATACAGAACTGTATGTAGCCACTGAGAATCCCTGTGTATAGGTGCTAGGCCCTCTTTGTTTTTATCTCTCACACCATGCTAAAGTAATCCTCAAACAGAAGTTTTAGCAACATCCTGATTAATGCCCCCATCACTGGAATAAACGCCCAAAAGTGATTCCTTCAAAAGTAACAACATCTAAAAGGAACGGTTTTAACAAAGGCAAATTTCATCGTTTCTAACTCCTTGGATATGACAGCTCATTCCAGATAGCCATTCCCATGTTCTAGCAATGTTCAATGTTAAATGATAGAGGCTGTCTATTCCAGCCTCTATACCCCACAGGAACATCTCCAAGTGATAGTCTCACCCAGAACCAACACTGAAATACAAGAAGTATTATGTAGTACGTATGCGCATTTATGACTGTGTATGTAAAAGAAGTGTTTTAACGCTAGCTCAGTAAAGGCACACACGTGTAAAACAAACAGCTGAAGATATTTTTCAAGATTACCTATCCATCAACTGTTTCAGTCAAATGAATTTAAGATTAAAGAGTACACACTAACAAGGAGTCTTAAAAATATAACTGCCTAAAATACAAGGGAGGAAAACTGGAAAATCCCTGAATTCGAGTTTTCTTGTTATGTGCAATGAGTTCAGAATATCTTGTAATATATTTCTGAAGAAATAAATGTCTAAAAGCAAATATAAATGAGATAAAAGACTCTGAATAAGAGTTATTGGTTCAGGGTGGCTCAGTCAGTTAAGCATTTGACTCTTGACTTCAGCTCACGTCATGATCTCAGGGTTATGGGATCAAGCCCTGTGCTGGGCTCTGCAGTCAGCGGGGTGTCTGCATGGGATTCTCTCTCTTCCGCCGTCTCTCCCCCACCATTTGCTTGAAGCCTGTGCATGAGCTCCCTCTTTCTCCAAAATAAATAAATAAATAAACCTTAAGAGTTATTGGTTCAAAAGGTTAGGTCAAATGGCATACTCCAGGTTAGCAATATTTTAGGATTCCATGCCGAGGATAAGCCATCAAGACTTGATCAAAACAAATTTCAAACACATGGTGCTTGCTCTTTAGGAAGTTAGAATTTAAGATAGCGAAGTATTAGATCAAGTAGAGGTCGAACAACCTGTTTTATGTATACTGAACTAAAGGAAAGAATACTACAACTACCCTTTGAACAAGAAAGCAGCAATTTAAATATTTTTTTAAAGCCATCGCTATACTCACTGTGGGGCTCAAACCCATGACCTTGAGATCAAGTCACATGCTCCACCAACTGAGCCGGCCAGGTGCCCCAGAAAAGAAGCAGTTCTGACATAAAGATCATACACAAATTAATGAGAAAATATAGAATTCAGCTTAAAAATTACACATGTCCCCTGCATGTGAGAAACTATCTTTTTTGACTAGGGAAACAACCAAACCACTCAAATTTAATGTCTTACAGATATAATTTAGATCTGAAACTCTGCAGTTTCGGACGCCTGAAAGAGTAGTGGAGGTGTGGACATGGAGCTTCATCCTCATCAATTAATTGGTTAATATTTAGCCTACTTTTTTCAGCCCAAGACAGAACAGACTCATGCCTTCAAAGTACACTCAATCCTACCGAGAGAGAAGAATATCACAGACAAAAAACAAGCATAGGATATGAAGCAGCATATATTTACTTATTCCTTCTGCATGTGTGTGCATGGATGTTTGTGCACATCTGTGTGAGTGTGCTTGTGTGTCTGTGTGTGTAACAGATCATATATTCCACTGGTTCTGAAGTATTTTGGTCTCAAGACCCTTTTATATTCTTGGAAATCTCTGATGCTCTCAAAAAAACAATTTTTATGTCGATAATATGTATTGGTATTTATATTATGAATTAAAACTAAGAACAATTTAAAGCACGAGAATACACAAGAACATGTTCTGTGAGCTGCCAATGAAACGATCACTCACCATGAAGCCTCTGGACAACTCTACTGTTCAGTCACAGGTAAAGGAAAGTAAAAATGAGAACTTAGAGAACCACTGGAATGTGTGTGTGGACACATACACACAGACACATATACAGAAGTTAGTAACATGGGTGCCTGGGCTCAGTGGTTAAGCTGCTGCCTTCGGCTCAGGTCATGATCCCAGGGTCCAGGGATCGA
Source organism: Mustela putorius furo (assembly GCF_011764305.1). Lineage (NCBI taxonomy): Eukaryota > Metazoa > Chordata > Mammalia > Carnivora > Mustelidae > Mustela > Mustela putorius. The sequence goes on from NW_025422010.1 coordinate 42,109,321, forward strand.
GTCCCGCATCGGGCTCTCTGCTCAGCAGGGAGCCTGCTTCCCTCTCGCTCTCTGCCTGCCTCTCTGTCTACTTGTGATCTCTCTCTGTCAAATAAATAAATAAAATCTTAAAAAAAAAAAAAAGAAGTTAGTAATGTTATACTTGCTTAGCATTCAATGATAAACTCTTAGCTGCTATTTACATTCTAGCTGATTTTTCTGATTCTGTCTCCATCTTTTTGGTTGCATCTTTTTAGCTTATGTCCTTGCAATTACTGTTTAAAATTAGATGGCAGAGTCAGTCCTTTAGAAAGGTTCCCAGGTTGGTTGATGATCAAAGGACAATATAAGGGGCACCTGGGTGGCTCAGTGGGTTAAAACCTCTGCCTTCAGCTCAGGTCATGATCTCAGTGTCCTGGGATTGAGCCCTGCATCGGGCTCTCTGCTTGGCAGGGAGCCTGCTTCCTCCTCCCTCTCTCTGCCTGCCTCTCTGCCTACTTTTGATATCTCTCTGTCAAATAAATAAGTAAAATCTTTAAAAAAAAAAAAAAAAGGACATTATAATTTGGTTCCTTATGGTTCTACCTAGAATAAGACTTAGATTCCTCTTATCCTAAATACTTGCCAAGATGATTGTCAGAAATTAGGGGAAAAAAGCTTAGAGGACACTGTAACAATATTCGTAATTTAAAAACCACAGGTATAGGTTTAAAACACAATTACAGCTCATTTATTATTTTTGTTTTACTTTATATATTCAGGTCTGTCGTACATGACTCAAGTGGCTTAAAAAAAAAAAAAAAAGATGTGGAAAGATTCTCCTTTAGCAATTCTCCCCTGCTCTAGTCACTGAATTCACTTTTAGGAAACCCTAAAGACAGCAAAGTGCAGTCACGTGGCTGGATGGACTGCCCGTGCTTTCCCAGACGTCTTTACCGCCCCCGGAGAGAGACTGCAGAAACAGCTCTCCCTCTCTGTGCTCAGCATTCTCTCTCCCAAAGAGGACTTGAGTGCAGTTTTTGTTTTATTTCCCCTTCAGCAGCCAGTCCCCTCATTATCTAGAACTTGGTGGAAGGCTTCAGGTCTCCCCTGAGCAGTCCCACCAAACAAGGCCGTACTGAAGGATGAACACTCATGCTTTTTTAACTTGCTATTTGTTTTCTCTGTTACTCAACGGACTTGTGAATTACACAGTACAATGAGGATAAGTGTTTTCTTAATAAACTCAGAAAGCTCCAGGCAGACTGAGAGTACTCTGTGTATTACAGTGAGAAGAACACATGATTATTTTTGAGCACTTATTCAAACCCATCTGATCCCGGTGGGAAAGGACAGTCACGGCTTGGATAGAAGTGACCTCTTATGCCGTCAGGGACCCACTGCAGCATTTCGACCCTTTCCTTTCCATCTTTTACAAATATGTGGTCTACAGCATGAGTCCAGAACACAGAGTTTTATGTGGCTGTTGGCAGAGACGTTTAATTACGATTTCCAGGGAGGGGAAAAAAGGGAGAAACATTTTGTTTTCTCAGTTAATGACCAATTTCAAAGAGAATGACAGTGGGAACATGGCTTCAAATACACAGATCACTTACAGTGTTTTGCACTGTGGGAATGACAAGGGAACACGCTCAGTTATGATTAAAGAAAACACACAGCAGCACTGACTTCTCTCGTCCCCACATGGCTAAGTGGCAGGAAGGACCCCGCCGCCATCACCACTAACGAATCAGGGCGACCCACCCTCTGCAATGAACTCTGAGGAAAGGCGGCAAAATTCGAGTTCATTAGCCCATCTGGAGTCTGTTGTGATTCGTAAAGTCTCTCACACACAAATGTTAAAATAAGGACTGTCCAGATTCTACGTAGAATTTTCTGTGTATTTCTATGAACCAGATACTTTAAAAAATTCATTTTTACCTAGTGAAAATGTAATGCAAGAACAAATCAGCAACTTAAAAACTATCAGGTTCAATAGTAGAACTGGTGTGTCTGTTAGGGGCTTAACCTGTCCTTTCATTGCATAATCACTTTCATGACTGGCGGATACCATTAAATATGATCCATTTTCTCAAAGACATAGTGATTTTCTGGTCTCCCATTACAGGAGAATGCTGCTAGCACACCCTCAACACTAAATACATTCAACACATTTTTGTGGAAGAAATGACACAGGAGTGCTATGTAAGCAAATGATAATTATATAAAAATAACAAAACATTCCTAGAGGAATTGAAGGGGTTTTTTTTTCTTTTCATTTTTGGAGAGGGAAGGGTAGAGGGAGAGAGAATTTTAAGCAGGCTCCACCCACAGCACGGAGCCTGATGCACGGCTCGATTTCACAACACCGAGATCATGATCTGACCTGAAATCAAGAGTTGGATGCTTAACGGACTGAGCCACCCAGGCATCCCTGAATTCAAGTTCTTAATAAACGCAATCCCCACAGCCACTCAGAGGCCCCAACTGAGGTTTTCAAGGAATGATTAGGAAGAAATATTTTTCTTATAACAAGTTCCGGCTCGGATATTATGCTAATTTTTAAAAAGTTGAGAATATTCAGTTAGCAGGAAAATAATCAAAGATACTTTTTTTTTTTTTTTTTTTTTTTGGTAAAAGAGAAGTCCTTTGGAATTACACACTTAATACCTTCATGGGAATGACAGGTCATCACATCACACGCATACACGAAAATAAATAAAAGGGAAGAAAAACAGCACGAGTTGGGCTGCGGCTGCACCCAGCCATCTCTGTTTATCAGCGACCGCTATCGGGACTGGAGGCCGTTCCCACAGTCTCGTATCAGCACAGCCATTTAGAAATGAAACAAACCACAGGAAACAGAACAAGTCGCCGGCTGTCTGGTATGCATCACCACTTCAAACTCCGAACTTAAAAATTCTCTCATGAAGTACTTAAGTATCAACCCACTGAGAGTTGTCCTTGTTAGAACTCGATGGACTACTTCTGTGGTCTGTGACAAGATAATTTTTAGCATCCTCATCCGAGCCATGTTCCAAAATGTAAGGAAGGTCACGGACAGTGGCACTGCCTGAAGGGACTCCTAATATTCTCCTTCCTGTTATTCTAGACCACTCATGCCTGTGCCGCTCCCATTCCACTCTGCTGTCATTCTCTGAGGTGAGGTGGGAATAAGTTCTTTATCTGTCAAGTGGATGAAACCATGGCAACACACGAGTGCTGTACCCGCTGACCGTGGCTCACAGGACCAGTGTGGCGCACTGAGCTGAGCGGAGCCACTGAAGAGTGTCTCTCCCTGGAACGGAGAACTGGGGCTTCAAGACTGGTCAGGTGGCTAACGATACGACACTCCCAGGGCGAGAGGAAGGCTGGAGTGGCTATTTTAGGTCCAAGTCAACACATAGGGAAATCTGGCCAATCGAGAATAATAGCTCAAGAGAAAAGCGGAAGCAAAGGAACCAGAGCCTAGAAACCGAAGAGCCTCAAAAAGACAGGATGTTATTGAATCCAAAAGCTTCTCAAGTTCAGGTTCTGGTTCTCTGTGAAATCCAGCCCCTGTACCCCCGCCCCTCGAGTTCAGTGACAAACCTCTGCATGTTTTCTGTGAAACCACTCCTTTTGCTTCCATGGAACTAGTTTGAGTGGGTTTCTTGCCTGAGGTAACAAGGGTCCTAATTATTAACAGTCACTGGCTTAGGGTTGACTTTCTTTAACCACTTGTTAATAATCACTTAAAAGTTTTCCCATTGATGTGAGACAGCACTCCTTTATCTGCATATTAGAGGCACCAAGATCATAGTCAGACCTTGAGAACAGAGATCGTTACTTATGAGCCTTACAATGAAAGGAAAGCTTGTTACTGACAATGTAAGGTTAACTACTTACGTAATCTGGTAGAGGAACATCGTTGGCACTCAGTGACCCTCTCAAGGACTGTGTGGCTTGTTCCAGAACTTTGTTGTGTTTTTTAGACAGCAAGGAAAACAAACTGAAAGAAACAAAAAACAAAAAAAGAGAGAAATAAGTGTCTCCTTTTCTGGGTTTTATACGGTATTATAGTTCTGCGGAATGTCATATTCTAAAATACACATGTATGATTTTTTTTTCTTCATACCTGTGTTAACAGCAGGATCAATGATACCATCGATATAACAAAAAAATAAAGTGAGGAGAATGTTTAAATTACAGGGATTCAAAAGAATAAAAAAAAAAGTTTGACAGCTTAAAATACTACTGCAAACATAGGAGAATTTTCCAGTATCGAGGAAAGAATAGTGGACAGAGATTCAGACAGACTAAGGGGCACTGGGCTTCCTGAGTCACTCTGAGGGCAAGCTATGACGAGCCCCTTAGACGTGTACCTCAATTTCCTCATCCTTCAAAGAAGCGTATTGGATTAAATTATTTCTCTAGGATAAGAGAGTCAATCACTTTCTATCACAGCTTTATCTTTAAGATTTCCACTTCTGGTCATGATGGACTAACTGGCCCCAAATTAACCTTCCTGCTATTAATACCTTAAAAAATGGACAAAAGATATGAAATGACTTTTCAGCTGGTGTACAACATCTGCAGTGCAGGACTGGGATCCCTAGAAGAGAGTAACTGCCTAAAGAACGTTCCAGACTGGGACCCAGGGAGTGCACAGCAGCAGCATCGCGAGCTGAAAAGCCAGAGGGGTCAGGGCTCGGCGCTGTGTGGCAGGTGGAACCTGTAGGCAGATTATTCGACTGGGGAGAACTCCAAGAGGGAGGTCCAGAAACCTGCTCAAGAGTCTTCTCCACTTGAGGTTCAGTTTTGTTTTACCTTCCGAGGTTAAAAGTAAACCTTACACTTTCTGCTCACACCCACTGCCATGATGCACAGGTAGCTACTATGTACCAGCACTTTATTGTCTGTGATCCCAGAAGTGTTAAAGATGGCAAGGCTATACACACACATGCATCTTTTTTATTTCACCCAATGTGTACTGTTCCATACTTCACACTTTTTTCATTGAACAATATAGTCCTTGATCCATTCAGTAAATGTTGAGGGCCAGGAATGGACATATAAGCATATGGATATACTATAGTTTATTTATCTTTAGCCCATTATTAATCAATCATTGCAACATTTCCAGTTTTTTTTTTTTTAAAACAGCACTGTGATGAACACCCTTGTATATAATTTTTTAGCATATTGAAGTGAGACTATGTACAGGATAAATTCCTTGAAGTAAAATTGCCAAGTAAAAGCACAACGGAATAGGACAGTGAACTGCATTAGCCGTATACATTTCAAATATACAAATTATTTTGTAAATGATGAAAATAAAAGGCAAAAAATTGTTGGGGTTGTGTACAAAGCATATTTACATGGAAATGCATAAAGAAAAAAATTACTAAGGTTCTTTTAATTTGTTAGCAGCACATTTGAGGAAAAAAGGGAATTTCAGGAGCTTTTTTGAGGCCAAAGGAACTTTGATGGTCAGTTCTTGCACAGGGCGTGGCAAGTCTCAGAGGCATGAACTGATGCCCACATAAAAATGGAAAGCACTAAAAATGCTTGGAAGAAGTACGCTTCTTGGTATTAGTTAGAAGGGGTGCAAGTGAAGACAGACAGCGGCCTTTGTTGAGTTTACAAAATACCAGCAACCTGGGGTTCTGTCTATGTCCCCACAGCGTCCCTTCAGAGGATAGCAAAGGTAATCCATGGTCCCTTCCATCAAAATTGAAGAGAATTCTTAAACAAGTTGTAGGAATCAAAGCAAAAAGGATCTGAAATTGTTTCCTCAGGAGAAGAAAGGCTAGTTTTGTTTATTTTCAAAGAGAATACTAACAATCCACTTTCCTTGTTAGAAGAAGACAAAACAAGGAAGTAAGACTCAGTTCTAACGTAAGCTCTTTCATTTGGGTATAACAGAAAATCTGACTGGTGAGGGCCGAAAATGTTGACTGGTCCACCTCAAGGAGCTGTAGCTACTGCTCCCAGCTGTTCCTAAGAAAGCTGGTGTGGGAACAGCTGATTTGAGGCCACTTCAAGTTTCCTATCACGAATGAGAAACAGCATTCACACTTGACTTCAAGCTGTTATTCTCCTACAACTTAAGAGGCTTTTCCCTCAGGTCTTAAATCTAAAGAGCTTTCACTACTATATATATATATATATATATATATATTTATTTTTTTTTTTTTTTTTTTTTTTTAACATTCTAATTCTGGCTCGCATTTAACTTTTTTTTTTTTTAAGATTTTATTTAATTATTTGTCAGAGAGAGAGCACAAGCAGGCAGAGGGGAAGGCAGAGGCAGAGGGAGAAGCAGGCTCCCGGCTGAGCAAGGAGCCCTATGCAGGACTTGATTCCAGGAACCTAAGATCATGGCCTGAGCCGAAGGCAGCGGCTTGACCCACTGAGCCACCCAGGCATCCCCGCATTTAACTTTTTAAGGCAAAAGGACCTAAATGTATATGAGATGTGGCTTGTAAATTGCTGGGAAAAGTAACTTCTGGTGAAAACTTTGCAATCAAACTACGAGCCCCCTTAGCTTACTGCCAGTTAGAGCGAATGGTAGAGATGTATGGTGTTTGCGTGTAAAGGGGTAATTCTGAGCAAAACTGGCTTTCAAGTGTACTATCCACTCAGGATATCGCTGCCAGAGTCCTTGTTTTTTAATCTTAGAAAAAGACTAGATTTTTCTTTTATACAAGTATGTTCACTACAAATTGGTTTAGCAATGAAAAACTGAAAATCAGAACGCTGATGAACAGCATGGGTTAATACTGCGGGCGAGTCCTGTAAGGAAACCTACAGAGCAATGGAAAGTTATCCGAGGCTCTGTGCCACAGTAAGGATAAAACTCCAAAACAAGGGTATTTTACATGCAAGGATTCTAGTGGAAGAATGCAGCCAAAGTAGTATTACTTACATAGTGTATTAAAAATGCAAAAATGATATTACCGATCCTCTACAGATAAAACATGAAATAATAAACCATATGGAAATGATAAATACTATATTTAAGACAGCCATTCTTCACTGAGAAAGGGAAGGAAATGAGATCAGAGAGGAAAAAAATAAGGGATTTAGCTCTCTCTCTGAATCTTTCTCTCATTCTCTCTCTAAAATGTTGTTTTTGTTATGCTGGGTATATACATAGGGGATTGCTGTATTACTCTATCTCTTTGATATATGCCTGAAATATTATATACATTTTTAAAAAGTGGAATAAAAAGAATACACTAACCTGAAGAAAACAGAGCCCCTGCGAACAGCCAGCATTTCAGAAAGGAGCATGAGGATAGACTCTGCATGGTTAGTCCTACATGAGATACGCTCAGAAAACCACCAGCTGCTTTTGGAAAGGGCTGCCGTTCGGGGCTCACAGGCAGCAGCAGGAGACGAGGCCCAAACAGAGATGGTTTAGGACGGACTGTGAAGGACCCATTAGGGCACACTGCAAGCCCTGGACTTGACTCAACATGGAGAAGCAGCTAAAGGAACATTAGTCTTACAAAATGACAAAAGCCCAAGGAGCTGAAATCTAAGGTGGTAAGAAAAAGAAAAAGCCTGTAATTCCGAAATCGGAGGACATGGTGGGTTTCCAGAGTGCGCTGAGGGAACACAGAGGAAGGCTCGGTGCCTGTCCCAGGAAATCTTCCCAAGGGGCTTGCTGGTGGGGACACGTACGGGGCAGGGAGAGTATGGAACTCAGAAAGGGAAATGGTGTGCCCAGGGGCTCAGAGAGGCTCAAGCGAAGGAGTCCCATGGCTGAATGATGTGAGTCCACGGGGTAAGGGCGGCGAGAGAGAAAGCACAGCAAGACAGCGACGCGCCTGTTACAAAAACCATGTTACGAGGTTTGCATCTCCACCCAAGTCACTGAGGCAGGCAGTAAGTCAAACATTTACCAAGAACCTATGATGTGTGGGGCAATGTGCAAAATGCCCGGCAGACAGTGACAAGCAAGGGCAGCGCGGTCTTTGTCCTGCCCTCCTGGAGGGGTGGCTGGTTGGGGAGGACAAACGTACACAGAAGGTTCTACTGTCTGAGCAGGGAGGGCCGGTGGGATGCAGATGAGGCTGCCCAGCTGCCCCTGGAGACAGGAACAGGAAGGCATGGCTGGAGGGGACACCTGAGCTGGATCTGAAGGAACTGTCAGGAGTGAGCCGAGCCAGTGAGGCAAAGGTAGAGGTCATCTGTGCCGAGAAAGGAGCACAGGGAGGACAGAGATACTTGAGCACTGTCGGCGTAGGCAACAGGATGGCACATGCGTTCACCAAATGTTCCATGTGTGGCGGAGCACACCATCAATGCTGGGCCAGCAGTGGGGACAGTTTATGAGGTGTCTCTCATGTCTCGCTTAGATCTTGGACTTTATCCTGAAAGCCGAGGTTTTTGTTGTGGTGGTTGTTGTTTTTTTGTTTTGTTTTTTAAGATTTATTTATTTCTTTGAGAGAGAGAGCGGGAGGGGCAGAGGGAGACAATCTCCAGCAGACTCCCCGCTGAGTGCAGAGCCCATGAGATCATGACCTGAGCTGAAACCAAGAACCAGATGCTTGACTGAGCCACCCAGGTGCCCCTCGAAAGCCAGAGGTGTTTTGTGACAGCAGGAGACACGAAAGCAAAGCTGCTGTGTCTGGTGTTCAGGCGGGGAGTGTGGGGCAAGAGATGGACAGAAAGTGATCAGTCCTTGTTCATGTGTGTCCTCGGTCTCTCCCCAGTGTGCTCTCATCCCATGGAGGTGATCCAGTTCCTGCCACAGAACCTCAGGGCTCTAGGAAGCCACATCTGAAAAATACAGGCCTAAGCAGTGAGGCACAAGCACATCACTGCTGCGTTTGTTTCAGAAAGATCCCTCCCCGCCTCAAGAAAAGGATGACAGGGAAACAACTGCTGAAGCAGAAAGATCCTTTAGGTAACGAACCTCATGGCTCAAAATAAGAGAGCAGGAGGTAACCGAGCTAAGGCAGTACGAGTCACTAGGAAGGCAGAGAGACAACAGAAACAGTGACAAAAGGGAGTCCCGGGTGACTCCAAAGTTCCCAACTGGGAAACAGCAGCTGGCTGAGAATGTGACTGAATGTGCGGGGAAGAGAAGAGCGTCAGAGAAGGCAAAGGACCCAGGAAGCCCACGGCTGTGTCCCAGCAGCAGGAGCGACTAGGACACACATGCACGGCTCGCTGCTCATCAAACCATCAGGAGAGGCCAATGCTATCATTATCCATCCTGTGTTTGGTTTTTAGGGAGGATAATCAAAGCAGAGAGGAGTTAAGTACTTTGCTTAAGGCACAGGGCTACTAAGTGGTGAGGTCAGGAGTCAAGCTCAGGGGTAGGCCAAGTTCCAGAATCTGTGCTCTTAATGATTCTGCCACAAAAGCCAGAGATGCGCAGGAATATCCAGATGGTAAGAAATATCCAGCAGGCAGTTCAGAAATATGAAGCTGGTGCTCCGGGAGAGAGCAGAGAACTTGTGAGGGTTATGGGCATCAGCGGCCATCACACAAGTACACGTGACCACCCAAGGATACTGTGTCAAGTGAGAAAAAAAGAACAAGGTCAGGATTCCGGGAAACACCAAGACTAAAAAAGGGAAACAGCAGAGGGGCCTTAGAAAAATAGCAGTGGAAGAACAAAAAGTGGAAGACATTTTGGAAGCCGAGAGAATAGTCTCAAGGGGAGAGTGGTCATCCCTGTCAACAGGTAAAGAAGGATTAAAGAAAAAAAAAAAAAAGAAAGAAACAAAATCACTGGATTTGGCTCAAGGAAAGAAAACAATGATGACCTTACCAAAACCTTTCTTGGAGTGGAGGAGGAGGCTGAAGGGAACCCCCGTGGTTGAGAGAGAAGCCTGATGTGGGGAAGTGGGCAGTGGGGGGGCAAAGAGCTAGAGTAAGACCCTGAAGAGGAAGCAACACAGAAGTGTCACTTCCTAGGAGGTGGCAGGGGGGCTCCCTCCCAGAGAACTGCAGGCCTTCCCTACGACAGCCTTGCCCCCCTCACAACTTGTAGTCACCTTCCCTCATCATGGCGGTCCCCAGAGAGACAAGGAGCACCTCAACTCCACAGAAGAATGGGAAGTTAGGAAACTGAGGTACAGAGTTGACAGTGCATCTGAGGTTAAAGTTACACAGGGTAGTGAACTCAAAGTTCCTGACAAAGCCTAAAGAGCTATTTTTAAATGTCAAGATAGACAAAATATTATTAAAGTTAATAAGAGCAAAGCTGCAGACAGAAACCACATCTCCTTTAATGCCAAGCCTGAGACTTTCTCCGCTGCAGGCAGAAACTCCTTCTTCATGCAGGAAGCCTCCTTTCCCCTCCCTGCGCAGCTGAATGTACTCATCCCTCAAGGCCCAAGTGCTGCTGCCCATTCCATCCCATCTGCGAAGGATCTGACTAACCTGGGCTCACCTTCCATGTGAACTACCCTAACTTCACGCCTCAACCAACACTTCCATATAGTCTCACACTGTGCTTACCTTGTTTTTGATCAGCTTTATAGAAATCATCAACATAGACTCCAATTATCCAATTTTAAGTATACAATTTGATGAGGTTTGAAAAACTGAAACATTCATGGGCCTCATCACCGTAACTGTGATGCAGAACGTTTCCATTCCCACAGGACGCTCCCTGTAGCCCTCTGCAGTCAATCCCCTGCTCCACCTCGGGCAACCGCCAACCACAGAGCTGTTCCCTGTCACTGCGGTTCTACCGTTTCTAGATTTCAGGTAAAAGGGATCATACCATGGGTACTCTTTTTGGGTCTGGTTTCTATCACTTTAGTGTTTCGCCCACGTTGTTTGGAGTATCTGGAATTCATTCCTTTTAACTGCCAAGTAGCTTTCCGTTGCATGAACAAACTTCAATTTGTTTACTTATTTATTAGTTGACGGACCCTTGGGTTGTCTCCCTTTCTGAGCCTTTAAGAATAAAGCTGCTATAAACATTCTTGCAAGTTTCTTTGTGAACAAATGTCTTCCATTTCTTTTGAATAAATATCACGATATTTGTTTAACCCTGTAAGAAGCGGCCCACCTGTCCTATATATTTGCTGGCACTTGCTAAGCCAGTCTTCTTAGCGTTAACCCTTCCCGGGGGTGTGAAGATTTCGCTGTAGTTTTAGCTTGCGTTCCCCTAACCAACTTTCCTGGGCTCCTAGTTCTGTTTGCGGCAGTGCGTATTCAAACCTTGTGCCCATGTAAAACAATGGGCAGTTTCCTTCTTCTTCCTGAGTTTGTAAGAATTCTTTATAATATTCTAGATATAAGTACTTTATCAGGTATTGTTTTGTAAATAATCTCCCCCAGACCGGCAGTGGGGTAGAGAGGTCTTTCTTTTCATTTTCTTATCGGTGCCCTTTGAAGCGCAAAATTTTAGAATCTGAGGGAGTCCAATTCATCAACTTTTAAAGAAAGATCTGTGTTTTTTGTGTCCTAAGAAACCTTTGCCTAACCCAAGATCCTAAAGATTTTCTCCCATGATTTGATGTATATGGTTTATAGTTTTAAGTCTCCTATGTAAGGTCTGTGCTCCATTTGGATGTAAAAGTCAAGGTTTATGTTCTCCCGCTGGTTTTTTGCATATGAATATTTCACTGTTCCGGTGCCATTAGTTGATAAGACTATTCCTTCCCCCTTAAATTACCTTGATGAGCTTGTCAAAACTTCACTGACCATATATGAATGGGTCTATTTCTGGACTCTATTTCATTCCACTGGTCTATAAATTTATTGCCTACCAATAATACCACACTGCCCTGATTGCATTAGCTATAATTTATAGTACATCTTGAAATCAGGTAGTGTGAGTTCTCCGTAAGTTTTCTTTGTCAAAACTGCTTTTGGGTATTCTAGGATTTTTGCATAGCCACATAAATTTTGGAATCAACTTGCCAATTTCTACCAAAGAACCTGGTGGGATTTTGATTAGGACTGTGTTAAATGTATAGATAAATTCTAGGATCTTAACAATACTGTCTCTGACCCATGAACATGGGATCACCTTGTTTATTTAAGTCTTTAATTTTTTAAAAAAATATTTTATTATTTGACAGAGACAGACACAGCGAGAAAGGGAATACAAGAAGGGGGAGTAGGAGAGGCTAAGCAGGAAGCCTGATACGGGGCTGGATCCCAGGACCCTGGGATCATGACCTGAGCCCAAGGCAGACGCTTAATGACTGAGCTACTCAGGTGCCCCTGAAGTCTTTAATTTAAAAAAAAATGTTTAATTAAAAAAATTTTATTACTGAAATACAGGTGACACACTGATATATTAATTTCAGGTGCGCAACATAGGGATTTGACTGGTCTTTTAAAATTTCTTTCAGCAATGTTTTAATTTTCAGTATACCCATTTTGCATGTATTTTAGTTATGGTTTTTCCCAAGTTCTTTCATATTTTTATGCTACCATAAACAGTATTGCTTTAAATTCTGATTTCTGATTGCCACATAAATATCAGAATACAATTACTGTTATATACTGACCTCTGTATCCTTTGACCTTGCTAAACTTATCTCTTTCAATTTTTTTGCAGATTAGGATTTTTTTTTTTTTAACATATGACCATGTTTTATGTGAATAAAGCCAGCTTTAAGTGTTCTTTTCCGATTTGAATTTCCAAAATTTCTTTTTCTGTCACTGTACTGCCTAAGACTTTTAGTATAATGTTAAATAAATGTGAGAGTGGATATCCTTGCCATTTTCTTGACCCTAGGAAAGAATATATTCAGGACTTTAGCTATAAATTGTCCACAGATGCCCTTTATCATGTTGAGGGTTGAGGAAATCCCCTCTATTCCTTGTTAACTGATTAAAAAAAAAAAAATCAGGAATAGATGCTGATATTTTAAAAGTTTTTTATTATTATTATTATTATTATTATTTTAAAGCTCTTTCTGTACCTACTAAGATGGTCATATGGTTTTCTTCTTAAGTCTTTTAAATATAGTGTATTGGCTGATTGATCACGGAATGTTGAGGCAACTTCACCTTCCTAGGATGGATCCCACTAGTTATCCTTTTCTATTCAGAGGAGAAATAATAAGAACGATGGTAGCTGTTACTTACTGAGAACATACTCTGACTCTATGCGGAGCACCTTACTTATCTTTCATAATTATTAACTAAATTAATATACAACAGGCTTAAGGGGGGTACTAATACTTTCATGACATTACACAAAGGAAACTAAGGCATTAGAGAGCTAAATTAACTTGCCAAGGATTATACTTCTCATGAAGGGAAGAGCTAGAATTTACACCTTGGTAATCTGACTTTCAGTTCCACACTCATAACCGCCTTATTATCTCTCATCAGGAGATTTGTTTTACTGATTATGGTTGACGATTCTTTTCCTAACCTTCATGATTCACTCCTACTCCCCTCTTTTAAGAACAGAACTAACCACTCTCCTGAAAAAAAGTGACTTCATGACACAAGGCTGAGTCAGTTACAGTACCCCTTCCCTGGATCACAAAGATAGGTCACTGGACATATGCTCTAAGCTGCGCCAGATGGAAACTTTCCCTAAGATTTTTTCTACCTAGGAACAGTGACAAAGACTGCTTTCCCCTGGGTGAGAAGACTGCAGAGATGTGAATCTGGACGTGTCTATGGCCACGATTTAGCTTCATGGAGAAAACCCACACGCAAGGAGAGAGAATGAACTTATGCTGAAACAGTGAAAGAGAAAGACACAGAGAAGGAGGCAGAGGAACTACTCTGGGGGTGCTCACTCCTCCGTTCAGGTCTCTGGAACCTCACCTCTGGATCCCCTACATCTGCATTTCTTTTGTAAGCTATTCTCCACTGAGCATCTCTTAAGACAAACCTCCATCTTCACACATGCTGGGGTCTGATGTGGCTTACTCCTTCATCTGAACATATCTGTTCAAATGTCATCTCATCTGGTTTCTGACTCTTTAGACAAATACCCAATTTTTTATGGCCACGACATTACCGCCCCCCCCCATATTTTACTACATTAGAAAAACAAACATTTTCTCTCACTGAGCTAGAAATACAATCAACTTACACATCTAGTTTTCCTGGAGTAATCCTCCAGTATTTTTCATGTGTGTTCAAAACTAGTTGACAGCAAAGCTGAGAGGGGCTGCTGCCAGACCGGATTTGGGGTATAAGAGGAGAAGAGTCAAGGATATCATAAAAGTTTTTACCCTAAGCAAATGGAATGATGAGCACATCATTTACTGAAAAAGGAAAAACTTTATAGGGAATAGGTTCTAAGGAGATCACCAAAGGTTCCCTCTTGGATATGGTAAGTGTGAGATGCCTATTTGTTACCCAGGTGGGAGCTTCAGGTAGACATTCTGGCTCAGGAAAGGGATTCTAGTTAAAGATACGCATTTGGGAACTGAAACATGAAACGGGAATTTAAACCCATTGCAACAGAAAACTATTACAATGGGTTTAAACTATCAATAGTTGAGAAAACTCAGTACTGAATACAGAGAGAAAAAAGAGAGACCAAGAAAGGCTCAAAACCAAGCTAGCAGTGAAGGAAGACTAGATGCTACGTATTTATACTCTGGAACTCAGGCAAAGTTCAGGTAAATAGAAGTACCAGGTATTAAAAAGTGTGGTACAGATGAGGCCAGAGACAGTAAGAGAGACTGAAAATCTGTATTTAAAAAGTCAGACTTTCAGTTCCCCTCTCCTCCTCTGCTCAGCCCAATGAATGCCTTCCTTTTTGCTGCCAGAAAAAGAGAAGTGCTCACCCTTGAAAGGATGAAGCAGAAAGTGGGTTCCGACATATAAGGCACAACTAAGGATGAGTGTGCTGTCCCAAAAGAGGGTGACTACGTAAGAGTCTAGAGATCAAACACCAAAACCTCTGCCTTCAGCAACAACCACCCTTGCCCCGGCTACATTTGTACATTCAGGGGAAATACCAAGGACTATTCTCAGGAGAAACTGAGAAGTATAATAAAAATACTCCACAGATACAGACACGGGGGGAGGGGCTGGTCCTCAAGAAACCCAGCCCAGCTGGAACAGGGTTAAGGAAGCCACCAGGCAACAAAGTCCAAACTGAGCACACAGAACTTCTGGTCACTTCTTGAGTGCCTCACTTTTAGATATGAACTCGCCGAAGATCACCAGAGACAGCCACGAAAATGACAAGGAAGAAAGAAAAAAGGAACCCAGATGAAACCGAGATAATGCAGGGAGAAGCTGAGAACTCCCCAAATGTTACCATTACTAAACTAAAGGAGGGAAGTCAACACATCAGCTGTGAAACAAGGAGGAGGTGGTGTCAAAAGGAGTGTCAGACAACAAAAAAGAACTCCTGGAAAGTGTAAGTACCATAGCAGAAATGAAAACTTCAACGAAAGACCTGGAAAACAAATCTGAACTTTCCCAGAAAGTGGGGCAGAAAAGACAAAGAGATGGCAAGCAACAGAAAAATGACCAAGAAATGGTCCACAAAATTTAGCAGAGGATATTTTAAGACCACAAAGAATATGGAAGAAGGAAAAAGTGGACATTATAAAAGAATTATTTCAAGGAAACTTTTCAAAGCTGGAATATATGCCTTTCCCAAAAGAGCCCACCAAGAATCCAGAAAATAGGTTAAAAAAAAAAAAGAAGAAGAAAAAAAGAAATCGCGCCCCCCCACCCCCACATGATAGCATATGACCGGAATTTTAAAACACTGAAGACAAAAGAAGGTCCTAGAAACCAAGAGAGAGAAAGAAGAGGGAGGGCCATACACAAGCTGTCAAGAATTGCTATGGCATTAGACATCTTGAAGGCTACAGAATAGTGAGTAGCGCCTTTCAAACGCAGAATGAAAATGACTCAAAGGGAGAATTTCAATACATTTTTTTTAAAGATTTTATTTATTTATTTGACAGACAGAGATCACAAGTAGGCAGAGAGGCAGGCAGAGAGAAAGAGAGAGGAGGAAGCAGGCTCCCCGCCGAGCAGAGAGCCCAATGCGGGACTCGGTCCCAGGACCCTGAGATCATGACCTGAGCCAAAGGCAGAGGCTCAACCCACTGAGCCACCCAGGTGCCCCCCTGATACATTTTTATTCTAAAGGTTAAAATAAAGATATTTTCAGACAAATTTTCTAAGAAAGTAAATAGCATATACTATATGGACCTTCGGTGAATAGTATCTCGTTACAACAATATAAGCACCAGCCACTGATCTAACCGGAAAGTACGTGCACTTGTAGTGGGAGAATGGGAGAACATGCCCGCAGCGTGCGTGCGTGCGTGCGTGCGTGCGTGCGTGTCCAGCTGCAAGGGAGTCTAAGGAGATGACTACTACTTTTGCAATATTAGTCTGTTCACATAAAATGTTTTTCCAGTTCTCTGCTTCCCATGAAGAATCCTTCTATTTATTCAGAGAAAGTCGAGCAGGCCAATGGTTGCCAACAAGAGCCAGGGAGCCTGTCGAAGACAGACCAAGTCCGAGGTGAGGGAGACGGGAACAAGTGTTGGATGGCTCTAATAAACGTGGGAAAAACTGGAGGAGCTAAACACCTTTGGCAAAATAAAAACTCATCAAAGTCTATAAAGATTATTACTCATCTTATGAAATGTGTCCCCTTGTACTTAGAGAATATGATATAATTAGAAACTTCCCAGGCTTTTCCTCTCAAACGATATATTATTTGTTTTAATACGCTGCTTCATGCCCAATTGCTATACTTATATGTATGTTTTATGATACATACAATACATTATGTGTGTTGTAAACATGGGGTTTTCTCCCGAAATGCTAAGTTCATTTATAGGCCTTGATTACAGATATTTTTTACAGTGTTCTGCATATAACAGGGTCTAAAATATGCTTGCTACTAATGATTTGTCTTTCTTCTCTTTCTCTTCTGCCTTTCTTACTCCAATAAAAGAAACTGCAAAGACATCAGTATTTCTACCTTAACAAAACCGGAAACATGAGACCTTTATTTTTAGTTAAAAAAAAAAATCTTATTTTTAAGGATCTAAAATTAAAATGAAGGAGATGGTTAACTACATAATTATCTTCACTAGGAACACTGACATTTATAAAAGAAGCAAGGTCAGAGGAGAATAAACTGCCCATTCACATTTAATTGACTTAATTACCATAAACATTACTTTACATATATAATAAATAGCTTAAAACTCATTTCTATCCAGGACAAGTGCTAAAATGACATTGATTTTATGGCATGTAAGGCAGAGGACAAAATAGGAAACCTCAGTACCAATAAATAGCTACCTGACTGTGAAGGAAGTATCATGAAAATGCAAATGTTTAGTGGACTACCAGTACGGACAGCAATGGATGGAAACTTGGGTCCATCCTCACACTTGATCAGCTCGAATCTATATTGCTCCATATTTCAACACAATTTCAACAATTCAGTAATTCATCCTCTAGAAAAACCCTGAAGGTAAAAGCAAAAGATACAAAGATATGCATTTATAAAACCTAGTAAGGAAAGTTCCCACCAAAAGGGCACACACTGTACAACTGTGTAACCAAAAATTATATGTATAACCAAAAATAGCTAGTCATACAACAGAGCAAGGGAACTGACTAAACGATGGGTCTTATTAAAAAAATGCTGACGGGCACCTGGGTGGTTCGGTTGTTAAGCATCTGCCTTCGTCTCAGGTCATGATCCCAGGATTCTGGGATCGAGCCCGGCACTGGACACTCTGCTCAGCGGAAAGCCTGCTTCTCCCTCTCCCACTCGCCCTGCTTGTGTTCCCTCTCTCTCGCTATGTCTCTCTCTCTGTCAAATAAATAAGTAAAATCTTTAAAAATAAATAAGTAAAAATTTTTAAAAAATAAAAAATTTAAAAAAAAATTAAAATTAGGGAATTGAATTTCTACTGGTTAAGGTAACAAAATGAGGAAGTCATTAAGGGAAAACTGAAAGGTAATTAACAACTTTAAAAATCATGCTACATGAATTATTACAGGTATAAATATTTTGAAAGTATTGGATAAAATACATGATCTGTCAATACATAATCTGGTACCTACATTATGAAAAATGTGAGTGGATGAAATAAGAGATTCCATCTTTAGGTTAAAGTCGATTTTATTTTTTTACAAATGTGTTCATGTGTAAGTTTTTAGCTTTAAAGTCATTCAGTGGAAAAATGTCATAATGCAAAAGGTTTGTTTTCTAAAGTAGATTTTTCCAATTTTGATTAAACTTGGTTAGAAATGCTATTTAGTAAGAATGACCTAATTAAAAATTTTGTAATTTGATTTATCTCAAAGGAAAAACTTTATCCCTAATTTTAACTGGATATTATACTTAAAAATGGATACTTAATTGGATACTATACTTAAAAATGATATTCTTATATAAACTTAAGTATAATGAAAGACCCAAAGTATGTTTTAATTAGTACACATTCTAAAGATAACAAACTTATTAGAAGTTTTATGGTATTTTCAAGTGTATTATGTAACAAACAAACTGATTTCCTGACTGGAAAGAGCTTAGGTTGTCTTTCTCAGTTACTTTCTTCGTACCCTTGAGAAAGCTGCATGCTGAGCAGACAGCAAACCCATCCACTTAAAACAAAAAAACCAAATTCTATAGCACAATGTCACTAATTTATGGCAACAGTTAGGACTGAAATAATATTTAATGACAAAATTCATCTGGAAAGTGGGATTATCCCCCAGTGAACACAAGAGGAGTCAGGACAGTTTAGAAGTTACTATCACAAGTTGGAAGGCACTTCCTAAGTAGAAAAAAATTTCCTCTCAGGGGAAGCCTACCAAATCAAGTATGTTTATTGTATGTCAGATTTTACAAAGATAGTCACAGGAAACATGACACTAATCACTGTATTTAGAAAACACTGCAGAATACCTGCTTTTCTATTATAACACCATTTATCAGGAAGATATTTTCCAGGTGTTGAATCCTTAATAGTGGGGACCCCAACTAGAACTTTGGGATTTCTTTTGCTTAGCTCTTAATCTTAATTTAGCAAATATAATTAGTCTTTGGGAGGGCTATAGGAACAGGAAGTCTTAATTGGAATTACAGGTCTTTACTAGTAAATGCCTTTTCTAAACTTCTGCCAGAGTCATTACTAGTAAAAAAATCTTTAGATTTATGAAAACTTTTTACTTCAACTTCCTTTCAACCTTTGTGTACTTAATTACTAATTTATACTTGCTTTATATGCTTTTAATATATATCTTCCTTTATCTTTTGCTTGTATATTTATCCCATTTCTTCTCTGAACATAATTTTAAGGGCACAGATGTCCATTCCTGTTCTTTTCAACTCTTCTGCAAGGCCTATTGTGTACACACAGTAATTTAGTTACTCCCCTTCCCCCGCATTCTTTTTAAACAAATCTATCCTGATCAACCAAATTCTTAAAAAATATGGTTGATGATTGGTGGAAAAATATACTTTCAAGTTCAAGTTTAGAAAGACCTTTTAGAAAAACCAAGAAACCAAATATATATTTATAGTAACTTCATTGGAAACCCACCTCTACACAATGACTCATTCTCAAATACAGGAGCAGCCCCCGCCCCTCCCCTAAAGACATAAGCCCAAACCACAAATAGAGAAAGAAAGATTTCCATGTATGAATCAGTGCCCAATGGAAAGCTATGAACTTTAAGTCAAAGTCTTATTAATCTGATTTAACACAATTCTCAACAAAGCTAAATTATTAGCTTTCCTTAGTTAAAACTTCTAAGTAAAAAATTAATAATAATAATAATAAAGAAAAAACTTGAGTGTAACCAAAACCATGGAGAAGGGTTCTGATGGTAAAGTAAGAGCAAACTTAGAATTCCACTACGGATTAGCATGATGGTCCGTGTTTCTAGAGACTACTCTGCAGTATCAAGTCTCAAATGTACACAAGGTCTTGCAATTAAAAACTCCAAAAAGATGGCAACTGCGAGCTCTCTTATCTAAAATACTTTTAAATCATTTTAAGGTAGTGTTTTTATGAAACATACTTTTGTCATCTGGAGTATGTAGAACTCCTAATTCCCAGGGACACTGGATAAATGGGGTATCACTTAATATCGCTTCAATAGCGCTTTAAAACCCTGTAATATTTGAAGGCAGAGTCCCTTTCAGCTCTGGGTTAAGTTCAAACAGCAGAGTTACTAGAGTATCAGTCAGAATATTTCTGGTATAAAGTTATAATGTGTTTTAATTAAAACATATTTCACAATACAGGACATAAACCAAGCGATCCTCACAAATAATCACTATTAGATGTGCTTTTAGAACACAGCTCTTTCTTATAACTGCCAGTAATTATAGAGGTAGAATTCTATATGGAGTTGTAAAAATATCACCATTTCCAGACAAATTAGAGTGCAAATGAAGTTGGGCATAACCCGATAAGAAATAATCTCCTATTTTAAGAACTGTGATTAGTATTGAACCACATAATACCCCCCAATTTTCCTAAGACCCCAACATAAATTCATGCTTTGTGCTCCCTCTGCTGGCTCTACCGCTATAGTTAATCCCATTCTCAAGAGTGTTTTTTGTACAAGGCAATCCCATTACAACACTGAATGGCACTGGTATATTGTATTTGGGATCTCAAAGATGTAAGCCAGCTCTGAGGAAAAACAAAAGAAGAGAAAACAATTTGACCAAAGGTCACTTGAGGTGCTGAGAAACACACTTTGGACTCCTGATCCAGTGGTTCTTCTTCTCCATCACGATCTCAGTCAGTGTCTTCATGTACAGGATTATTACTGAACTATACTTTGCTGCGAGCTACCTAAAACGTGGTATCTTTGAGCCACACAGGCTTTCCATTGCCCCATAATTACAACTGATAAAGGCATTTGACCAAAATTCAGTGCAGACATACCAGGCTCAAAGAGTTCCAGATTCCTAATTTTCTTGGACAGGCCCCAATTAAAGTCGCCTATAGTAAAGGTTCCTAACACACTGAATACTTAAATTTCTCCAGTGTGCTCCTACCATTTGCTTACAGGAAGTCATATGCCACCATATTTGTCTCAGAATACATGGTCACCATATAATATGTCTTCATGTTAGTAAAAACCATAAAAGTCATTTTGTTGATGATGGGAAGGGACAGCACCATCTATCCAGTGCCTATTACAAGCCAAGGATAGGGCTGGGTCTTTATAGAAATGTTTGCCCTAGGCAATCTGTGAAGAAGGCATTACAGTCCTTGTTTTACAGAGAAGGAAGCTGAGGGAAAGTAACTTGCCCAAGATCTGTTCGATAGCCAAGTCTCTACCACTTCCTTTGTACCTAACTCTTCTGGTATTTTGTTCATTCTTCAAACAACAGAGGTAGTTACAGTAAACGATGCTCCCTTACCCCCGGCACCATCACCACCACCTCCTGCAGAAAAGCAAGCTTTGAGCAAAAGAGATTTTATTAAAAACATGAAGCTGTGAGATTTCTTTTAAAAGGCGAGGGTTAATACTTCATTTTTAACAGAGTAAAGTACATGGCACATACCGCAAATATTCATTAACTTGTAGCCTACGTTAGTATTTAATTCCAATTGACTTTTGTGTAATGGATGCATTTAATTATTTGTCATGTAGTCAGTGTGTGGAAAACTGAAAACACTAGCTCTGGTCTGATAACAATACTATTTACACAGACACAAACAGTCTGGGATTAAAGAATTTAATCTGTTCAGACAAAAAGTAAATATTTATTAAGCTAAAATATACAAGTCTATCTTTGTAGGGAAGAGACATTTGTTTCTTGATGAAAGATATAAATTGTTATCTAAATCACTGGCAATTTTATTCAAAGTGAAGTTTAAATTGTGTTCCTCCTGAAAACAGAAAACGAAAGACATCAGTC
Organism: Mustela putorius furo; assembly: GCF_011764305.1. NCBI lineage: Eukaryota > Metazoa > Chordata > Mammalia > Carnivora > Mustelidae > Mustela > Mustela putorius. The sequence goes on from NW_025422010.1 coordinate 42,131,108, forward strand.
CCTATCCTTGTTCTCTGGGAGCGTTACTTATTTTCACAGAAGGAAATCATGTTAAAGTATTCAAACAGGAAAGTGGTGTTAAAATGAATACAATTCTCAAGAACTGACTGGTAACCTATTTGGACAATACAAGGGATGTCTACATTTTAGATATGAGAATGTCGAGGTACCTGCCTGGTTCAGACAGTAGAGTATATATGACTCTTGATCTCGGGGTCATGAGTTCAAGCCCCACGGTGGGCACAGAGATTACTTTAAAAAAATAAATTAAAATATTATTAAAAATCACTCTTTAAAAAAGATTTAAAGAAAGAACAAGAAATGAGAAAGTGGCCTACGTTAAATGTAGACTTAAGGAATTTAGTGGAAATGACAAATGAACGTAAATCTTGCTTAATATAAGTAATGTGATAAACTGTTGCCCGAGGCTCTATAGGAAGCATCATACAATATTTATGGATATTGATTTTTCAACTGAAATGACAGATAAAAAAAGCCCTGTGTTTGATGATCTGAAGAAAGGAATTTAAAATAATTCAGACACACTTGTGTTTAAACACCAGTCCTTCACTTACTAGCTATGTGAACTTGGGCACTTGACTTTCCTGTGACTCAGTTTCCTTCCATGAGGACAGCGACTGCTGACTGAGAGGAAGAGAAACACCCTAACTGGGAGTGTGAGGAAAAGGCCACCAGTCTGTGCCAACTGGTTATCAGCATGGAGAGATGAGGGCGCTGGGTTACCAGCTATGTCAACTTTCTTTTCTTTTTTTAAGATTTGTTTATTTGAGGGGGTGGGGAGGGAGAGCCGAGCAGGAGAGGCAGAAGCAGAGAGAATCTGAAGTAGCCTCTCCACTGAGCACGGAACCTGACATGGGGCTAGATCTCACAACCCTGAAATTACAATCTGAGCGGAAACCAAGAGTCGGATGCTTAACTGACTACGCCACCCAGGCGTTCCCTAGCTATGTCAACTCTTAACTGCTGTATGTTAGCAACGAATTCTGACTTTTTATAAATACTGTGCAAACCAAATACACCAGCTGTCAGGGCTGGGTCTGGACCACCAGCTGCCAATATTAGCTTCCCTTTTGCAGAATTATGGGAAGTGCTCCATGCCACCCAGAGGAGAAAGCATCTGGACTCAAGGTTGTTCTGGGGTTACACAGATATTCTAAAGCAAAGAGATGTGCTCTGGCAGGAAAAGTCAAGAGCAGAACTTAAGATGATTTTATGAGAGAAACTCAAAGCAAAAGTGTGTCTCCCTGGCACAACATGGTTTTGATATAGCTAAGAACTATATTTACATTCCAATTTAAAATCTTTTTTATATAAATGTATTTTAATTTAATCACCGATTCCCCACCCAGTAAAGAGAATTTGTGCCTTGTCCTCTGAACCTCAATAATATAAATCCAAATTTACTCAACATACGAATGTTGACCAGAGATGTATTTCTTTTTTGACCTTTTCAAGAAATGAACTTCTGGTTTTACTGACTTTCTCTTATGGCTTTTTGGTTTTCTATATCACTGAGTTCTGTTCTCTGTCTTTAGTCGCCTTTTTGGGATTTAATTTGCTCTTCTTTTTCTAGTTTCTTAAGATGGAAGCTGGGGTCACTGACTTGAGACTTTTCTTCTTTTCCAACATGATATAGGCATTTCAGGCTATAAACTTCCCTCTAAATACTGCTTTAGTGGCATTTTGATCTGCTGTATTTTCTTTAGCCGAAATTACCTTTTTAAATTCCATTCATTTCTTCTTTGATCTATGGGTTATTCCAAAGTATGTTATTTGATTTCCAAATTTGGAGGATTTTCCAGAGAGCCTTCTGTTATTGATCGCTGTTACAATTCCTTTGTGACCAGAGGACATGCTTTCCATGACTGGAATCTTTTTTGTACTTACCAAGTCTTGTTTGATGGCACAGAATGTGATCTTTCTTGTTAAATGCTCCCACGTGCAAATGAGAAGAAAGTGTATTTGGCTGTTATTGGTTGGAGTGTCCTATAAACGTCATTTAGGTCAAATTGGTTGATGATGTTGTCTGAATTTCCGATATTCACACTCATCCTCTGTCTACTTGTTCTACCAATTATTCAGAAAGAAGTATTTAAATCTTTAATTGTGGAAGTGTCTCTAGTTCTACTTGGAATTTTTTTTCCCCTTTTTAATTTTGAAGCTCTGTTCTTTATTTGGTGCATACATTTAGGATTCTAATAGTTTTCCCGTCGAAGTGACTCCTTTTGTCATTATGAAATGGCCTTCTTTATTTCTTTATTCCTGGAAATACCCTGTGCTCTCAAGTCACTCTCTTTTGACCACTGCTATTGATAAGGTTATGTCTAGCACTTTGCCATTAGTTTTCTCTTGGTCCCGCCCCTTCTTCCTTCCCCATTTCCTTTTTTTCTGCCTTCTTTTAGATTATTTTTATGATCTGATCTGTTGGTTTATTAACCACTGAACAGTGGTCTGGAAATTCTATTAGAACAGTGAGCTGTGATACTCACAGGACTCACCCCCTTCTTTTCCCATCCATTAGGGATTAGTTTCTTTTGCTGTCTGATGCCCAGTACTCTGAAAACCACATTTTCTTACATTTTATCTGTTTTTGTTATTGTTTTGGGATGAAGGGTAAGTGAAAAGCAATTTTTAAATACTTATATAAAAAAATACAGTTTTAGAAAGTTTGTATAGAAGCTTATTAAGGAATGCTAAAGAAAACCAAAGATTTTTTATTTTTTTCTTTACTTGAAGTTGTACTGTACAATTTTTCCCAACCTCTCATAGTCACACTATTTTAGATTTCACCTTGATTTCTCAAATATGACACTAAGTAAATGTTTATCTCACTTTGTGTAGAAAATTTATTCCTTAAAATAATCCCAATAAGTATGTGCTTTGTAGCACCATCTTTTATTTGCACAATTAGTCTCATGTTGTAGATTATACATGCCAATCATTCTAGTCTTTTAAAACTCATTTTTCTTCACTGTAGAAACCAACATACTAGGTATTCTCTACTTTTTCAGATAACATTGTGGCACCATGAGGGAAGACATAAAGCAGTTTTGCATTTCTGGTTCAAGCCCACCATGTCCTACTTCACTTCAAACACTATCCACGTTGATCTGCTCATTGGTGAACAGGTCACGCCTTTGCTCACACTGACCTCCTGGCCTATACTTCCCTTTCCTACATCAGTCTGCCCAGCAACTTTCCACCACCCTTCAAACTTAGGGGAAAAAAACCTCTCATCACATTTTCTAGTTAGCTGTATCCAGTCTATCTCCTTTACTAAAATATAAAGTTCTTGAGCATGAAATAATTCACTTTGGCCTTCTTGGTACCCAGTACAGTACCTATATATTTAAAAGTTTCTCAAAAAATGTTTAATTGTGGGTGCCTGGGTGGCTCAGTCAGCTAAGCACCTGCCTTTGGCTCAGGTCATGATCCCGGTATCCTGGGATCAAGCCCTTCATCTTGCTTGCTCTAATCTCTCTCAAACTTAAAAAAAAAAAAAAAAAAAAAAAAAAAAAGTTTAACTGAAGGAAACTCAGAAATAGAAATAATTTGGGATGCAGCATGTTATGGACTGAATGTATGCGTTCCTCCAAAATTCATATGTTGAAGCCCTAACTCCCCAGTGTTGCTATATTTGGAGTAAGGAAGTAATTAAGGCTAAATCAAGGTCATAAGGGTGGGGCCCTATTAAACAGGATTACTGTTCTCCTGAGGACAGACACTAAAGAATGACCTCCCTTGTCTCTCTGCCCAGGACCCTGCACAAAGAACAAATCATCTGAGCACACAGCCACAGAAGGCAGCCATCTGCAACCCAAGGGGAGAGCCCTCACCAGACACCAACCCTACTAGTTAGTACCTTGACCTTGGACTCCAGCCTCCAGAACTATGAGGAAATGAATGTGTGATGTTTAAGCCTCTCAGTCTGATATTTTTCTTTTACAGCACGTTGAGCTCACAGATACAGGGAGGTGGTTAAGATGAGGCTGTTCCTCTCTCAACTAGAAGGCAGGTAGGGTTCTTGGGTCTCCAGGGCCAGTAGTACAAACTCCTCAGTTGAAAAAAAAATTATTTCTGCCTTTTCTCCAGAGGGCTATACTTGAAACAGTGCTGCTCTGCTGTTTCATTCTTAGTCATTACCAGCATGACTCCCTCCAAACCAAGATCAGATTGGCTGTAACCCTGTTTACATGCAAATTAACACTAAAAGAAAGCTCAGTTCCTTAAGGACTGGGTTACTGAGGTATCAGACAAGCTCACATTTTTATTCCATCAAAGAGTTCTAGTTACTCTAGTTATATCTTGGAGGTGTGAAGAACAATCACATAGCTTCTAGAATGTCATTTACAACAATAAAAGCGGAAGAAAGAACGGAGTCTGGACAGGGCTCTGGTTTCAGAATGGGGTAACCAGAGAGGGCTCTATTGAGGAGGTGATATTTAAGCAAGGACCTAAAGAAAGTGGGGATGTGAGGTGTGCAGCTAGCTATCTGAGGAAAGAACATTCTAGGAAAAAGGAATAATAAATGCAAGTGAACTGAAGAAGGCCACGTTCAAGTCAGATTACTGGTAAACATTTCATGAATCTCTTTAACTGATTTTCTGAAGCTTAAAAAACCTAAAACACATCACTATTATTTGCCAAGATCACTCCATCTCACTCCTAGCAAAAGTAAGTTTCATCTTTCTTACTTAAAGCTGGAAATTAAATTATTATTCTTTAGTCATCAATCCCCTGCAGAACGGGAACTGGAAAAGCATGCTGCTGCTGAAAACATCTTTAAGGTTTACCTTAATGCAAAATGAGAATTGCTATATTCAATAATTCAATAACAGGATGGTGAAAAGTCTGTTTGCTTCTGAAAAGTGAGAACTGGCACAGACAGTGAGATGTGAGCTGTAGAATGTTGAAGCCGGAATGAAAAATAGTTTTCTAAACTAACTTCTCTTTAATTCCTGAATTATCGTCACGAACAAAAGGCACAAAGCTGCCAGCAACATCAGAAAGCTTCAAGTACTTACTACTTTAAGTTAACCCAAACGGAAACCAGGCTGAGCACAGATAACTGGTCGCTGGGGTCACCACGACACCAGAGTGTGGGCCCAGCACCAGCACCAGCGAAGGGTCCTGCACACATCCCCTCATTTAAACCTAGACTCCACCGCTGACGAAAATGCCAGCACCTGCAAATCAGACTCAGCAATGGGTCTGCTAACCCTGGCCAGAATCTGCTACTTTAACTATTTACAGTTTCTTTTTTAAAGGGAGGGTATGATGTACCACTTTCAAAATTTGGAATTTTAATTTCCCCTGTTTTGGTGATCTATTAAGGAGCTCCAAACGGAGTATTTAATAATAACGGGATAAGGTCCATGCCAATTTGCCTAGGATAGTCCCAGTTCATGCATTCTGTCCTCGTGGAACGATAAATAAGAGTCCCCTTTTCTTCTCCTAAAGGGTCCCGGTTGGATGGGTAAGTTACATGGTCACCCACTTGATGATCACTTCCTTTATTCCTTTGCCCATTCACTATCTTTCTCACTGCATGAAGAAACACGCTGATCTGCCAGCATTCTTTCCTCTGGGGGCACCCACAGCTCTCCTCATCGCCGGGGCTCTCCATGTGCACAGCACAGCTGTCTGCAGATGGCCCGGTGGCACTTGCACTTGAATTTTCGGTCTGCTGTCCTCCCACACCCGGTCCCGTCCCGCTCCTTCCTCCCAAGTGAACCCTTGGTCTCCCTCGCCTACTCTTGCCTCTATTTGCTTTCATGCCGCCCCCGACGCCGGGAACAACCTACTGATCTACCAAATTTCTATCCTCAAATCACTTTTTAAAAGTCACTTCCGTCGGTGAAGCCCACCTGGGAGCGCCCATCCGCCCACCTGTCCTATTTATGGATCAAATCTGTCAGACTAACCTCTCGGAGGCTCAAATGTGAAATGTTTTTGCTATTACATTGAGGTTTTCACCATATTCACTCACATCAAAAACAATGCAACTCCTGACAAACTTGACAATATCCAAGTAGAGCTTTGAGACCTATACTATAGCTATAAACAACAACAACAAGGAAAATACATAAACCAGAGGGATCTTACTAAAAATGATAAATCCAACTCCTGCTTTCAGAGGCTCGAGGGCCAGTCAGATGTGGTTATTTGGAAGCTGAAAGGAAGACCATCCTCATTGGTAGTACACAATCTAAAAAAGACTCTTTCCTGGACCCGACTTTAGTCAGGTTCCTGAGTATGAACACCTTCCATCCCTGGACATGTCCTCTAGGAGCCCAGTGTTAAGCATCCTGTCAAGCTGATTTGGGCAGAGTCCCCCCACCCTAAATATCTGATTAAATATTCATCCTCTAAAATCCCCCCAGGTCATAGCTAATAGCCCTAGCCTGCCTTCAGTAAGAATCCCGTTACATCAGTTTAGTAAAAAATCACCCTACTTCCGGTCACCTGGGTGGCTCAGTGGGTTAAGCCTCTGTCTTGGGCTCAGGTCATGATCTCAGGGTCCTGGGATCGAGCAGGGAGCCTGCTCCCCCCTCACTCTGCCTGCTTCTCTGCCTACTTGTGATCTCTCTCTGTCAAATAAATAAATAAAATCTTAAAATAAAAAAAGAATTACCCTACTTTCTTAATAATTTTCCTTCTGTGGACACTCACCTCCCCCCAGGTTGCTGTTTGACTAGAAGCCCACTTTCCTTTGTTGTAGTCAGAGTTGAGAGCCTAATCTCTCTCCCCTATTCCAAAACCCCACGGAAGCAGTCCCCCTCAGTAAGTCTGCCTCACATTCTTCAACAAAACCCAGATAGGAGTACACAGGAGATGAGTATTCTTAGTATGTCATCGGTGGGTACGTCGTGGTACAAAGACAATGAAAGAGATCAGTGAGTCTTTAAGATGTGGCTGTTCATAAGTGAGAAATTCCCCTCAAGAATATGGGTACAGGGGCACCTGAATGGCTCAGTCGGAAGAGCGTGTGATTCTTGATCTTGGGGTCATGTGTTCAAGCCCCATTTGGGGTGTAACAATTAGTTAAATGAATAAAAACGTAAAAAAAGAAAAGAGTATGGATATAGTTGCTACGCCTTCTTCAGGGCAAAACAACAACAACAACTTTGGATTTATAGCTCTGGTCAAACTTCTAAGTGGCACATGAGTACCCAGGAAGCAACAGGGGATCTACTCTAACAGTATTTTGCCCCCAGTGCAGTTTTAAAAAGCAAGCAGTCTGCATGTACTGTCTGTTGAACAGTAAGTTAAGCCCAGAAATGACCACATAACAAGAATGCAGGCAAACAGAGCAAAAGGAGAATAAGAACAAACGACCCAAGAGTCACTCAGGGGCACGAATGAATTGCATTTACAAGTCTGGAATCAATGCCTCTTAGTTTCTATCATGATTCTAGCTCATGAGGACCCTCTTTCAGTGGAACCACAAGTTACTAATGTACACCCATTCGGTGCAGACACAGGTTATTATTGTCATCATTATATCCACAAGAGGAAGGGAGGGACTAGAAAATCAGACAGTGAGGGCAAAATAAAATGTCTCTAAACCATGGTAACAGGAAATGCCACAGACTCTTGCAACAGTCACACCAAGTGTCATACAAAATTTTGTAGCCTGGACACCTCCTGTTGCAGTTTAGTGCCTAGGCACAGAAATCCAAAGACACTGAGTGATTCTTCAGAAGGCATATAAAAAAAAAAAAAATTTAGGGGCGCCTGGGTGGCTCAGTGGTTAAGCCACTGCCTTCGGCTCAGGTCATGATCTCAGGGTCCTGGGATCGAGTCCCGCGTCGGGCTCTCTGCTCTGCGGGGATCCTGCTTCCTCCTCTCCCTCTCTCTGCCTGCCTGTCTGCCTGCTTGTGATCTCTGTCTGTCAAATAAATAAATAAAATCTTTAAAAAAAAATTTGGTGAAAATTAAGGCTCTTTTCTTTCCATTAAATCAGACTACCACAATACATTGCTTCAATATCTTGCTTGCTGTGGTAATTTTGTTACACAAGGAAACAGCAAGAAGGAACAAACAAACAAACAAAACAAAACCCACAGATGATTGCCCATTGCATTTCACTGACCAGTATTTAATCCACAGTGAGGCTCTCCAACCTGACCATTCAAGGCTAGTAGAGACTATCGTACAATCAGCTAACCAATGAAAAGTATTCCCCAGATGTGCTTTTCTTATTGAACATGTTGAAATAAATAAATACACCAGCAGCCATGTATTCACTGGTTCTAGATTGATTTGTTGATACTTCCTTTACTTTCTACAGAAAAGATACTAACTGCTACCTTTAAATGTGATTTTGTAAGTTCAGGACTGAGGGATAGGAGATGAATCCTAAAAGCTGGGCCTACATTAACAAGACACAAATTGCTCTCTCTGCCAGATTCCCACTGCTGCCACAAGCCCTGTGTGCTAGGATGGACAGACCACATATTAAATTATTCAATCTTCTACTGTCAGGAGTAATAGGACTTGAATTTCCTACTGGCTTATACTTTTTGCTACTTGAAATGAATGCACATAAGAAATTCCTAGCATCAGCCTCAGGTACAACAAATTTAACAGACATTTAAAAACTCTATATAAATGTTATCTGGACTAACACACACATGCATATATAACAGTTAACTATACTTCTAAATCCCTAGGAAAACTTTTTATTTGGTTTGCTTGTCTAATGACAGAAGAGTAGCACAACTGGTAGACACTGAATGGAGGAATAACAAGGGAGCTCTAAGACTTTAAGTCACTATTAGAAATTATTTCCAGTTGCAAACTGCTTGTTTCTTTTCCTGGTGGCAAGTAAAATGTATAATTTATTCTCTGGGGTGCTTTGTGAAATCTGGTTAAAAATCCTTTGAGAACAGCTTGTATCTACTATTACTTTGAGAAAAAAAAAAATCAAATCTATGTCAAAAATTAACACCAAACTTGGACATCTGATATGTCAAAGTAAGGATTTTTGTAAGGATTAGTAGCTTTGAAAATCAGGAGAGATTACATGTTTAGACAGTAACAAGCACACTAAATGGTCCATACACAGAATTTAGAGGAAGAGAAATACAGTTTTGAATTTCTGGATCTATAACCTACACTCCAATTTTAAATTTTCATCAGTTTTATGAACTATCTCCAAATGAAATTGTGAGTGTGCAGAGAACAGAAGTTCAAGACCTTAAAAACAATTAGTTTAAAATATATAATCATCAAACAATATCAGATTTGTAGTGGGCTTTTTAAGATGGGTTAAAATAATTTGAAAGGCAAAGTTACTTCATAAAATCATACTGTTGTTAAAAAGTTTGATGGGAGGCAGTAAAATGTTAAAAATGGGACTTTTAGGGCCAGAATATTTGCATTTCCATATTGGCTTTACCATCTTCTAGTGAAGTATTAAGACAGCCCATGCATCACTTCCCTTGCGTATGAAATGGGGATAATTAACAATCTCAGAGAGCTGCCTCGAGGATTAAAATAAAAATAGTTAATAATTAGAACCATGTCTGTTAAAGAGCAAGAGCCCAATAAGTAGTGGCTACTACTAGCATTACTGGGCAAGGAAAATATTTTGTATGCATGCTCCACGATACAGCCTTTAGAAAATCTATACTGTACATCTCAAGTTCATTTAAAAATTAATTTTTAATGAACTACCTATTATAGACAGCTAGTTCATAGAATTGTTACAGAAAATGAGCGGCCTGTTGGAACACATCTGACTCTAGTTTAGATCAATGTAAGAATGCACGTGGGACAAATGCCTACGAAAATGAGGTCCTCTTCAGTTCCCATTCCAGCTCAGATCTGCAGGGTGGAGACTAAAAATGTAACAGGAGTGAACTGAGATTTTTAAAAAATAGAAGCAGCTATCTATTGAGAGTAATTCATTCTGCACACGTATGATGAGATGCGTTTTTCTCTCTCTCTCTCTCATGCGGTGACACTCAGTGAAGATGAAACTGATCAGAGTAGAGACTCTGAGAGACTTGGGTTCTACTTCTGCTTTGTTGTGTGGTCTCTGCCAAACCATTTAATTTCTCTACAGTCTCCTCTGCTTCCTCATCTTTTGTAAGATAGAAATTAGTAATTTTGTTGTCCATCTAACGTAGAGGGACGGTTTTAGAACAAATGCCACTCCTACTCAGGGCCACACTGAAAAGAATTTACCTTCCTCATCGCAAGCATGACAACAGAGTTACTGAATGCCAGTATATTACTTCAACAAACGTTAACTTCTGATTTATGTCACCACCTATTTAAATTCTGGAAGTCAAACATATGTAAGGGCTGGCATTATGACGTGCCAACGCATGGAGAGTAGGCGGAATCACTTTTCTTCCATATATGGGAAACCCTGTAAGTTTCAGTCTCTCGGACATTTAGTGACCAAGAATATTTCTCTAATAAGCAGTTATGCAACTCTGCATGTCTGAATATGCACACGGAATTCCCTGCACATGGCAGCCCCAGGCTAAGAGCATCCAATGGAGGGGGAGGGAGGGAATTTTGTACCCTCTCCAAGGCCTCCATACACAGTCTAACCTCCAAGAGAAATTTTAATTTGTTATCTGCCCTGTTCACCTTCAGGAACTCTGGTTATACCTATACACCCACAGGTAAAACGCTGTGATGTGAGTGCCTCCTTTACCAACGCTCTATACCTGAGAACATTTGCGGGGGAGGAATCACCATTTTTTTGGATCACATATGAATTTCATATTGTTTTTCCCTAAGATTCTGTCACTTCTTTCTAAGTTTGTTTCCATATGTCCAAATTCTCATAACATCCTTTTCCCAGAAGAAGTATCTTCTGTTATGTTTTAATTATTGATTTAATCTAAATTTCTTCCCTCTGGACAAATGCTGTACAACTGGGTGATAGTTCAGGGCCAACGACCATGGCAGGCTAAAGAAGCATTTGTTTCAAGTGGGGTTTTAATGCCACTGTTGGTCTTCAATAAATCTTACCAATATTTGTAGACGTAACACACTGAAAACATTTTTTAAAAACATTTCCAAGTAGGGATAGTATAACAAATCTGTTTGCTTCACTACTAAAGAATTTTGAATTAAAAAGGAAGTTAAATAGAATTTTTAATACATACTGTGATATACTTTCTTATTTCTTATCCATATTTCTGAACCTTCATTCTGTTACCACTATTACGGCCGGTAGCCTCCATAATTTATTTATGCCAAAGGAAAACTGCAGGGGTGGAAGGTGGTGATAAAGCTTGTTAAAACTACTCTATTTTCAGGTTATTTTATAGTATTGTGTTTAAATTTCAAGAGGCAAAATTTAAAGTAAAATAATTTTACTTTTCCCTTTGAGTTTCTTCTGCTTGACTACAGCCACCCGAGAAAATATTATTTTTGCATTTTTACGAGGCACCTTTCAAAGCATACTGATACTGATTTGATGGTCATGGTTTACCATGTAAATCCAAAAAGTAGAAAGTCTGTAAAATATTTAAGGAAAGAATAATGAATGGCATATGCCAGGCAGTTTTACTACATAACTATAGAAACTATCACCAGGATACTTAATTATCTAATTATGCTATCTTGAATGCTTTTTTGAAGATGTAGTAGCTTTATTTATTTATTTGTTGAGGGAGAGGGTGGGGGGCAGAAGCAGCACCTCAAGCACGCCCTATGCCCAGTGCAGAGCCCAATGTGGGGCCTGATCCCACGACCCCAAGATTATGACCCAAGCGGAAACCAAGAGTCAGACACTCAACCGACTGAGCCACCCAGGCGCCCCTGCAATAGTATTTTAATAGGATTGCCATCTTATTGCTTCTAGCCAAGAAATCTCTGAAGAGCGGCCATTTTGTGGACCTAAGTATCACATTAGGTGCTAATGATGAGCGGACTAAAATCCACACATTTTCTGTCCACCTGGAGCTTACAGTGTACTCTAAAAGAGAGAGAGAGAGAATGTATGTGTGAGCAGAAACATGGTATCAAGCATAACAATGGATTTAGGGATAAGGGAAAAGCCCCATGTAAGGAAGTAAGAAGTGTAGAAAAAATGGAGTAGAGCAGAGAAAGAAACATTCTGAACATATGCAAAGGCCTAAGACAGGAAAGGGATCAGCAAATCCTGGAAAAGAAAGACCGTTGGTGTGGCTAGAGAGTGTGTCATCCCAAAGACAGAGGGTGGCCACTGAGGCCATCAGAGCAAGGAAGAGACGGAATCTGATTTCGATTCTCTTCAGATGGTTGCTTGGTAAGGGACTGGGGGTGGGTGGTCTGTACTGAGAGCACAGGAAACCACCACTACACATGAGGTGGAGATGGTCTGGGATGGTCTGAGCTGGTGTGGCTGGCAGCAGGCACAGAGAAAAGAGGACACGTTCCATTTACATTTTAGAAACAGAACAGAAATGGACAGAGGATGGATGTAGGAGGTGAGGGAAAGAAAATCCTGATGATTCTCAAGAGATGGGCATAAGTGTCTTGATGGCGGGAGACACCACTTGCCAAGATAGAGGAGACAAACAGAAAAAGTTTGTGGAGAAAGGTTTAAGAGTTGGCCTGGGAGATGGGGTGTGAGAGGGGCGAGTGGTGATGTTAACGCTGTGGCAGCTGACAGTTTGGGGTTGGAGCTCAGAAATGCAGCTAGAGTTGGTCATTTGGGACATACTGCCACATGGATGACCTGTAAAGTCATAAAAGGAGATGAAAATGCCTGAAGTAAGAGCTTAAGTGAAAAGAGGGGAGGGCCTTAGGAGCAGGCCTTAAGGAATTCTAATATTTACAACAAAGGCCTAAAAAGAAATGGCAAACCTGTGGGAACAAAGCCAGGAGTACGCTGTCACAGAAGCGAAGAGAAGGTGGTGGGCAAAGCCATCCACCTCAGCTCTGAGACCAAGCAAAGATGGTGGCCGGTTTGTCCAGAATGCACCGCCGACGATTCATTCTTTTAATTCTTGAGAAAAGAAAATCCCAATCCCCAAACCAGAAAACATGCATTAAAAGAGTGATTCTAAAAATATTTAAATACATATTGTTTATTTTTCCCAACTTTTCTGATCTGAATTTACCTGCTCTGTTTTGTCTTATAGGCACTGAGTACTAAAGACGTAAGCCTGAAGACCGAACACCACATTACAGAACATAGAATAAGTTTGATGACAGGATCAAGTAGTGAATATGTAATTCAAAAGGAAACCATAATGGTTTAAGTGGAATAATGCATTTCATTTCATGCCACAGAAGTGGCACAGAAATCAATAAAGCACAGAGCCACAACAGAATTATTAAGACAGTATCATATGCATGAAAAATTATTACTATGGCTTCAAATATTTATTCATGACAGATTTAGTGAGTGGTATACACTATGACAAGACCGTTCTAGTAATTTAAAAAAAAAAAACAAACCTCTTTTGAGGAAACTCATTAGAAGATTGTCCTAGATTTATGCTTAAGATGTAATCCTTTTTCAAAGCAATCAAATGGCACCAGATGTCATTTTTCTAAACCACAGTATAAAAGACATACCAAATGACGAAAACACTCCGAAATTTTAAAGTACTACAGTTTAGACATGATTTAACATTGTGCTTACTTAGAATAATAAACCAATTTAGTCAGAAAAACGCCCCCCCCAAAAACTATAAAAATTCTAAAATATGCTGAGAGAAATTTTCTGTGATCACAGATCAAGGAACTATGTCTCTTTCCATAAACCACTGTATGTCTCTGCCAACTAATAAAATGATATTACATGATGCTGGTGAAGAAAAAAAAGAAAAAAAAAAGAAAAACCAGAGATACACACTTAAATTGTGGCAGTGGAGGGAGGGCAGAGAAAAAACAAAGGAGAAACTTATAATTTAAATTTACGTAATTTTTAAATGCTTAAAAATTTTCTTAAAATTTCATGTATACTTCACTAATTTCCACAACTATTTGTATATATCATCTAGTTCTTGTCCAGATGCATATAATATATAGTTGTTTATAGCAGTATATAATTTTACATTCTTTCCTCACTTAACATTATATCAAAAGTTTTCTGTATTTCTATTTTACTTCATAATATTTTTCAAGGCTAAATCATATTCCCTTGAGTTGACAGAATGTAGTTTACTTTACCAATCCCTTATTTGGCTCCTAAATATAACTCTTTCCTAGAGTTAAGTTATTTCCGTAGGATAAATCCCAAGACATTAGCATTTCAATAATTTTTGGCAGATATTTCTTTATATAAATCCACTATTTTCTACCATTTTTTAACCTTACATATGCAATTTATGCAATTACAAAATAATCCAGGATTATATCATATCTCTAGTATAGTAAAGCAATTTTTTAAAAAGATTTTATTTATTTATTTGACAGACAGAGATCACAAGTAGGCAGAGGCAGGCAGAGAGAGAGGAGGAAGCAGTCTTCCCGCAGAGCAGGGAAGAGTCAATCCAAGGGCTCAATCCCAGGACCCCAGGATCATGACCTCAGCCAAAGGCAGAGGCTTTAACCCACTGTTTAAAAACAAATTTTAAAATGGTTGAAAAGTTATCGGCAGGTGGACTTAACGGGACAATCTAACATTGAAACGGTAAGAACTCCACCGCCTCCTGAGATTGGAAGCATGCAGAAGCATTCTCTCAGAGATGCTATAAAAACACTTTTTATACTGGAAAGAAGTCTGCAGTACAATGACCAAGGTTTCTATCTACAGCAGTAATTCCAGTTAGACTAAGGCAAAGTTCTTTAGGGATAAACTGATACCTCTATCCAGGGACTCAGTTACATTTTAAACACTGCGCACTTCTGGTGAAACACTTTAAACCAAAGCTATCTGAGACGGTGCAGTGAGTGGGAGATGGCTCCATTCAGGCGTCTGGCTTGCTCTGCTCTTCTTGTAACACAGTTCTGCTGAAAGAAAAATCGGTCACCTGCAGACTAGCATACATTTGACCACGTGTCCGCGTGGATGCAGGATGTTAGTCATCTACAAAAGAACACAGCACAAAGGCGACCAGCTCTCTCCTTTTGTGAAAATCCCATGGTGAAGGTTCCTGGCCCCCAGTCCCAGACTGCATGAGCTGGCACGTGCTGGCGCGGGAAAGCTGGTGTTGGGGGGTCATTGCCTTAACTCTGGGGCCTGTGTCGCCAACTACTGTATTTCCTCTCGGCCATTCAGAAAAACTGGTCTGGGCCTGGCAGAACTTGGGGGCTGAGACAAAGTACATCTGTTGTAACAGGCCTGGAGTAAGGTGAGGGAAGACGGCTGACAGCCAGAGAGGGGCAGGCTGGCAAAGGGACAGCATTTCGAAAATGCCATGAAGCTCTCTCAGACTATTTCCTCAGGGGATCTAGCTGATCTACCACAGCCTGACATTTCCCAAGGGCTTTTCAGTCCTGAGGAGGGCCTGCCCGGCACTGAAAACAGACCCTTTGGAGGTACGGACCCCCACCTTGGCTGGGAGTACTGAACACCCGCCCACGGATGAGAAGGGGACCAGAGTGGGCAGGGGCCGAGGCACTGCAGGAAAGGTGCTAAAAGAGGAAACAGAAAATGTGAAAGAAACGCTGTTCCAACTTGGAAACAAAGTGCACTTCAGCTCTGCCAGGAGCCGGGCGAAAGGGGCTCAGGAATCACAGGCTGCTTGGGCCCTGTGCTGCCTCTACCTCTCCTCCCCGCACTTTCTTCGCGCCTCCTGACTTTGTCTTCCTGGTCCCTTTCCCTCCACTGCCTTGTAGCTCTCCAGGTGTCCCCGTATGCCTCCCTCCCCTGTCTGTTCCTGTGATGGGAGGGCTGTGACCCCAAAGACAAGTGGCTAATGGCCTCCATCACAAATGGCAAAAGGCCCAAACTGCTGCCACTGGTATTAATGCAGGTGAACCGCGCAGCTGTGTGAGGTGTGGTCAGACACATAAGGAGGGCTATGACGGATGCTCTACCGATGAGGCTTGGCGTCTGGTAGGACAGACGTGTACATGAAGACATACACAGAGGAAAGACAGGGGAAGTGCAGTTGATGGCAGCCTTACGTGCCAACTTGGCCAGGCTATGGTACCAGTGGTGTGGCTGAACACCCACCAAGACACTGCTGTGAAGGTATCTGTGGGTGGGATTAACATTTGTAATAAATGAGATTAACATTTATAATCAGCCAACTTTAAGACAAGCAAATTATTCTCTATAATGTAGGTAGGTCTCCTCCAATCAGCTGAAGACCCTAAGAGCAGAGACTAAGGTTTCCCGAGGAAGAAGAAATTCTTTCCCAAAATTCTAACACAAAAGTCCCGCCTGGGTTTCCAGACTCCTGCCCTGCACGGTGGATCTAATATTTAAGACTGCAACATCAATGCTTACCTACATCTCCAGCCTGCCCCAACAGATTTCAGACTTGCCAGCCAGTACAGTCCAAAAGCCAGTTCCCTAAAGTAATTCCCAATCTTTCATTCTCTCCGTACACATGACTGCACGTGTGTACATCCTACTGGTTCTCTTTTTCTGGAAAAACCTTAGTCAGGTAGGTACGTGGTACATAAGGGCAAGAATAATTAATGTTGCCTGTTCAAGAGGCTCAGTGAGGAGGGGCAGCTCTCTCTGTTCCTTGTAAACAGACAAGTTCTGTCCCTGACTCATAAAACTCTCACTTACCCAGTACTCCCTCACTTTACCTAAGTCAACTGAAAGTAAATGGCTTTGCTTTGGTAAATTCTCCCATATTATATGCAAAAGAGTTTACTCTATTATTTTCACTCACTTTTCTATCTCTGATTTTTTTGTTTGTTTCTTTCTTTCTTTCTTTTTTTTTTTTAAGATTTATTTATTTGACAGAGAGAGTGCACGCACGCACATAAGTAGAGGGAGTGGCAGGGAGAGGGAGAAGCAGGGTCCTGCTGACCAGGGAGCCTGATGCAGGGCTAGATCCCTGGGATCATGACCTGAGACAAAGGCAGAGGATTAACCGACTGAGCCACCCAGGCACCTGTGACTTTTGATTTCTTAAAAATGTCTCCACTGACTCAATAAGAATCTGACCAATATCATTATGAGTCTACAAATGTTTCTGCCACCAAGAACATGCTGTCAACTTAGATATCTGTCACACTATCTTCTCCTCTTTTTTTTTTTTTTTCTTTAAAAAGATCTTATTTATCGCCTCTTGGCCTTCTGGCTAAGATCAAGTGTAAAAGATCTTATTTATTTGAGAGCGAGAGAAAGCAAGTGAGAGAAAAGTGCACAAGCTGGGGGAGGGGAGGAGGGAGAGGGGGCAGCAGACTCCAGGCTGAGTAGAGCGCCGGACGAGGGGCTCAGTCTCAGGATCCTGGAAGGCAAGACGCTTAACTGACTCTGACTGAGCCACCCCACCCAGGCACCCTATCTTCTACTCTTAAAAATCAGAATGTTTTCACTTAGATAGCCTGTGTAGAGTAAAGCTTTTGTAGGTTTCTTCACCTGAAAAGATCTACTTTAATTTAAAACATCTGCTACTTTCAGAAGGTGTTTGTGGGGCTTTTTCCTTCTTCCTCTTAGTCATTCCACGGAGGAGACAACCTAGCTAACAATACAGGGCTGGCACAGAAGTCTTCTCTGACTTACAGACATGTGTGTTTAAAATGCCAACTGCAAGTACAAGGCAGTATAATGTCAAACTATCCCTCCATTTTGGTGCACGACAGACGCCAAACAGCAGGTGGTGATTTTCTCTGATACTTGACATCAATGCCTTGTTTCCTTCTTACTACACCCACCGTTGTTCTGTTTGATCTACACTCATCCATGACACACTGCACTTGCTGATTTTATAACCACTCTGTACACAAATAAAAGGAGGAAGAAATACAAAACCCAATGGATAATTTCTACCTTCTTATAAAATCAAACCTGCTTAGCTGAATGTGCTTCTATCAAAACATGGGGGAAGTGCCAGAGCCAGCTCTCAGGAGAGAACTCAAAATTCACGTGTAATTAATGGCAACTGTAGAGTCCATTCATACACAAAACAGAGTGCTCCTGGCTAGTATATATTAAATCAAAAGATTCCCAAATGGAGCAAAGTCTAGGAAAGTTCTGTAAAGTTGCACGACAACTGTGTGGTTGAGAGCTATTCTCTCTCCCCTGAAACATGAAGTACTTAACAAATCCCAGCCATTATTTTAAAGAATTATTTAGCATCATTTCAAATATAAATTATCATCTGTCCTCATTTGACTGGTACGCGTCCCGTTCGAACATGCAATCAGTAGTCACGGGAGCATGCAGCATGCAGAAAAGGGACAGCAGAGTTAATAACCTGGAAGCATAGGATCTGAGAATGTGAGAGCAAGTTAAAGACAAGAGTTCCTCTCCATTGTCACTGAGGGTCGAGAAGCAATGCTGAAGCGTAGAACAGTGAGAGTGGGGGAAACACAGTTTGTCCAACACATAAACATATCTCCGCAAGTGGCGGCAGGTATAACTGAAAGACAAAGGAAAAGGAGAAAAGGAGAAAGAGAGGAGTTTTCCTTCGAAAAAATAAACCATTCTCAGTGTCCTCAAAGCCCTCTGTGGTTTTCCACTAGATGGTACCCAAGAAAAAACAACTGTTAAAAGAGAGTATTAAAAAGATAAAAAAGAATACAAGCAACACGATTTAAAAATGGGTAAAAGATCTAAACAGATACCTCATCGAAGAAGATATACGAAAGGAAAATAAGCATATGAAAAGATGCTCTACATCATATATCATTAAGGAAATGCAAATTAAAACAATGAGATACTGCTACAAACCCATTCGAATGGCCAAAATCCAGAACACTGACAATACCATTGCAGGGAAGGATGCCGAGTGCCAGGAACTCTCCTGGCACTGGTGAGAATGTAAAAATCATATGGCCATTTTGGAAGACAGTTTCAGCTTTCTTACAAAATCAAACATACTCTTACCATACGATCTAGCAATCACGGACCTTGGCATTTACCCAAATGAGCTGGAAATTTCTGTCCACCTAAACACCTGCACATGGGTGTTCACATCAGTATTCGTAATTGCCAAAACTTGGAAGCAATCAAGAGGTCATTTAGTAGGCAAACAGATCAACTGTGGTACATCCAGAAGATGAAGATTATATTCAGAGCTAAAAAGAAATGAGCTATCAAACCATGAGAAGACATGGAGGAATCTTAAATGTGTTATTACTTAGGAAGGAAGATAATCTAAAAAGGCTACCTACTGTATGATTCCAACTCAATGACGTTCTAGAAAAGGCAAAACCCTGAAGAAGGTAAAAAAGATCAGTGGCTATCAGAGGTTAGTGGGGAGAGAGGGATGAACAGGCAGAGCACAGAGGATTTTAAGGGCAGTGCAATATTCTGTTGTTGTTGTTTTTAAGATTTTATTTATTCATGAGAGACAGAGAGAGAGGCACAGGCAGGGGGAGAAGCAGGCTCCCTGAAGAGCAGGGAGCTCGATGTGGGGCTCAATCCCGGGACTCCAGGATCATGACCCGAGCCGAAGGTAGATGCTTAACCATCCGAGCCACCCAGACACCCAATATTTTTTATGAAACTGTAACGGTGGATACATGCCATTATACATTTGTCAAACCCATACAATGCATGACACCAAGAATGAACCCTAACATAAACTATGGCCTCTGAGTGATACTGGCATATCAAGGGAGGTTCATCAATTGTAACAAACGTATCACTTCTGGTGTAGACAGATGATAGCAGGGAAGGCTGTGTGTGTAGGGTGACGGGGTACATATGGCAATTCTCTGTACTTTTTGCTCCAATTTGCTATGAATTTAGAGCTGCTCTTAAAAGGCTATTAAAAAGTGAGGGGGATACACTAATGGGGGAAAAGTTATAAAAATACAATGGTGTAATTAGTTAACCATATGAAATCTGCCTTGCTAGAGCAAAGTGGTATGAAAGATCCTCTCCCCACAATACTATAAATACGTTCTTGGAAGACAGGCAATAATAGTCCTGCCATTTGGAAGATACCACAGTAGAAGGAACATGGAATCAGGAGTTGGAAAACTTTAAAATTTGGATCCAGCCAGCCACTGGAAGTTTTGTGACAGTGAGGATTTGATCTCTCCAAGCCTCAACCCCACAAATTGTAACACAGAAGTAAAAATATTAAATTATTCCAAAATTTTGAAGTGATATTTAAAAATATAAAAGAATTATTATCATCAGAGCAATTTCACTCACGCCACATTTCAGACCACTTGAAAAGAACAAGTTTGAAAGAGGGAAATGTCAAGTCAGTCTGACAAGGTGAATCAACAAAACCATGAACTTAATTAACATCAACGGATATGCTTAAACTCCTAGTCGCTGAGAACCTTGTCTAAAAATGCATGCCGAAAGTACACAAAGTTCCCAACTTTTATTTTGGGAATAAACTAATAAAACAAAATTAATACATTAAAAGATTAGAAATAGACACATTTCCAAAACTTGGGACACTTCAATCACCCACTCAACCTATTAACCAGCCCATCCACTCACTGGCAAGCAGCATCTACTATACGTGGCACGTAGGAACTATGCATGGCCCTGAAGATGGCATGAGGAAGAAATTACACACAATTCTTTCCCGGGGAGATTACAAGATAGAATCAAGACACATATTAGACAATAATAAAAGTCACACCGAAACTGTGAAATTAACAGTCTTTCTCAGTTCAAAAAACAAATCAATTTTTAAAAAAATTGAAGTATAGTTGATACAGAATGTCACACTAGTTTCAGGTGCACAACACAGCAATTCAACAAGTCTACACCCTATGCTATGGTCATAAGTGTAGCTTGCACCTGTCACCATCCAACACTATTACAATACCACTGACTACATTCCCTATGCTGTACCTTCCAACCCCGTGACTTACTCATTCCGTCACTGGAAGCCTGTGTTTCCACTCCCTTCACCCCCTGCCCTCATCCCCTTACTTCCTTTCCCTCTAGCAATCATTAATTTGTTCTCTTTTGGGTCTATTTCTGTTTGTTTGAAAAAAACAATCAGTGTGTTGTTGTTGTTGTTATTAATAAGAGACAGTGAAGTGCAAGGGAGGGGGAGGGGGAGAGAGAATCCTAAGCAGGTTCCATGCCCATTGCAGAGCCTGACATGGGGCTCGATTCCATGACCCTGAGATCATGACCTGAGATGAAATCAAGAGTTGGACACTCAACCGACCGAGTCACCCAGGCATCCTGAAAAAAACAGTTTTTAAAAATATAGTGATTCTAGTCCAATGACAATAAAATAGGGTGAAACATCCAAGAATAATGTACAAATATCTATGAAGAAATCTTTAAAATGGTAATAAAAAAATTTAAAAGAAGTGATAAAATGGAAAGAAAATTTTAGATAGGAAACTCTAGGATTATAAAGTCACCAAATGTTCAGGTGTCTAAAAATTCATATTCTCAAAAATATCAAGAGTTTTAAACAAAGAAACAAAACATGTTAATTCTGAAGTCCATATAGAAAATTAAACATTTAAGAAAAGCCATAAAATACTGAAAAAACTATAGTTCTAAGATGAGACTAGTTCTACCATTTATTAAAAAAATATTTAAAAGTGGGGCGCCTGGGTGGCTCAGTGGGTTAAGCCGCTGCCTTCGGCTCAGGTCATGATCTCAGGGTCCTGGGATCGAGTCCCGCATCGGGCTCTCTGCTCAGCAGGGAGCCTGCTTCCTTCTCTCTCTCTCTGCCTGCCTCTCAGTGTACTTGTAATTTCTCTCTGTCAAATAAATAAATAAAATCTTTAAAAAAAAAATTTAAAAGTAATAATAATAATAATAGTAGTTCTACCATATATTTTTAAAAAAAACTGTAAAGTGACATTACCAGAAACAGTTTAATACAGTGCATGAGTACAAGAACACTAGAAGAGACTAAAATAAGATGAGAACAGAGTACAAGATAAAGGTAGTATTTTTTTTAAAAAACTGGTTTTTGGTTTCTTTTTCTTTTTTACTTAAAAAAAAAAGATTTTAATTATTTATTTGAGAGAGAGAATGAATGAGGGGGAGAAGGCCAGAGGGAGAAGCAGACTCCCCATGGAGCTGGGAGCCCAATGCAGGACTCGATCCCAGGACCCTGAAATCGTGACCTGAGCCGAAGACAGTTGCTTAACCAACTGAGCCATCCAGAAGCCCTAAAGGTGGCAGTTTGTTTTTATTTTTTAAGATTTTATTTATTTGAGAGAGAGAGAGAGTGGGAGAATGAGCAAGGAGAGTGGCAGAGGAAGAGGGAGAAGCAGGTTCCCCCACTGACCAAGGAGCCCAACCTGGAGCCTGATCCCAGAATGCTGGGATCATGACCCGAACTGAAGGCAGATGCTTAACCAAGTGAGCCACCCAGGCACCCCAAGGTGGCACTTTAAAACAGAAGATCAGATGAATTATTCAGTAAATGGTATTGGGATAGCTGAGTAGGTAACGAGGAAAAAACAGAGATAACTCTTAGCCTCTCCTCCTAAATCAAAAGAAATTCCAGGTTGATCAAAGATTGTAAGGTAAAAATAAAACAACAAAAGTTCAAAAATAAGCCATATACTTGAGTACCATTAAAAAATGAGTCATAAATCTGACCACAAAAAAATGGAAAATACAGAAGAGAAAATCACTTTTTCACTGTACATTTTTTGTACAGAATGAACTTTCTGCCATTTTCATATATCATAGACATAAATTAATGACTGAATAGTTTTTAAAAATGGAAAGGGACACAGGAACAATTATTTCAGAGGGAATATGCTAAATGCAGGGAGACTTGGTCAAATTCAAGAATCCGAGAGGAGATCGATATGGCTGGTGTATATTGGAAAAATGGTAAAGGTAAGGTAGGTTCGTGCAGTGCCTTGCGAGTTATAAGACTTATCCAACATGGAAACTAATGAAGGGTCCGAGCGGGGAGCAACCAGATATGGCTTACTTCTTTTAAGATGTGTTTCTGCAATACAAAGATAAAACTGGCAAGGGGCAAAAGTTAAAAGATACAACCAGAAGCACCAGGAGTGGCAAAGCAAAGATCACGGAAGAGCCCGTTCCAAGATGACACAAGTATTGCTGACGATGGCTTAGAGCAGGGGACAGCACACTCAGAACTTTCGGAGGTAAAATCAGTGGGCCTTGCTAACTGATTGGAATGCGAGATGGTGTCAATGGAAGAAGATACCAAGAATAATTCTCTGATTTCTGGTATTAGGGGATGAATGAAAGTATATTTTCTGAGATAAGAGAAACCAGAGGAGGGATAGGTTTTATGGAGATGATGAGTTTAGTTTTGGATATGCTCTGTTTCAGATACTGCCGCTGTGAGATGTCAGCAAATGCTGCTACACATGTAAGCTTGAAGCTAAGAGAGGTGTGGACTAACCCAGAGATAGAGGTGGACATAGACACACACATAGATGGAGGTCAAAGTTTGGAGAACGTATATGAGATTACGTAAGGTCAGAGGGAAAAGACAGGAACCGGACTAAGAAATTCCAGGATTTACAAGCTAGAGAGAGAGCTGCTGGTGGAGAATACTCACTGGTAGCTCGAGAAGTCGGAAGAAAACCTAAGAATGTTGTGAGAAGGTGTTTCAAGAGGGCCATGGTAAGGCTATACCTTTAAGATGATTTCCATCTATGCAAAGCATATAAATTTTCAACTTTCAAGCTGTGTGACTGAAACAGTTAACACATTCTTGGAAAAGGAGCTCCTGTTCAATTTAGAGAAGTTCCTTCCTCTTAATTTAATTATCTTGAAATATTCTTTATTATTATTTAACAGAGATTAAATGGAAATAGGCCTGGTGATTAGCAGACGCATGAGAGATGTAGTCTCATTATGAGAAAAATCCTTTGGTCCCACCACTTTTAGCTTACAGGGAAAAAAAAAAAAATGAAAAGAAAACAAAAACCCAAGAAATGACCAAACAAAATACAACTAGTTCTTAATGATTATGTTTTAATCACAACTCTATCATGAAGTCTGCCTTAGTATTTTCACAGCAACTGTAATAATGGTAAAAAATGAATTCAAAAATGTAGTTAGTCCTAGACTTTGACACTGTTACTTTGAATTCAGCTCAATTAATCTGTATTCCTTAAATATATATCAAGGCACACCAAAAAATGGTCTTTTGATTACATTATGCTGTCATTATTAGCTTGAGCAGCCACTGGATAAATAGTATTTATTGCTTGATAAACAAGATTTTAATTATGAAATTATTTTAAAAGCATGTAGTCTACATAAAATCTTTCAAAATACATAATAGATAAATACATAATGTATAAAATCTACATAAAATCTTTCAAAAGAAAGGCACAGTTAAGAAAATGGATTTAAAATCGCATGTTGCACTTCAGCATTTCACAGCTATACCCACCAAAAGCGTGTATTTTCTAAATACACTCTCATTTTAAAATATTCTTAAAACATAGTGGTAATATTACTATTACCTTCTATGAACTGAGCAGTATAATCCTTTTTGATGAGCATAGGATCACAGTAAGTTTTTAGCAATTGCTCATATCAAGCTGGTGACCAAACACACCTGCATTACAGAACAAACTTACCAGTCCTTTATTTTGTAACTGATCTTTGTAATTTAAGTAAGTAAATGTCATCTTGCTGAGCCTGACTTCATTCTAAAATGTAAAGCTCATTTTGAATACAGATTCTCTCTCATCCTCAAGACTGAGAATACCTTCATGATTTCTTCTAAGAAAGTTATTAATAGAAGTACTGAATAGGAACAGGTCAAGGACAGATCTAGAAAAATGCACTGGAAATCTCTGTGTCAGCCACTGGGCCATACACAAACTTACTAAGCAACAGCTGTTTGAGATATCTTTCAGCCATTAAAATCTGAAGAAGAATCCGAAAAACAAACAAAAAAACAAAAACACTTTCACATTTACTTCTTTTTCTGACCTCATATTCCACTGTGATAATTAAAGAGATATCACAATCCCCCCTTAACAAATGACAAAACTGCAGAATGAAGGAAAGAAATGACGACACACAGACTGTCCCGTCACTTAGTCATGGAAGAATTCCACCCAGTGGAATCCATCCACAATTCAGTCATGCTCAAGGCCAGAGGCTCCTGACTCCAGGAACCAACAAGCTCAGTACCCTGTTCTCTGGAATCCTGTCCTGTCCCCACCCACTTCTCCCAAACCAAAGTCTTAAGAGGCTATAATGTCTAAGACAAGGTAGGGTTAAAAAGGTTTTTAAAAACAGGTTTATAGTTAGCTATTTTTATTGAGTCCTGGAAAAGACTCGGACTCAACCCACCAAAGGAAAACAAAACTTTAGAAAACATAAAAACTGTGTTAACGTAGTAGAGATTCACATTTTGAAGCAAGTGGATCACAGTTAATATTAACAGTAAAGAGACACCATGTATCTCCTGATAGGATCACAGCAGAGCTTAAATCTTATGCTGAGGAATCAAAAGAATCCAAATTGAAGAGTACTACACAAAGAACAAAAACAAAAAATGTTCCATATTCTTCAAATTTTAAAAGACAAAGGAAGGTGGAGGAGCTGTTCCACACTAAAAGAGATAAGAGAGGGCAACTAAATGTACCATGATTCTGGGATTAGATCCCAGACCAGGAAGCGTTCGTTACAAGGTGTTTCTTTTTTCTCTAGAAAGGAAATTAGTGGCATAAATGGCAAAATTTGAGTGTCTACAGACTAGACAATGTTAATTTCCTGGTTTTGATAAATGTTTTTGTTTTCAAGAAATAGACACTGAAGTACTTGGTGGTAAAAGTAAAGGTATATCGCGTCTATAAATTCTCAAATGTTAAAAAAAAAAAAAGACACAATGCAAATGTGGTAAAATTTTACCATTTCAGGACTCTAAGTGAAAGGTGAATGAGAAAACTTCATACTTGTTTGCAAATCTGCAATTTCAAGATAAAAGGTTTTAAAAAATGAATACAGTATTAAAATTGAAAGTCATTTTTTTAATATAAGAAAGAAAACAGAACTAAATCTTTTCGATATACTGAATAATATCCATTTTAAGATTACGACATTCAAATCCAGAGCACTAAAATGTCACTCTGACCTCTATACTTAAAGCTTAGGACATCAGAAAAACTAGAGCGTGGGAAGTAAGCAAATGTGGTCTGGAGCTATCCCATAAAAAACAGTCACTGTTACTTAAGAGTTGCATTTTCAGAAAAATTAAATTTCTTTAGTGCCTTCTTATATGAAAATATCCAAGATTATGCAATGTATAGTCGTGAAATGTTATTTGATATGGCTATGCTTCACCAAAGTAAAGTATGAAAATGTTCTCTTCTAGAACAACAATTAAATCTGTAAAAGATCTCTAAAGCCACCAGTGAAGAGTGATGCTTTAAAAAGATCCCCGAGTCAGGCTTTCTAATAATGTATTTTACAGCCCTTTGACAGTAAAATTATATTCTCATAGCAACTTTTTATTAATTTCTTTTAATGATTTATATGCTTAACAAACTTTCAAAAAAAATTGAGGTTGCCAAGGAGATTAAACTTTTGGGGCTATCTAGAATATTATGTGCATCCCTTTCCAATGTCTATTAAAAAAAATTTTTTTTTGGAAAAAGCTTGTTGATAAATTCATTAGTAGGTATAAAATACCAAGAAATTACATTAGTAATGAATGCTTAGCACCTCTATGAAGAAAATTACAAAAATCTACCATTGGGCATAAAAGAAGCCTTGATTAAATAAAGAGACACCAGCATGGTTCTGAATGGGAAGATAAAGGACACCATGATCCTTTACAGACTTGAAATCCCACTAGGATCATTAATTGAATTTCTACCCAGTTATGACACCTGGAAATAGAAACAAAGTCCAACTTTGTCTCTACATGAGAGCCTTTAAATATATGAAGAAACTGTAAACCTCTTATTTTTTTTTCTCTGATTGATATTAAGCATCTTTTCTTTCATCTTTCGTGGGCTATGGTTTCTAGATTCTTCAGTCTTCTTACTCTCCTCTGGAGAGTCACGTTGATTAACTTTTCAGCAGTGTAACAAGGGCAGAGAGGAATATTTTCTTACTGACAGTATTTAGAATTGCTGGCATATGACGATGATAAAGAAGCAAACTTTTAGTCAGTTTTATTATAGTTTTAAAATTCTTTACAGATACAAGACGGAGCATTGCCAGAATCACTGGTATCATCCCACCCTTTGTTCTTAAAATACGACAACATAAGTGAACACATTATTCTAGATGTGTTCTGGGCAATGATGAGTAATTTATATTCTATTAGTATACCTTTAAATTGTATATGTTCAAAAACTAAAATCAAAAGCGGGGCAGCACCTGGGTGGCTCAGTTGGTTAAACATCTACCTTGGGCTCAGGTCATGATCTCAGGGTCCTGAGACAGAGCCCCAGGTTGGGGGGGGGGGTCCCCGTTCAGTGGGGAGTCTGCTTCTCCTCCTCCCTCGTCCCCCCACCTCTCTCAAATAAATAAAATCTTTTTCTAAAAAAGATTCTATTTATTTATTTGACAGAGTGAGATCACAAGTAGGCAGAGAGGCAGGCAGAGAGAGAGGGGGAAGCAGGCTCTCTGCCCTGCATCAGGCTCTCTGCTCAGCAGGGAGCCTGATGCGGGGGGCTGGATCCCAGGACCTTCAGATCATGACCTGAGCCGAAGGCAGAGGCTTAACCTACTGAGCTACCTACCAGGCGCCCCTCAAACAAATAAAATCTTTAAAAAAAAAAAAAACCCTAAAAATCAAAAAGAAAAAATTTCCTCAAACTGAAAACCAAAACAAATGATTTAACTGTATATTGAGTGATAAAAGTACACAAAGATTTAAAAATTATAACAAATTATTTTAAGATATAGAACTGATCATATATATTCAGTGGCATATGTTCTAAGGACAGAGACAAAAAAATTGTAAACTTCATTCACTAAGACTTAGTAGTAATGTTATTATTACCTTGAAGCAATTAGTTGTATATAGAGAGACATACATATATGGAGAGAAGAATAAAGAGAATATATTAATGCAGTTCAAAAAATCAAATTGTAATTTATGTTACATAGCCTTGAATCTGAATCAAAACAGTATGAACTATCCTTTACCCTTTTCAAGAATTGGTATTTTACTAGTTTTGTCCACTGAAGGGCTCTGAAAGAAATGGCAGACGCCATAGCAATTAGCACCCCGATCACCCACCACCAACTTGTGGCCTCTAAATTATCATTTAGATAGAAAGAAACCAGAGCTTCTTGAAAGAATGGTGGTTTCAGGAACCTGGGTGACTCAGTTGGTTAAGCAACTGCCTTCGGCTCAGGTCATGATCCCAGAGTCTTGGAATCGAGTCCTGCATCGAGCTCCCAGCTCCACGGGGAGTCTGCTTCTCCTTCTGACCTTCTCCCCTCTTGTGCTCTCTCTCACTGTTTCTCTCTCAAATAAATAAATAAATAAAATCTTAAAAAAAAAAAGAATGAACGCTGGTTTCTAGGTTTGAGGCAGGAAATGTGCAAGACAAGCCTGACGCATTCTTTTGGCCTTAGAGCAGGAAAGCAGGGTAAATATCAAAGAAGGAAAGTGTCCTATCAAAAGACAACATAAGAGTCTCCCATTGGCCAAAGATGGCACATTCAGAAACCAAAAAGATTACTCTGCAAGTGATTGAAATATATAGTATTTATATAAAAGATGAAGAGTTCATAATAAAACAACTGAAAAACCAGAAACCAAAATGTTTTGTTTACTACTGAAGGTAACAAGGACATTAATCATTCTTTCTGAAAATTAAATATTAAAGGAAAAGAAATAAGCATTAATGCTATCTCTCCAAGCAAACCTACTTGGGAAGAAAGAATTCTATCTAAAAAATATGTGCATGATATTATAATTTAAAAATTTCCTGGGGCATCTAGCTGGTTCAGCCAGTAGAGCATGAGACTCTTTATCTCAGGGTCATGAGTTCGAGCCCCATGCCATGTGTAGGATTACTTAAAAATAAAATCTTAAATTTTTTTTTTCCTTTTGGCAGCCTGTAATGAAACAACTAATTCAATAAAAGATCATCAATGGATGAAACCATCACATGAAAGAACACTGGGGCAATTTAGAAGGAAGGGATTAGGCTATCACCAACTGAACCTACCAATTAATCTTAGTATCTCTGGGATAATTAGACATTATATATCTTTTGATACACTGCAATATGAAATATACAGTAATGCTTATGAAGAACTTTAGCCAAATCAATGCAAGTAAAAACAAATTAAAGGGCATAGGAAAATGCAATCAGATAAACCCAGAATGTGGGATATTCTATAAAACAACTGATTGTTGATCAACTTGTCAGAGGTGTGAGTTAAAAGAAAAGAAAAAGAAAAAGAAAGGTGGGGATACAGGTCTAGATCAGGGATCAGCAACCTTTTCCTAAAGAGCCAGATAGTACATACTTTAGGTTTGTGGGCTATACCGTCTCTCTTACAACTACTGAACTCTGAAACTAGTGCAAGAAAACAGCATTAGACAAGATGCAAATTAACAGTCATTGCTGTGTTCTAAGAAAACTTTATTTTTAAAAATTCTGACCCTGCTCCACATTGAAATAATCCTGAGACACAACTATTTAATGTGCTGTGAAGACCTCAACTGAACCCTGATTTGAACTAACCCAAAAAATGAGGTGTTTTTAAATCAGGCACAATGTGAATATTGATTTGGTATCAGATTAAGGAGCTGTTAATTTTCTTGTGTGGACAAACGAATCACACCGATGCAAACAGGTAACAGGTGCTACAAATGAGAACTAAACATAGGGAGACTTCAACGGACCATACAGGTAAAGAAAGATTTCCCTACGAAAGTAATGATCCAGCCAAGATTTACAGGATGAATAAAGACAAGCAGGAACAGAAAACAAGCAGAAGGAACAAAACTAAAGATCTTTGTGTTGACCTGGAGGGAAGGAGCAGTAAAAACAGCCAGACTACAGATGAGTTTGGTTTTCACCCTGAGAACAGTGAGAAGCACAAGAAGGGTATTAAGCCATCTCAGGATGAGATTTGCATTTTGAAAGGATCAGTCTGGCTGCAGACTGATGGGCCAAGAGCTGGTAACGGACCTCACGGAAGTTACTGCAGTGGGATTGGGAATCAAGGCGATGCGGTGAAGAGAAGGGGCAGATATGACAAAGTTATTCACATGACTCAGTAAAGAATGTGCTATGGTAGTGAGAGGAAGGGACAGTCAAAAATGACTCCCGGGCGGGGCACCTGAGTGGCTCAGTCAGTTAAGCACAAGCCTTCAGCTCGGGTCATGATCCGGAAGTCCTGGGATCTGAGACCCAGCCCTGCATGGGGCTCCCTGGTCAGCAAGGGGTCTGCTTCTCCCTCTCCTCCCTGTGCCCTCTGGCCCCCACACCCCTGCTTCCGCTCTCTCTCAAATAAATGAGATCTTTAAAAAAAAAAAAAAAAAATTAACTCCCAGGCTTCTCACTTACATAAAAGGTGATGTCATTCACTCAGAAAAGAAACAGCAAAAAGGATCAGGAAGGGCAAGAAATGGGAAAGATTTTCATTCTAAACACATTGAGGCTTGTGATAACTCTGAGGAACTTGAAAGGATGGTATTAGGTATTTGAATGGACAAAAAGGTCTCCGAGATTCAAAGATAGGGTTTAGCCTGGAGACATGTTTGGGAGCCATATGGGCTGGAGTGGCTAAGATCATAGACATGAGGAGTAGAGAGAATAGAAGGGGGTCGAGGAGTGACCTTGAGAAATGCCAACATTTAACAGTATCATAAGATACTGTTTATTTATTTATTTGACAGAGAGAGAGAGAGGGGGAGAGCACAAGCAGGCGGAGCAGCAGGCAAAGGGAGAGGGAGAAGCAGGCTCCCCGAGAAGCAGGAAGCCCAAAGTAGGGCTCGATGCTGGGACCCTGGGATCACAACCTGAACTGAAGGCAGTCGCTTAACTAAGTGAGCCACCCAGGCGTGCCTCGTAAGATCACTTTAAATCTAGATTGAGGAAGACGACCCTTCACAGAATTTTGAGAAGTGGCCAAAAAAAACAAAACAAAACAAAATAAAAAAACAGAACACAAATGCAACAAAAACAAAAACACAATGAAAAGAAAAAGACGAAACCAAGAAGAAACTGTCTTAACGAAGAGTAGTTAACAGTCAAACACAACTGAGAGGGCAAATAAAACAGAAATGCCCACTGGATTCACTGAGGAGCAAAGGACTGAGGTTAGTAACGTCCAAAAATGCCATTCGTTAAAACCCAACCCTGGGTATAAGACTTCTTAGCTTCAATCCCACTGATTAGGTCATCCACATGCATTAAATTTCATTAAGTTTCTAGGGGAGATTTTGACAATCCCCAAAATTTATAAAATAACTCACACAATTTTACACAGTATAAAACTTCTAATACGATGTGGACATGTCATGACATCCAAGAAAACAAGCAGAGGAAAATCTGAGACAAATGTCAGGAAAGTACACAACAGTGGTGTAAGCACAGCCCTTGAATCATTTAACTCCTTGGCAGCAGAAGTCATTTTCCCTGGAGGTAAATCTATTGCCAGCAATGAAGTTCCTGGGAATCTCTAGTATGAAGGATGAACAGACTGGCCCAAGCGCCAGAAAATATATTGAAAGGAACAATCTAGTGCTAGCTCAGAAGAGATGAAATGATCTCATATCCCACTGCCAGATCTAGAAAGTAAGAAAGATTGTAACAATAAAAAAGGATCTCTTTAACAATAAACATTACAATGTAAACATTTCTACGATTTATTTTTCAGTTGCTAAAGAAATCAAAATAAGAAAAATCCCCAGGTTTGTGTAACAAACATTTTAATCAACTAGAATGTACACTATCACCGACACTTGAAATTTAATCAAATTCTCTGCTGATTTAAAAAATCTTCCAATAAGATCTTTCATCCTAAACTAGCTACTTATTTTGGGACACACATGCACCAATAAAGACCTAAAATGTAAACTCGTGGAGGAGCTTAAAAGATAGCCCATTGTTTTAGGTAGCAATTTCACAATGTTTTTGTCAAATTACTTGCTTCCTGTCTCTAAAACATTTGTTATAATCACATATAAATTTGGTAGTATCTATAGAACTAATCATATGTTCCTTTGGGGCATACTTTATTTCCAAGAATGTTTTGAAAACTTCAACTTGTCTTTGATGACTTGATCACAGTTCACTTAATAAAATCTCATTCTCCTCTTTTTACAGAAATCAAAGTAGTTAAAGGCACTGACCTTCATATACTACCAAAGTAAAGGAGACACAGCACTTGAAAATAATTTAAAGTTTTGTAAGCAGTAACAGGTCATATATACCAGATATCTAAATATTAGTTAGACTAAGCAGATGGACACTTACATGGTACTCATTAAGTAGATCACTGTCCCTTGTCTTAAAGATGATGTGACAATCTGTATTTATAGGTTTGGATAAGCAAGATCTGCATTCCCTCCTATGTGGCATATGTATACAAAAAATGTCTTTGACTTTGGACAAAGCAACTATTTGAAAAGAACGTTGTTGTGGCTTTCCATTACAGACATTTGCTCTGCAAATGCCCAATAAGGCCATGTAGCAACGTTACAGCTGGCTGGGTTCCCAGCAGTGCACAGTTATGCTATATGTCTTGAAGTTGTACTTCCATGTGTTAATAGCATGTTGCTGCCTGCTCTACTTGTGGTCTCATAAGATGGTCTAAAAATCTACAAACACAGACATTCATTCCAAGTTCCCTGCTAACATTTTCATGACCTGAGAGTTAGGAGGAGGGGAACACTGATGGGCATTTCATAAGGAAGGAAAATTTACTTGGTAAGAATTACTTGATTGGATTTGTTTACAATTATATTTTAAAAGGAGCATTTCAATATGTTATTATGCTCCTCCTTGTGCCAAGGGAAGTGGTGGATTGACAGAGCACCCATTAAGATGACGACTCCCACAGACGCCAAATTGGTTCCAGTGGGGGTGGAGTTGATTGAAAGGGGGAAAAAAAAGCACATGTTCATTACAGAATTAGCTATCAAAGAACTCAGCCTGAAAGTTAAAATTATCTTTATACATCATCTGGAGACATGTTCAAAAATTAAAAGACATGTTTTTAAAAATCTGGACTTTGGGGGACATTAATGATGACTATACACTAGATTCAAAAGTGTTCCTCAGTCCATACACATCTGTCTACACGGAGTAATTTGGAGTGTAAACATTAAGAATGTAATGGAAAGACTGGGTTCACAAATAAATAGCTATAAAATAGCATAAAATAACTATAAAATAGCATATTTAGCACATTTTATGACCATCAAAAAGCTTGCTCACTTCTAAAGTATTTATATTTTTACAAACTCCCTCTTGACAAAAAGGCATGAAAGGATTTACAACCACTGTAAAATTCTCCTGAACAATCTGAGTTCTGAGTCTTGATTTTTCAATACACATGCCGCAAGTATTAGATCAGGGGGGTTAGATAATCTGGAGCCATGAAAAAAGCCCAATTCTGCTGAGACTGATAAAATATTTATGTCACATCCTTTCTATAGCAAAGCAGGGAAACATACACCCCAGATAGAGTGCTCTACAATCAGAAGAGTTGAAAATCTATTAAGGTCATTAAAAATCTGGACAAGTCTTCTTATATCGAAGTTATGCTAATAACTCATCATCAGGAGACCGTCTCAGAGCTGTTTTTCGGCTGTGGTCATGGATGTACGCTGTAACAGCCACATTCCCTCACCCTTTCACCCACATGGGTGTGGTGACACACACACTGAACCCACATTGGCGAGCTAGCGGCAAAATTCTGGGTGCTGTTACAGGAATGCGGTCATCATGAAACTGAAGCTCACTGGTGTAGGCGGGTGGAGATGAAAAGCCTGACGTTGGTCCCAGTAGCTCAAGCTCTCATCAGCGTAACTACAGTCTGAGCCTGCCTGCCACAGTAACTGATGGACTCACCAGGACACCTCTCTGGGTGGAGGAAGGACAGGCCACACCTTCTTTTGCGTCCAGTCTTTGCACCTGCTGGCTACTACTGGAGATGTTCATTCCATCTCCATCCTTCTGGCAACCCTGTCCGCCTCCATTCTCCAAGTGCAACTCTTCTGAGGCTTTCCCTGACTGCTTTAGACACATCTAGAGCTGTTCCTTCTAGACTTCCATTGTGCCTTGCACTTACTGCCAATATACAACTTAACGAAATGCTCTTATAAGTGTCTTTATATCTGTCTCCCCTTTCAACCATAATCTCTTTGAGGGAAGATCCTGAATTTTTACTCTGCTTTTCCTAGCACCCAGCACAAAGGCTGGCTTTAAGAAAGCACGATATTGATTAATTCACTAGAGAAAAGCTGACAAAAATTAATGTTCCATATCCAATGATCCAAAAGTTACCTTGTTTGGGGAAGTTTTCATGCATTTATGCTAAACTGACAATCATACCTCAGGCTGGGCTGGGAGAGTCATAAACATAAAATTACATCCTTCCTTAGCAGTGAGCAAAAGCCTATAAACCATTGGGAATAGAAACTCACACAAGTTCCTAAGGCCTAAGTTTCTCTAAACTGTTAATTTTTTTTTAAAAAGTCTTCAAAGAAGGGGCGCCTGGGTGGCTCAGTGGGTTAAGGCCTCTGCCTTCGGCTCGGGACATGATCCCAGGGTCCTGGGATCCAGCCCCGTATTGGGGGTCTCTGCTCAGCGGGGAGCCTGCTTCCCCCTCACCGCCTGCCTCTCTGCCTACTTGTGATCTCTGTCAAATAAATAAAACTCTTTTAAAACAAACAAACAAATACATAAATAAATCTTCAAAGAAGTCTAGGATTTGTCCACTTTCCAGAAGTGGAAGAGAACCAATTGTCTTAATCACCTCTACCCTCCAACCAAACAAACAGTTCTTATTTTCATTGCATGTTACAACTGCATATACTTACTAAGTGGCCAAATAAATCTAGGACACTAAGAGGTATACGAACAGAAAAAGAAGAGAGTATAAAGAATTAAGTATGAGAAGAAAAATAAGTAGGTAGCATGGGTTGAAATGTATCATGCAAAAGACATGTGGAAGCCAGCACTGCAGGCCCTCACCTTCTTGAGATATGGGCTTGTCACACCTACCCAATTAAGATGAGGTTATTCTGGAGCAGGGTGGGCACTTGATCCAATATGACTGGCATCCTTAGGAGAAGTAACAGAAACACACAGAGAAAATGACCATGCGACAAAGGAAGCAGAGACTGGAGCAAGACATCCACAAGCCAAGGACGCTGAGGACTGACAGCAAACACCATAAGCTAGATGAGGAAAGGAAGGCTTCTGCTATAAGTTTCAGGGGAAGCATGGCCCAATTGGGGACATCTACCCTCCAGAACTGTGAGACAATAAATTTCTGTTGTTTTAAGCTCCTGGTCTGGGATCATTTGTTACAGCAGCCCCAGGAAACGAATACAGTGGAAAAGATATGTCCATTTCGTTGGCAATGACCTGGCCATGACGAGGTGCAGCCATCACAACCCCTTCCCTGTGAAGAGAGGGGAGTGGACTAGAAGATAAGGAAATGGAGAGGAGGACTTAACCGCAGAGGTGGGAATAGCAGTGATGGGGGGGCCTTTCCACCTGCTTCAATTTTATCATCATTTAAAATGGAGGACTCTAAACCGGAAGAAGACGGAAAGATCACCCAGCAGTTCTCAAGCACTTCCTGCGACCAGAATACCGACAGCTGCCCTCCCCTTTCAGTTTAGGCTCTACGGGCCCTTTATCTCCACTCTAGAAAGCACACGTGCAAGCAAGAACATTGAAGGGACATTTTAGGGCCAACTTTGGATCCACTCTCATTTATTTTATAAAAGGAACAAATTAGACACAAATTACCTTCAAGTTACCTCAGACCATAAAGATGACTTCTCCTGACCCACCAATTCACGAGGCTCTGCTGTGCCTTCCCTCATCCAGTCTTCATTTTCACTGTTTGCAAAGTCCCTAGCGTGTTCATTCACTTGCCTATTATCTGTGTTCCTACTCAGCAACCCCCAAACGTCTCGTCTACAGGGCAGGGAGGGAGGAGGAGAGTCAACTGATTACAGCACAGCATCACGTTCAAGTTTTCGCAGGAGGCGGGGTGAATGGCAGTGGGGAGGAGGAGACAGGAAAAAAGGATTTCAGAGGACATGACACCCAGGCTAGGAGCTAGAGATGAACAGGAGAAAGACTCAAAAATATCGTCTCTGACCTAGTGACATTCATGAAGAATAGTATTAGAGCAGAAGCAGAAGCAGGTCTTTCAAAAAGGCTCCCAAACTCTCAGATTCAGGCCACAGATTTTAAGTCTTTTTGAGGTCTTCTTAAAGTCTTTCAGTATTTTCCAAGAACATGTAATATAACTTAGAACGACATAAATAAAGGAACAAAGGGCCCTATCTTTTCTAAAATGGCCAGAATTACACACAAGATATAGCAAAATCTGCTGCACAAACTTTATTCTCCAGAAAGGAGAGCTATTCTCCCTTCACACTTCAACTGTGTATAGGTGTTGACTTACTTTAAATCCGAGTGATGCCAGCTGCTTTCAGCATAATTTTTCACTTAAAAAATGCTTTGATGCTTATAATCTATCATTTCAACATTAAATTGATTTATAAAGGTAAAAATGTGGCTTTAATAATTTGCAGTTGTGGCTTCTGTGTTTCAGATGTTAATCAACTCAAGACAGACCACCACCAGAGCAGAAATCTGGAGGAGAATGGCAGAGGGAAGGGACAGGATGCTCAAGTCTTCTTCAAGTAGTAACGCTGAGGCTCCGAGGTGCAGCTGGAGAGGGTAATGTTTCTCAGTGTCCTTGGACATGCAACGATTAGGTCGACCTCTCAAGAAAGGGGGCACAGAGTTCAAACACTTGACAATTCTGTGATTTTTTTAAAATTAAATTTCTCTTTTACCCATCATTAATTCTTGTAAGTGGTAAATAGGAAGGACATTATGGGTGACAGACTCATCTCCATAAATGCCATTAAAAAAACATATCAACTGCTAGTGTGCTGCCAGATTCAGTGGAGAAAGGATGATCTTTTTGACGAATGTTGCTGGACTAATTATATATCCAAGTGCAAAAATGTGAACTTTAATTCATACTTTGTAACATAGACAAAAATTAACTCAAAATTAATTACAGACTTAATGCTAAGAGTTGTAACTATAAAACGTCTAGAAAACAAAGGAGAAAAATTTTGTGGACCTGGGTGAGGCAGAAGAGATTTTAAATACCAGAAGCATGATTTGTAAAAGAAAAAACTGGATATTTGGATGTCATCAAAATAAAAAATATCTGTTCTTTGAAGGATGTCGTTAAGAGAAAAGACAAGCCACGACTGGTAGATACAGCTTCACAAAACACACACCTGTAAAAAGGACTTGTATTCAAAATAAATAAAGAATTCTCGAGTGGGGGGGGCAGTGGGCAGAACAGGTGATGGGGATCAAGGAGGGCACTCATCGGGATGCGCACAGGGTGATGTATGGAAGTGCTGAATTACTATACTGTACACCGGAAACTAATATTACAATGTATGTCAACTGTACCAGAATTTAAATTAAAAACAACACCAAAAACCAAACAAACAAACAAAAACAATATACAAAAAGAACTCTCAAAAGCCAAACATAAAAACCCCAAACAATCCAACATAAAAAGGACAAAAAGTATGAACAGACATTTCATGGATGGCAAAGAGCACAAGATGCTCCACGCTATGGGTCATTAGGGAAAGGCAAATTAAAAGCACGATATACAATTACACATCTCTTAGAATGACTTTTACAAAAAGACAATACTAATTGTTGGTGAGGATGCGGAGTGACTGCAACTTTCTTACACTGCTAGGAGGAATGCAAAATAGTGCGGTCACTCTGGAATAGAGTTTGGCAGTTTCTTATAAAGTTGACCATACATGTACCATGAACCCCAAAACACCATTACTAGGCATTTATCCAGCAGAAATCAAAACTTACATTCCTCCCAAATTCTCTACCCAAATATCTGTAGTAGCTTCATCATAACTGCCTCAAAAGAAAAACAGCCCAAATGTCTTTCAATTGATAAACAAATTAACTGTTTCCCCTTCCGGGGAATATTACTCAGTAATGAAACAAAAGGAATGACACAACAACATGGATGAATCTCCAGACTCCAAAGACGACATTCTGTATGATGTCATTTACATGACAATCTGGAAAAGAAAGACTTACAGGAAGAGAATGGGGTTCTGGGGCTGGCAGGGTGTGGCTACAGAAGCGCCAAGGGACTCTTTGGGGAGAGGACCCTTTCCTTCATCTCAGCTGTGGTGGCAGATGCCCGATTCTATGTGTGCGGCAACTCAAAGGGCTGTGCGCTAACAAAGGAAAACTTTCTCTGTACAATTGAACAGATTATTTACTGTCTTAAAGAAATAGTAACAATCATCACCTGTGCTAGTCAAATAGACCAACTGCTTTCAAGGGAGGAAGAAAATCTGGCGGCAGATCCCGAGCTCGGCTCCATACACCCTGTTTGAGCCGACCACATTTCTCAGCAAAAACCTTTCATACTCAGCCCTTTGTAACCTCTGTACACTCCTGAAGTTTCTTCTTCTGTGTCCTCATCAAAAGTTCCTTTTTATTCTCAAAACAGGACTACTATTAAACATCTGGGAACAAAACCAAGTGTTTTGTGAAATGACAGAAACTGAACATCTCACCAGAAATGAACTACCTAGGGGCGCCTGGGTGGCTCAGTGGGTTGAGCCGCTGCCTTCGGCTCAGGTCATGATCTCAGGGTCCTGGGATCGAGTCCCGCATCGGGCTCTCTGCTCTGCAGGGAGCCTGCTTCCTCCTCTCCCTCTCTCTGCCTGCCTGTCTGCCTGCTTGTGATCTCTGTCAAATAAATAAATAAAATCTTTAAAAAAATAAAAAAAATAAAAAAAAAAAAAAGAAATGAACTACCTAGTCAAGTTAGATAGGTTACTGAGAAAAGCTTATCACACCCAAAGTACTACAGTGATGGCTCTTTCCACAGCAATCTGTGTATTGGCCCAAAACAAACAAAAGGCTTATTAGAGAAGAATTATTTCTAGAGGTCTTAATGGAAGTCAGAGGAAACAGTCAATGAAACACTAAATATTTAATTCAAAACACTCAGTATACTCTGTTGGTAGCCTGATATATGCCTTATAATTAATAAAACAGACTTTCTCCCTAAGAGTCTACATTCTATCTGTTAACAGATAAAACTCTACAGAAGGCAGAGAATGGGAGAGAATAAATAATAGAACCAATTACAAAAACTCAATCTATATGTAGAAATAAATACGAGAATGCTTCTATATTATAAATACATAAGAAAATGCATACCATTTAATCAAATGGAGCCATTATTTATTATTACTTTTTTTAAATGACTTCACTCGTGACACTAAAATACTATTATTCTACTGTGTGATGTCCATCTTTTAGATGGATATAATATCTTGAATAAAACATCACCTTTTGAGAAGTTTGAAGACCTTAAGATAATTCTCATAATTCCATCATTGAGAGAAGTATTGTCTAATTTTCCCGAATTACTTATGCATGTTGCTAAAGATAGAAACCGGTACATAAAGCAATGGTGCCCTTTCTTCACATGCAATCTGACATGAAAGTGGAACATTTAAGGGACCGAGCAGAGGAAAGCTGCTCCAGGAGCAGTAAGGGCCCTGGGAGCCCTAGTTGCTCACATTGCCACTACCAAGGATGATATGAAATCTAGAGGAGAACAAAACACAAATTGCAAAGCCATAATCACCCAATCCTAGACGTAGGAGGGACCATACTTAACTTTCCATCAGTCTCTTCTATGGCGCCTCTGAAGCTGAGTCACCAGTGTCATATTAGTCCTTTCCCCAGTGAAGCTGAAACACAGGCCAGAGCCCGCACTGTTCTATGTGAGACACTGAAATGTACAAACCAGCTACTGCTCCCCTTCCGGTTACTGACAACCACATGCCCACTTGGCACAACCGAACAGAGTGGGGCAGATCTATCTGTGGCTGGTTCCTCTAAATCAGTGACCCCTCTAGGTCCAACTCGAATGACACAGCCACTCAAATGCCTCATGCTGTACTAGCACTAGAGCTGAAAGATTACCAGAAGAACCTCACTCAAAGTCTTCGGACTGCAAAACTAATGAGTCTGCCCTGAAGAGGCCTACTTTGAACAAAAATTGATAGTGCCCGGGGCGCCTGGGTGGCTCAGTCACTAAGCGTCTGCCTTTAGCTCAGGTCACAGTCCCAGGGTCCTGGGATGGAGGCCTGCATCAGGATCCCTGCTTGGCAGGAAGCCTCCTTCTCCCTCTCCCACTGCTCCCCCTGCTTGTGTTCCTTGTCTTCTCTCTCTCTGTCAAGTAAATAGATAAAATCTAAAAAAAAAAAATTGATAGTGCCTGATCTGATTTTAATTCTAAGAGGTGGCAGACCAGAAAACTCCAGAAGCAAACACTCATTGATAAAAAATAAAAAAATTCTTCTTATAGTGACAGGTAGTTCTATCTACTTCCCCAAATCCTTCTTCCTTGCCAGTCCAATGATGTTTTTAGTTACAAATGTGATTTTGCTTTCCCCTACCTTTACCTGCTGAAATGTTATTCACCTTTTAGGGTCTTGATTAAATTTATCCTAGGTTGGAATCACCCCTTCATTCTATGTACCTACGGCATTCTGTACAACTTCTCATTTTCTGCCTTGTATTATAGTTGGCCACATAGGAATTCTACTGGATTCAAACAGAATTTATTCCTAAACTGTATTTTCATTTTTTCCTTAGTCAGAGAATAAACTTTGATGTTGTAAGCATTAAGGACCCAGATAATGCAAAAATGGATGGACTGGTTATATACTGTTTCTAGCTAGAATTCGATATAATACCCAAACAAGAAACTTCTAACAGTTAGATTTAAAAAAAAAAAAAAAAAAAAAAAAAAGTCCACTGTAGCTTACTTAGAATATCATACGGGTAGCAACATTTTTATTCATTCCAAAAATATTTACTAAAACTTGCTCTGTAAAAACACTGTGCCAGGTATACAAGAGTAGAAAAATAAACCCAGGCCAGACTAAGTTGAGCAACATAATATACTGAAGAATTTCTCTGCAGTCCGTCCATAAGGGCCTTGACCTTCCCAGAAAGCCCTGCTACCCCCACTCCCAGAGTCCATGGTTGTACTACTGCAATCCCCTCTAGTTTCTTATTTTCCAGTGATTAGAAAAATGTACTTGGTGGAGGAGAGGCAGCTGTCGGTCTTCCAGTGATCCATTTCTCTACTAACAGACTTTTAGTGAGCACATGTGGCAGTAAATAAAAGCTACATTTCTCAGCTTCACTGCTGCTAAATGTGGTCACATGATGAAGCTCTGGACTATCAGACTTAAGTATTTCACAGCAGCTTTTGGGCATCTTCCTAAGAGTCATCTGGTGTTTTGTCTCCTTTTTTTTGTCTCTCTTTGTCCCCTCCTATCTTATGGCTTGAACTTGTGTGCTGACTGGGGCAGTAACAACAAAGATCAGACTCTGAGGATGGTGGAGGCGTACCAAAAGCAATTTCCCCAAAGGTGTCCATGCCCCAATCCCTGGAACTAATGAACGATACAAGTCGAAAGAGAACTCGCAGATGGAATTAAGACTACAGATCTTAAAAGAGCTAATCCTGAACTATCCAGATGTGTACAGACAAATCATATGAACCCTTTAAAGCACAGAACACCCTCTGGCTAGAGTCAGATGTGGCAAAAGGATAAGTCAAGAGTGCTTCTAAGCATGAGAATCACTGGATGTGCCTCTGGGCTTTAAGATGTAGGAATCCATGTGCAAGAACCAGAGAGGGGCTTCTAGAAGCTAAGGGAAGTTCCCCAGCTGAGTGCCAGAAGGGTAAAGGTGACCTCATTTCCACAATCACAAGGAACCGAATTCTGCCAACAACCTGGAATCTAGAAGGAGATTCTTCCCAGAGCCTTCTGATAATAGCCCAGCAGGGCCAACAACTTGGTTTCAGCTTTGTGAAACGTGCAGCAGACACCAGCTGAGCCACAGAACTCTGGAATAATACATTTAGGTTGCTTTAGGCAGTTTAGTTGGTGATGATTTGTTTTAACAGCTAAAGGAAACTAGCACTTACTGGAGTAGAACCTCCATCAGCCCTTGAAGGCATGCTCTGGACTTCTACTGGGAGAAAAATAAAATTCTTTCTTCTTTAAACTACTAAAATTGTCAGTTTTTTTCAATTACTCACAGTTGAACCTAAATTTGACTGATACACTTGATGAAATCCTTTTAACATAGCACAGTATCATCATCACCAACATCTAAAGAATAAGAGGCAAAAGTGAAATACTATTTCAAGCTGCGAACACTTTATATACATATATATGTAATGACAATAGTTTGCTTTTTAAAAGGCTATTTTCACTTTCTCAGTTGCAACAGAGAGATTGTGTGTTATATAACACTTAGCATGTGACCCAATTTAAAGAAAGTCTTTAAAAAATGGTGTCAGTTTGCATCACTACCACTGTCTAGACCAGTCAGGATTAGTAATTACTTACTGGATACAATAAGGTCAGTTTACATCAGCAAAAGAGATGCAAATGGTTTGGAAGGAACGAAAAGCATAATTTCAAGCAAGCACTACATGTCACAGTGAAAGAAAAAAAACAGGTGAGGCTTAAAAAATGCCTAAAATCTTTAAATCATTACAAAATATTCCATTTCATGACTGCAATATAAAAACATACTAGAAAACCCTCACACCACCTTTCTTCTTCATAAGGAATCAAAGACTTCTGCAAACAACATTTCAAGCTAATTTGATCTTCATTTTAACATGAAACATTTGATTTCTAGATATGTAAGGAATGCAACACTTGTGTCAAATATTTAATAATTTAGTTGAACATTCTTGGTTTTGTTCTGGAATCTTTTATTCACACTTCAGGTGTCGCTTTGGGATAATCTAAAAAATTAAAACCTTTTGACGTCTATCAGAAAGGACTTCAGTTCTCCCTTCATGTGAAGGTGGTCTGTGAAATACCCACTAATACATAAATGAAAAAAAAATAAAATAAACAGCCATTCTCAGTCATGTTATTTGTATTTTAGAACTACTTCAGTTTGATCAAGTATACCCAATTTTAAGAACCAGTATGTGGAAAGAAGAAATTGATTTGCAAATGGTGAGACTCAGGAAGGAAAAGAGAAATGAATTCTGAGAACTGTAACAATGAATAAGAAGCAAAAACAAAGCCTTTTAAAAATAATCATGTAAGTAGGTGGGAGACGGTGAAGTGTGCACGCCAAAAGGCAACTACCAAGGGCTGGGCACATTTTATTTAATTTGAACAGCTAGCAAGAAGCAGAGGCAGGTCTCACTCTGCCTATAATATTGCTAACTTTCATACACTGACTCTACTACATGCACAAGAATTTTCTTTCCAGAGTTGTATGTATACATATGTGAAAAAAATGTCCAAATACATGGCATTATTTATTTTATTGGATAAATCAATAATATTTCAAAGCCATGCTATGAAACGCTCTCTCCCACCACAGGTGATACACACACAAAATGCTTACAAAATTATGTACGCTATAGCCTGTTTTTTTTTTTAAACATATACATACATATGAATAGAAAATCATCTGGACTGTTACATACTAAGGCATTAGTCTAAGGATTACTCAGAAGTGGGAACTATGGTTGTC
Organism: Mustela putorius furo; assembly: GCF_011764305.1. Lineage (NCBI taxonomy): Eukaryota > Metazoa > Chordata > Mammalia > Carnivora > Mustelidae > Mustela > Mustela putorius. The sequence continues at coordinate 42,174,929 of NW_025422010.1, forward strand.
TTCAAGCTTGGCTGTATTTTTGTAATGAGTCTGTGCTGCCCTTTTTTTTAAAAAAAAGGCAGGCTCCATGCCCAACGTGGGGCTTGAACTCACAACCCTGAGATTAAGACCTGATCTGAGATCAAGAGTCAGATGCTTAATGGACTAAACCACCCAGGTGCCCCAGATTCATGTTGCTTTTTTAAACCAAACTATTATTTTTGCATAATCATTTATTCTACAATTATTACTTAGGTACCAGGCACTGTTATAGGTACTTGGGATACGTTCATAAGGACAAAGATTCCTGTCCCTCTGGAGCTTATGTGGTTAGAAAAGAGAAACACAGGCAGTGAAAAGTCTTGCTTTGCTCTCACCCCACAACCATTTTAATCAGTTTCTTGTGTATCCTTCCAGATTTTTTCCATGTGAATAAGGACAAATACAAACAATATTATTCCTCCCAACTTAACAATCATGCACTACACATACTCTTCCCTGCCTTCCTTTCTTCGTGTGTCTCAGAGCCTATTATATTAGTACCTGTACTTTGTTATTTAGACGAACACTGTCTATCGGGTCAGTGCAGCAATTTATTCAAGTAAATCTCTACTGGGGCGCCAGGGTGGCTCAGTCATTAAGTGTCTGCCTTCAGCTCAGATCATGATCCCCAGGTCCTGGGATCGAGCCCCACGTTGGGCTCCCTATTCAGCGGGAAGCCTGCTTCTCCCTCTCCCACTCCCCTTGCTTGTGTTCCCTCTCTCGCTGTCTCTTTCCTTCTCTGTGTCAAATAAATAAATAAAATCTTTTTATAAATAAATAAATAAGTCTCTAATGATAGGATACTTGAGTTGCTTCTACCCTTTTGCTGTTATTAAAAAAAATACTGCCCAAATAAACTTGTATACTGTCATTTTGACAAATACAGGTATGACAGTTGGGTCAAGGAATAATGTATTTAGAATTTGGGTAGACAGTACCACATGGTTCTTCAAAGGAGTTTTACCAACTTATAGTCCCACAGGCACAGTTTGAGAGTGTCTGGATATAACTGCACAAAAAGATTTTTCTAATTCAATACATAAAAATGTAATCTCGGGGAAGTTTTAAATTGTACTTTTCCCATTAGAGTAAAACTGAGCATTTTAAATATATTTAAGGGTTACCTTATTCCCTTTCATATAACTTTAAAAAATCCTAATTTTTGTGAATAGGTGAACTTGAGGCAAATTGGTCAGTACCTTCAGGGTGTCTAGATGCAGCTATGGGCCTGGCTTCAATTCAAGTAGGTATTATTTTTCCTCTTTTGAGAAAATGTCAGGAAAGTGAATAGCCAGGATTAGACTATGTGGACAGTAACTGTGTCTTACTAGTTCCTCTATGTCTAGCCAAAAGGCCTGGTGCTCCCTAGGTGTCCAATCAAACATCTGCAATGTAAAGAAGGCACCAAGAAGATATTTTCTTTGGACGTTTATAGCACAACAGCACCACCAAGGGGAGCTTCAGCTCAAGCATTCCCCCCCATCGAATTTCCTGCAGCCAGATCCTAAGCCACAGCAAACACATCACCAAATTGCAGACAGTAAGACTGCTGTATAAACGCTCCTTACAAAGCAAATCTGGGTTCCGCCCTCCAGATTTAATGGTGCCCCTTCACCTCCCTCTACAGAACATCTGGGGCTGCCGCTGTCAGAGTGACTGTGTGGCCAATCACACTGCCACAGGAAATCCTGCTCTGTTTTCTCAGCCCAAAGGCAAGATCGGCCCAAAGGCCAATATCAACCACTCAGGTGACCAACAAGGGCACTGACGTGAGCATTCACAGGGCAGGAGCTCTGCCCACTTACTCTAAGTAAAGACACCATGACTGGAAAGTGGGCATTTCCTTCGGAACAAAGGAAACTGAACACAGGCAAAAATCAAGGCAGAGGACGTCCATGTCAGATGTAGATTAAGCAAGTAAAAAAGAAAAACGCAAAGATAGCATTTGAATGAATTCAGCTGAATTTTCTATTTTGAAGAGAAATACAAACATGGATCTTAAGCCTAGAATTTAAGACTGAAAGTAGTCATTCATTTTTCCCAGCCACACTGGGGAATAATTTATGATGGCCCTGTGACAGGTAGAACCCAAAGATGGCTACAAAGGAATCGAGCCTCCCTGTGTTTATGTCCTTTTGTGGTCACCTCCTTTTGAATCCGGGCTGGTCCCGAGACCTGCTTTTGACAGATAAAATGTGGTAAAAGTGATTTTCTGGGATAGGTGAGCTAGGTCAGTTTCCGTCACTCTTAGGACGCTTCCCCTTTTTTTAAATTTAATTATAGTCGACATAAATATTGTATTACTTTCAGGTATACAACACAATGATTTGCTATTTAGGGGCTGTTTCCTCTTGTGAGAAGACCAAGCTGGCCTGGAAAAGAATGAGCGGCTCTAGTCAACATCTCGACAGACCTCCCGCCCCCCATCAGCTAACAGCTGGCATCAACTACCAGTCATGAGCCTGGGTAACACTGGACATCCAGCCCAGCGGCTGTCTAGCTGCAAGTGTGTAAGAGACTTACAGCGAGCATCACTCAGTTAAGCAATCGGTCCACAGCACTGTGAGACGGAATTCTAAATCATCGTTTTAAGCAGCTAACTTGGGGGGGGGGTTGTGACGCAGCCATAAACAACCAGAACATATTTTATAGCCACGCCCAGGCAAGATGAGCAATGAACTTATCAATTTAGTATGGTAACATTCCCAGCTTCTGACTTTTCAAGAAAGAGACCAGGCCCTCTTAACGGGGAATAAACATGATTTATGTATTCTGTGTATCCCCTTTCCCTTCCAACCCCCTGATAACTCTGTTGTTAATAAATATTTATTAAATGGAAGCATGAATAATACAAAACAGCTAACAATTGATTATATCGATGGAAGGAAGTAAGGGTATAATTAATTCGGAAATAGCAGATATTTAAAAGTATATACGATGAACTCTGTAATACACACACATTCATATTCACTCCTATCCCCCATCCTCTGAAAGGGTATTAGAGCGATGGTTCTTAATCTCAGAGCCCCTTTAGACTCCTAAAAAAATTATCGAGGACCCAAAAGCTTTCCATGTCAAGATTATACCTATAAGAATTAAGTAGAATAAAAATAAAAAATGAGAAATATAAGAAATATTTAATTCATTTAAATCTAATAATTAACACATTACATGTTAATATAAATAACATTTAATAAAAAAAATAACTCCTTTTGAAAACAAAACAAGATGTCTGAAGAGTAACACTACTTTCTATTTCTGAAAATCTTTTTACTGTCCGGCTTAACAGAAAACAGATCCTCATTCCTGCTTCTTAAGTCAATCTTGTTTTAGTTGAAGCATATTAAGAAAATGCAGTCTTAGACTATACGTACTTGGAAAGGCAGGACTTTTTTTTTTTTTTAGATTTTATTTATTTATTTGAGAGAGAGAGAAAGCACACATGGGCACAAGCAGGGGGAGGGGCATGGGAGAGAGAGAGAGAGACAGACTCCATGCTGAGCAGGGACCATGGACCCTGACATCATGACCTGAGCCAAAGGCAGACGCTTAACCAACTAAGCCACCCAGTCACCTAGTGCTGGAGGACTATTTTAACGTCCTTTCCAGAAAATTGTACATATTCTGCTTAGATACTATAATAAAATTCAAGTGGTAGTTTCCTAAAGATTAGTTAAAATATGGAATCAGAAACAGTAACAGAAGATTTTTTGAGTCTTTTGCATTAAGACTTATTGGTCTCTTTGTACATTCAATGAATCTTTTCACCCATGCTTAATTTTGTAACTTCATGCTTTGGCCATCTGAAAAATATTGGTTTGCTGAGTTATACAGAGCTCACAAATACTGATACATTTCATCACACAACAGCCGAAATTGTCACAGTTACCATCATCTTCGATCTCATCACAAAATTCTTTAATTATTGGGAAGCTGTCAAACCCGTGATCCCAATATGATTTTTTTAAAATTCTAATTTTTGCTTGTAAGTTCCAGTTTTATCATTGGCAACCAACACTAGTGGTTGTTTTCTCTGAAGCGACAGGCTCCTTTTATTCACTTTTACAAAAATGTCTGCCAAGTCTAAATAACCACAGACTGTCACTCATTCTTTAACATAAAAATGGTATCTTGTCCCAAAAGTGGCTAGTTTAGTTCACAACACAGTCAGACACTCACATTCCTTAAGACAACCAAAACAGCTCAATCTTAATGGTAGAAATGCTTTATGTCAATTGGTTTTACCACACAAAATATCTCAAAGACATGTATCCAAAGGTCAAGATTTATCACAACTAATCAGTTTTACTATGTCACCAAGGACATAAAAGAAGAATGGTTTTCACCCCTTTCACTGCAAGTATGCGGTTGTAAAAAACACAGGGAGTACTGGTACAATTCATGGCCATTTGCCCTGACTTGTTGTACCCTAACTTTGCTTTTATGATACTGGTTCAGAATGTCAGCACAGTGGAAATGCCAAATGACACCTTATTATAGAAAGAGCTTAGACCCCAGGGAACCTGTGTGGTCTGTGGACCATACCTTGAGAACCTCTGCATTGGTGTAAGCAAGAAAGAAGACCATGGAAACTGTACAGAGTGGACATTGGACTCTTTGCTAACAGAGAATCTGAGTTTAATGTGGTTGACACCTGTTTCTCCTCTCCAGTAGTTGTCAATGCCAGGTAGGCCATAAAGAGAAGCACGAACACTTCTGGGCTCAGGTCACACCTGGATTCCAATTTCAGCTCCATTGCAGCAGGCGGGAGAGTGTGGTGACTCACATGAGTCGCCAATTACTGGCAGTATCTGATAGGTGGCAGACATATAGAAAATATTTGATACATGATTAAATGATCCCCAAATACCTACCCTTATTTTATTTTTATTTTTATTTTAAAGATTTTATTTACTTAATTTGTCAGAGAAAGAGAGAAGACAAGCAGGTAGAGGCAGAGAGAGAAGCAGGCTCCCCACTGAGTGAGGAGCCCGATGTGTGACTCAATCCCAGGACCCTGGAATCACAACCTGAGCCCAAGGCAGCCACTTAACCAAATGAGCCACCCAGGTGTCCCTCTATCCTTATTTTAAAACAGTCACATATCACATTATAAAATATTCTGTGAAGAATCAGGATATGTTTTGAATTTCAGTGACTGAGGGGTTCTAAGTGAGAAATTTAGAACGATGTATTAAGGTACCATTATTATGTTAAGTAAATAATGTACAATGTTCTTATGCTTCAATATGATCTTGTCTCACTAATAAAGGTAAGAAAAGAGGCACGTTTTAGATGGAAAAACAACACTAATGGCCATGTCATATTGGGTTCCTACAGACGTCCATCTTAATTTGTGATCCTCAAACCCGGAAAGCCCCCCAGATCTTTTTTAAACAGGGTTCCTAAGTAAGTGTAATTTCGTCATCAATTAACTCCTCTCCTACGTGGTTAGAAAGGTTTTGGCTATGTGCCATCCTTGGGGAAAACTGTCACTCATCTTGTTCTCCACAGGGAGATTCTCTCACCGAACCCCAAGTGACAAAGCTTGCGAGATGAAAGGAGCTGAGACCCCACACAATTCACACTCCAATCTTCTCAGCTGCTACAAGAAGATCGGCAATGGTTTCTTAAAAACAACACGGGGATCACAGGCTTAGAAAGGTTGACAGCAACTCACCCAAGGCAGGATATAATAATAAATGTCTCATACACAGATTATTTGCATGCTTTTAGTTTAAAACTTCCTTTTTAAGAAGCACTTGGCAATGGAAGGTAGTATACTATTGCGGATGAAAGACAGATGAAGGCTTAAATCCCAAAATTGTCACTGTCCAGCAAGGTGATCTTAGATAAATTATTTCTCTGAGATTTAACTTCTTCTCTATAAAATGGAAACAGCAACACCCGTACATCAGGTAACACAAACAACACTCTACAGGGCCCAGTACGTAGCGCATGGTAGAGACCAATTGTACAAAAACCCTGAAGTGGTCGTCCATATGGCATGCTGTTTCTACCTCACCAGTCACCAGGAGATTTTAACTGTTTCAATCCAATTAAAGTGTCAGAATGTCATCATTCAAATACCTCCTGAGCCACCAGGAACAAGGCCTGCTGCTGTCTGTCCTTTAACCAGGAAAATTAAGCACCTGGTGATTGCTACTCGTAAAGCAATTCACATATAATAACTCATTTATTCCCCCTGACAGCCCTGGGAGGATATGCCCAGTTATAAAAGAGGAAACCGAGGCGTTTTAAACAAATGGACCACTGTGACCGCTGGAAGCATTCATTAAAGTCTGCGACAGAGAGTACTTCCTACCCTGCCAGCAGCTACCTCTCCTCACCTCTCTCTTCCTCCCTTCCATAGGCAGTCCCTCCTCCCTGCGCGGCCCTGTCCCCACTCCATCGGATTCTGCACGCCCTTCCACTAGACACACGAGTCAAACTCAATCTCCGAAACTTCTGTTCACTCGCTTTCTCCTATTCACACAACCCTTATTTCTTTGTCATGGAAAAGGTGCTTTTTACAAAATGTCCGTGAAGCATGTGCAGTTCACCAACAGGAAAATGTTTCCTAAGTCACTTTATTTCTCTTAATCTGGCCTTATCATTTTCTAACATATCAGGTATCACACTTATGTTAGAAAGGGGAAGGGGGAGAGAAAGAGAGAGAGAATACAGGAGCAAAAATGCATGCCTTTTTTCTCTCTTTTGTTCCGGGAAGAACACTAGGCAAGGAGCTGGGAGACGTGCTTTCTACGCCTGCCTTGGCCACAGCATTCCCTTGGACTGGTCACATAATACATCTAGGTTTCAATATTTCTGTGTGTAAAACATGCAAACTTATCTTGGATGTTCTATGAAGGTCCTTCTAAATCTAAAATTTTGCGACTTGTGTTTAAAACCAAGATATTCCGGACGCCTGGGTGGCTCAGTTGGTTGGACGACTGCTTTCGGCTCGAGTCATGATCCTGGAGTCCCGGGATTGAGTCCCGCATCGGGCTCCCAGCTTCATGGGGAGTCTGCTTCTCCCTCTGACCTTCTTCTCGCTCATGCTCTATCTCACCTCCTCTCTCTCAAATAAATAAATAAATAAAAATCTTTTAAAAATAAAAAAAATTAAAAAATAAAAAAAATAAAACCAAGATATTCTGTTTACGTCAAAGCCACTCAAAAACAAGGCTTTTAAGGGCCGTACTAATGACAAAGACACCTGCGCAGGAGATTCATTATGACACATGACAAAGCTGTGCATGGTGAGGCCATTCAATCCTTTACTACCTCCTCTAAGATACATTAAATCCAATCCTTTGGCAAGTGACATACGAAACCTAAAATAGTATCAGCTAGCTACTTGAATAACACGGTGACAGGTTTTTCCAACTGGCAACAGAAAGGCATAACTAGGTAAAAAGTCTTTATGGGACATAATTTCCCATGGGCCTCTTGAGTTTCTACAAATCTTGAAAGTAGAGGCATTGCTGGCCTTGTGCTCTGGACCATCTATCCATGGATGTCTGCAGAGCGAAGAGATGTCAAAGGTGGAGACAGTGTCTCCCTCTAGAGCATAGGGCGGTTTGTTTGCTATCAAATACATTAAAGATGTCTCCATGCAAAGGCTGGGCAGGTTTACGTGGAGCCTATAATAAAAGATAGGAGTTTCTGAAGCTCAGGGCCCCTCTTCTGTAATGCAACCCATTGCATGTAGAGATGTCACCTGACCTTTGTCACACTGCTTTGTGAGCATGGGGAACCACACAAGAAAATGATACTCTGGCTCCTCCCACTGCTGTGGTTAATAGGCTGTCCTTTGTTTCTGACCCAAGAATACTGAGTCTCTACCAGGACCCATGAGGCTGTGGGACCTAATCTGTTAGCTTATAAGTTGAGTAAAAATCTCAGATCCTTTATAGAAGATAGGAATAGGGGCGTAATAATTCATGGCTAAAGGACAAGTACGAACTCTCCCTATTACCTCTACAATAGGACTACAACATTCTATAAAGCTCTATGCAAGTTATTTCAATGTTTAATATCCCATGTGACAATTCTGTTCATAGAAGTCTGTACTTCCAAGAGAAATTCAGATCAATGTAGGCCATGCTACTTTAAAAGTTGGTATTTTGAATGGGCCAGCAGTCTAAACCAATTGAAATTAAACCAATTATGAAGTTATCACATGTCCCATCAAGTCTACTGAGACACTCTTATTGTAAATATTAGCCAACTCTGATAGTTAGAAATTTTCTATTGGAAACACAGATTTTCAACTGGGAGCTACGTGCTCTCAATGTAACTTCTTAAGAAAAGGCTGAACTAAAAAGCAAACTATGTCAGATTTTAGTTTAGTTACCTTCAAAGTAGCACTAACTGCAGGAAGTGCAGGAAGACAGATTTTCAAGGCAAAACATTTTTCCTTCCTTTCTTGGCTACTGTTATGCCAACATCAAATAAGGATCGGCAAAGTCCAAAGCCATGGAGAAGGTGAAAGTTCTTTATTGCCTGGGCATTAGGCAAAACCCACTTAATTTTGTCTTTTAAAATAAATAATGTAAGTTTAATAGAAGTACTTCCACTGCAAAACTATTGCTCAGATCTCCTACCAATGTAAAGCATATTCTTGAGAACTCTCTATATTCAGTGAAGTTTGCATTTAGTGAAATATTTGGGAAATACAGGCGAGGTGATGATTCTTTGGGCAAGGATTCAGAATCCAGGAATATTAACAGAGTGCAAGAAATTTTTTGTAGAGATGTTATCCAGATTTATTTTTAGGTTAAAATTATTTCAAAAATGTCATAATACTGTAATAGAAAAAAGAGAGCTATTAAAGACTTTGCAAGCCTCTGATAACTCTCGCAGCACTCACATGAAGTGCACATATGCTATTTTAGAGATGGAAAACAGAACTCACCAGGATTTCAGAACAGAACTGAACTATTTCTTATAACCCTTAATATCATAAAATTCCTCCCCTAAAGAAATAATTTCCTGACTACAATGATATCAGATAATGATAAGCATACAAACTGAATTAAAGATTTGAAAAATAAAACCAATATGAGTATAAACTAACAATTTCTAGATACAATGAAGGGCACTAGGCTGAAATTAAAATGTAAAATATCTCAAGGAGAACTTCGGCAGTGGTAGGCACACAGCAAAACTTAGTAAGTACTTAAATGAATTAAAAATAAATCATGTCAAGGATTAGGTGGAAGAAAAATATTAGAGTCAGGGTGGAAAGATACACAGTTCTTGTCCTCTTTTCCACATTCACCTCCCAGGATAATATCTGCAGGACCTCAACACATCCATACCTTCCTCAGCTAGCAGGTTAAGAAGGAAAGAAGGAAAGAAAGAAAGAAAGAAAGAAAGAAAGAAAGAAAGAAAGAAAAAAAGATTTTCCACAGTCTTTGCAACTATAACTCTATGTATTTAGCTATATTATCGGAAGAGAGTTGAAATGAGGGGTGAAAGTGGCAAAGAGAATGATCAACAAGGGCTTGGTCTCCTTTTGGCAGAGAACCATCTGTTTAAGAAAACCCCCAGCAGCTTGGATACATGATCCCACGGCAGGTGAATTACTCTCAGAGACAATGCTTCGTGGGTCTCACTCTGCTAGTGCCATGCAAGGAACACAAGCTTTTAATCTGGAACATTCGCCAGTTGTGTTGCACCAACACCCTAAACTATTTAAGCCTTAAGTCTTCTACTAGTCTTAAAGATAACAAAAAAGAAACAAGTGGTGAGATACTAATGGTGACAGGTAGGAACTTACCATTAAACGGACCTTACTTTAAAAGACAGTCCTGAAATATCAGAACCAAGAGAAATAACCAGATAGGTTACTATATTATATATTTGAGTATTTTATGTTGTGTAATATAAATTCATCCCAACAACAAAGAGACCATTTGCTTCTTAATATTCTCTTGTATGTTTTCAGCTCAATGTATTGTTTGGTGCAGAAAAAAATAATCAATCCATGGAAACATTAATTCAGTGGGGAAAGCAGTGAGGAAGCCTGACGTGGTAAGGTAATACCAGGAAGTATTATTAAAAGCAAACTGTCTATTTTCCTTTGATTCCATGAGCCGTCCTGAAAGATCTTTATTTGTTCAAAACACTAGAGCTAACCACTCAGAGTTAAATAGTCAGCCTGGTTTTTGCAGTCTTCAGAACCCTGGGTGACTACAATGTCTATTGTTACATATGCAGAGCAGAACAAGGACGCTTACATAAACTGACAGCTTGGGGTTGGTTAGACAGACAGAAGAAGAATTTGCAAGAGTTTATGTTCACTACTGGTAGCTGTAAATGGTAAGAAAAAGTAAAAGCATAAATCATGGATTGAAGCATTTTTAAATTCTCAAATTACATGATTAGAATTTACTCCCCCCCACAAAAACTCCCTCTGTACTATTAAAAGTCATAATTAAAAATCTAACCTATGCTTTATATTATTTTATTGTCAAGAGGTTTGAAAGACCAAAACATTTTCGAGGTTCTGTACAGTCATCAACTTCCCTAGCTCCAAGCAGCAGGAGGTAGGTACAAAATGCAGCCCAAGACAATTGACTTAAAGTCTCAGAGTGATGGCTGCCAGAACTAAGCCTAAACTCTCAGACACCAGCCCACCCTCTAAGAATCAGTCATTAAGTACTTATTAAAAGTCTACAGTGTGGTCATTTGAGAGTTGATCTCCGTAAAGAAATGCAAAGAAGTATAGCACAACTCTTTTCTTTCCAGTAACTGCTACTCTGCTTAGGCAACAAGATTCGCAACTTCAGGCTAGGTCTGTGTGTCACAAGTACCTACGCTGGTCAGGTCAAGACGTTCAAGTTCTCTCTCTCCAATACCCACCTCGGGAAGGAGCCGCATTTTCCAGCAGGTAACTCTCTCCTTTCCTGGCCCCTTGTCCCTGCTCTTTGCCCAGAACCCGACTGTGACCCAGAACTTCTATGAAGCGATAAATAGGGCTGGTTGGGTCCTTCCTCTTTGCAATCTGAATAGGGAAACAGGAGCTATGGGGGTGTGTGGGTAGGCTGGGGACGGTGTGTCATGGTAGGAGGCCGGCCATTACAGGTTTTAAGATAAAACGTACATGGGCAGGAAGCTGGCGGAAAACGCTCTACAGAAGGAAGAGGTGATACCAGGAACTGCCTCAACTTTTTTTCCAGGTCCAGACTACATTTTCTTCTGACACAGAAGCGTGGCTGTGAAAGGACAGGGAACTGCCATGACTGGGTGAGGTCAGAGCGGCAGAAACCTGCCAATATGCTACAAGGAGTAACGGAAGACTGAGCGCGAAAGGCAGGACCCCAGTGATTTACTATAAGGCAGGCTTCCTCAGCCTCGGCATTACTACATTCTTTGGTGTCCTGTGTATTACAGGATATTCCTGGCCTCTACCCACTAGATGTCAGTAGCCATCTCCTCCCCAGTTGCAGCAACCCCCAAAAAACCCCAATCAAACCAACCAAAAAACCCCACAAAACAATGAATAAAACAAAACCTTATTCTAGCCATTGCCAAATGTCCCCTAGGGACAAAACCCCCCACGGCTGAGAGCTACTGTTCTAAAGAGGTTGAACTGTAACCTCTGGCAAAGGGAAGCCATGGACTGATTTTAAGCACAGAGAGTCATTTTGTCAGATGCGCTTTTCAAATGGAAGCAGCAGTGCAGAGGCCGACCGTGGCAGGACAGGTAAGGAGGCAAAGGACCCGGCAGGCTAGTGACACAGCACGGCTGAGGATGGTGGACATGCGGACCAAGGCAGGCGTGGTGGAGAAGGACACGGGGCACAGGTGAATGCAAGTTTCGACGGCACAATGAGACGGAACTTCTCCAGGACACAAGTGGATAGAACATTTAAAGGAAAAGGAGAAATGAAGGAGAATTACTCGTAGGGTTCTAGTGTGGTTATTTAGGTGGCTGGGATGAGGGCTATCACACTATTACCTAGGACGGGGAATTTAATAAAAGGAACAGCAGGTTTGAAAATGAGTTGTTTTCAACTTAATGACAGTTTGAGGTAAGTGTGGGATATCCGGGTAGTGAGGTTAGTAGAGTGCATGTTCACTCAGTCGACACTTACATAGACTACATGGTACGTGCCGGGGCCTCTACAAATATCAACTTCACTTAAACCCCACCACATCCACTGAGAGAACAACTACTGTCACCCCATCTTACCACAGGGAAGGTGCTGCACTAAGAAGTTAAGTAACTTCTCCAAGGTTCCACAGCTGGTAAGTTTTGGAGCCGGGATCCCCAGCTCAGAGTCTGTGCTCTTAGCCACCAAACTGGGATGCCTGCCTCGGGAAAAAGTACTGTGAATGTAGATTTGGATGGTTTTCTGTACGCAAGGCCTGGTAGGTGAAGTCAGAGGCATGCATGTGAACTCCTAGGGAAAATGAGCAAAGAGAGAAGAAAAAAACCAACGTAGCATGAAATACTGAAGGAAAGTTGTGCTTTAAGTCAAAGGCGAAGGCGAAGTCAGAGGAAGGAGCCAGTCAGGGAGATGGCAGGGTCAGCAGACAAAGTCTTAAGGGCAGGAAGTAAGTAATGACGTCTTTGTAATCCCTGATAAACCGTTGCATATAATCTACTCTTTATAAATGTTTTTAATTAAGTATAACCCCAAATAATGATATCAAATACTCATACTTACAGAATAGTCAAAAAAGACTTTAGAGTTGAACAAAACTCAAATCATACATGCTTGAGATTTTTCTAAAATACCAAGAGTTTATAGAAGATACACTGTCAGTGAATATGAAACAATAGCACAGAAACCATATGAAATCATTCCTTACATTTATGTCCAGCTAAAGCAGCTTTGAGAAGTTTTATTCACACTCTACTTCACAGCAATGTAACATGTTACTCTATTTTGCATTTTGTTGAAGATCACAGGAAATATTGGCTCTTCTAGGTTTTGCAACTGACAAATACAGAACTGTGTGGTCTCTTCCTAAAGCAGGATTTAGAAAATGTGTATATGAAACTGATTACTTCTCACTTGAAGGAGTTACTGGAGCATCTGGTGAATCTTGTGCTGTACTGCTATAATGAGTCTGTGTATCTAAACAGCTCTCGTTAGGCATTCCTCATCATACTTTACAATCCTATACCCTAAACACAAACATTTAGTAGAAAATGAGTTTCCTCAAGATGAAAAAAAAGTTGGCCCCCATTTCCAATTCAAAGCAAGTATTTCCCACAGGGATAAATCTTGATTTCCAGGTCCAAACTCAGAGTGTTTTCCAACCTTTACCGTGTATAGAAATCATCTGGGGATCTTGCTACAATGAAGGCTCTGATTCAGCAGGTCTAAAGCTGGGCTGACACTGGCATTTCTAACAGGGCTCTCTCTCCCCTCCTGGATGAAGATGTCCATCTACACGGGCTACTCACGTGTGACCCCTTGAGCCAGGAGCACTGGCAGCACTTGGAAATTTGTCAGAACTTCCAGTCCTCCATGGGACCAACACACCATACGGACATCAGCTGCTGAAACTGATGACGCCAGAAACTTACATTCAATTATTTCTTTCAAAATCCATTTATTTACAACTCATTCATTCACAGTTTTCTTTTTTGTTACTGAAGATTGGACCTTCTTTTCTCCCCATTCCTTCCATTATTCTAAACTGTGTATCTAATAGTTAAGCACCTTCCACAAGGCAAAAACCCAGCTGGTTCTTCCAGGCTTTTCTCTTCTAATCCCTACACAGGTCCACAACATGCCAGCTGAATGGAACTGGTTATTTTCTCAACAGAATGTCCTTTATCACACTCCCTCCTGTTCTGTGTTGTCATCGTTGCTGCTTTTCCCCATCAGGCCAATCTCGAGAGTCATCTCTCTCTACTCACTTTGCCAGATTTCTCAGGGAGATGTGATCTCACCATTCTCTGAGCCAACTACTCACCCTCATCTGAGGAGTTTTTCTCTCATTCTAACACTTACTGCATTCTGCTGTACACGTGTATATACTTGTCTTATCTCGGCTACTGAAGTAGAAGCTACCTGGGGGCAGGAATTTCTTAAAACTAATTTGGATACACCTTGCAAGGTGTAACACAATTTTTCACTAATACAATGTTAAATAAAACCCATTAACATCAAGTAAAGCAGTATTCCTTATTGATGATAAACTTGATCTAAATATTCCTAGGTCACAAATCCAAATTGTTTCTTATTTCTCCAAGTACAACTGGTTTTCTGCTTTACTCATCACAGACAGAAAATTGGGCACAATATTTTATTCGCTTCTCAACACTTAATACCTAGAAAATTTTTATTTAATCTTGCTTGACACATTATCAGAACATAAATTGTAAACCAGTTAATTTGCCAATTTCTTACTGAACAGGCCAAATGTTGGTGTATCCACTGAGGAAAATGAATCCTGTACTGAAACCTTCCTCAAACCATTATGATGCTCCACATACACACAAAAAAGGAGACTGCAAAACAGCACAGTATCACTGAATCTCTCCCGTTAAATCTCTGAACTACAGCATAGTAACAAAAATTAATATTTAGAAACTAAAGACTCTTCAGAAGACCTGGAAGAATCTGAGGCATGAGGAGATGCTATTTGTGCTTTAAGTCATCATGTTAGTGTTAGTACGAAGTTAGTCAATAGACAAACACAAAAGTACAAACCCAAAAAGTAATCCAATATAATATTAAGACCAACCTAAATTAAACAGTGAGTCACTAGAAATATCCTCTGCTAAATTCTGAGGATAAATATAGAGATCAAGAACATAAGTTAATGTGGAGCAACTGCTAAAGAAGAGGCCAGGTCAATGAGCATCTCTAACCAATGGATGCCAGGTGAGATCAGAGTTTAAAAGTGATGTGGACTTGTGATCACCGCCAATGACTGCAACACAAGACCTCGTCATCTGAACCGCACTGCGCCAAAAGCAAGACCCAGAGAAACAATCTGACTTCACTGACTTATGAAACAAATGTTCTATTTGAGAGCCATTACAACAATCTACCTTAAAGACCAAAAAGTATCCACACGTGTTTGAAAAAACAAAAACAAAAACAAAGAAACCCTACAAATTATATTTATTCATCATTTGTTAATTAGGTTTCCTACCTTAAAGAGCATATCTTTGGCCAAGGGTGGAGAAGGGACCAGAAGGAGCTTCTGGTGATGTTGTGAGAGGCAGAACAATGAGTACCCCCGAAATATCCACCTCCCAACCACCCAAACCTGTGGATGAGTTGCCTTATGTGACAAAAGGGACTCTGTGGTTGTGATTCAGCCACGAACCATGAGATGGGTAGATGAGCCTGAGTGACCTGGAGAGAGCCAAGGCAATCACAAGGATCCTCAAAGTAGAAGAGGGAACCAGATGAGGAGATCAGAGTGACAAGATGTGAGGAGGACTCAACAGCTTACTGCTGATGGCTCTGATAGTGGAGGAAGGGGCCAGGAGGCAAGGGAGACTGGAGCTTCTAGCAGCAGGAAAAGGCAAGGAAAAGGTTCTCCTCTACAACCTCCAGAAAGGAGTCCAGCCCTATAGCATCTGGATTGCAGCCTGTGTTGAACTTTTAATCTACAGACTGCATAATAAATTTGGGTTGTTTTAAGACACTAATTTGTAGTAATTTGTTACAACAGTAATAGGAAAGTAATCAAACAGTAAACTGCTATTAAGAGAATTCTCTAAAACAAACTCAGCTACCCTGTGTAATGTGATGCTCTGCAAATGTGCGAAGATTTAGTTTGCATTCCTAAGAAATATACCCGCTCCTCTGTAAAATGCTAACACACAAAGCCTAAAATTAGATTTTATGAAAAGATGGAGAAGTAAATCCAATTAACTTTGATCAAGAAAGTGGGTTAGAAAATAAAGCAGAATGAGGTATGTTCAACTAAACAAGAAGGTGATAAATATTAAGCAGGAAAATTTGATACTCCTTGTGCATAACATTAAAAAGGGAGCAACACAGTACGCATTCCACTGAGTCAGCCAAAAGGCAAAGTGCGGTATTTCTCTTCAAGCTCCTATTTACCTAATGATCCTCTGGGCAGCATACTGATGGAGAGAACGGAACTGTGCCGACATGTTCGCTAAAGCGGCCAGACAGTTGGTGTGAAGGTACTTGTCCTGTAAGGAAACAGAAGGGTGAAAACAGACATCGAGTCTTCTCTACATCTGAAGCAAGATTAACTGGAAGCAAACGTAAACTCAATTGTCACTGATTTTTAGAGCGTTCAGGCCCACAATCCCTTTCCTCTCATTATAAAATCCTAAAAACTCCGTTTTATTCACTACACATCTGGAAGCTACATCTGGTGCAAAAGATTATGATGCTCTTTGTCGTCGCCTTTATCCCTGTCCTGGTGCATATCAGAACTATTTCACTGCAGAAACATTAATGCTTAACTACAGAGAGCTGCTGCAGAACCTCACAGTTACACAGACTATAGCATATACACCATAATAATCTTTTTTTGTTTTAAAGATTTTATTTATTTGACAGAGACACAGCAAGAGAGGGAACACAGCAGGGAGAGTGGGCGAGGGTGTAGCAGGCCTCCCGCCAAGCAGGGAGCCCAACGCGGGGCTCAATCCCAGGACTCTGGGATCATGACCAAAGCCAAAGGCAGACACTTAACGACTGAGCCGCCCAGGAACCCCCACAATCATCTTTCTGGAGTCAAAACATTCTCCATTTTTAAACATGTCTGACTTCTAGAGTTTCAGATAAAAGACTGTGAACATGTATCCACATTAGCCTCATTATAGTAAACTTGACCGTTTCTCTGAGCTACAAATTGCTTCTCTATTGAGCAGAACTGAAATTTGCTCCCAGACGCTGCAAATACAATCCAGCTAAAATTTTCCTTTCGCTCTTTAAAGTATTCATTCTACTTTTCTTTTCCATTTAAATTCATATTTCTTGTGCTTGTATCTTCATACACTTTGTTGTTGCTGCTTTTAAAGAGCAAATCAGTTTTAGTGGTCTAGCAAAGACAGACATCTTTTATCTAAACATGCCCCACTGCCCATTTTATGTAAAATACCTCTAATCCACACAACCTATTAAATATTAAGAAACAGATACTATATAAGGTAGAAGGAAACATCAAAGCAAAAAATGATGATCTTCTTATAATGTGTCAATATTTATTAATATTTTAGTATTATTTTATGTTAAAGTATATATTACATTATAAAACATGAATTACTTTTAATTAATAAAAAAGAAACACACTATACACATTACTTTAGAATCATGTATTTCAGTGACTATATGTATATCTGTTATTTTTTTTTACCATATTTCTTGAAAATGTTAGTATTCTACATATTGAGATTGCTTTAAACTACAGGCCCAACTGTACTATACATATAAAGATAAAAATAATTGCTATGGAATACTTACTCTTGTCCTCGTCATGTTGTACTGAATGGTTCTTATTACAACCAGTATCAGAAGACTCCCCAGTGAAATTTCAGTTAAAACCCGTTCTGAATACCAACTAATATTTTTTAATATCTGTAATAGGGAAGAAAAGTTTAAGTAAATATGACTGCTTCAGGGAATAAAGGATTATCCATGTCTAAAATCTCAGATAAGCCATGGCTTTGCTCTGAAGGTGAGTTAAACAATATAAAAGTGAATTGTGAGACTTTCAGTTCAAGATAGCAAAACAGTGCTGAGGTTCACTTCTCTTTCCTTCTTCCTTCTTAAATAGAAAAGAGATCTGGAAAACAGGAGGATATCATTAATACACAAAAAGGAAATATATTTGAAAGATGGGCAGCACAAAGGCAAGACCGAAAAACTGGAAAAAGTGGAAATAGGAAAACTGAGGAGTCTCTTGAAAAGTAGAGTTCTCTCAACAACCACAGAAAACCTTCATACTTGTGTTCAGGAAAAGCCAAGAACACAAATAAACCAAGATCCAGAAAATCCATGCCATGTTCTGCTCTGGCTGCTGAGAGCTGGTAGCTCTGGTGCTCACCTCCAGGCACCATAAGCAAGAACTGTTTTCTAGCTTAAGCTGGTGAAGTTCCACAGTGGAATGAAGGATGGACATCAGAGAGAGACAAAAACTGGACACTGCAGATTTGTGATTTGAAAGACTAATTCAAAAGTTCTCTCAGACAACAGCAATAAACAGGCAAAAAGATAAAGTATGAGAGAAAAGCAGAGACCTAATGTCTACTTAGTAAAAGTTCCAGAAAGTACAGACTAGAAGGAAAACAGAAAAATTAGTAATAGGATAAAGTTTTGCTGAGGAGAGGAAAAACTTCCAACATTATGAGGAGAAATAATGAGAAAAAGTAAAAATAGTTTGGCAAAACTTCTGAATTTATAGTATATCATAAAATCTTATTGGCTCCCAGATAGAAGAAGGTTATCACCAAAAAAGAAAAGCAAACTAACATTAGATTTCTTGTCCTAAACACTATACATCTGCATAACAAGAGAACAATGCCTATACATTTCCGAGGAATGGATTATGATTCTAGAATTCTATATCTAGAGGAACTACCACACAAGTATACAAACAAATAAAGACTTGAAAGTATGCAAAGAGTCAACATGAACTGTTCATGCACCACTTCTGGGGGAAAAAACAAACCACCACACATGTAAGTATTTAGTTGTCCATCCTTCCCACTGTGACAACAACAAAAAATGACAGATCAAGAAATTCAAGAGGAGAATAAGGACTACCAAACAAAACCCAAAAGCCACAACCAACCACAATCATAATCCATGAAGTCAGAGAAATAAAATTAAATCTAAGTAATATGGTTGTACCTCAGTTCTTCTAAAAAAATTGTTAAAATTGACATTTCTCTGGTAAATCTTCCCCCCCACCAAAGTCCAAATAACAGGATGAATGAGAAAGGGGGTATAGAAACAGACCAGAAGAATAAAAAAAAGTAGAGATACTGTGTTCAACTTCATGCAAGTGCACACGAGTGCCTTCACAAAAGATTTTCACTCAGTTCAACTATGTGGCAAGAGTCCCAAATCACCTAGCACCCGCCTTTACAAATAACCAACCCTGACCTGTTCTGCAGTCTCCACTCAGAGGCTGGCACACGGCAAACATCCACTAAATGGTAGCTGAGTATTGTTTGTGAGGTAAAAAATGTAAATGTGTACGCATCCCCGTGTATTCATGACTAAGGATGTAAGTGGAAGAGATAACCTAATGTGTAAAACAAATAACAGTTGAAAAAATTCAAAACAATGAGTTTTGCCATTGAATCTTTACAAAGAACAGTGAAGTGCCCAGTCCCTCTGACTTACTCTCTAAGGCACCGGTTCTCAAAACGTGGTCCTGGGACCCTGTACAGGTCCCATAGACACGTGTGGACAATTCTCAAGGCCAAAACAATTTTCATGATAATACCAAAATATTACTTTCTACTCTCATTCTCTCATGAGCACACAGTTGAATTTTTCAGGTGGTACATAACATGGCTGATAATGTAACAATTTTAGTACAGAAGCAGACATGAGAATCTGTAAGTCTTCCGTTAAGGCAATTTGTTCAAGAGATTTGTAAAAAGGTAAATGCCATTCTTCTTGCTAAATTTTTGTTTGGCAAAACAGTTATTTTTCATAAAAATATATTGTTGATGTATCTAGCATGTATTGGGGTTTATTATAATAACTATTATTTCTAAATGACCTGATTAAATATTTTTCAAATATCTCAGTTTTAATTTCTAGTATGGTAAATGTACAGAACTAAAACCCACAGAAAAAAACCATTTGGTGTCCTCAATTATTTTTAAGTGTAAAGACCAAAAAATTTTAGAACCAATGCTCTTAAGTCTCCAAATAAATACTAAAACAGAATACTCATTAGGCAACTTTACTAGTGAGAAAAGTCTCTGCCTTTTTTTTTTTAAGATTTTATTTATTTATTTGACAGAGAGAGAGATCACAAGTAGGCAGAGGGGGGGGGGGGGAAGCAGGCTCCCTGCTGAGCAGAGAGCCCGATGCAGGACCTGATCCCAGGACCCTGAGATCATGACCTGAGCCGAAGGTAGCGGCTTAATCCACTGAGCCACCCAGGTGCCCCAAGTCTCTGTCTTTTTAAAGGCCACACATTTGAATATAGTTCAGTTTCTCCTCTCTCAGCTCCTTTATTTAGAAATAAATTGTCATAACCCATCCTTATTTGAAATAGAGGTCATTAGTTCTTAACATCTGCTTGTGTGTGTCAATTATAAACCTGGATGGAAGAAATGTTTTGAATAAAAGGAGTCTTATTCATTTGACATTCAACAAATATTTAAATGGTATCCACATAGTAAACTGATAATGTCACTATAAAAATAAGAAATCCAATTTAGTCTTTACATAAAACTTTTTCTTCCTGTGAAAAATACATTATTGTTTAGAAATTCTGGTTGTGTTTAAGAAAAATTATAAAGAACTAGTTATAAAGCTCACAAAGCTTCCCATGGGACATCAATGCATCATGGGTAACATACAGAAATTCTTTTTGGTAACTTAGCTGTAGCCATTGACCTATTTAGAACCTATTTAAACTACTTAACTTACAAAAGCAATTCCCCATTTCTTGTATCCAATATTCAGACATACAGTTTAATAGTCATAGACTGGCATCTTGATTATACAATTTCATGGTCAACTAACTCAAATAATATGAAAAGGAAACCTCTCAAGGATCTGAAAATGTCTTCTTTCTTAAAAAGGATATGAGAATTGCTTGTTGTAAGTCTTTTCCTGAACTTTCCCCTCATATAGATTTGATTTTATTGAATATCTCTTCCAAATGTTTATATGCTAGAGTAGAGTAACATACTGTGTAATATCAACTCTTTAGAATATCAAGTATGTTTAGAAAGGCAGAGAATAATTAACTTCCATATTCCCACAACTGACATTAACTGTTAACATTTCACTTTTTTAAAGATATAAATCCCATTTTATTCCTCCAAAGTAGGGATACACTATCAACCGCAAATCAACCACTATCTTGAACTTAGTATGTACCTTTCCTGTCCCCTTCAAATGCTTTCTATGTACACACACTCCCTCCAAACCCTAGGAGATTCCATTGTGTATTTTCTAGTTTATAAAAGCAATACCATGGTGTCTTAGGTTGAATAGTGTCCCCCAAATTCATGTCATCCAAAACCTGTGAATGTGATCTTACTTGAAAATGGGGTCTTCATAAATACATAACCGAGATGAGGTCCTACTGGGTTGGGATGAACCCTAAATCCAGTATGACTGGTGTCCCTAGAAGAGGAGGAGGAGACACACAGAAACAGGCACCCACGTGAGAGGAGGACATGACACAACACACACACAGAAGCACAGAAGCTGCAAGCCAAGGACAACAAAGACTGGCCACCAGAGACCAAGATGAGGCAAGACCTGTCTCCTAGGTCTTTCAGAGATACCATGGTACTGCTGACACCCTGCTTTTGAACTTCTAATTGCCAGAACTCTGACAATCAATTTCTGTTGTTTTTAGCTACCCAGTTTGCAATAATTAGTTATGGCAGCCCTAGGAAAGTAGTACACATAGGTATTTGTTTGCATCTTATTTTTTTTTCCACTCAATATGTTCCGTAACCCCCCCCCATGTTGATGCATATAAGGAAATTAATATTTACCACATATGCCAAATTCTGGTAGTACTAATCATTTCTTAAAATGAATACAACTATGGTCATTAATAAACAGCTGTTGCCCCAAGCCACTCTCCCAGGACCACCTGGGGGTTCCGCAGTGATGGGACCATGGTTGATATCCTTCTTACTGGCTGACTCTGGTTCCATACTAGTTAAATGTCTGAATATCACCCTTACTGCATCCCACCTAAGTACTGAATAGTACTATACCAACAGGCCACATGTTCTTGGGTCCAATCTTCTATTAATGGAAATTGGGGTTATTTCCAGTTTTTCCCCTAGTAAAAACAATGTTACAAGGTAGATTCTTATCCTTACTACCCAAAATCTCACTACAGGATACTCAGATACCAGGGACCCCTTACTCTCCATATTTTCATACTCTGAACATTAATTATTAAGTCAGTCAGGAAACATAAATTTTAAAAAGAAAAATAATCTGTAAAACACCCGTTTTAAGCCATTCATTTTTCAGTACTTTATGACTTCAAAAGCGAATCTCCAAGAGTTTGTGAGGAGGCCAAATTGCAAAGTCACTGAATAGCTTTTTTTTTTTTTTTAAATGAACGTAGGCTTGGGTCACTATTAACTAAAAAGCATAGAGCAGCCGTGTTCATCACAACGGCATGAATCACAAGCAGGTATTTGGCTTCAAATTTTTCTTTTAAATTTTATTTATTTATTTGGCAGAGAGAGACAGTGAGAGAGGGAACACAGCAGGGGGAGTGGGAGAGAGAGAAGCAGGTTTCCCACCTGCCCTGATCTGGGGCTCGATCCCAGGACCCTGGGATCATGACCTGAGCTGAAGGCAGATGCTTAACAACTGAGCCACCCAGGCGCTCCTAACTTAAATTTTATTAAAATTTAAAATTCAATTCCTCGGTCACACCAACCACATTAAAAATACTACCATCTCAGACAGCACAGAAATTTCACAGAAGTTAAATAGCCTGGTATAAAGAACACCACTGTATCCAGCACTGTTTTCTTAAATGCTAATATTTTGCTTCTGACATCCTGAAATCCCTAGCCACTCCTCACTGATCCTGTCCTCTAACCTCTGGCAGCCTGAATTTGATACTTCATTACCATGCAGATTTTTGAGATTTATTATTACCAATACATGCAGCTCTATTTGATTCACTCTAGCTGTTCTACAGTATTCCATTTATGTTAGCATAAATGGAATACAATTTTTGAACACTACAAACAATGCTACAATGCACATTCCTTCAAATGAGCTATTGTGACTCTCTGAAAAAGTTTTTCTTAGGACACAACCAGGAAATGGAATTGCTGGGAGGTTGAGTACCTGCTTCTGCAGGTTATTTGAGGAACATAAAAGGCCAGATTTCTTTCAAAAGCTATTCTGCTCATTTACATAGTATAAGAGCATCCTCCTTCTCTACAACCTTACCAATTCTTTTTTTTTTTTTAAGATTTTATTTATTTATTTATTTGACAGAGAGCAAGATCACAAGTAGGCAGAGAAGCAGGCAGAGAGAGAGGAGGAAGTAGGCTCCCTGCGGAGCAGAGAGCCTGATGCGGGGCTCGATTCCCGGACCCTGGGACCACGACCCAAGCCTAAGGCAGAGGCTTTAACCCACTGAGCCACCCAGGCACCCACAACCTTACCAATTCTTTTTTCTTTTTTTTTAAAGATTTTATTTATTAATTTGACAGAGAGAAATCACAAGTAGACGGAGAGGCAGCCAGAGAGAGAGAGAGAGGGAAGCAGGCTCTCCACTGAGCAGAGCGCCCGATGCGGGACTCGATCCCAGGACCCTGAGATCATGACCTGAGCCGAAGGCAGCGGCTTAACCCACTAAGCCACCCAGGCGCCCCAACCTTACCAATTCTTAACAAAGCTTGTAATTTCTGCCAAACTGATGAGTACAAAATATTTGTTGTTTTAATTAGCATGATCCTGACAAATCAGCAGTTTGAATATCTTTTAAAAATGTTTGCTGGTCATTCCAGTTTTATATTCTGTTTATTACTTTGCCTATTTTTCTATTGAAGACTTTGGTTTTACTGAACAATCATGCTAACCCATCTTCCTGTCTGCGTCCTGTTTTCCCCTTTATTAACCATGAAAGTTTTTCATTGCAGTGCAGCCAAATTTATTAATGCGTTTTTTCATGGTTTATACATTTATGCTATCTTTAGTCCATAAAAACATTATCCTTTAGCTTCTCTTTGAAGATTTTAAAGTTCAGCTTTTCATATCTAGGCCTTATTAACACAAGTGCAGTATGTCCTTCTATGGGGGCAAAATCATCACTTTTCCTGTGAGATAAGACAAGATCTCAATCTCAGCAAAATTTACCACTACTTCCATCATACCTTTGTGTTGCTGTATGTGAGTGTGTAATTTCTGGACTCTCCAAATTCTTTTGCATTTATCTTTTTTTAAAAAAAAATTCTATTGTTAATGAAACACATTTAATTACTAATGTTTTATAACTAGTCTTCTCTGGTAGGATAACTCCACATTGTTTTTCTTCAAAAACTTCCTATGCAAAATGTTCTTCCATATGATTTGAGGGATTGCAGTTGACACTTGAGCAATGCAGAGGTTAGGGGTGCCCAACCCCCTGCATGCACAGTCAAAAATCCATCCAAAAGTCCAACTTTTGACTTCCAAAAAATTTACTTAATGATAAGCTTACTAAGGAAGAGAAGATATATTTACAGTACTATATTTATTGAAAACATCCATGTATAAGTACACTCACACAGTTCAAATCTATTTTACTCAAAGGTCAACTGCAGTTGATTAAGTCTCACAAAAATCTCGAGATTTTGATCAGGATTGCATTCAACACAATGATTAATTTGAAAGCAAAATTAACAACTCTGTCACTGAGTCCTCCTATCCATGAACATGGTATCTCTATTTATTAAGTCATCTTTAATATCCTTCATTTAGGTAATTTTTCTCATAAAAAATGTTGCACTTCCTCTGTTACATGATTCTCAAGTACACTACAGTTTTATTGGTATTATAAGTAGCATCTCTAGATCACAGTTTTGAAGACTTATTTTTTGAGAAAGAGAGGGGGACAGAGAGGAAGAGAATCTCAAGCAGACTCCCTGCTGAGCATGGAGTCAGATGGAGGGCTCTGAAGCTGAGATCACAACCTGAGCTGAAATCAAGAGCTGGACATTTAACCCACTGAGCTACCCAGGCACATTTCTAGAACACATTTTTGAAGAGCTTTGTTACTGGTGTGTAGAAATTGTATTTGTTTATATATGGATCTCAGATTCAGAAGATTTGCTCAACTTTCCTAACAGTTCAAATATTATTATAGTATCTTGAATTCTCTATGTGGTTAATCCTAACATCTGTAAATACAGACATTTAGATTTCCTCTCTTTCCAAGTTTAACTAACTTGCTTAGATTTTTGATACAACACTGAAGAGGAGGGGTAATACAGAACATCCTCTTTGTTCTGACTTCCAAGAAAATATTTCTAAAATTCTCCAATTGAGTACAATACTTTTAACTGTAGATTTTTATAGATATACTCAGTTAAGACAAAGAATTTCTTTTCTATCCCTATTTTGTTGAAATTTTTGTTTTGATTATCATGAACAGGTGTTGAATTTTATCAAATCTTTTTCTATGTCTATTGAAATGAATGTATGGGTTTTCTCTCTTAAATGTATAAGTTACATTAAGAGATTTTCCAATATTAAACCACCCTCACATTCCTGGAATATTGTTATTGACATAGATAACATAGACACATTCCTCCCACCTGCCCCTTCCTGCTCATCAGGGAGCCTGCTTCTCCCTTTGCCCTTCTCCACTGCTTGTGCATGCACATGACTCTTTCTCTCTCTTTCTCTCAAATAAATAAAATCTTTAAAAAAATTTGTTTTAAGTATAATTTTTATAAAAGGGGGAAATTTGGAAAGATACTTCACAAAATAGGATATATAAGCACATGAAAAGTACATGAGGTCTGAGGAAATGCAACTTCAAGCCAAAAATGAGATACCAGAATCTATTTCATGGACAATCAGATCCACAACTAATAATTCCACATAAAGAACTTTGGTAGAAACATTTACTTACTCGTTTTCACTACTACATATGGAAAGGAAAAGAAAAATAAACAAAGGTCAATATGAAAGTCAAATTCTAGAGGGGAAAGAAATTTGTTTAAATACCTGAATTTGAAATGTCATCTGCAATATCCAGAAATCCTTACAGAACCGAGTCTGAATATGAACAGAACCTAATATTTTATCAGAACATAGACATTTTTAACTCTTTCTTTTCTTAATCATCTTTCTGGGGGGGTTTTATCTTTGTCTTAAACAGAACCCTGTCTTATCATCTCCTATTTCTGCAGTCAGTAAAGTTTAATTTTAATGCAAACTCCTATTCTAACTTTAATTACTAAATAAAATAAGCATATCAAAAAAGCATAGAAAACAATATAATAAAAAGTGTATCCATACTTGAATTTTGTCAAATCTTAACTTTTTTTGTCATATTTGCTTCAAAGTTCTTTTTGGTAACTTCTTGTTTTATTTTGTTTTCCATACTGTTGAAGCGAATACAACATTACAGACATAGGTGAAACCCTGCTGTGTACCCTTCTCCATTTTCTTTTTTTTTTTTTCATTTTATTTATTTATTTGACAGACAGAGATCACAAGCAGGCAGAGAGGCAGGCAGAGAGAGAGAGGAGGAAGCAGGCTCCCTGCCAAGCAGAGAGCCTGATGCGGGACTCGATCCCAGCACCCTGAGATCATGACCTGAGCCGAAGGCAGAGGCTTGACCCACTGAGCCACCCAGGTGCCCCCCCTTCTCCATTTTCATTCCCTTTTTGAACTCTTCAGATGTAGCCAGCACCCTGCTGGACTCTGCAGGGTGCTCTCAAGATTTTCAATATTATCAACAGTGCTGTCAGATGACCGTTAATCAGCAGATGCGCTCTATGGAAAAGTGCATATACAACCTTGGAGTAGAACTGCGAACTTAGGGTTAGACGCTGCTTCAGTTTTATTACTGTCTCTTCAAGCTAAACAAATACCTGCCCTTGACCCAGGAATGCTACCCTAGGTATACACCCAAGAGAATGAGGGCACATGTCTGCTGATGTACAGGTGCAAAAATGGGACAGCAGCCTTATAAAAATAGTCGCAAACTGGGGGGGAAGCAATTATTTACCACGAAGAGAATGGATAAATATACTGCAGCATATTCATACAACAGAATAACACCTAGAAATACAAAAGAACCAACCGGTGATGCAGTAACACAGGTCAATTCAGCAGTACTCTGGACTAAAAGAAGCCAATACAAAAGATAGCATACTGTACTCCAAGGAGAGATAAAAACTAATCTATTGGGAACAAAGTCAGAATAGTGGTTCACTATTGTGGGGTATTGGCCAGGAAAAGGCATTTCTGTTATGTTAGAAGTGTTCAGTAAATTGATCTGTGTGGTAATAACACAGGTATATACATATGCAAAAACTCCTAAGTTGTACCTTCAAAATCTGTGCACATTTTATACTTCAATTTAAATGTTTTTACTTTTTTTTTTTTTAAGATGTTATGTATTTGAGAGAGAGACAGAGATAGCTAGAGAGAACACGAGTGGTGAAGAGAGGGAGAAGCAGATTCCCCACTGAGCAGGGAGTCTGATGTGGGGCTCGACCCCAGAATGCTAGGCTCATGGCCTGAGCCAAAGACAGACGCTTAACCGACTGAGACACCCAGGCGCCCCAATTTCAGTGTTTTTAAAAATTACATCAGGCATAGCTTGTGTTCCCTCTGTCGCTGTGTCTCTCTGTGTCAAATAAATAAAATCTTAAAAAAAAAAAAAGATAAATGCTATAAAAAATGAGAAAATCAATACAAATATTTTCTCTGTGGTACTTTACTAAACCATAAGAATCAAGAAGTTTGTATGTTTTATCCTCTTTCTACAGTGTCAAGATTCCTTAAATCTTAGTTGAAATGATGGTCACACCATATAAGAGACAAAAAAAAGTTTTAATGGAACATCTTCAGAGAAGAGTAAACATGTCACAAAAACCCTACTGAAGACAAGAAGAAAAGAGTGTTTGTATCCTATGAGGTGTGAAAGCCCTAACCCCCTCTCCCACTAGACCCCCACAGCAGGAAGACTGGAAGAGCCCCTCTGAGAAACTGATCAGCCCAAAGAAAAGGCCTACAGAGAACAGAGTGCCCAGAGAAACAGACCATGCAGAGAGAGTTAAAAGCAAGTAAAAGTCTTGCCCACATATAGAACTTACAATCAACTTTTTAGTGCCTTACTTCTAAATAAAACAAACATGGATCACCAAACATTTGACTTAAGCCTCCAATATGGCCAAAGACAGAAGTCAAAGAAGAAAACGAAACTAAAAAGATATTCAATGTATTTTAATGTACCTAGAGGGAATTCTCCGTTTTGTTGAGGTATGGGAGCTGAATGAGTGATGGATACATGAATAAAAAACTGGGCAATCGCGTGCAACAGAAAAACCAAAACATGAACAAGAAAGGAAATGCAATGAACATACATTACATAGCTGAGCTAAGAATACTAGTTAATCATAAGCATGAAAAAGCTGAGTTCTCAAGCTGAAAATGGTAATAAAAAGGAAGGAGGGGTAAAAGTATATGAGTAGAAAGGGGGCTGGGAAGCCAGAGGGAACAGGCATGATGTGCAGGAAGGAGAGCTAATTATGACTTATTTTCCATTTTAGGAAGAGGATAGTTAATATCTAAATCTGGAAAATCAAGAAATAACAAAATAAGAATGTTATTTAGAAACATGGGCAAAGCACTGGTCTTTGGGAACTGGGAATAGGTGTAGTAGGGTAGACATGGGATGTATTATGTTGCATTAAAACCTGGTATATAAGTTTTAAACCTTCTATATACATTTTAAAACAATGTGTACATGTGTTGGAGTGCCTAGCTGGGTCAGTCAGTGGTTGTAAGTTTGAGCCCCACATTGGGTGCAGAGATTACTTAAAATCTTAAAAAACACTATATACATGTGTTACTTTGATACAAAGAAAATACGAAGAGGAAGATAAAAATCAGTTTGGGGTTGGAACTCACCCATAAGACTAAAACTGGAAGAGTTAAATTATGTTACATTGTTTTCAAAAACATAAAACAATTTCTCTGGTTTCTTCTCTTTACTTCCTATTCTTTCAATTATTCTGTATACAAGATTCAACCTGTTTGACAATTTCTGCCACAACTAAGAAGGGGAAACGAAACAGAGAGGAAAAATGAACTCAGTGGCAGCAAAAACATTTGCCTCAGTTACTGAGGAAACCATTTTGACAGAGTTTTTAATAGTGGCTAACAGTCATTCAGAAAAAAAGCACTTCATAAATCTGAAGACAGGCACACCATTTCTAAGTCAGATTCTTGCGGAAACACCTACCAGAAGGAAGAGAAGGAAGAAATGCTAAGGCTTCAGTAAATCTCGTGGAGGGACCTGCCTATTCTGTAACTCTGAAACTCTACGCAAAGTAATGGTAACTTACCACTTCGTGAATTGATCTATTAAAGCCATCATCTTCTGTGAGGATCAATAATATTATAAGGGCCATATACACATGGTGTGAATTTCTTTCTTCGACATGATACAGAATCTCAAGAATTGGTAAAACCTATTAAACAGAAATTTTAATTTACTATTTCAATTACTTTAAGACAAATGTTTTCAACCTTTATGCTTTTATTATACACCATTTTAATTTACTAGTTTTAAGTTTCTTTAAAGAAAAACGAAAACCACACAAACCAGCATACGCCTGAAAGTATTTTCCCCACATATAGCTCCAACACCAATAGAGAAACCAATCCCCCTGGATGACACTGTGTCATTGTAAAGAGTGGGTCTGCAGAGACCACTCATGCCGATATGTGACACCGAGTAGAAGCAGGTCTGTCTCTAGTCTAGCAGGAACTTATACACAATAATGTATTCTTACAAATACTAATGTGTCAAACATTACCTTAATAAGAAAGATTGTAGAATAAAATTATTAACAAAATCAGATCAGCCCAGCAACATTTTTTAATCATAGCCCCAATATTATAGAATAAAGGTAAAAAGACAGATAAGGACATAAGTTGAGACATTATCAAAATAATCTATATAAGTTAAAAACACAAATGAACATATAACCCTCTACCCCCACTCCAAAAAAAAACCCCCAAAACAAAACCTGTTAAGTGTTTACTGGTGTATGTCATCACGTAGAGATGTCTGTTCCCAACAAATTCTTAGGTACCAACATACTTACCATGGAACTTTCTTGAACAGGTGGTGTCCTGGGCTTTCTGCTTACTGCCATCATTTCCCTTAGGATACATCATGCTCAGAATTGTCTCTGCTTATTCTCACTCACCCCTCAGTAAACAAGTGTTTACTCACATGAGCAGTACACTGTTACATCTAATTTTACTACTTAAAATAACCAATGTTTCCCACAGATAGCTGGTGTGCAGACAGGTTCGCTCATCACTTATTTTGTCCTTAGTGTCACTTTGACATGGAACATACTCTTCAAATGAATTCTAACATTCCATGTTAACTCAGTATTTTATCTTTAACACTGAAAAAATGGCCACCAAATCCCTGGTAAATCCTGCTGTCAACCTGTAAAACCTGGTACAGAGGAAACATTCCTATTGTCACCAGCAAGCTGCTGGCTATTTAGGGATGTTCACAATTCTGTTAACGTATAAATAACCCACAGGTATCTCTATAGAATGTATTTCAATTATAATATTAACACCTTGGTGAGGTAAGGTTACTTGCCACTCACAGAAACATTTTTGTTTAAACATTAGTTACAAATGGAAATCCGTGATTCCCTACCAGAGTTTTTCACTCACATAATAAAGGAATAGTGTACATGTAAATTGCTATCTGGTAGAGGTGCCCTAAAGAAACTCTAAAAACACTACCAGAATTGAGATCAGGCAGACCTCAAGCCTAAGCTTTCCAAAGGGATGGGACACATGGGAAACCAAGCTTAGCCATGTTCACCAGGAACTTGCTGTGACTGGGACTAGCTACAGGCACTTGGTGGGTGGACATTTAGCATCTGAAAAGAACCACCAGGGTATAAAAACTTGAGAATGGTGGCGGTGCTTCCTCAAGGACTCCATCAGGCTGGATCCTGGGCAGGGAGAGACCTGGAGGACAGGGAAGCCATGTGCCGTGTCTCCCACACTATAAACTTGATAACCCCGTCTGTACCTGGTGGCACCTTTGCAACCAGGCAAACATACCTTACCCTCCCGGGAAAAGAAACTACTCTTCAAAAGATTAAACAATACAGAAAGTTTGAAATGTGTAGTGTGATACTTACAAGATTTTCCATATCTGTGCGAGCCAACATGTATGTTCTAACATTACTATTCTGATGGAGCAATGTGTACAAGAGGAGAGTTGCCTGGTCAGATGTCTGCTGTTCACAAAGAGCTGTGTACAAACTGTTGAAGTTAATCTGGAAAGTGTGTGGAATTGATGAGGGGAAAGGACTGCTGTCTGGAACAGAGAAACCACAAAATTTTTAAAATATAATGTTAGGATTTTCTGGACCATGCGTCATGTAAATAAGAAAAACACTGTTCACATCTAACATTCATTTCCCATCAACTTGGTACGTCACTACATTTCAGATTCAAAATTTCAATTTATATTTTAAGTTTTACTTCAAGAACTAAACTAATGGAAAGCATGGAACCTAGAGTTGAACATACTATTGTATAACTGAAATTTGCTGAGAGAGTAGAACTGAAATGCTCTTACCAAAGTAAAAACAAAACAAAACAAAACAAAACAAAAAAACCCGAAACCTGGGACAGTTTATTTCTCTATACTATCTAAACTGAGGATTTCCAATGACTAAATATATGTGCAAATACTACTTGAGGGCAACTTTTTATCTTTAAAAAAAAAAACAAGTAAACTAAGTCACATACTTTGACTTTATTAGGATTTGTGCATTGATATAGCTGAATGAAACTGGCTATAAGAACACAGGAGCTTAAATAAGCAGAGCTACAGACCCAGGCCAAAGGTGCTCTAAGAGATATAATTTAAACATGGCAGCTTAAATTTTAAATTTCCTTCCAAAAAGGAAGGAAAGACAGGTCCATGGACTTGGAGAAAAATATAATCTTATCAGATAAAACACCAGAACGTGATAGCACAACAAGTTGATATTTTAATATCTTAAAAAGAACCAAGACTTTTTGAAAAAAGAGACAGAACCACTAGCAAAAAATAAATAAATAAAAATAAAATTTTAAAGCCACTGCTTTAGCGTCTCCAAAAGCTTTACTCTTACGGGAAAGAAATGGGTGCCAATACCATCTTTGATAGCACAGTCCCATACCTCTCAGATTCTTCTAAATTGTACATTTGTGAGAATTATCTTATATGTCTTCAATTTTATTACAAAATGCCCTCACTTTTCCTCCTACATTTAAAATACAGGTTATTTTTTCACTAACACTGCATTTTTGTCAGTTGTTTTATGTGATTAACTTATTTTTGCAAAGGATGGTGAAAGGAAGCCTTGCAGGTAATCTGTGAGTATGCAAATGACTAGAGCATCTATAGAACTCTCAGTGGAGGAAGATTCTGGAAACGCTATGCCTCATTACGAAGTAATGTGTTCAGCAGCTGTATACACCTGGCTGCAAATGGAATATGTGTGTTGTGTGTCTCCATAACATTTAAATATTACTAGTTAAGAAGTGACTCCATAACATTTAAATATTACTAGTTAAGAAGTGATATGAACTAAGTCATTATACTGACGGCTTTCCATGTATTATCCCTTATTTAATGCATACAGTGATCATGCCATTATTTTGACCAGTTCCACAAAGGATGAAATAAAGGCTTATAGAGATTAACTTTTCCAAGATCAGTCCCAGGTAAGTTTTCACTACTCCATTACACTGCTTCTTAAAATTATGGCAATAATATAGTGACGTTGTACTATAAGAAAAACCCACTTAATTTTTATAAGAACCCTGTGAGGTAGAGATTATAACTCCTGCTTTACAGATAAAGATAATGGTCTTTAAAGAATAAAAAATGGGATATTAACCCAAGGCAATCTAACCTTAAAGTCAATGTTCAGAATCATTGCACGAAACGATCCACCAGAAAGATGGCTATTCCCCAAAAGGTCCAACCTTAAAAAGTAACATCTGGCCTGAGCATCAAAAGTAACAATAAATACCATATACTGAACATTTGGTTATGTTGTAAAATGTGAGCTTATTGCTTTCAAACATTACCTTGCACGGTACTTATACAAATCCTATTAGGTTATCCCCATTTTACAGACAAAGGCCAGTGAGGCCTGGATGTTAAGCAAACTATGGGAGGCCTCACAGCTCTGAAGTGACAGAATTGTGCCATAAACTTAGATCTGCTTGACTCCAAAACGTGCTCTCTTAACCAGTAAGCCACGACAGAATGATAATGGAAATAGGAAAGCATTCTCAGATACATGAGTTTTTCTTTTTTTCTCTATCAAATTGTTAGAGACTCCCTATTATTGTTTTCCTCTACAAATAATAATACTAGTTGGCAAATGTACCCCCAGCTGGCACACTCACACACTAGTAAGAAACATGCATGAGAACTCTGGAAAAGAACATACTAACACGTATCAGAAGTTTAAGAATGTTCCTACACAATAACTTCACTTCACTTCTTAATTAACCCATCTTAATTACACAAGTGTTCCATAAATCTTGAAAATCTAGCTACTGTATTAATTTGACCTATGGAGTATAATCCCCCCTTTTTTTAATGGGGTGTAATCTTTTGATTAGAGATTATTCTTTCAACATGGAACTAGCTACTCAAGCTCTACTTCAGGGCAAGCTAAGTTTTAGAAATAAGTTTTGGAAATAAGTTTTAGTGGAAACCAGCGAAGCTCACGTCCTTATTATCTGTCCCTGCTTTTGTGCTTCGACAGCAGAGGTAAGAGGTAGTGACAGACAATGTATGACCCCACAAAGCCATCTGCTCCTTTGCAGAAAAAAGTTAGCGGAGTTCTAATTTTTAGTTTTATAAAACTCTAATTGGAATACAGACTTAAATGAGAAACTTCAAACAACCTGTCATTTGGAGTTTTCTGGTTAGTTCCTATCTCTAATAGGTAAGGACAGGCAGATCCAAACTAAGCAAACTCTGTCTTGGTTATCTCTAGATAAAAATATAAATTTAAATGGATATAAAGAACCACAGTTCTCATCTAAGATTTATTTGACCTTCCTGTGAATACCGACAGAAGAGTCCGTTTTTCTCATCTTTAACCAACATGAAAATATAAAAATTGAGAATCATCTTCACAACTATAAAAAAAATAAACAATATGTGTAAGCAATACCCTATTTCCTCATAAGAAAGAATATTCAGGGGCTCCTGGGTGACTCAACTGGTTGAGCATCTGACTCCATTTCAGCTCACATCTTGATCTCAAGGTTGTGAGTTTGAGGCCTGTGTTGGGCTCCACGATGAGCATAAAGGAGGGAGGGAGGCAGGGAATGAACAAAGT
Organism: Mustela putorius furo; assembly: GCF_011764305.1. Lineage (NCBI taxonomy): Eukaryota > Metazoa > Chordata > Mammalia > Carnivora > Mustelidae > Mustela > Mustela putorius. The sequence continues at coordinate 42,209,235 of NW_025422010.1, forward strand.
AGCACAAACCTTGCGTATTCTTAAAGGACATAATGGCTTGTCTGTAGGGGTTTGGTGCATCTGCAGCATCAGTCAGGTTGGCCAGCACCAGCAGAAGCAAGAGACTCTGGTTGGCCAGAGGGGAAGACAGTTCTGGAGAGGCAGCTGCTTTGCTGCCCACACCACCCAGTGTGAAGACAGTCCAGAGGCCAGCTTGAGAAGAAAACACACAGTTAAGATGTGCTGGGACTAGTAAGATGGATGTACATATTTCTGTATGATATTCTATACTTTTAAAAAATTCTATAATTTTTTAATTCTATGTTTTTTAATATTTAAAAGTTCAAAATAACACTTTTCAATTATTAAACTGAAACAAGTTCATTACTTGAAAATTCTCATATTGCCAAAGGAGGTAAAATTTTTTAAGACTACCACTCCCTACTCTCATAATTCCACTTCTACTTCCCGTAGATAACCACTAATAAGACTCCTATATCTTTCTAGATTTTCTTAATATAGCAAAACATCTACATAATTATAATAAAATTTCATGTACAATTTTATACCAATATCTTTGAAAACTTAAGCAAAATATTAAAATATCTAGGAAGATACAAAATACCAAAATTGGCCAAGGACAAAAATGTGAATGGACAAATAACCTTAGAGGAGTGGGAAATGGGGTCAAAGAGCTAGCCCTAAAAACTAAATCAAGTCCAGATGTTTTACAAGTAAGTCTACCAAGCTCTCCCAGTACAGACAATTCCCGTATTATCTAAATAGCTCCAAAGTACACAACAAGAGGCATATTCACACAACTCATTTGCCAAAACCTGAAAAAGGCTCCTGATACAGAAACTGAGTAATGACTGCATTTAAAACAAGAGGGCACGGACTGCATGGAGCACTGGGTGTTATACGTAAACAATGAATCATGGAACACTACATCAAAAACTAATGATGTATTGTATGGTGACTAACATAATAAAAAAAAAAGATTAAAAAAAATAAAAAATAAAACAAGAGGGAGAAATGCAAAGTAGATGAAACCTTAGAGAAAAATTTGTTAAAAGAACAAATGCATGATAATCAGGAAAGTTTTATCTCTGAAATGAAAGAACTGTTCATCATTCTAGAAATATATTAATTTACAGGCACACCTCAGAGATATTGCAGGTTTTGTTCCAGACCACAGCAATAAAGCGAACAGTATTGTGATAAAGTGAATCAAATGAATTTTTTGTTTTCCCACTGCGTCTAAGAGTTATGTTTACACTATATTGTAGAAATGTCTCCAGGACAGTAGAATTTAGTCATCTCCACAGTATTTAATTATAAATTATGTGTATCAAACTTGAGTTGAGAAAGGCTTTTTCTCATACAGAAAACAAAATTCAAGAAGATAAAAAAAAATGGTAAGTTGACTACTTAAGATATAAAATACTGAGATGTGATTAAATATATCCTAAACAAATAAGAGAGAAGAAAGTATCTGCAACATACAAAACAGAAAAAGATATTTATTTTTAAAAAGAGACCTCCTGTAAATCAGTAAAGAAAGCCAACAACCCAAAATAAAAGTGGGAATTAAATATTCAAAGCAATAAAAGAGAAATTAATGTGATAATAAGGTCATCCAAGAAAACAAAAAAAAATTTGTTTTAAGATTGTAACACAGATTGGTAACAATATATAAGAAAATAACCAAAAGTGAGAAATCAAAGTGGTACCAGATTTTTGAAGGATATTTGGCAGTTCTCCTGGAAACTAAAAATGTACTCCCCTATCAACCCAGCATTTTTTTTCTTATACTAGAAACACTTGAACAGGCACACAAAGAAGCATGTATAGAATATTTAATAGGGGCGCCTGGGTGGCTCAGTGGGTTAAAGCCTCTTCTTTCGGCTCGGGTCATGAACCCAGGGTCCTGGGATTGAGTCCTGCATCGGGCTCTCTGCTCAGCAGGGAGCCTGCTTCCCCCTCCCACCGCCTCTGCCTGCCTCTCTTGTGATCTCTGTCTGTTAAATAAATAAATAAATAAAATATTTTTTTAAAAAAGAATATTTAATAATGTTTATAAATATCAGATAACAGAGATAATGTAAATGTTAACCAACAGTAAATGGTTACAATAAGCTATGGTTTATCTATACTATGGAATACAGTATGAGTTAAGATATCTACATATAAACAAGGAAAGATCTCTAAGACATACTAAGTTAAAAAAGAAAAAAAGACAAGCTGCAGGAAAACTGAGGCAATAGTTTAAAAATTACCCACCAAAACTGTGTGTGTGTAAATACTAAAGACAAAAACAAAATAAAATCTTTAAAAAAGGTGGGGAGGCGCCTGGGTGGCTCAGGGGGTTAATCCTCTGCCTTCAGCTCAGGTCATGATCTCAGGGTCCTGGGATTGAGCCCCAAGATGGGCTCTCTACTCAGCGGGGAGCCACTTCCCCCCTTTCTCTCTGCCTGCCTCTCTGCCTGCTTGTGATCTCTCTCTCTGTCAAATAAATAAATAAAATCTTAAAAAACAAACAAACAAAGAGGAAGGACTCCAAAAATCAGACTCTTAACTACTGAGAATGAACTGATGGTCACCAGAGAGGAGATTGGGGGGGGGCTGAGTGCAAGAGGTGAAGGGGATTCAGGAGTACACTTGTCACAAGCACTGAGCCAAGTACAGAACTGCGGGACACTATACCACCTAAAAGTAGCAGAACACTGTTAACCTTATGGGAATTAAAATTAAAACTTAAAAAAAAAAAAAGGAAAAAAAAGTTTTTAATTTAAAAAATAAAAAATAAATAAAAATAAATAATTTTTTTAAAAACCCAGGAAGGACAAAGTATGCACCATATTGGTAACAGAAATTACCTCTGGCATGGAATTCAAGAAAGACGTGTGCTTTATTTGTATACATTTTTTGTAAGAAGAATATAACCATTTAATTATTTAAAAATAAATGTAAAACAATAAAATTAAACATAACACCACCACAGACCCCAGGGATATATGATTATGTAGGACATGGAAAAACTTCATTAGTATCTCATTAAGTGAAAATGCAAATCACAGGACAGCTATATACGCACACAAATAATATGCCCCCTGGTTTTTAAAAAACTGTAGCTACATCCCTCTGCACGTGAAGGCCGTGACAGGTGGCTGGCAGGGTAGGCTGCTAATCGCAGTTAGCTCTGGCCACAGGCAAGGGTGAAGGGCACCTGAGGAGTCTCTTAACTTCTTTCCGTGTTTCTTCAGTGGACTGCTCTTCTACAACATGGACGGATTCAAGCACAACTCTGTTAGGAACGTGAAAGAAACAAGCGAGGGAAGAAGAGCATTCCCTGGTCACCAGCCCCAGAAAATGTGACATACTGCACACTGGGGATGGGAATGTAGTTCTGAAAAGCTGAAGAAGCACCTCTGACAATTTTGGAGGGATAAACACCAACACATGAACACTGAGCAGACCTGAGGGGGAGGCAGTGGGCGTGATATTTTAGTCTTTGTACTCGGTTAGTTTCTTCTTATTATTACTTATTATAACGAGCAGATGGCATTTATAAAGAACACCTTTGTTGGGAAATTGTTTTTGTAAAGAAATTTTAAAGTTTTTTTTTTTTTTAAAGATTTTATTTGTTTATTTGACAGACAGAGATTACAAGTAGACAGAGAGGCAGGCAGAGAGAGAGAGAGGGAAGCAGGCTCCCCGCTGAGCAGAGAGCCCGATGCGGGACTCGATCCCAGGACCCTGGGATCATGACCTGAGCCGAAGGCAGCGGCCCAACCCACTGAGCCACCCAGGCGCCCCTGTAAAGAAATTTTAAATGGATGGAAAAATAAGCAAAATTGAAAAATGTTATTTTGCTTCAACTAACATAAGCAGATACTTTTAATTTCTTCTTTATGCCGTCAGTTCAGAGTGAACATTTATTCATTCCTTTCTAATATTTTACATCTTCACTTGAACACACCGTACAAAACGACCGCACAGATACCTGACAATTTATCTTTTCTTATATGATTGTGGTCCTGCAAATCCCCAACTTTTTCTGTGAGTCAGTGGAATGCCTACTATTTACTCTGACGAGGCTGTTATTGGGGGGTGGGGGGGTAGAGAGGATGAAGAATCTTCCTGACCAAGTTTTGGAGGTCCTACAGGTATATACTGGGAAGCTCAAAGTGCGCAGCATATTCAGTATAAACCTTCAGTGTAGGCACAAGCAAACTTGAGGCCCAGCAAGAGAAGTGAGGGGAATGATTTTTTTTTAATATAGGATAGACTTTAAGATGATGGAGACAGAAGAAAAATTTCTGTTAAGCACTGTTCTCCCTGCTTTTCATTAGGAAAAGCCAGGTATTTGAATAAAAATTATCAACTGACAACTGATTATTATCCATCACAAATTTAAATTTATTCAAAACAGTCTTCGTGAGAGAGCTGAAAAACTTGAAGCATTTCATAAGAATCTCAAAATCATTTAAGAAAGTCCAACCAGCCTCCAAGTATTATTTGCTTTGGGACTGATTTGTTGTTTATTATAAAAACTTTCCAGTCCCTTCCTTCCACTCAGAGTACGCTCCATGACTGTGTACCCTTACGTCCACCACCTGTGTGTTCCAGGATCGCAAGCAAAGAAAAACACAATTAGGAAGTTCAATCTGCAAGAAAAATGATCATGAAGTGCTCTCCGAGGTAAAAGAGAAGTGGCTTTTTGCTTGTTTTGGGGATTCTCTTCAGAGCTGCACATCTTCATGACTAGGAGAAGAAATAAGAGCTGCCTGCCACTGGAAGAATTTCACAAAATTCTGAGGGCACAACTTCACTCCCCGCCCCCCCTGCTTCAGGTTTCCCCATGCTGGTGGAGAAGCCGCATATAATGTCAAATTCTTTATTTGAGAAGCTAGCACAGGCCAGCCGGCCCCCACCACACACAGCCTCCTCCCTTTCCCTGGTAAATATTACTGCGAAGCTGCCTTTCCTTATAGGGAGAAAGGGGGCAGCCTGCCATTGCCTACATTGTAGTTTAAACTGGCCCATAATGTTGGACCAGAGTTCTTCCAAAAGTTCGTTTCTTTTTGTTGATCCAAGCCTCTGATCTATGACCCAAGAATCTTAGTGGAATTGCATTTTCCTGTTGGCAAACAAAATTTCTCTCCACCAGAAAAATAAGGGAAAGTTACAGTATATTTCCTTCTGTTCTAAAAAAGCAAATTAAGGATGGTCTCCCAAGTTTTTTAATTGTATCCCTCAGGTCTTCCAAATAAACTCTTAAAATAAAATTGATCTAACTAAAACCAGAAAGTACTGAAATCAACCAAAAGAACAAATCTGGTGTTGTTGATTCAATTTTTTTAAAAAAATACTAATACAAAATTACTTATTCTTAACAATAAAAATGGGAGGAAAATACAAAGTATGACAAACAGAAACATCAATAAAATAATCAAGGAAAAAAAGGGGTAAACTCAAGCTTAAACATTATTTTATTAAGCCAATGAAATTAAGGTAAACTGCTATTTTTTTATGTTACTAAACATGCTACTTGCCAAACTAAAATTGATCTCTTACATCTAACAAATGCATAACATTAATTATTCAATTGGAACTATACAAAAAATAGTGATACTATACCATCTTTGGTTATAAAACCAATGCTAAAAGGGACATATTCATACATTTGGACCTATAATATTATAACGAACCAGGTATCAGGAAAAAATTTAGGAGAAAGTAGGTCAACTGTTAGAAATATGTATGAAAGTTCTGCTAGAGACATTTCAATCAACACAAGTAAAAGACTATAATCAATCAGTAAGTACATAGTAAGTACCTATGAGGGTGAGGCACTATGGAAGTTACCAAAAGTATAAAGAATAAAAATAAAAGTCACACTTGGCCTCTAAAGAAGTTAACAGCAAAAAGAGAGGATGAGCAAACCACCACAATCCAATTTTAATTTTTAATTTCTGTAATGGTCTAACAGGGGCACCTGGATGGCTCAGTCAATTAAGTGCCTGCCTTCAGCTCAGGTCATGGTCCTGGGATCGAGCCCCGAGTCAGGCTCCTTGCTCAGTGGGGAGTCCATGCCCCACTCTGCTTCTCCCCTGACTCGTGCTTGCTCTCTCCTCCTCTCCCTTTCAAATAAATAAAATGTTTAAAACAAAACTCATAACTCTTAAATACCTATGCATTACCTGAGCTATATGTAAAATAGTAAAACAGTAGGAAAAGACAATGCTACCCATAAAGAAATGGAACATACATTCCAGGGCAAACCCGGGGTGGGGGGGAAGCCAGCTACTTGATCCTAATACCACACTCCCCTTTTCTCCTTTTTATTAATAACACCCTGGGACTGAGCTGGGCAGGACTACATTTTCTGGTCTTTCCTGCAGCACACTACAGCCATTTGACTAAATTTCAACCAACGGGATATGACTAGGAGTAGCATATGCAGTTTTTCGGTCATATCCTCAAAAAGAAATTATTTTCTCTTCACATCCTCACTCTTCCCCTGGGATGGAACCAAGGCTTATGAGAGGCATACAGATTCAACTCTGTCCATGAGGACACCACCCAAGGGGATGGCAAAACAAGACAGAAGGAACTCTGGTCCCTGCATGACCTCAGGACGTAAACCTGCCTACACCCCTGGGCCAGCTTAGAGTTTTGTGACAGAAATGTAAACCTTCTATCTTGTTCAAGCCACTGGTATTTGGCCTCTAATGAAAAGCCAAACCAATATCCTAACATAATTATGTGTTGTAACATTCCAGAATATTATTGCTTGGTTTAGAGACACTTTTGTTTTTAACAAACAATCATAATTTAAAAAAAAAAATTCCTTGCACAAAATTTTTTAAAACTTTTACAGGTGAGTGTAGATTCATATGTTCTTATTTAAAAAAAAAAAAACAATATAAGGGCCCCTGTGTAGCCATCACCCATTGTTCTCTAATGGTAACATCTTATGAAACTATAGTACAGTATCACCACCAGGGTACGACATCAATATAGTCAAAACACAGAACAGTTCCATCACCAGTTAGGAGTATCTGCAGGGAAAAAAATACTTATCTGATGATCATTAACTTTAAAGTTGATTTATTTTGGGGCACCTGGGTGGCTCAGTGGGTTAAGTTGCTGCCTTCGGCTCAGGTCATGATCTCAGGGTCCTGGGATCGCGTCCCGCATCGGGCTCTCTGCTCAACAGGGAGCCTGCTTCCCTCTCACTCTCTCTCTGCCTGCCTCTCTGCCTACTTGTGATCTGTCTGTCAAATAAACAGATAAAATCTTAAAAAAAAAAAGTTGATTTCTTTTAAGGGTCGCATACCAATCACGCAGGAAACTCGCCATCCCCAGCTCTGTCCTGATTGCCCATGTACTTCAATGCGGTCAGTTCACTGTGTAGTAAGGGCCTGCTACAGACTGGGCAAAGTGCGAGACACTGGACTGGACCCTGATGAACCCAAGGATACTGAGGCCCTAGGCATGGAGCTCACGGTCCAAAGGAGAAATGGACACAAAACAGAGACAAGCAAATAAACTGCACTACATTTGTAGGGAACAAAAAGAATATTACCTAAATGTTCTGATGATCCTTGAAGGAAAGAAACAGTCCAGAAATCTATCAATAAATAGATTTATACACTTTTTATGAGTCTCAACCAAAGATGCTATTCACTTCCTCCCATTTTTTAATTTTCTTTCATTTCTTCTTCTACATCCTTTCTAGCTTGGAAAATCGTTTAAGGTCCACAAATAATCTGTCTGCTCTAATACATAAAGCAAAAAATAACTCTTGCCTCCTCTCTGCTCTCCCGGCACTTTGGTTATGTATTTCCCCATCACTCACTGAAGCTACGGACCTCCATTACACTCGTGCACTGTGTACATGACCGAGACCTCCTGTGCACTCCCTGATGGAAAAGAGCTACATCTTTTTCATGCTTTATATCCTTACAGGGGTCAGCCTGCCTTTGTTCCTTTACTTACCGACTTCACTTACTTGTTTTCACTTTCTTACTTTGGTTACTTACCAAAGAATATTTTAAAAGTGTATAAATAACACAGATTTTTATATTTGATACTCTTAAAAGTACATAAATACAGATTTTATATTTGCTGTTTAAAGGAAAAGCTTGCTATTTTTAAAGTTCTAAATACTGTCAAAATTGGCTTTAATCCTGTATTTTAAATTACAATGCCTCCAATGGTGATGAGGGTACTATGGCACAGGTACTTCTAGACATTAGTGGTGGGATATAAATGGGTACAATCTTTATAAAGCATATAAAGCAATGCATGGGACAAGCATCAAAACTCTACAGATCAGGGTGCCTGGGTGGTTCAGTTGGTTGAGTGTCTGACTCTTGATTTCGGCTCAGGTCATGATCTCAAAGTTGAGACTGAGCCCTGCATCAGGCTCCACGCTGGGCATGGAGCCTACTTAAGATTCTCTCTCCTCTCCCTCTGCCCCTTCCCTCTCCCTGCTTCTCTTTGTTTTTGTTTTTTTAAATACTTTATTTATTTATTTGACAGAGAGAGAGATATCACAAGTAGGTGGAGGGGCAGGCAGAGAGAGGAGGAAGCAGACTCCCCACTGTGCAGAGCCCGAGGCAGGTTTGTGGGATCTGGGCCTGAGCTGGGATCATGACCTGAGCCGAAGGCAGAGGCTTTAACCCACTAAGCCACCCAGGTACCCCTCCCTGCTTCTCTTTCAAATAAATAAATAAATAAATAAATAAATAAATAAAAGCGGGGGTGGGATAGTCCTCAAGTGACTCCTTTTTTTTTTTTTTTAAGATTTTATTTATTTATTTGACAGAGAGAGATCACAAGTAGGCAGAGAGGCAGGCAGAGAGAGAGGAGGAAGCAGACTCCCTGCTGAGCAGAGAACCCGATGCAGGACTCGATCCCAAGACCCTGAGATCATGACCTGAGCCGAAGGCAGTGGCTTAACCCACTGAGCCACCCAGGTGCCCCTCCCTTTTTCTATGTAACAAACTTGAAGCTAAGAAAATATGATCATGATGAGCACTGGATGTTATATGCGACAGATAAATTACTGAACGCTATGTCTGAAACTAATGATGTACTACATGTTGAAAAAAATAAAACTATAAGTCAATTAAAAAAAAAAGAAAACGTGATCCCTGCAACAATTTTTTTTTTCATTTTAAAATGAACATAAAACAACAATATACATAATCTTGAACTACAGCTGGTCATACTACAGTACTGGGGGAGAGAGAAAGTCGCTTTTTACATGTGTTTACATTCAAAGCCCTCTTAAAATATCTGATGACTGCTAGTTCCTAAAACAATTTTGAGCCAAATTCAATTTTCCTAATACAAAACAACATGATATTACTACCCCCCAACCTGACTCCCAAAAGGAACGCTTCAATTATTTCAAAAAAGAGAAAAAAAATAAATATACCGTAAAGGAACAGAGGAAAATATTTTTAAAACTGATAGGACAGTAAAACATTTTATCTACTTGAGTAGTCTGAAATCTTTCAAAATCTCTGATGCACAATATAAGCCATATGGAACTTTTTTTAAAAAAAGTTTTGTTCCCAGGGCTCTTGGATGACTCAGTCAGTTGAGCATCTGACTCTTGATTTCGGCTCTTGTCATGAACTTAGCATCATATCATGCCCTGCATTGGGCTCTGTGCTCAGCACAGAGTCTGCTGAGAGTCTCTCTCCCTCTGCCTGTCCCCCATCTTTCTCAAATAAATAAATAAATAAATAAAATCTCTAAAGTTTTATTCCTTCAAGGAAACAGAACAGTTAAAAAAAAACTGAAAAAAAAAATACCCACTGAAATAATTCAGTATTTACAAAGATGATAGCTGTTTTTGAAAAGGAAAAACAATGAAAGATAATTGAATTCATCTATCTCAGTGACACTCCACAATCACACATCCCTAAAATCTACATTTACAAGATCCTAAGATGCATTAGACACTATATTAAAGTGTAAAGCCGGGGCGCCTGGATGGCTCAGTGGGTTGAGCCTCTGCCTTCAGCTAGGGTCATGATCTCGGGGTCCTGGGATTGAGCCACGCTTTGGGCTCTCTACTCAGCGGGGAGCCTGCTTCCCTCTCTCTGTCTGCCTCTCTGCCTACTTGTGATCTCTCTCTCTCTCTGTCAAATAAATAAATAAAATCTTTAAAAAACAAACAAACAAACAAACAAGTAAATAAATAAATAATAAAGTGTAAAGCATTAAGAAAAACAAAATGAAATCTAGTGTCCTCAGAGATAAATCCTATCTCATGCAAAGATATCAGGTAAATTAACCATGATCCATGAAATAAGAAAGGGGTCCTGTGAGTTCGGAGGACCAAGAGCCCTTCCTTCCAGAACAGGCCCCTATCTAGTTCCCAGTAACCTCATTCAATCGGGTTCCAATGCTCGCCCCTAAAGCAGTGTTTCCCAAAACAATGCACTGATGACCAGAGGGATGGTTAAGTCTTGCATTTAAAAAGAAATCTTCAGTAGTTATGCATATTAGAAATATAAATAATTAGCACATCAATCTCAATTTTCAAGACGTTACCATTTGGTATAAGGATAAAGTTAAAATACGCTTAAGATTTTGAAAAAATGGGGCGCCTGGGTGGTTCAGTTGGCTAAGCAACTGCCTTCGGCTCAGGTCATGATCCTGGAGTCCTGGAATCGAGTCCTGCATCGGGCTCCTTGCCCAGCAGGGAGTCTGCTTCTCCCTCTGACCCTCCCCCCTTCTCATGCTCTCTCTCTCTCTCTCTCAAGTAAATGAATAAAACCTTTAAAAATAAAAATAGGGTATTTACTCACAAGACTTTTGAAAAAAGATTTCGAAAAAATGAATCATTTCAAAGTGAAATAAGTAAATGAAAATTCAAGTTGCACTCACGTAACACAAAATCATAGTGGTTGCATGGATGTGGCTGAGCTGGGGAAATGCATATCATATCGCTAAGCATTTGGCAGGTACATGTCCATAGGAGTCCCCCTCTTCACACTGAAAATGCCCTGTCCCCACAACACCTGCCCATGATGCTTCATGTGCAACTCCCTGGCACCCTGGCCACCCTTCCACATGCTGGTGATGAGGCATTTCCAACAAACGTAAAATGTAGGTGTGTGTTAATGACAGAAGAGTACAGTACCTTTCAACAAGCTTTAACCAATCATAACCATTCACTCCTTCCGCTGAGGAAATTAAACCAAGTAATAGGTCACCCCTATGAAAATCCCAGGGCCTTATGATGTCTAGAATTTTCACTGTTACTATAAACCTCTTTGGTCTCCTGCACATGGCCATATTACTGCATATTCCTGGCTTACATGACTGTTTTTGTTGCTAGACTGTGGGTTCCCTGAGATGAGTGGTTTCCATTCTTCGCTGTGGTTCAATTCCTTTGTATCCCCCAGGGCCCAGTACCATTTTTTATATTAAATAAGAAAACAATGAGTAATCTTCAATTTTTCACTTCTGCAAGAAAATTTACTTTTTATGTAAAAATAATATGAAATTCTTCATCTTCTCCAAACAAAAATCAAGATTGAAGTGTGCATGATGTATAAGATTTTGTCAGAAACTATCTAGATTAGCACTATCATTAATACTCAAAAACACAGAGAATAAATTTAAACACAATATTAATAACCAAAGAGAATCAATTTGGAATCTACAAATAAGTTTCTACCCAGTAAAATCTTAGACTGACTGCCTATCTTAGCATTCAACATCCACTGGCGAAGGCGTAAATATGAATCAAATGACTGTCCATGAACGATGCAGTACAGGTGTACCGTATACAGCACAGACTTAGTCCTAACTTCAGGAGCCGACATTTTTTTCCATGTAGGTCTCCAGGTGTTACTTTTCTGGGGATTATAAACCAAGAATCTGTAACTGCTACTTCCTGGTTGAAAAACGACATTCCAGAAAAGATGAAAAGAATTTCTTCTCAAAACTCTGATCACTTCAACTTAAAAACAATTTTTAAATGCTTTAAAGATATCTACCATTAAAGAGCAGGATGGGAACTTAGGAGACACTGGGAAACTAGAATCTTTAAAATGAGAGGACAGGGGTGCCTGGGTGGCTCAATGGGTTAGGGCCTCTGCCTTTGGGTTAGGTCATGATCCCGGAGTCCTGGGATCGGGTCCCGTGTCGGGTTCTCTGCTCGGCAGGGAGCCTGCTTCCCCCCTCTTTCTCTCTGCCTGACTCTTTGCCTACTTGTGATCTCTGTCAAATAAATAAATAAAATCTTTTAAAAATAAAATAAAATGAGAGGACATCCATCCACAACTATTTGAAAAAGAGGATTCCAAATTCATGAGTCCAGAAAGTTCCCATGATGTGTTTGGCAAAATGGGAGTTACAGGTGGTAAATCTGAGATATGCAACCTCCAGAGTGAGCACTGTAGATCAAACGGTCCGAAAGTTCTCATGAAATTGAAACAACACCCCCAAGGCATTCAATATAATTCAACATGCCATTAATACACACACTGACAGCAGTAGTCTGCAAAGTGAGTGAGGGGGGAAAAATAGTAGTACCCTGTGATTCCCCTAAGAAATATGAAGATACTAAGCTTTAGCAGCACACGTTATCCAGACTGACATCAGTACCCACAATCAACCCATCTGTCAGGAAGTCACGTGTCTAGCATGCCAGTAACCCAGGAACTGTGAACAAAAATGGGGGTCCTCCTTGCAACAGGGGTAACACAGGCAACTCACTCCTTCCTTCTCTTGCAGCATAAAGACACGTTCCGTGGGTTAGGCTTAATTAACTAGGCTTAACTAAACTGACTCTCATAAACATCTATTTTAAAAATAATGGAGTCAAACCATTTTAAACTTTCTGGCAAAGAAATCACACATAGAATATATAGCAAACATTCAAGTTGTAAGCAAACACCACCACAAAAGACAGCAGAGGTAACCTTCTGCTACCTGTGTGGGCCCTGTGAGACGCATTTTGGAAAATAAAAACAAAGACAATGCTCATCAGATCTCTGAAGAAAAATGACTCTGAAATACAGTTATAACCACCATTATTAACAGTGAACAAAGCTGTAAATATGTATGTTCTTTGAGATATTAAATGATGAAACTATGAAGCCATCGTGATTAGCAAGACTTTTAAATACTCATCCAGATAACTGTTAATAATAATAATAATATCAAAAAAGGTTTTCTATATTGCTAATCATAATTTTATATACTTAAAGTTTGTACTGAATCGTGTTTTTCAGAAAACATCAATTTTGTAGATGTCTTATACATGATACGTTAGTATAACAATTCGCTTACATCGGGGGCTGCTAGAGGAGGTTATGCGGATGGGATGATCAATAATGTGTAAAGGCCACCATGCTCCTGGGACTGCTAAGGGGAAGGGGCATGAGCGAAGAGAAGGAAACTAAGAAGGAAGAAAAAGAGCAGCTTCTGCCATTCAATGATGACCTATACTAATTATGTTAAAACCTCACCAAGCATTACCATTAATTCGCCCAATTTTACAGACGAATTAAACTCAACGCTAAGTTCTTTACTCACGTCACAGAGCTAAGCAGATCTGCACCCTGTTGCTCTGAGTCTAAGGCAGATAGTCTCACCCAGTACCCTCACTGCCTTTCTGGCTCCAAAACACTAAAGGCAGCCTCTGGCGTTAGTTGTGAATTACTAGTTGAAACCTCACCAGAGATCAGCTCTTAAGCACTTGGGATAGGACAGGCCTAAATTCAATGGATTTGCTACGAGGAGCATCATTCTATGGTGCACAAATGAGCCCGGTCCCCAATTATCTAGCCAGACTTCTCGACTTTTCAACCCCATCCACAGAACGCTGCATATTGTTGGTTTTGCATGGAACGCCTTTTTGGTTCTCCTACCTTCTGTCCATGTTGGTAATGCATCTGCATTTTTTTGACTTCCCCCTAAGGAACCATCTCTCCTGGGCACTTTGCCCCTTTCTTATGGTGAGTAAACATCTCCTAAATTATCTCTTTGACAAGCGCGCTCAGATTCTTCAATGAACACACTGTCGCAGCACTACGTTCAGGAATGCCCACCACCCGAAGACAGGAGACAGGCAGGGTGTCCTTGTAAGATGATGGACTTAGAGTGTTATGAAGTCACATGGGGAAAAAAGATCTTGCTCTCCAGGAGCATCCCCAGGAAAGCGTTCCAAAGCAGCCTGTGGGCTGCTTTCTTGCCTGTGAGCTGGTGTGCACAGGTGAGCAACAGAGCTGCAGGCGGAGGGGACAGAGGCATTTTCAGTGCATGGACGGTATCACACAAAGCTGGTCAAGCACGACCCCTCTGCGTACCCAGAGCTTTGGCTGGAGGCGTGGAGTGAGGTAAGGCTGGAAAGACGACAGGCTGCAAGGAACCCGGAGGACAGTGCTTCTCCGGGAATGCTCGCTCCGCTGCCCGACTCCGAAGGGCCCCAAGCATGCCAAGGATTCAAGTCCTTTCTGATGTTCACGCAGAAGAATGACCATTATACAAGATTCATTTTCAGGTTTACCTATGATGGAGTCTGACCTATTATTAACCACTAAATCAGTCACGGGATACTGTATTTGGTTTTCATAAACTGGAAAAAAGAATGACTAGAGCTTGAGGAAATCCTAAGTCAGCCTCCTATCACAGCCTGCCTGCTATGCAACCCGTTTGTCCGTGCTACAAAGCTCCTCACGCGCCACGCCCGCACACACCCACGTTCCTCACGCGCACGCCTGCACGCACACAGCCATGCTCCTCACACGCACACACCCACGTTCCTCACGCGCACGCCTGCACGCACACACCCATGCCCCTCAGGCGCACGCCGGCACGCACACACCCATGCCCCTCACGCCTGAACACACACACACACCCACGCACAACAGGTGTTTGGGATTCCGGCACTACCCCTTTTGTTTTGAATTGGCCACAGTCTTTTTTTTTATTTTATTTTATTTATTTATTTGAGAGAGAGCATGAGCGAGGAGAAGGTCAGAGGGAGAAGCAGACTCCCCATGGAGCTGGGAGCCTGATGTGGGATTTGATCCTGCGATTTCGGGATCATGACCTGAGCCGAAGGCAGTCGTCCAACCAACTGAGCCACCCAGGCATCCCTGAATTGGCCACAGTCTTAAATGATGCACTTCAAGCTTTTTAAATTATACATTTGTTAAATCAGCTTCAAAACGGTCAAGTAAGAGGTTGTGGATTCTCTGGTGAGCCCACAGTGATACATGACTGGCAAGACCACACTCTACCAACCAGAAACTCGTCCCCTGCTGGGATGCAACCAGGCAGCAGGCTGTGAAGGGAGGCTCACAGTGCTCGGAGTCCCTCAGATGAGACGCCTCTCTCCTGGGCCATGAGGCCAAAAGCCTCTCGAAAACAAACTGTCCAAAGCTGTATGTAGAACTGATTACTCAACTTCCTCTAAGAGAGCATCAGGACTAACCGCATTATGTCCTACCTCTTTGTTTACCTCCATCCGCAAAGAGCTCTGAAGCTGCTTCACACAGCTAGGACAGCTCTTTCTCAGAGGACGTAGCAAGTGGTGACTTGCTTTTTCTCTCTCTATAGACCACGTGCCACAGAGATGAGTCTCCCGTTACTGTTTTCAACCACCTCTCTCCAGACAGTCCAGTGACCTTCCAACACCCCATCAAGCCTTGCTACCATCATCTATAGACATCACTGCTCCTTCTGCTCATTTTCTAGTAACTTGAGCACCTGACTTCCTATCTCTCCCTCAATGCTATTCCGGTCCTCATTTTAAGTCACCCAATAATATGCCTCTTAGGCCCTGATCTGCTTATTCACTTCCTCTATGCTACCTCAACTAGCCATTCCCATGGCTGCACCCTGCCACGTGTTCTCTTTACTAATAATGGTGCCACTACTACAACTCTGAACCCATGCATTCCACTCCCTGGCCACCACCTCCCAGCTTTCCAGTCACCTCCTCTAGCACCAGACTCACACGACTTTTAACCTTATCATGTCTCTCACCACCCCCACGTCCTTGCTTCCCTCCTCACCCAGCTAAGATTCTACAGATGGCTCCAGGATCACTCCCCTGCCCCCCTGTATTCTCCTTCCCAACTCCCCCACTTCTCTCTTCCTCATCATATTCACCTAGCCAAATACCAACCTTGATGAAACCCAACTTTCCACCAACACCGTGTCCCAGAGCAGATATATGTTGCTGAAGAGCAACATACAACCGTTCCAGTGGCTCTAAGTCCATCACCACAAATTTCCAGTGAACCCTAAGCTCTGCCCACACTGCTCAGGGCAGAAAGAAAAACCCAGTGTGGGAAGAAAATGCCATGAGGCTCTAATCACATATCTGCTACTTCTCCAACTGGGCTACATGAACCCTTGGAGATGGACCACGATGTGCTAAGAATAAGTGAGGCCAGAAAACAGACATGGTATTTTCTCCTGAACTACTGACTTTACATAAAGATTTCAAGGAAGTTAATTAAGTCAATGAACTGGCATAGAATTGCATCTTCATAGAAGTGAAATAAACATGGATGTGGTCACTGAAGCATAACTTAACATGCATTCACTCATAAGATAAAATATAAAACCTGAGTGTATGCCAAGTGGCTTCTGACAAACTCCTATGTCCTTAAGGTTGCACACGCCTTTGCCTCAGCTATTACAACTAGATTAAAAAAGCACTGGTAATAGCTCTTATGGTTTTCTCAACAATGCATGAATTACTATGATTGGCAGAATTCAAATCTGTTTAACAACAAAAAACATTCTTCCTGTAACTGTTTTTGTTTCATTCTTTCTTAACTCTTTTTTTTTTTTAAAGATTTATTTATTTGATGGACAGAGATCACAATTAGGCAGAGAGGCAGGCGGGGGAGGGGGGGAGCAGGCTCCCCGCTGAGCAGAGAGCCCGACTCGGGGCTTGACCACAGGACCCTGAGACCATGACCTGAGCTGAAACCAAGAGTCAAAGGCTTAACCCACTGAGCCACCCAGGGGCCCCTGTTCTTTCTTAACTCTTAACATAAATGCTGTCATTAGTGGGGTGCTTAAGTGGCTCAGTCGGTTAAGCCTATGACTCTTGGTTTCAGCTTAGGTCATGATCTCAGGCTCCATGTCAGGCTCCATGCTGGGTATGGAGTCTGCTTAGGATTTTCTCTCTCTTTCTCTATCCATCTCTGCCCCTCCCCCACCTCAAAAAGTTTTAAAAGAAAACATTATAGTTTGTGAAGAGTATAGCAAAAATGCTGGGGGAATGGGCCCCAAAAGTGGTTTGCACAGAAGGAAAGATGCAAGGTTCTAGCTCATACCACTGTTTTCTGGTCACTATGTTCTGATGATAACGCCTACAAATAACCTATCCTAGAAAGCTAGTTTATTATGCTACTGCCTTGTTTTTATCCACTATATATTATAACCCAAGTGTAAATTAGGATAAGGCTAAGTCACAAGTAACAGACCTGTGTAACAATGACTTCAATAAAACTAATAAAAACAAAATAGATATAATAAAAATAATAAAAGTAGGTGCAGCAGAGCTTGCATTTTGCTCTATGATGGTCAAAAGCCATGATATTCTCTTGTTGTTCCACTATGTATGGCCTGCATTCCAAAGTTTACTCATGGTCCAATATGGCTAAACCAGCTCCAGCCATCACATTTTCATTCAAGTCAGCAGGACAGAGATAAGTACACACATTCTCCTTAAGAACTCTCCTTAAGAACTCTCCTCAAGTTTGCCTGTATCACCTCTGCTTATATTCCCTTAGTCACAATGCATACCATACATGGTTGCAAAAGGTTCTAAGAAATGTGATCTATTATTGGCATTCATGTAGTCAGCTAAAATGAAGGAGGTGACAGACTAGCAGTCAGTTTCAAACCATATTTGAATAAATCCTTTGCTATGTCCCCTAAACATGCCCCTTCTACTTGAGATGAGGGAACAGCTAGTTTGTCAGACATACCCTGCCTTTTTGAGCCCTTCCCATAACTTAGCTCAGGGGAAAGTGTGTCCAGATAAACCACTGGGGTTTATGAACATGAGAACTGGCAGACTTACCAAGACACCTTAAAAATTAAAAAAAAAAAAAAAAAAGATTTATTTATTTGAGAGAGCGTGCGCGCATGCATGCGGGGTGGTAATGTAGTGGGAGATTGGGAGAGAGAATCTCAAGCAGACTCCTCACTGAGCATGGAGCCAAATGAGGGGCTCGGTCCCAGGAACTTGAGATCACAACCTGAGCAGAAATCAAAAGCCGGTGCTTAAGCGACTAAACCACCCAGGAGCCCCTAGACATCCTTAAAACACAAATGACACAAGCAACAAGATGCCTCAAGGTTCGTGCTACTAATCATACAGCAGTAAGAGGAGGAGGTATAACTTTGGCTGTAATGTGACAAGAATCTGACTGCTTCCTGATTTGACCAAGCCAGGAACAAAACTAACATAAGTAACCGCTTGGATTTAAATTGTACCCTTTCCTCATTTGGAATCAAACTTCTCAAGTATATAGTAATGCTCTTTTACTTTCATAATGTACCCTAATGATGAAATAAAACTTGGTATTATTTGCACATCTTTGGTGTCTCCTACTTAACATTTATTATATACAAATATATACATATACAGTGGAATAAGGACTGAAAAAGAATGAGAAAAAAATGGAAACCGCTGATTTGTTACACAGTGATAGAATTATAGCCTAGCTCTTTTTTTTTTTTTAAAGATTTTATTTATTTATTTGACAGACAGAGATCACAAGCAGGCAGAGAGGCAGGCAGAGAGAGAGGAGGAAGCAGGCTCCCTGCTGAGCAGAGAGCCCGATGTGGGACTCGATCCCAGGACCCTGAGATCATGACCTGAGCCGAAGGCAGCGGCTTAACCCACTGAGCCACCCAGGCGCCCCTAGCCTAGCTCTTTAAAAATTCATTATTCTAATGCTCTTTGTGCAGTAATGTTTTCAAGATTTTTTATAAACACACACTCACGGTCATATATAGCTAGCTTACACACAAACAGCATACAGTATGGACAAGGATAGATGGTATCATGAAAACATCATTGGCTTTGAAGCCACACATAATTTTAAAGCCCAGTCTTACCACCTACTGGCTGTGTGACTTTGGGAGAATTAAATGATCTTTGTAAAATAAGGATCACACTCGTAGCCACTTACTGTCTATTGGCTCCCGTTTCCCCCACTGATGCATAGTGTAGGGGGCCAAAATCTGCAAGCTCCTATTTTCCCAACTCCTTTGCCTGCTGTCTTCAGATAAGAGCAGACAATGGGAGACACTGGCAGGAGACGGGAAGGGGAAAAGAATAGGGAAGCCATTTTCTTTCTGCTTCTGGTGGGATGGCTAGCAGATACAGCCATGGTTCCAATGCCTTCCCCTTGGGAAGGAAGGCTCCAGGGGTAGCGGAGCAAAGTGGGATAGTCTAGAAATTATCTTGAAAAGTAAACAATAGATAAACCCACAACTTGTTATTTACTCAAACAGCACCATTTCGTGAGCAGTACAAATATGTACATAGGCAAAATTATTTTTGCTTTTAGAAATATTCCTGGAGAGTTATGTACTTTAGAATAATTACTATTGAAAAGACTTCCTCTCTTAAAGCTGGTATCTGTCAGTCTCTCTTTACGTTCTAAGATAAACTGGGGATTAAGAATTGATTAACATTAGAAAGGCAGAGGAAGTATTATTAGAAAGAGTTCTAAAAAGACAAATTTAAAATGTTCCCACATTTACCCTCAATCCATATCATCAGGACTATGAAAGTATAATACATCAGACTATGAAAATAATGTAATTCAGCAACTTGTGAAATTGTCAACTGCAAAATTATCTCAACTTGGCTTGCTTCTGCACCAAATGGCCCCCAAAATGGTACCGAGAGCCAGCAAGGCTTCCAACTGGACAAAGTTATGGTTAAGGATATTAAAGAGGATGCCTACTAAATGTGTTCATCATCCTTTTTAATCTTCAAGGGGGGGGGGGGGAATTACCTTAATTTTTAAGCAGAAAGGCTGAGGAAACAGTACATAAGGTGTTTAGAAAACAAAAGTAAGACAAAAGTACATAAGGTGTTTAGAAAACTAGAGAAATGGACACAGGTGACAGGGGAGAAAAGATGAGGAAGATAAACAGTAATCGGTACGTTTAGCATTTAGCATGTTCTAGGCACTTACTCACTACTTGTCATATATACGTTATTTAAATGTAACAAAAGCCCATAGGGTGAAGATAGTCTAAGTTCCGTTCTGAAAACGAGGAAAAATTAGGTTTCAGTGAAGTTAAGTAACTTAATCAAAGTGACACAGCTGGTAGGAGGCAGGGTCTGGTTTCCAGCTCACATCTTCCTCTCCCCACTGCTATCTCACTGGGAAGGACAGCTAGCTGCTTCTCTCCCTCCCTTTCTTTTGCCTGGTCTCTGCCAAGTACAGGACCCCTACTGCTCACAAAAGTGAGTCTAGAGACTCCCAGGCACCACAGCGAAAGGTACCTCCCTCTCGCTCCCCATCATTCATTCAACAGGATTCAGTGAGCCTTCTAGGACCAGGATCTGGCTTACAAAGACTATAAACAAGTACAAGAGGAGAAAAATGAGGAGATGCTTACGAGAATTCTGCAAGGAATCATCATTTCATTTTTATGAATAGGGAAAGGCTTAGAGAGATACGTAACTTTTTTTTTTTAAGATTTTATTTATTTATTTGACAGAGAGAAATCACAAGTAGATGGAGAGGCAGGCAGAGAGAGAGAGAGGGAAGCAGGCTCCCTGCCGAGCAGAGAGCCCGATGCGGGACTCGATCCCAGGACCCTGAGATCATGACCTGAGCCGAAGGCAGGCGCCCCGAGAGATACATAACTTTCACGAGATTATAGAGGTAATTAGTTTACTCATAGTAAGGGTTTGAATCCAGGTCTGGTGGTCTAGTCCAGATTATTCAGAATCTTACCTAGCAATTCTGGAGGGCTCAAGAGTGAAGATAAAGCTGAAATGTACAACACTAATTCTTCCTCCTAGTGATTCTATTCTTTCCCCAACATTTTATTATGAAAACTGTTAGACATACGGAAAACTGGTAGAATTACACAGTGAATACCCAAAGACTCACCACCTAGATTTCACACGAACATTTTGTTACACTTGTAATAATATCCCTAACCACCCATGCATCCCTACATTCATCCATCAATGTAGCTTAGTTTATTAATGCATTTTTCTTTCTTTTTTTTTTTTTAAAGATTCCATTTGTTTAATTGACAGAGAGTATAAGCAGAGGGAACAACAGGCAGAGGGAGAGGGAGAAGCAGACACCCCGCTGAGCAAAAAGCTCAACACACAGCTTGATCCCGGGACCCCAGGCTTAACACCGAGTTGAAGGCAGACATCCAATAGACTGAGCCAGTCAAGTGTCTCTTATTAATGGATTTCAAAGTAAGCTGCAGAAACATTTTATTCTTTTATTTTTATTTATTTCTTAAAAGATTTTACTTATTTATTTGACAGTCAGAGATCACAAATAGGCAGAGAGGCAGGCAGAGAAAGAGGGGGAAGCAGGCTCTCTGCTGAGAAGACAGCCCAATGTGGGGTTCGATCCTAGGACCCTGAGATCATGACCTGAGCCGAAGGAAGAGGCTTAACCCACTGAGCCACCCAGGTCCCCTGCAGAAACATTTTAAAAGGGAGTCTTTGAATAACTCCTAACACTGAACTTAAAAATATTATTTGTTCATGTAAAAGGTGGTCTCAAAACTGTATCAGCTATAATTTATGAGTCTTTTACTACCATTCACAAATTCTGTCAGCATGTAATCTTAAATAGATCAGCCTTTTTTTTTTTTTTGTAAGATTTTATTTGTTTATTTGACAGAATGAAAGAACACAAGTGGGGAGCAGCAGAGGGGGAAGCAGAAGGAGAAGCAGGCTCCCTGCCAAGCAGATCCCAGGATCCTGGGATCATGACCTGAGCCAAAGGCATCTGCTTAACAACTCAGCCTTTGCATTTGCTCCAACAACCATGTTGAAATTAATACAAATTAAAGGGGCTGTTTAATAAAAGCTCACTTACTTGACTGTTGATAAAATTATGCAGTTTTAAAGCAAATCCATTTTAATTGCTTCGTTTTTCAAATAAGATTCAAATAAAAATTAGAATTCCCCAATTTTAATGTTCTTATTTTTAATTCCTTACTATTTTAAAATTCCACAATACAGTAAATTATGTCATAGAAGTCTTAAAAACAGATTAAATCAGTGCCTAATAAACAACACATCTAGCAAGCCTTAGAAATTTATTCCTAGGATTTCATCTGAAATTGACTGCTTTATTCTATAATTTTCCTGGTGAATATGAATGAATTTATTTCCCAACCATGTGTAGCATGAAAGAGGCCTCAATCTTCCCTTCCAATCTGTTGAGAAGGAAATGAGCATAGAGGGCTGGCACATTGACTTTCAAAGCCATTTCTGGAAACTGCCTGAGGAGTGGTTGTCAGCAAATTATGAGGATAAAAGAAGTCAAAACTGTTGTTTTGACACTGTATTACTTCCAATGGATATCATTTAGTAAACAGCTTTTTTAAAGTCTAAAATCTGAAATACTTTTTTCAGAGAATAATTAAAAGTGAAATAGCTTATGTTACTACTCTCCAACTAAATCCAGGCGTTCTGGGTCGCAGATACTAATCTAAATGATCCGTATATCCCTGCAAGGAATTGAATCTATCCAAGGAACCACCACAATGAAATTAACTCTATTTCATACGTCACAAAATTAGTTCAGTCCTGAAAATAAAGGAGGGAAAAGCCATTCTTTCGCTTGGTATATAAAATCTACCAAATCATTCCAAGTAAAAATGAACTGAGAATATAATTACTGTTTATAAAGCACTTTCTTCTTCTCAAAGTTCAAAGTGCTTTAATTAGAAATGTTTTCACAACTATGCCTCTTTCTGAGTGCCACATACTTTTTCTCTTACTGTAGTTTTTCTTTCTCTCAGTGAGTCAGCCTAGAAAAAGCCAAAACTGAACAGAAAAATAACCATCACATAAAATAAGTTACAACTATCACACAGCATACCTTTCGTAATGAATTCAATAACTTTCTCAATAAAAGTAACAGGGAGAGAGAGTTTCAATCTTCAAATTCTACTTTATTGATTTCTCTACTACAGCATTTGCCTAAACAAATAATCAGGACTTTGGCCTTATAATTTGGCTGGGACACCCACCACTGCAAGCAAAGGGAAAAAAAAACATTTTTGATGGCTCATGCAAATGGAAAAGCCATATATCAGAAGTTATTGTGTAAAACCTCAGTACTTGTGATGGAAAGCACAGTCTGGCAGAACACATTTAATTAGGGTTGGCTCTTTAAAACACTAAATACTCAGTTATAATCACATTACAGCTTTGTCTTAAAAAGAAAAAAACAAGAAATTTCAAGGTCAACCCTTTCTTGCTTTTACTCTTTTTTTAGGCACCAGGGGCAATTAAAAAACTTGAAAATATAAGAAAAGACAAGTTCAAAGAAGGATAGCATCAAAAGAAAAACTAAATAAATGTTACATTTTTCTAACTCACAATATTAAGTATTCAACATTATCAATAATTCTTTTAGTGACTATCTGAAGACTCTATTAAAACCCAAATAGCAGGGCGCCTGGGTGGCTCAGTGGGTTAAGCCACTGCCTTCGGCTCAGGTCATGATCTCAGGGTCCTGGGATCGAGGCCCGCATCAGGCTCTCTGCTCAGAAGGGAGCCTGCTTCCCTCTTTCTCTCTCTGCCTGCCTCTCCATCTACTTGTGATTTCTCTCTGTCAAATAAATAAATAAAATCTTTAAAAAAAAAAAAAACCAAATAGCAGATTTTCATAATTTATTTGAATTAGAAATCTGAGTAAACTTCTAAATCACTATAAAATCATAGGCTTTTCCCAAAACAATTCTTTAAACAAAAGTTATCTTTTAAGTATTACTAAGTAATATTCGTTATCTAGTAGTGACCATTTTTGTGTTCCTCCCAGGTGCCTGGCTCTTTCTACACTTGCTCATTTGATCACCTCAGTATCCTACAAAGGAAGGCATTATCCTCATTTACCATGACTAATCCGAATCACTAAGAAGTTAGTAGCCCAAAAACACCTAGCTGAAAGACTGCAGGGCTGGCATTCAGTTCTAGGTCTGCCTGATACCCATAGCCAGTCTCACACTTGCTCCTCTTCCATAATTCCAGTTACCAAAATCTAGAGCCAGTCCCTCCAAAGGTCAATGTAAATGGTAGCCTCCAAAATCAGAAAAGAAAATAATCTGTTTCTGGTTGTTGTTAGATTTTAATTTTAAGTAATCTCTACACCCAACATGGGGCTTGAATTTACAGCACCAAGATTTACAACTCCAAGATCAACCCACATGCTCTACTGAGCCAGTCAAGCACCCAAAAAGAATCTGTTTCAATCACAGAATTACTTTTGGAGGGGCTCCTTAAACATCCTGAAATGCCTTTTACACACACCCCTAACACATTTGCGAGGTTGGGATAGGCTGTAAGTGACCTGCTTTGGCCATACCATAAGCAGGATTGTGGTTTAAAACAAAGAATGACTGGCACTGAAAGATGTCTTAGCTATCAACCTACAGGAGACCAGTGGCCTCCCACACAGGATTTCAGCAAGGGGAGTTCCAGCATGACCTACTTAGTACTATTATGAACTGAATGTGTCCCTGTAAAATTCATATATCAAAGCCCTAACCCCCAATATGATGGTAACAGAAGATGAGGCCTTTGGGAGGTGATTAGGTCTATAGGAGGTCATGAGGGAAGAGCCCCCATGTTGGGATTAATGGCCTTACAACAAAAGGAAGAGACACTAGAGCTTTCTTTCTCCACCCTGTAAAAATATAGCTTGACCATCTGCAAGCCAGGTTGAAGCCCTCACCAAAAATTAAATCCGCCAGCACCTTGATCTTTCCAGCCTCTGGTACTGAAAGAAATAAATACCTGTTGTTCAAACCATCTAGGCTATGGTATTTTGTTAAAGTAAGGTGATATATTTGTTACCACCACACAGTTGGCTCCATCACATCACAAATCAGAGGGGTAAGGGTCTTCGGTCATTTGCTTTGCAAAAGACGTTTAATGATGTCACGGGGGATACTCTTACAGAGTAAAGAATTAAGTATCAACTGCTTTACAAACTATAACTAAGACTACCAATAGTACTGGTATCTTTGATTAAGTGAACATTTGAAATATTTATTAGAATTCAGGTTAGGTCAGCATCAAGTCTTTCTGTATTAAAATCTTTGGCTAATTTTATATTCAAACTATCAAAAAGAAAATATAATCCTTTCAGTTAAATTAGTGAATAAGAAATGATCCCATAGCACTGGTTGTCAAGGCAAGTTCATTTAGGAAGCAAGGAGAAATCCCTTGTGGGCAGTATCTATTTAACAATCAAATTTTCCTTTCTGACTGTCACTGGCCAAATTCTGCACCACATAAAATGACAAGCCAGTTGGAGAAAGAGCAAAAACATGGCTGGTGTTTCAAAACGTTTTTTACATAAACTTTAAAGTATGAACAGACCAAAAAGATATTCTCTTAAATTTTTAAACTGTCTTACATAAGTTTTTCAGAGATTTTCTGACCACTCATTTCATCTAAATTATTTTGATTTTAACAAGGAGCAACAGAGCTCCAATGTAGGTTAAAGAAAAAGTTATTTACATGAGGAAAAATGGTGTATCATTTTAGAAGTGATTTCATACACAACACCTCATTTATTCTTCAAAATAACTTGGTAGGAAAAAAAAGTCTTATTTATCAGCTTTAGAAAGTAGGATAATGAGATTCAAAGAGTTAAAGAATTTGTCTAGGATCCATGCTAAGCTGGGACTCCATCCCAAATCATCGGAGTCTCAATATCAAGCTCTGAAAATCTCCCCTTACCCACAAGGACTTCCAGGAATGCCACAGAAGTCCACTGAGAGATGCTTGTGCTGTAATCCAAGGGCCCTGGTGTAAACTCACAAGAGGCCGGGCCAGCAACTCCTGCCACTGGGGGGCTACGAGCTCCAGCCTCATGAAGATCCTTGTGGGTAAGTCCTACAAGTCAGGTTCTGCGGGAACCCTCATGAACTCTACTGCCTGCTGCCTAGGAAAAACCGGCTACTGCCCTCACCGCTAATCCTCCCTGGGATTCCAGGAAATGAAATCCAGTCTCTACAGAAAAGTCACAAAATCCCTAGATACCTTAATTTCCTTTGTTATTTTACATGTGCCACCTACAGAAATGGCCTGCTTTCCATAAAGGAATCATAATGCGTCCCTGCGGCCGCAATATGGTGACAAGGACATAACCCTGAAAGAAGGAGGAAGCCCGAAAACTGTGTTTAATGATGATCCAGAGCTGAAAACAAGTGCAAATCTTATCTTTGGCTGAAATTATGGACCATAGCACACCTAACAAAATAATATTTGAGATACACTGGAGGTTCTGTGCATAAAATGTTAAGGGGGTTAGACAGGACATAAAACTACAGGTATAGCAAAGAGGAAGATGATGAGGCTAACAAAAATTCATTAAAAACTGAATATTATCTGCCAAAAGAGTTAAGTGAGATTTTGGTATAGATTAATTTTTTAAAAAATGCAGTGTCCAGAATCTACTCCAGTCTGCACTGGAGTATTGCAGTGATGGTTAGACTTCAGGAAAAGCTAAGTAAACTGATAGAGCAACAGAAAACAATGACAAGAGCAACAGAAAGAAAAACCAAGATAATACAAGAGGAGGAAGTCAGCGGAAACCATCGGAGCTGTTCACAACATGTTGCTCAGCTCGTAACAGCACTGGCTCAATGGTCTGCAATGCTGGGCCCGCAGCAAAACCGATCCAAGCACGGGGAAGGAACCTGGACCACGTGAGTGGTGCTAAAATGGACCGGCTACATCAGAATCATCCAGAAAGCTTTCTGAAAATGGATATGACCCGGCCAAAGCACAGGTGTAATGATTCAGAAATTCCAAGGTGTGAGTACATGCATGCGCATTTTTTTAGAAGCATGTCAGGTTGATCGCTGATATTTGGAAGGCACTACAAGACCTTTATCCTCGTTTCTCCTAACCTTCGAATTCTACAATTCATTAAAAAACACCACCCTTGGGGCGCCTGGGTGGCTCAGCTGTTAAGGGTCTACCTATTTGGCTCAGGTCGTGGTCCCAGGGTTCTGGGATAGAGACCTGCTCAGCGGGAAGCCTGCTGCTCCCTCTCCCGCTCCCCCTGCTTGTGTTCCCTCTTACGCTTTGTCTCTCTCTCTCTCTGTCAAATAAATAAAATCTTCAAAAAAACCCCAAAACACATTAATTAAAACCGTAGCACGCTTTCCTAAACAGTAAAGCAACGAATCAATTGGTGCCTCTTCCATTTTGCCAGCATTTTAGACATATATCTAAACCAAAAAGCTATAAAGAGGAAGAAAATCATTTTTTTCTTGTACTGCAAAATTATGAAAAGGCTTGTTGACATGCATTACTATTACAGGTACTCCCAGGTAAAGTAATATATTAATGTATAATTGAGTCTAACCACCACTTTCAGTGAATGACATAAATCACACTTAACACATTTGAAAACATTTTTTTTAAAAAAAGAACAAAATCCATACAAGTAATTTTCATTACTCTCATTAACTGGAAAAAAAAAACTAACTCATGGTCATTAAAATACATTAATAATTCCTCCATTCATTTACTAGCTTCTATTCAAACATCATGGAAGCATTCACCAAATGCTGCAGGACCCATAATAAACAGAAAGGAACAGGGATGTGCTGCATGTTGGAACGGCTAGTCTGGGATACACAAACTGAGAGCAGCCTAGTTACAAGAACACCTAATTGTCAAAATTCAATTTTGGTGCAACACAAGTGATACTGTATTAAGAAAGTAGATTTTAAAATGCAGAGGAACTCTACATTTCTTTATTTTTGCTGACAAAGAAATAAGCATCTGTTTTTAAGGGCAGTTCAATATTTAATCTACTCAAGTTGATAAGTGTGCTGTAGTTGTGTAAGAGATGCCCCCTTTCAGGAAATAACACATTCAAGTATTTAGAGATAAAGGGCCATGATGCATGTAACTTACCCTCGAACGGTTAAAAAAAAAGGGGGGGTCCGTGTGCATGTGTGTGTATGTGTGTGTGTGTGTAGAATGAAAGAGGAAGGGGGAAGGGATACAAACACAGAACTAACAGGATGAAATGGTAATACTAAATCAACCTGGAAAGAGGCGTAATTTTTGGTAATACTTTTGTTTTTGGAACTTTTATACATGCATGAATTTATTTCCAAATAATTTTTTTTTTAAAGATCATGAGACAGATAAATGAGAAAAAAAAAAACAGCAAAATGTTGCTCATTCTTAAAGATGGGTTATGGATAGATGGCCATTCTCCCAACCTCTCACTTTTATCCATCTTTGAAATTTTCTACAATATTAAAAAATAAAAATAAAGGGCACAAGAAATTATGTATGTAAGTTAGCTACTAAAGTAACTGGAAAACAGAAGGCATTTAATAATGACAGATATGTTATTATAAACTGAATTCACTCTATCTGGAGTGTAGACGAGTTACTAGCGTTTAGTATTTCAGTACGTGCAGCAAGTATTTACTGACAGGCCACAGATGTAAGGTGCTGTGCTGGAGACAGCAGTGAACACGCTCACATTAAGTCAAACACCAGCCGACACACTCAGGACTCAGGTTAGGACGAGAAAAGACAGGAAAACAAAGGTTAAGAGTCAAAGGAACTGAGCTCAATTCCAAACCAACAACACCTCTTTCCTAGGTGAATCTTAGAAAAATCTTAACTAGGAACATCTCTTCATCAACCATACTATAAAAAGGTAAAACCATGTATTTGACAAGCTTGTTATGAGAATAAAGTGAGATACATGAAAAGTGCTCTATAAACTCTCAAGGGTTACAGACATCTTGGTTTTTGCTGTATCGTATGTAGAGGCCAGTTATGGAGAATGAGGTCTGTATACTGTAGTCCACGGCACAAAGAAGAGTAAAAGCATGCCACAGCGGGGGCACCTGGGTGGCTCAGTGGCTTAAAGCCTCTGCCTCCAGCTCAGGTCATGATTCCAGGGTCCTGGGATCGAGCCCCGAATCGGGCTCTCTGCTCAGCAGGGAGACTGCTTTCTCCTCTCTCTGCCTACTTGTGATCTCTCTGTCAAATAAATAAATTAATTAAATCTTAAAAAAACAAAGAAAACATGTCACAGGTGAAGAGCACACCTGGCTAGGAGAGAAGAGGAAGTCTTCGTGGGGAAGGTGGTACTTGAGATGGCCCTTAATAGATGGATGGGCAGAATAAAGTCAGAAGAGAAAGCAGGATTCTAAGTGAAGGAGAGAATCCAAGGAAAGACATGAACGGGGGAGGCGCCAGGCATGTAATGAGCAACAGAGCTCTTGCTAGAGTCTGGGAAACAAATAGCAGAATAACCAGAAATATATCTGAAAAAGTGAGACTAAACTGGAGAAAGCCTTGCCTAACTGCTGGGAGGGTCCAGACGTGTGGTTCACTACTCAGCTCGCATGAGGAAGCTCCTCTTCCTCTCCCAGTGCCAGCAAGACTTCACCATCCAAAACTAGGAAGTCTCCAAAATAAGGCGCTCTGTTTCAAAGGGAATGACTCAAGCAGCAGATACCAGGCATATACTGCTATGTAAAGATCACTTTCTACTGAGTTTCCAGAAAAAACTCAATCCCAGTGCAAATAAATTTAATCCAAAAGTTTATCATTTACATTTGGCTTTGTAGTTGTTGTTTTTTTTCAGTGAGGAGCTTCCAAATCATATTTTTCTCAAGCCAATATTAAAGTAAGAAAACTCCTTAACTACCAACCAAAAGATCTTCAAAAGTGATCACACAACTGAAGTTAAATTTCCTCATTAACTTGATTAACTTTCATGGAATGTGACTTAATTCGAAATTACATGACCATATTTTCTTTTTCTTTCCCCCATAATACATAGCTGTGCTTTGGAAGAGAACACCTTTTTGCTGTTTTTTATAAGGTTTTGAGTCGCATATTATGAAACAATGAATAATCACTCTTATCATTACTCATACCTTTATATGAATAGATTTATGAAGTGTAAGAAGCTATATAAAATGTCTTTTGACTACAGTACACTAAAAATCTAGGTCCATTTTCTTTACTTTTTTTTTCTTTAAGATTTTTATTTATTTATTTGAGAGAAAGCACACAAGCGGGGGAGCACAGAGCAAAACACAGAGGGCTGGATCCCAGGATTCTGGGACCATCACTTAAGCCAAAGCCAGATGCTTAACTGACTGAGCCACCCAGGTGCCCCCATAAGTCCATTTTCATGTCCTTAACTAATATTAATTTTTTTTCACCACTACCTCCCCCAGACTCTGAATATTACGTTTTTTTAATGGTAAGGGGAAAGGCCATAGAATCATCAAAAGTTATATGGAAAATAATCTTAGCAATTATCCATCCTGGCCTTCTCATTCAGTAGACAAAGAAACTGGAAGCTGAGAAAATTAAGGCCTTCCTTCTGGTACCCTGCTAACTAGGTAGGGCAGAGGTAAAGTGTAAAAGCTCTTTGGCACCTAGGACTAATGACACCACATTACCATACTGGACATTATTCTGATAACACATAACTGCAAGAATAACTAAACATAACACACGAATCTATGTTTGTCCTTATAAAAAAAAGAGTGCAAAGTATTGCCTTTGTTTTGAAGAAAGCAGTTAATGAACTTATACTATCATCTCTTCCCCCAAAATTTTCAACCAGTGGCATCTGGGTGGCTCAGTCGGTTAAGCGTCTGCCTTCAACTCAGGTCATGATCTCAAGGTCCGGGGATCGAGCCCCACATCGGGCTCCCCGCTCAGTGGGGAGTCTGGTTCTCCCTCTGCCTCCGTCCCTCTCCCCTGCTCATGCTCTCTCTCTCTCAAATAAATAAAACTCTTAAATGAAATTTTAAAATCTTAAAAAAAAACTTCAACCACCCTGAAATATTGGAAAATATTAGCTTTTATATACTTGCACCAGTTTAACAATGGAAAAAAAAATACTAATGGATTATGAAAAGCCTTTCCACGGGAAGAAAGCAGCCATTGCTGTGTTGCCTTCAGAGACCATGAGTGTGCCAGCCTGGTACAGCCTCGTCATCTGAAACAAGGGCAAGTCAGAGCACAAACCTCGGCAGGCCAGGCTTTCTAGGGAGCCTGCTCATCACCAAACACAAAGCAATGAGGGAGCACAAGTGTAATTCAAACCATAGTATTAAAAGAAATCAAGGGAAGGCAAACCTAGAAAGCCTGGTCCACAAATCAATTCCAAAAGTCAACAGAGGTCTCTTAACCCAAAGATGTTCCCAAGACCACTACCAAGTCCATTATCAAACAGGACTACATTTTCCTATCGTACTGATATTCCTTCTGGAGCATGGCGAGCACGTCACAGCCATAATTTTGCTGTGGATTTCAGCCCTGGGTAGCATTCCTTCAAACAGCCCAACTGTGCACGACGTGGTACGCGTACACTGCTAGTTTAGGAAGAGTGCCTGTGCCAAAGTACCAGTCTGCTTTTTGTTTCTCCTTTAGAAAAAAGCAAAAGTTCAGTTTCTGAGACTTCACATGCCACAGACCCGCCCCACTAATACCAGGGAGAGCCGGAGCTAGACTCGCCACCCCTCGTGTCTTCAAGTCCAACATCGTGAAGCAGAAATGAGGCTTTACTGTTGGGTGGGAAAGGATTTTCTGCAGTTAATGAAATCTGCTTCCAATCTGATAAAACCCACATTTGTGCCACTTCAGAATTTAATAAAAAACTCTTCAAAATGTGCTAATTTGTTGCTGAGCAAATGAAACCTTGAGTATAACAAGAAAACTATACCTAATTAGCCATGTAAGATCTTAAGCAATAAAGCCTCTAAAATAGCATGATTTCCTCAAAGCACAAGCAGTAAAAACTTCTTAAGAGCTTAATCGCATTTATCATGTGCAGTTAAAATTCATACGATGTGCAGATTTACAAACATTATTCTTGAAAAATGGTGTCTTACAGGTAAACAATTATTTGCATACATTTCACTGCATCAATCATGGCACTAAATGGAAAAAACATTTTAAATTATTTCCAGTATTTCACATTTAGCCAGCTCCACAGAGCCAGCAGTGGTGGCCAAGTGGACAGAATTTCTTATGACGTATTAGACAAACTCTGTCTACATCAAAGAACGGACAGAATCTGATTAGACTTACTTGCTACTCCTGATGCGAGCCCATAGAGCAGTCCTCCCCCGTCCGACTGCTGTGGGAGCACATGTGTTCCTGGAGGGGGTGGCTTTTCTTGTCTGATAAAGTTATACAATAAGGTTTTCACAAGTTTGCTGGTATATGGAAGACTACACAAAAAGAAAAAAGAAGAAAATCAAACTCATGGTTATGGAAGTCCCCTGATTTTGTATAATATCATTTATATAATCTATTAATAGCAAAGGGATTAGCATAATTCGAAGAAATGTAGCACTGTCACATAAGAGGGAAGGCTATGGGCTCTGAGATCAGACTTGAGGCTTAATTCTGGCTTTCCTGTTTCTATGCCATAGCTGTTGGTCAAGT
The DNA here is from genome assembly GCF_011764305.1 of Mustela putorius furo. Classification (NCBI taxonomy): domain Eukaryota; kingdom Metazoa; phylum Chordata; class Mammalia; order Carnivora; family Mustelidae; genus Mustela; species Mustela putorius. The sequence goes on from NW_025422010.1 coordinate 42,241,933, forward strand.
CACTTCAACTCTTGAGCGCCGGTTACCGTACTGGTACTCTGTGTAACAGGTGACAATAAGTGTATTATATAGTACCTGGTTCTTGAAGGGAGGTAGTAACACAGAATCAGTAGGGAAAAGCAAGAATTAAAAAGCATCAATATAAAAACTACATATTTTAAGCATGAGATTATTCAATTTATGCATGCATATGAAATAAATATATATTTCTACTCTTTCAAGTAATGGAATGAGAGAAGGGAGAGAACGCAGGTGAAAAAGGTACGTGTCCACAAAGTAAAGTGATAAATCAATTCCAGCAATCTAGAGAAGACTCTGTAATAGACTCCTGAGCCAGAGGGCAGGCTCCTTCTCTATTACCAGTGATTTGCAAATATGTTCCAAACAGCCTTACAGGATTCTGTGACCGTATCACAGGTACAATCAAGGGAGCGAGAAGGTGCCACACAGATAACCCAGGCAGCAAGATGTGAGAAAGACAAAGCTCCTCCCACTCCCTGAGAACTTTAATCGAAGCTGCTTTATTTGTAATTGTTTGGCATTCGCCAGTTCTGTGAAGAATGTGTCCACAGAAGACGTGTGTGTGCGCGTGTGCACGCGTGTGTATTTTATCTACCCCGGTCCCATTAGAAGACTGTAAGCTGCCACTCAAGAGCCACGCGTGCCGGCACGTGGTTGGCGCACAGTTAGTACCGCGACTGCATGCAAGTAGGAGCGGTCAGCTGAGACGCTGCTGGCCTAGTCCAGACACAGGGTGACCGCGTGGAGATGTGGCCATTTTGACAAGACGGGTGAAAAGGGGAAGATTCGAAATAATTTCAGTGGACAAGCAGGACTGGCTGAGCGCATAGACATAGAGAATGATGCAGAGAAAGGAGAAAGAGGGCTTCAAAGTTTCACTTCTAGAAAGAAAACACAAACACCAGAGACGTGAAAAGCCGTGGAGATGAAAGGGACCGCTGAAACAGGAAAACAGAATTTGGTTCCTTGTGCCTTGGGTTTGGAGTGTGGACAGAATCACAGAAGGAAATGCCTGGCTGGACAGCTGGGACAACAGCAAGGTTAGAGGACAAGACCAGAAATAAAGACGTAGACACTAAGAAGTAGAAAAATGTAAAAGAGAAACATACCATCGACCTTGCATCAAATACTTGTGGCTGATGCTCTGTCGCAAAACTTCCTTGTGGAAGAGTTGACAAGAAAGGAAAACCACCATTGTTGATACAGCTTCAACTGAGATTTCGTACGTAATATCTCTGGAGAAATAGGAAACAAACAGAATAATGATACCATTGGAAATTAGCTCTTTTCTAAAGAAGCTATACATTTAAAAACACAACGTAAATATTCAACATGTTTCTAGATTATAAAGAAATACTAATACATTTAACATAAAAATTAGGGGGTGCCTGGGTGGCTCAGACAGTTAAGCAGCTGCCTTTGGCTCAGGTCACAATCCCAGGGTCCTGGGATTGAGTCCCACATCGGCGGGGATTCTGCTTCTCCCTCTCCCTCTGCTTGTCACTCTGCCCATTTGTGCTATCTCTCTGTCAAATAAATAAAATCTTAAAACACACACACACACACACACAAATTAAGTCAAGCAAATATATGAAGCCCTTTCCCAGCCATTAGCTCTTGCACTTGGGTCAGGCATCCCATGACTTTCCTACTTTCCAGTTCCCATCCTCCGCTGAACAGCAAGTCTCTTGGTGTATAACGGAAAGCGTTACCAGCAGTTTCAGCTTGGAAGATTCACCCTAAAGCTCTACGTTCATCCTTGTTTAGTTATAATACAGAACATATTCTGGAATATGCAGAGTGTCAAACTGAAGAGAAGTCCCCAGTGCAGGAAAGAAAACAATGCCTTTTCGTGGCAATAATCACTTTACAATGAAAACAACGGTATATCCTAACAATCTCTACCTCTACTGTCTGCGGCCTCAAGGCCAGCTCTGCATGGTCGGCAAAATGTGTACAGGGAACACATTATACCTGTTTTATTAAGCATGTTTCTCCCAAGACCATCAGCCCCCCTTCAGAAATAAATCTTAGATCAAATAAAAAGGAAACGAAGTTTTGGCTGAGCAGGAAGCACAAACAGGAATAAATGCCTCGAGAAATCTTTAGTTATTTCAAAAGTATAACATGATTTTCAGGGGGACAAGTAACAGATCAGGAAAGTGCAAATCTCAACCAACACAGCAAAAAGAGTAACAGCTCTAAAGGAATATCAAAATATTGTGACACAACTGAAATACTCATGGAAAGTCCCCCCCGACCAAAAAACACTTAACACCTATTTAAATAAGGCTCATTAAGCAAATTAAACGTGACTTGATTCTAGAACTGGGCAAATGTAAATTCTGCAAATATTTTAAGGAATTATTGCTGATAGAAATCTCTTATAAAAATAAAGTATATGAGGGCACCTGAGTGGCTCAGTGGGTTAAAGCCTCTGCTTCAGCTCAGGTCATGATCTCAGGGTCCTGGCATCCAGCCCCGCATCGGGCTCTCTGCTCAGCAGGGAGCCTGCTTCTCTCTCTCTCTCTCTCTCTCTCTCTCTCTCTCTGCCTACTTGTGATCTCTGTCAAATAAATAAATAAAATCTTTTAAAAAATAAATATTTGAAACAGAAGAGGTCCAGGCAATTGATATTATGTAATGAATAAATCTCAGTTCTACTCAGAAATCTCATTCAAAAGTATTATAGAACAATTCCCTCTCCTGACAGTTTCGTAAGTAATGTTGTAAATATTAGCCACAAAAAACACAACTCTTATATTTGTTCTTACTCCTTGAACTGAATGACAAGCCTGACATGTCATGCTATGATTCATTAATTCTTCATAATGCTGATCTGACTGCCTAGAACCCGAAAGATTTTGCATCACAGTTATCATGTATTCATATAGCCCATGCCTGTCAGAAATCCACTCTCCATGTCAACTGGCTAGGCTTTTAGCTACATCAGGGCTTAAAGCCAAATCCTAAAGAGCAAAATATCTTGCTACAGGGTAGAGCCTACCTAGATAGATGACCACCTCCAGGACATTTGATAATTACTGCATCAATAATAAAGAATCACCTGCAATGGTTTCGAACTTATAATTTAACATCTTTTTCTATGTCCCAAATCCAAATTCTGTAAAGCTATAGGAGTGAAGGGTAGAGGGTTTCTTGTTGGGAGGCAAGGAAAGCGGACAGCACTTTAAGTATATTGACTCAACAGGACATTTGTAGTTTCATATGAAGCTGTAAATCCATTCCCCAAAATTCCTAAACAGAACTAAGTGGTCCCCCTTGTGTGCTTCTGTAGGTCTACGGATAAAAGTTCTACTAAATTGTTTATTACATCGTACTCCGCTTTGTAGGTCTTTCAACAAATATTTACAAAGACCCTATTCTTACTATGTCTAGACAGGCATTATGTCCCATATTAGAGACACATCCATCAACAAATAGATAAGGCTCCTACCTTTTTGGAGCTTACAATTTAATGGAGAAAACAGAACTCAAGAAATAATTACACCAAAAAGGATCGTAAAGAAAGAGAGCAGGTCACAGCATGAAAGGATTATAGGGAATTCTGGTTGTAAAGCTCTTATAAAAAAGTGACATTAAGTTAAGCCCTAAAAAATGACTGGCAAGCAGTTATATGCATATGAGTTTCTTTCCTTTTTTTTTTTTTTTAAGATTTATTTGTTTGAGAGAGAACATGTGCACACGTGCAAGTGGGGCTCCTTCTTATGACCCATGAGATCCTGATCCGAGCCGAAATCATGACCTGAGCCAAAATCAAGAGTTAGACGCTTTACCAACTGAGCCACCAAGGTGTCCCAAGACGACTCTCTTTTTCACTAGAACACACGAGATTCTAGCTAGGATCCTTCCATTTTTTAGTTATTTGTATTCCCAACTCTAGTACGTAATAGACACTCAATAGATAAATGGATAGAGAGACAGAGAGATCTTTTCTTTTTTGTGAATTTTTGAGAGAGAGAAAGGGAGAAAGAGAGAATCTTAAGCAGTCTCTATGCCCAGCAGGGAGCCTCACACAGAGCTCAATCTCACCACCTTGAGATCACAACCTGAGCTGAAATCAAGAGTGGGACACTTAACTGACTGAGCCGCCCAGGTGTCTAAAGACTAAAGGATCTTTAATGCTCTGATTTTTATTGGAACTGACTGACTGGGTCTTCCTGAATAGACTCATGAGCACAGTGGACAAAGCATACATAATTTGGAATAGCAAAAAGGAAAAAATGTGTGAGGCCATGTAACACCTGATCATAATACAAAAGAAAAATGATTGCAAACATAACGGGAATTTCATGAAGGACCACGATGCTGCTGATTGACTGAGAGGGTATCTTTTATTCATTTTTCTGACCAGCATCATTTATCAGCAGTAAAACAAAAGACACATAGAGTGATCTGAATGGAATGACTTAATGCCATGAAAATAATAATTCTACACAAATTAATCCTAAAGTTAAGTCAGGAACTTTTCTAGGAATGTCCTCAAGTGACTCTAAACTTTTTATGGAAGAGTAAACATGGCCAAGGCAACCTTGAAAATAAAGAGTGAAGAGAGAGACTTTCACCACCAGGTATCAAGCCATGCCACGCAGCTGTAACAATAAAAACAGCATGGTTATTTGCACACACACACACACAAAACAGGCAAATGAATGAAACCCACCTAAGAACCAAACATGGCTCACACCTGTGGTGCAGGTGTAGACAACACACAACAAAGACAAATTCACGAATCAATGAGGACAGAAGAGACTACACAGAGGATGGTGCTAGGAAGAACTGGCTCCTTTACAAAGAAAACAGTGATGGTCCCTATCTAACAACACACTCAAAGCTCCATCACAGATGGGTTAAAGACCTGGATGTGAATCGTAAAGCTAAAGTTAACACAGGAAAACAAATGATGGTTAAGTGTGGAACATAAGCCACATGGAAGGACTTCTTAAAAGCCTGAGAGCACAAACCATAAAGCCCAAAAATGTACTTAATCACATTAAAATTAAGGATTATTACTTAACAAATGAAACCTTGGACAAAAGTAACAAGCAGATGATAGATTAGAAGAATAAGAAACTCCTATCTAGAATGTTACAAACAACTCCTGCAAATGGCCAAGAAAAAGACAAGAACTCCACTAGGAAAAAAGGGCAAAGTATATTAACAGTTTTAAACACTGTGATACCCTTTTCTGCCCTGGAAAATATGAAGTATTGGTAGGCATATGGTGATATATAAACCCTCAAGTAGTGCTGATGGGAATACTAACCAGAGCAGTCGTCCTCAGACAGGACGACTATGACCCAACATACATATATATGCCAAAGAGAAACTCACAGAACTGTTAGAGGACTGTGGTAGGCAAACTCTAAAAGGACCCCATAAAATCCTGCTTCCTGCCATTGATATGTCCTTGTGTACTGCCTCCCCCTGAGTGCAGCCTGAATATAGTAATTCACTTCTAATAAACATAAAAGTGAAAGGATGCCACTACCATGTGGAGTTAAATTTACAAAATGAACACGTTTGCATTGGGCACCTTCTCTTGCCTTTCTTTTCCTTTTCTTCGTTTTTTCTCTGCGGGAAGCCAGCTACCTTGTTGTGAGCTGACATATGGAGAAGTCCACCCAACAAAGAACTAATAAAGGAGGCCTCCAGTCCACAGCTAAAAAACTGAGGTCCGATTTCCTTTGAGTAACTGAATCCTGACAACAGCAAGTGGGAATCTAGAAAGCAGGCTCTCCCCCTCCTAGATGAGACTTCAGATGAGACCACAGCCCCAGCAATGAGCTTAAGCACAACGTCGAGAGATCTCGGAGTCACTGGCACCATACCGGCTGCACCTGCGTTCCTGATCCTAACACTGGGCATGAACCCTACTTAAAAACAAACAAACAAACAAACAAAACCCATGTACATATAACATTTAGTTGCACATATATATAAATAAACAATGCACTAAACACACTTAAAATGGCTGTTTACAGGAAAGGAGATCAAGGAATGGGAATAAACGGGAATAAGTGAATGGATTAACACCAAATGCTGGGAGCGATGGGCCTCACAGGAACCAGTAATGATAACAACCCTTGAAGCGAAGAATGTGATCGACTCAATCCTATGCCTGACGTGTCCAAAATCAGGGACAGTGGAATGAAGGGGGCATCAGAAGTTAGACATACAGAAGTGAGGAAACGCTTTAATTCAAGAAACAAAGCGTGTGCAATAAACTTCCCACTGGAGCCCTGTGAGGACTTAAGGAAAACAGTGACCAAAGGAATGGCAAAGAGTAACCAGACTTGAATGACATGGAACAAATGAAACGAGCAGCACTCAGTGACAGACCGGATACTTAAAGTAGGCAAGAAAGACGAAGACTAATCAAGAAAGTCAGGCTTCTAGATTTAGAACTCAGAGACAGTGATAGCAACCTAAATCAAGAACACTTTTCTTTTTCCATGAATGGATGTTGAATTTGGTCAAATGCTTTTTCTACACTTACTGAGACACCTCATATGGCTTTTCTAATTTATTCTGTCAATATAGCAAATTATGTTGATTGAATTTCAAGTGTTAACTGTATCACATTCTTCAGGTAAACCACACTGATGATGATGTACTGCCCTTTCCATATATTGCTGGATACAACTTACTAATTTTTTTTTTAAGGATTTTATTTAGAGCGCCTGGGTGGCTCAGTGGGTTAAAGCCTCTGCCTTCAGCTCAGGTCATGATCTCAGAGTTCTGGGATCGGGGCCCCACATCAGAGTCCCTGCTCAGTAGGGCATCTGCTTCTCCCCGCTGCCCCCTTCCCATGCACACATGCATGCTCTCTCTCAAATAAATACATTTTTAAAAAATAAAACAAATAAAGATTTTATTTATTTATTTATTTGAGAGAGTGAGTGCTAGCATGAGCCAGACGAGGGACTGAGGGAAGAGGAGAGGCAGAGAATCTCAAGCAGACTCTGCACTGAGCGTGGAGCCTGACGTGGGGCTTGGTCTCATGACCCTGAGTCCATGACCTGAGCTAAAACCAAGAGTTGGACGCTTAATCAACTGAACCATCCAGGGGCCCCAACTTACTGTTTATTTTTAAGAGATTTTTCTCTTATACTGATAAAAGACAGAAGTCTGTAATTTTCTTTTTACGTAATGTTTGTTGGGTTTTAATATCAGGGTTAGGCTAGCCTCACAAAACATTATGCCATCTACTTTGGAAACATACTTTATGGAACTATTTGCTTCATGACACAACACTGAGCAAAGACAGCAGAAGATTATGTACCATATGAATGAATATAAGTATGCAGATGCGAACAGGCAAAAAATTTAAAAAGCCACCCTGAGAGATGAGATTATAGGTGACCGTTTTTATTACCTTAAACTTTTTAAATGGGAAGGGCATGAAGAAAATGAGTGGGAGAAACATTTGCTCCAAACTGATTACCTCTACGGTGAAATTTCCTAGGAAAAAAATTTCATAAGTAATAGTCTGAGGATAATATCTAACCTCGTTTTGACCACAGGTGGTCTTAATGATTCCTCTCTCTCTCACTTTACTGCAAACAGTCAAAGTAACAGGCACTGCAACTAGGGAAAAACTATCCAACATGAGTATCTTAGTGCTTGCGGACTGCAATAAAACTAACAGAGACTGGGTGGCTTATAAACAAAAGACTCTCTCCTCACAGTTCTGAAGACTAGAAAGTCCAAGATCAAGGCACCTGCAGATTCAGCATCTGATGAGAGCTACCCTTCTGGTTCACAGACAGCGAGCATCTTTTTGCTGATATCACACGGTAGAAGAGGGGCAAGGGACCTTTCCTGGGTATCTTTTACAAGGGCACTAATCCCGTCCATTAAGGCTTTGCTTTCAGGACCTAACCATCCCCCTCCTCCCCAAATACCATCACCTTGGAGGTTATGAATTCGGGGAGGACATAAACATTCAGATCATAGCAATAAGTTAGCCACACTTACTGTATTAGTTAGGGCTCTGCAGAGAAACAATCCACAATATATGAAGAGACATATACAAAAAGAGATTTAATATAAGGGATTGGCTCATACAATTACAGAAGTTGAGAAGTTTCATTACAAGGCATCTGCAAAGCGAAGGCCCGGGAAAGCCAGTGGTACAGTACACATCAAGACACAAAGGCCTGAGAACCAGAAAAACCCTGGTCTAAGTATGAAGGCCCGAGAGTCAGGAGCACCAGTGTCCAAGGATAGTAGAATACGGATGTCTTAGCTCAAGCAGGAGAGCAAATTTACCCTCCCTCCATCTCTGTGTTCTACTCATGCCCTCAACAGACTGGATGATCCCAGCACTGGTGAGTCTGATCTTTTTGACAAAGTCTACCAATTCAGATGCTAACTGCTTCCCGAAACATACTCATGGACACACCCAGAAAAAATGAAATCATGTTTGACCTCTGGGCACCCCTCAGTTCAGTCAAGCTGTCACACAAAATTAACTATCACATTTGCCCCATCAAAGATGTAAGTTAAACGTTTAAATACTGGCAGAGTGCACGGTCACAGATTGTTTAAAAGCATTTAGTCATTAAAAGCATTTAAGCACTATTTGAAAGATTTTACACCTAGAAATGTTGTTCCTACAGAAGAAACAAACAGCATTCCAACACTCACAGGCACCTCTAATTTGTAATAGCCATAAAAAGCAAATACATACTTTGGTTTAAAAAAAAAAAAACACTTTTTACTCAATATAAAGCTTGGTAGCAGAGCACATACAGCATTTGCAATTCCTAGTCACAAAATAGCCTATAACTATGAGCCAAAAATCAAGCTATTCCACATGTCAACATACCATTTAATATGAATAAAAATATAAGATTTAGAGAAACAGAAAAATTACCTAGAAGGAAGAGCATCTAGCATCTTTTTATGTGTACATAGAATAAAAAGCAGTTTAAATACATTACAGTCACTCAGATTTGATAATGACTGAGAATACAATGATCTCTCTTAGAAGAAATCTACTGAGGAGACAAGCAGGTATTTCTTATTTGTAAATCATTGTTATACAAGTTATAAATGGACTTCATCAATATGATACTAAAAAGATAGTGAGATACATACATACTGTTGGAACAACTATATAGCCTTCTAAAAGGGGGGGAAAAAACCCAAAAGCTTGAATCTATACCTCAGACCCTGAACTAAAAGAAATCCCAAATATATCAGAAGTTTAAATCTTAAAGGAAAAAAAAAAAACAACCCTACACGACAAGATGGATGGTTCTCTTATAACATGCTTTATAGAAGGCCTTTCCAACCATTCATTCCAAATATTCACTGAGCACTTACTATATGCCAGGCCTCCTGGAGCTTATATTCAAGAGGACAGGCAAATAAATATGCTACATAATAAACTAAAAGATTATAAGTGCTCTGAAGGAAACAATCAGTGCATGAAGGCTGGACAGGAGTACCTGGTTGGGGAGGAAGGGTAAGGAATAGTTATGCTAAACCACTATGAAAGAAATCCAAAATCATCCTTTAAACCACATCAAAGTTCATTTCTCTGCCACTTAACAATCTGATAAAGCAGGATCTACTTAATAAAATACAAAGGCCATGCTGGAAAGGAAGTTCTGTCACCCTCTGCACATACTTCCAAGTTTCCCATCAGCGAGAAGGGAGAAAATTCACTCCAAGGCAGATCAATTCTTTTTAAGTAATACAAATGGTGTATATATCACTTCCTGGGGTACACATGTCTCTCGATCTAGCTGGTAAGCGAGGCTGACCAGCAACATCTTTACCTGGACAGCTTCTGCCCAGCCAAAGTCTAATAAAGAAGAGGAGAATGAATCTGGGGGGCCACTGACAATCAATCAAAGACGTGTTACAATTTTAAACAATAAGACTCAACATGAAGTTGACATTTGAGCAAAGACTTGAAAGAAGTAAGAAGGCAAGAGAAGGGTCTGCCGGAGAGAGGGACCAGCACATGCAAAGGCTCTGAGCTAGAAACATTTTTATTTAAGGATATTTAGCATATTTAAGGAAGTCAAATGGGGCTAGAATGAAAAGTACACGAAGGCAACCAGCAGAAGGGCCAAAAGGGTCAGCAATGAGCCAAAAAGCCCATTCAGAAGGCCTAAAAACTGCAAAAGACAGACAAATTCAAATTCTTAAAAACCGTGTTTAAAACTTTATTATGGCAAAAGAAAAGCATACTATAAGCCAATAAGTCAAAAGGTAAATTTAGAAAAACATATACTTTAAATTTATGTCACAAAGGGCTAATCTTCCTAATATAAAATGGATCCTAGAAACAGATACAACAGAGGCCCCAGTATGAAAATGAGCAATGGATAGGAGCAAAAACAAAAAACAATGTTAATAACTCTAACATCCAACAAGAAGGGAATGATTACATATAATTTGATATTGACCTACCACAGATCATACTGTTGTTGGTTTTTTTTTTTTTTAGAAGAATGAGAAAGGATATAGGAAATTAGATAGAGCTCACACGCAAGGCCAATGGGAATGTAAAATGATGAAGCCTCTGAGGAAAGCTAAACACACAATTACCAGATGAATAGCCATTTTACTTGTAGATACATGCCCAGGGGAACAGAAAACGTAAGTCCACCCAAAACCTTATATAGGAGTGCTCGAAGCAGCATTATTAGTAATGGTCAAAACCCAGAAACAACCCAAATGTTTACCATCTTACAAATGGATAAGCAAAATGCGTGTACACAGACAATGGGATACGGCTCAGTAATAAAAGGGAATGAAGTACTGAGACTTGCTACAACAAGGGTGAACCTTAAACTCATTGTGCTAAGTGAAAGCAGCCAGACATAAAAGACCACATAGCCTAGGTCTAAGTCCATTAGTAGGAAATGTCCCAAAAGGGCAAATCCACAGAGATAGCAGATTAGCTGTTACTAGGGCCGGGCAGAGGGAGAAATGAGAAGTGGCTGCTCATGGGTACAGGGTTTCTCTGCGCAGTGGTGAAGATCCAAAATTTGATGGTGATGACAATTTCACAACTTTTTTGAATATACTAAAAACAAAACAACCTAATGATATACTCTGAAAGGGTAAACTTTGGGGTAGTTGAATATTCCCGTAACAAAAATGAGAAAGCTCTTCAAATGCATGTGTACAGAAGCTGCCAGGATAGACTTTCAACTGGAAAAAGAGGAAAGTTCAAAACAGAATGTACGATTTCCCACCTTTTGTGTGAATGCAGGAAGAAATAAGATCCTATGTTCATAACCGCATCTACATCGCATGAACATCCTCAGGAAGGACATGGAAGATACTAAGCACAGTGGTTCCTTATGGAAGCAAATGGGACAGCTGGACAGATGGAGGACCAGCGTAGGCAGGAGACTGTTCACATATATTTTCATGCGTTTGGATATTTAAGCAATATGCTCCAAAATTAAATTAATCAAGAACTAAAAATAGAAGACTGTCATAAATGTTAAAATTAAACTTTTCTTGATTCAACTCTAAGGACATAATGAAATAAGAGCAAACAAAATTAAATCAGATTGTGGTATGTATAAAAGTCACTGAGCCAAAATCAGGAGACCCTGGCTTTGCTTCTCAGCTCTCTATTAAACTCATTCTTTCAATTTCAACAAATAATCCCTTTGGGTCTCAGTTTTAAATAAGTACATCAGGCAAGATGATCTCTACTGTCATTTCTTGCTGGAACTTTCTATAATGCTCAAAAAAGGGAATTCAAGGCAATGTTAGACTTCTGTGAAAACAAAATCTAAAATGTATTAATTGGCCTATCCCTAAATGCCAAATAATCAGGGAAAAGAGCCAGACAGGCCAATACTTGAAAGAAACCAAAATGCTACCATGCTGAGTGTGGTGGTTTTTAGAAGATGAAAAATGTTTTAAGCCAACAGATCTTTCTTGTTTTAATGTCCTTGTATGATCTTCAGAAGATTTTCATCACACAATCGCCAAAACAAAGTCAACTTTAAAAAGCCAAAGTGTTGCTCTGGCTGCCATATTATCCCAAGAACTTTCCACCATCTGGGCTGGAAATGTCCTAAAACAAACTACTGTTGGAGCAAGTTATTAATTTCATGTGAAGAAGAAAAAAAAAAAAAAAAAAAGACAGGCGCCTTGACCTTGTGCTGCTCTGCTAGGGCAGAGTGGAACACTTGGATAAAGACAAAAGCCTTCATGAAATGGGTGTTAGTGTTGGCTAAGGACAAAGTCAACGAATATGGAGGAAAAAAACATCCTCTTCTGACTTACTACTGGGTAAGAAACAGGACAGTATGTAAATGGAACATAAGTTTAACAAAAACAACAGACAAGTTCAAAGGATTAAAACCAAAATTTAGAAATATCAGAGTTATGCCACCAGAGAGAGTGTGAAAGTGAAACACGAGGGAAGACTAAAAAGTGGTAGAATGTATTAAAGATACCATCAGTGGTGGTGGTGGCTAGTTTTCAAAGGTAACAAAATCAAAGACATGGGAATGCTTCTTGTTTATAAAAGTCTTAACAGTGGAACAGAAAGTGCCTGGAGGTTAGGAATCAAAAATCTGGTCTTAGAATGGTCACTCACTAGTTCCATTAGCCACCTTCCCTGTCAACTCCGTCATATGTAAAAATCAAGGAGGTCGATCAAATAAACTCAATATCTACTCCACATTTTCAAGATTTCTCAAAGCACTAGTGTTCTATGGGGCGCCTGGGTAGCTCAGTGGGTTAAAGCCTCTGCCTTCGGCTCGGGTCATGGTCCCAGGGTCCTGGGATCGAGCCCCGCATCGGGCTCTCTGCTCAGCAAGGAGCCTGCTTCCTCCTCTCTCTCTGCCTGCTTGTGATCTCTGTCAAATAAATAAATAAAGCCTTTAAAAAAAAAAAAAAGAACTAGTGTTCTACATCTAACACTGCATCAAATGTATCAATAAAAATATAGCCACATATCTTCCTGAAATAAAGTTCAACAAATTGAGTTTTTAAAGATAACCTTAAAGATGAAAAATTAGGCTGGATTGATAAGATTCATATATAATATTTAAAAAAGATGGAGACATAATAATAAAGCAAATATACCAAAATGGTTATATGAGTGTTCATAGTGCTGTCATGTCAACTGAATATGCTGCATTCGTAAAACAGAGGAAACAATCAGAGGAAGAGCTCTCAAGAATTAAAAATGATTACTAAACCTTCATCAAAAGTTAGAAATGGCTTCTGAATATATGAAGAGATGTTCAATTATACTTGTAATGAGGAAACATATATAAATATCATACTATGGGGACACCTGGGTGGCTCGGTCAGTTAAGCATCTGCCTTCGGCTCAGGTCATGATCCCAGGGTCCTGGGATCAAGCCCTGCATCAGGCTCCCTGCTCAGTGGGAAGCCTGCTTCTCTCTCTTCCATTCCTGCTGCTTGTGTTCCCTCTCTCGCTGTCTCTCTGTCAAATAAGTAAATAAGATCTTAAAAAAAAAAAAATTAATATATATAAGTCACACACAAAAAAGAAGAAAATTAACTCTTTGCGGTAGAATTGAAAGTTTGCAATTATTAGTGTACTCTGCCGCATTCATACTTTGTCATTCATGTATAAATAACAACAAAAGAAAGTAACAAATGTACTCTGTACCAGTCTTGGCTTTATAAGAGTAAAAACTCTTTCAAGGCAGAGTCAAGTGTTTTCAGGGCCACCTACGAATCCTGCAAACTGACCTTAGGAAAGTCACTTCCCTTCTCTGTACTTGAGTGACATCATATATAAAATGAAAGGGCTAGAATAAAGAAAAGCTGAATTCTAATCCTAAAAACCCAATGCACATCTGGCTCTAAATAGCACATAACCTACAACAGGCAAACACAGGCCATAACCTACAATAGGCAAACACAGCCAGGATCCAGGACCCAGCTCTTATGGACGCTAGTCTTTCTGTCATACCTAATGCCGGAAGAGCACCAGCCCTCCTAAGAAGCCAGGCACTACAGAAACTTCTTCAGCTTCCAGATGAGTCAGCCTTGTTCTTTTGAATCTCTCACATCCCGAGTCCTATGCCTACTGGACTTGTTAGTGAGCTAGTGCTACTCTTACATACGGAGAAATTTAAAATAGGAAAATTAACACAGAAAGCAAATATTCTGAATGTTTCTGAGTACTTAGTATGGGTAAGACAACACACTTTTATAATCCTAAAGCATTTTACAATTTACAAAAGCATCTTCAAGTGCACTGCTTTGGTCCCCAACACAGTCTGAAGCAACACAGTAGGCAGTGAGGACGCCAGACAGAGGAGGAGATGCTCCCTCTCGGCCCCTGTCCCCTCCACAGCATTGAAGGACACGAGGTACATACAGTCTGGCTCTTCCTCCAACAGCTACAGGAGTTGGTCTCCAAACTGAGGCACTTCAATTTCCTTCTCTAAAATACTGAACAGCTGAACTAGATGTCTTCAAATGTCTTTTCCAAGAAATGAGTTCTGGTCTGCTACCCCTACTTTCAAAATGAGAAACCCGAGGCGTGGAGTGACATTGCCGGTTAGGAGGAGAGCCAGATTCGAGCCCCATCTTCTGCATTCAGAACCAGAGAGGTTTTTCTCCTATTACAGAATACTTCTACACTTCTTAATGATAATCATGAACAATAATTCACAAGTTATGAACAATCTGAGCATGTAACTTATAAAATCAACATTTTTTAAAAGATTTTATTATTTGACAGAGAGAGACACAGTGAGAGAGGGAACACAAGCAGGGGGAGTGGGAGAGGGAGCAGCAGGCTTCCTGCTGAGCAGGGAGCCCGATGCGAGGTTTCATCCCAGGACCCCGGGATCTGACCTGAACTGAAGACAGACGTCTAATGACTGAGCCACCCAGGCACCCCTAAAATCATTGTTATTTGTGGTACTAGCTATATTTAAGTCAGACTTCAATAAACATGTAAAGGTCTGCATATTTTTTAAAAATTTAACTGAGATCCCCTCCCCTCCTCACCACACCAGAAATCAATTTTCCACCTAAAATGCTATTGTGAACTTAATATATAATACTGTCTTGGTGTATGGAAATGCTATCACCTTTAATTCAGTGCTTGTAAGGACTTAAATACCTCACTGATTGAGCCTGAAAGTTATACTCGATATTTCCCTTCCAGCACCTAAAACTTAAACACTGACTTGCTTTAGGCACCCGCTCTGCAGAGGCTGCATCTGGAGGGTGCCGAAGTATCAACAGGCAGGGCTATAGAAAGGCATTTTTCCAACAGTCAAACCCTTCAAGGCCAACCCAGGTCCCTCCAGTTCCTTCATTCTCCTCCATCAACCGTTCACAGCTTTTCACATTCTTGAACCACCTTATCACGGTTAGCAACAGAGTTTTCAATGTTCAAATTTTCCACAGTATAACAGTGAAACCAATGTCATAAGTTTACGGGCTGAATCATAAATATGCATTTCCTATCATTTTATTACATTTCAGAAACCCTATGAAGAAAGAAAATCTCATAAATAAGATTCTTAATCAGTTCCATTCCTCCCCAAATACTTCCAGAATGGATTTTAAAGAAAGAGTATATATATATAACATATGTATAATATATATTAAAAAGTATTATATAAAGAGTATATATATAAATATAAATATGAAATAATATATTTTACATCTTAATAAATAGAGAACTCTAAATGTAATCAAACAGTGAGTCCTTCTAAAATTCAAGACTCAGGCGCCTGGGTGGCTCAATCGTTAAGCCTCTGCCGTCAGTTCAGATCATGATCCCCAGGGTCCTGGGATCGAGCCCCGAGCAGGGCTCTCTGCTCAGCAGGAAGTCTACTTCTCCCTCTCCTACTCCTCCTGCTTGTGTTCCCTCTCTCACTGTCTCGCTGTCAAATAAATAAAACCTTTAAAAAAAATAAAATAAAGTCTCTGCCCCATCGAACAACACAGCTTGTCCATCCCTAATTTCCCACAACCCGTATGCTCTACTCAAACTAAATGCACTTGTGATTCTTCAGATACATTATTTATACCCAAGAGGTCCTGAGAAGGCCCCTCTCTGGCTCTTTGCTGACACAGTCACTACTACTCACTACAGTTCCAAATGACTCTTAAACTTAGGAACAGTTCCTCCCCCTGGGCTATATATATATATATTTTTTTTTAAGGATTTTACTCATTTGTGAGAGAGAGAATGTGCACAAGCAGGGAGAGAGAGCACAAGCGGCAGGCAGAGGGAGAAACAGGCTCCCTCCCCGCTGAGCAGGGAGTCCGATGCGGGCTGGATCCCAGGAATGCGGGATCATGGCCTGAGCCAAAGGCAGACGATTAACCTGATTAACCGACTGAGACACTCAGGTGCCTCATGGACTCTCTTTCTATATTATCTGTCCCTCTCTAAGCTCCAGAAGCCACACCTTTCTTTGTAGAGGGCCTAGTACCTTACAGATAAATGCCATAGTCCCAATATACGTTTTTCAGAATGAACTTAACAAGAGAGAGATTATTATACTGTTAAGGGATAATGTAAGGACTGCTGAGCTATAAAGCTGATTGTCCCTATACTACATAGTCTTGGACCACTCAACATTTATACAACTAATCTACCACTTCCTCAAATATTGCTATTTGGAAATATCTGAGGATATTAGTTCTCAGTGTTTCTGCTTCTATAGCCCCTTTCTATTTCTATTTCTCCTGTCTATGAGACACTTAGTTTTCATAATACAATATACCAACTACAAAGGGCTCTGAGCCACTGCATTTGCAGTGAACGCGCCTTAGCACTATACTGTGTTTCTGTACAGACTAGATGATGACAAACAAACAAAATGCCTTAAGCGCACTGAACAGGTTGTGCCCCTACCATCTCACTCAGTCAACAAATATTTGTCAAGTTTACCACATGCCACGCTAGCCTGAATACTAAGGATAACAGCAGTGAGCAAAACCAATGCAGGCACGAGAAGAGTCCTTGTTTTCACAGAGTCATCCTTCTAATGTTATTTGAGAAATACAAGCGAGAGAGAGAACAGACAACGTGCAAAGCCGTGTTCAGTATAAAGACAAAGAACAAAGCAGATAACATAACAGAGAATGAGAAGCATGCTCCTATTTTAGGGTGGTCAGAGCGGTTATTCCTGAGAAGCAGACCTCCCCTGAGCAGAAGGAAGCGTGAAAGTCAGGACAGGAGCCATGCAGATATCTGAGGGGAGATAGTCAAGGAGGAAGCAGCAGCAGCAGCAGCAGCAGCAGCAGCAGCAGGGGCAAAGGCCCTGGGGGCAGGGGTGGGTTGGTCTGTCCCAAATCAGCATGGACACAGATGCGGCTAAAGCAGCAGGAGCGAGATGGGACTAGGTCAGCAGATAACAACAGTACCCCTGTACTAGAGACGTAGACAAAGTCACATTACACAATTAGACAATTAGACATACCCAGAAAAAGACATTCGACTAGGAATGTCTCAGTTTTACCAATATAGAACTTATTCAAAAAATAAATAAATAAATAAATAAATGTTCTGGGGCACCTGGGTGGTTCAGTAAGTTGGGATCTGACTTTTGGTTTCAGCTCAGGTCATGATCTCAGGTTCATGCGGGATCGGGCCCCACATCGGGCTCAGTGCAGAGTCTGTTTGAGATTCTCCCTCTCGTGTTCGCTCTGTCTCCCTCTCCCCAACCCCACAAATAAATAAATACAAACATACATCTTAAAAAAAAAAAAAGATAAACATTCTTATAAAATTATAACTGAAAATCTGCAAATGAGGGCCAGGCTAAGAACTAAACGGTTGAGTTGACAGGTTGCTAAGAACACAGAAACGGATCTCAGAGGAAGAGGCTGTATGTCTGGCCTGGGGCCAGCAGAATGGCCCACTCCGAGCAGACTTCACAGGGACCTGTCCGGAGTGGTAGAACTAGAGAAAGGGGCAGGACAAGAAATGGTTGACAAAAGTATCACCATATACAGATAACAGTGATGGCTTTCACAAAAACAACACTGAAAACAGGTAAAAAGACAGGTTAAAAGTTCTCAAAATAACTTCTACTTCATACTAAGCTTCATGAACAAACCTAAGTATTGGGCCCATCCAGCAATGTGAATCAGCTGCCGGGGCCCATCTGAAGCCCCGTCACTGAGCTGAGTCATCGGGGTCTCATTCAGTGTCTTAACAGTAAGACCGTGAGAACCAATCCACATCAAAAATTTTCTAAGTGTTGCGCTTTCAACCCTCGCATGCCAAACCACGTTCTTTCTATTATGCTTTCTATTAGCGTCTTCAGGAAAATACCTTCATCTTACTCTATCCCTTCCCGTGCACTTCCCTAAGATCATGGACAAGGTATAACAGAAACAGGCTTTTACTTCTGGCAGATTCATTTCAATTTCAGTGGGATCAACACAGTATACACTGAAAAACATCTAGTGATGAGCCTGTGAATTACTTAATCTTTATTTTAAATATATAAATTTTGAGAGGTACGGAATTTAGAAAGGATTCCTAGAAGATGTGTATTTCAATCAAACTTTGAAGATTAGACTCTCAGAGAATGAAACTTATCAACACATCCAATCTTTCTGAGAAGCAGTATCTACTAACTACTTGAAAGCCAAGCTTTATTACAAGTGAATTCCTACAAATTCTGGGAGTTTAAACCACTGCAGTTGACTGTGCTCTTAATAATAAAGAATCATTTCAAACTTAATGTATAGATCCCTAAGTATCTGTCTATGCTCTTGGTAATCTCTGGCTTCCAATATTAACGGGATGATTTCACAGCCTCACAAGAAATGTTTAAGTGAGTTCTGAATTGCCCTGAGTGGACACGAACGTCGCACTCCTCCTGCTGCGCACCTGCTGATGGTGCGGGGACACGCTGACGTTAAACGTGCCAACGTGCCAAGTCTACCGTGAGACTGATGACAGTCAGGAATAAGCGTCCCCACTTTTCAAGTTCATAATCCCCCTTCAGTCAGAAGCTGATCCACAACACTGTACAATGGTTATAGTAAATGAAATATTTAAATAGTAATTTGATTTCACATGGAAACTGTTACCAAGACAAACCTTCTTGTAGGATGGAGTTCCAAGAACATTAAATCATAAGAAATTGTTTCAGCAGCTGGTTAAAGCTGAGTGTACATAATACAAGACATCTGGTTGTCTGTGCATTTTCAGTTCATTTAAAAAGTATAAACACATTAAAACACTGAAATGTTTGATATATTACAACACTGTCTGCTTGCTCTTCAAGAGTGTTTAAGTGACTGGTCTATCCACTGTATTCAAGTCTTACTTACCAGCTGAAGAGATTTACTACTCCCGTTCCCCTTAACTTCACCAAGACATTTTATTAACAAAGGAGGGGGGAAGAATGTCCTCACTGAGGATATATACTAAACCCCAGGTATTTAGTAATGACATAAACACAATAGAGATGGAACTATTTTAAAAATTAAGTCAAGAACACATGAAGCAGCGCACATACAGTGACAAGTAAATAGTAGACAATCTCTGTGTTTCCCTTCCCACATCTGACCACATGTAACAGAAACCTAACCACAGTGGCTTAATCAAAATAAGTATCTATTTTTTTTGCACTTAAGAAGAAATCCAAAGATAAGCCATGTAGGGCTCGTATAATAGTTCCACGGCATCATTCAAATCCCATACTCCTGGGACCCTGTTCTTTGCATGTGGCACTCATCATCATCGTTTCAAGATGGCCCCAGCACTGCCTCTGCATCCCAGGACGGAAGAGAAGGGCAGCAGGCCAGAAAGCTAGAGATACACACCCTGCAAGCTCACAACTTCTGCTCACACAGCACTGGCCCAAACCACGTCACGGGGCCACATTTAGCTCCCCTGGGGCCTGAGAACTAAGCTGGGCACACCATGGCCCCCAAACAATATTGGAGATGTGTCGGAAAGAAGGCAAGGAAGGACATCAGAAAGTCCAGTTACCTGGGTCTGCCACATGAGCTCCACCTGCATGGGACCCTCTCCCCTTTGCCCTTCGCCACCGGGTGATTCTTCAGTGGCTTCAGCCCTGCCTTCCGGGTGCACATCAGCAGACCAACCTACCACAGGGCTTGGTGGTTCTCGTTTCTAAATCTAGATTACAATTCTGGATGCTGTACTTATGCACAACAGAGGCCGGGAAGCCATCTTCTCACGAATACCTGGTCCTTCCTCTGTGGGCCACAGCAAGCAGCACACATCCAATGATATCCCCACGATCACAGTGATTCCATCATAATCAATCTTAACTCTTCTTCTTTATTCAAAAAATAATTCCTTTAGGGGTGCCTGACTGGCTTGGTCAGTAGAGCATATGACTCTTGATCTCAGGATTATTAAATGTGAGCCCCATGTTGGCTCTTAATTAAGAGATTACTTAAAAATATAATATTTTAAAAAATAATAATTCCTTTAAAATATGCATTCTCCATGGGGTGATATCACTCCTAAGAGAATGAAAACTGATTCTTCAGGGGTGAAAAACTTCACAGATATTATAATGATCTGTGGCCCTCCAAAGGGCCACAGTACATAAAGAGACATTCAGTGTATCTGAGGTATTCAAATTTCACTAGTGGGGAGAGGCAATTACAAAAATGTCTGAAAAGGCTCCAGAGAGACAAATTTTTAAAAAAAAATTGAGAGTAACTGCTTTAAAAAGAACACTTTACAGCATATAGGAATTGCATTCACAAACTCTTCAACATGATCAGTCACCATCTTCAATACACAAAGAAGATAAAGCAAATCCTGGCTTGGCCAGAACTTACAGGAGTGGAATATCAGTGATCAACTGCATCAAACAACAGAGCAATTCTTCCAAAAGATCTTCAGAGTCAGAACCTGGTAAGACACACAAAAATTTTTTTAACAAAATATGAAATAGAATACAGCTTTGTACAAGTTCAGTCTTCATTCCTAATGAGAATAACAACTGTTATTATCACATAAACTCAGACTCTAATGGTGACCTCTAATAAAATCCAAACCATAAGTTAGTACATACTACAGTCTTCACTTAGTATAGGAATTTTGAACATTAGCCATTTATTATATAACTTTTAATGTGTCCGTCTCTTATGGTCCCTGTAGACCAGCAGTTTTTAAATCTCTTATTTTATACTGTTATTTTTTTTTTCAAATGAAATCTTACACTGAAGTGAAATACATAAAACAGACCAAAAAAAATCAAGCTGTCCTAGCTGCTCTGTTGGAGTCAACAGAATGCCTATACCTCTTTTCCCCAGTAAATATCTGATCAAACACCAGATCTCCTTGATGGCCCTTCCCAGCACCTTTTCTGAACCTGTGGGGCTCCAGAGATCACAGACTGAAACCCAGTGAGAGGGTTTCCATCCCTTTACAAATAAAGAGCCAGAGGTAAAATGGCTTTCCTAGGTCACTGAGTAAGTGGCAAGGATAAGAGGCAAATTATCATTCCTGTAGAAATGTTTCTCTGCCCCAAACCACTCTAAAGGACACCTATTCCTTCATGAAATTCTTATTCCCCTCAGCTCCTATAACACCTTGTTTCCAGTCTACATCTTTTCTACTCATTCCTACAATCTGCCTCCTCAGAATATATCTTCCAACTATGGGCGTGCTCCCCAGACTTCCACCACTGACTTCCTCCTCTCCCCACTCCCTGTGCCCCCTTCACCAATCATTACTAACATGCTGCTGATTGCTACCGCGACGGTTCTCCTCTTGGTCTCTCTAGTGAACTCCTTCTTATCTTTATATCCAATTGCCTCCTGGCCATCTCCACTTAGATGCATCACTGGTACCTCAAACTCCACATGTTCAAAACCGAACCCATCTTTCCCAGTACTTAAAACCCACTTATTTTTTTTTTAAGATTATTTATTTATTTATTTGACAGAGAGAGATCACAAGGAGGCAGAGAGGCAGGCAGAGAGAGAGAGGAGGAAGCAGGCTCCCTGCTGAGCAGAGAGCCCGATGCGGGACTCGATCCCAGGACCCTGAGATCATGACCTGAGCCGAAGGCAGTGGCTTAACCCACTGAGCCACCCAGGCGCCCTGAAACCCACTTATTGCTTCTTTCTACTTCCTTTTGGGGACCACACCAAAGCCCAGGATACTCACGTGTATGCTTTTTTTAACCAATCTCTGGGTCCACTCAATTGCACAGCCTACCTCTCTGATGTTTCCTCTTTTCTGTACTCCGTCATGCTTTTGTTCATTATTTCATCATCTCGGTTCAGTTAAATCAGCTTACTAAATTAAAACTCACTCCTGAACTTCTTTCAACCTTCCTAACTAGTATTCCTACATCCAATCTTACTTCTCTCCAATCCAAACTCTAGACTGCTGTCAAATGGAGCTGACTAAACCCCCTTCTTCCCTCTCCTGGCTTACATCTTTTCAACTGCTTTAACCTAATACTAGGTATCAGAAGAAACTCAAGTGCTGTAAGTACAAGTCACCAGATGCTTCAAGACACAGACCCTGTACCTCATTCTACCATGATCTCCCCCCGTTATTCACAATTTATATTCCAACAATACCTAGTGCCCTGCTGCATGCCATTTCAAGCCTCCTCAATAACATTCCCTCTGCCAAGAATGCCCTCCAACAATAAAAACCTGACTTTTTAAAAAGCCAATCTTTATTCACCTGCATCATCCTCAATCTTCTTCTCCTCCATAAAACCCAAATCTCCTGCCTCGCCCTGAAAAAAAAATCACCAACAAAATATTTTGCCTTGTTCATGTCTTTCATTGTATATATAGGTTACATTATACTATAATTTCTGTCTATACGTGAGCAGGCAGCCATTGGACTCTAACCTTTTTTTTTTTTTTTTTTTTAAAGAATAGGCTCCATGCCCAGCATGGAGCCCAGTGCGGGGTTTGAACTCAAGACCCTGAGATCAAGACCTGAATTGAGATCAAGAGTCAGATGCTTTACCCAGGAACCTCTGGACTCTACTTCTTGAGAATGACGACTGACAAAGAGCTTAACACATAACATATACTCAAAACGTGTTCGCCAAACCACACCCAGGGCCTAGTACAAATCTAGTGGTTATTTCCGAAGCATCAAAGGACTGGGAATTTCAAAGTTTAGCAATTCTTTTTTCTAAACCACACTATCACCTGGCATTCAGAAATTATGAAGAAATTCCTTCCTGACTTTCCATAAATGGAACTGGCACAGTAACCCTCTGAGAGGTGAGTACAGAGCTGGAAGAGAACACTGAATCATAAAAGCACCGATCAATGCTACAAAGAAAACATGGCAAGAACCAAATTCAGTAACTACATTAAATCGTACTCTGGAAGTGCGAGGCTTAGCTCAACCAGTGAGAAAATAGAATTTGGAAATAAGTAACACTGGTCTCTGAGGCTACACAATAAAAACTAAAATCCTTCTCACTGCAAAAGTGGTCCAACACAACCCAAGTGAGTCAATAACCTGCTCCAAGTTCATCTCCTGGCATATGATACATACCTAATACAACTTGCTGCAATGTCATCCCATGGCTCATCCTACAGAATGCAGTGACCCAGACCCAAGTAAGGATATTTAAAATCATTCCTTCATTCCCTAAAGAATATCCCAGACCAAATCAGCAGGCCATTTTAACAGCATATCCTTGTTCAGCCAAGTAGTCAGAAGTGTTTTAATTACGGAAAGTGAGGGAACAAATGCTAAGGACCAGAGAGGGTTGGATTTTTTTCCTTCCGGGGTGCAAGCACATCTCACCCTCAAATCTTAACACAGTGAAGAGGATTCTGTATTGTATTCCATGTGCCATCTAAACCATCACTTCTGCCAAGATTACAGCTTAGGTCAATTAAGGAATATATTCACAGCATCATTATCAACTTAGTAATGAAATTATGATAAATACATTTCATACAAGTGAAATGTACCATTTTAAGGCCAAAATTCTGACAACAAAAGACAAGAACAGGCAGTCTCCAGTTGAAATCTCTATCAACTTCTATTACTAAAACAAAAACATTGCTACAGAATACCATATTCTTGGGGTACCAGGGTGGCTCAGTGGGTTAAAGCCTCTGCCTTCAGCTCAGGTCATGATCTCAGAGTTCTGAGATCGAGCCCCACAGTGGGCTCTCTGCTTAGTGGGAAGCCTGCTTCCCCCTCCCCCGCCTGCCTCTCTGCCTACTTGTGATCTCTGTCTGTCAAATAAATAAAATCTTAAATAAAAAAAAAAAAAAAAAGAATACCATATTCTTATTTCTGGGACTAAGCTAGAAGCAAATAATTGTGTATCAAGTGAAGAGTGACAAGATTTGACCGCTTACCAGGTCTGACATTAAGCAGGTCACTCATAGGGCGTTCTTTTCCAAGCAACATTTATATCACTCAGCTTTCATTTGAAGCCAAGTATCTTCCTTAGCGCCAATAAAAACAAGTAAATATAAACTCACCTGCCAAAAATTATAGTAACACTCATGCATTTCTCACAGGAAAGAGAATCTGAAAAGTCCTTGAAATCTGCAGGTCAGTAACAAAGCAAACTGAAGATCTTTGAGCAAAGGACTCTGAAGAGATTCAGTATGTTTAGTGTGAAGTTTTAAACCCACAGTTTTTCTCTCTTAAAGAGTTTTAAATTGCCTCTTATAGCTTCAGTCAAATACGCTCATATTTTCAATGTCAGCTTCTCGGAGATCATATTCATAGCTAACATTTACTGAGTGCCCTCCTCTTGGAGAGGCAGTGTGCCAAGCATTTCATTCGTCATGTCACATTAATCCTGACAATAACTCTTAAGGAGAAGGTATGATCATCACCATCATGTTACGGATAAAGAGATCAAGGCTCAGAATGGTCGGTTAACTTAAAATAAGTGGCGGAGACTGGATTTGAACCCAAATACAGACTCCAAAAAAAAGGGGGGGGGTCTGAAAAAAACAAAAACCCTTACAAACTATTTTTAAAGTTGGAAAAAATCCAGTCGGTCAACCATGTCTCACTGAAGACCCCAAATACAAAGCCCTGGTAAATCTGAGGGGAGAGATATGAAAAAGCCCGTATTCGTTTACACATCAAGGTCGTCTGTTACACATTCATCAACGCATACTGGAAGTCTTTGATTTAAATACCCAATTTAGAAATAGCCTCTAACAATGAATAAATATAAACTGTTATCATATGTATTGTGCACAACAAGGTCACTGAAATCTCCTCTATCTGGGGTTCCCCCGCTTTAAAGCCCTAAGCTTACTTCTCTCGTGCCTGTGAGTGACACCAGGGGAAGGAGCAAGTGAAAGAGCAAATGATATCCATGGTCCCTTACAACTCCCATCATCTATACGTGAAACTGAGTCATTCGGCACCCATTCATACACACCACACTCTCCCTAGGGAGGGAACCACAGAAGACCAGGATGCTGTGTAATCAAATACCTTCCACCAGACTAGGAAGAGAAGGGAAGAGATGGAGAAAAGAATAATGAAAAAAGCACTCACTCGAGGAAGAGGGAAAAAATAGCACTAATGGAAAACAAAGAAGCAGCCAGAAAAAAGAAAACATATGGGTCATTTAAATCAGGTAACATGGAAATATTAAAACACAGAGAGCTCATTGTTGCTTACTTTGCATGCAGAAAGTCAAGCTGTTGGTTTCTAAATGCTGCTCAACTGTGCCAAAAACAAGTATTAAAAACATCATCGAGAAATACCAGAGCTATAGTCCAAAAACAGGTTCCCTGAGTGCCTAAAAAGTTCGGAGCAAAACTGACTTCCTTAAGATGAAAGACACATAAGCTAGAGTGTATTTACTATAAACTTATATTCAGAAAACCATGGTAGAGTCTGTAATTGGCAGTTTTAATTGTGAAACTAATATTGGAATTATTCTAAACTATTACAAAATCATATTTAAACTTCTAATGAGAAAAACTGAATATATGTCTATAAAATAATCGTAAATGAAGGGAAAGCAGATGGACTCACTCTTTTCTAAAATTCAAATTGATCTACATTTTAATGCATTACAATATTTATAAGACTGTGTCCCACATATTCCAATAAAATCTGTAATAATTCTGGCTGTCTGCTATTATTGTAGTCAAATGGAAATATTTCTAGTTATACTCAAGGATAATACAGTCTTCCAGGTTCTATTATAAAATATGCCTTCTTTATTTCTATGTTGAACATAGTATAAAAACGGTTGGTAACAGAAGAGGGTAGAAAACAGTTTCATGGTACATTGGAGAAAGTATGGAAATAGATTTTAGTAAGCAACTACAAACTATACAGAATATATACATGACAGGGTACTGCACTGCATTACATATACTTAGATTCTAGGCCAATTTAAAGTATCATCCTCTTAAATCCCAGTTTTATGATTTCTCATCCACTCTGGCCACCATGCTCTCCTTGTGGGTCAGCAAGGGAGGGACCTGCCGGTCTTATGCAGGCCTGGGCCCGGGATTCAAAGGATCTGCTTCTTGGCCAGCTTCTTGACTGATTCTTATTTCTTGTTGAGTTTCTTCAGCATTCCAATGTCTGCGTGGGAAATATCCACAGTCCTGGCCTCATCAAGTGCTGTTGATCCCCCAAAACACATACTTAGAGAACTTGGAACTAGGAGTGGACTTAAGCCGGACAGTGCTGAGAGGCATCTGTTCTCCTGAGGGTCACTGTTCTTCAAGGGGATCTGCAGCTCCATCATCTCCCAAAACTTCTGGCACTTGCACTGCTCCTGTGCAGGACTTCCCGCACCAATCCATGCAGAGTGATGGAAGCTTTGCTGCTCACGGGGCCATGCACCAAAATAACTGGAAAAGAGGTCTAAGATTTTTGAACCCTTCGGATTTTTGTTGCTGTTGTTAAGTAAACTTTACATGCAATGTGGGGCTTGAACTCATGACTCTGAGATCAAGAGTTGCATGCTCCATCGACCGAGCCAGCCACTGGCTGAGTTCCCTATTTTAGATATTAGCTCCTTATCAGATATATGATTTGGAAATAACATCTCCCATTCAACAGGCTGTTTTTTCATTTTCTTGATGGTTTCCTTTGCTGGCAGAAGCTTTTTAGTTTGATGTAGTCCCACCTGTTTATTTTTGCTTTTGCTGGCAGATTCGAAAAATCTTCTCCAAGACCTATAGCAGGGGGCTTACCCCTAGGTTTTCTTCTATTAGTTCTAAGGTTTCAGGTCCTACATTCAAGTCTTCAGTCCACTTTAAATGGATTTTTGTGTATAGTGCAAGACAGGGGTCCAGTTTCCTTCTTTCGCATGCGGCTCTCCGATTTTCCCATCGCTATTACCGAAGAGACTGCCCTTTCTCCGCCGTATATACACTTGGCACCTTTGTTATAGACTAATTGGCCACATATGCATGGGTTTATTTTGGGGCTCCTTGTTCTGGTCCATTGATCTGTATTGCTTTAATGCCAATACCACACTGTTTCAATTACTACAGCTTTGTGATATAGTTTGAAATTGGAAAGCAAGCCTATCAATAAAGTTTAACGTTTTGTTCCACTGATAACAGAAAAGAAAGGAAGAGAAAAGAGAGGAATATCAAAAACACTATCACTTATTGTAAGGCGAAGAACAATTCAGGAGGTCCTAGAAGCACTTTAATTTTTCTACAAAGACAGATGACAAATCTTATATGCAAAATATTTCAAAAGAGTAAATCCATGCTTTCGTGAGTCCTTTCTAGCAATTGGTTTCTTTCTTTCTTTCTTTCTTTCTTTCTTTTGCATTACTCAACTAATGAAATTAAACTCTTTGAGACAAAAATAAAACAGAAACAACTCATCTACCAATTTCAGGTTTACCTCTTGAGCTACAGCTTGCCCCAGGCCCTAAGGATTAGTCCAAGCAAAAATAAGAGAAGAGTAAAACACTGCTGCCTTGAGAGCCAAAGCACTTTGGCCATCTGAAAGAATTCAAAACTAGTTTCAAAAGTTTCACCTCTAGCGTATTTAGTTAAATGAATACATCCTGGGTTTTGAATATACTTCCAGAGAGTCTCAAAAAGGTTTGCAGTCAGGGACACCTGGGTGGCTCAGTCGGTTAAGTGTCTGCCTCCGGCTGAGATCATAATCCCAGAGTCCTGGGATTGAGTCCTATAACGGGCCCCTTGCTCAGCAGGAAGCCTGCTTCTCCCTCTGCCTGCTGCTCCCTGCTCCCTTGTGTTCTCACTTTCCCTCTCTCTCTGACAAAAATCTTTCCAAAAAAATTAATAAAATAAAAACGTAAAAATGTCTTCGGCCAGAGGAGAATGAAAAGGAAGGTAGTGGGGACGCTTGGGTGGCTCAGTGGGTTAAGCACCTGTCTTCAGCTCAGGTCATGATCCCAGGATTCTGGGATTGAGTCCCAAATCAGGCTCTATGCTCAACAGGAAACCTGCTTCTCTCTCTGCCTGGTACTCGCCCTGCTTGTGCTTGTTCTCTCTCTCTCTCCCCTTCCCTGGCAAATAAACAATATCTTAAAAAAAAGAAAAAAAGGAAGGAAGGAAAAGAAAGTAGTTGGAAAAGAAAGTAATTATATTAGAGAAGTATGATTATGGATTTTTTAAATTTAAATTTAAAATTTTTTAAAATTTAATTTTTTTTAATTTCCATAAATATATATTCTACCACTTTTTCTCATTTTGATCTCTCAGAAGTTGGAAGTTGTTTCCAATTGTTCAGGATCTTTGGGTCTCCATTTATTTGCCAGAAGGAGGCCAATGCTGATGGAAGCTCCATGTGCACAGGCACAGCCTGCAAGTGGTGGCTCACACTGGAGGGTTTGGAGCTGTATCACTGAGACACCCAAACATCAGCATCTCTACATCTTTTTCCTGGTTTTGGTTCATTTTCTCCACAAGTGTATGCATTAACCTTCTGGAGGGAAGGGGATGTAGTGGGCACAACCCCAGTGCCTGCATTTAGAAGCCATGTCAAGATGCCTCACTCCTCCATTTGTAGCCTTTGCTCTTAGCCCTGTTCTCAGCAGACCATCCCTCCACAGCACCCCAGAGCTCCCAAGTAGAGGAAGGTCCTCTTGGTTCAGCCCCTTGGAGAAGACATTCTAGTATTAACCGAGGAGGGGGTGGTCTCCTGACTGCAAGTGGTGCTGGAGAAGAGCTGAGCGTCGAGCTGCTCCTTCAATCACTCCTCCAAGGTGTCTGCCTTCAGAGACACCTGGTACTTCCAACTCCTAAGCCTTTCCAGGGCTCTAAGACAAGAACTGGCTGTTTCTTGGTAGTTCTCTGACCCTAAAGGCATTTAACCTTCAGCTTTCACTGATCAGTAGAGTTCATCATTACTCAACTTTCCAACTTGAAAAATGTTACTAACAGTGTGTTCCCCTTTCCTCCTCTTTAAACTAATAAAAAATTCATGACTTATTAAAAGTCCCTTCACTGATATTTTATCAGGGTTTCAGAATAAAGCAAAGATAAACATGTGGGTTCAATCCACTATGCTTGAGAGCAATTCCTACAAAATAAAATTTTTAAAAATACATCTATATTAAACTATTTTATGCCGAGGAAATGTGGTTAAGCAAGCATTTTACCTGGACTCAACAAGTCTCCAGTCCCTTTTCTACTCTCCAGAGAACCGTGCTAACTAGCTGCCGTGTGTGCCAGCTCTTGGCAGGTGACCGGGTCCTTCGTCCCCCCACTGCCTGCCCACAGCGCTGCTGGCACAGGTGGCACGCTCCTGCAGTGCAAACCCACACTCCCACTCTGTGCTCTTGATCCTAGTGCCCCCCTACATCCCTGGGCTTTCCAGCCAGCTCTCTCCCCCTCTGTGTGTGTGTGTGTGTGTGTGTGTGTGTGTATGTGTGTGTTTCTATCTTTAGTCTCAATCTCCAAAGACTTCTTCCCTCATCTGAAAAAGATGTAAAAATATTTGTAAAGAAACTATAATTGCCTTCCATTGGCGACAATATTAGTAGTTACTCCAAAGAGGCCTCCTGTACAAAACAACTAGTTCTTGGCTAAAATACACTTTTTAGTGCACTGATGGGCTTCCAGAAAGTAGAGGAAATCTCCAGGGACCCTTGCACCATAACCAAAAAGAACAACCACAGGCAAACAGACTGTGGCTTGAATCCACAGTAAAATACTGAGCAGTAAACAAACCCGGAGGGTAGGGTGACCCAGACGAACGCCAATCCAAAGCTGCCAATACAAAGGCGTGCCACCAGCTTGCTACTGGGGAGCTGAACCCCAAGTGGTCACATTAAGCCAAGAACCTCTGAAGGAGGTTAAATGGCCTCAGGTGATGCAGTCTAGATCCCTCTAGAAGCAAATGCAAATCCCTCCTTTATTTGGGGCCTCAGATTAAGATGAACAAACAAAAGCTCACAATCAACATCGTCAAACACATAAAGAAACAAACCACCATTGTGTTTGTGAAAACAAATTACAAATTCATGTCCCTAAAAAAAAAAAAAAAATCATATCCCTAAGGACTTAAAATATTGGATTTATGAGATACAAAACCTATCAGTTACTACCTTGGGTTAATGGGGGATGATCCCAAGACAGAAGGCCATACTCACATTGAAGGCAAAGGGAAAACACAAAATTTTATAGTACTTCATGGTTTTGCCCAGGGCTAGTTTTGTCCTCTCTGACTATGCTCAAAGGCATGCACTAGTGGAAAGAGTTATATTTACAAAATGATACAAATTCCCTCCAGCAAGCAATCTGCCACCATGCATACAGAGCCTGTGGGGAAATGTTTACGTGGACAGTCTCACAAATTTCTATTACAAATGGGGAGCTTACGAAGAGTCACATGACCCTCATGTGCTGACAACATCCACTTCATCACAGCAGAATTACAGTGAATGGAACCAAAAAAAGGCCTCAAATTCCTCAGCTGACTTTGCTCAGCTGTTTGTAGGTGGTCCTCCGCTTCTGTCAATTCAACCTCTGAGCAACCCGTACTACTGTCTAGTCTCTCAACCCTTGCGCAGTCTCCCACGCGGTCTCCCGCACATCTGATTTCAAGATTCACATTCTAAATGATAAACAGATGTTTTTAAGTACTGCATAGTGAGGTGTCGTTTTTGTTTTTGTTTTTTTACCATTTAACAGTATCTATGTATTCATTTAATTTTATTACTTTTACAAATTATAAAAAGACATTAAAAGAAAATGTAAAAAGGACTTAACACCAGTGAGAAGTAGATATCTCAAACTAACAACATGTATGACTAAAATGAAAATAATTACACATGCCAAAAATGGGAAGTCTTTAACCTCAAAAAGATATTTACTGGACTTAAAACTGGTGGATCAACAGCAGTCTCAACTGTAAAGAAAAAGAATAAAACAAAACAATGTGTATAAAATCCTGAAGTGCTAACTCCATATAAAAAAAGAGGACAATCTGTCAGTGCACACACAAAATTACCAGTACCAGACCTCACAGATGGCTCTTTCGGTGAGATAAACATCTTGATAATGTGCCCCATGGCTGAAAAGTGTCATTTTTACACTGCCCTCACTTGAGGTTATGTAGGATGTACAATAAAACCATGTTTCCCGGGATGCCTGGGTGGCTCAAGCATCTGCCTTCAGTTCAGGTCATGATCCTAGAGTCTACATCCAGCTCCTACATCCTACATCCTACATCCAGCTCCCTGCTTAGCGGGGAGTCTGCTTCTCCCTCTGCCACTCCCCCATTCGTGTGTGCATGTGTATGTGTGTGTGTGCGTGCGCATGCTTGTGTGCTCTCTAATAAATAAAATCATAAAAAACAAACAAACACCATGCTTCTCAAACTGGGATATGAGTGGAGAGCATGGGTTCAAAGAGGGTCCTTCTGGGCCTCAAAATAAATACAGCATATCTCTGAAGTGCTTCAACTTACTCAATGGTATGTATGACAAATAATTTTATATTAACACAATGTTATTGTATTTATTTTAAAGTACAATGCAAGCATAACTGTTTTGACATAAAGCAGAACAAAGTGCTGGGTTTGCAGGTTCTTGGTTGGCTCAGCTCTCAGGCGCCACGGGGTAAACATGAACTCCATTCTTGCTGTTAGACCTTCTGTGGAAAGGTTTGCAACTCCCCAAGCCCGGCTGCTCTTGGCACTTTCAGCACCACAAAAACAAAGCCTAGCCTTACAAAATTAACATATGCAAGACACAATTCTGATTAAAAGCTCTGTTTAAACATCAGTATATGCTTAACAAATACAGATTCTCACAATAGTAAATGGAACACATTTATTTTTTAAAACTCAAAAATCAACATATAAAGCTGTAGGTAGGAAAGCCTAAAGAGGGCAGAGATGTGTTTTGAAAAATGAACCCAGGGATCTCAGGAGCAACACTGCCTTTACCCTCAGAGACAAGTTAGCATGAAGGTGGGATGCAAAATACTATATTCCCCATATTTCACGTAAGAATCCCATTCTGCCCTTCTACTCCTTGGTTATAAGTTTTAATGCTAAAAAATGAAACACCATCTGGAAAACTACAGACCTTCCTAACTACTGGCAAAAAACCCCATAACACAATCCCAGCAATATCATGAGAGAATGGTAACCTCTCCCCATGTCTTTAGAAAAAGACCACACATTTCAGCATCGTAAAATTGTCCTTAAACGTTATATCTGATCAAGTAGTCCCAAAGACCCAGAGCCTGTTCTGTCCTATGAAAGCCATCTTTAACATTTACAAAATCTGTGATTCTGATTGGCTGTCTTCCATAATGCATTACCCTGGTAATAAAACCAACGTTGACATCTTTGTTTTCTGAAAGGTATACTTGTGGTTTTTAACTTTATTTTCCATATTCATGGAAGTCCAAAGCAAATATAAGTTTCAATCCTATTTGCTTTCTTATATAAAAAGAAAAAGGGAAAAAAAGAAAGAAAGAATTTGTGTCTTGGCTTACTGTAATTAATACAGGAGGAAAAAAGAGTCAGAGAGCCAGGTCATTTAGAAATGAAAATTATAAAAAGAAAAATAGAATTTTCAAAATTCTACTTTTATTCCTCAAATTCTATCCTTCCCTGTCACACACGCTATCCCTAGAACATCTTCAAAGGCAATACTTACTGTAACTGCCGGGAGATTTTTCTTCGTAAGTAAAATGAAGTTGCAGTTCTTCCTCTGCCATCTCACAGATGAACACTTTCAGCAAACAGCAAATAATAAACAAAGCATTGTGTGTCTGCCAAATGAAGATGTGGCTGCAAAGGAAAAACCAAAATCACACGAGAATCCATACTGAATCAAGAGCATGAGCGCTATCTAGTTCATTTCTCAAGCATTTGGCCCCTTCTGCTTGTAATATGAAGACGATAACTCTATCTCTTCATGGTTCGTGATTTATTACACTGTTCCAGTCTCCTTCATGTTTCATCTCTGTATTTTAGTGAGTCAACCTAATAAAAATATTTTCCTTAGGCATGACTGCTCATTGTTCTGAACTTCATACTTGTCCCATACACAGGCAGTTCAAGGAAAAGTGAAAAAAAAATTTTAAGTATAATAACAGAAAGAGAATATATGCAAGCACACAACCAAAATTTTAAGTAGGGCACTGTTAGCAGCAGCCCCATACAATACTTGCTCCTTGTATTAGTAACCATGAACTCAAAAGAAACTTTAATTTTTAATTTTTTAATTTTTTAAATATTATTTGTTTGGAAGCAGGGCAATGAACCATTTCTTAAGAGTCTGCCATCCAAAATGGTTTTTAAAAATGGTTGAGTGCATAGATTAACCTTCCAATGTATCAAATATAAAATTATAATACCTATGTTAGCTATGGTGGAATTAAAATAATATTCCAATGTCTAATCTGAGCCTTCTTTCCTCTATGAGAAAAGATAGAAAGGAAATAATATGGAATGAAATAATCCTCAAACTTATTCATTATTCAAACTAAATATGAGCAATGGTGATAATGGAGAGGAACTACCTTTTTTAATAATAATTATATCACTATTAACCTTAAACAATGTATTTCTGAAGACTATCTAAAATACTGAAATCAAACAGATTCCAGAATTCATAATCCTACCACAATGATTTGGACAGTAAATTATAACCTCTCTTTTACTTTTTAATAATGAGAATTCCTTTATAGCTTTCAAAAGACCATAATCTATTTCTACCCCCCCAAAAAAATACTCATATTCCTAAGTATAAAGAGAACATGATTTAATCAGTTAGCTTACTTCTGACATTCTGCTGAAAGTTTTAGTTCTTTGGTTCTAGAAAGGAAGACCTTAATTAGCGCACCAAGGTTTCCCGTTCGAGGGTTGTTTACAACTGCAAGAGAAGATAAGGTTTTAGAAAGTTAAAATTAACTGAAATCAAAGTGAACATATTACAGCATTTATAAAACCAAGTTGTCAAACTGAAGTTGCTCCAAGGCAAACCTTACTGTACTTTCAATCTAATTAAGAAAAATAAACAATGAGAGAAATTGCTACTTGGTCTTAATTCTGAACCAAAAATGATCTGTAAACTGAAAATGATAGACATAATATGAGAAAGTAGCCAATTCATCTCAGAATTCAAAATAATAGCTGATATATAGTTAATTTATACACATACATATTTTTCTCCTTAGAAAAGCAAATGTTAAGGACCTCTGGATGGCTCAGTCATTAAGCATTTGACTCTTGATCTCAACTTGGGTCTTATTCAAAGGGTCATGAGTTCAAGCCCCATGCTGGGCTCCAAGGGCATGTGGGAAGGAAAAGAAAAAAAAAAAAGAAAGGAGGGGAAAGGAAAGGAAAAGAAAGAAAGCAGGCAAGTGTTAAAAAAAAAAATGATCCCTAGTACACAGAATACAATAAACTAGAATGGTAAAACTCTTTTCAGATAATCATAAATCATTCTAATGAAAAATAAACAGAAACATAAAGCAATATGGCCAGGGAGAAGTTATTTGATCAGAAAAAATTTTAAAGAATTTGTTTTAAAAAACTTTTAAGTATAAAGGTGAGCATTTCAGCAAATCCAGCCAAAGAATCAAGCAGATACTATCATGAGAATCAGAAGATCTGATCTCTAGATCCAAGTCTAAATTAACGGAATATTAAAACTCAAGTTACTTTTCTTCTCCAACCTCACTTTTCTCATCAAAAGAAACAACAGGTAACAGACACTGACTAATATACACTAAGCGCTTTACACACATCAACTCATTTAATCCTTAAAACCAACTATGGGAGAAAAGCACCAATATCACCTCCATTTCACAGATCCTCATGTCTCTGTTGTTACTGCTCAAGGATACATCCTTATCTATTGGTTCCAATCCTTGGCTCTAAAATGCTGTGCTATACCAATCCCTATAATCAAAAAATTAGATTTAATTAAAATATAAAGTTCTATCAGTCTGCACAGTCACACATATGTGACAGTTAGTTTTATGAATCAATGGGACTGGACCACAGTACGCCCACATATCTGGTTAAACATTATTTCTGGATGTGTATGTGAAGGTGTTCCTGCACTTTAATTTTCAACTGAGCAAAGCAGACTGGCCTCTCCAAAGTGAGCAAGCATCCTCCAATACATTAAAGGCCTGAACAGAACAAAAGTCAGAGGAAGGCTCAATCCTCTCTCTCTGCCTCACTGTGGAACTAATACATTGGTCTTCTACCCTTGCACAAGGACTTAAACACTGGCCCTTTCGACTCTCAGGTCTTTGGATCTGAACTAGAATTTACACCATTAGCTTTACTGGGTCACTGGTTAACCCTAATACATCACAGAAGGACAAAGGTTAAGAACCCATCAGAGCTAGATGGTATTATGCTAAGCAAAATCAGCCAGAGAAAGACAAGTACCCTATGATTTCACTCATATGTGGAATGTAAGTAACAAAACAAACAAGGAAAGGAAAAAAAGAGAGAGAGACAAACCAAGAAACTTAACTCTGGAGAACAAAGTGATGGTTCCCAGAGGGGAGGGGGTGGGAGGATGGCTGGAACAGGTGACGGGAAGGTTAGGGAGGGCCTTTGTTGTGATGAGCACCAGGTACCGGATGGCAGTGTTGATCACTGTCTTGCACACACTTACACTGTCTGTTAACTCACCAGACCCTAAATAAAAACTTAAAGAAAAATCTCTTTGGAAGGGAGAAACTGTTTAGTCAGAACCTTTAATTTTACTGAAGAAAAAGAGGGCACCTGGGTGGCTCAGTTGTTTAAGTGTCTGCCTTCAGCTCAGGTCATGGGATCAAGTCCTACACAGAGCTCCCTGCTCAGCAGAAAGTCAGCTTCTCCCTCTCCCTCTAACCCCCGCCCCTGGCTTGTGTGTGCTCTCTCCAGCACACTCTTTCTCTAACAAATAAATAAAATCTTTAAAAGGAAAAAAAAGAGAGACCCAGAAAGTTTAAGTGTTGGGCCCAAAGTCAACAATGTTAGTGACAAATGCCCAGTCTTTTTGCTTTACGAATGGTTTTCAAACAACGAAGATTCCAGACTTCTGAATATTTGTTTTTCTTCTGAAATATATTTTTAACTGCTTCAAAAAATGGAAATGCAAACACTCAAACACACTGGCCTATGCTGCCAGAAAAATCCATTTTTATGCAGACCTGAGGTTTATGCTTTTGCTGCCATCTCTATGCATATATTTGAACTTCTTGAAAATGTGTCAAAGATTTGGAAAGATGTACCAAGCTTCAAATACATTTTAAATATTTTAAAATCCAGGTATGTATACTTTAAAAAAATCATGCGTGGGAATAAGTACACCATGACAGCATACCTGCTTTGTGCTCAGTAACCGTCAAGTTGACTCGGGTCGGCCTGCTGGGTAAGTGTTCCTGTCACAGCTTGAGTCAATGCATGTTACTCATTGTCATGAAACAGGAACACCTCGCTATCGGATATGTGGTTCACAGAGCAGTGGCAAGAGCATTTTCTGGGACCCCACTGGCCGTGCAGAATCCCAGGTCCATCTCCCTGCACCTACTGAAGTGAACAGTGCTTCCCAAAGTCTAATAGGCCTTTAAATCACAAGGCAGTCATTAAAGTTTAAATTCTGGTCTTGCATGCGTCAAATGGGACCGGAGATTCTGCTCCAGCCTCTCCCAGGCGATGCCCCTTATTGCAGGATGGAGAACCGCGCTGGGAGCAGCAAGTGCAGCATGGGCTGGCAGTTAGGAAAGGTTCTGTTCAACTTTACCATCAAGAATAGATATGTAATTAGATATTAAATCTAGTCCGTTTCACTTTGAGACAAAAATTTCCTACTCCTCTTTCAAGCTTTGGGGTTTAATGAGAGAATACCCTGAGATTTCAAGATAAACTGTTTAAAATAGTTCATGTTCACCAGTGCATCTCTGTGAATCAATATTATTGAGCTATTGTAAATAAAAATACTGAAACAAAGAGCTGGGGATGCTAGGATTACAAGCATAATTCAGACCCCCAACTTCACAATCTTGTGTTCTCTCAATAGGTCCTTTATTACTGAACGACTTTATAAGTAATTGTTTGAATTTATAAATGGTTATCTATTTAAAAACAAAACAAAGCAAAACAACCCGTGTTGTTGGAAAGAGCAACCGGCTACTGGACTGATGTAACTGAAGCTTTGTACACCTTCTGCATTTCTTTACTCAGCACATGTTTAACTGAACTACTTAGGTGGACCCAGCTCTGTTTCGGGGACTAAGGAGATACTTAGAACACCGGGTCTTAATGGAGCACACACTCTAACACAATTAAGTTTTCACAGTACTCTTAGACAAGATGTAGAGGGGAAAGTCAACTAATAAGACAAAGTATGTTCCCTGATGTTTAAACACCACCACCCAATGGCAGACTTGCTATTCTAAAACACCTTGACAGAACTTAACAGGACCAAAGTTAATTGGCAAAAA
Source organism: Mustela putorius furo (assembly GCF_011764305.1). Lineage (NCBI taxonomy): Eukaryota > Metazoa > Chordata > Mammalia > Carnivora > Mustelidae > Mustela > Mustela putorius. The sequence goes on from NW_025422010.1 coordinate 42,279,823, forward strand.
TCAAATGTTGTGGGGCACTCGGTGGCTCAGTTGGCTGAGCACACAAATCTTGATTTCAGTTCAGATCATGATCTCAGAGTCATGGGTTTGAGCCCCATGCAGGCTCTGGCCTCAGCAAGGTGTCAGCTTGGGATTCTCTCCTTACCCTCTGCCTCTCCTACCCTGGCACACTCTCTCTTTCTCTCTCTCTAAAATAAACAAATAAATCTTAAAAAAAAAAAAATCAAATATTATGTTGAGGTTGAATAAGCTTTAGAAGCCAGAGTGGGAATGCGATAGCTGAGAGGAAGACAGAGAAGCATAATGGAACTAGACTACAGAGTCTCACTAGGTTCGAATCCCAGCTCCACCACTGACTGGCTATGACACCTAGCAACTTACTTCACCTCTCTACAACTCAACTGTGTCCTCAACTTTAAAATGAAGATAACAATGGTACTTAAATTAAAAACTAACTAATCTGGTCCACAACAGCCAATGGAAAGAGCCTAGATGTCCACTGACAGATGAATGGATAAAGAAGATGTGGTATAGCTATACAACGGAATACTATGCAGCCATCAAAAAACCTGAAATCTTGCCATTCACAATGACGTGGATAGAACTAGAGGGTATTGTGCTAAGTGAAATCAGTCAATCAGAGAAAGACAATTATCATATGAACTCTTGGATATGAGCAATTTGAGAGGCGGGCAAGGAGGGAAAAAATGAAACAACATGAGACCAGGGAGGGAGACAAACCATAAGAGAATCTTAATCGCAGGAAACAAACTGAGGGTTGCTGGGGATGGGGGTGGGGGATAGGGAGAGGGTGATTGGGTTATGGACATTGAGGAGGTTATGTGCTATAGTGAGTGCTGTGAATTGAGGAAGACTGATGATTCACAGACCTGTACCCCTGGGGCAAATAAAACATTGTATGTTAGTAATAAATAAATAAACAAACAAATAAATAAAATGGTTAATTTTATGTTGAGTTTCACTTCAATAAAATTTTTAATTAAAAAAAAACTAACTCATTTGACACTAGAAGTTGTAGCAATCTGTTAACTTAAGCAGCTTTTGTGTGAGGAAGGGACTTCCCTATTTCTACAGGAATTCAAGCAAAGTCTGAATAACTCTAAGATAAGGGTATTATAAAGAGAATTTCCATCTGGGTGAGAGATTAGACTTGCTCCTAGCCCCTGAAAGAACCTTTCCCAATACTTCACTATAATACCCCTGTGTCTCCAAATGCAATACCAAAGATACAGAAAATACAGAGAACAGAGAAAAGTTAACAATCCATGGGGATGCAATCAACAAAATTTACACTGGAAAAACTCTACTACCTAGTTTCTTCCATAAATAGGAGAAAAAGAAGAGAGAGACAATTGCCAGAGGAAACTAGTTATGAAAAGAATTGTAAAGATATACCGATAATAACCAATAATAACATACAGACTCTATACGATTCCTGATTCACAAAAACTAAGACAATTAGAAATTTGAACACTCGGTGGCTATGTGACAATGCTAAAAATGGTTTCCTAGTAAGATAACAGCATTGGTCTCCTTTAAAAAAAAATTCTTACAAGATATTTACGAATGAAATGATATGACTCCTGAGGTTTCAATCTAATATGTGAGAACACACCGCTTTCTGTTGTTTGTTTTGTATATCCTTTTCAGTTGTCAGCTTTTCTGTACATATTTCATACTTTCAAGTATGGGTAGAATGTAACGGTGAGAGATACAGATGAGGCCTGCCCATGAAGTCAAAATGATTGAACTGAAAGATGAGCTTATAGCCATTTACTGGGTTATTTGGCCCTCATTTCTAGAAGGGTGAAACTTTTAAAAAATCAAACACCCATGAAAACATACAAACAGATACAAATTCACAGAAATGCTAAATCCAGATAGTCCTTCTCCCCACCAAAACAGAGAATACTTTCACTAACGATAGAGTTTAGAGAAATGATCTAAGTATTTACTTGGTAATCAATGGATGGTTCGCAAGGTTAACAGCTTCAAAGTACCTCCGAAGACAAAATCTACCCCCACTGGGGCACCTGGGTGGCTCAGTGGGTTAAAGCCTCTGCTGTCCGCTCAGGTCATGATCCCAGAACCCTGGGATTGAGCCCCACATCAGGCTCTCTGCGCCACAGGGAGTCTGCTAGTCTGCTTCCTCCTCTCTCTCTGCCTGCCTCTCTGCCTACTTGTGAGTTCTATCTGTCAAATAAATAAATCTTTAAAAAAAAAACAACTCACCCCACTGTCTTCTCCAACCAGAAAACTCCCACCAGTCACTTTCTACACCAGCTCTGAGACTACAAAGCACAGGGTATAGGAAAGAGCCTAAAATATAGCAGGAACTCAATAAATATTTGCTGGTTTAAGGAATAAGAAAAAAATAGTAACAGTAACACTCAGGTAAGGAATAAGTTACACTAGAATTTCACCCGAAGAGCTGAATCAAAACTATCAAACAGTGTGGCTCCTGGCTGGCTCAGTCAATAGAACATATGACCCCTGGGGTCCTGAATTCAAGCCCCACATTGGAATGGAGCTACTTTTAAAAAATAAAGGACTGGGGCACCTGGGTGGCTCAGCTGGTTAAGTGTCTGCCTTCGGCTCAAGTCATGATCCCGAAGTCCTGGGATCCAGACCAGCACTGGGCTCCCTCCTCAGTGGAGAGCCTAATTTTCCCTCTGCCCCACACCCCGCGCATGCTCTTTCTTGCTCTCTCTCTCTCTCTCAAATAGATAGATAAATACATAAATAAAAATAAAGTATTTTTTTAACTGTCAAATGAATTTAGTAACAAGCGTCATCAGTGGAAGATGAGAAAGTCACCTATTTAAAACAACAACAAAAACAGAAAGCCACTGGGAAAAATGAGTATAATGAAAAGAGAGCAGTCTAAAGTTCAGGAAAAACAAAGAATGATTAAAACAAAGAATGATTAAAAACCAAAAAATGAAGTAACTAAAAGATGTACTAGAATCTTGACAGACCTGGTACGTATAAAGCACTGACTGAATCAAAGACATAAAGGAGTAAATTCAAGAAGCGAAAGATGACAAAGAAAAAAGAAGATATGGAAAGCAAAGAACAGACATCGAACCTGAATGTTAACAGGTGATCCTACATTGGGGGAGAAGAAACTCAAACACAAGTAAAATCAAAGCCATAACTATAGAAAATTTCAGAACTAAAAAAGATCTTAATAAACCAATAAAAAAAACTTCATCAAATTACAAGCAAAATCATAAAGAAAAAAGTATAATGAGGAACACTTAATTTTAACAGTTTAAAGAAGAAGTCTAATGAACAAAGGAGAAGAAAAAAATAAGGGTCCTCTCAGGTAACTACCTTCTTACACCATATACAAAAATAAATTTGAAATGGATTAATGACCTACAAGTGTGATGTGAAACCAGAAAACTCCTAGAAGAACACATAGGCAGTAAATTTGGAGTTCAGTCGTAGCAATATTTTTTTGGATCTGTCTCCTTAGGCAAGGGCAACAAATGCAAAAAATAAACAAGTGGGACCAAATAAAACTAAAAAGCTTCTGCACAGCGAAGGAAACTGTGAACAAAATGAAAACAACCTAGTGAATGGCAGAAGATATTTGCAAATCATATATCCAATAAGAAGTTACTATTCAAGGGGTGCCTCGCTGGGTCCATCAGTGGAACATGCAACTTGTGTTCTCACCCTTGCAAGCTCAAGCCCCACGCGGGGTACAGAAATTACTTAAAAATAAAATCATTTTTTAAAAAAGTTAATATTCAAAATGTGTAAAGAATTCATACAAGTCAACATCAAAAAACCCCCACGTGATTAAAAAGGAAGCTGAAGACCCAAACATTTTCCCAAAGAAGACATACACATGTCCAACAAACATAAGAAAAGATGCTCAACATCATTAGTCATGAGGGAAATGTAAGTCAAAGACACGATGAGATTTTGCCTCACATCTGTCAGCATGGCTAAAATAAAGAAGACTAGAACTGGGAAGTGTTGGCCAGGATATGAAGAAGAGAACCCTCATGCCCTATTGGTAGGAAATGTAAACTGGGCAACTATTGTGGAAAATGGTATGAAGTTCCTCAGAAAAATTAAAAATAGAACTACCAAATGACCCAGCAATTCCACTTCTAGGTATTTATCTGAAGAAGACAAAAACACTAACTTCTATAGTGACCTGCACCCCCAGGTTCATTGCAGCATCTACAACAGCCAACAGGTGTCCACTGATAGATGGATAAAGGCAATGTGGTATATGCTTACAATGGAATATTACTCTGCCATTAACAAGAATGAAGTCCTGCCATGTGTAGTAACATGGAGGGACAGGGAGGGCGCTGAGCTAAGTGAAAGAAGTCTGAGAGAGATCAATACTATATGACTTCACTTATATGGGGAACCAAACAAAAAAAATCAAACAAAACAGAATTATAAATATAGAGAACAAAGTGGTAGTTGCTGGGGGCAATTGGTGGGGAGAGGGAGGAATGGGTGAAATGGGTGAAGGGGATTAAGAGGTACAAACTTCCAGTTATAAAATAAGTAAGTCACAGGGACCATAAAGTAAAGCAAAGGAAATAGAGTCAATAATATTGTAGTGTATGCGGACAATTGATAACAAGACCTATCATGGTGAGCATTTCCTAATGTATATAAATGTCAATTCAAAATCAAATCACTATATGTTGCACACCTGAAGCTAAGGTAACATTGTATGTTAACTATTCTTCAATTAAAAAAAGAAAAGAACAAGCTGAAAGAGCATGTCTTAGCAGAGTCCATTACCACTCCTGCAAGTAAGCTAAACATGTGTCTTTTTTCCTATTGACTAAAATGTTCCTTTCTAATGACATTATTGAGCACCATAAATTGAAGTATTATTAAATATTATCATCAAGAATATATCACTTCATTATTTCAATTCATATTATACTACCAAAACTTTTAACAGAAATTTTGAAACAAATGCCACACACATACATATATACGCAGGCTCATTTTGCCCCTTACCTAAAGACCTGCAGACTGAAATGGTTGCTTCCTCCAAAAGCTTCAGCTCATTGCTGGAGAGAGAGAAAAAAGGTAATTAATAACTACAACACTAAATAAGTACATGCTAACCAGTTAAAGAAATATACAAAAATAAAGAGAAAAACAATTTAGGAAGAAAATATGGCATATGTAGCAGTAAACAATAAAATCAACAAAATAGAGTTAAGCTTCTGTTTTCAACATAATTAGAAAATGTACTATAATTCTCAATATAAGATTTTTTTTTAAGATTTTATTTATTTATTTGACAGAGAGAGGGAACACAAGCCAGGGGAAAGAAGCAGACCTCCCACCCAGCAGAAAGGCCAACGCAGGGCTCAATCCCAGGACCCCAGGATCATGACCTGAGCCAAAGGCAGACGTTTAACAACTGAGACCTCCAGGTGCCTCTCAATGAGATTCCTAAAAGAGAAGCACTCGAGGAGCCCCAACTTTCAGGCACTGGGGCAGGGAAAAGGGAGGAATGGAGAGACTTAGAAAAATGCAAGAAAGTCACTCCAAAGTACCAAGCACAGAGCAGGGGCCCCAGCTGCCCAGTTCCAAGAGCAGTACCAATCATGGGGTTATAGTTATTTGGGGAAAATGCCATTATTTTTAGGAGATATATGGAATCTCGTGATATCTGCAATACCTTCAAACAGATCAACAACAAAGCAAGGAACAAGGGAAGAAAAGAGAGAGAACATATACATAAGCTTCAATAATTTATAAACATATGGAAAAAACAACACAGAAAAATAGAAATAGAGACAGAGACAAGAGGTACAGACACAGACAGACATAAAACTCAGAAATAAAAAACATAGGGGAAAGCTTTATGACATTGAATTCGGCAATGAGTTCTTGGATATGACACTAAAACCGAAGACATGAAAAGAAAAAAATACATAAGTTGGGCTTTACCAAAATTAAGAGCTTTTGCACATCAAAGGATACTATCACAGAGTAAAAAGTCAACCCAACAAAATGGGAGAAAATATTTGCAAATAATGTATCTGATTAAGACTAATATCTGGAATACACAAACAAACAAACAAAAATCTCTGACTCAAGAACAGCAACAAAAAAGCCCACAAAAACAATCCAATTTAAAAATGGACAAAGGGGGGGGACGCCTGGGTGGCTCAGTTGGTTAAGCGGCTGCCTTCGGCTCAGGTCATGATCCCAGCGTCCTGGGATCGAGTCCCACATTGGGCTCCTTGCTTGGCGGGGAGCCTGCTTCTCCCTCTACCTCTGCCTGCCATTCTGTCTGCCTGTGCTTGCTCTCGCTTCTCTCTCTATGACAAATAAATAAATAAAATCTTTAAAAAAATAAAAAAATAAAAATGGACAAAGGATTTAAACAGATATTTCTCCAAAGAAGACATACAAAAGGCTAACAGGTATATATGAAAAGATGTACAACAACACTAGTCATTAGGGAAATGTAAATCAAAACCACAATGAGATACTGCTTTCAGACCTAATAAAATGGCTATTGGAAAGAAAAAAGTAAATATTGAAGGGGATGTAGAGAAATGGGGACCCTCGTGCACAGCTGGTGAGCATGTAAAATGGTGCAGCGGCTATGAAAAAGAGTATGGCAATTTCTCAAAAAATTAAATATATAATTACTATGTGACCAAGCAATTCCATTTCTGGTTATACATACACCCAAAAAGGACTGAACACAGGGATTCATACTGATACATGTACACCATGTTCACCATCATTCACAAAAGGCAAAAGCAGAAGCAACCAAAGTGTCCATCAATGGATGAATCATGATACAAAATATGGTACACATCCATACAATGAAATATTATTCAGCCTTAAAAAGGAAAGAAATTCTGACACGTTACAACATAGATGAACCTTTAAGACATTATGCTAAGTGAAACAAACCAGCCACAAAAAGACAAATACTGTATGATTCCACTTATATAAGACTCCTAGAGTAGTCAAATTCATAGGGAGGAAAGTAGAATGGTGGTTCCCAATTGTGAAGTTGGAGGCAGAGGAGATGGGAAGTCAGTGTTTAATGGGTAGAGTTTCAGTTTGGGAAGATGAAAGAGTTCTGGAGATGGATGGTGCATTAAACAACAAAGTGAACATATTTAATGCCACAGAAGTGTCCACTTAAAAATGGTTAAAATGAGGGGCACCTGGGTGGCTCAGTCCACTAAGTGTCCAACTCTTGGTTTTGGCTCAGGTCATGATCTCAGGGTCAGACTGGGATGGATGTTGGGCTCTGCGCTCAGCATGGAGTCTGCTTGAGACTCTCTCTCCTTCTCCCTCTGCCCCTCCCCACCCTGCGTTCTCCCCACCCCCCGACTCTCTAACATAAATAAACTTTTTTTTAAAAAATGGTTAAAATGATCAATTTTCTGTTGTGTCTATTTTGCCACAATAAAATTAAAAAAAAAAAAAGCACATTCCACTTCCAATTCCAGCTCAACTAGTTACAACCTACGTGACTTAGGCTAGTTTCTTAACTCTTTATGTCTTCATTTCCTCATTTACACAACAGAGATCATCACGAGCACGCCTGCTCCACAAGCATCGTCATCATTAGGTCACCTAACACATATGAAGTGCTTAGAATAGTGTCCAGCACAGAGTAAAACCTCAGGAAATGATAGCTAGCTATTGATTCCAAAATGTAGTGGGTTTTCCCCCAGTTAATTAAAATAATGCTTTCTGCTTATATAACCCTTTAAACGTTTCTCACAGCACTTTCAAATTTATTAGCATATTTAAATCCCATGATGACCTCTTCTAATAAGCAGAAGAGTTACAAATCCTCTTTTAATATATACATAAATACATATGGCTATATTATTAAAATTGATTTCACCTGCTTCACTTTTCTAATGTGGTTGTTGGAAAACTTTAAATTATGTGGGTCTCCCCTTTTATTCGCATGAGAGCCACTCTAGAACCTGTCTCCCAACAAGTAAAGACAGTATCATGTTTAAGTATTATACACACACATAAAGCTAAAACCTACTCATTACTTCAGTGAACATGCCATTACCTTAGGAATCTCAAATTATATTCACACTCAAAAAGGTAAATATCTGGGGTGCCTGGGTGGCTCAGTGGCTTAAACCTCTGCCTTTGCCTCAGGTCATGATCTCAGGGTCCTGGGATCAAGCCCCACATCAGGATCCCTGCTCAGTGGGGAGCCTGCTTCTCTCTCTTTCTGCATGCCTCTCTGCCTATTTGATCTCTGTCAAATAAATAAATAAAATCCTTAAAAAAAAAAAAAAAGGTAAGTATCTTTTCAAAGTTAAATCTGCAAGTTTCACCCAAGGTTGAAAAAAATTTTTTTTAGGCAAAATAACCCCAAAATGATCCTACAACAAACCGTGTATGGGTCTCTAGTCTTTGTCACCATATTTTTATTTATAAAACTATTTTCATTGTCTGACTGCCTCATGGTGTCAGTCTGCTGATCTCCCCCATCCTTTTCTCTTATCTTCCCACCTAACAGGGTTGTTTAGCATGACCCCACTCCCTGGTCACTGCTGACTCAATCAGGGATAGAATCTACTGTAAGCCACTCCAGTCTTGGGGAATTTGGATCTGAGATGGAAAGACAGATTTTCCATACACCTGGAATTAGGCTGCAACGCTGAGAGTTGGGAGAAACCCTCCTCTATCCACTGAGAAGCAGAGAAAGCCAGTTAGTAAGAAAAACAAATGAAGGAACTTTGAGGAGAAAGCAGAAGCCAACAGAAAGGACTCTCGGAATTCCCGCTGGCCTTCAGATTCTTGGGGTCGGTTCTTCCGAGAGCCCAGCTATGTTCTCGACCTTAGATTCAATGAGATATCCCTGTCTGTTCATCACATATGCCCCTCATTCTGGCATATGCTTAATCAATTGATTTTTGTTAATAACCAAAAGACTTCTAATTAATGAATCACTGTGGTCTGATTTAATAATATACATTAGCAGTTGGCAGGAAGTAGAAACTATGAGTTACTCAATTTATTGGTTACTCAGGCAAAAAATAAAAGAGGTATAAATGCAAAAGACTGCAAATAGCTTTATGAGGTTAATAACTCAACCACATGCATAAAATCTGTCTCAGTAGTGCTTCTATCTTCTTCAGTCAATAACACTCTCTTAAAACTGGCTGGAAACAAGAGCTTCAATTATATACATGAGGCTACAATCTTCAAAAGCTTCTATGCCTATTCATTCAGCAAACACTGCCTGGACACTTGGGTCATCCCAGGTTCTCTGAAAGATGCTGCCTCTGTCTTCAAGTTACATTTAGAAATAAAGAAGTAGACAGACTATTTGGTGGAGGGGAAACCCCAAGATCAAGGCTAGCCCTTGAACTCATAGGAGGTGCCTCCAACCTACCCCAGGAGCAGTCAAGGAAGACATCCCCGAGGAAGTAACTGCAAAAGAAGTCAGTCTGGCAGACAAAGGGGAGGGAAAAGGGGAGGGTTTTCCAGACATTGAGTAACAACACATGCAAAAAACATGGCCATCACACAGCCGGGCACATTCTGGAAAGCAGAGGCTAATCTACATTGGAGAATGGAAAACCAGAATACTAGAAAAGTACCCTAACCAGATGATGTCTGGAGTTCAGTTTCTCAATTTGTTATCAACAGAAAGGCACTGAATGGTCCCAAAACAGGGTTCCGATTTATTTTTCATACAATACTAGCCTGAAAAAATGATTAATTCCAACATCTATTAGTAAGGCTGGCTTGGACATCACTTCCTCCAGAAAATCTTCTTTGATCACATAAGAACAGGTCTCTGGTCTCTGCCCCAAAAGCACCCAATTATAAAACTGAGTACTTAGTAGCAACTTTGCCCAACTTCTCGTCTGTGTGTCCCTCTGCTCCAAGCCTGTGGGGTCCTCATTCATCCCGGCATTCCCAACCTGGTACAAAGCAGGCACATAATAAAAATGTCCTGACCGAGGGAATGCCATCGTCAGACACTTTGTTAGAAGACAAAACTAATTATTTCCCCCTATTCCTCCAGAAGCACCTCACACTCTCCAACCCTCGAGGCAAGGTCTGCCCCAGAGCTTAAATTTTTATTAAAATATTTAAAAAATACATCTATTTAATTCCAAGTATGAAATACTATTTCTTTCTGAAGCAGTTTGTCACTCAAGGATGAAGAGAGGGGAAAGGTGGGGAATCAGCCCCCCCTCTCTTGGAAAGTTCCCTCTTGCGGTAAGCCAGCCAGCACCTGTGGGTGGTGTGCAATCAGGCCGTGTAATCAGGCTGGGCAGGCCTGGGTCCCCTCCACAGGGCTATGAGCTCCAGGAGCACCACTGCCTCCACCCCCTCAACAATCACCACTTTGGGTCAGAAGCATCTCCAGTGCCCAAACTAAACGAAGGAGGCCAGGGAAAATGTCTCAATTACCCACGCCTCCCAGAAGAATAACACTTGGTCATGACCCAGTAAATCACAGGTTCACAGAACCGTCAGGAGGAGCACAAGTTCCGCACCCTGAAGCCTCACTTATTTCTACAAAGGAAATCAGCCAGGCACACCGCCCCGGCCAAAAGCAACATGCTGATCGTTATAATAGAATTCCCCTTCCTCTCATCCCTCTATCCTCCAATTTTCGAAACTTCTTGGAACATTTTAGGAATAGTCTTCGTTTTCATTTGCTTGATTTAGAGCTAAAATGAGGTGGTAAGCAACCGGGGTGGTTGGTAACTGTTGCCGCGTATTTAGGAATCTACGCGCAGGGCTGTTTTAGTTAAACAAATGAGCTCAGATGCTCTGGCAGCAGGCGACTAACAAATCATCATTTGCAGTAAATAAAAGTAAAATGGTGCTGCAAAATCAGCCAATGTTTCCAAGACAATTACAATTAGAAACCGAATGTTGTTTCTGAAGGCAGATTTGGGGTACTGGGAGAATGCAAAAAGAGGGCAAAAGGGCAGCAAATATTTACACCAATACAGATTCAATAAATGAGCACCCCACAGGGAACTCCAAACTCACTGTACACAAAACTCTACAACTCGAGGTCAACTGTTTAAATGTTGATAATGGGATGTTAGGGATAATAAATACTCAAAACTAGTCATCTCTTCACTTGATCTTAGCCAAAAGGCCGAGAAACGATAAAACTAGTCATCTCTCTCTTTTTTTTTTTTTCCTAAAATTATTTATTTGATAGAGAGACAGTGAGAGAGGGAACACAAGCAAGGGGAGTGGGAGAGGGAGAAGCAGGCTTCCCACTGAGCAGGGAGCCCGATGAGGGGCTAAATCCCAGGACCCTTGGGACCATGACCTGAGCTAAAGGCAGACGCTTAACGACTGAGCCAGCCAGGAGCCCAAAACTAGTCATCTCTTAATCAAACTTTTGTACATGAACTAAACTGTAGATAAAACAACCACACTGATCGATTATCAGGCGAAGCTCAGTCTGAAGCAATCCTTCTCTGTGATAACATAGTAGGCTCCTCCCACCCAGGGTTTGGCCACTCTTCCACAGCAACACAAACAAAGGGAGTCTCACAGGAGTCTCAGTTTTGCTGGTGACACTGGGATAACAGTAAGACCCGTGGGACTGGAGAGATGTTCCCCAGAATCACACGCACGTATCTCAAGAAACTGTGAAACTGGTTTAGGGATTTTTCTAGTACTAAGAACCTTCACTGAACTTCCCTAAAGGTAATTCAGCAATGAAGTGGTTATTAAAATTTTCACAACTACAGCCAAGTTCTTAAACGTTACCACTGCCATTTCTGTTCCTTTGATTTCCTGAAGATAATCTCCCTAGGAGAACTCTACCAACCTCAAAGTCAGCTTCTAAGACCAAATTCCCCAGTGAATACCAATAATACAGCTCACTGATTTGTGAGTTAGGTCTCAAATAACCAGTACAGTTGATGCCCCTTCCGTTGAATGTGCTAACATACAGCAAAACCAAACTTAAATAACCAGGAAGCATAGGCAGAGAACAGTGGTAGGATAAAATACAGCCGAAGAGTAGAGAACCTCAAAGTCACACTGAGTTTGGATTTCACCCTGCATTAAGGGGGAAGCCACGGAGCACAGAATCAAAAACACACAGAACACGACTCTTAGAGCAGCAGCAAGGTGCTCCAGCTACACAACAGTTAAATGTCTGACCCTGATTCCAACCATCTTTTTAGACTTTTAGAACAACAAAAATGACTCAAACTAATGCTTCCAGGGATGCATATGATAAAGAAAGCCTGAACACAGTCACAATACTAGAATTAAGACTACGGCCAAGTGTTGCACCTGCAAACTTAGATAAACTACTATCTTAACTGTTACTAAGGCAGAACACTTGACTTTAAACAGTCAAGTTTAAATGTTTACTGTTTTAAAAAATCTAGTTGAATTCCACTAAAATTATACAACAATTGGAATACTGGGCAGGAATATCAACAGGAAGGCTAGAGATGTCTCTGCATCCACTACATTCACATGCCAGTCACTTCCAATACCTGACCAAGCATACGGCCTCTCAACGGTTCCCATCACTTCTGCACACTAGCAAATGACTTTCCGACCATGTTAATGATTAATGATAATGACAATTATCAATGGTATAACCTAGCCAAGTTACTTCATTTGAGAGACTCAGTTGCTCATCTGCGAAATGAAGCTAAGGATATCACCAACTCACAGGATAGATATAAGGAGTATACGGCAGGGTATAGAGCATGCAGCACACGGCTCAATGAATGTGAGTTCCTAACCCACCACACAAAAATAAAACGAAACCGTATGTAGTAAACTATCAAATCTGCATAGATTTATTCTTAAATACACCTGACGAGTAATTTGTCGATCTTCCCGTCTTTCCTGCATGACACAGAAGGAAGGATAAAACAAAATTCAGTAACTCTTTAAGCAGCTTTATACATTTTGTGTCAAACAACTGTAGGCGATCTGCTTTGATCTTACTTACATTCATGTTTTACTACAGATGAACAACCCTAGTGGATTACCAAGGAAATCAAAAGTCCTTTGTCACCTAACAAAACTTCTCAATTTTACGTTACTTTTAATAAATGGCAGAACGGAGGCTTATATCTAGGTAATTTTTTAAAAGATTTTATTTATTTATTAGACACACAGAGAGAGACCGCAAGCAGGCAGAGGGGTGGGGATGCAGGCCCCCTGCTGAGCAGGGAGCCCGATGTGGGGCTGATCCCAGGACCCTGGCATCATGCCCTGAGCCGAAGGCAGACGCTTAACCCACTGAGCTACCCAGGTGCCCTTACTTTTTCTTTTTTAAAAGAAAATGTTTTGGGGGGCACCTCGGTGGCTCAATCGGTTAAGCGTCTGCCTTTGGCTCAGGTCACAATCTCAGGGTCCTGGGATCAAGCCCCACAGCAGGCTTCCTGATCAGCAGGGAATCTGCTTCTCCCTCTTCCTCTGTTTCTCTCCCTGTTTGTGCACTCTCTCAAATTAAAAAAATCGTTTGTAAAAAAAGGTTTTATTTTTGTAGAAATGAGCCATACTAAATAAAGACAGAGGTAACACTATACAGCTATCAGAACTGCTAAACAAAGAAAAAAAAAAGGAGTGACAAGTGACAACAGCAAATACTGGCAAGGACACAGAGAAAATGGATCTCACATACATTACTGATGGGAATATAAAATGATATAGCCACCAGGAAACAGTTTGATAGTTTGTGTAACACCAAACGTGCACTTGGTAACTACACTTATCATAGTGAGAATTTTGTTATGTATACAATTATCATTTCACTGGGCTGTACAGCTAGAACTAACATAATATGCCAACTATACGTCAGTTAAAAATAAATTTTAAAAAATAATTTTAAAAAATACACTTCAACCTGCTCTTACCATACAACCCAGTGACTGCACAGTTGACCATTTATCTCAAAGAAATAAAAACTTATATTCACCTGAAAACCTGTACACAACTGTTCACGGCAGGTTTACTCATAATAGACCCAAACTAGAAACAATGCAAACGTCCTTCAGTGAATCATCATTTAAACAAACTATGAGGGGCGCGTGGGTGGCTCAGTGGATTAAAGCCTCTGCCTTCAGCTCAGGTCATGATCACAGGGTCCTGGGATCGAGCCCCACATTGGGCTCTCTGCTCAGCGGGGAGCCTGCTTCCTCCTCTCTGCCTGCCTCTCTGCCTACTTGTGATCTCTGTCTGTCAAATGAATAAATAAAATCTTAAGAAAAAAAACTATGATACATATACAACACAGACTACTACTCAGCAATAAAAAGGAATGAACTACTATTATACACAACTTGAATGGATCTCAAGGGCATTATCCTGAGTGAAAAGAGCCAATCTCAAAATCTCAGAATCTACATAACTTTCTTGAAATAACAAAATGACAGAGATTGAAAACTGATCAGCGGCTGCCAAGAATTAGAGATGAGGGGGTGGGGGTTCGTGCAGCTATAAAGGAAATGCACAAGGGAGCTTTGTTGGGATGAAACAGGTAAGCATCTTGATTGCGGTAGTGGTTATACAAGACTATACATGTGATAAAATTGTACAGAGCTATATAAACACACAACAAATGTGTGCCATGTATAACTAACTGCTGAAGTTCCAATAACCTTCATGGATAGTACCAACGTCAGTTTCCTGGCTTTGATACTGAACTATAGTTATGGGAGTTGTTACCACTGCGGGAGATGAGTGCAGTATGCCAGGGACCTCTTTGTACATTTCTGGCAACCTCCTGTGAATCTGTAATTATATTAAAATAACAAATTTTAAAAAGCAAATCATAAAAATAAAGCTACACAAGTGTTATATGAATAAACACATTTTTAAAATCCAGACTTCTACACAATTTTGCTTGAATAAATTACAGTATATGAATGGTTTTATAATTGGCTTTAACCATCTAAAATGCTGTGGATCTTTTCCCTTTTTTACATATGATCATTTTTAATGACTGTGTAACATTAACAGTATGCAGATGCATCATTTTCATTTTTTATCAATCTCCTTACTCACGAACATTAGGTTGTTAGCAATTTCCTTTCATAAACATTGTCTTCACACATGTATCTTTCTGCATATATTTCTGAACCTGTCCAATTATCTCAACATAAACTCCAGAACTGCAATTGCTAGGTCAATGAACACTTCTGTTCCAATGAGTACTGCAAATTACACTGCAGGATGATTTAATGAATTATCACTCCCCACAGAAGTGCATAGCTATGGCTTATAATCCCACACATATTCCTAAATTTGCAAAATCATATGCTCAGATCTTTTGACACGAAATCCTGTGATCTTAATAATCAGAAAAACATATACCGACAGAAAGCAAGAATAAGCACCTATATGACAATCACAGAATTTCTTTTCCCTCTAAAACAGCCTATTCAAAGGAATTCATAAAGGATGTGATGTCTAACTGGCAAATTATCATCACACCACTGTAAAGTCAGAGCAGAGTCTATCAAACACCACTGGCACTCCTTCATCACACCAGGCAGACCATTTTTGTATTAAATAACAGGGGGGCCCACCAAGAACTACTGTACAGAGAGTTTGCAACTGCTTTGAACTTAAACTCCATGTCATGGTCCTCCGACAAAGAACTCTGGCCTTAACTTCAAAAATGGTACAGTGGAGAGGATACAGAAATGTTCAGTTTTGATGGAAAAAGAAAAAAAAATAGCAAATATTAAGTAAAAAATAATTGTGTCTATTTTTTCATTACAGAAATAGATGATCAACTGTATCAGCCACTTATGCAGAAAATGTCTCCAGTGTCTCCAGCCACAATTCACGAGGTGAAAGGAGAGAAGAGAAACCACCTTGTCCCAGCTGATTAAGTCTGCTGTCCCCCCACTACCTCGCCGAAACCCCGACATCCCTTCGTACACGGAAGAACAAAATGGACGGAGCTCAGTGTTAAGAGCACACATCCCTCCATTCACCAACACAGCACCCCTGTGAGGTGGCAAGCAGTTTCCAAAACTGACCAATAAACAAGAAAGAACATTTGTTGGTAGGGAAAAAAAAGCTAATTTCATACGAAGCTGTAGTTCAAGAATTCTAGTTTCGGCAACCAAAATAAATATATAAAAAGAGTCATCTAATAAACTAAATACCTATTCCTGTTAATTGTCACCCGTGAAACTATGGAAGAGTTATTTACAATATTTTAGTCAGCTGGTGTAAGAGGTCAGCCAGGCCTCAGCTGCCAACCCAAACAGTCGCCACTGCTGTGCGCAGGAGCAGCACACTTCGGCTGCTAACTGAACTTCCCCGTGACCCGTATGATGGAGCCAATACGACCCACCAGGAGGAATTGTTTGTGACCCTTCAGCGCGTCCCACAATCCACCGTTGGTTCCCTGCCCATGCCTGGACTCTTCCATTTCTCTTCTACCAACCCATCCGTCTCATTCTTCATCTGTCCACACTTTGGATTTTTGAGTAACACAAGAGGTACTAAGGGATGCTGCCAGGCCATGGGGCTGGCCCTCGGGGATTAAGGAAAGAAAGAAGAGGTTGAATAACACATAATCTTAGAAAACAGTCTTACCAACTGGTTGTAAAACAACACTGCAACCCAAGTAAGAGTCTTACCATACTCTCAGATACGCAAGGTATGTCGGTTCCCACATAAAAGCAAATTTTAAAATTTTATTTGTTTAAAGATTTTATTTATTTATTTGACAGAGAGAGAGAGAGAGAACTCACAAGCAGGGGGAGCAGGAGAGAGAGAAGTAGGTTCCCTGCTTGAGCAGGGTGCCTGACGCGGGGCTCCATCCCAGGACCCTGGGATCATGAGCCGAGCCAAAGGCAGACACCTTACTGACTGAGCCACCCAGTCGGTACCCCAAAGGCAGACTTATTTATTTATTTATTTATTTATTTATTTATTTTGGTCGGAGAGAGTGAGCACAGGCAGACAGAGTGTCAGGCTGAGGCAGAGGGAGAAGCAGGCTCCCTGCTGAGCAAGGAGCCCGATGTGGGACTCGATCCCAGGACGCTGGGATCATGACCTGAGCTGAAGGCAGCCGCTTAACTGAGCCACCCAGGCGTCCCGGCAGATTTTTTTTAAAAAAGCTTTTACACTACCGATAAAAGTATTTTTAAAAACTGAAAATGTGACTAATTGCATTTAGTCACATTTAGCAGGATTTCATTAATTTGAACTCCACTAATTGAGAATTTTAATTGCTTGTCTAAAATGAAGTTTAAACTGACTTTCACATTCTATTTTTTTTTTTTAAGATTTTATTTATTTATTTGACAGAGATCACAAGTAGGCAGAGAGGCAGGCAGAGAGAGAGAGGAGGAAGCAGGCTCCCCGCTGAGCAGAGAGCCCGATGTGGGGCTCGATCCCAGGACCCTGGGATCATGACCTGAGCCGAAGGCAGAGGCTTGAACCCACTGAGCCACCCAGGCGCCCCTCACATTCTATTTTAAAGACAGTATTTCAACACGAGAGGAGAAGGTTTAGGAAAAGTGTTTTTTAACTTCTAACAATAGAAATGTGTTTAAAGGGGCACCTGGCTGGTTCAGTCAGCAGAGCAACCTACTCATCTCAGAGGGTTGTGAGTTCAAGCCCCACACTATACAAGCCCCACATAAACCTTACTTAAAAGAAAAAAAAAAAAAAAGACTTTTCTTTAATCTCAAGAGTCTCCAGTTCAAGGTCCATGTTGGGCTCCACGCTCAGCGTGTAGTCTACTCGAGAAAAAAAAAAGGAAGGAAAATAAATGTGTTAAAGGACTCTGGCATATTAATTGTTGATATGGAAATAAATTTGCTGATTAGCTCTAATTTGCCATCTTTACAGACATGTAAACAACTCAGAGTGCTCTCACAGTGGTTACTGCACCTGTCTTCTTTCCAAAACCCTGAGAAGGTGCCTGAGGAAACTGGAGCATTCTCATTTTACACATGGCAGGAACAGAGAAGCCAAGCAAGCAACTTGCCCAAGGTCACAATGTGAGAATAAACACATCTAATGTCCAATACTCTTTCCATATGAATAGTATTTAACTCCTTTCTTTAAAATTTTTTGAAGACTTATTTGAGAGAGAGAGAATGTGCACAAGTCGGGGGGGAGGGGCAGGGAGAGAGGAAGGAGAGCAGCAGACTCCCCAGTGAGCCCAACTCAGGGCTCACAACCATGAGGATCATGACCTGAGCCAAAACCAAGAGTCAAATGCTTAACTAACTGAGCCACCCACCCAGGCACCCCTTAGCTCCTTTTTTATTAAAGCAAACCCACATAACATCAAACTAAACTATTACTACTACTAGCTATCCGGAATTTCTATACATACCTAAAAGAAGTTATGCCATACAGGCACCATCTACTATAAAGATTATATCTATGTTATGATTAAAATCATGTAAAGCCTTTGGGAATGATAAAGAACTAAAGGAAACAGAAAATTTTAAGCCTAGTAAGGAAAGTGGCAGGATGACAGAGGGACTTTTTTTAACTGTTACGGAATCATAAACTATAGTTTCGTCAGGAAGCTAAATTTTTAAATTTTATATTTCCTAAGTCACAGCTTTCAGCAATTTAGACTGGTTTTACTGTACTTACTTCAAGCACACCCACCTTTTATGTGAATCTCAATAATAACAGATGATAAACTCACAGTTCAAAACTTATTTAATGAAAAGCTGATGGACAGAAAGTTGTTGGGGGTAAAATTACATGTAGATTTTCGGAACACACATCTGCTGAGTGATCAAACTACAATTATAAGGTTCAAAAAAGAAGCACTGAGGGCGCCTGGGTGGCTCAGTGGGTTAAGCCGCTGCCTTCGGCTCAGGTCATGATCTCAGGGTCCTGGGGTCGAGTCCCGCATCGGGCTCTCTGCTTGGCGGGGAGCCCGCTTCCTTCTCTCTTTGCCTGCCTCTCTGCCTACTTGTGATCTCTCTCTGTCAAATAAATAAATAAAATCTTTAAAAAAAAAAAAAAAAAGAAGCACTGAAAATTTTGTCATGATTTCAAAATCGACATTAATAATGTTATTTTCGGCCCACAACAAACATACTCTGAGAAGATATAATGTTTTGTCAGTTTAAAACACAACCTGAGGGACGCCTGGGTGGCTCAGCTGGTTAAGCATCTACTTTCAATGATCCCAGCATCCTAGGATCGAGTCCCCCATCGGGCTCCCTGCTCAGCGGGAAGCCTGCTTCTCCCTCTGCCTCTGCCGGTTACTCTCCTGCTTGTGCTCTCTCTCTCTCTCTCTGACAAATAAATAAAACTTTTCATAAATAAATAAATAAAGCACGACCTGAGTAAATAAACAAGTAACCATTCAGCAAAGTATGGAAGCATTTCTGAAGCCTTTTCTTCCCCTTAGCAAAGAGAAAATTACAGAAACCATTCACAAAACTAACTAGAATCAGCCCATTCAGTAGTTAAACTGTGGGAATGTTAATGTTTTAAAAGGGCCTATTCATGGGAAAAAGTCAAAGGATAAAAACTTCATATAAATTTATTATAGCAGTTTTTAATGCACCAAGCAGAACCAAAAAGGTGTTTATATTCATGTGATTCACAGACAATCCTAAATGTTGTCATTCAACGGGCAAAATGAAAGGAACTATAACTATTAAAACGTCAAAGTTTCAGCAGCCACCATGCAAGATAATATTGCTTTATTTTCTCAAGAAAGGAACAGAAAAAAAAATTACTTCAAAATCCAGATTCCAACCAACATACCGAGAAAAGCAAAGGGAGCATCAGCAATAAAACACACTTGCCCCTTACTTTAATGTTTTAAACAAGGTTAGTTATATTGCCCCCATTTATTTTTTTTTTTTTTTAAAGATTTTATTTATTTATTTGAAAGAGAGACAGTGAAAGAGAACATGAGTGAGGAGAAGGTCAAAGGGAGAAGCAGACTTCCCATGGAGCTGGGAGCCTGATGTGGGACTCGATCCTGGAACTCCAGGATCATGACCTGAGCCGAAGGCAGTCGTCCAACCAACTGAGCCACCCAGGCGCCCTATTGCCCCCATTTAAACTGGTAGTTTGAAGGAGCCATCAACCCGGGCCAAACTCAACGAATCTTCTAAAGGGACCTTGCACAGAAAGGTATCAATGAAAGAACAGGAAATAAAAGTTTTTAACTCAAGACGTAAAAACTGAACTTCTTTGGGGATCTCAACTGGAGAAAAGAAGATGCCAAAAAAAGAAATCTCAAATTATTTCTTCCCTTAGTCAAACGGTGAGGATGTGCAAATGTCTGATGGAAGAAATGGAGTTGAGGCGGCGGTCAGCGGCCCCCCCAGGCCCACCTCAACAGCACAGCAGACAGCTTCACCTTGAGAGGTGCTCATAAAACCGCACAGCAAGTACGCCAAAGAGAATAAAAACACAGCCGTGGAGACAGGCATCAAAAATTCAAAGAAAAAAATAGTTTTACAATGACTGAATAGTTTCTGTCAGTTAAAAACTTGTGACTGAATTCAATAAAGTCTCTTTTCCTGTTTCTCAGCTGAGGAAACAGATCAAGGACCTCTGAGGAAGGATCATTCAGGCAGCTCCTTGGGAACAGAGAGAAGCCCCACTCCATGCAAGGCAAGATTAAAACACCAGACAGACTATCCAGCCACTTGCGTGACTTAAGCGTAAATAATGTAATCATTACCTTTACGTTGTAATAAAGGCACTCGAACATTAAAGTACCAGCGCTTGGGACATACTGGGCTTTGAAATTGCTTGAAAATGTGAACAGATAATCAGGTGATTCTCTATTCAAAGACTGTAATTAGATACGGCAGGTCTTTAACCGTTATTTGAAGCTCAGTCTGTATGATGCTTGCAAGTGGAGACTGTGTAGCAGGATGGTCAACAGATTCCATGTCCACAGCTATAGAATCTGGGTTTAAATCTCGTCGGCACCAGCTATGAACTGTGTGATCCTGGACAACCCCCACGTCTCTGTGGCCTCGCCTGCAGTCCCCACATCACACACCTGATGGGAGATGTACACAGGGACAGGCACTGAGGGCAAAGAGCAGGCACTGGGCCACACAGTGAGTGCTCAGTTAAGAATCGCTGAATTAACCATCGTGTTTGCATTAGAAAGTCTTTTGGCTAAATATACGCATTTTTTAATAATGTAAGAAGGATCCCCGAAAAAAAAAATCAGACTAGGAACCTAACAACTGCACAGAAATGGAGAACCAGAGCACCTGAAAGGCACAGTCGATTAAGCACCTGACTCTTGATTTCGGCTAAGTCGTGATCTCAGGGTCGTGAGATCGAGCCCCATCTTGGGCTCCACGCTCAATGAGGAGTCTGCTTGAGACATTCTCTGTCTCTCTCTGCCCTCCCCCATATGCACCTTCCCTCTAAAATAACTCGTTTAAAATTTTTTTTGTTAAAAAATAGAGTTTAAAGAATTGTGTAAGTAAAACAAACTGAAGGTTTAAAAATATGACGTGATGTGGTATGCACATACTATGGATACCATTCAGCTTTAAAAGGAAATTGAGGGGCGCCTGGGTGGCTCAGTGGGTGAAGTATTTGCCTTTGGCTCAGGTCATGATTCCAGCGTCCTGGGATCTAGCCAGGCATCTGGCTCCCTGCTCAGAGGGGATTCTGATCTCCCTCTACACCACTCCTCCCCCACCACTTGTGTGCTCTCTCTCGCTCACTCTCTCTAAAACATAAAATCTTTTTAAAAAGGGGGGGAGGGGGGGACAGACACGTGCTACTGCATGGATGAACCTTAGAATTATACTACGTGAAAGAAGCCAGACACAACATGACAGATACTACATGGTTCCATTCATATGAGGTGCCTAGAATAGACAACTTCCTAGAGACAGGAAGTAGACTACAGAGGGCCCCAGGGGCTGGGGAAAGGAGGAGTCAGGATTTATTATTTAATGGGTACAGAGTTTCTGTCTGAAATGATAAAAAAGTTCTGGAAATGGACACCGATGATGACCATAACTGGGAATGTACTTAATGCCACTGAATCACATATTTAAAAACGGCTACAACAGTAAATTTCACGTTATGTAAACTTTCCCATAATAAAACAAACTATGTGAGTAAAATCTTTCCATATATTATAGGAAAGTAAGTAAATTATAACAGACGCAACTCAATTCTCAAATATCAACATGAAAACGTGCTCATCTCTGGACTATAATGCAACAAAAAGAAATCTCTAACACGGCCAAAAAGTTTCCTTGCTCACAGTTTGCCTTTTACCACTTTTTTAACAAGCAGGACTTACTCCTGCTGCGGGTCCATATTCATACTTGCTATTCCTCTACCTGGAATACTCTTTCCCCAGAATTTGCATGGCTCAGTCCCTGATTCTGCTCATGTCTCTGCTGCTTCCCTGCAGACTCTCTACCTAAAGATACCTAAGATAACCACCGCTTCTATCTGCTCCCATTCTGTCACCCCGCACGACCTTGCTCTGCCTTATTTTTCTTCACTGCACTTGGCACTTTCAGAAATGATTTTACAGATTTATTTCCTTTCTTATAGCCCATCTCCTCCACTAAAATGCAAGCTGCAAGAGGGCAGCTTCATTCCTCAAGTTCACTGAAAGATTTCCAGCTCCTAAAAATAGAGCCTGGGAAATAGGGGGCTTTCAATAACTATTTTTTTGGTAAATACATTTTTTAAATTTCCATTTACTGGATAAGAAATATGTCATACAGAATACGTTATTTTTTTTAAGATTTTATTTATTTATTTGACAGAGAGAGAGAGATCACAAGCAGGCAGAGAGGCAGGCAGAGAGGAGGAAGCAGGCTCCCTGCTGAGCAGAGAGCCCGGGGCTCGATCCCAGGACCCTGAGATCACGACCTGAGCCGAAGGCAGAGGCTTAACCCACTGAGCCACCCAGGCGCCCCGAAAATACATTATTTTTAAGTTGCATAATAATAAGAGTTTGATCCCATATTTGTAGGAGAAAAAAGGCAGATATAAATAAATATGACTATCTGTAAGTATGTGCGTTGTAAAAAGTACAGGAGAATATATTCTAAATATCAACAGTGACATTCTCTATGTGATGAGAACACATGAACATTTTCCCTTTTATTTTCTAACTTTCCTACAATGAAAGATTTGTGTAATTTAAAAAAAAAAAAAAAGACGATTTTTACCAGCAAAGCAACTACTAGAAACTCACTCCCCTTACACAGTTAGAGATATGCATAAAGACTTGGCTACTATTAAGTTCATCAGAGTTTTACATTTAATCACAAAAAAAGAAACGACCAAAAAGTCCAACATTAGTTAAATAAATTACTGTCCTCTGTAAGACAGAATATTGTACACCCATTTAAAATCTATATTGCAGGGAAAAAATGACATGAGGAAAATGTAAGTTAAAGAACATAGAATATGAGGCTTTTTTTTTTTAAGATGTTATTTATTTGAGAGTTAGTAGGCAAGAAAGTGGGAGCAAGAGCACAAGCAGGGGGAGGAACAGAGGGAGGAGAAGCAGACTCCCCACTGAGCAAGGAGCCGGACCCTGGGACTCCATCCCCAGGACTCCAGGATCACCACTGGAGTAGAAGGCAGACACTTAATCAACTGAGCCACTCAGGCGCCCCCAGATGCAAACATTTTATATGAGAGAACTGATGGCAAATACACCAAAATGTTAATAATGGTTACTTCCTATTTCTTTTCTTTTTCTTTTTTTAAGTAGGCTCCAGGCCCAGCGTGAGCTCAACACGGGGCTTGAACTCAGGACCTTGAAATCAAGACCTAAGCTGACATCAAGAGTCAGATATTTAACCAACTGAGCCACCTAAGCACCCCATTAATGGTTACTTCTTATCACTATTATTTTTACCTTTTTGCCTCTGTGCTTTGCTGTATGCAAAGGTACCAAAAGCAAACACACATTACTTTAGTACTCAAAAACATGAGCTTAAGTGACCATGTTGACAGTGCCAAAAATCGCCTTCTTGCCTTGTTTGAGCGCCATCTAGTGCTCAGGACGTATAATACCATTTTCACAATGCAGTCGAGGTTTCTACAGGTATTCTTTATAAACAGGGCATTATGTAAGCACAGAGACAAATATCACTACGCTCTGTGTCTGGCCTGATTTCTACAACTGAACAACTGATTCAAAAGAGTCAGAGGATTTCTGATCTTTAGGATAAAATAGTTATCAGAAAAATTGGTTAGATTTCTTTTTTTCATCACTCAGATATTTTAGGCTAACTCTGAAGACAAGACTAACTCCTTGAAGAAGTGGAAACTCAGACACTGTACATGCATTATGGTGTTTAATCTAGATGGTAGGCATTATTTCCATTTTACAGAAGCATCAAAAGGCCCAGTGAAATGAAGCAGCTTGCCTAGATTCACAAAGCTGGTGAGTAGCGGAGCTGAGATGTAAGACGAAGTTGGGCTGCTCCAAAATCCATGCTTCCCCAACACGCTTCACTGTCTCCATTCTTTACAGATCACCAAAAAAAAATATCAATACATCTTTTAGGAAAATTATTCTCATTCTCAATTAGTATACACGCATGTGGGCTTCTAAAAACAAAACCAACACACAGACCAAAAGCAGAAACACAATCATAAATACAGAGCACTGGTGGTTGCCAGAGGGGAGGGAGGTGGAGGGATAGATGAAATACGTGAAGGAGATTAAGAGGTTTAAACTTTCGGTTATAAAATAAATAAATCATGGGATAAAAAGTATAGCAGAAAACATGATCGAGAATATTATAATGACATTTGGTGACAGATGGTGACAACACGTTGAGGCGAGCACTGCACAATGCATAGAATACTGAATCACTATGTTATATATCTAAAACTAGTATAATGTTGTATGTCAACTACATTTCAATAAAAATTAAATACACAAGCTATCACTATATTCCGGAGTGTTGCTCTCAGATCTAGTAATGTAAGCTCATTATGCATTTAGGTTCAAATCAAGTATCTATTTAAAACAAAAGAACATTTCAAACACACTGTGCTATCTACTCTTCTGTTGGCCACTCAATTCCATGAGGACAGCTGCCTGCTCTACTTTCTCCTTTCCTGCTCCTTCCAATCTAACATCCAGCCCACCCAAAAAGAAATGTCCCTAGAACAATACTTCCGCTAAATCCACTAAACAAGAACCTACAGTTCTAATCCTCAGCTTTCTAATAGGTGTGGCCAAAAAAATAAGCACCCTTCTCCCGGTCACCAGACCTGGGCAGCCCCATCACTTCACCCTGCAATACCATGAATCATGTTGGGAAGTGCCTTCAGTGATCCGTAAAATCCGTTCCCAACCTATTACACTTGTTTCTCATACCTTGCCAACACAAACTAGAAGAATTAATGGAAGTCATTTGGTCATACTTTACTCACAGCACAAGAATCACTTTTTTCTTTTTTTAAGTAGTCTCCACACCCAGCATGGAGCCCAGCTGGGGGCTTGAACTCACAAACCCCGAGATCAAAACCTGAGCTGAGATCAAGAGTTGGATGCTTGGGGCACCTGGGTGGCTCAGTGGCTTAAACCTCTGCCTTCGACTCAGGTCATGATCTCAGGGTCTTGGGATTGAGCCCTGCATCGGGCCCACTGCTCAGCAGGGAGCCTGCTTCCCCACCCCCCCGCCCCGCCTGCCACTCTGCCTACTTGTGATCTGTCAAATAAATAAATAAATTTAAATTTAAAAAAGCAACAAACTTATTTTTTTAAAAAAAGAGTTGGACGCTTAATCGACTAAGCCCCCCAGGTGCCCTCACAAGAATCACGTGTACGCAGTTATTCACTGTGGCATTTGTTTGCAAGGTAGTAATAAAATGCTGGAAGCAATCCAAATGGTTAAACTATATGACTGTAGTAATTTTGGTATATTCAGGAATGATACGTTACGTCTTCATCAAAAACAATGAGGAAGCTAATACACAGAAGGTTCTCCAAAATACAATCAAAGGAAAAAGCACAAAGTGCAAAAGCATACGTAATACATATTATCATCTAAAACAAGGGGGATGTATGTGCATGTGTTTGTAAATGCACATTTACATGCACATGCATGAATGTTTGTGTCCCCCACCATAATATATATGTTGAAATACTAACCCCAAAAGTGATGGTATTAGTAGGTGGGTCTTTGGGGTGATTAAGTCATTAGGATGAAACCCTCACACATGGGTCAGTACCATTACTAGAAAGGCCCCCAGAGAGCTTGCTCACCCCTCCCACCGAGTGCAGAAGAGAGAAGGTACTGGCTGTACACTTAGGATGACTGGTAACATTGGTTGCCTCTGGGGAAGAGAACGAGACATCCTGGAGGACAGAGGAAGAGAGACTTCCCACTTTTTACCCTCTAAGTCTTTTGAATTTTGGACAAGAATGTGTTATCAGGTGCTTGGATGGCTCAGTTGGTTAAGCATCCGACTCTTGATTTCGGCTCAGGTTGTTATCTTGGGGTTGTGAGATCGAGCCCCGTGTGGCGTTCCCTGCGCAGTGGAGAGTTTGCTTGAGATTCTCTCCCCCTCTCTCTGCCTCACCCCTGCACTCACAAGCACTCTCTTGCTCTCTCTCTCTCAAATAAATCTCTAAAAAATAAAGAATGTGGGGCACCTGGGTGGCTCAGTTAGGCGTCTGCCTTTGGCTCAGATCATGATCCCAGGGTCCGGGGATCGAGTCCACACTGAGCTCCCTACTCAGTGGGGAGCCTGCTTCTCCTTCTCCCCATGCTTGTTCTCTCTCTCGCTCACTCTCTCACACACAAATAAATAAAATCTTTTTTAAAAATTAAAAATAAAGAATGTATTATCTTTTCAGATAAAAATAAATTATAATTTTTAAAATTCCATCTACAGACACCATAGTTCTTCCATTTCTTCACACCATCTGCCAATGCCAGAGGAGTCTCTAACCTCAAGACAGGCCCTTGTGATCAACATTTTCCTCAGGCAGGCTAGTGTCCCACTGGTCCACACCCACACACAGAACTGTGTCCTGCCTCACTGTCTCTGTCCATGCTCTTTTCAGAGGCATTTGAATTCTCTCTTTCCTTTTCTC
Source organism: Mustela putorius furo (assembly GCF_011764305.1). NCBI lineage: Eukaryota > Metazoa > Chordata > Mammalia > Carnivora > Mustelidae > Mustela > Mustela putorius. The sequence continues at coordinate 42,306,902 of NW_025422010.1, forward strand.
TCCTTTTCTAAATCATTCACCTCAGCTGGGGCTCTGTTCACATTCCAACACCTCCAGAACACTTTCCAGGACCCGGTAATCGTGACTACCCTACACGGCTATCCATGTACCTTCGAACACTGTTTGTTTGGAACATGATAACTGAGCCTGTAACTGAATTATTTAAAAAAACAAACACTGAAGAAGTAATACCGTGGACCCTGAACAGTGCAGGGGTTGGGAGCACCAACTCTCGCAAAGTAGAAAATCCGCATTTAACTTCTGACCCAGAACTTAACCTCTAATAGCCTAATGTTTACCAGAAGCCTTACCAGTAACATTCAGTAGATTACCACATATTATGTATGTGTATATATACTGTATTCTTATAGTAAATTTAGCTAGAGAAAAGATTATGCCATTAAGAAAATCATAAGGAAAATACATTTACAGTACTCTAATTGCAGTACAGTACCGTACCGCATTTATTGGTAAAAGATCCACACTTAAGTGCACCTGCAGAGTTCAAGTCTGTGTTGTTCAAGGGTCAACTGTAATTTCTGCTGAAGGAGAGAGTAATGACCACAGATGATGCAGTCAGGGTATCTAATAAAATGAAAGCCTGATCTTAGCCTTTCTACTGAAAATCTTTCAGTGGTTCCCACTGATACTAGGACAAAATTGAAACTGCTTACTATTTTCTACAAGGCCCCTCAAATCGGCCAAACCCCCACCCCTCACTTCTTCAGTTTTGCACACCTGCCACGTTCTTCCTCACCACTGGGAGACTCTGCGGCTCCCCTACTGCGCCAGTCTTCCCCTACTCCCACCCCCTTCCCTCCGGCTCAGGACTCCGAGCATCACTCCTGCTTTGGCTGCCTCCTGAAAGGAGTGCTGGCTGAGAGACACAGGGGTGGGAAGGAGGCTTTCATTAAACATCCTTTGGTACCTTCTGGGATTTGAGCCAGAAGTGAAACAAACCTATGCCACTTCCTCCTGAAAATCTGTGACTCACCCTGTCCGATTCTAACTCAGACACTGAGCTCCTGCTACTGCTGTGCTCATGCTTCCCTGTACTACTTCTATAACAGCTTTTACCATAGTTCACTGCACTCATCTATTGGTTTACAGGTAGACTGTAAGTCCTTGGAGGGCAAGAGACTTGACCTAGTTCTTCACTATATCCTGAGAAGCAAGTGAATAAATAATAGCTTATAAAAAGTGAAAGGTCATCTGGCCCAGTTGTTCTCAGGGACAAGCATGACACATATTACAAATGCAATCAGCACACACCATACATTGACGTAGGGATATCTGTATGCCCATGAACCAAAAAAATAATAAGCATAGTTCTGTTTCTTGTTTTTTGCTGCTATTATTTAGTAATCTATAAATGTACAAAATCAACCATGCAAGTAATTTAAAAATATTTTATAAGAAAAATAAACAGCATATTAAACTTAACTCTTAAATTAACCCTGATTTCATTTCAGACTTTTGCTTCACAAGTAATTTTTTTAAAGATTTTATTTATTTATTTGACAGACAGAGATCACAAGGAGGTAGAGAAGCAGGCAGAGAGAGGAAGAAGCAGACTCCCTGCTGAGCTGAGAGCCCTATGCGGGGCTCAATTCCAGGACCCTGGGACCATGACCTGAGCTGAAGGCAGAAGCTTTAACCCACTGAGCCACCCAGAAGCCCCCACAAGTAATTTTAATAAGATGAAAAGTTAAAAAACTACTGAAGAGCCTAAACAGGATTTTGCAACCATGCCTGGAAACGCTAACAAAATCTGATTACTCTAGTGCCAACAATAATTTATAGTAAGGAAGGATTAGATTAGTCCTAAAGGCCTTATAGTTTCCAAAATACTGGCAGACACCAGTTTTTGGCTGCAAAAATGGGCTGCACTTGAAAACCACACATAGGGGTCCAAGGAGTTTCCAGAAGTGAGCAATCTCAAAAATGTCTAGGTTCAGAGATTGACCTCCATCCTGAGTCATTCACAAACTTGGTATTTCCATCCCTGCCTCTGTCAAAGAGGTGGCACCTGCCAGCTCAGAGTCAAGGTCCTACAGGTCACACGTCCAACACCAGCACTGAGGGGGCAGGAGTCTCAAACCAAGCGACAGAGGGTCACCACCACAAGTGAAGCCCCTGGGACTCTTCCCCCCACACCTGCCACATGCAATGTGTTCACTTTCTGCTTTTCACACTTTCTGAGATTCCTACAGTACATTTCTGCATAAACTAGGGTGAATTAAGAAAAAGGAACAACGTCCAAAAGAACATATATATGAGAGCAGCAGCAGATTTTCGAGAAAGAGCAGGAATTAACAAAGCAAACTAGAGAGCCATGGTAATTCAAACTGTGAGGCAGAGGTTTAAGAAATAGACAAAAATGGCTAACACCTTATTCACATCACTGTTTCTTAAGCAATCCATCCTGCCCCTAGTACTCCAAAGTGTCAGTTCGGCATAAGTACACGGACACACAACACACTCTTCTTCTCCAAAAGTACTTGGCTGGCGGGGGGGGGGGGTGCCTGGGTGGCTCAGTGAGTTGAGCCTCTGCCTTTCTTTGGCTTAAGTCATGATCCTGAGGTCCTGGGATGGAGGTTCACATCCGGCTCTCTACTCAGCAGGGAGCCTGCTTCCCTCTCTCTCTCTGCCTGCCTCTCTGCCTACTTGTGATCTCTGTCAAATGAATAAATAAAATCTTTAAAAACAAACAAACAAAAGTACTTGGCTATTATTTTCTTTCCTTTGCCATTTAAGTTTTAGAATCAGCTTACCAAGATCTCTCCACCTCACTCCCCCAAAGCCCCAATAAAAGCTGTTGGGATTTTAACTGGAACTGCCTTCTCTACAGGTCAACCGCGGAAGAACTGACATTTTAATGACAGTCTTCGAAATCTTTAAATGTGGTATCACTCTTCATTTAGTTAAGTCTTCTGTATTGTCTTTCAGAAGACACCGCACTGCAGTTTACATACGTGAGAAGAGAATTTTTTTTGACAACAAATGAGGCGGTCTCTCTCTGCCCTTTTTTCTCTTAGCATTATTTCAATAGGAGCAGCAGTACTCAGTGACAACCCCTCAAAGTTTGCTGACGCTACAGCTGGCTTCAGTTTGACCTCACCTGCCCCTCCACAGCATCTTTAATTTTCCAAGGATCTCAGAAGCAGTAGTAAGTAGTTGCTTCATATAATGTGCAACTAATCCGTGCTATCCCATGAACTGCAAACTACGGGAAACTCCTGAGGCCCAATCTAGCTGTATCCAAGAGTTAGAAATTAAACTTTATTGCCAAAATATATAAATAGTTCACAAAAAGGAAATGCCAATAATCCTTAATCCTTAAACACATAAAAACAAACATAACCTTGATCACTAAAGAGAGGCAAATTGAAACCATAAGAACTACAATACACATACATACATAGATTTTTCTTTTCTTTTAATTCACCATCAAAAAGAGAAAGAGACAGACCTTCCAAGCCTGAGATTAAGGGAGAGGGAAAGTACTTGTCACCATTATACTATTTTCATTAAACTGGTAAAGGAACAGAATTAAGTGTTTACCCTTATTTAATAATATAGTAAAAACTGTATTTTATATAACCTAAATGATGAAGGAAAGCTCTTCTTTACAGAAAAGTTCCACTTAATAAATGTACAAGAAATGACCAAATTAGAAATATCACCATTTTGTTATTTTTTTTTAAAGATTTTATTTATTTATTTGACAGACAGAAATCACAAGTAGGCAGAGAGGCAGACAGAGAGAAAGGGGGAAGCAGGCTCCCCGATGAGCAGAGAGCCCGATGCAGGGCTCAATCCCAGGACTCTGGGATCACAACTCGAGCCGAAGGCAGAGGCTTTAACCCACTGAGCCACCCAGGCGCCCCACATTCTGTTATTTCTTATGAAACAGGTGATTCAGACCAAAACCATCAACATTCTCAAATCTCTGAGCAAATTTAGCATAACTAAAACCACACATTTTCTGTGTCCTGATGTAATACAGTACAAAGTATATAAAATCACTCATATAATACTCTTACCAAAACTGTTTAAATTTTATCAAGCCTTTAAATCTGTCTTCCAGTTTACAGAAAACAAAAAAAAAAAATTTTTTTTTTAATTATGGTATGAGAAGCAATCAAGTAAATCAAAAAGGTAAAACATTCTACAGAAAAACAGACCCAATTTGTTCTTAATAGCACAGGAAAAAACCTGTGGCAGGGACTGGAGAGTGAATACCTCTATTCTACAGACGTTTGGGAAATATACCAACTGCACCGTACCCACCTTATCTGGTTCCTAATGTTAGCAACCTTTATAAAACAACGGGGGAAATGTCAATATGAACTGGGTAGTAGGACTTTTTATTAATTTTGTTAGGTCTAATAATGGTATTAGGTCACAGAAGAAAATGTCCTTATTTTACTTTAAAATACTTTAGAGGGGCACCTGGGTGGCTCAGTGGGTTAAAGCCTCTGCCTTCAACTCAGGTCATGATCTCAGGGTGCTGGGATCGAGCCCCGCATCAGGCTCTCTGCTCAGCATGGAGTCTGCTTCTCCCTCCCTCTCCCCTCTCTCTGCCACTCCCTCTGCTTGTGAGCTGGCCCGCTCTCTCTCCCCCTCTCTTTCAGATAAATACATAAAATCGTTAAAAAAAAAAAATACATTTTACTTAACTGTGGGGGGAAACGCAAGGGATAGCAGCAGAAAAAATAAAAAAACACGGTATGTGTAGGATGCTAGCACTTGTGTTCAAACAATTTTCTAAAACTACATGCGATAAATGCTTAAGTAACCTTGTACTATTCTAGAGATTCAAAAGCAACTGCTATGAGGAATCATCTCTGGGGAAGGGAGATGGCTGGGTGGAAGAAAAGAGAAAATGTGTTTTCTACTTGCATCTCTTTATTTTCTACCGGCACATGTACGACAGGATAGACTGATGGACAGATAGAACATTAAAAACTTTCTTTTTTTAATAAGCATACCACACAAGTTCATGTGGCCTTCTACATGGATTTTCAATCTCCAAGTAACCTTTTACCTGCTGGTTGGTGCAGGGAAAGAAAACGAGAGAAGCTGATTCCAGAACGGGTCGTTCTCAGAGACAGATTCTGTGCCCGATAACTTTTTTAAGTACTCATTTTTAGGAAGATCACCGATTCTGCTGCTGTTCGATCCCATCTTCTAATCTGGTAGATAACTTGCCCTTAAGCCTTCATTTCCACAAGACAACCTATAAAGAATGAAAAGAAATTTCAAACTTGTTCACAATTAACCATATTTTTCCTATCTTTGACACAAAGGTAAGAAAGAAAGAAAAAAAACAACAGTAAACTTACTTGAAGAAATCACACTTCTGTTTTTAAATATATTAGACACCAGATACAGAGTTACAAAGGAGGGAATAGGGATAAAACCTGTCTTAGCCAACACATACGCAAAAATCTAAGTCTATGCTTGTAGATCTTTGAATGGGCACACCTCTGCCTAAGAATGTATCTCAAAGCAAATCCCTAACAATGACAACTTAGTACAAATTGTCTGAAAATGAGGCTCCTTTACAATGAAGGATGGTGATAGATAAAGACTGGATGTCTTGAATGTCCTCAGAAGGGGACAAGTAGTTGAAGTGATGACCACGTGCTACCTACAATCAGGGGAAAATGAGGCTTGAACTGAGTCCCATGCTGAATAAGAATGGGCTCCCTGTTCCAAAGCAGTCACTTAGTGTCCTTCTTGTTCTGTGGTCACGCACATCAGCATTTGTTGGCATGCCTCTTCTCCTAAACCATTGGTTTTGGTGGTTTTTTGTTGTTTGGGGTTTTTTTTTAATTTTTGTTTTTGTTTTCGAGAGGGTAGGAGGGACAGAGGGAAGGGGAGAGAGACAATGCGAAGCAGGCTCCACGCCCAGCAGAGAGCCCAACATCAATCTAAGGACCCTGAGACCATGACCTGAGCCCAAATCAAGAGCTGGACGCGTAACCCACTGAGCCACCCAGGCTCTTACCTTTCTACCCACAATGTCTAGATAGCATGTAACAGGCATTCCCTAAGTAGTATGTTGAAGGGAAGAGTAGATGAATAAATGATCAGCATCTTCAATATTTGTTGTAGTTGGTCACTAATGAGAAAACTAATAGTTAAAATACCAATCACTATCTTCATCAAATCACACTTAACCTAGTTCCAAATCATGTTCTATCTCAATTTGTTCAAGAAAAGTCTCTCACTGACGATAACATGGTGGTGAAATGAATAATAAATTACACTATGTTAAAATTACCATTGCAATGAAAGCAAATGATATCCAAAGGAAGCTCGGGTCAGATGAGAACTTATATTAGTAGTGACTTACTTTCTTATGTCTGTCCCTCCTTACTCCACAGAGACATTGAAACCAACATCAGAATTTGGAAGCATGCCTTCCACGTTCTCTCTGGAACTCTGGGACTGGCTTAGGCTCAATTATCTAAAGACACGAGGCTTCCCCAATGCACATGGACAGCTGATCTTCTGAATATGAGGGAGAAATACTGATCTGGCTTCTTGTCACCTGCCCCTGAAATCAAGACCACTACTACTTTCCTCTTCCCTGCTCAGGGGACAAAGACCCCAAAACCAGCTGGCTCCAACTAATCCTCCATATCAAGCCAGCCAACCATAAAGTCTTGATTTTGGTTTAACTTCTTAAATAAGAATTATTAAGCCTAATGAGAAAATGCTATAAAAATATTGTACAATATATAAATATCTTGCTTATTATAACTTATTCCAGAGCTGTTTTATATATCGTAAGCAATTTAAAATTAAATTTTTAAATATAATCTTACAATGGGGTACATTACACTAATGAAAGTGAATTAATAAGAGCTACAATTACCAACATGGACATATCTCAAAAGTATATATTTTAAAAAGTGATACAGAATAACAGACATGGTATGATTTCATTTGTAGGATTTTAACAACATGCGAACAATATTATTATGGATATATTCATAGCTACTACAAGTATTAAAACATACATAGGAAAAATACACAAATTCAGAAGAATGCTTTTTATATAATGTTATCAGGAAAGGATCAGAGGGGCTCTAGCAGTATCAATAAATACCTTCTCAAACAGGAAAGGGGAAAGGAATAGAAGGAAAGGGATGAAGCACATGTAGCAAATATATAGGTCTGCTGAAAACTGGCAGTATGGGGACACCTGGCTGGCTCAGTCAGAAAGCACGTGACTCTTGATCTCAGGGTTTTGAGTTTGAGCCCCATTTTGGGTGTAGAGAGTATTTGGGGGGAAAAAAGTAGTAATAAAAGAAACAAAAATGGACATTATATATATGGGTTTTGGCCTATTACCCCCTCTTTTCCTATCATTCATATACATATATATTTTAAAGGATGGTTTCTTAATCTCTCAGTAACAATACTGGAAGCTAGATAACAGGGAAGCAATGCTTTTAAAATATTAATAAAAATAACTTAAGCTAGATTTCTGTAGCTAGCCAAGCTACCAGTTAAGTATGAAAGTAGAATAAAAGCATATATTAGACTTGCCACAACTAAAAAAACCTCCCATGGACCCATTTTCTGAAGTCACTGGAAGATGTATCCTTTCAATGCAAAGGAATAAAACAAGAAAAATGAAGACAACAAATTCAAGAAGCAAAGGACACAACACAAGATAGAGAACACATGTACTACAGGCTGGGACAGGAGTCCAGATAACCCCATGACCTCCATGGTAAGCAAATCAGAGGACAAGAGGTCACCTGATGTGTCTGACCTTATCCTGTGGAGGTTTACAATATCATAGGAGAATCTGACAGGATTCTCTGAACTGATACCATTCTCTGAATAATAGCTACCTAGAAAATAAATGATTTTTTGATAACTATGTACTTTGGAAAAAACAAAAATCGTTCAAAAAAGGTCATGTTATCATAGTATATGACTCAATTCAACAGCTATCAATATTTATGTAATCATCATAATAGAAACAGTAAATAAAGACTTAACCAAAAATTGTGAGGTAACTGTACTGGGAAGATGCTAAAAAAATGAAGTAGGAGTGGATTTAAGTGTGTGAAATCCTGGGGTGTCTGGGTGGCTCTGTGGGTTAAGCCTCTGCCTTCAGCTCAGGTCATGATCTCAGGGTCCTAGGATGGAGCCCCGCATCAGGCTCTCTGCTCGGCAGGGAGCCTGTTTCCCGCACAGCCCCCACCCAAGCTTGCCTCTCTGCCTGCTTGTGATCTCTCTGTCAAACAAATAAATAAAAATCTTTAAAAAAATAATAACAACTAAAAAAAAAAAGAAAAAAAATGAGTGTGAAATCCTCATCTTCCCTAATAGGCAGGAAGTCAACAGAAACATCTAAAATTCCTAAATCAGCAAATAACAGTAAAAGCGTGTTAAATGCTTATACTATAATTATATTGTAATATAATTATAATATAACTATGAATAAGGAGGCAAATAATGAGAAACAACAGCTAAGAGATCTAAGTGTGGCCCATTCTGGGGAAAAAGATTCTGGAGAGGTGGTCATGCAGTCTTTTCATTTTATGTCAATCACATTATCTGATTTTTTTAAAACTAAATCTATATATTACTTCAATTTTAAAAATTAAATGTTTTTAAGCTCCTTCACCAACTCAAATTTAAATTTTTAACATATATGGAAAACACAAAGTTACCATCATAACTAAATTCATCGTGACAAAAATGTAAATTATTCTTTACTGAGGCAAACCAGCAAACTTAAAAAATCTATTTGTCTGATATATATAGTTCAATGTTAGTATTTGAGTTACCATCCAAAATCAAAATTTCAAATTTCCACCATTTATGTGTTTACTGATAAGCAACAGTCATAGCTTGGCCAGAAAAGAGGAATTAAATTAAAACCTATGGTAGTGATAAACACAGAGATCAGTAAAACAAAAGAGAAAATCCAGAAACAGACCCACTACAGTATAATCAGCTGATTTTTGTCAACAACGCAAAAGCAATTCAATGGAGGAAGGGCTGTTGTTGGAACAAATGGTGCTGGAATAATTGGACATCCACAGGTCAAAAAAACAAAACAAACAAACAAAAAAACCCTGTATCTTAAAAGCTAACTCAAAAAAATCATAAACCTAAGCATATAACATAAGACTCTAAAAGCCTTTCTTTTTATTTTTTTAAGATGTTATTTATTTATTTGAGAGAGAGGGAACACAAGCAAGAGGACGGAAGAGGGAGAAATAGGATTTCTGCCGAGCAGGGAGCCCAACGTGGGGCTTGATCCCAAGACCCTGAGACCATGACCTGAGCCAAAGGCATATGCTTAACTGACTGAGCCACCCAGGCACCCCTAAAACCCTTTTCAGAAGACAACATAGGAGGAAATCTTTGTGACCTGGGGTCAGGAAGTGCTTAGGCATTACACAAGAGCAGTACCCATAAAAGAAAAAGTTGGTAAGTAAGCTTTACCAAAACTGAAAACTTTTGGTTGGTGAAAGACCCTACTAAGAGGATGAAAAGAAAAGCCACAGGCTTAGAGAAAATATTCATAAGTCACACACCCAAAGGACTTGTATCCAGAACATATAAGGAACTCTAAAGTCAACAATAAGAAAACAATCCAATTAGAAAATATGCAAAAGATTTTAACACATCACCAAAGAAAGCATGCAAATGAGAAACACATGAAAAGGTATTCCATCATTATTAGCCATTCAGGGAACCACAAATTAAGACCATGATGACATACTACTACACATCTATTAAAAAAAAAAAACTGACAGTAACAAATACTGCCAAGGATGTACTGAAAGTAGCTCATATGTTGCTAGTGGGAATGGAAAATGGAAGAGTCTCTCTGGAAAATGGTTCAACAGTTTCTTATAAACACAGGGGTGCCTGGGTGGCTCAGTTTGTTGTCTGCCTTCAGCTCAGGTCATGATCCCAGGGTCCTGGAATCAAGCCCGCAAGCAGCCTGCTTCTCCCTCTCTCCCCTGCTTGTGCTCTGTCTCTCACTCACCATCTCTAATAACTAAATGAAATCTTTTAAAATTTTTTTTAAAAAATTAAACCTATACATACTATTGATACCAGCAGCTGTATTCCTGGAATATGATCCCAGAGAAATGAAAACATAGGTTCACACAAAAAACTATACCCAAATGTTCTTTCAACACATGAATGAACAAGCAAACAAAAGTACATCCATATGATGAAATAAAAAGAAGGAACTATCTGATATGCCCAATAACTTGAATAGAACTCGAGGGCATTGTGAGTGAGAAAAGCCCATCCCAAAAGGCCACATACTCAAAATAACAGCAACCCTATGTTTGATGATTATAGTTTATACATAAGTGAATAAACACCAAGAATGATAAAAGGGACAAAAGGGAGGAATCAGGAATATGTACTTTATAGTTATAAGGTACTTCTACTACCCGCAAAGTGATAGAGTGTTATTTGAAAGTGGATTTGGGGGCATCTGGATGGTTCAATGGGTTAAGCGTCCACACCTCCTCTCTGCTCATACACTCTCTGTCTCTCTAGCTCTCTCTTAAATAAATAAAATCTTTAAAAAAAAAAAAAAAAGCGGGGGTGCCTGGGTGGCTCAGTGGGTTAAAGCCTCTGCCTTCAGCTCAGGTCATGATCCCAGGGTCCTGGGATCAAGCCCCACATCGGGCTCTCTGCCCAGCAGGGAGCCTGCTTCCTCTTCTCTCTGCCTGCCTCTCTGCCTAGTTGTGATCTCTGTCTGTCAAATAAATAAATAAATAAATAAATAAATTTTTAAAGGGGGGGGGGCTTGAATTAGTTGTAAATGCATATTGCAAACACAAGGTCAACTTCCAAAAAGTTTTAAAAAGTGTAAGTGACACGCTAAGAAAGGAGAGAAAAAGGATTCATTTATGTGCTGCATTAGAACCACAAAAGGCCGAAAGAGTAGAAGACAAAAACAGGAACAAAAATAAGGGCAATGAACAGAAAACAATAACAAATGTTGGTAGACATTAATACAACTTTATTGCGTATCATTTGAACATCCAGGGTCTAAATTCACCAATTAAAAGAGATTGTCAAAGTGGATCAAAAAAAAAAAAAGAAAAAAGATTCAACTATATGCTGTCCACAAGAAACCCACTTTAAATATAAAAGACACACACAGATTAAAAGAGATGGAGAGAGATATACCATGCTAACACTAATTAAAAGAAAGCAGATGAAGTTATATTAATATTAGACACAACCAACCGCAGAGGAAGGAAACTTACCAGGAGTAAAAAAATGTCATTCTATGCTGATAAGGAATCAACGGTTCCAAGAAGACATGCACCGCCTAACATCGTGGCATCAAAACGCGTGAGGCAAAAAGTAACAGAACTACAAGAGAGAGAGGAATGCCCTATACTGCAGAGGAAAACCTGAGTACCCCTCTCAGAAATGGTCAGTAAGGACCCAGCTGATCTCAACACTATTATCAATCAAAACTGGATCTGACATCTACGGACTACTTCATCCAATGACAGCGGAATACACATTCTCCTCCTGCTCACCTTGAATATTCACCAAAACAGACCACATGCTGGGCCATAAAACACATCCTACCTACTTTAATTTTTTTTAAACAAGCCATGTAGGGGCGCCTGGGTGGCTCAGTGAGCCCCTCATCAGGCTCTCTGCTCCGCGGGGAGCCTGCTTCCTCCTCTCTCTCTGCCTGCCTCTCTGCCTACTTGTGATGTCCGTCTGTCAGATAAATAAATAAAATCTTTAAAAACAAGCCATATAGGTTATTTTTTTAAAGATTTTATTTCTTTATTTGACACAGAGAAAGAAAGATCACAAGTAGGCAGAGAGGCAGGCAGAGGGAGGGAGGAAGCAGGCTCCCTGCTGAGCAGAGAGCCTGATGAGGGGCTCACTGAGCCACCCAGGCGCCCCTACATGGCTGAATCCCAGGACTCTGAGACCATGACCAAAGCTGAAGGCAGAGGCTTAACCCACTAAGCCACCCAGGCGCCCATCCTACCTACTTTAAAAGAAGAGATACCATAAAATGCTTTGAGTGTTCAAAACCAAGAAGCTAGAGAATGAACAATTTAGATGACCTCACGAGGAAATAATCTGATGAACCCAGAATACAGGACATTGTAAAGAACCATCACCCTGGGTTCGCCAAAAAGTCAGTACCACAGTAACTAAAATTGTGTGCATGGGGTGGGGGTCTTTTCTAAACCGAAGGAGACTAAAGGGATACTGTAACAACCAAACATGTATTGAATCTTCAATGAACCCAGGTTTGGAAGAAGGAAAAAAAAAATTATAAAAGACAATCTTGAGACCGAACGTGATATGGACTGAACAGAAGATATTACATGGACATAAGTGAGATAACAATAGCATAATTGAATAGGAAAATGACCTAATCCTTGGGAGATGTGTGCTTAAATATTTGGGGGTGAAGTGTCATCATATCTGCAACTTCCTTTTAAATGGTTCAGAACAAAATAGAGACAGAGCAAACCTGGCAAACAGAGACAAAGGGAACCAAAGCAAACTATTAGGCAATTGCAAATAGTTTAAATATGGATGGAAGAAGTAGGTGTTTATTATACCATTCTCTCTACTTTTCTGTATGTTTGAAACTTAGTAAAATGAGTTTTGGTAGGGGCAACTGGGTGGCTCAGTCAGTTAAATGTCTGCCTTTGGCTCAGGTCATGATCCCAGGGTCCTGGGATGGTGCCCCACATCAAGCTCCCTGCTTAGCAGGGAGTCTGCTTCTCTCTCTCCCACTCCCCCTGCCTGTGTTCCCTCTCTCACTGTGTCTCTCTGTCAAATAAATAAAAATCTTTAAAAAAAAAAAAAAGGTTTTGGCAAACAAAAAAGGCTACACACTATGACTCCATATATGTAACACTCAAGATGACAGAACTCGTGTTGAAACACAGATGGGTGCTTCTAGGCAGGGCACGGAGGGCCAGAGGGCAAAAGGTGATCATAAAGGGAAGCCTGAAGAAGTTCATTGGTGGGAATGGGAAAATTCTGTCTTGACCATGGTGGTGGTGGTTGTTTGAATCTGTACACATTGATAAAATTTTGCAGCGCTATACTCACACAAGGGGAAAAGAATACATGTAAAAACTGGGAAATTTTAAGTATGTTCTGCAGTCTATTGTGTTGTATCAATATTCACTTCCTGATGTAGATAATGTACAACCCATGTATTAACACTGGGGGAGAACTGGTGAAAGGTACATGGGATTTCTCTGTATTATTTTTGCAACTTATGTGTCTATAATCATTGCAAAATAAAAAGTTTTTAAAATCAGCTAAAAAAGTCCAACCCTAATGTCTGATCTATAGGTGCAAGAAAAGGGCCAACAAATCATACTAATGGTACTTTCTGTCACAACTACTAAGTTTATTGTTACATATGAAGTTACTTCAGCACCTATAATATCACATGATAAGATATTAGGATCTCTCTTTTACTTTATTTAGTGTCTTGGGATGCTCTTTTACTTTCCCCAAATAAGTTTCTTCAAATCTTATTCAAAACCAAACCTTTTCAATAAAAGCAAGAGAAATCCTGTGTCGGGGTCCTTTAGGGACTCCCCACTAACTTCAGAACTCGGAGAATACACAGATTTTTAGGCTCAGCCACCTACATAAAGGCGTCGCTATTTCCTTTTGCTCCAAACTTTCCAGTTCTTTTGTCAAATAATCCCTGAAACTCCTGAAAACGCCTCAATGAAATATGTTTTACAAAAACAACAAAAAAGACCTCCACAATTTATTTACAGTCTTCTATATAGTGTATGTAGTTCCTTAAAAGCAATCAGTTAAGGGGCACCTGGGTGGCTCAGTGGGTTAAGCCACTGCCTTCGGCTCAGGTCATGATCTCAGTGTCCTGGGATCGAGTCCCGCATCGGGCTCTCTGCTCAGCAGGGAGCCTGCTTCCCTCTCTCTCTCTCTCTCTGCCTGCCTCTCTGCCTACTTGTGATCTCTCTCTGTCAAATAAATAAATAAATAAATCTTTAAAAAAATATTTAAAAAAAAAAGCAATCAGTTAAAAACAATTTACTTTGTGAATCTAATTAGATATATGAATGAACAAAATTCCATCTCACCTCTCCTAGATAAGCAAAGCAACAATGAGAAACATTATTATCATGGTTTACTAATGAAAATTTAATAAAATAAATTTAATAAAATAAAGTCAGACTTTATTTTTTATTTGCATTTAATTTTTGAATAAGTAATGCACATGATGGAAAACACAGAGTTCACAGGGTATATAATAACGAGTTTCCCATCTCATCTCCTAACCAACCTAGTTTCTCAATTTAGAAAAAATGTTACCAGTTTCTTGGGTATCATTCCTCAGATATGCTGCAGTATATACAAAAACATATTTTTCCCTGTTTACACAGACCACAATACACTGTTCATACCTCTTTCCTTTTTCTAGTTACTAAATATTAGAAATCACTACATTTCTGTATATAAAGTACTTTCTTATTTTTATGACTCTATAACATTCCCGTTTTTAATTTAATAAATCCTATAGTAATGTGCATTTAAGTAGTTTGTGGTCTTTTGCAATTATGAATTCTCCAAAAGGTATCTGGCATGTGAGATATTTCACAGGTGTATGACATTACACGCAGGATAAATTCAGAGAAAGAGAACTGCCGGTCAAAGATTACGTGGGTAGATTATGCCACCTCAAAATACGCCACTTTGGCATTTTGATTATTCTGAGCTATAGGCATTTGAAAAACACCAAATGCAGGGTGAGGTTTTCCCTGAACTCCCTTTAGCTGCCTACAGACATCTCCTCCAAAAGGAACTTCATTTTCGTAAATCCCCTTTTTGAGAGTTTTACCAACCAGGGACTGACTCATCACAGGAAGAAAGACTAGATAGACATGGACACCACACCCAGACACGTAGTTACAAACTATCGCCTTCCCATCTGGTGTTTTGTTGTTTTTTTTTTTTTTTTAAGATTTTATTTATTTATTTGAGAGAGAACGTGAGAGAGAGCATGAGAGGGGAGAAGGTCAGAAGGAAAAGCAGACTCCCCATGGAGCTGGGAGCCCAATACAGGACTCGATCCCAGGACTCCAGGATCATGACCTACCTGAGTCACTCAACCAACTGAGCCACCCAGGCGCCCCTCCCACAAATTTGTTCCTCTAAGGGCTTATTCCTCTTTCCTAAAAACCATTTACTCACCCCTAAGAGGCCTACATCTCCCATCCCCATCCCCATCAGGATGGTACTTAAGTCTGAATTCTATGCCACTCCCTGGGTATCGCCCATGTGTACATGAAACACACATTAGTAAACTTTTGTTTTCTCCTGTTAACCAGCCTTCTATTACAAGGGTCTCAGCTAAGAACTCAGAAGGGCAGAGGGGGTTATGTTTCCTCCCCCACACCACCTAGCTGCCCTCTTTCGAAGCGATCAGCCCGCACTTCTTGCAGCAGGCCTGTTTCTTCACACCACAGCCACCACCCTTCAATCAAACTTTCTGGTCCCCGCCAACTGAGGAGACATAATAGTTTTCAGCACAGTTTTAGCCTGAGTTTTTTTCACTGTGAAAGAGGCCACTGCCTGTTCTTACCCTTTGTCTATTTTCTATTAATTTATAGGAAATAAATTTGATTTTCAAAGCAGCTAGAATAGATCACAAAGTTTTAAAATAAGTTCAGTCCAGGACCACTATGAAACCTTTCTTAAAACAACAATAAGAATAAAGCCTATAAGCTTATCAGGAAAGACTAAACCGAGTATTAAGGAGCAAAACCATGACAGCCAACTGAGCACAAGGTACAATGTGTCCCCTGCTGCTTTTCTTCACCAAACCCTAGAAATCATGCAAAACATTTTGCTTTATTGTAAGTAATTCCACAGCCATGCTCAGAAATTCACAGGAGACCAGAGGTTGTGAGGAATCCCTATAAACTGGAAAACAGCCCGAGACGAACGGAGAAGGGAAATGGCATTCCAAGGCAAGCACAAGAGCCTTCCATCAAGGGCAGCGAGAGTATAAAGCGCAGCTCCAGCCCAGAAGCAGAAGGCTAGGAAAAAAGAGCCCAGAGCAACTGACAGCTAGGACAAGGACAGCCTGTCCCATCACCCTTGCCTCAGCCCTCCCTCCCCTAGGCAGCAAGAAGGTACTATCAACAAGAAGGTACTATCCGCAACAGTTCATGCCAAAGATTCCAAACACAAATACAGATACACACACACACACACACACACTAGCTCACCCACACACTCTACCTGAACGCAATTTACTTAGAACTCCCAAGACCCTTATCAATGAATAAAATGGAATAAAATGGAACTTGAAAAAACCCACAATCCAATCACCTCACCCCCTAAGAGCCTTGTTGCTTTTCCCTCGGGCCATGCATCGGACTCCCTTGGCCTTCAGCTCTTCTTTCTCTCAATTTGTAACCTGTCTCCTGAGTTCACTAGCGGCTTTCATGATAGGACTTTCAGATCTCTCCCAGTCCCAACCTCCCACCAGAATGCCAGTTCTGTCTACATCCCTAAAATACTTAAGACTGTTTTTAACTCAAGGAGAATATATAAATATGTAATTTTATATACATACATATAAATTTAAATATCTATATAAAATCAGTAATTTGGGGGATAACAAGGCTCCTTACGTAAGTCTAGACTAGAAATGAGAAGTGTGCCATCGCTGACACTTTCAGTAATAAACCTTTCAAAGGACCCATCTTTAATGCAGTTTAGTCAAGAACTTGATCTTGACACATAAAAAAAACTCATACAATCCTCCTTTCCAAAACCACTTTCTCCTCTCAACTTCCCACCATCCCCCTCAAGTTCCCACTATGTAAGAACTACTTTGAAACTTTATGTAGTATATATGCCTGCCTCGTGATGTAGATTACTCCTCTGAGACATAAATCAAGCGTCATTAATGCTCCTTCCCTGTCCCTAATTAACTTCCAGCACACTGTTAAAAAAACAAAAGAACAAAAACAAAAAGCAACATGTTGAAATGGCCAAGGTCAAATGAAAACATCTTCAGTATTAATTAGGAATAAAATATGCTAATTAAAATAAGGTACTGGGGCACCTGGGTGGCTCAGTGGGTTGAGCCTCTGCCTTCGGCTCGGGTCATGATCTCAGGGTCCTGGGATCGAGCCCCACATTCGGCTCTCTGCTCAGCAGGGAGCCTGCTTCCCCTCTCTCTGCCTGCCTCTCTGCCTACTTGTGATCTCTGTCAAATAAATAAATAAAATATTTTTAAAAATAAGGTAGCATTTTTACTCATCATATTAGCAAAGGTTAAAAGAAAACAACCGTGATAGCATGAGGGCAATAAAGAAACAGGCACCCATGAGTGTGTAGATATTTGACAATATCAAAATTTTAATTGCATATACTCTTTGTGCCAAGGATTTTATTTTTATAAATTTACCTCAGAGGTAAACTCATACCAGTTAACAACTTCTAGGTATACAGATGTTAATCATCTCATTGCTTGGAACAGCAAAGACATAAAATAACCTAGATGACGGTCATGAATACACTATAAGGTTAAGCACAGAAGGGACCACTGAGTAGCCATGGAAAAGAATTGAGGCAGAATTTATGTGTTGCTGTGTAAAGATATCTTAAATACCTCAAGTAAAAACAAACAAGAAAGACCTCATACAGTAAGACCCCATTCGTTTAAATAAACATGTTCATTCCTACATGCACCCAAGCCACTTCTGAAAGGGGACATAACCAATGGTGCAAGACTAGTTACCTCTGAAGAGTGGGACTGGAAATCTGGAAGGAAGGGACTTTTCACTTTAGTTCTTTAGTATTGCCTGATTCTTTTTTTTTTTTTTATTAACTATAAACATCATAATTTAAAGTAAAAAAAAAAAGAGAGAGAGAGAAAGAGAAAAAAGTTAAATAAATGCACTGTTCTCTGTACCTGCTCTTCCTCAGGAAGGATCTGAACGTGCTTCTAGCTGGTGCCTCCACCTCTACGTGAGAGCTGTGCCAGGACTAACACTTCGTCTTGACCTCTCAGTCAAAACCCAAGCATAGATCTTTACTTACAAGATATTTTAATCCGATGTCCTACTGTTATCATAAATTTAAAAATAGAATTTAACATTTGCCCCCCCCAAAGCAGCAACCTTTCAGAAGTCACGATTTCTATCAATGTTATCAGCACTCTTGCCTCGAGAGATCTCACGCAAGCCCACACTTGTTCCCCAGACACCTACCGCACACTTGCTATAAATGCTGGGTGTTGTGGTGGGGACTGAAAATGCAAATATGAATAAAAGCAGGTCCCTGCCATTAACAAACACAAAGCCAAACAGGCCAATAAATGCTTGTAACACAGGGTAAGCATTACCCTAGAGTTCACTACACACAAGAAGCTCTGGAAGGACACAGGCACATCTGAGGCAGAGGAAACGGTAAGCGCAATGGGGCTTCTTCTTAGCCAGTTTACTTCTGTGTTCTATATGCCAGGAACCAGTCTCAGTTCTTTACAACTGTTGATTTATTTAGTTCTCGTTAACAACTCTTAAAGGTGAACACAATTTCCTCATTTTATTGATGAGGAAACAAAGGCACAGACGGGTTAAATACATTGATTGCCCGACATCCCAGAGACAACAAGTGACAAAGCCAGGATTTCTACCCAGGCAATCTAATTCCCTGATGTGCCTATATGGTTAATTTCCCCATTCCAATCCGGTCCCTCGCCTTTCCCTTTACTAGAGTGACCCTCCAGTGACATCAAGTCCTGTAGGGCAGTGAAAAGTAGAGCAATACAGTCAGTATTTTAGGAACTTTGTATGGCAACAGATGACTTCGCACAGCGAGCATTTCATTGTGTATATAATGGTCGAATTAGTCTGCTGTACTCCTGACACTCATGCATTGTATGTTAACTATACTTCAGTCAAAAATTAAAATTAAAAAAATCCTGTGGTTCTTCGACAGCAACCACAATTTTACATATCATCTTTTAAATCTACCTCTTCCTCTGTATTGCCCCGCCCCTACGCTAGGCCAGGCTCCTGCAATCCCATGTGACCTAGTGCAACAGTATCTGATTTCTCTGTCTCCCCCTCTTCTGGATTCACTCTGCACCCTCCAGGACTGCACGAATCCTTAAAAGGAAATTCCGTCCAACGCTACGATTAAGACCAAAGGTTCTTAGTGTGAGACAGACCCTAATAAGTCTGTGTAGAGTCAGGATGAATCTCTGTTTCACGACTTAAAAACACCACTGTGTAATGGGGGGGAAAAGTACTTAAAACCCATAAGATTTTCGGAGGCTGAAGCAGGATGAGGCAGCACGCAAAGCACTCAGGAAGGGACCTGGCAGAGCAGGCCTAGACAAATAAAGGTCCAATATCATAGATCTTTATTTTTAGCAAAATCACCACTTCCATCACTTCACTCTCCAGCTCAAAAACATTCAATGATTCCTCATTGCTTGAAAAACAGAGGACAGCATTGACATTCAAGACCCTCTAGTCTGAAAGCTCACTTTCCAATTTATTTCCAATGACGTTCCAAACCAGTACTTCCGAAACTTAAACATACATAAGAACATCTGAGGAGCATACGGTTAAAAAATGCAAATGCCTGGGGATGCCTGGGTGGCTCAGTCAGTTAAGCATCTGCCTTCGGCTCAGGGCATGATCCCAGGGTTCTGGGATCAAGCCCCACATTGGGCTCCCTGATCAGCAGGAAGCTTGCTTCTCTCTCTCCCACTCCCCCGCTTGTGTTCCCTCTCTCACTGTGTGTGTGTGGCTCTCTGTCAAATAAATAAATAAATTAAATCTCTAAAAGAATAAAATAAAAAATAAAAAATTATTTTTAAGAATGCAAATGCCTGGGGGCACCTGGGTGGCTCAGTCAGTTGAGACTCTGACTCTTGATTTCAGTTCAGATCATGACCTCAGTGTCACTGGATCAAGCCCCATGTCAGGCTCTGAGCCCAGCAGGGAGTCAGCTTGAGATTCTCTCTCCCTCTCCCCCTCCCCACCCCACACTCTCATGCTCTAGCATGCTCAGGCATGCACGCGCACTCTCAGATAAGTAAATCTTGGGGGAAAAAAAAAAGCAAATGCCTGGGTACCAAAAATTCAGAATGCTGAAGTAGGGCCCATGCATCAGCATTTTCTAAAACGCATTCATACTGATTTGGATACAAGTAGCCTATAACCTCAGTTTGCAAGTAAGTGTCATAGCAAGGTAAAAGCAGGCAGTCTTCTCAAACGTCCACCCCGCGTATCCACACCTCTGCTCCTGCCATTCATACCACATCTGATCCACGGCACCTTCCACCCTATTCACTAAGCATAGAAGGGGCTCTGCTCTCTCCTTGCTCTGAAATCCTAAGCACTCTGTCTCCACCACTCACTTCAGAATCCTTCCAGTAACACCTGGTTTGCTGTCTGACTCCCATACTGCTACTTAACTTTTCATGTTATTTCCCCAAGTCAATTTTACCATCATGGACGAAAGCAATACCCTAACAGGAAATGATATGCTCAATATTTTATATTTAATTTAAGAAATATTTGATAGACATGTAAAATTAAATCTCCTCTTTTATGTGTACTGACTTGCTGACTCATGACTCAATGTGCCTTAAATGGAAAGTAAACATTAATGAAACTGAAAAATCCATAACCAAATTCCATAACCAAGTTCTGTCCTAACACCCTCAAAATATGCAAATGATACCCTACCGTATTTTGTCCCAACTCAGGCTGAGAATCCATTAATCATAACTTATATTCCAGAATCTCCTGCTTCCTGAGAAAGGAAAAAAAAAAAAAAAATACACATGCCCCTCATTTGTACTCGAGACTTTAAGGTGAAAGCTCACAGTTGAAACAGGAGACTAGAAAAATAGTGGGCAATGGTTACTAGCCAAAGGACATGTTAAATGCACAGGTGCCATTAGTCCACCAAGTAATGGAACATTCTCTAAAAGGTTACTATGTTCCACATGCTATATTAAGTACCCTGGGGTACTCCACTCCATCAAAATGGGAGTCATGAGGGACATCTGGGTGGCTCAGTTGGTTAAGCAGCTGCCTTCAGCTCAGGTCATGACCCCAGCGTCCTGGGATCGAGTCCCACATCAGGCTCCTTGCTCGGCAGGGAGCCTGCTTCTCCCTCTGCCTCTGCCTGCCTCTGTCTGCTTGTACTCACTCTCGCTCCTCTCTCTCTCTGACAAATAAATAAATAAAATCTTTAAAAAAAAAAAAATGGGAGTCACGAGAATAAAAAGATTAAGCTCTCAAAGATCAGAGGAGGTGTGGAAGACGGAAAAGTGACGGGTAGGAACTGACCTGGCAGAGCTGAGGAAGCCCCAGTGTGCCTGCTAAAGGGGACCTGAACAAGAGGCAAGCCAGCCCACCTCATGGAGCCGCAGGAAAGCCAACAAGCTGGAGAAAAGCATCATAAAGACAGGAGCAAGGTGCAGAGCTAAATAAAGTAAGTGGGCCCCACCAACCCCCTCCTCCCCCCGCAACAGAAACCACGTGTGTGCTCTCTGGAGAAATGTGACTAGAGACACTCTGGCCTCCAGAGCCCAGGATGGGAGGGTGATGAGGAGGAGGATGAAAACAGGAGACTCAAGTTCAGGTGTGCTTGCTGCAGGCACATGGTGGGCTTCCCCGCCTCCAAAACAGGGGACTGGAGGCGTCTTCTTGAGAGAAGCTGAAGGGGCACCCAGGGAAAAGTTCACAATATTTGGGATCCCCCTCATTTCAAAAGCTGCCCTGCCACCCCCAGCAATGCCCACCACTCAAGAAAATCCACTCACACAAACCGCTTCAATCTTAAATACAAGTGAACAAGCAAAAATCACTGGACTTGTGAGGAAAGCCTACAGCACTAATCATAGAAACCAAAATATACCAAAGAAAGGAACTCTCAGATACTCCAAAGAGGCTTCTCAGAAAAAAAATTAAAAAATAAGACAGCCTCAGAGAGGTAAAGCAGTAACAATAATAAATGCAAACATTTATTTAGCACCTACTATTCCCCAGGCACTATTCAATCCTTTACACATGTTAACTCATCTATACCTGAGGTAGTATTGTCATCTTCTCATTGTGTAGATCATGGGTCAGCAAATCACAACCCAAGGGGCCAAATCCAGCCTGCTGTCCGAAGAATGATTTTTACATTTTTAAACAACTGTGGGGGCGGGGGGGGGATATGCTGTGACATGTGGAAATCACATAAAATTAAAAAGCCAGTGTCCATAATTAAAGTTTTACTGGAACACAGCTATGTTCAATTGTTCACGTACTGCCTGTAGCTGCTTTAATGATACAACAGCAGGGCTGAGTAGTTACTACAGAGACCAGATGTGATGTTCTCATGCCTTTATGCTGATCACCACACTACAAATCTCTGCAGACAGAAGTCGGCATTTCAAGTGTCTTGCATGTTGCAACGCTTATTACCAGTGATATCTGTCATGCGGAAACAAGAAAAGAAGTAGACTTTGATGTCAAGCCTTTAGCAGAGCATAGATCATTTTTTAAAAAATCTGATGAAATGTCAAAGCGTCGTGTCTGTTATGTAACAGCATCGTACTTGTACCAGAATACCATACAGGAAGACATGACCAGCTAAGCACTCATCACAACAGACTGACAGGCCTACCACGGAGCACGACCAGGAGAGCTAACAAATCTAAAACATGACATTTCATCACAGCAGAGTGTCTTCCCATCAACAAAGGATAAAACTGAGACTGCAACCAAAGTAAAGAAAGTTCCGAATGGCTCACGTGTTAACCAAACAAGAAAAGTCACAGACCAATCACGAGTAAACTAAACCGTGTTTGATTACAGCAAAGAAATGTGTCCAGAAAAAGTAAACACCTTTCAGACCAGTTATTCAGTGAAAATAGCTGTTTAGAGAGCAGTCTGTATGCAACAATTACAGCTCAGAATATTTCGCCCCAGAATGGAGAAAAATACTAATTCAGTACAACCTGAAGTAGAATCTGCTAAGACACGTAATAACTGATGGTGGTAAAAATGCATGTGAAACTGGGCGCCTGGGCGGCTCAGTGGGTTAAAGCCTCTGCCTTCGGCTCAGGTCATGATCTCAGAGTCCGGGGATCGAGTCCTGCATCAGGCTCTCTGCTTAGCAGGGAGCCTGCTTCCCTCCCGGCCTCTGCCTGCCTCTGTGCCTACTTGTGATCTCTTTCTGTCAAATAAATAAATAAAATCTTTAAAAAAAAGAGGCATGTGGATGGATAAATTAACAAACCTTGTGGAAATGCAAGGTGTCTAAAACCTACTCGTTATTCACTGTATAATCAATGAGCAGGTAGGTGGCAAAAAATACCTGAATCTACCACATTACTGAACCAGTTACAACAGTTAACTTCATTAATTTCATGAACTTTACCGCCATCAGTTCTATGAAAATTCCATCAGAAATAGAAGCTGGGGGCGCCTGGGTGGCTCAGTGGGTTAAGCCGCTGCCTTCGGCTCAGGTCATGATCTCAGGGTCCTGGGATCGAGTCCCACATCAGGCTCTCTGCTCCGCAGGGAGCCTGCTTCCTCCTCTCTCTCTCTCTGCCTGCCTCTCTGCCTACTTGTGATCTCTCTCTGTCAAATAAATAAATAAAAATCTTTAAAAGAAATAGAAGCTGAAAATCCCGATTCTGTCCTGGCTTAGCCAGGGTACAGTTATTATGAAAATTTTTCAAGCTCAGAGATGAGAACGAAATTTTTCTGAAGAACCTCGCTCAGTCACTGTTACTGAACACTAAATGGCTTTGAAAATTCATTTTTGCTGCAGATTTGCTCATATTTATCGGTGAATTCAACCTAAAATTAAAAGGCCAGTAATACTTCCACATAAAATTTGCACTGAGGTAGTCATTTCACAGGACAACTGACACTGAGTCGCAAGTGATGTTGGGCTGCCTTACACGCTCAGCATGCTATAAAAAATTAAAATGAGATGCGAGATCTCCAATGCCACACAAATATGTAATAAATGCATTTTCCAAAATCAAACTACATTTCCAGCATTTTTCAGACCTCAATACAAGTTCCACATTTCAAAAACCATTTAACTGTGCGACAAGAAGCTTCTACCTAACCCTCAACTGGAAGAGATGAGTGATCAATGTGATGATTTGCTAAAAGGTTATTATCAAAAAAAGAATCTAGCAGAATTCTATAGATACTTTCCAAGTAATAATATGCTCCGCTAAAACCCTATGTTCATGGACTGACATCAGTATTTGGAGGTACCATGTAAAAAGATACTGTCAAAGTAAAATACAAAAAAATCTCATTACAAACCAACATTAAATATGATCATTTGTGATCAATATTGACTACTGAGGTTTAAAGTTGTTACACCCTCAGGCGCCTGGGTGGCTCAGTGGGTTAAGCCTCCGCCTTCGGCTCAGGTCATGATCTCAGGGTCCTGGGATGGAGCCCACACTGGGTTTTCTGCTCAGCAGGGAGCCTGCTTCCCCCCCTCTCTCTGCCTGCCTCTCTGCCTACTTGTGATCTCTGTCAAATAAATAAATAAAATCTTTAAAGTTAGTATACCCTGTTAGACAAAATGTTATCCCCTTCTTCCAAAAAGAGATCATTCTTCTCAGTAGCAAAACCTATTACAAAATAAATTATCAACCATTATTCGTATTGTATTTTGAATTTCATCAGTAAAGAACTTGTGAAAAATTTTCCTCTCCCATTACATAAGTACCTGTATAACAGCCTTCATTTTGCCTTTTGGCCTATGAAGCCCAAAATATTTACAATCTGGCCCTTTACACAAATATCTGCCAACTCTTGGGCTAGACAAATAAACTGAGGCAAAGAAAGATTAAGTGACTTGCTCCAGACTACAGTTAGAAAGTGGCATACCAGGGTTCACACCTAGGCAGGCTGGGTACAGAAACCACTAGGCCACATTGCTTCCATGAATCAAGAACAAGATGTCACAGAAAAGGAAACAGCTGAAGGACAAGAAAGGATACCTGACAAGCCCTTTAAAAAACTGGACAGAGACAAGATAAGATCAAAGAAACTTCCGTAATAAAGAACAAGAGACAAACATGGAAAATGTTAGTAACAGGAACTCCAAAAACAGAAGAGTGTTAAGTCAAGACACTGCCCAGCTGGGTGTGAATGCCCACCTCACACGCACACCAGAAAGCCAGGAGGCCTCTGGGACAGGAACCAAACAACTCTACGCTCATGGCAACAGCAGCAGCCACAGCAA
This sequence comes from Mustela putorius furo, assembly GCF_011764305.1. Lineage (NCBI taxonomy): Eukaryota > Metazoa > Chordata > Mammalia > Carnivora > Mustelidae > Mustela > Mustela putorius. The sequence goes on from NW_025422010.1 coordinate 42,332,213, forward strand.
CATCCTGCATCGGTTTCCTGGGCCCCAGTCCCCACAGGCCCTTCACAGTATTTGGTAAAAATCAGTACTATGTTCATGAAAAAATACGCAAATGGGGGTGGGGCGCAGGGAACCCAGGTAGATTACGGGGCTCAGCAGTGAGCAGTATTTATGTACTCCTAGCAAGGTAAACACTGAGCACTAAATTAGCCAAGAATTCTCATGTCTCTCTACTAGAAGGTCTGGAAGGGAGGGGAGGAAGAGGAAGAGCACCTCATCTACCATAACAAGGAGTCAACAGGTGTCAGCCACAATGGATAAATCGAAAAACAGCCACTGAGCCATATGACGTATACACATGGTTAAGGGTGGTTGACTCTGGGAACTAGACTACAAAGGACAGGGAAGACAGGGTATGGCTCATTTTTTATAATATGCCTTCTGATATTATTTATCTTTTCTAAAACACAAGCATTACTTTAAGTAGAAAATTAACTCTTAAACAAATTAGAGAGAAAGTGCTTTACTATCCACTATCATGATCACTGATTCACATAAACAACTCAATGTGCAAATACCAAAGAGCAGTGCAGGGTTGAAAACACAAACTAGCATTACCCAAGCTCTATCCCATCATCCTTATGTAAACACAGGGGGTCTGTCATTATTGCCTGAGAGCCCACTGTGTAGCCAGCATGATGCTAAGTGCCAAGATTGCAAATATGAAGAATGGAATTTATTTACAGTTGAGTATAAGATACAGCTAAATCAACATGAAATTGTAATACAGCAACTATTCAAGACTCAGTGAAAGCTTCCCAGAGGTCAGACCACAAAAGCTAAGACCTGAAGGATAAGAAGGATTGGCCTACTTGGGTGTGGGGTTCAGAAAATTGTCCAAGCAAAGAGAACACTAGGTATAAAAGGCCTCAAGTGAAGACAAAAACAGGCAAGGGTCCATTTAAGGAAGAGAAAGAAGTTCAACAAGGCTGGAGTAGGGAGGGAATCAGAGTGGAAGCAAAAAAGGCCAGAGCGCAAGCTGATGCTTGATGCTTTACAACAGGAAGACTTCCTAATGGGCTTCTACTTTGCCCACTGGAACTGTAAGAGCACACCCAACCCTGAGGCTTGTAGATCAGAGAACTCTTCCACTATACACTGATGATTTCAAAATATTTAAGTCCAGTGCAGAATGTTCTTGAGGGTACCAGACCATTTATCTAATTGCATGCCACGCATCACCATCCGGACCCAGAAATCAAGGACCACACCCTAAGGATGACAGAGTAAGAAACCCAGTCCCCTGTGACACTGGAGCCACCACACCAGCCCTGGATTGTCAACCTGGACTTTTACATGAGAAACAAACATGTTTAAGCTATTATTCAATCAAGTGTCTGTTACCCCCGGCCAAACCTAATCTTAACTGAAGCAGGAGGCTTTAAAAGTGTTCCAAGGTGGGGTGCCTGGGTGGCTTAGTCGGTTAAGCATCTGACTCTTGGTTTCAGCTTAGGTCATGATTTCGGGGTCGTGAAATCAAGCCCTGAGTCAGGCTCGGCACTAAGTACGAAGTCGGCTTAAGATCCCCTCTCCTCCTCTGTCCCTCCCTCTGATCCCCTGCACGCTCGTTCTCTCACTCTCTAAAATAAATGAATAAATCTCTTTAAAAAAAAAAGGTATTCTAAGGCGAAGGGTTACAAGAGATATTCTGAAAGAATTGTTAAGATTCAGTGACTGAACCAATCTAAAAAAGAAATTATCAGCCACATGACATACAAAATGTACACTGTTTAATTCTTCCAGTGTCTTTATTGAATTAACAGCCACTTTTAGTGTCTGCATTTGTATTTTCTTATTTATTTTAGAGCAAGTGTGGTGTGTGCTCGCTGGGGGAGGGGCAGAGGCAGAGGGAAAGAATCCCAAGCAGACTCCACACTGAGCCTGGAGCCCAACGAGGGGCTCAATCTCACGACCCTGAAAGCATGACCTGAGATAAAACCAAAAGCCAGATGCCTAACCAAATGAGCTACCCAGGTGCCCAGCATTGTCTGTAAGTTGAGATAGAAGTGACATGTAGCACTATATTAGTTTCTGGTGTACAACATTACAGTTCCCTAGGTCTATATTGCAAAATCGTCACAATTAAGTCTAATTAATATCCATCACCATACATAATTACAATTTTTTCTGATGATGAAAACTTAAAAGATCTACTGTTAGCAACTTTCAAATATATAATAAGTATTAACTACAGTCTCCATGCTGCACATTACTCCCCCAACCCATGACTTAAAATTACACGTTTATACCTTTTGAGCACCTTTACCCATTTTGTCCACACACCCAGCCCCACCCCAACCCCACAACCCTGGCCTGATGTCTGCATATTTAAAGAATATGATAAAAATTAGATAAGATCAAAAAGTACCAACCAAACTTCCTGAAAGGAATGAATAAAAAAAAAAAATTCTGTTAATAAGACCTATTTGTAAAGCTGTTCTCAACCCTACTAGCTTAGGCTATTTTGACTAGTGATAATAATAAATAAATAATAATAATAAATAAATAATAATAAATAATAATAATAATTAATAAATAAATAATAAAAAAGTAACAGATGGATAATTTACACACTGTTTACATGCAGTTTTTAAGTAGAAGTTCAGAGCATTAGCTCCACGAAGAACCTTCTAAGGGGAAACGAGTTGAGAGGCAGGAGCAGACAGCAAACAATTCGCCTTACACTTAATTAAGAAGTGGTACACTGAAACACACCACCATCACAGCCAGGACCTTCACACCCGGACATGGTCAAGGCCTTGAGAGCTAAGGTGGAATGCACAAACTCCTCAGGAAGTAGGATACCAGACTAGAGGACTTAACCTTAAGTCCTCTGTACCTCCCAGACTCAGTCTTCTCTTGGTCCTGGGAAAGAAAGAGCAGCAACAGCCATCAGGCCCCTTACCTGTTCAGGCTCACAGCCCTTTTCAACCAAGTCACAGAAAGAAAAGTTGAGAAGGAGCCTCAACTCGAAGTCTTTCTGGAGCTCATTCTTCCTGCATATTTTCTCACTTTAAGAGTCTTTCTGGGGGCGCTTGGTGATTCAGTCAGTTAAGCATCCAGCTCTTGATTTCGGCTCAGGTCATGATCTCAAGAGTTGTGAAAGTGAGCCCCCACGTCAAATTCTGCACTGAGCGTGGAGCCTGCTTGAGGTTTTCTCTCTCTCTCTCTTTCTCTCTCTCTCTCTCTCCCACTGACCCTCCCGGCAACTCCCTCTCTCCAAAAACGAAAAAGTCTTCCTGTTGGATTGGGGGTGCCTCGACCACCCCCGGGACAGAGACTTCTCAATGGGAGCACAGGAGCCATCACTACCCCAGACTGTCCTATGACTTCAAGAAGCTGCTGAGCATTACATACGCTCTGATTACAAGTATACAGTACTTAAAAAACGTAAATACAAGGAGACCAAATCTAATACAGAAAGACTTTACACATTGCTTTAATGCTTAAATCACTTTTAAAGGTTTCATTTTACCAAAACCTATACTGCAAGCACACAGGAACTTCTTATGTTGGTCAAAGTCACTGAAAAGGAAAACGAAGTGGTCCTCTCTATTGCTAACCATTCCCATTACCTAAAGTGAAAGACAACACACTGAATTTGTAGCAATAAAGGAAGCCAACTCAAGGAATCAAGGCTCAGCAAAATGTCCCGTAACACACTATGGTAGGCAGAACAATAGCCCCCAAAGATGTCCATATCCTCATCAGTGGAACCCGTGATTGTTAGCTTACCTGGCAGAGGGGATTTTGCAGCTATAATTAAGTTAAGAACCTTAGGATGGGGGAAATTCTCCTAAATTATCCAGGTGGGCCTGATCTAATCACACGGGTCCTTAACCTTTCCCAGCTATGATCAGAGACCTACTACAGAATGGGCGAAGAGATGCAATATTGCTGGCTTTGAAGAGGAAGCCCAAGGGAGGCGAGCCAAGGAATACCGGTAGCTGGAAGAAACAAGCATACAGATTCTCCCCTACAAACCTCTAGAAAAGAACACAGCGTTGCAGACACACTGATTTTAGCCAAGTAAGACCCATTTTGGACTTCAAAATACAGAACTTAAAAATAATGTGTGTTGTTTTCAGACACTAAATTTGTGGTAACATATTACAATAAGCATAGAAAACTAATATATGCATGGGGCCTGGGTGGCTCAGTCAGTCAAGTGTCATAACTTCAGGGTCCTGGAATCAAGCCCCACTTAGGGCTCTGTGCTCAGCGCCAAGTCTATTTGTCCCTTTCGCTCTCCCTCTGTCCTTCCTCCCCCTACCTCATGCCCTCTCTAAAATAAAATCTTAAAAAAAGAAAAGAAAAGAAAACTAATACACAGTAAACTTGTAACAATATGTGAAAGTATCTAAAAAGTGTAATCAAATTGCCCAAATATTTAGAGCAATGAGACATACGTTATTAGTGCATGTATATTTCACTTTTTAAAATTTGCACAGGTATTTCACTTCTATTTTTCTCCTGCTCTCCTGCTGCTCCTGCTCTCATGAAAACTCCATCACTTAAAATGCCAGCCAAAGTGACAATTCTTTGAACTTTCTGTAGAAGGATGAACCATATCAACCAAGAAAATAAGAGGATAACAGGAAAAAAAAATCAGGAAACAATTATACCATGTTTTTTAGAGAGTCAAACATCAAAGTGTTTGCACTATGTAATTTCCTTGTACCAAATGGATGTTACATTTTAAAAAATAAGTCCTTCTAGGGACGTGTGGGTGGCTAGTGGGTTGAGCCTCTGCCTTCAACTGGGTCATGATCTCAGGGTCCTGCGATCAAGCCCCGCATCAGGCTCTCTGCTCGGCAGGGAGCCTGCTTCCCCCCACTCCTGCTTCCCTCTCTGCCAATTTGTGATCTCTGTCAAATAAATAAATAAAATATTTTAAAAAATAAATAAAAAATAAGTCCTTCTAAATATTGATATTAAGAGCTTACTATTAATTTTTCTATATGTGATAATGGTAATGTGGACATATTAAGAAGAGAGTGAATCAACCTTCTACAGATATACACTCAAATATTTACAAATGAAATGATATGCCTATGGTCTGCTTTAAAATAGCTGGGAGTGGGGATAGGAATGGATAAGGAAGATGAAAGTAAATGAGCCTGAGTTACTAATCATCGAAGCTGGGTAATGGGTACATGGGCGATATTAAATTATTTCAATGTTTAAGCTTTTCTGTATTTAAAAGTTACATAAACAAAGTCCCTGGACTCTCTCATAATACAGACTCAATATATTTAACAGTTGAATCTCCTTCTCGTGACATTGCCCCCCTCAACTCTCTGCCACTCAAGCCACCTGCAATTTATAGTTCAATCGATTATTTTTTAAAATCAATTATTCTTAAGTCCCCAACTCATTTTACCCTATTAACCTTAAAAGTTTCGCCAAATCACTTAACCTCTAAGAGCCTGTTCTTCATCTACAGAATGGCAATATTTATACTTGGTCACTCTGAGATGCCAAGAGATAATCTAAGATAAAAATTACAAAAAAGAATGATCATTCTAGAAATCTATATTCACAAATTTCATGCTCAGGAACAACCATTCCCCTACTCCTATAGATCTCTTCCCTCCACCTCCAGTTTCGTTCTGGCGCCCTCCACCATCAGACCAAAGGCCTGGGATCCTCTCTGCGATAACACTCCCCTCCACGGAGTCCATCCCCCATGTTTTCACAGCAGCTTCTCTCTACACGCCTCTCCCTCCAACCTCCCGCCTCCCCTTCAGGGGTCCCACTCCATGTACACCCCTATTCTGTTCATTCTGTGTACCCCATTGCCGGCCCTATCACAATCACCCCAACATTCCTCTACCCCCGTTCAGTACTTCCTGCTATCAGCTTGATCACCCACTACTACCACCAGCTCTCAAACATCTGGGCTAACTTCCCACCCTTTCGGTTAAAACACAACTGCCAGGTGTCAGGAAGTGGGAATGGGGGGAAATAAAGAGAGACTGTTAATGAATATGAATTTCTTTTTGCGCGATAAAAATGCTGTGGAATTAAGACAGTTGCACAACCCTGAGAATATGCTAAAAACTACGGAGTTATACTTTAATTGTACTTTTAAAGGGTGAGTTTTACGGTCTGTGAACTACTTCTCCAGAACAATGTATACCTCAAGAAGGAACGAAAAGGAAAGAAAGATCAACACTGCTGCTCACCCTGCCCATTACACGCCCATTTGTCAGATCCACATCGCCCCATCTCCCGAAGCCTCTATCTACCTGCTCTTCAGTATCCCCCCAACTCTTAACACTAGACTCGGACAGAGGTCCCTCTCATTCTTGACTAACACACTCCCTCACCCTTTAAGTGCCCACTGTGCCCTGAAAGGGGGCGGGGGGAAGATGCGGGCGGCTCTCGGGGCCCAGGCACAACCCCTCCACGGTGGCCCAGTCCCCCACGGGCAGGAAAGGACCCTCTCCCCCGTGCCAGCGGAGCTGTCCCGACGACGGGATGCGTCCGCGATCCCGCTCGGACAAGGGGCTGGGGGGGGGGCCCCGCCAGGCTTCTAGGGCCGCTCCGCTGGGGGCGGCGCCACAGCCCACCTGTCTCAGCCGCAGGGCAGATCCGCTTCTAGCTCCACCGACACACGAGTTGGTGGCCAGGGGTGATCGGAAGAAACCGCCGTCGCCGCCGCAGCCAGGGTGGTGCACGCCGGCTCAGGCCTTCATGATTCCACGTCTCTGCGGCTCCGGCTTCAGCTCCGGCTCGACTCCGGCTCGGCTCCCGCCCCGGCCGCGTCCGTGCGGAGGCCTGGAGGCGGGGAGAGAAGAGGGAAGCGGCAGAGAACGCCGCTGGGGACCGAACGGCCGGGCGCGCTCCGGCGGACGATCACGTGGCGCGCGGCGCGCAGACTTCTGGGAAATGTAGTCCTTCAGACGTTGGGCGTTCCTCCACCCTCTTAGCGCATCCAGGGCAACGGCAAAGCCACGTGGCAAATTCGAGAAGCGGCTAATCCCTCTTACAGATCGCTGGATCGCAAGCACCACACTAGTGGTGTGACTTAGCTTTGTTAAGGCCCCTGTTTTTTCCAACTGGGATAACCATCCCAAAGTCAGGAGTTCCGTGTCGGGCTCTGAAGAGTTGGAAAAAGGAAAATCATTTATCTTGGGGGTATTATTATTTTTTATCTCTATCTTTATTCTTTGCAAACCCTTGTGTCCAGAGCTGACTTCCAGAAAATAATTTTTAATGAAGGCAGGTAGTAGATCTATAACTAACTGCACCATTTACAGAAAGGGCAGGTCTCATAGGAAAGAGTATCAATACAGTGCAGTTCCCAAAAAATGAAATTCGAAGTGAAATGAGACTGTTACCAGACTGACAAACGTCCTTGAGTTTTTCCCATCAGCTTCCTCTTCTTAAATAAATGCAAGATGATGATAATTCTTCTCATATAGGACTATTGCCGAATCAATAACAATAATTAACAAGTCCCATTATGTTGTTTTCTATGTGCGGTACATTGTTGTTTCTCCAAATAACACCGAGATAGATATCACTATTACTTCTGTTTTACAGTGTGTCAAATGCACTCTGAGAAGTACCATACAGATCTTCTATGTACTTTTCTGTCATCTGTTGCCAATAAATTCCCCGAGTTTACAGATTATTTCAGGAAAACACACTAAAACACAAAGTACCTGAGAGCCTAGCTAAGAAGAGGTGGGCACTACTATGTAGCCATTGTAAAGGATACTAAGGATACCCGCTCATGATATACCCAGCGGAAACAATATGTATAGTATCCAATTTTCATAAATGAATTATGTTTATGTTTACTGTATATGTATATACACACACAGTGGGGGGGAAGGCTAAAAGAATATTAACAATTATAAACTTTGAGGAATGAGATCTCGTGTAATTAAATTCCGTTTTTCCCTGTTTCCTATTTTTCCTGCAATGAATATGTGTTACATCTATAGTTTTATAATTTTTATTTTTAAATTTTAGCAAAAAGAGAGGCCCCCAAACCAAACTCAAAGTACTTAATATTTTTGCCTATACCAAGAATTACACCCTCTAGCTACCCCAAAATGATCTAGAAATAAATGTGAACCTCTCTTCAGAACTAGCTTTATAGACCAAGAAGCAACTTATCCTACTTTGAGGCAAACTTGTTATTAAAATTTAATGTCCCCTCTTTTTAATATTTTTTGGATAGCTTGAAATAAAAAGGGTCTTACCAGTGTTCCTTGGTAAATGTTATAATACTGCTAGGCAATCATCATAAATCAGAGTGTTAAATTAGGAATGGTTTTCCCAATGTATGAACCATGAGTTGGGTAGCAATCTTTCACAAACGTAATGTGAAAGTATTAAGCACATGTAATGTGCTAAGTATTATCTTTTGTCACCATCTCTCAACACTGCCAGAACCACTGTCATTGATAACTTTGACCAACTTGATTACATCAGTGTCAGGTTAGTGCAGAAACACTAGCAGGAAAGACATGAAAACCTACTAAATGCAACTGGGTGTCCTGGTTGGATCCTAGAATCCAAAAAAGGCAATAGTGGGAAAACTTATGAAATCCAAATGAAGTCTGGAGTTTAGTTAAGGGTGCTGTACCAATGTTAATTTCCTAATTTTGACAAATGTGTTACTGTTATTATGCAAGATACTAACATTAAAAGAAACTGGGTGAAGGATATATAGGAACTCTGTGCTTTGCAACTCTTGTGTAAATCTAAAATTATTGCATGTGGTAGGCAGAATAATGGTCTCCCTGAAGACATCCACATCTTAATCCCCAAAACCTATGAGTTTGTTTGGTTACATAGCAAAGGGTTAAGATAACAGTAGTTTACTAATCAGATGACTTTCAAATAGGGAGACTATCTAGCGTTATCAGGGCGGGCCTAATGTAATCACAAAAGTGAAAAGTAAGAGGAAGTCAAGAGAGTCCTATATATGGCTCTGCAGATGTACAAGTCTCTGCCCTCAACAAGGAGTCTGCTTGAGATTCTCTCTCTCCCTCTGTCCCTCCCCCATTCCTGCTCATGCACTCTCACTCTTTCTAAAATAAATAAATACATCTTTAAAATAAATAAATATGGCTCTGTAAGAAGATGAAGTGATGTAGTGTGAGGACGAGACATTGCTGATTTTGAAGATGGCAAGACCCTGGGAACATATGCAGTGGCTTCTAGAAGCTGAAAAAGATCAGGAAACAGATTATATCCCCTAGAGCTTCCAGAAGGGAACCCAGTCTTACCAATACCTTGATTTTAACTCGGTGAGAATTGTGTCAGATTTCTGACCTCCAGAACTATGAGATTATAAATGTGTGTGGTGCTAAGCCACTAAATCCATGGTAACTTATTATAGCAGCAAATGCAAAATGAATACATTCAAAAATGTGAAGTTTAATTAAGAAACAAAACTTCCAAATGACTGTTTCTTTTCCCAACACATTTTCAATCTCATACTGTACCAGTATTTATCCTACTTAGAAAGTAACCATAAAGCAGAAAATGTACAAAGAAAAGATCCTTTGCTTTGGAAAGCATATATATTTTGCAGCAGCAGACCTATACCTTGCCAGTACATTTTGGTTAGACTATGATGAAAATCAACTATACCCAGAAATATGTTGGGTTCCCCAGGAAAGCCAGTCAGGCAGTGAAATATCCAGTGAGTTATTGGAAAAATTATGGTGTCTGAAATTGCAGTCCTACATAACCTCTTCATGACCCTCCTTACTCAGAGACTTTCCAGAGACATACTTAGAAGGAAGACTCGTGTTTCTGATTGACGACATCCTTTGGCTCAATCATTCAGCACATATTTATTTAGCAATTCTCTGTGCATTGTGCTTTAGACCTGAGCCTGACCTCAAAAGTTTAAAGTCTAGTAGACCAGGCAGGCATTATACAATTAAAAATTGGGTTAAATTGCCAAGAAGGACAAGATTATTCAGCACAGCGTGGTATCCAATCCCAAAGGAACAGCTTTTTGAGAAATAAATGCGAAAATAAATCACCTGGGACTGCCAGGATCAGAATTTTCATCGACATCTTAATAACAAGATTTACATCTGCAAAACTGAACTTTCCTTTGGTATTAAAACAAACAAACACAGAGTGGATCTAAATCAACAAGAAGATTGGGTGGCTCAGTCAGTTGGCGCATTTGTCTTCAGCTCAGGTCATGATTGCAGGGTCCTGGGATGAAGTCACGTGTTGCTTTGGTCTTCCTGATTGGCAGGAAGTCTGCTTCTCTCTTTCCTTCTGCCTCTCCTACTGGTGCGCTCTCTTTCGCTCTCTCTTGTGTTTAACTCTCCCCCATCTTTCAGATAAATTTTAAAAATACATAAATAAATCAACAAGTTATTTCAGAAGTGCTAAATGCCACCATGGCCCTTTAGGAATATAATAGCTCCCCAAATCATCAAATGGTCTTGGTTATGGACACTGAGTAAACCTTTTACTAGAGACTGGCTCCCTTTTTTAGAACCTAAAGGGCCAAAAAGGACCCATGCCTAACAGAAGGCCCCCGCACAAGCAAGATCAAGACTACTTACAGATTATTGTTTCAAACCTATTTCAAGAACAGTGCTCAGATTTTCAATGCCCTGAGAGCAGACTATGGAGTCAGTTCTGTATGTAAGTCCTGGTTCCATAATTTATGAGCTGAATGGTTCGGAAAGCTAACCATCCTGGCCAGTTCAGGCTGCTCTAACAGAATACTGTAGAGTGGATGGTTTAAACAACAGACATAGTTCTCACAGTTCTGGAGGTGGGAAGTCCAAGCTCAAGGCGCAGGCAGATCCAGTGTCTGGTGACAGCCTTTTCCTGGGTTTGCAAATAGTATCTTTTTATTTTATCCTCACATGGTAGAGAAAGAGAGCTCCAGTTTCTTCGAAAAGGAACACTGACCTCAAAAAAAAATCTTTAAAAGAATAAAAGCACTGATCTCATCATAGAAGTTCCACCTTTATGACCTGATCTAAACCTAACTACCTCCAAAAGGCCCCACCTCCTAATGTCACCCCATGTGGGTTTAGTTTATATGTCTTTTCGGGGAACACAAGCACGCAGTCCATAATAGCTCCTTGACTCCTCTGAGCCTAGTTTTCTTCTCTCTATACAGTTGTTATGAGAATTAAGTAATGCATGTAGCATGCCTTTTTAAAAAAATATATTTTATTTCTTTATTTGGTTATTTATTTATTTGAGAGAAAGAGAGAGAGTATGTGGGGGGAGGGGTAGAAGGAGAAGGAGAGAAAGAATCAGGAGCAGATTCTAGGCTGAGCACAGAGCCTAACATGGGACTTGATCTCAGGACTCTGAGCTAAAATCGAGTTGGACACTTAACCAACTGAGCCACCCAGGCGCCCTACATGCCTTTTTAAAATAAATGTTATTTTGGTCACCTGGGTGGCTCAGTTAGTTAAGAGACGGCGTTTGGCTCAGGTCATGATCCTGGACTCCCTGGATCGAGTCCCACATCAGGCTCCCTGCTTCGCAGGGAGTCTGCTTCTCCCACTGACCTCTGACCTCATGCTCTCTCTCTAAAATAAATAAAATCTTTAAAAAAAAGTTATTTCATTTGCATAGTCCAAATAGTAATCAACTCACATGTTGTCATTGCCAGTCCCTGGGCTTTCCTCCGAAGAGGGATCGAGATTAACCAGAACTAGATCATCTGGGCAGGGCCGTCAGGTTGGTGAGACGCCTGGAAGTCATGGCAGATACAAAATGGCGGCCGGCACTGAGCATGAACAACTAGACTAAGACTTGAGATAAGTAACTGCTCTCAGGAGGCATGACCAGACTTCCTTCATGTTGCCCCCGAGAACCAAACTGGGACCAAAGGTTTGAAGCATTGGATACAGGTTTCAGTTCCACAGAAAAACTTATTGACAAGGATATCGGTACTAACAAATAGCCATTCACACTATGGCTGCTTGTTACGAGTTGTGCACTGTTCCTTTATTTAAATCTCCAAACAACCCTGTGAGAGAAGGGTTGGTATATAAACTGTACTTACTGACTTGGAAAGCACCTCACAACAGTTTGTTAAGTGGAGGTCAGCTGATGTACGTGGAAGAAACATGAGATTCCAATCCCTACATGTGCTCAAGCTGAATCTGGTTGAACGGGTAGTCAGAATTACAAGGGGCTGGGTGGGTTGGGGGTGGGGGTGGTGCCTGGGTGGCTCCGTTGGTTAACCTTCTGCGTTTGGCTCAAGTCATGACCTTAGGGTCCTGGAACCGAGCCCTGCTCAACAGGAAATCGACTTCTCCCTCTCTCTTCCCCTCCCCCTACCTGCTTGTGCTTTTCCTAGCTCTCTCTTGAATAAATAAATAAAATCTTAAAAAAAAAAAAGAAAGAAAGAAAGCAAGAAAGAAAAGAAATGAAATTACAACTGTGAAGGAACATTGGCAATTAATCAGGTCTCTTCCCTGGAGAGAGGAAGAGCTGAGTGCCAGGGCCGGGCGAGAATTCGGACGAGGACACACAGCCAGTCAGCTGATGACGGAATGGAACATCATCTAAAGCCTTCCCGAAGACCCAATAATGCCACCTGTTAGCAGGCAGTCAGACACCGCAACGGGCTGCGCGGGTGGCTCAAAAGGCCACAGTGACTCCACGGTTCCGGGCTGTCGCTTGGCCAAGTGAGAGGCTACACAATTACCTCTCCAGTCCCCCCAACCCCTCCCATAGCTCAGCGACACATCTGTGCCTCAGAGTCCCTGTTCATCTTCCCTTCTCCTGCGCGCTGAGGCTGGGCCTGGGGAGAAGGGCTCTGGTCAGCCAGACCACCACAGCTCCCCATAGCTGTCCCCCGAGAGGAGCTGTCCTCTGCTGCACTGCTGGAGGAACAAGGCTTGAGGACAAGGTACACCATGCAGTTGTCACGGGCTCCTTTTTGCTGGGGACAAATCAGGATGAGTCACAAACTAATATTAGTTAAGGGATTCGTCTGGAAAACAGCTACTCGCGCCAGTTATGGGTCTAAAGTTGCAGGTGTATTAACTCCATGATCATCACAACCCTCCAGAATAGGCACATTATCATCCCCATTTTACAGTCCAAAGCCAAATAGACTTGCCGACATCACAAAACTGGCAAGGGGCGATTCAAACCCAAACCCAGGCAGTCTGGCAGTCTGGAAAAGGCCACCTCAGAGATCTTTGGGGCAACACCACTTGTACCTGAAGATCCACAGCAACATCCTGTTCCAATGGCAACAGACCTCACGCCTGGGTGTGTTAGTCAGGGCTGCTCTGACAAAGTACCACAAACAGAGGGATTTATTTATTTATTTTGTTTGTTTGTTTGTTTTAGCAGGCTCCCCGCTGAGCAGAGATTTCCCAATGCAGGGCTCTATCCAAGGACCCTGGGACCATGACCTGAGCAGAAGGCAGAGGCTTTAACCCACTGAGCCACCCAGGCGCCTCAACAGAGAGATTTAAACAATAGACATCTATTGTCTTGTCTTCTGGAGGCTGGAAGTTCAAAATCAAGGTGTTGGCAAGGTTGGTTCTTCCAGAGACCATGAGGGGAGATCTGTTCTGTGCCTTCCAGCTGGTATCTGGTGGATTCCTGGCAATCTTTGGAGTCCCGTGACTTGTAGAAGAAGGTCACCCGATCTCTGCCTTCATCTTTTCATAGTGGTCTCTCTGCCTGCATATGTCTCTGTGTCCAAATTTCTTTTTTGTAAGAATACCCGTCATATGGGATTCCAGTCTACCCTAACGGCCTCATTCTAACTAATCCCATCTGTAACGACCCACTTGCAAATAGGGTCAGGGTCACACTCTGAGGTACTGGATGGAGACTTCAACACAGAAATTGTGGTGTGTGTGTGTGTGTGTGTGTGTGTGTGTGTGTGAGAAAGAGAGAGAGAGAGAGAGGGCTAGTTAGGACTTCAACACAGAATTGTGTGTGTGTTGGGGGGTGGGTGAGTGACATAATTTAACCCCTAACTGGGTACAAACAATTCAAAGAAGACTTGAAGAAATGCAACTGATCTCAGATGACAGGGCCTGACTTATTGGTGCCAAGGAACCAAATCAGGTAAACAATGTCTTAACACACACTAGAAGATGTTTTGTAGAAGGATATAATTATACGATAATGAGACTGCTGGCCTCACCAGGCAGAGTGAATCTCCCAGAAGCCAGCAGCACGAGCCTAGACTTAGGGCATAGTCTGTGGTAACCTGCCATTGTGCAAAGAATGGGGATGGGGGTATCTGGAGGAAAGAGCAGGAAAGACCACGGGAGAACAGATACCCAAACCTCCAAAGCCTCCACTGGGTCGGTCACCAGGTGTCAGAGTGGTGGCTTAGCTGTTTGACAAGGCCACTTAAACTGCCCTTACACGTGCTACTAAAATATCAGGGGGAGATACTCAAGTTAATTTTCTCGTTGTGCTTAATTTTTCTAGTTGTGCTTAATTTTTTTTTCTATTTAGTTCCAAAACATCCAGAAAAAGTGTTTCCCCGAGGTACTCTAGGAAGTGTCTGTGTGCATGGAGCTCACCATCCTGTGAAAATAGTCCGCAGGTGCACAAAGTCGCCTGAAGGAGAACCCCTGAAAGGAGACTGCAGGGCAAGGACAAGAGACCCTCAGAGAGGAAGAAAAGAAGGCTTCCCAGAGGTTGTGGCATTTAAATGCAGCTACTAAAAGTAATCTGGTACCGATTTCCAAAGTAGGGGTGAGAGGTTTCCCCACATCACCAAGCAGTTCGGACACCGCTGCGTCTCCTATAATTCAGCTCCCTTCTGTTTCTATCTACCTGAGAGAGCATCATATCTCACATTAAGGGCTCAGACCCACAAGGCTCCCTCCCACTCCCCCTTCAGATGCCAATCCCAACCCCAGGTTGTGCTTCTAACCAATTGGCAATAAAGCGAATGATCCCATGCCCCCCTCCTTGGGTTTAATTTGTTTGAGTGGCTCTGAGAACTCACAGAAACATTTTACTTACTAGTGAAAGGAACGCTGATTTATTAAGAAAGGATACAGGAACAGCCAGATGGAAGAGATGCTTAGGACTGGGCTCGGGGAAAGGGTGAGGAACTTCCCTGTCCCCATGAGGGCCACTCTCCCACACCACCAACCCAGAAGCTCTGCAAACACATACTTTGGGGTTTCTACGGAGGTTTCGTTAACTAGCCAGGATTGATTAAATCATTGGTCTTTAGCAATTGACTGCACCTTCAGCCCCTCTCTCCTCCCTGACGATCTGGGGAGTGGAACTGGGGTAAATCTTGTGGTAGGGTCTCCCAGCAAGCAGCCCACATCCCAAGGGGCGGGTCAAATTGCATCATTAACATATCAAAAGACCCCTTTGTTGCTCTGTTCCAGAAGGAAATTCCAAGAGTTTTAGGAGCTGTGTGCCAGAAATGTGAAGACCACAAATATATTAATTATAAATCACAATATCGCCACAGCTAACCTATCAAGGGTTCACTGCCTCCAACAGGTGGCAATGGACCCCGAAGGGCACACAACTCTCCTCTAGTAAAAGAATACCAAAAGATAAAATTTCCCAAGAAGAGCAGAGTGAGGGAGTCACAAAATGTAGAAGCTTTTTCCTTGGACACAAACATCAGAATTAAAAGAGCATGCGAAGGAGAAGAGTAAGGAAGAGCTTTTTACTTTGTCTAATATACATACATCTTGAAATCACAATTTTTTGGGAAGAACATTCATTATGCATTCCATAAATATTGATTATTCTGGGTCAGGCACTGTTGTAGGTGCGTGGGGTTCAGCATGTACTAGTCTCACAGTAAAAATTAAAACATAAACATTGAGAATAACAGATGAGTAGGTTTTGAAAGATTGTTCCTGCGTTCATTTCACTTCTTGTCCTATAGATTGCTTAAAGTCTATTTTCAAAGTTAACAATAAAAAAAGTCACTACAGAAAAACATCTAGGATGGCTTTTCTCGGAAGCGTCCTGCGGTGTGCTCCGGAAAATGGTTTGCTATTCACTTGACCCAGAGCCCCTACCAAATCATGCAAATCGAGAGGATCACATCTTCGCATTCACTTTAAGAACATGCTGGGGAAAAAAAAAAAAAAAGAACGTGCTGGGGAACCGCTCAGGCCTTCAAAGGTATGCAGATCAGCAAAGCCACCACGTGTCTGAAAGCTGGCACTTTGCAGAGGCAATGTGTGCCTTCCCTTGCTCCAATGGCAGAGTTGGCAGGTGAGGCCAGGCAACCCAGTGGGGCTGGACACAGGGTCGGTGACACAAAGAGAGTGCTGAAAAATGCACAGGCTTCTAAGTGCAGAGAATGCTGCTGAACTCAAGTGTTTAAATGTCGATTCTCTGGTCATGGAACACATCCAGGAGGACAAAGCCTCCAGGATGCCACCATGTACATCTTGTACACAAGTACAGGGCTCATGGTCAGATTAACACAGACAGGAATTTCTCTGCCACACTGAGATGATCCTTACTGAAAAAGAACACATTGCTCCTAAGCCAAAAGAGGAGGCTGCACAGAAAAAAAAAAAGAAAGAAAAAAGCTATCCCAGAAGAAACTGAAGAAGCAAAAATACACGGCCAGGGAATAAATTCTGCATAAAATAAATGCAAATAAAAGTTAAAAAAAACAAGATGAGGGTGATTAGGAGGAATTTTTATACTATCTGCATTAAAAAAAAACTTTTTAACATTAAAGATTATATCAGTGCATTGTTTGTAGAATAACATTACATTAAAATTTAGGAACTACGCATTAGTAAGTGAAGAGTTTTGCAGAGGTGACCCATGCTGCTGCTGTTTCTTTTTTAAATTGTGAGACATATTATACATGAAAAGAAATCTATAACAGACACAATTTAAGTCTAAGAATAATGTGAAACCCACAACCCAGCTAAGAAGCAGAATGACAATATCCCAAAAGTCCCCTCTGTGCTTCTCCTTTTCTTTTTTTTTAAGATTTTATTTATTTATTTGACAGAGATCACAAGTAGGCTGAGAGGCAGACAGAGAGAGAGGGGGAAGCAGGCTCCCCGCTGAGCAGAGAGATCAATTCGGGGCTCTATGTGGGGCTCGATCCCAGGTCCCTGAGATCATGACCGATCCCAGGATCCTGGAATCATGACCTGAGCCGAAGGCAGACACTGAACACACTGAGCCACCCAAGTGCTTCCTGAGCATATGTCTCCCCCAAAAGGGAACCACCATCTTAACTGCTCTAATAATTCTCTAGACTCAGAAATTTTTACTACCTTTGTATCCCTAAATAACATATTGCTTAGTTTTGCCTGTTTTTAAACCATATAGAAACAGAATCATTCAGTATGTATTCCTCTGTGACTTGCTTTTTTCTTTCAGAAGTCTTTTTGGGATTTACCCATGTGGACTCAAGCATCTAAGAATTCACTTTCTAAATTAATTTACTTTTGTTATTGACTTACCTCTAGTAAACTGTCAAATGTTAAGGCTATATCTAAGTCTTTACCTACCTACATACTGTGTAACTACCACTCACATCAAGATATAGAAAATTTCCAATCAGCACCTGGCTGGCTCAGTTTGGAGAACATGGGCTCTTGATCTCAGGCTTGTATGTTTGAGCCCCATATTGGATATAGAGATTACTTAAAAACAAGATCTCTCTCTTTTTTTTTTTAAAGATTTTATTTATTTGACAGCAAGAGATCACAAGTAAGCAGAGAGACAGACAGAGAAAGAGAGGGGAGGAAGCAGGCTCCCCACCAAGCAGAGAGCCCGATGTTGGACTCGATTCCAGGGCCCTGAGATTATGACCTGAGCTGAAGCCACCCAGGTGCCCTTAAAAACAAGATCTTAAAAAAAAAAAAAAGATCTAGGACATTTCCAGAGCACTAGAAAACTCACTTGTTCTCCTTTCCAACTAATATCCCTCAGAAGTAATCACTATTCATACTTTAAGCAACACAGATGACTTCTGAGTTCATGTATTTTTCATTGTTGCATAGTATTCTAGAATATGCATATTTTGTGAATTTGGATATCAAACAATTGCTGATTGGCTCTGGTCAGGTAAACTAAGCAAGCTTGTCCCATAATTTCATTAATCTCAAAGTATATTATCCCACTGTTTACACAATGGGATTTTTTGGAACCCCACTTAGAGCATGATAATGGGGCTTATTCACACCAATTTATTTACTTATTTATTTAAATATTTTATTTATTTATGTGACAGACAGAGATCACAAGCAGGCAGAGAGAGAGGGGAAGCAGGCTCCTTGCTGAGCAGAGAGCCCGATGCGGGGCTCAATCCCAGGACCCTGGGATCATGACCTGAGCCGAAGGCAGAGGCTTTAACCCACTGAGCCACCCAGGTGTCCCTTCACACCAATTTATTTATTCTTCCTATTTTAGATGGACTTTCTGTGGGTTGTTTTGTTTTGTTTGGGCTATTACATAAGCAGTGTTTTTAAGAATATTCTTGTATATCTACTGATACACAGGTATACAGTTTTCTCTGGAATCTAGACTGTAGGAATAGAAACTCTAGGAAAGAGTGTATATGCATGTTTGGCTTTACCAGATTATGCCAGATTCTTTCCTAGAGTGGTTGTACCAATTTGCACTCCCACAAGCAGTTTGTAGGAGCCTCTTCTGTTCATCCTCCCAATACCTGATCTTTAATTTTAAGCATTTTGATGGTTTCTCATTGTAGTTTTGATTTGCATTTCCCAGCTGAAACATATGTTTCTATATATTTACGGCCCTTCTTCTATGAAATATACTATTTAATTACTTTCTTCTTCCCCTCTACCTGAAATTATTTCTAGCCATCCAATTTGGGGTCAGAAAAGGCTGAGTAGCTCCTTAAATTTCAAGACTGTAAACTCTTCAGAGTTTAAAACCAGTGAAGTCTGGGGCACCTGGGTGGCTCACTGGGTTAAAGCCTCTGCCTTCGGCTCAGTTCAAGATCTCAGGGTCCTGGCATTGAGCCCCGCATCGGGCTCTCTGCTTAGCAGAGAGCCTGCTTCCCCTCTCTCTCTGCCTGCCTCTCTGCCTATAAGTAAATAAAATCTTAAAACAAAAACAAAAACAAAAACAAAACCAGTGAAGTGTGGATGTTCTGATCCATGGCGATGATGGTATCCAGATGGATTCCCAAGTGATTGAAATACTAGAATAATTAATCAGGAAAGGGGACAAGTGTAGTAGGCAGACTTCTAAGATGGTGCCCCTGGATACCTGGCCTCTGATAGACACACACTTTCTTCCCAACACCGATCAAATACTAACCTAGGCACAGATGTTGAGGGGATTTTGCAGAGGTAATTAAGGTCCCAAACTAGCTGACCTTAAAACAGATTATTTAGGCAGATCTAATTTAATCAAGGGAGATTAGAAGTCAGAGGGACATGCTCCAGCTGCCCTGGAAGAAAGCGAACACCCATGTTGTAGGCTGTCTATGGGAGCCACATGCCGAGAGCTACAAGCAGCCTCTGGGAGCTAACAGTGATCCCTAGCTAACCAGGACCTGTCCTATGACAGCCAGAAAATGGATTCTGCTGACAACCAGCAAGCCTGGGAGCCCAGATGAGAACCGCAGACCGGCCAACATCCTGTTTTCAGCCTGGTAAAACCCTGAGCGGAGAATCCAGCCATACAACATCAATTTCTGACCTACAAAAACTGTGAGGTGATGAATTTGTGCTGTTTTAAACCACTAAATTTGTGATAATCTGTTATGCGGCAATAGAAAAGGAACACACCAAGTAAGTATGAAACATCACCTGCTGAATTACACGTGAGGAGCAGGACTTCTGTCTGTAGCTGTGGGTGTGCAATGCATAGGTCTAAAGGCATCATTTACATTGTTGTCCATGTGAATGGTACCCTCTGAAGTTGGGCAGTGCACGTACAGCACAACTGTACATAGCAATCCTACAGGAAACCCCACTCTTGCCCTGTTCCAGAATCTTGGCTACTTCCCTTAACCATAGTAGAAATGAGAGCATTGGTCTAGAGGTAGTCAGAAATCCTTACAAGTTCAGCATTTGGAGTATTTAGTGTATTTTGTGTCCACTCTACCACACACTGGCCCTTCCATTTCCCTACAGTTTCTTACCTACTTAATTTTAACCTCTTGCTTCATTTAGGTTTACCCAAAGTCTTCTGTCTTTTTTTTTTTTAAGGTTTTATTTATTTGTTTGACAGACAGAGATCACAAGTAGGCAGAGAGAGAGAGAGAGAGAGAAGGAAGCAGGCTCCCGCTGAGCAGAGAGCTCGATGCGGGGCTCGATCCCAGAACCCTGGGATCATGACCGGAGCCGAAGGCAGAGGCTTTAACCCGCTGAGCCACCCCCAAAGTCTTCTGTCTTAAAAAGCTGTCACTATGCCAATGAATAAGGCTTTGAGAATGGAAGCCAGTAGCTCCCTGGGGAGGAAACTATGAGGGACCTTCTTTCCTTTTGATTATGAATGCACTCAGGACATTTAGCTGTAGAGAGTTCAGAAGGCTTAAGATCAGTGGTTAAAAAAGAACTTTTCTATCCTGTCAGTCTGTCAAGTTGACCAACTGGTCAGGGGTAGTCGCTTTGAGGAAGTGCTGACTCACCTCTGTTTCTGAGGAAGGCAGCTTAGTAGTGAAGAAAATGGGACAAAAACTGAGTCTTTCAGGTGAGCCTTGAAGAATTAGCTGGGAAAATGAGCCTGTCTCACAGAGAGACCGGAAGTGCTGTTAAAATGAGCTAAGGCAAAAATAAGCCACTGAAAACTGGGTCAGTCAGTCAAGCTGGTGCAAGGAGAGCAAAACTGAAACTTGAAAACAGGTCCACGAACACTGCCCGGCGCACACTCCCCTCTCCATTTCTGCTCAGTTACTCCCACTGAGATCTTGCAGGTCTTAGGAGCTGTATCTGCTTCATAAAGGATCAATATTTTAAGACCTAAGAGGATAGTTTTGAAATCCTGGACGCTCCATGTAACATATTCAAACCCTATGTTCCTATTTCTCTGGATTTCAAGGTTTTCTAAGAAGCAGATAAGATCATACAAGTGACATACTCGTGCACAGTGCCAGGTGTTTGTGTTTAACACAGTAGCTTTTACTAGAAACGCACCCTGGAAACATGACTGACGGATGGTGGGACTGGTATTTTGGGACAAGAGAACACTTGTATGGTATAGAACAGTGGCTACCAAATCCAGTGCAAGGGTAGGTGATGTTTTTACCAGTCAACTATAAAAAGAAGAAAAATAAAGGGGCAATTGGGTGGCTCAGACAGCTAATCGTCTGATTTTGGATCAGGTTGTGATATCGGGGTCCTAGGTTGGAGCCCTGTATGGAGCCCTGCATCAGGCTCCGCACTCAGTGGGGAGTCTTCTTGTCCTTCTCCCTCTGCCCCTCCCCCTGCTCGTGAGCATACTCTCTCAAATAAATGAAATCTCTTCAAAAATTTTTTTTAAAGATTTTATTTATTTATTTCAGAGAGACAGTGAGAGAGGGAACATAAGCAGGGGGATTGGGAGAGGGCAAGCAGGCTTCCCGCTGAGCAGGGAGCCCGATGTGGGGCTTGATCTCAGAAGACCTGAGCTGAAGGCAGATGCTTAATGATTGAGCCACCCAGGAGCCCAACAAATAAAATCTTAAAGAAAAAAAAAAAAAGAAAAAGAAAAAGAAAAAAGACATAGAATTATGGAAAAAACAGTGAATTTTCCACAAAAATTTTTCATACATTTATTCAAACTAATGGGCTATTGTTTTCCTTTATTCTATTTTTATTCTTTTGGTGTCAAAATGTCTTATGAAATAATGGTGATAATCTATTATGCCTTCTTAAAATACTCTTAGCGGGCCAAATAACGTTGTCAATGGTGTATTAGTATCAGTCCGCTCAACCCTTTAAAAAACTTTTTTTTTTACTAGTTTGGAAAACACGAGACTGGGAACCAGTGCTTGGGTATGACTGTTAAGAAGGGCAAAGGCCTCAGAAGACCAGCAATTCTTAGGAAGGTGGGCTTCCAGGAACCCGCATGATCCAGGGAAATTTTCAAAATTATTCATACTCAACCTCCAAGACTATTAAATTAGAAAACTGGTGTGCTACAGAAAAAAATGAGAATGCAAATGAAGAAAGAGGATGTGGGATCCAGGAATCAAGAGATCCAGCACAGAGAGATAAAGGAAAGTCCCCAAAACCACCCCTGCATGCCAGTCTTCCGCAACAAGTCAGGAGAGGATGTGTGTGGGGAAAGAGGTCATTAATAACTCCTGGAAAGCAATGCTTGTATGTGAAACACACTCACACTACAGTAGTCCCCCCTTTATGTGTGGGGGATTCATCCCAAGACACACAGTGGATTCCTGAAACCATGGATAGCACCGAACCCTAGACGTACTGTTTTTCCCTACACGTATGTACCTATGACAAAGTTAAATTCATAAACCAGATACAGAGGGGCACCTGGGTGGCTAAGTTGCTAAGCGTCTGCCTTTGTCATGATCCCATGATCATCAAGTCATGATCCCAGGGTCCTGGGATGGAAACCCGCATCAGGTTCCCTGCTCAATGGGGAGTCTGCTTCCCCTACTGCCCCTCTCCCCACTCTTGCTCTAATAAACAAAATTTTTAAGACAACTTAAGATAAATTCCAGTAAGAGATTAACAGAACAATTATCACCTACTGTAACAAGCTGTGAATGCGATCACTCTCAGAATATCTTACTTCACTGTACCTTTCTTTTGATGACGTGAGGATAAAATGCCTACATGAGGTGAAATTAGGTGGAGTTGGCAATGTGCTGTAGCTGTTAGGCTACTGTTGACCTGACCATACACCTGGAGGATTACCTGCTTCCAGATCGTGGCTGACAGCAGGTAACGGAAACCGTAGAAGCTGATGGTAAGCGGAGACTAGTCCACGCACATACTCCACAGTGAGGAGTTCCCGATGCTAATCGTGTAAGTCAGTGTCCCAGAAAGTGGATGGCACACTTGAGATAACACAGTAACCCAGAACCAGCAGTAAGAGATGTGATCACCCCTATCAAGCCCAAAAGGACAGTGAGGGAGAAGTTAGTGGCAAATGAAGTCACACACAGTTGGCCAACTTGAGGTGCAGGACTTTTGGCTGAGGAACACAATTACCGAGACGAGAACCAGGAGAGAGGCAGCAGAGGGAGTAATAACTTGACCTTCCACTTTACTTCCCTTCCTCCCTTATAGAGCCTCACTGGGAAAACTCAACAGAGTCTAGAGTCTGTTGGTGTAGTTCCTATAGTTTCTTGGGCATCAAAGTAGGGTAAAGGCAGCAGATTTGGAGGGGCAAATGGAAGGCAGCTGGTGCACTCATGATATACTAATTAATGACAACCCAAATTTACAAAAACATATTAGAAGGAGGTGTAGAAGCAGAGGGACTTCCAGTGTAAGACCACAGTATCAGAACCATGGCAGAAAGTAAGAGCTGACAACTCCAGAAATAGCAGTATATTTTTACCTATTATTTAGAAATATGGAGATAAACAAGACACAGCAACAGCTAAATGAGTAATGCCTTTGGGGACTAAGGAAGTATGACATAGTAAGACTTAAAATATGATGACTTTTAAAGAAATGATATATTTAATAAAAACAAATTAAGAAAGCCGCTAGAGGGGCATCTGAGTGGCTCAGTCAGTCAAGCATGTGACTTGTGATTTCAGCTCAGGTCTTGATCTCAGGGTCATGAGTTCAAGCCCTGCACTGGGCACTACACCCAGTGTGGAGCCTACTTAAAAAAAAAAAAAAAAAAAAAAAAAGTTGGTAGAAGGTACACAGATACCTTCCAGTGGTTACATCTTTGGAGCTAGAATAAGGGTAGAGAAAGAACATTAACTGTTCATTTAACTTGTCCTTGCATTCTTTTACTATGAACTTTTTTTTTTCCCAAGAATTTAAGTAATCTCTACACCCAACGTGGGGCTTGGACCCACAACACCGAGATCAAGAGTTGCGAGCTCCACTGACTGAGCCAACCAAGTGCCCCCAAATTTCCTTTTTTTATAATATAGCTTTTAATACCTTAAAAAAAACATAATCAGGGGCTACCTCTGCAAAAAACCCCCACCACAATCTTATGAACTGAATATAGTTGCTAAAGGGGATTTATCCTTTAGGTGGGTTGGAGCAGAAAAACTAGAAGCTACTGATTTGTATCCAAATGAAATCATTTGTATCAATGAAATCAAGGATGGGTCAATGACTTAACCATCCACATAGCTTAACAGAGCCTCAGTTAGGACTGAGGACTTCTAACCCCACAGAGAAGAAATACATACAATACAAAGATAAGGCTCATCATCTCTGAGTATTTATACATCCCCACACTTATGTGAAGGAGGACAGGGATGAAAGACCATATGGAGACCCAAAGTAGCAAAGAACTACCCAGTCCTGCATTAAAAAACATTGAATTCTGGAGTGTCTTGTTATGTGAAACAATGGATACAATGTACGCTTTAAAAAAAAAGACAAGACTGGGGCACCTAAGTGGCTCAGTGGGTTAAAGCCTCTGCCTTCGCCCCTCCTTCCCACATCGGGCTCTCTGCTCAGCAGGGAGCCTGCTTCCTCCTCTCTCTGCCTGCCTCTGCCTACCTGTGATCTCTGTCAAATAAATAAAATCTTTAAAACTAAAAAAAGAAAAGATTGTTGTTGTAGGACTATGCAGATGCTATCACCGTGTATTTGTGCTTTTTGATAGGGCAACAGATGTCCGTTTTAAATATTTAAACTGCAAAGGAAAAAAGAACCACAAACTAAACTGAATATTTAATATACTTTGTAAGAACAGAAGGAATGCAACAAGGATTCGAATTTTATAATGTACATTAGATATTTTTGTAAAAGGTATTCCATTTTTCAAAGGCGTTTTCCCGATTTCCCCGTCTTTTCTATTTTCCTCAGAGCCATAAGCAGGAACTACTATCAGAAGTAGGCTGCTCCGTTCCACTGGACAGTAATTATATTTTCATATTTGAAGTCTTCATCATCTCCCCAAACCCCCTCCTTTCACCACACAGTCTCACTGCACTGTTTCACAGTAATATTGTACTCCGCTCAAATTCGAAGAGCCTGAACCAAAAGGATTTTTGAGTACTAGTTCAGTAGCAGTGTCTACTGGCACAAACCTTCTACTTATTCATAACTGCGATAAATAGAAATGGAAGCTACTTTAATGAAATAGGAACTCAGGAATAAAATCATTAAATATAACTAAACACTTTTAAAATATAAATATCATGTATTTCCTGATTAGTATCAGGTGAGTATCTAAGCTATCTATTCCAAATTCTGGTCTCAGAGAGAAAAAGGTCAGAGACAATTGCCAGCAAGGTGCTTCATATTATCAGGTCCATTTTTAAAACAATGAGATCCTTTGGAACAATCACTTTAGTCTTTCTTTTTATCAGAGATTTCCACCGGACCTTTTGTTGGTAATCCATTTATGTCTGCACCCTAAAATTAAAAAAAAAAAAAGAGAACATTTTAGATATTATTACAACTCATTATAAGAAATCGTCTCTTTAAAAACCAACAACAAATTTAAGAATGAAAAAAACTCTGCTTCTAGAAATGTGCAGGAAGGCTAAATTAGTACAAAACACAGGTGAAGTCGAACTTAACAAGAACCAATGCTAAAAATAGTTGTCCAAATATTCATTTTAAAAAATAACTTCATTTTGTTTTTTTATTTTTTATTTTTTAAAAGATTTGATTTATTTATATGATAGAGCGTACAAGCTAGGGGAGGGGCAGAGGGAGAGGGAGAAACAGGCTCCTAGCTGAGCAGGGAGCCCAACAGGGGACCCAATCCTAGGACCCTGGGATCATGACCTGACCGAAGGCAGATGCTTAACTGACTGAGCCATGCAGGCATCCCATTTTGTTTTTTTAAAAATCTCTATGATCCCTCCAACTAAATCTCTTACCAAAGTTATCAATCAGTGAAACTGGCATATTTTAGTATTATCTCTTCTCATCCATTAGCTATTTATTATTCTTCCCAGCCAAGAAATATTGGTAATTATCTTGGCTATAAGAGAAGGAACAAACACACTAATCAGAGGTCTAGTTTAAAACCTTAGTTTAAAACCTTAGTTTAAACCAAATGTTACTTAACACCCTAAATCCTTTATTTTAAAAAAAGAAATTGGGGCACCTGGGTGACTCAGTTGGTTGAGTGTCTGCCTTTGGCTCAGGTCATGATCCCGGGGTCCTGGGATGGAGTCCCTCATCAGGTTCCCTGCTCAGTGGAAAGCCTGGTTCTCCTCCTCCCTCTACCTGCAGCTCCCCCTGCTTATGTTCTCTCTCTAATATATAAATAAAATCTTAAAAAAAAAAAAATAAGCCTAAACGCCTGGGTAGCTCAGTTGGTTTAACTCTTGATTTAGGCTCAGATCATGGTCTTAGGGTCATAGGAGAGAGCCCCACAAAGGGCTCAATGCTGAGCATGGAGACTGCTTAGAATTCTTTCTCTATCTTTCCCTCTGCCCCGACCCCATCCCCGGCTCATACGCTCTCTCTAAATAAATAAAATCTTTAACAACAACAACAAAAGTAGAGAAAAAAAGAAATTAAAACACATTAATGAAGTTTCTGGTTCCAAAAACATGCCTTTTCCAAGGCAAGTAATTTCCCCTGACTGTACCAGCCTCCCCAGCTGCCCTGAGTCAAGGTATTTTAATGTTCTTACCTTACAGTCTACTTTGCCTTTGTTTTTATCGTGGGATTCTCGAAGAGCTTTCTTAGGCCACATACGACTAACAAAGGGGGAAATCAGCGGGTATATGTAGGGCTCCAGGAATTTTTTGTAGATCCAGAGCAGAATCGGAATGACGATACAAGGAATGCACACCATCCTCCCAGGCTGGAGCTCCTGAGCGGCTGATGTGCGAGAGAAAGCAAATCAGGTCATCACGGAACAACAACTAAACGCATTTACCTAGATGAAGATTCTTGAAAGGACTATTTCCACATTAAAGGGAAAATCTAAATTATTTATTGGCTAAATGCACAAGACTATTAAATAAAAGCGCTGCTCTCTATAAAGGAATAAGAGGTGGTAGACATGAAAGTAACAGTGAGGTGCCTGCCTCCAAACCTCTCCAATCACTGCTTCCCAACCATAAATTTAAGGATAAAGATATTAACTTCTGCTGGGTACTGGCCAGTTAGGCCCTTTGCCTTTATCAACTCCTGTAATTCTCAAAACTCAGCCTCACCATCTTCAGAGACTTGACAGTATTTATTAGCTAAACCTCCAAGGCTAAGGGCAAATCCTGTAATAATAAATTCATTAAGTCACTTTGGTGGTTGCCTGGGTGGCTCAGGTGTTAAGTGTCTGCCTTCGGTTCAGGTCGGATAGAGCCCCACATGCTCTGCGGGAAGCCTGCTTCTCCCTCTCCTACTCCCCCTGCTTGTGTTCCCTTTCTCGTTGTGTCTCTCTCAAATAAATCAATAAAGAAACAGCACTGGAGTTCTACTGCTGATTAAAAAAAAAAGAGAGAGAGATACCACTTTGAAAGACCTGTAGACTGCAAACCAGCAGGACTTTCCCAGACAACAAATCTCCTTTGATGTATTTGCTTTTTTCGGTTTAATAACAATTAAGGTAAACTGAGTAATAAAAATATTTTTTTTTTAAAGATTTTATTTATTTATTTGACAGACAGAGATCACAAGTAGGCAGAGAGGCAGGCAGAGAGAGAGGAGGAAGCAGGCTCCCTGCTGAGCAGAGAGCCCGATGTGGGACTCGATCCCAGGACCCTGAGATCATGACCCGAGCCGAAGGCAGCGGCTCAACCCACTGAGCCACCGAGGCGCCCCGAGTAATAAAAATATTTTATTTGGTGTTAGGATTGTTCTAAGTACGTTGTCCATTTCAAAAAATGAACACCTCTAGAGGGGCCTGGGGGTCAGTGGTCTGACTCCTGGTTTCAGCTCAGGTCAGGAGATCAAGCTCCTGAGCTGGGAAATCAGCGCTCAGCAGGGAGTCTGCTTGAGAATCTCTCCCTTTGCCCCTCCCCCTATGCATGCATAGGGGCTCTCTTTCAAATACATTTTTTTTTTTAAGATTTCACTTATTTATTTGTTATAGAGAGAGCAAAAGCATGGAGAGCTGCAGGCAGAACAGGCAGAGAGAGAAGCAGGGTCCCTGCTGAGCAAGGAGCCCAAGGCAGGACTCGATCCCAAGACCCCAGGATCACGACCAAAGTCGAAGGCAGATGCTTAACCAACTGAGCCACCCAGGCATCCCTCAAACAAAATCTTTTTTAAAAAAGTTAACACCTCTAATTTCCTTGAAGATTAGAAATTATCTTGGAATTTCTTCAAATCACCAATTTCTAGAAAAAGAACCAATACTACTTCCATAATGTACTATTGAACTAAAGACCTCTTAAATTTACAGGGATTTTTAATCCCTTAGTGTAGGCCTGAAAAATTAAAAAGCTTCAGAACACTGCATAAAGCTAATAATTTAGGATGTTAATTTTCAAAATATTATAAATTTAGTAGCTTGCTGGCAAAGGAGTCAGCACCATGACTACACTAAAGCAATTTAAATATTCACAAGTGAGATAACCCAAAGTAATGGCACTTTGAAACGAATTGTAAGAGTTATAAACAAGTAAACATAAATGTATATTAAGGATTGATCAGCTGTTTTATAAAGGATTCATAGCTGGATTCTTTAAAACAGTCCCCTGGTCAAACTAAAGTAACAATTTAAGAATTTACCAAAATATTGTTTCAAAATTTTAAAGAGCATATTTTCTAATTGGAATCAGTCAAAATGAGCAATGAGTCTTTTTTAGCATTTTTCAAGGAATCATTATTTTTATCATAGACATTTCGAATTTGACCTCGAGAGATGCAGAGGTGATCTGGTTTAGATCTCGCACTCTTACAGACACAAGAGCCTAATAATCAGAGCGGACTGGCTGCTGCTGCCCAGATTTGAAGCCTGCTTTCACCACTTTAGAGATGGTGTTCTTGGGCAATTTATTTAATGAGTCTGCCTTGATGCCTTCCTGTGGAAAATGAAGACAATAGCCTTATCTCCCAGGGATGTAAATGTGGATTAGATATGTCAGTAATGAATATAAAGCTCAGAAGAGTGTGTGCGTGTATTAAATGCTATGTAAAGGTGGTTACCACACACACACACACACACACACACACACGCACGCACACGTTGCAACTTGTCCAAAGTTCACACAGAGCTAAATAGTAACCCGAGTTGGCTAAGACCAGAATTCCCAATTCTAGTTTCCTAGCTCAATGCTCTTGCCTTTTTCCCTAGCAAAAATACAGTGATTAAGTTATTCCCCTCCCATCAAGCCTTCACAACCCAACATAAACCCTTCCACACAACTGATAGTGTTCCGAGGGCTAGGTTAAGTTAATGACTGGAAGTCCACCACAGATTCATTTTTACCTATTTTACAGTGTTTTAAATTCTCAAAAACAAGTGCTACCAATCACTTATGTCATAATCATGGCTTTTATAAACATTGTTAGCTCTCTTCATGATGAAACTACTGTATTTCCTCTCTCCCTTAATCCTTACATGACTCCTTAGGGTAAGATTTTACTTCACACATGTGGAAAACATAGCTTACAAGGGTTTAGAAGGTGGCTAGGATACATTGATAAAATATTTTATTTGCTCTTACCAAGCTAATTCTCAGATAGTACAACAACGCGAGCAAAATGGATTTACACTGTTGGAAGAGAGAGATTTTCTTTCATTCGGCTTCGACCCAGACAATGGAATACAGAGGAAAAGCGTGGGGCTCTATGAGAAATCGGGCAGGTACCACGGGGGAACGCCACCTCCCTCCAAGTAACCCAGTTTAGCACATCATTTTACGGGGAAGGGGCAGTCCAAGACAAGGCCTGAAAAGACAGGAGAGTAAGAGCGAATGCTGGTGACGATGACAGGGGAGCGAAGTGAAGCCGACAATACACGCCGAGAGAATAAACGCACAGAAAGACAGAGGCCGGACGCAGGCCAGCAGGCGGGCGGGGGGCGGTGGAAAGAGCAGGCAGGGGCGCGCGTCTGGAGGGCCAAGCAGGGTAGAGCCAAGAGCGCCGGCAGGCCGCGCGGAGCGCAGAGCAGGCCAACTGCGAGCCGGTGGGGCTCGCTCAGCGCCGCCCGGGCTGGAGCCTGCGAAGCGGCTCCACAGCACCAGGGCCATCTCCCACCTCCGCCCGACCCCCAGGCGCCAGTCCGGGCCCACCCGACCCCACTCACCTGCGACCACCGGGTCCGAGTGGAGATGACCGCACTTCCGTGGGGAGGGACGTGCTGCCGCGGAGCCAATGGGCGCTGCAAAAGGGGCCCGACAAAGGCGCGCCTGCGTAAGCCGCGGGGCGCCCAGGACGTAACGGTGACGCGCAAGCGGAGGCGCGGCCTGGCTTCCGGCGCAGCCACCAGGCGCTCAAGCCCTGCGGAAGGCGAGGAAGAGCGGGGTTTCTCTGCCCCGAATACTCGAGCAAAATCCGAGACCGTGAGAAAAGTTGAAGTGGTTCACCATCCGGGAAGTCACCGCACTTGCACGGGAGGGCTAGGCGGCCACCAGAGCAGTCGAGGCTCTTCACTAGGTCGAAGGTCTTTAAAGCACTGTACCTCTTTACACCGACTAGGACAGCGGGAAGCCAACGGGAGAAACTGGAACCCTCAGTTGGTAGGAAAGCGTTGGCAGTTTCTCGCATTTGTCCTGCACTTCGCTCTGGGTGTGGACCCAGGAGAAATGAGAACGTCATGCAGTTCAAGTCCGTGAAAGAGCTGTTTGCACGAGATGGCCAGGATAGGCACACACACAGACGTCCACACACGGGTTGCTCGGGACTGGACAGGTTCTGGTGAGGAGTGACGGCAGACTACAGCCGCGGTTCCTTTTTTGGATAATTAAGAATGTTGAAAAATGTACCTGGCAGTGGATGCA
The DNA here is from genome assembly GCF_011764305.1 of Mustela putorius furo. NCBI lineage: Eukaryota > Metazoa > Chordata > Mammalia > Carnivora > Mustelidae > Mustela > Mustela putorius. The sequence goes on from NW_025422010.1 coordinate 42,363,204, forward strand.
TAATTGAATCTAATAAAAGCTAGTGAACCGTAATTGGATTAACTGTACGGTGTGTTCAAAGTGGCTGGAATAAAACTCAGAAATAGGCCCAGGCTCAAATTCCATTATGCAAAGCACCAAGAAATTCAAAACAGCATGTTTGTTAACAACAATTAATGGCACAGGACAAACAGAAGAATGTTTCTAATTCTAATCAGAAGAAAACTCATTTGATCCATTTTGTGAGGATACTTGAAATACATTTAATAATAAAAGACAACCAACATTCTCTTTTATTTTTATTTGCATTTATTCTGTGCAAATTTACTCCCGGGCCATAAGTTTTTGTTTCTTCAGTTTCTTCTGGGATATCTGGGAAAGAAATAAAAATAAAAGGTCTGTTACAAGTTTCCTGGAGCAACTTGCACTATATCTTAAAGAAGTAGGTTGTAACTCAGGAAAAATAGGCGATGTTAATGTAAAGGGAGTCCAGTCTTTTGGCATAGAGAAATGGCACAGGGGGAGGGAGAGATGTAAGGAAATGAGAGTAAGCAGGAAGTCTGCTGCAGACTGGAGGCATCGAGACCACGTCTAAGTGGCAACAAGAATGGAAGACAATAGGGGCATTTGGGTGGCTCTGTCCTTTAAGTGTCAAGTGTCCAACTTTTAGTTTTGGCTCTGTATCTCAGGGTCATGAGACCGAACCCGGAGAGGAGCTCTGTGCTTGAAGAGTCTCTCCCTCTGCCCCACCCGCCCCCAACTCTTTCTAAAAGAAAATAAATGAAATTTTAAAGAAGAAGGAAAAAAAAAAAAGAATGGAAAACAATATATTTAAGCAGTAAAATCAACACAATTTAAATTCATTAGGCATGAAGGGAGGGGGTCTAGAATCACTCCCAGGTTCCCAGCTTAAAGAACTCTTAACAGTAGAAAAGAACAGTAAACTGATCATTTACTGAAAACAAGATTAGTTTGGAGAGGTGAGGAAGAGGGGAAGGGCCCATTTTTTGCCCATATTGCATTTAAAGTGGCTATGGACATGTAGGTGGGGCCATCAGCAGATAATTACATAGTTCTGATATAACGTAATACAAAAAAGCCAGTATCATAAACAAAACTGACCAAGACTGAGCAGTTTACCTTTTTCTTCTGTGCAACCTCCTCTTCTGGTTTAGGAACAATCTGCTCTTTTTCAGTAAGGATCATCTCAATGTGGCAGGGAGAGCTCATGTATGGGTTAATGCGACCATGAGCCCTGTAAGTCCTACGCCGCATCTTGGGGGCTTTGTTCACCTGAATGTGCTCAATGACCAGAGAATCGACATCTAAACCCTGGAAGAGCGAGAACAAAATCAACACCTTTATCTCAGCACCACTAACCCTATCACTGGCTCAAGTCCTTACCTTTACAAGGCAATTCTTAATTACATAGCGAAACTGTTCAAACACTTGTTTTTACCTTTATTCTAAGCACCTTTCCTTAAATGTAAGTAACTTATCAAAACCCAATGCTATATGCAGTTTGTAAGTGGCCTCCCTGAAAGTCATTAAGGGGAGATCTAACAGTGTCAATTTCTAAGCCTTGATGAAAAACAGGATTTCAGTCGATCGGTTTAGCAGCTAGAAGGGTTATATATAGCCAGACCTACATTTGGCCTAGATTTCCAAATGCAAAGGGTAATAATGGCTAATGCACAGAGGAGACCGACCCCTTTATTAACTAAATTTAATGTTTCTCCATTATGAACATAGGCAGCAAACGATATTAACCACTACTAAAGCAATCTCTATTTGTTCCAAGTGATTTCTACTGTTTGTATTTACAAAATTTTGTGAATTCTTAACTCGTATCACCAAAAATGTCTGTCTATGGTACTAGAGACGTTATAAACCCTTGAGTAAAATATAGGAGAGCTTATAGGGGAAAAGTTAAGATTTAACACCATGCTTTTGAAGATCTTCACTGACAAAATTTTGGTCTTCTGGAAATATGAGGTAGAGATTAAATTAAAAAATTAATGGGAAATTTAGTTACTGAGAAAATCAAGACAAAGAAACAAATCTGGGACAACAGCACCAGTAACTGAACAACCATCCAGGTTGTATACATATAAAGATGTTAATGGTTTGGGTACCTTAAGTTCAGCATTACTCTCTGCGTTTTTAAGCATGTGCAGTAAAAATTCAGCACTCTTCTTGGGCCACCGACCCTGTGTCCAGCCCCACTGTTTGGCCTGAAAGAAATCCAAGAGGTGATCACTCATTCCCCCAATTTAATTCAGTGTTACAACCAAGATGAATTTATTTTACCAAGGTTGCTCAGAACACAGTTTTTTTTCATGGTTAATCCAAAGGTGTCCTAAGTTGGTCATCACAGCAACCAGGAAGAACCTGATTAAAGGCAGAGTCTAAATATTCCTGCCCCACCCAATCACGTTCTGTTACAATGGTCATTTCAGATAGCAACTAAGAAGTCTCACCTGGGCACACCTACCAACTCCACCATTGTAGCGACGGAATGGCACACACTGCTTCTGCAAAGTGACGTCTTTCAGATACTTGGTGGCTTTTCGGATATGCATACCCTTGATGGCCTGGGCAGTTTCACGTGTGTTCTAAGTATAAACAGGAAAAACTGAGTTACCCATGTTAAAGGGTAACAATTCTTCAAGTAAACATTCAATTCTAGGTTTTTCAAAATGTCTACACTGAATCAGAATTAAAGGCTTCCCACCTTTTTTTTTTTTTAAAGATTTTATTTATTTGACAGAGACACAGTGAGAGAGGAACACAGCAGTGGGAGTAGGAGAGGGAAAAGCAGGCTTCTGGAGGCTTGATACCAGGACCCTGGGATCATGACCTGAGCCAGAGGCAGATGCTTAATAACTGAGCCATCCAGGTGCCCCAAAGACTTCCCATTCTTCAGGACTGAGGTAATGTAGTGAGGGAAGAAAAAAAAAAATCTGTGATTAAAAGCCAGGGAGGGTGGCTTAGCTGGGTTAAGAGACTGCCTTCTGCTCAGGTCATGATTCTGGAGTCCCTGGATGAGTCTTGCATCTGGCTCCCTGCTCTGTAGAGAGTCTGTTTCTCCCTGGGCCTTCCTCCTCTCAGTCTCTGGCCCTCATTCTCTCCTTCTCAAATAAATAAATAAAATCCTTTAAAGAAAGAAAGAAAGAAAGCCAGCCAGCCACGGAGAATTAGCTTGAAGTTACAGGAAAATAAATCCCAAACTCCTATGAAGTGTACGTTTTCAATCCCATCATGTTCTAACTATTTGTGCTCCATTATTTTGATCTCTACACTAGCTTAAGTGGTTCTCTTGTAGTTTTACCAAATTCCAGGAATCTTGAAGTGCTCATTATTTGACAATTACAGAGCCAATGTCTCAAAGGTGGCCGCTCAGAACGGATTCATTTTCACGGTAATTCCAAAGGTGTCCTAAGAAACGCATCACTGCAGTCACCTTTTCAGAATGGGGGCTGGGGGGATGCCCTGGAACATGTGACACAACTCTTAGACCGTAAAAGTGGATTCCCATACCTTAAAGTGAACACGGAGATTTGAACCTCTTGACTTGCATGCTAAAAAACGGAAAGTTTTGGTTAATTTTGGGCATCTCGTTGTTCCTCTTACCCCGCCCCCACGAAGAATATATTGTTCACTTACATTTCGTAGGGTTTTCCGGGTCAAGCGAATAGCGAACCATTTTCAGAGGTCACCTGGAAGGGAGGGGGAGGAATTCTGTCAACACGTATTTACTGTAACCGAGGCAGGGGAAGTACGTATGAACTCCTACCAACGGCCGCTCAGAAAGTGCTTGTTTTCACGGTTAATCCAAAGGTGTCCTAAGAAACGCCATCATCGCGGCCATCCTTTTCTCCCCCGGCATCTACCACGGGCTGCGGCAATGCTGACACAGACTAAGGACACGGACCCAGCAGCCCTCTGACCCTCCGCAGGAAAATCGTTTCAACCCCCGCTCTGGATCCTCAGGGGTAAAAGGACTGGACGCCTCGGCATGGCAGGGCGCTCCCGCTCTAGGGGTGCCGCCGTCTCCCCAGGTCCTTCTGGGCCATTACAATAAGCGCCAGCAAACTTGAAACAGCCGTTCAAATGGGTAAAGGCTCAACCCGACTTTAATTCCCCCCAAAACGTTCTCACGCTGCAGCCACACACGCACCGCGTACCCGGCCAGCACTCATCGCAAGACACAGGCTTCCCGGAGTCAGAAACCGCACTGACGACAGGCCGCCCGTACCCCTCGTCACCCCCATTCCCGCCCATCGCGGCCTTCTGCTCCGACACGTCCCCCTGCACCAAAGGACATCGCCCTCAGCGAAGAATCAGTAGCCGCAGACGCCTTCCTCCCGGGGGCACGGACATTAGCGCCACCGAAGCCAGGATGGCGGCGATGACCGGGGGATTCGGCAGTCCGGAGACATGGCAAACACTCACTCACCCCAGGCCGCTGAGAGGAAGAGGAAGCCCGGTGGCTCCTGGGAGAATTCATGAGAACTCAATCTCTCGCGAGATTTCCAGCCGAGAAACGTGATTCGAAAGGAGGCGGAGCGCTAGGAGAAAGGGAGTGTGGAATATGTTTTAGAAGGTTTGGAAATGAATTGCCCTTTTAGGGAATGTCTCAAAATTCTCCTTTTTCTGGTATCCCGAAATAAAGTTATGGATTTTAAATATCAGTCAATTAAAAACAGGGTTGTAGTTCTAGGACAGGATTACGTATTATTAGATAGAGACGAGACATTTATTTTCCAACATTTTTTAGATTTGATTATGTGATCTTGTACTCCTAAAACTGGTTAGTTAATGGACAATTAAGAAGATGCAAAGGATGGGATGTAATTATAATAATCAGAAAATTCTCAGGGGGGCGGGAATATCACCCAGTCAGTTGTACTGCAGTGGTCGAAGAGTGACACTTCTCGATCTTCTAATGATGCAGAAAAACCCTTGGGCGCAATCTTACCTTTCTTCTCACCCAAGTCATGTATCTGGTTATTCCCTCACAGCTATTGGTGGTGTTAGCACTTAGCCCTTTCAAGGGCGCCATTGGTGGTGTTAGCACTTAGCCTAACACCACCAATGGCGCCCTTGAAATAGAAGGCACTCCAAGCAAATTAAAACTCTAGGTGAAAGAACTCTGGACAATGCCCTAAGCACTCTTTGTTCCTTGACCTGGGTTCCAGAGACCCCAGTCCCAGATCGCTCTCCTGGACTCCATCCCATTGCCGGATAGAGGATGGAGCGTCCCTCACATGCTTCATCCGCAGGCTAAGAACGCCCAAACTAAATTTCCACTCCACGTCTCTTGCTTGAGCTAGCCCCAGACATCAAATTACTCGCCGGGTGAAGTTCTTACATTTGGGTTGAATTAGTTTTTGTGACTCAGTTTTGTTTGACATAAGGGTCTAAATTAATCTTTTTGCAAATGGATATTTAATTTTTCTGGCACCATTTGTTGAAAACACTGTCTTTATTGAATTGCTGTGGCACTTTTATTGACAATCAGTTGACCGGAAAGGGGAGGATTGATTTCTTTCTTTCTTTTGTTTTGTTTTGTTTTAAGAATTTATTTATTTGTCACAAAGAGACACAGCGAGAGAGGGAACACAAGCAGAGGAAGTGAGAGAGGGAGAAGCAAGCTTTCCCCTGAGCAGGGAGCCTGATGCTGGGCTTGATTCCAGGAACCTGGGATCATGACCTGAGCCAGAAGGCAGAGGCTTAACCCACTGAGCCACCCAGGCAACACTAGTCTTTTTATACTATTGTGACATTATTTTTTTTTTTTAAGATTTATTTATTTATTTGAGAGAGAAAGAGAGAGAGAGTGCCTGTGGGGGCACCAGAACTAGCATGAATGGGTGGGGGCAGAGGGAGAGGGGGAGAAGGAGACTCCCTCCTGAGCACAGAGCCCACTGTCCTGAGTTGGTGGGGGGGCTCAATCTCATGACCCTGAGATCATGATATACCTAAGCTGAAACCAAGAGTTAGATACTTTAGTGACTGAGCCACCCAGGAGCCCTGAGTGAGATTATTTTCTAATTTCATTCTTGGGTTGTTCATCATTAGTATGTAGAAATAGAACTAATTTCTACATTTTTAACTTGTATCCTTCACCTTGCTGTATTCCTGAGGACTCCTTCCTTTCTCATTATTCTGTTCACAGCAATACTATAGCTTTTTGTGATGTCTTCAGCATTGGTATTAGGGTAACGTTAGTTTTACAGAATGAGTCAGGAAATCTTTCCTCCTCTGTTTTATGAAAGAGCGTGTGGGGATGCCTGGATGGTCCAGTTGGTTAAGCGACTGCCTTCCGCTCAGGTCATGGTCCCAGGGTCCTGGGATCAAGGAGACTACATCGGGCTCCTTGTTCAGTGGGGAGCCTGCTTCTCCTTCTCCCTCTCCCTGCTACTTTGCCTGCTTGTGCTCTCTCCGTGTCTGTCAAATAAGTAAGTAAAATTCAAAAAAAAAAAAAAAAAGAAGAAGAAGAAAGAGCATGTGAAGGATTGGTATTATTTCTTCTTTTCATATTCTATAAAATCTAATATCTGTGGGATATTTTCAATTTTTGAGGGAAACAACAATACTTGATGTGGGTCAGTCATCATGCAAATGACTTGCTAGAGTTAGTTCATAATTTCAACATTAGATATTTACTACATTCCTTTTGATCCATTATATCTTTGAAAAGGTGGAGTTTCTGTGGTTGCTGTGATGAAAAGAAAGTACTCTGTAAAAATCATCATGAAGAGGAAATGAAGATGGTGGAGTCCAATAGGATCCCAAGGTCTGCAGATTTGTACAATGCCCAGAAGATGCACATATCTCATTAGTAAGAAATTATTATTTAAGAAGTAAATAAAGTTTTTTTAAGATTTTTAAAATTTATTTGACAGACAGAGATCATAAGTAGGCAGAGAGGCAGGCAGAGAGGGAGAGGGGGAAGCAGGCTCCCCGCTGATCAGAGAGCCCGATGTAAGGCTTGATTCCAGGACCCAGAGATCATGACCTGAGCCAAAGGCAGAGGCTTTAACCCACTGAGCCACCCAGGCGCCCCAAAATGAATTGTTATTTAAGAATAAAGTAAGTTTAAGAAATAAATACAATCTTTTTCTTCGTTTTATGCATGTTATTTTTTTCAGTTGGCTACCAAGGATATAAATAAAATATTATATGATAATATGTAATATAAAATATATACTATAAATATAAATATAATGTTTATAGTAGGATATATTTATTAACTTTTGGGAGCTAACTAGGAAATGGAAATGTTAGGTATTACTTTTGTCCTATGAATACTGAAAAGTTCTGAACCCAGAAAGTTTGGGAGCCTCTGCCCTAGGCCAAGAGTGTGGATGGAGAAGAATACAGGGTCTACAGTTGAAAACACACACTCTACCATGTAGATGTTGAGGAAGGGGCATAGACCAGCAAGAAAGGACTCAGAAAGAGCAATGAGGAAAGAGGAATACCAGGAAAATTTGGTTATCATGGAGTCCATGAGAAGCTCCTTTCAATGCTGTGATGTTAAGTAGGATAAAGACAAAAAAGTGACCATTAGATTCTATAGAAAGGTCAGTGGTGTTCTGCGCAACTGTTTGTAGAGCTGTAGGATTGAGAGCCAGACTGGAGCCAGAGGAGACAATAAAGAGAAGGGAAATTTTACTGTGAAAGGGAAAAGAGAAAAGTGGCAGCAGCTGGAGGGAAATGTAAGAATGAGAGAATCTTTTAAAAATATTTTGTAAGAGGCAGCAACCTCTTCGACCTCAGCCGCAGCAACTTCTTCCTAGAAACATCATCAAAGGCAAGGGAAACAAAGACAAATACGAACTATTGGGACTTCATCAAGATAAAAAACTTTTGCTCAGCAAAGGAAACAGTAAACAAAACGAAAAGACAACCATCAGAATGGGAGAAGTATATTTGCAAATGACATATCAGATAAAGGTATCTGATATCTATCTAGGTATCCAAAATCCATAAAGAACTTATCAAACTCAACACCCAAGAACTAAATAATCCAATCAAAAAATGGGCAGAAGACATGAACAGACATTTCTCTAAAGAAGATATACAAATGGCCAACAGACACATGAGAAAGTGCTCAACATTACTGGGCACCAGGGAAATATAAATCAAAACCACCTTATACCAGTCAGAATGGCTAAAATTAACAAGTCAGGAAACGATAGGTGTTGGCGAGGATGTGGAGAAAGGGGAACCCTCCTACACTGTTGGTGGGAATGCAAGCTGGTGCAGCCACTCTGGAAAACAGCATGGAGGTTCCTCAAAAAGTTGAAAATAGAGCTACCCTACGACCCATCAATTGCATTACTGGGTATTTACCCCAAAGATACAAAGGTAGTAATCCAAAGGGGTACGTGCACCCGAATGTTTATAGCAGCAATGTCCACAATAGCCAAACTATGGGAAGAGCCTAGATGTCCGTCAACAGACGAATGGATAAAGAAGGGGTGTGTGTGTGTGTGTGTGTGTGTGTGTTATGCAGCCTTCAAAAAACCCCAAATCTTGCCATTTGCAATGACATGGATGGAACTAGAAGGTATTATGCTAAGCAAAATCAATTAATCAGAGAAAAACAATCATCATATAATCTCACTGATATGAGGAATTTGAAAAACAAGCCAGAGGACTATAGAGAAGGGAGGGAAAAATGAAACAAGACAAAACCAGAGAGGGAGAAAAACCATAAGAGACTCTTCATCTTGGGAAACAAGCTGAGGGTTCCTGGAGGGGAGGGTAATGGAGGGATGGGGTGGCTGCGACATTGGACATTGGAGAGGGTATGTGCTATGGTGAGCGCTGTGAATTATGTAGGACTGATGAATCCCAGACCTCTACTCCTGAAACAAATAATACATTATATGTTAATAAAAAAAAAGAGGAAAAATATTTTGTAAGACATGCACATAGTAATTAATTCAAAAGAATCAAAAGGATATATAAGGAAATGAAGTTCTCCTCTGTTATGGACTAAACTGTGATCCCTAGAATTTATATGTTGAAGTCCTAACTCTGGAGCCTTAGAATATGACTGTATTTGGAGGAAGGACCTTTAAACCGGTAATTAAAGTAAAATGAGTTTATATGGATGACCAATACGATTAGTAATCCAATATGAGTAGTGTTATTATAAGAAGAAAATAGGATACACACACACAGACTGAGGAGGAAACATCTACAAAGTCCGGGAGAAAGGCCTTAGAAGAAACCAACCCTGCGTCAATCCCAGGGTTGGTCAAGGTCAATCCCAACTTGACCTTGGATTTCTAGTTTCCAGGACTGTAAGAAAATAAATTTCTATTTAAGCCTGCCAATCTGTGGTACTTTGTTATGAAAGCCCCAACACATGGATATACCTTTGCTCCCCAAAACTCCCAGTTCCCTACTTTCAAGGCTTCCACCAATACCAGCATTATATCCTTTCCAAAAATTTCTTTGAATTACACAGGCTCCCAGAATAGCATACTGTATACAATATTCCACACCTTGTGGAATATTGGAACCTTGGAAAAAGTTTCCACATCAGTGTATGTAAAGTTATTTCATTAAAAAAAATGGAGTTGGGGGCGCCTGGGTGGCTCAGTGGGTTAAAGCCACTGCCTTTAGCTCGGGTCATGATCTCAGGGTCCTGGGATCGAGTTCCGCATCAGGCTCTCTGCTCAGCGGGGAGCCTGCTTCTCTCTCTCTCTCTCTCTGCCTGCCTCTCTGTCTACTTGTGATCTCTCTGTGTCAAATAAATAAATAAAATATTTAAAAAAATGGAGTTGTATTCTGTTGGATGGACATAGCATAATTTATGTCTCTACCAATGGACATGTAGTTTGTTTTCAAACTTTTGCTTTTAAAAACAAGTCTGGAATAATTGCTCTGTATACAGGTCATTTTGCATATGTGAGATTACTTGTAGAATAAATTTCCCAAAGTGGAACTGTTAGATCAAAGTGCAAACACATTTGTAACTTTGATATACACAGTCAAATTGCACTCTGTCAGGTTTAGAAAAATTTATATTCTCATTAGCAATGTTTGAGAGTACCTCAATGTTTTCCATGCCTTCACAACACAGTGGATTATCAACCCTCTTTACCTTTTTTCTTTTCTTTTGTTTTTACCTCTTTACCTTTTCAAAAGTGTACAAAAAGCCATTAAAAGGTGTAAAATAAATAAAAAGTATTTAAAGGTCATTTGTATTCCTTTTCTGCAAATTGTTCATATTCTTTGTTTTTTACTGTGTTGATGATCTTTTTCTTTTTAATCTGTAGAATCTCTTTATACACTAAGGGGTTATCCATTTGTCCCTTGGTGGGGGTGGGGGTGGGGGTGGGTGGATGGGGGTGTGGAAAGGTAGGGAGGTAAGGGAAGGTGAGGGAGGGTGGGGGTGCATGGGGGAGGTGAGAGTGTGTGAAAGGGTGCTAGACATACACACACAACCCCCCACCCCTGCCTTTTCTGAAGGTCCCCCCTCCGCTGTCCCCCTGCCCCCGCTAGTTGGTAGACGTGAACTCACTGCCCAAAGCAACAGGGTGTGTTGGCTCTTCTCCCCGTGGCCATGGGGACGTCCAGTTACAGCCTCTGTCCAGATCCGGAAGCTTCCAGAGAGTGGTTGCCTAAGTAGAAAGAACCTGTATGTGTCCCTCCTTCTTGGGAACCTGGGTTAGCACCCACTCCAGTGTAGCTCATTAACCTGCAAAATACAGAGACTAGTTCCCGTTCTTATTGTAATCTGGTTGGGACAGGAAGTCGTTGGGGCGGACATGGAAGTGAGGTAGCAACTTTACGCCAGTTGACATGATTACTTATCTTCCCCTCCTTCTGCTACTTATTTAAAACTTTCAAGACACAATTTTAGCAAAAAAGTTTCTCAGCTAAAACCTGTTTCCCTTCAACCCTAACCCCAAAGAAGAAATACAATCCCAGACAAAAAGAGTTTCAAATATCCATTCACCCTCAACACCCCCCCCCTCACCCTTTGTAATTTGTACTTTGACTTTGTTTATGGTGCTTTTCACTTTGCCCAAAATGCTTTAGTTCTATGTTTTCAAATTTGTCATTCTTTTTTCTTTTATGGTTTTGTGTTAGAAAAACCTTCTCTACTCTGACCATTTTAAGAAATTCTCTCATTTGGGAGAGACTACACAGTTTTATTTTTCATGTTCGAATCTTGTCTCCATCTGCTGTAAAGCTTGAAATACCTTTTTCTCTTTGTCCAATCATCTTTGTTTTCCCTATTGATTTGCAATGCTCTCTTGATCATATGTTAATTGAGGGAAGAGTGGAGAAGATGGGAGACACTGGAAAGAGGTACACAGCTGTGAGTCCTCCAGCTGAGAGGAGAAACTGACTCTGCGAAAAAGAAGGCATAATTTTAAGAGCTGAGATCTTGCAAAGAAGAGTGGAGTTGGATCTGGAGCGTAAGTGCCCCCAGAGCAGGGCAGGAGCACATCATCACTGGTAGCGGGAGAGGACTTGGAGATGGCGTGGGTGCCTGCAGTTTTACAGAAACGGTGATGGGAAGAAACATGGTTGACGTTCGACAGCACTTGGCAAGAGCAGGCGTAGTTTCAAGCATTTTACATGGGTTTTCTCACTGAGCAAACTTTGACGGTCTTCTCAAAGACCCTGTGAGGCAGATGTCCTTGCAATCCCATTCTCTTAAACCACCCGAGGGATTTTGGAGAGAGGCCATTTACTGAGTACTTCCGGGAGCGTGGGCCCCGATTAATGTGATTTTCAGAGTCAGAGACTTGGAGGGTTCTAGGAACAACCTTGCAAGTGGATAATAATAAGATCCGGAGCAATTTGGGACTTGTGGTCAGAAGGAAGAGTATCTGGCAGTAGAAGGTAGTAGAAGTTTTTGCAGCAGATGATTCTGAAGGCATTGCAAAATGCAAGACTGATTTCCCACAGCAAGGAACATAAGAAGGTATGTACTCCTAATACACCTAAATATGCAAGGGTCATAGCATTCAGTTCAGTTTTGTCAGCATTATCTCGAATGTTTCATAGTGTGGTGTTTAAGGGCATAGACACTGGAGCTGGACTTCTAGTTCAAGGGCTGCCATTCACTAGCCGTTTGACCTGGAGAAAGTTACATAAGTTTCCTGCATCTCAGTTTCCCTATCTTTATCTTTCCTTATCTGTAAAATAGGAATGATGATAATAGAGCCTCCCTTGCAGGGCTGTCAGGAGGATTAAACGGGTTCCTATTGGTAGCACTTAGAACAGTGCCTGGGACGTGGGAAGTGCTACATTAGTACCTGTCAAACAGAAAATTACTATGTTTCAGAGAAGGATGTCCTAGGTTAACAGCATGACATGTTATGGATTTCTTTTTTTTTTTAAAGAAGCTTTTTCATAGCATTTCATCCTATCTAAATTCTGTTGCAAAGTTGTGGACATTTTGGGGTACTTTTCCAGCAGTAGTTTAGTACCCCGTCTTCACGGAGGGCATTGTTTTAGGATATGGGAAATACTTTCTAAATTACAGCAGGGAATATCCCAATGGGATGTAAAATCAGGGATGTGCTTAACAAACATAGTGTTGAGTGAAAGCAGTCACAGAAGAGTATGATTGCAGGGCGCCTGGGGAGCTCAGTCAGTTAAGCGGCAACTCTTGGTTTCAGCTCTTGAGATCAAGCCCCACGTCAGGCTGGGCACTTTGCATGGATCTGCTTTCGATTCTCTCTACTTCTCCCTCTAACTCACACAAGTAAATAATAACAAGTAATCACAAGTAAATAAAAATCTTTAACAAAGAGAGTATGATTGTATTTATATTATAAGACTTTGTTTACATAAAAGAGATAATTAATCTTTTCTGTAAGCAATCAGCCTCGTGGTGGCCTCTGGAGGGGGCAAGATGCCTGGAAGAAGGTACAAGGTGGCTTCTGATGGCAGGTGCTGGTGAGGTTCTGTTTCTTGATCTGGGTGCTGCTGGTTACACAGTTTCTTCACCTGTGTACTAACCCAGTTTATGAAAATTTGTAGTTATACATGTGTAATAGGTGTTCTTTTCTTTCTTTTTATTTTTTTTAGTATTAGTCTTCTTTTTAGAAGTTGCAGTACTTCTAAATGACTGTGGGCATTAGTTGTCTTTTTTTTTTTTTTTAAGATTTTACCTATTTATTTGAAAGCGAGAGAGTGAGCATGAGTGGCGGGAGGGACAGCAGGCTCCCCCCTGAACAGGGGGCCCTGGGATCATGACCTGAGCCAGAAGGCAGATGCTTAATCAAGTGAGGCACTCAGGCATCCCAACAGGGAGGGCATTAGTCTCACAGAGCTGCCTTAAGGAGGTGCCACAGACTGAGCGGCCAAACCATGGCTTTTTAACAATTTCTTTCTTTCTGTCATCATGAATCCATTTGGCCAAGAAGGTGCTGCCTATACAGGGGGGTCATGCACCATCTATGTATAATAATGCCAAGGGACAGTCCACTGTCTAATGAGGAAGACAGCAAGACACAGACGCAGTCTATAAAGGAGTGAACACAGTGTAGGTGATGTCGTAAAATGAACCAGGAATCACGCCCTGAAGAGGTGTGCAGATCTTTTTTTTTTTTTTTTAAGACTTTATTTATTTGAGAAAGAGAAAGAATGAGAGAGAGAGAGCATGAGAGGGGGAAGGTCAGGGGGAAAAGCAGGCCCCCTGCTCAGTCTTGAGACTCCAGGATCATGACCTGAGCTGAAGACAGTCTCTCAACCAACTGAGCCATCCAGGTGCCCGAGGTGTTCAGATCTTATGTTGAGTTGCAGACCGTGTTCCGTGACACCATGAAAGTTTTGTCGCAGAGGGATACCATGTCAATACTGGTTGAATAAATGTTACAGTAGCCTTTAAGGGTTTGGCTGACCACGTACTGGGTCCAGCTGGGTTAAATCGGGAGAAGGGTTTTACTGAGACCAATATTGCACTGTAGGTAAATGAACTAGAATTTAAATAAAAATTTGAAAAAAAAATTTGGAGAAGGGAAAGAGGTTGACATTCATTATGCTGGGTGTTGTGACTAGATGCTTTACACTTGCTGCTTTCTGGAACCTCCTGAATGGATGAGGGGGGGGGTACCCAGATGGTTCTTCCCAGGAAGCAGAGTCTGAGGCAGAGATTAAGTGGTGCTCATGGATTCAATGTTATGGAAAGGAGGTAGGACTGATCAGAGGACCAAGTAGGTTGTGATGCGTCCCAGGGAAGGCTTTCGCCAGCACCCCAACCCCACCTAGGGGAACTCTGGAGCTAGATGTTCCTTCATAGTTGCCCCAAGTTGAGTGGGGGCTGGAGTTCTGTACCACCCATGGATTAGTCACTGGATGTGGGCTTCCCCAGAAAGGAGATGTGACCTTGGGTGAGGCATTTTCTTCAGCTCATCCTCAGGATGGAGAAGGTCCTTTGTTCCTGAAGAGAAACATCTCAAGTGTCCACCACAGAAGGCATTATTGTTTTATTTTACAGATAAGAAAAGCAAGGTTCAAAGGGGCTGGGTGGGGATTTGAACCCATATCTACCCTCAATGTCTATGTTCTTTTATTCCATCCCAGCTGCCAGTTCCGCAGGTTCCTGCCTTCCTGACTGCTTACCAGTGACCTCCAAATTTCCTGGCGCCCCTTGGCTCCCTTCCCCATCCTGCCTCGGGGCACTCCATTTAATGACTGGGTCTGAAACTTCACTCCAGCTTTTGCAAGGCTCTCAGGGCCTGGCCCACACTCCCACCTTCTCCATCTACTGTTGCCTGTTTTCTTCAGGAGGGACCTAACAAAAGCAGGTTGAGGAGAATTATTCTGGCTCTGAGGTGCTGGATGATTTGGGGAGGCCAGGAACCCCAGACTGAACTGTAGCAGAGCCCCAGAAAAACTAGCAGATATTTAGGCACGAGGTCTTGAGTTTGGCAAAGGTGAAGAAGGTGGGTGCGTCTGAGCAAAGGCATTTGGGCTCCTCAAACATGACTGAAAAACCACTCCCCCAAGACCTTCTACTGGCTTCTCTGTAATGGCGACCTCTAGGATTTCACTTACATGTAGATCTCCAGGGAGCAACAGGAAACCACAAACCCTCAGCGTTTTAAAGTAGTGGCCATTCTCCTCTCTGACCTGACAAATCAAGACGTCAAATGGGGCCTGTGGGAGTCTGACAGTTTGTCCAGACAACTGTTTTTAGTTGACACTATAAATCTCTTGGGGAAAAAAAAAAATCTGTGGGCCTTGGTTGTTCAGTTGGCCAATATGGATTAGTCTGACCATTTTCTCAGAAAACAATGTCTTTGGGGATTTTTTTTTTACTCGTGAATATTCAATGTTCTGTCTTTTAGCATTGTCATCCATCTCCCTGGCCTTTTGTATAATACTTTTCGGTGGGTTGGCTCCTGGGCCCCTGGACAGCCAAGGGAGGAGAGTCTTAATCCCTTGGCAGACATTTACTTTGCTGTCCTCAGACTAAACCTCCTTCTAGTGCTGTTTGAACTTCACTTAGAAATGGGCTTTATTTGCCAGGAAAGGGGAATTCTTTCCATGACAATAAGGAAAATTAATCTCTTATTCAGGGGGTCAGAGACCTTTTCTATGCTTCTCAGGATGGTGGACTGCTGCCCCCTCCTCTTTGCTGTCTGGTCCATCTTTTCCATACCTCCCAGAGCTACCAAGGGGGCGGAGGAGATCACCCACAGGGATCCTGGCATCCAGTAACTGGGGATGGAATTCCACTACTTCCCTGCCTGCTGTCTCAGTGCCAGTTGCTTAGTTTTGCTGAGCTTTGCTCCTTCATCCATAAAAAGAAAGATCACAAAGCCAATTGTACTGGGTTGCTGAGAAAGTTATAAGAGAAAGTTAGAAGACAGTGTGAATAGCATAAAATAGATATTTGGTTAACGTTGGTTCACTCCTTCTTTTTTCCTTTCTCCTTACAGTGTATCCTTGGACATCACCTGATCTGATACTTTTCCCAAAGCAAGGATTTCCTCTATGACATTTTGTAGTGCTTATCCTCTGGGTGTCTCCCTCAGATCTATTCTCTGGTGTGTGTGCCCTGCTCTGAGTCCCATAAGGCGGAGCCTACCGTCAGTCAGCCTGGGGACCCAGGCCTCTGAGTCAGCTGACTTCTCATCGGCTGTGGCCAGAGATGAGCATGGGCAGAAGTTGGGAGGTCAGGGGGAAAGGGGTCAGGCTATTTCTTCCCAGCTCCTTTGCTCTCTTGGCACCAGGTTCTGGGGAGGTTCTCTCCCTCTCAGACTACAGCCTCTGCCAGACTGCCCGTCCTCCCAGGCTCACACGCCCCTGGGGTCCCTTATAGTTTCTCCTTTCCTTGTCCCCTCAGTCCTGGGTGTGGAAACTTCTCTCTGTTGTTGTGAGGGTTCTGGAGGTTTCCACATCCCTTGTTAATTTGCCCGCATCTATTGAGTTTCTCAAAGCCTTGTCTGGTGCGCTCTCTGCACATGGTTGTTTCCTGCTACTGCTAGGGACTGGAGCTCAGTATTTATGTTTTTCACTCCCATTTCAAAAATAATGATGGATTTGGGAATGGAGCTAATACTTAGGGTGTATTTACAGCACACTGAGTGCTGGGCACATTTCATCACACTTTTTCCCCACAATGACTTTGTAAGGAAGACTGTAATGCCCACATTTTGCAGAAGATAGACTTGAGACCCAGGGAAGTTTCGCAAGTTGCCGTGGATCCTATAGCTAATAGGTGGCACGGGATGCACATGACTTGGGTTGGCCTGACTCCAGTGTTTGTTCTCTCCATTATGCCTGCCTGTCCTGGGGGAGAATTCCAGAAAGGGGACAATGGGAAAAATGTGTCTTCGATTTCACAATTTTGCCAAGGGCTAGCTTGGATAAAAACCGTAATACTGTTCACAAAAACTTTTTGAAGGGTGCCTTCTGTTGTGGGCTGGCTGAGTGACATCATGGCCACTAGATGGCACCAGTTCAGCATTGGGTAAAGCTTTTCTCCATCATTTCGTGGGCAGACTGTGGGGTAGCAAGTTCTGTTTACCTTGCCATGTAAATTATGACTTTGATCTAATGAACTCTGTATTTCCTCCAAACTGCGCTGATTTTAAAGTTTTTCAAAGATGAGGCTCTGAGTGGGCAGAGAGTGGGGTTCGGTGTAGGGTGGGGGGCAGTGGGAAAGCAAGGAGAAAGAATGATAAAGACTCACTCTGGGAAACCCTGCAGCTTAGAGGGAAACAGTACTGACTTGTAATACCTAACCACGCAAAACTCACTCAAAGGCAGTGAGACCATTAGAGCTGGAAGGGTCTGATGAAGTCTTTGAGCCTAACCCTCTCATTACCCAGAGGAAGAAACATTCTTCTGTTGCTGTCTGTGTAACAGAAAGTGATCCCTAACTTGCCCAACTGCACAAATAAAAAATATTGTCCTGACATTTCTTGCTTTGTGGTCTTCCTGGTGGTGGGGGCCTTTTGTAAGGCACCTGGATAAAGTGTGTGGCTTTTGCTCCCCTCTGTTTTTGAAGGGGACTTCTTTTCGTTTTGCCCATGTGACATTCTCTAGACAAATTTTTAGTTTTTTTCTTCTTTAAATTTATGAATTCAATGCTAAAAACAGGGAATATACATTCATCTGTTTCAACAAATCAAAACAGTATTTAAAAAGTCAAATAGAAGGTCCCACACCCATCTCTTCCCAGGGTGATTTCTGTAGTGGCCACATTATTTCAAAATTAAATGTTGAGCCATAAGGTCTGATACATACCAGAAAACTGTGCCTGCATGGGGCTCCTGTCCTGGGACATGTGAAAGCCATTGTCTCTGCTGCTAGTCCGGAGCTCTTTATCTTTCCCCAGTTCCCAGGGTTGGGGGTGGGGGGCCCTTTCACTCCTGGAGGAAGGCTTGTCCCCTACTTCATGACCTGCAAGAGACCCTGTGCCTGTCTAGCCTCCTCACTTCAGAGCCTTTTGACCTTCCCAAGGCTTGCTTCTACCTAGCCGGCCCCCACTCCCCGCTTCAGCATCCGCAGCATCCCGCTCTGTCTTTAGACATACCCAACTTCTCTTCCTCTTCCCTCAACTCTTTACTGCCCTGTCTTCCCCTCTCTGCCATTAGCGTTCTCCAAAGACTAGCCACTGAGACTTCTTCATCCCTTAGTTCAGTTTGCTACAATTTAGTTAGCCCCTAGAGAGTATCGTGCTAGATGAAGAACATTCAGAGATACAGAAGAGGTGCTCCCTGCCTCTAAGACTCTTAAGCCTAGACCCAAGTTAGTGACGTACCGGGGTTCTGTGCACTAACACGGGTGGTCCAGCCAGGCTGAGGGCAGAGCCGGGAGCCAAAAGATCTGGGTCTGATGATGATGAGATATTAAAGTCTGGATGCTGCCTCCTCAGACAGGGCCCCTGAGGTCAGTGTGCTCCCCTTTCTTGAGTTCTCTGCCTTGGTCACATGTTTGGATGCTGTTCCTCTAGGAAGCCCTCCCAGACAGGGCCTGTTCCGGATCTGACCTTCTCAGGGGCTGCTCCACGCTCCATGCTCCAAACATAACAAACAAAACCAACCAACCAACCAACCAAACAAACAAAAAACTGTGCTCTTTCCCTCAGAGCACCTTTCCAGGGTGGCAGCAGGCTCATGTGAAGACAATACTACTACCCCCCCCCCCCCCCCCCCCCCCCCCCGCTACCCAAGGGCCCTTCCCAGCTAAGGAATGCAGGTACCTTTCAATAGAGCTCTGGAAAGGCACTTCTTTTCTTCTTCTTCTTTTTAAAAGATTTTATTTATTTATTTGACAGACAGAGATCATAAGTAGGCAGAGGGGCAAGCAGAGAGAGAGGGGGAAGCAGGCCCCTTGCCTAGCAGAGAGCCCGACGTGGGGCTCTATCCCAGGATCCTGAGACCACACCCCGAGCGGAAGGCAGAGGCCCAACCCACTGAGCCACCCAGCCACCCCTGGAAAGGCACTTCCTTAACATGAAGGATTCTAGGTCACAAGTATGTTTTGAAGATTAGTGATAAACTAGAACGACTCTGAGGACGGTGGTTCCATTCCAGGGAAATGGATGGAGGTGTTGGTTCTGCAAGATGTTAGATGCAGAGCAGTAAATAGGGGAAGAAAAACAACCAGCCCTACCGATAACTGAACAGTTACTTATCATACGCTAAGCACTGGCTGAGAATTTTGCTTCTGTCATCCCAGGGCATCTCAAGAGTGTCCGTTTTCTAGTGCTGCGTAACAATATCACAAATTCAATGGTTTAGAGCAACACATGTATTATCTTAGAGTTTCTTTGTGTCAGGAATCCAGGCAAAGTTGGATTCTCTTTAAGACTGCAATCAAGGTCTGGGTTCTCATCTGAAGGTTTGACTGGGAGAGGATCTGCCAAGTTCACCCGGTTGTTGGCAAGATTTGGGTCTTGGCTGACTGTCGCGGAGGGCCTCCGTTTCTCACTGGTGAGCCCTGGAGGCCATCATTAGTTCCCAGTTTGTTCTTGGGCAGAGGCTGCCCTCAGTCCCTTGCCATGTGGGCCTCACCCACATGGTGGCTTGCTTCATCAAAGCCGACAAGGGTAGCGTCCATTAGTAAGACGGATGTTAGACTCTTATGTAACATAATTATGGAAGTAATATCCTATCCCCTTTGCGGTATTGCACACTTTGGGTCATGCGTCCTGCCCCATACTCAAGGGAGGGCGATTGCACAAGAGATTGCACAAAGGCGTGAGACCAGGGGTCGGTGTCACAGGGGACATCTCAGTCTGTCTACCCCAGCCTCTTAGAAGTGGGCATTTCTAGTCTCATTATGCAGGAGGCAGAAAAGGAGGATTAGCATATTAAGTACATTGCCAGTGTGCACTTGGACAGAAAGTAGCAGACAAGGGATTCCAAACATGGCCTGTCCCATTGGAAGCTCATAGCTGCTGTGTTACACAGGTAAACTGCTGGTGTTTGACTTGGATCTGAGAAGAATCAGATCAGAGGGGGTTCTCATACCAACAGTCTTCTGAAACGTGGGTTGTCACTTAGATGAGGGTATAGACAGAACTGAAATCAGTACTGGAAATTGTCAGGAATAGATTTCACCGCAAATAAAGAATTTCTACCACTTCCGGGGACCTCAGTAGACTCAGCTGGCGGCCTCCGGAAGTGGCCTGTTCCCTTCATTATTTGAGTTCAGCTGGCGTCCCTGGCAGCATGGAGTGTGTCCTGGACACTGGGGGGAGTTCTATCACTGGATGGGAATCTGCCAGCTGGGAGTTGAGATCTCAACAGAGGAAACTGTATCTCCTGAAGGATGTTAAAGGTGGACATTGCAGACCCCAGCAGCCAGGGGGAGGAGCGATTCCAGAAGAGGTTGAACTTCACTCTGCGTGTGGCTCTGTCCAGGTCCGTAGACCCCTTGAAGAGGCCCCCAGGATGCTTCTCCTTGTCCCCACCGATGTCAAGATGGTGACAGAAAGGTCAAGATGATGACAGAAGTCGTTCCCATGTGGCTGTGCCCTCGGAGGCCTTCAAAGACACTTTTTTTAGACTTTATTATTCTGACTGTGCAGATAAGGAGGTTGACCAACCAAGGAGGAGAAAGTGGAGGCCACTGTCCAGTATCTCTTGGCAGGTCACCCTCAGCCTTTCCTTCTTGCATCAGCCGGGGTTGCAAGTTACACTGTATCTAAATAGAGCTGGTCACCCCACGGCAGAGTCTTGTCCAGTTGGAAGCCCAAGGCCAATGAGCTGAAGTGAACACCTCACCCCACTATTTACTGCTCCTAGAACAAATTCCTTGTCTCGCTGATAATTCTTTGTGTGTAGCTGCAATTATGCCAAATGTTATCAGTTCTGGAACAATGTGCGTAACTTTGCATAAATAATAGAGTTCCTTTTATTTATTTATTTATTTTGCCGAATAGTATTACTATTACTTCCTCTAGGAGTTTCTGACATAAAGTTAGCCCAAGTGGAAGCTTTTGTATCATCATATTAATTGCTGAATGGGCTTGGAGCTGGATTCTTCTGGGGGGTAAAGGGCCTATAGGTCAAAGCTGCCCTTTCGGATCCTGATTGAACTGATAGCTGATTCATTCTTTGTTGCTGATCATAGTCTCTGAGGCAGAGTGTAATTTGAGGAAAATAAGGAGTCCATGCGTGTGTGCGTGTCCTATGGAGTTGGGGAGTGAACCCTTCCCCCCCCTTTTACCAGGGGGCCTGGTCTGTCCACTCTCTCTT
This sequence comes from Mustela putorius furo, assembly GCF_011764305.1. Lineage (NCBI taxonomy): Eukaryota > Metazoa > Chordata > Mammalia > Carnivora > Mustelidae > Mustela > Mustela putorius. The sequence continues at coordinate 42,384,392 of NW_025422010.1, forward strand.
TGTGCCTCTGGGCCTTTGTGTCTGTGGATGCCCTTGCCTGGGAAGCCTTGTCTGTTTCTCCCATGTAGTGAGCAGAGCGCCAACAAGGGTGTTGGGAAATCTCGGTCCAGCCCCAATTCTCGCATTGATGTGCAGGATCCCCATGGGCCCAAGCAGCTGACCTCTCTGAACCTTCATTCCTGGTGTGTGGCAGGAAATGCTTGTTGACTCACCCACCAGGACAGTGGGAGACCTGCCGGAACAACCCACCCTGCTGGGTAGCTATAGGGATTAAATGATATAACAGACGTTAGAGCGGGATTATTCTCGACTCCTGTCCATCACTGGTGCCCAAGCCTTCAGAGCCCCTCCAGCTCACAGTGAATGCCTCCCTCTGCTGTGTCACTTACTTAGCCTTATACCATTTTACTAGTTTATGATCTGTTTATGTGTGTGCTTCATCTAATCCTCTTGTACATAAGCTCTTTTTCTGCTCCTTTGAATTCTTTCAGTGCCTAGGGTGATGCCTTAATCATAGACTGTGTTCGGTCTTTGTGGATTGAGTGCCTGGACCCGTGGAGGGAGACTTATTTTAAAGGGACCCCCCGATGTAAGGACCTTAGGTTTGAGATCATTTTATGCCCCCTTTCATGGTGAAATGAAGAATGAATAACACAGTCTGGATGAATAATTCAGCGTGTCCCGAGTTGGGAAAGGAGAGAAAAGCAGGGTATCTATACATGTCATTTTCAATCATCTTGACTTGAATTGCTTGGTCTTATTTGGCCAAACAATAACAGCTGGGAGAAAATGGTTAAACTTTTTATTTGGTTCTTTGAGACAGAGTAGCCGGCTGATGGGCTCTGCTCTCCCCCCGGGCAGAATGTGCTGGTCTCAGAGGGCACGACAGGGAACTGAACTGAGGCCAATAGGATCGCGCCCGGGGAGGAAACAGTGACCAGCACCACCTTCGTCTTTGCCCTGTTGATGTAACCTTGTTCACAGAGAAGACCCAGAAGAGAAAAGACTTGGAGAGCAAGAGAGGAAAAGCAAATGACAGATCATGAGGAAGATTCAGGATTCGAAGAAATTCAGATTCGAAGAAACCTATCCGCTAATGCTCAGGGAGTATCCCCAGTGTCTGTGGGAGGACCCCAGGAAGGCTTGACCCACATGCTGAGAGAGGATGGGCATTTCTTTCAGCTCTGCCCCCTCATCGGGACGTTGGTGGTCATTCCCTGCCCTCTCCCTGCCAGGCGGCAAATGTCTCCTCATCGGCCTTTGTACAAGCCTGGCCTCAGAGATTCCCTCAAGACCTCAAGTCAGAGTTCTCCAGGGAAACAGAACCAAGAGCACATGTATATGGTAGCTGATAGAACTTAAAGCAGGATTATTTCTTGACTATGGATTATTTCTTGACTAGATACATAGTGTGTGTGAGAGAGATCTTTTTATTTTAAGGATTCAGTTCGCACAATGATGGAGGCTTGGCAAGTCAAAATCTGCAGCATAGGACGGCAGGCTGGAGAGCCAGGGAAGAACTGAAGTTCAGTCCAAAGATCATTTGTTGGCAGAATTGGCTCTTCCTCAAAGGGTCTCAGCCTTTTTCCTCTCAGAGCCTTCTCCTGATGAGACGAGGCCCACCCTAATTACAGAGGGTAATCTGTTTTGCTCAGTCTACTGATCTCAATGTTAATCTCATATAAGAAATACCTTCATAGAAACATCTGGAATAATGTTTGACCAAGGTACCTGTGTACCTTGGGCCAGCTAAGCTGACATGTTAAAACTAACCATCCTATCTGGGAAGGGAAAGCAGAGCTGACTCGGAAGGAAGGGAGTGGTGGAGTAGCTTCTCCTCACCCCTTTCCTTTGTCATGGCTATTTATTTATTTATACTTTCTTTTCTTTCTTTCTTTCTTTTTTTTTTTTTTAAAGATTTTAATTTATTTTTTAGAGTGAGAGAGGATGCAGAAGCAGAGGAAGGGGCAGAGGAAGAGGGAGAAACAGACTCCCCACTGAGCAGGGAGCCCAGTGCAGGGCTGGTCTCAGGACCCTTGGATCATGACCTGAGCTAAAGGCAGATGCTTAACCAACTGAGCTACCCAGGGGTCCCTATTTTCTTTTCTTTTTTAAATCTAAAAAATTTTAAAAATCTTATGTAGACTCCATGCCCAGCATGGAGCCCAATGCTTGAATTCATGACCCTGAGATCAAGCTCTGAACTGAAATCAAGAGTCAGATGCTTTATTTGTATTTTCAAATAGGAATGTAGGCATGTGGTAAACAATTCAAAAAGTCTAGAAAGGTATATGGTGGAAAGTGATCCTGCCTTCTCCTCCTATTTCTTGGGAATTCTCTCAGAGATATATGGATGTATAAGCACATTCCCAGAGAGAGCAACATAGGTGACACACGGCAAAGGCTATCCCTTGCTTTTTTCTGCTTAACAAGCAGACCTGTAGTCTTTCTGTATCAGCCTGTGGTGGTTTACTGAATCCTTTTATTGGCGACGTAGCATTCTGCAGTGCACTCACGTACTCTCCTAGCGCTGTGGGACAGGTTATCTCCAATCTGTGGCTATTGAAAACTGTATTGTGGGACGTCTGGGTGGCTCAGTCGGTTCAGAATCTGCCTTTGGCTCAGGTCATGATCCCGGGGTCCTGGGATGGAGCCCCGCATGAGGCTCCCTGCTCAGTGGGGAGCCTGCTTCTCCCTCTACCTGCCACTCCCCCTGCTTGTGCTCTCTCTCTCTCCAATAAATAAATAAATAAATAAATTCTGGAAAGAAAAGTTTGTATCACAACAAATGTCCTTACATACCTGTCCCTGAAGCAGCCCTTTCCCTCCTAAGACTTCCCTGATGCATCATTCAGGTGAGAAAAATGAAGTATTTCTGGCAGAGTCCCTGACCCTCCCTGTCACACCTTACCTCCGCTCAACCTTTCTGTGTGAAGCTTGTGCCTCTCCCACAGGCTCCATCCCTCTCTCCAGGAAGCTCCAGTAAGAAATTAATCTCCCTCTGGTTTCCTCCGCTCAGCTGGATGGTGTCTGCCTGGGGATCTTCATCTCACCCCAAACATGGCTCTTCAGACGCAGGCAGCCTGGCTCTTTGTTGAGGAATGCCTGTATATTTTTCTAAGCTTATTTGAGCGGCAGGAGCATTCAGATTCAAATTTCTCCGACACTCGGCTTCAGTCAGAGTGACCTGGGAGAATAATTGTAGCCAGACAGGCCGCCCAGTCCTCCTGCCTGGCAGAGGGCTATGTTGGCGGCAAATCCCGTCACCAGGCCGGCAGACATCCTCATGGCTCCCAGGCAGGTCCCACAGGAAGCCGTGACAGACAGTGAAGGCTGGGCAACCTCCAGGCTCCCGAAGTAAGTTCTGGCACCCAAGGGCCTGGATGGTGTGCTAAGGGAGGGGCAGCAGGAGCCCAGAGAGGTGGCAGGAATCACACAGCCGAGTCCTGCTTGTAGCAGACGAGGACACAGAAAAACCAGCTCTGGACTGCACCTGTCATCCCAGGGAGCCCAAATTTTGAGAATCTGATGAAAGCATGGGCCCTTCTTCCCAGCAAAACGAGCCTAGGCAGACACTCAAAAGATTTTGGACACCCTGTGTGTTTGGGTTGGGGTGGTGGGAAGAGCGTGTTCTGTGGGAAGGGCCAATTAAGGGGATGACTGTGAAACTTTTTCTCTCAGCTATACAAATGCCAGGCATTCTAATTTTCTTCTCCAGGAGGGCTCAGCCCAAAACAATCCACGGCTAAGCTGTCTTTAGCTGGGTTGGCTTTGAAATCATTGCATTTCCGGGGTGCCTGGGTGGCTCATTCAGCCAAGTGTCTGCCTCGGGCTCAGGGGTCCTGGGATAGAGCCCCCTTGGGCTGGGAGCTTAACTGGGAGCCTGTTCCTCCTTCTGCCTCTGCCCCTGCCCCATTCCCTGCTTGTCCTTCTCTCCCACCACCCCCAGCCAAAGAAATAAATACAATCTTAAAAAAAAATAATCGCATTTCTGGAAGATGCTGGTTGGCATGTGAGGGCTGAAAGGAACCTGGGTTTTCCCAGCTCACTGAGGTGAAGTGTGGACATGCTTACATTTTCTGTGGCTACCAAAAAGGCTTCATTCTTCTCCCAGGGGCATGTGGTGTATGTCCAGTGTGAGCCAGTCACACTGAAAGTTCTGACCTGGCACCCACTGTCCACTTGAGCGTAGATCCTGCAAAACTGGGACCGATGGAAACAAGACAGGGAAGGGCCTATTTCACGTTTGTGAGAAAGACCTTTGTCTCCCCACTGAGTTTAAAATATATGCATGACCTCTTCCCACTTCACCAGAGTAAAACTTGTTCATTTTAGGGCATAGGGACAGACAAAAAGAAGACATCACCAATAATCCCAATCCTCGGAGTAATAATATTTTATATTTTGATGTGTGATGTCCCAAATAGACAGACTCATGTGCACACCCTACACAAGTTTACTTGTACTAGTATGCCTCTTGTTTTAGTTCTGATTATTTCTCTTAAAAAATTTAAGAATCTTCCAACAACCAAAATGGTCCAATAGTACAATCTGATGCATCAAAAAGTATTTGGGCAGAGATTTGACGGGGATGCTGTAGAAGAGATTTCTGCAGTGGGTGAGCAGTTGGACCAGAAGCTTTTAAGGATGCAGTGCCCTTCAGCCTTGGTAGTTTCCTCTGTGGGTCGCTGGAACTCTCGGGCAGGTGGCTGCAGGCGCCCGGCCCTCTTGTCTCACCCTCCTTTTTCAGTTCCGCAATCTGGGTCTGGCTCTCCTGGGAGGCGGGCTGAGGCCAGACAACAGGAAATCAGCATTCTTCACTACTCCTCTGCCTGCATTGTTACAGCCCCTGGGAAACAGCCTCACTCGCAAAGGCTGTCATTAGTGCAGGCTTTACTTTCAAGCAATGACCTAATTGATTCTTTTCTTGATACAAAAGAAAGAATATTCTATTTCTATTCTATTGTAATCCTACTGTGAGCACTTTGGATTTTTTATTTAGCAGTGCACAGCTGGTGTGTGTGTGTGCGTGCGCGCCTGCGTGCACACTCACACGTGCATATGCACTTTATGTGTGATACTGTGTGAGGTTTTCGGTTGCCCAAATCATCCCACTGTAGTAATTTCCTCCTATTCAAATCCTGTCACACTGACTCGTGCTTCAGCAAGTAGGCAAATGCCTGGGTTTGCAAAATGGTATGTACTGAGAATTTGGTCAAAGTATGGGTCAGTTTATCCCTCAATTTTAATTTTTAAGAGTTTAAATTATGAGGTGTTTCAAGAACACAGAACAGTACAGAAACATCTAATTGGTCTCCCTATATCCCACTGACTGATTTAACAAATATGTAATATGCTGCCATTTTTCCTTCAGAAATCTCTCCTTTTGCAAGAAATAAAATGTTAAAGCCCAATACTCTCATTCCACCTTGCTCCGTCCCTTCAGGTTAACCCCTAAACTGGAGCTGCATGTGTTTATGTTTATTCCTTACATGAATGAGGCTGTGGACCCGACGTTATACTCTTGCCTCTCTTTGAGATTTACTCAATAGTGTTGCCCTGTAGGTAGAATTCGCAGCCTCCAGTTTACACCCAACGCTGTGGTGGTTTTTTTTTTTTTTTAGATTTTATTTATTTATTTGACAGAGAGAGACCACAAGCAGACAGAGAGGCAGGCAGAGAGAGAGAGAGAAAGAGAGAGAGAGAGAAGCAGGTTCCCCGCCAAGCAGAGAGCCTGATGCGGGACTCGATCCCAGGACCCTGAAATCATGACCTGAGCCTAAGGCAGTGGCTTAACCCATTGAGCCACCCAGGCACCCCCAATGCTGTGGTTTTGAGATGGACTGTGTTGATCCATGAGGTCTCATGGATTTCATTTTCAGTTATTATGTAGCATCCCGTAGTTTGTGGTGGTACAACTCATTTATCCATTTGCCTGACTGGACGTTCAGGTTGTCTCTCCGCCGTTGCTCCTGATACTGGAGATAAGGTACTGGAGATAAGGCTGCTGGGAAATTCCTTCCTTCCTTCCCCGTGTGCAAACATGAGAACATTCCCGAGGTACAGATCTCAAAGTAGAATCGATGGTTCACAGGGTATGCAACTTCATTTTATAATTGAGAATAAAGGGTATTTCCATTGTTGTTAGTTTTGTTTTCTTTATGGTGATAAAATATACATGACATAAAATTTACCATTTTAACTATTTTTAGGCGGACAGGTCGGGGACATTACGTGCACTCACGGCATCTGTGCCACCATCACCACCTTCCATCTCCAGAACTTTCTCATCTTCCAAACTGCAACTCGGCCTCCATGAAACACTAACCCCTCTCTCTCAATGCTGTCACCACCCTTTGTTCTTGTTTTTATTTATTTATTTCCTTTAAAAAATGATTTTATTTATTCATTAGAGAGAGAGCATGAGCAGGGAGAGGGAGAAGCAGCTACCCCTCTGAGCAGGGAGCCTGATGTGAGCCCTGATCCCAGAACCCCGAGATCATGACCAGAGCCAAAGGCAGTTGCTTAACTGACTGAGACACCTACATGCGTCACTTGTTTTAAGTGGAGGAAGTTGCCCTTACGCCTTCATTCATTCCATAAACCTTTATTGCACACCTATCATATTTCAAACACGTAAATAGGTGCATGAAATTTAGCTTCTGCCACCAAGAAACTGCCGTCTGAGCCAAAACAGACACAGTCACGATTATATGGGACAGGTGGACAAATCCAAGTGCTGGGAGAGTCCAGAGGCAGAGCTGGGAATTCAGGGATGCCTCCGAAGTGGGATGAGGTGGGAGTGGGAGATGTGAAAGCCTTTAGAAAGGAAAGAAATAAAAAAAAAAAGAGAGAGAAAATAAAAGAAAGGAAAGAAATTCTAAGCTGAACCCTGAGGTATGAAATAGGACTTTTCCAGGCAAGCAAGCAAAGGTGAAGCGTGTAATGGATTTGCGAAACTGCCTTCAAAAACCAAACCAGTCCATATCTGTAACATCAGGAGCTAACCAGGATGGGAGAAACAACTAGAAGTGTGTGACCCAGAAGGAGCAGAATGCTGGGTATGGGTGATGCAGGTGACGGGGGTGGGGGTGGGGGGCTGAGACCCCAGACAGGCTGATGAGGCTCTCAGGGAACAGCAAGGGGAGGAAACAAACGCCTGCCAGCCCTTTGTCAGAGGGTCAGAGGGAGAAGGCGGTGGTGTCAGAGCCAGAGGTTGGGATTTCCCCAGGGAAACTGAAACCACAGCAGGTCTGAGGGACCGCAGCTGGAACCAAGGGGCAGACAGCCTCCCTGGAGAAGCTTCCAGAGACAAGAGAGGGAGGGGAATAAGCATCTGGGCTTCTTCCTTTCACCCACCGTTCACTTCCCATTGGCTGGAAGAAAAAAAACTAGCAACACAGACGCGACCACAAGAAGCAGCTACCACCCCTGGTAGGGGAGCGGGGGACAGGAAGAGGAGATTGGGGGCATCAGAATTAGAGTACTGGAGGAGGGGCCTCCCAGCTCTTTCTGGGACCTCATGATGGGAGGGCAAGCCCTGCTTAGTTGGTGCGCAGACTTCTGAGAAGGTGTTCCCTTCACCTAAACAAGCATGGGTACGTTCTCAATGACGGTATAGCCCATCCAATGGTAGGCACCCTTGCTATGGAGCACTCTTCCCAGGAGCTGGGGGTGGGGGGTTAGGAGGCAACCCAGGGGCAGGTTGATCATATCGGGTCTTTTTCATTAGGAAGGAAGCAGTGCCTTGCTCTCACTGGAATAGGTAGTATTCTGGATATGGATTTGCTTTCTCCAGTGGTGACACATGGCACCAGCACCATCTGTGGAATTATGCAATGCCTTACACATTGTAATGTATGCCACGCATTGCTTGTGACTGAGGAGCTCTTTTCATTTCATTTCGGGGAGAAAAAAGTAGCAGTGGGCTTCAGCCTGTGGAGATCACTGTTCTTACCATGTGCCCCATTTGGTCCGAGTTGTGGAATAGAAGATGTGGACGCAGTGCCAATTGGATTAACAAACTGGAATGCTGAGGTTTTGGCTTACAGGATGTGGTATATGCTTTGAATCGGTGACCAGAATATGGTGCTGTTTTTCCCATGGGCAGAGCATACAGGTCTAGGAATCAAGGGACAGACACCGAGTGCCTCCTTTAATGATTACACTTAACCCATGCACAGAATTTTTGCCTGCTGTTCCTACAACTCTGGGTTCCATTGGCTTGCAGGTCTTAGTGCCCAAGACAGGAAGGCTTCCACTGGGGGACACCATCATGGTTCCATGGAATTGGAAGGCGAGAGCACTCTGTGGCTGGAGTGATAGATCCCAGTGACCTGGGGAACTCTGGTTGGCACCACACCATGGGGGAAAGAGGACTGTGCCTGGACCCTGGGCCTTCTCTGGGTACCTCTTGGCACTTCCACATCCAATAATAGAAGTTAATGTTAAAGTATAGCCACTAAAAAAGGCAAGCTCACGGGGGTTGCCGATCTTCCAGGAACTGAAGCTTTGGGACACGTTGCCAGGGCAAATGGAGTAGGGAATGGGGTCGTGAAAGAAGAAAGTCATAAATATCAACGATAGCCTCGTGACCTGTTACAGAAACGGGTAGGAGCAGCTCTGCGATTCTCTCTTATTTACCGCCTCCTGGCTCTGGCTAACTTAATTATATGTCATGCATACAAACTAAGTATTTTCTTGTCCCCTCCCTTTTTTATCCTGTTATTGTGTCATCCTTGTAGAACTTGCCCTTTGTGTTCTCAGGGTCTGCTATGGGTCTGCCTCCCTGTTGGGCAGAATCCTTGAGAGAAGGGACCTTTCACGTGCCCCTCAAGCACAGAGCTGGTTGGACATGCCTTCTGGCCACCTTCTGCCATTCCCAGTTCCTGTCCATGATTATCACTAACTACTTGGAATTCCTTGCACAGAAACAAAGGGTTAATTCAGCTCAGGAGCTGTCACAGCCCATTAGTAACAATTATCACTTGGCTCAGCAGACTTGCTTGTCCTGCTGGGAAACAACACAAGAGAGGCGTTAGGCACTGTTTAAGGAAGCTGCTGTGATTCGCAGAAAATAATAATCAGTGTATATATATTAAATTTATTTATTGAGTGCTTCATCATGATAGCTATTCATAATTAATATTAATTGAGTTCCCAGGGCCGGAGATAGAGTGAAGACAGAGTCTCACTCTAGTGAGACGTGAACTAATAAATCCCTGATTATAGGACAAGGTGGTAAGTGTTAGGCTAGGGGTTCAGGGGCAGTCTCAGCAGCACAGAAGAGGGGCACCTAGCTTAGTCAGCAAGAGATCTGCCGGGAAGGCTTCTCAGAGGAGGTGGCCCTTGCGTTGAGGCTTCAACTAAGTGGAGTTCACTTGCCTGGTGGATAAGGCTATATTAATTAGGCTCTTGCGATGTAGGAAACAAGATCATCTGCTAGAGAGCTTCTGCTAGCTGGAGCAGTGGGCTTTGTTGTCAAGACACCCACGGCCAGGAATCCATACCCGGGAGACCTAGTGCAGCTGGACCGCGCAGTCTAATATATGAGGCAGTGGTTCTCAGGTGCATCAGAATCACCTCGTGGGTTTGTTCAAACACAGATTGCCAGGCCCCAACTCCAGAATTTTTGATTTAGTCAGACCAGGTTTTGCATTTCTTTTTTCTTTTTTTTAAAAATTATTATTTTTAAAATTATGTTATGTTTGTCACCATACGGTACAACATTAGTTTTTGAGGCAGGGATCCATGCAATCCGTGCCTTCCTTAATACTCATCATAAGGCTCACCCATCCCCCTAGCCCCTCCCCACTAAAATCCTTGGTTTGTTTCCCGGAGTCCATAGTCTCCCATGGTTCATCTCCCCCTCCGATTCCCCTACTTCAGTTTTCCCTTCCTTCTCCTAATGTCCTGCATGCTATTCCCTATGCTCCACATATAAGTGAAACCACAAGATAATTGTCTTTCTTGGCTTGACTTATTTCACAGGCTTTGCATGTCTAACGGGCTCGCAGGTAAGGCTGATGCTATTGGTCTGAGGCCCACAATTTTTTGTAATTTTAAATCAGCCCGATGTATTCCTATTTTTAAAAATAAATTAAAAAAATTTTTTTAAAGATTAAAAAAAAATTTTTTTTTTTATTTGACAGAGAGCAAGCACAAGCAGGCAGAGCAGCAGAGGGATAGGGAGAAGCAGGCTCTCCACTGAGCATGGAGCCCAATGTGGGGCTTGATCCCAGGACCCCAGGATCATGACCTGAGCCAAAGGCAGCTGCTTAACTGATTGAGCCACTCAGGCACCCCCTTAAAACAAACTTTTAACTTTATTTTGAACTAATTTTCGACTTGTAGATTAGTTGCAACAATAGTGAAGAAAGCTCCTTGCCCCTCACCCAGCTTCCCCTAATAGTGGCATCATTTTTTTTTTTTTTAAAGATTATTTATTTGAGAGAGAGAGTGAGAACATGCCAGCATGAGCAGGGGGGAGGGGCAGAGGGAGAAGGAGAAGCAGACTCCCCTCTGAGCAGGGAGCCTGACCTGGGGCTCCATCCCAGGACCCTGGGATCATGACCTGAGCTGAAGGAAGATGCTTAACCAAATGAGCCTCAGGTGCCCTAATGTTGACATCCTACATAATCCTACAAGGGGCTCAACACGGGCACAGTACTCACAGCCTAACTGCAGACCTGATTTGGATTTTACCATGTAAAAAAATCTTTTATTTTGAACTAATTTTTGGCTTACAGCAAAGCCATAATTGAAGTTTTTGTGCTTTCTATTACTTGGGCGCCTCCAACAGATACAAGAACACAAAAAATTAAGAAGGGAGTAGTCGTGGAAAACTCAGCACTGGCCAGTGATGCTGAGACAGCTGGTTTTCCATCTGTATTTGTAATTTTGTTTTCACATTGTGCTCCCTAGTGTGTAAATTTCGCAAAACTGACATTTTTAAAGCCACACATAGGAGCTAAGTAAGTGGTCTTTGTAAGAGCATAGTTTATGTGATAGAACGAAATATTTCAACAATTAACACTAGAAAAAGCTTCATGACCTCTAGGTGCTCTGCCACCTGAAAGCCCTTGAATGCTATCGCACTCAACGTCATCTGACTACTTAGGCAAGACACTGTGAGCGGCAGAGTCAGAGTTCTTGGCTTTCTGGACGAGGTTCTTTCAGCTAGTTACTGCTGAGACTGCGGTAGTATTCAGACCTTGATTACTGTTATGTACTGGGATCATTATAATGTGTCTTCCTAGGAATTGTTCCTCCATCCCTAATCTTTAGCTCCTCTTCAGTGTACTAATTTAATTAATTTATATGTTCATATTTTACTTATTCCTTTCTTATGCATGCATATAGTGAAAAATTCAAGCTGTATTGAAAAGCATAAAGCATAAAATAAAATAAAAAAAATAAAAGAGTTAAAGTCTTCCTCCCTTCCAACTAATCTACACCACTGGTTCTCAAAGGGGGCTGCTGTTTCCTGGGGGCGTTTGGAAAAGCCTGAGAATGTTTGTGATTGTTCCAATGATTACAGGGTATTACTGATTACTGGAATTTGGGGAGGGGGTAAGAATACTTTCATCCTGAAAAAAAAAAAGAAAGAAAAAAAAAGAAAAAGAATTTACTGGCATCCAACACAATGTTTTAATCCTGATGGGTGTTCATGGAGGTAAAAAATACTATTTACAGTTACCCAAGTCTAGAATATAGATATATATAGAATATATATATATATATATAGATAGTGTGTGGGTCATACACTGTCCAGGGGATGTTACATCGCAGAAATCAGAGATTTCAATATTTATTATGTCATTTTTCTGGCAGATGGCAGTAAAGCGTCTTTTCCTAACAAAATTAGCATCGTGTGATCATTTTTCTGAAAAGTGGAGGTAAAATATCTCAAGGGAGGGAGTCCTTTTGCTAATTTATAGCAAGGGGACATATTGGACTTTTAAAAAAGTCTTTGAAAATTGAGAAATGGGGTCTTTTTTTTTTAAGATTTTATTTATTTATTTGACAGAGAGAGACACAGAGAGTGAGGGGACACAAGCAGGGGGAGCAGGAGAGAAAGAAACAGGCTTCCTGCTGAGCAGGGAGCCCAATGTGGGCCTTGATCCCAGGACTCTGAGATCATGACCTGAGCCGAAGGCAGCCACTTTAAGGCTGAGCCACCCAGGCGCCCCAAAATGGATTCTTATACATAAGAAATATGATGCAACTCAGTCTGAAATTGCCTTTTAACTTTTTTTTAAAGTGATTTAAAAAAATTTTTGTGTAGTCAAATTTACTATGTTTTTCATTTATCTTCTGTGTTTATATCCTGCTTAAAGCGTCTTACCTTAATATTTTACTTAAAATATTTGAAAGCAGATAGCTTATAGCTTTTTTTAATTTTCTTCTCCTTTTCTTTTCTTTTCTTTTTTTTTTTTTTTTGCATTTCAATCTTTGTCAGATTTTGGTATCAGTGTTATAATGATTTTGTAGAAAGAATTTGGAAGCTTTTATTCTTTATCTGGCTCTGAAAAAATTTAGTTTCAGATTTTATTCATGTGTTTCTTCAACAAGTATTTTCTAAATCCTGGTTCTGGAGATACAGCAATGATCAAGATACCCCCAAATCCCTTTCATCCTAGCAGGGGAAGGCAGGCTGTAAACAAATAAGGAGTTAAGATATATCACTTGCCAGATGGTGGTAAGTGTTAGGGAGAAAAATAAAGCAGGGGAGGGACATAGGGAGTGTTGGGGGGGTTGCAACTTTCAATGGGGAGGCCAGGCAAGCCTCATGAAGACATTTGAGCACAGATCTGAAGGCAGTGAGGGAGTGAGCCCTGTAAATATCCGGGGAATCAGTAGAGGGAACAGCCAAGGCAAAAGCCCCAGGGTGGCACATGGATGGGGTGTTCAGAGAACAGTAAGAAGGCCAGAATGAGCTGGGGGTTGAGCCAGGTGGAGAGTGCGGTGAATTATGGGGCACCTCGGTGGCTCCGATGGTTAAGCATCTGCCTCTGGCTCAGGTTGTGATCTCCGGGTCCTCGAATCGAGCCCCATATCAAGCTCCCAGCTCAGTGGGGAGCCTGCTTCTCCCTCTCCCTCTGCTTCTCCCCCTCCCTCTGCTCCCCACCCCCCCATGTGCGCGCGCGCATGCTCTCTCTCTCAAATGAACGAATGAAATCTTTAAAAAATAAAAAGTGGGATGAATTAATATCAGAGAGGTAGAGGGGAGGTCTTGCAGAGCCTGGTCTGTTACTATTTGGAGTCATCTTTACTGGGAATGACTTGGAGAGCCACTGGGGGTATTTCAGGTGGGTTATTTCAGGTGACAAATCATGGTAGGAACGATGGAGGTGTTACATGGTGGTCGGATTCTAGATGAATATCGGAGGTGAAGCCACCAGGATCTGTTTAATGTTGGATGTGAGACAAGAAGAAAAGGAAGACGTCCAAGCCAACTCCAGTTCTTGGCCTGAGTGACTGAAAGGATTAGTTTGTCATTTATTAAAATTGGGAAGAAGACAAAGTAGGAGTAGATTTGGGGGAAAAGATCAGGGATTCAGTTTTGAACATGGTGTGTTTGAGATGCCTTGAAGACATCTAAGTGATGAAAAAATCTGGAGTTCAGAGAGGAGTTTCAGACTGAAGATCAATCAATCTATCAATATCTATCAATCTATCTATCTATATCTATCTATTATCTATCTACCTCTATCTATCTATCTATCTATACCTCTGTATATATCTGTACATATTTAAGAATCACATATAGATGGCTTTGAAGGAGTGAAAATAGATGAGATTATTAAGTGAGTGATTTTAAATAAATGAAAATAAGAGCTCCATAGATGGAACCCTAAGGTGCTCCAACAATGAGGAGTCAGTCAGCAAAGAGACTGAGGAGGAGGGACGAACCACATGAGTATTCTAGGAGGAGGGAGTGGCCGTGATGGGGTAGGAGGAGGGCTGAGATGGACCTGGCTGTGTGGAGGCCACTGGTGACCTTGACGAGAGAAATTGTGGGAAGGTGGCGGAGCTCAAGAGGGCATGGGAGGAGAGGGATTGGAATCAGGGAACAAAGGGGACTCCTTAAAGGAATTTTACTGTAAAGAGCCGCAGAGAAACAAGGTGAGTTTGGAGACAGGAGTAGAGTTGATAGAGGTTGTTTGTTTGTTTGTTTTAAGATGGAGAAATTGTAACTGGTGTTTCTATACTGATGATCCATGGAAATGATCGATAGAGAGGCGGAATCGTTAGGGTGATGTCCTCGGGATGGCATCTGGTATTTAAGTGGAGGACAGGGGACTTCCACCGCTACAGAGTGTTCATCCTGAGCAACAAGAAGTGGTCTGAGGACACGAGGACAGACACAAACAAATGGATGGGGGTGATGGTGGAGCGTTGTGGATGTTCTCTTCTCATGGATTTTTATCTTCCTGGTGAAATGGGAGATCATCAGGATGAGGGATGGAGGAGATGTTGGAGGTCCAAGGGGAGAAGACGAGATGCGAGAGAGTTGTCTAAGAGGAGTAGAAGGAGGAGGTTGTTGAAGGGAATATAAGTTGATTGTTAGGCAAAATTAAAAGAGTGCTTGAGGTTAGTGACTGTCATTTTAATTTAGTAAGCTTGTGTTTTGTTTTGTTTTTGTTTTTATTTTTTCCAGTGATGATCTGCTATGTAGATGTATCGATATAGGAATGGGTGGAAAATCAGATTTAACCAAAGGTTTGGTAGTTTAAGCAAATTTATCTGGGGAACCATATACACCTGGCACTTTGGGGGTCTATATGGATAGGATAGTTGGTCACTATCAATCTGTTACTGTGGTTATTGGTCTCTTTAGGTAATCTGGGGTCAATTCTCTGTAGTATATTTTGCTAGAAGATGAATGAACCTTTTTGAATTAGGTTAAAAAAAAATATTTTTCCCCCAGAGCTTCAGAAATGCCAGAGCATTTAAAATTTGGTAATCTAGTCTTCCAGGCTGTCCTTTGAACCACTGTACACACTTCTCAGTTGGCCATGAGCCCCTCTGCCTCAGCCTTTCCTTCGCCCTGTTCTGTTGTGCCGAAGTGATGGGGGAGAGAAATGGTCTCAGCGGTCACCCAGTTTGCTCAGCTGGGCTTCCTCAGTGCTGGGTGCTGTCCTCCTGTCCTCCCCATGGGAGGAGCGGACCCCCAGGCCTGCTCAGGACCCTGACATTCTTGGCTGGTATCACAGTGGTTATTTAGTTTTTGTATTTAGGGCTCATTGGAGAAGATCACCAACAGTGAATTAAATGGCTTTGTGGGGGGAGCCTGGGTGGCTCAGTGGGTTAAAGCCTCTGCCTTCAGCCCAGGTCATGATCCCAGGGTCCTGGGATCGAGCCCCACATCGGGCTCTCTGCTCAGTGCAGAGCCTGCTTCTCTCTCTCTCTCTCTCTGCCTGCCTCTCTGCCTACTTGTGTTCTCTGTCAAATAAATAAATAAAATCTTAAAAAAAAAAATAAATGGCTTTGTGGGAGTGGGGCTTAGTAACCTTTCCCTGGGTCTCCCCCTGATAATGTAGCCCAGCGTTGCTGTCTCTCCCCAAAATAATGTGCCAGGCCTGGCTGGTTTCTCAGGCATATTCCTTTAAACCATCTAACACCCTGGTTAAACCCAGTATTTGACGTGTTCCCTGCCTGCACAGACGCAAGAGGCAAACAGCCTTGTGTAAACTGCCTATATGAATTTGCAGGAACATCTCTTTATTAAGAAGAATTACTCAGCTCCCTTTAGATGTCTTCTAAGTGAAAGATTTCCAGGTTTGGAAGCTTGTGGGTTTGCAGAGGAGGGACAAACACAAACAAACAAACCCAAACAACACTACCCAAAACTACCTTCAGCGTAATTTTGGCTACAACATAAACAGAATTTTCTTTTTTTAGAAAAGATTTTATTTATTTGAGAGAGAGAGAGAGCGCGCGAGTGGAGCAAGAGAGAGCACAAGTGTGGTGACAAGCAGAGGGAGAAGGGGACTCCCTGCTGAACAGGGAGCCCGATGCGGGACTCGGTGCCAGGACTGTAGGATCACGACCTGAGCTGAAGGCAGATGCTCAACAGACTGAGCCACCCTGACGCCCCCAAACAGAATTTTCTGCTGCAACTCCCCAGACGGGAATTTCCTCCACACAGGAGGCTCCCTAGATCTTGTGGTTCTTCTGGAAAGCATAACAAACATGCTTCTGGAAGCATGAAGTATAACAAACAGTTGTTACACATTACTCTTATGCCGTGATTGTAATTTCATCAGGTCCTTTGCAGTTCTTACATTATATTTTAATATAGAGACACAGGAGGGCACTCTAACCAGGCAGCAATAAAACTTAAATGGTTTCACAGTCTTGGCAGTTAAAAAAAAATGGATATTGGGGAGCCTGGGTGGCTCAGTGGGTTAAAGCCTCTGCCTTTGGCTAAGGTCATGATCGCAGGGCCTTGGATGGAGCCCCACATCAGGCTCTCTGCTCAGCGGGGAGCCTGCTTCCTCCTCTCTCTGCCTATCTGCCTACTTGTGATCTCTGTCTGTCAAGTGGATAGGTTAAAATCTTAAAAAAAGAAAAAAAAGGATATTGACTTTGTCAAATCTGGTCCCCTCCCCCCCACTCCATGCCCAGGTAGGATAACCAACTTTGCAGGAATACCTAGTTCTCCTGGGGGAGCTCACATGTGGCAAAGACCCCCAAGACACATCCCTCCACATCATCCAGTTAAGGTTCCAGGACTGTGGCTTTGAGCCACTCAGGACAGCAATGGGGATTTTTGAGGCTGAGGCATGAGAGATGGGGGACATGGTTCCCTAGAGCTCATATTTAGAAGGCAACTGGCCAAATTAAGAGTAGAGGAGAGAAACCTGGTTGTGAAAACGTCCTTCAAACCCACAGCCTGTCCCCATGAGTTAAGTTTTCCTATCTGCAAAACGCAGGTAGTACCTGTGATTGTGTGTATTGTTTACCAAAGGAGGAGAGCTGGAGCAGATCCGAAGGAACCCATTGGGGGTGCTATTTACCATCCCATAAAGTGCACCCGTTTTTATACTACAAAATAAAGCCAGCCTGCCTCTTGTTAATTTATTATAGCATACAGGAGGGACAAAGTGTGCTCCCTTGGCAACCAAGTTACAAAAGTAACAAGGATAGGCCGGAACAGGACCTGCTCCTACGGACTGGTTTCCCCACACCGATCTCCCCGGCTGGGGTCCCGACACCGGGAAGAAAGGGGCACGAGGCTGCCCAGGCACTTCCTCTCCAGGCAAGAGTGGGACCGGTTCCCTGCGACGGTGGGGTTACTCGAGGTCAAAGGTGCAGCCTTGCAGAGCCAGCTCTGGCTGGCTGGACCGTGAAGGGACGGCGGAGCCCAGCCCTGTCGTGGAGCCTTCTGCCCTTCCTACCGGCTCTGCGTCCCCGAGGGTTGTCGGGGCGCAGCGGACCCCGAGTTGTCCCTGCCGCCGTCCGGCCGCCGCCTCAGGTTCAGCTCTGGCTCTCGGGCGTTTGCCGCAGACTCACCACCAAGGTCTCCGGCGCTCTACGTTCTCAGTCCCGGGGCCTCTCTGGGGAGCCAGGGAACCGGAGCCAGCACCGGAGGGAGAGGAGGGACGCGGATCAACAAAGGGAAGGACAGGAGGGGAAAAGCGACCAAGGAAAGGAAGAAGCTGCTGCTTAATTCCACTCAACAGGTAGTTGCGCGCGTCCGCCGGGACTTGGCGCTGGTCCCGCGTCTGAGACCTCCAAGTCTGGTTCACTGTTCCTTTGGGGGAATGTCGCCTGGTATCCCTCTGGCAATCCACCCCCAAGGCTAGAGAGATCCTACCACTAGGCAGGCCCCGCGCTAAGCGGTGTACATTATCTTTCTTAATTTCCCCAACATCCCTAAGCTGCGGACCACGGAGCTGCTACCACCCGAGTACTGCGGACCATCGGAACGACTTGAGACGCTGGGCGCCTTTCCCGAAGTTTTTACTGCGGGTGGCGGAGCAATGACGCGGAAAGGGTCTGTGAGATCCCGAAAAGCCCGGGCCACAGCCCACAGCCTCTCAGCTCTGCCCGATTACTGTCGGATCACTCTGCACGCACCTGTCGCGCGCGGGCCTCGCTGGGGGTGAGGGGAGCTCGAGAAGAGAGGGACCCAAGGTGACTGGTGACTCTCTTTCCTGCTCTTGGCTGCGCGGAAGGCTCATGTCGGGCGCAGGGGTGGGTGGCTTTGCGCTTGGGGAAGGATAACCCGCCTTCTCCGGGGATCGCATTCCCTGCGGGGGCAGTGTTTCGGGGCAGTGTCCCCAGTGCGGCGGCGGGGGCGAGCGGAGAATCTGGGGTCCGAGAGCCCGCCCTGGGAGGAAGTGGGGTGGCGGGAGCTCGGCTGCCAGCCAAACGGGCGGGGCTGGAAGCGAGGCCGCGCGTGCGGACGGTCCACGCGGTGGGTGTGCGGCGCTTTCATTCAAACTTTGGGGAGCCTGGGTTCTGGCGTCAGCGAAGGTGTGACCAATCAGAGTCCGGGGACGGGAATAAATTATGCAAAACACCATCTGGCGATGGGTCAGATGACTCCCCATACTTTAAAAAACTACCTCGCCGGGAGTTCGGGGAGTGACAGCGGCAAGTCCTGGCTTCCCGGGCGGGCGGCACGGGTGGGGGCAGATCCAGTTGAAGCCCCTTCACTCTCCCCGCCACTCCCCGAGGCTCAGAGTAGCCAGATTCTCACTCCCACCTTCACCTACCTTCAGCGGGCCAAGGCCACCGCTCTCTGGCCAAGAGACGGCTGCCCCCGTGGGGTCTTACCCGCGCGGACTGCTAGAAACCCCGAGAGGTGTTGTCTGCTTCAGTCCTGTTTGGCGAAGGGGGTGTGGCGGGGAAGGATGCGGAGCTCGGTTCCCCTGCTCTGCCTCTGGAGCGTCTATTGTTGCTTTGCCGCGGGAAGCCTCACACCCCCTGGTCCGGAGGGACGGCTGCAAGGTAACGTGCACTTACTCTTCTTTCCACCCCCTACCCCCCAACTTCTCTGTGCCACGTCCCCTCTCTGTCCCGCCGACCCCTTTCCAGCCCCTCCTGGTGTCCGCAAAGTCCTCTTGCCTTTTCCACTGCCCAGTCTCTCCTCCTAATCAGCTTTGCAGTTCGCTTGCTCCTTGGCGCTTCTGCCGGGGAGGTCCCCCGGCCCGGCGTCCGAGAGGCCCGCGCTCACCCTCTCGCCCCACCCCCTCCCATGATAAGGTGCCCTGGATCCGTGCGGTCCAACCGGCAGAGTCGGCCGCGGGCCGCTCTTCAACCTTGTCCTCTGCGAGGCGAGTAGGTTGTTAGAGCTCAGTCACCTGGTGCCCTCCTTCTACTCTGGGTTTGGGTATTTGGAAAGTTAAGGGAGCAGGGTAACTGGCTGTGGTTTGATTCACGGTTGCCGGGAGCATTTGGTTGAGTAACGAACGCGACTGTGACTGTGACCAAAAGCTGCTGGGCCAACCCCCCCGGGGGGTTGGCCGCTTCCTCCCTTACACCCTTTCAATCACCGCTCTTCCTCTTCCTACCTACCTCTCTTCACCTTCGTCCCAGATGCTGGCCTTTCTTCTTTCTGAGTTCTATATGGCGGTCTCTTTCATTAGAGGGAGATTGCCCTGGTGGAATGAGGTCACCAGTCAGGTGTGGGGGTGCCAAGTCAATTAGTTAAGCAGGGGAGAGGGGACATGCCCTCAACTCCACCCCATTATCTCATCTACTTACTCTCCTGCTATGTTGAGCCATCATGAGCATGCTGTTGGCCCATGTCAGTTTATGCACTCAGGGGCACGTTAGTTTGAATGAATGGGAAAGCTCCGCAGGTTCTATACTAACTAGAACTGTGACCTGGAGTTGGTCACGGCCCTAGCTCCTCTCCTGTAAAACGCAGACGTTCCATCCAACTTCTGTGTTCTGTGATTCTGAATATCTGCGGGCCATTCTTTTGAGTCGAGAAAGTATTTATCGTGTGCCTGCCTAGTGCCAGGCAGTCTTTGGGGGTGTGGGGTGGGGGGAATACAAAAATGAACAAAACAGATGATCTCTGCCTCTTGGAGCTTACGTTTCAGTAGTGGGAAGACAGACGGTAAACTCATTAAAATACATACACGGTGCTCTGGAGGAGAAAAGTAAAGCAGAGGGGGAACAGGGTGCTGGTGGGGAAGGAGGTGCATGTTTAATTGGTAGTCAGGCTTCCCTCACTGTGAGGTTGACCACCAAGTAAGGAACTGAAGGAAGTAGGAGAATGAGCTGTAAAGGCATATGGATCAAGAATAATCCTGAAGTCCCAGAGGCTGAGCTGACCCAGGCTGAAAGTAGTAGGAATTAAGCTGGAGATCTCTGGGGTCCGAGAAGACCAGGTACTCAGGGGAACATTTTATGTCAATATGTGCGTTTATCCACAAATCTGCCCCAGGAACGCCAAAAGACTTATGTCCTTTTCTCCTACAATTTCCCCATCTGGTCTCTGTGATTGGCTACCTGGGTGGGAATTGGGGAGGCTGACTATTTTTGCCCATGGTTCAAATTTCTGCTGCTTGGGCTTTTGTTCATGACTTTAATGACAGTTAACCTGAGGTCTGCTCATGTATATTTAGTCGCATTTTCTGGAACTCTATCCTTTTACATCTGGTGTATTCTTTTCCTTCCCACCGCCACCTTCTCTACCATTTTGGTCTCTTCTTCCATGATTCCATTTGCTTCTTAGCTCTGGGATAAGTGAAACTCCTGGAGGGGTCATTCGGTATTTTTTTCCTTTGATCTCTAGGTGACAGGAGAGTTTGATTTGCTCATTTCCTAGCCTGTTATCAAGGGATAGTTTCCTGGATGTCTGGATGATGCAGGGTGGGGTTCTTTTATGACTGTCCCGCAACAGCATGGCGATAAAGCACTTTGAGTTAAGAGGCCATAGAGACCTCACGGGCATCTGCTGTGTTTTGAGACCTGGGCGCTGTGTGTGAGCAGCGGAGCAGAAAGGAGCGGTTTTGCTGCTCTTACGGATTTCCCCTGTGGCTTCAGTCATTTATTTAACGAACTAGAAGAACGTCTGGCTCGTGTCTGGCACGGCAAGGAGTCCTGAGGGTGTAGGAGGTCTTTGGAGTAAGCGTCGGAATCCAGCTGGGAATGCTAGGGGAAGCCCATTGTATGATAGTGGATGGCTTCTTACCTCTAATTCCAATATCCCGAGTCCTTTAAAATTAGAACATTTTTTTGGTAATTTGTCACTTGAGGGAAGGAGAACATTTTTTTGGTAATTTGTCACTTGAGGGAAGGAGAACTCATTTGATAGGGAAGAGGAAGGAAAGCAAGAGACACCTGTTTATTTCAGAGTCACAGTAATTCACTGTAATTAGGACTAGTGACTAACTAAAATTCTTCAGTATGGAAGAGCTGTCCCTTTATCCTCTCCTCGCAACTCTCCTGGGAATTAAGGAGAAAACATTCGGCGGGAATAAAAACTGTAACCCAGAGGATTAAATAATGTGCTCAAGATTGAACTAGAACTAGACCCCAGATCTCTCGCTGTCCAGGCCTGCTAGATGCACCCACATGCTGTTCTTTTTCCCCCAGATGAGGGCCTCAAATCCAGCCATATACAGGTTTCTGCCAAACCTCCTGTAAGATTTAACCTCCGCACGTCTGGGGACTCAGACCATGAAGGATGCTACCTGTCACTCGGCCACAACCAGCCCTTGGAAGACTGTGGCTTCAACATGACTGCCAAAACCTTCTTCATCATTCATGGATGGACGGTGAGCCCGGATGAGGGAGCTCTGCAGCTTGACACCAGATTTGGTTTTCTTTGTTTTGGTCAATTAAAAAGAAGACTGGTGCTTCCCGATTCTGTCTCTCTCTCTCTCCCTCTTTTCTTGTGGGCTGCTTGTGTTGCAGACAGCTGTGAAGAATGTAATGGGCCCTTCACTAAGGGGGCAATATGGACTCCAGCAGGGTGGTATTTAATGCCAGCACACAGAGGGCTTTCAGAAAGTGGCTCTCCTGAAGGCAGCAGCCCAGCTCCACTGGCTCTTAAGGGGCCCTCTAATTACACTTAATTACATTGGTCAACCACTGCCTTGCGGGGGATGTGGGGGGGGCGTCCCTCCCTAAGAGCTGAGCTGAACGGCAGCAAGTTGACTGGCTCTGAGAGTCTCTGAAGAGCCAGCTGGCCTGGCTCACTGGCCGCCGTTGGCATGGTGCCCTCCTGTTTGCATAGAGATGGCTCTGGTTAAAGGCATTGGGGCTCTTTATGTGCCCTAGCTGGGCAATTCACATTGAAAGGCCCATGACAAACTTCAACAAAAAAGGGCTTTAATGCTCAGCTTTAGAAGCTTTTGACCAGTGAGGGGGTTTATTCAATCATATAATGATGGTCTGCAGGAAAATGACACCGTTAAGTGAGCAGGTTTCTGCCTGGGCTAATTGGGAGGGGACATTCTTCTTTTTAATGATGAGAAATTCATATCCGTTACATGCTTTCTGGGTCTTTAGGTCTATCACCAACTGCTGGGGTCAGGCCTGGGAGTGGGGTTGGGGGGTGGGTAATTCGGCATCTACCTAATGTGCCTGGAGGCATGGCGAGGGCCTGGCTATCCATCCTCAGCCCACAGCTTACAAGTAGAATCCTACAATTGAAGCTTTTTAAGGCCCCCTGTCAAAATGCAAATACAAACTGCCGACAACTTACAAATGGGTTGCATTCCAGAAAGTTCTTTTGTAATCTGTTTGGAGCTTGGAACAGCAGTTTCCCATAGAAGCAAGATGGTAAATGGCGTTTGGGTTCCCAGGCCAGGCACAGAAAATCTATTTATCGAATACTGTACATGTGGATAGGTTTACAACTGGACCTAGGCCCTATTTATAGCTTTGTTTCTGTGGGAAAATGTGTTCTGAGTTCTAATTTGGGATTCCAGGGAGATATCTTCCCTACTCTGGAATCGAGAGGGGTGGCAGAGATGGGCTGTGGGAAGGGGTCATCTGTTAACTCTGCATTTGCCTAGGACGCAGCATCTCCTTGAGTCTCCGAGAGAGAAGCTAATTCTCCAGGGCAATCCTTCCCAGCTGCCTTTGGGGCCACTTGCTTGTCTGTGACAGCGACTCAGGCTAACCTCAGGCCAGAATGGCCACCAACACTTACCTCATAGTGGCCCTACTGGACAGTGGGTGGCAGCCCAAGACACCGGCTATGAAGATTTGATAGGAAAAGCAAGATAGAAAGAGCAATGGAACACAAACACATAGTGATCCTGCCTGTGGCCAGCCGTGCTCATGTGCAAACGTTTATTGTCTTAGCCGCCACTGTGAAAGTTCTGGAACTGGATGGGGAGAAGTTCATGGAACCGAATTCCATATTCATCAGGACTCAAGAAGCCCGTAGGAAGAATTTTTAAAAATGTCTTGTTTTCTTTGCAGATGAGTGGCATGTTTGAAAATTGGCTATACAAGCTGGTGTCAGCCCTGCAGACTAGAGAGAAAGAAGCCAATGTCGTCGTGGTTGACTGGCTTCCCCTGGCCCACCAGCTTTACACAGATGCAGTCAATAACACCAAGGTGGTGGGACACAGTGTGGCAAAGATGCTTGATTGGCTGCAGGTAATTACTCTGAAGAACAAGATCTTGAACCTGAACCTTCTCTCTCTCTCTCTCTTTTTTTTTTTTTTGTTAAAGATTATATTTATTTATTTGACAGAGAGAGAGATCACAAGTAGGCAGAGAGGCAGGCAGAGAGAGGGGGAAGCAGCCTTCCCGCGGAGCAGAGAGCCCAATGTGGGGCTCCATCCCAGGATCCTGAGACCATGACCCGAGCGGAAGGCAGAGGCCCAACCCACTGAGCCACCCAGGTGCCCCCCCCCCGCCCTTTTTTTAAAAGAGAGAGACAGCGAGAGAGGGAACACAAGCAGGGGGAGCGGGAGAGGGAGAGGGAGAAGGAGACTCCCCCCACCCCAGCAGGGAGCCCAATGCAGGGCTTAATCCCAGGACTCTGGGATCATGACCTGAGCCGAACTTAGATACTTAACTTAGATACTTAACCGACTGAGCCACCCAGGCGCCCCGAACCTGAACCTTCTTAAGAAAATACAGCTCAGGGGCACCTGGGTGGCTCAGTTGTTAAGCGGCGGCCTTAGGTTCAGGTCGTGATCCCAGGGTCCTGGGATCGAGCTCCGCATCAGGCTCCTTGCTTCATGGGAAGCCTGTTCTCCCTCTCCCACTCCCCATACTTGTATTCCCTCTCCTGCTGTGTCTCTCTCTCTGTTAAATAAATAAAATCTTTAAAAAAAAAAAAAGGAAAGAAAATACAGCTCAGACTGTGTTACTCTGAACTCCAGGAGCCTATGAGTGTCTTTGGGATTCAAATTTTTACTGAGTTAAGTATTGCTTGAAACGCTTGAATGCTGGAACTGTGGAAAGCGTTTCAGTTATTGATCTATTTCTGGATCTTGCCTGTTGCTTTATTTGCTGGAAGAAAATTTGACTGATGGGTCATTACTTGCTCATGCCCTCAGGTTGGGAATAGTCGGGAGCCAGGACCAGCCTGAAATCTTGAAAAATTCCTGAATCTGCTCTTTTTCTCTGAAGGGTGGCTCTCCTCAGGGGAAGGAGAGGGTTGGTTCCAACAAACGCAGTTTAATGCCACACTTAAAATACTAAGTATGGAAAACAGATCTCAAGGTCTTACATTTACTCTGTAGAGGTTAATGATTTGCCTGAGATCAGTGGACTCACCCAGAGGCAGGGGTGTACTGGCAAAGTGACCTCATGGTCTGGGCAATTCTAGTCTGACCTTCCTTTTGCCCATGGAGTCTGATGAATCCTGGCAGCAGTCTGGTTAGGGTGGGTAAGCAGTACCCAAGCTCTCTGCCTGGGAGGTTTTGTAGAGCTGGGTTTCTGAGCAGTGGGGTCCAGGGCCCACGTCCTCACCCTGCCAGGGAAGTGCCCTCTCTCTGGGTATCCCGCGTGGGCTTGCGGTGAGCAGGCCAGCAGCTCCTGGGGCCTAAGAGGTGGGGAGAGAGCAGGCTGCTGCAGGCCACGGCTGGCGCTTAGTTTCCAGTGAGTCGGGTGCCCCGCATAGTGCCCGACAGAATGGAAATGTAGCCCAAGGATCAGGGATGTGACTTCTAGTCGTAACCTCCACCCTGCCCTCAGCACTCAGCACTCAGCATTTAAGGTGCCATAAAGTCCTTTTGCCCTCCCCTTCTCTGGTGCCATCCCATCTCTGTCTCACTGCCAGCAGTGCAGGCCATGCCCTGGCCAGTGTCTGTCCCCAGTTCCTCTGGCTCTTCCTTGTCGCCGTAGAATTGTTGAACTGTTGGTGGCCCTGTGGGCTCGGGACCACAACATCACTCACTGTCACTTCTGTGACTTCCCACAGGAGAAGGATGATTTTTCTCTTGGCAATGTCCACTTGATTGGCTATAGCCTCGGCGCTCACGTGGCTGGGTATGCTGGCAACTTCGTGAAAGGCACGGTGGGCAGAATCACAGGTAGGTTCTGCTTCCTGCACTATGGGCTCACTCCCAGCTCCCTCGGCTCCCCTGACAAGCTGGCTTCCTGCACCGGAGTGCTCCTGCATAAGGGAGCCATGGACAGTTAGCTTTGGAAGGGACCCAGAGGATATCTAATCTGGAGCTTTCCAGTGTTCTTTTTAGACACAGAGTCCTTCTTTCAAGTTGAACTTGTTGGGACCCTGATATATGAAACAGGTAGAAGGGATGTTCTGGTGGAAGCTGGATAGATGGTGGGTAGTGTTCGCTTTGCTATGGGGCCTTTGCCTTCCTCAGAGAACTCTCAGGGTCCCAGAGCACCAGAGAACACAGCTCGAAAACCTCTGGTCTAGTCCAACAGGCAAGGGGCGAACAGCTAATAGCTTACATGCGAGCAGGGGTGAACCCCGGAGTCTCTCTCCGTTGTCTACAAGTGATGCTCAGGGTCTCCAGGGAAATGAACAAGTGGCGGATTCTAGTCTGAATTCTGCCTTATTTCTGTTTCACCACCGACAGCCTTTCCCCAATGTTTTGCTGGAGCATTTACTAGTGGTAATTTTCTGTTCAGAATGGATGCTCCAACTTTGTCGTTAAAGAGGCCGTTCTGATGTTGGTACCCAGGTCGTCAGTGAAAAAAATTGTGTTTTCCATTTTGAGCTTCTGATGTGTGTTTGGATTAAATCATCTAATGAGTGGAAAAGTGTGAAAGATTTTCTTTCCCATTATTGTGCTTCCCCCAGGCTGAAATTAATAGCACATTTGTTGCGCTAAACGTTTATCTTCCTTCCAGAATGTCAGATTCATTTCACTCACAGCTTCTCTCTCACCTCCAAGATACCAAGGGCCCACCTGGTTGGTCCCTGAGAAGGAGAGATGGGATCCATTCCTTTCCCAGCAGTGTTTTTATTTTAAAAGAGGAAGAAGGGAGTCCTTAGCTAACAAACGATTTAGTAAAGGCACACTTTCAGGTTTTAGCACCATGCTGGTGGAGTAGATTTAAAAACATATGTATTTGTGAAATTTTATTGGCCTACCTCCAGTCATCCCTGGGCTTCAGTCTAACACACACACACACACACACACACACACACACACACATGTGCACACACTCCTTTGGATCTAGTTATTTGATTTAGCATAGCTTGAGAACCTTGTTTTTGTCTACCAAGCCCGTGGGGCCCGAGCGAGCGTCCAGGTGGATAGTGGTTGTGTGGCCACGTGACTGCTCATTAACCGGTTGCTGGTGCAGAGCTGTTCAGCTGTAAGCCCCTCTGGGGTCCATTGTCCGAGCAGCTCCCCTGGCCCCCAGGGAGAGGCACGATGCTACAGAGCGAGACCAGCCTTGTTCACGTCCCCATCCCCCCCGCCGCCCAGGAGGGTCATTGGCTGCAATGACAAGCCACAGATCCTCCCGTTCCGTCTTTCTGAATCTGAAATGAGATGGGCCTAGGGAAGAGTTTTCCAGCTCTTTACCACTGCCTGTTTGGGTGGCGGCTGCTGAGATGCAGGCTCTGCTAGCCGAATGCTAATCAGTGCTCTGAGAGCCAGCTCCCTGTCCGGGCACGCCCCTTTTCTCCAGCCTTCCCTGTGGGCAGGCGCTGGGTGAGCACAGTGGGAAGAAGTACCCTCTGGCCAGTTGCCAAGCAACCCCGCAGAGGGTATGTGGCTCACCTGATGCGTGCTGTTGTGCATGTCCAATGGGGGAGGCCTGAGGTCCGATGAGGGAGTGCCCTCCCTCTCCATTGGTGGACTTCCCATGGGCCTGGGAACCGGGTGGTCCCAACTAGTAGAAGGACCAGACTGCAGCGTGTGTGGGGTCCTGAGACCCATGATGCTGCTGTATGGAGGCCAACAGTGGGTCGCCTGAACCCTAGTTTTGCTTGAATTAGAGTTGTGGACTAGGGTTTGCCCGAGTTTTACCTTTTTGAGAGAAGTCTGTGTGATAGTAGGGAAGAGGTCATAGATTTCTAATTGAACCTGTGTCTAGTCAGTTACAAGTAAGCAGATTCATTTGTTCATTCAAGAACTATGAATTCAGTGTCCTCTCTGCACCGACACTGGGCCAGATGCTTCCTAATGTCAAGTACCTAAGATGTGAGGGGGACTTCATGCTATTTCTAAGACACATTGCAATGGGGCAAAAGGGGTCATTTGGCTTCATTTTACAGATGGGAAACTAGGACTCGGTGCTTAAATAATGGGTACAATGTCTTACATCCGAAGTAGCAGAGCCAGGAATTCAAGCCCAGGCTGTCAGCTTGCAGAACCCGTACCTAGCCACTAGGCAATCCCACCTCTCTTTTGTGGGTGGAGATAAAACAGCGATTGAAATGCAGCCGGCCCTGCCCTGCCAGGCCTGAGTGCCGAGCTTTTCCCGGGTGTGTATGCGCCTGCATGTGCGTGTTCCGTTTGCTGGACAGAACACTTTGGTAGGGCTCTGACTGAATGGAAGAAGGGGCGGTTCTCCACCTGTTCTTTTTTTTGGTGGGAACAAGCTCTCCCTCCTATTCCTAGTGCGACTTTTGCCCAGCGTCTGTGAGCCCTGGCTCTGTGTCAGGCTGGGTGAGTCTGGGTAGGCGAAGGCTCAGCCTGCCCCCCCAAACAGCCCCCCACCCAGGCCATCTTCTCCAGAAGCCCTGTCAGCCGCCTGCATTCCTCCAGTCCAGCTTGGTTTCCATGGCACTGACCGTCTGGTGGAGACTTTTGTTCACATCAAGCAAAGAGCCCCTCTCTTGTATTGGTTGCAAAGCAGAATGGTCTTCTCTCTCTCTCTCTCTTTTTTTTCTTTCTTCCAGAAAACATAGCAAGAGGCAGGGGGAGGCTGCTTGTGCTGGTACTGTAGCCCTCGGAAGCCTCTGAACCACGTCTTCGTGGGCTGTGCCGGGGGTCACTGCTTTCGTGCTGTCTTCCTTTGGGACCCTGGGCTGCGGCTGAACCACCAGGCCGCCCGGGGCTTCCTTTCTGCCTTGGTCATACGGGCATTTCTCTAACCTTCTTCTGGAACCTGCTAACTTTCAGTCTCTCCAGTTCTCCTGAGTGACGCGCTTCATAAGTTTACTGTCCTTTTCAGACAATAGCTCTGCCTGTTGTTCAGTCTGAAATCACCGCAGTGATTCAAGCCTCACAATGTGCTCCCTGGTTCTCTTATGCTGGGATCCGATGGGTTCTGTCACCCATGTCTTCCTTTGACGACTCTGCTCTTAGTCTTAACTCCCCTCTGATGTGGTGTTTCCAGTCCTCGGTGCCTTGGCCTCAGCACCGTTCCCATGCGGGGTCAGCGAATGCTTTGTCGTGGGAGCTGACCCGAGTAATGATGCATGTTTATTGGCCTTCCTGACCTCCACCCTTCAGCTGCCAGTGGCTTCTCTCCCTCCCCCCACAACTGTGACAACCAAATATGTGTCCAGACATTGCCAAATGTCCCCCCAGGAGCAAAATCACTCCCAGCTGAGAACCACTGTTCTAGACTAAACCGTGCTCAGTATTCTCAGCTTTCTCCAGCCTCTCTCCCTGTGTGTGTAGGGCAGAGAGCCGTTCAGGCTGGCATGAATTTGGCTCCCATAATTACTTGAGCTTGGTAATAGCGGCTGCTATTTACACTGACAAGGCCTTAATCTCTTCATATCTCGCATGAACTGTATGGATTAAGATGTTCAGTTTCAATGTTATTGATGATACTGATGGTGGGAGTTTTTTCCAGTCTAGTTCATAGACTACCTCCTTTTAGAATCACCTGGGGGCATAAATACACATTTCGGGGCTCCACACCAGGCTTGGTGATCAGAATCTTGAGGGGGTTGGGGAATCTGCATCGCATGCTTTGCAAACTCTTCTTTCTGAACGGTTTCCATTCATGTGGTTCCAAAATAAGTCTCTTTTCTTATTGCTACTACCTGCTTGCTTTCCTTCCCTACCCTCTCCACCTGCGGCACATATACACAGGTTGCCAGTAGCTTGTGTGGTCTTTCTAGAGTTTTTTTTTTTTTTTAATATATTTTATTAATATTTTAGGGAGTGAGAGCAGGGCAGGGGGAGCAGCAGGCAGAGGGAGGGGGAGAAGCCCCATGTGGGACTGGATCCCAGAACTCTAGGATCATGACCAGACACTTAACCAACTGAACCACCTAGATGCCCCTCCTTCTAGATTTTTTTTTTTTTAAATAGCTGCATAGTAGAATTTGAATTTTCAACAAGCTCCCAGTGATATTTGCGCTCTTTCAAATGTGAGAACCAGTTCTTGCTACATTGCTGTTTGCCTGTTCAGTGCGGGAAGTTTGCAGGCAAAAAGATTTCACCTTCTTGCTGCAGAATACGGGAATT
Organism: Mustela putorius furo; assembly: GCF_011764305.1. Taxonomy (NCBI): domain Eukaryota; kingdom Metazoa; phylum Chordata; class Mammalia; order Carnivora; family Mustelidae; genus Mustela; species Mustela putorius. The sequence goes on from NW_025422010.1 coordinate 42,414,184, forward strand.
CTGGGGGCCTGCGATGTGGATCTCAGTGTGTCCGGTGTGGTTCCCCACCCCTGATCTCGTCATTCCACCCTTGGGCCTGATCCATCGTTAAAGGAAGGGGAAGAGTCAGTCCACATGCAAATAGCTCTATTTGGATAAACTGAATCTTCCCTCCAGAACACGCAGGGAGCTTGGTCATTCTGTAAAAGGCCTGCTTAGTTAAGGCTTTGGAAGGTTTTCGGTGGCAGAAAAAATGGGACGAATGGCTTAGTTTGGCCAGCCTGAGTTCTTTCTAGAACCATTCCATTTGTGACGGGCTGGGGCTCCTGGGAGCTGCACGTCATTGGGAACCCGGCAGCCGGTTTTCTGAGTCTGCTGAGGTGGGAGGACAGGCGAGGGGTTCAGAAGAAAGCGCAGGTTCCCCAAGGGCAGGCATCACACGGTTCCAGATTTACGGCACTTGGCTCCGAGAAGGCCTTCCTTGTGCTCATGTGAATTTACCTGTAACTCAGGACTCATGGATTTGGCACACCTGACACAGTTGGTCTTGGCTCCCCCTTCTGCTGTAGGTTTGGATCCCGCTGGGCCCTTGTTTGAAGGGGTGGACATCCACAAGAGGCTGTCCCCTGATGATGCGGACTTCGTGGACGTCCTCCACACCTACACACGTTCCTTCGGCTTGAGCATCGGGATTCAGATGCCTGTGGGCCACATTGACATCTACCCTAACGGGGGTGACTTCCAGCCGGGCTGTGGGCTCAATGACGTCTTGGGGTCAATCGCATATGGAAGTGAGTTCCTTATTTTCTGCTTCATGGAGAGGTTTGACTCGGTTATCACATCTCCTCCCAAATCAGCCCCAGCTGGTAGTGCTCCCAACAGTTCATTTCATAATGCCCCCTACACCCCCATGGGGGCTACCAATCCCTTGTACAGTTGGTCCTTCTATAGGCTTGTTAGTAGCCATCTGTGGGGCTCTGCTTGGCGTTCTCATGCTTTGAGGTCCCAGTTACTAATGGCTAAATTCTTTTCATAAGGAAAGGAATATGTATTTGTTGGGGAAAAAAAAAATCAAGCAATGCAGAACTGCATGGTGCAAAAACTAACTGCTCCCTCTTTTATTCTTCAGAGGTAGCCAATAGGAACAATTTTGTATGTGTCCTTCCAATCTTTTCTTCTTTGAAAACGTGTATGTGTGTGTGTGTGCGTGTGCACGTGAGAGAAAGAAATTATATTTTTTGAACGCACATTGTTCTGTAACTTTCCTTTCTTGGTCAATATATATATATATATATATAATTTCCTTTAGCATCAGAGTACATAGATTTACTTGATTTATTCTTCTTTTTTTAAAGGTTTTATTTACTTATTTGAGAGAGAGCATGCGAGAGAGCACAAGCAGGGAGGTGTTGGAGGGAGAGGGAAAAGCAGGGTCCTCACTGAGCAGGGAGCCCAGTGTGCGGCTCGATCCCAGGACCCTGAACCAAAGGCAGACACTTAACTGACTGAACCACCCAGGCGCCCCTCTTCTTTATTCTTTTTAAAGAGTATATAATCTTATACAGAATGGATGCACTAAAATTTGATTTTTTGTGACATTTTAAAGAAGGAAAACCAAGATGATGTCTCCATTCACTTATGATTTACCTTCTAAATGCCCGAGCCTGTTCTCAGCAGTCTTGAGTTGAACTGAGTTTGCTGCTGAAACTGATGCGTGGCCGCAGTGGCCCGTCTCTTCCGGGTTCCTGCTCGCTCACTGCCTCGGGTCCTGGCAGTATTGCTACGTCTCCTTCTATCGTAAGACTGTAGCCCTCTCCCACTGCGATACTATTCAAGCAGCCCCCGCGAGGCTTGGAGGTCAATGCCAGGACCCCCATCAGATGGCGGCATTCCTTAAGGCCCGCGGTGAGGAAGGGGTGGGACGGCTTTGTCAAATTTTTCTTAAGGTCCTAGGATTTATGGAACCATTGGCTTTAGCTTCCGGTTACAAGAGATAATGATGTGCCGTGGGCCAGAAAATCCAAATCACACTCACACCGATCGTGTGACTCTGAGGGAAGTTCTTGACCTCTGTGGGCCTCGGGGCCACCGTCTCTATTTAGCGAGAGGCTCATGCTGCGTGTCCCCTGTGTCTCGCTCCTCCAGCAATCACGGAGGTGGTGAAATGCGAGCACGAGCGGGCCGTACACCTCTTTGTGGACTCCCTGGTGAATCAGGACAAGCCGAGTTTTGCGTTCCAGTGCACGGACTCAAACCGCTTCAAGAAGGGGATCTGTCTCAGTTGCCGGAAGAACCGGTGTAACAGCATCGGCTACAATGCCAAGAAGACGAGAAGCAAGAGGAACAGCAAAATGTATCTCAAAACCCGGGCAGGCATGCCCTTCAGAGGTAACCCTCCGTCCCCACGGCACCCTGAGGGAGGCCCTTCATTTTCCCCTTTCTTCTCAGTAGCATGCTATGGACCGGACACATCCCAGCCCCGGGAAATGGGGCCAGCACAGGGAAAATTCAGGTCATTGCCAACCACGCTGTGTGTGCCTGGGGGAAGTTCATCAATGAAAATAAGTGGTGGGGACCCCTTTCATGATGTGCAGCGTCCCTCCCTGATCGCAGTGTCGGTCTCTTGAATTTGTGGGAAGATAGTATTTTTTTCATGTCTTTGCATTGGCCTTTTGCAAAGCGATGTCATACTTTCCTCATTTGAGTGTCACGACACATCTGAGATGGGGCCGACAGGGCATCGGTCCTGGCTGGCATTTCTGGAACATGCTCTAAGACCAGAGGGGTATGTGGGTGTTATTTTACACACGAGGAAGCTGGGGTTCAAAGACTTAATACGTTGGTCCTTCATTCAAGGTCCCATGGCTCCGGCTCTGAGAGTTCCTAGGCTGGAACTCCCCCTCCTTCTCCACATTCCCTGAACTCCGGGTGTGGGGCTCATTGGATACTGCAGTGATCCCTTGTGCCATTGCATGGAACAAGAGCAGAGACGGGCTGGAGGCTGGAGGCCGGGCTGGACCAAAGGGACGTCAGCCCCTCAAAAACTCGGTGTGCTGGGTGACTCAGTTGGAGTCGGAGTGTGCAGAGATGGCCAGCAAAACTCAGGAATGCCTTTGTTCTGCTATCTCTGCAGTTTACCATTATCAGATGAAAATCCACATCTTCAGCTACAAGACAATGGGAGAAATCGAACCCAACTTTTACGTCACCCTTTATGGCACAAGCACCGACTCCCAGCTTCTGCCTTTGGAAATGTAAGTCACAAGCTCCCTTTGATAGGTTCAGGTCCAGGAACAAGTTACTCTAAGAACGTGTGAGCGTGGGAATGTGCAAACGTGTGCAGGGGAGGGGCTGGGTGGCTCCAGAGCATCTGTGGTCCACACTCTCCACCAACCCCTTGACTCAGACCCTTTCTGGGAGGGAGGCCCTTGGATGAATCAACGGCATGAGAAGCTGCTGGGTCGGCTGGATAGAAACTGCTGTTTCATTTCAGGCAACGCCTGACACCTGAGGCTATAGGAAATTTGGAACATAAACGCCATTCCTGCACCGTTTCTAGTTGTCTATGGGAAGGGCACATAGCAATCGGTGTGTATTTTGTCGAATGCACGCAAGGTTGGGATTACCAAGTGATGTCATCAAAGTACTTGCTTCCTAGTGCTCAGGGTCTAGTTGGGGGATCAGATGTGTGTGCACTCGCTCTCGCACACAAATGGGGTGGGACAGGCCCCCAAGTGTCAAATGAGAGGGACAGGCAGGAAGGGCTGGGGAGTTTAGCAGGAGACCAGTGTCTATGGGCCCATTTCTCTGCGGTCCCCGGGTGGCAGGTGCGGCCACTGTATCAGCCCACACAGAGAGACAGTTTTCCAGCAGCAGGTCAGTGACGCCTGCCCCGGTGTCCCCTTGTAGAGTGGAGCAGATCGGGCTAAATGCCACCAACACCTTCCTGGTCTACACCGAGGAGGACCTGGGAGACCTCTTGAAGATCAAACTCACCTGGGAGGGGACAGCTCAGTCCTGGTACAACCTGTGGAAGGAGCTCCGCAGCTATCTCTCTTACTCCCGCAGCTCCGAGCGGGAGCTGAATATCCGGCGCATTCGGGTCAAGTCTGGGGAGACTCAGCGGAGGTAAGGGCCTTGTGTCAACCGTGAGCAGAGGCGTCTGCCTCTGCGCCGTGTCCTCTCCTTTGCTGAGCACGCACTTCCAACCTTGCCCTGCCCCAAGCACCTAGCCAACACTGCAGACACCTTTGTGAGGAAAAGGGAATTCTGCATTGAGACCTCTGTCGACCATTGTGTGGCTTGTGTCCTGATTCCAGACCCCCAGCTGAGGGGGTGGGCAACGTGGGGGCTGGGTTCCAGCCTCGGTTGTGTTTGCTGGACCCTGTGTTGGCCCAGAGGAAGGAGGGCTTCTCGTGGATAGGATCCCTTAGGAGCACTGGCTTGCTCACTGGTGTGCTGTTGGGTGCGTGCCCCTTATCTTTGCTTGCCCCTGTCCAGAGAAGACTCCTGCAGCAAGCCTGGGGAGTCCCCAGGGATGAGGTCCGCCTGAGGCCCTGGTTTCCCCAGCACCCGATTTTCAGAGCATTGTACCCTTCCTTCGGAGGCTGTGAGTCAAGGTTATGGGTGGGGCTCTGACGTTAAGTAACAGAGAATCCTCGGTGCTACGCCAGCTGGCAGATCCCCCATGGTTTTCAACTTCAGCCTGGCATGAGCGCTCCAGACCTGAATGTTTCAGGCCCCTCAACCGTGCCTTGACTCTGAGCAGGACTTCTAAGCGGAAGTCAGGGAAGCCTGCGAGACCTTGGTAAAGGGAAGAGGGTTTCCTTGGCCACAGCTCTGTGTGGGCTGCTGGGAGGTCACTGCCAGCCTTGGGATGGGAGGAAGCAGCCTCCACCGTCTCTGTACCTAGTCTGTTTTGTGTTCTCTGTTACAGTTCTTCCCGTGTCCCATTTTATGCATCGCCGGGGGCACAGTTTGACCGAGGGTGGGCGGAGGCCAGGGTCCCTTGTCTGAGTGATTCTGGCCTAGAAACCTGGAAACTGGGGGAGCCAGAGCCCTTTCAGGCGCTTCCCCTGTCTCTGGGTCACAGTAAATATGTTCTCCAGTGTGATGAGATGTGTTCCGAAGTGTTCAGACAACAGTCTGAGAGTAAGAGTTCGCCTTTCCCTCCTCCTCACCTCCATTTGGTGGGCCCCTCGCCATTCTGTTGGGGGTGAATTGGTCTCTTAATGTTGTGTTAATGTGTTTGAATTTCCTGATCTCCATGAGGTAGGTCCCCTTCTTGTGTGTTTATGGGCTGTTTGGGCTTCCTGGTAAAGGTTCTTAAACCTGTTCTGAATGTGGCTTTTCTCCTTTCAGTCGTCATGTCCCATACATCAGGGTCAGGTGCCCCATATATTTCTTTTGGTCATAGGGTCATGCTAACGACACACCGTCGGGGTCCATACGGTTTGGCTCTAAGTTATAGTCAAACAGTTATTTGAGTACTGATTTTTCCCATGATCTTGGTTGAGCAGTTTCTGAATCTTTGATTTTGACTCACTGCGGAATACAGTTACGCTTGTTGGTGGGTATTTCTGAGCACCCCGTTGGAGGTATCCTGAGTTCCACCACAGGTAGGGGTATCCACGAGCAATTCAGGGCGGGGTATAATGTGTTAAAAGAAGACAAAACGTTCGTATTTAACTCCATGCCATACAAGGTAATGACCATAGCAAAAACAACACTTAGGTAACAATATGCTTTTCTATTAAGGTCAAGGGCTTGGGCTGTCAGGGAGGGTTCAGAGAGGCTATGCCTTGAAAGTCAGGCCATTTTTGGGTGGATGGACAGAAGAAAGTGGAAGGGGCGTGGTGAAAAGCTGCATGAACCCAATCATGACAGGTGTCCCAGGAGATGTGTTTAGGACTCTTGCAGCAGCAGTGGGGAGGTCCAGAGGTCTGGGTCAGGCTGCGGCAGGATGAAAATACCCTTTCTTCCTTGCTTGGTCCACTTTGGATCCAGAAAGCACCATCTGGCTAAGGCCCAGTCAGTTTTGCCTACATTGGTGGTTTCCCTTTCCTCCTAGACTAACTTTTTTTTTTTTTTTTTTTTTTTAGATTAACTTTTTGTGTGCAAGACTTTGAGAACACCAGCATCTCCCCCGGCCGAGAGCTCTGGTTCCACAAGTGTCGAGATGGCTGGAGAATGAAAAATGAAACCAGGTAACTCGGACATCTGTGCAGTGTGTGTTGGTGCCCCAGCGTGTGCTGGACCTGGTTCTGGGCACGTGGGACACAGCAGCGAACAAAACCGGTACAACCAATCTTTTCTCTTGTGAAGCTGACATGTTGGCAGGAGAAGGACCAATCCATGGAGTAGAAGATGTCAGAGTGTGGTTGTGTCTTTCTGCCTCTTGTTCTGCCTCCCCGGGAAGACTTTCACAGCCCATGGCCTTGTTGGAATCAAGCTATCTTAGAATGAATTTCTCCATGGTGACCAGGGCTGTGGGAAGGTTCCAGGGCTCCTGGCTTCCTTCCAGGCACCAATGTGGAGTGGGGAGTGAGGTGGGAGGGAAAGGAGAAGTGCCAGATACAGTCCCCAGGTTGAGGTTTTCTGGAGCCCCGGGGGGTGTAAGCAGATACTAGCTGGCAGCTCTCCCTGTCTTTGAGAAGCAGGAATGCTCGTGTGTGTGGCACTGAATCAGACAGAAGGCCCATCTTGTGCCCCAGTGCCCCATGCTGGAGAGGAAGGCTGGTCTCATGGTGTGAGGCAGCAGGTGCATCCAAAGGGGAAGTCCGTTCCAGAGCCTCTGAGCCTAAACACCTGCTGGGGAGGTTGGAGATGGTCCTCCCGCTGGCCCCTACTGCTTACCCCAACCGAGGCTCTGGGTAATAATGCTGTCACCGTACACCGACCCCGCAGCATGTGTCCACTTGGGCCCAGTGCCTTCCCTGTGCTATCTCACTTACTTTGGTCATCAACCCCATGATGCTGGTGGGGTTAACCCTGTGTGCTGTTGTGGACCCTGAGGCTCAGGGAAGTTGGGTCGTTCTTTCTAGGTCCTCCCAGTGGTGATGGCTGAGCAAACATTTGAAGCACATTGCTTGATTCTAAAGGCTGTGGTCTTTCTTGAGCGTGGAGGTTTCACCTGCTCGCCTTGAGCTGGGGTCCACTGTGATGAACCCTCTGCCAGCCCCAGGGGCCAGTCTGCATCCCCACTGCTCTGTCTCCTGTTCAGGGTCACCAACCTGACCACAAGCTTGGTGATCATGGGACACGCAGCTATCTGAAAATTGCCCGGCTAATGAAGCTGCTCAGTCCAGTGTAGGCCTGTAGGATAGTCGGCTCTAATAGTAATTTTAGTTCTTTATGTTTGTGCTCAAATGTATACATTTCCAAGCACTTCCCCCAATACTGATTTCATCAATCCTCAGAACAGTCCTGTGGATTGGACATGCCCAGTGAGGATCCCTGTTCTTATCGTTATTCTTATGATAACGTATCTTATGATAAGACATTTTATTCTTTTCCGCTCCAGAACTTTACGACACTTGAGAATGGTGTAACTCACCTCCTACTGCCTCCTTGAGACAACAAGGCATCCATTCTTTTACCCTCAAAGGAACAGAAAGCAATAATAGAAACCCGAGTAATATGTTAGCACCAGGAGGTCCTGACATCCCTAGACGTAGGTTGGGCCTTCAGTGTTCTCTCCCCCGATACAGATACTCATCACCTATTCACTGATAAAGAGACTGAGGTTCTGGGAAGTTCCGTTGCCTGATTGCATAGCTGAGATTCGAGTCAAGATCGCTGGATTCTGTCTTGTCCCCTTCCTGCCATCCTATAGTCTCTCTTATGTTTCAAAGTCAAGGCAAAGAGGACTCATGGATAGTTCTCCCGGCGTGTGTGTGTGTGTGTGTGTGTGGGGCACGGATGAGTATTGTGCTGAGCCTGTGCAAGCCAGCGCTGAGGTGTAAGGAGCGAGGAAGCCAGAGACTGCCCCAGTGTTGTGTTTCTCTAAGTGAATCCATGGCTCGTTGGGAGAGGGGGAGAGGGAGAGGAGGAGGCACTCGGGACCCTTTTCTCTTGTTCTGAATAGGAAGCAAGTGAAAGAGTGTGACAGGTGTGTAAGAAACCCTGGTCTTGAGGTGAACAGAGCACACATTCAGCGCAGGCTGGCGTGTTTGCCAAGCGAGTGACCGAGCGCCTCTCTTACAGGGTTCCCTACAGCCTCGCTACGGATCTTCTCTGAGGGGCCAGCCAGGCCCGCCCACCCACACCTTCCAGGGACGCGGAGGAAAGTTACGGCTGAGGACGTCCCTGATGGAAGGACCCCTCTTGGGTCCTTCCGGGTCCTCAAGCACCCGGAAGAGTCTCTTGGCTGGGCCCACGACCTTACCTCCTATGACGGTTGGGACTTCTCACCAGAGGGGACCACGCACTGCTGTTCCTGCTGTTCCTGCTGCTCTAGAATAGCTCTAACTCCAGACCCGTGTGCAAAGAGTCAAAGGCCCGGGGCCTCTTGTGCACACCGGGCTGGTTTCTAAGGGACTAGATGAATCCGTGCTTTCCCTGATACAGAACACTTGTGGAAGCACGTGGAAGGCTGTCAGCTGCCAAACCTGACCTGAGAGTGGGGAGCGGTCATTGTGCTGGGAACTGACTCGTGTCTGGATGGCAGACCTGTGACTTCGTTCATCCAGAGAGAGGGGGTGAAGATCTGGGGTGGTGGTGAGGCCCTCACTGTTGGGGTTCCGCGGGCTGCACTGATCACTACTGGTTACATTTCAGCCATTCCGTCCTGCTCTCCAGCTCATTCTCTAAAGCACACATCATTGGCTTTCTCGGTTTTCTGTTGATTATTTTTTGATTGGACAAATGTTTGTTAAGCACTTAACCCTCATTAGCACATGGCAGGAGACACATTCATAAACCTCCCCAGACTTAGAATCTGAGCGGGTTGGGATTTCTAGACTCCCACTGTAGGTGATCCAGGGGTATACGTGCGGTGAAGGGCACGAGGGACACTGCAGGGGGGCGGTGCTGGGGGCTATGGGGTGTGAGAGTTGGAGATCCCAGGCATTCAGGGATTTCAGCCAGTTCAGGAAAAGTGACATGTTTGATCACTTGCATGGGGGCAAGCAGAGTGCCATACGCGCTGGGGACAGAAGGGTGGCCAGTCGCCAAATGTGACGGCTTCAGAGCAGAATCTTTTCCGCTTAGGAAGATAGAAGGCATTATGTATCTGTTCTACATATCGGTTCCTGCAGAAACCAGCCCCTGTGGAGCAGAGCCGTCACTAAGATTTAATAGAGTGCTTCTTCCTTCTTGGACTACCTTCCTCTACTAACCGTGCCTTCTCTGTGTTGAGCTCAGAAAAGCCTTCAAGTCCTGGTCTTAATATGAATGAATATATGTGATATCTGGGAAAGTGTTTTATACTTTCCCAAAGATTTGCATGTGCATCGCCTAACTAGGGACTCACAACGGGAGGTGCAGGGCAGCTCATGTCTCTGCTTGACAACACTGGGGCTTCATGGGGTTCGGCCACATGTCCGGAACTATATTCCAAGTTGGCGGTGGAGTCAGGGACGACCCACACTTCTGGGAGGCAAGTCCGTAGTGTGCTCATTTCTGCCACTTGATCAAGAGGTCCGTAGCCTTTTCCCACCAGTGTGCCCCAGATGTGTCGAACAAGGAATTGTTTTTTAGAGCCCTCCATAAAATCATAAACCCTTTTATTAATATATAACCAGGAAAGCAACTGAAAGCCCAGAGGCTGGGCTTTTTATGGATGAGATTTATTTGGAGGAAGATGTGATGTCAGATTGGGGGAGAAAAGTGATTTTCTTTGTATTGAGATTGAGGTTTTTAAAGGACGAAGTTGTGCCATCTATCATCTGTGTTGTGCCAAAGTTTTATCATTGGTCAATGCCCAACTTTCGAAGATGTAACCAGTTAAGTCTGATTCAAGGTTGTTTTCTTAAATTGTGTGCTTCCTCTGTTGCTTCTGTGAATGGTTTCTAGCCAAAGTGGAGCCCGTGTTATTGACTGTGTGTCCTGATTACTCCTGACTTCTGTTTTTAGTAATGAAAGCCTTAGGAATCAATTCCTTGGTGGGTCATGTATTTATACATTTGGCTTGAAGCCGTATTTGTATATAATGATGCTTTTTTTTTTTTAACACTTACAACACTATTTATTTCTCAAGTGTATATAATGTGTATAAAAACAAATATATGGTTAGTTTTTATTTTAAAATTAACCAATTTTGAGATTGAAAAATTTTAATAGTAAAATAATAAAAATCTGTACAATGCTTTGTGGTCTGGCATCTCAGTTCTTAATATTTGAAAGAATTATGGCTGCCCAAGCCTGGGGTTTGCCAAAAAGTTACTTTCAAATAAGCTCTACTCTCTGTTTAATACTAATTATAGGTAGGAAGTGGACAATAACTCCTTTCACTAAAGAACAAGATGGAAATTTATTTATTTTTTTGAAGATTAGAGAGAGGGACGCCTGGGTGGCTCAGCGGGTTAAAGCCTCTGCCTTCGGCTCAGGTCATGATCTCAGGGTCCTGGGATTGAGCCCTGCATTGGACTCTCTGCTGACCAGGGAGCCTGCTTCCTCCTCTTTCTCTGCCTGCCTCTCTGCCTACTTGTGATCTTTGTCTGTGAAATAAATAAATAAAAATCTTTAAAAATTAGAGAGAGCACACAAGCAGGAAGAGGGGCAGAAGGAGAGGGAGAAGCAGGCTCCCTGCTGAGCAGAGAGCACAATGTGGGACCCGATCCCTGGACTCTGAGGTCATGACCTGAGCTGAAGGCAGATGCCTAACTGACTGAGCCACCCAGGCATCCCAAAATGGAAAGTTATTCAAATTGCAGAAGTACCTTGAAATGTTATGTTAGGAAATAGGGCAGGTGGCTGGACATTGGGGAACGTTGGGGAGGACATAGGTTTAGTTGCACGAAGCCGGGTTAACAGTGACTCAGGCCAGGTAGAAGCTGAAGTCTCTATTGGGCTCAAGTCTTGGTTGGTATTACTCTGCTCCATAACGCTGAGAGGGGTCCAGGCTCTAAGTTTTTGCTGCACTACCCAGAGGATGTTCCCCTCATCCCCACAGTCCAAAGTGTCCCCCATTAGGTCCTCTTCCAGACCATGAGAAGGAGGAGAAGGAGAAGTCCTTCTCCAGCAAAAATACTGAACTGGACGAAGTTCGTATTTGTCAAATTCTGACATCTCTTTCTTATGCCTCTTGCTATCATCACATAAAATCAGAGCATTTCTCTTATTGCAGTGGAGCTTAATGATCATTTTATACATTGCTGCAGAAATTTTCATACAGTGCGTGGACCATGATGCTTTCCTGAGCTGCCCCTCTGTGGCTGGTCATCAGGTCCACGATCCTCTTCTGCTCACTTTCTCCCCCTGGTGCCTCCTTTCCTATTGCCCATTCTCACCTTGCTCCAAGCATTTCCCCACTCGTCCTACTCAAACGTTCCATTTCCCAAATTTACTTGAGTTTCTACTCCCTCAACCCAAACTCTTGTTTGTTCGGTGTGGCTGACTTCCACAAGGGGATGGTTGGAAGCTTTCAACTTAGTCATGCTCATGGAGCAATGCCTAGGAGGCCTTTAGTCAGTCCAGAGTTATTCCCATTGTCAGAATAAGATGCTTATTGATCCAAGTTAATCTTTGATTTGCCTTGTGGCAGGAGAGCAAAGGTTTCCTGTGAGGGTTAGGAAAATACTGGGTCAGAGTGGTCACCTTCCCAATAGGCTGGTCCTGCTTGGGAATCTTTCCTCTAGTGAAGTCCCCTAAAATACTGCTAGTTTTCATAGTGGATCCCATGCCTTCACTCCCCATCCTGTAGATCCTGGGAGCACCAGTATTTGTTTTTTCCCTCCCTCTTCTCCCCTTGGTTTCCATGGAGGCCATAGTTGCCATGGTGAAGTGGAGAGAAGTGTCAAAGCTGTCTTTTGTAACTGTGGGGTAATCTACAAATTGGGGATGGTCTCTCCTAAAAAAAAAAAAAAAAAAAAAAAAAACTAAGTATGTGAAAAGAATGAGAGTAAAACAAAGACAAACTAGGGTTCAAGTCATTTGTTCTCCTAAACATCTGTGGTTAGTAATATCATTTAACCTTGACTTTCTTTTTTTTTTTTTTTTTTTAAAGATTTTATTTATTTATTTATTTCACAGACAAAGATCACAAGTAGGCAGAGAGGCAGGCAGAGAGAGAGAGGAGGAAGCAGACTCCCTGGTCAGCAGAGAGTCCAATGCAGGGCTCAATCCCAGGACCCTGAGATCATGACCTGAGCCGAAGGCAGCAGCTTAACCCACTGAGCCACCCAGGCGCCCCGTAACCTTGACTTTCTTTATACCATGTAAGTACATGTGTGTGTTGCAACAGGAAGGGGCTGCTGGAAGAGTCCAGAAGCTAGGACAGGTCTAAGCAGGCAAGGGCTCAGGTCCTGAGGTCAGCTGGGGCAGAAAGGAGCAGTATCCAGCCCCACGCTAGTTACCGCAGCCCAAAGGAATGCACACTCTACCCGCTTACATTTTCAGAGGAAGTGGGTGGTCACGGTCAGATGTCGCATATGAACCTTGCAAGTGTGGAGCCCAGGGACAGAGGCTGGGGTGATTTCACTGGCATGCAGAAGCCGGGAGTACACTTGAAAAGTAAAGCTGTCTTAGCTGCTGCCCTGGTCGGTATCTCAGGACAACTTCAGAGGGATTGCAGTCAAAGCCTCAGCTCTTTGTTGAGGGAGAGAGCATTCCAGCATGACCTCAACTGTCTTGTGTGTGTCAGATTTCCATCCTACTGCCTGTCCTGTGTCCTTTTTAAGATAAGCACAGCTTTCTTCTTTCTGACTAGGGCACCCTAAACTCTATACAGGCTGCTTTTTGGCACCTCAAAAAGAGACACTCAGAAGTGTGGCTTCCTAAACCCTGCCGTTCATTTCCCTGGTGATGGGGCTGCTCCTGTCTCTCCCTCCAAGGCAAGCTTCCTGTCAGCAGTTCCCTGGCTTCTCTCTCTCCCTTCACTCCCCTCACTCCCCTTCCTCCCTCATCTCCTCGCCTCTTCCTTTCTTCCCTCCCCCTCTGATCCCTCCGGCTCCTCCTGCGTTCCAGTATCTTCTTTGGTGAGGTATCTGCTCCGGTCTTTCCCCCATTTGGGGTGCCTGGGTGGTGCCTTTGATTAAGCATCAGACTCTTGGCTTCAGCTCAGGTTGCGATCGCAGGGTCTTGGGCTCAAGCCCCGTCTTGCATTGGGCTCGGGCTCCGCCCAGCGGGGAGTCTGCTTGGGATTCTCTCTGTCTTCAACCCACCTTCATCAGCTCCTTCTTTGAACTGGAACACTTTTTACATTAAAGTCAGTACTATACAGTGTGGCTGTCTAGTGACAAAATTATTTCTTCATGGCGCTTGGCTTACTCTTTCTGAATCTATAAACATATTTTTGGATAGAACCATGCCAAGCAATTTGCACTCACTTATGATGGCATTTTTATTTGTAAAATTTAAAATTTGCACGTTAAACAATGCCAGGACACCACTTTAGTTGTTGTAATGGGTGTGGAGGGCCACCGAGATGCCTGCTCAGAACTGAGGCTCTCTTTTCCCCAGCTGCTGGGAGTGTTGGCGGTTGAGGGCTCCCAGGTGAGCCTCTCTCCGGGGATCGCCCTCAGCCAACCACGGAGCTCAAGGGCACAGCCCCTCCCCAAGGGCAGTACATAGCCATGGACTGGTGATAAGCCCCCCCACCCCGCCCCCTGTCCATCCATGCCTGAAGCCATAACAGCTCTGAAGGGCCTTATGAGCTGCAGAGCTCCTGGTGGGATCTGGCCAGAACTTTGTTGTGCCCAGTGCTCCTCTGTGCTCTTGCTGCCCTCACCCTCCAGAGTGCTCCCCAGCTAAAGTCTTGCACACAAATCTCCACCTCGCACAGAGGTCTGTCTCCTGGGAATCCAACTGAGGACAGATTATTTCCTAATCAGCCTGCAATTAATTCAAGTGCTTAAAGAGGTGTAGACAGAGAAACTCGGGTCAGCCCTTGAAGCTCAGGGAAGAGACATGAGAAAACAGGAAGCGTATTATCACTGGCCTGTTCCGACTGCTTCTGATCAAAGTCACTTACCTCACCCAGGAGAGCTTTCCTTTTCACACAGCACCCTTTGAAATTATCCTGATGTCCGGAGGAGGAGAAAGCACCTGGCAGGGACCAGGATGATGCAATGGGAGAGAGAGGGAAAGAGGGAGACTCTCCATCAAGTGAAGCTGAAGAGAGAAAGAAGTTCGCCCCCCTGGGAACAAGTTATCACAGAGCTGGGGTGCGCGGGGCGTGATTGTGGAAGGTGGAGAAGACTCATTTCATAACCTTTCTCAGCACCCGTTTGACAGGGTGGGAGTGTGAGATGGGAAGTCAGAGGAAATAGTACAAAACATTATTATAAAATTATATTAAACTATTATAAAATTATAATTATAAAATTATATAGGTGATACTCAACCATATTTTTATTCACCTACGGATGCTAATGAAAATTGGATCAGAAGTGACACGTGAGCAACCAGGATCCTAATGAAAGGTTTTCCTAAGTTTTCTTCTCTACCGATGTTAGTCACACTCACCTTGATATAAATCTTGTCCTCTTCCATCCCCATAATATGTGCCTCTTGGAATCACCCCACATTTTAATTTAATTTTTATTTTTTTTAAAAGAGTTTATTTATTTATTTGGCAGAGAGACACAGTGAAAGAGGGAACACAGGCAGGAGGAGTGGGAGAGGGAGAAGCAAGCTTCCTGCTGAGCAGGGAGCCCAATGCGGGGCTCCATCCCAGGACCCTGGGATCATGACCTGAGCTGAAGGCAGACGCTTAATGACTGAGCCACCCAGGCGCCCCTCACCCCACATTTTTAAAGAGCTAGAACAGGGCCTTTAAAAAAACAACCTCAACTAGCGTACATAAGTGAGTTTTCCCTTATACACGAGACAGATGTTTTTGTAAATTTAATTACATAATAATAACTAATAAGTTAATTGTATTTATAAAGTCCTTTCACCTATGTTCCCTTTATTGGACCCTTAGAGTCACTCGGGGTAGGTAGTGGAGCTAAATTTGGGTCCACAGACGTTCAGGCCTGTGTTATTTCCTTCCCTTAAAAGTACTGAAAGAATTTACCTTTCAGTAGTGTTAGTCTGTTTGTTCCTCTGCATAAATCTGGACGTTGATCTACTCCGAGGGGGGGCCACCTGCTTTCTCTGAGGGAACACCCCTCCTGAGACTTTCTCATAAGAAGATGGACAAAGAAGAAACAGTCCCTCCAGTGCTCCAGGTGAGTGGGAGATGCGAAGTCACCAGGATTTCTAAACTTGCCCAACAGGCTCGTTGTGGAATACTGGAATCACGCACATTCCAGAAAAATGCCCTGGAGATGTTTTACCAGAGAACCACCTGGCATGGTGGGAGGGGATGCTTCCCAGGGGGAGGAGCAGCTACAGGAACAGGAGGAAGGCTCCAGCTCTCACTCAGGAAGGCAGTCCCGGAAGGTTCTGGAAGTAATAGAGAACCTAGTGTGGAACCGGACCCTTTTCAGTTCCATTCCATGTAACCCTCACTGCACTGCTGTGACATGAATGTTCCCATCCTTTATTTCAAACACGGATGCCGAGGTTTGGGGAGACTGCCTTGTCAAATGTCAGAGCAGTAAGTAGTGGTTGGGACTCCAGCCCAGGTCTCTCCGACTCCAAATCTGTTGTTTTTAATCACTGGGTTACATTGTGCATAGGGTGAGGTGGGACAATGAATTGTAGTGCATACCTGCAGACCAGTATTTAAAATATTTCTTCAACATATAATTGGTGGAAAGATTAAGACCGAAATGGGGGGAGGCTGATCGGTTTGGGGGGAGCAGGCAGCATTCAGGATACTCCATTGGGCAGACAGAGTATCATCGTTAACACCGCCTCCTACCTCGGAAAGCAGACGAGGGAGTCTGTGCCCACTTGAGCTTAGCACCAGGTGGTATCTTTTTCCCCACCCTACGAAGCCCATCAGAACCTCCCTGGCAAGGGTAAGCAGCTCAGCTCCGGAGAGGTGGCCAGGGAGGGCGTACCACCAAAGGGTGGCTCTTTAGACACAGCTGCCAGTATGCCCCATGTGGCCAGACCATAGACCACATCTGTGGACTCTCTGAAGAGGTCTCATATTCTGTCTCCTGGCTTTGTTTGGTCCGGCTGCCTTCTGTGCTCTGCCCAGGTTTGGCAGCCTGGCTGGAAATGCTGGCCCCAGTGGTCAGTGGCATCTTCCTATCCCTCCTCCCCTGGGCCGTGCCACACCATTTTGCCGCAGGGCTCCGTGTACCTTCCTCTCTGCTGGGAGAACAGGAGGTGAGGGGACCTGGTGATTGTTTTGGGTCATTGTTACCTGCTTAGGGGGCTTCCTGTCAGGCTGCATCCCCTGCTTCAATGCGTGGGCATCCTGCATCAGTCCACATCGATCCAGAGACAGCAGCAATGATAGAAAGACCGTCTCCCAGGAAGCCTGCCCCAGGATTTGCAAATTGTGATAAATAACCAACAACCCATTCTCTCCATGTTATTTACCGTCTGTGATTGTTGACATACTTTGCCGAGATTGAAGTCTATGGTGTTTTGGTTGAAAATGAATCAAGCTGAATGCTTCTAAAAGCTATAATTCTATGTAATTTAGACGTATTTCCATCAAAGAGATTGTAGTCTACCAAGAATTCAGTCCACAGTGTGGCAAATCCTTATGGTGCCCAATCCAGTTTCAACTCTTAGGAAAAGAGAAGCTGAAAGCTTGTTACAAGTAATTATGTATGGGAAGTGGAGATAAAAGAGAGGTACAGAAATGGGTAAAGATGGAAGATAAAGATAAAGAAAGATAAAGATAAGGAAGAAGAACCAGGGAAAGCCTGTACCTGCCATGCAACATGCTCCTGAGAATCCTGATCGTTTTCAGGAGAAAAGAGGGACCCTTGGGTGGCTCAGTCAGTGAAGCGTCTGCCTCAGGCTCAGGTCAAAACTCCAGGGTCCTGGGATCGAGTTCCACATCAGGCTCCTTGCTCAGCAGGGAGTCCGATTCTCCCTCTGCCTCTGCCACTCCCTCCTGCTTGTATTCTCTCTCTGGCAAAGGAGTAAATAAATAATCTTAAAAAAAAAAAAAAAGAAGAAGAAGAAGAAGAAGAAGAAAGAAATACAAAAGAGGAATGTCATAGGGGTTGAGGACTTGAGCCAGCATAAAGGTGCTGAGGAGCCCGTCCTAATCTGTGCAAAGCCAGGAAGGGCTATCACCTGGTAACTTGCAAGATTAACTCGAGCTGATATGTGGGTTATTCCATGAAGGGAAGACTCTGGAGGATGTTCCAGGTCTTGGGTCATCCCACCCTGCAGCTGTGTGCATAACTTCTTGGTGATTTCTGGTGGGTTTGCCCAAATTCTGTGATTGTATGTATGTTGGCTAACACTATCTAGGAGCATTCTGAGAGCCAGGGGGAGATGCTGGCATAGTGGGTCCCACCACCCCAGGGACAGGCAGGAAGGTTTGGAACATTTGGCTACAGATGTAACATCTGAATGATACTGTGTTATTCAGGATGACATCAGTTTTCCCTTACTCTGTTCTGGAATATATCTCTCATGCATAACAAGTAGATACTCTGATAATGAGTTATTGAATAGTCTTCTGATTCCCTTATAAAGGTAGGAAGCACTTAATTAAATCAGGGAGAAAAAGCCCAGAGAAAGCAAATGACTTAGCCAAGACCTTGCAGCTCAGGGGCCCCTAACTTGAGGTTTCTCACACTAGGAAATGGTCTGCCTCCCTTCCTGTACTAGGTTTTTCACCCAATGTGTTGGGGTGACCAACAGGATTCGTGGTTTGTTTTTTCCTATTCTTTTCAGAAGGCAAAAGGTACCTTTTTGGGTACATGAATGTTCATAATGATATTATTCATAATAGCCAAAAAGTGGAAACAATTCCAATGTCCATCAGCTGAAGAATGATGGAAAAAACATGTGGTCTGTCCGTACAATGAAATATCATTCAGCCACAAAAAAGGAACAAAGCTCTGATACATGCTGGTGTGGATGAACTTTGAAAACGTTATGCTCAGATAAAGAAGCCAGTCCCCAAAGACCACATATTGTATGCTTTCATCTATGTGAAAAAGAAACTACATGGAAACGTCCAGAATGGGTGGGGGGCTATGGAGATTGGTGATTAGTGATATCCTTGGGCTGAGGGACTGGGAGCAGGGGGCATAGGGGGTGGCTGCCAATTGGTACAGGTTTCTTCCAGAGGTGATAGAAATGTCCTAAGATTGGCTGTGGAGAGGGTTGTAGAACTCTGGGAAAATACTAAAAACCATTGACTTGTATACTGAGAATGGGTGAATTGTACAGCTTGTTAATTATATCTCAATAAAATGGTTGAAAATGAATAAGGAGAGACCACTAGTAGGGTTTGGGGTGCTGGAGATGGGAGGCCTCAGCTGTGTTTGCACCTCTTGGTATAGTCCTGGGACCGGAACTGGGTATCAGCACAAAGGGTGACAAAGGAAACCTACACTGGACACCAGGGGCAGGAGCCAGTGGGCATATTCAGTAAATGAATGAACCAACACTGAAGTTGCTGATTCTTTTTTAATGCCCAGTTAGTGAAGGGAAATGGAAAATGGTTTGGCCTAAGTCTTAGGGTGTGGAGCCAGGAAGGGCTTCTGAGGGTGCCCAACGTGACTTTGTATTAAGTCTTTAATGGAACCAACACTACGGGGGATTATTTGCACATCTCTTACCCCCCAGAGAGCACCACCTCTGGGGTCTCAGTTGAGGCCTTGGTCCTGGTAGACTGGGGGGTTGAGAGTGGAAGGCTCTCATCCGATACTCAGCATGGAAACCTGGAATGAATAAGGAAACCAGACGGCCCTAAAAAATGTAATCTCTTGTTGTAGCAGGTGGCATTTAAACTAAATGTGAAGATTTTTCCGGCAGCAAAGCTCACAAAACACTGCACTGAGTCATCCCTGAGGAAGTGGGAACTTTAATGTATGAGGACACCTGGGAATTAGATGCAACCCGTTATGGGACTGGAACATGGATTGTTTGAGTTCTGGAAAGCCCGCAGCCAGTGGGGACTAGGATCTCACTTGTTGCAAAATCAAGTTCAGATGCGATCTACTGCTACATCAGTTGATTGTGTTATGATGAATCGATGGTGTTATGCTGGGACAAGCCATTCACCTTGTAAATTGAAGCATCAGCAAGGATGGTTTTGAAAGAAATTGTGTGGCCATCTTTCATTTTCCCTGTCATTTTTGTCTTTTGGTTCAACTGTGCTTGAGCCCAAGAACCAGTGTGGTCCCAATCTGGTCTCAACTCCTGTGCCTTAGCAACTTGGCTGGCAGAGGGCCATAGAAAGACAGTGGCTCAGGCTAAATCATTCTGATAAACAAATTCATGCTGAGATATACTTGACTAAGTCATTTAACATACTGCATTTTAAACGAGCAAATTAGTTATCTTAAGCAACGATTTAATGGCCCCACACCTCATTGCAGTAGAATCTTTTTGTTTGGTTTTAGACTGTTTTAGGTGGGTGGACTTTCTGGATAATTCTTAACTGACGCAGTTAGATCAGTGTGTCTCCAATGTACCTAGGAACCACCTGGGAATCTTGTTAAGCTTGACTCTAACTCAGTAGCTCTGGCATGGGGCCCGAGATTCTGCATCTCTAACAAGCCCCCGTGGGATGCTAACACCGCTCGTGGGGGACTCATCTTTGAGCAGAGGGCCTGCGTGACCACCAACCTACATTCAGCAATACCAAGGCACTCAGGAAGGAGCTGAGTTGCTCCTCTTTGGAGCCCCCTTGATACACTCTATATCCCCATATTATAGCACTTGCAACATTGTATTGTAACTATCACTTAGGAGCTGGCTTCTCGGCTGCCCTTCACTGCTCTTCTACAGAAGAAACTGCGTTTTATTCAGCTCATCTTGGTTAGTGTTTCTGCCCACCTTAGTGCTGTGCTGGGCACAGAGGAGGCACTTGGTGTTGGATGGGGAGCAGACACAGCCCTGGAGGTGGTCGGCGGAGATGTGGAACTCTGGCGTGGCACTTCTGTTTCCGCCTGGCCACGTGGCACAATCCAGCGCTTCATAACTCTGCTGCAGATTAGGGGCGTTTAAAAAACACTGATGACCAGGTGCACTCCATGTTCTGATTTCATTGAAGTGTTTGGGGTACCTGGATACAGATGATATTAAAAACCTTCCAGGCCCTTATGAGCCCACAATAAAAAGACAAATACCTGATTAAACAATGGGCAAAAGATCGGGACGGACATTTTTCCAAAGAAGATATACAAACGGACAGGGAATATATGAAGAGAAGAGCAAAATCATTAGTCATTAGGGAAAGATGAATCAAATCCACAACAAAGGATTCCTTCAAGGATTCATTATCCTAGTAGGATAGCTGTAATAAGAAATAAAGAACAAAAGAGGTGTTGGTGAAGATGTGGGGAAAGGAGAACCCTCAGCGCTGCTGGTGGGAATGTGAAATGGGGCAGCTCCTTTGGAAAAACAGTTTGGCAACTGCTCAGTCAGCTAGAAATGGACTTGCCCTACGACACAGCAATTTCACTCCTGGGTACAGACCCAAGTGAACTGAATGCATGCATTTCCACAAAAATGTGGACATGAATGTTCATAGTAGCATTATGCATAGTTGCTGAAAAGTGTAAACAACCCAGATGTTCTTCAGCTGATGGGTAGATACATGAAATGTAGTACAACTGTACAATGGAACCTGGTCTAGCCATAAAAAGGAATGAAGTACCGTTACATGGGAACCTTGGAAACATTGTGCCAAGAGAAAGAAGCAAAAAGCCACTGACTGTATGATTCCATTTACATGAACTCTCCAGAAGAAGCAAATTCATAGAGACAGAAGTGGATTGGGGGCTGCCAAGCCACAGGAGAGGGAGGACTTGAGAGATATGGGCTTTCTTTTCCTGGTGAGAAATTTTTAAAATTTAAAATTTAAATTTAAAATTAGGTAGTGGTGATAGTTGTGGGACCTTGTGACTATACTAAAAGCCAGTGAACTGTAAAATGGTTAGAATGATGGATTTTTTAAAAGCAGGTTCTATGCCCAAGGGGGGATCTCGAACGCACGAGAAAAGGCGCCCGCTCTACCATCTGAGCCAGCCACGCGCCCTCCAGAATGATGGATTTTAAGTTTTGTGAATTTCATCTTAAAAAATAAAAAACTGAAAGCCTCCCAGGAGAGTCTGAGCAGCCAGGTTTGAGACCCTCTTGTGTCAGGCAACTGGGGGTATGTGCTCCAACATTTGCTGCTGAGAAGATGCTGTTGACCAGAGTCTCAACTTCAAATGCACCTTGGAATGACCTGGGGAACTTTAAAAAATGCCAGTGCCTGCCCCCCCCCCCAGCAAAGGACTCTGATTTGATTGTTCTGGGGATGGCGTGGACAGATTCCACAGGAAATTCTAATGGATGGCCAAAGTGGAGACTGTTATTTGTGAAGCTTTAGTTCCTAGATGTTAGGGTTAAGATCATCACCAAGAGAGTTGTTAAATGCCCTTTTCTGAACTCTGCCCGCAGAGATTCTGGTTCCGGAGGCCTGGGGTGGGGCCTGGGAGTCTTTGTTATTAATAAGCTCCCTGGTGAGGCTGACGCAGGTGGCCTGGACCACGCTTTGAGAAACCCTGCTTTGGAGGAAGCTTCTCAAAATTTCATGTGCATACAAGTCACCTGGGACCTTATTAAAATGAAGCTTTTGCATTGGTTCAGCAACTCTAACCAGCTGATGATGTCAGAGACACCGGTCTGTAGACCATCATTTGAGTTTCAAGGCTATAGGGCCCTGGTTCTCAAAGTGGGGTGCAGGCATCTGTATCACTTAGGAATGTCAGGGAGGGATGGTGCTTCTGAGGATCTTCGAGGTCTTGAGCTCAGGAAGGTGGCAGAAAGAAGGGCTGGTTCTGAACAGGGCTGCTGGGCAGTAGGGGTGGGGCTGCCTTTGTGAACCAGGGTCTCTTCTCTGCATTCCTGCAACTGCTCCGGGCACCTGCCTTCACAGGCCAGGGGACCCCTTCGGAAATCTATACCCCTACCTACCCATTTGCAGTGAGGTGTTAGGGAATTAATGCTTTACTTCTCCCAGGTCATTTGCATTTAAAAAGTGGCTTCCAGGAGAAAGCACTGATTGTATACGGAATTTTAAGCTCTGGGGTTCCTGAATAGGAAGCTGCCCAGTCTTCTAATCACACTTCCTCGGTGCTAGTGCAGGGGGCATCTAAAAAGGGCTTTCCCTCCTGCTTTCCCTGGGGAAGGCCAGCAGGGCCCCCTCCCTGGGTGCTGGCCCGGAGATGTGAGCTGAGGAATTCCCCATCTGCTTGGCTGCCTCCTGGAATCTCTCACAGCCCCATCCTCTGTGGGAGAGAGGCAGCAATTAGCATAACTGGAACAGAAACTCTCTGTCTACATTCCAGACTGTGGGATTCGGGCCTCCCCCCGGAGACATGCTAATTATGTGGAAGGGACCCTGGGTGCCTCTTGGCACCCATTCTTGCTCAGATGTTGCTGCTGCCGGAAAATAAGCCAGGTGTAGAGAAAACTACGGCCCAGGCTTGTGCATTGATTAACCTTCTCATCCAGGAAACCTGCTGCTACTCCCGCCCCTCGAGCTCTCTCAAAATCTTCCTCCTCCAAATTTCTACAGCCTTTTGTGGTCAGGAAAACAGGCTTGCTTTTGGCATGAATGCTTTCCATCACATCACCCACGATCGGCTTTCCTCTCCATTTGGACTGTAGTTCCTTCACAGGGGACCTTGTTTTATACTTAATTAACTAACCAATCAACCAATCAATGGCTATTAAAGAAACCCATTGGCAAACACTGTGCAAAGATCAGTAAAGCACCATCTGGACTGAGGGGTGCCCAGAGGTATAGAGCAGAGTGAACAGTTACATACCAGTGGTCAATGGAAGAATGCATCAGATGCTCTGGAGACATTGAGGAAAGGGTGTGGAAATGTGCCTGGGAAAGATTGGGGGAGGCTTGGAGAAAGGCTTCCTGGAAGAGGTGCCGTTTGAACATCATTAAGGATGAGTAGGAGTTTATCACACAGGTGTTACAGAAAAAAGCATCTATGAGGTCCCATGATGAGAAAAAGTTTTAGGGGGCACCTGGGTGGCTGAGTTAGTTAAGTGACTACCTTCGGCTCAGGTCATGATCCTGGAGTCCCAAGATCAAGCCCTGCATTGGCGGCGGGGTTGGGGGGGGTGTTCCCACTCAGCGGGGAGTCTGCTTCTCCCTTTGACCCTCCCCCCATGCTCTCTCTCAAATAAATAAATAAATAAAATCTTGAGAAAAAAAGAGTTTTGGGTTTTCCTTGGACCATAGGCAACTGAGGTGGCTGGCTCGTGGGCCCACTGTGAGGGGAACAGAAGACAATATGGAGAGGTGAGTGGCTGGGTCCTAAAAGATTTTGTTTTCCAAGCTAAATTGTGTGGAGGTATATTCAAGTGCTCAGGGTAACTAGTGAGGGATTTTAATAAGAGGGTAACGTGGTCAGAGCTGTGTTTCTGAAGCGAGAGCCACAGTATAGAGGATGGACTTGAAGGTGAACTAGAAATGGGGAGACTAGGAAGGCATCAGAGTGCTGAGGAACGGGACCAGGGCAGGGCAAGTGGGGAGAGGAAGCAGGCAGTGGGAGAGGGGGCCAGCTGGGGTGACACAGCCCAGCGTCGGGCAGGAGCCTGGGCACGTGGTGGTACCATAGGAATCGGGACAAGGCCGACAGGAACAAGGACAGGTTCCGTTCAGGACACAGAACATCTGAGGTGGCTGAGGGCAGACCGGCCTCATGGGAAGGGGCCTGGAGGGAAGCAGAGGGATCAGATGGAGAGATCCTGATGTCAGAGGCAGTGTAACCTGGGGCTCCGAGAAGATGGTGACGAGCCTGGCTGAATCTGAATTCTGACTTTGCCTCTTACTAGTTGCATGAACTTGAGGAGGACGTGGTCTACAAGCCATCTGTGTGTTGCTTTCCATTTTTGTCAAAAAGGAATCGAAGTCCTACTTTGCAAGATTGCGGGAGGACTGAATAAGGGAATATGGTAGGGTGCTTAGCACAGCATCGGGGACATGGAGGTACTTGGTAGTTCTGAGTCACCAGCGAGGTGGAAGCTGAAACTGGATGTGGGTAAAACGGCACCTTGGGGGAGAATGAGCCAGGTGCAAAAAGAAAGACTCAAGAACAGAATCCCCAAGGAGCCTGAGGCCAGCCAGTTAGGTGAGTGGAGTCAGGACCAAGGTGGGAAGGAGGAATTGCCCAAGAGGCCAGATATCACGGGGGCTTATGAAATGAGGGGGGGGGGGACTCTGGCTTATCAGTCATGAGGTTACCAGTGATTTTAGAGCAATTTCATGGAGTGGGAAATGAATGTGCAGAATATTTGCCAAGAATTTATTACAAAGGGTAGGAGATTTTTTAAAAAATGAAGCACAAGGGGGAACAGGTGCAGGGAAGATTTCTCTCTCTCTCTTTAAGATTATTTATTTATTTGAGAGAGGAGAGGGAGGGAGCAACCTCGAGCAGGGGAAGGGGCAGGAGGAGAGGGAGAGAATCTCAAACAGACTCCCAGCTGAGTGTGGAGCCCAGTGGGACTTGATCTGAGGACCCTGAGATTACGACCTGAGCTGAAGTCAGAGGCTTAATCCACGGAGCCATCCAGGCATCCCAGGGAAAATGTCCACATTTTACTGAAATTATCTTCAGGTAGATCTCTACCTCCCTGCCCAGCTCTCAGCATCCCCTCACCCTATGGGGAACTGGAGCTTTTGGTTACTTATGTGTCTTCCCATCAGAAGACACATAGGAGGGACGCCTGGGAGGCTCAGTTGGTTGGGCCACTGCCTTTGGCTCAGGTCATGATTCCAAGGTCCTGGGATCGAGCCCCGCATCAGGATCCTTGCTTGGCAGGGAACCTGCTTCTCTCTCCGCCTCTGCCTGCCACTCTGCCTGCTTGTGCGATCTCTCTCTCTCTCTCTCTGACAAATAACTAAATAAAATCTTTTTTTAAAAAAAGAAGACATACAGGAGCTACGCTTTATGCAGTATGTTTCTCAGCACCTATCCCAGTGTTTGGCACAAAACAGGTGCTCAATACACGTGTCTTGAACCAGTTATGGGAGCAAGATGTTGGATGAAGGCTCCTGTTTCCAGACACTGCACACCTGGGGAGAGACCTGCACATGTCTGGGGGTTGGAGCTGCAAGGCATCCAGTGATTTAAAAAATTTTTTTTAAAAAAAGATCTTATTTATTTATTTGAGAGAGAGAGAGAGAGAGAGAGGGAGCACAAGCAGGAGGGGCAGAGGGGGAGGGAGAAGCAGACTCCCCACTGAGCAGGACTCCCAATGGGGGACTCCATCCCAGGGCCCCAAGATCATGACCTGGGCTGAAGGCAGACGCTCAGCCAACACAACCACCCAGGCCCACCGCATCTAGTGATTCTAGAATGATGGAGGAAAATGACCGATGAGCGAAAGGCTCTGAGGTTGATCTGATCACATGCGGAGGCCAGTACAAGCTCAGGCTTGTCCCCAGCAGCTACGCAGACCCAGAGTGGCTCACTCATTTGTTCCTGGATCTGGTGTTCATGCACACTTGTTCATGAACTTGTCATGCCAAGGATGTGCTAAGTCTTGTCCCTACTAAGCCACAAAAAGTCTTGAGAGGAGGCAGAGTCATAGTGTTGATTTCTTAAGTTGGTGCTGTGTGAAAAAGCTCTGACCGCAAGCAATCTTCCACTTCTCACTGGTGTCTGCAGTTGTCCTGCTCTCACTGAGTGTGACTTGCAGGGGCACGGGGCACCGAGGGAGATGCTGTCACCTCAGTGTCCTCACCTGGAAAGTCACTGAGTCATTCCAGCGCCTGATGCCTCTGATTCCGCTTCATTTCGAGATCCGTTCCTGAGATTGGGTTTCGATAGGAAGAGCACGGAAAGATGTTAAGTCTGTGAGAGGAAAGAAGGGTGGCAGGCTGGGAGATGGGAGGTTATGGCTTTGGGAGAGCAGCTCCTACCTCCCTGCCCTCACAGCCCTCCCCATCCACTTGAGGAGTAAGGATGACCACAGCCATGGGATACCCTAATGGTCAAAGCAAGTTCTTGGTGATTGCAAGTTCATGTGGAGCAACAGGTATGGTATCCGATGGGAAGCAGAAGTCTGGACCCAACCAGGTCAGACCCGCCCTGAAAGCAACCCAGAGGTCCATGGGGTGGTCTCAGGAATCCCCGGGATCATTCTTTCTAGGACCTGCTCATTGGATCTGCTCTGACCTGGACAGCCTCTTCTACCCTGTGCCATAATCAACCTCTCAAGGTGATCCAGGTCCCTCTTTTGCAGTGGGATGTAGGCCTGGACCACCCCCATCTGCCACCCCACAGAGTCCAGACACCCCAGGGCAGCCTTGATGCCCTTCTGGTTCCAGTCACGCCATGGGAATGTGTTTTATGACTTGGTCAGAGTTTGTTCTAAGAAGTGGTTTTTATATCTTGAAGTAGAGGAGACCTTTCTGACGCAGTGTCATCAAGTAGGCGTGAGAAGGTGAGGACATTCTAGCATCTTTGGAGTCTGTTTTGAACTGTCAGTCTCTTTCACGTCCACTAAAAAGGTGATAATCTGTGGGACTAAATATGATAATAAATTGTGAGTGCCAATCCTATAACAGATGCCACATAAAGGCCACTCAAAAGATGTCAGTTTTCTTGTTTCCTTCTTCTCTCCCTTTCCCTCCCTATTCTGTCTTAGGGGAGATTGTTTTCCTTTGACCCAATGACAAGGTTTGAGACAAGTAATCTTCTTTGCTTTGGGTGGCAGGTATTTTTCTAGTTCCCTCTCTACACTCGGGTGTGGAGCTCTAGCATTAAGTATCTTTTCTGACTACACCTCTTGGGACAGCCTTAGGCTTTGTTTCCATATTCCCCAGTTTCACAACCTTTTCCACCAATCTCCATCAGGTATTGTCCTAATTATGTGGGTGAGCGTGAGTGCTTCTATTGTCTGGCCACGCTGGCCAGAATGTAAGTCACTCATTTCAGGACTTTTTTTTCCCCTTCTTTTAACAGTCCTGCTATGGGTGACTCATATCCAGGAGAAATCATGAATGAGTAAGACATCCTTGATAGATTACAAGGACTTGGCACCATCACCACGGAAGGGATGCTCTTTCTTCTGTGATCTTCTATTTACCTTAGGTAGGAAGAACAAAACCAAAAGAGAAGGAGACACTGTCTCATCTGCCCATATGTTTTGCTCAGGGGTCATGGTCTCAGCCTGACTTTGCAAATCACTTTGCACTGGAAAGTTGAACAGACTGGGCAAATAGAAGTAAATGAGATAATGGTTTAATGACCCCAGACTTGTCTTAAATGAACCAGTGGGTGTTAAGTTTCCACGTTGCCTCTGACAGGTAATGTTGGTTGGCAAATATGTTAAATAGGAAGGACAATAGCATTCAAGTTTCCATCATCAAATATTTGCAGTGTAGTTGGCCCTTACCAACACAGAGCTTAGGGGCACTGACCCCGTAGCTCAATAAAAAATTCATGTATAACTTTTGAATCCCCCAAAATTTATACTAATAGTCCACTGTTGATCAGAAGCCTTACCAAAAACATAAACAGTTGATTAACATATATTCAATGTATTATCTACTGTATTCTCACAATAAAGTAAGCCAGAGGAAAGAAGATGTTAAGAAAATCTTAAGAAAGAGAAAATACACTTATGGTACTGTGCTGTATTTACTGGAACCTCTTCCCCCAACTTATGTAGGCCTGTGCAGTTCCTAGTTGTTCAACTATGGTTGATTTTGTGAAGTAAACCACAAAATGATAGAGAAAATGTGCTAAGGAATAATGGACATCAGCCCATTGATGGTAATCACTTGCTACAGCACTGCCTGCTAGCCACGTGCTTGGGTTGTGCACTGCCACCCTGGGAGTAGACCTGGCCTGCCCATTCTAGGTTCTGGGCTCAGCATCCAGCCTTGGAGGGCTGCCCATGGCCTTGAACAAGAACATCGATCATTTGCGTGGAATGGCACACCAGTGACACAATTCCAAACTCAGATTTGCGACATGTAGTGTTAGAATCCTAGGAGAACTTGTTGAACAAACACACGCACGCACATTTCCCCACTCCACGTGGTTCTGACTTGGCAGGCCCACACTGGGGCCAGGAACCTGTGAGTTCACAGAGCTTGCCAGGTGTTTCTGCCGCAGAGCCAGTCTTAATCCCATGTAGAGTGATTGGAGATAGAGCCCAGACTTCCAAATCAGCCCCTTTCCTGTTCCCTGACTGTGGTTCTCCACTTCTTCTTGGCCTCAGCACTATGTGTAGGTACATGTGCTCTGGAGAGTGTGTGATTTTCAGATGTTCTGTCCCTGCTTCTCACAATGAAGGACATTCTCACATAACCCCTTCCTCCCCAGTTTTGAGGAATTAATTAATGATTAACAACAAATAATTGTTTATAAAAAAATTAAAAAGTAGCAAATAATCTAAGTACTTAATAATTAACTAATAATCAACTATTAATTACTTAATAGTTAAGTAGTGATTAGTTCATTGCTTGTTTTGTCTTTTAATTTTTAATTTTTTAAAATTTAAAGTCAATTAATTAACATATAATATATTATTAGTTTCAGAGGTAGAGGTCAGTGATTCATCAGTCTTATTTAATACCCAGTGCTCATTATCTCAGATGCCGTCCTTAGTGTCCATCACTAACATCCAGTTACCTCATGCCTCCTGCTTCTCCACCCCCGACCCACTCCCCACCCAGCGACCCTCAGTTTGTTTCCTATGATTAAGTCTCTTATGGTTTGTCTCCCTCTGTGATTTCATCTTCTTTATTTTTTCCTCTCTTCCCCTATGATCCTCTGTTTTGTTTCTTAAATTCCACTTACCAGTGAGGCCATATGTCATTGTCTTTCTCTGATTGACATATTTTGCTTATCATAATACCCTCTAGCACCATCTACATTGTTGCAAATGGCAAGACAAGATTTTTTTTTAATGGATGAAAAATACTCCATTGTATATAACTTCTTATTTATGCATTCATCTGTTGATGGACATCTAGGATCTTTCCATAGTTTGGCTATTGTGGACATTTCTGCTGTAAACAATCAGGTGCACATGCCTCTTTGGATCACTACATTTGTATCTTTAGGGTAAATACCCAGTAGTGGGATTGCTGGTTGGTAGGGTAGCTCTATTTTCAACTTTTTGAGGAACCTCCATACTGTTTTTCACAGTGGTTGCACCAGCTTGCATTCCCACCAATTGCATTTTCCACAGTGGTTGCACCAGCTTGCATTCCCCTTTCCTCACATCCTCGCCAATATCTGTCATTTCCTGCTTGTTAATTTCAGCTATTCCGACTGGTGTAAGGTGGTATCTCACTATGGTTTTGATTTATAATTCCCTGATGCCAAGTGATGTTGAACATTTTTTCATGTGTCTGTTGGCCATTTGGATGTCTTTAAAGAAATTTTTGTTCATGTCTTCTGCCCATTTCTTGGTTAGATTCTTTCTTCTTCCGGTATTGAGTTTGGTAAGTTCTTTGTAAATTTTGGATACTAGCCCTTTACCTGATATGGCATTTGCAAATATCTTCTCCCATTCTGTCAGCTGTCTTTTGGTTTTGTTGACTGTTTCCTTTGTTGTGCAAAAGCTTTTTATCTTGATGAAGTCCAACTGGTTCAGGTTTGTCTTGGTTTCCCTTGCCTTGGGAGACTTGTCTAGCAAGAAGTTGTTGTGGCCAAGGTCACAGAACTTGTTGCCTGTTTTATCCTCTAGGATTTGGATGGATTCCTATCTCCCATTTAGGTCTTTCAACCATTTTGAGTCTATTTTTGTGTATGGTGTAAAGAAATGGTCCAGTTTCATTCCTCTGCGTACAGGTGTCCAATTTTCCCAACATTATTTGTTGAAGGGACTGTCTTTTTTCCATTGGATATTCGTTCCTGCTTTCTCAAAGATTAGTTGATACTAGAGTTGGGGGTCTGTTTCTGGGTTCTCTATTCTTTCCCACTGATCTATGTGTCTGTTTTTGTGCCAGTACCATACAGTCTTGATGATTACAGCTTTGTAATAGAGCTTGAAGTCCAGAATTGTGATGCCCAGTTTTGATTTTCTTTTTCAACATTCCGTTTGGCTATTTAGTGTCTTTTCTGGTTCCATACAAAGTTTAGGATTATTTGTTCCAGCTCTGTGAAAAGGTTGATGGCATTTTGATAGGGATTGCATTAAATGTGTAGATTGCTCTAGGTAGCATAGATGTTTAAACAATATTTGTTCTTCCAAACCATAAACATGAAACATTTTTCCATTTCTTTGTATCTTCCTCAATTTCTTACATAAGTGTTCTATCGTTTTCTGAGTACAGATCCTTTGCCACTTTGGTTAGGTGTATTCCTAGGTATCTTATGGTTTTGGATGCAATTGTAAATGGGATTGACTCTTTAATTTCTCTTTCTTCTGTCTCATTGTTAGTGTATAGAAATGCAACTGATTTCTGTGCATTAATGTTATATCCTGCTGTTTTGCTGAATTGTTGTATAAATTCTAGCAATTTTAGGGTGGAGTCTTTTAGGTTTTCCACATAGGGTATCCTGTCATCTGCAAAGAGTGAAAGTTTGACTTCTTCTTTGGCAATTCAGAGGCCTTTTATTTCTTTTTGTTATCTTATTGCTGAGGCTAGGACTTTTAGTACTATGTTGAATAGCAGTGGTGATAGTGGACATCACCCCCCACCCCCAACCCCGTACCATGTTCCTGACCTTAGGGGAAAAGCTCTCCGTTTTTCCCCTCTGAGAATGATATTCATTGTGGGCTTTTCATAGATGGCTTTTACGATATTGAGGTATTTCCCTCTATCCCTACACCCTGAAGAGTTTCAATGTGATTTTCTGGGGGAGATTGCATTGAATCTCAAGTTTTTTTGCCCTGGGGGTGTGTGGAAATGAACTGCCCTTGCCAGGAGCCAGGCAGTAATCTGCTGGATTGCTCTAGGTGACTTTTGTTCCCTGAAGGTTTTCCTTATAGCTTTGGAAGATGAGAATGAAAATGGCAGCCTCCCAGTCACTGGGGTCCCTAGTCCTCGGTGCAGCCTCAGAGAAAAGCAGTCAGTCCTTCCCATCTCCTTGGTATGTGGCTGTGCTCCATGCTCACCCAGCCTGTGACTGAGTGGTTCTATTTCTGGCATGCAACCCTGTTTTGAGTCTCCCAACCCTGCAGAGTTCTGAGGACCACAACCATGCACCTCCTCCCAGGGGGAAAAAGAGGGGAGTCTCCCTGGATCTTCCACTTGCTGGGTCCCAGCTTGGACAGCTGTGGCCCGACTGGGCCACGGATCATGGTTTATGGCAACCCCGAGCTGAGAGCCCACTCCTGAGCTTGCTGATAGCAGCCGGCTTTCCTGCTCCGATGCCTGGGAGCTCTGCCACACTCAGGCATCCCTGGTCTTCCTGTGACCCCAGGGATCCTAAGACCACACTGTCATACCTAGGATTCCTCCCCGCTTTGCCACCTGAGCACCTTCCAGGCCTGGATATCGATCACTGGAGCAGGCTTCTAAAAGCTCTGATTTTGCCATCTCACTTTCTGGTGCCAGCTTCCTGAGGCTCCCTCTCCCCATGGTCTATCTTCCATATGTCACCTTAGATTCACTTCTTTGCACCTTTCACCTTGCAGGAAGAAGTCACTTTTCTGCTTGTAGAATTGCAGCTATTCTTTTCTTCGATCTTGGGTTGAGTTTACGGGTGTTCAGAATGCTGTAATAACTGTCTAACTGAATTCCTGGGACCAGATGAGACTAAGGTCTCCTACCCTCTGCCATCTTGGACTCCACAATTTCTTGCTTTGTGGATTTCTAGGTCTCCAGCTAGAGTGGGAGAGGAAGTTCCCCTGCACACACACCTGGGTATTTAGACTTTTCCTTTATTAACCCCCTTCCTCCCGTGGTCCTGGGGGTAGTGGGGAGCAGAGGAGGAAATACACCCTAATAGTGGCATGTTCTTTGACCCGGACACCTGTCTTGTGGACTAGCCATTTTGATGTCACTAGGGGCCCATATGGGCTCTCAGCTAATTCAGCCCCTTCCTTTCAAGAGTTTTATACAGACCTTACATGGCAGGCAAGAACATGGCCACTTTTTCCAAGAAGGATTTCAATGCCCTTACCACAGCAGTGAACAGAGGAGCACCATGGCCTACAGGGGAGTCTCAGAGTGTATGGGGTTCCCACAGACTGCTCCACGACTGGCCTTTGGCTCCAGACTACCTTCTGAGATGGTAGGCGGAAGTCCCGTGGGCAGAGCTGTCAGTGACCCTCAACCCCAGCCCCTGGGATGACTGTTCAAAAGATGTGACAACTCATACTTCATTTGTCTCTCCTGATTCTTTTTTTTTTTCTTTTTTGTCTATCTGGTCTTCTGTCCTGCTGAATTTTTGAGACTCTCTCTCTGTTTCCCTGTCAGATCAACAGTGAACATGCATCCTGTTGGGGCCAGTTCCAAGATGTTGCCTTTCAGATGAACACCCTGAGTTCATCACGCAACCTCCACCCCACCCCCAATCATGTCTGTCTTTCATCCTGGCCCCCTCCTTTGGCTCTTGCTAACCGGGGTAGAGAAGCAGACACGGACAGCTGGGGTCTGCCTAGAGAAGAGGGAGTAGGGGCTGCTCTTCCCTGCCTCCCTTGGACCTAGCCTGCCTCCTGCCTCCACTCAACAGCCCTATTTTCTACATCCTTTACATGCTCTCTGATTAGGACAGTCTAGCCTGAGTCCCTCTTATACTCTAAGCCTTACATATATGGGCACAACCACTTTGTGAAGTCAAAGCTTCATGTGAGCACATTTTCTCCCCCTGATTAGATCAAGGAAGGCAGGGGATATGCTTCTAGTTCTCACTAGTGCCCTGCATGCTGATGGAGGTCCAGCTGTTCTAGGTAACTGAACCCTCCTGCTCAAACACACCTGGTTTCCCTCTGCTCTGGAAGGCACTGGGAACAGTTTCCACCAGTAGCTTGGTCAATGAAAAGAAGAGCTCCCTTGTTGGGAAGAATTCTGGCTGTAGGAAGGAAACATGGCTCTGGCCAAAGCAATCCATTTCCTCATTCGTACGTCTTTTCATTTATTCATTCCCAGCAGAAACACCCAGTACAATTCTAGGTAACACAGGGTCTCTGGGAACTTACTGTCCTCTTGGGGCTGTGAGGCTTAAAACAGACAAGGCAAATCAGCATGTGACTGAATGCCTCACATATTTGATTTGAATCATGAATTGAGGGGGTCAGAGAAGAGGGGTGGCAGGGCTGCAGGGGAGCGTAGGCTCTGGGTGGGGAGTGTTTTCCCAAGCTGCAGAAGCAAGAGCAGAATGTAGGCATGGAGCAGAGAGTGTGGGAGACCTTGCAAGTGGAGGGTACAAAGCGGAAGGAACTTGGTGTTTTGCACCACACAGGAAGTGTGCTGGGGCAGTGGAGGGAGCGGGAGAAAATGAACATTGGTTCCATGCTGCTTCCATGGACGTAGCAGGCAAATGGGCCCACACTGGCCATTCCAGGCCTTGTCTGGGAATCGCTTTGATAACCAAGAATGTATAAGAGTAGCCTGCTGGGGCAGCACTCGCTTCTTCCCATGGCCTACAAGCAGGCCCAGCCGGGGCCAGAGGCCTCAGCCTCGTTCCAGGTGCAGAGGTAGCAAGAAAGGCTGGAAAGGCAGTGCTGTTTGATTTCCAAGGCTTTCCAAGCTCGCCAGGTGGAAGGCAGCCAGAGAAGCAGCAGCTGGTGACAGCCTGCCTAACTGCTTCAGATAGCAGGCAGCCCCTCCAGGGAACAATTGGACAGAAAGGGGGGTGGCAGGTCAGGGAACATGGGCCAGTGGAATTCTGAACAAGGTCAAAGTCCAATTTGGTACAGTGCTTTATTACCAATTTAAATCTCGTCTTTCCTCCCGGGGTGGCTGCCACCCCTGCAGGAGGAGGCCAGGGCTGCCTCAGGGGAAATTTGCATTTAAAGACTCCAAGTGCCTGGCACCCTGGCAAGGGCTGCAGTCTGGCCTGACTGTTCATCCCAGCATCCAGGAGTCGCACACCGAGGATGCTCCTATTTCGTCTGTATCTGGACACCTGCTTGCTTGTGGGGGGGAGGGGGGGGCAAAAATACCAGACTCTTTGTACTTCTTCCAGTAGTGGGCAGGATCCCAGAATGTGCAGAATGGGAGATGGTGGGGTCTAGAAGGTGGCCATGCTTTGTTTTTCTTAACTGGGGCCAAAAGGAATTCCTAAGGAAATGGTGGCGATCCAGGACAGTGGGGATATTAAAGACCCCCACTATGGTGTGGGAAGGGGGAGGCTGTGGAATGTTGGCTGATGGGAGGAGGCCAGGATCCAGGTGACCGAGAAGGTCTAGCAGGGGGATTCTCTCTCTCTTTTTTTTTTTTTTTTAAAGATTTTATTTATTTATCAGGGGGGGGGGAGAGCGAGCACAGGCAGACAGAATGGCAGGCAGAGGCAGAGGGAGAAGCAGGCTCCCTGCTGAGCAAGGAGCCCGATGTGGGACTTGATCCCAGGACGCTGGGATCATGACCTGAGCCGAAGGCAGCTGCTTAACCAGCTGAGCCACCCAGGCGTCCCTAGCAGGGGGATTCTACAGAAGTGGTGGGTGGCTGATTCCTGGCACGTGGCTCAGTTGGAAGAAAGGCTCCTCTTCATGCCTCCCTCCTTGGGACAGGTGTTTACCAGTCTTTGGTTTCATCGGGGGCATTTTCGGAAATACTTATGGTTGATTGCAAGTGCCCCAGAGATTCTGATGTAGCAAATCTACACTCTCTCTTATCCCCCGTCAGTCCTATTACCTCAACCACCATTATCACCACCCCGAGGGAAAGAGATGGACAAGTTTCTCCTCACTTCCATGGGCTACCCTTCCTTGGGTTGGACTTTTTTGAGCCCCTGTACCATGAAATCAACATATGTTTACTGGGAACCTAGGAGTTGGTAGACACTTAACTCCACAGCTTAAAATCTACTCTGTTTTGGTGTTTGATGCCAGAACCGTCTGTGAGAAGAGGGAGCATATGGTACAATGTGTTCGTGACATCAAGTCTCATGGGGACAATGACCTCACAAGGAGATTTGCTTGTCAGCACCCTCGGAGGCAAAGCCTGTCACAATCCCTTGGCTGTTTGTTGGGCTGGGACATTAGATGTGGGTTACCCAACACCCTGTACCCAGGAGCCCCAGGTGTACACACACGAACCTGCCTCAGCCGCCTGGAGATATATTCTGTATATCCTACAACTACGTCAACCTGTGGTCAACCAGGCTGGCCGGCCCTGCTCTGTCTGAGCACTCCTGGGCCTCAGAGAGAGCATTTAGGGTTTGCTGTGGGCCTCAGAGATTCCTCAACCCTTTTCAGCTCGCAATGGGGAACAGAGTTATGTGACGGGAGCCCTTGGTTGTCTCTTCCAGTCTGACTGGAAAAAATAAGGAATGCTGGGGATGAGCTATTCAAGGACATGGGGGCTCCTCCAGGCCTTCGGGTCATGCTGGGCAGGGTTGAAGGGCTCCCTGAGGCTCTGGTGACTGACCACGGCTGCAAGGAACTCTGGGAGAGCAGTACTCAGAGGTGGGCACCAGAGGAGCGGACCACACCTCATCTTTACCGGGACACATTTCTCACGTGAAAACACCCAGCCCCCTTCGGGCCCTTTGTCCCTCACTTTGAAAGCAGGAGTTTTTGTGGGTCACATTCAGGGCCCCACCACAGAACAGAGATCATCAGTAGTTCCCGATACCCACAGCCTAAAGCTCAGAGGTCTTGGGGTGCCATCCTGTCAGCTTCCAAACTGTCCTGTGCTTCTGACCTTCCAACTACCTGCCTCTTTGCTCTCGCTTCAGATAATCTCAGACCGACCCACTCTGCTCACCTCACCTCCAGTTCCCCTGGGAGGTTCCACAGGCCACTGTCTATGTGCCAGTTGCACCAGAGGTGTGGAATAATAACCTGCTTCCTGCTTAGATACTCATCAAAGCCTACCGGCCCATCTAGGTCCAATTCTGGGAAGTCTCCCTCAACTGGAACTGATGTCTCTGCATTTCTCAGGGATGGCACTTTGCATGATTTGTCTCCATATCGCCAGAGCACAGCATGATATGAAGAAGCTGAAGAGGACTGGGTTGAATAAACAAGTACACCTTGATGACCCAGGTCACTAATTTGGCGCTCTGCCCTGGGTGTATATTTCCATGCACATATATTATCTAACTTATGAGCTCAAGAAGGCACAGATCTTGCATTTCCCTTCTCTCTCTATACTCTGCAGCACATAGCCCAGAAGCTTGTACATGGACATGTTCAGTGACTGATGTGTTTTATTTTGTATTTTTTAAAGATTTTATTTATTTATTTGACCGACAGAGATCACAAGTAGGCAGAAAGGCAGGCAGAGAGCGAGGGGGAAGCAGGTTCCCTGATGAGCAGAGAGCCCGATGCAGGGCTTGATCCCAGGACCCTGAGACCATGACCTGAGCCAAAGGCAGAGGCTTTAACCCACTGAGCCACCCAGGGGCCCCGACATATGTGTTTTGATAATGGGGAAGAGAGAAATGAAAATTGGTTCCTTCCTGCTCCTTGATATGGGCCATATGTTCCAGCCAAAGCCATTTCTTCACTATCCCTGTCACCTACTCCCTGCTTGCCAGGGCTGTCATGTGTTTGCTCGTTCTGTTCTCTAGTTCCTCTCTTTGTTCCCCCAAGCCCTTCCCATTGTTCTCAAAGTGAGCTTGAACCCCACCTCACGGATAATACCCACCTCTAGATCCTTTATAACTGGGAAACCCAGTTCACCAACTCCAATGTGCAAGCAGTAGCATAGTTCTTCAATTCTAAAAAACGGCTTGTTTTAGTTACTTATATGGGTCACCTTGATGGGGTTAAAGGAGGCCCAGAGAGCTGGTAGGACATTATTTCTGGGTGTGTCTGTGAGGGTGCCTCCGGGAGAGGGTAGCATCCGAATTGGTAGACTAGCAAAAAGACGTTCACCCATGTTGGGTGGGTGTCACCCCATCTAATAAGGGCTTGAATAGAACCAAAAGATGCGGGGAGGGAACTCACTCTGCCTGAGCTGAGACATCCATCATCTCACACCTTAAGACACCAGAGCTGGGGGAATGTCTCTTTTTGCTTAGAACCTTTCAGAGTCTTACTTTCCTCATCTAAAAGGCGGAAAGAATGATACCAGTCTTGCCTAAATCAAGTTTTTATACTGATAATTTAAAAGTATCACAGATAGAGAATTATATTCAAACCTTTGTACTTCTCAGGCCTTCTTAGTCCTTTGGGCTCAGACTAGGACTTAGATAATCTTCTCCTAATTCTCAGGCCTTTGGCTTTGAACTGCATTACACCATCAACTTTGCTGGATTTCCAGCTTATTGATGGCAGATCCTGGGACTTCCTGACCTCCATAATTATGTGAGCCAATTCCTACAATAAATCTTTGATCACTCTCTCTCTCTCTCTCTCTGTAATGTATATATGCATATATATCCTACCCATTCTGCTTCTCTGGAGAACCATGACTAATACACAGCTTAATACAGATTTCATCTCCCTGGCCTACTGGACTTTGAGGAAATTCAATCCAAATCTTTCTTTGGTCACTATGTGATCCCCTACTGGGTTGGGTAAGGACCCCAGGCCACTGCAGCCATGGGTCACTGGTCCCTGTGGCTCACAGTGGCATTGCCCCCACCCAACAGGTACCCTCTCTGTGGTTCTGCTCGTCCGTATCTGTCAGATCACCTTTGGGTCACGGGTTGGTTTTCTGGTATGTTTTTGAAATTTAATCTTTTTATTATGGTAAAACATATACCACATATTTATACATAACATAAAATTTACCCTTTTAGCCATTTTTAAGTGTACAGTCTAGGAGCATCAAGGAAATTTGCAATGTCGTACAACCATCCTTACTGTCTGTTTCTAGAACTTTGTCCTTATCCCAAACAGAAACTGTACGTGCTCTGAACAATAACCCTTCATTCCGCACCCCCCTTTTATCCCTGCCCCTGGTAACCTCTCCTCTGCTTTCTGTAGACAGTGCAGGTGGAAAAGTAACAATGAGGTTTTGGCAATTTGAGAAATTTGACTCTCAGCCACGGTTGGGCAGCATGGCGCAGGGGGAATGTCTGTTTTTGCTTAGAATGCCTCAGAGTCCAGCTTTCCTCATCTGAAGCATCGAAAGAACGATACCAGCCCTGCCTAAATCAAGTTTTTATACTGATAATTAAAGAAGTCACAGATACAGAATTATATCCAAGCTTGTGTACGTTTGTTAAGTTTATAAAAAAAAAAATTGCGACTTCATTGACGCTATATAAGTAAAACTGTACTTTATATGTCCAAGCGGAGTTGTCTTCTTGATGAAGTCCTATCTTTAATTATATTGTTAAGTGAAGGATGGTCTGCAAATGTGTCTGTTTGAATATTCAGTTTTTTAATCCCTCTTTCTTTTTTTTGAATTATTTTTATTTAAAAAAAATTTTTTTTAAAGATTTTATTTATTTATTTGACAGACAGAGATCACAAGAAGGCAGAGAGGCAGGCAGAGAGAGGGGGGAAGCAGGCTCCCTGCTGAGCAGAGAGCCTGATGCGGGGCTCAATCCCAGGACTCTGGGATCATGACCTGAGCCGAAGGCAGAGGCTTTAACCCACTGAGCCACCCAGGCACCCCTGATCCCTCTTTCTTAGGAAAAGTGAGTGGTCTGTAGAGAGCAGAGCATAGCTTCTCGGATGCTGGCAAACTGGTGAGAACCTTCCGTAGATGGTCAGGAGATGTCTTCTTGTTTTCCTCACACCTTCTCTAGAAACAGGATGGGTGACTTCGTCTTCTCCCTCCCTGAGTGGAGGTAAATGAATCTTTGCCAGGCTGTGGGGCCAAGGTAGAGAAAGCCACACTTTCTGGAGGCTCCGTGGATGGTGGGAGCTTCTGCCAGGCCGTAGGGAGCTCATGGAAGCTTACACATGCTCACACCACAGAAACAGCTCCCCTGTGCATCTGGGCACCATGGGCCATCTGGGAGAAGCTAGAAGGACATGTGGACTATAGCCAGCCTAGGGGGCCGGGGGTCTGGATTTAGCTTGGGTAAGTCTGGGTTTGCTTTTTCTTCTCTGGAGATTTGTTTCTCCCTTTTATTTTTCCTCAAGACCCTGAGCCAGGGGATACCCCAAGAAGCAAGAACCAGGTCCCAGACACCAAGGTCGTGGACATGACCACCAAGAGAAATAAGGCTCCGTTCCTCTCACTGGTCGGTTGCTCATGTAATGGTATAAACTAGACCCCTTGGCTAGCCTAGTTTTGCTGTGGTTTATTCCACTCCCATTGCTGCCTGCAACAGCTGTGGTTGTGGGGCCACTCAGCTCCCTGTGCTGGGCCTGGGCCTGGAAAATGTCAGGCTGTGACTACCCCTACATAAACAACCAGCCACTTCTGGGCTGAGGACAGTTTTCCACTCACTTGGCTCCAGCTTTCCAGGGTCTCTGTCTGTCTGTGTTTATGTCTTGGCCCTGTGAGTAGAGTCTCCTTCCTGGGGAGGCCTGTTCTCAGGAGCCAAGACTGGTGGCTACCTACTCCACACAGGGAGTTGGGCACTCACACCTGAGTCCTTCAGAACATTCTAGACATTTTGAGAAAGGCAGCTAGGATCTGTGATCTGTCCTGGGCTAGAGCAACACTGGGTTGGGGAGGTCAATAATACTTCGGGTCCAGCAAAAAATTCGTGGTGTGATTCAAGGGGATGCTCCCTTGTTCAAACACATCTACTATCCCCTGTGTTGCTCAAAATTCTACCTATGGGTGACTCAGATCAAAAAGTTGCAATAATAGGGCACCTGGGTGGCTCAGTGCTTTAAGCCTCTGCCTTCAGCTCAGGTCATGGTCTCAGGGTCCTGGGATCAAGCCCCGCATTGGGCTCCTTGCTTAGCAGGGAACCTGCTTCCCCCTCTCTCTCTACCTGCTTCTCTGCCTACTTGTGATCTCTGTCCGTCAAATAAATAAATAAAATCTTTTTAAAAAATTGCAATAATAATAATGACTATATTTCTTGTCTGAATTGCACTTTCCAGATCTCAATAGCCTGTTTAGTCTCCATGTCAGGTTCACAGTAGGTAGGCCAGGAATCATTCCCGCTATATTATAGATGCAGACACTGGGCACATCAAGGAGAAGCAGCAGGCTCTGGTCAGGGGTCAGGTGGCCTGGGTCCTCTCTTCATTCTGTCCCTGTTGCTTTGTCACTGTCACAAATGACACCTTCTCTGAACTTACTTTCCTTATTTGAATATATTTTATAGTTCCTAAAATTCTCTTCATTTAAATATGACATATCTGGGGTGCTTGGCTGGCTCAGTTGGTGGAGTGTGTGGCTTTTGATCTCAGGGTTGTGAGTTTGAGCCCCACATTGGGTGTATAGATTTCTTTAAAAATACAATCTTTAATCAATCAATCAATCAATCAAATACATCAGTTAAAGTAGACCTTTATGTACTGATATGAAAGGGTATCCAAGATAAGTTGCTAAGTACAAATGTGAATGTGGGTATAATCTCCTACTGTTTGAGTTTAAGAAAGAAATGGCTCTAGGTCCAGGCACATGCCTGATTCTGTCTGTGCCTCAACACCACTGGGGGGATATACAGAACATGTTGTCGGCAGGGGTGGGGGTGGAGGGTGGGCGGAGGGAGGAAGTCAGGGGTGGAGGGGACGTTAACTTTTCTTCATATTCTTTTGTACCTTTTAACTTTCTGCCTTGTATAAATAAAATACAAAAATAAGCATTTTATATTGGAGGACTTAAGGTTTTCTTTTGGAGCCAGTGGGATGAGGTAGATAATATCAGATGCTTTATGTACATCAGGGGCTTACTACCATCCCAGGAGGCACCCTAAAAGACTGTTACCGACCATTAGACTTGACAGCATTGTGTGCTGGGAAAGTTACAGGCTAAAGAATTGAACAGACTCGGGCGCCTGGGTGGCTCAGTGGGTTAAGCCGCTGCCTTCGGCTCAGGTCATGATCTCAGGGTCCTGGGATCGAGTCCCGCATCGGACACTCTGCTCAGCAGGGAGCCTGCTTCCTCCTCTCTCTCTGCCTGCCTCTATGCCTACTTGTGATCTCTCTCTGTCAAGTAAATAAATAAAATCTTTAAAAAAAAAAAAAAAGAATTGAACAGACTCGAGTAAAACTCAGCCTCTTGCTTTCTCATCTAAAAATCTTGGGGGAGAAGGAAAGAATGACCGCTATTACGCGCTATAAAAAATAAAATGAAAACATGAAATCATGGATGTAACAAAGGGCTTCTCCCCTCGCATGACTATGTGAGCAGGACTCTGGAAAATGGAAAAATGTTCTATGTTTCAAGTAAGTTTTGACATCAGGTAAATTCTCTAGGGCAGCACTCTCCAAGACATATGCAACGCAAGCCAAATGTGTGCTGTTAGGTTTTCTAGTGGCCATGTCAAGAGGAAAAGCACAAAGAAACAGGTGACACTAATTTTAGTAATATGTTTAAATGAACCCTGTCCATTTAAAATATACTTTTAGTGTGTATACAGTGTAAAATTATTCCTGGGATATTATATTTTTTCATACAAAGTCTTTTGAAATCATGTGTATTTTACACTTACGGCGCACCTCATCTTGGCCTGGCTCTATTCGGACCTCCTCTGGTCCATAGCTACCTGGGGCTAACAGCTGCCGTACTGGAGGGTGTGGGCTCTGTGCCAGGAATGACACCATGGAAGGCTCTTGATAACCCAGGGGCCTGGGGCTGGGGCTTTAAGGAGCAAGGTGATGGAGAAGAACCAACGTTTGTCCATTGCAGGCTGCGATTAGGTAACAAAACACAGAACATGCTGAGTAAATAAATAAGGGGCTGAACACGCTGCCCTACGAGGCTGTCCTCCCATCACCCTGAGAAAGGTCAAGTGCTTTCACTGCTATGGCGAAGTGGAAGGGGACTGCATGGAAGGTAAGGACAGGGGACAGGGAAAGGGCTGGACATTGTCAAATGTGGGCGGCTTCCCCACTACCCACTCTCCTGGGCCTCCTCAGTCTTTGCTGGAAGCTCTTTGTCGGCCCAGGCCCTGAATGTTTCTGCTCCTCTGGTCTTGTTCTGAGCTGTCGTCTCCCCCCTTGCTGTGCAAGCCTCTCTCCTTATGGCACCAGATCTGTCCATGGGCTCGCTCTGCAGCCCTAAGAGCTCCCCTGAGCCAAAGTCTACTGCACTGAGTCCAGAGTCTTGCCCACATCCCCACTGGACCTGCTGTCCCTGCCTCCCCTCGCATGCCCCCTCCCGTGAGGCCTCCTTCCGTTGCCTGAGTCATGGTAATAAGAAGTGACTCCTTTTTTTCCTCCCACTTCCAAATCACCACTAAACCTTGTCAGTTCTGTCTCCCAAATAGCTATCAAATGTCGAGAGAGACTTCTCACTGTATCACAGCAATCGCATCCTAATGGGGTCTCCTGCCTCTCATTTTGTGCCTACTCAGTCTGCTCTCCCATTTGTACTCAGCGTGTCTTTCTAAAGTTTCAACTCCATCCTGTAACTTTGTGGCCTAAACACGTCCACCTCTCATCTACACCTCTGGATGAAGTCCAGAGTCTGTGGGTGTCCTGAGCCCGGGGCTGAGAACTTGTCTCCCTCCACTTCTGCCCTTGTCCTCTGCAGTGGGCTGAAGAGTGAGCCCCCACATCGG
The DNA here is from genome assembly GCF_011764305.1 of Mustela putorius furo. NCBI lineage: Eukaryota > Metazoa > Chordata > Mammalia > Carnivora > Mustelidae > Mustela > Mustela putorius. The sequence goes on from NW_025422010.1 coordinate 42,457,047, forward strand.
TGTCTACCTCGAACCTCAAAATGTGACTATTTTAGATAGGGGCCTTGCAGATGTCATTAAAGATTGAGATGTGTTTATTCTGGATCAGGTGGGTCCTCAATCCAGGGACAATTTTTCCCCGGAGGGGAAAACACAAAGGTGCCCATGAAGAAGTTGTCCACGGGAAGACAGAGGTAGGGATTGGGCTGATGGAGTCACAGACACCAAGGATGGCTGGAGCCACCGGAAGCAGGAAGAAGCAAGGACTTCTGGAGCCACCGGAAGCAGGAAGAAGCGAGGATGCAGAGTCTCCCCTTGAGCCCACAGAGGGAATATGACCCTGGCGACACCTTGATTTTGGATTTCTAGCTGGTGGAAGAGTGGGGGGGATACATTTCTGTTGCTTTACTCTACGAAGTCCGTGGTAGTCATTTCTGGGAGCTCTAGGAAATCAACACACTCTGTTTCAGCTGTAATGAGTAATTGCATTTCTCTATACTTGACCTTTCAGGGTCTCCCCCCCCCTCCCTGCCTCCCTTCCTCTTCAGCCTGACTCCCGGAAGCCTCTTCATGTGTGTTCCCAGCTGGGTGAGGTGCGTCACCTCTGAGTCTTCGGAGCATGTGGCACTCTGCATACCAGTTGCCTCCCTACTTGCCTGCAGCCCCCACTGGACTGGAAGCCCTGTGGTGACAGGGACATCTTGGAGACACAGCCATGATCCATGCCCCCTCCCCCCGCCCATGCCCAGACAACACCTGGCTGCAGCAGGTGCTGAGTAAGCATTTGTGGAATGACTGAACGCTCGCTCTTCTGTCAACCAGGATTCTTTGTGGGTGTTATTTCTAGTTGTCCTTCCAAAAGGCTTGTAAGTCTTTATTTTTATTTTTTCCAATTCAAGACACGGAAACCAAGGCTTAAGGGCCTCTGGGGGCTGACCTGAGGGACATAAAGTTCATTCTATTTACAAACCTTTTCATCAATAGGAGTTTCCAAATTTATTTTGCGCTCTCCGCAGCCTGGCTCTCAAAGCTGTAGTTTTCACTGTTCGAAGTCCAAAAGTCAGACTTCACTGAGGAACGTGCTTATGATATCCGGGGGAAGCAGTGGAGGTCATCGTAATGTTGACTTCTACAGAGCTCCAACCTACATGTCCAGACATAGGAAATGTGTGGAAAAGTGCTTGGCCCCTGTCACTGTGATGCTTGTGACTGCCACAGGGGAAGAATTGAGTTTGAAGATCAGAAAATCTTTACCACAGTCCAGGATATCCCTGTAGGCAGCTTTGTGTCCTCAGCATCTCTGGGCCAGCTGAAATTGCATTTCTAGGGGAGGGTCCACATCTGTGTTATTAAAAAAATCCCTGTGCAGGTTCTGCGGCTCAGGGAGGTTTGAAAATGGAGGGAAGAATGGGGAGCCTGGAAGCCTGGGGAGCTTAGATAGGAGAGGGATCCCCATGGGGAGAGAAGGCAAAGATGGAGAAGCTGCAGAAGATAAAGGCAAACTTGGCCGAGGTGTAACTGTGCCCTGGGTGGGGAGTGGGGAGATCATATTCTAGAAGAACAGAGCATCCCCAGAGACGAGTCCCCTGGGCCTCTGTGAACCATCCCACCTACCAAGCCCACTTCTTCCCCATCAGATGCAGTTGTGCCCAGCCCTCACCTTGGCCCCAGTGGGCTCCAGGCCTCGATGGCCACTGGGTCTTGGTTTCTGCTGTCTGCTCCTTACCTCTCCCATCTGCTATGTGAGGTCTGGGCACCTCTTACCTCCTGCCCAGAGCTTCCCTGCACCTCGACTCCACTTTTCTCCTGGAGGCAGAACTCCTTCCCCCTGAGTCTACACCTTGTACCGTTACCCTCGTCTTTGTGGTACACGCACATGCATTGTGTCTCTTTTGCATGTCTCCTGCCCTAAAGAGCTGGGGCAGAGTCCTATAGTGCAAAGGGCATGGGCTTTGGAAGCCCCACACCTGAAAGTGATTTGTCGCCTTGCAATGCACCTGGGAGCAAATGATTAACCCACAGTCCAGCCTCCATTTCTTTGTCCATAAAATGGGAAAGATACCTTCCTCTTAGGGTTCTTGTGAAGATAATGTGAGGTAACGTGTGGAATGTCCTTGGCATGCAGTAGGTGACTGATAAAACCATGTCGATTAACCAAGGAGCTGGGTAATCATTGCCATGGTTGTAACTAAGACCTCGGAGAGCACTTCCCTTTTTCACTTTTTAAAAATCTTTTTCAAAGATTTCATTTTTAAGTAATCTCTCTACCTAATATGCGGCTCGAACCCCTAACCCCAAGATCAGGAGTCACATGTTTCTGATGGAGCCAGGCCGGCACCCACAGTTGGCCTGAGGGTTTTCATCAGTCTCCTCGCTGCGGGCAGGGAGGAGGAAGATTCAGAGAAGTCAGTCATGAAGGCTCACGATGCCCTAGAGGAGCACCTGTGGGGCTTTGAGGGCTTCTTGCCTTAGACCCTCTGCTTTCTCTTGCGCCTTGGGTGGACATGACAGGCATAGGGACAACTGTCTCTGTTTTGGCTCTCCTCCTGGGTGGAAAGCACAGTCCGAAAAGGCTCCCTCCAGGGTGTCAAGAGTTAAAAAAAAAAAAACAACCAAAAAACCTAAAGTAAAACCAATGAGTCACTGAAACAGTAATTGGTAAAAGTTTATCATGCTCGCCCCGAAAGTCTGCAAACCAGGAGCACTCAAACCAAAAGAGGGAACGAGGCTCAGAGGTAAATTGCTAAAAGGCAGCTTACATGGTGCAGAAGCGATTATTCTTCACGATGATGGGTTACAAATTTAGAATTTTCTTAAGGGGCGCCTGGGCAGCTCAGTCAGTTAAACGTCTCCCTTCAGCTCAGGTCACAATTCTGAGGTTCCTGGATCAAGCCCCGCATCAGGCTCCCTGCCCAGTGGGGCGTCTGCTTCTCCCTCTCCCTCTGCTCCACCCCTCCCCTGACGCTTGTCCTTTCTTTCTTGCTCTCTCTCAGTAAATAAATAAAATATTTTAAAAAGCTTTTTTTTTTTTTTTTCCCTAAATGAAGGGGGAACTGGTTGGTAGTTACCTCACATCAATTCTAGAGAACAACGTTAAGTTTTACTTATACAGTTTTCAGAGACTTAAGCAAGAAGTGGCCCAGATAAAGGCAGCTTCTCTTGGCTTGCAAAAAAAAAAGCTAAATTAAGCTTTGCACGTGTGACTAAACTGGTTTGGTCTGCTCAGGGAATTTTCAAGCCTGGTCGTCGCTTTTGATTTTAACAGGGGTCTTTTGGATAGAACTCAAGGGTGGAACGTGTGGCTGGTGCTCCCAGCTGCCGGGGACGTGGGAAGGGCTGTCATGGTTGGCTGCAGCTCCGGTCATCTTGAAAGGGCCTGGGCTGTGTCATGTTTTGATATGTTGTCCTGTGTCACAGCAGGTGTGGCAATCCCGCTCATGCCATGGGGCAGTGGCGGGATTGGGCACATGCTCTCTGCTTTCATTTCCCCCTTGGGTCCTGTCTGTGCTGGGGCTGCCATCAAGGTCTGGAACAGCACATGTTTTATAGGAATGCATGTCATTTTAGGGAAGGGGTGGAGCTGAAGAGGGGAAGGCTGCAGAAGAGAGGGGGAGGCAGGGGAATGTTGGTGTTGGGAACTTTCTGGAAAGACACTGAGGAGACAGGATCCCCCTGTGCTTCTGCTCTGACTGGCCTGAGACCATACTGATGGGAGACCAGCCAGAGGAGTCAACTCTGAGGCAGCACAACCCAGAAAGGAGGCGTGGGCCTTGAGGTGGGAGTGGTGGGTGATGGGGCTGGGGGTTGCTGGTGCTGGGCTGCTGTTCCCCTCACCTGCAGACCCTGACAGGAAGCCTGTGGAGTTGTCAAGCTGCCATGTCTAGGCTTGGGCCTGGCTTCCTGGGCCAAAAGCAGGCAGCTGAGGAATTTAGTGACATATTTTCAGGACCTTGAATGGGCTCCCCGGGTTTTGGTCTGAGCTGCAGAAATGCTCTCATGTGGGTTTTTTTTTTTTTTTTTTTCTCCCTTTGAATTTTATTCTGAACAGAAGAGGTGGCTCTCCCTCCACACCCAAATAGTGTCCCCAGCCTCTTTTCCTCTCAGGTCCTGGCCGTGTCATATGGTGAATGGGGTCCACAGCACACCTCCTGCGGCTCCCCTACCCAGCTGAGGGGTGCGAAGGGAAGCCATCCAGGGCTCCCAGCCCCTCTCCCTGCTGCCAGCCATTCTGCTCCCGAGAGAGCAGCCATCTTTGGGGGATACCCGCTGGCTGGAAGCTGGGGATGCTGGGAGCTGAGAAAGGGGGAAATGCCGCCAATCCTGGGCTTGAGAGAGAGAGCTGGAAGAAATGAGGCTGGTGAATGAGGCTGCTGGGGACAGAGGCAGAATCCAGAAATGTCTTCCAGGACTCCTCCAGCCTTGACTTGTCCCCTCTCCCTCCAGAGTGTTGAACTGACAGTTTGCTTCCTCTCTTCTGCCCTCCCCTTGCCCAGCTGGGCTGGTGTTTGGGGTGCCTGTATGCCCGGGGGCTCCTTCTGTGGCCAGCTCAACCCCTCACAAGGTCTCCAGGGCCAGAGAGAAGCTGGGAAGTGAGAGGACTCCGGCTTCGAATGGGGAGGAGGCGTGCCAAGAGAAGAGGAAGGAAGAGAAGAGGGTGGTTTGATCTGGTGATTTAATTTGTGTCTGATGTTTGGCTGCCCAGAAATGCACACCGAATGAGGCTCAGCCTCTGACCTCTCACCATTTGAGGTCAAAAGGGTCAATGGTGACCTAGGCACAAGGGCAGGTGACCAGATAGCCCCTCACACCGCCAACTACTGTTCGACGTGAGAGGACACCTAGTTACCAGGAGGAGAAATGCACGTTGAACTTTGGGGGTCGAATTGAAGGATAAAAGCACGAGCCTGTTTGGGGGACCCTCAGGGAGGGTCCTCTATGGGCTCAGCTGTGGCCAAAGGGAGAGGACAAGTGTCATGGAAGATGTTGGGAGTGGGGGCAGGGGCGTTAAACTCACAGGGTGTGGTGGGAGAGGGCACCTTCCCTACGTCGGTTCCTCAGAGAAGGTCACTGAAGATCCTAAAACACTTTCACCGTTATTATATCATCTCATCTGTGCATAGACCATGGTTTTTTATTTTTTTTTTTTAAGATTTTATTTATTTGGCACAGAGGGAGAGAGCGAGAGAGCGAGCAGGGGGTAGAGGCAGTGGGAAAGGGAGAAGCAGGCTCCCCGTTGAGCAGGGAGCCCAAGGAGAGGTTCCATTCCAGGACCCGGGGATCATGACCTGAGCCGAAGGCCGACGGCCAATCGACTGAGCCACCCAAGTGCCCCTAGCCCATAGCTTCTTGAGGGCAGGGCTGCTGTTCATAGGTCTTACACTCCTTGACATGCCTGACACAGATGTTGGCCCAGAGCCGCGTGAATGATCAGCTGGGCATAACGGCAGGTGTGCAGAGATAGGAATCCCAGAGTTCTGCTATGAGTCTAGAGTCTAAGAACCACACCGTGTTCTTAATTATACATTTTATCTGCGTAGGGCTTGATCCCAGGACCCTAAGATCATGACCTAAACCGAAGGCTGATGCTCCACTGACTGAGCCATTTAGGTTCCCTGAGCGTTTCTTTGTTTCTTTGTTCCTTTCTTTTTTTTTTTTTTTTTTTTTTTTTTTTAGATTTTATTTATTTATTTGACAGACAGAGATCACAAGTAGGCAGAGAGGCAGGCAGAGAAAGAGGAAGGGAAGCAGACTCCCTGCTGAGCAGAGAGCTCCAGGGAGTAGGTCAAAAGTATGGGAATTGGGTCAGAAACAAAGCAGGAGGTGTAAGAAGGGTGTGTTTTCCGCCAGAGATTATCACTGCCAGGATTTATGATGTCGGGCTACTCCTCTTCCTCGAAGAGGGCTTGAGGGCAGATGCTGGGCTGGGATCTGGTGGAGTCTGAGAGATGCCAGCTCTATCCCTGGGGAGAGAGGATTCCTCAGTGTGCGGCCTCACTGGGAGCCCAGGGGCGCTCAGAAAGCCCTGACACTTTCACTTGGGTGACTCAGGAGCCCAGGTGGGGCTGGGGAGAAAGTGGCCAAGGTTCACTTCCTTCCTGAAGACTGTGCTTGTTCTGGGCTGATAGGCTCCCCAAGAATGACAAAAGTGCCTTCCATGGCACTTTTAAAGAATATAAACAATAAACATACCCCCCTATACAAACACTCAAACAAACAAAAACTGGGGCTTCCCATTGTCCAATTGTCCCCCTGGTCTGGACCCAAGGCAGTAGTCTGGACATACCCCTTTCTCGGATTAATCTGGAATAACTCCCCCCTGTGTCCTCTCTTACCCTCATCCCTCCAACATTGTCTAGAATGTAGAGCCTCAACGCTGTTGACGTTACGGGTTGGAGACATTCTCGGTTGTGGAGGACGGGGGTCTCTGTACACTGTAGGGTGTTTCCAGCACCCCTGGCTCTACCCGCTAGATGCCAGTAGCACGTTGTGAGTGATGATCCCTAAAAATGTCTGTGGACACTGCCAGGTATCCCATGGGGGCACACAACTGCCCCCAAATGGGTAGGACTGATGCACAGTGTAGATACTTAAAGCCTTTAATACCATTGTCAAAGTTTCAAAGTTTACAAGAGTGTCCTGGTTTTGATTCAAGATAGCAAACGGTATGTTGAATGGGGTCTAGCAAAAGGTGTTTAGTAAACTGTGTATTGAATGCGGCATGATAAGAGCAGCTTCCTGGTTCCTTAGCCTAGGGTAGGCAAATTGTCCTTCTGGAGGCTTCTAATCTCTAACCAAAGTACAGCAAAGCAGCAGAGGCTGTTGCTGGCTGCAGGCATGCTCCTAAGATACGGGTGATGAAATGCCCGCCAGAGCTGGGAGTTTTTGGAGAAATTTGCAGTGTGGTAAGGGATTTGCAGCATTATATTGTTACCTTCCCTTTATTGGAAGCTTCATGAAATCAAGCTATTGGTCTAGCAACTTACGGAGATTGTACAGGCAAGATCTTATTGAAAAACCTGATTTCAAATATTCTGTCCCATCGTTCCCATACAATTTTGAAATATCCTAACTTTGAAGGAATCCCAAAGCGGTGTTTTTCAGCTGGCTTCCCACACCTAAGGGCAACATGAGAGGCCTTTGCTGGACCTTGCGCATTGCATTTGGTATCCTTCCATGTGAGGTACAATCTAGCAGTGAGGCAGGGGCCCTAGTGGTCTCCCGTGCCAAGGTACCACAGGACATGGATTGTAAATGGGCAAAAGGCACATCCTTGTGTCCTCCAAAGACCCACGACAGGCCCTGCGTGTTGTAAACGTTATTTATGTTACAGACATTCTTGCCTTAAATGGATCATGAGTGAAGGGATAAAGCACTTTACTACAAGACAAGAACTTAGATTCTGGTCCCAAATTTGACATTTCCCCTCTCTGGGTTGCCCTTGTCTTATGTGTCACAGGATAGAGCTGGACCAGGTGATTTCTGAGTCTACTTCTAGCTCCGACCTCCTCTCATTCTGGTAATGTCCATGATGCTTAAACAGTCCTCAACCCTCATATACGGTGGGCGTGGAGAAAGCAGTTCAGGCAGATGGCGTCCTCTAAGAGCACACAACCTGAGTGCAGAAAACATCAAGGATTTAGAGCCAGATTCCAGGGGTCTGGATCTTTATGAGCTGTGTGATCTTTCCAGAGTTATTTAAGCATGCTGTTTCACCATCTATAAAATGAACATAATCACAGTACTTAGTCACAGAATGAATAATGTTCTTAGAACAATGACTGCCATGTAATAAATTCTCATTATCTATCAGTTATTAATCTTATTACAATACACTGTGAGCAACATCATGGTAAAAACACAAACCAAATTCTAGGGAGGACTAAGTGAGGAATGCTACCCAAGCCAATGCAGGAAGAATAGCCTATGGCCACTCTGTAGCTCCAACCGTGGAAAAGACTCAGAAACCCGGAACAACCAAGCCAACCCAGTTCCTCAGTTCCCCTCAGGCTTCGCCTGAGCCAGCTGGATGTTGTCCAGAGGTGGGGAAGTTTGGTTCCCCACTGTATCCTCCCCAGTGTGGCCTGGACCCAGGCTCTCTTTGGGTCACTCCAGACTCATGGAGCTGGAAACAGCTGCTTTCAGGGAATAATCAACTGTGTGTTGAAATAATGGAATTTCCTAGCATTTTAATTGTTTATGGTGAACAAATGATCAGTGATTCAGAGAAATGATATCTACTACTGGTGCTGAACAAAAACCTGAAGTTTCTGTTCAGTCTTAGTGAAGGCAAAGTCATAACTGTCTTTCACACCTGGGCACAACTCAAACACATCAGATCTGGGGAACTGACAGAGCTGACCCTAATGGTAGGTCACCAACAGACATGCTGGTCCCGGAGAAGGAGCATGGGCACCCCAGGTAATGAATAAATCCTAAATTTCTCCTGGCTTTGGGCTTTCTTTTGGCTCTTCACTGAATGCAAGACAATTAAAAGGGAAAAGGACAGTCTTGTCAACAGATGGTGCTGGGACAACTGAACAGCAGGTGTGATGCAATGACATTGGATCCTACCTCACACCATATACAAGAATTAAATTGGACCAGCGGTCTAAATTATGAGCTAAAACTATAAAACTCTTAGAATAAAACATAGGAGTAAGTGTTTGTGACTTTGGAGGAGGCAATGGTTTCTTCAGTGTGACACCAGAAACACAAGTGATAGGAGAAAAAATAGAGAAATTGGACCTTATCGAAATTAAACACTGTTGTGCTTCAATGGGATAAAATTTAACTGTAAAAAAGGGAATGAAGTACTGCTAAATGTAAAAAGCCAGACAGAAAAGGCCACATATTGTACAATTCCATTTCTCTATAATGTCCAGAATAGGTCAAAAGAGACAGAAAGTAGATTCGCAGGTTGCAGAGGCTGGGGGGTGGTGGGGGTGGGGAGTGACCGTTAGTGGATACGCATTTTCTTTTGAGGCTGATGAAAATCATCTGGAATTTGGTGGTGGGGCTGGTTGCGCAACCTGGCGAATATCCTAAAAATCGCTGAATTGTATACTTTAGAAGGGTGAATTTTATGCTATGTAAATTATACTGCAAAAAAAAAAAGTGGCTGTCAAGTGAGACCTTTCCCCGTGCCCACCATACCTTTCCGCTCTTTCCTTAGTCCTTTTTTTTATCTGCATTACCTCAAGCCAAGTGTATCTATTCATTTGTATTGATCTATTTGCAGTTGATTATCTTTAATATAGCAGAAATTTATTTTGTCCTTGTTCTATGTCTTCTTGTTAATTTAACTCATCTCGGGGCACCTGCTGGCTCAGTCCACAGAGCACATAACTCCTGATCTCAGGCTCGTGAGTTCAAGCCCCAGATTGGGCATAGAGCTTACTTAAAAAAATAAAATAAAATTTAAAAAAAAGCTCAATTTTTCTAGCCTTACAAAATCCTGAACATGTGATGCTGGCATATGCAAGTGATCTCCTCAAGTTACATAACATCTATAAATGTGACAAATGTATATCTTTCACTAAGACATTGATTACAAAGTATTGAATAAAAATTGGTCATCAGCAGAAAGAGGCATTTTACCTTAATAAAATGTATCTTGGAAATTAAAACAACCCTATGGTATGTATGAGAATAATTCTGGTATCCGGAGTGACTGACAGAGTTTAAGTCTGTGTTAGTTAGTTAGTTAGTTAGCAGGTGTGATGGAATGACATTGGTTTCTGTTGACTCTCGTTCGTGCTACCGTATTTCCTCATGTATTTTATTTTATTTTATTTTAAGATTTTATTTATTTATCCATTTGACAGACAGAGATCACAAGTAGGCAGAGAGGCAGGCAGAGAGAGGAGGAAGCAGGCTCCCCGCTGAGCAGAGAGCCCGATGTGGGACTCGATGCCAGGACCCTGGGTTCACGACCCGAGCTGAAGGCAGAGGTCCTAACCCACTGAGCCACTCAGGCGCCCCTCCTCATGTATTTTAAATTTTGGATTGTAAATGCATGTTTTGCAAGGTTGCAACTGTGAGATTTTTGTGTGGTGTCTGGGCAGCAGTATTGCATTTGAATCTCATGGTGCTTTCAGCCTGAGATGTTAATCTCTTACCAGAGGTAAGATGGGGGCTTACTGGATCATACAGATAATATAAACTTGAATGCTGAGTCTAGATAAAGACAGAGCCCTCATATAAATTATCAGGAGACATGCTTCCTATCCAGAGCCCTGGACAAGATAGATAAGCTACCATATTATCTCTCTTTGCAAGAGAGCAAATTCTTTTCCTGTCATTCTTTTTTTCTTTTCTTTTCTTTTTTTAAAGTAGGTTCCATACTCAGCATGGGGTTCAAGGTGGGGCTTGAACTCACAACTCTGAGATCAAAACCTGAGCTGAGATCAAGAGTCAGATGCTTCACTGACTGAGCCACCCAGGGAACCTCTTTCCTATCACCTTTTTATCAAGGGTATAAGCCTTGCAAATTCTTGGCTCTGTGTAGGAATTCCAGCTCTGGTACAGGCTTGCCTCAGACCCAGGGTCTGTCGCTGCTGTGGCCTTTAACCTGAAGCTCTTTGGGTACCAAGACTGGTCACCCTCCCACCCCACCTCCACTCCAAACAGAGCAGCCACAGTATTGGCCTGCTTCCTCCCTTGGTTTCTGTTTTCTCCTTTTTCTTTTTGGTTGCAGGATTTTCCTTTCTTTAGTAAAAGCTCAGTTAATACAATTGAAAGATACTTATTATCTTTTATCTAGCATTTCTAGGTGTTTTTACAGCAGGAAGGCCTGATACCATTTATAATAAATATACATTTGGTCTTGATCCGTGGTTTCTGGCTCACAGCTCCCCAAACCCTTGGAATTTCCTGAGCAACAAGAGCAATGGGAGCTTCTTTTATCAAATATTCCCTCTTTATCCTCAGTTCCTGAAGTCACTTTAGAGCCATAAAAGTGACATGGCTTGTCTTATTATTCATAAAAAGGCCTTTCCTGGGGTCGCCTGGGTAGGCAGTCAGTTAAGTCTGACTCTTGGTTTTGGCTCAGATTGTGATCTCAGGGTCTAGATCTGAAGCCCTGTGTCAGGCTCCGTGCTCAGTGAGGAGCCTGCTTCTTTCCCTCTCTCTCTGCCCATCCCCCAGTTCATGTGTCTATGTGCTCTCTCTCCCCCATCCTCTCTCTCTCTCAAATAAATAAATAAATCTTAAAAAAATTCTTTCCCACCACAGCTGGGTTAATGTTCATGAGAGGACTTTTAGAAAGATCCTAAAGGCAGGGTGCTGGTTGCCAGGGGAACCATCCATGAATAGAGGGGTGGAACTTTCAGTCCCATCCCCCCGACTCCTACAGAGGGGAGGAGGTGCGGGAGGTTGAGTCAATCACCAATGGCCAATAATTTAATCAACAATCCAATGTAATGAAACCTCCATGAAATCTAAAAGGAGGGGGTTGGAGGGGCACCCTGGGGACTCAGTCAGTTATACGTCTTACTCTTGGTTTGGGCTCAAGTCTAGATCTCACAGTTGGGGAATCAATCAAGCCCCACTTAGGGCTCCGTGCTCAGCATGGAGTCTGCTAGAGATTCTCTCTTCCTCTCCCTCCCTCTCTCTCTCAAATAAATAAAATCTTTAAAAGGAGGGGGTTGGAGAGCTTTCAGGTTGGTGAGCCAGAATGCTGCCCCATGCCACCAGGCCAGCCCCCAAACGCCAGGGGGACAAAAGTTCCTTTGTCTGCTACCTTGCCCCAGGTATCTCTTCATCCGGCTGCTGATTCATAACCTTTTCTATTGTTTGCAATACACCGGTCATCTAGTGAGTAATGGGTTTCCTGACTTCTCTGAGCCATTCTAGCAAATCAGTTGAACTCAAGGAGGAGGTCATGAAAACCTCTGATTTATGGCCTGCCAGTCAAGGAGCATGGGGAACAACCTGGTCTTGCAATTGGCTTCTGAGGTACAGGGTGATCTTGTAGGACCGAATCCTTAACCTGTGGGATCTGCTGCTGGGTAGACAGAGTCAGAATTGAGTTGAATCGTAGACACCCAGCTGGTGTCAGAGCATTGTTTCGGGGTGTGGAGAAGCACCTCCCATGTTGGGATTGGGTGCAGAACCCTTAGAAGTTTTCTAAGTTTTCAAGTCTGCTGCACAACCAGAAATGCATGTTCCTATGGCACAATTTCTCCCTATCGACCTGGCCAAGATAACAAGGGCATGAGCGAGGATGAGGGAAGGACTAGCATGCTCCTGGTGGAAGCTGAAGCTGCTACATCAATTCCCAGGGGGATTTGGCAACAGTAATTTCATCTCTGGGAATTTACCCCATCGAAAGCATCATGGATATGCATAAAGTTTCAGCTTGAAGGATGTTTGTGTCAGTGTAGCATTTCCAAAAAATTATCAACTGTTTAAAATATTCCAGGCAAGAGGAAGAAAAAAGAAGAAGGGGAAGTATTTATGTCAGGAAAGGAAAACTTTCTGAGAAATTCCCAGCAGATAAGGGCCTAGGGTTCCAACGACCAACCACATCTCCTGGCCATCCCTTGTTATAAGGGAAACTAGGAAAGGTAGGATTTTTATTTGGGTACAAAATCAAGGTATTCTTAATAAGAAAGAAGGGAGGAATGGGCACTCTAGTGTTCTTCAATCTGTCCATCTGTTCATCTATCTGTCCATTTGTCCATCCATTCATCCATCCATCTGTCCACCACTCTTATCATTCGTCTATCTATCATCTATCTATCTACCTATCATCTGTCTGCTCCTGGAAGGATAGACATAAATTCATCAGAGTATATTCCTAGTTGGTAGAATTTTATTTATTTATTTTTAAGATATTTATTTATTTGTCAGAGAGAGAGAGACTGCACAAGCTGGGGTAGCTGTAGGGAGAGGGAGAAAGCGGGCTCCCTGCTGAGCAAGAAGCCTGATGCATGACTTGATCCCAGGACCCTGAGATCATGACTCGAGCCAAAGAAAGGCACTTAACTGAGCCACTGAGGTGTCCCAACTCGGTAGAGTTTTAAAGGTGATTTTTCCTTTATTTTTGTATATTTGATATTCTATTTTCAGTGAAGATGTATTTTTTTTTTTAAAGATTTTGTTTATTTGATGGAGACAGAGATCACAAGTAGGCAGAGAGGCAGGCAGAAAGGGGGAAGCAGCTCCTCACTGAGCAGAGAGCCCGATGCGGGGCTCAATCCCAGGACCCTGAGATCATGACCCGGGCTAAAAGCAGAGGCTTAACCCATTGAGCCACCCAGATGCCCCAAAGATGTATTGTTTTTATAGAAAGAAAAATTCATTTAAAACAGTTGACAGTCGAGGACGGGACGGCACATGGTAGAATTGGTACCCAAACCAGGTCTGGTGCCAGAGAAGCTGTGAGAAACAGAGAACCAAAATATCTCAAGAAGAGAGTTTATGGAGACAACAACTGTGGTTTGTAGGGCATTCTGGTTGTTCTTGGTGGGCTGTTGTTGAATTTAGGGAGAGTCAAAATCTTGCCTGGTGTCTTTTTTTTTTTTTTTTAAGATTTTATTTATTTATTTGAGAGAGAGAGAGAGAGTGTGTTTGCAGGTGCACAAAAGCCAGTGGAGGGGAGGGAGGAAGGGCACAGGGTTGGTGGGGGGGAAGGATAGGAGAGGGAGAAGGACAAGCAAACTCTGTGCTGAGCACAGAGCCAGACACAGGGCTTGATCCCAGGACCCTGAGGTCCTGACCTAAGCTGAGACCAAGAGTCAGATGCTTAATCGACTGAGCCACTCCGGTGCCCCAAAATATTGTCTGATGTCTTAAAGATGCTGCCTAACCTATTCAGAATTTATAGAACAGAAGGTAGGACTCTGCCACTGCTACAGGCTGCCCACTTATGAAGCTAAAACATCTTGTTATGCGTAGATTTTGCTAACACCCAGGTGGCCGTCTGACACTGCGTATGGCTCCTCATCTCAGCTCATGGGTTGGCTCACACTGTTCCAAGACCTCGTTACTGTGGTGTTCAGCCTCAGAAGACACACCAGAGGTGCCCTCCCGAAGAGAAGATGGCCATATGGCTATGAGCATCATAGCACCTGCTTGGTCTTGGACTTCTCTGGCCCCAGAAGGACAAACAAAATGTGCCGGGGACTCAGAGAAGCACTGTTCACCCCCTTTACCTGCGATGAAGCGGAGGATGACAGAGCCATTGACTGAGCTTGCTGTATTTCCTCACCCAGTCCTGAAAACCACTTCACAAGGTGGGCACATATGAATAAGAAAACCAAGGCTCAGGCTGGTTCAGTAACTTGTCTAAGATCCCACAACCAAGGAAGTAGGAGAATGACCACAGGTTGTCTGGAGTCCATGTTCATGATCATTACGTCCTCCTACTCATGACGTGACCAGCCACCTGGTTTGCTCTGGACAGTCCTGGCTTCAGCATTTAAAGCCCCTCATCTTGAGCAGCCCTTCCGTCTCAGGCAAACCCAGATGGTGGGTCACCTGGGCTGTTCTCCTTTCTCTCCTCCAATCCAACCCCTATCAGTCTGAAGCCCACTCCTCTTCCCTCTTCTCTGAAGGCCTTCCTGACCTCCACTGAGCCTGAGTGTGTGTTCTTCACGCGTGGATGCCTTCAGTGCCCACCTGGATGCTGTCGAGGCTGGCTGTTTTCTATAGTGCTTAGGGCAACAATGGGCACATAATTAATACCAAAGGAAAAAAATTCTAGTGGAATTAGTGAGTGCATGAACTATTGCATCACCTAAAGCAAAGACTTGCAGAGCAATTGTTATGAGTCAGGCAGGGTTAGGTGCTGTGGGAAATGAATAAGTGATTCTAATTACATAAACAGTAAATTAATGCAAATAACTGAATTACGTACTGGGATAGGGGCCTGTGCTGTTGGTGATGTCAATGAAGATTAATAAGGGATGTTGCATCACAGGCTTGATGTCTGGAAAAACACCAGTGCGACTGAGAGCAGCAATGCCACTCTGCTTCAGTAGGTCCTCTAGTTTCTAAACTTCCTCACTCACATGATCTCATTCCTCTGACTCCAAGCAGGCATGGGAGATAAGCAAAGGAGACATGCAAAGCCCCGTTTTATAGGCAAGAAAAGCGAGTCAGAAAGCCACAGCCTGTGATCTAAATCCACAATTAAACAGTGGAGTTTTTCCAGGCCATGCAAAGCGCACTGTTGTGTTCTATGGTCTGTGTAACTTTCTAAATACTTGAATTCCAGGGCAACATTTAAAGACTGGGAGATTTCACATAAGAACATGGATTTCTGGTTTGTTTGTTTGTTTTTAAATTTAAACAATTTAAAAAATTTTTTTATTTTTATAAAAAACATATATATTGTATTTAAACATACACATAACATATTATTAGCCCCAGGGGTATAGGTCTGTGAATCTCCAGGTTTACACATTTCACAGCACCCACCATAGCACATACCCTCTCCAATGTCCATAACCCAACCACCCTCTTCCTACCCCCTCCCCCCAGCAACCCTCAGTTTGTTTTGTGAGATTAAGAGTCTCTTATGGTTTGTTTCCCTCCCAATCCTATCTTGTTTCATTTATTCTTTTCCTACATCACAATTCCAGACTTCAGGCTCTATTACAAAGCTGTCATCATCAAGAGAGTATGGTACTGGCACAAAAACATACACATAGATCAATGGAACAGAATAAAGAGCCCAGAAATAGACCTTCAACTTTATGGTCAACTAATCTTCAACAAAGCTGTTTTTTTTTTTTTTTAAAGATTTTATTTATTTATTTGACAGAGAGAGATTATAAGTATACAGAGAGGCAGGCAGAGAGAGAGAGAGAGAGAGAGAGGGAAGTAGGCTCCCTGCTGAGCAGAGAGCCCGATGCGGGACTTGATCCCAGGACCCCGAGATCATGACCTGAGCGGCTTAACCCACTGAGCCACCCAGGCGCCCGTCAAAGCTGGTTTGTTCTGACAAATGGAAGATGGGATATCCCTCATCAGTGACAATGGCTGTCACTTTGGATGAGGCATTGACTCTCCAGTTCTTCCACTTCCAGGACCTTCTAGGCTTATGCCAAGGCCACTGAGGCATCAAAACAAAAAGACCGGACAGTAAGGACGGTATCTCCAGTGCAAGAAGTCTGTGGTTACAAGTAGCCTCAGTGTCTCCAACAGTATTGTCCTCCCTGGGGTTGTTCCAAACAATCAAGGACACATATGAGACTGGCCACATCTACCCAGGCCTCGGGCACACCTTTCTCCTCCAGGAATCTAGAAGCTGTCCTTGACTTCTGCCTCTCTGTTGTCACAGTTTCCCCTCTGTCATCTAATTGGCAAAGTCATAAGCTGGACTTCTGATTTTCTTTCCCAGTTAGCATTTTCCATCAGTAAATGGCAACTTCATTTGTATATTTGTTCTGGCCCAAACCATGGAGTCCATTCTTGCCTGTTTCATATCCCACCTCAGCAAATCTTGGCTCTGCCTTAGAAATAAATCCTGGAACTGCCTACTTCTTCTGTGCTCGAGCAGACCACCCTGAGCCTGCTTGGACCACTGTAGTAGCCTTGTCATTGTTC
The DNA here is from genome assembly GCF_011764305.1 of Mustela putorius furo. Classification (NCBI taxonomy): domain Eukaryota; kingdom Metazoa; phylum Chordata; class Mammalia; order Carnivora; family Mustelidae; genus Mustela; species Mustela putorius. The sequence goes on from NW_025422010.1 coordinate 42,473,580, forward strand.
TTCCTGATTCCACCACTACCCTGCTGCTGTCTTTTCTCAAAAATGCCACTTCATTAAATTATAAGCGAGACCATATTCCTCTGCTCAAATCCCTCTGGAGTTTGCCAATGGAGTAAATCTCCACTGCAAAGGTCCCTAACGTGGCTCCCGGCTACTCTCTACCTTCATCTCCACTTTTCTCCTCCCTGTTCATTTTGTGGCAGCCATACTGCTTCCTGTGCCCGCCCCACTGATCTTTGAACACAACAAGCACATTACTGCCCGGCATCTTTGTACTTGCTGGTAGTTTCAATTATGTAAACAGTATAACAGATCACCCAACACGTAATGGCTTTGAACAGTAATAATCATCCATTATCTCTTGGGATTCTGAGATGGAAACCAGGAGCAGCTTATCTGGGTGGTTCTGGCTTATGCTATTTTCATGAGGCTACCGTCAGATGTTGGCAAGGACAAGTCATCTGAAGTTGAGTGGGTTGGGGGGAATCTACTTCCCAGGGGGCTCACCCACATGGCTGGCCAGTTAGTGCTGGCTGTTGGTGAGAGATCTCTCAGTTCCTTATCATGTGGACCTCTCCACAGGTTTGTAAGATGTCTTGAGGACACAGGTTGGAACCCTTCAGAGTGGCATAGCCAAGAGATCAAGGTAGAAGCTACAGAGTCCCCTGTGCCAGCCTCGGACAGTCACACACTATCACTTCTGCTGTGTTCTGCTGGTCCTGCAGAGCTGCATAGAGGTGGGGGCCCAGGAGGTGGAGATCACTGGCGGCATCTTGGAGGCTGCCATGATGCCAGTGTCTCTAGCTGTTGTGCTCTTCCTTCAGTAACTCCAGGGCTAACTTCTGTGTTCCCTTAAGATCTTTGTCCATAATAATCCTTATCAGAGAGGTCTTTACAGACCACCCCTTATAAAATTACACCCCCACCCCTTGACATTCTTATCCTGCTTTGTTTCTCTTCACAGCACTTATGATACCCAAAATGTTTTGTTAGGTCTAGTGTTTGTCTCTTGACGGTAGAATGAACCCCCAGCATGGACACCAGTGTGTGGTGCATGGAAAGTACTTGATATTCTTCATATTAATGAATAACCTCTAATGCATTAAATATTTGTTGAAAGAAGGAAATCTTATCTCTTTAAATAGACTTCCTCACTTCACATCAGGGTATACACGATCAACATGGTTTAGCACTATTGATCTTGACCTTGATCACCTGGCCGAGGTGGGTTTGTCTGGTTTCTCCACTGCAAAGGCCCCAGGTTTTCCCCTTTCCCATTCTGCCCCCATCAGAAGGAGCTCACTATGTGTTGCTCATACATCAGTGTGGGGGAATTATGCTCCCCTCCCTGAGGATGGATGGTCTGCATAATTTATTTGGAATTCTTCTGCCAAGATTTGTCTCTTCTTGTTTATTTAGTTATTCAATCTTTTTTTTTTTTTTTTAATCAGCATGGATTCATGGATATATATTTTATACTTTGGGTTACAATCCAATGATAGTTGATTTTATTGCTCCAACTGCTCCAGCTCTGGCCATAGAGAGCTCTTTCCATTGACTTCTGTATTCCTTGGACATATTCCTATGCACGTGCAAGGGGTTTGTTTTGTTTGTTTTTGTGTTTTATTTATTTATTTTTTAAACATTTCCTTTTTTTTTTGGCACTGCAAGATGCTCTAGACTCCTCTTGTTTATTTCTTGCCCCAGGCATAATGTCTCCAAAGAGCTCTGGTTCCTTTTACTGGAGCCTCGTTATTAGAAACCAAGACGTGCGAGTGTCCTTCGAAGGCTCCTATCATTTCCTCAGGCCTAGTTCTTGCTAGACCACCGGCTCCCTTAGTGGTGCCCTGACCACCACCCACGGTATTGCTTCTACTTTTGCTCTGTCCACCCTTCTCGTTCCTCCCTCAGTAGGCAGCAGCCTTCTACGCCATGCATCTGAGTGCGTAGAGACTTTATCAGACGCCATTGCTCTCAGGTTGAGGTCGGAACTGCTCTGCACGGTGTCAGACTCCCTTTCTGACCTGGCTCCTACCCACCTCCGGGCCTTGTATCTTCCTGTCGCCACAACCTGGAGGCTGCATCCAGGCCAACCAGAGCTTGCTTTCATCTCTGTGTCTTTACTCTCTTCCGCACAGGATTTTCCCATGCCTGGGAGACAAACCCTTAGCCCAGGAAGTGTTTGGTACTATTAAAGCATCTCTCTGTCCTTTCTTTTGTTTGGAATTGAAATATAAAAGGCCCCTATGATATGAAAAGTAAATATTTGGTCTTTTCCCCTGGCTCCTGGCACCCAGCTCCTAAATCCCTTGGAATTTCCTGAGTAATAGGATTGTCTTTTGTTCTAATCAGGCCACTCTTGGTGGGCCCCTGGGTAGCTTCAGGATCAGGGCTGGTCACCAGAAAGACCCAGGCATGATTAGAGGGTTGGAACTTTAAGCACCGCGGCGCCACCTTGCAACTTCTAGGGAGAAAAGAGGGCCAGGAGATTGAATGAATAACTAATGGTCAGCGATTAACTCAATCATGGCTACGTAATGAAACTTCCATAAAAACCCACAAACGGGGTGCCTGACTGGTTCAGTCAGTGGCGTGTGCCACTCTCGATCCTGGGCTTGTAAGTTCGAGCCCCACATTAGGTGTAGAGATTACTTAAAAAAATAAAATCTTTAAAAAAAAACCCCAAACACATAAACAGTGGGATCTGAAGGGCTTCTGGGTTGGTAACATGGTAATACACCATGGTGCTGGGGGTAATGTGCCCAGAAAAGGGGGGCTGGAAGCTCCCATTCCTCGCCCTACTCATCTCTTCCATTTGGCTCTAATAACCTTTATAGGAAACCAGTCAATGTAAGTAAAGTGATCTCCTGAGTTCTGTGTTCTGTTCTAGCAAATTACCGAAACCGAGGAGGGGGTCATAAGGACTCCTGATTCAGCTGCTCAGTCAGAAGCATAGGTGACAACCTGGGATTTGTGGTGCATCTCGGGTGGGGGCAGTCTTGTAGGACCTCGTTCCTTAACCTGCGGGGTCTGCGCTAACTCCGGTAGTCTGTGCCAGAACTGGAAATGAATTGTAGGCCACCCAGCTGCCGTCTCAGGAGCTGGAGAATCAGATGATAGGGGGAAAACTCCCCCGTATTTGTTTCCAGAAGTGTTGAAAGTAAAACCAGTTCACCGCCCTGCTGCTAGTTTGCTGTGGTCCAAACTCCGTGATATGGTCTAGAAACGTGCCTGTGTGTGATTGTGTGCACGTGTGTGTGCATTTGTATGTGCGGCATGTGTGCGTGTGTGCGGTGGGCATGGGGCTGAGCTGGTCTTGCCTCTTATTGTCCTGGACCTGTGTCTCATGAAGGGGGAGACACTTGTAATTCTTATGGTGTCAGCATCTGGGCACGCCCTTGCAACACAGGAGATTGTCAAGTATTTGTTTCTTAAATCATTAGCAGGATGAATAGCTGAACCACAACAACAAAATGATTAAATGTAAGGATGGGTAAATGAACAGATAGATGAACTGGTTGTCTCTTTATTTTCCCTCTGGGTCAAGAGTGGTTTCCAGATACTGATTTTTTTTTTTTTTTTAAGATTTTATTTATTTACTTGACAGAGAGACACAGCGAGAAAGGGAACACAAGCAGGGGAAGTGGGAGAGGGAGAAGCAGGTTTTCCGTTGAGCAGGGAGTCCTACTTGGGGCTTGATCCCGGGACCCGGGGATCATGACTTGAGCTGAAGGCAGATGCTTAACGACGGAGCCACCCAGGAGCCCCTCCAGATGCTGACGTTTTGGACACTGTTCAGGATCGAAGGGAATTTTGAACACCACAGTAGTCCATGGGGGCACATACATGGGCACGAACACTCATGCACTGGTGGGCATCAGCTCCCCTTTCTCCACAGTATACCAGTGGGGAAAGTGGAGTGCAGCATGTGAGAAGCCTGCATTAAGCTCATGCCTGGGGTGGGGGGTGCTTCTTGGGGAAGTGAGGTTTTCTTTGTGGCTTAATTAGAAGCAGCACCTTCAAAGGCCACACAACTTCTCAGATGCTGAGAAGGCATATGGGAGGACTGGGTGGGACTTTGAGGAGGACTGTGAGCAGTGCTGGGATCTGAACAGGTGGAGAGGAACGTGAGCGAGGCTGGGGAGATGGTGGAGCAGGGCCCCAGCAGGGGCGGGAGGCAGGAAGGTGGGGTATTGGGCCCTTTAGGAAAGGGCCTTGAATGCCAGGTGAGGAGCTGAAGTTTTTGCTAGAGAATTCTTTTTTTTTTTTTTTAAATATTTATTTATTTATTTCAGTGCCTGAGATCATGACCTGAGCCAAAATCAAGAGTTAGAAGCCTAAATGACTGAGACACTCAGGCACCTCCTCCCCAGAGAACTCTTTTAATACAGATCATCAACAAAGAAATACACCGTTATTTTTTATTTTAAAGTAATAAATATTAATTGCAAAAATATTGAATGCTATGGGAACGAATAAAGACAAAAAAAATCACACACCAGCGCATCACCCAGAAAAAGCGGTTGTTAACCATTTGATGTTTTTCCCTCCAGTAATTTTTAGATGCAGTCATATGTGTATGGCGGTTTATGACTTATTTTTAAAATGTAATTAATAATTTAAAAAGAAAAACAAAAAAATTTAAAAAATATATAATCAACATACATAAGAAACAACAGGAGTTGGCGAGGCTGTGGAGAGAAAGGAACCGTCTCACGCTGGTGGGAATGTGAAGTCGTACAGCCCCTCTGGCAAACAGTGTGGCATTTCCGCAAAGCTAAAAATAGAGCCACCCTACCGTCCAGTAATTGTCCTACTGGTATTTACCTGAAAAATACAAAAACACTAATTCAAAGGGATACATGCTTTGTTTATAGCAGCATTATTTACAATAGCCAAACTACAGTGACCGCCCAAGTGTCCCTCAATAGGTGAATGGAAAAGAAGATGTGGGTGATGCACGATATACAGTGGGATATGGTTCAGCCGTGAAAAAGAATGAAATCTCGCCAAGCGCGACAGCGTGGATGGAGCCAGAGAGTATAACTGAAATAAGTCAGTCAGAGAAAGACAAATACCATATGGTTTCTTTCCTATGTGAAATTTAAGAAACAAAACAAATAAAAAAGAGAGAGAGAGAAGTAAACCAAGAACAGTGTTTTAACTACAGAGAACGAACTGATGGTTACTAGCGGGGAGGGGGATGGGAGCAGAGGTGATGGGGACTAAGGAGGGCACTTGTTCTGTTTTGTTTCATTTTTTAAAAGATTTTACTTATTTATTTGACAGAGAGATACACAGTGAGAGAGGGAACACAAGTAGGGGGAGTGGAAGAGGGAGAAACAGGCTTCCCGCTGAGCAGGGAGCCCAATACCGGGCTTGATCCCAGAACACTGGGATCATGACCTGAGCCAAAGGCAGACGCTGAATGACTGAGCCACCCCAGCGCCCCTAAGGAGAGCACTTGTGACGAGCACTGGGGGATATATGGAAATGGTGCCTCACTATATCATACACCTGAAATTAATGTAACATCGTATGTTAACTAACTGGAATTAAAATAAAAAATTAAAAAAAAAAGACATGGATGTGTTATTTTTTTTTTTAAGTAATACATTGTGAGCATTTCCTATGAAGCAAACAATCTTTTAAAACGCGATTTTTAAAGGCTGCGTAGGATTCTATCTATAATTTATTTAAATAATGTCCTATTAGTGGTATCTGTCAATTTTTCAAAGTATAAATTATGCTTCAATGGCATTCTTGTATATGCACATCTATGTGCACCTCTGATTATCTCTTAAGGGTAAGTTTCCAGATACAAATCAAAACCACAATGAGAAAAAAAAAAAAAACACAATGAGATAACACCTCACACCAGTCAGAGTGGCTAAAATTAACAAGTCAGGAAATGACAGATGCTGGCGAGGGTGCAGAGAAAGGGGAACCCTCCTACACTGTTGGTGGGAATGCAAGCTGGTGTAACCACTCTGGAAAACAACATGGAGGTTCCTCAAAGAGTTGAAATAGAGCTACCCTACAACCCAGCAATTGCACTACTGGATATTTACCCTAATTACATTACAAATGTAGTGATCCAAAGGGGCACATGCTCCTGAAGGTTTATAGCAGCAATGTCCACTATAGCCAAACTATGGAAAGAACCTAGATGTCCATCAACAGATGAATGGATAAAGAAGATGTGGTATGTATATACAATGGAATACTATGCAGCCATCAAAAGAAATGAAATCTTGCCATTTGCAACCACGTGGATGGAACTAGAGGGTATTAATCTGAGCGAAATAAGTCAATCAGAGACAGACAATTATCACATGACCTCCCTGATATGAGGAAGTTGAGAGGCAGTATGGGGGGATTGGGGGGTAGGAAAGGAGTAAATGAAACAAGATGGGGTCGGGAGGGAGACAAATCATAAGAGACTCTTAATCTCACGAAACAAACAGAGGGTTGCTGGGGGGAGGGGGGTCGGGAGAGGATGGTTTGTTATGGACATTGGGGAAGGTATGTGCTATGGTGAGTGCTGTGAAGTGTATAAATCTGGCAATTCACAGACCTGTACCCCTGGGGCTAATAATACATTATATGTTAATTTTTTAAAAAAGAATAAATTTCTAGAAACAGAAGTACTAGGTCAAAGCTTCTGTTGATTTCAAAGGCCTTTGGTGCCTCAGATCCTGGGGAATGACTGCAAGTTTTTGAGAAGAAGAGTGATCTGGGAAAGGTCTTCTTTTCTTTCCATGTTTGCTGATCACTTTCATCTTTGTGAAAGACAGTCCGGGGGCGGGTCTTCTGCCTGACCTGCACTCTTTTCCAGGAAGGATCCAGTGTCCAGAATGCCCAGGAAGAGGGGCCCTCCCCTTCCTGTTCCTCCTACACATGTCCCCTCCCCCTTCATCCTCCCCATTCCTGGCGCCACAGATGCTACCTCTCTCCCGCCTCGCTGTTCCCATCCCTGACCACACATTTTCTCCCGACCATCCTCCCTGTCCCTGACCATGACCTGTAGGGCCCAGGGGTGGCCAGGTTGGGTAGGGGCTGGGGCCAGGGGAGCTGAGGCTGGGTGGGTAAGCCATGTGCTTGCTGAGCAGCGCTCCCGCCTTCCCCCTGCCCATTAATAAGATCCTCCTTCACCCCATATCCTGGGATGGCAGACGCCCTCCCACAGTGTCTGTGAATCTCCGGGCCTATGTGTCCTTGAGTCACTCTGGCTCCAAATCTTCCCTTTTTTCTGTCCCTTGTCTTTGACCCTCACCACCTACTCTACCACCCAGGGACTCTGAGTGTCTTGTCCTAGAAAATGTAACTGGCAATTCAGGGATTTTTATTTATTTATTTATTTTTAAAGATTTTATTTATTTATTTGACAGAGAGAAATCATAAGTAGATGGAGAGGCAGGCAGAGAGAGAGAGAGGAGGAAGCAGGCTCCCTGCCAAGCAGAGAGCCCGATGCGGGACTCGATCCCAGGACCCTGAGATCATGACCTGAGCCGAAGGCAGCGGCTTAACCCACTGAGCCACCCAGGCGCCCCAATTCAGGGATTTTTAAAAAATTATTTATTTATTTATTTGACAGAGAGAGAGAGAGAGAGAGATCACAAGTAGGCAGAGAGGCAGGCAGAGAGAGAGGAGGAAGCAGGCTCCCTGCCGAGCAGAGAGTCAGATGTATGTGGAGGGGCTTGGTCCCAGGACCCTGAGATCATGACCTGAGCCAAAGGCAGAGGCTTTAACCCACTGAGCCACCCAGGTGCCCCAATTCTGGGATTTTTATATGAGGAGAGTTTTATTGCAGTTTCAGACAGTGATTACATTAAAGCCCAATATTCCTGTCTTTAAAGTCCCCGCCCCTGCCCTCCACTCACTTCCATAGTTCCAGCCCCCACAGACCTGCTCCAGCCACCTCTCTTCCCAGCTCAACTCTCCCTCCCTCCCTCTCTCTCTGTCTCCTTCTCTCCCCTCCTGGTTCTCTCTCCCCCTCCCCCACATGCAGAACAGGCATATGGATAAGGATTCCCACGTCACAGAGGCTGCTGTCCGTCTGCTCACATGCGGACTGGAGGCAGAGGCCACTGGCTTCCCAGCTCACTCGCGGTCTGAGCTGGCCGAGCCGGTGGCCTCCGTCAGAGGAGGAAGACAGCTCTGCGGTGTGTGGCCCTCGGAGGCTGCCAGTTCCAGCTTCGATCACTCTCTTGCCTCGTAACCTCGCTCTCCTCTTTCTTGCCCGCCAAGTGCCCTGTGCACTGGGCAGAGTTGTTCTAAAGACGGGATGAGTAGCGGGTGATGATGATGAATCTTGCAAACTGGGAATAACTTGAGATCTGGTTAGGACTAGTCTTTAAAAGGTCCTTCCAGGGGAGGCTAACTACTAAGCCTGAAACAGTAAGAAACTAAAGCCAAGGTCTGGGTAAGAAGAACTTTAGGAGGATGTAGAGGTGTATCGCACACCGCAAGTTGTATTTCTTGATGACCTGTTGGGATGTGGGTGGTTAGTAGGGTCCGGGCAGTGTGCTTCAAGGGGTCATGGCCTGGACAGCCCCCAGAGCCAGACCCTCTGCTTCAGACCCTAACATCGCCACTCATCAGTCATGTGATCTTGGGTGGGACACTTAGCCTCTCTCCGCCTCCATTCCCTTCCCTGTGACATGGGCCTGATGATACTCATCCCAGAGAAGTAAGTGAATTTATTCATGTGAAGTACTTAAAAGAGTGTCCGGTACTTAATAAGTGCTCAGGAAATGGGCTCTCTCACGATCATCTGACACAGTCGTCCTGGCCTTGTTCTAACTACTTGTGTGATCTTAGGCAGATGATTTCACACTCCTGTGAGGAGAGGACGTGTTGGACTTCTGGCCCAGTGGGCTTCTCAGCATTGGCACCATTGGTATTTTGGGCCAGATAATCCTTTCCTGTGGGTAGTGGTCCTGCTCACGGCCCACTCACTAGATGCAGGGGCCCGGCTGCCCTGGGTCGAGAACACTGGACTAGGAGCAGAGTGCCCGGGCTCGGGGTCCCGACGATGACTTTTGAGGAGTCTGTGAACCTCCTGAATATTGTATATGAACTCGTGTGTGTTGGGGTGTGTGTGTGCGCGCGCGCACATGCCTGCTTGTGTAAGCCACACGAGTAAGCTCATGAGTTCATTTTTCTCAGGAGAGATCCCCGGTTCTTATTGGTGTGCCAAGGCAGTCTGTGACCCCAAAGAAGCCAAAACCACCAGTCTTGAGCCCCATCTAGCTCCGAAGTTATGCTAGTCTATGCTCTGGGGCGAGGCTGGAGAAAAGGAGGTGATTTTTAGAAAAGCACCGCGTTCCTCTGGTCCCTGTGGGAAGCTCAATGGTTTTTCCCTCCGAGGCTTTCTGATAACCCTTTGCCTCCAACCCCCCTTTCTCCTCCACAAAGCTTCTCCTTATGCTCCCATGTCGGTGATTTCAGGGGCTTTTCCTGGAAAGTCTGAGTGTACCCTTCAAAGAGCCAGCTGCTCCATGCCAGCTCTCCCTCTGTGCCCTCTGAGTGGGATCTTCCTGGCAACGGTGGGTGGCAGGGAAGGAGGAGGAATAGGACTGAACAAACATAGGAGGAGGGTGTCCTTGGTCTTAGGCTGGCTTTGTTCATGCCCTTTCCTTGTTGGTGGTCCTATCCTTGTCATCCTGGGTGAAGCCTGGAATGCCAGCAGCTTCTTGCCTGAGACCGCCCTCCTGGAGGACGAGTATTTTTGTTGCGTCTGGGGTGAGGAATGAACGTATTATGTTCTTTGTTCTCAGCCAGGCTCAGCCCTGGACCTCTTCTTGCCATGGCATCAGATTGAATACTCTTGAGTATTCCACTAAGAATTTGGCTCTTACCCAAGGAAACCTGTTCTCCTTTTCCGTAGAATCGGAACCCCCATTTGGAGTGGATCAGGAGTGGAGGAGAGGGAAAGAAGGGCCAGGCACTCAAAAGGTTCCTGGCTTAAACAAGAAAGAGGGGCGCCTGGGTGGCTCAACAGGTGAAAGCCTCAGCCTTGGGCTCAGGTCATGATCCCAGAGTTCTGGGATCGAGCCCTGCATCAAGCCCCGCATCGGGCTCTCTGCTCGGCAGGGAGTCTGCTGCTTTCCCTCTCACTCTCTGCCTACTTGTGATCTCTGTCAAATAAATAAATACAATCTTAAAAAAAAAGAAAGAAAAAAGAAAGATAGAAAATGTTTCTGGCTGTGTCCTAGTTTAAATGAATGAATGGTGAGTAGGATGAGAAGAGCAACTTCATTCAAATACGATCCTGCTGGTGAAGGTCACCTTCTAAGGTGCTGGAGCCCCGCTTCCTGTTCCCACAGGGAGGGAGTGGATGGAAAGCACCTGCCATTGTCAAGGCTCTTGCTCTCCCTTTTCTTCCCACTTTTGCCTTAAGGCATGGCTTAGAAGGACTGGTCCCTCCAGCGGTGAGTCTAAACCTGAAGTATTTACAAGGCATTCAGACCGAAAAAAGGCAGATGTAGAATGGGAAGGCTTGGGTGTCTGTCCGAGGCAGCTGGCCCTGTGATTCTCTGCACTCATTGTTGCTTTAATAATCCAGGGCTCTTCTTTCCACAACACGGTTGGGTCATGTAAGCATGGGGCAATCTGGATTTGCAAAATGGGCGAATAGAGGTGTGATTGTTCACTTCGCAGTTTAACCTTCACTGGTAGGAAAGTAGTTACTAAAAGGTTTTTATTTATTTATTTAGTTGGTTGGTTGGTTGGTTGGTTGGCTCCATGTCCAGTACGGAGCCCAACAATGAGGCTTGAACTCATGATCCTGAGATCATCTGATCAAGAGTCAGATGCTCAACCAACTGAGCCACCCAGGAGCCCTATCATTAAAAGGTGTTTAAAGATTTTATTTATTTATTTGACAGAGAGAAATCACAAGTAGATGGAGAGGCAGGCAGAGAGAGAGAGAGGGAAGCAGGCTCTCCGCTGAGCAGAGAGCCCGATGCGGGACTCGATCCCAGGACTCTGAGATCATGACCTGAGCCGAAGGCAGCGGCCCAACCCACTGAGCCACCCAGGCGCCCTAAAAGGTGTTTAAAGGCAACTCCCTTACATGAACATTTAATAAGGTTTGATGTCCAAGAGTCCCAGTGCACAACATTCTTTACAGTGTGAAGACTCGAGCCACTACAGTTTCCAACAGCATCACCGCCTTCAACCAGGACTTATCAGATGCCCAAGGGATTTCCGAGGCTGGCGCTTCTGGAGTTTTCTGGGTTCACATAATAGGTCTATGGCACCTTACACAGGAGAAGGGAGGGAGCTATGCGGTGTCTGTCAGGCTCCCTTTCCCCTTGCCTGGGAAATTAGGGCAATGTGACAGAGCATGCTCAGAACAGTTGTTAGAATCAAAAGAGACCCTAGACGTGAAAAGAGAGTTTTTCCATGGTGGCGTTCAAGGTGCGGTTAGAATAATACACAGATCGGATGGTACATGGTGTTAACTTATCCAAAAGGCTCAGTGCAACAGAAGAGATGAAGGGAAAAAACAATCATTACAGGGCAGTCAAAATAAGCATATTAAAGCTACGGAATGTTTTTTATGTGAGAGGTGCTATAGATATTTTACATATATATAAATACATATTTACATGAGACAAGGCCTGTACAGACATAATTTCCTTTAATCTCCGTCTGTGACCTAGTCATTACCACTGCCGCTGATGGGAGAGGAAACGAAAGCTTGCATCCAGCTTATAGACAGGCATTCCAGAGCCCACGTGCACGTGCATACGGTTACAGGAACACAGGAATGCCCTCACCGCAGCCTGGATCCCCTCGGTACATTGCTTCCATGGTTCTCACAAGTTGGTAGCTGGGTCTCCAGCGTGCCGCAAACCAGGAGGTGGTGCAGAGCAGGGTGGTTGTGTGGTAAGGAGAGGAGGTCGACAGCCCCACAGGGGGTGCAGGGACAGCAGGTCTAGGAAAACAGGCCTAACAGCCAAAAAGGCAGAGTGATCTGGGCCAGTTAGTGTAGAGAAGAGCCCTATCCCCTTCATGTCATCAGCCCTCAGGGGAGTGCTGTGTCCCTGTGTCCCAGGCCAGCGCGACTGCAGAGGCTCATCACAGATAAGCTAACTTATGCCGAACGCATTTCATTTAACAAGATAAGAGAGTGTGTGCACTCATCGACGAGAGTTCCCAGGAAGCTGGGCTGAACACAGAGGCTGCCGCAAGAGTGAGGGCTTTGGGGCAGGGTTAGGGAGAGGAGTACACTGGAGAAAAGACATAGCAGGGAGAGTCGGGGAGGCGCCTTCCCCAACCCCACCGACAACGAGGCTCTGAGTTTTGCCAAGGGTTCTCCCTGAAGGTTCGATCTCTTGCTCACTTTACCCTCTTGCCTTCTCTTCTGGCTCCTGGATGACTCTGGGCTGTAGGACCTGGCACCATGATGTCTTCAGGCAAAGTCCATTAGTCAACACTTGGGGCTTCCTTGGTTCAGACTGGGATCCCAAGTTATGCTTCCCTTATTCTTCTGCCCCAACGACCTCCATGTCCAGGGAGATCTCTAGGATCAGGCTAGCCCCACTCTTTGTGAACAAAATGACTTACAGGGCCAATATTAAGGTTCTTGTGAGGACAAAATGAGGTGATACATGCAAAGTTTCTAGCACAATATCTGCCATGGAGTAAGCACCCAATAAAAATGAGTTATTATTTTAAGAAAGAATAATTATTATTTCCAGCGGGGCTGAAGACTACAGCACTTGAGACTATACTGAGCAGACATAGCTAATGAGATTGTAACCTCTTCAGAAGTAAAGAAATTGGATAAGCAAGAGAATGTTGTAATAAAATGAGTATTTTCTGACCTCAGACTTAGGGAAGCTGGGGCGGCATCATTTGATGCCTATGACCAGAAAGCAAGGTTTATGTTCTCGTGCCAACCCAGAGATTAATGCCATAGCCTCGAATGAATTAGCCGTATCCCTCTAATCTGGAATCAGAATGATACCATCTACCTCCTTGGGTGGGATGAGAACACGGACTGTCTGGGAATCCAAAGCCTTGAAGATCCAAAGAGAGATTTGTAAAGTAGATATCTCTCCCCTCTGGTCTTGTCCACAACTAGCCCAGACTTGACCTGACACCCAAGAGTGAAGGAGATCCTACTTTAGGTAACCAGCAGAGTCATGAAGACTAACTGAAAAGTACATGGGAGAGCAGGATTTGGGGTAAACGAGAACTTGCATGGGATGAGAGAAGAGCTTTTGGATTAAAATGGTGAATCAGAGGCTTTGGGGGATTAGCTTATTTGACATTTTTGGTAAACCCACCACAACAAGACTCTGGGAGCCCCCATGAAAACAGGAACTAACTATGAATTAGGATTTTCCAGAGAAACCGAAGCAATGGGATGTCTCTATCTCTGTGTCTGTATCTATCTTCTACAGAGGGAGATTTATTTTAAGGGACTGGCTCATGCAGTTGCAGAACCTGGGGAGTCCAAAATCTGCAGGGTAGGCCAGCAGGCTGGAACACCAGTGAAGAGTTTCAGTCTGAGTCCAATTCTGCTGGTAGAATTCATTTTTGCTCAGGAGGGATCAGACCTCGTTTTATTAAGTCTTTCAATTGATAGGATGAAGTCCAATCATCTTATGGAGGGTAATTTGTGTACACAAAGTCTACCAACTTAGTAGTTCATCTCATTCAAAAACCACATTCACAGGAAAATCTAGAATAGTGTTTGACTAACTGGGCATTATGACCCAGCCAAGCTGGCATGTAAAATCCATCATCACAAACTAAAAATGCAAGGCTGAAACTATTGGTCCTTAACTGGTGGTGTAATGCTTGGAGATAGGAGCGTAACCTCTGATGAACTTCCAGAATGCCTCATGTTCATGCTTTCACAGGGTGGGAGGTGGGAGTACATTTCCTGGGTCAGAGTTTAGTCTCCTGCTTCTGGCATGTCCAAGTTCATGTTCTTTCCTCTTGACTTGAGATGAGAAGAGAAACTTGAATCTTCTTAGTGATTTGTCTGTAAAGTTTCCATCTCTTTCCAGAACTTAAAAGGTACAGTCCTAGTGAGGTAACTTGGCCATTTGGCATTGAGATATGTGGAACAGATTTTCTCTGCCAATGCAACACTTGGCAACCATTGTACAATAATTTTATGCTTATGTCCAGCCTAAACTGTGAACAGTGTAGTCAGTGTTATGAATTCATGAATAGAAACCCTGGCGCTTTAACTGCCCAATGCCCAGTTCCCAAGCATGGGAAAAGGAGCCCTTCTTTGGAGCAGACATAGGGGAACATTCTTAGCAATTCTACTCACAGACTTCAGGGTGAAATGTTGTCAGTAGAAGGCAACACCATATGAAGGAGGTTCTCATGACCTTATAGCTCCTGTAGCTGGCTTGGGATGACCTCCCCCAGGGCCGCCTGAGAGTCCTGGGGAGCCAGGCAGGCGATTTCATAGTGAGCAGGTTCCTGGCTAATCAAAAAGTTTCCCAAGAAGGCCAAAAGTTGTGTGTGAGAGACACTGAAGTAACAAGCATCCTATCACTTCAAGAGCTAGTCACGTAGCTGGGAGAAGAGCATCCAGCTGATGGTCTCCCCAGATGGTCATTTCAGTGAACACAGAGACTCAGCTTTGAGCTGAGTCTTTCAGCCTGAAGGTTGCCAGGAAATGAGAGGAACAGCTCCCTTTCCCACCAACACTTCCTCCAAAGCACTCCAAATAGGCTTGGTCAGGCCACTAGGAAGTTCTCCTCCAAGACTGGTGTAGGGGGCAAGCATGCCCCCTGTGTTGATGGGCAATTCTGGTTATATTTGCAGAGTCACAGGTGTCCCGAGGAGCAGGGGATTGTTGTAGCAACATACTGTGTGGAATCAGAAGGTGCACTGCCTATCCCCCGTGCTCACCTCTCATTGTTTTCCGCCTCAGAGGAGAATTTATAGTCCCCGACTGTTACACTCCAAAGGCTGTGTGTTCATCTGGAGCACAGGGAAACAATTCTGCTTCTTACACACAACCTGCTAGGGCCAAGAACTCACACATGCCTTATAAATAAATATAAGTGCGTTTTGCTACTGGTCAGCTAATTCCTTGATTATGAACGTTGGTCAGACAAACTGGCTAACAAAGTCTGCAAAAGGATAGAAAGACATTAGATACTTTGGATCATGAATCCTAACAGACCCAGCATTTGGCCCACAGGAGGAAAAGGGCCTTCAGGTTGGTGTGCTTGGTTACAGGAACATTCTAAATTGGCCATGAAAGAAAATGGCTCTTTTGTTCTTGGGATACCGCATGTTTTAAAGAATTGATCCAGGCCTATCTGGATTTGTTCTGTTTGAATTTGATCTGATTCTGTTCCGTTTGGTGAATTAAATTGTTGGACACCTGCTATTTGGAAGGGACAAAAAGAAAGAAAAGAGAATATGTTCTGTTTCTTTAAGGAGCTGATAGAATTATAAGAGGTACACCATTGACACAGTCAACAGCTACAAAAAGTGCTTGACACCCAGGCGCCCTAATGGTCAAATATTGAATACAAGCAGGAGAAGAGACATATCTTTACAGAAGCATTCCACACAATGGATGTCAATACTCTCACTTTGGGGACAGGGGGTGGGCAGGGAGGAATTTAACCTATTCCTGTCCCTACCCAACTTGTGGACCAGACTTAGGGACTTGCTTCCAAAGACAGAGAGCAGAGAGGGGAAAATAGTAGGTTCACTCAGGGGAAATCTGGTAAACACCACCTGATCAGGTGACCAAAGTTGTGACATCTCTGGTGAAGTTGATGTCATGGGTCCCCCTTTGTATGAGTCAGGCTTTCCAAAGAAATAGAGAAACAGAACCATATAAAATATGAGACAGAGATATTTCTTATAGTAAGGAGATTTATTATTGGCTCACAAGGTTTTGGAGGCCAAGAAATTCCATGATCTGCCATCTGCAAGCTGGGCAAAGCAATGGTGTAATTTGGCTTGAGTCCAAAGGCCCGAGAATCAGGGTCTGTGGTGTGGGTTCCAGTCTGAGACCAAAAGATTGAGAACCAGGAGTGCCAATGTCTGAGGCAGGGGAAGATGGATGTCCCAACTCAAGTAAAAAGCCAATGTGCCCTTCCTCTGCCTTGTTGTTTTATGTGGACCCTCAAAGGAATGGATGAGGCCGACCCACATTGGACAGTGCCATCTGCTTTACTCAGTCTGCTGTTTCAAATGCTAACCTCTTTCAGAAACACCCTCCCAGACATACCCAGAAATCATGTGTTACCAGCTTTTCAGGCATCCCTGCGCCCAGTCAGCTTGACACATAAAATGAAGCATCACACCCGATAGGATAGGATGTGATGGGAAAGACACTTCGCTTCTGTGTATTCTTTTCAAAAAGCCTGTAACCCCAGTCCAGTTGTGAGAAAGCATCAGACAATCCCAAACTGAATGTATTCTGCCAAATACCCGACCGGAACTCCTCAACACTCTCAAGGTCATGAAAAACAAGGAGAGGCTGAGAAATTATCAGAGACCAGAGGACCCGAATGAGACCTAAGAGCTCACACAGTATGGGACCCTGGATTGGCCCTGGAACACAGAAGAAAGCACATTTAATGGAAAAACCAGTGGCTCCCAAACAAAATGTGGAGTTTAGTTAATAGTGATGTGCCATATTGGTTTGTTAGTTTTGACAAATGTATCGGGGGAAGGTGATTCTATTAGGGAAACCAATATGGGGCAAGCAGTGTGTGGGAACTCTGTACTAGCTTACAACTCTTCCATAAATCTAATGCAGTTCCAAGATAAAAAGTTGATTAAGAAAAAGAGGGCATTTTCCGTAGAACTAAGGTTTTGGAACTCTTTAGGTTTGCAGGCTTTTTCCCGTCCATGTGATGATGAGATCGTTGTGTTTGTAGCATCTGTGGGGTGAGCGAATGCAGATCAGCAAACAGCTGGTATAGTGCAAGGCTCCGAGCCTACATACTGGGGCCAAATCCTGTCTCTGCCACCTACCAGCTGTGTGGCCCTGGGCAAGCCACCTAGCTTTTCTGAGTCTCAGTTTCCCGTTAAGTAAAATGGGGATCATAACAGTAATTTAATTGTACTATTCTCCTAGGGCATTGGGGGAGTGAAATGAGTTGATCCATGCAAAGATCCATGTATCTTAAGACAGAGGCTGACAAAGGGGAAATACTATGTACATATTATTGTCACCAAAAAGTCATTCATTTTTTTAAGTGACCTTGCCTTTTAATCATAGCAATATCAACATACATTTAAAATTTAGGTGTGACACGTACTATTTATTCAGTATGTGAGAAATATGGGTCAAGGATTTGTATGTGCAAGGATAGAACCAGGTCTGCATGGTTTTTCAGGGGTTTTTGCAATAAAACTTTGCCTCACCCGACTTGCACCCCTGGGCTAGTCTCCACAGCAGCATGGTGACGTGGTGACATCTCCGGGTAGAGGATGTGGATATCCTGGGTCAGGTGCAGGATAATCCGGGACTTCAGAGAGCATTGGGTCTCAGTGGAGAGGAGGAGGATGCTGGTCAGAGCCTAGAGTGGCTCCCCAAAACAGTACCTGTATATTTGGCAAAGAGAGCCCTAAGAGGTCTGAATGATAAGTACAGGGGAAGAAAGATCAGGGCTCCAGGACCAAGATTTTTTTTTTTTTTTTTAACCACAAAGGAAGACATGGCCACATAAGTCATATATTTTGTCTCACTATGAAATGAACCAAGATCCACCAAGAACCTCTTTTAAAAATTTCAGCTTTTAGCTTTACGTTCGTGGAAACACATTCTCCAACCCCCATGCAAAGATTGCATCAAAAACATAAATGCCTTTCCCTCCTTCTGAGAAGTATGACCTGATCAAAGAGATCATGAGCTCCGGGGATGAATGCCCAAGTGCCATTATTGGCTCTACCGAGGCCTGTGTCCCCTCGGGCAAGTTACTCAACCTCTCTGTGCCTCCATTCCTTCTTCTGGCAATTTAGGCTAATAAACAATAGGACCTTCCTCACAGGGTTGTTTTTGATGAATTGAGATAAGAAGTGAGAAGACCTTAGAATGCTGCCTGCCATGATAAACTTAGGATAAACGCCAGGCAACAGTTCTGAGGGCTGGGGATCGGGTGGGGATAGAAAGCCAGACTGTGGGAGACAGGGCGGTAAGTGAACACACATAGTTCCTTCATATTGTTTGTCTTTAGAAATTTTTTTTTTTCTTTTTTGAGGGGGCTGGAGAGGCAGAGGGAGAGAGAGAATCTTAAGCAGGCTCCACACCCAACATGGAGCTGGACGCCAGGCTCCATCCCAGGAGCCTGAGACCATGATCTGAGCCAAAACGGAGGGTCAGATGCTCAACCAACTTTGCCACCCAGGCGTCCCTTGCCTCTAGAAATTCTCAATTAATCCTCCTTTGAAGTTGGAGTGTTCTTTAGGGCTTCAGAGCACAGGCACACCGGGTGTTCTGGCTTTCTTGTTGATCCTGTAAATCCTTGGTTCTGCCGCCTCTAGGCTTCTCGTTACTTCCGCAGCTAGAGATGCCCAACTCCAGGAAGGGGACCCTGAGGGTCAGAAACTTCCCCACCACCTCCCTTCCTGCCTGGCCAGTTGCCCCAGGGAAACCAGCAGTGGCCTCTCATCCAGCCCCAAGAGCAGGCAGGAAGGTGTTACATCATCTCTTAGCTCATTTTGGTTCGGAACCCTGAGCCTGTCTGGGAAGGCAAAGGGAGCCAGTGGAGGTGGCAGGAAGCAAAGGATATTTTCATCAGGAAGGAGGAAGGGAATGAGGAAAATGAGGCTGTTTTTGTGCCCTGAAAACGAAGCAAACTTTTCTCTCAGAATTCCCCCAGGCTTTAGGGACAGTCCTAGATCTTTCCTGGAACAAACCTCCAGGACCTGGTTGTTTCTCCCCTTGAATGTGGCCGAGTGGTGAACTAAAAACGTGCCACCTGACCTGATTACAGAGGTTTGCAGTGCTGTTTATTTTATTAATTTTTTTTATATTTTATCAATTTTATTTTATTTTTTATTAACATATAATGTTAATAAATGTAATATAAATATAATGTATTATTTGCCCCAGCAGTACAGGTCTGTAACTCATCAGGCTTATTTCACAGCACTCACCATAGCACATACCCTCCCCAATGTCCATAACCCAGCCACTCTCATCCTTCTCCCCTCCAGCAATCCTCTGTCTGTTTCATGAGATTAAGAGTCTCTTATGGTTTGTTTCCCTCCTGATCCCATCTTGTCTCATTTTTTCCTTCCTCACTCCGCATAACCCCCTGCCCTGCCTCTCAAATTCCTCATATCAGGGAGGTCACAGGTTGACTTATTTTGCTCAGCATGATACCCTCTAGTTCTATCCATGTCATTGCAAATGGCAAGATTTCATTTCTTTTGATGGCTGCATAGTATTCCATTGTATCTATATATACCACATCTTCTGTAACCATTCATCTGTTGATGGACATCTAGATTCTTTCCATAGTTTGGTTATTGTGGACATTGCTGCTATAAACATTCAGGTACACGTGCCCCTTCGGATCACTACATTTGTATCTTTAGGGCAAATACCCAGTAGTGCAATTGCTGGATCGTAGGGCAGCTCTATTTTCAACTTTTTGAGGAACCTCCATGCTGTTTTTCAGAGTGGCTGCACCAGCTTCCATTCCCACCAACAGTGTAGGAGCATTCCCCTTTCTCCACATCCTTGCCAGCATCTGTCATCTCCTGACTTATTAATTTTAGCCATTCTGACTGGTGTGAGGTGGATTTAATTGTGGTTCTGATTCGTATTTCCCTGATGCCGAGTGATGTTGAACACTTTTTCATGTGTCTGTTGGCCATTTGGATGTCTTCTTTGCAGAAATGTCTGTTTGTGTCTTCTGCCCCTTTCTTGATGAATGAAAGAGGAGAGATCACAACCAACACCAAAGAAATACAGACAATTATATTATAATTATTCATGAGGATGACCGAATAATTTAACTAGAGTTAGGGTGGACTTGTGTCTCCCGAAATTCATATACTGAAGTCCTAAGCTCCGATCCCTCAAAACGTCACCTTATTTGGAAAAAAAGATGGGAACTGATTGGAACTGATGAACTGATTGGAACCAGGACAATAATCGCTTGAAATTCAAAATGATACAGAAGATGGTGCCACATTAGTCTTGTCAACTGTCCACTTCTCCAAAGTGTATGCTTATGGGACATTCACCATGTCCCAAACTGGGCAAATTCTTGGGCTGCTGACCTGCTTGGGATTTTCCAGGTGTTAATGTGCCTCTCTCATTTGAAACTATCCCACAGAGCAGGCAGGCTGCTGGGCCGGTCTGAGTCTGACCCAGAACCCCTGTCAGAGTCTACAGTGTCTGAGCTGTATGGTCTAAGGTTAGTCAGGTTACCTCTCTGGGCTAGTGTTTTTCTCTGAACCCTGGGGCTTATGATACTTACCTTATGGCTTTTGAAAGGACCAAGGGAGGATCTGATGGAGAAATGCTTAGAGAAGAGTAAGTGCCAGCAAGACGGATGGCTGCCGGCTCTCTGCTCTGTCCGCTTTTCTGCCTCCCATGAGGTGGCTTGGCTGTGGGCAGAGATAAAGCCTGCTGGCTCCCGCCAGGAGCCACCCTGCAAGTCAAAGTTTTGCTGTCATTCCTGAAAACTTAATGACATGGAATAGGACTGTCCTGTTGGAACAAGGATCCCTGGGCACTGTTCTGACTAGGACCTGCCAATCTCCAGGCTGGTATTGTACCTACTGAGAGGGTGTTGGTCACAGAGAAGAATGTGGGTTGGGTAGAACAATTTCAGGGACAAGGGGAAAAACATACCCCTTATTTGGGTCTCCTATCTGGCTTGATAGACTTTGAAAATGCCCACTTAGAAATGCGGTTCTTGGTTTTCACTGAAGCGTAAATCCCCTTGGAAGGAGTAATCGGATACCAGTGTGAACCGTATATGTCAAAGGTAGTGAGTCTGCCAGCTCTCTGCTGGTCCAAGAACCCGAGAGTTGGGGGGGAAGAAAGAACAGGGAAGGGAAGAGGGAGAGAGGGGAAGTGAAATGCAGACCAAGGATAGAGGATAGGATTGTGCAGTTACAGAGGTTAGCACATTTCTGGTCTGAAATAAAGTTTGGGAATTGCCTGTGACTTGAAAATGGCTAAGATCTCCTTTCTCTTTGGCATCCAACAATTTTGAGTTAATTGGATTTATTTTGATGTTTTGCTATTTATCAATTAATAATTTAATTTCCAAGATAAATTTTTATCCATTTAGAGGAAACCTCAGATGCATTTTCTCCTAAACGATCTACATGGCGTGCCTGGATATTGAAGTGGGTTGGTCATCTGACTCTCGGTTTTGGCTCAGGTCATAATTTTAGGGTCATGAAATGGAGCTCTGTGTCCAACTCTGCCCTCTGTGCCGAGTCTGATTAAGATTCTCTCTCCCTCTCCCTCTGCCCCTTCCCTAGCTCGCTCTCTCTAAAATAAATAAATATATCTTTAAAAATAAATAAATGAACTGGGCGCTAGTGGTTGCATGGTGCTTTAGCAAGTATGATAGCATATTGACTCACATTATCACACATTCTGCAATAACTCCCCAATGATTTCTCTGCTTGATCCCCTTGCCAAGTCTTTGTGGGAGTTCTTGTTCTTTTCCTGGAAGGGTGCTTTATAAATAACACATCTTCTATAATTTTTTAAGGTGGTAATGATGATGAGAACGATGGTGCTTTAATGAGCCCACCTCCTCATTTGTTTTCTTAAACAATCTCTGTCTCCTTGACCTTCTTTGGTAGCACACAGCAGGAAAAGAATGGGTCCCCCCCAGCCCTCCCCAAACAGCTTCAATCCATCCAGATTACTTCCTCTCTCTGAGTCTTGGTTCCCTCATGTTAAAATGACACCAGTTTGGATGCTTACAGGGGTAAAGCAAAGCGAGTGAGTGAAACGAGACTGGTGGGGACTGTTGCAGGCTGGAGAGGCTGTTCTTGTGTAAGGGGTGGTGGCTATTGGGTTCCAGATGTTAATTCTTATAAAAATAAAGACCCATTTCTACCACAACACTTTCTCTTTTTCCAAAGAAATTCTGAAAGTCATATTTTTTTTTTTTAAAAACCATCTGATTATTTAAACGTTGGCAATGAATTCAGATTTTTTAAAAAGGGCTGCAAGTCAGACAGAGCTCAAACTGAGAGTCAACAACAGCCTGTTATCTCGGAATGGAACAATTCAGAAGGCCCCCCTCTATAAGCAAGCAGCCTGTGGTTCTTTAGATAATGTTAATGCATGTTAAGAAGGGAGACTCTGATTCCCTTTCTAGTCTTAAAGCTAAAGCTTCCGCAGTTGGAAGGGGCAGAAGTCTCCACCCTGGCTAATTATCAGAGTTACCCAAAGAATTCGAAAAATTACTGATTATGAAGTCCCACTGCAGACCCACTGAGCAGGGATCTCTGGGAGCAGCACCAAGACATTTTTATTTATTTATTTATTTATTTTAAAAAAGATTTTATTTATTTATTTGACAGACAGAGATCACAAGTAGGCAGAGAGGCAGACAGAGAGGGTGGGAGGAGCAGGCCCCCCGCTGAGCAGAGAGCCTGATGCGGGGCTCGATCCCAGGACCCTGAGATCTGACCTGAGCCGAAGGCAGAGGCTTAACCCACTGAGCCACTGAGGTGCCCCTATTTTTATTTTTTAGAAAGATTTATTTGAGAGAAAGGGAGAGCATGAGCAAGTGGGGAGAGGGACGGAGAAGAGACGGAGAGAGACAATCCTTGAGCAGACAGCATACAGCATATTCAGACCACTCTGAGTACGGATCCTGATGTGGCCCTACTCGGGCTCCATTCCGGGACCCTGAGATCATGACCTGAGCCAAAATCAAGAGTCTGATGCTCCACTGACTGAGCCACCCAGATGCCTCAAGGGATTTTTATTTTTAAAAGGCTTCCCAGAGGACCATTGTTATAAGAGGTTCACAGTTTACGTCTTGAGAAAGACTATTTTGGGGACTCTCATACTCTAATAAAATAGGCATGGGGGCGCCTGGGTGGCTCAGTGGGTTAAACCTCTGCCTTCAGCTCGGGTCATGATCTCAGGGTCCTGGAATCAAATCCTGCATCAGGCTCTCTGCTCAGTGCGGAGCCTGCTTCCCCCCTCTCTCTGCCTGCCTCTCTGCCTTCTTGTGATCTCTCTCTGTCAAATAAATAAATAAAATCTTAAAAAAAAAAAGACACCTCATTTTTATTGCGAGAAGGAAGCGAGGAAGGATAGGATCTAGTACGCAGTGTGTCCGTGGACAAGGAGCGCTGTGGAGGGACTGGATGTCTTGGGAAACTCTTCCTCGTGGGTAAAGCAGACTGAGTTCCTATTTAGTTCTAATTGTTGTTTTCCTCTCTCTCGTGAGGTGATTCTATTCTGGAGCTATTCCTGGCGGCGCCCTCCCACTACCTGCAGGTTCAATTAATCTTGCCCCCGTGGTCAGATAATTCTTAGAATCAGTTTTGGAGCCAAACAGCTGAGTGGGCCTGGGGAAGGTTCTTAGTGTCTCTGAGTTTCAGTTTCCTAGTGTGTAAAATGGGGATAATCATACCACGTCGGAGCACTGTGACACAGATTAAGTGCGATAGTGTATATTAAAGAGCCCAATGACACCTTGGCATATGAATATTCAGTGTATGATAAAAGTGACATTTCAAACTACTTGAGCAAAGACCTTTTTAATAAGTGGTGCAGGGGCAACTGAGGAAATACTTGAAACAAATAAAATTAGATCCCTACCTCACTTCATACACAGAAATGACCAGCAGCTGCCAGGTACATGTGGTAGTGGAGCACTTGGAAGTGATTAGACTACTGGGTATTGACCCCAAAAATACAAATGTAGGGATCTGAAGGGGCACCTGCATCCCAATGTTTATAGTAGCAATATCCACAATAACAAACTATGGAAAGAGCCCAGTTGTCCACTGACAGATGAATGGATAAAGAAGATGCAGCACACACACACACACACACACACACAATGGAATATCATGCAGCCATCAAAAAATGAAATCTTACCGTTTACAATGACGTGGCTGGAACTAGAGGGTATTATGATAAGCAAAATAAATCAATCAGAGAAATACAATTATCATGTGCTTTCACTCATATATGAAATTTAAGAAACAAAACAAAGAATCACAGGGAAAGAGAGGAAAAAATAAAACAAGATGAAATCAGAGAGTGAGACAAACCATAAGAGACTCAATCAAAGGAAACAAACTGAGGGTTGCTGGAGGGGAGGAGGAAGGGGAGCAGGAGTAACTGGGTGATGGGCATTCAGGAGGGTGCTTGATATAATGAGCACTGGGTATTATATAAAACTGATAAATCACTGACCTCTACCTTTTAAACTAATAATACATTATATGTTAATTAATTGAATTTAAATTTTAAAAAAGGAAAAGTGATTTGTATGAATTGAGATCTATCATAAGTGTAAAATGCTGGTATAAAAAAAGCAAAATACTGATTACATGTTGAGATGATAATATTTTGGATATACTGGGTTAAATAAAATAGATTATCAAATTAGTTTAATCTGTTTTTTTTTTTTTTAAACATGGAAACTAGAAAGTTCCAAATTACATATGTAGCTGACCTAGTACCTCTACCAGGCAGTACTGTAAAATTTTCCCAAGGCAGATAGTCTTCCATATGCAAAAGTTGCCCAGTGGGCTGTCTTGTGTGGAGTTTTCTGAGAACAAAAACTAGAGCCAAATTTGGTGACAGGGCATGAAGACAATCTTCACTGATTTAAAGAGACTAAGGGTATTAACATCCAATCCTCCATTGGGACAACATGAAGAGGCTTTTCCTTCTTTGGGGATAAACTGAGATAGGTTTTTTACAAGGGCTCGATAAATATTATCAATTATAGTTTTTACTCCTTTAACTTTGAGTCTTGTCATAATATTCCCTAGAAAATACTAGAATCATTTCTCTAAGATTGTTAACAAAGAATGGTCTCCACAACATTCAACATTGTATTAGTTAACCATACAACTAGATGAGAAAAATGAATTATCGGTGTAAGAACTATTTCTTTTTAAGTAAAAGAAATCAATTTTCTTCTTTAAATTTTTAAAAAAAAATATGTTATTTATTTATTGGAGAAAGAGTGAGAGGGAGAGAGCATGAGAGGGGAGAGGATCAGAGGGAGAGGGAGAAGCAGACTCCCTGCTGAGCAGAAAGCTCAACACGGGACTCAATCCTGGGACACCAGGATTGTGACCTGAGCCAAGGGCAGACGCTTAACTGACTGAGCCACCTAGACGCCCCAGAAATCAATTTTCTATTTGCTGAAGATATGCTTTGGTATTTGGAAAACCCTAGAAAATCAATGATAAAACTGACTCAAACAATAAAAGAATTCACTAAGGTGGCAAGGTATAAAACTGATGTACAAAAATCAAGAGATATCATATACACAAATAATTCCTGTTAAACGACATAATGGTAGAGAAAATTCCCTTTATAATAGTGGAAGGGAAACTTAAATATTTTAGGATAGACTTTGTTTATTTTTGCTAGAAGCATACAAAATCTAAATGAGGAAAAGTTTTAAAGACATCTGAAAAACACAAAAATAGACTTTAACAAATGGAAAAGACATTTGTTGTTGTTGGATATGATGACTCAACACAGTAAAGACATCAGTTCTCCCTGTATTAATTTATAGATTTAACACAACCCCCACAAAGACACCAACAAGCTTTTTATGGAGTTAAACAGTTTGATGGTAAAATTAACATTGAAAAGCAAGCATATAAGAGCAGACAGGGAGGGGCACCTGGGTGGCTCAGTGGGTTAAGCCTCTGCCTTTGATTCAGGTCATGATCTCAGGGTCCTGGAATCAAGTCCCACATCAGGCTCTCTGCTCAGCAAGGAGCCTGCTTCCCCCCCTTTCTCTGCCTACCTCTCTGTCTACTTGTGATCTCTCTCTGTCTGTCAAATAAATAAATAAAATCTTAAAAAAAAAAAAAAGAGTAGGCAGGGAAACATTAAAGAAAAACTTTTGAGGAGGATAGGCCCGGGAGGCACTAAAACACAATACAATGTATCCATAATTAAAACCTCATGGTACTGGTGCAGGAATAGATAAGTAAACTAAGAGAAGAGAGCAGAGAGACCATCTAGACCCAAGAACACATACAATTTTAGTATATGAGAGAGGTACATCTCATATTACTAGAGCAATGATCTTTTTCATGTTTTAAAAGATTTATTTATTTATTTATTTATATGAGAGAGAGAGCATGAGTGACAATGGGGCAGAGGGAGAGGCAGTGAGAATCTTAAGCAGACTCTGTGCTCAACGCAGAGCCCAGTGCAGGGCTCAATCTCATGACCCTGAGATCACAACCTGAATTAAAACCAAGAGTAAAATGTTCAACCAACTGTGCCACTAAGGTGCTCCTAGAGTGATGATTTTTTTAAAAAAAAAATTAATGATGCTGGGACAACTAGAAAAAGGTAAAATCAGATCCCTATCTCACTCCACACATGAGAATAAATTCCAAATGGATTTGAGATCAAAATGAAAAATACAACAATGAAAGTACTAGGGGAAAAACGGAGTGAACTCCTCTTAACCTCAGTGAAGAGTTTAACTCAACTTTGAGTCAAAATCCAGAGACAATAAAAGAAAACAGAACAATTTGACTAAAAAAACAAACAACTGCATGGCAAAAGGTTACCATAAACAACTCAAAAGACAACTGACAAGGGGAGAAAATATTTGCAATATATATCACAGATACATGAAGAACTCCTAAAGGGACAAAGGACCAAAAACCTTATGGAAATACGGGGCGAAAGTCACAAACTTTTATATATATATAAAACTATATGCAAACACTGTACTCTAGTTAGTAACTTTATGTCTCATGGGATATGAGATTCGGGTTGGCAATTCCGAAACTACTTTATGTCTGTACTAAGATTGAACAGTAAGTAAATAAATGATGGACAATGATAGCTAGGTTTTTTTGTACTTAAAGAAAAGTTACAAATAAGGGAAGTAGAAGGATAGAATAGAACACACATATGCACAGATAGATGGATACAGAAATAAATAGTGTGGATGCGTGTAGGGTTTCCTAGGTCTGTCTGCAGAGGGGACCTAGAAGAAATGACACCCCATTCACAATGAGAACAGCTAGTGTCAGATCTTGGTCTCTAAATTTCACTCTCAAATAAAAGGAACCCAAGCACACTGGAGAAATGGTTGATTCCAGGCTGGCCCTGGAAAAATACATGAGCTTGAAATGTCTTATGGTCCCACAAAATAAAGAAGTTGAAGAAATTGAAGTTGAAGGAGGAGGAGGAGGAGGACACCAGACTCCACTGGAAGGAGTTCCTAATGCCAAAGGTGGAATAAGTTGAGTAACAATGATAATAATATTATATTATAACCCATGAAGTAAGTAAATATCCATTAGTACATATTGTTATAAATAAACAACAAAATAAAGAAATACTGGAGGAGAAAGGACAACTCTGTCTTAGAGAATTCCAGTTAATATCTGCAAAGGAATAAGGAAAAGAGCAAATCACCAGGGAGGAAACATCACACTAGTAACTGTTAAAAGCAAGATCCGTCAATGGGTGCTTAAATCAGTGGGCAAAAGTGTGATGAGAATCAGAATGTTTGCATAGTCTAGAAGTATCTCCCCATAAGATATCCATTACTTACAAAGCAGAGAAATGGTTACTTCGTAGTGGAGCAACTTATCCCCTTAAACAAGTGGTCAAGGCTAACCTCCCCAGTGATAACATCATATACCCCTGGTACCATGCACAGAGAAAGGCACGGCATCTTTTCTGTGGGGTTCTTGCCCAAAATGCGTGGTCTCTATCTAATCATAAGAAAACACCAAACCCCCAAACTGAGGAACTGTCCCAGACCAGAGGAGACTTCTGTAGGCATGAGGACAGCCTGCTTGTGGGGTTCTGAATGCAGTCCTGGACAGGAGCAAGGACATTAGTGAGAAATGTGTTGAAATCCAACAATAGTGCAATTAATAGTATGGAACTGATGTCAGTTTCATGCTTTTGTTAATAAGAGTGTTTGTCTTATATAAAGTATTCACATCAGGGGAAGCTGGGTGAAGGATATAGGGATAATCCTACATTATTTTTACAAGTTTTCCATCATCTGAAATTACTCAAAATTTTTTTTTGAAAAAAGCCTCCTACGTATTTGCCTGGTCAAAGATCCGGAGTCAGGTACAGACAGATGCCTCATGGCTCCCCTTAGCCCTGTTCCTATCACAGGGTCACTGAGCTACTGCATATTTAGCTCATTTTTTATTATATGTCCAGTCTGTAGTCTCTACAGACCCAATCCTAGAAGACCCAAGTTAAAATACCATCATGCATTGAAAGATTTATCCATGGCAGTGAAAACACCATGGAGGAAAACAGAATAAAAAGCTGGGGAGAAAAATAAAAGTAACTTCTGTTCTAACTTCTTTGAAGGTCAGCATAAAAAGAAAACGTGCTTCTGCATTCCTGGGAGACAGTTGCCTTAGAAAGCAGAAAGAGATGGAGTGAGTAGAACTGAATCCCATCGGAATTATCTGATTCAGCTTGGTTTCCCTACATGTGGTGCGTAACTGATCCCTGCTTCCAGAGCTAAATAATTACTCCACCCCTCACACTCCAGTGAATCTACCAGTTACGTCCCAGGGGAAGCAGCTTTGTCAGAATGAGTTGGCTGTGGCTAGGATGAGAGTAAACTAATGGAAAAAAACAGAGAAAGGGAGAAGGGCGTGGGAGTAAGAACCCGAAGGACCTTAGCTGAGAGCTAATGGTGCCTGGAGACCCACTCCCAGGAACCTGGAGGGGTTTCTGCAGAATTTCTGCAGAAATTCCTTGTGTGGGAGGGATGGCCCCAGAAGGTGTGGGATGGAGGGCTGCCACCAGCTGGTCAAGGGTGTTTCTGAGGCAAACAAAAACGTCAGGAACACATGAGCCTGTTTTTCTAGAGCATTTCTGGTCCGCATTTCATATACCTTTGCTAGTGGCTCCAAAGTCAGACAAACAGAGGGTGTCCGTGTCCTGTCTGGGGATTGCTTTGATACGGAACTGACCCGGGAGCCCTAGAAGGGGAAAAACCACCATGGCTGGGCCACAGAATGAGCTCTAGCCTGAGGGATGCCTCCGTTCTGATGGCAAAGGCAGGTCCCAGCAGCTCAGCCCGAGTCTGTCTCCTAAGACAAGTCAGACCCACCAGCCTGTGCATACGTAGGCAGCCAGCTACATGCTTCTCCTGCTCATTGGGTCCCTGATACTCCACATCACGGCTTTGTCCGTTTGGATTAGTAGTGCATGGATGATGGGTGATGTGTATTATGGGGTGTGAGGTGGCTGAGTCACCTTTCCTTCTAAGAAGTCAATTTTAGTGGGACAGGGGGACAGGATTTCATAGGAATACGGCTACTGTCCCAGGTGAGCATCTTGGGGTGGGGGAGAGCTCTGAAGGGAGAACTGGGACAGCTTGCAGGTAAGCGGGCTTCGAGAAAGAGCTGGGCATCCCTGGACAGGGAGGGAAGTTGCTAACGAGAACAAACCTGGCCCAGGTCTGTGGCAGTGACAATATCAGACTCTGGCAGGCTTTTCCAGCCAGGGGAGTCTGTGGGGCCTTGTGGTGGCATGGCAGCTCCAGAGTCCCAGCGTGGGCAAGGGCAGGAGAAAATGCCTCTCCACTTCAGAGGAACCTCGAGGTTCTGGAACTGGGTGGGCAGAGGTCAACAAACCACAACCCACAGGCTTCTTGTGGCTCACTGCCTGTTTTTGTAGACAGTTCCTCTGGCACACAGTCATACCTATTCTCGGACGTTTTGTCTGTGGCTGCTTTTAGGCTTCAGTGGCTGCCAAGTTGTTGTAACTACCTGAGGCCACACGGCCAGCAGAGGCTCTAATATTTATTATCTGGCCCTTTATAGAAAAGCTGTGCTGACCCCTGATCGAGGGTGTATTGGGTTCTGCCTGTGCTTTCTAAAAAGATAAAACCCTCCTCTAAAGAAAACCCCTCTTATGAAGTACCCCAGATTCTGTTTTGACTGTTTGACCAAATGGCTCTAGTGGCCAAGACCCCACATTTCCTCCCAGCACCTAAGGAAGTCACAGCACTGCTGGGAGCACAGATGCCTTCCTACAGGGGCTGAAAATAGGGTCATCTCTTAGGACACTTTGGGGGATGACGGTCCACAAAGAAAGGAGGAAGAATAAGAGGAGTCGGGCGTAAGGGTTGGAATTCTGTGAAGCAGCCAGTGGATGTGTACTATTTTTAATCTCAAAATAAATGTGTTTTCCCTCCAGAGGGACAACTTTTGCTAACAATAACTCACTGCTGACAGATCCTCGGTGAGAGTGACTTATTTCTGGGGACGCCCAGAGTCCCAGGCAGGAGGTAAAGGCTTTGGGAAGGAAAGTTGGGAGCTGACGTGTGGGGCAGCAGACCTCAGAGTTTCTGAGAGTGCAGAGCTGTGTCATAGTCCCCAAAAGGAATTACACTTCCAAACATTGCAAGCTCTTTCTAAATTAGACCTGGAGTCCCGGACAAAGGGGAATTATTCCAGCCTTAAGTAGCCACTGGGGACTTAGAATGCACATAGTCTTCACAATTTTCCAAAAGCCAATAAGATACACTCACCAGTCCTTGGCTCTAGATGGGGCCTAGGTTGAGCTAGGTATTAATTGGGATCTGAGAAAGTTCTAAGACATCACTTCCTCATCAAGAGACATATAATCTGCATAAGAAGAAAGATACGTGTCCATGAAAAATAACAAAGCATTACTGCATATATTTGGGGTTAAGTTCAGCTATAGGTAACAAAAAACCTCAAGACAGGATAGAAAGTGCCCAGGTATGCCTTCAAGAGCTGGTGGGTAGCTCTGTTCCATGGGCCCCTTAGCCCTGCACCATCTCTAGGCTCTGGCCCCCATCCCCTCCGTCCAAGGCACTGCTGCATTCCAGGCAGCAAGAAAAAGGAAGACAGTAGAAACAAAGATTGTGGCTGTCATCAAAAAGACAAGAAATGACAAAGCATTGGTGAGGACGTGGGGAAAAGGGAACTCGTGGGCTCTGTGAATTACCCTATGATCTCGGAATTCCTCCTCTGGGTACTTATCTGTAGAAAATGAAAACACTGGGCACTTTCTAACACACACAATGACCCGTAGACTAGATAAATGCATGAATACTCCCATTAAGCGCTTTTTTCTGTCTTCACTTCTTTTTCTTTCTACCCCTATTCCCTTTCTGATTCTTTCTTCTTCCTTCTCCACTTGTGCCCGGTGCTTTCTCAGACACAATGGCATTGTATGGTCCTGCTGGGTTTGAAAGATTACTGACCCTCCAAAGCCCAATGACTCGGTATCATAAAATCTAAGTTTTCTCCTTTTCTCTGCCTTTTCAAGAAGTGTGTTCTAATTTCCCTGCAGGAGTGGAAGCGATCAGGACAGTTGAAATGTTTGCACAGGCAACAAGAGAAAAGAAGAGGGGAATTTGAAGGAGTGAAAAAGCAAACCTTCACAGAGGTTCTGACCAGTGGGAGGAAATTCAGCTTGTGTTCAAAGGCAATTTTGCCATTGATTGTAATTGTCATCAAGCAGGGTGCCAAGAAAAAAAAAATTATGCTGATTTTTATTCATCAATTTTAACATCTAAACTCATTAATTCATCAATGAAGTGGGACTTCCTCATTTGCCTGCGAGGGACCTAGAGACGGATGCACAGTTCACTGTTAATTGGAAAATGAATAAAATGTCAACAAATAATTTGTTTTCCCTAAAATATAATATCTAAAGTAGCACAGTGCCCTGATTACCACCCAATACATGCATTCAGGTTGAATGAGCTCAGTTTTAAGCACATGGGTAACAGCTGAGCAAGTGTATTATGTAGCTATTTCGATATTAATAATAGTGACCTCCAGACTTGTCACATCCCAAGAAAAGAAACACACACACACACACACACACACACATACACACACACACGAGACTAGGAAGGGGTCAAGGGTGTAAAATGCCTGTCTCAGGGAAGGTTTCTGATAGCTGCCACGAGATAGTTTTGGTAACATCCCATTCACCCAAACTTAGACCACACCTGGCTGTATGAGAGGCTGGGAAATAGTCTTTCATCTGTATGACCACGTGACTCGCTAGAAATATCAATGACTATGAAAAAAAGTAGCGTGCTTCCTCTTTGTCATGAAAGAGTTGTTTTTATTTTTGTTTTTGTGGGTAAATTCATTTTGTTTTAGGGGCGCCTGGGTGGCTCAGTTGGTTAAGTGTCTGCCTTCGGCTCAGGTCATGGTCCCGGGGTCCTGGGATTGAGTCCCACATTGCTTCGTGCTCCTTGCTTGGCGGAGAGCCTGCTTCTCTCTCTCCCTCTGCCTGCCTGCAGCTCCCCCTGCTTGTGCTCTCTCTCTCTCTCTCTGCATCAAATAAATGAATATTTTAAAAACAAAATAAATAAATTCATTTTGTTTTAATAATAATATTGTTACACTAACAGTCTTTTGATTAACATTTGCATGACATACTCTTTCCATTCCTATCTTTTTCAGCTTTTCTGAATGGATTCATTTAAGCCAAGAATCTTGGCCATAGCACGTAGCTGGATTTTATTTCCTTTTCTATTCAATCTGACAATTCTGTCTTTAAGTAGGTGACTAAATCCACTACCTTTATTGTGTACAATTTTATTTTTGTTTTCTGTTTACTATCCACTTTTTCTTTATTTCCGTCTTTTCCATCTGTCTATGATGGCTGTTGAGTTGAGTAGAGTTGTATAGATCTTTCCATGCCCCCATGCTCAAAGGAATTCAGATTTGGTTGAGGAGCCCATGAAAGTCCCTGGGATGTGCTTATTGGTTCTGATCAATCCATCTAGTGCCACGTGTATACTCCCAAGCCAGTCATCGCCACTGGGATGGGAGTGTGGGTGGTGGTGGTACTCTCCTTGGCCATGCTTGGTCATGAACCAGTTTCAGAGTCAGGTGGAGGGATTAGACTCACCCCATAAGAGAGAAGAGACATGGAGGAGGGGTACTATTACCAAAAGAAGGGGGACTAGATGTCTGCCCAGGAGAATCTATTCTAAGTATACACATACCTAACAACAGAGCTTCAAAATATATGATAGAATTGATAGAGCAGAAGGAGAAATAGACACATTCACAATCTGTTGGAAAATTCACAACTTTATTTTTCCTACAACACTGGAAGACTGGAATAGAATTCATTTTCTCTCACCTGCTTGAACAGTTAAAAGATTAATAGCTCCTTGCCCTCAAGGTAGGGAAATATATTTTTTCTTTTGCTAATTATTCTGCCTTAGAATTTAATGAGCCATGGAGAATGGTTGTAAAAGAAAAAGTGAAAGAAAAGCATGCCTTTGGGATGAAGCAGAGGAGAGAGGGGGATTTTACCCAGAACAAGGTCAAATATGGGAGTAGGTTTGAATCTAAAGCAGAGCGACATCCCATTCAGGGACACAGCCCAAGGAGGCCTCACCTGAATGGCAGTAGGGTGCTGTAGGAAGATGGATCTGCAAGCGCTGAGAGAGGCTTTCCAAGGTTTCCTGCACCCACATGAACAAGTGCTGCCGGAGTAAAGGGAATGTGTGAGCTATGACAGCGGATGTCTAGGCAGTCATTAACGGAGACAGATTGCTTATGAAGGGAGGGGCCTCCTTGATGTCCTGGTGTGGCCTAAGACACCAGAACCTATGCAAAATCAGTAGGAAGTGGGTGGAAATATCTAGTAATGAATGAAACTGGATTCTCATCATAATTCAGTGAGAGCTTAGAATTGAGTTCCTGTATTTCTTCCTTTTCACGGTATCTTTCCCTTTCCTTCCTTCCTTCCTTCCTTATCCCCTCCTTTCTTTCTTCCTCTCTCCCCCACCCTTTCCTTGATGCAGGAAGGACTAGAACTTCCAGTATGATGTTGAATGACAGTAGTGAGAGAAGACATTCTTATCTTATTCTTGCTCTTGAGGAAAAATATTCAATCTTCACCATTAAAAATTATATTTGCTATAAATCTTTTGTACAGACCCTTTCTAAGGTTAAAGAAGTTTTCTACTCACCCCTCTCTCCTCCCCTGCAGTTCCCCCAAGAGCTTGTTATTATGAATGAATGTCAAATTTTGTCAAACCCTTTTTCTGCATCTATTCAGATGACAATATAGTTTTCTTCTGTTAATATGGTGAAATATTTTGGCTGTTTTCAAATGTTGAACCTGCTAATTATTCCTGGACTAAACTTCTCTCAGTCATAATATACTGTCCACTCTGTGTAGTGCAGGATTGTATTTGCTAGTATTTTTGATAACTATTTGCTTCTATGTTTATGATTGATATTGGCTTATATTATTGCAAAGTCTTTGTCTGGATTTGACATTAGGGTAGTACTGACCCCACAAAATGAATTGGGAAGAGTTCTGGGATCCTCTGTTTTCTGGAAAGAGTACATGGAATTGAGTGAATTTTGGTAGTTTGGATCTTCCAAAGAATTGTTTTATTTTTTGTAAAGCTATCAAGTTTTTGAGAATAGAGTTGTTTGTAGAATTCTCTTTTATCCTTTTAATGTCGTTGGGGTCTGTAGTGATGTCCCTTCTTTCATTCCTGATACTGGTTCTTTGTTTCTTCTTGCTAAGTCTGGCTTAAAGTTTAATCAATTTTATTGATCTCTTTTTTTTTTTCAAAGATTTTATTTATTTATTTGACAGAAAGAGATATCACAAGTAGGTGGAGAAGCAGGCAGAGAGAGAGAAGAGGAAGCAGGCTCCTTGCTGAGCAGAGAGCCGGACATGGGACTAGATCCCAGGACCCCGGGATCATGACCTGAGTCGAAGGCAGAGGCTTTAATCCACTGAGCCACCCAGGTGCCCCTATTGATCTCTTTAAAGAACAGCTTTTGGTTTCATTTTGTTTTATTTTCTTTTTGTTTTCATTTTCATTGTGCTCTGATCTTTATTATTTCCTCTTTTTATACTTGCTTTGGGTATAATTTTTTTTTCTCTCCAAGTTTATTAAGATGGAAGCTTAGACTACTAATTTGAGATCTATTGATTTTCTAGTATATGCATTCAGTTTTGTAATTTCCCTGTAACCATGTTGTTAGCTGCATCCTACAAACTGTGATGTTATATTTTCATTTTTATTTACTTCACAATAATTTGTAATTTCCTTTGATACTTTCTCTGTAACTCATGAGTTAGTGAGAAGTGTTTTTTAGTTCAAAAATTTGAGGGATTTTCCAGATGTTTTTCTATTTTTGGCATCTACCTAATTCTGTTATTGTTTGAAACATCTTTTGCATAATTCTAGTCTTTTAAATTTGTTAAAATGTATTCTATGACCCAGAATATGGTCTATTTTGGTGACTGTCCTATGTGCACTTGAAAAGAATGTGCAAGGGCACCTGGGTGGCTCCGTTGGTTGAGATTCTGACTCTTGATTTCAGCTCAGGATTGTAGGATCAAGCCCTGCATTGGGCTCCACATTGGGTGTGGAGCCTTTGAGATTCTTTCTCTCTATTCCTCAGCCCCTTCCCTGGCTCTCTCCTCTCAAAAAAAAAAAAATATATATATATATATATTTTTTTTCTTTATATATATATATACTTATATTTATATATTCTTTATTTTATTTATTTTAATATATATATATGTGTATATATATATATATATATATTTTTTTTTTTTTTTTTTTTTTTTTCCCCTGCTGATGCTGGATGGAGTATTCAAGAAATGTCAGTAGGTCAAGGTGGTTGATAGTGTTGCTCAGGTCTTTAATTTTCTTACTGATTTTCTGTCTTCTTGTCCTTTTGATTACTGATTGAGGAGTACTGGAGTTTTAATTTCTAACTGCAGATTTCTCTATTTTTCCTTTAGTTCTATTAGCCCTTGCCTCATGTTTTACGATTCTGTTTTCTGGTACATATACATTTATTTATAACTCTTTTGTCTTTTTGGAGACTTGGCCTCTTTATTATTATTTAAGTTCTCTTTTTATCCCTGATGTTCTTTGTTCCGAAGTCTTCTTTTTTTGGTATTAATATAGCTATTCTTGTTTTTTTTTGGTTAGTGATGACCAAATTACTATATCTTGTACCTGTGTTTTTATACTTATAGGGAATTTCTTGTGGAAAGCATTTATTTGGGCCTTTCTTTCATGTTCAATTTGGTAGTCTATGTCTTTTAATGAATTATCTAACCATACCAATTAAAAGACAGAAATTGATTATTGATTATTATGTGGTTAGATTAAAATCTACCTTATAGCTCAATGTTTTCTATTTGTTTCTTCTCTTCTTTATTTTTTCCTTTGTAAGTATCCTTTTGGGTTAATTAACTGAACATATTTTATGATTCCATTTTGTCTAATAATGTATTGACATTATTTATACCTTAAAATTTCTTTTTGTGGTTACCTCAGCATTTACAATATACATCTTTAATTAATCAATGCATACCTTCATATAATACTATATTGCTTCATGTGTACTGTAAGGACCTCATAACAATATATTCCTAATTTCCCCCTCTCCTCCTTTGTGCTATTACTGCCATGTATTCCACTTACCCATAAGCTATAAAAATATATTATTTTTGCTTTGGACAAGCCATATATTTTTTACAGTAATTAAACTTAAAAAGATACTTTTATTTCATCATCATTTGTTCCATTTCCTTACTCTGCATTCTTTGTGTAAATCTAAGTTTCAATTTAATAGCACATGCTTGTGCCTGAAGAACTTCTTTCAAAATTTCTTGTAGTATAGGTCTGCTGACAATGAATTCTGTTTTTGTCTGAAAAATTCTTTATTTCTCTTTTATTTTTGAAAAATATTTGTGCCAGAGATAGATCTCTGGGTTTACGATGGGTTTTTTTCCCCTCCTTCCTTTCTGTACTTTATTTATTCATTTCTTAAAAAGATTTATTTATTTACTTGTGTGTCAGAGAGCGAGAGTGCAAGCATACGAATGTATGGGGGGAGAAGCAGAGGGAGAGAATCTTTAAACAGACTCCTCACTGAACATAGAGCTGGATATGGGCTCAATTTCATAACTCATGAGATGATGACCTGAGCTGAAACCAAGAGTTGGACACCCAACCTACTGAGCCACCCAGGCGCCCCTTTTCAGCACTTCATTAAAACTGTCACTTCTTGGGGCACCTGAGTGGTTCAGTCCATTGAGTGTCCAACTCTTGGTTTCAGGTCAAGTCATGGTTTAGGGTCCTAGGATTGAGCCCCACATTGGGGTCCACACTCAGCAGGGGAGTCTGCTTGAAGATTCTCTCTCCCTCTCTTTCCATCCCTCTCCCACTCACATGCATACGTGCTCTCTCTCTCATAAATAAATAAATCTTTAAAAAGACAAAACCTGCCACTCCATTATCTTCTGACTTTGTGGTTTCTGACAAAAAGAAAATAAAAGGAAATAATTTTGCTCACTCATGTTTGTGGACTGAATTTGTAACCCCTGCTCATATAGCATATTGCCATTTGGTTTGTACCATCCTATTAGGTAAGGAATTACTATTCCCATGTACAGATGAGATTCAGAAAGGGTGAGAAGAGGAGGTAGGATTCCATTGGGTCCTACTGAATTGCACGGGACCACCCCCCCGGGGGGCCTTCTGGGACTGTGAGGTGTGAGTGTGAGAATCAGGATCAGGATGTGGCACTGCCCATGCCCTCAGCCTGTACTAAAGAAAGCTTTGAAGGACTGAAGGGGTTGAGGGGAACAGAGGCATTTAGGGTGAGGGGAAAGAACTAGTATGGCTTAGAATGAACGGAGGCGGGGTGGGTGAATCTGGTGGGCTTCCCACGTGGACTCAGTAGGAAGCAGATCTTGGGGGGGAGAGGGGTAATGACTGGAGATGTGTGGCTTTTCTACTTGTTCCCATGTGAGAGGGGGTAGAGTGCTCATAACCTTGGAATGTGGGCCCCAAACCAGGGCAGGGGTGGAGCGTGTCCTGATGTTGAGGAATCCAGGCTCTGGGGACTGGGGGTGAAGGTGTATGAACGGGAAAGTGATGAAGAATGGAGCTGCGGTAACAGCCCCATGACTTCTGCCCACTCAGAACTCACTTCCCTTCTTCAGAGTCACCCCAGCCTGTAACTCCAAGAGGAAAGGATGGGGGGAAGGGAGCTGCACCTCTTTCTTTTACACACATACATGCACACACACCCCTCCACACACAATCCTTTTGTGCCTTCTGGTAGGTTTAATTACATACTCGTTCATTCATTTCTTTATCCATTTCTTTATCAATAGATATTATTGCCACTCCTACCGTGCAAACTGATTTTCCTGAATGTGGGGTGGGGGTGGGCAAAGCATGCTGCTGAGTGGCTCACAGTTCCCAGCTCCCCTCAGAGATGACCCCGAGTAAGATCCGCATGCGAAGCTCAGTTTTCTGGGGGCCCCTGCAGAGAAGTAATGCCCTGGTGGTATCTGGGCAGCTGGCCTGGCACTAGGTCTCTGCTGGGGCATGAGCAAGGTTCACCTTTGAGCCCCCATCTCCATACATGAGAAGTTGCTGTTCTTCGCTATTCAATACATTGAGCGATTTGTCGTAACCCCCTCCCTTCCTCCCCTCCTTCCTCCTCCTCCTCCCTGGGGGACCAGTCTGCTGGACCACCTAGTCCCAAGGCTGGCCTTCCACTTGTAGGCATCCAAGACTTCTTGCCTCTCCACTGCCCATCCACACCACCATGCCCTTCAGAGTCCTCCTTAAAGACCACCTCCTCCAGGAAACCTTCTGGGAATCCCATAACGGAATTCATCACGTTAACCTCTTGGCTCTCATATCAAATTGCTTGTACTTCTGTTCCACTGTTAACCTGGTTTGGTCTATTTTCACTAGCGGCAGGTCCTGGAGAATGGATTATCCCTGTTCTTCCCAAACACCAGGTGTTCTCTACAATGTTGAGACATGACCAGGCCCTTCTTGTAGAAATGCTTGGTGGCCTCCCTTTGCTCTGGAGATCAAGTACGAGTCTGTGAGTGTGATCTGGCCTCCCTCTCCCACCTCATCTGTAAACCCCACAAGAGCAGGGACCAGAGGAGACCACACTGTGTGCCACTTATCCCAAACAGCAGGGCAGACAGAGCTGACGGAGCTCAGCCCCAGTCCCAGCATGGGGCTTCTGGGGGCTCTGCCAGGCTAGAGTGGCCTGGAGGAAAGATCCCCACTTTTCTTGCAAGAGTAGTGAAGTGAGGATGGGTCCCCAGAGAAACCCTCCTCTTGCCACTTCCTGGAGCATGAAAGACACACAGGCATGCTAAGCCCTTCCCCTCCAGCCTTTCCTGGCTCCGACAGAGTCCAGGGTTGCAGAGAATTCTCTGGAAGAACACTCTGCAGCTGTGGAAAGTCCCCTGAGTAATGCTTCCTGACCTCTTGGTCTAAATTGTCTGTGATGTCTGGCTTCGCAGGCT
Organism: Mustela putorius furo; assembly: GCF_011764305.1. Lineage (NCBI taxonomy): Eukaryota > Metazoa > Chordata > Mammalia > Carnivora > Mustelidae > Mustela > Mustela putorius. Next base: position 42,513,097 of record NW_025422010.1, read on the forward strand.
CTAAAAGAGAGGTCCGCATATTTGTGATATGATTCCATCTGATGCTAACCTGATATTTCTAGCAGCTTCCCTCCCCTACCACCCCAGGGAGGTGGAAGTCATGAATTGGAGGAGGATATGGTCACGGCTCTGGAATCCCAGGCTTAGAAAAGCACAAAGACTCAGCATCTAGTTCACCCACCTTGGAAATCGGGCACATTGCAATTTCAGTTTACTTCATCTATAAAATTATGTAGTAACTAATAATAACTGAAAAAACAGCTAGAAGGAGAGTTGGATGTTCCAACTCTTTTCCCATGGCTATGGAAACCTCTTTAAAGAAACGCTGTCAGAGGAAGCGGCCGCATGAGGACATCCTTGGAGCTACAGCTGCATTGGAAATGGGGACAGGGACTTGGTTTCCAAACTCCCTTCCCATTCGAGGGGCTCCTTTGGGCTCTGTTTTACAAAACCATTACTCTGACTCATTCATCCTGCTTCTAGGTATCAAGAGAAATGCAAATAGGTCCACACTTGCACACAAATGTTCATTGCAGCCTTTTTGGGACCAGCTCCAAACAGGAAGCAACCTCAATGTCCATCAGCAGGTGAATGGATAGGAGCAAATAATGCATTCGTCCAACAGAATACCTCTAAGTGAGGACAATGCATGGATGAACTATTGATGTGTGCCAGACCACAAGAAGTATATCCCATACAATGCATTTGTAGGAATTCTAGAAAACACCAAATAATCTGTAGTGATAGAGACTGGGCCAGTGGTTTGTTGCCTGGGGATGGGCAGGGAGGGAGGGGGACCAAAGGGCATGAGGAAGTCTTTAAGGAAATGCTCCATATCTTGATTAAGGAATGGTTTTTAAGTATATATGTTCTATATATGAAGACATATCAATAGTACACTTTAAATGCATACAATTTATTGTATGTTAATTATACCTCAATAAAATTCATAAAAGGGAAAAAAAGGCCACCAGATTGTTGCATCTTAGAAAACTAGCTCAAAAGCCACAAAAATTCTCACCAAATTGCCACTAAAGCTAGTCCTGGGGCCTTGTTCTCCCCAGAGCCCTGTGACCAGTGTTGAACCCAATGTTCATCCCGCTAGTGTTCCCCAGCTGGGGAGAGGCTCTAGAGATTTCCAGGAGGATACATGTGAAGACCTCTTTGTCTTTTTGCTAGCAAAGAACACTAGAACCTGGAGTTTTCGGACTGTGAGCGGCTTCTTACAAGAGTCCCAGAACCTCACTTCCAGCCCTTTCACAGGCAGGCCCAGTCATCTCCCATTGAGAGCGTTTCCAAAAATCCAGGCCCCCAATCTCCTTCACTGCCGAGCTCCATTTTCCATGATCTTCAAACCACCTTCTTGGAAGGAGTTGCTCCCCCAGGGTCTTGCTGAAGACGGGTGTCAGGTTTATGAGGACCTGTCCCCTGGGAGCGGCTTCTCTGGGAAAGGGGTCACCGTGTGGTCAGCATTGGAGTGGGGTGCGGGCTATGGGTTTTCCAAACAGTGGAATGAAATGAGAAAACCCACACTCATGCTACCACAAGGTAGCATGAGAAGAAGTTAAGCAGAGAAGAAGGCAGACATTTATTTATGTCCTCTGCCAAGAGCTTCTCAGGAAAGACTCGGAAACGAAACACAAAAGTACTAACCAAGCAATGGGTGTTTTGGTTTGATTGTTTTAGTCTTTGCTTTTGACTGCTTTCCCGGTACCCGGTAGTGCTGGGAAATGCACGGGAAGCTCAGAAATGAGAGGATGGGTGATCCACTCAGAGATAAGACGGGTGTGAGGAGTGGAAGTGGGGGGGGGTGCGACCGGGGTCATGTGCTACTTTGAGATGACCCCAAACACTTTCCAAATTTCCTTCTGCCTTGAAACTGTTAGGAATTGAAGAAAAGAGAAATTCTTTTGGCCTAGGATTATCAGCAAGGAGGAAAAGGGGTTTAAGGAATAGAATGAAAGAAAACCATGAGGGAGAGAAGAAAGGGTAAGAAAGTCCAATGATAAAGCAAGAAATCAATGTAAAAGAGAGTAGAATTTCATTTGATTGGACACAATGCTGAATATGGCCATAATTATGTGAAGATTAAATAAAACCCAGAAATACATTCATTCATATGTCTCTGTACATCACTGAAAATGCCCACACACCATCTAGAGGGGTATGCTTCAGACCGTAGACAATGGGAGTGTTAGTCAGAGTGTGGGGTAATCAAGCAGGAGTTTTTGTTTATCTCTATTGTTTAAATATTTTATCATTATTCCCAAGACATCTGTGCATTTTTCTTTCATTATCTATTTTTCAACTTTTTTTATGGTGGTAAAATATATGTAACATAAAATTTATCGTCTTAACCACTTCCAGGCACATGGTTCAGTTTCACCACTGTGCATCTATTCTTCTCCAGATCTTTTCCCTCTTCAACCCCAATGGAAACTCTGTAGCCATTAAACAGTAACATCTCCCAGACCCTGGTAACCACCATTCCATTTCCTGTCTCCTTGAAATTTGACTACTCAGGGGCACCTCATGCAAGGGGAAATATACAATTGTCCTTTGGGATCTGCCTTATTTCATGGAGCACAATATTTTCTTTATTTTTTTTAAGGTTATTTATTTATTTACTTATTTGACAGACAGAGACCACAAGTAGGCAGAGAGGGAGGAAGGGAGAGAGAAAGGGAAGCAGCCTCCCTGCTGAGCAGAGAGCCCGATGCAGGGCTTGATCCCAGGACCCCGGGATCATGACCTGAGCCGAAGGCAGAGGCTTTAACCCACTGAGCCACCCAGGGGCCCCTCATGGAGCATAATATTTTCAAAGGCTGTGCATGTCGTAGCACATGTCAGAATTCCATTCCCTTTTAAGATGGAATAATATTACGCCGTATGGATAGACTACATTTTGTTTAGCCATTCATCCATCCATGGACATTGGGGTTGTTGCTGCCTTCTGGCTGTTAGGAAAAATGCTCTGAACATGGGTGTACAAATATCTCTTTGAGACCCTGCTTTCCATTTTTTTTTTAAAGATTTTATTTATTTGAGGGTGAGAGAGTGAAGGGGAGGAGCAGAGAGGGAAGGAGAGTGAGGGGGAGAGAATCTCAAGCAGACTGTGCTGAGCTTGGAGCCCAAGGTGGGGCTCGATCCCATGACCTCGAGATCATGACTGAAGCTGAAACCAAGAGTTGGACACCTAACCAACCAAGCCACACAGATGCCCCCTTTGCTTTCAATTCTTTGGGTGTACACCCAGAAGTGGGATTGCTGGAGCCCACAGTAATCCATGCTTATTTGTGCAAGCAACCACTGTACTCTTCCCCAGCGACTACAGCCTTTTATCCACCAGCTGTGCATAGGAGTTTCAGTATCTCCACTTATTTGCCAACACTTACTTTCTCTTCATTTTTTTGATAACAGCCATCCTAATGGGTATGAAGTGGTAACTCATTATGGTTTTGATGTACATTTTCCTAATGATTAGTGATGGTATCATTTCATGTGGATCTGTGAATTGCTTTTTTTAAGTTTATTTATTTATTTTTAAAAAATATTTTATTTATTTATTTGACAGAGAGAAAGAGAGCACAAGTAGACAGAGAGGCAGGCAGAGAGAGAGGCTCCCTGCTGAGCAGAGAGACCAATGTGGGGCTTGATCCCACGACCCTAAGACCATGACCTGAGCCGAAGGCAGAGGCTTAACCCACTGAGCCACCCAGGCGCCCCTATTTACTTATTTTTAAGTGATGTCTACACCCAACGATCTCAGGAGCCCAACTTCATGACCTTGAGGTCAAGAGTTGCCAGCTCTTCCAAACTGAGCCAGCCAGGTGCCCCATCATGTAAATGTGAGAATTTTTTTAAGTAATAGAATATTCAGAAGATTTCAGCCTGAGATGTGACCTTTCTGCGCTGGATGGAGGCTGCCCTCCTTCTCCACACTGGTAGCTCGACACAGGTGTAAGGGTCCAGGATGTGGGAAATAGGGGCCAGGGGTGTGGGAAGGTCGAGGAGAGAGGGTAGGAAAGTACCCGCGATCAGCATATTAGATAAGGACATTACAGCCCTCCTGAGCAAATACACAGCTATTTCGCTTCTAGATGGGCAGAAACCAGCCCCTAGATAGGGCTGTCCAGCTGCCTTGTGGCTGAAAGGCAGCCTCTGCAAAAGTTAAGGGCAATTTGCTGGTGGGAACAAGCTCATTCCCAAGTTGTGTGGAAGACACAGTCCAGGCAGGGTGCAGATGTGCTTGACCTCTGGAGAGTTTCTGGAAATGCTCAGGTAACAGCTGTTAATTAACCCACACAGTTTAAAGAGATTTTCCGAAAGGGTGGGGCAGCCTGGCTACCGTCACTTTATCGAGAGCTTCCTGTTTGCAGAGTGAGCTCAAGGCTATTTCTCCATGTCCACCCACCTTTCTCTCTGGTCAGCTCTGGTCATACGGGTTTCTGACCTTGGGCGGGGGGGTAGATGGGGGAGCGTTGTGTAAGTGGCAGCCAAAATCAAAGTCAGCAGTAAGACTTTGTGGCTGAGATTTTGTTACCTCTGAGTTCAAAAGCTGAAGGCTTTTCAGTAATACGATTTGTCCTGGGTGTAACACTTTCTTAACAAATATTGCTCAAACCAGAAGTCAAGCTGGGTATTCGTGATTCAAACCCTTTCCTGTCTTACCACATCCAAACCTAATTCAGCTTCCTGGGCTTTTGCAGTGTTTGTTAGTTTAAAAATAAACACCCCCCCCCCCAATAAATAAACAAAATCCCTTTGACATTCCCACAAAGAACAAGTCACTGTAGTGGGAGGTTTGCAGATGGGGAAAGTGACCTAAGAGACGGACTTACTCAAAATCTTGATGTAATTGCAATTCAGTTAAGCTGGAAGGTTCCCCGCTCTGAGGCGCCTGTGCTCTGCCATTCCATCTGGCAAATCAGCCCTCCCACCTGCCATCTTTGTAAAGCCTTTTTCTGCTCGCCTGGGCAGTTAGAAACTCCCTCCTCTGGACTCATTCAGCACCTCGAGGGCACTTAGCACATCCAAGTGGTGCCTCATGTAGATACTTCCTCTCTCCGATTAGCCTAGAACCTTGCGAAGTGTCCAGCACACAATAGGTCTTCTGGAATCTCTGAAGAGCCAAGCCAGCTTCAGCGTGGTGGTCTCTGATTTAGGCAGGAACCAGGCTGGACTAGGCTCCACAGTATTCAACCCCAATTTCTACTGAGCATAGGGGACTGAGGAAGGCCCACCAGCAAAGCCCCTGGTGGGATCCAGGATATTCCTGTTCCCAGTCCTCAGGAGGATGCTGATTCCACAGCCAGCCCCATTGGGCTTCCCATACTCAGGGTGGGGGGGAAGTGTGGGTTTGCTACTGAGAAAAGCCACAAATCAACAGTACTAAGCACTTTTCTAGAAACTTGAGCCTGACCCGAGGACAGCACCCCGCCAAGCTGCTCTGGGCCAGCTCCAGTCTTGGTACTTCCTGGGGAAGTACTCCGGAAAACATGGCTCCTCACTGCCAGTATCAGGCCTTCAGGATCTGGGAACTGCCAAGGGGCTGCAGAGCTGCCCAAGGGTAGGCTCCCTCTCCGCTGAGATAGTGGAGGGGAATGTGAATTGAGGAAATACCCGTTGTGGAATGCCTGCAGGCTGTCTGCTCCCACCTCTGCCCGGTTCCTGTGCTTTGGACCACTGGGAGCCCTTGGTAAGGTTTCTGGGCCAGATGCAGCAGCCCTGGGCTTTTTTGTTTTCTTCTGTCACATTTGCTTTAATATGAAGGACTATGTTCCCCGCCACCCCCCCCCCCCTGCATTTGGAACAGAGACTCAGCAAACACTTTAACACATCCAGGGGAACTTTAAGTAGCTTCGATGTGACTATTATGATTCTTCATATCTTTTGTATAACTTCTTTGTGTCCCTTCCATGCATTTATAATTTTTTTAAGTTACCGAAACAATAGAACTGGACAAGGAAAATTGGAAAGTACCAAAAAAGGGAAAAAAAACTGGTTTACTCAAAATCCCATCATGGAAGCAGCCATTGAGGTGTATATGAGTTCTTTCTCAGGCGAGTGTCTCTGCTTAGCCGAAGTCAGAGTGAACGTGAAAGGCTGTGACTCGTTCTTTCTGTCACATGGAGCTGTGAGCGGCTTTCCCTTGAAACTCTACGTTCACCATAAAGCGTTTTAGTATTTAAAGACTATGAAAGGATGGAATTTCTTCAAAATCGTTCCTTACTTGTTTCTTGAAAAGTTTACTGCTAGCGGTGCCTGAGTGGCTCAGTCGGTCAAGCGTCTGCCTTTGCCTCAGGTGATGATCTCAGGGTCCTGGGTTTGAGGCCCTCATCAGGCTCCACATGGGGTTTCCTGATCAGCTGGAGCCTGCTCCCCCCTCTGCCTGCTCTGCCTGCCGCTCCCCCTGCTTGGGCTCTCTAGCTTGCTCTCTCTCTGTCAAATAAATAAAATCTTAAATAAATAAAATAAATAGGTAAATAATTTTACTTCTAAGGAATTATTCTTTAAAAAAAAAATATGTTGTTGGGGCGCCTGGGTGGCTCAGTGGGTTAAGCCGCTGCCTTCGGCTCAGGTCATGATCTCAGGGTCCTGCGATCGAGTCCCGCATCGGGCTCTCTGCTCAGCGGGGAGCCTGCTTCCTTCTCTCTCTCTCTCTCTGCCTGCCTCTCAGTGTACTTGTAATTTCTCTCTGTCAAATAAATAAATAAAATCTTAAAAAAAAAAATATGTTGGCTTATCGTTGGCAATGCAAGCTGGAACTGGCAACTGCACTGGAAAACAGTATGGAGTTTCCTCAAAAAGTTAAAAACGGAACTACCCTATGATCCAGCAGTTACACTATCAGGCGTTTATCCAAATGATACAAAAATGCTGATTTGAAGGGTACATGCACCCCAATGTTTAAACCAGCGATGTCCACAATAGCCAAACTATGGAAGGAGTACAAATGCCCATCAACTGATGAATGCGTAAAGAAGGTGTGGGATATATGTATATATATGAATACTATGCAGCCACCAAAAAGAAAAAATCTTGCCATTTGCAACAGTGTGGATGGAACTAGAGGGTGTTATGCTAAGCGAAATAAGTCCACCAGAGAAAGACAAATATCATATGATTTCACTCACATGTGGAATTTAAGAAATAGAACAGATGAAAATAGTAGAAGGGAAGGAAAAATAAAGTAAGGTAAAGACAGAGATGGAGATAAACCATAACAGACTGTTAACTGTAGAGAACAAACTGAGGGTTGATGGCGGGAGGTGGGTGGGGGATGGGTGAGATGGGGGATGGGTGAGGAGGGCACTGGTTGGAATAGCACTGGGTGTTTATGGAAGTGATGAATCATTAAATTCGACTCCTGAAATCAATACTACACTATATGTTAACTAACTTGAATTTAAATTTAAAAAAAATAAAAATAAAATAAAATTTTTTAAAAAACACATCTAAAAAAAATGTGTTGGCAGAAATGAACTACTGGGACTTCATCAAGATAAAAAGCTTTTGCACAGCGAGGGAAACAGTCAACAAAACCAAAAGACAACCAACAGAGATGGAGAAGTACATTTGCAAATAACATATCAGATAAAGGGCTACTATCCAAAATCTATAAAGAATTTATCAAACTCAACACCCAAAGAAAAAATAATCCAATCAAGAAATGGGCAGAAGACATAACAGACATTTCTGCAAAGAAGACATCCAAATGGCCAACAGACCCATGAAAAAGTGCTCAACATCACTCGGCATCAGGGAAATGCAAATCAAAACCACAATGAGATACCACCTCACACCAGTCAGAATGGCTAAAATTAACAAGTCAGGAGACGGCAGATGGTGGTGAGGATGTGAAGAAAGGGGAACCCTCCTACACTCTTGGTGGGAATGCAAGCTGGTGCAGCCACTCTGGAAAACAGTATGGATTTTCCTCAAAAAGTTGAAAATAGAGCTACCCTATGACCCAGCAATCGCACTACTGGGTATTTACCCCAAAGATACAAATGTAGTGATTTAAACGGGCACATGCACCCAAATGTTTATAGCAGCATTGTCCACAATAGCCAAACTATGGAAAGAGCCGAGATAACCATCAACAGATGAATGGATAAAGAAGATGTGGTATATATATACAATGGAATATTATGCAACCACCAAAACCATCAAAAACCCAAATATTTCTATTTGGGTTTTTATCCAACAACATGGATAGAACTAGAGGCTACTATGCTAAGTGAAATAAGTCAGTCAGAGAAAGACAATTATATGATCTCACTGATATGAGGAATTTGAGAAACAAGATAGAGGATCATAGGGGAAGGGAGGGAAAAATGAAACAAGATGAAGCCAGAGAGGGAGACGAATGCTAAGAGACTCTTAATCTCAAGAAGCAAACTGAGGGTTCCTGGAAGGGAGAGGGGTAGGAGAGATGGAGTGGCTAGATGATGGACATTGGGGAGGTTATGGGCTATGGTGAGCGCTGTGAATTGTGCAAGACTGATGAATCACAGACCTGTACCTCTGAAACAAATAATACATTATCTATTAATAAAAACAAAACAAAACAAAACAAACAAACAAACAAATGCGTTGGCATTCTCTCCCCATGTCCAGCTCTTGATGTCCCGTTCAGTTGTCTTTGTCTTGGTTTTAGTATCATCTAGGTCCCTGGAGAGTCTACCTCTTCAGGGCTCCTCCTTGTAGCCAGCCTGCCGGGAAGACACAAGCACAAGGAACTGCTGGGACTTCCAACCTGTAGGCCTCCTGCTCTTGTGTCCCCACGCTGAGCAGCGGTAAAGACAGACAGTCAGACCCATGGAATCAACACATGGCCCATTTCACATGGTTCCTGACCAGCGGCAGAGAAAATGTAGCCGGTCTGCATGTGGTCAGGCAGGCAGATTGATGATGATTTTTTGAAGGCCCCTGAAGAAGAAATAAAAGATTAAGTTAAAGGTCCCAGAGCAGCCTTGGCTAACAATTACAGGAACTGACAAAGGGCTGTATACACAATACCACGTGGGAGATAATTTTTGGAAGATTTAAGGGATTTTCAAGGGCAATTTTTATTTGACTTTCTATTTTCACTCTGACTTTTGAACAAGACATGACTCCATGACTGTTGGGGACAACCGAAACTAATTTGGTGGCTTTTCTAACATAGGTCATGTTCTCTCGGTAACCTCCAGGAAGGGAGAAATGATAAAGGTCATTCATCCCCTTCCTCCAACTTCTCCATGTGATTGCATGTAACAACAAAAACAAGTCTTCCGGGGCGCCTGGGTGGCTCAGTGGGTTAAAGCCTCTGCCTTCAACTCTGGTCATGATCCCAGGGTCCTGGGATCGAGGCCCGAATCGGGCTCTCTGCTCAGCAGGGAGTCTGCTTCCTCCTCTCTCCCTGCCTGCCTCTCTGCCTGCTTGTGATCTCTATCTGTCAAATAAATACAATCTTAAAAAAACCCCAAAAAACAAAGAACAAGTCTTCCGCCAAATTCTGCTAAGGGCACACCTGCATAAAAGCAGTCTAGGTAACCAGTTCTTGTAGAGTCAGGGATGGGAGAATCGGCCAGTGTTCTGTGTGTCCAGCAAAAGAGCCCTCCATGACATGGGAGAACCCAGGACCAAATAGAACTCAAGACTTAGGCTGTACTCCTGAGGGGTAAGCCTGGTCTTGCAATGGTGGTGGATCTCCTAAGCTAACCACAGTGAGCAACGTTCACTGACCCAAGAAAAAGTTAAAACTTTCTTCTAACAGCCAGCCCTGGAGTGTGGATTCCTAGTTAGACTGCTTGCATTGTGAGGTGCCGACAAAGGTCGGCTTACACATGGAAACAGCCAAAACATCCACCGACAGGGGATTGCTTTCACAACATTGGGCACAATCCTATAATGAAACCCTCTGCTACTGAAATAAAAAAATAAGGAAACTCTCTGGGAATTGGGGAAGCAAAGCTTCCAGGATGGAGGAATCAGTGGAGAGAGCAACATGCAGATGCACTAGTGGATAATAACCTCCATTTAGTGCACATGGACGTGGAGTGAAATAAGAGCTAATATTTGTACTTGCTTATAATGGCAAAAAGAGTCTCTGGAAGGATCCCCCAGGAACTAATGAGTTACCTCTGGGGATAGGGGTGGGAAACAGGTTTGGAAATGCGGCCAGTAGGCATAGGTGGGAAGCAAGACTTTCCACTGTAATATATTTTATACTGTTTTGATTTTTAACTATGTCAATGTATTACCTCTTCTAAGCAAATAAATATATGACTTAATTTTCACATGCATACATCATACTGTTTCTACCAAAGTATTTTAAAGTAAATTCTGGCACAGGCAATGCGACAGTGGCCATCCGTCCTGGTGTCTCTTTAAGGCGGTGCTTCTCCAGCTAGGGGGCCAGGCACACAAAAACCACAGGACAAGTATCTTGCTGGAAGATCTAGAAGGAAAACAGACGCAGAGGTATTCTGGAATAGAAGGTAGCTCTGCAGGGAACCTCCTGGCTTGCTGCGTATAATCAACTATTGGGCTTCAGTTCTGTGGGGTGATGTGAACAGTAATCGGGGGATCTCTGTGCCCAGCATGGTGTTAGGGTCTGCCCTTGGGAGTTTTCAGCTGTCTGGGGCTTTGAGACTTTCTAAAGCAAATTTCATTTGGTTTCCCCAATGCCTCTGAGAAGTAGTAAATACTATACTTGTTTGACGCAGGAAGAAATAGGGCTCAAAGGCTATGAGATTGGATGAAAGTAATTCGACTACAGTACCTCTCAGATCAGGACTTTTATTCTGACACATGAACCATGGCTCTGCCCTGTTAGGAATTTTACGTATATCTGGATTTTGTCATTTAGGACAAGAGCTATCATTGTCTTGCACTGGGCCTCTGTATTTTGTTTTGTTTTGTTTTTATTTATGTAGTCTATTTTCCTGAGGGTTTCTCCAGGAATGTGTACATGCACACACCAAAGAAGGTCCGGGGACAATGAGAGGACGTAAAAGAACTTGAGGCCATGAGGCTTCCACCCCTGCAGCCGAAGGGTCACTAAAATGGCCTTGACCTTTCTGACGACCATTGCTGAAAGGGAATGCCAGCTACCCGTCCCAGGCTCGGCACCTGGAGGAATGCTGGCAGGCCGTGCAGACCTGTGACAGCCCAAAGACCTAACATCTCTGTCCACAAGTAGAGAGAGAAAACAGAAGTCTGGAAGTGGAGAGGTTCTTCCTTACCCTTGGTCATTCTTATATGAGAAACTCCAGACCTGCTTCCTGGACAGGCTGAGGTATGGGCTGATCTGTGATCACTCACTGCTCCTTATCAGTGTTTCTGACTATGACTCAACCACTGCCAACACTCAGTGCAGAGAGGTTGTCGCCCTGCAAAGGGCAGGGCTAACTAGGGCCACCTCACGGTGCCATTTGCTCTCTGATCTCAATGGCATATTCCTTGATGCTCGTGTAGGAACTAGGACGTGGCATTTCCTCACGTGATTCTGACAGGGGAAGACAGGGGAACGTCAATGCCTTCACTGTAGGAGAAACAAGACCTAGAACAGAGGGTGGAACCAGGCCTCAAATCTGAGTCAGGAAATGCTTGTCTTCCAGCCACGACAAGTGCCAGTGCAAAGAGTCTTGGGATCAGGAGCTGCCTGTGCTCCTGGCCACAAGAGACTGTTCTGGTCTGCTGCTGTGTCTCCAGTGCCAGCCAGAGTGGCAACCTTGGCAGTCACACCGTCATGTGCTCAGAAAGGCCCACACTTGGTTTAATGTTCTGCTGTCACCACCTGGAAATCCCTGATAAATTTTGCCTTTAAAAAAAAAAAAGAAAGAAAATGTATTGTGGTAAGATACACAGAATATAAACTTTGCCATTTTTAAGTGTATAGTTGGTATCATTAAGTACATTCTCAGTGTTACATGGCTATCCTCACTATGCATTTCCCGAATGTTCTCATCGCCCCAACCAGAAGCTCTGAACCCTGTCTCTCCCCATCCCCCTCCCAGCCCTCAGCCTCTAGGCATCCCTATTCCACCTCTGTCTCTATAAATGTTACTATACTAGGAACCTCACATGAGTGGAATCATTCAGGATTTGTCCTTTTGTGTCTGGCTTATTTCACTCCAAATAATCTCTTCAAGTTTCATCCATGTTGTAGCGTGTGTCAGAATGTCCTTCCTTTCTAAGCCAGAATCCTCTTCTGTTGCGTGACTTACCGTATGTCATTTCTCCAGCAGACGTGTGGGTTGCCATTTTGGTTTTGGCTATTGGGCACAACGTCGCTATAAACAGCAGCCTATACGTTGGTTTTCGTTTCTTACTGTTTTAAAAATGGAAGATACTCTAATAAATGTGGAGTGTGGTAGGTTCAAAACCTTCAAAACCCAAAGCCAGTGGGAAGAAAATAGCAAGGATCGTGGGTGGTTAAAATATAGGGAAACTTGCTCAAGGGCAAGTTGTTTCCTGGTTGACTTTCTTCCTTGTTCATTTGCGTCAAGCTGTTTGTCCTTAACCAGGGGTCAGACACCTTGTTGGTTAAATAATAGCTTTGGGTAGGGGGAAACAAACATTAAATTAAATCTACTGACTGTAAATGGATCCCAATTTCAGAAATGCTTCACATGGATAATTATGAAAGCTGGAGGACATTCACCACACTGTGCTTTAACGTCTGAAATTTTAATAAGAAAATAAGAAATGATTTGGAAAATTTAAAAAGTGTATCTTGAAGGAGACCAAAGAGGGTCCATCCTATTTCCCGACTCAGACCACCATTCCTGACGAGTTGGAAGTGTGAGACCTGGTTCCCGTCCGTGGGTCCTGTCTGTGCTGGGTCCCCCCGGAAGGCCTCCCGGGGGCCAGAAGGTTTGTAAGCAAGTTGCCATGGAATTATTCAGCTCCTCTCCACGGCTGGCCCCATACACTGAGCTGAACTGAATTCCAGTGCAATTAGCCTCCTGGATGGAGAAGCAAGAGGAGGAGGGGGAGCCCCCCCCCAGCTTTGCTCTTGGGAAGGGATTCTGTCTCCTGCCACCCCAGGAGGGCCGGGAAGGGTGGAGCTGCCTGGGAGAGGGGGCCCCACACTGTAAACTGATGCTTCCTTCAATCCCCAGCCCCCACCCTTCCTTATATTCGGAATTGTAACAAAAGAAGGAACATTAAACCAGATAGTAATACTCTGCCAGCTTTCTTGTGGTCCGGGAACATCTGCTTGAGAAACTACACATTGTGGGGTGAGTCACTGGGGTCCGGCCTGCTCATTGGCTGAGACAATCTCCTGATGCTGGAGGAAAAACTCGTCTTTCTCCCATTGGAAGGGAACAAACCCAGGGTGTCCTGCAACTGCGTGGCTCGGGTGATGGTATCGTCCACTGCTCCCACTGCTGCCTCTCCGCGTCTCTCCAGCCCCTGACTGTGTGCACGGCCTCCTGAGATCGCTAAGTTTGGAAAAGGCTGGGAAAACAAGAGACGTAGTTGTGATTGAAAACCTGTGATGGCTTCTTAATCCTGCAATAAAAATCCCACTTTCCAAGGGAGCAGCAGCCCGTTCCTGGTTTGGATCTGAGGACACGGGGCTGGCAGGCGGCTCCCCAAGCAGCTCAGCGAGGGCAGGGCTCCAAGACTGGAGTGTGGCTTATTGTGGGAAAGGCAGTGCCGGGCCCTGAGCCGCGTGGCCCTGGGCAGGACACTTCCTCTCTTGGTCCTCAGTGTCCCCATTGGTGAAATGCCTGACTCTGAAGAACTCATCCAGGCGAGAATTTTGGGGAGACAAAGCCAAGACATCGCTGGCACTCTCTCTTCAACCTCTACAAGAACTGCCCCATTCTCTCAGGGAAAAAAAAAAGGGGGGGGGGTGGGAGGAACAAAATGACCCATGGTCATGGAATGGGTCTTTGCTGGTCTGTATCAGGCAGGAACCCTGGCAGAAAGGAACAGCCCTGCGCTGCCCTCTCTCTGCCCTGACCAGCAGTCTTCCAACCTCTCACTTCACATTCTGGCAAAATAGAGTGGGTCGGAGCTTTAGGGGTTCTGAGTTCAGCCCTGGCCGTTGCTGTGCTCAGTCCCCAAGTCTGTCTGAACCCGTGTTCTCACCTGTGAAATGCTGGTGTGTGTGGGGGACGGTGGGGGGGGTGATGAGGGCAGGGGAGGTGGGGCAGAGCGGAGCATTCCTGTGCTAATGGTATTGTGAGAATCAAATATGAAAGCGCTTTTAAAAGGATAAAGTTCCACTCCTGTTTAAAGGATTATTATTTACTTAATTCCTTGAAAGAAGATCACAGTGAGAACTTTCTCTGTTGGGGTTGGGGGGGTGGAGTTTTTCGGGGATAATCTCGACATCATCTGGTGGGACATTTACACCTGGCCTAGCTAGTCAAAACCTTTCCAGGTCAGCTGGATCTTGCTCTTTGCTCAGAATATGGCAGTCTCACAGCTGTCTCAGCTCAAAACTGCCAATGCCAAACTCAAATTTTTACACACCCAACTTCTTAAAATATAACCCAAATAAATAAATTTTTAGCTACTTAGGGCCTACCTATTTTTCATACTCCATGAAACTGCACCCAATGTCTACTCACCACAAATAAGACAAATCCTGTGAAAGATCACCACATCGAGGCTGCCTTCTGGAACTCTCTGACCGGGAGACCACCCCCATTCTTGCCACCTGGGTACATAAGTGTCCTTTCTGCCCCCAGGAGTTTGCACGATCTGGTGACCCTCTTGTGGTTGGCTTCGTGCCTCTGTCTCTGGAAGGTCTTTTGCTGGGATAACCTTTCCTTCTGCTTCCGCATTGTCCGTCCGAGGGCCCTCCAGTGAGGCTTGCTGCGTGTCACTGCTCTGTGGTCCTGTGTCTTCCTTGACCATCCCTGAATTCCTCAGACTTACCACTCACTCAGCCTGTTCCTGAGTCAGAAAACCTCAGACATTTTTCCAGCAGCTCAGCTTCAACGTTTGTGCAAACATCAGCAAACCTCCTTAGTCTGGAAATTCTCCGCTTGGAGCCATGCTCCTCCTCAGTGCTCAGGGCCTTCCGAACTGGCAGCAGCTCCTGAGAAACCAGGGGGCAACACCCCAAACCCAACCCAAACGTCTGGGCTTCAGGCATGCCATGAGACCTGTGATCAGACCCGTGTGCCTGGAGGTGGGCACGACCGCGCTCTGGACAGGGATGGGGTTGGATGGGAACCTGACAGGTAATTTACCCAAAAGACATGACTGAAGAAGGGGGAGCTGGAGCTGGAGGGCGCCAGAGAGAATAAGAACAGCTTCATTTCACAGAAAAGGAAATTGAGGTCTGGGAAGTTGTGTGAGTGACTTGCGTGGCTCACAAACTAATTTCTGGCAGAATGGGGGTGCAGAATCCACGGCTTTTCAACCACATGCAGCTGAATCTTGCACAGAGCCAGGCTGTACCTGTGGGCATGACGTGCCAGGAGAAGGGTGCCTGCAGACAGGCCGTTACCTTCATCTTACAGCTCTAACATCTGAGCATCTCCTTCCCCAGCCCCCGCGACCGGTTCGGGGCGAGAAGCATGCCGGCAGAGCCTACTGTCATCAACATCACTTTTGCTGGAACAGTGGGAAGAGTGCGTGTGTTCTCCTAGCTAGCCACAAACCTGGACAGCATGGGCAAGACCTGCCATCAGCCAACCCTTCTCTCACACACAGACAGCAAAGCAATTCCATCCAGAGAACAAGAGGTAGAGACTGAATCCTGGGGATATTGTTTGCGCACCCGGATGGAGCTTCACCTGAAGTCCTCCTGGGCTCTTTGGTCAAGAAAGACCTGGAGTAACTCTTTCCCACATAACACATTTGAGTCAGCTCTTCTACCCTTCTGAGCTCACACTGGGGTGTCAAATTGGCCATCTCCTTGCAGTTATTTTCTGCAAATATTCTTTGGCCATGGTCCTTCTGAGCACAGTACTCATGCTGGTGCATCTCCTGCCAGAGCCCACCTGAGATGTTCCCAACGCTCAGCTTAGCGCCACAGACGTTTACTGGACTTTCACTGTCCGCCGGGCTGTGTTGTTATGCTTTGGGAGAGAAACAAAGATTAGAATACAGTTAGTGCTTTCAAGAAATTTATATATTCATGGGACGCCTGAGTGGCCCAGTCGGTTAGCACCTGCCTTCCGCTCATGTTGTGATCCCAGCATCCTGGGATTGAGCCCCACATTGGGCTACTTACTCAGCGGGACGCCTGCTTCTCCCTCTCCCTTTGCCTGTCGCTCCCCCTGCTTGTGTTCTCTCTCTTGCTATCTCTGTCAAATAAATAAATAAAATCTTTAAAAAAAAAGAAATGTATAGATTTGGAACTTGTTATTAAGTGAACCACAACACACAGTACTATGTGCACTTAGCCTAAGTCCACGCAAAGCCCAGGTAGAGCATCTAGAGAGAAGGAACTCTGTGTGGGAGGTGGAGGGGGCTATACGAACCGGACTCTGAATGAGGCGATGTCCTTGCGGTGTGGACAGTTGTTCCCCAAAATCAGTTGGCCCTGCAGTGAGGAACTGTAGGTCGCTAGCCCTCATCCTAATGGGCTAGTTCTTTCCAGTGAATGATGCCTTCTGTAGAGAAACTGACACCAAGTTCCTCGGGACTGAGCTAAGGGCCATTTGGCCATGTGAACCACTCCGGGGCTTTCAGGTTGGAGAAGAGATAAATACATTCAAATGTATATTTCGGGAGCTTGAAATTCATATTCGTTTACCTGAGGAATCATCCGTGGAAAATAAGAAAAGAAGAGAAAAGGAAATAAGAAAGCATTGCATTTATTTGAGAGGTCTTAGAAACTGAGACAGGACCAAGTACAGGTAGACTTTACTGGATCTTTTCTTTCTAAGGCCCTGGTGAGCTGCCTCCCCTTCCCTCCTGCCATACCTCCTGCTTCCCTGACCCAGACACATGTGAAGCTTGAGCGGTACTGAACTGCTTCCTGCTTCCAGAAAACACTGATTCCCTTACCTCCACATTGTCCTCTTCCGGGAATGCCTCCTTCTTGGTGACCAGCGTGGGAACTTCTCATTTACTCCCCACCTAGAACCTTCCCACCCCTTCCTGAGACACCTATGTATTCCTTCTCCCCTATTCCCACAACCCACTATACACCCTCTGTGGGGAAAAGGGAAGAAGGGTTGAGACCCTCCAAATCAGGAAGGTGTGAAACTGAGAACATCGCAAGCTCCACAGGGCCGGGATATCTTAGTCAGACAGAACCCGTCTTTGCTCCCCCGCCACTGAGCATCAGCGCTGTCACCCACCCAGGGCTCTACTTAGAATGACATCACCTGTGCCCTGAGATGATGTCAAGGCCCTTCTGGCTTAGGACTTAGCTCAGCTGGACAACCCCTGCCTAACTGCTGAAACCATCCCTAAGCCACCTGTTACCGCAACATCATAGTCATCATTAGATCATGTTATTGGCATCAGGAATGTTCCCCTCTGGATTACAAGATCCTTAGGAGGGGGACTGTGTGTTTTCATCTTTCTGTCCTTGAAACACAGCACAGAACTTAGCTTATAGGCAGCATTCAATACATGAACTAAGAATGAGTCAGTCAGTGAATAACACAGAAATGAATGAATGAGTCTCTCCCGTGGATGGAGACTGGTGATAAAAAGAAGAACAATAGGTCCCAATCAGCCTCACAATGGTTTTTCAAAGCCTTATCTTCCTGACCTGAAAAAATAAGGAGAGTGCACACCCATAGCCATGCTTCAAAATAGCCATTCTAAGAGCACCTAACTTTCTTAGAATGTCAAGTTTCCCCAAGGAAATCTGCGCCTCTTGAAAACCTTTTAGTCTGAGGATTCCTGTCAGAATCCTGCACAGTCTAGAGGATCAAGTGCCGACCCCCCAAACCTTCTTAACGCAAAGGCTCTTTGCATTGGGGGACCCACGCTAGTTAGGGAAGAACTGGACACTCCATCCAGTTCTCTTTCTAGAAGACCACATTGCCCCATTACACTGACGATACCTAGAGGACAGCAGACGTTTGAAATATGCCAAGCAACTCCATAGACATGGGTGCCATTGCCAGCCACAGAGGAGACCGTAACTAGAGGGGATAAGGGAAGTCGGTTGAGCTCCCTGGAGATATAAAACCAAGAGACAGACTACTGGGGCTTCTTGGAACCTGTTTGGGGTGAGAAGTCAGAGAAAGTAAAAAATGAAAATGAAAGAAGAGAAGAGTTTGAAGAGAGGTTATTACTAGAATCTAGCCAGTTGGTTTCCTGCTTGGTTTCCTGCCAGCAGCCATGGCCACGAAGTGGCTGTTGGCTGAGGAGGCTTGCTTGGGGGAGCACAGGGGGATGGGAGGTTGGGCTTGTAGGGCTTGGGGTCATTGCTTTCAAAGTTAAGAGGGCAGGAGGCTATTTCTCCTCGATGTGAACTCCTAAGTCCATTGGACCCTGTTGAAGAACTGGTGGAGGAGGAAGGTGGGCTGCCCTGGAAAGATTCTAACATATGGCAGTGTGCGACAGATGCAGAGTAAGTTTCAGCATCCAAGAGGCCTGCTTTTCCACCTCATGATTGAGACCAGGAGCTGGTCTCAAGAATGCAGAGAACCAGAGAAAAATTTAGTGTCAGATGTTCACTCCAGAAATGGAGGAGTTTAGTTTTCCTGGTTCTGTGACCCCAAGAGATTTTGGTTACAGCGGTATTTTTGAAGGCATGTTTCTGTAGTTAGATGTTAGAATTCCAAGTGCAGAGGTTAAGCATATTTCTTGCAGGCTGCATGTGGCAGACACTATTAATTGGCCATCCCTCAAGGCTCTCCAACCCCCTTTTCCCTTTGTTCTTTCTTGTAGGTGTGGGGGCACATGACCCTGTTCTAGCCCATGAGATATATATGGAAGCCTACAAAGGTAGAAGCTGAGGGGTTCTGAGGAAGCTCAGGATTCTATGATAAACAAAACAAAGAGTCAACCTGGGCTTTTCCCTTCCTCCTTCCTCTCCCTGCTGTAAATACAGATGTGATGGCGAGAGCTGCAGCAGCTAGCATGTAATTGTGAGGGGAGATCAAGAAAATGGCAGTGACATCTGCTCTGGCGTGACCAGTCCACTGAACCGAGGTCACAACCACCTCTCTCCAGGCTTCTTATTTAGAAGAAAAAAAAAAAAAAAAGGCAAAGCCCTGTATTTGAGTTTTCTGCTTTCCTAACGGACCCCCAGGACTTCTCAGTGCAGTTCATATGCCAGTGTGCATTGCAAATCTCCAAGAAGGGAGGAGCACAGGCAGTAATTCCAAATGTATTTAACTGAAGTATTATTTTTTAAAAAAATAATTTTGGTGTGGGACTAGTATTTCTTATTTTTAAAGATTTTATTTATTTATTGGACAGAGTGTGAGAGAGAGGGATCACACGTAGGGGGAGAAGCAGACTTCCCACTGAGCAGGGAGCCCGATGTGGGACTCGATCCCACAACCCCGGACCCCAGGATCATGACCTGAGCTGAAGGCAGCCGCTTAACTGACAGAGCCGCCCAGGCATCCTGGGAGTAGTGTGTCAGGTGTACTCTTTGGGAAACTTTGGGCTCGGCCTGGTGTGACAGACAGACCTGGTGTGATTACAGGCCTGGTGTGACAGACAGACCCTAGGGTCCCTGCGTGTTCATGTCCAGCTTCATCCCCTCCCTTTGGGAGTGGGTGCCACCTGTGACTTGCCTCTAACCAGTAGTCTATGGCAAGTGACGCTCCCACGATGATGTGACAATTACGTAGAGAGGAAGTGTAATTTCTGCTCTCCCTGGAAATCTCACAGGAAGGCCTGTATTTCGAACGTCAAATGAGGACAGAGAAGGATGACAGATAACCAAAACAGCAGGGAACCGGCTTCTCCACTCTGCAGGGTAAAATCTAGTCTTTAAGAACATTGTCTGTACCCTGTAGTGAGAGGACAACCAGTTTGTCTCTCTCCAACCAGAGGAAACATGGAATGAACTGTCCATTTGAGGCGACTTGGCGTTTCTAATGACTCGAAGGTCAGAACAGCATGTGCTTGGAGCTGTTCCATTTGAGGGTTTCTATTTTCACTTTGCTTGCTAGATTAGAACATCTTATTGGAAGAAAAAGTCCTCACAGAGGGACGCCTGGGTGGCTCAGTTGGTTACGCATCTGCCTTCAGCTCAGGCCCTGATCCCAGAGACCCAGGACTGAGCCCTGTGTGGGCCTCCCTGCTCGGTGGGGAGTCTGCTGCTCCCACTGCTTCTCACCCCGCTCATGCTCTCTTTCTCTCAAATAAAGAGATAAAATCTTTAAAAGAAAGAAAAAGGAAATAGCCTCACAGAAAAGTAGGTGAGACCAGGGGAGAGCCCTGGCTTTATCAACCGTAGACCCTGTATGACAGAACCAGCCTACAAGCTGGAGTTTTATCCTGAGAGCTGGCCCTTTCCCAGGTGTGTTTGTTTTCTTGGTAACAGTTAGCATAAATGCAGCATTTATTTTTTTTAAGATTTTATTTGAGAGAGAGAGAGGAGCAGAAAGACAAGCAAACTCTGCACTGAGCAGGGAGCACAACGTGGGGCTCAATCCCAGTACCCTGAAATCATGACCTGAGCCAAAATCGCGTCAGATGCTTGGGACGCCTGGGTGGCTCAGTCGGTTAAGCAGCTGCCTTTGGCTCAGGTTGTGATCCCAGTGTTTTGGGACCAAGTCCAGCATCGGGCTCCTTACTCCACGGGGAGCCTGCTTCTCACTCTGCCTCTGCCTGCCACTCTGCCTGCTTGTGCTCTCTCACTCTAACAAATAAATAAACAAATAAATAAAATCTTTAAAAAAAGTCAGACGCTTAACCGACTGAGTCACTCAGGTGCCCCATGAACACTGCATTTAAAATGACATGCACATTTATGATCTCACAGCTTCCATGGGTGAGAAATCAGTACAGCGCGGCACGTGAGTGGCTCAGTCAGTTCAGCATCTGCCTTGGGCTCAGGTCATGATCCCAGGGTCCAGGGATTGAGCCCCGCATCAGGCTCCCTGCTTGCAGAAAGTCTGCTTCTCCTTCACCCACTCCCCCTGCTTGTTCCCTCTCTCATTGTGTCTCTCTCTGTCAAATAAATAAACTCTTAGAAAGAAAGAAAAAAAGAAAGAAAGAAAAAAAAAGATCCATACAGTTTAGCTGTTCTGCTCTGGGTCGGTGTCCTATGGCAGTAATTAAGTCAGTGGGACGGCTGGCTATGTTTCACCTGCGGACTGGGGTCCTCTTCCAAGCCCATGTGGTTGTTGGCAGAATCCAGTTCCCAGGGCTTGTGGGACGGTGGCCCTCAGCTCCTAGGGCCACCATAGTTCCGGCCATGTGACCCTCTCCATAGGTGCTTCACAAACGGCAGCTTACTTATTCAAGAAGAGCAGGAGACTCTATCCGCTCCTTGTGGTTCAGTCAAGAGACGTTCATGGAGCACGGTCCACGTGGCAATTCGTTCTGGCTCCTCAGGTTAGTCCTAGAGGAACAGAGCCTTCCTGCTTGTGAGTTTCTCTTCCTTGCCTTCCTCAGACAGCGGGATCCCCCATAAACCATTTCTATACTATTATGGACATTTCTGGGCTCTGCCATCACCATGAGGGAGTTTCTCTGACGTCATCCAAGACATTGTGGGTATTTTAAGTTTCAAGATCATTTTACATTCTTCAAGCATAGGAGTAGCTCCAATTAATAATGTCCAATAGCAAGGTAGTAAGCGTCTCTCAAATTGAAATTCCTGAGGCACCTGGGTGGCTCAGTGGGTTAAAGCCTCTGCCTTGGGCTCAGGTCATGATCTCAGGGTCCTGGGATCTAGCTCTCTTCCGGAGCTCTGCTCAGCGGGGAGCCTGCTCCCCCCCACCCACCGCCAACCGCCCCCACCTGCCTCTCTGCCTACTTGTGATCTCTCTCTTCCGGAACCACTCCTGGAATTTCCATGTGTTCAACAATCCAGAATCTCTCTGGACTACTTCATGATGAGGCATGATTGATTAAATCATTCCCCACTGGTGACTAAATTTAACCTCTAGTCCCTTTTAGAATCTCTAAAACAAAGTTTTATTTGAGCTGGAGTAAGGTCAGCTGCCTGTGGGAAACAGGTCCTTCGCAGGGAAGAAAGTGCTCGGGGAAGGAACAGTTTTTTACAGAGTTAAATACTTCTTCCTTCTTGTAAAAACTCAAAAGATTGTAGATTAGCATATCATAAAGGAATGCAGAGAGTGGGAGCATTGATTTATATCTCAAGGACGAGGCGGGTTTCCCTCAGGCTACATACGCCATCACAAGGTGGTTGTACAATGCTTGTGTGGGGCCATAAATCAGGCTTTGGGCTTGAGCAAAGTTTATATACAATTGGGTTGACTTAGAAAGAAATCTAAAATGGCTTCCCTTGAGCAAGCCTTTAGAGAGTTCTTCTGTCATCATAATCAGGAAGCCAAAGATTTAAATCGTGCCCGTGGTTGGGGCCACATTTTATGCAGGTCTTTATTCTTCATATTGAGACCTGGTCACTACATGTTGCCAAGTGGAAAACGGCATGGTCCTACTTACCTCAGACTGCATGTTGTTCATCTATGACGGCATATGGTCTAAGTTATGCCTGAAGAACTTAGAGACAGAGAGAAGGGTTAGAAAGATGGTCACTGTAGCTCCTTCTGGATGGTGGGATTTGGGGTTATCTTGTTCTCACTTATGAAGTCTGAGTGATCAGCCTGTCCTCACCCCATCCGCACACAGCTCCCTGACAATAGCCCCTGGTCCTGCTCTCCTTCAGCTACCTGGCTGACCTGGTTTATGGGGGTATAGCCACATTAGGAAAGAAGGCCATTCAAAGGAGCACAATGGAGATTTTTGCCTATGGAAAGGAAAAGAAGAAAGTCATTCATTTTATTTATTTTTTTAAAGATTGTAGTTATTTATTTGACAGACAGAGATCAGAAGTAGGCAGAGAGGCAGGCAGCGAGAGAGAGAGAGAGAGAGAGAGAGAGGAAAGCAGGCTCCCTTGCTGAGCAGAGAGCCCGATGTGGGGCTCGATCCCAGGACCCTGAGACCATGACCTGAGCTGAAGGCAGAGGCTTTAACCCACTGAGCCACTCAGGTGCCCCAAAAGTCATTCATTTTAATACCAAAGAACCACTACCTTGGAAACTATGAGAAACTCCCTGGACTAGACTACTCTAAGAAGACCAAAGTTAGTCACTTATGTGGATTTTCAATATCTTTTTTTTTTCCTTTTCTTTCTTTCTGGAGCATGTATCCATACCTCCCACTCTCTTAGATTGTGCTTTCAGTCTTTTTTGTTTTTTGGGTTTTTTTTTTTCCCAGAATGAAAATTTTACATGTCCAACTCAACCAAACTATAGGAAGTGTTCTACAAAATGGTGTTTCCTTAGCACAGCACCCTCTACACCACCTGGACCAACCTGGAGGGGTTTGGTGCCCTTGCACATTTGGGAACAGGGAGAGTTTCTTCAACTTTCCATTCTGCTTTCTTGAAACAGCCGGGCTTCCTTAAACTGTGTCTCGATTGGAAAGCTTTATATAAAACAAAAATGAGATTTACTTCAGAATCAGTTTTATGATTTGTTTTCCCTGGACCCAATATTCACTACAAGGGGAAGACTAAAGAAGAAAAAAGAAAGAAAAAAAAAAAAGACATGTGAGTCTTGGGTTTTCTCTCAAGAGAGAAACAACTGATGTTCTAAGGCCTTTCTTCTGCTCAAGGGCTGCAAACCCTTAAGGATGTGGAAATCGGTGGGTGGGGACTCTAGTGAACTAGATCTTTTAAGGGGCAACCTTAGCGAAGAGTCAGGGTAACACCTAATCCCTGGGATTTGAAAGAAGGCTGAGATTAGATTTTCATGTCAAATCTCCTGATATGTAAATATGGGTAATTGATTAGAATATTTAAAAGCTATTGAATGAACCGAAGAAATAGAGCAGGATAAACCCTAGAGATCATTAAATCAATCATTTTGGAGATAGAAATTTGAGGGCAGAAGAAATGACTCACCCGGATGACACCAAGAGTCTATAGACCTACGGAATCATGGTGTACTTTCATCAACGGATGGCTCTTTCGAGTAACAAAAGCCTAGTTAGTTGGGTTAGTTCTTCTTCTCCTGCACCCGCCATGTTTTTTCTCCCTCCCCCTCTCCTCCCTCCTTTTTTTTCCATTCTTCTATCCATTCCTGCCTGAATCGACTTTTTCATTATTTTCTGGACAATTTTAAATTGAAATTCCTCTGATCCAGAAGACATTCAGGAGTGTTTTTAATTCTAAGTACTTAAGACTTGTGAAGGTATGTTTTCTTTCTTTTTTTTTTTTTTTTTAAAGATTTTATCCATTTGACAGACAGAGATCACAAGTAGGCAGAGAGGCAGGCAGAGAGAGGGGGAAGCAGGCTCTCTGCTGAGCAGAGAGCCCGATATGGGGCTCGATCCCAGGACCCTGGGACCATGACCTGAGCTGAAAGTAGAGGCTTTAACCCACTGAGCCACCCAGGTGCTCCTGAAGGTATGCTTTTTCATGTATTTTTAATTTTATTGTTCTAGGTTCAGGAAATTTGTCTTGTAAATCACCATTTTTTATATTTTGTGGAGGTTTTCTTTGGAGCCAAATATGTGATCAATTTTTATAAAGATGCCAAGGGCAAAATAAAATAATGTTTATTTTTCATTAGTGAGACACTGAATTCTATGTATGTACTAAATCAAGCTTGTGGATCATAATATTCAGATACTCTATGTCATTTATTTCTGTTTTACTTGATCTGTCAGATTCAGAAGAAGACATGTTAGAGTATTTCACTACATAAACGTGTGTACGTGTGTGTGCATGCTGTAAATTAAGTCCTTGTATTTTTAGTAGTTTTGTTTTATATATTTTGTAATTATACTGTTGTGAATATCAAAATTTATCACTAGTATGTTTTTATCCAACTGTACCTTTAACCATACTGTAGTATCTTTCATAATTCTGATGGATGTTTTTGACTTTAAATTCCACTTTGTCTAATGTTAATATCTGTTTTTTGAATGTATCTGTTAGATATCTTTGTCCACTTTATTTTCCTTAAATTTGCCATTATTTTAATATAAATGACTCACCTTATATTAAAAAATTTTTTAAGTACAGAAAAGGCAGCACCTGGGTGGCTCAGACGGTTAAGCATCTGCCTTCGGTTCAGGCCACAATCCCAGGGTCCTGGGATCGAGCCCTACATCAGGCTCCCTGCTCTTGGCTTCCTGCCCCAGGCAGGAAGCCTGGATCTCTCTCTCCCTCACCCCTGCTTGTGTTCCCTCTCTCACTGTGTCCCTCTCTGTCAAATTAAAAAAAAAAACTTCTTCAAAAATAAATAAATAAAAAATACAGTTCAGAAAAGTATGAAGAAGAAAGCAACAAATTACTAAAAATTCTACCTAAAAATAACTGATGATGAGCTTTGTTTGACATTATTTCAGACAGTTCCCTATGCAAATACAGAACGAAAGATTTAGAGAAAGACAGAGACTGAGAGACGAAGACAATCGTAAAAGGATGGTATCATTCTATATGTAACATGTTATTTGAAAGATAAATACAGCATTTAATTAATTTTATCTTTTGTATTTATTTTGATTTTTAGTTTAAATTCAATTAATTAACATATAATATTAGTTTCAAAAGTAGAGGTCAGGATTCATCACTCTTATACAATACCTAGTGCCCCTTATATCACGTGCCTTCCCTAAGGCGCACCACCCACTTACCCCATCCCCTCACTCCCTTCCTCTCCAGCAACCCTCGGTTTGTTTCCCATGATTAAGAGTCTCTTATGGTTTGTCTCCCTCTCTGATTTTGTCTTGTTTTATTTTTTCCTCTCTTCCCCTAAGATCCTCTGTTTTGTTTCTTAACTTCCACATATCAGCAAGATCATATGATGACTATCTTTCTCTGATTGACTTATTTCAGTCAGCATAATACCCTATAGTTTCATCTACATCATTGCAAATGGCAAAATTTCTTTTTCTTTTTTTTTCTTTTTTGGCTGAGTAGTGTTCTATTGTATATAGATACCACATCTTCTTTATCCATTCATCTGTCAATGGACATCTGGGCTTTTTCCATAGTTTGGCTATTGTGGACATTGCTGTTACAAACATTGGGGTGCAGGTGTCCCTTCAGATCATCACATTTGTATTTTGGGGGTCAATACCCAGAATGCAATTGCTGGGTCATAGGGTAGCTCTATTTTCAACTTTCTGAGGAACCTCCATACTGCTTTCCAGAGAGTGGCTATACCAGCTTTCATTCCCACCAACAGTGTAGGAGGGTTCCCCTTTCTCCACATTTTTGCCAATATCTGTCATTTCTTGATTTGTTGATTTAAGCCATTCTGACTGGTGTGAGGTGGTATCTCATTGCAATTTTGATTTGTATTTCCCTGATGATGAGTGATAATGAGCATTTTTTCATGCGTCTGTTGGCCATTTGGATGTCTTCTTTGGAGAAATATCTGTTCATGTCTTTTGCCCATTTCTTGATTGGATTCTTTCTTTTTTGGGTATTGATTTGATGGAAGGATAACTTCCAAACATAGAAAGAGTTTGGAAGTTATCCTTCCATTTCTATTTTTAAATTTCCTTGCTGATTATGAGTCTATTCAGGTTTTCTTTTTCTTCCTGGTTCAGTTTTGGTATTCATATGTTTCTAGGAATGCATCCATTTCTTCCAAATTACCTAATTTGTTACCATATAGTTGTTCATATGTTCTTTTTTTTTTTAAGATTTTATTTATTTTTTTATTTGACAGATCACAAGTAGGCAGAGAAGCAGGCGGAGAGAGATGAGGAAGCAGGCTCCCCACTGAGCAGAGAGCCCGATGTGGGGCTCGATCCCAAAACCCTGGGATCATGACCTGAGCTGAAGGCAGAGGCTTTAACCCACTGAGCCACCCAGGTACCCCACTCATATGTTCTTATAATTGTATTTCTTTAGTGGTGGTTATGATCTCTCCTCTTTCATTCATGATTTCATTTATTTGGGTCCCTTCTCTTTTCTTTTGGATAAGTCTGGCAGGGTTTATCAATCTTATTAATTCTTTAAAAGAAACAGCTCCTAGTTTCTTGATCTGTTCTACTGTTCTTTTGGTTTCTATTTCATTGATTTCTGCTCTAATCTTTATTATTTCTCTTTTCCTGTTGTGTTTCGGCTTTATTTGCTGTGCTTTCTCCAGCTTCTTTAGATGTAAGATTAGGTTGTACATTTGAGACCTTTCTTGTTTCTTGAGAAAGGCTTGTGGTGCTATATATTTCCCTCTTAGGATCACCTTTGTTGCACCCCAAAGGTTTTGAGCAGTTGTGTTTTCATTTTCATCTGTTTCCGTGAATTTTTAAATTCTTCTTTAATTTCCAGGTTGCCCCATTCATTCTTTAGTAGGATGCTCTTTGGCTTCCATGCATTTGGGTTCTTTCCAAATTTCCTCTTGTGATTGAGTTCCAGTTTCAAAGCACTGTGGTCTGAAAATATGCAGGAAATGATCCCAGTCTTTTGGTACCAGTTGAAACCTATTTGTGACCCAGTATGTAAACTATTCTGGAGAATGTTCCATGAGCACTCAAGAAGAATGTGTATTCTGTTGCTTTAAGATGGAATGTTCTGAATATATCTGTGAAGCCCATCTGGTCCGGTGTGTCATTCAAAGCCCTTATTTCCTTGTTGATCTTCTGCTTAGATGATCTGTCCATTGCAGTGAGGGGGGTATTAATGTCCTTTATTATTATTATATTATTATTGATGTATTTCTTTAATTTTGTTATTAATTGGCTTATATAATTGACTGCTCCCATGTTAGGGGCCAAAATATTTACAATTTTTAGATCTTTTTGTTGGACAGACCCCTTAATCATGATATAGTGTCATTCCTCATCTCTTAGCACAGTCTTTGGTTTATAATCTGATTTGTCTCATATAAGGATTGTCATCCCACATTTCTTTTGATGTCCATTAGCATGAAAAATTGTTTTCCACCCCTTCATTTTCAACCTGAAAGTGTCTTTGGATCTAAAACGAGTCTCTTGCAGGCAGCATATTGATGGGTCTTGCTTTTTTTAATCCAATCTGATACCCTGTGTCTTTTGATTGGAGCATTTAGCCCATTTAAATTCAGAGTAACTACTGAAAGATATGAATTTAGTGCCATGGTATTATCTATAAAATGACTGTTTCTGTATATTGTCTCTGATCCTTTCTGGTCTATGTAACTTTGGGGCTCTCTCTTTCCTTAAAGGATCCCTTTTAATATATATATTTTTTTTGTGGGGCTGGTTTGGTGAGGACAAATTCTTTTAGTTTCTGTTTGTCCTGGAAGCTTTTTATCACTTCTTCTATTTTGAATAAAAACCTAGCTGGATAAAGTATTCTTGGCTGCATATTTTTCTCATTAGGCACCCTAATACCGCATTTGATTTTAAATTAATTTAACAGAAACACACATGTAAATCAAACTTCTTTAGATAAGGAAAGTAAGTTCCTAAAGGAAGCAACTAAATGTAAGGGAGTTTAAGAAGTTGGAGTCATTGTGGGGTGTTTTTGTTTTTTGTTTTTTTGTAGTTGTTGTTGTTTGTTTGTTTTTTAATGTGAGTTTCTGTATAGACAGGAGTAGCTGATTACTCCTTGGAAAAGATAAAGGTTAATACAGATATATCCTCCATGCTGCCCTCTCCTTCCTCCCAGTGGTGATGATTATATTGCTGTAATTTTGTTGGATTTCACATTTGAATCCTGCAACTATAATTATCTCAGATGTTTAATAGCATTTTTAAATGTCAGTAGAATCTCTGCTTCCACCAGGCCCATCTCCATGGCTTTCTGGCTTCAGAAAAAGAGGCCTCTTTATTTCCACTGAACATTCAGTGAGCAAGATTTCACCAAGTAGCTTTTTCAAAAGGGCTCATAGATGCTGTATTTTCTGGGTCCTTTCATGTCTGAAACGTGAGATCCTGCCTTTCTACTTAAGCTCCAGCTTGGCTGGGTAGACCCTACTTGGATCGTACTCTCTTTTCCTTGTAGACATTTCTCTTTTGTTCTGGCACTCATTGCTGCTGGAAAGACATCTGAAACCTACCTTATTTTTCTTCTTGTATGTGAATTTCTTTTTGTCCTGAATGTGAAAAATATACATACTTTTTATATTCTAAGTTTAATAGTTTAGCCAGAATGTGTCTGAAGTTTTACTGCTATAGCTTTTTTCTATGAAATGACCTGTATTTTCAATCTTGCAGGTTTAGTCTTTATTCTCATGCTCATAGGAGTTCACATTTTAAATATAGCTCTCTCATCTGTTTGGAATTTATTGTGGTGTATGGTATGAGAGATGGGTCCATTGTTATCTTTTTCCTAACAACTATCCAGGTATAGTTCGGGGTATGGATTTGAATTTGAGGTATGGATGGAACATGCAGGTGAAGCTGCCTCTGGAATCAGGCTGGAGGGGGTCCAGGGTCCATTCCCCATTTGAGGGTCATAATAGTGATGTCCAAATGAGAGATGAATGGGATTGACAGGTGTCAAAAATCCAGAGGTCACTAATAAAACCCCACCCATCAATGACCACTACTTAGTTAAGAGTTTACTGTGCATATGAGAACAGTATACCCATGGGAATTTTTGAATTCAGAGATGACATGGTGCTGAGGGGCACGAGGTGAAAATGACAAAGCTATTTAACCTTTCCAATGACCGGTTATTACAGTGGGGGTTTCCAGATGGCAAGGGATTGGTTTAAAGTGGTTATCGCACATCATTTTTACAAAGAGGACATAAGTTTAGAGTTTTGTTTTGTTTTTGTTTTATGATTTTCTGGAAATTACAAGAAGTCACCAAAGTTTACTTTTGTTTGTTTTGCAGAATAAGCTAAATTAAATTTCACTTACATTGCTTAACTGGTTTCCTCCACTTGGGATTTTCAAGTCCACTCTCCATTTTGCGCTTAAGTTTAACAACTCTCCCCTCTGGTCAGTAGGCTGAAAATATGATCAATGAAGTATAGTGTTACTCTCGGTTACCCCTGTTGAAATCAAGCAGAAGAAATCTTCAGTTTGCTGTCTCTGCCAATGGAGTGGACAGGCTCTGGGTCACATAACCACTGTCCCCAACAGCTGCCTGGGCATCATGAATGTGGGGGGCCAGATCGTTGAGATCCTCCAGTTGTCTAATCCTGATGGATAGATCTAGTTGATGTGTGAGTAGCTGCAGAAAGGCATTTAAAACCCTTGAGAGAATACAGCATACTAGAGAGGTTAATAATGACAATTATAAGGACAGTAAAGCACAAGAATTAAAAAATTCCCCAGAGCAGGGGCACCTGGGTGGCTCAGTCAGTTAGGCATGTGCCTTTGGCTCAGGTTGTGATCCTGGGGGTCCCACATGGGAGGGGGTCTTTCTCTGCCCCTCCTCCCAGCTTGTGTTCTGTCTCTCCTGCTCTCTTTCTCTCTCTCAAATGAATAAATAAAATATTTAAAAAATAAAATAAAATTCCACAGAGCAGGGGCACCTGGGGAGACACAGTTGGCTGAGTCAGCAATTCTTGGTTTCAGCTCGGGTTCATGAGCTCAGGGTTGTGAGACCGAGGCCCCACATGGGGTTCTGAGCTCAGGGTGGATTCTGCTCCTGGGTGTCTTTCTCCCTTTCCCTCTGCCCCTCCCCACTACATTCTCTCTCCCTCTCAAATAAATAAAATAAAATCTTAAAAATAAAATAAAAAATAAAAATTCCCAGAGCTGAGATTCCCGGAAGCCAAGATTTAACTTATTAAATGAACCAAATGAGTTATAATCAGATTCAGGCTTTACCTTTCTAAGTCAGTCCACATTTCGGGGGATAGTGTTCAATCGTGTTTCATTTTTTTTTCTGAGTCAGTTACATAGGCCCCACATGTAGTACAAGCAATCATGGGTGTTCCTTGGGACAGACAGGAGGGACACAAGGGTGTTTTATTTCAGGAGGCAGTGTTGTAAGCGAGGCCACCTAATTCAGGTCTCTGCATGATGTGAGCAAGTTAGTAAGAGGCATTTCTATGGAAACAGAAGGAAAACAAAGGTTAGTCATTGGAGCAAATTATAAACATAGTTTCTGAGTTTGGAGAGCAGCCAGTTGAGAAAATTTCTAGATGTGAGTGGAAAGCATCTTTAAATGAAGGAACAGGGATGGCAGTTTCTATGTGATGGGCCTTCCTTGTCTGCATTTTGAACATCTCTGATGATCCCCTTGAATGTTCCAGTGAACTCCCTTAAATGGCCTGACATCATCTTTTGAGGGGGTTTCTCTGAAGCTTACAAGATGACAAAGCCTCAAAGACTGTGGCTAGGAGGAGAATCTGGTTTTCTACTGAAACACAATTTTTTATAGTCATCCCATTTTTACCAAAGATAATTGTAATTATAATGAAGCTAATTTGTTTGTCAAAATAAGTCTAATCTTAGTAAAATTGGCTTGATTGGGGTGCCTGGCTGGTTCAGTCGGTTAAGTGTCTGACTTTGGCTCTGGTCATGATCTTGGGGTCCCGGGATGGACCCCCATATTGGGCTCTGTGCTCAGTGGGGAACCTCCTCCCTCTCCCTCTGCCCCTCCCCCCACTTGTGTGCGTGATCTCTCTGTCTCAAATAAATAAAATCTTGGAATAAAATAAAATTGGTTTGATCATTTATACAATTGTAGTAAGAATAATGATTCTATGTATATTCTCAAAATACGACATTCTAGCCAGAGCTCTGGCGATATCCAAGGGGCTTTATTGGTTCCATCAAGTCAACCTTAGTTTTTCAAAACTCCCTGGTAATTAGGAATCTCAGATTCCGTCTTTAAAAGTTTGTTTAGGCTGGGGCACCTGGGTGGCTCAGTCGGTGAAGCATCAGCCTTTGGCTTAGGTCATCTAGGATTGAGCCCTGCATCACGCTCCCTGCTCAGCTGGGAACCTGCTTCTCCCTCTCCCTCTGCCCTGCCCCTCCCACCTCTCCTTGTGCTCTCTCCTCCTCTCTCTCTCTAAAGTAAATAAATAACTACATAAATAAAATCTTTAAAAAAGTATGTTTTGGCTTAGAAGTCAAGCTAAGGACTTATTCAATTGTGTCCTGTTACAAGAAGATCAGAATCTTAATGAATTTATATAAATACATATATTGTCACGGAGAATAAGAATATTTGAGAATAGTTTCTGAATTCTGGAGGGATCAGATTGGGAGAAAAAGATAAATGTTTCAACTGTAGTTTATAAAAATATGTTTTACTAAATTGCTGTTAAGTTATTGACACCTAAAAAGAGAGGTCTATAGGGAGTTCTTTCATTCTGGAAAACAAGACATTAAAAAACAAGCAGTGTTTTAAATTAAGTCATAAAAATTATAATCACCTTTATCAGTTCTTTCATTCCTATGTAATGAATTCTTGTTTTGCTTGGTTTCTTGTTGCAATTTTATAAATCAATCAGCTTTCCACAGTTTTTGTCAGAATCATTTACATGAATCTCTTTGAAGAAGACATATTTTTACCTGTAGTTGATTGTGAGTGCTTTTAGAGAGGAATGCAAAGTAATATAGTAATTGTCTGTGAATGATGGCAAAAGATTAAAAGTGGCCATAGTTATAGATCTGGTGACGGTTTACTAAAGAAATTTAAAAAGAAAAGAAAAAAGACAATCAATCTATCTGTCTATCTACTTACTTATCTATCTGTAATTGACAAGTAAATTTGGTTATTTCCATGATATATATTATTTTAATAGCTGGAATTATGACTGATAACATTATGCTAGGACATAAAGACTTTTAGGACTTTCATATAATTTCTGAATTACTTATATTAAAAATATGTACTCACATAAGTACAATCCAAGAAAGTTAAACATTACTTTTTAAAAATAATGTTTCCTATGCAATACCAAATAAACCTAAATAAATTAATATTTCTCCTTTTATAAGAAGAGAGAGCCCATCTTTGAGGTTATTCAGAGACCGTCTGGAAAAATCTCCAAGTCAGTTCAAGGTCAAAAAGACTTCAGGGGTACCTCAGTTGGTTAAGCATCTGCCTTCCACTCAGGTCATGATCCCAGCGTCCTGGAATCAAGCCCCGCATTACCTCCCAAGGTTGCTCTAAACTGCTGGGTCCAACCAAGGATGGAAAGTGCCCTGAGGGCAAAGAG
Organism: Mustela putorius furo; assembly: GCF_011764305.1. Lineage (NCBI taxonomy): Eukaryota > Metazoa > Chordata > Mammalia > Carnivora > Mustelidae > Mustela > Mustela putorius. The sequence goes on from NW_025422010.1 coordinate 42,546,249, forward strand.
GAGTTTGCAAACCACTGAAGACAGGTGTCCCGGTGAGTTGCACCACACCTGCCAGCCCGGCTGGCTTTCAGCAAACCACATAACTAAGAAGAGAGGAGAGCATTTGCTAAGCAGATGAGCTTGTGATCTTCGCCATCATCATGCTTGCTACCCCTCCTGACCCTTGTGTGCCAGCATCGTGCAAACCCTTGATTACACAGTACATCAGCTGGGAGCCTGAAGCCCTTGGACGGGGCCTGCCTGTAATCTGGCCACTGACCACCACCTCGTGGACTCCAGACTCCTTCCCTCTGCCTCCATCACTGCCCTCGAGCCTGAGAGATTCCCCCATGTCTGGAGGATGTCAAGCCTCCCCATGCCCACCCTTCCCTTGCCTTTCCTCCTGCCTGGGAGTCTGCTCCCAGAAATTGCTGTGTCCTGGGCCTGTTCCCAAAACAGTGCTGCCCACTCACCTGGGCTTCTCTCACCTCCTCACCCAGCTGTACTTTTTTCTTAAGCTCATCAATATAGGACACTGGAGCGTGTATCTATTTGTGATGGAGCTGCTTCCCCTGTTAGAACCGGAGTCATTGTCTTCATTTGAAATCCCAATCTTCCTTCCTGTCCCCAATCACTAGGAATTTCCAGAATCTACAAGGATAGAATGGTGATCTCTCTAAGAGCACGTTGGGCTCTCTTTCTCTGCCTTTTAAGCTGTGGTTTTTAATCTGGTGAATTGGGGTTTAAAATCATGTGACTTTGTGCTCTGCTTTGCTGGGATTGGCCTGGCCTAATTCATGACCACTGTCCTGGCTCCCCTCTCACTCTCAGAAGGGTTCCTGTTTGAAAATAAAGTATATGATCACCGTGGCTAAAAGGATTATCAAAGGCTGCCTGAGAGAGGGAAGAAGTCAACCAAGGGCAGTCTAATCTAGGTTTGTCCCACCGTTGGCCTTGGGCAGGCGGATGGATAGGGTCTGCACCCTATGAACTTCCTGTCCCTCATGGAAAGAGCCAGGCCCACCTACTCCAGATCCCACCTGCTGCCTCCCTGAGCCCCTGCTGTCTGCCTGGTCAATCAGCAGCTCTAGTTAGTGCTATCCTGAGGTTGGGTTCTGACTTTGAATTAAATGCAGCTGGAAACACCACACAGTTACTAGAAACAGAAGATCCTTCTGTCTGAGACCTTCTCCTCTTTGGCCTTTCTTGGGGATCATTTTCTCTTCCATCTTGTCTCCCTCTGCTGTGAATTGCTGCAAAGATGAAATAAAGCATTTGGGCGACCAAATCAAGCCAGTGGCTGACCGATGTGTGGTCCTAGACGAGCCAGGTGAAGGGAGGTAAGAATCAATAAACTCGAGAGCTGGAGGCTGATTGGGAGGCCGCCTTGGGACTCGTCTTCAGATGAGGAGGTGACGTTCAGAGAGGTCACTGACCATTCAGCGTCCCTTTGTCAAGTGTCCATTGTGTGCCCGGCGCTGTCTTTAGCAAGGGCGTTTAGCGGTGATGACAGTAAGAGCCTCTGTCCTCCTGGGCCTGACATTCTGGTGAGGCGGCAGGCCAAACCAAGTGCAGAGAAGTTAGAAATAATGCCGACCTTCAGGATATGAGACCTTTCATGACGCAGTGGTTGGTGGCAGGCAGGTGGGTCATGGGTGTTCCTGCCGGCACTCCGAGAAGGAGAAGCCAGCTGGACAAAGAGAGGGCAGCTGTCGGAGATTGGAGCATGTGGCCCCGGGCCCCGGGAGCAACGGCAGCCATGAGGGCAGCCCCAGGCCAGTCTCTCGTGGGCTCCTCACACAGATCTGCCGAGGAGGCAGGGCCGAGGTTACTTAGCCCCTTTTCAGTGAAGGAAGTTGAAGTGCAGGGAGTGATGAAAGGGCTGGTGCAGCTCTGGACCTGGAATCAAATCTGGGCCTTTCCAATCCTGTCCGAGCGCACCCTGAAACCCACGCAGGTCAGAGGATTCGGTTCGAATGGACGTAGTATATGGCTTTGGGCTTCCGGAACTCACTGCACTGAGTTGGCAGCTCTCGGAGGAGGAGGTTACAAGCTTGCATGACCCGTGGCTTCCAGAGGACCTCCCTGACCTTGTGTAGACTGGTGGGTGCAGGGAGACACCCTCATGCTTGAGGGAGCATTCCCCACGGTCCCCATCCAAAACAAGAGCACATTTGCTTAGATTCCCTGGAAGGAAATTACACACACATACACCTTGAAACTAGGCCAGTATGAATGAGCCCTTGGACCCAGCTTCAGAGTTTTTCTGGCAGTCCCCACAAATAGCTGTGTGACTTGCAGAGATCACTTACCCTCTCTGGGCCTCAGTTTCTCGAACCAGCAAATGGCAACAGTGTTTGTCCTGATTCCCACACAAAGCTCTTGTGAGGATCAAATAAAGAAATGGATGTGAAGGAATCCTGCAAACCGTACAATGTAAGGCGTTTTTTCATTACTCAGGTACCAGATGGCACCGAGCCGGAGTTTTCTGATTCTCCCCACCCCCATCTCCACCCCTGCCCCCACCCCCCGCCCCGGTCCCATTAAAACCAACTCAGGATCTCCCACAGGAGGATCTTGCTGCTTATTATCCAGAAGCCTGACTCAATCTTTTCTTCTACTGCCTGATCTGCCGTGTTTATCCAGAATGTAAACCGCCCACAGGCTGTAAGCAAGTTCAAGCTAATCAACAACAAGGGAGAAGGGGGTGGGAGACTGAATTGAGCTTGTTAGGGATATGAGGACCCGAAATCTCGGGAGGTTTATGCCATTCTTACAAAGCTTCCTTCTGCTGCTGGAAACGAAGATGATTTAAACATCCTCCGTTTTGGGCCAGGCTGAATTCTGTCGCTCTAGGAAGTCGTTCTCAACATGGGTTCCCTTGGGATACTCAGCGAGAAAACATTTGCTCCCTGGTCACATCCTTTTGGGAAATGGCTGCCTCTCATCCCCATCCAGGTGACCAGGGAAGCACCCAGCCTCTTTAAGGCTCTGAGAAGCCCTAAGTTTAAGAAACCATATGACTTGAGCTTGCTATTTCCCAAACTTACTTTGCCGTGAACCCTGGCCCGTCTTTCACCTCAAGAGCTGTCGCAGGGGTGAGGGGAAGCATCCGCCGAGGCCATGCAAGCCACCTGCCTGTCCAGGATTGAACAACAGCCCGGCTTATCTAGGATCAGACTTGTCTGGGAAATCCAGACCTTCGAGGCTCAAAGAGCACATGATGGGCTCCAGCTATAAGGAGCTTATGTCTGGCCAGAGACCACTGACCTTCACATCAACTGTGGGGGCCTGTGTCTGGGTGCAGGGAGTCTGCTGGGGGTGGGGGGAGGGCTTGGAGTGCCCGCCCCAGGGGACAGTGTGTCCAGGACTAGGCAGGGGCTGAAGTGGGGTAGGGGGTGTCACTGTGGCAGGTATAAGGGTCTTGGTGGCCAGTCTGGCTGCATAGTTCCAGTCCTGCCTCTTCCACCACGAGCTGTGATGCTGGGCCTGATCTGAAAAATGGGAACGAGGATGATAGTAATAATGATCCCTGCCCCCGAAGGTGGTGGGAGTTTGGAAGGCCTGTCGGAGGCCCCCAGTAAACCTCAGCTGTTACTTACATACGAATCCCTTTTTCTTTCTCTCTTGCCTTTCAAGCTGCCTCCTCCTCAGGCGCCTCCATTACCAAAGTCAGCCCATCTGTGGAGGCTGAGGGAGACGCCATTTTAGAATTAGCGCACAATGTGCTCCCGAGGCGAGTGTGAGGCGAAGGTTACTCGACCTCTTCCCAAACGGCTCCAGCGGCCCCTCGGAAGGCCTCGTTGGTCTGGTTTAGGTCACCTGTGTTGTGCTGAGGTGTTGGCTAAGAAAGAGTTTTGTTGTTGAAAGCGCTTCTCACAGGCTTGAGGGTCAGAGGTGGGGCTGGGGAAGATGGAGCAGCCTTCCCTGGACGGGCTGGCAGAACCCACAGCCCTACCTGGACAGGTTCCACACACACACACACGCTTGCTCGCTTTCTCACTCTTTCCAGGGCCTCCTTTGCTGCCTGTTGACCAGTGGCCTGTGGAGAAGGACGCCAGGAGAATGGCCACAGGGTTCCTCTGTGGTTCTGGCAGCTGGGACGGCCCTGGGCTGAGGCAGGAGGAGCTGAAGAGGCCCAAAGTCTCTGTTGAGCAAAACATTTTCTATCTTTTTTTTTTTTTTAAGATTTTATTTATTTGATTGGTTGAGAGAGAGAGAGAGCATGAGTGGGCGAAGGGGCAGAGGCAGAGGGAGAAGCAGGCTCCCCTCTGAGCAGGGAGCCCCGTCAGGACCCTGGGATCATGCCCTGAGCTGAAAGGCAGACCCGTAACCAACTGAGCCACTCGGGCGCCAACCAAAACATTTTCATGCAAATGCCCGGGATGCCCAGAATTCTACTGTTGAAAGACTCTTTGGATTAAGGCCATTGGGCCTCCAAACAGGCCCTCCGTGTGCTGGTATGTCCCTGAGGCAGAGCTGCAGGCGAGCACATCATCACGGGGACCCAAGAAGTGGTGGTGGTCGGCTCCGAAGAGTCAGAGGTGGTGGAGGCCCAAGAGGACGGAGCTGCTGGAACAGCCTGAGGCCAAGGAAGAGGCTCGGAGGCCCGCATCCTGGTTCCGTTCTTCTGAGGATAAAAACACAACCCTATGGGGCAAACGTGGGAGCCCCTCACAGGTAAACTGAGGCAGCAGTTTAGATTGTCGCCAGGGTCCACCGGTGATTTAGGCCTCACGAAGGACTGTCTGGGTTAACTTCCAGTTTTTCTGGTTCTTTGCTGCCAGAAGCGCCCAGGGTCAGTGAAGCACCACGGTGCCCTGTGGGGGACCGAGGGAAAGAAGCCTCCGAGGCCCTGGAGTCCCTGGCGTTGGGCCCAGTGCCCCCGACCCCCCACTGCCGCCACTGCGAAGCCGTGCCCCTCCTGGTGATGGCTGCGGGGACTCAGGTTTCCCAGGGTGAGCGGGGGCCCGAGGCCCAGCGGCCAATCTCCAAGCGGCTCCCCTCCTGCGCCTCCCCTGCCCTTCTCTAGGCCTGTCCTGCACCCCAGGGCTGGAGGGGAGCCTACCACCCTCCCCTGCTCACCCTCCCCTTCCCGCTCCCACACTCCCCATCCCCCCAGAGCTCCCCACCCCTCCCCTCGTCACTTCAGTTCACCCCACCCCTCCCCTCCTCCCACCCTGTCTGGGAGGTCCCACCCTCCCCCTAACCCCCTACTTGGGCCTGAACAAGATGAAAAAGCTTGGGGAGATTGGGCAGGACATATGGCCACTGTCCGAGAACCTCCCGGCCACCTGTGGGACCCGCCGGCTATCCCAAGGGCCTCTGGGCTGTGCAGGGACAGTAGAGGGGAGTCAGGAGTGGGGGCAGGAGGACATCATCTCCCACCTTTGAAGGAGCAGTGTGCTCAGAGAGGGCCTCTGACTTCAGCCACTTTGCCCCCTCCCGCACAGAGGATGCCCGGGATGGGTGGCGCCTGGGAACCCTCACCTGTGCCCCCCACCCCTCCCTTCAGCACCTCTCCCTCTGCCTCCCTGCTCTCCTTGGCTGCTTTTTCCCTTTGCTCATCTCCCCTGCACCCCCTTCAAGCCAGAAAACCCCAGGCCCAAGGTTTCCCTTACTTGTCCTGCCCTTACATGGGCGATTTCCCGAGTCCCTCCCCAGCTCTGCCCCAGCTGCCCAACAGGGGGGATGGCTGTGGGGTGGGGTTGAGGGGCCTGCTTTGAGAGGCTCTTAACAGAGCTCAGAATGCGACATGCCCTGAGTTAGGGACCACAAAAGAGAAATCCACTTAAGCTTAGGTTTTCCTGTGTTAAATAACAAAAACTCAACTAAGTAAATTAAAGATCTAAGTGGAGTTATTAATGGGTTTATGAATCAGGCAGTATCCCATTTGGCAAGTAAAGGGAGCTCCAACGGGCTGCAAGAAAGGATGTTTCTTAAACGTAGAGAAGGAGCAAGGGGAAAAAAAGGAGATTATTAGCAAAGAAACCGTTATTTTAAGTGGGGTCTATCAGTGCCTAGTGCTGACCAGGAAATTCTCAGGTAGACTGGTTAAATGTTACATTTCAGGGGTTGAAACCGCAGTCAGGTTAGGTCCAGAGTTTTGCTTTACTGACATGGGGTCTCATCCTAAGTGATGCCACTTGGGGTGCTTTTCTTTTTAACATTAAGTTTCGCTGTTTTGATCAGATTCTCAGCTTTACTGAGAGAATCCAAATTTAAGGCCTTGATGCCGCTTTTAGCTGTGCTTCCTAGTTCTTAAGGCTTTTGGTCAGCTTTTCTGTGATACTCACAGGGTATAGCCCCAGGTTCAGAATTTTTAAGTCCGTTGTCCTCTGCTCCTCTTGTGACATTCCGGTCTTAGAGAATCTGCTTAATGGTTCGCAGCTGTGAAAGTGATTTCAGCTTCCGAGAGTGTATCCCGTGCAAGGGGGATTATGATGATTACTCTAAGCAGATCATTCCCGAGGTTCAGAGCATAATCAAAATAAAAAAGTCAAAGAAAGACCCTGCTGAAGGAGTCACTCTTTTAGGCCAAGCAGGCTGCTCAGGGATCTTATGGAATTGGGTTTCGGTGTCCCCAGAATTGTTAATCCAGGAGATAGCAGACGGCGTTGGGTACAGCGGATTCCTCCTGGTTCCCCTACAAGACCATCAAGGGCTATTCCAGTATCAAGAACAACTTCGGCCAGAGAGTCTAAGGGGTCTTAGCTGGGCTGTTATTGCTTAGTTGTGGATCCTGCAATGATTTTAAGGATTCCAGAGAAGTTCCTGATCCTAGCCTCATTTCTGTTTATCCTTAATGAGGGAAATAGGGATCTGCCCAAAGGGGTGGATTCTGAATCCCGAAAGCCCCTGGTGGGTCCTTCCCAGCTCAACCAGGTCCGTGCAGGGGAGTCGACCAATGAGAGGTCTTGCTTTGCTTTTCTCCTAGGCTGACCTAAAACGCTGTTCTGGATTCCAGAGGTCACTCCCCTTTAGCCAGGGCCTGGGAGATGGAGTTGAGGGTGTCATCTTTGCAGGCCAATGCCAGAGGAAAGAAAAGGAAAGGAAAAGCAGGAGAAAGGGTTTCATATTCAGTTAGGGTGAAGTCTCGATCTGTTGCCTTAGGCAGAAGCAGTTTACTTCCTTGTCAGCTCCTTCTCTTCTGATTTGGAGGCTGCCGGCATCTAGAAAGGACCAGGTGTTAGCTGGAGCCATCCTCAGCTGTGTGATGTGTACCCAAAGCCCACTACCTGCCCCTTTTGCAGCAGTGTCAGGGGTCAGGAACACCTGGTAAGATCCCTTCCAATGGGGCTCGAGGGCTGTCTTTGATGACATTTCCAGAATACCTAATTATAAGGCTTTAAACTGTGACCAACAGGATCCTTTGAATTGAGATCAAGAAGCCTTCTTTAACCTGATGATGATGGGTTTGAGCAGAAGACATTAGAGACAGCAGCTGGTCATAGCAGCATGAGACAAAAACTCCAAGAAGTTTGCAAGGTTTTCATTGGGGGTTTTTCTGATTTGCCCAGTGAAGCAGATGCCTTGAGCGCTGGAGACTGTAGAAGGTCTATCCCAGGTGGAAAACACATTTTCTAAAACTTATTTTTTTCTGGGGTACCTGGGTGGCTCAGTCGTTGTGTCTTCCTTTGGCCCAGGTCATGATCCCAAGGTCCACATTGGGACCCCTGTTAAGCAGGAAGCCTGCTTCTCCCTCTCCTACTCCCCCCGCTTGTGTTCCCTTTCTCGCTGTGTCTCTCTCTGTCAAATAAATAAATAAATAATCTTAAAAAAAAAAAAAGATAATTTTTTCCACAGGGAGCAACTTCCACAGGAAGTTTCAACTCATCTAGAAAACATACAATAACAGGGACATCTTAGTAACCTGTACCAAGTGACAGTTGAATAAGGTGTACAAAGGTCCATAAGGAAGAGGTCTGAGGCCCCTGGGAACAAAAACAGGTTTCCCAAGATTGTGGACCTGACAAGGCAGCCACTGCCGATAGACTGTTTTTGCAATGTTATAGAAGTCTCCCCACTAATGTCTATTTATAATTGGAATTGTCTTAAGTGCCCTATGGTGGGTGAAGGAATGTAGAAACCAAAACATGGGGTATGCCAGGGAGTCAGGAAGAACCAAGCAGCCATCTTGGTTTTCCCATAGCCCAGACTTGTTCATTTAATTTACAGCCATGATTTACCCACCTTCCCTTCTGTGATGGCAAAAGTCTGGCGACCAGGGGCCATTTTTGCAGAAGCAAGATGGACTTGATCCACCGTGACACAATCTTATGGATTCAGTTGTGCTGCCTTGACGAAAGCTTGATCACATATTAACGTTTTTTCCCCCACAGATTCCCTTTCCATAAGCCTTCTACAACTTTCTTACATTCAGATTTTGTTCTAAATGTTTCCTTTTTAAATAACCAACCTCCCTTTAGGACAAAATTACTTGCTTTTCCCTCAACAAAAACGTATGTCCCTCCCTCGTGTTTTTCTTACAGCAAACACAGATCCTACTTTTCCTGTACACAGAGTTGTTTCCCTTATGATTTCCAGGAGTCTTAGTTACATTTATTAGAATTCTTAACTCTTAGAAACCTTAGTTTCTCATGAAAGAGAGTAAGTAAGCAGTTGTGAACTGTTACCCTAACATTCTTTAGATTGGCAAATTTAGGAATACATTTCATCATTTCTAGAAACGTGCTTCTTCTTAGCACAGTCTTTCAACAAAGCATAAAACATGTTGACTAACAGACCCAAATTTATCTTTAGTTTCTCTGTAATAAGGAAGCCAAAAGTAGATAAACCTGTGTTCAACAATGAATGCTTCAATATTTTGTCTGATTTGGAGAAGGAAGCCAAAAGTAGATAAACCTGTGTTCAGCAATGAATACTTCAATATTTTGTCTGATTTGGAGGTGATCTACATATCTAATGGCTTTAACTTAACTCATCACTGAGCCTAAGTCAGGAAAAGTTTAAAAAGTTTCAGGTTAGGGGCGCCTGGGTGGCTCAGTGGGTTAAAGCCTCTGCCTTCGGCTCAGGTCATGAGCCCAGGGTCCTGGGATTGAGCCCCACATCGGGCTCTCTGCTCAGCAGGGAGCCTGCTTCCTCCTCTCTCTCTGCCTGCCTCTCTGCCTACTTGTGATCTCTGTCAAATAAGTAAATAAAATCTTTAAAAAAAAAAAAATTTCAGGTTACCAGGAAGATTTGGGAGACACTTTAAAAGTTTGCCCTTGGTGCCCGGCTAGCTCAGTCAGAGCAGGCTCCTCTTGACCTTGGGGTACTGACTTTGAGCTCCATGCCGGATGTAGATATTACTTGAGAAAAGAAGTTTGACTAAAATTTTACTTTTATTTATATCTATTCAATCTACTTGTTTTTAAAAATTATGCTTAATTACCCATAAAAACTTCACAAGACATCAAAGTCAGTCATTCTCCCTAATGATTTTTAAAAAACCTTTTGTAACAAAGAACATCAGCTTGTTTGATTTTAAGTAAACACAGGAGGAATAAAAGTTTAAACTTTAAGGCTGGTAACTTTAAAGACATGTCTATTTTAATTAAACAGAATTGTTCAATTATTTTTCCAGATCACATGAACTTGAAAAAAACATTTGAGTTAGTTTCTATCTTTCTGAGAGTTTTAGAATGCCCTATCCTTTACAAGCACTTGCCTTCAAACCAACTAAATAGAGCTTTCACTAATTTTAGCAATACCATCCAGAGGTAGAAAAATATCTCACTTTGACAACATATACACACAACATACACTATATGTACTTTATACTGCATTACAACATACACCATAATATATATATTTGGACACACACATAAACACGCAGGTATGGAAAGACTCCATAGCCACTAATATTTGTTGAGAAGATTTTTCAGATTTGCATTTGCCCCAGGAAATAATCTTAAGGAAGTTGTACTGGAGTTTGGGTGCAAAGGCTGCCTTCCCTCTTCCGGCCCTTCAATCTAAGGTGATTGTAGGCTGTGTTTACATTTCAATGGCATGATAAGATTTATGACTTCAAGGGTCAGAGAGAGAGATGAAAGTTCAAGTAGGACTTTGGTTTCCTAAGGCGAGAATTGACACCAGACCGTTGGTGCTAAACAGGGGAAATGTGCCGGTAGGTGAACTTTGACCGGCCTTAGAGCTGCCTGTCTCATTTTGCAAAAATTTGTAAGATAAGGATTAGTTAAGTTGCTTTAAGCTCCTCAGAGAATTGGATTGCAAGTTGAAAGACATTATTTTCAATTTGCTTCTTTCCCTCTGGCTACATAGTTCTACTTTTAAATATTTCTGGCAGTATCGAAGAGCCCTCCCACACCCCCCTTGGGTGTAAGAGGGGTCCCCCAAAAGGGTGCAAATGATCCTGACTTAACCTTCCTAAATCTAGAGTCCCTCCCAATGAGAACCAAAAAGAGAACCAACAATGGGCAGGTCCTGGGCAGGCAGAAAGCCCAGTCTGGTTACGCAGGTTACACAACTGGTAAAGCAAGAAGTCATTAGCTGACTGTGGGACAGAAGGGATCAATAGCCAATAGGTCTGGATTTGGAAAGCAAGGGCCAGTGCACAGCTCTCTCTCTTCCTCTCCTCAACTACAGACAGATACTCGGAAGAGCTGACTCTGGTAAGAATTTTCACCCTTTGCTGGTTCTGTGTTCTACCAATTACCCCTTGGCTGTTTAAGGGAATAATGTAGCAGTGTACCAGAAAATTCTTGAGTTTTGTCAGTTCTTTGAAAGTAGATATGAGGGTGGCTGTAAGGCTATCAACTTGGTGGACCTTTGTTGACCGGTGTGCAGTCTTCTCAGAGGGGGAAGCCAGTTCAGCCAGAAGAGTCATAGAACGAGTGCTCAAAGGAGGAAAGAGGAGAGCAGTAGGAGTTATGTCCTGGAGTCTATTGTTTTCGCTACCTCTTGCATCTTGAATTTTTCATTAGCCTTGTACCATAACTCTTTCCATTTTCTGGAAACTGCTTTGGGATTTTGAAACCTTTTGGAGGCTTCAGCTTGCCAACTATAACAGTTACCCTGTTCTGTTTAATCTGGGAAGCCTTGTCTCAAGTCTGTTCTGGAATGATCTTATCTAATTGGAACATTCCCCTTAACCATTGTATTGCTAGGTTATAATCCCCCTGAGGCTGGCACTCGTTTGGGAGGACCCTAGCTACAGAGGGAGTTAACCCACATTTCTGTCCAGCCTTATTTGGGGGCCCCCAGCCTGATAGTCACCAAGCCAAGCTCTTCTGGAGCTCTAGCTCACTAAAACAAGCTTAGAGAGATTTTGCTGTTGCTAGTGAGATACTCGCAACTTCCAAGACTCTAATTCTTAGATGTAAACTAAGCAGAAGGTGGCCTTCTAAATTCTAAATTCTTTAGAATTTAAGGATCCCATTAACAAAGACTTGGGGTTTCTTGGAGCCAGACTAATACCTACAAGGGACTGCCACTGGGTTGGCGATTGTGCCTGTTTTAGGGTGTACCTTGTTGCTCAGAAGTTTTCTCGAGGCTGGCTGGGGACTAGTCTCAGTCCGACCTGTTTCACAACCGTCTTACCCATCAGGAGAGTCTTTGCAAGGTGGTGAGCTCTAAGAGCCTCTAAATACTTGACCAGTGTCTGCCAACTTTTTCAGCTTTCTGGACTCCGAGATTCCCATTAGCAGTAGCCTTTATCTACACAAGATAAGATAAACACGCGTGCCTTAACAAACGGGCAGTAACGGGGAGATGTCGCTGAGTCCTGGCCATAAGAAGGTCTTGTGCACGTGGGTGCCCTTGAGTCTCCTGGAACCTTGGATTGGGGGAGGGATTGAACCAGCAAACCCCAAGGAATGGAGACTGTGGACTGATTCCAAACAATGTGGAGAAATCCAGCTGCCACCAACAGTTCCTAGAGTGGAATCCCAGGACAGAGCTGAGTTTGGGGTTTTCTGTCCCCCAGGAATTGTGGTCTGAAAAGCTGGGGGCTTGGCTCTGGTAGACCTTTCTGCCAGCTCATCAGTGGGGCTCTGGGCAGAGCCCTCTGCCAGTGCACGCTGACATGCTCTGTAAAGGAAGGCCGGTTAGATCGGGATTCTGAAGCAGAAAGAGCGGACCTCAAACTGAGAGGAGCTCACCCACGGCTCTTGGAAATGGCCAGCGAGACCGTGAACTCAGGGAGTTTCACGGGGTACAATTCCCATGTTCTTGTCCCCAAATACCTCCAGGAAATTCATTTTGAATCTCATCACTGCCAACCAATCTGTGAAATAACAAAAACTCAACCAGGTAAACGTTAAAAATCTAATTCACGAATCGGTTAAAATCCCATGTAGAAAGTAGGGAGAGTTTCAAAGGGCTCCAGTAAAGGAGGTTTTTAAAGGTAGAGAGGGAGCAGAAAAAAAGGAAATATTAGTCAAGGATCCATTATTTTAGGCAAGGTCACCCTCCTATGGGGAACTGTCAGGAAAGGGGTCTACCCGTAAATTTCTTAGTGCCGACAGGGACATTTCTATGTCAGCAGGTTAAAGATGACAATCCTGGGGAGTTGTAACTGCAGTTATGCATCAGATCTTAGTTTTCTGACAGGGCCTTAATCTAAATGATGCCATTTAATCAGGTTGACGTCTCTGGACAGAGCAGTATCTGGACAGAGCAGTCTCGCCTAGAAGTAGACAGACCTTTTTAAGGTCCTCATGCCACAAATCCAGAGTTCGCATGTTTTGGGAGAGGGGTGTCCCGGGTCGGAATGTTCTTGGGAGGACGGACGTGGGAAGTTTCAGGAGTGAAGTCTCTGTAGATTCCTTTTAGGAACCTCAGGGGCTGTATTTCAGCATGTTTGGCCCAGCCATAAAAGGCATCCTGGGAGGTCAGCAGATGAGCTTTGAGAATTTACAAAGCAAAAGAGAAGGAGATAAAAACGCCAGGCTGTGTGGGGCTTGACCTTTGGCACGGCATCCAGAGCTGGAGAGAACGACCTGCCTACTGCTGGGGAGTCAGGGCGCATGCCTTCTGCCAGCTCAGCTGGTGATGGGAGCCACGATCTCGGGCAAACCATTTCCCGGCTCTGGGCATCAGGGTCCCCAGATAAGGTGGGGGTTAGGCCTGCAGGCTTCGAATGATGGTATTCCATGTGGACAGTAAGAGGGGGTTCTCCATTGTGCCTCTCCCGGCCAACCCCAACCTCTGCATCTGTGTGCATGGTTTGTCCTCCTTTAGAATTAACTGAACTCATAGGAATGTTACTGATAATTACCCTTCTCTCGGTTTTTATGGTTACTTGAAGATGCTCACTGAGTATTTGGAGAATGAGGCCTGGCAGATGTCCCAGACTTGGAGGGTCAGATTCGATGTTGCACTGAGCCCAGAGCTGGTTTCTTGTGGGATGTTGGTGCCTGCTGTGGGCACTGGGCCTTCCATCACTGGGCCTGTGTGTTACGGAGCCTTCTGCCTCCTCCTAAGGGGCAGGCACTCAAACCATGGGCTTTGCCCCTGGCCTGTGGCTGGGCCGAGGGGCTGCTGAGACCTGTGCGCTGTTCCCATCCTCAGCAGATGGAGCAGCCCAGGGGCTCCAGCCTGAAGGTGCCCAGAGGCAGGGAAGGCTCCAAAAGTGAGGGTGCAATGGATAGAGGGTACAATGGAGGGAGGGTGCACGGAAGGTACACTGGACGGATGGAGAGTGCAGGGGACGGATGGAGGGTGCAGTGCATGGCTCTCTGAGGAGCGCACAGCTGTGGTGTCAGGCGCAGCACCCCAAGCAGAAGATAAAGATTTAATGACCATGGGCATCGGGCACTGCTCTAATCTTTTGAGGCCCATGTCAGAGTCGACCTCCTCTGTGCAAAACTGTGCAACTCAAAAAAAGGAAAAAAAGGGAGGAAAAGCAACCCCTCCCAAGTTCTCAGCTGGAGCTTTCCCCAGACTCACCAAGTCCAGAGCAGCTAACCTGGGATTCTCTACTGTCTTGCATTTAATAATTTCATGGCTTTTTCAGTGGGTTCCCAGAGTGGATATGACCCTTCCAGGGACTTCATGTCCCCTGCCTGCAGGAGAAGCAAGAGAGCCCCTCACAGAAGTACCGAGGGGGGCATGTCTGTGGATTAGGTGATGACACATGTTCACTCCCCATCACCCTCGAGCCCTGAGAGGCCTGACCTGTGTGTCCTGCGCACCCTTCTCCATTCTCTCCCATTTCCACTGTTCCCAGTATGTGCCTTTTCCTTGCGCCACACGCTCAGCTTTTTTTTTTTGCCTCTGGTGGCTTCTTGATGGCAGTTTTCACGCGCAGAGATGTTTCCTCTCCTGCATCTGCTCTGGGAGGAAGCTACTTTCTCTGCCGCCTGCCCTGCTGGAAGGATGCAGAGAGCCCCAGGAGACCACAGAGACTTGGGCGAGCCCACAGGCCTTCAGCGATACTCGAGCTCTCTGAACTCTAAAATTAGAGCCACCCTCGTCCATCCAGGCGCCAAGGCTCCTTCTGGGAGAATCTCTGAAGTGGGGATGTGTCGTCTCTCAGGGGAAGCTGGCTCTTCCAGAGAGGGCTGTGGCCATTTTTTTTTTTTCTTTCAAGATCATATTTAAGTTCAGGTTCATTAACATTGCAGTCCCTTTTGTTGGGCACCTGGGAACCACTTAAAGGTCTGGGCTTCAGGGTTTTGGGTGCCCACGTGGGTGCAGCGCACGGACTGCAGACCCGTGCGGGGCAGAGCGTGAGGTTCACACTTTCAGAGACTTCTTTCCCTTCCCTCCGCCCAGTGACAGGGTTGAGTGGAAAGTGACCGTGTGTCCTTCACCACGAGGCGGGTTCCTGACTTGGCCCCACCTCACGGAGCCCTGGGGTGTCCTGGCTTTACGCCTGTGAGAGGTGCTCCATTATTTCTTTCTCAGGGACCCATGAAACGCTTCTCTAAAGAGTTCCTAGGCAGCTTTGATTTGGAAAAAAATATGGCCTGTGATTTATTAACCTCTGTACTCGTTTGGTGACCTCCAGCATGGCGGTGGTCAGCGGGGATTCTTCTGTGGACTTCCTACACAGCTCACCAGACTTTAGGGGCCAGTCCCAGGCCACCCAGATGTTTTTGAGTCTCCCCAGTGCCGCTGGGCTTGTTGGCTAAGAGCAAGTGCCATCAGACCAGTCGAACAGGGAGTGGCCACACCCGGGCAGCCCCGGCCCCACCCGGACGAGGCTGAGGCCGAGGCGCAGGGGATGGATGGGTCAGCTGCCATCTGTCCGGGAGCGGACACGCCTGGCTCACCTCCAGGGCCGGGGCGTTTCCAGGGTGGTGAGAAAGCTCTGGGAGGGGCCTCCGAAGCCATGCAGTCACCCACCCAGGGGTGGCCCGGCTCATCCTGCTTTCACTTCTCCCTTCCGGCTTTCACGGTCAGGACCTGCTCCCCACGTGGCACCCTGGAAGCAGGAAGTGGACTTGGAGGTCAGTGAGTCACTATCGGTGCAGAGGGTACTGACCGGGCAGCCTGCCCGTGACCTCCCGCCCTCAGAGCCACAGGCCAGTTTACCAATGGCTGCGTTGGCTTTGCCACCTATCTCTGGTCAGTCTGCTGTGGACCTGGGTCACACGCTCTGCAGCGCAGAACCTCCCCTGATCACTTTTCCTCAAGAAGGGCTGGTATCACTGCTCAGGAAATGGCTTCACCCTAAGGTGTAAACCCATGTCCCAGGAGGACTCGTGCGTCACCGTCCCTGGGCATTGTCATCGTTCCTAGGTGCTCTGAGTTGTAACCAGGGATCGAGTTCACCATGTGGACTGTTCATTTTTTAAGTTTTTTTAAATTGAGATGTCATCAACGTATAACATTATGTGAGTTTCAGGCATATAACTCGATATAATGACTCGATATTTGTACAGATGGCAAATGTGCTGTTCTTGTTCAACTCTCCTTTTCTTTGATTTCTTCAGGCCCCTTGGCTGGGAAGCGACACTCCTGTAAATTCTACGGTGCCCACGTCCGCGAGCATCTTCTTCACCATTTTGAAAAATGGCATAAATGGCACCATCATGGATCCGCTGTATCAGGCCCACGATCCACCTAGAACAACGCGACTCCGATGAGGGGTCGCCGTGTATATGCGGGAAGGCCCGCTGGCCACTCCAGCTTCCTCAAATAGTCCTTCATCTACCCTTGGTTCCCTTTAAGCACCCACTCTGTCACAACCCAGTAATTGTAGAGCTCAGTGGATTTTTACATATGTGTATATCTGTGTCACCACCACCCAGATAAAAAGGGAGAACATTCCAGCACCCTAATGCACACCCTTGTGTCCCTCTCAGGAGCGACTCCCTCCAAGGGAAACCACTGTTCTGACCTCTATCATCATGGATTAGTTTCACTTGTCTCTTGAACATCATGTCAATGGAATTATAGAGTATGCATTGCTTTTGGTCTTTTTTCAAAAATATGCTTGTGAGATTCACCTGTATGTCTCAGAGGTTTGTGTCATTGCTACGGAAGGACTTCCGTTGCTGTATTATCTCCCCCCATGCCACCCCCGCCATCTTGGCATGACCACCACTAGCATTTTAATGGAATGACCTATCCATTACATGTCCTCTGCATATATACATACATATATATATATATATATATATATATATATATTTTAAATTTATTTGTGAGAGTGAGTACACAGAAGGGAAGGGGCAGAGGGAGAGAAGCCTTAAGCAGTCCCTACTCTCTGCATTCCCCATTGAGTACAGAGCCTGCCTCAGGGTTCTGTCCCGTGATCCCGAGCTCAGGACCTGAGCTGGAACCAGGAGTTGGACACTTCACCAACTGTGGCACCCAGGTGCCCCTGCCTATGTATTTTAAAACCTAGTTATAAGGCAGTGTGCAATAGTTTACAGTTGACATTTCTGGTCTTAAGTACATTTCACTTTCACCCTCTACCATGTCCTGGAGAAGACTTGCTGGAGTTGCTTTGTCCCCATGTGGAGAGTTCTTCCTCCTATGTGTTCTAGAACTGCCATTTAGAAAGCTCAGCGGGGCTCAAGATGATGGCGTCCTTCGTAACTTGGCTTGTCCTCACTTGGCCGTCATCCCTCCAGCTGGAGATCTTATTCTCTCCGCTGACCACGGGCAGTGGGAACAGAGTGGTGGGTCCAGGCTCATGCCAGGGAGCTCACGCCCAGGATGGGCACCCAGCAGCGTGTGGAACACAAGTCTCCCACCTGGCACGTGGCCCTCACTCAGGGTTGGCTCTCCCTAGAGATGCGGGCCTAGAGCCCTGGGGGACGGTCAGACTGAGGTCCTGGCTCCCCCCATCCCATCGTTTCCCAGCCTCACGCCCATGGTCAGAACTAGACAGATCTAAGGACTGGCTGGGCTAGGAGTCCATGGGCCCCGTGGGCTTCAGCTGCTGGTGACTTTGCTTCTTACTGCCTAGATGTGCAGTAGGACCTGTGTGTGTGTGTGTGTGTGTGTGTGTGTGTGAATAACCAGCACAGCTTGCTCCTTGCTTGCGGTACCGACATGTTCCCTCATTCTGTAGTTTCTGATTTTATCTTGTCTGATACCTGAAAGGCTCCTGAGAAACTGCACATTCAGAGCCCAAGTCTGGCTTTTACTTCCCTCCGAGTTCCTGGTGTCTGCAGTGACTTCGGGCCTCTCGGGCGTGTCTGCAAACACCCCCGCTCCTTAGTCCCCTTTGCTCTGACTTACCAGAACACGGCGCACGGTGGGGAGGGTGGGTGTCACGACACCCACACGGGGGCCTTGTCTCCCGCTCAGGCCACCCTCCCGAAGAGCTTTGCCTCCGTTAGATGCCTGCTCCTCTACTGAGACTCTTACAGCAGAGGCACTGCCGTGTGTAGGGAGTCCAAGGCTGCGCTCCTGTCCCTGGGGAAGCAAGGCCGGGCCCAGGACACACAGCTCCCATGTGTCTTTGCTCCATGTCCCAGCTGCTCCCACAGCCCTCGGGCCACACTGGTTCTGGCCCCATCGGCTGAGATCAAGGGTGGCAGAATGCAAGCAGCTCCCTGAGCCCTTGCTCTGGCGGCAGCCGGGGCCTCTGGACTAAGTAGGGTCTGGAGTGCGGAAGAGGAGCCCCGCAGGTTCCAAGTGTCCCTGAGGGTGCAGGGGGCAGGGACTACCATGGTTGCTGCCTCATCAGCTCTGCTGCTCCAGACTCTGTCCCCAGCCCAGTCTCCCTGTGCCCCCACTGGCAGGGGTGGGGCTGGGGCAGGGTCCAGAGCCTCACAGAGGCTTGACCAGTGGGTATACCCCAGTTAGCTCTGGGGCTTTGCTTCTTGCTGTTTCCACTGTGGAGCGATAAGGGACAGTGTCCTTGGCCAGAGGGACTTCCAGATTCCTGCACTGGGACCCGCACTGCCAGCAGGTGAAAGAGATTTTTGTCCCCCGCCTGCATTCCAAATTTTCTTCACTGCTAGCTCCTTCTCTCCCTCTAGTCCCAGGAGGTGAGGAGGACCCAGAGTGGCCAACTTTGCTGAGAAGCATCATGGAGATGCTGCTGAGAAACGGACCCAGGACAGCACAGACCTGTAGTGCCACCTAGGGGACAAGTGTCCCTGGGCTTCAGGCTGGTGCACACAGACTCCTCATTCAAGTTAACCCAATTTACAAAACCCAGGATTCACTTGAAGAATAAAAAAGGGGGGGGGGGCGGCGCCTGGGTGGCTCAGTGGGTTAAGTCTCTGCCTTCCGCTCTGGTCATGATCTCAGGGTCCTGGGATGGAGCCCCATCGGCTCTCAGCTCAGCAGGGTGCCAGCTTCCCCCTCTCTCTGCCTGCCTCTCTGCCTACTTGTGATCTCTGTCAAATAAATAAAACCTTAAAAAAAAATCATTTCAGTGATTTCTCCTTTACATAGGCACGCCTTTCAGAGCACCTTTAAAAACGTATGCCCCCATCCTACATTTTAAGTGATGATTTAACAAAAAAAAAAAAAATACAGTTTTTTTCCATGAAGGCGGGAAGAGGTGGCACTTACTGTGTGGAGTGAGGAGAAACTAGGAACGCACTGGATCAGTCTTCAGAAAGGCAATGCAGAGATACTTGGTTTTACATATTATTCTCATTCTTCAAGCTTTTCTTTAAGTCATGAAAATGAAAACCAAGGAGTATGTACAGGAGGAAGAACTGTTCCTCCCTTGCTTCGATCCATCCAGGGTAGAGGCCACTCATTCTTGATCACGTCCTATTTAAATGCCAGTGACTTACAGATCTGCCCCCACCACGCGCCAGACTCCTTCCCCCAGGTGCCCGTTCAGCATCTCCGCTGGGATGTCTGAACCCAACTTTCCCCTCCCCGCGGCTAGGAAGCGCAGGAAGCACGGGAGCCATCCTAGACTCTTTTCTCTCCCAACCAACAGCCAAGCCAGGAGGAGATCTCCAGTTTCCATCTTCAGAATATAAGCAGAGCCTGGCAGGTTCTCGCTGCCCGGTTGCCGCCTCTAGGTCCGACACCAGTGCTGTTGCTTGGCCTGGATTGCGGCAGTGCCATCCTGACTGGTCTCCCTGCTCCCCACGCTGTCCTTCCAAGTTCAACCAGGCAGACTGAGGCATCCTTTCTGTAAGTCAGGTGATAGCTCTCCTTGACTCAAAAGCCTACAGTGGGTCTGTTTTACTCAGAATAAAAGCCAAAGTTCTTACAGTGGCTTCTCAGGCCCACGTGATATGCACGCAGCTGCTTCTCTGCCTCCTCTCCCACCCCTCTTCATCTTGCTCCCCCGCGCGTCACGCTGGCTCTTTGCACATGAGGCCACTCCGGCTTTAGGACCTACTCTTCTCCCAGGTGTCTGCAGTGATCACATCCTCTGAGTGTTTGTTCAACTGTCAGGACAGCGAGCTGTCTACCCTGACCAACTCCTTTATAATCATCGAATCCAACAGTCCTACTCTAACAGTATCTGCTCAGCTTTCTTAACCTTGAGGTGGTCACTGACATGCACTTTGGTTAGTTCAAAGTAGGGCGCCTCTATGTCCCCATTTGCCTAGGATATAGTTCCAGGTGACACTTGTTGCCCCACAGTTATAATAATAACAATAGCATCCCCTTCACTTTCCGGTAATAAATATACCATTTATTGGTATCAAGACTTAAGTTCAGTAATTTGCTCCTTGCACATTTATCTCAGAATGAATTCTGAATATCACTTAACAAAGTTAAACTGGTGTTCAAATTAAAAAAAAAAAAGACTACACCAAAAAAGAAACGATTCAACTTAAAAAATGGGAGAAGGACTTAAAATAGACTTTCTTCAAAAAAGATGTAGGGATGGTCAATACGCCTGGGAAAAGATGCTCGACATCACGGATCGTTAAGGAAACGTAACCCTGAACCACAGGGAGGTGCCCCGCACCCCACCAGGATGGCTATTCTCAAAAACAGAAAAGGACAAGTATCTGTGCAGAATGTGGAGAAATTGGAACCCCTTGCGCAAGGTTGGTGAGAGGGTAAAAGGGTGAAGCTGCTATGGAAAACTGTCAAGTCCTAGAAATATTTCTACTTTGGGGAACATGCCCAGAAGAACTGAGGGCAGGGCCATGAAGAGATACTCATCACAAAAGCAACGCAAGTGTCCACGGGTGCATGGAAGGATAGACATCGTCTATACATACAATGGAGTGTTCTTAGAAAAGGTGGCAGTGCAGACACGTGACAGCACGTGACACTGGGTGAGATAACCCAGGCCCAAAAGGACAGCTCCTGTAGGATTCCCTTTCTGTGAGGGGCCTAGAGTAGTCTAAAAGCAGCAGAAAGAATGGTGCTTGCTGGGGGGCAGAGAGGGGGGCTGGGAGTCTGTATTGAATGGGGCAGAATTTCAGCTCTGCAAGACGAAGCAAATCCAGAGGCTACCGGCAGTTGCACAACAGTGGGAATGTATTTGATGCCACTTAAAAATGGTTAAGATGGTAAATTCTATGGTATGTGTATTTTTCCTCAATTAAGAGATTTCTAAAAATCCAAGAAAGACATTAAAGGATCAGAAGTTAGAGCAGTATTTATTCCATTTTCTTGCAATCGTATTATCTAAGGCATTTGTGGTAATTATATGGCAAGAGAATACAATTTCTTTTAAGGCCTCTGTAGTTGGACTTTTGTGCAGAAATATATCATATTTTGTATGCATTTGAGAGAGCTTATTTTATTCATGAGAAATACATCTTTGCCTCATTATCCCTTAATCACACTCAGCCACTTGCAGTAGAGGGCACGTCTCATTTCGTAGCTGCTCCGAAGATCCCCTGCTTTGCTGTGGCCCGGCCCAGACAGTACGAGGGGGCCTCGCTGCATCCCCTGCCCCTCAGGCCATGCTCTCAATGATAACGGCAATGCCTTGGCCACCGCCGATGCAAGCTGACCCAACAGCGTATTTCCCGCCCCGACGCCTAGAAGAGAAAGCAGTGGCTGAAATCTACTCAAATAAAAAACAGAACTCATTAGAAAATTAGAAGAACTAGAATTAATAATGACCACATCTGCATTATTCATCCTCATTCAGCTCAGTGTCTCAATCTTTTCTCCAGGCCTCAATACTGATCTATAGTCACAAGGTAAGGAATTCAGGAAACAGTATTTTTATTAAAAGAAGTTGTTAACAAAGAAGAGAGAAGCTGAAACAGATCTAGAAGCTGAGGTGTGCTCTGAGAAAGGAGAGGGGCCAGGAGGTCACAGAGATGAAAAGGAAGCTGAAGAAGGGCCGGCCTCTGATTTTTATACAGTCCAGATTTTCATGGCACAGGAGAGAAAGGGCAATCAGTGAGGTGTGCCCTTGTGAACGGGTGGGTGATTTAGAAGCATTTCTTGTCCCTTGCATAAAAATTAGATTCCTCTAGACCACGATCTATTCTTGTTCAATCCTAGAGAAACCACCTAGGAACTTTCTGGTGCACATTACTCATTTCGACTCCGTGAATTATTAAATGAGGGGCACCTGGGTGGCTCAGTTGGTTAAGCAATCATGACCTTCAGCTCAGGTCATGATCTCAGGGTCCTGGGATTGAGCTCTCTGCTCAGTGGGGAGTCTGCTTCTCCCTCTCTCCATGACTGCTTGTGCGCTAATAAATAAATTCTTAAAAAAAATAAAAAATAAAATGAAATGAAATGAATCCCATTTACCTTAACCTTACAGGAGCCAGAGTGATTTTTTTTTTTTTTTTGCTTGACTTATTTCGTTTTTTGCTTCTTCCTAATAGAGCAAAATGGCCCAAACTACATAGTACCAGAAGGAGGAGCTCTTGTATTAAAACTGAGAAGTATCATACCCACAGAAGGGCTCTTCTGGAACCCTGGCACTGGTGAAGGAAACACTTAGCTCAGACCCAAACGAGCAGTTTGCTCCGGTTTCTTAAATGACAGCACCTAGCTCAGAATCCTCCCAATATTCTGTTTGTTCTCCTAAAGAACCATATCTCACTCTTGTAACTGGCACGAGAGTGGTAAGCACAAGACGACAAACAAGGCCTCGGCAACACAAGGAAGCGTGCACATCCCAAGTGTAGAGCCCTAACAGGTCAGCTGGGTCATCTACACTGTCAGCCGCAAAGGGTGTGGCCATTATAACACGTTCCTGGTAAGCAGCAGTACATGGGGAAATGAGGACGAATGAAAAATGCCGGACTGTTCTGAAGAAACCCAAATCCATGCATTTTTAACCAAAGATGGCAAATATGAAACGTAACAACTTCTAGCAAATACCTTAATTCGTGAACCAGGTGTGCCATAATTCTCGATCCAGATCCTCCCAGGGGATGACCCAGGGCGATGGCTCCACCATTCACGTTGGTCTTACTTGGGTCAAGACCCAAACTCTTCTCGACTGCTAAGTACTGAGGAGCAAAAGCTTCATTCACCTAAACATAATCAAAACACAGATAAAAATCCTCGCTCATAAGTTGATTTTTAACTGAGAATGTCCAGTCCTACTGATGACTAATTTTGCTTTTTTTCCTATTTAAACTACCTTTTATCTTCAACCACTCTTTGTGAAGATAATCAGGTTTGAAAATGGGTGTAATTTACTAACTGATACTTAAGTCAACTGCATCCCTCGGAGAAAAGCCCTCAGCAATGTTGTAAAAGGATACCTAGTGGAGGCAGTGGGAGATGGCCCACAGGTTTCGGAGCCAGACGGATGGCTCAAATCTTGGCTGTATGCATGTTCTTTAAGCTCTCGACACCGAGGTCCCTTCAACAGTAAAATGTAACTGTAGTGCATCCTAGGAGTTACTGTCAAGGTTAAATGAAATCGTGGGTATTAAGTGTCTGGTGTTATTACCTGACACATACCAACCACTCAGTAGATGGTTTGTCCTATTATTTTTATTACTACTCAGTACTACTAGCCATTCTTCTAAGAATAAACTGACACACAACGAGGATAAACCTGCAGAGCCAGATAAATAGAGGAACTGTTACCGTGTTGGAATCTAGCAGATCTGAGAGGATCATATTGTATTTACTCAGCAAGGTTGGCTATGAGAATTACCTTCCTTCAGGTTCATAGCACTATAGTTTTATATGATCTTAGAAAATTTTATAGGTTAAAAAACTGATTTTAAGAAAGGTAACTTTCACAGAGTCGAAATCAAAATCTAGCCTTGTGCTTTTCCAAGATGGTGTTTTGTTTGTCCTTAGGTCCTGCATTATTTTCCCATTTTATATGGTCATGTTTAAGGTGGTACTAAGGGAAGTGGAATATGAACCAGCGAAACTAGGTTTCTGAATCAAGGTAAAACTACCATGATCATCAAAAGTCCCAAAGACAATCCTATAAAGCTATGTCCTTGAGCACATACATATCTATAAATGATTATGAACAGCTTCGCAGAGCTGACATATTTAAACAGAGCTTTAAGTGTGAAATCTAGAGTCAGAAATCCAGGAATATTATTTGTGAATATGATAATTAAGCAGCCGCCTTGAGGCTTTAAGAATGGAAGAAGAGCTTGAAGGATAAGCTGTTTGTCTAAAACCCTGGTTTCCTGGATGAGAGATGATCACACCTGTGCAGAGTGACAAGCCCCTTCTCTACCAATTTAGAGAGACTTCCTTTGTTATGTTAGTTATTTCCCAAAGTCAAGAAGCAAAGATATTTAATTACCTAAAATTTTCGAATAGTCCCCAAATGTAAAATGTATATAATCCAGCTTTATTTTCTTTTCCACTCTTCCTTTTAATTGTGCTAAATGCTTAAGATGCCTTTGCTCAAAACGAACATTAAAAAAAAAAAAAAAAAAATCGTGGGGCGCCTGAATGGCTCAGTGGGTTAAGCCTCTACCTTTAGCCCAGGTCATGATCTCAGGGTCCTAGGATTGAGCCCCACATCGGGCTCTCTCCTCAGCAGGGAGCCTGCTTTCCCCTCTGCCTACTTATGATCTCTGCCTGTCAAATAAATAAATAAACTCTTTTTAAAAAATCACCATACTTATAATAATAAACTTAAGTTTTCTATGCCAAAAATTATCACACCCCAAATCTAGCCAAAACTATGGTGTAAAAGACAAAGGTAAGTCTGGGGGATGGAGAGTTTTAACTTGGTGCGAGGGCAAGAAACCAAGAAACTTCTAGATTTGGCACCAGATATTAATTTTTCTATTATGTCAATTCTTTGCTTATATATTTTTTCATTTTAATGCATCAGAGGTCGAAGTTATTCTCACCCACCTCATAGAATATTCAATTCAACAAACACACTGGTAGTCTAAAATGAAATATTCTTGTAAGGTCCTAAGACGTTTCTAGGAATTCATATCTTAGTAGGAGAAATCAGGCTATTTTAATTATTTGAATATACGTATTTTAATCAGGTAGAGAAAAGTACCTATTCAAAGCACGTAGTGGAAGTAATACTTGGACACATGTAATCTGGAAAGGCTAATAGCACGGAAACAAAAAAAGCTATAAAATACCAAATTAAAGCCATTCATGCTATACATGTTAGTAGCTTATTCATGTACAATAGTCTTAACACTTACCTCTACCAAATCCATGTCCTTAAGACTCCGTCCTGTTTTCTTCAGTGCCCCGCTGATAGCAGGGACGGGGCCTACATAAGAACAAAATCAGTTCCATCTTATGTGGCAGGTATTAGTAGCCACAAATCTTACCACCTTAGCACATTATGCAATGATGGGACCATAAAAAACCAGAAAACAGAACCAAAGTGAAAAGATGGTTGTGCAAAAGTGCAAATGAGAGGCTCACATGGAGACTTCTGCCAGAAACAGCTTTAAAAG
Source organism: Mustela putorius furo (assembly GCF_011764305.1). Classification (NCBI taxonomy): domain Eukaryota; kingdom Metazoa; phylum Chordata; class Mammalia; order Carnivora; family Mustelidae; genus Mustela; species Mustela putorius. The sequence continues at coordinate 42,571,427 of NW_025422010.1, forward strand.
CTCAGACGGGGGACGCCTGGGTGGCTCAGTTGGTTAAGCAGCTGCCTTCAGCTCAGGTCATGGTCCCAGAGTCCTGGGATCGAGTCCCACATTGGGCTCCTTGCTCCGCAGGGAGCCTGCTTCTCCCTCTGATTCTGCCTTCCACTCTGTCTGCGTATGCTCGCTCTCGCTCACTCTCTCTCTGACAAATAAATAAATAAAATCTTTAAAATAAATAAATAAATAAATAAATAAAAATTAAAAAAAAAAAAAAAAAAAAAAAGCTCAGACAGGGGCACCTGGGTGGCTCAGCTGGTTAAGTGTCTGCCTTCGGCTCAGGTCATGATCGATCCCAGGGTCCTGCGATCGAGCCCTGCATTGAGATTCTGCTCAGCAGAGAGCCTTCTTCTCTCTTTCCCTCTGCCTGCCACTCTGCTTACTTGTGCTCTCTGTCAAATAAATAAATAAAATATTAAAAAAAAAAAAAAAAAAAGAGTTCAGACAGCCGAAGGAGATATCTATGGGGTTCTGCAGTCATTGACAGAGTGTGCCTCCTACCGAAGGTCAAGGCAGACTGAGTGCTCTCCTGGGTCACAAGTAATATGCATTCCCAGTAGAGAAGGACTGGGAGAATGGCCACTCTGAATTTTTCAGGTCCATCTGGACGGAAGACAAGAAACGGCAGCTGTATCTCCACGAGGGCACAGCAAGACAGGAAACCACAAGGCACTTCAAAGAAAAGATACCTGAAGCAAAGGAGCGTTTCTATTGCCAGTGGTAGGCAGAGATTTTAAACGAAACCACCCCCATGGCAGAAATGCAAATCTACCTAGTAAGACTTCTGAAACTTTAGCTCCCAGATTACTGATGATCACCAATGACAGTTAGTTTAACGCTGCTCAAGATTTTCAAGTTATACTGGTATTTTCTCCTGAAAGGTAAAAAAGCTGGCTGAAGAAGATTATCTACTTCACTATTCTGAGAGAATGGAATGACCATGTCTAAAAAATGTATGCGTTATGTTCTATTGAGTTAAAGTAGTCAGATACTCTGCAACAAGTGTCATACATGTGCCTAAGGGAATATAGGCAATCGGTCTTCATAAGAAGAGCATGATGCAATCCAAACACAGTGTGCTTTGTTTTGTCACCTAAGTTAAAATGTTCCTTGGACAGTCGTCTGCTTACTGGCAAAGGGCATCGGGTTAGCGCTTTTCAATCTGGCTACCGATATAACATAAAACCTAGTTCTAGATTCTCTTTGAATGTCTAAGGCACAAAAATAGGACAGTCAACAGCGGAGCCAGCAGTTAGCCAGCATGGCCGGGGATAAAGTACTCTTACAGGGGTCAGAGACACACGGAACCAAAAGCTGAGGGGCTAACTCGCTCGACACATCTCCTTGTCCTCATCTCCACAGTAAGCGTGACTCAGTGCATTCTTATTAACTCAGAATCATTACGGTCAATTGTTAAAAATACGCAGGGTCACAGTCTGACTTTTAAAGGACTGTTCCCGTAACACTGTTACTGGACTTCACAGGGACCCAGAAAGTTGTAATAATCTTGTTGGGGAAAGGAGACCTCATTTCTAGTCCTGCCACTAAGCTATGTGACGCTGAGCACCTGTTTTGGGCTGTAAGCTTCTCATCACAAGTGCTCTGAACTGGGTTTTAACCTTCTTTTTAACCACTGGAATCCTCTCTACAAATTAAGCCCAATAAAAGATAAAACCAGAGCTGCTATAGCTGCAGAGGTTCAAGGTTTCCCCCACCACTGCTGCCACGGGGGAGTTCCAGGGAACACTGACTGTCTTTCCGTGTGTGTCCTTCCTGGGAGCCACTGCGAGAGCCAAGTCCCCGCTTTCCTCCCTTTTCTGGGTCAGCAGCTTCTCTGGAAAGGCTAAGGATTGCCTGATGTTGGATAACTACATAACCCAGGGCACCATTCTTAGCAACTGGAGTGATGAATCAATCCCCACCACTCAAAAACCACTCTCCGTTGTTTATTCCTTTGGGGCAATCCGTGCAGTCACCTTGTTTAATCCCGTACAACAACTGACAGACAGCTGTTTAGTGAAGGGACATCTGACACTGGGGCATTTGGCATTTATGGCTCTGCTTAAGCCCTGAGGGAAAAAAGCAATCCTTCCACAATGGTATTCACTGTACTGCAGGCGCCTCACTTAAAAAATACTAGTGCTGGAAGCTTTGTCCTGTCCCGTCTGTACCCTCATACCCCGAAGAAAAGGCTACAAAGAAAAGGCCAGCATCCAGACCCTGGAACACAAGAAAGGAAATCTACATTTTCTTCTTTTTTTCTTTTTCCTTTTTAGATTATTATCTATCTAACAGAGACACAGCGAGAGAGGAACACAAACAGGAGGGGTGAGAGAGGGAGAAGCAGGCTTCCCTCTGAGCAGAGAGCCGGATGTGGGCCTCGACCCCAGGACCCCAGGATCATGACCTGAGCCAAAGGCGGATGCTTAGTGACTGAGCCACCGAGGCGCCCTGGGAAAACGACATTTTCTTCGCTATGTTAATGTACCAGAACCTATCCAGTGATATTAAACTGAAAAGAACTATAAAAGAACTACTTACCTATATCAAATAAATTTGATTGATCATCAAGACGAGCCAGGTACACTTAAACCCCACACTCCCCAGGCTTCACCCTAGAACTACTGAAACAAAATCTTTTGGGGTGGGGTTATGGGTAGATTTTGATGATCATTTGGGGTCTGTTCCAGACACTGAAGTGATAAATACCATACTTTTTAAAGCTACTTTCCATCTCTAAAGCAAAAGCAGTGTTTTGGTGAAAGCAAGGAGCTAAAAGCTAATTAAGCTTTTAAGCCTGAAACATAGAAAAAACTGACTTTTAACAGATGGTCACATAGCTTATGGTTTTGGTTAAAGTAATCTGAAACACAGTGAAAGTGACAAAATATAAACAGATACAGTTGGGTATTTACTATGTCCCCAGTGAGCATAGATGCTATTACTTGAGAAGAACTTTGAGGGACAGACCGAAGGATCTCCGGGAACACAGGTCAGCAACAGGTCGTCCCCCTTCTACCCTGGATCCTACTTCAAAATCCAATTTAGTTGGAAAAGGCCTAACTGCGCTCATAGAAAAACCTCTGGACCCATCGAGAATCTAAATCTAGCCCCAGAGGAGCCTTTTCTTTGGGGTATGAGGGTACAGACGGGACAGGACAAAGCCTCCAGCACTAGTATTTTTAAGTGAGGCGCCTCATCAATTCTGTTTCCTGGAGAATGATGAGAGACATTACTAAAATTCAGCATATCTGAGGTTCCTAGGAGCACATCCAGCAAAAAGCTGTTTCTTTTCCTAATTTGTATCTTTCAAGCCAAAAGGAGCATACAGCAGGCCCTTGAACAGCACAAGTTTGAATGGAGCAGGTCCACTTACGTGCAGATTACAGTACGATGAATGTATTTGCGTACAGTTTTCTTAAGAACATTTCCTTTCCTCTAGTTTACTGTGAGAACACAATTCGTACTCCACGTAACATACAAAGTGTGTGTTAAAAGCTTATGTTACGGGTCAGACTTCTGGGCAACAGGAGGCTCTTAGTGGTTACATTTCATGGGAAGCAACAGGTACTTGGACTCCGGCTGTGTGACGGTTGGCACCCCTTGTGCCCACGTTGTTCAAGGTCAACTATACACACTTGTAGGGAGCTCTCCTCATCTCTGCCAAACTGAGATCCACGGGAATCCTTCATTTCCTATGAAGTGGCAGCTGAGCCAGGTGGGTGTGACTCTGACTTCCGGGACAGCACAGTGGGAAGGGCACTGGAATTAGAGAGGCCCGGTTCCCATCCTGGCTCCATCACTTACCCGTCTGGAACTTGACAAGATAACCTCCCTAAGCCTCCATTTTCTCCCTCACAAAGGGGTTGTGGGAAGAGGAAAGGAGACACACCAGTGGCTGCATGCACGACACCCAGCGTTCAGCCATCTCTGTTTGGCCCCAGGATCCCTCCTTGCCTCGTGTCTCCTGTAGTCAGCACCTTGTAATTCTTCTGTTATATGCTGGGAGCCAGTCTTAAATACAGACAGTGAGATGTGATAACTGCCCACGAGCAGTCTTGGTTTTCCTATTGGGCCCGGCACAGGTTTTCTAGATTTGTTTAAATGACTGATGACCAATCATTTCTCCACAAGTGACCTTGATCTGGCTACTGTTTCAGGTATCTGAAGGCCAAAGACAACTTCTCTCCAGAAACATACACAACAAACTTACCAATACCCATGATGGAGGGATCACATCCAGACACGAAATAGCCCACAATTCTTGCCAGTGGTGTGAAGTTATGTTTTTTAACAGCATCTTCACTAGCTATGATAACAGCTCCAGCACCATCGGATACCCCCTTGGAAACAAAAACAGGAACACTGACTAGATGGCAGAAGGACCCAGTTAATCAAGGTTTGAGCTAATGCGGTAGTGTTAAGATTGTGGTACTATGTAAGAAACAGCATCACAATCTGGGCTACGATGAGGGCTCACAGTGCTCCAGGAACTGTTTTAGGCACAGAATCTAACCTCACCAAGGGAAAACAGGAAACAATGTCCAGGAAAAGATTATGTCCAGATATGGGGAGATGTAAGGAATCTGCTGAGTTGTATACATCAGAAAACCAACAAACCAACCAACGAACCCAGGAAAACTGGAATAATAACCAAGCAGATTTCCTTCTACAGTCCTTGTAATATTTTGAAAAGACTAAGAAACTGGAAGAGTATTATATGCGATTAAAGTATTTTGTTTGGGACTATGAAACCCCCAATTAACCGAATATGAACGCTGCCAGTTGAAGGTAAACAGCTAAAGACTAGCACGAGAAGTCTCCAAAAGACCCCACAGGACTACTTGGCACTGAACACGGCAGCAAGAGTTCAAGGTGAGCTGTGGCGTCACCTACCGAGGCGTTGCCCGCGGTCACGGTTCCCTCTTTCTTGAATACTGGGGGGAGTTTAGTTAACTGCTCCAGGGTCGTCTGGGGCCGAGCGTGCTCGTCTACCTGCATTGTCTGTTTCCCCTTCTTCGTCTTCACCTCAATGGGTGCCATCTCATTATTAAAGTAGCCAGCATCGTTAGCTGAAAGAGGAGCAAGACCATCGTGAGAATGGGAGAAAAAGAAGATACAAGAAACCAAATCAAACACATCCTTCAGTTTCGGCTCTACCCTTTCCTCGCAGCCGACTTTAACATAAGCCTCTGTTACAGGTACAACTTACGCTGCCTCTTGAAGGACTTAATACACTGCCATCAATCTATGCAAATGTATTCTGCCTCTTTTTAAAATTGTAATTTTGATCTTTTTTACTGTAATTTTTTTTTTAACAAGGTTATCACTAGACTACTAGCAGTCCTTGTCTGTTAGCTACAGATAGAATAGCACTAAGTAAACTTAATGTCTCATTTAAACTGTTCTGGGTGAGGTAAGAAGTAAATTGAAAAGTCACCAGGTCGTACAACAATAACGTATTGTACACTTAAAAAAATTTAAGGGGGTAGAGTTTATTTTAAGTGTCTTTACCACAGTAAGAAAAAAGAAGTTGTCTCCAAAAGAAGTTATCGATCTAGGTTACCAAGTAATCTATCACTGAAATTTAATGACAAGCAACCCAAAGAAATTCTACGAGCGATTACCGACACAGTTATGAGTGAAACAGCTGCCCTGCTTCCACCTCCACGGACTACAATGGACCGCAGTACTCTACAGCCTCCAGAAACAGAATACGCCAGGAGTGAGACCACCTTCCTTCTGACAGCCCTTTACAAGGGCAGGCTACACACTTCCCTTATTTGGTTTTCATAACTCTTAGGGGAAAAGGGGAGGCAAATCTTCTTTATCTCAGTTGTACAGACGCCCAGTGAAAAAAATGACTTGGTAGAGGTTGGTTAACTTGTTTATGAGGCAAAGGTAGACACAGAGCTGGTGCCTCCTGGCCTCCGGACCAGCATGCTCCCACTTTAATGTGTAAGAAAAACACAGAGAATGAGCTGGCCGGAATCCGCTCCGTCCCACTTCTCCCTCTGAAGAGCTAAGATGAACTTCATTCTCACTACTCCGAGTACTTAACGCCCCTGAAGAAGAGTTGCTGCTCATTTATAATAGTTTAATTTAAAAAACCTTTTTCAAGAGACTTCAACTCACCATACTGTCATGTTGCCCACCTTGGACTGGTCTGACAGTAGTGAGAAGTGTTATACCAATGGCACCAGAGCTCTGGCCGCAGAGAGTTCTGAGTCTTCAAGTCAGCGCAGCGCGCAACGATTCTCAATTAGGAATGGGAGGAGGAAGGCGCACAATGGGTCCTTTCCAAACATACCATCCCTTCCTCGTGAACAGGATATGCCTCACAGAGGAGAACACCCTCTCTGGGCCCGCAGCTTCCGGGAGCCATTGTCTCTCACAGAGTATCAAAGCCCTCGCAGCAGAGTGTTCTACGTGTTCTACTAACATCAGAACCACGGAGGACAAAATTCAAGTGGCCAGATAAGGTCAATTAGCAATGCCACTTTTTATGTAGCATTACTGTATTTCAAAAGAGAAACTCCCGGTTAATTTTGCAATCATTCACAGAACATCTAGTCATCTAAACGCAAAGGAATGATGAAAAAAAGTGACTTTCAAAAGGTACAATTTTAAATAAATATTATTATATGACCATTATAATCCGAAAACGACCAAAATCTTCTCTATTTTTTTAAACCCAGGTATAACTGATATACAACATTATATTAGTTTCGGGTATACAACCCAACCATTCGTTATCTGTGTATACAGGATTGCATAATGATCACTGCTCTAAATCTAGTTAACATCTGTCCCCATACATAGCTGCACCAATATTTTTTCTTGTGACGAGAACCTTGAAGACCTACTCTACTAGCAACTTCACGCACGCGCTCTACATTGTTATTAACTATGATCACCATGCTGTATGTTACATCCCCAGGACTTACTTTATTTTATAACCTTTGACTCCCTCTGCCCATTTCACCCACCCCCCCAAGTTTTCTTCTGTTGACACTTCCAACATGCATCGCACTGACCAGCTTTCCACCTCTGCTGGGACTGCAGGGCGTACTTGTCACAGTCTTCTCTGCTTATGTTATGTTTTGCAGCAAGATTCTCCGCGGTGATCCCCATGGGGAGCCGGATGTGCTCATCTGTTAATCCTGACCACAAAGCATCTTCCAGCTATTGAAAGACATGAGTAGTAAGGTGATTTGTTAAAGTGTATCTTTTGAAAGTAATATCTCTACATTTAATTAATTGTCCCAATAAATGAAAGTAAAACTATGTTTTCTGATTATTATTATTACTATTACTATTATTATTATTCATCTTTGGTTCTGGGACATTTTAAAAAACAGGCAATGCCATAATCAAATGCACGCATCCTCACTGTTCAGGGAGGGGACACAGGAGATCATCCTACAATCAAAAACGAAATGACCGGGGTACCTGGGTGGCTCGGTTGCTAAGCGTCTGCCTTTGGCTCAGGCCATGATCCTGGAGTCCAGGGATCGTCAGGCTCCCTGTTCAGCAGAGAGTCTGCCTCTCCCTCTCTCACCCCCCTCCCCTCCCGCCGTATACTCGCTCACAAATAAATAAATAAATAAAATCTTAAAAAAGAAAAAAGGGGCACCTGGGTGGCTCAGTGGGTTAAAGCCTCTGCCTTCAGCTCAGGTCATGATCCCAGGGTCCTGGGATCGAGTCCCACATCGGGCTCTCTGCTTAGCAGGGAGCCTGCTTCCTCCTCTCTCTTTCCTTCTGCCTGCCTCTCTGCCCACTTGTGATCTCTGTCTCTCAAATAAATAAATAAAATCTTAAAAAAAAAAAAAAAGAAAGAAAGAAAGAAAGAAAGAGAGAAACCCTCCAGGCTACATTTTTAAGAAATCTAAACCTAACACGGGGTCCTCATGCGATGCTTCCCTGTAGCCACCTATGACCCATGATTCTGCGCTCCGCAGGAGTGTGCCTGAGCTCCTTCAGTGACAGGAACAGCTGGTTCTGTCAGCTACTGGGAGGTGGAAAACCCCACACAGGTTCCTTGAGGAACAGAAAAGTTACTTATTATCCAGTGGGTCAGTCTCTGATAAGGAGGCTCCCTTGTGTCTTCTCCACTGCCCCTCGTCATCTTTGAGTCACTGACCTGTCTTTCCAAAGGTTTTCTTAATGCTTGGTGTCTAAAATACTATTTCATATTTTCTAGGTCTTATTCTTTCCAACTTTCAAAAAGGCCAGGGGATGAACTAGGTGAAGTGTGAACCAATCATTGCTGTTGGAAAATGCTAGCAACAGAGAATGTCATTAGCCCTTTCCCAGGGGAGGGACAGCCCACTAGTGCCCTCTGTCAGTACTGTCATTCCCGTGCCAGAGCTCTCAAAGATGCGAAGGTCAGTTTTTGTCTGACTGACTCAGGACAACATCATCTCTATTCAAAGAGAATCTTTAAAAAAAAAAATTTAAAGAGCAAAATTAAAAAAAAAAAAAATCAATAAAACAGAGTAGGTTTTCTGTGAAGAAGATACCTATTCAATGGAGACTGCTCCAGGAACAAAACTTCCATAAATCATGGTAAAGATTTAATCACTGGGTGTACCATTTATTCAGTAGAGAAATTAATTATTTCAACCTGTGCCGACTTTGTGATCGGCCTCCTCCTTTCCTCTGCCTCCCCAGTGTATTGATTCCATGAGATAAAGTGAGATAAAGTCTATGTGGATTTTTTAAATGCGGGTTAAGACGTCAAAACTAAAACCGGACTGGGGGTTTGAAATAGTTTACAAATTTCAAGTCATTTTTGTATTTTGTCAATCCCCTATTAATGAAACTGGTTTCAAAATCCGTTTTCCCTCTCCCCAAATGGTGTTATTAAAATTATTAGCACAGGGGCGCCTGGGTGGCTCAGTCATTAAGCAGCTGCCTTTGGCTCAGGTCATGATCCCAGGGTCCTGGGATCGAGTCCTACATCAGACTCCATGCTTAGCGGGAAGCCTGCGTCTCCTTTCTCCCACTCCCAACTCTCTGCTTGTGTTCCCTCCCTCACTATCTCTCTGCCAAATAAATAAATAAAATTTTAAAAATATATATTAGCATAAATGCATGACAAATCATTTTTAAACATCTGAATGGTTCCAACCTTGAGATCTGATCCAAACTTGGTTCCAAAGCGCACGTTTCTGACACAGTATGGGGACTGGCTCATGCTTTCAGTTCCTCCACATAAGACAACTTCGGCCTCTTTAACACAAATTTCCTATTGGAAAACGAATGCGCAGCAATAACAATAAAACTTTTATTGTGACAGAGGTTTGTATTAAGCAGTAAACTAACAGTAAATGTAATGGTTTACAGTCTCAAAATGAAATACTTGTCAAATCATGGTAAAGCACATGCCACAGTACCCATCCCCAAGACACAAGGGGAGAAAAACCTAACAGACGTCAATTGTGTGTGCGCAAGTGACAAATTCTACCTATGTTTTGGCAAGGAATGATAATTCTTACCCTGGAAATAAATACTGAAAATCAGCAGAGATATTAATGCCTGGTATAATATATAGATTATCAGCGGAGGATAAAGAATAAATCCTTTAAAAAGGCGGAAGAAGAATTTATCCCATTAATGCAGGAGTCTGCTGCAAGTAACAGACCACACACAAGAACTGAGTTAACTGAGGAGGATCAGAAAAGGAAACCCATTTCTTCCTTCTAACACCTCCCACTATTTGCATTTCTCAGAAAAGAAGCAAGAACAAGCCTCCAAAGCCAGTATTCACAGTGACTGCTGAGAGAATCAGGACCACTGTTTCAGATACATTGTTTCAGAAATAAATTAACATGAAAATTATTCATCACAATATGTCCACGTCCTTCATTCTGTAAGAAAATGAAGATCTGGACAAATAAAATTGGATTTCACTGTATCCCTTTCCCTGTGCTCACGGATCAAATGTATTTGTCCAAGTACCCATCCCTTAAAAAGGAATGCACTTCTTACCATCCCCTAAACCCTCCAACTTTCTTCCTAGCCTATAGTCTTTATTCCGTGTTTCACAGGCCTACGTTCAAGTTCTGTCTCTGTAACTTAGTCACCTTACTGATCAGTTTCCTTGTCTGTTAAATGGGAATAGTGATAGTTCCCGTCTTACCGGTTGTGAAGACTAAGTAAGATACTGAATGTAAATCTAGCATACGTCAGGCACACAGGAAGCACTCGATAAAAGTGAGAGTCATGATTAGCTTTAAAAAAAAAAAATGTGATAAAATATACCTAATTTCAAATTTACCATTGTAACCAATTTTAAGTGTATAGTTCAATACGTGCATTCACAGTGCTGTCTGACCAACCACCACCACTCCTCTCCAGACGTCTTTTCGGCTCTGCAGGCTGAACTCAGTACCTGTTAAACACGAACTCCTCCTTTTCTCCTCCCCCAGCCCCAGCAACCACCATCCTCCTTCCTGTCTCTATGAATCTGACTACTCATATGAGGGAGATCATACAGTATTTGTCTTTTTGTGGCTCATTTGTTCCACTTCGTTTGTCTTCAAAGATCCGTGAACAGCTTTTAAGGAACTGTGGATTCTTGTATTCCTGTGTACTTTTCCAAGAAAAATCAAATACTGACCTTTCCTAACGAAGCACTATAAAACAAAAGCCTACGGTGTTCTACTGAAGTGGGGCATTTTCTCCAACAGCTTTTAGCATTATTTTCAGAGGAGTAATAAAACGTTCCCATACCTGACATCCACTCACAATGGACTGGAAACCAGAGCCACAGAGTCTGTTAACAGTGAGAGCTGGGACCTCTTTTGGGACTCCCACCCGCAAACCAACATGCCGGGCCAAATATGCAGCATCTGAAGAACTCTGGAACAGAGGGAGAAGACAAAGAATGTCCTCTATAAATCTTGGCAACAAGGAGGACAAAATACACAGAAATGTTGGCAATCTATCAAAAATAATAAACTACATGGCTCTAAGGTAGGACACAATGTATACAGGTATAGCATGTATTTTATGTAATACATGTGTTTATTATTTGAATAAAAAACACAATGCGGTCTGCTGGTTTTTAAACACACAAAGTCCGAGAAATCCTTATATTACTATAGTTAAAATAATTCTTGTATTAATAGAAGATAGAAATTGGTAACAATTACAAATGTTTAAAAATAAAATGGGCTATCTTAAAATAGTATGTTCCTTAAAAGAGAAAGTATCCGGGGTGCCTGGGTGGCTCAGTGGGTTAAGCCTCTGCCTTCAGCTCAGGTCACGATCTCAGGGTCCTGGGATCGAGCCCCGTGTCAGGCTCTTTGCTCAGCATGGAGCCTGCTTCCTCGTCTCTTTTTGCCTGCCTCTCTGCCTACTTGTGATCTCAGTCTGTCAAATAAATAAATACAATCTTTAAAAAAAAGAGAGAGAGAGAGAGAAAGTATCCAAAGCTGTAATTTTCAACCTTTGTTGCATACCGGAAAACCAGGACAGCTTGACGTACGAATGCTTAGCGTAACCAAACCAATAAAACCGGAAAAACACAAGCAAGGCAAGGCTATCAGTAGATACTTTTAAAAGCACCCAGGGAGGGGCGCCTGGGTGGTTCAGTGGGTTAAGCCTCCACCTTTAGCTCCCGTCATGGTCTCAGGCTCCTGGGATCCAGCCCTGTCTCGGGCTCTTTGCTCAGGGGAGGCCTGTTTCCCCCTCCCTCTCTGCCTACTTGTAATCTCTGTCAAATAAATAAATAAAATATTAAAAAAATAAATAAATAAAAGCACTCAGGGGATAATGTGAAACTGAGGCTGAGACCTGTTGACCTAGGGAGGAGAGAGTTTAACAAGGACCCCAGGTTCCAAAGCAACAGTGCTGGCCCGGCTCTGGGGTCCCAGAAGAGCAGTGATGGCAGGTGGTCTGCTACAGATTTACCAGCTGGTTACAATCTGCACTTCAGTGTTTTTATAGGTTTCCTACCCTATAATCCCAACCTGTGTATTTGTTCTGTGGTTTTGGTCTCCTGTTTATTTATTTGTTCTTTTTTAAGATTTTATTTATTTTGAGAGAGAGTGCGCACAGAGGGAGATGAAGACTCACCGCTCGAGGAGAGCCTGATACAGGGCTCCATCCAGGACCCTGGGATCATGACCTGAGCTAAAGGCAGACGCTTAACCCACTGGACCACCCGGGTGCCCTTGGTCTCCTGATTAATGGCACACAAGTAATACTACCAGGTAACCAGAACCAGGTGTCAGTGTGTTGAGACTGTACTGTGTTTAGCATGATAGGAAAATTGTGAAAAAACACATACAAAAGATATAGTGGCATAAAATGCAGAGCTGGAAGCGGACTCCCAAGGTGTCAGACTTGGCGTGGGAGTGGGAGCGTGTAACGAGCTTCTCATGCCTGCACGGATGCAATCAGTGTTCTCGGCCTTCGGGAAAAAACTGGTGGAGTGGGTTCAGCCTAGATAAACCTGGTGGAGTGGGTTCAGCCTAGATAAATCGTAAAGGACAAAGGAGTAAATTGATACCATACACAGCAGTGCTAGCTCTGTCTGGATAAACAGAGAAATGGGCTGAGCCACAGAAGTTTAAACCATCTGGTTGTCCCACACAGTAACACAAACCAGGACTTGGATGCACCGTTGTATCTCATGTCTTATGGACTTCCAGGCTTTCCATCCTAGGCACTTTTGGACAAATCTTTGTCCTTGCTCAAGGCTTTATTTTGGGTTTTGTGGGTATTTGCCACATGGCATCCCTCAGCTTTACAGGTAGACAGATGTGATTCAAAACTTGTGTTCAAAGGTGTTCCTTATTGAGGGGTAATTGCTTACTTGTTGAGGAATAAGTCATGCTTCCTCACTAAAGGGGGCATGGGGGTGGTAATGCACAAGACAAGCCATGCCATAAGCTACTAGAAGAACTTCTTGATGGGAAATTTTAGCTTTGCGTTTTGTTGCTTTACTTCCTAAAATAACTTGGACATGTTCCTCACTGGTCCATCTGATGTGGGAAACAAAGGCAGAAGAAAAAAATATTAAATTTCCTTACTACTCACAGCTCACTGACAAGTCCTTGAAACAGACCGACAGTCCTCTAAGAACTCAGCTGCCTTGATGTTAATAGTTTCCCAATGGCAAAAGGCAATCTTAGCCCCATGCCCAGGATCCTGTTAAGCCTACTTCAACATATAAAAATTCCTTTTGCCAGGGTTTTCTGTTTTGGGAGTCACTTCCCTTATAATACTCTAATGTCCAGACTGGCAAAACAGGTTGTTTTATAAAATCAAGCAGTAGTCTGAGGTAATACAAAGATTATTTTTAGGTCAGGAGTCAGATCTGGATTGGAATCTAGACTCTGTCATTCACTAGCAGTGTGAACTTTGGTTTACCTAACTTTCAAGTTCCTCCCATGGGAAGTTATCTGCAAATGGATTCCCAAGTGCCATCTTTGTAAATAAGAGTAGAGTAGTTACGATTGAGTTGTTAAATTCTAGACCAACTGACTGAATAAAGATAGTTTATGGAGATCTCGCTGATGGCATACATACTTACTTGTATGGATATTTTGAATATGGTCCTACCTGATGCTTAGAAACCAGGTATCTTCTACTTTGGCCACTGTATTCCAGAAAGTAACTGATAATTTTTCCTTTTTTTTTTTTTTTGTTACATATTCTCTAAGTGCTCCCAAGAAATGACTCTACGTCCCTTTTAACACCAAGATTTGTGGGAAGAGCTTAGTACAGGTGGAAGAATATTGAACCAGAAGTCAGGAGCATTCCAGCCCAGGACTATTACAGATCACCACTCCGCAACACTGCAACTTCCCTGGAGGTTTCCTCATGTGTTAAGAGAGGCCTGGAGTTCTATAAAATCTCTAGGGTTTCTTCTGACTTTTCAATATTCCATAAATCTTACTTGGAACTTAACCCTTTTTAAAAGTTCCTATTCCTGTTTTATTTTTCAACTGAGGTATAACTGACATAAAACATTAGTTTCAAGTGTACTATGTAATGACTCAGTATTTGTATAGAATGCAAATGATCACAATTAAGTCTAGTTAACATCTGTCATCACATATATGATGAGAGAGCAGAAGGCTAGCTGAAGACAAGACATAAGCTGACACAGGGCAACCTCCCCCTAACCCCCACTCTGGGGTGGGACATGTGGGACATTCTTCCAGTAATCTCCCAATTATGTTAACATTAATGCCTTGCCAGAGGGAAAAACCACCTTAACTTGAGAATGGCAAGGTCTCTGTCTTACAGGTAGGTCTTCTTTAACATGAAAACCCTTTTGAAACTTTCCTTTTCCTTACTTTTCCCAACTTCCCCTATATAATAACCTATATAATTCCTCAAGACTCTGCCCACAGGTCCTGTCCCAGTGCTTTAATAAAACCACCATTTTGCACTGAAGATGTCAAGACTTCTTTCTTGGCTGCAGACTCTGGACCTCGCCCCACCAAAGCTCACCTATCTTCCAAAACCACATTATATAGTTAAACAAAAAAATTTTTTTGAGGACTGATGTGAGGCTGGGAGCAAATGGTCAGAATTCTTGAGACACTTCTGGTGCAAAAAGGTACTTTTATTTAAGCACAGGGACAGGACCCATAGGCAGGAAGAGCTGCACTGGGGCTGTGAGTGATTACATACCTTGTAGTTAGTGGGGGTTACAGACAGCGTAAGTCCCTATGGAATTTGGAAGCAGAGCCTATCCAGGACCTTGAGGGGCTGGCTGCTGCTTAGATAAGGTTCTTTACTTTTGTCTAGTAAAACATGAGTCTCGAGACCTTTCAGGTGTATGTAAGTGGCGTCTGAAAGATGACTGCTCTCTTATCGGCGGAAAGATCAGCGGCAAGTAACAGGAACAAGAACAAAGCTGCAGTGGTAAAGTACTAACCCGTCCTTGATGGGGCGGGAGGGGTGTTAGAATCCCTACCTCAGGAATTCTGTCTGGAGACTACAGCGGCAGCAAAACACAGCCTTTGTTCCTGTTTCTCCCATCAAGGACTTTTAATACTTATTAGCACCTTTCAAATGCCCGGTACAGTATTATTAACTATAGTCATCATGCTGTTTCGTTACAGCCCCAAGACTGACCGACTGACTTAGAACTGGAAGATTATACCTTTTTGACCTCCGTAACTCACGTAATTCTTCTCATATATGAGAGCTGCTAAGGACAGAATACTTTAGTGCCTTTAAAACCTCTCAGAACATTACTTAGTCGATTCCCATTATTCGTAGATTCTATACTCGCGAATTCACCTACGTGTTAAAAATTTCTTTGTATGGGCACCTGGGTGGCTCAGTGGGTTAAAGCCTCTGCCTTCAGCTCAGGTCATGATCCCAGGGTCCTGGGATCGAGCCCCGAATTGGGCTCTCTGCTCAGTGGGGAGCCTGCTTCCATTCCTCTCTCTCTGCCTACTTGAGATCTGTCAAATGAATAAATAAAATCTTTAAAAAAAATTTATTTGTAACCCCAAAAGTAATACCTCCAGCACTTCTGTGGTTATTTCCAGATTATGGGCAGGTTGGAGGAACACTGAGAAAATTTAGTCGCCTAAAATAATATATACTTTCCTAGCTGAGATGAACAAAGGGACACTCAGCCTTCTTGTTTTAGCTCTCATGCTATAAACAAGTGACCTTTTAGGGCGCCTGAGTGGCTCAGTCCATTGAATGTCTGCCTTCCGTTCAGATCATGATCCCAGGGTCCTGGGACTGAGCCTCCTGTGTAGGCTCCCTGCTCAGCAGGGAGTCTGCGTCTCTGTCAGCCCCTCCCCCTTCCCTCCTGCTCTTACACTCTCTCTCTGAAGTAAATAAAATCTTAAAAACAAACAAAAACAAATCTCCTTTTTGTGATCTATTTATTGCAACGTTTTTTGCATTTTTGTGCTTTTTGTTGGAGATTTTGCTGTTCAAAATCGCCGCAGGCATAGTGCCATTGAAGTGCAGTGATCCACAGAGCACACTGCGGAAGCACACACTGGGGACCTCACCTGGACCAAAGGAAACCAAAGGTGGTCCAAGAGGTAACTGCTGCCATCAGGGACATCTTACACAAACACTCCAACAAGTACGAAAGTACCAGTGCCACTCTCGCTGGATGAAGCAGACCCACGAGCAGCTATGATTTGGATCGGGGCAGAGATGAGTTACTGAAGAGCTTCCCAGAGGGTTTTCCTGATGAGCCCAGGTGCAGCTCACTCTGCTGACTGCCACAGCGAAGCTGCTTCTCAAGCAAACACCAGAAACACAGGAACTGCTACAACAAGTCTTGAGTTTGACAACACGGGATTCTGATAAACCTGACCTTCGAGACCAGGGCTATATATTTACTGGTGTCTTCTCTCAACAGACCCTGTCACAGGCAAATTAGTCGTCTTGTGTGAGAAGCCACTGACCCTGAGACAGATCTTATTGTGCTAGCTCTGCTGGATGAGCTCATCTGCCACACCAGTCTTTGGACCTTGGTGTACCATAAGCCTCCCAATGCTTTTGTAGAAGGAAGTCATGGGATCCGTCGCAAACATGAGCCAATACATCATGGGAGCACTGATGTCGATGACAGCCTTTGGCACCACCACTGCCACGATCTTGGAACAGCCTAAGGTTAGCCCCTCTCAAGGTGACCTTCTAGACCTTCTAAACCTTGACCTCAGTCTCCCAGTCAATGTGCTTCAGGTGTCCTCCATACAGATGGGAGCAGCAGATCTCCCTGGAGGAGGACTAGATGGGCCGGCGAGACGGTCTTTCATCCCATCCTCAGGGCCTGTAACCTTCGCTCCTCCACCTGCTCCCACTGGGGTCAGCACTGGTCTGAATGACGTGTCAGCACTCTCCATGGGACAGGCATGGGACCTGCTGGATGGGTGGTGCCTAAGGCTGTCTGGCTGCCTGCAGTAAAAAATAATGGTCTGGAGATTTCCAGGACATTTACTCACTGCCAAGGGCACACCTACACGGAAATGAACTTCACCAACAATGCTTTGCAGCACATGACAGACTTTGCAATCCAGTTAAACAAGAGCAGCTTTGGGGTCATCCCCAGCACTCCTCTGGCCAACCACACACCACAGATGCCAAAGCAGCGTGTGGATGTCTCCCTGCCTCTGAACACCTTAGGTCCTGTCACGAAGATGGAACCTCTGAGTAACTGCAGGTGGCTGTGAAAAACAATGTTTGTCTTCTCCTTCAGCTTCTCACCCCACTCAGGGTGCGCTCTGTAGAAGATTTCAAAATGGTGCGCCAGGTCTTCCTTGCAAGTGGAAGGCCATTCCCAGTGAAAAAGAACTTCAGTTTCAGATTAAGGACTGTCCATTAAATACTGACAGTTTCCAGCAAACTGCAAAACAGCAATGTTTACTGCCTTGCCAAGAGGAATGTGGAAGGGGAGGACATGCTGTACCAATCCTTGAAGCTCAATAATGGCATCTGGAGTTTGGCTAAGCTATGTATCCAGCCAGGAAACCCACACGGCACGGTGTCGCTGAAGTGCAGAGCTCCCGAGGTCTCCTAGGACGTCTGTGAAGTCTACGGCAGCATTTCTGAAAAGCTAATAGACGGGTCTGGTGCCCTTTGGCCATCCTGTGACTGGTGCAAGCCAGGAACTCTTAACTGGAAGAAATCGTTTTGCCACGTAGACTCTGAACCCAAACACGCTGATGCCACACCCCAAGGCAGTGACTGGTCTAAGCTGTGCTGCCATCACGGCACAACCTGCTGCATAGTTTCAGCTTCTCATTAACATCTGTAAGCACCGCTTCAGTCACTTCCCACCTCTTGTCACATACCGCTGCCACCTGTCCTTACTTGTGAGCTTCACCATAGTGTGTCAACAGCTGGAATTTTTGAGCGGTTTGATATTTTGTAACTGAGAGCTCATTTGGAAAGCAGAAAAGGACAAAAATTATTAAAGGAAAAGTGTCACTGAAGAAAAAAAAATGAATGAAGCCCTTCAGACTCCACTGCAAACAAAACTGGTTGTTGCTAGAAGCGAAATCTCTATGAGTCATGGCTCCGGAGCGGAGGTGGGGGGTGGAAATAATTGCACACCCGTTCTGGAGCCTTATCCCTGCCCCAAGAGCTGAGCACGTGGTGGAGGTGGTGGCAGCAGCCTCCAGTCTTCTCGGCCTGTCCCTCCTAGTATGGAACAACCACTTTCTGAGCCAGCAGAACAGTGACAAGGAACTTGCAGTGGCAATGCACTCTGCATGGAGCTTCTGTTAAGCCAAGGGCCAGGAGGAAGAAGGAAGCCCCATCTCTTTGGCAATACTTCAAAGAAATATACAGCTTTCATTATCTATGAAATGATGTGATCTATTTTGTTGACCTCAACATAGCAATATAGAAGGTAAAGGAGTTTCTTATTTCCGTAACAAATACTGACCAAGGTCCTGCTGGTTAAGAAATTATAGGGGATGTCTTACACTGACCAGGTTTTCTACCCTTCTTAGTTGGTAAACAGAGAGAGCCAACTAACTTTAGATAAGTCAAGGAAATGAATCTGACAGAGAAGCAATGAAATGTAACTCCAATGGGATAGATATAGAGCTTCTAGATTATATGGTGGCTTTGATGTATGCCATCACTTCTAGAGTCAAGGATTACTTAAATCATAAATACATTTAACTATTAACTAGTTCACTATTAAGACATATTAAGTTATCTTCTTAATAACACGAAGCAACAAGAATGAATACCGACCTCCCTTCTGCCCTACTGACCTGGATGACATTGCCTACAATGACACTGTCAATGGTCTCAGGTGAGACCTTGCCCGCAGACAAGGCAGCCTTGGCAGCAAATTCAGTCAAGTCGGTAGCCGTGAAGTCCTTCAGAAGACCTCCGTATGCTCCAAAAGGGGTTCGCTTAGCGGCAACAATGAACACACCTGTAAGCAGAGACAGATTCCTCAGTGTCCCGAACATGCTTTAAATAATCTCACTATGAAACCTAGTACTAGGTACTGCTTTCAATTAGAACTTAGACAATTTTTGTCCCAGAACAGTACATGGAACAAGTCCCACTCACAGAAGCAATCTTTTAAGGAAGGGGTATCAGCTGGAGCAGTACCTACATGCTGGCCCCCAGAACTGCACGCTGCAACATAAATCCATCCTGGTAGACAACATTCTTGTCCTCCGGTGAGCTACAAAGCTAGAAACATTTGTTTAAAACTAAAATACTGGGGTGTCTGGGTAGCCCAGTAGGTTAAGCGTCTGTCTTTGCCTTTGACTCAGGTCATGATCCCGGGGATTCCTGGGATCCAGCCCTGCACTGGGCTCCGTGCTCAGCGGGGAGCTTGCTTCTCCCTCTCCAGTTCCTGCTCCCCCTTTCCCCAGCTTATAAGCTCTCTCCCTCTCTCTATCAAATAAATAAAATATTTTTAAAAAATAAAAATAAAAAAAATAAATAAAACAAACGCTGGGACAGCTGGATGCCCAATTGGTTATGTATCTGCCTTTGGATCAGGTCATCATCCCAGGGTCTGGGGATGACATTAAGCTCCCTGCTCAGTAGGGAGCTGCTTCTCCCTCTGCCTGCCGCTCCCTCTGCTTGTGCTCTCTAGCTCCAACAAATAAAATCTTAAAAAAAAAAAAACCAAAAACCAAACACAGGGGCACCTGGGTGGCTCAATGGGTTAAGCTTACTCTGCCTTCGGCTCAGGTCATGGTCTCAGGGTCCTGAGATCCAGCCCCGCATTGGGCTCTCTGCTTGCTTCTCTGCCTACTTGTGATCTCTCTCTCTGTGTCAAGTAAGTAAAATAAAAAATCTTTAAAAAATAAAAAATAAAACAAAAACAAAAACAATGCTTCTTCGATGTGCTGAAGTATATTTCCTAGTCACAGACTCAAAGAATCTCCAAATTAAAAGTTCTCTTGAGGTTTGAGGACAACCACTCACCCCACAGAAAATTCCTGACACAAGAGACAAAAATTCCTCTGCTAGAAAATTTACAGTAAGGCATACTCCACCATGTGAAGCAGTGTGCCTATGAATGGACAACCTAAAGTATGATTTTTTCCTCCTACATAGCTAAGTCAGCTTACCCAGTCTTCCATCTACCAGCTTACCCAAATGTATCCCAAGTCTATTTCTACAGGAAAAAAAAAAAAGGAAAGAAAAACTGTTTCTAGAATTGATAATGTTTTGAATGTGAACTACATATGCCTTTAACTTTGGAGCCATAGGATGACTAAAATACAAATTTCAAATAATATGAACCATTCATTTTACAAAGTGGACTATCTTTTACACAGAGAGCCCCTCCAGATCTAAAGTCAGCTAACCTGTAACACCTCCCATCTCTTAAGTAAATAAAAGGCATTCTTACAAAACTTCTTTGACATCATTTCTGGTTGCTTTCTTCTGAAGACACTCTAGTTTGCCAATATCCTGTTAAAACATGTCTCTTAGAATACAACAAGATTTCCTGATCCAACCACAAAGAATATAGAGGAAATTATCTATACACACAGTAATGTAAATTAAGAGTAAAAAATTATGGTATCACTATTAGTTCAACAGATGTCCCTATGCAAATAAATAAAAATCGCTAACTGAGGCACTCTACCGCCACCTCCACCGAAAAAGGCTACAGAAGTCTCCGATGATGGGAGTGATACTCACTAGAGCTGTATGAGGCAAAACTTGCACATTGGGAAGCAGCACCCAATATAGTCCGTTTCATCCCACTAACATTTATTAGGCACCAACTAAGCATGAGACATTTTATCACTTTTCATTATCTAATCTTCCTAACAATCCTGCAGGTCAAAAGTAAAGTGCGTACAGGAGGCACTCAGTATGGGGTGGACCTCATGCTTGGTGCTTTGCATACATAGGCTTCTCCCAAAACAATCTGAGCTCACATTTCCATGTCCTGCCAAGAAATGATGGGACTTTTAACAATGGGTTTGTGTCAAGATATTAACCTGTAATTGAGACCATACAAATATTATACCACGCTTGGTATTTAAGTACAATTCTCCTGATTACGTTAGTGGAGGCTATCTCTTTTGTGGAACAAACTCAACCTATCCTAAAAAAACCCAAAAAACAGAAACAAAAAAACCCTCCCAGAACCAAAGAAAACAAAAAACTTCAGCTTCTCCTTTCATCCCTACTTTGAGAAACTCACAGTCTAAAAGAATTTTAGGAGAGGCACCTGGATGGCTCAGTCAGTTAGGTTAGGCATCAGGTGGTTAAGCATCTGACTCTTGATTTTGGCTCAGGTCAGAATCTCAGGGTCCTGACATGAAGCCCTGCTATGGAGCCACTCAGAGTCTGCTAGAGATTCTTTCTCTCTCTCTCCCCCTCTGTTCCTCCCCCTGCTCATGCACTCTAATTTTTAAAAATCTTAAACCCCCAAACATTAAAAGATAAAAGAATGCTACTCCTAAAATGCAATTGTAATTTAGAAGAGAACCAATTAATCTTTACAGATACAATATTCAGATATTTACAAGCCCATAAATATTACTTCAGTGCATTACAGATCTTTTGTTCTGATAGATGGGTTTCTCTGTGGCACTATACCTTCCTCAATTTCTGCCAATGTCCTCTAAACTTCCTTGCCTGGGGTGCCTGGGTGGCTGAGTTAAGTGCCTGCCTTTGGCTTAGGTCTCGATCCCAGGGATCGAGCCCCATATTGGGCTCCCTGCTCAGTGCAGAGCCTGCTTCTCCCTCTCCAACTCCCCCATGCTTGTGTTATCGCTCTATCATAAATAAATAAAATCTAAAAAAATAAATAAACCTCCTGGCTTTAATATTTTACCTATTTTTATACTGGTATTTTATTTCGGTTTTCTTTCCCCTTCCTATGTCTTCTTCCTCATTTAATTACAGCCTGATTGTCATCATGGCTCCTATCTGATCACCTCTCCTGCAAATAACAATGATGGTATAGAAAAATGACTACTTGACAGCCTTGGAAAATGAACGAAACTAGACAGGTATGGAGGAGATGTGGAAGAATGGAACAGTACAGGGTGAGTGTTCAATTTATTTATAGCCTCTGACTTTAAGGCAAAGAGTCCACATTACGTGAATGGCTAGAACTCAGAAACTGTCTTACTGGCTTAAAGACTCAGAGAACTGAGTTCATGGCAGTCACAGCCACTGGTAAATAAGAATGAAAGTGGGAAAGGAAAGGACCACAGGCAAGAGCCCAAATCATACACACGAACTCCGCTTAAGTATTTGGCTGGCCCTGTAACCATGATCTACAAACACCTTAGCTAAGGCTAACAGAACTGAACTGAGATTTGAGCTGTTGTCCACTCCCAGGGAAACAGTTTACCGATTCCAAGTTCAGCTGAATTAACTGCCTGCAAATTAAACAGCCAACCAACCAATCAATAAATTAACAGGCTTTGGAAGAACATAACAGAATCGGGCTCTGCAATGTTTCATATGCAACGTTCATGCTACGATCTAAAATTAATGCACATATGAAGAGCCAAGAAAATATGATTTTTTAAATTTTATTTATTTTATTTTTCTTAACATGAAGAATTCTTAAAAGACAGTCAACAGAGACTAACCCCAAGATGACCCAAATGTTAGAATTAGCAGACAAGGATTTTCTAACTATGCTCAAGGATATAAAGCAAAGTAAGCTTATAACAAAGGATAGGCCATCTCAGTAAAGAAACAGAAACTGTTAAAAAAAAAAATCAAAATGGAAATTCCCTTTTTTTTTTCCCCCCAAAATGGAAATTCTAAAACTGAAAGGTATCTGAAATAAAAAATCCACTGAATGGGCCTCACAGAAGAATGGAAATGAGAGATTCAGTGACTTTGAACATATGGACACAGAAATTTTACAATCTGAAGAAGAGAGAACAAAAAAACATGGGCAGAAGCTCAAAGTCTGACAAAGGAACAAAGGTAACTCAATGGAGAGAGGGCAGTCTTTTCAGCAAATGGTGCTGGAGCAACTGGACATGGACATCCATGTGCAAAAATAAAGTAATAAATTAATTAAAAAATAAAATCTAGACGCAGACCTTAAACCTTTCACAACAATTAATTCAAAATGGCTCGCAGACTTAAATGTAAAATGCAAAACTATAAAACTTCTACAGGATAATATAGGATAAAATCTAGGTGACCATGGGCTTGGTGGTAACTTTTTAGATTCAACACCAGAATTTTATCCATGAACGAAAAATGTGGAAAGGTGAATGTCATTAAAATTAAAAAATTCTGCTCTGCAAAAGACCATAGAAGGAAATGAAAGGAACAAGCTACAAACTGAGAATATTTAAAACACACTTATTTGATTAATGACTGGTATTCAATATACACAAATGATGTGGTTTTGGAATATAGGAGAGTTTTGGTGGGGTGAGGTCCAGAGCCAAGAAGTCTTTGGTGCAAAATGGTGGTTTATTAAAGCACAGGGGACAGGGCTCTGTGCAGAACAGCTGCTGTGCCAGTGTCTTAAGGAGTGGCTGATTGGGGCACCTGGGTGGTTCAGTGGGTTAAGCCTCTGCCTTTGGCTCGGGTCAGGATTTCAGGGTCCTTGGATCTCTACTGGGCAAGGAGCCTGCTTCGTCCTCTCTCTGCCTGCCCCTCTGCCTGTTTGTGATCTCTCTCTCTGTCAAATAAATAAATAAAATCTTAAAAAAAAAAAAAAAAAGAATGCCTGATTATCCCCTTGGGAGTTGTAAGGAAGGAATTGGGAGGTTTCAAAAGAACTTTCCTATGCTAAAGAGGACCAACTACAAGGTACCTACAAGATACCACAAGTTCAGGTTGTTTTCCCCTCTAGCAAGATATTAACGAGATGACAGTTGGAAGATTCCTGGAAGAACATCACAAAGGTCCCATCCAAGAGTGGGGGTTGGGTGGAGGTTGCAGGCTGTCAGTGTATGCTTCAGCTAGCTTCAGCTAGCCTTCTGCTCCCTCACCACATATACATCTTAAAATTCAAAAGAAGAAAACCTACAACCCAGTGAAAAAGTGGGTAAGAGAAAAATCTTAACACACCCCACAAAAGATGATATAAAGATGACAAACAGCCGTAAGAAAATATACACAACATCCTACGTCATTAGGGACATACAAATTAAAGTAACGAGAGAGCACTACACAACTATTAGAATAGCTAAAATCCAAAACACTAACACCACCAAATGCTGGGGAGGATGCAGGGCACAAGAAACTCGTTGCCGCTGGTAATGCAAAAGACAAGCACTTTGGAAGACAGTTTGGCTGTTCCTTATAAAACTAAAACAAAACCTACCCTATCCACATGATCTAGGAATCACTGTTCCTATGCATTTATACAAATGAGCCTTAGACTCACGTCCACACAACCTGCACACGAATGTTTACAGCAGCTTTATTCTGAACTGCCAAAACTTGTAAGAATCCAAGATGTCGTTCAATAGGTGAATGGATGCTGCACAGCCATACAACACATATTCAGCAATAAAAATAAATGACCTGTCAAGTCAAGAAAACACACGGAGGAAGCTTAAATGCATACTGGTAAGTGAAAGAAGCCCATCTAAAAGGGCTACAGACTATGATTCCAAGTATATGCCACCTGGAAAGGGCAAAACTATGGAGGCAGTATAAAGATCACTGGTTGCCAAGGGACTTGCAAGGTGTGCTGATGTGACAGCACAGGAAAAAAAATCCCACTAGAATGCAAAACAGGAACACTGCCTTCCTGTCTGTCTCAGAGAAAATATTAACTTAATTAGAGCAATGACACACAACAACCAGAACAAATTAAGGGAAACTGCTGCTACAGCATCCATTTCAGTTTCTAGATTAATTTGGCAGGCACGCCTAGCTGCCTTGAAAGGATATATAAACAATCCCAATAGCCAAACTGCAGTAAGAGAACGATTTCTTGGGTGCAACGGAAAGCATGCTAAAAAAGAAAAGAAAAGAAAACAAAAGCCCCTGGGGTACTACTGTTCTTGTTCCTGAAAATTAAAGTTCTATTGACTGTGACCATTTGTTATGAGACGAGAGTTTGTAATTCTTTTTTTAAAAAGGTAGTAACCCTAAAATTTATGTACTTAGTGTTGCACTTTCCTAGAGTCAACTTAAAGTAATGGAAGGGAAAGGGAATAAGCTGGTCTTCCAACAGAATGCCACGAAGTATGTGGCGGAGCAGGTCACTGGGGCAGAAATTCCCCGGAGACCCCAAGAGACCGTCAGTGCGTCCCCACAAGATTCTGCATCCGAGAACCTGTTTAGAGGCGGGGGCTCCTCTGCGAAGCACCCCCCGCCTCCCAGGCCGCCCGGTGCTTCCGGCGCCGCCCCAGTTTTCTCCAACTGCTGCAAACACCGGGCGCGGGCGGGGTGGTCTGCGCGACGAAGGGAAATGACCTTCAAGGTCAGAAGCAAACCTTGGTTTCGACCCTCAGCTGGCCACTGCATCGGAGTCGCTGTCGCTAGTGCCTTACACGTACGTTTCCTCCTTGACCCGGGAGAATCCTTCGGGTTGGGCTTTCATCAAATCCCTCTCCCCCCATGAGAGACACCACCGACGCTCACCTCTGAGCAGGGACATGGCTGCGAGCGGGGACGAACGCAGGGCTTCCCCTCCAGCGATGAGGAGGGGCCCCTGCCCACCTCCCGGCCTTAAAGCCAGGGGCGGCGACCCGCGAGGCCCCGCCCCCGCCCTTTCACCCACTTCCCGCCTCTCCGGCCGGTCGGGGCTCGTCGCCCCCGGCGAGATGCCACCCTCCGTGTGGGAACCCCAACCCTGCCCGCAGCCGGGCCTTGCAGAAGAGAGCGTTCCTTGCCAGCGCGCTTCCTCCTCACTCTTGTCTTTAAAGACTTTACCTCCCTTTTCCCCAGCGAGACAATGACTTGACCCTGCCCTTGTCCCTCCTGCCCCCGGCCTCTATAACCCGCCCCGGAATCCTGTACTGAACGTCCCCTTTCACCCCGCACCGGATCGCCTTAGTCCCTGGACCAGGCGTCCCGACACCGAGACGCCCCCCACGTGGAAGGGACTCGAGGGGAGGGGGCGCGCGGCCGGAAGTCGGGTGGGCCGGGCGCGAGGTCGCCGCGAGGGGATTGGCTGAGCCTCTGTCGCAGGCTGCGCGGTGCGGCTGCGCGGAGAGGGCGAGGGCGGCGGGGCCCGAGAGGGGCCTGGAGGCCGGGCGCCGGGTGGAGGTGGGGACGGGGCGGACGGGCGAGCGGGGCGGGGGCGATTGCGGCGCGAGGGAGTGCAGCGAGTGTCGGAAGGCAGGGAGTCCCCAGTGTATCCCGCACATGAGCTCGCGGTATTTTCCTTATATGATCGGGCCCCGTTGCTGGCGGCGCCGCTGGCCTGGAGCCCGAGAGGATTATGAAAACGCGTCAGGCGAAGGGTGGCTGGGGACCGGGGCGGGGAGATGAGGGGCAGCGGGCTAGGCTGGAGGGGAGGGAGAGTTAGGGAGGCTTCGGCCGCTGTGACTGTGAGCCCTGGTCGATGATGACGTGACCACTGCGCAATCTGAGTTCTAGGAACCAGGTGATGGAGTGTGTGCTGAGAACGGACTGAGACCGGGCGAGCAGCGCGGCCGTCGGCGCCGGGGCCCGGGGCGGGGTGTGTGTGCTGGGGGCGGTTCCTGTGCCTGCGAAGCTGCGGCGGATCACGTCCAGGTTTTCTGTGAACCCTCAGGGCGTGCCTGCCCTAGACGACTCCTGTAGCCTTCTTGCAAGGTGTTAAGTCCGTCCTTTTCTTTATGAAAACATTTGAACATACAGAGAAGTGGAAACATTTCTGCAGAGAACACCCATACATCCACCACCTGTATTCTGCAGTTGTTAGTTTTGGTGTATTTGTTATATCACATCTAACATCAAACTACCTTATTTTCCTAATGCAGAACTTAATACAGTAGTCTCTGCCCCCCCACCCCTGAATGGGAGGGAGACATGGTCCCAGACCCCTAGGGGATGCCTGAAACCAGATAGTGCCAAGCCCCGTGTTTTTTTCCTGTATGTACATATCAATGATAAAGTTTATGATTCAGGCACAGTAAGAGATTAATAGCAATAATAAGAAAGTAATATACCCTAATAAAAGTTATGTGGGGGGCGCCTTCGTGGCTCAGTCAGTTAAGCCCCTGACTCTTGACTTTGGCGCAGGTCATGATCTGGGAGTGGTAAGATGGGGCCCTGGTTCAGGCTCCATCTAGGGGTGGAACCTGCTTAAGATTCTCTTTCTCTCTCCCTCTCTGCACCTGCCCCCCCTTTCTCTTTCTTTAAAAAAAAAAAAAAAGTGAATGTGGTCTTTATCTTTCTTTTTTTAGGATTTTATTTATTTAAGAGAAAGAGCGAGGGCACAAGCAGAGGGAGGGGCAGAGGGAGAGAGAGAAGCTGAGCAGGGAGCCCTAGGTGGGACTTCATCCTAGGACCCCTGGGGTCATGACCTGAGTGGAAGGCAGATGCTTAACCAACTGAGGCAGAACATTTTTATGAGGATATGAGGTGATAAAAAGCCTACCTGACTTCGTGAAGTGAGGTGAATGCCTTGGTATTGTGACATAGCCTTAAGGCTACTATTGTCCTGACACCTCAGAATAATCCTTGGCTTCCCAGACCCTGCTTAGCGGCAGATGACCTGGGTCACTGAAATGGAGGAAAGTGAAGTGGCAGATGAAAGGGTTAAGTTATACACTTCACTCTGGGAACACTTGGCTTGGGTCCTATTAGATACCAATATTTATTTCTGGTTTTTCTTAAGGCAGAATTTACATGTGGCCATGCGGTGAAAATCTTAAATTGGTTGAATTTCACAAGTGTATACACTCTTGTAACCCATTCTATCATCGGCTATAAAACTATAATTAAAACATGTCCATCGTCACAAAAAATCACTTTATTCCCCTTCCTACCTTCTACCTCCTCGTCACCCATTTTCTTGCGATCTACTGCAATTTGACCCTTAGATTTATTCCTTTTCTCCTTTCTGTCACTTTAAATGGAATGAATGCAGGAAATGGATAGCTGATTTAATATATAGGTAAGCTCTGAGGGTTATTAACTTTTAAAAATATGTAAACTACTTTCCCACAACGAGTATGTATAGTCAATAGAATTCTGACCAAGATCAAAGCTTCTCACCTACCAGATGATTTTTTTTACCTGCATCTTCTGGATGATGAACAGGGAGTAATAATACTGTGTGCCCAGCATTGTGCCAGGGCCTTACATATGGTGTTTATAAATTTTATACCCAGGTGTTATAATAATCCTATAAAATGGAATAATACACAATTCACATATATTGGACAAATCCTGACTGAGGGACAGTTTACAACCCCATGAGGTAGGTGGGGTTTTTTTTTCTCTTCTCATTTTATAAATGATGAAGCTTAGCCTCAGAGAATCCAAAGACCTTGCCAAGGCCTCCAATCTAGAAATTGCTGAATTAGAATTTTGAACATGTGATTCTCAAATGCCCAAGGCCTGTTGTCTTCAGGACTCAGAGGATATGGAAATATAGGAGTGGGGATAGAGAAGCTGACAGGTATCATTAGCTAAGGTCTCTATTACACAAAATGAAAGTAGGTGAATGTTAAGTGAATCTTCCTTGGAGGAAGAAGTAAAAGTACTTGGGAAGAAAGCCTGTTAAGAATGACTTTCTATATTTTCCAGTGTATGGTGGCTTAGGTTCTGAAGATTTATTTCCTTTTTTCTGCATGGGAGGGTCTGTGGTGGGGGGAGTAGGGGAGATAAAATGGTTTCAGGTAGGTGGAGAGGTGAGGCAATGTGTCAGCAGTAAATGTTCACACTTACCCAGCCAGAGTTCCTGCGGGAAACAATATGAGAAACTTTTTTTAAATCCTCTCAAGGACGATACAGAGCACGTACTATTCTAGGTGTAGGAATTAAGTTATTACATTATATTTAATGTATTTGGGTTTGACAGTAACTCAGTTCTAATATTTTTTTTGTCATCATAGTTGCTGTGTTAAATAAAGGCTTATTTTTCCTTTAGGGCTAATTACCAGTTGGGCTGTTTTTGGCTGCAAATAACAGAAGACTTAAAATGGCTTAAACAATAAGGTTTTTTATTGTTCCACATAACAAGAAGCCTCCAAGTATTACCATGTCATCAAGTATCCAGGCTTTTGGTTGCTACAGCTGTAGGCATCGTGTCTGCATGAAACCATGTTCAAATGGGGGAAGGTGGGTACTTATTGATGTGGTTTGGAGTGGTGGGGTGGTGGGGTGGTGGGGTTCAGAGCCCATGGCCAAGAAAGAATTCTTGAGATGTCTTTGGAGTGAAAAGGTGGTTTTATCAAAGCACGAGGACGGGACCCATGGGCAGAAAGAGCAGCAGTGGGGTGTGAGAAGGGACTGTATATGAAGTTTTCTATCTTGTGGACGGGAGGGTGATGTTAGGGAGATTGAGTCTATAGGTTTCTAGAGATTGCTTTTTTCTTGTAAATCCCTAAGACAGTTGCAAACTGTTGGAGACTCATATCCTGCTGACTGATCTCTATCATTTAACCATTTGTTTTCCCCTTTCCTTTATTGGAGGGCAGCCAGGAGTGCCTGGGGAATGTCACATATAGGGGTGTGGAGGGGTAGGGTTCTTTCTGGAAGTAGGGACAATTCTTTGGATGATATAATCCTATCTAGGAGGAGGCAGATCCAAGCTAGACTAACTTGGCTGCTGGTGAGGCTGCTTTCACTCTTATTGGCTGGGAGAGGCTGGGTTGGAATCAAGTGGTTTGCCCGTGGTCTTGTCTCTATACTTAGACAAAACCATCAAGTGGTCTTCAGTCAGATGTTGTCTCATTTCATCATAGGCACAGAGCAGCCTTGCCCGATGTTGGTGTCTTGTGAGATTGGGCACCAGGGGAGGACAGCCTGGCCTGGCTGGGAGGGCCAGTCTAGCTTCTCATACCACAAGTGCCAGACCAGGTCCCTGATGTTGGGCTTCTTTGCTCTCTCAACTCTTAAGTAGTTAAGTGTGTCTTGTATGAAATTTGACTCTTCGTGGACAGTTTTCTTGTGGACGCCTTGATGGTAAGCCTAGACCTCTCTGGGCATGAGGGGAAGGGTTTCCTGAAGAGTGACCTTATTCTTCCATCAGCCACCCAGAAGAGAGGTGAGTCCATCCTTAGGTAGGAGGTTGGGTTTTATTATTTTTTTAAGGCTTTTGAGAGAGAGAGCGCCCGTGTGTGCATGAGCAAGGGGGAGGGGCAGAGGGAGCAGCTGACTCCCTGCTGAGCAGGGAGCCCAATGAGGGGCTCCAGCCCAGGACCCTGAGAATATCACCCGAGCCCAAGGCAGATGCCCAGCTGACTGAGCCACCCAGGCACTCCATGGAGGTTGGTAACTTTTAGAGGTAACTTTTTTTTTTAGAGGCAACTTTTCTCCAACCAGTATTTCTGTATCATGAAGTGTTTCATGGTGGTTCCTAGTGATGACTGTTTAAGGGCACCGTCCCTGGAGAAACCTTAACCTATACCTACTGTTGGGGTTGCTGACCTAAGTTTCAAAGATTTCCAGGTGATTTTGGTGTGTGCTCTTGTAGGTAAGAAACAGCCTACCCGTGTTTCTGTATCTATGTTTAGTTTTTGGGCTCTCTATTCTGTTCCAGAGGATAACTGGTCTGTGCCATTTCTACACATCTCACATCTTAATTACTAAAGTTTTATATTAAGTCTTGGTACTTGTTGGGAAAGTTTTCCCTTTAAGGAAGGTCTTCCTTATCGTTGGGTCTTGGCACTTCCCTATCAATTTTAGAATAAGTTTGTCGATTTCCCCCACAAAAATACTGTTGAGATTTTTTTTTGGTTCTTTGTGTAGATCAACTTGGAGACAACCGACTACAGTTTTGGTATTTAAGTCTTATTATCTGCAAACGTGATATAATTTCTCCAGGCTGTCAATGTTTCACTTATGTTATAAACTCCATACAGATCTTGTAAATATTTTCCCACTATTTTTTTTTTTTTTACACATATGCAAAGCTATACATGTGACTGAGTTTGTCCCTAGGCTCTGTGTCCTGTGCCATTGATCTACTCGTCTTTTCCTCTTCCAAACTACTGTGTTTGAATTCTGTGGCTCTGAGGCAATTGCTCATTAAGTCTGTTATTTTACAGGGAAAGTTTGCTCCCACGCCCTACCTACAGGCAGAAGTGCCAACCCCTGGTTTAAGTGATCATGATCCATGTTTGAATGTAGGCCCCTAGAATCAAGTTTCTCAAGCAGGCATTAAAAATAAGCTTTTCAGCCGATATACAGCTGCAGAGTTCTAAATTTCATTTAGATTTGGCACACCACTTTCTTCAAAAGTATTTATTTCCACAAATTTTTATCCACAGCTGAATATTATAGTAACTAATACAAGCATCTTTTTCTATAAACAAAGGTGTACTTTACAGATTTGTTCAAAATGAAAAAATATTTTTATCAGTAGTATTTCTTCTTACAATGTTAGATTTACTCCGGCATATCATGTGAACCCTCTTCGGAGAAGCAGTCCTTCATCTAAATAATAGTTGCTGGCAAAATGTTATATCCAAATCTGGGTTATTCTGATATAGTATCATCTTAGAAAATAGCTTAAAATCATTTGATTGCTTTATTAGAATTAGAAATTTCTTTAGGAAAACCAATACTTAGTATCAACCTAGTAAGAGGAAAGAACAGTCCTATATTTGTCATTGCCATTCACCTCTAATTTTTCTATACCCCCTAATTCTCTAATTATGGCACCAGTGTGTGCAAAAAAATGAATTTTGGCTATTCGGCTCGTGCAGCAAATTAATTTGAGAAACTGCCTAGGAATACTCTAGGAGAAAAAAGGACAGGGACCTGCCCCCATGCTGTCACACTGTAGTGACTGTCCAGTCCCCTAGGCAGGAGACAAGTGCTTCAATTCCGGATACCCCTGCTGCCTAGAAGGAGGTCCCATGTATGACAACCGTTACCTATATTGTAGGCAGAAGAAATGAATTCTAATTTATTTCCTGTAATCTTGATGCGGTAAGGCTCTAAGAGTGGTGAATTGATGGTAGCAGGGTTAAATTTTTCCTAAGTGTTCCAAGTTCCTAGGTTTCTCTTTTGTCTTGTTTTTTACAAAAGCCTGAAAATTTTGAGTATAGGAAAATCAAGGGAAGGTGCTCCTACGGACATGCCCCATGGAAAGCGGAGAAACAACCTCCATAAACTTTGGGTCTCATCTGCTGCTCAGCTGCCACAGAGCAAACTGCAGCTGTGAAGACCCAGGGAGAACGCAGAGAGGGGCGCGCTTCCCAGCTCCAGCAACAGTGACTGATCTGCATTACTACCGGCAAACAGAGGTCCCCCATGATACTGAAAACACAGGCTGTTTATAAATATTTGATTCTTAAATAATCGTTAAAATGCTCTTAATGTTTCAAGAAACAAAGGAAAACTCCACCATGACGTCCCTCTACAACTCTTGTTTCCGAGAAATAATTGACAAGTCAGTTATCTTAGTAACTGCCCAAGGCATGGGGTGAGAGTGGGTGTGGACTAAATTTTGAATAAAAAGGAGACAGGTATCCAGTGTGGACTGAGGTCAGACCTTGGTGTTGACTTAAATTACACGAAGTCATTGATTTCATGAAGTCGGAAAATGTTTAGCTTTAAAAAAGCAAAGAATAAAAATGCTAATAAGTGATTAAAGTTTCTCTAAAAGTGCTTCTTTTCAGTCTCCAAGTGTTAAGTTAAACAGGGCTGACCCAGGGCTGACCCAAGCATTTTCCAGTCACTGTTATTTCTCTGTTGTTAGTACTCTATTAAGTACAGCTCCAGTGAAATGCCCCTCTCTCCTGGAAAAGGACTATTCATACCCCCCTCCCCCTCCGCTGCCACATTTATTCTAATTGCCAAGCTTTTATTTAATGAGTCCTTGGCACCTATGATTAACGGTGACAGCAGTAGTGACCCATGGAGATGGAGAGAGTGAGGATATAAGACAGAATGTAAGGACAGCAAGCCGTTACATTTATAGAATCACTGCTTTTCAAACTCCTCAACACTCGAAACAAGGCCATTTGGGGTTAACTTGAAGATGAAGGTCAGTCCTTACATGAAAGCTCAGTTTTAAACTGAAGTGCAACATCAGCAAATTATACTTAATAAATGACTTTAAAAAGAGGTAGCCACAGACCCACAGACTGGCCTTCCCAAGGAAGTCACTGTGTGGGCTGAGGGGGTGCATTGTGGGTTTCAGAGGACATAGCTGTACCCGGCGAATGGGGGACAGGTACAGCTCTGCGGATACCTGAGAGCGGCCCGCCATGGTTTCCGTGAACGAGTCGTGCTGGGGTTGTAGATTTGGACGGGATGCTCCAGAGTCTGCCCAGGCGCTGGGCCTTGTGCCCTAGCAGGCCCAAGAATGGCGGAGCAAGTGGAGCCGAATGGACACAGGACCATTCAGGTCTTGGGGTGTGAGGTGTTTCCAGCAGCTTTTGGAGTTGGCTGGCTGATAGACAGGTGGTGCTTACGTGTGTGTAAGTGTGTGCGTGTGCATGCGTGCGCATAGGGGGACGTTCTACCTGCCATTCATGGGGTAATCTTGATGTCATATAGAGGCTCTTCTCAGTTTTGCAAATACCATCTCTTCTGGTCATGGGAGCAACATACTGTTATCTGTTAGAAATACGGGAAAAAAAATCACCAAAAAGTGGGTTTAGAGAATATGCAGGGCTTTCTAATTGAATGCCTACTGTTGAAGAGGCAAGGAAAAAACCTATAAAAGCAGTGAACATAAAATTGGCTGTCATATTTCACTGAAAACTGTTTTAATCCTTTTTTCAAAGCAGAGGTATTTGCCGTGTTTATGTGGTGAATTTAAAAGTTGTTGAAAACGGATGCCTGGGTGGTTCAGTTGGTTAACCATCGGCCTTTGGCTCAGGTCATGATCCCAGGGTCCTGGGATGGAGCCCCACATCGGGCTCCCTCCTCCATGGGAGTCTGCTCCCTCTCCATCTGTTGTTCCCCCTGCTGAATGAATAAAATCTTTAAAAAAATAAATAAAAAATAAATGTTCCAAATAACCTGAAAAGGGAGTGTTGACCTAAGCTACTCTCACTCTTTAAAAAGAACCTACACTTATACAAACATACAAACCCAAAAAGACTTTTGGACGATAATAATCCCTGAACTGAATATTTAGAAAAGTTTTTCAAATAATCGGATTCTCACGTTCATTTTCTTTTACTGTTTCTGGTTACCTGGAATTAACAGTGCATTATGTGATGTTCTTATTGGGAGTTTCATGGCATTAAGGGATTACAGGCTTTCATACTGACTTGTTTGGTTTTTTTATCTGTAAATAAAACCAAAGTTGGTATTCTTTTCTAATATGTAGATTACATAGATTTTTGTGAAAGTTTTGTGGACTCAGGAAGCACATGGACTAGCACTGGAAACAAAGACTCCGTGTGGCTCACACTTTAAGTTTGGGACCGGAGCATTTTAAGCAGGACTCTTCCATAAACCCAAGACTATGCAAAAAGGGTTTAAGCATAGGAGGGACAGAGTCTTCTAATTTTGCTTTAGAAACCTGTCCTCAGAATGTTTGGAGGTTAGTTATACCACTGTCTCTGCATCAGCAGGCTTTCAGGATACTTTCGAAAACTTCTCCGAAGGCCCAAGCCCTGTATTTTTGTTCTCTGAACATCTCCCCACAAACTTATTTGCACTGGTGGTTTGTAGACCTCAGGAGATGGCCCCACTGTGCAACAGCTTCATGTTATTAGTACCATTATTTGTTCAAAGTCATTTGAAGGCAACTTATGTGGCATATTTTCCATATGATTTTACTTTGGGCACCCTCCAGTTACATGCAAAGATCAAAACTGGGCAGTTTCCATTTTAAAGACTGACACCTTTTATATGGGCCATGGGGGCTGCTGGGTGGCGGGAGAGGATTTTAACATGTATTTGTTTACATTGAAATCATATACTTAAAAATCTTCCATACTTCAAGTGTTTTTATTCTGAGCAGTACGTACAAAAAATAATGCCAAATGTGTCTTATTCCGTATCGTTTAGCACTCTGTACGGGCTCTCAGTCTTTTACAGATTTAACAGACCCCTCACTTCACCATACATAAGAGGCTTCCTTCTTGCCCTCACTGGAAATGGAGCCACGGGCAGGGGCGAGGGCTGTGCCTTGTCAGACCTCGCTGAGGAACTCCAGGTTCAGATAGGCCGGGATGTGGATTGAGTCCATGGTCAGCGAGGATGGGTTGAATGGAAACAAGACGGGAAACATGTGCTTGGAGTCTAACAGCAGCTGCTGAGGGTCATTCCGCTCTTGTAGCTGTGCCTGTGAGGGAGACGACAACCACATGAAAGGCCACCCCCAAAAGAGCTGGTTTAGAGGAACTCACAAAAGTGAAGTAGCATGTATCATGGAAACATTTGTTAAGACAATTAGGGTGGGCTTCGGGAGAACGTGGCCTCCCTGTCCCTGTGGCATTCGTCAGGGAGAGGAGCCCTGGTTTCAGCCTGTTGGAATCCAGATGACCTTAAGCTCTCCCCAAATTTTGGCAGTCTTTAAATTTTCCAGCTAAAGGAGAATAGAAAAATACATTTCAGGTGCAAATCGTGTGGAGAGGTACTACAGTGAAGGGCTTAAGACCATGGGCTCTGGAGGCAGACAGCCTGAGCTCTGATCTGGTGGGCAAATTCCTGAACCTATCTGTGCCTTAGTTTCCTCATCTGTAAACCAGAATGGGGAGAGTGACATCACACAAAATGGCAGAGTGAAAGCACTGGGCCTCAGTCCCTCCATTGAAGCAGCCACTGAGCTGGAAAAAGCAATTGCTCTTGGAACTCTAGAACCTGATTAGACACTTAGAACCAGCAGGAGCTGAAGAAGGGGGAGGTTGCTTATCTCTGCAAAGGGAGCAGTCTGTGTGAATTGGCCACTAACCTAAGTCTCCAGCCCCTGTGTAGCTGAGGGACAGAGGCCCACACTCTGGGAGAAGCCAGCCAGTGCAGCAGGCCAGACAGTGGGACCTCGTCCTCCAAAATCTGAGTTCCTGCCCTTGCTCTCATGTTCCCTGATGGATGGGCACAGATGCGTGCCTTGATTTTACCTTCTCTTGGGATACAGTGGCTTCCTCCAAAGGTATCAAGTGGAAGATTTAAAGGGACACAACCCCTCCTTCCCCCCACCTAATTTGGACCCAAACATTTTAGGAAAAGTATAGTAACTCAAATGAAACTTTTCAGTTCACCAAAGGGGTTCAACAGCAGACTTGAGCAGGCAGAAGAAATGATCAGTGAACTTGAAGATAAGGCAATTGAAATTATCCAGTTTGAGGAACAGATAAATAAAATGGATAAAAGTAAACAGAACCTTAGGGACCTGTGGGACACCATAAAGCATACCAACATATACCTCATAGTAGTCCCAGAAGAGGAAAAGAGAAAAGGGCAGCAAAATATTGAAGACATAATGGCCGAAAACATCCAAAATCTAATGAAAAACGTACACCTGTTCCCCCTCCCCAAGAAGGAAAAAAAAAAAAAATCCAAATGGGATAAACACTCACACTGAGACACATTATAGTCAGATTATCAAAGTCCAACAACAAAGAGGGAGAAAGGACTCCTCACTTACAAAGTATCCTCAAGATTATGAACAGATTTTTTTCATCAGAAACCAGAGGCCAGAAGGCATGGGGTAACCTATTTAAAGTCCTAAAAGAAACTCTTAACCAAAAACTCTATACCCAGCAAAACTATCCTTCAGGAATAAAGGAGAAATTAAGTCACTTCCACATCAACAAAAGAAAGTCCTGCAGGGTGCTTGAGTGGCTCAGTCGTTAAGTGTCTGCCTTCAGCTCGAGTCATGATCTCTGGATCCTGGGATTGAGTCCCGCATAGGGCTCCTTGCTCAGTGGGAAGCCTGCCTCTCCCTCTGCCCCTGCTTATGTTCCCTCTCTGTGCCTTAGTTTCCTCATCTGTAAACCAGAATGGGGAGAGTGACATCACACAAAATGGCAGAGTGAAAGCACTGGGCCTCAGTCCCTCCATTGAAGCAGCCACTGAGCTGGAAAAAGCAATTGCTCTTGGAACTCTAGAACCTGATTAGACACTTAGAACCAGTGTGTCTCTGTCAAATAAAACAAAAATAAAATCATAAAAAAAAAACGTCCTGCAGGCTGACATGGAAGGACACTAGACAGTAATTTGAGGCTGTAGGAAGAAATAAAGAACACAGCCAGCATTGTACTTCTGCTTGTAGCTCCTTCTTACATAATTTATGCAGATGCAGAAAACAGTTAAGCATTTCTGTTAGTGGGGACATCATGTACAGCAGATGTGGCAGTAACAACATAGTGGCAGAGACAGGGATAGGGGTATGTATGTAGCAGCAGAACATGTGTACTATTGACCTAAGTTGGGATTATTTATATTAGGTAGTTCCAAGTTTAAGATGTTAGTTGTGATCAGCAGGGTGATAAAAAAAGTACACAAAAAAGGAAAGTAGGGAATCTCAGTGGTACACTACAAAAACTAAACACACACAAAGGCAGTGATGAGTAACACAAAACATAGAAGGCATACAGAAAATAAGTGGTTCCCTAGCAGAGGTCATGAATGATAGAGTTAACTAGGGTAAAGCAGAGAATGGTCTCTGGCACTAGGTGAGTCCCGTGTGGGTGGCTAATGCTCCTTTGTTCCTTCTGTTGGTTCACATCCCATCAACCTCTGAATTAGGAACCCAGGTGGAGACGTCCTTACATGAAGGCCACAGAGACTAGTTAGCTATGAGTGTTGCCCAGAGGAAAATCAATACATCTCGATCTTGTAAAAATACAGGCCATCGACTACTAGCTTAAGCGATCAAAATTTTTTTCCTCCTTAGGAAAACTCACCGCTAGGCAGTGGTAACATTTGGTATGTTGTAACTTTCTAGAAGTTTCATCATTATCCTGTATTAGCCAAGACCAACAAGAGATCTTATATGAACTCATTAAGCCTTTGCAGGTCACAGGCGACTATTACTCATTATAGCTCTGCGTTTCTAAAGCCTTCAAGTGGGGCTGAGGTTAGTAAATAACGCAGGAGCATTTGAAAAGTGCTGGGAAACAGATTTTTAGAACAAAATCTGTGTGAGCATAGGACTGTGAGTCGATTCTATAGTGGCTGTGGAATGCATAAAGGTGAACCTGGATAATAAATGGAAAACTCTTTAAATTTCCAGTTGTCAAGTAAAAAAACCTCCATGTGGTTGGTATCACATGAAACGTGGGCCAAAATTTTATATATATATATATATATTTGGAGGGAGGGGATTGTGTATGTGGAGGGGTGGGGGGGAGGGGCAGAAGGGGAGGGAGAGAATCTCAAGCAGACTCAGTGCTGAGCACGGAGCCCTATGTGGGGCTTGATCTCACAACCCTGAGACCATGCCCAGAGCTGAAATCAAGAATCAGATGCTCAATCCACTGAGCCACCCACATGTCCTGGGCCAAAATTTTGAAGTAATTTTAACAGTTTGAGAAAGTAGCTTGAAATAATGGGAACAGTTTAGCCGAAGAAAGGACATTTAGAGACACATAAGCAACTACTGTTACTAATTTAAGATAAAGATACCAAATAGTGGGTCTGTTGAGAACCTAACAGAATGGTCTCTCCAGGACCACTGAAGTCCAAAAGTGAACTCAGCTTGGTTGTATTTATTATTACAAACCCGGTCACACAGCCTATAAAGGTGTACATAAAATGTGAAAGGGCAAAAGGCTCTTAAAAATTGTTTTGTAGCACTTAAATGTCCTTTTATTTCTCAACCTCAGATCAGCAGGTTCTACTCTTTAAAGGGTTTGAAGAAATTGTAAGGGATTGAGAGGAGGGTATAAAAATTTAGAAAAGTTAATACCTATATTATTTATAATTCAGCAGCAAAAGGTGCACATACTTATTTAAAATTAACAAGGTAGTCATCTTATAGGCATTATCCTGTGAATCCTTCTGTGAGTTTAAGAATCCCCTCAAATTTACGTTTTTAAAGGTCAGCACGTTCTGCCCATATCACCCAAGCAAATGGTTTGCTTTAAGGAGCAAATAG
Source organism: Mustela putorius furo (assembly GCF_011764305.1). Taxonomy (NCBI): domain Eukaryota; kingdom Metazoa; phylum Chordata; class Mammalia; order Carnivora; family Mustelidae; genus Mustela; species Mustela putorius. The sequence continues at coordinate 42,610,518 of NW_025422010.1, forward strand.
TATTTATCCCACATTAGATGTGTGCAAGTACAGGAAGTCGGCACAAATCATTCCACCCTTTCCTCTGTGTAGCCTCTGTCTCTGGAGACACAGAACATAAAACTACAGCTGGCAAAAACAAAAAACAAACAAACAAAAAAACAAACCAAAAAACAGAACCCCCCCCAAAAAACAAAACAAAACAAACCAACAAACAAACAAAAAAAAGAAAACAAAAACAAAAAAACACCAGACAGAATTTTTTGATAGAGTCACCAGCCACTGAGAGTGGTGGCTGAAGCGACTCAGAACCTGATTCTGGCGCTGCAGAGACGATCTGACCAACCTCTGCTACCTTTTTTCCCTCTGCCCTTAATGCAACGCCAAAGTTTGATGTGGCAAAAATTCTTTGACCTTTGGCTTGACTTCCGACTCTTCTTCTCAACAGCGCCCCTGTCAACCCAGCAGCGGTTCCAACTCTCCCTCTGATGTGTGTGCTAGTATTTAAAACCAAATAAGACTTTCTGAACTTGTACTTTGATTTGTGTAAATTATCAGTGCTCCACAAAAACCCGTGGGGACTCCAGAGAACCCGGTGGCTTTTCTTTGTCATCGAAAGGCTTCCTCTACTTTCAGTAGCAGACTGTGGCTGTGTCCGGACTGGATCTTTTCCATCAGCACCCCGCCTTCTCGAGCTATCTGTGGTGCTCCCTCTCCGCCTGCTTTCCCTGTGCTCCGCATGTCACCGCGTTGCCTTTAGAAGAACGGCCTTCCACCTGACTTGGCATCCTTCCTTTGACCTTCAGCCTCTGGTTTCACCTCAGACACAAGGCTGAAATGTTCATTTGTCCTTAGACACGGCTGACTTTCTCAATCTCTGGATCTCTACGTGGCCACGGTGTAAGGCGCTCGGAAGAGAAATCCCAAGACTGCACTAGAGGAAGAGCGTCTCCTACCCCCTGTGTTCTCCAGGTTTTTGAGTGTCTTTTTGATAAAGCCTCATTTCAATTCCCCTTTTCCTGCCTCCTCTGCTCACTTTCGTCCATTTCTTTTGATCCTGGTTTCCTATGCTGGGATCACAGTGCAGTGGCTGGCTAAGGAGGCTTAGGCAATGAGAAAGTGTTGTATCTCCTCAAGGTGTTCCCCACGGTGGGTAATGGGAGAAACGGTCACCGTCCTTCTGAGTCATCTGGACGTGGCTACAATCACACTTACAATGCTACTATTGCTACACTATTTGGAGCCTGGAAAATTTCCCCACATGTGTTGTTACGACATTACAGTTAACTCCTGCAAGGTCTCCCAATTAATAGGGGACACTTGTGATCCATTAAACATAACCAAGATATCCACTGCTATTTGAAAAAATTGGTAATTGGGGGTCTTATCTAATCTATCACAATTTGGAGCCTAACTTGTTTCATGTTTCTCCTTTTGCATGTGCTGATGCATGTACCATTTGCTGGCCATCGTGCCCCCCTGGAGCCATACTGCAAGCCCCTGGACCGACTCCTGGATTGATTCCAACTGCCTCATAGCCCACCGCCCCATTTCAGCAGGAAGCAGCCAGAGTTGTCATGCTCTGGTCCCTGAAGGCAGTCCTTACTATTCCAGGGGGAGGGAGGAGGGAGGATCAGGTGGGGCTAGGTAGGGAGAGATAGAAAGGGGGCTATGTGATCAGGCTCACAGAAATCCCAAAAAAGTGGAGGTGTGGGGAAACCACAGGGAAGAGGACAAACCGGACCACCCTACCCTAAGGGTGTGAGGTGGGTAGTGTCTCTACAGATAACCACTGTGACCAACAAAGAATAACCAGGCCCTAAAAAGGAAGTAAGCCATGGAAGGTGTTATCAATAGAGATGTTAAAAGGATTTAAGTTCCCTGATTAGCTTTCTAGAAAAGACAAACCCTAAAGGCCCTCATTGGCAACCCAGTTAGGACCCCTCTCACTCTTGAGAGCTTTTTCTGTATCTTCACTTAATAAACTTCTATCACTGTAGTAAAATAAATAAATAAATTATATATATATTTATATATATATATATATATATATATATATATATATATATATATATTTTTTTTTTTTTTTTTTAAAGGCATTCAGCCAAATCACCTAAGGCTCAGCTTTAGGAAGCTCATCTTTTAAAAAAGAAAAAAAAAAAATCCCACAATCTCAAGACAGATTTAAATAATCACTTCCCTAATACATTTTCTTTTCTTTCTTTCAAGCATGTACCTAAGGGCAAATGTTATGAGTCTTAGAGGCAAGACTGAGAGCTCAAATTGTTTTCTTAAAATAATATTTCTTAGTTTAGTTCATGGGTGGGGATGATATTCTGCTGACTTTGTTAATTCCACTTGGCGCTCTAATTCAGTGATGTGCTAGTAGCAAATACGACATCTAAAATCCAAGCAGAGATTCTAAAAGTTCAGTCTTTTGTGTATACAGCTAAGTTATTTATGCGTGATACAGTTAGTATTTACCCAAATGAAAAGCCTTAGGATATAAGGTCTTTTGGCTTAGAATATAACCAGTGATTTATTAATACAGAGAAGCAAAGTTAAACTCTAAACTTTTATTTCCTTTATTAGTTTTAGGTGAGAGCTTTATAAAATTGATTCTAGTTTTGGACCAGGACTTTATAAAATTGATTAATGTTTTAAAACTCACCTGGATTGTTCGTATAAAGGCCACGGTTACCCGTTCTTCAAATTCATTCAGGGGAGTATAAAGGTTTAAAATTTTGACAATCTGTTGGAATAAAAGCAAAAGCTTAGCAAGACCTAAAGGAACATACGACAACTTTTGGATTTCAATGAATATAGGACACTCACAAGAGTATACTCTTCTTTACACAGGACCCATACCTTGGAGCTGGAGTGAAATCAAGGAGAGGAGCCTACAGTTTGTAAACTACAGATCAGAGGCTTCGTCTACTAGACCTGAGCCCTTACTCCTGTCTCCATCATGCCTCCCCACCCCCACTCCTGGCTTAAAAGATAATGGTTCTAAACAGTATGGAGATTCCTCAAGAAATTAAAAGTGGAGCTTTCCTATGACCCTGCAATTGCACTCCTGGGTATTTACCCCAAAGATACAGATGTAGTGAAAAGAAGGGCCATCTGTACCCCAATGTTTATAGCAGCAATGGCCATAGTCGCCAAACTGTGGAAAGAACCAAGATGCCCTTCAACGGACGAATGGATAAGGAAGATGTAGTCCATATACACTATGGAGTATTATGCCTCCATCAGAAAGGATGAATGCCCAACTTTTGTAGCAACATGGACCGGACTGGAAGAGATCATGCTGAGTGAAATAAGTCAAGCAGAGAGAGTCAATTATCATATGGTTTCACTTATTTGTGGAGCATAACAAATAACATGCAGGACAAGGGGAGATGGAGAGGAGAAGGGAGTTGGGAAATTGGAAGGGGAGGTGAACCGTGAGACTATGGACTCTGAAAAACAATCTGAGGGGTTTGAAGGGGCGGGGGGCGGGTGGGAGGTTGGGGGAACCAGGTGGTAGGTATTAGGGAGGGCACGGATCGCAGGGAGCACTGGGTGTGGTGCAAAAACAATGAATACTGTTATGCTGAAAAGAAATTAAAAAAAAAAAAAAAAAGATAATGTTCTAGGAAACCTGCCTGAAACTCTCAGCCTCTTACCTACTAGTCATTTAAAGATTTCTTAAAGAGTACTGGAGATCTTACCTTAGATAATGAAGGTGTCATTTTTACCACACCTCTCTACCTCCTCCCACCCCCAAATCACTTAATAAAAGGAACAATTTTTCCTAATTGAACAGAGAGGATAATCTTCTGTCTGTCTGCCGACTGTTGGGTGGAAGTAGCCTGCCCAAATGCAAAGTGAGGCCAGCTGAACTCTAGAAGTAAACTTCGGAGAGCAAAATATATTTAAAAGGGGGGTAAAGTTGGCAAACTTGCAGTACGTCTGTAGAAAGAAGCAGTTCTCTGAAGAGTTTGTCATTTCATGTTATAGTGGTTAGTGGGGAGGTCAGGAAAGGTATATTTACGACACCGAGTTTGGATTTTGTTCTTTAGGTGCTCGACAGGGAGAAGAAGGTGTATGATCTAACTCAGAAAGTCAGGTTTGGGGGTGCCTGGGTGGCTCAGTGATTAAGTGTCTGCTTTTGGTTCAGGTCATGGTCCTGGGATCAGGTCCTGCATTAGGGTCCCTGCTCATAGCGGAAACTGCTTCTTCCTCTCCCTCTGCCCCTCCCCCTGCTTGCACTTTCTGTTAAATAAATAAATAAATAAATAAAAACTTAAAAAAAAAAAAAAAGAAGAAGAAAGCAAGCCTGATTTCCTTGTGCTGGTCTCATTTTGTGAGGCCGCTTTGTGCTGGCCCATTTCTAAATAGGCATACTCATGGTGGAGGGCAAGCCATCCCAGGTGTGGGCAGGATTTATCTTCTGACAGTCTGGTCACCTCTCTGCAACCGAGTCCTAGTAGGCATACAGTTTGCTGGGGGAGGGCAGGCAGGGCAGGGAGTACCTGCTGCGTGCTGAGAGAGGTGCACAGGGAGCAGATGGCCTCCGCATCCTCCGGGGTTTTCTTCTTTAGCTGCAGAAGCTGGGCTGCTTGGATCAGGGGTTCCATGGTCTGGACAGCTCCGCTCTGGTGAAGGTTCCTTCCCCGAAGCCACTCTTCAAGTTGGCTTATGTTGTACCTTAGACACAGGTCAAAGGGAGCCGAGTTAGGCCGGACTTCTAAGGGCCAGGGGCGAGCACACCTGGCGGCAGTGCCTGTGGTACCACCCGGCTGCAAACAGTGGGATCGTGCTCTTCACCCTCACGAGCTCACACGGAGCAAATCTTGAAGAGCACTTTGCTGAATGAATACAGCAATGAATGGGTGTTTAAAATGAAGCAAAGCTGAGGGACGTGAAGTGTCTGTGTATTCGATCTACCGAACTGAAGTGATTGATACTTCACCTTCACAAACATACTTCTACGTGAGCCTTCTCCAGTCTCTAGCCTCGCTGGAGTTTCCCCCTGACCTACCCACACTGTCTTTACAGTCTTTCGAGTGCGTCAACGTCGTTAAAGCTCTGAACTCATTGGTTTCCCAGGTTACCGCCTCGGTGTGGAGTTCCACCAACAAACGAGCAGGTGATGGAACTGTGTCTCGCACTGACTGTGACAAGGACCGGCAGCTAGGTCTGGATGTCACTGTCAGAGACAAAGGCCCCGGGCTCCGACTCTAGCCAGCGGGGGAGGGCCCCTCCGGCCACGAGGCTCGGGCAGGGCACCCCGCTCCTACCTGAGCTGCATGCCGGTGCTCCACGAGCAGACGTCCTTCCGCAGCAGCAGGTTGTTGAGGGTCACGGCGTTGATCATGTAGAACAGCTGCTTGAACACCTGCAGGATGATCTCAGGGTCCAGGCCCTGTTCTCGCATGACCGTGTGGAAGGAAGTCATCTGGCGGATGACGGCTTCCAGGCAGTAGGAGTTGTCCCCGTCCACCATGCTGGAGGAGCGCTTCCGGTAGCCCGTTGGCTTCACACCAGAGAGACCCTGAATGCTCTCATTTTCCAACATGGCGGAGACTAAAAGAAAAGCATGGTTGGAGAAGCTGGCGTGTTCCCCACAGAAGATCTGTTCTTGGACCACTAAGATCATTCAGCGCCTTGGGCTTTGGCGATGGCACCATCCACCGGCATACGATGTTGATGTGCTCAGAAACTCACAGCATTGAGCATCGGATTGCTAATGTGTTGGAGTCTATGTGGAATGAGGTTTGCCTATAGAAATGTTGGACCAAATTTGTGCTTAAATTCATTATGGGACAAAAATAATGGGCACGTACCAACTCAGTTCTGTACTGGTTTCTGTGCTAAGTACAAAGTTTGAGAACTGAGCAGCTTGGGTATAGTACCGGCCCAGCCCTTGACTTCGTCTTGGACCCTGAGATCATCCTCCTCGTTTTCAAAACGCTCTTTTCCATGAGCCACTGACCATATAAATCTCAGGTTAGCTGGTCTTCTTACACTTTCTACCCAGTGTTTAACTATGTGCCTTTATACTCAGGATTTCTTTCCATCTCCCAACAACCCATTTCCTGGTTACAAAACTGAGGCACACGGAAGTTAAAATTACTTGCCCAAGGTCACACCACTAGGAGTCAGCAGGGCCAGGATTTGAATCCAGGTGTGTCCAACTCCAGAATTGTTGCTATTAGCCATCACGTGATTCGGAATAATGAAGCACTCCCAGTGTTCTCTACGCCCTGTGCCTCATAAGAAGGTTCTCAGGAATAACAATGTGGAATGAACCTTATGCTAGATAAGGTTCTGGATGGCATGGAGTGCTCTGTCCAACTTGGAATCTACAAATAACCTATCTGTGTTGTAAGAACCCAGGGGAAAGCTTTACAACACAGGCACAAGGGACAACTTCCTCCCCAGCCTTCTTGGAGCATCCTGAGTGATATGTGGATGTGTCACTCCTGACTCAAAAAACAACAGGCCTCTCATGTTTAAATTCTGATTTATTGCTAAGTGCCCAAGTCTACTGCTTTGGACAGAGTGTTCTGTAAGTACTTATTGTATGAGTACTTGCCACTGTGTTTCTTCATGTGCCCCTGCTTAATGCTTTTATTTTTTTTCATGAATAAAGTACACATATGGGCATGAGGATTATATTTTTTCCTCTATATGCATTGATAACCTTTTGGATTTATACTTAGTACCTGTGGAAGACCTCCTAGCTCTTCTGAGCACACAGCACACACCTCCTTGCTGCCTTCAGTGGGAAGGTTCTAGTTTTCTGGAAGCCACGCCTAAGGTATGGGCTTCCCTGACAGCAGGCGGTGTCCACCGTCGCTTCTGAGCCCACAATGAGTGGGGAGCTGGAGATCTGCTGCCACCCGCTTACCTATCATAGGCTGCAACACACCCTCGGCGATTTTGATGAGCTGCTGATAGATCTGAATGGAAAGGTCACTCAGCACCTGACGGTATTCGGTGAGGTCGAAGTTCTTAAGACAGTGCTCATTCTGCTTGGGCGTATTCTGAGTCATGAAGCCCTGCAGAGAGAAAGGGCATTTGAAGGAGGCTCGGCAGGACTTCCGGGTCTCCATCTCATCCATGACACCCTATCTGGGGGTTCCACCAGCCTCTGTTAACATGATGGTCCACAAGAGCCTGTCAGTTCCTTGAGGCCTCAGTGGGGGGCCCTTGAATCTGAAGGCAGAGCAAAACCTCAGCATGATAGAGAAGTCGGAGCTGTTTGAATTAAGAGGCCCGAATCACTTAGTCCACATCTTGAGGTGATTTCCCTGCAGCAGCAGACCCAGCTTGGTGTGAGCTCCAGGGAAAGAGGCCTCCGACCTGAGTCTCTGTCCCTCTCTCCTAACAGGCCAGGATACCTTACAGTGTGAAATGCACAGCCGCGGAAGGAGTACGGCCGGGTCAGATGATGCTTTTATAACGGGAAATTTTACATGGATTCTATTGTTGGGCATCAGAATTAATAGACAAACAGAAATGATCTCACAGCTACAGCAGCTTGTCCCCTTAGCTTTCTACGCGAACAAGAGGAAATAATGTGGTCAAGAGTTGCTAGTATCGAGGGGAGTCGGGGGACCAACAGCCCTTTGTATTCAGGCCAAGGTACACCAAGGGCAGCCAGAAAGACCAAGTCTTCCAAAGAGTGACCATCCCCAGCGAAGTCTCTCAAACCAGGTCCTATTACAAAGCATTTTTAAATAAAAACTAAAAAGCAGGTGAAAGAAGGAATCACTGTGACAGCTAAGATACATATTTTTCTCCATCTTTATTTACACTACACTGATCTGGCTATACTGTGCTTCGGGTCTTATGCCCCTGCCCCCATATATTATTTTGAATAAAAGTGAAAAAGGAAGGGCAGAAAGGAAAAGTGGAGGCACCCCCCGCCCAGGGGCCTGGGAGTGGTGTGTGGGGAGAGGTGGAATTTTTACTGGAGAAGCCAGAGTGAGGACATGGCCTGGGTCACCGAGCTATGGGGCTAAATGCAGAGCATGGGCATAGTTCTTTCAGGGACCAGTGTTGGGAATGGTGGGTTCCAGATGAAGCTGGGCTCTCGAGGGCCAGAGCAAGATAGGAAATAATGCAATCAGTTGGGCTGCAGGTCAAGGAATCAAATTTGGTTACAAGTAAGAAGCTGGGCCTCCAGGTCAAGGTGTAAAAATGTGGTCTCATCACATTGTGCCCCTTCTCGGTGTCTGCCTTAAAATGGACAAACTACCGGTTGGCTTAAAAGACAGTCTCACACATGAGACAACTGACCGGGCTTTCTTCCGGCATTCAAGGAAACGGGGCTCTTCCACAGATGCTTCCAAAATTTAAGGTCATAAGGCTCTCCCTGGAGAGTCCCAGGGGTTCTTGGATAAAGGATGGGTCACGTAAACTCATTTCCCCACCAATTCTACTTATTTGATTCCAGGTGCTTTCTGGGACTGCTGGGACTGTCAAGGCCACCTAGAGGAAGGTGTGCTGTGGCCGGCCTATCCCTGAGTCAGGTAGAGGAAGGTGTGCCCTGAGCCCTGCCTATCCCTGAGTCTAGCTACCAGGTAGAGGAAGGTGTGCCCTGAGCCCGAGGTCCCAGAGGGTGCTGGACAGACCTGACATGCTCTCCTCAGGGTAGAACTGCGTTTGGACAGAGCAGGGCTGCCCTCCACGACAGCCCAGTCTCTGAGCTGACATCTGCTCTGAAGCAGGACACACATTGCTCTGTCCAAGGAAGCGAGTCGGTCTGGCAGGGGATCTGGGGTGCTTTAATGGTTTTTGAGTGCCCTTTAGGCGTTGGGTTATCTCAACACGTACCTCATCCCCACTGTACTGCTTCAAGCAGTGAAGGAGGCGGCAGGTGTTGGATAACCAGAATGATGTCATCTCGAAGTCCTCGTTGTGCTTCTGTGGAAAGAAAAAGACCTCTCTCGTTAGTAGGGGCTCCCATCTGGTTAAACACTCACCTGCAACCTGTCTTTCCAGGTTTCTAGAATTACTCAGCATGCCCCAGGCAGACACGATGGCCCATCATGAAGAGGAGATCCACTGTCCAGGGGCTGTGTTACCATTCCTCCACTGCTGGGAGGGGCACAGAGGCCCCCACCCTGGTTCCCTGAGCAGTGGTGCACCTCTGTGCAGCCCTGGGCTGTATGCTGAGCCCTGGGCAGCTGGCCCCGGCAGGCTCCAAACCATCACTGATCCAACCCAGGAGATGGGAGGAGCACGCCAGTGAACATTCTGGCACTCCATTTATTGAGAGAGCAGATGTCCAATGGGTTCAACCCTCTGGAAAATGACTATAAACTGTAACTTGGTGAAAAAGGCTGTTGTACAGCCCAAAGAGCTGAGACACAGCTTCTACCCTAAGGCCGATAACTGCACAGAGTTCGTTTCGTCCAGTAACACTGCCCCTGTTTAAACGTCAGAGATGAGAGCTTCAATGACAATAAAACAAAGGGGTCAGACAGAGAGTGACGGGTAGGGCTGGGCATTCCGGTGGAGCCTGGTGATTAGGGAGGGTTTTCCTGAGGCAGTGACCTCTTAAGTCAGCCTTTGACTTGCCCAGACCAGCACAAGCCTCTGGATGAGCTCGAGTGAGGGGTCGAGGCAGGAGACTCAGCCCCAAGAGTTGGCAGCATGTCTGTTTAGAGCCAGGAGCAGATAAAACTGGGCAGGAGGTGCGGTAACTGAGACACAGCTGGCACGAAGCCAGAAGCTACAGGCTGGTGTGACACACTCCCAGAAGGATAGGGGGGGCAAGTGACAGCGGTCTAGATTCCGTGCTTCTGGGGATGGCTTACGCCACAGAGTGGCAGAGCGGGTGAGAACGGGGGGGCGGTCTCAGAGCAATGCCGCTTGGGGTGGGGGCCTGTGCCGAGTCATAAATCTCTCTTACAGAGGGCTGATCTCCCTCAAAAAGCTTACCTCTCCCCATAGCTTCTATGTGGCCCGGCCTCTCCCCTCCCTGCAGGCCAGCCTCCTTCTGCAGAGGCTGTCACTACACTGGTAAGGGGCCTCATGCCTTTAAGTGGAGTTCCTCCAGTGAGGGCCCCATTAGCAGCCCTGTCCCCGCCCGGGGCCTCCTCACTTCAGAACCTGATAAATGTTTACACCCTTCCTTGGGCCACTGCCCTGCCTGGGCAGCAGGCACCCAGCTCCTTGGAAAGGTCTGGGAGGAAGTCTCTATTCGGGTTGTGTTCCTGCATGGCACTGCAGGGCAGGGTCAGCCTTCCCTGGAGTGGAGCACGGCATTCTCCTGGCACCACAGGCCAAGGCTTTTGAAAGCACCAGGGTTCCCTGGAGGCGTCTGGACAGCAACACTGGATTTCTGGGTGTCCTGCCATTTCTGAGCCTGAGCATCCGGGCTCCGCAGGTGAGCTGCACCTTCAGAGCTGGAGACGCGAGGAAAGCCCAGACAGGGTTGAGCTATGGGGAGCCGTAGGCATCCCTCTGTCCGCTGCCAACCACCACCTCTGGCGCGAGGCACCTACCTTCAGGACTTTCTTAATGCCGTTGATGGTGGAGGTCAGCAAGGAGTGCACCTTGAGGTCATCGTTGACGTAATCGGCGTGCCTGATGCACATGTAGAGGACGTAGGCAGGAAGGCAGGGCACAGTGCCCGCCAGCGTCTGTGGCTTCAGCTCTGACAGCAACAAACGCCAAGAGTTAGACTCTAGCAGATGCCTGGGGTTCTGAGAAGCCTGCTCTGAAATATTTTCTTTCCTCTTTTTTTTTTTTTTAAGATTTTATTTATTTATTTGAGGGAGAGAATGAGCAAGAGGGCACACAAACTGGGGGAGAAACAGAGGGAGAGAGAGACCCGGACTCCTTGCTGAGCAGGGAGCCTGATGCGGGACTTGATCCCAGGACCTTGAGATCATGACCTGAGATGAAGGCAGATGCTTAGCTGACTGAGGCACCTAGGCGGCCCTGAAATACAAGTATTTTCAATATTTTCCTGGAGCTCCTCTAAGAGTAACCTTTCAAGGGGCCCGGCAGCTGGAGGAGGAGTAGGGGAGAAGCACATTCCTCATTGTTTGGCCAGAACAATAAGACAGGCTCCTAATGCCTGGTCCTTAGAACATGAAGGAGAAGAGCCCACAGGTAGCTCTCTGCCAGGTTTCCACACAGAGGGCCCAGGCCCTGGGCCAGCTGCAGGCAGGAGCCGGCTCCCCAGCCAGTGAGAGAGCTCGGGGCGCTTCCTGCTGCAGGCACACCGGACTCTCCCACAGCGGACTGCGAGAGCAGGTTCTGGGAGAAGCTGGCAGACCGCAAATTTCCAAAGCCAGAGCCCATGTGCCGGGGCCCGGAAGGCCACAGGGACCTTTAGCCCACTTAACTGTCCATTTGGAAACTATGTACTTGGCAGCAGCTGCCTAGACCTCCTCAGAGCCAAGAATAGATCAAGTAGGCTGCTGAGTGGCCACGGCCATTCCCCACCCCCCAAGGGCCACACTGTGACACCTGTCTCGCCAGCCTCTCCAATGACGGGTGGCCTAACCTGCGTACAGCTTGTCCTGTCTTGGGCTGTCCTATCGTGACCTGAGTCCCATGTCTATAGACTCACTTGGTCTGCCCAGCTAAGTGTTAGCATTTGGGGCAGGACCAACGGCTCGACACATCTCTATCCTCCACAGCAACCGCTTGTGCCAGGGACCTAGGAGGAGGTCGGATGGTGTTTTGGCATTTGTTTGGATGACTAGAGGGAAGGAGACTGGGTGTGACATGCAGGCAGCTTAGGGGGAGATGGCCTCGTCTGGGGCTGCCTGAGCTGGGACAGTGGGGAGGAGCCACGTCTGCTGGCACAAGCAGTCCCGTTCGTTTCGGACTCTATGGTTGGGAACTTTGACTTTCATTCCCCAGAGATGAAAGGCTCATTCCTAGAAGCCTTAGAATCAGATGCAGCCTGCTGAAGGAAGAGGGGCTTCCCATCAGATTGCTGGGCAGCTCTAGGGGGAATTAGCCTTTAGAAAAAGAGCCAAAGCACTCAGTCGCTAGAAATACCCAACGCAAAGAACGGAGGGAAAAGCTGCCCTAGGCTAGAGTCCACAGCATTTGGCCCTCAGCAAGCTGCTCAGCAGGGTGCAACTCTGGCAAACTCACATTTCTCTAAAACAGCCCTGACCTCCTAGTTGACCATCTCGTGCCCCTGCAAAAAGCAACCATTTCATATTCGTCACACTGAGAAGAGTCTGTGACTTCAGCATAGCACTTTCTCTGGTCATATTTCCCATCTATTGTATTTCCCACGTCCGCATTTTACAGAACATCTAAGGCTCCAAGTAAAGGAGCTTGTAGCTCAGGGTCCAGAGGACCATCTACCCAAGATTCTTCCCTTTTTTTTTTTTACCCAGGACTCTCTCCTCCAAGCCTCTTCCTCCTACTCTGCAGGCAGCTGCTGGACTGGGCTGGTTTGGGCAGAAAGGCAGGCCTGGGGAAGCCAGGTGGAGCAGGACCAGAGGGGAGAGAGCCGGGCCACGTGGCAAACCAGGCTGTGGCTCGGGGTGGCAAGGAGAGCCGCACCCAAGAGCCTGGCATGTGGTCCCCATAGCATCACAGCATGAGCATGGCCTGGGGAGGGGATGTTGTTGGGAGCTGATTAGAGAAGCAGCCATGGGAAGGGAGGGTGACGGAGAGCCAAGGATGGGTGGGAGGTGGCGGGGTGCAGAGTGGGGGGTGGGTTATGCTGGGTTGGCCACGCAGCTGGGGAAGGAGCTGTGTGGGGGTGGGATGCCACAGAGGGTCCCGACCTGTCACCAGGTTCCGAATGAGAAGGGCCTCGTCTTCCTTGTGGTACTCCAGCATGCCCTGGAAGTCCTTCTCCTTCCGTTGGACGGTGACCTGCCTGTTGAGCTCATGTCGCTTCCGCTCACTCTGGGCCAGTGCCTGGGCGGCTGGGCAGGGAAGAGACAGGAAACATGAAGAGAGAGCTCTAGGCTACAGGCCCGAGAGGCGGGGGTGCCTTAGGTCAGTGGTGCTTCGCTCTGGGGATCCAGCATTCCAGGTTCTCTGAGCTCCCACACCCCTCACGTGGTCTGTCCTTGTGGCCCAGACCACACTCCAAGGAGCTTAGCACCAGGCACTGGGGCCCCCGCGGGATAAGAATTCAGAAGAATGAATGACAGGTCTTCAAGACTGAATGAGAGAGAGAAGCCTGAAGCCTGAGAGGCCAGGAGAAGAAGAACTCAAAGAGAGCAGAGAGATTCAGGGATGGAGAGGGGCTGAGCAGAACACGCAGCCTCTCCTCCTAGATCCTCCTCCAAAGCAGCAGGTGGGCATAACCAGCTGAGTAAGCAAATGACACCCGTGCTGGGTGCTGTGCCCAGAGGCACTTGGTATTAGGACGAGAGATGGGACTCAACCCTGGGGACACAGCTCTTGAGAGGAGAGTAAAAGGATGGGGGGGGGGGTCCAGGCGGTGGGGGACCCAGAGAGGATTCCATGCCAGGTGGCATGTGTCAAGGACCGGGGCTGACAGATTTATAGCAAGGAGTCAGAGCAAGCACATTCTGGATGTTTCTGGAAGAAATTTAAAACTGCCTGACCTCTCTGGGCCAGATTCAAGGTTAGAAATTTAAGGATAAAAATCATAGGACTGACCTTGTTCCTTCCTGACTACCCGTCACATGGAGTGAGTGAGGGCTCTGTGGTCGGGGTCTGTGTGTTATGTAGCATTTTCCCCCACACCAAAAAAGCTTCGCCTCCCAGCTCCCTTGAGGGCAGGGCCACAGGGCCACGGTCTCAGTGCAGAGCTCAGAGGAAGCACCCAAACACCTGCCGGGCTGACTTATCTTCATCCAGATTCCAGCCACCTGAGAACGTGTGAGCCTGTGGGATCTGACTTGGTCTATCCCACAGCTGGACTGGGCACAGGCACCAGAGGACGGGGGAAGCAGGAAGAACCTGCAGAGGGAAGCGGCCCTTCTGTTCCCTTCCCTCACTGAGCTCGAGCACACGCAGGCACACACACACACACACACACACACACACACCCTCTCTCTCTCTCTCATGGGCCTTACCTTCTAGGTCCTGGACCTTCTTCATGTAAATTTTCAGTTGTTTCTTGAGCTTCCTCTCATTCTTTTCCAGCTTTTCTACCAGTTCTTTGAGGTCCTAAAATCAGAGGGAAGCAGTGTGAGAACAGACTTAACCCGGCCCCGGAGGGCAGGGGCTAGAATCCTGGGGCCCAGGGTGGCCCTCGGTAGCCACCAACCCCAGTCCTAAACCCTTACTGAAGGGTGGTCTCTAGATTCTGTTCCTGCTCTGGGGCCAAGGATGGAAACCTGGCCCATTTAGCTAAAGGCCATCGCTGGCTCCAACTGTTTCCAGAACGTGACTTTCCAGAGTGTGATCCGATGGGCAACATCACTCACCAGGTTCTCGTTGGTCAGCCGGGAGATCTCCTGCTGGACACCAAACTCCACCTGGGCCTCCGGGGACAGCAGCAGTGTCTGGCAGAAAGTCTGCTGCTGCTTGTCCAACTCCTCCTTCAGGGCTTCCACCTGCGCCTTGAGGCCCTCCACCTCCTCCTCGTGCTCGCGGCTCTGGGCCTGTAGCTGTGCCTCCAGCAGCCTGCACCAGGGGGAGGGGGGCCGGTGACCGTGGGGCTCAGGTCAGCGCCCCATGTGAGGGGCCACAGACGGACACGCCATGGGGAGCAGCCAAGCACACAGCAGCAGCAACTGCACAAACCCAACGGGGAAGACGCCGAGGGGAGCAGTCTGGCAAGCAGCCCAGCCCGTCCCGTCCTGTCCGAGGATGGGAACTCGGGGTCAAATGCGCACCCCTGGTCCAAGGCCTTTTCCTTGCCACCCCCTCCCCCATTCCGTTCCTCATCCTACACAGGCGATTGGTTTCGGATTGAGAGATTGTCTCCGTGTCAAATTGCCACCCACAAAAATAAATTTCTTACAGCACCATTTACAGAAAAGTATCCACATCTGTACCAGCTTCACAAGAATCTCCTTGTTAAGACAAAAGCCTAGTAGACTCAACTAGTGCCTGCGTATTTCCTCTATCCTAGATTATCTGCCTGTCTTAGAAAGGCGAAACCCGAGCGCCCTCCTTTTTCTCGTCACCACCACCTCCACTTTGTCTGCGGCCATAAATACACAAATTCTTCTCTAGTCAAAACAGAAATTAAGACTCCTGGCGAACCATCTGGGGGAAGCTTTCAGATCAGCTGGTGTCATGAACAGAAGCAGAAGAATCTTGAGAAGATCTGGGCAAGGTTGGCAAGAAGTCTCAGAAGACTCTGAGTCTGAAAGCTCCCCCGGCAATTCTGGGAGACGCCTGTTCCATCCGTCATGAGAAGGCAAGGGATTCTCGAAGCTTCCCAAGCAGCTTCCTCCTCCCCGGGAAGCACTAATGGGAACGAGGTGCTACCTTCTTGGGCTCAAGAGCAAATATTCTGATTCAGGGTAGTGAACATCACATGAAAGAAAGGTAGGACGTCTGGATGAAAGGTACGCCAAAAGCTGTCTGACAAGACCCACATGCTCGAAAATTCTCTTCGGTCTCTCCCAGGGGTGTGCCAAGACAGTGACCAGAGCTTAGACTCAGGAACCTGGAAGTGCCTCAGAAATGCCAGTAAGAGTCCCCAGCTGCCCTGGAGACACCTTTTTTGTTTTGTTTTGTTTTACAGTTGTGCTAGTTTGGCCACAAGAGAGGATGGACCAAGTTGCCAAGGGAGCTAGAGATGGGGAGTCTATGCTGTCAACGCCTCCATGGCTGTGCCCATGTCTTCTGTAGCTCAGTCAGCTCCACAGTGACACGGGGAGCAATGCCTGACTCCCAGGGGCTTCTCAACAGATTCATACAAGTGAAGAAATGCTGGAAGACTGACTCACCCACGCCACACGCCGTGTCAATCAGCTGAAAGCACTAATGACGTGAGGATTAGAGGGAAGAGCTCTGTGATTAAATAAGCATTTTAGAGGACACAGGATATTTAGAGAGCATCTTGGCTACAATACACTAAAAGCATCACCAGAAAGTTATAAACATCTCAAGAGAGAACAGAAACCACTAGGTTCTAAGGACTCTCCCTCAGGATTCGGTTCCTGACTTGGGCTGTGAGTTTGTGCCGGTAGCTTTCTTATTCTCCATCTAGACTGTAGTTGGGTGGCTTCAGTTCTGGGCAAGATAGGAGAATCCCTAGACAAGCACCGGGCTCGACACACCTCCTCTGAGGCCAAGAGTTCAGGGGCCTCAGCCAGTGACGGAGCTGGTTCTAGAAGCCGGGTCTCCTGATAGATACGTCTGACCTTTCAGTTTTGTTAATGCATTCATTTGCTTATTAAAAAAAAAAAAAATCCAATCTGCTGATAGAGAGCCACAAGGAATCACCTGGTTTTACATGGGGCTTCCCTCCCCAATAAAACAAACTTCTCGCTGGGGCAGGTCTTACTGAATAATGGCCATTATAACAGAAATATCAGACAACATGGGTCCTATGCTTACTATGCGCCAGGCACATGCCAAAATGCTCCACCTGCCTTAACCCTATTCCTTAGAATGACTCCGTGAGGCAGGTCCCATTCTGATCCACATCAGAGCAGCGAGGGAAGAGACCGAGGTCGCCTTGCTCACAGGCGGTGGGGCCACTTAGCAACCTAGAGCCAGGAGGCACGCTGCCTCGAGGACCAGCTGATCTGGACCTTCTTCTCCCAAGAACAGATTCTTGTTGCTGTAATGGGCCCTCCAGCAGGTCATGGGCAGGGAACACTTTGGAGGTAGTATGGGAGGGCGTCAGGTTCCCACCTGGCCCCATCACCGCCAGGCTGAGGGGCCTGGGCCACCACGGACCCCACCGCCATGGCCTCTTCTGGGACACAAGCCTGTGGACCATTGCTGCTTTGGTTGCTGGGGGGCTCAAATTCACCAAGCTATGCCACAGACCCAAAGGGCCACACGCTGGCAGCCAAAGTGGGACAGGACCATCACATGGTGTCTAACCTCCCTTGGTAAACTGCTCACCCACAGCTCAAGGCCAGTGGCTTATTCAGATTCTGGTACCACGTGGAGGGTTCAGGTTCTAGATCTTCCACTGAAGCGGCAAGTCCCTTGAATCCTAGAAGCATCAGTGAGTGTCCTGACCCCAGGAAGGTTCCCCTGAGCCTTTAGCTGCTGTTGCCTAGACCCCTATGAGCAGCACCCTGGGCCTCATCCACACAGAGCCCGGACACAGATAGCCAGCCAAGTGACCCGAGGGGCAGCCCACGGCACCCCCGAGACTCGGGCCCTGGCCTCCACTCCAGGGGAGAGACAGGTAAGCGTAGACACGAGCAGGCGGGACAGACAGAGCAGGCGCAGGCAGGAAGGCGTATGCGTGACCTGGCAACTTGCTTTAGGCCTTGGTAGGCCAAGCCGAGCTCTCCATCTTCATTCAAATATCCCCAATCCTCAGTCTTGCTAGAAATAAATGACAAAAAACAGGGCATCGAGTGTGGAGGGAAGAGACAGGGAGGCAGAACGTCCAGGAACGTGAGGCCAAGCGGTGGAAACAAAAAAAAAAAAAAAGGAAAAGCTCGAACTCCCAGCTTCCCTTCTTCCTTTGCAATCACCAGCCCCTGAGCACCTAAGAACGTCCCTGTTCCCGAGGCCGGGTCTCAGAAGGGGGTTCGTGCGCTCTCATGGGGGATTGAGGATCACGATGGGAGCCAAAGGCTGCACTTGCCCCAATAAATTCTGTGAACAGCAGTGGTCCTCACCCTCTCCACACCCTCCCCCGGAAGGATTCAGAAAAGGAAAGAGAATGAGGAGACCCGCAACCAGAGCAGGGAGGCGAGGCCTGTGCTCAGTAGAAGCCCCAGAGGGCCTCCGGGGAGGCAGCATCTGCTGTGCTCTGACCGGGGCCACAAGGCTCGGTGACATTGAGGGAGACAGCTCCATGCTGTCTGCTTTTCAAGGCTGTTCTCCACTTTGTCACTAAGGATGCACAAGCATCAGCTCACCTCACCTCCAGCCCTCACGGCAGTTGCATAGTTGCGCATAAACCATGAATAAAGGCCAAGCAGGATGCCTGCGGAACTGTCTCTGCCCCCACCCCAGGGACTGGGTGGCATCTCTCTTATTCACTCAACCTGGAAAGCAGATGGCCAGCTGCCGTCTCCTTGCAAATCCTTTGATCCTCCCCAGGGGCCCAGTGCCTGCCTAGTGCCAGATGAGTCCCTCCTGGAGGTCAGGCGCGTGCCCCCCATACCCCCAGCCATGTACCTCCCTGAGGCACACACAGGAGATCCTCAAGGGCCGGTGGGAGGGGGCTGTAGGCCGAAGACTGAGCCTCTTGAGCCTCTCGCACCTGCCAGGAGGCTGCCCCCGACTTTCTGTGTGGGGATCCTCCTCGTGCTGGTTGGATCCCTATTTTCCTGGCAGGAATCCCGGAGGAGCCGCAGACGGTGTGCCCACTGTGCCCGGATCGGCAACCCCGTCCTCACAGCAGGGAGACCACCTTCCCCCGGAGGAGTGGAGCTGCTGTGTTGCTCCTGCTGGGTGCTGGGTGAGGTCTGGGGGAGTAGCTACCCCGTTACCCCCTCCCCGGAGCGCAGCCTCATGAAGGGCGGCCCCAGGCCTTGGCAGGGCTCACACAAGCTGCTTCTAGAGGGAGGCGGGTCATGCGGCTCCTAGGTCCCACCCTGAGAAGCTTGAAGGAGAGGGAAGGGGCAGGGACCGCTGGGCGCATGCGGGGCTCCACGCCTTCCTTTCAGGGCTGTGCTACCTCCTGCTGGGCAGCGAGCAGATTACTGCCAAGAAGTCCATCGTGGGGGCCTCTCCTCTTTAGGACTCTGGCTTCTCAAATGTCCAGAGCTCTCACGGAGGCCTGGCCTCCCCAGAGACTGTGTTGACTGGAGACTTTGAGCAGTCCCCTTCAGTTCCTAGCACAGAAACCCCCTGTGTGTTCCACTTATCCCAGCAAATCCAAAAGGGACCCTGGCCATGTCAAGTGGGAGCTGGCAAGCTAGTGCCTGTCCCTTCTCAGCTCCTACCACATTTAACTAGGGCGCTCAGTAGCCAGTACTTTGCTCACCAGGAATGCAGGACCTTTTCCGTCACCTTGTTTGCCATGAGTGAAGGGATCCCAAGAGGGAGAGGACCTGCCTGGCCCGGACAGCTGCCCATCCTGGCTGGCCCTCCGGATGCCCAGGCGGAGGGAGGGGGCTGCTGGCTCTGGCCGGGAGGGTCACGGTGTTCCTATAGTTCCCGTGATGGCACATGAAGTCCCACCTCTCACCCTCTGGCGGGTGCCTGTGCGTTGCTGAGTTACACAGAGAGGAAGTTAGCATTAATCCCTGCTCCGAGGGAGATGCTCTCAGAATTCTTAATTCTGGAACAGGCTGGGCATGATGCACAAAGATAAAAGTAGAGACTGTGCGGGCTCAGGAAGTCGGGCACACCGGCTAATGAAAATGCAGTCAGCCAGCTCAGGTCGGAGCCCTTGTTCCTGGATCAAAGAGGACCGGTTCCTCTATGGGGACTCTCTCCCCTTCGTGGGGTCTCATGGGGGGAGGCCTGGGAGGGAGGGCCACCTAGTGGCAGGAGAAGGAAAACCCAAACGCCAGCCTAGGAGAATTTTTTAAAAATAAAGTGCAAGAGGTCAGTGAACAAATCAACAAACATTCAAGGAGGATGGGCTGTGTACACACCACTGTGTCGAGCCCCATTCCCGGTGAGCAACCAGCAGCTAAAGTCTCCAAGTTGCTCCAAGAAGGCAGCAAGACCGCATAGAGGAACCCGGCTGGAGAACCAGGCACCCCAAAGGCGTGGTCGTGGTTCTCGCCTACATGTCCTGCACCTGGTTCATGTGTAAAATGAAAGTGCCCCGCTGACTTATCTGAGGTTCCTTCTAGATCTTTAATGACATAATCTTGTTCACTGTAAAGCTCATGCAGCCGAAAAGGCGTGGGGGAGTCTTTGCTTTCTCTCTGTGGACCCTGTCCAGAGAGCCCCGTGAGGACTTTGACCCAACGGCCATCCCTCTGTCCTGGCTGGAGGCCCTGCCTCCTTGTAAACGGAAACAGGCAAGGTTCCTAAGAGCAGGAAAATGGTCGGTTTCCAGGCTCTAAAAACCTGGAAGATATCCTGCTCCATGGATGTCCTTATTTCTGCAGCTCAGCTGGATGTTCTGCCCGACTGCCCAGGACGATCCCCACAATCTCCGAGAATGGGAGGCCGTAACCCCAGCACCATGAATGAGAGAAATCTGAGCTACAGGCGGGGCCCGGGAAGGTGAATTGTCTCGGGATAAATACGGCCATGCCTCTGAATTACAGCGGACAGGAGCTATGCTGATGGTTTGGGACCCAGTGAATTTTGGGAACCCTTATGAGGGAGTCACCGCCCCACAGAGTTTCCAGCTGGGAACAGTGACAGTGAGGATTCAAGGAAGGGAGCTGGGGAGGCTGAGGCTCAGTCTCAAATGAGCCATGAATGCCAAGCCTATCCTAAGAAATGTGCACACACCCTTTTCTGGTTAAACAGGATCTCCCCTGTCCCCAGCAGGCTCATTGTAATAACCCCGGCTTTGCCTGTCCAACAGGCAAAGCTACCTTTTGTGCCAAGGGCCTCCTGTTGTTTCCTGAAACCTGCCGGGAAGAGGGACGGCGAGGTTTCCTGGGACCCAAGCAGAAGTCCAGTAATGCACTCTAAGTTTCTCTTTGCAGTTCCACAGACTTGAGTGGAAATAGCCAGTGGCCAAAGGTACACTGTTCCCAGAGCTAGACCTGAGCCCTCACCACACTCCTGCCCCTACCTCGCTCTGTGACCTGAGTGCACGCCTGGAGGTGAGCCTAGCCTGTTCTGCTACCCACTTTCCCAGCGCTTCCCCCCCTTCAACCCTCCAGACACCCACCTGTGTCTGCAATAGCCCATCCCCGGGGGCAAGGACGAGCCCTCTCTTTAATTTGATTTTGGCCACAGATGAAATGGTCATAATGTTGCTGATTTCTCTTAGCTCCCAGAACGTGGAAATGAAAGCACTTTCTGGAAGCAGAAGAGCTATCCATCTTCCTGCAGTTCCTTCCCAGAACAGACCCTCATTACTGGCTTCTCTCCCAAAGTGGAGAACAAAGAAAGAGGCACAGTCATAAAGATGAAACAGAACTCTATAAACTCTGGAAGTTAGCACGTGAAAAAAGTTCCAAACTGGGGGACCCTGGACTCTCAGAGGAGCTGTGACTGGGCGTGGGGAGTAGCCCTCCAGAAAGCTAAGCAAAATCCATTGCCTGAGAGTGTAAGCTTTTTCTAGATAGAGGACAGATTTTTGTAACCCCTCCACCCCAAAGCACAAATGCATTCATGCAACTTCTGTTCCAACCAGAACACTCCGTTACAGGGAAATCGCAGGCTGGGTCTTCGGAGCTCTCTTATGGCAGGGGCTGCCCTTGTAAGAATTGATGGCCTCACTACCGGGGCCCGGGAATCGCCGTCTGCACCCCCCTGCCCTGCATGCCCCCCACCACGCTCCTTCCTCACTGCTGCGGTTACCAAACCTCGAGAGGCACAAACCCATCATGGTCTGGTCGGTCACTTTCCAGCTGTGGCAGGCACTGGGGACCGGATTCTACAGGCTTCCCTCCATGAGGCAGCTTTCTGTACCTAACTGGGGGTCACGGGCTGGGGGTCCCCTATTGTACCCCGGGCTTGCTGGGAGTGCAATTCTTTTAAGATATAAGAAAAGCTATTTTTACTTTACCACACCATGATTATTGCTGCAAAGGAAGACAAATCCACAGTAAGTAAGCAGCCTCCGGGACTGGATCCCTGACAAGCACTGGGGTGAGCAAGAAGGCAGCTGACAGCTGCTGAGAGCCACGGTGCAGATCAGAAAGACCCGCACTCGTGCTCCCCCATCAGGGTCCAGCTCGCTTCCTTCCTTCCTTCCTTCTTCCTTTAATTTCAAATACTACACCTGTGGTCTGTTCTCTTATTCAATGCATTTCTTCACTCAAGATACATTTCAAGTGACTAAATCTCGACTCCAGTTTCAGCACCGAGAAGCTTGCCGTCAGTTCCTTCTCTCTCCTTTCGGGGACAGAACCGCAGCGCTCCGGGAACGGACTCTCCTCCTGGGGGCCCGCTAAAAGGCCTTCATCTTGTGATTACCTACACAGTGCGCTGGGAGCAGCCCAGCCCAGGAGTCAGGCCTTCTGGATCGTACCTTGACTCGGTTTCGGGCTGGCTGCATGCCAGAGCCACTCACCCCTTCTGGGCCTCAGTTTCCCTATCTGCAGAAATGGGGCGGGAAGACCTAGAAATCACAGCACTAAGTCTTCAGGTCATTTTGTGACGTTCTCGCTGAAAACATCAGGCTGCATTCTCAGTGACACCTACTGACATTTTCTAGATATGCTTCCGGTTTTCAACAATTCTGTAAAACACTTAGTGACTACTGGGACACTCGGTTGAGGCGAGAGAGAAAGGCAGCCAGGAACAAGGCTGGCTCTGCTCTGACGAGTAACCATAGGGGCACAAAGAGGCAAAGACGTTAATAATGGCAGTCAGTGTTCTCAGTGCACTACACAGACCATCTCACATGGTCTTCTCCATCACCGTGCGTGCTGGGACTGTCCCCAGTTCTGAAGAGGAAACTGAGGCATGGAGCAGTTGCAAGTTACTGAGGGAGTTACTGCATAGCTAGTAAGCGAGTGGAGCCCAGGGTGCACATTTGCCAGGTGCTCTGCCACACTGCCTGGGCGTCTCCTCCGGGCCCTGCCGCCTCCCCTGGTCACACTCTGTTGCCTTAACCTGGGGGAGCTCATCCTTAAGGAGGGACTAGAGGTTGGTTAAGTAAAATTCAGGGAAAACTCATGTTCGCCCATCTGGCAGTGGTTTAATTCTCCCATCCAGCCTCTGGGGTGTCTAGCTTGGGTTCCAGCTCTTAAATGCTGGGCACTGTGGCCTACCAGCAGGATTGAGTCTGGCTAGTATTAAAGCAAAGAGCCGCAGCCGGCCCCTCCCACAACTCTGTTGGGCTCATTTGGCGCAGGCTTCCCCCTCAGTGCAACGAGCCACTCTCACCATCTTCCCCATTCCTCCCGTCAGCACTCCTCCCAGGGAGGGTCCCTTTCCTCAGGCCCGTCAGAGGGTCTACCTTGGAGGCTCCAGCTGGGTTCTTGGAGTCTTGCAGAAGCTAACAAGTGGTTTCCTATGGGATTCAGGGAGTCTGTTCCTTCTTATTTGCCTCCGGTAAAAAGTAAACCCTGATGCTGAAGCACGGGGTCAGTGTCTGAGAAGCAGACATCACACAGCAGCTTGGGGAAGACCCCTTCCCATCACCTCCTCCAGGCCGAGTTACCGTGAGGTGGGACTTACCGGTTTGTCTGGCAGACCCCGTGATAGGCCTCGATGGCGTCTTCCTGATCTACGTGCTTTTCACTGTTAGGCCAACTTGTTCTGGCATTAATGTTCGGCTCCTAGAAGGTCCCAGATTAAAATTACACTGGTAACGTAAACAACTGTCATGAAACAACTTCATAAACTTTACATACAGAGGGATAAAAACAAGTTTTTTGGGTGGTGGGGTGGGGTGCCTGGGTGGCTCAGTCGGTTAAGCGTTCCACTCTTGATCTCAGCTCAGGTCTTGATTTCAGGGTTATGAGTTCAAGCCCTACGTGGGGCTCCCTGCTGGGCCTGGGGACTACTTACAAAGAAAGAAAAAAAAAAAAAACCAAGCTTTTGGGGAAAAAACAAAGGCCTAGGATGACCTCAAATAAGAGCCGTTAAACCCACGCAGGAATGTGACTTCCAAAGGCACAGAATGATAAGGCCTGGCTGTAAAAGACCCTGAATGTGGAATGGTGGTTGGGGGGCCATGGCGGGGGTGACAGTGTCTCTGGAGGTGACAGCACCCCAAATCCAAAGGTCTGTCTCAGCATTGATCCTCCACACTCATGACTACCCAGGACTACCTATGTATCCCCCATGTCACCCCTGGGCCATACCTAGAGAGATCCAGGTCCTCTAGGGTCCCTGTCCCCTCCCCCTCCCAGTCTCCAGTCTGTCCCAGAAGGTGAAACTATAAAGAACAAATCCTAAGCCGGACTTGCCCCACAGGGGAGGGCTGAGAGGAAAGAATTTCTCTACCTCAGAATCAAGGTAAACAGCAAGGGGCAAAGCATGAGGTGAAAAACAAGGCCAAGGGGACTGCTCAGGCCATGGCTCTTGCTTCTCTAATTCTCTGCCTTGTTCTTTTTGAACCTATTCATACGGAGTAACTTCAGAAGATTCCAGAAATTTCCAGCAAAGTTAGCCATGAAAGGTCACGCTGAAAAGGCAGAAAGTATCCTGCTTTGCCCTTAGGGGAGAGACCCCTAGAGCAGAAGAGTTTGCTCTTTTAGGTTTAAGGTTCTCATGGGTAAAGATATGTAAGAAAAACTCCGCCTGTATTACCACCGAGGGTAACCCCCTCACCAGCCCAGCGGGGGGCTGCCAGATTGTTACCGTGCTCTTGCCGGCAAGTCGGCGCTGGTCGGCACTGACGATCTGGGTCCTCAGGATGAGCACCTCCTCCTTGCGAACCTCCAGCTCCTCGTTGGCCAGCTTGAGCTGGTTCAGCAGCAGGTGGTAGCTGTCCGGGGAGCCGTGGGTGGAGTTGTTCTGGGTGGCTTGGTCCGCCACTGCTTTCCTCAGCTCGTTCAGGTCATTCTTCAGCTTCTTGTTCTCCGACTCCAGCTCTTGCCTCTGGAAGACAGCCCAAGTGACACACTCCCTTTCTCCCTGGACCTCGGTTGGGGGTGGGGGTCTCCCCATGCCATCTTCCCCCTCCACCTTCCTTAACCAACCTGCCCTGACTCCCAAGAAGTGAACAGCAGCCTTCTGGTTTTAACAAGAACACGCACTGTAAATGTTATGATTGGCGAAAGGCCAGTAGTTAAAACTGGATTTGAATCCACAGCCCTAAGTTACTGGCGTGAAGCATCGCACACGAGGCCTCTATGATAGCATTCCCTGAAGTGACTGACAGTGTTCATATTTCTAAGTGTACTTGGCCATGAAACCCCTACCTATCCTCGTGGAAATGTCAGCTTAATTTTACAGAACATGCTTTTAACACTGGACTTCCTAGAACCTTAATACACTAATGCACTTGGTGACTTTCCAGAGAGTATATAGACTGCAGGATTTCCTAAACTTATCTCTCAAGAGATCACTGTCCCCCCCCCCCCAATTCTAAGGAGCACCACGTGGACTAAAGTTTTGGAGTATATTTTGGAGTATACCAGGAATACTCTTTTGTTGGTTGGGTCACATGGAAAACCACCAACAGTCAATGCCAGTGGAAGAAAGAAAAACCACTTGTGTATAGAGTAAAAAATACCACTGAAATTCAACTTTAGGATGTATTTTGCGTTTTCTGGGCATAACATTTAACTTGGTGTTGGACAAAGTCAGACCATATATAGTTTGATAATCACACATATTATGCTTTTAAGGTCTTGCTGTATATGGGATTCAAAATTTCCCAACCCCAACTGCCGGCCCCCAACAAGTGGCTAAGTGGGGGACTGGCTGCAGATTACAGAAGCCACAGGACCCCAGAACTAGGAGACCATATAAACAAACAATGTCTTTGTTTTCTGAATGAGGGCAAGAGAACAGAGCTGAGAAGGCTCACAATAAATTTAGAGGCCCTGCCAGGACTAGCACCCAGGATTCCCGATGCCTGGTCCAGGGAGTCTCACCTTCCAGCCCCGCTACATCACATCAGGCCTCCTTGAGCAATGCTCTGCAGGTGTGGTGGGCCTGCGGACCCCTCCAGTCCCTCTCATCTACAGCGGGGGATGTCTAAGCCTGGAGCCCAGTACCCAAATGGTGTGCTTCTAGCCCCTTCATGCACTAGAGAAGGATCGGGACCATTTCTAAAACTCTGGTAGAGGGAATTCAGAGTATCAGCAAAAACCACTACTCGTGGTGGTGGGGGGGTCCTCCTGCAGTTGCCTCATCTCCCCCCCGTGCACTTGTGGGCAGGCTTTTCAAACCTGGTTTGCTGAGGATTGGGTCAGAAAAGATGGCTCAGTGGCCAGGTGTGTAGACTCACCATCTGCTTAGACCTCTGCTCAGGCCAAGTCTACACTCTGAGAGGGCAT
The DNA here is from genome assembly GCF_011764305.1 of Mustela putorius furo. Classification (NCBI taxonomy): domain Eukaryota; kingdom Metazoa; phylum Chordata; class Mammalia; order Carnivora; family Mustelidae; genus Mustela; species Mustela putorius. The sequence goes on from NW_025422010.1 coordinate 42,636,596, forward strand.
GGTTGACTTCCCGCCCTCCATTCCCTCGGAAAGCAGTGGCCCGCTAGATATGGGTTGGCAAAAAGCCTCATTTTTCCTCTTTTCCCTCAAGGTCTGGGTCTGTTGAGAAGCTTCGCAGCCAGCCTCCCCAGCATTGGTCTCTTGCAAACCCATGGGTCCCCAGGGCCAGCCTCTGGGACAAAGGGCACAGGTTGAGCCCAGTCTCACCAGAGACAACAAAGGCAAAACCAGGTCTTGTAACCTCAGAACCCTGGCCTAACAGAGCAGAGGGGTCATGGAGCTTCAAGAGTTTGGGACAAGTATTTGTTGAGGTCTCCATGAGCCCAGCCCTGTGCTGGCAGTGAGATGCAGCCTACAGGACCCGAGGGAGCACCTTCCTGAGGGGGCAGCTGAGAGAAGGGGGAGCTTTTGAGCAAATTGGGAGCCCTGCGAGCAGCCCTCTGCGCTGGAGTAGAGCCGTGGTTCTCAGGGTGGTGTGGGTAACAGAAACCTCACGAGGGCAGGTGAAAACCAATGGATATGGCAGGGCTGGGCTGGGCATTTGCCTTTCTAGCATATCTGCAGTGATGCTGTTCCTAGACCACTCCTGGAGACCCACTGGGCTAGACTGTCTTACCGGTTCTAACGCAGCCTAACAAGTTCGCACGCTCGGGGACGGCTGTGGAATAATGGTGTGCGGAAGGCCCGTACCGCAGGCATCTACCACCAACACCCCCGCAGTGCTTTGAAGCTTTTAAGTATCACATGAGAAAAATAGGTCCTATCAATAATTCAGAAAAGAAAGCCCCCACACTTCTGTGGCTCCTGTTGTTCAAAAAGCCATGGGCACGATTCTGGGCTGTTCTCCTGGGGCAATGAAGCTGTTGCCAGAGATTTCCATGGTCCTATGAGTGCAACCAGACTGCCCACAGCAGAATGGATAAATTCCCAATTCCCAAGTCTCTGGGAATGGGAGGGGCGGTGGGGGAGTGCTCTGACGACTCTTTTCTGTACATTCCCTCCCAGCCCCAGAGCCTAGTCCTCCATCATTGTAGTCAACATAGGCCTGCTTGCCCTGGGACCTTCCACTCGCTGACCTCCCAGCTCTCATCAGGCCAGCTCTGAGAGCACGGGGCATCTCTCCATGCAGGTCTAGATCATTTTTCAAAGTGAACTCATCCCACTGGTCACCTACGACTTCAACTGGAACTCTATCAGGTAGGTAAAGACATATGTGACATAACAAATACATATGTGGTTCTGGCCCTGGTTCCTGGCCCAGAGCTTCAAAAACTCTTGTGGTTCCTACTGATAGAGATGAGAGGAACAGCTTTCATTATATTTGATCTCAGGGCCTGGTTCCGGACTCAGGGATGCTAAAATCCTTGGCATTTCTTCTAAGTCCTAACAAGCCCCTTTCAGCCCCACCGAGTTGATGCCAGCCACCAGGGGAACCAGCCCTGAGAGCACTGCAGCTTACCACCCCACCCCAACCAACACCCTGAAAGGGAAAGAGGAGGGCTGGAGATCTAGCTAAACACCCAAGGCCAATAATTTTATCACTGGTGGCTGTGTAATGGAACCTCCACAGAACCCTGAGTAAGGAATTCGGAGGGCTTCGGGTTGGCGAGCATAGGGAGCTGGTGGGGTGTGGGGTACGCGCCTGGAGATGGCCTGTGAGCTCTTGTGCCCCTTCTCATACACCTTGCATCTCTTCCGTTCGGCTGTAGCTGAGTTGTATCCTTTATAATCAACCAATAATGGTACATAAAATGCTATCCTGGGTTCTGTGGGCTGTCCTCACATATGGTCAAACTTGGGAAGGGGATTATGGGATCCTCTGATTTGTAGCCAAGTTAGACAGAAGTGTGGGTCACCTGGGGACCCACCCATCTGATTGGTATCTGAAGTGGTGGCTGTCTTGTGGGACCGAGCCCCTAACCAGTGGGGTCTGTTCTAACTCTAGGAAGCCAACCCCTCATTGGTGTTTCCTATGAGCACAGACTATAGCTGCTTGTGGTGAATATACATTTCCTCCATTTCTGAGAGGAAGAGACCCAAGGGGGCCTGGTGTGCTGATGGCTCCACTCGAGAACAGACTCTGTCATCCATCCTCCCTGCAGCAGGGGAGAGTTCGAGAATCTCCTGTGCTAACAGTCTTACCTTCAGACTATTGTAGGCTAGATCTGCATCCTGGTCCAAGTCTAGGTCATTCTTCGCTTGCTCCCCCTGCACAGATGAGGAGACAGCAGGTGAGCCCGGACCACATGCAGGGTTCTGCAGGCGTGTTTCCACCCCTGGTCCTCGAGCTTGTTTGCACAAGTGTCCATACCCGCTGCCCCTGCCACCCAGCAGGACCACCTCCTTCTCACCTCTAAAACACAGCTTACAGCTCCAGGCCACCAGGAAGCTCTCCACAGATGACCCCTCTGCCGGCCCTCACCCCCTCCATGACTTTATTCATGGGATCCTCATGTATACAAACATGTATACGCTCTGTTGTGGGTTGAATTATGTCCCCACAAAAGAGACGTTGAAGTTCTAACTCTTGGTCCCTGTGACCGTAATGTGATATAAAACGGGGTCGTTGCAGATCAAATCAAATCAAGATGAGGTCATTAGGACAGGCACGAAAGCGTTCTCACAGGAAGAGAGAGGACGTACACATGAGCGCACACACGCCACACGCACGCAGGGAGGAGTGCCGCCTGAAGATGGAGGCAGAGACAGGAGTCATACGGCGCCAAGTCAAGGAACTGGAGCTGAGGCATACCCAGGGTTTCCAGCAACACCAAATGCTCAGAGAGAGAGGCATGGAACAGATTCTCCCGCAAGGCCTTTAAGACAGTATGGCTCTGCTGAAACCTTCATTTTTGACTTCTGGCCTCGAGAAGCATAAGAAAAGAAAGTTCTGTTGTTTTGAGCCATCCAGTTTGTGCGACTTTGTTCCAGCAGCAGGGGAAACCAGCAACATAACACGTATGTACTTAATAAGAAGTTTAATCAATAATTTTGTCCTTATTAATGAGATTCAGGAGTTACTTTGGGGTGTTTTGGGTTTGTGCACAGGTGTGATCTGTTTTCCCAGCTGCTCCCTCCATGTCCCCCTCCAGGAGGGGGTCCAGCAGCTGGCCCCTACAGCGCTCAAATGCTGCCTGATACTAAGTTCCGAAAGATGTGGACAGTGGCACCTGGAATGCTAGCCCATCAGGACTCAAGGAACCCAGGACTCCTATGGTTATTTGGCAGCTATTGGACTTGAACTGTCAATGAGAAGGGGCAGGAACACCCTCATAAAAGGGGTGCTCAGGGCGATTTCAAGCAGCGGGTGACGGTCCTTAAATAAGATAGGTTTGGTAGCTAAAACCTGACAGTGCTTCACTGGACTATCTGTGCGTTAGCAGCCTTAGGTCCAGGCTAAGGCCATCACCAGCCATGCATGGATCAGGTGCACCCAGGCAGAGGGCCCAGGCAGAGCACGCCGAGCACCTCCCGAGGACGCTCCCAGACTCAGGCTTGTGGCGCTGACCACTGGACTCCCTGCCCCCGCAACCTGGGAAAGCCGCTGTCCAGGGTACCAGTCTCTGCCTGGCCTCCCGCCTCAGCACTGGTCTGGGTCTGCTCCTCACAGGCTGCCCAGTAAGAGGCCTGCACTTGCGTTCCATGGAGTGGGGGTATGACGCGTGGCCATGGATCACTGTGGAGTGAGTTTGGTTCTGGGAACATGGAGATCGTCTGCAGTCTGGGGGGAGGCGTTAAGGTGGATTGGTAGTTATGTTTCTAAATGGGCAGCCTGTTGGGATCACCCTGGTGGCAAAGGTGACTGTGTCAGGCCTGGGGAAAGGGAGCTGGATGGACGGGAAGCCCAATACAGGGGCAGCCCAGTGGTCACAGAGGCCCCCTCCTCACAGCAGGCTAGCACTCCCACACTGATGGCACAGGTTATAGACATCTCTGTCCCTCCTCCTCCACAGCATGGCCTCTCTCAAGAGGCCACCCCACGGTGACAAGAGTTGACACCCCGCGGCACGTCTCTCCAGGGAAAAGACCCAGTGGCTTAGGATCCCTCTTGCAACCAAAGGCAGATCCAAGAACATGATCTTGGCAAGTTCAGTTTCAAGGTGCTCTAGAGGGATTCCAGAACTTCCTTCCCCTGCTCCACTCTTGCCTTTCTTACTAAACTCTCAAAAATAAGATCCTTCTCCTTAAAGGAAGACCCTCAATTTACATCCAGGGCTGGGTGGCAAGCCTATGTTCTAACTCTAGTTCAGTGATTGCTTTCAAAGAAATGGATTTTTTTTTTTTAATTTGGTATCAAAGAAAAATCCTAAAGCCAAGATTTTAGAATTATTTGGCATTTCTGTGATGGGTGAAAGTCCGGGGATAGCTGGGTGGGCCAGGGACTTCGAGGTCAGGCACTGTCTGGTGTCGTCGATGTGGCTTTTCAAACATCTGACTTGTGCAGCCTGTCAGGGCGGCTTCTCTTCTAACGGACTGAATCATTGGTAAACCTAAACCTTTTACTCTCCATTAGGAAGCTAATCGACCTTAGAGACTCAAGTCCACCACAAGATTCACCTCCCCACTCAGTGTTCAGAACACCCAAGAACACGCTAGCGATACAGACCAAGGTCTGTATTACCTCTGAAGGGAAAGGAAGCCAGGTGTTACCAAAAGGAGACAGGGTGCAGAGGTAGGAGCGGGGGCAGGGCTGAGATGCGGGAAGGGGGTCAAACCCCATAACGGGAAAATCAGGCCTAAGAACAGAGCACAGGCCTCTGACAAAGCCACCAGGAGGTCAGCTAACGACATGACCCATGTCAGAACGGGTCTTCCGCCCCATCAGAACGGGTCCTTCTACTTCCCAAGACTCGTGCGGCTCCTCCCTCCGTATCACTGCTCACTTCCATGGGCTCTGTCCACTCCCACAGCACCAGTCCACACCCAGCCTTGCATGGGTGTGAGCGCTTCCGATATTATTCTTTCTTTTTCACCCGTGTTATGCCTGGTCCTTCCAACCTGGATCACAAATTCCTCGATGGCTAGGGAGTTTCCTGACATTTTTTTGTGTCCTTTCCTTTCACAAGCATTTTGAAAACCTGCTATGAGCCCAGCGCTGAGTGCTGAGCAGGGGCCGAGCGGGTCCCAGACAGAGAGGGGACTAGATCCGGGGACACTAAGGGTTCAGGCAATACCCTTTCGAGACGCAAGATACGGATGATCATCCGGGCTGAGGCCAGGGGGCAATCATGGGACAGCAGGGTGAGCGCCTGCCAACCTGGGCTTCCTCACCCGAGTGGGGTTAAACTCCAGTCCATGCCAGACTCCACATAAGGGGCGATCACTCTTCTCTGCTAAAATTCAACTGTGGCTTATATTTATACTTGAGTCACACATTCCAGTCCTCTTGGTGAATAGGGGCCAAGGCCACAGCACCTCCCCCACCCCCGGCCCAGCCGCTTTGCCTCTGAAAATCCCTTGCCCTGGGGTACTTGGCAGAGCCTCCTCCTGTCCACCTGGGGTGGTGTGGGGGCACCGGCAGGCAGAGAAACTCAACAGGACATCAACAGGAGAAGCAGCTCTTCCCTGCTCCCCAACACCCGCAGGACCCCAGAGGTCACAGCCTGAGCCCCGGGAGGATGTGGGGCCGCCCTGCAGGCTTGCCGCCCCCGCACGCACCTGCACCTTCCTGCCGTCCAGCTGCTCTCTCTTCTCCAGCTGCACCTGCAGCTTCTTCCGTTCCTGCTCAAGCTCCCGCACTCTCTTCTGCAGCTTCAGGAAGACTGTCATGTCCATGGCCGCCTTTTCCAGGCCAATGTCCTTCGGGGGAACACAGGGAGCCGGGAAAGAGGTTTCAATAGCACCAGTGCCTTAGGGGACATGCAGCCTGCCTCTCTGAGCTGCCTCTCTTGCCTCTCCGCCCAGACATCAATCCACGCCCCAGAGGCAAAGCCAGTGCCAACCAACCATCAGTTCTCCTAGTAAAGTTGGCACTCCAGGCTCATTTTCTGTCTCGATAACATCTGAGTCTTGGCCATTTATATTCCTGTGAGAGCCACTTAAGATAACCGCTCATACATTCCCAGAATAGATAAAGACACAGCCATTTTATTTGGAAGTTAAAAGAGCTCGCTTATGGAAACAGTCTCATACCAGAGAAACAGTAAAATGCAGGCTTTAATGCTCCCTGACTAAGAACCGATGCGGTTACCTGTCCCTGCAAATGTGTTGTCTAAACTCCACTTGATGGCACCTTGAGACAGAACCAACGCTGCCCGGCCACCGGACCTGTTTCTTCCACAGACTGTAGAGTGTTAGTTTCCCAGATATCCCCCTTTTCGATTCAGGCCTGGCTTTGCCCCCTGGGTTCTGTTGTGTGCAGGTGTGTCCGCACGAGCATATCCATGTGGACATTTAAAGTCCACGTGCCCACACGGGGGACAACAGAACTCGTTCCACACGCATGTCAGGAGTGCACGGAGCTCACCGCTCTGGCTCATCCCAGGAACCAGCCTCAGTCTCCTTGAAGAGTGAAGTCCACCGACGGAAGCCCTTATGTCTACCCAGAAAAGGCCACACATACACCTGGGCAGCCCGTCTGGAGCTCAAGTGGCCGAAGCCTCCGGGACCCAGACTTAGGCGATCGCAATGGTAGAACCAGGGGCCCTAGTGAGCATGCTTAGGCACTTGCCAGGCATTCATGGCCAGCAGCCTGTCAGACAGACCGCCTTCTTGTCCCAGGGGCCCCTTTTCCATCCTCCCCACCTTTCCTCTGTCACCCGCCGTCTCTCATCATATGCATCACAGGTACCCGCAGTTATAGTCCAAACTTCCCCTACCACCTGACTGTCCCCTGACTCTGCACCCGACAAGCCCCAAGAGAGGCCGTCTCTGGCTCGGTGACTGCTCCTTCTCCAGGGCTCACCCGCGGTGCGTGGCACCAAGACGTGCTCAGGGCACATTCGTGTTCGTGACTGTCTCTCCTCCAGCTCTCCCGTGTGCTCTGTAAGGTCTCATCTGCTTGTGGATTCTCTTCTCTTTAAATGCCAGAGGAAAAATTGTGTCTATGCACCCCTGACAAAACCACACACAGGTCACCAAGGCCAGTGAGTTGCACCGTATTTAGACAAAGATGTAGTCACTTAGCAAACATGTGTGGCTTCAAATAGTCCAAATAATTCTTCTCTGAGTTTGATCCGCTTCTCGGTCAGAGAAAAAATAAATTCTTGCATATGTATGGATATTCTGTATGTGCTATGATACTAAATAGGGAAGATAATCTCTATTTTAACAACTATGCTATTCCTTCTTCTTTTTTTTTTTAAATTTGAGAGACAGAGAGGCGCACAAGGAGAGGGGAGAACCTCAAGCAGACTCCACGCCCGGCACGGAGCCAGACATGGGGCTTGATCTCACAACGCTGAGATCATGACCTGAGCTGAAATCAGGAGTCAGACGCTTAAATGACTGAGCCCCCAAAGTGCCCCAAAGCTGTTCCTTCTTAAGCCAGCCGCTTTGCCTTTCTGCCACGGGTTCTCAGTTTTATAAGAGCGACAACCAGGGATGTACCTTCTTTCTTTCTTCCTGGATAGTGGGTAAGGTGAACAGTAATGTATCCCTTTTCAGAGTAAATATTAACTCCAGGGTCCTGTAAATGCACTACAGGCCAAGTGACGCCTCCATCAGGAAGAAGCCCCAGCCAGCAGCAGAGGAAGTCCCCGCACAGCTGGTAAACCTCCAACTTTGCCTCCCCCCGCCCCCCGCCCCCTCCCAGCGCAGCCACTGTCCTGCCTTACTCACCTCCACCTGCTGAAGGGTGTCCTCTGTGTCTCCGACCTCAGATGTGGAGATGGAGGGGTAATTGGAGTCAGACTCTAAGCTACTTTGGTTTGATGGGTTCCGCCTGTGGCCTGGGGTTTGCTGTTGAAGGAGGAAAATGGGAGTGCTCATAACGAACGAATGTTAATGAGAACGGCTCCTTTTCAAAGGCCAGTAGATCCCAGAATTGGACTTCTGCCTTATTTGCCTACAAGAGCAGGTATCCCTGTTTCTGGGAACAATGGCTACATGGAGCTATTCCCACACAAACTTCACTGACGTCCATCTAGCCAACAAAATGACCATGAGAAGGGAACCCCGTGGCAGGACGGAACTCCCTAATGAGTCTCCTCATGACATCCAAATCCCTGACACTGGCCGATTTCTCTGAAGGTCCTGTGGAAACAACCCATATCTCCTGGTCTTGCCCTGAAAGTGCAAACACACCGTCCTGTCATCGGTCCCCACCCCCCGCCCTGGAAAAGAATGTTATAGACCTGCCCCCAACTGGCTCATACTGCAACTTGTGCTCCCCCAATTTTATGAAAATAGTAAGCATATTAGAAATAGAGGTTACCATTTATACTGTTCATTTAAAAATACTTTTTCCCCCCTTGCATATGATTTGGCTTTGAGAGTAAAAACTGATCTTGGTCAGAAAATTCTGTATTTATATATGTTCCTATTTAGTTTCTCTTCCTGGTTTCTATGCAATTAACTTATCAATCTTGTCTGAAGACGCATTTTTGGAAGGAATGTTTACGTGAGGTAAAAAAGAATGATAAATCCTGAAATAGGACATTTCTACGTCTACTGCATTTCATCTAAGATTGGGAAAAATAATCAGACCCTGGGGGTCTCTCTGCAGTACACACCATGGACGCAGAGGTCAGAACTCGCCCCCACACCGTCACTGTTTCAACTCAGGAATTCCCCAGAACAGGGAACAAGACAGCATACACCTAGGTAGGATTTTCCTTAGGCTCCTGAGAACTCAATGAGACCGCAAAGCTGGGAAAAGGAGCCATCCCTGGGAAGGATCACCCGGCCCCGTTACTTCCATGCATGGCAACTCTCAGCAGGAAGGGCAAGGGCAGGGGCAGCGTGGTGGCCCGACGGCAGTGCGGGGGCCAGACTGCGCAAGAATGGCATGCAGTGACAGAAGTGGGGCCGGCTTGGGGCTGGGACCGGGGCCAGGACTGCCCTCCTTGCCTTGATGATGCTCATCTCATCCCGGAGATTGTCATATCTCTGCTCCAGCCGCGAATATTCCTTCACGAGGTTCTGGTACCGGGAGCGCTCCTCCTCCAGCTCTCTCTTCATCAGATTCTCCTTGACAGAGTTTTGGGCAAATTCATCTGGAAAGCAAGCACACTAAGCTGCAGTTTGGCTTTCTGAACGGGTTCATCTCACGCGTATTGATTGACTCGTGCTTTCTGATTCATCTCTTTTTAAAAGGCTGCCTGTGATGAGCTAGCTCCTTTTATGGACCCCTGATGCCTTTATCCAGCAACCTCACCCACCGTAGAGCAAAGGGCTGCTGCTTCTGGTGGCGTAAGTCTTCAGAGAAGGGGAGAGCCCACCCTGCTTTCAGGAAAGTGCGGGAGAAGCAGACAACCTACATGACATCCCTTCACTTAACACCAGCTTCTCTCCTGGGAACACGGTCCCGGCAGCGGCTAGCGCTGTCCCTGGGAGAACCCAGGCTTTGTTCCCCAGTTTTGTCCCCATTCCTGATCTTCCGTGTTCTTGAAGTGTAGGGAGACTGAAGAAGAGAAGGCAAATAGATCACATAGAGGGCTTTCCCCCCACCCAAATTTATTATTTATACCAGTAGAAAGAAATCATTTTAAAAGGGAAATTGAAAAGTTTAAGTTTTCAAGGAGATCTCAGGGTTCGGGTTGGGGACAGACCTAAGGATGGGAGAAGGTGGGTGACTTAAGGAGCCCACTGAGCCAGGCAAGGACTGGGGTCTGCGGAAATTCCCCATTTCTCTTAGGCCAGATGGCCCATGGGGGTCAATGGTGGTGTAAGGTTCGCTGGGGTCAGACCCCTGATTTCTCTTTCAGCAACATTAACAGAAGAAATCACAACATGCATTATGGACGTTATAGTTAAAAGAAGCAGTAATGAGCTTTAGGTGCTCATTATGGGTCAAGCATCAAGCTAAGTGCTTCAGACGTCTGAGGTCTGTACTTTTATATCCATTTCGCAGATGAAGCAGAAGACTGCAGTTATTAAGGGACTTGCTCAAAGCCAGGCAGTCATATATGGTAGTCATTCTTCGAGTGCAGGTGCCCTGGGCTCCAAAGCCCATGCACTACTTCGTCCATTATGTGCGCATTTCACTGCATTCAACTCTTGAATCCAAGAGTCATGGCAGCGTCATGAAGACCACCCTTCTTTCATATGCATTAAAGCCTTTCCTCCAGTGCACCATCTTGACCGTGTCCTTGCTAGGAGTCTTTGGGGGAAAAATCAGTGTGGAAAAGAAACTGAACTCCGAAATGAAAAATCAAGCACTTTGTACTTACCTTTCACTTGGCACAGGATTTGGTTGTTAAGCTGTTCTTTCTCATCTTTTAAGAGAGCGTTTTCTTGCTCCAGGACTGCAACTTGCTGAAAGGGAGAACAACAGGAGAAAATGTTTGCCCTGTGCAGCTGGGGCAAAGGAAAGACTCCTTTTGAGAGGTCTGAAGTTCACCTGGTATGTCCAAATGCTCTTTTTAAGAAAATCAAGTCAGCTGATATAAACGGCCAACAGACCCATGAAAAAATGCTCCATATCACTTGTCCTCAGGGAAATACAAATCAAAACCACAATGAAATGCCACCCTACACCAGTTAGAATGGCTAAATTTATCAAGGCAGGAAACAACAAATGTTGGCAAGAATGTGGAGAAAGGGGAACCCTCCTACATTGTTGGTGGGAATGCAAGCTGGTGCAGCCACTCTGGAAAACACTGTGGAGTTCCTCAAGACCTTAAAAACAGAGTTACCCTATGTCCCAGCAATTGCACTACCGGGTATTTACCCCAAAGATACAGATGTAGTGAAAAGAAGGGACACCTGCACCCCAATGTTCATAGCAGCAGTGTCCACAATAGCCAAACTGTGGAAGGAGCCGAGATGTCCTTCAACAGATGAATGAATAAAGATGTGGTCCATATACACAATGGACTATTACTCAGCCGTCAGAAAGGATGAATCCCCACCATTTGCATCGACATGGATGGAACTGGAGGGGATTGTGCTAAGTGAAATAAGTCAAGCAGAGAAACACAGTTATCATATGGTCTCATTCACATGTGAATATAAGGAATAGCACAGAGGATCTCAGGGAAGGGAGGGAAACCTGAATGAGAAGCAATCAGAGAGGGAGACAATCCAGGAGAGACTCTTGACTCTGGGAAACAAACTGAGGGTTACAGAGCGGGGAGATGGTTGGGGGGACAGGGTAACTGAGTGATGGGCATGATGGAGGGCACGTGATGGGATGAACACTGGGTGTTATACACAACTGATGAAATTACTGAACATCACATCTAAAACTAATGATGTACTACATGCTGGCTAATTGAATTTAAATGAAAAAGAAAAAAAGAAAATCAAGTCAGACAAAACTGCTTTCATTTTGAGGGGAAAAACAGACCGAAAGAAAAATCCCATTACAACAAGACAGATGAGCTCCCCACTCTTTATGGTCTTCCAGGGCCCACAAAAACCTCATGAAAAGTCAGCACCACGCTCACATGCCGTGTGCAGGAACTGACGATAATAGGCTTTCACCTCCTGTGTTTGATTGCTTGTCTTGGTAAATTTTGAGCTCTCAAGTCTGAGTGTCAGGAGAGCCCAGAGCTCGCAATGATGCATCATCTCTGGCCTTCATCCCACTTGCCCTTGCCTGTCTCATGGGGCCAGCACACAACCTGGGTGCTGCAGAAGGAAAGGGAACTCTAGTGTTTATCTTCTTCTTGAGACCCCCAAAGGAAGTATGAAGTGAATAGTATTGAAAATGGCACAGGAAGAAGATAGTAATTTAAAGAAAAATCCTCATCTGCTCATAGAATGAAGAATTAAAACCATGTGTGGCAAGCTTTTTAAAAAATGAAAATTTGTGGCTATTCAGGATCGGGGCAAATATTTGTATAGATTTAAAAATGGAACAATGCAGATGTGTTCCAGGAGAACTAGAAATTATTAGTTGTCATTCAGGAGAAGGGGAAAGGGGTCCATCTCTTTGGTACCATGGGCGTTCAAGTGCAATGGCACGACATCTGCATTTTCTCTCAGGACCCCACCCAAGGACCCACTTTGCAAAAGGGCACTGAGTTGTTTTCCCCACCAAGATTGCATCCCCGCCTTCATGACAGAGGCAAGGAGGTAAGAAACTGGACGGGAAGAGGAGGAGGAACACGTGCCCTTATTTCAGGCATCCAGACTTGAGTCCCACTTCCTTGGAGGTCCTCTGAACCACTGCCAAGTCAGCAGAAAAAAGAACGCTGTGATCACACCACCATCAAAGCACAGCAGCTCTGGCCAATGGCAAAGACCAGGAGCTTCTCAGCCACAGAGCACTCCCTCTCCACACCGCGGCCCCCCCTCTGTGACATGGACATGGAAAGGGCATCTGAAGAAACCCATGACATTAGACTTTATGGTGAAACACAGACTGCCTTTTGCATCCATGGTCAGGACAAACACGAGGATGCTTGCTCTCGACGAAACCAGTCAACGCTGTACTAGAGATTCTAGATAGGCAACTGAAGAAGAAAAACAGTTCAATGAGGAGAGAATAGTCTTCTCAACAAATGGCTAGGACAACTGGATGTCCACACACAAAACAAAATTGGACTCCTACCTCACACTATATACAAAAACAAGCTGACGTTGTATCAAAGACCTAAATGTAAGGGTTAAAACTATAAAACTCTTGGCAGAGAATATAGAAGCAAACCCCTGTGACCTGGGATTAGTCAATGGTTTCTTAATACAATGCCAAACACATAAGCAACCAAAGAAAAAAAACATTTAAGTTGGACTTCATCCCAATTGGGAACTTCCATGCTTCAAAGGATACTATCAAAGGCAAAGGGCAACCCAAGTATGAGAGTAGATATTTGTAAATTATTTATCTGAGGTGGGACTTGGACCCTGAATATACAGAGTATTTACAACTCAACAGATAAAAAGAAATCCAATCAAAAAATGGGGGGAAAATTGAATAGACACTTATGTGGTCAATAAGCACGCGACAAAAATGTTCAACGTCATGAGGGAAAGGCAAACCAAGGTCACAATGATTTATCACCTCACGTATACCATGATGTTAGGATACTAAAAGAGAATTACATGTGTTGGTGAGGATGTGGAGAAACCTGAATTCTCGTCTCCCCCTGAGGCAATAGGAACCAGTGCAGCAGCTTTGGAAGCTCCTCGAAAGTTGCATTTTAACTCTAGTAAGACCAACCGTTCCATTCCTAGGTTTCCAGGAGGAAGGAAAACCCATGTCCACACAAGAACATGTACACCGATGGCTGCAGGAGCATTATTCAAGAGGGCCAAAGAGCGGAAATAGTTCAAATGTCCATCAATGAACCAATGAACAAACTATGGCGGGTCCCAGTGATGAAATACTTTTTAGCAATAAAGAGAAATAAAGGCGCACCTGGGTGGCTTGGTCATTAAGCGTCTGCCTTTGGCTCAGGTCTTGATCCTGGGGTCCTGGGATTAAGCCCTGCAATCGCAATTGGGCTCTCTGCTCTCTCCCACTCCCCCTGCTCTCTCCCCCTCCTTCACTATCGATCTCTCTGTGTCAAATAAAATTTTTTTTAAAAAATAAAGAAAGAAAGAAAAATAAAGTACTGGTCCATGCTACAACACAGATTAATCCTGAAAACATGATGCTCAGTGAACAAGGCCAGTCACAAAAGTCACATATGGTATGATTCCATTTATATGCAATTTATATGAAATGTCCAGGACAGGCAGATCCATAGAGACAGAAGATGAGCAGTTGTCTAAGGCTGGGGTGGGGAGTGAGGGGGTTGAAGAGGGTGTGACTGTTAATGGATACAGAGGTTTTTTGGGGGGGGGGTAGGATAAAAATATTCTAAAATTAGACTCTGCAATAGTTGTAAAACTATTTTAAAAATACTGAATCGTACACTTTAAATGGGTAAACAACAGGTTGTGAATTATATTCAATAAAGCTACTAAAAATTGTTCCACAAATAAGCCAATCCACTGAGCACAGTCCCCTGTGCTCAGCATGACGGGAGATGAAACGGGGAGTATCAGACAGCCTCTGAGGGACCAGCTTCTCCACACACAGCCCCAAGACTGGTGAGTGATGCAATGAATGACCTCTTCCCCGGTTCAAGTCCTCGCCTCTGCCATGTTTGGTACATTTCATGATCTACCGGTGGTGGCGGGGGTAGGGGGAGAGGTTAGGACTCCTCCCAGCCTGTGTAGAAAGATATCCTTGGCACAACACCATGTTCACTGTAGCTGAGCCTAGAGGGTGACCTCCAGGGACCATTGTCTAGGAGATAGGTCCCTGATGGACCCGCCTGCATCCCCATCAGATAAACACCTTTCAGACTCTGCCAGAGCCCTGTGGCAGTAGAAGCAAGAAAGGAGGTCCCAGGGATTCTGGCTAAGGGGCAGAAACCTTCCTGATGTCTGAATTTCAACTATTTATGAGTAAATGCTACCCTCCCTTCCCCCCAGTTTGAAGTTCAGCTTAAGGGGCCGGGAGGTGAGGTAAGAGGACAGCTTCGCCCCCCACCTCCCCTGCAATGCTCAGCATGGTGTGGGAAGGGTCAGGAGAGAATTTCAACAAGGCTGGAGTCCAGGAGTGGGGTCCCCTGCCCTCCCACCTCCGTGGGGGCTCGGAAGGCAGCAACTGTCTCAGGTGCGTCTGCTACTCGGGGGGACAGACGGATCCGCAGACGGCTGGCGTCCACGGCTGCAGAGAGAGAACTGCAGATGCACAGCATCTTTGGAGGCTTACAAAAAGCTCCAAGTACTTACTTCATCGACAGTCTTTTTAGACAATCCAGAGCCTTCCAATTTCAGAGTTTTCAACGTCCTTCAACAGGTGGCTAAAAACTCTGTTCCAGGAAGCTGTCCCTTCTCTGCCACACAGTGTTGCTGCTTTTTATTCTCTCTTCATTCAGATGGACTCGGTTTCTAGCATGAGTTCTTCTGCGGATGCAGGGCTCCGAGCTCCAGCAGCGAGGCTCTGCCCACTGCGGGTCACCCTGACCCCGCTCTGGGTGTCTCACAGAGCCCACGCCCACCAGCCAGAGTATGAGCCCTTTCGTGGAGTCAGTGAGACAGGTGTGCTCTGCTGCCCCCCCACCCCCACCCCAGGATTCCCAACGAGAAAAGGCTGGTAAAAAGACTGATGCATGTAACTAACAGCACCACACTCTTCTTCATCAGCCAGTTACTGCCTATTGTGATGAACACAGCTGATGTGTGTGTCTGCGGATACTGCAGCCTCCTCTGCCGGGGAGGGACGGCTCCAGAAGCAGTGGCTCCGAGCGACGCCCTTTACCGATCTGGGCGGCCGCGCACCGAGCCTCGTTCTAGCCCCCCGGGTGGACACACGGCAAAGCCGTCCCTCGTCCATCAGACCCTTCCTGAGATGACTCTCCGTGCCAGGAGCTGGGGAGGCAAAGTGAGCAACACTCCGGGTAGCCGCCTTCTGAGACCGTGTCCCTCGGCAGGAGCGAGGGACAGGTGTGTGGCAGCAGAAAACCAAGAAGGTCCGAGGCAGACTTCTGTCCGTGGGGTTTCTGAGCCGTGGCACCATGGACATGTTAGGCTAGAGAATCTTTGTTGTTGGCTGGGAGTGCTGTCCTGTGAGACACTCTGCGGCGTCTTGGCCTCTACCCACCAGGTCCCGGTGACTCTGCGGCTCCCCTGCCCTCAAGCCAGCTGTGACCGCCGAAGGGTCTCCGGACGTTGCCGAAGGTTCCTTGTGGGCAAGGAACCACTGCTACGAGGGGATTTAGGATAAACGGAGGTCACAAGGAACAGAGGGAGGCCCCAGGAGCTCCCCGGGGAGTTGCAGGTTGTCTCAATCAGACACGCGGGATTTGCAGGGAGCCGAGGGAGCTCTAGGTGGAAAGAGAACCTGGGGCAGAGGGACGGCGGTAGCCATGGTTTGGGAGCAGAACGGCGCTGCGGTGCTGATGTGTGGTTTGGAGGGGGGCTGCGGTGGGTAGCTGAGAAAGGACGAGGCTGGGTGGGGAGAAGTGAGAACTGGAGAATGCTTCACTCCCTTTGTCCTCGGGATAAACTCAACTCCTCCACACGCCTCCCTAAAATGGCCCAAGCAGGGCCCAGCTTCTCCTGGTTCTGGTTTCCACCCAAGTGTGTCCCTACTCCCCCCGCTGAGTTCTCTTCCCCAGCCTTCCTGCGGGGTTTTCTCCTCCTTGTCTAGCTCTGGCCCGTGGTTCATTCTTCCAGGAAGGCCTCCTATCCTGCAGGTGTGGAGCGAGCCCCCCAGCTCCATGCTCAGCTTACAGGGCCTGCCTGTCCCTCCAGAGACCCAGCCAGGCTGCTCTGTAGCCTCACCTACCTGCTCAGCCTGGGCCCAGGTGGCATGTCACACCCGACACGCCCGAGCCCGCGAGGAGCCTGCAGCTCCAGTCAAGGGGCCTGTGCTTTCCTCAGTTGGGAAAAAAAGGTTCCTTTAGTTTTTGTTTGTTTTGTTTTGTTCTCAAATGAATGGGTTTATGGTCGATTAAAACATCTAGAACGCAGGCGCTGCTTAATCAAACGACAAAAGAGAAACACAATCTGGGGGAAAAAAACACACTCCTCGAGCATATCTGATTTCCTCTCACTGAAGACAGCTCACCCCAATAGCACATTTAAGTTAGCTTGGCAAATCCTCAGAATAGCTTCCCATTCCTCAACGCACATGCTGAAAACAGTCCTCAGAAGAAACCACGAGGGGCGTGGCGCGACAAAGAACGCCTGGATGCTGCCTCACGTGAAGCTCCACCTGGCATGTCCGGAGGGCAGGACTCCGGTCACCCTTGGCCAAGGAACGAGGCACAGGGCCGGAGCCTCTGAGTGACCTGGTTGAGTCACCGTGCGTCAGGTCACCAGCCTGCTTCCTGAGACTCACTCCCTGAAAACGCAGATGGCTTCCAGGGCACGTGGCCAGCCGCGCAGGCGTCCCAGCTCCCTCCCCGTCCTCATTCCCCCTTCCTTGGGGCCTCTACAGTCAGTCATCGTCCTTCTGCAAGGGAACACAGAAGTCAGGCAGGCCTGGGCAGGACAGCGTGCCTGCCACCACCACTAGGTGGGACCCCAAATCCCCATTCCTGGGAAGGTAGTCTCAGAACAGTAACTTTATTGCAACCGCTTATGATCAAGGGGGAGACTTGTGGGAACAAGCCACGGTCAACGGCATGTACCCTCTGACTTGTTCTACTGTGCCAGAGTCTCCTTTCTTCCCTCCGTCTCCCTCCAAGGCTTTGAGTCATGCGGGCAGGCCCCTGAGGCCCCCAGCTTTGGTATTCTGAGCCATACATTACAGAGACAACTGGGAGCTTTGCTTTCTTCCTGCCTGCACAACTCTGGAGGTAGGCCCACGCTCCAGCTCTTCAAGCCCACACTCCGCTCCGCACCCGGGGAGGGCAGCGCGAACGCTTCCCCATCACATGTCCCCAGCTACTGGCCACCCCTCCGTCTTCCCAGCCAGCTAGCCCACTCGCAGGCACAGCAGGTGACAAACTTCTGCAGCTAAATGGCCTCCCTTCTGCCAGCGGTCAGGAATGCAGGCTAGAGGGAAAGACACTGAACACAGGACCAGGCAGGTGTGCTCCCTTCAGCATGATAAAGAATACCTTTGCTCGGGTTTGCGACTCAAACATCATTCAGCAGCTCCATTTTCTCTTGGGCTGGGGCAGGGGGCGGAGGCAGGTGGGTCTCCCTGCTTGCAGGGCAGTGTTACCGGGAGGGTTTCTTCTACAAGGTTACTTGGGACAATTCATCAGAACCAATGCTGAGGCTAAATCCCATCACGACGAGGCTAATTTAGTTCCTGCTAAGCTAAATGAAACAAATATCCCAGCTTCATGTTTAAGAACTGTCTTTACTAATTAATCTTCAGGGATATGAATTTATCTCTGAGCTTTTGATTTTGTCTTTTTCCGAGTTAAAATTTAATCTGTAAAAAAGGCCAAGGGCAAGGTTTCTAGTAGAAAACCACGGGAAGAACTGGTTAGATGGCGCCTATCAGAAAAGGTTCTTGGGCCCCAACAATGAGTCGCGAGTCCCTGGTCCTCCCTGCCATGCACGGATCATCTAGTAGAAAGTTACAGGCATGGCCCTTGGAAGGGGCGACACTTCTAATTCTGCAAATTCCTGACAGGGTTTCTGGTCTGTCCTGAGAGGAAGGTAAATGGCAAGCACATTCTAAGTGGGGAGTTATTTGGTCAAAGGGAAGAGGGCCTCAAGAGGGAAGAGAGAGGTGAGGACGAAGAGACCCCCCCAGAGGACTGTGCAGAAACAGAGTGGGAGCTCACCTGGGGCGCACGGCTGTATCAGGCAGGAACACAGCGAGAGAGACGAAGCCACGGGAGGACGCCCTCACTGTTAGAAGGAAGCGGCTGTGCCACCATTCACACAAGAGCCCCATGGAGGCCCCAGCAGAGTCCAGACCCCTGGGCCCTGCATCCTGGGCCTGAGAATGAGGGTGGGGTCCATGCAGGATCAGGTAGGAGAGCACGACCTCCACACGTTACAGGCGAGGGGAGAGTGAACATCTACTGAGCTATTGCTATGTCTCGAGCACAGTTATAAATCGATTTTCTACTTTGATATAGGTACCATCCATGTTTGCTTGTAGGGAAACTAAGGCACAGAAAAGTTAGAGACCTTGTCAAAGGCCACACAGCCAGGCAGGGGGTATAGCTGACCTTTGCCCCAAGCAGTCTGGGTGCAGGCCCCGCAGTGAACTACTATGCTACCATGTGTCCCGACAGTGCAGAAGGCTGGCATACGAAGAATGGTGATGTCAACAGTCTACAACAGGCCGCAGACGACTGGTTCCCATAGAAGAGTGACAGGAAGACACTCAGGGCAGGAGAGAACTAGTGTGCACTCCAGAGCCTAGTGCCTAAGACAGAGCAGTTCTCTGTGGTTGCAGTTCTCTAATGGTGCCCTCAAGGTCAGGAAGTCCTTCAAGGTCCGATGGTCCTTCCCAATCTGTCCTCCTCCTTCCGCATTCACTCTGCCTCTGCCCAGTGGCCTCCTTGTAGATCCTCAAAGCTGTCCAGCCTACTCCTACCTCAGGGCCTAGGCACCTGCTGTTTGCACTTGTTACCTGCCCCTAGAAAGGCTCATGGCTCAGCCTCAGACGGTCTCTGGCCACTAGAAGCAAAACCATACCTCTCCCTGCCCCCACGTCCCGCTCTATCCCCTTCACTAGGCTTTATTTTTCTTTATGGCACATGACAGATAATCTGTATTTGGTTCCTGTCTGTACATTTTCTCATAGCCCCCAATATTTGAGCTCCGTAAGAATGACAAGGACTTTAAAAATATCATTTCCTTTTGCCCTAGTGTGTAGAACAGTCCCTAATACACACAGGCACCCCAAAACTATCTGTTCAGTGAATAAAGGGCCTGGACTTCCAACCTGTCTTCCACAAGGTGATGTCCTTCCACACAGTGGGCGTGGGGTCCACATTCTAACCACCAGCAGCCTCCTTACACACCACAAGCCCTGGAGCTCTGGGAGCACAACTGTGTGTCTCCACTGGCCAGAGAAGTCTTCTCCGCATCTTTAGGGAAAGAAAGACTCAACCCACTGTGAGAATCCCACTATCCCAAGTCAGCTCTCTCCCCTTCTATTGGAAAAACTCAAAACCTTGACCTTGGAACTTCCCAAGGTCCGTAACTAGTGGCCCACAGATCTGGGACAGATGAGGTACAACTTAAGCTCAGCTACTGAGCACCCAGACCTAGACGCTGTTCTCTGCCCCTCCCAAGCATCAGGGACCTTTACTCAGAGCCAGGGCCCGCACACCCGCACTGAGCCCGGCCTTGCTGGCTCCACCAGGCAAGTGCTGGGGCCGATTCTGGATAATGAGTTATAACTGAACATCAAGGATAGCCCTGGGGGCCACGTCTCTGCCATCACGGACACGGAACAGCTCCACCATCCCAGAAAGCACAGCTGCACACGATGGTCAGCACGGGGGTCACGGAGAGCTTTAGAAAATGAACCCATCACACAAGCTAAGAGGAGGGGAGGCTGACAGCCTGGGTGCAACTGCCCTGGGGAGAGGTCCCTAGGGCAGAGACCTTTAGCGGAGAGGGTATGTGTGGACATGTGCCTGGGGTGGGGGCTGCCCCAGGTCTGCAGCCACAGGGGAGGAGGGGCGGGGAGGGGTCCTGCCCTCAGGGAGACCCAGCATCTCCCAGCTGGAGGCAGCATAGCCCTGTGGCCAGACAATGAATATGGTCAGTGGTGGGAAGCCCAAGGTTTTCCAGGCCGCCGGCTCCAATAAAGCATTGGCTGACGGACATATCAAACCCATTAATTAACATCCACCCGCGGTCGGCTCCTCACGGTGCTCTGACTGTCTCATCAATCTTGTTCAGGGCACAGCAGCCTCCAGACAAGCCCGAGAGGAAACCAACTGTCTGGTTATTCAGCATTTGTTAATATTGGACACAGTGCCTTTGATAAATATTAAACCCTGACCAGAGACAAAAGACGAAGGGGGGTGGTGTGGAATAAAAGCTAGCCCCTCTCCCCACCTACTCTCCATGGCCTCCAGAATAGAAAGTTCTGGAAGACCCTGGAGAAGGAGGTCACTTTGCTTCCACTTTCTCTCTTCTTGGAGGGGGTGGACATTGCGCCTCATGAATCATCTGGGGCCGGTTCTCTCTCCTGTTCCCAGCTGAGGATTGGCTCCACATTGTGGAGTCAGAGAAGGTGCTTTTCTTTCTCTGCCTCTGTGCCTGTTCTCCTCCTTCCGGTGTCCTTGAATTGTTTTCTCTTGGCAGTTCCAAGTTCTCATTGTGTTTACGAACTAGCTCAACACACCCCCAGGAAACATTTTTGTAAGGAGAAAATGTTATGCTGTGCCCAGGAACAGTTTCCTATCACAAACCCTTAGGACAAGGCTCGACGCTGACATTTTTAGAGCGCTGAGTCCTCAAGCCGCAGTGCCCAAGAGGAAGCAGGTAGGGAGGCTCGGTGGCTGAGGAGTCGAGGCCTCTCTGTGGCATGGAGACAGGAGATACCCAGGTTTTTGTGGGTTCATTGGGTGAAGACTTCCCACATGCTTCACCTCAAACAGGGGCCCATGCAGGGAACTTGCTTTTGTTTTTCTCCCAGAGTCACTAATCTCAAGGGTTTCCAGTTCTAATCCTGGCTTCTTCTCTGCCTTTGGATTCCCCTGCCTTGTTTTTTCATCACACGGAAGGGTCACTGTCCATTTGTTCCCAGAGCCAGTAGACACAGGGAAGAATTCCACGGTTTGTGGGTTACAGGCTTATAGCTACATTGTAATGGGAGCTTCCTAGTACCACATGCTTTCTCCCAAAGAATGAAGTCCACATCCGGCCTCGTGGTGGGTGCGCAGGCAGGTCTGCCTGGTGACACATGGGGGCCAGAAGCTCCCACTTTCCTTGGCTAGGCTGGCCGCCTGCTCCGGAAAGCCCCACGTGTCACTGTATTCATCACCCAATCCGCACGTGGACCCCGTCTCTGATGCTAGGGAAATCCCCGGGCCCAGGCAAAGCAGTGGCCGGTGGTCGGAAGTTCAGCCTGGGACAGGGAGACTGTGTTAGGCAAGCTCACCACGGGCCGGCCCAACCGCTCTCTGGGATTGCATCCACATGGCAGTCTGCATGCTCCCCAACCGGGCCTGAGGGCTCGGGCCAGGAGAAGGTAACGGGGCAGAGGAAGAGGGATGTTCTATAGAGCAGGTTGGGGTCCTTTCTTCTAGAGCCTTCAAATACCGTCTCATGGAGTTGGCCAGTTAAATGTCCAGAAGAATCCTGAGAGATAATCTACACTTAAAAAAAATAATAAACAGCTGAAGGAACTAAGGCCAGTAAGCTTTCCCATGTGACTTGGTAATGGCAGGACAGGGAGCAGAATCTGGCCATTTCAATGTCTACGCCAGAACACTTTCTGTGGTGGCAGTTAGCCAGCTTTTCTTTTCTTTTCTTTTAAGATTTTATTTGAGAGAGTGAGCATGTGAGAGCAGGGGGAGGGGCAGAGGGAGAGAATCTCAAGCAGACACTGCACTGAGCACAGAGCCTGACACGGGGCTTGATGTCATGACCCCGAGATCATGATCTGAGCCAAAACCAAGAGTCAGACACTCAACCAAGTAAGGCCACCTAGGTGCCTCTTGTCTGCTCTTTTTATGAAATATTTGAGAAAGAGAGAGAGAGCATACACAGGTCGGGGGAGGGGCAGAGGGAAAGAATCTTCAAGCAAACTCCCCATTGAGAATGAAGCCCAGTGTGGGGCTGGATCCCATGACCCATGAAATCATGACCTGAGCTGAAACCAAGAGTGGGATGCTTAACTGACTGAGCCGCCCAGGCGTCCACGGCTCTAATTCTTAAACACTCAAAGTTATTCTGACATTAGAAACACTGAATCCCTCCCCTTCCTTAGTTTCTCAAACCCCATGACTGTCCAGTACTGGAGGCATGGAACAAGTACGCAAGGTGCTATTTGGCCTGTGGGCTGCGGGTCACTGCAGAGACACAGGAGCAGACAGCAGTGGCCTGCGTCCATAGGAGACTCTCCGAAAAGCATGTGGCATTCCCTGGCTTGAACAGTTCACCTAGTTGAGGAGAAGGAAATCTGACTTTTGAGTTGGGGGAGTAGGGATGAATCTTGGGAAGTTCTAATTTATGGAATACAGAGATAACCTAGAGAGCCCCCCAGCCAGAATGCGTGAGGCAGGCTGAGGCTATCCACACAAACTTAAGGCAAATACCCCAAGTAAGATTACTACGAGGTTGCCCTAATTCCTGCGATGTCAAGAAAAGCCAGCAGCTCTGTACCGTGCCTCTTGCTTACGAAAACGCGGGCCACAGAGCTGACTCAGCGGCTAACTCTAGGCTATGAGAAGGATGCTCAAAACTCATACGGGCACTCCTTTCAGGGGATGCCACTGCGTTCAGTTAACGGCAAAATTTGATCAACATGTCTTAGGTGGATGAACACGAGCTCGTGTGGGCTCCCCCAGCACGTGAGCACTTTACGTCTAAATACAGAGAGAAGGTCCATTCCTGGGCACAAGCCCCAGTGAAGCCCAGGGCAATTTTAGAGGAGGAAGAAGAAAACGCCCTGAAGGGGTGCTCTGTTAGCCCGCCCACTGCCACGGCGCTCCCTCCGGCCTTGACATACCTTTTTCAGCTCATCCTTCTCCTTGGTGTGGGTATCCTCCAGGATCTTGCGCTCCGAGTGGGCTCTCTGCAGCTCAGCCCGCAGGCTCTCGACCTCCTCCTGCAGCCTCAGGCTGCTGTCCCCGCTGTGGCCCTGCTGGTAGCGGGCCAGCTCCTTCTTCAGCTTCTCTACCTCCATGGTGTGCGTGGAGGTGACCGCCGACAGCTGCTCCGACAGCGTCCTGAACTCTTTATTCTGTGAGCGCCCCGGCAGAGGAGGAGAGAGGAGAAAGAGCGGAGAGCAAGGTTATAGAGGCAGGCAGAAACCACGAAGGCAATTAAGGAAGGAGCTTCCAACGTGGAATTCGAGTTTGCAATCACAGCACGCTTGAGTGCTCTCCTGGCATCCCCCAGCAGAACTCTGTTGGGAACCTGGAGGCAAGAGAGGGAAAGAAAGAACTCACTGAAGGGACGTTCAAGAAGCGTCCGTGAGCAGTGGCAGAGCTGGAAGCTGGCTGACGGCGGTCAGTCTTGTGTGTGTGGCTGGACAGACCTCACAGCCCATTTTTAAATTGTCGGAACAATTTAATAGCTGGCTTCACAGATCTGCAGCCTTTGCTTTTCAGGTTTTCGTGGTCTTTCACAAGGGGCCCTCCCGCCCTTGGACTCGGGACTCGCTGGCACAAAACACTGCAACCTAATCGCTAGCTCTGAGACAAAGGACCCCTTCAGCATCCCCTCTTCCAAGGAGGCCCTCCATGGGGCCAAGGGATCCTTCTCGCCACCTGTCAGCTTGCCCTGGCGGACTCTGACGCCACACATGGAGGCTCCCGCA
The DNA here is from genome assembly GCF_011764305.1 of Mustela putorius furo. NCBI lineage: Eukaryota > Metazoa > Chordata > Mammalia > Carnivora > Mustelidae > Mustela > Mustela putorius. The sequence goes on from NW_025422010.1 coordinate 42,660,621, forward strand.
GATTCTGCCCGTGCTGTGTCCCCGCGGACTGGACACGCAGACCAACAACAGGCAAGCGAGCAGCCCCCCAGTGTGCCCGGTGCAGATTTGGAAGGGGACAGCACCCCAGATGGGCTCACACAGAGGGAGCACCGAGGACCCAGAACCAGTATCAACAGCTCGTGTCAACACAGGCAAAACCTCATGCTCCAGGAGGCGAGAGGAGCAGCTGAGAGTGGCCAGTGGGGACAGGGAAGAAGGGGTTCTCCAAGTAAGCAACAGATTGTCACTCATTATTCTTCATTGGCTGCTCTCTGGTGAGCTCCTTGTAGACCAGAGCTGTTGGCTGAAACACCAGTAAGCTGGGGCATCAGGAATGAAGCTTCATGGAAAAGCTGTGCAGAGTAGCAGAACAGAGGCTGGCGGACCCCGGAGGGTGCCATGCCTGCTGTGGGACCTCCAGCCCGAGACCTGCTGTGGGAGTTCAAGCAGAGCGTGGCTTGCTTTGAGACTGCAGAGAGAGAGATCCTCATACAGTCCAGGCACACCTTTGGTTACAGCCTGACATCACCCTAGGTCTGTTCTGGCAGCCAGCCTTGCTGGAAGTAATCACAAGAAATCCAGTTAGAGGTCATCTGTTGAGAAAACTCAGTCCTGTCTGTACCTCCCACCCCAACCCTGGCCTGGGTCCCCCACCCCAGAGGCTGAAGGGTCCCTGCCCAAGAAGTGGGTTCAGGGAGAAGACAAGTCAGGTCAACTTTTCCCCACTCGGCCTGGGAGTGGAGTGTCACCTCCAGGTGGCACACTTGGGTCACATCACCAGGAGAGTGGCGCAGAGGACTGGGCGGTGGGTGTTTCTAGCTGGAGCTAGTGTGGGATATGGAAGGAGGCACAAAGTGTGGTGGTGGACAGGAGCACAGGCACAGCCTGCTCCTCTGGAAGAATGTGAGGACGAACTATGTTCTGCAGACAGGCAGATAATGGCAACCTACTATGAACACAGAGGACAACCTAGAACCCCTATGCAAAGAAAATGTGTTCTTCTGGGAGGCTAGCTCTTTGTGGCTTCTGACACCCAGGTGGACACAGGACTCAGGACAGAGTGAGTGGCTGGAGGCAGACAGACCTGTGTTCCTATGCCAGCTCTACCCTAGATCAGCTGTGTCGTCTGATCACGTCCTTCCACCTCTCTGTGCCCCAGCTCCCTTGCGTGTGCAAGGCGGACTGATAGTAAGTCTTTCCTTGGAGTTTTTATCCAGATGCAGGGAGATCTAGTGCTTTGCCGGTGCTTGGCACATAGTAAGTGCCCAAAAAACAGGGGCTGTCGCCTTCACTCAGCTCTGCAGGGAGTCCCGAGCAGAGGAGCTCTGAACACTCTGCTGGCCCCTGGAGGTAGTGGGGAGACTCCTAACAGCAGCACCTGGCCAGCTCCTTAATTCATCAGCAGCATCCAAATATAATCACTGGGGACTCACTGCAGCTGCACAGTTCATGTCCCAGAGGTACGATTTCAGAAAGGAACACCCCAGAAGAGCCCAGCAGATCCCCCTCTTATCACTCCTGATGTCCACGTCATGTGCTCACAGCTATGCAGCTAAGCCTGACACGGCAGGTGGTGTGGTGCACCTTCTCCCTCACAGATCCCAGAAACCCTCCGTGCAATGGCAGGCTGAGCTCCTCAGGGCTGCCTTTGCTGGTGTGACCGGGAGACCTGGTCTGCTGTGTCCTGCAAGTGAGGGCCTGTTCCTAACAGCAGAGCATGGGGATTTCCAGATAGACCCATATTCTTCGGCTTCCTCAAACATCCTCAGAGGATGTTCTCTCTGCCTCTACCACTGAAGGACACAGATCTGTCCTCAACTGCCAACAAGGAACTTGTCTGTTGTTCATTACTTTCTCAAAAGCTCGTATTTTTTTTCCTCTCAAAGATTTGCTTGGTAAGATTTTTTACGCTTGAAATGTTTCCCCACCTGAAGGAGATGGCATTCACCTGTTCCTCTGGTCCATGGTCCTAAGCACTCTGCTGGACCTCTACAGCACTTGTGTATGAACCAGAAAATTCACCACCTCTAGGAGGATGAGCTCCACAGAGCTGCCTCTCTGGGGGAACATGGGCCCAGGGGTGCACAGCTTAGAAAAGTGGACACCTCTTCCTTAGGGTAGCAATGCTCCAGAGCTCATAGCCAGATGAGCAGAGCAGAGGATGGTCTTCGGCTCTATGTGTCCCCACAGCCAACCACACTTGTGCAGTGTACAACCTGCAGAACTGCATGGAAGAGGTTTCAAGTAGTTCCCAATCAATGGCCTACAGACCCCTAGGGAAGGGGGTGAGCGAATCATTGCAAGACTGCATCATGAAAAGTAACATGCTCCACACATGCTACTAGTGCTACCTGGCACTACCTGGCTGGCACTGTACTACATAATTCATATATACACTAACTCATTCACTCCTGAATATCCTAGTTAGTGAGACTGATTAAAATCCCCATTTCAGTTAAGGAAAATGAGGCACTGGAGGTCATAAAGCTGCAAATTATACTATTTTTTCAAATATATTTGGATGCTCTTGTGAATCAAAATATCGACTAATTTTACGTATCTACTGAGTGCATATTAAGCATATTGAGTCAAACCGATTTAAAAGGCTACCAATGGAATCCATAGAATGCTCTCATGATTTTTCTGACAAAATATTTAAATACAGCATTGTACTCATAAAAGTCTAATAAGCTTGACCCTCATTGTAAAAGAAATGGTAGACTCAACTGGCCTGGTCATTCTACATGTTGTGCTTGAGTAAAGCCAGAATGATAGAAAGCCAAGTTCACTGGCTACATCATTTTGGCTGAAACATGTCACAGCCCAGGCCTACATCAGGGGCACCATAAGAAATGGTCCCAGGAACTGTCACTGTATTTATTGTTGAAATATATTATGAAGGATGATGTGTCTTATAAATACACAGATGACGAAAACCGCAGGAAAGATGTCTCAGTACCCGGGACAGCTCCAACCCTCCTAAACTGTTCTCTGACCACTGAAGTGAGACTCTAATTTCCTTTTTTCTGTTTGCTTGGGAACTTGGTGCCAGTTTTGTGTCTTGTCACTTTAGCTAGGTGCACAAAGCCTTAGACATGAATTTTGGTGCACGCTTACCCTGGCTTTATTCTTTAGTTTCCTCCTTTGCTGACCTCTTGGCAGTGGGGACATCTCTTAAAAAAAAACAAACTTCCCCCAGGTAATCCTACAGTGCCGTGCAGCCTGGAGTCAGAAGCACTGCTTTATCCACATCATGGTATCAGTGAATTTTTGAGCTAGAAGTTACTTTAGAAATCTTGGGCCAATCTCTTTGAAAGAACTCAAGGCCCAGGTATAGATCCGGCTGTAATCCCAAGCTGTCCGGTCTTGTTGCAAATATAATGGAGACAGAACTCAGGCTTCCATCCAGCTGGGACTTTGTCCACTACCCCATGCTGTTCTGACAAGTACTTTGGGATGTTTCTGCCTCACCTCTCCTTCTGGCTTAAGAACCTTGCGTGTCAGGAAAGCAGTGAACAGAGTTGTCTCCAAGGCACAACATAACAGAAGAACATTCAATTCCAAATGGCTAGCCCCACCAAGCATCTCTGAGGACCTGGGGCCAGGACCATGCCGGTGATCATGCTGGCGCCTCCTCGCACGACAGAGCACACATCCTTTGACAGTGGATCACACAGCCCTCCGTAAAAGGCCAATCGGGCCAAGGACGACGCCATCTTTATGCGAAGGAACCCAAAACAAAACCAAGCCTTCCTTGGATTGAGGAATTCTCCCATGTCCAGAGAGTCTCCAGATGTGCAGGTAGCCTGCATTTGGTTGGAGGGGCCAGTATGTTCTCTGGAACCAGACCGCCAGGTTTCAATCCCAGCCATGCTACTGCCCAGTGTGTGGGCTTGGGTGGACTGCCTACCTCTGTGCCTCAGTTTAAAGTGGGAGAATTATCATCTCAACAGGCCACGGTGAGGATAAAAGAAATGAACATATGCGGATGGTGCCTGTTGCATATATCCGGGCAATGCGGGGAGGGGTACCAGGAAGCAAGCTCTAATCCCACCCTCCTGCCTCTTCTGCTCACCCTCTGCACAGAGGGCACCCCGCCCGGGGTAGAGAGCACCTGCCACCACTCACAGATGTTTGCCAAGCAGGAAGCTTAAGGCAAAATCTCTTTTTAAAAATAGGCCTTTTAAATCTGCTTCTTTTTGATGTTCTAGCACGTGGGTTGTAAAATATCAGATTTATTTTTAACCTCTCAAGCTAACTTCAGAAGTCAGCAAAGCCAACACAGGGCCCAACGGCTGGAAACCAAGGGCTGCAGCGGCCAGGCAGCGTGTGGGGCTCCTGGCGGGGAGTCCCTCCGACTACACTGCACTGAGTCCCTCCAACTAAACTGGGAAGTTTTGACTCTACAAATATCTTCCATGGTCCTTTGTCAATGGCCACAAAAACAACAATAATAATATACCTAGGTCCTCCCTGGACTTGGCGTTTTTCAAATGGCCAATTCTTCCGGCTCCTGTCCCCTGGGCGTTGTCATCGTGGGATGAGCAGGGGGCCAGGTTCCCAGTGTCTCCCAGCCCCACACTGAGCTTCCCCACTAAGGATCCCAGCCAACAAGACACCCTGTGGAACTCACACAGCGAACACCAACACCCAGGACAGCACTTCTTCCTGGGAAGTCCAGTCTTTCACAAAAGCAGAGATGCAAGAACATTTTACTATGCTCTGGGCACTGCTTCTGGGCTGCTGTCTGGGGCATGTGGTTTAGGTATAAAATGGCTTATTTATGTTCTTGTCCCTACTGGGGTTACGTGAAGCTTCCCAACTGTCTCACCGAGAACAGACGCGATACAATGGCGGGACCTCCGGGGCCATGCCTGCTGACTCTAACTCGAATTCCATCTCCATGCTACGCAGCCTGCTCCCGCATTCTTTGTGCTCTCTCCCTCTCCTTTCCTTTCTCAGGAAGCACCTGAAGCCCTCGAGGGCACTGCAGAAGCCTCCTCCTCTGGTTATCTTGCCACCCTGCATGAGCAAAGTGGCCGTGAGCCTGCTTTCAAGGCTGGGAACCCATCTTGGCAAGGACAAGGCCCAGGGAAGCGCTCACAGTTTAATGATGTTGGGGGTAAAAAACCAAACAAACAAAAAACCCAACCTAGTCATCCTCTTTCTGGCTGTGGGATCAGAGAGAAGGCAGCTGGAATGCTGACTCTAGAATTTTCTAATTCTGTGACCTCAGCCCAGTACTTGATATCCCAGATCCACCATTTCCTCATCTGTGAAGTGACCTCACAAAGCCACTGGGGACCAAAGGAGAGTGAACATAAAATGCCTGTCACAGGGCACGGCATGTGGGGGTACGCAGGATGTCATTGGGGGTGAAGTGCTGTTGGCCACACTGGAAGAAGACTGTCCCCTTGTAACACAGCATCAACGTGCGTCGGACTCATCCTCTGCTTGTCGTGCCTAACAGAGCACCAGCAGTGGTCAAGCACCAGATAAAGTTCCTAAAAGGAGGATGAAGGAAGACTGGCCACTGGAGCCACCAAAGAGTAGGCGTACACACCTGTGTGCACAGAGGCCTGCCTCATCTTTCCAACCTGGTCGTGGGTACCCAGCGTCCTGTGCTTGGTTTGAATTCCCTGCACATACTCCACACTCACAGGGACCTGACCAGTGAGCTGTCACTTGTGTGACTGGTGGAGAAGGTGGCCAGGGTAGGAAAAGGAAGAAGCAGGAACAGAAGAGTGGTAAGCACTTCCTGAGCTCCCCAGGGCAACCAGACCCTTGGTGCATGTTCAATCACTTGCTTGTCTTATAGCCCTAGCAGCCCCATTTTGTGGATAAGAAAACTGAGGCTCAGAGCGGGAAATCAAGTCACTTCACTTTAAAGCAACAGCAGAGCTGAATTTGAATTAGAATCTTTCTGATTCCAAAGCAAGTCTTCTTCCCACCACGCAGCACAACAGAGGCAGAAGAGCAGAGTGTGGGCTTTAGAGCTGGACCGATGGGGTTCGGATCGCAGCCTTGCCACTGTTGCCCAAGTGACCCTCACCTGTAAAGAGAGGAGGATGACACTATTTCCCTTCTGGGGCTGCTGTGAGGATTAAACAGGCTAAGAGAGACGAAGCACTAGGACGGTGCCTGGTGCTCAACGAGCCCTCCCCAAACGTCCACTCACATTACCACCCCAGGCTGCCTCCACCGGGGCAGGAAACCATGACTCTGGGCGAGTGTAGCCACTTGCTCTCGCTGCTGCCACAAATTACCATTAAGTCAGCAATATAAATCTATGGAAACACTACAAACCTTCTGACCTTACAGTTCTGGAGGTCAGAAGTCTCAACGGGTCAAAGCAGGGCTGTGTTCCTCCACGAGGCTCCAGCAGGAAACCCCGGTCCTGCCTGTTCTAGCTCCCAGAGATGCCAGCGTCCTTGGCTCACGGCCCTGCCTCACGCCAACCTCTGCCACCACCTCTCTTCCAAATCTGACCCTCTTGCCTCCCTCCCACAAGCATCCTTGTGAATATATGGGGTCCGCGCAAATAATCGGGGCTCATCTCCCCAACACAAGACCCTTCACTCCATCACCTCTGCTAGGTTCCACTTGCATGTGAGGTCACACAGTCACAGGCCTCGGGGATCACAATGCAAACATCTTGGCGGGGGTGGGCATTACTCTGTCTGCCATAGTCAGTGGCCGTTCTTGCTGACTGAGGTGACACCCTCAGGACATCTGTGCTTCCTCAGGTCCCTGGTGCACGCAGTTCCCTGGGGAGTTCTCTCAAACATGCCCCCCAGGGTGTCCCCCACCCCAGGTAGGGAGCTCCGGCTGCTGACCTGATCATCGATTTTCCGCTGCAGCTGGACCACCTTGTTCTCCATGCCCACGTTGAGGCGTTTCAGGTGCTCTGCGGAGCGGGCCTCGATCTTGAGGGCCTTCAGCTCCTGCTTGGCCTTGAGCATCCGGAAGGCACACTGGATGACGATGGCCGCACCCCGCAGTCGCCGAAAGCGCCTGCGTGCCATCCAGCCCCGCACGTGCTTCTGGAGGACAGTGGCCTTATGCTCCATGAGGACCTGGTGGGGGACAAGCAAACACCTGCTGGGTTTACACGGCAGGAAGAGCGGAGGCTCCTACACGGCCCAGAGGAAGGGAGAGCCAAGGCCGGCCTGGGTTTTAGGAGATAAATAGAAAATACGCCTCCCTAAGACAGAAGGCTTTGGGGGCCATTTGTGGTAAAAACCAGTTTTAATGAAGTTCTGTAGCAGTCCACATACCTGCAGAGAATCAGCTGTTGAACTCTTGTTTTTAGTTTGTTTTCTGTTTTACTGGTCAGGGAACCACAGGGTTAAAAACCCCCAAGCTGGAGGGGCTGAGATGAACCATGATAACTCCCCATTCAGCAGATTCTGATCTCCCACCTGGTAACACTGAGCCAGAGAGACGAATGGGATTCTCTAGTCAGAGCCCATTAATGAGCCACAGACTTAGAGTTAACAAACTTGGCTTGGCAATCTTGTTCCTATGAGGTTAAAGATCGCTCGGAAAGCAAAAGCATCATTGCTGTGTCCACATCGATATGTCAACACAGCATTTTATTTTATTTTACCCCGCAAAATAAATGTTCGTGGCATAAATGAATAAATGAGCAGACATGCCTAGTATGCCGGCTCTAGGGGAGCGCCAGGGTTCAAACCTTGTGCCCCCCACGTGTCGCCTGCCCCTTCCCTGATGACATCACACAGAAGTCACCGATCTCCCAGGAAAGCTCACAGAATGGGCCCCACTGACGAGGGTGTGCCCTACCCTGCTGTCTGACCACGTTTGGTTTTTCATGTTCCCTTCAGTGTTTGAGTTTTATTTAGAAAATCAAGCCTCCTCTGATCACAGAAGAGAGAAATGTTCCTTTTAGGAGCAAAGCGTATTTTTGACATTTCCTTCGAATCCATCGTCCCTCTCAGCTTTGAGCGTCAGCTGTATGGGGGTGAGACGGCAGGATGGATATGCCCTGAATCCTTCAGCTTCACTGGAATAATGGCCTGGCACGGAGGCCAGGGTCCCCCTCCCGTGACCTCACCTCACCAAGCTTAGGCTCCTAACTCATCGAATGAGGGGGTTAAACCTGATGATGCCCACTAAAGCCCCCTGCTCTCACGTCTGAATGAATCCAACACAGGTCACCAGGCTCTGCCACTGGCTGACTGAGTGAGTGCCCTGGGCAGGTGAGAGCTTCCCCAAGCAGCTCAGCTGTTCAAGGGGCACAATGATGTGCACCCATCCTACCCATGATGGTTATGGTCACACCTGGACTTGACTGGTCTCAGGGTGCCCAGATTAAACACTCCTCTGGGTGTGTCTGTGGGGGTGTGTGTAGAGGAGAGGAGCATTTGAGTCAGTGCACTCCCCTCTCCAAGGTGGCAAGGCATCATCTCTCAGGGCCTGAGGAGAACAAAGGGCAGAGGAAGGAGGAATTCGTTCCTTTTCTCCTGCCTCGCTGCTTGAATTAGGACATCTCATCTCATTTTTTCCTGCCCTCGGACGGAGATTCACACCATCCACCTCCCTGGGTCTTAGGTCTTCAGACTTGGACTGTATGACATCACTGGCTTTCCTGGACCTCCAGCTGGTGGACGGCCGACTGTGAGACTTCCCGGCCTCCATAACTGTGGGGAATTTCCTGAGAATCTCCACATATGTACACACATACACACACACACTCGCACGTCTCCTATGGGTTCCATGTCTCTGGAAAACCCTAATACAACACACCTCATGGCTGGAAGCAAAGGTGTGAAATCACTTAGAAGAAAGTTAGGAGCAGCCTACAAATGTTCGTAGTGGTGACAATCTATTTGCTGCTGCTTTAGTTCTCTTTTTAAAAAAGATCTTATTTACGTATTTTTCAGAGTAAGCCAGCAGGAGCATGAGTGGGGAGATGGGCAGAAGGAGCAGCAGACTCCCGGAGGAAGATCCCAGGACCCGGGGGTCAGGACACTTGGCCTCCGAGCCCCCCAGGTGCCTGCGGCGCTGGTCCTCAGCCGACCGCCTGCAAGTCCCCCGGGCGGCTACTCACCTGCCGGTAGCTTCTCCGCACCAGCATGCCGCGGGTGAAGGCCTGGATGATGACAGCGGCCCTGCGCGCCCTCTGGTAGGCCAGGCGGGTCCTCCGCATGCGGTACTGCTTCTGGAACACGATGGCCGCTCGGGTCCTCCGCAGCTGCTCCGCTAGCCTGGGGAGGGAGAGGACGGGCGGGCCCCACTGAGGCAGGCCTCGTGGCCCTTTGAACTCGAGCCTCTCCCCATTCAGCCCCACCAGCTGGAAACACTCTGACAGGATGCAGCAACACCACAGCCCCTGAAGCTCAGGCTCTCGACAGCAGAATGAGCCTCCTCCATGTGGTCTCAGGAGTCGGAGTGTGACCAGCTCCATGATCCCCATCTGCTCCCTCACCTGCCACGAGCCCCTCACTCCAACCTGGGCAGCCCCTGATGACACTTTGTGTTTAGGCTTCTCTCTGTCTCCCATGTCCCCACGAGCCATGAGTTGAAAGCTAGAAAAGCCCTCCAAAATCATCTAGCAGAGATCCCGAGGAGGAAGGAGCTCCCCAGCTGCACCCTGCTTGCTAAAGGGAGTTGGTGCTGGGCCGGGGCGCTGGGTCAGGGCATTGGGCTCGGGCTGGGCCGGGGCATGGGGCTGGGGCACTAGGCTGGGGTGCTGGCCAGGGCACTGGGCTGGGGTACCGGGCTTGGGCTAGGCCGGGCCGCTGGACTGGCATCCAGGCTCCGCCCCTGGGTAGTTGTAGGTGTTCAGACAAGTCACACCCTCAGCACTGGCTCCACTGAACGACTCTTGAACAGGACCTCCAGAGATCTTTCCAGCTCTCATTACTAAATTGGCAAGGTGTGTGGAAACCGGTGCTACAAATCATGATGGAGAGTGGAAGCCATGAAAGGCAGAATTTGTCTCTTTTCCTAAACGATTACCTTGGGATTTAGGCAAAGGGGAAATGGTGGCTTTGTGGCAAGTGCAGCCAGTCCTAGGTGAGTGCTGGCAGGATGGGGACAGACTGGGGAACCAAGAGTCTTGGAACTAGACTTACTCCCTCAGGTGAGAAGGGCACGGGACACAGGTGCCCAGCTCCTGGGAGAAAGCCAGGGTGCAGACAGAACCACTCTAACTAGGCGGAGAGAGGCCAACCAGCTAAGCCTCCCCACCCTCCCTCCCCCACTCTGCTCTCCAGATGTGCCCTCGCTCAGCTCACCTGCGGGCCAGGTGTCCTCGGCAGAACCTCTGCAGAGTTAAGGTAGCCGCCTTCAACCTGCGGTATTTCACCTTCTGTAGCCAGCCGCGGACCGTCTTCTGGATCATGATGGTGGCTGCCCGGAACTTGTCGGCGCGAAGCTTCTCTAGGTAGGCCACCTGGCCTGCCCGGAAGAAGATCTTGGTGCGGCCAAACTGGAACTTGTCGGGATCCTTTACGAGGCAGGGAGGGGAGCACCAGTGAGGCAACACACCCTACCACCCGGGTTCTTCGGGGCAGAATTCCCTGCCAGAGCTCGTGTACCCCTGCTCTTGGATGTGCGCTCACTCTTAGCATCCACTGAGCAGGCTAAGTCCCTTCTGTTAGACTCAGGGTGCTAAGGTGTCCAGGGCGCAGCAGGGAGCAAGAATCCTGCACTTAAGCAACTGACATCATGGTGAGAGCAGAAGACAGCAAAGGCTGAGTAAGTTTTCAGGGAGTAGTGAAGATTACGAGGACAATAAAACTGGGGACTTTATAGGTGGGATGGGGATGTTTAAAAAGGATAATCCAGGAAGGCATTTCTCTGGAAATGATATCTGAACAAAAACCTGAATAAACTCAAGGAGGCAGCCTCAGGAAAATGTAGAAGAAGAAAGTTTCAGAAGATGAGCAAAGCAGATGCAAATGTCCTGTGGCAGCCGAAAGCGAGGTGTGTTTGAGGAACAGGACAGCCGGGGTGGTTAAACGTGGGGGAAATGAGGGAGGCTGGCAGGAGAAGCTAATCGCCAGAGGCCTTGCAGGCCACAGCACACAACTGAGATGCAGAGCCCCTGGTGGTGCTCTGAGCATGGAAATAACCTGCTCGGGTCATTTAAAAAAGATTACCCTCAAACAACCACCCTATTGTATGCATAATTCCAGATTGCAAATAACCTTCCAAATTTTTGATTTCAGACTATTTTGAGATATTTTTGACATATAATTACTGTCTTAATTATATTTATTTAGGTTCAAATTAATTACCCTTCCTCGTGCTCAACCCCATGGATAAGGAATGATGACCCAGCAGTGTGCTCATGCACAAGCCTGGGAGAGGAACCTTGAGAGTTAACCCACTGTAACTTTGTTCCCTTTGTAAATAAACTTCCTACTTTTATTCACTGGCATGAAGACCATAAGCAAGAAGGAGCTGAGGTCTAAAGAAAACACACACACAGGAACATGCTTCAGGTTGACCAATGGCTCTGCACTAATGCTGAATCACTACTCTGTATGGGCTCCTTGCACCAGGACGATGGGGCTGCCTAAGCGGTCTCTGATGGTCAACTTCACAGCCAGGCCGCAGGTGAAGCTGGGAGGGGCGAGGTGTGGACCTGGCTCCCATCCCTGCCTCTGCTCAGGGCCGTGCACCTAAAGGGCCCCAGCAGATGCTGTGAGGAACAGGGCTGTATCAGGGTGGGAAGCCTCCAGGCAGCCAAGGTCCTGCCCTCCTCACTGCCCTGCTGACAGGGCCGCTTCTCTGTGGAGCAGGCTTGGGGAGCAACGGGTGGGCAGCTCCACCCTCACAGTCAGAACAAAGCCTGGCCGCTCAGGCTTCCACTGTGCCAAGGCCGGGAGAGCCTGGTGCACCCTGGGAACCAGAGTACACACGTTTATTTCCTAGTCGGGAAAAGCCACCAGGAAGGGTGTGATCTGGTCGTGAAACCACTGTTTTCACAAATAAGGATCCTTCTGAAAGTTCCACCATGACACCGGTCACCATTAGCCCAATTGCCACGCACGCTCAGTGCCTATGTCCTGAGCACCCGCCCTACCCTGGATCTGCTTGCTCTAACCCCGAGAATGTGCAGACTCCACTACTCATGTACCAGGCCATCAGGGCTTCCCGAGAAGCTTCTCCCACAATCCCAGACTGAAGGAGGAGAAAGGAATCTCAGCAACCGTCCCAAGCCACCCTTTTTATTTCACAGATGGCAAAACCAGCGTCTGCAGTGGTGAAGCGACTTGTTCAAGGTCTCGCCGGAAATACCGAGCCCCAGGAGTCCTGGGCAGCGGTCTCTCATGGTGCTAGGCCCCTTTTGTGACCCAGTCTGGTCTTCACACACTCACGGACAGAGTTCCCTGTGCTCCCGGGGTTCCCTGGAAGTCCTTGCTAGTAAGACTCTGCTCCCCCGTCACGATCAAGCTTCAGGTCCCCACGATCAGATTCCCTCCAGCGAGGTCTACAATGGTCCCGGAGGGCAGGTGCACGCGTTGTGCTCTTCCTCTGGGGGCCTCCCAGCCACCACTCCAAGTCAGAGCACATTTAAGGATGCGATACATCACCAATGGGATTAAAGAACCAACTCACGCTGAGGATGAAGGCTGTTCGCACAGCCCCTGCAGGAGGAGACCAGCCCTCATGAACCACCCCACAAAGCAGTCCCTGGGTCCCCTCCCACGGACGAGGCTGTAGGCACCTGCTGCCCGGCCCCCACACCACCAGCTTCTTTCCTAACAACTGTGTTCTAAAAGGCACTGGCACTTGCTTGGGGCTGGCAGGGGCCCTTCTAGGCTGCCGTGTGGCTTCACCATAGCAGCACTGGTGACTAGAAGACATGGCCCTGAAAAGGGGTGGGGGAAACAGATGAAATATAAGGTCTGTGGAGAAGTCCTGAAGCACTGATCCTGGGTCCTTCTCCAGAAAGGGTAATTACATGCGGTGACATTCATCTCTTAGACTGGCTCAAGGGGCACGGCGACCCAGAGTAGTTTGGGGGGGGGTGTGTGCAGTCTGTGTACGTGTAACACCTTGAGCAATCTTTACCAGCATTTTACTCCTTAGTTCCCTGATCTGTAAAATGGGGGAAATGATGCCTGTATCTTCCTCGTGAGACACCGTGAGGATTAGCTGAGGCAGGTACGTGAAGCAGTCAGGAAAGTGACTCCTGGGTGCTTCATAACCACGAGCCACTACTGTCAGGCGACAGTCATGACGGGCCCACCTAGCGTGTCACCCACAGAGCCACCAGCATGAACGCAGAGCCCCTGTGAGAGCCAGTAATGGCACCAGGAACACACAGACAAGAGGATCCCTGCCATTTCAGGGTTCCCAGTCCAGGGGAACGACAAACTCTTGATTGCAAGACAAGGGGACAGATGCAGGGATAGCACAGAGTGAGCGCTGTTGGCCCATAAAGGTAGGGGTCACTAACTCCACCTGGGAGGTCAGAACCGGCTTCACAGACCAGAAGGCATGCTAAGAGCCCTGCTGGGAAGGAGGGAAGAACCTAGGCAGAGCAACAGAAGAGGGAAGGAGACAGCACACGTTCATGTAATTTTTCATCAGGGAATTCACTTAGTTCTTCCATTCTACAAACGTTCCTTCTGTGTTGGGCTCGGTGCTTCCAGCTAGGGACTGGGGGCATTAACACAAGGATTGTCCTTGGCAATAAAGGATCTACGTGTCTCCAATCAGGGCACCATGCCCCAGGCTTCAGGTGAGCCGTAGGCTACCGGTAGTTCAGCCTCCGGAAGCCCTAAGGTATACGCGGATTTTCTACTGCAGTGGGATGGGGGTAGCGGTACCCCTAATGCCCACATTGTCTGTGGGTGAGCTGTACTGGGAATTCGCCATTTTTTGGATGTAGTTCTCTCCGTTACACGACCTTCTCAAAGGGAAGGAGTTTGTCGTACCCTTTACTGAGACCACCCGGGCCATGCCCTGTGGCAACCCTGGAATACAGTGGAGCTGGTATTTCAGATCTGTCCCGCCAGGAGTCCACAAAGGAGCTCCAGAATCAAGACTCAGGTTTGAGTTCGGGTTGTTGTAACTGCAGCCTTTGCCTTATTTACAACAAGCGTCGGGGGGAAGGTCTGAGGCCAGTTAGGCAGTGAGAAGATAGGAGAAGTGCACCTGTTTTCCCAACCACTGAGGAAAGCTGTGCCTGGGCTACAGACTGGAGCCCCTGGGCAGCTGCGTGGTGTGGGCAGGGGCACAGCGGGCAGATCTACAGAGCCTCGGGCTCTGGAGAAGCCAGAGTCCTGGGCCAGCAGCAAACCCCAAGGGGTTGTACAAACATTTTTTATTTTCTACATGTGCAGAGATGTGAAAAAAGGTAGGAAGTACTCTATACACATGAAGGAACTTCTCTTTTACAGTTGCTGATGTTGGGAAACAGACGAACATCTCAAACATTTTTAAGAGGAAGGATGAAGACCAGAGCAGGCTGTTAAGCCCCCACTTCCCAGTTCTCTTCTGGGCATTCCGGGTAAGCCTCCAGGGGCAAGCCTAGCTCACCTTGATGAGGTTCTCCAGGACAGACCTGCAGATGGCCTTTTTGTCTGTGTTGCCGAGCTCTCTCTTCTTGACCAGCACTCGATACCGGTTGAAGAAGTCATGGTAAGCCCACCTGGAGGGAAAGCAGGTGCATCAGGCACGTGTCCTGCCTCTCAGCCACACAAGGGCCTCCGGCCGTCACAGACCGTGCCCGCCCCATGGGGTCACAACTCCTGGCACAAAGCTGTTCTCAGAGCAAAAAACATTCCAGGGCCTTGTCTTCCTCCAGTCCCTCTGAGAATTTCAGTGTGTGGCTGAATTACACAATCACGAGTGGAAGAAAGGGAGGCTTCTGCAGATCGCTCTGGAAGGACTGACTGGAGGCAGAACAACTTAGAGGGCTTCTGCCCACGCAGACGCAGGGGCGCTCCACTACCCTACTGGAGGAGGAAACTTGCCAGGAAGGCAGCCTGGTTTTTAAATGTTGGTTTTGTCTTACGACATTAATATTTCTCATTGAAAACTTCAAAAAGTGCAGAAAAGTAAACATTAGCTGATAAAAAGCGATATTCTAACCCTAAGCAACAACGCTGTTCACACAGTCTGGCATACCTTAGAAGGAACCCTTTTTCTCCCCAAAGTTATTTCCCTTAGGAGTCCCCATTCATTAGAGAAATATGAACCTGCTGTTAAGGAAATGTTCAGCAACTCACATCAAGAAATAAATAAAAATTGAAGAGCTCTTCTAGTCCCACTACCTTTCAGTAAGTGTGCTCTGGTAGGTTCTGGAAGGGAATCTTCCAGAAGGCCTTAGGTCTGTCCCTTGGCCTCTGAGGAGAACTCTACTTAAACAAATGCAAGCTTTTCAATGAGTGAACTATTTCTAGTTCTAGAAAGGGGTCCAGCCCCTTTCCCTTCATACAGATGTTCACGCTCTCTCTCCTGGCTCCTGACCTGGGGTCGGGGGAGGCTCACAACCGCCTCAGGTCAGCGCACATTCTATTCCCGCACTATGCTGCTCTATGGAGCCTCAGCTCCCAATCCAGACCCCTGTGACGGGGAAGCCGGCCCTCCAGCCCTCCCCTCACCCCGTTCTGCGTCCTCAGCAGAGGTGCCCCATCAGCCCCCGCTCACCCCTTCGGAAGCACCAGGAGGTACGGCACACAGCCTGTCCCCAGGCACACGTGCGGTCCTCGTCGCCCACTTAAAAACCTGTGAGATGCTGCTTCAAGGTTGTGCATCTACCACTTACCATCACCTGGGGCCTCGCAGAGTGACGGTCTCTCATTTTAAAGTACTAACTGGGAGTAAATGGATTGAACCCCTTCTCCCGGAGCACATTTGCCTTTATGGGGGGGGGGTCCTCTAGAAATTTCATCCAAAAAACTAAGCACTGGGGAATATTAGGTAGTCCTGGTGGGGGGGCACACCACGTGCCCGGGAGGCTGGTTCTTCCAGACTGCCTCTCCTTGCGCTCCACAGCCACCCGCCAGTGTGGGCCTCGGGTCCCCCTTCCCTCCCAGGCTGTTCTCAGTGCCCTGCCCACACTGGGCTCCTGCCTCTCTGCCACCTCGGTGACCACTTCCCTTGGTTTGGTGGAAATTTCTAACCTAGCGATGGGTGTCAGAGCGGGGAGCATAAGAGCAAGTGACAAAAAGCATTCCCACTTTTTTCCACAGTGTAAGATGGTTGTTTAGAAGTTATGCTTTCTTTTCTAACCAGCTTTACCGAGATAACTCACATACCATAAAATTGACTTTTAATCTGGAAAACAGACTTTCTATATCTCTAAAGCATGCAACCATACCGAGTACTGCATTCCAGAATATTCTCATAATCCCCCACCAAGCTCCCAAGCCCCATTATCAGTCACTCCCCATTCTCCCCTCAGACCCTGGGGACCACTCATATCCTTTGTTTCTATGCTTCTTACCTTTTAATTAATCCTGTCACACAGGTAATGGCAGCCTCTATTCTGCTCAGAGCTGACTGGGCATTACATGGTCCCGCTCCCAGGCTCCCCGTGATGTGCTCAGGCACCTTCGGGAGGAGGGTAGAGAAGCGCTGGGAGCCCCCAAGGCCTCTGTTCCATGGCCTGGGAAAGAGTCCCTTTACCCACTGTGCTCCTGTGGCTTCCTGCCCCTCCAGTTGTGGGGAGACTATGAACCAAACCCACTGAATTCCCGACCATCTCTAACAGGCAGCTTCAGGAAATGGAAACGTTGAAGGTTATCTGCCCAGCTGAAGGCTGCTTCCATTATTCCAGTCATGTGCGATAAATGTCAAGAAAACTCCTGAGGTTGGACCGTCTTAATTTTGGAGACTTGGGAGCAGAGCGAGAGGTGATAAGCCACACATCAGATGTGTGTTCTGTTTTTAAGGCACGGGAAGGCTACCGGGTTTCTCCAGAGCTCTTTCTGCCCCAACCCCCGAGCCTTAAACACAGGCCATTCTCTCCACTGATACTTCCACATCGGGTAAGATGCAAACAGAATGCCCGACACTGATAAAGGGCTTTGCAGGGTCCAAGCCTTCTCGGTCCTCACGCCCAGCCGTCCACCAGTGGCTCCACCAAGCCACTGTTCCCACCCGCACAGGGAGGCGTGGGCTCTCCCCCGAAGGCCGCTCAGCACTTTCTGGGTGACTTTCTGAGGGCACCTCCCCTCCCTGCAATAGTTATTTGTGTACTTGTCTTACTTCTCCCAACGAGTTTGCAATTTCTCCGGGGGAAATAATCAGAGCAGCATTTAGCTGGGCTAAAAACCTTAAATGGTTCTAATTTGAAGACTTCTTACTGCTGACAGTTCCAGAACTCAGGGAGGTTACGGGCTCAAGGAAACAAGACAGTAGGGAGATGCGACGGCACACATCCAGGCGGGTCCAGAACAAGCTTGGGGTACAGAAGCACGGAGGCCTCCTCCGACACGGCCCGGCCCTGTGACCTCAGGCAAGCCTTGGACTTGTCCCATGTGGAGCTCTCCGAAATGGAGAGACCACCCCCAACCTCACGAAGTACCTCCTGCATGGCGGGGGCTGAGGAGTTCATGCATGTGGAGTGCTTAGAAAGCTCCTCCCCCACCCCCATCCTAGTGACCCTCCCTTCCTGCCTGATCCCCGCCCCTTTGCTTACAAAGGCTTCACTCCTCCTGGGTAGTACTGAGGCAGGAAGGCAGCCACAGAAGCCAAGCCGCCATCCGCTGCGGGGACCGGGGCGGGCTCTCCCTCTGGAGCCACCCAAGGAGCACACGGCCGGCATGGAGTGTCCTTCAGCTGAGGGCCCAGAATCAAATGGGGATTCTCTTTTCTGTGGGCCTCTGTGCAATGAGAGAGAAAGGCCTTGCAGGAAAGGCCCTATCACTTGTGAAGAAAAACCTCCCAAGTGAAGCTAATCAGAGTTTGTGATTGTTTTTCAAAAAAACTGAATTTCTTCACAGAACTTCCTGATTTGGTAGGGATATCTGGATGGAGATTTTTTGTGGCCACGTAAAAATTGGGGAAGACCCCTCTATAGGACCACAACGTGTCCAGGATTCCCCCTGAAAAAATCCACGACCACAAATCTCTCCCTCCCGGAGCATTTTAATGATTCCCGTTTCCCTGTGGGATACAGAGCTTTATGCCTTCTCTAAAAACTAGCTTTAGTACATGTGTTAGCTTCTCTGCTCGACTCTAGCCTCCTCTGGCTGGGCTAGGATATATTTTTAAACTTCTCAGCACCTAACATGGTTTCTTCCTACATAGTTACTTACATTTTAAAAGAATGGGTGTTTTCCTGACCAATAAAGAGGTTGGAATCCCAATGTTAGACCTTTTCATTCTACTAGTGTTTCTCAAAAAGGACACTATTGGCTTTGGGGGAGGACGATCCTTTTGTGCTCCAATGGACAAAGAGCCTCTTCAGACCATTCCTTACCACACCATTCCTTGGGATATGCAAACCTGTTTGCAAATATCTGCAGAATGTTTCCTATAGAACATAGTTCTAGTCCGAAAACCACCATCTTGAGACCAACCAACCATGCCTGCCATCCTCCTCCATAGTCGAAGTCCACTGCTTCTGTTCGTGCTTTCCATTCTCCTCAGGTGGCCCTGGACAGGTCCTCTCCCACTTACACTATGGCTGTGTGATTCTCACTGGCCTGGACAGGTCTTTCAAGCCAGTCCTAGGCCTGGCTGCTCCTCCATTCTGTATCACATTAACAGTGGGAGAAGAGGTCCCATTCTTAGTCTGTTACAGGCCCCAGCTGTGGCCTCAGCCCTGGGCTACATGGAGTCCCAGCGGCCCCAGGGACAGAATGCACTCAGCGCCACTCTCCCTGGATTTGGACTCCCAGGCAAGGGGCTTGGCAGAATGTCCTGGACTTCAGTGCCATGTTTCCTGTGGAAACAAGGCCTGCATGACCCCGGCCAGCTAGGGAGATGTGCCCATCTGGCAGAGTAGTCACAGCTGGGTGTGGGGTAAAAGCCCAGGGCCTAGGATCGCTCCTGGTAAGAATGGGGAGATCAGAGGCAGAGGCGCAAGGTCGGAAAGGTGCTTCCTTACAATAAGCTCCTCAGGCTCGAGACAGCATGTGGTGAGCACAGCTGCTGTGAGTGTGGAGCAAACACAGTAGGGTGATGTTCCAGTCGACTAAGTTGCTATCTAGAGCCCCATAATGGACGTAATCATCTGCATGTAGGAACATTCTAGAGAACATGCCTCCCTGAGCGGTCCTCAGTGGATGGCTGTGAACATATGGAGAACAAAGTGATCGCACTGTGTACTTCCCTTCTCTTGAATAGATTCCTTCATGCAGGATTGGCTGGAAAAACAAACTCTAAGAGTCCCCAGGAAGAACCCTTCAGGATGGCAGGTCAGATTATCACGAGGATGAAAACGGTGAGCATGTTTGCAATCTATCCAATAAGCAACTAGTATCTCGAAAATATAAAAAACTCCTATAGCATCAAAGGGACAAATAACCTGGTTAAAAAAATGGACCAAAAAAAAAAACTGAATACATTTCTTCAAAGAGGATATACAAATAGCCATCAAGCCCACAAAAAGATGCACAACATCATTAATCATCCAGGAAATACAACCAAAATCAAAATGGGATACCACTTGACACCCTCTAGAAGGGCTCTAATGAAACAGACAGACAATAACAAATGTTGGCAAGAATGTATAGAAACAGGAAACCACATCCATTGCTGGTGGAAACAAAATGGTGCAACCACGGGAGTAACTGTCTGGCAGGTCCTCAAAAGGGTAAACAGAGTCACCATGCCAGCCAGCATTCCCACTCCCAGATACATCATCAAGAGAAAGAAAAATACATGTTCACACAAAAATACACACATGGATCTTCAGAACAGCATGATTCATACCTGCCCCAAAGCAGAAATAACCCAAATGTCCATCGATTGATGGATAAAACCCAGTGTATCCTCGCAACAGGATGGTATTAGGCAACATAAAAAAATAAAGTTCTGGTACGTGTTAAAACTGGGATAACACAAAAAGCCACTTATCATAGGCTTCCACTGGTTTGAAATGTCCAGAGTAGACAAATTTATAGAAAGAGAAAGTCCGTGGTTGCCAGGGCTGGGAGAAGAGGGAAAGAGGCCGTGACCACTAACAGGAACAGGGTTCTCTCCCAGGTGATAAAACACTATGCAATTGGTAGTCATGGTTGCACGATGCTGGGAACACAATGAAAACCACTCTAGGATTGCCTACTTTAAAAGAATATTTTTATCGTACATAAATTATATCTCATTTTTTAAAAGTCAGTGTGATGAGCAAATGAGATTTGGGGAGGGCCTTTGTAAGGCAGTGCATGAAACCTGGACTCATCCCCGATCCTGCGGAGGTGTTCCCAGCGCAAACGCGGCAGGGTGTGTGCCCACCATTCACATCACTGCTGATTAGCCTCTACTTGCCTTCCCTGCTGTCCCCACGTACGTCCTGGGAAACACAGCCTCAGAGTCAGAGGTGGCCCCGGTCTGAAGGTCACTAAGCTTTGCTACCGAGGGAGGGAAACCTAATTCTTCCCCACTGGCTCGGAACTGGAACCGAGTTACAAAGTGAGGAGCAGAAATCCTCCGTGTTGGCACTGCCCAGAGACAGCCACGGGGCTGCAGCTGACCCTCGGCCCACAGTCTCCTCCAACGGAGAGTTGCAAGGCAGGGCGCGTGTGCAAGTCAGCTGCCTGGTGGCTGTGACGAGCAGCCCCGCCAAGGACCCCGGGGCAGACTCCAGCCCGAGGGAGAGCGCACCGCCCTCGGGCACAAGAGCCACAATGAAGGGCTGTGAGATCGCACGGCAAGAACGATTTTGCTCCAAAGTAAGCTCTGCGTTACTGGCTTGGTGGGGTTTTTAACAACAAGGCAAGTGACGATGGGTCTTTAGTCCTGACTAAATGGGCAGGTGGACCGAGCAACTTCTCCAGACTCCACCCTCCTTCTACGGTCCTGTGTTTTGTCTACGTGGCGGCCGAGGGATGGAGGCTGGCAAGTGATAAGTTTTTTCCGACCGTGCTGTTGAGTTTTTCTGAGGTAAAGAGGAGAGCATGGAAGATTTAGGCATCTAGTTTTTACATATAAACCTTGCATACTCAAGGCGTCCTCCTACAACATGTGTGTTGTGGTTAAATGGAGTTTGCTTCACAAATCCTCTGGGACACAAAGCTGCGTTGAACACACTCCCCTGTCCCCCACCCCCCACAGGAGACCGAGCATGGCACAGGCACAGAACACAGGGCAGGGGTGCAGCCGGGAGCCGGGTGATGGTGACAGTCACGGTGGCCCAGCGGCTCCTCCCAGACACCGCATTCAGCACGGTGCTTTCTGTGTGTGCTAACGGCCATATTTCTTAGCCACTGCAGCGCATTTCAATTGGAATGATACATTTTCATTTTCAATCAGACTCACAGAGAGCCACAATTCTTAGGCAGATAAAAATAGACAAGCATAGAGCCTGACAGTGGGACGAGGGGTCTCCAGAGAGCTGCCGCTAGCCGGCCAATCTGTGTGCGTCCTCCCGGGCTGGCCGTGCTTGGGGGGCACTGGGCACGTGTTCGCTTCAGAATGGGGCTAAGTGTCCTGCGCCTAGGGCATCAGAGACTGGATGCAGAAACTTGGCCTGAAATCTCGGCTGCAAAGGGCTGGCCTCTGCATGGGTTCCCGGGGAAGCGGCCTCCAGACATTTCATCGTGAGTCCCTAGGATCCCGGGCCATGCATTTTTCCTCTTTGCCATCTTCTTCCCTGGAAAGAGTTGGCATGTGCCCTTTGGCCACTTAAGTTGAAGAAATGTAGAAAAATGTTCTGAGTGGTAGTCCCTCCTCCTCAAAGAAGCCACTCAAGTTTCGTTGGGCAATAGCTCTGCAAAATCGTGTTACTTAACAAGCTAAATCAAGTGAAATCACGTTGCTGTCTGGAGTCCTAGCACCATGGAGGCGAATTCTTTCTGAGATGAGCCCCCAGCCTGCTCAGGCCCATAAGGGCTCCCACAGGTCTCCCAAAGTCAGGCTAACAAAATGGGTGCTCGGCTCTACATTCTGAGGCTACGCTTTTGTTAGCTTTAAAAGCTAACACCTTGATGGGTACAGAGTAGCTGTACCACCTTGTCTGGTTTATCCCCAGATACAGCAGACACCCCAGCCTCCGGGACAAAGCAGTAAGGGAGAGGTTCAAGCGGTGAGCTCCCTCCAAATGGTTACCGTGACTGGCAGGTGCAGACAGGCAATGTGTCACAAGATCACGGGCGAGGTAGCTCTGCTCCCAGCCCTCTCCCCACTGCTCAGTTTTCAAAGAAAGGCCACCCTAGGTGTGTGGCTCTCGGAGAGGGGATTCGCATCAAAATGAAACAATATGGAGGATTTAGCTCTACCACAACACCAACAAAAGTGCCATAAAACTGTGCCGCCTCTTTCCAAAAGAGAACACTTCAAATGGCCATTTGGGGAGGGAATCCTCCCTCTGAGGCCTCGGCAAAATCTGCTAAGACAGCAGAGGTAAGGCAGCACTCTGGACCCAAGCCCAAATGTGTAAATCATAGATAGCATTAGGTAACATTTTCTGTGGATCGGAAAATACCAGGTTTTTTTTTTCCTTCCCTCCCTACACTCGCCACAATACTTGCAATTATGAAAACAAAAGGTCTAGATGCCCTTGTGATTAGGTGCTAGAAAGAGGGGTGAATCGATCAGGGCGGCAGAAGGACACTCATCGGCTGCCCCACAGGACATTGAGTCTGCGGACGCATCAGCCAGCGTTGCCGGCGGTGACGGAGTCAGGTGGAATGCACGGCAGGAAAGGCCATTTCCCATGTAGGTCTAAGGACCTGGAGGCAGTGTGCTCTCTCGGCAGCCAAGGCAGAGGAGGTCTGAATGAGGACACAAGCCAGTCTGGCCCGCTAAAACTAGGAGACGGAACAGGAAGAACGAATGACGACGGACGGGCAGAGAAGGTCTCTTCCCAGATCGCTGGGCAGGAGACGTTATCGTCCGTCCCTTCTGCGCCGGCACGTGGAGCTGCTTCCGGGCTGGTGGAATCCGCCCACTGCCTCCCCGTCCACCCAAAGCCTCCTCCCCTACTTCGAGGTCCATCTCAAACCTCACCTCCTCCAGGAAGCCACATTTCCTTCCAGACTTGGCCTAATTCTATGCTGCTCTGTTTTAGGTTTTTATCCCTTGGCCTGGACTGTGAACTCCTGATAGGCTGAGGTCATGACTTAGATCCTGGATTCCCTCCCGGCCATCGGCACAGAGCCAGAGGCTCCACGGGGAAGGAGTGGAGCAGGTGGCCGGGTTAACAGGAGAGGAGACATGGAGGCAAGAATACTTTCTCATTCTATAGCAGCTCAGGGAACACCATGGGAGTGAAATCCTGTTCCCCTTCCTCTTCCTCCGACAGAGGATTCTGTACCACAGCAACAAACTGGCAAGAATGTGGGTAGGACGTGCGGTCACTGATTTCACAGCGAGGCTGCGAGCAAGTCGGGTGGGTGAGTCCGAGATGACAGAGAGGCCCAGGGACCCTTCCCAGAAGCACAGTCTAGAGCTCATTGCATCAGACCCCGGCTCCTGGCTTTTGCTTGATGGTCTCCAAGACAAGAGGTTCACACCCTCTGCAAAGCACTTGTCTTTCAAACAACTCATTGTGTTCAAAGTTCTTAATAAACAGGGGCTCCTTACATCCCGGGATGGAGCCCCAGGGTCTCAGCTGCCCTAGAATAGCTCATTTTCCCATGCTTCCCTCCTTTCCTCTCCCCTGCCATGGCATGGTCCCAATGTTCAGGCCTCCTGCCTGCCACGCCCCCCAGCAGCATCAGTTAGAGTGAGAGAGAGGAGCACCTGGGCTCCTCCGCTCACCCGGAGTCTCTGTGCTGCGCAGCACAGTTATGGCTGTGAGGACCCATGATCCCCGAGGTTCTTGCACAAGGACCCTCAACAGCTGAACGTGGGACATCTTAGTAATTCTTAGACCAACCTTTTCAATTCCTTGGAGAACTCTGGAAAGCACTTTTGAGGTGACCAGACACAACAGGTTTTCACAAAAATAAAGCTAAACATTTATGGTAAAGGCCTGTTTAACCCCATAACTGTATCCATAAGGATGCAGTTTCTTGCTTGTATCTAAGTGAGTGATAAACACATTATCGAATGGTTAAGTGCCTAGCATGGAGTGGGGGACTTTAGAAGCCTTACTTCACTATGACCACCTGTGATGGAAGTACTCAGTGATAAGGGAACCCAGGCTTGGAGATGGACTCGTTTGAGGTCGCCCAGCCAAGGAGACTGAAGCTCTCTGCACAAGCCATGTCAGACTCCAAAGGCCAAGGGTTCAACCACAGGCTCCTCCGGTTTTGGCCCAGGCCTCGCACCATTGGGCAGTCTGCGCCTCCATGTACCGGCCGGAGCCGGCAGGGTGCAGTCTTACTCCAAGCCTCAGGTCTGGGAGCAGGCAGAAAAGCCTACCCTTGCTCTTCACCCCCCTGATCCCTGTGTGGATGGCACCTTTCACCAATGCGAGCAGTCGGGTGCTCGGCAACAAGCACACAGCTGGGCAGAGGAAGGGGGGTTCTAAGGCCTCACTCCACCACAGTGACCTTGAGCAGTTCACATCCTTCCGTGGGCCTCATCAGCAAAGGCGGGTTTCACACCCTGACGCACCCATGTCTATATATAAAGCTGAAGGGAGGTCGCGCCCCGATGCCTTTTCCCACCGCAAACTGCCGTCTTCAAGGTTCCATGCTGGGTCATTTCACTACATAAACAAGATGCCGCTCATGACCTGTTACGGTCATTTCCTGACCCACTGACGGCTGCAAAGCGGTTCTGAGCACCAGCGGACTGAAGATGGTAGACTAAAGACCCTTTTGTGGGGAGGCCAACAGATAGGTGAGCCAGAGCAGGAGTAGAGCCTGGCTGCCTGGGGAGCACGCTTTATAAAGCAGCGGCCAGACAGCTCCCTAAGGCCCTTGCCACACTTGTAAGTTGTATGAACCACATCTGATCTGAGCGCTGTGTCTGGAGCAGCCATGGAGGGTTGATCCGATTGGCTAGACCACAGTGCCTCGAACTCCAGACAGACCTGCTGCGCCCATGGCCTGAACCCATCCCCTCAGTCAAAACACTGGTGCTGGGCCCGCAGGGCAGACAAAGAGAAGGCAGGCAGAGCCCTCGCCCGGCAAGGGCAAGCAGGGCTCACCTCCTTCATGGAGCCGTCAGCGATCTGTGGTCAGACCCGAGGGTGGGAAAAGGAGATGGAGCCCAGGACACTCCCTGTCTTTCTTCTAAGCGGGGAGAGACATGGTTCAAAGCAAACTGAAGAGTCTTCCTCTGGGGCCAGAGCGCACTGTTGGGAAGGATGCTCCAACCTGCTGGGTGTCGGAAAGCTGCCTGGAGGTTCCAGATCAGTGGTAGATCTTGTACCCTTCGGGTCAAATGCAAACTCCTAATTCCATCACTGAGTCCCTTCCCAGGTCTAGCATTTGGGAGCTGTTGATGGTTAGGTTGTTTCGCGGTCACTACCTGCTGCTAGGAAGGCATTCCTCCACTGCAGTGGCCAAGCTCCTGCTGGAGATGGGCAGGGAGGCCGGAGGGAGGCCTGGCCCACTCGTCTGCCTCCCCGCTTCCGGCTCCCTCCACCTCCTGGCACACACAGGGCTTCCAAGGACAGGGGTTGCTACACTGGCTCTGCTCAGCTCAGCTCCAGCTCACGGCAGAAGACGCCTAGACTGTGAGATGCTCGTATGTGGTACGACCTCACGAGAGCTCGCAGGTCGCCATCCACACCTCCCTCCTACTGCAGGCAAGTCTCTAGAAAGGATCCAGGACTGACATGGCTTCAACAGGCTCTAGGTAGCTTGAGGACTCATCCGCAGTGCAAGTTAGATCTTGAGATAGTGGTTTTTAAATTCAAGACTATACATTCCGGGGCACCTGGGTGGCTCAGTGGGTTAAAGCCTCTGCTTTCAGCTCAGGTCATGATCCCAGGGTCCTGGGATCAAGCTCCACATCGGGCTCTCTGCTCAGTGGGGAGCCTGCTTCCACCTCTCTCTCTCTGCCTACTTGTGATCTCTGTCAAATGAATAAATAAAATCTTAAAAAAAAAAAAAGACTATACGTTCCATCATGGATTTGATTCTATTTTAAAAGGTCTAGGGGTCCATTAACAAACGGACAGATAAACAAAAAGCTGTCTACATGTACAATGGGATAGTATTCAACCTCAGAAAGGAAGGAAATTCTGAGCCATGCTACATGGGGGAGCCTTAAAGACACCAGACTAGGTGAAAGAAGCTGGTCCCCACCACTGCAGGATTCCACACAGACGAGGGCTGCAGATCGTCAAAAACAGAGGCCAAGGAGAATGATGGCTGCCAGCCGCTGGAGGGGGAAGGAATCGGGGATTTAGTGTTTAATGCGCACAGAGTTTCAGTCTTGCAAGATGAAAAGAGTTCTGGAGATGGGTGCACAAATACGAACATACTTACCACCAAACGGTGCACTTCAAAACGGTTCTGACAGGGAATACGTGTATTTAAAAAAAAAAAAAAAAAAAAAAAAGGAAAGGGCACAAGGTGCGAGTAAAGGAGAAATCCCTTTGGCAGCTCTCGCTGGCTCCTCGCCCAGACCGGTGCCAATCTGAAATGGGAAAAGCTTCCCCAGAGGATGCCGCCGTGGACTTCCAGGCTTCTCAGGCCAAAAGGACGTTCTCCCCTCTGTCAGCATCCTGCGTGGGCCCTCATGCAGGATGGGTCTCTGGCTGACAGCGTGTAAACAGGTTCCCTGGGGAGCCAGGCTTGGGTTACCTGGCACAGGAGGGCGTTACCTGGACGGGTAGCCGGCCGCGCTGATTCGGATGGTCTCCAGCACCCCGCACGCCCGGAGCTGCTGCACTGCTCTCTTTGGGTCAAAGCTGCAAACACAGTAAGACAAGCTATGAGTGGCCGTG
Source organism: Mustela putorius furo (assembly GCF_011764305.1). NCBI lineage: Eukaryota > Metazoa > Chordata > Mammalia > Carnivora > Mustelidae > Mustela > Mustela putorius. The sequence goes on from NW_025422010.1 coordinate 42,687,589, forward strand.
CTGGCAAAGAAATGGAACTGGAGAGGGACAGACGACTTCTTCCTGCGCAGAGACACAGACCATCATGCACCTCGAGCACAAGGTCGGGGGCCAAGCACTGACTAAAAGGCAATGACTGGCAGGCGCGCGAGCCGTATCAGCACCCCGGTCCTGTGCACATTTGTGTTTTCAGCTGGGATACGTCATCGTCTTTGTGGCGTGACTGAATTCTGACTAGCTTCCAAGCCCCAAGCCTCCTCCCCAGGGTATTCCCTTATTATCTGCACTGATGGGGGTATCTGTGCTCAAAGGCCAAATCACATATACTCGCCACCATGCTGCTGGCCGCCACCAGCAGCATGTGGCTCAGGAGTCAGACATGGTCTGGGTTTGAACCAGGACATGGTCACTCACCGGCTGCGTGGGTCACCTGGGGAAGGCAACGCCACCTCCTCAGGCCTTAGCACCCTCATCTATAAAATAGGGTAATAGTAGAACCCCTTTTTTAGGGTTAGTGCCAAGATGAAACCTAATGGCCCGGGAAAGCAGCTAGCCCAGCAGCAAGGACATCAGCACATGTGCAGGGTCAGCTGCTGTCACAACAGCTGCCCGTTAAGACTCCAAGACTGATCATCCGGTCTTCAGGCACACGAGCCACATCTTCAGCACCTCCTGTCCCCTCAACTGCTTAGCCCTGAAAACCCAGGATGTCCGCCAACATGTACATCAGGTAGCGCACCATACAGTCAGCAGTCAGATATGGTCTAGACTGAGTCCCCCCACCCTGGGAGAGAAGTGTACAGAAGCTCACAAACCCATAGGTGAGAACCACGGTACCAGGGCGGTGAGAAGCCGGGGGAGAGCAGCCGGGGTGGCCACGGCAATCGGGGTGGGGGGCTTCTTGGGGAAAGAACTCAGTTGAACTAGAGTTAATCTCCGTACTTTGCTAAGACCACTGCCCCACTCGAAGAAAGGGTGGAAAGTAAGTGTTCCCTTTCTTTCTGGCTGCTCCTGAGCTCCGTTCCAGCCCAGGGCTATGCGTCTTGTGCTCCTTCCTCTCTGGGAAGTGGGTGGCAGGCGGGGTGGAGGCTCAGATCCTGGGATTCTGGGATCCCACTCGCTGGCTGCAGCACACACCTCAGGCAGCCTGTGGACCCCGTGGAGAGAGATGAGCAGCTTTATTTCCAGGACACCAGGGGGCACCCATGCCTGCTGCCTCGCTAACAACCCTAGGAGTCTTCCCAGCAGCCGGCCCCTCAGGATTCCGCAGGATGGGTCAGGGTTGGAACCTGCCACGCTCAAATCACAGCTCTCCACGGGAGACTTATCCTGCCCTCCCGCCTCTCTGCAGGAGCTGATCGGCTCCTAGTGCCAGCTGCCCTCCTATGCCAAGGACCCAGCAGTCCCTTGAGGCAGATGCACTAGGCCAGTGGGCACCTTCCAGGTGACTGGAGACCACAAGCTGACCTTGAGTCGGGACTCCTCTGCGTTCCAGGTCAGTCTGGGGGCTCAGTGTCCCGGGAGACACCCACACCCTCCTCCAGGCCTGTGCCCCCTCGGCCTTCTGCTACCCCCAAACCTGCCCAAGTCCTGCTACTTTGGATACCCAACTCCTCCAGGAAGTCCTCCTGATTACTCTGGTCCCAAGGCGCCCACAGCTCTCGAGTAAGGGACAACTGAGCACTCAAGTCTGCACAGTCCTGAGCAAGCCAGTTACTTTAGGGGAGTTCATTTCATGTTTTCAGGTAGGCAGAAAGCTCCTCAGCAGAAGGTCTTCCAGGATGAAAGAAAATCAAAGGAGCATGCATGGGGAACCTCCATGGTCCCCTCTGTACTAGTTCTGAGGTGTCACGGGGATGCAGCACTGCTCTGGGGTCCCAGAAAAACTGTAACGCATGTGCAGTGGTACTGAGGAGTTTGAGAACACAGGGCATAAAGGATGCTTTTGACCTGGAATGACCCGAGACAGCCTTCGGGATGCAGGCTCGGCTGCTCTCGTTTTGAAGGCGGCCAGCTGGGCCCCGAGTTCGGAACGCACGGTGGATGTGCTCACGCTTTGGGGAGGGTTTTCCGTGGGCTGCCGACCTCTCCCCTGAGGCTCTCTGCACCTGTGCTCTCCAGGTCTGAGTCAATCTGCTGTGTGTGCCGGGGACGGGCAGCGTGCTTGGCAAGGCTCTGTGACCCCTCGTCCTTCGTGGGCTGCGGTCCCACCCGCGGCCCTCCCCATTCCCCTGCTACACGCGTGCTTTCCTCCGGAGTTGGCCGCATTCTCTTCCGCGCGGGATGGGGGAAGAGAGCAAGGGCAAAGCAGAAAACTGTATGGCCGCTAACAGCCTACACCACTGTGGGCAACACATCCTCTCTCTGGAGCTCCCTTTCCTCATTCATTCAACAGAGGCTGAGAGTATCTGCCCAATCAGAATTCACTGGTTGGTCGTAAGGACTAAGTGGTCGCAAAGAAGAATACTATTAGGAAGAAGTAAGCAGGCGCTCCGCCGAGAAGCTCTCGCCACCCTCTTCCCTGTTCACAGCCCCTGGGGGACGTGTAAGCCAGCCAGCCTCCTGTATTTTAATCTTATCCCTTCAACGGTAAAGAAAGCTGTCACCAGCGTGTCTCTATCAGCCTCCCCGTGCGTGTTACCAGGCGAATCGGAGTGGAAAACCAGCTCCTCCTCGCTAATAAATTTTGGAGGACCACAGTGAGGACCAGTAACACTTAATTCTGGACTGAAAAGTCACCAAAGATCTACAGGGACCGCTGAAACACAGGAGTGCACTTTCTCCTCCAGTCACTGTGCAGACTCAGCAGAGCCCGGAGCCGAGAACCCGGCCCCCTCGGCAGTCCCGCGCCGCTTCCCTGATTTTCGCAGAGGCTGCCAGCTCCCATCACTCTTCAGCACCCCTCTGCGGCGTGCTGCAGTCACATGTGAAGACGCCATGACTCTCAGGGTTGTCCGCATCTGAGCTCAGGGATCCGTCCAGTTCCTCCAACTAGCGAACCCAGGCAGGTCACACTCCCCCAGGCCACCTCTCCCCGGACACTTAAGCACCCCGACCCCAGCAGGCTTCTCTGCTCCTACAGCACTCCCACGTACCCATGGTCGGTCCCTTCTATGCTGCTGTCCATGACTAGTGACCGGCAATACCTTAAGGATGAGGGACATTTTTGTCATTCCACGTGTCCTCACCCAGTGTCCAGTGAACAGTGGGTATGATGGATGTTTTTGGAATAAAGGAAGAAGCAGAGGGAAAAAGACTTTTCTACAAGGGATGCTATCAAAGCATGTAGTGTGGGACAGTGGTCCTCCACAGGGGGTGCAATTGCGTCCTCCAAGAAACATGTGGCAATCACAGAGCACTTCTGGTTGCCACAGTGATGGGGATGCTACCAGCACACTACAGTGGACAGGACAACCCTCACAGTAGCATATTACCTGGCCCACAATGTCAAGGATGTGAAGGTCGCGAAAACAGTTATAGGGGATCAAGGGGAGGCATACAGAACTTTCTTTCTGGAATAATCATATACATATATATATATATTTGTAATAAAATATTTTAAATAATGTTATAGGTTTTACTCATCAACATTGTTGTGCCTCTCACAAATAATCGACACCATCTCTTTGATTTCTTTCATCAGGATGACCTGCTTGAGCTGCCGTTAGCAGATGAAGAAAGGAGGCCAGCGGTACAGGGCTAGCTCGTGGAACAGCCCAACAACTGGGAGTACGGCTCAAGCTAGAATCCAGGTGCTCTCACCTCGTTCACTATTCTCCCCACTTTATTACAGAGATTTTGGTCCTGAAGGCAAAGGAAGGTCTTAGAAACGTGGGCCATTAGGACTAGACAGGCATTCTGAAAGCCTCCAGCATCTCTTTTCATCTGGGACGGGAGCTCCGGGAGAGAATCCGGCAGGTGGCAGGCACCAGGCTCTGAGGAACGAACTGCTCGAGTCGCAGCTGGCACCCAGCCCTTGACTCTCCTCTCCAGGGCCCTGGCACGCTGCCCCTGCCCTTCACACATAATCCAAGTCTTTCACGCATGCTGCCCTTCTAATAGCCTCTCTTCTTCTGGAGTCAGCTGGTAAACAGATGTCACACAGGGGGAATTCCTAACCACTTCTTGGAAATTGGAAGGAAAGGAAAAGAGTCAACAATCAGCAGGCTTCAAAGAAGGCTGACTCGGTGTGGTCTTCCTGACCTTTTCCAGCACAAGGCCCATCTGAGTGCGGGTCAAGCTTTATCAAATAAGAGGAACGGCCAAAGGGAGTTCGGATATTCACTCTGACAGAGTTGCCAAAAGAATTTATTTCCCAGAAAGACGTTATGCTAGGACCAAAAAAGGAAGTCAGAATGCTGGGAATAAAGGGTTTTAAAAATTTAGAAATATATCTCCTCTGACCAGAAGATATAGCCTGTGTGCTGGCTCAGGGCGGTTGGAATAATGGGGTTACAGAGGTAAGTAAGAGACTGTTCTAAAGACTTAGGACAGTATTCCAGGCAAGTAACAGAGTCTCAAACAAGGTGACAGAGGAAGAGAAAAGGGAGACCAAAATAAGACCTTTTCAAGCAGACTCCATGAGACTTTGACAATAACTCGACATTGGGGAGTAAGGACGAGGGAAGAATCAAGGCTTATGCCATCCAATATGGTAGCCATCAGCCAACTACAAGTATGTGAATATAATTAGAATGACAATTCAGTTCCCCAGTCATAGTGGCCACATTCCAAAGCCCACAATAGCCGCACTTGACTTGTGGTTACCGCGCTAGACAATGCAGGTTATAGAACAGTCCCATCCAACACAGAAAGTTCTATTGGATAGCACTGGTTCAGAGCAACTCTCAGGCATGGTCAGTAACGAGCTGTCGGAAGTGGTTATGCCATTTACTACATAAGAGACCAAAGACAGAGGAACCATTTTTGGGGGGGGGGTAGGGACAAGGAGTCTGATTACGGACATTGCTGAATGTAACTCAACCAATGAAAATGCTGGAGGCATTCAGAAACTCCGGAATCTGGCAGAAACTGGAGATGAACAAAGACACTGAAGAGTCACTGCCATACAGACTTGGGTGGGGTCAACCATGTGGGCATGGACGGAGTTGGAAGATGATATCCAAGATAGAGGTAGAAGCAGAATCAGACTAGAGGAGTGGGGTAGGGGAAGATGAGTGGGTAAGAATAAACCCGGAAGCTCAATGGTAGAGGGGATTTGAGACACAGGACCATCTTCATGTCTCCTCACTCAACACGTCGTCTGAGGCCAAGTGTCCCCAGTGGAAGACGTCTTCTCTGACCACTCCAGCTATCCTGCCACCTCTGAATTGAGACCCAGGTACACCTACATTTCATGACACACTTTTATGTGGTTCTCTGATTCAGGTGTGCATACTCCTCAACACCACTGTAAACCCCATGGGACGAGGGAACTGTACCCTCTCATCCTCTTGAATCCTTCTAGACAGCAGACAGGCAGAACCTGGTAAATGTCTGTTGGCTTGTATTCAGCAAGTAAACCATGTGTGAGGTGTGAGATTATTCGTCCTGTTACAGACTTCCCCCCACCACACACACACCTCAAGGCTGTCCTCAGTCTCTTCCACCTGAACTTGTAAGGAAACATGAAGAGACCAGGCTTGATCAGCCTAACCCCAGCCGAGAGGCAGCTGGCCAACGCCCATGGAAGCACTTACTGGAAGGGGAGCTTCTCGTCATTCGGCTTGATGCAGCGCACGTAGTGTGGCGTCGTGGCATTCAGGGTCTCCATGAGCAGATGCAGGGAGGTGCGGAACTGGAGAGACAAGAGTCAGCACCCGGTTATTTTTCTCTAACATGCTGCAGATGTGTAATTAACCAAGAAACTCCTGCAGACTGGTGGGTTGCTGATACGGTTATTGTCGTTATGGATCCAGAAGGACAAGACAAAACACAGAGACCCGGGGTCAGATTCCACCTGACCCTCCTGCCTGCCTTGCTGTAGGTCCAGAATTAAGGCCCTCCCATGTCCTGCCATTAGGGCTGTTCAAACTCAATGGGGGGAGCCCAGTGGCTAACACATCTGACTTAGCACGGTAGATCAAATGAAATAAAAGGTGGGGGGGTCAGTGCTGGGAAATAGGACAGAAGTTATCACAGTGACTGGAGGCTGACAATTGGTAAACCAGAGGTCTGGGAGCCCCAATATCCAGTGCCTGGGCATCCTGGAAGTTGGGACAGTAATGTGAAATGTCCAGAAGAGGCAAGTCCAATACAATGGAAAGGTTAGTGGCTTGGTAGGTCTCAGCAGGCACTCCCTTCTCTTGGGAGAGACACTGGACATAGACTCCCACAAAGACCCACAAAAGGGGCCTCAATTTTCCAAGTCCCCAGGCTTCTTTAACTCAACCTGCAGATTCTAGGACCCTCTTGTTTCTTCTACCAGGTGCCTATGATCCTACCAGGGGAACGAAATGCACTGGGGCTATACTCATCCCCTTTCTCTTTCTGGTCAGTTCTCTCTAGAGACGGTTTCCAGTGTCCTCCTTCAAAGAGCACATATGGGATGAGCTGGGGGCTGAGGCTGCTCTGGCCCCCTCTGACCCTGCAGCCGGCCTTCAACTACAGAGAAGCTGGCCTGGCCACACACATCCTGACCCAGTGTCCTGCCAGAGGCTGACCTGGTGGCCCACGGTTTTCTTGTGCTCCTTATTGGATGCTTTCAGGGGGGGTCTGGCGGAGCGAATGTTGATCTTTGAAGACGAGCCCTTCCCAGATGTAGTAGCAGCGAGAATGGAGTCCTTGTCATCATGAAACAAGTCAGCCACTAGTGGAAACTGGAAGCAAACACAGGAAGAACACTGAACTCAAGATCTCTTGGACTTTCCAAATAGCTTTCTGGTCCATACCCAAGACAGCTAAAAAACAAACATCCATACTCAGACTTGCGCACCAAAGTCCATAACCACATTATTCACAGCAGCCACAAAGTGGGAATAACACAAGTATCAATCAGCAGGTAAATGGACAGAATATGGCCGGCCCGTACCATGGAATACTGCTCAGTGACCTAGAGGAATAAAGTACACAATGCCCCACAGCATGGATGGGATGAATCCTGGAGATACATCAAGTGAAAGAACCCAGACACAAAAGACCATGTTGTGCATGATTCTATTCACATGAAATGTCCGGGGAACAGAAAGTTCAGCGGGAGCCAGGCGCTAGGGGAGAAGAAAGTGGAACGACTGCTAACAAGTATAGAGTCTCTTTGGAGTTATGCACGTTTTCTAGAATTTAGAATTTCTCCTCTCTGGTCATTCCAAGGGGCCCATCTCTCAAGGCCCAGCCCTGCCTCCTCCATGGACTTTCCCTGGTCTTCCTCTCATGTCTCCATCATGCACCCAGGTACCAGCAAAGGTCTGTGCTGGGCCCTGAGCCCCATGCTTGCTGAGCCTACATATGGCCTCCTAGCCTCCCCCTCGATAGAGGAGGAGGAAGGCCTGGGTAAGAATTAAAGGAGAACATCCACGTAAGCATGTAGTAGTGTGCGCAGCACATCACAGACACTTAAATATTGCCCAGTTCTATTATCTTTGCTGGGGGGATATACATGAAAAATCTGTCCACACAGTAGAAATTTTGAGCTACAGAGAAGACTCAGAATCATAGAACTTTAGAGCTGGAATATAAAGCATAAAGATCACCTCTTCACGGGGCAGGTGAGGAAAGAGGAACTCAGGGAGCAGGGACCCTCCAGAATTCTGTTTCTATCTCCATTCCTCCCAGCACTGGCAACGGTGACCAGTATCAGCTCACCAGGGGCTGCTGACTAGTGACTGAGCCAGGGCCTGAACCCCAGCCTCCAATGTCCAGGTCAGAGCCTGTTTTAATAGACAATGGTCTGGTCATTTACACCAGCAGTATGAAGAAACTGGAAATGCACTGGGTTTAAGATACGCTCTCTGAGGCATCTGTTTATCCCACCCATCAGCTCATCATATGGGTTACAAAGCAGTTAAACAACTCTGTATGTGCACACACGGGCATACACGGAGTCAACACACGCTCTGGAAAGTTCCATTCGCACTCTGCACTTTTCGTTGATCACAAACACAGCAGTCATCAGAAGCTCCCAACTTCCATTTTTAAATTTTTTTAAATTTTTTAATAAACATATAATGTTTTATTAGCCCCAGGGGTACAGGTCTGTGAATCGCCAGGTTTATACACTTCACAGCACTCACCATAGCACATACCCTCCCCAATGTCCAAAACCACACCAGCCTCTCCTGTCCCCCTTCCCCCACCCCCCTCAGTTTGTTATGTGACATTAAGAGTCTCTTATGGTTTATCTCCCTCCCGATCCCATCTGGTTTCATTTATTCTTTTCCTATCCCCCAAACCCTCATGTTGCATCTCCATTTCCTCATATCAGGGAGATCATATGATAGCTGTCTTTCTCTGATTGGCTTATTTCATTAAGCATAATACCCTCTAGTTCCATCCACGTCATCGCAAATGGCAAGATTTCATTTCTTTTGGTGGCTGCATAGTATTCCATTGTAGATATATACCACATCTTCTTTATCCATTCATCTGCTGATGGACATCTAGGTTCTTTCCATAGTTTGGCTATTGTGAACATTGCTGCTATAAACATTTGGGTGCACGTGCCCCTTCGAATCACGACGTTTGTATCTTTAGGGTAAATACCCAGTAGTGCGATTGCTGGGTCGTAGGATAGCTCTATTTTTCAACTTTTTGAGGAACCTCCATGCTGTTTTCCAGAGTGGTTGCATTCCCACCAACAGTGTAGGAGGAGGGCTCCCCTTTCTCTGCATCCTTGCCAGCATCTGTCATTTCCTGACTTGTTAATTTTAGCCATTCTGTCTGGTGTGAAGTAGTAGCTCTTTATGGATTTGATTTGTATTTTCCTGATGCTGAGTGATGTGGAGCACTTTTTCATGTGTCTGTTGGCCATCTGGATGTCTTCTTTGCAGAAATGTCTGTTCATGTCCTCTGCCCATTTTTTGATTGGATTATTTGTTCTTTGGGTATTGAGTTTGCTAAGCTCTTTATAGATTTTGGACACTAGCTCTTTATCTGATATGTCATTTGCAAATATCTTCTCCCATTCTGTCAGTTGTCTTTTGGTTTTGTTAACTATTTCTTTTGCTATGCAAAAGCTTTTGGTCTTGATAAAGCCCAATAGTTCATTTTTGCCCTTGCTTCCCCTGCCTTTGGTGATGTTCCTAGGAAAAAGTTGCTGCGGCTGAGGTCAAAGAGGTTGCTGCCTGTGCTCTCCTCAAGGATTTCGATGGATTCCTTTCTCACATTGAGGTCCTTCATCCATTTTGAGTCTATTTTCATGTGTGGTGTAAGGAAATGGTCCAATTTCATTTTTCTGCATGTGGGTGTTCAATTTTCCCAACACTTTTTTTTTTTTTTTTTAAATGCAGTGATCTACATGTAAATAAAGGTGGTAGTGGTTCTTTAACTCCACGGTCTGGGTTTGAAGTTCAGTCTAAAAGCACAGACTAATGACTGTAAGGCCAAGGATCGCCTCGGATAAGCGGCTCAAGCCCACCCTCACTGCTGGCTCCTCGGGGCTGACATTGGCTGGTGACACCACGAAAGCACTAGGAAAATCTACCATATTCCTGAGTAAGACACGCCCCCAAAATCCCTGTTGGAGGCCCTGGTCATCAGCCTGTGGCTTGGGAGGTCACCCAATGAGGTTAAAGACGTCTCCTAGAGGCAAGTGCCAACAGGTGACGATTCGGTTCCTATTTCAGCATTTTGGAAACCAATCAACAACTTCCGTCCACACATGGTATTTCAAAATCATAAATGTTGTCCTTCTCTGGGGGGAAGTAATGTGGCTGTCAGAGGAATAAAGACGACTCAGAGAGGATTTTAAAAATCTATGGCTAAAATGGGCATGTGCCAACATTATAAAAATGATACATTTATCAACTCATCATTTCCATGTACTTTCAAAGAACAGGAAGTAAATATTAGGTCCCTGAATGTCAAGCAACTAGATGGACTTGGTTGCTCATTTACTCAACAACACTTAACTGACTGCCACACATCCCACAGAGAAATACTGTGCTCGGAGCTGGGGACATAAATATGAGCAAAAACAAACAGAGCCTCTTAGGTATCATGGAGTTTATGATCTAGCATGGAAGGTGAACTCTCACCAGTTAACCCCATAATGAAAAGCCAAATGACAAAAGATAATTTCCTCAAGGAAATAAACAGATGCACATGACTGAATGAGGACCCTGGGGTAGCAATCAGGAAAGACTTCTCTTAGGAAGGGATGTTTGAGCTGGTGGGTCATTGGAAGGGGGGCGGTTAGGAAAGCACGTTAGCAAGTATCTGCATCTTCAGGGAGCTAATTTGAAGGCACTACAGCTTTGGTACACACCCTGAGGGGGAAGCATGAAAGCCCAGCTTGTGCAAAATCCTCTTTATCGTAAAGGCAATGTGAAGCCATTAAAGGTGTTTTCGGTGTGCCTGTGTGTGCAGGGCAGGCAGGGGGTGGTTTAAATAATAGCAGCTAACATTTATGGAGCACTTAGAATGCACCAAGTGTAAAATTCATTCAGTTCTCCAAAAGACCACTTGGTAGGCCATCCCCTTTTACAGATGGGGAAACAGAGGCTCAGAGCCCTAGATCACAGAGCTGGTCAGCAGCAAAGCGAAGATTTGCACCCAGACAGCCTGGTCCCACAGCCCATGCAATGGAGGGTCACAGAAGGGAGCAACGACCAGGGATCTTTCAGGGAAGATCGCGCCAGGAGCAGCATGACTGAGCAAAGTCCGCCGCACAGGAAGCTCTGGGATACAGCAGTATAGAAAAGAGCCCGCAACCTAACAGGTCTCTGGAAGGTACGGTGCTACGGGGCCCACACTGAGTGAGGGTCATGAGACATTTTAGATCCAACTCTGCCACTGAATTAGCTGTGTGGCCCGTGGCAAGCTCCTAACCTTACTAGATTTAAAATTTCTCATCTGTAAAAATGAGGGAATTGAGTAAGAGGATTCCTTTAAGTTTGATCTGGACTCCTGCATTTTCTCCTATCTGTAATCGCTCCCTGTTCGTAGATGCCCTCCCTTCAACACACAGCTAGGTTCAAGTTCCTTCCATGCGGGACCACCTCCTGGTCTAGCCGGATCTCCCTGTGCCACGTCCCCCGCCTCCCCACTCCGGCCATCTCAGGCAAGGCGTCCGCGGACACCACCTGGATCAACCCTTCCCGACCCCTCCCGACACAACATGCCATGTTCTGCCCCCACACTGCCTAAACCCGCCCTGAGTGTGCCTTCTGGGGACCAACCCTACTCGCTGGATCCAGTGGCTGCAAGTGGACCAGATTCACTCGCGGTCCAACTTCTGGTTGCTGAAGGACCCAAGTCCCTCCTCAGAGGCCCTCCTCCCCGACCGGGCAGCTCTGCTTCCCTTCCCTCCCACAGCTCTTTCCCGGCCGCTCCCACGGGCCCATCTTCCTGCCCATCTCCCCGCAGTGCTGCTGTCTCCCAGGACAGCATCTTCGCCATGGATCTTTTCTAACCCTTCTTCCCTGCACCGTCTCCTCCACACCTGTGGCTTCCACCACCCCCTTTAAGCCGGTCCCTCTAGTCTTGCTGTTCTTCCATAACCAATGATCTGCTCCGTGCCTTCCTCCCTGTGTGAGTTCCACTGGAATCTCCAAATCTGACACGGCCTACACAGCCCTCACCTCCCAGCTGCCCAAATTTGTATTAGAGAGCCTGCCAACACCCTACTTCTTATCCCTATATCCCCAGGTTCTGCCCATGGTCAAGTTCCAGGAGTCCTGAATCACCAGAACGCCGCTGTCCCAGCTCAGGCCTTCCCGAACTCTCCCAGACCACTGCGTGTACTTAGAACCTGAGGGTCCAACTCCAGACACACCTTCATCCCAATGTAGCCTACGCGCCAGCCAGAGTCTTCTCCAAACACAAACTTATCCAGCCACTCCTTGTGTAAAGAAAGACTCGTGGATCCTCCCGGTGTGGGGCAGAGAGCCACCATCACAAATAGTGAGTGAGAACACGGGGAGCGGCAGAAACAGGAGTGAGTGGGAGGCAGGGAGAGACGGTCCGGGCACAGGAGGGATGGGGGACTGATGGCAGAGGCGCATGCGAGAAGGGTCAAGTGCCCAGACTGCAGCTGAGAAACTCCCCCAGGGGAAGAACCAGAGGCTCAAGGCAGGTTCGCATTTTAAAGACCATGATTCATCCAGTCTGTGGTGTCTAAACACAATGCTGACTAAATTGTAATTCACTTACTTTCTAAAATGGATTTCTAAGACATCTGAGTCAAGGGTAAAAGTTACCACATGCATGATGATACTGTTTCGGGAGTCTAATTTACAGAAATCATTAGTGGTGGCTTCTTCTTTGAAAAATCTATTAACTTCTAAGGTCAAGAGAATGTATTAAAGCCATACACGGAACTTTGAAATCAAGTTCAACTGTAAGACGACTTTTAAATGGAAGCCCCTTTCTCTTGCTTCCATCACACATTCATCCCCGGGCCCCACGCTAGAATGTGGGAAAGAACATGGCCAAGGTGTAGTCTGGAGAACTTGCGTTTTATCTTAGAAGTGAGGTTTTAATTCTAGGTCTTGGCTATTGAGACGGTGTTTGGAAATGGCAGGATGTCTGGGGTGGAGAGGGAGAGGACTTGGTTGAGACCTCACCTCGAAGAAAAGCAGTAAAAAGAACAGTCAGGAAATACTGATGACTGTACCATCCTACCCCCCATCCAGCCACTGGGACATGGCGCCTGGTCTAGACAGGGACCTCCTGGTCTCAGCAGGGTCCCAACCAAAAACTAACCTCAAGTCTCAAGGAAACATAGTCACACCCAGTTCCTGCCGGACTAACAATTCCTGCAGAAGAATGAGCATTCGAGAATGTTTTTTTTTTTTCTTTCACTGACTCCAGTTACGCTTCCAAGGCATTGGGAAGTCTGTCTCTGAGCTGAGGGACCAGGAACGCAACGACTCCAGCTCGTCTGGGGGCAGCATCCCTGGCAAGCAGCATCCACGGGGCCTTTCTGAGAATCTGTCCCCTCCAACCATGAAGACACTCAGACAATACCTCCAGACTAACCAAGCCCTTGCCTGACACCGCTGGTCACGTACTTCCAAGTGTCCAGTGATAATGGCTTTGGTACTCTCTGCTAGTCAGGGCTAGAGCTAAATTTTTAAAAGCCCGAGGCAAACCTATTTGAAGAGGGATTAAGACAAGTATGAAAACGCTTTGTGAAGACCATGCGACAGTTGAAGAGAAATGTCCATTACAGCTGTATACATAGCTGTTACCTTAGAAATCATGCCTGTTCACTTCTGTAGGAATATAAGACACCTTTCCTGTAAAACAGACGCATAAAAGCAAAATAAAGACGTGCTCAAAAAAACCATTTGATTGGAATCTCTTGGCCAGAATCTTATCCATGAAACCTCGCTGCACACCTACTAAAAAATACACTTTCTTTTTGGGGTGGTTTTCACATAAGCACTGCTGCCCTTTGGGGGAAAAAGCTCCAATTTTTAGTTACAAAATATTTTCTTTAAAGGGGTTTAAAATGGGCTTTGGAGGAAAAGTCTCAGCACTTCTTTTTTTTTGTTTCAAATGGGCTTTGGAGGAAAAGTCTCAGCACTTCTTTTTTTGTTGTTAAAGACAAAATTGGACCTTCCCGTACTGGAAAGGGGATGATACAGTTTTATCGACTAAAGAGCTCTCTCTTCCCTACTGACTTCTAAATACAATCAGAAGCTTTTTAACTACCAGCGCCGACTCATCTTAAACAGGAAGCACTTCGAATGCCCTTGAAAGTGTTATGCTGTGTGTCAATTATATCTTCAAGCGGTTCTATGAAAAATAGGTTCAAAAATACTTTTTAAATTGAAGTAGGCTGAACGGCGGCATGTTAGTTTCAGGTGTGCACAATGAGGATTCAACAATTCTACGCGTTACTCAGTGTTCGACATGCTAAGTGTCTCCCCGATCCTCTACTTCTTCCCTCCCCGTGCCCACCCACGGAAGAGAGGGGATATCTGCAAGCGATGGGGAACTCAACATCAAAAATAATCGATTTAAAAAACTTAAAGATTCAGAGAGCTTAAACGGACAACTTCCCAAAGACGATGCACAGATGGTAAAGGGACACATGAAAAGATGCTCAGTATCACCTCTCGTCAGGGAACTGCAAATCAAAACCACAAGGAGGTATACCTCCCGTGAGAATGGCTAAAATAAAAAAACCCAAGAAATAACAAGAGCTGGCGAGGACGACGGCTTGACAAAAGGGAGCCCTCACGGGCTGTTGGAGGGAATGCAAATTGGTGCAGCCACTGTGGAGAACAGTACGGAGGTTCCTCAACAAATTAAAGTTACCACAAGATATAGTCATTCCGCTGCCGAGTATCTACCCATAGAAAATGAAAACATGAATTTGGGAAAAAAAATACTCTTTAAAAAAGCAGATGTATTTGCTCAAAATGGACTGTGTCTGTAACCTGTAAGAAACTTAGGGGTGTGGAAACAGACACATGCACAGTGTCGTTCCCTGAGGAGCGGAGGTCGAGCCAAAGTGGTAGAAAGGAGACCCAGAGCACACAGCCCCGGGCCTTGTCTGACGTACACCACTGCCAACTCTTGAACCTCAGGGATTGCCACGGCCCAGAGTAGGTGGCCTTGGCCCAATATGGTCTCGTTGACCTCTGTACCATATCGGTCTCGAGCTCCCGTCTGCTGGGATGAGTGAGGAGCCCGCCTCGGGACTGCCAGCCTGGGAAACAGCACCCGGGATGGCCCCGGCTGCCCAAGGCTTACAGACAAACCCATCAGTGTGGCTCTGGCACCGGAAATCTTAAATATGTGCTCCTTTAGGATTTTTTTTTAACAAAATATTGTTTCTTTAATAATAAACACTGGGACCGAGAAACCTCCACTTCTAGTACCTAAAACAAATCAGTCTGTTAAGGACTTAAAGTAGTGTTTTAAAGAGGCATTTCCCAAGTCTCTATTTATAGCTCTCCAGTAGCTGAGAAAGCAATTAGCCACATTATAACCTCTTAGGCAGTATAACTGGCTTTACTAATTGCATTCTCATTAACACTGTTTTATTTCACTGCTCTTGGTGGGAGGGCTTTAAACATCCCTCTGACTGGTAGGCTACACGGGAGTCTTCCGGCCCATCCTGCTTAATTATTCATAATGATTTCTTAGTTTCTTATCAGGGGTGCCACACGAAAGAAAAAAGCTAGCAGGTGTCCCATAAATTAAAAATGCTCTAAGTAAAATTATGGATTTACATATGGGATTTGAGATTTATCTACGCTCAGAGAGATGGAAAGTAACACAAGAAATGGGGCACTAACTCCATGCCACAGAGCCTTACATCTCTCGAGGTCTTTATTTTACACGCTCTAACACAGAGTTGGAAACATAAACCTCATAAGACTTCTATAAAAACAAAGTTTTAGAGATGACAGTGGCTCAGGGAACAAAACTTCAACAACGCCACCATGACAGGTACGGCCAGACATGTCCACCTGTCCAGAGAATTTAAAGCACAGGGAGAACCACTCTTTGATGCGTAGCTGCAGTCTGGTCGGGCCCATTTGCAGGTTTATAGGGACCCAGTTTCAAGCTTTGCTTTCTGCCTTCTGGGATGTCCGCAGTGGGCGGATGGCAGAGAGTTCTTAGCCCCCCCCCCCCAGCTAGGGTCTGATAGACCTGGAAGCCCCTCCCAGCTAACCTTGAATGCTGTGAGGTGCTGGGAGGGGGCTGAAGGTTGGCATCAAGGTCACCGGTTCTTTAGAAAGATTAGTTGGTAAAGGGGAAAGCTAGAGTGTAACAGGTGGGTAGGGAAGGATTGTTATCTTTTAAGAGTAGATCCCAGACCTACCTTATACTCCTTATTTGGGAATATCCACAGACTTTGGATGTGCATACTCTTTGAACTATCCACCTCACTTCTAAAAATTTACCTGACTGGTGTAATTGCACAAAGATGTATGCAAAGAGCATTTGTTGAGGCATTATTTCAATGAGCAAAACATCAAATGTTTAAAAAAGAGAAGAGACACATGGTCATGTGGGAAGACAGCAAAGATGTAAGTGGAAAGTCAGAACTGTGTATAATGTGATTCATTTCAGCTGTACCAGTTTGCGTACATATGCAGAATGGCACCTGATGAAAAGGTGGGCCAAGGAATAGCAGAGAATGCTTTCAAGCTATTTAACTGTTGAATGTATACTGCATTTCTAATAAAAACCCAGTCTCCCCAACCTAAAATGACAGCCCCTGTACAGAAAAGAACTAACACAGAAAGCTTGAGACGATTACCCTTGGAAAGGCCTGCTTGTCAGGCTGACCCCTGGCTGGGTTCTGGGGACTTGGATTTGCGGGGGGAGAGGGGGTTCACCACACTCTGGTAAGAATGGGTCACTGGGTCTGAATGGTTTATGGAAACAATTTGGTTTATGTTGAACACCTGCTTCCTTCTGGGAGTCTGGAATTTCGGGACATGCTAGGTAAAGAATACCTGTGTAACTGACTCCCAGTAAAAAGCTCTGAGCCTTAGCTCAGACAAGCTGCCCTGGCTGATATATATCACATGACCACAAACCAGGCGCCACTGGGCAAGGCCTCCTGCAAGCATGGGCCTGGTTTCCCCTGGACTTTACCCCACTCACTGCTCCGTATCCTTTTGGTCTAAGTCATCATAGCCCCAAGTATAACTATCTGCTGAGTTCTGGGGATCGTCTTCTTAAATAATTGAATTTGGGGGTGGCCACGGGAACTCTCAACTAATTTTTTTTTTTATACCACCTTCTTGACCTTCATGGCATTACCAAAATTCATAATTAAACTACCTTTTTCACTGGACTGTAAGAACCATGAGGTTAACTATATGTATTCGTTAACACTACGTAACACATAAACACCCACTAAAGGGGGGAAAATGTCAGTTAATAAAAGATGATCTGCTGGAGAGATGCCTCTTACTTTTCAAGATCCCCGAGAGACACTCAAAACAAAAATCAGTACACCGGCAGAACCCAACTCTGTACTTAAATGGAAAGTACCAGACTCTCTCCCTGCCACCCACCCCTCACTTGTGCTCCTGAGAGAAATGTGAAGTTTCTCAGCCTCTGAGGTCACTGTGTCACTAACAGGAGGCCACAGGGCTCTAAGCCTCTAAGAAGCAATGGCTCAGCGTGCTCCAGGAGCTGGTGCCACCCACTTCTTCTCTCCCTGTGGCTTGTGCCTCCTCGGTCCCTACCTCCCCTTGCAAAGAATGGAAAAGTCCTATAACCCACCATGGATGACAGTGCCACGACTTGGCAACCTGAGAGGTTAATCTTGCATTGAATTTCAAAGTGAGTTTCACATTCATCCAGATTTCCCTCCAGGACGACTCATTCCCAGAGGCTGCAGCTCTCCAGAGGACCCTGGGCAGAGGGGTCTACCCTGAGCCGGTTACGTGTCTATACTGGGCTACACTCACCCTTCTGTCCTTGGGTCTGTTTTGCTGGGTGTATTTTCTCCATTCCGGCACCTTGCCCTGTTACATTCATCTGAAGCTTATCACCGAGAGCCATTAATCTGCAATTTCTAGCGTTATCAGGCCCCTGCAGCCAGTTCAGGGGCAGGAGGTCCAGAGAAAGCCTCCCAAACCCTGGAGAGTCCCTTTCTGGGTTTTCTCCAAAGGGCTGCAGCTGGCCCCTGGGAATCGTGGTGCCCAGACTACCCGCTCCCCAGCTGCCGGGCCCTCTCCCCACGCCTCCTCACTTTTCAGCGACCATGTGATCATGAGCCGCTCACAGCCCACGAGGATGTGAGCACCCGCAGGGGAGAACTGGTCTCATCCACCTTTGAGCGATGCTGGCTGGGTGTGGGGCAGGGCCTCACAACGCAGGCACTTACTCTGTGCCTAGGTCAGTCAGGGCCTCGTGTCCTCTGCCGGGAGAACGGACACAGTACTTGCCATCTTTCTGTTATGCTCGTGAGAAGGAAATGAATTCTAGAGATAAACCGGTTTCGGAATGTCAGCTATTAAGTGTCCCTCACAGCCCACCCTCTGCTCCATTGAACTTTTTGCTTATGGGAGGCCCTGTGGGGACCGCACAGAAACGAAGTGCGTGGAGAGCAGGATTGGAGGCGTCTGAGTTATCCGCCCACCTGCAGGGAAGGGAGGTGACAAATGACACCAGGGCTGCAGGGACGTTTTCCTTGCCGCACCTGCTGCGGTCTCCCCTCCTGACGGTCACCTCACCCCGCGTCCCCCGCCCCTCACGCGTCCTCCTTTCCCAGGCACCCCGTCCTTCACCGTCTTCTGCTCTCTCCCCTCCACTGGGCCAGCCTCAACCGTCTTCAGATGGAAAGAACCCACAAGCCCCCTCACAGGCGCCCTGCCTGGCATCTCTGCCTTGCCCCATGCTCCAGACAGGGGCCGACACCCCGCACGCCCAGGCCTGCTGGGTCCTGCTGTGGGCGCCCCTGCTCCAGCACCCCTGCTCTGGTCCCCTTTACCTTGCTGGCCTTCAGGATGTTGATCTGCTCTTCATACACTGTGTCTCTGTTTTTCTCCAGAAAACCATCTGAGAGGTACTCCACCTGGGGCCCCAGAGGGAAACAGAAACAGGGCTCAAGTGCTTCAGCCTGACCGGGCACCTCCCACAGCTACCTGAGAACAGGAGACATTTCAGCTCACCCCTCCGTGTTTTCTGACGAGTGGTGAGTAGCTGGTAAACCCACAGTTGTTCCCATTTAAAACGCAGACCCAAGACGTGATCAGGATTTATACAGAGGAAGTTGAGTATTCATTTTGTGGAAAAACATTGTTTTAAAAAAGAAAACATTTAAAAAAAAACATTGTTTTAAAAAATTCCCATAAGAGGACCTACGGCCTCCTTTGGGTGTTGAAAGGGCCATCAAATTAGAATCTGCATTTTGGGGGGATGCCTGGGTGGCTCAGTCGGTTAAGCGGCTGCCTTTGGCTCAGGTCATGATCTCAGGGTCCTGAGATTGAGTCCCACATCAGGCTCCTTGCTCCGCAGGGAGCCTGCTTCTCCCTCTGCCTCTACCTGCTATTCTGCCTGCCTGTACTCTCTATTTCTCTGACAAATAAATAAATAAAATCTTTAAAAAAAAAAAAGAATCTGCATTTTGTCTTTGAATAATTTAATTTGAGAGAGTGCACACATGCAAGTGTGTGTACAGAGCGGGAGGCAGATAGAAAATCTCAGAGCCCTCGCTGAGCACAGAGTCTGAGGCGGGGCTCGATATCACAGCCCTGAGATCATGACCTGAGCCAAAACCGTGAGTCAGATGCTTAACCGGCTGAGCCGCCAAGATGCCCCTGGAGTCTGCATTTTAGGGCGACCCCAGTGACTTATGTGCAGATTACTATTTGGAAAGCAAAGGCTAGGGCAAGCAGAACAGAAATCGATGTAGGAAAATTCTGTGTACACCAGGTGTGGGAAAGGAGCCACCCAAAGAAGAGCGCCATTCTGTTTTCATGCCTTCCTTCTCCCTCCGGGGTAGATTCATGACTGTTTTATGGGCTCCTGTCCTCCCAGGAGAGAGACGCTCAATAAATGTTTGTCAGTCACATGGCTGGTGAGCTGCAGTCCCTCCCCTCCAGCACCTGGGGCTCTGCCAATGTAATGACAGTTTGATGTATTACAGAGGGGGCTGGGGAAGGAAAGAGAGGGTAGACAAAGACCCTAAGAGTCTCAGGTCACTTGAATTCAAAAGATCCCACATTCTCTTAGCCTTGAGTCCCTGTAGGGTGGGGCTCACAGCACACCCAAGCCCACGAAGAAACTCACCTTGTCAGCAAAGTGGACGACAATGAAGGCCGTGTTGGACATGCGGGGTTTCTGGAAGTGTTGGCTGCCAGAGTGCCGGTCATAGAGCTTCTGGGCCCAATTCTGGTCAGTTCCTTTGGGGACCTGCAGAAACATGTAAGAGGACAGAGTGCTCTGTGAAGAGGGAAAAGCAAGCAGAGAGCTGTGGCAGAGGGAGATGGGAGTCCACCAGTAAGTCGATCTCACAGGGGCCAGACCCTAGCTGGACAAGGAAATCAAGTTCTGGCCACGAACGCTTTGGATCCCGCATGGCCTTCTCTCAACACGCCAGGTGGGTTGGCTCCAGTGGTGTCCCCAGGAATGCACGTAGCCTCAAAGAATCTTCTGGTCGAGATGCTGATAGGCATAGGGGAGCATCAGTTTGGAGCCCGAGGTCGCAGGAGCAGCGTCAGAACAGTTCTGAAGATGTGGCTTCCCCTAGCTGGGCCAGAGGCCCCAGTGTCATGACAGTGCCATGCCCACCCCTAGCGCTGTGCTCCCGCTCACTCGGCCCAGTGCCTGCAGCAGGAATGCCCGCCCTCTCTGGCTCATCGAACCACCACTGTCTGGGCTCAGCTCAAGCCCGCCCTCCTCTCTGAAGCCTTCCCTGGCTACTCTTGATCTCACCTGGGAATGCCTCACGATTATGCTCTTACACATACACTAATGCAGTCCATCACTGGGTTTTGTGCATCACTTTGTCGCTACAAACTGTAAGCTTGATGGGCTCAAGGAGGGTGCCTTACTGTTTTTTACCTGCCCCTCAAAGCACTTGGAATTGGGTTTCAGGCACACACTGGGTATTAAGATCTAGTAAATGAGCTATGCAACACTTTCTCCACCATCCTCAAGTTTATATATTTTTTAAAGATTTTGTTTATTTGTCAGAGAGAAAGAACAAGCAGGAGAAGCAGCAGGCAGAGGGGGAAGCAGGCTCCCCGCCGAGCAAGGAGCCCGACTGTGGGACTCGATCCCAGGATCATGATCCGAGCCAAAGGCAGATGCCCTACCAACTGAGCCCCCCAGGTGTCCCAAGTTTAAATTCAGAAGTTTCATGACAGTAAGTGTTCTGGGGCAGCCCCTTTCAGTATCTTCCGGGCTGGCTTCAGAATGGAAACAGCATCAGGGTGCCTGTGGGGCTCACAGTCGTTAAGTGTCTATCTTCAGCTCAGGTCATGATCCCAGGGTCCTGGGATCGAGCCCCACATTGGGCTCCCTGCTCGTCAGGAAGCTTGTTTTTCCCTCTCCTACTCTCCCTGCTTGTGTTCTCTCTCTCCCTATGTCTCTCTCTCTGTGAAATAAATAAATAAAATCTTAAAAAAAAAAAAAAAAGTGAAACAATAGCTTGTTTTGTTGAAAATATAACACAGAGTCACTGTAGCCACCATTCGATTGGCCAGGATGATAGGGGGTGGTGTGTCTGCCACTATCATCCCTGAAGGCCACTGTGCACACCCACTCCTCGCTTACAGCTCACAGCTGGGCCTGGCCTCCATTCCTTTACATGGTAAATGTGGGTTGACCCTTACACCAGCCATTTAAAAGGGTTTTATTTAGTAAACTAACAAAATAAGTGGCATAAGAAAAATGCCTACATGCTTAAGCACAAATTTCTTAGATAGTAAGTAAGCAACCAGATTCTTCTCCATATTCAATTTAGTGTGACCATTATTGGATACCCAGTGCCAAGTGCTGTAGGTAATTCAAGAAAAGAAAACCTTCTCTTGATAGAAGCTATTAATTGTGTTGAGCAGACAAAATACATTGGATTTGGCACTTTTAATACACTGTTTTGGGCGCCTGTGTGGCTCAGGGGGTTAAAGCCTCTGTCTTAAGCTCAGGTCATGATCCCAAGGTCCTGGAATCGAGCCCCAGATCGGGCTCTCTGCTCAGCAGGGAGCCTGCTTCCTCTTCTCTCTCTGCCTGCCTCTCTGCCTACTTGAGATCTCTGTCAAATAAATAAATAAAATCTTTAAAAAAAAAATACACTGTCTTATATTGGTCTTCAAGCATCCTGAGTTTAGAAACACCAGGTACAGGGGAAGGAACAGGTCCGCAGAGCAGGGCTACAGGAGGCAAGGCCGAAGGACAGGAACCCAGTGGTCCACAAGTGGCAGGACTGGGACAGACCGAACAGGCAGGGTAAGATGTGAAGACAAGACTCACTTAGGTCAACAAATTTGCCAGCATCAAAATCATCTTGACTTGACAATGAGAAACCGGACTTCCGTTAGTAGACTGACTCTGTAATCCTACATCTTCCCTAATTCAGCTTGGCATGCATCAGTTACCAAAGCAGGAAAACAACATGTTCACACATTTCTTAACCACCACCCTCAATGAAAAGTAAGGGCCAAGAGAATTAACAATTAAGATTCTCAGATAATACCAAGAGTGAATGCCCATGGCACTTACCATTGATCAGTTTTCTATACATTTTAGATGCATAGACTCATTTAATCATCACAAGATTCCTATCAGCTAGGTCCTATGTTTATACAATTTTACAGATGAAGAAATGGACACAGAGAGGTTAGGTAACTTGCCCAAGGTCACACAGCTGGGAAGCAGCAGAGCTGAGGTTCAAACTGGGCCAGGTTGACTCCAGAACAAATGCTTCCCGCTACTGTGCTTTCCTGCCTGACAACAGAGAATCAAAAGCAGCCACGAAGATGGGGTTAGACGGAAGGCACTTATCTCCAAAAAGGATTTGAAACAAGCACAGAAGAAAGCAAATCTTATGTTTTGATAAAATCTGGGTTGTGGGATCAGTAGCTCTGGAATGTTCTGAATCAAATCCTTTAGAAAATACTACATGTGGCTTCATGCAAGTGGCCTTCCTCTCTTCTCAAAATAACATGAAGAGCCTGGATCCTAGATCTGTCCTCCTCTACGTGAGGACAGTCCCTCAGAGACCCAGTCCCCCTGACCTGCAGGGTTGGCCACTGGTCAGATCAAAAGTACAGGTTTGAATGCATAGGAAATGTCCAGAATAGACTAATCTTTAAAGACATTAAATAAATGAGAGTCTGCTTTGGGTGGTGGAGGGAGTCTGGGTGGTGGGGGTTGGGGAAGTGACTATGGGGGAGGGAAGAGTGACTAGCAGTGGGTTCTGCTACTGGGGCACAACTCTTAACAGACTGCCAACCAGAGGTTGTGTATTTTAAATGAGTGAATTTTATGGTATGTTAATTGCATTTCAATAAAGCTGTTAAAATGCATTAATGCATTTAATGATTTTACTCTTTGTTATTGAAACTATAAAATTTTTAAAAATAAGGAAGAGGGAAGAGGGTGAGTCCTCAGGCTCCCCTAGCCCTTCTCCCCCATCAGCCTGCATTTCAAGCCCAGGGGCTAGGGTGCTCGCGGGCAGCTGGGGGCAGAGACAGGCTCCTTCCTCTGCTCCTGGCTGCCATCCCCAGTGCCGGTTCCAGGATTTTACATTTCCATCTTCACAAAATGCCCCTCTGTGTGCTCAGCAAAACACTGAGTTGGGCCGAGTCCACAGGTCAACTCCTCTTTCCTTCAAGTCCTGCTGGGCACTTAGTACCATTCAAAAAAAAAGTACCGTGCCAAATAAATAAATAAATAACCATCCATCACGTTTACTGAGAGATGCTACCTCTGCAGATGAGGACACTGTGCCCAGATAGAACCGGGAGCTGGCCTCAATGACCGCCATCTTTTCATGGTCTTTGACCTTCCCTGTCGGCAGGACAGCCATTCCCCTGCTTCCTGCCCTCTCCGCCAGCCCCCCGGCTGCTGCCTCCTGCACAGGACTCATAATCATCTTCATGGGGAAGCAGAGGAGCCAACCAAGCAGGACCCGGAAACAGAGCATCCACAGGGCCCCGCCCCCCCACCTCCCGTTGGAGGGAGCACTTCTCCCCACCAGGGTCCTGTGCACTCACCGGCTGGCCTCCTGCAGCCATGGCCTGGGGAGGGGGGTGTCAAACTTACTGCCTCTGCTGCCTCACCTCATCCTCCCCACGAAGTCGCAGAAGCCAGGCTGCTGCCCGGACAGCTCCCTGACCAAATTCTCTAACCCACAGGCTTGCTGCCAGAGGCAGGGCCCTGTGACCCTCTCTGTACCCTCCTGCAAGTCTTTTGTCTTCCCCGCCTGGACAAAGGAGAGCAGGATGCCTCCCTGCTCCCCTCTCTCCTGTCTGGCCAGCGACATCCATAAGAAGTGATCACACCTGTCCCTGCCTCCCAGCCCTGCATCCGTAGAGCCTTCAGAGTCCAGTCCAAATGCACTCTCTGGACAGAGCCTCCCATTCTGATCGTTCTCACTTTCCGTGGCACCTGCCACCACCACGGGGTCTGGACAGGTCGGACCACTTCAAGTTCTCCCAATGTGACACTCCTTTGACCCAGAAGGCCACCTCACTCCCGACTTCTCTTCATCATTAGCCCTTTGGGGGCTGCTTCTCCCCACACAGTCACCTCCTCCTGAAAGTTCCCACCCTGTCGCCGTGGTGATGACTGCAGCTCTGGCCTGACTCCTTGAGGTGCTGTGTGAAGGGCAGAGACTCGGTGGCAGGAACAAGGGCTTCACTGGGCAGGTGAATGAGCAGAGGTGGGAAGGCCCCTTCACCTCCCTCCCTCTCGGGTTTTGACCTGTTCGCAAACATGCCGGACAAGGAGAGCTCGGGGGCAACAAAGCACGAACCCTTGAGCTTAACACTGAGCGAGCTCTCCTGAGAGCAGGCTGGCCCCAGGTGAGAAGCAGGGGGCCTTCAGGATGCCATCCCTCCACTGCCTCAACAGGCAGTTACGGAAGATCTGCCCTTTGGCCAGCTTTTTAGGCCAGGCCCCGAAAATGGAAGAACCCTACTCCCCAGAGCAGAGCCTGCTTCTGGCCTCAGGACTGCCCTCGAGTCCCCAGACTGAGTGCCTCTGCGGTGTTACTCGCAAACACTGCTTCCAGGGGTCAAAGCATCACTTTCAGAAAATTCCTGCTGATGCGAGCATGTCACTTACAAGGAAACACGCTTCAACTGACCTGTCCTATCCCATCAGCCCCAACTCATTGCTCCCCCAGAAGAGGGAGGGCAGGGAATGCCGCTCCAAATATGGCCTATATCATGCCCCAAAGCAGCCTTAGAGAGCAGTGGGCACGGGAGAGTTTTAAGAGTAGCCTGGAAAGAAATACCAGCTGCAAGCAGACCCCTGTGTCCTCCCCCCTGGTTACTGATGGAGTGGCCTGGGGCAGACGGACCACAGATCCAGGATTGCAAGAAGGCTCTTCCCCCTGAAGGGGCCCTGGGGGACTTCAGTCACTCCGTGAACACCCCTGTGGCTGCAGGCACCCATCACGGGCTCCGGGGGGAGCCACCCCTGTGCTGCTCCTATAAATCCCCCAATTTCTAATTTAAATGCCAGCCCACTGGCTCTGCCTGCTGCTGTGTGTCTTCTCCAGGAAAAGCGATTTCCCAGTGGCCGCTTTTAGAGCAGGAGTCTAATTCTTCATGTGGCTTTGTGTCCTGTCACATGGGGGTCACGGGGCAATCCCATTCTTTCTCATTCTGTGGCGTGTGTCTGAGCGGCAGTGGAGGGGAGGGACGTGGTCTGAGGCAGCTCCGCTGTTCCACAGGATGGTCCCTGAGGGACGCCGTGTCACTGGGGTGCAGCCAGCTCCGGGGGGACTCCCTCCCCCGCTCAGGCTCACAGCCAGTGGTGCTGCCAAAGGGTGCAGCAGGCCCCCAACCCCTGTTTTGTGGAGTTGGGTGTATGATGGTAGGCTCTCCCTACAGCAAAACACACCCTGTCAAGGCACACGAGGCCCGTGAGTTCTGACAAAGGCACCACCTTTCGGTTCACCCACTGCCTGCTCACGTCAGGCTGCACTGAAGCACTTACCTCAGCAGGGATGGGAGGGGGGAAGCTTTCCACCCTGGGGCTTTGTACTCCTCCTTAAAGAGGTGCTTGTCTTGCCCGCCCTGCTCCTCCCCACCCGTGTCCTCAGCCACCACAGAATTTCACCAAGTCCCGCTGGCAGGAGTGACACCCCTCTCAACACCAGCTGGACCGACCGGAAATCCGGGTTCTCCTCAGACCTGCCCCTCTGAGGAGCCCCGGGCACAGGGAAGCAAGGAGACCTAACAGAACGGCCCTCTTTCTGCATCGCCATCGCCGTTCCCTTCCCTGGATTCTGCTCGGGTCTTGCTCTGTGGCCCTTGGGCTGTGGTCCAAGCCTCTTCCAGCCTGCTCTGGGCCCAGGGGGCACTGGGCCTTGCCCACAGCCCTTCTGCCCCCCACCCCCACCCCCACCCTCAGAGCACAGTCCTGTTCCTCTCCACCCCTACTGGCCAGTACGGAGAACGCTTCCTCCTCTCCTGAGACCTGACAGACGGCAGGCGCATGACACATTCGGGGATGTAACACACATTCGGATGGCAGGGGCAGAATTCAGGCAAATGCAGTCTTCAGCTGAAATCAACTAATTTTTAAGAATCTGACCCAGTCAGAAGGCTCCACAGAACATGAAGGCAGAGATCATCTACCAAGAGAGTTTCCATTAGCTTCTCAAAGTAAAACAGATTCCGCAGGGAGGCCGCAGGTGGTTTGCACTCGGTAAGGAGACGGCACTGGAAATATGCAAGGCTGCAAAGTGTAGGGGTCTGGGCTGTTGAACACGGCTTGCAGCCTGGGCCTCCTGGTGACCACTCTGCTTTTCTGCTAAGGATCTCCCACCACCCTGGGAATCACCGGCTCACCAGGCCCATAGGACTCCAGTTTCCCCTTACTGGCTTAGCTCCCAGCCTTGTGGACAGAGGTCTAAGGTTTCTGCACCTGTGTTCCTATCACCCTGACTTGACCTTCTTGGAACCTGTTCCCTTGGGTAGTGGCACCTTTCAGATCCTCAAACCATAAGCCAGAGCAAACCCACCTCTATCGGTCTTTGTCTGCTAACCGAAGATAAATCACTGGAAATCAATTAGGCAGCTGCTTGATCCAGAGAATCTGTCATCCTGAAGCCTTAGGCGTTTTTCTAGGTGTGTGTACCCAGCAAAGGAGAGACCATGCCCCAGGGCTTTACGTCAGAGCTGTGCATCAAGAATTGCTGGGTAGAGCCACGCAAGGTAAACCACCCACTTCAAGGGTCTTCGCAGAGCCCATGGGTCTTAACCTTCACCCCGGGAGGGCCCTGAAGAGCTGGAGTCCTGGAGCCAGGGCCTGGGGTGGACACAAGGACACGGTGGTGCCTTCGGGGTTGGGGTGTGGGGCAGGAGGAGAAGGTTATGAACAGGAGCACACACCACACTGGAGGAGGGGAGGAGGGTCCCGCTGAGCTTGAAGTGGGAGGGTCCCACTGAGCTGTTGGCAGTGGACACTAAACCCAAGTGAGTGAATGGTGAACAAAGGGCTGGGGGAGGGGAGGAATGACACTTAAGAGTTGGCGCCATGACTTTGGTCATCGAGCCAGTGGCACTCCACACAGGAACAAGTGTCCTATCAGCTTCAGCGCTACCTCCCAAGCTGAGCAGGCCCAGGCACACACCTTACACACTGAGGAATCAGCCCTGCCCAGAGCTGACGTGGGGCAAAGCCCACAGCTCAGAAGAAATGCTGCAAACCATTAGGAGTGAAGATGTGTGAGCTGTGGACTTTGGCATATCTCCCTCCATCTTCCACAATTCCATCAACTACTCCTTTTCATTGTCAGAGACAATGACACTGGGAGCACCCTCCCGGAAGGGGGCTATCTGCCTCCTCTAAACCATCCAGCCATGCCCAATCCTTCACAGGCAAGATGTGGGAGGCCAGGGAGTAAAGGGAACCAGGCATTTTCCTTGCTATCCAAGAATTGTGTGTTTCTACACATTTGGATGAGAGTTTCCACTGCTCGAGGAACGTTACCCTTTTATCAGCACCCATTGAACTGGGTGAAATTCTGAAGATCATCAGATCCAAACCTTCTAATCCACAAAGCAGGAAACCAAAGGCCAAAGCAGTTAGGTGATCAATAAGACCCAGATTCTTGGTGCACCTAGGTGGCTAAGTTAGTTAAATGTCTGCCTTTGGCTCAGATCATGGTCTTGGGGTCCTAGGATCAAGCCCTGCATTGAGCTCCCTGCTTAATAGGGAGCCTGCTTCTCCCTGTGCCCCTCTGCCCCTGCCCAAGCTCCCATACATACAATACATACACACATATGTACATAAATTAAAAATAAAATAAAACCCAGATCCTCCTAAACCACATTTTCAAGGCTGCCTGTCTTTGCCCTTGCTGGCCACTCACGACATTGCTGTCCTACCAAGTAAAAGCCACGAAAAGCTGGATGGGGGACCTATGGACCTCACCTGCCACTAAGCTTGCAGCTCCATCACTCATAATGCATCTGGCCTGACAAACATGCCCCTGGGCTCTTGGCCTTCACTCTCAGAGGATGTCTGGTCTGTCTAGATGTGAGGGTCCTTCTCTCAGTGCCTAGAATATCAGGGGCACCAAATCCATACCACCATTCTATGGTGCCAAACCATACCATCCAGTCTCTGCTAAGAGAGGTACACATTCACCTACACAGTTAGCTTCTAACGTGTAGAGTGGACATCAAGGCTTCTCTCACCACCTTACAGGTGGGCTAAGTGCCCATGAAATCCCCACTCTGAGACCTCACACACTCCCTGCAGCACAGAGTGTGGGCTCTGGCAACCCCCACCCCCACCCACCTCCGGCATCAAACTAACACAATGAGCATGTCATCAGTCTTACCTTACACTCTTCATCCAGCAGATCCAAGATGCCCAGCTTGGCTTCTATGAGGTCAATACAAGGTTGGTTATCATAAAAGTCAATCAAAGTCCAAGGGATCTGCTCCTTCATATACTCTTCTTGCTCTAGTTTGAATACATGCTAGGGTAGGTAAAAGGTCAAGGTTAGTGAGCTGCAGGCACATCCCAACATTCATCTACCCTGAGCTTCAACCACGTGAGCTTGGAGTCCCAGAGAAGGGGGCATGGATGTATACCCATCAGAAAAGGTTTGAGCACTAAGTCACAGTCATGACTGCAGAAAAGGAGCTCAGTTGGGTGATCCCCATTCCCACATGAACCCTTCTCTAGAATATTCTAGTAATCAACTGGCTTGCAATCCAGCAAATACCCCAGAAGCCTAGAATCAGGAGGTGGGGGAGTCAAAACCAAGGGGAGGATCATTTACCTTCTCAACCCATTCTCCTGAGCAGCAGGGAATGCCTTCCCAAAGCTGGGGCACCCCCTACCCAAGACACTAAGAGAAGGCTGGGGCAGAGCTAGAGCCCACTGGCCCTGGATGGAAGAGAAGTGCCCCAGGCTGCTGCTCCCACGGCGAGAGGTCCCCCCACCCGACACCCCGGGTCCAGGAGCCGAGCCTACCGAGTTGAACTGCTGCTGCAACTTCTCGTTTGCATAGTTGATACAGAACTGCTCAAAGCTGTTGACCTCAAATGTCTCAAACCTGCAGAATGGAAAGGGAGGACAAAGGGGCATTCGTCTTACCCAAGGAATCACTGGGACTTCCAATAGGCTACTCTCATCTCCTTTCTCCCCCCATCCAGCTCCATCCTCAACTCTAGCACAGAAGTCCCTCACAAGCCTGGGAGGGGGGCTTTCCAATTCACACAACAGCCCCTCACGGGCTGGCAGGGGCCCCCACCGAACACAAATAAATCGCAATTTAACCAATCCCCTATTAGGCAACGTTTTGTTTCTTTTCCTGATTTTTAGCTGCTATCAATGCTGGGGCAAATGTTGTATATGCATCTTTCATGGTTCTTTCTGTAGGATGCAACCATCTTAGCAGAATCACCGTGTCGGAATATGGTTTCTTTTTTTTTTTTTTTAATTATTTTTAAAGATTTTATTTGAGAGAGAGAGAGAGAGAGAGAGAGAGAGAAGAATATGGTTTCTTAAAAGGTAGAAGGAAATTAACTTCCAGAAAGGTGGAACCAACTCATGCTGTCACCCCTCAACCACCCCAGCCTCCCATGCATCCAACTGTCTGGCTGTCCTAGTACTGATTAAAGTTTTTTTTTTTTAATTCATTTCCATGAAGTTCAAGTTTACACACGATTCAAAGACAATCAGATGTGCAGATTAAAACTAGCAGGAGGGTGGAGAACAGCTGATTTGGGGGAAGCTGTGCAAGACCAGAGGCAGGAAGTCAGTAAGGCAATTATTACTGCAGTAATGATCCCAAAAGACCAATCGGGGCATGACTTAAGCTGGTAGTGACCGAGTAATGATAAAGAATCAAAAGACACTAAGGGAGAGACAAATGAAAGGGCTTCAAGTGACCAATGGGGCACGGAGGCAAGATTCACCCCCACAACCAAACGGACATGGTAAAGCTCGCCAGGCCAGAACGGTCTAGCAGAATCAGCAGCATTAGCTACAAATGAGTGGGGCCATCTTGCACACTGGGTAGCGTCATCGGGCTTAGGCAGTGGCGGGGCAGAAATGTAGGAGGAAGAGGAGCCGTTTTCTCATTCACACCACTGGCTGAGTGAGCGCTCGGCCCCAAATGCTCCAGGAGCTCCTCCTCACTCCATGCCCACAAGGACTCCATGCTACAAGTGGAAGAAATGAAGGCAGGGGAGATGAAATCATCTGGTCCAAATCAGAGTCCGCATGCAGAAGAGCCAGTATGTGAACCCAGGTAGTGATTTCTGAGGCCCCATTCTTAGTTTAAGAAAAGTTTCACTAAGAAAAGGAGGGAAAGACTGGGGAAGGGCAGTGGACAAGGTACTCCCAGAACAGGAGTGGGAGTTATCACAAGGGACATGGGGTGGGGGGTGCACAGGCTTCAGCCTTCCCATAACCTTACACTTTTACCCCCTCATTCTTCAGTATACACAAGTTTCTTAATCTTATATAAAATTATGCCACCCTTCCCCAATGGACTGTACTCCCTAATTACCACTCCCAATTAGAAATGTCAGGGTTGTAGGCTGGTGGTATTGGAGAGGCAGCACCTAAGAGAGAATAAATCCATCAGACAGCCAACAGGGCCACATCGGGGCCCAGAAAACATCAGGCTTCTCGCATCCACCTTCCCCACCCAAAATATAAAACATGGAGAAGTGGAAAGTCCTTCTGAGATCAAAGGAGTCAACTGTTTGGAGACAACCATATTAAAATACAGCCTTCGGTCATGCCCACATAGGAGAAATAATTGTAAGTTAATCAAAGAAGACCAAGGATGGGAGTTGCACTCCCGGCCGTGTGGGGGTGAAGGGGTTCCAGTTCTCCTGCTGCCCTGGGGCCCCTCAGTCCAGGGGATGGCCCTAGACATGGAGTTCTGTCACTTAGAACCTCATTTCCTCCCCCGTCGCAACCGTACCCCAAGACAGGCTGCTGACACTGTCAACCCCCCAGAGGAAACTTAATTAATAAAACCTACACGGAAGATAAAGGAGCCGCCCTAGCAAATGGCCAGAAAATAGCGATCGGGTGTACATGCAGGGCTAACTGAGCTCCACAGAGAAAGGATTTAAGTATCTCCCACTTGTCATTTGTTAAAGGTTTATGTTGGTAGCACTCCATCAAGAAGATTCTCATTAATTTGAGATGGCCTAAAATTAGCTCATAATTCCCCTATTTCTAAGATATGATCTGGTAACAATTCCTCTGCCATCTAGTGTAATTACTGTAATGCCTGCTGTAAGGCCAGAGATGAATGCGGGGTCTGGGTAGCTTGGAAAACGTCTAAGAAAACTGACCTCAGAAAGCCTCAGCCAGGGAGACAGGGCCACTTCTCTACAATAGGAGTCTATCTGTAGCAATTCTTCCCATCAACAGAGATGATTTTTTAAAATAAACACAATGGATCAATTTATAGTTCACAGCATTAAACTGTCACAAAGAAATTTATATCCTAGAGGGAATTGGATTTCTCCTGTATAATCAATGTTGAGAATAGTTAGACCAGAATCCTTGGGTGGGAGGAAGGTCAGAATGCAGAATAAGACTTGATGCTGAGACCCAAGGTCTGAATTCATGGTGGTACAACCATCCCCCCACCTTCACTAGCCTCCTCTTCCTGAAACGTAGAAGAGCACAGAATTTCCTTCTGGTTCTGCTCCAATTTCAGGGTGTGGTAAGGGCCGCAGAGGTCTCTAAAAATAAGGTAGTGTCTGCTGGAAAGTGAAACCACAATGAAAGGACATCCACCAAGCCCTCTGAGTTCATTACTAACCTCCACAAGCCCCTTGGTTCAGAGCAGAGGCCAGGCAGGGCTTTCAAGGCCGGGGAAGACTTCTTCCCCTGGAACGTGGCTCAAACGAACCCAACTTCTTATCTCAGTCTTCTTTCTTTTTACCAAGATCTCGCTCTAGCCTTCTAACAAAGGTTAAAGGAAAAAATATGCATTGTCGGTTGGATATAGAGAGAGGGCTGTCAGGGAATGGTTATTAAAAGTTAGACAAGTCCCCTCAAGGTCTCTTTTCCTCCTGAACCCCAGGAAACCTCACAAGGGCACCCTGTGGTCTGTTCACGACGCCAACTCCTCTGATCTCTTTACTCAACCATCTTGGGATGCTGGCTGTACCCTAGAACACCAGGACTTGAATTCTGTTCCTGTGCTTCTCTGGGCCTACATGTCCCCACACAGGATTTGGCCTTCAGGGAAGGCGCAGTACTAGGCACTGCTCACATCCCAAGGCCAAGAACAGTTATTCTTCTGGAGGACCTAAGTCCCAAGTCCACTTACTTCGCAGTGTGCTCCAATTCCCTGCTCCTCTATGTGCAAGGAACCTCAGTGTGGGACAGAAAAATGCCCACTGTATGGAAACCCTCTCCCAGCCCATCAGTCAACTGCCTCAAGGATTGCAAGGTCTGCAAAAGAGCTCTCAGGAAGACCACAGGAATCTAGTTATACACAGCCTTCCAAGAGATTTGATGCATTTATAGGACTTGAATGGCGGGTGAACTCAGAGGGGTGACAGCAAGGTCAGAGAGAACTGTGACTTTATCTGAACCTTACGAATATGAATGTGTGTCTGCCTCTAGGCACAAGCCCAAGAGCTGTGTAAGAGAAATTCTGGAAGGTTGAGATGGACTTTAGAGCAATCTCAGTTACAAGGTTCTCCTGGGAGACTCAAAGATTCCAAGGCAAACCCAATGGCTTCAGGGTTCTGTTAGATCTGACAATACTGGGGCCAGCCATGCATGTTTACCCTGAGGATGACATGCCCAGGGATTTCCTGAGCTGACCACGTCTGGTCCACTGTTTATAGGCTTGAAGGAAAAGGCCACTGGCTTTTCCCCCTCCATTCACCATGAACCCTTTTCATCAAAGAGGAGCTAGGTAGTCTTCTCTGAATAAATTGGAACTGTAAGACCAACTCCAAGAAAATAAAACATCCGTTAAAATGAAGGCAAACATTGGACCTAAGAAGTTTACTTTAAATAGATCATTAAAGGCAACTTATGTTGGAAGTATTTGCAAATTATATTTCTGATACGGAGTTAATATCCAGAATATACAAAGAGCTCTTACAACTCAACAACAAAAACCAAATAACTCAAAAAATAGGTGAAGGCCTTGAACATTTTTCCAAAGACAATATATGAAATATGACCAACATCACTAAATATTAGAGAAATGCAAATCAAAACCACGAGGAGAGATTACTTCATACCTATCAGGAGAGCTATGACCAAAAACCTCAAAATAACAATCGTCGTCAAGGATGTGGAGAAACCAAAACCCTTGTGTGCTATTGACAGGAATGCAAAATAGTATGGTCACTATGGAAAACAATCTGTAGGTTCTTCAAAAAATTAAAAATAGAATTGTCATATGATCCAGCAACCCCACTTCAGGGCATATGTTGAAAAGAATTAGAAGAGATACTTGCGCACCCTCGTTCCCTGAAGCATTGTTCCCAACAGCCCATGGCTAAAAGAAGCCAGAACATCCATCAGCAGAAGAGTGGGTAAACAAAAGGTGGTGTGTACACACACTAGAGCGTTACTCAGCTTTAAGAAAGGAGATTCTGTCACGGGCTGCAACATGGGGGTCTTAAGGACACTGAGCTAACTCACAGAAGCCAGTCACATAAAGACAAATGTTGTACGATTCCCCTTACATAGGCATCCAACATAGCCCTAAGTCACAGAAACAGTGTAGAGTGGTGGTTTCCAGGGAAAAATGGGAGCTGCTCAATGGGTGTAAAGTTTTAGGCTTCCACCATGAAAGTGCTCCAGAGTTCTGTTGTATAACAATGTGAGTATACCTACCACCACTAAACCGTACATTTAAAAATGGTTAAGATGGCAGGGGCCGGGAGGTGGGTGTACCTGGGTGGCTTAGCCGGTTAAGCGTCTGTCTGCCTTTGGCTCAGGTCATGATCTCAGGGTCTTTGGGGTGGAGCCCCGCGTCAGGCCCCCTGCTCAGCGGCAAGTTTGTTTCTCCCTCTCCCTCTGCCCCTGCTCCCATGCACATTCTCTCTCAAACAAATAAAATCTTAAAAAAAAAAAAAAATGGTTAAGATGCTAAGTTTTATGTTAGGTGCTTTTCGAGCTACAGTTTTAAAAAATTATTTTAAAAAACTGGTATTATTAAAAAGCACTGAGTAGAGATGGGTGCTAGTTTAAAGTCAGGAAATATCACAAGAAATAGAAAATAATGTGAGAGCTGAGGACCGAAAATCCCAGCAAGCATAAAAAATGACTTCTCGAACACTGAAAAGAAATAAAATACAATTAAAAAAAAAAAGAAAGAAAGAAAATCCCAGCAAACCCACTTCCTTCCTCCTGGGTCCTGCCTGCTCCTCTCCACTGGCCCCCCCCACCCCTGCACCCTCTCTTCCACTGTCCCTCTGCATGACGCACACCTCTCCTCCTCCCTCCACAGGTCTCCTAGTACAACTGTCCATGTCAAGAACGGGCCAGCCCCTGGATGCATGGGGGTGGCTCAGTGGGTTAAGCCTCTGCCTTCGGCTCAGGTCATGATCCCAGGGTCCTGGGATCGAGCTCCACATCGGGCTCTCTGCTCAGCGGGGAGCCTGCTTCCCCTTCCTCTCTGACTTGTGATCTCTGTCAAATAAATAAATAAATAAAATCTTAAAAAAAAAAGAAAGAAAAGAGCAGGCTGGCCGCAGCCAAAGCCCCTGCCACCCTGGCATGTCGAAGGCTCAAATCAAAGACAAATAACTAACTGCCTTTTTCCCAAATTGAAAATTGAAGCCATCCATTTCTTTTTGCCGTGAGGAGGGGAGAGGAATGAAGGATTACAGTTACAATTCCTCGAGCCTGGAGAGGCAGGCGCTGGTTAATGTAACATGAAAAGGAAAGCCCGGCCACAAGCTGCCTGGCTCTGTCCTATTCATTTCCATCCCCTGTTTGGTAAGAAACACCCGCAGGCAGGGAGGCCGCCACGTCACGGACCCTCACTGAAGGGACAAGCTGGGCTCGGGTTGGCTAAACTGCTGCATGGGAACTGCTTGCTTTGCACTTTTCGGAGCTGAGGCAGGGGAGCAAGCTGGGGGTGGGGGGGAGCCATCCCTCTTGCCAGGGCACTGGGGGCCTGGGGAACCTGGGGACCTGGCCTCTGAGCAGCGGCTCCCCACCGTTGTGCCCTTTATGTCGGGGTTCACAGCCTTTCCTACCATCCAGACCACCAGTCAGAACACCGTGTTAGTGGCAGGGTGCCTACATATGATGCTGGTCATTGCACTGTTTTCTTACCTACAAAGAAAGGAGTATTTGCTCTGGCAGCGGATTCTGTAGTAACATTTTAAACATTTACGGAAAATTCTGGAGCAGCTCACCCACCCTACAGAACACTTTTCTGTTGTTTCCAGAAGGAGCTTGACTGGTGAGCCAATAACTCCCTGAACAGGGGCTATAGTTCATCTGGGGACAGTTACCCCACTAATTACTAATTAGTGTCTCCCTGTCGGGGAGGGGGTGGCAATCCCACTCTCATTGGCTAGCTTCGCACATTTCTAACCTGATTAAGAGGGAGATAATTCCTTATTCCTTTCTTCTTAACGAACGGGGCTTAATATATTCAGAAGCACATCCCCACCATCCTTCGCATTCTTTCTCGCTTCCACATGCCGCCATTTTTGCTCACCAATGACAAGAAAGAAGATAATCAAAGACTTTAGGTCATCCCAAGGGCATCTTCTACATGCACCATGTCTCCCCCCGCCTAGGGCTGAGACACAATGAGACCATGGAGAGATGCTCTCTCCCTCTCCAGCGTTTGGTGGTCAGGGATTTGGATAGAAAACTCAAAAAATAAAAAAAATCATGCTGGACTTTTCTGAAGTCATGGAGGATGATTGTCCTTAGAATCACTTCCCCTAGGTACATTAGGAACGAAGCATAAAGACAGGAATCAGTTTGGCGGTTGGGGGGGGGGTGTTGGAGAAGACGACAGGTGGAAAAGTGTCAGGTGTGACGTCCGACCCAGAGAACGGGGGGACGGCCACATTAAAAAAAAAAAGATCCAGCGGCTTTCTGTAAGATATCTGAAAGTCCATCGAAAAGGAGACAGATATCAGGATTGCAAAAGGGAGAGGACAGTAAACAGCTCCATTCAAGGTCAGCCCAGACTCCCATCCATCACTGTCATTTCCTTCCAGACAAAGAAATGATGTCTCCGACCAGACAGAGCAGACACAGTACCACCAGTCCAAGTGATCTGCTTGCTGGTGGTGAAGTTTTTGGTTCTAACCTCCTAAGAGTTCATTACATGCCTTCTGGTCAGAGAAGAGAGCCTTGGCCAGCGCAAACTCTTAACAGCAATTTCTCGGCAGACTCGCACTGCTGAGGAGCATGCTTACGGACATTCAGGGAAAGTGTCTAAGTGCTTTCTTGGCAACAGATGGCCCAGACAGCCAGCCAGCTCGCTAACTGTGAGCCTGCCCTAGCTCTAACTTGCCATCTCGCGCTTTGCCTCGAGGGTACAAATGCACCATTCCAAGGAGCATGTGTCCGTGTCCGCCATTGGACCTCTGCGAGAGGAGGGTGCCTCACTGTGCCAACAGGACCGCTTTGCAGCACAGTGTGGAAAACGAAGTGAGCTCCTAAGAACAAGGATTTTAAAAAGAAAACAAGACGGCACAGCATGTCTGAAGGAAGCACGAAGAGTAGGAAACTTCTTAAGTACCTGGCCCGTGGCCCTACCGTGGAACGCCAAGGAAGCCAGGGCCACTCTGTGCCCACTCCTGACGCATGGGTCAGAAGACTGAGTTCTCGGGACCCCCACCTCATCACAGGCTCGATCTCCTCAAACCACAGACAAGCCTTCCCTGAAATCAATTTCTCCCCTCTGGGCAGTCACAGGACCTGAGAAGAACAGACTCAATGATGAAAAAAGTAAACAGCAAATAGAAGCACAAAATCCAGCTTGTCCGAGCCCGGTGGCGTCGCCAGACCCAGCAGCATGACAGGCCAGCATGGAGCAAAGCCTCTCACTGCGGATGCCGGGGAGGGAGGGAAGGCTGTGGTGCCACGAAGACAGCAGGGGACCATGACAGTAGTGAGCAGCGGTAGTACACAAGTCACAATGTTTTGTTTTGCCTTTTTAATGTTCAGTTAGCCAACATAGAGTGTCCATCATTAGTTTTTGATGTAGTGTTCAACAATTCCTTATTTGAAGTCACGATGTTTTCCCATGCTAGTCACAACACTGAGCCTACCTTTTTGTCTCCCCGATCAAAAACACAGTAAATTAGATTTTTACCTAGGTAAAGTCAGGGAATCGGGTCAAATGCTGTGGCCTGGGCTTCTCTGGGTCTTACTTCAGAAGGGAGCATGAAAGGTCAGATTTTCAGGGGAACCCAATTTCCTGAAAATACTCATGGGGAAGAGAATAATGGAATTACTGACAGCAAGGAGGCAGGCTCCCAGGGTAGGAAATGCTCCATGCGCTCCACAGAGAAATGGGAGGGGCTGAGCCCAAAGCAGGCACTCAGTGGCCAGGAGAAATGGTCTGGACCCAGCCACTCAGATGAAATCCTGAACAGCCTGGAGAGGACGCATCCGCCTTCTTCGGGCTCTTGGCGATGCCCCACTGTCGTCTCACCCGCTAGGAGCCTTCCCTGCCACACTTCGCTTTTTCCCAACATCATGACCGTGCTCCCGGGTCCCAAAGCTGCTGCCCCCACCTCCTGTATTTTACTCCCTCCCTTTAAAAGATCCAGTTCAAACCCCACCTTCCACATAAAGCTTTCCCTGACGGTGCCAACGAGCATGCCCTCTCCTGCCTTGACACTCATCCCACACTGAGTGTCCAAACCTTCAAATGGACTCTTCTAGAATTTCTTCGGTTGTCTCTTGTATTATGTGGCTCATGTATGTGCATTAGTTCCTCAGCACGAGGCCTTTGTGATGCCAGAAATCAAGTCTCCTCCTTCCATGTGCTCCACACCCTGCAACACTGTTCGATCAGAAGCCCGACCGTGAACAAGTACAGCAGAGCTCTAACGAGGACAGCCAATCTTCACATGGGGACGTGGCCACTTCTAGGAGGTTCCCTTTGCTCTAGTCTCAACAGAAGTCCATCAGCCCACTAAGCAGTTGTTTCCACCAGAGCAGCCCTGTTCTTACAACTCTACACTTCCAGGGGTCTGAACTTCTATTTTAAGACAGAAGCCATAACCTTCCGTAATATGAACACCCAGGAGGATTCAATCTATTATTAGCTTAAAGAAGGCAAGACGTTGATCATAAAAGATGTGCAAAGGAGGTTGCAGATCAGGATGCAGAACTTCAAAGAACTCTAGAAGGATCTGGAAAGGACCTCAGAGAGACTGTGGCTCAATGCTTTCCCTCCAGCTAGGGAAACAAAGGACCAGAAGGAGGCTGTGAGGTGGGGAGCGAGCTGGGGCCAGCCGTGAGTCACCACCCCTGTCTTCTGACGCCGAGTCAGGGAGATTTTCCGCTGAGCCATGTTGCCTCTCCCTGCAGAAGACGCGGTTATAAATAACAGTCCTTGCCGTTAGGCTAGAATTCTGAAAGGAAGAGAAGCCTCAAGAATGACCGCACACAAGTCTTACAGTGCTGGGCAAAATTATGGTATTATAATAACCATCTTGATGGGGAACACAGTGAATGAGGTCAGATGGTAGATTTGAATAAAACAGCTGAGACACAAAGCCTGAAATTGCGTTCAGAGCAGCTTCCCGTCCAGTTCCGGGAAGACCCTTCGCTCGCCAGGCCTGTTTCCCAGTTGTGAAGACGGATGTGTACAGGGCTTCTCCATGCAGGAGCTACTGGGGTACTGAAAGGGGCCACTCTTCCTTGGAACTGCCTTCCATATTGTCAGACACCTAGCATCCCAAATCTTAGGCCACTAGGTGTCAGTAGAGACCCCAGTCGCTGTGACAACAGAAAATGCTCCCATGTGTCACACTGCCTGGATGAGAACTGGGAAGCAAGGTCCCCTGCCAACTCTGAGATGCTAGCAGGAAGACACAATCAGGGCACCTGGCTGGCTCAGTCAGTTAAGTGTCTGCCTTCGGCTCAGGTCGTGATCCTAGGGTCCTGGGATCGAGCCCCACATCGGGCTCCCTGCTCTGCGGGGTCCCTGCTATTCCCTCTCCCTATCACCACTTGCGTTTCTTTTTTGCTCTCCCTTTAAATGTTTTGCTTGTTTGCTTGTTTAAAAAAAGGACGACACAGCCATCAGGCGGCGGGAGAGGAGGCCAGGAGCAGGCCTACCCGTAGATGTCCAGGACGCCAATGAAGGCGTGCTGCTTGAGGGCGGTGCACAGCGCCTTGTTGACGTGCTCCACAATCCAGCCGAAGAGCTGTGCGTAGATGT
Source organism: Mustela putorius furo (assembly GCF_011764305.1). Classification (NCBI taxonomy): domain Eukaryota; kingdom Metazoa; phylum Chordata; class Mammalia; order Carnivora; family Mustelidae; genus Mustela; species Mustela putorius. Next base: position 42,727,220 of record NW_025422010.1, read on the forward strand.
GCTTGGCCAGGGCGCTGCGTGCGTTGGCCACCTGCTGTGGGGACATGGTCTTCACGTAGGTCTCAGAGGTGGTGACCAGCTTGCGGTGGCAGAGCCAGTGCACCATCTGGCTGTGCTCCACCCCCAGCAGCCGGCAGAAGTCGTTCAGGTGTGCATCCTGGGGCTGGAAGAGACGCGGAGGAGGGATTCAGGAGGGAGCAGAGGGCAAGCCTGCCACTGTACCCTGCCCGCCACCACCCGGAGCCAAAATGAGCCCCTCCCCCAGCACCGCAGACCCACAACGCCCCTCACCACCCCTTGCCGCAGCACCAGCAGGCTCGCGCACTCCCACACCACTAAGCAGAGGGACAAGCAGGCCCCCAAGCGTGTTGGTGCAGCTGATTGTTACACTGAAGGATGTAAGCTTTGCAAAACAAAAGCTTTCTCAACTTTTCCTCTGCTCTCCTCCATGGCCAGCCGGCTGCCAAGTCACAGCCTAGAGAGAATTTCTTGAGTGAAGGGAGCAGAATGAGAGCTGATAGCTTAGGGACGGATAAATCCATTAGGAATAAGGAGCCAGAAGGCAGCAGGAACCATACAAAGCAGCAGATGCAGAATCACGGTAAATGTACGGTTTCCATCTGCAGAGTCCCGCATGCAGAGCTGAGCCCACAGCCTGGAAAGACGTCCTCACGGGCAAGCATTACCCGATCCTCGGGGCAAGCTGCACCCGATCCGACAGCTGAATGTTCTAGAACGAACACAGAGCTGAGCCAATGGGACATGCTTCCCCACATTAACACTGCAGTGCTCTGAGCAGACTTTCCTGCACCTTAGCCTCAGGGATAGTAAGTAACACACACTTGGTGTTCTACTCTTAGAGCCCTTGCTGCCTGGGGAAAGAACCCACTGATGTGGAAAGTGAGGACAAATAGCAAGAACAGAGAACAAACTTTGACTGGAGAAGAGCCACTTGGAACATTGCAACTTGTAATACCACCCTTTTAGAGCTGGAGAGAAAACCAGGAATTCCACCTCCTGAAAACCCTTCTCTAGAGAGATAAGCAGCACCTTCCGCCCAACATACCCAGCTGCCTCTAATCTCGACCCTCATTTACCCAAAGTACCCATCATACCACCTGGCCTTGCGGTCCCCGGTAAGCACGTCCCCCGCAGGTCTTGTCTTCACTTCACCCCCATGTGTAAGTCACATACTCCTTGCTCTGCACTCAGAGCACCCCAACCCCCCCCCCATTCTTTGCTCTCTCATCTAAATGCCCTCCCCCCACCCGGAAAGCGGATAACCAAACCATGAGCTTGCCAGATTGCTTATTAAGTCTCAAGCAGAAAGGGAATCCTTCAGAACACGATGTTGCCACCTTCTATAATGGCCATAAATTGCCTTTGCCTGTGGGACTCATTTTCTGACGAGGCTGCTGTGGAGGATCTAAATGAGAGTTTGAGCGTTCAATGAAAATTAACGCAAATAACTGTACCATTTCCTCCTTAACACCACTTCCCCAGGCCAGCTTTTTTTTCCTTCTACAGATATTTAAAATCCATCTACCGAAAGCAAACACAATTACAAAATAATAGAAAGTCAGAGTAGGAAAGAACCTCCCAGTAAGGCCAGTGTTCTTCCAAATACGGTCTGTGGAGCAACAGCGACAAAGCACTTTAATGGGCTTTACCTAACAACAGGGGCCCAGGGATGCCACCAGGTTAGACACAGCTGAAATGGTGTATTAACGGACCCTGAGAGCCCCAGGAGACATATTTTATGCAGCATTTCCTGAACTTAATTGACCAAAGAACCCCTAGCTTCTTAAGAAATTGCCTAGGGCTAAGGTTCCCAGGATAATTCCTTGGGAATCATCATTCTAACCTAATCCCTCTCATTTTTCAGGTAAAGAGAATGGGGGGTGGGGAGGTAGCCCTGACTGTGGCCCAGAGCTCCTGATCCAGCTGGGAAAGAGAGTCGGCTTGGACTGGGTGGGGAGGACGAGGCCCTCCATCTTTGCACACAGCAGGCGGGGCTGCCATGGCTCCTTGTCCTGATGGACAGCATTTCTCTTGGTGGCAGCCTGCCTGCACCTGCCCACCTCCCCCTACCATACACCCCTCCCAAGAAAGCCACCCGCAGTGCTGTTAAATGCCTGGGGACTGCCTGGCAGGCAACAGGTTCGGAGGTGGTAAGAGTCCAACTTCTCAATCCGACCTACTTCCAAGGTGTTCTTAATTGCTTGGCATGGCATTACCACTGGATTCCCTGACCTGTAGATGGCCTCCCAGCAGCCGACAGGGCGGTTCGAAGCCTGCCGCCTGGAGCTCTGCCCGCCCCCCCAACCCAGCACCTCCCCGGGGAACGCAGAGGAGACAGAAGCCCATGTCCGGGCACTGTTTGATGCTCGCCTCAGGACAGGCTCCTGGCTGTGCGGTGGCATGGGGCTTGTCCCTCTGTTACCCCCTTCTGACTGTTGATGAAAGGTGCTAACTGCGACTGACTGAACATCACGTAATTACATTAGGCTTAATTAAATGATGCTAAATCCATTAAAAACGGCCAGCATCATAGGTAGATTAGGTTTTGTGGGCCCATATTGCCAAACTCAAGAAACAAATTGCCTCTGGTGCCCAAGTAATTGCACTCTGTTGCCTCTCCAAGGTAACTCTGGCAGTCGCAAACACAGCTTAACGCTTTAATTAAAAATCAAAACTCCAGAGCAGAAGGCATCCTGCGTCTGGACAGACAGCCTTTCCAGCAGAAGGTCCACCCTCTGCACCAGAGGAATAAACCAAAATCCATCCGAGAGAGACTTTCACCAGCAACCGCTTCATGAAGACTTCCTGCGCACACCATGCGCCCAGCTCTGGGCTTGGCACCTGCTGGGGGACCCTGGCCGGGAAAGGTGGCCCAGCTCCAGGATGGCAGTGGTTCGGGGCAAACGGCACTGGCTGGGGCCCGACATGACCATTAATAGTCATTAAGGTCTTTCTGGGCCTTAGTTTTCCCCACCCTGTGAAGTAACAGGGATGTCCACAAGGTCCACTCTGCCGCCAACAAACTGCTGGGGATGAGTCAAGAGCGACGGGGTGCCCCGGGCTCCTGTCATATCGGGGTCATATCAGCCCCCACTCCACAGATGAGGAAGCAGACTTAGAGAGGTTAGCTATCAGGAAGCAGCAGAACCAGGATTTAACCCTTGCTGTCCTGACTCACAATGAGTTCTCTGCACAGCCTCTCATGGGAGAACAACGTGAGGTCAGCCTAAGCGAAGTTCCTGTGCTCAAAGCCCTGACTTCCTGGGGTGTCTGGGTGGATGGGGCCCTGCATCGAGCTCCCTGCTTGCAAGGAGTCTGACTTTCCCTTTCCCCCTGCCCTCCCTTCCACCCATGTACTTGTGCACTCTCTCTCAGGTATATAAAATCTTTAAGAAACAAACAAAAAAACCCCTGACTTCCTGTTATTGAGAGACGGGGCCTGCTGCCCCATTTGGTAACAAAAACTTTACCTGTCAGCTTCCTCCATCTTCTCCCTAAAGCACTACCCGTGCCCTCTGTCCAGTCTTCTCCAATTTGTGTCTTGGTATTCACCTTCATATAGTCTTTCCAGAAACACTGGTGGGTGCTAGTGTCTGTCAGGGTTGGAAGGTCCCCCTGCCAGACCGGGTACGGCCTCCTACACCAGACACACCCTAGAGTTTAGTGGCAAAACTAGTGCTGAGCAAAAATCCACTCATCAGGCACCTACCAGGGGCTGGGCACCGACCGTCCCAGCTCCTGGGTTACAATAATTCACCAACAGTAGCTGCCTTCGTAGATTGTGATGTTTCATGAGGGGAGAGATGTGCAATCCCCCCCCCCATGGAAAATATAAAATTACAACCAAGCGCAGCACCATGGAGAACAGGCACAGGTGTTGTAAGAATCCACAATGTGTGTGGGGGGGGGGGGGGGGGGGAGTGGGATGTTGAGGAAGTTGGAAACCCAGGGAATATGTGTCACCTTTCCTGTATCTCACAGACCCAAACCAGGAGTTTCTCAAAGCACATGTTCTTAATCTCACCTGTCCCTGACACCAGGACATACACGGCTGCCTAAGGAAGCAAGAGGCATTTACTGGGGTACACATGGGGGTTAGGTACCCTTAATATGCCTTCCTCACAAGGAGAAAGACATGGGAGCAATACTTCTCTGGCCCGAAGGCCTCAGAGTCGGTGGGTGGGGGGCATGTGGCCTGCATGGAGGCCCACTTCCCATCCCGTCGGGGTCCAGGATCTCCTCGCACAACAGGGGCTCTCTCTTAATATCGTCACTGCCAATCTCCCTGCCCACCCAACACACACACCCAGCATCGTCTGTGGTCTCCCACACTGCTCAAGCTCCAGCATTCCCTCCTTTCGCACTGGGCCCAGGCACGTGAGCCTCAAAGCTCTCCTCAGGTAGCAGATTCCATGTTGAGGATGCCTTGATGGGCCCAGAGACCCTCTGCCCCCAAGACCATTTCTTTTTCAGGAACAATATAGGGGGCAAGGGTCCTCTCTCTAAAGGCAGGACTGGTTTCAACTTCTGATAAGCCCTAACTCTAGGCAAACAGCAAGAGGTTAATAAATATTTGTTCAATTGAAAAAGCATCAGTTGTGAGTGGCATTGACACAGGCCCACGTTCACATTCCATAGTACTGTCTTGTGTCTTTTCCCAGAGTCCAGGTTTCTAAATTCTAAGTCTTTGGCAACAAGAATCCTCCTTTGGACGTCCCCAGGACGCAGCAACTAAGGGGCACAAGAGAGGTGTCTAGTCAGCAACCGCAGACTCACTTACTCAAGGTGGGAACACCAGGGTGGACCTAGTTGGACACACACAGCAAAGAGCACACTCCAGCCGCTGACTATGGGACCACACATCTCCACCATCTCCCACATCTACCCATTTAGACATTCCGTACCTGGCACATATCTGATGCTACACTGGGCACCAGGAAAGTAACAGTCATTAATTAACTCCATTAATGTGAGCATTAATGGAATCATTCACAATATGCCATACTTTCATAAAGGTGTCTCAATGTTCTGCATCTACTGCCAGAATCTTGCCAAGCAGGGTTGTCTTTTGTCTACCCAATTACACTGCAAGCTCCATGGACACCAAATATGGTGTCCAGCTGTGCAGACCTCAGTGGGGAGCTCAGGAAGTACTCATGGATGGAGAACACTTTGTAGAATTCCATGGACCTCAGGGTCCTTGGAAAAGCAATCCATAAGAAAAAGAATTTATTCAATAGCCACTAAATTCCCTGCCCTTGGTGATAGAAATTTGATGGCAGCTGATTTGAAAAGGACCTGTTCTTTTAAAATATTATCAGCAAGAGAACAGAAACCATTACTGTTAAGAATAAATAACCTACGAGTGTCCTTTGAGTGTAAAGACACATTTCAGTTGTATCAAACTCTAGGAACAGAGTAAATTGTGTATGTTTTATCTTGGGTGCTGGTGTGCGACTTACTGATACGCTACAGGAATCGCCATCACGCTCAGCCTGAATCTCCACGTTTCCAAGGTGCAGGATAGAAGCAATTATCTTAAAAATGCTTATCTGATGGGACTCTCTCACTCCTGGGGGAAAAAAAAAAGGAATGAATGACATTCAGCATCCCTGGTAGGATAGAAAGGACATTTTACCCTTTTTAAAAGGACTTTAAAAAAGTTTGATTTTTCCTTCCTGGGCCAATGACTCCTAAAGTGATCCGGCTCCTCACCCATAATTACTAGTCATAGTAACAGCTCCGAGGGCAAAGGCGCTCCCTGGACTAAAAGGGAAATATCCTCACTCTGATTGTTCTGATCAAACCAGATGGGTTATGCTACCATTTTAACTTCTCCAAGAGCAAAGGAGAAACAGCAATCATGCAGACTCATTTTAAACTTCATTTCAACCAAATACTTTATGGATGTTTTTATGAGTTTAATAAGAATGGTCATTTATCTGCAGTCATTTCTCTCGGAATATAATAACCAGCAAACATCTGTGTCCCACATCCAAAGTGCCGACGGGGGAGGAAGAGGAGGCCCTTCTGGGAGCACTGCTGGAGGAGCTGGACAGCCAGCTGGCTCTTGGCCACCGCTGAGCAGAGCCACCCTCCACACCCCCTCACGGGTCTGGACACATCAAACTTCGAACTGCCAGAGCCAACACCTGATGCCGCACTGACTTGAGCACTGGAGTCATCAATGACATGGACCATCTCTTAAAACTTATGTTTAGGAGCACCTGGGTGGCTCAGTGGGTTAAGGCCTCTGCTTTTGGCTCAGGTCATGATCCCAGGGTCCTGGGATCAAGCCCTACATCAAGCTCTCTGCTCAGCAGGGAGCCTGCTTCCCCCTCTCTCTTTCCCTGCCTCTCTGCCTACTTGTGATCTCTCTGTGAAATAAATAAAATCTTAAAAAAAAAAACAAAAAACTTATGTTTAGCTTTAAAACATAATCATTTCTTTTTGAAGTACAAAAGACCAGACCTACAAAAAAAGGCTGCAGAGTAACAGAACACAAGTCAACCTACCACTCAGTTTAAGAAATAATACAGTGGTCTCCCACATTTCTCTCCAGATGCATTTATTTGAAAGGCAATAATTTACACAGCCTAAAAAAAGTGACACCTATAGTAACTGGGAGGTAAAGACGGACTATGCTGGGATGAAAAACTATCCACAAAGTGGACAACCCAGACATGAACTAGACAGATTCACTCTAGACTTCACCAGTGACAAATGACTATTACACTGTGTAAGTGTCATAGGGGCTGGGATTTACTTTTCATATTTTTTTTAATAAAAAGTTTCAAAATAGACAAAGAAACAGCAATATAATGAATCCCTGTTCTTGCCTTGGCATACAGGTGCTCAGAAACACGAATAACGGAACTGAACTGACGACGGGTACCAAGACGGCAAGTATTCCCAAGTGTCTACAGAGATGTACGAGTCACTGAAATGTCTGGCTTTGTTTAACCTAATTAAAAAGAAAAAAAACAAAAAAAACAAAAAGAGCTGGAGGCCAAAAAATTTAGTGTAACTGAGTAAGGACTGAAAAAAACGAAGACGGGTTAAAGCCAGAGGTTGGTATCCCCAGACAAGATGGGGGCTTGGTGGTGGTTCACCCACACGGGGAGTAAAGTCCTGGGATTTCAATCCGAGCTCGTGCATCCTGCTCTCAACTAGGTCCTACTAGTCAGGAAGTGGGTTTTGGACCATCCCAAGAGGAACAAATCACTTCTCTCCTTCACTCACTCTTGGAAACGAATGCTTTGTCCATTGTCAAAGCCTTCACTGCACAGTCATGGTAGGAATTTAAGTAGTAGGTATTGAAGGACTATTGAATTCTAACAACAGTTAGGATCACTGCACTATACTGACCAGAAAGCCCCTTCTTTATAAACTATCCTAATAAGCGGTACTCCACTATGACAAGCAGAAAACCAAATATCAGAACTGAAGGAGTAAAGCAGGGGCAGCCAAGCTATGGCCCACAGCCCACGGCCCACGAGGTGTTTTTATAAATAAAGTTTTATTAGGAGAGTCATGCCCACTCATTCACGTTCTGTCTATGGCTACTTCCCACAACAGCAGCAGAGCTGAATAGCTGCTTCAAAACACTGCGTGGCTCCAAGAGCCCCAAGTATTTATCATCTTGTCCTTTAAGAAAATGTGTGAGTAAAACAGATGTGTTTATTGAAAAGTAGGGAAGAAAGGCTTATTTCAACAGATTTTCCTGGTGCCATTTTCTTTGCGAACGACAGCACCCAGCCTCCTTGGAGCCTTGGAGGGAGCCGCCTGCTCCTTGGACCCGCGCCCGCCCACTGCTCACAGCAGCCGCCAGCGGTGGCCTCCTGCCACTGGCCAACAGGGCAGACTGGTCTCCTGCTCAGCAAGTCCCCTCCATACCTGCTCCCCAACCGAATAAAGTGATTCTGGACATTGGAGAAGTCAAGGGTGTGAGTCATCGATCTATATCTCTCGGTCTCAAATCCGCCCCGCTTTGGGATACTGGATCGAGACCTGGTGAACTTTTCCCCTTTGCCCACTGACAGAACGGCCAGCTTGCCCAAAGACCTCCACAGTGACCGAGCCATACAACAGCAGCAAGAGGACATGTGGGTTCTCGGTTTTTGTCCACCACCATCGCGGCAGCATAGCCAGGCCCTCAGGCCATGTTCTCTGCATTAGTAGCTGCCTCTGAGAGCTTCTGGTCCCAGCAAGTGCTGTGGCGAATGCAGGCTGCCTTGCAGACCAGCCGTGGTCCACGACCTCCAGCAGGATCCCTCACAGGCAGGCTTCCTGATCCTGCAGCCACACGCTCCCGGAAGGGGCTGGAATGTCCGCCTGGCAACAGTGCCTCTATCTGCTGCTCTTCCTTGCCCTTCTGCACCTGATACTTCTGCATCCCTAAAGTCGTCTTAATCACCTTTTTTATAATCATCAACTACTGCTCTAGCTAACTGATATTGTTCATCGGAATAACGAGCGTGGCTTTTAGGTCATTATTTCGTGGGTACAAAAGACAAAGTACGTCTACCCACCGATTACTTAAAGAGAAGAGAGCTTGCTCTGATTTCAGCCCACAAAGCCCTGCTTCTACCACACAGAGATTAGGGCATGTCCAGTTTGGACAAGTTTTATTTGGACACTGGATGAGACCACCTGGATTCCTACCAAAGGACCTAAGAAATGCAGCTCTGAAGTAGTCACACGACTCAGAAACCAGATGTCTACCTCAGTCACAGAAGGGGCTGGGGGAACACAGGGGCCATCCTGAGCCGTTCCCTGAGCTTCAGGCTGAATTTCCAAGCTCTGTTTTTTTCTGGTTGCAGGTCCCAGGAATTAACTCATTCAATGTCCCCATGAAGAAAGGCTTGCCTTCCACTCTGCCACTCAGGCTCCTCTTCCTCAAAAATGGCAAGGGGAAAAAAAATGGCCGGGGAGAGGAGTTTTCTCTCACGAGTCACTGAAATATCTGGCTTTGAAATATGGCCCTTCATGCCTAGGAGGACACTTGATGTTATTAGCCAAAAGGCCAAGGAGCAATACTAGAAGAACAGAGAGCTCTTAAAGAATTCCACTAAGGCTCTCTATAGAAAAAGTGGTGACAGAACAGCACTGTATAGGAGAGAACACTACCAGACCCTCATGGTCTGCTTCCAGCTTGGATCCCAGGACCGTGGTGCATGGGTTGGTTTGGTCCTAAAGACATGCTCTTTCTGCTAGAACACACGGTCTAACCCCAGACCACGGCACAAGAAGATGTGGTTCTTTTCCATTTTGTTCCACTGGCTTTGGTGGCCTGAGGAAGTGGAAAGGACCATTTTGCAGTGCCTAAGAACATGACTCTCAAATGCTTATTTTTAAGACAGATCAACAAAGGTACAAGTCTTAAACTCTGGAGTGTGAGGGTTGGGATGAATTAAGAGTAGGACAACATTCACCGAGGGCAACAGGGCTCCTCGTGGGCTTACGAAGTTTGGCAAAGTGGGACACTGTCGTGCTTTTCTACTCTCCGTGAAGTCAATCGTCTGGGCCTTTTCCCACTCAGAAGCTGCTTACCCAGGAGTGTGAAGGCTTGTCGCGTCTTCTCAAAGTCCTCAGCATCATCAATGCCCTCGATGTGTGTGTCTCCTCCCTGTGATGTGTAGAAGAAGTCCTCTGCGCATGCTATGAGAGGCGAGGAGGAAAAGCATCAGGCATTGGAAAGAAGCTTGATCCCGGTTTACCCACAGATCATGACCCATGAAGATTTCTACTCACCCCAGACAAAAATTTTATTCCCAGCTGAATGTGCAATCCTTATATCATCTTTACTGACAATGGCAAATGGAGAGAAAACTGGGTAAGGAGACACAGAGCACTACACTAACAGGATGCATTGCTGTGCTTGCATAAAACCAGTACACAAAAACACGTGACCATAAAAAGTCACAGGTGGTTCAGTTTACAGGATTTACCACAGATTTGCCTTTTAAAAGGATCTGGGGGATGCCTGGTTGGCTCTTGGTTTCAGCTCAGGTCATGATCTCAGGCTCGTGGGATTAAGCCCTGCGTTGGGCTCTGTACTCAGTGCAGGGTCTGCCTGAGATGCTCCCTCTGTCTCCTCTCTGCCCCCCCACCCCTGCGCACACTCCATCTCTAAAGTAAATAAATCCTTTTAAAAAGGATCTGATATACACTGAGAGCTACACGCACCCTAGAATCACAGACTTACAGGACCATCGATAAGCTGAGTGTGACAGCCTCATTTGACAGAGAGGCAATGATGTGCCCAAGGTGACATGGTTTTTTGTTCATTTGTTCTACTAAGTTGGGGCACCCCCTGAGCTCTTCAGGCACACGAAGAGATGAACCTTGAGATCCTCGTGTATTTGATCTCACCTCCGGTTCGGCTCTTCTCAGTCAGGCCTCAGAGAGCACCTGGGACACAACTGGTAAGAAGTCCCAGGTCTGCCTGAGAATTCAGAGCCAACCCTCGCAGAGGGCAGTAACTCAATAAGACATGGCAGTATCCACGCAGCAGGCTTGGAGGTTGGCATTTAGGGCAACAAGTGTACCTCATCGAGATTACCCCCCAAATCACATTTTCCACAAAATGCAAAACCTTTGTGTAAAACAACCCTGCCCAGTGTTTGGAATTTCTAAATTTATGGTGTTTGATTTTGACAAGATGCCAAAGCTGGACACTGACTACTGTTCTTCTTCTGTAAAGATGGTGAAATTATCTCCCTTGCATGTGTGTGGTCAAACTCACATCAGCTCAACAGGCTTCAATGCGATTTCACTGCCATGTCCAGTCTTCCTGTGACACCTTGAGCTGCCACTCTGACCCCTTACAAATGTCTTGGGTCTCTTTCCTTGCTCCATTCCGACTACCACTGTCTACATCTGACTTTCTGCACACACCTGTCGTCTGGGGACTGTCGCCAAAGACTAACCCAGTCTCCCCACTCCTGCCCCTTCAAATCCACTTTCACGCTGCTGGTAACTGATCGCACTGCACACGCATTTAAAGCCTTTTAGAAAACTCCCGCTCCCGCCCCAGTGCCCTCAAGCCAGAGGTCAAACACTCTAAAAGAACCTCCTGGGCTCTTTGTGAAGCAACCACAGGCTCCACATGTCCATCCAGACTCAGGGCTCGCCCGTCCTCCCACACGTCTTGTCCCTGATCCACCCCCTTCCTGACGGTTGTTCCTCAGCTCTACCCACCCACGGCCAATCTGGGTCCACGCTGAGCCCACCTACCTCTCCTTTCTGGTCTCTTCCATTTCCCACCACACATCCTCTGCTCCAAGCCATACTCCTCCTCTGAGTCTGAGTATACACTGCCAGGCCCGCTAGGAAGTGGCCCAACTCAGACCCAAACCCTGCCCCACACAATCCAGGCTGGACCATCAGACTACACTGTCCACAGGCATGGAGAGCAGGGTATCAGCCATAGTTTACGAGGGAAAGCTTCCCAGAGAAGTAACCCAAACCCTGATGACTAAAGGCTCTTGTGTGGGAGAGGAAGGACTTCAGCCCCAGGCTTGCAGACAGCCCCAGAAAAGGCAAATGGTTATGGAGGGAGTCACAGCAGGTCTCTGTGGAGGGTGGTAAATTCAGCTCTTTTCTATGGAATCCCCCTGCGAGCTCTGGCACAGAACAGAGGAGTTTCAAAGGCTTAAGAAAAGCATCATTCTTCCTTTCACTCACCTTTCAAAGTACTTCCTTTGATGATTTTTGCAGGGGCATGTTAGGATGACTGAACATATTTATTCCTATTTTTCAGATGGGCAAACTGAGGAACATAGGGCTGGAAGGGATTACCCGGGCTCCCCCAGACTTTGGCCAGCCTGGGAGCCCATTACCTGACCACCCTAATGTGGAGATGGTTGTTTACTATAGGGCTTTCCCATAAACACAACCTAACTCGTTATCGAAATCTATCAGCTGACACATCAGAAAAATACGCAGGACACCAGACCTCTCCGCTGGAGGAAAGGGGGCATTTTCAGTGTCTACTGAGACCCTTTGTTGTCAAAAGCCAGGAGCCCCTTGCTGATGTTCTGACTCAGACTGACCGCCCACCTTCCCTGCTGCTAGTTCCCAACCTCGGGCCCCACAGGGGAACTTCCTCGGGCTGGGGCTCATCCCTGCAGGGCCCACCCGGGGCAATCACAGCTTCACTCTACTAAATGACTGAATCCAATCGAGATGATCATCTCTCAGGCGTGCAATCAGCTCTGTCACTGTCACACTTCAGACCCTCATAAACAGGAGACAGTCCCCTGCCATCAGCTTAGCGGCCCCGGATCCAGGCTCTCCTTTCCAGCCCGTGAAGCCAGTGCTGACCGTCCCGTCCCAGAGCAACAGCTCTCCTCCAGTGTGGGCCTCCCCTTAGTTCACATTTCCAAGGAGAAATACTCCACAAAAGCCCCCAGTAACTGGCTCACCAGATAGACACCGAACCGTGTACAGCCCAGAGGCGGCGTGAGGCCAGTGCTTCGAGAGCAGGGGACCATCAGGGGCCCCGCCGCGGGCTGGTTCACCTGGGAGGCTACACTCCAACTGTGCAAAGCAAGAAGGCTGTTCAGAAGACTCTCCACATACCCATGGAAGAGAAAAATAAAGAATTTATTCCTTACTACTTGAAGGCTCTATGTAAGGAAATAAAAAGCCCATTATACTTCTTTTTACCATGATTTATTTACACTTTGACCCATGATTCATGGGAGTATTGCTTTTTAAAATCTCATCCTCAGGTCACTTTCATGCAGCAGAGCACCATCAACAGAGCAGAGGGAAGTATGGATGGAGTGTCCCTCCGCTCCCCCTCGCTGGGCCAAAGAGTCTCACAGGGACTTCTGCTCAGTTGAGGAGCATGTTCTAGCTGAAGGGAAGGGGGCAGGAGACAAGGCGGTCTGTCCACTAGGAACCCCTGGCTAGTCTTTCATTTACTTCGTGTTTCCAACCCCCAACTGTTATCGTGGAACTGTCAGGCTTCAGAGCTCACAGCCAAGGCATCCATGAGGCCAAACACGGCCTCCCCCTGAGCCTGAGAGCTCATCAACGCAAAGGTCTGCATTCCTGGTCGCTTGTGGCCATAAACCAACACCCGAGCCCGAGCTGCCAGCTCCGGGAGGGACGCATCCAACAAGTCTTGTGCCCGTCCCTCCCAAGGAGTTTACAGCTTCACTGGGGGAGAGGCAGACTTGCAAACACGGAGTCCGGTTCAGCAGAAAAGCAGCGTAGCATGCCCTCCTGGGCTTCCTCCTCTGGTTCTCAATTTCCTTCCCCTGGGAACCTTCCACCCACCTCGGCTCTGCTTCCCTCAGCACAACCTTCCCACCCTGCATGGTCACGGGCCGTGAGCTCGGCGAAGGCAGGCCCCACAATCGGTACACTGAGCGCTCCATCCCCGGAACCTCACACCACGTCTGTAGGCGTCAATGCATGGACCAAGGACCCAGTGCTGACCCGCACGACCCAGGCACCAAATGTGGTAGGAATCCATAAGTAAAGCAGAGAGTTAGGAGGGCAGTTAGACCGAAGTTGGAACTACCTGGTGTGTGTCAGCCTTGAGGGGTATGGGCTGGGGCTGTCAGAGGTCAATCTGGCACTGGGCCCTGAAGACAGCTAGGATCTGGGCCGTGGACAGCCTCAGGGGTCGGTTTCTCTCACAGACACATAAGGGTCAACTGACCCCTGTCTAGACACCCAGATCTTCACACCATCGGCTACCACTGCAGCGTTCCCCCCCCCCCGCCCGGGTGCCACCCAATGCCACCGTGCCCCACCAGCTATGGGGAGGTCTGCACACCCTGGGGCCTAATGCTCAGCAGCCCCTTTCCCCCACCCCCTTGCCCCGGGCCAGCCATCCTCACCCTGCCCCAGCCGCTCACCCCCTCCTTCCCTTCAGCCCTGCCCCAGCCGCTCACCCCCTCCTTCCCTTCAGCTCTATCCTTGAGGAGGACTTACAACTCCCCGGCTACAATGACATGAGCTGCACTGGGTAAATCTCTAGATCCTCATGGTGGGATGGCCTTTTTATGCTGTCTGAAGTGTGATCATTTTTCAAAATAATGCATGGAAATTCTTATGTGCTCTGTAAAATACTATCCCGCCCCCCTCTTTCCCTCTCAAATGGTTTTCTGTGGCAAGCTGCCTGGGGACAATTGGCCAGAGTTTATCGATTGGGTACAGATGCTCAGAGAGGTCTGGACGGGGACATACTCGCATGGGAAGCAGAGCTGGGACAAGAACCCAGGACGGAGGGATCTGTGCAGAGCCCCTCCACCCCCGGGCAGTACCCCATGGCCACACAGCCCCTCCCCGAGGACAGGCACACCCACATTTGCATACTTAGCGCAAGCTCTTTGAATTCTGGAAGGCTGGCAGCAGCACAGAGCTGGTAGAAAATGTGGTAATTCCGCTCACCGTCCGCCTGCAGGAGGAAACAAGCCCAACAGCTTTAGGACAATGACCCCAGCGATCATCCCCTCACTCGCTCTGTGGATGACCGTGGTCAAGACTTGTGCTCACGTCTTCCCTCACAGCTCTGCCACCTTCAACGCCCACCCCTAGATGTTCCATTCACGGTTGTGTTCCTTCTTCGAGCTTGAGGATTTCTAGCTCTCTCCTATTTTCTTCTCGTTCTCTGCTCTTCCACAGGGTGGGCTGCCAACTCCCACACACTCGTATGGATGTCCCTGCTCCCTGGCTCAGGCCGCATAGACTGTCATTGGCCTGCGGTAGGCTCCCTGTCCTCTCTGGGAGGCTGGGAACTAAGTCAGAGCTCTGCCCTTGCCCATCAGGTCAGGCTGGGGCAGCCACGGAAGGTCCTAGACGGAGGGAGGACTCACAGCGGACACTCAGGCTTCACCAGCCTTAAACTGGCAGAGTGGTAGTGGGGAGGGGGGCGGGTGTGGTCAAAGAGTGGCAGGGGGCGGGGCTTTAGGAGGACTGGGCAAAGGAAGAGGAAGGCTTGAGGGGTGTTCAGCAAAGACTCTGGCCAGAGCCACAGGCAGCCCTGACCTCCACCCAGCACAACAGGCTGTTTGCTTTGCTGCTGTGAGATGAGGATTTGGGGCCGTCGAACCAAATTTGGGAGGTGGGGAGAGATCCTGAACAGAAAAACGGAAAAACAAAGCTGATTAAAAAATTCGTTAGACGTTTGTTAAGCATCAGCCTGCAGAGGGACGTCTCTGAGAAGCAGCTGAAGCTGTTCAGGATGTCCCCTCCACAGGCAGTTGAATGTAGGGGTGTGGGGCCACCTCAGACCGGGACGTGTGTCATCTCAAGTCGGGGACAGGACACTAAAAGGGGGCTGGGGGAGGACTGTTTTGGGGCTAAGTAGATGTCCTAGCAGTGAGCTTTCTTTTGTTTGTTTAAATAGGATCTACAAAGTAAGGAGGTTCCTGGGGAAGCTGAAGCCCACAACCTTCCCCTAAGACTCTCAAATCCACAAAGAACAGGACTATCTTGTCCCCGTGTCTCCGGTATCACGCACAGGGCTGGTATGTAACAGGCACTCATTAGGTTTGTTGACTGAATCTAAAAACAATACCAACTTCAAAACAATACCAAGCAGATTTCCAGGCCTGATGTCCATGGTCTTCACATGAATAGTTTTCGACATAAAGAGAGAAAAGCTAAAGGTCAAGTGTATCCTAAAAAGGAGATGCTCTCTCTGGGCATAGGGAGTGGGTGGGTCAGGGAGCAAGTGAGCAATCACTCCTGGGGAAAAAGTACACAAAGGCCCAACTCCTGCCACTCACCTGGAAGACCACTCTGGACTTCTCCAGCAGGTAGGTCCTCATGTTGGCCCCAATGATGTGGTACCGCTTATCAAAGCCGATCTGAATATACTTTCCAAATCGGCTGCTGTTGTCATTGCGAGTGGTTTTGGCATTTCCGATGGCCTGCAGAGATCACACAAAAGGTATGCAAAACCAGGAAAGCTTGCTTGGTTTCTAGGTGGTGTGTGTGCGTGCGCAGCTCTCTCTCCTCTTCCTTACAAAGCCCCCCTCCGCTGCAGGGATGACAATGAGCAGAGCTAAACACAAAACTTCATTCCATGCCTCCTTTACTCCTAAGGATGGCCAGTGAGAGTAAGGAGCTGACTGGTGGACTCTTTCCAGTGATCCCACCTGGAACGTGCATGGTGATGGCTGCAGCTGGAGCAGTCACCTTGGGACCATGAAGAAAAGGTCTGGAGAATCACATGCTGACTGGCTTGAGCTTACCAAACCAATACCAGTCTTTGAGAGCTCTCAGCTTGAAGTGAGAAAGGCAAACTTTCCCGTGCTTTAAACAGATCTCCATGACGAAGCAGGAAAATGTCATTCCTAACTGATAAATGGTATTTCCGAGAAAGAGACCAAGATCCACACCAACCTCATCACTAGATCGTATCAGGAAGCCCTCACCCTCTGGATACCTTTTCTCATGCAGCTGCAGGGGCACAGTTCAAAACACCTGATGAGAATTTAAAAAGTAAGGGACTAAATGGCTTGGCACGATTATTCACTTTCTACAAAGCATCGCATTGCTAATGGATCGGTAATGAATATATTACCATTTTAACTTTAATCCATTTCACACGTTTACATTTTTAGGTGGTTGAAACGCTTGAAAAAGTTGTCTATGAAATTTGAGGGACGGAGAGGCTGAAAGAAGATCCAAACCCAGACTGTGCCTCCGCCCCTTCTCAGCCGGATCCAAGCCACAGAGCCACTAGTGCCTCCCGGTGTTCCAAAACTACACAAGCTCAGCTGGGATCTGTTGTAACAAGGCAAACAGGGCAGCTGAAAGCAAATCCTTGCTTAAAGATCCCAATAACACATCCTCACGAAAATGCCCCATTCCCATTCTTGAGATGAGTCCGGCGAGGCCGTGAGTCATGCAGCTGCTCGCTCACAGAAACCCAAGCCTAGCTCTGCACTACAGAACGCGTCCGGTCTGAGGGCACCTGCACTCTACACACCCACCTCCCATCCAGGTCCCTCTGGTGTGATGGCCCGAACATTTGCCAAAAATCCAACCTTAATTTAATCAAGCTTCTGAATTTTACAGCCCTTTTACAGGAAACACAGAGGACAAAGGAACACGTTAATCAGCATCAGGAAGATACAACCGGCAAAGTCTGGTTTGTGGAACATTCTCAAAGACCATCTAGTTTCAACGAATACAATTCAATGCAAAAATTTCAAAATATTCAAACTCCATAATTCGTAAAATGGCAACAAGAGCCTTTACCAAACCTGACACCACTCCTTGTGATGGCTTAGGGGAAAGCTTGCCCAGGGTCTAGAGATCACAGTTGATCTAGAGAGGTCTAACTTCCTTACCTCACTAGGTTGCTTTGAGAAGTGACAGATCTAGAAGTACTTTAAAAATATGTAATGGCACCCATGAAGAGAAGAGGTTATTATGACCCAACCCATCAACTCTACCCTAGGACTCCTAAATCCTGTGTGTGAAGGACACACGGGCAGTTCTGCATCTTTTAAACGCTTGCTAGATTTTTTCTGATTTCCCACGGACTCAGGAAATGTCTTGATGAGTTATCATAGATGAGAAAAGAAAAACAGGTTTTAACCTTGAGTCCCACAGACCAGGGAAAAAAGCAGACATAACCGAAGTGGTTACAACATGGAAAATGAGCAAATGGTATAAACAGGAAATTCATGGCAGACACTCACAAGATCAAGTGCTGAGAAAAGGTAACCTCACTGGACTTTGGAGAACAGCAAACTCAAATAGGGAGGGGCCAGGACTAGGAACTCGGACACGACAAAACGAGGAGAATGTGAGGAAAGGGAACTCTCCCATGTTGCTGGTTCAAATGGGAACTGGAACCACTGTTCTGAGAAGTCACTGGACCTATCTAGTAAAACGGAACACACATGCACCTCCCAGTTCAGCAAGTCTACTACTAATATGTAGATATTACCTGGAAAAACACGTAGTGCACACGTGAGTAAGCACAGAAATCTCTGGCACAGGTTGTAATTACTAATAAAAAAAATTCATCCTCAATGCCCACTAGTAAGGGAATGCATAACATGTAGTGGATTCACACCACGGGACATTATAAAGCCGGTATAGGCAAACGAGAGCATGATTCGTGGATAAATTTATAAGATGTTGAGGGAGAGTTGCAAAATGACAAAATCCACTACCATTCACACAGTACATAAGAGAACCACCTTCTGTTGTTCATGCACGTGCACAAACATAGGAAGAACAAATGGAGTAGTTTCCGTAGAGCGAGGATTATACAACAACGAGGGACGTATCAACGTGTGGAGGCGCAGAGCAGGGAGCAGTTACCCACGGCCGGCAGAGCGAGTGGCTTGGAGGGGTGTAAGCTGACAAGGGTCTTAAAGCGGGAGTCGAGTTTTGCTAGTGGGGAGGAGGAGGGGTTCCAGTTACGGCCCTGGCCTGGCTCAAGTGTGCACGTGCGGAGCGGCGAGAGTGTGCTGCACGTGAGATAAGAGACGTGCTGCGTGAGTGAGTGTGGGCACAGACGCTTACATGAACCAGCTGCAGGCCTGGTTTCTTTAGCTCAAAAGGAAAAACCTTAAATCCCCGAATTACATAGTAACTGGTCTTAGTTTAGATGATTTTTGCTCACTGTACCCTCACAGTCTCCTCCTTCTCCCGGGATGGGGGCATTCTCTGGCTCCTTGTGTGGTGTAGGCGCTGGGCACCCCAAGAAGCCACGTGACCCCTCCAACCTGGGCTTGGTTCTGCCTCTGCTCTAACAGTCGCTCAGCCAGCGCAGACTTGTGAACAAACCACTCCCGGATGCCGGCAAGCTCACACGGAGCAGGGTCAGAGACCTCTGGCGTCGGGAATGAATCATCCCAACCCACCCTCAAGTCGCCTTTCATTCAAGCCACTGTCACTTCGTGCAGCTCACTGGGGATTCCGTTTCCTTGGACCGTCCTCGACGGTCTCCCTGGGAGGCAGCTGCGGAAAGGAGGAGATGGCGCGGGAGCACGGCGGACTGCTTGGTCGGGACGGGAGCCGGGTCATCAGGAACTGGCTGGCCCCCGGGGAAGATCTGCCTGGTGTTGCCTCCAACCTTCTGAGGAGCCACAGAGCTGACTGGGCTTCCTGACACACGGGCCCGCCTAGACCCCCAAGTTGTGAAGAGGCAGACTTTGGCGCTGCAGAAGCTGCTCTTACTCGGCCCAGAAACACTTTCTGACCCGCCCAGAGTTCTTCTTGGCTATAATGCTTCCTTGCCATGTTTCTGTCCAAGACTTCTCTCAAAGAGATCACTTAAAAACTCAAGGGACAATCTCCATGATGACCAGATTCCATCATCTGACAGAAGGAGCCCTACGGAATTACCCACAGAGTTTCCAAAGTAGCGCCTTGCCACAAGGCAGAAATTGAATGTCGTGAGCCCAAACCACTGCACCGTTCCTTTACGTGACATCAGGCTCAAGGAGGCTGCTCCGTGCACACACTCCTCCTCTAGACCTTAGCAACAGAACCACGTCTTGCATGTTTTGGGGTGTCGTTTTGCTTCCCCACCTCTCCCATGCCAAAGGACCCTGAATCCCCAGCAGTGCACCAGTCCATTCACGATGTAAGAGCTACTGAACATGTTAGGTTGTTTTAGACAGACTCCATCATTTGAAAACCACCCCCAAAGCAGGGACTCATAGGCTTGCATGCCATTGTCCAGTGGCCTTGTTCACACCAGCCAAGAGGTGGAAACCCAAGCAGTTCATGCACAGAGGGATGGATTAACAAAACGTGTTTTTATCCACACAACAAAGTATCATCCAACCATAATAAGGAAGGGGACACTCCTACATTCTGTAATACACATGAACTTTGAAAACATTAAGTAAGCCAGACACAAAAGAACAAATACTGTATGATTCCATGTATATGAAGTGCCTAGAACAGGCAAATTCTTGGAGACGGAGAGTAGAATAGAGGTTACCAGGGCCTGGCGGGGAAGAACAGGGTTATTCTTTAATGGGTACAGTTTGGGATGATTAAGGAGCTCTAGAAATGGATGATGGTGATGGTTGCCCAACGCTACGAATGTCCTTAAGACCCTTCAATTGTTCATTTAAAATAGTGAAAGGGTAAATTTTATGTATGTTTAACCACAATAAATCAATTAAAAAATCCTCTTGTGTCTCATACATGTTTAATAATGGGGTGATCTACCTTCATTAAATTCTCATCTCGACTTAAATTACTTTGTCCAGGCACCGGAGATGTAACAGATTTCTTCCCTTCTCTGTTTTGCCCGGAAAAATTACCTTCTTTATTTCTTAAAAGAGGCAGCACTCTGGGTCTTTGAAACATTACCTTTAAAATGTCCTGAGTTTTGAAACTCAGGGGCAAAGGAGAAGCTGAGAGCCTGTTTGACTCCCATTTGAGATGAAACACGATGCTGATCATAGAGCACAATCTTAACTGCCTCCGTTTAGGTGCATGGATGGTCTCGGGCAGGCCAGGCCATGGTCCACCATCACATTCTGAATTGAGGCCACGGCCAGGCCCCAACCTTGGGCTTAGAATAAATGCTATGAACAAATGGGCTACTAACTAGTTGCAGGTCTGGCAATATTAATATGTTTGCTGCTAAGAAGGCAGTTCATAAAAATCCTCAATGATACGGAGAAAAGGCTTATAATATTCAGTGAAAAGCCTGTAAAGAAACAGACCCAAATGTGCAACAATTATCAGTAGGCTGTAGAAAGACAAACTGGGGGTACCCTACCCAGACCTCCTAAATCAGCAACTCTGGGGGGACTGGGGCCCAACAGTCTGGTTTAACAAGACCTCCAGGTGACTTATATGCACTTGAGTTTAAGAACCATTATAAGAGAATAAAAGTCTTCTTGCTCCTATCTTTTCAGTAAAAATGCCTCCAACTCTACTAACCGTTCTCCAATCCAGGTAAGAATTCCATAGAATTCCAAGTTTCCATGAACTTGCTTTTGTTGAATTGTTAATGATTATGTTATGTCCTGTTAGTCAACAGAGAATCAAAGTTCTCCAGATAATCCAACTGTGTAGGCAGATTACACCCACAAAAAACAATGAATTCCTAGGAATTGAGGCTCAGTCTTTAGTTAAGCACTTGGTAAAGGAAGGGGGTGGGGCGAGAGAGTGATCTAGGAAGGTCCCGGCAAGTTCTCGTTTCCCTCAGCTCCAAAACGACCTGAAAGACTAATCACCTTGGCGACTTGGGTCTTAAATGACCTGGTTCAAGGCACTGCAGAGAATCTGATACTATCTTGGCAGCTTTTGGCCTCAACTCAATCTCTTCTTCCTAAAACAAGGAGCAGCCCTGGGCTGCCGGGGGTCCCACCAGACTGTAACCCAGACAATAACCAAGGGCCTCTACTTCAGAGGCAGGAAATCAAAGCTGGCCCAGGGACTGCATACCCATTTAGATTTACTTTATCAGAATTAAGTTTTTATGGAGGAAAGAGAGAGAAAGAGAGAAATGGAGTTCCAACCCTGACACTGGGGAGTTACAGCAAGACTGAAGTTTTAGGAAACGTCTCTGGCCTTGTACCTGTGCTGACTGCTCTGGGGCTGGGGCGTGGAGGAGAGACAGAAGGCCCCGGCCATTCATGCCATCTAGATAACTGCTTCCCGAGGATCAGCAGGCTCCCTGCTGTCACAGAGCTCTTGGCTCTACCTTTCCCCCTACCCGGCCTCCTGCGCCCGTGCGCACGGCCCTCCTGATCCAGCGGGCCTTCAAAGTCCCGGATGGTTGGGGGGAAGCAGGGACCTGCTGACACACGATGGCTGGTGACAGGGGAGGGAACAGCTACAGAGGCGGAGGCAGGATGGAAGGACGCTCACTCGAGCATCTGCAGAGTCTGGGGACAAGGCTGGCATGAAGAGGACACTCCACTCGGTACTAGGGACCTGAAGGAGGCTGCCAGGAGAGATCACCTCCCAAATAGGTGCTCTCAGGGGCACCCGTGGCGTTCTTTCCTTACTGGGAGACAAGGGGCTCTGCAAGAACGGCAGGAAAGAGGACCCCGTGAGCTGCTTTCACGGACTCTGGCGGGCGACCGCATGAGGCGGGTCACCCGGCTGTCTGGCTGCCGGACAAAGAAGCTCCAGCCAGAAAGGCCAAGTGTGTTTGGAAGGCTTTACCTCCATGATGGGGCTGGACGCCAGGACCTTCTCTTCGATGTTGGTGTCACTGGCTGAGCCACCCACCGTGGCGAAATAGCGCATGGCGTACTTGGCTGACACGGTCTTGCCGGCTCCCGACTCGCCGCTGACTATGATGGACTGGTTCTTCTCATCTCTGGAAGGGAAAAAGCTCCGGTCAGTGGCTGGCTGTGGAAGGGCTCTGTTGCCTTCCATGGACTCTGTGGACAAGGGCCTGAGCTTGATCAAGATCATCTCATCTTCTCTGAAGGAAAAATACGAGGCACAGCGTTAAGACAGTCTGCCCTCCCTCCCATGCTTGCGTAAGATCCCCAAGCAGAAGAAAGGAGAGTTCAGAGAAGGGCTTACAAAAGGCACACGTCCTTCCTAAGGGCCCTCGGCAAGGGGCATGGGGCCAGCTGGTCACACCCGCACTTCCTCTGGGGAGGCAGTACCCCCTCAGCCATTCCTTTATGTGCACGTACACACACACACACACACACACACATCCTGAGAAGTCACACACATGCCTTTGCAGGTACACAGTCTCACTTATGATTCTGTGGCGTGCCCAGCCAGGGCCACCGTGTGAGTTACAACTTTCCAAAAACAAGGATCTTTTCCTCTCGTGTTTCAGCCCAGCATGCCAGCAGATAGTTTCAAATTTCTTGCTCATATGTATATCTCCTAAAAGGCATGCTATTAACCACCAGAGTGATCTTGCTTCAAGTTTATCAGAATTAGATAAAACAGCTATCAATTGCAGTGAGAAGGATTTCAGTAAGACTAAATGGAAGGCAGAAAGAAGATCCTCTCTACCAGATAAAAATGCATCTATATTTATCCCTTTAAAATAGACAGAAGGACAGGCAGGTAATGCAGAGAGCAGCCTATCAGATCTCTAAGGAATGTGCGTGTTCAAGCATGGGGCGAGAACACATGTGGGGGGGCACAGGTTTGGCTAACGAATCGCTCCTAAGGGCTATAGTCAGCCACCTACATCCAGCTCACAGATCCACTGCCGGGAAGGCAGGCCCTCTGTTCTCATCTCCAGTCCTTCTAACAGTGCAGGGACTAACCAGCACCCCCTCCCAGATAAGAAAGCTTCGGAGCATGGAGGTGGGTTTATGACACAGCCCTCCTGGCCCCAGCCCACTACTACTTACACCAGCTCCTGGGGCTTCCTGGACAGAGCAGGCCAGAGCATAATGAACAGAGAAGCCACCACTGGCCGCCTGCCCCACCCTATAATCACCAACACAGGTAGACTGTGGCTTATCAGCACAGGGGAAGGAATGTTGGCCCTGCTTCTGATCTGGGCTGACAGCCAAGACGTAGGAAAGCAGTGTGATGACACTGATGTCAACTAGGCAAGGACCAGAAAGATAGAGAGATCCGGGCTGGGAGTGGGAGCACCGGGCAGAGTCCGCTGGGGTAGCAGGGCTGAAGAACCCCTAACCGAGAGCCACTGTTCAATGTCAGCAAAGGCACTGTGGTCTTAGCTCACACAAACCATTGTCACTAGCTGGGGAGGGATCAGAATAAACACAGGGGGCTAGTTCCCCGTTGAAGATGGGGAAAACACAACGGATCTTCCCAACTGGCTCCACAACCAGTTACCCAAGAACAAAGGCAAATCCTGCCTAGTATCTGGAAGAGTAAGAAGTGGCTTTCTGAGACCCCTTGTTGTTCCAAAAGCCTGTGGACAATGCTTGCATTTCCCAGGTTCACTCGTTTTCATTGTATACATCCACCAGACCATGGAGATCGTGACAGGTGTCACCTCTCAATACTTCATAATCAACTCTCTAGAAAACAGCTCAGAAGCACAGCCCTCCTGAATGACTCAGAGTAACCAGCTGGACCTCCAGCTCTGGACTGTAGACTTCCGAAACAGACCTGCGCCGGATGCCAGCTTCAGAACGCACCCGTAACCACAATAAAGAGAAGTGAATTGAAGGAGCCGCACCCCCAGGTCTGAAGTTTGGCTGCAGGCCCCTACATTCTACCTAAAATCAATCAATAATGAGCACAGCCTGCATCTGTGCCTTACTCCTCAGCAGAGGGTCACATGGAAAGCAAAAGTAGAGACTGTCCAAGGAATTCAAGCAGGCTCTGTGGCAGTACCACAGGGATGCTAGGGGAGTATGAACGGGAGCGGCGGGGGCCAGGGGTGAGCACTGTTCAGTTCCCTGCGGCAGCAGTGCACATGGCAGACTGGCCTAGGCGAACACAGCTGGCACAAATAAGAAGACACAGACCCAGGACACGGGTCACTTTTCACCTGCAGCGTCAAGATGGGAACTGCCCTGTGCATCACTGGGAAGGGACTGCAGAAAGGTCAGGCACTGCGCTCCGGAAGGAGAGCAGCTCCTGCAGGAGGCAGCGAAGTCTGAGGAGAAGCAGGCCATTCTCAGGCAAGCGGTCAGGAATTCAAGAAGCGGGGCTGGCTGACAGGACAACATGTCAGGAACTCAAAAGACAGAGTCAAGGCGGGGAAACGAGACGGGCAGGATGCAGAGGCAAATTCTGATGCTCTGATGAAAATGCATGCACGTGGCCGAGATACTACAAGAGTTATAAATCTCCCCAAGTTTTAACAAGTCTTTACATTCAAGGCTGTTGAGCCTGAGGAAGTGCGGGCTATGGCCAGGAGCGCTAACTGCGGCCTAATTTGATGGCTATTAGAGGTGATGTTGACATGTAGGATAAAATCAGGTAAATTTACCTCTTCTCAGACCAACAAGTACCTTCTGACACCTTCCCTGACTTTGACAATTCTCAAGTATTTTTAACTGGAGAACTTTATGTAGCTTCCCCGCACTTCTGCATACACGGGCCCCTCCCATCCCTAATCTACTGGCGGTCTAGGGGCACAAAGGGTACAGTACACACATACACTGTTTGGTCACAGCCTGTAAGCTGGCATGAGGGATAATGGACAGCAGCACTCCCTTGTTCTATGTATATTAGCTTTGCTTCCAACTCAAATACCTGGCAACCAGAACATGGGCATTAAAAACAAACTGGGACCTCATCAGCAGTAATTAGCTAGCTGACATTGGCCAAGGTCACTCACTAATTTGACCCTTGATTATCTCAGTGCAGTCCCTCATGAGTAGGAGGCTCAACTATGCTCCTGTTTTGTTTTTGTGGCCACCCTGAGGTAGGCACCCAGGCCTCTGATGCATCCCCCTACTCCGGCCTGATTGCGCAAGCTAGCTCACATCAGGTTTCTCCCACTCAAAACAGCAAAAAGCTTATTGTTTATTGAATCAAGTCCGGGCCCCTTCGTTGAGCATTTGCAACCCTCTTCAACGTAGGCCCCAACACAAACCCCTCACAAGGGTGGCAGATGGTGCTACAGATAAAACTGGGCTTTGGGGCACCTGGGTGGTTCAGTGGGTTAAAGCCTCTGCCTTCGGCTCAGGTCATGATCCCGGGGTCCTGGAGTAGAGCCCCACATCTGGCTCTCTGCTCTGCAGGAAGCCTGCTTCCTCCTTTCTCTCTGCCTGCCTCTCTGCCTGCTTATGATCTCTGTCAAATAAATAAATAAAATCTTAAAAATTTTTTTTGTTTAAAAAAAAAACCAATACACTGGGCTTTTAGTCTAAGGATCTGGCCTGAGCCTGGTTCTGCGATCCGTGGGCTCTTGAAAACCTCACACCACGCCGCAGAGCACACGCCCACCTCCCCGACTCACCGCAGGAGACGCTCTCTATACCTTCTGTGGGATGACGGTACTGGAGTTCAGCCCAACAGGACTGCCCGTCAGTCTCTAAAATCGCACGCTTTCCCAGCCCTGCCATGTGTGCTTTCCCTCTACTGACCTCACCTCCACCATGGACCTCATCTCCTAAAACCCTGCTCCACGCGAAGCCCACTCCGTCATGCGTCAGGCAGCCTGGCAGGCCGGTACTCCCCCATCTTCTAAAGCCCACATCGCTGGCTTGGTAGCCTTTTTAAGACTCTATTGCTTTCCATCTTATACTGATATCAGTCCTGGTCATTTTACCATGTGACTTTGGGTCATTTCTTTCTTCTGGGTCTCTTTCATTACTTCTAGAAGTCAGGCTGTGACTAGGGACCCCCCAAGGAATGTCCTCCATCTCGGACACGGGAGGATTCCAACCCCAAAGTCCTCATAGAAAATATGAGTGGGGGAAAGCTCTCTGTTTCAAATTCTGGTTATTTGGGGCTGGTTTGGGGTTAGATGTTTTTAAGTAAGGAATTCTACCCAATATCCTTCAAAGCCATATCCCATATACGGCTCTGTCCAGTCAGCCCAATGACAGGCAGGACTTAGCTGGCAACGTGGGCCAATCCACTTTTCAGTGAATTGTTTCCTCTTAAGTCCAGCAGAATTCTCTTTAGAAAAAGAAAACAATGGCCAAAGGCTTTCATATCCAGCTGTTACTCAGGTGCCAGCTGTCTTTCAGGAAAGTCTGCATTACCCCCAACAGGAAAAGCCCCTCAAAGGCCTGTACCTCGGGCAAGAGCACAGGTTCCTAAGCCTCTAGCCATCCTCCAGCATCCGGGAAGAATGATGACAACCACGAGACAACCAGCCAACACACACACACACGCGTGCACACACACACACACATGCACACACACACACGCATGCACACATGCACACGGCTGCTCCTCCATCTCACACCGGACCCCCTCCTCTGCTAGCCAAGAGGCAGAACGATTGCTAAACCACCTCTTGCAAACATTCCCCACTGAACCCCCACAGGGCTTTCTGCTCCTTGAGCAAGGTGATCCCCAGCCCCTCTCCATTTGGAGCCCCCCCAACAGTCCCCAGGAAGGACAGTGGAGGCAAATGGCTGTTAAGGCACTGGAGGCTGCTCCACTAAAGGAAAGCCCTGCTGATCAGCCAGACACTGTGGGAACTTCAAGAAACCCTGCTGAAATGTTGTCTTGTTTGGGTTTTCTGCAGAGAATGACTGGTCCCCTGTGGCCTCCCAATCAGCAACGTCACACAGAATGCTGTTCCAGGTGAAGATGCCGTTCTGTTCCAGGTGACCCTGATGGAGAGAAGCCCCAGAACAGCTCCAGAGCAACCAGCCCAGCTGTGGCAGGCAATCCCAGGTGCCCCACCCGTGGACCTGTGTGGCACCTCTGTCCTCACACTTGCCCTGTGTTCTAGCAGCCACAGTCCACTCACACACTAGTCACTGAACTGAGGGCCCATGGAGGGCAAGCATTCACTTTAACCTTGAATCCCCAGGGCTCCTAGCACCCAGAGCCTCTCTGTCCCTGTCCCTCCTAGAGAGCCTTCTCCATGTAAGGGGCACCAGCCTCCCCTCGTGATGATAGCCACACACCTCGGAATCATTGTCCCTCACTTTCCTCCAAGCTCCACATTAACAAGTCCTATCGCATTATCTGCCAATGCAGACTGTCCCCTTCTCTGTGCACCTGGCCATCACCACCGGGGACGTGTGTGACAAGGTCTGCCTTCCGACGTCCATGCCCGCCTCCCCTAGCACGCCCTCCTCACGTGATGTCCTGTACAGGAATACTGGCTCACGTCTCTCCTGGCCCTTCAGCCCTCCGGTGCTACCCTCTGCCCTCAGAGAGCCCAGCTCTGCTGTGTTCAAGGCCCAGCTTTATCGCAGTCACTCTGTTTGCTACATTCAAACCACAGAGGGCTTCCTTATCCCCTCCTGCTGTATAGTTGCCTGAAGATTTTCTAGCTCAAACTTCCTTTTATTTGACTTCACAACTCTTAATGCCTGGTACTCAATCAGCCTCTGGCTTTGGCAGCTCTTGCATTACTGCTTCTCCGTGCAATTAATTACTGCCTACTCACATCACGCTCGGGTGGTACGCAAAACCGTTGGCCACACACCCCAGGCTTAGGATTCATAAGTCTACTGGGTGCCAGTCTTCCCATTTTAAAGAAGACGAAGCTAAAGTTTAGAAAAGCCAAGAAATAGGCCCTGAGTACTCAGCTAGGGAGACACCAAGGCCAGACTCAAACACAGGCTTCCACGAGTCTCCTCAATTTCCCAGTGGGCTATGCTGGGACGTTGCTATCATTACACTCTTGTGGGAAAGAGCATTCCTTAAGGACTTCCCCCTGGAACAAATCTAGCCTTAATATAAGAGATCAGACGTGACTTGGCGGAAGCGTGGCTTCTTCAGAAGCTCTTCCCTGACCACCTTGCCTTCAGTGCATTCACTACACAATTTACTAATGGTTTACTCCCCTACCCAGTGCTGGGCTCACCACCACCATCTCTTCCACCAGAACTTAAGTCCCACAATGGCTGACTTCAGATGCAGGGGCCTGGATGGGCAAGCCAGCACCTGGACTGTGTGAGGACCAGAGCCCCAGCAAGGACCATCACGTACAGCGGTCCATACAGGCCATGCTCAGCCACTGGTGCCCCCTAAAGGTGTGCAATTTACTGCTCACAAAACCAAATCTGGTGGTCTCTGCCCTGACTCAGCCTTCCGTGCTCGTCCATGGAAAGGGGACTGCAGGAGACAGTCTCAGGTTCAACTCTTGACCTGACTCAGGCTCTGAGAGAGAAGGAAGAGACGGGAGCAACATGTGCTAAAACTACATCTCCCCCACCCCCCACCAACATAGCACCATCATCGAACGGGACGGGGGAAGCCTGGCTAAGGCACAGTGGGAAGGACACCCTGTCTCTGTACACATCATTAAGCCCCTCCATCGTTTCCTCCTCTAGTGACAAATCATCCAAAAATCTGGGTGTCAGTAGAATGCATTCTGTTCACTAATGGGATAATCAATCTCCTGTTTCTTGCCTGTCGGTCGGGTCTCTATATTTTCCACACCCTCATCGCCACACAGATCACCTACCACTGTTTAAAAAAACAGAACAAAACAAAGCTACACTAGAAAATAGGGATCAAAAAATTTTATAATTAAGAATTTTGATTTGGAGCACCTGGGTGGCTCAGTTAAGCATCTGGCTCTCGGTTTGGGCTCAGATCATGACCTCAGGGTTATGGCATCGAGCCCCACGTCGGGGTCCGCACTCAGCACAGAGTGCTTCTCCCTCTGTCCCTCCCCCCGCTCATATGTGCACGCTCTCTCTAAAATAAATAAAAATCTTAAAGAATTTTTGTTCAGCAAAGATACTGGTATCAGTTCCATGTACGGAGTTTACTAGGAAACAAGCAAAGAAAATTCAAATGAATCTTACAAGCAATGCGGACTAAAAGTATGGCCAGAGTAACATGGCTTACTGTCTTTAGAAGCTCAAATGCAAAAAAAAAAAATCAGTGTTTAGTGCTACACACAATTCTATTAGAACAAAATGACATCAAAATCGTAGAGTGAAGAAGTTAAGTGAAGTCGGGTGAAGGACAGAATCAGGTTGGGGGAACAAAATGGGTTCTGTGCAGAACTGAGAGTAAAGCCGGGGGACAGATACATTCGGACGGAAGTTAGATTAGGCAGGAAGGACACAGAAAATTACAAGGAGGTGGATTTGGACTCAAAACAGAGCCACACACTCTGAGTCCATGGTGAAAGCCTTCCTCCCAAGAGAACATCCTGCTGTGACAAGGGGCTGGCCCAAAAAGCTCCAAGCAAGACATTCTATGAGCCCTCCCACCAAGAAAGCCAAACCTCAATGTGGGAAGGCAGACATCCTGGGCACCTGGAGGGAACACACCTGAGGGGTCCTATAGGCCCAAGGCACCCCTGGTTTCTAGAGTGAGGGGGGCTGACGAGCACCCCTGGGCGCCTCTGCCATCAGGCACAGATTCCTTACACCGCACACCACCCCCTCCTTCAGGCAGGGCTGTGTGCTCCGGTTCCCACTACAACTCAGGCCAAGTCATTCAGGAAGGCTGTCATAAATATTCATGAGAAACCGCTTAGCTCATGTTCAACAGAGTTCTAAGTGTCTCCTTGGAAAGATGAAATTGAACCTTCTGACAGTGTAGGAGGAGTGCTTAGCGCATTTAACATCCAGGTATCACTTCCCCACTCCAGGTTCACAGCAGCCTGCGGGGGCCTGAGATCTATTTATAAACTCCGAGACGAAGCACGACACGGCGCCAAAATGACCCCGTCCCTTCCACTCGCTGGCTGTTCCGGAGAGAAGCGGGCTCCCCTCCCACAGGACAGCATCCCAGAAAGAACTGCAGGGCGCTTAGCCAAGCCCAACCCTTGCTGGCCAGAGAGACCAAAAACCGGGGAGGGGCTCCTCAGGGCAAATGGGAATGTCCCCATGTCTTTGCTCTTAAAATAAGGGGCTGGAAGGGGTTCCCTCAGACCTGCTGCTTCTCCCCCTCACACGGCTGGGCTGCAGATGCGTTCTCCATTAACCACAGTCACCTACGAACGTCAAACATCTTGGAACTCAGGAACCCGGGGCTTAGGGGAGGAAGAGCACCAGAACCAGAGGTTTTCAGCGATTTTATACTTTATAAACTTGTTTTGGTTAAGCGACGTCATTACCTGGGGCGAACGACGATATACACGTGCTTGTGCCCTCTAGTGCCAAGTAAGCATACCTTTCCAAACTCTTTCATTTGGTTCTGGAAACAGGTTCTCAGTGAATACACATACTCTAGTACTAAACTCAGTTACACGGTTTCTCATGGGTCCAGCGGGCCCCGAAGTGGAGCGTGTGTGAGCACCCCAGTCTAGAGCCCTTTCTCTCTATACCGCGCACACACTCGGCCACGCTACCAGGAAGATTCAAGGTCTTTGACTTTACGTAGATGCTGCTTTACTCACTCATCTTGTAGATTTAGGGCACCTGTGGAGGTCCATTTCAGCATCTCCTCTCATTTCTCCAGGCTGCCTCCAAGGCCATCTCTTCCCTTGTGACCCTAACTGCCGCTTGGACACAGCTCCCTACCCAGGTGGCTCTTGCGAGGCCAACACAGACACACACCCCTCCCCACCCCCACTGCCCATGTACACGTGGAGGCTGCACCGGGCTTGGCAGGCCTGTGGGTCCAAAACGCTCTCCAGCTCCCCACGCTGCTGCTGGCATGGAAGTTTGGTGCTCCCCACGGCAACACGCAGCGATCTTAGGAGCGGCCCTTGACTCCTTCCTCTCCTTTGCCCCACCAGGCAAAGCTGGTTATACCGCCTTGATTCTTTCTCTAATTTAGACCCAGATCCTATTTATCATGCCTCACCTCCTGATTCCACCCAAAGCATGGTAGCTGGTCTTATGCTAATTCTACTCCCTCCACTGCCCTCACTGCAGCTGGTAAACTATTTCTAAGAAACTCCTTCGAATGTGCCTAGGCCCTGCTCAGCCCGTTGCAGGAGACACTGCGGCCTGAAGGACACAATCAGCATCTTCAGCATTCCAGGCGCTTCATGATCTGTTCCCAGAGACCATTCCAGGCAGACGCATCAGGCTGTGCAGAAGGTGGAATGCACGATATTCAGGAAAGAGGGGAAGTTTAGGACGATCAGATGCCAATAGGCAAGCCACGATCTTTGGCAACACTTTGCAAAGAACCAACGTTTGTTCACTAACCCTGACTCTTAGAAACACCTGTCCAGCTTATGAACTGACCTCAGCTGAATCCCACACCAAACCAGTCGGGTCACCACCTATGGTGGTGGGGCCTGGGTATTTTTTGGTTTGAATCCACATGTGATTCTCCTCTCAGCTACATTAGTCCTGCTAAGGTTAAGAACCACTGCTACAGATTCAGCAGCTTAATCAAACGGGTCACTATATAAACATGTTCAGGTACTAGCAGCAACTCACATACCCTGTAACTTACATCTATCAATATTAGCCTGATACAGTGTTTAACAGTGAACTAAAAAGAAAGCTTAGTGATCAGAGTCTTAGCCATCCTTCCTGGGGGCAGACAATGGAAGGCTTTACACTTAATGCCGATACTCTGGCAAATGGCTTAGGGTAAGTCACCCAGAAACCACAGCGGCGTCTCCTCGTTAACTGGATTCTTGTTCGAGGAATCAGCTCTGGAGGTTAGATACCTACAAAGCACATGCTGGTGCCTGCTAATGCCTGCAGCGGGGAAGAGCAAACAGTTCCATACCACCTCCTCTGTCGGGGGTTCCTGGCCTGAGCCCCACTACGAAGAATTCAGAGACTCATGAACTTCAATGGACTAAAAACCACATCTTCGGTTTTACTAAATTCTAACAACTTTGACATTTCCTTCAGTTGATACTAGAGCAAGACAGAAGCTTCACAGACCCTGTGGGCTTTGACACCCCATCCCAGCTGCTGCTGCTCAATTTTTACACCCATCACGGCAATAACCATTAGGAGATCAGTCACAAACAGTCATAAACAATCCCTCATGTCTGCTGGATCACAATTCCCCCCAAATATTTTGATAACTTTCAAGATAATCTGTTTCTTCTGTAACTGTATATATAGTCAGTATATTCAAATGCATCATGTGAAATAAAAAAGGTTTAGAACACCTGAACATTATTTCCAGGATTTCCCCCTACCCTCCCAGTGCCCAGTTGCAAAACCAGGCCTTTTTACACAGCACGAGTGACACCAACTTTTAAGGAGACCGTGTTTACATTTCTTTAGATCATTTCCCAAAGGCCGGTCAGAAACATCATTATCTGTACTGGTGGAGGCAGGGTGGGGGGAAGATGTCAGAGAACCCCAGGATATGGGGCAAGGTTCTCCCCACCGGGAAACAGCTTCAGCCATAAAGCTGGTATGTAGACTTCCAGGTCTTGCAACAGAAGCCCACCAGAAGCTAAAGGACACAGTCATATAGTTTGCATCTTATAGCCCTCAGTAGGCTGATAAAGTCCCTTGAGAATGCAAACATTTTCACATGTACTTCCCCACAGTGCTCATCTTGGCACCTTGAGAATCACTGGATGAGATTTCTCCATCCCTGTGCTGCTTTGACATTTCAGGATTCTCTTCCTTGGCCATGAAACCCTAATTCCTGTACTTAAAGCAGAACCTGCCTTGGTTGTTTCAGGGTGTCTACTCTGAAGAGTAAGGGGCTGGCTCAAGAGAGACCCTGCACATTGACCTGGCCCTCCATCCCTGCTCTGGCTCCCACACGCCTCTATTCAGAGAGGCTCCCTGGGTCATGTGTTCACCATAGCCTTTCATTCCTAAACACAAGCAACCCCAGCCTCCTGGCCTAGAGACAGTCTCTTCAACCCTTCAGGTGGGAGCCATTCAGGACAGGGTAGGGGTGGGGATCAGGACAGGTGCTCAGCACTGGGTGATGGTGGGAACTGAAGGCCCTAGGACATAGTGTGGACCAACCAGAGTCTGGCGCCCAGTCGCTCAATAAATATTTCTTGATGAATGAACAGGTATTGTAGGTGAAGAGAGAACTCGGTTTGACTATGGGAAGGTACTGCCCACTGAGGTCACTCATGTCAGCAATGCAGCATTTACACCTCAACTATGTACTTCTGTGATTATGAATATCAATCAACATCTTAGGCTAATTTTGCTGCGGGCTTTATTTGATTACAAAAATAAATGTTCAGCCCTCATAGTTTTGCTTATATAGCTTAAAAAAATTAACTCCTACTTCCAGGCACAAATCCGCAGACCTGAAACACAAGGCAGCTAACGGCCTCAGCAATCTCACAGGCGACTCCATGTTCTGGCCACAGAGGCTGGTACAGGAAGCGGAACCGTGAAGGTGTGAACTTGAAAAATGCATAAGAGCCTAAACAATAATGAAGTCCAATGGCAAAGCTTCTAAGAAAGAGATGTGTTAAGGAAATAAGGGAAGAAAGTATTCACAACTTGATTTCTCTGTCTTCCCGTAACAAACCTGACCAGATCAGAGGCTCCCGCAGATGAATGAAGGCTCTAAGAGATCTCAGATAAGGGATCTGACTGGCGTAGAGGATTCGTGCCTCTCTTGGGGCAGAAGTCCATCGAGAGATGAGTAGCAAACCGTGGAAGGTAGCACAAGGAAGTTCGAAGGTCAATGTCCATGTTCTGGTACTAGATCTGAAAGGTAGGAGTTTAAGTTTCTCCCCTCTTGGGGATACTCACGTTGGCAAGAAGTGTCTGTTCAGGGTTTTTAAAAAACATAGAATT
Organism: Mustela putorius furo; assembly: GCF_011764305.1. Lineage (NCBI taxonomy): Eukaryota > Metazoa > Chordata > Mammalia > Carnivora > Mustelidae > Mustela > Mustela putorius. Next base: position 42,761,416 of record NW_025422010.1, read on the forward strand.
GGAAAACAACAGGCAGCATTTTGCTTTTCAAGCGTGGGTGTTTCTGACATCACGCAGTAAGACAAAAGAGCAGAGTCTCCACAGTAGCCAAGGCACTTGAACCATTTCCACAACGGGCTCTAGGTGACAGAAAAGCAGACTCTTCACGTATCAAGTTCTCCTGACACCGTCCGCTCTTCCAGCTTCTACCGCTTCATCCCCACCGCCCCCCCTCCTGCGTCCAGCTCTTAGTTACCGCACGCACACGGCCCAAGGAGGGTGTATAGAAGCAGGAGGTGAGAGAGAACGAGTCACAGGAAGGCCCTCACTTGACCAAAGCTTTCCCTCAGCTGGTCAAGTCCAGCGGCAACGGGGAGCAGCCAGCCAGCTGCGCTCGAGGTAGAATTCCCACAGAGCTCCACGGACTCGTGCCTCACCAGGGACAGCACTGCGACAGACTTGCCCACACAGGCTTGTGAGAAGTGGGAGCCTAGGAAACCAGGCATTTGAAGCTGCAAAAACTCTGAGACATCCTGGAGGGTGGGGAACCAGCTCAACCCCATGAGCTTCAACCACCACCTGGGCAGAGCGAACACCAAGGGCTGCAAATCACCAAGAATCTGTCGTCAGAGCCACGTGACAAAATCACAGCAGCTCCAGTCCAGTGGGACCGTCCGCGCTCAGCCACACTCAGCCACCCGCTCTTCACCCTCCTTCCTGTCATCTTTCCGTCACACAGAATTCTTCGTCTCTCTCCCTCAAACTCATGTTCAAGTGCCCCCCGCAACCCCATGCCTGTCTGCCCCCACCCCCTCAGCCAGCTGGAAATAGGTGCTCCTACCATTTCCTTTTCCCACGGAGGAAACGGGGCAAAGACACCAGAGGACTTGTTGAAAGCCCCTCCAAGCCGCAGAACCCCTCCTGGGCATGCCGCCCTGGGCTCCTCCCTCCGGCCAGGCCAGGGCCCCCAGACCCATGATACATGCAACCAAAGGAGGGGCTGCTTCGTGGAAACCCCGACTTCAGACTGAAGGTGTCCAAGTGAAAACAAAACCACCCCTAGGACTTCATGGACGATGCGTGTAACCGTTGTGCTCAGCAGATGCATGTTGAACGGAGGACTCTAGTTAGTGATCAATAGCTTTCCTACATTCCCGATTTCTTCTACACAAGGTCCCAAGTCTGGATTCTGAGATAAAAATGAATTATACCCACCAGGTCTCGAAACTCAGACTCACTTGAGTGGGCTGGAAAAGAATAATGGAAAGCCAACCAATCCTTCATCAGGCTGTCAGGAAAACTTGCTGACTCGCAAACATCTCAAGCAAAACTAAAGTTGTAAGGTACTCCTCCCTTCTCTCAACACACAGGCCTCAGAAACGGTCTTAGACGTGCACCATCTGGGAAATCTCACCGATGTTTGTGCGTCAACCCCCTCCTCACAGCATCTGGGCTGAAGTCGGCCAAGTCTTCATCCTCACCTGCACGCACACCTTGAGATTTTAAGCTTGCAAATGGATGAAACCATTTCAATAGATGAAAAGACCATACTTAGGTCAAGCCTTGAACTTCTACAACAGCAGCCTCAGGCCAAAAGCAGACTGCCTTGAGAGATCATAGGATCTTTCATTACTTGGGCTGGGCAAGAGAGAAACGAAGATCTTGGTTCTAACAGACAGTTCCTATTAATCAATAGGAACCTCCCTGCCCCTACCAAGTACCTTTTTATATAGCACAGATATAAGCAGCCAGGAGTTAGCAATAAAATAGAAGACCTAAGTAACATGCATCATCAAAATTCACAGTAATCAATATCAATTCTAGCCTACTACACGGTTGCGTGGGGAAGCTCCGTTTAGCATTCTGCTCGTACTGTGAGGCAGGTCAGATAACACTCCTCCCCCACTCTGCAGGCACAGTAACCAGTACGAAGTAGAAGTGATTTATTTAAAGCCGGGGTTCCCTTCACAGAGGCCAGCATTGCTCCTTCCCCTTCCATGGCCAAGCACAGCAGAGAGCGTGGCACGGAGTACCTTGCATAGGTTACAGCCCCAGCGCCCTTGGGCATGGGTGGTAGGTCAACAAGGACAGAGAACCCAGAAATTAAGTCCAACTTGAGTGCCTACAACCCTCTCCACATCAAGAAGAGAAGGAGAACAGACAAGACAAGGAAGACCCAGTTGCCCACCGGTCTCATGGCGAGTCTTTACTGCCCATCTACATGGGGTAAAATCTTGAGCTTATTTCTAAGTATGTACGTGAAATTACTCCCATGAGGGGCTCACACTCAAGAAAGGACATCTAGCACACCTAAAATAAAAGGCAGGGTTTGTGAAAAAATACCTTTAAAAGACCAACAGCCTAAAGCTGAAGGAAACCTCAGAGGGGGTGGAGATGCCAGGGTAAGACTCCAGAGGGCTGGATTCCACATTGAACTTAACAGCCCTAACCTTGACCTTGACCAAGACTTACAGGTCCAGAGATGGGAATTTGCTGTGCAGTAGGTTTGTGGGACAGGGACCAGAAAGCGGAACAGAAGAGTCAGAGAAGTTTTCTCTGGTCTTTCCTGTCACAGCAACTTGGGGGTACAAATATAATCATGTATGACCTTGTCCTCTGGGTAACAAAGAATCCCTGTCATCACAGACTCTCCCTTTTCTAAAAAATTCAACAATTACTCCCTATGAAACAGGGACTGTTTAATGCAGATGACTGACCACATCTTTGGAAAGACTTGGGGTTCTGAAACTCTGGGGAGGTGGGTAATGTAATTAAAGCATTCCTCGAGTATTCCCAGGGCCAGAATCAGTCCTTCCTGTTTATCTTTAAAGCCTTTTTAGACTTTCCCTTTAAGTCCCTCTTTAGTTGTAAAACCACAAAGCGTTTTTGTTTTGTTTTGTTTTTAGTGCTCAGTGTCACTTAGCAAAATCCACAGTTTTTTATTTCACAGCAAGAAATATTCTCCCGAAGCAGCAGGTATGCCCAGGGTAAGGGACACTGGACCTTGTGGGAGGTACCAGTTCTCTTCCCCGAGAGTACATGAAGTCACACTTCGGTGGATCATCTCCCAGAGCCCTGCTGCTGCAGCTCACAAGGCTCCCCCTCTCTGGGCCACTCACCGAAGAAGACTTCTCCTGCTAAGACCATCAGATCCTCCTAGGTGCTCTCTGCTGTGAGCACTGTGACTGGAGCCCTCCTTGTGCTTGTCTAACACTGATCTGGAACACAGCAAGAATTTTGCTGGTACCCCAAGGGTTCTCCAGTCCTGGTCTCCTGGCATCCCACAGGCTCCAGGGCCGAACTGGGAAGCTATAGTCATCAACCAGCTGAACAACCACAATTTCATGGAGCATTTTGCTGAGCCGTGTTTTGGTTTCCTGACTGGTGAAGAAGGTACAGAGAAAGGGCCCAAGGCAAGGTATCAGGCAGCACACCTGCCTCCAGAACCCAAGAAAGCAAGGTCAGAGAGCTGTGCAGCCTGCCACCCAGTTGCAAAGATTTTTTATTTATTTATTTATTTATTTTTAATTTTTAAGAGTGCATGAGCAGAGGGAAAGAAGAGAGAATCCCTGGCAGGCCTCACGCCCAGCACTGAGCCTGTGCAGAGCCCAACGTGGGGCTCGATCCCACAACCCCTCGACCATAACCTGAGCTGAATCCAAGAGCTGGACACTTAACTGACTGAACTACCCAGGTGCCCTGGAGGTTTTTTCTTTAATCCCATTCTCTTTTTGCTTTATTTCCCTTGTTGTGCTGGACTATCAATGCCACCAGATATATAACGGACCAGACCTAGTCCTAGATGAACCCAAGACCGAAGGGTTCATTTAAATTCTATTCCATTTAAATTCTCACTTCAGATTTAATAACGCTTAAAGATTAGTTATGATTTGGAAATATCCTCTTAAATAATAAGGTAGATACACAGACGTATTGGTTAGCATGTGTGGTTCTGAATTCTTCTCAAGGTAATGCATACCTACGGACACACCAGTCTTCTGTGGGTGAGATTCTTTACAACAGACTCTTCATACCTGCCTCTCTGCCCATATCCCACCTGTCTCAACCCTATTTTATCACTTCGAGGCTCAAAGGATACGATCTAGGAAATGTAGTTCCTGTCTGCCTTCTCTAAAATAGCACCTCTAAATCTGCTACCACTTTGATTATGGGGGTAAGTGAGTTTTATTGCAATGTCACTCAAATACCATATAATTCACCCATTTTGAGCGAACAATGGTGTTTAGTACATTCAGGGTTGGGCACCATCACCCCAATGTCAGAACATTTTCATCACCTCCGAAAGCTGCCCTGGGTGCCATACCAGCCCCTTACAAACTCCCTACCCCATTCGCTAATGTACTTTGTCTCTCTAGATGCCCTAATTCTGACCTTTCATACAGATGCCATCACGTGATCTTTTGACCTGCATTTTCATGAAGCATGATGTATGGCTGAAAAGAGAGTATTTCACCGTACGGATATCCCACTTTTGTTCATCCATTTTTCAGTTGATGGACGTTGGGGTTGTTGCCACTTTCTGGCCATGATGAGTAAATATAAATATTCATGTGCAGGGATTCGTGTGGACATGTTTTAATTTTTCTTAGGTTATAAACAGCTTTGTGAAGCTTGAAGTAAAATGGATTTTCAGTGCCTACCAAAAAGCTATTCCATCAAAAGGTGAGACATAGCCTACTCTTTAGGAAAAATTCCAATCACTTTATTCCCCGCAATAAGCTATGTTTGGTGACATTTTAAAGCAGCCAAGCTAGAATAGAAATCCCCTAACTCAAAGGTATTTTATTGGGCAAAATAAATACCCTCCATTTCAAAGGTTTATCAAATGTTTAAATTGTCATACTCCTTCCTAGTAAACAAATGCATTGGACTTTCCTGATTCCTAGAAATGCCAGTTAACATTACATTTTATTTGCTCAGAGAAATTTTTTAAAAATCCAACCACCCCTCAATAGAGAATCCCATCTGGGGATTTCGTCGTGACTCTTCAGGCATTTTGTTTCTGTTTCTTGGATCTGACCTCGAAGAGGCATTCAGGTTGGCTGGGTAGAGTGTGTCTTCCCTAGTCTCCCATATCCCTTTGCAATGCATGACGCCTATATCCTTTCTACTCTTTCCTTAAACTGTAAAGACCTTCACATTCCTTGGATGTACTATATTTCTCTGCATATTCTGCTTCTTTTAAAAGATACTGAAAACCTATCCACATAAAAATCTGCACAAAGGTGTTTATTAGCAGCTTTATTCATAACTGCCCAAAGTTGGGAGCAACCAAGATGTCCTTCAGCAAGGGGATGGATAAACTTTGGTAAATTGACACAGTATTATTCAGCTCTAAAAGCAAATGAGCCAGCAAGCTATGAAAAGACACAGAGGAACCTTAAATGCCTATCACTAAATCAAAGAAGCCAATCTGAGAAGACTGCAATCCTGTAAAATTCCAAGTATGTGACATCTTAGGGTCAAAACTTTGGAAACCACTAGATGAATGGTTGGGAGGGGTTGGGGGAGGGAGGTGTAAGCAGGCAGAGCACAGAGGGCCTTCGGGGTGGGGGCGGGGGCTACCGTTAGGCTCTCATAATGATGGGCACATGCGATTTATCATACACATTGGCCCAAACGCATAGAATATACAACATCAAGCTTGAACCCGAATGTGAACTACGCATCTGGGGTGATTATGATACGTCCGTAGGTTCATCCACTGTGACAAACGTCCCACCCTTGTGTGGGAATGTCGATCGTGAGGGACGCTACGCAGGTGTGGGAGCCGGGGGCAGGGCACAGATGGGAAATCTCTGTACCATCCGCTCAGTTTAACTGTGAATCTAAACCTGCTCTAAAAAATTAAAGTCTTAATTTAAAAAAATATGTATTTGTATATACATACAAAAGATGTTAAAAATCTTAACTTCGTAGACCGTTCATTCTTTGCATCCTACAGAACTCACTGTAAAAACCTGTGTAAAGACACATTCGAAATCTTTAAAATATCAACGTACTGTTTAAAGATTGGGTCAACCACGGAATGCTTCAAAAAATGTTAGCACCTAATTCTCCTGTAGCACCTCCTGCAAACTGGCACTTTCTGCACGTCCCACAACTGATCCTCGAAACGTTGCCAGGAATAAGGTCCTCTTCTGACCATCCCCATGTTACAGAGGAGGAAACAAACACTGAGCAGAAGGACTCAAGTCACACAGCCACTGAGAGGCAGCGGGAGGCTCGGGCCTTGACAGCTGGCCTCACGGTGGCCTTGGGGACTGGTGGGGTGGGGGGGACCCCTGCGGCAGGGATCCCGATATCACCGGTTTCGTGGGTAACCACTCCAACCACCACTCTCAGGCTAAGAAGTGGTGGGTTTAATAAGTAGTTTCAAATTATTACAAGAAGAGAAGGAAGGAGAAAAGGAGGTAGAAAGGCACCTCAAACTAAAGAGGTGACATGGTCCTCCCGCTGGCTCAGATGTCCTCTACCTCAGCCTGCACTACTGCGCGTGCCTGAGAGAGAAAGGTGCCTGAGAGAGACAGCCATGCTACACTCCAGAGTCATTTATTCTTTACTGGGAGAGGAGGCAGTAAAGCAAGCACACACAGGCTCCCAAATTAAATCCGGTGGACATTTGAAAGAGTTCACAAACACGCTTTTTAAAATACACTATCATCAAGGTGTTAGTGGAGGAACTGTAGCTCAATTATGTAACTGAACATTTTGATGTCACAGTAATAACATTCTCCAGGAGGACTTGTGAAAGATGCACTGGGGGGCTGTTGCTAGCCTACAAAGAGTAGAAACTGCTTGGAGCTCAAATCTGCCTCTCCTACCCTCCTGGCCATCTTTCCAGATCCTTCCAGAGTCCCACTGTATCTGCCCTTCTGTCATGGGCCACTCCCTATTGCCTCGGAAGACGCTACTATCTGCTCTGGAGAGATCCTGCCTTTCTCTGCTCACTTCTCTGGGGTCCTCCCCCTTCGAAGCCAGCATTCAGCCAGCCACTGCTTTGAGGAATGTCTCACAAACCACCTCACTCACTGTGATACCCATCTTGGCCAAGGCACCAGGGGGGTTGGGGCCTGAAGTCTTCATCCTTTTGCATTAAGATACACTGAGCAGAACTATAGGGGTGGGCAGGGGGGATCCTGACTGGGGCCCAGGGAGCTGGCCTTTCTGCTGATGGTTAGGAGAGGAAATGAACCAGGGGGTGGGGGGCAGAGCACCCTGGGGGCCTCAGCACAAATTCAGGGCAGTGCCTAGCAAGTCCTTGCTCTCCCTGTTCACGCCGTTTCCTCCTCCATAAAATAAATGAGCTGAACAAAAATCATCTAGGGATCCTCACAGCTGTCAGTGTTGGGAGCCTCTTACACACTCCACTGCACCTATGACAGGTGCAAGGGAATCCAGGGGAGACACCGGTTCTGGCTGCGGGCCAGGGCAGAGAGGCCAGGTCCATGAGGAGAGCACACCGGTGACTGTCTTCACCATTCCAGCTCCCAAGATCTCCTGCCACAGCATCCTGGCCATCCTCTCCAACACCTGTCCCACAAGAGACACAGCCCCGTCACCTGGTCACCCCTCTGCCTCTGCAGTGACAGTGCACGAGCTCCCGGCTTGCCCCGCACCCTCGGGTGGTCTTCGCCCCAGACACATGTGACTTATTCCCATCCCAGCGATTTTCTGGGGATACTTCCATTGTGAGAGACATTTGAGGAATCCATGCGTGATTCACCCAACCTGTATCTGCCCCCATGCTAAGATGGGAATCCTGCAAATCAAGGGAGAAGACCTGGAACAGCTGGACCTCCTGCCACCACCACACCTCCCAACCTTCGTGCTTCACCAGCATCCGGCTTCCTCTGCCCCTTTAACAGGAGGATCCTGACTTCTCCCAGAGGTAAATTCCACCATCTGAGCCCGAGGTGCCCCTCCCCCATCGCAATCCCCCCCCCCACCCTGCAACTGGTTGTCACCTTGCTTCATTCCCATACTCTGCCCCCCATACCCCCCTCCAAAAACTCCCTCCTCCCTGCCAGCTTTTTAACAACCGGAAACCCTTTACTTTACAGCAAACACACACAAACACCCCTCCTCCCCAGCCGCACACCTGGGAGTGATGAGAAACGTGGTCACGATGAAGACCGGTTCAGAGGCCACAGGAGTGACCCACATGCAGATGAACTCAGGCGCCAGGGACATTTTAATTATTTGACTACCAGGACAGTAAAGATAACTTTGTTGTTTTGTTTCTTTAAACTGTGATGAAAATCAGCTTTATTACTAGCACATTGTCCCACAGATTTTATTTTTTAAGATTTTAATTATTTGAGAGAGAGAATGAGAAAGAGAGAGAGAGCATGAGAGGAGGAAGGGCAGAGGGAGAAGCAGACCCCCTTGCTGAGCAGGGAGCCTGAGGCAGGACTCGCTCCAGGAACTCCAGGATCATGACTTGAGCTGAAGACAGTGGCTCAACCAACTGAGCCAACCAGGCACCCCCATCCCAAGGACTTTAAACAGAACTTCATAATGATCCTCGCAGGGAGACAGATCTTTATTGTATCCTATCATTGTATTTCTTAGGCTTTTCAATGTTGACAATTTAACCAACGATCAGGGAAAATACACCCGATCCGCTGACACACCCTGGTCTTGGACTTCTCAGTCTCCAGCACAGTGAGAAATAAGTGTTATTTATTAAAGACATCTTCAATTAGTTCTAAGAATATTGTCTCATCAGCCCAGCTCAGAGAGAGAGAGGAAACAACCCCAGAAAGCAGGAAAAGCTGGGTGCCAACACAGACACTACCACTCAGCTCGGTGATCTGGATGGGGTGCAGAACACCTCCCAATGGTATTACACCAAACCGTGATTTTCTGGGACTGCAGTGCAGGTAAGAAGCCTTATTAGAGTTCTTTGGCCGACTCATTATCAACCACCCCAGCAAGAAGCTACTGGTAAATTTCTACTAATGCAGCCCCCGAAGATTCAGGTTCTAGGAGAACAGGAGAGGACCCCAGACTCCCCTCCTCTGGTCAGTCAAGATCTGTACTCCTGGCCAGATTACAGATGTCAGAGTTCACGGGGCTATATGTGAAGTCTAGAATCTAGTCCGATGGCAATCAGAATGAGAAGCCACTGCTTGGGGAACGCTAGTCAGACCGGAAGTGCTAGCTGGAGAAGACAAGACTGAATGGGCATTCCCAGACCAGCCTGCTCTGGCAAGCTGCTCTAGGAGGGAAGCCCTAGGGTGAGACTGAGGGGAGACAGATGTCTTACATCTGTCCCACATCCAAGAGTTTCAAACAGTGGAATGGCCGCCCTCTGGGGAGACGAGAAGTTCCTATCCCAGGCTGGGTGTCCTAATCCTAAAGACGCAGAATGAAGAGCCCTGTGATAGACGATTCAACCTCCAGCTTCGAAGAAGAGAAGTTTCCGTCACCCTGTGCATTTCATAAACACCTACTCTGCAAAATAAGATCCAAGGCGCTCTACAAATAAGGGAATAAAATGAGCAGAGTCATGGCAATGACAGCCTCACCCAAACGGGAAGAAAAATCTCTGCCTCGGATCGCTGAGCTAGAGTTCGGACACGTCGGGTTGTCACGACAGATCGATATGGGCAATGACAAATGGGATAAAACTCTAAGAGCCCCGTGACCCAGCGGGGAAGCAGAACTGGAGCGAGCATGTATTGATCCCTAACCCCCTGACGAAGACCGCTGCCACAGATTCAAACCAGCGCAGCTACACTCCAGTTCACCCACCTCTACTAACACAGTCTCCACAGTCTGTCAGCAGCACAAGGGGAGAAGAACAGCTCTTCTTAGCTGGTAAGGCGGCCAGTCAGAGACGTCACCAGGATCACCCCCACACTCCCTCTGCTACTGGGTGCAAGGCATTGTTTGAAAAGACACCCCATAATTCTAAGTACTCGCTCTTCTCAATTAAGGCAGGTCGTCCCTTATGGGCATTTTATTCTCTAATTCTGGGAGTACAGAGGACCTAAATAATCTCCATTATTTTGGGCTATAGGTGCCCCTCCTCTGGCTTCCAAGATCATTGATCTACAACGGGGGCAGGAGCCAGGAAGGCTCAGGAAGAACTTGATTTTAGGTCCGTCCACCGTGCTTCTAAGCGACCTCCACATGCAGCTTCCTCCTGCAGCCTTCCTGCCGCACTCCTCACGCTAGGAAGAGCAAAAACCTCTGCTATTGGCACAGACCGGGCTGAGTTCCTGGTCATACAGGTGGCCCTCAGTGAAGCCCTCAGCCCCGTCTCACACCGACGAGCACCTGCCACACCTAGAAAGTACGGCCACTGGAGCATCGATGGACTCGATTTCTGCGGGCATGGCCGGGCCAGCGGACAACCTCCCAAGGATTCTCACCAGAAGGCAGGGCTGAGCAGCCCGGCAGAAGAGGCCAGACACGTGCCCTGCCCCCGAAGGGTCCTCTACCTTCGACCAGGCTTTCACGTTTTATAACTTCTTTCTTTGATTCAAACCCGCCCTCAGATCCTCAATTCAGGCCGAGATGTCCGAGGTTAAGAAGTGGAGCAGTACTCCTCTGTTCCACAAGGTCCCTAAACACTGGTCCAGAGACTTTGCTCCTTTCTGAATCCCTTGCAGAGCTTTTAAAAAATAAAGGATTTGGTCCCACCTTTGAGATTCTGATTTGGGTGCAGGGCAGCAGTGGAGGAGGTGGGGAAGACAGTGGGATTCTGATACAGAACCATGTAGGGGAACCACTGCTTACCCTACCCATGGGCAAGGAAAGACCCGGGCAGAAAGCAGGATTCAATTCCAACCATGCCCGTGATACAGGGCTTCCCTAAGGCGCTCTTTGAGCCAAAATGCTGTCCGCTGCTGTAGACTTATGTGCTAATGTAATCAAAGAGCTACTTAATCAACCACCTGTCTCTCCTTCCTTCCTTCTCAACACACTGAAAGGAGCCCCACGGGCAGCGGCAGGGGGAACCGGGTTCCTCTGTGGGTCAGGAACTAGTCGACAAGTACTGACTTTAGACATGGGCTTGGATGCTCGAAGCATCTGGACATGTAGCCCTGTCAACAAACAGAACAATGTGTGACTTGCCCTCCGTTACTGGCCCGGACCACACGCCTCGTTAGCGGCACCGGGCGGGCAGGCTCACGACTCCCCCAGCACCACCACCCAAGTGTTTGGTTCCTGCAGCATCATGTAGTTCCTGCCGCGTAAGCTTCCAGACGCCATCGCCAAAATGGAGTTGCCATCTTTCACTCGGCCCTGAAGGTACTGCGTGTTCTCTGAGGCCGACCTACGAAGGGACGACCACTCTGCTCCGAATTCTCCTTCAGATGCCAGGATACACCTCTGCCCCCAGCATGACCGCCATTGCCACCACGATGCCAGATGCTGACCCAACACTTCCTTTGTGCCAGCAGCCATTCTAAGAACTTTCCATTGATCAACTCCTTGACTTCTAACACACTTGGGAGTTAGATGCTGCACTCTTCCCCATTTTAGAGACGCGGGCACCGGTGCAAAGTGAGCTCAACTTAAGGAGTTCACCTAAAGCCACACGGCCAAGTTTCACGAAGCCTGGCAACCCCCGCCCCTGCCCCTGGCCGCCAAACCACCTTGCTTCACAGCCTCTTCCTTCCCTACTCCGCTCCCGTATGTTGGCAGATGGTTTACAGCTGCTCTGTCCTCTGGGATATAAATGTAAAAACACGCAGTTAGAAGTGAAAAAGAAAGAGTGGTTAACACGGCATGAAAGGCATTACTACAATGTAAATAGAAATGCCACCTCATCGTGCTAGGCTTCACATTTTATTAGCTTTCTTACTGGAAATTATTTCAGACACCTTGAAAAATGAAATCTATTCACACGTCACCACCACTAACAATTCCGAAAGAAACCCATGTGAGGTGCTAAGTTTGACTCTGAGAGGAGGAAAAAAATCTACGTAACAAGAAAGGTGTGTAGAAATCGGCAGGAGCTTGGGGCCACTGGGCACTGCCTGGTGCAGAGTCCATGCATGACAGACTGAGAAGGGGAGTACATACATGTGTCCTCTCGTCCCAGCTGAGGAAATCGAGGTGCATTAAGTGTACTTGCCCAGGAAGAGGCATGGGAAGGAAGCAGTGAGGACAGGAGGCTAAGTGGGGTCTGTGAGCTAGCCCACCTCCTCACACGAGAGCATTCCACAAATCACATCCAGCCAACCCACTGTGTGCAGGTTTTAACAAGATTTAAAAATACAGGTAAGTCCGTAAGTACAACTTCAGTTCTCTTAAGTCATTAGTATCTAAACATTCTGGGAGCATTTCTTTGTCAACAGGAATCCACCCAGATTAACTTTTCTCAATCAATGGGAAAGAACAGGTAATCAACTCATTAAATTTGCACATGTGTCAAGCTAAGGAGAACTACCATATCAGATACAAAAATCAGGATTCCAAAGGATCCACCCTCTAGCATGGAATGCAGGTACAATAATGAAATTTCACATCTATAACTGGATTCATGCTCAGGACCTAAGAAATCAATTGTGCAAATTCGGAATGAGGGCAACATATCTTAAAATAAGCTTTAATTTATAGTGACAGAAAGCAGATCAGTTAGCTGGGGGTGGAAAGTTCCAAGGAGCAGTAGGAAACTTCTGGGAGTTAAGGAAATGTTTGTTAACTGAATTGTGATTTTGCTAGTATGCACATATGTCAAAATGTGTCAACTTGTTCATGCGGTTTAATCTGTAACTGTGTTTTTAAATGCATCTACTTCATTGCCAGTCGATTAAATCTAATTAAAGTTGTAATAAAATAGTTCTTGTGCCTGTGTGGGCAGGTGAGGATAATGAGGCATAGAATTTTAGTGGTTTGCAAACTTATTAAAATTCAACAATATGGACTCCAGGAAACAGGGTTTCAGAGGGGAGAGCGTGGGGGGATGGGTGAGCCCCGTGGTGTGTATCAAGGAGGGCATGGATTGCATGGAGCACTGGGTGTCATACAAACACAATGAATCATGGGGCACTGCATCGAAAACTAACGAGGTACTGTACGGTAACTAATAAAAGAAAAAACCTCAACAATATGAAATGGCTGCCAAAAGCCAAAGCAACTCTAGACTCCTCCAACTGAAATTGTGTGTGAAAATTAGCTCTTCATCTCGTTTGGTAGACCACATCCAACGAGCACCAATATCAGAAAGACCGGATGGGATCTAAGGGTGACCACCCCGGGACAGGGTCTGAAAACCACACTGCCCAGGAATGGCTATGGGACCCGGGATCCGGCCCCACACTGGGGAGAGAAGGGACTTCCAGGGACTGCCGCGTGGAAGGAAATGGCCCATCCTTTCCTGTACAGCTTCCTGCAGCTCAGACCCACAGGGAAAAGCAGATGGAGAGCAAGCAGAGCACTGAGCGTTAGAAAAATTTCTGATAATGAAAGCAGTTAAACAAGGGCCACATTCCAGAGACACCTGTACTAGGCACATACAGGCAGAGGACCCACAGTGGGGACACGGGCTCTAGTGTTCTGACAGCACAACCGAGTTCTACCACCCGCACCCCCCCCCAACTACAGGCTCTCTCCTTTCTAACACGCTCGGACAGGAGCCCACATTCCTAAACTGAAAGATCTTAGCTCTATGATTTTTGACACGGGCCTTAACTCACAGAGCACGCTGGGGACACCAGAGACGGACACCTGACAACAGTCATCACCCCTGTGGCATCATGAGACAGACAGAGTCCAGTCCTGTTCTCTAAGCTCCTCAGTTTAAAAGCAGAGGACAGTATACTAACATGCTACCAATTTCTTTTCACACAGGGAGGTTATCAGCCCCATTCAGCACACATTTCAATAACTTCCCATACACTCGGAAATTTAAACAGCTGAACCAGAGTCTTAAACATGACAGATAACAATACAAAGAACTGAAGAAATCTAAAGTTACAAAGGGTCAAAAGGCGCTGCATATCTTAGTGCCATGGTGGCCCCTGGGGAGGGAGATGGGCGTGTGCTGACTGGGCAGGAGGGAACAGAGTCGGCGAGTCGGGGAGGAGGGGCACAGGTGAACAGCGTCCAGACGCCCTGAGCACCTCCCAGAGCTTGTCCTACAGCAGCCTAGTCCTGACTGGTCCCAATTTGAAGCCATAATGAATGAGAAGGAAAACCAAATTTCACCCTTCCACCAGGGTTGACCGAAGTGCTACGTTCAAAATCGACTGTAAAAATTCAAGTCCATGCTCCTCAATTACTGGCCTTCCCGGTGATTCTGTCACTCACCGTATTCAATCAACAACAGCCAGCGAACCTCCACATCCGCATTCCAGCATTTGCAGAGCTCCACAGCACCATTTCTCGCAGGGCCCAATGTTCTTTTACACTGGGAGGATACCGGGAGCTACAGAGGCCCAAGCATCTGTCCCCAGACATGCAGTAGGCGGTAAACCATTACCAGAGGGCAACACACCCCCACATCCCCCCGCCTATAGCACAGAAATCCCTAACAAGCCACCTTACATCATAAAGTAAGGAGAAACGGATGTCACTCTACTTTAAACTCAATCTCAAAGCAAACTGTGGCTTAGATCACTTGTGTATAATTTTTCTAAAGATCCCAGTTCCCGAGTCTGTAGCTGAAGGGATCCTGCAAAGGCCTGTGTCCCTTCTCAGGTACCCAGAGTTCCCCACCCCAATGACCAAGAAGAAAAGTTATCAAGTCTACTGTTTTGACCTCCAGAAACGGAAGACGCAGAGCCGACTTCCTCTCTCGTGCAACACGCACTTCCAGCCTCTCCCTTCTACTCCTACCGTTACCCCTTTAACTCTTCCTTCTTCTTACCTGAAAGGCTTCTAGGTTTCTGGGGCCCTTTCCCCATGGATACTCATCTCCACACTGCATCCACAAAGGCCTTCAGATGCTCTACAAACTCTTTATCCTTCTAGGAGCACACATCCACCAAGATACCCTCTCTAGGGACCCAAGCAAAATTTACAAATTAGATTCCTTCTCCCCACTGAGCACAGGCTTTCTGCTCTCACGGAGCTCCTCCCCATCTCGGGGAAGGCTCCCTGCCCTGAGGTCTGTTTCACTCACCCACTGGCCCCCTGCCAAGAGTGGGCCCACCTGTGCCCCCTCTCCCTGATCCCAGGTAATAATAGTCCCATGTTGCACTATCAGTCACGGCATGGCAACCTGGTAGAGCCAGATGGAATTGTGCACACTCAATTACCTTGGCTATCTGAGCAAAGAAATTTGCTTTGCAGTGTCTCCACTCTTTCAGAAAAATAACACAACTCAAAAAAGGGATCAGACCTGGCCATCCCAATAACAGATCCCACATCCAACTAGAAAGGGCACTGAAACCCCAGTCTCACTGTGAAACCTTAGATGCTTTTGAACTATGAAGGGGAAAGGTCTCCCCTTTGGCTTTTGTGGCGTCCTGAGGACCCAAGTTTGTTCTCCTCTCAAAGACCATCTGGACCAGTCAGTATGCACCACACAGGGAGGCAGTAAGGCTTCTTGGCTATTCAGGGGGCTTCAGGGCAAACTCACCAGGCCTGGCTTCCAGTATCTCCTGTTTACTATCTTCATGGCCTTGGAAGATTATTCAACATCCTCAAGGTCCTATCCTTTTATCCCCACATAGTGGGGATAATAACTGATAATAATAATAACTGATAATAATAATAACTGATCTCAGAGAATATGTTGATTCTCTGACAGTTACTTAGGTTGTTTCCACCTGTTGAATATGTTGATTCTTTCTATTCTCCCTTGAACACCAATTATGGGCCCTATGGCAAACGTTAGTGATTCTAGAACATGACACTATGCCCCAGTGTCTCAGACTTGGTAACTCCTTATCAGTCCCCACATGGAAATCATCTACAACAGACAAGTTATATCCACAAGACCTAAGTTGCTCACAAGATGCTCCCGTCCTCAGAAATAGTATAGGAGGGGCACCTGGACGGCTCAGTGGGTTAAAGCCTCTGCCTTCTGTTCAGGTCATGATCCCAGGGTCCTGGGATCAAGCCCCACGTCGGGCTCTCTGCTCAGCAGGGAGCCTGCTTCCCCTCTCTCTCTCTGCCTACTTGTGATCTCTGTCAAATAAATAAAATTTTTAAAAAAATAGTATAGGAATGTGGAGAAAGAAGATTATGAAATAGGACCCACCAGAGGAAAAATGTTCTTTGAACATTCTTTGCATCCTACTACTTCCTTACCTAATAAGCTTTGAGATGTCTCCATGCTCTAGGCCAGCATTTCCCAAAGAGCGACAGCAGTCCCTTGAGATAATTCCTGTAAATCCTTGTTGTTCTAGGTCTGATCTGCAAACCCAGTCTAATACATCCCCACCTTGGAGACTTGGGGTGCACGTGGACATCACCGCTCTGAGCAGCTCTGGGTTAAAGTTGCTTCATTCTGGATTAACCCAGGATTTCCCAAACCTGTTTGGCCATCTTTACCCCTCTGATAATATCAAGTGCCCCGTTTTCCTAAAGTTGACCCTAGCCTTCATGGGTCTCCATTGCAGCCCCTCATTGTCCAGGCCACAGCCCTACAGACCCTCTCACCATGTAGGTTACACTTACTGGGGTACTGGCCCCTGATCGTACCTTCTGATTTTAATAGCTTGAAATAAAATTCCCAGAACACACAATTCACTATTTGGAAGTATACAATTCAAAGGGTTTTAAGTAAATCTGTTTAATTGTACATCCATCCCCACCACCAATTTTAGAACATTTTTAACTCCTTCCTCCACCCCCCAAAAATACCCATAAGCAATCTCTACCCATTTCACCTCTAACCTCAAGCCCTAGACAAGTAATAACATGTTCTAGTTTTGCTTGTTCTGTACACTCTTAAATGGAGTCACACAATATGTGGTCCTGTGTGCCTGGCTTCTTTTGCTCAGCTGGCTTTCAAGGTTCATCCACATGGTAGCACGTATCAGGCCTTTGTCCCTTTTTGTCCAAACACCAGTATATGGATGTACCAGGTTTCATTTATCCATTTGTCAGCTGACAGTTACTTAGGTTGTTTCCACCTGTTGGCTATTATGAGCAATGCTATTATGAACATTTGCATAGAAGTTTTTCCATGAACTCCGTTCCATTTCTCTTGGGTATATATCCAAGAGTGGAATTGTAGAGTCATGTGGGTAAGTGTGCTTAACCTCTTGAGAAACTGCCGAAGTATTTTCTAAAGCAGCTACACATGTGACGTTCCCACTGGCAGCACAGGAAGATGTTCATTTCTCCACAACTTCACCCACATTGTCACTACGTCTTTTTGATTTGACATCCCAAGGGGCGTGAAGCAGTAGGTCATCGTGGTTTTGTGACCCTGTCTTTGATGGCCCACTTGTGAGGTGATGATCGCTCCATTCCAGGCACCCAGCTGCCTTCTTCTCACTATGCCCTATATCAGTTCGTCAAGACGCAGCTTAAATCCCACAGGTTTCTTGGACCATCTGTGACCACCAGGACTCCAAGCTCGATCCCAGTGACGCCATGCATGTACACATCCTGCAGTGGCAGGTGTTTTGGCTGACTAGGGCTTCTCTCCCCAACCAGACAATGTGCTCCTTCAGAGTCTGGGAACGCTCTTCCGTTTTTCAGTGCTCATTCAGCAAGCCGTCTGTCAGATGGCTGCTAGCACACAAATGCCTGCAGTACAACTGAATGCAGGAGCTGAGGTGGAGGTAGGTAGGCTGGAAGAGTGGGCACTCTGGGTCTTGGACTAGGAGGAAGGAGCAGAAGCAGCAAGTCGTGGAGGTGAGTGCCCTCTCTTAGAGGGAACTACAGGTTCTCGTGCAGAGGCTAGAACTAATGAATGTGAGGTTTCATACAGTTTCTACCTTTATTTTTTACTTGAGAGAGATTTTATTTGAGAGAGAGTATGCATGTGTGACGGGGGTGGGGGAAAGGGGAGGGGGTAGGGCAGGGGGTAGAGGGAGAGGAAGAGAAGGAATCCCAAAGCAGGTTCCCATGCTGAAAGTTGAGCCCAATGCAAAGCTCAAGCTCATGATCCTGACATGACCTGAGCCAAAACCAAGAGTCAGATGCTTGGAGCACCTGGGTGGCTCAGTGGGTTAAGCCTCTGCCTTTGGCTCAGGTCATCATCTCAGGGTCCTGGGATCAAGCCCCACATCAGGCTCTCTGCTCAGCAGGGAGCCTGTATCCCCCCCTCTCTGTCTGCCTCTTTGCCTTCTTGTGATCATTCTGTCAAATAAATAAATAAAATATTTTAAACAACAACAACAGTCAGATCCTTGTCCAACTGAGCCACCCAGGCACCACTAACCTTTTCTTTACTGTGAATCGCCATTTACTCTCAAGTCTAACTCTGCTGAATTCAATAGGGGTAGGGGCAATGACTAGTTGCTGGCTGTATCTATCCCTCTGAGCTTTGACAGGATCCCCCAACCCCCTCAGAGCATCAGGAGCTGGAAAGTCTCTGATGCGAGCCACATCAAGAAAGAAAATCTGTAGGGTCAACTGAGTGTAGACAAAGCAGGAAAGAACAGCCAATGAAAGAAATGTTTCTCCAACAAGTGGTGTTAGAAAAATTGAACAGCAACATAAAGAAACTGGACTACTTTCTTATACCACACACAAAAATAAACTCAGAACAGACAAAAGTTCTAAATGTGAGACAGGAAATCATCAAAATCCTGGAGGAGAACACAGGCAGCAACCTCTTTGACCTCAGCCATAGCAATTTCTTACTAGACACATCACCAGAGGCAAGGGAGATAAAAGCAAACACGAACTATCGGGGGGATCCATCCAGATAAAAAGCTTCTGCACAGACAAGGAAATAGCCAACAAAACTAAAAGGCAGCCCACGGAATGGGAGAAGACATTTGCAAAGGACATATCTGATAAAGGGTTAGTATCCAAAATCTAAAAAGAGCTTATCAAACACAACACCCAAAAGCAAATAATCCAGCTAAGAAATGGGCAGAAGACATGAACACTTTTCCAAAGAAGACATCCAGATGGTCAACAGACACACTAAAGATGCTTAACATTACGTGGCATCAGGGAAATACAGATCAAAACTTCAATGAGATACCACCTCGCACCTGTGAGAATGGCTAAAATCAACACAGGAAAAAACAGATGTTGGCGAGGATGTGGAGAAAGGGGAAGCCTCTTGCACTGTTGGTGGGAATGCAAACTGGTGCAGCTACTCTGAAAAACAGTGTGGATGGAGGCTCCTCAGAAAGCTAAAAATAGAACTACCTTATGATCTAGCAATTGCACCACTAAGTGTTTACTCAAAGGATACAAAAATACAGATCTGAAGGGGCACCAGCACTCCAATGTTTACATCAGGGTTATCAACAATACCAAACTATGGAAAGAGCCTAAGTGTCCATCAACTAGTGAACAGATAAAGAAGATGTGGTATAAATACAAATACACACACACACACACACACACACACACAGGAATATCACTCAGCAATCAAAAAGAATGAACTCAAAAAGAAAAAAAAAAAAGAACAAACTCTTGCTATTTGCAAGGACAAGGATGAAGCTACAGTATATTATACTCAGCAAAATGAGTCAGAGTAAAACAAATACCATGTGATTTCACCCGAGTGGAATTTAACAAAATGAAACAGATGAACATATGGGAAGGGGAACAACAACAACAAAAAAGGAAACAAACCGTAAGAGACTCTTAATAGAGAACAAACTGGGAGTGATGGCGGGAGGTGCGTGGGAGATGGGCTAAACGGGTGGTGGGCATTGACGAGGGCACTTGCCATGAACAGCACCGGGTATTATATATAAGGGATGAATCACTAAATTCTACTCCTGAAGCCAATACTATACTCTATGGTAACTAACTAGAATTTAAATAAAACCTTGAAAGAAAAAAAAGAAAAGAAAATCAAATCCCCAGTGAATCAAGAGATATAACTGCTGAATCCAAGGCCAATGGAGTCACAGTCTCCCAATACCTCAAGTCATTAACTTTGGTTTCTTACACTGATTACTTCACCCAGCTGTTCTGGTGATCAGATGCAAGGCGCACTGTGCTAAGCTGTGGCTACTTGAATCACAACATTATTTCAACAGCTACTGATAAATCAAGGAGGAACTCAACCCAGTCAGGAAGTATTGTTTAATGAATGTGGTCTAGCATCTGGAAATGAGAGACAAGGTCCATACTGGAAATACAGCAAAAACTTTTCTGCCCAACAAAGATTCTGTTGGGGCTTCCAATGTGTCTCTCGAATCAGTAAGAAACCGTAAGCTGCTGACACCAGAACATTCAAAAATAGCTCTCTCCCATGGCCACACATGCTGGACTTAATGCTTCTAATGCGTGTTCATGAGCAAAAATTGCATAAGAATGTCAGCAAAATTATTTGGCTACAACCTAGGACTCAGTGAGTAAAATGAGTATAAACTTTAAAACCCTGAAGGAAGCAATTCCTGGTCTAACTTTAACATCCAAACCCCTTAATTGTGAAATTCACAAACCAAGGGCAAGGCTGTATCATCACCACCCTGTAAAACTGCATCCCCTTCCCTCTAGTGGATGTGAACATGGACCCAAGCAAATGAAATAACCCAAGTATCGAATAACCATGCACCCAGCTCCAGGCATGGAAGGGAGGAATGGGGGCATTTAAGCAGGAGGATCTATGGTGTGAAGAGCTCTGGAGGCTAGGAGGCTATCAGGGCACCCCAAAAAGTCTTCAGTAAAAGAACCCCAGCAACTTCTGATACATCTAAGTGCAACTGGGTAAGAGGAGAATGGGACGGAAAACAATGATAAACGACATCCATCAAGAGACAAGTCAAAGAGCTGCTAGAACTTTTAGTATAGTAGAAAGTCATCAGAAACAAGCCACACTCGTGTGTGTGTGTGTGTGTTTTAAGATTTTAGAAGAGACACAGAGAGAGAGAGAGAGTGTGTGTGTTATGTGCATGCATGCTTTTGAGTAAGGAGAGAGGCAGAGGGAGACAATTTCCAGCAGACTCCCCACTGAGCAAAGAGCCCAATGTGGGGCTCGATCTCACAGCCCATGAGATCATGACCTGAGCCAAAAGCACAAGCCAAACACTCCAATGACTGAGCCACCCGGGCACCCCTCACCTTCTGTTTTATAACCACAAAGAAGACATCCTCCAAAGAAAGGAAGATAGTTGAAGACTCAACGCAAGTGATTCTCCCAAAGCATGGGAGCCTGTCCCAATCCCAGGTCTTTCTCCACTTTGCCATACTCTTGACCTCCCACAGTAACACCTGAGTGGGGCTGCATACTAAAACACCGAAGCACATTAAAACCCATTCTTCTCTCCACATGTCCTGACCATGAACCATGCTTTCTGTCAGGAGGCTTGCGTCAGTAAGTTATCAAGCTAAGTGATTTCTAGTCAAGCCCTGAAGTAGATTAATACAGTATGTGGTCTTCTTTATGGCATTAGAGTTGTCAAAGGTAGAGACCATTTTAGTCCCCCAGGTGCCCACCACACTTTAGAGAAATAAAATGGTTATGGATCATTCTGTTTGTTGAATTGCTCATCCCTCCCATTACTGCTCACATTGAACATGGTCAGTAAATATCCATAAGGAAGCAGAAATTTTTCTACACTGAGTTATACAATCAGCAAGGCAATACTAAATCAGGAGAGAAGTCTACAGAACAGCCTTCTTTCACAGAAACTTTCACAGGGCTGAAAATGATACCCTGAAATCCACTGAAACAGATCATCTGAGATGGGATTCCCCTCTCACGAAATAAGCCAAAGCAACCCTCCTCCCCACAAAGGACTTCCCTAAGTTTGCTAGCTCCATAAGGAGTTCTCCAGAGATGGCAAGAAAGATTTGCTTGGAAAGATCCAGCATGTTAGCATTAATAGGAATATGCATTTCTACCAAAACATCGGTGAATCGATCTAACCCCACCTTATGCCTGAATAGTTCAAGACCATTGGTGTGGTGATTAGTTTTACATGTCAGCTTAGCTTGGCCTAGGACCCCAGTATTTGGTCAAGGTAGTGCTGGTGAAGAGATTAGCATTTCAATTGGCAGGCTATCTTTTTTTTTTTTTTTTTTAAACCCATGACCCTTCATAATGTGGGTGGGCCTCAACCAATCAGATGAAGACCATAAGAACTAAAAAAAAAAAAAGTTTACCTTCCCTGAAGATAGAATTATGACAGCAGACTGGCCTCAGACTTGAAATACAATATTCACTCCTCCGGAGGTCTCCAGCCTGCCAGCCTGCCCAGCAGACTGCACAACCACAGAAAACCATTCCTTAAAATAACCCACAGACTCCTCCCCAAACACACACATTCTCCCTCTCTTTCCCTGCTACTGGTTTGTTTCCCAGCAGAACCCTAATAGAATCACCTTACCCACTTTCCAATGAAACAGACCTGTACCCATCTTTCAGAGCTTAAAAAGGGGGGGGGGGGCAAAACAGAGGAGATTGACTTAAGTCTCTAAAGAGAACTCTAGACCCACTATACATAACCCCGGTTTTGAAATTCCCATTTCAAATGCTTGGTAGCTCAGGAAGTTCTCAGAGTCCTGGTTCCTTCAAAGGAAGCAAGACTTCAGCAGGATCTGTGAAACGCATGGTGAGCTAGCATGGTGAGGCTAGAAAATGAATCTGTTACCCCAGGAGGGGAGGCAAGCAATCTAAAAGGCAGGCAAGGACAGAGGAAATTGCAAGGCATTTGTTTTTGTCATTTCTCAGAAAAACTGAATGAAGTCTTAGGAGCCCCTGCTCCTCAAGGAGAAGTTCAGGTTCACAGGATGACAATGACGACAAGGGGAAAGGCAGAGAGAACTAGAACCTGAGTTGGATCTGTCCCCAGTACTTTCACGCAACCCCAGAATCACCACTCGACCACTGGGCAAAAGCAGCCAAGGAAGGAGACACTTCCCTTTCTGCCCTCCGACTACCCAGGACCGCCGGGCTGAAGTCTTTCTTACCTGGCCATCTGCTTGTAGGCTTCTTCTGCCACAGCAAAGATGTGTGGGTCCATGTCCCCCATGTTTTGGCCGCTGTAGGCATAGATGACATCTTGACCATAGATTGGCAGCTGCTCATAAGGATTAATGGCAACCAGCACGATCCCTGCCAACAGAGAATGCAGTCAGATTGCTGACAGCAAGACGGCCAGCCGGCACAAGTCTTTTAAAGGCCTTGTTTATATACATCAAAACAAAACATGGAGTAGGAGAATGAATCACAACCAATCACTCAACTAAATCAAGATGTGTCTGAGTCTCCACCAGGCACTGTGCTAGGCTTCGGCGGAGAAAAGAAAGCTGGGCTTCCAAATACCCTATAGTGTTGAATAAGCATGTGTGCGTGCACATACACAGATGCTCAGCAAACAGCCCTCCTAAAATACACGTGAAGTGCTGCACAAGCAAATCTTGTCACAACTGGCGTTAACTAGGGGATGCTGGTGAATTACTTAAACTCTAGGTGCCCCAGTTTCCTGGACTATAAAACTGGGAATCCTAATTACCTTCACCTGCTTGTCTTGCAGGTAATGATTAATAAAGAAATCTTGGACCAGCATCTTGCATAGCAAGCACAGAGTGTTAGATTTTTATTAGCTCACATCATTTTATATCATGTATTATTTTTCACTTTTTTAAAAAATGTTTTGTATCTCCTGAAAGTATGTCACAATGACGGACTCAAATACATGTTGCATGAAGAGTCAGCAAACCATCGAATACCCCCGATCTTTCATGGAAAGGCAAGGTAATATTGGAGAACATACAAAGAAAAATGAAATCCCATCTTCAAGAAATTCATGCCTTTTTCTTTCCAATAAGAGCACAGTCTGGATCTCAAGAGAACCACTGACAGAGGTACCAAAAAAATGGGAGCTTTTCCAGTCATGTGGGAAAGTGCAAGAATGGAAAGGTCATTGCCGAGACGGGAGATCTCCTACACGGTGTTCCCCTCTGGTGTTTGAAAAGGTACACGAGTCAAGAAAATGAGAAGAGAATGGGGAAAACATCTGCCCCCAAAAAAGTATCTGATAAAGGAGTAATATCCAAAACCAATAAAAACAACTCTTAAAACTCGAGGATCAGAAAATGATCCATCTGATAGAAAAATGGGCGAAAAATCTAAACAGAGACCTCACCAAGACCCAGAGACGGCAAATAAGCACATCACATTACCACCAGGGAAGTACAGATTACAGCTCTAAGGAGATACCGCCACACACACATTCAAATGGCCAAAACCCACAACACAAGACAACACTGAATGCTGGTGAGGATGTGGAGGAATGAAAGTTCTACTTCGTCGCTGGGGGAGCACAAAATGGTACAGCCACTTTGGTGGCTTCTTACAAAACATGCTGTTACTGCAGAATTCAGCTTTCACACTCCTTGGTATTTATCCAAAGACGGTGAAAACATTCTATGACACTAACACCTGTACATGGATGTTCACGGCGGCTTTGACAACAGCCAAAACTTAGGCAACTACGAGTGCCTTCCACAAGTGACTCAAACTGTGACACACGCAGATAATGGACTGTTAGTGTTATAAAAGGGGGCTTATCAAGGTATGAGAAGACATGGAGGAAACTGAAACGCCTGTTACTAAGTGGAAGAAGCCAATCCAGAAAGGTCACATGATTCCAACCCTACACTAGCCCACAGAAGACAATATGATGGTGGCAGCAGGGAAGATCAGTAGTGGCCAGGGACTGGGGGGGAGGGAGGGATGCACAGGTGAAGGCCAGGGGATCGGAGGGCAGTCAAACTACTGTCAGGGTACCATCATGGTGGATCCATGCCGTCATGCATGTGTTCAAACCCACAGAATGTCCATCCACCACGACTGAACCCAATGGAAATGAGAGACTTTGGGTGATAACGATGTGTCAGCGTGGGTTCTTCGGTTGTAACAAACGTATCGCTCTTGAGCAGAATGTTAACAGGAGGTGAGGCTGAGCATGTGTGGGGGAAGGGGGTGTTATATGGGAAATCTCTCTCTCGTACTCATTTTCGCTGTGAACCTAAACACAGTTGCTTTAAAAAGTCTAATTTAAAAGGAAAAAAACATACCAGAATACTTGGAATCATCTGTGTGCTACATTTCAGGCTAAGGGAGAGAAAGACACCCACCAAGTCTTCAAATGGAAGTCTGTCCAAAAAGACAACCTGGACTGAAAAGTAACACCTAGAACTGATATATTTCTCCTAAAACTAATGACTTGGAGGAGTCTCTCAAAAACAGCCTTAACATGTTGTCCTGCTTGTTAGAGGGCTGTATAAAAGTCTAATTCATGTAGCATTTTGGTATTTCAGTATTATACTCCGAGGTCACATGTTTTCCTAAAATGTCTCAGCCACTTTCAGAGCAGAAGGAAGTGCTTCTTGAGGACTCCATATCCTGTGCCATGTTGGTCACTCTGAACAGTTGACACTGGAGGGGCCAACTCCAATTTGGAGAATTATGTACCAATACCAGGGGCTATTTTAGAAAGGAGGACTTTAAAAAGTGAAGCTGATGGTTTTGTTGTTGTTGTTTGGGGTTATTTATTTATTTATTTATTTATTTTTAAGGCCCAACTTGTTGAAGTCTCTGATAACTGATGGTCTTTTTCAAATAGGCTTCTCACCAGCAATCAGGTTGAAGAAGTATTTGCGAAACTACTTCTCAAGCACTGAAGTCTAGCAGAAAAGCTCAGGGAACTTAGGAGACAACCAACCAATTCCAAACCGAAGTGGAATAATATCACAGTGCAAAAAACCCTGGTCCTGAGGCCTCCCTTGTGATCAACAGAGAAGACCAGGGCTCAAAGCACAGCAGGGACGACCCCCACCACCACCCCACAAAGCAGCCACAGCCTGACTGCTCAGCCAGACCCCAAAATGGTTTGCTCCTCAGACAATCATGGACAGGCCTCTGGTTTTCACCATACCACTTCACACTCCCCAGAAAAGAAAAGAAAAAAAATGGAATGCAGGAAATTGAGAAGTTTCAAGAAAAACAAAAATGGAATTTATGGACTTTTGTTTTAAAGCATTTGTCATGTTTTCTGCTCATGAATTCGACAAATATTCATCATGCACCATGTTTGTACACGGCAAGGGAGAGGTCAGACAAAGACAGACTATCTTAGGCTAGAACAGAAGCCCGTTAGGCATCGGTTTCCGGGGGTGTGCCCGGTGAGGGCACAGACACCCGAGCTAGGACCCTAGAATGCCTCTACTGCTTTCCTACAGACCCCAGACTACGCCGAAGTCAGTCAAGCCACACCGTGTGGTCCATTTCTTTCCTGGTTGAGCTGTGATTAACACCAATCGTCCCACCGAGATGCAAGGTGGCCTAATTAAGCCACATTCTCTGATTGCAAACCCTTCAAGGGTCTCGGATGAGAGGTACTTAGGAGAATGCTAGTAGGATTCCTAACTATTAGAGCTGAACACGTACAGTCTGAAGATCCTAAGTCCTTTCAAACCCATGCAGACAACAGACGCACACCACTTACCACAGTAAGTGTAGATATGGTTCGACTCCAGGAAACGGACCTTTAAATTGTGCAAAACTGCAGGCTCGTGTAGGTAGCTAAGGGCGGTGAGGTCATTTTCTCCCACCAGGATATCTGGATTCCGCAGAAAAGGCAGCTGGTTGCTTTGGACATCAATGGGGTATTCCCGAATCTAAAGAAATGCATGTAATAGACACAAAAAGGCAAGGTTAGGAAGCATGTAGCCTGCATTCGCTGTCCTGTCGGCTAGGGTTACTGCGCTCACATGATCCTGAGTGATGGAGACCAATAACCCATTCTAAAGAAGGGCCAACTGAACGGAATGTTCATCTTGCCATAAGAGATGCCGAAAACTTGCTGGTGACATAATCCCAATGTATTGAGATAAAAAATGAATGACACTAGAGATTTGGAAACACAATGAGATTTAATGACATATTCTACTGGCTTGTCGAGCTCCTCCATAGTGGGTCTTTGGTTGTGGTTGCAATAGGAGTACTGCTCCTTCTCCCAAGCAGCCAACTTTCTTTGCTCTCATTTAAGGCTCTTGCTTTCCTCCCCTCATCAACTGACCCATTCCCTTTTTATTGGGATTGCCTTACAACTAACTGCGCTACATGAATGCCCTCGAGTTGTACATCTGTTGCGCGACAGGCCGGCTGCAAGCTACTCCAGAAAAATCATTTCACTTTGACATGTGTCACCAGGGAGTCTCAAATGCAAGGTGCCATCCTTGTGACCCTAGCGTGACACTTAGATGGGAGTACTCCAAAGATGTTTATTGACAGGACAGACTTATAACTGACTTATGTATATAAATATTCTATGTAATAAAAAGATGATGTTCTTTAGTGTTTAAACAGTAGACTCTTGGCTTGGGTTATCATGTTTTATCTAAGTTTTTTCATGGTGTTATTTAAAATCTAAAAGCTTGTAAAAAAACAGTTTCTCAAACACTACTTATGTGTAGGCAGAGTCTGGGGTGGGACCCAGGAATCTGAAATTAAAAAAAAGAAATCTACAAGTAGCTCTGCAACAGGTGGTCTATAGATATTTTAAGAACCACTCTTATATAAGCCTTTCAGGAAATTCTATGGGCATAGCCTCAATTTACTGGAATAAATTTTTTTTTCCCAAAGAACATAAATATCAATGTTCTCTCTTGCCCCACTTTTAGATGGTCTTGCACAACCAGATCTTAAGGTATACTATAGTCAGCACATATAGGAATGGTGCTAAAATCGGCAGACAGACAAAATCTAATAGCAGATCCAAAAATAAATGCAGACACAGAAGGAAAATTTGTTCATAACACTGAAGTTATTAAAAGGAATTTTCCTTCTAATTGCACCAGGTAAACTTGAAGCTGTTTAGAGAAGAAGAACTGAACTTGTGTTCTAGTCTCATTCCCTCATACAAAGTAAGTTTTAGATAAAACAAAAGAATAAGAGCAAAATGAGAAAGAAAATGTAGTCCGGTAGTTTTAAAACCTTCAGAAGGAAGTACTTTTAAAGAATGATGGGAAAGTCAGAAGTATGTTGCAAATTTTTGTATTTTGACGATCAGTAGAATTTTGAAGCCATCATAAAACACACCACATGTAGACTAAAATGAGAGAGGGGGAAAAGGATCTTGCATTACATAACAGAATTAAACTTAGTAACCGAAGTTTTAAGAAGTCAAACAGAAAACTAATACCCTGGGATACCTGGGTGGCTCAGTCCATTTAAGTGTCTGCCTTTGGCTCAGGTCATGGGAGCCTGCTTCTCCCTCCCACTGCTTGTGCTTTCCTTCTAGCTCTGACAAATAAAATCTTAAAAAAAAAAAAAAAATACCCCAACAGAAAATTATGTATAGGATACAAGCCACAAAAAAAAAAAAAAACCTACAGACCACATGAAAAACTATTCAATGGCCATTAACCAAAGAAATGCAAATAATAGATCAGCAACACCATTATCCACCACATAAGCAAAGGTATAGAAACTGCTAAGACCTTCAATAGAAAGGATGTGGCCACACAGGTGTACTGTGCCCAGGTTCAGATGGACTGACCTTTTATTTTTTTTTTTTAAGATTTTATTTATTTATTTGACAGAGAGAAATCACAAGTAGACGGAGAGGCAGGCAGAGAGAGAGAGAGAGGGAAGCAGGCTCCCTGCTGAGCAGAGAGCCCGATGCGGGACTCGATCCCAGGACCCCGAGATCATGACCTGAGCCGAAGGTAGTGGCTTAACCCACTGAGCCACCCAGGCGCCCCTGGACTGACCTTTTAGAAGGCAGCTGGCAACAGCCCGTCAGACCCTTTCATGAATAGACTCTTTCTTGGCCTCAGGAGACCATCTCGCAAATGGGCAATGATCTCAACAATCTATAAATCGTGAAAGTTAAACCTGACATCCAACTGTGTTTACAGACAAGCAGCTACCCACAGCATCCTGCTGAATTTATGAAGAGAATGAAATACAGCAACATCCCCACAAATTAGCAACAGTTAGCCATGTTAGTGAGGTTTTCTTTGTATACGTTCCTATTGGGTGGGGTTATGTATGTGTTGGTGTGTATCAAGGCTCTTCTTTTTGTGAAAAGGTCTTTTATCAAGTTTACTCCATAGAGGAGAGCAATAAACTAGCTATCACTCCCTAGCAGGATACAGAATTTCTAGAAGATGGGCAACAAGGGGAAATGGAGTTGAGATTTTAAGCTCTAGAGGTGATGGCTCTCCCCCACCCGCCACCCTTTGCCTCTAGCTGGGATCCTAACTGCACCCTCCCTCTTGCTGAGTCTATCTGCAGACCTCCCCGCAGAGATGTCCCCGCCCCTGGAGCGACAGGTCTGCTCTGCATGTCCTGTGTGGCTCCGCACCCCACGCCCAGCCCTGGTACGCAGCCCAGGACATGGCCAAGTACAGAACCACAGGGCTCCCCTAGCCCAACCCCTGGTTGTTCAGATCAGAAAGCAGGGACCTGAGCTCTGAGTCTTTAAATCCTGAGACAGAAATGCTGGCATTTCATTTTTCCTCAGATGGAACACTCCCTCGAAAACTCTCCTCCAAGTGCACAGAGGGAAATGCATATGCAGTTTTGTGAAAATAAGATCCACAAACAAGCCAGTGGTGCCGGTTACAGGAGGACTGGAAAGTCAACATGCCCTGAGCCACAGCAAGGCTGGAGGAGGTGCGAGTTCAGCATCTAACAGAGCAGCGTCTGGGCTGTGAGTGCATCCAGGGGGAAGCAGGGAAAGAGAGACTTAGAATCAAAATCCTATTAAAGAAAACCCCTAACACTGCTGTTAGTATCGAACGTTCATGGCTAACATGGTTTTATTTGAAATCGAAGCGTTCAAGATGTGATCAGGGACCATGACAATTTCCTGGCACAAAAGACCTCACAATGTAGTAAGTGGGGCCATCGGAGGTGAAGAGGCAACCAAACTTTAACACTCGTGACAAGATTTAATTCTCCGTCACCCTCCCATAATGAGCAGGTCTGCTCTGCATGTCCTGTGTGGCTCCACACCCCACCTCACCCCGAGATGAGGAAATGATGGCCATCTCCAGCTGGTCCTCACCTAGCATATTTGGACTAGTAAAAACTTGAGAATATAGAGGAAGAGGTTAGGGGATTAGTCCATACTTGCCCTTTCCAATAGGCCAGCACGTGTGGCTATTGAAATTAAATTCACTGAAATTAAACACAATCAAAACTTCCATTTCTCAGCCCGCACGAGTCCCATTTCAAAGGCCCAGTGGATACCTGTGGCCAGTGACTACCTCACTGGCCAATACAGACAGACCACAGTCCACTGTACCAGAATGTTCTTCTGGAGAACATTGGTCTAGATTGTTTTACACTCTATGGGTCTATGGTTTTAGAATACTTAGTAGATGCTCAAAAATTATTAGCTGAATGGAACACTGGATTTTTTCATGACCTCTCTCATATCAACTCATACCCGTGTTATACAGAATTACATAAAGAGAACATGATCCTAGAAATACCCTTGCGTGACAACTACCAACACAAAGATTTGGGGCTAAGAAGAAGCATGTATGGTAGATAAAGCCAATTTCTTTCTCCTACTCTACCCACAGAACTAGAGATCCAGAGAAAAGGAAGCTAGTACTAATACGGGTAACAGCTGGCAGGGAGTGGGTGTTGACCCTGAAGGGCTACACATAGCGTACTCTGGCACCCAACTAGAGAAGTCAAAATGGGCTCAGAACCATGGTGGAGCTTTTAGGTATGGTGTCTACCACGGTACATGTTCCTGGTTTGAGATGTCGGCAAGAAACTTGGAAGTAGGGGCCCAAGGGGGTTTCAGAAAGAGTGTGCATTTAGGAGGAGTATGAAAGGTACACTGGAGGTAGAGGCCAGTATGTCACCAAGTTGCTAATAGATTTCTAAAGATTCCTGGCCTTGACCTTTTCATTTTCTAAATCCTCTGCTTACATATGTATTAGATTCATTACAAGTTAAACCAAAAGCCCCCACAAGGATACAGACGTGCTGTTTTCACTGCTGTATAACCAGACCCTGGCATATCACAGCGCAACTGCTTTTAATGAATTGTGAATAAATGGTGATACAAGTAATTAAGGGAAGAAAATAGCCATAAAGGAAAACATAAAAGTTATTTTAAACAAAATGACAGCAGCATAAAAATACAGAGTCCAAGTTAATCTTTTGATTCCAAATTAGCCAGAAACACAGCTTTGACATTCTGCTGGAATCGTGGGGTCCTAGTTTGGCTTTTGACTAGGTGGGTCTCAGCAAAGAAAAATCCAGACCACTTCCTCTATTGGCTTAATCCAGGGTTTACTCAACCTCCACACTATTCACATTTAGGATGGGGAGTGGGGGTGTTGCTGGCTGCCCTGGGCATTCTGGGGTGCTTAGCAACATCCCTGTCCTCTACCTGCCAGACGCCAGTAGCAGACCACCCTCCTTAGTTAGGACAACCCAAAACGTATCCAGACAGTGCCCAATGTCCCTGTGCTGGGTGCGGTAGGGAGAGAACAGGGAGCAGAAATCACTGCCTCAACCATCTCTGAGCAAAAACAGCCAGGCAAAATGTCCTAACTGATGGAAAATACAGCAGAGGGATACAGCAGAGGAAAGGGGCAATGGTAACAGGACACAGATCCCTCCAGAGATGGATGCTGGCAGTGATAGCACAGCAGCGTAAGCGCCCTTAATGCCCGTGACGGCACACCTCGGAAAATGGTGAAGACGGTCATTTCTAGGTTACGAGTATTTTACAATAAAAATATTTCCATTGGAAAATTATAGCCTACTTTAGGTAAGATAACTAATTGCATTGGTAACAATATAACTAATAGACCTTTATGCACCATTTGTTCTATAACTTTAAACGTTTTTTGTATATGTACAACACAAACAGAATAAATACAGTCTTCCTCCCATTATCCTTGCCATCTGAACAAAGACAGCCTCAACTGTGGATTATTGAGCTACTGGAGGCAAAAAATTATTAGGTGACCAAACAAATATTAAAAGAACAGAAATAACCAGTAAAATGAAGATCACTTGCACTAAGAAGTTCTACTGGGACAAGCGTATTGACCACTCTGAGCTCTTACTTCACCAGCTGTGCACACAGCTGACATTTCCCTGAACTGCACTGATGAGCCCTGTGGACATTCTCTAGGTGCACAGGTCTGAGTGCGCCAATGGTCAAGCGCAGTGGTCCAGTTCTTCTGCAACATTTGCTTCTTGGCATAAAGAACCAAGCTGGCCATCTCCTGGCTGTAATAGCTTGTGATGTTTGGCACCGTCCTCAGACCTGAGTAAGAGGGCCCCTTCCCTGGGCCCTGCATCTTCAAGGGCTCCATCGTTTTAAACACAAAACAGAAGCTTATGAAAGAATACATGGTCACTCTGCCCCTTGGCATCAGGCTTCGGTGCTGACGCAGTGAGATCTGCAGCCCTCGGCACACTGGGACTAAGCCATTCGGCCCCAGGGAAACGCTCCTGCACACCTCTTGCTCCACGTTGTCAGGTAAGACAATGGCCGCCAGGTCCTAGCAGGCCTGTGGACTCTAACACTGCCAACACCAGAGACAGATACCGCTTCCAGGCGTGGGGAGGAGCCGGGCAGTCAAGATGCTTAGAGTAAATAAAGCAAAGGCAAATTAAATTAGCACATTAATCCTGCCTTTCGGAGGCACAACTGCAAAGAAAATTCACACATGGAAATACCAATACCAGGCCCAGTGTCAGGTCCCCACTTCCCTAGAGGCTCGGGGCTCCAGAGGCCCTCACAATTAGTACAGTGTTTGTAATCATGGCAACACGTCAAGAAGGAGATGTTGCAATACCCCATAATTCATGTTCCTCTGCAGTTTCTTTACATACAGGTACAAGCACAACCTGCTTAAAGACAACAGTTATTTACACGGCAGCCAGATGGAGATGGAAGAGTAGAGAGTCGCAAACATGTTTTTAATATATTAGATGTTTTCGTTTTCAAAAATCAGCAATGTGGGTTTCACGTGCCTGTTGATGAAGCATGTCTTTACTGGCAGAGGCAGGCTCACACCCACCTGCTTGCCTTGGCCCCACCAATGTTCAAGGGCTCGGGTATGTGGAGACACAGGTAGGATACAAACACTGAATACGAACTCCAGGCAGGAGACACGCAGAGATGGAACATACCCAACACCATAAAGGCCATGTGTGAAACAGCCACAGCTAATGTCATCCTTAACAGGAAAACCAGAGCTTTTCCCCGACAGTCAGGAACAAGACAGGGATACCCACCCTAACCATTACTATTTAACATAGTACTGGCAGTCCTAGCCTCAGTAATCGGGCAACAAGAGGAATAAAAGGCATCCAAATCAGCAAGAAAGAGGTCAAACTTTCACAGACAACATTCTATTTAGAAAACTAGAAAGCACCAAAAAATTGCTCAAATATATGAATTCAGCAAACTTGCAGGACATAAAAATCGACATATAGATATCTGTTGCATTTCTATACACTAACAATGAAGCAGAAGAAATCAAGGAATCAATTCCATTTGCAACTGCACAAAACACCATAAGATACCTAGGAATAAACCTAACGAAAGAGGTTAAAAAAAAAAAAATCTGTACTCTGAAAATGATAGAACACTATGGAAGAAACTGAAAAAGACATAAGGAAATCAAAAAACATTAGATGCTCATGGATCAGAATAATATACATTGTTAAAATGTCTATGTTATCCAAAGTAATCTACAAATTTAATGTAATCCCTACAAAATACCACCAGCACGAATGGATAAGGAAGATGTGGTCCATATACACTATGGAGTATTATGCCTCCATCAGAAAGGATGAATACCCAACTTCTGTAGCAATACGGACAGGACTGGAAGAGATTATGCTGAGTGAAATAAGCATAGAGAGCAGAGATAGAGCCAATTATCATAAGCAGAGAGAGCCAATTATCATATGGTTTCACTTATTTGTGGAGCATAACAAATAGCATGGAGGACAAGGGGAGAGGGAGAGGAGAAAGGAGTTGAGGGAAATTGGAAGGGGAGGTGAACCATGAGACACTATGGATACTGAAAAACAACCTGAGGGTTTTGAAGGGGCGGGGGGTGGGGGGTTGGGGGAACCAGGTGGTGGGTATTGGGGAGGGCATGTACTGCATGGAGCACTGGGTGTGGTGCAAAAACAATGAATACTGTTACGCTGAAAAGAAATTTTAAAAAATAAATAAAAAGACAAATGTATATTGAGGGAAAAAAAAAATACCACCAGCATTTTTCACAGAACTAGAACAAACAATTCTAAAATTTGTATGGAACCACAAAAGACCCCAGATAGTCAAAACAATCCTGAAAAAGAAAGGCAAAGCTGGAGTTACCAGGAAAGTATGGTACCGTCATATAGATCAGACACACAGATCAATGGAACAGAACAGAGAACGCAGAAATGGACCCACAACTCTCTGGTCAACTAATCTTTGACAAAGCAGGAAAGAACATCCAAGGGGAAAAAAGAGTCTCTTCAAAAAATGGTGTTGGGAAAACTGGACAACACGCACAAGAATGAAACTGGAATGAAACTTTCTTACAGTACAAAGGTTAATTCAAAATGGAGGAAAGACCTAAATGTGAGACAGGAAACCAAAATCCTAGAGACAAACATAGACAGCAACCTCTTTGACCTCAGCCACAGCAACTTCTCGCTATACACATTGCCAGAAGCAAGGGAAACAAAAGCAAACGTGAACTACTGGGACCTCATAAGATAAAAAGCTTCTGCACAGTGAAGGAAACAGTCAACAAAACTAACAGGCAGCCCACGGAATGGGAGAAGACATTTGCAAAGGACATATCTGATGATGGGTTAGCATCCAAAATCTATAAAGGGCTTATCAAACTCCACACCCAAAAAGCAAATAATCCAGTTAAGAAATGGGCAGAAGACCTAGACACTTTTCCAAAGAAGACATCCAGATGGCCAACAGACACATGAAAAGATGCTCAGCATCGTTCATCATCAGGGAAATGTGAATCAAAATCACAAGGGGATACCACCTCACACCTGTCAGAATAGCTAAAATTAACAAGTCAGGAAATGACAGATGCTGGTGAGGATCCAGAGAAAGGGGAATCCTCTTACACTGTTGGTGGGAATGCAAGCTAGTGCAGCCACGCTGGAAAACAGTGTGGAGGTTCCTAAAAAGTTAAAAATAGAGTTACCCTATCACTCAGCAATTGCACTACTAGGTATTTACCAAAGGATACAAAAATACAGATTTGAAAGGGCACAGGCACCCTGATGTTTACAGCAGCATTACCTACAATAGCCAAACTATGGAAAGGGCCCACGTGTCTACCAACTGACGAATGGAAAGAGATAAATATACAATGGAATATTATTCTGCCATCAAAAAGAATATTTTACTATTTACAACAACATGGACGGAGCTTAAGTGTATTATGCTTAGTAAAATAAATCACTTAGAGAATAATAAACTTCAGGGCACCTGGGTGGCTCAGTCAGTTAAGCATCTGCCTTTGGCTCAGGTCATAATCTAAGGATCCTGGGGTCAGCCCTGTGTTGGGGTTGGTGGGTGGTCCGTGCTCAGCAGGGAGTCTGTTTCTCCTTCTCCCTGTCCCCCACCCCCACCCCACCACCCCTTGGGCTCTCTCTCAAATAAAATCTTAAAAAAAAAAAAAAAAAGACAAATTCCATATGATTTCACTCATACATGGAATTTTGTTTTAAGTAGGCTCCACACCCAGTGTGGGGCTTGAACTCTTGACCCTGAGATCAAAACCTGATCTGACATCAAGTGTTGGCTGCTTAACCGACTGAACCCCCAGGCACACCACCATATGTGGAATTTAGGGAACAAAATATATGAACTAATTACGGGAGGAGGAGGAAAAGAGAGGGAAGCAAACCATAAGAGGCTTAATAGAGAACAGACTGAGTCTTGATGGAGGGAGGCAGGCAGGGGGATGGCTACACGGGTGCTGGGCATTAAGGAGGGCACCTCCCATGATAAGCACCGGGTGTTGTATGTAAGTAATGAATCACTGAACTCTACTCCTGAAACCAAGATTGCAATGCTCACTAGAATTTAAATTTAAAAAAAAAAAAAAATTAAATGCAAAACCATGGAAAGGGTGAATTTCCCCTGCCACTAGAGGGCAGGAGTTACAAGGGAGGTGGAGGCAAGATCCAAGGGCTGCCAGGTTCAGCTCTGCTGCAAGCAAACAAGGAGGGAACTTGGCATCAGCACAGTCTGCCAACTGGCACAGAGATGCCCGACCCCGTTTAGAAGCAGCACAGCGGTAAGGGTGGGCACACCTGGCTACTCGGCACCCATCACAGCCGCGGGGAGACAGAGAGGACACTCTCCTTTTCCAAGAAGTTTCCCGTTGGCTTAAATAGAAAGTATCTTACATTGTGCTCAGGAAAACAAGCCAGGTAGAACCCAGAGCCATCAAACTCAGACCCCGACAGTGTTAGCAGTACCTGCAGGGAGGAGTGGGGAGTTAGCACTGAATGGAGACAGAGTTTCCGTTTTGCAAGATCAAGAGTTCTGGACGAGGATGGAGGTACAACAAAGTCGAAGTACTTTACGTCACTGAACTGTGCATTTAAAAATAGCTAACGTGGCCAGTTTGATGTTTTGTGTATTTGACCACAACTAAAATGATAAGCGACGATGAAGAAGAAACATCTCAGAGGAACACTCAGAAGCCGGACCACCTTAAGCTGAACACACAAGCAAGCATAAAGTAGAAGCTTGGGGGGGAGGGGGGAGGACACTGTTGTTCCAGAAAAGAACGAACGTATCTTCGCCCTTCGCCACCACAGGGAAACCCGCACTCTTGGACTGAGGTGGTGGAAGGATGTGGAGCACTGCAGCTGGATTCCGGCCAGCCTGACACACGAGGACACTCTCAGCTACAGAGCAGAGGCTCTTCAAGCTCACAGAGGCCAGTCCTCCAACTTCTGCCCTCCTGCCTCTGGGCCACCGCTCGCTCAGCTTCGTCGCTCCCAGTGACCACTTGGTCCAACAGTGGCCAAACCACACTCTGCAAGTGACCTGGACAGAGCTGGAGGTTCAGAGGCCATTATTTCTCCAGGGCTGCTGATGTGCACCCCCGGCATCCCTTCTGATCACACGCTGACTGGCCACATAGCAGGTGGGGGGGGGGGGTCCGGGGCAGCTGCCAGGATTAGTCACACTGGGCAGATTCTCAGCTGGGGAGGCAAGCATCTGCTGTTTTAGCAGCGCGGCAGGTCATTCCTCACTACCTCTGTACAAACCTTTAAAAATACCCACCCACTTAAAAGATCATCTAAAATGAGATATGTTGGAAGAGAAGTTACACCACTCAAGTGGGTGAACTAATTTTATTTTGTTTGGGGCGTGGGGTGGGAAGTTATTCCACAGAGTAAACATGATTCCATCTGTCAGGAATTTAGATTCGCGCCTCAAAAGCAAGAGGAGGCGAGCCATGTCCACCTGCCGAGAAGGGGAAGGTGAGGCGTGCACACCTTGGTGTGAACGTGTAGCTCAGTGTCCCAGTTTTACCGAGTGATGGGCTTGAGGGGATGCAGACAGAGGTTAGTAAGCGGAACTGTCCCATCTTGCTGCCGACCCAGGAGTTAATCGCCAACCACGGTATATACTATGTGAGCAAAGACTAAGACAAGGTCCATTTCTCAAGTAGGTCATTGCTAATGAGAAAGACAAGATCAAGATGCTTGAAGGAAGGAGGAACAACAAGACAGTCAATGATCAAAGGCTAACTGGTGTGGTCCCAACTTTGAGAGCTACTGCAATCTCGGGGGGAGGCCGGGAGCTCCCCGGCCTTCCCTCCACCCAACTCCTGCCCCACGGCAGCCCCTCCAACATAACCCACCCTGAGGCCAATGCTTGCTTTCCTCCTGCCACTTCCCTCAAAACCTGTTTCTCAATATGGAATCGAGAAAGGGAAAAAAAAAAAAAGTCATTTCCCGTGGCATTCATCTTTTTCAGGAGGACTTATTTCACGGAGCCCAATACCCACATAGCACAAGGCCTAACCTTGTCGAATCTCTGTGCTATGTGCCTGAAACTCATGTAACACCGTGTGTCAAATGCCCTCCTGCAATGCCTGTTTCTCTCGCAGTCACCCCCCACCATAAGGCCTGCCCACATGACGTGTGCCTGTGTCCTCAGGCCACCTCTCTGACCCCTTCTTCAGAAGGTGCCTCGGGGCACAGGCCTCCTTTCCTTCAACATGCAAAAGGACCACCGTGTAGCCTCAGAGCTTTGTCACACACATCCACCCCTGCCTGGGACACTCAGCACACGCATTCCGCCACCCTGAGTCCTCAATGGCCAGCTCCCTTCCACGACCCCTGCAACTCCCTCAGCACCTTCCCCTCCTCAGCCTGTCTTTTCTGTCCTATTCCTTATCCACCCACCTGTGCCTCATGCAATGGGTCACAGCACTCTGCTGTCCCTCTGTGCTCCCCACAATGGCGGGGCCGCGTACACCCCCAAGACCCCACACAGTGCGAGCATTCAAATATTTGTGAAACGCACACTTCACAGGGAAGGCTAGTCACAAAAGCTCGTGGGGAAAAAAAAAATCCGATGGTGCCAGAGGAAGAGTTCAGGGTTGACTACTTTGTCTTCCCTTTGACTGAAGACACTTGAAGGGCAGCTATAAAGCCATCTCGCTACAGTAGCCCACGCACAGGGAGGGCTCACATACTGGGCACTGTTCTAAGCACATGTCACATAGCAACTCCTTTTTTTCTCAAAAGAACCCCAGACAAACCATCACTCAAGCGGAACAGATGAAGTAACTGGTACAGAAGGACACAAACTTGCCCAAGGGCACAGAGCTAGCAATGGCTGGGGGTCCCAATCCCCACACAGGCTAGGTCCAGAGCCAGGGCTTCAACCACTCTCCCATGTGCTGTCTCTCCTGGCACCTCCTGCCTCTCCTCCCAATGATGCCTCAGCCCCACGAAGGGAACCCTCCCTTCCCTTCCAAGAAGATCCTTGCTGTGGTCACGAGAGATCTCTCGGTGGCCAACACCAGTGGGCGTGGATTTCTTATGCTTTACCACTTTCACATACATGATCGTCAGCAGGAACAAAAAGATGCCAGGGGCTCAAGCAGCTCTCCTCTGCGGGGGGAAACTCCAGCCCGCAGCAGACCACCCTGCCCGGGCTGGCAGACCCCCATGTGCCCCCGCACGGCCCGCACTTACTGTCCCATCTTCCAGTCTGAGCTGGAGGCTCTTCTCTCCCTCTTTGTAGTCCTTGGTTAATTCAGCTGAGCGCCACACTTCATCAGGGTCAGGGATCCAGACCCTTGTGTACTGGAAGATTAAAATGAGAAAGTCAGAAATAAAGCTTTCACATGTCTACACGGGTATTGCTATCTCGGAGGGGCCCTCTGGAGAATTTATAAAGCCGTCTTGACACATCTTCCTCCCTTCTCATTTCAAAGCACAAGGTGATCTAAAACCCTGACAAGTGAGTAACTCAGAGGACTGGGGACAGAGGGCACTTTCCAGATCCTAAGAGAATGCCACAGATCAATGTAATTATAATTCTGCCAGCAAGATCGCCAAGCCTGCGTCTGCTGATGTCCACCAGAGCTGCGTACCATCGTCTCAAGGGTGGGACAGAAGAGCAGTGTTGGTGGGAACATCTAGTGAGCTAGGATGAGGAACAAAACCACACATGCCAAAGCTGAGACAGAAGAGACCATCCTCAAATCTTGGGAACCTCTGCTCTGACATGCTGCATTCAGGGACAAAGCCATTTTCTTGCAGAAGCGAAAGAAAGTATAAGCAAATTGAAAGTGTATTTACATATTCCTGAACTGCCAGCAACCTCAATTTACTTGTGCATTCTTTAAGCCCAAACACGCACCCAAATCCTGCTCAAGCTCTCCCAGCTGCTATGGGATTTGCATGGTCAGGAAGCCGGCCAACCCCTAGCAAGGAAGAACACAGCCCTGGGGAAGTAAGGCCTCCCGCTCTAGCTGGGGGCTGTCGGCCAGGACTGCATACTGTCCTCACCTGAGAACGTGACAACACAGAGACTGAGTTGCACCTCAGCCCGACTCAGAATCTGAGGGGACAGAAGAGCTCCCACGGCGAGTGTAATGTACAGCTGGGAACCCGCAGCTCAGGGGCACGGACCAGCAGCATGGGGCCGGCGGGCCGGGGCTCTGAGCGCTCTCGGCAGCGTGCCTTCCTTCTGTCCGACACACTTCTGCATTTTATAGGTGTGTGATGGGCACGGGGCCTGTTTGCCTTAGAACCTGGCTCTGTGGGCACACGCGCGCTCACACCTGGTTTCACGGCCACAGAACATCCTCAGCAAACCTGAGACTAACAGCTCTTACGACCAGAAGGCCAGCCGGGACACGAGTCTGGGTCCATAGAACCGACCTGCCGCTCCAAGTCCAGAGCTGGCAGCCCATCCTCGGCCTGCGCCCAAGCAGCCAGCGGGCTTTATTGTGGTCTTGCCTTTTCACAACGCTCTCTTCCAGATGGTCACTGCCCCTTTAAAAAGCAAGCCCCTGGCCCTTACTGCACCGGCCTCGAATTCACCAGCA
Source organism: Mustela putorius furo (assembly GCF_011764305.1). Lineage (NCBI taxonomy): Eukaryota > Metazoa > Chordata > Mammalia > Carnivora > Mustelidae > Mustela > Mustela putorius. Next base: position 42,802,042 of record NW_025422010.1, read on the forward strand.
AGAGGAGTAAGTTGTGAGGCAACAGACTCACGACGCTCATTTCCACCCCAATTTGCGCCCCTGGCACCCCTGATATCCCAGCCCAGGATACGCCGCCAACGTCGTCTTTTGCATTCTGAAAAACCAAGTTCACAGGATCACCTCCCTCCCTCTGAGCTGCTGTAATGATCGTATCTTCCGATACGATCTCGATTCTCGACAGCTTCACAGCGCCTCAGCACTTCGGCATAGACATTAAACGCTCTGAGTCACCTCCGGAGAAAGCTCTGAGCCTCTGCCAACCGGAACTGTCAATGTGGCTTCTCCCCTCGGGTGCCCCTCCTCCACTGTCCTGTAAACCGACCTTCCATCAGCTGCAAGGACTTTTCAGATCTTGTCCCCATGCCTCAGGTGAGGGACCTTTCCTCAGCGACACAACAGTTGTCATCCCTCCGAGCTCACTCCTGGGATCTCCCGTCCAGGCCGAGGGAGCACGGCCTACCCAAGAAATTGTACACAAAGTCTCCACGCTGTGTAAATGGGGTTGGAATGGCTCCAGGGAAAAGGGACAAAAAGAGTAAGGGAAGTCCCAAGAGGAACAGAGTGAAGAGAAGGATGGTATGCGGTCATCGTCATGATGCTGGACATCCTGGAAGCCCCTGGGCCCAGTCCTGGCTCACCCGGGGGCTCCTCTGGGCAGAATCCTGTAGTCCACGTCCCACTCACTGACCTGTTAACTGCCCCAGCACCGGAAAACCTCACTGCCCGGCACTAGCTGCTTACTTCTTATTCCGTGAGAGTCCATCTATCTGCTTAAATCAGTCTCTTATCTCTCAATAGACTGAAAACAGTTACTGGCAGGAAACAGTCTCTATTCTCCCACAGAACTAAGCACAGCATCAGAGCAGTTCTTTGCTGCTCCAACTGAGGAGCCGAGGCTCACCATTACCTGCGAGCGTGTTAGGAGCAGAGAGCCCCTGCCTCCACCTGCACCCACCGAATCAGGGCTTCCCCAAGTACTTGCTCTTCTGCTGCTTCAGTACGTGCTCATTCTTCTCTCTGTGCACGGCTCAGCAAACCAGAGCCCTGAGCCAAGTCTAGTGTGCCCCTTGCTTTTGTGCAACCCAGGACGTAAGTATGATCTTCAAGTGTTTAAATGGCTATGGGGGAGAAAGAATGATATCCAGACGACAACATGTCAATTACAGGAAAGTCAAACTTTGGTGTCCGTGAAGTTGTTGGAACACAAGCTCACACTCCGCTCACATACAGTCTACAGCTGCCCTGCTCTCGGATGATGGTTGTGTCGTTGTGACACCCCGTGGCACTGAAAGCCTGAAAGGTTTACTATCTGCCCATTACAGTGAAGCTTTGTTGCCTTTCCCTTTGTACACGCTATTTCAGCAGCTCAGAACACCCTTCCCTCACTTGTCCATGTGGGAAGAGTCGGAGTCCCAGGCTCCTGTCCTCACTGAACCCTGACCTTCCCTGTGCCCTCCCGAGTTAGCCCTTACTAACTCTGAGTGGCAGGAACCCCTTCTATGATTAACTTCACGGTTTTGCATGCATTTCTCTTTTTTTTTTTAAGATTTTATTTGACAGAGATCACAAGTAGGCAGAGAGTCAGGCAGAGAGAGAGGAAAGCAGGCTCCCTGCTGAGCAGAGAGCCCGATGAGGGGCTCGATCCCAGGACCCTGAGATCGTGACCTGAGCCAAAGGCAGAGGCTTTAACCCACTGAGCCACCCAGGCGCCCCGGCAGGCATTTCTTTCACATCCATGTCACCCCACTATCATCAGGTCTTTCAGATACGCTATTGCTCAGTCTCCCTGGCATACAGATGCTCAATAAATGTTTTCTGAGACAGGAATCCGTAAACAATGCATTTATGAGGCATCAGGTTTCCAGGTAAAAAACACTATGATATGTACCATGTAATCAGGTAAAACATGGAGACTAATCACCTGACTTTATGTCAGTTAGGTGGGCAATTCACATAAAAATACACTCTAAGGAGTGATGGGACCAATTCCTACGGACAGTAACAGCGATTCAGCAGGGACAGGCAAGTCAAGAAAAGGGAAGGCGGCAACAATTGATGCCAACTGAGGACACAGATGGCCAAAGGTTCCCATCATGTTTTAAAGGACACTGTGTATTCCACACCTGGTCAAGCAAGTTCTAGATTCCAATCAAGGAGACATTTCAGCACCTACTATGGGCCCACCGTGCTAGACGCTGTCCTGTTTTCTCCAACCCCACCATAAAGACACAGGTGGACATGTGCTGAGATCAGAGCAGTTCACACTTAGAGCAGCACTAAGTGAATCCTGCATTGTGATGATATGGGATGGGGGACATCTGCAGGTAGGCCTCCCCGCAGCATTCTGCTTCCCCATCTTTATCTTATTTCATGGATTCTCAGCTTAAAGTGTCTACAAATTACCGAGCAGAGCTGTTTACCCAATGTCATGCACGCACAGTTGATGAGCAATGGGCAGGACTGCCAAGGGCAATTTTAACCATGATCAAATTTTGCTTTACATGCTGACTTAGCCAGCAGCCCACCTTCCCTTCCCTCCCCAGAGCTACCCACCCAAGGAAGATCCATTGCCTCTGTAATCCCAAACAAGGCAGGACATGATCGATGCAGAGTAAACAGCCAAGGAAACAGGCTAAGCAGGGAGAGGGGAGCCCCACAGTAGCCAGCAAAGACTGGAGGCAGGCAGGCAGATCGGAGCTGGGGAGACTCGCAGGATTTGGAGGGAGGTTTCCTTTGGATTGTGAAAATGATCTGTAACTAGACAGAGATGGTGGTTGCACAGCACTGTGAATGCATTAAATGCCACCAAGCAGTTGACTTTAAGTAGCTAATTTTATGTTACGTGACTTTCACCTCAATTCAACAAAAATTGTTTTGGTTTGCAGAGGATGCAAACAGCACTGTATACTCCACTAGCATGGGTTCTCCTAATATCTGAGGAAACAGTGAAGTATATTCTTTTTAACAGAAAGCTATCAGTTCTACAGGCCAGATAGAAACTCTCTAGAACCAAGGTTCCATGTTGCCTCTCCTTCAAGGAGTATCTTCTAACAAATCCGACCTCTACACCAGCTTTCCTTGGAGGGAGATTATAGGAAAGACAAGCCTGACCCATATAACCCAATCACAGAGCCACTCATCTTGTCACCCACACCCCCCTTAACAGCGCTTAACTCCATCCTATCTAAGGAGATCCAAGTCTGACTTGGTTATCAAAGAACTTGTGATTTGTCATTTGGAAAGAGCCCTGTGTAGTATCCGGAGAAGGCAGGTCTTTGTGAACAGAGACGCATCAGTATCAAGAACTACTCTTGAGCCCCCAACCTCCAGGGGCCTCTCCTCCCTGTCTGCAAGAGCCTGCAAAGGCAGTTCTCCACTGGAGGGAGTGGCTGCCCAGGGCGGGAACGCTCAACCCTGGCTGCAGGTTAGAACCACCTGGGGAGGCTTTAGCTTCCCCATGCCACGTAATGCATAATGCAGCACACCTATCACATCAATCCCCAGGGCCTGGACCAGGCAGTTCTGTAGCTGTACCCAAGTGCAAGCTCATCTGGAAGACAGCAAGCTTGTTGTTTCACCTGGTAACTGACTGGCAGGCACCGTAGACTTTTACTGCCTATGGCTTGGCATGAAATTCCAGCCTGAATAGCCTTGATCCTGAGCTAAAAGCATAACCTCCAGAAAGCCCTTGCACTAAAATGTCAATGTTGTATCAAAAAGGGGGCAACATTTGCCTATTTGCACTCACCACCATGCAGCAGAGTGTGTGGCTGAGCCCATGGGCTCTAGAGTCAGGCAGCCTGGGTCAGAATTCACACCACCACTTACTAGCCTGGGTAAGCTGATGAGTAAGGTTCTGAGCCTCTGTTTCTTCAGCTCTACAACATGAGTAAAAGTCAGATGTGTCTCACAGGCAGTCCCCCCAGAATGCCATGCAATCCCACATCATCAGAGCACCGTAAGCATCAGACAACGGTGACGACTGCGGGCACGGTGTAACCTCGGAGGCAGGATCCGATGGGATCTTGCAGAGAATCAGCAAATGGAAAAATCAAAAGCCTAAGGCATTTGTAGGTTCCTGGGATCCTTTCAATGTCCTGCAAATCGTTGTTCACAGATAGCCATGCCTTGCCCAAAAATCAATATTTGGATCTAGCCTACTTTCACTTCAAAACGCTGAGAGAAGGGATTGTTAATGCTGGCTGGCATTTAAGAATTATCTGCAGATCTTAAAAAAGGAAAACAAAAACAAAACCAAAACCAATGCCCATGTCCCACACTTGAGTAATTAAGATGAAATCTGAGTGGGGCCCAAAGACTGTTTTTTTTTTTTCTTTTTAAGCTTCAGATCAATGTGCAAGACTTAAAAAAAGAAAAAAGAAAAAAAAAATCCCTGTTTCAAGAAGAAGCCTCAGAATCAAAATGGACTCTAGACAAAGGAGAACAGGGACACTGGAAACATTCAATTCCTTGAATAATTGAGAGTGTCACCTCCACACCTTAGACTAAAATAAGTAACTTCAAATACTTTAATCATTTCATCTTAGTTTAAAACTCAAGTTAAGATGAACAGGGTTTTCACTAATCCATCACAGAGAAGAACACTGAGGGTAGAAGGACACGGAACAATTTGCCCAAGTTCACAGTAAGGGTCAGAGCCATGACCAGACAAAGGATCTGTGACCTCAAGTCCTTGCTGTCTCCCCTTCGTGGAGAAACATGAACTTCATTACAGCAGCCCAGGACCCGCTGAGTGTGTATTTTACACAGGTAAAGGGTCTCATAAGCACACATGGAAAAAAGGGTCAATTGCCACTTACAATGACAAGCCAAACAAAGCGACTAGGTACTGTAAGAATCAGGCCGACTGAAGACTGGGTTGCACCATCGTCTTGACCTAAAGCACTGTCCAGGCATTGTCCCCTGGGAATGGACGAGAGGGGAGCCTGCAGCCTGACTTGGTGGCACACTCCATAAATGGCCCGTCCATTCCTCCCCAAGGTAGGGCGCGAACAGAAGGCCCACAGTCCACCTTGTTCACAGACGTACCCTTAGCATTACCATGATGCTGCGGTTCGGTGGGCACTGAGATCTTCTCTCCATAACTGAAAAATCAGGGCTCTGGTTCCAGGGTACAAGAGGAGCCCCTTTCACTACAACTGACAAAGCAGGCAAATAGCATCTCTCAGGACATGAATTATGTGCTAGAACTCGAGATCCAGTATCACGTTGGTTAGCTTCTACCCTACAGGCAAGACAGAAGCCACTGAATTTCCCCATCCAAACCAGACCATGATCAGTCAGAGAGAGCAGCATCAACAAACAGTCGGTGACCAGCAGTGAAGTAAGTGGACAGGCTGTGAGTACCAAAGGGAAACAATTGTTAAAAGGCAGGGAGGGAAGACGTGGGACACAGATGTCACCTGAAGCAGAAAGGATCACACCAGCCTAGGACAGCAAGCGGCTTCCCCAGCCCTGCCTGCAGCCCAAGCATAACGTGCCAAGACGGTAAGCGGAGGACTAGAGCCAGGAGACTAGGGACCTCTCCAGGCCGGAAACATGTGCACCCCTTGTCAAACACACCGCGGTATTCACAGCTCAGTTCTTTAAATGGGACTCAGAAAACACAAACACTTTGCAAAGATGTCCTCCGTTTGGTGTAAAGGTCCATTCTGAAGCAATACTTTTATGGATGGGAAGAAAAACACTTCCAAACTCAGCCGGCAGTTTCTTCCCAGCACCACCAGAGTAGTCATTCCCAGTGCGTGGTACTTGGCAAGCACGGCCAAGTTGTAGAAACCACGGGGACATCTTAGCTAACTGCCCTTACAGTAGGAAGGAGGTCACGTTTCGTTCTTCTGCATAATGCAGTCTGGAGGACAAAGACTAGATATTTTTGCTCATCTAAGCAGGAGTACCCACTATTCTCTCCACATGTGAAGCCTGAAGCTCACATTCATGGGCCCAGACACAAGCTGGATCCTAAAACCCTGCGCTGATGATCAGTCTCCCGAACTGGGAGTGGGGGTGGGGTGGGGGGGTGGAGTAGCTAAATAAAGGCTATCCCCACCAGTATGCAGCTGGTCACCTTCTCTTCCTTTGTCCTGGGCTGGAAAGCAAGGAAGTTAAGCTATCTGAGGGGTTAATATCCAAAATATATGAAGAACTTATAGAACACTTAAAAGAGGATTTAAAAATGGACAGAGGGCCTGAGTAGTTTTCCAAGAAGACATCCAGGTGGCCAACAGACAGCTGAAAAGATGCTCAACATCACTCATCAGGGAAATGCAAATGCAGACAACAAAGAGATGACCTGACACCTGTCGGCGTGGCTATAACCAAAAAGACATCAAATAAAAGGGTTGGTGAGAATGTGGAGAAGGAGGACCCGACACAGTAAGTGCCACCCGACACAGTAAGGGCTCAGCAGTCACCGTCAAGTGCAGCAGGAAATGGGGCCCAGGGCATGAAGGAGACATGGAGACACCCCTCTCTGGGGGAGCACGGACACAACCGAGGAATCCCAACAGAAGCATGGGCACACAACACATCACGGGAACACACACCGACCCCTCTGATTGCTGTCCTGAATTTAACTCCTCCTCCAGCAACAAGTCCTGCTTCCTGGTTTCCCTGTTTGTTTGTCCTATGAAAGGCTTCCCAGACCCGTAATAACCTTCCCATTCCCCCAAATGCTCTTCACTGGGAAGCTCTCCGTAACTTACATTCTGTGTGTCCAGGGCTGACAAGTAACTTAAAATCCACGTATATGCTGGGCCGTCATAATTCCTGAGCCCCAACCCAGATGTCTGCTGAACTTGTTCCATGCTCTTTCCTCACTGAGAGAACCAAGCTAATCCGGACACCAGGAAGAAATTTCAACTTCATGCATAGAGATTGGGATAGGAAAAAAGCCACTTGGCATCCGTGGAGTAAAGGACGTGGGAGGAAAAAACGGCGAAGAAGTGAGCTTCATTCTGGAGTAGCAAAGGGACCATAAAATCTAATATTTCCTGTTATTTAAATGAAATAAAAGTCAAATGTCAAAACAGGAGATGTATCTATACCTGGCTCGGGCCATCACAATCCCATTTTTGACATCTGCTTTCTGACATGCTTGTAGTACCTCATCTAAATCCAGCCGTTTGACCAAAGACTCGACTCGAAAACCTGATCACGTCATCAGTCACAATTCCGTCTTCTACATGCACTATCTGTGTTTGAAGCTAATGAAGAACCAAGTCGCCGTGTGACTGGTGAAGGCAAACTTTACCTGCCTCCTGCCCTACAGATATTCATAGATAAGTATGCTTCCCTCAAGTGACAAACCGACACCAAGATGGCGAGTGCCTGGCATTCGGGAACTCTGCTGAGCTATTTCATCCAGCAGTGCGCTCGACAGGAACTGCAATTACACCGGAAGCTTAGAAATGGTTATAAAGGGACACCTGGGTGGCTCAGTCGTTAAGCATCTGCCTTCGGCTTGGGTCATGATCCCTCAGGATCCTAGGATCAAGAGCCCGCATCAGGCTCCCTGCTCAGCGGAAGCCTGCTTCTCCGTCTGGACTCTCCCTGCTTATGTTTCCTCTCTCACTGTCTCTATCAAATAAATACATAAAATCTTGAAAAGAAAAGAAATGATTATAAAGTAATGTGTTCTTGTTGAAGTTTTGGAAAGATCGCAAAGTCCTGGGTGTGGCTGGCCAGTTGGGGTTGTAAGACTGCAACATCACACCCATTTAACCTGTTGCTGAAGAGGCTAAGAAAGGTTTGCTCAAAGCTAGTACCTTTCACCCAGTTAAATACATGCCTAGACCCTGCCAAGCAGCTGAAGCTTTGTTAAAATCCTACTCCCAGCAACATGACTACGGCTCCAGGAACAGGAACTCTCCCTGTACAGAGAACCAACTATGTGAATTAAGCAATCCAGTCACCCCACACATTTAAGTCATTTGAGACGGTCTGAGTACATCTTCGTTTCCACCTAAGCTCTCTGAAACACTCCTTTTCAATTCCCTATGTGACATCATCGCTGGAGAGCTGCTTTCCTCTTTTGTTGTATAAATATATACTCTTGATCGCTAGCACAAGACTAGCACAGTACTCGCCCCAGAGAACGAGTCTTAATTTATAATCACCATCACAGTTATTAGAAAGTCACAGCCCTAGACCAAGTCAAGAATAAGTCTGTTTGCTTCCCTCTTAATTTAAAACCTGCTCCACTCTATGACCTCTGTAAACAACTAAAGCCAGCACTGAAGTCATTTCGAGCTAAGTTCTCTCCTGCTAACAGAAGTTGCTGATCTACTGAGAAAATGTCCAGGAACAACCACTCTTTTCTGGAGAAAATTTGGGGAAAGGCCCCCAACATATGAGTACATTGAGCTGTTCTTGCTTTGCATGTAAGAGATCATCTTAGAACTAAATGCCTGACACACTTGCCTTTGGGACTGAAGCCAGCTCTCAGTCTTCATTTCATAGGACAAAGCATGCTGGCCTCCCCTTCCTCCCAGTATACAAACACGCCTTGAGACTGTTCAACAAATATTCAACTGCTGCATGTTAGCTAAAATAACTTTAAGCTCCATAAGCTAAAAGTCCTGTTAGCAGGAAAATGGCCTCTAGTTCATTCATTCATCCATGAGTATTTACGGAACACTAGGCAAGGTGCTGGGACACAGAAGGTGGGCAGGGAGGGGGGGGGACACGCCCTTATCTTCAAGGATCCCCAACCACATCATGCAATCAATCCTGTTTCAATGGTCGTAAGTTCTTTAGCAGCACAGACACCCCTAGCACACAACAGGGGACCTCACCTAATCCAGGCCATTGGGAAAGGCTTCACTGAAAAACACGATCCCAGGGCGCCTGGGTGGCTCAGTGGGTTAAGCCACTACCTTCAGCTCAGGTCATGATCTCAGGGTCCTGGGGTCGAGTCCCACATCAGGCTCTCTGCTCAGCAGGGGGCCTGCTTCCCTTCCTCTCTCTCTGCCTGCCTCTCTGCCTGCTTGTGATCTCTCTCTGTCAAATAAATAAATAAAATCTTTAAAAAAAAAAAAAAAAAAAAAAAAACACACGATCCCAGGTGAAACCTACAAGAACAAGGGGTTGGCTAGGCACAGAGGGGAGAGAGGAGGGGTCTGGGCTGAGAGGTTAGCTGAGAGGGAACCTCAAAGCCATGCCCCTGATTTCCATCCTGGGGCAGAGAGGAATCATGGGGTGGCCATCAGCAATAATGCATCCTGCCTACTTGTCTAGCTGTAGACAAGTCTGGGGCAGGCAGGAGTAATGCTCACTGGAGAGCTGAAAGCCAGGCAGTCCACAGTGGGGATGGACTCAGTGGGAGACAAGCAGGAGGTTCTTGGGAGCCTCCTTACGGGTTGTTCATTTTATTCCACACCCAACGGAAAACTGTACATGGGTTTTAAACATGAAGAGGGAGATGATCTAACTGCAGAATCAAAAGATTGGTACTTACACCTGCAGATGGCCAACAAACACATGAAAAGATGCTCAACATCACTAATCATTAGGGAAATGCACATCAAAACCACAATGAGAGGTCACCTTAAACTTCTCAGAATGAATAAATAGGGAAAAAACAACAAGTGTTGGCAAGGATGTGGAGAAAATGGAACCCTGCTTCAATGGTCGTAAGTTCTTTAGCAGCACAGATACCCCTAGAAGGCTTGTGCACTGTTGGTGTGAATGCCAGCTGGTGCAGCCACTTGGGAAAAACAGTATGGAGGTTCCTCAAAAACTTAAAAATAGAAATACCATATGATCCAATAGTTCCACCACTGGGTACCTACCCAAAGAAAACAAAAACACTAATTCGAAAGGATACATGCATCCCTAGGTTTACTGCAACATTATTTGCAATAGCCAAGATGTGGAAGCAACTTCAGTGTCCATTAACAAATGAACGGATAAAGAAGATGCGGCGTCCACACGTGGGAGTGTCACACAGCCACAGGAAAGAATGAGATCTTGCCATTTGTGACAACACAGAGGGACTTAAGAGGGTGTTATGCTAAGTGAAATAAGTCCAAGAAAGAGAAATACCGTATGATTCCACTCATAAGTAAAATCTTTTTTAAAATGAACAAAAAGCAGAATCAGACTCAGGAATACAGAGAACTGACGGTTACCAGAGGGGAGAGGAGTAGGGGGTCCAGCAAAATGGGTGAAAGGGAATAGGATGGACAGGCTTCTGGTTGTGGAATGAGTAAGTCATGGAGTAAAAGGCACAGAAGGAATACAGTCAGGGACAGCGATGTCCCAGGACAGGAGCCGGCAACGCTTGTGGTGAGCACAGCATGACAGAGAAACTTGTGAGATCACTATGCTGTACGCCTGAAACTCAGGTAACTGTGTGTCAGCTCTGCTCAGAAGAGGTCCACCCTTACGGACTGACACTATAAACGACAACAAAGCCTTCCAGAGCAGCACGGTGAGACCTTCTCTCAGGCATCCTTCCTGGCTGTCCTCGCGGGAGCACTCACGGGACAAACGCAATCAGATAATAAATAAATAAAAATAAAATAAAAACTTAAAAAATTAAAAATCACACAATAAACATTGTTTATTCTGTCCCCGCCCTTGAAAAAACAGTGTTTGAAATACTTCTCCTGACTATTCCTCCTACTGCCTCATTTAGTCGGTACTTTGCCATTCCAGACCACTGATACCCCATTTCCACAATACTTCAGTGCTCCTCATAGGGCTTCTGAGTCCTCTTAACTCGTATAGTTCATCCTTATCCAGCTCTTCCAACGCTCTTCTATATTTTTCCAATATGGAGCTTAGCTATGGTTTTAGAGAGCAGAGAAGTTTGACTCTGGAACGTTTTGTCTGCATCCATCAGCAAATAGGCACAATTGCATCTTTACTGCTGGGACCTTGGGGGATAGGGGGGAAATGTTCCAACCAACACACACACTCTGGCTGAGTAGCAGCCATGAAATGGACTCTGACTTCCGAGTCAAGAAGGTAGATGGGTGTCTGCTGCCTAAAATCACCATTAACCAAGGACCTCGAAGTGATGTCCCTGATTTCCATCCGGGGGCGGAGAGGAATCGTGGGGTGGCCATCAGCAATAATGCATCCTGCCTACTTGGAACTGCACCATTTTTTCAATAGTAATGCGAGATAGAACGCTCCAACCAAATCTGCTGTCAGATGGCCACAGATGGTCTAGGATGATCAGAGCTAGCTCACGTCCTCTATGCCAAGTGATTGTGTTTTAGAGACCGATTTAGATGTGGTATCATGCGGAAATGTCACTTCAGGTCCAGCTGAAAAGTGGGAGTGCAGCTTGGAAGAAGAGCTGACCTGAAACTGTGTGGCCACCCAGCAAAGACTCAAGAGGTTCAGAAAAAGGAAGAAGGATAGACGAGATTGGTGGGAAACCCTCCAAAAGATTATGGGGTCGGGGAGGAGGGTGGTTCATCTCCATGGGAAGAGCTAAAAGGAGAGAATGTAGGTTCATCTTCTCCATCTAAAACTGCCCTCCCCCACCCCCGAGCAGGCAGCACAGAAAACCATTTGAGGAGGAAGAACGAAATGAGGGGATCAACGGTGCTTCCTGTTCAAAGTAGCAGGTTACCTAACGCATTGCTGGACCTCATTCCGGACAGGCTGGTGGGAGTCTCTGCTGCCCCTTCAGTTCACCCGAGCAGCGCGAACACACCGTCCCCATAAGTCCTGCTGCTCTGGAAGGCGATCTTTCAGGGTCTGAGTGATCAATAACCATCCAGTCTTGGGCTTTTCCTTACCAAGTATCCAAGCATGTTCTACAAATCTTATGTACACAATGCCTTTGATCTGGAAAGATTTCAGATTCAGAGTTGCTCTGAAATGAGGACGATTAACTGCAATTCCTCAACAAATTCCCACCTTAGGCAAATGCCTTACACATTAGATAACTGGTAGGCTTTGAGCAAATGCATTGGTTGGTGAGTGGAGGATGCATGCATCTTTAACAGGTGCATATCCCAGGTACACCTACAAAATGTTCAGTCATTCAGGTTCTGGACGAAGCCTGAATCACGTTTATTCTACCCATGTCCACTTAGGTGTTAACACAGGGATACACCCAGGTCTACGGCCCTTATCACTTCCCTGGGTCCAGCACAGCACAGACAACAGCCTGGGGAAACACCACAACAGAATGACCACAACACCTCCAACAAAGGTAAGTGATCCAAGCAGTTACCACTTCAATAATCAAAGTGCACAGAAGGAAAGAAAAGCTGTGCCCAGCTCTGGACACAGGTTGAGGCATATTTACTCTTTTCAAGATGACTGAAAAACGTGGAGCTGGAAATACTCAGCCAAAGGCAACCACGTCTTGGTGTGGAATATGTGTTGGTCTGGAAGGCAGGTTATCAAGGGGGTGCAGACCTCCCTTGGCACCCGAAGAGAACTTTCCTGGACAAATCACTCAAATTCCCCGGGCCTCGGTTTTCCCAGTGAGCAGGCTGGACTAAAGGAAGTTCCAATACGGTGCCTGCATCCATCATTCAACCATCTCCTTGCTTCCCAAGAGAGCTACCCTGTGGCACGGATCTTCTTGCACTGATCCGTAACACATCCATAGAAAGAGACTCGTTGGCGGCTCATCAGAAAGGCCTCCCCTCTGACCCCAGGCCTTCCCCTTTAGGTGAGGGAAACAAGACCCCCTCCCCACAAAAAATCAGTGCCTCACCCAAGGCTCTCTAGAGTCAAAAAAAGTATCCCGGGAAACGGATGAAAGGAGAATGTTCTCCGGGGGAAAATAATCGGATGTTTAAAATAGCCCACTTCTTGGCCATTCCCTCTCCTGCTGGATCCACCATCTGCTTGTGTTTAACACGGCACCTTCAGATTTTGGTCGACGCTGAGCTCTAGAGTCTGGTTTTACTGCTGACAGAAGGACGGAGAGCAGCATCGTGTTGTGACAGAGACCCACCCCTCACGGCGGAGACGTGAAGCATCACAACACCAGCAGATCTCTCCCTGCCAAGTCCCAACGTCCCCTCCCCACGTTCAAGGGCTTCATGAGCGGAGCGTTGTCCGGCCTCATCGTCCGCAGGCCCGCAGCTGGAGGCGGCGCACGGCGCACAGTCTTCCTTCTCCGTTTATGTCTTGCATATGCTCGTCCCCCTGCCCTCACTCCTAAGTGCTGCACAGCCAAAAAGCACGATTCATTTAGGAAGCTTACAACCGTTTTCAACCCACAACCTGCAACCCTAGAATTCTGTGGGACGGAAAGAATAGATTTCTCATATATTTGGTCTTTGTCCACAGTTCCTGGCTTACAGCTCCTAAAACCCTTGAAATTTAAGTAATAAGAGGATAAAGGTGTCTCTTATGTTAGTGAGGTGGTCTGTGCACACCACCTAAGGATGGGGCCTTGTGCCCACGAAGACCCACCATGGGATTAGAAGGTTTAAACTTTCAGCCCCAGCCCTAACATCAGGGAGGGGAGAGGGGCTGGAAGTTGAATTAGCCAATGGCCAGTAACTCAGAAGCCTCCATAAAAATCTCAGAGAACAGCTTTTTGGCTTTTTGTTGGCAAGTTTGCCTGCTTGCAGAACCCTAATGCTCCCGTACGTGGCACCAAGCCAGGACCCAAGCTCCTCTAGGACAGAAGCTCTTTTGTTTGGGATCCTGCCCTATGTTTCTCTTTGTCTGGCTGTTGATTCGTGTATTTCGTCATACCCTCTGATAAACTCAGTGTCCCTGATGTTTCTTCAAGTTCTGTGAACCACTGCAGCAAGTCAATGGAACCTGAGGCGGCGGCCACCGGAACCCCCTGTCTGCGGCAGGCAGGCAGAAGCACAGGTAACAGCCCGGGTCTTGCAGCCGGCACCCTGAGTCTCGTATGACTGAGCCCTTGATCAGTGAGATTCGTGGCTGACTCTGAGTTCTTAGACACCCTCATGGTGTCTGAGCATTGCTTAGTGTTGTGTGGAAGGCTGGAATTGGGTCCAAGAACACTTTAAAAGACAAGCATTTTGTTTAAGACAGCTATCCTTATAGACACACTGCATATGTGAAGGGCCCGGAGATCCGGCCAAGTTAAGGGACTTGGCCAACTCAGGCCCCCAAAAAAGAATGGACCCAGAAACAGAACTTACTCCCTGTCTAGTGCTCCTTCCATCCCTCCAAGCCCTATCCAATATTCATAGCCTCCTCACCCAAGGGTTGCAGTCAGTCACCAACACAGACTCGGCCACACTTATTCAGGTGCCTGGAACATGTTGGAGACAGCTGGCCCTTCCCCTGGAATTAGAATCTCTTCTCGATTCCTGCTCTGCTGTCTTAGTTCAGGACTTCCTTTGTGTCAAGTATGACAAGCAGTTCTGAATTGGACTTCTCTCCAGTTTCTTCTTACTGACTGATTTTTTCCAGACTGCTCACTTCTGGAACAGCGCTCACTGGGAGGGTGGGTGGCAGCAGAGCAGGGAGAATGGACAAAGTAGTCCCCAGGGGACATGTGACAATGTCTTGATACCTTTTTGGTGTCCCAGCTGGGTGCGGATGGTGGCGGGGAGGCGCGCTATGGGCCTCCAGTAAGGAGAGGTCAATGATGCTGCCGCACGTTATACCACACACAGAAGAGCCCCCATGACAGATTATCGAGCTCCAAGTATCAATAGCGTCAGGGTTGAAGAGCGTTGTTCTAGAGTTAACATCCAAAACACGACGACAGCCAAGAACAGAAAACAAAGCCTCATCCCTCATGAAGTCATTCCCCTGCTTAAAAACATCCATGCTGTTCCAAGATAAAGTTCATACAAGACTTCACAGTTAGGCCCAGGTAACTTTTCTGGCCACATCCCTGGCCCCTTCCATTCCTCCTATTTTTCCAAAATACCTCAGGAGCTTTCCTGTCTGTTGCCCATGCACATGTTTCTTCCTCTGCCTCAAACATCTTCCTCCTTCTTCCCACTGCCCCACTGCCAGTCACCTGCTAAGGTCCAGGTGAAATGCCGCTTTTTTGCTTGAGCTTTCCTATTTCCGCTGGCCCAAGCGGCCCCCCTCCCCCATTTTCACTAGAATACCTTTCAATTGCACTATGTTCCCTTGTATAGAGGAATCCCTAGGGTAGGAATAAAATACTGGTATTTAGGTCCCATGCATGTAGAATAGGGCCTGCCAAGTGTTTCAGGGTGTGTTGGTTTAGCGGGTGAACAGGCACGGGCAGACTCCAACACTGTAGATTCTTGCTTCTCCCAGCGCACAACTGCAGCCTCTCCCCCGCCAGAGCTGCTAAATATAGTACCATCTAGAGAGCTCACCAGCACAGGGCTGTCACCAGCTTGGGAACATCTGGGCAAGAGGAGGAGCAGCTTTGTCTTTGAACTCCTGCACAGAGGTCTGACGATGCTGCATTTCTATGGAGTTAGCACACCCAGAGCTCATCTTATCGGCCAGAACTCCTGGTTCTTTTGGATTTCTGGATCCTAAAAACTCAAACTTGGATGGCAAAGGTGTGTTAAATGTGGTGTTTTGTGCTTCTCTAAAGCTAAAAGGAAGAAGGCCCAGGGCAAGATCCTTAGCATAGGGGTAGCAATCATAAGGGAGTATCCACCAAGACTTTCCACCAAGTCCTGTCAACAAGGGGGAGCTCAGCAGCTGTCTTCCAGAATGTTCTGTGTCACACAGACCATCCATTTTCCATCACTAGGAACAAGCAACTTCTACAAGACTTAGGCTAAAGGCAAACAGAAGGACCTAGTCAACACTGAGGTTTCCTTGGCATGACCAGGCCATGTTAATTCTGCAGGAATACCTCTCTGTGGCCTCCAGAAAACACTGATCTCAGCCTTGTGGGAACTCCTTGCCATGAAGGAAGGGAGGAGGCAATTGCCTAGGCAAAAATTAGCCAGAATACATTTGTAGCTTACAGAACCAGAAACCAATAAAACAAAACAACAACAAAAAAGGGTAAAAGATTACTTCTAGTATCTGCCTGTAACCTGTGAGGATCCCATCCAAAGTCTACCATGCATCTTTGCAGGTACAAAGGTAGGAGAAAATAGCCAACAGCGAATGGTTTATGTGTTCAGTAACTCTAGTCTGAGGGAAAGTTGGAAACCGGGGGGCTGGTGGTCTGAATGTTGGTCCCAGCCTTGTCCACAACCGCTATGTGACTCGGGACAAACCACATCCTCACTTCTTTCCTCAGCTTCCTTGTTTGTGGGAACTGCCTGTCTTACCTCCCAAGGGCATCAAAGGACAGTAACTCCACCCAGACGGTAAACCCCTCGCCAGGAGCCCAGAGGACACTGCCAGGCACCATGGTGGGATGCAAGTCTTCTAAGACAGATTTGCCCTTGGAGAGCTAACAGCACAGTTAAGAAAAAAAGAAAAATAAACATTCGTCACCAATTAAAAGAAAGAGGCAGGAGCGGAGTTCCCAGAGATGAGCACGGGACTCAGTCTGCAGAGCGCTCCCTGCCTTGGGAGATGCTGAAATGTGAGCTCGAGCTCGCTGCAGCTTGCAGTCCAGGAGGAATGAATCCCACAGAGAACCTGGCCCTTGTGACCAGACACGGGTGTGAAACCAGGGCGGCTGTTCCAGGCAGGAAAGCCAGGGGCGCAAGGGTTTTTGCGGGGAGAGGGAAGTGCAAAAAGACAGGCTGGAGTCGCATCCCAGCAGAGGACACAATTCCTAGCGAAGGGGGTTCTCACCTCGTCCTTCCGCCAGGAGAAGGCCAGCAAGTCCGAGTAGCTGAGCGGGGAGTGTACAAGAGAGGCCAAGTGCAGCCTCCGGGCATTGTGCGAAGGCTAATTGTTATCATTGCTATTCCTGGCACCTAGGGCTGAAGCCCGGCATCCTGCACAGGGTGCCCAAATGGCAGAATAAAAACATTAAGACACAAGACAGGCCAGTGAATAATTTATATCAATTTAATCACTTCACAATACTCTGTACCCGGATGGAACTGGCAAGATAAGCCGAAGATCTCTGGAGGCTGAGCAACCGAAATCCAACCAACACGAGCTTAGAAGGAAGAATCTTCCTCTACACAGATGTGCGGGCACAAGCCAGCTTTCCGAGACATCTTGGCTTGCTTGACGGCAGTCCTGCTCGTCTTCCTTTCCCGGCTCTCTCCATCCAGCCATAAGTGACGGAGCGGCCCCGGCTTCTCATGTAGCTCTCTGCCCACCGCCACATGTAAAGCATACACACCCCCCAGTGGGATCATGGGATGAACTCCCATATGCAGAACAGTTCTGACCTATCCACTGAGACCTAGACCCATAGCTCCGACTTCAGGTCTTTGACACCGAGTGTGTATTAAAAGTTGAAAAGGCGTAACAGAACTCTGGGATCCTATCCTACCCCTGTTTCTTCCCTAAGTCCTTTCCATCTCCAAAAACACCACCTCAATAATCTATTGGACTGCTCAGGCCGAAAGCCTTGAGGTTGTCCTGGCTTCCTTTTCTCCCATCAGATCCACACCCAACCCAGCAGCACGACCCACAGCCCTACCTCCAGAAGGGAGTGTGGGTCAGGCACGTCCCCACTCACCGTACTACTTTCCCTTCTCTCCTGGGCTCTTCCTAAACCTTTACCTGGTCTCTCCTTCTACATTCAACTTCTAACAATCATTCTCTCAACAGCAAAATACAGATCATGTCACTTCCTTCCTTAAAAGCGTCCACTGCATCAAGACTAAAACACAAACCCCTCATTAAAGCTGTCAAACTCTGCCTGTTTCCTCCCCACCATCCGCGCCGCATTGCCCAACACACAGCACTCCAGCCATACACGCCTCCTCTCTTTCCTGGGACTTTTGAATTTGCAACGCTTCCCCTTCCTCCATGGCTCTGCCTGGTCATCCACCCCAGCTTAAAGAGGCCCTTCCTGAAGAACCTTCCCTAACTTCCGATTGGCTCTTTCCTATCACTTTCTACCATACCCCTGATGGTATTTTCTTCTTTGTGTTTATCTGAAATGATTGTGTTCACCTCTTGCCTGCTTCCAGTTCATAAATAGAAGTTCTAATAGGTTAGAGACCTGTTTGGTTCCTTGTTACATCCCCAGGGCCTGGTATTTGACAGGTGGTCAAATATTTGCAGAGGGACCAAAGCTGAAACGATGCTTCACCTGTGCAGGAAGCAGCCACATTCCAGCTGTTTCTGCCACAGTGCTAAGGTTCAGAAGAGCCAGGCGCCTCTGGATTCCATGGGTCTGGGGAGCTTCACAGGGAGGAGGCAGGATGGAGAATGAGATCTCAGGTGCATGCCCAGACACTGAGGAACCCCAGTTTTAAGCACCTACTGGATAGTGAAGAGGAGGAATGGGGAGGGAGACTGACACACAGGAGCACCATTAACTTTACAGCATGGATTAGTCTACATTTCCCTTCTTCCGATTTTTCTAAGGGAACTTCTGAGCACCATAGTCATCACACCAAGTATTTTCTATTCATGGTCATTTAATCCTCTTAACCCTTCCCATGAAGCACTACGTTCCCCAGTTCTATAAACGTGGGGGCTACAGCCCGTAGAAGGCATGCAGCAAAGGCAGAGATCCTGGGATGTCTGAGGTCCTGCCTTTCCAACCACACTACACTGCGTTCCCCACAAGACAGACCAAAAGCTCTAGTCTTTTGGATTCAGAAAAGTGGCACCAAAAAGGAGATGACCACAGGGCAGGGAAGACCGAGTCCACTGTAAACAAGCTGTTACACTCAGTTTGGCTATAGGAGTGACAAGCTTTTATCCATAACATGAGCATGGGGCCAGAAACCCAAGCCAAAGTCTTCCAGCTCTCTACACTCCTTCCTGCCACTACTACATGTTTCCAAAGATAAATATCCATGCCACTGTGTGGCTCTACCAGGAAATGCACACCAGGCCAGGGCATGCCACACTGCAGAATCATCAGGACTGGACTTTGGTTCAGCACGTCTGAATGTTCACTGCAATCCGCATCCAAGAGGGCCTCAACCCTGATAACCCCCCACTGCCCTCTCCTGGATGATCGCGTTTGAGAACCAGTCCCAAGTGCAGCCACAGCGGGGAGGGCAGCAGGAGGCAGGTTTGACAGGATGTTTCTTTTCTTTAATTGCCAAAGATGTGCCAAACAGCAGCCCTTAGCCAGCAGCAGAGCTCATTTCTGCTAAGATGCTAAGACTCACTGCTAGGGTCCTTCCTTGAGCTGTGGGAAGTGAACAGAAAGTAAGGCCAGTTATGAGCTTGTGCCCTTACGGCGGCAGCAGTGGGTATCATCCCACGTTCCCTTCCGACCCCTGGACAGTGAGGGGCTCTAAGTACCGCAGAATAGGACCTGCCTCAGAACAATGGAGGCAAGAAGAGGAAGGAGGGAAGGGAGTAGAAGGAGGGGAAAAAAGGGAAGAGGAGTAAAAGCAGGGGAAATTACATGAACTCCACGCAACAGCGTACTAACCAGAGGTACCCTCCCCCTTTCTCTTCAGAAGTGAAAACCATGGGTCAAGACTACAGTGAGCTACCTCAGCCACCCCTTTACTTGGGTGTGAACAGCCTCTGCAGTAAGCAAACAAGCACTAAGGAGAGGAAGAAAAAAATCAAGGGTAGGCAATGACCCAACCCAGGATACATTCAGTTCTAATGCATGTCTGTCTACACGGCCAATTTTGTAAACCACCCATGGGGAAAAGGAAAGTATTAGGCACACACACGTGCAGTCAAGGCTCCCAAGCTTCTCAAAACTCTGACCTTGTCTGGACACACCAGACACCTGCTCTACCCTTCCCATCCCCATACAACACAGCCATAAGCTACTCATGTTCCTCGAAGTAAATAAAGTGGAATTCGATAGGTGGTCCAAATAAAACATTTCCAAAAGTTGGCCATGATATGACGCTCACGCAGTGTGGTACTCTTTTCCTACCAACTGGCGTGAGCAGGAGTGTCTGGCTAGCTTGAACCACAGTACTCCACAGCCCAACATCTGTGCCATTGTCCCTGCCAAATCCTCCAAGAACAATCCGATAAGCAGTCAGAAGCTACTCGGATTTGATTTTCAAAGTTCATCCAGAATATTCCCAATTAAATAAGTAGCTTGGCAATAACTGTGATAGAACCAGTCAGGACATTAATGTCTCACTTTGTAGTACACTGCAAAATAAAGCAGCCCAAATGGAGAAAACTCACGTTAAAAAAAATAATAATACAAGATAATACCACAAAATAATATTTTGGTCATTCTTATTCATTAGAAGCATTCTTAAAATACTCCATTCCTATGCCTATAAGGATGCCAACTGTCTTTATATGTGAGGGGCTACTCTCTATGTAGAGATTATATCCCTAATGAAGTGTCTTTTAAAGAAAAAAAATGGAGACAGTCAATGGCAGTAGGATCTCGTTTGTTACAGTTAGTTTATCTTGGCCAAGTTGAAACTACCACTCTACACTAGTGACTGCCACTCTTGTCATCCATTTGTTCTGAGTTTTTTATGGTTTTTACTCATTATGAAATGCAGTCTGGGGACCATTCTTCTATGGGTAAGGTTTATAACTTCTTCTTACCCATTCTTCTGTGGGTAAGGTTATAGCTCAAAGCATAAGTAGGGTTCTAGGGGTGCCTGAGTGGCTCAGTGGGTTAAGCCTCTGCCTTCACCTCAGGTCATGATCTTAGGGTACTGGGATGGAGCCCCACATAGGGCTCTCTGCTCAGCAGGGAGCCTCCTTCCCCCTATCCTCGCCTGCCTCTCCACCTACTTGTGATCTCTGTCAAATAAATAAAATCTTTACCCCCCACAAAAAGTAGGATTCTAGAAACCAGAGAGGTTTGTTACTTTACTGCATGCCTAACTACAACTAGGGAACTATTTTCCAAGAGAAATGAACCTATAAACTCGAAGTGGTCCTGGATCCAGCCCCTTACCTCATGTAAACTGTGAGGTGCTAACAGGTAATCAAGAATATGAAGTAAAAGGTTCAATGGTCAAACACGCCAGGAATATTGCATGTCCCACTTATTTAAAATAGATTCATAATGTTCATCTGCATGTTAAAGGTTCAACAATTTACAAAAATCTGTTTAATCAGAATTCTCAATTGTACCTAAAAAGATGGATTTAAAGGAATGCAAAACCCTAAAAAATAGTCCAGTAAAGAAATGGGCAGAAGACAAGAACAGACACTTCTCCAAAGACATACAAATGGCTAACAGACACATGAAAAAATATCCAACATCACTAGCCATCAGAGAAAAACAAAACCACAATGAGATAGTGCTTTACACCAGCTAGAATAGCAAAAATAAACAAGACAAGAAGCAAATTGTTGGCGAGGATATGGAGAAAGGGGAACCTTCTTACATTGTTGGTGTGAATGCAGGCTGTTACAGCCAATCTGGAAAACACTATGGAGCTTCCTAAAGATGTTAAAAATAGAGCTACCATATGACCTAGCAATTGAAGTACTAGATATTTACCCCACAGATGCAGACATAGTGAAAAAAAGGGGCACATGCACCCCATTGTTCATAGCAGCAAAGTCCACGTTAGCCAAACTACTGTGGAAGAAGCCGAGATGCCCTTCAACAGAGGAATGGATAAAGATGATGTGGTTCACATATACAATGGAAGATTACTCAGCCATCAGAAAGCATTAATAATTACCATTTACATTGGCATGGATAGAAGTGGAGAGTATTATGCTAAGTGAAATAAGTCAAACAGAGAAAGGCAATTATCATATGGTTCCACTGATATGTGGAACGTTGGGAATAGCATGGAGGACCAGGCGTGAGAGACTCCGGTCTCCGGGAACCAAACTGAGGGTTACAGAAGGGAGGGCTGTGGGGGGTGGGATAACCAGGTAATGGGTATTAAGGAAAGCATGTGACATGATGAGCACTGGGTGTTATACACAACTAATGAATTGTTGAACACACTATGTCAAAAACTAATGATGTCCAATTGAATGTTTAAAAAAAAAAAACACAACCTCTGGAGAAAGATCCCTGTTTCATGAAATACATTTTGGGAACAAATACATGGAGGGAAGAGAAATTCAACAAAAGTCAAGTATCCTCTCTACCACCTATTTGCTCTGTGACCCCCAACCCCCACCCTAAGTTTTCACATTCCTACCTCTATGTTTCCTCTTAGGACTACTTTGCTGGTCCCTACATGTTACAGTAACACAGCTATTGTTCTCCAGTCAACACACACAGAACTGGAAATTCCCATGACAACCACATACAGGACTGGACAGGAAAAGCCGTGCTCACGGTAGCACAGAAGGTGCCATGGCCTGGACTTACAGGGAGAGAAAAAGAGAACCAAGGTAAAAACATGGGAGCTTGGCCAATAATGAAGTTTTAGACAAAGTGGGAGCAGTCCCTTTACCCTAAGTCAATCCATGTCTTCATGGTCAAGGGAGGCTATGCCAGAGTTTCCAAGCTCAAGTATCTGGTTCCTATCAAACTTCAAATCCTGCAGGAGGAGGTCCTACGGGTAGATAGCATTGATGAATGCTTGGTAGCTTCTGAAAAGTGACTTTCAGGTCCCTGAGCATCTTGGGAAGCAAGTTTCCCTCCGGGTCCCTTTGCATCACACTAGGCACATCCGCCCGTGCCATTCCGTCTCATTACACCGGACTGACAAAAGTGTGAAAGCATGCTTTGGTAGGTGTAAAAAGGTGTACACCGGACTGACAAAAGTGTGAAAGCATGCTTTGGTAGGTGTAAAAAGGTGAACATTTCTATTTCATGTCCCAGAATGGGATTACAGTGTAGGTGCACACTACTGGCCCATTAGTATTCTGATGGACCTATCCACCTCTATATCACATAAGAACTTGAAAGAAGGCCCAACTTTAGTCATCAGGGAAATGCAAATTAAAAACACAAATTAAAAGCACTCTCCTCCACCAGGATATACACAGAGCAGAACAGCTAAAACAAAAGCAACAAGCACTGCCAAGGATGTGAAGCAATCAGAGTTCTCATACACTGTTCCTGGAAGTGTAAACAGGCACCACCACTTTGGAAATGTATTTGGTAGAATCTATGGCTGAACAGGACAGCCCCTAGCACACAGCAATTCCACTCCTAGACAGGTACCCTAACATGCATACATACAATTACCAAGACAGGTACAAGATTATTCCCCATGGCATTTAACTGCCACCAATTGGAAGTAACCCAAATATCCTTCATTTGAAGGGGCAAATAAATTCTAATATATTTACCTTATAGTATGCCATATGGCTACAGTAATTAACAAACTACAACTAAATGCAGCAAAGATAAATCCCAAATATAAGGTTGAGTAAAAGGTAGCAGATATACAAATATATACTCAATTATTCCATTTATATAAATGTCAAGAACAGGCTAAGGCAAGCAGTGGTGTCAGAAGTGAAGACACACTCGCTCTAGGGAAGGGTAGAGTGACTGCAGAGGCAGCAAGGAATTCTGGGTGTACTGCTAAGTCTCGGTCTCCATCAGCACTGATCATAGGTGGGTTCAGTAGGTCACTGTCATTAAGCTGTACTCTAACGTGTGTTTTCCTTAATAGGTGTTTTCATTAAAAGCTTCATAAAAGCAGCTAGTAAATTTTGCATCTGTTTTAAAACCTCTTCAATATTTGTGTCTCGAATATTTCAGTCCCCCCTCCCAAATATCTAAGATTCATGTTCCAGGAAAACATGCCAAACTTAGCCTACAGCCGTTCTTCCTCCCCAGGATTCTGTCACATACCCCCAGGGCAGAGCAGGTGGTAGCAGAATATACCTGTGGGCCACCCCCACCCCAGACCAATCACAGTCTTCCTACCTCCACTTGAAAGTTAGCTCTGCCTGATGAAAACCCTCTTCATCCCTTCCCTCTGGGCAGAGCTTCTTCTCCAGCCCCAGGATGGAGCAATCTCATTCTCTTTTAGACACCTGCCAATCTTCCCTCCAAAGCCCACTAACGGATACCACTTAAATGCCTGCCACCTCTTCTCTAAGGACATTTGTCACTCATCCAGGTCCCTAGAGAAACCTGGCCAAGAGGAGGCGTGGGATAGGCATGAGCTTCTGTTCGGGCATAATGAGACTGTGTGGGGCAGAGCACCTGCTATTTCACCCTTGGGAAAAGGCCCAGCTGGGGAGTCTCCAAGGGCATGCCTGCTTTTCATTCTGTGTCGTCTGTGTTGGGGCAGACAATCCTAGAGAGAAAGAGTACAGGGCCGTGTCCCAACCAGCTCTTGAAGTAGCTCAACACTATAATGATTTGATACCAATGATTAGGTTAACGACCCACAGTTAAGTGCCTACTAGAGACCGAATGTTTGTGTCCCCCAAAATTCACGTTAAGTCCTAATACCCAATACGATGGTATTTGGAGGTGGGGCCTTTGGAAGGTGATCAGGTCATGAGACTCCGCGCATGAGATGTGTGTCCTGACCCTAACGGAGCTTCCTTGGCCCTTCCTCCACAGGACATTACAGCAAGAAGACTGCCAATTAGGAAAAAGGCCCTCACCAGCCACCAAATCCTGGCTCCTTCATTCTGGACTTACCAGTCTCCAGAACTGTGATAAATCAATGTTAATCACATTGATAAGCCGAGTCTAGGATATGGTTACAGCAGCCTGAAAGGGTGAAGACACGACCCTTTCTCAAAGGCCCTGCATCTAGGTGTAAGGGGAAAATGTGAAGGAAGAGGCGGCGAACACACGATCTCCTCCCGGAGAGCCCCTCCAGGCCCTTACCTTCACCCAAGCAAATGGAACACGGAGCCCCTCCTCACTGCTACACCCATTTTCCCACCTGTCTCTTGAGCCAGTCTCAAGGGCTCTTGAGCCACAGCTTGCTCCCAAGCAGACATTTTTATCAAGTATGGCAGGGCAGGCAGAGACCCAGGGTAACTTGTCCCACAGCTGCCCCCGAGAGTCATGGTTGATAAGAGGCCCCCAGCCCCCAGCGTGCCTTCAGAGGCCAGCCACATTCAGAGGGAGCCTCCTGAAGGAGCAGGTGCTAGATTAAGACCATGGGCAGAAAGAGAAGCTGAAAAAAATACTTCACGCTTGGAGTCGTGCTAAAGATAACAAACTGTGGAATATTTGTTACCTACAGAGCCCCACCCAGGTACTAGAGTGAGCCACATTCTCGGGCTAAGTGGCCTGAGCAGGTGCAGAGGCACAGCTCTCCTGCCCAGCATGTCGGAGTGTGTCTGCGGCCCAGAGAGGGTCTCTGATGGGGACCTGGCAATTTGAGTCCACTGTCTGCCCATCCCATTCTGTCCAAGGGCCTGCATTTCATTTCCTAGCTAGGGGCTAGGAAAATCTTTTTCAGGACTCTAGGAGGCAAGCCGAACTTGGAAGAAAGCGAGGAGTCAGCTGAGGTTCAGTCATGCCTTCCAAGGAAGCATCTCCTGTGTTCTCAAGTGGCTCTGCCAGTACTCCCTTCATCCTCCACCTTTCAACACACTGACAAGGCCTGCATTGACGTCAGCCTTTCCAGTGGTTCCCCTCCCTTGACTGGGGTCAGCAGCCCTGGGGATAAACTATCCTGACCCATGGTCATCAGCGGATCGGTGGGCAATGCTGGGTGAAGACGCCCCATCCCCAGAGCCCAAGGGACGGTCTAGCCCATTCTCCCACATAGGAGGATCCTGAACCCTTGGGAAAACAAAGATCTATTTTTAACTAACTTGCTAACAGCCAACAAAAGCTAACTGATGGCTCAGGCGGCTGCTAGTTTTTCACATTCTCTACACACAGGTGATTCATCCACAAGTGACTGGAAAGGTGGTGGGAAAGGGGCGAAAACACCATGAGAGAAGAACATCCACATTGTCAAAGTGTACAAACCCTGTACTGTGACAGAGAAAGCACTCTCCAAAACAAACTTATCCTACTCGGAGGCTGGTTTAGGAGTTTGGAAGGGGTCAATCAGGTACCCTGAGATACAAAAGACTTACATAGAAAAAAAGTCTTATTTCTGGGAAATGTTCTCAGTGCAACTCACACTTGCTATTGTGGTTCACATATGCAGGCTTCTCCATCCTCCCTCCATTTAACCTCTGTTGGGGGAAGGAGGGGAACCAACCTGGATTCCAGAAATTTTCTGTTTTCTACTGAGAAGCAGCCACAGAAGGAAGAAGTGTTTATGGCTAGTCAGCGGCTCTTCCTGCCCCATCGACACCTACTTCAGGTTCCCCAAAGTCTTGGTTAGAGAGCTTGAACTTTTACCAGAAGGTGATGTGTTTAGTTTAGCAATACTCCCTACTAAAAATGCAAATACACCTCTATGAATGTGGTATGCTGGCAATTCACATCCTTACAACAAATCTGTTTATGGCTATTTGGAGGGAAACAGAACAGTTGAGAGCAGCTGCTCAGAGGAAACGTCTTTAACATGGTCAAGCCAACCTCAAAAGTGATGAAGCTCTGGGCCTATGAAGGAACCAAGGGCCGGAGGAGGTTTGAAGAGAGGGCAAACGTAACAGGAAGCAGGCAAAATGCTAGATAGCACCATCCCCTCTAAACCACAAAACACACCCTATAGTCAGTCTCCAAGACCCAGGTGTCACTCAGCCTCACAGAGGAAAAGTATTATAGCTCAGGTGCACAACAGACCAAACAGGTTGACCAAGAAAGAACCCCCTAAAGATTTCTAGTAGATAATCCCAAATACATGGTTAAAATTTTTTGTGAACACTTATCAATATTATTAGAGGTCTCTTACACTTAAAATGCATTCTTAAAAACTCACACTAATTCAAGATCAAGAGCCTCGCTCTGGACTCGGCTTAACGCTAGAACTGTAAGCCAACAGATGAAATACACAACTTCTAGATCACCGATCCTTTCTACCTAAGAGACACTGTCTGGCCTTGTCACTGTAGGAGTGGAACCTAAATTTCACCCAGATCCCCTCCCCAACTGCTTTGCCTCCTACGAGCTCAGCCCTAACTCATGGATACGCATTTCAGTTTGGATATGGAACTCAAAGCTACACCCCACCAATATCATAAAGACTCAGATTGGAGGAAGAAGGTGGCAGCTTAGCAAGCAGGTTACTGAGGACACAGGAACACCAGAGAACCAAAGATATGAAGACAAAGTGGAGAATTCATTCTTTGTTTGGGGACATGAACTTCACTTTCAATCACACCCTGGAAGGCTTTCCTCCATCTGGCCAACCATTCTGAAAATGTATGACTCAATTACAAGGTTGCTCCCCAAGACCAGATATCCCTGATGGTGAGATGGGAGTACCCCTCTGTGCAAGCATCACCCCCCCTCGACCCACAGAGATCAGCAGCAGTCTCTAACTCTTCCATCCTCGGGCACCCCGCTCCAGTCCACTAAAAGGGTGATTTGCAATGTGAAGCGAATTACAGAATAGGACTCTGTCATTTCCCTGAACAACTGCCACAGAAGTGTCACAGCAAAATGACTTCAGAGCCAGACTGTCTGCCTCTTTGCTGTGTGGCTCAGGCTGGTTACATAACCTCCCTGGGCCTCTGTCTATCATCAGGTCCCTCCGGTGCTGTCGATGGGAGGAGACCAGGTCATAGAGTGCAGCGTCCTTAGAACAATGCTTGGCATCGCTTAGCTAACACCTAGTGGCGAATTTCATCCACTCGAGCCTCTGTTCCCTCCTTTGTAAAGGGAGAAGGCGGGGGGGGGGGGTGGCGCACAGAATGCCTCTGTCCCCTCTTAGTCCTTCATCCAGGATGAATTCTATGTCAGTTCCAACAGAGCAGAATAGTTGTCCTCTGTTAGCTTTTCCTTTCTGGGTTATACTCTTTTTTTTTTTTTTTAACCTCCACGTTAAGCATTTTTGTCGTCATCTCTGGACCATTCTGTTATCTGTCCCTCACAGTGGATTGGTTGATAGAAAAATGTGTTCACCGGAAATCTAAAACCCACCATTTGAGACGGGGACAGGACCCGGAGAAGGAACCGCCAACTCCATTTCCAAATCCATTTTTTTAAAAATCTCTGGCCGAAAGAGGATGATTGGTTTGGGCTTACATACCCTCAAGGCTGGGGAACTCATCACTCACAGCTGGTCTGGCTGGAGGCTTCCAGAGTTCTCTGCTCTACCTTCTGGGAACTTGTGGCCGGATCCATACTACCAGAGGACCTAGATGCTTGCTGCGATGGACTGACAACAGAACTAACTGGCTTACGGTTCAGAGGACCTTAAATCTTCCCCTGGCTTGAACAACCCCTCTAAGCAGTAAGTGGGGGTAAATATCATTCCATCTCCAGCAAAAGGAAGGGACCGAGGAAGCAGGACTCTGCAAGTTTAAGGGACAGGCTCACTTGTCCTGTGCAACTGCAGGATCAGGGCTAGAACCTGTATTTTCAAACTCACTCCAGGCAGGGACTGGAAACTCACTTTCCAGTCATTTCCACCGCCCCCACACCACCCAGTTCAGAGCCACGGCATGCCCACACAACCCCTGACATGATGAGAAACATCACGGTCCTCCCAGCCCCTCCTGCTTCTTCCATCTGCAGCATTCATCACGAGTGGTCAGCGGCTGCTTCCCAGCACATGAGCAATGCAACGTTAGTTAGTTTAATTAGAAAAACAAAAAGTGTGTCAGGAAAAGCATGCACACATATTTTTTAGAACTTCATAAAACCCCAGTCTGTAACACCTAGAGTCCTCACTAGCTAGTGACCAGCCCATGTCCACTCCCAGGCTGAACAAAGACCACTTTATCCACATCCTTTTCCAAAGTGGTACCAGCCACTCACCCATCACCGCCATCTTAAAATTACGCATCCTGTGACACTGAGATAACCAAACTGGTTGAAGCTTTAAGTTACAGGGCGATGTAATCACCCGCTAAAGTGCTAAGATCATTTAACACGCGCCGGCCGGCCGTGACATAGCCGTGGCCCCCGGGCAAGGACAACCCCTCACAAAACAGACCCCCGCCTCGCTGGAAGCTCCGGAGAAGCCGTATTTCCCATCTCAGCTTGGAGCCTCATAACAGTTAACACAGGCATGGCAAATGGTCAGAGGACACAACTATCGCCTCTCCTACCCCACAAATTGCCATGTCTCCGGAAATGTCTCCATCCCCCTTCTGTGCGCACAGAGTCCCCTTCACTTGCCCCAGGTTTTGGGACGCTGCCGTCTGAGCTGACCCTGAAGCACTTGCCATCACGGTGGAGCGGGTGAAGGCGGGGGGAGCCCAGGGTCAAGTGTTCCTAACGGTGCAAGGAGAGAGGTTGTGGCCACCTGCCCTGGAAAGATGAGGAAAGCAGCCACGCATTAGCACCAGCACACGGGGCTCTGATCAGAACTTCAAGGTCTCCCACCAAGGAACCTCCCCAGCTGCTCCCAGGAAAACTCCTTCCAGGTGGAAGGTTTCTTTCCAGGATCTTCGTTATTGCTTTTGAAAACTTAATAGATCCTTTTTAACTCTCAGCATACAGGGAGAAAGTCTCGTCCCCATCCTGATTAACAACGCCACATTAATAAAACATTCTTGGATCCATTAGCTGGAATAAATATTTAAGCACTCATGAGGCAGGTGCCAGGACAGCCGCGTGGACGATTAAGACAGTCCAGGCACCAGTCCAGTGGACCGGGCCTTCCCAGGGCTTGGCCAGGTCTTCTCAGCCCTCTGGGGTCACGCAGTAGTCTCTTTGGCGGGGATGCCTGTTCAACAACGTCGGGGCAAGTCCCCAGCCTTACAGCGAAGCCAACAGAGATTCTCCTTCCAGAAAGGTAAGGACACTGCACTAGGCCCCAAGCATCTTCTTGTTGTATGCCCCAAAGAGAGCCTAATGAACACATACCATAGGCAGCCACCCCCGATGTGACTGGAAAGTTGTCAATTGTACAAAACTTTCTAAGTTTGAGTATAACGTAATGACATGGGAAAGCGGAAAAACGAGTCAGGTGAGAGCCAGGTCATCGAGGGGAGGGGGCAGGGGGTTCTGATCTCTGGCACAGAAACGTGACCCATCAAATCCCGACTACTCATTGAGCCTCACTATGTTTACTGTTGTGAACCTCTAGCATATAATGGTTTTTAAAAAAAAATTTTTTTAATAGGGTGCCTGTGTGGTTCAGATGTTTAAGCCTTTGCCTTCGGCTCAGGTCATGATCCCAGAGTCCTGGGATCGAGTCCCACATCGGGCTCCCTGCTCCTTGGGGAGCCTGCTTCTCCCTATGCCTCTCTCTCTCTCTCTCTCATGAATAAATGAAATCTTTAAAAAAAAAATTTAGATGGGGTGCCTGGGTGGCTTAGTTGTTGGACATCTGCCTTCAGCTCAGATCGTGGTCTTGGGGTCCTGGGATTGGGCCCTGCATCGGGCCCCCTGCTCTGGGGGAAGCCTGCTTCTCTTCTCCCACTCCCTGTGCTTGTGTTCCCTCTCTCGCGGTCTATCAAAAAAAAAATTTGTTTTTTAATTTTAGATATAAAATATTGTAGATTTTTATTGTAGATATTTGTAGAGGAGTTAGAGAAGACATCCATATTCCCAACATACGGTTCTTACATTTTACAGCCTATGCCTACTCATTAGCCAACTGAGCCACCCAGGTGCCCCTAGTAGGGGTTGTTTTGTTTTGTTGTTATTTTTTTTGGTTTTTTGTTTGAGGGAGGGTGTGCACGCATGAGCGAGCAGGGAGTGGGGAGGAGGACAGAGAGAGAATCCCAAGCAGGTGCCCAATACGGGGCTCGATATCATGACCCTGAGATCATGACCTGAGCCAATATCAAGAGTCAGAGCCTTAACTGACTGAGCCACCCAGGTGTCCCCATTCGGTTTTTAAAAACAAACAGGAAGTTACGGTGTAGGGTTCTCTCCTCATCCCAGTGCCCTCCCTCTACCCAGAAGATCACCATGACCTTGACAGTGGACTGACTCCCTCACATCCGTGTCAGTGCACCATGACTGCACACATACCCATAAATGCACACTACAGGTTGGCTGTGTACTTGAGACAAATGGTAGCATAGAGGATACAGTCCGTATTCTGTCCACTCACCACCGAGATCGCCCTTGTTACACAGGAACCTGAGGCAGTCGTCTCAGTAGTCCACTGGATCTGTGCGCGCCACGAGTTATCCAGCTCTCCGACTGCTGAGCCTGGACGATATCCCAACATTACTCAGAACCTACCATGTATGCCACACACTGTGCAGGTATTGAAGACCTAAGAAAAGAAATTCTGTAACACTTGCCTGTGGACTAAAAAGAAAGAGGGCCCTTGTGGAAATGCCAGTGTTGGAGGAATCGTGCTGACCACGTCAGCAGCCGTGGGTCTTTATGTGTAGAGCTCAGGAAGGAACAAGGCTTAGGAAAGGAGCCTAGAGGTCTCATGTGGATAGGTGGAGGCCCAAGACACAAGCACAGAGAAGCAGGCCAACGTAGCGTGTGACGAGTCAGTCCACAGCAACACGAAACCTAAACATCGTTTTATGCCACTAAATGGAGCAGTTGGTATACAGCAACAGAGAACCAGAATAGAACTCTATAACATCCCCAGATCAGACCAGCCGGGAGTGATGGTCCTCTCCAGCAAGTCCTGCAAGAGATCCGCAACCGTGGCAGGTCTAGTGTGTCTGACAGCTGTGAACGTAAGCACAGTTCATTGCCAAACACCTTAACTGCATGTGGCCAGTGATGCAGCTGGGATTTCAGCCTTCTCCCAGCATCCTAAGGGCGCCTTTCTGAGGCTACAGCCGGGTAGGATTCTGAGGTTTGCCAGCAGCTGCCTGTTCATACCCGAGATGCTCTGGGAAAATGACCTTGCATCGAACAGGTGGTTGTAAAGCAGCCAAAGGATAATAGAATTCTGTCGTGCTCGTCTGCATGTGTCCTTCAGCTCTGCAGACCTCAGTGAAAACCATCACGTGAGCACGTGAGACCAGCCACAAAGAGGCGCAGGTGTGTCCCAGGGCAGGCGGAAGGGCCGGGGAATGACGCACAGAGTACCCAGCCCAGGTGGCTAGCTCAGCCCAAGGAGGTGCCTTTTGCAGCAAGGAAGGCCTTTTGTGAGGAAAACAGATGCGATGCTAGGTGCACGAAAACCAAGCACCCGCTTTATAGCAGGGAGGAGGGAGAACTTCCACGTAAACCCACCAAGGAGAAAGTACCGAGGGCCCCAGGAACATAGGTGACGGCGTCACCGACTCAGACAGCGATTCCACCAGCTGGAGAGGAAGAGCAGCTCTGATGAAAAAGTAACGCTGGAGGCAAGCTTGAAAGGGCCTGCCAGGACAGGAAACGGGCGTCCTGGGAGGGGAGGCTCACGCAGGACACACAGCAGCCAGGCTGCGGCGGATGGGCCCGCCTGAAGGCCACTGTTGGTTCCGTGTACAAAGGACAGTAGGCCTCAGTCCGAATCCTAGTGGACCGGGGAGGACGCTGAGTGCCACGCCGAGAACGAGGACTTCACACCCTACACAGCTCCTCGGCATCTGAGCCAGATAAAGGGGCAAGCAGAACGGAGCCTCCGGAAGCTTCACGTGGCAGGTGTCTGTGCGAAGAGCTACCAGACACACATGCGACGCACATTCCTTTTGTCACCACCCCAGGCAGCTTCAACAGAGGTGGCAACAGTAGGGAAACCAGAGGCAAAGGATGTCAGGCAGCTTGAACATCCGTCTAACAAAAAGCAATGGTGTTGTTCTCTGTTTAACTCCAGGTTAGTTCATGAGGAATAGAAGAGACAGCAACGAAATTCCTTTTAAAAAGCTACATTTTGACACATCCTCTTGCACAACCCCTCCTCCTGCCCTCTTTCAAGCTCAAGCCTGTACTTCAGAAATTGTTCAGTTTCCCTAATTACCTGGGTTACACGTTTGAGCACATGGTCATTTAAAATGTATGCATTCGTGGATGTATAATTTATACTCCCCAGCTTCCAAAAAGGACTTGTGGCAAAGCAATTCATTTCATACTGTCTTTGCCAGTCACTGTTCCGCATATGCACCTCATCTACCCATCTCCAGAATAAACTTCTTGGGAAGGGTAGTGTACTATACCTCTTTGGTTTCTCCCAAATGCTCACCAACAGACTCTGGTAGATTGATTTCTCTTGCCTCGGTAATCGCGACTGGGGAAAAAGTGTCTATTATGTCCATTATTCCTGGCCAGTCACCTGGCCTTCCAGAGGCAAGTCAGCTTTCTTTTTAAGTATCATTTCTTCAAATTCATCTGAAGCTCACATTGTAGGAACTCTTCTTTAGGGGTTCGAAATATGAAAAAACAACCAACACTTCCTCTGAGGAAAACTTATTTGTCCCACCCAATTATGTTGAAACTTAATCCCCAGTGGGATGGTGTTTGGAGGTGGGACCTTTGGAAGGGCATCAGGTCCCGAGTGAAGCCCTTACGCAGGTCTAAAAAGACCAGAATTATCCCCCTCCTGCTACATGAGAAAGCAGGGAGAAGACTGTCTGGTCTGGGCCTTAGCAGACTCTTGGACTCCCCCGCCTCCAGAATTTGGAGTTTACAAGCCAACTCAATTTGTGGGATTCTGTTACAGCAGCCTAAATGGACAGAAACAGAGGGATTCCAGGAAACACTATCTATAGGATGTTGACTAACATCCCTCATCCATCTAGAACTCAACAAGCAACTTCCATATGCTCTACAAGCTGCATTTACATTGAACTGGGCAATCACCATGACCCCATCATAGGGGGGTTTTCTGCTGTACTCCTGGCTCCCTTTTTAAAAATCTTTGTTGTTATTTTAAACCAAGATTTCAAAAAAATTTTTAAATGAAAGCAGAGAAGCCTCCTAGCATTTTATGTACCAAAGTCTTCCTACAACTGACCTGGCATGTGTTACAATGCAACACCAGGGAGTTACTACCTCTTGGATCCATTCAGAAAGAACCACATTGTCTCACCACTTCCCCTACAACACAGTCCCACATCCTTCTACAGCGTTAAGTGAGGTTTTCTTTATCAACATGCAAATAAGCTGGTTCTAAGTTCTAAATGTGGAACTCAGAATTCACTTTTGCCATAGAAACCATCCTAGAAGAAATAGGTTCCCAGGACAGCCCACACAACCTACACACCCCAAACAGAGTAAGCCTGCTTCTGCAAAGAAGGGGATGTCCAATCAGCCCACAGCAGATACGAGCCTGGGGACTCTTGTGCCACCTGCATAAGGAAATGGTCCTAAGAGAGGGCCCTGCCTGAAAACATGGAAGGGCGCCAGCCCCACATCTGCCGATGGAAGCACTGCAGCCACTCGTCCCTGGCCAAAGGCAACAGGCCTGAGTCCTCTAGTACCACTCAGAACTGGCGGTTTGAAGACGAGTTGCTAACTATCTGGCAGCGCCCCTCATGGCAGCTCTGATTCACCAGGGAGCATTTGGCGAATGTATGGTGCGTGTCCCCCCCCCCCCCCCGACCCTCCCGCTACACCAGGTCACGGTTCTGTAGCACTCCATCGGCTCAGTCCCCTAGGGCATTTACAAACATATGTGTTCAACTTATTCCCATACCTGCCCTTTTATTCTCAAGTTCAATTCCCACAAATATGAAAAGCTATCACTACCATTTACAGATGGCACTTTCATAGTACTCAACGTACACTCATCCCTTAATTCCCACGACCATCCCGCAAAGTAGGTATACTCAGATTAAGGGATGCCTCTGCAACAGAAGGCGACTGGTAGCCCCAAACTTCAGCCCAAATCTAGCTGCTATTCTGTCGTCTTTCTAGGGGTACAGGCTGTGGCTTTCCTGGTACAGGAGGCCCTCAGGGTCCACAGGCCACCATTTGTTTGTCAAATTAGCCACAGGCCCAGAGTCTCCTGGCTCACTGCCACACCCTGTGCTGCGGGGCTCAGGAGCCCCCAGACTGGTGTTCGGTGTCTGCTCGCAGCCTCTCCCCATTCAAACTCCATTTACATACAGGTTTGTACTAAAAAGCTCCCAAAACTTCAAACACACTAAAAGGGAAAAAGGGAGGAAATTAGACAAGGAAAAGCAAAGGTCTGGCTAAGGGGAGGATGCGCTTGAGCCATCCTCAAGCGCCTGAGAAACAAGAGACCCAGTCAGGGCCGCCCCCCACGGGTGCGGCACAGCGGAGCCTGCCACCAGGAGCCTGGGGCTATTTCGAGCCCGTGACTTCATGAGGCTCCAGCATCTGTGATGCTTCTGCAGGTTTCTAATTTCAGCTGCAGAGACAGAGTCCAGGAAATGAGGCAGACATATCTTAGGGCCTGCAGAAACAGAAGAATCCGAATGAATAACCAACGGCCTGCCCTGAAGGGGTTTCAAATAAGAGGCTCGAAAGATGGGAAGAAAAGATGCGCAGAGGAAGTGGTAGGCAAGGAGCCCGGAGGGGCGGACACAGCCCGGAGCCGAGACCCTGAAGAAGCATGAAGCCAAAGTCACAGTGACGGGCGAGGCAGGAGAAGGCATCACTGGGCCTTCCGTCTGAGAAATGAGAGAAAAGACACAAAGAGCTTCAGTGACACGCCGGGGATTCACACAGTGTAATGGAGAAGGGAGAGTAGAGAGCAGAGCTCCTGCTTCTGGTCATTGTTCAAGCCTACCTGAGTAGAGCAGGTGCGTTTGAAGCCCATGGTTTGGGCCCAGAGTTAACAAAAAAGCACCCAGTCTGCTCAAAGAGCTCTAGAAAGGTTATAAGGTGCCATAGAAACTGTGGAGTTCCTGGAAGGAGTTGGTAAAATGCTTAGCTAGACCCTAACTTTGAGCTTTCCAACAGGGCAATATTCAATTTTGTAAAAAGCCACCACTGTGAATGAATGCCAGTGACATGCTGGAGCTCAAACTGAAATTAAGGGGGTAGGAAAGGATACTGGAGTCAGTAGGAACAGAACACATTAAGCAGACACTCTAATATTAGTTGACTTACTGAATCACTGAATAAATGTCAGGACTGTTAGGCTCCAAAAATACTTTACTTTCAAGAATTTGAAAGCCTAAGCATGACATAAAATTCAGAATCCATTAAGGAAAAAGACTGACATATTTGACAGCATTCATTATTTTTTAAAGATTTCTTTTAGATAGTGCATGTGAGCAGGGTGGCAGGGGAGGGGGAGAGAAGAGAGACAATCACAGGCAGACTCCCCAGTGAGTGCACAGCCTGGCACGGGGCTCCATCTCATGCCCCTGAGATCAGTACCTGACCCAAAACCAACATTCAACCCACTGAGCCACCCAGGCACCCCGACAACATATTTTTTTTAAAGACTCTCCACAAACAGTTTTAAGATCAAATGGCAGAAGAAACATTCACCAACTGACAAAGGTTTACTATCCATTATTTTTTAAAAGATCCTTCAAATCAGGTACAAATTATGAGCAACCTAGAAAGAGATGACACCAGGAACTACAAAGAGCCAGTCAACGTACTAAAAGATACCCCACCTCCACCATGATTCAAGAAATGACCATCAAAGTGGTGCCTGGGTGGCTCAGTGGGTTAAGCGGCTGCCTTCGGCTCAGGTCATGATCCGAGGGTCCTGAGATTGAGCCCCTCATCCAGCTCCCTGCTCAGCAGGGAGCCTGCTTCTCCCTCTCTTACTCCCCCTGCCCATGTTCTTCTCTCTTGCTGTGTCTCTACCAAATAAATAAATAAAATCTTTAAAAAAAAAAAAAAGAAATGATCATTAAAGATGCTGTTTTTTAACCTATGCATTTGGCCAAAAAAATTTAAAAGCTGATGATACCAAGAGGTGAGGAAATAGGAACACGCCCCCAGCTGACAGAACCGTAAGAGGACACCGGGACAGCCGGCAGCACCTGTACAGGATGGAGTCCGCGGGGGTGTGGCCCGCAGCATGGTCTGTTGTTGTAAAACTGGAGAACTGACCTAAGTCTCTATCAACAGTGAGGCAGGGGCTTGGGGTTTAAGAGCATTCATGCAGTCATCCCTGTGAGTCTCATAGTCCTGAATAGTAGAGAAGTACATGTGATTTGAAAAGATAATAGAAGTATATTAAATGGAAGATGTAAGTTAAAAACATATGGAGTATGATCCTTGTTTTAAAAAAAGACACCTATGGAGACATGGTCTGTGTATGCAAAGGGCTGGTCTGGGAAGTGTATCCCAAAACTTGAATTTCTCTCTGAGCAGGTGGGGTTAGAGGGGAAAAGTGCTGAAAAGGAGGGGAAGGTTAATGAGGACACTCATTTGGTTTTCTGCATCTTTCCCGTTGTCTATCATACTCCTGAACTCTCTTGGAAGGAATTCAATCAAAATATTAAAGATTCCATAATGAAACATCCAGAAAATGGTGGTTCACCGTGAAGGGAAGGAATAAGCCATCCAGGGGAGACTTGCAGAGATGACCCCCCCACCACCACCATATACTCTTTCCTCATGACAACACTTTGTGCAAAAAAGGAAAAAACTACCAACAGATCATTGTTGATTTTATCAAATATTTAACACAGACCAAATACTCCGGTGTCCTTAGACTTCTTCACCCATGCACCTGTACGGAACACATGATGCCGCTTGATGCAGTACTAACTGTTAGTATTGACAGTTAACTATTAGACCAACAAAAACTGAAGCCAGGGCTCGCTTCCTATGAACCTGCCCAGCAACAGACTGACCTACAGGTTTTAAACATTTCCTGCACAGCCTCTCCCACAGCGGGTCCCTCTTCAGCACACCCATTTCAAGAATAAAAATTAAAATGTACTCTCACTAAACTAACTTCTGCTGTCATAGTCTGCCTGTCAAAGCCATTTATCCTCTGAGGACTGATGCCTTGGCACAGCCAACAATTCGGCCCATGAAACAGAAGTGAGAGGAATTACTTGCATATTTCCCTCTTCAGCACACCGTGGCCTACATTTAACCCATGAAGTCAGGGGACTGAAGTAAGACCTTTTTAGTATCATGACTAAAAACAGCTTGGGGTGCCTGGGTGGCTCAGTCATTGGGTTTCTGCCTTCAGCTCAGGTCGTGATCCCAGGGTCCTGCAATGGAGCCCTGTGTCGGGCTCTCTGCTCAGTGGTGGGCCTGTTTCTCCCTCTCCCACTACCCCCTGCTTCTGCTCTTTCTCACTGTCTCTGTCAAATAAATAAATAAAATCTTTATAAAAAAAAAAAAGACTAAAAACAGCTTTATTCCAGTGGCATTTCTGCTTCTCCACTGGATACAGAATGAATCAGGCAGGCATACACACAGGGCTCCATGAGTGAGGACAGGTGTCCTCACTGAGCCACAGACACGCCCATGTCTAGCCTCCTTTGCTATTAAGGCAACCATCTGTGAGGCTGGCTGACTTCTTCCGAAAGGATCTACGATCATCTAAGAGACAAAGTTAAAAGAATGAACCCCGTGGCCTTGGCTGACAAGCTACTTGCTCTAACCACCTCCGAGGAATGTTCCTCGGTACAGAGGGCCTTACATCAACAGAGCCACCCGAACTCACACGCCCCGAAGTGAGTCGTGCCATTCAAAGCAGTTTTCCAAAAGCCCAAATGATGGCTGCTACAGCTCCTAAAAAAACCTTCAGAGGCATTATTCTTGAGTATATCCCTCAGGGGTAAAAATGTTGTCTCTTTAGTGACAGTGGAGTCATGTGGAGGTGTGAGTAAGTCCCAAGGTAGGTCCCACCCACCTCTGAATCCTCAATACTCCTAATACCATCCATTCTCCTGGTCACCAAGCTCAGAACCTTGGAAAGGACTTTCCTATGCCTCCATACTCAACAACTAGATGATCAAGTCATGTTCTGTCCGAACATCTGAGAATGAAGGGAAGCATTAGGTTGAACCATAAGAAATAGCCCCCACTTGGCCATTTCTGACCTACAGAAAGGCAGCTTTCCAGGACTCACCTACACCAGGTCAATATGCATACAGTAGGCATTTCTGGGACCAAAAAGGACCTGCGGTCACCCAGCATCAAAGCCATCACCAAATCCTTTCCCACTTGCCTCCCCCACCACCTCTCCCCTGTCCCATGGGAATCTTCTTGGTCCAAACATTTGCTCTGTTCCTTTCAATATAGATTAGTGGACTGGCCCAGTCTCTCTCTAACCAGTCCTACCGGCAGCTAGTAGATCTACCTTCTTCAAACACCCACCTGGTGTTGCCAAGGTTCAGGAAGGATCAGTGCTCCCAGAGTCCCTTTGAGACCAAACATCCTAGGCTGCTGTTCAAGGCCTTCTGGACTCAGACTCTCCACTGGCCATGGTTTCTTTTCTCTCAGCCTGACCTTTAAGCCCTCGGTCACTGGCCTGGGCACACTGAATAGCCTTCAGGAAAAAAAAACGGAAACGAAGAAAAAATTCCAATCCCCTCCCCACGCTGCCTTGCCTTCCTGCTCCTGCCGGGGCCCAGCACTGCACTCTATCCTAGTTCCTCGGCATGCCGCAATATACCGACAGTCAGACACCGTCGGCTCTCTGCTCCTCTGGGAAGCCCCACGGAGCCAGCAGACCCTGTGGCCTCACCTGGCACCCACCCACAGGGCCAGTGTGACCAGGCACTGTCATTGCCCGATGTAGTTAAGAGAATCAAATCAAATTACTCAATTTCCTGGACAAGCCAAGTAAATTTCAAAATCCTGCTGCTGATATGGTTCCCTCTTCCTGGAATGTTCCTATCCCTCCCCCATCTCATCCTCTTGAAATCCTCCCCATCTTTCTTAAGCCTTCTGACTTTCCTCCCACACCCATTCCCCACAGATGAACCTTGCAAACCCATCCTGCCTATCTTGGGGCATGCCAACGCATCTGGCTGGACCCAGAGCTATTAATACTCTTGTCTCAACCCAACTGAAGGCCCCAGGAAAGTAACCCTAACCACTCTTTTGATTTCCAAGCTAGGACACTACCTAGCCCAACCAAAACATTCAATAAAGACTGAGTGATACAGCTGAAACATGTCCGGTCCATGTGCAGCTTGTAAAATGTTTGGAACACAATCCAAAGAGAATTTCCAAAACTTAAGCAATAGCAGTGTGGTGAGAATATTCCTAAAGTTACTTAATGCAACAATAAAACGTATCTAGACATGCAAGTTCTGATCTGTTAACAATTCCATCGCTGTACAGTAACAGAACGTGGGGCTTATTTCTCAGGCAATGAGCACAATGGCTATGTAGACAGAATAGGCAAAAATTCTTGGTTCCCCATAATGTATCATCAAATGACACAAGCCAGGTATCAGAGGAGAATCAACATCTAACACAGGTCCCAAGACTTCACAAGGCCTAGAGGCAAACCCATGACAGCTCATGAAGCAGGTACAACTGTCAGAGGACCAGGTGCCAACAAAGAAGCCAGGGCAACAGACCACAAACCCTGGGGAAACTAACATTCAAGAGGCACAGAGAGGGCACAGTGACAGCAACAGGAAAGGAGACAGTAGGACTTGGGATGGCAAAGGGACATCATGAGCCAAGAAATAGATATGCAACCTTAAACAAAGGGGAAACTCCATACTGTTTGTGCCAAAGAGGTTAGTAGTGTGAGCCAAGAAAGGCAAAACTGACCAGCTTCCAACAAGTCCAAGGAAGAGACCACCTCTCAAGATCAGAGTCAATGACTCGCTGCAGTGAAGATATTTCACACTCCCCCACAGTGTAATTTGCTTGTATCTAACGTTCTCCATCAAGCAAGACAATTTGTTTGTTTACTAAGGACTATCCTTTGAGTTAATACTCAGATTCATGGAGAGAAATGGACTTCAAGCAGTGTACTAGCTCATAGGTGCTCTGCTCGAACGGTTTCAGGACCAAGGTGGCCACTGGGAATTACTGCTTCAGAGCTACAGGCTGCAAACCCAGGCGCCATGTTCTCTGGATTCCAATCAAAGCCGAACATTGATGTTAGATGTCCCAGTCAAAATCAATGGTGATACAACCACCAAGTACCAAACTAGTCGTCATGAACCCAGAGACGAGAGACACACGAGCCTCACTCCAAGTAGCCTGTAAACCACAACTTAGCTTCAGAAACACGGGACTATTCAACTGCGTGGCAAAGACTGGAAGTGTGATAGCACAGGTGTGTGGCACAGGCTGCCACAGGTGGCAGGACTTGAACTGAAGGAACAGGCAACAAAAGGCTTAGAAACAGGAAGGAACTAATGTCGATGACTACACAGTAAGTGCTCCCGGAGGATCCAAGCAGGGAGTGACAACCGCCTGCTCTTGGGCCACAGGTAACTGAGGTACGAACAGAAGACCATGGAGGGGTGGCTCGTGGAGGAGGGCAGGTCAGGCCCTGCACCTTGGACTCCCAGACCAACTCCTGCCATTCAAGCAAGCCCCGAAAGTGCCAAGGCCATCTGCTCCCTCTCCCAGCACCCAGCTCTTCGTCCATATTGCCCGTCTTCACCCTCCCCGGAAGGAGAGAGAGCAGCGGCCTCTGTAGGAGCAACCCCAGCGTGGCGCGAAGAGCAGACTGC
This sequence comes from Mustela putorius furo, assembly GCF_011764305.1. Classification (NCBI taxonomy): domain Eukaryota; kingdom Metazoa; phylum Chordata; class Mammalia; order Carnivora; family Mustelidae; genus Mustela; species Mustela putorius. Next base: position 42,843,406 of record NW_025422010.1, read on the forward strand.
TCTCTGGCTTCAGTACAAGGTCCCCGTTTCATGTCCATGTAACCCATCTTCTCTGACAATCCACAATCCCAGCACGTCTCAGTCCGGAGTTCCTTAATGAGGTGTGAAGCCACGCATTTCCAACTTAAGACCCACTTTTGTCCATCTTTGTACCTGCTGCTCTGAATAAAAACTCAAAAGGTGCGGGGTGGTGGTGGGGGGGACCCTACCTCAAGCCAAAAATGCATGTCAAGCAATCGTGGGAAATGGGTTTGGACAGAAAATATGGAGGCTTCTCAACACAGGACAGCGTTAGTGGTTCCAGAGCAGGTCAGGGACACGTGAAGACTCTGTTTCAAGACACTTTGTCCAGCAACAGTGGCACACACAGGAGAGCCCTGAGAGAACACAAGTCAAACACGGTGCCCCACTTCCTTCCACTCCCCAAGGTCTGGTCTGGCTGCAGAGCTTCCTGCCATGCCTCTTAGCAAAATGAAACGAAGCCAGCTCTTGGGACGCTCGCCGCCAAGTGCTCACACCTGGAACACAGCAACCGCGCTAGAAGTGAGAGGTTCTCAGCCAGAGATGATCTTGACCAGGAGACGGTGAGCAAGGTCAAGACATTTTTGGCTGAGCTGTGAGCGGCTGTTAAGCAGAAGGGATGGAGCTGTACATCCTTTCAGTAACTGTCCCCAAGAGCCTTCACAGAAGGGGCAGCTGAGGAACACGAGGTATCTCCAGTTACTTCTCCCTGCAAATCCAGTTGGCTTCATGGATACTAAGAGACATCAACTTTAGACAGGGTATCCTACCCTCTACTGAAAGGACTAACGAGGAACGGTACTCAATAGCCATATGTGCCTGCCATGAGCTTATATGCTCGCTGAAAACACTGGACACAGAGGCAAGCCTCCCTAGTCCACACGAGCATCCTAAAACCACCTTCAGAAATTTACCTCCCACAACCCGTTTGTCATCTTCCAAGCTCAGAGCCACGATTCACAGCCCAGGTGTTTCCTCATAGCCGCCTTCGAGCTGCTAGAAGAGTAAAAACACCACATGCAGGGGTGGTCCAATGACAGCAGAGAGCTGATTTTCTATCTCGCACATCTGTTTGGATGTTCACTAGAGTAAATTCTTAAATGACTAATTCACAGTTTCACTTTGTCATGGTTAAAGCGAAGTATTTTCCGTGACATCTGCTTCTGCTAAATCAGGATCTTTTTTTCCTCCTGAGTTGTCACACTAAAGACGCTCAGTGTGATGCCTCACCCTGGCTCTGTTGCTCGAGCGAGGTGGGGAGAGTGCACCCTTTCAGGCCTGGGAATCCCAGCTTCGCTGAGCATCTAGGAAGTATCTACTCCTATAGCAATAGGCCCACTACTACCAACAAAACCCCAGATCCCCGAGCAACAGAGCTATCCTAGTCAAAAATGGCCGGCATGCTCTGAAGGGTACCAATCACCCTCCAGTTCATGCCTTATTCTTCCCCCAAAGCATGGGACACTGACTGGTTAGACTCCAGGATACAGACTACGACCAGGGAGGGCATGGCCACTGGAGTCCACAGCTCACACACAGTGCTCTTCCCTGCTCTCCGCCTTGTCTTCCAGGTCTAGAAATCCTAAACTCAACCCGAGCTAGAGGCTTCTCAGTGCCGGGCCCTTCCTGCTCTCCTGTCTATGGACAAGCCAGAGTGCGGGAAGAAACCTCAATAAGGATGTGGCCTGGGGGAAGCTGGGGCCAATTGAGGCCCCATCAAATGATTGCTCCAAACCCAGAACTCCGCTTTGGAAGCCAAGGCCCTCAGGCTCATAGATGTAATGGAACTTTGTTCACTGTGTGGCAACTGTTCTTTGGGAAGACAGGTACTTAGTGAGCAGTACTCAGGTACCCTTAGGTCCTTATCTATCATCTCTGTACCGTGTAATCTTCACCTGAAGTCCTAAGGCAATCTTCATTGCCATATAATAAGGTTTAAAAAAAAAAAACAAAACAAAAAACAAAAAAAAAAAAACCCTGAGTATTAACCCCGGGGAAAGGAGATAACTCAGAGCAGGACTGCAGCCCAGCTAGAGAAAAGCCAGGTAACAACCTTCCCCAATAACCCAGCATTACACAGACCCACCAAGAAGCTGGAGGAGAAGGGTGGCAGCAAATCAGGAACAGTAAGGCAGAGGAAGAGTCTGCAATTAGCAAACACCCCTGATCCAGGGAAGAAGCTGCTCCAGCCCAGTCCAGCATGGCCAGCAGGAAGGATCTGAACCCAACTCTTCCAAGTAGAGTCCAAAGACTAGGAACAGCACTGGCCCCTAGGAGCTGGTCTGAAATGCAGAATCTCCCATCCCAATGTAGGAGGATCTCCAAATAAAAATGTCCCCAGATGTTCTGCATGTGTATTAATATCTACTCAGCTCCCCAAACCACCAGGGCAAAAGGATTACATGAACCTATGACAGCCAGAGTTTCTCAAATTCCTTTCTTCCCCCTCCCCATTTTCTGTTTCAGCTCCTAAGAGACTCTTCTGCCCTCTCCAGAGAGTAAGGAAGTAGTTTTTGGCATATGCCCAGAAACTCATTTCCCCCCACCAGAACAGCAGCATCCAATCCAGTGCCCTGGAGGTTATCAGCAGGTGTAGTGATCATGCACTCAAAACAGGCTCTGTCTTGTCCTTTCCTTCCTCTCCCAGCCCACCCCTTCCTCCTTGCTCTGCCTGGGCTCAGGGTTGCAGGCTTACCCTGGGCTTCCAGCCTCTTCCAGTTCCCAGACTTGCCAGCCCGCTTTTTGGCATAGAGCCAACTTGGCATTTCAACAAAGCCATGACCTCAATTGACCCAAAGGGCCTGAGTTTCACAGAGAAAGGGTGCCGTCTAGCCATTCCCTAAGCCACTAACACCTTGGTCCCCCACCCCCATTTCTAACTCGTTTGCATGGATACTTTGTCAACCCAAACCACGGAGGCAGAGAATGGCCAAAGACCCTCCACAGTCCAACCCTGCCTGGAAGTTACATCAACATCTCACAATCTTATCCTGTTTAAATCCCTTAGTGTGGTCTAAATACCAATCTTTTTTTTTTTTCTTTTTTTTTTCTTTTTTTTTAAAATTTTTTATTTTTTATAAACATATATTTTTATCCCCAGGGGTACAGGTCTGTGAATCACCAGGTTTACACACTTCACAGCACTCAAAGTACATACCCTCCCCAATGTCCATAATCCCACCCCCTTCTCCCAAACCCCCTCCCTCCAGCAACCCTCAGTTTGTTTTGTGAGATTAAGAGTCACTTATGGTTTGTCTCCCTCCCAATCCCATCTTGTTTCATTGATTCTTCTCCTACCCACTTAAGCCCCCATGTTGCATCACCACTTCCTCATATCAGGGAGATCATATGATAGTTGTCTTTCTCTGCTTGACTTATTTCGCTAAGCATGATACGCTCTAGTTCCATCCATGTTGTCGCAAATGGCAAGATTTCATTTCTTTTGATGGCTGCATAGTATTCCAAGGGCAAAAATGAACTATTGGGATTTCATCAAGATCAAAAGCTTTTGCACAGCAAAGGAAACAGTTAACAAAATCAAAAGACAACTGACAGAATGGGAGAAGATATTTGCAAACGACATATCAGATAAAGGACTAGTGTCCAGAATCTATAAAGAACTTAGCAAACTCAACACCCAAAGAACAAATAATCCAATCAAGAAATGGGCAGAGGACATGAACAGACATCTCTGCAAAGAAGACATCCAGATGGCCAACAGACACATGGAAAAGTGCTCCATATCACTCGGCATCAGGGAAATACAAATCAAAACCACAATGAGATATCACCTCACACCAGTCAGAATGGCTAAAATCAACAAGTCAGGAAATGACAGATGATGGCAAGGATGCGGAGAAAGGGGAACCCTCCTACACTGTTGGTGGGAATGCAAGCTGGTGCAGCCACTCTGGAAAACAGCATGGAGGTTCCTCAAAATGTTGAAAATAGAACTGCCCTATGACCCAGCAATTGCACTATTGGGTATTTACCCTAAAGATACAAATGTAGTGATCCAAAGGGGCACATGCACCCGAATGTTTATAGCAGCAATGTCCACAATAGCCAAACTATGGAAAGAACCTAGATGTCCATCAACAGATGAATGGATCAAGAAGATGTGGTATATAAATACCAATCTTTTTTTTCTTTATAAAGATTCCGGTAAGTAGCACCTGGGTGGCTCAGTGGGTTAAAGCCTCTGCCTTCGGTTCAGGTCATGATCCCAGGGTCCTGGGATCGAGCCCCACGTCAGGCTCTCTGCTCTGCGGGGAGCCTACTTCCTCCTCCCTCTCTCTCTGCATGCCTCTCTGCCTACTTGTGATTTCTGTCAAAAAAATAAAATATTTAAAAAAAAAAAAGATTCCAGTCAAATCCCTAACAACTTTTTCTAACATTATGTCAGACCTTTTTGAGATTTAATCGATCCTAATAATTTGCCATCAAGAGCATGGAGTTCCAAATGAGTAGAACAACCAGGAAGCATCATTCTGGAACAGGGTTTACACGTTATGCAAAATGTACTGACAATCTCCTTGAAAGTACCCATTTTGGGGGGAGGGGGAATGCTTTGACTTCATTTAGGTCACCACTTCAAAAGGTTATATAATTCCGTTGTTCATATCTTCGTGGTGGTTATTAGCTTTCTTTGGGATTAAGAACAATGCTCAAGTAGTGTAGGCATCAAGACCAAAAGATATTTTGGGGGTGTTTAACAATGGAACCACTTCCTCCCTAATATCATTAATACTACTAACAATGAACTTCTGACCATGCTCTTGTAAGCTACAGCTAAGTCAATATAAATCTCTGTAGCCTTTCCCAAAGTTTGAAAATGACAAACACTTCTCATCCTTTGATACTCAACTTATTTGTGTAGCATTAGCATTTTGGTCTTTTTACCTGGCTCCCCATGAACATATTCCAAGGATCCTCTCCACTGAGTGGGTATCTGTGAGCAGGCACATACAGACACCCTTCAACTGCTAGGACATCCCCAGGTCTCCAGCTGTGTGGAACCATCACAAGCAAGTCTAGAACTTCCGAGGCGGCGAGGAGCAATGGAGAGATTCTTCTTCCTTCCTTGCCTCTCTTCTCAATCCCAGTCCACTTGCTTTTGCACTCTGCAATTACTTAATAACCTTGATTCCTGGATTCCCTGGAAACCAGCTTACAACCAGAGAAAATGTTAGGGGTGTAAAAGTATTTGACATTTCTGAAGAGAGGCTGCAGGTTCCTTCCATACACCTCAGAGGGCCACACTCAGGAAAACAGCGTCTGAGAACAGAGGTGGGCAGTGGCAAGCCACCAGACCCTAGTAGGAGAGCCAAGAGGCTTTCCCACATGAAGCTGTTACTCTGGAGTCACTAGCTTGAGCAGCAGCACCTCCAAGAGACTGCATCTGTGGAGTCCAATCCTGACTCTTCCCAACAGCGGCACAGGCCTGAGGAGTTGCCCATTGCGGAAACAGGTGGCACCCTAAGGACCCGGGACTTGCAGAAGGAGGAACGGAATGAAGGTACTTGACTCTTCTGGACAGCTAGGATTTGCAAAAAGACAGCAAAAAGGCAACCCAGATGACACGCCGTGTTTGAATCCTATACCTGTCAGTGGAGATGGTGCTTTTTGGTGCCAAGAGGTGCGGCCTGAAAACCAAGCCAATACGGTGACAGCCTGTCATGTCATCAGCACACCAGGCCTCTGCAGGGCCCTTGGGGTCAATTCTTACTCAGAGACTGCACAGATGTGGACTCTGCAAGTGCCATCTAGCCTTGTTAATCTTCAAGCTGGCAGAATGTGGCCCAGCACGCCGCCGGAATGCACAGTCAGCTCGAGCAATCACAAAAGCCAGAGCCACGCCACCTGCGGGCAGGCTGGGACCCGCTGGAAGAAACAAAATGGAGCCCTCTGCCACCACCACAGGAGGACTCAAGAAGGGGTCCTCAAGGATATCTGGTAACAAGAAGTAAGACTCCCTTCCCTTCTGGCGTTTAGGAGAACTGTTGCATTGCAGAGTAAGGATACAAAAAGGCCATTACGGTAAGAATGCAGACCAGGATGAGGCTGTTGGAGCCAAGAAGACAAAGACCAGTCACTAGCAGTTGGGCATAAGCACGGTGAGAAGCAGCAAACAGCTGCTGGTCCCAAGGCAGAGACTGAAGCGGGGTGGACAGCCAGGAGGGCAGAATTCAGAGGGACTCTCAACTGCAAAGATCAGACAAAAGTGGAAGTCAGAACATCATTGCGGTCTCAGCCCTTGAGCAATTACTTTCCCTGAAAACAGTGTGACCATGAACCACAGTCTCCTTAACCTGAACACTCTGGACCAGTTACACCAAATCTAAGAAATATGGGGAAACTTACACCTTAGTCCACCTCAACAAGTTGCAGGATTCCCCCCACCTTTTTTTTTTTTTTTTTTAAAGGTTTTGAGAACAAGGGAGTGCAACAGCGTGAGCAAGCAGCAGCAGCAGAAGAAGCAGAGAGAGAAACAGACTCCTTGCCGGGCAGGCTTCCGGGCTCGATCCCAGGACCCTGGAACCATGACCTGAGCCCAAGGCAGATGCTTAGCAGAAGATGCTCAGCAGACTGAGCCACCCAGGTGCCCCTGCAGGGTTCCATTCTTACAACATTCTTGAAAAGGCAAAACTATAGCGATGGAGAACGGATAAGAGGCTGCCAGGTTAAGTAAGATCATTACAAGCGACTGTGTTTGCAGTACGCATTTTTCTGAAGGAAAAACGGTTCCATCCAATTTTGAAGCAATATGTAACCCCCCAAAATGGTTAAGAAAAACCACGGTGTTAGAATAATGAAGGCACAGGGCCTCACATAGGCCACTCTGATACGGAGCCCTGTGGGGCCCATCAGTTAAGGGCAAGCACCACCGGAGGCCTCCCGTGTCGGCTTGTCCTGGCGATCCTGGTAGAACAGAGCTCCCGGCTGCCTCCTTAACTGGCCTCATTGCCACCCTCTCCAGCTTTTGTTCACAGAACCAACGGCAGAGGTAAACCACCATCCTGTTTTCTCAAAATACTCTCTGGCTTCTCTTTATCACTCGGCCACTTACATAAGGAACATCTGAACGACCAGGCTGAGCTTTGTCTATAATTGAACTTCATGAAGTTCGCACTGTTTTTGCATCTTGCCACTTTTCCTCTGCATAAATGGTGATCTGTTCATGGCACTGTGTGTAGGTCAATTTGTTCATTTCAGCCGTTGTGAGCTAGTCCCTTGTATAAATACAGTGTTTTGATCTACTTTAAATATTGAAGGCTACTTCACCCATGTTTTAACAACATTGAATCAACCGAGTCCACCCATTAGGGTTGTAATGAAAATATGTGCACCAAAGACAGAAACTGACAACTCCTCTAAGCAGCCTTCACTAGCTTGATGTTTCTAAAAAGCTCAGAAATGACAAACTGTGCAGATGGGCCTCCTACTAACATGAATCTTCAATAACCCACCACACTGCTTTAGTGGGCATATAGCAATCGTCTAGGGTCCTAAAAATAGTCTTGCTCTTTGCTAATAATCTGAATCAGTACTGCTAATGATACTAAATATGTCAACAGAATACCTTCCCCCTAATTAGCTCTGAATTATTCAAGTCTAACATGAAGCTACACATGTTGCCTCTAGGAGAGCTGAGCTGTGGGGTAAAACACTGTCCTCTCATGCAATACAGTTCCTGACTTTCAATGGTCCCATATGCTAGGACTTTGGCCTTTCTGACCAAGGCTCCATGAAGAATAAAATCACTGGGCTGATGAGCCTGAATGTTGCTACATGCCCCAAGGCTAACAGATTACTAGCGCTAGGAAGACCCTAGAAATCTGGTTCGCCCCTCGGGCTCCCAATCCACAGCTTTCTCTATGCTGTAAGAACAATGAGAAAGTTCCTAAGGCCAATACCCTAAGGGAGGGCACTTGACAGCCCCATCACAGTCAAATGATAGACCACAGACCTGCTCCACAGAAGCAGAACTTATTACAGAAGAGAGAGAGAGAGAGAGAAAGAGAGAGAACCATGAATGCTAAGCTGGACAGCCAAATAGGGAGAGGAAGAGCCATAAATTTTTGAAAACTGTCCCCTAAGAGTTGAGAAGTCCTGTATACCATGCGCCCCAGATCACTAGCTGGCCAGCCTCGCCCACGCCTCTCTACTGATAGGGACTCGGGCAGAGGTGGTAGTGCTCCCGGGACAGAAGTGGCAGTGCTCCAGGGACAGAAGCACGGGTCCCTACTCCTACCAGTGCTAACGTTGCAGAGAATTGTGTCAGAGCACCTGCTGCATGTCACATGCCCTCCACACACCAATGTCAATCCCTGGAAGGTTCTCAGAGGCATCGGAAAATTAGAACAGGTAGTGTCATAGTCCTGCTCACAATTTTCCACTGGCTCCTGTCCAATAAGTCTAACACCCTGCGGTAGCCTCCACAGCCCTGCACAGTCTGGCCCCCTCTAACCAGCCCCTGACATCCTACTCCCTTCAGCTCAGCTCCCGCCGCAGCCTTCCTGTGTTCCTCACAACTGCCAGGCCTCCCCTGACCCCTCAAGCCTGGGCACTTGCTCCCTCTGTCTAGAAATGTCCTTCTGCCAGAAGCACAGCCATGCTGCTTGCTCCCTCACCTGCTTCAAGGGTTCAAGCCTTTGCCCAGAAGTCAACTTGTCCACACAGCCTGAACTACTACCATCACCCGCTTCCCACACTCCGAATTTCCCCTTCTCTGCTTCAGTTTTTCCTCCCAGCACTCCACAGAGCTCCCCCCCCCCCAATAAAGACTATCTTGTTGGTCTCCTTCACTATTCCTTCTAGGAGCTCTGTATGGGCTAGAGCCAGCCCCCACCATCTGCTCTAGGCACCCCCAGCAGCTGGTACGTACCCAAGTATCAGAGAATAATAGTGCTTCCTCTCATTTTACCCAAGTGGGGGTACTTACATGGCAAGATGAAGCACTTCTGCTGACCACACGTTACTGAAGATTTCCAGAGCCGGGATTTGATCCTAGATCTGTGGGACTCCAAAGCAGTGTTCTGAATGCACTCAGCCTCTCAGGACAGTTAAACGTTCTGGGTTTTTAAAAATTTTTTGTAAGGTTTTTATTTTGTTTCAAAGATTTTATTTTTATGTCATCTCTACACCCATTATGGGCCTCAAACTTACAAACCTGAGATTAAGAGTTCTATGTTCTATGGACTGAGCCAGCAGGCGTCCTGTGAAGTTTTTAATTCCAGTTAGTTAACATACAGTAGAATATTAATTTCAGGTGGACAATATTGTGACTCGATACTTCCATACAACCCCGTGTTCATCACAAGTGCACTCCTTGATCCCCATCCCCTATTTCTCTCTCTCTCTCTCTCTCTCTCTCTCTCTCTCACACACACACACACACACACACACACACACACACACACACACCCCACCCCTCCGTTCTCTATAGTGAACAGTCTGCTTCTTGGTGTCTCTCTCTTCTTTCCTCTGCTCATTTGTTTCTTAAGTTCCAAATATAAGTGAAATCTTATGGTACTTGCCTTTCTCTGACTTATTTCACTCTAGCTCCACACAGGTCACTGCAATGGCAAGCCCAAGTATCCATCAGTCAACGGGTAAAGATGTGGTATATATATATGTGGTGGAAGATTATGAAGCCATAAGAAGAATGAGCTCCTGCCTTGAGAAATGTTTTCTTATCTGTAAACATGTGTCCCTCAAACGATCACACACTATAAATGCAGAACTCTCAAATACAGAGTCCAGAAGATGGAAGGAACCGAGCTCTTACTCCATTAGGCAAGAATTTCCAAAAAGATATTTGTAGCACGGATTGAGGAGAGTAAGTTTGTTTTAGGGCTATTAACCACCTGAAAGATCTTAGTGTAGAATACAGATCAAAAAATATATATGAACAACACAGTTAACAGGCAAAAGGTAAAAACATAAAACCAAACACGAGTTCAGATGAGAAAATGTCTTACTAAACACAAACATCAGAAAAAGATCCTACATGATAGTGCGCTATAAACAGAATCAGAGCAGATATGAGAGCTACTTTAAAATGGTCACAGTAATGAGATTTCTTTTTCAGGATTATGTTACATTCCCTCTGGAAAGGTTCTGTTAACGTTTTCATTCTTTGGCAGTGATCACTACTGAAATGGTGGGGAAATAAAGCATAAGAAAAGAAATACTGCTCAAATTTGATGAGCTCCACGATTTCTAAAGTAGAAGTCAAGGCTGTGCCTTCTGTTCTCCACATTGTTGACCCCGGGGTTTAACTGCTACCAATTCATGAGTCTGTCCTGAGGCCACCGCTAAAGGTGTCACTAGTGCCATTTATAATCAGGAGCATTTCTTGCTGGAGAAGTCCAGTAAGTTCAACTGATTCTCTTACTGAGGCAAATTCTATTCACAAAACTGCCAAGTTCCTCTTCTACAAAAGGCACTGAGCAGTTAATTGTTAGTCACAGACCAAAACAGGTATGTACCCAACTTCAAGATCATGATTCAAATCAGTAGGCAGAAGACCAGACCCTTCTGGGTCTCATTCTCTTTGCACACTCCAAACAGTTCTCCAGACAGAATTCCACTTTCTCTCAAATATAGGTTCTCTAGATGAATCTAGTTAAGCCAGAACTCGAAAGAACCAGAGACCGGCTGAGAACCTGATCTTCCTTCAGGGGTCAGTCCTAAGATCTAGAAAAAGGCCATGATGGTTCCTTCCATTGCCACCTGTCTCACACCATATGGCCATTACCACCAGTAATTAAGGTTCTGCAGTTTGTGTTAATCAAGTTAGCTCATGAAGGTCAAACCAAGTTTACACACTGAGCATAGGATGTTGGCATCGAAGTCTCAGCCTTCTAGGTCATCCCTAATCTTCTCAAAGCCTGCCTCCTACCAACTCATCCCCACTTCCTAAAGGGCAACCTGAGCACACACAAGAGTCATTTGGAGACATGTTTATGTAGCACCGACTATATGCTGGGCAGGCCCCAGGCACTGGGGTTGCAGCAGAGGAAGAGTCAAGGTCACTGCACTCATGGAACTCATGAATGGTCAAGGTGACAGACAAAATTAGACACAGGAACCTGCTGCAAAGAAAAGAAAAGTGTGTGGGTTGGAAGCAACCCAAGAAGGGGAACCCAGACTGGGGCTTTAGAGTAGTCAAAGGAGGCCTCTCTGAAGGGTGACCCCTGAGAAACAACGGAAGTGAGGAAGCAAGGCCTGTAAATATTGAGTGGGGGAAAGCTTAACAACAAAAAGATTGGAAGCTCTTCTCTAGGAGAACTGGGATGGGTCTAGGAATCCACGTTTTTAATAAACCACCAACACAACTGTATCACAGGTGGTTTCAGAGCCTCATGTTGAGAAATCCTGCTACAGAATAAACATGGAGTTCTCTGTACACAGTGATGACAATATTGACCCAAATTATAGTACAAACACAGAGACATCCCATCAAGAGGTAAAGACAGGGCTCCTACGAAGCCCACCATCCACCCAACACCCACCAAACCAGGTTCCACAGGCAGACACATGGTAGGGGCACCCATGGCCCTCAGCTTGGAAACTCCATGCTGCCTGAGCAGCCAGCCACCACCAGCCAGGTCTTCCTTTGAGCACCCACTACGCGTGGTACCTGACATGGTGGATCCCCCTTGTGAAAATCTCTCTCTGCCCCACATAACCTCAGGCGCTTTAGGTCCCAATATACCCTGTGTCTATCTTCCATTATGGCAATTAACACCTTCATACACGCACGCATCCACACACTGAAGGTTTCTAAGCTAGCACAAAGTAGGAGCCCAGTAACTTTTTGTAATAAATAACAATGACTAATGAGGATCTTAGAATCCCTTGTTGGAAAGACTTATGAAAATGAAGCAATTTCCAACACCCTCCAGTGTAGCGACTTCCTACTTCCACTACCATAAAGTTGTATTAAAACAAACTGGGTCATTTATTTCAATGAGACATTCATTAATGCAAGACGATCATCAAATCTCCAACACCCAATCCTATCACCAACATTAAACTTTCAAATAGTTTAATTAAGGTTACATGGAATCTCAGTGACTGCTTATGAATAATGTACCACTAGAGCCTTTTCCCATCACCAGGATTCAATGGTCTCCCCCGCCCCAAAGACAGAGGAAACGGATTCAGAGGTCCTGTTCGCCCCCTCCCCAACCATCCACACTGAATATAAGTAGGCATTTTTGAAAGCTCCCATCTACAGTCTCCAAAAAAAAATCTGCTCACCTCTGGTCAGCCTTATTCTAAATACTGGGCATGAACAGGGCACACAAAAACACCTGTCCTTGGAAAATTTACCATTCTAGAGCATTTTTAAGAGGTACTTTGACCTAAAACCAGAAGCCTGATCTGCTCTCCCACAAGTACCTGATGCCTCCCTGCTAGGACTTTTTTTTTTTTCCCCCCCTTTTTTACCAACTTTACCATGGGACTCACCATGATTTGGAGGCAGATAACTACGTTTCATGTTTGTGCTAAAGATTAGGGACAAGTGAACAGAGACAAGCTCATCGCCGGGCCATGGTTTAATTATTCAAGTCAGAGAGCTGCTATTTCCTTTTCTTTATGTCTGGACATCAAGTGTGGCCTTGCAATCAGGCTCAGATGGGGAATTATAATTTGTTTCTGTACATTACAGAGTGTCGGAAAGAGGGGCACCTGGCTGGTTCATTCAGTAGAACGTGCAACGCCTGATCTCGGGGTAAGGAGTTTGAGCCCCACATTGGGGGTTAGAGCTTTCTTTAAAAAAAAAAGAAAAAAGAAAAAAGAAAAAAAATTAAAGAAGATTCAAAGATTGTCCAAAAAAGCACCGACTACCCAGAGGTAGGTACCTTGGGGCCTGTGCGGGCAGAATCTGTGCAGGGCTTCGCTCACGGCTGAGTCCTTCAGAGAGCACCTCCTAAAGGCCCCTCCTGCCCCCACTTCCCTTCCAGGCTTTCTCCATTATCCTCCGCAGGAGCAACTCAGGCTGCTCTTATCTCCCAGGCATCTCAAATGCTATTTTAGCTTCAAGCACATGAGAGTTTAGCTTTTGTCCAAAGCCTAAAGAGCTGCGAACACCAATGAGAAAGAGAACACGCAATTAACTCCTTTTATCGATTTCCCCAGTTAAGTCCCAAGACCGAACAAATGGGATCAGATTGCAAAAGATTAAACTTCCACCTCATGGCCCCGTTTCTCTCATCAAGATCTGTGCGCCACCTGAGCTGGATCTCATGGTCCTTTGCCTCCTGTTTGAGGCATCCAGCTTGCGAGGCTGACTTCATCTGGCTTGAGGTCAGCCTGACAAAAAAAGGGCAGGAGGCAAGTGTTACCACCATGTTACCAATGAATAAGCTGAGGCATAGGTAGGAGGAGAAGAGGACAGAGTTCGGTTTTCTTTTAAAAACATTATATTAAAAAAAAAAAAAAGAAAAATCAGTAGGACGCCTGAGTGGCTCAGTGGGTTGCCTTCGGCTCAGGTCATGATCCTAGGGTCCTGGGGTCGAGTCCCACATCGGGGTCCTTGCTCAGTGGGGAACCTGCTTCTCTCCCTGCCTCTGCCTGCTTATGCACGCTCTCTGTGACAAAATCTTTTTAAAAAATCACTATATTTTAATACTGAATTTGTGTTAAAATTTGGACAAGACACAAAACATCGAGTCAGAGCTGCCCAAAGAGAAAGGAAAGCCCGTGTCTCAACTAGGGCCCAGGAGCTCAGCTAACGGACTCCCAGGCAGCCTTTACACCCATCCTGCCATAGCCCTGGGCAGGTCCAGCCTGACATGCCACACACGGACAGAGGGGAGGAGCCCGTTGAGGCATCAGGAGGCGGGAAGGAAGAGTGTGACAACTGCTATCTTTAAGAGATGGGCACTGGCAACTATAAAATTCATTCCCTCGGTGGATTATTTTCCCCAAAACCCTCGTGCTTGGCACAAGGGATTACATTGTGACCATGAAAAATAACGTGTTCAGTAAGAATTCATGCCAGCTGCTGTCATTTAGACCGAAAAATAGTCCTCCGGCTGTAGCACATTCCATGAGCACAAGCCAGAGAGGCAGAGAGGGAAGAGGAAGACCCAAGAGCACCAGACGGACACCCCTCCACCCAGGGGGTGCAGCGCAGGGCGGGGCCCCAGCCCAGGGCCCGGAACAGAGCTGCTCACCAGGCTGCTGTCCTCCTCCCAAACAGGCTCTGGATGCTGAACCCCACAGCGGTTTGAGCAGGCCAGGCTCTGAAGGTGGCAGACCTGAGGTCAAGCGCCGGCTCCCCTACGTCCTGCCCATCTGACTCTGGGGGAGGGAAGAGCCCTGGGGCCCAGACTCTGCATCTGTACAACAGAGATCCCAGATCACTCGGGCACTGCCCTCTCAGGGGCACTGGAAGTGACTAAATGTTTAAAGTGGTCAGCAGAAAGCCTAACACGGAACATGAGCTTTCCGTGTTAACTATTTTTTGTCTAAAGATTTTATTTATTTGACAGAGAGACAAATAGGCGGAGCAGCAGGCAGAGAGAGGGGGAAGCAGGCTCTCTGTTGAGCAGAGAGCCAGATGTGGGGTTCGATCCCAGGACCCCGAGATCATGACCTGAGCCGAAGGCAGAGGCTTAACACACTGAGCAACCCAGGTGCCCTTTAACTATTATTACTAAACAGAATAAGGCTTTGGAGGACTTCTACCTTCTCTAACTATCCCTGGTAAAGGATATTAAATTTCCAAACTATCACAAATCAATGATTTTGGAAAACAGTAAGAATAAAACAATCCCCAGAAAACAAACAGAAAACAATCCCCAGAAAAATTGTGTGCTTGACAGGCCAAGCAACGTCAAATTTATTTCTCACGTAACTTCCAAAGCTGCTCTAGTTCTCCGAGGTCCCCAGGACAGCACTTAGAAAGCTCACCGTGTGAAAGGTACCCACGTAATCCTCAAAGAGCCCAGAGGGGCAGACAGGCTTCCAAGGGCTGCTGGCTTCTAATTAAGGGGTAACTGAGGCCTCAGGGAGAATCAGGTTTATGTAATAAAATTATATAACCCCGTTCCCAATTCAGACATTTGTCTGAGCTGGTCAAGCATGTTCAAGTGTCAGCTGATTCCTTCAGAAGCTTCAACTCACACTGCCCTAGAGGGAATTTGGCAAAGACATGAAGGACCAGAACAGAACAAAGAGCTCATCCTTCTACTCAAGGGCTGGTGCCACCACACCTGAGAGCAAAAATGCAGTGGTCGTAGAAGGGTAGGAGGCGTTAGGAGACCAAGGCTGGCATTAGGTCAACAGGGGGAGGGTGTGCTTCGGTGGTTGTCTCTACAGTGAAGCCCATGGGGGGCTTCCCGAGATCTCGTTTATGTAGAAAACCTGCCTTTGCAGAAGAAACCTGCCCACACCTTTCCTCATACCCAGGAAGCTCCCAGACACTCCACACAGTATTCTCGAAGTCTCAGATGTAGCCAAGAAAGAACGGGAAAGCCCTGAAGACAGACGGATCTGGGTTCTTCTCTTGGCTCTGCGGGTAACAGGCAGTTCAGTCTCAAACAAGTCCCATTCCTGCTCAGAGTCTCTGATTCCTCACAGTACAAAAGGGAGCAAAGCGGAAATCCCTGTCCCACCCCAGCTCCATGATTTGCTGGCCCACTCAAGTGCACCTTTGTTTGCCCTTGGCATTCACAGACACCTGACTCTCCACACCTGCACATGTGTCCTTTGCTCAGTCATTCCTGCCCTATTAGTGACCATGGGTCACCATTGATCCTGCCCCGCAAGCTGGGGTAACAGCCTGACAGCTAGCTCTGGCTGCATCTCAGCATCTCACTTACCCTGCAAGGTTTTCCCCACCCCCGCCCCCACACACATACACATCTCACAATACTCAGACAGGAGCAGGCCCTTGGCTTATCTTCCAGAAAAATTTCTTTGGAAAGGAGTCTTAAGGCTAGACTCAGTTAGTCTTAAGTAAGTAGGCCTACAGTTATGTAACTTCTACTTGAACTTACCTTCCCAAGTTACCCAATATATATAGGGCACCTACCATGGCCAGGCCCTAAAAGTGTCCCCCAAATCATCCCTGTCCTCAGCTGATGGTTTACTACTTACTCATTAAGTCCACTTAGTATAAGAGGTCTAATCATTAGCATGGCTTCAAAATCAGCTTCAAAATCTTACAGAACAGTCTAGAAACAATACTTTTTTTTTTTTTTTTAAGATTTTATTTGTCAGAGAGAGAGAACGAGTGAGCGCAAGCACACAAACAGGCAGAGTGGCAGGCAGAGGTGGAGAGAGAAGCAGGCTCCCTGCTGAGCAAGGAGCCCTATGTGGGACTCGATCCCAGGACCCTGGGATCATGACCTGAGCCGAAGGCAGTGGCTTAACCAAATGAGCCACGCAGGTGTCCCAACATTACATGTTTAAAGCCCCATGATCAAATATCTGTACTTGTAACATGTTGGGGGATTTTTAGGAGCAGTGAGTGAATATTCCTCTCTTGAGAGATGTAACTATGTGAGGTTTTGGGGGTTCTACTACTTTTTAAAGGTAACGTTTAACTGTTTCCCTGTCACTTTTGAAACAAGTGGCTTGGAATGTTTCCAGCTACAACTAATCATAGATGATAAGACAAAGAAACAAGTAACAGCATTACTCCTCCTTCCATCTACCCAGTCCTATCCAGCTTCCCCATTTGTCCAGGACTTAGACACTGAATTAAAATACAGTCATTTTCCGGGGCACCTGGGTGGCTCAGTGGGTTAAAGCCTCTGCCTTCGGCTCAGGTCGTGATCCCAGGGTCCTGGGATCAAGCCCCACATCCGGCTCTCTGCTCAGCAGGAAGCCTGCCTCCTCCTCTCTCTGCCAACTTGATTTCTGTCAAATAAATAAATAAAATCTTTGAAAAAAAAATACAGTGATTTTCCAGTTAAATGGCTACTTTCTTTAAAGATTCAAATAGCTTAAATTTAAGAAATCGTGAAGAGTCCAGGATAGACTCCCTCAAATAATCATGCCCTATGTCACTTTGCTCCCAGAAGATCAAAGCTCTTAGCTATAGGATGCAGCAATTACCCTCACTCCGAAGATGTAGCTACTTTTCTTTTACTCTCGATCCTCCCAAGTAACATGTGGAGAGATTTATCCCCTTACCAGCCTTCTCCTGGCTGCTCAGATGGAGAACTGCAGGTGCACAGTTCATAAGTTTCATAAGTTTATGAAGTGCACACTTCATAAGTTTCTCGTCAGCAGCCATCATCTAGGGGCTCACCAAGAGTCTCCAGAAGAAAAGTTCGCTGCTATTAAGTGAGTAAATGTGCAACAGGATGCTGGTTTCTGAAAATCCAAGAGAAAAGCTCAGACAGGAACCACGTCCTTTGGGCAATAAAGGACCCATGCTGGAATTGGGTCACTTTTGTAGCAAGAGGCAGCTTCAGCTCCAACTCCCCAAAAAGACTTGAAGCATTTATTGGGTTCACTAGCATGTCAAGTTCTTGATTAGTACAGCGGGAGACAAAGGCAAACAAGCCAGTCCCAGACCTCAGGGAACTTAACCATTAGTCCAGTTAGAACAGTGGTTCTCAAAGTGTGGTCCCTGGATCTGGAGCATCTTCTTCACCTGGGAGCCTATGACAAGTGCACAGCCTCAGATGCCATCGTGGACCAGCCAGATCAGAAGCTCTGGGGCAGGACTTGGGAATCTGTTTAACAAGCCTTCTGGGCAATTCTGGGACACACCAAAGTCTGAGAACCGAGGTACCAAAAATAGAACATACAAAGTCAATGACAGATAGCATCAGTATCTGTGATGTCCTTTAGATACAAACACATCTCATACATAATCCCCAACCTGACAGTAACACATCTGACTGCTACAAGCATTTACGTGTTAAGCCCAGCAATTTGACAGGAAAGACAGCATTAGTCTTGTTCTCTTTGAGAACAAGCAATCTCTGAATATTCATTTGTGTATTTGGAAACTCTTTTTTTTTTTTTTAATATTTTATTTATTTGACAGAGAGAGATCACAAGTAGGCAGAGAGGCAGGCAGAGAGAGAGGAGGAAGCAGGCTCCCTGCTGAGCAGAGAGCCCGATGTGGGACTCGATCCCAGGACCCTGAGATCATGACCTGAGCCGAAGGCAGCGGCTTAACCCACTGAGCCACCCAGGCGCCCCTGGAAACTCATTTCAAAATGCCCTCCGTTAGACTGTAACAAGAGATAAAGAAGAACACTATATATTAATAAAAGTGACAACCCAAGAAGATAGAAGAGTTGTAATATTTATGCATGTAGCATGGGAGCACCCAAATGCATCAATTTAAAGAAAAACAAAAGAACTAATTGATAATACATTAATAGTAGGATTTTAGCACTTCACTTGTACCAAAGGACAGATCATCTAAACAGAGGAATCACTGGCTTTGAATGACCCACTGGAACACTTAAATTAACAATCACACTGGAACAGATAAATTAACAGATGAATCCAGAACACTTCATCCTGAAACAGGAGAACCCATTCTTTTCAAGTGCACATGGAACACTGTCCACATGCATCACACATCAGGCCACAAGACAGGCCTCAACAAATTCAAGAAAATCGAAGTCCTACCATGCACGTTTTCTGACTACAACTCAATGAAACTAAGTCAACCACAAGAAAAAATCTAGAAAACCATCAATACATGGAGGTTAAATAACATGTTACTAAACAATGAATGTGTCAACCAGGACATAACATAAAAAAACAAATGGGAACAAATTAAAATGAAAACACAACAGTCCAAAATGTTTGGGATGAACCAAGTGCATCCTAAGAGGGAAGTTTATAAATACAGGCCTTCCTCAAAAGGCAAGAAGAATCTCCAACATCCTAACCTCACACCTAAAGGAGCCAGAAAAACAAATGAAGCCTAAAGCCAGCAAAAGAAAGGAAATAAAGTTTAGACTAGAAATAAATGCTATAGAAACTTAAAAAAAATTAGATCAGTGAAACCAGGAGCTGTTCTTTGAAAAAATAAGATTAATAAACATTTAGCCAGACTTATCAAAAAGAGAAAAGGACCCAAATAAAATCACAGATAAGAGAGAATAACCAACACCACAGAAATACAGGTTATAAGAGATTATAGGAAACTGAACACCCACAAATTGGACAACCTAAATGAAATGGATAAATTCCTAGAAGCATCAACCTGAAATAGGAAGAAATAGAAAACTTGGACCACTGACCAGCAAAGAAATTAAATCAGTAATCAAAAAACTCCCAACAAACAGAAGACTAGGACCACTAGGTGGCTTCATGGGGGAATTCTACCAGTCAAAGAAAGGTTAATACTCCATTCTTCTAAAGCTGTTCTAAAAAAAAAAAAAGAAAGAAAGAAAGAAAAAGGAAAACTTCTTAATTCATTCTATGAGGCCAGCATTACCCTGATACCAAAACTAGATAAAGATACCACCCCACCTCTCCCCCTCAAAAAACAAAAAACACCTTACAGGCCAATAGCTGATGAACCTAGATAAAAAAATCCTCAACAAAATACTAGCAAGCTTAATTCAACAATACATTAAAAGAATGATTCACGAGGCGCCTGGGTGGCTCAGTGGGTTAAAGCCCCTGCCTTCGGCTCAGGTCATGGTCTCAGGGTCCTGGGATTGAGCCCCACATCAGGCGCTCTGCTCAGTGGGAAGCCTGTTTCCCCTCTCTCTCTGCCTGTGTCTCTGCCTACTTGTGATCTCTGTCTGTCAAATAAATAAAATCTTTTAAAAAAAAAAATCATTCACCACAATCAAGTGCGACTTACTCTTGGATTGCAAGAGAGGTTCAATATTCAAGTCAATCAACATGATACATTAACAACAGAAAGGATAAGAACCGTATCATTTCAACAGATGAAGAAAAAGCATTTGACAAAGTACAACATCCATTCATGTTAAAGCCCTCAACAAAGTGGGTTCAGAGAGATAACGCCCAATCTAATAAAGGCCATATACAAAAAACCCACAGATATCATCATTCTAAATGGAGAAAAACAAAGCTTTTCTTCTATGGCCAGGAAAAGACAGGGCTGTCCACTCTTACCAATTCATTCAATATAGTACTAGAAGTCCTAGCCCCAGCAATCAGACAACAAAAAAGGAAAGGCAGGGGCGCCTGCCACTGAGGTGGCTCAGTGGTTAAAGCCTCTGCCTTCGGCTCAGGTCATGATCTCAGGGTCCTCACATCGGGCTCTCTGCTCAGCAGGGAGCCTGCCTCCTCCTCCTCTCTCTCTCTCTGCCTACTTGTGATCTGTCAAATAAATTAAAATCTTTAAAAAAAAAAAAAAAAAGGAAAGGCATATGAATCAGCAAGGAAGAAGGCAAACTTTATTTACAGATGACATGATGCTATATATAGAAAACCTCAAGGACTCCATCAAAACAAAACAAAAAACCAGAATACACATATTCAGTAAAGTCACAGGATATAAAAATCAATGTCCAGGAATCTGTTGCATTTCTATATACCAGTAATAAAGCAGCAGAAACAGAAATTAAAGAATTAATCCCATTTGCAATGTACAGAAAACCCTAAGATACCCAGGAATGAACTTAACCAAAGAGTGAGAGACCTGTACTGTGAAAACTGTAAAACAATGATAAAAGACACTGAAGACGACACAAAGAAATGGAAAGACATTCCATGCTCACAGACTGGAAGAACAAATGTTGTTAAAATGGCTATACTACTCAAAGCAATCTACACATTTAAGGCAATCCATACCAAAACACCACCAGCATTTTTCACAGAGCTAGAACAATCCTAAGCTTTGTATGGAACCACAAAGGGCCCCGAATAGCCAAAGCAATCCTGAAAAAGAAAAGCAAAGCAGAGGCATCACAATTACAAACCTCAAGTTTGTTATAAAGTTGTAATAATCGAAACAGCACGGTAGTGGCACAAAAATAGATATAGTTCAAAAGAACAGAAAACCCAATATATATACAATGGAATACTATGCAGCCATCAAAAGAAATGAAATCTTGCCATTTGCAATGACGTGGATGGAACTAAAGGCTATTATGCTGAGCGAAATAAGTCAGAGAAAGACAATTATCATATGATCTCCCTGATATGAGGAAGTGGATAGGCAACGTGGCGGGTTTGTGGGGTAGGAAAAGAATAAAGGAAACAAGATGGGATTGGGAGGGAGACAAACCCTAAGTGACTCTTACTCTCACAAAACAAACTGAGGATTGCTAGGGGAAGTGGGGGAGGGAGAGGGTGGTTGGGTTATGGACATTTGGGAAGGTATGTGCTATGGTGAGTGCTGTGAAGGGTATAAACCTGGCGATTCATAGACCTGTACCCCTACGGCTAATAATACATTATATGTTAACAAAAAAATAAAAAATTTAAAAAAAATAGAAAACCCAGAAATGAACCCACAATTGTATGAGCAGTTAATTTTTGGACAAAGCAGGATTGAAGGGAAAAAACAGTCTCTTTAACAAATGGTGTTGGGGAAACTGGACAGCAACATGCAGAAGAATGAAACTGGACCACTCTTTCACCCTACACAAAAATAAATTCAGAATGGATTAATGAACCTAAATGTGAAACTTGAAACCATAAGTCTTTGAAGAAAGCACAAGCAGTAATTTCTCTGACATCGGCTGGAGCAACTTCTTTCTAGACAGGTCTCCCGAGGCAAGGCAATCAAAAATCAACTGTTGTGACGACGTCAAAATAAAAAGCTTCTGCACAGTGAAAGAAACAATCAACAAAATTAAGGCAACCCACAGAATGGGAGAAGACACTTACAAATGATGTATGAGATAAAGGTTAGCAACCAAAATCTATCAAGAACTTACACTATGCAGAGTGCTGTGATTTGTGTAAGACTGATGACTCACAGACCTGTACCCCTGAAACAAGTACATTATATGTTCATTAAAAAAAAAAAACTTACCTCCACACTCAACAAATAACCTAATTAAAAATGGGCAAAAGACAAAGATATTTTTCCGAAGAAGACACAGATGGCCAACAGACACATGGAAAGATGTTCCACATCACTGATCTTCAAGGAAATACAAAATCAAAACTACAGTGAAACATCACCCCCCACACCTGACAGAATGACTAAGATCAACCACATGGGAAGATGCTGGAGAAGGATGTGGCCAAAGGGGAGCCCTCCTGCACTGCTGGTGGGAATGCCACTCTGGAAAACAGTAGGGAGGGTCCTCAAAGCGCTAAAAATAGAACTATCTTACAACCCAGCAACTGCATTATCAAGTATTTACAGGAAAATACAAAAACAGTAACTCAAAGGGATACATGGACCCCTATGTTTATAGCAGCATTTACTTAAAATAGCTAAATTATGTGACCTTAAGTGACCATCCAACTGATGAATGGAGAAGATATGATACAGAGGAATATTACTCAGCCATAAAGAATGAAATCTTGCCATTTGCAATGACGAGGATGGATCTAGAGAGTATTATGCTAAGTGAAATAAATCAGAAAAATATACCATACGATTTCATTCATATATGGAATTTAAGAAACATGAGCAAAGGGGAAAAGGCAGAACCAAGAAACAGACTGTTAACTATAGAGAACTGATGGTTACCAGGAGACCAGGAGGGAGGAGGGTGGGGGATGGGTTAAATAGGAGATGGGGATTAAGGAGTGCACCTCTGAGGATGAGGACCGGGTGCCATACGGAAGTATTGAATCACTATTATACTGTAGTTAACTAGTATTATACTGTATGCTAAAGAACTGGAATTTAAGTAACTTTTTTTAAATGCCCTTTGTTAAGGCATGATCGAATACATTGTTTGGTCCCAATTTGGGAGTGAAAAAAAAGGACTTAAATGAGGATGGTTGTGAACAAGTTCCTATAAAAAGCCAGCAGTTAATTTCTACAATTAAGTCCAGGGAAAACCTCAAGCTCCCCAAGACCACCCATGAATCGTAAGCTCTGAGCTTTTCCAGCACAGTCTTTCCAGAAGAGCCAACATCCTACACCTCCCCCTGAAGCCAGTCTCCGAAGGCCTGGGAAAGCACTTCCAGCCCCACTGCCTGACCAAGAACAGGTCTCCATGAGCTCTAAGCACATACATGAAAGTCTAGAAGACATCAGTTAAACATTTTTTAAGGTTTATTTATTCGACAGAGAGAGCAAGAGCACGCACAAGCAGGGGGAGAGGCACGGGGAGAAGGAGAAGCAGGCTCTCCACCGAGCAGGGTGCCCACTGGGGCTCAAGCCCAGGATCGGAACCTGAGCCAAAGGCAGATGCTTAACTGACTAAACCACCCAGGCACCCCCCTTTAAACACTTTAAGACTAACTGTGAATTATATAATTCTACACACCATACCATTGCCCCTTTTCTCCCTGGGAGTCTGGTTTTCTTCCTTTCTAGAACTAAAACCTATATTCTGGAAAATAGGAGAATTAATACCTAAGTGCTCCTTACAAGCTCTGGGAAGTACAGACAAAGGAAGTGCATAAAGAAACAAGGCCATTATTTTCTGTCTGCAGGGCCCAGCACTGCCCAGCTGAGCAGGAGAAGGAAAAGCTACACTTCAACAATGCCCAAAGAGCTTCCCAGCTTCAGCTCCTGAGCAGGGCCAATTCTATTGCTAAAAAATCCCCTCCTCTTTCAGACTACCTCTGCTGCCTGGGGACTGAGCCCACAGACCAGTCTCTGGCTTATGTAACTTCCCTACCACGTGGCACACAACAGGCCTTGCATCCAAGGGGCTCACCATTCAGTACCCTAACCATTTACTGTACAAAGGAGCAAAAATTAGGCCTGCCCATCCCAT
Organism: Mustela putorius furo; assembly: GCF_011764305.1. Taxonomy (NCBI): domain Eukaryota; kingdom Metazoa; phylum Chordata; class Mammalia; order Carnivora; family Mustelidae; genus Mustela; species Mustela putorius. The sequence goes on from NW_025422010.1 coordinate 42,867,261, forward strand.
CTCCTCCTGCAGTGCCAGGTTTCACGTGGAGAAGAAAAGGGTAATGGATTCAAGTGGATGACAGCCATACATTACCCTACACTTAATGAAAATGGCCTTTTCATTACTGCCTAGCCTCCTACACTCAGTACAATCAAGAAAATGTTTGTCAAATGATTGTAACTCAATAGAATATAATCAACCTTTAAAAAAAAAAAAAAAAAAATCCTGAGACCAGCCAGGAGGACCAACCGTCTCATTTTGTCCAAGACTTTTCCAATTCAACACTTGAAGTCCCTGGTCTGGAGAAACCACAGTCCTAGGCATCTCAGGACCATCATTCATCCCCAGACCATCAGATCCTGTGACTATAGGGAAAATGTGCAGGCAGCACCATGTTTCCAAATATGAATCCCAACCAATCTCAGAAGGAGATTGAGCACCTTAGAATGAACAGCTCCGGGTGTGAGGAAAATGCAGCTAAGAGCTGGGAGCCAAGGCTCCTGGCTCACACCATGGCCATATTTGAGAATCCCCTAGACGGCTTGCTAAACATATCCTCTCCCCCAAGATTCTGAGCCATAGGCCTGGCACACATGCATGTGCATTTCTGACAAGCTCCCAGGTGCCCCTGGTGCTGGTCACAGACCACACTAGAAACCGTGATTGTGTAGCCCACCGCTCATCCTTTAACTTGCCAACAAAGCTCGAGTCAAGTAGGGACCTCCCTGATCATCCTTCAGGGTACTCAGTCCCTAAGCTCTCCTCAAATGCTGGGTTTTCTCAATCTCTCAATTCTAGCATGAAGAACCACCTGGAAGGCTTGTTAGAACAGACCTTCTGGGCTCTCGCCCACTTATTTTAATCCGGCAGGTCTGAGGCAGGCCCAGGGAGGTGGGTTCCGGCAAGCTCTGGAAGCGTGCGGATGCTGAGAGCGCCGCTCGCCAAGCCATGGGGTCCCCCGGACAGCGTTCAGATCCACTGCGAGCATGGAGCCAAGGAGCAATTATGCTACAGGCTCTTCACATCTTTCAGCTTAGTATTTTTTTAATCCTCAAATTCTATTTTCTCTCCTGACTCATTACACCAACAGCTGCATTCCATCTCCCCAAACTTTTTGTCTGCGGATTCGCAGATTGCTGTCGCTGCAGATACAGTCTAATCCCCCGGGGCTGGAGAAGTTCTGTACTCAGTGGGCTGCCCAGTTCCCACGGCAGGGCCAGAGAGAAAAGTCTGGCAGTAAAGGACGGTCTCTGCCCTCTAAAGAGGAGACGCAGAGATGCAGGAGTTTGCAGGAAGTTCCAGAGTCAGCGAAAAGAACTGGTGCTCTTCATCTGCAGCAGAAAGTATGTATAATGTGTCCCCCTCCCTCACTCAAGGGAGGATGCGAGGAAACAAAACCCACGAACATAAACCAACCCAAGTTGTTCAAGGCAGGCACAGTTCTACTCCCGACCTGTGTAAAGATTTCCTTCCAGGGCTTCACAGAAAATTTGTAGAAGAAAATACGATTAGCTGGAAGGGATCTTCTAACAAGAAAATTTTTTTCTAGTTGCTTTGGATACCTTCTAATACATACAAACATCCTAAAATGAGATGGTTAACTAGACTCTGCCCCCACAGTAGCCTAAGAAGAAGGAAGCCTGGGGGGAGTGGGCAGGGAGACAGGAGGTAACAGCTTTCTCATAACTCTGAATGTTGGGTTTGCCAAGAAGAGTATTCTTAAAATATTTACCTTCCAAGCTCAATGGGACATTCAGGAAGGTATTAAACAAGAAATGCCACTATGTACTCCACAAACAGAATACTATACACACACACACACACACACACACACACACACACACTTGCTAAATCTCAAGAATTTAAGCAATCCACTTCAGCTTTTAGGATATTGGGAAAAAACAAGGATTCATTGAATGGTACTTCTGTCGTTTCCCTTGGGGACAGAGTACCATGTCTGACGCTGGTCAGCTTCCCCACCTTCGTGGTACATGTTTCTTCTTGAGGGAGCCCTCAGAGTCTAAAAGGTGGAAAACACTTGAGTGAGGTTGAAAGCTAGGTCTGTTCAAGACTAGCTTCACACAGAGCCCACGCTCCATGGGGTCACACGGCCGGCTACCAGAAAGTCCCTCCTCAGCCAAAAAGCGAGAGGATTCCTGAGTCCATTTCCCGAAACCCTTCCCTAACTCATGGAGAGGCAAGCAGAAGATGGGAGCAGCAGCAGGGAGAGCCCTCACTTCTCTGGGCAGCATTATTCTGTTGCGGGGACCCACAGAACCCTAGGAGGTCCCAACCAGTCCCCACCTAAGCAAGGACTCCTAGAAAATGGAGCCATCAAAGCTGCCAGGAGCCCTGCTCCCCGCCAGGGGAGCAGGTGTGCCGGCCTCGCTGGGTCTAGCCATGGCCCTCCTCCACAGAAGCTGTCCTCCCGCAAGCAAGCCACTCTGCACTGGGGCCTTCATTTCTTCTCATGTGAGGCGGAGAGAATCCCTGCTTGGTGTGGTGTTGGGAGGACGCTTTGCACCAGGGTCAGGGGTTGTCCTTGCTCCCGGGGTGTAGGGGGCACAGGGGGGCCCACCCTGCCAGTTTACACCTTGCTGCTGGTCTCCCTTCGCCTTCAGAAGTAGTTTCTGAGCACTGCTGCCTCCTGGGTAGCTGGAAGTGGTGAAATCATACCCACACCCTGCTTAGAAGTCCTCACACATTCCAGGAGCTTCTCAGGCCAGACTCCACAAGGGATCGCTCTGGTCTACCTCCAACCTGCCGTCCAGCCAAAAAGCCAGCCAAGTCCAGCAACTTACTGGCAATTCAGCTGCACTTTCCTCTGAGCCTCTGCCTACACTGCTCCCCATACCTGAAATAGTTTCCCTTCTCCTAGCTTTTCAAATTCTTCCAGGCCTTGTTTGAGTCGTCCTCTGCCAAGTCTTTCTCCTGAGCTCCTTCCCTCCAAGCAGCTTCATGAAGCTTTCTGTCAACTCCTCCCGAGGGACCATAAACCCCAGTATGCACACCCCTACAATACCTACATGGTCTTCTATAGTTTGCCTATCTGTCCCTCCTTCCAGATTTAGAAGTTTGGGGGTATTTTGGGGGGGGGGGGTGGTTAAGATTTGAGAGAGAAAGAGAACAGAGGGATAGAGAGGTGGAAAGGGGAGAAGCAGGCTCCCCACTGAGGAGCGAGCCCAATGTAGGGCTCGATCCCAGTACCCTGAGACATGACCCGAGCCAAAGGTAGACACTTAACCAACTGAGCCACCCAGTCGCCCCCCAGATTTAGAAGCTTCTTGAGGCCTCAGTTACTTCTTCATCTTATCAATTTCCAATTTCCATCTTGTCAACTTCTTCATCTTGTTTCTTAATAAACAGTGAGAGAATACAAGAACTGATCTCTATACAATAAGAGTTATAGACAGTATCACTGATTTTAAGTAGATTTCCAATGCTGGTACATCTCACACTAAACTAACCTAATACGGGAAAGCAGAGGGTTATGTAGAACAGAATTCATCAAAGGACTTTTAATCAGGTTACTGTGCAATTAGAAGATTCAGTCTGGTTTTTTTTCCAGAATTTCTACCCAATTTGGTTCAGCCAATATTTACTGAGAACCAACTTGTATCACTAACAGAAGGTGTTCTTCAAAATTCACTATAGCTGGGGGTCGCCCTGTGTGCTTCCTCCACCTCATCATCCTTTAATGCAATTAGAAAGTCTTTACTTCAACACTGGGACAAGAAAGAGACCATGGGGTGCCCCCAGCAGGAGGCGGCACTTTGTTCCAGAGCCGCCAGCCTGGGGAGGCACCGGCTGCTGAGGCCTGCTCACAGGCGTAGCAGCAGACACCTCAAGCCTCCAGGACCTGAGAGGAGTGCCAACACCTGCCCTTCTCCATCACCATCTGGGAAGGCTTTGCTTTTTTACTAAAATATTCTAAATGGACAGGTTTCTTTTTCCCTGCTGCCAAGATTCAAACTCCCCAAGGAAAGAGCATGGGCTTTTGGGGGCTTTTGCAGTCAGATGAGTGGCCCTGAACGGAACCCCAGGGGTGCTGGCTGACAGCCACACAACCTTACATATGTCATTTAGCCACTCCAGGTTCTGTTTCCACACAGAGAAAACGCAGAGTGGTTGGAGAACGTAACACACAGAAAACTCTAGAAACACTGGTACAGAGAAATTGTCCCTCACAGACAATTTATCACCATACACCTGCCTCCTGATCCTACACATTTCACTTCAAAGTCACTCCCTCCAGGAAGTCTGCCATTAGGAAAAACAAAGTTGTTCTTGGTGTTGCCTAAAGACAAGTCCTCAATGGCAAATCAGATCCACAGTGATATCCTGCTTTGCACCCACGAGAACGGCTAGAATCCAAACAGAAAACAAGAGCCAGCAAGGACGTGAAGAGATGATTACCCTCACCCATTCCAGTTCGGATGTCAAGTGGTGCACCGCTGTGGAAAACAGCTCAGTGTTGCCTGACACGGCTAAGCACAGAAACACCATGATTCAGCAATTCTACTCCTAGGCATGTACCCGAGGGCACGGAGAACAGGTACCCAAATACTTTCCCACATATGTTCATAGCCGCACTATTCACAATGGCTAAAAAGCCAGAAAGGCAGAAATTACCCGAGTACCGATCAGCTGCAGAACAGATTAACACAATGTGGTAAATCCAACACACTGGACTAGTACTCAGCCACAAAAAGAAATGAAGTTCTGGCATGTGCTAGAATGCAGGTGAAAACGCCGTGCTTTATTAAAGGAGCTAGACAGGAAAGGTCACATCTTCTAGGATTCTATTCGGGCGAAATATCCAGAATAGGCCAATCTATAGAGACAAGAAGCCGCCTAGTGGTTACCAGGTCCAGAGGGAGGGAGAAATGGGTAACGGGGCTTCCTTTGCAGGTGGTAGAAAATTCTGGAACCAGAGTAGTCGATGCACAAGAGGGCCAATGCACGGAGTGGCACTCATTGTACACTTTGTGAAGGTCAGTGGTATGTTATGTAAACTTCACCTCGAGGTTTTTTTTTTTTTTTTTTTTTTTTTTTAATTTATTTGACAGAGATCACAAGTAGGCAGAGACAGGGGGAGGCAGGCTCCCTGCTGAGCAGAGAGCTCAATGCAGGGCTTGACCCCAGGACTCTGAGATCATGACCTGATCCTAAGGCAGAGGCTTTAACCCACTGAGCCACCCAGGTACCCTCGAGTTGTTTTTAATGGGCTCTACAAGCGACTGTAAGACAGCCGTCTTCAGACAGTGAGGGGCAAACGCGTTCTGTTATTGCTCACAAACCCACTGGAAGCCTGCTCTGTGCTTCCTGCTGATCCTTGCCCTCAGGTAGCTTATCACCGAATGGACAGCAGAGACCTCGAATAGGGTTTGTTTGTGCATATCCACAACACACAGACCCACACCATGCACACAGCAGGTGGTTCCTCCAAGCAGTCCTGCGAGTCCCTAACAGGCCCACGAGCTACACAGAGTCCACTTCTACCATCGCACGGACCCTGTGCTCGTGCTCTCATTAGATTGGATGGAATTGCCACCCAGAAAGTCAGCAAAACCACCCTTTAACCTATGATTAACAGGAAATTTCCTTCTACTGTGTCTGCAAATAGCAGACATGCCCTCTGCTAACACTGCTTGCCCTGGGTTTTGAGTTAGGAGCTGCGTGCTAGCTACTACAGTGCTATTCTCCAAGCTTTGCCGACTTCACCATAAAACCACCAGGTTCTTTAAGAGTTTTCCAACACCGGCGAAAACATCTTCATGATGTGCTTTCTTTAGTTGAATAGACACATTCCGACGGGGGAGATTGGTTGATCTTGTCCCGAGCCTCCGGGTCCTTCGCACGCCCTCAGTCACGGGTAGTGCCATTCCCCCATAGCAGCCATCATCGTGCTCTCTCTTCTGTTTTATTAAAAGCCTTAGGGGAAGTGCACATTTTTTTCCTCAGTTCTCCTTTCAAGTCAACATTAAAGAAGAAGAAAAAGATTCTTTCAAAGAATAGGAATACCACAGAACCAGAAAATGCTTTGGAACCAGAAGATACAGATGTATGAACTACACTGAATCCTTGTACAAATGTCCAGTATAGAAAATGCATAAAGCCACGACCTGAGCTTCAAAACTTTACCACAGCCTCCTTCCCACTGTTAACTCCACGGCACTGCTTCAGGATCTCTCTTCTGCTCCTCAGGAATTGAGTAGTACATGCTATTTTTTTTTATTATTTTATTTATTTGACAGAGAGATCACAAGTAGGCAGAGAGGCAGGCAGAGAGAGAGGAGAAAGCAGGCTCCCTGCGGAGCAGAGCCCGATGCGGGGCTCGATTCCAGGACCCGGGGATCATGACCTGAGCTGAAGGCAGAGGCTTTAACCCACTGAGCCACCCAGGCACCCCAGTACATGCTATTTTTTAAGGCAAACTTCAATATTAAGTATAACCGAAAATGTTATAATAACCCCCCTCCCCCCCGATAAACTGCAGACATCCAAGAAAGCATGGAGAGAGTCTTACTTTAACTTGCCCAGACAGAACAGACAGAGGCATCACCATAAATAAAGAGATCGCAGCAATGGAAATCAGACTCCAATGAAGGAGTAGTGAGCGGCAGCAGGAACAGAAGTCTCCAGCAGCTGTGCCCCCACCCTGACCACTGCCCTGAGGCTGCAGGTGTCTGCCAGAGAGGTGTCCCCACGGATGTAGGGCCCAGGGATGTTCAGCCATTGGAGTGGGGCCAGAATGGAGCCCGAAGCTACCTTTAGAGCTCCCCTTTCTCAAGGAGTACTAGGCCATACACTAAATATTAAACTAAATATTAAAAATTAGATATTAAACAATATCTAAATATTAAACTAAAAAGAAGTGGTCTGAATTGAGGAGTCCGTTGACACAAAGACGCCTCGAGTTTTATTTTTACTTACCAAGTATCTAGTGTTTGCTATGTACCAGGAACTGCGGAAAGGGTTTTGCAAGGACCAGGCTACTTAACCTCTAGGATTATTCAGCATCTATAAGTATATACCCAAAGGAATTAACAGCAGTTTTTCAAAGATACTTGCACACCGAAATGCACAGCAGCCTCAGTCACCAAAGCCAAAAGGTGGAAACAATCCAAAATGTTCATGGACGAATGAATAGGTAAACAGCGAGTGGTCTACACATACAATGGAAAATTATCCTAACTTAAAAAGGAAGGAAATGCTGACACAGGCTCTACTCTAGGCAAGTCTTGAAGACATTATGCTAAGATAAATAAGCCAACCCGAAAGGACCAATACATATTCCATTTACATAAGGGACCTAAAGAGGCAAATTCAGAGAGAAAAGGCAGAATGATGGCTGCCGGAGGAAGCGGAGGTGACAATGAGGAGTCAGCGTCTAACGGGCAGAGAGTCTTCCTTCAGGAAGCTGAGACTGGAGACAGAGGCCGGTGATGTTTGCACAACAAGGTGAAGGTCTTTAATGCCACAGAACTGTACAGTGAAAAATGCTTCAAATACTGTTAAAATAGTAAGTTTCCTTTCGTGTATTTTACCACAATAAAAACTATTACATAGGTCCAACATTGTCCTGCTCAGGCCTCAGGTGTGGGCCCCCTGGCCAGAGGCCACACCGGGCAAGAGGGACAAACAGTGAACCAAACCGCCTCTGCCCCTACCCTCAAAGCGTCTACACTCCACAGAGCATACTACCACCAATGATCGTGTAGTTATAGCACAGGCCACAAAGGTGATGACCTGAGCTAAAAAGGCAAATCACAGGGAAGCTGAAGGAGGGCCTGTCTGGGAAACACACTCCTCGGTTGTCTGAAATGTGGGTAGTGAATGCAGCATGTCACTCTGGTTAGCAAAGGCACTGACAAGGGCTGCTGTACACATTCCTGCTTTCAGCTTATATGCCGTCCAGGCCTGGCAAACTCCCCAGGGAACTGCAGTCATGCATTAGCCTCTGAAGGGCCTGCTCACATGGGTCTTAGCCAGAGTTTGCCAAGCTTCCAATACCCTTCCCACACAATCTTACAGCACAATCAATGGTTCAGAGTGTGCATTGTGCAGCCAGCCCTCCCGGGTTGGAAAGAGCCAGCCCTGCTACTCTGACTTTATTAAGGCTCTCTGAACTTCAGTTGCCAAATCAGAAAATACATACTTCAAAGAGCTATAGAAATTAAATGAGTTGACATGTGAAAAGTGTTTTAAGAACAGTGTCTGCCATATATAAAAATAAAGTTAGCTATTATCACTTAATCCCACCTTCACAAGACCCAAGAGGCATATAGGGCAGGGCCAGCTCGCTCCATCAAAAAGATGTGCAGCAAAACAGGAGAGCAAGTAGCTGGAGATTACACAACTAGCCAGAGTCCACTGCTCTCTCCACCATGCCGGGGAACCTCAAACAATCCAACAGCATTTGATGAAAATGTCAAGCATCTTGACAACACTTGGGCACTTACTGTACACCAAATACTGGCTTACCCCTTCTCTGGCTGCCTGTAGGAAACAAGACCCCGGGTTCTCCAAAGCCATCACCTGGTCTGTAATCCCAGGAGCCACATTCGTTATCCTTCATTTTATCCACTGAGAAACTGAGCTAAGAAAAGATCTTATTGATCCAGCACTCTATCCCATGGGAGAGGGAAAAATGGTGGAAGTCGTGTTATCGGTCCTTCAAACCTAGCAGGGGAGGCAACAGGTACTTGGTGAGAGTAGTTGGAGAACAATGGAGGGACAATACCATGAAGCGCTGAGCTCTGGTAGAACCTCCAAGTTTAAGAAGAATGCAGCTAGGCGGAGTCCCACGCAAGCTGATGTAGTCCAGAAAAACACTGGGACAAGTGGGATTTAAATGGGGCTTTAAGGATCTCTGCCGGTCATAGTTAATGTGTGTGCCGACTTTACAGAGTGCCCAGATGTCTGGTCAAACTTTCTGCTCTGCCTCTGAGGAGGCTTCTGGGGGAGATTAACATTGGAATGGTAGAGTGAGGAGGACAGCTCCCCTATTACCGGTGGGTCTTGTTCAATCAGCCTGTTCAATCTTCTGCCCGCCTGCAGGCATTCAAATTCCGCCCTTAGATTCAAATTCAAACAGGGCTTCTTCTGGAGTCTCAGCTTCGTACCCTGACTGCAACCCATGAGCTTTCCCGGGTCTCCAGCTTGCAGACAAGAGTCATGGCAGTGCTCAGCCTCCAGAGTCCCACAGGCTAGTTACACATGTGTACACAAATACCATACACACACACACACACACACACACGCCCTCCAACCCAGTTTTACTTCTCTGGAGAACACAGACTAATACACTACTATTGGCTTGGCAAAAAGGAAAGGGGGAAGTTAGATCCTAGAAGTCTAAGAAATAGAATGAAGAGACACCAAGTGGGCAACAAATGAATGAATAAGGCCATGAGCAAGTGGCTGTGAAAGGGGAAAGAGAACCAATAGAAGAATAAGGATAGTGAGGTAGACCGGGTCATCGGAGGTCCACTGGTGGCTTCTGAATGTGACCCTTCCTGCAGGCAGCCAGCCAGAGAACCTGGTCTGCGAATCACACAAAAACAGAATTTTAGGAAAAAGAATCCTACGTGATAGGAGTAGAAAAGGCCGGAGCAACGAGGTTACTGTCCCTGTTCGGGCAGGAGACTGGTGTCTGTGTGTAAGAGGGCAGCGGAGGGACACATTACCAGGAAACCTCCTGCTCCTCAGACAGCAGTGCGTGCCAACAACGCACCCCACCCCCAACTCAGTCAGCAGCTCAGGGACAGCTCGACATCCTGGCGGTACAAATGGCAAACAGCTTAGGGAGAAGGCCACATCCCAGCACCTGAGAAGCTGAGATCTTTAACATTTCCTAAGCCCCTCACTTAAGCCCTCAGTTTCCCTGTCTGAGAAATGGAGAACCATGATGTTTACCTCACAAGGACTGTGTGGATACCATGTCAAATCACACTAAAGCAGGAGTGGCCCCATGACAAGGTAGGCCCCAGTAGAAATGGCCTTAGTGTGAAACCTGAAAGTACCCAGTCAGGCTGCAGTCCACTGGAAAAACAGGCTTTCCACTTACAAACGCTGCAGAGGATTGCTTCCATAAAATATGCCCGGAGCCTAATTAAAGTCACAGTAAGACAATTTGCTACGTTGCAGTGATGAATCACTACAGAACACCACCACCCTCTGCACCAAAGGAGGAGAGGTCCTAGCCAGCTCCCACGGCCGGACCAAACGCCCAGGTCTGGCCCGCGGTGGTGGAGGTGGAGACTGAGGAACGGGAGGGCATGGGAGCCTGAGCCAGCGCAGGATTCTGGAGAAGCCAAGACCTCCACACACTTAGGGCCCCTTGGTTACAGACCTCCCCGCCCCGCCCCCAGCTGCCCACATCACGCATACCAGCTCACACATGGCAAACCCAGGGCACCCCTTCCCGTTCCGGTCACTGTCATGGGCAGCCGTCAGCCTCCACCAGTGCTGCCACGCGCCACCACTGTGACAGAGACCCCACCGGACGACCCTTGCTGGAAAGCCAAGGGAGACAGGAAAGCCTCACCAGGAAAGCACAAATATCCTGACTGGAGCCATCATCCTCCGTTTGACAGGAGGGAAAGCAGACAAAGGACCCAGAAGCAGGTTAATGTTGCCAAGGTGGTAACAGCTGCACTCTGAGCTTGCTGGGTCCAGTCCCATCTCCTCGTGCCCTTCGTGTTGTCGCCTTCGTGACCACACAGCCCCAGGAGAGATCCGCTCTGCTCCGTGCGGAAGCACGCGGAGGGGAAGGCAGTCGCCCCAGGTCACCAGGACTAACAGAGCTACCACTCGAGCTCAGGCAGGAGTCTGGCTCCGAAGTCTTTGCCCTTTTGATCGTGCTCACGTACGGCCTAATACTGACTACCTTCCACCTCTAAAGGGCAAAGAATGGGGCTACCGGTACGAGAGACTCCACATGGCAAGAAAGGTCACGAGAGTGGCTTTGTTTGGTCTCCTGACTTCGGAGTTTCCTAAAATGAACACGATGTGCTTCTTTCAGCACAAAGAACAAAAACCAAACCAAACCGTTTTTTTTTTTTTTTTTTTTTTTGATGATCGTCCCCCAAGACACCCCTCCCCGGCAGCCCCCAGGAGATAAGCAGCAGTTTCCCAGCCCACCTGAACTCTCTGTCTGTCCACAGCAGCTTCCATGAACTCACTCCTGACAAAGAATACGCCCGTGCAAACACAGCGAGGCTGAGGGCCAGCTACCTAGTGAGCCGGTTAACGAGGGTTGGTTAATACTGGGAGTGCAGTTAAAAATACATCAGCCCCCATCTAAAGCAAAAGCAAACAAAACAAAACAAAAAAACCTCTAGTGACTTTTTCTAAGAACTTACTCAACAAAGTAGAAAGTTCTGCTGGTTAATGATTAGCCAGCAGAAGGCACTTGGAGTGGTAATTAAGTCTTTTTTGGAAAAGGAGAAAACTTCCAGGCTGCCCGATAGAATTTGCTGGATTAGAGTCAGGTGGCTTATGCCTGAAAACATCCTTAGCATTTCCAGAGGAGGGACGGACATCCTCCAGGGAAGTTACCCTGGGTAAGGGCACACATGGTCCATTTGTGTGACTGCTACAGAAGGTCTTAACTGGCCATGGGCAAACCCTCCTTTAAAGGACACAGGAGGGGTCCCTGGGGGCTCAGTTGGTTGGGCAACTGCCTTCGGCTCGGGTCATGTTCCTTGAGTGCAGGGATCAAGCCCCACATGGGGCTCCCCGCACGGCAGGGAATCTGCTTCTCCCTCTGACCCACCCCCCATCTCATGCTCTCAAATAAATAAAATCTTTAAAAAAAAAAAAAAAAAGACACAGGAATGGAAACCAGTAGTGTCCAAATGGTGGGCATGGGTATAGAAATCATACAATAAGCACCCTCAGTGGCTTGTGATAAATCGTGAATGCCTAGGAGGGCACATCTGTCCTAGGAAAGCACACACAGTGTGTTACCCTCCTACCCAACTTGTGAAAATATTCTGTGCCAGTAAGAAAAGGGGTACAGAAGACCGTCATCTACATAGCATGCCACCAACTCCTCCCTGGACAGGACCTACACGGGAATGCAAACCGTTGGCTCGGGGAGCTTACGTGATGTGCTCTGCACTCTAACGCGCTCCAGAAATCCCGACTGAGTTCATCTGTAGGAGGGTTGAATGTAGCTTCTCCAGGGCTCCTGAGCCCTGACCAGGCTCCTCTGCACATGCCCCTTTGCCCACTACACCTGATTCTGGTGGCCCTGACAGCCCTTGCCCCCTGACGCCTTAAACTCCAGGCATCACTTCTCCCATGCAGAGCAGTTCCATGGCAGAAAGAGCTATGGTCCAGACATCAGCAGCACTGGACTGGCTCTCAGAGGCACCTGGCTGGCTCAGTGGGAAGAACATGTGACTCTCACTCTCCAGGTTGTGAGTTCAAGCCCCATGTAGGGTGTAGAATTACTTAAATAAAATAACAACAACAAAAAGCACTGGGCTCTGGCCTGAGGCCTATCCTGTCCCATCTGTGGAGTATGGGGCAAACCTCTTCCTCCAACCCTCAGTCCTTTCACTTGGCCCAGAACCATGTTCTGCTCTGGTCACAGGACTTTTTGTAAGAATCCAATGGTATGACATATGGCAAGGCACTTTAAAAACATCAAAGCCCTACAGGAGGCAGTATTTGTCATTAATTGCCCTGAATCATGGAATGGAGTTAATTGAAACTTAGATTCCAAGGGAGTCCTAATGCTAACGTCATTTACTAATTACAGCTCGGGCTGCAGGAGACAGAGACGGTCTCACCAAACAAAATCCAACAGCACTGGATGAAGTCAGAGGAGCCTGTCTAGGGCCAATGTTTATAAGGGTTATGAAGGGGTTTTAGGTACCATCCCTCTATGATGACCTCCACCTTCACCTGCAGACAGGGTAATGTCAGGAACACCACTGCCAACGTTTATCCAACATTCTGGATAAAATGACCCCATGTCCTACTGGGTAACAGGCATGCCAGGATTTATCCTCAGTGCCAAGGACTGGACATGAAATCAGGCTTTCTACACTTGCCTGTGACAAACCCTAAGAAGTAGGAAAGGCATGCAATGTTGTCTTTCTGTAAAATACTTAAAAGTTACAAAACAGAGTACTTATTCATGACCCCTGAAAAGATCCCAGTGTTTAAGCCATTCATATGTTACATGAAGATATGGTCAACCAGTTGATATGTTGCTGTTAACTGATTAGACCCTTCTCTAAAGGACACCCCGCTGCTCAGCCTGGGCAATGATGCCCAGTCCTCTCATACTGACCCAGGGGAGGTCACCTCTATTTAAAAAGGAATTGGGGGGAGCCTGGGTGGCTCAGTGGGTTGAGCCTCCGCCTTTGGATCAGGTCATGGTCTCAGGGTCCTGGGATCAAGGCCTGCATTGGGTTCTGCTCAGCCGGGAGCGTGCTTCCCTCCCTCTCTCTGCCTCTCTGCCTACTTGTGATCTCTTTCTCTGTGTCAAATAAATGAAATCTTTATAAATAAATAAATAAAGGAATTGGAATGCACTGGATTATTCCAGGCTCCATCCTCTTCCCGCCTCCCACTGGCTCCAGCCCACCTCCGCTCAGGCTGACTTGTTTCCCTATTCCTCCAGCCAGTGATACACTGATGGCCTCCTCCTCCTAGTGTCCCCTGGAGCTGCTGGAGGATTTCCTTGAGGCCTCATTACTTCCCAACTCCATACCACAGGAGCAGAAACAGGAATACAAGACAATGAAGGTGAGAGGAGAGAGCCCTAGTCCGCAGGCCAGCCTGGGTTCCCATCCCAGCACGGACATTAGGCAGCTCTGTGATGTGGGGCAGGTCCCCAATCCTCCAGCTGCAGTGCCCCTATGTCTAAGAGGGATTGGTAAGCTAACTCCTACAGTTCTTTCCAGCTCCCACATCACAGAGCTCCGAGTCTGGAAATCCTCACTCTTGTTTCTGTCTAGATTCTCAACATGTTGGAGTTCCACAGTCAAGGTCATTATTCCATATTTAAAAACCAATCCCCCCGAGAGGAAAGTGCTCCCAACAATCAGTAGCAGGTCAGCCCTCAGTGAGGACTGCTGTAGGGGCTGCGGCCAGATCAAGAAATCTCGGCAAATCCCTGTCAGACAGTATCTTCATCCCTAAGAGGGCCCTCAGGTAGAGCTCATCAGGCACAAAGGCCATAGATACACAGCACCACGTGAGACCACCCCAAAACCACACTTTGAGCTTTTTTGTTTTCCATCCTGTCTTCGTCTGCGCCGTGAATTCTTATTTCCTCTTGGCCAGCCAAGAAGAGCGAGGTGAGCGGAAGATAACTGTTCTGAAAACTCCAATAGGATCAGGATAACGGTCAGTCCTCTGCTAGACATCAGGGCAAACAAACTCCAGGCACTGTCAGAAGGTCCTTCGTGGCAGGCGAATCCACTCTCTACTCCCTGCCCCACAAAATCCCAAACACCCTATGCCCTGAACCGAGTCCAAACCCTTTCATTCCCAGCCTGTTGATGGGGTAGTGAGACTTCACCCTGGACCTCAGGGTCAACTTTGATTCACTGGCTCACTTAGTCAGTTGCCACGATCTGCTTGACGTGCTCATCTCATTACCAACCTCAACCATAAGCCTTTCTGGAGGCTTTACGCTCTGGAGGTCCAACTGGGTCTTGGCTCAGACACATCTGCAGGGACTCTCTACCTGCTCCCTATGCCCCTACACACTTCCTACCCTGTAGCCTCCTAGAGGACCCTAAGGGAGAAAGGAAAGATGCCTACTTTCCCTCTTGGTATCAGGGTGAGGTAGAGCCCCAGCATCCTTGTACTCTACCTGCTTCCCACCGTTTTCTAGTGACCAAAATTTAGAGTTTCATGTGTGACTATTTACAACTGATTACTGAGTCCCCAGAGTGAGACAAGACTGAACACAACTTCTTTACAGCAGTGCCCCAACTCTCCTCCACCCCAGACAGCTCAATGTCAGTGAGGTTCACAGCTTCATGGGCATGACACTCTTGCAGGCACTGCCAACGTAGCGAGAGCGAAAATCCCAGTCATGACTTTAATGCTATTCCATCCCCAATGTCTCAGAAGAGCATACTAAAATGTACATGAGTATAATGTTAGAGGGAGGACACTGGAACTACAATACCGAGACAAGAAAAAAGGTATCACTGTATTAAGCAATTACCTGAGCCATTCCTCACCACTGATCACAATACATTAATGTTAAAAATCTTTTCCAACATGAAAAAAATCTTTTCCACACAGAAAACTCAAAAGACACCACCAAAAAATTGCTAGAACTGATACAGAATTCAGCAAAGTCGCAGGATATAAAAATAAATGCACAGAAGTCAGTGGCATTTCTGTACACTAACAATGAAGCCGCAGAAAGAGAAATCAAAAAATCAATTCTATTTACAACTGCACCAAACGCCGTAAGATCCCTAGGAATAAACCTAATCAAAGAAGTAAACGATCTATACACTGGAAACTATAGAAGACACATGAAAGAAGTTGAGGAAGACACAAAGAAATGGGAAAGCATTCCATACTCATGGATTAGAAGTATTATGGTCAAAACGCCTGCACTATCCAAAGCAATCTACGCATTTAATGCAATCCTTATCAAAATACAAACAGCGTACTTCACAGCTGGAACAAACAACTCCAAAACTTGTATGGAACCAGACAAGACCCCAAATGGCCAAAGGAATGTTGAAAAAGAAAACAAAATCTGGGAGCATCACAATGCCTGATTTCAAGCTCTGTTACAAAACCGTGATCATCAACACAGTATGGTACTGGCCCAGGAACAGGCATAGATCAACAGAACAGAATAGAGAGCCCAGAAATGGACACTCTACGGTCAACTGACCTTTGACAAAACAGGAAAGAATGTCCAATGGAAAAATCTCGTCAACAAATGGTGTTGGGAAAATATACACACACGCACACACACACAAAGGAATATTATTCAGCCATCAAAAAGAATGAAATTTTGGGACGCCTGGGTGGCTCAGTTGGTTAAGCAGCTGCCTTCGGCTCAGGTCATGATCCCAGCGTCCTGGGATTGAGTCCCATATCGGGCTCCTTGCTCCGCAGGGAGCCTGCTTCTCCGTCTGACTCTGCCTTCCAATCTGTCTGCCTGTGCTCGCTCTCGCTCGCTCTCTCTGACAAATAAATAAAATCTTTAAAAAAAAAAAAAAAAAAAAAGAATGAAATTTTGCTATTTGCAGCAACATGGATGGAACTAGAGAGTCTTATGCTAAGTAAAATAAGTCCAATACATGATTTTGCTCATGTGGAATTTAAGAAGCAAAACAGATGTACATAGGACAAGAGAAGGAAAAATAAGAAAAACAGAGGGAGGCAAACCGTAAGACACTGAACCCTAGGAAACAGAGGGTTGCTGAAGGGGAGGTGGGAAGATGGGGTAACGGGGTGACGGGCATTAAGGAGGGCACGTGATGTAATGAGCACTGGGTGTTACACGCAACTGATGAAGCACTAAATTCTACCCCTGAAATAACACACTCTATGTTGACTAAATTTAAATAAATTAAAAATAAAATAATAAATAAATAAATAAAAGTTAAATTAAAAAAAATCTTGTTTTTTCATGCTCCAACCCCCCCTGGGTTAACTGCCTCCCTATCATTTCCAGGCCTGGACTGTATTTCACTCTGCTCAAGCACACTCTGTACCAGGAATCTTTGAACAAGTCAGCAGGACTGTAAGAGAGGCAGCCAAGGCCCTGTCGGAAGTGGCCTTAAACCACATCTACAATCAGAGTCAATAGAACAGCGGTAGGTACAGAGCCCCCTGCCCACCTGCCACTTCCTACAAACACCCAGGACACAGCCCTTTCTGACACCGGTGCAAGCATTTACATACTGCGTGGCACTTGGCACAGCGCTCCACTCCCTGGAGCGGAATCAGCATCATCATTGTTACTCTTTGATTGCAAGGTAGGCTGAGCAGAGCGTTAGAAGCATTTGTAGCTTGAAAACCTATGGCGCAACAGGCAGTTTGAAAGCATTTAGCTGGATTCAGAGATCAGTGCAAAAGCCTATTTGTCACCGTGACAGGAGGTGATAATGGGACATTTCACAAGTTTCAAAACAGCAGGGGAAAGCTTTGCCCTCTATTATTTGGGGCAGTGCTGGACTTCCAAGCACACTCTCTGCATGAACCCGAAATCACTCTAATTATTCAGCAGGCTGAACGGCACACCAACCATGGCCCGCCGTCCGATCTGTACTCAACTTTTTGTGAAGAGAACGTTTCTAGCTTTTGTACCTGCAGTCTCCCCCATCACTAGCATTTCCCTCCACAAAGAATCTGCAGAACTCCGTACGGAGAGGGGTGCCCGCTTCCACACTGGGCACTGGCAAGACATACCGCATCTAGTTTCTCCCCTTCCCAAGCATGCCAGTACGTCCTCTCTGCACTTCAAGAACAAAATCAGAGACTATCAACCCCCAAAGCACCCTCATCCACTCTCTGCAGTGGCCACCATGCTCCTTTAAGGAGCTCCCAGAAATGTAAGGACAAGGGACCTCAAAACACGCCTGCTGGAACAGAGTAGTGTTCACGTATCCTGCGGCTCACATCCTGGTCTGCGGCTTCCTAGCCGTGTGAGCTCATCCAAGTTACTAAACCGGCGGCCTGGGCCTCCCATTATGTAAAGAATAAACTTTCCTTCCATAGTTCTAAGGAGTATGAAGCTGGCATATGTGTCAGGGACTGTGATAGGATTTACGTCACGATGGTCCCACGTTAGTAACTAACTCTTCCCGAGACTAAATATTAATGGTCATTCACTGTACCCCAGGGAGACACTCCTCTATGGTGAGCTCTACCCGCCCCAACCTTCTCTACCATCTTTGTTCTTGGGACTAGGGGGGCCTGCCCCGAGTCCATCTGGTGACCAGTTAGGGTGGCTGGCATCAAGTAAATGGCAAGAGCAACCCAGCACTAGTTTAAGTTCCAATGTTAAGAAGCAGGGGCATGAAATTCAGAAACTTTAAGTACCTCAGCAGAAACCTGAAAGGCAAGTAAATTCTATACATACCTTTTAATATCATATTGCCTATCAGCTACAAAAGAGATCCGTTTAGTAAAAAAGGCAACTTCAAAGATCCAAAGGACTTCTGAGACCCTAAGTCTAAAAACACCTGATGACCAGAAAGCACCATGTTTCCTTCGCACCCGATGCCAGGCCCACCCCACGCTCCGCACAGAGGTGTCTCCAGTGTCTGCTCAAGGCCAGGAGCCCCTCGGAGCTGCAGGGCCGGTGTGCGCCGTGCTAACCTGCCACGGCACACCCCACCGGAAACCTGGACTAGTCACTCGGGACGGACCAAGTGCTCCGCTTCAGCAAAGTCCCAACACTTCTGCATTTTAGGTACATTCCCCAAGTTTCCCATACTCCTTAAATAACGGTTTCTGCCTTTTTCTATCTTCTAGTTCCTACAAGCCACACCAAAGAACCCATTTGGGCAAGGGCAACCATTCCCTCTGAACCCTGCCCGGGGCATGGCCGCACAGGCAGTGGGACCGACGCTGCTGAGAAAGGCAGACTGAAGGACGGAAGCAGGGAGGAGGGGTGGAAAGAGGCAAGAGACACCAACGCACATGCTGTGCGCTGCAGACCCACAACCCAGAAGCAAAGACAGGTGCAAACACAACTGTAAAAACTGCCAAGGAATGGTGTCACTTGCCCTGCTCCTCAGAACCAAGAACCAAGGAAATCTGCACGAATTAACGCGTCCCTCCAGCCCTCCCTACCGCTGCCCTGGTGTGGGACACCGCAGCTTCAGAATTTTTCCAAAACCTTCCATCACCAAGGGCTGGGTACTTCGTCCAGCAAAGCCACAAGACGGTATACCATAGAGCAGGGGCTCTCCACTCTGGGTCTTCGCAGAATCAGTGGGCAACGTGATCAAAAGGCCCAGGGCCTGTCCTGACCCAAGAAGCTGGAGTCTCTGTGTCCTCTACCAGATCCCCAGGTGACTCCACACACAACGTTTAAGGAGCACTGCCACATAACCATAAAAACAAATTCTTTATGGGGCACCTGGGTGGCTCAGTGGGTTAGGCCTCTGCCTTCAGTTCGGATCCTGATCTCAGGGTCCTGGGACCAAGCCCCAAATCTGGCTCTCTGCTCAAGGGGAGCCTACTTCCCCCTCTCTCTCTGCCTGCCTCTTTGCCTACTTGTGATCTGTCAAGTAAATAAAAAATCTTTAAAACAAACAAGTTCTTTTTTTTTTTTTTAAGATTTTATTTATTTACTTGAGAGAGAGACAGTGAGAGAGAGCATGAACAAGGAGAAGGTCAGAGGGAGAAGCAGACTCCCCATGGAGCTGGGAGTCCGATGCGGGACTCGATCCCGGGACTCCAGGATCATGACCTGAGCCGAAGGCAGTCGTCCAACCAACTGAGCCACCCAGGCGTCCCACAAACAAGTTCTTTAAACAACGAAAGGAAATGATCTTCAAGGTAAGTTGTTACAGAAGAGCAAAATGTGTTTAGCATGCTGCCAAGTGCAGAAGATGGGGGAGAGAGTAGGGAAAAAAGGGGGAGAGGGGCACCTGGGTGGCTCAGTGGGTTAAGCCTCTGCCTTCCATTCAGGTCATAATCCCAGAGTCCTAGGATCGAGCCCCACATCGGGCTCTCTGCTCAGCAGGTAGCCTGCTTCCTCCTCTCTCTCTGCCTACTTGTGATCTGTCAAATAAATAAACAAAATTAAAAAAAAAAAAGATTCCCTCTCCCTCTCTCTCCACTGCCACATGACTGTGCTTTCTCTTTAAAATAAAAGGCGGCGGGGGGGGGGGGGAGTGAGGTTAGTAAGACCAGCAAATAAGTCATTATCTGTCATACCCCCGTATCCCCACTTCCCCCACACTTCTGCAGGGTGGCACCCATCCATGGACAAAAGGGCCTTTTGGGGAGCTGTGGGACCCAGCAGCATACACCAGGGGACCTGGGAGTGGTCTCACCCTACCCACACCCTGGGGAACAGGCCCACAGATCGTGGTTCTGGCTGCGGATCCTACCTAGCCTGTGAACTAGCTCCAGCCCCTCATAGCTACAGTCCAGAAGTCCCTGGAGAACATGGAGTTAGACTATTACCCAGAGAAGAGTGCTTCTGTGGAAGCAGAGAAGCTCTAACATACCATTGGAGGGGAAGGCGGGGGAAGAGTTTGGACACCTTGGAGAGGGTTAAAAGGAACAGTTTGACTTTACTAGCATCATCTTCCCTTGGGGGCCACAGTTCAAGCCAAGAGACCTTCTCAGTTCATGATTTCTCTTGTGGGGAAGAAGCAGAGACTGAGAGCCCAGGAGAGCACAGCTGGCTCCCTAAGCTGTGCAGGACAATGCCCAGGAGGCTCATGTGGCTCCTCCCCCACCGAGAGTTCTGTGTCATG
Source organism: Mustela putorius furo (assembly GCF_011764305.1). Classification (NCBI taxonomy): domain Eukaryota; kingdom Metazoa; phylum Chordata; class Mammalia; order Carnivora; family Mustelidae; genus Mustela; species Mustela putorius. Next base: position 42,887,693 of record NW_025422010.1, read on the forward strand.
GGCTGCACAGCTGGGGGCAAGAAGAGGCAGGAAGAGCTGCAGATAGGATTGCTCAGAGGGCATTACAGGAACACAGACTCCAAGTAGCCCAGTCCCAAGTTTCTGAGGACGCTACCTGTGGATCCCGCCTGGCCCATGAGCACCCCGAGCACTGCACTATCCTGGCCCATACTCCCCCCTACCCCCACCCCACAGCTAGCTCCGTGAGCACCCCCAACAACAGCAAGAGTGAGCTGTGGTAGATGGCTGGTGAGCACCCTCAGTGAACCAGCCAGAATCTGCAAGCCAGAGACAGACCACAACCTTAGGCTCTAGCACCACTCCTGGGAAAGCAAAAAGGAACCCCCCCACCGCCACCACACCCCGCCATCCTGGTGTATTGCAGATCAGAGGGAAGATGTACAAGCTTAAGAATTCTGCCATAAGAGAAAATACAGAACATGTGTATCCACAGGTCTGAAAAAGCCTCAATCCCTACAGGACTGATAGAAGGTATTCATCTATGGATGTCAGGAAAGACAGGAGGAGGGGAGTGCTACTTGGAATGCAAAGACAGTAACTTAAACTTCAAGTAATGGGGGTGGGAGGGATGGCGCGGGACAGGACACCAGCAAAAGATAATAATCCTCCAGTAACCAACCCCAAAGACATGAGTGTCTAGTTTGCCTAATAAAGAATTCAAAATGACAGTTTCAAGATGTTCAGAGAGCTCCAAAAAACAGTCGAGGCAACGACATCAGAATATCAATACATGAAAATGAAAAGCATATGAGCCAGAACCAAAGAACCACAAAAGAATTCTAGAGCTGAAGAATAAAATGAAATAAATGCAATAGAGAGCATGAACATCAGAGTAGATTAAGCAGAAGAAATAAGTACAAGAATGAACCTGTAAAACTGTCCAGTCAGGGGAGAACAAAGAATGAAAAAAGAGAATGAAGAAAGCCTGTGTGGACTGCTGGGTTATACCATCAAGAGAAGTCGTCTAAGATACTGAAGTCCCAGAAGGAGAGGAAAGGACGAAGGGGACCAAGTTTACTTAAAGTAATCATGGCTGAAAACTTCCAAATCTGGAAAGTGATCTGAACATCAAAGTTCATGAAACTCTTAATTTCCCAAATTCAATCCAAAGAGATCTTTGCCAATACACACTGTAATAAAACTGTCAAAATCAAAGACAAAGACTATTAAAAGCTGCAAGAAAAAAGAAGCTTATCACTTTACAAAGGAATTCCCATAATGCTATCAGAGGATTTCTCAGCAGAAATCTTATAAGCCAGAAAAAAGTGGGAGGATGTATTTCAAAGGGCTCAAACAAAAATCTGTCAACCAAAAATACTTTATTCAGCAAAGTTATCCTTCAGAAATGAAGAAAGATGTTCCCTGACAAAGAGAAACAGAGTTCATCACCACTGGACCTGCCTTACAAGAAACGGTGCTATAGGAATCAAAACACTGTAGTACTAGCCTTAAACAAACCCATCAATAAACAGAACTGAGAGTCCAGAAATAAGCCCTTGAACATACAGTCAACTGATACTTGACCAAGGAGCATAAAGTCAGTAGGTAAAGGAGAGTTTATTCAAGTGCATTGGGAAAACTAGATAACTAGAAAGCAAAGAATGAAATGGACTTCTATTACACCACTCACAAAACACAGCTCACAATGGATTCGAGACTTCAAGACCTGCAACTATAAAACATTTGATAGAAAACCTGAAAGGCCAGTCCCTTGACATTGGTCTTGGCAACAATTTTTGGATGGGACACCGAAAACAAGCCAAGAAAGCGGGGCTACATCAAACTAAAAAGCTCTGTACAGCTTTAAAAAAAAATGAAGAGGCACCTATGAAACAAGACAAAGTATTTATAAAATATCAGTTAAGAGGTCAGTATTCAAAATAAAAGGAATTCATACAGCTCAAAAGAAAAAGGTCCATAATCCAACTTATAAAATGGGTAGAGAAGAGAATAGATGTTTTTCCAAAGATGACATCCAGATAGATGGCCAACAGGTACGTGAAAAAGTTACCATTAATCATCAGGGAAATGCAAATCAAAACCACCATGCGAAACTGCCTCACATCCATTAGAATGAAAGGCTATTACCAAAAAGATAAGAAAAGTGTTCTCAAGATGTGGAGAAAGGGGTTTTCCTGTGCACTGGTGAGGGCAGGTAAATTGGTACAGCCATTACAATAAGCAATATTCATGTCCCCCAAATTAAAAATAGGACTATCATAGGATTCAGCACTCCCACTTCCGAGTGTAGATCCCAAAGAAATGAAATCAGGATCCCTAAGAGCGGTTTGTACTCTCCTGTGTTTGCTGCAGCATTATTCACCATGACCAAGATATGGAAACAACCCAAGTGTCCCTCAAGGGAGGACTGGATAAAGACAAAGTGGTCTATACACACAATGGACTAACATTCAGCCCTAAGAAGGAAACTATGCCATTTGCAACATATGGATGGACCTTGGTGGCATAATTTGAAGTGACATATACCGTATCATTTATGTGTGGATCTAAAAAAGTGTGAAACTCAAAAACAGTGGTAGTTACCAGGGCTGGCGGTTGAAAGGAATGGGGAGATGCTGGTCAAAGGGTGCCAGCTTCCAGTTACAAACAAATCCTTTCTGAGGATCCAACATGTGACATGATGACTACAGTTACTACCCTGTTATATATGTGAGCGCTGCTGAGAGAATAGATCTTAAATAGCCTCCGCATACAAAACAATTACGTGAAGTGATGAAGGTACTCGTTTGTCAGTATCTAAGCACCTCAGCTCATTTTGTACACTTTCAACTGTCCTGTTAAATGTTGGCGGTCAATTAGATCTCAAAACTTGGGAAAAGGGAAAAAAAATTTAAGGATGGGGTGAGGGAGATATAAACATGCAGTTGTACACATATAAATATCCATATATACATAGACCTACATCATCCATATTTTATGAGCAATATAGAAAATAGACCTATATGATGTACATATTTTATCTATATATAACATCTAAATCCACAAAAAGTGGATAATACCAGTTGCTTCCAGAGAATGTAAATGCCTGATTGGAGATAAAGGTAGAAGGGAAACCTATTACAATTATTTTAATCTCTCGAATTTTGAGATAGGTCATTACCAAAGAAATTTGTTAGCGTAGTTTAAAGAGGATTTGAGCTGAAGAGACGGAAAGACATTAGCAAAAACAGTGATTCACGCTCCGTTGCACACCTGCAACTAATATTACTTACACTATATGTTAACTAACTGGAATTTAAATAAAAACTTAAAAAAAAAAAACAGAGTAGGGGATAACCCAACACAGCAGCTTCCAGGGTTTTCAGACTTTTCTGCACACAAGCTCCCTTCACTTGGGCCCCGGGTCCTCTGGTCCAGTGCCTGGGGATGCCGCATGGGCTCCACAAGTCAAGATGGGGACAATCCCACCGCCGGTAAGGGGAACAGCAGCCTGGAAGCTGCTCCAGAGGCACCTCTCATTGCCCTTGTCCTGAGTTTTGTCTCCCACGTCAACAGTAAACTCTCCCAGTCAAGACCGTTCCTCACCTCAATGTCTCCATCAATGGTTTGAATCAATTCTTCAGTGCATACAGCACCGCCTGCCTAGACATTTTTGCAGGAGATAAGACAGCCACTTAGAGACAGACCTGCAGCTTTGGAATTAAGCTCTGAAGGCTGCTTCGAATAACTCGCCTGATTCTAAGATATACATTCCTCTAAGACAACAAAGCCCGCCCCCTTCTTCTCGATCTACATATCTGGACCAAATGTACAATCTACATGCTGGACCAAAGAGAACAACAGTCTTTACTCCTCATGACCAAATTTTCAGCAAAACTCGGGCCCATATTCCTGAAACAAATTGCAGAGTCTCATTCTTCTACTCCACGGGGAGATCAAAATGACCATGTTTCCTCCCAATTTCACTCCTCTCCTTTCAAGAAAGCCTGTGGAGATTTTTCAAGGCAAACTAGTTGATAGGTGGGTCCAGAAGATCACCTACAAAGTACAGGGGAAGGTCAAAATCAGTTGTGTAATGATGAAAAGGTAACAGATAATCCAACAAACCAAGAGTTATGATCAACTCTTTGCCAAACTCAAAAATCTTTAAAGCTGACCTCATTCCATCTGCATCACACACACACCTTTCCCTCAACAGCCTGGCACCCACCAGGTGAAAGGATTCTAGGCTGCCCCAAAGCCACCTCTCTGCACTTGACAGCTTTAACCATTAAATTTGGATCGATCATTCCCACCTAGTAGAGAATGTCTATATTTGAACTGCTTGCGGACTTAGGTTTCAGGAATAAACAGAAAATTCCCCAAGGGGGAGTGTTAAAGATAATGGAGATTCCTTGGACTCTCAGTCTCACTACTGTCAAAAACAAGTTTCTGAAGGTCTTGATCCTGTCGGAGTATTAGGAACTGCTAGTTAATCACCTGGACACCTTGTCCATGAACTTGGAGGGAAATGCTGCACGGTGCTAGGTGCACCATCTGCACAGGCTATAAGCAGTCAGTTTGATAGTGATGTTAGAATTTACAGGGAGACTTTCAGGTCTTTACATCCCCACAACACCCCCCTGGGACAGATAATGCTCATTATCTCATTTGATGGGTGAGAAATCCAGAAGTGAAGTAACTTGCCCAGAGTCACTCAACTTGAAAGCAGTAGACGCTCAGCATCCACGCAAAGATTTCTGCACCACAACACGCAGCCTCTCGGGGATAGAGCTTTGGAGCCCTGGGAGCTTACAGGAACACGAATTCAGGAACTATCACAGAGGATGACATTCTAAGTCGGGGATGCTGCCAAGGTCACAGAGCACATCCACGGAGAAGCCTTCCTATGATCTTGCCATTTAACTAGAGTAACCACTTCGACTGGAACACCAAATTCAGGGACCGAGAAAGCTTTATGGCCCCATTATCATCTTCAGAGTCTGCTTTCAGACTCTGAAAGGACAACTAGGTCTCGTATTGTGGCATCTATGCAAATCCAGGAGAAAGAATCCGATGAGGCTGGGACTGTAACATTGGCAAGAGACACACGGAGGCCAGCGAAGCATCTGCACTGACTTCCCCACCCCCACTAAGAAGGGTTTTGACCCAATTTCCATGTGTTCCAATCTAAATCATACCCCAAAGGTTGAGCTTGAAATGGAGTTCCAGAAGGCCAGCATGGGCACATGAGGGCAGTGCAGTTCCAGGTACAACCAAAGTAGGTAGGGCCCAAAACAGAGCCTCAGACATCAGAGTTCAAATCCCAACCTTGCCTCTTAGTGACTCTTTGGAAAAGTAGTATCCTCATTTCAATTCTAATGTCAATAAGAAGGCAACTTCTTACCTTGAATTATAGCAAATATCAAAGGAGCTAAAGGCCTCAGACCCCAGTACAGTGCCTGGCACATAGGAGATATTCGGTATTTTACTATTAGCTCCATTAACCGTCTAACTAACCAACTCCACCATGATCTCTCTATCTTCAATTGCCAAAATAGTCAGAGCCCCCATCAGAAGCGTTCATATTACAGTGACTGGTGTCAACAGCTTATCTGCCCAAATACATAAAACCCTTTGGGAGGAAGGCTAATTCTTACTTTTATGTTTCCCACAGCTTCTTGTTAGATGCTGCTGACCATAATAAAGGCTCCAATATTTCTGAATGAGCTAATTCAAAGTAACAGTTTTCAAGCAATTATAAAACACAGTGGCCACAAGCCCAGTTCATCAGTCAAAAGCTTTTGCACATATACACACCACTGATAATGGAGGATTCTCAGTCCCATCTCCCATAAGGGAAAATCCACGCTGCTGTTCTCAAATGTTCTTTCAGCGCCTGCTGAATGACAGAACTGTGCAAGGCACCAGGGTCCCCAAGATAACTAAGACAGAGACCCCACCTTTGGAGCAGCCCAGCATAATGGAATGACCTCAACTAATAAGGCCTTGTTCTGTCTACCCATCTCCATCAGAGCCTCCACTAACTCAGCTAGAAATGAAGTTGAATAGAAGTCACCTCCAGAGACATGAAAAACGAATGCACATTTCTAAACACGACTTAGGAATATGTAACTATTAAAAACAAGGTTTTCCATAATGAAGCTGAAGGACTGTCCCTTCAAACCGCACAACAAAGAGATCGGAATCATCGGGATTCCTGCCATCTTTCCCACCCAGGAAACAAAGTGATCATGGCAAGGAGCTGTGGGTGAAAAGGAACATGTGAAATATACTCACAAGGAGAGATGGGGGTGCGGGGTGGGGGCACCCAGCATGAGCCACACAGAAACACAGCCTGCAGCAGTGGGCAGTTTGGGAAAGAGGAAATTAAAGAATGGCCCATGAACAGAGTGCTATACTACTCTGGTTCCATTTAAAAAGGGGAACCGGTGCCTGGATGGCTCAGTTGGTTAAGCGACTGCCTTCGGCTCGGGTCATGATCCCAGGGTCCTGGGATCGAGCCCTGCATCGGGCTCACCTGCTCAGCGGGGAACCTGCTTCTCCCTCTCCCTCTGCTGCTCTGCCTGCTTGTGCTCTTCCTTTGTCAAATAAACAAATACAATCTTTTTTTAAAAGTCTAAAAAAAAATTTTTAAAGAGAATTTTAAAAAATAAATAAAAAGGGGGAAAAAAGGCCCAGCCCATCCTCAGACCCTGGTGGAATCCCATAACAGACCACACTGAATTACTAGTTTTTTGGTGACTCCCAGGTCTAAGAAAATACAGTGGAATTACATTCACTAGCCTCTATTTGAGAGATCCTCCAAAAATCATTTATGAAGCACTTTGGTGCTTACACAATTAAACCATCAGCTATCTGCAAAAAGAACCTATTCCTCTGAGTCACCAGGAAGCAGAACCAAAATTTCCCTATATTTGATATGTTTGATAAATTGGGTATCAGTGCCCAGCCATCCTCCCTTGGAGATGAACACTCATGGGCCTGGGAGGTCCATTCTGAGCAGTAAGAACCAGGGTCTCCTGGGAAGGGGGCCTTAGGCCACTATCCCCATGACACAAGGGCCATGCAAGTTGGACCCACAGTTCTCACCTTCAATAGGTACCACCCATTTCCATTTTCCCAGGGCTCTGTTCTCCACCAATAAACAAGCTAATGCAAGCTAATAAATTCCTAGTAACCCTGCCCAAGCAGCTGGTCTAGAATAATGTGCAAACATTCAGCTGACCTGAGGAATGTCAGCAGCACTTGGGCGGGCCAGAGTACAGGAGGTATTTAGATCCAGGGGCCGTTAGGAAACCCATTCTCAGAATCCCGGTGCTCCTGCCATCTCCTTACTCCCAGGGGCAGTGCTAGTCTCAAGGGTACACAGCACACAGAGGGATCACCGCTGTAGCCCGCACTCTTCCCTCACTTTGCACAGTGTGCAGCAGGGGACATACCACACTAGAGGAGGTGGCTCAATTGCAACCAGCGTGGGGGAAAAAACCAATCCCTTGGTCTGAGCCTTAGCAGGGCAGAGGCTCCTGCCCTAGGTTCCCCCACAGTGCTCGGTGAACACCAAAATACAGGATTTCCAACGTTCCTTTTGTTCTAATGACTAAGAAATTCTAAATAGAATTGGACGCAAACCTCGGCTTTCACGTTACTGGCATTTTCAGCACTGGTCTCCTTCCTGGTCCTGATCTGGGAACAACCAAGACACAGGCTGTCCGTGCAGACGTAGGTGAGGGACGGAAGCGCCTCTGAGAACAGTGGTGCCAGCATTTTCTGTCCACAGGCACCATCAGTAACAGGGGCCTCAGATTTAATTGCAGAACCACGCCAGTCCCATCCACGCAAGCATCCTCACTCCGTTTCCTAAGACGCAGCCAGCAGCTTCAGGCAAGTGAGAGGCTCCGCATAAGGCCCACTGCTCCCCACATCCACCACTCACCCCCACCTTGACTTGACCCATTGTCATCACAGCTCCTTCAACTGGTTGCATCAGTGTATCATATAAACAAGTTTAATACATTAAACACCATAGTCGATCAGCACGAATTCTTCAGCTTCTCCATTAGAAAAGCAAACTCAGCAAGTTCCATTTATTAAAGTTCGAACCACCCTTTGGGCAGGGGGAACCTAAAAAACTAATCAGCTTGACTAGTAAAGAGGCACCAACATTCATTGGATGCATAATTTCACACTTCTATCGTTTGCTATGTGTGACATTTAGGTCATTCTTTAAATCTCACTATAATTGGAAGAGATCCAACAATTTCATGTTCGGGTCTAGACAGAGGATTTAAGATGACTCATGCTGCTTGCCCTGGACTATCTTTGTTAGTGTCCATTTTGGGAAAAATCAGCACTGCTGGCTTGCTATCGCACCATACCCAAGAAAAACACCACATGTGATCTCTTTCAAATTAAAAGACAGCAACTCTCCCCAAACACGGGGCAAAGTGGGTGAATAGAGAAGAAAACCAAAGGGATGCCTCTGTGCACAGGAATTTCTGACTGGCTGGAGATAGAAGTTTCCAGTTATTGGGGCTGTTGAGCAACATGGAGGGAAATTTTCCCAAACGGGGCTGATGGTTCCACAGAAGACCGGGAGTTGTGGGATGTCTATTCACATGCCTACTGTAGGATGGAAATCCTCCAAGCCCACAAAAAATTATTCAGTCCTTCATCTCCTGCATTTATGACCAAAGTGGCAAGCAGCCTTCAAAGGAACGGCAACCATTTCTTACCATTCAGCAGAGAAGTAGGAAGAGGATCTAATGAACTCAAGAGTCATGAAGGGGAAGGGGGTGGTGCTAGGAGGTAAGGCTAACTGTCCGGTGCAGGGCACACAGTCCACTTGACACACTCACTTCGGAGGACAGTCCCAAGCTCAAGGGTCCTCAGGTTCAGGAAGTCACTAGCAGAACCCACTGCAAGCTGGGATCCTCGCTGCTAGGTTCCTACCAGTGAGAACACACAGTAAGATCAGCCAAAGGAAGAGACCTGGGCAGAGTTCAGAGAAATACTAGCCGCGCCACATTCCTGGTATCAGTGTGTGACAAGACATCCTGGATAGTCACCAGGGAAGCTCATCCAAGCCTCAGCTTTCAGGGTTTTTATTGGGGCTCATTAAGTATGATGGACTTCTCTGAAGTTGGTTTCTGCCCCTAGTACCTGATACTTGGTCTTTGACCCTGGTTCTGGACACAAAGCTCCAAAACTCAGATTCCACAGCAGTGTCTTGACACAGATCCTTAATACAATTTTTTTTTTTTAAACTAATGAGGGGATTCTTGATGGGATGCTGGATGGGAGCTGGTGGATGAAACGACCAAGCCATGATTAGAAGCTTGGAACTTTCGCCCCATCTTCCGTTCTGCGTCTGGGGTTGGGGGAAGGAATGGAATTACACCTACATGATGAAGCCTCCATAAAAACCCATAAAGCACAGGGTTCGAAGAGTGTCCAGGTTGATGAACACATTCAAGTGCTGAAGGGTGATGCAGCCCAACGGTGAGGACAGAAGCCCCTGTGCTCTGGAACCCCCCAGACTGTACTCTATGTCTCTATCTAGCTGTTGGTCTGTACCCTTTATTATATCCTAACAAAACAGTGAATGTTCCCCTAAGGTCAATGATACCTTCTAACAAATTATCAAACCCAAAGAAGGGGTCATGGAAACCCCAACTGATAACTAGTCAAAAGTTTAGAAGACAACCTGAGACCTGTGATTTGAGTCTGAAATGGGGGCAGTCTGGGGGGACTGAGCCCTTACTTGTGGGGTCTGAGACTAACTCCAGGTAGATGGTACCAGAATTGCATCACAGGACATCAAACTGGTATCTGAAAACCGGTTAGTATGAGAGGAAAAAACCTACGTGTCTGTTGTCAGAAGTGTTGAGTGTACTAGTAGGAGAGGAAAGGAAACTTTGACAACTGCAGACCAGGCTGGTCCTTATCTCCTTCCCAGGCACGGCCCGCACCCCCACATTACAACGGTTACCTCTCTAGCAGCGTCCACTCCATCCCGCAGTGTGGCCAGCTCCTACCCTAAACCACACTGTTAGCCTGTGATGAGACTAGACCTTTCCATGGGCAAGTGGACTTTTTTTTTTTAAATACACAGGAGGTGAAGGATGACACCAAGCATCATTACATAGGATCTGCTGGCCCATTAACACAGAGCCAAGGTCAGCCAGCCTCCCAGAGCTACAGCCAGCCCATTCCCCTCTACGGCATCTCTTTAAAGATTATAAAAAGGCAATGACAAGGGGTTGGAAGTCTAAAGAAAAAGATAAAGTCCACATACAATTTCTTCTTTAAATAGAGGATAACTTCTCTGTAGGAAATCTGTGTTTCCAGGACCCATGGGACTTCATTTGCTCCAATTCCACCAAATAATTCCCAGCTAATCCCTTCTGGGTTCAGGCTCCTACTCCTGCAACAGTCCAGATGACCACAGTGGGGTGGTGGGGGGAAGCTTGGCAAAATCTGTGCCATCTGAAAGGTCACAAATGACTTCCATTCATATCTCCTTGGCCAAACCAAACCTTCTGGTCATGGCCAAGTTCAGCAATGCTACAGGTGGCCAGAGGATGAGGACCAGCAGACACTGGTGAGCAGTCAGACCCCTGCCACACCCATGTCCCCCAAAACAACAGAGCAGTCTCTTCATGTGCCTGATGGGAGATGAAAGGCTTCTAATGAGGGATTTAGGGGTTTGTGCTTAGTCCCCAAAACTAAGGTACAACGTAGGAAAGCTACAGAATAAAGGCTTTCAGTTTTACACATCTGCCATGCTTGGCAGTGAGCACCAAAGCCCCACGCCCCCAAAAGACCTTTCCAACCTAACAGCCACAGCTGGACCAAGAGCTTAAAGGGTAATCTGGGTTTAACAGGCAAAGATGAGGGGCACTTAGGTTCACCTTCACCTGCAATACCAAGTATATAGATTTCCCACATCCAATCACAGCATCCCTTCTAGCTATAAGAAAACACAGTGGAGATGAGTGTTATTAAGACAAGATAGGTGGGCACCTGGGTGGCTCAGTTGGTTAAGCATCTACCTTTGGCTCAGGTCATGATCCCAGGGTCCAGAGATTGAGCACCGCATCAGGCTCCCTGCTTGGAGGGAAGCCTGCTTCTTCCTCCACCACTCCTCCTGCTTGTGTTCCCTCTCTCCCTGTCTCTATCAAATAAATAAAATCTTTAAAAAAAAAAAAAAAAAAAAAAAGACAGCATAGGAAAACTTTCTCAAGAATGAAAGAGTCATGGACACTCCTGAGAAATTACCAACTCAGTTCAGTAGGAGCTCAATGAAAACCCCATCAGTTCTTCAGACTTCTGTCCAGCCCACGGGAATTTGGAAATTGCATTACTGTTTTAACTTAAATGGAGCATTTAACATTTATATTAAGTTTCATCTTGCCTGTTCCGATTCATCAAGGTAACAGCATCTAGCCCTGAGCGCTACCCATTAAGGTTATTGACAAACTAGCAAGTACTCACAGGAGGAAAAGAATAATAAAGGGACTGTTAAATGAGCAATAGCACTGGGACACAGACATGGCTATTTAGCTTAGAGGCCCTGGGAAAGTTGTGTTAACATCTGAAGGGCTGTCCTGTAGAATACAATAGGTTTTTCTCAACACTGGAGGGCAGAAGCAGAGTCAGTGGGTTGAATTCTGGAGAAAACCCTCCATTATTGAGAGCAGAAACACCTTGTAACAACGGGGGTGTTCCTTGGGCTTAGAAACGAAGGCCTTCTGCCATTGGGAGGGGTCAGTCAGTACCCGGCTAACATCAGGGGAGTGAAGCCATTGACCTCTATAGGTCTAAAGAGTCTAGGTGATTACACTGATATTTATCTGGACACATGAAAGTTGGGAATAAGAATTAAAAAGTTGTAGAATATTAGCACAAGATCCAGAAAGCTTTTGAAAGCCGTCTTAGAGGGGAAGATCCTCTTCTGATGGGCACCAGGGGAACGACACAATGCAAAGTCAGAGCCCAGCGTGCCAGGAAGAGAACCTGCTTCCCATGCAGCCAGCTTCATCCGTCTGGTCTACCTAGTACACTCTGCCCTTTCACTGCTCTCATAAAGGTCCTGCTTTGGGCTGAGCACACAGTAGGTGCTCAACCCTACAGTCAGATGGTATCACCTTCTCTTCTAGTCTTTGGGGTTTACAGTGAGGAAGCAGACAAAGGGGCCTAGCTGTCATGAAAACTCAGACCCTTGTAACAGATGTTTTTCATTCTCCCATCCAGAAACCGGACTTAAGTGGAAAATAGAAGCTTCCAGAAGATGCTCTCCATGAACTATATACATGGAGGATAGTAGCAAATAAACCCAGAAATGGCCCTCAAAAGACCCGAGAGAAAGATAAATTTATTCTTTGGGGAGACAAAGCACTGTTTAGGAGCACTGCTGGTATTCCAACCAAATGAAGATACCAGCATGGGTCTACAGAGAAGACATGGGTTATAAATTCTTGAAGCTCCCCGTCTCACGGAGGACAGCGTGTAACAGATGCACATGGCTCATCTCAACCCCACCCACCCACCCTCTCCTCCCTGCTATGCATATGTCCAGGCTGTCTGAGTCCGAGCCCCAGGAAGAATTTCTCGCAGGACTCCTACACTTCCTTAAACCCCTCAGTGTGTCAGGGACACATTCAAGTTCAATTCAGAACTTTCCATTAATCTGCTAGGTACCCTGGAACAGGGGACTCCAAGAGAGACAGCAGTAAAACACCTCCTGTCAGGACAGCGCACAGATTTTTCGGGTCTTTCTCAGCAAAAGGAAGCTGAAGCTACTGCCCGGACGTTGAAATTAGAATTCCTACAAAGTGACCTACTTCCAGGTGTCTTTAAAAGTTCTAAGAGCAGCAATCCCCTCAGGATCACCCCAAAAAAGGTGAAGTATTTAAATAAAAAATGCTGATGGAAAATACTTTAAAAATGTTTCATTCACCATAAATTATTTTCCATTAGTTTAAAAAATATATATTTCCAACAACAAAATCTTTGAAAAGATTATCCAACCAGCATAACTCAAAGTCCTATGAGGTTAGAATTCAACTTAACTCCAGTAGCCCAGAAAAGATTTCTACAAACAAGGAAAAAAAGTCATCTGAAGGAGACGGTATTGTTTTCCATTAAGTTGGTGTTTTAGGAACTCAAAAGCCCTAACTAAATTTGCAGACTTGTTACACCAACGGCCTTCACTGGTGCCTGTGACATTGATGGAAGAAAACATTTACCAAAAAGTGATACACTTCAAAGCACTTTCTATTTTCATTTTTTAACTTTTTGTTTTGTAAATTAAAGGGGCAGCCTTTCCCAATACACAAATTACCACACCATTTCCCTAGACGGTAGAAAAGGTGGCTAAGATAGCAGCTCAGTTTAATTATGATTTGAGGGTGAATCCTAGAGCATGAGGTCTTTTTTAAAATTTCTTTTTCAGTGTCCCAAAATTCATTGTTTATGCACCACACCCAGTGTTCCATACAATACGTGCCCTCCATAATACCCACCATCAGGCTCTCCCTACTCCCACACCCCTGCCCTCCAAAAGCCTGTTTGTTTCTCCCAGTCCAGTTTCTCATGGTCCATCTCCCCCTCCAATTTCCCCCAACTCCCTTCTCCTCTCCATGTCCTCCATGTTATTTGTTACGCTCCACAAGTAAGTGAAACCATATGATAATTGACTCTCTGCTTGACTTATTTCACTCAGCATAATCTGTTCCAGTCCCATCCATGTTGATACTAAAGTTGGGTATTCATCCTTTCTGATGGGGGCATAATACTCCATTGTGTACATGGACCATATCTTCTTTATCCATTCGTCTGTTGAAGGGCATCTTGATTCTTTCCATAGTTTGGTGACTCTGGCCATTGCTGCTATGAACATTGGGGTACACATGGCCCTTCTTTTCACTACATCTGTATCTTTGGGGTAAATACCCAATTGTGCAATTGCAGGGTCATAGGGAAGCTCTATTTTTAATTTCTTAAGGAAACTCCACACTGTTTTCCAAAGTGGCTACACCAAATGAAGTCTCTTTTCAATAGACCTTCATGTTTTATCTTCAATCTAACCCCTCACAGGTACTTGGGCCAGGTATCATGAAATATTTCTGGCATAGTCCAGGCTCCTCCTTTTGCAGATGGGAACAAAAGCCCAGAGAGATGAAGTCATCTATACAAGGTCGCACAGCCAGTGAATGGTACAGACTTACCCAGCCAGGTAGGAGGACCTTGAAAACCCTCTCCTCACAAGGGATACCTGTGGCTAGAGGCAGGCCAACCTGGAGCCTGTTCTCAAAGGACCTTACTGCGTCTGGAGTCCTGCTGCACCAGCCAGCTTCGGTTGAGCACAGCCAGGAGACCAGGCTTGCCTGTTCAACCTCAGTGAAGAGATACATACCACGAGACTAGCAGCAGGTAAGAAGGAACCAGGGAGCAGAAGGCTATACTCTCTACCCCGTGTCCATTTAAGTTCAGTAAAGATGCACAGACACCAGATAACCTAACCCTTACCATTTTGAATAATGATTTTTAAATTCTGTACTTTAATCAAGAGCTGTTAAATATGCATTCAGTCCCAACACTATATCTGTATTTTTATAGGATCTCTTTAGGTGTTTTTCTACATGAATCATTTATGTTTATCATTGAAGGGGATGTTCTAGAAGCCAAATGCATCTGGGTAAAAGTGAGATGCATATGTATTTAGGCTTATTGAAACACACAAACCTGCTAGAAGGATATAGGATAAAATGTTTTCTGCTGCTGCCCCTGGGGAGGTAGGAGGAAGGAAAGGGAAGGGGCAGACTTGACTTCACACAATTCTGTACATTTGCATTTAAACAAGAGCATGTTTTACTTGCCCTCCATTCCCTGCACAACTTCTCTGCTCCTGGTGCCTTAAGCGTCATCATTTCAGAGGCTTCCATCGGGGGCCGCCATCTTGTTTCCTATATACCCAAAGAACTGACAGCTTACAGTTTTCATTTCTACCTGATCCCCAATGAACTTCTACATCCCCATTTCCAACCTGGAATGCCTTTTTGGGTTCCAGAACTCTATGTCCAAAAATTCATAGGCCAACACTACCAGCTGTTCCACAGACTTTTTTTTCTGAACCCAACTTGCCCCTAACGGAACTCACCATCCTTCCTTCTTCCTCACCCAGGGTTCTTCTCTCCTTCAAAGCATCCACGTCATCCTCCATCCTTTCCCTTCACTAGCCACACATGGGGAGACTGTAGGTATTCCCAGAAGCTCTCAAAGCAGGTCTCTCCTCTACTGGGCACGATAGTGCTCTCCCGATTCACCTGCATCACTCTAGTCACCTCCTGATTAGCACTCCTGCTTCTGGTACTTCCCACCTTCAATCCACCATGCAACACATGCATAGATTCAATACACAAAGCTGATAAAATTCATGCAGTCTTCGCTGAGCAAAGAGTGTTGGCCAGACACCATTCTAGGCCCTGAGGATACCAGCTGTCAGGCCAACATGGTCCCCATGCTCACAGACATTTCATTCCATTCTAGTGATGAAGTTGCAGTTAAGAACCAGTTAGGACTCCCCAGTGCTTCAGGTAAAATCCAAACATTGCAGGTAGCACACAAGGCCTCTCCTGAACCCAGCCCCAACAACTGTCACCACCCCTCCCCCAACCTGCTACCACCCTTACTATTTGTTGCTCCCCACCCCCCAAGACTCCAGACATTTTGGCACACTTCTGGTTTCCTGAACACACAGTGCTTTCTCCCACTTCTGCATATGTTCCCACCGCCCAGCATGCACTTCCCTTCTCTACATCTCTAAGTGGCACCTCCTCCAGGAAGCCTTGCCTGACCTGATTTACCGGAGTCCCTGCATAAGCCTCTGTCACAACACTTCACACAGTCCTGTATTTGTGGACTGAATAGCAGAAACTTCTTTGTAAGAAGGCCCTACTCTCTCAACTCTACAATGCCTGGCACACTGATAAATATGAAATATTAAGAGATCTGCTAAGAATCTCAGTAACTATGTTTCCAAATCCTAGGATCCCACAAGGATGACGAAAGGCAGGAATGGTTACCAGCATTGACAAATAGGACAAGTCAGGCACAGCCACGTAACCAAAGGTGAAACTACATGGACACTTCTACACCGACGGTCCCCTGCACCTTCCTTCAGGTGTTCTCCAATATACCGCACACACACGGCATAGTGACGGTCCCTAGCATGCTCACAGCCATTAGCCAACACACCCATCAGATTTTTCATTTTTCAAGTCCAGGTTTCAAGAGCGTGCCCTGCAGCCCAGGATACAGGATGCCTACTTGGATGCCATCTCTTAGAACAAGCTCCTGGTCCTCCCTGAGTGTGGTTCAGAGACCTTAGCTCTCTTCTGACTTCAGGGTTAAGTTTTGCTTTTGTCTTATTCTTTCTAGTCTCCTCACCTTCCTCCCAACCCACCATACTCCTAGCTCGCAGTGAAAAACACTCCGAAAAATAAGTGTGCCAGTTTCCTAGTTCGGGGTTAGCATGCCAGCCTCCTCCTCCAGTGACAAAGAATTTCCATCCTACTCTGAACCACCAGGAATTGTTCCTAGGACCGGTGGGCTGGGCAGGCTCTTCCCCAGCTTCATGACCATCTTGGAGAGGATACATCACCTTGGGGACCTCAGCGCCCCTCAGGAAGGGTCAAAACTCCAAGGATCACAATTCTAAGAACAGGATCTTCAAATTCTATTATCCAGCCCTCCTGGAATCTAGTGCATTCTGAAGTCAGATCTAGTTTTAAACACAGGCTGCATGCTTGAGTGACCTCTGTGCTGCTGTTCCACGTGCAGATCACACTCTGAACACCTCCTGGATCTACTCTTTAAGTGTTTTAGTGTGTGGCTTTTCCTTTTTGCATGATGTGACTTAAGACTATTAGTTTTCCTTTTTGTACAGTGTGTTTGTTGATTTAGTTATCTTTCACTGTCGCAACTGTATATGAAGTCTGTGAAAAGATTTTCACTATCATAAATAAATGAATACAGGCTCCCCCTCATTTGTAAAAGTGAGAAAAACTCCAGGACATTGTCATGTGAGTTAAGTAGGACCATGCAGAAAAGACACTTGGGTCTAGTAAAATTCTAATACACACTAGCTTTTCTTCTACAACCTTGATTTGTTTAAAAAGCCGGGACACAGCTAGGATTGGATTGTATCAGAAAATCATTCGGGGCCGCTGGAGTACATGCTTTTATTTTCAAGTGACAACATGGGGGGGGTAGGGGATCAGCCCTCTGACGTGTCACTCGGTGGCATGATGACTTGTCCGGTTTCTCCAGGGGAAAGGTCCACCCTGAGATCCTGCCTCCTGAGTTCCAGCTTTCTCACTCTACCATTCAGTTCCAGGGGTGCAGAAGTCCAGCAACCCAGAGAGCTGCGTCCCCGGGGAACACCCACCCAGCTCAGAGCCTCCCTTGCCTCTCTTCTCAGATAGCTGGGGACCTAGCCAGAGCAGTAACTGGAACAAAGAACTATGCAAACAGAGTGCAGAGTCATCACAAAGAGGAAATCCTCTCCAGACCACAGTTCCTCAGCTCAAGACCAATGCGTTATACAGCAGCTCAACTTCCAGGACTTCATGGAAAGCAGAGTCTGCCCATCCCGCATCCAATTGATCCCCAGTGTTTCCTGCTGAGGTGGCAGGCAGGTAATGAAAGCCACCAGCCTAATCCTACAGCCTAAGCAGCTTCAGGGTTTCAGAGCCTTCCCTGGGTGTTTAGGGGCTTAACCCACAGGCAGGGCACTTCCTGGTGGGATGTGAGTAGAGCCTTCAGGGGTGAGGAGTTTGGGTTAAGGCACTGAAGGCATGCCTCCTATAGTAAGACCGATGAAAGAGGACCAATGTATCCTAGCAAGGGAAGTACCACAGCTTTCAATAGGATTCTAAGCACAACTTCCTGGTAATTTTTATTCCAGAATTTACTAAAGCACTAAGCAGTGGGATCTTTAAAACCTACTCCATTATCCTGATCACATACAAGATCGACCACGGGTATTGACATCTCAACCTTCTCCAGGGAAGAACTAGAATAGGAGCAGGTATCAGTTCACAAAACCACCCTCAAGCCTAAATGACCAAGGAAACCTGCCTAAGAGGTTTTAGAATTTATATGTTAAAACTCAGAAATGCTAATATAATCATTTCCTTGGTTCTGACACTGGGGTTCTTAAAACCTACATAGAGTGGTGGGACAAGACTATCGAATATTATTTGATGTTCATCAAAAGAAAAATGTGTTCTAAAAAACTAAAGTAGTATTATACCAAAAAATAACTCATAGCCCTTGTTCACACCTTTGTGAATTCTGGATTCTATCCTTGGACAAGCAGCAGCCAAACTTTTCCCTATGAAAAATGCAGAAAACCAAACTTGAGTCACTGCTAGTGGCATACTCATGCAGAGTTAAAGTGGCTGTCCCCAGACACCCACGTGGCTCAGTGGGTTAAGCCTCTGCCTTCGGCTTAGGTCCTTGGTTCCAAGGTCCTGGGATGGAGTCCTGCATCAGTGAGCCTGCTTCTCCCTCTCCCTCTGCCTGCTACTCCCCCGCTTGTGCTCTGTCAAATAAATAAAATCTTTAAAAAAATAATAATAATAAAGTGGTTGTCCCACTGTTGTGGCTATAATTTGTTTTCAGTTAGGTCTTTTACAAGAATACTCATGTCCTAGGACATAAATTCATCACCCAAGTCAGAGGTCAGCTTACCCAGTAGGATGGCACAGCACATTTGCACTTTCTACACTCCAGGTACAGTGAGAATTAGGGTCCTGGTCAACAGCTAGGAGACTAACAGGAGGTCTTGTGTAAGGTACAACACAGGGCTCCAAAATCGCGACTCCCGGGCTACAGGAGGGGCCTGTGAAGGAGGACAGAGCCCATCTTAGCAGTAACACAGGGCTTAGCACCTAAGGCACACCTATCAGGAGGTGTATATCCTGGCAACTTAGGAGCAAAGCAGCAGGAGAACTGGAAGAAAGATTTCATTTTTCCTGTAAAAATAAGAACAGGGTAGCCCATGACTGGGACTTGAGTAAAACTGGTGTCCAAAACCACAATGGCCTTAACCTCCGGGGCCTCAGAAGACATCTCCTGGACCACCTGCAGTTGTCAGCCGTTGTCAGGATGCATGAGATCAGCTAGCACAGCAGGAGGTCAAGGAGGCCCAGGACCCCGTGCGGACACACACAGGAGCAGGGTCCTGCAAGCACAGAGGAGGCTTCCCAGTCATGGCCGGGCCTCGATGGGTGTGTGGTCATCTCACAGAGGGCCTTCCCCACTCTGCACTTGTATATAGACCCTCTGTGCCTCGAGAAAGTGAAAGTGGCTACCTCCGACAAAGGGAAAAGAATGAGAAAGGTGGGATAAAGGAATGGCGACTTTCGCTGCTAATCTAGAGATCAATACTCCTAGCAATCCTGTGAATTTGAAGCTTACCAAAGTAGTCAACCAGAAGAAACATCTGACAATCCAGTCCACGCAACACAGAAGTCTCAAGAGTCTCCTCTATCGTACACTAAGCTGGGCTCTTTTCATCCTAAAAAGCCCAATGGTCGGTGGCCCACCACCATGCCACCTTTGGTCAGTAAAAGCGATAGAAGCCCAAGAGCACATCGGGGAGGGGCAGGTAGGGCTTCCTGGGTGAAGTCGGAAGAGCTGGGGCCAACAGCCCTCAGTCTTCTTAGTCCCTGAAGTTTCTGGCCCACAGCAGCCTCTGGAGTTCTTGTTTGTTACCTATCATCTGGAAGCACCATGAGGAGGCTTCTTCGCACAGGATTAGCAAGTAGAAATACAGATGAGTCACTGGCTTGTTCAACAAGCACCGATCACTGCGACCCGCCACACGGAGGCAGGAGTGATTAGACTTAGTCGTCAGGAAGCCTTTGCACAAGCGCCATCAAGGCCCTGGGGTGAATGGCCAGGGGAGGGTGCTGAAGCCGCCTTCTCCTAAATCCCCTTACAATCAGGTAGATTCTCAAGTGTCCAAGGCAGTTCTACTGGAGCCCTGCCTGGCGGCGGCTGCTACACCACAGAGGCAGGCTTACAAGCCTTGCGCTCCCACCTGCCTTCCAGGTACTTGCGTGTAACAGAATAAAAAGGGAGCAGAGCGGATTAAAAAAGGTCCGCTGTAGAGCACAGACTTTAATCCCAATTGCAACCCTTTTAAGTGGCTTTAACTCTCAGACTACCCCCCCCCAAAATATAAGTTAAACTTGTTTTCTGAATTTATAGATCCACATGGGTAAGGTTTCCTGCACAAGAGAAGCTGCAGAAACAGCAGCTGTAATCAGTCCAGGCAGGAAGCAATCACGTGGCACAGGCGACACCCCATTTCAGGTAGGTACAGGGAACTATGACTCATTTTTCTCCATTAGAGTATGTCTTTAAAAGAGTTCATTGATAAAGCTTCACTTGAACCAGTCATCTTACCACCATCTTTAGAAAAAGATAGTTTTTAAGACTCACATTAGGGTAACATTGCAAAAACTTACAATGCTTATCATCAACTAGCTACACATCTCGGCAATCCCTGAGTGGAAGATTTCATCTCATCCCCGATGTTTTGAGTTAAAAAATCCTCCTCACGTCCGTACACCCATCCCTGCAAATCACCTTCACGCAGTTAGTCTACATGCTGATGAAAGAGCCTCCCAACTCCCCAGTCCGTCAGAGAAGTCAGTAAGGCGCTTCGCCCAGCGCTCCCCACCAGCACACGGGGAGTTCTACCACAACAAATGTAAAAAGAAGAATAAGCAAAGTGTGCTTACCTAACACTTGGGAACTGTTGTTTTGTTTTGCTTTTTTCTCATCAGGAAAGTTGATCCTCTGAGTCGCTTTTGAGAACAGGAATTTCTGGGTATTAAAAAGCTCAATAAACACTAAAAACTAGGGACGCCTGGGTGGCTCAGTGGGTTAAAGCCTCTGCCTTCAGCTCAGGTCATGATCTCACAGTCCTGGGATCAAGCCCCACACTGGGCTCTGCTCAGCAGGGAGCCTGCTTTCTTTCCTCTCTCTGCCTGCCTCTCTGCCTACTTGTGATCTCTGTCTCTGTCAAATAAATAAATAAAATCTTTAAAAAAAAAAAAACCACTACAAACTAAGATATAAAAATACATTATAAAAATAAAGAAGATCAGGGTGCCTGCATGGCTTAGCCCATTAAGCATCTGCCTTCAGCTCAGGTCATGATCTCCGAGTCCTAAGATCAAGCCCCATGATGGACTCCGTGAGCATACTTGCTCACACCCTCACACTCCCTCAAATGAAGAAAATCTTTAAAAAAAAAAAAAAATACAGAAGATCAGCATCAAAGAGGCCTTTCAACGTCAGTTTAAGGTCTTTCGAAACATTAACGTCCTTTAATGCTAGTAGGTCAAAGACGTGAGCTAGAATCTCTTGTTCCAGTTCTAGGATCTTAAGGAGAAAAATGGCACTCACTCTGGTCATGTGCAAGGAGGTCCCAGTGAGAGCTCCCGCCTTCTCTGGGGCCACTAACTCTAAGAGCCTTCTGATGGTTCCAGGTGAAAGTCAAATCTCAACCAGGACCCAACTAACCAGAACCAGTGCAGTGGCCTTCATGAAATATGGATTAAAATATATTCCTACTTAAAATCAGCTTCTAGGGGACTAACATCAGTACTCATTCAATAATCTCCTATTCCTTCCCCCGGCCCCCCGCTGCCGCTTTTTGTAGACGTCTAGAGTTTTACATTTACAGCAAAAAATTGAGCAGAAAGTAGAGTTCCCATATGCCCCCACCCCATGTCTCCCCCCGCCGATTACCATCCCTCTCCAGAGGAGTACATGTGTTATAACCCATGTCCCCCGACATGTTACTCCAAGTCCACAATTGACATTAGGGTTCATTCTCGCTGTTGTGCAGTTCAGATTCTGAGAAGTAGGAGAGCACTTTCTCCCATCACTGTATTCGCATACACAATGGTTTCACGACCTTAAAATCCATCCCCTAACCCTCGCAGCCAATGCTCTTTGTACTCCCTCCATAGTTTTGTCTTTTCCAGAATATCATGAAGTTGGAATCACAAAATACAGAGGTTTTTCAGATTAGGTTCTTCCACTTAGAAATACACACTTAAGGTTCTTGCTGGTCCTGGCATGGACTGGTAGCTCATTTCTAAGCCCTGGATATTATTCCACTGGGTGGATGCACTACAGTTTGTATCCATTCACCCACAGAAGGACATTTTGGTTGCTCCCAAGTTTGGGCCATTAAGAAATAAACCAGAGGACGTCCACCCTAGCGAGCAGGTTTACGTAGGTTCTCACTGCCTTTGGGCAAATACCAAGGAGCACAACTGATGGCGAAAGTATATTGCATTTTATTTAAAAACAAACAAACAACAACAACAAAAAAAAAAAAAAAAACCAGCCCACATGGCCAAACACCTGTCATCTACAGAAGTAGTATGGTAAATTTTGCTGTTTCGTGATGCAAAGACCCACAGGCACTAAGTCCTGTCTTTAGCTCTACTTATCTAGGTATAGAAGTCGTAGCAAATGTATTATTCTAGGAATCTCACCATCATAGCTCAGCACATGGCATTCCCACTTTCATATGGAGCCTAAAGCTACGAGCAAACTGGCACACCCCTCCCGTCACCTCCCCAGCACACCTCCACGTTCTAGCACTTCCACTGAAGTCCACAACACCTAAGCCAAAAGTCTCCCCAAACCGATCTCTCCACCTCAACTCCTGTCCCCCAAACCATTTGTCCTCCACATGGTAGCCAACATCATTAGACCTAAGTTCAGTTGTGTCACTTCGCTGTTTAAAAATCCAACAGTTGATTGCCTTAAATTTAGGATAAAATCCAAAATTCTTGCCTCATCAAAAGGCCCTGTGTGACCCTGGCCTACCCCTCTATCCTGCTCTCAAAGATTATTATTTATATAATATAGGGGATTTATTCCCCTAATATTTACACTTCTGACCTTTATTGTGTAGTTCTTCTAACCATACATACATCTTTTCTTGCCCCTGGACCTTTGCACTGGTTTTTCCCTCTGCTGGAAACAGACTTTTCTCCCCAACTCCAATCAAAACCTTTCCCCTAACTTCGTATCTTTCACTTTCTCCAAAAACTCATGCTGATCTCAAATCTAAAATTATTTTTCACCACCTGTTCTGTTTCACTGTAGCACCTTTCCAACTGCTCACCTCACCTTTATCTTGCAGTGATTTAGTATTGGCCTCTCCCACTACAGCAGGAACTCTGAGGGCAGAAATCATGTATGTTTTGTTTACAAATGCATACCTAGTGCCCGGTATAAAGCACGCCCTTAAATAGTGATGGAATTACACAACAGACTGAATAAATACAATGCTATTTTCATAGGTGGAAACAGGACAGTAGGAGGAGATCTCGTGGAAAGGGGCACTGAAAGCCATTTCCCGGAGAACAGGAGTTGGTAATAGGGATCACCGAGTAATGAGGTCAAAGACATCAATATGCAAGTCATATTAGTTTTATATAAGGTCTTCTTGGGGTCATGCGTCTAAAGCACAGTGTCTGGCGTATTACAGATACTCAAATATTTATATCACAAAAAAGGAGAGGAAAGATTCCTGAACCTGCCAGTTAATGCTTTTCAGCACTAAGGACAGCCTCAGCCCCCTCAACCACATCTGCCCCTTTTCTACACCTAACCCCTCCATTGGGCAGGTGAGCCCTGACTCCCTATTTTTATACAGATAGACTTTTCAGTTCCCTTTCTATCTTCTTGGCAAAGCTGTTTCTGGCCATTAGGACCTGCAAGTACTTTCTCCTGGTGTGAATTACTAGCTGTTACCATCTGGACTGTTCAGGGACTTACAGTTACAATAAGGCCTCTTACATGGACAATCACAACCCTCCAATATGGAGGTAGCTAGAAGACCCCCTCAAGGTCATCTTGTCCAAACGCCTCATTTCCAAGGGAAAATCCTGAGGCCCAGGGAGGGATCAGAGTCCACTGGTGAGAGCACCGAAGAGGAAATGCCAGTTCCCTGGCTCCTGAGGTAAACCCTGTCTGGTCGCGGTCTCCCTGGGACATTCTGAGGACCCAACTCTGGTGAGCGGCTTCTTGGCAGCTGGGAAGTTGGTTGACTATTTGGTGATGGAGTAAGAATGGTGATGCGTGTGAGTTGCTGGCAAGTTCCCAGGTTAAACACAAACCCGCCCCTGGCACCACCACAGCACGATGTTTACTGTTATTGTTCTTAGTGGGCATTTCCAAAGGACAGGTGGCTGCACAAAGTCCTGGAAATTCTACTGCTCCTCTCATGCATGAAGACTAACAACTGTGAAAGGAAGAAGCTGGAAACTCCTTACCCTTGGTAGACTCCCAGAGAAGTCAGACAGGTTTGTCTACAGCTGTCAGAGTCTTCTAAAAATCAACAGACTCTAGCAGAGAAAGTACAGTCTCACCCCCAGGTTAACCAGACCCGCACAGCTAACCCCCAACAGATTCTCCCGAGACCGAAGAAATCAGGCCCAAGTTTCGGTAGGACACCGGTTTACCCCACCTCCCTGTGAGATCAAAGGAAGGAAGTTTTCCTCCACTTTCTGACTAATGTTTACAGAAAGCTTTCCATATGGACCAACCCGCTGGTATTGACAGGGTGCTTTTCCATGTTTGTTATCTTCTTTGATGATCAACCCCCTTCCACGGCTGGGCCCAAACTTACAACCCAGGAGACTCAAGCTGAGAGCTGCTGTGACCTGCCCAGTCACCCGGCCAGAGAGGCGAAGAGCCAGGTTGCCGGCTCCTGGGCTCTCAGCTCCCCAGACCATCACACCCCCTGGCTTCTCACGCTCAGTGGCTCCTCTGCCCCATCACGTCAACAACCACCTTCACCTCCCCTACTCAGACATCTCCTGAATCTTCTACTCCAAGGACAAGTCCCTGCACTGTCCTCTGTCTCAGGCCTCCGTGTTGCTCCATACTTCCTAAACCTTCTCCCACTGTCCATTTTTCAAGGTCTTCCAAGTCTGTTTAGAATACTCCAGGTCATAATGGCCATACCTCCAGCATCCTCCTCAGCCCTCACTCACCTACTCCATATTCCATCTGCCTCTATCTATATGGCCACCCTAATTCAAGGCTGAGCTTCAGATGGTGGAACTCTTCTGCTCAGCCCTCACGCCAAGCCGCCTCCCACCCCCAACACCCCACCTCCCACCCCCGCCACCCCTTATAGAACTAGGACAAGCCAGCAGGTGAGTGAATGAATGTAATGATTCATGGAGCACCACAAAGCGAATGGAATTCATGGAGCACCAGCATGGACAGGAGTAAGGGCTCCACACATCCACGGGACACATTTTTGCAAGCACAACATGCCAAGGTCAACAATTTCTAATTAAGGAGGAAAGGGCAGGCATGGAAGGAGAAGCAACAGCGGGATCTGCCAGGGGTACACCGACATCCCTAACTTGGGATCAATGCACAATAATTGCTCTCCTGAATTCCACTTTATAGAAGTTGTGGCTTTTTGTTTTATTTTTAAAGTTCAGCAGCTATCTACAGAGGGCAAGGCTATGTGGCGGGCTGTGTAAGCATTACCTGTTCAGAGTCATAGGTCCCTAAGTGTGGAAAGGGGCCTTATAGGTAGGTCTTGGGTAACAACCTTTTTCTCTTAAAGAATCTATAGACTGGCTAATTTTACTTCACTTTTACTTCACTTAGGCCATGACCAGCATTCTCCAAGAAAAGACATTGCAGGGGCACCTGGGTGGCTCAGTCGGCTAGGTATCTGCCTTCAGTTCGGGTCATGATCCCAGGCTGGGATCGAGCCCCACACTGGGCTCTCTGCTCAGTGGGGAGTCTGCTTCTCCCTCTCCCTGCTGCTCCCCCTGCTTGTGGTATGGGTGTGTCAAATAAAATCTTTAAAAATAGATATTTTAATCTCCCCCAAAGTAAACACTACCTCAGGAAAGAATGGCCCTTTAACAACACATTCCTGTGGCCAGGCCACGGAGCAGGCACACTCCCCATGAAAGGTCCAGCAGTGGGAGCTTATGGGAGCAACTCAGCGGACCATCCTAGGCCACTGAAAGTTGGGTCTCTAGACTGGGATGGAATCGCTTCTGGAGAGGTTCACCCACCTATCATACCTGTGACCTCAGGGAGAGGAAACAACAGAACTGAAAGATGAGCACAAAAGTAAATCCTCAGTGACATCAACTCCGTCTCTCCCCACTCAGTTCTGTAACACCGAACTCACAACTGTGTGGAGACAGTGTTCACGTCCACTGCCCACCCTCCGAATACGATTAAACCATATCTGAACACTTCCCTGGGAAAAGCCTCTGAAACATTTCCCCCATTTCTCTCGTGTTCTGGTTTTCTGCCTCCCTCAAGCTATCCCTTAGTCTGTGTCCTTCGAGCATAGAACCCCTCCTTGTTGAGCACAAAGCACAGAAAGTCATGGTTGTCCCTCATGGAGCTCACAGTCCAGCTCCCATTAAGCTGAGAGGAAACCCCTTGTCCCAAAACACCTCACAGCATGGATTTCTGGGAGGAGACCACAGACAGTGAAGGGATTTGGAAGGGATGATAGTAAGGGCTGGGGCTCCAGAAACAGGAGAGGCGCGCTCTTGTCATAGTCCACCTTCCCCTCGAGAGGGGAAGTTGTAGAACAAACCTGAGCCCAATGTCGGTTTCCCACAGCCCAAGATAGGGACCTGGGTGACTCCATAAAGCATCCTTACAGACAACCAAGTTCTAGACAATCTTCAGTGTGGGACAATAGGAGGCTAGGGCCAAGTGTCCTAAAGGTCCTGAGCAATCATACAGTTCAAGGTGCAGAAGTCCACACCCCATTGCCAAGCCAAAGGCAGAGGTAGAGAGTTTCTAGAGGAAAAACAGGATGAGGTGGATTTTGAGGTGACTGGGTTTTTAAAAATTCAATTATGCCTCAAATCAGGAAGCTGGGAGGCTAAGAAACCTAACCATGGGTAGGGCCACCAGCTATTGTCTAAACCAGTCTAGGGTTTGGTTTGCTTTTTGGTTTATGAAAATTACTACATGCTAGGTCACCTGAATGCAGTGCAGGTGGCCAACAAACCACTCTTTTAATGGTCGTATTTCCTAGTACACAGAAGTCGCCCTTCCTGCAAAGGAGGTTTCACTACATTCTCGAATTCCTCTATGCTTTGATCTTGCAGGAAAAGGGCTATTTCTAAAACTGTTCTGTTTGGCCCAAATTCTTTCTCTGAATCAGGTTCTAAAATTTATTTCTGCATGTTAGCATTCTTCAACAGCAACAACACGAGAAAAGTAACCTTCAGAACATTCCCCTCACCTCCCTACCACCCAAGTAAGCTCCTACCAAATGCTAGCATACAGCTAAAATGTCATTACCACTCAAAATAGGAATCCCTGCACCCAGTTTTTGACACCACAAGGATAGAAGAATGTCTCATGTGTTGTTAAACAATGTAGAAAGATTGTGCTGCTCTACTAGGGACATCAGGCCTTCCATAAAAGACATTTGCCTTTTAAAAGCATATTTTCTATAAGATTGACAACACTATTCAGACAGTTCCAACACAGCTTCATGGAACCAAGGAAAGGAGGTAATGCCAGAATGTCAGATCATCAGGAAATCTGTGGCATGTTCTAGAAGCGAACTCAGGACCAGCCCTGAGCTCTCTACCACATCACATTAACTCCTTACACACATTCTACCACCACCACCCCCACCGCCACCAATGGGCTGATAGTAAAGGCCAGGAGGTCAGGTTACGAAGTGTCCACAGACTCCTAGGTCCTCTACCATGCCAACCTTTCCCAGGCAATGTCATCTGCAGCCCCAAGGTCAGCACGGCACAGCCTGACTGGAAGATGTAGCTTTCAGCATCTCTCCACTGACCCGATCCCATCCATGCTGGCCCTATCACAGCAGCTTCTCTGGTTCACATTTTGTGGCCATAATGAGCAAAATAGAGTGCCCTTGGCAGAGACCTCCTTTTACAAACTCAGAGGCAACCACGTTTTACATTTGTGGGGGTTTTGTTGGGTGATCACGCAACTGTAACAAACAAAAATGATTCATGGAACCCAGTGCAATCAGCAGATCTTCTGAAATGAATTTCAATCAAGGCTGTCCACTTTCCAAGACAACAGGACTTAAGACCTTGTGGAAAGAGACCGCCAGTGAGTCAGTCCAACCAGGCCCGCCTGTATGTACCCCTCACCCCGCCGCAGCTCATCCACTCCTCCACAAGAGGGGAGGGGTCATGGATAGAAATGAATCCCTCCTGGGCGCCTGGGTGGCTCAGTGGGTTAAGCTTCAGCCTTTGGCTCAGGTCATGATCCCACAGTCCTGGGATAGAGCCCTGCATCAGGCTCTCTGCTCATCAAGGAGCCTGCTTCCTCCTCTCTGCCTACTTGTGATCTCTATCCAATAAATAAAAGAAAAATAAATGAATTCCTCCTGATGCCAAACTTGCAGTGGGTACAGAGACCAGCTCCACTCCTTTCAGGGTAGTCTTTCTCCTCCAGAAACCAGTTAAGGAGGGCCCGTTCCCCATTGCCACAACATAGGCCCAGCAACATTTTGTTGGCAAGGCCATTTTGCTTTTTCTGCCTGTCAACTTAAGGGACAAGGCAGGAACCCCCAGCAGCAGCTCTAGGCAGAAACAGAAACACTCTCCCGCGACAGGTCAGCTTAGCTTCTCCTCCTTTCCTATTTCATTAACTTCAGCCATCACCAGCAGCACAGGTGCCTTGTGCCATAGGAAACACCTTGCGTTGCATTTGATAGAGATGGGAACACCTTCCAAATGAAGAGAGGTCTCAGGTCCAGTCAGCAGCTCCCAAAGGCTAACTGGGGAAACACGGCTCCATTCAGCAGGGACCAGGCGCCCCCGAGACCATGCTACCCCAACAAGCTGCAGCAGGATGAACGAGTGACTCGCTGAGCTGGCCCTCCCGGGCCCAGCTGGACTCCCGAGGAGGGCTTTGCCCCTGTAAGAGAGGTGGGTGGCACAGTCGTGACACTCTGATCTGCTCCGAGATCCCAAAAGATGGACCTCGAACATCCCTTCACAAAATTCACATCAGCCGCACAGGCAGGAGCAGAATCCTATTTTTACCACAAGTGGCATCACAGAATAGTTCAAGCCTGTGGAGATGCAACATTCCAGGCAACGGAAAATTCAAGGAAACGAAGGGTCTCTCTTCTGCCTGAAAAGGCAAACTAGTTGCCTGTGATGGGTTGAGGCAAGGCAGTCCGAGATTCGGACTCCAAAACCACAGAAGCCGGCCCATACCCAGCTTGGAGTTCAGGGTATCTGGTAACTCGCCACTAACCCAGGGCCCCCATCATGTCACACTTGCATTCCCAGGATTTTTACATAGTTCCTTAAGCCTGAAACAGGGTGAAAAAAGACCTCAAACATGTCCTTTAAGTCCACACATTATGGGTGGTACGCTCTTCACCTAGAGCCTAACAGGCCAGCCTGACCCAGGGCACCACTGTCCTGGCCATCACACCGCCTCTGCCGTCAGTGAGGGTCTGAGGAAAGCAGGTGGCATAAGGCCACTGTGAGGGGAACCCCCTCTGGCAGTCATTGAAGGAAAGGTCTCCCTGATCAGGTACTCACATACATCATATACTGGGTCTGTGACCCTAGGCCTCCTACAGGATTAAGTCTACTGAATTCAAGGTATTCAGATTTTTTTTAAAGGACTTTCTACCCAGAAATCCATTCCTTCCTGTTGAAGCCATGGCAGAGTTAGGAAGTGTTGAGACTGGGAGTCGACTTGGCATTGACCAATCATGAACTGCATACGGCTTTGTGGGGGTCCTCCCCCCTCCCTTCTAGCAGAAGGGTCCGGCTCCCTCATCTGTTTCCAGGGCGCTGGGCATGATCCCCACCTTGCAGGGGTTGGCTGCAGGGTTGAAGACCCAGGGAGCTACCTGGTGACCAACTCAGGGAGAGACCAGCATCTACCAGACCACCACTAATAAGCGTTTATAGTTACGTGGCTGGGAGCCAGGGCCAGGTTCTCCATCACAGGTGTCCACTCAGTAACAATACTGCTCGATGGAAGGTGTCGGATAGTTCCCTCACGATACAAGGCTGAGGGAGGGCCTTCCTCCCTCCCAAGGTCTCGATGTTTCATTCACCATCAAGCATTTGCTCTCTCCCAAAATGGAGAAACCCCCGCTTGTCCCTGTCCTCTTCCCAGTTACTGGAAGAGTTGTTACCCTATGCCAGTGACCAGGTAGAACGCCACTCCGGTCGTCCTGAGTGCGCACACTGGCCTCAAGACTTACTGCCACACACAGGGTGTTACTGAGTTCACCTAACTGACAGGTAATATTGGTGAGACAAGCCCAAATTATTTCTCAAATGGCCACGTTTACTTTATGGTTAAGCCGCAGAAAGTACAGGCATGAACAGATTAAGTCTTTAGCTTAAACATCAGGTCAAAAAAACAACAAACCCGGTGCATGTCAGTTACAGGCTGTACAAAGCTTCAAGCAGTTTACTCCCATTTGTTGGGACTTTAAGAGCTACAAGCTCATTGCAAAACAACAACAAAACCACCACCAAAAAAAACTTCTATACACAAATCTAAGGTTTCCTAACTCTTACTTCCTGTCCCCATCCTGTCCCCATGAAAAATCACGGCCAGTTCAGAGTTTTAAGAGTCCTCATCAGGAGATTAGGCTGAGGGAAGGGTGTCCCATGAAGACACCACTGATAGGGACTCGATGCAGGACTTCAATTTGGGTCTGGGGTTGGGGGGTGGTCTTAGCAGCCTGACTACCCTGTGTTCTACCTGCAAATGGACCTGGAGAGCTTGTTTGGAGGCTCTAGCAGGGAAGGGCAGCTCCTCAAATGTGCTTGACCAAAGAACATCCTCCATCAGGGAAGGTGGTCCTCCCCCACCGAGTGCACAGCTCTGGGAGGGACACACCCAGGACTGTGAAGAGGGGGACACTGTCACCCCCCGATCAATGGGTTGACATGTCATGACCAGATCACCCTCATGTACTCAAAGCATGGCGGGGGGCCAGGGAGATGTTCAACACTGCAGCTTTCTCCCCAGTGTGACTTACTGCATTTCCATTTTCAGGAAAGCCAAGTGCAAGTATATATTTTATGAAGAGCAGTCTTAGAGATCCATTTTTATTTCATTTGGAAAGAGTTGTCACTCTTGAACACATATACTAAATCCATGGTTTCAATCCTATAAGTGGCTAAAAGGTCAGAAAGTTTTAAAGAATCCCCTGGAAAAGATATTGAAGACTTACACAAGTTAACTGAATCCCCCAAGAATATATATATTTAAGGTTTTATTTGAGAGAAAGAGAGAACATGAGAGGGGAGAAGGTCAGAGGGAGAAGCAGACTCCCCGCAGAGCTGGAAGCCCGATGTGGGACTCGATCCTGGGACTCTAAGATCATGACCTGAGCCGAAGGCAGTTGCTTAACCAACTGAGCCACCAGGCGCGTATCCCACCCCCGTGCCCTCCCATCATCCCAGCGCCAAGAGTATCTTATCAGTACCATCCAGGCAAGCACACCCTAGTTGGAGCCGTTTGGACAAACATCAGAGTCTCTCCCGTAATTCCTAAGGAAAACCCTCGCTGTGCACCACACGAGGTTCCCGGTTTTTGCCTCCTTGCACGCATTCACAATTCGGAAGTTCAAAGACCTCACTAAGCACCTCCTGTCTGAGGCAACGTCCATGGATGTCTTCACTGATGCCACATGTCTCCAGGCACTGAAGATGGTTGTTTTTAAACGCAGGAGGTGATGACTGACCCCCAAAAGGACAGGACCAGTTACACAGGGGGTGGGCTTAACCTTCTGACTCTGGCTTCCTTCATCCTCCCACAGCTCCACACCATTCAACCTCCCGCTGCAGCCTGGAGATTTACCACTGGTCCGGCCTCGATGTGGTGACCAGATCTCCAGCAGAAGAGAACAAAGTCACAGGAAGGAATGGCGGTGGCGATCAGAACTGGATTACCCCATGAACAGTCACGATTTCCCTCCTTGCTGTCCTCTGGCCCACATCCCATTGGCTCAAAGATCTGGTTTAAGGCCCATCACCCTCCGTGAAGCCCCTTCATTCCCTCCCTTCCCAGCTGAGACCGGCAATGATCTGTAGTTGAGAAATGATGTCTGATGCCTAGGGCTCCTTTTGCCAATTTTTTAAAGCTATATGTGTAACCTGAATGTTCAAATCTCCAAAATAAATAAGCCCAAGCCCATCTGCCATCTGGCCCCACGTGCGAGGCAAACACACTTTATCATCATGCATAGAAACCTGTGTATTCAGCATAAAGGCCACTGCTGCCTTGGGGGCCTACAGTCTAGTTACCCAACTACTCCGAAATAACAGGCCATTTGAGAAAGTTGTAAAATTTTACATAGGGCAAGGTTCTGGGCTATTTATATTGTACTTATAAGAAGTACCACATGGGGCCTTGGCTGGCTTTTTGTTAATTCTAAATTATTCAGCACCACAGTGATAGATTGCTAATTAAAATGCTAACCCCTAAGGCAAGGGCCCAACAGGGAACAATTCTCTGGGCTTCACTAACCCCCTCTCACTGCATCCGAGGCAGACCTCTCTCCCTTTGCCTCCCTCCCCTCAAACAGCCAAAGCACACCAAAGGGCCTTCATCCTTACAAGTCAAACATGTTAAACAGCTAAGAAAGTAAAGTGGAAAATCTAGTGACAAGGTGATTTATTGAGCTCCTTTCAGAAGCCTGCAGTTTCAGAAGACTCAGGACAGTTCTGACAACTGGCATTTTAGAAAATGGGCTGTCTCTTCCTTGAATATGCCTGAATTCCCTTTGTCTCTTGTGCTGGAAGGCCCATGTCCCCGATTCTCCTTCCCACCACAGTACCCGAGACAACCCAGGGCGTCCCTGTCACTGCTCCCCAAGCCTCACCGGTGCCATCTGGAATACCAGTAAAAACCAAGGAAATAGGGATAGAGTATGGATGTTCACTAAGACTGTGCTCATATTATGAGACTGTGGACTCAGAAACAAACTGAGGGGGTTTGGGGGGGTGTTTAGGGGGTTAGGGGAGCCTGGTGGTGGGTATTATGGAGGGCACGTATTGCATGGAGCACTGGGTGTGGTGCAGAAACAATGAGCCTTGGAACACTGAAAAAATAAATTAAAAGAATGTGCTCATATCGGTTTAACACATGCAGCATACTAATAAGTTAACAGGAGAAAGTGGGAACAGGGATGTGGTAACTGTACAACCAGGTTTTCTGTCACTCCGTTTTTCTGTAAACTTCTAAAGTTAGAAGTTTTTTAAGAAAATAATGACAAAATGCTGAGGGGTATGGAAACATGAGATCACTCATACACTGGACAGTTCCTTAAAAACTAAATATGAACAGTAAGACCAAGCTTCTGCACTTCTGGGCATTGATCTCTGAGAAATGAAACCATATTCCTACAAAAGCCTATACACCAAAGTTT
The DNA here is from genome assembly GCF_011764305.1 of Mustela putorius furo. Classification (NCBI taxonomy): domain Eukaryota; kingdom Metazoa; phylum Chordata; class Mammalia; order Carnivora; family Mustelidae; genus Mustela; species Mustela putorius. Next base: position 42,921,198 of record NW_025422010.1, read on the forward strand.
ACAGCACCTTTTCCATGACAGCCACGAGCCGGAAGCAACAGACAAGTGGTCAAACTGTGGTACAGCTGCCCCATGGAATCCTGCACAGCAATAAGGCATGTGTTACCATGCAACAGCCGAAGCTGATTTCCAAATTATGTGCACGAGAAAAGTCAATTCCAGAAGGTTACGTACTGTATGACTCTGTATGTGTAACAACTCTGATGAAATTCTATAAATGGAGAGCCAATTAGTGGTTGTCAGAGGTTAAAGAGGGGGTGGGGATGGGTGTAGCATAGGAGAGGTAAGAGATCCTGGAGACAGAAATGTCTGGGTCTTAACCGCGTCAGTGACAAAATCCTGGTTGTGACATTCTGCTGTAGCTTGGTAAGGTCTTACAACTGGGAGAAACAGTAAAAGGCCTCTGGGATTGTTTCCATATTGTTTCCACACTGTTTGTCACAACTGCATGTGAATCTACAATTCTCTCAAAGAGATGGTATTTTAAAGCCAGCAGGTGGCCTGGAGGAATGGGTGGGGAGACCCAAACACAAGTGGGATGCGAGTCCACCAGTGAAGGTGGGAGACCCAAAACACGGCACTGAGACCACGGAAGCCAAGCCCTCAGAGCATAAACGTGGAGGAGGGAGGCTGGCCTGAATTAGAAGGTATTGACGTGAACTTGTATTTCTTTAATACAAGCATATATTTATGTGTACAAGTACAGGTCTATACACAATCATTTCCTAGCTCTGTCCACTCAAAGAGCTTGAGGGCAACAACACTCCAGGGGCAACCAGTAACTTAATGCCCAGAAACTGGTTTTCAAGTACCTCTCCACTAGAAAGAATCGGGGCTCCTTAGGAGAAACGGATTCTGGGCTGGGGCAGAGAAATACAAGACGCATCTGGAACGCTGTGTCAGGGTCGAAAATGAGCTCATGTCAAGAGGGCATAGAAGTCCACTGAAAGGGTACGCACCAACCTGATCTGGGACAGTTTGACCGTCACATATTATAACTCATTGAGCAGAACTCCTGAGCTCACATGGGTAAGCGAATGGCTATGCGTGGGGAAGAGAAGGCACTTCCCTGCGAGAGAAGTAAACAGAGCAAGCGACGGTGACCAGTCACCCTGTGGCTATCGCCGTATTAAAACCAAATCTAGGTACGAAAACATCAGAGGATGCTTCAATTAGATGAGAAGTCAGGTGAGAAGTAGAAATTTAGATCCTCAAAGTATCTCCCTACAAAATATTGCAAAGAAGAGATAAAAAAGCAACTTCGCAGAGGAGAAATCTGGCAGACACGCCTGAAATGAGCCACGTCGCCCCCACCCCCAACAGGCCGATGAGGCATCACTGGCCTTCCCACAGATGGCAACGATCATCACAGCGTCCGGCCAAAAACTCACCACCCAAATGGAGAGCCTTTCTAACAGTGCCGGGGCTAGAAACTTCAGAAGTGGCCGCGTCAGCGAACTCCTGAAAAGACCAAGGCATTGCTGCAAACCTAAGGAAACTAGAGCCAGGCCAGGCCAGCGGCAGGTGGCACCGTGAACCAGAGCCTTTCCGACCACGACCACAGACAGCTCACGAACAGCTAAGCGCAATTCGAGGAAATGCAAATCCCTTCAATGATTCTTGCAACTCTCTTAAGCTGGAAACAGTTTCAAGATGTTTTAAATAGACCATTTTTGCTGTTCACGCTTCTACCACCTTTCTGCCTGGAATGCAGGCGCCGACATGGGGATGAGGTTGCAAGGTAAAGCTGGCAGGACAGCCAAATAGGGGCTGCAGCCCGGTCCCATCATCCAGAAAGGCCCCCCTCAACCATCCTCTTTCCGTGGAGGGAAAGCAGCCCCCTTGATGGTGTCCGGGCCCTACAGTGGGGCTTCTGGTCACGCATGACCAAAGCGATCATAACATTATGATGTAGGCAGAATCCTGCATTCCGGGTTGTCATTACCAACAGAGAAACCCACCAAAACCGGAGCACAGGCTTGCTCCAGGGCCAAGGTGGCAAAGGAGTGGTAGGTTTTGTGACGTGGTGGCTGTTAAAGAAAAAAAAAAGAAAAGCATCTGGCCAGAAACATGAGCAGGTCCCTCTCCACTGAGACTCCAGGGGCTCCCTGTGGCAGGGGACGAGGAGGAACAGGAGACAGGCCACCGGTGGACCGCTCCTTGAAGGGAGAGAAGTGTTCAGCGGCATCTTCCCAGAGCAGCAGGACCTGCTCAGGACACGAGAGCAGTTAGACCCTCTCTCGGGTGTGTTCCCACCGCAGCACCACTTAGAGCAGTCTCCAGGAGAAAGATTCTCAATGCCAGCAGATACGGATTCAAGGTCTGTTGTGTCCTCCTGGTTCCTGTTGAAAGCCTAACCCCCAGAGCGACAGCATTAGCAATCAGGGCCTTCGGGAAGTGAGTAGGTGAGGAGGGTGAAGCCCTCAGGAATGGGATCATGTCCTCATAAAAAGAACCCTGGTGGGGCATATGGGTGGCTCTATCAGTTGAGAGGCTGACTATGGATTTTGGCTTGGGTCGTGATCCAGGGGATCCTGGGATCAAGCCCTGTGCTCAGCGGGGAGTCTGCTTGAGATTCTCTCCCCACTTCCCTCTGCCCCTCCTCCCCTGCATGATCCAAGATAAATCTTTAAATAAGTAAGAGAAAGGGAACCTGGGTGGCCCAGTCAGTTAAGCCAGTTCCTTCGGCTCAGGTCATGATCCCAGGGTCATGGGATCAAGTCTGGCATCGAGCTCCTTGCTCAGTGGGGAGCCTGCTTCTCTCTGCCTCTGCCTGCCACTCTGCCTGCTTGTGCACTCACACTTTCTGACAGATAAAAATCTTTAAAAATAAAGAGAGAGCTACCCTGGAGAGTTCTTTGGCCCTCTCTGCTGTTTGAGGAAGCAAAGAGAAGACCCCCAACTACAACCTCAGCAGAACCGAACCACGGTGACGCCCTGACCCTGGACTTCCAGCCTCCAGAACCGTGAGAAAGGAGTGTGCTGGGCATAAGCCCCCTCGTCTGTGGCACCCTGTGACAGCAGCCCACTCTGAAAGTGGGACTTTCAGAGTACAACCAGTCGGTAACCTGGGGGCTGCCAGAAACCATGCTTTCGTTCCTAGGTCTACACTTTCTTAGGCAACTTTTCTCATCACGATGCATTTGTATTGGAACCCTTCGGGTTCCTCCCCACTCTTCCAAGCTTCTTTCGCACCATTACGTTCATTCTCACTCTGAACGGTACTATGAGGTAAATCCAGTTGTTTCTATTTAACATGAGAGAAAACCGCTGAAGAAATTCAGCCACTCACCCAAGTCCTCACAGCAAGGAAACGGTATCAGGGGACCAGAATTCTGAGCTCCCAGTCCTGCAGGCTTGTGCCTCAGCCACCTAGAATATCCTTCCTAGCATTGTCAATGTTTAACCTTTCCGTCCCTGCTTTAAGATTAGTGTATTCTACATCCATGGCTGGAACACAAGATCAGAAAACAGTGAACAGGAGGAAAGACGTGTTTTACCTGACCTAGAAGAACAGGCAGGAAATTCAGCATTCCATCTTTCTCTACTTGCTTGCATTTTTTTTGTTTCTAAAATGTAAAATGTGGTTGCCTGTAACATCCCCTCAGTATTTTCCAGGCCCTTCAAAAGTTCTGAGATGGGGCGCCTGGGTGGCTTAGTGGGTTGAGCCTCTGCCTTCAGCTCAGGTCATGATCTCAGGGTCCTGGGATCGAGCCCCACATCAGACTCTCTGCTCAGCGGGGATCCTGCTTCCCCCCACCTCTGCCTGCCTCTCTGCCTACTTGTGATCTGTCAAATAAATAAAATCTTAAAAAAAAAAAGTTCTTAGATAACCAGACTCTCAACTGTTCAGACCAGCAAGTATCAAATATCTATGATGTCATACTCACTGGGCTCTTGGCAAGGTCTCTGCCCTCGTTGTGGAGCTCAAGAGATAAGGCGAGCATGTAGAGCATTAAGCCATCACCTGCAACATTAGTAACAGTACAGACCATAACTGACACAAAGGCATAAGGGGAGAGGAACAAATGCTGAGACCAAGTAATGTGTGGACAGGACCTACAATAACTGCTTCAGAGTATGAAAATGGATTTCCCTAGGCTGAGGTAGTCAGGGAGGGTCTATGGAAAAAGCTAACACTTAGCCTTGGGAATGAACTTAAGAGAAAGAAAATATTCTAGGTAGAAGCAGCATGGGCACAGAAAAGCTCAAGGCACACCAGTAGAGGAGTGGACATTCCACCAGTGGGGGAAGAGTCGGTCACACGAGATTGTCATCAGCTGATAATCGAACGGAGCCATCCTGACACTTCGGCCAGAAGAGAGCTTCAAGCTGGTATCCACAAAAGGAGTCCTTCTCGCTCACGTGACAATAAGCTGAGAAGACTCCTGAGTTCTAGAGTTTCAGCCTGAGACACATGGTGCACAGGAGGGTGTCCTGTCAAAAACTTAGGAAGGAGCAGATGGTCCTGAATGGGGAACGCACCACCACACACGGTCACCTTCTAGTGACTGCGGAGCCACGCGCGGTCGCATCTAGTTCACCCTGAAAACAAACCTGGGGGAAGGCACACAGCCAGCAGGGCCCCCTGCTCTGATAACCAATTCCAAAACCAGCTTTGGAAATGCAGCAACAGGTCTTCCTCCCTGTGCTTATTTACCAAAAAAATACTTTTGTGTCCTCGAAGGAATCTAGCCAGAGTGGCTAGTCTATATGTTTAAAGAAAAAAAAATTAGTGGAGACCTTCGTTCTAATGACCACTGGGGACGATGTTCACCAAAGTGTAACTGTGCAAGGGCATTCCCCAACACGTGAGCGTGAATGAGACCATCCAGACCATTTTGTCTGATAGGATGACCCAGGAGAGAAAGCACACCGACCCCCAGGCCTAGGGAATCAGAATTCCCAATAGGTTCCTGGTTCAGGGAGTCCTATGGTGGTGAACTCTGGCCAGGCTCAACCAAGACTCTCCTACTCAGTGACAGGGTGTAACTCCCTCATTCTAAAGTTAAACATCTAAAATGCGGAGGGGAGCCTCTCCATACCCACTCTATCCGCAAGCCCTGTTGAGTCATCTTCCACATACACCCATCTTTGCTTCTTGCTGGGCTCCCTCCTCTGATCCAACCAGCTCAGCCTCCGGCTGGCTAATGGCAAGTCTCCTGAGTAGCTTTCCTGCTCCTTCCCTTGTCCCCTTCCAGTTTCTTCTCATGGCAGCCACATCAGTCCCGGAAGGTGCTCATTGGATTCTGTCACTCCTCTGCTTGAAACCATCCAGGGGCTGCTCTTTGCTTTTGGAAGAACACCCAAACCTGCGACAGGCCACTAGGACCCCATGTAAGCTGGCCCGTGCTGACCCTGACCCGTTAGTATCCCTGTTTTCCTCACTTGCTGGCTGCTTCCTTGCTTATGCCGGGAACCTGCTTCTCCCTCTCCCACTCCCCCCTGCTTATGTTCCTCCTCTTGCTATCTCTCTCCATCAAGTAAATAAATAAAACCTTAAAATCAATCGATCCTGGATCTTGCTCTTACTAAATCAGGAATGGGGAGAAGGTGGGGAGAAGTATGGAGAACATTTTGTCTAAAAAACTTTTGCAGTGAGGCGGCGCCTTCTGGCAACGGGCGCACCTTCACACTGACCTACCTCACTCTACACAGTGAGACCACAAAGACCAGAGAGAAGCAGCTTTACTCTTTTTTTGACACACATTGTGACTCACATTAAGTGCCACTTTTATAGAATCAGAAGGACCGAGGGACCTGGTCCTACTCCTTCCAGGAAATGAAGAAATGGAGGCCCAGAGAGATCCAAGGGCTCGGCCAAGGTAGTTAGCATCTCAACTGTCAAACTTAGATTTATAGATTATAATCCAAGTCTCTAAGCAGAGAACTCCCGTGCTCTTTCCATCAGCTCACACTCATTCTAGGCCACTTCTAGGTACAGCAAGTTCCTGGACATCTGCGAGTCAGCCCGCATAGACCGACAGACAGGAAGCTGGGAAAGTAAGTGCAGTAAAGAACTAGAGACATGTCACTTCACTCTTTTAGCTACAGGAAAGCTACTGAGTATCCAGGAAAACATACACCCATGGCAGCAAAACCACAGGAGATGGGACTCCCCCACCTCCACCATCCCAGAGTCCCCAGGAAGGGGCCACCAGGATGCCGTGTGCTGGAGCCCCACCTGCAGCCTGGAGTCGCCCACTTCCCAGAGTGAGTCTGAGCACATCACTTTACAATTCGGAGTTTCAGCTTCTTTATCTTCCCTACCTCAGAGGGCACTAGTGAACCAAAATGAAAAAGACAACTAGGAAGGTGCACAACTTGGAAAACACACAGTATGTAGGAGAGATTGCTGTTAATAAAGAACTGATATTTTCTGAAGGGGAAAAGCTGAAGCCAACCCCCTGTGGATTCCTTCAAGGTCACCTCTCCCCTCCCACGTGGCTGGAATTAGGGGATTGTGGCAGGAGTAATATACCCTTAGAGACTGATGCTGTGTGTGAAGTAGAAAAGGTCTTGTTTTTCTTCCATTTGGTTAAACAAATGCCTCACAGAGTGCTAAGGAATCCCCTGACGGGTGGGTCACAACTTCAGAAAACATCAGACCTCAAACATCAGGCCCTGCTCCTAGAACACAGCCCATGGCAGGGCTCCCATCAAGTGACAGAGCGGGGGCGGGGCAGGGGTTAACAGAGCACAGCCAACCACACCAGGACATCAGCCCCTCTTGGATATATCGCAGTTAGATGCTTGATCTAGAGCTAAGTTCAGCTTCCAGGGCATTATGGGAAGCAGATATCTTAGGGGCAGGGAGCCAAACCGGGTCCCAACCAGCCCTCAGGGGATCTGATCCCACTTCATTGCAGAAGCCTTTCTTCTAGGGCTGAACCAAGTAACATTCTGTGCTAGTGGGTCCAAACCAGCAGCAGAGCCCCCATCCTGCCTCCCTACCTTTGTACTTTCTGTCTCCTCTATCTGAACTGCCCCTTCTCCCTCATTCCTTTTCTGCCTGCATCCAATCTTGCAACCTATACATACTTTCATCCTAAAGGATCTTAAACTCAGCTGAGGTAGAAACATTTTTCTAAGAGAAACCATAAACCAATTTAAACATACTTTTATAGATAAACATAATCTCCAAAATTCTTCCTTACTTCCCTTACCATTTGAAGTTATTCCTTTTCATATTATTTTTTTCCCTTCCTGGTAGTCCTTTTTAGCCAATTCTCAGGTGGGTGAGCAGTTTAAATCATGGGGGTCAAATTCCCTTTCTGAGGCACTGCCCTGCAGCATGCTTGCTAGAACGTGCCCAGCCTGCTCCAACACCTGCAGAGCTCATTCAGCACTAGGCAGCCCAACTTGGGGCAGGAACACCCTCACCAGCCATGAGTTCCTGTGCACCAAGCTAAAGGTGCCCCCCTGAACATATGCCCACTGTTGAGCACTCTGACCTTTGGAAGAACTCAGAGGAGACACACAGTCCTGCAGTACTTTGGGATTATGGTTTTTTTTTTTTTTTTAAGATTTTATTTATTTGACAGACAGATCACAAGTAGGCAGAGAGGCAGGCAGAGAGAGAGAGAGGAGGAAGCAGGCTCCCCACTGAGCAGAGAGCCCGATGTAGGGCTCGATCCCAGGACCCCAGGATCATGACCTGAGCCAAAGGCAGAGGCTTTAACCCACTGAGCCACCCAGGAGCCCCATGGTTCCTTTTCTTTGACTTGTAAGCCCTGTGTCCCCCAGCTGTTCTGGATGCTGGATGCTGAAGACTGTTGGATGCTACAGTCTTCAGTCATCTACCTCTGGATGAGCTCCATTTACTGAGATCCCTCAAAGTAGATCATCAATATCAGAACATAGTTGAACAAAATCAGGGGTGCCTGTGTGGCTTAGTGGGTTAAAAGCCTCTGCCTTTGGCTCAGGTCATGGTCTCAGGGTCCTAGGATGGAGCCCTGCATCGGGCTCTCTGCTCAGCAGGGAGCCTGCTTCCTCCACTCTCTCTCTCTGCCTGCCTCTCTGACTACGTGTAATCTCTATCAAATAAATAAAATCTTAAAAAAAAAAAAAAAGAACATAGTTGAACAAAATCATATTGGGGGGGTGTCAATCCTAAAATCAATAATACAGTAAAAGTCATGGAGCACCAAAATTACCTCTGAAAATCCCTTATGCTGCTCCCATGACAGATGCTCTCACTCCCACAGGCTCCAAACTGCCTAAGCAAATAGATTTCCCCTCCCACCGCACCCTTGCCATGGGGCACAGCCTCACTAAGCACGGCAGCTAACACCCTAAGCTGTTTTGGTGGGGTTCCGTGGTTGTCTCCTAGAGACTGCTTGCTCTCACCAGCACAGCCAACTGCATTCTCCACCTTTCAGTGCATCCGTCCAGGAGCCAGGCCAGCTGAGGAACAGCACCACTGCTCATGCTCTTCAAAGAGCATCGCTCCTCTTTGGGTCAAATTCAGCCTCCACCCACTCCAGCCGCACCTCAGTCTGGGTCAACACTTCACAAGAACCAAAGAGCTGCCACTGGGCAGAATTCACCTGAGAACTTTGCAAAACTTCCATTTTGAAGTCAGTTTTGCAAAGCATGCTCTGGATACAATAGAGGTCACAAGGAGGTTCATGTGATAGCAATCTCACTATAATACATAAAATCACCTGTAAGACAACTGTATGATTATTGTCATTTATCATCCCAAGTGAAAGTAAATGGCACAGGCTACTTGCCTGTGTGTTTTCCTGGTTGTATTTGAAGTCACCAGAAGTCACGTTAGCACAGCACTAGACAAAACATCTGTAACACCTATTTAGAATAAAAAGTGATACTTTAAGGCAAATTCTGAACACTGGGTTTCACAGAAAAACTTCCTAGGACCCCCTGTTTAAAACAAAGTTGAAATGGTAAAGCTAAAACAATTATGTAAGTTAAGATAATCCTAATTGTACGGAAACAAAGCTATCTTCAAAAAAAAAAAAAAAAGTTGGTACTAATTCAGGTTTATCCTCTAGAATAAGCTTCAACATCTGCCTTCGGCTCCAGTCATGATCCCTGTGTCCTGGGATCAAGTCCCGCATCGGGCTCCCCACTCAGCGGGAAGCCTGCTCTTCTCCCTCTCCTACTTCCCCCTTACCCGTGCTTGCGTTCCCTTGCTCTGTGTCTCTGCCAAATAAATAAAATCTTAAAAAAATAAAAGAATAAGCTTCAACAAAGGACTGCATGGTAAGATTAGAGGCCCAGCTCAGTGCACTGGAGGTCGCCTTGCAAAGACTCAGGCAGATGATTTTTCATGCTTTGCGGGCATTGCTGTATTCGCTAGAGGACTATTTTTTCTGGAGTACTTTTTAAAAGGGTATAGTAAATCAATTCCCATAGCCACTTACAGTCATTGTTTAGAGTTTTATATGTTCCCATCTTTGACAAGAATCTTTCATAACCTTACCTGACGTCAGTCTTAAAGGGCAATGCAAACAAAACTTCAGCCCCATCCCGCCCTACCCACCAAAGTTGTGAACCCTACATCCCACTCCCAGTCTTGGAACTTGGGGCTGGAGAGAAAAGCAGTTTTCTGGACAAAAAAAAGGCAGGGCTCCCTTTCTAGTGAGCTCCTGTGAACAGCTCAGAGGAAGAAACCACTCTGGAGGCCGGAAGCTCCCAGGCGACAGGATTCTGCTCATCCCCATGCGTGAACGTGTCGTTCTAGACGGGGCACCAACCCTCCTCAACCCTCGCAGGCAGGAGAGAAGGGCACACTGAGGGACCAACAAGGAGCGAGAGGTGAGACTTCCTCTCAAACCCCCATCTTCAAGGCAGTCACGAAAGCCAAGGAACCTCAACTTCCCATTGAGCAGGAACCACACTCCACCACAGCTGTGGTCTCGGTATAATGCCTCCTTGATATACTATTCTCAGACACCCCACTGAGTTCAACTGTTAACTCCTTATTAAGGAGGACTAGCTCTTAGGCACCTGTTATGCTCTTCCCTGTGCTGGATTAAGAGTCTTAAATATTTGCATCTGCTACACAGCTGTCCAGCCCGCGGAGACGAAGACTGGAAGACATCGCAGGTGTGAGCCAGGGCAGCACGGTGAGCTGATAACAAACATCTCTACAGAACGTTTCAGACTCACCATGCAGTTCACAGCCCAACCAGGTACAAAGGAGAATCAAGACCACTGTCCACCTGCATAACACTGGTCAGGCAGGACTGGAAACCACCAGCTTCCCCAGTTCAGCGCCGCAAGCTAGCTCAAATACTAGCCATGGTTTACCACCGTGAATTAGTACTATGTGAAAAATTACCACTTCTGAAGATGTCTACTTGCACAGTAATTTAACAGGAAAGATACTCGCAATGCATAAGCCTCGCTCAGCAAATGTGTGCTACCACAGAGCCCCGGCAAAGCCCACGCAGCTAAGGCAGAGTTCAAAGTCCAGCACCAAGGGGACTGAGTGAGTGAGATGAAGTGGAAGACACTTCCAGCTGGACTAGCTGGTGGGCTAGCGCTCAGCTACAGCACCGTGGACATGAGTGACGCTCCAGGGCTGCCGGGGTGCTCACCACCCTGGACGCGGCAGTCTCCGGCCAGCATTTCGGCAGTTTCTGATTTGAGACGGCTCACACTGCAGCCCAAGCTCGGTTCAGACGGACACCCTGAGCGTGTGCCCCACTCAGTAAGAGCGCACTCCCCCGCTGCGGGCTGCATAACCCCAAGGGCCCACAGAGCACAATTCTGTTCCAGGCTGCCAGTCAGATGCCAGGGCTGTGAACAGTAGGGGACCCCTGGAGCCTTTATTAAGGATGGATTAAGGTTAAGGACTGGGAGGTGAGGAAGTAGAGGGAGACGCAGGAGGAGAGCCTTAAAACACTTCAGTAGAGGAGATGGATGAAATCCAAGAAGAAAACAGTTACCATGGGACTATTTATAATAGGTGTTAAGACCCACATCCCAGCACTGTTTTTAGGGTTTCCTAACAGGTTAGCTGTGGAAGCAGCATCAGAATCCAAGGCAGGGGCTGCTAATCAGAAAACCCGATTACGAACTCAAAAGAGGCAAGTACCATGGACAGCCAGAATCTAGCACGAAAGGAATCCAAGCACCAGACCGATCTCCCAAGTCCTGTTCTACAGGCTGAGATGCAGCAGCTCTATTTTCACTGGCTCTCGGGTCTCTGTTACACTCTAGGTAAGAAAACTCTGCTCTAGTAGCTGCGACACCCACACCCTCTTCGGAGGTGTTCCCGGGGACCACCATCTTTGAAAGCTCCCTGGGCATACAAGGCCAAAGCCCCCTGGGCCAGGCACCTGCCCCAAACAGCCACTCAAGGGGCCCCTTTCTAGGAAAGCTTCCGAGCTCCTGTCGTTAGCGACAGAGCCAATCTGCGGCAGCCGTCACCACCAATCTCAACTGGGATTGAAGATTCAGAAAGGGGTACTTAATCCAACCCAGAGAGGAAATGACAAAAAAAAAAAAAAAAAAAAAAGAGCCAAGAGTAATGGAGTCCTGTTGATGGCATCAGTGTGGCAAAAAAAGCAGGCCTGCCATCACGGACAGGATAACCTAGTCCCTAAAGCCTCAAAGGTCACGGCCATCTTTCTGGCCCCCCGAATCCTACACTGCCATGTTAAACTAGGACACGCAGACCAGCTAAATCCAACTCTAAAGACAGCATCCTTTAGGACAGAGGCAACATCTTGAAGTACCCTGCAAAGAGGCAAATATGCCAAGTGCCAGCGAGGGCTGAGACAGGCATAAGTACCCTGTTAGCAGGTCAGGGTGGGGTGCTCTTCTCCGTACAATCTGGGCCAAGCCCCACCATCATAAGCTACAGAACCAGTTAGGTCTGGCCCTTTAGGGTTGAGAGGATAGGTGGTCTTCAAAACTAAGACCTCCGGGCTCCTTTTGTTCCCTCCCCACACCTGAAAAAGATGCCGCAGAGACATAGCCCTAGTGCCTGTCCAATGCCAGGGTTTTGCGAGTTTAGGACCCACTTCAAGGCTGGCTGCCCCCTTCAGAGGAATGGGAGCCAGAGAATCTGCACCACAAGTATCCTGTAAGCCCTCCCACACCCACCCCTACATTGCCCTGAACTGCAGCTTTCCAGAAGACAAGACCTTCTCCTAGCAACTATTACCGTTCACGTGTTCTCACGGTGTCTCAGTAGCAAGTTTCTGAGGGTGGTTCTAGCTTCTTACCCATGTCACAGGTGACAAGCCTAGAGGTTGACCAGTTGCCAGAGGTCACACAGCTGGCAAACAGTAAACCAGGGCTCAAACCCGGGTCTAGCCAGTCCAACCTCTATGTTCCCTCTTACTGCCCCCAATCTGACCGTGGTATAATACCTAGGAAATTTACCACCTCCACCTTTAAGTGTACGGTCGGGTAATGTTAAGTGCATTCACACTGCCATACAGCCATAACCACCGTGCAGCTCCAGAACTTCCCATCTTGTAAAACTCAACCTCTGTACCAATAAAACCACCCACCTGGACTCTCCCCTCCCTCCTGCAACCGCCGTTCTCCGTGGTCTCTGAATTCGCTTCATCCAGGTACCGCTCACATAAGTGGACTCCTAAAGTCCATTGGTCATGCCCTTGAGGTTCATCTGTGATAAAGCACGTATCAGAACCTCCTTAAAGCTGAAAACGACTTTATTGTCTGGATATACCAGTCCCTCATCCATTCATCCAGGATGGACACTGGCTTGTTCTTATCTTTTGAGCATTATGAATAATGCTAACCGCCCCCTCCTTTCTAATACCAAGTGTCCAACATCCTGCCTGATGCTAAGCAGTGGGAAAGACACAACAAAGAGCATTTTGGGAAATTAGGTGGAATAGGCTTTACACTTTTCAATCAACAGATAATGCTAGTACACTTGTCCTAACATTGAGGCAATTATGCCCATGTATGGGTTATATTAATATACATATATTTAAGAGGGACTATAAGTCAGTATAACTACAAAATCCAATGAGACTTCAGGGTTTTTTTGTTGTTTTTAAGTAGGGCTCCACACCCAGCACAGAGTCCTATACAGGACTTGAACTCACAATCAGATCAAGGCTGTAGCCGAGACCAAGAGTCAGATGCTCAACTGACTGAGCCACCCAGGTACCCTGAGCCTTTAAATTTTTTTTTTTTTTTTTTTTAAAGATTTTGAGAGACAGAGATCACAAGTAGGCAGAGAGGGGGGGGGGGGGGGGGGAGCAGGCTCCCTGCTGATCAGAGAGCCCGATGTAGAGCTCAATCCCAGGACCCTGAGATCATGACCTGAGCTGAAAGCAGAGGCTTTAACCCACTGAGCCACCCAGGCACACCCTGATCCTTTAAAGTTTTAACCAGACAGACCAGATGCAGAATGGAATGGCTCCATTCAAAGGAGTCTTTCATTGACAGCCATGGAAGCTCTCTGCCGACCCACTGAGATCATTCCAAGGCCAACACTAACCCTGGAGGATGACAGCAGGAGGCAGCCACATAAAACAGACATCAGTACCTTCAAGTCACTTAGTCTGTAACAGAAATGCAGCTCAGAGAACACCTACCTTACTCAACCAAACCAGTTCTTTGAGGAACTCCTGGATATAACCAGAAAGGCCTACCTCCCAGGCGTCAGGAGATTGCCACCATACAAGGGGAAACGAACACATCAGATCTGAAGTCAGTTTCAGGAGAGGCGTTGAGGAGCTCCAGCTTCCTGGTGCCTCAGCAGAGAGACCACACCCAGCAGCAAAAAGCACTCGTTTGCCTAGATCAACTGTGACCTGCAGCCAGGTCCTATCACATCGTAAAGGCATTCTCCTCACTCTGGTGTGCAGTTTGTATGTGACACAGTCACACACATGTATACACACACAAAACGACAAAGGAACAAGCAGCTCGACAGCAAAGAAACTCGTTCCTGGCTGAGGAAACACTCATTTTCCTCATTTTATAAGCAAACATTAGCCCTCATTAGCCAGTATAGGCAAATCGAAAATGATTAAATGTGATGAGACAAAGCAATTTATCTTTTTTTTTTTTAACATACTAATATCTTCAAGCCTATTCATACAAGAAATGAACCACTAGACTGGGAGAACCCAAGGTCAAAAGACACTTTTGCAGGGATGGGCTGTGACTATATCCCGGCAGGTAGAAGATACCCTGAACACTTGCTGGCTTAGTGATCAATCCAAAGGGATCAATCTTTAGATGAAGACGGAGGACCACCTGTGTGAGGGAAGACTCCAGAAACCAACTCAGTTGGATTTTTCTTTCCTGACTTAGCAAGTCTCTCCTGCAAGCCACTGGCTTTGTCTGAGCTCACACGAAGGATGGAGATCAGGATTTGTCCCCAATCCCCGTAAGGACTCACGGGCATCTGCCTGAGACAGTTAATCAAGTTGAATTGGGAATAAACAGGAGATTAGGCTTTTAATGTAAGTGACAACCTTAGGAAAGGCAAAAAAAAAAAAAAAAAATCTGATCATAATTGTTAGGATATTATAGGCTATGATATAGGACATCATGATAGGTTAGGCTACTCAAAACTAAGGCAGTTATAGGAGCTTTCCATGTCCACAAACATTACTTTGCTGTTATTCCACATTCACACCTTGTGCTGAGCCTTCAGGCACAGTAATAAGAAAAACAACGTTTAATTATCTCCTGACAGGGGCTCCACATTCATAGGTTGAGGCAAGTGCCAGAAGAAACAGATGGGCCTTCCACTGGGTACCCAAAGCCAAAAGCCAAAATGACAGGAGAAAACGTTACAGTAAAGCTGGCTCCTTAGTGGAAAAAAGGCCTTTCCTCGAAGTGCCATGATCTGGAAACAGGAGGGCAGTGTAAGAGGCGTTAAACCGATCCAACACCATTCACGGAATTGCCACAGTATGCAAGAACTGTGACTTGGGAACGAAGGGATGGGAGAAGATCCAACCCACACCTTGAATGAGAGGAACCGTGCAGATATGCACACTCAACCATCAACTACACACGCGTAAGACATCCAGGCTATGTCAGAGGTTCATAAAAGGACTTTGAAAACATCCCATTTTCAGCAGAAACAGTTGGATAGGTCACTGGTGAAGCAGAGTAACAAAAACCTGTGAACTCACCATGCGATCTAGCAGTCTGCTGACAGCCCCACCATCCCCCAGGTCACCACTATTCTGGTCCCCCCCGCCCCACTCAGTTTCATTATATACATACGTCCTCCAATAACATGGTCCATTTTGCCAATCAGAAACTCCTAGCTGGTGGTAGCATTCTGTCTGCATTCTCTAAAGCACTCAACACGACTAGTGGCACCTAAACTGGAGATAATAATATAAGCATGCAGCCTGTCATCGGCAAGACTGTACTAGGCCCCAGTGGCCAGTTATCAAGAGAGAACTAGAGTCCCCAGTGAATGACCAGGGCACACAAATAAGTAGCCGAATATAGTACATTTTACCAGTTCAAGGATCTTTACCTTGTCATCTTCCCCCAAAATGACCAGTTCCGAGGTCAGAATACAAATGGAACTGGAATTCTGCCCAGTAGCTTTACCTATAGAGGCTGGTCTCTAAGCCGGGGGAGCGGAATTTGGTGCAGAGAACACTGGAAGGGAAGTGTTTGAATTCCACGCAGAAAGCATCCGATGTTTTTGTTCACTTAGGATTTCACACCACCACACATTTTAGCAAAAGCTCTCTGGGAAAAATCATTAACTTTCCCTGATGAGCCTCTTCATTCCTTCCCCAAACTTCAGCCAAGGAGAGAAAAGCCTCCAGGGTCCACGTCAGTATCAGAGTCACTCAAACGAGGGCAGGAACTTATGAGCCAGTGAATAAACGTTAAGAGGAGCATTATGAGCTATTAACTTGGACCTCAGATTTAGAGCCTTCATCATTCCCACAGCAAATCAGCAAGACAGCACCAGCACTCACCCCCTCCAGAATCCAGACAACGTGAGGACCTCCCTCCTGTCCCACCTACAATGCGCCTGCTTGCATGGGGCTGCTGAACCGCTTGGACAAAGTCCCGGTGAAGCCCCTACAGTTACAGTCCTGGCTATCCCTCTGGAAGGTGCCCTCCTCAGATGCCGAAGAGAAACCTTGTGTAAGAGACCCCGGACTAAATGAGCAGATGGAAAAGGGCTTCCCAGAGGACCGTGCCTGCTCTCCACTCGTTCTTAGAACAAGAGGCTCACTAGATACCAAGTGTGGCAAGAAAGATGATGTTCTTGCTGTGCTATTGGGGGAATGCGGGACAGAGCCAGGCAAAGCGTCTGAAAAGGAGTCAAAATGGTTACATTTCCAGTCCCCCAGGTTGACACTGCTTGAGTGTCTTACATCTTCTATGTTTGGATCTTCAAGAGGTGAACTGTTTTGGGGGCCATGGAAAGCTAAGGAAAGCCAAAGACCATTTTGCCTGCATTTGGGACAGTGTGACAAGGCACCAGGATGCCCGTGGGGTTGAGGGTTGTGGCGGCAGAAGGATGAAAAGCACTAAGTTCCTAAAGAAAGGAACTCTAGGGTCTGACCATCTGCCCACCTTTCTGTATTCAGACCATCCTTCCTTCCTCCTTTGTCCTCCGGGAGGATCCTCTGCTGCTGGGGGACAGGGCAGCACTAGGTAGAAAGCAACCTCCATGTACCAGACTCTTCTGTACAGATGTTCTACCATCAATGGAACAAATCTTCGTGGAAGGCAGAAGCCAGCCCCTGACCAGACACCTGGAGGTCCTACTTCCTTGGTAAGAGAAGTACATCTTCTGGCCAGTCCATAAGCCGAGCTCCTCCAGTTGTAATGGGAAGGAGTTACTATTAAGTGAATTAATACACAGCACTTAGAAATAACCTGGCTCAAAAAAGACTCCGTGAATGACAGCTATCTTAGCTCCCTGAATCAGGGTTTTCATTTCTTTGGGTAAATACGCAGTATTGGGATTACTGGATCATATGGTATTTTTTGAGGGACCTCCATAGGTTTTCCATAGTGGCTGCACCAATAGTGCAGAAGGGTTCCTGCCTTCCACACCCTCTATCTTGTTAATCGTGCTTCCATTAAAAGAGTTAGCTATTGGGCACCTGGGTGGCTCAGTCCATTAAGTGTCTGCCCGGATACAGGTAATAGAAGGAAACCTACAAATGAACACATTAAACATATGAAGAGATGCTCAATCCTACAAGGGAAACCAACTTTAAGTCAAAAATGAACCTGGTAGTGTAAGTTTAAGAGGAGCAAAAACGGCCGGTGCCAGGGAAAGGTGAAGAAAGTTTTTTGGAGGCTACTGGTCGTATTGAGGACAGCTAAACATACATGTCAACAATCCTACCCTTAGGAATATATCCTAAGTGAATAACTGGAAAGAGGTTCCAAGAATGTTCTACAACATTTTCCACACACACTAAATTATAGCAATTCAATGTTCATCAAAATTGGAATAGTTATGGGCACCTGGGTGGCTCAGTGGGTTAAGGCCTCTGCCTTCGGCTCGGGTCATGATCCCAGGGTCCTGGGATTGAGCCCCACATCGGACTCTCTGCTCAGCAGGGAGCCTGCTTCCTCCTCTCTCTCTCTCTCTGCCTGCCTGCCTCTCTGCCTACTTGTGATCTCGATCTGTCAAATAAAATGAAATCTTAAAAAAAATTGGAATAGTTAGCATTATGGTAAATCCATAATATGCCATTTTATATGGCCATTAAATGGTAAAAATTACCTTTATACGCCAGAGTTAGGGGGGGCACAGTAGCTTAAGATCTGGAATAGTATCTATGGCATGATCCCATTTTTAAGTATATTATACTGGGGCACCCAGGTGGTTCAGATGGTTAGGTATCTGCCTTCAGCTCATAATCTCCAGGTCCTAGGATCCAGACCCACATCAGGCTCCTTGCTCAGTGGGGGTGACTGCTTCTCCCTCCCCCTCCCTCTGTTTGCGTGCTTGGTCTCCCTCTCGAATACATAAAATCTAAGTGTATATTGAACCATGCATCAATAAAGCAGTGCTGCCTAACAAACTACATACGGAGTCTTAAATTTTTTTAGTAGCCATGTTAAAAATAGGTGAATCAAACACTTTAGCCCAATATATCCAAAGTATTTCGACATTTAATCAAGAATAGCAGGAGGTATTTTACATTCATCTTTTGTACAAAATCTTTAAAATCTGAGTTGGGTTTTTAGGGGGGTTTTTTGTCCTTGTTTTTGTTTGGTTTTGTCTTTAACACCTCCAGCTCCTCTCCACTAAGTGCTTAGGAACACCCTATTGAACAACACAGGTCTGGAAGCTATACGTAAGTGATTAACAGCAGCAGTTTCTGGGAATGAGATTAGAGCCTTTGCCCTTCCCACATTGTAGGAATGGTTTCAATAATCATTTGTATTAACAAAAAAAAAAAAAAAAGCATTGTGAAAAGTGTTTAGATTTCCCTTAAGAACTCCCATGAAAGGCCAGAAAGCACAGCTTTAATTGAAAACTTCCTTCAAACTGCTCTTGCCCATTCCCCAGGCGGGCAGTGGGAGAGTGGAACCTCCAAGGCCACCCACCACACAGCACGATGACTCCAGGGGGAGAAAAGCAGATCACCAGTTAAGCTCGTGCAGTGCACAAGACACTTCACAGGTTAAAGCACGTGATCCTCCAGGCTCTTAAGACGCAGGTACCGTCCCAGTTTCAGATGAAAAAAAAAAATTAAAAATTAAAAAAAAAATCAATCCACTTATTCCAAAGCGTCAGAGCAGAGCATTTAACCATATACCCAGGACAGTCCTTACCAAGATCATGACCAGAGGCCAGGACTGCCCACACCAAGGTCATGATCTGATCTTTATTAAAATCATGTTCTAAGACTGGCATTCTTTAGAGAAAATCCTACCCATAATTTTTATTTGCAAGAACCCCCAGATCCTAACATTTCTCCTTTAAGCTCATATATCCTCAAACATCAGTTTATATAAGTGGAAAGTATCACCCCAAACTGAACAGGTTAAAAAAAAGAAAAAAGTACTGAGTATTCCTTGCCCTAGTCCAACTTTTCTGTCCACCCTCAAGCTGGAAACTTCAAGGTTGTATTTGATGACTCCTGCCCTTGTTGAATTTTAGGCTCAATAATCCCTAAGTGGCTAAAAAACAAAACAACAACAACAAAAAACAGTGAAAGTGGGCTCCTGGGTGGCTCAGTCAAGCATGTCTTTG
Source organism: Mustela putorius furo (assembly GCF_011764305.1). Classification (NCBI taxonomy): domain Eukaryota; kingdom Metazoa; phylum Chordata; class Mammalia; order Carnivora; family Mustelidae; genus Mustela; species Mustela putorius. The sequence continues at coordinate 42,940,378 of NW_025422010.1, forward strand.
GGTCATGTCAGGATCCCAGGATCCTGGGACTGATCCCCACATCTCCCTCTGCAGCTGTCTCTCGTGAATAAATCTTTAAAAATGATACTTAGCACCCCATATCTTGGTATGTAAATACCCCTCAATAAAAGGAAACAGACATCACTTTAACCAAAGGATCGAAGGCATACCATCAGAAATGGGACACGATGATAGCACTGATCTCTTGATATGGTGCCCTAAGAGCAATTGATTTCTCCTGATGTTTTCTTAGCCAAAATTCATAAATGCCATGTAAGCAGAATACACCAGGGTTATCCAAACTGAAGACGTGTCTACAAGATAATGGACCCATACTCATATTGCCAATGTTATAAAAGAGAAGAAACGGAGAAACAGCCCCTAACTGGAAATCAAAGGTGCAAAGATGCTAAACAATGTGGAATCCTAGAAGGAACCCTGACCCAGAGAAAGGTCATTAGTGGAAACACTGATTAGCGTCAGTAAGGTTCACAGACCAGTTAGTTCCACATGAAGCTTAATTTCCCCATTTCAACAACTGGGCCATGCTTACAGATGGCATGAACACTGGGGGTATTTGGAATAACACACAACTCCATGTTTTGTTTTGTTTTTTGCAACTGTTCCAGAAGTCTAAAATTTCATGATCCAAGAGCAAGAGCTAAGCTATTACTACGGCTGCCATCCCCAGTTCAGTCTCGCTCATCCCTCCCCCCCTCCATGCTTCCCAGCCCTCTCCCATCGCCTCCTGATAATGCCCTTCCCCTTGCATCCTCCATGTCTATTTAAATCCTATTCATTCAAGGCCCAGTCACAGCCCACCACTGCTAAAGGAAGTCCTTCCCCACCCCTTGTCACCCCCCCACCACCCCCCACCACAGCACACCCAACTCCTGCTTCCACAAAACACCCGCAATTAAGTATCTGGGCTCCTCCGGTGACACAAGAGTAATGTTGTATCGTTAAGGACACACGGGTACGGCTGTATTGTTAACTCCGTGCACTTCAGGTTCTACTGCCCAGTGACAATGCAAAATATGTTTGTGCAGACAAGCCCATCTGAACAGACGTTCCACTCTTAAATGAACTGCTTTTTAATGCTGTTTCTGGGGAGCCTACTGAAATGTATGATGGGCCAACTATTTCAACTAATACAAGTCTACCTTGGAAACTATGTATAGTGAAATACACTATCACTCAGGGAAGGCTGTATTCGGACTTAAAGGTTTTTAGCCGTATACCTTATAGCTGACCATTACAACACAAAATATTTAGGAATAACAAAAATCTGCCAGGTCATAGAAAATGTATTTTTTATTTAGAGGTGCCTCGGCCCTCCAACCAGCAAGTGGATGCCATCTCTCTGAACAATGTAAGTACAACGGTATATGGAGAGACTCTGACCAGACCTGGAGTGGTCAAGAAGCCTCTCCCCGGGGGTGGGTACCTTGCAGTCAACTGAACTATTCAAAGCACATTAACCAGAAGGAAACTGGAAGAAACTAGCAGCCAGAATGCAAGCTTTCCCAAGAGGCCCGAGTGGGGAGACATGGGGTCAGCAAAGAGCTATAAGAAAGTTCCAGGAGGAATTTGGGCAGGAGGATTTGGGGGGGTGGATGCGGGGACAAGCTCGTAAGCATCTCTTCAGTACAAGGCACAATGCTAAACACACCGGAGGCTCCAAAAAAGGTTTGCGGTGTTGTCTGTTCTCTAGGTGTGCTCGGCCTGGGGGAAGGGGGTGGAAGGATGGGACAAGAACTACTGACAAGGGGGTGGGGGCGGGGCACGCTCACTCAGTGCACACCTGTAAGAGGCAGAGAACATGCCCGGAACTGGGGACAAGAAGGGAGGGATGGGGGCACACTAATGGCCTCTGTGTGGCTAACCTAGCTTCAAAGGACCACAAGGAAGCCAGAGCCCTTCAGTTTCTCAACATCCCCTCGGCCAAGCCACCATAGTTCCCAGAATCAGATCCCAAGATGAAGATTCCTGTTTAAGTGACCTGTTGGGTGGTGCTCCCAAGACCGGGGGAGTGGGACAGGGGAGAAGGCGGCAAGCAGGGGTGGGATATCCAGCAAAATCCAAGAAGTGAAACTTGGGCTCAACTTGCACAGCTCTGGAAAGAGCAGGGGCCTCACCCTAGGGCAGTCCGGTTCCCAAGGCTGAAGAGTGTGGAAGGTACTTTATAACTAAAGGAGTTATACTCCCTTTAGTTAAAGGACTGTCCCGGGGGCAGGGGTGTGTGCTCAGGCTGCAAGAACCCTGGACAGAAACAGGTGCCATCGGGAGTGAACAAGCACCAGAGAAGAGTCAAGGGCCCACAGGAGCACTGCCAGCATCTGCTACCACTTACGGCTCTACCGGCACCAATTTTCTGAAATATCCCTTGGGAACCAAAAGTAGGAGTGAATCCTTAATGCTTCCAAGGGTGGCACGTGGGGACAAGAGGCAGGCGGCTCCTGCTGCTTTCCAGACAGACACCCAGGAGACACCTGCATACCCGATGCATAAGGAAAGCAGAGGACAAAGCCTCCATTAACACACACGGGTGGGCGGGGGGGGGGGGCTCCACCAGTAAATCAGCAGCAAACAATCCCGACTAGGACACCATTTATCAATTACGGGGGGGGGGGGGGGGGGGGGGGGGGGGGGGGAAATCAACCAGAAAATTGTTTGAAGGTACTTGTTTCAGTCTGCGACTTCTGTCACTCTGCTGGCTAAAATCCAAACAGCCTCCTGAAAGACTCCTCTGAAAAAACAGTATTTATAAGGAGGGTTATTCTGAGGAAAAACTTAAAGTCAGACTATTTTCTGCAGTTATCACAAATTGTATTTCTAATGCTTACGCATGCTCAGGTCTCTTCCTGGGACCTGTGCGAATCAAGTTAGCCCATACCTCCAACCCACAGGAAAAGCAGGACTAATCGCCACATACATGCACTTTGGGACACGACCGCTGCTTGTCAGCTCCAGGTTCCTGTTAAGAGTAGAAGAGGCTGTGGCACCTTGACATGACCCTTAAAGTGCCTGGCATGGACTCTAATTCTCTTCCCTCCAAGAAAAGTCTCACTAGAGAGCAATTTCTCAAAGATGAGGTGTTGGGTCTTCTGAAAACAGACATTCCCTTGTTGATGGGAAGCTGGGAAGTGACCATCATCAAGGACTAAAAACTCAAAAAAAAATTTTTTTTTCCACATAGCATGAGAGCATCCAGTTGGAGTACAGCTGCTAGAAAACAGTAATGTGGCAGAGGAGGAGAAAAAAAAAACAATTCTTCTAGAATAAGTAGAAATAGAATAATATATGTTTTTACCTGAAACTGCACTTTCAGATTAATTTATGTACTTACAGTTCTCCTTCCAATAATATCTTCCAACTAGGTCACTAAAGCAACAGGTATAGTCCTAAAGGGCTTTAATATTTCCAACCCACTTATAAATGCTGTTGACATAATGGATAATTATTTCCATCATGCATAATACATTACAGTGCATGCCTGTATCCAGCATTCATCACATTAAACTAGTCTAGCAAGTTAAAAGGGAGAACATGAACTGTTTTAACACACTGAAATGAACAAATCATCTCCCCAAGAAAATGAATCCGAGTAGCAGGCACGGTTTCTCTAAGTAATTTGTGATTCATATGCATACTGAGAATCCAGCCTAGCAAGTAGGGTAATAATGGTAACAATGTACCAGCTTCTCATAATAAAGCTTAAGTCTAACTCCAACAACAACTGCTCAAAATTCAATCTGGAAGCTACTTGGTGAGCCACAGAAAGTCTCAAATTTCAGATTCATCTACCTAAAAGTGATTAAGAACTAGAAACCCCCCTAACACCATCAGGTCAAGTCCCTCAGCCCTGCAAAGGCATTCTGAAACCCTGAGTTGTATCAAACCCTCAATATCCATGAAGCCAATTTAAGTGACCTGGGTGTTCCCTCAAGACCCTTTTCTTAGGATAGTTTTGTCCTTACCACAAACCCAGAAAATTACTTTCAAACTTTGGACCGAACTGCCACTACGGTCCATTTCTAATAATTAACATGCAATTCACTCACTTATAACACATAATATACTCGTTTCTAAGGAGAAAAATCGAGTGTTTTCCCCTGGAAGTGTGGTCCAGGAAAAGCAATCCAATCTTGTTTTAAGATCAGGGCTTCAAAATTACAGGTTTATTCAGTTATCCATTAGCTTCATTCACATAGTAACCACAGTGACCTGATGAAGGACTTTGTGATACATGGCAGGCATGGGCCATTGAGGCACTCGTTTTATTTGGCAGTCGAGTAGTGTCTCCGTGCACTTCTGAGTGTTAACAGAACTTCAAGTCTTTACATTCCAGTTCAGGCGTCTCCACCCCCCGGGGTTCCAGCTCTAGTCCAAGTGCCTGACAACCCGCTTCGCGGAAAAACTGAAAGCCAAGGCTTTGAGGGCTCCTCCCAAGACGCACAGGGGTAAAGCGTGGGGCACTTTTCAAAGCCAGGCACGCCAGAGATTTTCACCGAACCGCTCTCCCCCAGCCTTCCCCCTTTCCCGAAGCTGTCACCCACGCGCAACCCGGGCCGGGAGCCCTAGTGTGGGTGGAGGAGGTGTTCGAGACTGCGGTGACCCCACCCTCTACAGCCACCTCTGGAGTGTCCTCCCAGCTCGGCTCGCTCTCTTCCCAGGAGAAATTAGAAAATCCGTCCAACGATGCAGCCAGCCCACCCCGCCGCAGAGCTCGCCCACGCACGGGACAGCGGAGAGCAAGAGCCAGGTGAGGACGCGGAAGTAGCTCTTCCTCCCCGCCTAGACCTGTTGGCCGGGGCAGGTCTCCTGCAAATCGCACACCCACGCGCGCGCACCCTTCCCCGGGCCCCACGCGCGCACACCCACCCGTGCACGTACACGGACGCACGAGCCACTGTCAAACGGGTCACAGCCCCGGAAAAGACGGAGCGTGCAAGCCTCTAAAACTTACTGAAGGGGGGAGGGGCACATGCTTACAGGCCCGGGCCCGTCGCGGTCTCCTGCCAAGCTGAAACCCGAGCGGGGCGCGGCGGCGGCTGAGCGGCCGTAGACGCTCGGGGAGGCGGCGGCTGGTCCCGAACTTTAAACAACTGCCGCGGAAGCAGGGCGTCTCCACCCAGCCGCACCTGTTCCCGACCGTGGGGGCCGAGCCCCGCACATCCCTGCTGACCTTGACAACATCCCGGAAATCCAAACTCCACCCCCAGGTCAGCGTTCCTCCGATCCCCTTCCCATCGGTAACTGAAGCCTTCCTGGTACCCACGCAGAGGGGCCGCTTCCAGCCCCCCCTCCCCGCAAATTAAGAACGCGCTTCCCTGGGGTCTCTGCAGATCCTTCGAGCATCTCACTTCCCCCGTTGCTTATCTCCCCTTGCCCACCCTAGCCATCAGCCCCTTACAGCAGGTTGGGTCCCCTTCTCTCCATCCCGAGAGTGCTAACATCCCCTAAGTGCGGGCTTCCCCCACTGGTGCGCTGGAGCTAAAGGAAGCCTTAGAGGAACGCCCTTGCGAGCTGCTTTGCAGAGCGGCTGGAGCGGGGTCCACGGGCAGGAGAGGGGGCGGCAGCGGGGCTGTCCCCCACGCCCCGGGCCCCACACTGGCAGCAACCATCCCCGCCCCCACAACGGACCGGAAAACTCCGCAGAACCAGGCGAGGAAAGCGACAGCAGGGCGTCGGTGAGGGGGCGACAAGCCCTGGCCGGAGGCAGAGCTGCCGAGCGGACGCCACCGGGCCGCCGGGAGTCGCGGCCGGTCCGCGCAGGACGCTCCGGGAGCAGCCAAACTTTCTCTGCCTCCCGAAGTTCTGGGCGCCGGGGAGCTAGCAGGGGGAGGCTACCAGGCGGCTCCCGGGCCCCCGCCCGCCTCCAGGGACCGCAGAAGAGGGCGCCCCCGAGGGCCGCGGCGGCCGGCAGCGCGCCGCCCTCGCCCTCACCTGGGCCGCCGGGACCGCGGCGCGCGGCCCGCACTCACCTGGCTGTAGAGCTCGCCGACCGACATGACCCCGCGGGCCGGCCCGCGCCGGGGCACCGCGCCTGGCGTGCGGCCCTCGCCCGTGCCCCGCCGCGCGGCGGGTCCCGACTCCTCTCCGCCCGCGGGCTCTCAGTCCACCGCCGGCCCTCCTGGCGCCATCTTCCCGGGCCGGCCGAGAGTTTCCTGGTGTCTCACCGCTCGCCCCTGAACCTGTCCCGCCGGCTTCCTGGAGGCGCCGCGGCCGGCTCGCCCTCGGCCGGCGCGACCTTTACTCCCGCGGTGGCGGCGCAGCTGCGGCCGGGCAGGAGTGGCGGGCGGGGGAGGAGGCGGCGCGGCGCCGCTCCCCGCTCAGGTATGGGAGGAGGTGCGGGCGCCCGAGGGGGAGGGCCAAAGGCGGGGAGGGAGGGCCGCGGAGTTGGCAGCGGGTGCCGTGCGGCCGCCGCCTTTGAGCCCTGCGGGGGCCAGGCTGGACGCGCCCTCCCGCGCCCCCGCTGCAGCGGGGTCCACGGGGCCGGGGGCGGGGCCGGGCGCGGAGCTGGCGCGGGCCGCCCCCTGCTGGCCGCCAAGGGCACGCCGGCACAGGTGCGCGCGGGTGCTGCACCTGCCGCGCCACGCTCCCCGTGCCCTCGGGAGAAGCCGGGCAGGGAGAGTGGAAACAAGACGGAGAAGCAACAGACGGCGAGGCGGAGGGAGAGAGGAAATAGAGGAATGGAAGTCTATGCCTGAAACCTCCCATCATTTCCCCCGAACTTCACGTGGCTGCGTTCAACATTCTCATTAAAATTCAGTTGTCATGGGAGGTTATAAAAGGGGACTTAGCTAGACCAACGACGGTCTCCGTCAAACTGAGCTCCCTGGCCCAAAGTCCTTGCTAAAGAAGTGCATTCGTAGCTTCTCTACTTGTTTTGCCTGTTTCACCCACGACTTCCAATTAGGCTCCTAACCGCCGTCACCCCCACTAGAGGATTATAGTTAGCTTTTGCGGAAAGTCTTGCATGTTCTTCTCTCTTACATGCGCACTCTCCATTTTTCTGCCACTTGCTACCTCATTTTTGTCCCGTCCCCCCCGCCCCCCCTCCCCGCTAATAGCATTTGGCTGCCTGCAGTAGCTTCTGTCCTCTTTCTACCTGTAGTGGAAAAGTAAACTTCAGCCCAAAGGAAGGTAGTTGGCAGGAGGTGGCGGACGGAGAGCAAATACTGTAGAAGAAAAGGACCTTGAGTTTATCTGAAGGTGGCATTTGTCCCTAAATGTGGAACAGCCTCTGAGGGTAGTTCTCAACTGCAGTGTGTGTCCATCCCCGCTGCCGAAATAGTTCTGGAACCTCAGACGCTGGAAGGGGCTTCTTAAACTCTCTGCATTTAAGACCTTCCCACGTGGAATCCAGGACCTCCATTTAATTCACCTGCCCAGCCTTTCCCAACTGTGCCTCCTCAATGAGAATGGCCTAGGGAGCTTTACCAGATCCAAGGAAGGAACCCTACCCTCAGGAATTCTGATTGGTGAACAGTGGGACCCTAGTGTCTGAATCTTTAAGCTCCTCCATAATTCTAAAAGATGGTACTTCCGAGGTTAACAAATGCAGTGACCAAGTGATCCCAGGACCCTAAGATCACAAAGCTTGGAGAGCTCTCCTTGGATCTGAAATGGAGCTCTTCACATCACCGGCTGGAATAGAAAGGAAATGGCTCCACCACTTATCTCTCACTCAAAAATCTGTCTGCCTGGTTTCCTTTCCTGTTTTCCAGTAGTTCTCCAAGTGCAACCCAGGGCTCTCAGCATCACCTGGGAAGTTTAGAGCTACAGATTGTCAGGCTTCAGACTTGCTGTATCTGAAAGGCTGGGAGTGGAGCCAGCACCCTGTTTTCACACCTAAGGGATTCTCCCCTTTTGGATAAAGAAACCCCCTTGCTACAGCTTAGTCCCCATGTCTGCTTTGGACATTGGCTTCACCACCATTCTCCATCAGGGGTCTGGTCTGTACCAGCAACTCTTTCTCTATTCTCCTTTCCTGCTAAACTTCAGGTAGTAGCTTGTACCAGTTGGCTCCACTTAAACACAGTCCCCCCTCCCCATAATTCACAGGTTCTCAACATTTTCTACACCTTTATAAAAACAAATGCCTGATGTCCACTCCCAGAAATTCTGATTTAACTTGTCTGGGGTGCTGCCTGGGTAAAAGGATTTTTAAGAGCTCCCAGGTCATTCTAATGACAGCCAAGGTTAAGAATTGCTGCTTTAGTCCCTTCCTAAGTGACGGCTCACCCTGCATCCTACTGAAATTGTTTTCTTCCTCTGAAGCATGGGGTAGTAAATGACTCTCCCCACTCAGGCTCAACCATCTTCTTCTTAGCACCTCTCATTTTTCTCCTCTTGTTTTCCCAGCCTCTCTAAACATACCCTCGTGGTGTCATTTTCTTTCTTTCTTCTTTAAGATTTTATTTATTTATTTGATAGAGAAAGATCACAAGCAGGCAGAGAGGCAGGCAGAGAGAGGGAGGAAGAAGGCTCCCCACTGAGGAGAGAGCCTGACGTGGGGCTCGATCCCAGGACCCTAAGATCACCACCTGAGCCGCAGGCAGAGGCTTTAACCCACTGAGCCACCCAGGTGCCCCATGATTGCCTTTTCTAACTCTGTTTGCTGGTTCTTCAATAAAACTGTGGCCCATTTCCTAAATCTCTTCGCATCCACAGTCCCCATTTTGCCTCTCACTGCATTGTTAACGCTCAAATCTAATTCTAACGTTACTATAGACCCACCTTTCCATCTGCCTGGTAGACAACACTCGCAGTCCCACCAGGACCCAGCATTAACCGGAAACTCATTTGTTTCCATCCTTCCTCCCCATCCCCTCCCTGCCTCCAGCCTTCTAGCTTCCATCATACCTGGCACAGACTAAAAGCTCAGTGCATGCTGACTGAACCAAATTACCTCCCTGAGGAGAATCCTACTCTTGGCCAGGGCTTTGTGAATTTCTAATCTCACAATCAGATATGGTCTTTCCCTCTTTGAATAATAATACAGATTTTTTAAAACTCACTTTGTGCCAGGAAACTTGCCAACTGCTTTCCTTCTGGGATCTTGTCTGAGCCTCAGTACAGCCCTATAAAGGAAGTTTAAATAATGAATCTATTTCACAGATGAGAAAGGTGAGGCTGGTGCAGGGAACATTCTAGAGCAGGCCTTCAACTACACTCTGTCTCACTCTAAGCCCTTGTTTTTGCGCTGGGGGTTCTTTACCGTTAATGTGTACCCGGCCGATGGGGTACCAGGTGGTGCTAATTCTGTTGGTCCATGTGTGGTCCACGAATCTGCATGTTTAATAAGTACCCCAGCTGGCGTAGGGTCAGTTCAAACTGAATTCTCCCAATAGGTGAATGAGTGAGAGTGGAAGTGGATTCCTTGCTAGTTGAGCCTCCAGACGGGACTTGAAGACCAGAGCCCCAGCTGACATTTTGATTGTAGCCACATGAAACACCCTCAAACAGAGGATTCAGAAGCGCTGTGTCTCAGTTAAAGAAACATAATAAAGTCTAGGGACCTGCAGAAACTGTAGGATAATAAATAAGTGTGGTTTGAAACCCCTGATCTTTGGAGTGTTTTGTGATGTACCAAAAGATGACTAATAAAATCACATACAGAAAGTGTACTGTGATTGGCTTACTGGTAGGAACTTCATCCCCACAATTTCCTCTCATCCCCTTCGTGGCGGATTGCTTTCCCGAATGTTCCACCAACAAGGCAGCCATCTTCTTACTGGGGTGGGGGGTCCACCAGTGTATGCCAAGACATTTCAAGGAGTTCTAGTCCATAATCTGTTTTAAGGGAGTCGGTGTCCAGATCCTCAATCTCCATTCACCCTGGCAAATCTCAACACTGATTTGCCGACAGGACGGCAGTAAAGGGGAGGGTGTGTGTGTCTCGTTATCAGATCTCCCTCCTTACTGCTCAGAAGAAAGATGCTTTGTTTGGGGAGCAAGGGCCTCCAGAAAACCAAACAGAAAGACAGAAACTTTGGTCTTGATAATGGGAGTGACTCTCCTGAAGGGGCCATGTACCCTGTGCAGGACAGGTAGATTCCAATTCTTTTAGCAACAAAATTGAAGGAGGACCCAAACCCGCTGTCAGCCAGCAGATTATTGTCTTTAAAAGATTTGTGCATGTGATAGGGGTGAGGGGGTAGTGAGGAGCAGAGGGAGAGGGAGAGAGAAGCAGATTCTGCTGAGCACTAACTCAAGGGAGCTTGGTCCTAGGACGCTGAGATCATGACCAGAGCCAAGATCAAGAGTCAGACACGTAACCCACTGAGCCACCCAGACACCCCTGTCAGCTGACAGATTATTAAAAATAATCTTCTGATGAATCACTATGCGGTTTTTGGCAACTCTGAAGGAATTCAAAGAATGGAGGGACATTGTTCTATTAGAACTTCCTTTCCCATCTACTAATGTATGTAAACAAATATAGCATCTATGTCTAGAATGAAAATCAGAATAGATTTTGAAGTTGCATAAAAACATCTTTTGTTCAGGATAATGTTAATACTAGACCACTAGAAATGGTTTAAATTTTGTTAGTCTATGTACATACTTTTGTTATACGTAAGTATTGTAGGGTGGTGGTTTAAAGAGTTTCTAGCATAAAAATGGACTAAAATTCTGTAGAGAAAATGGAATGGAACTTCAAACTGAAGAAAAAAAACGAATGTTTAAAGAACTCATTTGCGTGTTCTCTTAACGAGCAACAGAGGGTATCAAATTGCTGTGGCAGTGAGAACCCATTGAATCCATTTAAAAGAGTTTGAGCTTTATTTTAAGCTGACAATATGTACAACACGCCAAAAATTGCATCTGTTGCAACTATCAAAACTTATGAAAATTTTAGTTATTAAACTAAAATGTGGGGAGACATAACATGGTTTTTCAAAATCCCTTTGGAGAGCCTGAAAGCAAGAAAGCCCATTAGAGCAAAGGGCAGCCTCTTGCACAAACTACCAAATTAAGACTTTATTAGGAATTTAGGATTTAAAATGGCATTAACGGGGGCACCTGGCGGGCTCAATCCATAGAGCACGGGACTCCTGCTTTCCGAGTGGTGAGTTCAAGCCCCACGTGCCTGGGCTTCGAGCTTACTTAATGATGATGATGATGATGATGGTGATGGTGATAGGAGTCACCTGGGTGACTCAGTTGATTAAGCGATTAAGCGTCTGCCTTCCACCCACTCAGGTCATGATCCCAGTGTCCTAGGATGGAGCCCCCAATCAGGTTCCCTGCTAAGTGGGGTGTCGGCTTCTCCCTCCCCCTCTGCTGCTGCCTCTGCTCATGCTTTCCCTCTCTCTCTCTCTCTCAAATTAAAATTAATTAATTAATTAATTTTAAAAATGGCATTAACAGCCTTGGTGCTGTGGAATGCTTTCAGCTTTGTGGTTTCTTCAGGGACATCTCTGAGTCTTTTCTGAGGGCAATGCAGATTTATTTTTCCCCTATTCTGTTTTTGTTTTTGTTTTTTTTTAAAAGACTTTATTTGTTTGACAAAGAGAGACAGCAAGAGCAGGAGCACAAGCTGGGGAAGTGTGAGAGGGAGAAGCAGACTCCCCACCGAGCAGGGAGCCGGATGCCCCAAGACGTCTAATGGCTGAGCCACCCAGGCGCCCTTTTCCCCATTCTAAGTTAGCGCTCAGCCGGTGAGGTCTTCAGCAGTGAATTCTGTTACCCTCTATATGGAGGAGGCCCTGACACCGAACCCAACCTGGATTCCTGCACCGCCGGGTGGTGAGGAGTGGTTGAAGATGCTGGTAGAGGGAGGTGGAGGAGAGAAAGGATGCAGGGAGGGCCCTGAGGAATGTGGGGGGCTGGGCACAGTTATGGGACGGCATAACTGTTTTCAAATACTTGAAAATCTGTCATGCGAAAGACCGATTAGGCTGGTCCTGCCTCAGGGAGGCCAGACTCAGACCACAGGGAGGAAGTTAGAGGACAACCACAAAGATCAAGTACATTCTAAGCAGGAAAACTGCTTAAGAGAGAAACTGGCCTCTCATGAGGAAGTGAGTGTGCTGTCCTGGGAGAAATTCAAGCAGAGGCTGGATTATGACTGTCAAGGTTGCTGTAGGTTCTGTGACCGGGTGCAGGTGCGAGGCTGGACTGTACCAGCCCCGGGCGGCAGGGCGTAGGCTCTGGTGGCTGTCCTCCATCTACCTCGCTCCTGAGGCCAAGGAGAGTCTAGATGTGTTGTTGCAAATGTTATATTGAGAACCTCATGGGAAGGAAAGCCCCATCTCAAAGCTGGCTCCTGGGAAAGTTTGGTATCCGTTCTTTGCAACCGGTAAGACTATAAATCCTTTGTTCTCTTCAGTGGGGGTTTCATTTAAAGCTTGGCTTTAATCCCAAATGGAATGAAGGGTTTTGCTTCCTACGAGGCACCCTGACTGCAGCAAAAGGGTTAGATTCTTTTCTTGGGGGAAGAGCCAGAGGAAAAAGTGGAATTTACACTTACCCAGAACCCCCAAAATCTCTGCTCACAAACTGTTCGCAGGACCCATTATTCTATAGGACAGTTATTCTATAAATAACTGTAATGACCCCCAGAAAGGACCGGCATAGCTACTGGAGCTTGGAGAAAAGGGAGCTAAAAAAATAAACTGCTTCACAAAGGGAGCTAAAAAAATAAACTTTACCTTGCAAAGAAAATGCAAGGTAAGAGCCTCCATGCCACAATCTACACATCCTGCAAAAGTGACTCTGACTCCCCCGGCCCAGGTACCTGCACCCCACCCCCACCCTCTGATCACTGCCCTTGACGGAAGGCTGCTCTCAGGGAACCAGAGGCAGGATCCCTTTGCAGAGAATGGCCAGGACCCCAGCTAATTCTATCCCCAGGATCTTGCGCCCTCTTCTGGACACCTTTCTCAGCAGCCATATTTATTTTTGCTTTTTCTCTCATTTTCCGTGTTCCATAATTCCCTGATCTTTGAAAGTCATAACTGGAAGGGCCTCAAGGAGATCAGCGTCCAACCTTCTCACGTGACAAGTGGGAGCACTGACGCTCAGAGAGGAGGTGGGACCTGTCCAGGGCCACAGAACTGGTTGGCGGCCCAGCGGCTCTTGGCCTGGACGTTTCTGGGAAGAACTAAGAAGTGGAGGCCCACAAGCCCTTCCTGAGGGACAGAGAAATTCACTCACAATCTCTCCCCCACTTGCCTTGCTCAAAAAGCACACCCTTCTGTCCATGTCACCCATTAAGAAATCAAATCTGAACCATCAAACAGACCTCTTGTTGTGGGACCCAAGTTTCTCCCTGATTCCAGATGAGACTTTTCTCACATCCTGAGATAAAATAAGGGCCCTTCAGAGCTAGAGGCTGGATTTCAGGGCTTCTGTTAATTATACAGTCTAGTCAATTAATACACACTGCCTGGAAAATGCTGTTTCCAAATCCCAACCATCCTTTAAGGCCGTGATTCTCTGTCTTGGTGACACATACAAGTGACCTGGGAATTGCTTCACAAAGCCTGACCTCTGTGTCTCCACTCAGAAGCCCCAATTCACCTGTTTTGGGGTGTGGTCTTTAAACACGCCCCAGGTAATTCTAGAGCGGAGCCAAGGTCAAGAACCTTGCGTTAGAACTACCCCTGTGTCCCACCTCCTCCAGGAAGCCTTCTGGCACCACATGGATATGTTCCTATTCTATTTGGTACCAGAGATTGATGATATTTATAATACACTTTGGAATACTTCAGTGTACAGTTAGTTTGAGCTTTAATTCTAGGGGTGGCCGGGTAACCTCCTATTAGGAATTTACATTCCAGGGTGGCTGGGCAGCTCAGTGGGTTAAGCAACTGCCTTCAGCTCAGGTCATGATCCCAGGGTCCTGGGATCAAGTCCCAGCATCAGGCTCTTTGCTCAGCAGGGAGCCTACTTCTCCCTCTGCCTGCCACTCCCCCTGCTTCTGCACCCCTCTGCTTATAGGCGTGCACTTGTTCTCTCTCTCTGACAGATAAATAACTCTTTAAAAAAAAATAAATAAACACCCACTATGTTTCAAGAACCCTGAAAGAGACTAGACATTTCGAAATAAATACAAACGTGCTGTGGGGACTCAGCTCGAGCGTGCAGCTCCTTCTTTAATTTTCCACACGCATGTCTTAAGATATCTCCGACTTACCTGCCTGAAACAAAAGCCTTGATTTCCACCTGCCACACATGTTCTTCCCCAAATCTTAGCCATATGGATGTAAAGTACCACTGCTGAGTCATGAAGAGTTTGAAACCACAGCACAAATGCAGCCCCTATATGCATGCTCTCGTGTATATATATGTACATATGCATATAAATATATATATTTTTTTTATTTATTTGACAGAGAAAGAGAGCACCAGCAGGAGAGAAGCAGGCTCTTCACTGAGCAGGGAGCCCAATGTGGGACTCGATCTCAGGACCCTGGGTTCATGACCGGAGCCATAGGCAGATGCTTAACTGACTGAGCCACACAGGTGTCCTCTCATATATTTTTTAAAGGTTATTTTTTCCCCCAGAACATGAAAGGAGTGGGTAAGGATTGAAAAATCATAAAGTACATGTATTAAAACTCACATCATTTTATGTTTAAATCTCTTACTTATGCTGGGATGAGGGCTCTCCCAAGACCACCTTCAGGTTTGGTTCTTCCCCGGAAGGACTCACAAGGACTCAGTGGAGCTGTTATATTGTTCATGGTTTGGGTGTATTACAGTGTAAGGATACAAAGTAAAATCAGCAAAGGAAAGAGGTGCGTAGGGTGATGTCCAGGAGAAGGCTAGCACAAGCTTCCGGTTGTCCTCACCAGTACACTCAAAAGGGCAGTTCCTACTTCTCTCAGCAAGGATGTGTGACAACATGACATTCCCTGTCCCTGTTTGGCAATAGCGAAGCCCACCCAAGCCTCCCGGGTTTTTATTGGAGGTCAGTCATCCAGACGTGAGTCCCCACTGACCAACCCTAATTACCCAGTCCTGCTCCTTCCACCCCCAAAGTGAAACTGGCAGAGCACGGTGGGTCCCAGGTGACTAAAAAAAGGCCATCAACACAAATCACATTGACAGTATAAACTCTCTGGTGTGGCCCTAAGCCCAAGGCAGGGAAAGACACTCCTAGGGAGGATCCCAAAGACTTACAGGGTAACTCCGAGAAGGTGATCAAGAACCAATTCTTTCTTTGGAATGCAAAGGATTTTAACTCCCCATGTTTGCTGAATGAACCCTTTACAATCCAATCCTCCAAACAGAATGTAGGACCATTTTATGTATTTGCTTTAATGAAGCAAATGCTATCATCAGTAACATTTCCAAAATCAATTTCTGGGCAAAGTTAACCTAAAGAAACACACTAAAATATATAAACAGGGACACACATTTTTTTCCGTTGGCCTAAGTGTCTGATATGACCCATCACAGCTCTTGCCAGATCCTGCTTTTATTTAAATTCTGGATGTTTTGTTCCTCAGATGTTGGGTGTGAATTTTTATTTTTTACCCATATTTTTTATCTTGATTACTTAGTTTTTGGTACCCCCTAAAGTTTTGCACCCAAGGCTAGTGCCTCACTCGCTTCCACTAGTTCTGGTCATGAACCTGCTTCTCAGTTTCCTAACCTCAAATAGCACCTAATCAGAGGGATTTCCTTCATCCCCCTGCTTATGATTTCACTCTCATTTCTCTCTCCATTCTGTCACATCACACTCTGAAATCCCTTATTCATGTTCCTGTTATTTCCTGTCTAGCCCTTCTTCCAACCACTCTAAGCTCCAGAGAATCAGAGCCCTTGTCTCTCTTGTCTGTTCTTGTTCATTAGGGAACTTCCAGATCTGAGGAGATGCTCAATAAATGTTAGTTTAGCTGCGTTGAGCCTCTTCCTAGAGACTGAAGCCCATGTGCGGGTCTAGACACCACGAGCAGGCACGCGGTGAAATTGCTTCTGGTATAGTTCATTGCCAAGCTCTGCTCTGTGGCTGCGGAGGGGGTAAGGGGGTCCTAAGGCAAGACCAGCAGACACAAACCCAGATAGAGTACTAGAGTTGAAGGAAGCTGCTAGCTAGCCCTAATTTTTCCGATTTCACAAGAGCTAGTTACAGAGAGTAGAAAAGTCAGAGTGCAGAAAATTCCTTGCATATTCAAACTTGGCCTAATTCAGATTAGCTACCTTGAAACTCTCCAGCCTGTCAGAAAACACCCGCTTACCACTGCCTCTGAGCTTATTAAGAGATATTTTGGGGGTACCTAGGTGGCTCAGTAGGTTAAGCCTCTGCTTTAGGCTCAGGTCATGATCTCAGGGTCCTGGGATCGAGCCCCGCATCAGGCTCTCTGCTCATCAGGGAGCCTGCTTCCCTCTCTCTCTCTGCCTGCGTCTCTGCCTACTTGTGATCTCTGTCAAATGAATAAATAAAATCTTTTAAAAAAAAAGAGATACTTTGGCCTATGGCTCTGATCTGTTTTGGGAAATTGATTCATTCTTTTTCAGTGGCCATGTATACTTGTAGGCATCTGTCATTCAAACACTAACACCCCTAAAGAGAAAACACATGGGCAAAGTCATCAGATATAATGGTTTTATCTT
The DNA here is from genome assembly GCF_011764305.1 of Mustela putorius furo. Lineage (NCBI taxonomy): Eukaryota > Metazoa > Chordata > Mammalia > Carnivora > Mustelidae > Mustela > Mustela putorius. The sequence continues at coordinate 42,956,956 of NW_025422010.1, forward strand.
AGCACCTTTCTTCTAAGTCTTACATTGTTTTCTTGTTCCTGCCCAGTCATAACCATCCATTCTCCCCGGAGCCTGAGTGCTCACTGGTGTGGCCCCCATTCTTCAGCTCCGGCCCCAGCCCCCCACCCCATACCCATGCTTCCTAACTCCACAAACATTTCACTGTCTAGGATGTCTTTTTCCCATTCCCTAGATGCTCCCGTGGATGAACGTCTGAGGTCCTCTGTCTCCTTCAGCCAAAGTCCTTGCAGTGGCTTCAGCTCCACTCCCTGCACGTACTCCACTCCACTGGCATCTCGGGTCCCTCACACACCCCCAGGCCAGTCCCCAGGGGGCCTTTACCTTGGCTCCGAGATGTCCTCCCCCTCACCTCCTCAGGGCTTTTCTCCCTGTGGCTTTCCCTGCCTAACTCACTGGAAGTCACATCTCTTCCTGTAGTTCCGTGTTCCTAGTCCCCTCTGTTTTCCCCATGCCATTATCACTGTCTAGCATAGTCTATCTTTTCCTTACTTATCTATGTATTTTTCCCTCCCCTTGTGAGAACATAAGCAATTTGGTTCTCTAATTCTTAAGGCTGTCATCATCACAAGCATAATTCTTTCCAGCAGGAAGTAGGGGCTTGGGTGATATATTAATTCTCTGGGGCTGCCACAACAAAGAAACACAAACTGGGTGGCTTAAGACCACAGAAATTCATATACCATGGTTCAGGAGGCTGGCAGCCCAAAACCAAGGTGTCTGAAGGCCATACTCCTCCCCGCGTCTCTAGGCAAAGCTCTTCCTTGCCTCTTCCAGCTTCCAGTGGTGGCCGGCAATGCTTGGGGTCCCTTGGCTTAAAGCCGTGTCACTCCACTCTCTGCCTTCGTCGTCACACAGCATTCTCCCAGGGCATTTGTGTCTCTCTGTGTCCTCTCCCCTTTCTATACACCAGTCATACTGGATTACGGGCTCACCCAGTCCATCCAGTATGACCCATCTTGTCTCATTACATTTGCAATGAACCTATTTCCAAATAAGGTTACATTCTGAAGCACTGGGGATTAGACTTCAACGTGTCTTTTTGGAGACACATGATTCAATTCAGTATAGGTGACATCTCAGGATGTCCTTGTCCGGTGACAATTCTGTCCCACCAGAAGAAAAATATGGGGCTGGAGCTGCTATTGTTTATGCAAAACAAAGTCTTCCTTCTTATCTTCACCTATTTGCTCAACACTCTTTTACAAGAGCTGGGCATTTCCTAGGCACTCGAGGTAACAAAGTGACAGGCAAGCCCTCTACCCCAGGGAGAGCCAAGCTCCTGCTCCGGCAGCGCGTGGTTGGTACTGTACCTGCGCATGCGCCAAGGAGGCTCCTCCCCTCCAGGCCATCTATTAGCAGCCACCTAATGGTGCCCCAATAATGTTTGCATCCGCTGTCTTGGATCGTGGGGAGGCATATCATTTAGCATTTTATTTTTGTGCTCTAACCGAAAGTTTATGGTCAGCTTCTATTTCAACATGTGTTACTCCATAAATCAGGCTGTAAAATTCTCACAAAGTTGTCTTTTACCTCAAGCGTTTGGCCGTTCCTGCTCCAGCTGGTGTTAAAGCTCGTTCCACAGGTGGTCCGGGCGGTAATGGTACAGCCCCCGGCTCCCCACTGCTCACACCTCCAGTACCACCCACAAGGAAGCTCCCCCTCCCTGGGCTGCAACCAGTTTTAAGCCCAAAGTCAGTCCACTGCCCACATGGGTTTTGATGCTTCTTTGCCCTGAACCCCAGTTCCAGTCACTGGGATCCTGCTTTACTCCTTGCAACCATGTTTAAAGACATGGTCACGTCTGGCTATAGGACCTGAACCACCCTCTTGTCCTGGTGCCCTCCTCTCTGTCCTATGCCCAGTGGCATACCCAGATTTTTCTGGGAAAAGCCTCGGCCACCCCACCATAGTCTTCCCACTGGTCTCTGGTCCCATCTGTGAGCCCAGGTCTCACGCCTTCGACCCAATTTTTGCAGCACTTCTTCCCAGATGCCTGGAACTGCCTGTATCTTGCTTCAGATTCTCAGTGCTGTGATCTACTAACCTGTCAGGATCCCTGGGACCCACTGCTGGGACCCACCACTGGGACCTCCCCAGGCTTCGTGCTACCGCCAGGAGATCTGTTTGGTTGGAGGTCAGTGGATCTTAATAGCCATGAACGGTCACAACTGGACCGCCAAACTATGATTACAAGGTAACATTTATTTGGGGTATGACAGGGGACACAAGCTTTGATGAATAGAATGTCCTTCGCTTTGATGGAGAGGTAAGAAATGGGGGACCCCATTTGCTGGCACATTTCGGGCTGAGAGAGTAGGTGGCACAGTCAAGCGGTCTGTCCACAGGCAGGGCATCAGCGCCTTGGGCCAGCCTGGGGGCTCGTCCAGACCACACAGGGTGCTGAGCTGTTGCAGGAACGTCATATTGTGATCACCTCTGACTCGGTCTGGCTTCATTCATTGCAATCCTTTCAGATGTGCCAACAAGTTTTCTGATATTTGCCATGTGACTTGAAACATACACAAAACAGTTGAAGCAACCTAACGGGGGTGTTCACCTTCCCAGCACTGACCTGCAGCCCTCCATCAGCCCCTTCTTTTCTGAAGCTGATCAGTAGCCTCAATGAGGATATCGCTGCCTGCTTGACAATTGTGCTCAAACATTAAAATGCACACTCCCATTGCCCCAGAAATTCCACTTTGGTGAGAGTTGAAATAACAAAAGCCCGGAAGCCACCTAAAACTCCATCCCCAGGAGTCTCCCGGTGGTAGGAAGCCCCAAGCAGATTGTCCCATGAAGATGTTGGCTCACACCAGGCTCATAGCGGTGTCAGAGATTAAATTTCCTGAACATTCTCTGGTGAGGGCTGGGTGTTGCACACATCAAGAAGAGATGAGTTGGAGTCAGAAAAGAGAGGAGAACCTGCTGTGGGTGGGGGAGGAGGGAAAACCATGTGTCTTCATGGGAGAAAAAGGCCTGAGAGATGGGGAAGTCATGGAGGGGAGTCCTGGTCACTGTGTGCTGGGCTGGGAGGAGAGAGAGAGACGACTGTCACAAGATGGAGACTGGGGGTCTGGACGGAGACACAAGAACTACCAGAGATAGAACCTGATTTTTATATTTTTTACCATTGTAACCTGCGTGGCTTGGATGACTCTCTTACAGGAAACGTAATTTCTCTGCTAAGCAGTAGAAGAGTCTCCCTTCTCCTTGACAGTGCGGACACCTCATTTAGCACATGTTGTTGGGAAAGCACCTTCAACCTGAAGGATTACCTCCTTTGCCTTTTTACTGCACATAAATTTCTCTGGCTCTTGGCCCCAGACTTGGGATTTGATTTGCAGCATTTACGATGAAATGATTTGTTGTTTTGTGTCGTTGCTCTAAATCCTTGTCAGGATCTAGTTCTCCCACCCCAGTTTTCCCCATATCACCATGACCTGTCTCCAGCGTCTCTCCCCAAGTCAGGGTCCAGAGCAAGGCTGCTTCCTGGGCGGCAACAAGACCAGCAGTTGGTCCTTTGGAGAAAGAGCTAGAGAGGCCACAACTGGTTCCTGATTGGCCCTGGAAGCTGGGGGCCCACAGGAACTGAGCACTGTGCCTCAGTTTCCAGTGTAGGGAGAGGTGCCTATATGCATAACAGGGCTTCCAGATGTCATTATGATTAGTCACATGGTAAATTTAAACACACACACACACACACACACACACACACACACACACCCTGAACCAGCCAACTACAGGCAGACCACTCTTTAGGGAAAGAGTGGTACTTCTCTCTCCCCCAGCCTTGCTCAGGCTGTAGCTATAAACACTGAAAGTTGAGAACTGAATCCATAACCTCAGGACTCCTTCCATATGAACCAGGACCACTAACCATTTATTCAAAGCATACCGCGGGCGTGGCATTCGCTCTGAGTCCATAACTCATTTTCAAGTGAGAATTCCCAAGAGCTTAAGGTTTTTATTTTTGCTTTTGTTTTTTGGTTTTGTTTGAACTACTTATTTTCTTCAAGTGATTTAAGATACTGTAAGTCATGTAGTTCAAAGTTCTGAAACCTAAAAAAAAAAGCTTCGAAAGTGGTTTGCCTCACAATGTAGGTTAGAAAGGGCTCTGGATTGGGAGGCAGATGACTCAATTCAAATTCTGACCTTCCAGCAGCCTGACCTGAGGACCTAAGGGACTAAGTCACTTTGGTCCTGGATTCCTTCATTTGCAAATTTTGTTTAATAATCCCTGCCTAGGGTGCCTGGGTGGCTCAGTGGGTTAAGCCTCTGCCTTTGGCTCAGGTCATGGTCTCAGGGTCCTGGGATCCAGCCCCACATCAGGCTCTCTGCTCAGTGGGGAGCCTGCTTCCCCCTCTCTCTCTGCCTGCCTCTCTGCCTACTTGTGATCTCTCTCTCTGTCAAATGAGTAAATAAATTCTTTAAAGAAAATAATAATAATCCCTGCCTAGAAGAGAATGGATAAGAAAGTTCTGGTATGTTCATTCAGTGGAATACAGCCCAGCAGTAATAAAAACCAAACTCCTGACATAGGCCACAACGTGGACAAATCACATTAACATTATGTTGAGGGGAAGAGACCGGTCACAGAAAAACAGAAGATACGTTCTTTCTTTTTTTCCTTAGAAAGAGTGTGTGAGGTGGAGGGGAGTCCAAGGCGGGGCACGATCTCATGACCTTGAGATCATGACCTGAGCCAAAATTGAGAGTCAGACACTCAACCAACTAAGTCACCCAGGAGCCCCACAGAAGACTACATTTGGCGTGAGACTCCATTTCTGTGATGCTCCAGATCAGGCAAAACGAATAGGGTGTGCTCCATGTCATAGCAGTGGTCACTGCTGAGGGGCAGTGGCGGGGAGGGGGCACAATGCTGGCGATGAGCCAGGCATGGGCCGGTGCGCTTATACAGGAGCAAACACAAAAATTCACCACACTGTGCACTTCACACATTTTACTGTGAGAATGTTGTACCTCAGAGGTGAACAGAAAAGTTTTCCTAGATTGGGGCGCCTGGGTGGCTCAGTGGGTTAAAGCCTCTGCCTTCGGCTCAGGTCATGATCCCAGGGTCCTGGGATCGAGCCCCGCGTTGGGCTCTCTGCTCAGTGGGGAGCCTGCTTCCTCCTCCCTGTCTCTCTGCCTGCTTGTGATCTCTGTCTGTCAAATAAATAAATAAAATCTTTAAAAAAATTTTTTTTCCTAGATAGACTCATCCATAATAAACTTCTCCCTTTTCCAGAAACCCAGAGCAGCAGTGGCGTGGCTCCAAAAGGTGACTTGGGCGGTATCCCCCTCCTCCCACTCACCAGAAGACCCTCTGCCAAGTACTCTAAAGAAACACAAAATCTTAGGCGCCTGAGTGGCTCAGGGAGTTAAACATCTGCCTTCAGCTCAGGTCATGATCTCAGGGTCTTAGGACTGAGTCTGCATCGGGCTCCCTGCTCAGCGGGAGTCTGCTTGTCCCTCTCCCTCTGCCCGCTCCCCTGCTCATGCTCTCTGGTTCCTGCTCTCTCCCTCTCCCTCTCTCAAATGAATAGATTTTAAAAATCTTTTTAAAAAATAAACACAAAATCTAAACAGAAACTGTGTGCCACCACTCCATGCACCTTCAAAACATGCTCTCTATACCTGACTTCCAACTTGGAAGCCTCCTCCTGGAGGCTTCATGGAAACTCTGTAGCCTTTAAAAGAAAGCTAGGCAGGAAGTCTGTCCTACACACTTGATTATATTTAACACAGCACTATTATACGCTGCCTTGTGTTCTTCACATTTCTTTCTTTCCCCCGGTCTTGCTCTTGGACAAGGCTAACCTCCCCAACGGAAGACGCCATATCAGGCTTCTTTATCCATTGGGTCTCACAGGGGTTTAACGTAGCCGAGAGAGCACTAGTCACCAAAGACGTGGAGTGTTCTGCGAAAAACAGACTCAACTCTGTACATTCAGCAAGTTAACTTTATCCTATTATTTATAGGAGTGTGCCTGCTAGTCATACAGAATAATCGTGGGTGCTCTTGTAATTGCATTTTTATTGATTTCTCCAGTTGTTAAAGGCAATTTATAAAAAGCCAATTGGACTGTAAACCCTACCACTGCTGTTTTCCACGGTAATACTGTACTTTCTCATTACTTCTTTAAAAACTGTACTCAGCACATTTTCTAGGCTGAGGAAATCAACTTCTCGTCTGGAGCATGTATATCAATAAACATGTTTTAATTCCAATCACACATCTCCCCAGCGTAGGATTAAGTTATTTCTTATTCTGTTCAAATGGCAATTGCGGTTTATTTATATACCAGATAATTAGTGTTTGCCCTGGTCTTCCTGAGGTTGACAGCTGTGGGGTTGGGATTAACCCCTGATGCAGCACGAGGCCACAATCCTTTATCCAAAATCCTCCGGGCCACATATGGGTTGCTGGAGTTTTTTGTGTGTGTGTGTGTTTTTTTAAGATTTTATTTATTTTTCAGCAAGAGAGAGCACAAGCAGGGGGAGCAGCCAGCAGAGGGGGAAGCAGGGTCCCCACTGAGCAGGAAGCCAGAGACGTGGGGCTCGATCCCAGGACCCCAGGATCATGACCCAAGCTGAAGGCAAACACTTAACCCACAGAGCCACCCAGACGTCCCAGTTTTGGAATTCTACATCTTTTGGAGTTCAGTAAGGTAAGTAGATTCCTTTTTTTTTTTTTTTTTTAAGATTTTACTTATTTATATGACATGCAGAGATCACAAGTAGGCGGAGAGGCAGGCAGAGAGAGAGAAGAGGAAGCAGGCTCTCTGCAGAGGAGAGCCCCCGAGGTGGGGCTCGATCCCAGGACCCTGGGATCATGACCTGAGCCGAAGGCAGAGGCTTTAATCCACTGAGCCACCCAGGCCCTCCAAGGTAAGTAGATTCCTAAGCTACAGGTTTTATAATACTCTCAGTGGGAGAGTTCCCAGTAATCAAAAGCAGTAGTCGTTCTGAGGTAAAACATAGTGAGATCATCTTAAGTAGTTTTACACTAGTGTGGGTCGGGTTTGGTTTTTTTTTTTTCCCCCATTAGTTTTTTTTTTTTTTTCAGCATAACAGTATTCATTATTTTTTGCACCACACCCAGTGCTCCATGCAATCCTGCCCTCTCTAATACCCACCACCTGGCTCCCCCAACCGCTCACGCCCTGCTGCTTCAAAACCCTCAGGTTGTTTTTCAGAGTCCATAGTCTCTCACGGTTCACCTCCCCTTCCAATTTCCCCCAACTCCCTTCTCCTCTCCATCTCCCCTTGTCCTCCATGCTATTTGTTATGCTCCACAAATGAGTGAAACCATATGATAATTGGCTCTCTCTGCTTGACTTATTTCACTCAGTATAATCTCTTCCAGTCCGGTCCATGTTGCTACAAAAGTTGGGTATTCGTCCTTTCTGATGGAGGCATAGTACTCCATAGTGTATATGGACCACATCTGTGTGGGTCAGGTTTTGTTGCTAATGAGGTTTAGCACCAGGCCTGATTTGCAAGCTTTTCAGGTGGGGTGCAGTTGGAGAGGAGTGCTGGTGGGCTGCTCGGTCTCTACCATGTTCCTTGAGCAAGCCACGGGGTCTGTGAGAGCATCCAGACCCTGGGCACCCTCGGCCCCGTGCATCACTCATTCATTCACATGTTGCGCTTCCGATCCCCAAACACCTGTTGAGGAATTGCGACGGGTCAGGCACCATCCTACGTGCTGTGGGAGATCCTCAGGGGAGTAAGAGGACTCCGTATCACTCTGCCTGGGCAGTCTTTGCGAAGTACCACGGGCTGTACTGCTTGAACCACAGACATTTATTTTCTCACAGATCTGGAGGCTGGAAGTCCACGATCAAGGTGTCCACCGGCTACTGGGTTCTGGGGAAGCCCAGGGGCCCCCTTTGGGCCTGAAGAGCATCACCTCCCCACATCGTCACGGGCTGCCTCTTTGCATGACGAGAGCCGGTGAGCTCTGCTGTCTCCTCCTCTTCTTATCAGGACTCCAGTCTTATCTGAGGAGGCCCACACTTGTGCCCTCATTAAACTTAATTGCCTCATAAAGGTCCCATCTCTCCATAGTCACACTGGGGGTCAGGGCTTTAGCACAGGCTAGGGGGACGGGGACACAACTCAGTTCCTAGCTGGGTCCTTCCCCCAGAGAGCTCATAGTCTTGTGGTGGGAGATAGCCCAAAACAACTGTGACTGAGTGAAGCCCTGGGGACGTGTGTGGAGCTGGATGGCATCTCTTTAGGGACGAGGGATCCCTGACGATTAGTTCTGTGTAGCTGGGTTCTTGGTGCTCGGAGAGTTAGAGGAAAAGAGCCGAAGGTGGCCTCTGGGTATTGGCCCCTGGGCTGTTTCTTTCTACAGGGAAGGCTGAGAGACCTCTCAGTTCAAAAGCCATCCCACGTGAAACTCAAATCTTCCCACATCCCATTATATTAAAAATAGTCCAAACAATGGGGGCGCCTGAGTGGCTCAGTGGTTAAAGCCTCTGCCTTGGGCTCAGGTCATGATCTCAGGGTCCTGGGATCAAGCCCCACATGGGCTCTCTGCTTAGCGGGGAGCCTGCTTCCTCTTCTCTCTGCCTGTCTCTCCATCTACCTGTGATCTCTCTCTCTCAAATAAATAAATAAAATCTTAAAAAAAAAAAAAAAAAGAGCCCAAACACACAAAAGCTTAGGCAATTAGAGACCTCCTGCTTTGCTTACCGCACGACACCCCCCACCCCCACCACCATATGCTGTTACTGAGATAGGGCCTTGGTCAGGCCCCACACTGCCAGAGCCCCTTTAGAGTTCTCTGACCCAGAGGCTTCCCACTGGGCTCCTGAGCAACATCACCGAGACCTGCCAGTCCCTACCTGATGGCCCTCTCCCCCAGGGCTTCCCTTGTCCTTCACCTTTTCTGGACGGTGACAGCCTGACCTCCCTGCTGTCTGGGTCTCCTGCCGTGAGGGATGGGCCTTTCCTGCAACCCCAGCCAAGCCGCGCCCCACCGAAGCTTGGGTGTGCTCCTGCCATCTCGAGGTCCTATCTTCTTTCCTTGCGCAGGCCGAATCCGCTGAACCCCCACAGAGAGAAGCCTACCATCGGAGGCGGGACCTTTACTGTGTAACCAGAGACACAAAGTGGCAAAACGCCTTTTATTTCCACCCCACACTCCCCACATCCATCTGGCTGACCTGACCCTGGGTAGTCCCTCAGCGGAAAGCCCGCGTCTGGAAACGTGACAGAGCAGACCTGTGCCAGGATCAAGATGTGAGTCTGTGAACATTCTAGCTCCCCCGGTGAGCAGAGGGAGTGCAAACCTCTTCCACAGCCTCCGGGAGCCCTTTACCTGCTCTCTGCCAAAGGCTGTGGCTACCGGAAGCTTCAGGACATTTCCTAGTCCAGATCTGGGAGCTGTAGAATCCTCAGGCCTTGCTACCTCTGATGGCCTCTCCCGGCTCAATGACCGGCCCGGCTGCCAGCCTGCTTCTGGCCTTGGCCGCTTCACGTCAGGGCTCTCTGCCTCCTGTTGGCTCCAGCCGGCTGCTGGCCCTGCCAGGGCTCCTCTGGGGCTTGTCTCTCTCAGCCGAGCTTCATCCCATGGCAGCCTGCTTGGCCCTCTTAGGTCTGGGTGGAAGAATCAGACAGAAGGCTCCACGGTCACCCTGTCACTCTGCTCACTGATCCTCCCTTTCTTACCCAAGAAGAAATGAGGAAATATTTTCTGAAGACTTGCTCTGTGCAAAATCTCATGCTGAAAGCTTGGGATCATTGGAGCTGTCTAAGATTGGTACCTGCTTCAAGCAACTCGCTTGATGAATAAAACCAGATTCCAGCAATGGTTCCATCTGGGGCTCCAGCAAACACCTCGGAGGCATCCCCCACATGACTCTGCTTTGTCACCCAGGGCCTTCCCACAGCCTCGTTAGCCTCCCAGCCACCGCAGGGGCAGCCCTCAACGAAGGGGCCAGAGAGGGGCGAGAAGTGCCCCAGCTGCCACCTTGGGCAATACATACCTGCGAGGCTTTCTACACGGTTCCTCAGAGGCCCCCAGGTGGAAAGGGGACCCAGTGACCAGCAGTAGTGACCACCCCGTAGCACGTTCTCACACTGGCTGCTCCTTGCTACTCTGCCCATCCCCAGCTTCTTCCCTGATCAGCTACCAAATAGCCTAACAGCAGCCAAGTCCTCATAGTGCGGGTCTCTCTCTCAGCTCTACCGTGAAGGGTTTGGTCTAAATATTCCTTCAGGACCCTTCCAGCTAGAAACACCTCGGTTTTTAAAGTTGTTTTTATTTTTAAGATTTTACTTATTTATTTGAGAGAGAGAGAATGAACGAGCATGAGAGGAGAGAGGGTCAGTGGGAGAAGCCGACTCCCTGCTGAGCAGGGAGCCCGATGTGGGACTCGATCTTGGGACTCTAGGATCATGACCTGAGCCGAAGGCAGTTGCTTAACCAACTGAGCCACCCAGGCGCCCCAGCACCTTGGTTTTTAGACAAGAAAAGGACATCCCATATAGTCCCCCCAGAAGTCACGCTGCTGATTAATGACACACGGGGCAAGAACCCAACATGAAACTGTCTCGTTATGTCAGCTTTCCCAGAACCTCATCTATAAAGTCATTTCAAATAAAAGTCCCCCATCACAATGCTTGGAAATAGTAAGTAAAGCCAGACTCTATCCAAAACACACATCTTAGAACTTTAGAGTTTATATCCAGGGGAAATTTTTGACTCTAGAGCTCTCTCCAGCCAACCGCTTCTCCGGAGGCATAAACAGAATCACATCTCTTTATTGTGATTTTTTCCTGTTATCTCAGGGATGTCCCTATATAGGACTCTATTCTTTTTATTAAATGAAGTTCTCATCTATATTCTGATTCTGTTTGCCCAGTTTATATAAGGTAATCAAAGTATCAGAAGGATGCTTTATAAAAAGGAAAATAATCATGCCTGTTTGTAATTTATGGAGTGTGTGTGCATAAGTATTCTTGATGGATTTACACCCAAATGCTGTTAGCCCACGTAAGGTGTGGATATAGGCCACAGCATGATAGAAATAGAGTGAAAAGAGCCTCATGCTCTGTATTGCCCCGACAGTAAGCCGGGAAGGGCATCCTGGTTGATTAAGAGTGCTCTGATAAATTGGGTCTTGGTAACAAATCATGATGTTATATGAAGAAAAGTGCTGAGCCAAGAGACAGGAGACTTGGAGGGGGGTTTCTGTTCTACCATTTCCAAAATAAAGAAAACTAAAATATTCGTGATGGATTCTTACGCTGTACAAGTCTGTCCTTGATTGATTTTGCCGGTACCACCTGTTGTGGGGAGGCAGCGAACCAAAGAAACAGGAAGTGCAGACTCCGTATTCCGTCAATGTTCAAATGCCAGGACCACCCCCCCTGGCTAACTGGGGGGTTTCCCCAACACCAACAACCAATTCTGTGATTCTCCGACCACCGATGTTGAACAGTTCAGTTCTGTGCTGACAGTCATTATCCGGAGTTAGTGCAGATCTCACAGACTAAAAGCTCAGTCCCACAGGACTGCCCCCACCCCATTTCTGAGGCCAGTCACAAATCCTGGAACACCTAGACTTCTGACCGACCGGCTACGAATTGGGAATTCCTACCATCCCTCCTCCTCAGGTTCAATAATTGGCTAGAAGAGCTCACGGAAGTCAGGAACACTCTGTATTTACATTTACAGCTTAGTTATAAAGGATATAATTCAGAAACAGCTGAGCAGAGGAGCCGGGGAGGGCAAGGTATGGGGGAGACGAGCGTCCGTCCCCGCTCTGGGTGTGTCTCCCTCCCAGGTCCTCCTTGAGTTCACCAACCAGGGCTCCCTGAGCACCCAACATCGTTAGTCATGGGTTTATATGCAGCTTGTTTATAACAAGCAGGTAGGGCCTGCCAAGGACAAGACAATTGTGCCTACATTTTTCCAATTGAGTTTGGATGGTGGGTGCCCAACCGTGAACTGCATTAAATGAAGTATAATGCAGCGATTAAAGGAAGTGGTGGTCCCACTGTATCCGGCTCTGCAGACCTTTTCTGGGCTGCTTTTATCTGGTTCTGAGCATCCTGTTTTAATACAATTCTGGGAAAATGACCAGTGACCACTAGAGGGCAAGGTGATGATGAAGGGTCTGCAGTGCACGGACCAATGAGACATTTTGACCCGGAGAATAAATGGCAAGACACATGATAGTGGCCTCCAAATATTAGTTTGTAAAGATCCAGAAACCAGCATCATTACCAATGGTAGCTATTTCAGAAAGGTTGATTTTTTTTTTAACTTAGTGGGAGACGAATACACATAGAGAAAACTGCACAGATCTTAAGATCTGCACATTTAAATGTGCAGCTTGAAGAATTTTCTCGAGGTGCACACACTGAGTCACCACCACTCAAATCAAGAAACACAATTTTAATACCCAGAAGTCCTTCTCCAGGAACTCTCCTCCAAAATGGTAATCACCTGATTTCTAATACCAAAAGTTAGTTCTGCCTGCTTCTGGGCTTTTCATAAGTGGAATGTCATAGCACATCTGACTTATTTTGCTCATCATCATGTCCATAGGTCTCATTGATGCTGTTTCATGCAACAAAGTTCATTCAGTATCATTGTGTACAGTGTTTTCCATTCTACTCTGGATGGGCATTTGGGCAGCTTCTGGTTTGGGCTATTATGAACGGTGCTGCTATGAACAATGTCATATATGGCATTCACCGCATATGTGGATGCATGGGGTCAATACCGAAGAGAGGAATTTCTGGATTACAGGGTACGTATATTTTTAGCTTTAGCAAATACTGCCTCATAGTATCCCAAAATGATTTTTAAAATTTATATTCTTAGCGTCAGTGTAAGAGAGGTCCAGTGGCTCATGATCTTCCCGATACTTGCTGGCCTATCTTTCTCAGTTTACCCATTTCCTGGAGTGTGTAAAGTTATTCGTGGTAGTTTTAATTTCACTTCTTTGGTGAGCAATCACACCATCTGTGAGCACCCCATCTGCTTATCGCCCATTTTCTTATTCTCTTTTGTGAAGTGTCAGCACAAGACTTTTGTCCATTTTTCTACTGAGTTACCCTTTTTCTTATTTATTGTACCAGCTGTTTATATATTCTGGAAATGAGTCCTTTGTTGAATATATGTTCTGCCAACACCTAGAAGACATAGATTTCAGTCTTATGTAAAGAACCTCTTTATTAATAGAAGAGTCCAAAGAGAACACAGGTGGCCACAAATTAAAGATATTGAGGAGAGAACCCTGCACTGGGAGTATGGGCCACATACTAATGCCCGCATATGGGTAACATTCTATAGTTAATCAAATCATGTACAAATTCCAGACTTCATTTGAACCTTTATACAACCCGAGGAGATAACACTGATACCTGCTCATTTTAAAAATTCCTGTTTTAGGGGAGCCTGGGTGGCTCAGTCATTAAGTGTCTGCCTTTGATCTGCCATGATCTCAGGGTCCTGGGATTGAGTTCCACATCAGGCGCCCTGCTCAGCGGGATGCCTGCTTCTCCCTCTCCCACTCCCCCTGTTTATGTTCCCTCTCTCACTGTGTCGCTCTCTGTCAAATAAATAAAATCTTCAAAAAAAAATTCCTTTTTTAGGGCGATGGGTATTAAGGAGGGCATGTGTGGTGATGGGCAATGGGTGTTATATGCAACTAATGAATTGTTGAACACTACGTCAAAAACTAATGATGCGGGATGCCTGGGTGGCTCAGCAAGTTAAGCCTCTGCCTTTGGCTCAGGTCATGATCTCAGGGTCCTGGGTTCGAGCCCTGCAATGGGCTCTCTGCTCAGCAAGGAGCCTGCCCCTCCCCAACAGCCTGCATCTCTGCCTACTTGTGATCTCTCTCTCTGTCAAATAAATAAAGTCTTTTTAAAAAAACTAATGATGCATTATATGTCAGTTGATTGACCATAATAAAAAATAAAAATAAAATAAAATTCCTGTTTTATTTTTAAGGCTGGCTGGCTTCCTTGGGCTGGCCCTCTGTCCTTACGGTGTGTGCTCAGTGAGTGAAGAAGCTGGTAAGGCTTCTACCTTTTGCTGTGGATCTGTGTGAGGCTTGGGGAACACATTCAAAATTTAGGCCAAATCTGCCCCAGCTTTGACTTTCTGTATGTGCAAGCCCTCACATTTGACCAAGGATCAGTAGACTGCTAGGACCTGTCCATTGTCTTTTATGAACAAGCATGTAGCTGTCTGTCCACACAGCCTTCCTGAGTACCAAGAATATGTGGAAGCCCATTCAAATACCAAAGCCCATTAAGACTGTCATGTTCCCCAGATCTTCCTGTAAATTCTGGCTGTTCTGCTGCTTGTCCCAATCAGTATCACCACCTCAGGCTAGTTGTGATGTTGCCCTTCTCTGACTGCCAGAGAAACCACTATTATTTTGACAATGCCCCAAGCACGTATTTTTCCAAATGCTGCTCCCATTCAAGTCTGCCTCCCCTGGCGGTGATGTAGCAGGTCCTCACAGCCTGCCTTGCCCGGTGGAACTGTTGTTCGATGTAGCTGAGGGGGATGTGGCAGCAGCTCCTGGCCAGGAGGCCATAGATTCCCACCATTCTCACCAAGGTTTTGTAGATTTTCTTGAATAAATGCTTCTCCATCTGTTCCATGCCTTTGGTCAATTTCCAGTGCTGAAATGGCTGTTTTTGACAGTTTCCCATTTTATTATTGCCCTTTGGGGAGAGGATTTCCAGAGCTCCTTACCCGCAAGTTCCCAAAGTTCCCTCCCTGCCATTTTTGAGGAGGCTCTCTAGAAGACGCTAGAATAAGGGGGTATCACACAGGGCAGCCATGGTTGAGGGTGGCAGGGGACTGCACAGGGACGGACATACGGGGAGAGGATCACAGGGACTGTCGTGGGGGCTGGCTGCCATGCTATCCTCACCTCTCACCTGGGCTACTATGATCGTTCCTTAACTGAGTCTGTTTTTGTCTTCCCCAAAATCTGTTCTCGGCCTTTGTCTGCAGCCAGCAACCCTCTTACATCTAATGTCACTCTTCTGCTCAAAATTCTGTAACAGCTTTTCATAGTCATGGGAAAAGCTAGTCTTCACCATGGCTCCAAGGCCTTAAATCATTTAGCCCTCACTGCCTTTCTGATTAATCTTTTACCACTTTGTTCCTCACTCACTCTACTCTGCACAAATACTATGCCTCAAACACACTAAACAGACTTCTGCCCCAGGCCCCTTGCACTGGCTCTTTCCTCTGGCTGGGATGTTTCTGCCCAGATAACCATATTGTTGGTTCATTCGAGTACCACCTGCTCAAACTGATCTTCTAGTACTCTTGCCATTTCCTGCTTTATAGTATTTAATACGTTATCTGATTTCCTCTCCCAGGACATAAGCTCCACAAAAGCAAGGGGTTTGCCCTGTTCTTGCCAAAGTCACATGCAAGGAAAATATTTACGTAATAATTAAATAAGTGGGCTAATGAAAGTGGCTGTTAGGCCCAGCTCTGCCCTGTTGACAGGGTGATTTACATATACGAGACAAGGCAATTATGTATATGAGACAAAGGCTAAAGAAAATGGGCACTTGAGTAGAGGGGTGGAGAAACTGTAGCTATTAATAAATGAGCAAGAAAGGGAGGTGTGGGGGTAAGTCAGGAAAATAACTATATGATATGAAATAAATCACTCACATATGTAAGTCTATGAAGTCTAAAAAAAGGCATGAAGTTTAATTTGAAGGAATAACATTATGTAGAATTATGGAAACTCAGAGAAATAAAGGAAGTTTATCCATGAGTTGAAAAGAACAGACCAGTATACTATAGTTAAAGACATGAAAAGACTGTGAAAAAATATATTAATGTCTATGAAACTACGGTGGGAGCTTATCAGAGCATGCCCTCCGCATGGGATGAATGTTTCGGGGCAGCACTCGATGGAAAGACAGGATCTCCCTGATCTTGTCTTGGCAAATCTTGTTTGCTGCTACCCCTGCTTCAAACTCTCGGCGTTCCTCCTCCTTCTGTGCTTCCCGGGCCTGCCGCTGGTAGGACATTTGCATCTGAAGCTGCTTTCTGTACTCCTGGGCCAAACTGGAGCGCCTGCGGTATTAAAAATGTCAAAGTACAAAATTGTAAAAGCAAGCACTTGGATTCATTTAGGGCATCATAATTAAAATGTAACTTTTGAAGTCAAATTAAAATCCCATTAAAATCAGGGTGATATAGGAAAAAAGAGATGGAAAATTCAATAATGTGTTTATTTAAACAATAATAATTAAGATAAACAGAACAAATATTGATTTTAGGGAGGGAATACTTCTGGCCCCCACACAACATTTCCTGCTATCTGGAGTGAGTCCTTGGCCTCTCTGCAGCCCCCTCCCACTTTTCTCTGAGAAGGAATGACTTCTCTACTGGTCAAACCAGGAACAGACTAGTCTGCAGGTTTTCCACTCTGCTGTCAAAGGGCCACTGGCCTGCGGGAGAGAGCCGGAGCAGGCTGGCATTGCTGGGGCCTGGCGGGGTGAGTGGGCCTCATTCTGTTCAGCATGAACTAGACGATTTCCTCCGCACGTAAGCCACATGTTAAACATATAAACCACATTTTAAATTTTATAGTGTGTTGTTTCATTTTGTTTTGTTTTTACTGTGGTAAAAAAAACACACAACGTAAAATTGACCACCACTGAACGATTTTTAAGTGTCTAGTTCAGTAGCGTCAGTACATTCACGTTGCCTTACATCGTTCTCCGGGACATGTTCATCTTGTAAACTTGAAACACTCCACCCATTAAACAAGAGCTCCCTTTTCCCCCTCCCCCCAGTCTCTGGCAACCACCATTCTATTTGTTGTGTCTATGAATTTGACTACTCTAGGGATCTTGTATAAGTGAAATCATACAGTACTTGTCTTTTTGTGACTGGCTTATTCCACTTAGCATAATGCCCTCAAGGTTCATGCATGAGGAGGCATCTGACAGGATTTTCTTCCATTTTAAGGCTAATATTCCATTGTACGTATATAACATATTTGGTTTATCCATTCATGTGTTAATGGACACCTGGGTTATTTCCACCTCCTGGTTATTGTGAACAGTGCTGCTATGAACATGGCTGTGTCAATATCTCTTCAACATCTTGCTTTCGATTATTTTGAATATACACCCAGAAGTCTGATTGATGGATGACATGGTAGTTCCAGTTTTAATTTTTTTTTTTAAGATTTTATTTATTTGTTTGAGAGAGAGCCAGAGAGAGCACAAGCAGGAGGAGAGGCAGAGGGAAAGGGAGAAGCAGACTCCCTACTGAAGCAGGGAGCCCCAAAGCGGGGCTTTATGACCCGAGCTGAGGGCAGACTCCCAACCAACTGAGCCACCCAGGCGCCCCTATTTTTAATTTTTTGAGGAAACTTCATACTGTTCTCCATAGTGGTCAGCCATTTTATAATCTATAAGCTGCATTTTATAAATATCAGCTTTTATCAGAAAAGAATGCACACGCCTCTGTGGCAGAGTCCATTTTCTAAAGATGGTCACAGCAGCATCTCCCTCGCATGCGCTCTCCTGCAACGTGGACCTCTATTCCCCTCATCAAGAGGTGGAGCTTCTGTCTCCATCTCTTGAATCTGGATAGCCCTGGTGACTATTTTCATGACCAACAGATTATGACAAGTGATGCTATGCTGGTCCTAGGGGCAGCCCTTCACTGGCCTGGCAGCTTCCCCATCCTGTCTATTGGACCTCTCCCTGTCAGAACGGGCCACCACACTGTGAGAAGGCCCAGCACATAGAAAGGCCACATGAAGTTGTTCTGGGGGCAACACCGGATGAGTCCCCATCTACAGTCCGCACACGCTGCCAGCTACATGAGTAGGTATCTTAGGTGTCCAGGACGGTTGAGCCCTCAGATGAATGTAGCCCTGGCTAACACCTGACCTGAACCACATGAGGGACGGCAAGGAAGAATCACCCAAGGGAGCCCTGTCAACCAGAGAACCATCAGAGATAATCATAACTCACCTAAAGGCACACATCGTGGGGGTTTCTATTATGTACCGATAGGTAGCTATGATACCTTCCACACATACTGTTTTCCTTCTCTCAGTTGATTCAGAAGTTGGGCAGGGAAGCCTATTGCTATTTATCAGGTCCCCCTCACATGTCCAACAATAAACTTCAAAAGTGAGAAGGAAAGACCTCCAGAGCAGAGGCAATAGCAGGAAATCAGTAGGGTAAGCCAGAAATTATTGTTAGTCCCCCGAAACACTAGGCTCACACTAGGCTCAGGTACATAAACCCAACTCTTCTCTAGAATGAAAAGAACTTATGTCTATGTACCATGTATGTCATGGGACAGGGCCAAGGGACAGGAAAGAGGAGCAGCAATTAGAGGAACCAAGTCACCTTCCTCCACCACACTGGTCATCTGAATTGGGTATCTTGGTCATCGTGGGAAAGGGGTGCTATGGTCCAAGAAATGCTGCCAGGACGGATCTGCCTATTTCGTCCTCCAGAGCCTGGCGGTGGCTCTCAGAGGGGCCTTGTCAGAGGAAGGCAGTGGTATTTCCCAAAATACCTAGAACATTTCAGTTTTCCAGCCCCGTGAGGCTACAAAAATTCTCCTGAGGACATTTTGTATGGACTCCCATTTTCAGAAGCCATTTCTGCTACTCCAACTAATCAAGCCACACTGAGTTTCAGGGTTCATTTCGTATGAAAGAATAGTCTTCTTGTTATTTCATTAGGATTTAATGTTGGAGCCTGTTTTAAAAAAATCATTTTAACTTACTTTATTTTTTAAAGTATCCATTCATTTTAATACCTAATGTCTATAACCAGAATGTACACAATAACAATAAAATTTAATTTTACCAAGATGTTTGGTGTTTATTTTTATATGGGATTTTGTAATGTGACTGGAGCTTTTAGGACAAATGTAATACTGATGTAAAAGATGTCAGTAATGCATGAGTGATGGCACATTGTCCTCTCCCTTCCCCCCTTTTAGGCAGTAAACAATAATAAAGGAAACAAAACCATACCTTGCAAAATTCTCCTTCTCTGCATGGTTAAGCTCTTTCAGGCCTTCATTTATGCGTTCCTGTTCCATAGCACGTTCTTCCTGTTCTTTTGCCTTTCGTTGTACTTAAGAAAAACAAAAGTAATTTTTGGTAAATGACTTTCTTCAGACAAGGCTTGCTGGCAATCCCTCTGGGCATCAGGGTCATCCTGTCTTTAGAGAGGCAGAGCGTATAATCACTGGACTGTGTGTGTCTAAGGTCGATAGGGTAAAAGCAGTCCTCTCCATCAAGGGAAGAAGAGGATTTAG
Source organism: Mustela putorius furo (assembly GCF_011764305.1). NCBI lineage: Eukaryota > Metazoa > Chordata > Mammalia > Carnivora > Mustelidae > Mustela > Mustela putorius. Next base: position 42,976,295 of record NW_025422010.1, read on the forward strand.
GTTTGAATGTGTGTGATCTACACAGATTTTACTCTCAACGATTTTTCACTGAAAATCTATGATCAGCCTTTTTCAAGCCAGATTATCACTATTAGAACACTTCTTACCTTTCTCATCTCGAGAACAAAAAGTTCTGTTATCATTTATGTTAAAAAGAATTTATGACAAAATAATTAGAAAAGGCATTAATAAATTAAAATTTAAAAACATAAGCATCCAGGAAGTGTGAAAAAATAACAAAGAAACCAGAGTTCACAAAAGAATAAATACAGTCAGCAAAAACACAACTGAAATGTACAACTTTGGCCCCCACATCCATTTATAGGAACTTTTCTTAAATAATCATATATAAGCCAAGAAGAACTATGTACAGAGATAGTAACCTGCAATTCTAAAATAGTAGTAAAAAGATTAAAGACAATCTGTAGGTCCATTAGTTGTGTTTAGATGAAATAAATCATGGTCCATTTTTATAACAGATTTCTAGGCAGCATTACAAATTTTATAATTGAAAAAAAAAAAGGTGACCTAGAAAAATGTTTATGGTAAGTGGCAAAGGCAGGCTGTAAAACAATACTTTCAACATAAATCCTAATTTGCTATATACATAGTAAAAATACTAGAAGGAAATAGATGAAGCTGTGAGTAGTAGCTATTTCTGGGTGGTAGAATTACGGTTGATTTTGTTCCTTTGTTTAAAAATGGCCCCAAATACTTAAATTTTCCATGTTGTATCAATATATTTTAAAATATTTATCAGGGGTAAACAGAAATATTTTAGTTTATAGACTTTTTTTCTCATTTTCTTACAACTCCACCCAATACAGGCTTACCAATTTTCAATGGCTGTCATAATTCCTGGAGTAGAGAATACATGAGTTTCTCTTGCAAAGACAACTAGAGTGAAGTCTAATAGTACCTGAATGGTAAATGTGTCTATCTATTGCCTTTCTGGTCCACTGGGCTGGACATGGAGCAGTGGAAATCTGAAGGTGACAGTTCACCCTCTCAACAAATATTTCCTTTCATAACCAAGCACGGTTTGGAGCTGAGGGCATACAATAGTGTACTAAGACAGGGATGTGAGCAAGCCACAGTGAGAGTCCTGGAAAGAGGATTTATTAAGAATGAGGGACAAATTTGAGGAATGAGACATCTGAGCTGGCCTTGAAGGATCTCCAGGATTTCTCAGGATCAAAAGCATCATAAGCAGAGAAAACTACCCAAGTAAAGGTATGGAGGTATGGAAACACCTGTGGAAAGAAAAGAGGGACAGATAAAAGGGAGGAGGGAGGTGTGCGTTGTGCTCTACCTTCTCACTTCCCTTTTATAGTCACTAAGGTGCACAGACCAGTCAACGCACATGATTCCTCAGAATCTACTAGGATATGAAACTCTTTGTAAGTTTAGACTCGAAGGATTAAATTAGGTAAATTCTGCAAGGCAGGGGTCTTGCCTTAATCCTTTTTACATCCCTCATATCATTTTACACATAATACCTACTTATAAATATTTTGGTTACTAATTAAGTTGAATTAAGGCCCAACTATATTATTATTATAATTCATGTCCTTACATTTTTCTTGAACTTGAAGTTTTCTTGTACACATGACCTCATTCACAAGTTGTCTCCTTGCCTCCTTTTCAAGTCTCAGCTCCTTGTCCTTCTCCGCCAACTTCTTTTCCTTCTCTGCCTCTAATATTCTGTCCAGTTCTTTCTCCTGAGCTCTCTCCTCCTCACGCCGCTGTGCCACATACTGAAGATATATCTCCTGTTCTCTTGCCATCTCTTCCTACAAACAGAAGAATTACCTCACGTTGTTAAAATTGTAGGTGTGATAATGGTATGGAGGATAAGTTTTAAAACAATCTTTTAGAGCTGCAATCCCAATTTTTTAGAACTACATAATGAGACACTTATGGATGAAATATTCTCTCTCAGGTTTAGTTCAAAATATTCAAGAGTGGTGGTAGGGAATGGGTGGGGCACACACATAATGCAGAGAAGCCGTTAGCTGGTGGCTGTTGAAGCTAAGTAAAGGACATATGGGCATTTACTGTGCTATTCTTTGTACCTGCGCTTTGTAATACATTTTTGAATAAGTTACTTCAAACACTTTCCCAAACTGTTTTTCAAAGCAGTGTCTGGATAATTTTCAATTATACAGCTTTATCTTCATTTATTTCCATTTAGATAGGTTATGATAAACAAAGTCAGTTATTACTACTACGACAGCACTGCTTCTGACTACAAGATGGTCACTTGATACTTCGATAACAGACATTCTCAGTCTTAGCTATACTCTGGAATCACCTGGGAGCTTTAAAAAGCACCAAGGGCTGAATCTCACCCTGAGAGTCCGTTCTAAGGAACAGTGTTTAAGTTCACCAAGTGATTTCAATGTGCAGCTAAGATTGTGAACTGGGCTTTGCAATGCTGATATCTCTGTTGTTCACGGTATTATACTTGTGCCGTTCCATCCGATCTCTGTTCTGACTGCTTTTGAGAATATCATAAATCTGGCGGGGGGACTGACAAGGTCTGAACTGTACCCTCAGAATAACTTGCATTCATAGTCTCATCCATGGGGATAAATTTAACAAAAGAAGTGTAAAACGTATACTCTGAAAACTAAGAAACTGAAAAAATAAGTGGAAAAACATCCTATATTCATGATCAGAAGACAATACCGGTAAAATGGCAACTGTCTACATTTGGTCTACAGATTCAAAACAATCCCTATCAAAATCCAAAAAGGTTTCTATGCATAAATCCACAAGCAGATTCCAGATTCATATGGAAATGCAAGAGAGCCAGAAAAGCCAAAACAATCTGAAAAGAACAAAGTTGGAAGATTCACATTTCCTGATTTCAAATTTACTGCAGAACTACAGTGATCAAGGCATATATATATGTGCTACTGGCCTAAGGACGGACATAGATTAATGGAAAGGAATTCAGAGTCCAGAGCTAAGCCCTCACATTCACCATCAACTGATTCTGACAAGTGTACCAAGACAATCCTATAGGGGAAGAACCATCTCTTCAACAATGGTGCTGGGACAACTGGGTATCTACGTGCAAAAGAATGAAGTTAGACCTCTACCTCACAACATACACAAAAGTCAACTCAAAATGGATCAAACGCCTAAATGGGAGAACTAAACCTATAAAACTTTAAGAAGAAAACATAGGACCACCATCTTCTTGACCTTGGGGTAGGAACTGATGTTTAGATATAACACTAAAAGCACAAGCAACAAAACAAAATGTAGATACATTGGACTTTATCAAAATTAAAACTTTTGTACTTTAAGGGATACCATTAATAAAGTGAAAAGACAACCCACAGGATGAAAAAAATATATTTGCACAGAGTTTATGGGTAAGGGACTTGTATCTAGAACATATAAAGAACTATTACAACTCAGTAATAAAGTCAAATAATCCAATTAAGAATTGGAAAAAGGATTGGAATATATTTCTTGAAGTTTTGAAAGGTTCAGATAGATTTCTCCAAAGAAGATATACAGATGGTTGATAGACACAGAAAAAGAAGCTCAAGATCATTACTCATTACGGAATGCAAATCAAAACCTCAATAACAGATCACTTCAGACACACTTCAGGATGGTTAAAATAAAAGAGACAAACAATAACAACTGCTAAAAAGTGTGCAAGTGTGTGGAGAAATCAAAACCTGCGACACTGCTAGTGAGAACATAAAATGGTGAAACCACTTTGGAAAACAATTTGGCAAGTACTCAAAAACTTAGGGTTACCTTAGGACTCATTAATTCTACTCCTAGGTATATGCCCAAGAGAAGCAAAAACCTATGTCCAAACAAAAATTTATATGAGAATATTCACGTAGCATTATTTACAATAGCCAAAAAATGCAAACAAATCAAATATCCATAGGCTGACAATGAAACATGGTGCATTGGTACAGTGAAGAATTATTCAGGGGCGCCTGGGTGGCTCAGTGGGTTAAAGCCTCTGCCTTTGGCTCAGGTCATGATCTTAGGGTCCTGAGATCCAGCCCCAAGTTGGGCTCCCTACTCAGTAGAGAATCTGCTGCTTCTTCTCCCTTTGTCCTATCCCCCACTTGTGTGCATTCTCCAACCCTCCCTCTCTCTCTCAAATAAATAAATAAATCTGAAAAAAAAAAAAAAAAAGAATGGGGGCAAGGCGTGGGGAAGAGGGAAGAGTGAGATAATAAAAAGTTCTAAAATTGACTGTGGTGATGGTTGCATACTTATGTGAATATACCAAAAAGCCACTGAATATATATTTGAAATGGGAAAATTGTATGAATTATACCTTAATGAAGCTGTTAAAAAATAAAATGATCTAACGGAGAACAAAAAACTCAATAACAAAAAAAAAAGAAAGAAAAAAAAGAATCCAATTAGAAAATGGGAAAGAAATATGAGAAAACATTTCACTGAAGAAGATATACATATAGCAAATAAACACATGAAAAATTGATCAACATCATTGGTTATTATGTAAACGTAAAATAAACAATGAGATATCACTCTACATCTCTCAGTAGAGCTAAAGTAAAGAAGAGTGCCACCACCAAATGTTGGTGAGGATGTGGAGAAACTCAATCATCTATTCATTGTTTGTAGGAATGTACCAATACTGATCACATTTGGTAAAGCTACTGTGAAAAACAGCTTGGCAGTTTTCTTTAAAAACAAAACAAAACAAGACAAACAAGCAAACAAAAAACCAAACATGCAATCACAACTAACCTTCAAGGCCTTTTTCCCATAGAAACAAAAATTTGTGTTCACACAAAAACCTGTACACAGGTAAATGGTAAAAACAGACCGTGGTACAGTCTTACCATGAACACTACTAGACAATAAAAATAAACACTACTGATACATTCAATAACATGGGTAAATCTCCAGAGTGACGCTGAATGAAAATGTCAATCCCAAAAGGTTACATACTATATGATTCCATTTATAGAACACTCTTGAAATGACAAAATTGTGGAATGGAGAACAGGTAAGCGGTTGCCAAGGATTAAGAAGGGGATGATGACAAGAGGGAAGTGGATGTGGCCAAAAAAGGATTCTTCAGAATCCTTGTGATGGGAATGGGAATGTTCTGTATCTTGACAGTTCAATGTCAATATCCTGGCTCTGATATTATACTATAGTTATTCAAGACATCATAGAGAAAAACTGAATGAAAGGTCCATTGCATCTCTTTGTATTATCTCTTCGTATTATTTCTTTCAACTGCATGTGAATCTATAATTATCTGTAATTATCCCAAAATAAAAAACTTAATAAAAAAAAATAGAAGATTCCTGGTTTCCAATCTGGTAATATAAGGAGCTTAGAAGGTGCCACTCTGGCATTCTAACAACAAGCAAAAAGCTTAATAAATCAGCTTTTAATTTTAATGTAATAAATTAACAATCTTGGGGCACCTGGGTGGTGCAGGCTGTTAAGCGTCTTGGTTTCGATTCAGATCGTGATCTCAGGGTCATGAGACCAAGCCTTGTGTTAGGCTCAGTGCTCAGCCTGTTCTCTCTCTCTTTCTCTCTCAGAAATAAAAAATAAAAAAATCAATCTTACAAAATAATCAACAATCTTGGTTCCATATGAGAAGTGAGGTCACAGGGCAAACCACTGCCCCCAGATTGGAGAGACAGACAGGTAAATACAGACAATCACAAATTACCATAGTGGAAACCCATGAGCAGAAACTTCTATGGGAACCAGTGCTGGGATAGGAAAACCTGCAACTGATGAATTGCTAGAGGTTCAGTGCAGAAACATCTAAGAGTTAAAAGCTCTAAGGGGACCCAGTGATGAAACGTGGAGGAGAGCAGACTTTTGGGAGTTTTACCTCCTGAAGCTCTACCAAGTTCTCACAGTGAATATCAGAGAAAAAGCCCTTCATGCTTCCCGCAGCAGAAGAAATGGAATCATTTTGAAATACACCACCAGAACATGCTGTTCTTAGGTTTGCTCTCAGGAGCAAATATTTAACCAGAGCCTAACCTGCTGCAGTTTTTATCTGAGCCTAACTGACCTGAGAGGTGGGAATCCCAACTCCAGGACCCTTGTAGCCTTCCATGTGGGAAAACGGAAACACCATAATCAAGGATTCCAATGACGACGGAGAGTCCAGACCCAAAGGCACCAGCTCTGAAGACAGAGGGAGAATCCTTTCCTCCGCTTGCCTGGATTTTTATGGCTTGGAGCTGACCTCACCCTTCTATTGTAGTTATTACCACAAAGGCTCAAAGCTAGCAGAACACACTAGATGAGGCCTGAGTCCTCTGTAACACTGGTGTGGTCCAATGGGTCTATCACGTCTCTGAACATAGCAACCCAGAGGACCCAGATTTTATCTCCAGTCTTGAAGAGGCCCCAATTGTCCATAAATCCAGATAATTCTTCTTATAGACAAACCCCCTCCCAAATTAATAGGGCCATGTGCCTCCACTTTGTGGGGACCTCCCATACTATTCAGCAGGCACTGGAAGAAGTAAACTTGATGGTACCCCATGAAAGAGACACTTAACTAGACTCCCAGATTTTATAATACCAAGGCAGCCCACAAGCCCAAGGCTAGCTTTCAGGTGCCAAGCCTGCAACCCACCCTGTAGAGCAACCTTCCTGTCTCCTGGTCCTGGAGCTCCCAAGCCAAATCTGTCAGGAAGCAATGTCTGAGACATTTTAAATAGCAGGGAGCCTTGTACTAGCAGCTCTACCAGTTGGGGGTGCCTAGCAATTTTATATTGAGACAAATATGAAGTAAGCTCCTCTCTTTAAAACAAGTGATTACCTCACTACAGAGCCTAATGTTAATGTCTCAGAGGCCTTCAGAGATCCCAAGGCTCCCTCTCTCCCAAACAACACCCCTGACGGCAGGCTTAACAGTCTCCCAGAAAATGACCCTAGGGATTTGGCAGTTCCTCAGAGCTTGTCCCATCTGCACAATTGTCCACTTACGACTCTGGTGGCCCGGTGGGACAAAGGCAATCACCAGACATTCCTGGCTCTATTAGACACAGAAGCCCAAGTCACAGTGATTCTAAACTCAGTCATGGACACCATGCATTCGTTTCCAAGGTGCACCCCTGGCAACTCCACAGAGCTCACTGAGATCACTCAACTAGCAATAGAGCCCATACCTGGAGTTCTACCCTAAGCCAGGCCTCTAGTATGTACGGTTGACACTGACTGTGGAAATGCAAAATGCTACAGCCACTTTGGAAAACAATTTGGCAGTTTCTTAGAAAACTAAACGTACTCTTACCATATGACCCAGCAACTACACTCCTTGGCATTTACCCAAATGATCTGAAAACATACAGCCACACAAAAGCCTGCACACAAATGTGTATAATAGCTTTAGTCATAATCACTAAAACCGGAAGCAGCCCAGGATATCCTTCAGTAGGTGGCTGGATAGTCTGTGCTCCATCCACACAATGGAACATTATTAAGAGTGAAAAGGAAATGAGCTGCAGAGTCAGGAAAAGGTATGGAGGAAACTTAAATGCACAGTACTTGGTGAAATAAGTGAATCTAAAAAGGCATCATACTGTATGATTCCAACTTGATGACATCCTAGAAAAGATGAAACTGTAGAGACAGTAAGAAGATATGCAGTTTCTATGGGTTTGGAGTCAGGGAAGAGGAATGAACCAGGGGAGCACAGAAGATTTTAGGATAGTGAAATTACTGTATGATACTTTCATGGTGGCTACATGTCATCTTACATTCATTCAAACCCATTGAATGTACAACACCAAGAGTAAACCTTCACGTAAACTATGGACTCTGGGTGATAAGGACATGTCGATGTGGCTTCTTCAGTGGTAACAAATATCCACTCTGGTTGGGGGATATTGGTAGCACGGGAGGCTACGTCCTATGTAGGGGCAGGGGGTACATGGGAAATCTCTGGATCTTTCACTTAATTTTGCTCTGAACCGAGAACTGCTCTAAAAAATAAAGTTTATTTTTAAAAAGAAACAAAACAAACAAACAAAAAAAAGTAGTACCTACGGGAAAGGCACAACGACCTCAAGATTTCAATACAAATTTCAAAAGAACAGATAACAGAATACATACCCAACGCTTTTCTCTACTCTCTGCCTGACAAAACTTTACATATCTTTCAAGGTCCAACTCGAATACCACTTCTTCAGTGACATTTTTGCCAGCTTCACGGCATACTTAGTCACCCACTTCCTTCTCTCCCATCCTGCTATCACAATGCCAACTCCACCTTATAGGAGGGCTCCAAATTCAATGGGCATCAGAATCCCCTGGGGGAGCTTGTTGAAACAGATTTCTTGCCCCTGCCAAGATTTTGATTTGGAGACTCTGATTCTGGAGGCTATGAATTTCTACTTCTAACATCCTTCCAGATGATGCTGACGTTGCGGGTTCGTGGACTACACTTAAGAGTAGCATAGTATGGTTCACATGTGGCTGGCTCCTGTAAGACTGAAAGCTGAGCGAGCTATCTTGTTCAGCACATAGTAGTAACATATTTTGAACAAACACCTTACTCTTTTTTGCTTCTTTTTATCAGCATCTTCCTGTAAGTCTTGAAGGGCCCTTTGCACGAGCTTCATGTCCAAATCCTGTTCTTCTCTATATTCCTGCTGAATATGTTCTATCTTCTCTTGGAGGGCTTTCTGCAAAGCAGCCCTAATTTCCTGTTTTGCCTTCTGTTTCTTTAGCTTATCCTGTTCAATCTCGAGTTTCACCTGTGCTTTGTCATTTTCCTAAGGCAAAACAATAATGAAGATTATGCATTGGTACAGCTGGACAAAACAAAACAAAATGTAAATCATTTCACTTAAGAGACTGAGAATCAAGTGTCTCTTGGAGATACACACACCTGAATTTAGAGGGACTATAAGATGGAAAACTTGACTTTTCATTGCCGAGTCAGGAATAGCACTTTGTGCTGTGCATGATTATGAAATAATAAATGGTTGTGGAGTTCAAAATACAGAAAAGTATAGAGAGAAATCACCTTTAATCCTAGTACCCACCACCCACTACCACACTCAACATTTCAGTGTATTGGCCTTCTAGACGTTACTCTTCTATGTACACCTGCAACATCCAGATATGGACACATTATTAAGGAGCTATGGGAGCCCCAAATTGGAAATGTGCCATCAGCTACATATACAAAATTAAATTGTATGCATTTTGTCTTTTAAAAGCATTACCCCATTCCTTTCATTTTCTTATCTTTCTGATCCTCTGAGGTGGCTTAACTGCCTGGCCAATCAAGCAGTTTTAACTAGGGCACCAATATTGTCAGGCATTGTGGGTTTGCTAGAAAATCTGGTAACAGTATAAACTGCAGCATTAGTCCTTGTTCCAGAGGCAGCTGAGCAGTAGTCCTGGAAGGAAAAGTACTTGCCCAGCTGGGACAAGAGATGACATGGCAATAGTGAGGATGGTATACAATTCCCAGTGTGATTTAACTGAGATTCACAACAGCCACAGTCATCACGATCACTGGTTTGTGAGAAGACAGTTACGTGCTAGACTTTCCTATTAATGTCATGAATAGTAAATCCTGAATTGTGAGGGTCAAAAGAAAACGCGAAAATCGTCTGCTACATCTAAGGGAAAGCAATGGCTACCAAAAATGAAAGTCAGTATAATAGCAGGCCACATTTTTTTTTTAAGTAAGCCTGACTACACCAGGACGAAGCAATCAGGCAAATCCCCGTTGTGAGACTTGGGGGAGATAGGATAGGACAGGAGAGAAGTGTTCAAGATTAAGAGACCTAAAAGCAGTTGATCATGTCTTGATTTCTCTGGGGTAGTTCTGACTGTGCGCCTGTTATGCTAATGTAATAAATTTATGGCATCCCTTTCAACCTCAATTGTGCCTTACTTTGAATAAGATAGAGTCCCCCTTTCTAGAGAGACTATAAGAACATGTTTGATTCTGATTTAAATATCTAATAGTTCAGACAATGACAGAAATTTGGTATTGATTTTAGATCATAAAAAGGAATCACAGTTAATTTTTTTAGGTCTGATATTGGCATGTATAAGAAAATGTCCTTAATGGTGTCATTGAGACACACACTTGACATGTATTTGTACATGTCTTTTGTACCCTCATGTAATGACTGGTGGTGGGAACCCCTACATAACTTCAGGTTGGGGCTGGTAACCAGAAAGGCCAAACCATATGATTAGAGGGTTAAAACTTTCAGTTCTAGATACCCCTCTACCCCCAGAGAAGAGAGCGGCCAGAAATTGAGTCCAATCATCAATGGTAAATGATTCAATTAATCATGCCTATATAAGAAAACCTCCATTAAAATGCCAAATAATAGGGTTGGTGAACACATGGAGGTATTGGGAACACAGTATGCCCAGAGAGGGTGTGCAAGCTCTGTGTGCTGCCCACCATACCTTGTCCTATGCATCTCTTCCATTTGCCTGTTTCTGAATTGTACCTTTTACAATAAACCATTATATAGCAAGCAAAGCACTTTCTGGAGGAGTCTGAGTTATTTTAGTGAATTATCAAACTTAAGGAGAGCTAAGAGAAACTCTGATTTTGTAGTCAAGTTGGACAGAGGTGTGGGTACCCTAAGGGCCTACCACTTATGACTGGTCTCTGGAGTCCAAGCAGTCTTCTGGGACGGAGCCCTTAAACCTGTGGAGTCTAATGCTATCACTGGTAGCTAGTGTCAGAATCCAAACAAACTGTAGGTCACCTAGTTGGTAGGGCCCATGGAGAATTATAGAATTCTTTGGTGTGAGGAAAAACCCATACATTTGGTGTCAGAAGTATTGTGAGTAAAAATGACTCACTAGGTATCTTACAACAGAAGTAATTTGGGGGCCACCATTTCAATTTTCTTAGAGAAGCTAAAATAGTTAGACATCTTCAAACTCTCCAAAAGAAAATAGTCTCAAACCCAGGAAGATTTTTAGGGCTCTGAAGTATCTTACCTTTAGCATTTCTTATGGTTCTAAATTTCAATACTTGGGACTTCCCAGGAAAATAAACATTTTTCCTAAATTTGGTTGCATTGAAGTACTAGTTGCTGGAAGCTTTATATACATATAGAATTGCTTCTTTTTTTAGTGCTTTCATACATTTCCAGTGACAGTTCTAATTTCTCTATAGTAGGGGCAATGACCTTGTTGGAACAAAATGATTGATTTTGGTGGCTGGGGCAGAGGGGCCACTGTAGCTGTTGCATAGCACTTTACATAGGATTTGGAAACTGTCATTTATCTGTATCAAAGAATGGGGGGATGTTGCCAAACTGCCACCAGCCCTTCATAGTACTGCCCACTATTATCACATTCATCCTCACAACAAAGACAAGTGCCTTTTGCCTCATTTTTTAAGAGAAAGAGACCAAGTCGCAGTAGTGAAGTAACTTGCCCTGTGCAATGGGATGGCACTGTTGACTGGGCCTTGGAATCCAAGGCTTTGACCTTAGTCGTTGCCCGGGGAACTATCCAGGCCATGAGGGAAAGGGCATGGTAGCAGGCCTACAAACTGCGTACTATGCCCATTGAGTGGATCATCCCACAAAAAGCATCATAAAAGGCCCACCACAAAGCGTGCCTCCTCTTCCTTCAGCTGCTGTTCGGCCTGCCTCTGCGCTTTGATGCTCGTGATCTGGGCATTAAGGCCCAGGCGTGTGTTCTCCACCAGCTCTTTCTGCCTCCTCGCCTCTTCAGCTTCTCGCTTTTCCTTGGTTAATCGGTCTTCCTCCCAGAGCTTTGAGAACATCTGCTCTTCCACCCGTTTTTGCCTTTTCAACTCTTCATTGAAAGCTACCTGTGCTTTCCGCTCCTCGCTCACTTTCTTCTCATGGATACAAAACAATTCAGCACGGAGCTCCTCACACCGTTCTCTGAAAGGAGAATTTTTAAGAGGCAAAATCCAGCCTCTTATGAGACACTGCTCTATTTAAGCACACATCTGCCCAGACACTGAAGTATGAAAAGTGAAAGACCTAAAGGTAGGCCACCAGAGCCGAGAAGACATGTGAGGGGCAGCAGGGAGACCAGAATGAGGGCATAGACAAAATACAGGAACCGAAGTCTGGCCAAGCAGACTTTGAAACCATGATCTGACATTTCTATGTGACCGTGGATCAAAAACTCGACCTATCCGAGCCTGTTTCTTTATTTGTAAAACAATTCTCTTTCAAGGTTCTGGTAAGGATCAGAGAAAATGGATGAAATTATCTGGTAGATAACAGAAGCTAAATAAATGGTAACTATTATTATGATTGCCAAGGAAACAGAAGAGGCATGGGTCCCTGTAATATTACACATAGATTAAGGCTTTGCTAGGAAGAGGCCCTGAAAACCTAGAAAAGAGCTAAGGGACAGCATAGCATGGTAAAGCTGCCCCAGTTCCCCTGGATTCCTGGTGGGACCTATGTCACTGATGGGGTTTCTGCCAGAGCTGGGAAAATAGCCCAAATGCTACCTTTTCATATCTAGGCTTATGTCACCATTCCAGAAGAAATGCTCTCTCTGTAAGTGTTTAGGCCTCATCCTTCCGTTCAGTCTTAGCAATTCAAATTTCCTCAGAAGTTCTTTCTTGAGCCTGTTTTTAGTTTAAGGGCTATGATATTCAATACTGTCCACACTTTAGAATTACTTAGAGGTATCTTTAAAATCCCACTCTCCACTTCTTCCCTCTGCTACTCCCAGTCCAGACTAGTTAAATCAGAATATCTGGGGGCAGAATCTAAGCACCTATATTTTTTCAGAGCGGCTTAGAAACTTCAGGCATATAGTCAAGTTTGAGAACCTCTGATTCAAAGTAATGCTTATAAAACACCAAGTTTTCCTAGTTTCATCAAGTTCAGCACCAAGAAGCTAAAATTTGAGAATTGGCTTAATAAAGAACTTCAAAGAATTTTAGTTGCTAAGGTTGAAAGAAAGGCTGATGTCTAAAACTACAAGCATGGTCAAAACACAGAAATTGACATTTATCGGATATGGTTAAGTATTACTCAACATTTGATGAGGACTAGTCTCATTTCCCTGACTAAAGGGGAATCTCTGTGAGGGCTGGGACTCAGGAACATATTTCAGGAATATATTCCCTATACTACCTACTCAATGTCCATTAAATAATTATTTGTTAAATTGATATACAGTTATGCTTATTAGCAAAATAATGGTAACTGGCAGTTATCTATATTCTGTGGAAAGCTCAAAAAGATTACAGAAGCAGAAATTGCTAGGTTATCAAAAACAAACAAACAAAAAATCCATTTTAACACTGAAAAATAAATTTATCAGTGAAATTCTATTAGAATTGGCCATGACAACAAATTAAAGTTTTTCCTAATCCTATGACTTATACTCTGGAAAAGTTATTCAGCTAATGAAAAACTGAAGCCTAAGAACAATAAGCATGGCTTATGATATTAAAAAAAAAAAAAAAAACTTTCTGGGGTGCAAGGGTGGCTCAGTTGTTAAGCATCTGCCTTTGACTTTGGTCATGATTCCAGGGTCCTGGGATCAAGCCCTTCCTCAGCAACCTGCTTAGTGGAGGGCCTGCTTCTCTCTCTCCCTCTGCCTGCCGCTCTGCTTACTTGTGTTCTCTCTCTGTCAAATAAATAAATAAAATCTTTTTTTTAAAAAAACTTTCTAATTACAAAACTAATACATGCAGAAAAACTGGAAAATACAGAAAAGAATGAAAACAATAAAAATATGCTTAATCCCTCTCCCCAGAGATAACTGCTTTTACCATGTTAGTGTATTTCATTCTAGTCTTGTATGTGTGCATTTTTATTAGCATTGGGGTCATTTTGTATATCTATGTACTTATATTGATATCTCCTTATATCTTAATTTTTCCACCTAACATTATTTTGGGAATGTCTCTTCATGGAATCTTCTTAAAACACCTAACCTCAAAACTTTATTATAGTTTACTAAACTATGTAATAGAGGCTAGAGCCTTTAAATATATCAATTTGCTTAAATATTTCCTTGTTTGATGTATGTATAGGTTACTTCTGACATTTACAATAATGTTGCAATGAATATTTATAAATGTAGCTCTTTCTGCTTATCTCTGATGATTACCTAAGGTATTCCTTTCCTTAATAGAAAATCAGAGTACAGGAGTACCTGGGTGGCTCAGTGGGTTAAAGCCTCTGCCTTCAGCCCAGGTCATGATCTCAGGGTCCTGGAATCAAGCCCCACATTGGGCTCTCTGCTCAGTGGGGAGCCTGCTTCCCTTCCTCTCTCTCTGCCTGCCTCTCTGCCTACTTGTGATCTCTGTCTGTCAAATGAATAAATTAAAAAATATATATATTAAAAAAAAATCAGAACACAAAAATGTTGTCAGGCACCTGATGATGTACTTACATTGATATCGCCTTAGAACTCAGAAAGCCTGAATTAACACTGTATGAAGGTGTCCATATCAAGTATTTCTTTAGATCAGTAAAACTTCAAACTTTGATTAGGTATTCTTTTCAGTTAAAAAAAAAAATTCTAAGCACCCACAAACAGGTAGGATTATTATTTATAAACTGTATGCAATTATTACTATATTACTATATCACCTAAATTATTAAATATAGCAAAAACAAAAACCAAAGACAGATGAGATTTAAATAAAAAGCATCAACTATTTCCTCCCTACATCCTAGTGATTCACCTATTCACTTAACCTTGAGAACACTTGACTCAGGGAAGCTCATTTTTATCTACAGATACAAGTGTATCTCTCTATTTTAATTATAATAATCATTGATAAGAGGAAAACCTTGTGTTTGTGAGTGTTTTAAATAGTACTTTCACAGTAAAATCTTATTTTATCCTCACATGTGTCTTATAACTTAGATGGAGCAGCAAGTATTACTCCCATTTTGGAGTTACAGCAATTGAAACTCAGGAAACCTTAATGTGTTCCCAAGCCACATGGCCAGTAGTTGTAATATTATTAGCAACAGTTACTAAGTGCTTATTATTTGCCAGGTGCTGTTCTGAGCAGTTGACATGTTATGAACTCTTGTAATATTCATAACAACCAATGTTGCAACATCACTCCAAGATCATTCTTATTATTATCTCCAGGTTAGATAAAATGGAAGCACAGAGAAGTTAAGCATCATGGGTAAGTTCATACATTTCATATGTGCTAGAGCTGAGACGGAAGACCTGGTAGTCTGGCCCTGGAATCTGGATTCTTTGGTACTTCATTCTATGACCTCTATCAGTAATTAACAGAGGCAAGACAATTCTCAAGTGATCTGACAACACATCTTAGGGTAGTCCTTTAATAAAAACACAAAAACAAAATAAAGCCAAAAACTGTTTACTTTAATCTGAGGCCTAATCACTAATTGCATATAAATATAGGACACTTAAAAACTAATTTCAGGGGATGTCTGGGTAGCTCAGTGGGTTAAGCCTCTGCCTTCAGCTCAGGTCATGATCTCAGGGTCCTGGGATGGAGCCCCGCATTGGGCTCTCTGCTCAGTGGGGAGCCTGCTTCCCCCTCTCTCTCTGCCTACTTGTGATCTCTGTCAGATAAATAAATAAAATTAAAAAACAACAACAACAACAACAAAAAGCTCTAGCTGCCATCTTGAGTCCCTGCGTGTGTGCGTATAATCTCAGATGGTCTGACAGAGACCACCTAAACGCCAACCCTACTCCCCCTGGGGCAGTACCATTTCTGCTCCAACAAGATTGATGAAAGAAACTATCACCCACCAGGAGAAACTCACCTAACTGCAAGCACAAGTGCACATTGGTGGGAAAGGAACTGCTCACCAAAAGAAGGTGGTTCACAGAAGAGCTATAGCCAATGATAAAAACCTGCAGTTCTCCTTAAAGAAGTTAGGGGTACACAATACCTCTGGTATTGAAGAAGTGAATAGTTCACAAACCAAGGAACAGTGATGTACTTTAACAACCCCAAAGTTCAGGCATTGCTGGTAGCAAACACTTTCACCATTACAGGCCATGCTGACACAAAGCAGCTGATGGAAAAGCTAGCCGGTATCTTAAGCCCACTTGGTGCCTACAGTCTGACCAGTTGAAGAACACTGGCTGAAGCTCTGCTCAATCTGTGGATGGAAAAGCCCCACTTGCTACCAGAGAGGAGGAGGAGGATGAAGTTCCAGATCTTATAGAGAATTTTGATGAAGCTTCCAAGAATAAGCAAACTGAATTGAGTCAATTTCTGAAGAAGATAAAACTTGAAGAAATTACTGGGAGCTGTTATTTTTATTATGATTGCTTTTTAAAAATTTTATCCCTGAATCTGGTAAAATCTAGATCTCTAATATTTTTAAGCCCAAGCCATTGGACACTGCAGCTCTTTTCAGTTTTTGCTTATGCACAATTCATTCTTGGCAGCTAATTAAGCTGAAGAAGCCTGGGAATAAAGTTTGAAATAAGGTTAATATAGTTCTTTGCCTAGGATACAATTTTATTTTTATTTCACTGACACTGATTTGTACACAGAAAGCAAAGTTGTTTGTAGGAAGCTAATCCTGGCATGTAATATGGCCAGTAATCTTTGATAAAATTTGATTAAAGATTTTTAAATGGCCATATAATAAAAAAAATTCACGATGTATCCAAAGCATGATCCATAAAAGAAATATTGATAAACTGGATTTCATCAAACTTAAAAACTTTCTCTCTGTGAAAGACCCTATTAAGAGGAAAACAAACAAACTATAGACTAAGAAGAAAAATGTTTCCAAACCACTTATCCCATACAAAGGACTCATTTCTAGAATATATATAAAGAACAGGGGCACTTGGGTGGCTCAGTCAGGTAAGTGTCTGCCTTTGGCTCAAGTCATGATCCCAGGGTCCTGGGATCAAGCTCCCTGGCTCATCTGGCTCCCTGGTCAATGGGGAGCCTGCTTCTCCCTCTCCTTCTGCCTGCTACTCCCCCTGCTTGCACTCACGAGTTCTCTCTCTGTCAAATAAATAAATTAAATCTTTTTTAAAAAATAGAATATACAAGAACTCTAAAAACTTAATAGCTAATCCAAATAGAAAATGGGCAAAAGACATGAAGAGACATTTCACCAAAGAGGATATACAGAGAGCAAATAAGCACATAATAGTAGTTCAACATCACCAGCCATTAGGGAAATACTGATTAAAACCTTGATGAGATATCAGGGGTGCCTGGGTGGCTCAGTGGGTTGAAGCCTCTGCCTTCGACTCAGGTCATGGTCCCAGAGTCCTGGGATCAGGCCCCACATCGGGCTCTCTGCTCAGCAGGGAGCCTGCTTTCTCCTCTCTCTCTGCCTGCTTCTCTGCCTACTTGTGATCTTTGACTGTCAAATAAATAAATAAAATCTTAAAAAAAAAAAGACCTTGATGAGATAATCAATACGTACAATACTTCTGTTCAAATAGTGACAATACAAAAATCTGGCAAGACTATGGAAAAACTTGGTCTATTATACATTACTAGTGCAAATGTAATATGGGACAGCCATGCTGGAAAACACTTTGGCAGTTTCTCTAAAAATGAAATACCTGGCAATAGCCCAGGACAATGGTCCTAGAGAAATGAAAATTTACAATCACACAAAAATCTGTATACAAATGTTCACATTAGATTTATTTATATAATAGCTAAAAACTAGAAACAACCAAAATGTTCTTCAGTAGTGAATGGTTTGCACAAACCTAAGTACATTCATACAAGGGACTATAAAGGACCAACTATTGACACACACAGCAACTGGGATGGACCTCAAAAGCACTATGTTGTGTAACATAGTGCATCTCAAAACCTCATATGTTGTTTGTAACACTCTTGACATGGCAAAATGACGGAAATGGAGAAGAGATTAGCGGTTAGCAGAGATTGGAAATGGTGGGGATGCGAGGAGTGGGTTGGACCATAAAGGGGTGGTATGAGGGACATCTTTGTGGTATGGAAGAGTTCTGTACCATGATTGTGGTGGCAAGTTACATAGATCTACACATGATAAAATGACACAGAACTGTGCACACATGTGCCACTGTCAATTTTCTTCATATTGTGCTATAGTTATATTAAGATATAACCATGGTGAGAAACTGGGATAAGGGTACATGGCACCTCTACTATCTTGACAATTTCTGTGAATGTGTAATTATTTTAAAATTTAAAATAAGAGAAGTCATTGGCTGTCTTGTTATTATTATTCATTTCATTTCATTATTACTGAAAATAATTTTTCTGTTTAGAGGAATGGAACATTAAAAATGACCCATTCCAGTCATCAAATATTCTAGGTACCTAACAGAAATGAAAGCATGTAGCTACCAAAAGACACATACAGGCATGTTTACAGCAGCTGCAGTCATAGGAGTCCCAAATCAGAAATGACTGGAATGCCTATCATCTGGGAAGGGAATAAATTGTGGCATATTCATACAGGGGAATACAAAAAGGAGGAGGAGGAGATAGCAGAGGAGGAGGAACAGCAATTTCATCTTGCTCTACATATGTATTAAAGCTCCAGTTATATTTTCGATAGTGGGGCCTTATTCATTCAGTCATTTATTTATTTATTTATTTACTGCTGAACTAGCAAGATAATAATCAAAAAGATTATTTGTTTATTTATTTGAAAAAGAGGCAGAGAACATGCAAGCGGGAAAAGGGGCAGGTGGAGAGGAAGAATTCTCAATCAGACTTCATGCTAAGCCAAACATCAGGGCTCAATCCCAGGACCCTGAGATAATGACCTGAACTGAAATCAAGAGTCAGACACTTGACTGACTGAGACACCCAGTGCCCCAAAGGGGCCTGATTTAGCATCGTTGGTCAAAATTTAATCCTCATCCTTCACTCTCATAAAGAATTACAACTATGTGTGATGCTCTGTATGGAAGAATTGGCAATATTACATTAAAAATACTAAAACAATTTGTTTTTAGATGAATTATAACACTGTAGGATACAACTGTTTCTTCAAAAGCCTAATAATTTATCTACTTAGTAAGCTATACAACTTCTCTATGAAGCTGTGTTGAACGACATTTATCAGGGAGTGGAAAATATATGAATGGTCATTGAAATTCCCTTGCCAGTGTCCCCGCGGTCCCTCCCTGCATCTTCTCCTCCAGCACCCAGTAGAGAGTGTCTGAGTCCTACCAAGGACAGTGGTGAGGTTACACTTTACATAGGCTAGAAAATCCAAGTGTAATTCTGTCTTGGTTACTACAAGCTTTTAAGACTCAGGAAAAGTAATACCTGTGGAACTCAAGTTACCCATTTGCTAGATGAAAAAAGTGACGAGTCCCTTCTGGCCCTATGCATTGCTACTCTGGTTTTCTTCACTGCCCTGCTTCAGCAGTTCCCCAAGCCCTGGAACTTTCCATTCCCTCAGTTTGAGCACTCTAATTTACTGCTAGCTCAGCTGTATCTGTAATTTGTACACACTACTCATTGAAATAGCTTACTTGTCCTCTGGGCCTCTACTAGGAGGATTTAGGGCAGTCTATATGATTAATAACAACTTCATAGCAGAGAGAGAGGAGGTGGCAAAAGCTCTGCCTTTGAAACCATATCTTAATCCTCTACACGCCTGGCTTTGCTGCTTCCTTGAACCTGTTGACCTTTAGATTTCTCATCTGCTCAAATTTTGCATGCTGTATAAAATGAACTCTGTATTCCTTCTGAATTGTGCTAGACTTTTAACTCAGGGTTTAAAAAAGCCCGAGAGAGATGTTCTGAACAAGTTCAAGATTTTACCAAATGTTGCAAGGACTCTGGAATCCTTATGGTAGTAAAATGCCGGAAAGAAAATTCTGCATTGAAAGAATGCCTAACTTCTCATTATAATGATCCAGCCTTTTATGAAGAATGCAAAATGGAATACCTGAAGGAAAGGGAAAAATTCAGAAAAACTGGAAGAAAAACTGGTAGCCTTTCCTACCAAGAAAAGGCTACAGAAGGGCGCCTGGGTGGCTCAGTGGGTTAAGCCGCTGCCTTCGGCTCAGGTCATGATCTCAGGGTCCTGGGATCGAGTCCCGCATGGGGCTCTCTGCTCAGCAGGGAGCTTGCTTCCTCCTCTCTCTCTCTCTCTGCCTGCCTCTCCAACTACTTGTGATTTCTCTCTGTCAAATAAATAAATAAAATCTTAAAAAAAAAAAAAAGGCTACAGAAGCTTCTCACAAGCATGTAGGCAAATGTTCAGATACTTAGATGCTCTGATACTCACGGAAATCATTATCACCTAAAATAATGGACTCAAGGAAGTGTTTGCTTTAACCTAAATTATGGAAATACTAATTTTATCTGAAATAAAGTTTTTTTTTTAAAAAGAAACATTTACTTTGTTATGTTACTTTGTTACATTATTCTGTTTATGAATCCAGAATAACATAATATATAACATGCCTGGCTCACATTTGGTGACCTGATAGCCTAAGTGACACTCATTTGTTGTTGTTGTTGTTGTTAAGCCAATCAACCTATATTTAATCACAGAATCTGGCACAAAGTAGGTGTTCAGAAATATTTATTTAATTATTGAATGATAATGGCTATGCTTTAAGCATTTGCAGGTAATATTGGAACTTTAAAGATCCCTTCTGAAGATAAAAATTTTAATAAGTTACTCCAAAATTAAGACACCGATAAAGTGGATAATCTGGAGCATTGCATGGGTTACATCATGTGATCATCACTACATTAAGAAACATGAATGAGGGGCACCTGGGTGGCTCAGTTGTTAAGCATCTGCCTTTGGCTCAGATCATCCCAGGGTCCAGGGATGGAGCCCCGCATCAGGGACCCTGCTTGATAGGAAGCCTGCCTCTCCCTCTCTCACTTTCCCTGCTTATGTTCCCTTTCTCGCTGTGTCTCTTTCTGTCAAATAAATAAATATAATTTTTTTAAAAAATTAAAAAAATAAAAGAAACATGAGTGAAAAGAGGAGGCAAAATTAACATATCATCCTGAGACATATAATAGTAATTCTTGATGTTCACACTTTTATAAGGCATTATTAGAGGCACTGGAAATATAACTGAGGAATTACATATATAATGAAATTATAAATATGTAAGTATGTCCTTGCTCTAAGAGCTGAACTATTCCCAAAGTTATCAGAAGAAAGGAAATAGCAAAGATTAGAGCAGAAATAAATAAAATAGAGACTAGAAAAATGAGAAAAACTGAGACTTTTTTAGTATACCTTTGCTTTAGAGGTAATGCATTTCTCAGTTTGTGAAATTAAAAGCCTTTGCCAAGCTCTTCGTGATACAAATCATCTCAGAAGATCACCCTCAGGTACTTCCATGCATATCTTCCTTCTCATAAGTACAGGGTATTGGATTGAAATGAAAGCATAGACTCAGGGTATCCCAAGATGGGAAAGGCAAAACAAAACGGATTGATGGAGACAAACAAAGAACTGGACTGAAGACCAGGGATCTGAAAACTGAGAGTCACTGTGGTTGAGTCAGGAAGTGGATCAAAAGTTAAGGTGATCAGACTCCAAGGACCAAGAGACCAGGCAAGGAAACAGTAAAGAAGAGGGAACCAAGAACGTGTTCTGCACAGGTGGAGAAGACAGCACTAGGGACAGCGAGGAAAATTCAACTCTACCAAAGACTTCCTGTGACAGGAACTTCCTGCCAACAGTAAGTCTGAGGTGAATATCTAAAATTCAGTAACAGAGGGGCGCCTGGGTGGCTCAGTGGGTTAAAGCCTCTGCCTTTGGCTCAGATCATGATCCCAGGGTCCTGGGATCGAGCCCCACATCGGGCTCTTTGCTCAGTGGGGAGCCTGCTTCTCCCCCCACCCCCGCCTCTGCCGGCCTCTCTGCCTACTTGTGATCTCTGTCTGTCAAATAAATAAATAAAAATTAAAAAAATAAAATAAAATTCAGTAACAGAATCTCACCTGGTACTTCCATTCTAATTGGGAGACAAGCACAGAACACTAGAGCACAGAACTTTCACAAACTCCATACCTGCATGAATGGACATGAGCAATGTGGTAGACTATGAGTTTTCTACCATTATCCTCCCATAGAATCAATATTGATAGTTGCCCACAGATGAGAGTACCTTTGTGGGAGTCTAGGAATACCATGGGGAAGGCACACCACAAGAGCCAAAAACCCAATAATAGACACATTGAACGAGTAAGAACAGCTTCATTTTTATCCATGTCACCTCTCCCCTTAGGTGGCAAAATTAGTGCCAAGAAAGATGTCCCTCAGTCCATGATTTCTCTCAAGGGAGAAAGTGAAAGCATGTAAGTAAGCATTTAACTTCTTCCAAAAGGTCCTGCTTCTTTCTCACCCCACCCAAAATACTGAGGTGCATGGCTGAAGGGTTGGAAGAGGCAGTGAACATAACAACCAGGGCCTGGAACTCATCAAGGGATATGTATCCTCCTAACTGCCACATGAACTCCATCAGAAAGCCTGCTTGTAAGCCACTGGTGACATCTTGCCTGCTGACACACCCTATGAACACCCCTGTTACTCCATGGCACACGCCCTGTGGCAGCTCCCTTCATGTGTTCCACTAGACGACGAGTGTGAGCCTTTGCAGATGGCAAGCCAGCATACACAGAAAGCCAGTCCGACCCTGTGAGACTGAGAGAAAGTACACAAATTTAAGCATTTTGGGGCACCATATTAGGGAAAACAAAGGCTCACAGCATCTGGCCTGGCTTTTCAGGATTGAGAGAAGGCATACAATCTTAAAAATCCTCTCCCTGAAAATAAAGAACAAGAAGTGAGGAGCAGGGACAACTGTAAAAAGGTCTGAGAAGGCCGCAGAATCCCTAGCTAGGCTGAAGCAATCCAGTAAAGACTAGAGGAGGTAACTGCTTCTTCAAATGTGAAGAGAGCAATACAAGACTTCAAGGAACACAAAAAAAATCAGGAAAATATGATGCTACCAAAGGGACACAATAATTTTCCAGTAACCAATCCTAAAGAATTCAAAACAATTGTTCTAAAGAAGCTCTGTGGGAGATGCCCAGGAGGCTCAGTTGGTTAAGCATCTGCCCCTGGCTCAGGTCATGATCCCAGGGTTCTGGGATCAAGCCCCATGCTGGGCTCCCTGCTTAGCGGGGAGCCTGCTTCTCCCTCTATCTCTGCCTGCTATTCCCACTGCTTGTGCTCTCTCTCTGTCAAATGAATGAATGAATGAATGAATGAATGAATAAATAAATAAATAAATAAAATCTTAAAAGAAGAAGCCCAGTGAGCTACAAGAGAACATAGACAAACAAAATCAGGAAAGTAATACATGAACTAAGTGAGAGTTTCAGGTGAAATGAAAAATGCAAGAGAGGGTATCACCACCAGATTTGATCAAATAGAATAAAAAATCCAAGAATCAAAGATAGGAAATTTGAAAGTATCCACAGTGGCTGAACAGAAAAAAAAAAACAAAAAACAAAAAACAAGATTCAACTATACACTGCTTGCAAGACATTCACTTCAGCTTTAAGGACATATAAAGCCTGAAAAGTGAAGGGATGGAAAAAGTCCATGCAAATAGAAAGCAAATGAGAAGGGGTAGCTAAACTTAAATCAGACAAAACAGATTTTAACTCAAAAGCTATTAAAAAAAAAAAAAAGACAAAGTAGGTCCCTATGTAATTATAAAGGATCAATTCATCAAAAGAATATAATAATTATATGTATATATATCTAACACCTAAATATATTAGGCAAATATTAACGGAGTTGAAGGGAGATATTGCAGCAATGCAGTAATAGCAGGGGATTTCAATACTCCACTTTGAACAGGAAATAGATCATCCAGAAAGAAAATCAATAAGGAAACACAGAACTTGAAGTACACTTTTAGAGTGGAACTCACAGACATATACAGAACATTTTATCCACCAGCAGCAGAAAACACATTCTTCTCAAGCACCTGTGGAGCATTCTTTAGGATACATTATATTCTAGGTCACAAAAAATGTCTTAACAAATTAAAGAAGATTAAAATCTTATCAAGTATCTTTTCTGACCACAATGGTATGTAACTAGAAATTAATAACGGGAAGAAAGCTGGAAAACTAACAAATAATGTGGAAACTAAAAAACACACTTCTGGACAACCAGTGGGCCAAAGAAGAAATCAAAAGGGAAATCAGAAAATATCTTGAAACAAATGAAAATGGAAACACGACATACCATACTTACAGGATGCAGCAAAAGCTGTTTTAATATGGAATTTTATAGCAATAAACACCTATATTAAGAAAAAAGAAAAACCTCAAGTGAACAACTAACTTTACTTCAAGGAACTAGAAAAAGGACAAACTATTCCCAAAGTTAGAAGAAAGGAAATAGCAAAGATCAGAGCAGAAATAAATAAAATAGAGACTAGCAAAATGATAGGAAAAAATCAATGAAAGTAAGAACTTGTTTCTGGAAAAAATTAAGAAAATAGACAAACCTTTAGCTGGACTAAGAAAAAAGAGAGAAGACTCAAATAAATAAAATCAGAAATGAAAGAGGAGACATTACAACTGCCAATTCAAAAACATAAAGGATCATAGAAGACTACTATGAATAATTATAAGCCAACAAATTAAATAGCCTGGGAGAAATGGATAGATTCCTGGACATATATAACCTATCAAGACTGAACCATGGGGCACCTGGGTGGCTTAGTGGGTTAAGCCTCTGCCTTCAGCTTAGGTCATGGTCTCAGGGTTCTGGGATCAAGCCCCACACTGGGTTCTCTGCCTAGCAGGGAGCCTGCTTCCCCCGCACTCTCTCTTGCCTGCCTCTCTGCCTACTTGTGACCGCTCTCTCAAATAAATAAATATCTTTTTTTAAAAAGACTGAATCATGAGATACAAAAATAGAAAATACAGAAATACAAAATTTGAAAAGACCAATAATGAGTCAGGAGATTGAATCACTAATCAAAAAATCTCTCAATAAAGAAAATCCCAGGACTACGGTGGCTTCATTGGTGAGTTCTGCCAAACATTTTAAGAATAATTAATGCCAATCCCTCTCAAAAACTTCCAAAAACTGAAGAAGACAAAACACTTCTAAACGCATTTCATGAGGCCAGCACTATCCTGCTACCAAAGCCAGAAACGGACATACAAGAAAAGGAAATTTCAGGTCAATATCCCTGATGAACATCAATGCAAAAATTCTCAACAAAATACTAGTAAACCAAATTTAACAGCATTTTAAAAGGATCATACGCCAAGATCAAACGGAATTTATCCCTGGGATGCAAGGATGGTTTAATATATACAAATCAATAAACATGATACACTAACAAAATGAAGGCTAAAAATTGTAAGGTCATGGCTATAGAGGCAGAAAAAAAAAAAAATCTGACAAAATTTAACATAGTTCCATGATAAAAACTCTCAACAAACTAGGTACAGAAGGAATGTGGCGCAACACAGTAAGGGCCATATATGAGAAGCTCCCAGCTCACATCATGTTCAGAGGTAGAAAGTTGAAGGCTCTTCCTCAGAAATCAGGAACAAGATATGAGTGTCCATTCTTGCCTCTTTTATTCAGTATAGAGCTGGAGATCTTAGCTAGAGCAATTAGCCAAGAAAAGGAAATAGAAAGTGTTTAAAATGGAAAAGAAGCAAAACTGTCTGCACATGAAAGATCTTATATATAGAAAACCCTAAAGACTCCACCAAAAAAATAGTTAGAACTTATCAATAAATTCAGTAAAGCTGCAGGATATGAAAACAACATATGGAACTCAGTTGCATTTCTATACACAAAAAATGAACTATCTGAAAGAGAAATTAAAAAAACAATCCCATTTGGAAGAGCATCAGAAACAATAATATATTTAGGAAAATACTTAATCAAGGACGTGAAAGATTAATGCACTGAAAACTGATGAAAGAAACTGAAGACACAAATAAATGGAAATGAATCTTTTGTTCTTGGATTGAAAGAATCAATATTGTTGTTGTTTTTTTAATATTTTATTCATTTATTTGAGAGATCACAAGTAGGAAGAGAGGCAGGCAGGTGGCGGGGGCGGAGGTGGAGGGAGCAGGCTCCCTGCTGAGCAGAGAGCCCAAGCAGGACTTGATCCCAGGACCCTGAGATCATGACCTGAGCTGAAGGTAGAGGCTTAACCCATTGAGCCACCTAGGCGCCCCAAGAATCAATATTGTTTTATTTTTTTTTTAAGATTTTATTTATTTATTTGACAGCGAGAGAAATCACAAGTAGGCAGAGAGGCAGGCAGAGAGAGAGGCAAGGGAAGCAGGCTCCCCACTGAGCAGAGAGCCAGATGCGGGCCATCCCAGGACCCTTAGATCATGACCCAAGCTGAAGGCAGTGGCTCAACCCACTGAGCCACCCAGGCGACCCAAGAATCAATATTGTTAAAATGTCCATACTATGCAGTAATCTACACAGTTAGTGCAATATCCACCAAAATTCCAATGAAATTGGAATTCCAATGGCATTTTTCACAGAAATAGAAAAAACAATCCTAAAATTCAGATGGAACCACAAAAGAGCCAAAGCAATCTTGGTTAAAAAAAAGAAGAAGAACAATGCTCGAAGCATCACACACTTGATTTCAAACTATATTCCAAAGTTATAGTAATTAAAACAATATAGTACTGGCATAAAAATAAGATATATAGATCAATGAAACAGAATAGAGGGCCCAGAAATAAATCCGAACATACATAGTCAACCAATCTCATACCAGGAGGCAAAGAACACAAAATGGGGAATAATCTCTTCAATAAGTAGTATTGGGGAAACTGGATATCCACATGAAAAAGAATGAAATTGGAGTACTATATATACCACTCATAAAAGTTTACTCAAAACAGATTAAACACTTGAACACAAAAGCAGAAACTGTAAAACACATAGGCAAAAACAGGGAAAAATCTCTTTGACATTGGTCTTGACATTATTTTTCGGATATAACACCAAAAGGAAAGGCAACAAAAGCAAAAATAAACAAGTAGGACCCCATCAAATTAAAAAGTTCTGCACAGCAAAGGAATCAGTCAACAACATGGAAAAGGCAATCATGGGATAACTTAACAGATAACTATGTATCTGTTAAGGGGTTAATATAAAAATATATAAGGAACTCATACAACTCAGTAGCCCCAAAAAATAGGATTAAAAAATGAACAAAGGACCTGAATAGACATTTTTCCAGGGAAGACATACAAGTGGCCAAAAGGCATGTGAAAAAGCACTCGACGTCCCTAATCACCAGGGAAATGCAAATCAATAACACAGTGAGATATTAACTCACACTTGCTAGGATGGCTATTATCAAAAAGACAAGAGATGACAATTGTTGGCCAGGATGTAGAGAAAAGGAAACCTCTGTATGCCATTGTTATGAGAAACAGAATGGAGATTCCTAAAAAAACTAAATATAGAAATACCATATGATCCTACAATCCCACGTCTGAGCATATAGCAAAGGAAATGGAATCAGTACCTTGTTATCCACAATCTCATGTTCGTTCCAACATTATTCACAATAGTCAAGATATGGAAACATTCTAAGTACCTAATGTTATGTGAATGGATAAAGAAAATGTGTGATACATATACCATGTATATACACACATCTATGTACACATGTGTGAGAAATGGAATATTAGTCAATATAAAAAAGAAGGAAATCCTGTCACTTGAGACAACATGGATGAACCTAGAAGACATTATACTAAGTGGGTTAAGACAGACAGAGAAAGACTGTACTCTCACTTAAAAAAAAAAAAAAAAGGTTGAATATATGGAGACAGAGAGTAGAATGGTGGTTTCCAGGGACTGTGGGTAGGAAAAATGAGGAGATGTTGGTGAAAGGACACAAATTTTCAGTTATAAGATGAATAAATAAGTTATGGGGATCTAACAGAATATGGTGACTATAGACAATAACACTATATTGCATATTTAAAATTTGTTAACACAGTATGTCTGAAGCATTCTCACTACAAAACAACAGCAAACCAATTGTGTAAGACTGATGGTTCACAGACCTACCTGTACCCTTGAAGCAAATAATACATTATATGTTAATTTAAAAAAAAAACTCCAATAACTGAAAAGCCAGGCAGGTAACACAAATGTGCAAAGTCAGTTGGAGGCACACTGTGATTAAAACAAAACAAAACAAAACAAAACAAGGGTGCCTGGGTGACTCAGTGTGTTAAGCCTCTGCCTTCAGCTTGGGTCATGATCTCAGGGTCCTGGGATCAAGGCCCACGTCGGGCTCTCTGCTCAGCGGGGAGCTTGCTTCCCCTCTCTTTCTGCCTGCCTCTCTGCCTACTTGTGATCTCTCTCTGTCAAATAAATAAATAAATAATCTTTAAAAAACAAACAAAACAAAACCAGCAAACCTTCAGTGCCTGCATTATCCAATGATGTGTATAATTACTAAGACTTAGAGGCACAACTACTGGGAATACCATCTCAAGGCCATAATTTCCTATAAATTAGTATTCCTACATCATTTTTTCACATATCAACTTCAGATTCTGTGTGCTTTTCCTGATATCATTACCTGAATTGCTGGTCTAGTTTTTCAGCCACAAGATCTTGTCTCTCTTTTTCTTTCTTCTCTTTCAATAATCTGGTTTTATCTCTCATTCTATCTTTTTTCTCCTTAATTGTTTCTTCTTTCAACTGCATTTCAGTTAAATACCCACTTTCTTCTGATGCTAAAAGTTCACGTAGCCTGAAAATAATTACAAAAAAATTAAAACCGTTATGCCACATGGACCATTTTACTGTTTTTTATTTACTTTTATTTATTTAATTAGCACGTTTATTTTTATGTTTATTTTTATTTTTTAAAAAGATTTTATTTATTTGAGAGAAAGTGCGAGCACATGTGCATGGGCGTGGTGGAGTGGGCGCAAAGGGAGAAGCAGACCTACTGAGCGGGGAGCCGGACCCAGTTGGGGGGCGGGGGATGTGGGCTCAATCCCAGGACCCTTAGATCATGACCTGAGCCAAAGGCAGACGCAACTGACTGAGGTTTCCAGGTGCCCCCAAATCATAAATTTTGCAAGGAAAAAAAATCATAAATTTTGCAAGGAAAAAAAAATCACTGCAGTCTTCTATAAAATAAGTTTAGTCCTCATTTAAAGCAACAGAAACTGATGTGCCATATTTTATTTGATTTCATACAAATTAGATAATGTACATCTTCAGCAAAAGAATATGAACAGATTTTAACTAAAGTAACAAAATACTAAACAATAAAAAAAAATACTAAACAATATATTCCTTAGCTTTCTATCAAATGTGGGTTATCACAAGTGAAAATACAAACAAACAGTAGCTACTGATTTGGTAAGGGTATGAATATCTTGGCTGTGATCCTTGCTATAAAAATTCACTTGATTTTTGGTCAATCTCACATCAGGATCTTGGGAATGTTTTATAATCTGAAGCACCAGTTTGTGAAGCTTACTTATTTCGTCTTTCTTCAGTGTTGATGATGAAACCTTGCATGGCATCCTTGATTCTTGCTTTCACAAGACTGTCCACAAACTTGCGATCATTGTGCTGGTCCCACTCAACTTTCAAGCAATCTCTCTCCTTTGACTTAATAGAAGCCAAAATAGCATGATGTTTCTGATGGCTACGTTTGATTCTTTCCAGTTGTTGCTCGGCCCCGTGAACTTTGGGAGGCTTGGCTCTCTGAAAACAAATAATTATCACTTACAATCGATCCAAAATCGATTGCATATTTTCAAGTAATCATAACCTCCACCAATACTAAATAGCATTGGTTGTATCAAAGTAATACATCCTGCTACAAAACTGCAGATAGCTGAAGTGCCTGAGGTTTAACATGTTTGATTCTTTGAGCCTATACTTAAGATGTCATCAAATAAGTCTCAAATATTTAAGTGCCATTTGAGTAAAAGTGCATGGAATTATAAAGTTTGAGCATGACTCTAGTGATTATTTAGTCAAACTCAGAAACAGCAAGTGATTTGTCCAAGGTGCTTCCAATAGTCAGGGCAAAACTGTATAGAAAAATTAGAGGTCTTCTAATTCCTGACCTTCATCTTGTCCCCACATTTGCCTCTTAGGGGTAGACAACACAGTTACCATCAAAATACTTTCAAATAGACGAGGCTACTCTCTAAGTATATAGGATATATATAAGGAGCTGTGACAATTAAAAAAAAAAAAACCCTATACTGAGAAGGAAGGGAGAGGGTTTGAAAGGGAAAAAAGGAAAAGGAAAAAGGAGAAAAAACTGATAGTAATGTTTTCTTCTTATTTTTCTTGTGCCCAGTTTAATGCAAGGGCAGTACTCCTGACATTTTGGGGTAATGAATTTCTAAATTTTTTTAGACAAACTTCCACTAAAAAGTTAGAAACACACAATTTTGAATACATATTGACACATCTAATAAAATCATGTGAACAGTCTTTCTCATTTCTGTATTCTTAGCATTGAAGAATAATGCCTTACCACTGTTGGTTCTCAGTGTGAAGGAAAGAAAGAAGGGAAGGGGGTAGAGAGGAAAGGGGGAAGAAGGAAACATTTCTGGGTAGGCTTGACGCAATTTCTACTCCTCCCGGGGCCATCATGAAATCTGTGGTCTCGAGCTTTGATTTCAGCCAATTTTATCAAGTCAACCTTAGGTGAATAGGGAGACTCCAGAATGCTGATTTACAAGTAATAAAATTCTTAACTCATATGGCAGAAAGTCAATCTGATAATTTACACTTCTAACATTATACTAACATCACTGTAAGGATTACCAAAATACTAGTGTTAGGTCTTGGTAAAGTAGTCTTCTAGGGAAAGAAAAATCAACATTTTCAGATAGCTTGATGAAAAGATTCAAGGTACGCAAAAAGGTACTTTGAATTTTAGTTGAACAAGACAGGGCTGAAGTGGGTTGGAGACAAGATGATGCCGAGGGTTATATGGTAGGTAGATAATCCGTATCATAACCATTTAGAGCCTAGAGCCACTTAATTAACAAACTACTATCTCTAATATGTATGGCATTTTATGAATGAAGACTCAATGATAATGAAGTGGAAAAGGGTCAACACTACACCTTGTTCAGGATACACACAGGAATTCAGGTTCTCAGTAGACTTATGGCTGAGAACCAAACACCAAGGTCATCAAGAATCAACTGTCTTGAGTTGTCAGAGCAGGAACCTGGTTCTGAGATACATTTTGATTGAAAAGGTGAATGAGGATAAAGGGTAGTGACAAACACCCTGAGCAGTAGCCAGGGGTCAGGAGCCCCTTCAAAGCTTGGGGCATACTGTACATGACTCTGTGGTCAGGAAAGAACAAGGGTCCGAAGGAGTAAAATATGAACTGGAGTTCTCTAATAATAAGGTGATACCAATCCATGCATAGTTTCAGTATTACTCAAAATTCACACTGTTTGACATGAATATAATGTAAAATAGATCCATACTTTAACATTTTCTAGTAGCTGCATTTTAGAAAGTAAAAAGAAACAGGAAGTTAATTTTAATAATATTTTATTTAACCAATATATTCAAAATATTGTCATTTCAGCATGTGACTCTAGGCACATTTCAAGTGCTCAAAAGCCATGTATGGCTAGTGGCTACCATATTGGACACTGCAACTCTAAACCATGCTAAAGGCAGGAAAACATAGGATTTAATCATAACCTTGTGTTTCCAAGGTCATTGAAGGGTCTGTCACTGTAACATGTTAAATTACAGTTTCTAATGATTGAGTTTACAGTTTATATGTCTTAAAGAACATAGGTTTGATTCTGGCTCTACCCATTACAACTATGTGATTTTAAACAAGGTACTTAATCTCTTTGAATCTCAGTTTTCTTACCTGTCAAAATGAGCAAAATAAATGTGCACCTAAAAAACTATTTTAAGAATTAAATAACTGGGTCCCCAAGCAGCACTCACCATGTAACTGTTCCTTTACTTCAGACGTTACATCATTTATTGCTTTCTCCTGGAGAAATGCTTTAGCTTCAAGTCTCATCCCTGGTGGCTTTAATTCTTCCCCCACCACAAGTGTGATCTCTAACATCCATACTTCTTATCACACTCTGATTTCTGAGATATACAACACTGACTTTTCCCTTTTCCTCTTTATTCTTCTATAAGCTCAAAGTATTCAATTGGCCTGCTTCTCTGGTTCGGTGGTATTTTTTTTTTTTCATGTTCTTTATTGGTTCCCAACACAAGCAATGGCACAATAGCCCAGTCCCTGAGCTCTGTGTTGGGATACAGAACCCAACGTAGATCAGTTTCTATCCCTTATGAAACCCTGAATTCTACAGTCTGTAGAGGCCTCCAATCCACTGATTTTCAGACCCAGAACCTACAGTCCTTGGACCCAGAAAAGAGGGAGCTGGTCTGTAAGTGGACTGAGAATTGCTGTGTGTACTGTGGTGCATAATAAAACCGTATCCTTCATTATTGCTGGTATTTCTGCCATAAAATACCATCACAGACAGTATAGCACATGATTATCTACCATGTTAGCCTTTAATGGTTTTACGCATGAACAAACTATTTCTGCAATTAGAGAATAAGCAACAGGAAGGCAGGGATCAGACATTTAATGAAAAATAAACCTCTCAGAGTCAGTTTTTACCCCCATATCTCCCAAAGTGCTGTGGACACAGCAGGGGCTCAAATAATATCTCTATCATTGTCTAATTACACATGAAGGCTTTCTAGCCTATAGAAACTAACTTGTAGGAACAAAGGTATCTAGGTGCATAAACCAAGTGTCTAGGGTTCTGAGCAAGACCCATCACAAATTCTGCAGCACACAGCATTCTCCTGGCCTCCTACCACCACCCCTCCCTTAGAGGCAACCAACCACCCTATTGCCAGGCCTGCAGGGACACTTCTGTTACAGCTGAGTTGACACAGGAAGGGCAGTGTAACTGCTCACAACCCCTCACAGCCCAATCCTCCTTCCTCATACATTTTCCCTGGAATGCAGGACCAGCCCAAGATCATACAGCTGAATCACCAGCAGCCCAGACCCGATATCCTGCCCTGCCTGGGCCCAGCACTCTTTTTGTAACAGCCATGCCACATCACAAGGGGACAGACTTCTTGGGAGTCTTGGAGACTGAAAACTCTCAGTATCCCAAGGGGAGATTCTACAGATACAGAATCTAAATATAACTGGTGCGCGGTGGGGGACTGAGGAACAGAGTACAGGAACTAAGTGAATGGCCTTCTCGCTCCTTCTTTCAAAATTCAAACCACTGCACAAGACACCTACTCCCCTTGAGAGAGCCACCGCTTGGGCCAGGTTGGGCTCGGCTAGGCCCGGAGTGCTGGGAGATGCAGAAAGCAGTAGGGTCCCGCACACACATCCCGTGCTTACCACAATCACCACTTTGGGAGTGGGGCCCTTAACCTCCCGCTGTACGATGCCAAATCGCTGGCTGTACATTTTCCAGTCCCTCGGGATGGGGGTGGCGGCCGCCGCGGTATGCCAACGGCGAAGACCTGCGGGACCCGCTTCCGCAGTGCAGAAGTCTGGTTGCCATGGTGCACCCAGCAGTGTGAGGGGCAGGTGGGAGGGGCCGAAGTCGGTCCCGTCACCATGGTGACCATAGACGCCGGTGCTCCCAACTTCCTCCCGGAGCCGAGGCGCTGAGTCTGCGCAGTCCTCACCCCGCCCTTCGCCATGCCTCCAGCGACCTCGCTCCCTTCCTCTAGGGTTCATCAGAATAGCAGAAATAAGCCTCCTTAACTTGAAGTGAAGGCGAAGATCTAATTGCATCCAATTGACTTTGCTATTTATATCCTGTAATCAGCCTAAAAGCATGAGGAAAGTTAGTGGATATTCTGTGGGAAGGTTAAGTTTTGTGGGCATTTCTAGGTAAATATTGATGATAATATATAATCATCACAGGACAACCACCCTACATTAGTGTAGTACTTTAAGGTAATTTGCTAGGTATTTTCACACATAAAGCCTTTGGGCCTCACAACTATCTTAGAGCGTTGATGGACAGCAGGTATTCTCATCTTCCAGCTAAGACAAGGCCTAAAGAGCCTGTCTTGTCAGCCCACCCAAACCAGTAATGATAAATTTGTTAGTAATAAGATCTTCCTATTGCACTGGACAGAAACCAGAGCTGACTCAGGGAACCCCAGGATGGGGGACAAATCAGATGGGCTAAGAGGGCAACGGCATGACCTGGCTGGGCAAAGTAAAGACCAAGAGTCTGAGGTACCGTTCACAGTAAACCAGGGTCAGGGCATGGATGGGAAGCGCAGGTAATGAGGCCCTAAGAATCCGTATCTGAGGAGGTGAAGAGGCAACACAGCTCCGGGAACCTAGAAAGAGCCTTAGGCACAGGTGTAGCCAGGGCTGTACTACTGGCCAAGAGCGAGGTGGTAGTAACTAAAAGCCAATTAAGAATGACGCCTTGGTACTCTCCTTCTCAAGTGCAGCGAGCCGCACAGAACACTAGACCACAGAAGAAAATCAGAACCTAGTCAGTCACTGACATCTAACAATAACCAAAGTACAACTGCTGTGTATACCGTCGTAAGGCCGCAATTTACTGTAAATTAGCGTTCCTTAATCATTTGTAATCCACCCACTTCGGATTTTGTATGCGGTACATTTCTAGATTTGGATTCCATTTCCTGAAATGCTGGTTCAGCTTTTCAGCCACAAAATAATGTCTCTTTTTTTCTTTTTATAATCTCTTTTAATAATTCTCATTTTGTCTTTTTTTTTTTTTTTTCTCTCCTATAATGCTTCTTCTTTCAATTGCAGTTCGGTAAAATACTCATTTTCATTTACTGCTAAGAGTTTACGTAGCCTGAAACAAACAAAAAGAAAGAAATTAGAGGTCGTCTCGGTTCCCTGGGCAGAGTCCTGAGGGTCAGTTCCTTGATCTTCATGTCCCATGGGCGAGTGGCCCACCGGGACACTGGGTGGAACCACACCTCACACCACACCCTTGGGAAAGAAGGGAGGCAATGAAAAGGCCCTCACTCAGGCGCTGGGTTTGGGAAAAGCAGCAGATACAAGAGAGTGCGTCGGACACCCCAGAGGTCGTACAGCCCGTAGGATCCTGTCGAAACGAGTTCTGCGACGGGGAAGCCGACCCCTGGTGACACTCTGCTGTCCTCAAACGTCCCAGCGTCGGTGGTGAGCTCGTCCTGCTGCACCCTCCCCTGGGCGCATCCCGTTAACTTAACTCCGGTTGTTTTTGACCGACCGTTTCTACCACTAGTGAAGAAGCGGCTTTCTTCCCAGCCTGGCCAAGGATTTTTTTGTCTCGGCCGGGCGGAGGCCACGCCCCCGGGCCGCCCTGGCCAGGGGTGAGGGGCTGCGTCTTCCCACTTCCCAGAGCAGTGGTGGGATGACCGCGGCCCCGGCGCCCCCTGGCGGGGGCCTATTAAGAGGATGGAAGGGCGGGACCGGGACCAGCGGTGAGCCTCCGCCTTCAGCCAAGCCCCAAGGCCTAGAGAAGTGGTTGGCCCAAGGTCCTTCGACAGAACCTGACCTTGATCTTGCCACCCACCATCCCACTTTCTCAGAGTCAACACGGTTACACCATCAAGACACTCCCCAAAGAAACACTAAATATATGAAACAGTAAACGGGACAATAAAAATCATTTTAAAATAATTTTTTAAAATAGAACAGCTCAGAGATAGAAACTATTTATATTATTTCCAATTCCTATTGTGCCCCAAGGTTCACGCAAGGGCTTTCCTCCCGACAGTTTCCTGAATTCTATATTTTCACCATTAAATTCCATGATAAAGTTGGATATCCATTCACCATTTGTAATACATACTTATGTTATTTAATAAAATTGCATGGACTGTATCTTTTTCATTCCTGTATCCCAGTATCAAGTACAGTGCCTACCATGGGCCCGGTTCTCATTACTTGAATGAATGACACAAAAATAGCCGAGACCAGCCAGTTTTTTTTCTGGGTGGGCTTGACAGTATTTCTGTACTTGCTGGGGTCACCATGAAATCCATGGTCTTCAGCTTTGCATTTCCAGCAACGTAGCTTTATCAAGTTATCCTCAGGTGAGCAGTGAGACCCTTGGGAGCTGATTCATGGCAGGGTGGCTTTGTAATGTGTCACCTTGACTAGGCTACGTTTCCCAGAACTCCCTTCCCTGTATGCTTCCGGTTAGGATGGGCCACAAGAGACAGTTTGCATGGTAACTGGAGGACAGAAGTGAAGCAGCAGCATACTGTTTTTACACTCGGAAGGTTGGTGCAGGCGCACCAGGCACTGTTGCAGTTCACACATGTTGTCACTTATCTGCTGGCTCACCTCGTTGGTGTGGGACAGCAGTCAGGCCCTGCAGCCAGGCCTGCAGCTGCTCCACTTTCCCTGGGATCTTCCTTCTGCTTCTCTAATTCCTGGGCCAGAAGAGTATTTAACTCTGTGATGAAGGGCACCAGCTTCTTCTGCAGGACACCCACATTATCGCAGTTGGAGATGGTGAGACACTGACAGGGGTTCTAGGCCATCCTCGCCGGTTCCAGCTCTTGCTCGTGCACGCCAAAGTGTCCTCCGTCTCCCACACTTTACATCCATCTTCCCTTCCCGATTGCCTGCCCTGCAGACTTCAAGCTCCAGCATTAGATGCAAAGACAACAGCCTTAGAGACTGTTTAATCAGCTCCCACTACTGTATAAGCTCAAATCCCTATTAAGTCCCTTAAAATATACATATATATAATATATATATATATACATACACACACATATATATACATATATATATAATATTTACATTAGTGGTACTGCTTTTCTGATTGTATTGTGACTCACACTGTAATCAGACTCTTACAAGTCTGAATGCCAATCAAATTTCACTTTAGACATTACAATACTAGGGTGAGATGCCTGGGTCCTGGGAGGAACAAAACAATACCAGAAAATTAGCCAGTCTTGTTTCTGGCTCAAGAAGGTAAAGCAAACGAAGGGGCAAAGAAGGGTAGCAGAAAGGGTTAAGAGCAGGGAAATGTCTAATCTACATCTGAGTTATCTAAAGCTGCAGGGCTGGGACTAGAATAAGGCAGGGGAGATACAAAGGCTACAAAATTTAAGGAGGCATGCACCCTGTCACAGCCCTATAAAGCTGGCTATGTAATGAAGGACAGGTCTAAACTTTTTGGCACTTTAAGAAGAACGGGGAAGTGAGGCAGGTCTGAGTCAAGACTGGCCCTTATGCAGGACTTGAGGCAGGAATTTGGACTCCTCATAGAGAGGGACCAAGGACAAACTAAGCAGAGAAGCCATCAAGGGACAGGGGAGGCAAGCTATAAGCAAAGATGAGCCAGCCTGGCAGCTTTACTTCTGAAGACTGCTTTGGCTGAGCAGAATGAGGGCAACAAGCAAAATGGACAGTGAACCCTGGAGAAGGATGTCCGTTAGTGTTTGAGGAGTATTATGCAACACCCAAGGCCTCAGAAGAACCCAGTCTCTTGAATGCATGGGTGCTGTGACAAGGTGACCAAATCCACGCAGCCTTGGCACTCCCTAAACCACGCTAGAGGCAGCAGTGTAAACAATTTGTTGTGTTTAGGGCAATCCACCTTGTTTTCAAGGTCACTGGAAACTTACTATAATATTATACATTATCGGATATAGGATTACAACTTACAGTTCGGTGGCTTAAAGAACAAGGTTTTTACAACCCGGTTTTTTTTTCTCCTAGGCTTACTGATACTAGCTGCCTGTCGGACACTGGACAAGTTATTTTATTTCTTTGAGTCTGTTTTCCCATATGCAAAAATGGGCAAAAATCATTGTTTCCCTAAAAAGATTGGAGGACTAAATAGATCAGTAGGAAGAACTAACCAAATAGTTCCTTTCCTCATTTTTTCACATTACGATTTTCCAATGCTGTTTCTCTGAGGAAATGGAAATGTTCAGAAACACTGCCAGGTCTCATCCAGAAGCCACTGAAAAATTATTCACGAAGATGGCTTGTACAGGCTGTTTTGTGGCGGCTTTTACAGCCTCTCTCCACCCCAGATCTCCCACCACAGCTTATCACAGTCAAGCACCTGGATTTGCACCAGTGGGAGCAAATGCAACAACTTTCTTTTTCTTCCTTTCCTGCTTACTTCCTCTTTAAGCTCATTGTACTGAATAGGCCTGCTTCTCTGGTTTGGTGGTAGGTTTTTCCAGTTCCTACTGAATCCTACATAAGCCCCTCGGTCTACCGTCCAAGCCTCTGAGTAGATCAGTGTTCTCTCATAAAGCCAGTCTGTAAATATCACCTTGAATCCTACAGTCTGCAGAAGCCTCCAGTCTACTGTTTTCTAGCTCCAGGTTTTTTAAGGTCCTTGGACCTAGAGAAGAGGGAGCAGGTCTGTATGTTGAATGAAGTTCGCTCTTTGCAAAATGGAGCATTACAAAACCATTTCCTAGTATTCTGTGCACACCACCCATTTCCCCATAATTATCCCTTCTCTCTCTTCTCGCTTTCAAAATACTCCATTACAAACGAGATAACACATCATTACCTTCTCCATTAACACGTACTGATTTCATACATAGGGAAACTGTTTCCTCACTTAGATGGTAAGTTTCCTGAAGGCAGGAATCCGTGTGTCTCCTGAAGGATAAGCCTTCCAGGGTCATTGTATTCCCCACTGGAGCTTTCACACTGCAGTGCACCCAGCAGGTACTCAATCAGTACCTCTGTCATCGCCCAAGGCAGATGAAGGAGTTTCTGGCCTGCAGAAACTAGTTGGTGGGAACAAAGGAATCCAGGTGCCTAGGCTAACAGTTTATGTTGCCTTTGTCTGGAGCTGTATGGTACAGCCTGTGAACATCCTGCAGGAGGCAGCATTCCCTTGTCCTCTTCCTGCCAGCCCTGTCCTCAGGGGCAGTCATCCTTCATCCTATTGCCAGGCCTGCAGGGACAGTTCTTTGGAGCAGCTAAAATTGTATTAATAACCTCAACAGGCTCAGGAGAGGCTCAAGAAACACAGCCCGACTCCATCCACAAAGGATGTTCTAGGAGGTGAAAGACAGCCTGAGATTCAGCAGTTGCACGTGGCCCCAGATCAGAGCTATCTCAGGGCCCAGACCTGCCCACCCAGCACTGTCCAGCCCACCTGTCAACTCCAGAGGCCTTCAAGACCCCAAATAAAGATTCTCTGAATAAAAATTTATATATTAAACCTGACCCCTTCTGGATTTCCTAAAGAAGATATGGACCAGGCTTTTATATTTTTCCTTCAAATCTCATTGCAGGGCATTAAGTCCTTAACCTCCATTGACCCCTGTCCCTCCACACCCCTCCCCCCGCCCCGCAACATACACACACCCAAGGAAAACCCTGACCTGAACCTCAGGAGAAATCTCTAACGTCCTGCACATAACCCCTCACTGATCATAATCAACAAAGTGATATGAGCCTTTACCTCCCACTGCACCACACCAAATTACTGACTCTACTTTTAAAACTCAGGGCCCACATCTGACCAGCACCAACCCCATACCATCCCTCACTGTGCGGGGCACACCTTGGCAACCAGACCGCTGTGTCCCGGAGGCGGGTTCCACCCAGGCTGAAAATCTCCGTGATCTGGGGAAGAATTAATATCATGGGTCATCATGGCCAATGGGGCTAAAGCAGGGTCAAGGCAGGGTTAAATGTCCCCCAGCACTGACCACGGGTGTGCCAGCCCCTCCTGCCTCCTCCTCTGGGGCCAAGTCGGAGGCGGAGTCTTCCTTGCTCTCTTCCTCCTTGTCCTCCTCAGGGTCCAATGGCTCTTGCTTCACAGGTGGCAGGCCTGCATCTACGGCCTGGGAGAGGTGGGAAATAGGCATCAGTCAGAAGGGCAAGGCTGGCCTAAGGCAAGAGTCTCTTACCAACCAACCTGTCAGTGTGCTGACAAATCTCACTTCCAACACACTTCAGCCCAGAAAACTCATCTCTCAACCTACAAACCTTTCCCCTTCCTCAGAGAATTCCTTTTTTCTGTTAGCTGGACAGCAAAGCAGGCAAAGTTAGTTGCCTGGGGAAGGTGGGGCATTTGTCAGACAGGTAGGGAAACTTTATGGTGAGGCTGCGATCAGCACATCTATTGCTCTGCTCAAAAAAACCACCATCATTCTGCTTACAGACCACCCATCACTGACCCCCACCTTGCTGGGGCAGCCAGACAGCAATACAGGAGAAGTCAGGATGGCTGTGCCCGGTGTCCAGTCTTCCTGGGCATCCACCTTCTCTTGCTTCACCTGGGGTAAGGCCACAACCCAACTCAGGCCTGGGCACTGGGCCTCCTGTGTGAAGGAGGATTGCGGCAGACTTGGTCCCAGCTTCCTGGCACAAGGCTGGATAGGGCTGGGGAGGGCAGGGTAAGATGGGACCCTCACCTGCAACAGGGCTTCTGTGGAAGCTGTAGCAGGGCCAGGCACCTGCACAGGACTGCTTGCACCTTCCCGTAAGAACACAAGGTCAGTGCCAGGTGGGGGTAGCACAAAGCCACTGCCCGTTTCCTGTTTCATTGGAGTTTGGGCACGGCCTGATCTGACTGTGGGTGTGGTCAAGGTCTTCAGTATCTGGCCCAGACGTGGCCGTCGAGTAGAGCCAGGTCTCTTTCGACGAGAGTACGGTGGGGGCGGCCCTGCTCCATCCTCAGATCCTGCCCAGACACTAGGCAGCAGCCGCTTCTGAATAAAGACAAGGTATTACGGCCATGTGGCAGTGACCAACTCCAATATCCACCACCCTGCCCTGATCACTGTGCCTGCTAATCCCAATTAGTTCTAGCACAGAACCTCACAAAGGAGGCCCTCACCATTGAACCTGCTGGTCTCCTATTAGCAATGCCAGCACCACTCAGATTCTTCATTTGCCCCAACACAATATTTGGTAATCTTTGGCTGAACCCACTGCCCTGCCCACTCCTCTGAAGATGCACAGCCCATCTGGCCTGTGCCACCCACCTACCAGGCCTTTCCCACTACTCCCAGGCACTGGGGGCCCTGGATCAACTTATCCCACCCACCTGATCCTTCCTGCCCCACCCACCATGGCAAACTGCAGGCACTGGCGCCAACGACACTTCTGGCGCTTCTGATTGCTGCCCCCAAATTTCGGCTTGTCACAGCAGAAGTCGCAACGACCACAGTCCATCCGGCGCAAGCAAGCTGCACAGGTCCCACACTTACGGTTCTGCCGACGGTTCGTGTAAGGCTGCTGGGGGATAGGCAAGAAGAAGATGCTATTACGGGCACTATTCCAATGCTGCTCCTTTACTAGCCTCAGCAGAGGGAACCAGCTGTGCACTGGTCCTGGATCACACCTCAGCACCTGCTAGTCCAACACCAGGCACTATCACTGCAGTGGACAGTGCCCAATACCATCAGAATTGTGGCTACTCCAACGCCTATCCATCGTGTCATCTGCTAGACCAGTGGCTACCAAGGTCTTCGGCCCCCACCTCAAGCAGAATTTTGCTGAGCCTCCACTATGACGCTCCACTGCACCTGCTGAATCTGCTCAACCTATGTGAACTCCCTTCACTATGCCGACTTTTCCTCTATCAGCCCCACCAGAGCACCGGTTCACCTGACATTAGCAACTGCTGCTGCCCCTGTTGATCCCATGTTGGTCCCTCCCCCATTCTTTGCTCACCCCATACTAGTACCCATTACTGTGTCTTGCTGTTTCCCTATTAGGCCCATTGCAG
The DNA here is from genome assembly GCF_011764305.1 of Mustela putorius furo. Taxonomy (NCBI): domain Eukaryota; kingdom Metazoa; phylum Chordata; class Mammalia; order Carnivora; family Mustelidae; genus Mustela; species Mustela putorius. Next base: position 43,018,002 of record NW_025422010.1, read on the forward strand.
CAGCTGCTTCTTTGGGCTTAACCAAGTACCCTGGGAGGGTCTAGGTTTGTCCAAGTAGGGTGGAGCCACTCACTAGCTCGTCCTCGTCTACACAGTAATAGATGAATTCGGCAGGTGGCGAGGGGGCCAGGGCTCTGGGTTGCTGCAGAGGCAAATGGGCTGGGGTCAGGGCAAGTGCTGGGTAAGATTAGGGTTGTTCCTTCCCCCGGCCCACCAGGGCCTCACCAGCTCTGGGGACGCTGGAGGCTGTGACGGGGTAACTGGAGGCAGTGGCTGGGTTCGTGGGGGGCGCCGCCGGGCAGCCATCTTGGAGTCACAGCCTCCTCTGCGGCGGCTACGTTTACCCTGGGAGAAAGCCAGAAGAGTAGTTTAGGCTTGATGGCACCAAGCAGATACAGAATCCCAACCCTCATGCCCACCCCCAAGAAAAGTGCAGAAAGCATGCATGGGACAGGCAGGCAGAGTGTGGGGTGCAGCACTCACAGCAGGGGGAGCCACAGCTAGGGGAGGGCGTCGTTGACATCGCTGATGGTGGCGACGGAGACGGTGGGCAAGGTGCTGGCAGATAGGGGCAAGTAGGTGGGACCAGGGAGTTGAGCATGGGGCGAGGGAGAAAAGAAGACATGAGGTGGGCAAGACTGGGAGGAAGCAGCAGCAGCAGTAGCAACTTTAACAGCAGATGAGTTCTGCCCCAGCCCTGGCCCCAACAGCGCTGGCCCCTCCAGCCTAACTCACCCGTAAGCAGCGCCGCTGGACACACCTCCATTGGCGCCTGAGACCAGGGCGGGGAGGGCGAAGGCAAACTCGACAACGGCCACAGTCCTCTCGGGTCTGACAGCCCCTGCACACTCCACACCCTCGGCTCTGTTGGGGGGATGGGAGGGAGCACAAGCATGATGCATGTGGCCAGAGCTATGAGAGCCAGGGGCTAGGGTAAGCCTTTGGCCCACCCCACCTGCCCAGCTCACCCTTTCCACAATCCGGAGGCACCGTCTCCGCTCACACTTGCAGAACAGCCCCGAGGCCACATCATGGGGCAACTGCAGAAGGCATGTGGAGCAGGCCCCGCAGTCCTCGGTTACCTGGCAGGCTGCGCACTCCCCGCAGCCCACACGCTGCCAGGAATGGGTGGGGCGAGGTCATAGGCCCAGACAGAGTAGCTCCAGGTGCACTGCCCCTTACGTGTCTATTATTATTAGCCCCCACTGCCACGTCTAGTAGTCTACCACTTGCCTCATCACTGTACCTGACAACTATTGATTAGCGGCCATCAGAGGCTATCCCCAAGGTCTACCAGTGCCCTGTTAACCTCATTGCTGAAACTGCTGATACCCCAATGACCCATTACTGTCTGCTGCTGGTAGCTAGCTCCCTACAAAATGACTCTGACACACTGAATCCATCACCATTCCTTCAGACCCTCCACAAGCCCCCATCACATCCTGCTCCCACCACACAATTGTGAGGAGGAGGCAGGTCGTGCTTACCTTAAACATCCTTTGCTCCCGGTTGAAAGCAATCCTCTGTGCTGCAGAGGGAAAAGCAGAAGTTAACAAGAAGCATCAGATATCTACCCTCACGCACTGCCGCTCCCCTGACGTCCACCATTCAACCTCCAGCCTGAGAGTGCTGTCCTAACCTAACATCAGACCTGCTTCACTTCTGTGTCCCAGGGCCTGGGGGCCACTCACCTCTGCAGTCCTTGCATAATGTCTTGAGCCGCTGTCTTCGGGTACCATCCCCTGAGAAGCTGATTCCACAGTTCTCACAGCACCTGGGATGGGAAACATGGGTGTGGGGCTCTAAGTGTACCCTCAACCGCAACCCTCACCCTCTTGGCTCACTTTAGGTCAACACTCACCCAGGAGCAGGCAGTGAAGCTGGGGCTGTGTCAGCATCAGCCTTGGTCTCATCCCCTGGGGCATCCTTCCTGACCTCACCCTTCTGGGGTCCAACCTGACGTTTCCGAGTCTTGGCTGGCCGTGAAGGCTTCTTCCGCTTTTTGCTAGGGACAGGTAAGGACTGGGGCTGCAGATGAGAGGAAAAGAAGGAAGGGATCAGTGGGTGGGTGTTAGATGGCTCAGTCATCCCTGCTGGGTACCCCACACTGTGTAGTACCTTGGGGGCTGGATAACACAGAATGCCTTGTTTGAAGTCGAAGAGGGAGAGGTCACACGCAGGGCCCAGGTATCGGGTCAGCTCAACTTTGCTTCGGATCCTGTCTCCTGTGGGGCTAAGGATGAGCCAGGATGGGTTGGTACCTGGGTGAAGTCATGGCCACTCCACCCACACAACCCTCCTACTGGACTGGTGAACAGGCCTGTAAGGCTGGCAGGGGATACAGGAAGTAGCTTGGGATTGGCATGTAAACCCTGACCAGATCGTACCCCAACTAAGCCTGCAGAGCAGAAATATAAAATGTGTACAAATAGCCACGCATATGCATATATAAGTAAATAATATAAACGTAGATATGTATGTATTTATGTCACATGTTACTACTTAGTCTATACAGTCAAGAGTACCAATCCCAATCTGTTAAGTAATGTCTAAGTGTGTTAATATTACATACTAAATATTTAAAAAATAAATAAAATAAACACCTGCTTAAAAACATACACACAAATGAACAAGCACATAAATGTATATGCAAATGCATGCATAAACATACAAACGCAACTACATACAAAACAAAGCAGGAATAAGCAATACCGAAAGAGAATACTCCAGGGGTCTCCAGCATTTTTGCATGTCTTGCAAGAGAGGCACTGATAGTCCTTTGTTATGAACTATCTCTTCAAGGATGTTTGTACAGCAAACAGCCTTGGAAGATAAGAGATAAGTTCTCCTTCCAGAGCAGAGGAAAGGCATCCTTACTATCCTAACATAAAAGACTAGATTCCTGAAGCTCAAGTAGCTCCTTTCCTACAACCCAATGCATGGGCAGATGCTAGATAGCCATCTTCAGGTCATGATGTGGGAACTGGCATTTGGGGAACTGACAGGAAAATAAAGACATTCTGAATACCGCTATAACTGTGAGTAATAAACTGTCTTTCATCTCTGACCCAGGAGTGTTGTATATCCTACACCAGCATCCACAAAATTGTGACATACTTGTTATCTTGCCCTAATTAGGACAAAACCTCTAGTCTTTTACAGTTCTTGATGACAACACTTAAAAATATAAATTGTGACAGTTTCAGATGCGTTATATGTGGATAAATATACAACTAAGTGTGAATGAACAATTATATTTATGATTTTACTATATTCCTCCAGGAAAACAGCAAATTAGATACCAAAAAAGTTCAGAAAGAGTGAACTTCAGGAAGTTCAGGAAGAGTAAATTCAATAACTGCATCACTAATAGATCCTGAAACACCTTAGATCCTTAAATGCAAATAGCACACAAACATGTATATTCATGTATTAATGGCCAATTATCATTCGTGCTTTGTTGTATAAAGTCACATTAAACACTGAATTAGTGAACATAGAACCTCTGGTCCTAGGGAACCACAGGATAGCTTCCTGCGAGCCTCAGATGATCAATGTGTAACCTCTTTTAATGTATGGCCTTTGAATGATTTAAAGCCAGGAGCTCTGGAGTATTGTTATATAGGTACTTTTACCAAGGCCCTTGTAAAACAAGCCAGCCTTGCCAGTATTGAAAACCTGGTCTTCTACGTGACACATTTCCCATGTAACACTTAACGGCTATTTTAAAAATTCCTCTCTAAACTCTTGATCTGCAGACCTACCTTGTATGCAAATTTAACATTTTTTACAATATGTCACCTTCTGAAACACATAAGCCAGTCAGCACTAAGATAGATTCAACATTTTCCTAAACAGAGGTAACACAACCATCAAGTCCTTGGCATTCGGCCTCTCCCGATGCCCACTACGCTTTACTTTACTGGTCATATTACGGATCTTTATTTAGACTTAGCCCTTTTCCCATCTTCTCCTTAGGTTCAGCGTAACTTTAGCATTTTCCAGAAATTGAAGTTGGACAAATTGGAAATTTTCCTTCTCTTTTTCTAGATGTACCACATTTTTGATTCACTGACATTGCACTCACTCCTAACAGCTCTATAACTCACACCTGAAATTTATTTAATATGTATTTTCTCCTTGCAGCACATCACGTTTTTCTCCTTGTAGCCCATCAGACTTCTTACACTTAGAACACTAGATAGCAACTTCAGCACTATGCTGAGGGCCATTCTAAATACTAAAATCACCAATAAAAAGTACAAAAATGTGAAAAACATGGCACTAAGTAGGCCATGAAAAAGACACATGATTACAGTAAAAGAACTGAAATAAGAAAGTCACATTCAACCTCAGCTGGGAATGCGTGTATCAGGCAACTTAAGTTTTTTGCTGTTCTGTGCATGTCTATGAAAGACCATGAAAGTACAAGGAATATCAACTTTAAGAAAACAAATTCTAGCAAGCAAACAAATTAGCAAATATGAAATACACAAGTAATAAGAATGGACTATATATGCATAATTTTAATCCACCCACAAAATTAAACACACCCCCTGATTTCACCCTGCTCAACCAGACTCAGCCTTACCCATGACCCTGTCCACAACCCACCCAGTACCTCTGGTAATAGGTGTCTGAGCGTCCACAGGTGGCACCTGACTTTCGAAAGACCTCACGACGTTTCCAGCCAGGGCCCAAGGCTGGGCACTCCAGCCAGTCCTCAGCCATGGAAGCCACGGGAAGGAGCAGCGGCCTGCAACACGAAGTGTGTAATGACGAAAACTGAGGGACTAGGAGAGGACGTGTTGTACCCTAGTCCCCCAAACTGCTAGTATGCTTGTTCGAGACTTGGTACCTCCCACAGCCAACTGGCCAACACAAGAGAAAATCTTTCCCAACTCATTCTTCCCTGTCCTGAGCCCAGAAGCTTGTCATTCCTACCCCTTCCTGACCTGGAAGCCCAATCTTCAACTTAAGGGTCCCAATCTTCAACCCAAAGATCCCCATTCCTTACTCAATGTCCTGATTCCCACTTCCTCCCTTTCCTCAGCCTGAGAACACATCACTTCTCCCCTCTGCCAGCCTAAGAATCTCTTTCCTTCCAGGAGACGCTGTCTTTAACCTACTGGTCTCCACGCCGTCCCTTTGTCACCCTGAAACCTCCGTACACCCCATTCCCCGAACTGAGAGGCCCTATTCCTCCCATCATCAGCCCAAGAGGCCCCCATTCTGCTCATCCTCAGACCAAGGTCCCAGTACTCTATCTACCTCAGTGTTCTGAACTCCCACTCACTTTCATCATTGACCCAGGAGTCCTCAATTTCTCTTTCAGTCTTTTAACCCTCCCACTCCTTCCCTTTATGATGTCCTCTTATCATGCTACCTCAGTGCTACTGCCTCAGTTTCCTCCGTGTCCTTGCCAGAGAGCCCCCAGCTTCTGCATCTCTTTACCCTGAACAGCCCCTCACTCCTGCTCCTCAGCCTGAAAGCCTCCTCCTCCCTTGTTTTCCCTGTCAGTGCTCTGAGACACAAGTCTTCACCAATATCAGTCCCCAAACCTTATTCCTCTCATCTTCAGCTACAAAGTTTCTTCATGCCTTCTCTTCAGTGTCTCTTATTCTCCATTCCCCTCATCACCCTGAGATAGCCTGCTTTCCCCCCTCAACATTCTGAACCCACCCCTCAATCCTCCCCGTTTTAGTCCCAAGATCATGCCATCCCTAACTCAGCATTCGGAGCCCCTATTCCTTCTCTTCTCCATAGGAGTCCCCGCCGCTCCTTTTCAGCCTCCCAATGGCTCCATTTCTTCCCGTCATCAACCTGAGACCCCTCTTCATTTCTCCCTCTCAGCGTTCTGAACCCTCATTTCTCTCCTCAACCTGAGAGGCACCAAGGTCTCCCCTCGGGGTTCGGATCCTTCCCCAACCCTCTCCGTCCTCGTCCAGACTCCCAACACGTCCACCTGTCAGCGCTCTGAGCCCCAATACTCCCCGTCCTCAGGCAAAACCTTCCCATTCCTCCCCTTCAGTATTCCGACGCCGCCATTCCTCCCACTCATCGGCCTGAGGGCCCTTCATTCCTCTCCGTCAGGGTTCTGAGCCTCGTTTCTTCCCCATCCTACGCCCGAGCGCTCTCCATTTCCACCCCCACAACTGTCTCACCAGCTCGGCACCAGGCCGGTAGCTTCCGCCGCTCTAGGTCCGCGGACCCATGGCGAGGGTCCCGCCTGTGACTCCCGCCTTGCCCTGCTCTTCTTCCTCCTCCGCAGACGCTTCCTCTGAAGCGGTAGCTGTCGCTGCCGCGGCCGTTCGTTGCTCCCGGAACCGGAAACCCGCTGGCCCCCTCTAGGGCCCCGCCCCCGGCAAGACGCCTGCGCTCTAATGCTCCTCCGGCGTTTGCCCTTAGTAGGGAGGACCCCCCGCGCCTGCGTGCTCGGTCCCACAGCAGCGCGCGCCTCTTGCCCGGAACCTACTGCGCCTGCACCGTGACGTCCAAGTACGGCTCGCACCCCTATCGGAGACTTGCAGCGCCGGAGCCCCTCTCTTCCCCAACCGGCGCTCTCCCCGCTCCGCCCACCTGGCTTGCGCCTGCGCTCTCCCAACCTAAGGGGGCGTGGAGGGTTGGGGTTGGCCCTACGCTGTTCCCCAGGCGGTCTTCACCAGCGGTTACCGGGAGGGAGGGGTGCTCAGGGCTGAGGTTGTGTCGGAGGGGTCCTCTCCCACCTCTCGTCTACGTCGCGCCTGTGCCGTGCGGTTTCCCGAACATCTTCCCCAGGACTATTGCGTCTAGCTCTCTCCGCTCCGCCGAACAGTTGCAGGAGCGCGCGGGGACTAGTCCGGCCGCACGCTAACCCCAGTACTTTCCACGGGAACTGGAGAAGGGGGCGGTGCCGCGCTGCAGGTAAACGGAAGGGCCGTGCAACGGAGACCGACGGGGCCCGTCCTGGAAAGGCTGTGCTGTGGGGGACCAGTAGCCCCGACGACAGGGTGGGACGGGGTTCCCGGACTTCTGTTAACACGCGTGTCGCAAAAGAGAGGTTTGAGGGAGAACGAGACCTTGTGTCCATCATCGAATACATTTCTAGTCCGGAGAATGTCAATGCTGACACAGGGGTGGTAAGTCAATCACAATACTGAATTAGTGCCAACTGTATACCCATTGTTTCAAGATGAAATGCTGAGAATGTAGGCCACTGGGCTCTTCTTTGGCAAGGCATATGCCACCACCCGTGGGGCGGGGGCCTCCTGCAGAACACAGAGTAGGTGCCAACTGTATACTTAAAGCTGTGTACTGCAACCCCTTCTGAATACAGGTGTGTGCCACAGCTCATCTACCCATGGGGTTTGGGAATGCGGTTGCAGCTGGATAAATGTGAAAACCTTCAGTAGTAATCTTTCTTGATTCTTCAAAATTTTATTAACAAAACCAGGATAGGGGAGCCAAGAGTGAGCAGACTCCACAGTCCCACCCAGGCACAGAGAATGGAGAGACAGAGGGACAGACAAGGACAGGAGAAGATTCTGAGACCCTCTGGTAACGGCAGCTGGGTAGTCAGATGGTGGATGGGCACAGGGAAAAACTCAGGGACCATTTGGAGAAACATATGAATGGCAGAACAGACAAATGGGAGATTCAGGGCAGCTCCTTGGCCTGGAATGCAGGGTGTGAAGACTTCTGGGCCAGTGTGAGGTTCAGCGGTCAGCACTGGAGCGCAGGTCGGTAGTGAGCGGGTCATGTTGGATCGTTTGGTGCAGCATCAGGGCCAATAATCCTGCCCTGTTAGTCATGGCTGTGCGTACATTTCGCTCCTGCTCAAACAGCTCATCCAGCTTGTACCACTGCCAGGGAAGCAGAAAAGAGCCGTGAGGAGGAGCTCTAGAAGCCCCACCTGACCCCAGCCACATTCAGCATCAAAACCTACCACGCGCACACGCTCCAGGTCCACTTCAGCACGCCGCAACTTCTCCCAGCAGTAATGGCGGTTACACTGGCGTTTGGGCAGGCGGCAGAAGTCACCCGTGAGCTCAAAGACATCACGTACAAGAGGGCACCCACATACCTCATCTGCTGGCACCTGCAAGGACAGCAGGGGTCAGGGATGAATGGCGGCGGTGAGGGAGAAAAGAGGACAGGAATGGGGAGTGGTCAGAGAGAGAGAAAGGAAGGAATAGAGTTCAGGGAGTAGAAAGGAATGGAAAAGGAGAGGAACCGGAGACAATGAGACAGGAGAAAGGAAAGGAATGAAGAGTGATAAGGCAGGCAAAGCGAGACTTACGGAAGCAGCCATGTAGGGAAAAGGGAAGGCAGGGGGGCAAAAGCAGCGGCAAGGGATGGATGTGGGCAGTGAGGAGGAGGAAAGGACAGAACGGGGGAGCTGAGGGCAAAACTTACTTTGGGGTCCCGTGAGTGCTCAGGGCACAGCACCTGGAGCCGCTTACAATAGGTCTTGCTCTGAGGATTGTAGACATCACAGAAGAGTCGTGTAGCTCTGGAGGTTTACAGTAGAGACAAGGCAGTGAAGGGAGAGAAGGGGCACCCATCTGTTCTTGTCCACGCCCGTATCCTGCCCCAACATGCCACTTCCAACCCAGCCTTCACCTCCCTGCTCTAACTGCACGGAGCGCCCACACTCACCCCTCAATGCGTGTGGGGTACATGGACCCAAAGGACGTCTGGCTCTCATACTGGAGGGATGAGCACAAATGGAGGGAACGGTGGATGTGCGCTGCATGCCCGCCTGAGACAACCCCCAGACAACACATCTGTCCCCCCGTGGACCCACGGATACTCCCCCTCAGGGTGACACCCTGACCTTGGCATAGCAGCGCTCCATGTGGCGCAAGGCAACACGTGGGTTGATAGGGTGCCCGCAGGACACGCAGAAGATCTGCAGGTCTGTGTCATCACTGTCCCCCTCATTGCTCTGTGTGGAGTAGAAGAAACGATGAGGCCCGGCAGGACCAGGCACGGCGTCCTGTGCCGCTGGGCCTTGCTTGCTCACCTCCTCATCCTCGCGGACAGCCTGCTGCTTGGCACGAAGAATGATGGCCTCGAGCTCATGGAATCGGCGTTCCATTTCCTGAAGGCGGGTGCGGGCGCTCTGCTGCTCACGGCGAATACGTTCGAGCAACTTCTTCCCGTGCTCCTCAGCAATACAGGGACTCTGCTGCCACTGCTGGATGCGCTGAGGGAGGATCTCGTAGATGCGGCTGCAGGGAGGCAGTGGGTTAGGTGCAGGCAGGAAAGGTGGCAGACAACAGAAAAAGTGGGGTGATCCGCGATTGGCAGAACAGATGGCCGACCAAATGGCAAAAAGGATAACTGAGTGAGTGGAAGATAAATAAGCGGATGAGCACTTGAATGGTACGTGGATGAGGGATGGGTAGATGGTGCTTTGTGGACTGACGAGTGGACAGATGACTGATGGGAAGACATACAGAGAGCTTTGGCCACACCCTATCCCGTATTCCCTGATTCCCTTAAACCTTTCAGGAATGACTCACTTGGCTGCCAGCTTCATGCCACAGTCATCGGAGCAATACTTGGAGCCAGGCTGAGCAGGGCGTACACAGCCGGGTCCCAGGCACTGCGGTAGTGATGCAGGGTCCTTGGCATCGGCACGCTCTGGGTGTTTCCATTTGTCCTTGTGCTTCTGTTTCTGCCGATGCCGCTTGTATCTCTCTTCCTTCTGTGGGACGACGCAGGTTAGGTGAGGTTAGGGCAGAGTTAAAGTCAGCCCAAGATCCGTGTCCCCCGTATCCCACCCCCTTCTGGCTCTTGTCCCATCCAGCTCCTGACCTGTGCCTCTCCCTCCTCTCCCTGCCCGCTGCCTTCCCACAACCATTCCACCCTCTCCATCACCTTCTTCTCGGATTTCTTCTCCCGACGCTTTACATGCTTCACTTTCACTGCCCTCTTCCGCAGCGCAGGGTCCAGGAATGGAGACTCCTCTGTGTCACTCATCCAGGGCTGCAAGTGAGACAGACACTGCCCCACCTGCCGCACTCGTGACTGCCCCGCCACGACTCAGTGCCCCCGTCAGCCTTCCATACTCTGCCTCATCTTCCATCTCTCCTTATCATGGGAACTCAGCTTCTGTAACTTCTACCCTTCCACCGTGGGACGCTCTGGCTGCTCACCAGGCCATGGTCATCAAAGGCCCCCGCACAGAAGTCCTGGTAGAGGTCAGGGTCCAGCGGCAGGTCCTCATCTGAGAGTGGCTCAGGTGTGGCCGTAGCCTCAGGTGGCTCCTTGACTGCTGATGATGCCACTGCCCCCTCGTCCTCACGGATGCGCCCCAGCTTCTGTGATGGCTGTGGCTGCTGCTGGGTGGGCAGTGGCCTTCGAGGCCGCGGCAGGGACTCTGAGGGCGTCACTGGCGAGAGCTGCAGGGCAGAATCTCAGGACTGGCCCTGACCGCCCTGCCCGCATGCCCCGCCCCGCCCTGGGGGGCTGGACTCACCGAGGAAGGGAAGTACTTGTACGATTCCTGTGCCGGCAGGAGGAAGGCCCAGGTCAGCCCCAGGTGGATGGAGGGTGGCCCTGCCCTAACCCCTCCCACAAGAGCCTAGCCCCGCCAACTGGCCCCGCTTTGCCTCCCCAGACAGACCCACTACCCTCACTTCTCAGAACCAGGACATGCTCAGTCCCATCCCACCGGCCCCGACATGCCTGGCCGCCTTGAAACATCTGGCTGTACACTGCCCACCTAGGGTTTGAGGCACCCCTGCTAGCCCCGCACACCTGATCGTGCCCCATTCATCTGGACAGGCTCCTTCCCACCTGTCTGCAGGCAATCAGGCCCCACCTCACCTGGCCCACCCCTCCTGGCCTGAGTGAGCCCTTCCTGGACATACTGACACCCCCACCTGGCCCTGCCCAGCTCTACCCGTGCTCACCCGGGCCCGCAGCTGGCACTGACGCAGCCGGCACTTCTGCCGGATCTTGTTGGGGCCCCCAAACTTCTTCATGTCCCGACAGAAGTCGCAGTGGCCACAGTCCTCAGTGCGCCGGCAGGCCTCGCACTCGCCACACATGCGGGCTGACCGTTTGATCTGCTGCTGCTGCTGGTGATGCTGAGGAGAGGGGCCCAGAACAAAACTCAGGAACTCAAGTTGGGCCCGAAATGGGATCCCCTTACCCACCCCAACCATGGCAGCCACTCACCTGGCTGGGTGTGGCCACCAAGGGCTGTGGAGAGGATTTGTGGGGCGAAGCAGAGCCCCGAGCAAGCATCGCCCCAACCCCTGTCCCTGACCCCGCCCGACGCTGCAGGTCTGGATCCGGGGCAGGCCTCTTGCGCCCTCCACCCTCATCCCGGGGCTCACTGCCGTCTCGCTCATTGCTGTCCCGCTCCCGTGACTTCTTGTGCCGATAACGGATTTCCAGCTTGGGGTCTTTCTCTGTGGGGCCAAGGCGGGTGGACACTGAGAAATTTGGATGATCCCAGAACTCCTTCCTCTTTTTTTCTATCCCAGCCACCTTCTCTGTCCCCATACTCCAGAGCAGAGCGACCCCATCTGGTGGGACCCTGTATTTGGGCTCACAGTGGAGTCTCCACTCCAGCTCACCACAAACCAATAATCACCCACAGACACATACCACCACTTCCCACGACCCACCCTCCCTTCATGGCTTCTCCTCCCTCGAGGCAGATGGATCTGCCTGCCCTGTCCAGGCCACCCACCCCCTCACCTCGGCACTCCCGACAGTACCACTCCCGGATGGCCTTGGCCATCTTCTCAGTGATCCGGATGCAGTCCCCATGGAACCACTCATTGCAGTTGTCACACCCGCTGCAGAGGATGGGGTGAGTGGTGCAGATGTGAGGGGCCGGACCCATCAGCCTCACCCAACCTTGCAAGTGTCTGCCCCGCCCGCCTCTCCCCGGCTCACATCATGAAGCAGTTGATGTCTGGTTTGCGGCAGATGCAGTAGATGGGCGCATTCTCCCCATTCTCCGACTTGCTGTCCTCCCCAGCATCTGGAGGCTCCAGGTCTGAACCATCACCCTCCTGTGGGATTCCCCCCACCATCACGGTTCCTTAGAGAACCCCCATCGTAGTGCCTCATCCCTTATTACAGCTCCACCAGGGCTCACCACAAACCCCAACATTCTGCCCACAGACTTTCCATCAGAGCCCCTCATAAATCTTTCCATCACAATCCCCACAAGCCCCCCACCACTCACCCCTGACATCCCAGTACCACACTTACAAATCCCATCACTCTGTCTCAGAGTTGCCATCACTTAGTCCGCTAACACTCTATCACTCAATCCACACACTTAGAACTTAGTTCACTCGACCGTTCATCTCCTGCTGCTCCCATCGTGACTCCTCACAGGACCCCCTCACTTCTCACAGACACCACAGAGTAGATTCCGGAGACGGAACATGTATTTGCATTACGGTTCCCCGCAGATGCCCCGTTATCAACCCCACAGACAACGCACCCCCATCACCTTTCCCCACCGGTCCTTTGACACTGACTCGTCGCGGCTCACCACATACTAACCAGCACCGCTCATCGCAAACCCCGTATCACTCTGCCCAAACAATTTCCCATTCGGACCCCCGCGGAACTACCGAAAGGGATCGCCACCAAACTTCCATTACGGACCCCCACAATGGCTCATCACAAAACTCCCAGACGGCTCACTCATCAAAAAAAATTCAGAACATCAGACCCCCAACATTCTACCCACAGACCCCTGTTAAGGCTCACCACAGGCCCCCACCATACTGCCCTCAGTCTCCTTACGGTTCACCACAGACCCCCAAGAGTCTGCCCACGGACCACACCACTACCACCACCCCGCTGACCTCTACCGCCGACCCCCTCCCCGGACCCGTACTCACCATCTCTCCGCTCTCGGCGCACCCCTCCGCAATCCCCGCCAGCGACCCGCGAATCCGTACAGACCTCTCGGTGGCGTCCGCGGCCGTTGTAAAGGCGCCCGAAACTACTTCCGCTTTGGTCGCGCCTCCCGGGCACCGTACTCTTATTGCGCAGGCCTAATGCGTCGGCTCCGCAGCATACAAGTAGATCCGCCGTCTAGAGCCTCTACGGTCTCTCAGGCGCCACCATCTTGATTACTGAGACCGTACGGCCGCCAAATCCGTAAGTTTGCAGGAAACATGGCCGCACCTATACGGCTGCTTTCCCGAGGGCACCGCCACCTTGTGAGCTAAGTCCGTACGGTGACCGCTTGTACGGACACAACCTTGCAGGAACTATGGCCGCGCCTGTGCGCAACTTCCACTCAGATGCCGTCATCTTGGAATCTGATTCCGTAAGATGGCCGAGTCCGTACGTTCACAGGCAATACATGGCAGCGTCCTAATCGCGGATTCCAGGATGGCGCCGCCATTTTGGCCATCGATTCCGTACGCCAGCGGTTTGCACTGCGTAGAAGTTCAAAGAAAGAGTGGCTCCTCCCGAAACACTACCTGTATCAAGTTACACTCACTCTTCCATTCGGTTACTTTCCCCTTCCACATGTATTAATTGGGCGCCAGCAGACTGTGTGTTTTAGCGCTGCGAAGGAAACCTTTCCCCCTGTTATGTCGCCGATGTCACCGTCCACCACTCTTTCCCGCCCTCATTCTTCCTTCCAGTTCCTCAGCCAGCCCTGGCACGGTTCATGGAAACAACCATGGAAGGCTATAAACGGTGGTGAACTGACCGCCTCTGGTGAGAAGTGGCCGAAACAAGGCAGATTTCGAAATCCGAGACAGCTGGCTTCACCAAGTCTTCCTCTGACCTCCGGCCACCGCCAGAATGTGGATTTGCAGGGTTCCTGGTGACGTCCATTTCAGTTCTCTGGTTTCATACATATTCAATTCTCTCCTATAAAGTTAATTGTAACATTTTAAAAATTAGATCATGTACAATAAAAAAAATTTTTTGATCGATCAGAGAGGTAGACGTCCCGTTAGGGTAATGATCTAACTCGGGCAACCACCAAATCAAATGAGAAACTGCGAATCAGTGCCCCCACCAGCCCAAACGCCACCCAATGCGCGAGTCTTGGTCGTGGTAAATGTCCACATGTCCACATTCAGAATCAGAACGACTTGATTCGGGTTGAGGAGAGAGGCCTGAAGAAAAAGAAACTTTTTCCCCTTTGCTGATAATTCTGGATTTTTTGGCTCCCGACATGATAGCAACTTGTTTGCTACTGATGATTCTCCTGCCGGTGGTTTCGGAAGTCTGGTTTTTGTTTTCGTTTTCTCCACCTTCTCTAAACATTTTTACTTCTGGCCCCTCCACACCATCACAAACAACTGAAGACACAGGAACTGCAACAGGGATTCAATGACCCTCTCTTCCTAAAACCTGTTTTTAATCCACAAAGCGGACCTTCCGGTCCAGACTTGCCTCCTTTTTCTAATTCATGTTGAATTAATCTTAATTTGATTGTAATTTATTTAAATTAGCATAATTTAATTCTTCAAATTTAGTTGTTCATTTCTTGTATTAAGTTAATTTTAGTTAGTATAAATGAATATGTACGTGTTGGTAAGGTACTGATAAATTTACTTTAACATCAATTAATGAATTTCATATTATTCAATTTAATTTAATTACAATTTGATGTAGGAAAATAAGTTTAAGGGAATATAATTCAAGTTTAACTTAAATTTACTCAAATTTAATTTAACATTACTGACTTGATTTACTAAATTTAATTTGGTTTAAAATAATTTAATATTAAGTCAATTTATTCATTTCAATGTTGTGTATCATTTAATTTCAATTTAATATTGTTTCCTTTGTTATATTACATTTTATTTAATATTATTTCAACTTAATACACTTAAATTTTAATTCAAATTCACCTAATTCATTACCTTTTAAAGTTACATAACTAAGTTGAATTAATTAAATGTATATTCAATTACTGTAATTTTAATATATAACTTATTAAATATGATTTATTCAATTGAGAAAAAACAGTGGGAAAACAAATTACTCACCTCTTGAACGCAAAAAGAGCCATCAGTACAGATCTCACAGACATTAAAAAGAGAATTTTTCACACGTTTATACCAGTCTAATGCAATATCTTTGACTACTTAGATAAAATGGACAAATTCGCTGAAAAAGACAACTTCCCAAAACTAACACATGAAGAAATAGAAATTTTGAGTAGCCAAGCAGCTATAAAATTATTTGAATTTCTAATTAAAAACTTCCCCCAAAGAAAACTCCAAGCCCAAATAGCTTCACTAATAAATTCCATCAAATATTTAAGGAGGACAAAAGATCAATCCTATACAAAGTGTTTGAGATAATAGAGGAGGAAAGAACACTTTCCAATTCATTTTCATAATCATTTCCCTGCTACCAAACTAGACAAAGGCATTACAAGAAAAGAAAATGACAACCCATGTGTCTGATCACAGTTTCTATCCCTTCAAGAGAGCATGATACTGTGTGACTTGAAGTTCTCACCCTAAGTCACATTGTTAGACTATCCAGTGACTAAAGACCCCCAGGCAAAGACACTTCAGTCAGGAATGACATTAAAGGGCTTAGAGATAGCTCCCAGAAATCAAGGAGACCAAAAGCCAGACCTCTCTTTGGGCAAAGTTAAATTCTTTGCTACACAGATGTAAAGTCATTAACAAAATATAAGCAAATTGCATCTAGCAATTTGTAAAAATGGTGATATATTATAAACAAATGTATTTATGCCAGGAATGATCTTCAAAATGCAAGATTAGTTTCATATTTGAAATATTGTATTGCCTTACACATCTCCACAGAGGCCAAGTAGGAAAGACTTAACTGCCATCTGAGTCTTGGTGGAATGCCCTGGATTTCCCCCCTTATGACGAATAGCCAAAAGACCATGTCTCATTCAGCTCCACAGCTGCAGCTGAGCACAAGACTTACCACTTCACCTCTCCTTCAGGCCACTGGTTATAGAAGCACTTGACTGAAGTTTAGAACTGATCATTGAGCAGATAAGCGACCACCACCAGTACTGCCCATTTGACCCCTCTGATTGCGCGTTATGTTTGTGAGATTGGGATGCAGGAAATTGATACCATGATGATCTTGCTAAATATAATAAGCAGTCTGAATGTTTTTCAGCTTGTTGTCTCCTCACCAAGTGAGTCTGTGGAGGCATGGCAAGCCATGCTAAACAGGGGTAGTAGTGAAACCTGTCGCCTTTTTAGCCACCACGCCACTGCTCAGGGACTGCTTGGCCACCTGACAGTTTGAAGCAATGAACATGAAAACTCCCTGGGATTCAGTATCAAATGTTCTTGCCGAGGTGGTGGGTGCTGGTGGAATACAGGTTCCGCATTGTCCAACCTATTCATAGATGATCACCCATTGGTTGGCAATGTCAAAGCCTCAGTATCAAT
Organism: Mustela putorius furo; assembly: GCF_011764305.1. Classification (NCBI taxonomy): domain Eukaryota; kingdom Metazoa; phylum Chordata; class Mammalia; order Carnivora; family Mustelidae; genus Mustela; species Mustela putorius. The sequence continues at coordinate 43,034,387 of NW_025422010.1, forward strand.
GACCTAAAACATTATGATACTCTGCCCAAAGGACTGACTGATAAACCACCTCCCAAATTTAGGGGCCTATTTGCTAATTTTTTTGGTTTTATGTGCTCATGCTGTATAATTATTATGGCAGTCAAGAAAAACAACTATTGGGGCACCTGGGTGGCTCAGTGGGTTAAGCCTCTGCCTTTGGTTCAGTTCATGATCCCAGGGTCCTGGGATCAAGCCCCACATCGGGCTCTCTGCTCAGCAGGAAGTGTGCTTTCCCCTCTCTCTCTCTGCCTGCCTCTCTGCCTACTTGTGATCTCTCTCTCTCTCTCTCTCTGTCAAATAAATAAATAAAATCTTAAAAGAAGAGAAAAGAAATGTGTTCCTTTAAAAAAGAAAGAAAAACAAAAACAAAAACTGTTCTTTCTTCCCCAGAAAGAATGTGCCTTACTAGACAGGTCTGGCTGAATGCAATTGACCTAGCCCTATGGCCATCCTGGTTTTGCATGATAGGATACACTATAGCTCTTAAAACCTCATTGTTGTGTTCCTGGGTGGCTCAGTGGGTTGAGCATCTGCCTTCAGCTCAGGTCAGATCCTAGAGTCCTGGGATGGAGTTCTGCATCATGTTCCTTGCTCAGTGGGGACCGTTGTTTCTCACTCTGCCTGCTGCTCCCCCTGCTTGTGTGCTTTCACACTCTCTCTCTCTCTCTCTGTCTCTCTCTGGCAAATAAATAAGTAAAATCTTAGAAAAGAAAACAAACAAAAACTCACTGTCAGCTACAAATCAAAAGCAGTTGTGATTGCTGTGCTATGTGGGAAGAAGCCATTTCATAGCCCCAGCCAATACACCCTTTCATGAATCTGTGTTTTTTTTTTGGTTGGTTGGCTGGTTTTATTAATTCGTGGGCTGTTTGGTCTGCCACTTTCAGAGTATAACAGTATCCTGAGACCAAAAATTTAAAAACTCCCTTCTTGAAATGTACTAATTACAGTTGACCTTTGAACAACCTGGCGGTAAGTAAGGGGCTTCAGGCCCTGTGCAGTTGAAAATTGACATGTAACTTCTTTGACTCTCCTGCAACCTCACTACTAATAACCAACTGTTGACTGGAAGCCTTACCAATAACATGGTCTATTAACACATATTTTGTGTGTTTATATGACTCACACACTGTATTCTTACAATAAAGCTGGAAAAGAGAAAATATTATTAAGGAAATTCTAAGGAAGAAAAAAATATATTTTCAGTACTGTACTATTACAGTACTGTACTGAGAGAGAGACAGAGAGAAAGAGAAAGCACAAAAAGGGGGAGCTGCAGGCAGAGGGAGAAGCAGCTCACTGCTGAGCAAGGAGCCTGATGTGAGACTCAATCCCAGGACATTGGGAGTGACCCGAGCCAAAGCCAACGCTTAACCAGCTGAGCCACCCCCGCATCCCAAGTATTGTACTATTTTTTTATTTTTAAAAAATCTGCATGTAAGTTGAAAGACGTGTTGTTCTAGGGTCAACAGTATAGTTTAGAGAAACTGCCTAGATTTATGCTAAAGCGTCTTCAATTTTACCAACCATTGCTTTTACCCCATTGGTGCAACTATGAATGCAGTGAGGAATGGGAGGGGAGCCTTAGTATTATGAAAAAGTTTGATCTCGCCTGCCTAAAATCATCTCAGGAATCCCCAGAGGTCCATAGACAACACTTTGGGAACCAATTTTCTAGACCATAAAGATTAGTATTAATCAAATACTGTTGAGTGTTGCTGATTGATTGACGTGCATTACTCTCATTGCACTAATTAAACTGGAACCTGTTTGAAGTCAGAGATATAAGGTTTTTACTTTTTTTGGCATACAGTACTCTATCTACTTGGTGACTCGTAGATAACTGTCAGTTAATTGATACAATAAGCATGCTTGTTAAGATCTTAAAAATAATCAGCAGTCACCTGTCTTTCTGTAGATGACACAGGAAGAGAACACCCAAAGTTGCTAGATAACAACAAAAAAAGTTTTTAAATGAGAAGAGAAATTCTTTGAAATGCACCAGGTTGAGGGAGTGGATAACAGAAAAAGAAATACACCAGTGAAATCCTGTCAGAAGAGGCACAGTAACTTTCCAAGTTGTTGTTGTTTTAAGATTTTGTTTATTTGTTTGAGAGAGAGCACAAGCAGGGTGAAGGGCAGAGGGAGAAGCAGACTCCCTGCTAGCTGGGATCCTGATATGGACTCGATCCCAGGACTCCAAGACCATGACCTGAGCTGAAGGCAGACGCCCAACCAACTGAGCCACCCACGTGTCCAAAGTCTTTCTAATCTAAATTTTTATTGTAGCAAACATAGTGCGTAGTAAAGCCCTAAAATTTACAAGGAAAAGAAAGTATGATTTATGATATTTTTCCTTTACCTTTCTCCTAATTATAATACTAATCCACTGCAGAAAAACTAGAAACTCTAGAAATATGTGAAACAAACCCCAAAACAATTCTACCTTTGGGAGAAGCACTGTTAACTTGCTAACATATTTATATATGTACATACAGGTGCATGAACATTAAAAAACATATTTGGGGTTACATGAATTATTTCCAGGCCTATGTTATAATCTTTCAATCTAATATTTTTTGAGAAATATTTTGCCATATCTGTAAATATTTTTTAAATAATTCTTTTTTTTGTATTTTATTTGTGTATTTGACAGAAAGATAGAAAGAGAGCACAAGTAGGCAGGTGGAGGGAGAGGGAGAAGCAAGCTCCCCACTGAGCAGAGAGCCCAACATGGGGCTCGATCCCAGGACCCTGGTATCATGACCTGAACTGAAGGCAGCTGCTTAACTGACTGAACCACCCAGGTGACCCTAAAATAATTCTTAAACTAATTTGAAAGTATTTTTTTAGGTCCCTGAAAGTTAGGATTGTTATCCCCACTTTACAGTGAAAGCAATCCAGACTCAGGGAGCCTAAGTCTCTTGTCAGATCACACAGTCAGTAATAATAAATCCGATATTGTTAGTAACAACTTTCCCCCTTTTAAAAAATTTTTATTTATTTATTTGACAGAGAAAGAGTTCACAAGTAGGCATAGAGGCAGGCAAAGAGAGAGAGGGGGAAGCAGGCTCCCTGCTGAACAGAGAGCCTGGTGCAGGTCTCAATCCCAGGACCCTGAGATCATGACCTGAGCAGAAAGCAGAGGCTTAACCCTCTGAGCCACCCAGGTGCCCCACAATTTTCCCCTTTGAGTGCTGCCCAGTGGGTTGAAATCAGGGCATAGACTGAGGGAACCCCAGTATGGGAACAGCCAAATGAAAAGGCTGTTGGGACAGCCACAGAATGGAGCAGGTTCTGAAGTCTGAGGATCACAGTAGGCCTATGTCAGAGAATGGATCAGTAGTCCAGGTAATCAGACTCCAGGGATCAGGATCTTAGTCAGGAAACCAGCAACATGGAATGAAGAGTAGCAGTCTCTGCATGTCAACACACTTCATGACCTGTTGGTGTCAGGATCATCAAAAACAATGTGACTATTGGTTAAAACAATGCTCTAGTCACACAGAGAAGGTACAAAAGGAGATCAGCTACACCAGTAAGCCTTGGTTTCCCATAGCCAGTGGGACTTTTACTACATTGAGTATGAAGTACTTAATTTCCCATTCAATGTGTACTCCTTTGTTCTGCTTAAGCATGTACATCATAGAGCACCTAGATAACTCCACTACTATATCCCACCAGGAATGCTGCACAAGATGGGTGCTTGTAGTCCATTACCTGCTAAGGATAAACAGGTTTATTGAGTATATAACTAAGAACACGATTGTTGGGTCATATAACTCTATGTTTGACTATTTGAAGAAATTGCCAGACTGTTTTCCAAAATAGCTTCACCACTTTCTATTCCCACCAGCAGGTTCTAATTTCTCCAACTCCTCAAGTAACATTTGCTATCTCTCTTTTGGATTATAGCCGTGCTAGTGGGTGTGAAGTGGTGTTACATTCTGGGCTTGATTTGCATTTCTGTAATGGTTAATGATGTTGTGCATATTTTTGTGGACTTATTGGCCATTTTTATATTTTCTTTGGAGAAATCTCTAATCAAATCCTTTGTCTATTTTTCATTGGTTGTTACTGTATCTATAAATATTCTAGATATATTCCTTATCAGACATGGGATTTGCAAACACCTTCTTCCATTATGTCAATTCTCTCTTCACTTTCTTGATGGTGTTTTCTGGAGCACAAAAGCTTTTAATTTTCAACCAACAAAACTAAAAGACAACCTACTGAATGGGAGAAGATATTTGCAAATGGCATATCTTACAAAGGGTTAGTGTCCAAAATATATAAAGAACTCATACAACTCAACACCAAAATAACAAATAATCCATATTAAAAATGGGCAGAAGACAGGAACAGATATTTCTCCAAAGAAGACATACAGATGGCCAACAGATACCTGAAAAGATGCTCACACCACTCCTCAGCAGAAAAATGCAATCAAAACCACAATGAGATATTACCTCACACCTGTCAGAAGGCTAAAATGAAAAACTCAAGAGACAACAAGTGCTGACAAGGATGTAGAGAAAAAGGAACTCTCATGCACAGCTGGTGGGAATGCAAACTGGTACAGCCACTCTGGAAGATAGTATGGAGGTTCCTCAAAAAATTAAAAATAGAACTGCCCTATGATCCAGCAATCACACTACTGGGCATTTACCCAAAGAACATAAAAACATTGATTTGAAGGGATATATGTGCCTTTATGTTCATTGCAGTGTTATTTACAATAACCAAACTATAGAAGCAGTCCAAATGTCCAATGATAGAGGAATGGATAAAGAAGATGGTGTTTATATATATACAATGGAATATTATCAGACCATAAAAAAGAATGAAATCTTGCTATTTGCAATAACATGGATGGAGTTAGGGAATATAATGCTAAGTGAAATAAGCCAGCCAGAGAAAGACAAATACCATATGATTTCACTCATATGTGGAATTTAAGAAACAAAACAAATGAACAAAAGGAAAGAAAAAAGAAAAACAAAAAACAGACCCTTAACTGTAGAGAACAAACAAAGGATCACCAGAGGGGAGGTGGGTGGAGGGATGGGAAAGGAAAAAAAGTTTTTAATATTGATGATGTCCAGTTTATCTACTTTTTCTTTTTGTCCTTGTGCTTTTGGTATATCTAAGAAACTACTACCTGATCCAAGGTTACAGAGATTCATACCTATGTTGTCTTCAAAATATTTTATAGTTTATGCTCTTACACTTAGGTTTTTGTTCCATTCTGAGTTAAAAGATCTATTTTGAGTCTTCTGTATGGTGTGAGGTAGGGGTCCAACTTCATTCTTATGCATATGGGTATACAGTTGTCCTAGCACAATTTGTTGACTATTCTTTCCTCAATAAACAGTGATGGCATCCCTGCCAAAAATCAATTGACAATAAATATGAGGATTCATTTCTGACTCTGAATTGTATTCTATTGATCTGTATATCTGTCTTTATGTGTACCATATATCTATTGTTGTAGCTTTGTCGTAAGTTTCAAATTCAGAAAGTCTGAGTCTCTTTATTTTAAAATATTGTTTTAGCTACTCTGGATTTCTTAAATTTTCCTAAGATTTTATGATGAGCTTGTCTAGTTTTTCAAAGAAGTCAACTGGGATTTTGATAGGGGTGTTTGAATCTGTAGTACTGTCATGGGAGCAACATTAAGTCTTCCAAAGCACCAACACAAGCTGTCACCTTCCAGTCCCCTGCATCCCACTTAACAAATGTTAAATGAACAATGTCATAGGACTGGGGCATAAGATTGGAGCTCCTGGCCCCGCCACTTTTAACCCCTTCAAGGACTCAACCCTCTGCCCCTATGTGGTGAGAAGATCACAGAGACTCAGTCCAGCCAGTGCAGGTCTGGGGACAGGTTGGCACAAGGAAATCTCTGGATGGGAACAGGGTTGATTGACCTCTTGGAAGCAGGAAGCCTATCATGGGCCTCAAGGGACTGTGACACAATGATCTGCAGCCCTTTGGGGATCAGTGTCACGTGGTTTTTGGGGGCAGGGAACCCGAGGTTATTTCCTCTGGGGTATGACTGGGTCAGCCCCTGTCTTCCCTACCATCCATGGGCCTTGAGTACTAGGACAGGAAGGGGAATCCCTTCGCACCTAGGGAGACCAGTGGGAGGCCATGTGTGCTAACTGCTATTCTCTCCCAGACAACGCCTTTCACACCACAACTGAATTCAAATTATTATCGCCACTTGCCAACTTGGTTTTTTCTACCACTGTGGTATGACTTTGTCTCCCTGCTGTGTCCCTTGACTTATTCTTTCTTCTGATGATTTAGGAAGATAAAACAAGTGCTCACTTTGGCAGACATACGCAAACAGAGGAAAACAAATGTTGACAGTTTTCAGAATGTTTATGGGGGGCTGCCATGTTATGTTTTTGTTTTGTGCTGTTTTAAAGACTGTAATTGTCTTAATATTCCTTTGATCTCAAGCATAGCAGGGAATTCCATGAAAAGAAAACAAAGAACAACAAAAAAGACCATTCTTGTGTAATTTCTTTGAAATAGTTTTTAGTGTGTTATTTTTTTTTTTTTTAAAGATTTTTTATTTATTTATTTGACAGAGAGAAATCACAAGTAGATGGAGAGGCAGGCAGAGAGAGAGAGGGAAGCAGGCTCCCCGCTCAGCAGAGAGCCCGATGCGGGACTCGATCCCAGGACTCTGAGATCATGACCCGAGCCGAAGGCAGCGGCTTAACCCACTGAGCCACCCAGGCGCCCTAGTGTGTTATTTTAATATGGACAGGGCGTTTGCATTTCAAAACACAAATGTAGCTATAAAATATATTGTCTGCTCTTGAACATAGTATTTGATGTAATCCTATATAAATTTACAATATATGTGCTTATATTTGCTCATTATGTAAAAGATTTTGAGAAATCTTTGTAATACCACGAAAAAGGTGTGACAAATAATTTGAAGCTTGTGTTTTCAGATGAATAAATATTTTCCTTTAAACAAAAATGAGAGAAGAGGGAAGTCACTGACTTTTTTTCTATTGCTCTGGTGTTTCTTTTTCATATTTAAAGTTAGCTTCTACTAAACACAGGGTATCACATTCATACAGTCCCTGTTTCTTGGCACCACTGCCAAAGGAAAACAATATTGACAACCATTATCAAAGTCAGGAAGCAGGGAAGTAGAGACAGCTGTTGACTAGAACCTCTCAGAGCTCAGGCAGATTCTATTTCCTTCCCTAGTGGCTATTACCATCTAGTCTGTGCTGCTATAAGGGACGCCCTTCTAGGTTCCCTCTATTTTTTAAAAAACATTTTATTTATTTATTTGACAGAGATCACAAGTAGGCAGAGAGGCAGGCAGAGAGAGGAGAAAGCAGGCTCCCTGCTGAGCAGAGAGTCCGATGCAGGGCTCAATCCCAGGACCCTGAGATCATGACCTGAACCAAAGGCAGAGTCTTAACCCACTCAGCCACCCAGGGGCCCCTAGGTGCCCTCTATTAAAAGAAACAGGCTTTTACTGAAGACAAGTGTCCTGATGTTATGGGAAATCTTAGTGCTGGGGAAAGCAAGCCTCTCCTCCATTTACTGACTTTAGCACAGTAGGAGAATAGGAAAATGTCTAGGCAAACCAGCTTCGTTTTCATGGCTTTAAAAAAATATTATGAACCATAGAATCACTTTTGAGTGAGGTGAAGGAACCCTACTATTACTCGAAAAGACATACTTCTTCAGTAAAAATTTCCCTGGTATAATGGTGCTGGTGGACATGCATTTTCCTTCCATGTGTTAAGCTAGGAAGCCCAAGAAAATATCGCCAGGGCAGCTGACACTGCAGTCACAGAGCCCTCAAGGACCAGTGGCCGAACCTCACAGACATCACAAGACCATTGGTCTGACTCCAGATCAGAGGGGTTGTCACAGCCCAACTTCTTCTCTACCCCCAGAGAGGATTTGCCCCACATCTCTGGTCTACCATTGCCTCCTTTCTTTTCTGTGAAGCTGTCCTATTCATCAGAGCCTCTGGAATCTTCTTCATTTCCGGTGTTGTTTGCCTCCTTTGGGTCCTCACTCTGCCAGTTTTTCTTACTGTTCTCATCATTTTCACCTTCGTAAATGTCCTCTGGTTGCTACTCTCACTCCTGGCTGTAGGACCGCACAGAGGAAATCCTCCACCCATCCTGGAGTGATCATCTCCACGGAGTGAATGTCATACACATAGACGTCCTCCTGCCCCTCCTGGTACCCGACTCTTGATCCATCCTTGGAGACAGTCTGCTGCTCCTGGGTCAGCTCTGTGAAATTGCAGAGGACTGCCTCTAGGTCAGATGTTTTGCAGGAGCCATTGGAGGTGGCCTCTGGGTTTCCCTACTTGCAGACCAGATCAAGAGCTGGAAGCATGCATCCATAGAGGCTTCTGGGTTTCCTGTGCGAAATCACCAGGATCAGTGGCTAGAGACCCCCTTGCAGTGGCCTTCCAGTCGGATCTCCTGAGCCAAAGCACAGAGGTCAGGCCAGATATGCTGCTGGGTGCCCGAAATAATGCAGGATGGCTCACAGGAGAGGCTGCACTGGCTGGGTCCTCCTGGGAGTGCACCGGGGCCCCCACCTGGAACACATTATTCTCCACTGCTCTCTCCAGACCCTTGGGGCGTCTCTTGGGCCACTAATGGATTTCAAGCCTCCAAGGTCTTTAGAAGCGAAGACAAGAGCTTTGGCAGGCTCCCCGCTGTTCTCTGGTTAGTGCAGGGCACACCTGTCCTGCCTGCCTCCAGGGCAGCTGTCACCAAGACTCTTATTGCTTGTAGTATTTTAAGATTAGAAGCTGCGCATTGAGCAACAAGGATGTGAACTGCACCAGCCACTTAAACACAATTTTTTAAATTTGGGGGCGCCTGGGTGACTCAGTGGGTTAAAGCCTCTGCCTTCGGCTCAGGTCATGATTCAGGGGTCCTGGGATGGAGCCCCGCATCCGGCTTTCTGCTCAGCGGGGGGCCTGCTTTCCCCTCTCTGCCTGCCTCTCTGCCTACTTGTGATCTCTGTCAGATAAATAAATAAATCTTTTTAAAAAACCATAATTTTTTATTTTATTTTTTTGAGATTTTATTTCTTTGACACAGAGAGAGAGAGAACAAGCAGGAGGAGCAGCAGAGGAAGAGGAAGAAGCAGGTTCCCAGCTGAGCTGGGAGCCCAATTCGGGGCTGGATCCTAGGACCCTGGGATCATGACCTGAGCTGAAAGCAGACGCTTAACTGACTGAGCCATGCAGGGCACCCCTAAACATGACTTTTTAAAAATAAATACAGTATAGAACTATACATGTATTTTCTCTTTCTTATGATTTTCTTTTTGAACTTTTTAAAAAAAGATTCTATTTATTTATTTGACAGAGAGAGAGAGAGATCATAAGTAGGCAGAGAGGCAGGCAGAGAGAGGGGAGATGCAGGCTTCCTGCTGAGCAGAGAGCCTGATTCGGGGCTCAATCCCAGGATCCTGAGATCAGGATGGGAGCCGAAGGCAGAGGCTTAACCCACTGAGCCACCCAGGCACCGCTCTGCCTTATGATTTTCTCAAGAACATTTTCTTTTCTCCAGCTGCCTTTGTTGTAAGAATACCGTATGTAGGGGCGCCTGGGTGGCTCAGTGGGTTAAAGCCTCTGCCTTTGGCTCAGGCATGATCCCAGGGTCCTGAGGGCTCTCTGCTCAGCGGGGAGCTTGCTTCCCCCTCTCTCTCTGCCTGCCTCTCTGCTACTTGTGATCTCTCTGACAAATAAATAAATTAAATTAAATTAAGAATACCATATGTAATACATGTAATATACAAAATATATGTTAACCGATTGTTTATGTTAACATATTTATGTTAACAGATTGTTCATGTTAACATATTTATTGTTTATGTTATCCATAAGGATTCTGGCCAATAGTAGGCTATTAGGAGTTAAGTTTTTGGGGATGATATGTGATTTTTGACTTCACATAGGATCAGTGCTGCTAGTCACTGTCTCGTTCAAGCATTGACTGTACTTAAACTCTTCTTTAGCAAGGTATTGATCTTAATCTCAGGTCCATGATCTCCAGGTCCTGGGATGGAGCCCCGCATTGGGCTCTCTGCTCAGTGGTGAGCCTGCTTCTCTCTCTCTCTCTCCATCTGCTCCTCCCCCTGCTCATTCTTTCTCTCTTTCTCACAAATGAATACAATCTTTTTAAAAAGATTGTATTTATTTATTTGACAGAGAGATACACAGAGAGAGAGGGAACACTAACAGGGAGAGTGGGAGAGGGAGAAGCAGGCTTCCCACCAAGCAGAGAGCCTGATGTGGGGATCGATCCTAGGACCCTGGAATCATGACCCAAGCCCAAATCAGATGCTTAAGGACTGGGCCACCCAGGCACCCCTCAAATAAATGAAATCTTTTTTAAAATGTCTAATTCAAAGGTTTTTAGAATATTCAGAGAATGGTACAAAGATTACCACAGTCAGTGTAGGACATTTCCATCACCTCAAAAAAGAAACTCTGAACCCATTAGCAGACACTCCTCACTTTCCCTCAACTTCTCCAACCACAAGCAGTCAAAATCTAGTTTTTATTTCTATAGATTTGGTTAGACTGGGTATTTTACATTTCACAGTATTTTGTGACTGGTTTCTTAGCATAATTTCAAGATACATTCATACGGGTGCATATATCAGTATTTCATTCCTCTTTATAGCCAAATAATATTCCAGTGTGTGGATATAACACATTTCATCTATCCACTTGTTGATAGATAATTTGGGATGTTTCCAATTTCTTTGGCAATTATGAATAATGCTGCTATGAAATTTATGGACAAGTCTTTGCATGGACATGCGTTTTGTTTTTTTTTTTTAAGATTTTATTTCTTTATTTGACAGAGATCACAAGTAGGCAGAGAGGCAGACAGAGAGAGGGGGAAGCAAGCTCCCTGCTGGGCAGGGAGCTCGGTATGGGGCTCTATCCTAGGACCCTGGGATCATGACCTGAGCCGAAGGCAGAGGCTTTAACCCACAGAGCCACCCAGGCGCCCCTCGACATGCGTTTTCATTGCTATTGGGAATTACTGCCTGGGAATGGAATTGCTCGATCATATGGCAATTCTATATTTAATCATCTGATTAACAGAGTTGAAATTGAGTCTGCGCAGTCCTGGCCTCCTCATTGGCCACGCCCCCAGCCTCCCCTGCTCCTTCGCTCTCGGGTTCGGGTGGGTGGGTGGAGACACGGGAAATCGATTATGACGCCTACTACTACGGCATCCTTTCCCGTGAGAAACTCACGATGTAGTTGGAAAGACGATACGACATCAAACAATTTCAATATATATATATTTTTAAACTACCATCAATAATAAAGGAATGCAAAGTTCAGAAAAATTGGACTCGCTCTGAGGGGAGATCAAGGAAGATGACCCGCAGAGGCAAGTATTGAGCTAAATTTTGAAAGATGATTCGGAATTATTCAGAGGACCGAAAGGGTTCGTGGGCTGAAGGACAGTCCAGACAGAAGAACATTACGAACAGAGACGTAGAGGTATCACACAGCATGTACGGACTGGCAAGATGGGCTTGGGAGGCACAACGTGGCAGCTACCACGAACATCGATTCCTGGTGGTATCAAGTGCTGGGCAAGAGGGGCGGTCGCTGAGGCTAATGAGGTAGTCAGGGGGCAGGTCAACAGTAGAACTGTATGCCAGGCCAAGGAACCTGGGCTTTCCTTTGAAGATGACAGCCACGAAGGTTCTTTTGTCAGGGAAGCATTAAGTCCTGCCACAATCACCCCTGACCGTCCGTCTCAAACCATTCCTGATCTGGTTCCTCTCCCGAGGGCCGAACTCTTAATTCTGATCCTATTTTTTCTAAGCAATAATAAATCTGACCGTGATGGTTCATAAAAGGATGTGGATTCCAAATCTATCCTGAACATATGTGGGGCAGTCCAGGTGAAAGGGCAGGACCAGGATGGCTAATGGGCCACATAATCCGGATCTCCCTTCTAGGGGTGAGACAGTTTAGCAATGGAATGTCCAGGTGTGTCAGATGCTGTATTGCACTAACCTGTTACCACTGAGAGATGGACCAGCTGCAGGTGATGTTGCTAGGAAATTCACCAAGAGGCTTTATTGAGAATCTTAAGCAGACACCAAAGGAAACAAACAGTGAAAAACAGTGTGAAAGGCAGAAGGATTAAAGCCAGGACATTTAGTTGTACTGAATGATATTTATTGATTCGCTGATTAATTGACCAGAGCTGGAAGATTTATTTAAAAATAAATCCTGGGGCGCCTGGGTGGCTCAGTGGCTTAAAGCCTCCGCCTTCAGCTCAGGCCATGATCCCAGAGTCCTGGTATCAAGCCCCACATTGAGCTCTCTGCTCGGCAGGGAGCCTGCTTCCACCTCTCTCTCTGCCTCTCTGCCTACTTGCGATCTCTGCCTCTCAAATAAATAAATAATAAATCTTTAAAAATAAATAAATAAATCCTGTGGGAGAGGATGTTAATTACACAGCCTGCACAGGGTAGAATTTAATGGACAAAGTCTTGTACAAAGTAGGAAGATCCGTCTTTAAGGCGAGGATTATGGCCTCTTCCCTGAGCATAGGTGGGAAGAGGAAACATATTTTTGTTAAATTGGTCTGATGTCTCTGTGACGTCTCTTCAGATGTTAGTGTTTTACCTATAATTAAAAATGGCCAAAGGAAAAAACAAAGGCAGAGTTTATCAGTCTTACCAAAATTAATACCTGATGCCGCAGCTGACATAAGATTTGGTATTTATGTTGAGCACTGTGAACACTGGGTGTTCACCTGGAATGCTAACAAATTTCTAAAAATAACCTAAGGAGAATTGTGGGTTGGGGTTAGGGTTAGATTGGAGTTCGGATTCTGTTAAGTTTGAGTGAAATTCCCTCAAGGGAAGGGAACCTTGAGCAGGGGTGTTTACAGAGAATGCTGGGAATGGTCCACCTTTTAGCCATTTTATAGCAGGAGGAGGACCTTCCGTGTGTTTGCTTCTGACAGGTGGAATAATGAGAGTTTTTATTTTATTCCCTATACGTTTATGTGTTGTTTTGATTTGCCGTTAAAAACATGCGCTACTTTATAAAAGAAAAAGTTAATGCTAAAAAGGAAGCTAGTGAAGTTTATCTTCTTAAACTTTCTGAGCAGGTATCCTGAATTTGCATTTTATTAGCTCGTGTCCTCAAGAGGAATGGAGCTGCCCTGCCATCTACTGGTCGCATGGCAAAGGTGCCTTCCAACCAGCATTTCAATAAAGCCAAAATTTGTTTTAGCAACTTCGGAAGAAGGCAACAAATGTACATTGTTCTGGGTAAAACTTGGACTTGGTTGAAGACTTATTGATACCAAACACAGATCAGGTATTCTGTTTTATGGTAAAATCTCATCCTTTTGGCATCATCAAGGAACTCCACTTATGAACTCCACTCGAGGTTTAACTCTTAAGTAACTACATTAAAAATTAGATGAACACTCTCACTGTTTCTTAAAAAAGAATATATTGAACAAAACAACCTTTCCTTTAGAGCTTATGGTTTAAAGAAAATCAATACCACCAGGAAGAGCCCAGTTTAGTCATAGTTAATCAGTAAACTAGGGGCCTGGAGTAGCGGTTTCTTACGGTTACAACTTGTATGGTTTGCTAGGGCTGCTATAATAACGCGCTACAAGCTCGGCACTTGTAACAACTTCTGAACAACAGAAGTTTGTTGTCTCACAGTTCTGGAGGCTAGAAGTCCAAGATCAAGGTGTTGGCAGCATTGGTACCTTCCGACGGCTGTGAGGGAAGGATCTGTTCCAGGCTTCTCTCTCTTTGGCTTGTGGTTGGCCATATTCTCCCTGCGCCTCTTCACTTTATCTTACTTCGTATTTGTCTCTGTGTCCGAATATCCCCTTTTTAATAAAAACAATGGTCGTATACTGGATTAGTGCCCATGTAATGATCTCAGCTGAACTTGATTACCCCTTTAAAGGCCTTAGCTCCCAATAAGGTCACGTTCTGTGGTCGCTGTGGTCACGGAGGTTAGACTTCAACATATGAATGGGGGTGAGGGGGCGGTGCACAATTCAACCTTCATTTGGCTTCCCATCAGCTGAATCACAATTCTGTTTCAATAAACAAGCATGAGGGGAGTGATACAAAAGAAGGGTGCCATTACTATTTCATAGGTGCCTTGGGTGGCAGTGGGTCAGGCGAAAATGGAAGGGGCATGACCAAGAGCTTGGAAAGACCCGTGGAGCATGATGGAGGTGGGGATTGTTGACCTGACAGGCAATAGGGTGGGTAGGGTGGAATCCCATAATGTGGAGTGGGGGAGGGGAAGCGAACAGCGGGGCCAAGGCATGGAGGGGAAGTACATGGTCTGGCAGCAGGGTATGGGGGACCCATGCTGGGTATAAGAGAAAAGGCAGAGAGGGACCTTGAACCAGTGAAGGTCCTGGGAGCAGCTTCACTGGGGTGTGATGAGGGAAGAGCTGAACCACTCAACTGCAGAATGTGCGTGTAATCCCTAAACTGTGGGCTCGGGCAGGATTGAGCTTTGCTGCTTTAGGTGCCATTCTGGTATGGACACACCTGGCCTGGCACAATTGTGCTGTTCCCTATGAGTGCACTAGGCTCTGGGGAGTTCATTAGCAACTCAGACTCCTTCTGGGCGGCCTCAGTTTCTCTTAACCATCAATAGCAACCTGGGAGGGTCAATCTACTGTGCTTGGGTTTGTCTCCTCTGCTATGATAGTAACTTAACATCATGTGAGAGATTTCTGATGTAATTCAATCATTTCCTAGGCTATCTGGGAAGTTAATTTGGAGGGTTTGGAGGGCTGGGAGTGTTCCAATGAGGTCTGATAAATCTTTGATGTAAACCTCTAAAATCTTATAAACATCTTTGAAATACATAAATTGTTATCGATTTAGCTTTATATAAAGCTTACACAAGATTTATAAACATATCCTGTTTGGTCGTGTCTAGGCAGATAGAGATTTTCTAAAACATGGAAATCACCTCATTCTATAGATTTGTACATCATAATGACAGTTAATAAAATGAAATTCTAATTGAGTTTTCATTTTGTTGCTGAGTTTCCATTAAGGAGAACTTGCAGAAGGAAAGCAAGAAAAACACCTTGGTTCTAAAAGATTAGAACATATTCAGCAAAATAAACACATCTATATAAATGGTATACAAATGGTCTTTTCTAGCTTTCCTGTGACCCATTATTAGAGATCTGATTAGCAGGTATTTCTGCAGTTAATTGATTCTGAAAAATTTAGCAAGCATTGCTCCTCTCTACCTCAAGACTCGCAAATTGCGCCATTTATAAATACCAATATAACAATATCCTTTACATGTTTAAAATGCTTTGGGAGAAGTCTTTGTCAAAAGAGTTTTGTCATGTATAAAACCTGATCTCAAATATTCATATGTAAAATACTGATGCCTGTTCTCAAAAAAATATTTTACTAAATTCACAAAGTATGCCAATATGTGAATGCCGTAATCCAAGTTTATGAGTTGGTTGTCTTCTTCTCCAGATCCACTTTCCATGATTTTCTACCCAGTCCTGGACTGAGGGGGCCTGACCCATATGGACTGCTTCAAGATTTTCCTTTGCTTCCTGGCCTCGGGATAGGTCCAGCCAATGGAAGTTGGGGTTATCAGCAGAAGACCCATCGGTGGGAGGGGAACACAAGGAGATATTTATTCTCCTAGCTTCCTTCCTGCTGAATTCCCGACAGGGGTGCTCTGAACTTAACCAGAGACCATGGCTCCTAACAAGTGGTCACTTCCTTAGAGCTGCCCCCCAAATTCATGGGACTGTCCATCTTCCTGCTTAGGAATAATTACTTTTTCCTAAGTTATAAACCCCAGGGAACTGCGCCACGAGATGTTACCTTCTGAAAACTCTACCACATATTTAAGTAGTCCCTTTTATTACACTCTCCTCAAATTATCCAGTCCCCCCCCAATCTTATTTTTGCCAAGATTTTGAATAATATAATGTGCTTACTCTTTCCTTTGTGTGAACTAAGCATATGGCAGAAACTACTAACATATCATCTCTGTGAAACACCGGAGAGATTTTGTACTATAGAGCTGCTCTAGTCACACATCTCTTCTCCCTTTTCTTTTAGTAGAAACCAGTGCTCCAATTTCCAGTCACCTGAGTCTCTCTTGAGGTCAGCTTAGCCACAGCCTATCAGAATTCAAGGGGTTATTCATACCTTGTTATTGTGTGGGTTGGACATTTTATACCCCCAAATGCGGCAGCCATCCTATGGAATATGTGAGCTAGAAAGATATTATTATTGAAAAAATACAAAGTTTTTTCATTTGTGTCCTTGTCCCTCCCCTCCAATAGGCAACTGGACTTCTCACCTTATTATTTCATTACATATACACAGTCTGTCTCATTAAAATGCTAGACCCTAGAAGCCAGAGACATGTTAGTCTCTTATAGTAGAAAATGTATATGATAGTGAATTGTGTCCCTTTAAAATTCATACGTTGAAATCCTAACCCAACAATGTGACTGTATTTGGAGATACGACTTTTAAGAGTTCAATTCCACTGTAGTCTAAAAACATACTATGTATTATTTCTTGTCTTCATATTTGTTAAGGTATACTTTTTAGCCCAGAATGTGGTCTGTCACAGTGAAAGGTCTATTCAAACTTGAAAAGAATGTGTATTCTGCTTTCGTTTGACAGAATATTCCATAAATATCAACTAGATCAAATTGATACTGTTGTTCAATTAAAGTATATCCTTACTGATTTTTTTTTTTGCCTGCTTGGTCTACTAGTTATTGATGGAGATGTTGGGATCTCCAAGTGTAATAGTCCCTGATAATTTTCCTTGTTCTGAAATCAACTTTATCCAAAATGAATATAAGTACTTTAGCTTTGTTTTGTTTTGTTTTTGATCAGTGTTATCACTGTATACCTTTCTACATACCTTTACTTTTAATCTGTCAGATTCTGTGCATTTGAAATGGTTTTCCTGGGGTACCTGGGTGGCTTATTGGTTAAACATCTGCATTCAGCCCAGGTCATGATCTCAGGGTCCTGGGATCAAGCCCCCACGATGCGCGCTCTGCTCAGCGGGAAGCCTGTTTCTCCTTCTCCCTCTGCCTGCTGCACTGCCGGCTTGTACTTGCGTACAGGTGTGCTCTCTCGCTCTCTCTCTCTGTCAAGTAAATAAATAAAATCTTTAAAAAAAATAAAGTGGTTTTCCTGTTGATAACATATGGTTGGGTCTTATTTTTTTTAATCCACTCTGACAATCCCTGTCGTTTAGTGTAACTAGACCCATTCACCTTTAAAGTGATTATTGATGTAATTGGATTAATATCAGCCATGTTTATAAGTATTTTCTATTTGTTGTTAGAAGCATCTTTTACTACTTTCCCTGGGTTTAGTTGAGCATTTTCATTAATAAACAATTATACTTCTTTTTTAAAAAAAATGGTCTCCCTAGAATTTGCAATATACTATAATATTTATGGGGTTTTAAAACCACCACTATACATGTACAGATATAGAGCAAGGACAAAGTTGCAAAATGTTTAAATTTGAAGAATTTAAGTGAAGGGTGTATGAGTCTTTGCTGTTTGACTTTTTCCATTTTTTAAAAAGATTTTATTTATTTATATGACAGAGAGATCACAAGTAGGCAGAGAGGCAGGCAGAGAGAGAGGGGGAAGCAGGCTCCCCGCTGAGCAGAGAGCCCGATGCGGAGCTCAATCCCAGGACCCTGAGATCAAGACCCGAGCCGAAGGCAGAGGCTTAACCCACTGAGCCACCCGAGGCACCCCAGACTTTTTCCATTTTTATTTATGTTTGAAATTTTTCAAAACAAAAATAAGGGGGGAAATGTTCCTGTGCCATTGCCAGAGCCAGCCAGCCTGATTATTTTTGCCTTCTTGTAGTCAGTTTGCTTTTTACCTGAATGCTTAAAGTATTCTTTCTTTATCCTTAAAGTTGGATAACTTAAATTGGATACTAACAGCTGTCAAGTGTCCCTTAATAATGCAGTGTGCTTCTCCATCTAAAGACTTTTTTTTTTTTTTTTGGAAACATCTTTATTAAAATGGCCCTGGGGCACCTGTAAGCATCTGCCTTTGGCTCAGGTCATGATTCTGGAGTCCCAGGATGGAGTCTAGGAGCCCTACATCGGGCTCCCTGCTCATCTGGGAATCTGCTTCTCCCTCTGCCCCTCACCCCGTTTGTGCTTGCTCGCTTTCTCTCCTTCAAATAAATCTTTAGAAAAAAATAAATCTTCTTCCCATTTTAGGGACATTTTGCATGTAGGACACAAATTATCCTCATGTTGGATCTTTTCTATCTTCTGTTTCTGTGGGCTTCTCTGTGTTTCTTTAATTTCCTTTTCTTCAACTGCATGTACTGTGATCATCTTCAGCTTTTCTCTTTACTTAATTGTCAGGGTGTCTTCTTCTATTCCTTGCTATTTGTAATTTAGTATATGGTGGTGTTTGAACCTTCAATTTATATTTTTAAGTCTAATGTTCTCTGTTTTGTTTCTTTTGTTTCTGTTTACTCTGTTCTTGATGAGGTCTTATTTTTAATTAGTATATATACAGTTCATATAAATACAAAATTTCTTGCTTTTTTTTTTTTAAGATTTATTTATTTGAGAAAGAGAGAGTCGGGGGAGGGACAGAGAGAGAGTGAGAGAGAAACTTCTGCAGACTCTTTGGCCCAGCAAGGCACCCAACCTGGGGCTGATCCTAGGACACTAAGATCAGGACCTGAGCCAAAACCAAGAGTCAGATCCCTAACAGACTTCGCCACCCAGGCGCCCCTCTTGCTATTCATTTAAATATGTATTCTTGTATGTATTCATTTAAATATGTATTCTTTTTTTGTTTTTTTTTAAAGATTTTATTTATTAATTTGACAGAGAGAAATCACAAGTAGACGGAGAGGCAGCCAGAGAGAGAAAGAGAGGGAAGCAGGCTCCCCGCTGAGCAGAGCGCCCGATGCGGGACTCGATCCCAGGACTCTGAGATCATGACCTGAGCCGAAGGCAGCGGCTTAACCCACTGAGCCACCCAGGCGCCCCTAAATATGTATTCTTGATCATTTTCTTTATCAATCTCTACATGGTTTCTTCCTTCCTTGACTCTCCCCCTTTTTTTCATTTTCATTGTTAAATGCACTGAACCATTGTTCTGCTTTTCACAATTTCAAGTAATAGTCCACCCCTTTGAGGAATACTCTCAACTTTGGGTCCTTTCCCAATGGGAAATTAGACTCAGAGGGAAAGTGATGACCAAGAATAGGAGGGAAAAGAAAGAGTATCCCAGAATCGGTAACCTTCAGATTTCCTTTAATTCAGAGATATGTAGGTTCTTCAATAAGATTTCAGGGTGATGGTGTGCTTAGGTGCCAAGCCATCCTCTACTTCTCTGTGCTCCAAAATCTTCTGCTTCCCTCCTTAACATCAGGTTTTGAATTTCTCACCTTACATTATCTCTGTTGCCAAATATTAGTGATTTTTGGCAAAGAGGATTTAAAAAAATAAAAACTTCTTTGGGGGACTTTTGTTAAGAAGTAGGGAAAGGAAAATCTGTGGGATGGTCTTAATTCCCCCCTTTTAACTTAAAAGGCCATTACTCAGACAAACCATAAAAGACTCTTAATCTCACAAAATAAACTGAGGGTTACCGGGGGCAGGGGGGTAGGGAGAGGGTGCTTGAGTTATGGACATTGGAGAAGGAATGTGCTATGGTGAGTGCTGTGAAGTGTGTAAACCTGACGATTCACAGACCTGAATCCCTGGAGTAATAATACATTATATGTTAATTTTTTAGAGGCCATTACTCTCCACTTAGTCATGTTTATTTTTAAAAGCAGGTCACAGGAAGACGGAAATAATTTTCAGAAGGAAAAAACCCAAATGCTTTGAGTTAGACAAAATCTCAGAAGTCATCTACTTCTCAAGTTCACAGAGCCAGTTAATAACTGAACTGGGACTAACTAAAGGTTTCCCTGTATTTTTTTTTCCATTTTCCTCTGTCTCACGAATGGGTAGAATTCTAGATATCAGAGAGGGAGAGAGAGACACACACACAGAGTAGTTTTCAAGCTTCTGACTTTCTTTCTCTACCTCTAATCATACTATATGCCTCTGAGACTTTGTTAAAGGCACCCTGTTGGCCCAGAAATTGGGGCTGTAACAATAAAACTAAAAAACGTACACACTGGATAAAGACTAGGGGAAAAGTATGAGAAGTTTTCTTTTCCCTCTTCTCTCTAGTTTCAAAAAAGAAAACCTCAACCAACCAACCAACCAACCAACAACAACAACAACAACAAAAATACCACCAGAGGTATAAATCATTTTAGGGTATGAAACATTGCATTAGTGAGGAGTTTGATTTTCTGGGATGCGTCACCTCAGATGCCATGACATAATGAGAACTGAGAAATGGTTCCTGTGAGAATTGTATTATGAGTATATGCCTTGGATTTTAATGTTGCTCCTTGGAAAATGACTTCAGAAAAAAAATTAAAAGAAGATAGTTTAGTAGGAAATGTAAAAACACAAGCTTGCCTTGAATGTTATTACTTCCCAAAGGGTCAGACCTGTTTGTGATCAGTGATGCATCTCAGATTGTACCACATCTATACAATAGACCTTTCCTCTTCTGAAATGACAGCTATAAAACTGTCCCCAAACTTATTGGTCACTATCCACTGTCAAAACCAGGGGATTAAATATTTCCTAAGTTTCCCAGAATGCAGAGTCCTAGGGCTTAAAGAGATTTTTGATCTTTGTTCTACAATGAGGACCTTAATTGTTCTGACTTTGGGACATCCAGAAATTAAACTTGACCCCTTGCTGTAAGAACAAGACAGAAAGGAAGTAAAGTATTTCGTCAAAGTCCATTGGGTATCAAAAGCTTAGAATTCATAAAGAATCTAGAATTATTCGTGTGATAATATACTTCACATGAAGGAATTAAATGATGATGGAAGTCTTTAGGTTCAGAAACATAAAGCATAGGAGCAAGTGACTGACCCTTGCACCCGAGAGGCCGCGGAGCATCATGGGAAAGAGGACAGGCTCTAAATACCGACTTGGGGAAGTTACTTAATTATAAGCCCCAGTTGCTCATCTGTAAATTATAGGTCATAATCGTAAGTATTCATAAGTTTATTACAAAGTCTAAACAGGGTAATATGTGTAAAATGCCTGAATTAGATGAAGTACCCAATAAAAGTTTTCTGATATTATTTTTCCCTGGAGACTAGAGTTCACATTGCTTTAACTCTTGATTATATTTCTTGCAAGGACCAGTCCAGCAATTTCTTATATCTTGCTCTTGTAAATATTAATAAAGGGAAACCTCTCTAAGGTGGAATCAGGTGGCTAGAAGGGGAAGCCTTCTATTCTGTGTCAGTTACAGGAAGAATTGTCAATTATAGACCCCAATAGAAGAATCACCAACAAGAAAGAACCATTAATTATAAGCCCCAGCAGAGAAAGATGTACATAGTATCTCCTAGGAGAAATTAACTCTCTCTGCAACTCAGCCAATGAGAAATCATCATCACTCTGAACTCTTGCTCTTCCCCAGCAAACTTTTGGTCAAAACAACCCTTCCCAACTTCCTCCTCCTCTCCCATAAAATAATGTTTCAGAGACTACTTCTGTCCTACTTTTGGATCCCCTGTTTAGGGTAGGATTATCCTAACTTCCAGCTCCTGAATGTCTAGCCAGTCAGACCATTCCACCCCCCTAAAAAGGCTGATAAAATAGTTTAAGACTGGGCAGATGACCCAAATTAGGACAATGAGGTGAAATCCTGGGGCTTTTGCCAGATCTGTTGGGAAAGCAAGAACTGCTAACCTATTAGAGTATAAGTCTAGAGGTACCAGAGGTTACCATAGGGAAAAGCCTGCCTGAAAATGGAATTGACACAGAGGAATGCAGAACTGAGAGAAGGAGACTGTTCTTTAATAGGATGTTTGAGTTCCTGGGTCCAGCTACAACTGTAGACACATATATATGCACACTTTACAATTTTATAAGCCAAAGAAAGTCTTTTTTCCTTGCTTAAGTTGGTTTGGATTGAGTTTCTGTCATTGTACTTGAAATCCTCATAAATAATCCTATATTGGAAAGAAATATGAATCAGGCAGTGCAATCTAATTGCTCAAATTTTCCCCCCACATCCCCCCACCTTGTAATGACTGCCTTTATGCTTTGGTCTTCCTGTTTATTTTCTCATGGGAAAGAATCTGAAAATGTTTGTGTTTGATGCTACAGAGTGCATTTGCGTTGTTATTTTTCTTAGATATTGATATTTGAAGCCTCACATTTAGTCCTACAATGAAAGGCTTTGTTCTGTTAAAGGACTTTAGCTTTAGACAAGTAGGTGTGTCAAAATTAAAAGACACATTGAAAATGTATCAGCCAAATAATGTGTAACTTATTTGGATTCTAAATCAAACCAATAGTTTTTGAAATAAACAATGATACAATCAGGGGAAACTGAACACTGGCTGGATATTTGTTATTGAGAAGTAATTGTTAAAATATTTGTGTGTGATAATGCTAATGTGATTTTTAAAGAGTTTCTATCTTCTGGAGATAAGCATATAAATGTTTTTGGAGGAAAGATACAATATCTGAAATTTGCTTTAAAATATTCCAGTAGGAAAAAAAAAATCCAGTAGGAAAAGAGTGAGAGGAGAGGAGGTACAAATGAAACATGATCTGGGATAAGTTAATAATGGTTGAAGTTGGGGTGATGGGTTGAGCACCGGGTTCACTATCCTATTTTAATTTAAGTTTGAAATTTCCCAGAAATTTTTAAAAGTAATAAGTAAAAACAGCCAAGTATGCTATTTGCCTACCCAGAACCTATGCTCTCCTTCTCCCTTACAAACAGAACCCCTATATGGTTGAGGATGCAATGTAACTGTCTAAAAAAAAATAATAATAATGATTTTTTTCTTTTAGTCTACTTTGCAGATGTGAATGGCCTGTGGAAAGCAGAGAGAAGCCACTGGGTGTGGCTTCCAAAAAAACTTTTTAAAGATGGTGGCTCAGCTGGTAAGTGAGCCTGATACCCCTGCCTCTTCTTTTCTGCTACTGTAGACCGAGATCTGAGGAAGGAACGGGGGTCATCTTGCATCACAGGAAATCCCAAGGCCAGAATGCATGATGCTATGGATGATGTCTTCAAAAGAAAGAAGGAATCTGGATAGTTGATGACTGTGGAGTTGTCACAGCAGCTTGGGGATGCTTTCTTTCTTTCTTTTTTTTTTCCCCCCAACAGGGAGAATTAACACTTTTTCTTAGTTTAAATTTGTATTTGCCCTTACAGAGGCTGTAAACTCCAGGAAGAGAAGGTCCCTGTCTTTAAGCTCACAAACTGGAGGAATTTCTGGAATTTTCTGGGGTGGTTTTTAGAATATTAGGGCGTGGACCCCACTTCCAGGGTGTCTGATTTCAAAGACTTGGGGTCCAGCGTAGGCTTGGGGTCCAGCGTAGGCATTGGAATTTTGTAAAAGCTGTCCCTGGGGATTCTAACGTTGCCACCAGCCTGGACACACCTACTGTTGGAGCTCAGCATTTGATTCCCGGAGCGCGCGAGCCCCGGCAGGCCTGCAGCCGAGACTGGACGAGCGACCGGGATCATCCGGGACCGCCTGGACTGGGAGGAGCTCTGGGCTCCAGCAGACGTGCGCGTCAATCCCCCCCAGCCCCGCCTTTTTCCCCGCCCCGCCTCCCCCCGCCCCGCCTCCCCCCCGCCCCGTTGTGGCCCCGCCCCTCTGTGGCCCCGCCCCCCTCGGTGGCACTTTAGGGCGCCGGAACTCGAGCAGCCCGCGTTCCGGGAGCGCCGACGTGCGCATGCGCGGCGCGGGGTCCTGGCGGGCACTTTGAATTTCGCTCCCGGAGTCTCTTATCCCGGGCTTCCGAGGCTGGGGTCTCGGCGGCTGGCGATCGTGTAGCGAGTGGCGCTTTGCTCCCGGACCCGCGGCAGGTTGGAATCTGAAGTTGGGGATCCTGCCCTCGGAGGCCGGCGGAGGCATTGTTTGGGCAGAATGGGGGCGCGGGGCCGCCAGGCCGAGCCGAGGGACTGCGCTCCGTCTCCCCACCGCTCGGTTGGCTGCAGTGGATGCTTTAGATCTGTCCTACCCTCGGAATGGATAACTGACTCCTTCCCTTCCCCTCCCCCTACCTCTGTATCAGCTCCAAACCGTAAAGCTCCAGTCCCCGGCAGCCTGGGAGAAATGCTCACTTGGACTCGTTTCTTTGCCCTTACCGTGTGCTTTCTTTTTAATTCATGTGCACTTTACATTTTTAAAGAAGATTTCATAGTTGTCTTTATATATAAGTCGTGCATTTGTCCCCCTAAGTCCCCTGTACTTTGGTTTGGGATGCATTGATTACAGAAGGCTCAAAGACTAGTCAGTATTGGATTCTAGTTAAAAACTGAATTTTGTAGAATTGGAAGAAATTGAGTTTTTGCACTTTCTTTTCAAGATGTGATTTAGTGTATCACATCTGTGGTTCACTTACTGGATCACATTACTGGATCAGTACTGGTAAATGCCTGTATGGATTTTGAAAGTAAACAGAAACTTGTCCTTTCTGTTTTTGTAAATGTTTATTTCTTTATTTTTTCTAAGGAGGATTAAAGGATGGCCTCCTCAGATCTGGAACAATTATGCTCTCATATTAATGAAAAGATTAGCAATATTAAAAGAACTCTGTCACTTAGAAATTGTGGTAAGTAGAACAGATTCCACTGACATAGATGTAAAATGCATTTTAATTATTGTTCCACTTTTAATATCCTAAGCCTGGTTCCACTTTGAATATCCTAAGTCTGGTTAAGCCTCGACATTTTAACTTTCAAACAGTGGTTTTTTGAAGCGCTCCAGCATTAATAGTTTGAATATAGCAGAGTACTAAAATGTAAGTTATAGTGAACAATGACCTGCATATTAATTAGACTTAATGGCTTGTGTTTTTCTGAGATACACAAGATACAATAGGAAGATTTGAAGGTTATCTGGCATTTGTGGTGGTAAAGCTAGAGATACTGAAAGGTAAGGGGTAAAAATAGAAGTGAAAAAGACCCACAGGGGTAAAAATAGCCCATTCTCCATCTAGCAGCTTGCTTTGCAGGAATCTGATCTTTATATATGACTAGGAAACAACTGATTGAAAATGTCCAGTTTTCTAATGTCCAGAAGCTTGGAGGTTGTAACCATCTTCCAGAATATTCAGAAGGGCTGAAAGAGGATGAGGCAATGACAGTGCAAAGAAATGGGTGATACTAGTCAAGTCTGGGAAAATACTGTTTACAAAAATTGTGAGCTCCCAAGTCTATGTTAGGAGAGCTTAAGATTTATTTATAGGCAGAACTCTATTTGCTGGGAAAATTGTAGTGAATTTCACTGTAGTTTGTACTGTGAATTGATAATTTAAGACATTCTTAAGAATATGAAATTATAATGTTGAAATGCCCGTTTGAATTATACATGTCCTTCTAGGGACTTTCGTATTCTTCATTTCTTGTCGAGAACCTTCAGTAAAGGAACACCACCCATTGTACAATTTACGGCTTACTTTCTCTGTAGAAAGTGCAAGCTGAGGGGAGTGTGGGTTCTTCTCCAGCTCTCTCATTTCACACATGACTCTCAGAAGTCAAGTCACTTGCCGAGCTCCCTAGCTCATGGTGGTCGGTTGGAACTACCATTTTGGATCCTGATTCCCAGTCTAGTATTCTTCCTACTTCTGTGCCACTTTTATTGAATAACCCAAAAAGGACATCTAGATTTTTAATGTCCTGTTTAGCCTTTTCTTTCTAGGGGCATGATTACTGTATGATAAAAAGATAAAATTTAGAGACCTCTAAAACAACTAAACCTTGAATTCAAATGACCCCACCAAAGCATGAGGTTTGCCGAAGCAATGTGACCTATTAGATCATTACACACTATCATTTGTATGTGGAGAGAATGATTTGTCTATTTGGTTCCATCGCTTATTTATTTATTTATTTATTTTTAAAGATTTTATCTATTTGACAGAGATCACAAGTAGGCAGAGAGGCAGGTAGAGAGAGACGGGGGAAGTGGGGAGCAGACTCCCCTCCGAGCAGAGAGCGCAATGTGGGGCTCGATCCCAGGACCCTGAGATCATGACCTGAGCTGAAGGCAGAGGCTTAACCCACTGAGCCACCCAGGTGCCCCTCCATCGCTCATTTAATAGAGCTCACTCTATTTACCCTTATCTGTTTGCCACTCTAGCTGCCGTAAGTTACGAAATCAGTAGACAGGGCCCTAAAATGAGGTGACTAAAAGTTATTTGAAATGCAAGTGTGTCCACACTAGTTATTTAACTCCCTGAAATTAATCTTGATAGAGACATCTGTACTCTTACTTCCTTACTAATTTCTTTTAGTCATTATGAACCTACTGTCAAATGCGATTAACATTGATATTAGATAAGAATTATTAGATATTAGATAATGATATGATTATGGTATGATAATGATATAGATAATGGTAATGATATTAGATAAGAATTAATTAATGATTTAGATAAGAATTATATATTGCTTGTCATGTTAATGAGGAATAGTAGTTAGCATTTACTGAGTGTTTTACTAGATTTCCAGGCACAATGTTCAACCCATCTTATATATATGTTGTTGCTTATCTTCACAGTAACCTTGAGGTAGGTGCCGGTGTCTCTGACTTTAGGTCTTGGACCTTCTGGCCATTTCACACTACAGCCTCCAGAATCTACAGATATGGTCGAATTATGCTTTTCTTTATTTTTTTCCCCATCTCCCTAATAGTGTCTTTACTTACATACATTTCATTGGTTATTAGAAGTAAAGATGGAAATACTTGATTATGATGATAGTTTTTCTTTTGTGCTTCTGATCTCATAAAAATTTTTTTTTATTCCTACTTTTATTTCTAGGGAGGAGGAGACTCTGGTTTTCCCATTCTCAAATCTATGGATTTGAGGGGTGCTGGAGGGGGCGTTGGGAGTATGAGAGCATGCTGCTTTATAAACACCTGATGTTTGTTTCTGTCAAAAACTCCAGGCTTATGACTAGCCTGTGACTTTTATGTTACTTTTTCTGTTTAATATGAATCTCAAACCCAAGTGCATCCCAAGCCAGTACTACAGATCATAAAGAGAAGCTCTCCCCCATCTCCCACATACCCTTGAGAACCAGTCCAAAACAAAAGCTTCTCTCCCTGGCCAGTGACAGAATTTTGAGGAATGCAATTTCACTGAAGGTTTACCCCATGAATGAGTCTCCTTTGGGATTCTCACTTCCAACACCCTGTGCTTTGAGTTATCAAAGCCTTGGTTCTTGACCCCATTAAAACCAAATGTGTTGGGTTGCTGAGACTGGTAAACAACTCTCTCCAGGTTTCCTCTGCACACCCAGTTGAGGCTGTTGTAGCATCAGCTCCCCCATATTGCCTGTGTGGGTCTGTCTTCATGCCAAAGCCATTGGAGATTTATCATGTTCTCATGAAAGCTCAACTGTAGAAGGGTTGAGGGTAGAAGGGCTTTTTTGCGTGTGTGTGTGTGTTTTTTTAATCCAACATTTCTAGGTGTGTTATTATAGTGGAGGACTTTGCCAAAATCAAGGGACTCAGGGGACACTTTGTACTTACCTCTCCCTTCCTTCACTACCATATTACTTAGAAATGAGGTCTTAAGATTATCCATGGAGGGCGCCTGGGTGGCTCAGTGGGTTAAAGCCTCTGTCTTCAGCTCAGGTCATGATCCCAGGGTCCTGGGATCGAGCCCTGCGTCTGGCTTTCTACTCAGCAGGGAAGCTGCTTCCCTTCCTCTCTCTCTGCCTGCCTCTCTGCCTACTTGTGATCTCTGTCAAATAAATAAATAAATAAAATCTTAAAAAAAAAAAAAGATTATCCATGGAGACAAGTTCTAGAACCTGAAACAGTAGTCCTTTCTCCTCCCCCAAGTGTCTCTCTCAGGTAAAGCTCTGGCCCAAGAGTTTAATTGGGTTGAGATTGAGAAGAATACGGTGTGCTAATACTTTTCTGTATACTTGATTTTTCATTATCTCTTTGTTTACTAATAGGTCAGGAACCTGCCTTGAGGACTAAATTAGATAAAATAGGAGATGAGATCATTGTTGTAAATGAACTTCTAAATAAATTGGAATTGGAGATTCAGTATCAAGAACAAACCAACCATTCACTCAAGGTAATGTTTTTACAATGAAGAAACGAAAGGGCAATAAATACAAACTGCCTAATCACCAGGGAATTCTGGATTCTTTACATTCCAAATGTTCTTGCTGTAAATTATTATTAATGGTATACACTGTATCTTCTTAGTATAAAGGACTCCAGAGCTCCTCAGGTGTTTGTTTCTTTATGTGGGTAGCCAGTGAAATTGAACTATACTGAAAAGGAAGATTTCCTAAATAAATCTTGGTAGCATTAATTTAAACGAATGATCTGATAGAGTGATGTGAAAGGAACACCTAGCCTGGGCTGAGGAGATGCAGATTCTCGCCCTGGCTGCGCTCGGCACCCTCTGCCGCCCTGAGAAAGCCCTTTTACCTCTTTGGGTCTTGTGGTCATCCTTTGGAAAATAATGGGTCATACTGAAGGATTTCTTAGGTCCTTCTATTCTGCATTTCTCTGTTCTATGAAGTGTAATATAAGGATTCTCAAGTACAGAAAAATTTGAGTCTCAGTCACACCCCATTTTGATTTAAATAAGCTTTCTAACTGACTAAGCTAATGAGAGTGCTTGTGTACTTCTGGGAAAATACACAACCTGTACATAGTTACCTCGTGCTGTTGGAGCTATTGGTGGGTTCCCTGAGATTGAACGAGGTGGCCTCTATGGTCCCTTTCAGCCTTATAATCCTTAATTTTTTCCATTTAAAATAATCTGTTTTTCCACTATAGGAATGGGCATGAATCCTACTACTGCTGAAATGAAATTAGTGGCTATGAATGTCATTCAGCTCTTAGAAAGAAAGATGTCCTATAAATTCAAAACAGAAACCAATATTGGTTTCAGTTCTAACCTATCCAGGAGTGCCCAGAGTTAAGTGTGGGCCTAAAGAACATTACGTTCAGAATGGAAGGCTATTTAGAATTTTTGTTCATCTTAGGATTGAGAATCAGAAGTCAGCAATCTAAAGGTGTTGAGTATTTTTCTTATTAAATTTGCATGAGTTCATAGCCTCAAGTTCTAGCGAAAGGTAAAGACAAAACAAAAGCAAAGCACTCAGAAGCCAGTGGAAATTTCCATTAAGCCAGGGTATGTGGGTGTCAGCGATGCTGGTGGTTCTGAGGAGCGTCTCGGACGTGTGCTCCAGCCATGCACCATCCTCCTGGCGCTGCTGTACAGATAACACCGGGGAATGTTTGTTAAGTCGACAAAAGCAATTTACTAGAATGACAAACAAAAATCCTTCATGCATTTTTTAGTTGCTCTCCAAGGTGACATGTCAACCCTCCCTGCTGTAATGTGATTATAACCATTGTTCTCTGAAAACCAGTAGAGAAAGCTACTGTATTGCCATCTAAAACCAGCTCTGGAAACCAGAGGGTTTGTAAAAAAAATAATGCTACAGGCAGTGCTTTCCCACCTCCTGTGTTCTGAACACTCCCAGTCACTGTCATTGTGGTTGTGATTGCGCTCTTTACAGTGTCTTAAAACACACACTGGTGGGACAGACGCTTACTTGGGAGCTATTTTTTTTTTTTTTTTTAATTTTAGGAACTCTCTGAATCCCTTGAAGAGGATTATAAAGACGTGGAGCATCTCAAAGAAAACATTCCTCCCCATTTGCCTCAAGTAACAGTAGGCCAGAACTTGTAAGTGTATTTATAATGATTCTTGCTATCTGCATTTATCAAACTCTTCAACACCTCAGCTCTTTGCTTTCTTATGGACTTGTGGTTTTGTTAGTGTTTGTTAGTTTTCTTAACATTTACCCTAGAAATAGTTATCCTGCTGCCTCCGCAGAAATCGTCGTGCGTCTTTCCCATGGGCGAGTGTCCGCGAGGCTCTCTTTTCCCACTTTGTCTCGTTTCTTTCAGCCAGATGATTCCTTGTTGTGAGGACAGTGAGGAGGTTCAGTAGCATGCCTGATCTCCGTCTACCAACTACATGCTAAGGGGACCCCCCATCCCCCCAGCCGCACCCATGCCCAGTTGTGACAATGAAAAAATGTCTCCTCACATTGCCATGTGTCCTCTGGGGGACAGACTCTCCCTGATCCTTGAGAACCACTGTCTTAGGGCAAAAATAAGCTTAATGAAGTTCCCATCTTATAAACAGCCAAAGGAACAAAACACTTAGCTTTTCTTCCCTCCCCCACAACTAGTGTCCCCTGTGTGTCCCCCACCAGTATGTGTTTGCACCTCCCCTTTTCCCCAGAGCCCCCCTCCGCCTGTCCCTGGGCTGCTAGTACCACCACACTTAGAAAGCTGACCCAGAAATTCCCCTGCAGCCCCGATCCTTCTTTCCAGATTGTATTTCGCTGTCTCTTTGTTTCTGAAACGCTGTGTTCTGCTCTGCCCCAGTGCTCCGTGGTCATCCCGCACCTCTGACTTGGCTGCCTCCCGTTTCTCTGCCCTCCTTTAAATTACGGGCATCTCCTAAAGCTGTGTTTGGCCCACGCTTCCCTTCCACCATAGTCAGTGCTCTCAAATGTCCCAACTCCAGCCTTGACGTGACCTCTGCTGCTTGCCAGGAGCCTAGCACATGAGCTGTTCCCTCCAGCTCTGCATGTCTGAGGCCAAACCGACCAGTTCCTTGTTACCAACCCATCGTGCCTGCTGCCTTCCCCCCTTCCCCTGGACAGGAGCTGGGTACCTTCCGCCTGTCTTTCTCTCTGTAGCCCTCAGCCATGCACGCTGCCTCTATAGGGTTTTGTCTGTTGCAGCCCTCTCTTCTGTTCTCATCGGCTGGCTCTGGGTGCGATCTCCCATCATCCCGTGTCTTTGTGATTTGAGAGCTCCTGTGCTTTGTCCTTCCGTGGTTCCACTGCTCCCCCTCTCCAGGCATCTGCCACCAAAGTTACATTTCTAAAAGGGGGTTCCAAGGGTGTAAAAACATTCCATGTGTAATATAAAAATTTTTAACTTCTGAAATGTATCATATATATCCAGAAAAGTGACTAACCATTATTTGTGCAAATTGAAGAAGAATTAAACAAACATCAGTGTATCTAGCTTTCAGATTAAGAAATACGATATTACCTGTACCTCACAACCCTTCTTCTCTTGCAGACCTTTCCTTTATCAAAGAGGTAGCCATCCTGCTGTTTGTGATAATCATACTCTTGCACATGTGTTTCTATAAACATGATGCTGCTTAAATTTGAAAACCTGAAAGGAAGGCATGAGCCTTGCCGTGTGGGAGATGAGCCACATTACTGCGGATGGTTGAAGTTCTCTAGAAAAAGATAAGCTCCACAGAGTACTTGACATGGTCAGGCTCCCCTGCAGTGTCCCTGCAAGAAGAGAAAATGGTGGGTGAGGTCATGAATGAAAGCTCGGAGCTGAGGTCATCACAGGACATCTGCCAGGATTGTGCCGTGGGCTGGACATCAGACAGCCAGCAGGACTATGGCTTAGGGAATAGGAGGAATTTTCTTCTCCCGACCTCACTGTGGCTTAGTTTCAGCTTTCAGCCAAGGTCATAGCAGAACCTTTCTGTAGCTTGAAATGGTTCTTTTCAGCTGACAGTCGCAGCAGAGCATGAAGGAAAAAATCAGGAATTTCTCTTAGCATCTGGTGAAGACAAGCAAGTAGAGCCAAGAATCTGCCAGGCTCACCATGAAGTCTCATGTTAACACTCATGGAAGGTTGATGGTACCATAGCATTGGTCATCTTCATCTCGACAACCTAACCATATGTCCATCTGCAGTCATGGCGCCTCAGTCGGGCCTGGTTCCCTCATGTCTGGTGCTCAGCTGTCATCTTGGGGTCTCATCTTCCTGTGTTTCTGGGATTCCCTTCACTTGCTCTTGGGTTGGATTTGCTCTGTCTCCTGTCTCCCATTTCTGTTTCGGAGTAGTCGAGCCAGCATGGCTTCACTTGCTGCTGCCAGCAAGGGTCTGTTCCTTCCCTGGCAGCTAAATCACCCAGAAGCTACAGCCTATTTCTAGACTCTTAGTTAGTGGGGTAGGAACTATATTAGGCTTCTCACTGACTCTAAAAATTGGGTAGGACTGAAGCCAAAAGTTCCATGCTCATTGCTGGCAACTAAAATGAATCTGCAACAGGCAGAGACTGATACTAGCAACCAGTGGGATAAACTAGAAAAATAGAAGTATAAGAAGATTAATGTTTCTATGTTCAGAATTATGGAGTTAGGAAGAGAAGCTGTTTAGAGGTTAAGATAAATTCGACTTGACACGTATTGACTTTGAGAAGCCAGTGGGATAACCGATGAAGACGTTTAGCCTAGGTACAGCATACACCCGTGTTTTGGGTGTGTAAATATAATTCTACTACTAAAGATTTGGGGACTTCTTTTTTTTTCAGTGTTCTCTTCACTATTCAGATCTTCATGAACGATAGGAGAAGGGGCGGCAAAAATTTTTGGATAGGGGCGCCTGGGTGGCTCAGTGGGTTGAGGCCTCTGCCTTCAGCTCAGGTCATGATCTCAGGGTCCTGGGATCAAGCCCCGCATTGGGCTCTCTGCTGGGTGGGGAGCCTGCTTCCTCTTTTCTCTCTGCCTGCCTCTCTGCCTACTTGTGATCTCTGTCTGTCAAATAAATGAGTAAAATCTTTTAAAAAAATTTTTTGGCTATACAATTATAATAAGGTGAATCTTGTATTTGTTAACGGATTGTTTTCAGTTGGGAAAACTTCCTAGTATGCTATGAAATTCTGATGATCGCTTGTACCTCTGTGCATCTCTGTCTGCAGTGCTAATGTCTCAGATCTTGACCCTGAGGAACCAGTCAAAGTTGAGGAAACCGCAGCCACAAAGAAGCCCCCAAAAGAACAAAGAAGTATAAAAGAAATGCCGTTTATAACTTCTGATGAATTTAATGGCATTCCAGCGTAAGTATTTAAGATAGAATTTTAACGTTCAACTCTTTAGGTCAACATACATGATTGTTTACATCCTAAAGCCTGATTATATTCACAGTGTGCTGTGTTCAAATATTGATCTTTTCTCAGCTAGTCTTACCTCAGACAATGAAAATGCAGGAAACCTTTAGTTGAAGATGGTTAAAATCATGGTTTTTATTTGGTCTAGAGCTCTTCAGAGCAAGATCTAGAGATGGGTCAGGGTATTGCTGAGTCCTCTCCAGGACCATTTCGTGGTCCAGATTTATCCAGTTACATTTTAAAAGTAGCTGTTTTGGGGTGCCTGGGTGGCTCAGTTGGCTAAGTGTCCATATCTTGTTTTCGGCTCAGGTCATGATTTCAGGGTTGTGAGATCAAGCCCTGCGTTGGGCTCCTCACTCAGCTTCAAGTCCGCTTGTCCCTCTCCCTCTTCCCACTTGTGCTCTCTTGGGCTCCCTCTCTCAAATAAATAAATGAAATCTTAAAAAAGAAAAAAGTAGCTTCAGTTTTGGTGAATTTTAAGGAACGTGTGCTGTATAGGTTTGAGAATTAGAATGGCAAATGTTGTGTGTGTTTGGTTTCCATTTGCTCTTCAACTTATGCCACACATATGTTTGAGTGTGTGTTCTGTTCCGGGCTGTGGGTCACTGAGAACAGTGCAGGGGTGAGTAAGACAAGATTCCTTCCCTGGAAGGAGGTCTGCTTTGCTCTTTACGGAAGACAGTAATGGAGAGCCCATGATGGAAACTCCTGTTTGTTTGTTTAAAGATTTATTTATTTATTTTAGAGGGGTGGGGGGAGAGAGAAAGATCCAGACCCCCCACTGAGCACAGAGCCCCATGCAGGGCTCCACGTGGGGCTTCATCTCATGACCCTGAGATCATGACTTGAGCTGAAATCAAGAATCAGACTCTTCACCGACTGAGCCACCCAAGTGCCCCTGGAAACTCGTGTTTTTAAACTCTCATCGATCCAGGGCTTTGCTTAACTTCTTGGCTTTATATTGTTGCATATTGTATTATGTTTTCATTTTACAAATAACAGCTTTTTAGAAAATGGTGTCGTTCTGCCACCCAGATAAGATGGAGTATTTCCTTTCAGATTTTAATTTCACATGTATAATAGGTTGTTTCTGATTGTCATTACAACAATGTAGTTATACTGCTATTAGAGCTTACTTGCTTTTTTTATTATGAGCATTTTGCCATTGTTAACTATTATTGTAAACTTGGATTTATTAGTTGTGTTAGATTTCCTTAAAATGAGACTGACCTTTCTCTTTAATCTTTTTTTTTTTGTCAGTCATTTATTTTATGATAGCTTTATTTTCATGAAAATTTTGTTTGATGCTATTCAATTTTTTAAACTGTAATTTTTGTTGCTCATTGGCTGACCTAAAGAAGGAAGCAAATGTCTGTGAGGAACAGTGGAGTAGATGGGCTTTTATAAAATGCTTCTGTGAAGAGATGAAGGAAATTAGGATAGTCTTGGTAGAGTATTCATTTATTCATTTTTAAGCTGAGGGGTTATTTACTGACTGAGAGAACTTAGATGATTAGGATAAGGAAAAATGTATTCCAAGCATTGGGCTTTTCTTTATTTTATCTTTAAAAAATTAATACTGAGGGTAGAGTTAAGATAGAGAACATTGACAGAGGTGGGGGTGGGCACTGAGGAAATTAAGATAATAGTTCAGAGGACTTAAAGGAATTGCTTTGTGGGGAGCTATAGGATCAACAGTTTGTAAGAATTATAGTTACAAACAACAGAAGCAAAAATGAATTTAGAAAAGAAGAGAATAGGGGCTCATGGGCTCATGAATATTTTTTAAATATTCAGTTGTTTAAGGCTCTGCCTTTGGCTCAGGTCATGTTGTTGGGGTCCTGGGATCGAGTTCCGCATCAGGCTCCCTGTGCAGGGGGAGTCTGCTTCTTCCTCTCCCTCTGCCTGCCACTCGCCCTGCTTGTAGGTGCGCGCTCAGCTCTCTCTCCCTCTCTCAAATAAATAAGATTCTTAAATAAAAGAAAAGAAGAGAGTAGTGAAAATGAATGTTTTTTGGCTAATATATTATTATTAATATATTATTTATATTATATTATTTATATTTTATCATTTACATATTAATATGTTATATTGTTTATATTATATTAGTATATGATTATTATATATAGTTATAATATATGTTATTTCATATTATAGAAGTTTTGATTAGGAGGAGAGGTGAAGGGCAGCGTTTCACATACTGAATCCACAGTTTATTGAAGGGAAAAATTGAGGCAAGTGATTGGGTTTTGTTTTTGGCATGTGCAGAGAAATCGAGTCTCCTGTTTCAGCCTTATTCTAAGACTGTATGGTGACTGGGAGGATGGCAAGAGGGAGATGGGTTTGGAAGAGTGGATTTAGCTGCACACTGGCTCCCCTCTCCCTGCAACTCGCCCCCAGACCCTGTCCTCTGCCAGCTGCACTATTGGCTCTCTGTCCTGATGGTCGTCACCATCTTTGTTGTGGTCTTTGTTGTCCATCTTCCCTTCCCCTCCTCCCCTTTCTTTCTCAGAACAGATAAGTTAGCAGAAAACCAGAGTGGTATAGTTATGTAAGCTACTTAATATATATTTATATATATATATATTATTTTTTAAAAATATTTAATTAATTTATTTATTTGACAGATCACAGGCAGGCAGAGAGAGGTGGGGAAGCAAGCTCTCTGCTGAGCCCGATGCGGGGCTCGATCCCAGGACCCTGGGATCATGACCTGAGCTGAAAGCAGAGGCTTTAATCCACTGAGCCAACCAGGCACCCTTATTTATATATATTTTTATTTTTATTTTATTTATTTATTTTTTTTTTTAAAGATTTTATTTATTTATTTGACAGAGAGAGATTACAAGTAGTCAGAGAGGCAGGCAGAGAGAGAGAGGAGGAAGCAGGCTCCCCGCCGAGCAGAGAGCCCGATGCGGGACTCAATTCCAGGACCCTGAGATCATGACCCGAGCCGAAGGCAGCGGCTTAACCCACTGAGCCACCCAGGCGCCCCTATATATATATTTAAAGATTTTATTTATTTATTTGATAGAAAGAGAGGGAACACAAGCAAGGGCAGAGGGAGAGGGAGAGGGAGAAGCAGGCTTCCCGCTGACCAGGGAGCCCGATGCGGGGTTCGATCCCAGGACGCTGGGATCGTGACCCTAGCCAAAGGCAGACACTTAACAACTGAACTACCCAGGTGTCCCTTTACTTAATATTTAAGTTTTTCTTTTCCTTGCTCACAAACATTTAAAGATATTTAAATAAACTTCTCTCTTGCAGTTAACTAGCAAGAGACCCTGTTTTAAATTGTAGTATTTGAGACCCTTTTTTAAATTGTAGTATTAAGTCTGAGTATTAAGGCAGTAAGTATTAAGGCAAAGAATGGAGATGAATACATCCAGATATAAATAGGAAGTTAAGCGACCGATACTCTGTTTCTATTTAATTTTTCAGCTATTGAGATGTGTTTATTTGGAAGTTGATATACATTTTTTTAAAATATTTATTTATTTATTTTGGTGGGGGTTGGGGCAAGGGGAAAGGGAGAGAAAAAAATCTCCAGCAGACTCCATGCTAAACGTGGATCTGGACACTGGGCCCCATCTCACGACCCTGAGATAATGACCTGAGCTGAAACCAAGAGTTGGACGTTCAACCAAGTGAGCCACCCAAGTGCCTATACATATGTATGTATTTTTATGAAGAGTTCTAATATCTTTGCTTCTGTATAAAGTCATCATACATAAACACTTTTCAAAGAAAAAATAATTTTGTATAATGATTCTTTAAAAATTAATCACATACTTATTTGCAGGTACATGAAATCTCGCTTAACCTATTGTCAAATTAATGATGTTATTAAAGAAATCAACAAGGCGGTGGTTAGTAAATACAAGATCCTACATCAACCAAAAAAGTCCATGAGTTCCGTGGCCAGAAATCTCTACCACAGATTTATTGACGAAGAAACGAAAGATACCAAAGGTAAAAATGATAGCTTATATATGTGTGCATGTTTGGAGTGCAACTAAATCGTGAGAAACGAGGTGAATTCTAGAAAATTCTGAATCTAGAGAGGTAGTTCTCAACCAGGAGTGGTTTTCCCAGTAGGGCACGTTTTCTCCATGGCTGGAGATAATTCGGGTTGTTACAGCTAGGGCTGAGCTGCCACTGGTGTCCAGAGACTAAAAGCACAGTTGAGTACAGTGCACAAGACCGCTGCCACGGAAAGAAATACCTAGCTCCAGGTGTCTCTACTTTCGAGGCGGAGAAACACTGCTTTAGAGTCTATTATAAAGCTCTACCCAGTGTTTTCAGAATTGGAGTAGTAATGAAAACACTTACCACGTACCAGATAGTGTATTGAGAGCTCTAGTCCTCACATCTTACGAGCTATGTTACCCCCATTTTGCAGATGAGGCAGAGAGAGCGTCCCGTTCTTGTCCGAGGTCAGCCAATTAAGGGATGGAGTTGCCAGTGATTTCATTCTCTTAACCACTATCCCGTATTTCTTCTTGAAAAGTCAGTTCAGAAGATATCAGCAGACAGCTAGTAATACAATAAGCAGGGCTACACTTCGCTAAACATCATGCAACTTCAGTTGAGAGAATACTGATAATTTCACCGAGGATATCTGTTCTCAACTTTGGCTGCCTAATGATAGTAAACATGATCCATGTTATTCATGGTCACAATGTAATCCCTTTAAATCTCATCCTGAAAGTTGTCCTTATGAAAAGTAGTACTAATATCTTTATTTTCAGGTCACTATTTCATAGTGGAAGCTGACATAAAGGAGTTCACAGCTTTGAAAGCTGACAAGCGGTTTCACGTGATACTGAATATCTTACGACACTGCCGGAGGCTCTCAGAGGTCCGCGGGGGAGGCCTTACCCGATACGTCATAACTTGAAGCCCGTGTGCTCTTTTGAACTGGCCAGATATGGGGTGTAGGCCACTCCCGTGGTTTCCTTATATGTGATTTCTTTATAAATGATTTCTTTGGCTTTTTCATTTTCTTTTCTAGCTTCCTATAAAAACAATTTTTTAGGAGGTAAAGCACATATATTTTAGAATTCATTTTCTTTCAGAACGTATTTAACCCCCTACCAGATGAACCTCTGTGCTAGGTATATAATGGAACTAAAAAATATTCATGGTTAATTTTTGTGTTTAGTGACAGTGCTGTAGACCTCAATAAGATAGATGCACATGTGATAATGGAAGAAAAAGTTCAAGAAGATAAGGTCAAAGATACCCTATCTTTTTTTTTTTTTAAGTAGGCTCCACACCCAGCATGGAACTCAGCACAAGGCTTGAACTCACGACTCTGAGATTAAGATGTGAGCTGAGACCAAGAGTCAGACACTTAACTAAGCCACTCCAGTGCTTCAGTGATACCCAGGCTCTTTAGAATTAAAGGTTGTTAATGTCAAAATTCTATCAATGGCATTTCAGTCTACAGGCAGAAGTTGGATTTATAGGCAGCCCCCCTCCCTGGGATGATTCTGCTTTCCCATGTGTTGTTAGGGAACAGCTTACCTGAAATGCATTTGGTATGGACCAATCCATAAACATCAACTATAATGAAATTGTAATAAAAATATACTGAGATGAAAAAAATGATAAAATAACACATAAGCGGTTTGATAGTTGTCGTGGAAAATGGGTGGTTGGATTGCAAGAATTGTGGATGTTTCTCTTGTGCACTTATGGAGACTGGCTATGTGTGTTTTAGTCAGAGTTCTCCAGAGATACAGAACCAATAGGAGGTAGATATATGGAGAGAGAGAGATGATGACAAATCGGTTGAGAAGTCCCTCGATCTGCCGTCTGCCAGCTGGAGACCAAGGAAAGCCGGGCCTGAGAAGCAGAGAGCATGAGATGTGGCTCCAGCAGTGAGGCGGAAAAAAGAAGTGAATGCCTCTTTCTTCCGCCTTTTCTTGTATTCGGGTCATGCGCAGATGGGATGATGCCCACACACACTGGGGAGGGCGGTCTACCGAGTCTACAGATTCAAATGCTCATCCCTTCTGGAAACGCCCTCGCAGAGGCGTCCAGAAACAAGGTTTAGTGTGGGCACCCTGTGGCCAGTGCAGGTGACACATAAAGTGAACTCTCACAGTCTCTGTGCCGTCTGCTGGGTAGATGGATCCTTGTAGCCCAGTGAAAACTCATCGAGGCCTGGTGGCCTGGTGAATACAATACACTCCCTGTGAGGACCACAGAGTATATTAGAGGCACTACTTACTGTCATCCTTCCTCCCTAATTTAAATGCAGATGTGTTTAATCTTTCATGTCTTGCTTTAAATAAAAATAATGGCATTATTCTTTAAGTCTTACTTGATTTCTCTCTATATATTGTCATTTTCTATAAAAGACCATTTTATCTGCTTGAAATATTCTTGAAACTCATAGTGAACAACTGTCCATAAATGTGTCTAATTCTTGTAGAATGGATACTGAGGAAAGCAATTAGTCTCTATTTTAATCATTAGCACATAATCAGTTTGTTACATTAATTTGGGCATACATTGATGGACTTGTATTCATCAAAGAATAATAAAGACATTAATTTTCAAACAAGAACTAATCTCTTGGGACGCCTGGGTGGCTCAGTCATTGGACGTCTGCCTTCGGCTCAGGTCATGATCCCAGGGTTCTGGGATCAAGTCCCGAATCAGGCTCCCTGCTCAGCGGGGAGTCTGCTTCTCCCTCTCCAACTCCCTGTGCTTGTGTTCCTGCTCTCGCTGTCTCTGTCAAATAAATAAAATCTTGAGGGAAAAAAAAGAATTAATCTCTGTTACATGAACTTTATTTTCAAGTCAATAACAGGGTTGTTCCACTTCCTCATTTTTGTAAATGACACCTTTAAAGATCTATGTTTGGATGCATCTCGCGGTCCTGGGGCTCTGCCCTCAGGTGTACCCCTCACCCTTCGCTCTCCAGCTTCTCTACAGTAGCTGGCAGCCTTAAGCCCCCTTTCTCGGCAGTCCATGGTGCCCACGGCATGGCTCTCCATAACTTTGGGAGAACTGCCCCTTACGCTGCAGCTCTCTGCTGCAGGTTCTGAAGCCTGGCAGGGATGGATTCCTGCTGGCTGTCACCTGCGGGGTGCCACTAAGCCTGAAGCCTGGCTTCACACCTTGTCCTACCAGCCTGTGGGTCCTGGGAGGAAGACGGCTGGGTTCTGACACCCAGAGCCTTGCTCAGGCTTCTAGACTTGAGATACTAATTTTTTTACGTAAAGTCTTTCATCTGTTCTTTGAAGGTTCAATAACAGAAAAAAAAATGGGGGGGGGGTCATGTTCTAGCTTTAAAAAGGCTTAAGAGTCTAACCAAATATAAACCATGAAACTTGAGGCACCTGGATGGCTCAGTTCTTCAAGTAACCGGCTTGATTTCGGCTCAGGTCATGTCTCAGGGTCATGGGATCAGGCCCTGCTTTGGGCTCCCTGCTCAGTGGGGAGTCTGCTTCAGATTCTCTCTCTTCTTTTACCCCTCCCCCTACTAGTGCATGCTCTCTCCAATAAAACATTTTTAAAAACGATTTTTTATTTAAGAGAGAGCGAGAACACAAGGTTGGGGGGAGAAGCAGGCAGAGGGAGAGGGAGAAGTGAACTCATTGTAGTTTTGATTTGCATTTCCCTGATGACTAGTGATGAGCATTTTTTCATGTGTCTGGAGACATGAGTTTCTTGAATGATGCTGGATGTAAATATTGTTATGTTTGCACACAAAGCGATGTATTTGGCATCTTAAATGTGGAGAAATGATGTATGTGTGTAAGCATGGTATCTGAAAAATGTGTTACTTTTAATTAACCCTGTTTTCAGGTATTGGGCAGGGAACACCCTCTACAGGTGATCAATGGGGATAGACTTTCATTTCTTTCTTTCTTTTTTTTTTAAAGATTTTCTAATTTATTCATTGAGGCAAAGAAAGAGCGAGCATGAGCGGGGGAAAGAGGCAGAGGGAGAAGGAAACTTCTTGCTGAGCCAGGAGCCCGACTGAGGGCTCGATCCCAGGACCCTGGGATCATGACTGGAGCTGAAGGCAGACACGTAACTAAACCCCCTAGGCGCCCCCAGATTCTCATTTCTAAAGCAGGTTAAACTTAATTATTATGAGCCCACTCTCTGCCTTTTCTTTTTAACAACTGTAGTGCAATTTCAGACTAATACTTTAAGTCTAGGGTCAATGCAGCAACTCAAAAAGTGCAAGTAATTAAAATTTTCTTCTTTCTGATGGGTCAACATGAGAAATGCCAGCAATTTCTAATTATAAACATTTTCTTTCTAGAATGATTATGGGCTGTGCATCAGCTGCATGTGAAAACTTACAACTCCAATCCTTATTTTGACTCAGAAATCCAATTATTTATTGGGAATAATTTCTTTGACTCTAAAAGAACAATCCAGCAACACGGTGCATCAAAAACCAGAGCATCAGAAATCTGGGTTCTAGTTCTCCCTCTGCCATTTACTCCCTTTTGGTTCTACCTTCAAAAGTTTGACCCCTTCTCCCAAGCTCCATATCAACTACCCTGGTCCCAAAGAGCATCCTCTCTACCCTGGATTAATTCAGTTTCCTAACTGGTCTCTGTGTTTGCTGTTGCCTCCCTACTGTCTATTCTCCAATGAACCAAAGTTAAAGGAGGTCACTCTCCCACTCAAAAACCTTCAGTAGCTCCGCATTTCTTAGACAGTAAGAGCCCAGTCCTTATAAAGGCCTGGAAAGCTCTTCATGCCTCCCTCCTCCTGCTGCTCTATTTCCCACCTCGGCTGGGGCAGCTCCTACCTCCATGCTGTTTCTGGAACAGGCCAAGTAGGCGTCTCCCTCAGGCCTCTGCATGGACTGTTGCCCCTGCCCAGAAAGCTCCTCATCCTTCACCCCTACGAACCCCCTCCTTCCTCCCTTAATCTGCTCTGATGTCATTTGATTATTGAGGCCTTTTCAGACCTCGATGTATCTAAAATTAGAGCTCCAAATAAAATAAAATAAAATAAAATAAAAATAAAATAAAATTAGAGCTCCCTCTGCAACACCTCCCCTTCCCTGCTTTATTCTCCTTCATAGCACGTATGTGTATCTGACGGTCTATGTATGTTAGCAATTTATTTGTCTTTCCCTACTCCTGAGGCCAGGAGTTTTTGTCCCCTTTTATTTCCTGCTGAGCCCCCAGGCAATGTAGCAGGCCTCAACAGTAGAGGGCGCTAAAGCAATACTTCTGAATGCTCATTCAGGACACCAGTCTGTGGCCTGGGCAAGGGATTTCACCTTCTCCGGCCTCCATTTCTTCCTGAATATAGCAACATAGTTGAAAAAAATTTCTCTCATTTCGAGTTTTAATAGTCTATGATTCTAATATCCTCAGTTACCTCTGGGAAATACTCAGTTGAAACTGAGGGCGATTCTGAGTGGATGATAAAAAAATTATAAAAAAAAATTTGCTGATAATTACATGGAAATCTCATCTTTTAAGGCAAGAATTTGTGGAACTATTAAGCATCAAGAAATAATGAAGCTATAAGTTATTAGTTGAGTAACAAAAAGGTTTTTTAAAAAATATTTTATTTACTTATTTAAGAGAGAGAGAGCATGAGAGAGAGCGAGAGCCCAAGTAGGGGGGAGGGGTAGAGAGAGAAGCAGATTCCCCATCAAACAGGGAGCCCGATATGGGTCTCCATCCCAGGACCCTGGGATTATGAGCTGAGCTGAAGGCAGGCTCCTAACCCACTGAGCCACCTGGGTTCCCAAAAGAAGTTTTCACTGACTAAAAACCTTATACATTTTTTTAAACCCAAATCTTGTTTCTAATTTATTTTGCTTGTTAGATAATAATTGTAAGATTTCAGAATTTATAAATGTTATACTAATTGTAACTGAAATTATGGTGGAGCGTTGAATAGAACTATGTGTAATTATATAGCCTGCAGTTTTATTTTATAATATTAAATATTTCTTCTATGAAACAGCCTGGCTCCTAATAAACCATTGCCATTGTTCCAAAATACATCTATTAATACAAGTGCCAAAAAGAAAATGTTAGCGTTACTAAATATATTAAGGAGTCTCCCTAGAAAAGTTTCAAACAGTGTTACTCAAACTGGATCCAAGACTATATATATGATTGGAAAGTAGAAATAATTTAATATAATGTCAGTTGAACCCTTTTAAAGTTAGACTGACTCAAACTAAGTCCCTAAGGCCAAAGAAAATAGATTCTTACCTAGAAACAATCAGAGGGTTACTGGAGGGGAGGCAGGTGGAGGGATGGGTGAGATAGGAATGGGGATCAAGGGGCGCCTGGGTGGCTCAGTTGGTTAAATGTCTGCCTCTGGTTCAGGTCATGATCTTGGGGTCCTGAGATCAAACTCCACATTGGGCTCCCTCCTTAGTGGGGAGTCTGCCTCTGCCTCTCCCCTCCACTTGTGCTCTCTCTCTCTCAAATAAATAAATAAAATTTTGAAAACAAAAAAGGAATGGGAATGGGGATTAATATTTCACTTGTGATGAGCCCTGGGTGATGTACAGAAGTGTTGAATCACTATATTGTACGCCTCAAATTATTACTCCGCTGTGTGTTAACTACAATGGAATTTAAAATTTTATTTTTTTATTTTTATTTTTATTTTTTTAAAGATTTTATTTATTTATTTGACAGACAGAGATCACAAGTAGGCAGAGAGGCAGGCAGAGAGAGAGAGAGAGAAGGAAGCAGGCTCTCCGTGGAGCAGAGAGCCCGATGCGGGGCTCGATCCCAGGACCCTGGGATCATGACCTGAGCCCCTCACTGAGCCACCCAGGTGCCCCTGGAATTTAAAAATGTAAACAAAAAGTAAGTCTTGAAGGAACACACACAAAAAGTATTTATGAGAAATTATGGTATAATTAGAAATTTGTGTCACATTCTTTATTATAAACACGCTTTTCCCTGGTGTTTTGAAAAGCCATAAATTAGGTGGCTAGGAGGTAACATCAGTTTTAAAAGAGATTAAATTTACAAACAGTTTAATGCACAGACGTTAAGAATATAGATCAATGGGTATTGACTAGTGCACATACCTAGTGTAACGCACACCCCTATCATTTTTTCCTTAAACTTTTCTTTTGAGATAATTATAGGTTGACACAGCTATAAGGAGCAACAGAACTTTTCCCTTCACTCACCCTCAATGGTAACATCTTGCACAGCTAGAGCACAAGATCACAACCAGGATATTGACTTTGATACAGTCAAGATACAAACATTTCTACCACTACAAAGATCCCTCATACTGTCCTTTGGGACCACACCTGCTTCCCTCCTAGCAGCCCCCCCTCCTTTGCCCTGACACCCACTCATCCATTGGACATTTCTATAATGCTGTCATCTCGAGAATGTTACAGGATAAAACCCTTTGAGCATGGCTCCCCCCACCCACACCGCCCACTTAGTATAATTCTCTGGAAATTCACCCAAGTGGTTGCACCTGTCAACAGTTTGCTCCTTTTTATTATTGCGAAGTTTTCCACAGAATGGAGGGTGAGGATACACCATCCTTACTGTAATCATCCCACCTGCTTATCTGCATAGATCTCCAGGGGAGGCTATCATGAATCAAGCTGCTAGACACATGAAAGAACGCTTTCTTGCGTGAACATAAAT
Organism: Mustela putorius furo; assembly: GCF_011764305.1. Taxonomy (NCBI): domain Eukaryota; kingdom Metazoa; phylum Chordata; class Mammalia; order Carnivora; family Mustelidae; genus Mustela; species Mustela putorius. The sequence goes on from NW_025422010.1 coordinate 43,079,219, forward strand.
CTTCATTTATTGGGGAGTGCCAGTCCCAGGAGGGCAATTGTTGGATCCCATGGCAGTTGCATATTTACTTGTTTTTTTCCCAGCCTGTCAGATTGCAGCCCGGAGTAGCTGCACCATTTCCCATTTTCCTCTGAACACTGCTTTCACGGGCATGCCGCAAATTTTGATAAGTTCTATTTTCCTTTTTCTCACTTCAAAATATTTCAAAATTTCTCTTGAGACTCCATTTTTTTTGCCCCCCTCCCCCCCCGTTTAGGAGTGTGGCTGTTTAATTCCAGATATCTGGGGATTTTCTAGCTCCCTTTCTGTTATTGATCTTGAATTTATTTCCATGTTGGCTTGAGAGTATACTTGGTGTGACTTCTATTTTATATTTGCGAAGGTGTGATTTATGGCCTCGGTTGTGGTCTGTCTTGGTGAATATTCCTTGGGAGTTGGAGAAGAATGTGTAATATGCCACCATTGGGTGAAGTACTCTGTGTGAATTAAATCCTGTTGATCGTTGGTGCTGTTTCGTTCAACTATGTCCTTACTGCTTTTCCACCTGCTGCATAGACCAGGTACTGATAGGGGCTCAGGTATCCAGATACCACCCTAGACCTTGTCTATTTCTCATCTCTGCCTCCTGAATTTTGATACTCTGTTAGGTACATACACATTAAAGATTGTTTATGTCTTCTTGGAGAATTGACTTCTTTATCATGAATGCCTCTCTGTTTCCCTGATTATTTTCCTTCTGAAGTTGACTTTGTCTGAAATTACTATAGCTACTCCAGATCTGTCCCGCTTGTGTTAGCAAGGTGGATCTTAATCCCTGTACCTTTTATCTGTGTTTTATAAACAAGTTATAGTTGGATTTTTTTTTAAATCCTGTCAACGCTGCCTTTTAACTGGCATGTTTAGGCAGTTCACATTTAAGGTGGTTACTGAGGTATTTGGATTAACATCTGTGCTATTTGTACCATTTTCTATTGGCTGATTTTGTTCTTCACTTCTTAGTGTTCAAGCCTTTCTTTGGCTTTAACTGAGTGTTTTATATAATTCTATTTTCTCTCTTAGCATATAAATTATACTTCCTTTAAAAATAATTTTAGTGGGGGCTCCTGGGTGGCTCAGTGGTTTAAGCCTCTGCCTTCAGCTCGGATCATGATCTCAGGGTCCTGGGATCGAGCCCCACATTGGGCTCTCTGCTCAGCGGGGAGCCTGCTTCCTCCTCTCTCTCTGCCTGCCTCTCTGTCTACTTGTGATCTCTCTCCGTCTATCAAATAAATAAAAAAAATAATAATAATTTTAGTGGTTGCACTAGAATTTGTAATATATGTTTACAATGAATGGAAGGTCACTTTCAAATAACACAATAGCTGTTCACAGATAGTGCAGGTGCCTCATGAGAGAATATTCCCAATCTTCCCCGCCTGTCTCTTGTAACACTGCTGTCATTCATTTCATTCTTTGTGCATAAGCGATGATCACCCAATCCATAGTTGTTACTATGATTTTGAGATGACAGCCTGAGCTTGCAGGTGTCCAGAATGTAAGTGTGTGTGTGTCTGTGTGCCCGTGTATCTGTGTGCCTGTGTGCCTGTGTGTCTGTGTGTGTGGTCTGGGGAGGACAGTCTTGTGGGACTGAGCCCTTAACCTAGGGTATCTGATGCCCTCTCTGGGCAGATGGGGCCAGAATTTAGTTAAATTGCAGGACACCCGGCTGGTGTCATAGAGAGTGGCTTGCCGTGGGGAAAACCCTTCACACACCTGGCAAGTGGGAGTGAGAGCGGGGAAGCACTCTCGGTAAAGGGGAAGGAGACACACAGGGGAGAGAAACACCCAGTAGGGAAGAAACGGGTTTTTCCGTACTTAGAAAGAAAAATCTGTGCCTGTTGCTACTCCACGCTCCTTCCTTTCTTTTCCTTCTGGTATTCCCACTCTGTGTGCGTTTCCCTCTCATCAGTCTTGGGACGCAGGCTACTTACCTCTCAGGCCCTTCTGCTGTTCCAAGGGAACGACAACAATGTTTGATGAACCCCGATCCTGACTTAGCAGGATTCGATGTCTACACGTCATCTCCCCTTCTGTGGGCACCACTAATGGCTTTCCTCAGCTGGGTCCTCCTCCCAGCTGTTGCTCTCCAGGGGGCTCCTTGGAGACCTCTCCACCCTGCCCGGGGCGCAGCCAGCATGGGAGTGGAATGCCAAGTCCCTGCGAGGGTTTCTCCCTCTGTGCTTCCTTCATTTCCAGGATCTCACCCGCTCCTCTCCTGCACTCCCGCATCCCTTTGTCTGATGCCTCAGACCAGAAAGACCGCCGCTCCCTACCTGGATTTTAGTTTACCTGCACAGAGCTAGGGAATGCCCTACAGAAACACCTGTCTGAATGCACAGCTTGCCCAGTGCAATTCCCTTTTGTTTGAGGGACATGTTCTCTCCAGTCCTGCCTGCTTTGGGCCGTTTTCCAGACTTTTCAAATAATTGGTTTTTTAAAAGATTTTGAATAGAGTTGCCAATTGCCATCTGTGGAAGAGCTGGTCCATTTTCTTGCTCCTCCCATTATTGGAACCAGAACCTAGGAACAGAATCTAGGATGCCCTCTCTGGATCTTTTTAATGAAAACAGCAAGATAGCCATTTTTTTTTTAAGATTTTATTTATTTATTTGACAGAAAGAGGAACACTAGCATGGGGAGTGGGAGAGGGAGAAGCAGGCTCTCCATGGAGCAGGGACCCTGATGTGGGGCTCGATCCCAGAACCCTGATATCATGACCTGAGCTGAAGGCGGACACTTAACAGCTGAGCCACCCAGGCACTCCACAAGATAGACTTTTATTTTTTCTTTTAAAGTAATCTCTACACCCAAAGTGGAGCTCAAACTCCCAACCCCGACTGAGCCAGCCAGACGCCCCAAGGTAGCATTTTAGAACATAGAGAGCACCCCTTATCTCGCTGATCTCTAGTCATCAAAATTGTCACGTGCCTGCTGTATGTTCTGCAGGGTCCACTGATGTCTTCCCGCTGAGCAGAGGGTAACGAGAACTACAGTTTTCTTTCTAATACATCTGGATTTTGGGTTTAGGATTTCCTTGAAGCAGGATACCTATAAACCTAGACTTAAACTGCTTCTGGAGCCTGGGAGACTATTTAGAGAATTGGGCTTCTGTTTATACTTTTATTATCGAAGCTAATAATTGAGGAAAGTCCCTCTGCCAGATCTCTCCTCTTCTCTAGTCCTTTATGTTATCAGAAGCAGCTGTTGGTGTTAATAAGCTAGAAATAATGACTCACTTCTGGGAATCCTTTCCAAGTTAGAGACCATGAGAAATCACACAATCATTGGCTTCCCTAAACTGAAACACCCAAGCCTCTGCTGTTCTGTGTGGGCAGGCCACGGAGGTGGGTGGTTCTCTCCTATTCTGAGGTTTTCCTTGGAGGTGGGCTTGGACTCGGAGCTACGTATTCCCAAACACCGCTGGCATTTGTGAGTTTGGGCTGACTTCTGTCTTGGGGGAGGAGTGAGAAGGGCATTTGGTCTTCATGCCTGCTTGAGGGGCTCTGAGTCAGAAGAAACTCCGTGCCACGCTAACTACCATATTTCCTGGTTCTGGAGCCCGGGGCACCCTTTTGAGATTAGGGAACGGTAGTGTTCTATTCCCGCAGGCTGGGAATTCACGTGCTAGGTGTGATATTTTTCTGCTGGTGTAGGCCACTGGGGCAGAGACACGATGACCAGAACAATCTTCTTGTTTTTGAAGTATTTTTTGGCAACATTAAGAGACTGGGCCCCAAGAACGTTGACGAGGTATAACGGTTAATTTTAAAAAGGGTTAAATCTCGTGTTATGTTGTTAGGACTGCCTCTAGGTGGCTACAGTTTTAGACTGTGAAATGTTTATCCTCTGCTGGAAGGGCTCATGTGGATCATTTATAAGGATGGAAAGAAACTGGCCCAGTTTTTTAGCGACTAATTTCTTTTCCTAATCTGATTGGACCTCCTCATTTGGCTGTCCGGGAATCATCTTTTTTTTCTCTCTCCTTTGGCACATCCTGTATCTATTCCTAAATCCAACCCTATTTTCAGCCTCTCCCGACTTCATGTGATCTGAACCCCTAGTGTCTCAAGACGTGCTTCCTCGTGGCCCTTTCAGCCGTTATGCTTGCGGGGAGGATGGAGGTAGAAACTGCACCACAGTGGTCCCCCATCTGTTTTCCACTCTGATAAACAAGATGGATCTGCTTATCCACTTGACAAATATTTATTGAGCATCTACTTTGACTCAGATACATTAGGGGCTGGGGATTGGTGATATAAAAAAGTTTTCAGTTCTTGCTTTCATGAAGCTTATATAAAAATAGCAGTATGACAAATACTTTGACCACGTGTACTGGATACCGTAGGGACACTCAGAAGCACTGGACATAAATGTACAGGGATCAAGGAAGGCATCTGGGAGGAAGTGATATGCAGCCCAAGGCCTGAGGGTGATCTGGAGAAGAGGGAATTCAAACAGAAGTGACGGTCTCTAATATCCCCATTTAAAACATACACCCAGGGGCGCCTGGGTGGCTCAGTGGGTTAAGCCTCTACCTTCAGCTCGGGTCGTGATCTCAGGGTCCTAGGATAGAGCCCCACATCGGGCTCTTTGCTCAGTGGGGAACCTGCTTATCTCTCTCTGCCTGCTTCTCTGCCTACTTGTGATCTTTCTCTGTCAGATAAATAAATAAAAATCTTAAAAATAAATAAATAAAATACACACCCAGGGAGAATCCAAGGTTTTGTCCAATCTCCAAGTTTATTCTATACTCACCCTTTTCTGTCCTGCTTAAAAGAACATATGGAGTGAGACGCCTGACTGGCTCAGTTGTTTGAGCTTCTGCCTTTGGCTCAGGTCATGATCCCAGGGCCCTGGGATCAAGTCCCACATGGGGCTCCCTGCTCAGCGGGGAGTCTGCTTTTCCCTCTGCCTGCTGCTCCCCCTGCTTGTGCTCATTCTCTCTCTCTTTGACCAATAAATAAGTAAAATAAGATTTTAAAAAAGAGAGAGAGAACATACATAATGCAAGGTGAGCAGTCATATTACTGGAGGGATAAATAGGAATCTTCTCTAACTTCTGAAAAGGAAAAATCATAAATTATTTGCAAATTGTTAACTTAGAGTTCAGTTATGATCCATTGCTGAGAAGTGCACTTTGAAAGAGTTTAATTCCCACATGTGGTGCCTTATATATAGAAACTAATAAGGAAAATAAGAAAAGTCAATAGAAAATGCATCCCCTCCCCAAAGGCCACCACCTTTCAGAGTGGAGATGCATTCTTCCAGTCTTATTTCTTTCCAGCTATGTATTATTAAATGTATAAAAAGAGTCTTACGCAATATAGGTGTCACTGATTCTTTTTATTTAATAGGTCATGAACATTTTCCCTTGCCACTATACGCTACGCTATCCTACAACATCGTTTCAATAACTGCGTACTTTTTCAAATGATGTCGTTAGTTCCTTATTGTTAGGCAGTTGGGGTGCTTCCAAATTTTCATAAATAATATTCTATCTCAAAGAAGTCAGTAAGCTATATACCTAAATCTTCCTAGTTTTGGAGTATCTATTAAGTGATTCCTCCTCTTCTTAAGGCGAATTGGAGATTGGTTTCGTTATACAACAAAAGAGAGAGAGTTTGAGCAAAACTGGGTTTCGAAGGTAACCTGAGTGGGAAGAAGTATAATGAACTTATTTCTTATAAATCTGGGTAAGGTTTTCAATTTATATTTTCATAATGTTATCATTTTTTTAAAAGATTTTATTTATTCATTTGACAGAGAGAGAGATCACAAGTAGGCAGAGAGGCAGGCAGAGAGAGAGGGAAGCAGGCTCCCTGCTGAGCAGACAGCCCGACGCGGGGCTTGATCCCAGGACCCCAAGATCATGAGCTGAGCCGGAGGCAGAGGCTTTAACCCACTGAGCCACCCAGGCTCCCCATAATGTTATCATTTCTTGAAGGCGCTGTAGAACTTGGAGAAATAAAATAAAAAGTCATGGTATTCGATTTAACTACACAATTAAAATCTTAATGTTTTCTTAGAATGTTTACCACCACAAAACGGAAGAGGATAATTACAGGGAATTGCTTTAATAATTTATAATTGAATTTGGTAGAAAGCTAGTGCTTTATATAATTTCAGGGGGAGATAGATTTCTTCCCAGTTCAGGTTAGTTATTTAAAACATTTTAAGCTATATAAGCTCATTACTGCTTTCCTTATCATAATACTATCAATGATACTGCAAGTTTATAGACGCTAGAGGATTCTCAGCTGAGACCTAAGACTTCATGAATTCTTTGAAATGATAATGAAAACAAGCTGAAATATTATTGCATTGTTAATAATGTTGATTTGATTTTGAATCTCTCTTAAATCTCTATTTTCCCAAGAACTGATACGGTTTATGCTGCCTTCAGATCATTAGTCATTTGATTGAAGACCATTTCTTGCACAGCTTGTTAGATCACCTAGAAGCGTCCACAGAGAAGCCATATACTACACACGTACTTAGTCTCGAGGGGAAGTGCTAAGCATTTCACAATTCCATCTACAACCAGTTTTTCTGGCCAGAGTGAATGGTACTCTTTGGGCAGTAATCGCTGGCCTAGAACAGATCGATTCCCACCATGCGACCCACCCCCACCAGTCATGTTAAGCCTCCCCCGAGTGCAGTCCAGAACTCAGAACTGCACACTCACCCACAAAGCTGGTTGTGAATATACGAATTCATGTGATCCTCATTTCACAGATGCAGAAGGCACGGACCTGCAAGGCTAAGTAACCTGCCAAACATCCTACAGTGGGGATGTGAACTTGAGCAGGACTCTCTGGTAGACTCTGCTCTCAACCTTTTATGCTGGCCCACCCCACTGTGGGGTGGAGTAAAGGCCAGACAGAATCCATCACTCTAGGAGGCTGGAACTATAGACAAGAAGCCATTTCTTTGTGCTTTTCCTCCCTATTAGGTGTAGGTGATGAGCTTAATTTCCTCAGGTGTCAGGTTTCTCCTGGATCCCGTGGGTAGCTCATCTCTTCTTGTAGTTCGTGATGTTCACGATAAAAATGGCTTGTCAGGTAGCACTTGTCTTCACTAAAACACTTTCTGTCTGTGTATGTGTGTACATGAACACATACTGGGTAGTTATGGAAATCATTCATATATTTAAAAAACATGTAATTTTTTTTTTTTTTAATTATATCCAGATGCCTGGATGGCTCAGTTGGTGAAACCTCCGTCTTTGGGGGCACCTGGGTGGCTCGGTCATTAGGTGTCAGCCTTTGGCTCAGGTCATGATCCCAGGGCCCTGGGATTGAGTCCCACATGGAGCTCCCTGCTCAGCGGGGAGTCTGCTTCTCTGCCTGCCACTCCCCCTACTTGTGCGTGCGCGTGCGCACACATGTGGTCTCTCTCTCTCTCTTTCTGACAAATTAAACGCTTTTTAAAAATAAATGAATGAATAAATAAATAAATAAATAGTATCTGTATTGCCCTCTAGTGGCCATAAAAATGTAAGACAAGCCGCCCCAAATGAACAAAGGCTGTGTATTAAGTGCGATCATGACAGGAACCATGCTATTCCCATTTACTGCTGGTGTGCAAACACACATGTCCACGGCATCCAGGTAGATGGGGTCACAAGAATGTGGCTGGGACAACATGAAAGGCGACAACCATGGCCCATCTAAAGGAAGTGATGTCTAGTAGAGTTCTAGTTCATTGTTGCCCTGGGGGAAGGCAGGCTCAACTGTTAAAGGGAAGCCCCAGATCCAGATATTTATATAAAAGTTACTGATTTAGGGGGTGCCTGGGTGGCTCAGTCATTAAATGTCTGCCTTCAGCTCAGGACATGATCCCAGGTCCTTGGATCGAGCCCTGCTTCGGGCTCCCTGCTCCGGGCTTCCTGCTCTGCGGGAAGCCTGCTTTTCCCTCTCCTGCTCCCCCTGCTGGTGTTCCCTCTCTCACTGTCTCTCTCTCCGTAAAATAAATACATAAATAAATAATCTTTTTTAAAAAGTTACTGATTTAGAAGTGTAGGTAATGAACAATTTAAAAATAAAATTTTGTGCGGGCTATCCCCATATCTGTAAGCTAGATTGGGGCTGCCCTAACTAATCACTTATGACCTTATTGGTGCTTCCTGCCAGGGAGGCACTTGCATGAATAGCTTTACACACAGGTTCCCAGCTCAGTCCCTGGGATGATGGCTTAGCTCCATTGCACAGATCAGTAACAGAGACACAGAGAAGTTACGCAAATCTCCCGAGATCACAGAGCTGGTATTTGAACCCACTCTTGCTAACTCCCAAACCCCTGGTTTTAACTCCTGTTCTTATTAACCACCACGTGGTATAGATGACTCATTCCATTAAGAAATACATATTGAGTTGCTAACATATGCCAGAGACTATTCTAAGTGACAAAGAGACAGCAGGGAATAAAGAAGGTCCTGCCTTCCTTCTCGCGTGTGTTCGTGTGAATCTAATGAAGTACAGAATCACTGGGGCTCAGATTTGTTTTGAGCAACAGGATTACCTGGCTTCTGCATCTTTAGAACCATGGTTCCAAACCGACTACTTAGCACTCCCCCTCCAGTTCTTTTTGCTCTGTCCAATTTCCAGCGCAGCATCTGAATTTCTCTGTGCTTCAGTGCAGGGGGCCCACTATTTTGCCTCACACCCTTCAGCTCAGAATTTATTCTGTCTTGCTCATTCAGGCTGACCATGAAACAGTGCCACTTTTGACTTGGCCTTGGAGGCAACCCTCTCCGTCCCAGACCCCTCCCCCTTCCCAGACAATGCCTTGGCAAGGGGTGTCACATAAGATGTCTTGCTTCTTAAACTTTAGGACACTTGTGCCATTTAAAAAGGGCAACCTTATCCTTACCATATACTGCTCTCTTTAGAAATTCATGAAATAATATTTTTCAAAAGATCTTTTTTTATTTATTTGAGAGGCAGAGATCACAAGTAGGCAGAGAGACAGGCGGGGGGTGGGGGGGGGAAGAAGGCTCCCCACTGAGTGGACTTTATCCCAGGACCCTGAAACCATGACCTGAGCCCAAGGCAGAGGCTTAACCCACTGAGCCACCCAGGTGCCCAGTCATGAAATAATCTTATGTGCCAAGATGTGGAGTTTTCTTGCACTTCTAATTGTACTATTTTTGTAAGTTGGGTTGACTGAGGTATAAATTTAATACCTTAGTAAATTAAGGTGCATATTTCTTTGAATTTTAATGAGCACATACAGCCAGGTAACCTCCACCATAATCGAGTCATAAAACATTGCTACCACCCCCAAAAAGTTTCCTCTTGTCCCTTTGCAGACAATCCCCAACCCCAGCATGCCTTTGATCCATGTTCTGTCCCTGAGGTTTTGTCTTTTCCATGACATCATATAAATGGAATTATATCTTTTGTGGCCTTATAATTGCTGAGCGGTATCCCGAATTGCTTTTTGAGACAAGTATTTTCTCAGCAGCAACATTAACTTTGAAATTCTGATGAAAACCGACAGGAAACTATAGTTGCTATTAGAAACACTTGTCTTCCAAAGCACTTTCAAGAGCATATCAATGTTATTACATGAGGCATACCTGAATTCGGTTGCCTCTATTGATCTCTGCATATAATTCATTGACATGAGAGATCATGCCCAGCCAAACATAACTTTCTTCTGGTGAGGGAGGCAAAGGTGAGGGAACCAAGGAATTACTGTGGAAATTTTTACCAAACTACTTCCCTCAGTCCCAGCGCACATAGAGAACTACAAATATAAATGTTAGTATGCCATGCCTACTGCTAGTGTTTAATCAGTTCAGTCCTGTTTCTGGAAAAGCCAGACCGAGGACAACTGGGTCTGCTTAGGAAATGAATCATTTCTGGGGGCACTACCTTGCATGTATTGATTGGACCCATCTCATTAAGGTGAATCCATGGGCAACAGTTTAGTGAAGAGGGGAGAGAAGTCATTCCAGACAGGGTGAACAGCTTGTGCAAAGGCCCTGTGACATTGTGCTGCATCATACAAGATTAGATAAACTCAGGGCTGGCATTCAGCTGTTTACTGTGCTCAGCCCATCAAGATGCTCAGTGTTCATTCTGACTGATGACAATGTGGACTTTACCAGTTGCTAAGTATTTTCTAATATCCCCACTGAATGTGCTTTAAGGGCAGCTAGCCTCAGGCAGTTAGGTTGTTTCACACTTGAGCCCAACTCAAAGCAAGGGCCAAAGGAAAGACACTGGAACCCAGAAAGTTATGTCTGTAAAGTACATTGGACTGAGAACCCCTCTTTACTAAGATTTCCTAGAGAGGCCAGGCCTGCAGAGATGAACAGTAATAAGGGTCATGGACAAAACTCGAGTCCTCAGAGTCCTTTTCTGGGGGCCCCCAAGAAAGGCACTCATGAAAGTGCTGAGCACAAAATAGCTTTTCACTAGGTTTGTTGACCCACTACAGAGCATAGGGCGTTCAGATATCTCTGTCATTTACTTTTTTTCTGAAGTCACATGTCTGAGTCATGCTTATTTAATTAATTAATTTATTTAAAGATTCTATCTATTTATTTTGATAGAGATTACAAGTAGGCAGAGAGGCAGGCAGAGAGAGAGAAAGAGAGGGAAGCAGACCCCATGCTGAGCAGAGAGCCTGATGTGGGACTTGATCCCAGGACCCTGAGATCATGACCTGAGCTGAAGGCAGAGGTTTTTAACCCACTGAGCCACCTAGGCGCCCCCATGCCTATTTTATTAGGACAAGTTAGGTTTATCAAGTTTAGCCGAAGGGATGGACCTCCATTCCAATGTCCAATATTTGAAGGTTATCTAATCCAACTCTGACTTTGCCAATGAGGGGGAAAATAATCTGGTTCTGTCCCCAACTAGACAGTGGGCACAGCTGGAACAGCTGGAACTGGAACTCAAGTCAACTAATTCAAAGTCAATTCCCTCTCCTGTTTTAACAAAAATAAATTCTTTTCCCCTCAAAAAAGAAAAGTGTGTTGTGTTCCTGGAAGCAAGGCTGATTAAATTGCTGTTTTCAGGTCTCAGTTCAGGAAGGTCCTGGTTTGGCCTACGACAGCAAATAAATCTCACAGTTGAAGTGGATATAAAAAGAAAAAACCCACACACCTCATCAAACTTCAGTACAGCATCTCAGACAGGCTGATATCCAATAATTTTGCGATGCCATCATTGGGGCAGGCCGTCAATCTATTGCTAAGAGCTCCCTGGGCCCTTCAAGGTCTGGGGTGGGGTTCTGCTGTTGCCCCGTGATTTTCTGGAATAAAGAAACTAAACTAGGACTAGTCTGGGTGAGTGTTATTCTCAGTGCCGCTAGATTGTTCTTTGCTGCATAAACGACTTCCTTTTATTATATTTTCCTCCTACACTGGTAGGAAGAATAATTTACAGAACGTTACATGTCTGGTTTTTGTGACAGAAAAATGGGTGACGGCTCTAATTTCAGCAGGCCAGGGAGAGAAGACTTCAGAATGTTCGCTCTGGCAAAACAGCTGGATTCCTTGTTGAGAGCTTTTGCAGTCTAATTAGGGTGAGTTACATAAAATGCAGTTTGGACCGAGCTGCCTTCTTGCAAAGGTAACTCAGACTTTCTGCCACGTCTTAGCCTTCAAAATGAAACTGAATGGAGGACTGGAAATGAGCAGATTACCAAAAAAGCTTCTTTTGCCATGTTTGAATTAACCAGATTAAGTGAATGAATAAAACAGCCATTAGGATCCTCTCAATGGGAAATGTCTCCACACGGATGCCTTTGATGAGCTCCTACTCTAACTGGCGGCTTTGTGTTCAGTTAGGGCACAAGTGAATCATAAAGTAGTTACGGGCTTTGTTGGGGGGGGGGGTCTGACATTGAAGCGGAACTTGCAGGTGCAGGAGAATCTCTGGAAGAGCAGCAGTGCACAGACAGGGAGTCCTTCTCATTGTCGAAGAGATGCCATGGCAACATCTCCGGGAAGCTGTGTGTGGGCGGAGGGAGGGCCCCAACACCCAAGTTCACGCTGTGTGTGCTCCTGTGGTTTGCAGGGAGCAGCCTTCCTTGTAAATCCTCGTGTAACTGTGTCTGTTGAGTCACACATGTTTCTACCAGCTACCCAAAGCAGCAGTACCCCAAAGTCACTTCACAAGGAAGGGAAACTGAATAAATTTATCCGGGGGGGGGGCGGTGTGTGGAAACGTCTGCCAAGCCTACGCCCCTATGAATGAACCGAAGGACCAAAAGGCACTTCTTAGCTTTGAGAGCTCTTCGGGCACGTAATTTAGGCAGAGGGATTGAGAACGGCGATCGCTCTAACAAGCCAGAACTTTTGAGAGCAATTTGGATTCTTCCGGCAGGTAGAACAAAATTGAAAAGTCGTTTCTGAGGGAGTGATTTAGGGTTGATGACAGGATTCGGAGTAACTGAAGTTTTCATGACTTAGTTGCTTCCACACGGGCTCTCAACTGTGTTTTGAGGATTTATATAACTTCCTTTACGCCTTTAGAGAATGTGGCTGGGGACCAAGATGGGATTGGAGGTGAGTGCAAGGAATGGAGGCAGAAGAGTCCAAAAGAATGCAGTGAACATCTCCTTATCTACTTCTCTGTGTCTCGAATTCTGATGTTTGCTTTATGTATGTGTTCATTTATTCCTTTTGGCAATCCTTTGTACAGTTAGAGAAATGATTTCAATTTCTTTCTGTCATTTATTCAACCAACACATGCTTGTTGGGCACTTATGATGCTCCTGGCCGAGGACTCATCCTGGGCAATCAAATGTTGACCCAAACAGATATGGTCTTTACTCCCAGGGAGTTTATATGCTAAGGGGGATACGCACATTAGTCAAACAGCCATGTAAGGGGGATAAATAGTGGGAAGGAGAGGAATGGCTCTCTGAGAATATTTGATGGTCACCAGAGAAGGCTTCCTTAAGGAGGCTGAGATCCCAAGAATGAACAGGAGATAAGTCCATGATGTGAGAAGAAGACATGTTCTAGGCAGCTGGAAGAAAGCATGGGCAAAAGGTCCTGTGGCAACGATTGCAGTGATGTGAGGAAATAAATTACAGTCAATCTATTACATACGGCTCTTAAACGAAAAGAAGAGAGGCCAATTCTGCCCAATGTTTGCTGAAAAGGAATTTACTGGGAGATTGAGTAGTTTACAGAATATCCCAGCGTGCTGCACAAGCAAGTCCAGTAACAGTGTCCAAAATGATTCCATGGAGCTTGTTCTAAGGATTTCCCTTACGCTGGCATCACTGGCACCATCACTCCTGGGCATAGGACAGTGTCAGACCCACTGGAAACTGGCCACAGCTCCTCCTCTTGCTGCCATCTGCAGGAGGACGATTCTCCGCTGCTCTGGTGAGTTGCTGGGCAATACCCACTGCGGTGGGATTACAAAGGGCAGAGCTTCACGGACATGTCTGTGCCCCAGCTACACGGCTGGCTTGGAAGGCAAAGTAGACAATGAGATGCACAGCCTTGGGGGCTGTCCGTACGAGGAATTCCCTTCTGCGTTGACCATAAACCCCATTATGTCATTCCGCTGGTACCTACATAACACGCAGAGTGTTCTGCAAACTCAGACTCTCTAGGAAGCTCTCCATCCATTGAGGGAGGAGTGTCATTGTGACAGGTGTAGGCCCATGGGAATGGGAGCTTCCTCGTGACAATGACGTGTGATTGAAGACCTGTTCTAATATACTATGCCTAGTGTTAGTTATTGTTGCGTAACTACAGCAAAACGTAGCTTAAAACGACAAACACAAACAGGAATGTGGGAGCAGCTCAGGTGGGTGGTTCTGGCTCAGGGTTTCTTGCAACACTGCAATCGAGGTGTCCACTGAGCTGCAGCCGTCTGAAGGCTTCCCTGGGGCTGGAGGACCCACTTCCATGATGGCTGAGAGCAAGAGGTCTCACTCCCCCCTCGCTGTTGACAGGAGGTCTCGGGTGCTTGTCACATGGGCCTCTGCATTGGCTGCTCGAGTGTCTTCATCATGTGACAGGTAGCTTGCTCTAGAGCAACTGATGCAAGAGAGAAAGCGAGGCACACACCGCAATGTCCTTGGTAACCCAGCTTCAGAAGTTACATATCATCCCTTCTGCTGCATTCCACTGGCCCCACAGGCCCACCTTGATGCAGTGTGGGAGAGGACTGCACAAGGCATGAATGCCAGAGGTGGAATCACTGGAGGTCATCTTAGAGACTGACTACCCTATATCGTTCCTTCTTGCGGATGGAGGGCTGCTGGGCCCATCTGACCCTAATGCTTGGTGTATCAGAAAACACTCAGTTAGTGAGCAGAAACTCACATTCTATGTCACACAGCAATCAGGTACTCGATATTTACCAGTGTCTAGTGGTAATCCAGGAACTGGATCTCAAAAGGAGAATAGATACTTTCTAACGAGGGCATGATCTTATTTCAACACCCTTCAGGATTATGGCTGAAAATGTCCCCTTGGGTTTGCCATCGGCTCCTTCTAGCTTGCTGATCTGCCGTAGTCACTTAGATTTCTTTGGCCAAAGGACCAAATGGCAGAGCTATTATGTGGCAGCCTGGACAGGCCAATGAGGCTTCTCTCAGTGTGGGCCCCCTCAAAGCAGCAGCATATAAATGGATCAGAGCAACACAGTCACAAGAAAACAGTCAAACAAATGCAAAATGTGGGACATTCTATAAGACTGGGAAAGTATACTGCAGCCCCTGACAAGATAAACAGTCTTCTTCTGGCATTTTCTTTCTTCTTTTGTTTCTTTCTTTCCTAGGATAGATTTTTGCAAAGCACCAGACCTAGAACTACATACCAGATTGCAGAGACTGTGTTGATCTGTTTTGATAGAAACAGCTTTTGGAACACCAGCCACAATTGCCGTATCACTTGAGTAAGCTAGCATCTTTTTCTAAGACTTAATTGTCTTCTATATTAACCAAACATGTGGCTAAGAAGGTGATAGAGCAGGAATCACCACCTCCACATCTTTCAATAGCTCTTCAGTTCTTCCAGGGATGCAGAATCAGTCTTGGTTTACAGTGTAGGGAGGAAGAGAGAGCTCCAAGTCTTCCTCTCACTTCTTTCTGCCATCAGAGCTCCTCTTCTTCAGATCAGGAAGCCCACGTGGATCTTCTACCAACCCTACCCTCAGGAGCAGGGAAAACTTGATCAGTGTTAGGGTCTCACTAGAGCTACCAGGAGATGGACCCAGGGCAAAGTTCACTCATCACCTGACCATTGCAAGTTCCCTCTGTGATTGAGGACCCTCTGTAGTATTTTGGGACCCTAGAAATAGTGTTAGGTCAGAACCTGTGTCTGATAATCCCCAGGAAGCTGGATAATTACTATTCCCCAAAGTCCATTTGTCCTACTAAGTAGCCACAGTTGCCATTGGACAAGACTCAAAGGAACACTTGAAGTGCGTACTTCGGTTGGTCTATGGAATCTTTTCCTTGCAGTGCTCCTTCATTTAGGCCACCCTAAGTCTAGGAATTAACTAAGTTTGGGGTGAGGTACTACAGCAGATAGTCTGCATCCAACCATATCCTCTTGGATCTCATTTACAATTTTTGTGCACCCCTCCCCTGGTTTCTGCGTTCTTGTGTTTCTAAGGTCCTGTACCTGCAGCCGTCTTCAGACACCTGCCCTTCAGCTACTGCAGCCAATGGAGCCAAATGCACAGAGAGCCGGAGTGCCTGGGAGCTTATGACACCCTCCCTCATGGGGCTTCCAGTCAGTGACTGATCAGAGCAAGAGTGTGAGAGCCCAGTTTCCTTGCCTGCAGCGGGAACAAACACTGAGATTATTTATTTATTTATTCATTTTAAAAGATTGAATTCATTTATTTTGACAGAGAGAGAGAGAGCACAAGCAGGGGAAGGAGAAGAAGCAGAGGGTGAAGCAGACTTCCTGTTGAGCAAGGAGCCCCACGTGGGGCTCAGCCCCGGGACCCCTGGATCATGACCTGAGCTGAAGGCAGACGCTCAACTGACTGAGCCACCAAGGCATCCCAACTCTAAGATAATTTAACCCCCTGACTTACCTGTGGGATCAGGCACCTTGCTTGGCTTATTTCCTTTGCCTATCATGCTTCCTTCCTCTTTGCTTACCAGTTTCTCCTGGGAGCACTTACCTAGTGAATAACTTGTAGAGAAATCTTCATTTCAGGATTTGCTTGCAAAGAACTTGACTTAGGACAGGAGTCTTAACTATTGCGGTGGCTCAGGTCTCTGGGCGTAAGGACTGAGATCTTGTTTGTTTGTTAAATTGACCAGTAAGAAACTCAGTAGACTGGCCAAGTTCTAGGGTGCTCATAATCAGTGAGCATTGCCAGAGATCCCCAGGAGGGAGACTCTCCTATTATTTTGGTCCCATATCGTACTCAGCAACTACCACCACTTTCCCTCTCAGACTGAGATACTGCTCCTAAATGTTATCTACCCTGGAATTCTAACATGGTCATGAAAATCAGGAAACTCCTTTCCACTTTAGGTTCTCCCCCAGCATTCTCAACCTGCAAAGAACAGGCCCTACCATTTCTTTTGAAGATGACGGCAATGCCCCACCAATGTAATTCTCAGGAGCTTGGTTAAAAGAGTGTATTCTGGGTTCTCTCAAAGCACATAGGAAAATGGATGAGTGGGATGCCCAGGATAAATCCACTTTGAAGTTTGATAAATCCACTCTATCCCCCAAGGCACTGGATCATTTCTCTCTATCATTACTATTCAAAGTGTGTGAAGGCCGGGAATACTGGCATCGCCTACCTGGGATCTCGTTAGAAATTCAGAATCTTGGACTCGATCCCAGACCTTACTGAATTAGAATTTTAGCAAGACCTCCATGCTATTCGTATGCACACGAAAGGCTGAGAAGCACTAACCTACATTATGCCAGCAAATTTCTGGCATCTCAACACCTTGCAGTTAGACCACCCCTGAGCCCAGGTATCAGTCAACTCATTGAAAGCACAACCAAAATCACTTCCAGATGCTCAACCTGGAATATTGAATTCAGAGTTTCTGGTCCACACAAACAGCAATCAGTTTGGCCTGATCTAAAATTAAGTTTCTCTTTCCTTGGTCCAGACCCATATTCTGCGAGTTTTTTTAAAGTAAGCATTGGCAATAGCTTGCATATCTTCTGCTGTGTACTTCTCCCCCCTGGGTTTGTCTTTGTAATTCCATCTCAAGCTATGCTGATAATGGAACTTGGAATCTAGTCAAAAGCCTAGAAAGAAATAGGGGTGGTTGAGCCAGAGCCTGAAGGAGAATGGGCTCATGTGGCAAGCTACTCCCCTCGGCCATCATCTTTAGGGGTTCTCAGGCAAGGCAAGAATAACCCCATCAGAAGGGAAAGGAAAGACTCCTTCTGCTGGATTCAGATGTTTCTGAAGCATCCGGATCTTCCTATAATATCCCATTCCATCCTGATCCACTGTTTCCAGACGGATGCCCAAACTTTTACGTAAGCATGAAGGAGGCTGTGAATTGAACTAACGCTATAATTCAGCAACCCTTAGTCACTGCCAGTGTCACCTGATATCTGCCTATGAGAGAAGAGATGAGGGCAGACCAGCTACTGGCTTTAGGGGGTGTGTTCTCGTTCCCAAGAGAGAACCAGAGGGAAAGATGGCTTCTTTTCTTCCAGAAATTTCAGTCTCGGTTGTTGCCTGGCACTATTTGCAGCAATTCTGCTGTCAGCTTCAGCGTGCAGATATCACGGAGAGCCACCCACGGAGAGATGCCAGGGACCTGGGCCCCTGAGACATTACCAAGTCTTTGAATCCGCTAACCCTGGAAGGCTGTTTCACTTCTGTACTTCCTTTTAATGTGAAATGACATCTTTTATCACCTTTTTAGCCTGTTGGAGTTGGGATCTATGTTCCTTATGGTTGGCATCTGGGCGGAGAAGGATAAGGCTGTTCATTTATGCCAGATTCCACAGCTGATAAGCAAGAGACGGGGATTTAAGTTTGTGGGAAGGCAAAGCCCGTGTTCCAGGACTGTGCCCCTCCCCGTAGAAGGAACATTAAGGTTTATCAGTGGTCTCTCGGGAGTTCTAGACGGGGGTAGCAAGAGCCTGATAGCAAATATTTTATGTTTTGTGGGCTCTAAGGTCTCTGTCCCAATGACTCAACTCCGCCATTGCAGCAAAAGTAGCCTAGAGAAAATGTAAATGAGTGGGTGTGGCTGTGCTCCAATAAAGCTTTATTTACCCAAACAGGGGATGGGCCTGTGGGGTTATAGTTGGCTGACTCCCGCTCTAGAATAAAAAACTGAGAAAATAAATGATGGAATTAGAGCCCATGTTTTAATTACAAGTTCCTTTATATGAAATATTGAGAGAGTCTGACTCAAGTGTCAGGGACAGAGTGTGAAATTTCAACACAGAGCCCAGGCTCGTGTTGCATTTTGGAAAGGTTTTTACCTACGTTTGGTTCTGTTCTGTAGGTTTTTACCTATATCCTTCAAGGGTAGCCTTTGGATCAGCTTCAGGGGAGTTGATTTCTGAGTACTAAGAATGGTTTGCTTACAAAGGGCTATGACCACACTCCCCAGGGTATTTGCAGACGCTGCCTGACTAGGGGAAGGCTTACTGGACGCGTTGCCTGCCTCAGATTCCTGGAGATGAGGGTGTCTTTTTCTCTGATTCCTTCTGCTGCTTCCTCCCCAATCCCCCAAGTCAGGATGCTGACAGATACTTTCCAGCAAGGAACATTTATTGCCAGTAGAGGACGGTGGGGGAGGGGGTGGTTAGGAATGGGGATCCCTCCTCTGTCTTTTCCCCAGACGCTGTTCAGCTAATCCCAGACAAAACAAGAACTTTCCAACGAGAACTTGCCACCTGATCTACAGCAATTATTGGCAAATTAAATGCTCTAGGAGAGCTTGTAAGTTTTTTGTTTTTCTTTTTAAGATTTTATTTATTTATTTGACAGAGAGAGAGAGAGAGAGCACAAGCAGGGGGAGCAGCAGAGGGAGAGGGAGAAGCAGGCTCCCTGCTGAGCACGGAGCTCGATGCAAGACTCAATCCCAAGACCCCGGGATCATCACCCGAGCTGAAAGCAGAGGCTTAAGCAACTGAGCCACCCAGGCGCCCCATTTGTAAGATTTTTGAGCTACGGGAAGAGAACACTTCCTGCCCTCTCGATTGCATTTCTATCCCAGAGCTTAGGCCAGTAACGGATGGGTGCAACAGCAAGGATCTCCTTGGAGGCGTTGGCCAGAAATGGGGAAAGAAAGGGGAGACAAGAAACTTCCTGAAGAAAATAAGAGCAGAACGTAATGGCATTGCAAGGTCACAAGACATGAAAACCGAGACCGATTTGGGCACATTGGGCATTCTCAGGCGAGGCGTGCTATAAGATGGATGCTCCAGAGGTGGAGTATGTCACATTTCCACTTAGCAGTGATACCATCAAGAGCCATGCACAAGCTGCGCTGCTTTTCTGCCCGCCCTGATGAAGGGGAGCTCTGGCCCCCCGCTCAGTTAGCATTTTGGTGCCTGGCTCCTTCAGCCTGGACAGCATTTGAGGTCCCAGCTCCTGTTCCAGGCGTTCCCCGCTGAGTTGGCTCATCTCATGTACCGTTGAGGGAGAGAAGCCCCTGGGGGGCCGCCGGCCTGAGCAGAGGTCACCCAAGACAGAGCTCCCTGCTCCCTTCACACTGGCCAAGGTCCCCATTGACACAGGTTATTCCAGCCACAGGAAGGAGGGCTGCAAAGCCCCATGTGGCAAGCATTTCGTTGTACAGGTTGCTTTCTGAAGGCTACGCTGGAAGAAGAGATTTCCAACAACAAGACAGTTACGGGCCCGTTGCAGGTGTGGACTGAGCCAAGCCGCAGGCCCAGGAGCAGCTGCAAAGGCGAGGGCCAGGCCGGGAGCACGGCGCAGCTGCTTTCAAAGGAGATTCTTAGACAGAAAGTCATAACTTATTCATGCTTCATAAACACACACAGGCATTTAAGTCCCTTAAACACAGTATGCCACTTCACTTCAATTAACAGCAAAGAGGTGCCATTTGCAGCCCAAATTCTGCCAGCTGCTGGTGGTAGAGGGAGCTCCTGCAGGGGGCAGCTAGCTGTCCAGCCCGCCACCGTAGTGACCGATTTGAATACAGGGGAACACTGCCCTCCTGGGCCATGGGGAAGATACTTTGGCCATTTCTGGGTTCTTCTTAACTTCTAGTAATAAATGAAACTCTTCTTTTTTTAGATTGACTTATTTATTTGAGAGAGAGAGAGAGAGAGAGAGAGAGAAAATGAGGGGGAGGAGGAGCAGAGGGAGAAAATCTTCAAGTAGACTCCCCACTGAGCAGGTAGCCCGAGGTGGGGCTCGAGCTCTTGACCCTGAGATCATGACCTGCGCTGAAACCAAGAGTTGGGAGCTCAACCAACTCAGCCACCCAGGCGCCCTAGTAATGGACCAAAAAGTCTTAGTATCTGACCTTTACTTTGATAGCTAAGAAGAGCTACCTATTGGAAATAGCAAACCTGTTAAGGAAGGTGAATAGGTAGCAAGTTCATTATCTCAGTGGCTGTCCTGTCTGAGGAACATAAAGAGCTGGCTGTCAACAATATCCTTTTACTGGGGCCTAAATGGCTTCAGTGCAATGCTCCAAGCAGCCATAGGATTCAGATGGAACAAAACACCCGCATTAAAACCTAGACAATTCCAGCATACCTGACAACAAGGCCGGCGTTTATTTTATTTTATTTCTCAAGATTGTATTTATTTGACAGAGAGAGACACAGTGAGAGGGGCAACACAAGCAGGGGGAGTGAGAGAGGGAGAAGCAGGCTTCCAGCTGAGTAGGGAGCCCGATGTGGGGCTCAATCACAGGACCCTGGGATAGTGAGCTGAGCCGAAGGCCGATGCTTAACAGATTGAGCCACCTAGGCACCCCAAGGTAGGTGTTTATTGATAAGACTCTTGCAATCCCTTGTGGAGACAGCACACCTCAAATATTTGTAGGAAGTAGCCCAGAGATATCCCTTTATCCTAATATTTATCAATTAGAATCATATGGCTGAAAGGCCCTTTTAGAGATCACTTAGTTCAGTGACCCTCAACCAGGAGTGGTATCGTCCCCATGGCTCCCTTCTCCCCGCCCTGTCCTCCTCCCCCTAACCACGGGGAATTTGGAAATGTTTGGAGGTGGTTTGGGTTTTCATAATGACTAGGGGTGGGGGGCGCTCTAATTGACAGTTAGAACTCAGGAACTTAGGAGCAATAAACATCCTGCCAGACCTGAGTATTTCAACCTAAGAAGAATCATCCCAACTGAAAAGTCAGTAGTATTCCCTTTGGAAAACACGAATTTAGACCAGTCACCACATTTTACAGAGAGAAAGCTGAGGCTCTATGATATGAAGGCTTTTGCCCAAGATTATCCACGTTAGTCCTGGAGCTGGGTCCGGAACCCCCGGATTCCTGACTCCTCCTCCAGAGTATCCTTCATTAAGTTGACCAGTGACCAGTGACCCCTTTTCTTAAAATCAAAATGAGGACTAAGTCAGACAAGAGGGAGAGCACCCATAGGACAACAGGATGATACTCCACACCAGGACTGCTCTGGAAGGAGCCTCCCAGGTCGGCCTGAAACTGACCTGGTGTCCATCCTCAGGAGTCTGACCTGTGGAGGTGAGCCCTGGTAAGCAGGGCTAGTGACGGCGAGCCTCCTTCACCACCGGGTGGAGGAGATGCTGTCCCTTCAGGTCATCTGGACTGGGTACTAGGGTGGCTACATGCCCCAGAGGCAGAGCCTTCTACGCCTCTTTGGGGTAGAACTTGCTAAGGGTCTGTCCTAATGGACAATGCGTAAACCAGCTGGTTCACTCCCAATAGACAATAGAAAATTGAGTTTTTAAGTGCATTTTCATTAAAACACAAACAGACAAGAACAGAAATGATACGTGGAGACAGGATGATGTCAGTTTTTCAAATGAACTGGAGAAGAAAAGTTACAGAGCCTACAATTTTTTTTTAAAGATTTTATTTATTTATTTGAGAGAGAGAGAGAGAGCATGAGAGGGGAGAAGGTCAGAGGGAGAAGCAGACTCCCCATGGAGCTGGGAGCCTGATGTGGGACTCAATTCTGAGACTCCAGGATCATGACCTGAGCTGAAGGTAGTCGCTTAACCAACTGAGCCACCCAGGTGCCCGAGCCTACAATTTTTTGTTGATCACTCCTGCTTGAAATGCCTGGCTGGTCCTGCCCCTCCCCTGCCACAGCATGAATCATGTTCTGTTGCTCCTTTATGATAATTTATGCGCATTTTGCTGCTCTTGCTATGATCCAAGCCCCTCGAGTAGAGGGACTCTGTTAGTCCCCGAAGGCTCTCACAGTGGCTCACCCCGTGAAGCACACGGCAGATTTTTCATAAATGCTTGTTGGATAAGCGAGTGCAGGCCGACTGACAATGCAGTGTCTGTTCGCGGGCTGCTGTTATACCTAGTCACTCCCAGGCATGGGGTCGTTTCATTCTCTTTCCATTCTTTAGGGTACCAGATAAATCCGAGCTCAGATGGCTGGAGTTGGAGTCCTGCCCACCCCCCTTCCAGTGTGACCTTGAAGAAGGTACTTACCCTCTTTGAGCATCATGGTCCATGCCCATACAATGAACTTCCTACTAATATTCACCTCATGAGGTGGTTGTGAGGATTCACTGTGCGATAATACATGATTTCCAACACAACTGATTATCCGGGACATCAACTGGGTACACAACAATTTAATTCATTTCTGACACTAACCACCACAGATGTAGGGGTTCGGTCCTAGGAGACGGCATTCACTTCACACACCAGTTGTAAGTCCCAGGCCACCTGTCCTTCTGACCAAACAACTATGAATCAGGGGACCCCACAACTCCAACCTCAAGTTAAATCACTTGCTTTCAAACGAATTACTTATGTTTATTGGTTTATTATAAAGGACACAACCTGAGGCACCTGGGTGGCTCAATCAGTTAAATATCTGCCTTTTGCTCAGCTCATGACCCTAGGGTCCTGGGTTCAAGCCCTGCATTGGGCTCTCTGCTCAACAGCAAGCCTGCTTCTGCCCCCGCCCCCGCCTGCCACGCCCCCTGCTTGTGCTCTCTGTCACATAAATAAACAGAATCTAAAAAAAAAAAAAAAAAAAAGGCCAAAATAAAGAATACAAACCATGAGCAGCCAAATGGAAGAGTGCATAGGGCCAGCTGTGGGGAAGGGGTGTGGAGCTCCCTTGCTCTCTCAGGATGCACCATCCTTCCAACATCTTGATGTGTTCACCAAACTGGAAGCTCTCCGGATCTTCTCGTTCAATAGTTTGTATGTATCTCAATCTCCAACCACCTCCTCCCCACAGACAGCCTCTACTTCTCAGAGCAATGTGGGGGGCTGAAAACGCCCCCTCTCCAGTCACTGAGTCTTTCTGGTGACCAGTCTCATCTGGAGGCTACCTAGGGGGCCCCCACCCTAAGTTAACCTCCTCAGCATAAGCTTAGGTGCAGTGCAAGGGGTTCATTACAAATGATAAAAGACACTGATATCCCTTGGAAAATTCTAGAATTTTAGGAGCTCTATACCAGGAACTGATGATAAAGCCCAGACATATTTCTTAATACGCCACAGTGATCCTTAGTATAGTGCCTGGTATGTCATAAGCCCTCAGCAAATGCTGTCATTGTCACCAACAACAGCACTACCTTCCCGAGTTAAGCCTACTGTCTTGTGATCGGGCGGGTTTCCTGGGATGTAGATTAAAGATATAAATTATAGTTTCTAATTAAAACAGGAAAGCAGTCAGAAAATACAAGTGTCAGTACACTGAGATGTGACATCCAGAATCTGTTCATGCCAAACAGAATGTCTCCGCCTAAAAGGCCACACTCAGGGCAAAAGACCATATGGTGGCTTGGCTGGTGGCATCCGGCTGAGTCCCGGAAGAGTTACTCTTTGGCCCACCTGTTTTTAACTAACATGGTCTGGAAAAAGAGTAAGCCGCCCATTATGTACACCCAGACGTACATCAAGCATTAAAAAAACAACTCAGAAATAACACACTGAAAAATATTTGCCTCCAAGATGAAAAATAAAATATAATTTGATGGAGAATGGTGACAGTGCCAACCCATGCTCATTTGCATGGGCCTCTGGGTCCTTGGCTTGGTGGAAATAATTTTCAGGCAGGCTAGGATTTTAATTAAAATGGAAAAACACTGCACAATCTCAAGTGATCATTATCAACAAGGCAATCATAAGGTTGCAAGAAGCTGCTGAGGATTTGCAGGTGGTCGGAATAACTTTGCATGGAACTTTCCACGCTTGTAGGAGTCCTTAGACATGATTTCGTTTAAAACCATTATTTTACAAGAAAAGAAACTGAAGTCTAGGGAGGTGATATGACTTGCCCACATCCTACACAGTGAGCTAGTGACACAGTTCAGCCCTGCCGGCCTCCACCCCAACCCTCCCCTCACTTACACGATTTTAAGAAACCTTGTTTAAATCAGCATTGGTTCCTCCCATCTCTGTTTCTTTCTATTTCCAGTCTTAAAAGGAGAGGTTTTTCAAATACAGAGAATGTTTGATATGCTTGTTATATTTCCGGAGCTTTTTTGTGCTTTGAACATTTCTGTATAATAAAATGATCTCCCATCATAGGAAATAATGACCCTTTCTTTTTCTCGCAGAGTCTTCTCTATGCGGCATTCTTGATAGATGTTGACCTAGGAAGGTAGATGTTCTCATCACTGAGGACGCCTCAGGTTTCCATGTTCTGTCAGAACTGTTGGGGCCTCCAAGCCAGGATCTCTGGTCTGTGAGTGCCCTTCCTCCCCTGCCAGGGCCACACTGGCCTGGAGGACACACTGGCCTGGAGGTCATGGCATCAGACTGGTTCTGATCTGCCGGGCAGTTCACGTCATGCCTCTGGGTCTCAGTTTCCCCCTTTGTAAAGACAGAGTTGGGCAGGCTGGAAGGCCAAGGTCCATGCCAGTGTCACAACTGTCATCCCACATTCACTTTTTTAAAGGCAGGTTCTGCTCTTATAAACTGACCTAACTGGTGTCAAATAATTGTATAGCTGAATGAAATGTGAAACTGATGGCTTTTTCCCCCATTAATAAATTATATAAGACTCACAGTCATCTTTCCCCCTGAAGACTGATTACTTTATTGGTGAAGATTATTCTCTGTCTATTAAATATGTCAGAAATGAAGCTGGAAAGAAACTATATGGACTCAGTAAGAGACAAGTTCACTCTTACAGGAAGATGAGAGTGAGAACAACTTAAAACAGATAGATTGCAAACAAAACAATTCCTACTATTTCTGACTGTGCAGCAATAGAAAACATAAATAACACTCATGTACTGAGGTTAGAAGAAAGAGCATGGTCAGGAAGCTTTGCTGGACAAAAGGGTCCAGATTCTTTTGTATCTCCAACATTAAGCTCCGTCTTCAAAACAGAAAATTACAATACATTGTAATATATTATGCTATAATTGTAGTATCATTGAGGATGGTAGTAGTGGTTTGAATTTCCTCCAAACGTTTTTCAAATTTCAAGCTGTATTATTATTAATATCCTCCTCCTCCTCCTCCCCCTCATCATCATGTAGGGTCCATCTCTGCACCTCCTAGTCATGGATAGTATCTTGGTCTGTTTGGGCTCTAGTTGCACAATACTGCAGACTGGGTAGCTTATAAACAGCAGAAATTTACTTCTTATGGTCCTGGAGGCTGGAAGTCTGAGATCAGGGTGGAGCCTGTTTGAGGACCCATTGCATCCTCTCGTGGCCAGGGACGGGGTGCCTAGGGAGATCGTGGAGTCTCTTTTATAAGATACTAATCCCATTCCGGAGGGTTCCACCTTTGTGATCTAAGCACCCCAAAAGGCCCCACCTCGTAGTACCATCACAGTGGGCTTTAAGTTCAGCATATAAATTTAAGAGGGGCGACAAATACTCAGACCATAGCAGATGGTGACATCACCGGGCTTTTAAGCTATTCTCGAGTTTGAGGCCAGAGTGGTAGCAGGGCAAACTACTTCTGGCAATGAGATGGATTGTCAGCCAAAAAAAAAAAAAAGAAAAGAAAGAAAGAAACCTACAAAGGAGTTAGTTACCTTCTAACTACTCTCCCCAAGGTTTCCTGACCATCTAGAGTGGGCACAACTGCGTATACTCAGTGAGGTCAGACCGGAGATTGAGAACATCTTCCGCGTTCTCAGAATCCTGTCATCTCCTGCACCAGATGCTAGCCTCCCTTCTGGGAATCCTGCAGCAGGGTCTCTAGATCCACACAGAATTCTCTATTTTCCTGCTCCCAGCCAGCTGGCACTAAATCACTCTCCAGCGTGGATAGGAGAGTCCCCAGGGTCTGAGAGTAAGGGATGGACTCCAGGAGTCCACCTTTCTGAATGGGTCTGTGGTGGGAGGGCCCAAGGATTGTGTTCAGCTGGAGCTGTAGGGATCATTTCCCCTTGTGTCTCCCAAAGACCCTCTAAACGGTGCGGGCTGGTTAGAGCAGAGTGGTAGTAGTAATACCAATACCACAGAAGTCCTGCATCAAGTGTTTCCCAAGTGCTTCTAATTGTGTTAAGCACAACATGGTCATTCTTATTTAAAATTTTTTTTCTTGAGAAAGAGAGAGAGAGAGAGAGAGAGCATGTGACGGGTGGGGGAGCGGCAGAGAGAGAGAATCTTAAGCAGACTCTGTGGCTGAGCCTGGAGCCCAATGCAGGGTTTGACCCTACAACCCTGAGACCATGACCTGAGCCCAAGTCAAGAGACGAATGCTCAACCGACTGAGCCACCCAGGCGTCCCTTAACTCTTGTAATAACCCAGTGAAGTGGATATTATCCGCATTTTACAGGTAAGGTACTTGAAACTCAGAGAGGTGGAGTAACTGCCCAAGCTCACACAGCATGCAAGTGGCAAAGCTAGGACAGAAGTCAGGTGGTCTGAATCTGAAGCGACGTGCCCTCTGTCACTGCCTTCTCCTCGGACTTCTATTTTAGAGGTTCAAGCCCCATCCTTGGAAGGCATGGGAAAAACCCACAGACACAGACTCTCCCTCCCCTTAACATGGCCAAAGAGCTGAGACCCAGGGCCTCAGGCAGGCCTGAAACAACAGGGTTTCATGTCCCTGTGACCAAATTCCTAAATATTTTAAAGTTATAAATCCAGCTAATACATTGTCAATTAAAACGAAATATATTGTTTCTGCATGACAGATCACCCTGAAACTGATTAATATGTGTGTGGTATAATAAAGAATAAATACTTGTTCTTTGTCTCCAGTTCCTGGCACAAACTCCTTAAACTTTTGGACATTACTGTCTTCGTATGCTGATGAGATGGCTTTTGAAATGGAGGTAGGAAAGGGGCTAGAGAGCTCCCGGATGGGGACCGGTCATCAGAAAGACCAAACCAAGGTTAGAGGACTAAAACTTTCAACTACAACCCCCCGCACCAATTTCCAGGGAAGGGAAGAGAGCTGGACATTGAGTTCAATCACCAGTGCTCAGTGATAAAATCAACTGTATCTATGTAATGAAACCTCCATAAAAATCCCTGAGTAACAAGTTCAAGTAGCTTCTGGGCTGGAACACATGAAGATGCTGAAAGGGGACTGTGCCTGGAGCTGGGGGCAAAGGAAGCTGGGCACACACCAACCCTCCATCCTTCGCACTGTGTGTCTCTCCCATTTGGCAGTTTCGGAGTTGTATCGATTAAAATAAACCCGTAATACTTGGGAAAGTGTTTTTTTTTTCTGAGTTCTATGAGTCATTCTACTTAATTATAGAAACTGAGGAAGGGGTTATGAGAACCCCTGAATTAATAGCCTGTCAACCAGCAATACAGGTGACCTCTGGGACTTGTAGCTGGAGTTGGAAGTAGAGGTGTCTTGTGGAACAGGGGCCCTCACCTGTGGGGTCTGTACTAACTCAGGATAGTTAGTGTCAGAGTTGAGCAGAATTGTTGGACGCCTGGTTGATCTTGGAGAATTGGAAGATCGGTTGTTGATGTTGGAAAACAGCACACACATTTGTTGTCAGAAAGTCCCCCACATGCATAAAGCTATGTCCTGTAAAAGACTATAGGTTGAGTGACTGAGGCATACAGGTTTTTGGGTTTTTTATTTTAAGATTTTATTCATTTATTTGTCACACAAAGAAAAGGCACAAGCAGGGGGAGCAGCAGGCAGAGGGAGAGGGAGAAGCAGGCTTCCTGCTGAGCAGAGAGCCAGATGTGGGGCTTCATCCCAGGACCCTGAGATCATGATCTGAGCTGAAGGCAGATGCTTAACCAACTGAGCTACCCAGGCATCCTGATGTACACAGTTTTGACTGTGTGTATGACTTGTGGGCCCGTGTAAGCACAGGCCTGGGGCTGGGGCACTGCCTGCCCAGGTCTAAGGGTTGTACTGGCCACAAGGAACATTGGGAATTGCATAACCCTATGACTGATAACAGGATTTGAAGTGTCCCTTTATTAAAGACAACTTCCTGTGAGTTCAGGATGATGAATTCAGATGGGGCTACAGTAACGCTTTAAATTGAGCTCTTTGATTTGACCTCATTTTTGTTGTAATGATTCAGCTTTTAAGTTATCATTTGGCATGAAATCATGCATCCCTAAACTGAACAGTTGACTTTTCTTGTCAGTATGTTTAAATTCAATTAGGCAATGTAGATTTGAGCTCCAAGACTCAAGAGAAATGCAGTTTTACCTTTGAGGAAATGTGTTAGTAATTTTCCCACATGCAGAAACACACCTTTGACATTTGGAAGGAACAATGCTCCAAAAGAAAGTATGATTTCTGATTTTAAACATTTCAGGTCAAAGAAGAAAGGTTAAGCTCCTTGCTATACATAGAGTTTTATAAGCTAAAAGTGAAAATGCAGTAGAAAAACAGAGAAAGGAAGAATCAACAATCAATGAAAAAATATTTAACTTTACCCACAATATTAAAACAAAAATAAAAACCCTAGCTTTTGTTTTGTGGATTACCTTTTAAAAAGCAAGCAAACAAACAAACAAAACCAAAAGAAAAAAAAACCTGTTAGATTGGGAGGAAAATATCAATAATATGAGAAAACAGACTTTCTCAACCTAGAGGAGGAAGTGTTGATTGGGTATCTATTATAATTGAAAATGTTCAACAACACTGACTTGACAACTAACCTTTAGGAATTTGCCCTAAAGAAACACACCGTGGTCTAAACATGTATGAATAAGGATGTTCCTTGTTACAGTGTTTAATATTAGAGTGCAATATTGCAAATTCAAGTGCCACCAAGTGCACGCACTATTCTGATACCAACTGCTGGTTCAGGGTGCCCCAAGACCACCTTTAGTTTCAAGCATTTTCTAGGACTCACAGAGCTCAGCAAAGTCATTATTCTCACAGTTGTATTTGTCACAGCAGATTATTTGTCACAGTTATATTTGTCACAGCAGATTAAAATCGGCCAAGGGGAGAGGCACACAGGGCAGGGTCTAGGAGACACCAAATACAGTTTCCAGATGTTTCCCCTGACTCCTCAGGGCACAGCAGACAGCACCAATTTCTCTCAGCAACAATATGTGACAATATGCACGAAGCATTGCCAACCAGCAAAGTTTACCTGAAACTTGGAAGCCAGAGATTCTTTATTGGGGCTTAGTCCCATAGACATGGCTGGCTACCTGCATGGCTGACTTTAGTCTCCAGCTCCCCCAGAGGACGAACTGAATGGTGTGCAAACTAAAGCCCCACCGCCATACATCACATTGTTTGCAAAGACTACCCAACATGGCCCTGGGGCCCCAGGTAAACAGGGACACTCTTATGTGACTGGAGAGGTAGAGGGTATGTATAATGGATGTCCCACCATGCCGCTCTAGGGTGCTTCGATTTTATTCTTAGGTGGTGAAGATTCACTGAAGAGTCTTAACAAGGGCTATGAGGAAGAGATATGTGCTTTCGACAGAACATTCTGGCATCCTTAGTAATGATGAATTGGAGTGGAATAAACCTGGGGTCTGGGAGACCATTGTACTTATCTAGGTTAAAGATGCAAATAGGATCCCAATGCTTGTTAATTCCTGTCCCTGGCAGCACTGCTCCCCAACTGAGGCCCAGCCTCACATGCAAATCTGACCTGGCTGCCATTATATTAAAATGTTTAGCTCTGCTAACAAGTGGGATCTAGAAATGGTCTGGTTGCCAAGAGGTTAGTATCTGGGGCATGTGAGATGAACCCTGAGAGCTGGAGCCTTTTCCTGGACACATCTTGCACCCATGATTGTGTGCTCCTCTGTGTCTATTTTATGTTATTTGCTCCGGGTGCCCCAAAGGACACCTGTCCTGAGCTGTCCGAGTGATCAGCTGCCAGACCAGGCCGGCTCACTCTGGCACGAAGGCCAGATCATCCTTCCTCATCTTCATTTCTGGACATGTTTCTGCTCCTCACAGAAAGAGTTCCCGGACCCACGGACTCTGCCATCCACCCAATTCAAAGTCCTAGCACTGCCCAGAGGACAATGGCTAACGCACGCTCTCTCTCCCCTCTCCTGGGCCCATGCAACTCAGTGCCAGTGAGCCTGGCCTTCTTTCCCACCGGTCATGGCTACGGCCTCAGAATCTTTTCTGACAGAAGACGCCAGGCAGCCACCCTTAAGGATTAGCACTGGCTGTCAAGATGAAAGCCATCTGTCACCGTTTCTTAGAGGGCTCTGCCCCCTGGATATCCATACTCCCCAGGAGGGTTTCCATTTCCCCCCGGTCTTCCAGTTTGCCCTGCTGGCATGCCTGGAGTCTCATCTGGTCTACTCCTTGCTTCTCTCTTCTCTTTTCAATTTGGGGGTCTCTTGAGACCAAGCCCACCTAACATGCAACAATTCCAAGCTATGAAATGTGACGCTCGTTGGTCTTCTAGGAATTCTGACATTTTGGAGACCCAGCCAAGACTTTGGTCAGCCAATAAGTGTTCCTCTCATGTCCTGCTCATGCTGCTCTTCTCACAGCACTGGATACAGCACCCTGTGGGGGAAGAATGACGTGGGAGAGAGAGGCTTGCTTCCCCAGGAGCTCATCATCCAGTCGGAGAGCTAGGACACGGTGCTGTGAAGTGAACTGAACACTCCAGGCATCAGGAGCTAAATGCTAAATGAGCAAGAAGAGGATACCAAATGCCAGAGGAATTCAAAACACAGGAGCAGATATTCTGGGAAACAGCAAACAGGGTTCCACCTCCGATTCAGTACCGAGTCCCTGGCACTGGTCCCACCAGTGCCAGATGATGGGGAGGCAAAGCCAGGTGCTGCGGAATGAGCAGGCGGGAGGAGGCGGTGCCCTGCCGGCCGGCTGGGCCCACAGGGCTTCGGTGTTGCCTCCTGGTAGTGGCTGAGGCTGCAGGAGGCAGGCAGAAGTGGGCGAGTGGCAGGAGCGACAGTCACCGAGAACATTCAAGCAGTTCCCTGTCATTATCTGAACTTAAACTCCTCTACACCCACAGAGCCCCCAGATCCCTAGGGAGGTAGCAAACAGAAGAGCCACTTCTGGGTGGGGGAGGCTGGTGCGTGTTCTGTGAGGTTTCTGGATGGCTTCAAGGCAGCTGAGGCATGTGGGCTTGGAGAAGTGGAGGCCAGGGAGGGACTATGGCAGCAGGAGCAGGGAGCCCAGCATCCTACCGTGGCCTGGGGCTTGGGGTCCGAGCAAAGACACAGCCTCGCCTTATCCTTCCTGACAACTGCCCCTCCCACTTGAGCGCTCGCTCTCTCTCTCTCTCTCTCTCTCTGTCTCTCTCTCTCTCTCAGTGGGGTTTCAAGATGGAGTGGCCCTGACTGTTCGTGAACTCCAGGATCCCTAAGGACTTGCCACTGACCAGTCTGGGTAGGACCATTTTGTGGGGAAAGAGATCCCTGCAAAGAACCCGTGGTGGGTCACAGTGTGAACAGTTCTATATGTTGGGTGGGTGGGCTCCGAGAGTGCAGGAGGAACAATAGAAATAACCGCAGGGTCCTGCCGTCTTCCAGCTTCCTCCCCGCCACCTTTCCTTAACCCCTGACTCTCCCGCCAAAAGGATGTATGCCCAGGTCACTTCTCCATAGGTAACCCAATACCTATGCAGGAAACAGAAGTATCAGAACCCCCCACCCCATACCCTCAGATCACCAAATACCCTACCATATATGGATGTGAGCCCATGCCCTGCCTTGGCCCGATAAAAGACATCCCCCCAACACCTCCCTCCCAGTGCGACTTCCCCCCTCCCCTTTCTGGAGTTGAGGAACCTCACTGCCGCTGGAGGGTGCCCACCTCCTCCCGGAGCAACTTTCCTGGCTCCCCTTCTCCTGAGCCCTGAAACTTCACCGGAGAGTGCCTTTAATGAATCTTGCCTTGTGCCTACCTTGCCTGGTGTTGTGTTTACCTCGCCTGCGAAACCTTACACTAGGTACCCACAGCATTTGGATCTAGCGGTTAATTGGGCAAATATGGCCAGAAGGAGAGATGGGCTGAGGAGGGCATGCTGAGAAGTGGAAAGAGGCACTCCTACCTCTCCTCCACCCAAGACGGCTCCAGGGTGCTGGGCTTGGAAAAGACTCAAGGAGAGTACAGAGGGTTCTGGTGGGTAACTACAGAAAGGCAAGAAAGCCAGGCTCACCTATGGGAGCAAGCCGAACGAAAGGCCTGTGTTCTCCACCCTCTTCCCTCCCCCACTGCACTCACCTCCACAGCCTGTGGCCAACGAGGAGAGGGACCCTGTCTGGGGCACCTTCCAAACATCCTGCAAACCAACCCCTTCTCCACCTCTCTTGGCCCATCTTGATGGAGGCCGTGGCCTTCTCTTGCCTGCCTCCTACTCCGGGCTCCTGATTCAAGCTTGCCCCATAAACAAATAGTCTGGATTTTACCTTTCCCTCCGGGAAAGGCAAAGCTGTTAGAAATACAGAACTGTGTGTGTGACACTCTCCTGTTGAAACGCACCTGAGCACAAGCCTCAAACCTCTGAATGGCCTGGTGCGCCCTTCCAGGCCTTCCTGGAACATCCTCAGTCCTGCCACCCTGGCCTTTGTTCAGTTCCTCAAGGCCCCCCCCACTTCTTTCTGCCTTTGGGATTTTGCACCTGCTAATCCCATTGTCTGGAATGTTATTTCCATTATTCTCGGCAGAGCTAGCCCTTTCTCAGCCTTCAGAACTTGGCTTAAATGAACAGAGGTCTTCTTTGACTTCCTTATTCACTCTATATCATCGAACCCAAGATACCATCAACTGTAAGACACACCATTATTTTCTGTACCACTCCGAAAGTTAAAATGCCACTCCTTATAGCCCAAGGCCTCATCTATGATAAATTGCATCTTGGTTTCAGAAATATTTAAAGAAAAATGCATGTCTGTGGCACCTGGGTGGCACAGTCGGTTGCGCGACCTGACTCTTGGTTTCCACTTGGGTCGTGATCTCAGGGTCGTGAGATCAAGACCCTGGTCGGGCTCTGAGCTCAGTGTGGAGTCTGTTTGGGATTCTCTCTCCTTCTCCCTTTGCCCCTCCCACTTGTGCTCTCTCTCTCTCTAAAATAAGTTTGTAAATCTTTTTTTTAAATGTGTGTCTGAAATCCACGAATATGGCAAGTAGATTTTCCCTGTTATTCTCTATCACTGTGCCTTATTCACTCTCCTCATAGCACTTATCCCAATTTTTAATGCTATATAGTATTATATATGTATTATTCCTCTAAGATCTGGCTGATCTGCAACCGAAAGTCCCCTGCTCTTAGGGTGTGGCTCTGTCTTATCACGACCCTACAATCAGTAGCTATCGCCATTCCTGGTCCGGGGCAGACGGGTCGCAAACAGTGGCTGACAATGCGAGTGAGTGAGTGGAAGGAGCATGAACCCAGAAAGCGGGGCCTCTGGACTCTAACTGGCTCTGCTCCTAGGCAAATGTGTGACCCTGAGCCGGTCCCTCGGCTTCCCTGGGCTCCAGTTCCTCATCTCTGCGGTGAGAGGACTGAACGTGGAAATGTTCCTCCCCTTAGTAACATAGCATGAGCCAGTGAAGAAGTCTTTTCCAACCATTTAGGGCCCCGGAGACAAACTGTCTAATTCCCATAAATCCAAGAGGGAGCGTTGCACGCTTGCCACCCCGCTGCCACAGTATCACCTCGGCTGATTTCTTCAAATCCAGAGAAGTCAAACAGGAAGAGGCGCAGGACCGCAGAAGAGACTGCGTCAGTGCTGGCTGCGGCTGCTTTGTGCGACTCCGTCCTCGAAGCTGCTGAAGCCTCGGGTGCCAACGAGAGCCCTAACCCGTTCAGCACTGCTGGCAGGTACCCACTCTCTGCTCTGCAGGTCAACAGGGCACAGGGTTCCTGTGGAAGGGAGCTCTTAGCTCTCCATGGTGAGATGGTGTTCTTCTGCGGCGTTCTATTTCAAAAGCATTTGATGATTTGGTCGTTATTCTCTGTAGCACCCTAGGCTCTGCTGATAAGAAAACTGTATAACGGGGTTGCAGGGGGGGGGCTGGAATTCCAAGGCTAACAGGAGTCAATGCTGGAGTCTAGAACAGGGTACACCCTTTTTTGGATACAACTTTAAAAGGCCAACTAGCCAATATTTCTCGTTTTTCAGGCCACAGAGTCCCTGTAGCAACTATTCAACTCTGCCACCGCAGCACGAAATGATATGTAAATGAACGGGTGTGGCCATGTCTCAGTAAAACTCATGTATAAAACCTGGGGTTGGGATGTACTTTGGCCATCTCTGGTCTAGGATTCCACATCCTGAAATCCTCGGGGACTATGTGTTGCCTTTCCCAACGTCACACAGTAGGTAAATGAGGCTGGGATCCCTGTGCAGGTCTCCAGATCTTGGTCACGTGTAATTTTCACTGCCAGGGCAACGCTTCCTCTTCCTGTGCTCGTAATGTCCCTGTCATAGTCACCGACAATCCCAGCCGGTGGGAGAACGCATGTTGTTAGACACAGAGAAGAGAAAGGAGAGAAGATTGAGAAAAATTCACCTCTTTCATCCCCCTTTAATCAGAAAATTTAGAAAAGGAAGAATGATCAGCTCTGAGTTGCCCTGCAACCATAATGTCAAGCCCGTAGTAAGTGTGAGTGAGGCCAAGGGCCCCTTTCTCTTCCACTTCGTGGGAACCCCTCACAGCAGCAAATCTGCCGTCTGTGGGACAAGTTGCCACCACGGTTCTTTCTAAGTTCAGGTTTCTTGACAAGGATACCTTTTGCCCTTTATTAACTCTAATCAGAGCAGAGCAGGCAAAACGGGGCTCTTGTTTGGGGAATTAACTTTAATTTCCCAGAGGTTAGCTGTTTCTGTCCACTTGACCACAGAGGTGCAGAGATGTAACTCTGGTCCTTCTTTCAGAGTGTTTACAGTCTAGCTGAGGAGGCAAAGCGTAACCATGTCACAAGTTAAATAAAATGCAAAACCTGGTTTAATGCAGTAAGAAAAATGCACGTGTGCATGCGCGTGCGCACACACACACACACACACACACACGCATACACTCTCCCAGTGAGCAAACAGTAATTCTTAGAGACTGCATAG
The DNA here is from genome assembly GCF_011764305.1 of Mustela putorius furo. Lineage (NCBI taxonomy): Eukaryota > Metazoa > Chordata > Mammalia > Carnivora > Mustelidae > Mustela > Mustela putorius. The sequence continues at coordinate 43,114,795 of NW_025422010.1, forward strand.
TATTAAGGCACTTTAGGAAAAAGAAAATTATTTTTCTTGAGTATAGCATAATTGCTCCCAATCCTTCCTTCCCTTCCTGTCGGTTCTCTCAGGAAGCAGAGCAGTTTCAGTGATTTCCTTCAGGCTTACAGACAATGCCCAGCGGCCTTGCATCTAAAGGACAAGGGCCACTTCAAGACGTCTTGCCAGACAGAACCCTCTATCCTTGCTGGATGTCTTTGGTTAGCCTAAAACACATAAAAGCATTTGAAATGTGTCCTTTCCTTTCTCTTGAGACAGAAGTTTCTAGTTTCCAGGAAAGACTGTTTGTGGGGCAGGGTATCCTCCTTACAGAAGGATGGTCCAAGGACAGAATCCTTCTGGATTTCTCCATTAGAGGGAGAAGTTCTGACCGGTTCACCCTGGTGGTTCCATCTATTTATTCCACAAAACAGACGGGGAAGGTTTACTCTGTGGAAGGTGCTTGTGTTCCTGGATGGTTTTTGTCTGGGATGAGATTTTCATGTACGGAAGACATTTGTCAAATGCCTCCAAGAACAGAATAATAGGATAAAAGTACACATACTGCTGTCATGATAAAAACAAAAATCAGAAAGTAGGATGATGACAAATGAAGACTTCTTTGATTTTCATCTGACATTTTGCATTTCTCAGTTACTACTGATGTGAAATTCCCAGACCTTCCCTAAGGAAGCAGCAGAGCAGAATTGGTGGCAGAGACGACAGCTCTGGGTAATTTCCCAAGGGCATTGGATATGTCATATCTGTTCTCGCTCTAGGGAGCCACCAGGAGTCTGCCCTGCTCCACAGCGCCTGGCCTGAGGATGCTCCTGGGTCCTGTTCATGGACCAAACAACGACTCTCCAGATGGAGAGCTGAAAGGGGTTTCACAACCTCATCTGGGCGCATCCCTCTCTTGACCTTGAGCTGCTGCACAAGGTCAGGAAGTCCTGAAGCCAGCCCTGGCAGTAGCCGGTGGAAGAGCCAGAGGGCCAGGGCTGGAGCCCAGAGCTGGCATGCTCCCTTTTGGAGAGTGCTGCTTCTCTGGCCGGCTGAAAGCTGACAGCTCTTTGCACCTGCACCATTATCTTGGCTCATTTCTGATTCTCCTCCCGGTTCGGGGCAACCTTCCTCTGTTCCCTTGTCTGCTGGATTACCTTCCAGCTCTCTGCAAAACCCATCCTGACAACTTCAGTTCCAGTTTCTTTTTTTTTCTAAAACTGGTAACTGGGAAGCATCGTGGGCAGAGGACTCCAGCTCCAGCCCCCTGATTCCACAAATGGTTCCATTTGGGCCCCAGCTGAGAGTTATTAGCAATCACTTTTCTGGGACGAGGCTGAGACCAAGCCTTCTGGTAACTTTATTAACTGCCACACCAAGGAACAACCGGTAAAAACAGCTTTAATATCCTAAGAACCAGGATCCTCAAAAGATAATGCCACTGATTTAACCTGACATTTCAAAGCAGGTGAACCCACTCACATTAGCAATCACAATTTGTAAGGCTCAGACTCTTTTTTTGCTAGTCAACTTGATACTATGTTAAAGGCATCTGATATTACAGTGAAACTCCTAAATTTGTCCAGAATCATAATGCTTTTACCATTATATTTATGGCTCATGTTTTAACTCATCGCGGATCCTACCGAGCTGTATTGTAACAGGGTGGTGCTATATTTGAAAAGTGACTTCAGTTAGCCCAGAGATATAGAAAGATACTGACTTAATGGGGGGAAATCCTGGTTTTTTCCTTCTGTCTCTGCTTAATTTGGACTTGTCATTTCAAAGGGACTGGATATGCTAGGATGACATCAGAATCATTGTCCACATGGACCTGGTCATTCCTGGATTTGGGAGTCAGACTTCCCAAATGTTGAAATGAATTTGACCATGGCTTTGGCTGTTCCTTTGTCTTTGGCATAACAACTAGCAAATGTGTGTCAGCTCCTAGCTTCCTGGTTACTTCTCATTTCCACATTTCTGATGAGTGTCCAATCTCTTTCCGTGATTTGCTTCTGGATGTTATCACCCTAGGTTCCTGAGTGTGAATTAATCTCGCAATTCAGTCTGAGCTGTGGTCTCACCCAGTATTTTTTAAGAATAATTATGGTTTTGGGTGCCTGGGTGGCTCAGTCGGTTAAGCGTCTTCCTTTGGCTCAGGTCACGACCCCAAGTCCTGAGATTGAGTCCTGCATCGGGCCCCCTGCTCAGCTGGGAGTCTGCTTCTCCCTCTGCTCCACCCCCCCATAACAAACCCCCCTAACCAGCTGCTCATGCTTGCTCTCTTTCTCTCTTGTTCTCTCTCAAATAAATAAATAAAATCTTTTAAAAGGAGAGAATAATGCAAAAGGTACTGAGATTAAAGTTTAAAAATCAGCCGATCCTCTACCACTCAGAGATACCGACTGTTAACTTCTTGGTAAACATCTTTTCAGGCACATAACATACATGTTATATAACATATAAAATTGTGTGTGTATGTACATATTTGATACAATGTTATACAATTGCATCTTTATAACTACACATTTCATAAAATTTACAAATTCAACATTACAAAATTGTATACAGTTTTATAAAAATGGGATTTACCATCCATGCAGTTCTGTGGCCTGCTTTTTTCACTCAACCATATGTCTTTACTGGGCGAGAGAGCCCTCCATGCTCTCTGTACTCCTATACGTCGTTCTGGATATGTCAAAAATGTGAGGCCATTTCTCAGGATGTGTTTGTGGCAAGCAACCCTGAGGAGCTTTTCCTCCTGAATGAGGGGCAGGCTTGCTTACTGTTTGCAATAAAATGTGGGTTCAACTGAATGGCAGTTGAACCTCTTTCCGGCAGTACAGAATTTACATGTCCATAGATAGGAATTATTTTGCGTTACTATCAGTTATCTACAATTTTTCAAGAAGTCAAATCTTTGCCATAGAATCAGATCACCCAGGGGCACCTGGATGGCTCAATGGGTTAAGCCTCTGCCTTCAGTTCAGGTTATGATCTCAGGGTCCTGGGATAGAGCCCTGCATCAGACTCTCTGCTCAGCAGGGAACCTGCTTCCCCCTCTCTCTCTGCCTGCCTCTCTGCCTACTTGTGATCTGTCTGTCAAATAAATAAATAAAATCTTAAAAAAAAATCAGATCACCCCAGGGTGGCTTCCAGAGTCTAGATAATGTACAGTTTTTCGTGGAAGCACACTTTTCCCTACGATGCTCAGCAAACACTTAATAAACTCCAGTTGCCTCTCTCAGAGGGGAGCTACTGGATTTGGGGGAAAAAACCTGGAGGACATCAAAGGGCTGGACTGTTTTCAGTTCACCCTAAGAGCTGGGTTGATTTCAGAGGTGGGAGGGGGTGGGCAGGCAGGAGTGTGGGGATGCTGAGGAGGGAAGAGTAAAAGGTCTGAGACCCAGGGAGGTTGCTACCCACACCCCCACTGTATAAGCCACTAACAGATTCCTGTTCCAACCTATTTGAATTTCATGAAGCAAACCTAATGTCTCACCAGATTTGTTAAAATCAGGTTTTAACCAACAAATGAAAATTGAATGGGGGCAAAACCTAAAAATGATACAGAATTTTGGAAAGAGGACTGACTAGACATAGCTATCTTCACTTTTATGATGTCTCGGTTTGATTTCCAGACACAAATTTTCTCAGTGGAAGTGCCCATAGCTCAATGGTCTGAGACCTTCCACGAACCTCTTTTTAGTGCTCTTTTCACTGTAAACAAAGAAACAAAAACAAATGAAAAACTCAAACTCAGCCATTTTCCTCCGACTGCTCTGGAAGGGGTCTTCTCCTTCCTCCTTCTCTGGAGCTGCTTTCCAGCAAGACCCAGGGATAGCTTTGGAGGATGCAGAAAGTGAGCAGTTCAGTTTAGTTTAAGAGCTGGGTTCTTTTTTTTTTTTTTTTTTTCCCCCTTCTGGGCCTTGGGCAGCTCCTCGAGCCCAGCTGAGGGGGTTAGCTCCTCTAACACTCCCCGAGCTCCCCATTCTGAGGCATCGCTCCTTAGGGCTGGTTGAAATGTCCTGAGGAGTTTCAGGGGCATAAAAATGCTGTGTTCAGTGACCATGAGGCTGTCTTTAAAAGAACAACTGCTTGTCAGTGAGGAAAATTCCACTCTGCCACTTGCCCTGCATCCACTGCAAGGCTGGATTCAGCGACTTCCCGAGCATCCGCTCAGCAACACTTTTAATAAGCACCTGTTGTAGGTTTCAGAACTTCAAAATGAGCAAGAACAGAATTCACTTTCTTTTTTTTAATATATATATATATTATTTATTTATTTATTTGACAGAGATCACAAGTAGGCAGAGAGGCAGGCAGAGAGAGAGGAGGAAGCAGGCTCCCCACAAAGCAGAGAGCCCGATGCGGGGCTTGATCCCAGGACGCTGGGATCATGACCTGAGCCGAAGGCAGAGGCTTTAACCCACTGAGCCACCCAGGCGACCCCAGAATTCACTTTCAATGAGCCTTGATGGCTAGTGCGTGATAAACACCAAAGCACACCAGCACTGGCAGCCTGGAGGTGGCCAAAGATGCATGGCGAAGAGGGACAAGCCGCGGGCACACAGGCCTGAGAGAGGGCCAATCCCATCCGAGTAACGAGAGCTATTTATACACATAGAGAGATAGCAGACACATAGCCTTACATATGCAAAGAACATTTCTGGAAGCACACAGGATAGCTGGTTATTTCTGGAGTCTTGTCTTTGGGGAAGCAGGCAAGGAGGGAGATTTTTACTTTCAACTCTCTACCCCTCCATATGTTCAAAAACCATTCCTTGTACAATGAACATACATCACTTATATAATACGGCAACAACAACAACACAGAGTGGCAGTGCCATCAAAGACATATACACAGCAAGTTCTGGGAGCAACAAAACAAAGCACCAGATCTAATTCAAGAATGTTCCAGATCACTTTAGTCGGAAGCAATTGTTCTGTCTTCTGAACTCTCATAAGTTTTTTCTCCTTCCCTGCCTTTTCTTTCCCTTCCCTCCTCTCCCCTCCCCTCTCCTCCCCTTCCTTCCTTCCTCCCCTCCTTCTACAAATATTTATTGAAATGCTACTATGGGTAAGCCAGATAATTCAATATTGTATTATAATCAAGTTTGGCTGCATGCGATAGAAAGAAACTTAAGTAGTGGCTTAAATAAAGACAAGTTTATTTCTCTCACACATGAAAAGTAGTCCAGAGGTAAGCACCCTAGGCCTCATATGGTAGCTCCAAAGTCATCAGGAACTTGGTAGAAGGTTTCTTCCAGCGTGCTATTTTACTATCCTTGGCATGGAGACTAGAGACCTGAGATGGCTGCTCCAGCACCAGCCCTAACATTCAAATTCCAGAAAGCAGAAAGGAGGAACAGAGAGGGGCTCATTCTCTCCCTTTTCTGGGAGACATCCCTGAATTACCACACTACACTCTGCTTAAATCTAATTGGTCAGAACTTACTCATTTGGTCACATCTAGCTGCAAGGGAAGCTGAGACATGTAAGGAAGCTGAGACCTGGGGGGAAGTTGGAACATACGTTAGCTCGGTGCATTGCTGCCCCCAGTAAATCCAGGATTCTTTTACTAATAAAAAAGTGGAGACTAGGTATTGAGAGGTCATTACCAATCTTTGCTACACATAGGAGCCTAAACAGAGAGTTCCTGCCCTTATGATACTTACACATAGTGGGTGAATTAGACATTAATCAAACAATCATGAAAATAATTGTAAAATTGCACACTGCAATAAATGAGGTAGAGAAAAAGTTCACTGCATTCTAGAAATGTATCCTTAGAACACCTGACCTACTGAATAGAATACTGACCTACAGAAGAGGAAGTCTTCTCTGAGGAAGTGTGTCATGGGGATGGAGAAATAGGCAGAAGTCAGCAATGTAGGGTTTTGTTGTCTATGTCAAAGATTTTGATATTTATCCAAAAGAAAGGCCAGCCATTGACGGATTTCAGGTAAGGTATGGGGTAACAATATTACCCTCCCATGGTTATGTTTGGCAAGACCTCTCTGAAAGGTCCGTGCAAAATGTGGATGTGGAAGTGTGGATATGAAAGGGGAGGATACATACTAGCAGAGGGATGACCGTAGAACTCTTGCCGAGGTCCAAGTAGCTTCTCTTTTGGAAAATGGTAGTGTTCAGTGGTGGAGCTGCTCAAGGTAATGCTGTTTGTCTTATTCTGTCCTACCCAAGTAGAAGGGAAGGCCTATAACCACATGAAAGGAAGGTCTGCATCGCATCATGTGCGCCAGTTTGTTATCTCCCCAGGCACAGCACAGCCTGGCGAACATGGTTGGTTGCCTATCCAACACATGTTCTACCTACCTTTGTCCTCCTGATAGATCCCTGATTTACTCAATTGCATGGTGAACTGAAGAAGGTAAATCCCTCTTCCAGTCTCTGGGGATGACTCATGATTGGTCTAAAACAGATATGATGGGACACCTGGGTGGTTCAGTCAGTTAAAGCAGCTGCCTTCAGCTCAGGTCATGATCCTGGGGTCCTGGGATCGAGTCCCACATTGGGCTCCTTGCTCAGCGGGGAGCCTGCTTCTCCCTCTGCCTGTTCTGCCCGTTCTGCCTGCAGCTCTCCATGCTTCTCCTCTCTGACAAATAAATAAATAAAATCTTTAAAAAAATAGATATGATAATCCTGTACCTCTTCCCAGGTACCTTCCCAGCCTTTCTGTAGCTAGTGATGATCTTATGACTCAATGAGATTAAAAGGGCGGGGGGGGGGTATTTCTTGCCTCATTGCCCTGGCTAGATCCTCAAGTCTCTGTTGAATAGATGTGGAGAAAGTGAGCATCTTGCCTTGTCATTGAGCTTAGAAGGAAAGTATCCAGTCTTTCATCATTAAGTATGATAGCGGCTACAGTTTTTTTCATAGATGGCCTTTATCAAGTTGAGGAAATTCCCTTCTATTCTTAGTTTATTGAATGTTTTTGGCATGAAAGGGTGTTGGATTTTGTCGAACGCTTTTATTGCATCAGTTGAGATGATCATGTGATTCCCCCCTTCATTCTATGAATTTGTACATACATTGTTTTGCCTTTTTTTGTGTTGAACCACCCTTACATTCCTGGGACAAACTGCATTTGTCACAGTTTATACTTCTTTGCCTATATTACCAGATTTGATTTGTTAGTATTTTGTGGATTATTTGTAAAAAAAAAAAATTTATTTATTTATTTGAGAGAGAGAGAAAATGAGAGAGTGAGAGAGAGAGAGAAAGCATGGGTTGGGGGGAGGGACAGAGAGAGAGGGAGATACCTCCCCGCTGAGCAGGGAGCCCAATGTGGAGCTTGATTCCATTACCCCAAGATCACAACCTGAGCCAAAAGCAGATGCTTAACCAACTGAGCCACCCAGGCACCCCATGTTAGTGTTTTGTTGATGATTTTTACATGAATATTCATAACAGCTATTGACCTGCAGTTTTCTTGTAATATCTTTGTCTTGTTTTGCTATCAGAATTATACTAGCCTCATAGAATGAGTTGTGATACATCTTCTCCTCTTCTGCTTTTTGGAAGAGTTTGTGAAAAATTGGTATTAATTCTTTAAATGTTTGGAAAATTCATCACAGAAGTCATCTATTCCTGCTTTTCTTTGTGAGTTTTTAAAAAATATATATTAATACTGGGGTGGCTGGGTGGCTCAGTGGGTTAAAGCCTCTGCCTTCAGCCCACGTCATGATCCCAGAGTTCTGGGATTGAGCCCCGCATGGGGCTCTCTGCTCTGCAGAGAGACGGCTTCTTCCTCTCTCTCTGCCTGCCTTCCTGCCTACTTGTGATCTCTCTCTCTGTCAAATAAATAAATTTTTTAAAATCTTTAAAAATAAATAAAAATAAAAATATATATTAATACTAATCAAATCTCTTCTCTTATTATAAGTCTGTTAGATTGTCTGTTTCATCTTGAGTTGGCTTTTTTGTCTTATCTTTTTAGGTATTTGTCTGTTTTGTCTTACCTTTCTTGCATATAATTCTATACATTTTGCATACATCTCCCTTGTAACCTCTATTATTTCTGCAAGGTTGGTAGTGATGTCCCTCCTTTCATTTATAATTCTAATAATTTGAGTTTTCTCTTTTTCTTCCTTGGTCAGTCTAGCTAAGGATTTATCTTAGTAACTTTTTTCTCCAAAGAACCCACTTTTGGTTTCATTGGTTTTATTTTTCTATTTCCTAATTCATGAATTTACATTATAATTTTTATAATTATGCTGGCTTTAGGTCTTTTCCCAGTATGTTAAGGTGAAAGGTTACATTATTGATTTGAGATCTTTCTCTTTCCTTAATATGGGCATTTTAATTTTTAATTTTTTTAATATGGGAATTTTAGAGCTATAAATTTTCCTCTAAGTACTGCTTTAGCTGCAGCCCCTAAGTTTTGCTATGTTGTATCTTTATTTTCAATCCTCTCAAAATATTTTCTGATTTCCCTTTTGATTGCTTCTTTCCCTATTGTTTATTTATGAGTATGCTATTTTTCCACATATTTTTAAATTTCCTAGATATCTTCCATATTTTAATGAATAGAATATGGCAAAATTGAGATGATATCACTGCTGAGATTAATATTTTTAAAAACTGTGACTTACATCCTGTTTGCACACACTTTCCTTGGCTTTTCCTGCTTACTTCGATGAAGCAAACTGCCATGTTATGTGCTGTCTTATATAGAGAGCCATGTGTCAAGAATTCAGAGCTACCTCTAACCAACAGGTCATCAAGAAATGAAGACCCTCTATCCAACAGTACATAAGACACTTAATTGCAAGCCACATGAGAGAACCTGAGCCAAAGGACCTTGCCAAGACACGCCCAGATTCTGCCTTACAGAAACTGTGGGATAATAAATGTTGTTGTCTTAAGCCATTAAGTTTAGGAATAATTTGTTGCACAGTAATACATAATTATTATGATAAGTTTAGTTCAGAAGGAGGGCTTGGGTCTTTTGGATGGGCTAGCTATTTCTTGCATTTTATTTCCCGTCTCCATGAGTTACAAGGCCTGACCTTACCCCACACATTCTTTCTGTGCTCTACTGTGCTCTGTTGTTTTTCTACTGGAAACTTGAGTTGCGAATCAGGTTGTATCTACTCTGAAGAACTGACCATCCTAGATTCAGGACAGGAAGAACCAGAGGCTTCTCCTTAAGTTCAATCCTTCAGCCTCCCATTTAGTACTGGGGTACAGGAGAGTTTGGTATTTCTAAAGTGTTTCTTTGTCTACCATTTGATTATTGTCTCTGGTGAGTAGATTTGTTTGTTTATAACCTTAAGTGAGGAAGGGAAGTGGAGGATAGACTAGAAACCCTACACCAAATCCTCAACAGAGATAATGAAATCAGAACATTCAGAGCAGGTGCTCAAAAAATGTTAATTTTTCTTCCTATCATGTCCCTCTATCCCACACAGTCTTCCAGTCCTTCAAGATGTGACATAGAGGAAAGACCCAAACTGCTTACACTATAAACTGGAACCATGTTCTAACTGGAGGTGGTAAAGCCCTTAATTTGTCTGCTATTGATGCACTTACTGATAACCCTTACTGACAGAGGAATTCATCAAAATTCAACTCAACACATATCATCTGGGTGATGGCATGATGGCAGGACTGCACAGAGATGGATAGAATACCTTCTCTGCCCTCAGAGCTGTCAGTGTGGAATTAGTATCCTCTTGGAGTACCTTTGTCTTTACAGATCATCTAATGATTTGAAGGCCACCAGCCTTTTCCCCATGCCTCCCCCAGCCCAAACCATCTTAGTAAAAATGTCAAGAAATCTGATAGTCCTTCCATTTTAACTTCAATCCCAGTGATGGGTCCCTTCTGGGGCCATCCATTTGGCTATCTTCTGGACTACCACAACTGGGGCAGTGGCCTGCCTTAAAGGAACTCTGGGGAAGCCCTCTACTAGCTAATACTGCAATTTTGTGCAAATTAGAAAAACGCTCCTGACACTCAAGTCACTTCATAGCCATTAGTCACAAAATAGTCACAATAATGATACAACTCTGTGATGTTCTGTGAGGCAAATGGCTCCCTGAAGTATGCACACTTGCACAACTGTAGGTGGTGTACAAATGGTACAACTGTTGGGAGCAGTAACGCTATGGGGAAATGATCTGCTTGGTCTGTGATACTAGAATTGGGGGATGCTGGGGAGAGACGGGGCGTGGGCACAGGAGGAGGACTACATGGATGGCTTCTTCTCAGGCCTCCCACCATGTGAACACACTATGCTAACATTAACACGTGGGCTTGCCAGCTCACAGTTGGCAACCACATGACCCCAGAATTTCTAAAGTCTCCCAATTAATTCTGGTCTCAGGTAGGTCCCAGACCAGGCTTGTTGGTGCCTCCACATTGAGGTCCCCAGCCCATGAACCACTTGAGGGCAGTGTCTCACCACTGTAGCGTGACTGGGTCAGCTCTCTAAGAGCAATGCCTCTCCTCTGCCTCAAGCAGCTGCTTCCTGGGCAAAGGGCAGCAAAACTCTTCCGATACCAACACTGCTGTCTGTGTCCTCTTCCCTCTCTGTCCATGGAAGGCAAGAGCCACACTACATCCCAGCTGGAAATCCCAACTAGATCTTCCCTGGGTCTGGCTCCTAACCCTTCAGTAACAATGCTTGTGGCCCAAACTTTACACTTTCTCTCATGAGACCTGCACCTCAAGGTCTTCCCTCCTCTAATCATTCGCACCCTCCCCCTTAGACTTATACTTCCAGCTTCTTCTCCATAGACTAACCATCCTCTAAACATATCAACGGGTGCAAGAGGATGTTGGGGGCATCTCTACCCCACCAGTCAGTGAGATACAACCAGATTTTGAATACCTATCATGGAACAACCAAGACGCTCAGGAAATCCTATTACAGTCATTCAGGGAATGGACCTTTACTTCAAGGCAGGGATCTCCAAAATTTTTGAGTTATAATGGCACTTCCCTCTACCCCAACCATACTATCACCAGTGCAAGAGGTAGATACAGGTGAAGAAGGTTAAAATCCTTGTCCAAGCTGTTTTATGTGACTGTGTCTGTGTGATATGTTGACCCACATACACCTTAGTGGAAGATTACAGGACTAAAATGGAAGTCCCTGTCAGCTTCACTCTATTCCCTTCTGGAAATCCCAGCACACCTTGGGATCCAGGTGAAAGAATGGTTCATGGCAGGATGACTGAGACAAGGAACAGAGTGACCAGATGGAGTTTGGGGATATGCCCTGAAGGAATTTCTGTGCCGGACACAGAGGCTGTGATAGGGGACCAGCTTCCAACCAGAAGAAAACTCCAAAGTTCCGTGTTCAGGTATGCAAATAACTATGTTTGGACAAATAACCGTGACAGTCAGATGCTTGACTGCAAATTTCCTGGGGTTTTTGCCCAGTCTTCTAAACACATCCAAACCTTCCTTGAACTTTTCAAGGAGGTATTTGCTTCTATTCTCACAATGAATCAATCCAGTTAAAAAATGAATGGATGTTAACACAATTAAAGAATGAGCCTGCAAGGAGGGAGGGTGGGGGAGACTGGAAGGAACAAAAACTGAATAGAGGTCGGGAGGCCATGGCTACGGGCTTTGTCATTAACTATTTGGGTGATGCAGTGCAACTTAGGTTCTCTGTGTCTCCAAGATCTCACTACTAACATAAGGGTTAAATCCGCCATCCTGAAGATGACTTCCTATGCAAATGTTCTCGAACCTTTTTCTCTCTCTCTACCCTTCCTCCTCTGTTCCTCGCCCTCTTTCCCCTTGCTGTCTCCTTTTACTCTTCTCTTTCCCTTATGTCTGTTGTTTTTATTCCCAGACCTTTACACAGTCTCTTTTATTTTCATCACCAGGAGATGTGTGCCAACAAGTGTGATACAAATAAAGTTAGACAGGATTTTGGTTCTGACTGAATAAGAATTGCTCCACTTGAATTTAAAAAGAAAGAAAGAAAGAAAGAAAGAGCCCCAAAACAACCCCAGTCCTTCTCAACTGATTCTATTCAAAATTTCTTGGCTTCTGAATTTAAAGAACAAGTTGTTCTTGCAGGAGGTTAATTATAAAATGTTCAATCCACCCCCTTCCTCATGAGTGACCAACACGCAAAATGAATCCCCAGAAGAGCGTGCAAACTCAGAAGTCTTCCAAGCGAGGATTTCACCCTCATCTACTCAATCAGTGAACCCAAGTTCAACATTTTAAAGGTCTATGAAGCCAAGTCTATCTAATGACATGAGTTGAGGATTCTCAGGAACTTTTAATATTTCCTGGCATATACACAGTAAGTTTTGACCACTGCTGTCCAAACAGACTGGAACTAGAGACTCGGGCTTTCTAAATGGTTTCTCTTGCTTATAGAAATGATTGACGGGGGGGGGGGGTGGAAGCGGGAAGAATAAGAAAAGCCACGAAAGTATGAAGCGTCTTGAACTTCTAGTATGAGTTAGCGGGAGAACTTCCCTTAAACAACAAGTGCCCATATCCTGCTCCCCCACCAGTCTCTGGCAACCACGGTTCTACTTTTTGTCTCTACGAACTGGACTATTCCATGTATCTCATGGTAAGTGGAATCATGTAATATTTGTCCTTTTGGCTCATTTTACTTAGCCTAATGCCTTCAAGGTTCATCTGTGTTGTAGTGTGTGTCAGAATCGCCTTTTTTTTTTTTTAATTCAGATTGATTGAGGTACAATTTGAATATAATAACATTCACTCTTTGGAGGTATACAGTTCAGTGGGCTTGACAGATAGCCACCGTTCTGGAACAGCCACCATAAATCGAGATATAGAACACAACCATTATCTCAGAAAGTCCCACTGTGTTCAAATGGCAAACAGACATGTGCAAAGATGCTCAATATCACAGTCATCAGGGAAGTGCCGATCAAAACCACAAGGAACTCTCATTAAGATGGCTATTATCAAGAAGAAATTCATTTTTTAAGGATGAATAATTTTTCATTGTCTGTATATACTATTTGTAATTTTTTAAAAAGATTTTACTTAGTTATTTTAGAGGGGGAGAACAAGTTGGGGGAATAGGCAGAGGAGAGGGAGAAGCAGACTCCCCACTGAGCAGAGAGCCCAACTTGGGACTGGATCCCAGGATCCTGAGACCATGCCCTGAGCAGAAGGCAGACTGAGGGGCGCCTGGGTGGCTCAATGGGTTAAAGCCTCTGCCTTCGGCTCAGGGCATGATCTCAGGGTCCTGGGATCATGCCCCGCATCGTGCTCCTTGCTCAGTGGGGAGCCTGCTTCTCTCTCTGCCTCTGCCTGCCTCTCTGCCTGCTTGTGCTTTCTCTGTGTCAAGTAAATAAATAAATAAAATCTAAAAAAAAAAAAAAAAAAAAAAAAAGAAGGCAGACTGAGACACCCAGGCCAGCTAGGCCCTCTCCATTTGTAATTTTTGAGAGTTCAGAGATAACAGTGGAAATGCCAAAAGGCTACAGGTGGATTGATGTCCAGTTTTCAAAGAGGAGAACATAATAGTTTTTGTAGCACAACAAGCAACCTCAGAAACTCAGTGGCTTGCAACAGCATTTATTTTTGTCTCTCCCAGATGTGCAGGTCTGCTGGGGCAGCTCTGCTTTTCAGGCTGTCAGTCTGGTTCAAATCAGCTCCTGTGTCTTTCACTCTCTGTGGACCAGCAGTTCCTGGGATAGGTGATTTTCATAGTGAATGGCAGGAGCATCTAAGAAGTGAATGGACAATTAATGTCTCTTAGGGCCAGGGCCTGCACAATCCACAGTTCCGTCTGTCTTCCTCTAGACCTACAACCTGGCCATGCCCAGCATCACTAACTCTAGGAATCGTCCTCCTGCCGGCGCTGGTGGGAATTGCGCAACATCACGCGGCAAAAGACAAGGGTGTATTACACTAATACAGGGGCGTGAAGAATTAGTAGTAGTAGCCCAATCCACCACAGAGTTGATTATGGAAAATATAGAGGAGTAATCTCGATGTGGATCTCCAGTAAATTCCAGAAGGGATTTTTTTTTTTAAGATTTTATTTATTTATTTGACAGATAGAGATCACAAGTAGGCAGAGAGTCAGGCAGAGAGAGAGGAGGAAGCAGGCTCCCCGCTGAGCTGAGAGCCTGATGCGGGGCTCGATCCCAGAACCCTGAGATCATGACCTGAGCCGAAGGCAGAGGCTTAACCCACTGAGCCACCCAGGTGCCCCCCCAGAAGAGATTCTTAAACGAATGGTTCACAAGGACTGTACTTAGAAGAGAAAGTGATGTCCAGGAAGAGTCAGCCCAACTCCAGTTAAGAATAAGTCAGTTCAGGGGTACCTGGGTGGCTCAGTCAGTTAACCATCTGCCTTCAGCTCAGTTCATGATCTTGGGGTCCTGGAATCAAGCCCAGCATGGGGCTCTGTGCTCAGTGGGGAGCCTGCTTCCCCCTCTCCCACTCCCCCTGCTTTTGTTCCTTCTCTGTCTCTTTCTCTGTCAAATAAATAAATGTCAAAAAATCTAGAAAAAATAAGATAACAGTTTAGAAAAAAAAAAAAAAGAGGAAGAAGGAATCAGGTCAGGGCGCCTGGGTGGCTCAGTCAGTTAAGCATCTACCTTCGGCTCAGGTCATGAACCCAGGGTCCTGGGATCAAGCCCTGCATGGGGCTCTGTGCTCAGTGGGGAGTCTGCTTCTCTCTCTGCCCTCCCCCACCCCACACTTATACTCTCTTTCTTAAATAAATGAAATCTGTAAAAAAAGAAAAAGAAAGAAAGAAAGAAAGAAAAAAGAAAGAAAGAAAGAAAGAAAAAGAAAGGAAGAAAGAAAGAATAGTCAGGTCAATCTCATTGCAGATCTTTTTTCTTGGATTTGCTTTATTAGCTAAAGAAGGGAATATGGCAGTTATACATTATTTGGATTTTAGAAAGGCACTTAAATTATTTACATGTTATTTTTGAAGACCAAATGGAGAAATACAGATCATACAACAGTATGGTTAGATAAAGATACAGATGTGTATTTGTACAACTACTCTTAAATACTTTTTGATTTAAGTCATGTGTCGTTTTGGAAGGGGATCTCTCTCTCTCTCTTTTTTTTTAAATTTATTTTATATCTTTTCAGCATAACAATATTCATTGTTTTTGCACCACACCCAGTGCTCCATGCAATACGTGCCCTCCTTAATACCCACCACCTGGCTCCTCCAACCTCCCACCCCTCACCCCTTCAAAACCCTTGGGTTGTTTTTCAGAGTCCATAGTCTCTCGGAAGGGGATCTCTTGCAGCATGTTACAGATCCTAAGTTTTGTCCTGACCTCCATTTTGTATCAGTGATTTGTGTGAGGACAGATGTGTGAGGGAAGCAAGCACAGACTGGAATTACAGATAAAAATCAAAAGCTTGAAACTTAACAGAAATAAATATCAATGATTGTACTTAGTCATTTTAAAAAACACCAAGAAAACAAAAATCAAATTCAGTTTGAAGAACCCCATGAGAATGACATGAGCGAATGAAGAAAAGTTTAAAATTCTACTTGAGAGGCATCTGGGTGGATCAGTCATTAGGTGTCTGCCTCTGGCTCAGGTCATGATCCCAGGGTCCTGGGATCAAAGCCCGCATCAGGCCCCCTGCCCAGCAGAAAGCCTGCTTCTACTTCCTCTCTCACCATCTCTCTCTGTCAGATAAATACAATCTTTTAAAAAATAAATAAATAAAATAAAATTCTACTTGAGATCATAAAGGAAGCCTTAATCAAAGGAAAAAGGTAAATTGTGCCCAGGAGGTCTCAAGTATTCTAAAGATGTCAATATTCTCTCAATTGATATATATTTTAATAAATGGGTTTGACTCTTCCATATTTCGGGGAACTACTGATATATTTAGAATTCTTTCTCCTGACTCTAATTAGGAAGGAGGATGTGAGGGCTTCCTGGGTACTGGCAATGTTCTATTTGTGGGTTTGGATGGTGAGGTATAAAGGAAACCCCCCTTGTGTTTCTGCTTTACCCTCATACAACTACCACACTTCACTGGACTTCCGACACCAGATATGTGGGGCGTGCACACGTCAAGTAATTCTCCAACACTTAGCTGGGTGTCCTACAATTTAAATCAACTCTGATACTGTTTAGTTGGTGATAACAATGTCATATCCTACAGGTTAGGGCTCAGTCCCACAAGATTGGCTCCCACCGTTCACATGCCAATCACAAGTCCCTCATTGTCACCTGTACCTCTCTACAACTGGGTATAAATCAAGATTCCCGAGATTCCATCCTTGAGTTTGATACCACTCAGAAAATTCCAAGAGATTTAGGAGCTCTGTGTCAGGAACTGGGATCAAAGATCAAATATTAGAACAAAAGATGTTCCTAGTGCTCTTAGCACTTAGGAAATTATGAGAATTTGAGGAGGTCTGTGCAAGGAAGGAGCTAGAGGCAGAGACCAATATATATGTTTTCTATTATTCTACACGTTACATTATAATAATGCATTACATTTTCCGCTTTTCCAATCACAACTTCCTTTCTCTCCTCAGATGCAGCCACCATCTAAGCTTTTATCAATTCCTAGCACTTAGTGTGTATACCTGAACAAAATTTAATTCTGCTTATTTTTGAACTTCAGGGATGAAATAGTGTATACGCTTTTATGTCTGTTTGCTCCAACTTGTTTTTAAGATTCATCCATGCTGTAGTTCACCTCCTTTACTCTTGAACATTCCATTGTTCAAACATAATGCACGGTATTTCTGTGTTACTCTTGGTTACTTTGGTGTGTCTAGCTTTTGAGTATATTAACATTGCTGTTATGAACCTTCTTGTGTATGTGTCTTTGTGCAAATGGGCTTGAGTTTCTCTTGTCCATATTCTTAGGAGTCCCAGTGCTCAGACATAGGGTATGAGAATCTTCAACTTGAGTAGATAATATCAAGCCATTTTCAAAGTGATTGCAATACTACCCTGAAAAGAGTTCTAACATTCTTGTTCCTTCACGCCACTTCTGACTCTTGGTATTGTCAGACTTGTAAATGTTAACCAATGTGATAGGTGTGGTTGTCTTTACACTTGTTACACGTATACTAAAGTTACGTTATTTTTAAAAACTTTCAGACTGGGGTGCCTGGGTGGCTCAGTGGGTTACAGCCTCTGCTTTCGGCTCAGGTCATGATCCCAGGATCCTGGGATCGAGCCCCACATTGGGCTCTCTGCTCAGTGGGGAGCCTGCTTCCTCCTCTCTCTCTGCCTACTTGTGATCTCTGTCTGTTAAATAAATAAATAAAATGTTAAAAAAAAAACTTTCAAATTAATCAGCCTCTGTTTTCCCCTGGGTCAGGACAAGATCATTAATATACTTTTACTTTCCACCACTCCCGTGCTGCCCCAGCAACCTTACACATGCCTTCCCACATTGTTATCAGCTAGGGTTTTAGACAATTATTTTGTAAATAACATTTTCATAAGTGATACTTATTATACGTTTAACTTTTTGTCTGTGTATCATTGTATCTTCCATCCCTTTACTCCTTTCTGGGCTCCCTTTCCTTCCTAACAGAGAACAATCTTTGGTAGTTCTTCCAGGGAGGGTCTGTGGGTGGTAAACTTTTGGAGTATTGAAATGTCTTCATTTCATGAAAATAATACATAATAATATCAGATGCCATTTCATATCACAGAAAAAAAAAGATGGATTATTTAACCAATGATGATTCAAAATTAGATCCCTACTTCATACGTTAAAGTTAAATAATTTTCCAGTGGATCCAAGATTGAAGTGTGCAGAGCAGGTTGGCTCTGCTCGAACCAGCGAGTGGCTCAGAGGCCCACATGACTGTGAGGAAGAGGGAGCTCTAATACACAATTTAGAAACGTTTGTGTTTCTGCCACATAAATAACTTTACTTTCCCCAGACACTGCTATATGAACCGAGGCCTTTAGGATCAGACTGTGCTTGTATCTTGTCGTTTTCTTGGTAGGAGAAGGGAGAAGGGAAGCAAAGAGACAGGTTACGTTCCCTCTCAGATGGATCCAGTACGGAATATTGTGAAGTGGATAAACTCAAGTAATTCCTCAGAAGAAAGAATTGGAACCAGAGGTGACCATGAAAACACAGGCCTCTGGGAATTTGCAAACACTTGGAATGAGAGCTTGGACTTTCTCTGTTTTTCTCCCTCCCCCCTCCCTTCTTTCCTTCCTTCCTTCTTTGAGCTTAGACTTTCTGCAGGTCGTGGAGTAGGTGTTCGAGAAAGTCTTCTCTACCTCTTCTCTGCTCATGAATCCCATGACCCTGTTGTTCGTTGTTCGTGCTTGTCCTAAAGCTACATTGCCCAGACTTCAAGGATGTTATCTCTAGTTTCTCCTATTGAAAGCTAAGCTCCCTTCCTCGGTCCCCTTCAATCCGTGCCCTTTGAGCTGAAGTAGTTATAATTCTTCCAGTCTCTTTTCATATGACAGTCACTCCGTCTCAAGCATTTTTGTTGAACTTCTCGGAGTCATTATGATTGTGACTTATTTCTTGTGGAAGCCTGTATGAAGGCAAATACTACCCAGATGCTGTGCTTCTAACCATTACTAGTGGCATCAAGAGTCAAATGCGTCTTGGGTTTGGCCATGTCAGCCATGCGGGACACTGCGGTCTGGGAGTGTGACGGTCCACGTTTGGCCTCAGCTCTGTCAGTTCACTTAGCCCTCCATCTCCTTCCCTGCAACACAGGACTGGGAACTTTACTGCTTACCTGATGAGACCACTGAGAAGATTAAAATAGATAACTTATATCAACACTCTTATTCAGAGTACAGCATTATGTCCGTAAAGCTTAGTCACTGGACTGATGATACCCAGACAATAAACATAAAGAAATGCTAGGGCACCTGGACGGATCATTCAGAAGAGCAAGTGCCTCCTGATCTTGGGGCCGTGGTTTCCAGCCCACGTTAGGTGTAGAGATTACTAAATAAACAAATAAACTTTTTAAAAAAGATCAAGAGGGGCACCTGGGTGGCTCAGTGGCTTAAGCCTCTGCCTTCGGCTCAGGTCATGATCTCAGGGTCCTGGGATCAAGCCCCACATGGGGCTCTCTGCTCAGCGGGGAGCCTACTTCCCCCTCTCTCTCTGCCTGCCTCTCTGCCTACTTGTGATCTCTCTCTCTCTGTCAAATAAATAAAATCTTAAAAAAAGAAAAAATATCAAGAAATGCACTTCTTTTTCGAAGGACTATTTGATTTAGCACTGTACCTGAGAAAAGAGTTACCCAACCCTGAATGTTCCTTATTTTTTAGTGGGTGATCTGGCAACCGTCCAAACACACACAAAATTGGAAAGCCCTTCAAGCCTTTCTAGCTGTCAGTTTTCCTTCAAACCTTCAAAACGGCCAGCAACCCAGGGAGCTCCCAGTTTCTCTCCTCGGAACAAAGTGCACCAAGAACTTCAGCGGTTACTGCCCTCAGGCTTTCGACGTTACCGAGGACTTCCTCTGTAAGCCAAGTAACAGATCTTTCAGGACAGCCAATCTCATTACATAGCCTCCGGGCTGCGCGAAAGAGAGACACCTGACCCACCAGGGCTCCAGCTCTCCCGCTGGTTCACGCCCCTCTCCTTGCATTCTCTGCTGTCATCACTCGGGTTGAATTCTTGTTCGGAAGAGCAGGACTGAAGAACCTCCAGGGCTCCACAAATGCACGTGGTTTTCAGGCATAGAGAACTGGGGAGGTTGAAATAAAATCACTATTTCGACATGGGGGAAAAAGCAAAGTAATTAGGGTGGTGAAAATACCCTGTAGGCGATGATCACGATGTTACAGATCTATCACAGATTGGTGTGATCACTAGACTCTGGAGAGGAACGGCTGAGCCCTGGCACCCTGTTGATCCTTGGGAATCTGTGTGGTGGGGGAGGGGGTCTGGACAAATGCAGAGCAGAGCTCCTGGCTGGTTGGTCAACACCCTTACTGAACAAATTTAGATAAACTTGTGGTGAGAAAAACTGGTAACTCAAGACAGGAGAGTCTGGAAAAGAGAAGGGAGACATTTATTTTGGGTGCTGGCAGCTGGTGGAGGTAGCCGGCTCAAGCCTTAACATCTGATGTCTCTGTAGGCAAGACAGACACCCGGAGTTCAGGGGTTCCGTGCAAGAAAGCAAGCACAGAGCACAGGGTCACAGGTGAGGGTGAGGTCACAGATGAGTGTGTGTTTAGCTCGGAATCATGGGCAGGGAAAGGGCTAGGTGGGATGTGGTCTCCTAGCATTCAGTGCTTATCAGGGCTTTTCTAGTCTGGTAGTTGGAATGTTCCAGTCCCTGTCAATGCCTGCAGAAAATGTGATAAAAAATAAGAACAATTGGTTTCAGTTGGAACATGAGTTAAGTGGCCCCGTCTATTTTTGGTTTTAACTTTTGGGATCTGTAGTTGAACAATGGGGCTCACTGACAATGCTGGACACGTCATTAGACATTTGTCCAACCCATAGGAAGAGTGGACCCTAAGGTAGACCATGGGCTTTGCGGGATTATGATGAGTCAAGGTGGATTTATTGGTTGTAACAAAGGTACTAGTCTGTGGGGCAGGGATGTCCGTAGTGGTGACCCTATGCACATGTAGGATAGGGGTTACAAGGAAATTTTCTCTAACTTGCTCTCAATTTTGCTGTGAACCTAAAACTGCTCTAATAATAAGGTCTTCACAAAGAAATCCCAACAAAATTACAGTAATCTGAACATACTCCATGTTGGTTTGAATATACCCAGGGGAGTGTCGGTTGCCCCCTATTGAAGCCAATGGAAGAGAGGGGTCAGAACAAAGGTAACTGGGGCGCCTTCCCTCACGACAGAGGGAGGCAGAAAAACCCAACCTGTGACTCTTAAGAATGAAATGCGAAGGAGATAGTCTCATGTTCAGTCAGTCCCCACTGCCGGTGTCTCCCAGGCTGCCATCCCGTGAGGGCTTCCAAGCTGCCAAAACAACTTAGTGCAACAGAGAAGACTCGGAGATTAGAACAGTCATTCTCAGACTCCAAAGTGCATCAGAATCACTGGGAAGTTTTCATAGATTGTGGCTCCATCCTCCTCCCCACCCACACTGCCATGTTTCTGAGGCTGGCGGTCTGGTGGGGGGGCGGGGGGGTATGCCCTAGACTTTGCATTTTCAATGTGTTTCCAAGGGATGTCCCTGCTGCTGGTCCAGGAACCACACTGGAGAACCACTGGTGTGCCTGATCTAATCTTGCCTTTTTGACAGGAGTTCCCAGATTAAATAAGGAAAAAAAAAAAAAATCCTTGTGTTGCATAACCATATATTTTAATCATATAAAACCTGTTCCTGGACATTATTCAAGACCATGTTTAGGGGCAAAACCACTCTAAATAAGTTCGCTGTGCCGAGAACAGTGACGTTGGGCTATAGCGATGAATGACATGATTATGAGACAAATTTAGCGAGGAAAGGAAAGAGGGAATAAGGAACAATAATTAGTTTCAGGAATGGGAAATCATGTGAACAATTTAAAATCTGCGCTGCAGTCAAAATGTTCTGTGACTGTTTCATACCTTTTATTTTTTTTCTCCAAACTTAGCTATCCAATTACGTGACTAATGGCAGCTGAATGAGAGGTCTTGTTGAGATTATTAACGCCAAGATTTGAAGTTTTGAGGTCTTTGTTCAATCCCTTTTGTGGGAACTCGACGCCCTATTTCTACTCACCAGAGCTGGAGGCTCCAATCCAATTTCCCTGCTCCCCATTCCTCCTCCCCACCCCTCACCATGGCCTCCTGTGCTGCCCCCTGAACAATGACCACATTGTCACACCTCTCTTGGCTACTGAAGGAAGCCACCAAGTGAAAGTTTTCAAACCTCCCCTTCTAATCTCCTCTCTCTTTCAGCTGGCACTACTGCCGCCCTGAGCTCCCAGGCTGAGCCCGCTTGTCCATGTGGCAGCATCTTGCCTCGTGCTCTGCCTGTAGTAATGCACATATGCAGTGATTACTTGACTTTGCACCAAATGGCATGGCTCAATTTGAAAATCACTAGAAAACACTATAAAAAATCAAATTACAGCTCCAAACAGAGGGTCTGATAGACACAGTCCCATAGAAAGGCAGTCTTTTCTAGGAAACTTGGGTGGCCATGGTGTCATTCCATGGATGAAGCTCGACTGGAAAATATCCAGAGCAATAAATAAAGAACAAAGAGAGGAAAACCAGCAGCTGAGGTGGAGAGGAGCCCCACTCGAAGCTTATGCATCCCCAAGAGTGCACTCAAGCCTGAAGCCCCAGGCCAGTGGTCCCATGAAGTCGGGGAAAATAAAAACAAAGGTAAATGTGTTCCCTAAATGTAACTGCAGACCAGCAGCCCGCCCTGGTAACAAGAATGGCACCTTACCTCTATGGAAAGTGCAGTAAAAGCAGATTTCAAATTTTAGCTGGAAATTAGAATGAACTCCTTCAGGGATACCAGTATGGCAAGCAATTTAATACAGGGTTCTGGTTTCCTTTCTACCTCTCAAATACCATGCCTGTGACTCCCTGCAGGGAGCCCAGTGGAGATCAGAAATAAAGAATTGTAATATACTCCTAATAAATGAAACCCTAATGAGAAGCAGCCTTGGTGTGTAGGATTACAGCAGGGAATGGCCGGGTCCCCAGACTTACTCTCTGCCATGTCTCAGAGGCTTCATGGAGCTGGCACATCCATTCCTAGGGACACTCTTCAGAAGGCCACTATTTTTTTTTTAAGATTTTATTTATTTATTTGACAGAGATCACAAGTAGGCAGAGAGGCAGGCAGAGAGATAGGGGGAAGCAGGCTCCCTGCCTGCTGAGCAGAGAGCCCGATGTGGGGCTCAATCCCAGGACCTTGAGATCATGACCTGAGCCAAAAGCAGAGGCTTAACCCACTGAGCCACCCAGGAGTCCCAAGAAAGCCACTATTACTTGTTGGTCACACCAATCTCCAAGATCGGACGGCTCTAGAGCACAGAGGCTAAGCAACATGGTAATGAGACACTTTGACCTCTTCCTGAGGTAAGAGGCTGGCTAACTTAAATACCTTACCCAAGATCCAGCAGCTCTAAGTGGCAGAGTTCAGACCAGAACCAAGGTCTTCTGTCTTCCCACCCCATCTGTGGTCCATACCACTGGCATGTAGCAAAGAGAATTTTGATATAGAAAAGAAGAAGAAAAAAGAAAGAGGCAAGAGAAAGGAGTTAATTTTGGGGTTCACAGTTAATGAAGAGGATCAGAATCAAGTCCTTCCAAGACCAATGGGCTGATGATACTGGGGACAGAGCAGGTGAATGAGAGAGCACGAGAAGGAAGAAACAGAAGAGAAGAGAAGACATGGAGGGTAGGAGGGCAATGGGGAGAAAGGATGAAGACGATGAAGTAATAACAAATGTATATATGTTTGCTTTGTGACAGATCAACTTACATTTCACAGCCCTGGGAGGTAGGTGGCCCGTTGTTGTCATCATTTCACAAATGAGGAAATCAAAACACAGGGAGGGCTTGTCCCATGTCCCATGGCTTGATCACACTGCCAGTGAATTGTACAGCTTGGATTTGAACCTGCGGAGCTTGGTTCCACCCTCTGTGCATTTAACCTCTAGGCTACTCCAGCTCTCCCAGTGAGTAAGTCAGCTCTGAGAAGAGGGCAGATGTGGAAGGAACACTCAGGTGTATGAGATCCAGGTGAAGATGGCCCAGGTGGAACTGAGTGTCAAAGAATAAGACTAGAGGACAAGTTCAGTTAGTGGAAGAGCAGAGTGAGTCCTTTTAACCAAGGCTTGGAGCAAACGTGTAAATAAAGAATTGTAATATACTCCTAATAAATGAAACCCTAATGAGAAATGGAAGGAGTGTGAATTTGGAACCTTCCCCACCTCACATGAGCTAGGTCATCCTGGACTAATCACATAACAGCTTCAGTTCTTCATCCAAGTAATAGAATCAGTGGTACCTCCTGATAAGGAATCCAATACGATCCTTACAATCCTGGGCAAGTAGTAATTAAACAGTATTGCCCTGTTGCTACCCCTAAGGGTATCCCTAGGGATATTTAACAGTGTTTTGCAGAAAACTTCACAGAATTGAGTAATTAGGGATCAGGTTTAGATCCGAAAATTATTTTCTCCCCAAGAGAGATTTAAAATCTCATTTTAGGGGCACCTGGGTGGCTCAGTGGGTTAAGCCTCTGCTTTTGGCTCAGGTCATGATCTCAAGGTCCTGGGATTGAGCCC
Source organism: Mustela putorius furo (assembly GCF_011764305.1). Lineage (NCBI taxonomy): Eukaryota > Metazoa > Chordata > Mammalia > Carnivora > Mustelidae > Mustela > Mustela putorius. Next base: position 43,138,996 of record NW_025422010.1, read on the forward strand.
CACATCGGGCTCTCTGCTCAGCAGGCAGGGAGCCTGCTTCCTCTTCTCTCTCTCTCTCTCTCTCTGCCTGCCTCTCTGCCTACTTGTGATCTCTATCTGTCAAATAAATAAATGAAATATTAAAAAAAAAAAGCCAACCTCATTTTACTGCTGCCACATACGGAAAAATGGGGGCCCTGCAGAGAGGTAGCAGCCAGCAAAGAACATGGGGACACAAACTACTCATACTAGACAGAGAGACACTACTTTATTATAGGCGGCCAGCTTCTCCCAGAAGGTATTGGTGGGAACATTTTGTAGAACCCACTTGGGAGGGGCTGAGCTTAAAGGGAAGTTCGCCTACATGTTTTGGCGGGAAACTTACAACTGAGGGCTCAGCCTAAAGCATGACGTAGGCATCTCAATGGAGCAGTTGAGTAGAAACACACAGTGCCAGACATGGTGGAGAGCCCCAGACTGGACCTAACAGGACAGGTTGGACCCAATGGGTCTTGGCTACACTGATCAAGGCTTATCAACATTCCTTGGGAGAAAGAGCTGGAGGGTAGTATAGAACTCATGGTTCCCTTCACAGTCGCCTTGATGTAGCCATATCAAAATCTGCATATTATTCTATCCCTAAATATATGCTCTTTAAAGAATATGATGCTCAGGGGGCACCTGGGTGGCTCAGTGGGTTAAGCCTCTGCCTTTGGCCCAGGTCATGATCCCAGGGTCCTGGGATCGAGCCCCGTGTTGGGCTTTCTGCTCAGCAGGGAGCCTGCTTCCCTTCTTCTCTCTCTGCCTGCCTCTCTGCCTACTTGTGATCTCTGTCTGTCAAATAAATAAATAAAATCTTAAAAAAAAAAAAAAAAGAATATGATGCTCAGTCCTCAAGTTCAAGAGACCAGCCAGGAATGTTGTTTGTAACTGTCTAGACTTGGTGAACCCTATTAAAGTCACAGTTGTGTGCATAGAATGGATAAAACAGACAAATGGAACCCCCTAAAAATCCTACTTTGGTAAATTTTTTTATTTAATGTTATTAAATGGCATCAAAATATTATAATAGTGCTTGATCCAGAATAGGTACTTCCTACATGTAAATCAGGCAGCATTATTTCAATTATTTCTTCATTGTTATCAATGGCTTGCTAGGTGGTCAAAAGGGAAAGCCCAGGAAAATCCATCAAGGAGGACATTGTGTCAGGGAAGTGCTGTCAGAAGGCTATGAACTGATGGAAAAAGAAGGATTCAGGTTTCTACCGTCATGTTAGCTAGATAAGAAAGGGATAGCATTGGAAAAGTCCTTAGAACATGTGGTTGGGGGCCCCTGCGTGGCTCAGTGGGTTAAGCCTCTGCCTTTGGCTCAGGTCATGATCTTAGGGTCCTGGAATCAAGCCCTGCATTGGGCTCTCTGCTCAGCAGGGAGCCTGCTTCCCACTCTCTGTTTGCCTGCCTTTCTGCCTACTGTGATCTCTCTCTCTGTCAAATAAATATATAAAAATTAAAAAAAAAAAAAGAACATGTGTTTGGAGAATGTGGTCAGGGCTGGTCAGGTGATACACTGAGAAGAGGCTTCCAACAACATCAGGAATAATCTGTGCCTTAAGTAAAATAAAGAGATGGGCCTCCTGTGAAGGCTGTGATGTGCCGGAGAATGACAAACATTTCCTTGGGAGAAAGGTGGACAAGTCAGAGGAGGAGAAGCAGAGCAAGGACTTCCAGAAGACTCTGCGGCAGGAGAAGGGCAGTCTTGGGGCAGATTCTATGCCTCTGGCTATAGGAAAGGCCAACATGCATTGTGACCAGATGACATCCCAGGAGAAGAGCCCTGTGTGTGTGTGTGTGTGTGTGTGTGTGTGTGTCTGTGAGAGAGAGAGAGAGATATGTTCCTACTAGATGTTCTGGGTCCAGGGTGGACATTGGTTTTTTTACACTGGAGGTCCAGTGCCCAGCCAGGTAGGTTTGGCCATAATAACCAAGACAGACAAACATAGATAAAGGAGAAAAGGCCATACAAAGCAGAATGGAATCCAATAAGTGGTGCAAGGTGGGTGAGGCTAAACGAAGTAGTCAGGACAAGTGGCAGGAGGATGCAGTGGGTGACCTAGATTTTGAAGGAAGGTCCAGGAAATGGACAAAGAAAACACCATCACTTTGCTTAATGTTCCAATTCTCCAACCCAATGGGTCTCAAAATTGAACTAGAATCACTAGGAGAACTTGTTAACCACAGATTTCTAAGCTCCACCCCAGAATGTCTGATTTAGTAGATCTGGGATGGGGCCTGAGAACTTGCCCTCCTGGTACATCCCCAGATGGCAACATTGTCACTGGGCTGGGACTGCACTTTGAGGACCACTGATCTAGAACAATGGTGAGGAGGTTTGAAGTTTTATTTTGCAAACCTGGCACATTAGTGCCCATCAAAAAGACCAGAATTAGGCTTGGCCAGGGGCAGAAATAAGAAAAGATCACAAACCAGGACAGTGTTGGGGGAGGAAGGAACAGAGGATCCAAATCCCAAGCTAACTCAAGAAGCAGAGGGAGGAGGAGCAGCCTGGAAGACCAGGAGGATACAGAGGGTCTGCTTACATGTTCAGAATTGAAGGACACTCCAGAAAGGGCCCCTGAAACCAGAGAGTTCCTCCTTTGCCTTGTCACAGGTATGTGAAACACCAACATTAGGGTTCCATTTAAAACAGATCCTCGGGACGCCTGGGTGGCTCAGTTGGTTGGACGACTGCCTTCGGCTCAGGTCATGATCCCGGAGTCCTGGGATTGAGTCCCACATCGGGCTCCCAGCTCCATGCAGAGTCTGCTTCTCCCTCTGACCTTCTTCTTGCTCATGCTCTTTCTCACGGTCTCTCTCTCAAATAAATAAATAAAATCTTAAAAAAAAAAATAAAAATAAAACAGATCCTCTAGGCACTTCTTCTATACTTGTAATGAATTCAACCAGAGTAGATTAGTAAGAGTTTGAATCTTTGTCCAACCCCAGTTCTGCCATGTGCTATCAGGTTCTGTTTCCCCTCCACCTCACACCCCCTCTGTTAGGGTTGGAACTCCTGACTTAAAAGGGAAGACCTTGGAAGCTGACACTACTTCTACTTCTATTTCTTGACCCCCATCCACCTCTGTACAGCTCACCTGTCCCTTCCGCAATGGAAACAGTGATTTACATATAATTGATTCTTTTCAATAGCTAACAGTTATTAAATATTAATAGTTGTCGAATTAAACATAGACACACGGAACTCTTCTTTGAAAGACAATTTGGTTTTAAACCATTGATTTTAGGGGTACATACATCCTGTACAGTCTCATGTGTAGCAGGCTGAACTTGGAAGTTGCAACTTGGCTTCTGGGCTCAGCTGTGACACTGAGAAGCTGGGGAGCCCTTGTCTCGCTCAGGTTACTTGATCCCCCACCAGTAAACTGGAGATGCCTGATTGGCTTATCTCATTGGATCAAGGAGATGGGTGAAATGCTCTAGGGAATGCTGTGGATACAATGGGCTTCTTTAGATGGGACCTTTCTCTATTATTCCCTTGGGTGTGAATCCTTGCTTGTTTAGCTTTGATCCGGCCACTGGAAGACAGACACAGAAGATGTCGATAAGCCTGCCCTGTCCTTGAGAAAGGGCATCCGCTCCCTCTAAAGCCCTCCAAGGAAATATTTATCCTGCATGTGAGCCCAGGTCAGGTCATAGATCACTGATATCTGATGATAAATTGAATAGACTCACATCAAAGGGGGAGAAGAGGTCATGAAACATTGAGCTCATCACCCAACAGCAGCACTTGCTATGAGGATCCTTTTGGAATGAGGCAAATTATTAGCTTTTAAGAGGTTTAAAGTGCCACTCCAGTTAAACCACATCTTCCTTGTGTTAGAAGTGTGGTGCTGATTTTTCAGACTAAAGTACGAGACCTCATATTTATCACTGTTTCATTTTATTAAATTTTGTCCTTTGGGAAATATACACAAATATGGGCTTGTTGCAAGGACAACTAAATTTTAATGGTGACAGATTGGGGACAGGAGCAGGCTAAAGCAGGAGCCTTGAGGGATGTCTCCAGAACTCCAGATCTCCAGGCAGTGATGCTGCAGATGGTTTTGAATGGATGCTCTTAGGTGTGCACAGTGTCCAATACTTTGTAGATCCCCAGATGCAACACCTGGTGTGTAATCCTGTTTTCCAGTCTGGAACCCTTCCTAAGGAAGGAAATGAGGCTAGGGTTTCCATGCAGGTCCTATGATCACCTCTTCCTTTACTCTCAATGCTTGCAAGCCATGACTTTCACCATCTGAATTGACATCAAACTCAGGCTCTTTCTAGTTTCCTGGAATACCTCTCCTTCTTTGAGGTCCTCAGATGTTATGATCTGGGTTGATCTATTTTACTTATAGGCCCTTTCCCTCCCCTCGCCCTCCATGAAGCTTACCTCAGCTGGGAGGTTCAAGGCACTCAGACCAGCCCATCTCTTTTTCAGACTCATTCTTCACTCAACTCTGACCGCTTGGCCTCACCCATGTCTGTTCTGCCCTTTGCAGTTTGCAGTCCAAGGCTTGTTCTCCTCGATAGAGGAAACTGAAGCCCATGAGGAAGGAGTTAGGAGTCCATTTGCTCCATGTCATTGCAGCACATCATTTGTAGTCTTGGACAGTTTATGGAAATAATTCTGCACTGTTCCTCCTGATACCTGTTTTCTGTAAGAAATACAGAATTCTGTCCGACTCTCAGAAACTCAGTGGGCCCAAGGTAGGCTGTCTTCAGCTGTCCCTCCATCTCCTGTATCAGCTCCTACTTTTCCCCCCAAGTGTCATTCTTTCTGGTGTCATACAGGTTTTCTATCCCATTTTTAGAGATGCTGCCTGACACATGCTGAAGCTAAAATAACAGAAGGGTTTTGGTAATAGAATGAGAGGCAGAGTAGGAGACAGTCATTCTCTTTAGCATTATAATGTCCAGAAAGGAAGTTGGCAGGGGGCTACCTTAGCAGGATGAAAGATGTGATCACATATACCCCTATTTCTCCCTGAGGCTAGAACTTGAGGAGGGTCTGTCTCCTCTCCCTTCTCCTCCTCCCCTCTTGCACCTAGCAATGGGATTGGATGAAGACGATGATTGACAGCTGACACTGGCCACCTACACTAGAAGACGCAGGGCTCCAGTGTGGACTGGGATGCATGGGGACTGTGGGAGGAACAAAGGAATTAAAAATAGCTCAGAAGATATAGGAAAGGAGCTATGAGAGAAACATGACTCTAGGACAAGATGTTTCTCTGTCTTCTTCAAGGCAGTGGCCATTTGGGGCACCTGAGAGTCTGGAGAAATGACCCTGAATTGATTGAGCAGTCCGGGCAGTCAAGTTGAACAGATTGTATAATTCACTCCCTAAATCCCACAATCCTGGGAATGCTGCATGTTGTAATAGGACACCGAAATGAGGAGTAGATATGACTGACTGGTTCAGAGTAGGGCTCTGTGGCGATGGGTACACCATCCAACCTCCACCATTCCAAGCCAATTAAAGACTAAATAGGGGAATGAAATAGTTAGATTTTCATTTAATTTTATTTTTATTAGTAAAGTTTTTATTTATTCATTTGAGAGAGAAAGAAAGAGAAAGCAGGGGAGAGGCAGAGGGAGAGGCACAAGTAGACTCCCTGAAGAATGTGGAGACTAATGCAGGGCTTGATCCCACGATCCTGAGATCATGACCTGAGCTGAAACCAAGAGTAGGACATTCAACTGACTAAGCAACCCAGGCACCCCTAGATTTGCATTTCAAGAATGCAAATGAAGAGTGTCACAAATAGACTGAAAGGGGTTAAGAGAGCATGAGGAGACACCAGCTGGAGTCTGTTGTAACACCACAGATCAGGAACAGGGGGCATGGCAATGGTGATGAAGAGAAGTAGGGAGATTTGAAAGCCAGGTAGGAGGTTAACACTGGACACACAGATTAACTGAATAGGTTGTAAGGAAGCTGTGCAAAATGGCATGAGGAGATGTCCCCTTGCAGGTACAGAATGATGGAGAGGGACAAGAAATCAGTGGCGCGTTTTGGAAATACTGCATTTGAGAGATTGTAAAAACAACCACGCACTTCATGTGACAGCCTCAACCTACCGTCAGCATCCATGGTTATAGGCCACCCAGAAGTGGGCCTCTGCTTTTAAGACCAGCTTATATGGTGATCCCGGCAGACCTGGAATTCCTGAAGTGTGTGTGGAAAACCAAAAGAGGAATTTCTGGGAAGGCTGGTAAATGAGTTCATCAAACTATATCAAACCAAAGCCCTGGCGTACTGCTTAAAAATCCATTTTGTAATGAGTCCTTGTTTTTGAGATAAAATTCATGATCTCAGTATGTACAATACATTGTTTTCCAGCCTAGACCCAAGGCTGGGCCACCATCACTGCTATCTAATTCCAGAACATTCCAACATTCCAAAAAGAAACCCTGTACCCATTAAGCAGTCACCCCCTCTTTTCTTTTTCCCCCATGTTTATTTGCTTGCTTCTGAATTTTTGTTGAAAACAAAACCTTTTCCATGTTCTAATATTCTAACTCTGGAAATCAGATTATCCTCCCTCCTGCAGGTTTGTTTTTGATACTTATGGTTACTGTTTGTTTGTTTAGCAACTTCTCGGAACTGTATTTGAAAAATAGGTATTCTTTGTCATGTGTAGTCACTAAAGGTTCTGTTTGACTAATAGTCAGCTAGTGATTTGACAGAGATTTCCTGAAATGCCTGGCCAAACACAGAATAATGACCATGTCTTTGCAGATGGTGTGTGTGTGTGTGTGTGTGTGTGTGTGTTGGCACAAACCTTTAACACTCAATTGGGCAGTTTATAGCTCTGTCTTAGCTCTTACCTCCTGCTTGTGCAGAACCTGAAGGTCAGCTGGAGGTGAAAGCTAGGAGTCTTCTAAGGTCTTTTCTGAGCACACACCCTACCCTGGGCATGTATGTGGTCTTCTAGAGTCTTAGGAATATGTGGGAACTGTTCAAAGCCCTTATTCCTAAAGCATCTCACTTCCATCCATTCCTTTCAAGATTTTCAGTATGTCTGTTGTGTGCCTCAGGTGTTTTTGACAAATGCCCCTCAGGTCACTGCCACTCCACTTGGGAGGAGACAAGGCAAAAACAATCTTCTCACGTGGCTTCTTCAGGAAGGCCCCAGACAGGTTGAGCCAAACAACCACAATTCTTTAAGAACAGGTCTGTTCCATTTCCTCATTACTGCCTGAAGGAGGTGGAGATGGGGCCAGGAGAAGCTAAAAGCCACCAAGATTTCCTTCTGAGAATCAGTATCCTTTTTCTTGATTAAGCATTCATCTGGTTGCTGTAAATCCTTGACTAGCTTCCAGAGTTCCAGTAAAATTGATTTTGACAGCTTTTGCCCATTTATTCACTGTTTTTGTAGAGGGATGATCTCTTGGAGTTCCTACCCCCACCATTTCACAAGCATCTAACACAGTCTTTGCCGGAAAGGATTACAGACTTGGGGTGTTTGCAGTTTGTGATGGTTGATGAGAAACAGAGCTAGAGAAGCTAAACAGTGTCGTTAGCTCCTTCAGACCTGGCAGTGTCCCTGTGGTGTGACTAGGGGACAAAGGTAGAGTAGATTTACTTTGATCACGGATTTCCTCGCCCTTCTCCTTCACATTATCTACCCTAATGAATATTAACTGTGAAAACCTATGTGGCTCACTCTGAGCCAGGCACTATTTAGGGATCAAAAAAAGAGAGCAAAGTACATCTGCACCCATGAAATAGGTTTAATTTTGCTGATGAGATGGCATTTCGTATCCTTCAACTGTTCTGGAATTAGTGCAAGGGGAGTAGACACAGGTTGCTGGAAGGTGATTAACATTAGGACTTGTCGGAAATTCTTCAGGATTTGTAAGGACTAGACTTACCTGTTTAGTATGGGAGATACTAGCTACATATGGCTTTTTAAATTTAAATTTTGGATAGTTCAAATGAAATACAATTTAAAATGTAGTTTTTTAGGGGCGCCTGGCTGGCTCAGTCGGTAGACTGTGCCACTCTTAATCTCAGGGTTGTGAGTTCAAGCTCTACATGGGGCACAGAGCCTACTTAAAATTTTAAAAAAATAAAATAAAATTTAGTTTTTCAATCACACTATCCACATTTCAGATGTTCAGTTGCTACTTATGGCTTGTGGCTGCTATGTCAGGCAGCATAGCTCTCACTGCAGAAAGTTCTATTGGACAGTGCCATACTAGGGTGTGGAAGACCAACTTAGAATGCCCTTAACTGTTTTTGAGAGACTTGAAACTTTTTTTTTTTTTAAGATTTTCTTTTTTATTTGACAGAGATCACAAGTAGGCAGAGAGGCAGGCAGAGAGAGAGAGAGAGGGTTAGGGGAAGCAGGCTCCCTGCCGAGCAGAGAGCTGGATTTGGGGCTTGATCCCAGGACCCTAGGATCATGACCTGAGCTGAAGGTGGAGGCTTTAACTCACTGAGCAACCCAGGCGCCCCGAGAAACTTGAAACTTCTTGAACAAAATCATACACCACAACCATGAACCATAAAAGGCTGACATCAAACATATGTTCACTCAGGTCGAGATTGTATCTTTACACCTGTGTGACATGGACTCCATGAAGGTTTTCCTCAAATTCTATCTGAGAGAGATGGAGGTGTCCCCTGGGAGGAAGCTCCCTCTGGGGGTGAAGCTTAGGCAGACAACTAGCTTAGCAACAAAGCCTCAACTATGGCAGGGGAGGGTGATTCTGGGTCCTCCAGGAGGCTGTCCCTCAGCTTTGTCCTCCTGTGTCTCATAAACTCCTAGCCAAGCAGTAGAGAGAAAGCCTCATGTGGGTAAAATGAAGACAAACCTTTTCACTCACATTGCAATGATATACTGGGATATACAACTGTGAGCAGAACTGGCATCTTAACGATCTTGAGTCTTCCACTCAACGAAGATGGTGTACTCTCCTTTTACCTGGCACTATTTTGTAATTTTTAGTGTAAAGGCATGGACATCTTTTGTAAATTCATTACTATTTTATGTTTTTATGATATTGGAAATGGTAGATTTTTTAGCCATTTTTTTCTCTGCCTGTTTGCTGTTACTATAGGGAAATTTAATTGAGTTTTCCCATTAATTTTGTCTTCTGCAACCTTGCTAAATTAACTCCTACTGCTTCTTGTAGCTTTTACAGATGCTTCTGGATCCTCTGTCGACACAATCATATGTATGGATTGAAAAATGCCTTTGCTTCTATTGTGTCTCTGATGCTAAAACGGGGAGTTACTGTTTCTGGAAGATCATTCCTGGAAATGGAGAAGCTCTACCCTGCCTCTGCACCTTGTTCTTTTTTGACTTAATAAACACATCTCGAAAATATTTCCTCCCATTTCCTTTTTTAAAGTTTTATGCTTCTCCATTGGGAAGACAGATCACAGTTCATTTAGCTAGCACCTTCTGAGTAATCATGGGTTATTTCCAATCTTTTCCTATCACTAAGTAGGTTGCATTGAGCAACTCTGACAACCACGGTTTCTTACGTGTAAAAGATGAACTTTAGATAAACTCCGAGACATGGAATTACCCGGGCAAAGCGTATATGCATGCTGTAATCTTGGAGACACTGCCTCACCTTCTTCTGCAGCTTGTCCCACTTGGCACCCCATTAGGAATATGGGAGTGACTTTGCCCACAGCCTCGCTGATGAGGGTTTGTCAAACATTGGGGGACTTTTCACAGCGAGAGGTGAGAAATGTTATCTTGGCATCAGCTGCTCTGGGAGTCATGTGGAACCCAACCCATAGCTGCAGCTCTCGGTGGGTGGTGATGGGGGTCTCCGGGACTGCTGGAGCAGGGGGTGACGCCTACCCACTGCCATCCCAGAAGGATGTCTTGCTTCAGCAGCAGCAGCAGCAGCAGCAGCAGCAGCACACACCCTCTCTGACCAGTAGGGAGCCGTGCTCTCTGCCTCCTTGAGCTTTGAGACTGCTCAGTCCTGATTGCACTCACCTCTCTCCTTTTCAACCAGTGGCCAAGAAAGAGATGGGATGTAGGGGAAGAGAAAGATGCCAGAGTTTGTGCCTGCATTTGTGAAGGACTAAATAGAACTAGCTTGAACTCTCCTTTGGGTCAAAAGTACAATGGAACAGCCCTGTTATTGCCCAAAGGAGACCACATTTAAGTGGCAGGCAGAGGACCAAGGTCCTGCACCAAGCAGAAGCATATGAAACGATCTCTGGGTCGGGAGGCGGGGGTGGGGGGGGGAGGGGGGGGTGGAGCTAATGGCACTTAAATCAACATCTCTCCATGCTGGCATTGCCCACTTCCTAACCACTGGAGGCTGCACAGCGGGACTTCCAGGGAGGGGAAGGCAACAATTTGCTCTCATGGGACTTTAGAACCAGCACTTGGGGCCCATTTGCTTTTTCACGAACTGTCATCGTTTTGGCGATAGCAGTGCTGGATGGCACTGTTTGGTGATGGCGGTGGGGCCCCTTCCCGCCCACAGCAGCTGCGCTTCAAGTTCAGGTACTCTGGCTTCTTCCTGGGTTCTTCTCCCAGAGGTGCTGGTAGCCAGCAACTGTGAAGAGTAGCCTTCTCTCCAACATGCCTTGCCCTTCTTAGCTGAGAGCTTGCTGCCCGTACCAACCCAAAGTTCATGATATTTCTAGGATTCTGTACAGGAATTTAAGGAGTTTTTTTTTTTTTTTAAGATTTTATTCATGTATTCGACAGAGAGAGAGAGAGAGAGATCACAAGTAGGCAGAGAGGCAGGTGGGGGTGGGGGGAGAAGCAGGCTCCCTGCTGAGCAGAGAGACTGATGTGGGGCTTGATCCCAGGACCCTGAGATCATGACCTGAGCCGAAGGCAGGCTTAAGCCACTGAGCCACCCATTCAGGCGCCCCTGAAGAGTTATTTCAACAAACATTTTGAGGGCCTCAGCTTAGTGGCAAGAGATACTCCCTCGAATGTTCCCATTTGCCCTCTCTTTACTTTGTACAGACACTATCCCTTCCTCTTTCTTTAGACCTATAGCAGGAGTTTTCAGGGACCAAATAAGAGATTTCTGTTCTAAGTGTTAATCTCGGGGCAAGGCATTTGCTGAAATAAATTGAAAGCAGTTCTCAGGTTTTAGGACCAGTTCTTTGCTTGAGGATTTTCTCAGTGGCTTGGAGTCAAGAAATAGGACACAATATCCATTTTAGGCTTTAGCTTCCCCACGGAGTAATAATAATTAACAATGACTTACGTTTATATAGCTTCTCACTGTTTACAAAGTGTTTGCATATTGATATTTCATTTGACCCTTGCAACTACCTTGTGAGTGCACACGGAAAGGTTTGCCACAGGAGGAAGTGGGGAGAACCTCCAGGCATGGGTGCTGGGCCCCTTCCCCAAGCTGCGTGGAATATCATGACTCCCCCATGTATGCCTGAACATTTAGATTTTTTTTTCAAAGATTTTATTTATTTATTTGACAGAGAAAGATCACAAGTAGGCAGAGAGGCAGGCAGAGAGAGAGGAGGAAGCAGGCTCCCTGCTGAGCAGAGACCCTGATGTGGGGCTCGATCCCAGGACCCTGGGACCATGCCCTGAGCCGAAGGCAAAAGCTTTAACCCACTGAGCCACCCAGGCGCCCCTGAATATTTAGATTTAAATATAGGATCGCTGACAGCCTAATCATTGTGTTCCTCATGTGTTCGTTTTCTTTCTTTCTTTTTTTTTTTAATGATTTTATTTATTTATTTGACACAGAGAGATCACAGGTAGGCAGAGAGGCAGGCAGAGAGAAAGGAGGAAGCAGGCTCCCTGCTGAGCGGAGACCCCCCCAATGCAGGGCTCGATTCCTGGACCCTGAGATCAGGACCTGAGCTGAAGGCAGAGGCTTAACCCACTGAGCCACCCAGGCGCCCCTCCTCATGTGTTCTTAAAGGGAGCCAGATGTTGTTCTACAGTGAAATCTATCCAGAGGAAAATAACTTCTGTCCCTGGTCACGAGTCTCGAGGACATCATAAGGCCCAAATAACCTAACCCGAGGCATTAGAGCCTGGACCTGTGGGGGGCAGGTGGGGAGGTGGGCAGGAAACAGGACCACATGCGCACTGGGGAAGCTGGCTCTCCCTGGCCCACCTGCAGTGCGGCCTCCTACCTTTCCGTTCTTGGGAGTCCAGGCTGGCACGCTGCTGCCACAGGCGGAACAACTGGAGCCACCTGGGGCCAATTAATGAGAGGGTCTCCTCGCTCCTCTTGTCAATCTGGTGTCCTATAATGTGGTCTGAGTAGAGGGGGGTTAATCGGCCATCTGTTGCATATTGTTTTCAATTCACGTAAAGGTCTCTCTGATTTGAGTCTTGCCATAAGGGAGATTTGCTCTCTTTTACCCGTGTCTCTTGACTGAAGGGGCTTTGGGTCATATTGGGAGGACATGCCCCTTCCCGCTGGGCTACATGATTCAGATGCCTCTTCCTATCTTTGCAGTTATGGGACCTGGGGCCCCAGCAGAGATAAAACAAATATGTCAGGAAAGGATAATAATATACTTGTGAGTAAACGTTGGATTTGCTTCTGAAGTTCCTGGCAGCCTGATCTAAGAAGAAAACATGAAAACAAAAACATAGCAAATTTCCTGTTTTTTGTTTTTTTGTTTTTTAACCAGGAACCTGGTTTTTTAACCAGGAACCTGTTTTTTTCTGATTATAAAAATAATAAGTACTAATTTTGAAGCATAAAGAAAAATAGAAATTTAAGAAGTTTTCCTATAACTTTGAATTTTTATTTTTTATTTTTTTTAAAGATTATTTATTTATTTGACAGAGATCACAAGTAGGCAGGGAGACAGGCAGAGAGAGAGGGGGAAGCAGCAGCCCCTGATGTGGGGCTCAATCCCAGGACCCTGAGATCATGACCTGAGCCAAAGGCAGAGGCTTAACCCACTGAGCCACCCAGACGCCCCTAACTTTGGATTTTTTAAAAAAATATTTAATTTATTTATTTGAGAGAGTGAGAGAGAGCATGAGCGGGGAGGGGATGGTGCAGCTAGAGACTAGATTCCAAGACCCTGGGATCACGACCTGAGCTGACCGCAGACACTTAACTGACTAAACCCAGATGCCCCTAACTTTGGATAATTTTATGGATTTCATTCCTCCGTTTTCCTTTGCATATAAATAATGTATATAATAAATTTATGACCTATTTTTAATAGCCTGATTTTTAAATTGATTCATTATGAGCATTATTCCATGTCATTAAAAGAATTCTTTCAAAACCTTCTATGGCTAGGCAAGAGCAATACTCTGCCGTGAAAATATACGATAATTTACTTAACAACTTCCTTATTGTTTGGTATTTATGCTGTTGCCAACATTTCCCTACCATAGATAAAGCTGCAGTTACTGCCCTTGGGCCTAAATCTTTGTCAGTATCTCTAATATTTCCTTTGGCTAGATCTCTACAAGTGAAGAATGTAGGTTAAAGCTCAGAGACATTTGAAGGCTCTTAATACATACACGCTGACAATAATTTTTGAAAGAACTGTCTATATTCCATGCCTCCTCTCCTCAGCCCACCGTCATCTAGCTTTTGCCCCCATCAGTAAGTCTGGAATGGCTCTCACTGAGCTCACTAATGACCTCTTGTTGAAAAATTCATGTTTTTCAGTGTCATCTTTCTTTTGACTTCTCAACAGCATTTGCACTGTCAGCCACTCCTTCTTGGTACTCCTTTGGTTCATTATCACATCTTCCTGGGCTCAGGAATGATTTTGGCTCCAAGTAACAGAATACCCCACTGACAGTGACTGAAATAAATAAGGATTTATTTAGCTTGCACACAAGAGAATAATTTATGGCTGCTAAAATTGGCTTAGTAGCTCAATGATACTAGGGAGAGCATCCTTGAGATTCTCTTGGCCTTCGTCTCATGCTTAGGCCTTAATATCACAATGTGGCTACTGCAGCACCAGGCATCACATCTACATTCGTGGCAGGAAGAACAAGGGAACCTCTGCTTCCCTGCAATCTTTTAATTCAGGAAAGGGAGCTCTCTTTAGCAGAATTCCCATTATGTTTCATTAGCCAGAACTGGGTTACATATTGGCCTTTAAGTCAGTCATGATTCATCTTCTGGGGGCCTGAGAAGGTGTTAACCTCCTGAGTAAAAGGGATCTCAACCCCCTATCTGAACAAATCACTGTTGTTTTAGTAGGACAAAGGGGAGGGCAAGATGTGGAAAAGGGCTTTGCAGGGGCAAGGGAGAGAGAGAGTTGCCGGAGTTGGTAATTTTAGGTTCTCTCCTAGACCCTCTGCTCACTGGACTTGCTTCCCCAGGAACCTTAACCACAAACAGACTCTCCTCCTATCCGCATTGTGATATTACTTCAAAACTTATCTTTCCAGCCCAAAGTCCCACCTCCCCCCTGGTCCTTCTCCTTTGATTGCTCCAATAGCAATTCTCCCTGTAAGTGTATTCAGATCTTTCCTTCCCAAACCCACTTTCCCATCTACCATGACCTTTCCCAAACTTGTCCCAACATTCAATAGTCCAAGAGCTTTCAACTGAGTCTTCACATCAGAACTTTTTTGTTTTAAATGAACTTTAAACAGAAAGACATGATAGAAAACAACTTGTCTTGCCTTGTGCTCTGCCTCTTCCTTCATTAGGAAAGTGGGAGTCGGGGCTACACCCCTGTGGGAATCTTTGGGACACTGAGAAACAGAGAGAATCTTGGTGTCAGCCTGGGATTCCCAAAGCAGATCCCAAGACAAAAGCTTCTATGTCATTATTTATTAAGAAATCCAGTCCTCCTCACCCCCCACCCCACCAAAGAGGAGTACAGTCCTGCCAGACAAGCCAGAGTGCGAAGAGAAAGGGAGCATGGCAGAGAGGGAAAGGGAATAAGCAAGCATTTTCAGGATCCAGCACAACCGATTGCCTGATCTTGTTGGGTCCTCTACTGAGGGGCCACGTGGGCTATTGCATTCTGGAGAAGGTAAAAAGAGTTCATCTGCTGGCTTCTGGAACCCACTGGTGACAGCTTCACCCAGCGGGTCTTAACTTCCCTGTCAATTTCACACACGGATGTACACTGGGTTTCTGCAGCATCACTTAGCCCAGAGGCAACAGGGAAGCCCCAGGGCAGAAGTGAGGTGCAAAACACGAATAGGAGGTGAGGAGCACCAGGTCTCTGAGCACAGACGGTCCCTGAGCTGGACAGCCAAAATAAGGTAAGACCTACAGGGATCGGACGTGGCACACGAGAAGTATTTGATAGGGAAGGTGAGCGCTCCCATTATACAGATGAGAAAAGTACAACCGAGAGAGGGCAAAAGCCTTGGTCAGTGATACAGAGTTGCTTAGTGGCAGAAAGAACTCTCCATCCACTGTTCTTTTATCATACTATGCTGTCTTTGCATGGTCTTTTGGCAGCTCTTCCCTCTTGACGACTCAAGAAAGCATAATCAAGACTCTGACCCTTCTCTATTGAGTTTCTCAAGTGGCTCTGGCGCCGCCTCCCTCCATCACCGACTGTGTGCACATCTTAATTAGAACATTATTTTATTTATTTATTTTGGTCAGCCAGGTTCCTTTATAGTAAGGGAGAGCAACTCTGTAAAAGCAACATTATTATCAACCACATTTGCCAATAATAGGTGGGGGCTCTCCTCCTGTGGTCCAGAATTGGATTGCAGCCATCCTTATTTAATAAAATACTGGTAATAACTGTAAACCAAGACTGATGTACCAAAACTTAGAAGAGTGCTTTATAGCTTCACATGTTTTTTAATATTTCAAAGGGCCTCATGTCCCCTTCTGTAATTGACAGGGTATAAATCAGGCATAAGTATAATCATCATAAACAGATTTTCTTCTGGAAGACAAAACCAAACTGGGAAACAGGTATGAACAATTTATAAATCCACTGTGTGTTTTTCCCAATGCCACCAAGCAACTCAATTTTGAGTGGACGCTGACTGGTTTTCCTACAATTTAGTTCAATTCCAACACTATCTAGAGATGGCATCAGTTCCCTCAGATTAATGGCTTAGTCCCACAAGACTGTACCCTCTGCCCACTTCAGATTTCCATAACCCCTGCCTGGAGTTCCAATAATTTGCTGGAGTGGCTCACAGAACTCAACTTTAACATTCATATATGTTTACCAGTTTATTACAAAAGATACAATAGAGGCACCTGGGTGGGTCAGTCGGTTAAGCCTTGATTTCAGCTCTGGTCCAGATCTCAGCATTCTGAGATCCAGCCCCAAGGCAGTTTCCATGTCCGGCTCTGTGGTGGCAGGCTCTGTGCTCAGCCAGAAATCCGCTTCTCTTCCTCTCCCTCTACCCTCTCTCTCTAAAATAAATAATCTTGGAGCGTCCGGGTGGCTCAGAGGGTTAAGTGTCTGCCTTTGGCCCGGAGCATCATCTCCAGGTCCCAGGATGGAGCCCCATGTCAGGCTCCCAGCTCAGCAGGGAGTCTGCTTCTCCCTCTCTGCTGGTTCCCCTGCTTTTGCTCTCTCTCTCTCCCTCTCAGTCTCTGTATCTCTCTCAAATGAATAAATAAAATCTTTAAAATAAATAAATAAAATAATCTTTTAAAATATTATTAAAAATATCATAAAGGTTATAGATGAACAGTCAGATGAAGAGATACATAGAGCTAGGTCCAGAAGGTTCCAACGCAGGTGCTTCTGGACCCGTGGAACTGGAGTTCACTGTCCTCCCCACTACTGAGTGTGTTCACCAACCCGGCAACTCATCAAGTCTTACTTACTGTTCAGGTATAGGGTTTCATCTTTCCAAAGGTTGATAGGGTTTCATCTTTCCGGAGGTTGGTAGGTGGGGCAGAAAGTTCCAGACCTCTAACCACTAGGTTTTTCGGTGACCAGCTTCATCCTGAGGCTATAGGTGGGGCCCACCCTAAGTCATCTCATTAGAATAAACTCCAAGGGGTATCGTTGACACCCCTTATGAATGACAAAGCACGCTCTAATCACTCAGGAAATTCCTAGGGTTTGAGGAGTTCTGTGCCAGGAACCAGGGACCAAGAGCAAATATATTTCTTACTATATATCACAATCAAAAAGTCCTATTGGTAGTTCTATGGAGAAAGACCGTCATTTGTACTTCATTTTAGATACTAGCCCTTCCTGAGGATGGTTACTCTATTGTCTTAGTCCGTTCCAGCTGCTATAACAGAATACCAGAAACCCGGTGGCTTATAAACAGCAAAACTTCTCCCAGTTCTGGGGGTGGGGGAGTCCAAGATCAAGGTGCTGGCAGATTTGATATCTGGTGAGGGCCTACTTCCTGGCTCACAGAAGCCTGTCTTCTCACTGTGCCCTCACATGACAGAAGGAGTGAAGGGAGTTCTGTGAGGTCTCTTTTCCCGAGGCAGAAACCCCATTCCTGAGGGTGCCACCCTCGTGACGTCATCACTTTCCCAAGGCCCCACCCCCAAACACCCACAGGTTGGGATTAGGTTTCAACAGATGCATGGGGGGGAATAATACACAGTATTATAGAAACAATATTTCAAAAACATCATATTGTAAATACCCTAAGCCAGGTGGCATGGCATTTTCCCGCTCAATGCAGCAACTCCCCACCCACTGTATCCTTCAGGATCACTGAAGACATCAGCTCCTCTGGCCGGGACACCCCGGTACAGCTGATGGGTTTCTACTCATAGGCAATAGGAGAAATGCTGGTACATATTCTCCCCACTTGAAGAAGTCTTAAAGCGACCTGATGACCTTCCCACCCCCTGGGCTCTATGTGGTTATTTTTTTCTTACCCTATCTAGGCCAGCTGTTTCTTTGGGAAACATTTCTTCTGTGGGGGTAAAAATAAGGAATAAACTGTTCCCTAATAACAGCATCCTTAGAAGAACCCCATGTGATTCTGATGGGAGGGAGGGTGTCTAGATAAAATATCCCAGTTCCTATTCATTCCGCTGGCATTGTGCGGTAATGGACTCTGATATTAAAATGCATATTTCACACCCTCATCCCACAATTTGGAGGACAGCCATTCACTATGCATGAGCCATTCACTCATGCTCATCACACGGAGAAAATTACATTTTCCCAGTTGCCAAATGGAAGAGATAAATTATCTCACGTGGACAACCACATTGCTCCCAAGAACAGTTTCACAGACCCAAGACACTGATCTAAAACACCCAGGAGGGAGGCTAGGAGCTCTGCTGGTGTTGTCCTGAGTCAGTCTCCTTATTCAGACCCACCAGACTCTCAGCCTAGTGGGCTCAATGTGGTGGGACGTTTGCAGTTCTGGCTTTTTTGGACAAAATGAGAATCCTTGGGACTTCATTCCTCCTTCCTAGAAAAGATGTTATAAAAATGAATAAATTAACGGAGTATTTCATATTTATGCAAACCCGTTGAATCGATAATACTTATTTGTAATGAAAATTAAAGAAGCAAAATGTTAAAATGTTCTCTTTGGGAAACGTACACAGGAAAGTTCCCACAGATGCACACACATTTGCTTGTTACAGACTCTCTCCTTCTCCTTACCTATTCTTTTAGGTTAACGAAGGTCCAGACAACTGACCTCTTTAAATCGGTAAGTAACTTTAAGGTATTACCTACGTACATGTGATTAATAGCATTTCTCTCTACCTAATAATTAGAGCTAACATTTATCACCCTGCCTATGGCCATCACTGTTCTACCCACTTAATGCATTTTCTGATATGATCCTACAATTAAAAATCTTTGTGTTTTGCCCACGTTACAATTAGCAGTTACATAAATCACCCGTTAATGCTTTCAACAGTTATTGGGCACCTATTACACACCTGGAATTGCCCTAGGCCCTGGAAGCAGAAAAGGAGAGGTGAAGAAGAACTAACCATAGGATACAGCGGACCCTATGAAGTGTCAAAGTACGATTCTTGCTGGGAGCTGGGAGAAGGGAGGGCTCTTGGGCCGCTAAAGCCGCTAGTGACCTCATTATACACTATTTAGGTTATCATATTTTTTTCTATGCTTAGAAAAGTGTCTCCTCAGCCATTCCACTGGGGAGAAACGCATTAAGAGACACACCTAATCGGTATAGACCCCTTTAGATTCGCTGGAAGGCGGCACCTGAACACTGGTTATTACCAGCGTTATGTCTGGTGGCCTGTCCTTTCCTTTTCTCTGGCTTCCAAAGCCCGGCTGCCTTCTGTTACCTTTATCCCGGCCCTGCAAGTGAGCATAGGTCCACAGCCCAGGCGACCCGCTCTGAATCCAGGGCAGGCTCTGGGCCCGTGCACGTGCACCCCGCACCCCCTCGACTCTCCGCCCGGTTCCTTCTCCCGCCCATCCGGGTCTCCCTTGGCCCGGCGACGGCGAGCGACAGTACGGCTCCAAACCGGCCACCTGGTAGCCGCTGGCTGGGTCTCCCCTGGCACCCCCGCCCCTGGCCGCTGCAGAGGCGCCGGGCTGACCCGGCTGGGAGGCCCGGTTTCGCCTGGGGCTCGGGAGGACCCCGCTTCCCGCCGCCCCATCCCGCCGGGGCAGAGCCCGACGGGTGCCCTTCCCCGGGCAAAAGTGAGGACGGGCTTCTAAGGTGATGGAGGACTCCTGAGGACGTGCGCCGGGGCGGGAAGGCCAGACTACCCCGGGACCGCGGCTCGACTCAGAAAACGCGGGCGCCGGGCCCCTCAGGTGAGGCTGTCTCCGCGGGGGGCTGCGTGGGAGAGGGGCCCTGTGCTCTGTGCGCGCCCGGCCGGGAGGCTGGGGAGGCGGGAGCCCGGCGCGCGAGGGAGGCGGCCGCCCCTGGCGGCCCACACCCGGCTCCCCCGCGCCCGCCGCCGCAGCAGGTGGGGGCCCGGCGGCCCGGGGGCGGGGCCCGGCTCGGGGCGGAGCCGCGGCGGCGGCGGCGGCGGCGAGCGCGGGGCGGTGCGGGCGGGGGCCAGAGCGGAGCCGGAGCCGGAGCGGGAGCGGGAGCCGGAGCCGCGGGTCGGGGTGTCCGGGCGCCCGCGGGAGCTCGCAACGCGCCGGGGCTGGGACCGGCCTGGCCGAGCGCGCCGGCGCCGCGACCGCAGACAAAGGCGCCGCTCGCGCCCGGGCCGCCGCGCTCTCGGGCTCTGCTTTGGGTAAGTGGCTCCCCCTCCGCTTTCTTTCTTCTCCTGCCGCCTACCCCTCTCGGAGTTCGGCGGGCTCCGGAGCAGCCGGGCGAAAGGAAGAAATGCTACTTCCCCGTTCTCACGGTGCCCCCACCTCACCTTAAAAAAAAAAAAAATCCGAACGGAAAACCAGGCAAATACCAAACTAGCGAGTTTCCGCGCGGGGGTATCTCCCGCGAGACGGACACGGCCGCCCCCTAACACCCCTTCCTCGGCCAGCCGC
Organism: Mustela putorius furo; assembly: GCF_011764305.1. NCBI lineage: Eukaryota > Metazoa > Chordata > Mammalia > Carnivora > Mustelidae > Mustela > Mustela putorius. The sequence continues at coordinate 43,159,352 of NW_025422010.1, forward strand.
GCGCCGAGGTTGTCGCTGGATCTGTAGTCCTGACGGGAAGGTTGCCGCTGGGCATCCCCGGGGGGTGTGTGGGGGAGGAGGCTTTAGGCACCCGACTACGTGGAGGGGACCCCACCCCCGCGGGCAGTTCCGTGCGTCTGGGGGCGCCGAGGGACGGTTCGCACTGCGAGTTCAAATTCGGATCTGGGTTGTGAGGTCTGCCCCAGTTCCCTAGCATCTTTCCCTCCAGCCTCCTTCGCGCTTCGTTCAGGGTTAATATAGCGCCCCCCCGCGCCCCCCGACCGAGGCGCCCAGTCTGCCCACCCGCGGCCCCAGGGCGAGGGCTCGGGGCGCCCGAGAGGGCGGGGGGGAGCCCCGCTGCTCTCCCCGGCTCTGCAGTCCCGAGCCTGAATCGGCTGCGGAGGGAAGGCGGCTGCCGGCCGCGGGTCGGGTCTGACCACGCAGCCCGGTCCCGGGCCGGCTTCCCCAGCCTGTTCCCGGGCTGCTCTCCATCGGAGACGCAAACGGAAGCCTCGCTGGCGTTTGCTTTTGTTCTGCCCGCAACTCTCCCGAATCCGAGGAGAAGCCAGAGTGGGCGGAAACCCCCGGGAGCGGGCGGTTGCGGGAGCTCCAGGTGCAGCCCCGAAGTGGTATTTGGAGGCGGCGGCCGGTTCGCGCGCCTGGGTGGGGACCGGGTCGCGATCGCTCGTCAATGCCCGGCAGCGGGCGGTGGGTCGGCGGCTCTGGAAAAAGCGCGCGGAGCGCCGCGGCCGCGCACTGTCACGCGCCTCTCCGGCTCTCTCGAAAGCGCTACCTCCAGACGCGCATTTCCATTCATGGATCTCTGCCTGGTATTTGACTGATGTCACCTCTGCCCGGGTTCTCTGAGCAAGCGTCTACTGCTATTCGATGTAATAGCCATTTACGGGGGGCCTACCATGGGCAAGGCAGAAGTCCTACGATCATCTTAATTTAAAAGATTTATTGAGCATCTACTACGCACAAAGTAGGTGTGTTACAAACTTTTCAGTTTAGCCGGTATTTATTGAGTGTTTACTGTATTCAAGGTAGTTGTGCTGTGACCTTATTTTAATAGATATTTACTGAGCACCTTCTGTGTACAAAGGTTTTTTGTTATCGTGTGTGTGTTCCTGAAGGATTTCCCAGCCTACTTTTGGGGGGCATGTGGAAATAAGGGAGAGAGAATGTGTCCTTGGACCCTTGAGTCTTCCCTTCCAGTAGTAAATTGCATTTTAACCTTTCTGGACTGCTTGTCATGTGGTGTAGGAGGAGCTGGTGTTCTGCCCTCCAGGTGGAGGGGTCAGAGGGGAGCAGGGCAAAATAATGAAAAGACGGGCTCAGGGACCCCTTTCCAATTCACTTTCCTTATACTGAAAAAGAAAAATAAAAGAAAGAAAGAAAGAAAAAAGGCAGTTCTTCGGGGCAAAGCACGATGCTAGTTATTGTGGTGAATTAAGTTAATAGGGCAAAGCCTTGACACTCAAAGGGATAAGAATCTGTGGTGCGGACAGAAAGACAGACAAAAGGACAATCAGCTAAACCAGGAACAGGGTTGGGGGAGGCACGAAGCTAGCGAAGATAGGGTCTGCGTGAACCTTCCAGCCCCTAGTTTCAAAGCAGGTGGGGTGAGCCTATCTTTAAAATCCCATCATTTGGGGGCCTGGGGACTCAGTGGAAGAATCAGATGGTCCTTCCTGCTGAGAGATTTGATGACTCCTATGACTCTGATCCATTTGGGATCCAGAGACACACTGGAATATCCAAACTTGAAGCAACTTGCGGGTCATTAGTTTATTAACAAATATTTGAGTACTTACGTTTAATATAGGCTGCTATCCGGGAAGTAGACCCTAAGATGTATTCTGTCCTAAAGGACCTAACAGAGTTCTTGAGATCAACATGTAAATTGACTGTTTGCATCGCAAACTTGAAAAAAGCCAGGAGTATATTCTTCCTAGAATTTGGCAAAGAAAATCTTGCACTCATGGGCCCAGCACGCTCCCGCTGCGCGACTCTGCTGAAAATCTTGCACTCATGAAATTGTGTCTTTCTATATGTCCAGTATGTTCATCTTTTTACCTTGGCCTCCAGTAATTCCTGGTAACTGCTTCATCTGCTTCATCCCAACTTCTTGGTACAGTGATCTTTTTCTTCTCAGATTATCTCCAGCTTCCCTCTTAAATTCTTTCTAAAGGACATTGTCTTATATTTGTTATGAATTTGAAAGCCCCCTCAGATTCTTTCTGGAATTAGGCCTGCTGTAAAAGATACATAGGAAATAGGTTGTAAACTTTCTGTGCATGGCATAGAGGCCCTATAATTCAGAGCAGAGGAAAACCCCACAGAGGGTGAAATCAGGAATGTACAGAGATAACATGAACTGGCCTTGCGACGTGGACTAGGACTCGACGTGGACTAGGACTCGCATGGGCAGAAAAGACTTCGAACCAAGGCTTCTTCCCAAATTGAGAAAAATGGTGGAAGCAAAGGTGCGAAGGAAAACCAACCCGGAATTTGATAGCTCTTCCCCTAGAATAGTTTCATTCATTCACAGAATTGCTGCCTGAGCATTTTACTGTGTCCATGACTTCGCTAGAATTCAGGAGTCAGGAGCTCGGCACAGTTTGGGGTTCACTGTGCTCCCAGCGCTGGTGAGGACCTTTCTCTGCTATTTGCGGCAGGGGCTGTGCTGCATCCCTGCCATTCTTTCTGGCATTCCTGGAGTTTTTTCACCTGAGCTGAACTTGATGGTAATCTTCTTCAAGGCTAAGAATGTGACTTTTTTTTTTTCTGTCTGTGTCCCCGCCTCCCTGCAGGCTCAGGCATGGTCTATCGGTGACATTTCTCTCCAAAGGCCATATTGCCCATTTCTTTACCCTTTCTCTCCCTGTCCTCTCTTCCTCCTCGTGCACCCCTTGGAGCTGCTCAGAGCCTTTCCCTGTATGAACACTACAGGGGAAACACAATCTGTCATCAGTCACTTTCTCTTGAATATGAATGTAGGTCACTGTTCATTTTTCTGGGAGTCTTTGCACTTTAAACCTCATTATGGAATGAAAGGTTTTGTCCACCATGAGAGGATTTCAAGCCCAGACAAGTGGGTGCTGGAGGGAATCGGGTCTTGGTGCTCCTGGAATCACACCACCACCTCCTCGTGCAGCCACTCTTGGCCTGGCTGGTCCTCGCAGTCCTGAGAGTCCAGAGCTTTTTACCTGAGTGTGGTGACTAGAGTCATAGCAGCTCCGCCTGAGCTACCTGTCTACCTGACCTGCACTTGCTCTGGTGTTTAAAGGTCAATCGTTTTCCAAACAGAATCGTTGCTTCTCTACCCATCTACAATGCTCATTATTATAAGGTGGGATTCTCAACCTGAGCGCCACTGATGTTGCGGGCTGAGTAATACTTTGTCATGGGGGTGGTCCTGTGTGTTGCAGGGTGTTTGTCACTATCCCTGGCCTCTACTAGTCCGTGCCAGTAGTGTCCCCGCCCCCCCTCCGACCCCCCCCAAGTCATGACAATCCGAAATGTCTTCAGTTGTTGCCAGATGTTTGCTGGGGAACAAAGTCACCCCTGATTGAAACCCACTGTTTTAAGGGGATATTGGTGAATATGTACCATATGTACCATTCTCTGTACCTTCTTACTTTCCTGGGAGAGGCCTTATTTAACAGAACTTGGTTCTTTTCAATAATGGCGACTTAGTAAATGTGAAATTAACTTTGTGGAACTTCGCCTGTGAATCATTTCAGAAATCAGCAAAACATCCTTTGTCATCTCACATAGTCTAATCTGCTCATGGCGTTAAGTCAGTATTTTGAGGCAAAAAAAATAAATAAAATAAAAATTAAAAAAAAAAAACACCCTCAAATTCTTCCCCCAGCATGTGGCTGATTAACATACCAGACCTGTGGGCCACAGAGCCACGCCTGGCAGCCACCACTGCCCACAGGGTCATCCTGGCTGCTGCTTGGGCAGTGACTGGTGCGCAGCAGTGGGGAGGGATGTGGGGAGAGGATCTAGTTCTGGTGGGATAGGATGCTTATGTAATTTAGGAGTCCTCTTTAAGCAAAATGACCAGGAATGACCAGGTGAAACTGTTGCTAGAACATTGGAAGGATTCTGCAAGAGGGATTTCAGTTTCATTATCTTCGAGTAAAGCTGCTGCCGCTGGGAAAGAGGAGAGGAGTGACAGGACAGCTGTGGCAGTAAGAACAGGAAAGTAGAGACTTTCTTCTACCCATGACTGGAAAGAGCTAAGAGAATCTTCTCGAAGACTTGACTTAGCGTGGATCAAACTAGAATTGTTAGATGCAGGGTGGCCTGTATTTCTGTTACTGTCTGTTCTTGGAAAGAAACTCTCATAGCTTCAGCAATTCCAGGTCAGCACCCACAGTATGTTTGTGGGGCAAGATTAGTTCAAGTTTAGCAGGAGGCTATGTGAGTTCCTCTAGTGGATAGAAGTACCTTAACACGCATTGTAAGCGAGGTTGGCCCAGTGCCCGAGTTATTGATTCAGAAAGTGAATGAAACTCTTTTCCAGCATATTATAATGGTATGGGGAAATTTTACAGTAAGATTTTATTGATTCATACTTCTATTATATTCATGCTTCTATACCCAAGACTGGAATGAGGCTTCTTGTATTCCAACAGGCTAGATAGGAAATGCCTTTTGGGGGCATGGGTAGGCAAATAGTTGAAGTATTTGAAAACTTAAGATAATAAAGCAAACTAGAAAAAAATCTCTGTATTTCAGACTTTTCATTCACCCAGTCTTTTTCCTTAATCTAAATCAGCCTACCTTCAGTGAGGAAGAGAAAGTGCTATGATTATAGGTTTAGTATTTAAATGTGCCCGACTGTATGTAAAGATGAACTGTCAATAAGTCAATGTCTAGATTTAACAAAAATAAAAAGACTCTCTACAAGAAGATTTATTGTAGGAGGGTTTTAAAAAAATAGCTAGTTTTCCATTTGTGTTTACATGGATTTGATTTTTATATAGAGTTTTTAAGAGTCAAGATCTGTTTGGAGATTTTGGGTCAAATCTGCATGCAAGCACAGAGATTATAACCTGCAAGGGATTTGGGGGACCAGTGAGCAGCTCTCTTTGGCCAATTTTATAAATGGGGAAACTGAGGCTGAGAAGTTAAGTGGCTTGCCAGGGTTACACAGAGGTTAGTGCCAATGCTGGGCAAGGGGTCAGGAGTTTGTCCCCTCCCCTTTGGCATTTTTTGTCACTGGAATATTGTTCTGACTTCCTGGTTGCTAGAGCATATTAGTGGAAGGGAGGTCCACGCAGGAGAAGAGTTTCTAATAATCCAATTGATTAGATTATTGATCAAATTATTGATTATATTATAGATTATTGATTAGATTGTTGATTAGATTACCAGGTCATCTAATCCTGGTAGCACTAACCTTTAATTCACACTGATAACACCTGTGCCAGAGGTGTGTGCATATGAGTAGTATTGAAAAAAACCAGGAAAAAACGGAAAGAGTTGGATTAGTGGAATGAGATTATTTTACAGAACTTCCCACACATGGAGTGGTGAGTATGGTTAATAACACTGGACTGTACATTTGAAAGTTATTAAGGGAGTAGATCTTCAAAGTTCTCATCACAAGAAAAAAATATTGTAACTATGTGTGGTGGTGGATATTAACTAGATATATTTCACAATATATACAGTTTCATAGTATATACAGATACTGAATCATTACATTGTATACCTGAAACTAATATAATGTTTTATGTCAATTAGATCTCAAAAAAATTTTTTTTAAAGATTTTATTTATTTATTTGACAGAGAGAGATCACAAGTAGGCAGAGAGGCAGGTAGAGAGAGAGCGAGAGGAGGAAGCAGGCTCCCTGCTGAGCAGAGAGCCCGATGCGGGACTCGATCCCAGGACCCCGAGATCATGACCTGAGCCGAAGGCAGCGGCTCAACCCACTGAGCCACCCAGGCGTCCGATCTCAAAATTTTTTTAAATAAAAAGAACTTCCTTTAATGCTCTTTGATATTATCTTTACAGTAAATAATTAGAATAAAAATATTTATTTCTCTATTTAGAAAAGTACTACGTGTGCATTATGGGAAGTAGCAAAAAAAGTTTTTAAGTCCTACCATGATCCTTTGATCCAATCATATTTTGCTATGTTTTAGTCTTTTTTATCCTCAGCTCAGTTTTTAAACACACTTGAGATCATACTGTACATATAATTGTAATTCATATATTTTTTCAGTTAATATTATACCAGTTTCTGTATTTTTTTTTTAAGATTTTATTTATTAATTTGACAGAGATCACGAAGAGGCAGAGAGGCAGGCAGAGAGAGAGGGGAGAGGTAAGCAGGCTCCCTGCTGAGTAGAGAGCCCGATGCGGGGCTCGATCCCAGGACCCTGAGATCATGACCTGAGCTGAAGGCAGAGGCTTTAACCCACTGAGCCACCCAGGCACCCGCAATTTCTGTATTTTTACAGACTCTCTATAAACATGACTTTTTTTTTTCCCCAAATTTTTTTTATTTGTTTATTTGACAGACAAAAGTCACAAGTAGGCAGAGAGGCAGGCAGAGGGGGTGGTGGGGAACACAAGCTCCCTGCTGAGCAGAGAGCCCAATGTGGGGCTCGATCCCAGAACTTTGGGATCATGACCTGAGCCGAAGGCAGAGGTTTTAACCCACTGAGCCACCCAGGAGCCCCTGTAAACATGACTTTTAATGGCTACACAAATCAACACTCTGGAAGCCTGTTAATTGCAGTATTTTGTTGTTAGTGAACATTGTTTTCTCCCGGTTTCTCACTGCTGTATTATTGCAATGAACAACTTTGTGTTCATACTTTTTCTATAATTTGGATTTTTTTCTTCGTATATATTTCCAGGTAGTGAAATTACTCAACCAGGAGTGGAAATGTACCATGCTAACCAATTGTGTTCCAAAAATGGAAATGATTTTACCACATCATTGATAGCATAGGGTATTTTATTTTATTTTTAAAGATTAGGGGCGCCTGGGTGGCTCAGTGGGTTAAGCCTCTGCCTTCGGCTCAGGTCATGATCTCAGGGTCCTGGGATCGAGCCCCGCATCGGGCTCTCTGCTCAGCCGGGAGCCTGCTTTCCCCCTCTCTCTCTCTGTCTGCCTCTCTGCCTACCTGTGACCTCTGTCTGTCAAAATAAATAAATAAAATCTTTAAAAAAAAAATAAAGATTAATTTATTTATTTGAGAGAGAGAACAAGAGTGAGAGAGTGCCAAGCAGACTCCATGCTCAGTGTTGCACCCCACCTGGGGCTCGATCCTTGAGACTATGACCTAGATGAAACCAAGAGTCAGACAGTTAACTGACTGTGCCTCCCAGGTGCCTATAGGGTATTTTTATTTCTAAAAATTATAATTTGGTAAGTGGAAAATATGCCACAATGCTTTCATTTGCATTTTGGTTACCAATATGGCTAAACATTTCTCAATAGGATTGTTACCTGTTTGTATCTTTTTTATCTATTTTTCTATTTGGGGTTAGTGGTTTAAAAAATTGATCTGCACGTATAAAATCCATTTTTTTTTTTTTTAAAGGAAAGACAGGAATGCCTGGGTGGCCCAGTTGGTTAGGTGACTGCCTTCCACTCAGGTCATGATCCTGGTGTCCCCTGATCGAGTCCCGCATTGGGCTCCCTGCTGGACAGGGAGTCTGCTTCTCTCTCTGACCCTCCCACTTCTCATTCTCTCTCTCTCTTTCATTCTCTCTCTCTCAAATAAATAAATAAAATCTTTTAAAAAAGAAAGGAAAGAAGGAAAGACAATAAACTTCTGATCTGGATATTCTATGAAGAATTCTGTCCAACCCTAATGTTCCACAGTTCCAACATACTGTGCTGTATGTTGTAACATAGGTGCTGTGTTTTAGGTTAAACTCTCTTTGTTCATAGTGGTGGAGATGGCGTCTTTGGTTCCTGAAACAAAGTTGGGTGGACAGTTGCTTGATCCCCTTGGTATTGACCGGCATGTAGTGAGCACTTATTAAGTGCTTAGTACTTAGTACGTCACAGGTGTTAATTCTCAATCCTTCACAGCTTGTGAATTGGGAACTGTTTTACCATATCAGTTCATGTATGAGGAGAGTGAAGCACAGAAAGGTAAAATAACCATAGTCGGTTGTTCTTTCAACACTTTTTTTTTTTAAGGTTTTATTTATTTATTTGACAGAGATAGAGATCACAAGTAGGCAGAGAGGCAGACAGAGAGAGACAGAGAAGCAGGCTCTCCGCTGTGCAGAGAGCCTGATGTGGGGCTCGACTCCAGGACCCTGAGATCGTGACCTGAGCTGAAACCCACTGAGCCACCCAGGGGCCCCTCCCCTGTTCTTTCAAAAGAGTTCTGATCACCGATGCTAATGCAGGGGGCTGTTCTCCCCACACATTGAGGCAAATCTTGGACACCAGCTGATTGTCCTGCAATTCAACTCAATTCCTACTCTTTATCTACCTGGAGAACGAGAGATCCCACCGGTTATAGGCTCCAGCTCATAAGACATCCCTCCACCTCAGAAGCCAGTTGCAAGCTTGTCATCCCTGCTCCTGATGGACTGGCTGTAAATCAGGGGTTCCTACCTCGTACTCCGTGGGTTCAGTGAATTTGTTAAAGTGGTTCAGAATTCAGGAGACTATTGACTCATTAGATTACTGGTTTATTACAAAGGATATCCAAGAGTATGAATCAACAGCATGATGAAGAGATACATAGGGTGAGGTCCCAAACAAAGGAGTTTCTGTCCACATGGAGTTTGGGGCCAGGCACAGTGGTATGCGGAAGCATTCAGGTTCCCCAAACAGGAGCTCTCTGAACCCCTTCCTTTTGGTTTTTTATGGAGGTTGCATCACAGGGGCTTGATTGATTAAATCATTGGCCATTAGTGACTGATTCAACCTCTGGTTCCTCTCCCCTCCTCAGAAGTCGGGGGAGTAGGGCTGAAAGTTCCATCACTTTATTCATGGTTAGTTCCCCTGGCAACTAGGCCCTTCCCTTAGGTACTTTCCAAGAGTCACCTGATTAACGTAAATCCAGTTGTGGTAAGGAGTGGGACTTTTTATGAATAACAAGCTACTTATTTCACTTTTTTGGCTGTGAAGTTATTTCAAGATCTGAGGATAAAGACCAAATATTATGACAAAAGTTGTTCCCATTGCTCTTCTTGCTTAGGAGATCTCCTAGGTTTGGGTGCTGTGAGCCAGGAACTGTGGACCTGAATAGGTTTTGGTCATCTGAATGGCCAAATACATATTTTCGTAAATCACAACATTGCAACTTTTAACCAGGATTATACTATCTCTGGGTCTTCAGTAAGGTGACCTGCCTCAGTGGTGTAGCTGTTCTTTGAAGGAGCTGAGCTTAGGTTTATTAGCAACTTCCTCGGAATTCTCTTGCCTATTTCTGGGAAAACTTTATTTTGTAAGGTCATTTTACTATCTTAAATTTCCTTACTATAACTTCTTTGTCTCTTACCCTCTTTTCCATATTTTCCATCCTTTTTATATCTCCTAGCGACATTCTGATAGTTCTTCTAACCTGTCTTCTAAATCACACTGTGTCTCTTCAGCTGTATCTAATCTTCAGATAAAGCCATCTGTTGTACTCTTAATTTTAGTAACTGAATTTCAGTTCTGAAATTTCTAGTTCTTTTTCAAGTCTTTAATGTTACTTTTATGTAATTCCTGTTTCCTTGTTTTGAAATGTTTAAGCCCAACTTGTACCTCCATGACCATAGTTAAGTATAGTTGTTGTACATTCTGTGTGTCATAATTTTTCCATCTGGAATACTTATGCATTTGTTCTTTCTGTTGTTTGTTCTGATTATCATGCTGGTTCATATTTGTGTTATATGTGCCTGATTATCTTTGAATGTGTGCTAGATATTGTTTGAAAAAATTTGCATAAATATCATCTCATCAATTTTAAGATGTACTCCCCCGCCCCCCCACACACATACTTTAATCTCTGAAATTCAGATGTGGTTTACACTTGATGGAGTTTTATATTTATAGTTGGTACCTAAAATAGGAGCTACCTAACATTTTTTCTTTTTCTTTTTCACTGGTACCTAAAATAGTAGTGCAGTCATATAATTAGTGATATTTAAGATCGATGAAATGCAATAATTTGAGGCTCTGAGTGATCCTGGTTAAAAATGACAGGAGTTTGAGAGAGGATTAAATAGCTTAAATAGCTTCTTCAGGATTTTTGGGGTACCAGGAATCCTGGATCAGTGTGAGGACTTAAGATGTTTTTAGGTCACCCATATGTCAAAAGTCAGACCGGTTTGTTGTCTCTCACTCCTAGGGTCCTAACCGTTAGTGTGAAGTGGTTTACCAGGCCTGTCGCCTAGGGATGCCCTGGCCCCCTGACTGTGAGGCCGCGGGAAGTGCTGCTGGGCTTCTGACTTCCTCTTTTGGATTCACAGTCCATCTGACCCGGTGAAAGTAGCCCCTCATACCCAGGCCCCTATCTCTGTACCTCCTTTTCCCAGATCTTAAGTCTGAAGTCCCTCCCCATCTTGTTAGCTTTAGGAAAAAGTTTTAAAAAATATTTCCTGTAGGTTTCTTTTTGTGTTCATTGGGAAGTTTGGTTCAAATTACCCAGTTCACTGCAGCTGGAGGAGGCAGAAGTGAGTCTGATCTAGCTTAGAGACTGACAGGAGAGGAGCATAAAGCACCTGCTGCCCTTTGCCTGCCCATGCCCAGAGAACTTTCTCCACCACTCCCAATATGTCATCCTGGTCCTAGCTGGAAAGCTGAGGTTGGGATGAATGCATTCCTGCAAACTGCCTCCAGCTAAATGTAGATCTGTTTCCCTACATAGAAGAGACCAGTCCCTTAGGCTTTTCCTAATAAGGCAGGTGAGCTGGCAGAGAAAGCGGTTGCAGGAGTGGCATCTGGAGCCTCATCAGTCATCTGTCTCCATCTGGTTTCTGCCTTCTCGTCCACAGCGGCCTGCAGGAAGATGCGAATTTAGGACCAAGGGACATGATAAGGGATGAAGATGCTTTCTATCCGGGCAACTGTTAAGAAGGAAAGCGAGTAGACTGTATTTTAGCTAGGTAACATTTCTTCCATTCGGCTTGGCCTCTAGCATTTCTAGATGGAAAGCAGAATATTTCACCCATGGCCAAGTCTAGTCCTTGTAGAGACTGAACTATTTGTGTCCCTGCTCAGGAGTCAGGGTGGCCTTTCCAGGGGACTCTTGTTGAATCTTATGTTTCCAAAGAAGCTTACATAATCCTTCCTGGCTTTCAGAAGTCACATGCTTATCCATGTGTTCTCAGGATCACCAGCCAAATATATTTTCACCAACTTTGCTCCAATTCTCCTAGATGTTTTTCCCCAACCTTCCTGAAGACAGAGAATTTTACAGTGAAAAAAATACATTTTCTGAGTTCGAAAAGGTTGGGCATAGAGGCACAAAGTGGCAGGAAGCCCCTCTCCACCACCCTCTTCCACTTACCTTAGCAGAGCATCCATTGCCTTTTTTTGAGGGAGACTCTAATATTTATTTTGGGGTCCCTTTCTCCCTGGGAACCTCAGAGCTGTCCTCTCAGAAAATTGCTATCAGCCCAGGAAAGCACGGTCTGCTCTCACTGTTCAGGTGTGTAGCATTTGGGTAAAACAAGGAAGGGCTGGCCAGTAGGGATCTGCCTCTCTGGAAGGGGCTTGTTTTGTGGCAGGGTATCTCCACCAACTCTTTGGAGATCACGGAGATTTTTTTTATATTCCATGATGATATATCCAGCTTATTTTAATTTTATTCTTACAGCATTTCACACACAGGAAAGATTTTATATATATATATATATATACACACACCACACACACACACAAACACGTATATATGTATATATATATCTATATATCTTAGTTCACTCTTAGCTAGAAATAGAAATCCTCCAGTTGGGCTTTAATAACTGTCCTTAAAGGAACGAAGCTATCATTCCACTCCCAGGTAGTTCTAGATTGTGACTGGGGCCTTTGGAAGAAAGGATAAATGACTTAATTAATTTTGAAGAAGAAAGCTTTCTATTCTCCCAGAAAATGAACCCTTTCATGATTATTTTTAGAGGCAAAATTACTAGAAAGCCCCACCAGCCATAAGAATTTATGAACCATGATGTCTGAAATCTCTTCAGGCTGAAATGAAGTAAATTAATTCCTGCAGTGTGATTCACTTTAGGGACAAGTCCACATTTCTTTTATTTATCGATAAACGTAGGCTCTTAAAAGTTTTTTCTAAAGAGGTATAGTTAGTTTGAGATTCATCAAGTCTAGGTCTATATTCCTTTGGTCAAATTTTCCATTAATTGTAATTTGAGTTTTTTTCCAGCCATTTTGAGACCATTTTGTCTGCTAATAAGAGATAATATGCTACGATTTCAGTAACATATGTGAGAACCGTGGGGAGTTCAGACAAAGTTAGCCAAGCGAAGCTCTGTACTTGTCATAGAGACCAGGACATTACCTTCTCTGTATGGTGGCAATGGCACTTTTTACCAAACATTCAGAACTTTTTAAACGATTCAGAACAATAAAGCGTTACAGCGTTTTCAACAGGAAAAAAAGGGACAAAGAGATTCAGAAATCTGAAATGATTTTATTTGTAAGAGAAGAATCAGGAAGATAATTGCAGTAAACCTCTTTAGAAGAGGACGTAAGACATAGGTAACAATAGAGGAACTATATTCGACTGCTTTGAGCTTTCCAGATTGGAGGAGAGAAAGGAAAAATGTCTTGACCAGTTATTACAGTTTTAATGCCCATCGTGTAGGATGCTGAAGAGGACTCGAACATCCTACCCATCTGCTGTGTAATAAAGCCAGTGAAATGTGTGCCATCAAAATGACAGAGAGAAATTTAGGATGTACAGAGTAAGGAGAAAGACCATTATTTAACTGTATGCGTGAGAGTATGTCTGGTAAATGGTCTTGGGTATGTCATGGCCTAAATAAGTGTTCATTTTTTTCTATACTGTACCATATCCTTGAGCTGAATGGAGAGTAAAGACAAATAAAAAGACTTAGGTCCTTATTAATTTTGTTGGATGAAGGATGACAGGGAGTACACGTCCAATGTGAAAATGCTTTTGGTTTATTAAACTGCATCAGTTAAAAGCTAAAAGTCTTGTTTTTAAATTTTTGTGTATGGCTTCGTTCTTCAAAAGTTATTCAGTGAATTTGTTAATCCCGAACCCCTCCCCCTGCCCCCCTCTTTTTTTTTTTTGTGAGCCATCTTTGAAAGTGAACCTGAAATGCATTTAAGGAACAAAGGAGGTAAAAAGAAAAAAAATCCCTTGACTTCTCTATTCAGTTTATTCAGAAACAGATCCGTAGAACCAAAGGTTTATCGGTCCTTTAACGGCTGACTTTTCTCTTATTTAACCAACAAACAATGCAGTGTTTTGCCCTGCACCCCTGAATCCAGGAATTGGCTCCCATAACATATTAAGTAACTTGCTCTCTTTCCCCCTTTCCTATTGGTAAGAAATAATAATAGCATTATTATTTATCATCCCTAAAAGCAATGTCTGATTTCAGTAATCTAAAACTATATTGCCTTAAACTGAGATTATTTGAAATGAGATCTTTCCTCTCTAGTAATAGATACCTGGAAAAGAAGGTGTCTAGCTCTAGATAGACGGGGCAGATACAGGACCATGTACACGTACAGTGATGATTATGTGCTACATGCAAGCTTTTTTCTGGAAGGACACAGAAGCCATTGTTAGTAGTGGTAAAGTAAGAAGCAACCGGGGACTGAAGAGGTAAGGGAAAGGATTTTTTTTTATTTTATACCTTCTTATACTGCTTAAAAAGTAAGCACATATTTTTATGTAAGAAATAAGTAAGGGGAATTAAGAAGGTGAGAAAAAGGAAAGAAGCCGCTGTAGGAGATCCCATCAGCTCTGAATTTTATTTCCAGATGCCTCTCTCAGTTGGAAATTCTGGTTTTTACAGATCACCAGATCAAAATTGTTAGGGACACAGGCTCAAATAGATCTTCCCTGGCTTTGTGTAGCACTGGTGTCTTCTCTGAGCCTCCCGGTGGCCTGTCCAGGACATTGCGTCCATATTGTGTGATACCCACTTGACAGATGGGAAGCCTTGAGCTTGGGGAAGATGGGTGGCTGGTCTTAGGCCACGTTGTCAGTGCTTGGGAAGTTTAGAACTAGGAGCCACGTTCATTGTTCCTTTAACCCTAACTTTACTAGAAACTTTTTTTTTTTAACTAGAAACTTCATAGAAAGAACTGTTCTATTGCTTCTGGACATTCTTTCCTAAATGCTCCAAGCTGCCTCCTCTCTGTTTTTATGCCGTAACATCTGTTTCCTTCTCTGAAACCATGGTTAGATGTATAATTGTTTTCCTTGTTAATATTATCAACATAGGCCATTTCTCTGCTTTCCGCAGGCTTGTGGCATCGAGGACATTATGGTGTGTTTATTAGTTACTTAATCTTTGTTTTATGGAATTGGTTACTCAAGGTATTTTCTCCCAAATAATTACCCGTTTTTAGGAAAACAAAGTAATAAGCTTAGCCATTTCCACCAGGCTAATGTCATTGTCCACAAGCAAATGAGAATCACATGATGTTTGAACTGGAAGAAAACCATCCTTGCAAGGACTTACTCTCTTGTTTTGTAAATGAAGAACCTGACGGTCAAGTAACTTGTTCTGGATCACATAGAGAACTCAAGGTGACATGGGATCCAGAGCCCACTTATCTTAACTTCCAGCTCAGCCCTCCTCCTGATGCAACAGGAATTACAGAGAATAATTCTCTTGGGCATCAGGCATGTAGATGAACGGTCAGGGGTGGCAAAAAAAAAAAAAAAAAGTCACACTAAAAACTGCAACTGTGCAGAGGTAATATGAAAAAGAAGAGGAGGTGTTGAGCTTATTTTTCCAAGTTTTAATGAGTGGTTTTGCAGGCTTACCCCTTTTAAAGCACACTTGCTCTGTCAACATCAGCATTTCCAGAAAAGGATTTATAATAGGAATCCTTTAGATGAAACATATCCCAACCGTATTTCATTCACCATAGAGTAAAAAGCTCCCTCACTTGCTGGGCAGATCAAGGCACACAGCATCAATGTTGTAAAAGGAATTTTTTAAAAAAGATTTTATTATTTTATTTTCTTCCTTGTTTGACACAGAGAGAGTGTGCCTGTGAGCACAAGCAGGGGGAGGGTCAGAGGGAGTGGGAGAAGCAGACTCCCCGCTGAGTAGGGAAGCCTAAGTAGGGACTATGGGAGCCCGGAGGGTTGGATTCAGTAGTGAGAATGCCATTTTTATGAATTGTGTACCTTTGGTGGCACCCGCTATCAGATTTATACAGTCCTCGGAGGCACTAGCTCCTGTAGGCAGCATTGTAAAGGATGTCACAATAATGGATGTCTCTGAAAATTCCGTGTGTGTGTGTGTTACACAGACATGCCAAGGCTCCAGCCCTAAAAACTGATTTATTTGGTTTGGAGTGGGATTCAGACATCAAGATTTAAAACCATGGTTCCCCAAATTGGCCGCACATTGGAATCTCCTGGGGAATTTAAAAAATCCTGATGCCTGGGTCTGACTCCCCAGATTCTGGTTTAATGGGTCTGGGGTCTGGACTACACATCATAATTTTTTCAGAGCTCTTCGTGTGATTCTCACGGGCAGCCGAGGTTGCAGTCCATGGGTGAATGAGACCTGGCTAACCTCGTGCATAGCAGGTGTTCAATAAAAATAAAGTATGAGATGAAAGCTAGATGTAAGGGTTTATAAGAGAAGCCAGTGCTAAGAAGTCCATTTCTGGTTCTTTGGACATTTCTGTAGGCTTGGACGTGTTATGCAGTGATTTGGGGTGGAGTGGGCAGCAAAACCTAATAATTCAGCTCGCCAGTGGAGCTTGCAGCCAGAACTGACAGCCAGGGTCTTCCTGGTTGCTCTGCTGCATTTTCTCTACCTGTCATAGGAGTGGCTGATCTGCCTGTCATACTCCTGATGTGTCTGTCTCACACTGTCCTTTGGAGAAAAACAACCAGAAACTGGCTTCTGTAAGAGCAAGGTGCTCCAGCCCTGGCTGTAGCCCGAGGTGAACTCTGTCCCATTGACAAGGCGCTGCTAGAGCCCGCCCACTGCTCAGGGTTCCTGAGAGCTCCCTGAAGCACAGAGCGCTCGAGTTGCCTGGTTTCCTTGGTTCCCTAGGTGATTCTTGTTTAGTTCAAGGGGTACAGGGAGGGGAAGTATTTTCGCATCTGGCCCCAGCCAGTGCAGCTGCCTGCAGCCGTGGGGAGGCTCCACCGTCCTGGAGAAGGGGAACTTGCCAGGCAGAGAGTTCACCGGAGCTGCTTACGGAGCTGAATCTGAACTGCTCTTCTGTGCTCTTGGAAGTCTCCCAGGGCACTGGTTTTCGCACTGGAGTGTGCATAGGTGTCCCTTAGAGAAGTGTTAAACTATGGATTCCTGGGGCGACACCCAGATTCTCTGATTCAGTAGGACTGGGGTGGGGCCCCAGAACTGGCCCGTCTGACACCTTCTGGGGTGGTGCCGATTGCTGGTCTGGGGACTGCCCTATGAAGGAAGCACACAGATGGCACTTGTGGTATTTAGGGAAAGGACACTGTTGGGTGGCTGCAGATCTACCTAATGGTCACAGGATGAAGAGTTAAAGTGGCCTCCCAGCCTGGGGCTTCCATGGATGGCACAGGGGAGGCGGCAGTGTGGCTCAGAGGTGGCTCCCGGGAGCAGATGGAGCCTGGTGGGGAGGGCTTGGATGAGTAGGGGTTTGCCAGCTGAGGAGCGGGGGGCAGTGTTCTGGGAGCAGTGCGGGCAAAGGTGGAAGAGAACAGGAGTGAGGCTGCTGTGGGGCGCACACATGGCTTAGGGTGATTGATGGGGAGCGAGCTTCATCTGCGTAAGCAGGCAGAGGCCAGATCCCGGTGCTGGTCCTCCACGTGGAGGAGTCCGGGCTGATCTGAAAGTGAGGCAGTTCCCTGGGGGGTTTCACGCAGGAGAATAACATGACGAGTTGGGAAACGGCCTGGCGGGAGCATGCATCTGCAGGAGACCCACGAGACTGTCACAGGAGTCCCTTTGGGAAGTGACGAGGACACAGGGGTGTGACCTCTATGTCATCTTGTCCTGGCATCACCCTTGGTCTCTGCTCAGCATTTCCATCTTTTTAGAGCCATTTCCAGTAGGTGCCTTTACTGGCTCTTTGAACATCTCCTGCGTATGTTTGTATGTGGACCCAGGCATTCTTTGTTCCCCCTACTCAGATTGTTTCTCAGGGAATAAGTTAAAATAAATGTCAAGGGCAGCCTTGAAGCAGGAGAGCCCTGAAGGGCCAGCATGGAAGGGAGTGGGGCAGTCCCCCTACTTAGCCTGAATGAGGGCCTAGTGGGTTCTGTATCTTGGGGAGCTCTGGGTTTTTCTTTCTTGGTTCTACCTGGGAGTCACGCATTCCTCTCCTGCTCCCACTCTGAGAACAATTACAAACCTGAGTCAGAGGCCAGTCCCCCAACCTCCCAGGCTTTTAGTTTGGGGGCTTACCAAGGCCAGTCTCCTAAATTCATAGTACCCTCAAAATGGCACCGTGCTGGACATTCTGGAGGCACGGGGGTTTCTGAATCAGGGCAGACCCGCACCTTGCCCACCGCAGTAGTGAATGCGTCGTGCCTGCAGAAGGAAGTCGTGTAAGTGGAAGAGGGCCGCAGCGAGCCAATTGTTTAGTAGGCACAGGTGCAAAAGGTGTTGGCAGGAGCAAGTTCTCCTCTGTCCTGGCCCATCGCAGAGAAAAATCAACACTGATGGATTTCATTTGTGGTACTTCTTACTTCATCTGGTAATGAAAATTTGATTTGTGGTTTCCTCTCGTAGGGCTCTTCATCATACTGTAATTGATACATCTCCAACAAGTGGCTCTTGAGGAAATCGATTCCACCAGGTCTCATCATGAACCGGAGAGACTGATGGAGATTTGTGTAGGCTGTCTCCCTTGTTGGGCCCCTTCCTCTCAGGCTGTGGGGTCTCACCACTGGCTGAGTTAGAGGCTCCCCCAGAAGACATGAGTGGGCTGCTGTTGGGGAAGGCAGGGATCTAGACTGATGACCAGCGTCAGTGAGCAGTCTGTGCTCTGAGATAATGACATCAAGAAGTGTAGGTCACCCATTCCAAGGTGGCTTTTGCTGCTTCAGACTAACACGTAGATAGGAGAACAGATTGCAGGATGGTGAGCTGGCAGCCTGACTCAGATTGGAAGGCGGGTGAGAGCAGAAAGGGGTGGGCGTGACCCACAGTCCATGTTTGCCCTCGTGGCAGGTCAGGGGAAGAGATATGCTGTCCAAGCAGACACCATCTGAATGCCTCACTGAGTGCTGTTCCAAACATTTTGCTAATGACATGCCCAACTAGGACTTTTTTGCTTCAGAGTTGCTAGAAACATTTGGCCAGATGTCCAACAGGGCTTGCTTCAAACTTTGGCTGGCTCATGCAAAGCTGTTTTTATCCTGTTTTTATCCTGATCCCATCTGCTGTCTGTCCCTGAATGAGGTTTGCCATACATTGGGTACCATCTTGGAAGTCTGTTCTAAGGTCATGTGAAGGGGGCTGTGCCTTCTCTTTCTCTTTTTCATGATGTTTACTGTAAAAATGTCAATCTGAAAAAATAAAGTTATGAAATGTCAGCTAGTAGAAAATTTTCATCATTCTTTTAAAGCTCATTTAATATACTCTATCTCATTTGGTTACTACAAGAAGTCTGTAGAGTAAATAGGAGAGGTGTTACTATTTTTTTTAAAGATTTATTTATTTGTCTGAGAGAGAGAATGCAAGGGGTAGGGGCAGAAGGAGAAGGAGAGAGAAATTCAAGCAGACTCCACCTTGAGCTTGGACCCTGACTGGGGGTTTGATCTCATGACCATGAGATGATGACGTGAGTCGGATGCTTACCTGCTTAACCAACTGTATCACCTAGGCTCCCCAGGAGTGGTGTTATTATCTCCATGTCATAGGCGCAGAGGGTGAGTACCTTGCCCAAAGTTCTGAGTAATTCAAAAGGTCAAGAGTGACTTGGAGCTCAGGCTTCAAGTCTCTACCCTCAGAGCCTTTCAACATATTTAACTTCTCAAGACTGCTGCTGAATAACAGATTTTAGCTATTTTCTGTAAGAAGGGTTTGGAATTCTCTGTCTACATAGTTGATGATGTCATTTATGCTGTTTTTGTGGTGGAGTGGTGAGACATTGTTGTTTCATTAACTTGCTCCTGTATAAAAAACCACTGCAAAACGTGGCATCTTTTTTTTTTTTAAGATTTTATTTATTTATTTGACAGAGAGAGATCACAACTAGTCAGAGAGCCAGGCAGAGAGAGAAGGGGAAGCAGGCTCCCTGCTGAGCAGAGAACCCAATGCAGGGCTGGATCCTAGGACCCTGAGACCATGACCTGAGCTGAAGGCAGAGGTTTAACCCACTGAGCCACGCAGCCCCAAAACCTGGCATCTTAACACAACAATGACTTATTCTCAAAACTGTAATTTGAGCAGTGCTTTGCTGGGTGACTCTTCTGTTCCATGTGGCGTCACCTGGGACTCCTTTGGCTGCTCTCAGCTGCTGACTGTGTTGGGCTTGGCCAGAAGGTGGGAGAAGGCTTCCCTTGCCTGTCTTGTGCCTCCGTGCTCCTCCATGTGGTCTCTTTCTGGGTCTGGCTTGGGCTTCCTCACAGCCTGGTGGTTTCAGGGTAACCAGACTTTATGTAGAAGGAAGAAGTGGAAATTGCCAGTTCTCTTAGGACCTGGGCTCAAAAGTCCTGGAGTAAACGTCATTTCCACCACCTTCTGTTGGTCAAGGTCACGAGGCCTTTCCAGACTCCAAGGGAGGAGAAGGAGACTCCACCTCCTGAGGGGTGAGTGGCATGCACCTACAATGTTGGGAGAAGTGGTTGGTGGGCTGATTAGGGGTCTGGCAAGCACAGTAACATTCCTGTGTCCACTTGCTGAGAGAAACAAAGCATCTTTACTACAATGTCCCATCCCTAGATACACGGAAGAATGTCTGTTAAATATACCAAGTGTGCATGAGGTGTTGACGAACAGCTGGTGTAGCCCAACATATAGGTGAGGAGCAGCCCTAGAACTTGGGTCCTCTGGCTGGTTGCCGGTCCAGGCCCCCATCGGGCTCCTCTCTGGGACCACGCACAGACTCAGGAATCACGGCCTTGGTCCTAAAAATTACTTGATGCATCCGACCCAAAATTTATGGATAGAGGAAAGACTTGGAGAAATGACCATAAAGGTAGCCCATTAGATGGTAGAAGAATATGAACTCTAAATGTCATGTCATGATGATGGTGCTTGCGGAGCCTTTTGGACCCATATGACTGTTCAGATCCAAATAACATGGTCAGTGCACTTTTCCAGCTGCTTGTAGCTGGGAAATGATCCTCTCTTTTTGTTCTGGCCCATTCATCCAACCCCATGCTTCCTGAGCAAGCTTTTCTTGGCTCCTGATTGCATCGAGAGCATTGGGCATTGGGCTTCAGATTGTAATTAACAGAGAATTCACAACTGCTGCTTCTCTGGTTCTGTGGGGTTGTCCTCTCACCTACAAATTTGCATTGCCAGTATATCTGTAGAACTTTCTGTTCTTTTCAAAGAGTTTTCGGATGGATTATTGCATATCATTTTCATGGCAATTCCATTAAGATAACACTGAGTAAGATTACTCCCTGTAGAAAGAAGGAGGTTTGAAGTCCCAGAATGGCAGAGCAGTGGCAAAGCCAGGCTTCTGCTCTCCATTCCAGTGTTCTTCTTTCTCTTCCTCACCTCCAGCCTGTGGTAGGCTTGTCCTAATGTCCAGGGCAGGATGACTGGCCGTGATGAGGAAGGACCAATTTTGGGATTAGAGCATCTGTTAGTACCTGAATCGTGGCGTTGGTCACGAAGTTAAGATACAAAGGTAGTTTTTTGTTGTTGTTTTGTTTTGTTTTTAAAGATTTTATTTTATTTTTTGACAGACACATTGAGAGAGGGAACACAAGCAGCGGGAGTGGGAGAGGGAGAACCAACTTCCCCCAGAGCAGGGAGCCCAATGCAGGACTTGATCCAAGGACCCTGGGATCATGACCTGAGCTGAAGGCAGATGCTTAACGACTGAGCCATCTAGGCACCTCCAAAGATACGTGTTTTTAACTTGAATTTCAGCTAGTGGCAGAAAAACTTGCTCTTTCCAGCTAGTGGAGGGACCGGCAGGAAACACATTTTTACCCAACCCTCATAGTACCTTTCTCTGGATGGGGATTTGAGCTTATCCACTCATGGCCCTGAGTCGGAGCATAGGAGAGGGATAAAGGCAGCTCTCACATCCGCTGCTGAAGTACTTCTGTGAAGCCCACTTGGGTCAAAGCTGATCAGAAAGTGGGAGAGTCCAGCAGTCCTGCTCCATCAGCAGCCCTGTGGACCCGGCCCAGAACACCTCACACAAGTTAATGAAGACACTTGCTCAGTAGCAACTAATGGGCTTTTCTGCTGTGCTAAAATTAGAGCTGAAAGGTAAACAGATAGAGCATTGGAATGGAATAATAATGTCATACCATATGGGAAAATTCTAGTGTGGATTAGTGATTTTCTTGTCCTTGGAGTTCTTCAGAGCTCTGCTCTGAGCTGTGTGGGAATGGGAGACAAGACAATGCATCTAACATGGCCGGTTGTCCTCGCATAATTAATGTGTCTCCTTTACTCTCATAAGTGTTCAGATTTGGGCGGTAGGTGTGGTCCCCCAAAGCGTGGAGCTCAGCATATCATGGGCACTCAGGATGGGTCAGTTTTCTTCCTTGGCAAGCCAGTAACTTCTGTGTGGAAGTAACCATCAAAGCGCTGTGTATTTTGTTTTTATGAACCTATTCTTCTTGATGCTCAAGGTCAAAATCAGGGCTCTTTCCTTGATTACGTTTTTCTTAATCACCTTTTTAAAAAGTGATAATGCCGAAACAGGTGAAGTGGACTGAAAGTACACTTCCATCATGGGCCTGAGTAATGCATGGAATTGTTGAATCATGGTTTTGCATACCAGAACCCAGTATAACACTGTGTATTAACTGTACTGCAGTTAAAGAAAATAAAAGTGATAATGCTTTTTCACACTCTTCTTGGTACCATAATGGGCATGACATTTGCTGACTTTGGATTCGGTCGAACTCTAGGGAAATGAGTCTCTGGTTCTTTATGGGTGAATCCATAAAACCATCCTAATAATATTGTCCACTGAATTTATAAGGTAGTAAATTACTTCTAATGTAGGACTTGATCTCATAGCAACCCTATTCAGTGGGAGAGTCTGGGGCACTAGAGATAAAGAGAAGCTCCCATTGCTAATTAATAATACCACAAAAACTGGAACCTTTTGGTTCTACGTCCTTCCTTTAATCCTGCCTGTTGTGGATGCTCCTGTATCTGGCCGAGTCATGTTGATTTAAGATATTTCTTCTGGCGCCCATTAAAATTTAGAATCCAGTGAAATTGATGACACTGTATCGTGCTGACCTAGGTGACAGTGGAGAATTTGGCTACTGCAGCATGTGCACTGTTTCTGGTTTATTCATCCAAGTGTCCAAGGGCAGCCTCTTAAACAGGCCTTGTATTTGTTTCGGGCATTTATGGTTTACAGAACATTTTATCTGCAGTATCTGTTTGATGCATCCAAAGAGGAAGTGTAAGGGACAGGTAAGTGTTTAGAGGTCTGGCTCTCACCATTCTTCCCCGAGAGAGGAGGAAGGCAGCTCAGAGAGATGAAGGGAGTTGCTGTAGGTGGCACATCTGGTAAATGGCACCACATGGTTTGCGGCTCAAATAAATATATATATATTTTTCCTTTTAAAGATTTTATTTATTTATTTGACAGACAGAGATCACAATTAGGCGGAGAGGCAGGCAGAGAAGAGGAAGGCTCTCTGAGCAGAGAGCCTGATGCGAGGCTCCATCCCAGGACCCTGGGGATCATGACCTGAGCTGAAGGCAGAGGCTTTAACCCACTCAGCCACCCAGGCGCCCCAAATATTTCTGATATCTGACCCCTCGTTCCTGATTTCCAGGAGCTTCTCCAGTGTGTCATCAAACTTGGGAGAGATGGTTTGATTTTGAGGCCACAGGGCTCATGATGAGCACCTCATAAAATGCTGAGATTGCTTCTCCTCTAGGAAGAGGGACAGTTATGGTCTCTGACTGCCAGAGTCGTGAGAAATGTGACAGCCTCTTCCAGAGCAGGGACGGTTTTAATCCACCGAAATGGCCTGGGAAAGTAATTAAGCAGCTCGTTGTTAAGTGGAGCCAGTGGGTAGAAGGCAGCGAGAGAAGGGGAAAGCACTTAGGAATGAGAGTGTTTAAAAACACTTAAAAAAAAAAAAAAAAAAGCCTTAAAAGGCTTGGAGCCCCTTGTCTGTCAGGAGTAAGGAATGGGGCTGGGAAAACACTAGAGGTCCATAAGAGTTGAAGATGAAGAGGCCCAGGAAAGGGTTCAAGGACATGCCAGATGCCTCCCACAGGGATATTATTTTGGAGAAGGGAGTACTTGAGGGGTGCAACAGGTTTTCAATAGATACAAATCTCTGAAGCCTGGGCCTGGAGAAGAAACAGTCTTCCACGTGGTACTGAGGACAAAAACACCCAGCCTCTCTGAGTCAAAAGAATGCCATTTCCCCTTGCCGTGGACTTTGCTAGATCCCAACAACTGAACCAACGATGCAGGGCCTCAGACTGGCAGAAGCTAGAGACTCGTATTGTGGGCAAGTGAATTCTGGTGTCCATCTCCTCTTCCTTTCTATCACCTGTGTGTGACTGAGGGCACAACATGGGTTATATGTCCTTACATCACTTAGAGGCTTTGTCTCCAGGCAAGCTGGGCTCTAGCTGATGGAAGGAAGAGAGAATGTATCGACTGATGGAGGCAAGAGGGTGGGCATGTCTCTTGTTGTCTTCATGACTTTTTTTTATTTTTTTAATTAATTAATTAATTAATTATTTTTATTTATTTGTCAGAGAGAGAGGGAGCGAGAGCGAGCACAGGCAGACAGAATGGCAGGCAGAGACAGGGAGAAGCAGGCTCCCTGCGGAGCAAGGAGCCCGATGTGGGACTCGATCCCAGGACGCTGGGATCATGACCTGAGCCGAAGGCAGCTGCTTAACCAACTGAGCCACCTAGGCATCCCTTCATGACTTTTTTAAAAAGATTTTATTTATTTCTTAGAAAGAGAGAGCATGAGCTGGGGGAAGGTCAGAGGGAGAAGCAGACTCCTCGTGAGCAGGGAACCTGATGTGGGCCTGATCCCAGGAGCTTGGGGATCATAACCTGAGCCGAAGGCTGACCCTTAACCAACTGAGCCACTGAGCCGCCCCTCTTCATGACTTTTGAAGGAATTGACTTAGAGGCATTGGATCTTAGAACTGAAAAAAGAAAGAAAAAAAGGAACCCCAGAGACTATGTAGTCCAACTTTTCCTGTAATGCAAGCATCTTTTCTGTAGCTATCAGAATAGATGGTAATTCAGACATTTTTGGAACCCTTTGAGAAAGAATGTCCTGGCTGGTCCTCCCATCCATTTCTGGACTTTTTTTCCATTGACCCTTACTTGGTACCAGCTGTGTACCCGATGCTGGCATGAGTCCTTTATGATTACTAGGCCATTGATCCAAGACTTTTTTTTTTTTTTTAAGATTTTTTATTATTTAAGAGAGTAAGACAGTGAGAGGGAGCATGAGCAGGGGGAAGGGTGGAGAGAGAAGCAGACGCCCTGCTGAGCAAGGAGCCCCATGTGGAACTTGACCCCAAGATGGTGGAATCACGACCTGAACCGAAAGCAGACACTTAACTGATTGAGCCACCCTGGTGCCTGATCCAAGACAATTTTTTACAGATGAAGAAAAGCGAGGCACAGAGAGGTTAATTGACAGTGCCCACGGCCATACAGCTAGCTAGTAAGTCACAGAGATGGGATTGGAACCCAGGCAGCCTGACTCCCCAGACTGTGTACTTTACCACCAGCTTTGCTGCCTCTCTAAGACATTTCTGGTCATTTAAGTGTTTTTGAACCAACGTTGGCCCCTTGAAGTTTCTACCCCAGGGTCTTTCACATGATAATTCGTTAAATTCTTTTTGGGCAAACCATCATGTCTTCTCATTATCTTTTCTTTTCCAGGCTGGCAGTCCTTAGTTTTTCCGGCAATTTCTCTTGTGGAATGATTGCCATGCTCCAGATGCTTCCTCTGGTTGCATGCCAATTTTGGCTTGGCACAGAGCACCTGAGGGTTAAGGTGAGACCCACCCGCCTTGGGATCTCAACCTCCTTACTTAACTGGCGATATATACTTGAGCAGACACTTTTTATTGGTCCGTCTGAGCAGAGGGTCCTGCATTTGTGAAACGAGACTACTTCTAGACTCCCTGATTCGTTGTTGGAACTGTATAGCTACAGTGACAACTACATTCATTCCCCCCAAAATTGATCTTTAGATTCACACAGTCCCAGTCAAAACTTTAGCAGGCTAATTTGAAGAAACTGACAAGCTAATTCAAAATGTATATGAAAATGCAAAAGATCTATAGTGGCAAAATGATATTTAAAAAGAAAAACAAAGTTAGAGGACTCATCCTGATTTCAAGACTTACTCTAAAGCTATAGTAACAAAAATAGTGATACCAGCATAAAGAATGACAGATCTATGAAACAGAGTCTGCCAGTAGAACTACACATCTATAATTAACTGATTTTTGACAAGGATGGGAAGTCAGTTCAACAAGAAGGGCTTTTTAACAGGTGGTGCTGGGAAAAAAAATCTCCCTGTTAATAAGATGAACCTTGACCCTGACTCCACTGAACATATCAAAACTAATGAGTTAGAGCATAGAATTAATGGGGAAGCTAAACAGAGAACTTGAATAAGAAAACATAGGAGGGGTGCCTGGGTGGTTCATTTGGTTGAGTATCAAATTTTTGATTTTGGCTTGTGATCCTAGGGTCGTGAGAGTGTGCACTTTTTCCATCTTAGCACTGAATGTGGAGCTTGCTTTGAATTCTCTCTCTTCCTTTTTACCCTCCCCCTACCCTTCCTCCCTCTCTCTTTTCTCTCTTAAAAAAAGATACACTAAGAAAACATGGGAAAATATCTTTGTGGTTGTGGATAGTCAGATTAGTCAGAGATTAGGACATTAAAAACACTAATCACAAGAGAAAAACAATATATTGGACTTGATCAAAATGAGATTTTTTTTTCATGAAGAGACATTATTAAGAATATGAATAGGGAATCTATAGATTGGGAGGAAATTCTTGCAAGAAATATAAACAAGTAAGACTTAATATGTAATAATTAATCAACTCCCACAAGTCAATAATAAAAGACCAACAATCCAAAGAAAAACATGGGCAAAAGACTTGAAAAGATGTTTGACAAAAGAAGATATACAAATGGGCAGTAAGAAGGTTACATCATTTGTTGTAAGGGAAATGCAAATTAAAACCACAAGGAGATACTATTCATCACTGCTAGAATAGCTAAAATCAGAAAGACTGGCAATATGAGATGTTGGCAAGAATATGGAGCATGTAGGATGTTTGAACAATGCTGGTGGGAGTGTAGGATGATAGAGCTGTCTTGGAGAACTGTTTTGGCAGTTCTCAAAGTTAGACCTACATCTACTCCATAGCCCACCTGTTTCGCTTTTAGATCCTTATGTAAGAGAAATGAAAACATATGTCCATAGGAAGACTCATGAGAATGTTCACAGCAGCTCTGTTCATGCTAGTCCCAATTTGGAATCAACCCAAGTGCCATCAGCAGAGGATGGGTAAAGAAATTGTGATAAGATCATGGAAAGTGGAATAATACTCAGCAATAAAAATAAAGAAAAAAAAAGATGCACGAGATAGAATCTCAACAACATAGGTGAGAAAAAAAAAAAAGCCAGAAAAATAAAGTATTTCCTAAATGATTTTATTTAGATAAAGTTCAAGAGTCGACAAAACTAATACACGGTGTTAGAAATCCTGACAGTGGCTGCTTCTGTCTAGGATGGACGAGAGTTGACTCGAAGGGGGCATGAGGAGATGTTCAGGGGTAACAGGAACGTTTGGTATCTTGATTGGGGTCATATGTGTGGACATGGCCATCAAAACTCATTGCATAAAATACTTAATGTCTGTGTAAATTCTACCTCAATATTAAAAAATAAAAGTGATCTCTGAAATTGAATATGTTGCTGTTTACTCTAAACAGTATAACGTGCCTTGGGGCTGTTATTCCCATGATTTAAACTTTCTAGTTTTACTACCTGGAGTTGTATTAGCTTTTTTTTTTTTTTTTTTTTTTTTGTGAAGCAGGAACTTCATTACACTCTTGCCATTTATGGAATTTGTGGCTAATGAAAATTGGCAAGCCTCTCTTCCTTTTAAGTGTGAATTGCTCCCAAGCAGTGCTTCTTTCTGAAATACTTCCTTTGTTTGTCTTAAGTGGGTCTATATGTAGCCCTTGAAGGAGTGAATAGATAAGCAAAAGTGGTATTTCAGGAGAGTAATGCTATAAATAATAATGATAGCTTACAACTAAATAGTACTTAGTGCCAAGTACTCCTCTAGAACCTTACACGTATTTACCAAGATAATTCTCAGAACCGTTTGATGGGATGGGTGCTGCCATCATCCCCATTTTATAGATGAGCTGATCTGAGGCATAGTGAGGTCAAATGACTTATCCAAGGTCATATGGTCAGTAAGGGATGGAGCTGGAATTCAAATCCTGGTCTGATCTGATGCCAGAATCTGAACCCTTAGCTCCTGGGCTGCACAGACTATGCCTGTTCCTGGTTTGCTTCTGCTTGATGCTTTGACTCTTAATTGACTTGATCTGTCTTTGGTTCATCCTCTTCAAATAACTCAGCTTAGGAGATGCCCATAAGGAGCATCATACCAGAGTAGGAATGTCTTGTAGGACTCCTGTGGGAGACCCTGTTTATCAGTGAGGGAGTGGTTCTCATAATCACCAGATCTCATTCCAAGTCCAGCCTTCCAGGTCTCTCTCCACACACCAGAGCTCAAAGAGTTCCTTAAATAGAATCAGTTATCCTTGAGGTACATGCTTCTGTCCTATGTATCCACCAAAATAGACAGACATCAGTGGCACAAAGTCAGATTGGGGAAGCACTGCTTGGTAGCCAGTTCCTTCCTCAAAGGAAGAGATAATTGACAGTTATCATTAGCCACGAGTTCCATAAATGGCAAAGAGTGTGATGATGCTGAAAACACACATGCGCACACACACCTCGGTCTCAAGCCACATTCATATGTTCAGATCATGAGAACAATAGCCCCAAAGCACTCATCACTGTTTAGAGTAAATCTTAGCATGTTCAATTTCAGATGTCATTATTATTATTTTAACATTGAGGTAGAATTTACCCAGATCTGAAGTATTGAGGTCAATGAGTTTTGAAGACGTTATGTACATCCATATAACCATCTACTTCAATCAAGACATATGAGAATGTTTTGGTCACCCCAGAAAGTCTCCTCATTCCCCCTTGTAGTCCTTTCCCATTCATTCTCACCAAATGCCTATTTTGATCCAGAGAGAAGAGGTTATCTGGACCAGATTAGGATTCTTCTTTACTAACCTTTACCGGTCTTTGTACATATCATGAAACCAGGGGTAGAGTTCCTTAGAAATGGGTGGCTTAGGCTGGAGATGACTCACTTCAGAGGCGAATCCAGTCCTATCAAGTAGAAACACTAAAAGCTGATGTCCGTGCCTAATGGCCAGCCCTGGGTAAGGCTCACCTGCACTAAAATCATGACTCCATCCTGCTCATCTTCTTTTTAGACCAGTGGTCTCAGGGAGTCTGGCTAGAGCGAAGCGTAGGTCCTGGTTTCGCATCCCGCAGGGAGCTGTCATGGAGTATTTAATTAACTCTAGTTACAGGTGGCGAGTTATAATTCTTATTTTGAAATTTTAATGATCTGCTTTTTTAATAGTCTATGTCAAATTGGCTTCAAAATCCAACAGAAAGAAGACAGGAGAACATGTTGGATCAGGAAGCACCCAGAGGACATAGGCTGCATATCGGGGAGGTGTCTAATATTAAAGTCTGCTGGTTTTGAGAAGGCAAACCTGGGTTTTCCCTGCAGTTTCAGCCACGGTTCAGCATGGTATACACACTTCTTTCGGCTGTCAAAGTCTGCATCTGAAAATTGGGATTAATGCTTTTTCTCTATGTCAAGTTCATTGGTTAATGAGATAATGACATCTTTAGAACCCTAAAAATGTATAAAAATGATATGACATTAGGGAGGACTACCTGTTAAAGCCTTCATCACGGCTCCTTGAAGAAGCTGAGCTGGTAAGGGAAAAAAACGCAGGATTGGTGTTTGGGACCATAAAACAACCCCTAACAACCCCTCTGTGTTTGAAACTTGACCCTTAGTCCTTCATCCTTCTAGGCTCCCTTCCCCATTCATCACCCCCCCCCGCCAACCTCCACAGGCTGAAACCTCTGAGAAGTGTTAGACCTTGAAACTTGATCTCCTAAAACCGAGTCAGCTGACTTTAATATTAAACATCTACTGCATGCCAAGCACTGTGATGGTTATAAAAATGAGTAAGAAATAGTTCCTGCCCTCAAGGAATTTACAGCTTGATCACATCACTTACATCAGGAGGAGAATCCCAGATTGTGTGCTGTTTCTTTCACTAACCAACTCTTCTTACTGATTTGTGTCTGTCCAAGCCTTTGCATTTTTACACATTAAATCATTCCTGGGCTTCCTCTCTACAGTGAGCGATAGCCTCACCAAGATCAAATCCTTTCATGAACTTCTAAGACAAGACCAAAAAAATCAATAATTACTGTGTGTTTTGACAGAGTCATGAGTAAACTTGGTACTATGTTATCAATTCATGGATAGCTTTTATTTTAAAAACGTCCATATAGCTTTAGCTTCATAATTTATGTCTTAAGCTGACTTTTTTTTTTTTTTAAACTAAACACCACACTTTCTCTGGATTTCTTCAGCTTTTCTGTTAACATCTGCTTTTCTGTTCCAAGATTCAGTCCAGAGTATGGTGTCCCACTTAGCTGTCATACCCCACTCCCCCCACCCCCCGCTCCTACCCCCTGCCCCCCCAAAGTCTCTTCTGGTCTGTGACAGTTTCTCAGTCTTTCCTTGTTTGTCCATGACCTTGGCTGTCTAGAGGAATGCTGCTGGCTCAGTACCATGTGGCATGTGCCCCAGTCTGGGTTTGCCTGATGTTTTTCTCATGGGGGTTATGGGTTTTTGGGAAAACCCCCGCAGCAGTGACATACCCTTGTCATCACAGTGTCTCGGGGTATGTGATATCTACAGACATCATTGATGACCTTAACCTTGATCATTTGGCTGAAGAGGTGTTTCCTGGGCTTTTCCACTGTAAAGGGACTCTTTAAGCCATTCCATTCTCTTTGGAAGTGGGCCACTAAGTCTAGGACACCCTGAGGATCACCTCCTGAAACAGAGTGTCTACAAATATAATTCGCTTCAGTGTTTATGAACAGAATTAATATTCAGTCTCTCTACTATAGTACAATTCAACCTTGTGCTAAATTTCATCCGTGCTCTGTGCTTTGAGAACATTAGCTAATTAATCCTAATTAGACATTACAGCAGAATCTCACTAATTCTCACTTCACTGATCTGTAAATAGCATAGTTTTTCGAAAAACCTGTCAGTCTTTACTTCACTTATAAGCTGAGATTTATATAGCTGAATGCGGCCATATCAAGGACGTCTGTATCCGTGAATGTATTTCTTTTTTTTTTTTTTTTTTTTTTTTTTTTTTTTTTTTTTTTTTTTTTAAAGATTTTATTTATTTATTTGACAGAGAGAGATCACAAGTGGGCAGAGAGGCAGGCAGAGAGAGAGGAAGGGAAGCAGGCTCTCCGCTGAGCAGAGAGCCCGATGCGGGACTCGATCCCAGGACCCTGAGATCATGACCTGAGCCGAAGGCAGCGGCTTAACCCACTGAGCCACCCAGGCACCCCGGTGAATGTATTTCTAAAGAGCTTATCTACAGAGCCTCAGCATGGGTAACGTTCTGCAAACATTTTACTTTGTATTTTCTGCTTTCCTGTGGAGCATTATCCTAAGTCATTTAAAAGAATATGTTTGTGAAAAGAGCCTTGGATTTTAAGCTGTTTATTATATTACAGCCTCTAATGGAACGCCTTTCTCTAAGGAGCACAAAGCCGATTATGATATATAATTAGGTAATATCTGCATTCTCCTAAAACTCCAGTCACCTATGACTTGGTTTCCAGTAGAACACTGTTTGGTTTAGGATGAATCTGTCTTACATTTTGTGTGGTGGTAGAGTGCTTGCATTTAGTACTTAACATACATTGACTTGTGTACTACAATTATCTTCCATTTATACACATTTATGCTTTTCCCCCAGCTACACTGTAAAATGTTTTGGGAGAACAAACAGTCTGTGACTTACAGCTTTGGCCTCAGCGGCAACTAGCGTGTGGCATTCCTAGTAAATGTTACTGATGGTCTGTTCAGTGTCTGTTTGCCTCTCTCCTTCGGTCTAAGAATCCCAGTTTATTCAGGTGTACCCTGTCTTCCTTCTCAACAACATATCTCAGGATAAACTTGCTCTCCTAATGGGCTTAGGATGTCCACAGGACCCCAGCTAGGCTGTGAGACAGCTCCCTGGGGGCTTCTGATAAAAGTTTTCTCCAATTTACAAAAAAGCTACAGGGCAAGGGAGGTGGTTCCTCTACCCTAGGACATTGTCATGTATAACTATGAAGGTTGGAGTTGTAGGAGCCGTTCACCTCCAGTGGAAGCACAAAGCCGAGACATTGTGGGGGGGTTGGGGGGAAATATCTGGACCTGGGCCATGCTGTGGCTGCGGATTTTGTGGAACAATAAATGTACTTACCATGTCAACTACTCCGGGAGAAGTGTCTCGTTACTTGCAGCCAAAGGCATCCTGAATGATACAGAATTGCCAGGTATTTTTATTTGAAGGATTTTAGTGCCAAAGGAACTCTTTGGCCTCTTTGGAAGAAGAGATTAAAATGAAGTGAGAGACACTAGGTCCCTTTGGGAAGATAAATTTCATACCAGTTAGGAAAATTTAAAGACTACGCAGTTTTTATTCCTATCCACGCCTTTTTCACAAACGTATTCATTAAGTGTTATTTTAAACTTCGGTATTGATTATGACTCAAGGTTATGAAGTAAAATAGCTCTAGTGCAGTAGATTGGTCTGTTTGGCATTTTTTTCTTTTGTTTTTTGTTTTTTAAGGAGTCTCCACATCCAGGGAGGGCTTTATTTAGTTTTTGGATTCATGACCCCGAGAGCAAGACCTGAGCTGAGATCGAGTGTTGGGTGCCCTACCAGCTGAGCCACCCAGCCACACCAAGCCCCCTCCACTCCACCCCCTGCCCCCGATCTGTTTTTTTCTCTAGAGAAAAAAACTGACACCAGTGGCGTCAGTTCTGGGGTCCTGAAATGATCTCAAGCTTCCCTTGAAACACACGTTGACTTTCTCCTCCAGAGTTCCATTTCCATGCTTTGCACCCTTCTTCTGGGGCATCCCTTCTCTCTCCCTTTCTCCTGGCCATCCTCTGTGGGCAGTTTTCCCCTGGGCTGTCCCCACACGCAGGATTAGCCTGCCCAGGTTGTGGCGGTAGGACGTACCCCTTCGCCAATGTCTGCCCTTGAGCTTCTTCTGACTGTTCTCAGAGACCCTATTTGCTGCTTTTCTGGCATCAACTTAGGACTGTCTTATTCCTTATCAAGGCTCTGCACGCTGGCACCGATCGGACTTTAAGCCCCGGCGTCTTGTTTCTCATCCTTTCCCATGATTGGCTCCATCACCACACACTCTGCTCACTGTCCTTTGCCGTATTTGCTGCCCGCTCAGGTGCTCACTGTGAAGGGGCTACGAGGAAGGTTCTCTCCATCTCCAGGGACACTTCAGTTTGTTTTGTCTCCATTCAAAAGAGAAGACCCATTCACTTGGTATCTTAAACCTTAGCCCAGTAAGTACATTTCTGTTTTTCTCTCCAGCCGACAGGCCAATATTTCCCAGCTGGTGTGATCCAGCTTTATCCTCCCTATTTTTTTAAATTAATTTTTAATTTTTTATTATTTTTTATTTTTAAATTAACATATAATGTATTATTAGCCCCAGGGGTACAGGTCTGTGAATTGCCAGGTTTACACATCACAGCACTCACCATAGCACATACCCTCCCCAGTGTCCGTAACCCAACCGCCCTCTCCCTGCCTCCTCCCCCGACAACCGTCAGTTTGTTTTAGGAGATAAAGAGTCTTATGGTTTGTCTTCTATATTTTTTTAATCTGCGTTTTTCAGAATATCTTTCTCAGCCTCTAGTTCCTTTAAAGTGCTCTGTAGACAGATGATACCATAGACTGTCATCTGAGAAACGTTGCAGCTCTTCCCAGAGTCACCATGTGTGTTAGCCCATTGTAGGCCCCCAGATCCTATGTGAAGACAAAAGACAACTGTGTCACCTACTTGGGTCATAACTGGCCCCTACTGCTGCTCACCCCACCCACAGCCTAGCCCCAGGTTCTGTCCAGTATCCGGGGGACCCCAAGGAGCAGAACTTAGAATCTCCCGAACCTGGTTGAGCTTTGCACCCCTAAGCTTCCGCATTGGATGGTGGGTGGTTCCGCACCTGAACACCCTCACTGCCCGTCCTCATATCTGAATGGCCGGCCCTCCCCTGAGCCTATACCACTGCATTGTGCTGTGATCTTTTTATTTTTTTTTAAATATTTTATTTATTTATTTGACAGACAGAGATCACAAGTAGGAAGAGAAGCAGGCAGAGAGAGAGGAAGGGAAGCAGGCTCCCTGCTGAGCAGAGAGCCTGATGCGGGGCTCGATCCCAGGACCCTGATATCATGACCTGAGCCGAAGGCAGAGGCTTAACCCACTGAGCCACCCAGGCACCCCTGTGCTGTGATCTTTTGCTTTAAAACATTTCCCTACGAAGGTTGCAGCAAGAAGTGTAGACACGGTTGAACTTCAGTCCACACCCTAGGGGTAAGAGCTGTGCCTTCGAAATATCCTAATCAGGAATCAGCATTCCATAGGTAGCTACCCTGCATTCCAGGTATCCTTGAACTCAACACCTGGGGCTTCATTAGCCTGAGTTATGTAAGAAACGATTTTTCCTTGGTGTCCTGAGTGGCATTTGAGTTCAGTAGTCTGTTGGGAAGACTGTCCAGGTGGTGCCTCCTGCATGGTGGGTGGAAGAGTCTCCCAGGCCCAGGCTAAGTTGGGTGCCTTGGGGGGTCCCGAAGGCTCTGCTTCGTGGGGGCCTCCTGCTGCTTGTGTCCGGAACAGGGCTGGCCTGCCTATCTCTGCAGCCACCCTAGAAGTAAGGTGCTGGCTGTGGGCCAAGATGGGGACTTTCCTGAGCTGCGGAGCGGTTCACGTGGCTGTGTCTGCAGGCTTGCTAATGAATACTAAACAGTTGCCTGAATTTTATCTGAGACTTGCTTAAGTGGTGCCTACCTGGCCTGGGGGTTGTGGAGAGGGGCTTTTTGGCCCTCCGCTAAGCCAGAGGCTGTTGATAGTTAAGGGGAAGCTGGCAGACAGTTGGGCCTGTCAGGAAAGGGGTCATTTCCCCACGGGTGGTGACAGCGGGCTCTGTCCCCATCCCCAGGGGGTTCAGGAGGTGGTGTTGACCAGAGTCACCCCAGAGCTCTGCCAGCTCCATGGGCTTTCATTTCCTTCCTCTCCTCTGTCCCAAGGGGACCTCTGAGCCACTAAGGAACTTGCTTGAGGGGCGCCCTCATCTCCTCGTGGCCACCACAGAGAGGTGTTCCTGAGTGTCCTGCCCTCCTCATCTTCCAGCTTCTCCCTGCCCCCCTCCCTGGGATGCTTGCAGGAGCCATTCCTGTACCAGTGAGTGCCGCACTGTCACCCCTCCAGAACCCAGTCTTCCAGCCTCTGTGGTCGGGCTTATCTTCTCTGTGCCTCAGAGTCTGTACCTGAAGAATGGCTGTGATAATGGTATCCCCCTTTCCGGTCTGTCCTGGGGGCCACCAGCTCATACAGGCAAAGCTCCTAGAGCCCTGCCCGCATCTTGTACGCACTCACGGGGGTTCATTATTCCCTCCCTCCCTTCATCTCTCCTTTCTTCCCTCCATCCCTCTATCCCTCCGTCTGTCTGTATTTGTCAAAGCTTTACCTTCATGGGCAGGCTCATTACACCGTGCGGA
The DNA here is from genome assembly GCF_011764305.1 of Mustela putorius furo. Taxonomy (NCBI): domain Eukaryota; kingdom Metazoa; phylum Chordata; class Mammalia; order Carnivora; family Mustelidae; genus Mustela; species Mustela putorius. The sequence continues at coordinate 43,194,666 of NW_025422010.1, forward strand.
ATAGATGAACTCATTCCTCCATGGAAGGCGTAATAGGCTTCTGTTAGCCAAGATGGACGTCTCAAAGAAATGGTGCGAATACTCAGGAAAGAGTCCCGTTGGCCCTTACTTAGGGCTTAATTGCTTTTGGTTTACATGGAGTTCTAATAAGCACGATTTGCTCTCCTACTCACAGAAGAGTAGAAATGGCAAATTAGAAAGAATTTGTGTCAGGCAAGAAGTGACTGTGGATGGTGAAGGAAGGGTCGTATAAATATAAAAATCAGACAAAAGCAATTCTAAATTCTGGGATCATTTGTGTAGGAAAAAGAATCATCCCACACCTCAGTAGATTCATGAATAGTATCATTGTTCTAAAGCCCCGCGTAATGGTTGATGCTGGCAGTGATGGCCCTGAGTGACCAAGAAGTGAGGAAATGGTTTTTAGCATACTTTGTTTAATGAGGCAGGAAAGTATGTGATAAGCTTTGGAACTTCCAACAAAGTGGTGAGTGTTAAAGTTTTGATGCTGAGAGTGATAAATCATCCCTCCGTTATTTGGGAAGGCGGCTGATAGAGCATCCTCGGCACCGTGTCTGGGTGAATGAGGCATCCGTTCACACGGTTACCACAGTCCCCCATGGTAAAGTGCCTCCTCATCCATGAGGTGCGAGCCCACTGACGGCAGCAGAGAAGCAGCCCCCAGACCTGACTCCTGCTGGAGTTTCCCAGACGCATTCATGTCAGGACACACAGAAACTCTGGACTCCGGGTCTTAGGAACAGACCGCTGCCTGTATGTAAGGTGGTTCATCTCTTTTTTTCTTTTCTTTTCTTTCTTTTTTTTTTTAAGATTTTATTTATTTATTTGACAGAGCGAGATCACAAGTAGGCAGAGAGGCAGGCAGAGAGAGAGAGGAGGAAGCAGGCTCCCCGCCAAGCAGAGAGCCTGACGCAGGGCTCGATCCCAGGACCCTGAGATCACGACCCGAGCTGAAGGCAGAGGCTTAACCCACTGAGCCACCTAGGCACCCTTCTTTTTTTTTTTTTTTTTTTTTAAAGATTTTATTTCTTTATTTGACAGAGAGATCACAAGTAGGCAGAGAGGCAGGCAGAGAGGGAGGGGGAAGCAGGCTCCCCACTGAGCAGAGAGCCCGACGCAGGGCTCGATCCCAGGACCCTGGGACCCTGACCTGAGCCAAAGGCAGAGGCTTTGGCACCCAGGCACCCCAAGGTGGGTCATTTCTAACCCTGTTTTTACCATCTGCTTTTTGTCTTGCCCTAGAAGGCCTTACCCGCTGTCACATTTTGCTAAGTTGGGGGCAGTAGGTGCATTTTAGATGTACTGGGAAAAGGCCAGTGGAAGGGCTTGCACTGGGCTGCGAAGATTGTCACCAGGCCACAGTGCGGAAGCTGGCCTTGGCTTTTCAGCCATGGCCAGTCCTGAGGGAGGATGGCCTGAGCAGGGGCTTTGCCCCACCAGGGACTCAGACATGACCCAGTGTGGACTCTGACTTGTGTCTTCCAAAGACACACACGAGTTGGTAAACAGTTAAGGGATTTGAAGGTCTGGGACCAATGCTGGGGCACGAAGCAGAGCCTCAGTTACTGAACATCTTTGCGCATCGGAAGAGAGGATGGTAAGGACAGTCAGTATTACCGCCCCACTCGACAGACTCTGAACCAGGCCCTGAGCACACACCACTGCTTCAGCTCAGAGACTATCTACCCAACAGAGTAGGCACTTCATACAGTAAGAAGATCAAGGCTCAAAGAGGTTCAGTGTCCTATCCAAAGTCACGCAGCTAACTCGAGAAGGAGTTAAAGTTGAAACCCAGATCTGTCTTGCCCCCAGCGGCCACGCTTGAGCCCTCGACTGGGCATCAGTGACCATCTCCTTCCCCCACGGACCAGCCTAACATCGTAAGGAAGAAAGAGCCAGGAGAGGGGTCCTGGGAGCAGGCAGGTACTGCTCTGAGGGAGAAATGTCAGGGATAAAGAAAGGCATGGATCTCTCTGGACAGAGCCTTGGTGAAACACTTCTAGGTCATAACACTTCTCCTGGAGTCGGCCCCCCGCTCTAAGTGCCAGAACAAAACATAGCAACAGCAGGAACGTCCCTTTCCACTGTGCAGGGGACACGCTCTACACCCTACTCCTATGGCCATCATGTGCTCACTCTGGGTTTTTTTTGGGGGGTCACTTCTGACTTGGCAGTTGGATTGCTGATCTTCTTAGAAATTCAGTTCAGGCTTGTTTTTGTTTGGAATGGGTCTCAGGGGCAGCTGAGCTGCCATTCCTCCTGGGAGGAGGAGAGGAGGTGGCGGACGGGCAGCTCAGACTTCCTTCTAGAGGCCAGGCCATCCATAGAGGATTTGTGCCCTCCTGGGAGAGCCTGGCCCTCTGTTCCCAGCTGACGTGGCTGGCCCTGGGCTTTCTCAGGGATCGTGGCAGCTTCTGTGCATTGCCTTAGCCTGCTCCCAGTTCTTCCAGATCTTCTTGTCTGTTAGGTAAGCAGTGGCCAGAGGGAAAGATGAGAGGACAGATTTGGGCTATGATCTCAAAGGGGAAGAGAGGTACAGGCAGATCATGCTGACTCCCAGTGTTCTGAAAGGCATCTTGGAACACAGGCAATTCTGGGCTGCACCAGGAAATGAGGGCTCATGTTTCTCATAGGATCCAAAAAAAAAAAAAAAAAAGGCAAAGAAAAGAAAGAAAGAGGGGAAGTAGCAGGTGTCGTAATGGGAACCCCAAGAGTGCTGCTGAGGGTCGAGTCTGTGTCCTGGAGGCAGACAGATACGGGGAGAGTACCACCTGCCACTGACCTTGTAACCGCCGGCATTTTCTTTGTTTTTGAGGGAGATTAGACAGAGAGAAGCAAAGAATCCTGGCAGAGAACAGTGTGGAATGTTTTCTTGGATGGAGGAAAGGGGCCAGTTTTGTGAGGGTCTTGAGTGTCCAGCAGAGGGGGTGAAATCTTATCTTTTCTACACTAGGGATCCCCTCGAGGTTCCCAAGCAGGGATGTCACGCGGTGAAACCGCGCTCGTGTGAGGTTAGCTCAGCGGTTGCGATCCATACCTCCCCCTGGAGAAGGAGCTTTCAGAGCGGCTGCCCTGTTGGTGGGCTGGTACCAGTCACCATGTCGTCTTTAGTGTTTGTGTACCGCAGAGCTCTAGTTCTCTGCGATCTGGGAGCACAGTAGCTTTGGCATTCATTTCCTGTCTGCCTCCAAGTTAGGTATGTCTGGGCCTCCCTTAGACCATTGCAGGGGTCAGTAGGACTAGAGAGGAAATAGTTTCAGCTTATAGGCCCCCCGGTCTCTGATGCAGCTGTTGAGCTCTGCTGTCCTGGTGTGGAAGCAGCCGCAGCCTGTCTGTGAAGCAGCATGTTTCAATAAAACTTTATTTAGAAAAACAAGCAGCTGGCCTGTGGGCAGGAGTTTGCTCACCACCTGACTAATGCATTGTGAGCGGAAGTGCTACTTCTGGACAGAGGCTGCAGCTGTGGTGTGCATGACTGTGGAGCTCTGCCGGCCTGGGACCCTGAGTGTGAAAGAGAGAGACGCTTGGCAGCGTGAAGCTGGTGAGATGCTGATGTTGCTCCCTGTAGCATAAGCTGTCTCTGCCGGGTGACACCATGTCACCTTTGCCTAGGGAAGCTCACTGGGGGCCTTCTCTTTGTCCCCGTCATCATGGCTAACATGTAACATCTAGCCAAGCACTACCTGGAGGCCTTTACCAACTGTTCCAAGAACTCCTTCCAACGAGATGCCGCCTGTGTAATGTACTAGCCATTGTTCCAGAAACAGGAGGGAAAGGCTCCGGAGGAGGTGAGCTAATGTGCTCATGGTCTCCCAGATGGTTCAGGGTTGGGACGAGGACTTGAGCCTGGGTCTTCTAACTCCAAATCCCAGATTTTTTTTTTAGATTTTATTTATTTATTTGGTAGAGATCACAAGTAGGCAGAGGCAGGTAGAGAGAGAAGGGGGGAAGCAGGCTCTCCACCGAGCAGAGAGACCATTGCGGGGCTCGATCTCAGGACCCTGAGATCATGACCTGAGGCGAAGGCAGAGGCTTAACCCACTGAGCCATCCAGGCGCCCCCAAATCCCAGATTCTTAACTGCTGTGTATTCTGCCTCAGGTTCAGCCCTTGGGATGATTTTTTCTTTTATCCCTTTGCCTCTGATCACTGCTCTTGGTGGCATGTGCTATTTAGACATGACCCACAGTGGCCCTGGCGGCAGGGAGAAAAGCCCTGGCCCGAGCAGCAGAGCTGGTAGATGAAAATAGCCAGAGGGATGAATCGGGTTGGCAGCCCAGACGCACAGGGGCAGGTGACCACGCTGGAGACGGGCAGATAACAGGAGTCACCCTTAGTCATGTGTTTGCACATCTCCATCCATCACCTCAAAGACACATTGTTGTCTCTCCCTTCTCAGCCAGGTTCCTGCCTGTCTTCAAAGGGGAAAAAATAATCTATATTCTGGAATTGCTTTGAGAAATTGTATGACTCCCCTTCCAGGCCTGGCAAAGCATGGAGCAAGCTAGAACTGTCATCTTTGGTAGCTTTTACAGATAATTTGCCAGTCTTGTGTTGTAATGACCTAACTCTGTTTGAACAAGGAATAGGAAGTCCCAAAATGAGTTCTTCTAACTTCTGAAGAGCTACCATTGAATGGTCGACTCATTGTGTATATGCAGTGTTCCCTATGTAAAGTCTCACTTAATTAAATTTTTTTGTAGTGTCATGGAAATTTTTCTGCCTTTAAAACGATATCTACCTTAGTCAAAATGAGAATTACACAACAGTTATGTTTTCCTTTTTACCTTGGCTGTTGGGAAAAAGGATTTCTTTGATACTTGGAGATAATAACCATCTTGAGGTAGGTTCAGAGTAGATTATCTTTACCCCTATCTTTCTCCCCCTTTGCCTCTGGGCTCAGATCTCTGTCTCTGACCTTAAGTTTTCGGTCAAATAACATTCTATGAGAGGTAACTGAAAATCCTTCTTGGAAGTAGATAAGATGTAAATTACCCAGTTAAAACGTCACGTGGTCATGTGATAGCAAGTCAGTGAGTCCTGCGGAGTGAAAACTGAAAGCCGCTGATGGCCTCATCTGGTTGGACATTCTTGTATATCGCCCAGGAGTGTGGTGAGAGTTGAGATGGCTTGAAAGCACAGATTTCACTTCCTTTTCCATAATGACAGCTCAGGGCATCTCTGTCCTGAAGTCACTGCATGCATGTCCCAGTGATCTAGAAGGAGACTTTTGGTCCATCAGACTTGATAGAATGAGTAACAGTGGAGATAACCTTTTATTAAATACCCGCTTGGTGAACATTGAGCATGTCTTGTGTTCTGTCGTGATTCTTCTGGACTGTGAGATCTGCCTTATGATAGGGATGGGGCGGCAGTCTCTGATAGGTGAAGGGACTTGCTGAGGATGCGCAGCGAGTAGGAGACAGAGCCAAGATTTACACACAGATCGTTGTGACTGGGGACTACACTCTTTCTGCCGTGCTGCTGCTTGACGATGATGGCGATGGTGATGGCGATGCCAGTACCGTTCTACACGCCAGTCCTGTTCCTCAGTGCTTGATGTGTGCTAACGCATCACAGTATCCCTGTGATGGCTTCTGTGGCCACTTGTATTTTGCTGGTGGGGAAACTGGAGGCCCAGAGAAGTAGCCTGCTGTAGGTCTCATAGATAGTATTTGGTGGAGGCAGGTTTTGAATCTGAGTAGTTTGGCATTAAAGCCCAGTTGGTCATTATGCTGTACTGTCTTTGATAGTACTGGTCTATAGATGTGGTGGATGCGGTGGGTGGAAAATTAGGATTTGGGGTCACAAAGCCTGGTTCCTGGTGCCAGTTGTGCCACTGAGTAACTGACAGATACTGGGCAGGTCGCCTTCTTCCCGTAGGAGGGAGGCGATCCCAGTTAGAAATCAGATCACAGTTAGGATCACAGTTAGAAAAGGAGAGCCATGCCAGTTACTTTAAGAGAGTTTAATGGAGGGAGTTGGTGAAGTAAGTGTGGGAGACCTGCAAAGGTGAAGGGAACTTGAGCGAAGCAGGAGAGGTGATGGCAGAGGCAGGACTGTCGCTGGTGTGGATATCATGGGGCCTTGGAGGAAGGCCTCTCAGACTGAGCCTCTGACCTTGGAGAAGTGGGCCCTGCCCAGGTGTAGGTGCCTTGAAGGGCCATTGCCCCGGGACACAGCCAGGAGCAGCCTTCTCCTGCTTGTAGTCTCCCTTCAGAGCTCCCTGTTGGTGGAAACTGACAAGGCACCGGTGTCAAAGTGTGTGACCTGCATTTTGTTGATTTCCAGCACAGCATCGCTGAGCAGAATACAGAGAGGTGGTTCAGAACTGGGAGACAGGTGCTTCCTGGCAGGTACCCTTGATTTGTAAAGTAATGGGCTGGAATGTGGGGTGTACAGGGGGCTGAATGGCACTACACTGACCTCTCTCCTGGGCTTCCGTCACAGCAAAAAGGTATAGCTCATCAAGTTCATCCCCTTCTCCCTTTACCCCTTAGCCGTGAACATCTTGAATCCTAATATGTCTTTTCCTTGTCTAGGCCAAGGACCGTGCTTGGAGGGCATCCGTTATATGTTTGAATTGTTTAATTACTGGATTTTTGACATGTACCTAAGTCACCAATATTCAGTGACCACAGACTGTACCTAGCCCTGGGCCAGGAATTCTGGGGAAGCAGGAGATGCACAAAGCATGGCTTTGGCTTTGAAAGAACTCACAGTCTTGGTGTAGGGGTGAGATAAACTTGGTGAGCAGACAGCGGCTTTTTGGATGGGCTCCGGTGCGGTTTGAGTTCAGAGAAGGGAGACGGGTCCACATTGCTGGAAGCAGGCTTCAGGAGGGAGTGGTTTCTCACCAGCCTCCCATGCACTAATCTGGAGACACAATTTCTCCAAACATCTATGCTTGGGAGAAGCCATTTATTCTGTCATCTTTGTCACCTGGCATCTAGTGTTGTGCTTCTCAGCGTCATCTTCCCATTGTGAGCCCAGTAGCGTACAGCTGCCTTTTTTTTTAATGAGTGTGGAGACAGCAAGAGAACACACAGCAGAGTTACCTGTTATGGCTGCAGAAAACCCACACCAGAGAGGTCCCCTCGGGAGCAGCCGTGGATGTGGCTTCGCACACCTCCACCAAATGAGTGAGCGGACTTTCTGCCGGAAGGTGTCATAGAGCTACTTAGGCAGGCGTGGACCAGAGTGTCCCATTGCAGATGTCGCCCCAGGGACAGGCGCCCATCTCTCTGACAGCTGGGACAGGGTTTCTTGTCCTCAAGGAAGGCTTTAGGGAATCATTTAATGAAGCACAGTACCTGATCTGCCAGGTCTCCAGAGAAGGATAAAGTGACCCAGAGGAAATGGTAGCATTCCTCCAGCAGCATCTGGGCACGTCAGCTAGTCCTGGGAACCCAGGGTTAAACATCTGATGAGGACTCATGCTGGGTCCCTTGGAGGTGATCACACTGCCGACACCATTTCCCCTGGGGGACTCCTAGTGAAGTAGGGGCACTGTGCTCTGTACACAGAGCCCCCAGGTACAGACCCCCCCATCCCCTTTGTAGTTTAGATTGTAGATTGTTAAAGATTGAAGCATGCTGTGTAGAGTAAAGCTCACAGATCTTACGTGCACACAGCTTGATGGGGCTTTTAGATATGGATACACTCTGTGACCAGACAAGGCTGTGGGCTGATTCTAGCAAAAGGTTTCTTCACCTCCCTCTCAGGCAGTTCTTCTACCCCTCCCATTCTGCCCAAGAATTACTTTTGTCTGGTCTTCAACTTCCTATTAAGTGGAATCACAGAAAAAATATTCAATTATGTCTGGTTCTTCTGCTGAATATTGTACAATTCCGTTTTTTACTAATGGGAAAATTAGAAATAACTTCAGAGAAGCAGTGTGGCTTAAGGGTTTCACTTCTGTGGTCCTGTACTGTTTACCATCACACAACTCATCTGTTACCATCAGTCCATCCATCCACCCAAACCCATGTGGAGAGGTGGCTCTGTGTCGGAGATGGTTCCAGGGGCTGGACAAGCAGATAGGAGTAAATCACTCTGCCCTCAAAGATCTCCCAGTGTAATGGGAGAGAGATTTTAGGGGGATAATCAGGGTGTAGAACTCTGTAACAAGAAGTTCTGTTTGTATGTGGACTCTGAGAGGATAAGGAGGAGGGAGAGGAGGAGGAGAAGGAGGAGGCTTTGACTGGAGGGCTCGGGGAAGAGAGGACGTTAGAATGAAATTTCATTATTGGACATTCTTCTTGTCTTTTCTTACCAATAGGGCTGCAGACTAAAAGGAAACAAAGTTAGGGTTATCTTCTTTGTATACCTTATAGGACCTTGTGGTCATCGATCTAGCAGGAAGTTCAGGAAACTTCCTGAATTCATGACCAGAAATGTCTTCTCTAAGAGCATGAATAGTACACCGAGAATGTTCTAACCAGGCAAAGAGCAGAAAAATGACTGGTTGCCATCTTGATTTGATTAGACAACTCGAAAGATCTAGGGCAAAGAACAGTTTTAGCAGAGTTCTTGGTGTGGAATCTTCTAGCTAGGGTAAACATAGGACCCTGTATGAATTTCTGAAAATTTTGTCTATCACTTTCCTCTCTAAGTAGGCAGGATTTTTTTTTTTTTAAGATTTTATTTATTTAACAGAGACACAGCAAGAGAGCGAACACAAGCAGAGGCTTGTCTCCTCTCCCATGGAGCAGGGAGCCCGATGCAGGACTCGAGCTGAAGGCAGACGCTTAACTGAGCCACCCAGGCACCCTGGAATTTTTTTTGAAAAGATTTTATTTATGTATTTATTTGAGAAGGAAAGAGAGTGAGCACATATGAGGAGGGGGAGGGACAGGGAGAGAATCTCAACTGAGTGTGGAGCCCAACACGGGGCTCAGTCTCAGGACCCTGAGACCAAGAGTGAGAGACTTAACTGACTGAGCCACCCAGGTTGCCCCCTGCATGGGGATTTTTTTCAAGGTCTTATCATTCTGCCAGAGCATAAGACTACTTCAGCAGACATATCCCAAGGTGACCCCCTAAGGGGTATAACCCCTTTATAATATCCTTTTATAATCCATACTCTTGAGTGTGGCAGAATGTATTACTTGCTTCTAACCAACACAGTATGGCAAAGATGATAGGATGTCACTCCCATAATTATAGTATGTCAGTCTCTGCCTTAGCAGGTTGGAGAGATAGGGTCACCTGTGGACCTTGAAAAAGCTTACAGTCATATTATAAGACAGCCATGTGGCAAAAAACTGTGGGTGGCCTCCAGGACCTGAGTGGCTTCCAGCCAATAGCCAGTAAGAAGTTGGGCCCCCAGTCCTTCAGCTGCAAGGAAATGAATTTTGCCAACAGCCTGAATGAGCTTGGCTTCTTCCGCAGTCAAGCCTGCCAGTGAGAATGCAGCCTGTCTGACACTTTGGTTTTAAGCTCGAGACTCTGAGCACAGGATCCCGCTAAGCTGTGTCTGGACTGTTGACCCATAAGAATTGCAAGATGATAAATGTGTGTCCTTCAAGCTCCTGAGTTTGTGGTGATTTGTTCCACAGCAGCCGGTAACTAACACACTGTCTGCCACCATTGACTGTGTCAGAACAGTCCCTTAGTGCCACATGGCTCTACAGACGTTCTGAGTCTGTTCTGCCGTACACAGGGAGCAGAGGTAGCCAACGAATCCCTTTCATGATCGCTGCTTAGCCTCTTATTTCACACTGTTGTGGGCTCTGACTTATCTGAGAAGTAAGCAAGGGCACCACACTATTTAGAACCTAAGTTCACCTAGAACTAAGAAAGACCCCTTTTCTAACATTTGTCAGGCCTCAAGCAAGACTGCAAATGGATAGCAGACCATATGTCTAAAGAATGAAAGTTAAAACTCAGTGTTACATGTACTATGTTCTGCTACTTTGACAAATACACTTTCATAATAGGAAAATGCATGTAAAGCCATGGCCTTTATATCATTGAAAGTTGACAGAATATTAACGATAATGGAATTTGATTATTATTTTGCATGCTTGGGTATTCTGCTGCTAGAAAATGTTTGACTGGAATAATAAGGTAGACATTTAATGCATAAATTATATATTTCATAAAATGTATTTTCTTATCTTCATTTTAAGGAATCACTAATTATGTTGTTTATCATACTTGGTTTTCAGTTGACAAATAAGAACCTAAAGGATTAGGGGCAACTGACTGAGGTGGCTCAGTCAGTTAAGCTTCTGCTTTCAGTTCAGGTCATGATTTCCAAGTCCTGGGATTGAGCCCCTTGAAGGGCTCCCCACTGAGCAGAGAGTCTGCTTCTTTCTCTCCCCTTCCTCCCCATCAACCCCTCTACTCATGCACTCTCAAATAAATAAATAAAATAGTAAAAAAAAAAAAAAGAATCTAAAGGATTAAAAAATAAAATGTGTTAAATTTGAATGTATTTTCATCAAAATGTAAATTTAAAGTAATTAAAAATTTAAAATTAGCTTTATTGTATTCCTCTTATTTATTTTTCTTTTCTCTTCTTTTCTTTTTTAAAAGATTATTTATTTATTTATTTCACAGGCAGAGATTACAAGTAGGCAGAGAGGCAGGCAGAGAGAGAGGAGGAAGCAGGCTCCCTGCTGAGCAGAGAGCCCGATGCAGGGCTGGATCCCAGGACTCTGGGATCATGACCTGAGCCAAAGGCAGAGGCTTTAACCCACTGAGCCACCCAGGCGCCCCTTATTTTCTTATTTTTAAAAAAGATTTTTACTTATTTGAGAGAGAGAGAGAGAGAGAGAGATAGCAAGCCCACAGAGGAGGTATGAGAGGGAGAAGCAGAAGATACAGCCCTGTATCCCAGGATCCTGGGATCATGACCTGAACCAAAGGTAGATGCTTAACTGACTGAGACACCCAGGCGCCCCTAAAATTATTTTAAATGAAAGTTTTAAAAACATTTTTACTAAAATATTGAAAAATCTGTTAAAATTAAAAAGCAAAAATACAAATTATAAATAAGTGCCACATTTTAAAGTAATTTAAAGAAGCCTGAATTGTTACTTAATTTCCTGAACCTCAGTTCAAGAGCTTATAAAATATTTTCCTAAAAATAGGATTCCTGGCTGGCTTAGTCAGTAGAGTGTGCGACTCTTGATCTAGGGGTTGTGGGTTTGAGCCTGAGGGTGGGGCTAGAGATTACATAAAAATAACACCTTCAAAAATATAACATCTTAAAGGAATAAAAATAAAACTTTGTAATTATAGCTTTTAAAGTCTGTCTGGTTGCCCGTGTAAAGAATCAGGGTCACATATCACGTATGTTGACTTCAGACCTACACAGAGGTGTGCAAATTTCAGAGGTCTATACGTTGTCTAATACGGCACGTTACTCCTCCGCTTTTGTATCTGACTCATAAATATCACACTAATCCAGCCGTGCTGCTAGAACCAAGAATCAGAAGATGAAGAAAGGCAAAGAAGGAAAGAAAGAAAAGAAAGTAGCTCTCCCACCCTGCTGGGAAGCAGCCCTTCTTCATTATGCAGAAATCTGTTGCATTGATGCTCTCTGAGAAGAAGGATTGGATGAGTTAATACCCAGTGCTGGCACTGCTCAGATTCTCCCTTGCTCTGAAGCTACAGCTCTTCCTGATGCTGCTGGCAGTGGCCAAGTCCCCAGTCTTTACAACATTTGGACACAGTGGCCTTTTGTTTTGAGGACTAAGGCAAGAGATACAGAGAAATGTGTCCCTGGGGCTTGAATGATGTTAGTCATGCCAGCGGATGTTCAAGGTACTGGTTATACTGTGTCCCTGGTCCTGAGTGACTGGGGTGTGTGTGTGTATGTGTGTGTGTGTTGGGAGACCCAGAACTTTCTGAAGTGCAGGGCCCAGTACACATGCCCTTCTTGCCTGAGTCCAGAGTGGGGGTACGCTCCTCCTATTATTAATAATTTAAACAATATAGACATTTACTTCCTTTTCACTCAGTCTTGCAAGCATTATACTTCATGACGGCGTGGCAGCTCCCAGTACTGAGAACCCAGGCTTTCTCTATCCTGTCGCTCCCCTGTACCTCAGGTGTTGCCCTCATCTGCGTGGGTCAGGGTGGTTCCCTGGGATGTGCAGGTCAGCCAGAAGAAAGGGAAAAGGATGAAAAGCAAGGAAGGCCCCTCTTCTTGAGGGTTGCACCCTGAAATTGCAGTCATTAATTTTGGACACATCCCACCGTCCACGGGTGGCTGACAAACGTGGTCTTGCCCTGGGTGTCTTGAGGCTTAAGTGAGTGAACATATTTGAGAGGGCTTATAGATAGGACGCGTTTAATAATTGGGGATAATTTGGACCATCATCGTCATCATCAGCCTCTCTGAGGTTTCGGCTTTGGGCTTTAAGGCTTTGTGTCTCTGGGAGCTGTGGTGCAAAACAAAGGACACTTTTAGAAAGTGAGTAATTACCCGTGGGTTTTTCTTTAGGTCTTGCTTGGGCTTTTGCAGATTTTCTCAAACAGGGCACACTAGCATCAGTCCATTCCGGGTAAAGCAGTTTAAACATAAGTAATGTGTAGAGTTCTGTCATTCCAGAGGCAATACCGAAGTAGTCTTTTTAAACAGAGAAAACAGGTTCAATCTTTTAAATCAAGGAGAAAAATGATTCCATTTTTTAAAGTGGCACATGGCAGGAACTAAAGTACAGGGGTTGTAAAAGCACTCTTTTTTAACTTTTTGCATGTTCTCAGTTTTCATTTCCTTTCCTTTTTTTCTTCTTCTTCTTTTTTTTTTTTTTTTTACACTTTTATTTAAGTTCAGTTAGTTAACAGGCAGTGTCAAATTTGTTTCAGGCATACAATATAGTGACTCACTACGAGTGCACTCCTTGGTCCCCATCACGTTTCCCCATCCCCCACCCAGCTCCCTTCCAGGGGAACCCTCCGTTTGTTCTCTGTAGGGAAGAGTCTGTTTCTTGGTTTGTTTCTCTTTTCCCCCTCTGCTCATTTGTTTTGTTTTAAAAGCACTTTAAATAGTTAAAGAGAAAGATAAGCCCATGAGAAACCCCCTGATACTACTTTTTGTCCAACTTGACTTTCCAGGGATTAAACCTGCCTTTGAGTTTAGACTCCTGCTTATTCCACTTTGTTAAACCCTTGACAGACTCCAGCCTGTACGACTCAGTAGCTCCCCAAGAGGGGCCACTTTTCAGCCTCTGTTGCAAAACTGATGAAGCTTTAGTGCCGAACCGGCCGGTCCTGGAGCAGAGAAGGCTTGGAGGTCATTGATCGCAGCTACCCTTGTGGACCAGTCCGATGTTACGCCGAGAATCCAGGGGCAGGAATGTCACAGGCTGTCTGATCCACCTGCCCATCAAGATTTAAAATCCTCTCTAGAATATTCCTTTCAAATCTTTACTCTGACTTGGAACAATAAGCCATTTACCCACTCCCCATCTGTCCCGTCTTCCAGCTTGGTAACTGTTCACGTTTATATTACCCTAAAACTGTAGCACCGAGTGCCAGAGTTGTCTTTTTTTTTTTTTTTTAAGATTTTATTTATTTATTTGACAGAGATCACAAGTAGACAGAGAAGCAGGTAGAGAGACCGGGGGGGGGGGAAGCAGGCTCCCCGCTGAGCAGAGAGCCCCATGCGGGGCTCGATCCCAGGACCCTGAGATCATAACCTGAGCCGAAGGCAGAGGCTTTAACCTACTGAGCCACCCAAGTGCCCCCAGAGTCGTCTTCATACCATCCTGACAGATCACCGCTTCTTCTTCTCCAGCATGTCCCATGAGAGGGAGCTCCCGGTTTCGTTAGGAGTCAGCCGTCCCTTGGGAGGAGAGCCCCAACTTACCTGCAGACTTTCTTCTTTTGGCCTGAAACTGTCTTTTCTGATATATATGTAAGTATGTGTATGTGTATTCCTGGCAACCCTTTTTACCCTCTGGATCAAATCGCCTACATCTCCAGCCTTAACATGTTCAGCTCTCCTCCCCCTGGCCCCCAGTCCTCAACACATGGTTACCACTCTCTCTCTGGGCTTCTTTGCTTTTGTTGAAGGTTGCTTATTAAAGCAAGTAAACCAAATTAGTTATTATCCCCTGCATCTGCTCTTACTGCCCCCCCCCATTTCTTCCCCATTTCACTTTTTTTTTTTTTTAAAGATTTTATTTATTGTTTTGACAGAGAGAGAGAGAGTGAGAAAGGAACACAAACAGGGAGAGTGGGAGAGGGAGAAGCAGGCTTCCCGCTGGGCCTGGAGCCCCATACGGGGCTCGATCCCAGGACCCTGGGATCATGACCTGAGCAGAAAGCAGACGCTTAACGACTGAGCCACCCAGGAGCCCCTCTCCATTTCACTTTTAAAGCTGTACAGAATACTCCGAAAAAGGGTATGAGCAATGTTGGGGAAAAATAAGAGGAAGAAGATACACAGGCTCAGAAGTTGCATTTTTCTCCATGTATTTCTGTAGTAAGATGGCTTTAAAAATTTTTTTTCCATAATAATTCAGATGTTAATCTGGGGTCCTCTGAGACCCTCAAGGCCTTTTCCAGTGGCCATTCCTGCATTTCAGATCTCATAGTAAAATTGGGGGTAAATACTGGATCTTCTATTTATCCCCGCTAAATTTCCCTTGTCTTGTGTTTTTGAATTATCTCTAAAAATGTATCAAGGTACTTTTAAAATCTATTTCTATCTTTAGAAATGTTAGAGACCACAGGCAATTAGACACCATTTACAAGCCTGATGGGAAAGCATTTGCTTGGTTTGTAAGAGTATCATCATCGTAATAAAGTGAGCCCATGTGGAACAGGTGTTTGAAGAGATGGATCAAAAAATCCTAAACGTGGAGAGAAAATGCAAAGACCGTGCCCTGCAAAATACTGCCTGAAAGTCAGCGTGCAGGGCCACCTGGGTGGCTCAGTCAGTTAAATGTCTGACTCCGGATTTCAGCTCAGGTCATGATCTCAGGGTCTGAACTGCACATCAGGCTCCGTGCTGTGTGTGGAGTCTGTTTAAGATTCATTCTCTCTGTGTCCCTCTCTTTCTCTCCTGCTAAAAGAAAGGAAAGGAAAGTCAATATGCCAACATTTGACCTCTCTCGCTAGTTCAGTTACCAGTCTCTCCAAGACTGAGCCTCCTGGTTTTGGTAACTGCCTTGCTGTCGGGCATCTTTCTATGCCCCAAGGACGCATAAGTCATTCCATTTCTTACACAACAATAAGTGCAAAATATACCATTTTTTTTAAAAAGATGTTATTTATTTATTTGACAGATAGAGATTTCAAGTAGGCAGAGAGGCAGGCAGAAAGAGAGGAGGAAGCAGGCTCCTTGCTGAGCAGAGAGCCCAATGTGGGGCTCGAGCCTAAGGCAGAGGCTTTAACCCATTGAGCCACCCAGGCGCCCCAAAATATACCATTTTAATTAGGATATTCCCCTGCAAAAAGAAAGATCTCTGGGAAGGATCTCATATGTCGACTCCAATTTCTGTGAGCCTGGATTAATGTCCAGCCAGAGATTCCCAGCTCAAGGTATACGAGATCCTCCATGATGAACCGAATAGCCGGCGGTCCCGGTATCTGTTACTCCTTCATCAGAAAAAAACGAAATGAGCAGCCGTGGTTCATTTTTCTGTGAGTCAGTGTGATATTTACTCAACACATGAACTGGCTCATCAGAACTCAGGGGTTTACATTAAACTGGACTTAGAATCCTTGACTCACCCAAGGAGGTGAGCACATCTCAGTGACCACAGATGACTGCCCCCTCCTGCATCTTTTCAATAATGCTTTCTTCCTCGGTGCGGCCAACACACTCACGCTCATGGAACTCTCCCTTTGGGCATTATTTGTAGATGCTCCATCCTTTTACCAAAGCTGGGAGTTTAAGCCAAATTGATGTTTCTCTCTTTCCTTCCACAGTCCTTTCTCTCTGCATAAGCTCGGGGTTGTCCATAGGTCAACTGGCAGGAGGAGGACGCAGAGCTGGAGAAGCAGGGCCTGAGTACTGGCTCTCCCAAGGAAATGCAGGCTGTGTGACAGCTTTATTTGGGTTGGCAGAAGTATTCATGCATTGCACTTTTGCCGAGGCCTGATCACTTGCTGAATATTTATTTGTCCCCAAGATTATTTAGTTATCCTCAGGAATCTAAGCTCTCCGGCCAGCTTTTCTCCCTTGGCATGGGTTCCCAGTGGGGAATGTGACTGACCCCTTCTCCTTGCAGAAGGGGAAAGCAAAAACGGGACCCAGGAGGACACGGGACTTTGGCTGAAAGACAGCAGCAGAGTGAAGACTAGAACTTGCATCTTCTGATTGCAAATCCAGAGTTCTTCCTAGAATCTCTCAAACTTTGGGGAGCGTATAAGCCTGGAGGAACTTGCTTTTCATTAGACGCAGATTCTTCGGTCCCCTCTTGAAAAAATCTGGCGTGGATTCTGCAGGTGCTAAGATGACACTGGCCTATCATTGTTTACTTTGTGTGTTTTCACCCAGGGAGGGAAGTGGGGCTGCCCAGTTAGATATGAAAATCACTCGTTTTAAAAAATTACAGGACAGGGTCCCTGGGTGGCTCAGCTGGCTAAGCAACTGCCTTCAGCTCAGGTCATGACCCTGGAGTCTCAGGATCGAGTCCTGCATCGAGCTCCCTGCTCAGCAGGAAATCTGCTTCTCCCTCTGACCCTCTCCCTCTCTCTCTCTCTCTCGCTCTCTCTCTCTCAAGTAAATAAAATTTAAAAAAAAATCTTTAAAAAAGAATTACAGGACAAAGAACGCAATGACATTAACATAACTTACAGAACGAAGAAAAATTCACCCATAGCCCAGCCATCTATCCCTCCGTCTTTGGAGAGATTATCCATATATTTAGGTAACTATCAGCCCAACAGTTCTGTCGTCTTATTTTTACTACATTTGAGCCAAGTAGGCTTTTTGTTATGCAACTTGCTAGGAACAGGGCCCTTGGAAGCTTGTAAAGAGGAAGAGCGGTATTGAATGTTACCGAACATTCACTTCATTACTGGTCATGGTGTTCAGTGATTTACATACACGCTTTCATTTAATCATAGCAAGGAGGTCCTATTATCTCCACTTTCCAAATGGGAAAACTGAGGCTTGGGAAGGATTAAGTAGCTTGTGCCAAGTGGGTAGAGAGCGGTAAAACAGACTCAGACCCTCCGACTCTGGAGCGTGTGCTCTTTCTCACCTGCTGCTCTCCAGACGGGCCCGCGAAAGACAGAAGACACCTGGTCTTCAGGTACTCCTTTCCATGGGAAGGAGCCCCATCCAGAGGTCAGAAATAGCAGGTTTTAAAACGTGGGAAAGCTCCATGATGCTGGCGTGGGTAAGGGTAGAGAAGTACCTGTTGAGCTGGAAGCATTGAATAACAGGGAGGAAAATGGGACTTTGTGTTTCTTTGGCCGTTATAGGACTCGGGGGTGCGGGGCAGCGACTTGGTGATGTAAGTTACAGAGAGCGTCCGTCTGCCACGAAGCATGCGTTTCTGCTGCACCCGCCTCCCAAGCTCATTCTCCGCAGTGCTGTTCATCAGCACAGCCGGGACCCCAAATGGCAGGAAAGACGGACGACGAGCTGGAGAATTGAGCTCTTAGGAATTCAGGGTCGAGCTCCCAGGAGCAAAATTTTCCCCCAGAAATGAAATCTCCATTATCCCCGGTAAGTCGGTTATTATAAAAGTTTTTCTTCCGCTTTCCCTGGAGTTTCTTCAATCTCTGCCTTCGCCAAGTATCCACAAGACTTTCTGTGTGTAGCATACATTTGGCAGTTAACCTTAGCGCGCGCCGTCGCTCTGCCTGCCGGGGACGGCAACCAGCGTTTACCGTCTTGTGTCCTGCGCTGTGCTGGTGGAACGTGGAGAAGTCCCTGCCATGGGGTGTTTATGGCCTCTCTGGGGAGACAGGCCATGTCCATAATACCAATTTACCGCCCTAAGAGTGTACTGCGGGCTCAGTGAACTTCATTATAAGGAGAGGCATGACGAGGCGCGATGTCGACCTCAAATATAAAGGACAGGTGAAAAGTGAGCCAAACAGTTGGGTTGGGGGGGCCGTGGGGGAGGCCCTGAAGCCTGGGAGTGGCTTGGGGAAGCATGGCCTGTCCTTAGGCTAGAAGCAAGGGTGCCTGGAGCAGGTCTGTCTCCCTTCCTAGACCATAGCCCCTGGGAAGGGGTAGGGTCCAAGCCCATCTCTGCTGGGGGCCTGCCCTGGGCCCTGCACTCCTCCCTGGGAAGCAGGCTGTGAGAGAGAAAGGGCTTTTGTGGGGCGGGCTCCCGAGGACACACCGGGCTGGGAGGCCGCCCCGGTGATGGCCTCCTCTGGCCCCGGGACTAGTGCAGCTGGAGCGGTCCTTCGGAGTTGCCCAAGTCAGAGGCCTTCAGACCCTCATGCCATTTTGCACTGCCCCCTCCGCCCCGCCGGGTGCGGTGGGCCTGGGGAAGGGAGTGTGACCTCAGCTCTGTTGGGGGGAGACAGTCTTTAGTGGTAGTGATGGGGGCACCTGCCCTGCTGTTGAGGCTGAAAGGCCTGCATTCCTGGAGGGGACCTGGGGGGCGTGTGCAGGGTCCATGGCTCCGGCTTCTAAACACTTGAGTGAGAGCACACACTGCCGGGGGGCCCTGGGTCCCCGGGTCCTCGACTTGGCAGCCGTGACAGAGGCAAGGGGCTCTGCAGCTGTGGCATTTATGAAGCAGTCATTTGCCAGGCCAGGCCAGACCGTCTGGTGAGTGGTTGAGGAGCAGCCCCACAAACTGCCAAGTGTCTGGGTTTAGGGCTTTAAAATAAGAACCTTATCTGTAATGAGAGTGAATGGCGGTGTTCCCACGCCAGTGAAGGATCTTTGGGGAGGAATTAGTGACCCGCAGGGTCAGATAAATGGTATCATTTCAGGTTCTGTCCCCCAAAGATGTTTTCGCTCAGAGGCTGAGCCCTTGGAGTATGATAAAGGGCTCCTGTATACACACAGGTAGTTCGGGAGACGCTAAAGAAACCTGACAGTACATAGTATGCCTCCTTTCCAGGAGTGGAAATAGCTCCTTTGGCATTATTGCTCGGCCTTTAAGAGAGCTGCAGGAATTAAGAAAGGGACATGTATTCTTTTTATTTGGTCACGGATGGGGGACATCTGCATGGAGTGAGGTAAGTTCCCTGAAGTCTCAGGTCAGGAAGGGGCTGATCCCGAGCTAGAACCTACACCAGCCAGGTCTCAGTGCTAGAACCACCGAGCTCCTTGGAGCCAGGGAGAGAAAGGATCTCAAAAGCATTATAAACATTGGGCAGCCATATAGACGTCTCTACAAATTCATTTTGACTCCTTTCAAATCTGTTTGTCCGCAGACTTTCCTATCTGTGTCAGTGGTGCCTCAGTCAGCCGGTCAAGCAAAAACTAGTAGGAATCTTTCTTCAGTGCTCCCTGCCTTCTTCTCTCACAGCTAATGTGTTAGCAGATCTTCATTTCACTCCAGAATGTATCTCGTGTCTCTCTCCACCCCAACCATCAAGTCCAAGACCCCATCATCACCCACCTGGACCACTTCCAAGACTGCCTTACTGGTCTCCCCCCACAGTACATTCTTCACATTTCAGGACCCAGCTGGAGGGAACTTACAATTTAGATCACACCACTGCCCTACAGGAATACTTAGTGGCTTCCTGGTACACCAGGATGAAGTTAGAGCTCCTCACAGTGACAGGACCCTGGGTGATCTGCCTCTTCAGCCTTTCCCCACATTTGGCTTACTTCGGTGTATACCAAACCAAAGGCTCCTGCCTCAGGGCCTTTGCATGTGTTGTTTTCTCTACCTGGATTCCTCTTCCTCCAACTGTTCATGGGGATGACTTCTTACCTTTCAGGTAAGGAAAAAGATCACTCAGTGATCTTTTCAGAGAGGTCTTCGGGCTAAAATAATCCTTTCTCTTGAGCTATGTTATTATATTTTGTCCTCTCGATTTCCTTCACGGCCCTTATTGCAGTCTGATTTTTTTTTTTTTTAAATCTTTGTTTTGTTATGTGTTGTCTGTCTTCTCTCACTGCTGTCCAGGTTCCACTGGAGCAGGAACATCCCAGTGCTTATATAATGATGGGAATATAGTAGGGTTATAATCAGCATATGGTAAAAGAATGAATGAATATATGAATGTATGGGTTCTTTAGTGCCTGGTGTATAAATGGAAGCAGAATGCAAGAACATCAGAAATTATGATTCCCTGATTACATTCGTAGAGATTTGTTCATTAAGTTATCATTTGCCAATATTGAAAGTTCTAGGAGGGTACACTAGTTAAAGGAAGCAGCACGTGAGTAAATGTTAGTACTCTATTTGATGATTCTGTAGAGCTGTTAAGTGATGTATCAGTCTCTTCATTCGAAGAATTTTTTATAGTATATTGCTTATAAAATGGCATATACCATATGATTGTAGTTTCCTTTAAAAAAAAAAATGTTATCCTATATGTACCGCAAATGTTAGAAGGATATGAGGCAGGATTTTCTGGGGCATTAGGGTCATTCTTTTGTTTTTCTTACCTTTATTATCTGATTTTTATGCAGTGAATTTATAATTTTTATTTTTTAAAAAAAGATTTTATTTATTTATTTGACAGGGAGATCACAAGTAGACAGATGCAGGCAGAGAGAGAGAGAGGGAAGCAGGTTCCCTGCTGAGCAGAGAGAGCCTGGATCCCAGGACCCTGAGATCATCACTTGAGCCCAAGGCAGAGGCTTAACCCACTGAGCCACCCAGGCGCCCCTGTGAATTTGTAATTTTTAAAAAGCAGCAATTGTTTTTGCTGTTTTTTAAACATGGCAGTGGTGAGTCCTTTTGTGAAGCAGAGAATGAGCACCATATTTTGCCTCAACCCAAGTTTTTCTACCTAGGTTTACTTGCTTTTTGTAAATAAACTCTTCGGAGTTTTGTAGAGGTGGTGGTGGTGTTCTTGATGTTAATATTATCTGAAAACACATCCTGTTCCATATACGCAGGTGTCCCTCCTGGAGGGCCCTGTCTGGAATGCTCTTCCGGCGCGGCATCCTGGGAAGTTCTGGCCGCCTCTAGGTCTAAAGAGAACTCAGTGTGTTCAGAAAATGACACTTGAGAGCACCCAGTGGCGTGCTTAAAGGGTATTGAGTCAGCTGTAAGTTTTGTCAAAGCACACAGCTGGGCTGGAGCGCCCTGTCTTCTCCCTCAGCCTGTGGCACTGAACTCCCATCTTCATTCACTCTCTGGGGTGCCTGGAGGATGAAAAGTATATGGAAACAAACTTGCATCCCTGCTGACTGGCGCTCACTTCAGCACACCCATGTGAGAAGCTGAAGCCCAGGCTGCCCTAGAAACTCGGCCAGCTCCATGCTTCCCTGAGCTGACCCGGGGCACCAGAGAAGAGGCTGGAGAGGTGCAGGGGCCCTAGAAACTCAGCCAGCTCCGTGCTTCCCTGAGCTGACCCAGGGCATGGGAGAAGGGGCTGGAGAGGTGCAGGTTTGGAGGAACCAAGGCTGGCCCTGGAACATGCCTGATCTGCCCCAGGAGACCTCAGGGGACTGAGTCTTGGGTGCCTGGAATTTTGGAATGCTTAGGGAGAGTGAAAGTGCTGGCATGGAATGTGGCTGTAAATCTTCAAAAAGAGCCATAGCGTCGGTCAGCAGTGTCGCTCTTGTGCCAGGTTCTCCCTGATGTCCGGGAGGCTTCGCCCCATTCCCCAGCCAGCCCTGTGCCCAAGTGGCTGCTTGCTAGTCTGAGTGCTGATGTCCTTCATCAGGTAGGAAAACCAGCCTCCTGGCTATCCCCAGCAGGGATCAATCTGCAAGACAAATGGGTGTTTTCATTAGGCCCTGTAACTGAGCAAAGGAGGGGAGAGCATTACCATTCCAGCTCAGCTCTCTTGCCTCCTGCCCTAGTCTTGGCCAAGTGGCTTCCATTTCAGCTCCTGCTGTGTTTCCTTAGCTGGATGCTGCTTGGACCTCCCCCTAGGGGTACATTCTAAAAGCAGGAAGCTGACAAAAATCATTTGAGGAGGGTACAATGGATAACAATGGCCCAGTGAAGCCACAGGCACTCCCTTCTGGAACATTCCTTCTTGCTTCCAACCCATCAGCTTCAGTCAGTCTGGGCTCTGGAGGAAGGAGAGGTTTCAGCCATATTTCCTACTCCATGTCAAGTCTCAGCCTTGAAATCCTGATCTTAAAATGGAACAAAAACACTCTACCACTAGGGTACAGTCACACTTCAGTCAGCTGCTTGTAATGGCCTGCGTTTAGGGCTTACCGTGTTCTACACTCTTCCTCAGGGTGACCTGGCAACGGGGTGAAGTGAGGCCCATGAGG
This sequence comes from Mustela putorius furo, assembly GCF_011764305.1. Lineage (NCBI taxonomy): Eukaryota > Metazoa > Chordata > Mammalia > Carnivora > Mustelidae > Mustela > Mustela putorius. The sequence goes on from NW_025422010.1 coordinate 43,216,989, forward strand.
TCCAGGACTTGAATCAGACCCCATGCCCGTTCTGTCTGCCCAGGACTGATACAAGGGTAGGGTCTCACTTGGCCATGAGTTTGGATGGTATTTACGGGCTACACCAGAGACCTGGGTGCATAGGGTGCTCTCTCCCAGTTTCCTGGGGAGACTAATGGAAGAATTTTCATGAGGTTAGTGACACAAGTCTAGTGATGGCGGCCTTCTCCCTCAGGTGTTCCATTCTGAGTGTGAGCACAGGCCTGGGAGTGTGCGTGGTGTTGGCAAGAGATGGTAGGGGAGGTGCTCCAGGCTGTTATCTAAGGGCAGAGGAAACAGAGATTTTGTCACTGGGGAAGGGGCTTCCCCCAGGCCACCCCCACCCATCTGTCCCCAATGGTGACTTCTGACCCTCCGTCTGAGGTGAGGCTCCTGGGTATGGGGGTTGGGGATCAGGGAGGCTTGGTTTCCACTGCAGCTCTCCCCAGATGCCAAGTGGCCGCTAGCTCAGCTAATTGGCAAGAAAAGGAGAAGCAAAAATAGTGAAAATCTGTGAATTAATAAAACAGCCTTGAAGCAACCGCCAAAATGTGTATACAAATCATGAAGTAATTAGAAGTGTGAAGAATACGATCGGGTTGACTGTTTCCAAATCCAGCATCTGATCGCGTTAGGAGGCCAAGGGCTGGCAGGCCACGGGGAGTACGAATTCTTTCCATCGAATTTGATCTTGCCTCCCCCAGCTGGGATTTCTTGAAATCATTTCAGGGCAGTTTCCTTGGGATCTGCTAGACCTTCTGAAAGCCCTTTAAGTACATGCAACATCTGGGCCCAGTAGCATCTTCTGTTTTAGAATAAGACTTTAACAGGGGGTGCGTATGTGGCTCTGTGAGTTAAGTGTTTGCCGTCAGCTCAGGTCATGATCTTGGGGTCCTGGGATCGAGTCCCACATCTGCCTCCCTGCTCAGTGGGGAGTCTGCTTCTCCCTCTCCTCCTGCTGGTACTCTCTTTCTCTCTCTTGCTTATTCTCCCTCTCTCTTTCAAATAAATAAATAAAATCTTTAAAAAATAGAGTAAGTCTTAAAGGTTTCACAGAGGGGTTTCTGGATCCATGGTCTTATTTAACCTCACTGTCACCAAATATTTTTTTAAGAAGATTTATTTATTTATTTCAGGGGGTGGTCAGTGAGGGGAGGGGCAGAGGAAGAGAATCCCCAGGCAGACACCATGCCAAGTGCAAAGCCCAACTCGGTGCTTGATCCCAGGACCCAGAGACCATGACCTGAGTCCAGATTACGAGTCAGCCATCCAGCCAGCTGAGCCACCCAGGCACCCATCACTGTCACCAAATTATTTTTAGGTCAGTATTTTTCAGGGGAGGAAACCAAGGCCCAGAGAGTGCAGTGCTATAAACCCAACTCCAAGAGCTCATCAGTAACAGAACCTGGGTCTCCTCTGACCCCTCCAACCTCTCCTCTTCCCACCGTGTCCTTCCTTTGGACCCTGCTGTGCCCCTCAGCAGTGCTAGGTATTCCTGTCTCCTGATGGTCAGCCACCTGCTCTTCTGTTGGCCTATGTTATTAAATGCAGATAAATTGTTCAACCCATTTGTTTGATTAGTAAACTAAGGCTTGGGCAGTTAGCTGTTTGTGGATTTTAATTTCATTTTATATCCAGATTAGATTGGGGAGGAGAAAAAGGTCCATTTTCCTTAACTTTTTTTGGCAACTCTTCTTGTGAGGATCTTGCAGAACTTCAGGCTTGTGTGGATGGACAGAAGCAATGTGTGATTAGAGTTTTCATTGTTCCGCCTTGTTCTTTCTGAACCGTGGGGACTTTTCTAAGAGGAGGTGCTCCCATTCAGTAATTCAGGGGAGGGCATCGCTCAGGGCCCACAGGCTGCTTGCTCTGGGTTAGGGATTTTGAGAGCAGAAATCAGAGCAGAATCCTGAGAGAGTCGTGTAACGAGCTTGACGTGGGTTGTTAATTCCCCAACCGGTAGCGAAAGCCCCTGGGAGGATGAAGTTTACACGGTTTACAGCCAGATTGAGCAAACAACAGTGTGATTAAGTTACACGCGTTAGTTGGCTCCATAGCCAGAATAGAAATGTACGTGTTAATTTGGGATGGAAAGTTTTCAGCACAGCAGTGGCTGCTTGCACAGACTTGTCTCTGGTCCTCAGGTTTGGCCCAGAGCAAAGCCCTCTGTGGGAGAGGAGATTGGGGGAGTCAGGAACAGGACCGGCTATGGAATTTTTTTTTTTTTTTAAAGATTTATTTATTTATTTATTTGACAGGGAGATCACAAGTAGACAGAGAGGCAGGCAGAGAGAGAGAGAGAAGCAGGCTCCCTGCCGAGCAGAGAGCCCGACACGGGACTCGATCCCAGGACCCCGAGATCATGACCTGAGCCGAAGGCAGCGGCTTAACCCACTGAGCCACCCAGGCGCCCCCCAGCTATGGAATTTGAGGGGCCCAGTGCACAGCAAAGATGCGGGCCCCTTGCTTGAAAAGTGTTAAGAATTTCAGAACAACAGAGTGTTAAACCAAGTGCAATGTCCTCCTGAGTGTGGGTGGGAGCGTGGGGGGACAGCCCAGGGCAAACATCCTTGAAGTTGGCTCTGATTGAAGCCCCTGGAGAAGGGAGGCCTGATCCGGGGCTGTAGCAGTCTGTGTGCACCACATGCCACTCACCTGGAAGGCTGGAGGTGGACGTGATTCAGCTGATATTTCTGGAGTCACGCAGATGCCCCAGCTCCAAACCAAGCTGCTGGGATTCAGCCGTGAGCAAGCAAGAGCCGTGGGGTCCCTGGTTACGGCTGAGGGCTCTGGCGTCAGACCATCAGCTCAGAGACTTTGTTTGCTTTTTTAATTGAAGTGTAATTGACATACAATATCCTATTAGTTTCAGGCGTACATCTTAGTGATTTGATATTTTTATACATTACAAAGTGATCCCCGTGGTAAGCCTAGTTACCATCTGTCGCCACACGAAGTTACTACGGTATTACTGGCCATGTTCCCTGTGTGTATGTTGATCCTCATTACTTACTTATTTTTTTACTGGAACTTTGTACATCTAATCCCCTTCACCTATTTTATCCCCTGCAAGCCGTCTTCTTTCTGGTAACCAAGTTTGTTTCCTGTGCCTCTGAGCCCATTTCTGTTCTGCTTTATTTGTTTTGTTTTTTAGATTCCATATATAAGTGGAGTCATACAGTATTTGCCTTTCTCTGCCTGACTCACTTCACTTAGCTTAATACCTTCTAGGTCCATCCATGTTGTCACAAATGGCAAGATCTCCTTCTTTTTTGTGGCTGAATAATATTCCATGGTGTGAGTGTGTGTGTGTGTGTGTGTGCGTGTACCACATCATCTTCATCCATTGATCTGACACTTAGGTTGCTTCTGTATCTTGGCTGTTGTAATCACGACACAGTGAACATAGGGGTGTGTTCTCTACCAGTTGGTGTTTTCATTGTCCTCAGCTAATACCCAGAAGTGGAATTGCTGGACTATAAGATAGTTCTGTTTAATTTTGAAGGAACGTCCATACTGTTCTTCACAGTGGCTACACCCATTTACATTCCCACCAACAGTGGTATGAGGAGGGTTTCCCTTTCCTCCACATCATTGCCAACACCTGTTATTTTTTGTCTTTTTGATAATGGCCAATCTTAGAGGTATGAGGTGATGTCTCGTTGTGGTTTGGATTTACGTTTCCCTGAGGAGTGATGCAGAGTGTCTCTTCAGGTGTCTGTTGGCCGTCTGTAGGTTTTCTTTGGAGAAATGTCTATTCCAGTCTTCTGACCATTATTCAATGGTGTTTTTTTTTTTTTTATGTGAAGTTGTGTAAGTTCTCTATGTAGTTTGGATATTAACCCCTAATTGTAGGTATGATTTGCAGGTATCTCCTCCCATTACGTGCATTGCCTTTTGGTTTTGCTGATGGTTCCTTTGCTGGGCAATCTACAGATTTAGTAGAATTCCCATCAAAATAAATAACACTGACATTTTTCACAGAACTGGAACAAGAAATCCTAAAATCTTTATGGAACCACAAAAGACCCCAAATAGCCGAAGCAATCTTGAGAAAGAAGAACAGAGCTGGAGGGATCACAGTCCCAGATACCTACATGATAAACTACAAAGCTGTAGTAATGAAAGCCATATGGTCCCGGCACAAAAATAGACACATAGATCAATGGAATAGACTAGAGAGTTCAGAAATAAACCCACACCTGTATAGTCAGTTAATCTACAACAAAGGAGGCAGGAATATGCTATGAGGAAAAGACCGTTTCTTCAACAAATGGTGTTGGGGAAACAGGACAGTCACGTGCCAAAGAGTGAAACTGAACCACTTTCTTACACCATACAGACAAATAAAAATGGATTAAAAACCTAAATGTAAGAGCTGAAACCATAAAACTCCTAGAGGAAAACAGATGCAGTAAGTTCTTTGACATCAGTCTAAGCAGTATTTTTTGGATCAGTCTCCTCAGGTGAGGGCAGCAAAAGCCAAAATAAACAGAAGGGATTACATGAAGCCAGAAAGCTCAGAGAGTTTTAAGAGTTCCACCTAACCCCTGTCTGTTTCCTGTCTGTAGATGGGCTGCGTAATAATAATGGCCACCTCTGTCGTGAGGACTAAGCACCGTATCAGGCACGTGCAAGTGTCCAGGCACATGGAGGGCTTTAATGAATGTTTGAGAAGACAGGTCAACAGTGATGTGTGATGGGAAGCCATGGGAGTGCACAGAAGGAACGAGGGGGCAGGCTTGGGGACGGTCTGCCTGGCTGCTGGGTCCTGGCTCCTGGCTGTGTCGCTTTTGTATGGGTACTGAGACATGGAGGTCATGGACCATCGAGCCCTTTCCTCCTCTCCCTCCCTCTAGAGCAGCCAGTCATCTCCATCCCTGGAGATCCGGAAGTGCTCTGGATGTACCTGCTGAACTGATCTGGCCCCTCTGTCCATAGCAGCCCCTCCTGACCCATCCCCTAGGGTCCTGAGATTCTGCCCTTTTCTAGTCCTGCACCTGCCAGGTTCTTAGTGATTGTGGGTAATACCCACGTCTGACCGTACCTGCCTTGTTGGCCATGCTCCCTCCTGTCCCTCCCTTATGCAGAACCAGCTTCTCTTTCCCATTCCATCGACCTCCATGTGTGTTTCCTCCCCCTGAGAGCCTCGTTTGTCTTTGCAGCTTCAACTGCATCCCACAGACATGGACTGAGTGCCTCTCTTTACGACCCTTGTGGAGCAAAGGACAGTTGATCCTCATTATTCATGGATCCCATATTTGCTCATTGCCCCTCCCACTAGTATATATTTACACCCCAAAGTCTATATTCATGGTGCTTTCACGGCTGTTTGTGGACATGTGCAGAACAGAATGGCAAAAAATTTATGTCGCCGTGTGTGTGTGTGTTTCCGGCTGAGACCCAGCAAGGCCGCACCCTGCCTCCCTGGTGCAGCTCTCCTACTGTGAGTGAGCATTCTCTCTGCACTCTACGTAATGGCGCTTTGGTGCATTTTTGTGCTTTTTGTTAATGATTTCACTGTTTAAAATGGCCCTAAGCATAGAGCCGAAGCGCTGCCTGGTGTTCCTAAACACGAGAAGGCTGTGATGTGCTTGACAGAGAAAATCCGTGTTGAGACAGCCTCCTTCAGGCATGCCTCACTGTGCTGTTGACTGTGAATTTGCTGTTAATGCATCACCGGTATGGTACAGCCAGAAAAAGGAAGGGGGAATTCACCAAGTGTATGCGAGGCTGCTCCCTTGTTTGGACCAGCAGCTCACAGTAACTTAACCCTGTATTTCCCTGGGGAGCAGTGGTTCTGTAACCACTAATTCAGTGTTTGTGGAGACTTTAGAGAATATAAGGGCAGTCATACTAAGGATCAACTATTAAAAAAAAAAAAGATGGAGTTTCTGCTAAGTGCTAGACATCGTTCAAACCCCTCTGGTGCTTGGTGGCTTCCCACTTCAGCCAGCCCCGTGCTTTCTCTGGTCCTGTGAGCTCATTTTGCATGAGTGTCTGCCTGTTCTATTTGAGACTCCATCAAACCCTGCCTTCTGATGCCTTTTCGTTGTTATTTTAACTCTCCTGTGGCCCCTAGATGGGCAGTTAAGTCCTCTCAGAGCAGAAAACCTTTGTCTCTCACAGCGTCTTTCCTGGGGAGGGAGGCGATGAGGGTGTGCCAAAGCCAAAGCTGGAGAAATTGCTTGAATGGAACATGCTTACAGATAGATCCTAGACACAGTAGGAAATCCGTGACAGAACCCGTCACAGAGGACAGGGTTCAGAGTGCCTGCCTGGTCAGAGTTGTGAGATTTAGAGATGTTTGTAAAAGCCCCAAATAAACGTCAAAAGTGCCATGTAAGTATTAGATGTTCTTTGCTGTGGACATCTGTGGGTGGTCCCATAAAGAAGGGATCATCAGGGGCAGGGGGTGGGGAGAGTGGGGGTTGCCGGTCATCTCCAGGCTAGTGGGGCCTTGTTTGTCACCTTCAGCCAGGACCCCATTGGGTCAAACCCTCCAAGTACTTCCTGCTGCTTAGGGAAGACAAGCTTCAGATGGCCCTGGGTTGGATGCCCTCGAGCCTAACCAGGACTGCTTCTCCTCTTGGCGCAGGCCGTTTGTTTTCCCGTCAAGTGTCACATGACCCTGAGTGGTAAAGGCTGGGGGCTTCCCTGCCCAGATACTGTAGGGAATCTCAGGAGCCAGAAGTGGCTGCCTTGGCCGGCAGCAGAGCACGTCCGCCTGTGTTCTTGTATTCATTCGGGAGAAGTAAATTCTTCCTGTTGTTGTTGGATTTCTACATAATTAGATCTGCAAGGTTTTTCTCTGGTTTGTCAGAATCTACCATCCCTAGTACTTCCCTTTGGAACTAAGTCACTTTGGTGTCCCCTGTGCCTGTGGTATTTCCCTCACCTGCTTTTTGGGATTCTTTCACATCCTGTCATCTTCTGTCTCACTGTGGATGTTTATGAATAAGATTAAGCATCTTCTGGACTTTCATCATTCCCTGAACACAGAGACTGGGTCCGGTTTGATTTTTTATATTTACCACTGTACCTAGTACAATACCCCAGGTGTCATAGATTTATTATTATTATTACCACCTATTGACCTGGTGGAATAATTTGATGAAAGTATAAACGGGTCACGGTTCTACACCAGGGTCTCTGAGGCAGTAAGGAAAAGGATGTGTCGAACTCAGACTCACACTCCTCAGCTGTCCCAGGCGTCTCTGTGGCAGAGAAGAATCTGCTCAGCTCTTCTCTATTCTGTGGTGAGGGAAGAGGCAGGTTGTGACATGGAGTAGGACTCAAGAAAATCCTTCTCGAGTCTAGAACATCGCCATGGGCACTTGGGGGGTCCCTTTCCCTGGAAATCTTTAGGGAAGAGTGACCTCCATGGGTCTGGAATTGTTGCGTGGGAAATGGGGGCCTGCCTGTGATGGGACAGCTTCTCAGGCAGCCACGACTGAGCCCAGTCAGAAGGGTCCATAGAGGTCCTCCTCCTTTTAGCAGCAAGCAAATACCCTAGTGACTTAAGTAGTATAACACACATTGGCTCAGAGAATGTTCTAGTGCCACTCTAGTACACTTGATAACACATGGGCTTCTGAGGGTTCAGTTCTTGTCAGTGGCCTTCCTTTGTTTAATGGCTTCTCAGGCCAAGACACTTGGGCACGATGCTGCCAGATTCATCTCACTGAAACTCCTTGATCCTATCCCTCAGAAACCCTAAGTGGCTTCACACTGACTAAGGGATAAAATCTAAACTCTTTAACTCTTACTCTAAAGTCCTTGAGGTCAGATACTCCTCACGAGTCTCCGCAGGGCAGATGATGTGGCCTGTGGTGGAATGACAAGTGGACTTGATTTTATTTATGGTCACTTCTGGAGAATCGCGAGGCTAGAATCGTCTGTTAGCTCCTTCTCCATCCTAAGGAGCGCAGCCCACCACATTGACGGCGGGGGCGTTGCAGTGCTTATAATGACATAAGGGCATTTGGAAGAACTCAGGGAGCCCTGGGCAGGAAACGTACAGTTTGAGTTGAGGGGGAAGGGCTGGGGGGAGACAGTCGTTTTCGAAGCTGAAGTTCAGGATTTGTTTTTGTCAGATGCCTGCCCCTCCCAGATCCGCCTTTTCCTGTCTCCCAGATGCCTCATTTCTCTCTTTTCCAAACAGGCCGAATGGATCCCGGCGGCTCCCTGCCCAGCAGCCTGCAGCAGAGATGAGCGGGAATGTTCTGAGCAGTGCTGGGCGCTGCTCCTGAATGGGGTGTGGTGTGTGCCCCTGGCACGCTTACTGAAGTGTTGTTTGCCTGGCACAGGCAACTTCGGCCTGGCTGTCAGGTTCTCTTCTTTCCAGGAAAATTGAGGAAGGTGTGCGCTCAGACCTCAGAGTTCAAGGGCAAGATGTGTTCAGTTCCAGGAGGGAGAACTCTTGAGCGGTCCATTGTCGTGACTTGGAAAGAGGAGTAAACACCAGCTATCTCTTGCTTCTCTGATGTTTCTAGGCATTTATTTTGTTCCTTGGTTATTAGCATGGATTACATCTTGCCTTGTGTTCTCTTTGAGTTCTATCTTGTATTAGAACATCACCTCTTAGAGAAGGGATCCTCTGTGATCCAGTTTTCATTCTCCCGCAGGCGTGAGAGGTGTGTTTCTGTGTGTCGTGGAGGAAAGTCTGATCTGAGACAGAGAGGCTCAGCTCTTAATAAGGGAGCCAGGGCATAAGTAGGAACCGGGAATTACGTAGAATGCATGTATTTTGATTTAATAATGAGAAAATAGTATTCCTATGATATCACATGCTTTAGGTTTTCTGTTCTAAATCCTTAAGGCCTAAGGTCATGAGTCTTGCTGCTTCCCCTTTCTATGGGATGAGGCATGGGCCACCCTGGGTCTCGTAAGCTCCGGGGCTCTCAGTCCTGACCACACGCTAGATCACCAGGGGAGCCCATAAACACCCCGTTAACTGCGACTTGGGCGGCAGGATCCGGGCATCCGTGGTCGCTGGACTCCCGGGTGATTCCAGTGTGTGGCTGAGGCTGAGCATGAGCCACTTGAGGGCAGGGAACCTGTTTTGTTCCTTGTGTTTTTTGCCAGGGCTGCCTAGGGCTGCTTGGCACAGGGCGAGTAGTCAGCAGATGTCGGTGCCTCCTGTCCATGTCTCCTCATGGATGTCGCGTAGCCTCAGTGTGATTCTCAGACCGACCCCGGGACCCACCCCTCATCCGAGGATCCTGTCTCGGGATCAGCATCCCTGTCTGTCCGGCAGTCCAAGCCAGAAACGGGTCTGTCTGGGATCCACTGGCCTTCCCTCCCTCCCACTCCAGGTCTTCACTGTGCTTGGTGACTTGGCATCCTAGGTAGCTCTCATCTCTGCTTTGAGTCCCTTGCTCAGCTGCACATCCTAATCCCGCCGACCAGCTTCAGGGCCCCGAACCACTTCAGAAGCTCCCCAGCCCGAGCTGCCTGAGCGCGGGCCCTCCCCTGCAGTCCATTCTCCACGCCGTAGTCTTCTCTGCCAAATACAACTGTGGTCTCATGGTCTCTAGACAAAAACCCGTCAGTGACCTACTGCTGCTGTTAGGAAAGTGCCTTCCTCAGTCCGGTGGACAAGGCCCCACGGTCCTGCCTTTGCGGACCAGCCCCAGACTCCTTTGGTCCTGGAGCTCTGGGAACAGATGTGACTGCTGGCTTCTCTCCGGCAGGGGCTGCCCCTTCTGCCTGAGCCCCCGCTAATGGCTCAGAACAGTGCAGTCACATACACACTCCACGAGGCGTGTCTGCTTTGCCCTCTTCTCAGCAAACTCAGCAAATGGACTGTGGGTCTGTTAATAGCCACATCCATCAGTTGCTTTTCTAGGAGAATCTTTTGATGCTTCCTTAATTTTTCAGGTCTGGTCCTAAGGCGTATCTTCTGTCCTGCCCTTGGGTCCACAAGGACTTTCAGGAATTGCTCTCTTTTGTTTTGAATCCTATGCCTCAGTGTCCTGTGTCCCTTTCGTGTGTTCGTGCTGGTGCACTCGCAGCGATGCTCGGAGGCGGGGGTGCGGCTGGTGCCATGTGTGTCCCTGTGGGCAGATGAGGGTCTGGGCTGAGGGTCACAGTCCCCATGCCCACCACAGCCTCCTGGATGCCTTTCCTTCATTGCATGCCCTGCTCTCACCGTAAAAACAAAAACTAAACTTTAGTTTAGAAACTAAACCTTGCAGCCAGATACTTGTTTCATTGAGCCTCCACCAAACAACAGAACATGGAGAAGATCTCAATTACCTGGTTTTGTGACCTTCAAAGACGTTCCTCATGTCTGGACCTCACGTTCCTGAGAAAGTGAAGTTTGGATGAGATTATTAAGGATCCCTCAGTACTGTTAAGGATCCCTCATTATTATGATGTTAATAAAAATAATGGTAATAACGATAGTAGTAGTCATACTAGCTAATGTTTTTTGGGCACTTGCCATGTGTCAACGCTGAGTATCTTATGTTGTCTAGGGGAAAAATGAAGTGTTTTTCCTTTATTGTCACTCAGCACTTCTGAAGCTGGATCGGGGGAAGGGGTTTTTCCCCATACAGACCAATTCTGTAACACCAGTGGCTTGTTCTACAATTCAGTTCAATTCTGACACCATCCACCCGGAGCTGGGGTCCAGTTGTGCAGGTAAAGGGCTCGGTTGCACAAGACCACCCCTGCTCCAGACACCCGGTCCAGGCCAGCTTGTCACCTGTGCTTCTGAGCCACTGGCTATCAGTCAGAAGTTCCCATGTCTCCCTACTTGGGTCCCATTCATTCTCTAGACCAGCTCACAGAACTCAGGAAACCAGTACTAGATTTCTGCTAGTACAAAGGGTATTAAAGGGTGTGAATAACAGCCAGATGAAAATGTACCTAGAGTGAGGTCTAGAAGGATCCTGAACACGGGAGGTTCTGTGCCTGTGGGGTTTGCAGTGCCCAGCCTCCTCACACGTGGACGTGTTCTTGTTCACCAACCTGGAACACTCCAAACCCCACACTTGGGGGATTTTTATGGAGGCTTCATCACGTAGGCATGACCTATCACTAACTTCACTCTTAACTCCCCTCCCCTCTCTGGGGATTCGGGGTAGGGGGGCGGGTAGTGGAGGGGCTTGGGAGGCGCTTGAAGTTTCCAAGCCTCTGATTATGGCTTGCTTTTGCTGGGCACCAGCTCTCATGCAGGAGCCTACCAAGAGTTGCCTCCTCAGAACAGAATTTCCTGTCACACAGGAAATTACAAGGGTTTTAAGAGTTCTACATCAGGAATTAGGATCACAGACCAAACATTAGCAGGAATTGGGTGCTGAGACCCAGCAGAGTGTAACTATCTCCTATTATTTTGCATATGTTTGTAGCTCATTTTAAAATTCTTTCATCCCCTCTACAAGCATACAAAGTAAGGATTTCTGTGGTTCCATTTTATAGATGTTGAAACTGAGGCACAGTGAAGTTAAGCAGCTCGCTCAAAGCCACAGAGCCAGGAAATGATGGAGCTGGGATTCAAACCCAGGAATGCTGGCTCCACAGTCCCCACTCTTCACGAGCTAGAGCGGAAGACCGAGACTGGGCTTTGGAGTCCAGCAGGTCTAGTCTGAGGACTAGAGGTCTAGTCTCTCTTTCCAGTTGTCTCTAGCCAGGCTACTTCCATACACCTGTTTCCCCATATATAAAATAAGAGTAATACCTGTGTCAGAATGTATCCATTTGCTTGGGCTGCCATAACAAAATGCTTTCTCACCATTCTTGAGGCTGCAAGGTCAAAGTCAAGATGTCAGCAGGGTTGGTTTCTCCTGAAGCCTCACCCTGGGCTTCAGACCACCACTTGCTACATTCTCATGCGATCGTTCCTCTGTGCTAATACACATCTGTGTCCTAACCTCTTGTTTTTATAAGGACACAAATCATATTGGGTTGGGACTCAATCACCATTTATTTATTTGTTTTTAAAGATTTTATTTATTTATTTGACAGATGGAGACCATAAGTAGGCAGAGAGGCAGGCAGAGAGAGAGGAGGATGCAGTCCCTGCGCTGAGCAGAGAGCCCGATGCGGGGCTCGATCCCTGGACCCTGGGATCGTGACCTGAGCCGAAGGCAGAGGCTTTAACCCACTGAGCCACCCAGGCGCCCCTTAATCACCATTTAAAGACCCTGTCTCCAAATACAGTTACGTCCTGAGGTACTGCGGGGTTAGGACTTGAGCACATGCATAGGGAGGAGGGAGACAGACTTGGGCCCATCACAAGAGAGGTCTGTGTGTCCTCAAGGACGTCGTGTTGTGTAAAGTGCCTGACCTTGTACAGGTACTCCGTTAATTCGGGGTCCTTCCCTCCCTGACACCTCTACCTCATATCTACCCCGTTCTTCCTGGATGATGATGAGATGTGATGCTGTTGGCAGCCGGCGAGGAAGCACTGCATGGAATCTGTTCGGCAGCTATTTCTAGAGTGGAAAAAAAAGTCTCTCCCTCATTTTAGATAGTTTGTGGCATGGTTTATAGTCCTTGAGTGAACACTGGAGGCCTTGAAGTCTTAGAAAAATATTATGACAAATCACAGTCCTTCAAACTTGTGTGACGTATTTTTATATGAGGCTCTTAGCCTGCCTTTCACATGTGGCTTTATCCTTCTGCCCCAAGGGGGCAGCGTCCCATTCCCTTGCAGTGGGGCAGCTGACACATCAGCACTTTCCGTACAGACGACCACGGGAACCCTGCTGCTGTCCCCCAAAGCTTCCTGTGCTTCTTCTGGCCTCCTGCTCCTTCCCTGGAGCCCACCTTTTCAAAGTCACAGAAGGTGAGAGGTGAGCTACCCGAGAGGAGCCAGGAGTGTGGAAACATTACTTAATTCCCGTTGAGTTCCTGACAGTGCCCTGGCACAGTGACATGGACATGAGAAGAAATGTAGGAGCCTTTTTGGAGAGACGTGAAGTCCTGGAAAGAACGGAGGATCTGCAGCACAATACAGTGGTCGGAGCTGCTGCTGCCAGTGGAGCGGCTGTTAGGTGCCGGGCGCGAAGCAAAGCTCCTCCGGTGCACGATCTCCAGCCGTTGTCCCACCCAGAGAGAAGGCTTCCAGAGCCCACTTCTTAGGACGAGGAGCTGAGACTCCAAGATGCTACACAAGTCTCTTGTGACCGCAGCCAAAGCCAGAACTGCTTATGTGCGGACCTCTGTGGAGGAGGAAACCCGCCCGGGCTGCCTTGGCACACTCTGGCAGAGTCATGGAGGTGGGAATGAGGGGGAGGACGGGAGGGCCCTGGTGCCCAGACCCGGAGTGGCCTTGCCCCGTCAGATATCTGGGGAATGGAGGAAGACCCAGCTCAGCCTTGGCCTGAGGGCAGAAGGAGCTCTGAAGAGACGAAGTCGTTTCTTAAGGGCTGGTGCCAAGCTTGACACCTGGAAATGGGCGTGAACCTGGAAAGCAGCCGTTTCTTACACGGGAGCCGAATCAGCTAAAGCCTGAGATAGGAATTTGTCATCTGCTTTTTCCGTGTGGAGTTTGTACCCCGAAAGGACGGATTCCAGAGTTGTTGGTTTGAGTGGGCTCCGAGAGTTTGGGGTTCTATTAAGGGAGGTTGGAGGGAGATGGAGAGAAAAATGTAATCTCAGTGTCAAACCGCCGTTCCTTTATAAATTTTTTCTGGGTGTAAAATTATGGTCACAGAAAACAGAAAATTATAAAGAAAAAAAAAGTCTCTGATTTACCACTTGCAGATAACCATCAAAATTTGAAGACTACCTTTCCAGTATCTTTTCTGTGCAATTTTAAGATAAAAAGGGGATTGTACCTGGCATCATTAGTAACTTTTGATCACTTACGGCTACATCATGCATATTTTCCAGTATCTTTTTTTTTTTTAATTTTTGAAGATTTTATTTATTTATTTGACAGAGAGAGATCACAAGTAGGCAGAGAGGCAGGCAGAGAGAGAGGAGGAAGCAGGTTCCCTGCAGAGCAGAGAGCCTGATGCGGGGCTCAATCCTATGACCCTGGGATCATGACCTGAGCCGAAGGCAGAGGCCTTAACCCACTGAGCCACCCAGGTGCCCCTATTTTCCAGTATCTTTAAATGTCTTTCTCCCCCTTTGGGTGATGAACTATAATCTAATTAGCCCTTCCCTTTGGGGCATTAGGAGGGTTGAGAGTATACCTGGTAGGATATCCCATTAGGAACCTCTCAACAGCAGAGTGGGTTGTCTAGTCTGGGAAATCTATGCTATTTATATACAGCTCTCTCTGTTAATAATAATTACCTCTGGTAATAATTATCTCTATTTAGTATCGATACTTGGTATCTCTGGTGTCAGCTAACAGTGGTCAGAACAGTGTCAAGGTCCGGCACTTACAGCTACCTTGCTTTCTTTTGTCCGCCTAATAGAAGCAGTCCACATGTGTTACAGACCGTTTGTTCTGGAAATGAGTCGTCGAGGAAGATGACTGATCTCGGGAATTGTGGGGGTAGCCCAGCGTTCTTCATATTCATCCATGTTCCTAACTTTGCTGTTGCCCCAAATTACTATTTGTCAATTTCAGGAGCAGGATACGAGCTGCCACCTAAAAAAAAAAGTGTTGGTTGAGTGGGAAGTCCAGTTGGTGACACACAAAATCAGGCTCCATTCGTGTCTCTTCACGAAGTCACAGAGGACCCTGGAGGAGGCACGTTGCATAAAAAATCCCCTTAAAGCATTCCCTCTCCGAAACATGCAACATAAAAAGTGGTGGGGACATACTGTCAGAGAAATTGGTTGTGATCTCACTCTGTTATGACATTCCTGTGTGGAATTTGGGTAAGTCTCCCCACCTTTTTTGGACCTCGATTTCCTCATCTGTAAAAAGAAGTTTACACAGATTCGTAGTTTTTAACTTGTGTTTGAAACATGCTTTGCGATTCCGTAGACAATTTGATTTGAACTTATTTTAAAGCATATTTTTAATTTCTTTTAAGAATTATAAGCCAGGGGCACCTGGGTGGCTCAGTGGGTTAAGCCGCTGCCTTTGGCTCAGGTCATGATCTCGGGGTCCTGGGATCGAGCCCCACGTTGGGCTCTCTGCTCGGAAGGGAGCCTGCTTCCTCCTCTCTCTCTGCCTGCCTCTATGCCTACTTCTGATCTCTCTCTGTCAAATAAATAAAATCTTTAAAAAAAAAAAAAAGAATTATAAGCCAAAAAAAAAAAAAAAACCCACACTCAAGTGGGTTGTTTCTCAAATTTTAACATATTGAAACTCTCAATGTGCTCATCTTATTTTTAGCTCATCTCAAAGTTTATTCTGACATCTTTAACTTAAAAATAACTTGAGACTGTCAATGTGAACTATTAAAAAAAAAAAAAGCTCTTACACATTTGCCCTAACTTATCTCTGTGACTCTGGATTTTCTCAATAATATACAATTAAAATTTAGAAATAACTGGATAGGGGCACCTGGGTGGCTCAGTCAGTGAAGCATCTGCCTTCGGCTCAGGTCATGATCCCAGAGTCCTAGGATCGTGCCCCGCATCGGGCTCCTGCTCAGCAGGAAGCCTGCTTCTCCCTCTCCCACTCACCCTGTTTGTGTTCCCTCTCTCGCTGTGTCTTTGTCAAATAAATAAATAAAATCTTAAAGAAAAAAAGGAAATAAACTGGATAGTATTATATAATAATCAAGTTCAGTGTTCTCATTGATTGTCTTTGTAATTAAACGGTTAGAATTTTACTAAAAATGGAGTAAATTAAATAGCATAGTCCAGTGTCTGTCTGTCTTCTTAAGTGTTTAGTAATTACTAGCGGTTCTCCATTGTGTGTATTTGTTTTCCTGTAAGATTTGTTTTTAACATATTCTGCAACACTGCCTCTGAGACCACTTCAGACTTGATATTCTATATAAATAACACTTTTACATGTAAAGCAAAATATATTTGTGACCCTTCAGACATAATAGTATATACTATTATACCATTAATGGCCATTAATGACTAGTAAAAGGCAGAGAATTAAAATAATAAAATAAGTAAATGGTAACCATTATAGAAGAAATGTAGGCCGTATCCTAATTAATGAATTTGCTAATTACTTTTCCCGCTATTTTCGCTGCTGTTTGGCTGTCAGCTGAAGCACATTATCGTGTATCTGGGAAGAAGACTGGAAAGATGAGCTTACACACCAAAAGAATTCTACCCCAGGGGACTAAGAATGACTTCAGACTTGCTTTAGAAAAACTTTGCTGGTATATGCATTTCGCCTTCCTTCCTTTATTTTACGAAAACTACCCAGCACATTTAGTGAAAAAGCTTTAAGAAACTGTAAGTAGTTGTGATTTTCAAGAAGTTGTTTTCAGGAGCAGCTTCATCCTGTGAAGAAAATACAGTGAAGCATTGTGTGGAATTCCTGTTTAAGGCTGGTATCCCTGGATAGAACAAATGCCCCTCATTTGATTACCTTTTATTCTTTTTCAGGAGTCACATGATGCTGGGTGTGTGCTCTGACATGGCATAGAATGTAATAGGTTCAACACACAGTGCTCAAAACTCCGGTGGCCTCTCTGGACCAATACTCTGCCAGGGGTGGTTGGTAATCAGCTTGCCCTTTGCCTTTGGAAAGGGGATGTCGGCTCATTCCTTTTTCGGTGCTGAATAATATTCCATTGTGTGGATGTACAACAGTTTGTTCATCCATTTACTTACTGAAGGCCATCTTGGTTCCTTCCAAATTTTGGCAGCTGCTATAAACATTCATGCACAGGTTTTTGTGTGGCTGTTAAGTTTCCACTCCTTTGGGTAAATGCCAGGAAACAAGATTGCTGCGTCATAGGATAGGAATATGTTTACTTTTGTAAGAAACTACCAACGGTTTCCCCAAGCGGCTATGCCATGATGCATCGCCACCAGCCATGTTATGAGCGGTCCTGATGCTCCACATCCTTGCCAGCATTTGATGTCAGTATTCCAGATTTTGGCCATTCTAATAAGTGTATAGTGATTGTTTTAATTTGTGTTTCCCTAATGACCTACAATGTAGAACATCTTTTCATCCACTTCCTTGCCATCTGTATCTCTTCTTTGGTGAGGTGTCTGTTAAAGTCTTTGGCCCATTTTTGAATCCGGTCATTTATCAATATCTCTTCTGCAAACACTTTCTCCCAGTCTGTTGGTTATCTTATTCTCATGAGGCTCCAGGACTTTAAATGGGTTCTGATGTGCACCTGAGTTTGAAAATCAGAGGGTTAAAATGTCAAGAGCATGTAAGGACGGGGAGGATGACAAAGAGGTGGGTGGCGAGGGAAACGCCCAGTCACTGGCAAGGGGCACAGACTCGCCAAAGCTGGTTCCCAGGCTGCTGTCACAGAGGTACCTTCTTTCTTTTCCTACACCAAGACTTGAGACGGGATCCTTCCCAGCATCTCTGGAGCATTCTTTGCCCTGGGAACCATGGGGCTGCAAATAAGTAGATGAGTCCTTGGTCTTTCTACTTTTAATCAATGCAAGCCATGGTTTTTTGTTGTTTGTTTTTTTAAGAAAATTTAAAAGAGTCTTATAATGAAAAGCTGTCATCTTCTATGTCATTCCTGACCCCAAACTTTCAAACATTTCTCTTTTTAGTTATTAATGTTGGTTAGTTACGAATCTCTAAATAAAATGCTTCACCCACTTTTGGGGTGGTTTATTGTTGTCTTTGTGGCTCATTTTGTGCGCCTGGGTGGCTCAGTGGGTTGGGCTTCTGCCTTCCACTCAGGTCATGGTCTCAGGGTCCTGGGATAGAGCCCTGCATCGGGCTGTCTGCTCAGCAGGGAGCCTGCTTCCTCCTCTCTCTCTCTGCCTGCCTCTCTGCCTGCTTGTGATCTCTGTCTGTGTCAAATAAATAAATAAAATTCTTCAAAAAAAAAAAAAAAGAGAGAGAGAGAGAGAAAGAGGAGTAATGAAGTAGGGCAGGCAAATCTGCTTGCCTGCCCATTAAACAATCTGATATTATGTTACACATTTATTTTGTTGATGAACCCTTAATGTTTTCCTCATTAGAAAGAAGCATCGTGGTCAGCATCTTTATTTGATTTTGATTGTAATCATCATTTTTAAAGAGCTCATATTTATTATCCTTTAACTTCAAGCTTATATTCATTACCTGTCATTTCTCTTTCCATTGCTTTCAGCAGGATCTCTCAACATAGCGTAAGAATATTCTCTTTCTTCTCCTTCCTTTCTTCTCCCCTTCCACCTGTCCAACAGCGTTTCTCCTCAATCTTCTCTGTGTCCGCATTGAGGACATCTGTCGTGTTTGTGGCCTGTTTACTTGTAGATTGATTCTAAAACTTGAAAACCAGTCAACAGCATTTACATTATGAATTTGTAAAAACAAACAAACCAACACCAAACCAAACCAAAAAAACGTGTCCTCACGAACTCATCTTGTCCTTTATTCTCCATTGCACCTCCGCAGGGTCCCCTCAGAACTGGGGGCTTAGATTTAGGGGCTGGAGCACATAGGGTTCAGGAAGAGGATGGGAAGGGGAAGGAGGCAGGATCTGCCCGCTTTTCCACACGCAGACACTGTCCCATTTCATATGCAAACTTTCAGTCAATTCCACAGTTTGGGTCCCTTCCACCTGGCTTGTGGACCACCACCTGGAGCCTCTCCTCCTTACTTGCCTCTCCCTGCTCCCCCCCACCCCCACCCCTGCCCACCTGTGCGTTCTGGGCACAGACTTACAAATTCCCAACCTTTCAGAACTGTCTTGCAGTTGCTCCCTTGGTATTCCCTTCGTTGGTATGGGTTCATGTTGATTCGAAGACCCCCTTACTGTCATTTTAATGCCCTCTGAGTGGGAGGGGAGGTGTATTCCTGCTTGTCCACATCTCAGTTGCCTCCTTCTGTCTCTGCAGCTGCCTCCAGCAGGACCTGAGTGCCAGAAGCTTTGGGATTTCTGCACTGGACAGGAGATCTCGCTCCGATAACTTTGCACTGGAGTGGAGGGAAGACCAGAATAGGATAGTGTAAAGCCACATGCACATTTGGTTGCCTTGGTAACCCCCTCACTGTAAATCCCACCTGGGGAGGTTGAGGGAGACGAGGAGAGGAGAGCCATTGTCAGCGGGTGTGGTGGGGGATTGTCGAGGTGGGAGAAGGGAAGGTAATCACCGGCTTGGAACCGCTGGGCAGCTAGGACCCGCCAGCTAGACGGCTGGGAACAAAGTCACGCTTGTCATTGGTATCCAGAGGGCCCCAAACATGTTCAGTCATACAAACAAATGACTCGGGGGGTCGTTTGAGCAGTGGTTTGGGGGGCGGGGTCCTCTCCCCCAGTGCTTGGAAGGGCCCTTGACCATCTCTTCTCCTTTTTCTCGGCCGCCCAGGAAATGACCTCCATGATGTCGTTTTTGAGGTGCCAGGAACTCTTCCCCCAAATAGCCAGGGTGATTCCCAACCTTCCCCAGCCAGGGCCAAAGTTCATATTCTATGGTCAGAGACAAGGCTTAAAACACAGATCTCCTGGGAGAGGGAACCTGGCTGGCCTCAAGCCCTTATCTGGGCACTAATGGAGGAGTGTGAGTGACGGAGAAGACGAGGGGACACTGCAGAGAAAGAAAAGGAACAAGTAGTCAAGATTGCTGTCCCTGGTCCCGAAAGGAAGCAGAAGGAGGACCAAAGCAATCCCTTGTCAAGGGGCATAGGGCAAGCTAATGGCAACTGCCTGGTGTCACTTGGCACACCAGCCCCGTAGACTGATTGCTGGGACAGCTCCAGCAGGGGTGGTGGGGGTTCCCTCGGGCAGCACTGCCTAAGGGTTGGAGCGTGTGGCGTCTGGGGGCACGCTGCTGGGGTGTGAAGCCCAGCTCTGCCACTTCCGGCGGGGTACGCTTGGCCGGGTTCCTCCACTACGAGTCTGTTCTTGGCTTGTAAGATGCGCCACGCTCCTGCGTTCCTAGGAGTGTCACATCAACAGTGAAGTTAAACGACATAAGGCACATTGTCACCTGTTGTTATTGTCGCTGTCACTAGTTACCGTGGTTGTTAGGATTGCTGTTATTCGGGGAAGGGCTAACATCTGTGATGATGATTTCAGCAGTCCCTCCTGGGCTGTTTTTTACCTTCCACACTGCCTTCAGGGCTGTTGGTTTTAATTCTCTCCAACCCCCTGTGGGATAAATACGGGAGGCAGAGTATTCCGTTTGACAGAGGAGAAGACCGAGGCTCAGGGTCACATCCTGTGTAAGTGGCAGAGGTCAGACGCAAACCCAGAGTCCTTTTCATCAGCCAGAGTTTCCCTGCTCCACAGCGCCTCACCGGCTCCTTCTCGCTGAGATCTCCTTCCTCCGACCAAGGGCAGGGTGGTCCCAGACGCCTCCCTCAGCGGGAGACCCCTCCTCATCCCGGGAGTTTGCAGCAAATCGCAGAGGCTCTTCATAAAAAAAAGATTGAGAGGCCTGCAAGGATCGTTTACCCTTGGCTGTTTGCGGATGGCGAGAGCGCCTTGCTCTGCTCTGCACCTGGGTCCTCTGCCTCGGGGAGCACACCTGGAGCTGGCTGGCCAGAGGGAGGGGTCTCCCTGGGAGCATGGACCGGAGCAGGGTGGGCCACCGCCTCAACCAGGCCCGGGCCCCGCCCAGCTTGGAGCCATGGAGCAGAGACCAGGTGGAACCGGGCAGGTGGCGGGGGAGGTGCGGGTGTGTGCGCCGGTTGTCAGAGCACCTGCAGGGGGCCTCCCTCCTGGGCGTGCAGCTGCTTCAGACCCGGAGCTGCTTCCTCATGGCACAGTCAGCCTCCTCGTCCACCCCCACGCCTCCTGGGGGCCAGCAGATCCCTCCTCCCCGACCCCAACCGTCTGTTTCCCTCTAGCATCACACCTCTCAGGGCTCTTCATGGCTCTGAGCATTTCCCCACCCCACCTCCTGGGGAGCTGCAGATCTCAACACAAACATCACTTCCCCAAGGTAATTGTCTCCTCGTCCCCCTGGCTCCTGGCGTCCTACACTTTCCCATCACACATTTCTCACCGTTGCCTGTCGCACACAGGCGTGATTTGTGTCATTATTTGTGTCCCCTCTGCGCCTCTACCCCTGAACTGTGAGTTGCAGGGGGGTCCCCCCCCGTGCCCCCCCATCCCCGCCGCCTGGTACATAGCGAAGCTCAATAAATATTACATGAAAGTATTAAATAACATTGCATGCAGATGCTTTGGACAGTGGGAAGTTGCTTTGCAAATGAGTTTTCATCTTGATTTTATTGCCATCCGTGGGACGACCAAACAGTAGAAGAGCTCTCCACAGCAGCTGAGGCTTCCGGAAGAATCCGGCAAAACAGTTTATAAGGAGATGTCTCAGCTGCAGCGTCTTTTTGCTGTGGGGAAGTAGGCAAGTGAACCTGAGAAGGTAGCCCGTAGCCAGTTTCAGTAAACAACCCGTATTTGGCATCCCGAGTTTGTCAGTGGTGATCTGAAAGCTGGGAAAAGAAGCAAAAGACAGGAACGCCAGAGGGAATGGTGTGCAGTCCCTCTCGGGGTTTATGTTTGCTGCAGCTAGGCTGTTCCCACCGTGTCGATGATGCCCTGTCTTGGGTGAGGCCCAGGGGAATGTGCAGTCACCAAGATTCTACTGCAAAATCCCTTCTCTGATCCCACTTTCTCTCAGCTGCGCTGGACTCTTCTCCAGCACTCCTAGGAGATCTACTTGCTCTCTGCACCTCTGCTCAGCAGCCCCCGACCTCGCCATGTCTGCACCCTTGCCACAGTCCTGGGTGCTGCCCCACCGCAGGCTGGCGGCCCAGGCTGGCGTACAGAGCTTGCATCATTCTGCATAAACACCTGCTCAGTCCCGGGGAGCTGGCCGTCTTTCCACCAGCAGGTCACACTCTCCAGGGACATGTGCCTTTGTGGACCACTTCTGCCAAGCGCCTCTTACATTCTCCACTGTCAAGTCCTAGCCCCGTTCCCATCCATCGTCTCCTTGCTGGTTCATCAACTGCTTCCTTAGCACCCTCTGTAAGCCAGGACCCGTACAGGGCAGGGAGTATCTGGGGGCCCAGGCACGGGGCTCTTGCCCTCCAGGATTCCCAATCCAGTGGGAAGGAAGACTCCCAGACAGTAGAAGCTCACGAGACAACTGTTGGAGGCAGATGCTTTGTGCTCCCTGAGCTCCGAGAAGGAGAAGTTCACTCCGAGGGGGCGGGGTGACAGTTGGGCACGAGTAGGGTTGTTCCAGGAACACAAAGACGATAGCGTGTCATCAGCAGATGGGCCGTGTGTGCCTCGGATGGGGTGACTCAGGGATGATGGCCCCAGGCTGCAGTGTGGGGTGCGGATTATGGAAGGCAGTTGGACAGAAGTGGGAAGACAGATGGGGGTCTGATGTGAGGCTGCACGAGGTGCTTGGGTTTAGTCTCTGGGCATTGTAGAGCTGTTAAAAAGTATTTTGGCACCAGGAGACTAAAGTGATCAGATGTATTTTAGAAATATTGGAAGCAGAAAGAGGATGGATAGGGGCTAGGGCACGGGGAGTGGCAGGGAGAGCCGCTGGGAGCTGCCGGGACGTCATTCCTTGTTCCCTCGAAGTGGACTCCGTGAGGGCTGCCACAGGGCCCTCCGCCCCGGAGAAGCGCTTCCCTTCTCACCTTCCCCCGGTCATGACCCTGACTGCGCTTCCCCCTGAGGTGGCCACCTTGCGAAGCCTTGGAAGTGGCTGGAGAGACAAAAGAGCACATCCAGGCTCAGAGAGCATCCTGACCACAGCCACAGGGCGTGAAAGGTCACCGAGATTTTCCCAGCCACTTTCTCCAGCAGCCTGGGAGAGATGAGAGCAGATCTGCGGTCCTTGGAGCCCGGGGGAGCCTTGCGTCGAAGCTGGCGCTCAGTCCCTTTCTGGGGTTGGGTCGGAGATGAGTCCAAGAGCTCACTATCGAAGTCCGTGTTTTTTCTGCTTTTTGGTTGGTTTCAAAGGAATAGACTTGCGTTATAGAACAAAACAGATGGCAGGGTGTGGGGGGCTAGGCGAGACCCCCCCACCTCCATTCTGGATGCCCAGAACAGGCTCAATTCTGCTGAAACCCGCGTTGTCTTTCTCTTCAGGCCTTCTGAGGCCGCCGGGCCTCTTGAGTTGTCCCAAGACCACTGTCTGCCTACATTTGGCATTCTAATTTGCAACTCAGGTGGTTGAAACAGATTCAGAACTAAAACCAATTTACATCGCTGCTTAGAAAAAGAAAATAATTCTGTCATTGGTAAAATAAAGCATTGCTTTAAAATCAACCTTCTTCCCATCCAGAAGTTTCTCCCTGGAAGGTAGCGGTTCTGTCCCCTCCCACCGCCAGGGTGAGCAGTTGCCTCCCTGTGCTTACTCCAAGTGAGAGAGAGGGACCAGTGCTGAAGGGGGCCGCTCCTCCAGCCCACCTTGTCCGGATTCGGCCACCTCTTCTTACTACCCAGACTTTACCTTCCCCCCTCATGTTCTGGAGGGCAGCTCTGCCTACGTTGTAGCTGAAGTCAGACGCCTTCCCTCTCCGTTCAGTCCCAATTTGCCCTGGCTCCTTGACACTGGGGGGAAGGTGATACCTATCAACTGGCCTTCCTCCTAGCAGGTGGCTTGGAGGCTGGGTCTGCATATGAGCCTGCTGGTGGCTGAGACCTTCTCCAGGCCAGGAGACCCATTGACTGCCCTCTCGTTCCCAGCACATGAGAGCTCTGGGTCACAACAAGAAGACAGAGCCTGGTTTGTGCTGTTTCTTTTTAAAACGCAATAAATCCTGAAGTTCGTTTATCTGCAGTGTGCAGGGGAAAGGGGCAGCAAAGGAACGTGTGAGTGCGTCACCGTCCAGCGCCTTGCTGACCTCACACTCCCGCTGCGCTGGCCGCGGTGCCGGCCCCGGTCGGGTTTCCGGCCGACTGCACCGTGCAGGTAAAATCCAGTTCTCGGCCCAGGACTCCCTGTACCTGGGAGAGCTGTGGAGTTCTTGGCCGCCGACCAGCGTGACATTTGTCCAGCTAGCGCGTGGTGTTGTGTTGGTCATGCTGCCGCTGTTGTCAAGGTTCCTGCATTTGCCACGCTGAGGACTTTATTGATGTGTGTGTCTAAGGCTCCCAGTTGGGGAGGCGGGTCCGCGTGTACCAAGGGCTCACAGCAGCCGAACAATGGAGAAGGAAGGCAGGTGACTGCCCGTGGGAGTGGACATGGGGTCCCTCTTTCTTCCCTTTACTCCGCTCCTTTCTCTCTCATTCCTCCTCCCTGACGTCCTTCTCCTTCTCTCTCCCTAGTCCTCCTCTTCAAACCTGTTCCCCCAACTCAGGCCCACTCCTTGCCTTGAAGTGTCAGGGTTCCGAGTGCTCGGTTGCTCACGGGTGCGTATGAGCATAAGGCGTCCGCATCCCCCTGATTGTTCACTGCCTTCGTTATATCGGAAGGGACAGAGGCATCTCTGGCTCCCGGCCTTGGGGGCCCAGCTGTCCTCAGACTAAAATGAACCTGGAACTCTCCTCAGGATCACACACGGGCTCCAGAGGCCAGGCGCCGTGCGAGGCACCAGCCCAGCACGTCCTCAGTGGGGACACAGACCAGTTCACAGTCGCCTGGCTCCCAGCTCTGCTCTCAGTGAAGGGGGAGGATTGCAGTTTGGAGAGCTGACAGCGGCTGCCACATGGTCCATATGTGGCTTTTGTTTCCCTGATACACGCTAATTGGAGGAGGAAGAGCTGCTCCTTCCCAGCTTGCCGTTCTTCGTTGTGCAGAGCTCTTTGTCACTGGGTCGGGATCCCCTTCCTCATTCTTGGGAAGAAGGATCTTGGCTGGAAGATCCTTCATAAGGTCATTCTGAGGCCCAAGACATGGCTGGAAGGACCTCTTCCCAAAATCTGCTGCTGGAGCACTCTGCAGGCCTCCCTGACTAACCCCCGAAGAGTCCTTTCCTGTTTCTGGGCCTCAATTTTCTTACATGGCAGGGGAGGGATTCTTGGTTCCTGCTGTGGTCAGTGAGGACTGAGTGGGCGCGTAGCCTCACCTTGAGGTGAGGACGGCCACCTTTATCCAGATGACATGAAACGCAGCTAAGAATGCACATGCCAGCTGGTGGGAAGCCCAGTGTCACCATCAGGGATTGGGTTCTTTTGCCTTGTTTAGGAGCCCTGGGAGGGGGAGGGGTGCGTTCCTGGGTCCACCGCCCACCTCCCAGCTTCCTCCTCCTCTCCTGCCTCTGTTGCTTGCTTTTCCATTCTTCCTTCTCTCCCCACCAGGCAGGAGGAGCTTCTGTCCCGTTCTCCAGCGAGCTGAAGGCTGACCACTGCCATCCTCCCCTTTCCGCGTCCAGTGGGGTTGGATGGCCTTCCGTGGGATCCTGGCCATTAAGACCCGAGAGGCTTCTCCCTGTGCGGAATCTCGTATAGGTTTGCAGGGGATTCACTCTTCCTCAGAGACCAGCGACGCTCACTGGGGTCCCTCCTAAAGCAGGCAGCCAGCAGCACCTGCTGCTTCTCCAGGAGGGCCCGTTCCTGCGATGGAATCTATGTGGCAGGTGGTTCCGACTGGGAGGGTCTAATCACCTTCGAGGGAAGGAGGACTTCACCAGGAGAGCAGAAGAGAGGGCACTGGATGCTTGGCAGCAGAGGTCAGGAAGTTAGAATAGAGTGGATTCTGTTGCCGTAATGAACTTGGTGAGGCACTTTGTGAGTGTCTCAGTCAGTTCAGACTCTTCTACCACAGACTGGGCGGCTCATAAATAACCGGAATTTATTTCTCGTGGTTATGGAGGCCTGGAAGTCCAGGATCAGGCTGCCAACGTGGTTGGGTTCTCATAAGGACCGCTGATGTCTCACTGTGTCCTTCCATGGTGGAAGGGACAAGAGAGATTCTCTGGGTTTCCTTTCATAAGGGCCTTACTACCATTTGTGAAGGCTCCATCCTTATGATGTAATCCCCTCCCGAAGACCCCGCCTCATAATACCATCCCACTGGGGATTAGGATTTCCACACCTGGATTGGTGGGGGTGGAGGGGTGGCGGGAGGATATACTCAGTCTACGCCTGTGATTCATTGTAGATCCATTGCTAGACACCCCATTCGGGGCTGGATGTCGCAGTGTGTGCTGGGTCGTAAGAGAAGATAGAAATAATTTAGCCTCAAGTTCCCTGCCACCTGCCTCTGACAAAACCCAAAACACCAAGACTTAAAACACATGTGCAGTAGCTGGTGGGCCAGTGTCTCTCCCCACGTTGAGGCCTCTCCCTCTTGGAAGAACATGAAGGGACAAGCCTGAGGAATGAGAAGGGGTCACATCTCAAACCCCCTAGAACCCAGCTAGTGTTCCTGCAGAAGTTAGGAAGTTATGACTTCCCTCCAGTATACGGTTTCTACGTTTGAAAGTGTGTTTGGCTCACTGGCCTCTGTTTGTCCTTATCCCCCTGAGGAAGTGGGGCAGTGAGGTTGTTCTCGCTTCACAGACTTGACACTCCTCCTGGATTGCTCACAGGCAGCCTCAGGACTCGAACTCGGGTCCCGTGACTTTTTTTTTTTTTCAAAGATTTTATTTATGTATTTGACAGACAGAGATCACAAGTAGGCAGAGAGGCAGGCAGAGAGAGGGGGGGAAGCAGGCTCCCGGATGAGCAGAGAGCCCCATGCGGGACTCGATCCCAGGACCCCGAGACCATGACCTGAGCCGAAGGCAGCAGCTTAACCCACTGAGCCACCCAGGCGCCCCCGGTGACTTTTCTCATTGGCTGTGACAGCCCCGTGTGGTCCGGGGATTGTGGTGGTCTCCTGAGCCGTCAAAATACGTCTTCTACCGCTTGTGAACAGGGAGATGCAGTCCCCAGGAGAGGGAACTTTTTTTCTGCTCTACGAATGATTTCTCTGTCCCCGTGAGCACAAGCCCTGGAAATGATTAGCCTCCATGGGACTAGTAGGAGGTAGCGTGTGCGCACATTTGCTGGGTAGCGGGCCAGGGGACTGGGTGAGAAGTTAAGAACTCTGTCAGATTTAAAGGGACTGAATGCAGGCTTCGAATCGGACAAGACGTGAAATCCTCCCGTCTGGTTGGCATCTCTCAGGGGGAGGGAGGCGTGAGTATTACAAATCTGCATTTATAGATGATGTGGAGCAAAGGAGGTCCCGGGGTGCCTTTGTGCTGCCCGAATGTTATGATTTGTCACCGAGCCGGTTAGGAATGGGGCACTGGGGCTGTGGCACATGTGGAGGATGGAGCCCCTGCCCTCACCGAGCTTCCGGGCAGACACAGAAGACAAGCAATTAAAGCAGAAACAGAACGGGAGAAGAGTGACGTGAGGACAGAACCAGGGGACGCAGCCTGACAGGCTGGTGTGGGGAGGGGAAAGAGCATCATCAGGGAAGGCTTTCTGGATGAAGGGACATTTTAGACTTAGACTTACAGGATGAGTCAGAATTAGCCAGGGGAAGAGAGGGACGGAAGCCGGGAATTAGCGGTGTGAGGCCAGAGAGAGCCGCATGGGATGTGGATGCCTCCAGGCTCTGCTCTGACAGCCAGCTCAAGGTGGTTGGCAGAGGCTCTCAGGGGTGCTGGGTTCGCTGGCTCATCAGGAAAGAGAAGGTGATCACCGATTGCCAACAGCTGCCATAGGCGCAAGATGGGTTGATAGTAATACGTCTGATACCTGTTTGCCATTTCTGGGCTAAAAGCAACACACCTTAATGCTGAATCCCATAACTACAAATCAGGGGTCTTCCCCACACTGCCATGGGCGCCCCCTGCGGGCAGGGAGTAAGTAGTCCCACATATGGGTCCAGAAGTTTGGTAGGAAAAGTGAGGTCTGAACAAGGAGTTCCTCCGGGACCAGCAGCTTTGTGCTTTCCCACGATGGCTTATTAAATCTTGCCTCACAGAGAGTAATCTCCAAAGTCAGGGAAGACACAGTTCATCTATGGACTCCGTGCAGCAGGTGCTGAAGCAAATGCGGCAGAAATTAAAGATTTCTGCTTTAATTCCGCTTTTGAGACGCTTACCCCCTGCTGGGATGTCTGCCCTTTAGAACAGAGCAGGCCCCAAATCCAAATGGGGGCCTCACCTTATTTAGCCACTGAAATCATAACTGCCCTGATTTAGATTTTGAAAGAAGTCTTTGGCTATCCCAGATTTCTTTTCTTAAAAAAAAAAAAAAAAAAAGAACAACTAAGAAGTTTCTCCTTGCATCGACAAAGGTCAAGTGAAGGAGTTGTCTAAACCCAGAAGGATTCATTGGGTGACACAGACACGTGTGATCCATCCTGAAGTCAGACTCCCAGCCTCCGCAGCCGGGGCCGCCCCCCTGGGGACCAGCACCCACACTTCACATGTGGGGACTCCCCCTGTCCCCCTCCCCAGCTTTGCACTGATGTGGGCGTGGCGCTCCAGGGCGCCTGCGCCTGCGGGGATTCTCTCCGTGGTGCTGCTGGGAGGCCTGCGAAGTCTTTGTTCTCCCTGGCTAGTTATGTAATTTTCTTTTCTTTTTTTGTTTTAAAGATTTTATTTATTTATTTGACAGACAGAGAGGTCACAAGTAGACAGAGAGACAGGCGGGGTCGGGGGGGGGGGGGGGAGCAGGCTCCCTGCTGAGCAGAGAGCCCAACGAGAGACTCTGTCCCAGGACCCTGAGATCATGACCTGAGCTGAAGGCAGAGGCTTTAACCCACTGAGCCACCCAGGCAGCCTTGGTTATGTAATTTTCAAGAGAAAAGACAGAGCAAAGACCAAACTGCACGCTCCTGCACGTTGCACTTGGGGGAGGAGGTGACAACCCCAAGGTCTGACACTCCCTCTGCTAACTTTTCTCTTCCTGCCCCCAGTAGCTCTCCTCTTGCTCCTCTCAGAGAGAGGAAGACAAAACCGGTTCTCCTCCTGTTTCTTACTCCACATCCCCCCCGCCCCCGCCCCGTGTGTTCTCGAAGAAACCTTATAAGGGAAGCAAGCCAGGGTGGGTGGCATCACCGCCTCCAGGAACATTCAGACCTTTGCACACCCCAGGGGAGGATGCTCACCGGGACCTGCTCCCCTGCCTGAGATGTATTTATAGGGATGTGCTTGGCTTGGCTGGTGGCTGTCCTGGCGTCCCTGTGCAGAGGGACGTCCCAGGCAGGCCCTCGGTCGGCAGTGGTGCTGGTCATGGGAGAGGCACAGGACAGGAAATGTGGCCTGAGTTGGCATCGCCGGCCAACACTTGCGGCAGCTGTCTGCCCGTGCACCTGGGCTTCCACAGCGAGGAGAGGCCTCCTGTCCTCCCAGCAGGGCGGCTCACTTCGCCTAAACTCCCCCAGCTGCCTCACCTCCCAGCCGGAGGGCGTTTGGAGGGCTGGGACTTCATTTCGAAGCCTGGAAGGCCAGGAAGAGCTGTTTCTCCCAAGTCCTGGAGTATCGCTGCTGTTGCTGCCAGGGTAAGACCCATCTGAACTCAGAGTCAGAGATAACACAGTGCTAACTGCCTCAGGACCCGCCCTTCCTTCCTTGGTGAGGAAGTGCCTTCCAGTCACTATGCTCTTTTGGGGTCCCTGTGGCATCCTGCTTCAACCCCCACCTTTACCTCCTGCTCCCATTGGAGGGATTCCAAAAGCTTTCTGATCTGGGCTTCAGGGACCCATTTTCGATTTCTCTTCCCATTCAGGTTATATTCGGTCATAACCGAACTCTTCCTGCAAGCATGTAGGCTTTCCTGTGTCATTGGGTATCAATTTCTTAAGTCCCTACTGTATGTGGGACCCAGGACGAGACACTAGGGCTCTATCATTGAAACAAGAGAGGTGACATGTTCCCCCCCCGCCCAACCCCAGACTCTGTCGGGCTCTGGAATATGATGAAATCCAAGCCAGGTAAGACCCAGGACCCCTGGCCCAAGAATTCTCAAAGTCAGAGGCCAGCGTTGCATCCTTTCTGTCTTGGAAATGTCAAGAGCTGCAGATCTCCAAGTCCCTTCTGAGGCATTGGTGGTTTGTCGCTGTAGAACAACATCTGAAAATTCAGGCACTTGAGCAGCATTTATTGTCACATGGTTTCTGTGGTCAGGACACTGGGCACAGCTTAGTGGGTGCCTGTGACATAAAATCTCTTGTGAGAATTCATGCTTTTTTTTTTCTCACGGCTCACCTCAGGGAAGGTCTGCTTCTAAGATTGCCCCTGTGGTGGCCAGGGGGCATCAGAAGGCCTCCTTGCAAGAACTCCTGCCGAGGGGCCCTGGGTGGCTCAGTCGGTTAAGCGTCTGCCTTTGGCTCAGGTCACGATCCCAGGGTCCTGGGATCGAGTCCCACTTCGGGCTCCCTGCTCTGTAGGGAGTCTGCTTCTCCCTCTGCCCCTCCTTCTACTCATTCTCTTAATCTCTCTCACATAAGTAAATAAAATCTTAAAGAAAAGGAAAAAGAACTCACGTGGATGACCCCCTAGGGCTGCCTCCCCTGGCTTCCCTGAGAGTGATCACCCACGAGGAAAGCCATGGCCTCTTTATAACCTCATCGGAGAGCGGACATCTCATTACTTCTGCCTCGCTGTTCCTTAGAAGACGGTCAGGAAGTCCAGCACGCTCTTATGAGGAGGGGATTACGCAGGGCCTGAAGCCAAAAGGCGGGGGTCGTTGGGGGCCGTCTCAGAACTTGCCTTCCGCAGCCTCTGCACCCCGCTCGGACTGGTCCGTCCTCCGTCTGCCGCGTCCTAACTCCCACATGAGCTGAGGGCTCTCGATTGTTTTTGTAACTGTTATTGCTCTGGTTCCTCTTTCTCAGTCGGACCACAAGCTCCTGGAAGTCCGGAGCCCTGCGCTCTGCACTTCTTCCTCTTCCGCTCCCATCAACCATGTCCCTGGCAAGTTACTGTCACATCATGTCCCCTTCAAATAAAAGGGGGAAAAGGCGGTGAAAATGTCTTAGACAGAAATAGAGCTTAGCAGCCTCACGGGGCAAGAAAGCTGGAGGTGGGCATTTCCAGGTTTGGCTTGGCCACTCAGCAATGTCAGCACTCCCTCCCCCCCATCTGCCAGCTCTCCTGTGCTGGCCTTTGTCCCCAGGCTTGTCCCTGTGTGGTTTCAAAGTGATTGCAGTAGCACCAACAGCACTTTCTCTCCCACAGACATCCAGGGACAGAGTGGTTTCTTCTTGGGAAGGAGGCCTTTTCCTGAGCACCATCCCCCGAAGCGGGATTTCCTTTAAGACTTAACCATCCTAAACAGGATCATATAACCAACCCCTAAGCCAATGGCTGCCAAGGAGGGACTGGGTTACCACGCCTTTGACTCAAGGCCCTCAACAGCGCTGGTGTGGGATATCCCCTTGCCTTACGGGGTTTTGGAAATGTGTGAGGTTGTCACAGGAACCAGAAATGCTATTGACATTTAGTAAGTAGAGACCAGGGTTCCTGAACTGTTGACAACAGCGCGCCATACAGCTGCATAAAACAAGTAACTCTTCTCCAGTTCTAGAAACGGCTGCTTTAGACCAGTGGTTCTCCGCTGGGAGCGATGGGGTGCCTCCTCCACCAGCGATCAGTCTCAGTGTTTAAAGACCTTTTGGTTGTCACAACTCAGGGGTGCTCTGGCATGTAGAGGTGCTGCCAAAATCCTAGAGTGCATAGGTCAGCCCCGCAGCTGAGAATGACCAGGCTCACGGTGTCAGTCACGTCGAGGCTGAGAAACCCTGGGTCGGAACCATGGTGGGTCATCCCTGGTCGGGCTCAGCTGCTTGCTGGTTCACGCAGACCTGTTTTTGTTCACCCAGAGGAAGTGGGAATGGTTCCTGGTTGGTGGCCCATGTCAGCACCAGGACCTTGTGAGGTCAGGGAGCTGGGAGAACACTCAGCTCCGTTCACGCCTGGGATGGCCGGTCTCTGCAGCCCGGGCTCTGGTGTACCCGAGGCTTAGGTGAGAGAAGAGTCCAAGAACTGGTTGGAAGGGAGTGGGATGGTTGTTTAAGCTTGCAGTTTTTTGTTTTGGTTTTGGTTTTTTTCTTAACTCTTAATCTCATTTTAATGTTCTGTTTCTCAGTTTCTGTTTCCATAAAGTGGGCAGGGAATCATGGTCTCCACACTGGGGCTGCTTTCCTTTGGGAAGTACCACAGGTGCGCCTGTCCCCCAATTTTCCCTTCCTTGGGCCTCGGAAGTCACATGGGCCCTAGGTGCTTCGTGGTGAGGGTCACTCACTTGGGCTCAGATCACATGTTAACAGTGCTGAGAGGTCATTTCTAGAGATGTCAACTGCTAGTGGGTGACTTTGGGCAAGTCACTTCCCTCTGGGGTCTTCATGGGAGCAGGACACAAACCGAAATCCTCGGGCGCAGCTCCTGGCCCATGGTGACCTCTCAGTCTGGGCGGCTACCCTGTCTTCATCACCTCACCTTCTCTGCCTCTCCAGATAGCCTCTGGTAAAGGCCAGCTGAGTAGGAGTAAGGCAGTCAGCAATACCTGAGAATCACAGAGACAGAGGGTAGCCTGTGGGCCCTGAGGCCAGGAAACCTGCAGATGAGCTCAACTTGGCCCAGGGTAGCTCCCTGGGAGGGCAGGCAGGCCTGGGGTTGGGCCACTGTGAGAGGCAGCTGGAGGTCTGAGGCCAGAAGGGAGGAGACCATGCACGGGGAGCAGGAAAGGTCTGAGTCATAGCACACTTCAGTGCCACCTCGGGAACAAGCTAGAGAATGTTCCTACACCATCTAGAACAGAGGCGACAAACTGCAGCCTCCTCACCAAATTCAGTCTCCCACCTCTTCTTTGTAAATAAACATTTTTTAAATGCGGCCATGCACTTCTTTTGGGTATTATCTGTGTCTGCTTTTGTGCTGGAAAGCAAGGCTGGAGTAGCTGCAACATGGAAGGTCTGTCCTGCAAAGCCTTAGGTGTTTATCCTCTTGCCCTTTACAGAAAAAATTTGCTGATCTCTGGTCTAGAGTACTTCGTTCACATGGGCTATGGTGATTAGGGTCACGAACCTTAGAGTCAGACAGACTGGACTCTAACGTAAATGATGCCACCTAGAATTTTTGCAGTGCGCAGCCTGTTCAACTGTAAACATTAGCCTTGCCTGAAAAGGATTTCCTGCAAGTTTTTGGGTGCTCAGGAGAGAAAAGAAAGCTCTGTCTGTGAAATATCAGCCCCTCATCGGGGGCCATCCATCGTTCCTGCTGAAAGTTGATGGCAGCATGAGGCTTGAGAGGATCTGAACAGGCAGAATGGAGTCTAAATTTAGACTTTCCAAAGCCGCTTTGTAAACCAGATCCCCAGGAAACCCAGCAAGGGACAGTTGGCACACACCATCTCGTCTCTGGTTTGCCTCTACATGTTAGAAGGCTGGATGTGTAAGAGGATAATTAATTGGCCTCAGATAAGGTATTGCAGGAGAGTCCAGGAGAAATCAGTGGAGAGATGAAGCTCCGTTGCTAGCTCCATCCAGTCCTGGGGATAGATATTTCTACTCCTGAATTTTATGACGACATTCACCATGAATTACCGGAGCCCGGGCTGTCCTTGCAGGAGTTACACGTGTTCTTGCTCATTGTCATTCGAGCACAGCTGAACCCATGACCTTTCCTTCCTTCAAGGTGAATGCCAACTCCCTGGTTGGAAGTCACACCTGATTCAGATCAGCTCTGAGCCACCAAATTCAAACGGAGCATGGCTGTGCTTTGCCCTAAGAAGTTGCCAGAATCACTCTTCTGCCCAGGTGGGCACATCTCCAGATGCTGGGCCTGCCTCTCTCCAGGACCCGTGGGCCCACACCCCCTGGTGTGTCACACAAACAATGAACCACTAATCCAAGACGTCTTAGGGACTCGGTGTTTTGTAATCAGCCCACCTGTGGAGAAAGGCAGAGGTTTACCCAGGAAATTATAGAGGAATTCTAGAAACTGAGAAAGTAAAGAGGACTGAGAAGGGATGAGGAACACCAAACTCACACGGGAACAGAGAAACGGCCGGTCAGGGGCTGCCTGCTTAGTGCTGGAATTCTGGAGCAGAAGGTGCTCCCAAGGGGGTGGCGGTGTGTCTGGGTGGTTGGGGCTTGTCGTGAGAAGAACCTTCTGGAGCAAGTTGTATTGAGGCAGCAGACACAGGGAGGGGACGCTGACCTTGCAGGACATGTGGGCATGACCACTTTGTAGACTTAACGGACAAGTGTTCTCAGACACTCCCAAGCCACAGTCATTGTCCAAGGGCAGCTTTGTGCTGGAGCCTGAGGAGCTTGAAGTCTAGCTGGGAGATGGTCATGGATAAAAAGCTACCTAGCAGCCCAGATTCAGATATGGTAAATGTCACACAGCAGACGCACCAACACTGCAGGAGCGGAGAGCAGGGAGAATGTCACCGGGGACACTCCAGGAATGGGAACTCTGGAGTGGAAGTGAGATGCCATCTGGATTCTGAGTGATGGGTAGGATTTCAGCAAGTGGGGAGGAAGCAGGAGGACATTTCGGGAACCGGGAAGGTGCAGGCAAAGAAGGAAGGCAGGAATTGAAAAAGTGTACTTAGAGGCCCATGAGAAAGGCCGAGTGGCTGGACCAACTCTTCCCAAGGGGACATGGCCCTTGCCCGCTGGAGCTGATAGCTCATCAGGGAGACCACTGGCACACACGTGTGCATGCATGTGTGCCCATGTGCACCCAGGGGAGGTGGTCCCTGCCCCCATGTGAGAGGAAGAGGAAAGAGTTTTAAAAATAAGTAAAGCACCTCTTAATTATTCACAGATTATCTGCAATGCAGCTGATCTGGAACAAATCCTGCTCTCATTTGCTGGTGATGTCATTCCCTCCCTGCTTAGGTGCTCAGTCCTGTCTGTTTACACCCCAGTGGGAGCTGGCAAGGGAAGAAGGCTTAAGCATCTCTTCTCATAAAGCAAAATATATAATTGCCCGTTTGCTGTGCCCTTGGGAACTGGACCAGACATATGGATAGAGAGTGAAAGCAGCTCCAGTTTGGTTTATGTTACCAAATGCACAGGGAGAGAGGAGAACAGAATGCGGGACCGGGGTGATTCTTTGGTTCCCTTGAATTAGGTATCCAGGTGGACATCACTGCATGGGCCGCAGAATATGGCACAGAGGGTGGTTCCAGCACTGTCCCTAACTGGCAAGGAATCCTCAGAGTGAATGGTAGTCATTTCTCGATTCATCAAATGTTTATTGACCCTGTTTATGCTAGAGCACTGAGCTAGCCTCCTCTGAACCTCCGTGCTTTCAAATTCCCAAAGTGAGGACTTGGACCAGAATCATGGTCTCACAGTGAATGTGCTGGCATTCGTGGGCTCGTGTCAGTTACTCACTGACAGAACTGCTTGGCAGGATGGTTAGCCAAT
Source organism: Mustela putorius furo (assembly GCF_011764305.1). Lineage (NCBI taxonomy): Eukaryota > Metazoa > Chordata > Mammalia > Carnivora > Mustelidae > Mustela > Mustela putorius. The sequence continues at coordinate 43,252,224 of NW_025422010.1, forward strand.
CTGGCCCTGCCTCTTCAAGGCCAGTAGTGACTCCTAGTTGAATTAACCAGACAGGGCAGCACCATCCCCAGTTAAGGACCACTAGACTTGTCTGCTGTGATTGCTTCCCAGTCTGAAATTTCTCTAAGACTAAGGTTATTTTGCTGCTGGGACCAGTAAAAACATGCAGAGTAGAATCACTGAAGATCTTGACAAAACATTAGAATAGTAGGTCCATCTTACTTAAATGCAAGGGAATTTTTAACAAAGTTGTCAATAGCTAACATCTGCTGAGCATTTACTATGTTCCAGACCCTTGGCAAATTTGTCATAAGTCTTCAGAGGGGATCTGATTATTTACTATTTCAGATCATCTGTGTCTCCTGATTTGCCCCCTTAATTTCAGACATTGAGCTAACTGTTGTTTTGCCTCACTTACCATTTGCAGAGTTGTGCAAAATTCAGATACGAAGGCATCCCAATAGAGGACCCAACGGGGTGATGAGTACTAAGAAATAGCTCTGCCAGATTCACTCCTTTGTGCAGCATACAGTATTTGTTCTCTGAATGTCTATGGACTTAATAAACTTGTAAAACCTACCACTCCCTTAAAAGCTATGACATTGCCTTTACTCCAGAGGTCTGATTTTACATGGTTTGTTTTGCAGTTTTTTCCCTCCCCCTTAGGTCCTGTGCCTGTAATTTGAGTCAGCAGCCACAAGGGGGCAGTCAGGATAGGATTTGAACCATTGCTTTGCAGAGCTACATCCTCATCATCAAAGAGAACACAGTTCACCATGCTGGTCCTGGTGTCTTGCTAAGTCTGTGCCCTTCTTTGCTGGGCAGAGAGTCTCTTTTATAGGGTGGTAGTAAAGTTCTCTTATTTGATGTGTGTGCTTAAGCTGCCTCTTTGGAAAGCAAGAGATACACATGTAATTAAACATCAGCACCTGGCAAATTCTCTCAAAATACCCAGAGACATTTGCAAAAGGGAGAAGCAAAGGGGTCCAAGCAGAAGCACAAAGTTATCGCTCCTTTATTTTCTGTCTGCAGCACGTTACTTTTTACTCTCAACCTTCCCAGCTAGTACTGAGGTATGTGTTTAGAGAGCATCACAAGTGAATTTCTCAAAAGTCAGAGCAGATCATTCCCACCCACAGTTTGGGTGTGTGAACCTCTGGGGAGCAGGCATTTACATCAAAGGCACACCATTTGACGATCTTATCAAATCAATCCATCTTCTCTCCCTTCCAGGGGAGCGCTGTGCACAGCAGGAGGGGCGGCTGGGCAGCGCAGAGCCTGGAATCCCCTGAGCAAGCAGCGTTTCAGCTGGCTGGACAGATCAAATAACACTTGGGCTGGTTAACAAAGGACACGCAAGTGGGAAGGTGTTGGAGGCTGGAGTGTGGAAATTTACCCAACGTTATTTCTTTGACAGGAAAGGAGACATGGTCTGAAAGATGCCACGTTCCTGCAGCCTGTCCGAGTCCAGCAGCACAGTCTTGTGCAAGGTGGCGTGGAGGAAGGGGTGACCAAGGACGCAGCCCTGTCGGAGGCCTCTGGAGGATCCTGACGTGGCAGTTGAGTGCCCCTCGGCTTTGGGACTTCCTGGGTAACTTGGTGTAGAGCTCAAGAAAGGTGGTTGGGTTTCTCCGGCTTTCTTCACCAGTGCCCACCAGCCTGGTTTGGGTCGCAGCATCTAAGGGGAGCTGCTAGAAAGGGGAGCCGGCAGAAGTAGAAAGCAGCCCCTGGAGGCCTCCAGAATCCATTGCTGGGATCCCTTCATCCTGCTTGGGACGCAGAGAAGAGCTACCAGGCTGCTGGACGCTGTGATAAAACTGAGCTTTGGGCCATCAGAAGTCCAGGAGCTCAGCCCAGCCACAGCTCTGCATTTCAGCCGGAAGGAACGTCTTTTAACACAAGATTCAAAGAGGAGAGTTTCTGGATCTTTTACCTTGAGGCTCATTATGGTAGGAAACATCACATTCACATAGATCATGAGACTGGTTTTTCTCTCCAAGATGCTACATTTGAAGAAAGCATGAGCCATTCTAAATTTCAGGGAGAGTTCAGAGTACCGAGGAGTTGGTGGACAGCCCTCCTGAGACGGGTCAAGAAAACAGTCTGAGCCTTCACCTTCCGCAGCTCAGCAAGCATGGACAGATGCCACTCCTATCTCCAGAGGGCTGGTGGCAGTGACCTCACCACGAGAAAAAGCAACCCTCAGCTCTGGGACTCGACAGAATGAGGTGTGCTGGGAAAGCTGCTCCCCGGGGCTTGGCCAACGTTGACCGCCCCTCCATCGCCCAGGCGGACCCTTACCACTGAGCCGACGATGGCTGAGAAGGGGGACTGCATTGCCAGTGTCTATGGGTATGACCTTGGTGGACGCTTTGTTGACTTCCAGCCCCTGGGCTTTGGCGTCAACGGGCTGGTGCTGTCGGCCGTGGACAGCAGGGCCTGCCGGAAGGTGGCCGTCAAGAAGATTGTCCTGAGTGACGCCCGAAGCATGAAGCATGCCCTCCGGGAGATCAAGATCATCCGCCGCCTGGACCACGACAACATCGTGAAGGTGTACGAGGTGCTGGGGCCCAAGGGCACTGACCTGCAGGGCGAGCTGTTCAAGTTCAGCGTGGCCTACATCGTCCAGGAGCACATGGAGACGGACCTGGCGCGCCTGCTGGAGCAGGGCACGCTGACGGAGGAGCACGCGAAGCTGTTCATGTACCAGCTGCTCCGAGGGCTCAAGTACATCCACTCGGCCAACGTGCTGCACAGGGACCTGAAGCCTGCCAACATCTTCATCAGCACGGAGGACCTCGTGCTCAAGATCGGGGACTTCGGGTTGGCGAGGATCGTTGACCAGCATTATTCACACAAGGTATGGCTGGTTGGAATGGCCGGTGGGGTGGTTCCCGGAACCCTCCAGGATGCTCACGGTCACTCAGGAGGGCGTTCCTAGCTTCGCTGAAGCGGGGGGGCTGGGGTTCATACCTGGGGGAGGCTGGAGGGTGCCAGAAAGACCACTGGCCTCACAAGCAGTGGTTGGCTGGGCAGGGGGTGCGATCAGTGACCTGGCTCTTAGGCTTGGCTCCACACCGTGGCCACGACCCAGAATTCCTAGCTGCGCAAGAGGGGGTTGGAGAAGTGATCTCCAAGATGCCTTCCAGCTCTAAACTCTATGACTTTAAGACTGTGGTTGGTGAATTTGCCTCTAGCATTCTCTTATCTCTGCCATCTGCCTAATACCCTGCTGTCTGCTCAGGGCTCCTCGTGAGGCTCCCCAGCACACCAGCCTTATGCTCTGGTTCAGCTTGTCTCCTCCCCTACTCTGTGTCCCGTTCTCTCTGTCCACGGACAGGGGGCATGAACAGTGAATTTGGTAAACTCATCCTCAGCGTATGCTGTCTAGCTAATGGCTCAGCTCTCCCAGGTCCCGCAGTGCTCTGGCCTCTCCCTGTCATACTAACACCAGAGGTGTCTGGACAGGCCTGAGACCCCCTGGTCAGAGCTAAATGCTCTTCCAGCTGCAGAGATCAGAGCTGACCCAACCACACTGATGGACATGTGGACACTTGTTGTTAAGGCCCCCAACCTCTTCTTAACTAATCCACTGCTCCCTTCAGGAACTGGGAATCCTTGGAAGTTCTATTCCCCCACCCCTGGTTCCTGCCAATTTAGGGGAGCCTCTGAGCCCCTCAGCCCGAGCACACATCACCAGGCATCCCTCAACAGAGCTGTGGAGTGGGTGTGATTTCCAGCCTTCTGCCAAAACCTTTGAACCATGAATTTTTATTAGAATGAAAACATTCCCTAGGAAGTAGGTCAGCCAAAGTGGCCAAGGTAGATCATGAAAGGGGAGGGTAGCTCTGACCTTGAACATGCTTCAGCTTTCTCTCTGAGGTCCCATTCCTCTGCTCTCCCTTGCTACCTTATTTGCCGCAGCCAGAAGGTCACAGACTCGTAGAAAGGCACTGACCTGCATGGGGTAGCTACAGTGAGAGGGTATCTGGGGGAGGGGGAGGCAGGGCTCCCCGTCCCACCCTCACTGGCTAGAACTTGGGCTCCAGCCCAGATTTCAGACCCCAGATCAGCCCAGCTGGTTCGAGCCCCTTAGTGCCACCTTAACCAAGAGCTTGCCCCCTATCCCCCCTTCCTGCGGCTTGGCCATCTGTCAACACTGACAGTTGACTTTGTAGGCAGAGTATCCATGGTAAAAACAACAACCACCATAATAATAATAATGCCCTTTTGTCTTCCTAATACCCTTCCCTTTCTTCTAAGAAGCAATGACTGGTAACAATCAAACTGAAGGTTTTAACCCAAATCAATTCTTATTTGGTGAAAGGACCAGCGCATCCATGACACTCATTTCTGGGATGCACAAAACCACTTTCTGAATTGCAATAAACCAGTACTCTTGGGAGTAAGAACAGGACCGCCTTTGATGAAAGGATCTGATACAGCGACGTGTTCTGGGGAGAGTGCTCCGAACAGCACGCGGGAGACTGTCTCTAAAGTCAGGAAAGGTGTTGGGGTGACGATCGGCTGCCATAACAATTCTTAGAAAGTGTGTAGTGTGAGGAGGTGTGGAGGCAGGGGTCCAGGCTCCCTTCTGGCAGTGCTAGCCGGGATGTGGACAGTCACGTGCCCTCCGGGAGCCCTGCTTTCCCCATCTTTGACAGGGACGAGGGTAGATGCCATCTGCCCCGCTGGCTTGTGGTTACAAGTCAACATGGAGCGTGAATGTAACGCCCCGCTGGAGGCAGTAAGGTAAGGAGCCGGTCCGTTTATGTAAGGAGTGTTTGCTGAGCACCCCGGACCCCGGCCCTGGTTCCCTGGCCGGCAACTGTTAAGTGTCTGCGTTCCTGTCCCTTGGGGCTGGGAAGACACCTCTCTGGTTGGGACTTTCATGTTCCTGATGCCGAAGAATTTCGGTGTTGTGACATATCTTCTTAGAGTCTCTTTAACAAAATTATCTGTGGGTGTTAAAAAATCACTGGGGCCCAATGTGAGCCCAGGGGGTGTTTGCGTGAGCCCTGCCTTTGGCAGGTGTCCCCCGCACCCCTTCGCACCCCTTCTCCCCCCTTCTCCCTCATGTACTTTCGGCATTCCTCATTACCTCCTCATTCTAAGCCGAGTGATGACAAAAACTTTATATTTGGTGCTTTCATTGACCCAGTGTGCATTTAAATCAGCTCTCATTTAGTTCTCATAAAGCTGTGAGGCACTTAGGGCAAATGGTCCATCTGAAATCGGAGAGAACCGGCTATCTTGAGATGATTTGGCTGACTGTGGCGGGAGCGGCTCTAGAACTGGGGCCTTCTCACATCGTAAGGCATGGTCCCTCCAGGCTCTATCTTGTTTTGGAAGGCCAACTGGCCCCCAGTTGAAATGAACTTTCCCTTCTTCTGAATTTCCCTGTTGGTTCTTCCCCCACCCATAACCTGGACCTTCTAGCATCTCCCATGCTCTCCTCTGTCCTGTGGGTATTTGCGTCTGCCTCTTCTCTGCTCCCGGAGGCTGAGAACCCCTTGGTTCTTGAGGGCATGTCGTGTCTACCTTATCTCCCCCAGGGAGTCTGATCATTGTGCCTGAGACTTGGTCCAGTGGATCTCTTGGCCATCTTGAACAGGGGGGAGAACAGTCACTTACCAGCACATTACAGGTGGGAAGCTAGTTGGGTCCATGGATGGCATGTGTGTAGAGGATTTGAGTCTCAGAAAGAGAGCAGGCCCATAATTTCTCCAGCCAGGGGATTGGCTGGGGTCAGACGTGCGCATCTGCTTTCCCCTGTGTGTGTGGAGGATGGTGTCCGCCTGGGAACTGCTCTGAACCGGAGCCTTCCTCAAGTCTTACGGCTCCTGCACTCGCCTCGAAGAAGGTGGTGCTCACCTGGGCAGGAGGCAGCACCTAGGTGTGGGTTATAAAAGGGCACTCCTTTTTTTCATGCTGATTCAGCCCAGGGCCAGGGCCAGACTTTGTGACCTGACTGGTGGCTGGACTTGGCCCGTTGGCTGAGCACCAGCCCCCCAGTTTCCCACTCCTCACTGTGACTCCCTCCTGGGTGGACAGTGAGTCTCCTTTGCTTCCACTTCTGCTCATCTAGCACGGGGCCTGCCATTCAGGGTCGTGTCCACTGAGTTCACCTGGTGAAGGAGATGCCGAAGGCAATGGCCTTCTCTTCTCCAGTGAGCAGCTGGCTTCCCTGGGACTTGAAGACACAGTCCAAGAGCATTCTGGGTCTCCCTTACCATCCCTCTCTTGGGGGCCTCGGTCTTTGCCAGGTCCAGAAGGCAACTGGAGTTCCCAGTGAGCCCACGCTGTCAGGGTGATTACAGTGGGTGGCAGTGGGAATTTCTAATGGCCTACTCAACAGCTTGGGGGGGCACTTGTCTCTCTGAGTCACTGTTACTCACCTCACTGACGTCAGGCCAGTCCTGCTCTTTGAGCAGCTCATTCCCGAGTGGGTCTGTCAGAAGGCCTCACCATCACCTTGTCCATAATTTCACAGATGACAAAACCAGGGCCTAGGAAAGGGACCCCCCACTCAGGATCTCACAATGTGTGGTCAGCACACACAGTTCGACTCCATGCCCACTGGTATTTCCGTGCCTCTCTTCTCAGTGGTCTTCTGTCCAACAGTCATTGTTCCCATTCTGGTGATTTCCCAGAATTCTTGATAGAGTCACGTGGAGGATGTCAAAGTGTTTTCAGATGTACAAAGGGCGAAATCACTAACAGAACTGTTCGCCCAGTAGACACCCTGATAATACCATGCGGACATTCAAGTCTCGGTTCCTTCTCCACTGACATACAGAACCAGCTCCGGACGGGGCCAGAGGGGAGTCATGAGGCCCCACCTGACAGGTGGCTTCCCAGCCTCTGCTCCTGTGATGAAGCCTTCCCCACCCACCCCTCAGCCAGCCCGCTAAGGAGTTCCTTGTTGTCTGTGTCAAGAGGCTGCTGAAGGGTCAGAGCATGTTTTCCTTTGAATTTATCCTGTTAGGAAGCAGAGGGTCTCCAAAGAGGCAAAAAAGAAACGTTGTTTAAGACTCGGCTGAGTCCTGTGCAAATTCTGCCTGGTGTCAGGAGCCCCCAAGAGCCCACAGCACACTGACAGCCAGATCAGCTGTGTGAACTCACTCTCCTCCTGGAGGGGCCGCCGTGGCTGAGGGAGGAGCCCCCCATCCTTGCCTGGGCTGTCGGGCCCTGCCTGCAGCCTCGCCTTTCCTCTGGGGGCCACAGGCAGAAGACCCCAGGAAAGAAAGCCAGAGTCAGAGGCCCAGCAGCGTCTGGACAGCCCACGGCACTTGTGCTTTGGTGGATCAATTGAGAAGATCTGAGTTTGTTCAGCCAGCCTGTCTTTGGGCCTTGACCCCTTTCTGTTCCAGAGCCCTCTGTCTTCATACCTCACTCCCTATCAGAGTGCGTTCACACTATAGCTACCAATCTCATGAAGATGCCTTAGAAATTAATAGGACAGTGATTGATTCTCAAAGTGGGTGCCGGACCAGAACATTAACTTTGTCCCTGGGGCTTGTTAGAGATGGTCTCCGGTTACGTCTCAGGCCACTCTTATTGGAGACTCAGGGTGGGGCCCAGCAAGCTGGGTGGTAACAAGCCTCCCGGTGAGTCTGATGCTGGTTCACTTTCAAGAACCACTGATCTGGGGCACCTGGGTGGTTAAAGCCTCTGCCTTCGGCTCAGGTCATGATCCCAGGGTGCTGGGATCGATCCCTGCATCAGGCTCTCTGCTCAGCAGGGAGCCTGCTTCCCCTCTCTTCCTCTATGCCTGCCTCTCTGCCTACTTGTGATGTCTGTCGAATAAATAAATCTTAAAAAAAAAAAAAAAAAACAACCACTTATCTGAAGACACGGAACAGCTTGTGTGTGGACAGCGTCATGAAAGAGGCTAGGAACTCCCAGATTACGGGGTTGTATTTAAAGCAGCTCCTTTAACTAACAGGGTCATTCACGGCAAGAACGTCATGACCCGGAATGGGGAGGGTTGCTTTGGGCAGGACGGCTTTTCAGGGTCTCCATCACATCACATGGGAAGCTGTCTGGCCTGTTCATCATCTCTCAGGTTTGGCAAAAAGCTACACAAACCAGGGATCTCCACTGAAAGGAGCGTTGGTTCTGTTTGGGTGTGACTTTCACGGTAGTCCGGTGATAGGAACACAATCTTAGAAAACATGGACTTTTCATTGTGGTGTAAACTCCTTGATTTCTGTAACTTGACGGGAGACACTGGCTTCACAGATCAGTGAGACCGAGTGTGGATTGAGGGCAGACGACCGTGGTTCGTTAAGGCTTGTGGTTCAAGGTCCTGGAGGAGGCAGAAAGGTTCGTGGTGGTGAACACACACAGCCAGCTTCCGATCGGCAGTGTCCACGCTGGTTTAACCGTGTTGATAACCACACCTCCTCCTCTCCAGGCCACTGCTTTCTGACAGCTTCTCATCTGTCTAGGCCAATATAAGCTCCTCCTGTCAGCCTGGGCAGACACGCAGAAAGCCTCCCTACAGCCCAGATTGCCTCGAAACGGAAACTCCGAGGAGGAGTGCGCGTTCCTGGGCCTGAAATAGGGTCTTTGCCCCTGATCAAGAGCGTGGCCTTTTGGGGTTCTGTGGGCTTGTGTTTTGAATGATCTCCGTCTTGGAGATGTGGGGAAAGAGGAGCAGCTCCCTACATGCAGGGAGGGAGGAATAGTATCTCTCCCAGGGATCCCGGAATAGGACCGGGGTCCAACAGTGCCAGCACTGGGAGAGGCCCAGCCAGACCCGGAGGCCAGCGTTTCATGAGAAAATGGGCTCGTGGAAGGACAACTTGCTGAAGGCCCAGCTAGAAGTTCTTAAGCTGCTAAGCATGTTATTCCAAATCAGTGGAGCTGAAAAGATTGATTTAAAAGGCTATGAAATATCCCTTTTTAAAAGGGAAAAACATGACCTAGGGGATTAGAACAGAGGTTGTCCTAGAGAGTCAAGTGTCCCTGAATGCTCGGGCCCACTGGAGAGCTAATTCGTTGGCTTTCAGAGCCTCCCTGCCCTTTCCCACTGCAGCCCCACCCCCAGGAGCAGGGCCTCCATGGTGTCCCTGGGCCTCCTGGGGTCCTCTCCTGCACCCTCCCTGAACATCACACCCCGGCCTCCCTCCCTGGGAAGCAACCATGGGCCATAGGGAAAATCTTTAACTAGCATGGCCGTGTACTGCCCGTGTATCAGAAAGGCAGCCAGCCAGAGACCCAAGGTAGGGTCCTGCAGGGGCCCTGCTCGCCAGGAATTGACCCTTTATTGCCAGATCCTAGAGAGATCGAGGAGCCTCTGGGAATGAGGCCAAGGTGATGAGTGACGGAATTAGGGGCTTGGAGCAATGCCTGTTGACAGCATTTCAGGATTCTACTGCTGGCTTCGCTGCCCAGGGTATCGCTGCCTTGCTTTCTGCCTTCCCCATCATCTTAGGAAACAAAGCTCACCTTTTCTCCTGTGCCTGCCGGTCTGCCTCTTGGGAGGGGGCGGTGAGCTGTTGATTAAAAGCATAAAGGGATCAGAAGCTTCCTCCTTATTTTCAACACCAGCCTCCTTACTCACCTCACCCACAGGAAGTCAGTGTCCCACCAGCCTACTGGAGAGGGGCTCGAATTTCATGTAGTAGGTTTGCTGCTGACAAGTTGGCAAAGACTTTCCCTTATCTAGAAAGTGTCTTTATTTTCCTCTCATGTTTAAAGTTTGTTTTCTCTGGATATGAACTTCTGAATCTACGATCTTTTTTGCCATTCAGTACTTAAAAATGCCATTGCCTTATTTCCTGTCCCTATTATTTCTGAAGAGAAGGTCTTCAATCACATCATTTCCCCTATATGTATGTGGGGTTTTTTTCCCCTTCTGCAACCAAGATTTTGTCTTGAGCCTTTCAGCAGCTTGACTGGGATGTGCCCAGGTGTGTGTTTCTTGGTGCTTATTTTATTTGGGATTCATTGAGCTTCTTGGTTCTGTTATTTGGGACATTTCAACAATTTTTTTTTTTTCCTGCTCTGCTTTTTCTCTTTTCTCTTTCTGGGTTCTGATTAGATGTATTACTTAGGTTGTTATTGCTCCAGAAGATTGTAGAGTCTTTCTTCTGTCTTTTTTTTTTTAAGAATGGATAAGTTCTGTGGTTCTGTCTTCAACTTCACTAATCCTTTCTTCTGCCATCTCTAATTTGTCATTAAGCTCATTTGGTGAGTTTTCCTTTTTAGATAATATGCTTTTCCATTCCAGAATTTCCATTTGGTTCCTTTTTTTATAGTTTCCCTTTATGTGCTAAAATTCCCCATCTTCATCCATTGAGATCATTTTTTTCCCTTTTAAATCCATGACATATTTAAAATAACTGCTTTAAAGTCTTTGCCAATTCCAAATCTGGGACATCTCTGGGTTGTTTTATATTGACTCCTTTTTTCTTCTGAATTGGGGTCACATTTTCTTTCTTCTCCACATTTCTCATAATTTTGTGGACATTGCAAATGATACTCTGAAAAGGAGTCTGAATTATATTGTCTTTCTTTAATGAGTTCAAAACCCAATTTTGGTTTTTGTTCTGGCAGTCCATTAATTTACTGATGATGGTTCTCCTTAATTTTGTTAAGGCTTGGCTTTAGGCTTTGAGAGGGCAGGACTAGAGTAACCCTTACTCTAGAACATGGTCCTTACCCCTAGGACCTCCCCTTTCTGTTGTCACTGGAATGCCTGGTGCTTCCCCTCTGGCTGGCTAGACTGGAACTCCCATGGATCCAGTGGTAGGTCTCTAGAACCTCTAATATTCTTGCTCTCAATTCCAAAGTAGCTGCTCTCTTCCAGCCCACACCAGATCTCACCTGCGTCTGAGCAACACAGCACTCAGCCAGAGATCTGTGTGAGCCCCACCCTTACAACAAACTTCTGGGCCCACACCTTATTGAAGAACCTTCCTCTCCAGCATCTTGTCCTGCCAGTTCTGGATGTTTCAACAGCCCCAAACTCCAGTTCCTACTTCCCCAGATCAGTAGGACAACCATGTTCTGCTTTGCTCCATCTCCCTGTGCTGTGGTTGGGAAATCTACCCAGGCGGAGTGCCAGGGCGAATATGAAATTCACCTTATGTGTTTCCTTACCTTCCCTCAACCCACTGTGCAGTGCCTGAAAACATCTGATGTGTGTGCTTGTCCAGTTTTGTCATTGCTTAAGATAGGGGGGCAAATCTAGTATAGCTACTCCGTCATGACCAGAAGCAGCCCCCCTCGCATTCAGTGATGTAATGCTCTGTGTGGCCAATGACCCTTTATGCTAGATTGTAAGCACCTTGAAGGAAGTGTTGGTGACTTATCTCTACATCCCAGTAGCGTGCTTAATGAATATTATTCGGTGGCATCAAGTGGAGAGCCTAGGGGCTAAGTGTAGAATAGCGCACTATTCCTCCTTCCCTTTGTACCTGAGTGGATGTGCAGGTAGGGGAACTCCTTTCACACAGCGCCTTCAGTCCTGGTGGGGAGGAGCCCAGCTGCTCCACGCCTTGCTCCAGTCCCTCTTCTTGGGTACTCCCAGGATATAAATATCTCAGGAACATGATACCGTCTTACTCTATAGGCAAATATCCCTGTGTTTACACTGAAGAAGAATGATTGGAAAATTGAGTCAAATCCTTTGCAATTTTCACCCGGAGTATAGTTCTTTAATATTGCCTTTCTTTAGTATAGCCTTTGCTGGGGTTGCCTGTTGAAAAGATAGTAGTAGAGAAATAGGCTGGCCAGTGGAGGTGGGGGGAGATCGTACTACTGGAATTATCCTGATTTTCTTGGCAACCTTGTACATTGGTATTCCACTTCTTTGAGCCCCATCTCTAGCTTCTGCCACCCCACCCACCTTGTGCTGTAACATCACTGACTTGTCACCATTCACTGGATAATCCCATACTTGGTGACAGCTCTGATCCCACACACTGTTCCCTCTGCTCCCACATGAACTCCTACTATCCCTGCAGACTCAGCTCAGAAGCCCCACCTCTGCAAAGCTTTGCCCAGCTCCCCCGAGGGAGACTTAATCACACCTTCCTCCAGTTGCCCAAAGCACTTACTCCCATACTATGATGATTATCTGTTCACGTGGCTGACTCTTCCCTGATAGACATTGGAGCCCTTAGGAAACAGTATGTATCTCATTTATCTCTATTCCTAGCACCTGGCACAGTATCTGACCCAAAATACATGTACATTAAATGCTAATTGAAATGAAGAGGCTAAGCCTTTACCTTTCCACTGAATTGAGTACGGTCCTCAAGAACATCTCAGAATAAAGCACAATTTCGCTCCTTCAGAGAAGCTTTCAAATATTTGAAGTCATCCATCATGCCCTTCTAGTTCTCTGCAGCCCAGAAGCCCTTTGTTTGCATATCCAGGTACTGTTCTGAGTGCTAGACAGGTGTTAACCTATTAGTCCTTATACCAGCCTAATAATGTAGTAAGAATAATAATGGTGATGATGATGATAGGTGCTGCTCTTGTCCCCATTTTAAGATGGAGACACTGAGGCACAGAGAGTAGCTTGTCCAAGGTCACCAGCTAGAAAATGGCGGTGTTGGGTGTCAACGCCTAGCAGTGGCTTCAGAGGTCACGCTGTAGCCACTGAGCTAAGCTGCCTTGTTGGCTGTTCACATGATAATGTTGCCAGAGCTCACCCTGCCCTCCCTGTCTTTTCGTTGACCTCCTCCTACTTGTCATACCCTTGCTTAAAAAGTATTTTTCAGAACAGATACTCTGAGATTTCACCAGCAGAGTCAGTGAGAGTGTGACCTCTCTGCTCCATAAATGATTTACTGTTCCTGCTGCCCGTGGTTTTTTTGGCAGCCATGTCAACTATTATCTCATACTAAGCTTGTTGCCAACCAAGTTCAGTTAAGCCCGGTATTCTCTGTTTTACATTTATATGCTTGATCTTCATCTTGTTGGCTTAAGACAAATATTCCAGCCTGATGAGACCTTTTTGGATCTTTGTTTTATCCTTTACAACATCATAATTGGTGGTTTTATCCCTTACAACGTCATAATTGATAAACCTGTCTTCTAGGACTTCTATCACTAGTTTTAAAATGTGTAAAGGGATTAGGTGAAATGCTTCGACTCATGGCGGTTAGACACTTCTCTCAGGGTGACACTGAACCTGAGCTAACAGTCTTTGGATTTAGTTGTCCAACCATTTGTGAGTTTACAAAATTATATAGTTATCTGATCTGTATTTCTTCACTGTCCACAAGGATGTTCTAAGAGATTTAGCTAAGTGCCTTGTTGGGATTCAGGGACATTTTCCTTCCACCTCAGTACAATTTAAAACTCGTCCTTAAGTTACAAAGCCAAATTCAAACTGCATGACCAGCTGTGACGCTTTAATTCCTAGATACACAGAACTCAGATGTGGCCAATACCACCTCTTTACTTAGAACCTCATACGTGAACATCTCAACTTGAAATCATATTGGAAGTTAGGGCATGGTTAAGTAAACTGGCTTACCCACAGCATGGGATACAACTATTTTCATTGGTGTTTTTGGAAGAGTTCTGAATAGCATAGACAATGATTATGTCATAATGATGAGGTTTAAAAAGCAAGATACAGAATTGTATAGATGGTGATCATAACAGCTGGAAACACAGAGAAAAGAATGACACGTTGAAATTGGCTAGAGGTTAAAAGCTCCAAACTGTTAACAAGGGTTAGACATGACAAATAAAAAGAAGGGGATTTCCCCCCTTCTGTTCATTTTTCTGTAGTTCCCAAAAATGTGCAGCAGGAACATGGGTGGTTTTATCACAGTAACCTTTTCAGGTGGGAGGTTGGGGAAGTTTTGTTAACAAGAGTCTGCTTGCCAAGAACATGTTTATTACAAGAGTGGTAAGCCCGATCACTCCCTCCATGAGAGAGAAGGGCGAAGCCCACCAGCATCTAGGCCGGGAGTGTGCACATGCTGACCATAACATGTCACATGAGTCGTACCCCCTCTCCCCAAGGGTGGTCCCGCCTCGGCTGCTGGCCCCATGCCAACCACGGGACAGGCTCTTCTGGGTGCACCACGCCCTTGGGAAGCTGGATGACCCTCCTCATTGGTACCAGGTGACCCAGGGTGAATTACCTCACCTGCTGTGGGCTGGCCCCGTCCCCTCCTCATACTAGATCCTGCTTCCCAGGGCTGTGTGTGCGGTGCATGGCACCAGGTCAGGCATTGGGAAGCACTCGGTAAATATTAGCTCTTCTCCACTGTGATTATGAATCATGATTGGAGAGGGTTTCTGTGTTCTCAGACAACTGGAAATTCTAGCACTAATGATAAATATTATTGAGGCACTTGACCATGCTTTAGTTTCTCATCTTAGATAAAAATGGAAGGAGTGAAGAGGAGTAGGGACAAGTCAGAAACCTTTATGGGAATCAGTTGTCAGAATAGATCGATGAGGAAGCACCGCGCTTGGAAGAGGGTGTTTAACCTGAAGGTAGACTAGGTTGCTAAATGTTGGCACTTCTGAAATTTAGCCAAAGACTGATTCTGGTAATGAGGCTATACACTAGTGTTGATATTCAAAATAGTTAACAATCGGTAAGCTTGGGGACCAGCCAATCAGAATAGACCTCGGTAATGGCCCCTCAGAATGGATCCCAGCAATGAGCACCTGTCGCCCCTACCCATGCACCCTCCCCATGCACAGACTGGAGAGGAAGGCCTGTCCTCCCCAGAGGTACTCACTTAGATGTCCACCTCCAGTTCCATATCCAGGCATGCAGAACAGCAACCATGAGGTCCATCCTGGCACAGCTGTTTGGGAAGAGGCAAGCCTTTATCTCACAGCTGCCCCAATGCTCATTCTTGCTTCCTTCCCCTCTCTTCCATGATGTCCTGTTTGCCTCTACTGTCCGTCACACGCCTGACAACATCCTGTTGTTGTCCAAGGCAGAGAAAACGAGGAGCCATTCCTTGTTCTGCCTGTTGCACCATACTGGCCTCTCTTGTGTCCCCAGATGACCTGGACAGCAGGTTTCCAGAGTGTGGGAGACCCTAGGGTATGGTCATGAAGGTTGTATTGCACTATCTTCTATGCAGAACGACGACCATCTGCAGAACCACGTGTCCTCCTGGCAGTGAGCTCAATTAAGCAGCTGTGAAATGTGGGACTCATCTTCTTGGGGATGAATTTTTCCCATTTCCCATTTCCCTAGTGGTCCTCTATAGGTCTTTTGTTTTAGCTCTGTTCTGTGGTTACCAGCTGCCCTCAACCCTGACCCCGACCAATTTGCAGATGCTAATGAGAGAGCATGAACAGCTGATGGCCCCTGTAGCTGAGGGATCAATATCATCATATCTACCCTGAAGTTTTTCCTGGAATTCACAGTAATGCACGCTGGCAGTTCTCTCCCACCCGTGGTCGCTCTGGATCCTCCTCTGAAGGAGGCAGGTCAGGTTAATTATTGTCCTTACTTGATACATGAGGACTAGGGGACCGCTGGAGCTCATCTAAGACCCACTGCTAATAGGAAGCAGAGCCTGGACCAGACCTGCCTCCAGGGACTTGGACAGCAGCTAGTACCGCTGGACTCAGCTCCAGAACTTAAAGACTCCCAGGTACTTTCTGTGCTGAGAAGAAGGGAGAGTCATGAAATGGGGAGCACTTGCTTCTGCTTTTCTCGTGAAGAAAGTTGGAGAACAGAGCAGTTTTGTCATCTTCCGTGGGGCCCACAGTGAACAAAGGTGGGGCCTGGACAGAAAAATGCAATCCCTGTGTCCTAGGCCCCTTCTTCTCTCTGGGGCCCCACACAGCCTCTCACCTTCGCATGTCCACCTGCCGTCCTCCCCAGTGCTCCTGCACCTCGCTTCCCTTCCACCTCTCCCCACTGGATCTTTCCTTCCATCTCTCCCCCCTGGAAACTTACTGGGGCCACGGCCGGCTTCACTGCCCCAGCACGCAGCTATTTGGGAAAAAGCTACCAGCGAGGGTGCTACTTGCAGTAGAACAGAGGTTTATATTGGCTTTTACACTAACTTAAGACATAATCAACATCCTGTACAACTCACCCATTTGAAATGTACATCTCACTGGCGTATATTCACAGAGTTGTGCATCTATCACCATAATCAATTTTATTTTATTTTTTAAAATATTTTATTTATTTGAGAGGGAGAGAGCATGCATGAGTGGGGGGAAGGACAAAGGAGAAGGGAGAGAGAGAACCTCAAGCAGGCTCCATGCTGAGCGCACAGCTGTAAGTGGGGCTTGATCCCACAACCCTGAGATCATAACCAAAGCTGAAACAAAGAGTCAGACACTCAACTGACTGAGCCACCCAAGTACCCCCAGAATCAATTTAAAAACATCTTCATTACCCCCCACAAAACTCTCAACCCCCTGAGTCATCACCCATCAAGGTCTCCATCCCCTCCTTCTCCAGTCCTAGGCACCCAAGAAGCCTACTTTCTTTCTTTTTTATTTATTTATTTATTTATTTAAAGATTTTTATTTATTTGACAGACAGATCAGAAGTAGGCAGAGAGGCAGGCAGAGAGAGAGAGGAGGAGGAGGCAGGCTCCCTGCTGAGCAGAGAGCCTGATATGAGGCTTGATCCCAGGACCCTGGGATCATGACCTGAGCCGAAGGCAGAGGCCTTAACCACTGAGCCACCCAGGTGCCCCTACTTTCTTTCTTTATGGACTTGCCTATGCCTATTTTGTATAAATAGGATCATGTGGTGTGTCGTCCTCTGTGACCGGGTTGGTGTATTTTCAAGGTTTGTTCATGTGATAGCGGGTCTCACTGCTTCATTTCTGTTTATTGCCAAATGACATGCCAGAATTGGATACACCACATTTTGTCTATCTGTTCCTTGGCTTATGGCATTGTTTCCACTTTTCAACCATCATGAATGATGCTGCTGTGAATGCTCTTGAACCAGCATTTGTGGGTCTATAGGTTTCCATTTCTCTTGGGTATAAACCTAAGGTGTGATCATTGAGTCATATGGTGCTGTTTGAGGAACTACCAGAATATTTTTCAAACTGGTGGCACCATTTTACATTCTCACCAGCAGCAAGGGTTCAGTTTCTCCAAATCCTCAGTATCACTTCTCAGTTTCTGTTTCATGTGTTTGTTTTCATTCTGGCCATCCCAGAATGAGGGATGAGGGTGTGCGTCATTGTGGTTTTGATTTCCATTTCCCTGGTGGCCAATGATGTTGAGCATCTTTGCGTGTGCTTGTTGGCCATGTGTAGATCTTCTTTGGGGAGCTGTCTGTTCAGATCCCTTGCCCATTTTTAATTGGGTTATTTGGGTTTTGTTTTATTATAGAATTATAAAAGTTCTTTATATATTCTAGATATAAGTCACTTATCAGATAAATAACTTGAATTTCTGTCACTCTGTGGGTTATCTTTCGCTTTTTTGGAGTTGTCCTCTGAAGCAAACTTTTTAAAAAATTTTGTTGGTACTCGATTTATGTTTTCTTTTGTTGTTTTTGCAGTTGGGGTCTAATCCAAGATTGTAAAGATTTACATGTATGATTTCTGAAAGTTTTATAGTTTCAGGTCTTACCTTTGGGTCTTAGATCCATGTTGAAGTCATTGTTGTAGATGGTGTGAGATTGGGGTCCAGCTTCATTCATGTCTCTCCTTATGTCATAACACCACTATCCCGATGTCTGAAGTTTGGTAGTAAGTTTTGGAATCAGGAGGTGGGTCTTCCAACATTGCTGTTTTTCAAGATAGTTTTGACTCTTTGGGTCATAAAGCAGAATGAAGTGCTAATAAGCACGCTGTATGCCATGGGTGAATTTTGAAACCATTATGGTAAGTGAAAGTCGCCAGTCACAAAAGGCCACCTGTTGTGTGATTCTGCTTCTGTGAGCTGTACAAGATAGACAAATTCATGGAGACAGAAAATAAATTAGTGGTGCCAAGGGCTGGGAGTTAGAGAAAAATAGAGTGTGACTTCTAACGGGTATGAGGTTTTGTGTTGGGGTGGTGAAAATGTTCTAGAATTAGTTAGTAATGATGGTCGTACAACCTTGCCAGTACACTTAAAACCATTGGATGGTATATTTTAAAATGGTGAATTTTATGGTATATGCATTGTATCTCAAAAAAATTTTTTTGAGAAGTAGAATATCCCTCTCTACTTACAAAATGAATATGTAGTTAAAAACATTTGCACAGGGGCGCCTGGGTGGCTCAGTGGGTTAGGGCCTCTGCCTTTGGCTCAGGTCATGGTCTCAGGATCTTGGGATTGAGCCCCGAATCGGGCTCTCTGCTCAGCAGGGAGCCTGCTTCCTCCTCTCTCTCTGCCTGCCTCTCTGCTACTTGTGATCTCTGTCAAGTAAATAAGTAAAATCTTTTAAAAAAAATTTTTTTTCAAAGAAAACTTCAGCCCAGATCGCTTCACAACTTTTGGTAATTCTACCAAATATTTAAGGAGGAAATAGTAACAGTTTTACAAATTTCTTTCAAAAAATTGGAGAGAAGGGACTACTTCCCAACTCATTCTAAGCATTGTGGTGATAGCAAAGCCTAACAAAAACATTACAAGAAGGGCGCCTGGGTGGCTCAGTGGGTTAAGCCGCTGCCTTCGGCTCAGGTCATGATCTCAGAGTCCTGGGATCGAGTCCCGCATCGGGCTCTCTGCTCAGCGGAGAGCCTGCTTCCCTCTCTCTCTCTCTCTGGCTGCCTCTCCGTCTACTTGTGATTTCTCTCTGTCAAATTAATAAATAAAATCTTTAAAAAAAACAAAACATTACAAGAAAAGAAAACATATCTCCCATTAAGATATATGTAAAATGTCAAAACGAAATTTTAGCACATTGAATTTAATGACATATACAAAGAAAAACGCATATTGACCAAGTGTGTTTTATCTCAGGACTGCAAGTTTGGCTTAATATTTGAAAATCAATGTTATAACCATTTTGGAAAATGATTTGGCAGTTTCTTTAAAAGTTAAATTTACATCTGCCATATGATCCAGACTTTCCACTTTGATATATTTACCCAAAAGACATGAAACTATATGTCCATGCAAAGATTTGTGTATAAATGTTCCTAGCAGCTTTCTTTTTCATAGAGGATAAACTGGAAGCTACCCAAATGTCTATCAACATTCAGTTGAACCAACTGTGGTATATCCATACAGTGGAATTACTACTTAGCAATAACAGGGAACGGACCATTTGCAACAATAGGAAATGGATCTCAAAACAATTACGCCAAGTGAAAGAAGCCAGACCAAAATGAAGGAAGGAAGGAATGAATAATGAGATCCTGTAAGATTCCATGTATATAGAATTCTAGAAAATGTAATCTACAGTAATAGTAAACTGATCAGTGGTTGGAGAGGCAAAGAGGCATTGAAACTCCCAGGGGTGACACATGTGTTCATTACTTTGGTGAGGATTTCACAGTTGGCATATGTATGTCAAAACATATCAAAATTGTACACTTTAAGTATGTGCAGTTGTATGTCACTTGTACCTCAATAAAGCTGTTTTAAAATACAAATATTTATTCAGGGTGCCTGGGTGGCTCAGTGGGTTAAGCCTCTGCCTTCAGCTCAGGTCATGATCTCAGGGTCCTGGGATCGAGCCCCACATTGGGCTCTTTGCTCAGCAGGGAGCCTGATCTGCCCCCCACTCTGCCTATTTGTGATCCCTTCATGGCTTTCTGTTGCTGGGCCTCCTTGCTCAGGGCATTCACAGGAGGCACTCCACGGCTCAGTAGGACCACAGAGGAAGAAGTTGCTTGTTTGGGAACAGACGCTGGCCTGAGGTTCAGACGCTGTGGTTTTGGCCTCCGTGCCCCTCCCAACTACTCAAGTGACCAGGAGGGAATATCACTGCTCTCTGCCTTGGTTTCCCCATCTGGAAACGAAAACAATGGTTGCCTGCATCTCCTCTCTCCCTGGGGCACTGGAGCAGAATTCGAAGTGAAGACAATTTCAAAGACCAGTGGGCTGGAGTCCGAGGCCTGGGTCCCAGCCCTGCCTCCCGCACGATACTCGCGCAAGTCAGTCTGACCCGGGAGGCTCAGCTTCCTCCCCATCAAACGAAAGAGAATACGGGCCCATGTCCCCCACAGACAACTGGGGGGAAAATCAGAGTCCAAAGATGAGAACATAGAGATAGGACTGTGCCCGCGTGTGTGAGGAGGTGCCATGACCACGGAAAACCACCGGGGTGATGCTTACTGAGCCCCTCAAGAACTCCACTCCCAGTGTCTTCTTCTGTGGTCCATCTTGGGACAGAGACCCCAAAGTTCGGGATGTGTGCAGTTAGAGCAGCGTTCATCCCTGAACTTCTGGTTTTGGCCCTGTACCCTCAACAGTCCCCACGAGGACCAGTTTTGTTGGGGTCACCCCCAGACTGTGTTCGGGAGAAGCAGCCTGTTTTAAATAGTGTCCTTGAGTGGTGATGACACTTGACATCCAGACCCCCGCGAGGGTTCTGTTGTTTCAGTGACACGTGTCTGCTGCCTTTGAGGTGAGCGCTGGGGCATGTTGGGGCTGGGGGACTTAACAGTTCCTGGAACAGGGCTCGCTGTGGGGAGCAGAATCCCGATTCGGCGGGGGGGGGCCCGTCCGCTAACTAGAGCAGCTCAGTTCTCAGAGACACAACGTCGGGGCCACATTAGACCTTAAACAACAGCTCATCTCATTCCCCAGAGGGGCCTCCCCGAAAATGACTTGCCTGAAGTGATATTGGGGTCTCGATTTGACTTTGAGAAGCAAACGAGTGAGAGAAAACAGAGACAAGTCTCTCCAGGAAGTCCCTGGCTTTGGTTTTTCACTTCACATTGGCTCTGAATGTCGAGCAGACGGGACGCCGCATTCTCCACTCTTCAGCCTGCCGCCAGGCACCGTGATGTACAAAGACTCAGACGCGAAAGCTGATGACATCATTCAGTCATCCGAAATCGAATTCTGTTCCCTGGAGGCTGTGTCCCAAGGCAGGAAATTGAATGGGGACATTTTAGAGATCTTTCCGGCAACAGGCGTTGAAACAGAACGTCTCTTTTGCTTCACCCCACCGTTGGCCAGATCACCGACCCACCTCCAAATAGCACAGAAACCCAACCTTCTGCTTCATTTTGAACAGTGGGCTTTCGTCTTCAAGGTGGCTCCTGACTGAAGCAAACCACAGCCTTCTGAGTCTGTGCTCGTTGGATGAGCTCAGCAAGGCCGTGTTCGGCCACACTACCAGACCACCTCCTGGTCTGCGTCCCCGCATCCTTTCCCTCGTTAGAGCTTCCATCCACAGCTTGCCGCCCCCCGTCCTCTTTCTTGCCCTCCTTCGTCCCCACAGGAGCACCGCCAGGTACTTCTTCCTTCTCTCAAAACCCCCCGTGGACCTTAACAAGAAAGCCACATCAGCCATGTACGCGTCCGTAGGATTGTCAATAGCACGAAGCCATACAGCCTGGTCGCATTGATATTTTAAGTTTTACTCTCCGCTGCGAAAGGGAAAGGGATTTTCAGGCAGCAGCCAGCAGGTGGAGGCAGTATTTCTCAAGCAACCTTCCTGTGGCTCCAGAAATCATACCACCTCACGGTTCTCCGCCTGTGGCCCAGACTTCAGGTATTCTCACCCGGAGCCTCCGCGCAGGGCCTCAACCAGTCCTGGGTGGCGTTCCCCGACCCTCTGGGTCAGTCTTTCGTTGCTTCCCTTGGACTCCATGGTAGGTGCGAGCCCCGTGGTGCAGGCCCGTGTAGCTTTTGTAGGCGAGAATCTGGACACTGAGTGCTCAGCAGGGCCTTGGATCCATGCCTGTCCTGCCCAGGAGGAAGAACTCCACAGACTATAAGCCCTGATCCTAGTCCTTAATAACTGTGGGACTTGAGCAAGACGGAAATAACAGAACCCGTGTCACAGCGTTGTTCTAAGAACTGGATAAAGAATGCCAGGTGCTTAGCACAGTGCCCAGCAGGGAAGAAGTCCTCTGGAGACACGAGCTTCTTACCGGATGGAGCAGAGCCAGAGTGTGAGGGGGAGGAATCTGGGATAGGACAGCTTGGGGGCCAGGACTCATTTCCGTGAATTCAGCTTTAAGCCGCTGGTCTTCATGCTGGGGGAGCTCCGAGTAGGGCTGGCTGGCGGCTGGTGGGTGCAGGATGAATTTTGGACTCTGGAGCAAGGACAGCGGTCTTTCTGTTTTGCAGCCCTCATTTATCTGAGCCCCAGGCAAGATGGAAGGTAAAGACAGTCTAAACCCCTGAACAGATGGGGCCTCACCCATCCACGGGGTCTCTCCGTCCCCGTCCCCACCCCCTGGGCCTCTGGAGGTGAGATTCCTGGCTGGGTTTTCAGACCGCCCAGCAGATGAGAGGCAGAGAACCAGGGACTAGATGGTCACCTGAGAGCAGAGAGAAGCGACAGCTGATGGTCTGACAAGTAAGGAAACAGACAAAGGATAAAGGCAGACATCCGAATTACT
The DNA here is from genome assembly GCF_011764305.1 of Mustela putorius furo. NCBI lineage: Eukaryota > Metazoa > Chordata > Mammalia > Carnivora > Mustelidae > Mustela > Mustela putorius. Next base: position 43,274,669 of record NW_025422010.1, read on the forward strand.
AGAAAATCACAGCCACCGGGCTCTGGAGAGGGGTTCCTGCCTCCCTTTCATGTCCGAGAGCCACAGCGTCTGAAGACTCAGAGTCGTGATGTTCAAAACCCGACCTTGCCGAAGGGTGTCCAGTCTCGGTCTGTTTTCAGAAGCCAGTTGTGTAATGTGAATGGCGATAAAAACTTGGTGCTCCCACGCATTTGCTGCGCTCTTGTTTAACCGGTCATGGTGGGAGTCCCATGGGCATCCTGTGGTTTGGGTAGGGCCCTGTCTCCCATTTTATAGATGAGGAAAGCGAAAACTGAGGTGGCTGAGATTGTCCAGGCTTCTGTAGCTAGTGAGTGTCCATGTGGCTTCACTCCAGGACTTCCGACTGGAGGTCTAGTGCTCTTTCCCACGCAGATGTTGTCAAACTGTGTTCCTTGGAGCCTGGGGGGTTCTTCCCCAGGGGCTGCCGCAGGAATGCAGGGAGGCCCTCCAGCAGGTCTGGACCTCCCACCTCTGACTCAGCAAGAGGTGCTAGGTGTTTAGCTGCCAGAGACTCTGGATGGGGAAGCATCAAAGAGGTCCTGCTGCTTGGAAGAAAACAAGAGAGTGAGACAAAAAGAGAGCTTTGAAGCTACTGAGAATGGTGCCCTTAATAGTTGGGGATCTTTTCTATCCAAAACCAATTAAAATTAAAAGAAAGGCTTAGGACTATGTGCATATAGGGCACACCTGCTCTCCTGCAATCTCAGCCAGTCTGAATGACTTACCCCAAGGGTGTCCTGGTCCTGCGGGACTCAGGTTCCCTGCAAGCTGCCCCAGGTGGGCTCATCCACTGGCCTTAGATGGGCACTTCTTGGCTCCCCTTCTCCGCAGCCACCTCCCCTGTGCAGGCAGAGTCCTTGAGCCACCTGGGGCCATCAGTGCCTTTTACAGCCTCTGTCCCCATGCTGTCCTCACTATCTGCCAGAGCCCTGTTGTCACCTCTTCCGGGTGGGCTCCCATCTGCATGTGTCTCCCGAGCTGTGAACACTTGATACTCACTGGAGGAGTGACAGATGTCCTCCTGCATTTTAATAGTGGCCCCCTGCACACCCAGACTATTACCCCATATAATTTATTCCAAAGGTGGGAAATCAGGCACGACACAGGACTTCCGGGAAGAGCTATTTGCATAGAGAGGGCTTCAGTAACACCGTATAGAGGGCACTGATTCACCCGGGAAGATCTGGCCTCATTGCCAGCCTCCGGCTCTGCTCCCTCCCTCTGCACCCACCCCACCCTCACCTAGAGAGGGGAAAGAATGTGAGAGGGGCATCTGGGGTTAGTCCCTGACTTACTGTCGCCGTCCTCAGCGGCAGACACCGAAAGTGGGACGACTGTGCTGGGTGTGGTGGGAGGGCAGTTGGGCCTTCCGAATTGGTTCGAAACCAGTCCGAACTGAGCGCGCTTGACAAACCTCAGTGGGCCCTGTGTGGCCACGGGTGGTGACACTGGGAAGACAGGACAGAGACTCACATTTTAGCCAAGTACACGGGGCGGCATGGGATATCCGGTGTCGAATGAGTGACATGGACGGGTCTTCTGGAGAAAACGTTCCTTTCCCTCCCCCTGTCTCTGGCCCCATTTTTTCCTTCTAAGTTAGAGCTCGTTTGCAAAGAGTGCGTCTTGAGGACGTGGGGGTGAAGGTAGCCTTACTGGTCATCAGGCTCTAGGTAGGAAGTGAGAGGCAGCATTGCAGGGGAGGGCACCAGCGAGGCAAAGGGGGTGAACATCTCAGGGAGAGCAGAGCCTGATCCCCCCGGGGAGCAGGGAGAGGAAGGCTGGGGGCAGAGCAGTAAGAACCCAAGAAATCAGGCAGAGGCGTTTGGGCACAACAAGCAAAGGGGCACCCTTGAAGCCTCTCAAAATAGAGCCAGGGGCATCTGGGTGGCTCCTTCCAATTAAGTGGCCAACTCTTGGTTTTAGCTCAGGGTCATGGGATCGAGCCCCACTTTGGGCTCTGCACTAGGGGTGCAGCCTGCTTAAGATTGTCTCTTCCTCTCCCTCTGGCCCTCCCCAAGCCCCACTGTCTCTCTCTTAAGAAAACAAAATAGAGCTGAGAATGGAAGGACTTCGTGGCACTCTTCAGAGCAGCGTGCTTTGCATGTGTTTTGTTTCAATCCGACAGCCCCGTAGGGAGTCTTCTCCTCAGGGAGGTTATGAAAATCACTGTTAAGTCACCAACATGGAAGCTGCTAGTACAGGACTCAAACCCAGGTCCAGAGCTTGTGTTCCCAGCACCGATATGCCACCTGTGAGGCATCTCTGTCTGGCAGGGGAGTGCGGGCTGTGGTGAGACCAGAGCCAGGTCCTCCTGCTGAGAAGCCCTCCAGATGCTTCCATGTCCCCATGTTCTTCCCGTGCTGGAGCACCTGAGAGTCATTGCGGGAAGAAAATCAAGCCTTCGTTGGGCTTTGCCTTAGTTTGCTGGGGCCGCCGTGTCAAAGAGCCCACGCTGAGAACCCTACAGAACAGAAACCCCTTACCTCATAGTTCTGGGCGCCACACGTCTGACCTCAGGGCGTTGCCAGGGTCAGTTCTTCTAGGTGCTAGGAGGAAGGGTCCCTTCATGCCTGACCCTGCCTGCTTCGGCCATATTCGGCATTTCTTGGCTCTTAGAGGCTTCGCTCCCTCTGTGCCTTCATCTTCCTATGGCCACCTCCCCATGAGGGTGCCCTGTGTCCACATTTCCTCTTCTGGTAAGGATATGAGTCATCCTGGGTGGAAGTCCATCCTGCTGACTTCATCTTAACTGACAACACCTGCAGTGACTTCTTTCTGAGGGTGCACACAGGGCACTGGCTACAAATTCGGGGGCCCACATACTCCCTCATTTAAATGATTCACAGAACTGAGGAAAGCCCTACGCTTCCGACTACAGCGTTCTTACAAAGGTTATGAATCCCAGCCAGCCAGAGCAAGAAATCCCAAAGGCAAAGCCCAGGAGGGTCCCATACGTGGAGGTTTTTTGGTCACATAGGTGCGTGTCACCAACCAAGGGCATTCACTAAACGTCCAGGGTCCAGAGTTCTTCCTGGGCTTTCATCATGTAAGCATGGTTGATTGAATCGTTGGGCACCTGGACGAACTCAAGCTCTAGCAGCCCCCCAGCCCCCAACCCAGCTCTCTGTTCACATGGCCAGACCCATCCTGAAGCTATCTACGGGCCCACAGAGAGTAACAGTCGCCCTCTTGACACGCAGGACATTCCAGAGAGTTTAGAGGCGTCCTCACGGGAACCGGGGGAAAAGACCAGCCAAATTCTCTATTATATAGCAGTAGCTAGAAGGGAATCTAACAGAAGGATGCCGACTCCCTGTTCACACTCCCTCTAAATGCCCTGGAATACTAGACGGCGGCGAAGATGAAGCAGCTGTGGCTTCACACACCGACTGGAGCTCGTGCTACGGTTTTGAAGACCCAATGCACTCACAGCACTTTCTCGTAAATATTGAAGCAAAGCTCACCTCCCTTTTTTGTAACCATCCACCTAGGGTTGCCAGACCCGCTGGGTGGGGTGCTGGAAAGTTGTATAGAGGCTGGGCTTCCTCTTTGGGGCCCACTCCCCCCGCCTCGTGCCCCTTCCCTTCCTCAGAGCCCTGCTTTCTCTAAGTGTCCAGGGTCCTTGCAATCTCCTACCTCCCTTAGCTCTCCAGGAACTTTCCAGAGGCACCGCTGAGTGTGGAGAATAAAATCCCTGCATACTCTTTTGCGGGGGGCGGGGGGGAGGCATGGAATCTGCTTTTTTAGCTCTTCCTCTAAAAGTGAAACCAAGGCTCTTGGTCAAGGAATTTAAGGCAGCCCCGATGGCAAGGGGAGGAGATCAGAGACCTTTTCTGGTGGCCAGAGATCATACCAGCTTGTTTTGTAAGGAGAGAAAGAAACATCCTTCAAAACGACGCTAGCTTCCTCTGTAACCTTTCCCTCTTCACAGACTCTCTGGGGTGACCAGAGCTCTAGACAGTCTGCCTCAGGCTATGAGAGGTGAGGCCCTGCTGTGATTGACCTCAGGGAAGGTTCCTAGACTAGGTCGGTACCTGCTTTCCTGTCTCGAAGATCCTGACAACATGCCTCCCTGTCCTCCTCGGCCCCTGCCTCTTCTTTGGCCCTTTGTCCTCCTGGTTGAGAGCCGAATTCACCACAGAGCTGGTGAATCCCAACTCAGGACCTCTCACAGTGTGTTCATATGGTCATATATTTTTGTAATATTTGCAAGCTGAGCTGTCTCGGCAGCCATCAGCTAAGAAGGAGCCCGTTTCCATTCTGACTTGCCCCCTACCATGTCTTCCCTCGTGTTGGGTCATGCTGGCGGGGCTCAGCATCTGGGGCCTCTGAGAGGAAGCTGGGCTAGGGGTACGTTTACTTTGGGTTTAGTCGAGTATATTTACATGATTTGCAGTTAACTTCTATATATAGTTTAGTCATTGCCGGCGTCTTGGTGTGGGAATAGCTCCCGGGAATCCTTTGGTGGCCCCTGAATCAAGTCATGGGGTGTCAGCTCACAAAAGAAGCAGAGCCCACCTACATAACGTGTGGCCACATCTGGCCCATCCTGGTTCACAACAGCCTGGTCAGTGAATGCCACCAATTCAAAGAATAAAAGTTGAGTCACCTCATGAGAAAGCTAGAAATGCCTCCCGAGTTTTACAGCGCATACATGAAAGAGGGCTTAGTAGCGTTTTTCCCAAACTTGACAAGAGTCCTAAAAATATATATGACCTTACCCAACGAGTACTGGAGGTGAGAGAAATTTGTAAAATACCAGTCATTCTGAAATATCAACCATTGTGAAAACTGAGTTAGCTTTTCAGTTATCTTTCAAAGACTGAGTTCTATTTAAATTCTGACTGTGAAAAATTACGGTACAGAATTGCCGTACAAGAGATTAGAGATGAGGCGGCACGTTTCAGAAGTTTGCTACCTGCAGTTTGTCAAGCAGCTAATTAGTAAAAATGTTATTTTTGTGAATTGTGTGGTGCTTGTGGTATTTGCCAGTTCTTTATAATTTTTAATTTGCTACAGTTTCTGACTGAAAAATACTCTCATAATTTTGTGTTCATAATTTTATATATTTTTTAAAGATTTTATTTATTTATTTGACAGACAGATCACAAGTAGGCAGAGAGGCAGGGAAGCAGAGTGAGCAGAGAGCCCGATGCGGGGCTCGATTCCAGGACCCTGGGATCATGATCTGAGTCGAAGGCAGAGGCTTTAACCCACTGAGCCACCCAGGTGCCCCACATAATTTTATATTTTTAAGAGGCCCCCAGAACTTACCCCAACCCCCTTTTTGTTTCATTCTTCACACCCTGAGGCCCTATCGCCTCCCTCACTCAGGGATGAGTGTCCTTTGGCTTAATGATGGTCTTTGTAGTCAAACCAGAAAGCTCACTGCACAGAATTGGCTTGTAAGCTCCCTGAGCCAGGGAGCCAGACACAGCCAGACCTATGGGAAAAACTCACACACAGCCAGACCTATGGGAAAAACTCAAGGAATGCCTGTCAACAAACAATCCCCTCTGAAACGGGACTGGAATTCCCTGGAGCAGGGGACCCCAGTGGTCCCTCAAGTGTGGGGCATTTCAGAAGTGGGACATGTCTGGAGGCCTGCAGGTGTTTTTGGAAGAGAAGTATTTCCGCAGAGAGAGGATGTGGTTCTTGGTGGATAACGTGATCCAGGCAGCCCAGCCACCAAGGAGAGGAGACCCTTCTTGAATCAAGCTCAGACAGAGTTACTAAGCCCAGAGCTGGGTTTGGACCCTGACAGGACCAACATTGGCAGGGAGCTGGGGGGGGGTGGGGAGGCTGGAGTTGGTGTCAGGGCCTTTCCGCCACCCTCTTCTCTGACCCCACAGTCTTCCTCCATCCCCTGCAGCCTGTGCTTCTTCCCTGGTGGTTGGGGGAAGGGGACAGGGCAAGCACCCTGCAGGCCGGCCCCTCCCCCCACCCCCCCACCCCCCCTTGCAGCCTGCCCTCACCCACCCTTGTAGCCAGAGCCTCTGTGAATTCAGAGCAGCCAACATTTCTGATTGCTTCTGTCACACATGGTCACCTGGGCCTTCAGCCTCCTCCACATGCAGACCCCAGGCACAGCAGGTGCAATGGTCCCTGCCCTCAGGGGCCCAGAGATGAGTGAGGGCTGCAGTGTGTTTCCGTCCACAAAGAGTGTGTTCGGCAGGAGCCATAATGACACGAGTCTTTGCTAATAGAGCAGAAGACAATGGCTAACAGATCAGTGTTTCCTCTCCCAGGTAAGCGTGTGAACAGAACCTCGCCCAGTATTTCCCAAGGTGTATCCAGAGAAAGGTTGGTCCCCAAGACATGCTTAGAAAATAATGTGGACAAAGAGGGGTGCCAGATGGTGCATCCTGAACCCCATCTAGGAGACCCTGAGACTCTGTAAACCTCTTGGTTGTTGTCCACCTGCCTGAAGGGTCTGTCTGTTCACACGTTGTAGCTCCTCCCGTCAGCCTCTTTGGGATGTGAGCCCTTTTTGGGAAACACTGCCTTAACTCAAAGTAGTGACTCCATAAGGGAGACTTTCCGACCCCAGACCAGGGAGGTAGCCAAATCAGAAGTGATGGGGCTTTTTTGGCTCATTCTCCTCCATTCTGTAGGCAGCTACTTCCTTTTCTATAAACAGGCTGGGCCCAGCAGGAGTCCTACCCTGCCCAGTGCCAACTTCCCCAGGCTCCTGCCCTTCATAGGCTCCCAAGAGAGGGATTTCCAGCCTGTTCAGGTGAACTGCCGGGGCCCAGCGTCAGTCCCTGCCCATCGCCATCCATATAATCAAGTCGCCCCAGGGCTCCAACATCTTCCTCTCCCTTCTAACATGCACCTGACCCTGCTTCCATAGGAAAAGGCAAGACCATGACAACATAGCCCTCACTTTTCTCAGTCTGATTCCATCTTAGTTATCTTACACACAGGTGGTGGTGTATACCCCAGAGACTTCTGAGGAGGGGGAGCCCAGAAGGTTCTTCCAAGCGTGTCCTGCAAGCTGAACAGAGGGAGAAGGCTTACCCTCCGGGAAGGGACGGCGCATGAGCAGCCACGAGAGGAGGGGCAGAAATGGGGACGGAACTGTGTGCTGTGGGACTCGATGTTGGGCCTGTGCCGTTGCGCTCCCCGCCACAGAGCCGGGACAGTGACCGCGCCCATCTTACAGGTCCATCCTCTTTTTGAGAGTGGAGGTGGAAGGATTGGAACACAGTGCTGAGTCTGACCTCCACCTTGGCCTCCCCAGCAAAATCCGCAGCCCAAGGGGCCCAGCTCCCATGCTGCAGCATCAACATAATGTCAGGTGGAAAGGAGCCCTGGATTTCAGAGGGCTGGCCTTGAACATGGCTGCTACTCTTACCCTGTGATTTTTATGTGGCCTACGAACTTCAAAATAATTTATTGGCTCGTGGTCATTTCCAGAAATTCTGATATGGGCCTATTAGTCATTCCTCCAGATTACATTCATTCCATTAATTCACCACATTGAACGTGAGCGTCTCCCCTGAGCAACGCAGGTGGAGAGAGATTGTCTGGCCCCTGCCTTCCGGATCTCCCCTGCTCCTCGGAGTTGTGCATTTAGCAATGACGGGATCCAGGCACACAAAGGCTTGCCCAGTAAGCCAGGCAGAGGGGGTCGGGCCTGCGGGATTTCCCCAGCTGTGAGATGAAAAAATAAATATTTCTCTTCTAGGGTTGTCATGAGCTCAGCTGAGCTAATGCGGGCCTGAAATCCCCGGTGCCTCATAGGAGCTCCTCACGCGATAGCTCCCTCCTCCGCCCCCGCAAAGATGCTCTGTTACGCACACCTGGGTGTTAAGGAGAGATCTCAGAGGAGGGTTTGCGAGGGGAGGGGAGAAGGTTAGAGTGCTGCCCTCGTTTGGAGGTGGGGCTGGAGGACAGAAAGGGGAGACTTGGGGCTCAGAGATGGACGTCTTTGATGTTTCCCCACATGGCCACAAGGATCACTGATGTCCCCTTATCACAGAGGCCTTCCCGCATCACCCACCCAGTCCACCTGTCTGTCTCCTTACCCTGCTTGCTTTTTATTCTTGCCCCATCTCCAGGGGACATATCGTCCATTTGCTGTCTTTCCGGCCAACAGGTGCACTCCGTGATGACAAGGACTTTGTTCTGTTCCACAGCGAGGACTGCATCTCGGCACTGCCCATTTTTAGCCAACCTGGCCTTGGTCAAGTTGCTCACCACTCTATATTTTTCCCACAGAGTCGTTCTGATCATGAAATGCGCTAGTAATAAAGCAGCCCGTGGCACCAAGCCTGGCATATCGTTAGGCTTTTCAATAAATGGCAGCCGTTGTTACGACTGGTCGCTTTCCAGGCAGGGTCTGCTTCCCACGACGTGGCCATCCGGGGGAGTGTCTGTGGCTGCTCAAGGATTCATCTCCTCCCGAGTGGGGCTACAAACAGAAGCTGCCCTAACTGGGAGCCTCGAAAATAACTGCTTACCTTTCCAAGCAGTTGATCCGTAGGGCACCGGTTCTCAAATATGGCTCTAAAGTGGGATCACGTGGAGAACTGTAAAAAGTACGGATGCTGGGGCCCCCCCACTGGAGAGTCCGCCATAACTGGTATAGCAGATGGCCTGAGCATCGGGCTTCTCTTAAGATCTCTAGATGCTTCTTATGTGTAGCAGGTTTGAGAGCCACTGCCCCACGGGGCCACCAGATTTCCCCTCGAAGGTCAGCGAGACAAATGCCTAATTAGGGCCTGTCAGTTAATGGGTCTTCCTAATCTGAGTCTTTGCTCACAGACCAGCCCATTGAAAATGAGTCACTTGGGCCCAGCAGGGCCACTCATTTAAGGTTGTGGTTGTGGTGGGCCATGCTAAGACTCTAACGCCCCACAGAGGAATGCTTGAGGACCAGGAATGCAAAAAGATGGGGAAACTGAGGCTGAAGCCGCCCAAGCAAAGCCTTCCCTCCATCCACCTCTCTAACCAGCTCAGGGGCCCATCCCTGGTGAGGATGGTGCTGGTGATAGTGCTGGTGATCTTGGTACATCTCCAGACAAACAGAACATTCTGCCATGTCTTTGACCTGTGGTAGAATTGCGAGTTCATGGTTTGGGAGGACAACGTCCAAAGCTTTCATCTGTGGCGGAAGCTCTCATTTTATTGGAAGACAACCACATTTCAAGAAGGTGCTTTTTTAAAAAGAAGGCCCACCCCATTGCTCCCACTTCCCTGGTGTTTAAAAGTAAGAGGTAAAGGGCTCCTGGGTGGCTTAGTTAAGTAGCCAACTGTCAGTTTTGGCTCAGGTCATGATCTCGGGGTTGTGGGATTGAGCCCCGCATTGGGCTTCGGGCTTTTCTGGAGTCTGCTTCAGATCCTTTACCTTCCCCTGTGCTCCCCCGCTCCCGCCCCCTCTCTCAAATAAATAAAATCTTTTTAAAAATCAATAAAGAAAAAGTAAAAGTAAGAGGAAGAACGTTGGGCTGAGTGAAATAAGCCAGTCGCAAAAGGACATGATGACACTTGTATGAGTAGGAAAGTAGAAGGTTGGGGTCGGGGCCTGGGGCCTTGTTTAATGGGTACAGACTCCGTTTTCACTGTGTGAAACGCACAGTGGTGATGGTTGGACAACATCGTCAATGTACTTAGGGCCACTTAATTGCTTGAAAGTGGTTATTTTTATGTTAAGCGTGTCTTGCCACAATTGAAAATAAAAATTTTTTTCAAAGATTTTTATTTACTTATTTGACAGAGAGAGGGAACACAAGCAGGGGGAGTGATGGAGGGAAAAGCCAGCCTCCCACCAAGCGAAGAGCCCAATGTGGGGCTTGATCCCAGGACGCCGGGATCATGATCCGAGCTGAAGGCAGATGCCCAATATCTGAGCCATGATTCTTTCAGGGCACCTGGCTGGCTCCATCCATAGAGCACTCGACTCTTGATCTCAGGGCCATGAGTTCCTCTTTTTTTTTTTTTTTTAAGATTTTATTTATTTATTTGACAGAAATCACAAGTAGGCAGAGAGGCAGGCAGAGAGAGGGGGGGAAGCAGGCTCCCTGCCAAGCAGAGAGCCCAATACGGGGCTTGATCCCAGAACCCTGAGATCATGACCTGAGCGGAAGGCAGAGGCTTTAACCCACTGCGCCACCCAGGCGTACCCCCCTCTTTTTTTTTTTACTATAAAGAGGAATAACCACATGGCGTCTTCAGGCCTTCGCAAACTTAACTGGGCTTTGGTTGATTTCCATGGAAACCTAGGAAGAGATTGTGAATTTCACTGGCCAGGATCCCCCCTGTGCACAGAGTGGGGAAGGAGCAGCCCAGACGAATGGGGACAGCCGATCAGCGTTGAGGGCATCTTGAAGTTAATGACCGTTCTGTGCAGCCGACTGAACCCTACTCTTTCTTCAGCCGTGTGGACTGTAGCTGTATGAACACAGCGTACCCCATTACTTACCAGCCACTGCGCTGTGCACTGGGCTTTGAAGACTGTGTGTTTCTTTCCTTGCCTTAAGTGATTCCCTGCTGTATATTTTTATGGAAATGAGTTTAATAGAATGAGTTTGGAGTCAGCAATAAGAAAGGCTCTTTGACTGTGGTGTTACTTCTTTTAAAAAAGGCTTCTAACCGTGCCTGATGGGGATATTGGCACAAGTAAGAATTACACCTTAGGAGGGAAAAGACTGGAGGAGGAAGGCCATACGTCTTTGCTTAGAGGGGCCTCTGGGAAGGTGTTGTTTTTCTAAATGATCTATGATGAGTGTCTGTAACACAAAGAATTAACCCCATCATAGGTCAGCCTGCTGCTCTGATGGGGAAATCTGCCTGGGCTGTGAGCGAGGCTGTGTGCAAGACGAGTAGGGCCTTGCTGGCCCCGGTGCGGCCCTCTGACCGCGCAGCATCACCTCACCCACCTGATGACCCGAGCGTGCACTGAATCAGTCCGGGTCCCCAAGTGTCCGCGTGCACGCCCAAGTCCGAGAAGCGGTGCTCTGGACGTCCACCAGGGGAGTGGTGTCAGGGTTCCCCGTGCTGTGCCTGGACGCCGCTCCCTGTTAGGAGCCCAGTCCTCTCCCCGTCATGCCACTCTCCCCCCACCCCCCATGCCTTCGATAGCCCTGATGGCTTTAGAGGCTTTTCTGATGTGAATGGCAGGAGGGCTGCATAGTCAGATGGAAGGCACACCAGCCGCATAGTCTGCGGCAGAATCCCAGCTTGCCCCGTACAGCCTGTGTGACGCTGGAGAGACCACTTACCCTCTCTGTGCCTGAGATTGCTCCCTGTAAAATGGCTACAGTGAAAGTCCCTGCCTCCCTGGGTTGTTGTGAGGATGAAGTGAGTTAATCCTTGTGAAGCAGCACAGTTTGACGAGCTCAGTGCATGTTAGCTGTTATGATCCTATTACAGAGATTTCTGTCTCCTGCTTTGGCTCACGTCTGTCCCCAGAGCCTCAGGGAACAAGCTTAATTCTTCCATATGACAACCTTGCAAACATCTAAAGTCAGCTCTTGGGGCCCCTGGGTGGCTCAGTCATTTGAGCATCTGACTCTTGATTTCAGCTCAGGTCAGGATCTCAGGGTGATGAGATCGAGCCCCACGTCAGCCTCTGCGCTCAGCATGGAGTCTGCAAGATCCTCCTCTCTCTCCCTCTTTCTCTGCCCCTCCCCCACCCATGCAATCTCTCTCTCTCTCTCAAATAAATAAAAAAACACTTAAAGGCAGCTCTCATGCCACCTTCCCCCTTTATGTTCTGCAGGCTAAAAATCCCGCGTCTTTCCCATTCCTTGTGTGACATCCCTTTGATTCCTGCCACACGCCCCCTGGAAGATCTTCTGGGAATGCGCGCACCTATAAGAGTCACAGCACCTATGCAGCAACCTGCACAGACCCCTAAGGCTAAAAATTTTACTTCTTCATAGCCTGATTTCTTTTTCCCTTGACCTAGTTTCTTCTAGATCAGACAGGGGTGCCTGTGTGTGCTGCAAGGACACGTGGCATCTCCAGGAAGCCTTCACTGACCCACTGCCAAACAAAGCCTGTCCCTGTGCGTTCTAAGCGGTCCCCTTCCTTGCTGCTTATAGGGGCTCTGATGTGTGTGCTGGTGGTGGTCCAGCGACGTGCAGGTTAGAGCGAGGACTCCAGAGCGGGACACCCTAGGCCACATCCCAGTCATACAAGCTTGGGCAGGGGGCCCTGTGGAGAACCTGCATCGAGAGGCTGACGGGAGCACGGCAGAATGGAAGCGTGCAAAACGCTAACCCAGGAGTGCCGTCTGTTCAGTGTCTGACTCTTGGCTTCAGCTCAGGTCCTGATGGCAGGGTCGTGAGATTGTGCCCCGCAGGCTCCGTGCTGAGCTCAGAGTCTGCTCAAGGCTCTCTCTCCCTCTTCCTCGGCCCCTCTTTCCCACTCTTTCTCTCTCTCATAAATAAATAGATCTTTTTAAAAAGGTCAAAGGCTAACACAGTGCTCAGCACAGAGTAGGTCCCACATAAATGTTGACCGAGATCATTTCCTTATCTTTCTGACAACCATATTGACTGTTTCATCTCTACCTACATTATATGCTCTTTGAAGACAGGGCTGGTTTTAATCATCACGTTCATTTCCACCGCACAGGGACACCACATGCCACAGACTTGCGGTAGAGAAGGTGAGGCTATCCGAGTCCCCACCACCCTGGCCCGGAAGCGGGGACAGCCCTAAGCAGCCATTCAGTATGAGGGGAGAAACCAGCCTTCGCACCTTGTCACCCTACCCCTCCTTCCCCAAAACACACTCAGCTACAGCTGACTGGGCTTTTATGCTTCAGAGGCTGTGTCCCCGTTTCAATTCTCCTGTCCCTGTGAGGGGCCAGAAGGCTGAAGTAGAAGGCGTATTGGAATATGGCTTCTTCCCTAAGCTTCTCTCTCCCAGACACAAGGGGTCAGGCTCGGGAGGCACAGAGCTGGAGCCCACCCACCCCGTGCCGGCCGCGGACCAGTGCTGACCCTTCTGGAGTGAGTTTGAGGGAGGCTGTTCTGGATTCCCTGGCAGGGGGCAGCTGGGACTGAGTGCAGTGTCCCCGCTCCCTCTGCCCAGAGGATGCTCAGATCGTTAATCAGACCTTCCCTCTGGATCTGTTGGGGGTCCCTGATTACCCTCATCAGAGGGCAAACACTGCTGATGATTTCCCAAACACCTCCCGTGCTTTTAAAATCAAAACCTCCCCTTGGCTGTACTGGACCCTAAAAGGAAGTGACACTGGCTGGTTGCAGCCATCTCTGCATGGCAGCGATTCCCTGCAGAGTCTAGACAGGGACTCCTGGCTAGCTGCCTCCCGGGAGCACCTCCAGACAGGGTGGAAGGAAAGGGACCCTCGGGAAAGGGCAGCTCCAGTCCTGCCTCTCACGTGCTGAGGGGGGCCATGGAGAATCGTGGGAGTGTTTGTGTCCCATCTCCTCAGAGACCCACACAGTGGTGCACCACAGGGAGACCAAGTATGACGGACAGGTTTCCTCCACATCCTGATGGAGCTGAAACTCTCCACACCCTGCAGGCTCTGACAGGAAAGCCATTTAAAGATACCTGTTGAGCCCATCTACTTACTGTTTTGTGAGCCCTTCTGATAAAACTCTCCATTCCTTGGTATTCTTTTTATTCTAGAAAGTTCTGTGTTCTTTCACCCCACCCACTCCGCTGAAATGTTCTTGAATTCAGATCACCAGGATCGTGTTGTGGGCCCCAGAGCCTCTTGCTTGGACACCCAGGGCTCATCTCAGCTGAGGGCAGGACCCCTGCCACCACCTCCTTCCCCATGTCTGCTTTTCCTCGCCCTGCCCTGCCTCCCCTTCTAAAAAGGGAGCCCCCTCTTTGTTCCCAACGCCCCCTTCTGCAGGGCTCCTCTTGCTCCAGAACCTGACAGAAGACACTGCAGCTTCCCAAATTCTCCTCTGCCCGGTGGCTTCTGAAACACACCAGTATGTCCTCTGTTTTCAAAACGGCTTGAGGGACAAGTGACCGTGGGGAAGCAGCAGGACCTCGGTTTTCATTCCTAAGTAAGGAAGAGCTGTTGGGCGAACTTTCTTAGCTGCTGTCATGGCCTGGCCCTCATTTCTGGCTCCGGGGCAGCCTTGCCCATGCAAACATCTTTCTTTTACTTTCCAGGCAGGTGTTTCAGAAGGAAGCCTCCCTGTGTCCCCACTTCAGTCCTGGGTGCTGCGGATTGGCAGGTGTTAATGACAGGAAATTCCATCCATAGAAAACCGCTCATTTACATATCAGAAAACTCCCCTCTGGGTGACTCTGCTTTTATCTTCCTCTGGCTGCCTCATCCTCTGACTAGAAAATCGATCAAACCATTCTTTACTGATGACCTGACCACCCAGAAGTGAACTTCTACAGTTTGGCTTGTGGCTGTAATTTTTTGAAGATTTTTTTTTTTTTTTTTTAAGATCTTATTTATTTAAAGAGAGAGAGCAAGCCGGGTCGGGACAGAGGGAGGAGAGAATCTCAAGTAGATGCCCTGCTGAGCACAAAACCCCATGAGGGACTCCTACGACCCTGAGATCATGATCTGAGCCGAAATCAAGAGGCAGACGCTCAACCGACTGAGCCACCCAGGTGCCCCCCAAATTTCATTTTTAATTTAATTTAATTTAATTTATTAGACAGAGATCACAAGTAGGCAGAGAGGCAGGCAGAAAGAGAGAAGGAAGCAGGTTCCCTGCTAAAGCAGAGAGCCCGATACGGGGCTCAATCCCAGGACCCTGGGATCATGACCTGAGCCAAAGGCAGAGGCTTTAACCCACTGAGCCACCCAGGTGCCCCTAAACTTTATTTATTTATTAAAATTTTTAAAAAGATTTTATTTATTTATTTGATAGAGAGAGATCACAAGTAGGCAGAGAGGAAGGCAGAGAGAGAGGAGGAAGCAGGCTCCCTGTGGAGCAGGGAGCCCGATGTAGGGCTCAATCCCAGGACCCTGGGACAGTGACCCGAGCCGAAGGCCCAGGGTCAATCCACTGAGCCACCCAGGTGCCCCACCTAAAATTTATTTTTTAAGTAAGCTCTACACCTGATATGGGCTTGAAGTCACAACCCTGAGATCAAGAGTCGCATGCTCAAGGACTGAGGCAGCGAGGCACCCCAGTCTATCTGTAACTTTCAGGATCACACTTAAACCCCTAACAAACCACCGTGCATACAGCAACATGGATGAATCCAGCTGCTTCATGCTAAGTGAGGGAATTGGGACTCAGAAAGGGGCGAGGACTCCCATGTATATGGCATTCCATACAAAGCAAAACCGGAGGACAGAAAACCGTGATTGCTAGGGGGCTGGGGCCAGGGCGTGGGGGATGGGTGACTCGACAGGGACATGAGGGAATCGAAGGAGTTCATTTGGGTGGGAGCACTGAGGCGAGGGAAGGGGTACCCTGTGGTCGCTTCCTCTTTCCCCCTTCCCTCCACCAGTTTGGGTCCCTCCTCTGAAGAAACATGTATGTACCACAGGGGAGAGAGCACTGCCGTCGTACTGTAGGGCTCTCGGAAGGTTTGAGCAAATAGATTCTAGATTAATTGATCAAAAGCTCCTGGTGGGTACTGGGGCTTCTTAACTTTTCATCTGCGCGAGCCTGGGTCTGTGAGAGTTCCTGCATCAGGGAAAAGGGCAGTTCAAATGCTGAATGGGGAGTTTCATCAGCGGACATCAAGACCATCCCTGGGCTCTCCCACTGGATCCCTTCCGTCCGAATCGTCTCACCTTAACCCCCAGACGGGTCTGCCTTCTCAGTTTAGAGACTGTTCCGGGTCATCCCAATGAACACCTCCCAGGTTACACTGAGGGCTTCTGTCCCAGACCACAAATCCTTGAGCAGTGACTGAAATCAGTGAGGACATCGATGCCCTCAGAAAGACACTGTGGAGCTCTCAGAATCCTCTGGGCCAACCAAAGCTGCACCCACTCTCTGTTCAGGGTGTTTTCGTATGCCCTTCACCTGCCCCCATTACGGAGCCAGCCTTCTGTTGTCAGCAGGGGCTTGGCATCCCCAGCTCTGTAGCCGCATTAATTCTTACCTTCAGCATCACAGTAACTGGCTTGATTTCAGATGTGTAGCCATTGCTGAAATTCAGCCACTGGATCAATGAAATTCCAAGTTTCTCGTCCTCACTCCGTTGATGATGGTAATGAACTTGAGTTTGGCTCCTAGGGATCCAGCTTCTGACTAGATGAGGGCAGATTCGTTTGGCAGGGTGATGTCACGTTGGGGTGGGAAAGGCTTCCTTCCAGAATGTTGGTCTCTTGCCTCCCCACCCACAGTGGAGAATCGCTGGGCCTCAGGGAAGGCTCCAGTGGAAGGATCCTGGACGGGGTGCTGTCTTTGGGTGGAAAGAAATGAGAATGTGCTGGGGAGAGAGGGTATGTCTGCACAGGGCTGCTCATCAGAGCAGGGGGTTCTGTCTTCCAGGGTTACCTGTCGGAAGGGCTGGTGACTAAGTGGTACCGCTCGCCGCGCCTGCTCCTCTCCCCTAACAACTACACCAAAGCCATTGACATGTGGGCCGCCGGCTGCATCCTGGCAGAGATGCTCACGGGGAGAATGCTCTTTGCTGGTAAGTCACTGCCCATGCCCTCTTCCTTCTGATGTCGTTCTAGAAAAAGGGAGAACTGATTGAAAGGGAAAAAAGAAAAAAACCACACACACACCCCAATAACAAAATAAGACAAAAAAAGATGGTAACCACAAAACATTCTAGCCTTTCTCTTTAAAATGACCTGTATGGCTTAAGGGACCTACTTAGAAGCCCCTTATCATTTCTGGCAAGATACCAGAAAGGCTGAAAATAGCCTTTTGAGGGCAGAACTTTCAAAGTCAAGTAACGACTTCTATTCAGTGGGATTGACCACTGCAAACACCCATCCTACCTTTTCAGACCCTTCCTCTTCTCTCCCCGCCACTGTGAGCAGCCAGTCCGGAGTGTTCCTTTGGGAAGCGGACCGCACAGGGGGCTCCCAGGTCTCTGAACTGACCCTTCATGAGCCCGCACAGGACGAGGCCAAAGGGACCGCTTCCAAATGGCCTGAGCCGCAGGCCCTTGCTGCGACAGCATCGCGGTAATCCTGTCCGCTCGGGGCTGCACCAGGCATCGTTGGGGGACACAGAGGAGCCCCACCGTAGGACCAGCTTCTGGCAGTTTGGAATCGGTGGTAAGGGACAGGCACGCAGAGCAGCTACATAAATCTGGGGACTTCTTGAAGATAGAAAGTCAGTTAAGAGTTTAAACTGGTGGAAGTAAGTGGAAAGGCTATCAAGCAGAAAGGGGAAATGGAAGCAGTGGGAGTAAGAGCAGCCTGGAGGTCGAAGGGGACAGCGAGGAGAGAGACCTGACCCCTACCAGCAGTGCCACCGCGCCGGGAGAGCGTCTGTGCTCGGGCGGCAAAGATGAGTTGCGTTTCTGAGACTCGTAAAGACTGAAGCTTCTTACGGCCGAGCATCCAGCCTGAGGCCTGCCAGGGAGAAGCTGCTCAGTAAGTCGACATTTGGTGAAGGAATGAGGGAGCACGGGCGTGAATAAATGCCCGAGTCCGTCCTCTCCCACGCACCTGGCATAGCGGCATCGCCTGTCTTCCTCCCCTCTGCCTCAGGGAGCACAAGCCGCATTCCAGAGCCAGCTGGTGATTTCTGATTGTCCCCCTCCTCCTTAGGGTCCTTCTAATTGGATACCCAAAAGGCGAGGCTCAGACCTTGTTTTAAAATCACTTCCTTGCCCAGCCCGGGAAAGAACACGCAGAGGCGTCTGGGACAGAGCACTGGGCCCAGCTGTTCCCGTCACATTAGCTCGGCTGACTCAGTCTGTATCAGACGGGTCCATTCCAGAGGCAGAGACGCTTGTCAGCACCAAGCCCCAGAGATGGCAAGCAACCTGCCTGCAGTCACACAGCAGGCCAGCGGCCAAGTGAAGACCCGAACCCAGGTCCCCTGGCCGCCGGCCCCGTGCTGCTCCCACCGTCCTCCCGGAACCACCATGGGGCTTCCACCACCCCAGCCTCTCAGGCAACGCACTTGACCATATGGTATTTGGCTCCCCAGGGGCTCACGAGCTGGAGCAGATGCAGCTCATCCTAGAGACCATCCCCGTGATCCGGGAGGAGGACAAGGACGAGCTGCTCAGGGTGATGCCCTCGCTCGTCAGCAGCAGCTGGGAGGTGAAGAGGCCGCTGCGCAAACTGCTCCCCGAAGTGAACAGCGAAGGTACCTCCACCTGGGGCCAGGCCAGCCTCCGGGAGGCTGCGCTCCGGCTTCCTCCCGGGCCGGGCGGGTGGTCAGCTTCCAGAAGGACGATGCCGAGTTCCTAGACAGAAGGGCCAAGGCCATGCCACTGTAGCAGGAGTTTTCCCCAGCTTCTTCCAGAATGAGCATCCCTGGCCCCCAGAGTTTGGCCGCCAGGAGACCTTCAAGGCAAAGCTTGGTGTCCTCCAGAGTCTATCCTTGTCTTGGCTTCCTTCTCCTTCTCGTCTTTCTCACTCGCCTTCCTCCACCTCCTCCTTCATCTCCCCTTTCCTTGTTTCCCTTGATGAGGTGATGCAGAGAACGTGGGTTTTATGAGCTTCAGACCCAGACCCAGACTCATTGCCCAGTTCCCCTGGAGTAGCTATTTGGCCTTGAGCGAGTTTCCTAACCTCTCTGCCTCTGTTTCCTTAACTGTAAGATGAGTGCAGTGATCCGTGTAATGGGGACATCGTGACGGGTGAGTGAAATAGAATGTGTAAAGCCCTGGGCCTGGGAGAGTTGCTCCATCAGCTGAATGTTAACATTAGGGGTACCTGGGTGGCTCAGGCGGTTAAGCGTCTGCCTTCAGCTGAGGTCTTGATCTCAGGGTCCTGGGATTGAGTCCCATGTCAGATTCCATGCTCAGCGGGCAATCTGCTTCTCCCTCTCCCTCTGCCCCACTCCCTGCTCATGCTCTGTCTCTCCCTCTAATAAATAAAATGTTAACATTATCACTGGATCTCACACCTACCAGAGGCTTCCTGAGGAGACTCCTCCCCGTGTTAGGTAGGACACAGGTTCAGCCAGTTGGAAGAGACACCCAAATTCCTAATGGCTTACATAAGATTTCTTTCTCATTTAAGAAAAAAGAAGTTAGGAAGCTTATTTCTCTCTTCTGTAGTAATCACAAAGCAGACAGTCCAGGGCCAAGACGGTGATCCTGCTGCAAAGTCATCCAGGGGCACAGGCCCCTTCCGTCCTCCTGTTCAGCCATCTTAGGGTGCTGCCTTACTACCCGGAGGAAGATCGGGAAGGGGGGCAGGTCCGCTTGCCCTTAAGGTCATGAGCCGGAATTTGGACACCTCACCTCCACTCACGTTTCATTGGCCAGAACTCAGTCCCGTGGTCCCAGCTTGCTGCGGTGGAGGTGGTGAAATAGGTTTTATTCCATGCCACTTGGTGTCCATTATTACGAATGAGACCATCAAGAGACCAAGAACTTGGACCACTGGTGTCTTCTAACAATGTCCGTGGCCATGATCCCCACTCAATCATAAGCTGCCTCAGTTTTCTCTTCATGAAAGGGGAGGAAGGATCATTTCATTCACCACAAATTAAGACTCAGCCCATCCGTATGTGAGTCCCAGGGCCCTGTAGACATCCCACCACGAGACGAGATGGGCAGTCACCTCTCAGGAATTCCGAGTCAGGGATGTGTCACCGTGTCCCCTCCCCCAAGCAGCCACACACACAGCAGCCCCTCAGTGCCCTGGCTCTCAGAGTGGTGGACTGTGTCTCCACAAAATCAGAGTTGGTCCTGATAGGAGATGAAGCTCCTCCTTATCGTCGGCAGCATCCCCTGCCGTGCATTAAGCCCCCACAGTGTCAGGGATGGGAGTTCCGAGACACGAGAGGTGCTCTCGCTGGGAAGACGGGGAGAACCAAGACGTGAGGGGAGAAAAAGACTAAGGAATGCATCCTAAGGGGCCGGCGAGAGCTCCGCCTATTTGGGGAGAGGAAGGGAGTGGAGAGGGACAGAGAAGCTGGCCAGTGGGACATGGTGAGCCTGGACCAGCAGGACGAGTCACAGACCTGTAGGTAGGAAGTGAGGCTGGAGAGGTGAGAAGGGCCAAGAGGCCAATGACTTTGGACTTGATCCTGTAGCTGAACAGTGTTCACTGAAGCTGGGCGTGATCCTCTCTCCCTATGTGCCAAAACTCAGCTCCAACCAAAACTCCCTCGCCGGCCTGTGGCCTTGAAAACCTGGCCTTGAAAGGAGGTCTCCAGCTGACCTCTGGCTTTAGGAGAATGAGGGGTCCCCAGAATGAAATATGGGTAGGGGGAGAGCACCAAGGCCACCCACCTAGGAGAGCCGGCCGGTGACTTGCAGTCCCTCCCTTTTCTGTACATCTGAGGCCCCGCAGGCCTGGGAAGAGGCAGGGTCTCTCTCTGGCTGTAGCCCGCAGAGGCTCAAAGGGCAGCCTGGGTGACTCTGTCCCTCAGTGGCTGACGGAGCCATCAAGGCAGGATGAGGGAGACACAGGCCCCAAGGCCATCATATCGAGGCATCAGTTCTGAGCTCCGTTTACCCTACAAAGTAAAGGTGTCACAAGTGACAAATCTGATGGGAGTGCTCTGGGTGATGCAGGGTTGGGGCCCTCAGGGCCCACCTGCATCTCAGTCACCAAAGATGCCCCTGAGGATCCTTCCAGACCTGGGGGCTCTGGAAAGTCCCGTTTGAGGTTCACTAGGTCACAGGAAGGTGACAGGATGGTAGGGAAGCCTCATACTAGAAATGCCTTCAGAAAAAGTGGGGAGGTTGAGCCCAGAAAAGAGGAGTTGGGGGTTGGGAGGGCTTGGTTTCTGCATTGAGAAAAACAAAGCTAGTGCCGTGGCAGATACATCCGGAAACTCCAGGAAGATCTGCTGGCGGTGTAGACACAGCTTGCCTCCAGTCTGGACAGAGTGGGGAAGCCTGGGGTTCTCCCGGAACCCAGACTGTCAGAGAAGGGTCTGCCATCTTCAACACTCAGGCTTCAGGGTCCCCCTGGACACCCACTTCCAGCCTAAGCCAGGGGAAGAGAGGCGAGAGACTCTTACAGGAGGCTTTCATGCATCCAGCCTGGAAGTGGGGTGCACACGTCACTCCCACCCCGTCCCCCAGCCTCCTGTCCCACAGCCGCATCAGACAGCAGGGGCGGCTGGGAGAGCCAGGCCAGTGTGTACCAGCCAGAGGGGCCTTGCCCAGGACCTGGCTGCTGCCTTGGTCCCCCCTGAGGGGACCGGACATGGGAGACCTGCAGAGGGCAGAGCTAAGCCCAGGATTGGAGGTTAAAGGGGGCAGAATTAGCTTAGAGACAAGAAGGGATTTTCTAGTCTTTAGGCTTCTAGAAGTGTCTGGCACCTGCTAGAAGACCAGCTGTCAGGAAGAGGAAGGAGGAGACTCATCTTCACTAGAGTCCATGGGGGGCACTTCAGGGTTTGCTGGGTCTTTGTTAACAACAGTGATGCCGGTGATGATGCCTGCCCATGTCCAGAGCTTCAGCTCTCTCCTGTCCTTGTCAGAAGGTCCAGAGTAATCTGCTGGATCGAGGGAGGGCAGCAGCCCAAAGAGGGAGAACCTCGCCCTGCCCAGAGCCAGGCAGGGCCAGAGCGGACTGTGTGCCGTGGCCAGGTTCTTCCCAGCCCCGCCCATCAGGGAGGGTCTTTCAGGTCCCCAGCCCTGACCCAGAGGCTCCCCCTGAGCCTCGGAGCTCTTGACGGTGATCGGAGTTCCTGCTGCTTTACTGATCTTGCGGTCTGGGCTTACAGAGCCCCACCACGTCCTCCCTCAATTTCCTGAATCATGGATGAATTTTACTGCAGAGAGACCCAGGGCTGGTGTGAGGGGCAGGGCGGTGGTGGCTGGCTTGCAGCCTTTGTCCCCTGCCACGTGGGCAGTAACGTGATTAGCTCCGCTGGGATTCAAGTGGGCTCTCCCGAGCTGAGACGTGATACAAACCTCCAGGCTAGACCTTGTGCTGAGATGAGGCAGGGCAGAGCCCACAAGGCAGATGGTTGCCCCTGCCCCGTCTGGAGAAAGGACACCAGTCCTGTGTGCAGAGCTGGTGTGTGGCCACTGCGTACCCACAGCGCCCGACTGGCTACCGAAATTTCGATGTACTTCCATGCTGGCGGACAGCCAGCCACCGTACAAGGCTTCGGAGTGTCCCTTCCTGTCCCCAGGTTCCAGTGCCTAGGACCTCCCCTTGATCTGGACCCTGGTCCCCAGGAGGGCTTCAGCTTGGTGGTCATCAATATTTTAATATCAAGCCGGCCTGCTGTTGTTTGTCAAACCTCCAGGCGCAGCCTGTGGTAGGAAGGCAGAGCCGGGCAGCCGTGGGCTATCAGACCTGTCCCACCTGCCTCACCTTTCGATGACCTGTCTCATAGGTCACTGCTGGCACCTGGGAGCCAAGGCTCCCCCAGGCACTCCAGCAACACACAATCTGTAGCCAGTGGGAATGGGTGTAGAGACACCGCAGGTCCCCCCGACCCCACAAGGGAGCCCCCTCTGAGGTGTGTCCCATGCTGTCTCCTAGAGTACGCCCCCCCAACAGTGGGACTGAGCTCCAGGTGTCCTGCTCATGCGCACAGCCCCCTCTCCTGCCAGTGCTTCCAGGGAGGGTCACCACGTACTCGCCTCTAGCCCAGACCAGCCTAAGGCAGACTCCTAGCCCTGTACCGGCTCTTAACCAACAGCAACTGGAACAAGTCACTTTCCCCTGCTGGGCCTCTGTTTATTCATTTGTGAAATCAGAAAAGCAATTATCTACTCTGAATTTGCACTGGATTGTGGTGAGGATCACAAGAAAGGAGAATGGCTGAAAAGCTTTTTACAAATGGGAAAGTACCAAAAAATGTCTCTGCTAGTCAGGGCAGTGAATGACTTTCCTGTCCTGTTTTGCTCCCTGTAGCCATTGACTTTCTGGAGAAGATCCTGACCTTTAACCCCATGGATCGTCTAACAGCAGAGATGGGGCTGCAGCACCCCTACATGAGCCCGTACTCGTGCCCAGAGGACGAGCCCACCTCGCAGCACCCCTTCCGCATTGAAGATGAGATCGATGACATCCTGCTGATGGCTGCCAACCAGAGCCAGCTCTCCAACTGGGACAGGTGCGGTTCCAGGGGCCTCCGGCTCTGGAGTGTAGAATCCACGTTCTCTTCCTCCCGTTTCTGTTTTGCCTCTGATCCTCCGTGACCTTTCCCTCTACCTCCCAAGCTCTATACCCCATGGGGGTCTTTCCCCACTTAGCTTTCTGCCTTTCTCTCCTGTCCCCAGGCACTCCCAGCGGGTGAGCGTGTGTGGGTTGGGAGCCTTCCTTTGTGCAACACGGCCACCACCCCTGTCCTCCCCACCCTGAGGGTTCTAGAGCCAGGGCTCAATACAAGGTTCAGCGACATTTAAGGAGTACCCGTCACTGGAGCTCACTTCTGGCAGACTGGGAATCTGCCCTAGAAAAGTAGACTGTGCCAGCACACAGAGGAGAGACAATGTGACATTTATGACCACACAAAATTTCGCATGGTCCTCATCGTTGAAACCTCCCTAGAGTGCCACGAAGGAGGGGTGCCGTTGTCACGACTGCTCAGCGACACATGAGGAAGCCACAGCCCAGAGAGGGTAGAGACTAGCGTCAGGCCACACAGCTAATGCCTGCCTCCTGGGGGGCCTCCTGGATCTGCACCTATGCCAGACACTGCTGAATGCCAGACTGGGCTGAGCCTCCGAATCCTTCCCAACACAGTGTACCCGGAAGTCACTACCCGTGATTCAGCATTGGGTAGAACACACATTTTTTTAACCATCTCTGTGTAGGCATGTTATGATTTCTCGGGACCCTTCCTGTTCTGACGTTGAGATGAGGCAGCTAAACATTTGGGCGTCACCATCTGCTAATCCGGGGCCGGGAGAGCTGAGAGCTGCTCAGTTTAGAAATAGAAGTCAAGGGCTTAGCAGCTAGGACTCCGAGGAGGCCTAAGTGGGAGCCCCGCTGCGGTGGGAATGTGACAGCTAGTTACATAAGTGACAGATGAGCAAGTTCTCCTTTTCAGTCATTTGACAGATGATAGGTTGCAGCGTAAGGAGGCAGTGGGAGGGCCGGGGCAACGTTGCTATTTGGGGACAGGTTTGTGGGTTTGTTGTTGTCGATTGTTGTTATCAGGAGTTGCCAGCAAATAGAGATTAATGAAGACCCTTCCTTCTGCCACCCCCATGCCTTTCCCACCCTTGACTGTGGTCCCTGCAGCCCCTCCCCCTCTGCGCCACAGCTTTAAGGGCTCAAGAGCACTGGCCCAGGGAGGCCCACCCCGTGCTTATCACGGCCTCTCTGGAAGGTGTCTAGAACCTTTCCATAGATCCCACCTGCACTGCATTGTTGCAGGGTGCTGGGGGTGGGGAGGCATCTAACCAGAGCCCCTAAGGCAAGAGGTCTTAGCCCAGGCCGTACCTTAGCATCCCCTGGGGATGTGTTAAAACCATGCAGATGCAGAGTCCCAGTGGAGACCTGCAGAATCAGAGTGTGGGGTGATTCTACTCTGAGCCAGGGCCAAGGAGCACTCATTAGGGCTCCACTACTTGAAGTGTGGTCCCTGGACCAGCAGCATCAGCATCACCTGGGAGCTGGTTAGAACCACAGACTCTCTGGCCCGCCGAGAGGCTACTGGATCAAGAGCGGCAACTTTGCAAGGGTTGTGGCCTTGGTGGGTGCCTTTGAAAGGAGGGTCCACGAGGCCAGGGAATTTGTTGTTTGTTGTTTGGTTCTCTGCTGTGCCTGGCAATGCCAGTGCCTTGCACTTAATAATGTGTTCAAGAAATAACTGTAGGATATCGAATGAGTACAGAAGAATACAAGGGTTAAGCCAAAAAAAAAAAAAAAAAAAAAAAAAAATCAGTCCTTCCACAGGAACCCTGGGGGGTGTGGGTGGGGGCAGTCACGGGACCAGAGGGACAGGAAAGGAATGGAAAGGCAGTCTGTGCCCGACAGACAGGGGTGTGGGGCCTTGGCTCCCTCGGGGAAGGCAACTCACCATTCCGTTTGTCTGCACCCTTGCAGGTACCCTGTGAGCCTGTCCTCGGACCTGGAGTGGAGGCCGGACCGGTGCCAGGACGCAAGCGAGGTGCAGCGCGACCCGCGCGCGGGCTCAGCGCCGCTGGCCGAGGACGTGCAGGTGGACCCGCGCAAGGACTCGCAGAGCAGCTCCGAGCGCTTCCTGGAGCGCTCGCACTCGTCCATGGAACGCGCCTTCGAGTCCGACTACGGGCGCTCCTGCGACTATAAGGTGGGCTCGCCTTCCTACCTGGACAAGCTGCTGTGGCGCGACAGCAAGCCGCACCACTACTCTGAGCCCAAGCTCATTCTGGACCTGTCGCACTGGAAGCAGGCGGCCGGGGCGCCCCCGAGCACCACGGTGGCCGCGGACGCTGGGCCACGCGAGGACGAGCCGACCAACCTCTTCCTGGAGATCGCGCAGTGGGTCAAGAGCACGCAAGGTGCCCCGGAGCGCGCCAGCCCGCCCCCCGACAGCTCTGAGCGCCGCCTGTCTGCCTCTCCGCCCGGCCGCCCGGCCCCCATCGACGGGGGCGCCAGCCCCCAGTTCGATCTGGACGTGTTTATCTCCCGCGCCCTGAAGCTCTGCAGCAAGCCCGAGGACCTGCCGGACAATAAACTGGGTGACCTCAACGGCGCGTGCCTCCCTGAGCACCCCGGCGATCTCGTGCAGACCGAGGCCTTCTCCAAAGAAAGGTGGTGAGGGAGAGGGGGAGCTCCAGGCACCCCCCGAGCGGAGGCCACCCGGGAAAGCCCGGCCTGGCAAGAAGGGGCTGGCCCTCCTCCCCCGCATCTCCACCGCCCCTTGCACCCCTCTCTGCTGCCTTGGGGTTAGCAAAACACAGGAAGGATCCGAGGAGGGAGAGGAATGTCCATTTCTTAAACTGCCTTAATAACTAGCCTTTAACCTCTGGGAGCAGGTTTGAACAGGAGCCTAGTTTGGGGGTTGATCACTTTCCCAGCAAAGAGGGGGCCCTTGTTAGGTGGCGGTTTGCCGGGAAGCAGTGTGTCTTAGACAGCAGTCTGCAAGCCCGGCCGGGTGCAGAGGAATCTTGCTGGCCGAAGGTTGAAGCCGTCTGGCCAGTCTAGCCTCACGGACAGAGGAAGGACAGTGAGGCCAGGAGAAGCCAAGTGATGTGCTTACCCCTGGGGCAAGGCTGGGAGCCTGGTCTCCTAGGCTAGTGTCTGTCCACTCTAAACTGTCTTCCTCTGCTGGGGGCCCTGTGACTTTCCAATCAAAACCCTTGGTCCAAGGTGTTTCTTCCCTGCCCATCACCATCTGCCCTATCCCATCTTTTATTCAGAGCAATGTTGCTTTATATTCCAAAATGGGAAACTGAGCCAGTTTCACCCTACAGACCAACCAGATATTATCTGGTTCCTCAAGTACTTCCGTAGCCCACCTGCCACACCCCCGTTAGCTTCATCCCTTTGTGGTCTGAAAACCTTGGCTCAGATCAGACCAGTGTGGGATCTGTGGGTCCAAGAGCTCATCTTCCAGACCTGGGCACACACCTCCTCCAGAACTCCCTATGCACTTTCCTGACACATGCACGGATGCAAGGCCACGGCCCCAGCTCCCCAGGGAGTGTCCTACACAGGTGAGTTTGAAGACAGCAGTCCCAGTAACGCCTGCAGCCCAACACCCAGTCCCATACATGGAACCCACGCGCAGACACGTACAGAGCTCCTCTCCCAGCCTACCTCGGGAATTAATGTTCTTGGCTCAGATTGCGCCTTTGGAGTAAACAAGGCCATGAGGTGCCCGCCATAGAGCAAATGTGTTAGGAGAGAAGAGAAGATTTCACACGGGACCAGTCGTGCTTCGTGAATACTGACCTTGATTTTGATCATCCATTTAGCCCTGGCAGAGAGTGGTCCCTAAAGAAATGCATGGAAAGCAAGTGGCCTTGGGAGCAAGGTGGGCAGATGGGAAAGGCGGGGTGCCAACAGGACAAGTCCTCAGGGGTCAGGCACCAGCATAGAGACCCCAGGACACAGGAAGGGCTTCCAAGCAGCCATGCCCCTCGTAGCTTCAGGCTGAGTTTGGGGCGTGCACACCAGAGGTGTCCTTGCATTCAGAGCCTGGGGTAATGGTATAGGGGCACAGCAAGCCCTCTGCGGAAGCAGAGTCCATTCCCCGAAATGCTCTGTTATTCCTGCCACCGGTATTCTGCCCCGCCCAGCACCCCCAGAGATACTCACGGGAGGTCTAGCCAGTCTGCAAACAGAGGACTCCCCAGTGTTGGCCTTGGGCTGTGTTCACCCTCACCTTGACAGCACCTTAAACCTATCAGCTAACTAAGAGTTGTACATTGAAACCTGCAACACATTAGAAACTTATATTTAAAAACAAAATTAATCACACTGACCATAATTTTTAATGGAAAATATGTAAATATGAAGTGTTTGAGTTTCTTTCTTTTTCTTTTTCTTTTTTTTTTTTAATAAGACAAGGAAATACACACCGCTCCTCATGTGCCACTTGTCCTCAGAGGGCGGCTTTACGTTTTTGGTAAAGGAACAAGCTGCTGACCCTGACCAGGAGTTCATATACAATTGCTATTATAGAGGAATTGTTATAACTACTCATGTTTTCAAAAGATCTATTAAACTTCATCAGGATGGGCCAAATAAAGTTTTATTGGAACACAGAGTCCTTTATTCATCGAAGTATGCTCTCATTCATTTACGTATTATTTGATCGTGTCTTGGGCAGTGGTGGAGTCCTTGGAGCACGGCTGACTGCTTCTTGCACCCCAGAGGGCAGGGTTTTGAGGGGTTGCCATTGGCAGGGAGGGGAGTGGAAAATCTATACGGATTGGTAGTCAGGGGAGTGATTCCAGAACCGTCTGGGTCGGGCCTGGTGTCCGTCCTGTAGATTTCAAACCATATCTTGGAGTTCACCCTAATCTTTCTGAGCAAGGCTAAACCCTTTGTCTAACCCCAAAGGAGCCAACATCATGAGATTTGGAGGAGCCAGCACCCACAAATACCTCCCCGAGCCACACTTCACAGGTACCTGAGAGTCCCCTCAACGAAGTTCACTGCTTTGTAAGACTGGCCGGACATTAGCCGTGACCTCATTTGTTATTCAACAACTATAAAATAAGACAATGGAGGGGTTCTTAAAATGTGTTTCTGTCGATTTGGACTTCCCTGAAAGGCCCTTGCATTAAAAGAACTTTCTATTGGTGGGCTGCATTTGATCCAAGAGGAGCAGCCCCATTAAGGGAGTTGGGGGATTCTCTCCAAAATGGCAGCAGAGAGCGGCCATCTCTCTGCGGGGCAGAGGTGGATGAAGAGAGCACCAGGGGCGGGGCCAGAGTCCTGGTAGGACTCTTACATTGGCCTTGAGGCCCAGTTTGAGGTGCTGGTAGGTAGTGGGAAGTGGGGTTTGAGAAGCCCCAAGAGCAAACAGCAACAAAGGAAAGAAAAACTAAGAAAGGAGCACCTTGAGGTTGACCCTTGAGCATTCCAGCTTTGAGCCGCCCGGGCCCCTTGGACACGGATTTTTTATAGTGCGATACTGTCAATGTAGTTTCTCTTCAGCAATTTTCTTCTAACATTTTCTTTTCTCCAGCTGACTTAAATATTTTAAGACTGTAGCATATAATATGCATAACATACAAAATATGTATTAATCAACTTTATGTTCTGGGTGAGGCTTCTGGCCAACAGTAGGCTCTTAGCAGTTAAGTTTTGGGCAGTCAGTAGTTCAGTATGCAGATTTTCTGCTTTGTGGGAGATCGGTGCCTCCAAGCCCCATGCTCAGGGGTCAACCGTACGTCCATTCACGTATTGTCTGATCCTGTCTCCTATGAAGACGTTTTTCTACTCATAACACTTGTGACACTAATTGTGAGTTTTCCACGCCAGACGGTTCTCCGGTTCTCTGTACTCTGACATTGGACGTGGTGTCCCACCCCTCCAGATAGCTTCTGCCCAGCTTGGGGGCTGATCCGTCCAGTAAGGAAAGTCGGATGGGGCACTGGCTTATTTTCCTTCAGAGGCAAATCGTGAGACAAAAAAAAAATCAAGGGCAAGTCATTTGGGAGTGGGAGGAATGAGCTCAGAAGCTAGAGCGAAGGGGGTATGATGGAGAAGGGAAGGAAGCCGGTCACGGTGCAAGTCACCACTGTGGGAAGGAGGAAGCGTGTGAATGACAAGCCTGTGGCCGAGAGCAAACCTCCTCTTCAACAATTGTTTCCCCTTCCGTCTCCCAGAACTGCTAACACGTGGTTTACATCTTCTCCGCAGTAATTCATGGGCTTGATACTAAGAGTTTTAAATATGACTGAGAAATGCCTTTGCAGAAACAAGGACACCGGGAGCCACGCTGAGTTGGTTCAGGGCGTTGCCATGGTATCAAACATGGTCGTGCGGGTTCCAACAGCCATGACGGCCGGGTCATCACCGTCTCGAATTGGGTCCCTCAAATCAGTCTCTGAGATGGGGGCTTCTCCGCAAGTGATTGTTGGAAGGAAAGCGCTAAGAGGAGGGAGAGGACAGGAAGCAAGGCTGGGGGAAGAACGCTCAGCCAGCTCGAGGTCCCGGTAGAGACCAGCTTCAGCCTGACACCACACAGAGCTCTGGAGAATGAATGGCACCAGGGAGTTGATCCCACGTTGAGGAAAAGAGGCATTTGTGCCCCCATGTCAGCTAGTGACTGGGGACTGTTGGGGTGGAGTGGAGGAAAGAGCCCATTCAGCCAAGGCCAGTTCTCCTAGGAGCCAATTGGCAGCCAAAACCCACAGCAGCTGGGCAATGGGTCCCCTCAGCGCACCTGCTGAACGGGATCTGGGCAGGGCACCACCTGCATTGCAGGACAGTGTGCTGGGCACTGTGGGGGCAAAGAGGTGGAAATGAGAGACCACCAGAGTTGGCCCCCCAGGGAGCCCTCCAGGGCCAGTTCCAGCCCTTTTGTTACTAATTTCCCACTGTTAACAGTCCCCAAAGTCACTTCTCCACCACTGCCCCCCACCACAGAGTCCTCCGCCAAGTAACTGTCCGGAGGGGGGTTCCCAAGACCATCCCCCAGTTTCAATAATTCACTAGAAGGACTCACAGGACGCAGAAAAGCTGTCGCACTCACTCTTATGGTTTATTACAGTGAAAGGATAAAACAGAACAAATCAGCAAAGGGTCAAGGGGGGGCAGCCAAACTCCTGGAGAAACCAAGCACAAGATTTCAGGGGGCCCTCTCCCAAGAAAGTGACATGGGGACATGCTAATTCTCCCAGCAACAACATGTGACAACCAGTGAGTCTCATCCCAGTCTCGGCACCCAGGATTTTTATTAAGGATCAGTTCAGCTGGGTAGGACCATGGGACTAATGTGAGCTCCTGTGTGCCCAGCACCTCGGCCCAGGTCCAAGTGGGAAAACATGGCCTTGGCCTCAGCTGTATAATAGAGAATCCAAAGGCTCCGGAATCGCTCCCAGGAGCCAGCCAAGGGCCAGTCCTTCTGAAGATAGGCCTGAATGTACAGGGTTTGAGAAACGAGGACCTGGGAAGTGAACCCTCTTCTACAGGGTCTGTTTGTGACACATTGGATGTATTTGTGCCTCCTGCCATTGTAAAGTCACGTGAGAGTCTGTTTTATGTGAACTTTACAGCAAGGCTGAAGCAACAGAGCTTTGTATCCTGGAGATCTTAAGAATATGCAGCATTATTAAAATAATAATAAAAACATGCCTGCTGAGGCCGGTGTCAGGCAATCTAACACCTGAGATCCTTTTTCTTAGTAAATCATGGTCTGCTCGTAAGAGCCAAGCCTGCTGACAGATCAGCAAGCTAGCTAACCACTCATTCTGTCAGCGTGGCGATTACCACTGGGGGAATTACACTGCAAGCATGACAGACTGCTGTAGGAAGCAGGCATTACCAGCTCCCCCGGAGCCGTACTGGAATGCCGAGCTGAGGACACCACGGTTCTGCCGCTGAGAGAGGTCCCTGGCCACATGAAGCAAGAGGCAAGACAAGAAACTGAGGATGTCAAGAGTCAGGCTGAGCCACACCCAGCTTCGAGTCCCCACATATGGGCTCCTACTAGGTAGAATTAGAGGAGATGATGGTTTCTTTTATGCTCCAACCCGATGAGACCAAGGTGTCTGGATATTTGGTCAAATACTATTCTAGATTTTTCTATGAGAGTGTTTTCAGATGAGATTAACATTTCCAAGGTGCCTGGGAGGCTCAGTCAGTTAAGCATCTCTGGCTCAGGTCATGATCTCAGGGTCCTAGGATTGAGCCCCGTGTCAGGCTCTGTGCTCAGTGGGGAGTCTGCTTCTCCCTCTCCCTCTGCCCCACTCCCTGCTCATGCTCTCTCTGTCTCTCTCTCTCTCTCATGAGCTCTCCCTCTAACAAAAAATTAAATCTTAAAAAAAAAAAAAAAAAAAAAGATGCAGAGATGCCTGTCTGTCTTCACTGTTGCTTGAACTGAGGGCAAGCCAACTTGGGAACTGTGGGGTGACCAGGGTAATCAAGTGTTCCTAGCCACAGAGGAAGAAGAAGAAGAAAGCAGGAGACAGACAGAAGCTGCCCAAGCACAGGGCAGTTCCCTCCATCCCAGTCCCTTGTAGGGACCTGACAGTACCCCCTGCACCCGGTTTTCATTGGATCCCCCACGGCTTCCCCGAATCTTTTCTGAGTGGACTCTGTTACTGGCCACTGAAAAGAGCTTTGACTTGCCTGCCTTGTTCCGCCCTGGCCTGGCCCACAGGAGCCGTGCACAAAACCCCCGTACCTGACCCGTGTGTAGGGTCCCCTCAGTATCCATTCACACCAGCATAACATCACAGTGATTTCCTTCAAGCAGTGCTTAGACAAAAAGGAGGGCACTGAGTAGTTTTGTCATGTGAAGGGCTTTGGGAAGGATGTAGATAAAGCCCACATTTAGGCCAGAGTTGGGTGAAAAGAAACTCGAGAGAGCAATGAGTGCCCGATGGGAGGGGAGGTCTCCTCTGCTGCCCCAACCTGGGCAGGGCTGATCAAGGTCAATCAAGGCCAGGAGAGGTCCCTCTGGCTTAGCACAACACACAGGGTCTGACATTCCTACTGGGAATTGGCATTCAGAGAGACCAAGGACACCAAGATGTTGGTGTAATTAAACTTCCATCAAAATCTGTGAGCAGGAGAGTTTATCCAGCCAACAAATGTGCCCTGACCACAGGAAGAAGAGCCACAGCTGTTTTTTACCAAATGGATCTCATTAAATTAATTATATTACCCCGGACAGCTCATTCAACACCCTCAAACGAGTTTTAATAAAATCAAAAGTGTTGTAGCAGAAAGAGACCATCTAATGAATCTAATTCTTCACCCTGGAGATAAGGTTGTAGGTTCAGAGAGACTAAGTGACAAGGACAGGTCACATAGCAAGCTGGTGGCTCCTGGCTCATAAGGTACTGCTCTTCCTTCTACAGCATGATGCCTGTCTTGGGACCTGAGGCATTCATTATAGTTAGCTATCCAAAAGCTGGTTCCCAAAGCTGGGACCCAGTTCTGGTCAGTGAGAGATGAGGGATGTTTCCTGGGAAGCTTCTCAATACTTGGGTTCAAAGGGCATCTTGAGAAGAAAACCCTTTACCCTCTGCTTCCTACTTTTGAATTTGGATGCAATGCTGGAACTATGGCAGCCATCTTGAACTCATGAGGCAACAAACCAAAGGACAAAAAGTCAAACAGATTGTGGAGGTGAAAACACGGGATCAATCGAGCTCAAGTCTGTGATGATGTCATGTCAGTAAGCTGCAGAACCAGCCCTAGAACTGCCTACATTCAGACTTTTTTTTTTTTTTTTAATATGGGGGTAGAATAGACAGAGGGAGAGGGGGATGCAGATTCCCCACTGAGCAGCGAGCCCAACTTTGGGCTCGATGCCAGGACCCGAGATCATGATCTGAGCCAAAGGCAGACACTTAACCAACTGAGTCACCCAGGCAGCACTACGTTCAGACTTTTTTAGTTAAAAAACAGTAAATATCCTTGTGATTGAGCCAGTTAGTCTTCAGTTAAATTTTCTTTCACTCGTGGTAGTAGGCATCCCAGGGAATACAAGGATTATTTGAAGGTTGCTGATTCCTCCAGGATGCTGTTCTGCCTCGTTCCCATAACAGTGCGGTTTGGGTTCCCGCCGCTTGGTAGATCCTTGGTGAAGTGTTATTGTCCCGTTCTCTAAAACCTGCAGTTGGCAAACTTCTTTACACACCTGTGACCACAACGGCTGACCCCAAGGGCATATTTCTACATAGCTTTATGCCTTTTATTGCAAAGAACCTGGCTTTTCCTAGAACATATGAGCAGCAAAAGTTCCAAACCTCGAGTGCTTGGGTAGCTTAATCAGTTAAACACCCCACTCTTGGTTTCAGCTTGGGTCATAATCTCAGGGTTGTGGGATTCAGCCCTGCATTGGGCTCCCGGCTCAACAGGGAGTCTGCTTGTCTCCCTCTCTCTGCCCTGCCTCCCTTCCTTGCCCCCACCTCGCAGTCTCCTGCTTTCCCCCTCTAAAATAAATAAATAAATCTTTTCCCAAAAAGCGAGTTGTCCTGTTTAAGAAAAAAAAGAGTTCCAAACCACGGTGAGTGTTTGAGCTCTTTGGTAGACTCAACAAATAGCCAAGTGTTGGCTCTCACCCCAACCTGTCCTGGCGGGGGGAAACCCTCTTGCATTATTTATTGTGTCCTTAATCTACAGTTCTCCAGGCATCCCATGTCTGCTGCCTATTCTTTGAGATCTTTGCTAGATACTTAGCTACATTCCCCCTTTTGAAGTCCTTCTCCCTGGCTTTCCTGTCTGCTCCCATCTCCCACCTTTTGCATTTGCTGAGGATTACGACAGAGACATGGCCATCTGCAAGCCCCATTCCCTCGTGATTTCAGGTCGTATTTCCCGCAGCTCCGGAGAGGGAAGAGCCCAGGAGGCTGGGTTCCCGGTCCAGCCCACAGAGCACCGCCCTCTCCATTCTGTACTCCTGACTGGAGCCCCGCCCCTCTAGAACAGGCGTGGCTTAGAGCTCGGCACTGAACTACATAAAGAACATCCCTTTCTCCGCTCTTATTTCACCGAGGTCTCTGATCCCTCCTTCCCTTCCCATCCAAATGAACTTGCCCTACCCTTTTGAAATTCTGGTTGGTGGACCGTCCCAGCCTGCGCTGTCCAATCTAGTAGCCATGATCACACGTGGCTGCTGAGCCTTTGAGAGGTGACTGGTTGAAGTGGAGATCGGTTGTGTTAAATACACACCAGATTCAAAGACTTGGGACCCCCAAATCGAAAAAAGAATAGAAAATACCCTTATATTTTTTAATTGACTGCCTATTTTTATATTTAATATAATTGCATATTAAAATTGTAAGGTTTGATATCTTGTATTAAATAAAATATATTAGGGCTAACTCTACTTGTCTCTTTTACTTTTTAAATGTGGCTGACTAATACAAACTTTTTAAGATACGTGGGTGTCCTGCATTCTATTACTTTTTTTTTTTCTTCCCCACATTCTGTTGGATAACACAGTTCTAGAATGCTATGGGCTGATGCTGGCCTTCATCCTTTTATAATAGTATTTCACTTCAGGGTTTCCTGGGTGACTCAGTCAGTTAAAGCATCTGCCTTCAGCTCAGATCATGATCCCAGGGTCCGGGGATCGAGCCCGGTGTCAGACTCCTTGCTCAGCGGGAAGCCTGCTTCTCCCTCTGCTGTGCTTGTGCTTGTGCGCTCTCCCTTTCTCTCTCTGACAAATAAATAAATAAAATCTTTTTTTTTTTTTTAAGGTAGTATTTTGCTTCAGCGAGGGTCACTGAAGGAGTGACCCTCACAGAATTCCAGGCCCCATGCAGCCTTTGTGGGCAGATCACTTTCAGATCAAATCAGAGATGGTTTTCAAACCCACTTAAACGGCCCTAAATGAAAAAAGTCGTGTTTCTTTTTTTTTTTTTTTTAAAGATTTTATTTATTTACTTGACAGAGAGAGATCACAAGTAGGCAGAGAGGCAGGCAGAGAGAGAGAGGAGGAAGCAGGCTCCCTGCTGAGCAGAGTGCCCGATGTGGGGCTCGATCCCAGGACCCTGAGATCATGACCTGAGCCAAAGGCAGCGGCTTAACCCACTGAGCCACCCAGGCACCCCTAAAAGTCATGTTTCTTAAAGAGATACAGTAGTGTCTCTCAAGTTCTGAAGTCAAGAAGCAAAGCGGAGCTCAGGAAGGACTCAGCAGAAGCCCCTGGGGAGCCAGGAGTCACAGTTCCTCTGTTCACCTCCTTTTGCAAAGAGTTTCATGATCTCATCTCTTGGCTCAGCCGCTTTCATTTCACTTGAAGCCCTGCACCTGAATGTCCTTCTGCTTGCCAAATCGATCACTGGAGTCACCGGAGCGGAGTGGAGGATCAGGATGGCCCGCTTTCCCGATTATAGGTAATACAGTTATCTCTAGCGGGGCCAGACACTGCATTTTACATCTGGGTCTCCTGGCTCCGAGCTGCGATTTATGTATTAGACTTGACAATGAGACGAGTCTGCCTTGTGCATACAGAAGACATTTCGGCCCGAATCCGAAAGTGGAGATGTTATGCCAAGGCTGGCCACTGCTTTAATAAAGGGCAAGCCCCCCTTCCTCTCCAGGAGCTGAGCTTCTGGCTTGCAGAATCAGGCCGAAGGGGATGGAACACTCTTATGATCACTCATCATCACAAAGATCTCCATATGAGGAGGATCGTATGAGCAAAACCTCATCCCTTAAAACCTAACGGGACCTGGTGGGATGAAAAAAAGGAGAGAGGCAGGTGCCCCCCAGGTGGAACGAACAAAGCTCCACCCGATAAAAGCCTACCCGCCCTCCCACTCAAGTCCTTCCCAGAGCCCAGACGTCTGTCCCCCACTGCATCTCACTAGCACCTGCAACCATGTTACCTGGAAGGAACAACACCTTGCCCTAGCCAGAGAGCCTTCACCAGCTTACCTAGCCTGAGAGCACAGCCCGAAGAAAGGCGGGGGAGAGCTTCCTGAGGCCGGCTGGGATGGGCTGTAACAGTGTAAGCCGGCCACAGCATGTAACCCAGAACTATGCCGCCCGAAAGACACCTCTTTGCGTGGAAGGCGCTTAGGAAGCAGCAAACATAGGAGAGCGCTCTCTACCTTTCTTCCTTTCTGCCTAAAGGCAGGGTATAACTTTCCCTTTGACTGCAGACAAACTCTTCTCGGTCCACCAGAAGAATCTGCAAACTACTCCATGTGTTTCCTCCCACACAGTCACCTTTCCCACGGTTCACCGCCGTTGGGAGCCCGAGACCCCTCGCCCTCGTCCTGTCGTCTCTTTAGGAAGCAGTGCTCCTTGTTGAAGCTGTAACACTTCGAGTTACTCCTTATTTGAGGTCTCTCCTTCATGATGTCACCCCTGTATTAATAAACGGTGCCCTCTTGGTAAGCTGTCTTTTCGTTTGCGTCCCCACTGAAATCCTAAATGGGTCGAGGTAACATTTTGCCTCCCCTATGAGAACCTCTTTTCCAAGAAAGAGAGATGGAAACCAGGGGGACAGGATCCTGGACCGCTCGGGGAAGGAAAGCATGAAGGGGAGGGGGAGAAGGGCCCACTGGGGAAAGTGTTCTTTCTTCTGGACAGAGAATCTGAAATCCCTCATCGGCAGAGGGAGGGTCAGGTGGATCCTCGCAGGAAGCAGACCCTGTGGGTGGGTAAAGGTGGGGAAGGAGGCGCGTTCTGACGGGAAACCCCAGGCGCTGCGGGGCCCCAGAGCTTGACCTTCCCTTTTCGGCACCAGGAGCCTTTAGTAGCTCGGATGTTGCCTCCCTGGGTTGGCCTGGTTACAATCTGAAGTCTCACAGTGGATATTTCCTTGGTAGCAAAGCCTGAGTGAATTTCTCCCTCGAAAAATTATGTCACCTCATTTCCCAGGCCCGGTGGCCTCCGAGCTAAGCTGGCCCTGTGCCACAAGCAAAAGGATGCATTCCTTTGTCCCTAGTCTAGCCTGGTAATGCAGAACTTCTAGCCTTCATCAAATTCTCCACCAATAGGTCCTGTGGTCACCAAGAGGAACACCTGTGTTAGCACCAAAGAAGCCATCTTGGTTCCTGACGCCTACCATGTCCTCCCCCATCAGCTCAGGCTCTGCAAGGCCTGACTGCGGTGGAGGCCTGAGACCTAATGGCCAAGTGACAGCTGCAGGGGCTGTAGTAACTGCAGGGAAGTTATGGGGAAACCTGTACAAAGCCTATTCCGGGGACTGCCAGAGGCACTCATAAATTCTCCAAGTACAGCCATCCTGTCTTTCCTGCCTCTTCCTGTGACAAGGCTCCCTTCCCTTTGACTGAGGGAAGGAGAGGGGCTTGGTCCCCTGAGGCAAACCGACTGCTAGCAGGGCCCTCCCCATCAGCCTCCCCCTCTTCTGGGGCTCAAGCCAGAGTCTCAGCTGTGCAAGGTTACCCCTTGGCTCCTCTTTTCCAGAAAGAAATCCTATTGACTTAAAAGAGGGAGGGGGGGGAAACCCTGCTAGGGTCATAGGATTAGGCTCTGTGAAGCCGCTATTAAAGTTTTATGGAGCCCAGCCTGGCTGTGAGGGTAGTTAGCCTGCAGCCCACCAGCTGCTCAGCCGCCTGCTCCAGCCTCCCACCTTCAACCTCCCCCTCCAGCCTCCCCCTCCAGCCTCCCCCTCTGCTTCTGAAAGGCAAAGCAGGATTCTGGCCTCTGTGCCCAGAGCAGTTCCTAGCGGACAACTCTCACTTGTTAACACCTCTGGCGGCTTGCCGGGAAAGCCTCCAGATCGCTTTGTGCAATGTCTGTTTTCCTTTCTCTTTTCACACTCCTCTATGGGGGCCGCGGGCCAAAATTCATCACCTCGGTGTCTCCCCATCACTTACGCCCCCACCTGCTTCAGCCCAGCCCAGGGGAGACATTTTGTTTGCACAAACCAGCAGGATGACAGAATGGCCATTAATATTCATGGCCTGGGATCCCAGGAACTGGGTTTTTTCACAGCGGGGAGGATTTCTTGAGTAGGCTGGGCTGACAGATCCGAATTGGGCTCGGAATGCTCTACCTCAAGTGCAGACTCAGCCCTATCTTCTGTCAAATGGGTCTCAGAGCCGCCGGAAAATCCTGGCTAGTGCTCTGATGTGGCCGCGTCGCCCAAGAGGGCCAGACCTTCCACTGTCTGTAGTAACAAGTCAGCGGCAAGAGAAGGAATCAGAGAGGACTATCACAGAGGTAGAACTCACGTGTGCTAAAGGGATTTTCGTTTAAGGGGATTTGTTTAGGAGGAACTAGCCCTGGAATAACCCTGTGAGACCGTTGCACCTGTGGGGCCCCTGATTTGCAATGGAATGTGTCATTCTTGGACCAAAGGCCAGGGTGATGGTAACAGAGGAAAGTCTTCCAGAGACCGCCCACTGCTCTGGCATCTCACCCTCTCCAAGGCCACCACTCACGCCATTACGGCCACTGTGGCGGGATCAGCCCCTGACCTCCCCTGGAGAGCGCCGTACTTCTTTTTAACTGGGATTGTGTGACTTGTAGCACTGTAGAGATTTAACGGAAACCCAACAAGGATGAATTAAAAACCATCAGACTGGGACTTGGTGACAAGCCCTTGCTTTTTGGAGGCCTTGATTGTAATGGCTATCCTTCCAGTTCAGGGACGCTGTGAGAAATAATGAGTGTGAGTAAGGGTTGTCGTGTGAGGCGATTATATAGCAGAAAGTTCTTTAAAAATTGTATATAGATCGACCTCTGTATACCTCTTAAGATGAAGGCTAATATATTCAGTTTGGGGGCTAAGATATTGGGCAAAGGAAGATTATGTTCTTCTTCTTCTTCTTTTTAATTTTATTTATTTATTTTACAGGCAGAGGTCACAATTAGGCAGGGAGGCAGGCAGAGAGAGAGAGGAAGGGAAGCAGGCTCCCCACTGAGCAGAGAGCCCCATGTGGGGCTCAATCCCAGGACCCGGGATCATGACCCGAGCTGAAGGCAGAGACCTTAACCCACTGAGCCACCCAGGTGCCCCAGACTGTGTTCTTCTAAGTGAAAATCATCAGCAGGTGCCCACAGACCGGGAGTTGCTGCAGACCAAGCATCTGCCAACAGGAGGCAGAAGCCAAGGGACTGGCTGTCACTCTCCATGTCATGACATGCAACGGCTGGGGAGGAAATACTTTTCCTCTCCCCACTTAGGCTCTGTGTCTGGGGTCTGTGAATTAAATTGACAAAAGGCAGATTAACGAGAGGACAAGATTTATTTGTATACACGTGGGAGCTGACAGAAGAAGTAGCTGACTCTTCAAATCTTGAAGCTAGAAGGTTATGCACCAAATTTAGTAGGAGAGAAGGTGGGGGAAGAAAAGGCTTTTAGGAGAAAATAAATGGGTTTTAGGAGAACACTCGAGAGATAATGTTCATGATAGCATCTTTCTAAACAATTATGAGTGAACTTTCTGTTTCTGTCAGGGCCTTAAAACCACCCTGAAGAAGGGACTGGAGTAGATTTTATTCACATTCTCCCTTCTGGGAGTAGGTCTGGCCTGAAGAAGGAATTTATCGCAGCCTTATTTCCCAGATTTTATTGCTTTTAGAGTCAGATAAGGGAAGCTCTGAGAAGGTTTCTTTCTGCATCTTTTGATTCTCAATTGCCTTCAGCTCAAAATAATCTTTATGCCCAAGTGGTATATTTTGTGAGAGACATATTCTTATCTCTTTCAAAACTGAGAGGGGGAAGTCTTCAGCAAACCACTGCGGGGTGAGGCAGCCCCCCCCCGCCACCCCAAGCAGTCACTCTAGACTTCCACTGGGAACACCTTGCCCCCACAGAGCACTCACCTGCCCAGAGCATCCTTGACCTTCTAGCAACACTGGCCCCCACCCCCCACCCCAGCTCCCTCTGTCGGAAGAAGAGAGGGCAAAGTGGAAGACACAACGACCACTGTTAAGGGAAACACAGGCTTCTACCTTTGCTGCTGTTTTGTTCCTAGCCAGCCGGGGCTGGGGTAGTGGGGGGGGGGGTGATGATCTATGAAGAAAAGTTGATATCTCAGAAACCTAAGTGGTTGCTGGAAAACAGCCTCAAAATGAGTGTTAAAGGGAAAAGGTGGGGGTGGTGTGAAGGGCAAGACCAGTTCTCAGGCCTGAGCCCCCGAGATGGCCTTGGCCGTGGTGGGAGGGATGTGAGAGCCGGAATAGGAACCCTGGCTGAGACTGAGCGGGGCGCTGGTCCCTGTTCGTGGAATCTGAGCTGCGGGGACAAGGGAAGCAAGGGCTGGTTGAGATGCGCGATCAGATGGAGGGCCAGGCTGAAACCCGAGGGGCTGGTCAGGATAGAGGAAGGAGAGTGGAATCGCTTCCAGGTGAGATGGACTGCAGGGAAGTGGGAATGTGGGGAAGAAGCCTCGGGGCACATGCACGCGTAGTAGCAGGCGGACTACAGGCCAGGAGACAGGAGCTCTGGGTGGTTCCCCGCCTGCCTGCAGCATGGGGAATGGGGACCCTGTCTGTCCACATGGCCCAATAAAGATGGTCCCAGGAGATGACGGGTCCAGAAGGGCAACATACTATGCGGTCTGGTACACACGGAGGGTTGTTTAATGGAAAGCATTACTTTAAAAGGGGGAAATTCAGGTGGACACACACCTGGATGGAAGCTCCCTGCAACTTCAAGAGGTTTCTTCGGAGCAAGTCTCTAAGACAACAGGAGCCCCAGATGAGAACGGACATGGTTAATGCAACAACATGCCCCATAAAATGCCCACAGGGCACAGGGCTCGGCACAGTGAGCCAGTGCCCACTGGGGATGCAACATGAACAGAACCGACCCGCTCCTGCCCGGAAGGACCTCGCAGCACGGCGAGGGGAGTGGGAAACGCACCCACCATGGCTATTCCTATGCGTCGAGCATCGCCCGTCTGACTCAGGCGAACGGCCGAGCCAGCTCTTCATTTGGGAACTCGGATGCTTTCCATCTGCCATGCTTGGTGAGCTGTGCACCCCAAATTAGGTCAAATGCTTGGTGATGGAATTACCAGGAAGTACCGGGAGTATTGACTGTGGGTGTGGGGAGAAATTAAGGGGTACACAGCAGGCAGGGGAGGGAGAATTGAGGAGAAAGCAGCCAGCAGCTGCAGCAAAGGAGAGGATAATGAGATCTGACTGGACTGAGCGAAGGCAGAGCGTCCTGTCTGCGTCTGCTGAGCGCCTGCTCCAGGCTGGAGGAGGCAGTGAGCAGTCCCATGGGCCACGCGTGGGCCAGACTCGCTTCTGAGCCAAGCTGGCTTTGTCGCTTCCTTTCCCACCTGCCCAAATGCTTCTACTCAGCAGAATTTGGAATTTGCCAGCCTTTAGTTCGGATCTGTAGGATATGATTTCAGGGACTTCAAAATAGGGCCCCCAGAACCCCTCATCCACTCGTAAGGTTGGGAAGGAAGCTCCGCTGTTAGAGACCCCTTCTCCCTTGGGGAGGGGGCTTTGAGATGCTTATCACCTGTCCAAAGACCAATGGAGTGCCCTTGGAAACCAAGGGATTTGGTACCCTATCAGTGGTTTGCCTCTCACTGTCAGTGAGTTTGTCTTAAAGAGCTGGAGAGAGCCTGCCTGGGTCTTATCAGAAGGGCCCTGGGGAGGGAGAGAAGATGCCCCCAAGAGAACAAGGAGGGGAGCTGACCCTGAGATGAAAGGAGCAGGGAGAGGGAGGGAGACAGAAAGGGATGATGGGAAAAGGAGAGAAAAGAGAAAAGCGGAGGGCGCCCCTCCCCCCACAGAGGAAAGGGGAGGGAGGGCGGGAGGGGCGCCAGAGAGACTCCTGCCCAACAGTGACATCATGTGTTTCCATTTACCTCATCTGGCGCAAGCTGCAAAGGGGCTTGTTTTCCTGTGAATTAGAACGTCACTCAATTTGGGTTTTGTGTGTTTACCCCCACGAGCTATTCGTCCTAATGACTGTCTCTAATGGCACACTCCCTGCCGGCTCCACGCTTCGCGACCTGCCCTTCTGGAGGCCAAGGACGGAGATCTATCCGGACACACGCACAGCACATCCACCAAGCGGGAAAACCGACTTATAAAAAACTGTGGAAAGATGTAGGGGGAGCCCTGCGTGCTGTTGGCCCTGGGCGCCTGCAGGAGAAGTCGGCACCGCTCCTCTGACTCCCAGCACGCTGGTCTCTGCTCTTCCCTGCTCTGGGAGGCCAGAAATGTCCGTTCCGCCTCCTAGACCCTGACTTGCAAACCCAGCACCTGGAGCCAAACCTCCCTCACAATCAGGGAAGAAATTAAATGAGCAGGAACTGATTGAGTTTCGGAGAGAGCAATGCCGGGTTTATAGAGGTGGTGCCCTGCTGCAGCCGGTCCCATCTGATCCTTGGGCCTCGTTGTTCCAACGGACGCGGACAGTAGGAAATGAGGCCATCTGGGGGCGGAGAGGTAATTGGCAATTGGGCCAGTGTTCGTCTGAAAGTTTTCCTGTCCCTGTGAGCTTAGGTCATCCTTCTGTGCCCCTGTTTCTTGACCTGCAAAACCAGGACAATTAAAAATTCCTTCAGGGGCCTTTGGGTGGCTTTGCTGGTTAAGCGTCTGCCTTGAGCTCAGGTCATGATTCTGGGATCCTGGCTTGGAGCCCCAAGAGTTCCCTGCTCAGCTGGGAGTCTGCTTTTCCCTCTCTCTCTGCTCCTGCCCTCCCCTCTCCCTGCTCCTGCTCTTGCTTTCTCGGGAGCTCTCTCTCTCTCTCTCAAATACATACATACATACATACCTTAATTATTCCTTCAATGAAAAAACATGGGGTGAGGATCTGCTATATCCCAAGGACTGGGGCAAGGGCTGTGATAACATAAGAATGACAATCCTTGAACAACCAAAAGCACACGTCCTCTTTCCCTGTGAGAAGACTTCAGAGCTTGCAGAGAGAGCATCCATGTATGATCTCAGCCCAGACAGGGAGAAAGGCAGGAACATTCCAGATGGGAGCACCAAGGAAGCAGAGCTTCCCTGCTCTGGCCATGACCCCACAGCGGGTCTGTGACTGGACTGGGGTATGGAGTCGGGTCCGAGCTTTAGGGGTAGCCTATGATGGGGGTGTGAGGGGGTAAGTTCCATAGACTGGATGTTTGAGTCCCCCAACATTCATACGTTGATGGTGATGGTGTTAAGAGGTAGGACCTTTGTGAGGTGACTAGGTCATGAAGATGGGTGCTCGGGTGTGGGATCAGTGCTCTTATAAGAGAGATTCCAGAGAGCTCTTGCACCTTCTGCCATGTGAGGACACAGTGTGAAGACAGCAGTCTATGAGGAATCGTGGTCCCCAGACACTGAATCTGCTGGCTCCTTCATCTTGGACTTCCCGGCCTCCAGAACTGTGAGACATAAATGTTTGTTGTTTATAAGCCACCTTGACTATGATTTCTAGAGCAGCCTGGATGGTCTAAAACAGAAATTGGTCCAGGGAGCCTGGGTGGCTCAGTTGGTTAAGCAACTGTCTTTGGCTCAGGTCACGATCCTGGAGTCCTGGGATCAAGTCCCACATCAGGCTCCCTGCTCAGCAGGGAGTCTGCTTCTCCCCCTGATCTCTCTCCTCTCATGCTCTCTCTCTCTCATTCTCTCTCTGAAATAAATAAATAAAATCTTTAAAAAAAGAAAAGATAAAACAGAAATTGGTCCATGAAGTGGGGGGCTGCCATAATCAATGTCTAAAAATGTGGAAGCAGATTTAGAACTGGGTACTGGGTAGAAGTTGGAAGGGTTTGGGGGTTCCTGCTAGGACGAGCCTACATTGCCATAAAGGGTCTGTCAAAGCCTATGCGGATGCAGGGGGGCCCAGAAGCAACGAGGAGAGGTGAAGAGAACGCCTTTTCACCTGACGTGCTTCTGCTTTGCCTCTCTTCCTCCTCAGACTGGCTTTTTTCTGCTTTCTCAGCTGGTTGAAGCCTCAGGAGGCACCAGTTGCTAGTGGGATCCAAAGCAATGAGGAGAATGCAGAGCCCTTGGATAAAGGGGTACTGGTGAACGGCCCTGTGGAGTCAAAGCCCTCCTGTGGGGGAGAGCGCCCCATTACCTCAGGAAATTCCTGGTAACTAGCTGTGAATAGCCCTTCTTTCGTGACAGACAAAGCCAGGCTGAGCTGTAATGCTCGGAGTAAATTCGTTCGTTCATTCATTCATTCATTCAACAACTGTTTGCTGAGCACTTGCTCTGGGTCAAGCACCATGGGGATAGAGTGATGAAGAAAGCAGACAAAGCTCTCATCTGCAAAAAGCGTGTGGTCTAGTGCAGTAGACTCCGACTTTCCCACCTCATGTACACCTAGGAAATGAGAACATACATGTTGCATAGCAGGGTGAACGATGAGGTTGCTCTGGCTAGAGGGGACCACCCCAGATTCTCTGGCTGACCTGGGACCACTGCCCCACCCCTGCGCTGTGAGGATTCGTGTTGCAGTAACCCACTTGCAGTAGCACACTGGCTGGGACACTCCAGGTGGAGGACCACAGGCTGATCTACAGCCAATGGGGCAGTGGGGCTTCATGGAGGACCACGAGTGTCACCTCAGAAGAGTACGACGCTGCCATTT
Source organism: Mustela putorius furo (assembly GCF_011764305.1). Lineage (NCBI taxonomy): Eukaryota > Metazoa > Chordata > Mammalia > Carnivora > Mustelidae > Mustela > Mustela putorius. The sequence goes on from NW_025422010.1 coordinate 43,319,281, forward strand.
CTTGACACTCCTCCAATGCAGAGGCAGGATCTGCATCCTTCCCCTTGAATCAGAGCAGGCTTGTGACCGCTCTGACCAGAGTGGAAGTTATGCTGTGTGACTTCCAAATCTGGGTCACAAAAGGCCAAGTTGTTTCCATCTTGCTCAATGGAGCCTGTGCTCTTGAAGAACCGAGACTCCACGTGAGAAACTCCACCTCCCAAGATGGCGTCCCAGGAGACCTTATGCACGTGCTCAGGTCAGCAACCCCTACGGAGCTGTCCTTCAGTCATGCCCCTGATGTGTGAGCCAAGAAGCCTTCCCGGGACTCCAGAGTCCAGCTGTTTGAGTATTCCCAGACCGCACGGAGCAGAGACAACCCTATCCTCTGTGCGCCATCTGTATTCTTGACGTACAGAATCAGTGACATAATGACCTGCTCGTGGTTTTACACCGCTAGTTGTCAGGCCGTGGTTCTGCAGCAATGGAGTAACCAGAACCAAGTCAGGGAGGGGGCTGAGGCTGCTAGGCTGGCCCCAAGTGGTGAGGAAGACTCTCCAATGCATGCTGGGAGAACATGGCTGCACCTCTGGTCATTCTAGCAGCAGGAGAGACTGTGGGAGACTTAGATGCTCTGGTCCTCCGAAAGGCGATGCTGGCGGGGGAGGAAGGACGGCTAATAGAACCCTCAGACTTCCTGGCAGTGACCAAATGAGTGCTTCCTGAGGAGGTCAGCCTTGTGGTGGTGGTCTACAGTCCACTCCTCTGACCTTTCATGAATTTGACTAACACCCAACCCTCAGTATTAAGTCCTCTTGTCAGATAACAGCCAGAGTGGCCTCTGACACCTGCAGATGAATCTGCCTAGGACAGAGTCCACACACCTGCTTTGAGTCCCAGGGCTGACTGGATGCCTCTCCATTTCAGAGGCTGGACCTCAGCCTTTTCATTAATTCTCTGAGCTGCCCAGAATCCTTCAGTAGATTCCCTTTGCTTTGCCAAAATTGATTTTCCTTGTTTGCAGTCAAAGAACCCCAAATGATACAAACTTTAAGTTGCAAAATGAATGGCTATCTTATATTTATTCCACTTTTGAAGAACTCACTTTTCGGATGAACAGGATAGATGAAAAAAGATTTCCATAGCACTGGAAGATACAATTATGATTTTTTTTTTTTTTAGTCTTTAGGAGCATCTTGTTTGTATAGAAAAGAATATTCAGGAGCTAGTTTGAGATTGAAGGTTAATGTTCAGATCATTCAAAGGTCTAGTTTTCCCTACGTTTTAAAGTTCAATTTAGAGAAAAATTCTATTTATAAATTTCACAAATGTTCACAATAATTTTTAGGGAGACTTCTTTAACTTAATTAAATTCCTTTAAATATTTTAACTGTGTTGATAAATCCAATGCACTCAATTTCCTTTTTGAACTAATTCAATTGTCTGGCAAACCAAACAGCTTTTGCAAGCACTTAAACAATCCTTACAAATCTAATAAGTGAAGTTTATAAAAATGATGGGTAAGCTCCTCTCAGTGTTGCAGTGCTGTTTATAGGCCAAAAATCTCTTGGCACTTTTTAGCTTAAAACCTAAATGAATTAATTGCCCAGTACCCTCATAAGACAAAATCTCCAAGTACTTTCCGATAACTCTCATGCCTTAACCACAGCCTCTCAGCCACACTCAGCCATGACTGCAGCCCACCAGCTCCTCTCAGGAGAGGCTGACAAACCCCCACACCCCACCTCTCTTGCTTCTTGTCCTTGTCTCGGACCCAGAGCAAAGCTCTCCTGGGAGCCACTCTGCATTCCCACACGCACATGGAGAGGAAACCCAGTGGGGAAAAAAACACCAGTGCTTCTTTTTTTTTTAGATTTTATTTATTTGGGAGATGGAGAGAATGCGCAGGTGGAGGGCAGAGCAGAGGGGAGAGGGAGAAGCGGACTCCCTGCTGAGCAGGGATTCCCAACGTGAGGCTCGATCCCTGGACTTGGGATCCCGACCTGAGCCAAAGGCAGACACTTAACAACTGAGCGCCCCACCAGGGCTTCTTTCGATGCACTTCTCTACCATTCCTTGGGCAGATCCACGGCGCATTCCAGAATGTTCCTCAGAGGTGCTAGCAGGATGGGGCCTCAGTTACCCACAGGAATGACCAATTCACTGTTGCCCCCAGTTCTATTGTTTTACTTCTATTCCCTGGGATTCCTTGTCAAAATAAACCACCTGTCCCCTAGCCATCATTGTAGCTCTGCTTTCTGAGGGGGGGATGCTGGCTAGGACAGATACTGGCTCTACACATTATTCCCAGATTTCACACAATAGTCATACCGTGGGTTTGGTTGGCTTCCTAATCTCTGTTCTCAATTGTGCGTTCTCCTCAGGTTTTAAGGACCCACTAGAGCTGGCATAACGAAGTCCCACAAACTGAGTGGAAATTTATCCTCCCCCATTTCTGGAGGCTAGAAGTCTAGAGTTAAGGTGTTGGCCGGGCTGTCATTCCTCTGAGACTCTGGGTAGAATCTTTCCTGGCCTCTTCCTAACTTCTGGTGGCAGTTAGCAATGCTTGGAGGTCTTTGGCTTATACCTGCCTTCTTCCGTCTTTGCCTTCCCCCTTCACATGGTCTCCCTGTGTCTTCTCATCATCTTCCTTCTGTATGTGTCTGTGTCCAAATTTCCCCTTTTTATAAGCTTACAACTCATATTGGATTAGGGCGCACTAGAATGACCTCATCTTTACCTGGATAAATCTGCAAAGACCCTGATTCCAGATAAGAATATATTCTGAGGTACTAGAAATTTGACCTTGAATTGATCTTTTTTTGGAGGATACAGTTTAATCTATAACATCCACTAAGGGAGCAATGAAGTAATTCTAATCAATGAGAGGATTTCCAAGCAAACTCTGAGGTTTTCTTAAAGCTGGCCATTTTGCAAGTTGGCCAGAGACTGTGGGAAGATACAAGAACAGGGACTGTCATTCTCCAGGACAAGGAGAAACAGAACCATCTTCTATAATCATGGTGCCAATGTGAGTCTAAGTCCAAGTCCATGCGTTCTGAATAGGATTGTGAAACACATCGTATGCCACAAATTCTTTCACTCAGCTTTGGCTAGAAAATGTGGGAGGCAGCAGAATCTCTAATACCCAGTTAGTTGTTGCTAAAGAAGAATTTTGGAAAAAATGCCGATTGTTGATACAGGTGCTCTGAAAAAAACAAGTCTTGAGGTAACCATTAAATCTTATTAGGTAGAAGAAATAATAGTGAATATTTACACACCTGTGAACAAATAATGTAAGCTAATTCTACCCACTCTTTTTTTTTTTTTTTTTTAGATCTTATTTATTTATTTGACAGAGAGAAAGATCACAAACATGCAGGGAGGCAGGCAGAGAGAGGAGGAAGCAGGCTGTCCGCTGAGCAGAGAGCCCAATGTGGGGCTCGATCCCAGGACGCTGGGATCATGACCTGAGCCGAAGGCAGAGGCTTTAACCCACTGAGCCACCCAGGCGCCCCTAATTCTACCCACTTTCTGCATCTTGTCATCAGAGTTAAAATCCTGTCTAGTTTGCTAAAAAGCGCTTAATGTTTTACTCTTATATCTCAAGGATTTTGACTCACACTCTTAAGACTAACATGTGACTACATTTGGGAGAATGTTTATGATAGAAAATGGTGTTTGTTCACTTGGAGTTATAAGCGACATTTGTCACAGGAAGTTGGTATTTCCCAACAATCTTGGTGACAGATTCACTATGACATTTGTCTGGCTCAAACTAACTCAAAAAGATTGAACCAGTTTTCTTAACATTAGGAATATAACTAAAGGGATAATTTTTCTTACAACATGCATTTATTTCTGAAGTGGTTCTAACAGATTAATGTTAGTCATAGTCTGACAGGGTGATCTTACTAAGTTGCTTGAGTTCAAGTTGCACATGACCTCATTCTTCAGTTGAACAACTCTGTACCTAAGTCACAGCAACTTGATGGGATTTGACTGTTCACCTGATTCTATTATGAAATCTTTCATAGTCTCCCTATAATCCATGAATCCATTTGAACCTATCAAAATGACATTTGGCTGGATTCTGCAGATCTCTCTGACTGGGTATCTAGCTTACTAGTCATAACTTCTAAGGTCATACAAATGACATGGGAGAGGTTGATTTCTTTCTTTCTTTTTTTAAAGATTTTTAAAAGATTTATTTACTTATTTTAGAGAGAGAGAGAGAGAAAGAGAGAGAGAGAGAGAGTGGAAGGGCAGAGGAAGAGGGAGGAAGGACAGATGGAGGGGAGGAGAGTAGACTCCCCCCTGAGTGCAGAGCCTGATGCGGGGGTTCTATCCTTTAGCCCTGAGATCATGACCTGAGCAGAAATCAAGATTTGGACACTTAACCAAGCCACCCAGGCACCCCGAGGTTGACTTCTTGAAGAAATATTATCAGATGAGCATCTACTTGAATCACAGATGAGCTGAAAAATAAATAATGAACCAAGAGTTTGGATCCTTACAGGGAATAGTTAAAACCTCTTAAAGAAAATCAGTGCAGTGTTGCAAACATTGTGTAGTTGGGTTTTATTTATATTAAAAGGAAAGCATATATTAAATTATATCAGAATAAATTATATTAAAAGCTTCAGAGAGCTCCCTGCCTCTAGAGCACTTTGAACCAAAAGACCCTCTCTCTGGTCTCTGGAAGTAATGAAGCAAAAAACCACACATTAGCTTCTGGCTGAGCAAGGCAAATATTGCTAACATCAACCTGAATTACCTGGGCTGCTCCCCCGATCCCTGCCCCAGGCCGGCTGACCAGCAGAGAAGTCTCCCAGCCTGTGTCTCATTTTTCAACAGTAAAATACCTCTTACTTACTGACAGGAATCTAAACTCTTTGAAAGATCAAGCAGGGGCAAAGTGGCCACTTCCAAGACACAGACAGTTGTGCCACCCAGAAATACATGCCCATGGCTGGATGGAGGGGTGACAACTAAGCAGGTGTCAGTCAAGATGCCTAAACCACCTTGATTTCTTTGGAAACAGCCTCTGAACAAACAAATAGATACAGTGAAGAAAGCACGGGGAGGTTGAGGGCAGCTGATGCCTCCCTTGAAGGTTTTGCTTCCCCTGATAGAGTCATTTCCCTCACCTTCCTCCAGCCTGCCTTCAGCGCATTGGAGCCCAGGGCCCCCCACTGCGAGGGCTGTCTGGAGGTAGTCTGGACTATGAGGCTCCTGGGACTTCAGGCTTGGAGTGGGAACCACATCTTTCAATTTGACAGAGACCACCTGGCAGTTTGGTTGATTCTGGAGGCTTCTCAAAGAGTACTTGAGGTTCATCCTCCACCCACCTCCAACCCACCAGAGGCTCTCCTGGCCATTCAAGTCAGATAGCACTCAATTTACCTCCCAGGAGGCAAACCCAGCTCTCAGGCTACCTGAGTGCCCTTACTCCCAAGCCTCCTGCTCCTGGGGGCAGTTCTGGACCCAACAGAACTATCCCCGCCCCTTCCATCACATCCTCATTCTGCCCCCTCTGGTGCAACTTACAATTTTTCCTGGTCTTTCCAATCTACTACTGTTGACAGCTGGCAACGGGCTCAAGGCTGACTCATTATCCACTTTCAAGACTGACTCAAGTACTCGTGAGAAACTGTGGGAATTACAAGTCGTCATGCCTTTATAGGAGTCTACTCTTGCTGCTTCTCTTCTGCCTTTCTAGGTTACTACACGCACATTCCTGTGGCTCTCAAGTGTCCGATGTGGGTACAAGAAGGTGACAGTTCACTCCTTGGTTTCAATTCTGCCCAGCAAATGTGATCCCTTGAAGACTCATTCTGCTTGAAAGTCATCTCAAGGTTTTGAAATAGAATAATGGGTGTTCATCCCCTTCAACTTGGGAAACATCTCCAAAGTCATATCCTTGCAAGTTACAACCGAGCCACACCCAGGCATGGAGACAATATGGAGGAGGCCACACCCATCGTTTCTGAACTGTCTGGATCCCTTCCTGCGAACCATGCTTAGTGAATGGGAAGATTATCACAACAGCAACACCACTGACCACTGAGCCACACTAGGACAACCACCAGGAGAGCATGAGCACTAAGGAAGCCACATAGCAGCAGAGATGTGATAAGCCACTTGACAACACTTTCACAACCTCCGCTAATAAAGACAGCTATGTCTTTATTAGAAATGATCATGATTATAGTCAATATTTATTGCCTGTTGACCATGTCTAATATAGTTCCATGGCTTTCTCTGGGTTTAGCAACTTTAAACACTATCTATTGACTTATATATAAAATTTTGAGGGGTACCTGAGTGGCTCAGTGGGTTGAGTGTCTGCCTTTGGCTCAGGTCATGATCTTGGGGTCCTGGGATCAAGCCCTGCATGGGGCTCCCTGCTCAGTAGAAAGTCTGCTTCTCCCTTTCCCTCTGCCCCTCCCTACCTTCCCTGCTCACGTGTATGTGCATGCTCTCTCTCTCTCAAATAAAGACATAAAATCTTTAAAAATAAAATTTAAGACCTCATACCACATCTCTTTCTGCTTCCACCCATGAAGAACCTGCCCCCAATGAAATTATGATTTTGAATTAAGTCCATATTTAGAATTTATCACTGACAGTGTTTATCACTGAACTAAGTGGTATTCTACAATTACATTTCTTTTCTTATATTTTGTTTTTCTTGGAGTTAATAACTGTCTCTTTTTTAAAATGCAGTCATTTTCTTAAACGTGTGGGTAAATTTTCCTACAAACTCCAACCATTCTGTGTAACAGCTCTCATTCAAAATGTCTATACCTCCAAACCATTTCATCAGATAACGTGTTGGGTCCATTTTCTCCTTGGGGTCCCTCCTGGAGCTCCGCATCCTCCTGCTCCACTCTGCACCAACATTCCTGACTCCTCAGCCCACTGCCTGGCTCTCATCCTCACACATCACCCTTCTCCTCTCTCTGGAGCTGGATCCCCAGACCCGGCGGGGGTGTGGGATTTATCAGACTGGGAATTTGAAACAACTCTGATGAATGTACGAAGGGCTTTAAGGATGAAGTGGACAGCATTTACGAACAGGTGGACAATATGAGCAGAGAGAAGGAAATCCTAGGAAAGAACCCGAAAAGAAATACTAGAGATAAAAAGTATTGTAGTAGAAAAAAGAATGCCTTGGATGGGCTTGTTAGTAGACTGGACCCAACCTGGGAAAGAATTTCTGAGCTTGAGGATATCTCAACAGAAACCTCCAAAAGTAAAAAGCATAGAGAGCAAAGACTGAGAAAAAAAAAGAAAGGAAGGAAAGAAGGAGAGAAGGAAGAAAGAAAGAAAAAAGGAAAGGAAAGGAAATAAAATAAAATAAGATCCCAGGACTGTGGGACACCTACAGAAGGTGCACTATTTCACAGCCATCGCAACTAAAGGGGAAAGGGAAGTTCCCAAACGGAGACAGAAATACTAGATGAACAGCACTAACGACATTTTGCAGGAGGTTAATTTTTTAAAAACAATCTGCACAGGGAACCTTGGTGGCTCAGCTGGTTAAGTATCTGCCTTCGGCTCAGGTCATGATCCTAGGGTTCGTTGGGCTCCTTGCTCAGCAGGAAGCCTGCTTCTCCCTCTCCTTCTGTCCTATCCCCTGCTCATGCGTGTGCTCTCTGTCTCTCTCTCTCTCTCTCTCTCTCTCTCTCAATCTTGCTCTCTCTGTATCTCAAATAAATAAATAAAATCTTTAAAAAAAATAAATAAAAACAATCTGCATGTCCCAAAATGTCTTTCTTGCATTTCATACTCCATCAATAGTGCCTGGGACCAGAACTCCAGATGGGAAACAATTTCCTTCCACAATTTTGAGGAGAAAGTTCTCGAGAATCCTGCAGCTTCGAGCTGTAGGAAAGTCTCAGGCTCGTCTGTGTGGTGACGCTCTGTAGCCGGACTGTTGTTGCTGGATTTTTTTTCTCCTCTCCCTGGTAGTTGATAGGATATTCTTTTATCCCTGCTGTTAGAATATTTCACAGTGGCATGCCTGCATAAGTATTTCCCGCCCATTTATCATCTAGGCTCTTGCTGAACACTTTGGATCTGACACTTACTCACTTCCCTTCTGGTCAATACTGTTGCATTTTTGGCTAAGTCCCTTCCTCCTGTTCTCTTGGATCTTTCTAGAGTGGCTATTAGATGTCAGCCTCCTGGAATGGTCTTTTATTTTCTCTCGACTTCCTCATTGTTCTTTTTGTTGCTGTACTTTCTAGGACACTTTCCAACTTCATCATCTCATCATTTGACATATTTTTAGTTTTATTTCCAAGATTTTTTTCTTAACTGATGCTTCCCATAATGTTGGATTTTGTGCCATTCTGTAGGCAGACTTTTCCTTAGGCTCTCACTCTTCTTTCTGGCACCTCGCCCTCCACTGTGTCTTGGTAACTTGTCTCATGACAACGCCATTTTCCCATTGTGCTCCAGAGGAACTGGGTGCCTGGCTACTGGTTACACGCACCATACCTCTGACGGGACAAAGTTCCAGCGTCTCTTCTCATACCTCCTACACCCCATTATCCCACATTTTAGGCTGTTCCGCATTCAAGAGAATTGGAGCCAGAACCCGACTGAGCCAACATTTCTAATCACTGCACTGAGAGCAAAAAGATCAGTCAATCAACCAATCAATATTAAAAAATAATAATAACAAATACAACTTTTCAAGATGCACATTTTTCCCCCTGTGTGTCTTGTAAAAATTCAGTGTTCCTGGAGCACCTGGCTGGCTCAGCTGGAAGAGCATGCTACACTTGATCTCGGGGTCACCAGTTCAAGCCCCATGTTGAGTGTAGTGATTACTTAAATAAATAAAAGTTAAAAAATTCAATTTTCCTAGCCGTAGAGTAGATTGTTCAAGTATTTATTGAACATCAGGCCCTAATTTGGGTACCCAAGACACAACACTGAAAAAAAGTGACAAAGTCTCTGTCCTGCTTTCTAAAGAGGGGAGATAGACAATCATCAGGGTAATATGCAGAAGATGGCCAATATCAGACACAAATAAAGAAGACAGTGCAGCTCAGAAGTGCTGGCAGATGGAGATGGGTGATGGAAGGTGCTATTTTATTTTAAGAAGCCTGTCTTCCTAATCAGGTCATCTTGAGAAAGAGAAGACACAGCTCTGTGGGCAGGTGGGGCACAACATTCCAGGCCAAGGGGACAGCAAGTACAAAAGCCCAAGGTGACAGTGTGCTAAGCATTCAAGGACATGCGGTGTGTCTATAAGCCCTGTGATGTGCTCCAGTGTCTGGAAAGCCAGGCCAAATCATTTGTTACCGGAAGGGACCAGGTTCTAGTTGTAATAGTCATGGACACTTTCAGCCTCTAAAAGATGGTGCAAGATATTTCTTTGTGACTCCCATTAACTCACCTCACAGTCCAAAGGGATAGTCTTAGACAGAGGAAGGGGGAAGATGGAGAAAAAGGGGAGTGGGGGACTGCTAGGGTAGTGCCTTGCCATGGTCTTTATGAAGACTAGATTATAAAGAATTGGAGGAACCACTGTGAAAGCAAGGCTGTGAGACATTTGGTGATGAGTGGCACCTGTTCTCACCTATCCCCAACAATCAAGGTGAGAGCTCCACCCCTCAGCCAAGGGCCCTCACTCAGACCCCCACTAGCCGTTCTCAATTAAAGTAGAGCCTGAATAGGGACACCTGGGTGGCTCAGTTGGCTAAGCATCCCACTCTTGGTTTTGGCTCAGGTGATGACCTCAGGGTCCTGGGATTGAGCCCTATGGGCTCTGTACTCAGCAAGCAACCTGCTTGAGATGTTCTCCCCTTCCCTCTGCCCATCCCCCCACTCATGCTCACACTCTCTCTCTCTCTAAAATAAATAAATAAATCCTGAAAAAAAAAATAGGACCTACATCTCTAGAAAGAGCAAATCTCACCTTTACTGACTTCTCTGTAATGGAGTTCTAACCAAACCCCTGACCTCTTGGGCCCTGTATGGCCCTGCCTGCTTCAGCTTCAACTTCCTTAGACTTACCTGTTACCTATAAAACCACTTACATTGCCCTTCCAGCTTTGTAGGTTTTCTGAAATCCTGGAATTTCCTCCCAGAACTGTGGTAGCAACCAGACCTCTTGTGCCAATGAGGATGCTTTTTGTTGCAAATAACTGAAAATGCAATGCACATTCCCTTAAACTCTAGGAGAATTTATAAGCTTCTATAACAAGAACACCCCAAGGTAGAAGGATTTCAGGCATGGTTTGATCAGGAGTAGGCTCTAGTTATCTGTTATTCTCTTAGCCATGTTCCTCTTGATGTGTCAGTTTCTTTCTTTCTTTTTTTTAAAGATTTTATTTATTTATTTGAGAGAGAGATCACAAGTAGGAAGAGAGGCAGGCAGAGGAGGCGGTGGGGGGGTGGGGGGAGAAGGCTGCCCACTGAGCAGAGAGTTTGATGAAGGGCTTGATCCCAGGACCCTGAGATCATGACCTGAGCCGCAGGACAAGGCTTAACCCACTGAGCCACCCAGGTGCCCCTGATATGTCAGTTTCATTGCAGACTGGCTTCTTTCATGAAAACAAGAGGGCAGCCACCATTTTAGGCATCATATCTGTATACCACATTTTGGAAAGCAAAAAAGATCATTGAAGTCCAGACTCTCCACGGAAGACCTGAGAAGCATTCTGATTAGAGCAACGTAGCCAGTCAAAACCAATTCCTCTGGCCAGTGGGAAAGAAGGTTCAGAAGAGCTTAGCCCAGAGGATCCTCAGTGGAAATTGAGACTATTGGGAAGAGTGAAGCAGGACCTAGAAGCCAGAGAGACAACCAGAAAGTTTCCAATGGAGCTCACTCCTTGGCTCCCTGCTCTCCATTTATGTCCTTCTTCTCATAAGCCACACTTTCTGATAAGCTCAGGTCATATACTGTATGCTCAGCTCCTCCCCAAAAGAACGAGTCAGTTGCTTCATCCACCTCCAAATGCAGGATCTCTGAGAGATAAGCAATCCTCTGAGAGACCTTGGTGGAACAGGTCAATGACCAAAGGCTAAAGAATAAGCCATCTACCCAGGCATGGCCAAAACCCAGTGGTGAATGAGAACAGGATAACTGCCATCCACACTCCCTTGAGGAAAAGGGAGAAAGAACATGGGGACCGCCGGAACAGAAGTAGCAGGGGCTCCCTGCATGGGTATCAGCCCAGTCTGGCTGCCCTCACTTCTGCTCCTGATCTAGAATTGGGCCTGGAGTGGACCTGGATGTTCTGTGCATCCCCCTGGACCTAGGTTTAAAGAAAGCCCACTTTTCCGAACAAATGTAACACTGTGTGTCAACTATAGTTCAATACAAACAAATAAATGATAAAAACTAAGGCTGCCCACTTTTGTAAGTCAAACCTGCAAATTGGGGGGGCACCTGCGTGGCTCAGTGGGTTGGGGCCTCTGCCTTCGGCTCGGGTCATGATCTCAGGGTCCTGGGATCGAGTTCCGCATCAGGCTCTCTGCTCAGCGGGAGCCTGCTTCCTCCTCTCTCTCTCTGCCTGCCTCTCTGCCTACTTGTGATCTGTCTCTGTCAAATAAATAAATAAAATATTTAAAAAAAACCCTGCAAACTGGGGTGACCAGACTAGGAAATTAAAATTCTTCCCTCCGGCTTGCTCCCGAGCTTACATTTTCACAATAAAGGAGACTTTACCCTTTGTCCAGTGGAAGACCGTTAACAGGGGTTGCCTATATGAAGTTCACGGAATCAGCATAAATAAGTCTCTATTTTAGAAAGAGGAGTAAAAAATCAGGCACTTGGGTATCTTGAAAACAGGATAAGCTTCTCATTAAAAGAGAAATGTGAAACACATCATTTGGATCTGAAAGTACTTTGTTATTTCGTGTAATAAGTCCCTTCTGAATCAACATCATTAGCCATCAGGGAAACACAAATCAAAACCACAATGTGATTCACATTCTCCACATTCCCCCATTAGAATGACAAAAATTAACAAAATAGGAAACAACAAATGTTGACAAAGATGTGGAGAAAGGGGAACCCTCTTACACTGTTATACTGTTGATGGGAATGCAAGCTGGTGCCACCACTCTGGAAAATAGTATGGAGGTTCCTCAAGATGTTAAGAATAGAGCTACCCTAGGACCCAGCAACCGCACTACTAGGTATTTACTCCAAAGAAACAGATCTAGTGAAAAGAAGGGGTACATGCACCCCAATGTTCATAGCAGAAATGTCCACCATAGCCAAACTGTGGAAGGAGTCCAGATGTCCTTCAGCAGAGGAATGGATAAAGAAGATGTGGTCCATAGAAACAATGGAATATTACTCAGCCATCAGAAAAGATGAATACCCACCATTTGTATCGACATGGATGGAACTGGAGGGGATTATGCTAAGTGAAGTAAGTCAAATAGAGAAAGACAATTATCATATGATTTCACTCATATGTGGAACATAAGGAATAGCAGGGAGGACATTAGAAGAAAGAAGGGAAAACTGAAGGGGGGAAATCAAAGCAGAGATGAACCATGAGATACTATGGACTATGGGAAGCAAACTGAGGCTTTCAGAGGGGAGGGGAGTAGAGGGATGGGTGAGCCCATTAAGGAGGGCACGTATTGCAGGGAGCACTGGGCGTTATATGCAAACAATGAATCATGGAACACTACATCAAAAACTAATGATGCACTGTATGGTGACTAATGTAACATACATGCACACATACACACACATATATATACATAAATACACACATGCACACATGCATACACACACACACACACACACACACACATAAATCCCTTCTGGAAAAAGGAGTTCGAAGATAGAGAATATTTACCCCCTGGGAGCCAGAAGAAAAATCAATTTGCTTGCAAATCAGATTGACACAAGGTCTCAAGAAAGACAATTGAATTATGCTCTGTTCAAATGACACACATTTCTTTTCTTGTTTTCCTGCAATTCAAAACAAAAAGAAAAGAACTCTGGCTAGCGAACTGTTTTATTCCAGGATCATTGTTTACCCATCTGAAACATAAGTCTAACATTTGCATCAATGTCAGTATTTGTAAAACACAATTTAAATAATTACAAAGGGGTGCCTGGGTGGCTCAGTGGGTTAAGCCACTGCCTTTGACTCAGGTCATGATCTCAGGGTCCTGGGATTGAATCCCACATCGGGCTCTCTGCTCAGCAGGGAGTCTGCTTCCTCCTCTCTCTCTCTGCCTGCCTTTCTGCCTACTTGTGATCTCTCTCTGTCAAATAAATAAAATCCTTTTTAAATAAATAAATAATTATAGGGAATCAAAATATGGCTCATGCAAGGTATAGGTAGTGCTAATAGTATTCTATAGCTGCATAACAATACGCCAAAACTTAAAAACTTAGAACATCACCCATTTATTACCTCCCCATTTCTGGGGGCCACGTGTCCAGACACAGCTTAGTGGGATCCTCTGCTTGGGATCACAAGGCTGAGATCAATGCATTAACTGGGCTGCATTCTCTTAGAGGTTCAACTGGGGAAGAATTTGTTTCCATGCTCATTCTACTGTTGAGCTATATGACTGAAGACCCAGATTTTTGCTTGCTGTCCACTGAAGGTCACCCTTACCATGTAGAGGCCTTCTGCAATTCTTTGCCTCTGCAAAGACCACACACTTCATCAAGCCAGCAATGAGAGCTCCTCTAACACCTTTGCCACAATCCGTTGGCTAAAAGCAAATCACAAGTCCTGTCCACACTCAAGGAAAGCACATATTAGCTTGAAAGACTATGGAGCATTAAGAGTTAGGAAAACCAGATGTGAAGCCTAGCCATTCCACTTTCTAGCTCTGTGTTCTTGGACAAGTAGCTGAATCTCTCCTGACCTCAGTTTACTATGTAACAATTAATACATGAATTAGGATGTTCTCAACTGCAGGCAAGTGAAAACTAATTAAAAGTGATACACAATGATTTATTTTCTTACAAGAAGTCTGGAGGGGGCGCCTGGGTGGCTCAGTGGGTTAAGCCTCTGCCTTCAGCTCAGGTCATGGTCCCAGGTCCTGGGATCGAGCCCTGCATCGGGCTCTCTGCTCAGCAGGGAGCCTGCTTGCTCCTCTCTCTCTGCCTGCTTCTCTGCCTACTTGTGATCTCTGTCTGTCAAATAAATAAATAAATCTTAAAAAAAAAAAAAAACGAACTCTGGAGATGAGGCAATTACATGCTTAATCTTACCTTTCAACATCTTCAAACACTTTTTTTTTTCCTGTTGAGATTTTTTTTTTTTAATTATTTTTTAAGCAGGCTCCCTGCCCAGCATGGAGCAAGCACGGGGCTTAAACATAGCCCTGAGATCAAGACCTGAGCTGAAATCAAGATGCTTAACCAGCTGAGCCACCAGGTGCCCTGGTGTTGAGATTTCAAATTTTTTTAATTGAACTCTTTCTTAGAGCAGTTTTAAGTTTACAAAGAACTGAAGTTCTCACATACTGCCTTCTCTCCCCTTCAGACTTTCCCATTATTAACCTCTTACATTACTGTGGCACTTTGGTTAAAGCCGATGAACAAATATTGACAAATTATTAACTGAAATCCATAATTTACATTAGATCCATTCTTTGTTTTGTACCATTCTCTGGGTTTTGACAAATGTGTAATGACATGAATCCATGTCATTACACGTTACATTACACATTACACCAGCCATTACAGTCTTGTACAGAATCCCTCCATGACCCTGAAAATCCTCCCTGCTCCCCCTAGTGCTCCCTCCCGTCCTCCCCTCAAGTTTCTGATCCATCATTTTGCCTTTTCCAGAACCTCATATATTTGGAATCATGCAGGATGTGGCTTTTCAGACTGCCTGCTTTAACTTAGTAATATGCATTTAGGATTCCTTTGTCTGCCTTTCTGTGGCTTGATAGCTTGTTTCTTTTTATTGCTGAATAATATTCTATTGTCTGAAGGCAACACTGTTTATTCACCTATTAAAGGACATCTTGGTTCTTTCCAATTTTTGGCAATCATGAGTAAAACTTCTATAAACATTTCTGTGCATGTTTTTGTGGGGACATAAGTTTTCAACTTATTTGGATAAATACCAAAGAGGGTGATTGATGGGTCATATGATAAGACTATGTTTAGTTTTGTAAGAAACTGACACTGTCTTCCAAAGTGGTTGAACCATTTTGCACTTTGATCGTCAATGAATGAAAGTTCTTTTTTTTTTGATATTTTATTTATTTATTTGATAGAGAGAATGAACACAGGCAGATAGAGTGGCAGGCAGAGGCAGAGGGAGAAGCAGGCTCCCTGCTGAGCAAGGAGCCCAATGTGGGGCTCGATCCCAGGAGGCTGGGATCATGACCTGAGCCGAAGGCAGCTGCCTAACGGACTGAGCCACCCAGGCATCCCAATGAATGGAAGTTCTTATTGCCCTACAGCCTCATTGGCATTTGGTGTTTTCGGTGTTTGGGATTTTAATCTTTCTCATAGGTGTGTAGTGGTGTCTCACTGTTTTAATTTATAGTTCTCTAATAAATACCAGGTAGTGGTTGGAGTCTGGGATGTCTGAAACTATGGTTATGGAGAGTGGAGTTATTGGTGAGTACAAGGACAAGGGAACAGCAGTGGAAGCTGGTGGCTGTGGTAGGGTTGGGGAAGAGTACTGCAAGAAAGGAGGCTTGAGAACTGGGAGATCAGGTCAGAAAAGGAATTCTCTACACAAATAATTATATTGCAGAATCTTGGGCTAAGGTTTGGAAGGAATCACATCGTGAATGAAAAGAAAACATTGGGAGTAGTAAGTAAGAAGAGTGCCAAGGGGTTGGAGAATAAAAGAAAAGCACCTTATTCTCAAATAGTCCAGGCAGGCTTAAAAACAAAGAGAATGAGATAGAATTAGAAGTCTAAAAACCATACAGCAACGGTCAACTGATTTTCAATGAGGATACCAAACCATTCTATGGGGGAAAGGACAGTCTTTTCAGCAGATGGTGCTGTGAGAACTGGATACCACACGCAAAAGAATAAGGTTGGACCCTTGTCTCACACCATATAGAAAAATTAACTTGAAATGGATCAAAAGCACAAATATTGAATCATCACATTATATCTCAAATTAACGTAATTTACATGTCAATGATACCTCAATTTTAAAAACCCACAAGGATGACACTTCTGTTTTGTTTAATTAATTTATACTTTAAAGAGAGAGGGAGAGAGAGCACACACAAGTGCAAGGGTTGGGGGCAGGGGGAGGGAAGCAGAGGGAGTAGAAGAGAGAGAATCTTAAGCAGGCACCACACCCAACATGGGACTGGATCTCACAACACTGAGATCATGACCCAAGCTGAAATTAAGAGTCGGATGCTTAACTGACTGAGCCACCCAGGTGCTCCTGGATAATGCTTTTAAAAAATGGATCAAAGGCCTGACTATAATTATTAAAACTATAAAACTGTTAGAAGAAAACATAAGGGCTAATTTTTCATTACCTTGAATTTAGCAATGGTTTCTTAGATGGGACACCAAATAGCAGCAACAAAAGAAAAAAATAAATTGGGTATCACCAAAATTTTAAAAACTTTAATGCAGCTTTCAATGAAGTGAAAAGACAACACGCAGAACAGGAGAAAATTTGTATAAGTCATACATCTAATAAGGTTCTACTATCTAGAATATATAAATAACTCTTAAACTTCAACAGCAAAAACACAACCAACCCTATAATTTAAAAATGGGCAAAGGACTTAACCAGACAGTTTTCTAAAGACGATAAACAAATAAAACCAGCAGATGAAATAACGCTCTACATCAGTCATCATTAAGGAAGTGTAATCAAAGCCACAAAAGCATGCCCCTTCACCCCCCACTAGGACAGATATAGTAATAATGTTACTGATAATAACAATAACACAAAAAGGACAAACGTTGATGAAGATGTGGAGAAATTGGGACTCTCATGCATTGTTGGTAAGAATGTAAAATGGTGAGCCACTATGGAAAACAGTTGGGCAGTTCCTCAGAAAGTTAAACAGAGAGTTACTGGTTAACTCAGCAACGGCACTCCTAGGCGTATACCCAAAAGATTGAAAGCAGGGACTCAGCTACTTGTACACCAATGTTAGTCACATTATTCATAATGGTCCAAAGATGGAAACAACATTCATCAAGAGAATGAATGGGTAAGCCAACTATGGTACGCCCATGCAATGGAATACTATCCAGCCCTAAAAAGGAATGAAGACCTCCTACATGACTGTCAAGAGTTTAGCTAAACTACGTCATGGTATTGTGGCCTTGGCATACATTTTGTTTGGTCGGGCATCCTTTGGGGACCTCAAACCCACACTAGCCCCTCCGTGCAAGCCCATGACCTGATAGCAGCCCGCAGAGTTTTGAGTTTCTTGAGAACATGAAAGCTCCCAATAGGATTTCTGCAACAGCCATTGGGATCAGCAGTCACTCCTGCCTCCCAGTGCCTGTTTGACTTTTATAGCTCTTAGATGAGATCCCCGTGGGGCTACCAAAACCATGCTTTGGAGGGTTCAACTGAGCAATCCAGCCCTAGCTCAGGAACCCCAAAGCACTCCACCTATAGACCCTCATAGAGGTCTGCGGCTCAGTTTGTGCCCTTCTCTGCACTCTGCCTTGACCTCCTCGTGTGGCCCCTGGAGGTGTGCTTTGTCCTTCCTCCAGGACCTGAGAGTCACCAATGGCTCCAGTTCAATTCCTCATATGGTCTGTCGAATCAGGGCTCCCCATGGGTACCCTGGGCTCCACTTAACAGAGGTTAACTTCACAAAGTCATAACAATGCTACGTTGATGAACCTCAAAAATACTATGCTGAGCAGAAGCCAGACACAAGAGACCATATGTGTGTGTATACATATGGCACGATTCTATTTATATAAAATGTCCAGAATAGGTGATTCCATAGAGACAAAATGTAGATTAGTGGTTGCCCAGGGCTGAGAGGGAAGGGAAGTGAGAGCGGCTTAAAGGGTAGAAAGCTCTCCATCACTGGGAAGAACGTTCTGGAGCTAGATTCTGGTGATCCTATAACGTGGAGCATGTAGTGAATGCACTGGATTGTACACTTTGAAATTATCTCAGTGGTGAGTTCCACATTATATGAATATAACCACCAAAAAACCAACAAACAACAGGGAAGGGGCTCTGCAGAGGGAGGGAGGAGCCAGCCCCAGAACAGGAAGAGGTGGTTTATGTGGGACAGCCCAGATCTGGGGGTAGTGGGTGGGGTTGAGGCACAGGGCAGGGGTACCTCATAGGTCCAGAGGTTCACCCGTGGCTTTCACATAACAAGGCAGAGTGACCCACAGACAGTTACTAGCCAAGCACGTCAAACGGCTTCAAAAAAATTCTTGAAAGTCTGGAGACATGAAAGACGTTTTCTGCTAGCCGCTCTCAAGAGTGATACCTTCCCCGCCCCTGCCTGCAGGGGGACAACAAAACCCTTTAAATGGCCTGGAAATCCTAAACTAAGCTTTGCCCAGACCAAAGAATTGCTCCTACAGGGTCAAAGACAGGACGTTGTCGCCCTCCTCTGGTCACCGAGCAGCTTTGGTTTACTCCCTCTAAGGGGAGAGGAACAGCCAGCTAGAGCGGGCTGGGCAGTCTTGCCTTGCTGGGTGTGCAGAGCTGGGTCCTGAGATGTCTGGGAGCTGAACTACCAGGGGTTATGAAGTTAGCACCCTCCTGGTCGTCCTCGCTCGGCTTCACACACACACCGGCGTTCCTGGGCCCTCCATCCGCCCAGGAAGCAGGCTCCTGGGTCTCAGCCTGCCCACTTCTCCCATATGACCCCACAGACAGCCACGTTCCTCTACTCACTGCTTGAAAGACAAGTTCATGCCCTTTTCCATGTGTATTGCTAACCTCTACAGAGAACCTGGAAAGATATAATGCTCCCAGTTTATGATACCTGGCTTCCCCCTTTATAAGCTGGGTGGGTGGAACCCCAGCTTTTGGTTCTGAGGAAGGAACTCTCCAACACCCTGTCACCCTGTCCTACAATCCTCCCAGGGCCAGATGGACTCTTCACCAAGAAGGTCCCTCTCCCCCAGGCCGGTGATAAAGATCGGACTGGGCAAAATGTGTCCCTTTGACTCAGGTGGTCTAATTTCCTCCATGGAGATCTAACGGGGTGTGCTGTCCACTTCACCAGAATGTCCATCCTCCCTCTGCATTCGAGACGGCCTGGACTTCATGTAGCTAAAGAGATGCGGGCTCGGGGTGCCTGCAGAGATCTTCACTATCTTGCCCACCCAAAGATAGTTCCCTTACCAGCTGACCACTTCACCTCGATGAGTCCATCAGAATGATGTTCCGACTCACAACTAAGAGAAATGCAAAATAAAACTGCTCGGAGATGTCATTTTTCACTACGAGACTGGAGACTGATAATTCCTCATGTCAGCGAGCAAGTGGATAAACACGGGCACTTCCCTTTCCGTTGCACATGAAGGTGCCCATTGGTACAGCCTCTATAAAGAGTAAGTCAGCACTATCTGTCAAAATTTTAAATACGTGTTCCAGCAATTCAGGTTCTGAGTATTTATTCTACAGTGCACTTGTACATGGATCCAAAGACAAGGCTGTGTATTGCAACACAGTTTGTAGTAACAGAAGAAGAGGGAAATCCTTGACTTTCATCGTTAGGAGACGGTCAAATAAATCACACCACAACCACCCACAGAACATCATGAATTTCTTTTGGTAACGAGGCTCTTTACTATGTTCTCATGGGAAAATGTCTTCCAGGTTTATTGTTGGGTGAAAAAGGTAGTGGGTCATACAGTGTAATGTTTCCATTTGAACAGGAAGTATGTAGATTTATGAAGATATATATTTATATGTGTTTATAGATGCACAGAATATGCCTGGAAGGAAACTCAATAAACTGATGATATGATTTTTATGGGAAAGAGAATGAGGGGATAAGGAAGAGAAAGTCACATTTTACTCAATATTTCCTTTTCTAAATTGTAGTGAAATGCATATAATATAAAATTTACCATTTTAACCATTTTTAAGCCTATGCTTCAGTGGCGTTAAGCGCATTCACATTGCTGAGCAATATCACCACCATCCATCTCCAGGACTTTTCCATCTTCCCAAACTGAAGTTCTCTCCCCATTAAACACTGGCTCTCCATCCCCGCCCCCCAGACCCAGCTGACCCTTATGAAACTGACTACTCTAGGTCCCTCATGTAAGTGCAGTGATACAGTTATTTGTGGTTTTGTTTCTGGTTTATTTCACTTTGTATAATGTCTTCATCAATACATTTTTCTATCTTTAAAAGCACCAGAAGAGCTTTTTAAGAAACACTGATGCCCCGGTCTTCCCCCTAGGAAGCCTGACTTCAAGGTCACCTGGTTTTTCAGATGCTCCAGGGGATTCTAATGTTTGGCCCGACTGCGCATGCTCCCAGATCAGACTCACCTGAGATGCTCCCAGACACCCCAGGTCCCACCTCTGACTGACTTATTCAGAATTTTCAGGAATATGCTGTTTTAACCAACACTCTGAGTGACTCCCAGCAGACATCCTGGAGCTGAGAAGCCTCTGGGAAGCATTCTCCCACATCACACTCCGCCTGGGGAGTGTGGGAACTCAGCATGCTGCCTGGACCCGCATCAGGGATTGACGTGCATGGGGGCTGTCCCGCCTGGGTACTGTGGAAACAGAATGGGGAAAATAGACTATTTATGGAGAGAAAGCTGAGAGAAGTTCCTACTTTTTTTTTTATAGTGAGAATGATCATTTTCACAGTTCCTGTGATAGACTCGATTCTGAAATGATCCGATTTGGGGAGGGAGGTTATAGGAGCAGACATTCTGTTTCTTGTATCCTCCTCAGAGTGGGATCGAAGCAGCCCTGGTGTCAACCTCCAGCTGCCTGAGGGCGGAGAGAGGAGTGGGAATAAATGCACTGTCCAGAACACCAACCCATACAATCTCTCCCCATTCCTGTGTCCCTCCCCAGGGACAGTTGCTGCTCCAGGGGAAGCTGAGGGAAGGCGCCAGGGAGTGGTGGTCTCATCCGCCCACGTCCTCACTCCCCCACTCACCACCTCCCATGCACCGCCCACCCTCCCCCACACTGGCCAGTTAGTAGCTATTTAACTTTCTAGTCCCAGCTGAGCTCTCTGAGGCAGGGTGACCCTGATTGTCCCAGGTTAACCCTGAAGGTCCTCTGACCCAGGAAACCCCTTTATCCCAGGCAGACTGGGGTGATCAGTCACTCTGGGGGACACCACTAAGGTGGCGAACTTGTGACGGGTAAGAGAATAGTGGGTGCAGGACGAGAGGGGGTCCTGTATTAACACCTCCCCTGAGTCCAGATCTGCGAAATGAGCCCCAGTGACTCGTCCAAAGTCACAGAGCTGTTGTCAGGGGCAGTGATGTCCCAGCCTGGCTCTTCACCACCCAGCGGCCAAAATGACTTAGTTGGTATTTCCCAGAGGCAGAGGGACAAATTGAGTTTGGCTTCCCAGCCCTGGCTCCTAGTCAAGGAGGACCACCATGAGCCTCGACTACAACCATCTTCTCCAGCTTCGGGAACTGGTGCCCCTACCAATGGCTTACTTCCCTCTGTCCCTCCCTCCCCCCTTGCCGACCGCACAGGTTATGATACAGAGACTGCTGCATTAACCCAAACACACTCAACCCCCATCAGAGCAACCTTGCTCTTAGAGAGCGCAGGTGACTGTCCCCAAAATCTGCTTGGGGGGAATCCCTGGCTCAAAACCATCTCCTGGCCTGCCTGACTTTGAAAGTGTCTATTAGGGCAGTTCCGTCCGGGAGAAAGGGAAGGTGAGCCACATACACAAACCCCAGAGATGACTTTCAACCTCCGAGCAGCCATACGGAGAGACGGTAAAAAGAAACAAATGAAATTAATTTTGAAAAGTATCTTGTATTTAACTCAAGATAGCTAAAATATTGTCATTGAAGGTGTGATCAGTAGAAAACATTATTGAGATGAGATAGTTTACATTCTTTTTTTCATACGAGGTGTTTGAAATCCAGTGTGTCTTCCACGTGCAGCACATCTTGATTCAGATGAATCACGTTTATTTACTTATTTTTAAGATTTTATTTATGTGAGAGAGAGAGAGAGAGAAAGAGAGCCAAGGACAGTGATCCTGGCTGACCTCACTTGCCCTCTTTGCAGATTCTGGGCCCTGATGATACCAGCCACACTTCTGGATAGTTTTAGAAAGGGCAGGGCAGCAGGAGGGACCCAGCGAGCCTCCAGTGAAAGGGCCGCATTCAGAAGAACAAGGGAGTGTGCCTGGTGGGGCCCTAGGGGGGGCTGTGTTCGTCCTGCGGAGGGAGGAGTTAAGCTTTGAGGCCAGAAATAACTTCCCTCACCTCACAGCACATACCCAGCAGGAAAATCCCACAGTCGCCAACCCCTGCCTTAACAGTAAGCTGCACGTGACACCTTGCCCACTGTGTTTTTCTACAAGATACCACACCTCGCTAAGCTGCACGTATTCCCTCAGCGCAGCCGGGGAAGGGCCAGAAGGAGAGTGGGTGTGTGAGCCGGAAATGGGGCAAGGGGGCTGTCCGTTGGTGTTTTTTTTTTGTTTGGTTGGTTGGTTGTTTTCTGCCCAGCCATGAAAAAAAATGTTTTCCTGACTGTTGCTCTCATTAGTTGAGAGAGATCACCATTAATGATCTCTTACTAAAGAACTCTGAGGGGGAAGGACATCTGGAAGCTGAGCTCTCTGCCTTCAGCTGCCTCCCACAGGCTACACCGAAGGCTCCAGCTCTAGGAACACTTAGAAGCAGAGAGGGTGAGATCTGGATGCCCCTGAGAGAGAACATAAACCATCCTCCCCCTCAGACTCCTCCCCATTCTAGTCAGAAGAGAAGGGCTTTCCTTGAAGCCAGGTGGGGACCGTCCTGAGCCAACACTGGGGAAACCGAAAGATACCAGGCTTTGATTTCTTAGGCTGACTTCATTGATTGACATACATGTTTAAATCAGATTTAAGAAAAAGTCATGTGAAATCCAAAATGCTAGGCCAGCCTTTCCTTTTCTTGGGAAAGGTAAGAGCAAGGAGGTCGACCAAGAGTTATGTTGAAGTGTAAACACAGATCTAGGTAGGTCAAAGGGCCTTTAAGTTTAAACAGACTTGGGGGCACCTGGGTGGCTCAGTGGGTTAAGCCTCTGCCTTTGGCTCAGATCATGATCTCAGGGTCCTGGGATCAAGCTCTGCATTGGGCTCTCTGCTCAGCAGGGAGCCTGCTTAGCCCTGTCTCTCAGCCTACTTGTAATGTCTCTCATTCTGTCAAATAAATAAATAAATAAATAAAATCTTTAAAAAAAAAAGAAAAAGAAAAAGATTAAACAGACTTAACTGTGCATATTCTAGTATCTTCATGATAAAATCCTTTCTTTGTTTACTGAGAGTTAATGAGAAGCAACACTTACAAATAAGAGAGGTTAACCATCTAAACAAGTAACCCCTGTTTAATACAGGACATTGGGGTTGCTCTCTTAAGTCATACAATTTTTGTTTATGAAATTGAATCTGCTCACTAAAGTCAGAAAATAAGCTCATTTGCTTTGAGTTCATTTAATCCAGGACTCTGCACATTGTCTAGATTTTCTTACTGGTCAGGAAAATCGCAGATCCCTGGGTTTAGTCTCCTCAGGCTTGTAAAGGGTTAGTAAATAAACTGTCACTCTGAGAGTTTTAAATCCAAACAGATCAAGATTTTCATTTTTCCCTAACAGAGTCCTAAGTATCTTGAATCGAATTTGACCCCAATATTAGAATAGTCCAAAGAAAGAGTTGCCAAGGTTTCCACAATTTTTGAATGTTAGTCATTATTTCTTATCCATAAAGTTTGGGTGTAACAAAATTATATAAAATAGATACATGTTAAACTTGTAAACGATCCTAATTCACATTGTGACAGGGGTACTTATTATCTGGAGAAGCACCCTGATATATAGAACAATGTATTATACTCAGTTTTATTGTTTTTATATTTTTAAGATTTTTAATATTGCATATTACTTTTAAATCAGGGTCTCTGTTAGTGCTGTCTTTCCTTCTTCCCACAAATTCCCTTGTATTAAAGGCTCCATTGATCAGTGGCTACCGTGCCCACGAGCACAGCTCACCATGGGCTAACACCGTACCATTTCCACCCACTGTCTCATTTTACCATCACGGGACCTTGGGTGGTAGCTTCTTCCTCCCATTTCACAGATGAAAACCCTGAGGCGCTGAGTGGTTACGTGACTTGATGAAGGTACCTGGCGTGTCAGGTTTCCTGACACCAGCTCATGGGTCCTTCCAGCACACGTGATGTCACCTTTGGGACTGAGCTGCTTTCTTTCTCCAAGGAGACCATGCCTGCTGATGTAGTCAGTCCATGCAAGCATGTCGAAAGGCCCTGAATTTCCTATTGCATTTTCGCCCGGGCAGAGGCACGTGCCTCTAGCCGCATGGCTTAGGAAATGACATTTTAACTCTCTGATCTACGTTTCTGAAAAACATTTTCTTCTTGCAGGGAGACATTTGGGCCATTACCTGGTTAACATTTGCAAAGTGCTGCTGGAAATTCATTAGCTTGAAAGGAACATGATTACAGTAATCACACTCAGAAACAGAAGGTGGAGTGTTAATTATTAACAAGAGATCGCCCAAAAGATACAACACAGAATTATTAACGGAGCCACCAGGGCCATTCAGACAGAATGAAAAGAACCTATTGAAGCTGGCTCTGGAGCATAAAAAGCCACTGCTCTTGCTCTGAACACACCCAGACAAGAGCCCAGTGGGAGAAAATGACTAGCTCTTCTCGTTCAGTTACGATTCTCATTCTTATGGAAATATATTGGGCCATTCTAAAGCCAACTGCGAGGTGCTAGTTTCATGCTCAGGCAAGACACCAGTATTAGCAACTCCACAAATTCAATATTCTTTATTGAGCCCCCCTGGTGGGCAAGGCTCAATGCTACAATCCTCAGCACAGGGGGAGGAGAAAGAGGCAGAGCTGACTCTAGGACTATAATCTCTCATTGGGGAGGATCAAGATGACATTCCGATCCCACACTGAAAGCCAGGATGGGCCTCGCTGGAGACGTGGGCAGCATCGAGAAAAGAAGGAACGGGGACTGGAGAGCTGGTTGGAGGTCAGGAGCAAAATTAACCAACATGTCCTGAGCATCTTCTATGTGTCAAGCACTATGCAAAGTGTTTGATGTTGTACAATTGAATCTTTGTAGCATGCCATCACTATGGGTAGGATTATTATGTCCATTTCACTGATCAGCAAACTGAGGCTTGGAAGGCTGCCTTACCCAAGTTTATACCAGTAAATGGCAAAGCCAGAATCACAATGAGGAGGGCCTGATCAGGACCCATCTTCCCATCTTCCTAAGTGCTC
Organism: Mustela putorius furo; assembly: GCF_011764305.1. NCBI lineage: Eukaryota > Metazoa > Chordata > Mammalia > Carnivora > Mustelidae > Mustela > Mustela putorius. The sequence goes on from NW_025422010.1 coordinate 43,344,688, forward strand.
TGCTCTACCTCTGAAAAAGAAGGACACTCGGAATGGTCTATCCACCCAGTGAATGGTGGATAGAAACAAACAAATGGAGGGTGAAGCATTCCAGGTAGGAGGAATTTAGGAAGAGCCGAGGGAAATCATAAGTTGGTGTCCGTTATGAAGAATCTTCCATGTCAGGCTTGGAAGTCTGCTTAACTCGATAATTTAAAGGGGCCTTTGCAATATCAAACTCTCTCTCTTCAGTAAACTGGGATGCACTGAGTTTCTCTAGAACCCGAGGTTTTTCTAAGAGCGTTTAACACATAAATAAAAACAGGAACAAAAGACTTATTCTCCTATGGTCATACCAAAAGAATGTAAAGTCAGTAACATAAATACACTGACAATCAACCATAAGTCACTTTATTTGTCATCAGTAGGCTAAAACGACAATGTCACAAAAGGACAAAGGCAAACACATACTACTGAGAGTGAGCGAAAACCATCCCAGGCTCTCCGAAGCATGCAGCCTTACACACCAATAAGCAGCACGCCCCTGACACACAAATACAGAGTCCATTTTTATTTTAAAAAGAATTTTTGCATGTGTTCTATGATTGCAAAAGTAATACATGCTTATTGCTGAAAACCTGGAAAATGCAGAAAAGCACAAATACATATTTGCCTTATTTCTAGCACTATCTGCTAGCTGTCCACACAGCTACTATTTCTCTCCTTGTAAAACACACTCGTGCTTTTTATAACTCAACATTACGGACCAGAATTCCACTGGATTCTGTTCACAGTGAGTTCCAGTACTGATTACTTTAGATTTTCTACTTCCTTCTTTGTCTTTCTCTCCTTTCTCCTTCCCTTTAAGAAAGGTCCATCATGTGGGCAACGGGAAAGTAGGGACCATGTTTTATGTGGATCTGTACCCTGAGCTCATAGCACGGTAGCACCTGAATATTCCTGTTTCTTTCTTTAATTCACTCAACTGTTGCATATCTAGTGTTTAAAAGTAAAAAAAAATCAAAGCCTTACCTTTAGATTAGCAAATTAACAGGCATCTTACATGGAAAGGGTTACTTAAGTACACAAGCATAAAAGTCACCTGCAGATGGGTTATAAGGAGAGAAATGATGGTCCTCATTTCACAAAATGGGCTTCTCCCAAGGGGGGAGTAGCTTCAGATGACTTTCGAACTTTTTCCTCCCCAATCCACATGTATTTACTAAGCACTTACTGAGTACCTCAGGTCACGTGACAGAGCTACACAGGGTAGGATCCCTCCTTCAGCAGCTTCTCTTGAACCAGGGGAAAAAAAGACATGGAGGTAAAAAAAACTTTCAAAGAGATCAAACATGTCAAGCAGCATAAAACTGCTAGAATGTTCTGGGAATTCAGAAATGCGAGCTCTTTCCTGATTGAGGGGATCAGGCAATGATCAGTCTTTTTTTTTTTTTTAAAGATTTTTTATTTATTAATTTGACAGAGATCACAAGTAGGCAGAGAAGCAGGCAGAGAGAGAGGGAGAAGCAGGCTCCCCACTGAGCAGAGAGCCCGATGCGGGGCTCGATCCCAGGACCCGAGGATCATGACCTGAGCTGAAGGCAGAGGCTTTAACCCACTGAGCCACCCAGGCGCCCCTGATCAGTCTTAAAGTACAGAGAAGATATACACCTGAGATGTGTGTGGGGGTGTGCCTGGAGTATGCATGGCTGGGGGGAGGGAATTCAAAGCAAAAGGAGGAGAGACTGAACAAAGGCAAAGGAGCATAAGAGACCAAGAAGGGTTTAAAGAGAGAGGAGCCAAACTTGGCTAAAGCAAAAAGAGTAACAGAAGAAAAAGCTGGAAAGGAAGAGTGTGAGCCCCTGGCTAAGATCCCAGAGTAGCAAACTACTTTGGACGCTGTTCCCGCTACAATTTGCAACTATTTAGTCACTGAGCAAATGTTTCTGGATCAGCTGCTGCGCGCTGGGCGCTGTGATGCACAGGGTGAGCTAGAAAAAGGAGAACAAGGCATCCAAAGGTCCAAGAACGTCCAAAAAAGGCATCCCTTGCTCTCACCGCAGAATTCCATCATAATACAACTTTCTAGAAATACAGTTTAAACTCAAAGAGGACTTATTAAGAGCAAAACAAAACTGGCCAAATGACAAAATTAGTGATTAGGAACCTCTTTTGGTTACTTATTGCCGAGTGACAAACTATCCCAGAAGTTAGCAATTTAAAACAGCAATCACTTGATTCCCTTGCTTACAATTTTGCAATTTGGGATGGGCTTCATGGAGACAGCTGGTGTTAGCTGGGTCACGTGGATAGCCGGCGTCTGGCTGGAACGGCCAACGTGCGTCATGCGCCTGGACCTCAGACTTCACTGTGGATTGGGTTCCTCAGCTCTCCACGTGGCATCCCACGCAGTTAGCCTGGTCTTTCCTCCAAAACGGTGATCTCAGACATTCTTCTTCGTTCCTGGTAATCTGGCTTCTTACATGGCGGCTGGCTTCACCTGGAGCACAAAAAAGGAAGCTGCCAGGGCTCTTCCAGAGTAGCCTGAAATTGGCATACTGGTATTTTCAGCACATTCTCATGGTTAAAGTGAGCCACAAAGCCAGCCCAGATGCAACGGGAAGGGTCTACAGAGGGCACGAGTGTTAGGAGACATGATTCATTGGAGGCCACCCAAGTGAACAGTCCACCACAGATCTTAAAGCCAATTCAATAGCATCTTCCGCAATTTTATTCAGCTCAGGGGCATTAAGTACATGGATGTTTCTGCTCTAGTGCATATAACCTGCCTGCCCCATTCCACCTCCAGCTTTGTCCGAATGCTGGCCAGATGCAATTGTTTCTCAGGCCACTCACTGATCGCTTAGCAGAAAGCATCAGATTCTACTGGGACCTTGCAACATAGTTTCAAACAGGCCAACATCTGGGAAGGGAGAAGGCTCTCAGCTCAGAAACATCCCACCTGCTCTGGAGTCTTTGCCATTCCCGAGTCCCTGGTTCAGGTACCCCAACCTCAAAATAGGAAGGAAGAAAATCCATTCATGCCTCTGGTTCCTGCTTCCCCTTCTGCCATCTGCCACATTCTTGTGTCCCCTAGGAGACACCCCTCATCTGTGTTATACAGTCCCGTCCCCGGAAAGCTAGAGTGGAAGATTGAGTTCCCAATTTTCAGAACAATATTAAGATCCCTCTGCAGCACTTATGACCCTCTTGTGTTTTCCATTTCCCAAACTGGACACAGTCGTCCCGTATGGCCTGAATGCCAAGTTTGGTGATAATATCAGGATTTCTACAGGAAAAGCTTGGGAGGTAAACTGGTTGGAGGGAAAGTAGGAGAGGCTGAGGTTTTTCTTGAAACTTTTTATATGAGCCATGTGATCCCTCCTAGAATTAGAATTGACTGCCCCCCAAAATTGACATAATTAGCCAAGAGGTGACAAGTAAAACTATATACTTAGACCACCAATTAAATTAATAGAGATGTGTACTTAGTACATATAAAAGCAAAAGTTAACTGAGTTAAATAGAGCAGAAGCTGAGTGTTTTTTTTTTTTTAATTTGTTCTTTTTGTTTTTGTTGTTGTGTGGTTTTTGTTTTTCGGTTTTTTACGTTTCTAACCATCTGTCAATTATTCCACATTGAGGCAGAATCATATGGTGATTGAATATGGGCTCCAGAAGTCAGACTGTCCGGGCTTAAATTCCAGCCCCGTCTCTCACCAGGTCATCTGGGGCAAGCTACTTAATTTCCCTGTGCCTTAGTTTTTCTCACCTGGAAAATGAGGATAACAATAGTACCTTTCTCATAGGGTTGTTGTAAGTATGAAATAATACTTGCAAAGCGCTTAGTGTCCAATAAACATTTTCTATAAATGTTACTTATTATTGCATACATTACTGTTAGCCTGAGGTTTTTCAACACACACTTTCTAGATTCTTTTTTCTCTTTATTAATTTGTGTTAGGGATGATCTTGGAGGCAATGACTGTTGAAGATTATGAGAAGCTAAAGGTAGTCTCCAAACCCCCTTCTTGGGCCTTTCACCAACTTTAAATGGATCCTGCCAATAAAGTCATCCATAACAAATTGCAAAGTATCAATGACCGATTAAAAAAAAATCACTTGAGGTAATATTCTCCTAAACCTCAGAAATTAAAAATAAAATAAAAAATACAAGATAGGTGACAGAGACGAACTTAAGAAGCAAAAAGAACAATAAGCACCGAATCTATGTAAGCTTTCAATGTTTTCAACAAAGCAGGTACCTTCTCATCAAATTTGCATGGGGAGGAAACAAGATACATAAAAGCAATTGAGAATTTACTTCGGATAGAATCATACAATTCCATGCAATTGCCATCAATTGTTCTCCCAGCATCCCGTTTTCTAGTACAATCCCAAGAGGCAAGCAGAAGCATCCGAAGAGTTAAAAGAGGGGGGACTATCAGCTCCCCAGCAAGGTGCTCACTGGAACAATTTCCCTGTGGCTCTGTGTTTACAGAATCTTATTTGCATAGAAGAACTGCAGGAGCTCGGGATGATAGTGGCTCTGAAAGAAATCAGCAAAAGTGCTCGTGAGGGACGGGTTCAACACAGCTCCTTGACTCTACGACGAGTAGGCCGTTGTCAAAGGCAGAGCGTGAGGACCATCAGTCTTCAGACTCTCAGATCATGGCCTGTGTTCATCTAATAGTCTACGCTAGGAGTGCCAATAGATTTTGTGTGTAATCCTCTGGGCGTTTTGTCATTTACATTGCGTGACGGGTTAGTTACAAGGGAAACACAATTGGCCTGAGTTCTTTTGTGGGGAGGAACCCCCAAGTGTGGCTGCCCAGCCTCTGGGTTGACACCAGGAGGGGGGGACCTCTGGGAGAATTCTCTCCCCACCTCTCTCACTCACCAGCTGCCGGCAGAGTTTAGGGTTCCTTTGATCTTCTTCAGTCTGGAAGCCGGTTTCCTTTCTTTCTTTCAGATATGGAGAACAGGCTCGAAATGTTGTTTTGCAAGCCTGAGAAAAATAATATTACCATCTTATTGTTAAAAACATTAGAGAGTTCTAGAATCCAACTGAGGAAGAGCACTGCACCGGATGTGTGGTCTGGGGGCTACTGAGGGTATGAAAGTAACTTCCAGAAAGTCTGAAGACGTCAGCCTTAAAGGATTTTTCTTCTAAAATGACCGTGTCTAGAAGTTGGGGCTGGTGAGGAGAGCAACACTTTATAGTTTACCACCGGTTATCATCCCACAAAAGTAGTTCTGGATTCCTAAATTCCCAAATTCTCTCTCTTTGTCTCTCTTGTGTGCACTAAATTCTTTATTTTTTTAACTTTTTTTAAAAGATTTTATTTATTTGATAGACAGTGATCACAAGTAGGCAGAGAGGCAGGCAGAGAGAGAGGAGGAAGCAGGCTCCCCGCTGAGCAGAGAGCCCGATGCGGGGGCTCCATCCTAGGATGCTGGGATCATGACCTGAGCCAAAGGATGAGGCTTTAACCCACTGAGCCACCCAGGTGCCCCCTCGTATGCAATAATTTAAAAAAGACAAGTGGTTTAGTGGAACCTTTCACTCTCAGTGGGTTTTGAAAACCTACATAGATCCAACCCTGTTAGGACATGTTTTCTCTAAGAATAAAACAAAAGCTCTAGAGGGGATTGAGAAGCCAGGGGTGGGGAACATACGCACTGTCAGAAGCTAGCTGGCATGAGCTCATGTCCTCGTCATGTGGGCTACTGCCCCACAAATTAGACCCAAGTTAGGGCCTCTCTGCCCCCAACACTCCAGTAACCTTAGTTTATCTACCACTGGCAGGCACTGGATCAGGCCCATAGGGTAGGAGCAGATGGAAAAGAGCCCGCTGGCTCAGAGAGAGATGAGTCCCTGGGCAGGGACCTTTCCAAGGATTCACTTCTTCTTCTTCTTCTTCTTCTTTTTTTTTTTTTTTTAAGGTTTTATTTATTTATTTGATAGACAGAGATCACAAGTAGGCAGAGAGGCAGGCAGAGAGAGAGGAGGAAGCAGGCTCCCCGCTGAGCAGAGAGCCCGATGCGGGGCTCAATCCCAGGACCCTGGGATCATGACCTGAGCCGAAGATAGAGCTTTAACCCACTGAGCCACCCAGGCACCCCACGTGGATACACTTCTGAGTGTCCCTAACGGAACCGGCAGGAAGAGGTCTAGTGGCTCAGCGCAACAGGGCACCACCGCAGCCCCTTTCAGGAACAGCCAGAGCTTTAGCGAAGCGGATGGGACTCTCACAGACTTACCTTGGCAACCTGGGGATTTCTGTCCTGTAAATGTATCAGGAGGGAATCTTGAGTCTGCTTGACCTGGCTGGTGAAAAATGTCTTCCATTTCCTCCCAGCAAAGGACGCCAATTGGCCAAACAAGACGAAGGCTGAGTATCTCATGTTGTCATTCTCCTGCAGATCCCCGGCGAACAAAACAGAACCCAGGTCATGACCATAAGGCCACTGCATCAGAGGACATCACAGTCATTGCGCTTTGTTGCATGGGTGGGTGTGGATCACAAGATCCCGTCTAAAGCACTTAGCTGGCTTGAACGACAGTCTTGACCGACTGTCTTCTCCAGAGGACAAGACAAGCAGACTGGGGGAATCACTGTGCTAATCCAAGCTTCCCAACTCTGCTCTTTATTACTCAAAGTTTTGGAGATAGAATACATTTGTATGGTTCAAAATTCAAAATAATCAATTCATTTTATTAACAAAAGTAAGTCTCCTTCTTACCCCTTTCTGCCTGCCACTCAATTTCCCTCCCATGAATGAACAATGTTATAAATTTTGTGCATATCCCTCCAAAAAATTAAGAAGAAAAAGAATAAAATATGTATCATATAGTCCTTTCTCACATTTTTAGGCAAACAGAAGCACACCATCCCTCTGTCATGTACTTTGATTTTTCATCAAATGATCTATCTGGGAGCTCATCCCATGTCACTACCTAAAGGAATTTAGGGTAGCTGCAATTTTCATTCATTTGACCCATCTCCTTTTGATTATTCCCAGTGCTTCTACTAGGGCATCTCCTTCACTTCTGGTCTGAATTTCTAGCTTCTGTGATAGAAATAACAATTGTTTCTTTCCTGACACCTCGCCAACTCTCCCTGCTTTTAGTTAGCGGAATGGTCTCTGAGGGTGTCTCAGGGGGTGCAGTCCTTTCTTGTTCTCCAAGGTGAGAGGTCTGGTCCAAGTATCTCCCTTTCCTGATGAGTAGATCAAGGCTCAGGGCATTTCAGTGACTTGTGGAAGTCTCACTGTTGGGTGACAAAGAACCGGGGTAGCACCCAGTCTCCTGACTGTTGGCAAAGGGATTTTATATCAGTGTTTCCTGGTCCCATGAAATCTCCAGGCAAACCAGGAGGAACTGAGCTGGGCTGAGCCTCTTCAGGGGCAAGGAGCACCTAGAACTGGGGGGTCACAGACACTCAGCAAGACCAAAGACCACTGACCATTTCATAAAGAACTGAAAAATATTTTTTAGCACATGGGACACTTCCACAAATTGCTTTAGTGGTGCACTTTCTTCGCTGTTTTACCAGTGCGTGTATGTGTGTATGTGTATGTGCATAATTCATTTCATTGCTACCCTTCCACTCTAAGAGATACAAGACACATAAGATGGGTGCCTGGCCTGCTCGGGGCCTGATAATCATATGACAGGGAACACATGCATGAGAGAGCACAGGGTGAGATGGGCAGTCAAGAAGGCTCCACTAGATATACACTGTCAGGAAACAACTCTCCACAAATATCTCCAGGTTACTATACACCCAGGGCTTTCTGGTCAAAAATTATAGTTCATCTGGGTATAAAAAAAGTGATTGCATGCAAACAAGCCCTGGAAATTAAGATAGGCCCTGCAGAGGGACGCCTGGGTGGCTCAGTTGGTTAAGCGGCTGCCTTCGGCTCAGGTCATGATCCCAGCATCCTGGGATCGAGTCCCACATCGGGCTCCTTGCTTGGCAGGGAGCCTGCTTCTCCCTCTGCCTCTGCCTGCCACTCTGTCTGCCTGTGCTTGCTCTCGCTTCTCTATGACAAATAAATAAAATAAAATCTTTAAAAAAAAAAAAAAAGATAGGCCCTGCAGAGAGATTTAGACAACTCTCTGGAGATATTTGTTTACATTCCAGGGAGGTAGAGGGCTTCCTCTCCTTGCTACCCACAGAGATGACTGGTTTGCATTCCAGAGCAAAGGTCTCTTCTGTCTCTCTGAGCAGGAGGAGAGGCAAACGGGGCAAAAGTTCCTATATAAACTCTGAGTTTCATAATTTCAAGATTTCTGTTCCTCTCATGTGGCTCGGGTCCATCCAGAGAATTCAGTGGGGGAACTCACTCAAGGTGCTTTGTGAGTAAATAAAAGGTCTATAGGTCTGTTTCCTATTCTACAGGTATTATCTCTCTGTTAGGGTGTGTGTGTGTGTGTGTGTCTGCAGCAGGCTAACTGGTCAGATTGAAAGGAAGGTATCTCAGAGTCTCCACAGTTTCAGAGCAAACAATGTATCAGTGCACTTTCTACTTAGCCGACCTTGTCCCGTGGCAGTAAAAAGCCCAGGTCCTGTAGTCAGAAAGTCTGGGGTCATACCTGCTCACTGGTTCTGTGAGTCTTGGGCAAATCACCTAACCTCTCTGTGCTTTGGTTTCTTCTCATTTATAAAGTGAAGATAAATAATAGTGCCTACCTCACTGGGTTATTGAGAAGATTCTATGGGATAACCCATGAGAACTGCCTAGCACTGTGCCTGGCACACAGTACTGGCTCGCTAAATGCTAACTAGTGTTATTGTCACACCTTAACAGAGCACTCAATACATGTCAGCACTGTTACCATCACCTTGACCATCATCTTCATCACCGTATTCATCATCGGTGTGTATATATTCACTTCTCCAGAACAACAAAAACTCCTCCTTCTTTATGTCTTCCATAACTGCCAGTATGATACTAGTCTCTCAATGATTTCTTAATAAAGAAGTGAATAATACAGACCATGGTCTCTGAGCAACACACCAGCCAGGGCTTATATATTTCTCATCCTACCTCAACTTTAATAATCCAGAATTCTTCCAAATTGTCTCACTTACATCATCTAATAAAGTCCTGGTCTGGAGAGTGATGTCTACGAAGAAAGAGCCTAGACTTTTCCCCTGGATCTTGCCCAAAATGATGGTCAGTGTCTTCAAGCTCTCGTGGATGACTTCAGCACTCACAGGGTCATACAATCCATGCACCAGCAGGTCTAGGACAATTTTCTTATACTTTCTCACCTGTTAACAAGTTTGAAGAGTATGAGTAGTCCAGAAATTGCTCCCTGCGAGTTGAAAAGCAATCCTACTTCTAATCCTCCAGTAACCTAGGACTTGGTCTGAGAGCACAGCTTCTTCGGGTACTACGGCAACAACACTCATTGAAATACAAATGCTTTCCATTAACCTGACCCAAGATCCAGCTCAATCTTGGAAGAACAACAGGAAGAGCAGTCTGGAGCTTGGCCTATGAGCAGATGAGGGCGGGAAGGGAGCATCAAGGAGTGCGGTGGGCTGGATGATCTAGGCCTCTGGGGCACAGCAGATACTTTTATCGGGGGTGAGATGAAATGATCACTGAAGTTGACAGTTGCTAAAAGAGGTAGGTAAAACATCTTTTACTACACAGGCATAAATTACTCAAAAATAAATTAAATTCACCCAAGAGGGTGATGTCCAGGTGTGTGTTAATCCCATCTGCCACTCTGTTTCCCATGGCTGATACTACTGAGGTGTGAAGATCCCCCAAATAACCCCAAATGAGTCACACCCTTGTCTACTCTTCTTCTCCTGAATGTGGAAGGAAGCAGTGACTTTTCTTCTAGCCTCTTGAATATGACAACAAGGATGGGATATCATTCCCATGGTTGTATCACACTACGTAAGAGTTCCTCTGAGCAGGCATGAGCGGTTGAAGCTTTTGGGCTGGCCTTGAAGAAGAAAGCTCACATGCTGTGAGAGAAGAGCTTCAATGAGTTGAGGTAGCCAGTCAGCAAGAGAGCAGGGACCTTGGTCCTACACCTGGAAGGAGCTGCATTCTTCCAACGGCCACAGAGGCTTGAAAGAAGAGCGCAGGCTTCAGAAAGGAACGCAGTCTGACCCACACCTGGTGGTAGCCTTGTGAGATGCTGGGCAGAGAACCCAGCTATGCTGTACCTAAACTCCTGACTTAAGGGAACTACAAGAGGATGAATGCTAGGTCTGTGGTGATCTGTCGCACAGCAGCGGATAACTGGTACATGGAGCACCATCTCCCTGTCCTGGGGACTCCAGGCCATGAGGGCCAGTTGGGTGCCACCTTCCTCTCCTACCTTGTCAGGGGTCTCACAGGCCATGGTTCCCAGGCCTCTCATTGCCATGTGGCGCTTTTTAGCATTGGGGTCCTGGGCTCTTTCTGCCAAGATGGAAAACACATTCTTCAGAGACTCCCGCTTCTGGAACCTCAGTGTCCAAGAGACCTGTGTAGTAAGTAAAAAATGTATTGATCTGGGGAGTGTTCAGAGTCATACCTATTCCAACCCCAATCCCTCCCTCTAAATAAAATCCTGCGTGGCCTGCTCAACTCAGCCCTTCTTTCTTCACCTAAAGACACCTGATCTGGGGCACCTGGGTGGCTCAGTCATTAATCAACTGCCTTCAGCTCAGGTCATGATTCCAGGGTCCTGGGATCGAGCCCTGCATTGGGCTCCCTGCTCAGCGGGAGGCTGCTTCTCCCTCTCTCACTCTCCCTGCTTGTGTTCCCTCTCTTGCTGTGTCTCTCTGTCAAATAAATAAATAAAATCTTTTTTTAAAAAATCACCTGATTATTCCTGGAAATACATTAGTTTGATCTACATAATGAAGAATTTTGGTGGATGAGGAACTAGGTAGAGACAAATAATGCAGGGCTGGTGTTGAGAAAGGTTGGGGGGAAATATGGGGACAGGTGCTCTAGGATCACTGAGGGTGTGCTAGAGCTCAGAAGAAAAAGGGCTTCAGGGGCGCCTTCAGTCAGTTAAGTGTCTGCCTTGGGTTCAGGTCATGGTCCCCAGGTCCTGGGATCAAGTCTCACATTGGGTTCCCCACCCACCATTTGTGCTCTCTTTTGCGATCTCTCTCTCTCTCTCTGTTCAAATGAATAAAGAAAATCATTAACAAAAAAATAAATAAATAAAGGGGGCTTTAGAGAGTTGGTGTGAGCTGAGACCAGGGATCCTTCACAGGATGAGAAATGCTGGGCGGCTTCCATCTCGAAGAAAAGCGTTTTCCCAACCCTTCGTCCTCCTCCAGCTCTTCCCCACTTTCCTGCTCTACCTTGAAAGATGTGTCTAGACTTGTTTTCTCCAATTCCTCTCTCCTTTATCTCTTGAACATTCTGCAGTCAGATTGATGCCCCCCACCCCCACCTCCACACGACTACATCCAAGGGTTAATTCTCAGTGCTCGTCTTCCTCAACCTCTTAACAGCATTTGGCCCGACTAGCAAAGCACACCTACAAACATTTCAGGACACCTAAAGGCTGTCCCACCCCAGAACGCATATATCTGAGCAACTAAGATTAGGAACAGATATGCATAAGTAAAGCAAATGGGAAACACCGTGTGACTAGCACAGGAAGCCACATCAGGGACTAACTGTCACTGCAGGGCAAGAACTGGGTCCCCTCTGTGGTGAGCCTATGAGACCAGGCAGGGCGCAGTGTTCTGTGCCTCATATAACACAGCAACATATGCTGATGTCAGAACAAAGACAATCCAGACAAGATCCAGGAAAAGCCATCTCCTTACTATCCTGGGGCACAAGGGGCTGCAGACTGGACCCACAGTTCTATTTGGTATTTGGGTGATTACCAGATCTCATCATTATTTCTCAGCATGCGTTGTAGCTCTTTCTATACTTTTATGATTAAGTTTGCAGTAAGCTAAATTCTTCCCTGCTTATCTCATTACCCTATGAACCTGCGGTCTGTGTTATGAGAAGCGTCATCAAGCTTTTTCCAGAAGCACCTCAGTGGAGCGACCACAGCCAATGCAGACCAGGCGCTGTTACAGGTGATTGTTGGGGAGGGACCTCTGTTCATAATATTTTGTGACAGACCTTGGAAAAGAAAGACATCACTGACGTCCTTTTCTTCTTGGGCTGGGTGGTGGGGACTGGCCCGGGCTGGCCCAGGATTCCTCTCTGTGTTTGATCCATGGATCTAGAAGAAAACAGAATCGTCATATGAGCCACAAACACTCTTCCAAGATTTGTCATCGACAAGCAGTGTCATACAAAACACGGTGCCAGGGTAAGAACACAAAGAAGCAACATCCCTGAGGCCTGTCCTTTAGGACCCCGTCCCCTTGGTGAGGTGACGCAGCTGTCCCAGCAATAGATAAACAGCAGGAGGAAATGCAGCAGGAGCACCCAGACCGTCCGTCCCATGGCTGCCATTCTATCCCGGAGCCTTCTTGTATCGGAATCACCAAGGAAATAAAACAAAGATTCAGGGCCCCACTCAGATTCTCATGAGTTAAAGTAAAAAGTAGCCTGAAACGCTGTGTTTTCAAAAGTTCCCCAAGAATGTAAATTGGTACTGCGTTTTAGAGGCGATCTTGATATCATCAACTATAATTCTGAAATGTACCTATCTTTCAGCCACTCTGGGACCCCACAGAGACAACGGCACATCATTTACTCAGACACAGACATATACTATAGACACTGCCACTTTGTAATGCGAACAATCTATAATGTCCTTTGATAGTTGTGACTAATTATTTAATATAAATAAGTTAGAACTATATATTACAACTACACAACTACAGATGACCGCAATGCTTTCATTGAGAAGAATACCGGGAGGGAAAACCCACTGAAAACATACTTGAAATAAAGAAAAATCCATATGGATAACATGTTAATAAACATAATTTTTTGGAAGGAAAAAAAGAATATTGGGCAGGCCCACCTATGCTTAAATGATCTCCAAAACATGCTGTTGAGTGAAAATCAGTATGCTACTGTTAGTATGAGAAAGGGAAACATATTTGTACCTATATGCTTGCATGTGCATAGAACAGGGAAGAATGCCCAAACAGTTTTAACAAAAATTGCCTGTGGGGTAGAAATCTGAGCAACCATGCTTCTTATTTTATATCTACAGTTTTGTAATTTCACTGCCAGTATATATTGTTTAAAATATATATTATAAGTAAATACAGCTCACAAAGTATTTCTGATCTACCGTGTAAGTTGAGGTACACTAGTGTAAACTAGTCTGAACTAGGATAATAGAATCCATTGCCAGATCCAAAGTCATGAAGAATCCCCCTATGTTTTTTTCCAAAATTTTTTAGAGTTTAGCTCTTATATTTACATTGTTGATCCATTTTGAGTCCATTTTTGTATGTGGTATGTGGTAGGAGTCTCGCTTCATCAGAACCACTGACTTTTGTTTTGGTTAAAAAAAAAAAATTAGTGGGAGAAATGACACACAAGGAGCTGCAGGGGTTGTCGGTTGCTAGCCACAATAAAATCCCCTGAGGAACTTTCCATCTCCCAGATGTCCTGGTGGTGCCTGGGAGGAAGTCTATCACCATCTCTGGAGGTGAGCCCTGCCATCCCTAATCTTAAAGCTCACCCAGTAATTCCATTGGGCAGTCACTGAACGAGGGTGAGTGCCGACCATTCACCTCGGTTTGCCCCGCAGTATGGTGACTTATAATAAATATATACTTGGTCTCTGTCCCTGTTTCTGGCACAGGGCTCCTAAACCCGTTAGAATTTCCCAACTGATTACAGCGATCAGGAAATCTTTGTCATGTTAATGAGGTGACTTTCTGAAAACCTTTTCTTACCAGCGGGTGACGCTGGTTGCCAGGGGGACGAACCCCGTGACTGGAGGGTTGGAAACTTCAGTCCCCTCCCCTCCTGTTGCGAGGCGGGAGGGGCTGGAGACAACCCACGGGCAATGATTGAATCAACTGTGCACAGGTAAAATGAAGCCTCGACAAAACCCCGAAAGGTTGGGGTTCAGAGAGCTTCCGGGCTGTTGAACACGTGGCGATCTGGGGAGAGTCGCACACTCAGGGTGCAGCAGCTCTATACCCTTTCCCCATACGTCACCCTATGCATCTCCCACCTGGCTTTTGCTGAATTACATCCTTTAATAATAAACCGGTGACTCGGTAAGTAAAGTGTATCTCTGATTTCTGTGAGCCGTTCTGGCAAATTCCTCAAACCCAAGGAGAGACCTGAGGGAACGTCCAGTCTAGCTGGTTGGTCGTTGGTCACCTGCCGGTGTCAGAAATGAACTGAATTATGAGATGCCCCGTAGGTATCTGCTGAGAATTGGAGACTTGACTGGTGGTGTGGGAGAAAAACCTGAAGCCTGACCCCGGAGAGGGGGAGCGGTTCCTGGGATGTGGGATTTTGCGTGCTAAGACCAGGGAGGTGTCAGGCAAACCTGGACATGTTGGCCACCCTACTTACTGTACTTGAATTGCAAACTTATTTAAGCACAGGCCGCTGACAAAACCCAGCCCCGTTAAACAGCTTGGAACATTTGACTCTGACCTGGAGGTTCAAGGAGATTGGTTCCTCCACTCTCTTTGCCCCTCCCCCTCTGCAGGTTCCGGTGATGCTCTCTTGGTCAGAAGACACTGGAGAGGTCCATGAAAACACCTCTTCCTTTCCACCCCTTGGGCTCTTTTTCTTCTTCATCTCTGGTCAGCAGAGCTGCCCTCACTACCACAATGGGGATCTCAAACAAAAGCCCAGAAAAAAAAATTGCCCCCCATCAGCAATATTTTCTTTGTTTGCATAAAGGCATTCCCCTAAGTTCTACATTCCATTAAATGCCGGCGGTTCTCACACCTGAACATGGGCTAGAATCACCCAGAGAACTTGTTCTTTTTTTTTTTTTTTTAAAGATTTTACTTATTTCGGAGGACTTGTTCTAACACAGATTCCCAGCCCTGATCCCCAGAGTTTCTGATCCCGTGCGTCTGAAGCAGGGCCCCAGATCCACATCTCTAACAAGCTCCCGGGGAATACCTGCGTGCTGCTGGTCTGGGGACCGCACTTCGAAAACCACTGCATTAAGAGAAAGAAACGACACTATTCCTATGCCAGTCTTCTCCAAAATGAAGGGATTTTAAAATTCACACTGATGCCAGACAGGCTTGGCTGTTTCTTTTGGGGCTCTTCTCCACACAACCTTCTGTTTCTGTAGAATCCCGCCCCTCACGGGGTTGAATGTTCCTGATCAGAGCTGACAAGCACCTGGCTGTGGGTAGGGGAGCTGAAAATGGTCGAGCTGGGGGCTGCTCACTAAGGAGGCCTCCTTATAAGACAGCTGGTATCTCCGTTCTGATGCATGAAAATCACACCTGAGACTTCTCTCCGTGGAGAAGGAAAGCAGAGCCAGTTCCCTGTTCGTTACGCTGGACTTCTCCTGTTGGATTAGCAGATCAGGGAAGGGGTTTAGCCATCCAAACCGTCTGCTCCAGGGTTCAGAGGCCAAGCCTCCAGCCCCATCACTTCTTCGTAGTCAGGTCGAAATTTAAGGTGCTGGGAGGCTCTCACGCAGTGCTAAGTCCGTGAGGGCTTAGTGCTATTCTTGGTCGGCTCGGTATGAGGTTAGGAAAACGCCCGGGGCTCTGTGTCTAGCTCACCACCTCTGCCAGCAAGCCCTTCCTACCGCCCTGCCTTCTCATTACAAGATGAGAACTGTGAGCTAGTTTGGTCACACAGCTTGTCAGGGCTCATCTCCATTTCTGGAGCAGGAAAAACAAAGCTGTTTCTCACCGCATCAGCCCAGCCTCCGACATTAGAATCCCCCACAGTGCTGGGTATTGACCCCAGGCCTACCTCACTGTTACTGGATCGGAATCTCAGAGGGCACAGGACCCGACCCCAGCACTGCCTTTTCTTTCTTTCTTTCTTTCTTTTTTTTTTTTTCCCTCCTGCCTCTACAGTGGAACTTAAATAACTCCAGAACTGACATACCCCACACCTCGGGAGAGACCCCAGAAGTCAGAGGAGCAGCTGGGGCCAAGGGGATAAGAGAGGAGAGAGTGTCGGGGTCTTTGCAGAGGACACGGTATTGACATCCTGTGTTCATGAAGCTCCTTGAATTTCTTTCACAATAAAAATGACATTAACTGTCCAGGCTACAATTTGTACCCTTTTCTTGGACACTATTCCCAAATAAAAAGCTCCCTTAAAAGCGAAAAGAAACATAAAAGTTAGCTTGGGGTCCCAGAGCCCCTCACCTGGAGTTTTGTGGCTTGTGAACTTGCTGCTCCCCGTCCGTCCGTCCTGCCTGCGGTGTCCTCCTCCCTTAGACCCAAAGCAACCAAACAAAGGACAATATCTGTCTGTTGTCACGCAGGATCTCGGGGAGGAGGATTTTAAACGCCGGCCTATGGAGTCAAAGATTTCTTAAGTGTTCTAACTGGAGCTGCAAAGCCCACTCACTCCCACACTTTGCTTTGAGGGATTAGGTTTTTCTGGTGGGTTGCTAGGGTCATCCCAGGTGCCCAGGTGGGTGTGATGGAGTCTGGGAGGCCACCTGGCCACAATGAAGCCAAAGGCATGGCTCTGCTTATAGTTTCGTTCATCCCCATGTGCATTTTTCCTCCAGGAAGTCCTCCCTGGGTGTGTTAAGACCTTGCGCTCTGGTTTTCACTATTTCTGAGAGCCTGGAGCTTGTCTTCATCACTATGGTGTGATTTTTCCTGGTCTTCCTGAACAAACATGGATTTAGGGTAACCTAGAAAACTGCTTTGTGCTTTAGGCTGACTCCCAAATGCCTCTGTAATTTTAAATCCTTCTGACTCAAAATATTAGGTGTATGGTCAATAATCCTTTTTATTCAGTGAAGCCAAAAGGTATATTATGAAGGCCAACATTATAAAACACTTTGATCATTTCTGTAAAACAAGGGGAAGAAACTGTTAGATTTCTGTTTTTTCTTTTTTAGGAGGGGAAGGGAGCGGATGGGGCAGATGAAGAGAAAGAATCTCCAGCAGGTTCCATGCCTAGTGCTGAGCCTGACGCAGGGCTTCATCTCAGGACCGACTCATGACCTGAGCCGAAATCAAGAGTTGTGTGCTTAACTGACTGAGCCACCCAGGTGCCCCCAAACTGGTAGATTTCTAAAAACCCTCCCAATACTGACCTTATTAATCATCATAAAAATATTAACATCTACCACATACTGGGCACTGTGTATGCTAGGTACCACATTTAGCGCTTTGTACACACTCCAGGGAAAACCGTTTCAGCTGACCTCTGCTGAGCCAACTTGCCAAGGGAACCGTATTTTCCATACCCTCATGACTTGCACCAACCAGTGAGTGTGGCTGATGGTGCCCACTCCTCACTTCTCCTTTTATGCTGACCAAGAACCAGTTTCTGACACCTGTACTTCTTATCATAACTGTGGCATTTAAGCATTCAAGAAATTGATGAAAAATGAATACACAGAGAAAGGAAGTTGTTTCTATGAATCAAAATGGAATGTTTTGGAAAGATCCAACAATGAGAAGGATCTTGCTGTCTACTTAGAAACAGTGTGGACAGTAAGCACTGGGGAAGAGTCTTCATGGAACCATGACTGGGATCTGAATGACCGTGTGGAAGCGACTTTATACGGGTCTCCCCTGGGTGCCTTTCAGATCTCATTCCACTGAATGAAACCCAAACCAGAACTCACAGATGATGTGTGTGCCTCAAAAGCCATCAGCTCGTGGATCCACATTGAAAGAAAAGACCACGGCTCTGCATTAAAGACCAGGGAAGTCTATATTTTAAGGTAAACTATGTGAGGTGTGTATTGCCTTCTCTGATTCTCTGCTTTAAGGACCCTCTTCCATTAGCTCTCTCCAAGCCAGTCCCAGTCTCCCAAATGAGGGGCTTTTCTTGCACTTGATTTAATCTTTGAAGTAATCTTGAGAGGTCAGTTTAATTATGTGCATTTTAGAAAAGAGGGAAATGATGCTTAAAGTAAGGTCAACAACTCAGGTCAAATCGCTAGTAAGGACACAGCAGAAACCATGACCTGTACTTCCGCGTGCAGGGTGTCACTGTGTGTAAGGCGGATGTCCGGTCCCCAGACAGCGCCCTGGACATGCTATGTCCACATGTTGGCACTAACATCTCCCCTTCAGTGCCCCTCCCGCTTCCTAAAGCCCTTTGATGACTTGATATAATGACCTATAATCTACCTGTTGGACAGAGGTGGACTGACACAGTTTGCGAACAGAAGAAAGATTGGCTTTATGGCCAACATTGCCCACTTCAGTTTTACAAAGACAATGTCAACTGCCCCTGATGTTAGTGACGCGAGTGACATTCCAAAACCGCCCGGGAAATCCCGATTGACCTTGGCCTCCTCTGGGCGCTGGGAGGGTTGCCCGGAGCCCCGCGGGCCCTTACCTGGCGGCGGTCACGTGGTCAGCGGCTGCAGGTGCGGCTGGAGCCCGGGTCGGATCCGCTGTGGTCGCCAGGTGGGGTGACTAGGCTCAATTTTCCCAGCCCTGACTTCCTAACGTGGAAGAAGGGGAATGAGAAGGTGAAGGATCTTTTCGGGATCACGGGTCAGCACAGAGTGTTGGAAAGTGAGGATCCCAGGGCGGGGAAACAAAGTTTAGATGACCGCATTGCGGTGGGGGAGGGAATTGCGCTCGAATACCGACGAGATTGTTCTTAGTGGTTGCAAGCATCACTTGTGTCCTTTACTTTCCCAGACGGTGCTGAGGTGTCGTTCCCCCTTCCCCTTGCTGTCTTTCCCCCCTTATTCTTCCCTCCGTTCGGGTCTCACCCACACTTTGTAAGGAAAGGACCGCAATTCCGAGGCTCTGCCCCTGCACCAAAGGAAGGGCTCTGCGCAGAGCAGTTCCCCGATGGCACCACTAGATGGCAGCATCACTCAATGGACGGGTTCCAGGCTCCGCGCACAGCTGCAAAACCTCCTTCCCTAATCCAGTTCCAGCAGCATTAATCTAGGGATGGGACACTGTGTTCCAGGCGGAGCAGCTTCTCTGTGATTGGCTGGTGCACCCACAGCTACAGCTTTAACGCTGACGCCCCCTTCTGCCCCACAAACACCATCCGTGCTAGGAGGACAGATTTAAACTCTCAACAAAACTGTTGATTTATTGGTAAAACAAAACAAGAGAACTGGGAATTAATTGTACTTGCAAATTTGGAGATCTCCTCTCCTCCCCTCACTTCTCCGTCCCTGGACTTCCTATAAATCTATTTATCCCTAATTATTTATTGTCTGGCCGTGTGTTTGGCAAAGTGGGCAGGCTCTATGTCCTAAGAGAAAAGAAGTCACATTTTCAAAGCTCTTGGAGTTTATTGTTATGCTAATAAATGTTTATTGGGTATTTCTACGTGCCAATCGTTCAGGTAAATATTTCGTAGACTATCGTGTTTGATTCTTACCACAAATCTAAGGTAAGTACTCTAATTATGATCCCCATATTAAGGATGGGGAAACTGAGGCACTGGGAGATGTCTTGGCCAAATGTTATGCAGTTAACTGGTGGCAGAGTCAGAATTCAACCTTAGGTCAATGTCAGAGCTCAGACTCTGCCACAATGCTGTGTGGTGGACAACTTCAGGAAACACCATTAGTTGACACACACAGTGTAAGCAGAGAAGTAGGTCAGAGTGAAAGTGTGAAAGAAAAAGTAGAGGGAAAGAAAAGTGATGCTTTTGAGAAAACAAGAAGGATGAGGCTAACACAAAACCCTCTCTGGCCTGGGCCCACCGGGTACCCATGGTGACCTCTGAGAATGCAATTTCAGCAGTGAAAGAGAAAGGAAGCCACAGCACTAACCTCTGGGAAGAGGAAATTGAGATGTCTTGCTAGAGGAAGAAGGCAATAAATAGACTGGAAGAGAGAGCAAGGTCAAGCTAAGGCGTTCTGGTGTTTGTGTGCTTTTTAGAACAGAATGGAGACTGGGCGGATTTGAAAGCGGCTGCAAGGGAGACCCGGCTCGTGCAACTACTGGAAAGTGGAAGAGGAAGAGGCAAAACCAAACCAAACCAAACCAACAAACAACAAAAACACCCCCCAAAAAACACCATAAAACCCAGGGGAGGTCAATCCAGGACACAGGGGCAAGGGTGAGCTCTGCAGAAAAGGGAGAGAGAGGTCCCCCCTTTCATCCAAAACTGGGAGGCAGCCGCAGAGATGAGTTAGTTTAATTCTTCCAAGTGAGCCTTAATCTTCTCAGTAAAACCAGAGTCGGGTTATCTGCCAGGAGTGGCAATAAGACTTGGGAGGACATTTTCTTCTGGTGAACGAATCCACAGAGAGCTCAGAATGACCAAAAAGCCGAGAAAATTAAACCAGACAATGGAGGTGGCTGGAGAAGGGAAACTGCCCTGTAAGGGTGCGGATTCCCTGCCAAATCTCGCCCTGGAACCAGGACTGAAATTTACCCACTGCACGGACAGGAACACAGCAGATACAATGCATGACCCCTTACATTTTAAGTTTGCTTTCTATTCAGGTTTTAAAACATTTGCCAGATAAATACTGTCCTTGTTGCCTGCCAAAGGGGAAAATTAAAAGGCAGTCGAGTTCTCCCTGTTTGGCTTAAAGCCACAGAGAAGATCACAGGCAGAAACAGAACCGGTGCCCAGGAAACTCACTGATCCAACTCCAGTTCTTTTAAACACTTCCCACAAAGGGCATAGGTGCAGCTAATAGGCTCGGCGAGTTCCAGACACAGCACAAAGCTGGGAAACCTCCACATTAGGATGTGTTACTCAACAGAGCTAAGCTTCTCCTAACGTACCCAGCAGAGCTAAGCTTCTCCTAACGTGGCCTTAGGACACAGCACAGTTCTAAAGGGAATTAGAGAGAGGAAGTATCTGATAATTTGATTGCAACATATTGATACACTGATGACACAATGTCCTTCCCGCGCCATCATTACTTAATTTTATTGCTTCAACAACTCCATTTTCCTTCTCAACTAATATTTCCTTATCAGCAAAAGTCCATTACTGGGGCTGATGTAACCAAAAAATCAAAGAGGATGATGACCTGGCCTGCATTACTAATGAAAAGGGCAATAGGGAGCACTAAATTAATCAGCAACAGTTCACCTTCCCTTTAGACTTGGGAAATGAGGACAAATCGTCAGGATCTAATGGTTTTTCTCCAGTGTGAGCATTTTCAGAGTTCCCTCCTTCTGTGTCAGTGCATTGTCTAGGTGAGAAGCTTGTCTTAAAGGGATCGTTTTCCATTTCCTCCCTCTCATCTTCTTTTAGGAAATCCTTTAAAGCTCAGGCCAACCCCTGTCCCCTTGGTTTTCACTTCCAGAAAGAAATAAAATCAGCTGCTTGCTCAGTCTCTAATGGACAATACCCACTTCTCACTCATCCGTTGTTCGTTCTTCAAATGTTTACGGAGGTCCTACTCTCAACACAGCACCATGGTCTCCAGGTGGCACAACTCTCAGGCTGTGCTCTCTAGGAGAGCCAACCAAGAGAGGAGTTGAGACATGGTCTGGTGTGTTCGGAGGAATCCGTATGTGCCATAGACAGGAGCGGACAAGGAGACAGAGTCAAAGCCTAGTCCATCAGGATGTCCTTTGTAAGGGAAAGAGCATCTGTCCCAGGGCTTGCCAGAAAACAGATTAGCAGAGGCAGACAGAAGAGAAAGGCATTCTAGGAGGCAGGTGCGGCATGGGTTTAGGAGCCCAGATGGACAAACCAGATGAGCCAGGGAACCTCACCTTTTCAGATTCTTCCAGAAGCCACCTGCAGCAGTGTTGGAGCCCAGAGCTTCCTGCTGCAAGCAGCTATCCCGTGAGAGGCTTGAGAGGCTCTTCTCAAACTTCAGCACTGGATGCTTCCCACTCTACTATGCATCTGGGTTCTTTATCCCCCACATAAAAACCATGGTCTTTTTGTCTCAAATCTTTGAATAAGTAAATGCCATAGGGAGAAGCACCAAGTTTATTCCTTGGCTTCAAATACCCTCTTGCACAGGGAAGCAGAAGCCTCCTGATACACAGGTCGGGGGAGTGGAGTGAAGATTCTCCAGCCTGACAACCTCGAAGATCAGAAACTTGCCGTCAGCCATTTGCTTGTCTAACCCACTGTCTGGCTGTCCTGCCTTCTGTTTTGGACTTTATTACTTGACAGGCATTATTAGTACCGGAATGTGAGAAAAGTGCCAGCTCTTCCCTACGTAGCCTGAGATGATCTCTGAAAATTGTTCTCTACTCGACCCCCCAAACCCTGACCAATCATGCAGATCAAGAGGTTCAACTCTCTGTGTTTACTTTAAGAACATCCATGAAACAGCCCAGAAGATCAAAGGTATGCGTCTCTGAAAAGCCACCAAGTCTCTGAAAGATGTCACATTACAGAAGCCATGCATGCGCCCTGCATCATTACAATGGTGTGGGACTCAGGCCAAACAATGGGGTTAGGCACAGGGTCAGTGGCCCCAAAAGAGGGCTGAGTTTTGGCTGCACGTGCTTAAAAATGGAGAGAGTAATGCTGAACTTAAGAATTTAAATGTTGAGGGGCACCTGAGTGGCTCAGTTGGTTAAGCCTTCAGTTCGGGTCATGATCTCAGGGTCCTGGGATCGAGCCCTGCATCAGGCTCCCTGCTAAGTGGGGAGGCTGCTTCTCCCTCTTTCCCTCTTTCCTTCTCCCCACTCATTTTTCTCTCTCTCTCTCAAATAAAGAAATAAAATCTTTAAAAAAATAGAATTTAGACCTTGATTCATCAGTCACTGGGCTCATCTAAATGAACAAGTCCCCAGAGCTGCACCTCGGGATTTCAGAAGTCCCGGTCAGATGACCCCCCCCCCCATAAGCTCGTCTGCCCGCCGAGATGACCCTTTCTGAAACAGAGCAGATTATTGCACCGAAGAAAAAGACAACCCCAGAATTAACTGGAGAAACAAAAATTGATGGCCCAGGAGTAAATTCAGCATAAGATAAATGCCACTAAAGGTTTAAAAAAAAAGGTTCAAGCGTAAACATTTTTCCTACCTGACTCATGAATTATGCCCACATCATCACCAATGCCCCGACTTCCAAAAAATAATCATAAATGTACATAAACATCTTTCGAGCTAACTGGTTAAATCTACAGCAATCATAGAACTGTAGAGTTTGGAATCGGTTGAATACAGGAGACATTCTGTGCGGTCTTACCTGAGCTAGGCGGTGAGCATCGCCGCGGGACTGGCTTCTGCCTCAGACCTCATCCTGACCAGAGGTGAATGTAACTAATCCCAGGAACATCCCAGTCCTCTAACCAAGCGTGGGGCGGGCCAAGCTGCGTTTTGTCCTTGAACATGAAACATAGAATGAGTTGGAGTTTTATCACGAGAGGGAAATACATAATAAGACCTTTTTAGGCTATCTACTCCCCGATAATTGCTAGAGATACGTTTCGGGCCGTGCTGTTTTGCAAACTTTGAGGATTCTTACGTTAGTTTCCTATTTTTCAAGGGCCCCCCTGAGAAAGCTACGTGTGCCTACCTATTGGTGAAGGGAACCGGAACAGCAGACATCACCGTGAGAGGCCAAATCCGTTCCACTAGTAAGACTAGGTGTCACTTTGTCCCTGCTCTTAATGGCCCGAGGCATTGTTAAGCTATTTGTCGTGTTGTCCTCACAGTCCTGGGGGAAAGGGGGGTCATTCTCATGCCTCCTTGACCAGCAGAGAAACTGAGAGGCAGGCAGAGTGAGTGGGTCTTGCCCAAAGTCTCAAAGCCAGTTGGTGGGACTGGAGACTCCATGCTTGGCTTCCTCTCCTGCCTTGACCAGCTAGCAGCTCCGCGCGTCTGGCCACTCACCTCTAGAGGCCACTCTTATTCTCCGTGGCCTTCCTTCCGGGACGGCTTCCATCCTTTCCTGCCGTCCCTTTCTGGTGTCCATTTTCGGGTCGTTGTGGACACGGCTTAGTATAGTCCTTCTTCTTAAACTGGGCAGTCTCGGGATTGCATTTACGCTTACAGTAGAATCCCACTGAGTGACAAATGTGTCAGCATTTTATGACACGATTTCAGGCACACTTTTACCGACAGAACAATGCGCCCATGTCCAGAAGGGCTTGACAATGTGTGCTTCTGTCATGAGAAACGCAGTCTGTGGTTGGGAGCGCCGGCGCTTCCTGGAGCCAAGGAGGAGGCTGGCGTCGTCTTGGACACAGCCCGCTTCCCAATCCCGTCTTTGATCTTGCGATCCCCGCCTCTCACCGCGAGTCCATCACAGCTGATTGTGTCTTCCCAGCATGGCTCATTTAATTCCTCCAGAAAAGAACACGAGAAGACAGTTTTGTCAACAGACAGGAATCCACTCTGTGGGCCTTCGGTCTCCAGCAGCTGCTTCTCTCTCCCACCGATCTCTCCGTGCCTTTCAGAGACTAGACGTTAGATTGTCCCCGGAGAAGAAAGGAAAAGTAGGTAATAAGCAAATCACCTAATACCCACTGGGATTTTTTTTAGTAGTTTTTTTTTTTTTTTTAAGAGATTTTATTTATTTGAGAGAGAGTGAGAAGGAGGGACGGGTAGATGGAGAAGCAGACTTCCCGCTGAGCAGGGAGCCTGATGTGGGACTCAATCCCAGGACCCTGGGATCATGACCTGAGCCGAAGACCCTTAACAGACTCAGTGCCTGAGGCACCCAGGCACTCCTTTTGGGTAGCTTTTAAGTGTTCCTGTTCTCATTCTTTCTTATAATTTCAGGTAAATGAACATTGATCATGGCTTAAAACAACACAGCAAGTTTTTGACCTTAGAATCCACTGCTTTCAGGGGCGCCTGGGTGGCTTAGTGGGTTAAAGCCTCTGCCTTCAGTTCCAGTCATGATCCCAGGGTCCTGGGAGTGGGATCTAGTCCCGAATCGGGTTCCCTACTCAGAGAGCCTGCTTCCTCCTCTCTCTCTCTGCCGGCCTCTCTGCCTACTTGCGATCTCTGTCTGTCAAATAAATAAAGTCTTAAGAAGAAAAAAAGGATCCACTGCTCTCTCTGTCAAAACTGATGCCTATTAGTACAAACATTTTAGAGGGAAAGTTGACAATATCTATCAAAAGTCCTTGTGGATATGCCCTTTGACATAGTAGTTCTGTTGATAGTCATCTAGCCCCAGGTGCTGTGGTGATTTTGTGCAAATCAGGAAAAGAAACCCTTCCTTAAGACATTTTATACTACCTGCCAGAAAATTATCATAATAAGTATTTAAAATTATGATATCTACAAAGATACTGTTGCCCACATAGATGAAGTGCTTTGTTCAATGTACAACCCATGCAACTGTCTATGTTCGCTCCAGTTCCTTATGAATACATATGAAGGATGACACAAAATATGTGTAAAAAGTATTCATAGAACCATTATTGTAATACCAAAAAATTGTTGCAAATGTCCATCCTCAGGGGACAGGTTAAATAAATATAGTAGGGTACCTTTATACAATGGAATACTAGGGAGCTGTATTAAAAAAACAGAGTAGGCCTATATATGCTGATACAAAAAGATATTTGAGGTATATTATTAAATGAAAAAAGTAAGATGCAGAGGAGAATATATTAATAATTCAATGTATGTGAATGTCTTTTGAGGAAAATTTGGCTCTATCAGCAATTTTTTTCTCAAAAGACATTTTTTTCTCAAAAGACATTCAAGAAATCATTAATAGGAATCTTCTAGGAGGAGAGTAACTGGCAAGAAGGAGAGCTTTTAGTTCAAATGTATACTTTTCTGCATTGTTTGAATTTTCTTACCAAAAGCATTTATTACTTCCAGTTTAAACAATCAACAGGGACAATCAGAATAGAGATAAACAGGGGTGCCTGGGTGGCTCAGTGGGTTAAAGCCTCTGCTTTCTGCTCAGGTCATGATCCCAGGGTCCTGGGATCGAACCCTGCATCGAGCCCCACATGGAGCTCTCTGTTCAGCAGGGAGCCTGTTTCCCCCTCTCTCTCTCTGCCTGCCTCTCTGCCTACTTGTGATCTGTCTGTCAATAAATAAATAAAATCTTAAAAAAAAAAAGAATAGAGATAAACAGAATAATCTTTTTCTCCCTTGCACTTTTAAGCATGAAAAAAATCCAAGAAATTTTTTTTACATCTTTTAAAAATTCAAGTTAGTTCACATATAGTGTAGTATTGGAGTAGAATTTAGTTATTCATCCCTTACATATAACACCCAGTACAATCCCAAAAAGTGCCCTCCTTAACCTTCCAGTAACCTCAGTTTGTTTTCTATATTTAAGAGTCTTGTGGTTTGCCTCCCTTTCTGTTTTTATCTTATTTTATTTTAAAAAATGTTTTTTAATTGCTGTGCACATCTCCCAACAGAATATATTTAAAAATAAACCGCAGTTTTCTTGGCTTTTGGTTGTTTGGGGTTTTTGGTTGTTTTGTCGGTAGGTGGTGGCGGTGGTGATTTTTTTCGTTTCTTTTCCTTTTTTTTCTTCTTTGGTTTTGTTGTTGTCGTTGTTGTTTGGTTTTGTTTGTTTCTAGCAAAGGGGCTGAGGAGAAGGAAGAGAGCTGGTGGAGAAGCAGCAGAGCAGAGCCCTCTCGGTGCGCTTCCAACTTTTAGTTCTTGTTTGGAATTTGTTTCCATTAGACAACTAATGTATCTAATCACAGAACAAGAGTATCTTGAATCTCATCTTCTTTTATTGATTCAGGTCTAGTTGAGTATAAACTCAGGCCGTCCGGAGTTGCCAGGGATCTGTTAGAAAGCTACTCATTGTGTGCTTCCTTCACCCTATGGTACTTAAAGGGGGTAGAAGAATGAGATTAGCTGTCTTTCTCTTTGGTTTTGATCCCTAGAGAAAAGCAAATTCTAGCTTTCTATTTGTTCCTAAAATTTTAAACATGTTAGAATAAAAGTAAAGCTTAATTTGTTGTGACAAATTTTATGTTAAAAATCTATTCCCTGGGGTGCCTGGGTATCTCCGTGGGTTGACCTCTGCCTTCTCCTGAGGTCATGGTCTCAGGGTCCTGGGATCGAGCCCCACATTGGACTCTCTGCTCAGCGGGGAGCCTGCTTCCCCCTGTCTCTCTGCCTGCCTCTCTGCCTACTTGTGATCTCTCTCTCTGTCAAATAAATAAATAAAATCTTTAAAAAAAGAATCTATTCTTCTTAAAAAAAAAAAAAAAGAAGAAGAATCTATTCCCACAAATGAATATTGATTTAGGCTGCACATACATTATTCCGAAAACAAGAGTCTGAAAAGAAAGATTTCATCTTTGATGAGCAGAAACAACATTTAATTTAATTAAGTTACATAGCAATCCCAAATCTAACAGTACAGGGACTTTGATATCTTAAAAAAAAAAAAAAAAAAAAAAAGAAAAGAAAAAAGAACTATTTGTCTTTCTTAAGAAAAAAATTCCTTTCAGGAACGGATGTAGGAGGAGAGCCCTCTGAATGTTATAAATTTTACAGAGTATTTTTTTTACTGTGGGGCTTTGTATTTTGAATCATGCATTTGTTCCAGTGTCAAGGGTACTAGACCTTGATTCTGATTACAAGTTATACATATTTTGATGATAAGTTACGTGCGTTCTTGTTCTTCCACACGTTGGGAAATGGGTTTTAAATCCTGAGCTGATTCCCGGGCAAGGTCTTCTCTTATTACTGATGTAATAAATACCCTTCTATACCTCGCTGAGTTTCTGTCTGGAGACTGATTATTTAGAGCCCCAGTATTTGTTTGCTTACCTTGTTTGCTGTTTGCCTTGGTTGCCCTGACTGGGTCACTAAGCAAGTATTTATGCATTCAATAAACATTTATTGAGTCTCCTCAGTGCCAGGCTCTCAGCCCAACACTAGGGCATGAGGGAATATAAAGATAGCTATACGGATAAAAAGATATGACCCCTGCACTCAGAGAGCTCACAAGCTGCCAGGCCATGGGCTCTTTCGTCCAACGTCCATCCCGAGGTTTGTTCAGTACAATCCAGGCCTGGGCTAAAGGAAGGGGAGAGAAATGTGGGACAAAATTTTAGGAGACTTTCCCTCTCAGGAGTATGTCAGTGCAGGTGGGTGCCTGAGAGGGAGGGCCTCGGCAAATGATGAGTTCTAGGGCTCCTGGTTGCACGCTCCTCCTGGCCTGCCAGTCCCCTAGCCTGGCCGCCTGGCCCCGCACATGGCCTCCTCTTCTCTTCCGCTGCCCTTCCTCCAACTTACTGACACGGTCGCCCTCAGCTCAGCTCCTTGCACTTCCCTGAAAATGTCTGCCCTCGGGGTCTTTTTTTAATGCCTAGAGCTATGCAACTCTCCCTCTAAGCCATCCTGGTCAGTGTTCAAAACCCCCCCACTCCCCAACCCCCCAGCCCGCTGCTCCGAAAGTCTGCCCCAGACCTAAGCGCCTGATCCATTTCTTCCCACGCTCGTGCACTCCTGCTACGACCTTTTTCACTGGCCTGTTAGTATTCAAAATATTATATAGGGACCCACCTCCCCTCCACCCCCAGTTGTGAGTGTTTGTGGAATGTCACTCCAAACCCAGCACAGTGTTTGCACAGGGTGGGTGTCCTAGTCCCTGCAGCCGCTAGAACAAACAAACACAGACTGGGGGGCTTAACAACAGACATGTATTTCTCAGAGTTCTGGAGGCTGGAAGTCCAAGGTCAAGGCGCTAGGGGATGCAGGGTCTGGTAGGGTCTACTTCCTCGTTTGCAGATGGCTGTCTTCTGGCTGGGTGCTCCCAGGGCAGAAGGCAGAGAGGAAGGGTGCTCTCACCCGTGTCTTCTTGTAAAGGCACTAACCCTGTTCCCGAGCCCCACCGCCCCCCTCAGGACTTCATTACCTCCCAAAGGCATTTAGCCAGGGTTTCAATATAGGAATTCTGGGGGGAACACACACACTCGGTCCATTGAGTGGGCTTTCAGCAAATGATTTCCCCATTTACCTGAATCGTTATAGCCTTCAGCGCATTTTTTTAGTGTTTAACAAAAGCAAACATTGGTTGGAGACATTCACGATGCTCAAATTTAACTATACAGAAGCAAAATGGGAATTACAATGAATTAGTTTGCTTTAAAAAAAAGGGGGGGGGGTTATTTTTTGGTATTTTCCAGCAGCTAATTAAGTGCAGTAGTAGCCCAAGTAAATGGACATTTCCTTTAGCACTAATTTTGTTTGTGTGTAGGGAGGCAGGGGAGGCAGGGGGAGGGCAGGAGGTTGTGGTTTGATTGTAATGACAATAGGCTTTCTCTTCTCTGCATACAAGATAGTCACTGCACAGCCACTCCTCAGGCGACAGTGCTTCTGAATGACTTCTGATAGTGGCTGACACTGTGGACCCTGTTCAAGTCAGGCAAGTCTTAATGACAGCCAAGAGTCTCCCAGAGGAGTCCGTGACCTGGGACACTTAGCATAATTTTACTTCCATTTGCTTTATACAAGGCCATGGAAGAGATTATCTATCAAAACTGTCCCAGGATCAACCTCACCCTAAGCATTGGTGAAATCCACCTTGGAACTGATTTAATGGCCAAAGCTTGAATTTGTCCAATCCCTGGAACTAGGGAGTAGCCATTCCCTCTTCTTACTGTTTGCCTGAAAGGACCTGTTGTATGAGACTTGTCTTCATGGTGTGATTTCACAAAGCAGCTTGGAGTTATAGCAACTCCAGTAAAACATTTCAAGTAAATTCAACGTACTGAATGAACCCTTATCGTTCTTGGAAGGTCTTACCAAAGCCCTTTGTGATATGTTTCTTCTACTTCCTCCCTGCACATGGAGGCGTCAACCCCCTCCACTTCAGATGTGTAAAAGTTAGAATGAGCTCCACCTGCTAAATGTGGAACATGGCAGGATTTTCTGGTCTGTGGTGACTTTACTGCAATCCAAGCAGACACTGTCAACCAGGAACGTTTCAACCTTGGAAGTCCAGGCATACACTGAGGAGATGTGACTTGAAATGCAGCTGTGTTGTAGCTAGAGGGTAAATGAAAAGAAACTCACACTACTCCGTGTCTAGGCTTCTGGATAGCTAGCTGGGCAAACACTGAAATTCTGTCAGATCAATGAGATTTAAAAAAAATCAGTTAATGGGGGAGTTGACTGTGTTAAAGGAAATATAAATGAAGAATCATTGATTTTATCTGCCTTCCAAGTTTTGACTTTAGGGCTTTCTAAAAGTATGGCGGATCCTCAAAAAATTAAAAAGAGAACCACTACATGATCCATTTCACATCTTGGTATTTATCCGAAGGAAGAAGGAAACCTTGCCATTTGCAACAATGTGGACGGACCTTAGGGCCATTTTGCTGAGTAAAAGAAATCAGAGAGAGGAATGGATGAAGGTAGTGAAAAAAAGGAATATTGACTCAAGAAAATTCTAAGAAACTTAAATTTCAGTGTCCACTAGTAAAGTTGGATTGGAACACCAAATAATCAAGCAAGCCAGCCAGCCAACCAGCCAGTTAGTTCTTTAAGCCTCAGATTTCCTAAATACAGACCTGAGCCATAGAGAAGGTGATAAAGGGGAATCTATACAGATGTCCCTCATTTGAACTGGTAATGACAGAAAGAAGATGAGCTCGCCCCCTGTCTTGGACGTTGTCTCTGCCACCACACATTCCATTATTCTTTGCCTCAGTGGGCTCACAACCCAAAGTTAGGATTATCACAAAATTACTAGATTGAGAGTAACTGCCGGGTACAGGTCAACTGCCACCAAGTAACCCATCCCAACTGTTGGTCATGTGTTCTTGGAGACCTCCTACAAAGGTTTGCAAAAAATTCCAGAATCACCTTGCAATTTTCCTTGAGCATGTTTTCTTTGTAATATTTTCACTTCATTGGTTTAGGCTGAATAAACAATTTTGAGGAACAGTTTTTGAGTGCATATCTTGGACACAATGTGATTTATACACGTATGTATAACATATAGATGTACATAAAGTACATAACATATAGATAACATAAAGATGAAGCCTCTGCTTTTGAGAAGTTTACAGATTCAAAAATCAAAACGAATTTCTCTGACTTCATTCTCTGTGCACTTCACATTATCCCGCAGTGTGACTCTAACTAATCCTCCAGAACCTTCCAGAACTTTTCAACATCAAGTTCAGGATCCTCATACTGAGGACCAAAACTTTCCAGGCTCTGCCCCATTTTCTCTCTCCAACCTCATCTCCATGGTCCGTTTTCTGTACACATTCCATCTCCCCCCAGACCCAATCCTACTCTGGGCAGCCCAGGGGTCTCCCCATCACTCTAATGGCATTTGTTTGGTTCAGCCTCCCTGTCATTGTTCATTCATTAAAGATCATCATCACAATGGCACCCGTCCACAAGGCTTTACGTTCAAGAGATGGCTCTAGAGAATGAAAGCCTATTTTAAAGATGTCCTGTGCTGTCCTGAGCTAATTAGCTTCTGTCTCTTCGCTTTAGATATGCTCTTTTTTATCTAGACAGTATATTTTTGTGTGTAGTAAAACTTAATTGATGCTCATAATTTGGAACTTAAGGAGACAAGGGTGAATCTGAGGTTTGACTTTTGCTATTGACAAATAGCAGCAATTAATAGACGAGCAGATTGAATGGGGAGAGGTTTAAATATCTTAAAACTCAAATGTTTTTTGAGCACCTTTAAGTATGCCTGGGATACCCTTTACCAAAAAATAACTGATGTACTATTTTTTTTTTAAATTTTATTTATTTATTTGTTAGAGAGAGATAGAGGGAGAGAGAGAGCACGAGCACAGGCAGACAGAGAGGTAGGCAGAGGCAGAGGGAGAAGCAGGCTCCCCGCCGAGCAAGGAGCCCGATGTGGGACTCCATCCCAGGACGCTAGGATCATGACCGGAGCCGAAGGCAGCTGCTTAACCAACTGAGCCACTCAGGCATCCCTAACTGGTGTACTATTAAGAAACAAATCTTACCTATTTATCAAAGCAAGATTCATAAGGTAATCTGCTAAGACTTGTATTACCTTCACTGAGGTATCCCATACATACTTCTAAGTAATCAAAATCCATTTCCTTTACATATCTTCTAAGTGAACTTTTCCCTCTCATTCAGATCCCCTTCAATTTAGTGCAAAATAAATAAAATTTTATTCATTTGGAGATTATTAAAATAATTCTCTATGCCTAATTCCTGGCTCTAAAATTTTCTGTGTGACCTTGGGCCACAGTTATTTTAGCAGCTGTAAAGGTCAGGTCTATGATCCACAAAATAGAGAAGAGAATACCTCTTGTGAGATTTGCGTGGAGTACTTGTAAAGAAAGACTTGTGGTGTAGAGCCAGGCCAGTGGCAAAACACAGTAAACATGAGTTCCTTTTTCTGTGAGTTGTTTGTCATTTTACTGTACATTTCAGTGATTCTTAAAGGATGACCTGTATGTATTTTTTTCATTGATCTGGGGACACTATATTTTTATTCTGGGTGCAAATGAATTACTTTTGTAAGTCCCACATTCCCTGACTAGCATTTCATTAAAATTCCATAAATGCTCTTTTTTCAGGGATAAATTATTCCTTTTACTGGGAACACCTGGGTGGCTCAGTCAGTTAAGGGTCAGATTCTTGATCTCAGGTCTTGAGTTCAAGCCCTGCAATGGGCTGCCTATTCTTTTTACTAGGACTGCCTCATAATCTTTAACCTGGTTTAACCCCCACCTACTGTACAAAATAGACCCCAAAGCCTCCAAATGATAGTCAAAAAAGATGTTATGAAAACAGAAGGTGCAAATGGCCTTAGCAAACACGGCCTTCAGAGCCTCATCTGTCCAAACCCTTCCATCAAGGTCAATTGGGGCCGGTCTGCACAGTGTCCTTGCCCCAGGCCGAGATGACCTCTCAGATTCCTGTCCCCAGTGCTCTTTTTCAGGTCTTGGGTGCTGAGTGCTTACCTTTTCTGGCTATAATGACTCCCCAGCCCACCAGCACTGCCAGCAGAGGCTTTGCTCTTCCTGGAAGCCACATCCTTGCTGTCCCTCTGTGGGCAGAGCCCCCACTGTCCAGAGCCATCGAAGTTCTCGGTGCTCAAGATGAGCCCCCGAGGGTCCTGTGCTGTGTGTGCCCAGGAGACTAGAGCTTGTCAGATCTGGCCCAGCACCATCTGTTCTTCCATCTCTCTGCCTGCACGTGGTAAATCCTCCGGCAGGTGCCCAAGGCCTCCACCTGCCGCAGACAAGCAGGCCCAGTGGTGGCAGAGGCATCGAGTGTTAAGAATGCAGTGACCACTACGACATAGTTTCTGACCCGACTGCACCTGGCAGAGGGCATGGCATCGTGATGATCCATAGCTATGTGAGCAACCTGGGGGGTAGTCAAGACTCTCAGGGCTCCCCACCCCATCCTTCCCCCTCTAAAAGATGTACACACCTGTGCCCACCAGAAGAGACCAGGGCTCTCAGGTTTCACAGCTTCTGCCACAGCCTGTGTGAGCGCTGGCTGGAGCAGGGGCTTATCACATCCCCACTCTGCCTTTGAAGGTCATATCACCATAAGCCCTGAAGCTTAGGTCAGCTAGCGCTAGACTGTTCCATTCCTGAACTCTCTGGCCCCCTGGCGCACAGGCAAGGGGTGAATGCTTTCACAGTAAACAATCAACACTCTGAAAGTCATCTTTTCCGACGCCCTCTACCAGATCCACCTTACACGAAGGTTAGTGGATCCATACGGGTATATCTCAGCCTCGTCCACCTCGTCCCCAATCAAACCCTTGGCGGAGGGCTGGGTCTCCTTCCTCCCCTCTGCCTTGACTGCCCCAGACCCCTGGAGTCCCAGGGACCTCCGTGCTTGCCTCTCGTGTGAGCTCACTCCCACCTTGGGTCAGGAAAAGAACATCCCAGTCCACAGGCAGCTGGGGCAGAACTGTCCAAGGAAACACAACTTGCCCTTTCTTCCGTCCCTTACAATTCCCCCCCTGGGGGCTCGTCACTGTGGATGTTGCCTGGTTTGTTCTGTGGAGAGTCCGGGCCTTCCAGGGAGGAGAGCAGAGAACAGCAGCAGGTGTGGCTTCTGTGGAATGGAATGCCCGAGCCTGCTACCAGGAAAGAATCTGCAGAGGCTCTATCTGGGTCCCTTTGGTTCCAAATCCAAACATTGCAGCAGGCCGGCGTCTGTCTCTCAGGGCAACCCTGGGTTCTAGAACCTCCGTGTGGCCCACTTGTGGATGCAGCAATACTCAAATATTCTAGATGAAATAGAGTTGCTGAAACTCCCTTAAGGAACTCTTCTTCAGAACCTGAAGAGGATAGTTCTGATCACTGGAGAATTTTCTTCTAATTAAAAAAATTCAGCAACTAGCAAGGAGTTTTTAAGCTGTCAGCTGTCTTGGTTTTGGGCATGCAGCAAAATGGTTAAAAACTTGTCCTTGATGGGGGCACCTGGGCGGCTCAGTCGTTTAGCATCTGCCTTTGGCTCAGGTCATGATCCCAGGGTCCTGGGATGGAGCCCTGCATGGGGTTCCCTGCTCAGCGGGGAGCCTGCTTCTCCCTCTCCCTCTGCAGCTTCCCCTGCTTGTGTTCCCTCTCTTGCTGTGTCTTTCTCTGTCAAATAAATAAATAAAATATTTTAAAAACAACAACAACAACAACTTGTTCTTGGAATTTGATCTGGGGTCAAATCTCAGCTTTGCCACTTAACATTCCGTAACTCTTGGAGCCTCAGTTTCCCTCTCTATAAAATAGGGACATGACCACAGCCTGCCTCTCTGGGCTGTAATGAGGACTGATTGAGAGGACCTATGCTAAGCGCTGACTATAGCAGGGGGCACTTAGGAAACAATACATGCTAACTATTGCTGTTACTATTAGTAGCACGTGCGAGAAGCGAACCGAGGGATGAGTGCGACAGGGTAGTTAAGACTGAGACAAGTGATACAGAGTATATAGAGTTGGGTCCTAACTTCAGATATTCCTGCGTATTCTACGTGTTTGCTTGTCCACATGACAATGCATTAGAGCCATAGAACATTCATGATGGAAAGAACATGCAATTCACACTCCTTTCTTATTCCTGAGAAATATGGGCAAATTACTTAACCTCGTTGAGCCTCCATCCACTCAACTACAGAATGGAGTAGTTCTAATTAACTCTAAGAGGCCTCATCTTGTTCCCAACTCTCTGGGGCTAGCAGCCCCTCCCTTGGGCACCAACAATTCTCTTACCCCGTGGGCGTCCTTATTACCTTGTATCACGTTGTCTCCTCCACAGGAGGGTAGAATGAGTCTATTTTGTTCGTTTTCAGTCTCGGGTATTTCCTGTACCCCTTGGACACAATTGGTCTTCAGTAAAGGCTTGTTAGATGATGGAATGAAAGAATAACTGAAAATGGCAGAAATAGAGTTGGTAGGAAAAGTGAAATTCTTCCATTGCTCGTGTTCCAGGGGGCAACCCTAGTCATTGTACTGTGAGCTCTCTGTTGTACGCTGAGGTTTTCTCACTGTAGGAGATGTAATTTGGTTTCTGTTTACCCAAGTCTTTGTAGTAAGTGGTATTTTGAGGCAGTCCACCAGATCCTTAGATCCTCTGGGTTCTGTGTTATCTAACCTTGCTTCTAAACATTCTTCTGAATGGAAATCTTTTCTTAAATCATTATACAGATAATACATGTGTGCGGGGGGCCTGCTGATAGGGTGGCTGCCGGGGCTGCGGGCTGTGGAAGAACTCACCCAAGGCAGAACAAAAAAGATCCAGGTTTACTGCGTACACCACAAGGGAACAGCAGGTAGGACAACTAAGGAGGGACTGTCCGTGACAGGGCAGGGGTGAGGGGCCACAGCTAGAGGGTCGAGTGTGGAAATACAGGAACCTATGGAATCTTCCCTTCTGTGGTCACTGCCTGGTTGTAAGTAGCCCATTGGTTAGTCAGGGCCTCTGGCTAGTTCCAGGTAGGGCACTTAATGAGACTATTTGTGTTCAGCTGGGGGGTTCCTGGGGGCCCATGTCCCTTGCTCAAGTTTCCATAAGTCAAGCCCATTGCCTAAAAGCAGCCTCTACAACACAGTCACCAAAAAAAAAAAAAAAAAATCACAAGTCCGAATGAGCTTGACCTCATAATAAACCTAAAACACTCCAAATCAGTAATTCTTGTTAACATTTTGAAGGTAATCTTCTGATTTTTTTTTAAACAGCTTTCTTGAGTTATAATAAACATACAGTATTAGCTTGTTAGGACAGTATATTAGGGTTCTCCACAGAGAAACAGAAACAACAGACATGTGTGTGTCTCTCTGATTGATTATATATCAATTTTCAGGAATTGGCTTATATGACTGTGGAGGCGCAAGTTCGAAATCTGCAGAGTTGATAAGCAGGCTGGAAACCTGGGGAAGAATTACAACCGAAAGACAGTCTACTGGCAGAACTCCTTCTCCCACAGGGGAGGTCAGTCTTTGTTCTCTGCAGGGCTTCGCTGGACCAGGCCCACCCACACTAGGAGGTTACTCAAAGTCCGAGGATTCAAACGCTAATTCATCCCCAAAACACCTTCCCAGAAATGTTCGAGATAACGTTTGACCAAATACAAGGGCATTGTGGTCCAGCCAAAGTGGACACGTAAAAGTAACCAGCGCAGGCTGCCATACATATCAAGGTACCACAGAGTGGACAGCTCTTTTTTTTTTTTTTTTTAAGTGCCAAAATAAGAATATCCCCAAGAATGCTCCCGTCTGTGAATAAATCTCACGGCTGAACCAACTGGATGATTGTGCTGCTAGTTATGTGCTTCTTCTATTCTAGTTCATCAGCATGTTACCTGATATTCTGGCATAATGTTTATTACCCCTGAGAAATAGACGCAGAACACCCTTCTCAGAGAGTGAAGTTATCCAAGCTAGAAGTTTTCACTTTTCACCCATACACCTAAGGTTTAGCTCCTAACACGAATGCCAGCAAATAACTACAATATCAATTGCTCAGAAATGCCTCCACAATATCCCCACATGGAAGAGACAAATCAACTTTTTTGTTTATGTTATTTAGAAAAGACAATCGGAAATGTCAAGACAAAGTATGTGACGGGTATATGGTTCCTGGGTTGAAAAAGCAAAACACAAGGAGAGGGGGGAATTTCCCTTCCAGTTATGTGAGTCCCTAAGTTGCTGGTTACTTTTGACGTTTAGTTACTCTTACTTTCACTTTCACTAAAGTGACTTCAAGCAGAGGGGTCAGTGGCTACCTTCAGACTTCCAGTCCTATAAATTTCAAGCATTATCACCGTGTGGTTTGAAGACGCGTATTCAGTATACGACTGTTCTATAAAATAAACAAATGAAACAAATGAGTAAGGTTAATTCTGGGGTGGTAGGGTTTCCCATAAAAGAAAGCATTCTAGGAGACAAAAATTACAAGATATGGGAAACGCTGTTCACAGCTCAGTGTGGGGTAAATGTTGATAAAAGTGAAAGTGAGTGCCTTTCAACCAAGCTAATGTCTTTTTTGTGGAACCTCGTTTACTAGATATAAGGGCCTCAAAAAAATTAGGAATAATATATTCTGCATTATCATAAATGCAACTATGCTTTGTTAGTCCTTCTTTAACTATATTAGAACATTTAAGACACATCAAAGGGTTATAGAACGAAGGCTGAATGAAGCCCAACTATCAGAGTCCAATACCTGCCAGTGAGAAAGAACGATCATCACACTCTGGCTTGGCTTTGCAGTGCGAAGATTTTCCAGGCCTAAAATCTGGAAAGAGGCCCAACATCTCTTCAGTCGTAAGTCAGAGCACGGTCAAAGTTGTTGTTATACCCCGTTCCAGTACATGCGGCTTCTGGCTTGACAAGGCAGTGCACACCCAAATTTCCAGCTCTTATGTCCAAGAATAGAACTAGCGACGCGAGCCACCCTCATTCTGGAAAGAGACTTGGATGCTGCAAATTTCCCTGCCTCCACCCAGGCTCTAGGCCTCTCCTGCCGGCCAAAACAAATGTAAACCTTGTCGACGCCTGACCGAGGCAGTCAAAAAGGATAATGCAGAAATTGACAACATCATTTTTGCTTCTCTATGATGCAATTGTCTATAATTAATAAAAGAAAAAAAGAAGCTACCATATAAGAGCTGGTATCGGTGGGCACCTGGGTGGCTCAGTGGGTTAAAGCTTCTGCCATGGTCTCAGGATCCTGGGATCGAGCCCCACATTGGGCTCTCTGCTTAGCAGGGAACCTGCTTCCTCCTCTCTCTCTACCTGCTTCTCTGACTACTTGTAATCTCTGTCTATCAAATAAATAAATAAAATCTTAAAAAAAAAAAAAAGAGCTGGTATCGGCTCTCAGAAGAATTCACTGACATAGAGGATCCTGAAAGCACAGACAGATTTACACCAAGAAGCAAGCTGTACTAGGACCCCAACGGGTACAGCAAGGTGGTGGCTTGCTTCCCAACTCCTCTGTCTTGTCTAATGCTATCACCAGTTCTCAATCACCTAAAATCCCAAAACTTGGGGGGGGGGGATCTTTGACTCACTGTTCTTATGTCCCTTATCGCCGAAGTTGTCAATTTCTAGGCACTGTTTCCTTGCAAATTCTCACATGCTCCCTTCTGTCCTCAGCCAGGGCAGGTGCTCAGTAATCACGTGCTGATTATGACAACCCCTACCCTTGGGTCCTCTCTGTCCCATCTGCTTCGTACATCACAGACAGGCATCCCTGAAATGCCATCTTCACTGGCCAAACACAAAGAATGGCAGCCCTCTCGCATCCCCAACATCTATAACCCACCGCTGAGATTTCTCCATTAGCCTTCCACTTTCTAGATGACAAGGCTGG
Source organism: Mustela putorius furo (assembly GCF_011764305.1). NCBI lineage: Eukaryota > Metazoa > Chordata > Mammalia > Carnivora > Mustelidae > Mustela > Mustela putorius. The sequence continues at coordinate 43,383,422 of NW_025422010.1, forward strand.
TCTTACTGATCCCCATGGTGAACTGGCACAGTGTGGAACACGGAGGAGGCAGGAAGTAAATTCCAGCCCAATGAACCAACAACTTTGAAGCCCATGGAGCCGGTTATATCACCCATTTCAAAATAACTATTCGGGCAGAGTAGTTGATGAGTGGTATGAATGTTTTGCTTTTGTACAGGTGAGAAGGCATGAGAAGGGCATTTTGACAGGTCAATGCTTTGCCTCATCTTGTAAGCTCTTGAGATCTTTCTTGAGTGAGAACAATAAAGCACAATTATTTCGTGAGTATGTATAAATAGCAGCTAGACTCAAGGAATCGATGTCAAAAATGTCTTAAAGTTTACTATACATAATTTGTGGTTATTATAAACATCCTGTCTGATAAGAGCCCATGGACCTTATTTTTTTTTTTATCATGAACACTTATGCAGAGATCAGAAACACTATAAATAGGGCTACTTGAAAACATAAAAATACCAGGACGGGTGACTTCGGTCGAGCCACTGGATGTTTTTGAGCTGCAGATTCCTCGTGTGTAAAATGAGGAGGTTACGCAAAGCAGATGATTTCCATGTTCCCTTCAATTCTTATTTTATTCTACATACAAAACAAACAAGCAAATGACAATGACAACAAAACCCCTCTGCTCCTTAAAGCAGCAAGTTTATTACTTGGAGCATTTAGTCTTAAGATTTCATGGGCCAGTAAAATGCTGTTGTCTCCCCTGATTTTCTGTGGACTCTTCATAAAATGAAGAGCCTTTTATTTTGACAAGGAAGAAGGTTTTTAGTTTTAATACCTCCATCCTATCAACTATTACCATCATCTCATTTTATCAAGCCATTTTAAGACCAGCAATTTAATCTCTGGGTAAAAGATAATACTTGTGTTTCATACCAAATTCATTGCAGCCCCTTATTTTTCTCATTCCCCCACAGACTGGTGACAACCTTGTCACAGACTGATAATCCGTTGTCATCTAGACTTATCATTTTGATTCCTCTGTGTGACCTAGGTTGTAATAAACCCAGCTTCCCCAACTGCAACATAGGGATATGAGTAAATCCACCATTTTATCATCCACAAGGATGATAAAGTCCCAAATTTCAGCACTGGAATGTATATTAAACAGAAGTAAGGGTAATTGGATCCAGCCATCCATCAGGAAGATATTTATGTTCTTTCTACTACATCACTATAGACAGTTATGCAAACTGACGGCCGACAACTGGGCAGTTCTCTCTCTGTGCTATGCTTTCAAATGCTTATTTACCAACAGCTTCCCTTTTACAAATCCCTTATCGGTGATTTACTCATTCTGAAATGAGACTGAGAAACATGAAAGTGGTTAAGCGTATACATTTGACATAATACAGATAAAATGCCCCATTTTTGCACGTTGAAATTGCCTCTGTTTTTTTAAGGTTCAACGCAATGTCCTCTCCTCCAGGAAGTCTTCCCCATCTCTCCTGCCAGAAACAATCTTTTGAACTTCCTCCATGGTGTTTGACCATGTCTTATGGTACTACTTTCTGGTTTCTTCTACCTTTGTGTAATGGTAAAATATGTGAAAATCTTATTTCCTCTATTTGATTGCAAAGTCCTTGGTGTCCAGAGCTGTCTTGGACTGTTCATGTAAGGCCAAACACATTTAGCAGAGTATCCTGTGGGAATCAGATTCCCTGTATATTGAGGGAAGAATGAAAAAAAAAAAAAGGAAAGGAAGCAAAGGAAGAAGGAAAAAAAAAGTCTGTGATATATAGGAGAGGCCTTCCTACCTGGAAAAGACCTTTAAGGGAATGTTCAAGACAAAGGGAAACTGAAAATGAAAGTGATCTGAGTTAAAAGCCAACCCATGAATGAAAGGGATTACGCCTAAGCAAAGGGGCAGAGGTTGGGGTGAGGGGCTGTCTGGGAATGTGTTATCGTTATGGGGGTTATTTTATAATCTGATTTTCCTTCTTCCCTAACCTGTTGCTCTCAAGTCCACTGGCTGAATGAGTACTTGCTGCCCTGAAGGGGGTGAGAGGTAGCGAGATGCTATAACCACAGGCAGGCTTAAACTCCAACAAGACAGATTAATTCCTTCCCTAGAATGTAAGCGTCATCTCTCTGAGAGCAATCAACTGACAGAAGCAGAAACTTTTCTCCACTGCAAATGCACAGATTTGTTCCTGCAACGAAATCACGGGAACATCTTGTTCAGTCAAATTCCTTTTTCATCAAGGAAACCTATGCCAGGCTGTTCCTCCCCAACCCGGGACACTGTCTTGTCAAATCAACTTAGCCTGAGTCAGCAGGGGCGGTAGGCAAACCCTCTTTCTCTGATTGGGTGAGAAGTCACGTCGCTCACACAAGGCCTCTCTGGCCACCCCTCCCAATCCAGAGCTTATTTTCCTTTGTCCCTAGCTTGGTTTCAACCACTGAGCCCTTTAGTCCAGATCTGGCTCCCCATGACTAGACTGTCCTCCTAGAGCCAGCACCTCAAACCCAAGTTGTCCATAATGGAACCCTTCACCTCCTCACAAACCAGGTATGCTTTTCTTCCTGGTTTCTCAGTCTTTGCTAAACATACCAATTTCCCAGGTCAGGAAGTCTCAGATCTTTCTACTGCCCAGCCCCCAAGGCTCCCTCTTTCCTGGGCTTACTCAGAGACGGCAATCCTCTCGCATCTTTGCATCTTTGCTGCAAACTCCAGGCATGAAGGCAGGGCTCCCCTCCTCATGCCAGGCTTGTGGCCAAAGCCAAAATTAAGTCAAAGAAAAATGAATGACTGTTCCTCGGAAGAGTTTTATAGCTACTCCCATGGCACAGGAAAGAGTTCATTGTAAGAAAGCAACACATAGTTTATAGAATTCAAAAGGTCATAGTCTAAAGGGGCTTCCAATCTCTGTTTCCAAAAGTAAAACTCCCCAGACCTCACCATTCCCCTTTCTTCTGGCCTGACTTCAGCCCAGAGTGTGCAAGGCTCACAGAATAGAACTGCCCTCTCTCAAGCAGGTGGTTTGTATTTCTAAGACTCTTCTCTTTCTGGGACTCTGCTTGACCAGTAAAGATCACTTTACATTTTCTTAACACCTTTTTTTTTTTTTTTAAACTAACCAGTCTTAAAACTTTAGAATAACTCTTCCCTCTTCCTCTCAAAATTGTAATGCTCTCTTCTCTACCCCTTTCTTTCCGTTCCCATCCCATTGTCCTGGGTTTGGCCCTCTTCATGGTTTAACTCGTCCAGGCTCTTGCTCTACCCTCGTAACTGGTCACCTGATTTCTGATACCACTCTAGAATGATACTTCTAAAGCACACTTTGGTCATGTCACTACTCTTACTCCCTCCCCAAACTTCCAGTAACTGCCCATTACTCACAAAGCAGAGTCAAAATTATTTAGCATGGTAGTCAAACTACCACATTTGCTCTCAACCTGCCAGTCTACTCTTACGTTCTCATACTCTAAATTCCTGCCAATGGAACAAGCTCTGAGATTTTAAACGCGCCTCTGTGTGGAATGCGCGTCTACCTAGTAACACCCTAGCAATCATCCACACAAAAACCTGCACACGGATGTTGGCAGCAGCTTTATTCATAATTGCCCAAACCTGGAAGCAACCAAGACGTTCTTCAGTAGGCAACTGGGTAGATCAGCCGGTACCTGCAGACAATGGAACACTATCCAGCACTAAAAAGAAATGAGCTATCAAGCCATGAAAGGCATGGAAGAAACTTATACTCATGTCCCCCAGTGAAAGAAGCCAATCTGAAAAGGCTACTCTCTGTATGATTCGGACTATATGGCAACCTGGAAAAGGCAAAACTTTGGAAACTGTAAAAAAATCAGTGTTGCCAAGATGGGGTGGGGCAGGGTGAGCAGATGATTAGGCAAGAGTACAGAGAATTTTAAGAGCAGCAAAAGTAGCTCTATATGGTACTATGATGGGGGGTGCATGTTACTTATTGTCTGAGTCCATAGGAAGTCCACACCAATCTTTTGAACTTCCTCCATGGTGTTTGACCTCAGGTGCTGGTCATGAGTCGATACAGAGGTAGGCTCACTGACCATAACAAATGTGCCACGTGTTATTTATAATGGCGGATAATAGTGGAGACTGTGCCGGTAAAGGGATTGGCTTATATGGGAATTTTTTGTACCTTCCTCTCAATTTTGCTGTGAACCTAAAACTGCTCTTTTTTTTTTTTTTTTTTTTTTTTAAGATTTCACTATTTGAGAGAGAGCAAGAGAGTGAGAGAGAGCATAAGTGGGAAGAGGGAGAAGCAGTTTCCCTGCCAAGCAGGGAGCCGGATGTGAAGCTGGATCTCAGGACCCATGACCTGAGCTGAAGGCAGATGCTTAACCAACAGACCCACCCAAAAATTGCTCTTAAAAAAATAGTCCATTAAAAACAAACAAAAACCTTTAGCTATCTTTGAAGGCTCCGATAAAATGAAGCCTGCTACACAAACCTTCTTAGCTTTTCCCTGTCTGGAATGCTCTCCCTGAACTCCGGGGGCCCACGGCACTCCCACACACCTCCTCCCCAGTACTTGTCACCTCACGCTTAGTGTTACAGTAATCGGCGTACGCATTCTATCTCCTCTGTAAAATACAAACTCCATAAGGGAAGTGTATTGATTTTTATATCCCTTTCAATGCCTCACACATTTCCTCATAAAATTTACTTAACAACTTTTGTTCATAGGTAGGTAGCTTCAATTTCCACCTACCACCTTTTTGAATTTATGTATATTTTATCAGGAAATTATGTTAATCATTTCTTATGTAATCATTGCTCTCAGTCCAGAGGTTAGTCCATATGGGGATGGACTTTAATTACAAATCCAAGCGAGTTCTAGTCCAGATAACTGTGTCACGCCTGCTTAACCCTCTACCTAAGAACCAACTCCTTGGTATTCCTCGTGCGTCGGGGAGGGAAGGAGACCAGATGGGTGAGGAACACAGTCAAGGTCCCCAGTAAATGAGGGCAGAGATTAGATAGAGAACACTGCAAGGCTGGGGGAAAGGTTCGGGTGAGTCCCTGGGGTAGGGTTCTCTGAGCAGCTGGTGAGTCAGTCATGAAGGTGCTGATTAATACACAGTAAGGGGGCGCCTCAGTGGCTCAGTGGGTTGAGGCCTCTGCCTTTGGCTCAGGTCATGATCTCAGTGGGATCGGCCCCGAATTGGGCTCTCTCCTTGGCAGGAAGCCTGCTTCCCTTCCTCTCTGTCTGCCTGCCTCTCTGCCTACTTGTTATCTCTGTCTGTCAAATAAATGAATAAAATCTTAAAAAAAAAAAAACAACACAGTAAGATTCAGCCAGCATTGTACACACAAGGCCAAAGTCAGCTAGCTCGTGGGCAGATGGCCGGCCTGTCATTGTGGGCAGTGGAAGGGAGAGTTCTGGCCCAGCAGTCAGGACAGCTGGGTTTTAGCTGGTCTTGCCCACTGCGGGTTCTCAGGGGACTCATTCACTCACTTGTCCGAGTCTTACTGCACCTCCAGAGAATGGTAAGGATGTCAGACTTAGGGAACCGCAGGCTCTTTCTGGCTCTAAGGCTGTGATTTGTAGGAATTCACTCACTCGGTGAGCGGACACACGGAGTGAGTACCTTTGTTGCCTCCCTGGGAAGAGGGTGGGGGGGAAGAGCTTGGAGCCCAAATGGGGAGGGAAAAATTACCACACCTGAAAAAGAAAATTAATATCTAGGCTGGGGAATAAAATAGGGAAGGAATAAAATGAGGCGACCTCGTGGAGAGTCTGGGGAGTCAGGCTGTGAAATCTCACCTTGACAGAGGAAAGGGATAAGAGGGCAGAACCTCCCTTACCTCATCTGAGCCTCCCAGTGAGGACTCTAGGAGTTGGGTGACATATAGAGACAGTGAGCAGGTTCACTAGAGTTAAATAAAATATTTCAGGGCCCCCAGCAATAATGTTCCAACTATAGATCTGGATAGGGGATAGATTCTAGGCCCCTTCTGGACTAAAAGCTCCTGAAATTCATGCTGGCTTTTCACTAGCGCTGGTTTCTTACGGCACCTCCCCAGATCCCAGCAGATGAAGAACCTAAATGAGAGAAATAACGTTTGCTAGACTCTTGATTTGAAGGTGACTGCTTCCTTCCACTGCCCTGACATGAGGGCATGATATGACATCAGTGCTGTTTTTGAAAGATAAGTTAGGCAGCCATTTGTAAGAATGATGAGCATTGGAAGAGGAGGGAGACAAAAACGTGACCAGTTAGCTGAGGGGGAGGGCAGTGGAGAAGGTAGGGGAGGTAATTCATAAGGGCCAGGGTCAAAAAGGGCAGGGATTGGGTCTTCCTTGGTGATGCATTCAACGTAGGGGGTGAAGGTAAAATCATATGCAGGTTCCTTTGTTATCTACTGAGCATTTATCAGATTTCTAATTACACACTTGGGTGCTCTCACATGCCCATTTAGTTTGGTCTTCAGAGCAACCAGGCAGAGCTAAGTTCTATAAGAGATGTTGAGAAAATCATTTATGGTCTCAGGCTAATAAGTGTGGAATTTGAATCCAGCTGTCCTAACTCCTAGACCCGTGTTTCCTTCATGACATGTTGGCTCTAGAGAGATGAGGCATTTACAGAAGTGGCACAGTTGAGAGGAGTGGTTCATGGAGGGGAAGTATGCTGGGCTTGATGTTGGACCCACAAATATGAGCCACAGTGAGACATCCATCCAGTTGGAGATGTTCTCTGTGGACTTGGCTCCATCTTGCCTTCCATCCCAACTCTTTAACGCAGCCCCTCAATAGGGCCTGTGACCCCCAGTGCATTTGTCCCCCTGAATGGCACCAATCCTACCATCTCAGACAAATGCTCCGCCCCTCCCCAGCCCACTTTCTGCTTGTGATTCTCCAGCCTCCCCAGCTTCCAGTTCTCTTACTCCCATTACAAATGACTTTGGCCTTTTGGAAACATCAGTCCGTTGATCTTTTTCTTTTCTTTCAACCTTTTATTAGTTCTCCCAGGTTTCTCCATCTTCCCAAGTCACCCTAGACTCCATGGCTGATCATCTAAATCCTGCTCTTACCAGCACTTCTGATTCCCCTGTATTCTCTCTCTCTGTAACCTCTCTCAGACAACACCCCAACTTTGGCTCAATATTATCCTCCACCTTCATGCTTAGCTAGTTTCCAGAGAAAAATTTCTCAGCCTTGCAGAGAGTACTTACAGACCTGTGATCCCAAACTCACCTGCCCAGGGTCCCTCTCTGTTGCCTCCTACGTTGTAGAGAAAACCTCCAGACCATCACACATGCTCTCCCCATGTCCCTGCCATCTATACATGTATCAGTATGTCCCCCTCCTCCCTGCTTGTCCTCCCACAACAGAGAATCAGCCATCCCTTCTGCCCAAGGCCCCAAGGCCAGGCCCCATCTTCCTCTGCTCCCTCATAGCACCACAGGTCACCTCTCCTCCTCTACAGGCCCCCTGCTTTCAGTTTCTAAACATTCTCTACCTTTTCTTCTTTGACCTCCCTTGGCCTCACAGTCCTCTTAGCCTTTGTCCAACCTCTCTTCCCCTGCTTGTCCAAACTTCCCAGAAGAGTCAGTCTCTACTGCCTCATCTCACACTTGCTCCTCAACCCACAGCCGTCGGACTTTCTCCTCCACTAACTCATAGAGCCTCTCTCCTACAAATTGATATGTCTAATTTTTATTTTCCTGGAGCTCACTGCTCTCCTTTTTTTTTTTTTTTTTGCAGTAAAATGCATGTCACAGAAAATTTCCAGTCTTAACCATCTTTAAGTGTCAGTTTAAGAAGGTTAAGTACATTCACACTGTTACATAACCACCTTCCAAAACTAACTCTATACCACATTCTCCCCAGCCCTGACAACCACCTTGTACTTTCTGGTTTCCATGAATTTGACTGCTCTACGTACCTTTTTGTCTTTCATAAGCATAATGTCCTTAAGGTTCATCCATCCTGTCATGTGTCAGAAGGTCCTTCCTCGCTAAAGCTGAATCATATCCCGCCGTAGGGATGGGCCGCGTTCTGTGTTTCCACTCATCTGTTCATGGACACTTGTGTGCTATGAACACACATATACAAACCCCTCCTTGGGACCCTGTTTTCAGTTCTTTCAGAGGCATACCCAGAAGCAGTATTGCTGGATCATATCATCTCCTTCGTTTTTTTAAAGTTTATCGCTTCCTCCTTCCTGAGGCTCTCTGCTACACTGTTGCCACGAGGTACAGTCCTCATTCTCACTCCGGTTCCTGCTGGGGCCTTCCTTCTCCCACCTTCTCCATTTCCTTCCTTCCAAGGTCTCCCTCCGCCTGCCCTAGCGGTCTGTGTCCATCAGCATCCAATTAGAAAAACAGAAACCACCTTCCAAAGAGAGGGTGTTCGGTGGGCTGTTGGCTCCACAGATGTAGGGAAGCTGACAGAGGAAGAAGGGGAATGTTGAGGGAGCCCAAATCAGTGACTGCGCGGCCAGTCACTGCCGCTGCTCCCACAGGGCTGGGCAACAAAGGAAAAGTGAGGATGACCCTCACCACCGACGCCGGTGACGAGAGGCTCTCAGGAAGCCCTGCTCTGCTGCGCGGTCCTTGGACCCTCACGCATGGCCCTCAGCCTGTAGATGCTGGTAGTTCTGATCGGCCAGGGCTGGGAGTCAGTGAAGAAGTCTGAGGCTGGCACTGTGGTCATCTTCTGTGACTTGAGTGACAATGACAACAATTAGAAGCAGGAAGAGATTCCATTCTGTCCTCCTCATACCTTCCTGTTTTCCCTTCATAGCTCTGTGGGCAGAAGGCAGAGGGCATCCACCTGGCAAGGGAGACTAGGGAGCAAGCCGCTTGCCACTCTGGCCATGGCCTCTAAGAGCACCATAGAGGGTGACTGGAGGCTGAGTGACAGGGCACAAAGGACCAGCCGGGGCTCCTCCCTGGGTCCACTCTTCTCCCTCAGTCTACTTCCCGGGAGTGGTCTCAGTTTCCTAGGATTGAGCTCTCACAGCTCCCACCACCACCTGTGCATGCTGACACCCCGATCTGCCCACCCAGTGCCGACCTCTGACTGAGCTTCAGATGCACTGTCCCTTCAGTTGGGGACTAGAAAGCTCCACCCTGGTAGTTCTTGAAGGAAACAGGCTACAGATGGGCCTTGTTATCTCTCCCCTCAGCCTGCTTCTATTCCTCTGTTCCCTTTCTCAGCTGGTGGCTTTGTTTCTGCAAGGGAGCCTTGGGGGGTCCTCCTCACTTCACTGGCTCCTTCACCCCCCAAATACCTCTGAAGTGCTCTCTGTCCCCTCTGCCTTGTCCGTACCACTGTCTCAGCTCAGGCCTTCATTCGGTTCCCCTGTCCACCTCACAGCCTCCTCAGTGTCCAGTCAGACTTTCCTCTTGCCTGCCTGGAACTCACACAGCTGCCTAGATGGCAGTTTTTTGTGTGAAAGCAAGTAGGCACTCTAAAAATGCTTTCTGAATGAACAGAAACTTGGGGAGGAAAGGCCAGGATCAAAGGTGAAAATGTGCAGCAAATGACCCAGACTCGTAAGCCTTCATGATGGATTAGTTTAGTATTGAACCTCAGAGATCACCCTTCATTATGGGGCAATAGGAGGAAAAGATGGCAGATGTGAGGCCAATGATGGAGAGTATTGTGCCACAGGTGCCAAAGGAAGGGTTTCAAGAAGGGGGTGAAGGCCAGCTGGGGCAAATTTTGCTTGAAGAATAAGAAAGTTGAGGATTTTAAAAAGGGTTTGGGTGTCTGGGTGACCCAGTGGGTAGAGCATCTGATTCTTAGTTTTGGCTCAGGTCATGATCTTGGGGTCATGGGATTGAGGCCCGTGTTGGCTCCATGCTTTGTCCTGACCCTCCCCCCCTCTGCTCTCTGTCTCTCTAAAGAAACAAATAAATAAAATATTTTTAAAAGGTTTTTTAGTGGTAAAAAAGAGCAAGTTTTGCAGTTTTAATAAAGCTGTGGAGAAGGAAGCCAGACTATACACAATCAGGAAGGTTTCCCCAATGAGATACCACCTCACACCAGTCAGAATGGCTAAAATTAAGAAGTCAAGAAATGACAGATGTTGGCCAGGATGCAGAGAAAGGGGAACCCTCCTACACTGCTGGTGGGAATGCAAGCTGGTGTAGCCACTCTGGAAAACAGTATGGAAGCTCCTCAAAAAGTTGAAAATAGAGCTACCCTATGACCCAGTAATTGCACTACTGGGTATTTATCCCCAAAATACAAATGTATCATCTGAAGGAGCAGGTGCACCCCAATGGTCATAGCAGCAGTGTCCACAATAGCCAAACTATGGAAAGAGCCTAGATGTCCCTTGGCAGATGAATGGGTAAAAGAGATGAGGCATATATATATATATATATATATATATATATATATATATATATATATATATATATATATATATATATATATATATATATATATAATGGAATATCACTCAGCCATCAAAAAGATGAAATCTTGTCAACTGCAATGATATGGATGGAACTAGAAGGCACTATATTGGGCAAAATAAGTAAATCAGAGAAAGACGATTATCATGTGGTCTCACTGATATGTGGAATTTAAGAAACAAGACAGAGGATCGTAGGGGAAGGGAGGGGAAAATAAAACAAGATGAAACCATATCTTGGGGAGGGAGAGAAACCATAAGAGGTATTATATAAGACTGATGAATCACTAAACTTGACCTCTGAAGCTAATACTATATTCTATGTTAATTGAATTTAAATTAAAAAAAAAAAAAGGGAAGGGACTGGTTTCATAGGAGCAAACAAAGCTGTAGACTCTTCGTTGAAATGGCTGAATACTGTGGAGACCAGTCAAGCTCCCCCATTTGGGTGGAGTAAAATGTGTACCAGAACGTTCCTTCTCTTATTTTCTTCTCACTTCTCCTTTCCACCCTAATAAGAACAGAATGGGCTGAATTCATGACCAAATAGTTCAGTTTTCCTTTCTCATTGTTGGCATAATGTTTTTTGAATGTTATTTTCACAGCTGGTGTGAAATAAAATTCTATCCCTTTCCAAACTTACAGAAGGATGATATTTGCTTTTCATGTCTACTCCAAAAATGTGGATGAAATAAAAAATATGAACAAGTCATTTTTCTTCACAAAAGGAGCTAAGATACATTTTTCTGTCAAGAAAAAAATTGTAAAATGCTTTAAAAAAAAAATCCTCATGGCAGGTTTCCAAAAATGTATTCTAGAACAATTACTCCAAGAGTGAGAATGTCAGTAGTAAATTACTTTCTTAACAGGTCTAGCAGTATGTGCCTCTGGCACAAGGAGAGACATGAACAAATTCCTCTTAACGAGGAGCAGAAGATGACTAAGGGAAGTTTCCTAAATTATCAACCTGGGAGGCTGGGAAATTTGGCCAATTTTCAAGTTGAAAGCAACCTCTGCAACGCGAACCAGGTACATCCAAGTTTGTGTCATAATGGTGAGTCATTGGGCCACAGGAAAGCCCAGGTGCCACTGTCCCAGGTATAGCTCAATAAATTGAAATGGAGTAGAACTTACTGTATAATTCACTGTCACAAAAGACCTGTTGACAGGGAATGTCTGTCTCCGCATATCCCTGAAACTGGAGCTCTGACAAAAGAAACTGCTACAGGAAATTATTTTCCAGTATCAGAAGTTGAACTCCTAAATTGCTGACAGGTAGAAGGAGGTTCTTAGCTGAGCTTGAGTAGTGGGGGAAAGGGGGGGGGGTTCTTTTGTTGTTGTTGTTTAATTCTTAAGGATTTTATTTATTTATTTATTTGACAGAGAGAGAGAGAACAAGCAGGGGGAGCGGGAGAGGGAGAAGCAGGGAGTCCTATGTGGGGCTCCGTTCCAGGACCCTGAGATCATGACCTCAGCCGAAGGCAGGCGCTTAAGTACTGAGCCATCCAGGCACCCTTCCAGGGGCTCCTAACCACAGGTGGTAGGTGAATTTGGATTGAGAAAAATATGTTGGGGCACTTCAGTGACTCAGTCAGTTAAGCATCCACCTTCGGCTCAAGTCATGGCCCAGGGTCCTGGGGCTGAGCCCCACATCAGGCTCCCTGCTCAGCAGGGAGTCTGGTTCTCCCTCTACCCCCCCCCCCAACAACTTGTGCTTTCTCACTCTCTTTCTCTTTCTCAAATAAAGGAAAAATAAAATTTTTTAAAAAGAGAAAAAAATGTTTATTTTCACTATCTCTAACTGGAACTTAGCATTTTGTTCAATTATAGATGAAAGCAACAAACAGCTAGGATTAACAGAAGCCCCAGATTTTTCATACCACATTACAATTGTTGCAGATACTTTCAAATATCATTTATATTCATCATTATTAGTTATTAGACTAGTCTATATAGCTAGTCTATAACTAGATTAGTTATATTACTAGTCTATAACTAGACTAGTTATATTACTAGTTGCTAGATTTTTATTTAATGTATTATAAAGTAGTATGTGCATTATTGTATCAGGAATTTAGAATTTAAAAATATTTTGGAGGTGCCTGGGTGGCTCAATAGGTTAACCATCTGTTTTCAGCTCAGGTCATGATCCCAGGGTCCTGGGATGGAGCCCCAAGACGGACTCCCTGCTTAGCAGGGAGCCTGCTTCTCCCTCTGTCTCTACCCGCAAATCGTGCTCTCTCTCTTTCATTCTCTATCTCAAATAAATACAATCATTAAAAATATTTTGATCTTATTTTATTGTAATTAGATTCTTTGGTTATTCTACATGCTTTATTTGATAAATTAAAAAAAAAATTCTGAAGAGTCTCTAGGCTTCACCAGACTGTTGGTAATGTCCATTGAGTAAAAGAAGATGAAGACACTCTGATCTGGTGTTTTATGAATAAAGCTTATGGTTCATTTCTAGCTGCAGGCACAAAAATATGAGCAAAAGATTATGTTTGCACCATTTGGTGCCCTTAATAAGCTGGAATCTAGATATAATTTTCCAAAGTTGTGTTGTTTAGGACTAATCTTTTATTCTCTCTATATATATTTTTTAAGATTTTGTTTATTTATTTGTATGAGAAAGAGCACTAACAGGGGGAGTGGCAGGTGGAGGGAGAAGTAGGCTCCCCGCTGAGCAGGAAGCCCAACTTGGGGGTGATCCCAAGACTCTGGGACCATGACCTGAGTAGAAGGCAGACACTCAACTGACTGAGCCACCCAGGTGTCCCTTATTCTCTATTCTTCTCTGCAATATACTTTTGGTTCAAGTGCAAAGAAAAGATTTTTGACTTCCCTTTGGATGCCTATTAACACAGAATTCTCCAGTTAATTGCTGGAATTGGTACAGACCCCAGGATGGCCAAGTTCTAATGTGAAACATAAGCACTGAGTCAAGTGACAGGGAGGCCCTGGGGTCCCCAGACATTCATGAGGTAACCAGTGGCCATGGAAAGGACATTTGAAAGAATTCCCAGCCGAGGAGTGCAGCTGGCGGGGCAGATGATTCACTCTGAGAAACATTTCAGAAAACTAGCAGGTCTAAAGTCAAATAGTAAAGGGTGGGAAGCCATGCCTGGCAGATTTCTTCTATGGTTAGACCACACCTTGTTGACCTAAAAGATATGAAATCTTCAACTAAACAATATTAAAGCTGTTTTTAGGATCCTAATATCCCTTGTGCCAAAGAATCCACCATTTACTGTCCAGTAGGAAAATATACAGGAAAATCAAACCCAATTTATTAATTCATGGCTTTCTTAAATTACTGTATCTATTGTAGCTACTCTCTCTTTCTCTCTCTTTTTAAATTTATTTATTTGACAGAGAGAGACACAGCGAGAGAGGGAGCACAGCCGGGAGAATGGGAGACAGAGAAGCAGCTTCCCACAGAGCAGGGAGCGCGATGCGGAGCTCAATCCCGGGACCCTGAGATCATGACCTGAGCGGAAGCAGATGCTTAAGGACCCAGGTGCCCCATAGCTACTCTCTTGGCCACAGAAATTTTGAAAACTTTGTAGAAAAATGTCCCAGTACTGCCCCCAAGAGATAGAATCTCAGAGGTACATTTTTATCCCAAGTGGTCTAAGAACTATGAAGTGTGCAAGGTCTATTACTGTATGTACAGTAATGCTCAAGATAACAGGGATGCTATTTGGGTGACCAAGGCAAACATTTCTGGGATTTTTTTCCCCTCCTGACATCAGACAGAGACCTTGCCTACATTCTATTTGGTACACATTTCTACCTGGTATCTAGACCATAACTACATATCTGGTGAATGAAGAATAGAATTGTGCTGCCCGTGGTTTAAACATAACATATTCTCAGTACGGGAAGGAAAGAACAACTACATTTGCCTTGGCACAGGAACTTCTTGAGGATAAAGCTTCATAGATTTCTAGAAACAAAAATTCATTCATAGCAACATGAATTAACAGAATCTAGAACTTCAGAGGTTCTTTGTGCTTCTCAAATGTTAATGTGCATGGAACCACCTGGCTGTGTTGGATGGATTCTGGTGTAGTAGGTCTGGGTAGGACCTAGATTTCATTTTTCTAACAGTCTGGTGATGCCAATGTTGCTGCTCTTCCAGTCCTCTCCTTAGAGCTTATAGATGATGATGAGCCAGACTAGGATTTAGAATGAGTAACACCAAGCTGCCATTGGCTTTAGAAAATTTTAGAGGTGGCATTAGGAAGACTGAATCACCTTCATAAAAGAAAGAAGGTACTTCCACAATGACATGACACTAGCAAATTTTACTCTCTCCAGATTACCTAAGTCCTAGAGGAAAATCAAGAGGTAAAATATTATCTATAAAACCAAAATGTTATTTTCTTTAAGGAGTAAAGATTCTTCTATTGTTAATAAGCCTATGATGGTAACTTCTTTGTTTTTCACAAAAGTTTCTAGAAATTTCCTTAAGATATTTTGGTAATGAAGGGACTGCTTATTATGGTATTAATTACTGCTTATTATGGTGTTAGTTTACTCTTTTAGCACACAGCCTGATAAGTTACATTATATTAATTATTTTTTAAATAGTACTGCTTTTTAGCAGTAATTACTATCATTGGTACTTCATTGTATTTTAAAATATCATTGTTTTTTAATGATAGTACTTACCTATACCAAATGCCTTTTTTTTTTTTTTTTTAAGCTTCAAATGCTTGTGTCACTTCCAAACTAGGCTGACTGGAAGCTTGTTTCTGCAGTGTCTGGCATAAATGCCTTCAGATACACTCTTTATTTTCTCTTGTATTTTCAGAGTTTGCATTTTTAATGACCCTAATTTATTGTAAGATAATTCCCAGTGGTGCAGTCAGCATTCATTATTAATGTTTTCTAGTCTAAGGCAGATGGAGTTGTGTAAACCTAAACATGTGATTAGCACAATCTATCCGCTTTTGCTCTAGACGATGTGCCAACCTAAAACCAACGCGTCTACCACATATATTCTCTTTATAAGGAGAATGACCTTCTGTAACTCTCTGAAAACTCAATCATATGGATTTTCCTTAAGAAAACACACTTGTGCTTAGATGAGATAAAGTTGCTCTATTTTCATGGTAATTGGTCCTGATGTTTTTCCAAGCATCTTCCTTTAATTTTGAAAAAGATGGGCAAACATGTGTCCATCTTGAGATAACTGGCATATATAACACTTTAAGCTGTCTATTGAAGAGCTTTATAAGGAAGTTACCTGACCAGGTGTGCCCTGGAAGTCTGTCCCTTTAAGGCTCCTCCCACTTCATAGGTGAACTGGCCAAACCTGTGACAAAGCCTGAGATGGCAGCCTCAGCTTCCAAAACCACGGGACTCACACAAACTTAGCCACACCCATGTCCTTCTCTATTTGTTTAGTGACCAAGCCCTATTCCTATTTCCTCCTCCTACTTTTCCAATAATTTGAGTGTTGGCACCTAGTTTTCCCTGATCCCCTGCTTTGTAACCTACCTTTCTTGGAAGAGCTTGTGCCTTCTTTCCAGGCTTGTATGTTGTCTGTCATTTGACAACGCTGCAAGGCCTGGTGAGCTACACTCCGGACAGCCAGCAATGGTCCCTGGCTTTTTCTGAGAGGGTCCAGTGGAGGACACCAAGGAAGAAGCCCAAAATGAGGGTATAAGATTCACAACCAAGTTCAGAGGCATTGACATCAAAATGAAAAGCAATGCACAAAGAAAACAGTTTATTTTATATGTGGGTTGGGGTAGATCTAAAATTCACGCAGTGAGGTATGTAAAGCACCTCATTCAAGTGTGGTAAACTTTAACCTACATGTACACCTGTGTAGTCATCATGCAGGTTGAGATATAGAATGCTCCCTTGTTTCTTTTCAGCCAACCCCAACTCCCCCATTAAAGCTAACCTCTTGGGGCACCTAGGTGGCACAGTCATATGAATGTCCGACTCCTGGTTTTGGCTCAGGTCATGATCTCAGGGTCATGAGACTGAGGCCTGAGACGGGCTCTAATCTCAGTGTAGAGTTTGCCTGAGATTCTTTCTCTCTCTCCTTCTGCTTCTCCCGTTCATGCTCTCTTTCTCTCTAAAATAAACAAATCTTTTTCTTTTTAAGAGTTTTATTTATTTATTTGACAGACAGAGATCACAAGTAGGCAGAGAAAGAAGGAGGGGAAGTAGGCTCCCTGCTGAGCAGAGAGCCTGATGCAGGGCTCAATTCCAGGACTCTGAGACCATGACCTGAGCTGAAGGCAGAGGCTTAACCCACTGAGCCACCCAGGAGCCCCGCCTTAAAATTTTTTTATAATGAAATGTTCAATTATACAAAAAGTGGAGAATATAGTATAATAAACTCCCTTAAAGATATCACCAAACCTCAATAATATCATTTTGCCAGTCTTGTTTCATCAATTCCCATTTTTATCCCTAGAATAATTTTTTTAAAGATCTATTCATTTATTTTAGAGAGAGGGAGAGAGACAGAGAGACAGAGAGAGAGAGAGAGAGAGGCAGTGAGTGACAGGGGGGGGGCAGAGGGAGAGGAAGAGAGAAACTTTAGCAGACCCTGTGCTGAACCTGAAGCCCAACGCAGGGTTATACCCCAGGATCCTTAGATCCCAACTTGAGTCGAAACCAAAAGTTGGCACTTAACTGACTAAGCCACCCAGCCAACCTTCCCTAGAATCATTTGAAACAAACCCAAGATATCATGATCCTGTCACCTCACCTGTAAATACTTAACAACACATTGTTCATTAAATTACATTTACATGAGTAAATGTTTTGTCTCCCTATTATAATGTAGACTCTGCCAGGGCAAGCATTGTATCTTTTTCATTCTTGTTTCCCAGCGAGCTCTTCTCAGTAGGAAATGCTACACAAAAACATAAATTAGATTCTTGATCAATGCATGGCAGCAGACAATGGTTCTTAAACTTGAGTGTGTATCCAGAGCAACTGGAAGGTTTGTCAAAACACATAGTGCTGGACCCCCACCCCAGAATTCCTGATTTGGTAGACCTGGGGTGGGGCCCAAGTAGTCACCTTTCTAACAAGTTCCCCAGTTCCCAAATGATGGTGGTAGTGGTGGTGACCGTTAGGATGATGGTGATCTAGATTCATACTCTGAGAACTCCTTCCTTGGAACAAGGAAGATGTTGACATTTCCAAACCTGCCTATTAATTAATCAAACAATCATATGTGAGGGCTTGAAAGGAATAGAGGGAGAAATAATTTTTTATAGTTTTTATAAGCCCCTACTCTCATGGAAATTTTACTATATGAGTAATTAAAAAAGAAATATAGGAGAATTATTAAGAAACATGGGTGCTGGAGTCCCATATCAGAAGATTTTTATTTAATTAGTATAGAATAGACTTTTTTTTTTTTTTAAGTGTTCCCAGGTAATCCCAATGTGTATTTACATACCATCACACCAGGCTTTACTGAAGAGGTGAGATTAGAATTTGTCCTTGACTTATGAAGAAGCTTTTAAAAGCTTAAGTGGGAAGGGCCTTCCCACTTCTAGGGGGGGGGGGGCTGCGGTGGCATAAAGCTCCAAATGCTTTTTCTGGTCTTTCCAGGACATTGACTTGTACATAAAAATATTAAAAAATATTCAGAGTTTGTACAACACAGTTTGCATCCTTTTTTTCTTAGACGAATCAACCTCTAAATCCTCAGATTTCCCATATGTAAAATGGGAATAATAATTATACCTACATCATAGTATTGTCGAGACAATTAAATGATCTTAGTATAAATAAGGAACATTGTTTAGAATAATGTTTAGCAAATAAGTGCTCAATGAATGCTAATCATTATTTATTGAACATCATCTGTATGCCAGGCAGGGAACCACAATGAGAATACTTTGCATTTGTATTCTTTTGACTTTACAAAGCTGTTGTATATTTTAAAAGTCTTTATTTATTTATTTGAGAGAGATATAGATTGGGAGAGAGGGCATGAACAGGGAAGAGAGAGAAGCAGGCTCCCCACTGACCAGGGAGCCCATAGAGGACTCGATCCCAGGACCCTGAGCCGAAGATAGACTTTAACGACTGAGCCACCCTAGCACCCAGGCACCCCAAAGCTGCTGTATATTTTTATCACACTTCCTCCTTCCAGTGACCTTTGCAATAGGGAGAGAAAGTTTAATAGCACCTATATGACAGGAGAAAGCTGTGGAGTGACTTTCTCAAAGAGTGCAATAGTACGTGAACTCCAGTATTTCAAACTCCAAAAGTGTCCCGAACTCTTCAATAAAATAAGGAAGCAAACAAACAAAAACCAAAAACAAAAGCAAAAATATGTTGAAGAACTGAGGCATTTGTTCAGCTAATTTGTACACATACTTCACTTTACCGAGACAGAGGTCCCTAAGAATCTCAACAATCTTCCTTCCGTCATTCCCAGGTTATCCATAAGGGGGACATTTAATTGGCGGATAATCTGTACTCTGCTTGGAATTACATTTCTTTTCTTTTCTTTCTTTCTTTTATAGAGATTTATTTATTTGAGAGAGAGCAGAAAGAAAGGAAGACAGCACAAGCTGGGAGGAGGGGCACAGGGAGAGGGAAAAGCAGACTCCCTGCTGAACAGGGAGCCCAACGATGTGCGGCTGGATCCCAAGACCCTGGAATCATGACCTGAGCCTAAGGCAGGTAGATGCTTAACTGACTGAGCTGTCCAGGCACCCCAGGAGCTACATTTCTTATTCAGCTATATTTCTAGTCAAGGATTGTCAGATAACTCCATTTACTGGAGAGAACCCTGCCTTTAGGAGAAGTTCTTTCATTCTCTTAAGGAACATCCAGAAAATGGAAAACCTAAAACTAGGCAAGTTGGAACAAGAAAGTTCTCTTCTTCAACGCACACATACAAAATGGAAAAGTTAATATAGCAATTAACATGTTCTTTCATGTAACACATACTTGGTGACCTCTTATGTGTATTATATTCTTGGTCTGGACAATACAAGAGTAGGAAAACAAATGTAATTGGAAAACATGAGTAATCATTAATAGAGACATAAAGTCTAAAACTTCCCAAGGTTTCCTCTACTGGTTTCTACAGGTGAGAACTACTGTGAAGGATACAGCTCCTAGGTTACATGACGTGGCTGTTACTCTGTAACTGGTGGCAAATTTTCCACATAACTGAAAACAGATGTATAGAAAACCTATTATTATCATTACTCCTACTGCTGCTGCTACTACTTTAGATTTGCTATCCTCCATTTGAGTTATGAGCTATTCTAAAGAAAAAAGTATGAACTAAGATATTATGGCAGGAAACAAGATCTCTGTGCATTTTAACGGTATTTGTTAGAAATTATTTTTAGCCCCAAACAACAGAAAACCCTATTTGAGTTGGTTTACACAGAGGCTTATTTCACAAAATAAGAAATATAAGGCTAGGAGCCAAGGCTGAATGTGACTTGACAATACTACCAGGGATCCAAGGTCATTAATTCTGCCAATATCTTTAGAGTATATACCTTCATCCATTTGCTTGTCATCTTATGGTCCAATGATGAGTGCCATGCCTTCAAACTTTTCAGGCAAGAAGTGGAATGAAGCAAAAAGCCAAAGTACACACCAGCTGAGCCTATTTTTTAAAGTGTTTCTGTAAGTCCCACCCAGCAGCTTCCAGCTTGAATAGGCTCCTCTTGGACTAGCACTGTCCAGCTGATATATAATGCAAGCCACAAATGGGAGCCACATATAAAATCTTACATTTTCTAGTAGCTATGTTTTAAAAAAGTCAAAGAGAGGAAATTAATTTCAATAACAGATTTAACCAAAAATACCCCCCAATTTTTCTCATGTGTGACTAATACTTTAAAAATCAAATCAAGATACACATTTTACCTTCTTTTTTTGTATTGTTTTCATAGTCAGTCTGTATCTCAGTTTAGACAAGCTACCTTTCAAGTGCCCAATAGCCATGTTACTGTCTTGGGTGGGAAGCCTCAGGCCAATCACCGAAGTGTCTCAGAAGGATATATGAATTGGGGTGGGCCATCCAAATAGCAGTATCTGCCTTCTTGACAGTAGCAAATACTTCATTTAAGGAATGAAATGACCTGAATTTAACCAAAATCAGTCCCATCCATGATAGCTCACTACAATGCTTCAGACCAGGGTTATTCAAATGTAGGACAAACTGGCTTTCAAGACAAAACAATTTTACCACTCCTAATGAAGTATTTATGATGCTTGTACTTTTTGAAATTTCCCTCATTCAGTTTGATGTTCTTGACAATGTCTGGCGAGCAGGGTTATCTGAGGTGATGCTTATATACAGTCCTTTTTACTGTGGTGCTGACTATAGCAGCCATACCTATCATTTATCATCTAACTACAGTGTTCCCAAACATGCCCGCCCTTTGATGTTCCCAGTGGCCTGGTTGCTCCAGATTTTATGTAATTGCCAGTGTTTAGGAAGGGGCAATGCACTGTTCTCTACTTCCACTCAATTTTCTCTATTTTACGTTCCCATTACTTTCAGTTTTCTTATTCCATGTTCCTTGACTCTTTTTGCATCCTTTACATCTTCACCTTAAGATTATCATTACCAGGGACGCCCGGCCGACTCAGTCCAGGGCGCATGCAACTCAGGATCTAGGGGTTGTGAGTTTGAGCCCCACTTTGGATGTAGAGATTACTTAAAAATAAAATCTTAAAAAAATAATAAAATTATCATTATCATACTTTAAAAGTGCACAAACTCATTTATAGCAAAAAATTTTTGATGATAAGATTTTTCTGAAACAAGAGTGAAGAAAAATCCTTCAATGTCATAACCGTGAGTGGGTCAAGGGGTACTAAGGTACAGTCCTCGCTGCTTTCAAAGATGACAATTTAGTGTTCCAGTGCTTTTCTGAGAGAGGACATTGAACATCTATTTATGGTGACTGTGATGATAGAGATTAGTAAATCCCCTGCGGGCCGGTAACTGTGCCAGCAGGCGTGGAGAGTGGCAAAGAATTCTGCAGAAGATGGAGGCCTCGGCACAGAAACAAAAATAGCTCAGAAATAGAAAGCGTTCCTTAAGTGCAGAGGCCTCACATTTCCCGGTCCCACCTATTCCGCTTCTCCAGCCACCTGACCTGTATCCAGCTCCTAATCTCTCCTTCATCTTCTCCTGCCTCCGCTCGCTATCCCTGATGGACCTAAACTCCCAGCCTTCCTCTCGTCCCCTGGGGCTCGGAGACTGGTACCCGCGGATTTCCCGGGCCCGCCCGCGCCTGCGCAGAGCCTCTTCTCGCGCGAACGTGTAGCCATCGCCCCTCGAGTACCCCGACACCTCGGGGGATGCGCGGTCCGCGGTAAACTAGCCCCGCTCCTTTCGTGGAACAACGGGCGTCACCTGGGTCTGCTGCGGACTCCTTCAACTCTATACGGCCCCTCTCGCATTTCTCGAGATCGCGTCCCCACGGGCGCGCGCCGGCCTCTAAACAGTAACCTCAAAGAACCAGATCCAGGAAGGTCCTGGGGAGGGGAGGGGGGCGGGGGGGGGGGACGCGGGCGCGCCGGCCGCGAAGTGGCGGCCGGAGCCCCGCCCCCGGGACGACTTTCCGCCTCCGCATTGGTCCGCGTGCCTGTCAGTCTCCGCCGGGCTGCCCCGGCCCGCCTCCCTGGCTCTCTACGCCGCCTGCCTGGCTACCTCGCCGGCTGTCTGCCGCCCCTGCCTGTCGGGACCTGAGCTAGCGCCAGCTCCGCGAAGCTCAGGGAAGAGGGGGGCGGACTCGGCCGCCGCTGAGCATCGCCTGAGTGGGCGGCAGGGCCGCGGCCTCTCCGCCGGCAGCACCACCTGTCGCGGGCCGAGACTTCGGGTAAGGCTCCGCGCAGCACGCGGTTGCAGGCGGCCTGGCGTGGCGGGGCCGGGGCGGGGGCTCCGGGAGCGCAGCGGGGGCGGCCTCCTCCCGCCCGGCCCGCCCACCCGATTGCGGACCCGCCGCCGGCTTTCGCGCGGGCGGCGGGCAAGGACCCGCTTGGCGGATGGGCGGGGCGAGGCGAAGGGAAGCGGCTCCCGGAGCCCGGGGGAGGGCGGGGGAGCGGTCAGGTCGCGGCGGTCCCCAATACGAGCGCCCGCGGCTTTTTCCCGGGCACGGTTTCGGGGCGCGACTTTCCCGTTTCTCGACCCGCCGGTCCCAGGGCGGCGCCCCTGCTGCCCTGGGATGAGGTCTTGTGGCTTCCAGACCGCTCTCCCCTGCGCCCTTTAAAGAACGATTTTGTGGCTTGATACCTTTTATTAAATCTCCTTCTGCAAGGATGAATTAATGACAGGAATTAGGCTCTGTGTGTGTGCATGTGTGTATGTATGTGTGTGTGCGCGCGCGCGTTTGTTCGTTCCTCTCTTTAAAGGAAGTTTGCTACAAGCTAGAAAGTTCTACGTTTGGACAGTTCTGCCTATTCGTGTGAAATGGCATAAATAGACCAGAACTGGCAGGTGTTTCTTTGACACTGTGATGACCACCTCTGCTTGTGTGGTGGTGTTAGATTTGCGGTCCAGGAATTGACTTCTTTCATGGTTACAAAAACAATTTTAGAAAACATGTTGCCTTTTGATGAGAAGCATGATCAAAATGATACATCTTAGCAGTAGTGCTTCCTTACAAAATGCGTTATCTCCTTATCTGATTTATTTTCCTAATGCTTGTGGCAGCTGCTTCTAAGCAGAATAGTTAATAGCATTGTTGTTTCTTTTAGTGTTGCAATTGCTAACAATAGAAGCACGTTTTAATTGTCAGTTCTGGGCCTGACATTGTTCTGTACATGAATAATCTCAAAATAACTCTTTGAGGTTGGTACTGTTATTTCTACTTAACAAATGAAGAGACTAAGGCTTAAGAAGGTTAAGTAACTTGCACAAGATCACAGATTTTATAGGTGGCCAAGTCTGGATTTGAACTCAGGCAATTTAACAAAACAGCTCCAGCTTAGTCGCTCCTTAAGCATTGTTCCTGTTGTTCAAGTAATTGCAATGTTGTACTCATTAATTTTACTCTTAATCTTTACTCATGAATTTATTCTTTAGTTTCCAGGCATCCTGGAAGTTAGAGAAGAAACATTTGCTTGCACTTTCCTCTCCCCACCTTCCCCCTGTGTGTGTATTTGTATGTGTATGTAAAATCTCTTGTGTAACTACTAAAACCAAGTTACATGATACTATGTTACATGGTTTGCAGAAATACAGAAAAAACAACTTAACTCTTGTCTTCTAATGTTGGACCTTTAATTAGCTTTGAACTTTGATTTACAATCAGTGTTTGGCTATCTTATGGTAGTTATAAAGACTTAATTAAAAGTTAAGCATAGAGCCCAGATATGCTGATAGAACTTTTATCATATATTAAGGAAATGTTGGGCTATGCATTTGTAGAAGTTCTTCATTCTCTTGAGAATTAAATATACTCTTGCTCAGTACTTACTTCTGAAAAAGAACTACTCACAGGTTCGTCTTACAGGGTGTTTTTGTCTTTTAAAATACACTTGTTATGGAAATATGTCAAAAATTCATAAAAGAAAACCTAATTTACCGTTTAAGAATTTCTCTTGCAAATTAACTCCTATAAAGCTGCTCATGTATAACTTGTATCAAGTTTCCTATAAAAATAAGCTATTCTTAACTATATTAAATTTTATATTAAGTTAAACTAAAATAAATTCTAATTTATGTTGGTGAATTTTCGACAAACTTAGTCATACTTCATTTATTTATTTATTTATTTGTTTTTAAGATTTTATTTATTTATTTGACAGAGAAATCACAAGTAGATGGAGAGGCAGGCAGAGAGAGAGAGAGGGAAGCAGGCTCCCTGCTGAGCAGAGAGCCCGATGCGGGACTCGATCCCAGCACCCTGAGATCACGACCTGAGCCGAAGGCAGCGGCTTAACCCACTGAGCCACCCAGGCGCCCTTTATTATTTTTTTTAAGTAGGATCCACACCCAACTTGGGGCTTGAATTCACGACTCTAAGATTGAAACCTGAGCTAAAATCAAGACATATAGTTAACCGACAAAGCCACTCAGGCACCCCAAATTTAGTCATATTTTAAAACATAAATAATAATTGAAACCTATAGTTGTTTACTGAGGATCATTTTTAGAAGGAGGACAAAATTCATACTATCAAAATCATTCTACATTTAATTTCCTAAAAATCTATTTTATAAAAAGTTAACTTTTATTTTAAAGTCATCGTTTTAGTTATATGGCTATATATTATATTTCCTTTGCTTAATGTGTACAAATTGCAAAAGTAATGAAAAATACTATATTGATTCTGTAGATGTTGTTCAGAATGACATTTGATGTTGCCTGGCTCTGTATACCATCCAAATTCTAATTACTTGACCTAGAGATTTAATTCGAAATAGTTTAAATAAGTGCTAACCATGAGTATCCTTATAGCTTCAAGGATTTCACAGTAGAAGATATTGATGCAGAAACTAACAGGCATTCAGAACACATCTGAGCACCACAGTCTGTCACTACTACTAATAGTGCTTAAAGAACTAACATTTATAGAGCACTTAGAGGGCACTGTGATAAGCATCTTACACAGATGATCTAATTAAAATCTTAAAATGGCACTGTTTAGCGGGTCCTGTTATTATCCGCATTTGAGTGATGAGAAAACTGCAACAGACTTATTCAAAATCAGAGTAAGAATTGGCCAAACCAGGATTTAAACCCAGTAGTTTGATTCCAGAGCTTGCCTTTGACTACTCTGCTAAACTGCCTGGATATGGATTTTATTGAATAAACTTTCATGTCAAGTAGTCAGGCTCTTTATGATGATTATAAAGCTCTTAATTGCTTGATACTTTGTAAATATCATCCTTACTACACAGCTCTGCAAACCAGAGTTCCCTCTCCCTTGTTTCATTGATGAGAGAAATGAGACTTCTGAGGCAGTCCTGAGACTTTTGGACTTGATGGGCAAGTGTGTGTAGGGGGAGAATTGGGACCAGACATACACTGCCAACTTTTTTTTTTTTAAAGATTTTATTTATTTATTTGACAGAGAGAAATTACAAGTACACTGAGAGGCAGGCAGAGAGAGAGAGAGAAGGAAGCAGGCTCCCTGCTGAGCAGAGAGCCCTATGTGGGACTCGATCCCAGGACCCTGAGATCACGACCTGAGCCAAAGGCAGCGGCTTAACCCACTGAGCCACCCAGGCGCCCCTGCCAACTTTTAATTCTATTAAGGTTAAGGACTCTTTTAAGAACTATTGCAATCTACTATCACCATCTTTTCATAAAAGAAAAGACGTTTTTATCACCAAACAGCTAAGAAGATCAAAATTAGAATAGGAAAACAAAGAGAATTTTGTTTTATGAAGGACTATGTTGCATTGTTCAGTTTTTCTCAATTGGCCACACAGCAGTGAGAAATGTGTCCCAGGCTAACACCAATTCAGAAGCCGTTGGGAATGCCTGGGTGACACAGCCGCATCCAAAGTGGTGATGAGCCGAGTCCAGATTCCTATCCCAGTTGGACTGCAGAGCTTGTGCTCATTGCACTCAGTCACGACCTCTAATTTCTGTCTCCCTTGCAGTGACCTCCTTTAACCCCAAGTAGGGGGCCAGGGAGAGTTGTCCCCAGCAGCCAGTGGCCTAGCAGTTTCTGTCCTGGTCCAGCTTGTAAACACCAGAGAGTAAGTTCCAGGGCAAGGCCATGTGAAAGACACACGTGGGGGGGGGGGGGGGGCAGAGGCAGATCTCAGTATTCCAGAAGCTGTCAAGGAAGCAAGCAGCTTGATTTTACATGTCAATTAAAAATTAAACGCTGCCTTTTGGTTCCTATTTTTACTTCACTCATTCTGAGAGTTCTCCTTCCAACCCACCTGCATAACAGTGTTTTATCTTGTTGCCTCTCATTGTTCTTATTACTGGTATTTAAGCCTCCCTGTCTATCTCTTATTCCTTGGTTTTAGTTTTGGCAGATTTTTTTTTCCTTAATTCTTTTTTTAACTTATGACCACTGTTTTCAAGACACTATTAAAGTTACCTTTACATTTATTTTATTCTCTATCACTCACTAACAAAGTAATTTTAGTGATTAAACATTCTTTAATTATAATACTTTTTTGCATATAGTCTCATTTGATCATCATGGTTATCTATAAGGTGGATTTGACAAGTGGTGTTATCTTTATTATACAGACTAAAT
This sequence comes from Mustela putorius furo, assembly GCF_011764305.1. Classification (NCBI taxonomy): domain Eukaryota; kingdom Metazoa; phylum Chordata; class Mammalia; order Carnivora; family Mustelidae; genus Mustela; species Mustela putorius. The sequence continues at coordinate 43,410,004 of NW_025422010.1, forward strand.
TCAGTATTAGGAAGAAGCAAAACTTTAACCAGGAACTGAAAATAGATTTCATGTATTAGAATGCTGCTCTTAAGTACTCAGAGGAAAAATTTTAATCTTCGTTACTTGCAGTGTCAATTCTTCTGGCCACTAAGTGTGGGACTTCTCCCCCGTCCCCTTCCGCAATTCTCCAGTTCTCAGCAGATGCTGATTGGGCTTGCTTTGATGTAACTTAATTCTGACACTGTCCATATGGAGATAGCTTCAGATCCCATAGGTTAAGGATTAGGTCCCAAAAGACAGCCCCTACTTGAGATGCCAATCCTAAGTCCCAGGTTGTGACCCATACTTCTGACCAACTCTCTATAAATTGAGGCTTCGCACAACCCCCTCTGTTTCGATGATTTGCTATAATGGCACACAGACTTACTTATATTTGCTGGTTTATTATAAAAGGATACAACTCAGGAACAGATGGGAGGGATACATAGAACTAGGTATTGATGGGGGTAGGGGTGGAGAGGCATAGAGCTTACTTGTGCTACCTGAGTGTGCCATCCCCCAGCACCTAGATGTGTTCACCAGCATGAAAGCTCAATAGATCTTGTTAAAAAGAGCCCCTGCCCACTTCCCTTTCTGGAGGTTCTGGAGGTGGGGCAGTAAATTTCTACTCTCTAATGACTTGGTGTTTTTGGTGACCAGCTCTATCTGAAGCTTTGCAGTGGTCTACCCTAGGTCACCTCATAAGCATAAACTCAAATGTGATCAAAAGTGTCTTCTTATGAGTCACAAAAAATACTCCTCTATCATTCAGGAAATTCCAAAGATTTTTTAGGAGCTCTGTTGCAGGAACTGGGGACAAAAACCAAATATATTTCTTTTTTTAAAAAAGATTTTATTTATTCATTCATAGAGGGGTTGCAGAGGGAGAGTGAGAGGCAGTGAATCTGAAGCAGACTCCACCCTGGAGCCTATCTTGGGGCCCGACCTCAGGATCGTGAGATCATGACCTGAGCAGAAATCAAGAGTCAGACATGTAACTGACTGAGCCCCCCAAGATATATTTCTCATCATACCACAAGTACTGATGACAAAATAATTTTTTTTCAGATTGTCTTTGATTTAAAGTAAAAAGTATTCTATACTATACCGTAGATTTGCCTACCTCACCAGTATACTAGAATACTAATCCAGTTTTTTGGTAACAAAGTTTTAGTGTTGACAGATAATGCTGTCTGTCCTGGAAGAACCACACAAACACATAATCAGTGCTACCATTTCAGTCTTTGAAATTTATTTTGAAATGATCTGAAAGGCTTTGGTGGCATATGTCATACTTCTTGGCCCCTTAATGCTTCACTGTGTTTTCAGGACAAGTATATCTCTTCCATATGGTTATCAAATACAGAAAATTTAAAATTTTACAGTACTTTTATTTAAGCTACAGTATATCTTCTAGTTTTTCCAGTTGTCCCAATAAGTGTCCTTGATAGCATTTTTTTTTTTATTCAGGCTTTGCATTTAGTTGTCATATGCTCAGTCTTCTTTAAATTGCAATAGTTCCTTAGTGTTTGTCTTTCACTAACATTTTAAAGTGACCCAATTATTTTGTTGTATATCTCTCATAATTCTTTTTTATTATTACTGAAGTATATTTGGCATATGACATTGTATAAGTTTAAGGCATATAACATTAATTAGATATATTTATGTATTATAATATGATTGCCATTGTAGTGATAATTGTCATCTCTTATGTTATATAATTACCATTTTTTTTAAATGGTTGGAACAATTAAGACCTAGTCTCTTAAAAAGTTTGATGGTTATAATACAATGTTATCTATATTCACTATACTACGCATTAGATCTTTAGGACTTATTATTTCTTAGGACTCTCATTGCAAGTTTGTATCTTTAAACATCTGTCCTGTCCTCCCACCCCCAGTCCACATCTCTTGTGATTCTTTTTTTTTCTTTTTCTTTTAATTTTGTTTATTTTTTGACAGAGATCACAATTAGGCAGAGAGGCAGGCAGGGAGAGAGAAGAGGAAGCACGCTCTCTGCGGAGATGCGGGGCTCGATCCCAGGACCCTGGGATCATGACCTGAGCTGAAAGCACAGTCTTTAACCCACTGAGCCACCCAGGCGCCCCTCTCGTGATTCTTGATGTCCTTGTAATCATATAAATCATATAAATTTTTTGTTTTTGTGGACACATTTATGCACCACATTTATAGGAAATATCCAGAATAGGTAAATCCATAACGAAACCAGGTTGCTGGTTGCGGGCACTGGAGGAGGGAAAGAACTGCTTAAATGGGTCGTGTTTCCTTCTGGGATGGTGAAGATGTTTTGGAACTAGGCAGAGGTGGGTTGCACAACATTATGGGTTTTCTAATCCCTCTCAGTTGTTCACTTTGAAATGGCAAGTTTTGTTGTGTGAATTCACTTCCATAAAAATTAACTTAAAAAATAATCTCACTGTAATGGTTTGCTGCACTCTGTATACAAACCTTGATTTCTAAGCAAGTAAAAATTCCAGTAAAAAACTTATTGTGGGATAATTGCAATGATTTGTAATGACTAAGATAAATGGGCTTTGCAAGTTCATTTTGGGTGGGAGAATTGATATGCAGAAGAATCTATTGTATTCTTATTTTAAATATTTAATGTGCAATGTATTATGTGGAGTTTTCCATTTTGAAAAATTTCCATGCGTCTGTGATGGTCATGAAAAGGCAAAAACATGTTTTCTAGCTAATTTGTGTATTTTTTATATTAAGTAACAGGTTTTTTGAAAAGAAAAATATTTAGTATATTACCTTTAAACACTGACTATATTAATACATTAAAATTATAAGCTAGATTAAAAGTTTGAATGGCTTCTCTTCCTCTGGATGTTTATGTTCCAGGCTTTCCTGGTAACTTACTTTTCCGCCTTCAACCTAAACTCCCATATGCATTTACATGGACCATACCATATGTCTTTGTTTACTAGATGTTACCTTGTTTCTTAATTGCTAGATTTCTTTCTTTCTCTCACAATCAAGAGATACATACCTTGCCACACTTGTGGCTTAGAAAAAGAATAAGTGTTAAGCACACTGTAGTATACAGTACATACAAAATAACAATGATGACTAACCAGGGGCTTAGAGTATTGTCAGGAAAAGTCAGTCGTTGTCTTCACCCAGTTACTTTTTTACAATGGTTACAACCTGTAGAAACATAAATGTACTTTGATAAAGCTTTTTCAAGTGTGGAAAATTAAGCTTTCTGTATCTGCTTTTGAAAACTGATACCTAATGTGCATGTATTCTGTAATATGTTTCTCATCCGTTATCTGCTGCCTTTTCCCCAGGTGCAAGGAAAGATGTTGTCCCGGCTAAGAATAGTCGCTACTCCCTATACTCTAGCATGTCGTCATATGCACATAAAAGAAAAAGGCAAGACACTCATGTTGAACCCAAGAACAAACAAGGTTAGTAACATTAATACTAGCATAACATTTTTCTCTTCCTGGTAAAGGTTTGATATATTTTAGGCTGATAAAGTATGAACTTTTAAAATTTTGTAGCTTTATACTAAAACTGTTCAGAGGTATTTGCTCTTTCGGTATGACTTTCCACTTTTCTCCACATGGCAAGAATCACAGCTACTTGATGGTTCTGTTTGACCACTCAAATTCTACTACCAGAAAAAGATTGACTTTGTTTCCTGCTTTCAGCTCAAAAACATCCCTAGAATAGCAGTCTGCCCAGAACTTTCAGGCCGTGGGGGATACTGAGATTTACCCAGCTCAAATCCAACGGAGCCCTTGAAAGATGGGGTTAAAATTGTAAAATGAGCTATTGTCTAATGTCTGCACCTCCGCCCCAGCTTCTTGGACACAGACCTTTGCACACAAGTGCTTTTGCCCATTAATCTCACAGTACTGCTTCATAGTGGAGAGACTTCCAGCCCCCTCTTTATACTCTTAGGGTAGAAGTGATGGGCATTATTGATACCCAGTCTTGCCTTTACTCCATGGCCAAGCTGTGTTCAGTGGGCAAGTCCCTCTTTATTTTCTAGTGGAGATAGTAATTAGTAAGTATATGTATTTCTAGAAAGAGATTTCTCATTGAAAGCCTGTAAGAGGATACACTGAGTTCATTGTAATGGGTGAAATTTACCTCTTGGGAATAATGCATACAGGTTAAGGTGTGACTTATTTTAAAACAACGGTCATCAGAAATTTACCAATGCTATTTATTTCCCATGGTGGGGGTTGAGGATAACTAATTGTACAGTATGATATGTTTTGAAGGATTTCAGGCCTACAAAGGGAAATTGACTAGGGGCCACCCAGACTGCCTTATTTTTGCATTTTTGTACCTTAGACAGAATGAGAATTCAGCAGGTAGTAGTGAATTGAATGAAGCTTAATGAGGGATATTCTAATGCTCTCTTGTTTTTGCCTCACTTCCCCAAATCTTGCTTGATCTTCAAGACGCAACTCATTCAAAGTCCAGTTCTCCTGTAGCAACTTTTCGTACACCATAGACTGGAATAATGGCTCCCTTCTCTGAAGCCCTATAGCAGTTTTGTCTTCCTGTTCGTGTAGCAAGTAATCAACATCTTGCTGTGTGCTTCCTTTCATGCCTTAAGTTGTCATTGAAGTAATTGTTGGTATTTACGTTTTCATGAATTTATATTTCTTACCTATATTTCAGGTTCCTTTGGGTCAGGGACCGACCATTCAAAATTTTATGTTTTTTACAATGCCATGGGTATAGTAAATATTTGCTAATTATGTTGGTCTTATTTATTTTTATCCTTAAAGAAACTACTTAAAATGTACTATGAGGGAATTATGAGAAATGTATAAAGTAGTTTAAGTGGCAAATTAATTTTAAGGAGGAGAGCAATCTAAAATGCATCATAGTACTTCTGCAAAGATAGTAAATCTGATAATGCTCTGGGCCTCTGAGATCTCGCTGGTTGGATAGCATCTCTAAGGTTACCTCACTGAAGGATAATTTTTGGAAACCCCTTTAACATCAGGAAGAGTTTTTTGTTGTGCGTGTTTAAGAGGGGACATAATTCCTGATTTGAGGATCATGAAATCCTTGGGGACTTAAAGACATCAGGTTTGTGCTTCAAATTTTGTAGGCTAAATGTTTTAAGAATATGTTGCTGTAGGGGGCGCCTGGGTGACTCAGTGGATAAAAGCCTCTGCCTTCAGCTCAGGTCTCAGATCTACAGTGTCCTGGGATCGAGTCCTGCATCAGGCTCTCTGCTTTGCGGGGAGCCTGCTTCCTCCTCTCTCTCTGCCTACCTCTCTGCCTACTTGTGATCTCTGTCTGTCAAATAAACAAATAAAATCTTAAAAAAAAAAAAGAATATGTTACTTCTATGATTAATAGAATAGTAATTTTAGACAGTATCGAATTCTTTTAAGATTGTGATCTTTTAAGATGTCTGTAATCACTGTCTACTAAAGGCAGAACTGTTACTATGTCTTTAAGGCTTTTTCAGTGTGGTAATAGTGTACAGGTCGATGACATTAAGAACATTCAGTGTGGTGCCTCCATCCCCTGAAATGGAAACCCAGAAGCCATTCCACAGTCACAGCCCCCTGCCCCCCCACCGCCGCTAACTTCTCAGCCCCTGGCAACCACAAATCTGTTTTCTCTTCCATAGATTTGCCAATTCTAGTATGAATATGAAATTCTTTATGACATTTTTTAGAAGTCCTTATTCGTTAAAGGAGTAGACATCATTGTGCTAGGTTATAAGCAGGTGTTCTGGTGTGCATTTGATTTCACTAGCCATGAAACTTTGGGTCTTTATTTAACTTCTTCAGATCTCAGTTTACTCACTTAAATCATGTAGGTGATACATTTTGAAATGTTCAAAAGGCTGTGCATGTGGAAGGTTGGATTTTCCCTTCTCTCCTCATGCTCACTTGGTAAACTTTTTAGATAATTTTTTGAACCTCATCTCTGCATCCTGTCCTATAGGAAGTATGCAGGAGCCTGGAGCTCTGGTCTAATGGTTCTTGGTTCTGTGAGGGTTTTTGTTTGTTTTTATTTTAACTCCCCTGGCTACACCTCTAATAAAGTAATTCAAAATTTTCTTTTTTATTTGCATAAGTAACAATTACATTACAACTAATAAAAGAAAGAAAGATCACATTCCTACCATCCGAGTAGATCATCTGTTTTTATTTTGCCAAAGCCCCTTAAAAGTATATTTACTTTGAAGATCATAGGATACAATTTTACATGCCATTTTCCTACTGGGAAGAGTATTTTACAAATAATCCCTATGATGTGTCATAAGCCTTCTATAAATGGCTGCATCACAGTCCAGTAGGTAGATCTGGACTCACAGAGACTGAAGAGAGACCCAGCTTGACCCTGACAGGCTGTGTGATCTGCAGAGTAGATACAACCTCCCGGATCCCAGTTTCTTCATCTGAACTGTTGTGGAGAAAAAGGAATATTGTAAAGCTACTTTAGGCACTGTAAATTCTATGTAAGTGTGAGTTACTCCTTTCGGGGGATGTTTTAGAATTTGGTTAGTCATGATGCTATTGTCGAATATTGTTTTCAGTCTTGACATTATGCATCGTTAGTTACTAGTTAGCAGTTTTATAAGTAGGTATTTGGTGACTTCTTAATTCCTGACGGTTTATTCTAACTACACTTCAAGGGAAGCAAATAGAAGGGGCTTTTTCTTTCTTCACAGTATGTTCACCTGTATGTTCAAATCTAGTTAATGGGCTTTTATCAATATTGGCTTATGTGAAGAAATTGAGTGTTTCTAGAGGAAAATAGCTTAGGGGATCTTTCAGGATCAGCCAAAGAAGACACACTTCCACGCTGCTAAATGGGAGGGCATTGCTGTGGCATAGATGAGAAAAGGGCAGACATGGTGAGATAGGTGACCTGGGGAGATGGAGGAGGAGGAAAAATGAACTGATCGAGGCATTCATTTGAAGCTAATGTCAGCTTTGTGGGCTTGCTTCACTTGTTAATACCAGGCTAGCAAATGTAAGCATTTGATCAATTACTAACTTAAATACTCACTATACAAAAGTGTTTTTTAAATCATTTTAATTTCTACCCTGCATTATAAATAAAATGCTTTCTTTTTTAACTTTTTTTTTTTTTTTTTTTTTGAGGTAGGCTCCTTATCCAACGTGGGGCTTGAACTCATGACTCTGAGATCAAGACCCAAGCTGAGATCAAGAGTTGGACACTTGGGGCTCCTGAGAGGTTCAGTTTGTTAAGCATCTGACTCTGGATTTCGGCTCAGGTCATGATCCTAAGGGTCATGTGGTGAAGCCGTACGTCGGGTTCTATACTCAGCTTGGAGTCTGCTTGAGATTCTCTCTCTCCTGTCTCTCCCACTGCCCATTCACTCTCTCTCTCAGTAGAGAAATAAATAAAATCTAAAGAGTTGCACACCTGACTGACTGAGATACCCAGGTACCCCCAAATATACACTTTTGAGTGTCCCTTCAACCTAACTTTTGAGTGTCCCTTGAACCTCAATAGGAGATAGGCAGTGACACCTTGTGTAGACAAGTCATTTACCTTTGGTGGTAGGGTAGGTAAGGTACCTTTAAGTGAAATAATTAGTTCATTTAAATCTAAATTTTAGGGGCACCTGGCTGGCTTACCAAGTGACTCTTGATCTCAGGGTCATGAGTTCATGCCCTGCATTGGGTGCTGAGTTTACTTAAATAAATGGGTAATTTAATTAAAAAAATAAATAAAGTTTAGCTTTTCCACTTTAGTCTTGTACTAGAGTGGGAAAAGGAAGTAAGGGTGAAAGTTTGGGTTTTACTTCTTTTTTTATTAAAGATTTTATTTATTTATTTGACAGAGAGAGATCACAAGTAGATGGAGAGGCAGACAGAGAGAGAGAGATAGAGGGAAGCAGGCTCCCTGCTGAGCAGAGAGCCTGATGCGGGACTCGATCCCAGGACCCTGAGATCATGACCTGAGCCGAAGGCTGTGGCTTAACCCACTGAGCCACCCAGGCGCCCCTGGGTTTTACTTCTTTTATATATCCCAGCCTTAGAGGAAATCTTAGAACAAGAAACATGAGTTGCAAAGATTTAGAGATTTCAGTCTTCTCCCTTTCTCCTTTTTCCAGTATAGCTAAAGGTTTGTCAATTTTGTACATCCTTTCAAAGAACCAACTTTTGGGTTCACTGATTTATTTTTCCAGTTGTTTTTTTCTGTTATCTATTTCATTTATTTTCACTCCGATCTTTTGTATTTCCTTCCTTTTTACTTCAGGTTAAGTTTGCTCTTTCTCTCTCCTGCTAGTTTCTTTTCTTTCTTCCATTTTTTAAAAAATATTTTTATTTATTTATTTTGAGAGAGAGAAAGAGAGAGCATGAGCAAGGTGAAGGGCAAAGGGAGAAGCAGACTCCCTGCTGAGCAAGGGGCTCAATGCCGGACTCGTTCCTGGGACTCCAGGATAATGACTTGAGCTGAAGGCAGATACTTAACTGACTGAGCCAACCAGGTGCCCTCCCCTGGTAGTTTCTTAAGGTATAAGTTTAGATTATTGATTCGAGATCTTTCAACCTTTTTAGTGTGGGCATTTATACCTATGAATTTCCCTGTAGGCATTGCTTTCACTGCATCCCCATAAGTTTTGGTATGTGTGTATTAATTCATCTCCAAGTATCTCTAATTTCCTTTGTGATTTCTTCTTTGGTCAGTTGGTCATTTTGGAGTGTGTTGTTTAAAATCCACATATTTGTGCGGGGCGCCTGGGTGGCTCAGAGGGTTAAGGCCTCTGCCTTCAGCTCAGGTCATGATCTCAGGGTCCTGAGATCGAGCCCCGCATCGGGCTCTCTGCTCAGCAGGGAGCCTGCTTCCCTTTCTCTCTCTGCCTGCCTCTCTGCCTACTTGTGATCTCTGTCTGTCAAATAAATAAATAAAATCTTTAAAAAAAAAAAAAAATCCACATATTTGTGAATTCCCCAAATTTCCTTCTATTACTGATTTTTAATCTCATTGCATTATGGTAGGAGATCATATTTGGATTTAAATCCTTTTAAATTTATTGAGACTTGTTTTATGGTTTACTTAAATAAATGGGTAATTTTTCTGTTTAATTCCATGGACACTCGGTTTGAAGGATGCATTTCCTGCTGCTCTTGAGTGAAATGTGCCATACGAGTCTGTCAGGTTTAGTTGCTTTAAAGTGTTGCTCAGGTCTTCTGTTTCCTTTTGATTTTCTGTGTAATTGTTTTCTCCAGTATTGGAAATGAGGTATAGAAGTCTCCAACTTGTCTTTCTTCCTCGGATTCTGTCAGTTTTTGTTTCATGTATTCTGGGCTTTTTTCACAGATGCATATATATTTATAATTGTTACATCTTTTTAATAGATTGACCTTTTTATCATTATAGAATGTTCTTCTCTATGAACAATGTGTATTTCACAATCATTTTGTTTGTTATTAATTTAGCCATTCCAGCTCTCTTTGGGTTACTATTTACATGGTGTATCTTTTCCCATCCTTTTACTTTCTACCTAATTGTGTTTTGAATCAAACTGTGTCTCCTGTAGACAGCATAAAATTGGATTGTGTTCTCCATCTTGCCAATCCATACCTTTTTTTTTTTTTGAAAGATTTTATTTATTTATTTGACACAGAGAGAGAGATCACAAGTAGGCAGAGAGGCAGAGAGAGGGAAGCAGGCTCCCTGCTGAGCAGAGAGCCCAATGCGGGGCTTGATCTCAGGACCCCGAGACCATGACCTGAGCCAAAGGTAGAGACTTAACCCTCTGAGCCACCCAGGTGCCCCAATCCATGCCTTATTATTTTAGATTTTTATCCATTTACATTATATAGTGGTTGATAGGATATAAGTTATGGCTGTCATTTTGCTGTTGGTTTTCTAAATGTCTTGTCTTTTTTTGTTCCTCTATTTCTCCATTGTTCCCTTCCTTTCTGTTAAACCATATTTTCTAGTAAACCATTTTAATTCCCTTGTCATTTCTTCTACTGCCTTTTTCTGAATTATTGTCTTAGTGGTTTGCTCAGGGAATGATAATTACCATTTTCATAACAATTTAATTCAGACTGATTCCAACTTAATTTTAATAGTACATAAAAACCGTTCTTGTATAGTTCCATCCTTTCCTTTTGTCTGCTTTGTCATAAAAATCACATGTTTGTACATTGTTTGATCATCAGTACAGATTTATAATTATTTTTTTATGCAGTTGTCTTTTAAGTCAGGTAGGAGAGACAAAGAGCTACAAACAAACAAACAAAATACATCCATACTGACTTTTATATTTACCTATATGGTGATCTTACCTGTGTTCTTTATTTCTTTGTGTAGATTTGAGTTACTCTCCAGTGTCTTTCTTTCACCCTAAAGGACCCCCTTTGATATTCCTTGTGAAACAGGCCTGCCAACAATGAGTACTCTATCTTTATTTGAAAACATCTAAATTTCTTCTTTGTTTTTAGATAATTTTGTAAGGATTTAGAAATTCTTGATTGACAGCTTTTTTTTTCCTTTCAGCACTTTTAATATGTCATCCTACTGTGTTATGGCCTCTGTAGTTTATGTTAAGAAATTTGTGGAGCATAACAAATAACATGGAGGACATAAGGAGATGGAGAGGAGAAGGGAGTTGAGGGAAATTGGAAGGGGAGGTGAAACATGAGACACTATGGACTCCGAAAAACAACCTGAGGGTTTTGAAGGGGTGGGGGGGTGGGAGGTTGGGGGAACCAGGTGATGGGTATTAGAGAGGGCACGGATTGCATGGAGCACTGGGTGTGGTGCAAAAACAATGAATACTGTTACGCTGAAAAAAATAAATTAATTAAAAAAAAAAGAAAGAAAGAAATTAGCTGCTCCTCTTTTTGAAGGTCACCTGTGCATGTTGAGTGACTTCTCCCTGCTTTCAAGTTTCTTCTTTTGGCTTTTAACAGTTTGAACATGATATTTCTAGATGTAGTTCTCTTTGAGTTTTTTCCCTGATTGGAACTGTTGAGTTTCTAGGATGTGTGTTTCTTCTAGGGGTAATATTTCTCACCTAATTTGAGAAGTTTGGGGGCATTAGTTCTTCAAATATTCTTTTGTCCTTTTCTCTTCTTGCCTTCTGGGACTTCTATTACACACACGTTGGCACACTTGATGGTGTCCCAGAGGTCTCTGAGGCTCTGTTCATATTTACTCATTGCTTTTTCTCTCTTCTCAGACTGGATTATCTCAATTGATTTTTCTTTATGTTTGCTGATCCTTTCTTCCACCTGCTCAAATCTGCTGTTTAATCCCTCTGAATCTTTTTATTTCAGTTATTGTACTTTGAGTTCCAGAATTTCTATATTTGGTTCTTTTTTTGTATCCCTTCATGGATATTCTGTAGTTAGTGGGATATCATTCTTGTACTTTCCTTTAGTTCTTTAGATGTGGTATCCTCTAGGTCTTTGAATATATTCAAAATAACTGAAGTCTTTAGTTAGTATAATGTTTGAGCTTCCTTAGGGACAGTTTCTATTAACTAACTACTCTTTTTCCTGAGTATGAGCCAGACTTTGTCTTTTTGCATGTTTTACAATTTTTTGTTGAAAACTGGACATACTCAATAATGTGACTTCTCTGGAAACCGGATATTCCTCCCAGGGTTTCTTCTATTGCTATTGTCTATTTAGTGACATTTCTGAACTAATGCTTTTAAGGTGTGTAAAGTATACTTGAACTATTTAAAATCTTTGTCTTGTTTTGATATGCCCACTAAAGTCTGCTTTGTTGGCTTAGTCATCAACTAGTAATTAGACAGAGACTTAAATACCTAAGGGCAATGTGTACATTGTGGGGCGTGCCTTTCGTACTTAAGCAGTTTACAACTACACATCAGCCTTCACCTCCTGCTTACACAGAGCCTCAAGATTAGCCAGAGATGGGAGCGAAGGGCCTTCCCAAGTCTTTCCTGGATTGCCTATAGCCCCCAGTGATCATCTAGATTCTTGGGAATATTTGAAGCTTTTCAAATTCCCACCCACCCTGTGGACATTTTGTTCCTCGGCTTTTCCTTTTCAGCTTTTTGGTTAGCCTATTGTTTGCCTCAGCTGTTATCCACTGCCACAGCTGTCATGTTAAATAATTACTTCTGATTGTTTTCAACAAGCTCTTCTGGAGAAAAACCTGTTCACACTGTGTGAACTCTAGATCATATTTAATAAAGCCTTGCAAATGGGGTCATCCACTAAATCACCAGACAGGCCAAATAATGACAAATTTCCTGAGTATGGGACTGTAGAATTATCTCCAACCTCTCTTTAGTAGCTGCCAGGCTCTGTTTTTCAAAGCTTATTGTTTCATAATGATTGCTGTTTTCTAGGCTACTGTGGAGCTGGGGAGGGAAGCATAGGAATAAGGCAAATAAAAACGTCAAGAAGCTTGCTGTTCGTATGAGAATTCAGCTATTTTTCTTGAGTAAAATGTTCCCTGATTGCTGAAGCCTTTGGTTAGTTTCCAGAATTCCAAAGAAGTTTATTCTGATCACTTGGCCAATGTTCTTACCGTTTTTATAGAGGAAAAGATTTGGGAAATCCTTACTCTGGCATTTTCACTGACATCACTTCGATGAAAAGAATTTAACATACAACTGAATATCAGAAATTGAAAAAGATTTTATGACATAGATTTTCTTATGAATTTTCCTATGAATTTCTTCCTAAGTACCATTGCTTCCTTTGCCCTCTTTAACTCAGCCTCTCTTTCTAGTGAGGGTAACTCTATCATCAGTTTGGACTATGTTCTTTCAAGCTGTATTCTGTTAATTTCATTTCTAACATATGGACGTATCTGTGTATATGTACTTTATGTGGGTTTTCTGAACATCACAGTCAACAGTGAGTGTTTGATTTGCAACTTGCTTTTTTTCCTTAACTATATGTCTGGGAGGTAATTGTACATAACTGGAGATCTGTGTTTAAGTGTATGGTATTTCATGGTATGGAAATACCATAGGTTCCTTAACCGTTCCATAATTAATGGGCTTTTAGTAAGTTTGTAATAGTCAAGAAAACTAGAAACAGTACTATAGTCTTTTTGTATACTTGTCTTTATTTTATGTATGAATATTTCTCTAAGAAGGCTGTCTAGATATAGTGTATGTGCATTAGATTTTAAAAATATTTTTAAGTTGTCTTTTAAAAAACTTAAATCTGTTTACATTTCCAGCAATGATATGTAAGAGTAACTCTTTTACCACACCCTTACCATTATTAGACATGAACAGTCTTACAGATTTTTGACAGTGTGGGCAAAATGGTATCATACTGATTTTTTTACATTTAAATTACATTTTGTAGAATAGCACCCTTGCAACCTCATTAAGCAATAATTTTTCATCCTTTTCTCCTTTTTAGGGAATGGCATTTACATTACAAGAACGACAAATGCTTGGTCTTCAAGGACTTCTACCTCCCAAAATAGAGACACAAGATATTCAAGCTTTACGATTTCATAGAAACTTAAAAAAATTGAATGGCCCTTTGGAAAAGTAAGAATCAATTAAATGTTTAGTTCTCTATTGATGCTCTGATCAGTAAAATTGGGAACATTATGGTTATTGTGTATAAGAAATATGCAGTCTTATAATGAAGTTTGTGTTTTAGGCAGTTGACTGTTATTTTTATAATGATTACGTTTCCTTTATTTCACTGAATATTGTGTTCACTATTGTAAAATTTAGCAGAAATCCATTTATTTATTTATTTATTTGACAGAAATCACAAGTAGGCAGAGAGGCAGCCGGCCGGGGGCAGGGGGGCAGGGAGCAGGCTCCCCGCTGAGCAGAGACCCCCCCCCCATGCAAGGGCTCAATCCCAGGACCCTGAAATTATGACCTGAGCCAAAGACAGAGGCTTAACTCACCAAGCCACCTAGGCGCCCCAGAAATCTATTTTTTTAAGCCTAAAATCACAGAACATTTCAGCCGTGATTGGAATATTAGAAGCAAAAGCTGTCATCTGATTTGTACCCTTTCTCTTCAACAACTTTTATTAATCCTCTACTTTGTGTGTGTCACTATACTAGTCACTGAGGTTGTAAAGTAAGTTAAAAGATAGGTGATCAGTTAATATGTCATCCAATCCAGGGGAGTGAAAAAGAGAAGTAACTGAAACTGTCCCAGGTAAAACAGAGTGTATGCCACCCCATAGCACACAGCCCTGCATTCTAGGGGTTCATCAGTAGTTATACTGTGATCATCATCATACCCTATACTGCAGTGTGCAGCAGAGAAAAGGTACATGCAGAGGATATTCTGAACTTAAAGAGTAACTAACCGAGTTTAAAGAGTACATTAAAGCTTCCTAGAGAAGTGATGCCTGAGCTGAGTTTTAAGCAGTACGTTACAAGAGACAGGTAACATGAGAAAGAAGGGCAGGGTATTCTGTGTAGAGAGACCAGTCTGAAGGCAGAGTTTAAAATATCTTTTGGGGAATGCCTGGGTGCCTCAGGGGGTTAAGCCTCTGCCTTCAGCTCAGGTCATGATCTCAGGGTCCTGGGATCAAGCCCCGCATCTGGCTCTCTGCTCAGTGGGAAGCCTACTTCCCCCTCTCTCTCTGCCTGCCTCTCTGCCTACTTGTGATCTCTCTCTCTGTCAAATAAATAAACAAATAAATAAAATCCTAAAAATCTTTTGGGGGTCAGCACCTGGGTGGCTCAGTTGTTAGGTGTCTGCCTTCCACTCGGGTCATGACCCCAGGGTCCTGGGATTGAGCCCCCTGCAATGGCTCCCTGCTCAGTGGGGAGCCTGCTTCTCCGTCTCCCCCTGCTTATTTTCTCTCTCTCTCTCTCTGTTAGATAAATGAATAAAATCTTTGAAAAATATATCTTTGGGGTTTATTAAGTACAGGAGATTATTTTTTTTTTTAATTTTTTATTTTTTATAAACATATATTTTTATCCCCAGGGGTACAGGTCTGTGAATCACCAGGTTTACACACTTCACAGCATTCACCAAATCACATACCCTCCCCAATGTCCATAATACCACCCCCTTCTCCCAAACCCCCTCCCCCCGGCAACCCTCAGTTTGTTTTGTGAGATTAAGAGTCACTTATGGTTTGTCTCCCTCCCAATCCCATCTTGTTTCATTTATTCTTCTACCCACTTAAGCCTCCATGTTGCATCACCACTTCCTCATATCAGGGAGATCATATGATAGTTGTCTTTCTCTGCTTGACTTATTTCGCTAAGCATGATACGCTCTAGTTCCATCCATGTTGTTGCAAATGGCAAGATTTCATTTCTTTTGATGGCTGCATAGTATTCCATTGTGTATATATACCACATCTTCTTGATCCATTCATCTGTTGATGGACATCTAGGTTCTTTCCATAGTTTGGCTATTGTGGACATTGCTGCTATAAACATTCGGGTGCATGTGTCCCTTTGGATCACTACATTTGTATCTTTAGGGTAAATACCCAATAGTGCAATTGCTGGGTCATAGGGCAGTTCTATTTTCAACATTTTGAGGAACCTCCATGCTGTTTTCCAGAGTGGCTGCACCAGCTTGCATTCCCACCAACAGTGTAGGAGGGTTCCCCTTTCTCCGCATCCTCGCCAGCATCTGTCATTTCCTGACTTGTTGATTTTAGCCATTCTGACTGGTGTGAGGTGATATCTCATTGTGGTTTTGATTTGTATTTCCCTGATGCCAAGTGATATGGAGCACTTTTTCATGTGTCTGTTGGCCATCTGGATGTCTTCTTTGCAGAAATGTCTGTTCATGTCTTCTGCCCATTTCTTGATTGGATTATTTGTTCTTTGGGTGTTGAGTTTGCTAAGTTCTTTATAGATTTCTGGACACTAGTCCTTTATCTGATATGTCGTTTGCAAATATCTTCTCCCATTCTGTCAGTTGTCTTTTGATTTTGTTAACTGTTTCCTTTGCTGTGCAAAAGCTTTTGATCTTGATGAAATCCCAATAGTTCATTTTTTCCCTTGCTTCCCTTGCCTTTTGCGTTGTTCCTAGGAAGATGTTGCTGCGGCAGAGGTCGAAGAGGTTGCTGCCCGTGTTCTCCTCAAGGATTTTGATGGATTCCTTTCGTACATTGAGGTCCTTCATCCATTTTGAGTCTATTTTTGTGTGTGGTGTAAGGAAATGGTCCAATTTCATTTTTCTGCATGTGGCTGTCCAATTTTCCCAGCACCATTTATTGAAAAGGCTGTCTTTTTTCCATTGGACATTCTTTCCTGCTTTGTCGAAGATTAGTTGACCATAGATTTGAGGGTCTATTTCTGGGCTCTCTATTCTGTTCCATTGATCTATGTGTCTGTTTTTGTGCCAGTACCATGCTGTCTTGATGATGACAGCTTTGTAATAGAGCTTGAAGTCCGGAATTGTGATGCCACCAACGTTGGCTTTCTTTTTCAATATCCCTTTGGCTATTCGAGGTCTTTTCTGGTTCCATATGAATTTTAGAATTATTTGTTCCATTTCTTTGAAAAAGATGGATGGTACTTTGATAGGAATTGCATTAAATGTGTAGATTGCTTTAGGTAGCATAGACATTTTCACAATATTTATTCTTCCAATCCAGGAGCATGGAACATTTTTCCATTTCTTTGTGTCTTCCTCAATTTCTTTCATGAGTACTTTATAGTTTTCTGAGTATAGATTCTGTGTCTCTTTGGTTAGGTTTATTCCTAGGTATCTTATGGTTTTGGATGCAATTGTAAATGGGATTGACTCCTTAATATCGCTTTCTTCTGTCTTGCTGTTGGTGTAGAGAAATGCAACTGATTTCTGTGCATTGATTTTATATCCTGACACTTTACTGAATTCCTGTATAAGTTCTAGCAGTTTTGGAGTGGAGTCTTTTGGGTTTTCCACATATAGTATCATATCATCTGCGAAGAGTGATAATTTGACTTCTTCTTTGCCGATTTGGATGCCTTTAATTTCCTTTTGTTGTCTGATTGCTGAGGCTAGGACCTCTAGTACGATGTTGAATAGCAGTGGTGATAATGGACATCCCTGTCGTGTTCCTGACCTTAGCGGAAAAGCTTTCAGTTTTAGGAGATTATTTTTTGATGAAAAGTAAGAGTAGTTTCTTTGATCTGTTGGGGCAAAAGGAAGAGAACAGTAGACTGAGAAATGATTGAGACGAAAGGAAATCCAGACTATTTCAAGAAGTTAGATAAGGGGATAGGAAGGACACTGAGCACTAAGTAAAGCAAGACTTGGGTTTCTAGTCCTGCTTGGGGACTATATTTGGGGGTGTATATTTCAGGCCAGAAGGAGGTTTAAGGTGCTCACGCTGTGAGGAATGAGCCCAGAAGAAAGGGTAACTGATAGAACAAGATCCCAGAGAATGGAAAGGGACAGAGGGACAAGTGCAAAGTAGAGCGCATAGGGTCAAAGGCAAAGATAGAGGGCGTAGGGTCAAGTGCAGAGGTAGAGGGTGGCCTTGAACAAGAAAAAAGAAAAGCTCTTTCTCTGAGGCAAGAGCAGAGATGAAATACAGGCACAGGTAGGGGTAACCCTGCAGGTGGTGCGGCAGAGCCTGTGAGCTCCCACCCCACCTGAGGACCTGGATTTTCGATGATGTAGAATATGAAGGTCTTGGCTAAGAGTTGTAAGGGTCAAGGTTAGACAGAATTGGTGAGGACCGTGATAAATGTTTAGAATAGCCATTTAGCCAAAAGTGAAGCTGAACAAGGACAGATTAAAGGCCTGGGTAAGCCCAGAAGGCCTAATAGCATAATCTTATTTTTATTGATAAAAAAATAAAACTGCCCAGCAATGTTATTTTTTCCTCAGAAAAGATGAAATGTAATGGCAGTTCAGGGTTGGGGTTTGCTGGGCTGGCAACAATGCTACATTAACTCATTCAGCTCATATTCATTCCGGGCTCCTATGTGCCAGGCATTATTTTAAGCTCTAGAACTACAGAAATGAGAAATTCCAGCCCTTGCCTTCAGGGAGTTCATGGCTGGAAAAGTTCATGGCAGGGTGGTGCCGTGATAAAGGTGCGGGGGTGTTCCACAATGGTCAGGGTTTGTTGAGGGGGAGAGGCTTGATCGGGATCTAGAGTGGGGAAAGAAGAGATGCCAGCAGGGAGCCTAATAGAACCAGAGAAAATGAAGCGATCCAGGAGCCGGGGCTCTCCGTCAGAACTGTGAGGCACGGCATCGTAGAGCTAGCTGAAGAGGGGAGGGTTGCGATCAGAGGACTGCGTCCGTGGCGTTCAGGATTGCTGAGCTGTAGCAGTCCTCAGTGAGGACAAGATCCAGTGGGAAGCATGCAGAGGAGTGACCAAAGTGAAAGGAAGGTGAAAGTGAATCACATGTGCCTGGTAAGTCATCTGTTCTTGACGTCTCTGCTGTGTCATAGAGCTAGTCCGTCGTCATAGTTTGTTTTCTTCCCTAGCCTGAGGAGCCGTCTCCTTCCGTCTGCTACCTGCTGCTGTTAGTTCTGCCTGCACTAGCTACATAGAAAATATTATTCCTTTTATGAAGGGAATCACTTCTCCCTATTTATTCGCCAAATATTTGCACACCACTTACATTGCACTTACTTTGTTAATTACTGGAAATAATGGATTTATATAAGGCAGTAGTCCCTAGCTCATAATCTCATCCAGGCTGAGGGGAAGACAAAGTCAGAAAGTGGACTGAGAATTGCAGAAATAGGACTAGGGTGTTGAGGGACCTGAAAACAGGAAAATCTGTGTATGTATGCGTGGTGGGGGACCGAAACGGGCAGAAAGGGAGAGCATGCCACCTGTGTTGCACTCAGGGGGTGTAAGTATGGGACTGTGCATGGGTAGAGGGTGAGCCAGGCAAAGGGTGTCTTGTGTACAGCGACACCAAGGTAAGAGATGTGGGGCGTTTGAGAAACTGATGTTAAGTTCAGTAGGAGGATGAAGCTAGGAAGTAGGCAGAGATCTTGGTAACTATTTTAGAAGCAGAAGCCTATTTAATGGGTGTTTGGAAGACATTCAAGGAGAATAGAAATGGTTAGTGTTTATTTATTTATTTTTTTTTTTAAAGATTTTATTTATTTATTTGACAGAGAGAAATCACAAGTAGTCGGAGAGGCAGGCAGAGAGAGAGAGGGAAGCAGGCTCCCTGCTGAGCAGAGAGCCCAATGCGGGACTCGATCCCAGGACCCTGAGATCATGACCTGAGCCGAAGGCAGCGGCTTAACCCACTGAGCCACCCAGGTGCCCCGGTTAGCGTTTATTTTTTAAGAGAAGAATAAATTTGAGCAGGGGGGTGCAAAATTGTGTATATAAAAACTAGTTAGAAAGTTCTTGAGGTGGGGCACCTACATGGCTCAGTCATTAGTGTCCGACTCTTGATTTCACCTCAGATCATGATCTCAGGGTTGTGAAATTGAGCCCTGAGTTGGACTCCGTGCTGGTGTGGAGCCTGCTTAAGATCCTCTCTCCTCCCTCTGCCCCCACCTCTAAAGAAAAAAAAAGAAAGTTCTTGAGGTAGCCCAGGTGAGAAATGATGCTGGCTTGGACAGGGTGAGGGCAGAAGGGGGGTATAGATATATTTGAAAGCTATTTAGCTGATGGACACTGTAGGTCTTGTTGATTTATTAGACTAGGGTAAGATAGAGTGGGTGAGCGAGAAATCAGGAATGGGATCTCAGATTCAAATTCGGTCAGATGATAACAGGAGGACAGACAAGTTTGAGTAAAAAGTAGTAAGTCTGTTTTACACATATTTAATTCAAGATGATTGGTGGCTTTTTTTCTTTTTCTTTGTTTTCTAATAGGAGAATCATCTACGGATTTTTATTTATTTTTTAAAAGACTTTATTTGTTTGTCAGAGAGAGACTGCATGAGCAGAAGCAGGGGAGTGGCAGGCAGTGGGAGAAGCAGGCTTCCCACTCAGCAGGGAGCCCGATGTGGAACTAGATCCCAGGACCCTGGGATCGTGACCTGAGCTGAAGGCAGGCACTTAGCACACTGAGCCACCCAGGTGCCCCTTACGACTTTTTATTTTTTTAAGTTGATTTATTTTATTTATTTATTTATTTTAGTTATCTCTCTACCCAACATCATACTTAAACCCCCCAGATCAAGAGTCACACACTTTTCTGACTGAGCCAGCCAGGTGCCCAGTCACTGGTTTTTTCGAGTGAACATTTCCCAGTTTTCTAAACTTTATTCTTGAAAAGGCGTTATTTATATATGTGTGCTAATTGACCATTGCCTTTGTGGTACCTCTGCACTCTGTATAGACCCTCTAATGCCTCAAACCTACTGGATTCTGACTGCACAAGGACAGGGGTCACTTCTTACAACCTGGGAGCCCAAAATAGTGCCTGGCACATAGTATTTAGTAAATATTTGAATGAATGCCACTTTATTTGGCTTCCATATTTCCATGTCAATAACCTTGAAGGTTCTTTTCTTTTTTTTTTTTTTTTTTTTTTTTAAGATTTTATTTACTTATTTGACAGGAAGAGAGAGAGAGAGCGTGCACAAGCAGGCAGAGGGAGAGGAAAAGCAGGCTCCCTGCAGCAGGGACAGCCCGATGTGGGGCTCGATCCCAGGACCCCAGGATCATGACCTGAGCCGAAGGCAGTCGCTTAACCCACTGACCCACCCAGGTGCCCAAAGGTTATTTTCTTAAGAGTAGGGTGGTGTCATGGTGGTCTTTGCATTTCTGGTGCCTGGTATAGAGCCTGCCTCACAGTGAGGGCTCGGTGAATGTTAGCTGCTGTTTCTGCTCTTCTCCTTCTTCCCCTCTTCTTCGTTATCATCATCGACTGTTTAAGTACATTTTTATTTTTGTTAATTTTTGTCCTTGGTGTCAAATAATGATAATTTAGAGTTTTGTTTTCTGGTAGGGAGGGGAGTCCTGTTTTAGATGTTTACATATAACTTCTTATTCTAAAAGCCAAAACTTTGAGTGTAAATGCTTACTGATGTAGACATTATTTACTGTGCTTAATTTCAGATACATCTATATAATGGGAATACAAGAAAGAAATGAGAAGTTGTTTTATAGAATTCTGCAAGATGATATTGAAAGTCTGATGCCAATTGTATACACACCAACAGTGGGTCTTGCCTGCTCCCAATATGGACACATCTTTAGGAGACCTAAGTAAGGCTTATTTTTAAAGACATAAATTTGTAAATGATTATCATATGGGAAGAATGGCACTCCCTAACAGCTCTTACATTTCTCTTTTATATATTGCCGTCTTATGTCAATCACCGTTCCCTCCTCATCAAAGCTTAATTTGGACAAGAAGGGGTTAATAAAAACCCAGCGTGTTCATATCTTGTTGTAGTAGAAATGGCAATGTTCATTCCTAACCTTCTGCAAGTTATTATGATTAGTAGAAGAACCATGCATTTCTGTACAAAAAAGGGGGGGTTACTCTTGATTTTGGTGGCAGGTTCTCCAGAATTATCATTAATAACAGTTTGACAATCTGCCCAAATTTAAAGATTCTCATTTTTTTTTTGGCTTTAATTTCTATTGTTTGTTCTTTTTTATGAGCTTCTCCAAATTTTAATATCAAATAGTTCTAGTGCCTCAGTATTTTAAACAAAGAGTAGGAGAATGGGCATCTACTTAAGTCTTTCCATAAGTTACTTTCTGCCTCTGAATCTGTTTTCTTGTAAAATAGGGATGCTAGTGCCTGTTAAAGAGCAGCAGAGAAGGTCAGATGAAGAACTGATGGGAACTGTTCTTTGTAAATTTTACGATTAGTTTGTGTTTTCTTGTCGTGTTCCTCTAACCTATTAGCATTTTCAACAGTCCTCACCTCTTTCCCATGTCCTGCTTAGATATTGATGCAAATGGTGGAGACATTCAGGCAATGCATGATAGCATCGGTCTCCAGTCTTCCTTCATCCAGCCTCGTGGCTTTCCGATGTTAATGTGTGTACAAAACACCCATGGGACTTAAAATGCTGATCGGAGCCGACCTTCCTGTCCTTCCCATTCCTAAGATTCTAATGAAGAAGAGAAAGATGTGGAGGTCTGGATTTTAATGAACGCGGTTGGTGACAGTATGGCAGGTGTTCCCTGGAAGACACTTTGAGAGCAGTCTCTGTCCTGTGTGCTACCATCAGTTAATGTGTGTTAAACATTCCTTAAGTTAACCCGACTGTTTAGTTCTCTTATAGTTTCTTTTTCATTCAGAATAGTGGTTCTCAATCCATATTAAAGAACAAGGAAAAACCTAAAAATATATTTATGCTTGGGCCCCACCTGTAGAAGTTCTGATTCAGTCAGTCTGGAGCTGGGCCCCCAAGTAGGTGTTTCAGGAAAGTTCCTGTGTCATTCTGATGTGTACCCTGCTCTCAGAACCGACATGAAGCAAAAAGAGCAGGGCTTTGGGGCGACACAGATACTGTGTTTTTTGCATAGGAGATGGTCAGTAAATCTTGATCTCAACTCCAGGTCAGTTTAATCAGAATCTCTGGGGTTGGGACCCCTGGCATTTTTTTTTTTTTTTAAGCCCATAATAGATGATTCTATTATGCAGCTACAGCTGAGGAACTGTTCAAACTGATTTGAGTTAGGAGAGCAGTGCCAAAGCTAAGACGCTAGTGAGAAAGTCAAGTGTAAGAGCCAGTTTGAAGGCACTGGGGACCTGTTGGCCTTCATCCCTACCTAACCCTGTGTTTCTACACACGTGTCTACAACCTGTGTTTCTCCCCTACCCCGTCCCCTTCTTTCTTCCTCTTTTCCTTTTTAAAAATCTAGATTTATCTCAGTTGGATAACAATATGCAGTGTGTTTAAAATAACTTTTCACTTTTTCCTAATGCTTCAGAGACATCCTCTTTTGTGCGAAGTTACTGTACTTTTCTTCTTTCCTTTCCTGCTCCTTCAAATTTCACATTTTCAGTTTTGGTGAATTTTAATAGTAGTTTATATAGCTTTATCATGCTGTCCTGCATTGGTGGTTTATTTTTATACTGCTTTTTACCGCAGGTGTATCGAGTTTCTTCTTGGGTAAAACAGTCATGTCATTTAATAATGATCTTTGTTGCAGCTACTGTGTGCGCAATGCAGTTACAGTTTGGAGTAGTTGAAAATGTTTGAAAATAATCCAGTGTGATTTAGCTAAATCTGCTTGGAAATGATAACTGTCTCTTGATGTTTTATTAAAATACCTAAATATTCCAGTTATGAACAAAACTTAGGAGAAAAGAAAAAACTGTTGTGAAATGCAAAGGTGTTTTTGTTCTGTTGCAGGGGATTATTTATTTCAATCTCAGACAGAGGTCATGTTAGATCAATTGTGGATAACTGGCCAGAAAATCATGTTAAGGTACTACTAATAGCACAACCTTCCTCTTCATAATCTTTTTTTCCTTCTTTGTAAGTTGCCTCTGAATTTCCAAGAATAGTTTTCATTGTTGCTCTGATTTATTTTGCACTTGCATATATGCAGATTTAGTGCTCTGAGGAGATCATGACAGTAATAATTGCAAAATGGGTCCCCAGTACAGAGCTGGACTCTGGGAACGAAATGGGAGTTAGTTCACAAGGTGAACCTGTCACTGTTGATACCATGGTATTTCTTGCCTTCTCTTTATTCCTTTTTAATATTATTCTAGGTAGAGAAAACACATTAAAATGCCATAAAAACTTTCATTTTTGTGGGTGGTGAGAGGATTGATGACACTTTATTCTTCTAAATCTCAGATGGATTTAGATCCTTAAGCAAATATAAAACACTGTAGAGTTTCAAATTTAATAAATATAAATCTTGGTCCATGTGGCTGTCTTTCATAAAATAAAATCCAGTGATTTACTTAAGGTCTTTTGGCAGGCTTTAGTTCTTGTTATAGGCAGTAATCTTACTTGCCTTTATAACATGTCTTCCTCACCAAAATAATCTTTGATGAATAATCATGAGCTCTAATAATCTAGAAAAATTTTGGCCAGATAATTAAACTGTTAATATGATCTTTAGACCTTGTAGATAGGTATATTTTTTATTTTAGGTCTTCTTCCCCCCACTGTTGTTAAGGTGTTTCTTGTTTGGCCTAGGTCATTATGTGGGAATAGCATATGGTTCCATTCTAACCTTGTTTTTCTCTTCTGGTGACTCTCGATCAGAAGTCTGCCTGCCTCTCCCCAGTTTAGTTTTTGGGAAGATACATCACTGAGCCTCCAGTCAGAAACATTCTGGTTCTAAACCAAAGACAAAGGGAAATCAGATCTAGTTCATCTTTGTTTCACACCTAGATTCTAGAAATCCTAGAATTTTAAATACGCTTGGTTGGTTTACTTTGGAAGTTAGTCAAGAAATAATTTTATTTTTAAAAGTGAGAGTGAAAATACACAAAGAGAATCTTTTTTCAAATGCTTTTTAGTACCCCACTTTTGACAACTTTTAATTTATATATATTTTTTGTAATTAAGGCTGTTGTGGTGACTGATGGAGAGAGAATTCTGGGTCTTGGAGATCTGGGTGTCTATGGAATGGGAATTCCAGTAGGAAAACTTTGTTTGTATACAGCGTGTGCAGGAATACGGCCTGATAGATGCCTGCCTGTGTGTATTGATGTAGGAACTGATAATCCAGTGAGTAAAACCATTTTCTGCCTTTGATCTTCCTCCCATATTTAAAAAACAAAAGCTTTACAACATTCTTCTCTTGAAGATAATATAAGATGGGAAAATTTCATGATTAAAGTTAATCTTTTCTTAAACTGTGCTTTTAATATTTATACAAATAACAGTAAATTAAATCTATTAAGAGTTTCTTGAAAAAAATGTAGTAAGGTTTTAAAAGTTACCGTAGTAAATATTTTTTGTTTTGCAGTTTTTGTTTTATAGAATATGGTTAAGCTGGTTGTGTAACAAAATGATTTTATTTTTGCGTTTGTTCTATGTTATAGGCACTCTTAAAAGATCCATTTTACATGGGCTTGTATCAGAAAAGAGATCGATCGCAACGTTATGATGACCTGATTGATGAGTTTATGAAAGCCATTACTGACAGGTATTTTTTTGTTAAGTTGGAATAAATGAAAACATCTTTAATTAATAAAAGAAAGGAACCACAGTTTTTTCTTGGAAAAGATGCATGGAAAGAGATACATTTCTGAGAGCTTGGGTTCTGTCCTGCCTGCTTAGGTGTGCTGATACTGGCGAGACCCTTCGCATTCTGCCTTGCTCTCCTGAGTTGTCTGACCTGCTGCGGGAAGTCTGTACTCCCCGCTCCTACCAGAGCCTCACTGCTCAGCTCTCCCCGCCCTTGGCGGCCGGGCTCACGTACACTGTTCCTGGGACTCTTGGGCAGCTTTCATGTTTCAGATTCACTGACCATAGATCCTCTTCTCTCTCCACTTCTGCAGCATCTGATCAGAATAAAGGCCCCATTCCCTACTTTTGCATTCAAGAGTCTCCCTTATCTGGCCCCAACCTACCATAACCAACTTCTTATCTTCTCACATAAACCCTGAAATATATAGCCTGACTGTTGAAAATTCAGGGTCACCAAAATATACCTTGTTTTTCTTCTTGTCTCTTTACTTTTTGTTCTTTGAGGGCCCAAATAAGGTCTTACCTCCTTTTCAAGCCTTCCCTTACCTCAGCTCACCAGGGTGATTGGGGTCTTTTTTTGAATGCCAGTGAACTCTTACAAAATTACTTTTTAACCTCTTATTTAATATATACTTTCCTGTGTTGCTGTTTAACTGCTAATATGGTGAGAATACACATATCAGATATATACTTTATGAGACTCAGATAAAAATCTCTTTTTAGGAAGTTACTTCATGCTTTTATGTGCTGGGCAACCTTGTAGGCACTTGGAAATAGTTTATACTGATTAATATCACATAGATTCCCCCTCATATTTTTCTGAATGAGTAATAGATTTCTGCATTTCAACTCCAGTTTTCAGAGGCTCTAAAAATATCCCGGTGGCCTTAAATGGACTGACTTGAGACATTATTTCAAAATGGAATCATAAGGAATATTAGACAGGAAAGCTTTTTAATAATGATATTTTCAATACCACCGTTATGGATTTTGCTGTTTTAGATACGGACAGAATACACTTATTCAGTTTGAAGACTTTGGAAATCATAATGCATTCAGGTTCTTGAGAAAATATCGAGAAAAGTATTGTACCTTCAATGATGATATTCAAGGTAAAGCAAAAAGAAAACCTCGGGTTTTGAGCCCTACCTTCTTTAAACCTGTTTAATCTTCCCTTTTGTTATCTTAGAAAATCTTTATTTGGGGGGGCGCCTGGGAGGCATAGTCAATTGAGCGTCTGACTCTTGATCTTGACTCCAGATCATGGTCTCTGGGCTGTGAGATGGAGCCCCACGTGGGCTCTGCACTCAGTGGGAAGTCTTCTGGAGATTCTTTCCCTCGGCCCTTGCCCCCTACCCTGTTCGCCAGCACTCTCTCTCCCCAAAATAAATAAATCCTTCACAAAACATCCTTATTCATCTTACAGGGACGGCTGCAGTAGCCCTAGCGGGTCTTCTCGCCGCACAGAAAGTTATAGGTAAACCACTGTCAGATCACAGAGTCCTATTCCTTGGAGCAGGAGAGGTATGTTTTTGTGCGCTTTGAGCATTTAAAACTAAAACTCTCCTTTAAAATTGGAAAAATGGGACATAATGAGCTTCGAATTTTGTTGTGATCTTGTATGAATAGGAGATCTCTGTTGTAAAGTAGGTAATTTAACATATGTTTAGAAATACTATGTTTAGAGAGAATATCACAAAGAATCAACTTTTGCGGGGTGCCCAGGTGGCTCAGTCATTACGGGTTTGCCTTTGGCTCAGATCATGATCCCAGGGTCCTGGGATCCGGCCCTGCATCGGGCTCCCTGCTTGGCAGGAGGCCTGCTTCTCCCTCTCCCACTCCCTCTGCTTGTGTTCCCTCTCTTGCTGTGTCTTTCTCTGTCAAATAAATAAGTAAAATCTTAAAAAAAAAAAAAAAAGAGTTTTTATGTAATTTGTTAGAGAATAAACCAAATATTCCTCATAATGCATAATCCTCATATATAAAGTAATTCAAGCATTGTATTATACCCTGGTCTTTATTTTTTAAATTTATGTTTTGTTGGACAGGCTGCTCTTGGAATTGCAAATCTCATAGTTATGGCTATGGTTGAAAATGGCCTCTCAGAAGAAGAGGCACAAAAGAAAATTTGGATGTTTGACAAGTTTGGTTTGTTATTTAAGGTAAGGTATTTAAATCTTGGAGAAGCAAAAGAATGTTGTTAAAATGATACTTTTAGTTTGACTTCTTTAAAATATTATCAATTCCTAAAATACTGTATCGCACTGGACTGTCCAGATTGTACCACTGGAGACCTTCCAGTGTCTTCTCAACAGAAATCCTCCAGTCTCCTTTCTGTCTTTTATAAAGACTCTTGCTTCATATTCAAGTCATAATCTCCATGTTGGCACCAGACATATTATTTCTTGCTTTGTTCTCTGATTCTTAAGAAATCAAGTAACCATACAAATAAGATTGTACTTGGCCTTTCTAAAACTAGGTTTTTTATTGGAACTCAGAAGTTCCTAATTAAATTGTTAGCAGGACATCTGACATTTGAGCAGAAGTTCCTTAGCCATTTAGAGATCATAGTCCATTGTAACAGTCTGAGAGCAATCCATGCATCCTTTCCTGAGGCCAGTTCATGGATAAGGAAGAGCTTCCAACCCAGATTAATTTAGTATCCTTTGCACCTGCCTGCTTTCCTAGCACTGATTACCATTTTTAGTAGCTTAAGGAATGCATTATATCTTACACTGTGTAACACATTAGGTAAACTATTTCGCAGTTGAACCTACAGTACACAGTGCTGTTGTATTTTTGCTCTATATAATGACATACAGCAATAACTTGAAATATACCTCTTCAGACACAGCTTATTTGAACATACTTTGTTTCAGTTCTGAAATCTTTTCTTCTTAACTAGTACTCACAACTGTTGACACAGAAAATAAAATGAAAAAGTGTTTGAATGAAAAATCTTGAGTGCTTAAATTATACATAATTTAAAATAGTAGTTTAAAATGTACCAGACCTTATGATAAGATTCTGCAGGTATTATCTTGTTTAATCTTCTGTGAAGTTTTACAAATAAGGAAATTTAGGATTTAAAAGGGCAGGTGACTTTTCCAAGGTCATTAGCATAAGTAGTGGATGTGAGAGACACATCCAAGCCGACTATGAAGCCTGTGCTCTTGACCATGAAGCTGTGCTGCCTTCCAAGTGAGCTGTCACCACTGTATTTGCTTGTATCTAAGATACAAGGATTAGAAACTTTGTACTTTTAGAAGGCCATTGGCAGAATACATATTTATACACATACATACATACACAGTTTGGTGCTTCTTTTTGTGGTGTTGGTTTTCACATATGTTTTGTGTTTCTTTTTTATATTTGTGGCAATTCAAGTCTAGAATGAATATGCTGTTGGTTAGCATAAATGTGAATCCCTGAATATCTGCTAGTTCGGGGAATATTTTTCTTTTAGGGTGTGTGAATAGCATGACTTATGGGTTTTAGGCGCCTGGACTCCCCTGCTGACCCAAACTCTGCCCTCCTTTTTGAGACTCTGAGAGTTTCCTGTTGAACCCACATATTGGAGAGCTGTGGTCCTTCAGGGGGCAAGTATAAGAAGCCACTGTTCTGAGAACCTGAATCTGTTGAGGCTATATGTCAGTTCTTTAATTAACTTCCCATCTAACTGATTATGGCCTGCTGCTTTTCCCAGACCCTGCTAGTTCTTATCTGGGGGTATTCTGGAGTTCTGATAGAAAAATTCACCTCTGCAGTGGGTTCTCTTCTTTTGCCAAAATAAGGATACGGATTTCTCAGCCTGCTTGGATTTTGCATTTGATATATTTTTGACTGCTTTAAATTGTTGAAAAATTCTCCATTGTTCTAGTTTGTCAGTGGTATGTCTTCTGGCCTTATAACACCACTAAGGATTTAATTTTTATAGTTTTTGGCTTGGGATTTAGGGAGGAAAGCATGTTTCTCCATTCAGCTATCTTGGACCAGAATTCCCTGTTCCTCTTGTTTCAGAACTCTTGCTAGTACAAGTCCATGATGTCTCTCTGCAATTCTAAAATCCTAAGAGCTCTGAAATCTCAAAGTTTTTTTGAAATTGATAACAAATCTGATTGACTTGGACTTATCTGATAGCAAAACCAGAGAGGTATTTGTAGTCTTGACCTTTTGTACTTAGTATACTAAATTTTCTTCAGTTTAGGGTGCCATGTTGGGGGATTTTAATATTTGATATATTACCACAATACATTTCTAAAGTATGAAAATATTTTACATCTAGCCTAGATAAGGGATTTTAAGCCTTTGTGCCTTATTGGATTTAGAAGCACTTCACTAAGTAAATGAGTTTTTGACAGGGACTAGAAAGTCTCTGGTTAAGGTGGGATTTATGTTTTATATCTGGGTTTTGTGGACAGTGGAAGATAGTGGCTGTGAAGAGGAAAGTAAATGAGAATGAAAAGGCATTTCTATTGTAGAAAGAATATATGACTCATAATGATGTCTTTTCCTTAATCCTCAGTAAGCATTTACTAAAAAATACTATATTTTTTCTCAAAAATTCAGGGGCGGAAAGCTAAAATAGACAGTCATCAGGAACCATTTGCTCACTCAGCCCCAGGGAATATACCTGATACTTTTGAAGATGCAGTAAATATTCTCAGGCCTTCAGCTATAATTGGTAAGTAGAATTGTTGACATGTCGTCATATCACTTTACAATATGTTGCTGGTCATCAGTACCATGCAGGAGTACTAAAAATGAAATGACCTATTTTATCTAACTTTCAGCATCTAATGTGTTTTTCTGTGATAGCCTTTATGTGTAAAGTTCAGTTAACAGATGTTGCCTGTGATCTTAAGTGTGGGAAGCTGTACAATTGATCATGCTTTGCTTTTAGACTTGGTGTGACTGCTGTGCTCAAAACCTGAAAAAGACCAAGGTCATATGATAGACTAAACCAAGAAGTCCTGTGCAGGGTCAAATCTTTGCAGTGGCAACAAAGCAGAAAGCATTGCATAGCTGACTTCAGAGTATGCCACAATGGTATTGGGTTCACCCCTGAAAATGTAAAAGTCTTTATTTTGTTTTTTATTTTTTTATTGACATATAATGTATTATTTGTTTCATGGGTATAGGTCTGTAATTCATTACTCTTATACAATTCACAGCACTCACCATAGCTTATACCCTCCCCAAAGTCCATCAAAAAGTCTTTATTTTTTTTAAAGATTTTATTTATTTATTTTAGAGACAGAGAGAGGATGAGAGCAGGGTGTAGGGCGGGGAGGAGGGGTGGGAAGAGCAGAAGGACAAGCAGACTCTGTGCCTGGACAGAGCCCGACACAGGGCTCAATCCCAGGACCCTGAGATCATGACCTGAGCTGAAACCAAGAGTCAGATGCTTAACCAACTAAGCCACCCAGGTGCCCCAGAAAATGTAAAAGTCTTTAAAAGAGGAGCTATTTCATTTCCTATATAGGTGTGAGATTTGAATCCATACGTTTTTAATAGTTTTATCACTTTCTTGTAGAACCCCTATTGAATGTTAAATAGAAAACAGTCACAAACATAAGTTTCTGTGGTGGTTAGCTTCTTCTTTGATTAGAACACACAATTTCTTAGAGCAAGAGGACATCTTGAAGATCACCCAATTTCTCTCAAAATTCAATATGAAAACCTAAGAATCTGTCCACCAGTTTTCTCTCTGGAGGGTCAAGGAAACAAAAATTGAAAAAGTTTAATTCCTTTAGAACTCATAGACTCCTAAAAATATGTCCATACATTTCCCTATAGAGAAACACTGATTATAAATTCCTTTTTTACATAAGAAAAACAAGCACTGAGATGTTAAACAACTTGCCCAAGATTTGTGAATATTTCATATAGCCAGGACTGACAGAGAACACCAGAACTCTAGTCTCCAGACTAGTATTCTTTGTTACATATCAGTTTTTAAAGCAGAATTGAAAATTAACTATTTTGATTGTTAAATATAAGTCATCTTACTAGATTAACTGGAAAAGGACTCAGCTGAGGTTTTGCTTGGTCATCGCCAGATTCCTATCATAGGCTGAGTACCCTTTATGCTTCTGTAACACTGCATACTTGGCACCTGTTACAGGTTTTCTCATTTTCTGCCTACTTTGTTTTTCTCTCCACTGTAAGTTGCATTGTGTTCATGTTTATATCCCAGTGGCCTAATGCAGTGTCTGAGACATTCTAAGGACTAAAGAAAAGGTCATTAAATTGCATCAAGAAAGTAGATTGCTTTAGTCAGATGATTTTTTATCCCTTCTGAATTCCTATTATTTGTTTAATTAAACCCGAGTTTAACAATTTAACATTTGAAATGCAAGTTTCTAACTTTTTAAAATTCATTTTTAATTGTGGTAAAATACACATAACATAAAATTTGCCATCATAACCATTTTTTTTAAAGATTTTATTTATTTATTTGACCGAGAGAAAGATCACAAGTAGGCAGAGAGGCAGGCAGAGAGCCCGATGCGAGGTTCAATCCCTGTACCCTGAGATCATGACCTGAGCCGAAGGCAGCGGCTTAACTCACTGAGCCACCCAGGTGCCCTGCATCATAACCATTTTTTTTTTTAAAGATTTTATTTATTTATTTGACAGAGAGAAATCACAAGTAGGCAGAGAGGCAGGCAGAGAGAGAGAGGAGGAAGCAGGCTCCCCGCCGAGCAGAGAGCCCGATGTGGGACTCGATCCCAGGACCCTGAGATCATGACCTGAGCCGAAGGCAGCGGCTTAACCCACTGAGCCACCCAGGCGCCC
Source organism: Mustela putorius furo (assembly GCF_011764305.1). Lineage (NCBI taxonomy): Eukaryota > Metazoa > Chordata > Mammalia > Carnivora > Mustelidae > Mustela > Mustela putorius. The sequence goes on from NW_025422010.1 coordinate 43,441,827, forward strand.
ATCATAACCATTTTTTAAATTTAAATTCAACATATAGCCAACATATAGTAAGTACATCATTAGTTTCAGATGTAGAGTTCAGTAATTCATGAATTGTATATATCATAACCCTTTTTAAGTGTATGATTAGGTAGTTGTTAAGTGCGTTCACATTGTTGTGCAGCTGGTTTCCAAAACTCATTTTGCAAAACTGAAACTCCATACCACTTAAACAAATACTTTTCCTAGCCCCCTGTTGCCACCTTTCTACTTTTTGTGTTTATGGATTTGACTACTCTAGGTATCTCATATAAGTGGAATCACATAGTATTTGTATTTGTATTTGTCCTTTTGTGACTGGCTTATTTTACCTAGCATAATATCCTTAAGGTTCATTCATGTTGTAGCAAGTTTTATCTTAATTAGACAGTGATGGAGATAGTCATACTCTTTTTTTTTTAATTTCCTAGAATATACTATGTTTGGGGTAAACAATATTTTAGTAAAAACTTTCAGCATTTTATTGTTTTCAGATTCGAGACTGTGTTCCTATGGCATTATCTCAGCAATACAAAATATGTGTTTTGTTGTATTAAACCTATTGCAGAAATGCTGTTGATAAGAATTGTTTTATGTTACATGTAAGGAAGTTGCTTTCCCCCTCCTTATGTATTATAGGAGTTGCAGGAGCTGGCCGACTTTTCACTCCTAGTGTAATCAAAGCCATGGCTGAAATCAATGAAAGGCCTGTAATATTTGCATTAAGCAATCCTACAGCAATGGCTGAGTGCACGGCTGAAGAAGCATATACACTTACAGAGGTACTACTCATAATTGTCTGAATTGGTTATGTCCATTATTTTCCTTCCATTGGCCTTAGTATACATTCTTGCATAATTCTTTTCATAGTTAACTGTAGAGATTACAGTATGCACCCTTGAATCAAGTTCTGTATAAACTATTGTGTGTATGAATTCTGGAACATAATTACCATCCATCTCCATTTTAACACCTTTCTGTCTTGTGGGCTGTTGTTGTACATTTTAATTATATTTTAAATCCCCAAAGACAGTCTTGTTCTAAACACAAAATAATTGATTTTGATATATTTCGATACATTTTAATGTCTTCTCTTGCCATTCTGTCTGACGTGTATGTCTGTGCTTTTATCTTGGGTCGTTTTCCTTCTACCAGAAGGACTTCCCTTGAGTATGGGTCTGATGAATTTCTCTTAATAATCTCTTTATTTTGCCTTCATTTTGAAGGATAGTTTTTACTATGTATAGAAGTAAAAGTCAGTGGAGATAGTATGCTATTATTTCCTGACGTCTGTTTTCCTTTTGATACATTATTTTGTCTTGGGTTTTGCTATAATGGACGTAGTTGAGTTTGTATTTATTCCAGCTGGGACTGTAGAACTCTGTATCTTGATGCCCTCTTTTGTGGCCCATGTTGGAAATATCTGGGTTGGCTGCATTCTCTGTCTGCTCTTGTGGGTCTCCGGTTGGAGAGTGTCAGACTTGTTCTCCTATCTCAGGTATCTCTTATACAGCTTTCTGCATATTCCATCCTGTTGGCATACTGTGTAGTCTTTCTTTCTTTCTTTTTTTTTTTTTTTAAAGATTTTTATCTTTTAAAAGGGCAGAGGGAAAGGGATAAGCAGACTCCGTGCTGAGTGCAGAGCCCAATGCAGGGCTTGATCCCATGACTCTAAGATCATGACCAGAGCTGAAATCAAGAGGTAGATGCTTAACCCACTGAGCCACACCAGCACCCCTGCATGCTGTATTTTAATATTTTCTTTGGGTGTATCTTCCGGTTGCATGCACTCTTTTTAGCTATGCTAATCTATTGCTAGGCTCTTAATTTTATTGTATTTTTCATTTGTAGAATTTCAGTTTGACTGTTTTTCTAATTAGTGAAACAGACTTACAATGGCATATTATAGAAATAATCAATTCATAAATAAATTCTACTTCCTTGCCGTCACATTTAATAAAACAATTCTTTTTACTCTTCCAACATAGCTTCACTGTTGGTATTTGTCTTCATGAAAGCCATTGTTTTCAGTCATCTGACAGCTGTCAGGAAGTTTTTACTTTCATCCAAATCATTTAAGGTTTAGTACTTCTGAATTCTTTGACACTGCCGCAGGACTATATCCCAATTACAGGTGTCTGCTCATATACCATTAGGACAGTTAGGTTTTCCGCACTGTTCTGTAGTGATATATTTTTAATCTCCACAATGTAATCACGTTCTGTATTGTTCTTGTAAGTGGTCTTTAAGTGACCCCAGGAAGTAGTATTTATTTATTTATTTGTTTGTTTATTTTTTAAAGATTTTATTTATTTGACAGAAAGAGATCTCAAGTAGGCAGAGAGGCAGGCTGAGAGAGAAGGGGAGGAAGCAGGTTCCCTGCTGAGCAGAGAGCCTGATGTGGAGCTTGATCCCAGGACCCTGGGAAGCAGAGGCTTTAACCCACTGAGCCACCCAGGCGCCCCAGGAAGTAGTATTTAAAGGCTTGTTTACAGTGACACCCAACAGGAAATTATTAGGTCATATACTTCAGAATAGGTAACCAATCTGTGACGAATGCTTTTTTCTGCACTCTATTAAAAATGTCTTTTATTACGGAAAATTTCAAACATATACAGAGGTAGAATAGTCTAGTACCAGCTGTGGAAATACCACCTCCTTCTCAATCTTGTTTCTTCTACATCCTTCCCACCCTAAACAGATCTCAAGACATCGCATCGCTTCATTGTAAACCTCTCAAAAGTTAAGAGTTCTTTTAAAGATATAATCATGGGATCATTACCACACCTCACAATTTTTAACAGTATTTTTCAAATACTTATTTCATCTTTCTACGTAGCTTATAGTTCTCTGCTAAAATAGTCTATCTTGTTATTTAATTTCTGAAATATATGAATCATGATGAAAGTTAATGTCTGATAGCAGGAAATACCTTACTCTCTGTGAATCCATTTCTATCCTCTTTCTTTTTCTTGGTTATGCAGTCTTGTATTTTTGTAAGCCTCGTTTTATTTTTGTTTTTTGGTTCCTTCTTGAGTGCTAGATGGTGTGGGTAAACTATTGTAGCGGTAATTTGAGGCTCTAGAGGAGGGGGTCTTCCCTTTTCCTGTGGTGGGGGTTGGTCTGGAGCAGCTCACCTTAATCTAATCAGGATGCGGTCCATGGGGTGCCTGCTGTCTTTCCAAGGTTTACCCTTTCACATGAATCACAAGTCCTGGGCTATTTATTAGCAGCCATCATCCCCCGCAGGCCCTGAACTTTTCTTCCTCTGTCATCTTGAGGCTCCTGATAGCTTTGTTGCTTGGGTTCTCAGCCACAGATACCGCTTCTTTTGAAATCCGCAATCCTCATGAAGGGGGAAAGCTTCAAGTGCTGGAATCACATGTATCTTGTTTTCCTCCTCTTCTGCATCTCCCACACCCAAGCTCTCATGATTTCGATAGCACTGCTGCTTTCTTTCTTTTTTTTTAAGATTTTATCACAAGTAGGCAGAGAGGCAGGCAGAGAGAGGAAGGGAAGCAGGCTCCCTGCTGAGCAGAGAGCCCAATGCAGGGCTCTATTCCAGGACTCCCAGGATCATGACCTGAGCTGAAGGCAGAAGCTTAACCCAATAAGTCACCCAGGCACCCTGCACTGCTGCTTTCTTAACGGATATTTTTAATGTATTTTATCCAGTTTCTCTCATTGTTATCAGAGGGAGACTGGATGTGAAACAGCCTAGATCATTGCCAAAGCAGAACCTTCTCAGAATTTTCCAGACTTAATATTCATGCTCCTTAAGTCTTCAGCATTCTTTTTTTCTCATTGCCAAAGTATTTATTTTGATACATACATCCCCTCTAAATTTCTTTTGCTTCATAGTGCCGCTCAGTTTAGTCAAAATGAATTCTGACTACTGGTTTCCAAGTTATAGTAATCACTGAAACTTCTAAACTTCTAGTTACTGAAATCTTTTTCTTTGAAATCATCCACAAAATCAGCCTCCAGATACCAAAATAATAAATAAATGAAAATCAGTCTCTTTTATTATACTGCCTTATCTTTTTACCAAAGTATGGTATCCTATTTACCAGTCTTTACTACTTAAAATTAATGGTTATTGCCCCCAAGATTAAGTCTTAGTCTGATACAATGACTGAAGAATATACTCAATTTGTCAGTAGGTTTTGGCATTTTAGAAATACAAAATACGTCAATGTTTTGGGCAGTGGTAGCATTTCACTGGAAGATGGCCCAAACATTTAAGAATTTTATTTTTTGAATAAATACTGTCATGAGAGCTGTGTATTACTAGAATGAATAAAAATAAAAATCCAACAAGGAGACTAGTTTGATATATTGTCTATCAGTTCTGAGCTGCAAATTTTTTCTCAATATTGTATTACCTCCTAAAAATGATAAAAAAGCATTGTGTCATAGTTTAATTTTACATAAATTCCTTCTTAGTCTTACATAAAATAATGGCATAAATTACATATTTGTAGTCACCTCTTAAATTTTTAGTGTCCTTTTGTTTTCAGTAGAGAGAAGTCTTAGTGTTACTCTAACACCCTCTGCTGCTTAGTGAGAAAAATACTTCTTTTTAATTCTGGAGCTTCAGAATGAGAACAACTTGGTTATCATTAAAGATCCAGCCATATTTGATTGATCGTGAAAGACAAAAAATATCCTGAAGAACTGCTGTAGAATCTTGCCATTCTAGAGAAAATACCCAAGATCTTTCTAAATCTAAAAATTTACTAATATGATGAGAATGTAACATTTTTCCTATAAAGAGCTTATATCATATAGGCCATTTTATAAAGCTATTAAAATTAGTGGTATTACAAAAGTAATTATTATATGCATTATCATTGTAATGTTAGATGACATTAACCATGAACTGACTTTAATCTTCAAAGAAACACAATTTCATCACAGTCTCTGTGCTTAGAACAGGTAGAGAATGATCATAGCTCTCTGTAGAAAATGATCCAGCCGCCTGACATTGTAGCGTCAGGGTAGTCACCTGGGGCCAACACTAGCATAGTTAGATAGCTTCTATACTTTGTGTTCATTTTGAAACTGAAAGTATGTCTTGTAAAAGTAAAAATTAATATATATCGTAGACCTTCAGGTGGTCCAAAGGTTCAAACTGTTGAGTGTTAAATCCACCAATGCCAAGGATTCACTATACTTCAGAGAATAATCAGCCTTTATAGAATACACATTTTTAGATCTAGAGAAAAGAAGACAAAATAATGTCTAAACACTTATTATTCTGTCCAGTGTTCAGGTACCATGTCAGTTTGTCCATCTTCTGTGTGGAGATAGTTCAGTTTTCTGTAAACCATCTCTTACTTAATCCAGGTAGCTGTTCAAACATGCCTGACTTTTGGCTCAGTCGGTTAAGCTTGATTTCAGTTTGGCTCATGATCTTGGGGTTGTGGGATCGAGCCCGGTGTCAGGCTCTGTACTTAGTATGGAGTCCGCTTAGGGTTGGCTTTCCCTCTCCCTCTGCCCTTCCCCGCTGTGCGCTCGCTCACTCTCTTTCTCTCTCTAAAATACATAAATCTGGGGCACCTGGATGGCTCAGTGGGTTGAAGCCTCTGCCTTTGGCTTAGGTCATGATCCCAGGGTCCTGGGATCGAAACCCCACATCGGGCTCTCTGCTCCGTGGGGAGCCTACTTCTTCCTCTCTCTCTACCTGCCTCCTCTCTGCCTACTTGTGATCTCTGTCTGTCAAATAAATAAATAAAATTCTAAAAAAAAATTTTTTTTGCTAAAATACATAAATCTTTAAAAAATAAATAAAAATTAAAAAATAAAAGAAATAAACATACTTACTTTAGTCATACCTCAAGCATTCCAAGATAGATTATCCTGTTTGAGAACTACTGTTTTCTTGCTCTTTGTGGTTTTTTGCCAAAGAGGAGTGGAGCAGATGGGATTTGTGGTGGGGAAATGATATTTAAAGGATTTATGGGGGCATCTGGGTGGCTCAGTTGGTTAAGCGTCTGTCTTGGGCTCAGGGCTCAGGTCATGATCCCAGGGTCCTGGGATTGAGCCCTAGGTTCCTCCTTAGCTGGGAGCCGCCTCCTTCCTCTCCCTCTGCTGCCTCCCAGGGCTATGCTCTCTCTTTCTCACTTTCTCTCTCTTTATTTCTCTCTCAAATAAAGTCTTTAAAGAAAAGAAGAGATTCAAATATTTACTTTCAGGTACTTTTCAATTTCACAGGTATCTAATTCTCCTAGAAATATTGAACATGGGGACACCTGGGTGGCTTAATCAGTTAAGCATCTGCCTTTGGCTCAGGTCATGATCTCAGGGTCCTGGGATGAGCCCTGCATTGTCATGCTCAGCAGGGGAGTCTGCTTCTCCCTCTGCCCCTCCCCTGCTCATGTGCACTCGCTTGCTCTCTCTCAACTAAATAAATAAAATCTAAAAAAAAAAAAAGGGGGCACCTGGGTGGCTCAGTGGGTTGAGCCTCTGCCTTCGGCTCGGGTCGTGATCCCGGGGTCCTGGGATCGAGTCCCGCATCTGGCTCTCTGCTGCAGGGAGCCTGCTTCCTCCTCTCTCTCTGCCTGCCTCTCTGCCTGCTTGTGATCTCTGTCAGATAAATAAAGAAAAAATCTTTAAAAAAAAAAAAAAAGGAAATAATGCATATGCTAGTAACATTATATTCCATTGTTGAGCACAGTACTAAAATTGGTACAACAAATTTGGAGAGTTTTTTTTCTTTAACAAGGCAACATGCTGTATTTTTCTGGGGTAATATTGTGGTTATACCATACATCTGTTTTGTAAACTGTCCAACAGGAGCTTTGTTAGCATAATAGAAAGACCATGGGCTTTGGAGTTACCAAAAAAAAAAAATCTGGATTCAAGTTTAACTACTACAATTGTAACATGTGACTTTTTACGAAGTACTTGGAAATCTAAGCTCTAGTTTTTTGAGATTTTTTTTTTATATCAGTGAGGTGGAGATAATGATAATCTCATAAGGCTTTTTATGCAGGCTAAACTGAGAGAACACATACAAAACACCTGGTACAGAGCCAAAATTAATAGATGTATGGTCAGTGACCACAGTTTAACCTTTGGTATGTTCCCCTTCATTCACAGATGTTTATAGCAATCTTTATTATTCAGGATGGTATTTGTTGGCCCATCTACATTTTAAACTTTTTAAAGGAAGTGGAAGGGGCACCTGGGTGGCTCAGTGGGTTAAAGCCTCTGCTTTCAGCTCAGGTCATGATCCCGGGGTTCTGGGATTGAGCCCACATCGAGCCCCGCATCGGGCTCTCTGCTCCTCAGGGATCCTGCTTCCTCCTCTCTCTCTGCCTGCCTCTCTGCCTACTTGTGATCTCTGTCAAATAAATAAATAAAAATCTTTTAAAAAAATAAAATAAAGGAAGTAGAAGTGTGAGTTTTTTTAGTTTACTGATGGACAATTTTCAATTTTATTTGAATGTGTGCTCTGCATAAAAACTCATTCTGATAAGAATTTTAATGAAAGATGATATTATATTGTTAATTATGACTGTTTGCAAGTAATACGTTGGTCAGTTTTAGTACGGGATTTAATTGTGTTTTGACTCACCTCAGTGTTGGTCCACATTACGTTACAAATTGAGGTTACTTCATTTCTTACCAGGGAAGGTGTTTGTTTGCCAGTGGCAGTCCTTTTGAGCCAGTGAAACTCAATGATGGGCAAGTCTTTACACCAGGCCAAGGCAACAATGTGTATATTTTCCCAGGTAAGTGCCACCATGATTTATATTAAAGAGCAATAGGTAATTAAATTAAAATACTTAACAAAATTACATAGAATTTAAGATTAAAAGAATGATAGTATTTATAGAATTTTGCTACGTATGTACAGGGAAACTCAAGGAATTCAGCAAATCCAGGTTGCTTTATTTTCCCTGTAAATGTACTTATTCATCTTTTCCATTAAGCTTGTTCTTATTATAGAAATAATGTAGTACGTGGTATATAAAAATGCAAACAGAACAGAATGTTATAAAATTATTTAGTCTCTGCCTTCAGTACCTCTTTTTTCCTAAGTTTTTATTTAAATTCCAGTTAGTAAAATAATTCCAAAAAATAAATTCCAGTTAGTTATACAGTGCAGTATTAGTTTCAGGTGTACAATATAGTGATTCAGGACTTCCATCCATCACCCAGTGCTCATCAGGACAAGTGCTCCTTAATCCCACCGTCTGTTTAACCCACCCCCCCACCCCTCCTCTGGGAACCATCAGTTTGTTCTCTATAGAAAGAGTCCGTTTCTTTGTTTGCCTCTCTTTTTTCCTATTGCTCATTTGCTTTATTTCATAAATTCCACATATGAGTGAAATCAAATAATCTTTGTCTTTCTCTGACTGACTTATGTTGCTTAGGTTAATACTTTCTAGCTCCATCCATGTTATTGTAACTGGCAAGGTTTCATTCCTTTTTTTTTTTTTTTCTTAAGGGCTGAGTAATAGTACATTGTATATATATATACCACATCTTCTTTTTTTTTTTTTTTTAAGATTTTATTTATTTATTTGACAGAGAAAGAGAGGGAACACAAGCACGGGGGACCTAGAGAGGGAGAAGCAGGCTCTCCACTGAGCAGGAAGCCCAATGTGGGGCTGAATCTCAGGGTACTGGGATCATGACCCAAGCTGAAGGCAGACTCTTAACCATGGAGCCACCCAGGCGCCCTTGGCCTACACTTTCTTTATCCATTCACCAGTTGATAGGCAGCCTATGTAATGGGAGAAGATATTTGCAAATTACATACCTGATAGAGTGTTAGTATCCAAAATATATAAAGAACTTATAAAACTCAACACCCAAAACCCAAATAATCCAACTAAAATATTAGCAAAAGACATGCATAGTCATTTTTCCAAAGAGGATATACAGATGGCCAATAGATACATGGAAAGATGCTCATCCTCACTGGTCATCAGGGACAAACAGTCAAAACTACAATGAGATAATCACCTCACACCCATCAGAATGGCTAAAATCAACAACACAAGAAACAGCAGGTGTCAGTGAGGAAGTAGAGAAAGGGGAACCATCTTGCACTGCTGGTGAGAATGCAAGCGGGTGCAGCCAGTCTGGAGAACAGTATGGAGGGTCCTCAAAATGTTAAAACTAGAACTGCCCTATGATCTAGCAATTGCACTGCTAGGTATTTACCCAAAGAATACAAAAATTTTAATGCAAAGGGATACATGCACCCCAATGTTTATAGCAGCATTATCTACAATAGCCAAAGTGTGTAAGCAGCCCAAGTGTCCCCTTGGTACCTCCTTATTGTACTTCTCAGCTATAACCACTGTCAGTGGTTTGCTTTGAGTTTTTCTGATGGTTACCATCACGACTAATACCCTTATCTTCCCTTACCTTGATTCTAGCCATGGACTGTATGTATGAACTTCCCACTGTTAAATATAATAGTGTACACATACCTCCTAATACTTTGCTTCTCTACCTTTCAATTTGTGTTACTATTTTTAGCTTTCCTAGTAGTTACCTTTATTTTTATATAACACATCTAAAAAACTTTTGTTAGCAACTTACGACAGTTTTTATTAGTTTGCCACTGTTGAAAAATCTGGTATTTAGCTGTATCTGTTCTTATTCCATCTCTCAATTTTGGTTAGTTAATGTTTCTACATTGTAGGGCTCCTGTGCAGCTCAGTCGGTTAAGCATCTGCCTTTGGCTCAGGTCGTGATCCCAGGGTCCTGGGATCGAGCCCCGCATTGGGCTCCCTGGTCAGTGGGGAGCCTGATTCTCCCTCTCCAGCTCCACCATGCTTGTGTTCCCTCATGCTATCTCTGTCATAAATAAATAAAATCTTTAAAAAAAATTTCTACATTGTAGAGAGGGGTTTTGGACATGTAGGTTGTGCTCTGTTATTTTCTGTGCTTTGTGGATTGATTCTGAAATTACATGACTATTTATGTCTAAGCGGTATGATTTGATAAATATAGTACAATATGTAATTCTATATTACAAAATTTTTGAAACTCAAAGTAAAAGTCTTTCAAGTATCAAGTATCATGAATCAATCATTTCATTTCTTCATTTCTTCTGGATCCTGCTCCGCAGCAGACTACTTTCTCTTTTTCTTTTTTTAAGATTTATTTATTTGAAAGGGAGAGTGTGCATGTGCATCAGGGGAGGGGCGGAGAGAGAGGATCCCAGGCAGACTCCCCTCTGAGCAGGGAGCCTAATGGGGGGCTCAATCTTAAAACCCCGAGATCGTGACCTGAGCTGAAACCAAAAATCAGATGCTCAACCGACTGAGCCCCCAGGTGCCCCGCACAGCAGACTACTTCTTGTAACCCGTGTTGTTCTCCCTCTCATGCATGTGCTATTTCTGTCTTGCTACTGTTCCTCTCTATCTTGATCTCATTTTTCAGGAGTACATCTTTTGAAGAAATGTTTTCATTAAGCATGGATGAAAACCTCCTGAGTTTTTACATATCTTAAAAATGTCTTTATTTTGTCTTCTCACTTGATAGTTTGGTGGGGTAGAGGTTTGTAGATTGAAAGCCCATTCCCTCAGATCTTTGAAAATATTTCTCCACTTTTAGTGTTGCTGTGAGAAATCTGATGTCATTGAGATTCTCATTTCTTTATCCATACTAGCTTTTTCTCTCTAAAAATACTTAAAATTTTATCTTTATCTTTAGATTTCTGAGGGTTACTGGGATGCATCCACGTTTGGGCTTATTTCCATTTATTATGCCTATCTGTGTGGGGGCCAGGTCACTATATATTCTTTTTCCAAATGATTTTTTTAACTTTTTTTTTCTTTCTTATTTCCTTCCTTCCATTATTTGTTTTTCTCTTTCAGAACTTATATTAGACCATGGTCAAATACTTCTGTTGTCCTTGACTTGTAATTTTTATTTTACATTTTCAACTCTGCCTTTTTAAATTCTGTAATGTGGGGGAGTTCTGTTCATGTAACTCTTGATTTCAGGGCTGTGAATTCAAGCCGCATGTGTGGGTGTGGAGCCTACTTTAAATAAAACCTAAAACAACAACAAAAAATGTCTTTTTTTTTTTTAATTATAAAAATTTTCAAACATACACAAAAGCAGAGAAAAGAATGAAGGCCCATGTTCCTGTCTCCCGCATTTCAGCAGTTACTAACATGTAACCCTACCCATTCCTTCCTCACTGCCTTATTTTAAAGCAAATCAGAGCGATCATATAATTTCATTCATAACTACTACAGTATGTATCTCTTAAAAAGTAATTTTTTTTACTGTTGATAGAAATTTTTTTTAATTTTATTTTTTCAGTAATTTTTTAATTAAATGTAAAACTCGTATCATACCACATAAAATGAACATTTGTTTGATATCACATATCATCAGTTCAGTAGGCTCAAATATTTTTTTTTATTCCCAATACCTTTATCTTATCCTAAAATTACTCTTTTTTTAATAGCCACTTTTTTTTTTAAGGTTGCAGGATCTTTTTGAATTTCTTCTGAGAACTTAGATTCTTTTAAATATTTCTTCCTTTTTGCTGTTCATTTTCTATAAATTTCTGGTGATCCTTAATTGTTCATTCATTTTAATGAAAGACTGTTGGATTTGACCTGAATTTCCTTTGTCTTCTTGTGGGCCTCTTCCTGAGGAGCTGACAGTAGGCGCTACGATTTCATGACAGGTAGACTTTTAGAGTACATAGGTTAGCATCAAACAAGCGCATTTTAACTGTTGTCAAAGTAAAGACGACTTCTAGCCTGTGAATACCCCAGTGCTTTTGTGTGTGAATTTTCCTCCTTTTCCTCCTGTGTAGCTGTTTCATGTCTAGAATTGTACCATGCTTGGCTCTTGAGACCTAGTGTCTGTAATAGAAACTCTCTCATCACCCATGATCTCTTTCTAGAACTTGATAATGTTCAGAATCCATCCATCCATTCTATCCAGCAGTATTCCTGTGGCATAAAGGCATAAGAGTATGGAAAAGAATACTTTTCTGCTCATTTTAACAAAGTCATCTTCTGTATCTTATTTGACCAACAAGGAATTTGGCAATCGATTATTTTTATACAACACCACAAAATCCTAACTTTATTATTAACCATTACCAGCACTATAAATACAGATGTAAAAATGACTTGGTAGTAGAGGTAAAAATGGACTTTAAAGCAGGTGACCAAAGTCTGTTGATAAAAAAAGTTAAGGCTCTGATAATGTTTGAATTACCTGGTCCAGCAGTTATAACTGGATGAAGTAACAACAAAAGTAAAATCTTAACAGGGTCACAAGGCTAATAAGATACTGACTAATAAAATACTCGGGAATTCTGGATCAAGAGTAGAGGGAGAACTTGAGCTTCAAAAACCAGTATGTGAAGGCTTTTCGCCATGAAGTGTTTTCTCATCAGCAAGAGGGGGCTGAGCAGTCCAACAACAGTGCTTTTGGTGGAAGGAGGACAAGCGTCAGAGTCTGGCATCTGCCAAGAGTGGGATTCGTTGTGAACCTCTCATGCTGTAGCCCTAAAGGCTGTACCGTGGAATATGGGTCTAGTTTGCACTGTCGTGTGGATGATCTAGAAAACCTCAAGCCTTTGTTCTGGCTTACCAGCATCCACAAGTGACTGGCAGAAGCAAACAGAAATCTTCTACGGAACAAGATAAACACTATCCTTTTCTTCAGGTTACTTCCACAAATTTTGAAATAAACCTCCAGTTAAAAAATTAAAGATAAAGACACACGTACCGAGACAAGACAGCAGAAGCCAAAAGTATCAGAAACAACAGGAAAACTGGAATTCTGGCTATCAAACAGGTGCTGTGAAACAAATATGCTTGTTGTGTTTATGGAGATAAAAGCCAAGCTTGAAAGATTCAGCCAAGTAACACTAAATTGTAGAATTGAAGAATAAAATAAATTTAAGAATTCAGTGAATGAGGCTTATGGCAGATTAGACTAAAGAGAATTAAACTGTAAAGTCAGAAGAAATGATCAAGAGACCAAAAAAAAGAAAAATACAGAAAAACAGATATATACCTTTAATTGATATACTTTATTATATGGTCCCAGAAGATGAACATGAGAATGAAGCAGAGGCAATATTTGTGTCTCGATGGCTGAGAATGTCTTAGAACCTGAAGGATGAAGTCAGTACTCAATATTGACATGAAACCAGTGAAACCTCTGTGGGATAAATAAAAGGCCACATCTAGGAACATTGTTGTGAGCCTTCAGCAAACAATAACAAAGAGAAGACTATGAATGCAGGCAGAGCAAAAGGATTTCCTTGAAAGGAGCAACTATAACAGTTTATCAGTTAAGCAGATTGAAACTGTTAAAGGGACATGCATTGTCTGGCAGGAGAGTACATTAGAGATTGCCATGGAGTTTTCATAGGGTACAGGTTATAAATTTTAAGATAATCATTAGAAGGCTAGAAGAACTTTCCAACTATGGTTAGAGACTGTTAAGGGAGGAAATGAAATGATTTAAAAAAAAAAAAATTTGACAGTCAAGAATGAAGAGGAAAGGAAGGAACATGGAATAGACAAGACAAATATAAGAGGACAATAGATTTTGCTCCAATCATTTAAGCGACTATATTAACTATAGATGGAACAAATAAATGCTCTACTTTCTGAAATGTATCTATTATCTAGAGGCTAGATTAAAATAAGGAATCTATTAACCATCTGTTTTTCTTCTCATCCTTGATTAATTGGATAATTGTAGTGCCCCACCTGGCCAAGGACTATTGGGATACTCTTTGAATACTGTAAAACAGAATTTCTAGACTGGAAGACACCAGACAGAGTTGAGGAAGGAGGTGTCAGAAAGTAGGGTCATTGTCACCACAGCCAAATCACCACAGTGATGTTCAGAGTGGGCAAGCCCCATCCTCGTCCTCATGGCTACCAATCATTCTTTTGGTTCCTAACCCTTACATATGAAAAACACTCAAATGTTACTCGTTAACTAAGGAAATTTCTTATATAAACAATTTATCTCATGAGAGACTAAAATAGACAGGAAATAAAAAAGTTGTTTAGGAAGAAGCAGGGATTGATTAGGTGGGGAAAAGGAAAGATTAAAAATTATCAGTAACCACATGGAGATGAAAATAATATGTTCCAGAAACAGGACAGAATTTTTTTTTTAATTAGAAAACAAAAATGAGCTCTTGAAAATGAAAAGTTTGATAGCAGAAGGATTAAAAAAAAAGCTGAGGAAATCACCTAAAAAACAAGCAGAGAACAAGGGATGGAAAACAAAAGAAGAAAATTAGAAGACTAGTCCAGAAAGTACAATATCAGAAAAAAGAACTGGAGAGAGAGAGAATAGGTAAGTGGAAGGAAGAATATTATCAAAGATTTCATGAACATTTCCCCAAACTGAAAGACCCAAGTTTCTAGATAGGAAGGGGCTCCCACTGAGTGCCGTATGTGATATGATATGTGAAAGTCATGCACCTCAAAGCCCATCCCTGGGAAACTGCAGAACATTCGGGACGAGAAAAGTTCCTAATATTTCCAGAAATGCAGTAAAAAGATAATCACCAAAAAGGATCTGGAATCAAATTGGCACTGGTTTCTCACCAACAGTGCCAACAGCTAAAAGGTATTGAAGTCATGACTCACAATTTTGAAGGGAAATTATTTCCAAACTAGAATTCTAAACCCAAACAAACTATCAAAAATAAGTGGACAGTAGTTTAAAAAAAAAATGGGGGGGAGGGGCATCTTTGGAAAACATGTCTGACCAAAAAGAGGGAGTAACAAAAAACTAGGAAAAAGTGGGATTTAGGACGTGAACTCAAAGAAAGAAAGGGAATCCCTATGAAGATAAGGGATTTTGCAGGATGACTGCTCCAGATCTGGGACGGACAGCAGGATCTGGGTGGAAAGCAGATGGTTGCAGCGGCAGAGGATTCTTCTAGAGGATGAAGGAAGAGAGTACATGAGGTGACTGAGTTACTGGATGATTCAGGCAAATGAATGACTGTTCCAATGTGAAATAATTTTAAGTACTGAAAAAGTAAGATAAGGAGAATAGGATAGTAACTTCAGGGAAAACCAGAAGTTTTGCAGAAGAGGAGAAATAATCACGACACGACACAGTGTTAATAATGGCTCTGCTGGAAGTAACACTCATGAAGTCAGAATAATATAAACATTGACTACTGATTGACTCAACCAAAATGGTGCCCTAACCATACCGGCAAAAGGGACAAGGCTGGAAATGGGAAGGAAAGCCAAGTACTTAATTCCTACAGGAAGGAGTGGGTGATATTTAAAACTCAGAATTCAGTCAGGAGAAATACAAGCAAGCTGTTTGAGAGAAAGAAATATAAAAATAATCAGCTAAAAGAATTGAATGTAGCTGCCTTTATAGGGCAAGAAGTGGCAGGGTTAGAGGTGGGCTGATGTTTCTTATAGCAAGTTTCTTATAGCAAGTGTTGATGAATTGTATGCATTGTTATTTTGCTAATTGTAAAAAGCTAAATTGAGAAAAGCCATTTGATATTTCTCAAGTTATTCTAGGAGGTAAAAATTCTAACAGTTAACAAAGATCATTTGATTTTAACTCTCAGGTTTCTGTTTTCCCTTGGCTGCTAATTTGGGGGGGGCGGCCATCTGGGGCTAGCCGTCACCATTAACTTGCTTCAAGTCTGGAATTTGGTTCCTTTCGTAATTTGAAAAGTGATCTTACTAAATAAACTATTTAAAATGTTTTTAGGCGTGGCTTTAGCTGTTATTCTCTGTAACACCCGGCATATCAGTGATCATGTTTTCCTAGAAGCTGCAAAGGTAAATGTTTTAAATATTGTTTGGCTCTTTTATTAGTATGAATTATAAAGATGAATGGATCTTAATTAAAAGCAGAGAAAGAAAATGGGTTAAATCTGCTTTATGAATGGAAAGGAAGTTATTCATCTGTTGCTTTTTTGATTTGGCTCTCTACTTTTGCATAAGATTAATTTTATATCATGATTTTTCAAATGTTTGAATGTTAAGCTATGAATCCTTTCATATTTATAACACATACTGTACCTGTTGTGTATCTGTATCTGAAGGTACTATATTGTGACGGCATAGATAAAATGTAACACCTTCATTTTTTAATGGACAAATACTGGTTTATTTGGAGTGCGCTGGTCTGTTAGAGTGCCAAACTGTAATATGAGTTTTGAAGAACTCAAATTAATACAGATTTTCATGCTTATTTTCATAGTAACTAATGTAATTATGCCACACTTTGTATGTGTTAAGTAGAATATGTCAATAAACCTTTCAATCTGGTTATTTCTTATTTAGTGGTGAAGAGTTTTAATCTCTGTGGTGCATATTCCTGCTAAAAATAAGAAGAATTATCTTACCTATATTATTTTCTGCTCCCCAAACTCCTTTTCCATTTTATTAGGTCCTTATTCTGTGTTACTTAAAAATAAAATGCTGTTTTTCTCTTCAGGCTCTGACAAATCAGCTGACAGATAAAGAGCTAGCTCAAGGGAGACTTTACCCACCACTTGCTAACATTCAGGAAGTTTCTATTAACATTGCTATTAAAGTAAGTATTAATGTATACCTCTTCACATAGATTTTAATGATGTTTTCTTTTTTTTTCTTTTAAGATTTTATTTATTTATTTGACAGAGATCACATGTAGGTAGAGAGGCAGGCAGAGAGAGAGGAAGGGAAGCAGGCTCCCTGCTGAGCAGAGAGCCCAACGTGGGGCTAGATCCCAGGACCCTGGGAACACGACCTACACTGAAGGCAGAGGCTTTAACCCACCAAGCCATCCAGGTGCCCCTTAATGATGTTTTCTTAAGTAGCACAAGTTTATTAGAGAAAATTTTGAAACATTTCAAGGGTGCAAAGAAGAAACTTTAAATCACACATTTTCTTACTACCAGAATATAACCCACGTTATATTTTTTTAAAGATTTATTTATTTGAGAGAGAAAAAGAGCAGGGGGAGGGAGAGAATCTCAGCCAGACTCCCCTGCTAAGCAGGGAGGCTGAGGTAGGGCTAGATCCCAGGACTCTGAGATCATGACCTGAGCGAAAGGCAGAGGCTTAACCCACTGAGCCACCCAGGTGCCCCTGGGGATACCCATGTACCTTTAAAATTATGTGGTATGGGGGTACCTGGCTGGCTCAGTCAGAAAGTGCAATTTGATCTGGGAGTTATGAGTTGGGTATAAAGATTCTCAAAAGTAAAATCTTACATAATAATTATTGTGGTATATATAATGTATATTATTTGATACTATGTTTCCCATTACTATGGTTTTTCAGTATTTTCTTATCTGTTCAAACTATGTATTGTTTTGGAGGAATTTTTCTATCAATTTTTTGAATTCAAAGAAAACCCTGCATCTATGAATGAAGCTATCAGACTTATAAATTAAATTAGTGAAAATGAGTCTTTGGTACTCACTCTTCCCTCCCTAGCTACCTCTTCCCAATCAGCTGTCTGTTTTTTTTCTTAAGTCTTTTAATATAATTTTTTTGTTTTCTTCCTTAAACATGGTATGTTACTTATACTTATTTTCCTAGATTTTAAAATTTTTGTTCTTTTAAATAAGTGAAGATTTTTCTTTCCATATCCTCGCTTGTCATTTCTGGCATATAGGGAAGGTATTAATTTTTGTGAGTTTACTTGGTAACTAATTTGTTGAGTAATCTTAACTCTTTAAATTACCTCTTTGGGAATTTTGAGTTTTAAATCATTTGCAAGTAATTTTTTTCTTCATTTTTTTTTTAAAGATTTTATTTATTTTATTTATTTGTCAGAAAGAGAGAGAGTGAGAGCGAGCACAGGCAGACAGAGTGGCAGGCAGAGTCAGAGGGAGAAGCAGGCTCCCTGCAGAGCAAGGAGCCCGATGTGGGACTCGATCTCCGGACGCTGGGATCATGACCTGAGGTGAAGGCAGCTGCTTAACTAACAGAGCCACCCAGGTGTCCCTTTTTCTTCATTTTTTATGTATTACTTTTTTTCCCCCTTAAGACCTTTTTTTTTTTTTAAGATTTTATTTATTTATTTGACAGAGAGAAATCACAAGTAGGCAGAGAGGCAGGCAGAGAGAGAGGAGGAAGCAGGCTCCCTGCTGAGCAGAGAGCCCGATGCAGGACTCGATCCCAGGACCCTGAGATCATGACCTGAGCCAAAGGCAGCGGCTCAACCACTGAGCCACCCAGGCACCCCACCCCTTAAGACCAGTTTTAAGCAACTTAGTAGATAAGGGCATCCTTGTATTTTAATACTAAATGTGATACTAGCTTTTGGCTGAAATAAATATTCTTTTATCTTTTTAAAGAAATAATCTTCATCCCTAGTTTACTAAGATTTTCTTAGTAAACATCAGGATTAGATTTAGAATTTATTAATAATATTTTCAACTGTATACTGATGATCGTAAAATTTTTACTCCTCTGACTATAAATGTTATTGGATTATTTTAACACTCATAAACTAAAGATTGGAAATTAGAGGGTGATGTGTTTAAGAAATAACAGCCAGAGGTGCCTACGTGGCTCAGTCATTTGAGCATCAAGAGTCTTAATTTCAGCTCAAATCATGAAATCAAGCTCCACATCAGAATCCACACTTGATGAGGCGTCTGCTTGAGATCTCTCCCTCTGTCCCTCCCCCTACGCATGCATGCTCTCACGTGCTCTCCCTCTCACTCACATAAATAATCTTTAAAAATATTCTTTTAAAAAAAAATAAAGAACAGCCAATCCAGGGGCACCTGCCTGGCTCAGTCAATGGAGGATGTGACGACTCTTCTTGGAGTAACGAGTTCAAGCCCCATGATGAGTGTAGAGATTACTTTAGTTTTAAGTTTTGGCTTCAAAATTGATTTTGTTTTTGTTTTTGTTTTTTTTAAAGATTTTATTTATTTATTTGACAGAGAAACAGCGAGAGCAGAAACATGAGCAGGGGGAGTGGAAGAGGGAAAGCAGGCTTCCTGCCGAGGAAGGAGCCTGATGTGGGGCTCGATTCCAGGACCCTGGGAGCCGAAGGCAGGCACTTAATGACTGAGCCACCCATGTGCCCCAAAGTTGGTTTTTCGATTATGGGCTATACTAAGCTATTAAACGTAAATGGATTCCTCCTTGTGCATGGTTGGTGGGAATATAAATTAGTGCAGCCATTATGGAAAGCTGTATGGCTGTTCCTCAAAACCCAAAAATTAGAACTACCACATAATCCAGTAACCCCATTTCTGGGTATATATCCAAAAGAAATTAAATCATAATCTTGAAGAGCACTCCCATGTTCACTACAGCATTATCCACAATAGCCAAGACACAGAAACAAATCAAAGTCCATCAACACTCAAAGTGGCATATATACACAAATACATGTACATACACACACTAATATTATTCAGCCTTAAAAAAGAAGGAACTAGAGGAAAAGGGGAAATGCTGATCAAAGGGTGCAACTTTCCATAATAAGTTGATTAAGTTCTAGAAATCTCAATGTACAGCATGGTTTAATGAAATTTGCTAACAGAGTAGATCTTAAATACTCTTGCCACACACACAAGAAGTAAGTATGTGCAGTGATGAAGAGGCCAATTGGCTTGGTTGGGGGAATTATTTCACAGTGTACACATACATCAGAACATCTCATTGTACAGGATTATTTGTCAATCCTATCTCAGTAAAGTTGAAAAAAAATTAAAAATAAATAACATCTTAAAAAATAAATAACAGCCAGTCCACTTGAGCTGGACTAAAGTATGAATAGGAAAAGGCACAAGAGAGGATTTGTAAGTTTTCTTGAGGCCAGCTTATCCAGATACACAAATGCCAGGCTAAGGAGTCTAAATACCTTACTGTTGCAAAACAGCCAAGAATTTTAGAGCCCAAGAACTAGGATGAACAGTGCTCGGTTTTGGAATTTATAGAATGATACTATATTTGGGACGTATTTTGGAACTTATCAGTCACATTACCAGTGTGTCAAGCTGAAAGGTCATGTGAAAGAGAGACCTGTGCTTATGGGCTGGTACAGGAGAGTAGCCCCAGGTTGATGCCTCTTCTCCCTTCCCCAGGGTAGAGAATTTGCTCCTTTATTATCTTAAGACTTGCCTTTTTGGGGCGCCTGGGTGGCTCAGTGGATTAAGCCGCTGCCTTCGGCTCAGGTCATGATCTCAGGGTCCTGGGATCGAGTCCCACATCGGGCTCTCTGCTTGCAGGGAGCCTGCTTCCCTCTCTCTCTCTCTCTGGCTGCCTCTCTGTCTACTTGTGTTTTCTCTCTGTCAAATAAATAAATCTTTAAAAAAAAAAAAAAAAAAAAAAAAGACTTGCCTTTTTAAGAGCAAGGGATCAGGAGACTAGCAGTGCTCTGTTTCTGTCCCTCACCCCATCCCACGGCCACTGAGCATCTCCGATCTCTCTTGCTTTGCCTCAGCCTTTTCTGTGGGTACAAATATGTTTCTTATAATAGGCTAGAAAATAATTGAATTACATGTTCATCACAAAATACAGTAAGGTTGAGCCCCTGGAATGGAGTGCTATTTTTAATGACCTTCATTTCTTTGTTAAATTTTTTTCTTAGAAAGCTGAAATAAACTTGAATAGTGGTCACCGTTTAAATGGGAATTAGAGTAGGAGGAGAAAGACAAAATTGAAATTTTTTAATCATGTTTTATAATATTTTTTTAAGTTAAAATGAAACCATAACTTGAGAATTTACTATATAGTAAACACTGTGCTATCCTGTGAGGAATCTTTTCCTACTACCTCATTTCACCTCAAAACTCAGGGCTTATCCTCATCACCAGTCATGGTGTGTGGCTTGGTTACAAATATCAGAAATCCATTCAAGCCAAATGAGATGGGAAGTAATCTGGCTTCACTGTGTAGGGCCTGGGATCTGTAGTCTGAATGCTTTAGGTTTGAGACACAGCTCTCACTTAACTACCTTGGGCAAGTTACTTACTTGTAACTTGTTACTTACTATTATTACTTACTTATTCCTCATACTTTAGCGTCCTCATACGTAAAATGAGGATAATACTACCAATACTTAACCTCATAGGATTGTTGTGAAGAGTAAATAAGCTGTACATGTAAAGCACATGGAACATGCCTGGCACTCCATGATGGTGGTGGTGAGTTGCCATGTGTAGGTCCCGGCCCTCACTTTACTTGACCTTAGAGTTCTTGTGTCCAACACCTGATTTATAGTAATCTCTCTGTCTCTTAATCTGAATTCTAGAGCACAAACACCTGGCTCGTATTTAGGTTAGGTTTTCACCCCAGTCCAGTCAGCTATGGACAGGACGCAGACTCTCTTACATGCTGTTTGAAAGTGGGGGAAGGGAAGCCTTGGTGGCTCAGTGAGTTAAAGCCTCTGCCTTCGGCTCAGGTCATGATCCCAGGGTCCTGGGATCGAGCCCTGCATCAGGCTCTCTGCTCTGCGGGGAGCCTGCTTCCTCTGTCTCTCTGCCTGCCTCTCTGCCTACTTGTGATCTCTGTCTGTCAGATAAATAAATAAAAGGTTAAAAAAAGAAAAGAAAGTGGGAGAAGGACAGGGGCTGGGCGGGTCACCCAGGTAGGACTGCCTGACTGACACAAAGCAGAGCTTAAAATTGTTTGTTAGCTTGAAGTATTAAGGAAATGTCTATAATGGGGGGGGGGGTTAACTTTAAAACACACATTGAGATGGCAGATTATTTTTATTTTATCTTTCAAGTTTTTAATAGCTTCCAAATGTTTTGAAATGAGTCAAAGTAATGTTATTTTTTTTTTTTATTTTGAAGAAAGAAAAACATCATACATTCATTCCACTGTGTTTTAATAGTACTTTTTCTCTCCGGTTACTATCAGACTCTACACAGCAATCTTATTTATTTTTCAGGTCACAGAATACCTGTACGCTAACAAAATGGCCTTCCGATACCCAGAACCTGAAGACAAGGCCAAATACATTAGAGAAAGAATCTGGCGAAGTGAATACGATTCCCTGCTGCCAGATGTCTATGACTGGCCAGAATCCCCACTAAGCCCTCCCTTGATAACGGAAGAGAAACACACCCACTGAAAAATACTTTCAATGCTTCAGGGAACACCCCTTATTTTTTTTTTTCCAGAGAAAAAGAGATAATCTCAAATGTATGAGTTTTTTCATGTGTTTTATTCTCCCCCACTGCTTTGCTTGACTTTTTATTTTTTTCCATGAATCTGTACTTCCTTAGAGGATCAACATGTTGGCTATAATTGTGAATGCCCACCAGCACCCTGCAGTCAAAATAACCATGATGCTTTTCTTCTGATTCTAGCTCATAGCACATCAAAGAGATGTCATAGATGTAGTTGTAAATGTCTTCACTTGTGCTATTGTTCATGCTTGCCAGAGTATTTGCTATTTACTATTAACAGTAATCATCTTCTCTCCCCAGCTCTTTTAGGGCTACTAAGAAATTTTACTTCTGTGGATATGAGTATAGAGTTTTAAGAAGCCAAATTTAACCAGATTATAAGGACAAACTGTCAGTGTCTAAAAGTTCTTTTATTTCAGCCTTATTTTATCTTCATGCTCTGAAATTCCTTTCCAGCTGATAAATCTAGAGAAATGTGAAAAATCTACCCTGTTATTTATTTTCTGGACCTAAATTGAGGCCCAACTATAACATCAGGAGAGAGAAATGGGAAGTACCGCTGTCTTTAGAGAGATAAACAAAATAGTCATTGTTTCAACAGTGTATAAAAATCATAGTGTAACTTTTTTATTTAATAAAGGTATTATCTTAAATTTAATTGCTTCAATTAATGTGATTTTATTGCCCAAGTAGAAATTTAGGTTTGCTTATTATGAAAAACACCTATTTTCGTTTTACTTATTTCTAGATAATTCGAAGGAGGGGATATAATGCATAAATTATAACTGACATCATGTGACTTTTAACCCATGAGTCCTGTTGCACATTTGAATGAAGCATATTTAACTGGAGATGCTATACCCCTTATTCCAATAGTGGTGCTCTTTATTGTTTGGATAATTTTGGAATGTCTTTATTCCTTTGAATACCATTAGTGATAACTCTTCCCCCTGAAGATGGATTTAATTTTTTGAAACCACTAAAATTAATTTAGGGCTAAGGGGGATGAGTGAGGTAGGTATACAGACCAGGAAATGCCATTTTTAATACCAGTAAAATGGGTAACAATTGGCAAGTAAGACTGGTTTTCTTATGTGGCTTGTGGATTGGAGGGTTCTAAAGGGAAACACAAAAGCCTTTGGAGGGTTAGTCGTATTCCTTTTTATGTGCCTAACACAATCGCTTCGAAGGAACAAAATCTTACTTTAAGTGCTCCTTCTAGAAGATCAACTACAAAAAGTTATTCTTAGCTACATGTAAGGGTGTAACATTATTTGATATTTCTCTCCACAATCCTTGATATGTTAGATGTGATATTCTATAGGGGGAAAAGGACATCATTTGTATGTTCATATGTTCTTCTATGTAGAGGTAGAGATTGATTCATACTAATTTGGGATATAATTTAACATTTTAAGAATGCTTGAAATGGCACTGCCATTTGGAGTATTTTAAAATGCAATTGATTAATCCATTTAACAGATGAGTAAAGTCAGAAGTCTGTTATATAAACCTATTATATAATATAAGCAATCGGGTCACTATTTGTTTCTTTTAATTAAAAATGCATGTTTTATGTTTTTCATGTTACCTTTGTCAAAACAAAAATAGCCCCCCAAAATACTCTCTTGATTTTAGTTTAACATTACAAGTATAATAATTACAAATCCTGTTTTTTGCTTTGTGCTTACTGAAGGCAGGATCACATGCTGAGTTAATGTAATTTTACTAAGATGTTTGCTTAGTAAATATGCCTAGTACAGTCTTCATGGAAATTATATTTTAAAGAAAGAAACAAAGCCAACTGGCATTTAGCCTGCTTATTTATATAACCAGTAATGTACTGGTTGGTAAATAACACATGCGAATAGGTGGTTTTAATGAGCACATATTTATCTGGAGAAGTAAGATACATTTACACATACTATATGAGATATATAACAAATATATTAGAATATATATATAATGTGTATTTATTGAAATCCACCTGCTCTCGTGTGCTATTTACCAACCAGTATTTCACCAAACAAGAAATGACTGTTGGATATAAATTGAAAAAACAAAACAAAACAAAACAGGAATACAGGCAGGAGCTACCAGCATGGTGGGAAGAGGTTGGTGGCATGACCGTATCAGACTGGAAAAGAAACATTCAGATCTTCTATGGAAATTTTACTGAGCAAGAAGGTAATTATTTTTAAAGACAGAATGGAGAGTCATTTTCATTCTTTTGAATAGGGAAGAAAATCTGTAGGTTTAGTCTGTCAGAAATTGCTTAGTAGGGAGAAGTGAGAACACATGTTCTAATCTGGCACCAGCACCCATGGTGTGAAAGAAACTGGGTGAATTGTGGGGTAAGGTTTATTGACTTTAACTTGGCAACCATGTTAAAGATTTTAAAATCGTTTTAAAGGATGGTTTCTTAACCAGGAAGTTGCTTCAGAATCCCCCTGAAGCTTCTTTAACATGCTTATGCCTCTGCCTCCTCCTCCAGGCCCCCTGGACCAGCAGGGGCAGAGCGCTGGCAGCTGAATTTTCAGCAGGTTCCCAGGGGACTATTCCCCTGCCTCTCACTGGCTGCCCTAAAGTGGATATCCGTATCATCTGGAGAGCTGATTACTCCTCTGGAGAGCAGTGGGTCTGGGGTAGGGCTGCAGAGGCTGTATTTCTTACCCGTTCCTGGGTTTTGCGCAGGTTGCTTGCACACAGAAGGCACCGAGGACTGAGCGTGGTGTGCAGCTTGTCTAGTGCTCATATAGTATGTACTTTAATATGAAAAAGATAACTGAAAGTATCTTCTTACATGGAACTGGTTTCATCTGCCTTTGTTATATCTGGTTTTTATGGGATGGTCATAGGCACAAAAATACAGAGCTTTTAAACAGATTTCTCTGAAAATATGTAACTAGAATACTGTTCAATTCTCAAGTATTGTTTTTAAATTCACATATTAGTAAAACCTAGCAACCAGTTTTCATTTTTGAAAAGGTTAGCTATCAAATGGATACTTGTTTCTTCTCTATTGGTTGTCTTTTAATATGACTTACCCTATCTTTTGTCTTTTCTTTCTCTAAAATTACCAGCTTCTGGAGAAAGATGACTCTACATTTTCCTTTGTGAAGGAGTTGCTAATGAGTTAAGATGAAAGCATAATTATTAAGGGGTGTGGAGCATTATCTACTGCTTGCTCTCAGATAACTGAGAGCCCAGGGGGTGAGGGGAGTGGAAAAGTTGTGCCTTCCTCAGATGTTCTGTAGCTTTTTTCCCAAGCCCATTCGGTGTCCCTCAAAGAGAAATTTATATTCTTGAACATTTCCAGGGTTCTATTGGATTCACCAAAATGGAATCAGCTCTGCTGAGCCCAAATGA
The DNA here is from genome assembly GCF_011764305.1 of Mustela putorius furo. Classification (NCBI taxonomy): domain Eukaryota; kingdom Metazoa; phylum Chordata; class Mammalia; order Carnivora; family Mustelidae; genus Mustela; species Mustela putorius. The sequence continues at coordinate 43,467,322 of NW_025422010.1, forward strand.
CAATTGAGAACATTAGTGTAAGTAACAAAGCTCTTTACTGGGATTCCCTTTACAGAAACTACCGTAAAAAATGAAATAGCACCAACGTCATATGTCCACTCAAAATAAGACCACACCTGTTCATGTGCAGGCATATTGCTGACTTTATAGAAAACACAGATTCATTATCTATTTTGATTCTCAACTGATGTGTGATTTGTACTTTAATGTGCATCTAAATGTTGAAATGAATTCTCTACACCAAGCTGAATGAAGTAACATTTGATATTTTAAATATTCAAGATAATTTAACTACAGACACCTTCCCCCCCAATCTGAAATGAGGATGTTTTAATATTAGCAGAGAAAAAGCTCAATGCTTTGTTTCAAATTTGAATAAATTAAACAGGGCCTAATTAGGACAAGACACTTACTTATTGCATAATTATTGCCAGGAACTTCTCTGGTAAACTGGTGATTAGATTTTAAAATAATAATTTCCCCCCTTTCTTGGAAAAGTAAAATTGTGTCTCTCAAAGAGAAAAGTAACATATGCTATAATATAGAAATATGTTCATAGTTTAGTTGTGTACAATATACAAATTAAGTCAGATGACTTTGGATGGTTTGTATATGTAACTGGTTTTTACCAATAAACACTTTTTCATATGACTAATTAATCTTGGGTTTTTTTTTTTCCCAAATAAAAGCTTATTTGCCACTTCTGTGGGAAGTCATCATTACTTCAGAACACTTTTTAAAGTTTTATGACTAGGGAAAATTTGTGGATATCTATTCCCCAGTTTTCAGTATGTCCTTTTATGCCCTAGAAAAATTATTTTCCCTCTCCCAATTTTAAGTGTATATTCTAGCAAATGGATTCCTGGAGAGTCACTGAATGGTCACTAATGTACTAGGTATGTACAGTTAGCAAATGATGCTGAAGTAAACTTTATAGACAAGCATGAGGCCTTATTCTAAGCACCTCTTATGCATCATCATAATTAATTCTCAGATCCCCTCCTGTCACTGCACCTGTTTTACAGAAGACCACAGGCACAGGGAGGTTAGGTGCCTTGCCCAAGATCTTAGCTGGTGAGTAGCAAAGCCAGTGTTCTTAACCTTAGCTCCTCTCGAGGAAGAAGGGCCTCAGTGACAGGTGATTTTACTTGGATCGTAAATAAAGAATGGTTATTTCAGATGAAAAGTCTTCAACTATTCTTATAAGGCATAGGTCCTTTTTAATGTGTTTAAGCAGTTTATTTGATTTTTTTTTTTTACTTTGTTCCCATTTGTAATTCAAATAGAATATCAATGTATTTTATTCATTAGTCTTGCTGGATGTAAACATAAAAGACTTGGTTTTGAATTTGGTAAATTACACCAAAGATTCTTAATAGCCAGCTGCCTAACATCTTTAGGTTTGGTAATCTTTCCAGAACTACTTACTGCTATCACTTCTATCCAAACCAGTTTCAATAATGCTTGTATACTTTGTGACTCTGCCAATGTCAATGTGAATTGTAAGATGTATTTCCCTATCTTGATACAATGATATTCTGATACAATGATAGCTTTTGTATTGTATGCATGCATATAACTTCTTCCATTAAAAAGTAGAAGAGCTGGGGTGCCTGGCTGGCTTGGTGGTAGAGCATGCAATTCTTGATCTCAAATTGTGAGTTCAAGTCCTAAGTTGGGTCTGGAGCTTATTTAAAAAAAAAAAAAAATGGTGAGAACAGTTAAAAAATACAAAATGTATATGTGGAATAAGGAATTTCTGAGACACATTTTAGCTATTTGACAAATATTTTTGCTTAATGTTTTATTATACTTTGTCTAATGACCCTTAAAAAAAAAAAAGATTTTATTTGACAGAGAGCAAGCACAAGCAGGGGGATCATCAGGAAGAGGGAGAGGGGGAAGCAGGCTCCCCACTGAGCAGGAAGCCTGATGCAGTGCACCATCCCAGGACCCTGAGATCATGACCTGAGTCAAAGGCAGACACTTAACCAACTGAGCCACCCAGGCACTCCTGCCTAATGACCTTTAAAATTAACTGAAATGAAAACCATATTTTTGCAATGGATATTATGTTCCTTTTGATAATATCCCAGCAGTAATTATTAACTTCGAGGAAACCACAGATTGCAAAATCACTGCTTAGCCTTTCTCACCTGTGCATTTAAGATTAAATTATGGAATAAACAGACTTGTGATAATTGCTTATGGGAATGCCAGTATAAGGGGAAGTGCCTTGCATAGAGTGTATTATACTAGATCAACTTACCATAGATAGTTCCAGGAATCTGTCTAAATGCTACATAATGATGTGAATTGTTTTTTTCTCTTGTGATATATAAGTTGTAATGAGATGTGTATATTTTCTTAGTAAAATTTCCCATGCATATAAAAATGTGTTATGACCTTGTTTTTAGAGGGTGCTGTATAAAGGGCACTTTTAAAATTCAGTATTATCTTGGGCACCTGGGTGGCTCAGTGGGTTAAGCTGCTGCCTTCGGCTCAGGTCATGATCTCAGGGTCCTGGGATGGAGTCCCGAGTCGGGCTCTCTGCTCAGCAGGGAGTCTGCTTCCCTCTCTCTCTCTCTCTCTGCCTGCCTCTCCGTCTACTTGTGATTTCTCTCTGTCAAATAAATAAAATCTTTTTTAAAAAATAAAATTCAGTATTATCTCAATCCTTAAAACAGCCCGGCCCCTAGCCCCCACCCAGAGCACCTGCTCCCTTGGAAGTGCTCTGTGGTTAGACCAAGATGTGCAGCACTACTCATGCTCCCCATCTTTTCCTTTCCTTTTGTTCAGCTTCCTACTTTATTTCTCTTCTCATTTAGTTTAATCCTAGCAGTAAAGGAGCTATTCCTCACCTCTTCTCACCACATACACATTCCACCCGAATGCTAGAACACTAAGTCAGGAAAGACTGTATGTTGAGTTTGTGGTAAACGGACAAAATGGTGCAACAGCTAATACCTACTGAGTGCTTGCTTCAAGTCAGGCTCTGTTCTAAGGCCCTGAGGTCTATTTGCTCATTTCTCATTTCACCTTCACAACGACTTTCTAAGGTGTACGTGCTAACATTTCCCCCATTTTGCAGATTGTGAGGTGCAGAGCCCTTCAAGTCATGAAGCTACCCAAACCAGCAAAGTGAGGATTCAGACCTCTTGCTTCTGATGCTGTTTAAACTACCTTCTCCCTACAGTGAGCACAGCCTGTGCAGCAGAGCGTGGCTGCGGCCCATCTCACTCGCCATAATCACTAACTTGGAGGAAACCTGTAACGCTGCAGGCATTGCGGGCCCCAGGACTCTGACGCCTTCCCTGCATCCGACCTCGGACATCCTCCTGCATCCCCACTTTGGGCAGACAGTCCTGCTTCCTGTTTCATAGGAAAATAGAACAGTCAGAAGAGGATGTCTTCAAGCTCCCCTTTCCCCATCCCCCCAGGTTCCGTGAGAAAGTGGGAAAGTGAGATGCAGCGACTAGAGCAGCTGGCCTGACACCATCGGCCAGCCTCGCGGGGACTAGGAACTCGACACTCGGCCTTGGTGTTCTCCTGTGGAATGGAAACCATCTCGCAGAGCACCAGCATCCACCAGGGCCATTCTGAACGTCAGTGCCTCCTCCCCAAGCCTTCTCTTTTAGGATCCCAGTGTACATAAAGAAATACCTCCAGTCAATCCTTAACTCCATCGCCTCTGACACCTCACATCAAATCCATCCGCAATTCTTGTGGGCTCTACCTTCAAGTATATTGAGAACAGGACTATTTCTAACCTCTCCCCTGCTGACTCCCTAGACCTAGCCAGGATCATGGTCACCTGGTCTCCCCCCATCCCCCTTCCCGGCCACCTACAGGCTATTTTCAGCAGAGGAGCCAGAGCGATCCTTTTCAATCTAAAACGGAACAAGTCCCTCTGTTCAAAACCCTAACTAGCTGAGCCAATGTCCTTAGAGGGCCACAAAAGCCCTGACATGCTCCGCCACCACTGCCACCACTTACTTCTCTGCCTTCATCTGCTGCTGTCCCTGCTCTCTTGCTCTATTTCAGCCCTACTTGTCCTGAGCACACCAGGCAAACTCCAGACAGGACTTGGCATTTGTGGTACCCTCTGCAGGGACATTCCTAGGATCTCTGCTGCTTGCTTCACCTTTTTAAGGTCTTAGCACAGATGTCACTTCTCAGCGAGGTTTTCTCTAACTCACCCTTTTCAAGCCTGCAACCCAGAGTCCCCAGCATTCTCTCTCCTCCCTATTTTTCTCCATTGAACTTATCACCTCCCCTCTGTGTAGAGCGTTGCAGGGAATAGAATGTTCTCCTTTCCTTTGTGGAAGCCAAAGCTAGTGAGGGGAAAGCTTCTATCTCCCTACTACGTGGCTGCCCTAAACAGCGGCAAGTATCAAGTGGTAGTTTGAAAAAGATGGTGCCCTAAGAAGATACAGAGGCAAGACCTTGGCTGTGCTACCTCCATTAGTTCATGTTTTCTGTCCGTTCTGTGGGCTCTCTAATCTCCTTTCAATCTGCAACTTAAATTAGCTAAAATTGATTTCTATGCTATAACCAAGAATTCTGATTGATATTGAATTAAGATGTCAGTTACTTATAAGTATGTAAATATTAGCCTGTCCAACAATACTTTGAGCAAATCAAGGACTGGGTCATGTTTTCTGTTTATTTTGTATAGTTTCAAAATCTCTTCCTCACCCCGTTCAGCGCTCTTTCTCTATATAGGTTTAAGCAGTGATTGATTCCAAATAATTGAATGATTAACAAAAAAGTTTCTGAGTATAATTTGAATGAGAAAAATAAAGTCATGGAGTCTGCCCTGTTATTGCTTTTTGGGGTCTGAAATTTACCCACCGGTTTTACTAATTTGTGATTAGAGCCATTATCCTTCTCTCTTATTCCAGGTTGGTTACTATTATAGATGTAATGATAGGTTGGTTCATTTACTGATTTGAGAAGACCACCAGTGTATTATATCTAGGTCACATCTAAAATGAGAATGGGAGAGAAAAGAGAGGCCAGCTTTCTCATACCTGTATAAACTATATTATTAGATGTGCTAAGTATCACTCTGGAATGACTCATATTTGAATAACACTTTACAAACCATTTCAACAAACACCATTTAGTCTTTATAACGAAAGTTTGAGGCAAGAAGAGCAATTATTATCCTCATTTCACCAAAGGAAAAACAGGGGCTCAGGAAAGTTAAATAACCTGGCCAAGGTCACCCAAATACAAAGGAGCAAAATCAGGACTCAAACAGTCTTTTGGCTCAAAAGTTTATGTTGTTAAGCAATGTAAAAAGAAAAATGACAAATCTGGAAAATATTTGCACCTTCCATCATAGTTAAAGAGTTATTATCCCTAATATATATAAAGCAGCTAAGAATTCATAAGAAAAAGACCACCATTACAATGAAAAATTAGGCAAAAGTTATGCACAAAAAGTGCACAGAAAGAAAGTCAAATGATCCTTAAACTTATGAACAGATACTCAACATATTTCAGTTATGAAAGATAAATGCACATTTGAACTCCACTAAGATGGTAGATTGGCAAAAGAAAAAAAAGAAAAGAAAAAAAAAATCCCAGAGTTTGACAACATTAGTGGTAGTGAGGCTCTGAAGAAAAATGTCCTCTGGTAAGCTGCTAACAAAAGACAGAATGAGGGGCACCTGGATGGCTCAGACAGTTAAGCGTCTGCCTTTGGCTCAGTTCATGATCCCAGAATCCTGTGATCAAGGCAGGACATGGACGTGCTCCCACGTCAGCTGGGAACCTGCTTTTCCCTCTCCATTTGCCTTCTGCTGCTCCCCCTGCTTGTGCTCTCTCTCTGTCAAATAAATAAATAAAATCTTTTTAAAAAGAAAGAAAGAAAGAAAGAAAGAAAGAAAGAAAGAAAGAAAGAAAGAAAGAAAGAAAGAAAGGCAGGCAAAAATAACATAACCCCCAGAACAGTACTTTAAGCATTATCCAGCAAAATTATATATTTACTTATCAGTTGAGTCATCAATCCCACTTGTAGGAATCTATGCCAAAGATATACTTGCAGAAATAAAAAATAACTTGTGCAGAAGGTTATTTGTTACCATACTACGATAGCAAAAGACTGCAAACAACCCAGAGAACTGACGGAATAAACAAACTGTGGTATAGTCATTCAGCATGAGACAGTTGTGAAAAGTAAGGAGGAAGAAATTTGTACACAGATAACATGTCATGGTAGCCAAGACCATGTGCTGCTTGAAACTTCCTTCCCAAAATAACCTGCTGCAAGGAATGCACCTTTACTGATGCTTTTCGGCTTTTTGTGTTTTTAAATCACCATCTGAAGATGACTTGCTTTCAGCTTAAAGAACTTCCTTTAATATTTCTTATAAAGCAAGTCTACAAGCAACAGACTCTCTCAGTTTTGCTCGTTTGAGGATGTTTTTATTTCACCTTAATTACTAAAAATAGCTTTGATGGAAATAAGATTCTTGGTTGACAGGTTTTTCCTTTGAGCACTTTAAGTATATTATACCACTGCCTTCTGGTTTCCACTGTTTCTTTCTTTTTTAATCATTTCAAGGTTTTTTTTAATTATTACTTTCAGAAGTAGAATTTAGTGATTCGTCAGTTGGAAATAACATCCAGGGCTCATTACATCAAGTGCTCTCCCTAATGCCCATCAGCCAGTTCTCTCCCCGACCTCCCCTCCAGCAACCTTGTTTGTTTCCCAGAGTTTAGTGTCTCTTATGGTGTGTCTCCCTCTCAATTTTCATCTTATTTTACTTTTCTTTCCCTTCCTATGTTCATCTGCTTTGAGTCTTAAATTCCACACAAGTGAAATCATATGGTATTCGTCGTTCTCTGTCTGACTTATTTCGCTTAGCATAATACCCTCTAGTTTCATCCACATCTTTGCAAAATGGCAAAATTTCATTCTTTTTGATGGCTGAGTAATATTCCATTGCATGTATGTATGTATGTATGTGTCTGTGTACACACACACACACACACACACACACACACACCTATCTCACATCTTCTTTATCCATTCATCTGTCAATGGACATCTGGGCTCTTTCTTTTTTAGTTTGGCTATTGTGGACATTGTTGCTATAAACATTTGGGTGCACATGCCCCTTCAGATCACTACATTTGTATCTTTGAAGCAAATACCCAGTAGTGCAATTGCTGGGTCATATCCTAGCTCTATTTTCAACTTTTTGAGGAACCTCCATACTGTTTTCCAGAGAGGCTGCACCAGCTTGCATTCCCACCAACAGTGTAAGAGGGTTCCCCTTTCTCTGCATCCTCACCAACATCTGTTGTTTCCTGACTTGTTAATTTTAGCTATTCTGACTGATGTGAGGTGGTATCTCATGGTGGTCTTGATTTGTATTTCCCTGATGGTTAATGATGTAGAGTAGCTTTTCATTTGTCTGTTAGCCATTTGTACGTCTTCTTTGGAGAAATGTCTGTTCATGTCTTCTGCCCGCTTCTTGCCTAGATTTTTTGGGTGTTGAATTTGATAAATTCCTCATAGATTTTGGATACTAGCCCATCTGATAAGACATTTGCAAATATCTTCTCCCATTCCATAGGTTGCCTTTTGGTTTTGTTGACTGTTTCCTTTGGTGTGCAAAAGCTTTTTATCTTGATGAAGTCCCAGTAGTTCATGTTTACCCTTGTTTCCCTTGCCTTTGGAGACATGTCTAGCAAGAAGTTGCTGTGGCTGTGGTCAAAGAGGTTGCGCCTGTGTTCTTCTCTAGGATTTGGATAAATTCCTGTCTCTCATTTAGGTCTTTCATCTATTTTGAGTTTATTTTTGTGTATGGTGGAAGAAAGTGGTCCAGTTTCATTCTTCTGCATGTCCAATTTTTCCAACACCATTTGTTGAAAAGACTGTCTTTTTTCTATTGGATGTTCTTTCCTGCTTTGTCGAAGATGAGTTGATGATAGAATTGAGGGTCCATTTCTGGGCTCTCTATTCTGTCCCATTGATCTATGTATCTGTTTCTGTGCCAGTACTGTACTGTCTTGATGATTACAGCTTTGTAATAGAGCTTGAAGTCTGGAATTGTGATGTCTCCAGCTTTGGTTTTCTTTTTCAACATCACTTCGGCTATTCGGGATCTTTCTGGCTCTATACAAATTTTAGAATTGTTTGTTCCAGCTCTGTGAAAAAAAGTTGATGGTATTTTGATAGGGATTGCATTGAATGTGTAAATTTAGCCTGAATGTCTAATGATTCTACCAATCTTCCTTTCACCATCATTTCCATTCATTTTAAGAGTGCCCCTAAGCCTGAGGTCTCCACAGTCTATTGTAAGTGAAGCCAACATCTTGGAAGAGAAGGTACATTTGGAAGGTACATTTTCGGTCCACTTCTCCCTCCAGGCAAAATCTCTGAGCTAATGCTGTGGAGCTGGAGACAATGGCATGCTACTGATTTAGTGACACCACCAATTTAGGAGCTGGGCACTTGAGGAGTGGGGTAGAGACTTTGGGTCTTTTTGGCTGGCCTCTCCCTGCATGGAACCACCATTTTATGAGCCAGGGCAAGGTAATCAGGGCTCTTATATTCTCACTAGGCCATGCCTAAACTAAAGCCTCCATCCCACCTCTTAGCAACATTTGTCTGGAATTTAGCCTCACCAACCAGCAGCTGGGGGCAGCAGGAGAAACACTGCTGTGCCAGCCCTTGCAAGAAGATAGCTCTCTGAGAGCTGGGAGGACAGGGAGAACTGTGTTGTCAGTTGCACCAGCCTAGAGTGGAGGTTCGGTCTCACTGATTAAGAGGGGAAATGGGAGGAAGCAGATCTCGGTTCAAATACTATTATCTCTCACTGTTCCTACCAAATTTTGGTAGAGTTTTTGGGACAAAAAAAAAGGCTTCTTCATTGCTAAATTTCCTTAGGACCATTTCCAGGGATTTTAAATGATTATAGGGTTTGGGATTGGTTTTTTGGGTTTTGTTTTTTGTTTTTTGTTTTTTTTGGTGGTGGGTTTTGTTTTGTTTTGTTTTTATCACTTTAACCAGTTTTTCTGGGGAGAGGGCCCATAGAGCACTTCATGCTGTCATATTCGAAGTTCCTCTAACACTGACTTTTAATCAAGTGTCATTCATGCAGGGAAGGAACTAATACTTTCCTGAATATAATCTTGACTTTGGAACCCATGTAAGTAATTTACATAATTTAAATAAAATTTTTTAAAAATACCAAAAAAACCTAAAACTGTAAAATAAATAAAAGAATCTACCTGTGTATCAGGTTGGTGGCATAACAACAGAGGAAAAAAAAAATCTTAAGTAACCTAAAAATAGTTTTTTGACCATATATACATAGTGTCATATATCCATGATTTGCTGGAACTACTTTACTGGAGCTAAATCAAATTACATTAATGTTATTAGGAACCAAGATTTTTTTTTATATAAGTGACATCAGTATACAATTAAAGAACCAAGATTTTTTTTATATAAGTGACATCAGTATACAATTAAAGAAAAGTAAAAACTCTATAATCTTACACTTGAGTTGAAAAAAATCAGCATGGGGGTGCCTGGGTGGCTCAGTGGGTTAAAGTCTCTGCCTTCAGCTCAGGTCATGATCCCAGGATCCTGGGATAGAGCCCCGCATCAGGCTCTCTGCTCAGCAGGGAGTCGGCTTCCTCTCTCTCTCTCTCTGCCTGCCTCTCTGCCTCTCTCTGTGTCAAATAAATAATAAAATCTTAAAAAAAAAAGTTATGAGATGTGATCAGGAAAATTTAAACAATGGATGAATATTTGATGTTAAGGAATTATTGTCATTTTATGATAATATTATGGTTGTATTTAAAAAAATACTTACCTTGGGGCACCTGGGTGGCTCAGTGAGTTAAAAGTCTGACTTCAGCTCAGGTCGTGATCTCAGGGTTCTGGGATCCAACCCCTGTTGTCTCCCCACTCAACAGGGTGTCTTCTCCTGTTCCTTCTCCCTCTGCCTCTCTTCCCACTCATGCTCTCTCTGTCTCTCTCTCAAATAAATAAGTAATATCTTTAAAGCATAGAACAAAAAACAAAAAACTTATGTTGAGGTGCCTGGGTGGCTCAGTAGGTTGGGCAATGACTCTTAATCTCAGCTCAGGCCTTGATCTCAGGGCCATGAGTTCAAGCCCCACAGTGGGGTCTACACTGGGCATGGAGCCCACTTAAATAAAAATGAATAAATAAATAATACTTATCATTTATATTTATATACTAAACTGCCCATCATCATTATGCAGTGTTGAGACTACCAGAAAAAGGGGTCTTAAATGCTTATAGAAGTATTTATGGATAAAATGATATTGTGTCTGGAATTTGCTTTAAAATAATCCACATTTTTGTTGCCTTTGAAGGGGAAGGGTTTGGTTGCAGGTGAAACAAGATGAACCAGATGTTATTAACTATTGAAGGTGAGTGATTGTTACACATAAAGGTGCATTAGACATTTTCTCAAGTTTCATGTATATTTAAAATTTCTCATATAATGGAAAGTTTTAAAAATAAACAAAAAGTTCTGTGATAAATATATAACAGCCCTGAGGAGAGGAGCTGTAGGAAGCCTTGATGGGTGGGCAGAAAGCCCTGGAGTAGAGGAGTCTGTGGTGAGTACTGCTGTGGGTAGCCCTTACACTAGCTCAGTTGTGACCAGGACCTAGCTGTGGAATGATGTGTGTCTTCCCGGGTGCTTCTGAGCTAAGCAAGTGTCAGGATAAATAAAGTTCCAGTTCTGGTGTTTAATACTGGCTAAGTGAGACTCCATGTGACCAAATCCAATTTACTGTTCCATTTTGGCAACACCAATCCAAATCTCAACCCACCCTACCAGACCTAGCGCAAACCCCACCTTTTCTTAACTAACTGCATATCCACTGAGCTCCCTTTGCCTTTATTCTTATCATTCATTTTGTCTTCTCATTTGTTCCCTCATATTGTTAGCTGGTGGCTTCCCAATACATACTTTTCCAGCCTCAGTGTATACTCCTAAAACCAGGGACTATGACATACTTAAAAAAACTCTTTCAGCCTGAAAAACAACACGATCCACAAAGCTAGAGCTCAATTAATAATTGAATGAAGGCTTTGAAGAGGCCAAAATGTAAAATACATAATGATCTATTGGGCAAAGCAGAGGGGGTAGGGCAACATGGCTCTTGATTCCATTCTCCGGGGGTTCCAAAGACTCCATAGGCACAGCACCTCTCTTCCTGTTATGAAGCTGCTGAATGCTTTGACCACCTTAAGTATGTCCAGCAAAAATCTGTGCCATTTGGCACTGCATAAGAGCTTGAAATAGCTTTTTTTTTTTTTTTTTAAAGTTGGAATTTAAACCGAGTTTTTTGTCCTACTGATAAGACGTTCAGTTTCTGCACAGAGCAAGCTCGGGCTTTTCACTCGAGCGTCCAGCAGGCTATGCTGTGCCCAAGGAGAACACACCTGCAAGGCTTGGCGGCGAATCCCTAAAGTGGAACAGAAGGGAGGTTCGGGGTCTACAGTAATGCTGCCATGGACTCTGATTCAAAGGCACATTGCACGGATTGCATGGAGCACTGGGTGTGGTGAAAAAATAATGAATACGGTTATGCTGAAAATAAATAAATTTAATTAAAAATTAAAACAAAACAAAAGCACATTGCTTTTTCTTAGGCATCGCGGGCTTAAACGTTTAGATGTAGTGATTAAAAAACAGAAAGACTCATCCCAGCGAAAGAATATTAATTACACAAACCTATGCGGGAACAAAATATCGGGGGCAACACTCTTCAAGGAGCACGCTGGAAAACATAACACGGAAAACAAAAGTAATAAATAGTAAACGTTTCCCCTTTGAGGGCTCTGGTCCTCACAGGTGACCACTACCACCTTACTCAGAGAATTGTGCGGACGAGTGAAGGCGGACGGGGGGCCAGAGGGCAGCAACACTGTGCCCGCAATCCGCGCCGAGTCCAACCGCACTGGCCCGCCTGGCCGGGCACCACCGAGCGCAGACCTCCGCCTCGTCCTAGAGCGGCCACTCGCGGTCCAAACCCGCGGCGCACTTCCGCCCGCGCCGGCGCCGCCCGGTGGACGGCTGGGCCTTGCCGCGGGCCTGCACCTCCCTCGGCTCCTGCCGCGGGCCTCGGGGAGTGGGTGAGTGGGACAGGGCGCGCCGGAGAGGGGCGGGCCAGGGTCTGAGCTGCCGTCAGCCCGGCGCCCGCCTAGTGGGCCGATACGCGCGGGCAGGCGCGCTTCCACCGGACTCCCGGGCCGGGCCCGGCGTGGACCACCCAGGCCGGGGGAGCGCCGGGGAGCGAGGACGCGCCTCGTCTACCCCCGACCCCGAGGCGGGAGCCCCCAGTTGCCCCGCGCCCCTGCCGCCGCCCACCCGACCTTCGGGAGACTGACATTGACTTGGGGGAGAGCCTGGGCTCGGACGTGGTCGGAGACCTAGCCTCTGGCCCGGACTCGGCCTTGGCCTCTCCATTTGTCTCTCCCCGGCCCCCGGTTCTTTGATCTCTAAAATGGAGGAAGGCAGTATCCGCCCTCCCGGTACCACAGGGTGATTGCAGGGTTGGCGCCGCCTCTATGGAAACTGGTTCTCAGCTTGGCAACCTTTAGAGTCATTTGGGATGCCTTCCAGATGCTGAGTCCCCAGAATCACCAGGTGATTGTGGTGTGCAGCGGGGACGAGAAGCACTGGCCCGAGGAGTGTCAGGTGACAGTGCTGTGGACGTGTGCTCTCTTCTGGGCCGCCCGGAATGTGCACTTGATCCAAGGCGGATCATAGCCCTGAGAGCAAGCGGCTGCTTTTATGTTCAAGAAGACCGGGACCCAGTCTGGTCTGGTTGCTTTTAATTCCTGGTGCCCCGAATGGTGCATGTCACAAAACATGGACCACTGATGAAGCAAATTAACTTCTGATTCCTTCCCGACCTGGTGGAAGGGCTTTGATTACTTGGCTCGTTTTAAAACTTTTCATTATGGAAAATTTCAAACATAGGAAGACAAGATCAGTCTTGTTTCATCTGTTACCCTCACCTCGCTGGATTATTTGAAAGCAGATCTGAGTGTACCGTTTTATTCGCGAAATACTTGCTTATGTGTGTAAAACAGAATAACTCCTTTTTAAAACAACGCCATTCTCGATTTAATAAGCATATCATGTTATCATTTATCCAGCCAGTGCTGACGTTAACCCGCTTGTCTCTTTTTCTGCCAATTCTCTTTTTATCCCATTTTTCTCTTTTTAAGTTTGTCCAAATCCAGGTCCAGGCAAGCTACCCATGCCACGTTTGGTTGACGTCTTTTCAATTTCATTTAATCTTATGGCTTTTATCCACCCCACCCCCCTTGTATTTTACTTGCTAAAAAAACCTATTCATTGTTCTGTGACGTTTCCTACGTGCTGGTTTTTGCTTCTTCCATCCCTGTGGTGTCCTTTAATAAACTGGTGTTTGGATTACAGTTTTTTTCAGATTCAGGTTCTACTCTTTGGTAAGAAAACCTCATCGGGTTATTGTGTACTCCTACTGCAGCACACCAGGAGTTAGATAAGATCTTGTTTTTCTTTGTGGTGTTAATATTGGTCACTGGACCTTTTCTGTACAGATTGCACTGCAGGGTAACTAAATAATTTACCCAGGATTTACAGAAGGATGCCCCTAATAACTTCAGATGAATGAGAGAATATCATCTTTTGGCAGCCTCTAATGAAATAGTGAATCCTGACCATGAATGTTAGTGGCTGTTAACATCAGACAGCATGAACTTCCTAATGGAAGTACCAAATACCACTTAATCAGGTATTCTTGGATAATTGCTGGGAGATGTAGACCAAACAAGATTGCTATGAGTTGATAATTTTTTTTTTAAATATTTTATGTATTTGAGAGACAGAGATCACAAGTAGGCAGAGGCAGGCAGAGAGAGAGGAAGAAGCAGGCCCCCTGTGGAGCAGAGAGCCCAGTGGGGGGGGGGGGGCTCCATCCAAGGATCCTGAGATCATGACCTGAGCTGAAGGCAGAGGCTTTAACCCACTGAGCCACCCAGGTGCCCCATGAGTTGGTCATTGTTGAAGCGTGGTGATGGTTTTATGGGAATGCATTACGCTAATCTCTCTACTTTTGTGTTTGAAATTTTTCATAATAAAAAAAAATTTTTTTTAAGATTGACTACTTAACTAGTGAATTTAGGTCAGCCTGATCTCTTCTTTGTAGTTCTCCATTAGCCTTTCACATAGTGATTCTCAAACCTGACTGCACGTTAGAATCACAGGGGAAGAATTTTTTTTTTTTTTTTAATACTACAACACATGTCTTACTTGCAGAATTCCTTTTTAATTGTTCTGGGATGGAACCCAATTATTGATATGGTTTAAAAGCTCTCCAGGTAATTCTAATACGCTCAAGGGTTCTGTACCAGTGGCCTAGATCCATTATTTGTTAAGGATTGCAAAGTGATTATATTTTATTATTCCTTCTGCATTTATTAGCTTTTAAAATGTTTAACTTTCTACATTCTGTCATTCTCACCTTTGTTGAAAACTGCAATCCAACAGGAAAGCCTCTGCAAATTAAATTACCTAATTATCAGAGGAAGGCTTGATCTTGGAAATGAAAGTGTGGAGTAACACATGGAAGGGACACTGGCAATTACCTAAAACCTGTGTATGGGTTGGAGAGATATACCTTCTGTATGTGTGAGGTGTGTGTGGGGCGAGGGGGTAGAAGGGCTGATTGTATCTCCAAATGGTAAGAAAGATTAGGTGATGTGTAGCTAGAAAAGTATGTTCAGCCTTATGACATTTCTTTTAAATAATCAATATTAAATAAATTAAATATAAAATACATTGAAAATAAAGACATCAAATGCTTTTCATTGCAACCAAAACCAATCCAAAGATTTAAAAGAAAACTTAACCACTTCCCACCATCACCATTTTAATCACCCCTGAGATAACCAATATTAACAGTATGGTGTATATCCTTCCACACAGACCTTCTCTGTCTTATGTAAATGCAGCGGTTAAGGGCATTTTAAAAATGAGATAATGCCATAGCCATCTATACCTTTTATCATTGTCATCCCTCCAAGACAAGGGTTATAGACCTGACTTAAAGTGCAGAACAAATAGTTCTGAATGTACAATAAAATATTCAGTCATTTCTCTGTTGAAATATATTCAGCTGGCTTCCAAATTTTAGCTACCTTAAAAGTACCACCAGAAACATCACTGTACATAGGTCCTTTATTTCTGTAGGGTTTAAAGGGGTTTTATAGGGTTGTAAAGGGGTTGTATAGGGTTCTGTAGGGTATAAAAATGGGGTTGTGGGTTAAAATGTGTTGATATTACCAGCATCATTATTTTTGGTAATGTATATTGCCAGCTTACTCTCTCAAAACACAAAAGCAGTGTATACCTCCACCACTAGTAATACGAGAATACCTTTTCACCTGTGCTTCACCTACTCATTCTTCCCTCCTCCCCAAACCACATGTCAACCATTGGTGTTCTTATTATCTCCGTAGTTTTACCTTTTCCAGAATATTAAATAGTTGTAGTTCAACTATAGTCTTTAATTGACTGGATTCGGCAGTTTTTAAACTTTGTGTGTGTGTGTGTGTGTGTGTGTGTGTGTGTGTGTGTGTGAGCAGTCATATAAGGTTTGGTAACTTGTGGTTTTAACTCACTTAGAGTTATTAGAATCTTACTTGGTGTTTCTTTGGGAAACTATAAGAGCAAGAATCCAGTCTTTTCTGAATAATTTATAAATAATACTTACAGATAACATAAATAACAGTAAATCTCAAAAGAACATGTTTTTGGTGATTTTGAGCAGTGATGTATAATAATCCCTGGATGATCTTTTCATTGCAGGGTGGAAGATGTCTATGGATGTGACATTTCTGGGTACGGGTGCAGCATACCCTTCCCCAACCCGGGGTGCCTCTGCTCTGGTCCTTCGGTGTGAGGGCGAGTGCTGGCTCTTTGACTGTGGGGAGGGGACGCAGACACAGCTTATGAAAAGCCAACTTAAAGCAGGTTAGTGTGCTTTCAGCTGTCTCATTAAGACTATTTGTTACACATTGTCTTGGCTCTCCTTGTGCTCAGAAACAGCCCCAAGAGTTGCATTCCCACCTCAGTGCTAGAGCCCTGGCCAGATTTGCAAGGCCTTCAGGCAACCAGCCACATCCACTGAACTTTATTTAGTTTTTGTTCTTCCTGTAAATGTTGAGAGCAAGGATTTATATAAGCTTGGGGGTGGAGGATGGAGTGAGATACATGAGGCATATTACAAAGGTACTCCAGAAGCAAAGGAGCAGTGTACACACTTATTTCCACCAGGAGATAGTTTTAAGTATCACAAGAGGGTATAAAGAGCTGTAGATGCTCAGGAGAGTGAGATGTTCTTTTTCATTTGTGGTTATGAGGGTAGGTATCTCAAAGAAGGTGACCCTTGAGTTATCAGAGGAGGAGGGATTCGCTGGGCTGGGGAGAAGATGAGCTTGCCAGCCAGAGGCAATGGTGTGAGTAGGGGCCCACCAGAGTACTCCACCAGGCCAGGGAATGCAGTGGTACAAAGCCTTGGCTCAGAGTCAGACCAATCTGGGTTGCAGTCCCAGCTGTGTCTTGGCTTATAGCCTTAGCAGATCAACAAACTTAAGCTTTATTTTCTTAACCTTGAAAATGAAGGTAAAAACTCAACTTAGAAGGGATATTGTAAGAGTTGTATCTAATAATCCCTTCTCTGTGTGCTCGTCTCTCATCAGTAAATCTTAGTTCAAAGGCCATCTCCTGAGCCTCTGGGGTTAAGTTATTCCTTGTTCGTCCCAGGTATTCTACTTCTTTGTGCTGTTTTTATTGACTTATTAGCATCAGTATCTAAGATTGTTATTTAAATAGTTGTTTCTGTGTTTATTGTGTATTCCCCTGTATGATAGAGTGAGCTCAAAGATTGTGTGTATACCTAGTAGATGTCTAATAAACAACTCTTCAGGTGATGCATGAGTAAGGTATTCAGCACATATCTAGTATGTGCTTCTCACTTACTAGATCTTGATAAATGATAGTTTGTTTTTTTTTAAAGATTTTATTTATTTATTTGACAGACAGAGATCACAAGTAGGCAGAGAGGCAGGCAGAGAGAGAGGAGGAAGCAGAGAGCCCGATGCGGGGCTCGATCCCAGGACCCTGGGATCATGACCTGAGCTGAAGGCAGAGGCTTTAACCCACTGAGCCACCCAGGTGCCCCTAAATGATAGTTATTGAAATTATTCCTGTGATTCATTACAATGTGTGGCATTGATGACTGAAATGAAGTTAGTTCTAACATCTAAGGATCTCATAGTCTAGTGGTGGAAATTGGTATGTGAATAGACATAGTGTAATGTGATAAAGAGAACAGTGGATCTATATTCTAAATCCTGTTGGAGCACAAAGGAGGGGGGCATCAGCTATGTGTTCAGAGAAAGCATCCCAGAAATTGTAATAGTAGAGCTAGGATCTAACTGATGATTAGAAGTCTCCTCTGGTGGGGCGCCTGGGTGGCTCAGAGGGTTAAGCCTCTGCCTTCGGCTCAGGTCATGATCTCAGGGTCCTGGGATTGAGCCCCGCATTGGGCTCTCTGCTCAACAGGGAGCCTGTTTCCTCCCTCTCTCTGCCTTCCTTTCTGCCTACTTGTGATCTCTGGCTGTCAAATAAATAAATAAAATCTTTAAAAAAAAAAAAAAAAGAAGAAGTCTCCTTTGGTGAGAAAAGTAGGGATGCACATTGTACACACATACACACATGCGTGCGCAAATATACCTATACCATTAACATCTCTACATCTACAAAAAAATTTACCTATAAGAGTGGAGGCTGTAATCGTTCACATTTTAGACAATAGGGATTGAGGGGGTGGGGTGATGAAAACAGAAACAAGAAACTGTTAAGTGTGGGTGCCAGAGGTTTGGGTGTGGGGATAGTCTTTTTATTTAATACCTGTACCACTTAGCAGTGCTGCATATCAGATTACAAAGTTAGTGTCTTATTTGCATTTATTATCCATAGTTTCTGTGGGTCAGGGAGTTTGGGCCTGGGTTGGCTGGGTTCTCTGCTTCAGGGTCCCACTGGTTGCAGTCCATGTTTGGCCAGGGTTGAGATCTCATCAGAGGCTCCACTGGGGGAGAATCTGCTTCAGAGCTCGCTAGAGTTGTTGGCAGAATCCGTACAGTTGTAGGACCAAGACTTGCACAGCACCTAGAGGCCTCTGGTTCTTAATCATGTTCATTTTGCTTCATCGTAGTTTGGTCCCTTACTGCCAGCCAGGGTGAAAGAAACTCAAGAGCAAGCCTGCTAGCAGGATGGAGTCTTCTAATGTAATCACACCGTATCCCTGTGCTGTATTTGCCTGGTTAGAAAAGTCATAGGTCCCACCCACACCGAAGAAGAAGGAATTGTAGAGAGACATGAACATCAAGAGGTAGGGGCTATGGACCACCACCTCACATTTATTTGCTACAATACCTTTCTCCAATGTTTTGTATTTTATATATGGTTTTTTAAAAAAATTTTTTTTAAGATTTTATTTCTTTATCTGACAGAGAGATCACAAGTAGGCAGAGAGGCAGGCAGAGAGAGAGCAGGAAGCAGGCTCCCTGCCGAGCAGAGAGCCCGATGCGGGGCTTGATCCCAGGACCCTGAGATCATGACCTGAGCCGAAGGCAGAGGCTTAACCCACTGAGCCTACCCAGGTGCCTCTATATATGTCTTAAGTAAACATTTTTGCAAAGCTAAGCCTCACAAAGAATAAATAAAATAAAGCCTAAGGGAACCTTTAGTTTACTAAATTCTTACTGGCTAAAAAAATTCCTGGCCTCAGAGAAGAGGGTAAGACAGTAATCACAGAATCTTAACTATGACTCTATAGCATTCCAAAAGCTCCCATTCTCAGACTGGAATGGAGTACTCTCAGTTCATCTGGTACTCTCAACGCAATACGGACCTACCGTTATTTGATCCGTTGAAACCCTTTCAGCTTGTAGTCCTCCTGGGGTAATAATATTTTATGAGTTTCATAAGGGATTACTTTTTATTTATCTAAACATACTTCTTTTAAGCTTCCTTGGTCCTCATGTGCAAGCATCTGATCAACAAGTGTGGGTTTATCATGTCTATTTCTTTCATTATTTTATTTTATTTCATTTTTTAATTTTTTTAAGATTTTATTTATTTATTTGAGAGAGAGAGCGACCATGAGAGGGGAGAGGTCAGAGGGAGAAGCAGACTCCCCGCCGAGCAGGGAGCCTGATGTGGGACTCTAACCTGGGACTCCAGGATCATGACCTGAGCCGAAGGCAGTTGCTCAACCAACTTAGCCACCCAGGTGCCCTCTTCCATAATTTTAAAGAGTGGGCTTAAGCCTTCCTTTTTCTCCCCTTAAAAATGATTATTAAAAGTATTACAAAAGTGTAATGAAATGATTATAAAAAGTATATGTGCAGGGCATCTGGCTGGCTCACTCAGAGGCGAATATAAGTCTTGATCTTAGGGTGGTGAGTTTGAGCCCCACGTTAGGTGGAGAGGTTAAATAAATAAATAAATAAATAACTTAAAAAGGAAAGGTATACATGCTCATTGTAAAAATTCAAACAAAGCAGAAACATAAAATAAGCCTGAATTCCCCTTACAGGTAAATTTTTTTTTATAGACGTAGATATGTTAATGGTATAGGAATGTTTGTGTGTGTGTACAGTTTGCATAAATGGTACCATACCAGGCGTAACCTGCTTTTTTTTCAACTGAACAATTATATTGCAGGCGTTTTCCTATGGCAGTAAATATAGCCGTGTCCTCACTGAAGGGATGTTTAGTATTCCACTTCTCTGTGGATGACATATACCCCTGTAACTTCCTTGTCCTCCAGGGAATTCATGTACTCTGCTTTCTTCATTTGATAGCATCTTCTAACTTTGTTACGATTGCCATTCCTTCTCCCTCTGAAATCTAGTTTCTTGAGAAAAGAAATGTTTGTCTTCCCTGAAACTGTGATAACTGTGGGAAGAAATTTTTGACTTAATTTGTCTCACTTACTTTGGGCTCACAGATTGTTTTGGTGTTCAGTGTTGGCTTTGTTGTGCGCTATATAGGGAGAGGACTCTGCAGTTGTAAGGTCAGCATGAGGTCATGACTCAGTAACCATCATAATTCTGTCTGCAGAGGACTCAGGTCACACTTACGGGTGCTTCAGCAGCCCGGACGGCAGGAAGGGGGAAATGAAAGGGTTACAAGAAGTCTAAAGACAGTAAAAGCAAGGCCTTAAAAGAGAAAACTAAAGGGAGCATACTGAGGAAAGTTCTAGAGTACGTCAGGATTCTCTAGATATCAAATCAGCCTCTGCCCAATCTATTGTTGCTGCCTCCAGGGCCTGGGTTTGGTGTATTAACTCTGGAAGGCTTACCTGGAGAACACTTTTGCCTTGATGTTGCTGGACAAATCACTTTGCAATAAACTATTCCTATTCTTTTATGGTATCAGTATACTGGTCCTGTTCTCTTATGGTTTCAAATGTTTGAAATAGGTGCCCCATGAAGCTAGGACTAGAAGCCTCTGTTATACCAAAATTGTGTTAATTGTGATTGTTAATTTTAAAATGCCTTGGTGCATCTCAGAAAAATGCTAATGTGGCATCCTGTATATACCAACTGTAAATTCAGTTTACCATTGGCTAAGTCAAGTTACAACCTAAGCCAGTATGCCCTGAAAAAGACATTGTGTTAGCTCACACTGAAGAGAAGGATGGGCCCACATACCTTTATATAACACCGTAGGGGATCCGCCCTCTGATCTACATTCTGGCTTCTGTTGCCCACCTCCCCTCTGGGTTCTTCACCCCATCCTCCCCCACCTCCTCCTCTCTCCCTCTTCCTTTGTCCCCTCCCTCTTCAGACTCACTCAGACAGGCAGGCTTTTTCTTGGTTAGTGAATCTCTCGTCCAGTGTGGCGAGTCCTTAAATGGTAGTTTGGGGTTCAAGCAGTGGTCAGTTTGGAGCCAGGGGAGCTCCTGTTTTGCTGGAAGTATGTGTTATTCTCAGAGGAGGCAGTAGAGGGCATTGTCCCTGTCAGATGCTTTTGACATTTGAGGCCTGTCTGGTTTAAGTGAACTATTTTAGTACACTTCCATGTTTTTCTCTATTACTTCCTGTTCTTTTCTCTTCTCTTCTTTCCTCCTCTCCTCCACCCTCTCCTCCCTTCCCCTCCCCACCCCTCCCCTTCCTTCTTTTCCTTTCCTTTCCTTTTCTTTTTTTTTCTTTCAGCCTGCCTGCCTGCCTGCCTTCTTCCCTTCTTTCCTTTCTTTCAGCAAGAAGATAATGTAGGAAAATACTCTTAAAACTACAGTACTATGTAATTTGAAGATGTTTCATTAAAAAAGTTATATCTTATTAAGACCATAAAGGCTGTCTTTCTTGCTTCTAGACTCATGTAGCAAAATATAAAGAAATAAGTTTATGGTGATAAATAGAACTCCAAATTCATTTTGCTGCTTTTGGTGTTTTAAGTAGCATTGCATGGGTTTTTACTTCTGGAAAAATTCCAAATTTTATTTCTCTGCCTCAATCAAAAGGGAGAATTACCAAGATCTTCATCACACATCTTCATGGAGACCATTTCTTTGGCCTTCCTGGCCTCCTTTGCACAATCAGCTTGCAGAGTGGCTCTGTGGTCACCAAGCAGCCTATTGAAATCTATGGCCCTGCTGGGCTTAGAGACTTTATCTGGAGAACCATGGAACTCTCTCACACAGAGTTGGTCTTCCCCTATGTGGTCCACGAGCTGGTGCCTACAGCAGATCAGTGTCCTCCAGAAGAACTAAAAGAATTTATGCACGTGAATAAAACAGACAGCCATCCCAAAGAGGGACAAGGAAGAACTATCCTTTTAGACTCAGAAGAAAACTCATACCTTTTGGTTGATGATGAACAGTTTGTTGTAAAAGCATTTCGTCTCTTTCACCGAATTCCCTCCTTTGGGTTTTCAGTTGTGGAGAAGAAACGCCCAGGTAAACTCAATGCACAGAAACTAAAAGACCTCGGTAAGTGATGGGGTTTTTTTTGTCTTGTTTTATTTCCCCCTCCTCCTCATCAATTAAGCTGTTGTTAGCTGGAGCTGCTAGAAGTGTCATAGTAACCTTCATTTCCTGTCTCCCAGGCCTAAAACTGACATTTTCTCCACTTAGGTCTTTTGCCCAAAGTTTGTTTATTAAGGGAAATATGTGGGACCCAAAGATGCTATTCAGACCAAAACCCACATATATATGTGAATCCTTTTCTCTTCAGCTCCCTGGATCCACATTTTAGTCTGTCTTAGCTTCAGCTAGCTAGCTTGGTTGGCAGGGTGGTGGTGGTTGTCTTAGGTCTAGGCTTTTATGTTTTCATGTCTTCTTTCTAAAGTATGTTTTCAGTGACCTCTTTGGCCCGAGTATTTTTACTGTAGTTGGTAGCCGTGCAACTGCAACCAGCTACTTTTAGGATTTTCCTGCTTTGTCAACCTTGCCTACTCATTCAACCTTGATTAAGTTAATCTGGTGTTCAGAACACCGTGCCTCAACTGTTTCACATGCCTGGGTTCCTCATAGGTGGGAGCTAGCGCACAGAGACAGACTTGGGTCCCCTCTGAGGCTTTGTACCTCCTCTAGGCCAGGCTCTCTTGCATGAGGGGGTCTTCAGTCCTCTCAAAGCAGCGCCCAGGTCCCTTCTACCTGCAGCATCTCTGCCTTCCTTTTCATGGCCACAGCAGAGCCCCTAAAAAGCATGATGGTGTCTTTTGTATATTTGTCTCTTTATAGAATCTCTTCCTTCTTCCCCAACTAAAACAAAATACTAAATAATGAAGAAAAGTGACTTATGCCAAAGGTATTTTTTCTTATCTAAAAGCCTGTGGAAATACTATTGTATTGGGAAACTTTAAACAGGGTACATGCTGGAATTAGTGAACACTTTCTGTTTGTTTGTTAGGTGTTGCTCAAAGTGATGGTCACATGTTGTTCTAGATGACTATAAGATAATTAATACAAGAGGAACTGCCTCTCTCCACAAAGAAGATTGATTATGTATGATTGTTAGAAATGTTCCTTGATGTTGTGATCCAAATGATC
Organism: Mustela putorius furo; assembly: GCF_011764305.1. Classification (NCBI taxonomy): domain Eukaryota; kingdom Metazoa; phylum Chordata; class Mammalia; order Carnivora; family Mustelidae; genus Mustela; species Mustela putorius. The sequence continues at coordinate 43,490,452 of NW_025422010.1, forward strand.
CTCTCAAACCATTTTTTTATTTAGTCAGTTCGTAGGTACTTTGTCATTATTTAAATGGACTCATTAAATTTACTCAAACATGAGCTTGTTCAATAAAGCAGTCTCAGAAACTGTCACTCCATTCACAGTAGAGAATCAAAGCTGGTAGCTTGATTGTAAGAAGGTCTTAGTCTTAGTGGGACTTAAAGCTCAAAGCTCATCTGACACGTGTGCTTGAGAGATGTTTTAAGTACTAAGGCATCACTAATATCAACAGCCAACACCGAACTTTTAAAAATGTATAAATATTCCAGCTTTCCACGAGTAGTAAAATATTTATAACAATTATGAAAAGAATTGGATGCCTTTTTCGTTTGCTGTGCTGTTAAAACAGACTCTCTTAACAAGTCATAAATTCCATTCCCATGATGTGATGTTATCTCCCTCCATCATTAGGTGTGCCGCCAGGTCCTGCCTATGGGAAGCTGAAAAATGGAATTTCTGTTGTTCTGGAAAATGGAGTTACAATTTCTCCCCAAGATGTCTTAAAAAAGCCTATTGTTGGAAGAAAAATCTGCATTTTGGGTGACTGTTCTGGGGTTGTGGGTGATGGAGGAGTGAAGCTGTGCTTCGAGGCAGACCTGTTGATCCACGAAGCAACCCTAGATGACACGCAGATGGACAAAGCGAAGGAGCACGGCCACAGCACACCACAGATGGCAGCCACGTTTGCAAAGTTGTGCCAGGCGAAGAGGCTAGTTCTGACTCACTTCAGTCAGAGGTACAAACCAGTTGCCTTGGCCAGAGAAGGAGAAACAGATGGGATTATAGAACTAAAAAAGCAAGCTGAATCAGTGTTAGATCTCCAAGAAGTGACTCTAGCTGAAGACTTTATGGTGATTAGCATTCCAATCAAGAAATGAACCCGGTATTCCAGAATGCATCCTGACATGTCTGTGAATATGTTACTGAACCAGCAGTCAAGTTGGTTGTTGTGGCGGTGGTGGTGGTTGTGGTTGGTGTTTTGTTCTAAGATTATTTGGGTCCTAATAATCCTAAAAAGGATAGAGCTGCATTGCCGAACTGACTCAGCAGCGAGAAAGACCAAGCTTTTTGATAATAAATCATTTTAAAAAGAAAGAAAAAAACAGCACCTTTCTTAAAGACCAAATTTGACAAAATGATTGAATATTCAGGTATACTTTTTGTTTTGTGGTTGCTGCCTCAGATATAAGCCAGTACCCGCATGCAGTTCTGGGCTTGCTTCCGCCCAGTTTTATTGGTGGTGTTGGCAAAGTACAGAGAGCTCAGCCCTCTTGGCTAAAAATGGTGTTTTAGCAGTTTGTTGAATCTGTCCATGTTATTAACAGAATAGAGAAAAATGTAATGAGGCATTATACATGCAGGATTGAAGCTAGCGTATTAAATCACAATTTGTTTGCTGGAATACTGAATACAGGGTCAAGGTAGGTGTTTATCCTTCAGTTAATGTTTTTTTTTGGAACTTTCTGGTTCGTTCTAAACCTGTGGGTCTCAGCAGGGGGTGATACCATTCCCCTAGAAGTTATGGGGGTGTTTCTTGTCAAAATGATGGAGTGGGGGCTGGAGAAGAGTATCATTAAAATTTAGTCAAAGGGGCCAGGGGTGCTAGATCCTACAATGGTGGGGTCAGTCTTGTACAATGAAAAATGATCTCACCCCAAGATGCAAATTGCAGGCCTATTGAAATACACAGCAAGTTAAAAATTTTACTCCCAGTGTGAATATGCTTTATCAAAATTAATTACATGAATTGAACTGGTTAAGTCAAATTCTTGAAACAAACATTAGAGAATTAGCTAAGGAGATGTTGGGGTTGTAATACCATGTCAGATATTTGACAGAAATGAGCCATGAACTATAACTTAGGAATCTGGAGGTAAAGAAATTGTATCTTTTAAGCTGAGATTTAATTTATGTGTCCCTATGAATAATTCTTTGAGCTCAGTTTTAATAACCTAGCTTTTCCTTCTGAGCTGCCTTCTACCTCCCTCTGTCTGCCGTGGGATATCTCTGACTCATTTGACCCACAGTATTTCTCAAAATGGAAAGCTAGTCTCAAGCACAGATTCATTCAAAAGAATTTCCTTATCACAGTTTGGGAAACGCTTTATGTTGTGTGTCCCTCTGGAGGCGTTCTCGTGCCCATCAGTATCATAAGAACAGTACTGCTTGAATGATCACAAACCTGTCTTTGGTGCCACAAAGACATGATTTCAGAGTCCCGTTCTGTACCTTGTGGTCTGGTGCAGATTGCATCGTGTTTGTGACCTTTAGCTTGCTCGTTTCTAAAATGGAAAAACTAATAAAACTGACTGTGTAGGATCGCTGTGAAGATTAAGACAGTGCATAAAAGGAACATCACACGTGGCTTACAGGTGCCGAGAAGTCCTGCTGTGGATGGGCCTGTTTTGAACCCCTTTCTCAGTACTGTTCCACCACATGCTATCGGTTAACCTTTCAGGAACCTTGAGAGTTTTATAATAGACACATTTAGAAATTCTATCATGGTATATACTGTTAAATTCTTTTGGGTTCTGGGGCTTCTCTCATAAAAACTTTTGACTCCTGGGTGGTTCTAGAGTCTCTAGAGTAGTGATAATCAAGATGGGTCTCATTACTCAAGGTCTCAGTCATTCTGAAGCAGTTTCCAGAATGGTCTGATTCTACCCTACTCTAGGCTCTTGGGCCACCAAAGTTTGACTAGCTTAAAATGTATCTTGGTTTCTGAACTCAATTTTAAAAAGTATTTATTAGACGCCTACTATATGCCCAGACCTATACATCTGGGAATGGCTGGCTGGTAGTCCTACTGTATGGAGCTCTTAAGGGTAAAGACTGTATCTTAGTCTCCTCTGCATTCTTGGAATTACCGACTCATAATAAGCCCTCAGAAATGTTTATTGAATGAAATGAGGCCTGATATATGACTGCATAAACTTTAGGACCTAAAGTGTAGGACTTGTGCCTAGCCCATTTCATTACTGCATTTGTCCAAAAAATTTTGACCACCTGTTTGGTGGTGCTCTGTTCAACTGAGTACCAGCTAAGTGCCAGTGCCAGGTTTTACTGTGTTGGGACTACATAAGTGAATATAAGACAAAAATTTGAGGCTCACTGTCTAGGTGGTAGATACAGATAGTAAAAAACAAAAGTAAATATACGGGTCCTTCAAGTACTCTAATCTTGTAGGCTGGCACTCACTTTTGCTCTTCTTGAGCATTCTTTGGTAGCTGACGAGCTGTGCCCTTAGAGTCAGGCCCTACTACTATATGGGCTAAGCCTTCAGAGACCATGGGAATGTGGGAACAAATTGATACAGTGAATCGATCAAGCATAGGCTATAGATCCATGCTGAGAATTGCTTCTTGGGCTCTCTTCTGGCCTAGAATTTTTTTCTTAATGGTAGGCCACATTCTAAGAATTTGTGGAGCTAGAATTATTAATGAAGCTTATACTGGACTTGCCAGAGCCTGTAATCTACTTATGGTTGTATGACTCTAAGGGGGTTAGAAAATGTATTGTACACCAAACTCACTTGATCACCAAATCCTCTTTCGCCAAGGAACATATTAGAACACGGAGAACTTTTATTACCTAATAACTTCTCAAAATTATTATATTTACATTTTTTACCTGTACAATTTATTGAGATAATGAATTCCATATCTGTGCTTAGTGTTTTCCTTATCATAAACTGGCTCTTCAGTTGTCAGGAATCTAGAAGTACCTGCTTACTCTAGATTTCCAATTCTCAAGGTGTTTAGACTTGCCCAAGTAGACCCCAGATCTGCTCTATTTTTCTAATACTCACGCTTCATTAATATACTTCTAATGAGCTTTTTTCTATAAAAAGCAGTATACGCTTGGTAAATAATCTTTTTTAAGGATTCCAGAAAGAAGATGATTACTCATCATTCCACCACCCTGAGAGCAACTACTTCTTGCTCAGTGGTGTTCAAATGAAGGTGTGAGTCAGTATCAGTCAAGGTAGTACGTAGGCGGACAAGGTAGTACGTGGGTGGACAAGGGTGTGTAGGTAGGCAAAAATACTTGGGCTGTGATTCCAAAACCTCTAATTCAGTTGGTCAGAGGTGGAAACCAAGGATCTGCATTTTTAGCAAACCCTCCGTCTGGGTGGTTCTGAGATATATGGGTAGCAAACCACACTGGGAGAAAAAAACTGTCTTTTTCTATGCACTAAAAAAATTAAAAAATAATAAAAATAAAAAAATTGTGCATAGATATTTTATATATATTTAAATATACTATGTTTATATATGTGTGTATGCTTTTATATGTAGGTTGACCTCAACTGTTTTTCTCACTTGACATTATCAGCCTCTTCCACAATGGTAATTGTTCTTTGAAAGCATGAATTTAATGATTTTATAGTATTCCATTCTATAGATGTAACATAATTTTCCTACTTTGGGGGCATTGAGATTGTTTTCCATTATATATAAATAATACTATTGTGAATATTCCTGGGCTTTGTATCTCTGTATATTTCCTTGGGGTTGATTTATTGGAAGCTCAGAACACCTGAATTGTCCCTTTTAGACCCTGCATGGGAATCACCCACTTGTTTTCTAGCTCACACTCTGCAGCAGCAAGAGAGAGGCCTATTTCGCTTCTCTACAGGTGGAGGATACAGTTTATCAATTAATGACCTTTCGAACACTTCTCTTCTAAGACATTTGTCTTATAAAGGTTACTTTGGCCTCCTTGTGCAAAAAGCTTTATTATGTCTTTTAACCAGCACATGTAATTCAACTGTAATTTTCTTGAATATTCTTATGCCAACTTCAAAATTTGAACAGTTTTTACTTAACGGGGTACACGTCTTTGCTGCTTCAAATTATGTTTATGACTGATGTATAGGGTAGGTACTTCTGTCCTCACAAAGATACCAATTTATAGTGAAATGTAGCGGTTCTGTCCTTATTGATTGATGGATTTGTCAGGTAATGAGTGACTCAGAGTATCTTTTCTTACATGGGAAGAATAAAAATGAAATGCTAGTAATGCTTCAAATGCTCACTCTTGGCAGGATAAGAATAGAGTTTGGGCATGGTGGGACGTGGGGTAAGCTCAAGAAATTCTTGTCTTCCCTAGTAGAAAGTAAACAGTGCTTAAAAATAGAAAATAAATAGTACTTTGAGCAAACCATGTTAAAAAGAAAAAAGGGATTGTAGTAAATACCAGATGACAAGTTACGAGTGGAGGAAGGGGTCCTTAGTGGAAGGGGAAGGTGTATGGGGTGTGAGGAGGGATGGTCAGAGGACTACTGTTTTTTTACAAGCCTAACAGTACCAGTGTTAGTTGCTATTTTGAATGGTTTATGTGTGTATATATTCATTTAGTTTAAAAATTATATTAAAACACAACTCGATATGATTATTCTAAATAAATAAATATTTAGAATAATCACGTCAGTTGCTGGTTTCCACATGGGTGCTTCAGGTACTTGACAGTTCCCCTCAAGCCTCTTTTACACTCCAGGCTGGGGCGCCTGGGTGGCTCAGTCTGTGAAGCAGCCAACTCTTGATTTTGGCTCAGGTTGTGGTCTCAGGGTCGTGGGATTGAGCTCTGCATCAGGCCCCACGTTCAGCAGGAAGTCGGCTTGAGGATTCTCTGTCCCTCTGCCCCTCCCACTCATGCTCTTGCTCCAAAATAAATAAATAAAATCTTTTTTTTTTTTTAAAGAGAACATCCCAATCCTTTCTCTATATTGCAAAGAGACTTCAAAATGCAAATGTGAGCCTAGCATCCCCCTACTTGAAATCTGCCTTACCCACCGTTTGCGACCTAATCACTTTCCACAGTGCCATTCATTTTTGCAGCTGCAGCCACATGGGCCTTCTTTTAGTCCTTTGTCAGAGGTTTCTGTTGTTGCACAGTCTTTGGGAACTTCTCCCTCTGCTTGGAATGTTCTTTCTCCTTCTCACAAGTTAACTCTTACTAGGCTTTCAGATCCCAGCTGTGCAGTCACGTCCTCAGAGAGCCCTTCTCAGACTTCCCACTCGGTAGCTTACTATTCTAACAGCACCTGCACCACACCTTCCGGGTGTGACACTCAAATTTTTGTTCTGTTTGTTTGATTAGTGTTCTTCTTTCCCGCTAGCACTGCAAGCTTTCCAAGAGCAGAACTGTGTTTGATTTTTTTGCCTTTTGTGCCCTAGCTCCTAGCTCATTGCCTGGAGCATACCAGGCACTCAGTAAATAGTTGCGACCGGCTCAATTTTCCTTGCCATCCTGTTCTATTAAGATACAATACCTCATTCTAGAGATTTTTCCGGATCAGTATTAAAAGCAAAGAAAAATCCCCACCCTTACACTCTGAACTAAAACCGGAGAGGAAAAGAATGGTGGTCTGTGACCCTAATGAGGCAGATCCTTATAAATAATAATTACGAAGTTTGAACTTTGTGTACTATATCTGTGGACAGATATCTAGTGTCAGAGAAAGGGCTGAGAAAAGAAGTTTCTGTGCCTAAGAAATTGGGATGTTGGTTTTTGCTGTGCATGGACAAGTCAGAAAAAGGTAAAAAAGAATGAGAAGAGAAGGCCAAGCACCATGCAGGAATCTGGAGCTCCACGCAGGAAACTGGGAGAACCTTAAAAACACAGGTAGTCTGACATTCAGTGTGGTGGTAGCTGTGTTGCTTGGACTAAGTCCCTCCAGTTACCCCCAAATGTCTTTGAAGTTTGATAGACACAGAAGATTTAAGGAGTCTCTCCCCAACCCTGCACACCAAATGAGAACAAGTTCTCAATTCCCTGACCGGGTTGACCTGGGTGGAAAAGGGAGGGCCATGGGAATCTGGGTGACTCAGTCCATGAAGCGACCGACCCTTGGTTTCAGCTCAGGTCATGATCTTGTGGTTGTGGGATCCAGCCCCATGTTGGACTCCAGAGTTGGCTTCAGATTCCCTTTCCCTCTCTTTCCAGCTCATTCGTGCTTTCTGTCTGTCTGTCTGTCTGTCTCTCAAATAAGTAAAATATTAAAAAAAAAAAATGGGGGCAGGAGGAGAAAAGAAAAGGGACAGAGCAGAAGAGAGAGAGGGAGACGACCCTGAACTAGTATGTTCACAGGAGCTGGAGTCGGGTGAACACAGAGCCTAAAAGTCTCTCAGGAATTTTCAGAAATTGTAAGGAGGGCATTGGCCTTTATGTAGCCCATGGGATGGGGAAGGAGGAGAGGTATTGAGCCAATTTCATGTGTATCTTAAAGGGCAGGGCAACTTTAACAGCTGGGTACAGATATTTCTGTGCTCTTGACAGACATTCTAAGGATTAAAAAGCTGTCATATTCAGGATAATAAGGAAGTTGAGGGAGGGGTGCCTAAGTTTACCCAATGTAAAAAATATTCCCACCCCTAAATAAAGCTGAGAAACACTGTTGTTCAGATGTCAGCATGCTAATTATACACTCAGCAGACATGGCAGGTACAGAGATTAAATTCGCCCATGAAAAAGTAAAAGGGGAAAGGCGAGGGATCGAGTTCCCCAGCTGTATAAATCCCCCTGTCACTGCCAGAAACTGTTCGGGCAAACTCAGGTAGAGCTAAGCAACATTTAGTTTGGTGTCACCAAGTGAAACCAAGGGTATTTTGTCTAGGTCGTTCTCTACATTGTTGTGGCTTCCAGAGATGATAGGTTTGTCTAAATGAGACCGTATCTCTGTCAAACATCCTGGACCGAAGCTGACCTTATAGAAGTACCCATATCTGGGTCAACAACCCAAATGCTGTTCCTAATTGGCCAACAAAAGGCCTTGCTGTAGAACACATCTTCATACAGCTAGTAGATACTGGGACATGATTGATTTCCTCCCACTTTCCTCCCAAACTTCATCGCCCTGAACTACCTTCTACCACTCATCTACTTTCTGCTAATCTGCTTTCTGTCTCTCTATATTTGCCTATTCTGGACATTTCACTCTAAACAAGGAAGAAATATACCTTTCTTTCACAAATACTTCCCAAAAATGGAAAAAGAAGGAACACTTCCCAATGTATTTTATGTGGTCAACATAACATTGATGCCAAAGCTTAAGGACATTAAAAGAAAGGAGAATAATCACACGCAGCGCCTTGATGGCTCCGTCAGTTAAGCGTCTGCGTTCAGCTGAGATCACGATTCTGGAGTCCCAGGATGGAGCCCAGCATCAGGCTCCCTGCTGGGTGGGGAGTCTGCTTCTCCCTCTCTTCTCCCCCTGCTCCTCCCCTGCACCTCTACTCTCTTGCTTGCTCGCTCTCAAAAAAAAGGAAAATTACAGTCCAATTTCTCTCATAAAAGCCCTAAAGAAAAGAATTAGTTAACTGAACCCAGTAATATATAAAAAGAATAAGACATCTTGACAAAGGGAATTTATTCAAGGAATGAAAGATTTATGTAACATTTCAAAATCAATATTAATAACTTTAACACAATAAATGGAGAAAAGGGGGTAGGATGATCTCCATAAATACAAAAGATTTTCTGATAATATTTTTTAAAAATACTGATTTATTTGAGGGAGAAAGCATGTGAGTGGGGGAAGGAGCAGAGAGAGAGGGAGAGGGAGAGAATCTCAAGCAGACTTCCTGCTGAGCTCAGAGCCCAATGTGGGGATCCATCTCATGACTCATGAGATCATGACCTGAGCTGAAACCAAGATCAGACACTCAGCCCGACTGAGCCACCCAGGATCCCCTCTGATAAAATTTAATACCTCTATGATAAGAATTCTTAGCATATTAAGAACAGGAGGGAATAATCTGATGAAGAGCTACAAAATAGTAGAATAAATATTACACACATTTAATAATAGAATATTGAGGGCGCCTGGGTGGCTCAGTGGGTTAAACTGCTGCCTTCGGCTCAGGTCATGATCTCAGGGTCCTGGGATCGAGTCCCGCATCGGGCTCTCTGCTCAGCGGGGAGCCTGCTTCCTCCTCTCTCTCTCTGCCTGCCTCTCTGCCTACTTGTGATCTCTCTCTGTCAAATAAATAAATAAATCTTTAAAAAATAATAATAATAGAATATTGAAAGTTCTCCTCCTGGGATGAGAAACAGACAAGGATGCTCATTTAATACCCCTTCTATACAACATTGCTTTGAGGGTCTTAGTGTAGTAAGGCAAGGAAAATGAATTAAAGGTATAAGGATTAGAAAGGAGGAAATAAAACTGTCATTGTTAGATGGTATGATTGTGTACATAGGAAAATCCAAAAGAATAAGCAGCTATCTTGCTAGGATTATAAGTGAACTTAGCAGGATGTCTGGATACTCAATCAGAATGGGAAAATCAATTTTATTTCTATATTCCAACGATAAACAGATTTAAATTTTTTAAATAAAACCATTTAAAGGAACATCAGAAAATTAGAAATAGGGGTACCTGGGTGGCTCAGTGTGTTAGACCGCTGCCTTCGGCTCAGGTCATGATCTCAAGGTCCTGGGATCGAGTTGCACATCCGGCTCTCTGCTCAGCGGGGAGCCTGCTTCGCTTCTCTCTCTCTCTCTCTCTGCCTGCCTCTCCATCTACTTGTGATCTCTCTCTGTCAAATAAATAAATAAAATCTTAAAAAAAAAAACTAGAAATAGATCTAATGAAAGATAGGCAAGACTTAATTGAAAACTATAAAAGAGGGCGCCTGGGTGGCTCAGTGGGTTAAGCCGCTGCCTTCGGCTCAGGTCATGATCTCAGGGTCCTGGGATCGAGTCCCGCATCGGGCTCTCTGCTCAGCAGGGAGTCTGCTTCCTCCTCTCTCTCTCTGCCTGCCTCTCTGCCTACTTGTGATCTCTGTCAAATAAATAAAATAAAATCTTTAAAAAAAAAAAGAAAAGAAAAAGAAAACTATAAAAGATTATTGAGATACATTACAGAAGACTCAGATACATGGAACTGTATACCATGTTCATAAATTTGGGATATTTAGTATTGGAAAGATGTCATTTATCTCTAAATTTATCTGTCATTCCTTGGTGTATGTGGAAGTTATATGGACGTGAAAATAATTTTCACAGTGTGAAAATAAGGTGCTCAGTTGTGATTTAGACATTTTTCTATATGTGCATTACACACCAATGAGGACTTAAGAACATTTTTTAGTTGTATATCAATTATATCTCAAAGCTGAAAAAAAAAGGGGGAACTTTCTTAAAGAAAAAATTCTAGACAGAATTCTAGAGATTCTTATTTCCTGGTTATACAAGCACCTATCTAGGTATTCTATGAAATTTGCAAATATGATTAACGTCCCAATCCAGGTGACTTTACGATACAGAAATTATCTGTGTAGATTTGATCCAATCGGGGGTGCTATCTGAAAGCAGAGAATTTTCTCTGGCTAGTAGAAGAAAGGTAAGTTAGAGAAGTCTGCAGCATGAGAAGGATTTGGGAGTCCATAGCTGGCTTTGAAAATGGGAAGGGCCACATTCAGAGACTGGAGAGCGGTCCCTGGCCAGCTGGAAAACAGAACTTCGGTCCTTTACAACTGCAAGGATCTCAATTCTGCCAATGATGTGAATGAAGCATTTTCTTCCTCAGAGCCTCCAGATAAGAACTCAACCCTACTAATACCTTAATTTTGGACTTGGGAGACCCAAGCAGAAAATTCAGTCACTAGCTCTCTCTCTACCCACCATGGACGTCTCTTCTACAAAATAAAGAGAAAATAAATGGGTATTGTTTTAAGCTGTTAATTTTGTGGTATTTTGTTATGCAGCAATAGAAAACTAATACAACCGCTATGTAATTTAAAAAATATTTTTGTTTTATTGAGATATAATTCATATACCACAATTCACTCCAAGTGTACAATTCAGTGACTCTCACTATATTCAGAGTTCTACAACCACCACCACATTCAGTTTTAGAACATTTTCATCACCTCAAAAAGAAACCCCTCTGTCTTTAGCTATCACCCACTGGCTTCCCATCCCCCTAGCCCTAGGAAACCACCAAGCTACTTTCTGTCTCCATGGATTTGTCTATTCTGGATATTTCAGATAAATAGAAGCGTACAGTATATGACCTTTTGTGTTTGGTTTCTTTCACTTAGCATGTTTCAAGGTTCATACATGTTATATCTGTGTATCAGAACTTCATTTCTTTCTGTGACTGAATAGTAAATATTCCCTTGTAGGGACAAACCATATTTTGTTTGGCTATTCGTCAGTTGTTGGAGCAGGCTTTTCCTTCCTTCCTTCCTCCCTCCCTTCCTAACCCCCTCCCTCTAGCCCCTGACAACCACCAATCATATAATATAAAATAATAAAAAAAATATGGTAAATATTAAATGAGGTTCTAGGACAGTCTATTCCTTCCTATCTGTGTCTTTCTAGAACAGTTGTTTAGCACAGTGGTAAGAGAGTGATCTTTTAAATTCCAGCTGTATCACTAGTCGTACAAAGTCCCTTAATCTCTGATTCATTGTCCTCTCATTACATTGGGTGATAGAATAGGATTCATCTCACAGGGTCATTGGCTGGTTTAAATGAGTTGATAAGAGTATAACCCTTGGAATAGTGCCCAGCACATAGTAAGTCTTCAATAAATGCTATCGAAACAGTATCATGTCTAAATTATATCGATTATAAATGCCTTAAAAACAGGGCCCCTGCCTTCATTACAGCTAAGTGTAGAGCCTGCTCAAGCTTTCTCTACTTGCTTGGCTCAGCAGTATTAATTTATTAGCAGATGCAGGCATTGTCTTGCTTGCTGGTTTCTCCATCTGCTCTAAATTTAGGACTAAATAAAGACACTTGGGTAGGGGGTGGAGGAGGTTTTAGAGATCTCTGGTCCAAATCCATTGGGTTTTTGTTTTGTTCAAAAGCTGTAATCCCGAGAGAATTTAGAAGCATCTGCCGAAGACCATTTTAGGCATGTTTTGCAGAAATCTGTAGCATCTATTTACATGTTATGTGCATCTGCACTTTGAATCTTCAACCATTTGGATATAGTAATATCCTAACTGGTGTTCCAAATTTGATGCTACTTTATATATGGTGATTCCCTAAGTCATAACAGATGGATAGTAAATAAATTGATTTATGAGAAGCAATTTTTCAATCTTGGTAGTTAGAATAGTCACAATCTTACAATCCCAGATTTGAATAAGGATGGCTGAGAATAGGGCATCATAATTAAACTTTACATTTGTATGTGCATAATAATACCTTAATCTGTATACCTTGTTTAATGCTTACAAGCACTTGGTGAGGCAGGCAGGTAGGGGAGTATGATGAATTCTATTTCATAGATGAAGAAATTAGAATTAAGAGGTGATAACTGACTTGCCAGAATTTACTAAATATTAATAAATGGCAGAGCTGAGACTATGCTCAGGTTTCGTAACTGCTAGCCAGTGCCCTTTCCATTCCGCTGGCAGAGGAAAAAGTTAGGAACTCCCACTTTCTTCCATCAGATTTTACAGCCCGATTCTACCAAGGACCAGGCATTACTTGCCAGCAGCGGTCTGTGTGTGAGTCTTCAGTAAAGCCCTGGCCCGCCTTGGTCAGTCTCATTTTGAAAATGCTGTAGCCTTATCCCCCTGGCAATGAGGACTTCCGCCAGGCAAATGTTACAGGTAACAGTGTTTAACGGCAGGGTTAGAACTGAGAAACTTTGGAATTGAAAGATCAAAAACAATCATCGATTAAATAATTTGAATAATGGGGGAGAATCTTCTAGTCACCACTCAATCTCTTGCTCCTCACCTCAGGCTAACGATGCCTATAAAACGTGGCTGCAGAAGGTATTTTATGGACGGAACTTCGGGTAAAAGCAATCCTGGGCGTTTTGCAGTTTGTTTTCTCTGAAAGGGAGTCCCCCTCCCAGAACTGCCAGAACTGTTTATCATTGCATCGAGGAGAGGGAGTAGGATTAGAAGTAGAAAAAGAAGTAGCCTGAACATCCAGCTGATGGGGACTGCCTCTGTGTGGTTGAGAGTATTTATACTGTAAAGGAGTTGGCTTGAATGGCAGAGACAGAATGACTAAAATCTCTATGCAGTTAACATATCAAGTCTGACCCGACAAGTATGTACTGGCATAGGCAAGTATGAAGCATTTGATGTTGGGCGTAGAAACAGGTCAAGAGAAAGCCCATGTAAGGGATCCACGTCGCATAACATGCCAGTATGATAGGAGTCTATATTTCAGAGGACTAAACCCGAATTGAATAAGCCTAAACAATAACAATTTATTGATTTCTTATAAGTCAAAAGAACAAGGATGGTACCAGCATCAGATGCAACTGAATCCAGAGCTCAAAGGATATCAGGGTTTTCCCCTCTCTCCCACCTTTTAACTCTGCTCCCCTCTGTTTATTATCCTCATTGCTCTGCAGATGGCCTTCCTCTATGGAGTCAGAGAACATGGTTGCCAGCAAGGGCAGACAGATGCTCCATCTTAGCCTAGTAATCTCAGCACGAAGAACATGGCTTCCATGTATAAATTCCCAGAGAAGGATTGTGATTGGCCAGTGTAGGCCATGTGTCCTCCTGTGGACCAATGATGAATTCCATTTCTCAAGGGCTCAAGACTCAAGGGCAACCGAGGGCCAGAAGTGGTCAATTCTTGCTCGTGTCTCCACATTCAGATCAAAGCAGATGGAGTCTAGTTACCAGAAAATTGGTGGCAAGGAATCTGCCTGGGCTAGCACAGTCCACTACAGCCATAGTTCCCCAAATTACCTGAGGATAAAAATCACCTTGACCTTTGTTATAAAACAGATTCCTAGGCTCCCCACTCAGACTAATGGATTCAGAATGTGAGGAGAGAGACGCCTGGGTGGCTCAGTTGGTTAAGCAGCTGCCTTCGGCTCAGGTCACGATCCCAGCATCCTGGGATCGAGTCCCACATCCGGCTCCTTGCTCGGCCGGGAGCCTGCTTCTCCCTCTGCCTCCGCTGCCACTCTGCCTACCTGTGCTCGCTTGCGCACGCTCTCTCTCTCTCCCTCTCTCTCTGGCAAATAAATAAATAAAATCTTTAAAAAAAATTAAAAAAAAAAAGAATGTGGGGAGAGATGGATGGTAACTTGGATATTTAACAAGTGATCCAAGTGTGTTAGCTTCCTGTTGCCACTGTAACAAGTTACCAAAATCTTAGTGGCTTAAAACAACATGAAGGTACTGTCCTATAGTTCTAGAGGCCAGAAGTTCAAAATCAGTGGGCTAATGTCAAGGGGTTGATAGGTCTGTTTTCTTCTGAAGGAGAAGAAAACAGGCTCTGAGAGAAGAACCTGTTTGTCATTTTCAGCTTCTAGTGGCTTTCTGGTGGTGTTCCTTGGCTTGTGGCCCCTTCTTCCATCCTTACAGTACAACATTCCAATCTCTCCTTCCATCATGACATCATTTTTCTACTCTGACTTTTCCTGTGTCCCTTTGATGAAAACCATCATGATGACTTCAAGGCCCACCAGAATAATCCAGGATTGTCTCCTCACCTCAAGATCCTTAACTTAATCACATCCACAAAGTCCCTCTTGCCATAAAATGTAATATTCATAGGTCCCAGGGATTAGGAATGGAGATAGTGGGCCCCTACTCATGCTACCATCCTACATAACTATTATTAGGTAAATTTGAGAAACACTGCAAGGAATGGCTAGTTAATCTTAGAACTACAATGTAAATATTCCAAACCACAAATATACTAGCACAGTTCATTATTTAACTGTGGGTAATATACAGATGCCCAAACCAGCTGACCCAACATTTTTGCATGTATCAATAATTCATGCCATTTTATTTGGTAGTAGACCACTCAATGAATTTCCCACAGTCTATTTGTATATTCACCCATGGATGGACATTTGGCTTATTTCCTTTTCTGTTTATTTTGAATAAAGCTAGTCTGATCATTGGTGCACACAAGTCTCTGTGAAGATATATGTTTTCCTTGGGTGGTGGTATATCTACAAGTGGAATTGCTGGGTCATATGATCAATGTATATACCACTTTTAAAGATACTGCCAGACCATTTCCCAAAGTGGCTATAACCATTTTACTCTCTTCCTAGCACTCCCAAGTACTCCACATCCTTGTCAACACTTAATATGGCAAATCTTTTTTTTTTTTTTTTTTAGCTATCCTTGTGGCCACGAAGCAGTATCTCATTGTGGTGTTGTTGGGTTTTTTTAAGTAAGCTCCACACCCATTGTGGGGCCCAAACCCATGACTCTGAGGTGGCGAGTCACAGGCTCTACTGACTGAGCCAGCCAGCCCCTCACTGTGCTTCTAACCTGCATATGAGTGAGCCGCTTTTCCTGTGCTTTCAGTCATTTGTGTATCTTCTTCTGGCATTTTTGAGATCCTATTAATGCAAATGCCCTTGAGGCAGCAGTGGTAGTTCCATACGGGGTGGTTTCTACTAAGTGAGGCCTTGGGAGGAAGGGATGATGGTAGATGAGGGTGGGGAGGCCTGGGGATAGGTGGGGTTTGTGCTTAGGGCAGAGTGAGGAACCATGAGGGGCTCCGGATCTGGCAAGTCAAGACTAGCGCTGCTGTTGTTTGTGTAGGTGTGAAAAGGTATACAGTGTTGTTGCTGCTATAAGTTTTAACCTGGACGTGATTGACAACAGGGTTTGCTTTGGCAATCACTCAGGATCAATCGGCCTGTGGGATTGCATTTCTAGATCCCTTTTGCCAACCTCATTACCACTGGGCGAAAATGTCTGAGAGCCTCGGGGAAATAAGTTTGCCAAAAAGGATGGGACAGAAGAACAAACATTTGACTGATTCCTGAATGGAACTCACTCGATTCTCACAACAGCCTTAAGTTTCTTTCGAAGATAAAAACTCAGGAGGGGAACTGCTGGGTTTCAGGGATACTTTGTCCTATTTCCATAATGCCAGCTGCTCTCCGAAACAACTTCCCAGTTTATGCTCCGCTCCCACCAAGTGCACCTTAAATGTCCTGGGCCCCACTCATTGCTAGCAGGAAATGGTAGCTGATTCTCCTTTTTCTTTCTTCCAATCTGAAATGGTATTTAACTTTAATTTACATGTCACTGATTACTAATGAGCTTAAACATCTCTTAGTAGACTTGTTAGTCATTCAGATTTCTTCTGTGAATTGCCTCATCATATCCTATGCTCATTTTGTTTTCTGTTGGATTTTCTATCTTTTCCTTAAAGCCATCTCAGAATTTTAAAAGTATTATATTTTTTGTTGGTTTTGAAGATGACAAATAACTTTTCCCATTAGATCACCTATTAGTTGTGATTATGATGGCCTCCATAAGACAGACATAATTTAATTTAATCAAATCTATGGATTTTTTTTTGGTGCCCTTATAATTTGTATATTTGGCAACTTTTTTAAAGAAAAATTTTCCCACCCCTAAAGTCCCAACAATATTCTTCTACATTTCCTTCCACTGGCTTTATGATTTTGTTTTTCAAATTTAGGATTTTTTAATAGATTTTATTTATTTCTAAGAGAGAGAGAAAGAGAGAATAAGCAGGGGGAATGGCAAGGCAGGAGGGAGAAGCAGGCTCCCCGCTGAGGAAGGAGACTGATATGGGACCCCATCCCAGACCCTGGGATCATGACCTGAGCCAACGGCAGACGCTTAACAGACTGAGCTACCCAGGCATCCCTCAAATTTAGGATTTTAATTTGTTTAAGGGATTTTTTTTTTTGCATATGTTATGAGATTCAACTGAATTTTTCTCCTTAGAGCAAAACAATTGTTCTATCTACTGAATAATTCATCTATTTCCCACTGATTAGTGGAGTCTTTCTATCCCAAGTTCACCGTATTAATACCTGCACCATTTGCTCTTGCTATGCCAGGAACACAACTGCTCTGATGATTCCAGATTTGCAATGTGTCTCATTATTTGGTCGGGTGCATCCCTCCTTTTGCTCTTCTTTTCAGATGTATCTCAAGTATTTGTAGATATGTGTTCTTCTGTTTACATTTTAGAATCAATTTTCTTCACTTAGGATTATGATGCAATTACATTTAATTTATAGGTTAATATTGGGAGAATTGCTGTTTTTATAATGTTAAATTCTTCTAGCAGTGAACATAACAGTATGTTCTTGTTTATTCAGGTTTTCTTTTATGCCTCTTAATTGAGTTTTACATTTTTATGTGCATTATTGGGTAGTTTAATTTCTATATATTTTATAGTTTTATAACTACTGTAAATGGTATCTTGTTTACAGGGTTTGAAGGTGTAGAGGAATGCTGTTGCTTTCTGTATGTTTCCCTGCTATGTGGCAACCTTCCTGAACTTGTGTGAGATCTAATAGTTTGTTAATTCTCTTGGGTTTTCCACGTAAGTGACAATAACACATTTCTCTCTTTCCTTCCAACCCTTGAACCCTCTCATGACATTACATTGGTCAGTCCTCTAGCTCAAACAGCAGTTGTGGCTAGCAGGTCTGTTTTGTTTCTGAACTAAAAGTGATCACACCTGGGGTGCCTGGGTGGCTCAGTCACTTAAGCGTCTGCCTTTGGCTCAGGTCGTGATCCCAGGGTCCTGTGATTGAGCCCCACATCAGGCTCTCCACTCAGCGGAGAGTCTGCTTCTCCCTCTCCTCTGCTTCTGCCTGCTGCTCCCCCTGCTTGTGCACTCTCTCTGTCAAATAAATAAATAAAATCTTAAAAATAAATAAATAAATAAAAGTGATCACATCTAAGGGTTCACCATCTAGAGTCTTTGACTCTAGATCCTCTTTTAAGGGGCAAGCTGATTACGTCAGGCTCACTAAGGTCAATCTTTCTTGATTAATTAATTGTATTTATTTATAAGATTTTATTTATTTATTGGACAGAGAGAGAGAAAAAGCACGAGTAGGGGTGCGAGGGGCAGACGGAAAAAGAGAAGCAGACTCCCTGGGAGCAGGGAGTCAATGAGGAGCTTGATCCCAGGACCCTGAGATCACAAACTTAGCCAAAGGCAGATGCTTAGCCAACCAAGCCGCCCAGGTACCCCTTGATTAATTTAAACTTAACTGATTTCAGAACTTTAATTATATGTCTAAAATCCCTTCATATCTTTTCTTATCATATTCCTTTGCCATATAATGTGACTAATCACAGGAGTGATATCTCATCATATTCACAGGTGCTGCCCACACTCAAGGGGAGGAGATCATTCTAGGGTTTATCTCTGTGGGGCTCATATTAGAATTCCACCTACCACATCCAACTCAGATTCAGGACTGTGTAACCTCATCTGTGTAACGTCTATATCTCCTTTCTGTCATGTCAAATCTCAGTTCTCAGTAACACTAATGTAATTCTTCATTTGCTTTATCCTGCAATACACACCACTAACAGTCTCGGAATAATAATGCCAAGACTCTACCACCAAAGGGATTGTCAAAAAATAGGTTTTAAGATGTGTATTTGTGGGACGCCTGGGTGGCTCAGTTGGTTAAGCAGCTGCCTTCGGCTCAGGTCATGATCCCGGCGTCCTGGGATCGAGTCCCACATCGGGCTCCTTGCTCCGCGGGGAGCCTGCTTCCCCCTCTGACTCTGCCTGCCACTCTGTCTGCCTGTGCTCACTCTCGCTCTCTCTCTCTCTGACAAAACAAATAAAATCTTTAAAAAAAAAAAAAAAAGATGTGTATTTGTATGTTTGTATTGCAGTTCTTTTGTCCTCAGGCTATGTCCCGCTAGGGATGTGGAGTCCAATGCCTTGTTTTAAAGTCACTTCCATGTGCCAACAACTTGAGAGTCTGAGGTTCATTTGTTTCAATTTGTCTTCACTTCTTAGGGATTGCTTTTTAACTTTAATTTAATTTTATTTCATAATTATGCTAAAGATTTAAGTAGTTTTACAGTGAAATTCACACAACGAGGTACATTTAGAACATCTAGTTTCTCACTCCTTGTCTCTTTCCTCCTCATAAGTAGTTTTAAAATTTTTTTAATGGTTATTTTTCTGTTTAAAGTTTTCTCCGTGGGTCAATAGGTATTTTCTGGCTGTGTATCCCCCTCATCGACATTTTCAAATTTATTAGTGTGTAGTAGTTCATAATCTTATTAAAAATGTCTATTTTGTCTGTAAATTATTTTTTCCTTTTAATTCTGTTTTCTGTTTACTCGTATATCTTCCTGCTTTTTTATTGATCTTATGACAGGATTTTTAAAAATCATCTTTTGATTTTGTTGTTCATATTTATTGCTTTTCCCCTCCTCCCCAGCACCTTGTATCATTGATTTTTGCCATATCTTTATTATTTCCTTCCTGTTTATTCCTTTGGGGTTTGGCACTAAACACTTAGCTCATTTGATTTCAATATTTCTTATTTGTTAAATAAATGTTTGTAACACTGCAAATCCCATTAAGCACTACCTTATGTACACTTTGACACATGGTGCTTTCATTATATTTTATAATTTCCCTTATTATAATTCCTTTTCTCTGGTATTTGATAGTATTTTTTACATCTCCAGATTTTTAGGAGTTTGAAGCTGTTCTTTAAAAAAAAAAAAAGATTTATTTATTTTAGAGAGAGAGAGAGTGAGTGAGTGGGAGGAGGGGCAGAGGAAGAGGGAGAAAAGCAGATTCCCAGCAGAGCAGAGCCTAACCACATGCTGGCCCAATCCCAGGAACCCTGAGATCATGACCTGAGCCAAAATCAAGACACCACATTGAACCTCCTGAGCCACCCAGGGGCCCCCTAAAGCTATTCTTTTATTAATGATTTCCAAATTTATTGTTTGTGATAAAGAACATGGCCCATATGTTGTTAATTTTTAAAATTCACCGAGGAACATGACTAGTAGGTGAGTGATCTCTGGAGCCTTCTATATATTCTTGAAGAAATGTACATTCTTTATTTGTTGAGTACAAAGTTCTTTACTGGACTGAGCTCACTAACTGAGTCAGTCGACTGACCTCCAGGGCATGTAAGGTCTTCTTTGTCTCTTAGGATGTTTTCCCCCTGAAAGTCTATTTTGGGTGACACTGAAATTGCTACTCTGGAGGTTTGTTGGTTCATATTTACTCTGCATCTCTTTTTCCATCTCTTACTATTCAAAGAATGATTCACTGGGTCCTTTCCTGGCCAGTGCTGGGCAAGCATCAGGATGCCCTGGAGCTAAGTTCAGCCCCTCAGCTCGCAGGAGGGGAGCTTTGGCTGTCTCTGAGCCTGCATAGCACCCTGCTGATTTTCTTAGCTTCCTCTCCCACATCTGTCTTGTTCATTTCCATATTCCTATCTTGCAGCACAGTGCCTGATATCTGGTGGGCACTCAGTAAATATTTGTGCAATGAATGGAGCAAACAGCCTTCTTAGGAAAATAAGACCCCTTTAAGAAGTTGGAATTTATGGAGCGCTGAGTGCATGTTAAAAGCTTCTCCCCACATATGACCTCTCTGATCTTCACGCCTACCTTGCTCTTCTCTTGTACCCTGCCCTTGCTTCGCTGGTGTTACTGTTCCGTGAACACACCGACCTCATCGCTGCTTCGGAATCTTTACACCTGCTCTCCCCAGATGTTGGCACAGCTTATTCCTTTGCATCATTCAGGTCCCTGCTCAAAGGCCACCTCTTCAAACATCTTCCCTGAGTCACCCCATCTAAAATACTACTATTCCGTACCTCTGCAAATCTGATCCAAATCCCATCACTCTCTATGGTCTTTTCTTAAGACAGCAATTATCACTAATATGATTCGTTTGGCTCCATGTTTATTGTCTGTCACCCACCAGAAGTTCTTAGAAGACAAGGACTTAAGTCTGTACACCACTGTACCCTCCTCTAAAGTAAGTGTCCGGTAAACAGTAGACACTCAGTAAGTTTTCGTCGGGTGAGAAAATTTTCCTTTAATCCTCAGGGAAATAACATTTTTAACAAGCATGATAATACCTAGTTCTATAGAGGAAGTCATTAAAGCTGAGAAAGGTTCAGTAGCTTGCCCAGGAGCACAGGCAATGGAGCCAGGATTTGAACATGAGCTCATTTGACTCACAAACCCATCCCTAACCTCCACCTCTAAGCCGCTGTTCGCTAATGAAGTAGAATGTAAACACACAGGACAGGAGCAAATCAAGGGCCAGAGGGGTGGCTTGTGGCTTTCTGGATGAGGAGAGCTGGGCCTCTGGATGGGATGGGGAATGGTGGAGGGAGGGAGGGAAGCAGGGAAGGCCGACCCTGGACCTGGGCCTGGGATGGTCCACGTGGCCTTTTCCTTGGCTGAGGGATCGGTTGGGACTTGCTCCTGGGGGAGCAGTGAGGGCGGAGGGCAGTTTGTAGGGGAGCACCGCACAAGCCTGCATTCCTGGGCCTTTGGGTCAAACCCTCCACAAAAAACCTCGGCCAAGGAGCCTTTGTGGACTGTGGCTAAGGGAGTCAGGCCCGGCATTCTAACTAACATCCCCCTCCCCCGGCCCCCGTGGCCTCTGGCAGGTTCAGACCAACTCCCGCAGCCCGCTCACGGCGCCAGCGATCAGTGTGCTGGGAAGGGCGGGCCGGGCGTCCAGGCTGCGGAGGCGCTTCGGAGCCGGAGCGTCTTTCTTAGACGGGGCTGGTGTTCCTGTCCAACCAGGTGAGAGCCCACCCGTGAGCCAGCCGCCCTGAAAAGCGGGCGGGAGCAAACGGCCACCACCACCAGGGGCCCGGGCTGCCTGCGGCCGGCAGGGTGTCGCGTTCTCACTTCCCTGCTGATGAGAGATGCGCGCGCGGGGGCGCAGGTGGTCCGGCCGGGGAGGAGGCTCCACCCGCAGCAGCGCTCCCCCGCGGGAGTCACCGTGCGTGGGCGGCGGGGGGTGGGGGGCGGGGGGCAGGGAGCGTGGCGACAGTTCAAAGGCAGCAGCTGGGTGCAGCTTGTCAGAAGGGCCCGGGAAGTGAAAGTCCACCGGGCATAGGAAAAGGGAAGAGAAAACGGCAGAGAGGGGAGGGGCAGCAGTCGCCGGGGGCAAGGGAAAGGCAAGTCTCGGAGTGGCAGGTGTCGTGGGCGCTTCTGCCAGGCACCTTTTCTTGGAGGAGGGGACAGCAAGGCTGAGTCTTAGAACCAACGCCTTGCATCCTTCCCACAGCCCGTTCGGAGGGAGGAGCAGACGCCAGGTAAGTGCTGTCCAAACGCACACAGCATCCTTCTTCTCCTTCAAATGCCTCATTTCCACCTCTAAAAAGTGGCACTTGATTATACTCGAACACTTTAAAAGAAAATAGTAACTGCAATTTTCGTCCAAGGTAAAGTTAATTACTTTCCTCCAGTCTGTCTCCCCAGAAAATTGCTTTAAAAATAAGAAAAGAGGGGCACATGGGTGGCTCAGTCCATAAGTGTCTGTCTTCAGCTCAGGTCATGGTCCCAGTGTCCTGGGATCAAGCCCCCCATCAGGCTCCTGGCTCAGCAGGAAACCTGCTTCTCCCTCTCTCACTCTCCCTGCTTGTATTCCCTCTCTCTGTCAAATAAATAAATAAAATCTTTAAAAAAAAAATAAGAAAAGATTTTGGTGATGGTAGGGTAATCTGCTTTTCCCCTGAGTTGAAAGTTCAAACCCTTTGCATAAATATTCATTATAAGAATCTTTTATCACTAAAAGGATGCCAACTCTACCTTTAAAAAAAAAATGTTTTGTTTTTGTGTTTGATGAAATTGTTATTTCCAGCACCCTCCACTCTGTGATGTTCCCTTTTGTGCCTGTGACACCAAGTGAGACAGATGCCACGTTCACTTGTTTGGACCAAAAACTATGTAGTTTTAAGGCTGATTTGGAGTCTCCTAGGAGAAGAAAGAGGCTGGATAAATTTTAGGTGGTTCAGTTAATGTTCGTCACCATCCAGTTCCTCACCCAAAATAAAGCATGGCACCTAGTAGGATCACTCAGCATGTTTCCTGAATGAGGGATTTTGGAAAAAAGAAAGCCGAGTTTATCATTGAAAAGCATTGGAAGTAGATGGCATCACAGCTGTGGACTGCCTCCTGAATCAGTTGGTTTTCCTTCCTATTCCCCTCCTCAGGAGATTTTGCATTCAAGGACCTAGAGGTCTGGAATGTAGAGTCTAGGGTCTTGCATTTAGAACTCTGGGTCCAGGGACGAGCTGTATCACCTCCTCTAGGAGGCTGTTAGAAATGTGGATGCTCCGTTCCTACCGGAGTCACTGAATCAGAATCTGCATGATCGTGTTCAAGATCATGTTCAAGTGGAAAAAACACCGTTTGAAAGTATCTGGGCCACTTCCTTTTGGAGACACCTGGTCAGGAGGCCCTTCTGGGTCTTGACTTCAGATCTGGGTTGCAGGACAGTTCCATACTGCACTTTGTACAGAGCGCTGGAGACCACAGAGGGTTCCAAATCCAGCTCTCCTATTAAAGGAACTTCATTACATGGGCAGGTGATGTAAAAAGTTAAAAAAAAAAAAAAAAGAGATCAGTCTCAGAGAAAACTTACAAAAATAGTACAAAAAACTTCTGCATATCCTTTACCCAGACTCACCAATTGTTAATATTTTCTCTCTCTACTTATATATTATTTTGGAATTAATGGAGGGCTAGTTATACACATAGGTCTGCCTTTCCCCTTAATACTTCAGTGTGGACTTACTAAGATTAAGGACATTCTCTTACATCACCGAAACACCAGGGCCAGATTCAGGGGGAGGCAGGGAAGGTCTGAGTCAGTGGCCCTGAGAGGGCTTCCTAGGAGCCTTGCTTACCGCACCCTAATCCTGACCCTGCACATATACTTGCCCAAATCGGGAAACCTAACATGGATTCAATACTATTATCTAATCTACTGTCGGTATTCCAGTTGCATCAGTTGTTCCAAGAATGCCCCATTTTTACATACCCAACTCAAGACCATGCACAGCATTTCATCGTCATGTCTATTGGGTGTCCTTCAGTCTGAAACAGTTCTTCAGTCTGTTTTCCATGACGACATTTTTGAAAGCTATAGACCAATTATTTTATAGAATGGTCCTCCATATGGTGACAAGTTATTTTTAATCTCTTGATGGTTCAGTTTCACCACCTATAGATTGAGAATCATTCCTGCTTCATGTTGAATTGAATAAATTCAACCATCTTATAGTCATGACACATGGCTGGTGTACATGGATTTAAAAAGTTAGCTAATACTAATTAGCTTCTTGTCAGTACCGCGTTAAGTGCTTCACCAGCATGATCTCACTGAGTCTTCCCTATAGCTCAGTGACACAGGCTCTGTTTTTGTCCCTGTTTCACAGGTGAAGAAATGGAGACTTAGAATGATTTGTCCACTGTCTTATAGCTAGTAAGGAGTGAAATGGGGACCTGAACCAAGTCAGCCTGCCTCTGAGGACTATTTGCTTAGTAACCTTGTTAGGGATGCTTACCTAAAATGTTAAGGTTTTTTGTTTGTTTATTTGTTTTTAAAGATTTATTTATTTATTTGAGAGAGAGAGAGAAAGAGAAACAGGGTGAGGGGTAAGGGAGAGGGAACAAATCTCAAGCAGATTCCCTGCTGAGTGTGGAGTGTGGAGCCTGACTTGGGGGTCGATCTCATGACCCTGAGATCATGACCTGAGCTAAAATCAAGAGTTGGACACGCAAGTGACTGAGCTACCCAGGCACCCCTAAAATGTAAGATTTAAGATAAAATGTACATAATATAAAATTTACCATTTTGATCATTTTATTTTCTCTTACCTTTATTGAGATATAGTTGACATACATTGTGTAAATTTAAGGTATACAATGTGATGATTTGGTACAGGTACATATTGTAAAATATTATCATTATAAGGTTAGTAACATATTATTCATTTTACAAAATGACATTTTTTTTTAGGCGGTGGAAATATTTAGGATCTCTTAGCAGCTTTCAAGTATATAATACAGTCTTGTTTTTTTTTTTTTTTTAAAGATTTTATTTATTTATTTGACAGAGAGAAATCACAAGTAGATGGAGAGGCAGGCAGAAGTAGATGGAGAGGCAGGCAGAGAGAGGAAGGGAAGCAGGCTCCCTGCTGAGCAGAGAGCCCAATGCGGGACTCGATCCCAAGACCCTGAGATCATGACCTGAGCCGAAGGCAGCGGCTTAACCCACTGAGCCACCCAGGCACCCCTATAATACAGTCTTGTTAACTAAAGTCACCATGCTATATGTTAGGTCCCTAGATCTTATTCATCTTATAACTGAATATTCGTACCCTTGGACCAACATTTCCTCATGTCTCCCCAGCCCCTGGTAACGACCATTTGACTCTTTGTTTCTATGAATTTTAACTATTTTATTAATTTGTTTGTTTGTTTATTTTTAGTGAAGAATGGTTGACACACAAAGTTACACTAGTTTCAAGTGCACAAGTTTATTAACTATTTGAAAGTATACAACTCAGAGTCTTTTAGTATTGTCACAATGCTGTACAAACATCAGCATTAATTCCAGAACATTTCCATTACCTCAAAAAGAAACCCGTGTCTTTCAGTTCCCCTCCTTCTATCCCCTGATAACCACTAAATCTGCCAATCTTTCTGTTTCTATGGATTTGCATATACACACAATGGAATACTACTGAACAATAACAAGGAGCTAACTACTGATATACACAGGAACATTTTGGATCTCAAAAACATCACGCTGAGTGAAAAAATCCAGATGCAAAAAAATTACGTGTTGTAAGATTCCATTTATAGGGAATTTTAGAAAAGCCAAAACCTTAAAAACAGGAAGTGTGGCAGTGGTTGCCTGGGGCCAGGAATGTGGGGGTGGGGGTTGACTTGACCGCAAAGGGGCCAAAGGCAGTGTTCCAAACTGGATCGTGTGATGTATACCTTTACCCAAATCCATCCAACTCTCTATGTTAAAAAGTTTGTCAATGTAAATTGTACCTCAGTAAAACCGTAAAAACACAAACATACATGTTCTCCATACTTACCAGCATATCTTCCTTCATAGTCTGGCTCTGTATCTCTTTCCAGCCTCCCCTCCCCTCACCTCTCACCTCTCTCCTCTACGCATTCAGTCAACAAACATTCTCTGACACTTGCTGCATACAAAGTCCTCAAGAGAACTTCCACCCTTAGGGAACTCACAACCTAGTCAGAACAAAGATAGGGCTCCCAATCCTGATAAACATCAGGGATCCTAGAGGATCACCAAATCTTCTTCTTCTCTTCTTTTTTTTTTTTTTTTTACTCATCTTATTTATTTTTGTAAAATAATCTCTATACCCATCATAGGGCTCAGAGTCATGACCCCAAGATCAAAAGTCCCATGCTCTTCTAACGGAGCCAGCCAGGAGCCCTGATTATCAATTGAGTCTTAAAGGAGAAGAATGAGAGCATATACGTTCCAGTCACTTTGAATTCCAAGTTTGAATCAAGGTTCAGTTTAATTTTTTAAAGAAGTAGTGCATTTTACAGGGTTCAAGAATAAACGATATTAATAGTGAAAAGCTTGCTCCCATCCAGTTCCCAGTCCACCCTATACAACCTATACAACCATTGTTGTTATAAACGCATACTATTTTTCTTTCTTTTAACAGAAAAGATAACATAATATACATATCATTTTGGACTTTGCATTGTCATTTCGCAGTAAACCTTTGAGATCTGTCCATAAGGGTACAGTGAAAACTACACTTTAATTATAGTTATGTAACATTTCATTGTATGGATGTATCATAATTTATTTTATCCAGTCTCCTTTAGGTATACATTTGAGTTTTTCCAACAACCTGTTATGGCAAACAATACTGTAATGGGTACCCTCTTTATAAGGGGTGTATTGGGTTTTGTTTTTTGTTTTGTTTGTATATATGTATATCTATGGCTATATATTGAATTCTTTTTTCATCCATTCCACAAACATGCCAGCCACTTTCATGTCTGTAGCCTGTTTCTCTGCCTTGAAAGTCTTTACCCAGTCCTTTTCTATTGGCAAACTCCTACTTTACCTCAAAAGCCAACTCAAATGCCACATTCTTGTGAAGGCTTCTGAACTCCCACAGGCAAGCGTTGTTCCTTCTCTTGTTTTCTCACCGTATTCCATGACCCCATCATCAGAATGATCTATTAACACGTCATTCTTGCCCCAGTAGAGTAGGATTGACTCAAGGGCATGGACTATAGTAAATTTATCTTTGAATCCCTTTGTAATTGGTACCTGGTAAGTATTGAGGAAAACGTGCATTGCATGAATGGTTAGGACTGACAGAGGGGTCTGTACTGCTCCTGTCCCTTGCTGTCAGCTGCCTCTTGGTTTGTGCCAGACAAAGGTGGGCTGTGATTTCCCTTCCCCTCCCACCTAATTCCTTCCTTCCTGCCTCCACCCCTTCCCTACCCTTGGGATTCTGTCCACAGCTGCCTTTGTGGCCCTTGCTGGATCTGGCATGGATAGCAGTTATTCTAGCTTTTCAGTACATTAAGATAGATAAATAAACAAATAAATAAGTAAATAAAATGGAGCATTGGTTCCACCCATCTTCTCTTTCTTCATCGAGTCTTTGGCCTCTTATGAAGCTCAAAGAACATATCCCTTGAGGGCCAAATGCACATCAGTTGCTCTCAAACATAATTTCCTGCACTTCAAGTCAAAGGAGATGACAGAGTTTACTATTGTGCTTTAGGAAAGTGGGAAATGCTTATAGTGTTTAGGTTAAGCAATCTTAAATGATTTTCAAGGGCAACTTAGATTCTTTTTTAAAAACATTGGGTTAACTCTGAAATGTCATGAAACTCATGGCTGGCCCTGTCAATTGCTAGGTCACTTCTGTATTAAAAATTATTCTATTTCTGCCTTGCTGGGCAGTGCTGGAAGTGGGAGCTCTCCCTCCCTCCACTTCTGGAATGAAAAGCCAAAAGCTCTATATTCTCCTGACCCTGGAGAAGCTCCAAGTCCGGGATGTGAGCCATCAAAGAAAACAACAGGACAAGAAGGCTTTCAAGCCTTCCCAGGGCAGAGATGGAGATGGGATTGAGATGTTTCACCTGAAGAAGTCTCAGGAAAAGTGGTAGCTTAGGTCCCTTGGAGTTCTTTGGGATGGTGGTCTTCAGAATTTCTTGCTTGCATGTCTCTTCAAAGAAATTTGAGAAACCACGCTTCTTCTTGTACTTTTAAAGGTCATATCTAAAATGTTTCATCTTAAGTTTAAATAATGGCAAAGTTTGTTATTTCTGGCATAATAAGTATTGGCATTTTAAAATGAGATTGTTACATCATTCTGTAAGTGTATCCAAGGGGATCTAAATATCATAATGTACCTATCATCCATTTAAAAAATACATGAACAAGCTTTTCTTAAAAAGAAATCCTACATCACTCTTTTTCTCGTTATCTTGCATTTCCATTCCACTTGCTCCTGAACATGATAATATGAGATTTTAGGCTGGAAAGTCTTTTATTGATCAGCCTATCATAGTTCCCTAAAAATTAAAAAAAATTTTTTGATTGAGTCTCCAAGTTTAAAACATTCATCTTGACCGTATTATTAATACAATCTTCAGGGGCGCCTGGGTGGCTCAGTCAGTTAAGTGTCTGCTTTTGGTTCAGGTCATGATCTCAGGGTCCTGGGATTAAGCCCAGAGTAGGACTCCTTGCTCAGAGGGGAGTCTGCTTCTTCCTCTTCCTCTGGTTCTGCCCCCCTCCACATTGTGCTCACTCACTCTCTCTCTCTCAAATAAATAAAGTCTTTAAAAATATATAATTTTGAATACCTAATTGGTATAAACAACATAAAATATTATAAATTTTGATGAACTACTAAATTTAAAAAAAAATTATTTATTTATTTGACAGAGAGAGAGAGAGTGAGAGAGGGAACACAGGCAGGGGGAATAGGAGAGGGAGAAGCAGGCCTCCTGCTCAGCAGAGAGCCTGATATGAGTGGGGCTTGATTCTAGGACTCTGGGATCATGACCTCAGCCGAAGGTAGACACTTAATGACTGAGCTACCCAGGCACCCCGATGAAATATCAAAATTAAAATTTAGAATAGTTTTTACAGGAATAAGATATAGTTTAGATCAACTCTATCGCTAGTTTTCACTGTTTTGGGGAAGAAGCATGAAACACCTGTTCATTTATTCAACAATTTATTAAGCACCTCCTATTTGTCAACAGCAACTCTAGTCACTTAGGATACGTTAGTAAACGTTACAGAAAAATCCCTGACCTCGTGGAGCTTACATTCTAGTGGGGAGGGGCAATAGATAATAAGCAATAAGCATAAGTAAATAATACAGCATATTAGAAGAGCTATGAAGAAAGATAGAGCAGGGTAAGAGGGATCTGGGGTATAGTGTAGGGTTCAAAATGAGTTGTGATTTTAAAAAAATGTTAGGATGGGCCTCATTGAGAAGATGGCATTTGACTAAAGATGGTTAGGGAGTTCGGGAGTTCGGGAGTTAGGGAGTTAGCACTGCAGACACCTGGGGGAAATGTGTGCCAGGCAAAGGGAAGTGCCAACGCAAAGGCCCTAACTCAGGAATGTGGCTGGTATCTAATACTAATAAGGCTGTAGCAGATTCTTCCAGGAGAATAATAGGACATGAGATTAGAAAGGTAACGATGGAGTGCGGTGGTGGTGCAGATCTTGTAGAACCCTGTAGACTACTGTAAGGACAAAGACTTTTACTCTGAGTGAGACGAGGAGTCATTGTGGGGACTTAAGCAGAGGAGTGACATGATTTGACTTATGTTTTGGGAGGACCCCTTTGGTTAGTATGTTGAGAATAGACTCTAAGGGGTAAGACTGAAAGCAGGAAGAGCTTTTGGAAGACTAATCCCAACATGAGATAATGGTGACTTAAACCGGGGGGTCGTAGCAGTGGAGATGCTAAGGGAGGCTCTGAATCTAGACTAGATATGAGATGTAAAAGAAAGAGGGAGGTCCAGCATGACTCTAAGGTTTTTCATCTGAGCAGCTGGAAGAATGGACTTGTCATCAACGGAGACAGGAAAATTGGTGGGTTGAACAGTTTGAGGGAGGATGTTTTTCAGTCTGTGGCGAAAGTTTGAGATGTACAGTAGACTGCTGGGTATCAGAATCTGGAGTTCAGATGAGAGGTCTGGGCTGAATACATAAATTTGGAAATGTCATCATATATGATGATATCATGTATCTCTGATACTGGTATTGAAAGTTAGAAGGCCTAATGAGACTCACCAGTGAAATGAGTATAGATAAAAAAAGAAAAGAATCCAAGGAATGACCCCTAGGTCATTGCCAGGCCCTAGGTCTGGGAAAAGAGAATCAACAAAGAAGAAATAAAACAGGGAAAGACGGACCAGTGATGAAGGAGGAAAACTAAGATGATACGGTTTAAAAAAAATGTGAATCAAGTAATTAGCTGTGTTAGCTGTTACAGACAGGTCGATCAAGATGAGAATTCCAAATAAAGCATTGGACTTAGGCAATATGAAGTTCATTGTTGACCTTGATACTTTTGATAATGTGGTAAGAATAAAAGCATGAATGGAGTTGAACTAAGAGAAGGTACGAGCCCGGCTCAGCTGGACCCCTAAAATATGCCACATATGTAACCTTGTGTGCATTGTTATGATTCTATTATATATGTATATAGTCCTATCATAGGCATTGTATTTGGCATGTTTTTGAACTTTTTATAAATTGTATCATATGGCATGTATTCTGCTACAGAGAGGGGGAGAACTAGAGACAGAAAGCATAGAAAACTTTTAGAAGTTCTGTTGGAATTGAAGTAGAGAAATGGGGTCGTAGTTGATGGTGGAAGTGAATCAAAGAGATTTCTTATGATTAGAGAAGTAACTGCTTATAAGTGATTTGAATGACCCAGCATAGCGGGAAACACTGATAAGTAAGGGGGGTGTAATAGCTGGAGTGATGTTGATGATCTTGATTAGGCGAGCCAAGATTGGGATTCGGTGCCTTAGCAGAGGGACTGCCTTTGGCTAAGAGCATGGAAAACTCAACTACATAATGGAGGGTAAGGTGGAGAAGAGGTTAAAGATGTTGGTATGTGGGTACGGGTAGATGAGATTGTGGGATTCTGCGAGATTTTCATTTCATTGCTTCAATCTTTTCAATGAAAAAGAAAGCAAGGTTGTTAACTGAGAAATGAGGATGAAAGGCAAGGAAGTGTAGGTTAGAGGGCAGAGAGGTGTGAAATCCAGAAGAATGGAGGAAAGAAGTGGAATTCTGGAGCAGCACTAAGGGCCCACTGGTGGTTAAAAGTGATGAAATTAAAGTGAAACTCACTAGTGTGATTGTGTTTTTCTCTAGCCACTTTCAGATGCAGGGGTACTGGTGTGGAGTAGGTGGACAGCTGGCTTGACCAGGATTGTGGTTTTGCCAAGCATGCAGAGCAAAGGGAGAAGAAAGTACTGGGGTTGAAGGTGTGTGCAATGGAGTGATACAATGATCAGCCAGGGGTTTAAGCTGGGTAAGTACAGGAGAGAGTGGATATGTACTTTGAACAGTTGCTACAAGGAAATTTGGAAATGAGATGGTGTTCAGAGTGTAAGATGTTTGAAATTGTGATTATGATGAAACTGCAGTTTGGTAAGGCTTCTGCGATTCTGCCGATGGGAGTGAGTGGTTGAGTTAGGGTAGGCCAAGATCTCTGGAGGAGAAGTCAAAGAACTGAGAGGTCTGGGTATTGGGAAGATCATCCACATGTACATTAGGAGCACCTAGAATTAAGACCAAAGTGGTATTGGAATGACTGATGGGAGCAAATAGTGAAAAAATGAAGGGAAATGGAAGCAACGATGAGGGGTCCTGGATAACCAGATTTAAACCTGCACGTTAGTAGTGAGAGGGGGATGATCTATTGAGGACCAAGGAGGACACCTACCCCACTTCCAGGGACAGTCTGAGAGGCTTATGGTCGAGTTGCCTGAGATGGCCAAGTTGCCACCACTTGGGAGGGTGGCAAGGGCTTCACTGTTCCAGGGGGAAAGTCAGGTTTCCCTTAAGCAAGAAAGTGAAGACAACCTGGAGAGAAATTCTGAGGAGGCTGGGTTGCAGGGATTATTATTTGCATAAATAAATTGATGGGGTAGTGGACTGTGATGTGGCCCCACATGATCCCTGCCTCCTGGCAGTCATGCCCTTGTGTGGTCTCCTTCCCTTAAGTGAGGTGAGAGTGGGACTTGTGATTTGCTTCTGGCCAGCAGAGTATGGCAAAGCTGACGGGATGTATGTGACAAGGCATACATGATTATATTACAGAAGGTTGTTACCAGCATCTTACACTGAGACGCTCCCCCTTGCTGGCTTTGAAGAAGGAAGCTGCCATGTTGTAAGCTTCCCTACAGAGAGCGCCACATGAAAAAGAACTGAAGGGACCTCCAGCTGACAGTGAGCAAGGGGCCGAGGCCTTCAGTCCTACAGCCAGCAGGTAACTGAATGCTGCCAACAGTTTGGAAGTGCATCCTCTCCCAGTCAAGCTTCATTATGTGATCTTGCAAAGGACCCAGCTAAGCCCTGCTTAAACTCCTGACCCATAGAAACTGTGAACTAACAAATGTGTGTTGTTTTAAGCTGCTAAGGTTTTTCTTTCTTTCTTTCTTTCTTTTTTTAAGATTTTTTATTTTCTTATTGACAGATCACAAGCAGGCAGAGAGGCAGGCAGAAAGAGAGAGGGGAAGCAGGCTCCTTGCTGAGCAGGGAGCCCAATGTGGGGCTCCATCCCAGGATCCTGGGATCATGACCTGAGCTGAAGGCAGAGGCTTTAACCCACTGAGCCAATCAGGCGCCCCTAAGCTGCTAAGTTTGTGGTTAAATTGTTATAAAGTAATAACTAACACAGATGAGAATGGAAGAGGGTTAGTTACAGCGATGTTACTATTAGCTCCACACACATCCAGTGCAGAGCCCAAAACAGGGCTTGAATTCACGATCCTGAGATCAAGACCTGAGCTGAGATCAAGAGTCAGCTGCTCAACCAAGTCACCCAGGTGCCCCTAGAGTGATGTTACTTTTAACTCCTTCTGAGGTATACTGCCCAGCAACCACATGCTAATCTATTACTAAATCACCTGCTTAGACCTTCCTTCAATTATGTTGATAGCAAAGAAATGGAAACAGCCTGACTTGGGAAAGAATTTATAACCCATTCATTCAGGTCATTCACTTTCTCATCACAACACCAAGTTCTGAATTGTCCCTTTGAATTGCCCTGGAGGTTTTACATCTTGGGTTGGGATGCCTGGGTGATTCCGTCAGTTGAATATTGGGCTCTTGATCTGGGCTCAGGTCATGATCTCAGGGTTGTGGGTTTGAGCTCCTCATCAGACTCAGCTCTCAGCACGGAGTCTGCTTGGGATTCTCCTTCTTCCTCTCCCTCTGCTCCTTCCCTACCAGCACACTCTCTCTAAACAAAACAAAACAAAACAACCAAAAACATCTTGAGTTGATGATGCACCTTAAGTAATGGGTGAGAGTTTTACTTTGTTCCATCAGGTGGGACAGTTTTGAAAGGGGATGCTTTGTCCTCAGGTGATTTCTCAAGCTGAACAATTTTATTAAATAGTATATATAGCAGGGGCGGATCTTTACATGAATTACCTTAAGACTAGTCTTGGAGGGGCACCTGGGTGGCTCAGTGGGTTAAGCCTCTGCCTTCGGCTCAGGTCATGATCTCAGGGTCCTGGGATCGAGTCCCACATCGGGCTCTCTGCTCAGCGGGGAGCCTGCTTCCCTTCCTCTCTCTCTGCCTACTTGTGATCTCTCGCTGTCAAAAAAAAAAAAAAAAAAAAAAAAAAAAAAAAAAAAAAAAGAATACATTAAAAAAAAAAAGACTAGTCTTGGAAATTCTTCCTGAACCCCAGGAGTAAGGACCATTGAAGATGACAGTTATAGAGTCTTTTTAGCATAGGAGGTAAGAGCACAGAATGTGATGGTAGGGAAGACAGCATGGAA
This sequence comes from Mustela putorius furo, assembly GCF_011764305.1. Taxonomy (NCBI): domain Eukaryota; kingdom Metazoa; phylum Chordata; class Mammalia; order Carnivora; family Mustelidae; genus Mustela; species Mustela putorius. Next base: position 43,524,271 of record NW_025422010.1, read on the forward strand.
ATAGGGTGGGGGGTAGGACACTGTGTGTGAAAGGTAGGAGGGTGAAGAGACTTAAGAAATGATTTTAGAACGCCCCAGTATTTAGTTTTCATGTGACCCTGAATGGAAGTATTTTCTAGGTGGTAGCAAAAAATAAAATAAAAATTAAAAAATTATATAATTAGTATGTGCTTTCTGAAACTTTTTAAATATAAAAGAAATCCATGCATCTTGGAAAACTTTCAAATAGAGTATTAATTCAAAGGCAGAGTTTATGCTTTTCCCTATCCAACAGGTAACCTAGTTAACAGGTGTGTTGTAGGTCCTTGAAGGTCCCGTCCAACTCTGAGGTTCCACCGAAATCTCTTCTACTCACTTTTCCTAATACCTGACCAGATTTCCAAATTCCCAGATTCCTCGACTCTCCTGTGCATCCCTTAAGCCCAAAAGGGTTTTGGCAAGTTTAAACAGTTTTGGATCTAGTGATCCAGGGCTGGTGGAAACGGAAGGTGCGGTCGTCGCCAGTTTCTTTCCAAAGTGAACCGCTACAACCACCTTCACCCCGGAGCTGGCTGTCCAAGTCTCATTTTTGTGCCCGCAGGTCCTCAAAACACAAGGGCCGGCTGATCGCTATTTATAAACACTTACTGGACGCCCACTCTACTCCGAGCTCTCCCGCGCTGCTTGAGTACTTTTCTGCAAAGGGATGCCAATTTTTCTGATGAACTCCCTCCAAGCAGCCCTTTGTGCGGCAGCGCCCTAAGCCAGGGCCGGAGCCCAGAACGGGACTCTGGGCAGCCAGCCGACTGGCGCTGCCTCACGGGCGCAGGCGCAGAGCGACCCTCCCGTCACTCCGGGCGGGAGGCGGGGGCAGCAGGGAGAAAGGAAAGCTGCGGGGGAAAAAGGGCCAAACCCTGAAATTACCCGGATGTGGTCTCCGTGCGCGCATGCTCAGTGTCCTCTCGACAAGTTGGCAGCAACAACACGGCCCTGGTCGTCGTCGCCGCTGCGGTAACGGAGCGGCTCGGGTGGCGGAGCCCGCGTTCGCGCCCGCCCGCTCTCCTCCGAAGGCCCTTCCCGCCCTCCCCTCAACTCCACAGCCGCTCGGGGGGCGGGAGCGGGTGAGGGGAGCCGGGCGCCCCGCGAGAGAGGCACCCCGCCGCGGGGCGGCCCGGGAGCTCGAGGCGGCCCGCGCAGGCAGCGGCGCGGCGCCGAGGAGGGGCGGCCTGGCCCGGACGCGGCGGGGCGGGGGCCGAGGAGCGCTCCCGGCCGCCGGGGGAGCGACGGGCCCGGCGGCTCCGCGGACGAGCGGCGGCGGGAGAGCGGACACTCCTCGCCATCGCCCGAGCCCAGGTAACGCGCCATATCCCCTCCCCTTCCCCCGGCCGGGCCCGCGCACCCCGCCCGCAGCTTCCCCGCCCCGGGGCGGGCTCCCTGCGGCGGCGGCGGCGGCGGGGAGCGAGCGGGAGGCCGGCGGGTGCGCCGGGAGAGCGAGAGCGGCCCCCCGGACGGGCCGGGCCGGCGGGGCCGCGGCGCCTCGCGTCCCCGCGTCCCTCGGGCTCCGGGCTCGGTCCTCCGGCCCCGAACTCCCCTGGCGGCGTGTGGCAGAATCAAGTTGAACTCGGACCGGGACTCCTGCCGCGGCCGCCGCTTCTCTTTGTTGTTCTTGAGTAGTTTCGCTGTCCGCCCCAGCCCGGGCTGGAGTGTGGCGCCTAGGGTATAGATGAAAGTTGTAAATGGCCTGCCGTCCTTTCTTTTTCTCAAGGAAATTTTTGTTTTCTCTTTGTCCTTTACTTTCCCTTCATGGTTGGTGGTGTCATTCCAGGTTTTGTTTCTGGCTTTGATTTGTTTACTTTTGGAGTATGGTGGGTGATGGCGGTATGCGGGCAGCAGCCTCAGCACCTAACTGACCGCCACCCCCAACCCCACCCCACCCCTAATAAAAAATAAAGACACAGTTTATCTTATTGCTGGGACTATAAGTACTGAGCGTGAAATTGGTGTAGGATGTAGGGCGGTGGCTCCATCACATGCCCCAAACTGGGGTTGTGATTTCTCAGGCAAGATTTTCCAAAAAATGGGTGTGTGTGTGTGTGTGTGTGTGTGGTTAACTTGAAAGATTTCTTTGCGGGTATACGTAGGTTTTTAAAAACTCTGTTGGTGATTGATAGCTATTTCCCCCCTTGAAAACCCCAGCAATTTTTTTTTAATGAACGTATGTATTTCTAATTATTTATTTTGAATTTAGTTTCTTAATGCCTTTAATTTTTGCATCACACTTGAGGGTGAAATTGCCGGTTATTCCGGAATTATAAATACAAAACAATGTGGAATCATTTTAATTAGTCCGAATTAATTATTTAAAGGCATGTAATATTGGCTAATTTTTGTTAACAACCTTTGACTTTTGCCAGAATTAGCATCTTTTTAGGCTTGATGGCCGTTCGATTATGTGGCTTTTAAAAAGTAGGTTCAGTATTTTTGTTGGAAGAGACCATGTCGTCTTAAGAGAGAATAAAGAAATGCATATTTTCACAAAGTAATCAGATTTAGAACATTGCATTGGGATAAATTTTAGTGTGGATTTCATAAATTGCCTTTGCCTTGTTGTACAGAGACTAAATATATTTCAGTTGAAATATAGCATAGTAAGTTCTAATGTGTAACTTTTCTTTTTCTGCTAAGGACTTCTTATCTTCCTTTTTGAAAAGTTCTGATGTGCTTAGTATATGACATTTCAAGTTGTAAATGATATAATTAACATTTTAAAATATGATACTCTGCTAATGTTTCATAAGTTACGATTTTGTTTTCTTAAAAGGGCTTGTTACAGAACAGAGTAATACAGACAGGCTAAGTATTTAGAATTTGCAGTATTTTTAGATCTAAAGGTGATAATGAATTATGTAGGTTTAAGTTGTTAGAATTAAAGCTAAAAGCCTTTTTAGAGAAAATTGATAAAACATTTTGTGACTCTGTTAATAGAAGTGGCTTTTTCTTTGCTTTCCAGGTTTTTGGGTTTGGTTGCTTTAAAGAGGTATTACATCTTAATTTTTTTTTTTTTTCCTTGAAGTGGGAGTGCCCAAGTAGAAGCTTCTCTGTTTAGCTAAAGTCATTGTAAATCTTGAGCTTAGGAAAGAACTGCAAATCAGTTGCAGATTTAATGAAAATTTGGGCTGAGAAAGTGAATTTGAAATTTTAGAATATGTTTTATATGGATCATTGGCCTTTCTGATGACTTTGCTGCTTGAAGTAATTCTGCTTATACTGTGAAGCAGCAAATCTTATTTCTAAAAATCTACGTATGCTTCACTTTCTTTTTCTTTTTTTTTTAAGATTTTATTTATTTATTTGTCAGAGAGAGATCATCAGTAGGCAGAGAGGCAGGCAGAGAGAGAGAGAGGAGGAAACAGGCTCCCTGCTGAGCAGAGAGCCCGATGTGGGACTGGATCCCAGGACCCTGAGATCATGACCTGAGCTGAAGGCAGCGGCTTAACCCACTGAGCCACCCAGGTGCCCATGCTTCACTTTCTTAAGCTGCATTTTAGTTGAGCTGTTTCTTTGTGTGTGAATTATTTTTTCTGCATTCCCCTCTAGGTGCCCCCCCCCACCCCAAATTAAAGAGCAAGCATTAAACTCATTTATGCTGCCCAGTCGCACTGTACCTCTCTGGGTTGGAAGCTGGGTTTTTTTTTTCTTTTTTTTTTCCTGATTGAACTGGTGTCGGACACTATTCTCATTGAGCTGTAAATTGCTGAGGCCTCTACTAGGGCAGTTAACCCTGCAGGATCTGCCTTGTTCATTACATTTAAAATGTGTAATTTGTCTCATCTAAAATTCTGCCTGTTTTGGTGAGTACATTATTTTTCTTATGTTTAAACTTAGTTCTACATTGTCCACCTCTAGCTCATGCCCAACTTTTTTTTTTCATTCAGTGATTTTTAGAGTGAGTGGGTCTTTAAAATCTTAGTTGACCATTTCAATGCTCATTGTACATGTTTTGATTTCCTTTTTTTCTAGAAGATTGTGTAGTAAGGCAGAAATCTTTGCTTTGCTTAAGTGATTAGAGGTTGACTGAAGTGATGCTTAATCATGTGTAAAACTAACATGAGGAACAGTTTCATTGATTTCATTATTTTCTACACTAAATCAAAGTTAAAGGACTTGGATAACCATAACACAGGATATAATTTTGTTAAATTATCAAATTTTGGGTTTTTTACTCAACAGTTGATGAAGATTTTATTGTTTTAAAAATTCAGACAGTTAACAGATATGTGTAGATATTCACTTGAGCAACTTTCAGTATGATACTGTTTGCATCATAATATGACAAAACATCTGCTTGGTAGTGAGTCCGATTTAGAATTTCTGGATTTTTTTCTCATTTTGAAATGTGTAATTTTGGTGATGGGAAGTGTGGCTGAATTCCAGTTTCTCAGGAACAAGGTATTTTAGGTTGTGTCACCTTGACATTATTTTGTGGTGTGGTTGACATCCAGGAAAATTTGTTTTAACCATGCGAGTGGATAGAAACTAGGGTAGTGCTTACTTAAGTAAAACTAAGATGATAGGTGGTCAGAATCTTTTAAGTCTGGATTATTTGCTACTGCAAATTATATCATTGGTCAGATAGATACCTTTAAAGACTGGTTGTAAAGGTTGTCTAACATCTTATTATTTTTTTTTTTTAAGATTTTATTTATTTGACAGAAAGAGAGATCACAAGTAGGCATAGAGGCAGGCAGGGGTGTGGGGGTGGGTGGGTGGGCAGGAAGCATGCTCCCTGCTGAGCAGGAGAGCTCTGTGTGGGGGAGGGGGCTCCATCCCAGGAGCCTGAGATCATAACCAGAGCGGAAGGCAAAAATGTGTAGACTTAATCCACTGAGCCATCCAGGCGCCCCTATCTGTTATAACATCTTAATTTGAAGTTGGTGATAATTGCAAATACATTTAAGTTCAAAAACTGTATTAGTTGAAATGAGAATTGTTTGCGCTTTGAAGAACTTGGAACTGTGTGGGGTTCATCTTTTTTATTGCTTCTTTACTCCCAAGGTTTAGGACAGTGGTTCTCAACCTTAGATGCATTTTGAAATTTTCTGGGAAGCTTTGCAAAATACTGGTGGCTGGATTCCACCTCGCAAAATTGATTCAGTTGGGCTGGGGTACAGCAAGATTAGAGTTGGAGGTGGCTTAGTTATTAGGGTCCTCTAACTTTATATTTTGAACTGTTTCACTTGTGTCAGTTTTCTGTCCTTTAATACCATGATGAACATATGTACTGTATGTATCTCACATCTAACTTAATGGGTCTCTTGAAGGTATTGCCCCTTTTATTTTGCGTCAGTATTTGTCCCTTCATTTTTCCCTCTTTCCCTTCTTTTCTTTGTTTATTTTTTTCAAATCATTTGAAATGTCTGGTAGCAAGTTTTAGGGACTTGTATTTCCCATGATAAGAAGTTGGTATGGGGCGCCTGGGTGGCTCAGTGGGTTAAGCCCCTGCCTTCGGCTCAGGTCATGATCTCAGGGTCCTGGGATCGAGTCCCGCATCGGGCTCTCTGCTCAGCAGAGAGCCTGCTTCTCTCTCTCTCTCTCTGCCTGCCTCTCCATCTACTTGTGATTTCTCTCTGTCAAATAAATAAATAAAATCTTTAAAAAAAAAAAAAGAAGTTGGTATGGCGTTAACCTTTAAGGATTGCCATTTGTTGCATTTTTGTGTTGAATAAAAGATGAATAACCATGATTATCTAAAAAGGCCACCTAAATACTCTTTTTTCCAAGGATGTATATATGTGAGGCACATTTTCTTCATGTGCTTTAACTGAAACAATATATCAGAACAGATTGAAGAAGCGTTACTATTCCAAATAGGAAGTTGATCTTTTTCTTAGTACTCTAAAATGTTTATTTGGTCTCCTTTTAGAGACTTGGGACTTTGTTTAGGTGCCAAAATTAGCCTCTAAACTCCCAGTGGAATTTGGTATTCAAGGGGGGTTAATCTGGTCAGAAACCGTACATTTTCTAGGCATCGGTTAATTGGTCACTTCACTGGTTCCTGAGAGGCAAGTTTGCATTTAACTTTTGCTGTCAAGAGTTAAGTTGTGTGCTGTGAGACAGTTGCTCAGCAAGCCCAACTAGTTAGCATTTCTATAGAAATCATCTAAGGTGGGCATATTTAGTTCTCTATTTACAGCACTTTAGTAGTTCCTGAGTGCTGGTTGAGGAGTAGATGCGTCTTCATCTCTGGAAGAGCTATATTTTTAAAAAATATTTTTCTCTTCCCACGCTCAATTCCAACACACATACAGATTCAGAATGGGAATTGAGTGGAGGAGGCATGGGAATCTGTATGATTAAAAAAATAATAGTACTTCTTGATCTTAAAGGCTTTAGATATTTTATCCTTATTGCTTTGCTTTGATATGTGACAGGCTTTATTTTGCAGTCATTGATGCACTGGAAAATTTACTTACCTTTTTTTTTTTAAAGGACTGCTACTGAATATTTGTCTTTTGTAGTAAGGTATGATTTCTTTATTTTAATGTGGATGAATTCAGATCTTTTTCAAGTCAAAATGTGTTTCTAAATGTAAAACTTAATTAAGGATATATATCAGTAGTATTTGCTAGTGAGTTCTAGAGCGTATATCAACAGATGCTTATCATTGTAATAATTCAGTCATCTGATGAAAGGATGACCAGAAATAATACTTCATGGAGTAAGATGAACCAGGTATCATTGTATGTAAACACACTAGGTACATCTGTGTCATAGATATGCCCCACTAAAATTAAAGGAAGAATTTTTATGTGTATAGATGTTGAAATTAGGCAGTTAGTTAATAGTGAAGAAAAATGACATGACAACTGTGCAATTAGTTTTTTAATCAGTTGCATATATTCATGATAATGCAATTTGTTTCATTATCTTTTTGGTAATTTATAAAGTGAAATGTGTAGACTAGTATAAACTAGATCAGTGCTTTGTAAAACTGACAGCCCCTCAAACTCCTAGAGTCCTTTTTGGTTGGGGCCCCACTCTTGATGTATAGTTAGTAGGGCTGGGCTAACCTGTAGGGATTCTGAAACACCACTTTTGAAAGAACAAGGTAGATGAATTGATAGTTTCCTTTGTTTCAGAGGTTTTATGACATGTATTTTCCAGTTTATTAAAATTCACCTTAATTTTCAGTTTTTTAAAACAGTGTTTCCCAAAGTGTAGTCCACAGACTCCTGGGGTCCCCATGACCCTATTCTTTTAAGAGATTCATGAAGTCAAAATTGTTTTCATAATAAAACATGTTACGTGCTGTTTTCTGTGTTGACATGTGCACTGATGGTGAAGAAGCAGTGGTGGGTGATAAACCGCTGGCATCTTCGCTTGAATCAAGGCAATGGCATCAAACTGTATGAATCTTTACTGTGTTCTTCACAGCCAGAACACATTAAGCATTTGAAAAAATGTTTCACTTTAGAGTATCTCTGGTGAAGCAGTAAAAAGTTTTATTTTTAAAATCTCTGCCCTGGAGTGCATATCTTTTTAATACTCAGTGCGATTAAATGGAAGTGTGCATAAAGTTCTTGTGCGCATCCAAGTAGAAGGTTCATCTCTAGGAATAGTACTTGTGTAGTTGAACTGTAAGATAAATTAGCTGCTTTTTTAAGTAGAATCTCTCTCTTATTTTTACTTAAAAGAATTGTAGTTACTTAGACTTGGATATTTGTCAGGTATTTTCTTGAAAATTAGTGAAGTGGGCCTGACACTCAGGGAGAATAAAGTTGTTGCTAATGATAAAATATCTTTCAGGTGAAAATTTTAGATTTGAAAATTTGTGTCTGCCACATGGGCTGGCCAGCTGCGTAATACTTAAAGACTTTTCTGATGATATTGGTGGTGATATTAATGAATGTAATTTTAAAAAATTATATATTGTGTAAGGACACGTCAGCATTTGGAAGATCTTTATAATTCATTGAATCAGTTTTTTTTTTTTTTTTGAGATTTTATTTATGTATTTGACAGAGAGAAAGAGAGATCACAAGCAGGGGGAAAAACAGGTAGAGGGAGAAGCAAGGTCCCTCCATCGATCCCAGGACCCCGAGATCATGACCTGAGCCGAAGGCAGAGGCTCAATCCACTGAGTCACTGAGGCACCCCCAAAGAACCAGTTTTTTCCAGAGACGAATGCATGATATTATAAGATCATGCGTGTGCAGGAGATCCATTCAAAGTACAATGTACACCAATGGATCTTAATGTAACAGAGCCAAGAAGTTCATTGATACAGTTTCAGATTCTACATTGTAGCTAACCTTTAAGGATTGCCATTTGTTGCATTTTTGTGTTGAATAAAAGATGAATAACCATGATTATCTAAAAAGGCCACCTAAATACTCTATTTTCCAAGGATGTATATATGTGAGGCACATTTTCTTCATGTGCTTTAACTGAAACAATATATCAGAACAGATTGAATCCAGAAACAAATATGAGAATCCAGATGTCATCTTTTAAGTTAGACATTAAAGAAATTAGCAAAAATGGAAAACAGTGTAACTCTGAATACTAATATTTTTGTCTGTTTTGGAAAGTAGTTATTTTTTCATAAAACATTAATTATATTAACAGATACTGGATTTCTTATTATTTTAAATTAATTTGATAAAATCAATATTTAAATACCATTTAGTTTTAGACCATAAACAAAAGCTATTTGGAATCTCAGTAATTAGGAATGTAAATAAGGGAACCTGAGACCAGAGAGTGACAACTGCTATTTTAAAGTAACTAATTACCTGTATTACTGACTAGATTACTGATTGGTTCCAATTTTTATGTATTATTTTCATTGTTATTTCTGAGAATTTTAATTTACTTTTTGTTTAGTAATTATGTTTAGTAATTACTTGTCAAAAGGGGAATTTTTGTCTTGGTCTGAAAATAGAGCTGGCCTCAGAGTGCTGGATCCTGGTCACAACCAGCGGGTATCATCAGGACTCTTTGTTTTGGCTTTGCTTTTTTTTGGGTAAGATTTTATTTATCTATTTGACAGAGAGAGAGAGAGGGTACATGCACAAGCAGGGAGAGCTGCAGGCAGAGAGAGAGGGAGAAGCAGACTCCCTGCTTAGCAGGGAGCCACATGTGTGAACTTGATCCTAGGTCCTGGGATCACGACCTTAGCCAAAGGCATATGCTTAACCAACTGAGCCACACAGGCACCCCATCAGACTCTTTTCCTTCCTGTCCTTCCTTTTTTTTTTTTGGATTGAGGTATAACTGACATACAATACCCTGTGAGTTTCAGCTCTATATCTTGGTGACTTGATATTTTTATACATTACAAAATTATCCCCAGAGAAAGTCTAGTTACAAAGTTAATGTTTAAATAAGGGTTTTTTTTTGTTTGTTTGTTTTTTTAGATTTTATTTATTTATTTGATGGAGAGAGCAAGAGACACAAGCAGGCAGAGCAGGAGAGGGAGAAGCAGGCTCCCTACTGAGCAGGGAGCCCGATGCTGGAGCCGAAGGCAGTTGCTTAACCAACTGAGCCACCCAGGCACCCCTTAAATAAGATTTTTAAAGCTGAAGCCTGGTACACCAATATCACATTTACCCAAGACCTATGGGTGAACAAGAAGCACATCTCTAAATTTGTCTCTTGCAGTTCATCTTTTTTTTTTTTTTTTTTAAGATTTTATTTATTTATTTGACAGAGAGAGATCACAAGCAGGCAGAGAGGCAGGCAGAGAGAGAGGAGGAAGCAGGCTCCCCGCTGAGCAGAGAGCCTGATGCGGGGCTTGATCCCAGGACCCCAAGATCATGACCCGAGCGAAAGGCAGCGGCTTAACCACTGAGCCACCCAGGCGCCCCTCTTGCAGTTCATCTTAAAAGTTGTAACAAGGGGGCGCCTGGGTGGCTCAGTGGGTTAAGCCACTGCCTTTGGCTCAGGTCATGGTCCCAGGGTCCTGGGATCGAGTCCCACATCGGGCTCTCTGCTCAGCGGGGAGCCTGCTTCCTCCTCTCTCTCTCTGCCTGCCTCTCTGCCTTCTTGTGATCTCTCTCTGACAAATAAATAAATTATTTAAAAAAAAAAAAGTTGTAACAAAAACATTCTTTCTGTTTGATTGTATCATTCGCACGCATCTCAGATTTTATAATCATTAATACCTGTGTACATAATCCTTTGTATTCTTGGGAGTGCTTCTCCAGTTACTGTCAGTTTAAGGAAACCCAATTTTCAGACCTTCCTCTGTTTAGAATCTAGGCTGTAACTTCTGCTATAGGCAGTTGAATTGAGCCTGCACACCATTTGTTTTCTGCTTATAAGCCTAGACTGCCTATACTGAGAATTTCTTTCTAATGATATTTCATTGGGCCAGGTTTTTTTTTTTTCCATGTTAAACGTAAGCATTTATCTCATAGTCCCATATTAAGTAGTCTGTTGCATTGACCAAAATACCTATAACTTCTAGAAAATATACTTGTATATTTTGTTTTGCATATATAATACTGCCAGTAATTCAAAAGTAAACAGACATCTGAGAAATAAAAAAAAGTCAACATTCTTTTCTTTTTTTTAAGATTTTTATTTATTTATTTGACAGACAAAGATCACAAATAGGCAGAGAGGCAGGCAGAGAGAGAGGAAGGGGGGCAGGTTCCCTGTTGAGCAGAGAGCCTGATGCAGAGCTCGATCCCAGGATCCTGGGATCATGACCTGAGCCCAAAGCAGAGGCTTTAACCCACTGAGCCACCCAGGCGTCCCAAAAGTCAACGTTCTTTAACTAAAGTTTATGAATTCCCATGAGAACTTCTCAGGCCAAGCACTCAACTTTTTTGATTTTAGAGAGTTTATTTATTTATTTATGAGTGATAATAGTCACTCATGCACCTGCACATACAGAGGGGAGGAGCTGAGGGAGAGGGAGACTCCCAGGCAGACTCCTTGCTGAGTGCAGAGCCCTAGGGGGGTTTGATCTCAGTTCTGAGGTCACAACCTGAGTCGAAGCCAAGAGTTGGAAGCTCAACCAACTATGCCACCCAGGCGCCCCCAATTTAGGGAGTATCTTAATTAGCCTGGTTATCTGGCTTTGTAGTCCATGGAATGCCTTTTAGAGCTGTGGTTAGTAATAGGCAATACCTTATGATTAATAGCAAGGCTAGAGGGGCGCCTGGGTGGCTCAGTGGGTTAAGCCGCTGCCTTCGGCTCAGGTCATGATCTCGGGGTCCTGGGATCGAACCCCGCATCGGGCTCTCTGCTCAGCGGGGAGCCTGCTTCCCTCTCTCTCTGTCTGCCTCTCTGTCTACTTGTGATCTCTCTGTGTCAAATAAATAAATAAAATCTTTAAAAAAAAATAGCAAGGCTAGAGACAAAACACACAATAGGTAGACAGATAAAAGTATGAACCTCTGTCCTTTTGCTAACTTTTTACCTTCTATTACCCCTGTCACCATAGAATGGTTTGTTCTATCTTTACATAATATCTGTATTTTAGAGACTTTGAATAGGCTTAACTTTTCTTTTTTTAAAAAATTTTTATTTTTTATTAACATATAATGTATTATTAGCCCCAGTGGTACAGCTCTGTGAATCACCAGGTTTATTCACTCAGAGCACTCACCATAGCACATACCCTCCCCAGTGTCCATAACCCAACTACCCTCTCCCTCCCCACCTCCCCCTAGCAACCCCCAGGCTTAACTTTTCTACTGAGCTCCTTAAACTCAGTGTATTTAAAACTGAATATGTTACTTAGCCCTTTAAAATCTTCTATTCTTGGGGTGCCTGGGTGGCTCAGTGGGTTAGGCCTCTGCTTTCAGCTCAGGTCATGATCTCAGGGTCCTGGGATCGAGCCCTGCATCTGGCTCTCTGCTCTGCGGGGAGCCTGCTTCCCTCTCTCTCTGCCTGCCTCTCTGCCTACTTGTGATCTCTCTCTCTGTCAAATAAATAAATAAAAATCTTTAAGGATTAAAATAAATAAAATCTTTTATTCTTTCTTCATCATTCAGTTAACTGTGGAATAGGTCCTCTTTGATTGTCCCTTCTTTTCACCTTTTATACGTAGCTGATTAAGAAAAAAAAAAAACTAGTCTGTTCTACTTTGAGATATTGATTCCCCCTTTGTTTCTGTTGCCCATATCCCTCATCTAGACCCTGTCACTTTTCTGATCATTGTTGCCTAACTAGTTTTGTTTCCCTTTCCAAAGTTATTCTCCATGCTTTCAATTACAGTTTTCTTTCTAATGCAAATCTAATGCCACTTTTCCTTCCTTTTTCCTATGATGAACCTACTCTAGAGAAAGTCTGCACTCTTATCCCTCTGCTTTTCCTGATTTTCCTTCAGCCTGGCAAATTCTTATTCACATGTGGTAGTTACTAGTATTATTCCACCAGTATCCCTTTTTTTTTTTTTTTTTTAAATTTCATTTACTTATTTGACAGAGATCACAAGTAGGCAGAGAGGCAGGCAGAGAGAGAGGAGGGGAAGCAGGCTCCCTGCTGAGGAGAGAGCATGCCTGATGCGGGGCTCTATCTCAGGACCCCGGGATCATGACCTGAGCTGAAGGCAGAGGCTTTAACCCACTGAGCCACCTGGGTGCCCCTCCACCAGTATTCTTATGGCTCTCTGCACTTCTCTGTCTGCCTTCCCCACGTTAATTTAAGCATAGCTCAGGATATCCCAGTTTCAGCACTACTGACATATTGGGCTGACTAAATTTTTGTCACAGGGTGTGGTCCTGTGCGTTGCAAGATGTTTAGAAGCAGCTCTGGCCTTTACTACTTGATACCAGTAGTTCTCTGCTTCCCACCTCCCCATTCCAGTTGTGACAAGCAAAAGTGTCTTCAGATATCGCTAAAGTCCCCTGAGGGACAGAGTATTCCTGGTTGAGAACCACTGGCATGGCCATATGATGTTGGCCAATCAAATGTGAGCAGAAGCAAGACTTTAAGAAACAGTGCACGAGTTATCCTGTCTTTTCCCCAGCCATTTGAGGACATACGTAGTGATGGAGCCTTAGCCTAATTCTTGAAAGATGATAGTGAGCAGTGATCTGTTTATCTGTGACGGACTGATAGTTTAGCTTATGCAGGAAATCTTTGTTTTAAGCTACTGATATTTTTGTGTTTGGTTGTTGCTGCAGTGTAGCATAGCATAGCCTTCTTGCTAAACCATGGTAAGACCTATCTTAACCTCTGGACTTCCCATCCTTTCTCATTTATAGTCCCAAATCAATTTAATGGCCACCTCTATTCTCATCTCTTTTTTAGTATAGTAGTAGGTTTGGATCTTCTAGATTGGTGGTTCTCAATGGAATAAGTACTTTACTGTAAGGGATGTTGTGGAAATTAGAGAAGCATTGGTGGATGGGGGACAAGGGATGCCATCCTATGATGTGAGGGACTGTGAAGAATTACCATGCATCCCATAACACTTTCACATGCCCCAGAAATTCATGTAGAAGGTTAATATGTGATTAATTATCCAACTCCATCTTTTTTTTTAAATAAAGATTTTATCTATTTATTTGAGAGAGACCACAAGCAGGGGCAAGGGCAGAGGGAGAGGGAGAAGCAGACTCCCCGCTAAGCAGGGAGCCTCATGTGGGGCTCTGTCTCAAGACCCAAGGATTATGACCTGAGCTGAAGGCAAACACCCAACCAACTGAGCCACACAGGTGCCCCTAACTCCCATCTTAATATATACTCATTTTTTCAGGAATTTTCTCTTAATTCCTTTTCTTAAATTGAAGTTTTTTGGAATTTTGTTAAGAATTCAGTGTTTGGGGAAATCCACATGTCACCATCTGCAGTGCCATTGTGCTATTTGAGTTGCCAGAACAACATACCTGTCTTGGAAGGTCTGAATTTGTCATAATAAAGCTGTCATAATTACGATGATTCTACAGTAAGTGCAAATATCATGCCTGAACAATTTTTTTTAAGTATGCTCCAATGTAGGGCTTGAACTCATGACCCTGAGATTAAGACACGAGCTGAGATCAAGAGTTGGACACTTAACTGACTGAGCCACCCAGGTGCCCCATGCCTGGGCATTTTTATTGAAATGTACACTTTATTAAATATTAATCTTTTTCTCCTTTATGTTACAATTAAGGCATTGTTAAATTTAAAAAATGTATGTACGTATTTTAGAACTTTGTTTCTGGATGGCTAAGAGGGGGTAGTATAAATTATTTTTTACAAAAATGGGATGTTTATCTGATAGAGTTGAGAACCACTTTCTGATTATGTGCTACTTGTTTTTTGTCTCTGGAGCGCTTTGCACATACTAGTAGATTCAGTATTTGTTTAATTGGTCAATTGTGGTTCCCAGATTACTTTTTGTACAGTGTTGCAATTTGTTTACCATAGAGAATCTGTAAAGTTGGCAAGGCAAGAGTTTGTTTCCATTTTACAGAGAGAATTGAAAGACATACTAACTTGCCCTATCATACTGCTAGAGTTTTAATCAGACCTCACAAATTTATTTATACCATTCTAGTCTTTTGTGTATCATTGCATGCCACTCTTTTTTTTTTTTTTTTTTTTTTTTTTAGATTTTATTTGAGAGAGAGAGAGAGCACAGTTGGGGAATTGGAAGGGCAGAGGAGCGGGAGAAGCAGACTCTCCACTGAGTGGGGAGCCTTATGAGCCTGATTCTGAGCTGGATCCCAGGACCCCGATACGATGACCTGAGCTGAAGTCTGAACCACCGAGGCAACTCTGTCATTGCATACCACTCTTAAAAATTATTATCTAGAGCTGTTTAGTGTAGGAAAACATCTTTATGCTCCTGTTGGCATTATTTTTTATGCAGGGAACTTTCTGTTTTAGGCACTTGTCATGGGAGTAGAACAGGCATAAAATCAAGAAAGAATGTGGTGTCTGAGGAAGTGAGGATTTTTTTTTTTAAGATTTTATTTATTTATTTATTTGACACAGAAAGAGTGAGCACAAGCAGGGGCAGTGGCAGACAGAGAGAGACGGAGAAGCGGGTTCCCTGCAGAGCAGGCGATATGGGACCTGATTCCCGGACCCTGGGATCATGACCTGAGCTGTAGGCAGTCGCTCAACCAACTGAGCCATTCAGGTGCCAAGTGAAGACAGTTTTATCAGTTTTCAAAGAAATGTGCAATTAAAGCTTTAGGCCCCCATATAGCTTAAGTTTTAGGGATGGTAACATCTGAGTGTGGTGAAATAGTTACACTCAAACACTGTAATTACATTTTAAATTAACATAAATCTTTTGGAAAGTAGTATAAGAAATGAATTCAGCAACAAAAGTATTTATAGTCTTTAAAATTTGTTGCAAGGAAATGCCACAGAATAAAAAAGCTAGTCAGTCTGTGTTTGCCTCGTATATATCAGGAACTGTGCATGGTGCTGGGAATTTCTAAGGTGAAAAAGTTTTGCTGTTTTCTTGAACTTCTAGATTTGTGGCAACAGAGTATGAGACAAATACCTAATCAAATAACTATAATGTGTTGAGTTGTAATTGGGTGTGTTTTAAATTTGAGGGAGGGCATAATTAACATACCAGGGAATACAAAGTAAACACACCAGGAAAGTCATTCTCCAGGATTAGGGGAGAGACATTTAAGCTGCATTTTGAAGGGTAACTAGGACTTACTCAGATAAAATGAGACTGGATGTTTTAGGCAAAAGGAATAGCATGGACATGCATCTGAAAGCACATACAGAAACATATGCATTTGACAATAAGAAGCACTTACATGTCCTAGGAGTTGGGCATATATGATGAATAAGACAAGTATAATCTCTGTACGATAGATCTTTCAGTCTAAATATTAAAATTGTTATGAGGTTGGCACTCAGAGATTTCAAACTGATGGTTGTCTGGGGCCAGATTTAAGTTGAAGGTGTGTTTTGTTTGGCATGCCCAGTGCTTTTCTCTCTCTTTATTCCTTCCTCCCCTTTCTCCACAAATAAGTTGCTGATACTTAAAAATGAGATTTCATGCACGAATGAGCATTGAAGATCTGGCAGCAGTGGGCTAGTATTTTCATATGCCACTTCCACTGGAAGTAAATAGTGGCTTCCTATTTTAGATGGGTGTGCACTTGTGGTCCTCAGTACTTTTCTTTAAACCTGACACATTTTATTCATTTATATAATTTGCCAGGCTCCTGTATGCCTTTGAGTTGTGAGCCTTGGATGAGTCATTTACTTCTGTCCTTGCCCTTCTAAATTTTCTTTGACATATTTTAGTAGGAGAAATACAGAAAAATGCACATTGTGTTTTAGAAAAACAACTGTTCAACTGAAAGAGGAATCAACATAAAGAATATGGAATTCAAATATCAGTCAACAGATTTAGACTCTATTTTTTATCTATCTAATTCCTGTTTCCTTAATCATGTGCTTTGAGTTTGGTAATAATACGTGTGACATTACACTAAGAAAACTTCTAGGCTTTCAGGGTGCTTTGTTTTATCTGTAAGAACTATATAAAAGAATCTGGAATAAACACTGAAAGAATGTAAAAAAAGCTCCTTTTAAGGTAATCATTTTGGTATTCAAACTATAAACACTAAACATTTTAGTACTCAGACTATAGCTTCCTTTTTGTTTTCTTTTCTTTTATTTTTTTTAAAGAATTTATTTATTTATTTGACAGAGCGAGCACAGGTAGGCAGAGTGGCAGGCAGAGGGAGAGGGAGAAGCAGGCTCTCCACCGAGCAGGGAGCCCAATTTGGGGCTTGATCCCAGGGCTATGGGATCATGACCGAGCCAAAGGCAGATGCTTAATGGACTGAGCCACCCAGGTGCCCCTCCTTTTTATTTTTTAAAGTAGGCTCCATGCCCAGCCTGGGGCTTGAACTCATGACCCTGAGATCAAAGAGTTATATGTTCTGTCAACTGAGCCAGCCAGGTGCCCTTTTAGTTGCTTTTTTACTGAACCTTATGTGCTAGGCACTTCATGTAGATTGTCTTCTTTGAGCTCTGTATATACTTTTTAATCCAGATTCAGAGAGTTTAACTTAATTTGTCCAACTACTTAGTGTGAGGGTTAGGATTCTAATCCAGATCTCTGACTCCCAATTCCCCCTCCACCCCAGGCAGGTGATCTTGGGTAATTCCTTCAACATGGATTTACTGAATGTGGGCAAATGCTTACCATTCAAAGGTATAAGAAAACCTCTTCTTTGCATTGGGCTTATAATTAGTTGAAGAGAGACATTTATGTAAAATAGGTAACAGTAGAGGGGAGCATGAATTACATACCAAGTGATTGATAAAAATGCCAACGTGGCTCAGAAGTACAACAGCATCAGGGAGAATAGGAAGGAGGAGACTGCTCGAAATGACTAAGGTAGAAAATCATGTAACTTTGTGAGAGAATGTGAGGATAATGAATGAGAGAGGTAGGTCAGAGATGATTTACCAAGCTGTCCAGTGCTGGGTAATTCAGTAGAATTAATGCTTCATGAGCAGAGGTTATCAAAAGAGGAACAGGCTTTGGTAGAGACTGATGAGTTAGTTTTTGGTTGGTTGGTTGGTTTTGTGTTTTTGTAAGCTCAGCGGCCATTGTGGGACTTGAACTCACAACCCTGAAATCAAGAGTGGCTTGCTGTAGCAAATGAGCCAGCCAGGCCTTGGTGGAGGATAGATTTTTAATGATTCAAGTAAATAGCAAAAGAAAATAAAAGAATAAGCATGGAATACAATATCATCACCAAACTAATAAAAAACAGTTCAGCATAAGGTATAGTCTCCACTCCAAGTTTATCGCATTTATTCTTAGGCTGATGGCTTTTTCTTATTCCATGTGAGATCCTAAGGTTAGAAAAGTTACTTTAGTTTTGTGCATATTGAATGGATTCTTCATTAATACAATTTTCTGTATTTTGATTTCTTTTGAAAATAATTTACCTCACTGCTTTTACAAGTAAAATCTTTTGAGGAATTCAGTGGTCTCTTATTTTAATGATAACTTTATTAAGATATAATTCATGTACTCTAAAATTCACTCTTTTTTAAAATGTATAATTCAGTGGTTTTCACTACAGTGGCAGAGTTGTGCAGCCATCACCACTATCTATTTTAGAACATTTCATTATCCCGAAAAGAACCTCCATACCCATTAGCAGTCATTTCTTGTTTCCCTCTCCCCTAGCCTCTGGCATCCACTGATCTATTTTTTTCTGTATGCATTTGCCTATAATGATAATTCATATAAATAGGATTATACAACATGTGGCCTTTTGTGACTGGCTCCCCCCCCCCCATAAGATTTTATTTATTTATTAGAGAGAGACAAAGATGGAGCATGGTCATGGGGGAGGAGGCAGAAGGAGAGGGAGAAGCAGACTTCCCCCTGAGCAGGGAGTCTGACACAGGGCTCAATCCCAGGACCCTGAGATCATGACCTGAGCCATAGGCAGATGCTGAACTGACTGAGCCACCCAGGCACCCCATTGTGATGTACTGGCTTTATTCACTTAGCATGTTTTCCAGGTTCATTCATGTTATACCATGTATCAGTATTTCATTCGTTTTTATGACTGAATAATACTACATTGTATGGATATACTCATTTATGTAGTCATCAGTAAATGGACATTTGTATTGTACTTTTGGGCTATTATGAATGATACTGCCATGTACATTTACATATACTTTTTTGTGTGGACATAGGATTTCGGTAATCCTGGGTACAATTGCCAAGACTGGAATTCCTGGGTTATATAGTAACTCTGTTTAACATTTTGAGGAATTTTCAGACTACTTTTCAAAGTGACAATATTATTTTGGAGTCCCACGAGCAGTGGATGTTGGTTCCATTTCTCCACTTCCTCACCAGTGCTTATTATTGTCTACTCTTTTGATTTATTTAATGTAGTGAATGTAAAGTAGTGTCTCCTTGTGGTTTTGATTTCCCTAATGAGTAATGATGTTTAAGTGTCTTTTATAGCTTATTGGCTATTCTTTGGAGAAATGGGTATTAAGTCCTTTGTCCATTTAAAAATTTGTATTTATCTTTTTATTGTTGTCAGTGGTCTTTAAAAAGATGGGTGTTTTTTAACTTATAAAGAGCATTTGTAACAGGTGATGGTAAATTTTTCATGTGAATTAGTGGTAGACTTTTAGGTTTAAGTAGTTGTTAAGTGCTGGTCTTCATTAGCAGTCATTTTAAAAAGTCTTGTTAAGATTTAACTTTAGGATGACTGGTTCAGTCCACAAGACCTGATTGAGCATGCTTATATAATAAGAAGAAGATTTAGATTTAATATTTTTTGGAATGTCAAAAACAGCACCATTTTAATTTATTTAAAACTGTAAGCACCAAATTTAAATTATATGCATCGAATCTTTGACTTAACGAGCATTTCCATCTTTTCCCTAGTAATTGAATCTACTTTGTGAAATGTGTTTTAATGTCTATGTCTCATTTTTTTTTAGGTTTTCCCGAATACCACATGCCTAATAATTTTCCTTGCGACATTAGCCATTGTTTTTCACTGCCTCCAAAAGATCAAAATTTCTCCGGAAATTGGAGACCTATTTGATTTAAAAGAAATAACTTTAACAAATGGACAATATGTCTATTACAAATACACCGACAAGTAACGATGCCTGTCTGAGCATTGTCCATAGTTTGATGTGCCATAGACAAGGCGGAGAGAGTGAAACATTTGCAAAAAGAGCAATTGAAAGTTTGGTAAAGAAGCTGAAAGAGAAAAAAGATGAATTGGATTCTTTAATAACAGCTATAACAACAAATGGAGCTCATCCTAGCAAATGTGTTACCATACAGAGAACATTGGATGGGAGGCTTCAGGTTAGTCTCGTATGAGAGTTTTTCTGTGTCTTTTGTAGTGGCAGATTAAAAAATTCTTGCTTCCTCTTAAGTTGCTATTAGATAATTTAATGTTTGCACCATCTCTTCAGATACTATACATCCTGCAGCAGTATGTGTTATGGGAATCTATGAAGAATATATTCTTCATATAACAAAGATACATCATAAAAGTTTTTTTTAATGTTCTAAGAAAAAAATTCATTGTAGAAAATTTGGAAAATAAAAATAAAAAGCAGAAGAAACCCCATACCTTTAGCACTTTGGTATTCATTTTTGTAGCTTTTTTCCTTCTTTTTTTGAAATTTTATGTACATTTAAAAAACTGAGTTATAATTGGCCCTTTTATAATTTGGAAGTCTGATATTGTATGCTTGGTACTTGTGTATGAAAAAGACTCAAACAATTCAAGCACATCTTGAAAACTCAAGGAGTTAAAAGCTTGTATTTTATAAATTTTTTAATCTTTCATTTTTATGGATTACATTTTTTCTTATAGAATTACATCATGTGTGTCCTGTGCTGAATATTTTTAAAGAAACATATAGAAATATGATGTCATTACGTTTAAAAATTTTATTTTTAGATTTTAGGAATGATTATTCAACAAACTCATACTTTTTTTGCATTTTAAAAGCCTGAGCATGGGTCTTAAAAAAATACCTTAGTTCATTAATGTTTCTCATTTATGAAATGGAGATTATAATACTGAGTTTGTAGGGTTGTAAGAATTAAATTGAGAACATATATAAAGTGCCTTATTTAATGTGTAATGTGTAATTGATGATCAATAAGTTGTCGTCTATCTTTCCTAGGTGGCAGGTCGGAAGGGATTTCCTCATGTAATCTATGCCCGTCTCTGGAGGTGGCCTGATCTTCACAAAAATGAACTCAAACATGTTAAATATTGTCAATATGCATTTGACTTAAAATGTGATAGTGTCTGTGTGAATCCATATCACTATGAACGAGTTGTATCACCTGGAATTGGTGAGTAGGCTTTGCTTTTATCCTCAGATGCACAAAAGGAAAAGATCTCAGTAGTGTTTTAATTTTTCTGCATTAAATTATAAATTTGGGTATAGATCAGGACTTCAACTAAGGTTAAAGAATCAGATATTTTTAATGACATATAAATATTTAAATTTGAACTTTAAAATAGTCTTGTATTTTTCTTTATTACTACATATACATTATAGTTCATATTCTTCCCATTTAGAACCATGTTTTTGAAAAATAAGATGGAAGACTTTATTGAATTGTTTATATACTATCAGATAGCATTTATACTAATCTTCTTGAATTGAAATGGCTCATGAAGTTTTGAATCTCTGAATTAAATTTACATTTTGTAATTTTAAATAAAATGGAAATATTTTCATGGTAATGATTAATATTTCATTTTCTTTTCCCCTTAAAAAAAATTAAGATCTCTCAGGATTAACACTGCAGAGTAATGGTAGGTAATCTGTTTCTTGTAACTTTCTGTTTTCTTTTATTCTGTCCCCTCTGTTTTTTTTTGACCTAAAATTAGTTTGTGTGGGTGCTGGTAACATAAAATTTATAAGAAAAATACTTATTTGTTTGGAAATGTAAATTTTGGGGGAGCATGCATCAGTACTTAAAACTGGATTTCAATAGGCTGGTGGTTCTTTGGATTTGAACTACCGTTTATGCACTCAAGTGTTCTAAAAAGTATGATATGGGAATATAAAATTATAAAGGAAAAGTTTTTTTTGAATTGGTAAAAACTGGCTGTTTTGGAAGAAAATCTCAGAGAGCCAATTTAAATGGGTATAAATACCTGTAATGTTTGGTAATTTGGGGTCATGTATAGCATGTCCTTTAGAAATATTAATATCCTATACTTACCTGGCAGGAGAAATATTAATATCCTAATTTTTCTTTGTTTCTCCCA
The DNA here is from genome assembly GCF_011764305.1 of Mustela putorius furo. Taxonomy (NCBI): domain Eukaryota; kingdom Metazoa; phylum Chordata; class Mammalia; order Carnivora; family Mustelidae; genus Mustela; species Mustela putorius. The sequence continues at coordinate 43,545,990 of NW_025422010.1, forward strand.
AATTTATTTTTGTAAATGATAATTTTAAGTATGATTTAAAACTACATACATTAATTTTTTTTCAGTCTTGTTACATTTTGAGTAAATAAAACAAGGCTACTTTCACTTTCATCGATGATCCAATTCTGTTTTAAAAAGGAGTGTCTTTTGAGTTAGGGAAATGAACTCAGTAGCGGGGGGGTTTGTTTTTTAGTGTAATATTTGAGAACAGAGATCTCTTAAAACTTCAGTTTTGTTACTTAGAACATGTTAATGAACTAAAAGGTTTATAAGAAGTAATTAATTTGCAGAACAACTCTGATAAAGAACCACCATTACCTTAGAAAGGTGTGCACTTGTTCTGGAGGGAAATTAGTGTGTTGGCACTTCTTGTTGCAGAACCTTAGAGGTGAGTCAGAAATACCATCTGGCCTTAAACAAAATTTAGGAAGAGCATGAAAGTCTACTTGTTTTTATTGTCCACTTTTCTTCCATGTCACTGTATAAGAGAAAGACTATAATGTCTTTTGGTACTTGCTAAGGGTTAGATTTCTGAAAATAGTGGGTTGGTAATGTGGTAGTAGTCTGGGAAGGGTAGCTCTAAGATTGGTTAAATTCCTGCCTCTTTGCTACACAGATATTGATATTATGTCATTTATTTTCTTTGAAAGTAAATACCTTTTAGATCTTCACAATTCTCCATCCATGATTTTGGAAAATTATTCCTCAGTAGGAAGTAAGGATTGGGGGCTGGTAGTGATATCTGTATCAGAATCTCCTTAGTGGGAGTGGTTGTGAGGAGCCAATTTTGAAGACTCATTACACCCCCCCCCCATCCTAACATGCTGCTGTTATGAGTAGGTGTCTTTGGTTGGATCGTGATAGGCTCTTTTTATTGACTCTAAGGTTGCTTTAGCCTTGCAGATCCCCCTAGTGGTGGTTTTTTAAAAGACCGGCTTCAGTGGCTTATTTCTTCAGAAAACAATAGGTGTTTTTCACAGCCCCTTCTAGATTTGGACAGAGAAATAATACAAAGCCAGGTTAAAAAAAAAAAAAAAAAAGTTAAGAAAATGGGATAACTCCTTCACTTTTGAGTTGGAATCTTATGGTAATCATTTCCAGCCTATCACATATCTTTTGTGAAACTTTCCATGACCCCATCAGTCTGCATATTCATTTTAAGAAATATTTAATGAGCATATATTGCTTGGTAGTGTGCGGGACAATAGGGTAAAAGTAAGATGTGTTTTCTCCACTCAAGGTAGCTCATAGTTTAGTGGAGGAAAGATAGTAAATAAGACAGCAGTGGTAGCATCAGATAGTGCAGTGCTCTGTCTGCTGGTGGTGATGAAGAGCACTGACTTAGGGTGGGTCCAGTGGCTTCAGCTTTTGTGTCCCGGATACATTCCTTTACCCTTCATAGAACATTTTACAATTACATGTATGATTGCTCTAAAAGTATGGTTAAAGCATAACAGCTAACACTTGCTAAGTATACACTTTGTGTCTCATACTGAGCTGTATGAGTTAGAAGTATATTTCATCATTCTCATTATACCCCCACATGAAAGGTGGAATTTTACACACTTGATTAGATGAAGATCAAGATAGACAGCTAGGAGGAGCTGGATTAATATGTGCTCAATATTTGATATTTAAACAATAGAAAAATATTGTAGAAAAGTCTAAGTTCCATGAAGGCAGAGATTTTTCTTTTGCTAATTAATGTATTCCGGGTGCTAGAACAGTACCTGGAACATAGGTGCTCAATAAATATTTATTCAGTGAATGAATTTGTTGAATGCTAGTCCATAAAGAAAAATACTTAATAGTTGGGTATCTGTTATTCTGGACTTAAAAAATATATGCTATATGTTTTTTAATTTTATTTTTTTGAATAGGCAATACATGGTCCATAAATCAAAATACTATAAAAAGGTATACAGTGAAAAGAAGTGCTCCCACCCCTGCCCCCATTCCCCCCTACCTCAGGTAATCACTTTTATTAGTTTCTGGTGTTTCCTTCCAGGGTTTCTTTATGCAAAAATACATGTGTTATTTCCCTCCTTTCTTACATAAAAAGCATATTGTGCCCTTGTTCTGGACCTTGCTTTTTTTAATTAGAGTTTGTGATTTTTTTTTTAAACATGCATGTGATCATAGTGTACAATAGTGTTTTGTAACCTACTTTTTTTCCCTTGGCAAAAGTATACTGCAGACATCTATCCTTGATCCTACAGTTTTACCTAAGGGACATGTTTTAAGTTATTTGACTGACAAGACTTATAGTCAGGTAGAAGTCTCACACTTACCTTTGGGGAAGGTTTAGTCAATATATTAGGCAAGAAAATATTATGAGGCATAGCTCTTTAAAAGTAGAATTTAGTCATTACAATTGCACATTAAGCTGAGAAGAGTCACCTGAAAAGCAAAAGTGATGAGTATCAAGTTGACCCACTATTTCCTCTTATCAATAGCTTTCTCCTTATGTACTAGCAATACCAATATCTTGGTAAAAAGATCTTTGTAATAACAAAAAACCCTAAAATGTCCAGGAATTACATAGGGATATCAGGATCTATATGAAGAAAATTATAGAACTTTGTTGACGAGTGTACTTAAAAAAAAAAAAAAAAGATTGGATAAATACAGTAATATCCACTTTGTGTCCCAAACAATTTTTTCTTTTATTTTTATAATTTGGCTAAGATTAGTGATAAGTGTTTGGGTCCAATTTTCTTACTGATGTATTGTGATATGTTAAGCATCCTTTTAGTTATCTTTTTGTTTCCCTAGGATTTTTTAAAGAAAAACTTTGCAAAATCTTCATGACTTTTTTTTAAAATTTATTTATTTGAGGGAGAGAGAGTGCATGTGCATGCATGCGTGGGTGGAGGATGGGGAGAAGGAGAGAGAATCTTAAGCAGATTCCGTGTTGAGTGTGGAGCTGCACACAGGGTTCTTATCTCACAACCCTAAGATCTCAACCTGAGCTGAAACCAAGAGTCGGACGCTCAACCAACTGTACCATCCAGGTGCCCCTTCATGACTTTTGATGTATGAAGAAGCCCCTAAGAGATTGTACATAGAAATTTGAAGAGTGGGTTATTCTTAGTGCTTTGAAATAGTCTCATTAAAAAAAAAAAAAAAAGGCCATGTTGGGCACTTGGTTGGCTTAGTCGGTAGATCATGTGACTTTTAATCTCAGGGTTGCAAGTTCAAGCCCCACGTTGGGCATGGTGCCTACTTTTAAAAAAGGGGGCCATGTAACAAATTGGTATTTATGTGTAATCAGTTTTTTCAAAAATTGACATAGGGAAAGACAAAGGGCTCCATATGTTGATTCTTTTTTTTTTTTTTTTAAAGATTTTATTTATTTATTTGACAGACAGACATCACAAGTAGGCAGAGAGGCAGGCAGAGAGAGAGAGAGGAGGAAGCAGGCTCTCTGCGAAGCGGACAGCCTAATGCAGGGCTCGATCCCAGGACTCTGGGATCATGACCTGAGCCGAAGGCAGAGGCTTTAACCCACTGAGCCACTCAGGCGCCCCATATGTTGATTCTTAATAGAAAAGAGAATGTCTTACTGTGGACTATTTATTGACTGTTATAAGAAGAGAATGTAGTATTGGAATTCAGTGGTTTATAAAATTCTGGGAGAGTCAGTTTAGAAGCAATGAAGAGTTGTTTGCTAAAGATAAAAAGCATACCCCAAAGCAATAGCCTAAAGCAAATAGGGAGGTTCTGGGCAGAGAATAGTTGACATCAACGCAGTTTGTTTTCTTTTCTTTCTTAAAACAAAGGCAACCATTCCCTGGTTTATTAAAGGAAAAGTGTTATGTTTTATCAGAGTTTAGGTTTGCTTATTAAGGTATAACCACATAGGTGAAAGATTTTGATTGAACTTTTTCACAACATGTATTTGTCAAAGATCATTATTTGATTTGGGTTTTCAGAAGGAAATTTCAGTTTGACTTACCATTTAGAATTTTTCTTTCTGGTTCTAACCCTATAGGGGACATTCAGTACTTTTCACTTTCAAAGCATGTCGCTTAACAGTACGTCTAAATCCTGGAACTGGATAGCTATCAGATCCCATTCATATTTCTACACTGTGAAATTAGCAAAAAGATATAGCCAAGTACCTGATCTCAGTTTTGTCTTCTCGCGGGTAAACATTTTCCCCAGCTGTTTACTTTTCACCTAACTCATGTATTTAAGATGGTTATTACTTCTAGGTTAGTCCAGAAACTAAGGAATACCTTTTGAGAACCATTGCTGGAAGTTGTTGAAATATAGTCTATAGTCTATAGTTTCAAATTTCAGGGGGTCAGTCAGGTTGATTGATAGAATATATCTGAGATACCTACTTCTAAATAAATATTTTTGCATATAAAGTATTCTTTTCAAATATGAAAGAAATTTGAGTTAGAGTTATTTATGTTGATTTTAGGTGTTGTCATATTACAAGATTTTTTTTTTTCTGGTAACTGAAGCTTATAAGGTTTTAAAATGTGTTTAATTTTTTATATAGCTCCACCAAGTATGTTGGTGAAGGACGAATATGTTCATGACTTTGAGGGACAGCCATCATTATCAACTGAAGGGCATTCAATTCAAACCATCCAGCATCCACCAAGTAATCGTGCCTCAACGGAGACGTACAGCACCCCAGCTCTGTTAGCTCCATCTGAGTCTAATGCTACCAGCACCACCAACTTTCCCAACATTCCTGTGGCTTCCACAAGTGAGTAGTAGAATCAAATGTAGTCCACAAGTTGATCTTACCCTATTTAATATTTGTATGTCATCATTATATCTACTTGGAGGAAAACTCCAAGTAAGTAAAAATTAAAAGCACTGTGGTATCTTTTATAGGGAAAAAGTATTAAATTGGTTTTTCAGTTGGTCCTGGAAAAAAATGGTATTTATAATTTACTTAAATTTTTTTATGTTGATGTACAGTCACTTGGAATATAAGTAATGACTTTGATTATAATACTGATTTAAGTTAGTGGTCTAATTTGTAATTTCTCTACTATTACATGCAGAAGTAAGAATTGTCTTGCACTTTCAGATGTATTTTAGAGAAGCATTTAAGTAGTTAACAAGTAGTTTTAGACCAAGATGTTATAAAAATAATCTCTGTCAATTGAACTATACACTTTGCTTTAATCCGGGTTTCTGTTGTGCTGTATCTGGCAGAATATTACTTTGTAATAGTCATTTTCAGTTTTCCTTTGTACAAACTTAGAAAAAGGGATCTTGATCATGTTTGTAATATATATATTATATACAATAATATGTATATTATAATATGTATGTATAATATATAATATATATATCCTTCAAGATAGACATTAAGTATTTTAGTCTGTTTTGAAATAAAGCTAAATTCTAGGTACCTATGTATTATTATTTTTAACCAAGAAATCTTTTTCAAAAAGATTCTTCCCATGACAGAGATGCCATTGTCTTTGCCACATTGTAGAGGCAGAGGGCTATTAGGTTTATCTTTTCTTGGGGCCCGATCACGCAATAATGACTCCGTTCTATTAATATTGCTATAATTTTCACAGTACCGAAGTTTGCACAGTTTGCTCTTTGGCAATGGAGTTTTTTTTTTTTTAAACTAATTACAGAGCAGGGTCTTGGCCTATATATGGTGTTATTTGTACCTGGTTACTAAGGAGATTGTATCTAAGCCCACATCAGCAGTGGATTGTTGCTAGATCTGGACTAGTACTTTATTAGCAGCTACCAAAGGGAGCAGTATTCTATTTAGTTTAATATCTGATCAGATTCAAAATAGAAATTTGATCTTTGGAATAAATAGAGGACTGATTTCTCTAATTAAGTTTATAAGTATGGTGTACCAAATATCCCCCCTCTAATTCATTTTACCTCTTCAAAGCAATATATTTTGGATTTGCTTTGTAAGATGACAGTCTCACCATAGACAACATATTCTAAGTGGAGTTTAGAGGTTAAGCACCTACTTTAGAACCTGGACCCTCTTAACTACTTAGCGCTTCTCTTATCTAACCAATTTGGAAGTATAGTTGACAGAGCAGTCAGCGATGGAGAGTAAGAGAAAGCAAGCACATTCTAGCCACCCAAGCATGGATTAGTGAGAGTGCAGCCACTTACTTACTTACTTCTGTTGAGATTATCTGGAGATTGAATTTGCATGCCTTTTTTGATGCTTGCTAAAATGGTTTTAATTGTTCTATGCCCTGGAGTCAGGTCCTATTAAATACTTGAAAAAGTGGTATTTGTGAAATTCTGATGATTTTTCTTGGTTATTTTTTGGATATATTTTTCTAATTGAATAGATGATTATTTTTAGAATCTGTCACAAAATGTTCTTCTAGATCTCAAAACGTGTATTGATAGAATTAAAAGGAAAAAAACTGGACTAAAACAGGAATTGGAAGACTATTTCAAATGAGCTAGTATAATTTAGTTCTACTATTTAATTTCATCTTATATACTTGGAATTGTGTAATGGAAATATTCAGTAGAGATAGCCACAGTGGGCTATAGTCTGTGTTCATTTGGCACTTGAATATTTTCAGGTTTTCTTTCTAAATATCTGTAAATTAAAATAATCTCATTTCACCTGCATAGTGACACTTTTTGTAAGTTAGCTAAGAGTCTCTGGCGTGCATAGTTGTTAAAAGCAAGAGTAAATGTAATTAACATTTAAAGATAACTTGGAAAAAATTGGGCGGATGTGTAGGGAGGGGGTTCCTAAAAACATCTTTAAAAGTAAATAATTTGGGGATTATTGCAGTAATCTCATTAACTTTTAATTTTATAATCCTCACCATAAGGAAATGTGATTTGCAGAGAGGAGAAAAGTGTTCCTTTTCCTTGGTACTTTGAGTAATGGTGTCATTTCCTTTCTTCTATCTATATTCCCATTTGGATGAGAAAGTGATTCCAGTGATAGATAACAATTATGAAATTTCAGTGCTTTCCAAATGCAATAAACAATTGACTTAATTAATGCTTGCTTTAAGAAATCAAACTTTTTCCACTAAAAAAAAAAAAAGCAAGCCTTAAAAATGTAGGTTGTTGGGTATACCTGGCTGGTTTGGTCGGTGGAGCATGGAACTCTTCATTCATCTCAGGGTGGTGGGTTTGAGCCTCACTTTGGGGGCAGAAATTACTTTAAAAAATAAAAAATAAAATCTTAAAAAAAAAAGTAGGTCAGTAAGCAATACCGTAGAATGGTTTTGAATAGAACAGAAACCAGACAAATCTTGCTCCTCTTGGTATATTACGTATAGAATAGGTAGCTAATTTCCTGTCAATCCAGGAAGATGATAGTGTTCTTGGAAGGAGGTGATTTTTGATTTTTTAAAGTACATGAAAAAATTTCAAAGTAGACTTATAGTTTGTTGTTGTGGTTTTTGTTTTTTTGTTTTTGTTTTTCTTTTCTTTTTTCTTTTTTTTACTAGCAGTGCTCTGTTGATTGAACAGTGGAGCTTGACCTTTTCTAAACTTCACCTTACCCATCACATTCCATTTAAAATATTTGCCTGCTCTGCTTTTCTTTTATCAAACTCTGCATTTTGCCATTACCAGTACCAGTGCTGATAATAATGAATTTCCAGTTTTCAACAAACTTTCTTGAGTTTGGACTTTCGGAGTCCTAATCAGAAAGGTCCAGAGCTACATGGCATGGCCAGGGATGAGCTGATGTACTTCTGAAGTTATTATGATAGGCTAGACATATAGTGGGATTTTGCTGGCATTTGAAAAATATTTATAAAGGAAAAATCCTCTGAATTAGCTAGAGATTACTTAAGGTAGAACAGTTTTGGACATTTTCAAGTTAAGGTTTGCCTTCATAGATAACTTTAGGGTTTGTTATTTGATAGACCATGGACGAGTTCCATTTTTTGCCCATCTTTATAGTTGTGATTCTCAGATATAATTTGTCCTTCATTTACTGTATAAAAACATAGGATTGCATCGATCAATGTACCGTATTAATGTCTTCTTGTTCCTCTAGGTCAGCCTGCCAGTATACTGGCGGGCAGCCATAGTGAAGGATTGTTGCAGATAGCTTCAGGGCCTCAGCCAGGACAGCAGCAGAATGGATTTACTGGTCAGCCAGCTACTTACCATCATAGTATGTACATGCTTTTTAAAATCTTTTAAGTAGTTGAGAAAAAATAGGCAGACTTTCTAAAAGCAAATTAATCCATGTGGGCCTTAATTTTTAGACAGCACTACCACCTGGACTGGAAGTAGGAGCGCACCATACACACCTAATTTGCCTCACCACCAAAACGGCCATCTTCAGCACCACCCGCCTATGCCGCCCCATCCCGGACATTACTGTAAGCTCTCGTTTTTGTTGTAAGGGCCTTTTCTTTTTTGAGAATTGGTTTCCTTTCTATTTTTTTTTTTTTAATGGTTTTGCATCTTTTATTCATCTTACAATTTAGTTTCATTAAATGACTACTGCTTTTTCAGCATTTTTGGTAAACAGTGTTTACTTTTTATAGTTTTGTTATCATACCTTTGTTTTAGAGGAGTGATGTTTACTAAATACATTTATTTCTCTGTTGCTGATGTTTCATTAACAGCACATTGATTTCCATTCATTTGTTTGTTTGCTTTTTATATGTTCTTAGATCTCATGTATACCTGTATATCCACCCTAAGTGGATTGAAACTCCTTGAGTGTCAAGATCTCAAGGTACTCATCATCATACTATTCAGCATACTGTAGACACTTAGATGTTGAATCTGTCATTACTCTGTGCAGTCTTGTTTGGGAAGGAGACTCTACTTATAATCATAGCTTGTAGTTTCAGGCAGAAGAGGAACATTGTTCATCTGGCTTAGTGAAGTCAAGAGCATACATTTTTCTTATGTATTAAATTCCTTTTCCTCCGTTATAAGAGTAATATTACCAAAGAAAACTTGAAGTTACAGAAAAGTGTAAATAAGAAAATAAAAATTACCCAGAGTGCTCCTATCTAGAGATACCTACTTCTAAAATTTTGTCATATTTTTTCTTCCAGTCATATAAATGGGTCTCTATACACTTGGGAGGGAAAATATCATACTGTGTATATATTGTTGTATCCTTCTTATTTTCAATTATGTTACTGTTTTTCCATCTTAGTCTACTTTTTTATGGCTGCCTGGCTCAGCATAGTGGTTAAGGTGCTGAGCTTGGACCCCTTAACTGACTGTGTGACCATTGGCAGGTTATATAATCCTCACTAACTAAGCCTTAAGGGTAACAACAGTATCCATCTCAAGGAATGTTGTAAGAAGTAAATGTAATACTTGTGAAGTGTTTAGCAGGATGTTTTAACACTTAATGATCTCTTAAATATCTTAGCTACTGTTCCATTATGTAAATATCCTTAATTTAATAAACCTTAAACACTTGTTTTCAGAATGGACCTACAATTTGAATTATTATTATATATTACGTTGTAAATTATAGTCTATCATGTTACATGAATAATTCATTTATAATTTACATTAAGTTTTCCATGTACAATTATTGTAAATTGCTAATAGCACTTGGCACATAGCATTAAAGTATTAGCTCTTAACTATCCACAAAAGTAACTCGAGTATTTGCTTATTATAAAGTAATCTAAACAAAGCTTTTAAATTTTTAGATATTGCATAAGCTTGATTTAAACAACTCCTGAGGTACAGTAGTTATATTTAAGCAAGGTTTATTAAAAGTTTTAGCATTGGAAAACTTTTAATAAATAAAAATGGGATTTTTGTCTTTTCTTTAGGGCCAGTTCACAATGAGCTTGCATTCCAGCCTCCCATTTCCAATCATCCTGGTAAGTGCATTTCAACATTGATTCCCTATATTTAGATTTTCTTTATAGTAATTAAAACACACACACACACAAACATACACATGTTTTAGTATAATTACAGAGTAATCTAACTTTTTAGATAAGTATAATACTCCTTATATCACATTAACTAATCAGCAGTTCATGAGTAGCTGATATAGTCACACATAGGGTGTCCATATTTGATTCTTTTTAACTGTCTGAAAGAAAAGACAAGAACTGTTTTTTTTTTTTTTTCAGCTAAAATATGAAGTAACAAAATGCTGGTTTTAGCATTGAATACATAAATATGCAGCAGAAGAAAACTAGGTTTCAAAATAGAACAGCTGTAAAACTGTAGCTTAAAAAGCCAGGGAAGAATCTGAAGTAGATGCTGAAAATAAAAATAATTCACTGTGTCTGTTTCAGAAGATAGATTCAGGAATTTTTGGTTAATTGGAGTTTTTAGAAACTTTTTGATTAAATAATCTTCAAAAGAGTAAATAACTAAATTGATTTCCTCAGTTCAGAGTTTGAATATATCTTTTTAAACTATAGAAGTATAACAGAAAACTTAAATAAAATACTGGGGGCTTCTTAGCATACATACAGGATTTTGATTTGTTTTCCTCTATCCTTTCATACATTTTTCCCTTAGCTTAAAAAGTTGGAAATATGTAATTTCCACTCATCACTTAATTTTCCCCCCTAATTAAAAATAATTGGTTTTATTTTGAAGAATTTCAAACATACATCAAATATCAGATGCCCCCTCCCCCTAATATACTCATTCCTTAGTTTCAGCTGTTATCAGCTATGTTTCATTCATACCCTCACCTATTATTTTGAAGGAAATCCTATAAAATTGTTTTGTGTATAAATATATGAACGTGTATTTCTAATAAAAATTTTTTAAAAGCATAGCTCCAGTAGGCATAATGATCAATTTAAAGGATAACTTACAGTTCTTCAAATAGGTCTACATAATTTTCTTAAACAGTGTTCTGTTTGTTTTTTTTTATGTTCTAATTTTTCTTCCAGATGTTAGAAAAACCCCAAACCATTGAGGGTAAGATTTTCAAGCTTGTGACTCTTCTCATATTTCAGTTTAAGAGATTTAAAGAGTTTCTGAATCAAAAGGCTAAATTGCTTTACAGCGACCGTATCAGAATGTGAGAACCAGTTTTACCATGCTCACCAGTATAGGTGTGATAGTTTGGTATACTTTTTGTTGATTTAGGAGGCAAATAATAATTTGTTTTGATTAGAAGAAAAATGCTATGGGTGGGGCAGAAATACTTTTACCATACATGATTAGTAGTTAATTCTCTTTAGTAGATTTTCTTCATGTTATTTGCATATTTATTGTAACTTTAAACATTTTGGACGATTAAGGAGCCTTGCCTTTTTATAAACATTTTTACTGAGAAATACCATATACAGAAAAGTATATAAAACAACTGTTATGAATAGTCTCATGAATAACATTGAGCCAACACCTAGGTAACCACCATCCAGATTGAGAATTAAAATTTGCCACACCCCTAGAAAAGTTCCTATCCCATTTTCAGTCAAAAACTTTCCTGCTCCCTACCAGAGATAAGCACTATTCTGCTTTTTGTGGATACTATTTTTTTTTCCTCTTTGAAAGTGGTGAATGCATCACCCGTCTAGTTTAGTAGATTAGTTTTACTTGTTTTTGAAATCATATAAATAAAGTCGTTGTATCAAAATTTTAATTTGTTGTGAATAGACATTGTGGTAAGGGGAAAATCTAGAGTCATAAGAATAAGAATTTTTTCTGGCTTCAAGACAGCATCATTGGGTGTCGTGGTTCCTGGGACTTTGGGGGGCCTCAGTGTCCATATAGATTAGTGGAGCGTGGTGCGCAGGAGGGACGATAACCGGAGCTCAGGAGAAAGACCCGCCCTGAATGAGATGGTGAGGTGAGGTTGGAAATGGTGGCATTTAGCTGGTTATTTGGACTCAATTTGGATTCAGCAGTTGCTTTTGGCTTCTTGATAGATTTTTTTTTATTCTTCTCATGGTAGAACTGATGTTGAGATCTGACAGCTCCTAGTGGTTAGGGAATAGCATTAACTAGTTATGAGGATACACATTTGGAACACCCCACATTGGCATTAAAGCTTTTGTCTGTGAGTAGAATAGGAAGTGACTTAAAGGTGGGAATGATCCTGAAGGGTCTCTGAGTGGTTTTGCGAAGGGATTAGCTCCGTGCATACATCTTTAGTGCAATCAACTGATTGGAACTCAGTTGCCTGTGAACTCTTTGGCTATGAATACTTACAAGTCCCAGAGGAGTTTTACCTCACAACTGTTTTCTTCATTTCTTCTCTTGTACTGTTAAGAGGATATTTAACTGGTCTCCTTATTGGGAGAGCTTCTAGTCATAGTTTAATCTCTATTCTTACTCAGTATTTCTTTCGAAATTTGAATCTAATTACTTCTCTGCTAAAGAATTTGCATCATTTCCCCTACTTATTGCTTGGCCAAAAGGTCTAAATTCCTTAACTGGGCATATATACTTACAGTCTCTGATATATAATCCTGATCCTGGTATCTGTGTGCTTTCCTAGCCTTGTCTCTTTATGCTTTAATCATCCTGAAGCACTTACTCATAAGCTTGCTCAGCTTTATCATTCCTCTATGCAAAAAAAATCTGTCTGATGGTCTTTCACTCTATATTAGTTACTTGTTCTGAAATAGAGTACTCCCCAAACTTAGCTGATTAAACCAGTAATAACAGTCCCTTATCTTAGTTCCTGTGGGTCAGGGATTTGGGAATGGCTTGGTTGGTTTGCTCTGGACTTAGAGTTGCATGAGGTTGCAGTCAAGATGTCGGCTTGGGCTGTTGTCACCTGATAGATTTTCTGGGACTAGAGGATTCACTTTTGTGGTGGTTTACTCACATAGCTGGTAATTCAGTGTTATTGTCTGCAGGAAACTCCATTTCTCTCTGTGTGGACCTCTCTGTAGAACTTCTTGAGTGTCTTCACTCAAGATAGCTAACTTCCCCCAGAGTCAGTGATGAAGAGAAGGCAAGACAGAGCCTTTGGGTCTTTTAAGACTTAGCCTCAAAAGTCACATCATAATTTCTGTAAGATCTTACTTTGTGGGCAGGGGATGGCACAAAGATGTGAATATCAGGAAATGAGAATCATTAAGGGCCATCTTGATGCCCACCTGTGTACTCCTAAAGTCCTACATGTGGCAAACTATTTAAGATCTAGCTGGCATATACTACTGTTGGGAAGCCTTTCTTAATCCCTGGGTCCCCTTCTATCTAGTACTTTTAATTCTTTTTTTTTTTTTTTTTTTAAGATTTTATTTATTTATTTGACAGAGAAAGTGAGAGAACACAAGCAGGGGGAGCAGCAGAGGGAGAGGGAGAAGCAGGCTCCCTGCTGAGCAGGGAACCCCATGTGGGGCTCTATCCCAGGACCCTGGGATTATGACCTGAGCGAAACCAACTGAACCAGGCAACCCTCTAGTATTTTTAATTCTATTAAATTATTGTTAGTTTAAAACTCTGCAATCCTGTTTCATAAAGGAATAGAAAACAAAGTTAATACTTGTTTAGGTGTCTGGTTAATACAGCCCCTTAAGGTCTGATTAAGAAATGCTAAAATGGTCTACCACAGACCATTTAGATGGGAAATAACCATATACTATGTAACTATATTACATACAGTTGAAATACTGAAATACCATCAATATATAGTGAATCTATTTTGAGAAATGATTTTTGAAGATAGTTACATAGATGATTTCAGAAATGAGGTAATATAAATTGTAAAAAAGGAAAATAATTATTATTGGTCATTACCTTGGTGTTAAGGATTTCAGTTAGGCCATATACTTGGTGATATTTATATTTTGATAACTAAGTTGAAAAAAATTTTTGGAAAAAGTTAATCATTTTATTTCCTTTTTATGAACTAACTCTGTTTTTGCTTTTTCATAAAGCTGAGATGTATTCATTGAATTAAATATTGATTACAAATTAAAGTGAAGAGTTTCCTCAGTGTCTTTGAGGTTGTTTTGGTAATTCACGAATGAGTTCAAATCCGCAGATTTCTACATTCAGGTTATATTCTAGTACTTAGGAACTCTCTACGACTATTCAAGAGACGTGTTGATAAAAGATTTTCATAGGGTATCTTACTCAGATCTAAATAATAAAAGAAATAATTCATAATGAATCTCTTGAGTACTGTAAATCAAGTTTTTAACTTCTTGAATGATTTTATTTCAGAAATTGAAGACAATGCCTTGGAGACTGTATTTTTCAGTGTAATTGTGTTTATAATACATTTCCCCATTAGAAAAAATTTTTAAGCTAAGTTCTTATATTGCCAAAAAAAAAAAAAAAAGAAAATCATGTTGTTAACTCAGGTTTTTAAAAACCTTTTCTCTGGCCAGTGATGAGCAAGCAGTCCATAGGCTTCATGAGACCAGCTCAACTTCACTAATTCAGCAACAAGAAGCTAAAAATATCAGCAAGCACATTAACAATCCCATTCTCTTTCATATGACTTCGGACATTAAGAAAGCCCTCTCTGAACTGAGTAATTTCATCCTGCTATTAATACTGGTTTTGAGAAGCTGCAGGCTTGTCACTTAATATGGCATTTGGTCCTTGGAGCAAAAGAACAAAGAGAGATCTAGAAAGTCTTAATGAGTGTTTCCTATTACCTTCTCCTGTTTAAAAAAAAGTTTCTTCCTGACTGTTTAGCAAATTGAGAGTGGAGTAGAGGTTTTTCACATGGTATATTGTATCACAGCACTGTCAAGTTTTCTGAAACCCACTTAGAGAGTACTTCTAGTTCTCTGTCTTCTCAGACAGTAACTCCCTTCCTCTTGCCTTTTTAGGGCTTAATCTCTTAAAAGATGGTTGTTTTTTCATCCCTGGTCTAGGGTGTGCAATTCTGATGCCACTTTCTGTTAACTTCAAGTTTCTTAAAACTCTTCATCTCAGTACTAACAGGTCAGCTCATTCAGAGATGCAACTTTATGTAACCGTTTAGGCAAGCACACAGAAACCCCTTTGGTGACTGGAAAATAATAAAGGTTTAAGTGGAGTTGCAGATGTTACAATTCATGATGATTAAAGTATATTTTTTCATATTTAAACAGAGAGATAATATAACTCTGTTTTTCTCTCGAGACTCTCATGGAAAAAGATTGTTCACCATGGCACTTTACTTCTGGATAATGTTCTTCAGTATGAACTAGGAAATGCATGTACCTTGGACCTTATTTTTTATCCAGCATTATGAACATTCATGACTTCAGGGCATTGTTTTTAACAGAATTTACTGTTTGGATTGTCTAAAGACCCCTTTAAATGCTCTTACTGTTTTTTGCTTCTAGAATATTGGGTAATTGTTATCTTGTCTTAGATAATCTCTTTAGTTTTGGCTTAAACTAATATAAATATATCTGCCAGTCATGTTTGCTGAAGCTTTTTGTTCATAACATAATGGATGTCTTTAATTCACAATAACTTCATAAAAATTTCAGAGCTAGTTTTTTTTTTAAGAAGGGACTTCAGTATATCACTACTTTTTCACGTTTTAATGATAACCAAACATATTTAAAATAAATGTTAAGTATTTGTGATTAGTTGATTTCATCTCTGTAGCAGAACATTTGAATTGCTGTTTTTGAATCACCATTTTCATGTGGTTGGTTTTATTAATTCTTCATTGAAAACCCTTTCTTACTTGACAACATTTTGAAAAGCAATTAAATACATAGCTTTTACAAGATTTTTTTTAAAAGATTTTATTTATTTATCAGAGAGAGAACACAAGTGGGAGGAGGGGCAGAAGGAGAGGCACAACAGACTCCTTACTGAGCAAGGAGCCAGAAGGACTTGGCAGGACTCCATGCCGGGACCCTAAGGTCATGACTGGAGAGTCAGACACTTAACTGACTGAACCATGTAGGCACCCCAGATTTTACAAGATTTTTTTTTTTTAAGTTCTTATTTATTTATTTTTGTCATAGAGAGAACACAAACAGGGGGAGTGGTAGGCAGAGGGAGAAGCAGGTCCCTGCTGAGCAAGGAGCCTGCTATGGGACTGGATTCCAGGACCCTCGGATCATGACCTGAGCTGAAGGCAGATGCTCAACTGACAGAGCCACACAGGCGCCCCTACAGGATTTTTAAAATATATTTTAAGTATCGGTCATACTTAATTTTAAGATATTTTAGAAGTTTGAAAGATCTACTTGTCATTTTAAGTATCTACAGATTGTTGAAAGTTTTATTGCTGCAAATTCTAGTTTAGTCAAAGTTCATAAAGGGCACATTGAGATGCAGATAAGTAATTGGTTTGTCAGCAGAAAACTTTATTCTCTAACAAGTGGCACTGGCCTTTTCTCCCCTTAAATATGCCAAATTCATTTTTACTCCAGGGCCTTTGCATTTATTTTCTTTTTGAAGTGTTCTGTTCACAGTCTTTATATAAATACAAGGTCTTTCAAATTTCACCTTTTCAGATAGGATGTACCTCTGCCATCTAGTCTAAAGGATTCTTTCCAATCATTTTCTATTCCATACCCCATTTTATTTTCTTCACAGTGTTTATCATTATTGGAGTCATCTTATTTATTTATTTCCTTATTTGTCTGCCTTTGTGTCACCATGAGAATAGGGACAGTAGCTGTCTTATTTACTGCTGTGTATGTTGTGCCTAGAATAATTCCTATGGACTTTCTGTGTATCTGTTAAATTAGTTAAAAAAGGAAAATCAAATAATTTCCATGTATGTTATCTCTATGTAATAATATTTGTATTCAAATGAGAATTAGAAATACTTGGTTGACTCTATTTGCAAACCATACCAGATAGTAGTGCCTTTCCCCATCCAGTCATTCCAAGTTATTTGTCATTTATTGTTGTTCAAATGAATACACTAAATACATCTGCAAAGTTAAAATTGTAGTAGTTAACATGAATTGACTTCACTAAAAATACAGATAGGAAAAATGACCTTTCACCCAAGAGACAGTTGAGAATCCTGCTCACAGCAACTGTATAGTGGAGTATAATTAATCTTGACTCTAGTCTGGGATGGTTGACTTGCTTATGCCCTTTCTCTGAATTAGGGATCTATAAAAGTATGTCATCAATTGATGTTGCTCAAAAACACTTACCTGGAATATGTCTTAGAGTCAGTGTGTTTAAATAAAAAAAAAGTTCAGACTATATAGAGAAAACATGTACAGTCAAATGAAACATGGTGATAAAATATTTTAGAATCTGATTACTTCTGTTCTTTAAGTTCCTAGTTGGCTGAGTCCTTTGAGGTAAGAACCATTAAAAAATGACTAGAGTTTCAAGAATGCTCAGGTACTGAGCTGAAAAATGGAAGACATGGAAGTGTCTACTTTTTAATGGATTATCATTTTGATCAAATTCTTTTGGGTGCTTTTCATGTGCCTTTCCCCTTCCTTCATGCTTTCTTTTAGGAAAAGCTTTGTCTTAGGGAATGAACATGAATGCCTTATATCTATCTTACATGGGTAGGTGTTCTCTCCTGTTTACCTCTTGTAGCTCCTGAGTATTGGTGTTCCATCGCTTACTTTGAAATGGATGTTCAAGTAGGAGAGACATTTAAGGTTCCTTCAAGCTGCCCTATTGTTACTGTTGATGGATATGTGGACCCTTCTGGAGGAGATCGCTTTTGCTTGGGTCAACTCTCCAATGTTCACAGGACAGAAGCCATTGAGAGAGCAAGGTATTGTTGAGTGTTTAGTTAGTTATTTTAAAACTTGAACATGGTACCTTGTCATTTATTCAAAGTTACATTTTTCTGTGTACATTTATAAGATTTTTGAATGTAGATAAAGTCATCTTGAAAATTCAGAATTCATAAGCATTGCATTGTAATTACAGATGTTATTTAAAATATGATTAAAATGGCCTTTTAAGTTAGTGGTGTTTTTATATTTTGAATAGTAATAGACCTTTTGGTATCCAGTTTGAAACCAATTTGTTTATTTTCTCTTATCATATTATTTCTATAAGTCTTTTGAGAGGAAATGTAAAATGAGGACATGTTTCTGCAAGTATTATCTATAATGTTGGAAAAATAAAAATAGGAAAATGGTTAAGTAAATTTTTATGAACCTTCATTTTTTTATGTATTAAAGTGTTAATTGAAAGTTTATATAGCAAATGTAAAGGCTTAACATGAAATATTACAGGAAAATATGCATAGTTTTCAGTATTATAAGATCTCAGATCTTTAAGGACATTTGTGTGTGCTTAAGTACATAATCATAGCTCTATCACTAGCTATGTGACTTTGGCAAATTACTTACTCTCTAAGCCAGTACTGTCTGATAGAATTTTCTGTGATGAAGGAAACAGTTTATATCTGTGCTGTTCACTGCAGTAGCCACTCCCCACATAAAATATGACTCATGTGATTAACTGAATTCTGTAATTTAAATGAGCACTTGTAGCTAGTAGCTGTTGATTTGGGCAGTGTAGCTATAAGCTTTTATATGTCTTAGTTTCATCATTTATAAAATGGGAATAATAGTATTTACCTTACTAAATTTTGAAGGTTAAGTGAGAATTTATATTAAATATTTGGTACATAGTAAGCATTATATATATGTTCATCATTATTTTTTATGAGTGAGATATTAAAAAAGGAAGTACACAAAAATGTTAACAATGGGTATCTTTCAGTAATGGTGTTATATAACATCTTTTATTTAAAAAAATATATTTGGTATGCTGTATAATCTGAACTGAAACTTACCTTTAAATACTTCCAAAACAAAATGTAATTTCCTTTTTCTTTCTAAGGTTGCACATAGGCAAAGGTGTGCAGTTGGAATGTAAAGGTGAAGGTGATGTTTGGGTCAGGTGCCTTAGCGACCATGCAGTCTTTGTGCAGAGTTACTACTTAGACAGAGAAGCTGGGCGTGCACCTGGAGATGCTGTTCATAAGATCTACCCAAGTGCATACATAAAGGTTAGTTGCAGTTTTACTCAAACATTTTAGACTTAGAAAGCTCTATTTGTTGTTTAAAAAATTGAGATGGAGGTGGGAGGAGAAGAAAAATATCTTTTTAATGTGTTAAATAATCAGAAATTATGTTTGTGTATAAAACACATTTCTTGGGGCATATATTGACGTGATTGGCTATATCTAGTTTTATGGTTGTATTCATGCCCTAATGTTTTATTAATAAATTTGTTAAATGTTTTAGAGTAATACACAGGCTCTTGAAAATTTTGAGTGAAATCTTCAAGTTTGTATTCCTTTGATACATAATAGGTAAAAATCAGACTCTAGAAATTTATCTTAGCCAGTCTTCAGGATTGTACGGAGGAGAATTCTAAAATTAATAACTTTTCAAAGTAAGAACGTGAGAAATGAAAAATTCTTCAATACCAATTTTTAAATGTTATTTTGTACACTAAGTGAGTTTTATTTGTTATCATTTTGTATATTAAATCTCATGTGTTTATCATTCATTCAGCTCATTTCAATTTTAATTTATAACATACACTGCTTTTGAAAGAAAGGTAGTTGGGTTTAGAAAGCCTAAATGTATTTTTAATTTCAGATTTTTTACAGTTATTCTAAGCATCTTCATTTTGGCCATTGTAAAATAGTGAAATTAACTGCAACTCATCACTTATTCCCAGGAAATTACTTAGTGTACAAATAATATAATCATTTGATGGCCTCACAACAACAAACTCTCATTTTTAGTTACTGCCATTCAGTTAAAGAATACAGGGATCTTCTTTTTAAAACAACTTTGAAATATATCAAGTATGAAAAAAAATAACAAACCCTCATGTACTCACCATCCAGCTTCAGCAGTCATCAGCATTGTATCAGTCTGTTTTATGTTTACCACTGTACCTTTTTCTTCCAGTGATTTAAAGCCAATTCCAAATATTATATTAGTTCATTCATAAAATATTCTCGTGTGAGTGACTAATTGGTAAATATTTCTAAAAGACATAATCACAATGCTGTTTATCACACTTAACAAAATTAATAGTAATTCCCTATTGAAAGTCTTGACAATAGAGAATCTTTATAGTGTTGATCTGTTAGAACAGTGGAATAGACTAGAACAATAAAATATTAAAATACATTTATTGATAGGATATTTATGATGTGGAAATGTTGATTATTAATATATAGAATGTGATTTTATTTTTATGAAAGAAATAATATCAAGGATATTTGTATTCATTTATATATATACCTGCAAGTCTTGAATCATGTACATGATGTCTTACCAGGAATTGTCTCTGGGAGGTGGAATTATCTTCATTTGCATTTTCCAGTTTTTCCACAAGGAATTTTAGTTATTTGTGCTTTATTGTTATTTTTAAGTGGTGTTAGATTTCCTTGTACGCTTTGCAGTCTATTTTATGTTGGTTGGCAAATTTGCCTTGAGAGAATTCATTTTATTTTTAATTTTTTTCCTCCCTGTTATTGCTTCTCCCTATAGGGCAGTTTTGTCTTAGTCTGGCACCCTGAGATCCACATCTCAGAACCAGTTCTTATATTTAGGAGGTAGAGGAATTTTGTCCCATGAGGAAATTGAGTTCCAATCTCCAGGTATACACAGGGCCTAATTCCTATTACATAGGTTTCTGATGCTTAGCTCTGCCATGGGCAAGAATTTTATTCTTAGGTACATTTTCCAAATTAGCTGTCAAAGTGTTTTACTAGCACTTAATTCATGGGCAGGTACGCAGTTGTAGCCCTCAAAGAGCCTGGTTCTTGTCGTTTTCCAGATTACTATAAGAAGTTGAATTACTAACCTCTACATCATTTTTTGGTCTTGGTACCCCAAGTACCTCCTATCTTTAGTTCCTGCTCTCCACTGTAGATTTTGTTTATCCATCATCAGTAGGTGGACACATGGATTATTTCCACTTTTTGGCTCTTACGAATAATGCTGCTCTGAACATTCATATATAGGATTTTAGGTAGATGTTTGTTTTCCTTTTCTTGGATATATATGTAGGAGTGGATTTGCTGGATCATAGGGTTGATTCTGTGTTGAACATTTTGATGGGCTGCTAGACTGTTTTCCCAAGTGGCTATATGCCATCTTACAGTTCCACCTGCAATGTATATATGATAGTTTCAGTTTCTCTGTACTCTCATCAACACTTGTTGTTATCTTTTTTATTTTAGCTGTCTTAGTGGATGTGAAGCAGCATCTCATTGTGGTTTTAATGTGCCCTAATGGCTAATAATATTGAACATCTTTTCATGTGTTTATTGACCATTTGTATATCTTTTCTGGAGAAATATCTGTTCAGATCTTTTGCCCATTTTTAAATTGGGTTGTCATTTTATTATTGAGTTGTGTGAGTTCTTTATATATTTTGGATATTAGTCCCTTATTAGATACATGATTTGTGCATATTTTCTGCCATTCTTTGGCTTATCCTTCACTTTCACTTTCTTGCAGCATGAAAATTTTTAATTTTGGTGTAGTCCAATTTAGCTATTTTTTGGTCACTTTTGCTTTTGGTGTCTTTTCTAAGAAACCATTGCCTAATCTAAGGTCATGAAGATTTACTCTTGTTTTCTTCTAAGCATTTTATAGCTTTAGCTCTTTAATTTAGATCTGTGCTCCATTTTGAGTTAATTTGTGTGTACGATGTAAGGAAGGGATCCAGCTTTATTCATTTGAATGAGAATAGCCAGTTGTTCTGACAACCATTTGTTGAAAACTATTCTTTCCCTTGTGAGTTATCTTGACACCTTTGTTGAAATTCAGTTGACCTTGAATGACCTTGTGCTATCAATTCTGTTTCATTGATCATATATATATATATTTATATCTATATCTGTCTATCTATCTGTATGTGTATCTTCTTATGACAGTACTGATCTACTGTAGCTTTGTGGTAAGCTTAGAAATTGGGAAGTGTGAGTTTTCCAACTTTGTCCTTTCTCAGGATTCTTTTGGCTATTGACTGCTCTTTCCATGTGAAAATTCCATGTGAATTTTACTATTGGCTTGAAGAATATATACTTGTAATAGTTTTTCTATCCTTTGTGCTCTTAGCAGAGAAAGAAGCTGTTCGTGCATACCTACTCATCCATCTTGACTTGGAAATCTCTGGATTGTGTAATTTACAGTGAATGTATAAAGAACTAGAGTGTTGATTATATACTATGTGTCAGATGGTAGTTACAAATTTATTTGATGTAGGGTCATATTTATAACATTTGGTTTAAAAATGTGGAATTTTGTGTAAGTAAAGTGATTTCAAGGATTTTCAAATAAATGTAACCTCTCTATTTTGGTACAGATGGCTCTTGAAAAGCTCCTGAGGTATGAGACTTAAAATCATGTGATAAAACACTGTCATGGGTAGATTTTTATAGTAGTCTCAGGCTTTTGCCATGAACAATAAATGTCTTGTGGGAGACTTTAGTGGAGTAAAAAACAGCATACCATTTTTGTTATAATAACTCTTTAAGGTTTAAAAAGACTTATATGTTTACCAAGCATGTTATTATTGTTCAGAAGAATCTTACTAGCCAGAAAGAAAGAGATGCAGATAACCATTGACATTTTCTTCATTTGTGAATTTTTTAGGCAGTAGTAACTAAAGGATCTGTATAGTGCTGTTTAAATTGTCATATTACCACCAGAGATAATAATACTGAGATGAATTATATTCAGATAACATGAACTTCTGGAAGGAGTAGTACCCACACGTTGGGAATATACCTCCCCCTAACCCCCTAAACATGCACATACAAACATATTTTTCTCTTTTTAGTTAAAATGAAGAAAATAAAGCTTTGAAGAACCATTCTTTTATTTTATGAACCAAGAAGCTAGAACTAAATTGGGGGGGGGCATTCTACTAAGATGTTAATTTTTTTCCCTTCATCTTTCATGATGTCATAGTCCCCTTACATTCATGAAAATCTGATGTAATGAAATGGCATTTTACAAGCTTTACGTGAAGCAGATGTTTGAATTCTGAGTGGCCTTGCTGTTTTGCTTTCAAAAGTAAGATCTGTTTTGTTTTATGGTGTTTACTACTGGGTAGTCAGGTTTTTTAATAGCTTTATTGAGATATTGAGATACAATTCACATACCATGTAATTCATCCATTTAAATAACATTTTACCACTCTGGAAAGGAACTGCGTACCCTTTAGCTGTCATTCCTCAACCGCTCCCCCCCATTTCCCTCAGCGCTAGGCAACCACTCATCTACATTTCTCTCTACAGATTTGCCTATTCAGAACCTTTTTTATAAATGAATTCATACAGTGTGGTCCTACGTGACTTCTTTCACTAGGCATAATGTTTTCAAGCTTCATCCACATAGCATGTATCTCTACTTCATTTTTTAAATGGCTGAATAATATTCCATATACCACATCTTGTTATCCATTCATCACTTGATAAAGAGTTTCCACTTTTTGGCTATATTATGAATAATACTACTATGAACTTTAGTGTGTACAAGTTTTATGTGAATGTATGTTTTCATTTCTCTTGGATATGTACCTAGGAGTGGAATTGCTAGATTATGAGATAACTTGAGCATTTTGAGGGACTGCCAAACTGTTTTCCAAAGTGGTTTAACCATTTTACATTCTGATCAGTGTGGGAAGGTTTCAGTTTGCAGTCTCATCAACACTTGTTATTATCTGTCTTTTTGATGTTAGTCATCCTAGTGGGTGTGAGTCATTGTGCTGGCTTTTGATTTACATTTCTCTGATGCTGAGTCAGGTTTATTTTTGAACACATACATGTTAGGGGATGCTTCTAAACCACGGGTAGGCTAGGTTGAAGGTTATTATAATCCTAATAACCTTCGGATTGATTAAATTGATTCTCAATTGCCATATATTGTGATTCTTACCTCTAGGTCCAGTAACTTCATAAATTCTTAATGAAGTCTTGTGTTCAAATGCCCAATATAACAACACCAGTTACCCATTTCTCTTTCTGGGTTTCTAGTTTTTGGTGTTGATTTAAACTGAGAGTATTATAATTAAGCCTTATATATGCAAAATGCTAAAATTTTGACTGGTTGAAAGACAGTATCCTGAAGGTGTTCACATTGAGCTTTATAAGACACTAACGTGGGTTAAGTAATAGGTTTGTAATAAACTTACATGAGAGTAACCATAGGAAACACGCTTAAATAAATTAAAGTGATTAAGTCAGGAATGGCGATCAGAAATATCTTATGGAAGTGCCTGCGTGGCTTAGTTAAGTTGTCTGCCTTCAGCTCAGGTCATGTGTTCCACGTTTGACTTTGTGCTCAGTGAGGGATCTGCTTGTCACTCTCCCTCTGCTCCTCCCTCCCACTCATGTTCTCTCTCTCTCTCTCTCTCTCAAATAAATGAAATCTTCAACAACAACAACAAAAACCAAACAAGAAAGGAAGAAATATCTTTTGAATCTGAGTGCAAAAGAATATTTAAACCTTTGGATCCTTTGAATTGAGTTGTCTTTACCAACAACTAAGTCAGATTCTGAAAGGAAGATGATTGCATTTCAGTGATAGCCTTCATTTTGCCATCTGCTATAACAGATAAAACCTCTTATGGTTTAATGGATCAGATATATAGAGAGAGGCGACCCAGGTTTCTCTTAGCAGTATAGCCAGTAATTATAAATTTTCTGGTTTGAGTGCTTTAATTACATAAATAATCTACTGTGGAAGGATTTGCTGAGGTGCTTAACAAATAATTTCTACGTCTGCAGATAAAAGTGATAATATTTTAAAATTTCATTTTTGTGGCTACTATAATTGTAGCTGGCGTTAGCCTAGATTTAGGTTAAGACATTCATAATTGTGATTGTTTACAACATATTGTAAGGAATTGATGTGTGAAGATCTATTGGTTATTCATGGTGGGGAGTGGGGGTATGTTGAGAGCATATTTGAACCCTAGGAATTTGTAAGTTAGTTATATTCCCTGTTCCCAGAGAGTAAGATTATATAGGTACCATACTTGGTTAGTGATGATTAAAACAATTTCTTTTTAAGATTTTATTTATTTATTGGACAGAGACCCAGCAAAAGAGGTAACACAAGCAAGGGGAGTGGGAGAGGGAGAAGCAGGCCTCCTGCCGAGCAGGGAGCCAAATGTGGGGCCTGACCCCAGGACCCTGGGATCATGACCCGAGCCAAAGGCAGACACACTTGATGACTGAGCCATGCAGGCGCCCCGGTTAAAACAATTTTTTAAAAGTGGTTATAAAGACCTAAATGTAAAACACAACTATATGTCATCTTGGAAAAGCAAAACTATGAAGACCGTAAGATCAGGAGTTTCATAGGGATAAGAAAGGAGGGATGGATAAATAGGCAGAGCACAGAGAATTTTTTAGGGCATTGACACTACTCTTTATGGTACTACAATATTGGAGAGAGAGATATATATATATATATATGTATACACACACACACACACACACATATATATATATATGTAAAATCAAGAGTGAAACTTCATGTAAACTATGACCTTGGGTGATGATGTGTTTGTGTGGTTCATCAATTAGGACAAATGAACAAATGTATCACTGTGCCAGGGGACATTGTTCTTGAGTGGGGACAGAACTTTCTTTACTTTCTGCTCCGTTTTAGCATGAACCTAAAACTGCTCTAAAATAGAAAGTTTATTAATTTCCTTCTTTAATAAAACGTAGTTGTAGAACTGTTTGGCTTTTCAAATATTTGAGTTCCTGCTTTGTACTGTCTGGGTGTAATGCCTTCTGAGAGGTCAGAGCCCAGTGGAAAAGTTCAGAGTCTAATGGACTCTTGGGAAATCTTGAAAAAATAATGCTTCCTGTTCTGGGCATTGTGAGATTTCTCATTTTTGGACCCGACTCTCATGCTTTCTGTCCTGCAGTCTTTTTGAACTACAGTTTGGCAGGGTAATACCTATATATTTGACAAATTCATACCTCTTCAGAGAATGAGATAGTATAAGTTTTGTCCTTCATTGATGCTAGAAGATCAACGTTGAATAGAGAAATAAGTAAATAAGAATATGAATTGCAATTTAGAAAGGATAGTTCTGTGTTCTTCTTAATACCAAATACCATGATTAAAGACAATCAGAATTTATTTTTAAGGCATCTGAAAATTAGTGGTTTGGGTTCCAAGCTTGTTGATCTGATAAAGCTGCATGTTATGCATTATTTGATGGTGATGATGATGATGATTCTTTTTTTTTGGTTAAAGATAATTGTGCTTGCTCATACTGGGTTTTGTGCATACTAAAAGGATTTTTGTTTGTTTTTTCCTTCACTTTTTAAAAAATTTTCTTTAATTTTTTTAATAAACATATAATGTATTATTAGCCCTAGGGGTACAGGTCTGTGAATCACCAGGTTTACACACTTCACAGCACTCACCATAGCACATACCCTCCCCAATGTCTGTAACCCAATCACCCTCTCCCTGTCCCCCTCCCCCTGGCAACCCTCAGTTTGTTTTGTGAGATTAAGAGTCTCTTAGGGTTTGTCTCCCTCCTGATCTCATCTTATTTCATTTATTCTTTTCTTACCTCCCCAAACCCCCCACGTTGCACCTCCACTTCCTCATATCAGGGAGATCATATGATAGTTGTCTTTCTCCGATTGACTTATTTTGCTCAGCATAATACCCTCTAGTTCCATCCATGTCATTGCAAATGGCAAGATTTCATTTACTAAGAGGATTTTTAAAATAATTTAATGTATTCTCTGAATAAGGAATATATTCACATGGTTCAGAAATTAAAATAATATAAAAAGTTTGCGTTGAGCAGCCTGTTTCCACTCTGTTTTGTTTCTTGTGGCTTTTGTAGATGACCATTCTGCTTGTTAATATTTCAGTGCTTTTTTTAAAAGAAGATTTTTTTTCTTTTTTTTTTTTTTAGAGCTAGATCATGAGTGGGAGAGGGAGAGGGAGAATCTCAAGGAGACTCCCCACTGAGCTCAGAGCATGACCCAGGGCTCACGACCCCAAGATAACAACCTGAGCCCAAAGCAAGAGTTGGACACTTAACCGACTGTGCCACCCAGAAATCCCTTTCAGTGCTTTTTGAAAAAGCAAATATAAGCAAATACATTATTTTGGGAAGTTGTTTTTTTCCTAGAAAAAAGATTATAGGATTTGTCATTCATAACTTATTGCTTACTTAAAGAGCATGTCAGTACTTTCATGAGGATAAGGATAAAAGTTTCAGTCCCTTCCTCAGTATACCAGCCCTTGGTGCTCTTGGTGTGGCTGGTAAATAACCCTGAAATTACTTACGAACTCCTTCTGTTGTCCTGAAAGGTAAATAATTCAGGGGAGGCTGAAACCAAAATACTAGGTAGCATTTTTGACAGCTTACTGTATATTATGCTAAGTTTACCACAACTCTGTGAAAAAGCATGTACATTTAGCACTCCCATTTTATAGATAAGAAAATTGAAGCTCCAGAGAGATTAAGAATCTTAGCCCATGTAATTAGCAGATATTAGTGATATGATTCAAAGCTAAACTTTTTTAAATTATGAGCACTTTTCAACATAACAGAAAAGTGGAGAAACTAGTTTAGTGACATCCTGTATATCCATCACTGAGATTCAGTAGTTGTTACAATTTTACATTTGTTTAATCCATCCTTTTTTTCGTTATTTCTTAAGTATTAAAAAAAAATTTTTATTAATGAGTGGGAGAGAAGAAAGAGTTGGGGTAGGGGTGCGGGGAGGAGCCAAGGAAGAGGGCCGGGCAGACTCCACGCTGAGCACAGAGCCCAGTGCGGGGCTTGATCTTAGAACCCTGAGATACAGCCTGAGCAGAAACCAAGAGTTGGATGTTTAACCGACTGAACCACCTAGGTGCCCTTATTTCTTAAGTATTTCAAAACAAGTCCTAGATATCTTGTTACCTTGCTCCTACGTACTGAAGTGTACATCTCTAAAAAGTCTAGTTGCTTTCTTAAATAGTGACAGTGCCATTTATTACACTTTTCCAAATAGCTAGAATGATAAAGAAGTTGGCACATGACCAAGACCATCAATTCAGCCTAAAGAGCACTCTCAACAATTTGGTTATGAATAAAGGATAAAGGGTGGGGTTTTTTCATAGGGACAATGACTGACCCACATTGAATTAGATAAAGGCCAGAGAGGCCTGCGGCAGCCAGAACTCTCCTGATAGTGAACTGTGCCTCGTGCTGAGCTCCAGTCCCTTTTTCTAACCACTAGTTAGACTCTACATGAAAACTTAGATTTTTAAATTAATTTTTTCCTTAGGGCTGCGTGGAGCTATGAATTTTAAATAAATCGTGCATTGGTTTTTGATGTGCAGTGGCAGCATTTCTGATGGACTCCTAGCATTGAACTTAATGCTCTTTGTTTCAAGGTCTTTGACTTGCGTCAGTGTCACCGTCAGATGCAGCAGCAGGCGGCCACTGCACAGGCTGCAGCCGCCGCCCAGGCGGCAGCTGTGGCGGGAAACATCCCTGGCCCCGGATCAGTAGGTGGAATAGCTCCAGCTATCAGTAAGTATGCTTTCAGTTTTTTGTCTTAAAGTGTAATAGCTGGTATTTTATCTTGATTCACTCAGTTGCTTAGTTACTTTAGGCAATAATAGAAAACTAAACTACTTTTTTTATTGGGATAATAACATTTTTGAACTAAAAAACTGTTCTGTAATAGTTGCCCTTTGTCTAGGACCCTACTTTCATTCTTTCTGTATCAAAAAGGGAGTATGGGATAAAGGACAAAGGGGCTGTTGTTAGATTATATCGCTCAATCTCCTGTTATTTTGTTGTTGTTGTTGTTGTTGATGCTTTTAATTCTTACCTCACCAGCAAGGGTGGGTTGTAATCACTGACGTGCTTGGCTTTATTCTAGAAGGAAAGCATATTTCAATTTCAGAATTAGGTACTTCTCCAAGTTTTTTTTTAAGTATGCTAAGCATGGAGAGAAAACTAAGTGAGGGTGGTATTTTGATAACTTGTAGACTTTTTTTTAATTTTAGGGTAAAATTGAACTGTGTGCCAGGTTTCACACTGATGGGGAATTTTTTACTGCAGAGTTAAACTCCTGACTATAGACTTTTATGATGGAAACACGTGGCACCCATCTTCCACGTCTGAAGGCATAACTAGTGATTCATTCAACCCCTGTTCTTAACCTCTTCAGTGTGGTAAGCAAATCACACTGGCTAAGAAAACTGCAGTGGCCCTGCAGGTTTCTCTACAGCACATGCAGACGCCTCCCATTAGATTCACTGTGATACTGATGAGTGGAGATTGACTATATGACTGTATGTTCTGACTGGAAAATTAGCTGCAGAATCTCCTTTGTGACTTATGTTCAGGAGTTTACAGTGTAGAGGTAGATAAGACATATCCAGTTAGAGAATTGGCTTTTTAAATAATTGGAGCATCCAAACCATTAATTTGCTAGTTTTGATGTTATAAACATGCTTTTACTAAAGAGTCCAGAGCTATTGTTAAATTTCTCATTCTTAACTACTGCCCCCATTGAGTAATGGCATGGGATCTCTGGGACACTGTGAACTTAAGAGACAGACATCCTCTGGGTCACCCAAGAAATCCTTAGCGGAACCAGGGCTGTTAACTGTCTCCCAGTTAGTCAGGTCTTACTTTGAATGAGGCTGTTCAAACAGACAGTAAGGTTCTTAGAACCAATCTGTGGACATGTGCTGCCTCTTAAAAACAAGGTTTTTTTGTTTGTTTGTTTTTTGTTTTTTTAACCCTTCACCTCTCCTTCTAAAGAGAAAAATAGATGGGGTGTTGGTGGATTGTGGTAACTTATTTTATAATTGCTGGTAGCTAGAAGACTCGTGTGGAATGTGCATTGTCTTAACCGAAAGCTTTCAGTCCCTGTTGATGAAGTGTAGATCTACACGTACTTCTTGGCACTTTGACAGAGAAGTTATATGCTGGGGAGCATGAAGTAAAGCTGGTTGGTCACTTTGTTAACAAGGTGTAGGGAGGATGGAAGACCCAGCCTGTCCCTCTGACGTCTTCCAATCTTCTCCGTTAGGTTTGTCAGCGGCTGCCGGCATTGGCGTTGATGACCTGCGTCGCTTGTGCATACTCAGGATGAGTTTTGTGAAAGGCTGGGGACCGGATTACCCAAGACAAAGCATCAAAGAAACGCCTTGCTGGATTGAGATTCACTTACACCGGGCCCTCCAGCTCTTAGATGAAGTGCTTCACACCATGCCTATTGCCGACCCACAGCCTTTAGACTGAGGTCTTTCACGGTCGGGGCCCTTAACGTTGTCAGGATGATGGACTATAAGATACAATCCTGTTTATAATCCGAAGATATATTTCACTTTTGTTCTGCTTTATCTTTTCATAAAGGGTTGAAAAGTGTGTTTGCTGCCTTGCTCCTAGCAGACAGAAACTGGATTAAAACAATTTTTTTTTCTATTTAGAACTTTTCAGGCATGGCTCAGAGCTTGAAGATCAGGAAAAACACATTCTTATTAAATCCTCACCAGTTATGTATGAAGGAATCATTCCAGTGCTGGAAAATTTAGCCCTTTAAAATGTCTTAGAGTCTTTTATATGCAGAACATTGATACATGTGTTATTCTACAGAATAAATTCAATATTGCTGATTTTAAAGGAGAGAAGTTCTCAAAGTTAATTCACCTATGTTATTTTGTGTGCGAGTTGTTGTTGTTGAACATACTTTACTCCAAATATTGTGCCATGTGGGTGAGTTAATTTTACCAAGAGCAACTTCACTCTGTGTTTAAAAAATAAGATAGTAATGTATTATAACCTTTTATCCAGAATATTTTTTTGCAAGTTAAACTAGTGAAGATGATTTCAATTCAGATGGTCTTGCAACTTCAGTTTTATTTTTGCCAAGGCAAAACACTAATCTGTGTATATTGAGAATTCCTTCAATTACCCCACAAAGAAATACCATTTAAAATTAACATTTGTTATCCCTGTTGGATAACTATTTATCAAGAAATACTCTTGCCCTGTTATACAGTAGATGTATTCTTCTCTATTTCTAGGCATAAGGTTGGTCACTAAGTAGCCTAGAAGAGGAGTTTCTTTCCTTCATGAATTCATAAGGAAAGGTTTTGTATTTTTAAAAACACTAAAAGCAGTGTCACTCCACCTAATATCTCACTGTTCTGCAAAGGTGGCAATGCTTAAACTAAAAGTGAGTATTTTGGAAACTGCTAAATTCTATGTTAAATACTGTGCAGAATAATGGAAACATTACAGTTCATAATAGGTAGTTTGGATATTTTTGTACTTGATTTGATGTGTGACTTTTTTTTCGTATACTGTTTAAATCATGTATGTTATGACATTGTTTAAAATTCAGTTTTTGTATCTTGGGGCAAGACTGCAAACTTTTTATACCTTTTGGTTATTCTAAGCCCTTTGCCATCAATGATCATATCAATTGGCAGTGACTTTGTATAGAGAATTTACGTAGAAAAGTTGCAAATGTATTGACTGTACCACAGACACAATATGTATGCTTTTTACTTAGCTAGTAGCATAAATAAAACCGAATCTCAACATACAAAGTTGAATTCTAGGTTTGATTTTTAAAGTTTTGTTTTCTTTTGCACTTTTGAGTTAAACCTCAGAAGCAGAACACCTTCTAAATGACAGGCAGCAGCCAGTACTATCCGGCAGCTTTGGTTTCCCTCACACTCTGCCAGGACTTCCCCATGGACATTTTGTATCAAGTATAGGTTGGTTGGGTTTTTTTTTTTTTTAAAGCTTTTATTTTACTGTAGCAAAATAAGCCTGATTGTCTACAAGATAAATAGGTTGTCTACAGGATAAACAGTGTGAAATAAAACCAAGGGTTATCTTTGAGATCCTTTTACTTATTGCTTGGTGGGCCTTCTTAAATGTAATGATTCTTAAGGTGTGTGACAAGTTTGAGATTTGATAAGCACTATGCATAATAGTCATCCATCTGTCGACTTGAGTGGGTAAGTCGTCTATGTCCTTGCTCAGAAGGTCTTCTTTGTAAGACCATTCTGGAAACCACTGAGTTTGCTTATTGCTGTGATGTAAACATAGATCTTGTTCCGAGCTACATGTCTTTTGTTTTAAAATAATTTCTCTGCTGGCTCATTTGAGCTCTTCAGTACTACAGAAAACTTTTGTTAAAGACCTACTTTTAATCTATAAATGTTTGGTGATTCAAGTTTTATTGGCAGATTTAAAAAAAAAAGATATCTTCATTCTCTAGAAATTGCTGACTTTAGGTCTATTTTACTGTGGATGAAGAATAGGAGTGAAGGGAGAGATTTTTAAAATTCAGATTATTTGATTAGGATCATTAGCGTGCTATGATATCATCCATCACCTCCTTTTCTCCTTTAGGCAAGGTTTTCATGTTTAGTCATCTGGGGAAAGTATGTGGAAAATATTCGCTTAGAAGTCTATCTTTGAAGCCAAGCCACCTGTCTTGGTTTCTTTCTGCTAAGAGCCATAATGTTACTACGTATGTAGGAGTACTTCTAGTTATTAATTGCTTTATATTTGTACCTAGATTCAGTCACCTGCTTTTGAGAACACAACTAGTATGTTAATGATCAGTTATTTCTGAGAACTTAGTTGTCAAACAGTATTTCCATTTCTTAGAGCTAGTCATCTTTGATGAGTAAGACTCAAGATTCACTAGGTTTAAAATTTTACAGCTACTTTAGGGTAGGATAGTTTCCTCAGTTCTCAGAATCTGATTATTATAAGGATATGGTTCTGGGTAGGTTTTCTCTAGCTGTTTCGTATCTCAGTATGTTGAATTTCATTGAAAGCTGAGTGAGAGTTGAATCAAGTACCTTTATAATCCAGTATGAGGCCATTCCATTTTGGTCCAGTGCCTTTCAGTACATTATCAAAGGGAATCCTTAATGGTGTTGCCTTTATTTTCCAGGGAGTAGATTGTTTTATGGGATATAAGCTGTCTCATTTTTTATAGTATGCTACCCCTGGTATACAAAGATAATGATAGTAAATCACTGCCATATAACCTTGTTTTTCTAGAAGCATGGCTCATTTGTGTCGACCTACTCACTAAATAGGTCTCTTATCACGAGTCTTCCTGTAATCATCGTAGATTTACAGGCTGGGTGGTTAGCTTAAGGATTACCATACTCTAATTATCCAGGTAAACTGAAGACATATTAGCTGTGTTGTATTTCAAAGTTAAAAATGCATTTTTGTGGGGAAGGGCATGGTGTTAAGGGGGATATTTGTAATGGAAATTTTGAAGGCAAAATAAAATGCTCTTCCAGATGATAGACATTTTACTTTAAAAGTTTATTGTAGTTATCTTTTTGACTCTGCCCATCTGGAGAGGGAAATTTTACATTTTCCCTTGGTGCTCCTTATGCATCTGTGGAGGTGAAATATTTCTATTCCTGGTTTGATGGTAACTGGTTAATAGTTACTAGCTGTTATGCAAAATTAGAATAATTCTGATCTTTTTTAGAGTTGTTTGGAAGAAGCAGTTTTATTCTGAGTAGGGCAGAATCCTTTTTGTTGATAGTTTTCTATGGTTGGCTCCTTTCATTATTAACTCATTTTACTGGCATTTTATTTAACGATAACAGATTAGGCGGATGAATTTTAGTTACTGAGGTAACTGAGTACATGAAAGCAATTACCTGTAAAATCACCTACCAACTTTTTAGTAGATGGAGCTAAGACTAGCAGATAATAACAACATGAGGAAATGCTTTCTTTTTTATTTTTATTTTTTTTTCAGTTTTCAAAGCTTTTTCTTATACTATTTCACTTGATCTTTACAGTAACTCTGAGAAGGAGTTAGAGGGAAGGAAATGTCTTTTTTTTTTTTTTTTCTTTCTAAAGGCAGACCTCATCTTGTCGCAGATAGCTATCTGTAAATAGTAGCCTAAATTCTTCTTTGGAAAGTTTATAGAAGATAGGCTCTGAGAATCTTTTGTGTAAACCTTTCCTTTTCTTTTTTTTTTTTCTGACAACTAGGTAATTTCTCCTAAGAGCTTTCAGGAAGGATATATAAGGTTAGTGGGCACATTCATAGAAGCAACCTCAGCTTGGTCTTGTCCCTAGCGTCTGTCCCAATGCTACTGGGTTGTTTATCTTGTTTATCTGCTGTTACTGTGGAATGGCATTTTCTGCATTATCCAAACTTGCCTTATTTAAGCAGTAAACCTTTTTTATTTTAGCCATTTTGAGGGGGGTGGAGTTATTTAATATGTATATCAAAGAACATACTAGGCATGTTTCTTTTGTCTTTGTAGATGTCCAAGGCTGCTGAGGTTTTGCCTTGATAAACTAAATGGTCATAGACTGCTCTGGTTTTTGAATGTTTACTTTTTTTTTTATGCACATACCCTCCAACATTCTCTTCCGACCACTTCATGTGTACCTCCCCTTAAGAGTTTCTTCTTTCCTTTCGGATTCGTTTTACCAGCTGCTTGGGCAAGAAAACGAAATAACTAGACCTACTAGAACCACCTTTAAAACACTAGGAAAACTGGGATGGGTCTTAAGAAACTTTCCTGTAAAGTACCGAAAAGGCCTTCTTCAGTGCTTCGGTGTCTCATTGGTCCGACCGCTTAGACTGTTTCCTTACGCTTTGCTGACTTCCAGGTAGCTGCGGTAGGGAGACATGGGTCCTGTTCATATTTCCACCCTTTGAAAGATTTTGAAAGGTTTTGTTGCTTCCACTTCAATCCTGCTCATACAAAAACTGGAGTCACAAGACTCACTACATTAGCATCAGTAGTCAGAGCAGTACCATTGCCTAGAGAATACCAGCCAAAAAACGGACAACAAAAAATAAACTTGAGAAACGAGAGGGTTGTTTCTGTTTGTTCGGGTGTTCCCTTTTGAGCCCTATCTTCTGGCTTTCCTCCTCTCCAGATATTTTTGACCTATAGGTGCCTTTATGAAAATTGAGGGTCTGATATCCTGTCCTAAGGAATAGCTAAAAGTAATCGCTGATGTTTTCAGGGATTTTAACATCAGACTTGAATGAATGAATGAACCATACTCCTTCCTTCCTTGTTTCTTTCCTTCCTTTCTTCCTCTCTCCTTCTTCCCTCCCCCCACCCTTGTAGGAAGAACTGAGGTGAAGACAATCATTTCTCTCTATTGATGTGGATAGTTTTCACAGTAGATCTCAGAGCCCGTGTTCTTGTTCAAGCTAAAACTAGTGGCTCTGGGCTGGCACCAGGTACACTCTGGCTTGCACTCTGCTACTAATCTGATGTGTGACCTTGGGCAGGTCATTTGCCTTCTCTGGGCCTCAGTTGCCTCATCTGTAAAATGAGGGAGTTGGATTAGATGTGTCCTTCCAGCTCTGAAATTTAAGTGACCTTGCCTACCTTGCAGCAGGCTTTGATTTCTTCCTTCCGTTTTGCTCTGCTGTTTGAGGGGGCTTTTTCCTTATTTCCACATTATTCAAATGAGATTAGGCGTAATATTTTATTATTATTCTCCAGTGGACAAGAAGTTACATAATATGTTCTTGAGACTTAAATTTAACCAAAGGCCTAGCACCACCTTGGGGGGCTGCAATAAAAACTTAAAAAAAAAGCTGAGAGGAGGGGAAAACCTTCATTTTATTTTCCCGTCATCTCTATTAAAGGTTTCTCAAGGCTTTTTTTTTTTTTTTTTTGAGTTATGGCATTCCACTTTTTGGGTGGGTATGTGTGTGACACCATCCTTTTAAGTGCTATGTGCTGGTAATTTTTTTTTTCCGACTAAAATGAATTGAAAACTTATTATAAATGCCTGATGATACTAGAGGTCATTGGTTTCTTATCTCTGGTCTTTGGTTCCTTATCTCTTTTAAGTTCAAAACAGGGAAATTCCTCTGGATAGCATCAGTTAAGATGGTTCATATGATAGAAGAAAATAATACCAGTGGATGATCATTTACTTTATTCTTGGCTCTTTTTAGGTGCATTTTGTTTAGAAGACTTTTGGGTGGAGTGTTCCTTTCAGAGTACTTTTTCACCTTATTCTTCGATAAGTATAATTAATGAACTTGGCTTTTCAAGGACCTTGAGAGCCTTCCTTGGGAGTGGGTCAAGGGTGGGGGGTTGGGGAGTCCTGGTAGAGGCCAGCTCTGTGCTAGCTGGAGAGGAAGGAATGAAACCAACTGCTATTGCCATGGCTGCTTGTCATTCATAGAAGGACTCATGGGCTTGGATTGGTTAAAAGGCTAAACAGGTACCTGAGAAACTTCTCCAAGTATGGGGTTCTTCTGGCCAATGCCTTGGACATGTGAGTTAAGGGAACAGCATGAATGCTTGTAGATGATGCAAACCTGGTGGGCTGCAGAACCATTTGGATGAAGTGACTGGAGGTTGGGGACTGATTTGGTGGTGGTATTTCCCAACTCTGTCTCCTCTCCTGAAATCAGAGTAATGCAGCTATGCCAAAACCCAGAGAAGAGCCACACTTAGCTTCTGCTTTTGGGAAAACTGGTCAGCTAAAGCTCCGGTAGTTCCTTTGTGGCTTTCTGTATACTTTTGTCTGGTTGAAGTCTGTGGCTAAAAAATAGTTGAACCTTTCTTGAGAACTCTGTAACAAAGTATGTTTTTGATTAAAAAAGAAAGCCAATTAAATCATTATGGGCTCATTCTTTTTCTTAAGCTTGTGGATGTCTTAAATCTGGAAAGAGTTTCTAATCACTTAGAGAATTCTCAAACTTGAGGACAACAGTTTCCTTCACTGCTTTGTGACCACTGAAATGGAAAATGGAAAATACATCATGTCAGATATGACCATGGAAGAATAGTACCCTTTCTTTACTCATTTCTAAAAGGACAGGGTGGAGAAATAGTAGTTGAAGAGGTAGATGCTAAGGGATTATGAGGCCCATGCTTAAGGAGAGACAGACATCGAAAATTAGAGACCCTGCCTTGCCCATCTAAGAATTAAGGAAAGCTATTAGCTTACTAGCTCCCTGTTCTCTGAATTGGGAGTCAAGATAGGTGGGAATGAGTTCAAGTAAGGTGACTCTATGGCAATGTCCTATCAATTGCATGATGAAATCAATATTTTCTTTCTGATCTTGCTGACATAAGTTCTAGAGATGTTTGTTAGTTTATTATTATGTTCCCATCTGACCTGAAGTTTTATAGTATTTTATTTTAGGTTAGAACTTGAAAGCGGTGGTAGCTTGGCATTCTTTGGGGAAAAAAAACATTTCTTTATGAAGCACTTAAGAATAAAGGGCAGTTGTATGTATTCATCTCTGCCCTTTGCTCGTGACCCCTAATTCCTTATGCTTTATCCCATGTCCTGCCTCATCAAAGCCCCTTCAATCCTTCCTACCCCCATCATCTCACTGGGATAAATTGCCGTAATCGTT
This sequence comes from Mustela putorius furo, assembly GCF_011764305.1. NCBI lineage: Eukaryota > Metazoa > Chordata > Mammalia > Carnivora > Mustelidae > Mustela > Mustela putorius. Next base: position 43,583,206 of record NW_025422010.1, read on the forward strand.
CCCCTCACCCTTTTCTATCTTAAAAGAGTAATTATTTTCAGTTCTGGCCATACTTTGGGATGGCACCCATTTCTGTATTTTGACTTAGTTCTGTTGAGCCACCACTTTGGTCTCAGACAGATGGACAGAATGGGTTTAGAAGACCAGCAAATTTATCTCCAGTAGAGGTACCCTAAAAGAATGGCTAAAGGAAGTTTTCTAAACAGAAAGGAAATGACAAAAGAGAAAATTGAAGAGAGAAAAAACATGGTAAGCATAAATACAAATATAGTAGTAGGCTTTCCTTTTCATCATGAGTTTTCTAAATTCATGTTTGAGTGCTAAAGCCAAAATTATAACATTATCTGCGAAGGGTAATTCTAAATGTATATAGAGGGAATATTTGAAACTACTGAAAAGCAATATAAAGAGAGACACTCAAATACTATAGATACAAATGTAATTATAAAAAAAAAAAAAAAGCTCAAATGGCGCCTGGGTGGCTCAGTGGGTTAATCCTCTGCCTTCGGCTCAGGTTATGATCTCAGGATCCTGGGATCGAGCCCTGCATTGGGCTCTCTGTTCAGCAGGGAACCTGGTTCTGCCCCCCGCCCCCGCCTCTCTGCCTACTTGTGATCTCTCTCTGTGTTAAATAAATAAAGTCTTAAAAAAAATAAAAGCTCAAGTAACTTACAATGAGGCAGGAAAGAAAACAAGCAGAAAATAAAATGGCAGGCATAAGCGTTAACCTATTAATTACATTAAATGCAAATGGTCTAAATATACCAATTAAAAGACACTTACTGGCAAGTTGAATTAAGAAACTAACTGTAACTGTCCGCAGGGAACACACCTCAATAATCTAGTAATATAGGCAAGCTGAAAGAAAAAGTAGGGAAGATACATATCAGGTAAAAATTAAAAGCAGTAGTGGCTATGTTCATACTAGATTTCAGAGCAAAAACAATAAGAAAAAATAGAGAGGAACATTATTTAATGATAAAAAGGACAATCCATTACGATAGAGTGATCCTTACTGTGTGTACACCAAATCACAGAGCTGTAAAATGTGTGACGCAAAAAGTGATAGAACTAGAGAAATGAACATCCTCAGTTGTAGTTGGCAACTTCAACATCTTAATTAATAGAACAATTAGATGTAAAATCATCAAAGATACAGAAACCATCCAACAACAACACCAAAATGCATATGCTTTTCAAGTGTAAACATACTATATTCCAAGATAAATTATATCCTGGATAGACCCAAAGCTCAACAAATTTTAAAAATTGAAGTCCTAACAGATATTCTCTGACCATAATGGAATCAAACTGGGAATGAATAATAGAGAACAAGAAAATCCCCAAACACATAGAAACAACAAACAACATCTTAAAAAAAATAAATAAATAAATAAAAAATCCATGGGTCAAAAAGCATCCAGGGAAATTAAAAGAACAAAACAACAACAACAAAAAAAACCCCACAAAACACGGAACTGAAAGAAAAGTGAAAATAAAACATACTGATAATTGTGAGATACAGCTAATTTAAGAGTGAAAGGGAAATTTATGACACTAACTACAAATACTAGAGAAGAGGAAAAATCTCAAATCCAAGCTTCAACTTCAGACACCTAGAAAAAACCCAAATAAGCAAGTAAGCAGAAGGAAGGAAATAAAGAGCAGAAACCCATATAATTGAAACAAAAACAATAAAGAATATCAATGAAACAAAGAGCTGGTTCTTTGGAAAGTTAAGTAAAATCAACAAACCTCCAGCAAGACTGACCAAAGAGAAGATACAGATTACCAGTGTGAGGTACAGGATATCACTTCCAGACTCTGGAGACATTAAAAGGATAATAAGGGAACGATGAAACAACGTTATGCACATTTGTCAACTTCCATGATTTTAACATCTAATTTTCAACAATTTGTTGAAAAACACACTTTAGCAGTTCACCCATTATGAAATAAATCATTTGAATAGCTCTATAGCTTTTAAGGAAATTGAATTCATAATTATAAAATTCCCCAAAAGAGGGGCACCTGGCTGGCTCAGTGGGAAGAGCATGACTCTTGATCTCAGGATTTTAAGTTCGAACCCAATGGTGGGTGTAGCGATTACTTAAATAAATAATAAATTTTAAAAAATCCCGAAAATGAAATTTCCAGTCTCAGATGGTTTCTCTGGAGATTCTGACAAACAAAGAATTATAATAATTACACTAACTACACAGTCTTTTCCAGAAAAGAGAAGTGAAGGGAACACTTCCTAATTCACTGTATGAAGCTAGCATTCTCCTGATAAAAAGCCAAAGACAATGCAAAAAATATCTCCCTTGAATATACCTGCAAAGAAGTCCTTGACAAAATTTTAGCAAATAGAATTCAGCAACATATAAAACATACAGTGTTTGCCAGGGGCTGAGGAGGGGATAGGCTGGGAGGTCAGTGGGTGTGAAGGTAAGAGGGTAACAGAGGGATCTTGGTAGTGATGGAGATGTGTATCCAGACCGTCAATGTCAATGTCCCGGTGTGGTACTGGGATACATAGCTTAGCAAGCTGTTCGTGTGGGGGATTTCTCTGTATCTCTCTGCAAATGACTATAATTGTTTCAAAATTAAAAGTTTAACTTAAGAAAGTCATTGCCGACTGTCCAACTCCAGGGTTTGGGGCTTTGGGCCCTCAAGAGCTCTGTGGTGAGTGTGCCCCCAGCAGCCGCTGCCTGCCGTTACTCCTGAGCAAAGTCAAGAGTGGTCCTGCGTGGTGGGTCATTTTCTGGAATCTGCAAAGCTCCCACAAGCAGCACACGGTCTTCAGAACCCACTGCTCCATCTCCCTTTCCACTTCTTAGATACCCTTTTAACTGCCCCTCATCTGATGCTTAATACTATGTTGTCCACTTAAAACATTTGTTCAGAAGGTAGATCTCAATGTCCAGTGTTCTTATGACGGTAAAATTAAAAAAAAAAAGACAAACCACAAAAAACTTCGGGGTCTCCTGGGTGGCTCAGGTCGTGATCTCAGGCTCGAGCCCCATGTGGGTCCCAGTGTGGAGTCTGATGGAAAAACTCTCACTCTGTCTCCCTCTGCCCCTCCCCCTGCTCATGCTATAAACAAACAAACAAATACAATTTTAAGTCCTTACTGTAACAAAAAAATGGAAAAAATGTCATTACTGTAGCATTTGTAATGAAACCATCAGTTATCTTTTCAGAAATTTAAAAAGCGAAAAGAAAATCCTTCATTTTAATCTATGCGTACTATTTCTGGTGACTTTTGTTCTTTTGTGTAGATCTGAGTTTCCAGTTGGCATATTTTTTTTATGCTTCAAGAATTTCCTTAACATTTCTTACAGTGCTGGTCTGCTGGCAGTACATTTTCTCAGTTTTTGTTTGAGAAAGTTTTGGCATCGTTTTTGAAAATTCCACTGGATAAAGAATTCTAGACCTACAGGTGTTTTTGTTTTTTTTTTTTTTTAGCACTTTAAAGATTTTATTACATTGTGGGTGAAGATGAATGTGTGTGAACTGAAAGGACATGTCAGGAAGAGAAGTAACACGTGGAGTTTAGGTCTGTGAGCAGCGATCTCCTCGACAAAAACAACCAAAAAAATCTAGGGCTGGGCAAGATTTCCATTTCAACTCCTGTACTCCTGGCTGGAGCAGGAAACTCAGTCTGCATTGCTAAACTCAGAACATCCCCTCCAAAAACAGCTTTTTACCCAAGCAGGGCTGCCTCCCTCCAGATCACAGGACCCAGCCCAAGAAGCCAAATCCCATGCTGTGGGCTAGGAACCCAGGAGTCCTGGGGGCTTCATAGGAGGACAGAGGCCAAAAGGGGGAGAGGACTGGAATTCTCAGCCCGACTAGCACCTCCTGGCTTTCGTCATACTCTGTGAGTCTTACTGCAGCAGGACCTTGGCACCTAAGCCAATAAGTGGGGTCACACTTTTATGTTCCCACCTACTGGGAACTATTTCTGCGTTTTCTAGTCAGTTTCATTGGTTTGCCTATTCCTGTATTATTACTATACTATTTAAATTCCTTATAGATTTGTAATTTAATACATGTGATTTAATATATAGTCATATTAGTATATTAATACACAATGACATATTTTCAATCTCTGAATACATAATCATATATTTTATTTTATTGTTTAAAGATTTTAGTTATTTAATTGATGGACAGAGACACAGCGAGAGAGGGACCATAAGCAGTGGGAGTGGGAGAGGGAGCCTTCCCATCAAGCAGGCAGCCTCATATGGGGCTTGATCCCAGGACCTTGGGATCATGGCCTGAGCCAAAGGCAGATGCTTAATGACTGAGCCACCCAGGTGCCCCATAATAATATATTTTACTTCTTGTAGGGCTAGTGCTCTATTTTATTGTAAAAATTCCCAACACACATAGAGCATAGTAACAGAAATTTCTTTACTGTTCACCTCCTACTTCATTTTCCCCCCTAAAGCTAACAAACCCTTTACCAATGTTTTATAGCCTTCTATCTTCTAATCTTTTCCCATTGTATATTTATACACACATATAGTTTATTTTTTGCTCACACCAGCAGATCTATATTACAGCATTTTATTAGCTCCAAGATGCCATCAATAATAACTTACACACATACTACCAAGAAGAGACTATAATGCCAGGTAAACTATGACATATGCTTTCTTTTCACTTATAATTTTTATTTGACATTTATTGGAAGAGTTTAGACTGACTTACACAAAGTGGTTCTTTTTTGTATTATTTCTCAAGTCCATACATTAAACAGAAACACAAGTTGGTTCAGGTGTTTGCTACAATTTCTGAATGTTCAGAATCTGGCTTTTTTGCATCTCTTCGGACCCCTTTTCACACACTGTGTCCAGAGCCTTGTGGCAGCCTTTCTTAAAAGATGACTTTGCTACTGTCTCAGGGAGTTTTTCCAGGGTTGCAGTTGTCGATTCTAACACTTCCTTGATTTCCCAGGAATTAACAGAAAGCTGTTAGGTGGTAGGACTCACGTTCCTTCATCAGATGGTCCTTTAATGGGTTTGTTAACTAAAATCTTCGGGGTTGGGGCGTCTGCGTGGCTCAGTGGGTTAGGGCTTTGCCTTCAGCTCAGGTCATCATCTCAGGGTCCTGGGATCGAGCCCCACATTGGGCTCTCTGCTCACCAGGGAGTCTACCTCCCCTCCGCCCCACCTGCCTCTCTGCCTGCTTGTGATCTTTCTCTGTCACATAAATAAATAAAATCTTAAAAAAAAAAAATAGAATCTTCAGGGTTCACCCATGCTCAGGCAACATAGCTATATCCTGACTGGCACCAAGCCAATGACATTTAAAAGAAGCCATTCATTGTAATGTACTTCTGATTTTCAGAGGTGTTGAAATGTGTTAAGATGTGTGTCTTGGAGTCAATTGATAAAATATGTCAGTATTTTTTCTGTAATTTCCTTTTCTCACCTAATGAAATGTGCAGGAGATCTTCTCACGTTCATTCATAGAGGCTTGCCTGAGATTTTACGGGGAAAACCTGCAGCATTCCACAGTGTGAATATTCCACAATTTATCTAGCCACTGTTCTATTATGGATAACTGCCTTGTTTCCAAATATTATGAAAATGCTACAGTAATTACTGTTCACACTATTCACTGACAATGGACATTATTAACTTAGAAATTGTGCCAATAACATTGGATTAAGAGTGATGTCTTGCTGTGGTTTTACTTTGCATTTCCCTGATTACTGGTAAGAAAAGAAGCTTTTTTGTGTTTATGGTCCGCTTTATTTTTGGTGAATGGCTTGTTCCTAATCTAGTTGTTCGGAATTTTAAAATTTATCAGTACAGACTTTTATGTATTCCGGATCTGGATATTTATCCTTTGCCGGTTATATATGTAAATGATTTCTTCCAGGCAGATCCTTCCTTTTAGTTTTGTTTTTGGCTGCAGTGTTCAATAGAAATTTTGAATTGATGGAGCCACATCTCTCAGGAATTTCCTTTAGAAGCTTTTGTGTTCTACGTTTTGCTTAGGAAGGCTCCCCCACTCAAAGATTATACAAATATTCTTTCTTCTGTCTTGTAACATCACAGTATTTTGCAGGTTGTGTGGTTATCTCAGTCATTTAATTCAGTCCTGATTTTATATATGATGTGAGGTTTAGAGACCAAACTTTCATTTTTTCCAAAGGGATACCTAATCAATTCAACACTGTTTATTAAACCACTTGGTCGCTGATTTATTTCTTGGTATGCCTCCTTTATGATGAACAAAACTTTCATATATGCATGTTTCGTTCTGGGCCCATTATTGCATTCCATTGATCTGATCTATCTGTATCCTTGAGCCAAGACCAGGAAAGTTCTCCTGCCTTTGAAATGTGTTTGAGTGCCTCCTGAGACAAATTACCCCTCACTGCTTTTCTTTTTCCATTTGCAGGGAAAGGTGTATGCAGTCATTAAAGGGTTGACCACCTGGATTAGTTGTCTCCTGCTGTGTGACAAATCACCACATACAGAGCAGATGTAATAATTAAGCCCCATCTGTATACTCCCAGTTTCCAGGGTTAGCGAGTCTGGCACATTTTCACTGGTTTTCATGAGGCTGACATCAGTGTGTCGTCCTCACCAGAGGCTCCGAAAGGTCTGCATCAAAGCTTCCTCAAGCTGTTTTTGCAGAATTCATTTCCCTAGGGTTGGAGGACCGAGGTCCCCGTGCTCTTGCTAGGGGTTGGTTGGGGACTGCTCCTAGGGGACCTAGGGGCGGCGCTCAGGTCTGCCAAGTGGCCACATCAGCCATGGAGGGCCTCCCTCGGGTCAAACCTCTCACACATGGCGCTCTTGGATTTCCTCTTCCATGACCAGCTGAAGAAAATCGCTTTTAAAGTGCTTATATGCTTTGGACAGGCCCACCCAGATAATCGCCCTATTTTAAGGTCAGCTGTGCCGTATAATGTCACCTACTCACAGGCATGAATGGATTATTCAATTCAGGAAAGGTGCACCTGAAGTGAAATCTTGGGGTCCATCGTACAATTCTGCTTATCACATCACCCAAAAGCAGTACAAAAGAGAGGTCTTTTCCTTTGGGTAAGAGGTTATTTCTGAGCACTGTTCTGTGCGAGGCATGGGTGGCGTGTGTGTGTGTGTGTGTGTGTGTGTGTGTAGAGGACCTCCAAAGAAGCCCAAGTGTAGTTTCTACCAGGAGCTCATAGTCTGATAGGGTTATCCATTAAAGGAAGCCGGGGGCACATGACTTCCCAGATGTCTTCTCTTTCCCACGTGAGTATCTCCAGCAACCTCAGTCGCTGCCATCCAGAGATGGAAATGGCCACTAGATGTCTCTCCATTACTTCTCTCCTGCTGAGTAGGAGTAGGGGGAGTGGGGCAAAGACAGAACTTTGCTTCAGGCCTCATCAGTGTAGTCCCTGCCTTAAGTGGAGGTCAGCCAGGGTCACCAGTCTCCTGTGAAAGAAGCTGGAGGATCTGGGAAAGCTTCCTGGAGGAGGTCGGCTTTGAACTTGGCCTTGAAGTTTGGGAAGAATTTCAACAGGAAGAGCTGGGCACAGGAAGGGTGATCATCCAGGAATGACACGGCAGAGGCACGGATATGGCAGCCTGTGGGCTTTTCCTGGAAGGGCGAACAGCAGGGTGCAGGGGGACCCCCCCGAGAGTGTGTGCACGGACGAGCAGGAGCAGGAACGCCGTCGGGTCTGGACTAGACAAGGCAGAGGAGGTCAAACTTCGGTGAGGTTGCCTGCTCAGCTGGACTCAGGGTGACGCTAGAATGATTTTTGCCACTGCCCAGGGGGAGAGGCTTTATTCCAAGTTAATATTCCACATTAACACCTAACATTGAAAGAGAAAGAGAAACTGGCATCGCCAAGACCACAAAGTATCCCTCATGAGCTAGTAAGAGGGGACAGGACTCACAGTGGAAACAAGTACATCTTTGCAGTGTGCAAGTTAGGTTCCCCCCACCCCCCCATAAGTGCTGCCGGCCTTTAGCCGGCTGGGACAGACCACGCCTCTGGAGCTGCAGTTTTAACTGAGCCAAGTGCCACTTGTTATGGGTTATGGGTTGAATTGTGACCCTCCCGCAAACAAACAAACAAAAAACAAAAAAACAAAAACAAAAACAAACAAAGCAGCAACAAAAGAACAAAAACAAAAAACAACATGTTGAAGTCCTGACTCCTGGTATCTGGGATTGTGACCTTACTCTGGAAATAGGGTCTTTGCAGATGTAATCAAGTTAAGACAAGGTCATGGGGGCAGGCCCTAACCCGACAGGACCGGTGTCCTTATTGATAGAACAGAGACAAACTGACATGTGGGGAGAGGGCCACAGGAGGACGGAGACCCAGCCCCGAGACTGATCTGGGAGCCAAGGAATGCCATCATCAGCCACCACCAGAGGCCGCCGGAAAAGTCAAGGAAGTGTTCACCCCTGAGGGTTTCAAAAGGAGTGTGGCTGTGCCCATACCTTGATTCTGCAGTTCTATGAAAGAGTAAGTTTCTGGTGCTCACTTGTGGTCTAGAACTGTGAGAAAGTAAGTTTATGTTGCTTTAAGCCACTTGCTTGTGGTGCTTTGTTATGGCTGCTGTAGGAAATTAGTACTGCATTCATTGTTCATTCTTTAAACACATCACCTTTGCTCCCTGAGCCAGGCTCTGTGCTGGGGGCTTCAGGCCATGTATGTCTCTGCGGGGTGAGATCCTGGCAGCCCCTGTCACAGGGTACCGAAGGGAACCCACTGAGAACCGGAGCCTCAGTCTGCAAAGACGTGGGGCACGTGGCGCGGGATGCTAATGGCTCTGTGAAGTCATCCAGGACAAGGTTCGAGCAGCGGGACTTGACTGATCACTTCCTGGGGTCCCAGAGGAGCCCTTCCATGGTACCCAGAAGTCCCACAGAAAGGGGTGCTCAGGAAGGACAGGGAGTGATGTGCACAGTGTCCTGAGAGTGAAAACAGTGCAGGAATCTCTGCGTGGCTTCCATAAAGCAGTAGCTGGCAGCCACCTGGAGCCCGTCTGTCCTAGGGCAGGGTCTTGGCATGGGTCAGACCTGAGGTTATTCATTATTACACCTTCAGCAGCTTCTGGAACTTTTTAAAGTTTCACTTTCTTTACCTGGACAACACTGACAGACATAGTTAACATCTGAGGCTTGATGTGAGGATAAAATGAGAAAAATGTATGTAAACATAGGTAACAATGTGCGGGTGCATAGGAAGGGGCCAGTACAATTCAGCCACCACGGCTACCAGAAGACTCTTCTTTTTTTTTTTTTTTTTTTTTTTTAAGATTTTATTTATTTATTTGACAGAGATCACAAGTAGGCAGAGAGGCAGGCAGAGAGAGAGGAGGAAGCAGGCTCCCCGCTGAGCAGAGAGCCCGATGGGCGCCAAAGGCAGAGGCTTTAACCCACTGAGCCATCCAGGCACCCCTCACCAGAAGACTCTTAATGGAAAACCACTATGTTTGGGGGATGACCTTTTAGATGTACAGGCCTGACTAGCATATCAATGTGTCCACTGCAGGGGGGCTGCTTTGAGCTCCCCATCTGGGCACTAGTGCCCTCCTCCCCTGCCCTCTGCAGCCCCTGCCATGTGGGGCATGTCCTGGGACCCCCTGATCTGACACCTGCAGGGCTGATGCTACGAGATTTGGACACCGGCAGCCGGATTTCAGGTGACAGCATGAAGCAAAGGACCCCTCGGTCCCCTGGTTGGGGGACTCATCTTCAGCGCCGGCTCTAAATTCCCCAGATCTGCCAGGCGAAGGGGCCGGCAGGAGCGGTGTTCGCGGTGGAGACCAACAGGTAGTCCGGGGACAGGTATCCTGGCTGGGGGGAGACTGGAGTCAGAGGTGTGGCCGGTGGGACCCTGGCGCCGGCTTGTCCCCAGGAGGGGCAGAGGAACCGGGGAGAGCGGCCGGGGGGGCGAACTGGCAGGGGATGGAGGAGCGCGGCCAGAGCCGGCTGCGGCGGGGAGCAGAGGGAAGGAGCTCGGGGCCCACCAGGCAACAGGCAGGGGCGGCGGGAGGTGCCTCTCGAGCTTTCCGCTTCCCGCGCGGACCAGCAGGTGCCGCTCTTGCCCCGCGAAGGCCGCGGGAGCGTCGGCCCTTCGAGGCGCCGCCTTCCCTCCTTCCCCAGCACCTCCCGAGTTAGACCTGGTCCTGCAAAGATGACCCTCGGCTCATCTTGAGTCGCTCGCCGTGGCCCCAAAGCCCGATGGCGGAGGCCTGCGCAGAGTGAACGGGGCCGCCGCCTGCGGACACACGTGCCGGGCCCACCTGCGGCCCCTGCGGCCCCTGCGGCCCCTGCGGCCCCTGCGGCCCCTGCGGCCCCTGCGGCCCCTGCGGCCCCTGCGGCCCCTGCGGCCGGGGAACCCCACTGACTCCGAGGTTCCCGACGCCTAGATTTCTGCAGATCAAGGATGTTCAGTCCGATGCTGCAAGGACTCCTGGGAAACACTGTGTGACAGCGGTCGTTTGTGTCCCCAAGAGCCGGGGTCCTGCAGAAGAAGTAGGCCAGGTCCTTACTTGCCGACGACCTGGCGCTGGCGGAGTGAGCTCTGCTCAGGACAGACGCCCGCTCGCTGGGACCGTCCAGCTTGGAGGCCTGCAGGCTTCCCGGGCCCCTTCTCTTCCTGGGGCCCCGCGGGGCTCTCCAGGGCTCAGAAGCCTCCCGTCCAAGCTAGTGGCTTGGGTTCAGAGCCCCCGAAGGGCCGTCATTACCCCACGGGCGTCAGCTCTGCGAGGAGCCCCTGTGGCTGACGGGGCAGCCGCCCTGAGCATGGGGAGCTGAAGGCCGGCGAGGAAATTGCACAGCCAGGCCCGGGCGGCAGAACAACGGCTGACGTTTAGTAAGCACTTACTGCATGCCACGCACTGTTGCACGCACATTACCTGTAATGACTCAGTCCTCCTAAAGACTTTGTAAGGGAATATGATCGCCGTTGTACAGAGGAGGGGGAGCGAGGTACAGAGATCTTAAGCCTCTCTGTGACTCAGTTTCCTGAAAGTCCGACAGTTTTGAAGGAAAGTCCTCTAAAGACCCCACGGGCAAGGAGTTCACTGACCTGTGGATCCGGAGGGAAGAGCCCCATCCCCCACTGCGTTAGCCAGAAGTTATTTTACTGAACTAGAAGGCAGTTTCATGGTGAGTAAGTGGCAAGGTGTAAGGGTGAGACTAGGAAAATGCTGTGTGTTTTTTGTTTGTTTGTTTGTTTGTTTGTTTTGTATACAATGAGCTGAAAGAAGAGCTTTAGAAAAAATTGCCCTAGAGCTTGGGGGAAGCTTCTCGGAACAGCCGGAGAATTTTTCTCCTCAATCGCCCCCTGGTGGACAGGGCGCGCAGTGCCGCCGCCTTGGCAAAGTCCCAGAAGGTCCGCCCTGGACGGGATTTCTCACCCTGGTGATGGAAGGCCTCCGGGTGTGGGCAAGAGGCAGCTTGACCCGTAGACACGATGCTGGAAGGGATCCTCCTCGAGTGACTGTCCGTTTGGAGGCCCCCGACAGGCGGGCATTTGTGGTGTGTGCGCCGTGGGGCGGCGGCGATGCTGGGCAGAGATGGACCAGAAGGAGCTGATGCGCGGTGGTCGGAAGCCGCGAACGGGTGAGAAATTCTATCACCAGAGAGAAGAGGGCTTGGCACAAGCCTGGGTCTCAAGTCTGCCCCGCCCAGGCCAGGGCGGCCCTGCAGTCACTTCCTTCCAGGCGGGGAGGCCTGGATTCCCCCAGGACCGCCCTCAGAGGCCCCAGGAGGAATGAGCTCATCAGAAGTCTTCCAGCGCACCGAGGATGGGGGGCGAGAAGGGAGAGGACGGGCAGGGGTGAGGAGCGGCCCCCGGTGCCCCGGGGGGTTGCCTGTGTCCGTGCCTACTGCCTCCCCAGGCGGCCCCAGGTCCCTGAGCCCTCCCACGGCCCATTCGGGTAGGCAAATAGCTTTAGGGTGCAAGCCTCCTTCAGAATGATGTACTCCCATCAGCCAGCGTGCAGGAACCTTCAAGGTTATTACAGAAGAGCCCACCGATTGCCCAGACCCCACCGATTGCCAGCTCCAAGGCAAAGAGGCTTGGAGGCTTCCTAGCGGGAGGACCCTCTCCCACAGTGCTGGGTGGAGTGGCTGGGGCTCCCCGTCAGCCAGAGGGTCACGGGGGTCAACGACCAACACACTGACCACCATCTGCACCCACAGGCCATTCTGTTCTTCACTTTCACTGCATGAGATAACCAATTCTTTTTTAAAAAATTATTTTTAATAATAAAATTTAAAAAAGAACACAGGTTTGTGACTCATCAGGCTTACACTCTGCACAGCACTCAATTGGTTATGATATAACCAATTCTTTATAAAATAGGCTTTGGGGGTGCCTGGGTGGCTCAGTGGGTTAAAGCCTGTGCCTTCAGCTCAGGTCATGATTCCAGGGTCCTGCGATTGAACCCCGCATGGGCTTTCTGCTCTGCAGGGAGCCTGCTTCCTTCTCTCTCTCTGCCTGCCAATCTGCCTACTTGTGATCTCTGTCAAATAAATAAATAAAATCTTTAAAAAAAAATAGGCTTTGTGTGAGACCCTTTTGCCCAAGTGCAGGCTCACCTACGTGTTCTGAGCAAGTTTCCAGAAGGCTAATCTATGGTGTTCCATAGGTTTGCTACAGGAAAAACATTTTCAACTCACAGGATTTTCAATGCACAGTGGATTTATCAGGATGTGACCCCCTTGGAAGCTGAGGATCAGTTGCAGGTGATTAGGTCTGGGAGAGAAACGAGGGAGAAAAAGGATGCTGCAGGTGAGGTCAGAGGGAGGAGCGTTTCCTTTGGAAGGAGCCTCAGGGAGCGAGGCCCAGGGCTCCGCGGTGGTCACCAGCAATAACTCCCAAGTCCCCTGCTCGGGGCTGATCCTAGCTCTTCCACTAACTGTCCTGGCCTTCATTCTTCTGAGCCTTGGTTCCTCATCTGTAGAATGGGGATAATCACACCCCTCACAGGGCTGTGAAAGGATTCAATGAATTCACGTATCTGACTCACTCAGCTTGGTGACTGGCTTGCAGTGAGCGCTCGGTAAGGGGCGGCTGGTACAGGTGATCCTTGGACAATCGGGGGTGTGGGGAGGCTGATTGGGGGCGTGGACCTATGCCCCCTCAACCCCCGCACCGCTGAAAATCTGAGTGTGACTTCTGACTCCCCCCAGACTTAACTACTAATAGCCTGCTGTTGAGCTGAAGCCTTAGCGATCACATAAACTGTCAAGGAACACGTGGTTTGTATGTTCTATGGACTATATACCGTATTCTGATGAGAAACGCAGCTAGAGAAAAGAAAATGTTATTAAGAAAATCATAAGAGAGGGGCGCCTGGGTGGTTGGGTCCGTTAAGCATCTGCCTTCGGCTCAGGTCATGATCCCAGGGTCCTGGGATCGAGCCCCGAATCGGGCTCCCTGCTTCTTCGGTGACCCTGCTTCTCCCTCTTCCTCTGCCTGCTGCTCTGCCTGCTTGTGCTCTCTACCTCTCTGTCAAATAAATTTTAAAAAAATCTTTAAAAAATCATAAGAGAAAAATACATTTACACTACTGTATTTATTAAAAACACAGCAACAACAATACTACCACCCTGTGCACACGTGGGCCCGCACAGTTCAAACTTGTGTTCCTCAAGGGTCAACAGTATTATTTTTCCTTCGAAGTGAAAACTTAGAGAACTAGCGACCACGAGCAGGGAGGACCCATGGGGACCTCCATCCTAGTCGTTTCTCCTACAGGTGAGGGAACAACAGCCCAGAAAGCTGCTCTCCCTGCTAGCTCCTGGGCCTTGAGCCCAGCCCCTACCAGCTCCTTTCTCCGCCAGATCGCCGCCAAGTCAGGACCACGCTCCCGGGAATCTGGGTCTTGCCATAATGCAGCACCTGGGGGAGGGGTGGGGAAGCACCATGGTCTGTCTGTGCCTTGGTCAGGGTGCCAGGCACAGACCACCCAACCCTGAAGTGTTGAAGCCAGCAGCCACACAAAGGCGACTTACACATGTCACTAGCAAGTCTGGGGTGCTTTTCAGGGGCAGGTGGACCTGGAACCAGAAACGACACGCTCCTTTGTGCTTACTCAGGTGGGCTTGGTCCCCAGGTAGGCTCTCTTCGTCGGGGGTAAGGGCAGCCACTAGCAACTACAAGCCTATGTTGTCTTCCTGTTTTAAAATGTGGGTTTATTATTCAGATAAGGTGAGGCCCACCAATCTGGAAACAATTGCCACTGAAAAGATCGTTGGCTACTTGCTTCCCTAGAGAATGGATCTCCCTGGAGGTCGTTTCCCTAGAGATGGCTCACCATGTCAAGCAGGGCCATGCAGGTCAGGAAGCCGAGAGGGGCAGGAAGAAAACCAGGGCAGGAGCCTTATGGTTTTCGTGGGAATGGATGAGTCAGGTAAGCAGGCTGAGCAGGTTTCGGATTGGCTATTTTGAATAATTTCAGAGGGCCCTGGGGTAATTAAGGCAGAGAGCGAGCCCAGCAATGAGGGGTTTGAGGGTGTGGGCTGTGGATGGTTAGTCTGCATATGGAAGGCTTGCTCGCCGGAGAATCATTTGCTGTTTCTAGGAACCAGTTAGCCCTGTGAGGGGCAGTCTTGCCAGGGTCAGTGAGGCCCCAGATTATAAAACATCAGAAATACAGAAAAAACAAAACAGAATACGCCTCACGGTGAAGAATGAGGTTGTCCGCATTGTCCGCTAACGTCCTGGAGAGGCTCTGGCTGGCCCACTTGTGTGATACATTTAACACTAAATGCTGGAGAGGGTGCCGGGAAACTGGGCCTCTCGTGCATTGTGGACATGAAATGGTGAAGACACTCTGAAAATGGCCCAGCGGTTTCTTAAAAAACTAAGCCGATGTATGACCTGGCAATGATATATTTATGCCAGAGAAATGGAAGTTTCTGTCCACCTGAAAATCTGTACATGAATATTTATAAGTTTATTTTGTAGTAGCCCCCCAAAAGCCAATCTCAAATGGTCACATACTATATGATTCATTTATACATTCTTTTAAAAAAAGATTGTATTTATTTGAGAGAGAGAGAGAGAGCACAGAAGCAGGGGCAGAGGGAGAAGGGAGAAGCAGGCTACCCGCTGAGCAGGGAGCCCGATGTGGGTCTTGATCCCAGGACCCTGGCATTGTGATCTGAACTGAAGGCAGAGGCTTAACCAACAGAGCCATCCAGGCGCCCCTCATTTATACATTCTTGAAATGACAAAATCAGAGAGATTGAGAAGAGGTCCCTGGTTGCCAGGCATTAGGGACGGCTTGGGCAGAAGGGGCCGCACGAGGGAAGCCTTTCTCGTTCTGGAATAGTTCCATATCTTGCCTGGGGTGCTGCTTATGGGAATCTGCAGCGATAATGGCTCAACACAACACACATTGTATCAAAGTCATTTTCTTGTCCTTGATACTGTGCTGTACTTATCTAAGATGTAACCACTGGGGGGGAGCTGGGTGAAGAGTACCGGGCTCTCTCTGTCCTATTTTTGCAACTTCCCGTGAGTCTATAATCACTTTAAAGTTTATTTTATTTTATTTTATTTATATATTTGACACAGAGAGAGAGATCACAAGTAGACAGAGTAGCAGGCAGAGAGATGGGGGAAGCAGGGTCCTCACTGAGCAGAGTGCCTGATGCGGGGCTCGATCCCAGGACCCTGGGATCATGACCTGAGCCGAAGGCAGAGGCTTTAACCCACTGAGCCCCCCAGGCGCCTCGAGTCTATAACCATTTTAGAATGAAAAGTAAACAGATCTGAGAGTATCTTAGCTCTGAAGGGTATGAAAACCCTTGAGAACTATGGCTGTGTAAGGTCACAACCCCAGTGGCCTGGAGGAAAGGTGTGGGTCCCTGCCGGGTTCTTCTGCTTGTGTCCTAGGAGGAGACAGACTCTCGTTTTGTTCTTCCATCGACCTGGCTACGATTCTGCTGAGTGATGAGCTTCAAAGCGAATCAACCCCGTTAGCTTCAGAAAGGAAGAAATAAAGACCAAGGGTCTTTAGAAACAAGAAGGCTGATGGAATTTTATGTATCCAGCCAAAATGAATTCTTACTGGCAACCTGCGAAACGCTTCCAATATTCAGCGAAGTGATCAGGGGACACTTTTCTGTGCGCCGTGGTTGTAGGCACACATAAAATATAAAAGCATGGGGCGCCTGGGTGGCTCAGTAGGTTAAGCAACTGCCTTTGGCTCAGGTCATGATCCTGGAGTCCTGGGATCGAGTCCCGCATGGGGCTCCCTGCTCGGCAGGGAGTCTGCTTCTCCCTCTGACCCTCCCCCTTCTCATGCTCTCTCTCCCTCTCTCATTCTCTCTCTCTCTCACACACACACAGAATAAATAAAAATCTTTAAAAAAATATAAAAGCATATGGATGAGAACAGAAAGAGAATAACCAAAATGAGTATGATTTTACAGGAGTAGGATTAAGGGTGGGAGTTCCTGCTCTGCTTTTTAAACTATTTGTGAGTTGTTTGTGGTATTTTTATTTAGTTGACATTTTATTTTATTTTTAAACGTATACTCCAAGATATATTCTTCTTCCTTGTCCGCCAGCAACTATTTTAGCCAGCTTCTTCTGTATTCCTTCCGTATTTTCTTGATGTAAATCCAAGCAAGCCTGAATGAGATTCTTTCCCTGCCTCATTCTACCATAAAAGTAGCCTTCTAAACCATGGTTTCTGCTTGTTTCCCCCCCCCACCACCACCACTCAATCCTATCATGCATGGTACTTTCCCCCTAAACAAACAAAAGGGAAAAACAAAGGAGCAAACAGAAGTGTGAATGTTGTGATTAGCAGCGGGGGCAGGCGCTCCAGGATTCTGCATTGAGAGCTCACCTGGTCGGTCAAAGTTTGTGCCACCTCCTTCGACTCCAGAGCTTTGTCTCCGCTCATTTTCTAGTGACATGAAGGACATAACATCCTTTGCCATCTACCCAGCAAGCACGGCTCCCCATTCCAGGCAATTGCACAAGTGTCCGCTTCCACACTGATTCGTCAGTTTTGAGGACTGGATGGGAATAGGCAGCGGCAGAGAGCGTGACCCTGCTGGACGCATGTCACCATGACAGTGAGGCTGCTGCGAGGGGCCCTGGCTCCGGAGGCTGCCTGGTGCCGTCAGGCTGCTGACCTCCCATGGCAGGCCTTGTCATGCTTCCTCTCTTCTGGAAGCCGCAGGTGTCTGGGTGTGGCCGGCCCCGCATCCTGGAGACAGGGCTGGGCTCCAGGGCGGTGAGGTGGGGTGCCACCAGGGACAGAGGACCGCCAGATGGTCGGGAAAGTAGCAGAAGCGCCAAGCTGAGCATCTCACCAGTGGTGACTGCCCTCAGCCTGGCTGAATTCCTGTCCTCCTCCTCCCTGTGCCTGGATGTGGCTCTTGGGAAAAGCCAAGAGGGGGCCGTGGAGGAGACTGACTGTATCGAATTTTGCTCCCACTCTGAGATACATTATCTGTCCCTGGGGCAGAAGAACCAACAAACAGCCGACCAATGCTGGTGACCTGGCCCTGGAGCGTTAGAGAGAAGCCCCAGATCTCAGACACCCTGGCCCTCGGGGCCCCCACTTCCCAGCCAGCTCCCAGCATCCAGTGGACGGCCACCTCAAGGGGCCTCAGTTTTCTTAGGGCAAATGACTAAACGGCCACCTTCCCTTTCATCCTGGGATGCAGCAGAAAGAAGTTAGCCGGGGCTGGCACAGTCGGGTGTCCACGGTGAGGAGGGAGCTAAGTGGGGGCGCAGCCAGGGAGAAAAGATCTTTTTGCTGGAACATGAAGCCCTCTTGGCTTAGATTTGATTTTTTTGCCTCGATGGAGCAAGATATGGAATCCATTTCCCCTTCCTCCTACCCCTGCTCCAAGAAGAACCGCGGGTCAAGTTGAGTGCCAGCCGCCCAAGGCCCCGCAGGGGAGAGGGTGGGCGGCGGCGGCAGGGCTGCGGGGAGAGGGGTTCTGTGGGTTCGGGGCCACATCCCCACATCCGATGGGCAGCTGCTGGGAGCGCCGGCAGGCAGCTGCCAGGCAGGAAAGCAAGCCTCGTGTTGCCAGGGCTCATTCTTCAGAAGTGGAAGCCATATTTTTATTGATGTTTCCTAATGTTGAAACGTTGGCAAACGATTCAAAAAACTGTAAAACGTGGCGAGCCAGTCCAAACAGGTCTGAGGGCCAGATTCCGGCCTCCGGCTGCCGGTTTGCTGACCTCAGGCCCAGGCCTCCCGGGGCCCTGCGCGGTCTGCGGGGCGCACACCCAGCCGGCAACAGGTGCAAGGGAGCCCCCCTGGCCCCCGACCGGCCTCGCCCCCCAACCCGCAGCCCACTGCGGGACACTGGCAGACTTTGTTCTGAGGCATTGATGCAGGAGGGGTTTCCGGAAGTTTGGCCTCTCTCTTGCCTCCTGTTTCGCAGAAGCAGTTGGAAGTCGCGAGTGCGCTCCTCAGTGACACTCAGGGGCCCCCGCCAAACCAGTCCCTTCTCTCGGGGCCTCCCTTTATCATGAGTAACACGGAAGAGGGTCAACAGGGCACGCATCCAGATCAAACCTTTGTTGGCTCCAGGACCAGTTTTTATTTTATTTATTTATTTTTATTTGAAGATTTTATTTATTTATTGGACAGAGAGAGATCACAAGTAGGCAGAGAGGCAGGCAGAGAGAAGGAGGAAGCAGGCTCCCTGCTGAGCAGAGAGCCTGATGCGGGGCTTGATCCCAGGACCCTGGGATCATGACCTGAGCCAAGGCAGAGGCTTAACCCACTGAGCCACCCAGGCGCCCCTCCAGGACCAGTTTTTGTGTTTTTTGGGTTTGTTGTTGTTGTTGTTGTTATTTTTGTTTTCTGTTTTTTTTGTTTTTGGTGGGGAGGGAGGAAGAGTGTTCCTGCATTGATATTAAAATGCAACAATTTCCCCTCACAGTTTTTGGTGAGTCTCAAAGGCCACGCTGTCCGCAGAAGGATGATAGGAGCCTCCAATAGAACATTTTTCGATTGTACATTTAAGATTTTCTAGTAGCCACATGAAAGAAACAGGTGAGATTAGTTTCAACAATACATTTGACTTAATGCAATGTAAAAGTATTATCGGTTTAGCATGTAATCAATTTTAAAACTAGTAGTAAGCCATGGTCTTACTGTTGGAAGCCCAGTGGGTGGCTTGCACTTACGGCACATCTCCAGGGCTCCACAGCCACACGTGGCTTGTGACCTCCACACTGCATAGCAGAACTCCAAGGCAAGAAGTGACAGCTATTTCCACATTCCCAAGTGAGATGTCAGGTCCCCCAGGCGGGAATGGGAACTCTGCACTTCACCTGGTGCATACAAGCAGGGCGCATCTCCCTTTCCTCCCACCGAAATTCTCTTTCCACTGGAAACATGTTATCATAGTGAAGGCTGGCCATGCTGTGTCCGGTTTACCCGGCATGCATTGTTCTCCAACCCGGGCAACCTGACACCTGCCTGTCTCCACCCCTTGCCCATCCGACCTGGGCACGGTCTGAGGACCTGCATGGGAGAGAGATATGAGGAGGCCACGGGGGGTTCCTAGCTGACCTGGGCCTGTAGCCTTTGAGAGCCAGCGGGAACATCTCCTCTCTTCCTTACCCCGCCCTGAGGGAGCCAGGGGCAGCTGTGAGCAGGAGGAGAAGGCGAACCTCGGAGACAGGCTCCCAGCCTGCAGCAGCCTCAGGTGGGAGAGGGAACTTCCACTTGACATGGGGTCTCGGAGTTTGGGATCCTAGATTATGTCACTGAGTTCAACTAAGACAATTTTGTTTGTAAGACTGAGTTCAACTAAGACAATTTTGTTTGTAAAAATAACCAGAGGATTTGTTTTAAAAGGTTCCAGCACAGGGACGCCTGGGTGACCCAGTGAGTTGAGTGTCCCAGTCTTGACTCCGGCTCAGGTCAGGATCTTGGGGTCGCGGGATCGAGCGCTGCGTCGGTGGGCGGGGGGTGTCCCTGCTCAGTGGGGAGTCTGCTTGGGATTCTTTCTCTACCTCTGCCCCTCCCACTCGTGCTCTCTCTCTAAAAAAAAATTAATAAACCTTATAAAAAAAGTATTCCATTGTGTGTTCTGGGCGAAATGCAAACCGATGAGATAAGACGGTTCATAACTAGCAAAGCAGTATGACTCACTATATGGGGTTCATTATAGCATTTTAAAAAATTTTGGTTATATATGAAAATTTCCATAATAAACGTTGCTAAATAGTGGCCAGAGGATTTTTTTTTTTAAAGGAGAGCCACAGAACCTGTCAGAGATTCACGTATGGGTAAAATCAGAGCTAGCCCCACAGAGCAGGTTTCAATGGGTAAGTTATGAGCAAAAACGGTAAAGTAATAAAATTGTTTCTGGAACACGTGAGACCCAGTTGCCCAATGCACCGTTTATTTTTTTCTCGGTGGGTGAATGTGTATGCCCCCATTCTCCAGCTCTTGCCTCTTTTGTTCTTTGGGGTGTGCTTTGTTGCTGAGACACCCCCAGTCCTCACTTCAGCAGGGGTTGGGCTCCCTGGCTTTTTTGGGTGATTTGATGACACAATAGCTCCTTGCAACAGACACCCAGATGGATGTTCCCGGAGCATGGAGTCCCTCAGAGCGCGGAAGGACGACCTCTGTGAAGATATGGAGCGCAGCAGGGACCATTAGTCACCAAGGATCGTTTGACATTTTGAAATGAACTCACGGGCTCTCATAAATAAGCCCAGACCCTGAATCACGCCTGGGCCAGCGTGGCCGTGGCTGGGGGTTGGGAGGTCCCCGTGTTTCTGCGTCAAGCGCCGTAGGACGCAGTGTATAATGTCTAAATGCGTGTCAAGTGAGCAGCGCGAGAGAAGGGGTCCTCGCTTGTCTCCCCGAGGCCTGCTGTTCGGAGCCACAGTTCCTGCTGGGCGGGTGGATGGTTTCAGTTACTGTCCACACTGGTGACAAGCCTCTCCTCGCTGCTGTGCATGAACTTACCCTCAAGCCTTGGGCCTGGGCCACTTGGGGCCCATTTGGTTGCCCTTTCTTGACCCGGAAGGTGCGCCGGCCAGAAAAGCTTTTCCTTCATGTTGAGACCCTACTGCACAACAGAGCCTCCTCGAGCCTCTCTGCCTCTCTGAGAAATAAGCATTTCATACAGCTTTCACTCTTCCCTGTGAGTAATTAGCTAACACATTTTGAAGGCTTCTGGGGGGTGAGGCATCGTTCAGTTCTTGTGTGAATTACTGTATCCTCACTTAACCCTGTGAAGGGGGGCAGTTATGGTTTCCTTGCTGCATACACAGATGAGAAACCAGAGGGACACCTCCCAAAGCTTGCTGCTCAGTGTGACCTGCCCAGGGACATCCAATGAGCCAGTATGACCAGATCCAGCCCGGCAACCTCTGCATGATCCCGCCTCCCAGGGAGTGCAAGGGAACCAGGCTCCTTGTGGGTACAAATCGAAAAAGGAAAGAAATCCAAAAGTACCTGACTCCTGGAAAGCTCTGGGGTGGGTTTCCCCCGAGGGCCTGGAAAAGTCCAGCAGCAGCACATTTCTGGGCCATGCGGCTATGGGACATTCCAGTACATCCATGGTGACCTGGGGCCTTTGCCAACCAGGGGTTCTTGAGTGACTTAAAAGAATTGTTGATGAAGAATTTATCATGAGGTCACATGTTCTTTCTGACATTCAGGAGCGTCCTCTCTGGGAGAAAGCTGCCCTGTGCCCAGCTGGCCGTGCCGAGCACGTGTTTGGTGACCCTGCAGAAGCTGTCTGAAGAAATGAACAGACAAAGCCCAACACTCAGAGTTCACACAGTGCTTTCTTTCACAATTCGTGTCTCTCTCTGTAACATGGCAGCAGTGCCATAGACCCATTATAGAGATTAGAAAGCAGCAGGCTAGGGTGGCCAGATGTACTGCTTGGTGGCTCGGCCGGGACTCAGATCACACATTCAAAATCGGATTTATCAACTAAAAAAAAAAAAATAGAAAAGGAAGAGAGACGTCAGTGGGATTTTAGGATGACCACCCCCGTGTGTCTCAAGGATTTCTCTCCAGCCCGGGTCTTGTGGACTTCCTGGTTATATACAACCCCCTCCCCTCCCTCCTCCCAGCCCTTGGTGCTGATGAATCAACAGGGTAATTTATAGTCATTCGCCTTGGACAATGAGGGCAGCGTGATGGCTGGACTCATCAGCAGGCCTAGGTGAGAGTGGGTTTCTGGGTTCCCATTTCAAGGAACGTAGATCCTTCCAGGTTGGATGACGATTTAGGATGAATTTTCTTTGCAGTACTTAGATCCATGACAGGGATATAGAACTCACTGAACCTCCTTACTAAAGGTTGAGGAAAGTGGGGAGCAGGTAAGTGGGGAGGAGAGGTGACCTGCCAGACACGGGATCATCTTGGTCCCATTCAGCCCAGGGGAGCCCAGGGCAGTGAGAAGCCTCCTTCAGAGAGGCAGCCACCCCTGCCTGCCCTTGTTAAGAATCTTAGAGTTCTTCTGTGGGCTATTTTGCCGCCCTCCCCCCACAATGGCTGTATCTCCTCGGCCTCTATCCTTTTCCTAGCACCCACTAGCCTGGACAGAAAGTTGGTCCTAACCAAGCGGCCTATAAGACATTCCTTGGACAAAGAGCTTCAGGGCAAACCTTTGAGGCTTCCTTTGCTGACTTGCCGATGAGGATGAAGAAAGGTGGAATGGGCTTCTCCGAGGTCACACAGAGCCAAGCTGGAAACCCCGATTTTCCATTATGAACCCAAAGTCTTTCCGCCCCAGCCCTGAGAAGTCAGTCTCCTGCCTTAACTCCTACAGCCCGTGGTGTCTTTGAGATTCATGTCCCTGAGAGCATATTCATTTGCCAGGAATTCTTACCTTTTTTCAGACTCATAAATACATGTCTCCCCAACGGAACTCTATGCCCTTTGAACCAACTCAATAGGTTATAAAGCAAGCAAGCAAGCAAACAAAAACAATGCAAGCAGGGAAAGAAAAAAGGTGCATCTTGGCCTGGGTAGGACATTATCCTTAAACCTCTGGATGCCTCCTGTCTACCCAGGTACCCCCCAACTCCAACAGGTAGTGGCAGCTCCATGGTAGGGTTTCTGTTTCCAGAAATTAAAATTTTTATTAAGAAGATCACAAGGAAGAAAAAGTATGTGGACAGGACAGCACTGTATTTATTGGACAAAATTTGCACGTAAGTGGACTGCACAGCCCAAGCCTGTGCGGTTCAGTGTCAACGAGGGTCATGCACAGAGAAGGGAAACTGTTGTGGGTGTGTTTCATGTTTCACCCAGTTCAGTAACTGTCCTCGATACTCAAATTGTCCCATATTTGGCCAAGTCTACTTGGCTCCTGTGTCTTTGATAGTTTCTTTCCCATCGCCCAGGACAAGATATTCTAGGCTCATCTTGTACAATTCGCCCAGACATTTCTCCTTCTTTTGGTGGGAAGTGATACACTGCTCTCAAAATTTGGTTACTGAAAACAGCTGAAAAGGTTACTTTGTGTGTGTGTGCTCATTCCACACCACCTCTCTCTCTTCTTCCTTTAGGAGCATTAATACATTCGATACTCTCTCTTTTATACCCGTCATGCAGGCTTCCTTTAACGAGCGCGGCGGGCACACACACACACACACAGACCACATAGCTGTCATTTTGGTTGTCTAAACTTCATTCTCTAGTAGTTTCCTAAGCAAGGGCTATGGAACTCCCATTCCCTCAATTTTGCATGTTGTTGTTGTAATTTTTTTTTTAAGATTTTATTCATTTGACAGACAGAGGTCACCTGTAGGCAGAGAGGCAGGCAGAGAGAGAGAGGAGGAAGCAGGCTCCCCACTGAGCAGAGAGCCCGATGTGGGGCTCGATTTCAGGACCCTGGGATCATGACCTGAGCCGAAGGCAGAGGCTTTAACCCACTGAGCCAGCCAGGCGCCCCCATTTACTCATTTCTGATGTGTATGTTACTGCGGTCACGTGGGCCTGCCCAGCAGCCGGGAAGCTTTCCAAAGCAAGGCTCAGTCTCCACCCGCCGTCCTCTGCATATCAGCAAATGCGCCCAGGCTCTGAACACCCACTTTGCCTACCTGAGTGTCTGCTCTGCGTGGGATCTGGGTCCACTAAGTGTTCAGTCTCGTGTTAGCTCTCAGATGCCTTTCATAACTTTTACAACTAACTCAGCTTTTCTAGTTGGCCTTGGTGAAGGAGTTGGTCTGATTTACTTGGTTTGTCACTAATGGCAGTGGAAATCACATGCCAGTCACTACATGTTGATGACGACCAGTGAGCGGGTCAGGTATTGCTGCTAACGGAGTTGTCGGAATCCCCAAGCTCTCGTGAACCAGCGGCGTCTGGGGAAGGTGACTCATAGACCCAGCATGTGGCATGCCGAGGGCCATGTGTGTGACAGCCAGCCCTGTGAGCTGGACAGATTGCCGAGCTGTCTGAGTAAACAGAATCCAGAAGGGCACCTGAGGTGGCCTGTGCCATGCTGAGCAGATTTGGGATCAGTGCCCAGGGCCCAGGGCCATTGGGGCCTACCTAGCTTCTACAGGTCAACACGAAAATAGGCTCTTTGTTCCACTTTCACAAAGATGGACACAACAAGTACTCAGTGCTGGTTCAACAGCCTGTGGTTAAAAAACTGGAGTCTGAGCCAAAGGTCAGCGTCGGCGCATCCTTGCCAGGGGCTGAGGAAAGGCAAGACAAGGCATTCCTGGAACCAGTGCGTAGTCTTCTTATGGATCTGAACCAAACTGGCGGGGGGGGGGGGGTCGGGTGGGCTCAGTGGGGCTCTGCATAACCTTCACTGGCAAGGGCACAGTGTGGGGCCAGAGTTTCCACATTGCCCAATGCCATCTTCTCGGTGTTGTGGGCTGAAATACATCCTCCTGAATTCACACGTTGGAAGTCCTGATCCCCAGTACCTCGGACTGTAACTGTATTTGGGGAGAGGGCTTTTAAAGATATCCTTATGTTAAATGAGGTTGTGCATGTGGTCCGTGATCCAGCAGGACCTGGTGACCTGACTCGAGCAGGGAGAGACAGCAGAGGCGAGCACGCACAGAGAGAAGGCCGCGTGAGGACGCAGCTAGGAGGTGGCCATGCGCACGCCCAGGAGAGAGGCCTCAGGAGAGTTGAACCGGCCAACACCTTGAACTCTGACTTGCCGCTTCTCAGACTGTAAGTAGATCTATTCCTGGGGTGTGACCCACCTTCCTTGCCGTCTGTGGTGCTTTGTTCTTGGCAGCCCGGGCACACGAATACACCTAGGGTGCCGTCAGACACTCTCAGGCGACAGAGGTGATGGTACCAGGCGACAGAGGTTCCCTGTCCTCCCAGGGCATGCCCCCAGCCCCACCTGGTCCTGCGGTGTCCAGCTTTTGAAAAATCCCTTCCCGGGGCTTCCTTCGCTCCAGCAGAGTCTGTTCTGTTGGCCAGCTTACTCCATTCTCCTTCACCGGCCACCCACTTCCAAAGGAGAACATGCTGGCAGGTTTCTTCTCCGAAGACAGGGAGTCCAGATCTCTGGGGTTTCTGTCCTGAGGGTTGCTGCCACCGGAGTTCCTGGCTCTGCTGGAAGCACCAGCAGGACTTGGGATTGGATTTGCTCCCTGGTGGGGTTCCCACATCACGGGGGGCCGGGACACCTTGCCACGTCATGGGTTGCTGGTGACGTGCAGGAACTTATCATTCCTAAACCTCTTGCCCTGCTGTTTCTAGATCTGTTCCTGGGAGCCAGGCGGGGCTCTCAGGGTCTGAAATGACCCCAACCAAGCTGTGGTTCTTGCCCTCATGGCATGACAGCTGGGGCCTAAGCTAGATGACCTGCAACCCACAGGTCAGCGAGGCCAGGAAGGACTTGGGAAGGCGGAGTGGGCGATGAGGCACTAGTTCACTCCTGGGTGATGAACTTGCCCGCCTGCCACTGCTCCGGGGTGGGGGTGGAGGGACAGCCTGTGCCTGTGCCGACGTGTGTATGGAGTAAGCTGGCCAACAGAACAGACTCTGCTGGAGCGAAGGAAGCCCCGGGAAGGGATTTTTCAAAAGCTGGACACCGCAGGACCAGGTGGGGCTGGGGGCATGCCCTGGGAGGACAGGGAACCTCTGTCGCCTGGTACACAAATCACATTTCCTTTTGTCCTGCAGGCAATGGCACATGCATGAAATTCACTTTTTACTTATTGACCACAAAGCACTAGAAACCAAGATTTCAGGCAGAAGGAAGGGCACCGGTAATGAACAGGTTCTGCTTAAACTCAGCTCCTAGTAAACATACAAGTGATAGGATACCTCCCACGCATTCCCTCCCTTTGCTAGTCCTAAAACCTGAAAGACTGCTCCAGCAACAACCTTCATTCTAGATAATTCTGTATATCTAATTTGAACACCAAAGTGATAATTTTAAAATCTGAGTCATGTATAAACCTCTTTTTAAAAAGAGGAAACCTGGGTGGCTGAGTCAGTTAAGCGTCCGAGTTCGGCTCAGGTCATGATCTTGGGGTCCTGGGATCCAGCCTCATGGTGGGCTCCCCACTCAGCAGGCAGTCTGCTTCCCCCTCTGCTTCTCCCCAGCGCCCCCCCCCCCTTTGCTCATGCTCTATCTCAAATAAATAAAATCTTTAAAAATAAATTAAAAAAGGAAACCAAAAGTCTAATGATCCTCTCAGGGATAACAAATTATTTCACCTATATTACTTAAATAACTATGAACACAACATTATTTAAGCTCTGTATGCTTAATAGCCCTTACCCAACGCTAACCAAGACCAGTATACAAATGAAAGGCACAAAGTCTCCACACCAGTGAAACTCATGGTAGCACGTTTTCTTGAACAGGATCCGCCATGTGATTTTCCTGAACCCAACACTGAATATCGTGTTTAGTGACACCACCTGTGTGGTGCGATGAAGCAGTTACTCCGTGTGTCTCCCCCACTGGAAAACCTGCAAACACCCCACTTGCACTTCTAGAACACTGTGATGTTGTTCATGAATGAGGTCCTCCTTTCCATTCTTTTAAACAATATTTTGTGGCTCTAAAATCTCTAGAAACTGGTATGAGATGATCTTTTCATATGCCCGTGGAACATGTTTACGTTGATTTTTAAGATTTTTGTTCAAAGGAAAATTGAAATTCTCATGGAGGGGTCAGGGACCTTCGGAATATATCTGGTGCTTCTCAGGGTGTTTGTAAACCCCAAGTCAATGGATTTGAGGTTCTGGCTTTCCTCTGAGCAGCTTTCCATCTGCTTCCCTCTGGTCTGCGTTTGTACCCCGCTACTCTAAGGCCCCGTGGGGCTGGGTCCCCAGAAGGTGCATGGGCCTGGCTTGTTTTTATTTTTCTTTCCCTGGGTGGGGCCAGGTGCGCGTGATGTGTGCAGCGCAACCAAAACCAGAGCGCCGTCGAGCTGCCCGAGGGAATGCTCCCGGCTCCACTGGGGCTCCCCAGCTGTCTGGCGTGTCCCTAGGTCTCTGGGCTGGGGCTGGCCCAGGGAGGGGACTCTGCCACACAGCGGATCCTGGCTGGGGACTGGCTGCTGACCGCGCCTCCACCGGAGGAAAAAATAGCAGTTCGGTCCTTGGAAAAAACTAGCGCCTCACACGACCGGAATAGCAACTGGAGACGTAGTTAAAAACAGAAACACCTGCCGCGGAATGGTGACAGGAAATGAAATTTCAGAAATGCCGCCCTGCAGCCCTCCAGGGAGGCAGCAGCCCCTCCCTCTGCTTTGGTCGCCAGCTGGGACCTGCCCCCACAGGGAAAGCCCCGCCCCCGTTCACCCGCGCCCCCCCCCCCCGTGGACCAGCGGGGGCCAGGCGCTGAGGCAGGTGCAGGGGGCCCGCGGGGGTCCGCGGAGGGGGCCCGCCTGGTGCAGTGCAGCAGCATGTGCTGCGGGTGGCTGAGACCCCTGGCTCCCATGTCGGACCTCCTGGCTGGTAACAGAGTCAGGGAGAGTGGGTCATGGAGTGAAGGGGGCTGGGTGGCCCCCTGAGTCCCACCAAGCACAGCCTTCCTTAGGTGGACCCTACAGCTCCTGGCGGGTCCTTAAGACAGATGACGGCTCTTCAGAGGTCTCCTTGGGGCTTTTCGGGAAAGAGGAGGAGTGCTGTGTTCAGTCTGGGGCAGGGTCTGCAAAGCGGGGTACACACATTCCAGAGGGTGTGGAAGATCCTCCGTGGGGTCCGGGAAAGGAACCATGAGTCTGTTTAATGTTTGCCTTCGGGGAAAGAGAAAGCTGTGCAGCGTTATCAACATCAAATGTCTATGAACTCTGGCCCCTGACCCCTGAGGGTGGTGAGGGAGGGGAGCCCGAGGGAGAAGTGGGGCCTGAAGCTCGGGCCGGGCACGCTGGAGGGAACGAGAGATTCGATTCTCTACACTCAAGTAAGCTAACTCGGAAAATGACAGGTGGCCTTAAGTCATCCTTGTAAGGGAACCTGGGACTGGAGAGGACCGTGATTTGGAAATCAGTGTGAGCGGCCCTTGGATGGCAGAGCTGACTTTTCTCACCTCCGCGGGAGCTTCTAGTGAGCCAGGTTATGAGGTCAAACCACAGAGCTTCCCGCAGATCTGACCAGGAGATGGCCGAACCTGGGACTTGACATCCGTAGGCGCTGATGTCCACCGTGGCCTGACTCACCAGGGAAAAGTAAGACACGTACACATACTGTTAATTTCATCTTGATTGCACCCTTTTCAATCTTTTTTGCGGATGTTTTTCCTTATATGGAAAATGTAATGTGTACGTAAATAGATACAACGCATAAAATAAGACAAAGAGAACCGAAGTGGAGGCGTGAACAGCGCTTTGTCCGCAGGTAAGGGGGGGCGGTTGCAGCGCAAACACTCAAGGATGGCTGATCTAGCTTTTCAAACTGGAGGTGCCTCAGAATTACCAGGAGGCTTGTTAAAACACAGGTCTCTGGGCCCACCTCCAGGGTTTCCGAGTCACTCCCTCTGGGGTGGGACTTGAGAGTCTGGGCTTCTAACAGGTCCCCAGGTGCTGTTGCTGCATCTGGGGCCTGTGGGGTCTACAGGAGTGGGCCCAGCCCAAGGGGAAGCAGGCCAACGCTAGGCCAGGTCAGCCTGTCTCATGGTGAAGACCAGGGTCACCCTGAAGACCATGGATAGCCACCTCCCAGCTGGCCACACGGCCTGGAAGTTTCCCGCAGGGACAGATCCTTTAGCCTGAAGCCTGGCTTTGCAACCATATCTAGAAAGGGGGGAGCTAGAAACAGCGCTAAGGGACCGCTCAGCTGCCCGGTGCACAGGTGGGGGTTAAGGGGTTTAGAGCCCACCTCCTTACCTCACCTGAGGACACAGGGCTTGGAACTCCCAGGCTGTGATGTCGCAGAGATCTGATGGCATCTCTGCAGGGACTCGCTAGCTTTTGACCTCAAATCTTCAATAAGGTAAACTTTGTGCAACGAGACAAAACAATCTTATTTTTCCACTCTCTTGCTGCCTCTGAGAGGGTGGTACTGGAGGAGGAACTGAACTACCCCTGGGGGAAGGGGCGGGGGCAGGAGCTGGGTGGGGTGGTCTGCTGGGGGGCGGGCAGGAGGAGGAAGCTGTGGTCAGCACTGGGGGGACTTGAGAAGGCAGCTGTGAGCAGTGTGTGTGTGTGGCGGGGGTTGGGGAATAGTTCAGGCCTCACACTGCTCCCCTGTCCCTTGCACTCAGCAGGTGGGGCAAAGATGGGGCTGAGTCCGGCATCTCTCATCCGGTGGCAAAGGCCTGGTGCGGAGGTCTGGGCCCTGGCACAGGGTGGTGGTTTTCCCCCATCCCCCTCTGCTCTGGGCTCCCTCCCACAAATAGTCACAGCCAACTTCTTTTCTTTCTTTCTCTTTCTTTCTTTCTTTCTTTCTTTCCTTCTTTCTTTCCTTCTTTCTTTCTTCTTTCAGCATTTTTCCAGGGAGTCTCTTGAAAACCAGAAGCAGTAACACACCAAGGGATGTAGTTCTGATGGCAGGATTTCAAGCTCAGGCTAGGAGGTAAAGAGTCAGTGTCCCTTATAAACGGGCCCCCCATCACATCCATCCCTAGGCCGTGTGCTTCAGAGGGAAGGCCTGCTGGCAGGTCGTTTTTCTGCACCTGCCTACCCTGGCTGCCAGTGAAGAATATTAGAATTCCAGCCCGTGGCACGTAGCCTGCAGGGAGCAGCCGAGCCCCCAGTGTGGCCAGGCACAGGCGCTGGCCTGCTAGCCGGTTAGGGTAGGGGCTGGGGTTGGGGGAGGGGGCCTGCGCTCCTTCCTTCCTCAGCACTCCTCATGGGGCCCAGGGTTTGTCCTTAGGGGTAATTATGGAGCCTCCTTTACCCACAGCATAGTTGCCTATGAGAAGCCAGTGAGAACAGTGTGGGTTCTCAAGACTGGGGTCCAAATCCTTACCGCCAGCTGCTGGCCTTGAGCCATGGGTGATGAGGGCGCCCGCTGTGGATGGAACCGGGGATGCGGCAAATGTGTGCAGAGTGCCAGGCCCTTGGGGTGCTCCCCTGCAACCTCATTATGGACTGCTTCAATAGGACTACATTTGAAAAGCCCTTGTGGGTTACTGCACTGAAAGCTAAACTTGGAGAACTTATCCTGGGTTCCCTGGGTACATGAAGGTGAGAGATCTTAACTCATTCATTCACGCACACAGAAATCCTGAGTACAGCTCAGACAATGAACTAATAAGTATATAAGAACAAAGAACAGTAAAGACCCCTCTGGGAGGGGTGCCTGGAAGGCTCAGTCAGTTAAGCATCTGCCTTCGGTGGTTCAGACCATGATCTCAGGGTCCTGGGATGGAGCCCGAGTCAGGCTCCCTGCTCAGTGGGGAGGCTGCTTCTCCCTCTCCTCCCCTCCCTGCTGTCCGTCCCCCACTTGTGCTCTTTCCCTCTCTCTCTCAAATAAATGAATAAAATCTTAAAAAAAAAAAAAAAAGCTTCTCTGGGAGGGGTTTTCATGCAGAAGGGCTTTGAGGCTCGGGGTGGGTCTCCCTGGAGACTGTGCTGCTGGGGGAGGCAGGGAGAGGGAGGTAAGGGCTGGGCTGGCAGCGGGCACAGCCAGAGCAGGCACAGCCAGTAGAGGGAAGCCCATGTCCACCCCCAGGCAACGCAGCAGAAGAATCACAAAGCGGCTGCCTTGCCTAAGGGCTCACAGTGAGACAAAGGGGAGGCTGAGGCTGGAGGGGTCTGGGTCCAGGCAAGGCTCCTGGTCCCTACGAGAGTCCTTCTCGGCTCACCTTACCTCCTAGAGGCAACCTGCTGTGCCAAAGGCCATGGAGACAGGGCTTTGGACTCAGACCTGGAAGCAGATCCTGCCCTCCTGCTTTGTGTTGGTAAGGTCATTTGAGTGCTCTGAGCCGCAGTTTTTCCATCTGTACAATAGTGCTAATTCTATCTCCTTATTCACTCCACTCAGGAGAACCAGGTGAGATCATAAGAAGTGCTTTGAGGACAATAGTGCCTATACTTGATACCTACCGAGTCTACAGCGACAGCCTCCTCCCCAAAGGGGCTTTTATATTTTAAAAACAGAAAATCCATAAGGAAACCCCTCAAATGTCACCGCAACATGGAGGAATCTGACCTTTCGCCCTCATTTACGGAGGCGAGCGAGGCAAGGACCCCCACAGATGGATGGCGTGAGAGGAAAAGCTGAATCCGGGTGCAGCTCTGCGCGGTGCGGGGTGGACGCGGCCGGCTCCCCCTCAGCTGGCCGACCGACACCGGCGTTAAGGCCCGAGAAGCTCCAGCCAATGTCCCGGGTTCAGTGGCTGCAAAGCTGGCCAGTGGGCAGCTGCTTCCTTCGAGATGGACCCAGGGGACGGCATCGAGACAGCAAGGGCCACCTGTCTGCCCCCTGCGTCCCTGCCTGGGGCACTGGCTGGTCTCCTGGGCTCTCCCCACCTCGTGCTTTCATCTGAGCCTTCACCTGGCCACGCACAGCTACCGACCCAGGACCTCTGAGAGCAGAGGTCTGGCCCTCTGCCTGCTTTTGCATGGCCTGTGAGCTGAGAAGAGTTTTCACACACCGAAATGGTGTGAAATTCTTAAAAAAAAAAAAAAGGTAATATTTTGTGACATGTGACAGTCACACAATTCAAATGTCAGTGTCCATAAATAGGGCCTTGTTCCCTCGTTGTGTAGTCTTCGGCCGCTTTGACGCTACAGGCAGGGCTGGAGGAGGGGCGACAGAGGACAGATGGCCCGAAAAACCTGAACTACCTATTATCTGGTGCTTTGCAGAGAAAGTGCGCCGATCCCTGACTTAGATCCCTCCTTCCAGGGGCATTTGAACTTTAATGGACTCTCCTGTCTTAAGCAGCAGAGATGAAGTCCTTCATGGCTGACTCTAGACGCCTATCCCTGGCAAGTGGCTCCCTCCGGCTGACTGGGCCAGGAGAAGGTGTGGGGAAAATTAGAGCCGAGGAACAAAGGGCCCCCAGGTTGTGAAAGAGCAGACTGGAGTTTCTAATTCTGGCTTCCACTAACTAATAATTATGTGATCTGAGCGAAACGGCTCCTCCGGTCCTGGTGCTTTTCTCACCCATTCAGAATCTGCCCTCTTGGCCTCAAACGGGGAGATAATAGCTGTGAAATGCTTTGTGATTTAAAGCATCACTCAAATGCAAAGATCAGCCAGGCTCTCTCAGGTACAGGGCTTCTCTCCAGGCGCAGGGAGCAGAAGGGACCGCGAGTGTCGCGTGTCGCAGTGCCCTTCTCCTCCATCCCGAGTCAAGATGCTTGGCTTGGCAACAAGACTGTGGTAGATCCGTGGCATCTGTGCCGTTGACGTTCAGTCATTCCCAAGCCACCCGGAAGGTCCCCGGCTGTCCACTTGTCATTTTGCTGAGACCCAGAACCGAGTTACTGGGTTGCTGCTTACTGAGTGAATCTAGCAGACGGGACAAGCAGCCTCATCCCAGGACGGCTCCCTCTTCTCTTGTTAGAACAGATGTAATAACTAATAAAGTGATTTAAAACTTCCTTTATAAATAACGGCTCTGTATTCCTGACACAGGCCCTCTCAAAAGTCTGGGGGAGGAGCTCCCTAGGAGTGCGGTGGGTCCACAGTAAAGCATTTCCATGCAATCAGGAGACTCTGGCCTGAGGCGGCCCTGTCCAGAGTCTGTCCAACCTGCCTTTAAGAAAAACTCCAGGAAGTGGCTTCCTTTTATGGCAGTCCCAGTTTCCGTTTCCTAGAAATAGCTGATTCCAACAGCACCTGATGATCACAAGTCCCAGGTCACCTGAGGGGGCCCGAGGCCAGGAATGGATGACAGCCACATTTTATTTGGACACCAGGCCATGCCCCGCAGCGGCCCTGGCGCGCACAACAGAACGTGCAGCTAGTGTGTTCGTTTCCATTTGGCTAACAGACACGTGTGCTCTTAAAAATGCAGACCCACACGGGAGCCCGGGCCGAAGACAGTGGGTGACAAATTGAATCACCTGGGTTTTCTTGTTTGTAATAACTAGCCTAGGCCGACGGTGCGAGTCGGCCAGTTGTGTGCTATTTTAAACCCTTCCTGCTCTTTTTCTCATTTGTGCCAAGGGCGCACAAAGCTGCCTAGCAGGAAGGAATTCAATCAGCATTAGAAGAATGCACTGAAGTTCTGTTTCCTAAGCCCCAGGGGAGATGTGAGTGGGAGAGGAGGACCCGGCTGGCCGAGGACAGAGTCCTTCCTGTGTGTCTGTTTCTCCGGGCCAGGCACTGGACCCAGCTGACGAAGGCTGGTGGGAGGTTGTCTGGTAGCAAGGAGAGGCCTGGGAAAGAGTGGGGACCAGGAGGGGGTGGAAACATTTCCTGAGGCTTCATCCTGGCCCAGAGTTTCCATCTGCCGCCCCCAGAGTCCCATTCTTCTGCCTGGCCAGGTCCAACTGGCTCTGGTGGAAAGGGCTGCAGGCAGGACTAGTCGTCACCCTGTCCTTACCCTGATCCTTACCCCCTCCCAAGGCCAGAAGACTTATGGAGCCATGTTGTCTTTCTTGCGCCCTCTAGTCAAGTGCCTGGCTGCTGGACTGAAGGTCACCTTTTTCTCTGATCTCCCTCTCTGGTCAGTCTCACAATTAACACATTTTTGTCCTCTCCCCAGTCTTCTCGCCTTTTCTGAAATGATATGCAAATCCCCCTTTACACTTGGGAGTGTTGGGGACGGTTCCGTGGGGTGCGACACCTCCGTGTGGCCATCCCACCGCTTGGGTTCACTGTGGAAGCTGGAGACCCCACTGGCCCGCCTCCCAAGTCCCAACAGTGCGGTTCCTTCGCTCCGTACTGATGTGCGAGTGAGTGGGGCTAGCAGTCCTTCCCTGGCCCAGCTCCTCCTGAGGCCTCAGGGGGTCAAACCACATCATTGTGGGAATGATGGGAGGGGAGGCAGCGATGTAGGATTAATTCCATCTTAAAAGAGGCACCACACAGCTTTGTATCTGCTAAGGGGGTCAGGCTGGCCTTGCGGATAATAGGCGAGTGTGTGTGAGCCCCTGGTGTGGTGCCCACAGGCGCTGGAAGAAGATACACGGATGCCAGTAGCATCTGATTATTATGAACACCATGGAATAGACAGGTACTTTCTATGGATGAAGTACTTTACATCCAAGGGAATTTTGGGACCATAGCTAATATAATCTATGATTTCAGAGACCTTTAAATGCTGAAAAGTTTTGAGAAAAGGTAGGTCCCAGGTTGGCCCCCCCCGGGAGGTTGTGCCAACCCAACGGCCAGCATGGGCTCAGCTTCCCCAGTCTGTTCTGGGATCAGCTTCTCCTGGTTCAGTTCTGCAACCTCACCGAGACTCGTTGCCCCCTCATCTGCAAAATGGCGGAACTGCCCTACTTCACAGGATTGGCAGAGGCGTCAAACGCAATGACAGAAGGAACTCCTCCTGGAATGAAGTCATAAAGAGAAGGTGAGGCACTGGGGAGACCAGAAGCCCCGAAGTCTGGAGACCCGAGTTGGAGAGAGAGTCTTTCCTTGCCTCGGGCTTCCTGTGCCCTGATGTACTCTGTTGGCATCTCCCCCATTTGTGCCATCTTTCCTGATCAAAATAGACTGTTACTCAAGTCCAGAGCTTTTCGTTCCTCTTTTGTGTTCATAGCCCGGCCGCCTATGAAGCCCCTGTAGAGCCTGACCACGGGGAAATCCATTTGCTGATGCCCAAGAGAAGGGGCTCCCAGAAACCCAAGGAAAATCATCTGTTGTGAAGCTGGAGGATTTCTTCTCATGACACCGTTTTATAGACAGGGAGCACACGAAGGGTTCCTAAAGATCTCGAGTCCACCTGCCTCGAACAAACGCACCAACCCCAGGGGTATGTGGTATGTGAGAAACACGCACTAAGGCGCATCGATTTCACTCTCATATGATCTCCCTGATATGAGGACGTGGAGATGCAACATGGGGGGTTAAGGGGGTAGGAGAAGAATCAATGAAACAAGATGGGACTGGGAGGGAGACAAACCATGTGACTCTTAATCTCACAAAACAAACTGAGGATTGCTGGGGGGAGGGGGGTTGGGAGGAGGGGGTGGGGTTATGGACATTGGGGAGGGTATGTGCTATGGTGAGTGCTGTGAAGTGTGTAAACCTGGCGATTCACAGACCTGTACCCCTGGGGATAAAAATACATGTTTATTAAAACAAAAATTTAAAAAAAGTAGTACAAGTGGGGAGTTAAGTCATTTTAATATCAAATATGGATGTTTCAGAAAATGCAAATTGCTCCCTGATCAAGATTAAATGCAAGGCTTCAAAGAAGTTTTGGGCTTGCAGCTTAAAGCAGACATCCACTTTGAGTCTACTTTGCCTCGGTGACCCTAGACATCATTCTGGCAGAAGGGACTAAGGAGTCACACTTAGGGATCTTTTTCCATCTTTTGATGGAAGACAGTGAACGAAGAACATCTTACAAAGTAAGATAGCGGCCCCCGACCCCTCCCAGGGCCTAGAAGTGATGGTCCTGAAGACCTCTGCTTCCTTCATGGAACCAGGGTCAAAGGCATAAGCCACAGAAAAATGAGACTTCTCAGAAAAGTGCAGATGTCCTAACTTCTCAAATAAAATGTTAGCACCCAGAATGTGGGTTTTTTTCAGGCCGCTTAGTCCTCCTTTGTTTGCTCCGCAAACAGCATAGTATCTTTGACCAAATAGATTTCAAGGGGACTTGATGCAGCTGCCAGCCTCGTGGACACCGATCCTAGGCGGCAGATGAAGGATCTGGTGGGAGGATCTGGTGAGCAGCAAAGCCAGCCGCTGGGGCACAGTGGTCTGCTGTCTGTCAGCGGAGAGATCTCGGAGACCCCAGAAAGGCCGAGAGAAGGCTTCATAAAGAAGGGAGCCTGAGGCTTATCCCATTGGAAGGCAAACCGCTCAAGGGGAAGGAAGCAGTGATCAGCAGGGGTGAAGGGGGACCTCGGAATCCCACCGGTGCTGCCCCTCAGCGTGTGGCCTCACAGGTGCATTCACTGGAGATGGGCTTCTCCCCTGAAAAAGAGGGGGTCCTTCCCTTGCAGAGTTTAAGGATTAAAGGCAACTATCTAAATACTCGAGAGCATGCTTCACTCAAATACCCATAAATGGTGGTTTTGTCACTTGCCCATAGAATGTCTAATACCTAGGACTTGCTCAGGTTGACTAAATGGCTAAATGAGGGCTTGGTCAGATGTTTATCTAAAGCAGTGGTTCTCCAGTGGAGCAATTTTGCCCATGTCTGAAGGCATTTTGGATTGCTGCTGCTGGGGGTGTGTGTGCGGACGTGTGTGTGTGTTTGTATGATTAACAAGTAGCTGGAGAGCAGGGATGTTTCTAAACATCCTGCAATACACAGGACAGCGCCCCCCCCCCCCCCGTGTTATTGCCCCAAATGTCAGTAGTGCTGAGGTGGAAAACAAGGGAGAAGCTGGGGTTCACCCACCCCGATGAGGGGAGGGAGGGAAGCAAATAGATTTACAATTCTGGGATCTGGCGGCAAATGAGAATTCCTGCAGATATCCTTGGGAGAGGAATCCTCTTCTCAATGAGGACAGCTTTAGCAGTCATAACATACAAGGTTAAGTTAGAGAAACTGGATTCTCACTTGATACTCAGAGATCAGTGGACTGACCTCAGCTCTTTGGTCAGACGTGAAATAGCTATAGACATGAGAGGGGCAGCATGGGGAAGCAGTTGGAGGTTGCAGTGGGGTCCAGCACACACACACAAAAAGGGGGGGCATCACATACCAGTAATAGATGAGGCCCATCTCTCATTTTTAAAAAAAGATTTTCTTTTTAAGTAATCGCTCCACACAGTGTGGGGCTGGAACTCAAAACCCTGAGATCAAAAGTCACACACTCTACTGACTGTGAGCTAGCCAGGCACCCCCCACTCCATTTTTTCCCCCTAGGATAAGGCAAACTACATTTAAGAGACTATAAAGCACTAAACAAAGGGAGGTTCCCATGATTAGGGAAAGACTAATCCCTCAGAAAGTCAACGAAGGTATCTGGCAGAACCAATATCTGTTCATCCTAGGGCCTTCGAGATGAAATTAACAATCTAAGTAAAAATCGTGACCCGAACACAGTTTTGGCCAATTTTTGACTTTTCAGTTGCTGGCAGAACACTTTGGTGCCCAATAAGAGTCCACACATCAATTCTGAAAATAAGAATTAGTGCTTAAGCCCAGCCCAGGTCCTTCCTGGTCACAACAGGAATACAAAGTAACCCTGTTGTATTAAGTGCTAGTGAAATCTTTGGTTGGCAAGCCCAGGAATTCTGGAACCAGAGTTCAATGGAAAATGCTCACATCTCAGTTGTATAATCTTTCTGAAGATGCTTTTGGATTTGGGGATTCTAGTTTTTACCTTAAGCTAGTTAAACTTTTAAGCCTCAGCTTTCCCCCCGCAAAATGGAAAGAAGGGTCCGTGCCTGCACCCCTAGGGCTGCGGTAAAATGAAATAAGATTAACCACCTGAGTTCACTTTGTACTGACTGGGTCACCCAACTGAAGGTATTGTTTTAAAACCCGTGGGCTTTTTACTTTTGGTTTACATTGCTCTTTACCAGTACTTCCCGTTTTCCCAGAGCTGGGCTGGGTTTTAAGCAGCAGAATATGAGGGATACGACCCAGAAATGCCTATTAGTCCACCTCCCAGCACCTCTCGAGTTTTGTTTCTGGAGCTTCATGTCCTCCTCACAGGGAATCATTCCCACTTTACAGATAAAGAAAATGAGACTCCAAGTATACAGTCTGCAAAATATAGGATGAGATGCCCTCGGTAAGCCAGAAAAGAAGGGAGCTTGAATTGAAATGAAATCCAAAGCTGAAAAATAAGCTTTGTGGGCCCAGTCCAGAAGCAGCTTCCAGGATGAAATGACCAGGCACAGGACATGACTAAAAAATGAGGTGTTGTCTACAAGGTAGTATGCTCAGTTCCTGTCAGTGTTCTCCTTGGATTTCAAGGCCTCAGAGAGCCAGACTTGGAGTCCATTTGATTCTGTCT
Source organism: Mustela putorius furo (assembly GCF_011764305.1). NCBI lineage: Eukaryota > Metazoa > Chordata > Mammalia > Carnivora > Mustelidae > Mustela > Mustela putorius. The sequence continues at coordinate 43,621,655 of NW_025422010.1, forward strand.
TTTACCTGGGAAGATATACCTAAGGGTGTCCAAGTAGTGGTGATGGAAGGGAAGGCAGAAGAACGTTATTCCTGGCAAAGTTAAAAGAAGTAGGGTCAAGGGCTGAAGGAGGTCACTGAAAGGGTTGAGGAAATGGAATAACAAAAGCAAGGTTGATCTATTAGTAAAGAAAGTAAAAGTGAAAGGACCATTTCTGTAATCTTTGACCGTGATCTTTTGACCTGAAGCTGTATTTTCCAGAAAGCTGTAGGAATCACCTGCTCGGGAAGAGAAAACATAAAATATGATCCTGACTCCAGAGTCCTCACCGAAAGCTTCTAGGCCTGAGAATAAGATTGGTTTGGTTTTCGTGTGGATCAGGAGAAGCCACTGGGGGGTAGACCAGGAAAAGGAGATGCTGAGAGTGTGCTTCCTCAACTTCAGAATGAGACTGTGGTTCTCAGAATTGGAACCTCTGCCATGTACGGAAAAGACAATCTCGGAAGGTATGTCTAGCTCCTAGACAACTGGGACTTCCAGAATTAGAAAGAAACATCCTAAGCCGTACCACTGGTGACTTCACACGTGTGGAAAGAAGAATGTACTTTCCAAGAAGTACAAATTCGGTAACATATGGAATTTGAGCGGAGGAAAGCTCCACTGAATCCAAACTCCACCAAGAACCCATTCATAATCTGTTCTGACAGTAGTCAGATACAGAAAAGAAGTCCTCAGCTGAGGTAGTAGTACAGACTGTTTTAAGCAAGTAGCTTTAAGAGCGGCTTTCAGACACCCACACAATTATTTTCACACATACGCAATTCTTAAAATTATTTCCAGCAAGTTCTTGCAGACTCTACCAACATGGAAGAAATGAATTAGTCCATCTTTCCTGTTTTTCTCTGTGGTTTTAAAGTCTTACTTTCAGAAGACTTTTCTTCACAAGTGGTATTAACCATGTCTTAATAATTAATAGGCATGGCTATTTCTTATTAACTCTATTAATCATATTCTTCTGTCACCCAACAGTGAACCTTGAAGACTTTAAATAAAGGTCATTTACACATACATCATCAGCATTAGCAAAATCCACAAGCTACCAATCTTTTTTGAAATATTATTTGTTTAGTTGTAAATCCGTCTTTAAAGTACAATGCCTGGTTTCCCGATTTCAGCACATTACATCTATGACTCAGGTAGTCCTGAAATCACTACCCCATTCAGGTCACTTGTTATGATGTCTTGGTAATTCCCCTAAAATTGCAGCAACAGAAAATGTCAAAAGTTCCACTGTTTGCTTTTGATCTTGGGAAATGTCATGGAAGATACGAGCCTTGGTGCTTTGAAAGGGAAATACCAACATTTATTTCCTGGTTTTAAATACTAATTATTGCATTCTTACAGTGCCAGAATCACATTTTAAAAGCCTTCTCATGTTTCAATTAGTAGAGGCTAACTACTGTTGACTTATCCAAGAGCATTCTAATTTAACAGCCCCTCCATCTGTCGCTGGGGCATAGGTCGGTCATACCTATATTTTGAGATTTTGTGCAGCCTTTAAGATGGTGAGACTGACCTTCCCCATCTTGATGTTCAATATTAATGTATGCAATAAATTATGCATAACACTGCTAGAGACTTTGGGTAAACATTGAAATGCGCTGGTAGGCACTGAACAAAAATTTATATAATCTTTGGCCTTCCTTTCCCATTTCAAACTAGCAAGGTTCTTAGTACCAAGCCAGTTCTTTTCAGTTTTTTGTTGTATATTCAGCTGAATATCATAGGTCTTTTTTTTTTTTTAAAGGATTTTATTTATTTGATAGAGATCACAAGTAGGCAGAGAGGCAGGCAGAGGGAGAAGGGGAAGCAGGCTCCCTGCTGAGCAAAGAGCCCGATGTGAATGCGGGGCTCGATCCCAGGACCCTGAGATCATGACCTGAGCTGAAGGCAGAGACTTAACCCACTGAGCCACCCAGGGGCCCCTCATAGGTCCTTCTCAAGACTTTCATGTTTAATAAGTTATTTATGTAACTTAGAGAGATTTAAGATTTATAATTTTAAAACACAAAGGCATCAGGTTTCAACACCTCTGTCTTCCAGGAGACCTTTCCAGAACACCCAGAAGGGCTAGAGATCTATGGTTTCTCTTCAGCTGTTTTCCTCTTTGGCCTACCAATTTCCACCTCTCATTGGTGAACTCTACCTACTATTTAAAGTATCTAAATGTTTTTCTCTAAGGAAGGTCTCCTGCATTGGTGTATAAATGTTACCTTTAAAATGTAAAAGGAGATAAACATTAATACAAAAGGAGCATGGAAAATCCCAAGTGGGCAAGAATATTTAATTCTTTCATGTTTTCAATTATTTCTCATGGTCAGCTTGAAGATCCTTTAAAGGGAATAATTACTCTAAGATATCCAAGAAGTAAAGTATGGCAGTTGAAAGAAAACAGCTAGTCTTCTTTGGTGGGGGAGGGGCAGAGAGAACATCTTAAGCAGGCTCTCCATCTCCTGACCGAGATCATGACCTGAGCCAAAATCAAGAGTCAGACCCTTAACTGACTGAGCCACCCAGGCGCCCCAAGAAAACAGCTATTCTTAATCTTTATTAAATGCAGTCTCAGTAGGTTTTTCAATGTCCCTTCCGAATTCATCAGTGCCCCACTGCCCAGTTACTCAATCACTATCAGGAAACGGGAAGGTATAGAATAGCCATCAAACAAGTTTACTGCAGCTGACTTCTGCTGTGGAAGTATACAGTCATGAAAAAGATGTTCACTATATAGTATAAACACCCCTAGTCTCGCTTATTTACGAAAAGTTTTGGAATGATAGAAGTAGAAATTTAAGCGGGACCGGGAATGGGGGGGTGGAGTTGGTAGTATGTTGAGAACCACCGTCTGGTTTTCATGCTAAGGGAGCCACTGATAAGAATAACTGGGGAGGGTATGTGTTATGGTGAGCGCTGGGTGTTAAGACTGATGAATCATAGACCTGTACCTGTGAAACAAATATTACATATTAAGAAATAACTTTAAAAATTTTGAAGTGTAGGAACATGCCTGTACCTATTTTCAAAACCTGATTATTCTAGCCTTCTTTTTCCTTTTTAAAGACTTTATTTATTTATTTGACAGATCACAAGTAGGCAGAGAGGCAGGCAGAGAGAGGAGGAAGCAGGCTCCCCGCTGAGCAGAGAGCCCGATGTGGGGCTCGATCCCAGGGCCCTGGGATCATGACCTGAGCAGAAGGCAGAGGCTTAACCCACTGAGCCACTCAGGCGCCCCTAGCCCTCTTTATTCTTGATAAAAACGGGCTTTGCAATGGAATTCTTTCGTTAAGATCCAGTATAGAGAGATCAACGTGCCATCATACCTGAGCTACCAGCCAAACCAAGTGCTTTCAGCCCGGCACCAGCCCTCCGAGGCCGGGAAAATGGAGGATGATTACCTCTGCTATCCAACAGCTTGCTTTGCTCCACTTTGCTTTTATGATAGCCCCAGTTTACTACCCGTTTTGTTAAGCAAAACACATCAGAGGAGGATTTACACTTTTTAACTGCTTCCTTAGGACTTTCCAGCTTACAAAGGGTTTTACAGAACATTTAACTTCAGATAGTGGGGAAAACATGTAACGTTTCCCTCCTTAACCATTCACACTGCAGACCCACGACTGGTGGCAATTCCCTGATAAAGGCAGGTGCACAGGTTTCCTAGAGCCTCTCTCCCTGTCCTTCCCTACGCAAGAAAATGAATGCAAACACCGAGGAAAGGCAGTTCTAGACTTAGAACTTGGATAAGTGCTTCTCAGTTTTGCTAACATTTTCAGGCAGCTTTGGCTTCCTCTGGCAAGGAAAGTCTCCAAAGTAGATTATTTGCAAGGTCCTCTGAAAGATCTTGACCTTATATGAGGTACTAGAAATTCATATTCGTTGGTTGTTTAGTCTATGCTGGGAGTTGTAGAAGTATAGCATTCTGTTCCTTTGTCTGAGGAGGATGTTCCAAGACCCCTAGTGGATCCCTGAAACCATGATTAGTACCGAACCCCCAGTGGATCCCTGAAACCACGATTAGTACCGAACCCTAAACGTACTGTTTTTCCCTATACCTGCATACCTATGATAAAGTTGATTTATAAATTAGACACAGTAGATTAACAAGAATGATAAAACACTGACAACAATATGCTGTAAAACAAAAGTTATGTAAATGTGGTCTCTCTCGCTCAAAATATCACCCTTCTTCTTGTGATAGAGAAATGCCTACAGGAGACGAAGTGAGGGTTAGGACACAGGTGTTGTGAGGCTGTGGTAGGCTACAGAGGTCATCTGCCTCCCTGCTGGAAAGTAACTAATTGTGGGTCACCGAAATGGCGGAAAGAAAAACGGAATCATAGGGGCCAGACGACAGTCCTGTACCACACCCAAACATTTCTCCTTCATGCTTGTGGAGGTTAATCCTAAAGCTCACAAAACGATCCTAGGGCACTGATCTTACCCATCATCAAATCTCTGTTCTCCAGTTTTCTAGTGCGGCTGAAGAATTTCTGTCCAACACCTACCATGAAAAGACTCACTGTGACTGTGTAATATCCCTAAGAATGAACAGAATTTTGGTTTCTTTAGAACATCTTAGAAAGATCTTTATTCTTGCTTTGTAACAAATGGCAGGAATTTACTCCAATCAGTATCAAATCATTTCATTAATGGAGTAATATTTTCATCAACCACTAACCTTTCAGAAGGTACTTCCTGACTGAAAGTTTAAAAATGTGTACCTTCGTATTAGAAAGAAATTCATCTTCTAGATTTAGTGATTAAAAAGACAAAAAACCTGTAACAAAGGATAGAAACTGAGTAGAGTCTGGATGGATTCAGGATTTTAACATCAATATGTAAAAAGTTATTATTTACAGTTAGGATAATAGTAATCGTGGTCGACTACACAAGCAAGCAGCGGAACAACCCCAAACTAGCTAAATCTCTAATTTCCCTATAATGAAAAATACTCACTTAAGGAAAAAGCTAAATTTGGAGGGAGCGTAAGCGACACAGTTAACACTCTAAGAACACACTGAAAAAAAAAAATCACTCTAGGAATGGACACAGGGAACTGGCTTGGGAGAGGGGAAACGATGTAAAAGAAAATGTTCGATTCTGGCCGATGGCTACCTTCCAGCCTAAACCCATGATCGCATGAAAAACACCAAGGAGAATACATTCAAGTTAATGGAAACAAGTCTTTATTAAGTAACTTTTAATATCAGAAAAATAAAACTCTTATAATTCTCTTTACAGCAAATATATAATATCAGTGCTTTGGCCATCTTAAGTTAAAGGCCCTTTATCATAAAATATATGGTTTTAAACTTTACTCAAATTGAATTTATAATCCCTATGACTTCCCTACATATACATAACAAAAGAGTGTAGTAAAATTAGCAAATACTAAACTATATTGATAATTTATCATTCTTAGTTTGTGGTTTTTAGAAACAGTACACGCACCTAATATATGTCGTTTCCTTGGCTTATTAGTTGCAGTGTACAATGCAACAAAATACAAAATACATGCTTGGTGAACATTCGTTCGTATCTACAAGACGGCAGCTAAAGATTAGGTTTCAATACTGACATTTAACTATCCTACAAGCAATTAGCATTACATCATAATATGCCATCAAGGCAATTTTTATACTGAAAAAATCAAAATAAAAACCGTTATTTGTAAACTTTTATACGAAATGTAACTCTTCAAGTGGAAATAAAAAATAAAATTTGTCTATTTACTATTCAATACACATAGGATTTTCAATTTTTTGTTATATTGAGAAAAAAAGCTCTTTTGTTTTGGGAAAATAACGCTTCAAAAAATAATTAGTAGAAAAACCCACCAGTATATTGTTTTGTCCTTTCAATGCCAGCAAAGATTTGGGAACATACTGAGGATGAAGTTATAGACATCCACAGGTGAAATGTAAAAGTGTATCTTAAAGAAATCTTTCCTTGTGATTGGAAATAGTTTTGAAATGAAGTAAACTGATTGAAGGTCATCACAGCTGCTTTTGTAAATTATGCTAAGGGCATTATTATCCCTCTTTCCCTCCCCCTCCCCTAAATTACTAAAAAATAAAAATATATTTATAATGTGCAAGACAAATATGGATTGAACATAAAATGTTTCACATTTTGATCTATAGTCTAAAAATTAATCAACAGCTTGATCAGACTAATGAATGGAATGTTCGCATCCTCAATTATTAGCCAATATAGGTGCATCCCAAAGCCCTTCCTGAAATGGGAAAACCCAGGTGGCCATTTCCACATTCACCGAGGCAGGCAATGGGTAGGAATTCACAATCGACACAATTGCATTCCTGATCCACTGATCATACCAGCCGTGAGCGTTCTGGGCGAGATGAAGGTCAATGTAGCAGTTTTTGTCCCAAATTATAACCAGTGATCGAGTAAACTGCCATCAGCCCTATTATTACCAATAAGTAATCACAATGCATTAAAAAGTTACTTGCAATCCTGCAGAATTAGGCATAAGTTGTTGTAAAATAAAAAACGAACCTGTTTTGTCAAAACTGGCAGTGTAAAGAAGGCAGCACTGGAAGTGTCTGAATCATCTGTAATGCCAAGTACCCTCCATAAACTCTTAATGTGGCTAGGCTTTGGGACCCATTGTTGTGAAATCTAGACGTATAAACTTTTCTCATAGGCTCACACAACCTATGATTATCTTCACTCAGCCAAGCTGAACTTCAGTTTTAACGATTCTTAAACAAGCTATGTCTCTGGGTCTACAGGATAGTATTAATAATTCAAACCAAACTAATAGACAAGAGACCACTTAGGTTTAGTGTTACCATAGCAGCCTTTTATAAGTTTACTAACAACTTTAGCCTAATCCCAATAAAGCCTGATAACAGTCATAAGAATTCATTAGGAAGTTTACTGGGGGTACCATTATACCCATGCCTTTACGAGTCCATATAGAGATATAGTATTTATGTATATATATATAGTTAAGAGTGAATTTGGATTGCCTGAGTAACAGCTGTCTGGCAAACTGGACATGATGGCGTTCTCTTTTCACAGATCTTGTTGGCACATTCCATGCAGAAGAGGTTGTGGCCACACGGAACTAGGGCAGCAATAACTTCATTCTCAAAGCAAATCACACAATCGTGCTTTCGTCTTGATTCTGGAGGTGAGCTAGAGGTGGAACCGCCATTGGAAGAGGAGTAACTATTGGTACCATTAGAAAAAGCAGGGATGTATATTGGAAGGCCAACATGGTTGCCTGTACTAGGTGGGTCGCTCCTAACCCTCCGAGCAAGTGGGTGTTCAATGCTCTCAGGAAATGTAGGAGACAGACGAGGAGTAGATGGCTGACTTCCTCTACGCTGAGTCTTCATGTTACCAGAGGGATCACTCCCAAAGCCAGAGAGTGGGTTAACTGGTTCAAACGGAGTCCAGATAGTTTGAGCAGATGTTGGTAAAGAGTCAAAGGCAGGAGAGTCAACTGCAAGATCTTCTGAGCCTACAGATGGTAGTGTATCTCCAAACCAAAAGTTTCCTGTGCTAAACGGGCTTGTTGGACTAAAGTCAGCCAGCCTATTGCTTCCAAAGTAGGAATCTGTGGAACCACTTCCCAGAGAACTGGAACTATCATTTCGATAATTGGATATCATTCTTGCGCGGCTGGGAGGAACAGGATTGGAGGAGAGCCACGCAGAGCCAAGAGTGCCACCTTCAAAGCTTACGTCGGTACCGTTGTAATGGAAATCATTTTCTTCATTGAGTTCAATATAGTTTCCTGTACGCATGGCGATATGCATTTCTATTTCTTCTCGTGCTCGGTCAACATTTTCGGGCATCCCTGTCACTTCGAAGACAGGCTCTTTATCTCTGCTTGGAGTTACTATGTATGTGTGGGTCTGCTGCTGAATTCTCTTAATAGTTGCTCCTTTGGGCCCAACGACCAATCCTACCACACGATAGGGGACCCTCACTTGAACGGTGGTTTGACCTGGCAGATTTGGACTACATGACAACCCTCCCAGGGCAGGGCCATTTTTGTTTCGAGACGCACGGATCATGGAGAAGTGCTCTGCAGCTGAGAGAATTTCTCTTTTGGCCATGGCAACATCTTCTTTCCGTCCAGTGACGACAAAAATGGGCTCTTCACCACGAACAGGTGTCTTGATATATGTGTTTGTCTTGGCTCTCAGTGCTTTAATTTTACAACCTGTTAGAAAGAAAATATTTCGTAAGAATCAACATCTATGTCAGTAATACTGATAAAGACAGATCACAGAAAGCTCCTTTCAAGCTAAATGTCTGCTTCTGGGCAGTTTTTTTCTTTATCATGAAAACCTGTCACTAGATCACGAGGAAGCTTTCCCAACTCCACAAATGCTCCGCCATCCTCAGGTATACCTGTCTGCTGGCCTTTCACTTAGAAGCGGCGGCACCTCAAGTGGGAGATCTTAAAAGTCACGCCTGTTGTCTCCTTCTTGTCATAAGTCGCTGCAAACAATGCGCGGAATACTCTGTACAGGCAAGCCGTACCATATGCAGGTCTGACTTTCAGAACAGTAATAAAATAACTTCCTTGCAGGATGTTGGTGGCAAAGAAAAACCACTAGTGCACATGTAAGACACTAAATAGCTATTGTCTCATTCAAGCTATACAATAACCCTAAGAACTAGGTTACTGCACTCCTTTTATTGCTAAGGAAAATGAAGCTTACAAGAACAGTTAAACCTACTCTAACTTCAAAACCTATGGTCTTTCTGTCAGTCTGAGAACCTCAGAAATTTCGCACAACTCTAAGACAGAAGTTGTTTAACCGACTTCACCTAGTTGTCGTATTTTCACATTACTCTCCACTCTATAAAACCCATGATGAGCACAATCCTCATGGCTCAAAGGCCATCTCACATCTGCTCCATCAACTGAATTTGAGGCTAAGCTATCCTCATATCTGGTTATACTAGTCCTACTCATGCATTAACTAAATTAACTTTGACATAAATCAGTGCAATATGAATGCATAAAGACACTATGCTTGTATGAAAATGAAGCTGATTATTTTTTGAAAATTTCAATAAAGGGCTGCCTGGGTGGCTCAGTCAGTTAAGCATCTGACTTCAGCTCAGGTCATGATTGCAGGGTCCTGGGGGATCAGCCCTGGGCCCGGGCTCCCTGCTTGGCAGGGAGTCTGCTTGTCCCTCTGCCACTCCCCCTGTTAATGCTCTCTCTCTGTCTCAAATAAATAAATAAAATCTTAAAAAGAAAAGAAAAGAAACTCTCAGTAAAAGATGTGTACCTTAAAGAAAAAAAAAAGGGTGTTGCTGAATTATGTATGGGTGAGACAACTGTAAAGGCCTGGGGTAAGAATAACACAGAATGACTCTGCATCCACTGTAAAATTCCTGCTAAACTCGAAAGAAACATATTGAACATTGTATGGAACATGGGCACTGCATGTCCTTTTATTAAAAGACTACTCAGATTGGCAGACCCATTCTCAAATAAAAGCCTTTGGCCCAAATCCCAAGTGCATTTAAGTTAAAATAAAATATCTGAGATGCATATTCATAACCATCCACAATTCTTTCAACTTTTAGAGTAATCACCTATTACCAGTGCCAATGATGTGAGATTAGAGGGCTTCAAAGTGTAACTTAAAATGTCAAATACACAACTAAGGCATAGGACTCTGGGATTATACTTTTCAAAGATCTTAATGTGAAGCTTGCTAGAACAGATCTGTCCTCATGAATATGTCCTATGTTATTCCTAGGTTCCTTAAAATGAAGGTGCTCTTAAAGACACATGTCACATTTAGGGTGATCTTTTTCTTAAAAATTTCCTCCCCCCCTTGCCCCCAATAAACTTACAGTGTATAAAAACTAAGTCTTAAAAACAAAACAAAACAAAAAACATAGGTCTTCATATATATCGTTTCTAACCTGCATAACTGCACCCTTCCCCAAGTCCCCTTGCTTCCAGGCCCACCTTACTCCCACCCATTCTCTACAGTCATTTAAGTCAAATGATGGTTTCTAAATAAAACATAGATCACATCATCACTTCTTTGCATAAAGCGCATTAGCGGCTCCCTTTAACCATAAGGATAAAGTCCAAACAAGGTGGCACACAAAGCCCCCTTTACCTGGGACTGGGCTACCTCTCTCTAGATGCTTGTCTTTACTGGTCTCCTTTCCCCCTCCTTCCTCACTTTTTCTTCTTTTTTTAAAGACTTATTTGAGAGAGAGAGAGAAAGAGAGAGAGAGAGAGAGAGAGAGAACTGGCACATGGGGTAAGGGAGGGGCAGAGGACCAAGCACACTCCTTGCTAAGCAGGGAGATCCATGCAGGCCAGGGCTCCTTCCCAGGACCCTAGGATCATGACCTGAGCCAAAGGCAGATGCTTAAGCCAGTGAGCCACTCGGGCACATCCTCCCCTTCCTCAATTCTTAAACTCTGCCATGAGTTTCTACCATATTAAACTTCTATCCATGTTTCCTTGCTTCCATGACTACAATGCTCCTTTGTCCTTGGCTCTTTACTCCCACTTCTACTTGCTTAATTCCTGCTGGCCATACAGATTTTAGTTTAGATGTCTCATCCTCTGTGAAGGTTCCTATCCCTCAAGACTGCTTTGTGCTCCCTTCCTAAACATTCCCCAAACCACTGGGCAGTTGATGAGAAGTATAGGCCTTTGGGGTGCCCAAAGGGCATGTGCTGATTTCTGCATAAGAACACTGGGTCTTTCTTATACATATTGCTTTGCAGCTAAGCTTTTTTTGCTGAGCTCTTCAAGACTCTCTTATAATAGCCCCATACTGCTAATGCAACTTTGTTGAAGTTGATTATGCTAACTTCAATTATAACACATTCAACACAACTTTATTCAACCTACCACTAGACTTAAGTATCTTAACCCAGACCTATTCCACCTTCCAACAAAATGTAAAACTTACAAAGAAATAAATGGCTTTTTTCCTCACTGCTGGATCCTAGGTAACTATCATGAAAACACTTCTAGCGTCAGGTTTACTTGAATGTGAGGTTATATTCACTGAGAAGATTTGGTGCAAAACTGCACGGAAAGCACTTAGTACACAACTGGATGAGGTAAGAAGGGCCGAGGGGAGAGTGGTGGCTTGTGGGCTATCAGGAAATTATTACAATGAGTTGAATTTATGCTACTATAAAACTCAGAAGTTTTAACTACTAAGAGTGCTGCTGTAAGTTTACATCTATAATGAACTACAAGATTAAGTTGATGGTGTAACTTTTAACTATCTACGACAGTGTTAATTGCTTTTGCTCCAAAACAGAAAGTGAGTTAGAAGATGAGAGCAATAAAACTTTTATATCTTTTTTTTTTTTTTAAGATTTTATTTATTTATGTGACAGAGATCACAAGTAGGCAAAGAGGCCGGTAGAGAGAGGAAGAGAAGCAGGCTCCATGCTGAGCAAAGAGCCAGACACGGGGCACCATCCCAGGACCCCGGGATCATGACCTGAGCTGAAGGCAGAGGCTTTAACCCACTGAGCCAGCCAGGTGCCCCAAAACTTTTATATCTACTTATTTATACAGAATCTGAATCTTCAGGAGACTCTCTCAATTCAACAAGGAAGGTGTCGCTTGGGGCTGTGAACTGAGAGTACTTCCGATAGGCCAATCGACACGTGATTGATAAGAGAGCTGCCTAAGAAATTCTGAAAGGCTAACGTCAACCAGTAACTAACTGTTTACCCTATACATCCAGGGCAGTTATTGTTATTATTCAGATACTCTGGGCTACAACTTAACAAGAAGGTGTGCTAACATCACATTTCTAACGAAGAAGGTCCTGTTCATCCTGCAGAAAAGCACTGGGCAATTTCTATTAAGCACAGGGAGAAAGAACAAAAGGGTCTGGGGTTATCTCCTCTCAACTCATACTAATACTGACCACTAGAAAGTTGAACCGCGTAAAGTTCTCCAAATAAATACTTGTGACTATAAGCAACTGTCAGCTGACCTTAGTAGAATACTTTTTGTTTAATACCTAATAGGTGTATTATTAACTAAGAAAATAGGCCTAAAGGTACACAAAACACTCTCTGGCCTATGGCTGGTACTCACAAAGAGGTGTTTAATAATTGGCTCAATAGGAAGAACAGAAGACAAACATTCTGAGCAGAAACCACTTCTTTTTTTTTTTTTTTTAAAGATTTGATTTATTTATTTGACAGACAGAGATCACAAGTAGGCAGAGAGGCAGGCAGAGAGAAAGGAGGAAGCAGGCTCCCTGACAAGCAGAGAGCCCGATGTGGGGCTCGATGTGAGGCTGGATCCCAGGACCCTGAGATCATGATCTGAGCCGAAGGCAGAGGCTTAACCCACTGAGCCCCGCAGGTGCCCCAGAAACCACTTCTGAGATAGGAGAGGAAGAGGCCAATTCTGCCCCAAAGACAGTGTCTCTAAGTTTTGCAGATAAGGGTGAAGGTATTTGGGAAGATGGCTGAGTCAACCCCTTTAAGCCACTAACAACAAAAACAGAAGAATATATCTGTTCTCTCTCCTAAATTTTGTAAGAAAGATTTTTTTCCCATTTTATTTTATTTCTTTTCAGTGTTCCAGCATTCATCGTTTATGCACCACACCAGTGCTCCATGCAACACGTGCCCTCCATAATACCGACCACACACTACCCTCAAATCAGATTAGGACTATAGGAAACCTCATCAACCATAATACTGTTTCTATAGGAACATACATATTATGAATTTCAAACAACTAACACATGATTTCTAGACTATATATATTCTAAAGTTGGGGACAATTTGAATAGGGAGAGTTCTAAATAGGCAACACAAACTAAAGAGAAAACAAACTTGTTTTATTATTTTACAAGTGAGGAAGGTTAAAAAGCTTTTAAGTATTTTAGATTGACTTTCAATCTGAAAAGTCTAAGATATTTAATAAATCATGGAAGAATTTATAATCTCAGAGGGGCAAAAAACTCATAGGCCTTAAGAGTACAGATAAATCAGACTGCACATCAAAAGAAACAGCTCAGGGCATGGAGGTGGCTCAGTGGGTTAAGGCTCTGCCTTCAGCTCAGGTCATGATCCCAGGATCCTGGGATCGAGCCCTGCATCGGGCTCTCTGCTCAGCAGACAGCCTGCTTCCCCCTCTCCCTCCGCCTGCCTCTCTGCCTACTTGTGATCTCTCTCTCTGTCAAATAAAATCTTAAAAACAAAACAAAACAAAACAAAAAAAGAAAAGAAACAGCTCATAGAAAAGGAAATATATAAATGGTTATGGACCATGAAATTCCCATTTTCACATGAACTGAGGTACCTTTTTCCACCTCTAAGACTATCCAGTATCAAAGCCAGAGCTAGTAAGAACAGGGAAAAGGACCTTCATATTTAGCTGCTGAGAGTATGAATGGCCTGATGGCACTTTGCATTATTTATCAAAATTACAACTGCATGAATCCTTCTGCCCCTACAATCCCACTCATAGAATTGATTCTGTAGAAATACTTGCACAGGTGCAAAATGACCTTGTATTATATTACTTAATTGTTTGTATTAGCATGTGGTCAGTATAGCTATATAATGGAATACAATGCAGTCATAAAACTGGTTGATTTAGGGGGACAGGGTAGGAGGGAGACTTAATTTCCCTTTACACTCTAATTTTTTATAATTTTGAACCACACAAATGCATTAGCTTTTTCCAAGAAATATAATTAAATCAGAAAAAATTTTAAAAATACAAAGAAATGACACACATTTTACTAGACTTAGAATATTAACCAATCTTTGGCTAGAGCTGATATTATTTTAGACTCTATGAACAGCAGGGCAAATGATATCACAACTTCAAATGTGAACAAGGCTTTTTAATTCTAAGAGGTAAGGACTAGAATTTTTTTTTTTTTTTTTTTAAAGATTTTACTTATTTGGCAGAGATAGAGAGCACCAGGTACAAGCAGGAGAACGGCAGGCAGCGGGAGAAGCAGACTCCTAGCTGAGCAGGTAGCCTGACTAAGAACTGATCCCAGGATCCTGGGATCACAACCTGAGCAGAAAGCAGAGGTTCAAATGACTGAGCCATCCAGATGCTCTAATAACTGTTTTCTTATAGCTACTGACAAAAACAAACCTATGGCAAGCTGTATACCAGAATATGCAGAGGTTAAGAACTAGGAGAGCACCAACTTTAATAGTTGTAATTTTATTTTGATTTGGAAGTAAATTCCCCAAATAAAAAAGTCTCCAACTTATCCCTGGTATAAGAACCCGTTTCCTCTTTCTATGGTCCCTGCACTCCCTGGCAACGGCAAAGGTTCTGTCTTGCTTTTTCAGGGTAAAGAGAACCTCTCCCACCAAATGTGTCTGTGATTAAGAGGGAGAGATTCCCCTGGTAGGAGAGGAGTTAAAAGAAAAAGAACTGAAATGATGGGATCTTCAGTGTTTCTCAGAGCATGGTTTACTATATTAATTTAGTAGGTTGCAATCAACATTTAAAAAGGGCGAAAAAAACCAACCCAACAATGCAAAGCTCAACATGTTCCAAATAGGTGTACACAGAGCTGCAATGCCAAGTGTTCTTTTGCGGGGGGTGGGGTGGTGGTATCATGGAATAGGTTAAAAGTAGTAGTCAGTAGCTCCAAATGTTATGGGAAGTGTTGCTGATTTTTTTTAAAGATTTTATTTATTTATTTGACAGAGAGTACAAGTAGGCAGAGCAGCAGGCAGAGGGAGAGGGAGAAGCAAACTCCCCACTAGGCAGGGAGCCTGATGCGGGGCTCGATCCAAGGACTCTGGGATCATGACCCAAGCCGAAGGCAGCTGCTTAACTGACTGAGCCACCCAAGGCACCAAAAATCAGTGTTGCTGATTTTTGACAGAGTATTTTGTTTTCCAGAAATTCACTGTATTTTCCAGTCACTCCATAAATTACATGCATCTTACATATAAGGTGACTGGAAGAAGTTAAAACCCTTACGAACACCAAAACTGCCTTATGTGTTTATTTTAACTTTGGGTCATCCTTGGCATGTAACTTTCTTCAAAAATTTCCCCCAACTATTTTGTTTTGAGGAAAAAGGATCCTACTAGGGAATCAGTGTATGTACACACAACATACACACTTTGTCTAAATAAGGAGGGGGAGTGAAAACTCCCTGAGTAGCTCTTTACCTCTGAGAAAATTAGAACTCCCTGGCTTGACGTTAAAATCTTCCCCTCACCAACTCTCTCCCATCAAGCAGCCAGAACCTACCTTTTCTTAGACTTTATTATCTCCTAAACAAATCTTGTTTCTCTTCTATCTTCTCTCAGATATTTCCCTAAATAACATGGAAAATTTCCTCCTGGTACTTCCCCTCCAAACCTTATAGCTTTGAGTAACAAAACATGGCCATTTAGAAGATGAGGCTATGTGAAGGGCTCGATGAACTCAATAATATGGTACAACGGTACTGGCTCTTATTATTATGGCTATGGCAGATGAATCTTCTAAGGCAAGCAAGGAAACAATGTAGGAAGGAGAAAACTGATTGTCTGTAGGCCTTGGTTCTAATCTATCACCAACTACTCCTGGCTTCAATGCTAGGACATTCAACCTCTAGGTCCCTTCCAATGCTTAAATTTTTTGACCAAGTCCCCCTTCTCCCAGGAAATATTGTCACTGCTTCTCTTTTGGTCTTAAAAGCACTTGGGACAATCAGATACTATGTTATTTCACACACACACACACACACACCTATTCTTCCTCTCCTCAAGGAAAGGTAGGTTGAGTAATGGTTGGGAACATTAGACTTTGGATCATTATTAACCTGCTTTGTGAACTTTAGCAGGTCACTAAACCTTTATCTCCTTCATGGGTGAGACTGATTAAAGTTATTTCTTTCACTTGGTTTTTGTGAGGATTAAATGAAATCATGTATTAAAAATGCTTATGCCCATTATTCAAGTAGGTATTTCAGCAAAGGGTACTCTTTCAGAATATCCAATCACCCCCAAAACACTGCTTCAATTATTTCCTGAGTAAAATGATCTAATACCCTTAGCTTTGAAATACTAAAAATTTGGGGCACCTGGCTGGCTTAGTAGGTTAAAGCCTCTGCCTCCGGCTCAGGTCATGATCCCTGAGTCCTGGGACTGAGCCCCGCATGGGCTTTCTGCTCGGCAGGGAACCTGCTTCCCTTCCTTTCTCTTTGCCTGCCTCTGCCTATTTGTGATCTCTGTCTGTCAAATAAAATCTTTAAAAAAAATAATAAAAATTTGTAGCACCCTTTCCAGTTTTCCAAATTCTTCCAGATATATTCTCATTTAATCTTCATAACAGTGATTTAAGCAGGGCAGGAAAGACTTTAACTGAATTGCTCAAGATCTCCCAGCTGAAAAGTCAGATCTCAAACCCATATTGTCTTAATAACCCCAAACTCCTCTTACTACTCCATACAATTTTTCTCTAAAAGCACCACAGAAAACACATTATTTTATGTTCCATGATATATTAGCACGAGGGTGGTCCTTCTCTTCATGAGCTAGCCTAGACACGCTATTCAAAAGCTCCTTTAATTTTACAGGAACTCAATTTCAGTAATGTATCTTCAAAGACCGATGAATATCAGCTAAATCCCAATAACAGTGTTTCTTATGTACACAAACTGAACTCAAAATTTAAATAAACTGTTTAGATTAGCAATGCAAACTATGCCTAAATGCACAATATACAAGTAATAGCTTTCCTTTTTAAGGTTCAAGTGTTCTTGTAGCTCTTCTAGTCAAAATCCTCTGAAATTATTTGTGAAGAATACAGTCTCATTGTAAATATCACTGACAGGACTTCAAATAGCTTTATTTATAGGATTTTAGTTCTGTTGTTATCAGTATTCATATTGATATCTAATGCCTTCAGTCAAGTACATGTCTACTGCCCTTAAAGCAAAGTTGATCTTAGGTTGACTGGCTCCTTACATAAAGGGTTGGGGACTAAGGTAAGAGAAGAAAATCCCAATTTCTGTAATATGGAAACTGAAACAGTAATAGTATAATGGCAAATCTAATCCGATAATCCAGTTGAATAAAATAAGCAGCAAGTATTTACTTTGCTTCAGGTACTTTAACTGACACCAAGGATGCAAAGATGACTAAAATTCAGTGCTTGCCCTCACTAACTTGTATCCAAGCAACAGAAGGATTTGATGTCTACACATGTTCATGTACAGATATCAATCTCTTATTCTCTTTTCTTATATTGTTGGTGGTGTTCAAACCTTCTATATTCTTACTGAGCCTTTGCCTGCTTGCTCTACCACTTAATGAGATATGAGTGTTGAAGTCTTTAATTCTATTAGCTTGAGGCCCTGGGTATGTTACTTATATCCCCATAGATCTGTTTCCTTATGTGTACGGTGGAACAGAGAATGCATCAGATGAGATAAACTGTCTCACACACTTGAAGGTTTACCATTAAAAAACAAACAAACCAATTTTCTATAGGAAGCTGAAAACACTTAAGGAATTTACTTCCTAAAGATAAAACTTGTATTTAAATTGTACAAAACTTGGAGGAGATATGTTTAAGTCAACCTAAATGGGAATTTGAAATCTGGTGTAGTTTTGCATGATTTAGGGATTCTTTTTGGACAAAAATCAGAATGTAAGCGTTATAAGAAATAATCTAGCTCAATCTCATTTTATACACGAAGAAACTGAAGCCCAGAATTATAAACTGATGACTCCTAAATATACCATTCTCTCAACCTGCCTCATTTTTCTACTTGATTCTTAAACTAAATTTAAAATGCCCCCTCTGTTTTCACTTAGAAAAGAGGACTGAGATAGTTAATAATTTAAAAAAGGGCTCACATTTGGCCTTTCACTAAAGCTGAAACACCTAGAAGAGGGTGTAAATTAGAGATGAACGGTCAAATAAATTTCCTTATTGGGGATTTTAAAATTAGGTTTATCCCTTTTGGAGGACGTTAATAGAAACCTTAGAATTACTTCTGTTTGGGTACCATATAATAGAATCAGATTCATTTGTAAACTTTAAAAAATACACTGTGCATCCTTTAGTTAGTGGTATACCCTGGGAAAACTTTACAATGTGATAATTTTTGTTTTCAACTAGCATTTTCTCAGAGTACAAACCTTGCAGTAAAAAAAATGTATAAACTTTATCCTACTCCATATATAGTTTATTATCTCTACACTTTCAATTGTGCCATGCGTTTGTACTAATGACATCATCTCAAACTTGATCCCCACAACAAATGGGGTATGGGAAGGGACCAGGAAGAACAAGTTGATGGAACAGGTTTTTCCCACAAGAATAGAGACTCTGCAAGGTTAACTGATTTGTCCAAGGTCACAAGCAACAAATGATGAAACCAAGTCTCTAACAAGTTTTCTAACCCCAGGCTCCATTGTCCGTTCCTACAGTATACTAAAATGATATTGATTGAGAGGTAGAAGTCAAAGGGAAGAATGGTACAGAAGAAGGAACAGTAATATAAAGGTCAGTTTTAGTATTTTAAGTCCTAGTCTTATTATTCCATGATACAACTTTAACTGTAGTCAAATCAGGCTTCCCTGCATACACTGAATTGCAGTTTTTGCTTACTGGACAAAGGAAACAAACCATGCCCAAATGAA
The DNA here is from genome assembly GCF_011764305.1 of Mustela putorius furo. Lineage (NCBI taxonomy): Eukaryota > Metazoa > Chordata > Mammalia > Carnivora > Mustelidae > Mustela > Mustela putorius. The sequence continues at coordinate 43,640,330 of NW_025422010.1, forward strand.
TTGTTCCTAAATCCCAAACAGTTGCATCAAAGAGGTTCTAATGTTATGCAGTGCAACTTAAAATTTTCAGAATCAGCCATGGAATAAAGATTTGATCTAATCCAATAGCATTAGGCTGTGCATACATTCAATTTAGTATATACTTGGGCTTGGCAACACTAATACTGGAAATTTATTTTAAAAGTTTAAGTGCCAGATTTAATCTTTACAAATGTCCATATGATACCCCCATACGGTGGAATGGGAAAAAAAATTAAAGCCACAAATTATGGTATATAAGCCATCTGGGAGGCATTAAGATGCAGTTTAATAATAATAAAAAAACCTATCACTTTAGAATCTACCTGAAAATCAGTTGGGTTTCAAAATAAATTTTCCATAATTTATTTGGAGTTTTCTAAAGGAGTCTTTAAACTGAAAATACACTTTTCTCTTTTCAATTGGGAATTCAACTTTAAATTACAAATTCTACATAGCGTAAATAACATTAAAAATTCTGTAATAATTCTTTTGATCATAAAATAATACTGCGGTAGTCATCATGGCCATTCACTAATATTCTAGCTCTCTTCTGTGGGCACACAGTTGTAATGGACTTTCTCACCTACTTGAAGGTAGGTGTGGTCAGATGACTTGCTCTGATTAATGAAATATGAGCAGATGTAATTACTACTTCCGGTTTAACATTTAAAGACCAGCATGTCCTGGGGCTCCTGGGTGGCTCAGTGGGTTAAGCCTTTGCCTTCGGCTCAGGTCATGATCTCGGGGTCCTGGGATCGAGCCCTGCATTGGGCTCTCTATTCAGTGGTGAGCTGCTTCCCCCTTCTCTGTCTACTTGAGATCTCTATCAAATAAATAAAATCTTAAAAAAAAAAAAAAAAAAAAAGACCAGCATGTCTCATACAGTGGAATAAGACATGCTGTTTTTTTTTTTAAAGATTTTATTTATTTATTTGACAGAAAGAGATCACAAGTAGACAGAGAGGCAGGCAGAGAGAAGGGAAGACCAGCGAACACTTGAGAAGGTGGTCGCTGTGTTGGCCCAAGTTCTGAATGACTGAAATAAGCAGCGTCCTTGAGAATAATAAACCTTTATTGTTTTAATATTGAGATGCTGGGCTTTGTTATCACAACATAATTTAAACCCATCTGCACAGAAATGCCATGTAGCCAACAGACATTCAGATACCAGTTGGGTCTAGTTCTTTTGCATTAGAAGAATATTATGTGTGAAACTGCTAAAACCAAGAAAGTACATGAAAGAGTGGTTCAACTTAGTTTCAGATTTAACTTAACAAAAATATGTACTTATCACTTAAAGTTTCAGGTGTTTCAATTTATTTGTATATCATTCAGTGTCCAGAGGTATTACAGGGAAGATTACATCCATCTGAGGAGGTTATCTAAAGCCTAGGGAGTTTGAGTGACTTGTCCAAGATCACAAAGTGAATTATTGGTACAGAGTAATCAAATTTAGGAATTTTAATTTCTGATTGCTGATTCTTTCCAATATACCACAGTTGAGCAGACACTGAGGGAATCTGGGGCAGTTTTTAGATTAAAACATGCATTACATTTTTGTATTCAGTTTAAGGCAAAAGTATTAAATCCTTCAATATGTTTTAAATCGACAAATTAAGCACGATCTTAAAAAAATTTTTAAGATTTTATTTGACACAAAGAGATCACAAGTAGGCAAAAGGCAGGGGTAGAGAGAGGGGGAAGCAGGCTTTAAGCACTATCTTATAACTAAATGCTACCTCTTCCCTTGAAAACTTTAAGATGTAAGAAGAGCTACCCAGAATTTCAACCCATAAACTTTGTTGAAAAATTTCTAAAGAAAAATCTCTAACATAGTAACACTTTCCAAATACTTTACACCCTGGATCATTTTTACACTGTTGGTAACCAGGGGGTAGAAAATACACCCTTATATTACTACTTTATTTTCCATTTCCTTCTAGTGTATCAAAATAGGTCATTAGCTGAATAAGGCAGGAAGAACAGGCAGTAGATTCCCCACCCATTTGCAAAACAATATCATTGAACCTTTCCCAATGGTCCCAGAGCTAATACAACTGTTATCAACTAAATTTAAATTTTAAAGCCTAGAACTTACAATATCTGCTTTTTAAAGCCACCATGTATATAACACAAATTCACTTTCCAAACTATAAATGACAGAATTTTTAGTTAGGCATAGGAGAATAAGAATATTAGGATGATAACTGTGCTTTCTGGATAGCAGAGATAGCAAATTTTATTAAGTAAATTAATTTGGAGAGTGAAGATACTAAGTTACCCAAACTAGAAATAGAGTATCCCAAAGTTCATGATTAGGGCAGAAATTAACCCAAATATCATTAACCTTCCTGAGCAGGATGCTTGAATACAGAAGCAGCAACTTAAATCTTTGATGTCAAACTGGTCTAAATGCAAGTTCCAGTTTTTGAAGAGGCTACAAAACATGTAAAACATGTCTTCAGACATCCAGTTTCTATATCTGTAAAATGGGGATCATGGCCTAGCAGGATTGTAGTACCTGGCAAAGAGAAGGCCAACAATCCCTCCTTCTCCATAAAAGAAAAAAGACATCGTATTTTAGCATTGTTCTGAAACATTCTGTCCTCATAAAATGTGTTTCTTCTTGAACAGGGAAATTATGTATGGCAAGACCCAAGTTTCTCTTTTTCTGTCAGACAGACATACACAAATAAGCGTACACTTTATTTTAGTTGTGTTAAAACTTTAAGAGTGGTTCTACCCTAATGAAACGGGAAAAATGTCACAAGGATGCATTTATGACAACTTGAAACACTGTAACATCTTCATTATTTAAAAAGTGACCGTGTACAAAATCCACTGGGAATCAGTGGAGACAGAGTAGCTCAATATAAATAAAAAAACAATTTCCAAAGGGGTCTAGTTCATCCACAGACAAAGTAAGGTATAAGAAACTCAACTGGAGTGCAGGAAAAAAATAATTAGAACTCCAATTTCCATTTTTACCCCATTCTTTAAATTCTTTACATGTTTTGTAGCACACATGTATCACTCATACATTAATATTCAGACATTGGGAGTACAAGCTTAATTTGTTTGACAAGGTGTACAATAAAAAAAAGAAAAAGCTGAAGATGACTTTTCCAGACTAGAGACTAGAAAACACATATATAAAGTCACTAACGAAAACAGCTAAAGACCCACATTAAGTTTAAACAGTAACATAAAACCCTGAGGTACAAGTTTTTAAAACAATTGAATTTATGACATTCAGTATTTCCTTATAATGTAGTTAAGAATGGGTATAGAGTTCTACTTTAGTCCAACTGGGTATCAATGACTGTACAAATTATAACCAAATCCATTGCCTTAAATTAAACCTCTAGTTAACCACTGTGAACGTGTCCTGCAGGTAGTACATTTAACATAAGTTAAGTCTGTTGTCAGGTTCACCCTCAATGTCCATATTCTAAAACATCTATGATTATACAAAAAGCCTATCCTAGTTCCTAGCTTTATTTTACAGTATGGTTGGTTTCAATATGAGATGCAAAGCTTAAAAGAAGGGGCCAATTTAACATTTGCAAATGACCATATGCTACTGGGGGGTACATATAGGAGGTCAACACTGCCAACTTTCATCACTATCAAAAGCAGCAGTTTGTCTGTTTTTTTTTTTCCTTTGAAAGATACTGGAACCCAGAGGCCATTTACATGAGTTCTAGTCTATATGACTCAGAATTCCATTTGTCCTACCCTTTGCTTCAGAGCTGAAGTCAGAAATGTCTCCATCTGTGTCATAATTATTTCCAAAACCAATTAAGAGATGGCAAACAGAAAATTATAACTTCAGGTAATGAATAAAATGGCAAGAACGATTAATTCTTTAGAATGAAAATTTAGTTCATCCAAAGCAAACAAGTAAATTAAGTGATTTGCCCTCTTTATTCACTTAGAGAAAAGACAAATCATCACACTTTTAAAGTGCAGGGGTGCCTGGGTGGCTCACTCAGTGGGTTAAGGGTCTGACTCAGGTCTTGGTCTTGGCTCAGGTGACAGACAGTCTTTCGGTCACAGGACCCAGCCCCGCACTGGGATCCATTCTCTGTGTGGAGTGTCCATCAGATTCTTCCTCCCTCTCCTTCCGCCCCTCCCCACTCATGTGCTCCCTCTCTCTCAAAGAAATAAACAAAATCTTTAAAAACAAAAATACGCCAACATTGTAAGGTGCCTTGTCCTCCATGAGTGGCAAAACACTCCACCTGTTTTATTATGGTGGAGGGGTGGAGGTAGCAAAGGGGCCAATGATCCACTAGAGGCAGGAAAGGGGGGGCAAGACTTTCGGCTCTTAAGAGAATACAGAGGATGACGACATACTTGTAACAGTACTGTTAACTCTGGGAACTATAAAGTGTTAAGAGGAATAGTCAGCAATTTGTCTCCATGTCCTAAGACATAAATAGAACCACATTTCCTTATTAACCAATAAATACAGCCCAATAAGCACAGAAAAACTAAAGACTTTATCTCATTTGCTATTAAATAAATTATAAAATGTTAAATTATTTTAATAGATGGTACAAAATAAAAGCTGGGAATGAATTCAGTTTACTTTTAAATAATGGATTTGTATAAAGACAACATTTTGTACAATTAGGGACCATTTTTTGGTATTTTAAAGGGTACAATACAGATGAAGACAAAAGTTTGTATTATTTGTATTAAACTAAATATACAAAAGATTTCATTATCTTGTCCCTCCAAACTGGCAAGTAAATGTTCTTTTCTCACCGTCAAATGACACCATAAGCACATTGAAGCAACTTGTGCTGAGGAAGCACCATCCTAGTACAGCATTTTAAGGGTTTTTCATACTCTGGCCAGAAGGCACACCTTCTCAGCCCCTTTGAAACCACACGCACCCCTTTTAAGACCCCAAGTATCCACCCCCCCAAAAATCACAACTTTCTAATTATATCCAGATTATTATCCCTCCACACTTCCTCACATTGTTCTTCAGTCATTCTTCATCTCTATTTGTTGAAGTCCTATCCATTCTCCAAGTCCCTCCCGGGTTGATATTTTCCCATGTATGACTGTTTGTCATACACTGTGGAGAATGCCATTAACTACACATTCGTTTAGTACCATTCCACAGTTGATTAGACAGTTTTTTAAGAGCAGCAAGTTTGTCTGGATCAATCTCACATTTCCAAATGCCATAAACTCAACACCTGGCAAAACAGAGGCTTGAAACACAGCAATTCCTTGATGTTCTTAACTGAATGGCCAACTCATTCTGGACTTTTCAACCGAGATATTACAATTTTATGCTATGTAAGGTGAAGCAGTGCTCTCCTGGATTAGTATCGTAAGTATTGCAAAAACAACTCCCCTCTCAAAACCCAACCAAATAAAGCAAACAAAAAACAAGGCGTCTGAATCTTATTTACTAACTATAGGCATAAACTCTCAATTGAATGGTACCAGCTTTGAACTGTGCCTTTAAAGTACCAGTCATCAGGTAGTCTGAATAAGCTATCTCCTTTACCCAGATTTCAGATGGGTTTTTCTTATTAAAATCTGAGAGGTAAGAAATGAGCCAACTCTGATATTTGACACCACCATTTCCACAGACCTCTTATTTATGTGTACTTTAGACCACTTGGGAAAGATGAGATCATTTAAGCAGCAGCGCCATTATTTCTCTTTATTTGACCCCAACAATGCTCTCAACCTAACAGTAAAGAGACATGCATCAACCAGGCTAAGCTACATTGTAACAAGGCGGCTGGGGGTAATATTTACTCCCTTAGTACAGGAGAAAAAGCTATGCTAAAGTGCAGAGGACCTTCCCTAAAAATGTCGGATACTGAGGTACTCTGGGCATCCCCTTCCCCCACCTTCACAAATCTACTCCTGGAATCTGAGACATAGGTCCTTTGTCTGAACAATGTGGGAGGAGTCTGTCTGCAGTGCTGGTGTGCTGGCAAGTGAAGAGAATTTACTGAAAACTGTATAAACGCATAAAGTTCCTTAACTCAATTACCTTACTGTCCATTTTTTCTTCATCGTGTACAATGCAAGTGTTCTAAAAGATAGCCAATGTGCCTTTTCCAAGGTTCAAATGTATCAAAAGAGAATACAAAAAGATCAACAGAGTTAGGCTGCTCTTCAAAAGCTAAGTTTCTGAATAGCGGAGGGGTAGAGGGGGGTAATGGTTTTACCCACCACTTGAACATTCCCTTCCCTCTCGAACGAGCTCTTTATACAAAGCCTCCATTTCTGTCCATTTCTTCACCGAAACGAGCTGCCGTAAGGTAAAGCTGAGTGCCTTTGAGAAGACAGTCGGCTGCGCAAACTTGCAATCTCGCCGCTTTCCGTGCACAACGCCGAATCCACCGAATCCCGACCTTTTACCACCTCACTGAGGTTTCTGGTGCCACGCCAGCCTACTGTTCCACGAATACAGCCCGAGTAAAGTGAACACCACCGGACTGGGTGGCTCCAGAAACTTAACACCTTCTACCACGCAAAAACCAGCGGAATACCGTGGGTTTTCGCAAGGTGACCCAGCTTCTCATCTCACCGACCACGGTTCCTCGCAGACCCCTCCGCGATGGACTCGGGGGACTCGCCGGGTTCAGTGTTGCTGCCCGGAGCTCCTTTCTTTCGTCTCCCCACCCACGCCCGGGGGCCAAGCCCAGGGGGACTCCCCTCCTCCCTGCCGCACTCACCCTGGCGACCGACAATCTCGGCGACATGCTCGGAGCTGGGCACCGGGACGCACTCAGTGGTGTTGACGCTCTTCCTCCGGAGCAGGGCCGCCTGCTCCCCGTTTAGGGCGGCCGCCGCCGCCGCCCCGCAGCCGCCGGGGCCGTAGGCGTGGGACAGCATCGCCGCCATCATGCCCTGGGCATCGTCCCCTCCGTAGAGCACCCCCGCCGCCGCGGCCGCCGCGGCCGCCTCCCGGGCATCGAAGCTGGCGGCGGGCAGCAGCACCGACCCCAGGGACCCGCCCGGGATCGGTTGGGTCTGGGAGGCGGCGGCCGCGGGCGGCGACAGCAGCAGCAGCGACGGTCGGTCCTCCTCCTCTGCCTCCTCCAGCTCCTCCTCCTCCAGCAGGTCTCCGTCCAGCTCCGCTTCCTCCCCCTCCTCCTCCTCGTCCTCCTCCAGCTCCAGCTCGGCCGCCTCCGGGGGCCCGGGCCGGCCGGGCGGAGCCCGCTCCTCCGGAGACAGCCCCGCCGCCCGCCGGGCCTGGCCCTGCGCCGCCGCCGCCGCGGCCCGAAGCGCCGGGGTGCCGGGCTCCGCCGGGCTGGGGTCGTCGAGGCCTAGCGCGGCCAGGCGCTCCCTCAGCAGGAGCCCGTCCCCCTCCAGCTCCGGGCCGCCCGCGGGCGGCGGCAGCGGCGGCGGCGGCGGCGGCTGCGGCAGGGGGGCCGGGGCCGCCGCCAGGGCCAGGGCCGCGGAGCTGCCGCTCGGCATCGCGGCGGCGCGCTGTCAATGGCGGCGGCGGCGGCGGCGGCCGGGTCAGGCGCGGCGGGCGGCGAGCCCCATGGCGGACAGGGCTCGGGCCCTGCTCAGCGCGCAAACACCTTTCCTCTGGGGAGGCGGCGGGGCTGGCGACCCGGGCGGAGGAGCGCCAGGGCCGCCCGGAGACTGGAGAGGGCGGGGTGGAGGGGCAGAGGAAGGAGGCAGAGGTAGGTAACTAGGTGGGTGGGTGGGGACGGCAGCGGGGCGGGCTGCTGGAGGTGGCAGCGGCTCCCCTCTCAGGGTTTCTTTTGTTTCATGGCCTTAACCAGCCCCCGGCGCGCGCGGCGGCGGCGACGCCCCACGCCGCGCTCCGAATGAAGCCGGCGCGCTCTGATTGGCTGCTTTTAATCTCTGGGAGCCCGCCCTCTCCTCCCCGCAGCCTTCTAATTCCTTTCCCTAGCCCCACCCCCCACCCTCTTCTCGGGCCCCGCCCCGCTCCTCCCCAGAGCTCTCTGATTGGGCGACCGGGACAAGCCCGTCCCCGAAGCCTTCTCCTTCCGTCCTTTCCCCTCCCCCCTCCCCTCCCTCCCCTCTCCCCACTGGCTCATGAGGGGACGGACTGTGATTGTTCGCTTTATACGTCACTCTTTGTGACGTCTCCAGGTGGGGGCGGGGAAAAGTAGGAGGGAGGAAGGCCCTGTAACTGGCTGAAACTGAGGCGGACTAGGGGTTTTCGCGCAGGCGCGAGCAGTTGCAGCACACACCTGCATTTCTCCCTTTCTCCTTATCTCTCTAGCCCACCGCGGTCGGGTCTTTTAGGGCACTGTGTGAGCGGCCTTGGAGTGGAGCGTAGGCATGGGCTCGAGGACGCTGTTTCGCCAGGTTGAGGACAAGATTTCCTCCTTTCGGGGCAGGGGCCTAGGGAGAGTCCGCGGAGGAGGGGCCAGTGAGGTGTCCTCCTATCCGGCCGCGGGGGTGGTTTCCTGAGCCGCGTGGCTCCGGGGCCTTCCCCGGCGCGACCCGCGAGCGCTCCTCCCTCCCGGCAGGGCCCGCCCACGCCCGCTGGCAGGGTTTCCAGTGCCCGGGGGCCGCTGGCTCACAGTGGGAGCCTTGATGTGCTGAACTTCAGTCGTTTGGGGGCTTTTCAAGGCAATTAAGTCATTGTTTCCTCCTCCAAGGCGCTCTTTACACAGTGTGGCCCAGGTGAACTGAACACACAGTGCTATCTTTTCTGGAGGCTTATTTTTAAATGGCTTAGGCTATGACATAACCCGCTCCCCCCCCCTCCCCCGTTTAGTACCAGTTAGTATCCCCAGGTTAGTCTTAACCCACATCGTCCTACAGGCATGTATAAGGCGGGCAACATAGCATAATTATAAGGTTTCTAGTGGCCCCGTTAGAAAAAATAAGAAAAAGTAGACTTGATTCATTGTATTTAAAACATCACTTCAATATGCAATCAATATAAAGTTAATAGTGAGATTTTACAGTTTTTTCAGTCTTTGAAAATGCTGTGTATTTTACACTTACAGACACTCAGCATAATTCAGTTCGCTTCACACCAGCCATATTTCAAGTACTCAAGTACATATTTCAAGCAGCTCTAGACCTCTTGATTTTTGAATGACAACTTGGGACCTTTTTATATTGGATTTATTTTTTATATCTTACTGCCTCAAACTCATATGAGTGAATTTTAATTGAGCTCCTACTCTTCTAAATTGTTTAGAATGTTACAAAGAACAGTAGTTCAAGAGGAAGCTAAACTATGTCCTCTCTCTAGTTTGTCCCTTTACAGTCACGCGCAGAATCCTTACTTCAATTTACTCCACCCCCTCAATCAAAGGCCTAGAGAATTTTAGCTAACACTACAGCTTTCCTGTTATTCCAAGGTTTCCCTAGACCTTATATAACCCTGTGTGTTGCTTCTCTAACAGCTTATTTGTTAGAAATCCCTGGAGCAGGGATTTCAAGACGATGTACAGCAAAGTCAAGAAGGGCTTTTTAAAAAAAAGCTAAAATCAGAGCAGGGAGATGCAAACTCTGGATATCTGGATTTAGTGGGAAATTTGGAGTGGGAATCCGGACATGTTTTTAAGAAGCCACACAGATTATTCTGAAGCTCAGCTAGGTTTGAGAACACTGATCTGGGGTGTGGTTTTGGCTTTACAGAAGGAATTTACCATTAGCTCTACTGAAAAATGATCTTTTTCTCCCCTACCTTCCTAATTAGGCACAATTTTCACTGATTTACTACATCTACACCCTTTATGTGTTATGCCCCAAGGACATATTTTGTAACATCTTAACAAAGGTACTGAAACTTTCAGTGTATCAGTGAATAGCTTGTATAACAACATTTTCTTATAGAATATACATATACTATATGTTTGCTATCTGATATTTCAGTTTAAACAATAACCATTATTTGAAGGGTAGATCTTCTAACAAAGCAAATCTCATCAAGGGAGAAAATCAAAACATTCAGTGGCCACTCCCAGGATATATAGTCATTGGGACGAAATATGTAGTAGAATTACAAATGAAATTCTCAAAAGTTCCTTTTGCTACCTCTTTTTGTGAGTTGTCATTTAATGCTCACACCCTGCTCTTAACTTCTCTTCCCAAGGACCCAAAGAAAGAGTGGGATTGATAGTTTACAAAACACTTTTCTTTTGAGAGGGAGAAATGTAAAGAATAGATTCGTATAGATAAGATCCCTTCAGGAAGGGTTTTTTTTTTTTTTTTTTTAATGCGAAATGGTTTAACCTAGGTGTTCCTAATATAAAATTTGCTTTCTGCTTCATTCCCACATAATAAATGAGGTTTCATAAGTTCCTATACACAAATGTATATATTCATGCATTAATTTATACTTGATCAATATTGTGATTTATGAACAAGGCAGGAGATATTGAAGCTCAGGGACCTTCCCATTTGGGTCTAAATTTGTCTTGTATTAAATTTTGTTTATGAAGCAAATTTAAGATTTGCTTTTGCTCTTACATATATGCCTGGGATTCCTTCATTTAAATTCATTTAACAACACTATCTTTTCTCCCCCAGTCACACTATACCCTAATTTGTACCTGGGTAGGGTATCTCTTTCATTCCTCTGCTGCTGTTTATGACGTAAGTAGATACACTGGGGCAGAAGAGTTGCTTTAAGGATCTCAGAACAGAAAACTATAGAGTTGGCTACATGTTATCAACTCCCAGGCTGACTGCTGAACTAGCCCTTTAAACCTGTCAAATTGTGGGGTCCCTGGGTGGCTCAGTGGGTTAAGCCTCTGCCTTCACTCAGGTCATGATCTCAGGGTCCTGGGATCAAGCCCCACGTTGGGCTCTCTGCTCAGCAGGGAGCCTGCTTCCCCCTTCTCTCTATGCCTGTCTCTCTGCCTATCTATGATCTCTGTCTGTCAAATAAATAAATAAAATATTAAAAAAAAAAACCTGTCAAATTGTAATGATTTTAAGGTTGGAACAACTGCAAACTAAACAAAGCTTAACAAAGATGTTGGTCCTAGCAAGTAAACAGACTAGGGGCACCCAGGTGGCTCAGTCGGTTAAGTGTCTGTCTTCAGCTCAGGTCATGATTGGGATCGAGCCTGGCTCAGGCTCTTTGCTCAGTGGGGAGCCTGCTTCTCCTTCTCCCTGCTGCTCCCTCTGCTTGCGCATGCTCTCTCTCTGTACGTATATCTGACAAATAAATAAAATTATAAAACTCTCTCCTACATTAGCAAATAGGAACTCTTCCTTGATGGCACAGCACTTACTGTCACCACTCTTCTCCGAATCCACTATCTGTTCCCCTTCTTTAGGGCACACTGCAGTGGACCCATGGGCTCTTGCTATGTCCTTGAAATTATTCTCATCTTGTCACTGAATCCAATGAGCACTGCTTATCCTTACTCAGCTTACCCTTTCCCTGGCAGGATTTGACACCACTGACTGCTCCTTAAATCACTCTCTTCCGGGAACCTGGGGTGGCTGAGTCAGTTAAGCATCAACTCTTGATTTCTGCTCAGGTCACCATCTTAGGGTCCTGAGATTGTACCTTGAGTTAGGCTGGGTGTGGAGCCTGCTTAGGATTCTCTCCCTCCCTCTCCCTGTCCCCTTCCCCCTTGCTCTCCCTAAAATAACCTTTAAAAAATAAATGTAAGGGTTTTCATTTTTTTAAAAAAGATAGATTATAGCTTAGTATTCAATATCACCACTATCTACTCAGTTCCTCTGACCAAAAACCTGGAAAACATTTTTGATTTCTCCTTTAACCTGCACACCCAGTAAAGACCAAGTCCTGGGGGGGGGGTGTCATATCTCTCAACTCTCAAATCTGTCTATCATTCTGCATTTTTACCACCATTCCCATAGTCAATCAAGGCCACCATTAATTATATCATGAACTATCCCAATAGTCTCCAAACCATACTCTTATGTCCAGTCTGGCTGTCCTCTAATTCATTTCCTATGCTGTGGCTGAGATGACTGTAATTCAGGTTTACTCCTTCCATTGGCCTGCTTAAAAATCCTTGTTGTCCTTAGAATAGCATCCAAATTTGTTAACATAATTTATAAGGTCTTCTCTGAGTCCCACCTTCTGCTTTAGCCTGATTTCATGCCATTCTTCCCCTTGCATTCTTGGCCTCTGCCACAGAGGCCTTCCAGCAGCCATTCTGGTGTATATTGTACATTCTTTATTATGCCTTCAGGCCTCGAATACAACTCTCCTCTGCCCACTGTTAGTGAACACCCACTTGTCCTTTAGGGCTCAGCTCGTCTACCATTTGTGTTAATCTTCTAGGAGTAAGGCGTGTGTCCTCGCAGCAGGGTCTCATTGCATCCTCCCTGTCTGTAGCAGGATGACCCACCTCTAGTTGTCCAAGTTCCCTCTTCCTCTGTTTGCACCCGTATAGTGCCAGTGTCTACTATAGGTCCTGGCACAGAGACTTGCCAGTATCAACCTGCTGACTCAATCCTTCAGCTAGTCTGAGCTTTTGGCCATTTTTCAAACACACATTGTAATCTCCATCTATGTGCCTCTGCTTGTGATGTTTTTGTGCCCAGATTCATCTGACCTTCTATCCCAGCCCTCCTCTCTGTCTATTGCTAAGCCTCAGTTTAAATTCACCTTCTCCCAGCATGCTCTCCTAGTTGATATGCTAAGGGCTAGTCCTTCCCTTTTCCTAGGAAAATGCAATCAAAGGCCACACTTTGCATATATCTTCTGAACTCTTAAAAAAACCCCTGAAGTCTATCCATAGACCCCTTTAGGGGACACAGACTGGAGAGATGGTCAGCTGGTTTTCTCTTCTTTCTGAGCACACAGTGAGCCTACATTTCGTGGCCTCCACTGCAGTTAGAAGTAGCCGTAAGATTGAGTTTTACACCATTTCCAGACCAAACCCTTAAAAATCCCTCCATGTTCCTTTCCCATCTACAATGTCAATGAGTATGATACCCATGAAGCCACATGTTAAAGATGCCGGAGCCACAAGATGAAAGGAGTCTGGATCACCATGTGGAGGGGAGATGCCCTCAAATCAGATGTCAGTGTGTGAGAGGTAAGATACAAGGCTTATGTAAAAGGAAAAATATTTTTGTTGAGTTTGAAGTATTGTATATTTTTGTGTACATGTGTTAAAGCAGCTAACCTATTTTAACTACTATAAAGGGTCAGGTTAAAAGGCTCTGGTGTGTAAAGAGATAGTAGAATGATCAGTGGTACCAGGGGTTAAGAGGAAGGGAGAGATAAATAGGAGAAGCACTGAGGATTTTTAGGGCAGTGAAACTATTCTGTATGTAACTATAATAGCAGATCTCTGTCGTCATACATATGTCAAGACCTATTAAATACACAGTGCCAAGAGTGAACTCTAATGTGAGCTATATAGGCTCTGGGTGATAAGGATGTGTCCACACAGCTTCATAGGTTGTAACAAAGTACTAGTCTGGTGCAGGATGAGAGAGGGGGAGGGGGTGTGTGTGTAGAATTAGGGTGTATACTGGAACTCTCTGTACTTTCTGCTTAGTTTTGTGGTAACCTAAAACTGATTTAAAAAATAAAATGTATTAAAATGTTTTTAAACCTGTCTTGTACATCAACAATATTTAGGTTGACTACTGATATGCTTCAGTCACAGACTGCCTGGAATGTTCCCACTTGTAGCATGGAACCTAAAAATAAATAAATAAATGTACGTATGAATGAATGAATAAATAAATAAATAAATACGTGTGTGTGTGTGTGTGTGTGTGTGTGTGTATAAAAGATTTTATTTATTTATTTTAGAGAGAGAGAGAATGAGCATGAGCTGGGGAGGGGCATAGAGAGAGAACGCCAAGCAGGTTCCATGAAAAGCATGGAGCCCGATGTGGGGCTGCACTCTGTGACTCCAAGATCATGACCTGATTCAAAACTAAGTCTCAGATGCTTAACCAACTGAGCTACCCACATGCCCCTGGAACCTGGTAATATTTATTTACACAAGGAGCAATCCACTAAGTGACATAGCAATCCTCAAAGTGCATGCACCAAACAACAGAGCTTCAAAATAGATGCAAAGCAAAAAAAACCAAAAACCAAAAACCAAAAAACAAAAACAAAACAAAACAAAAAACCAAAAAATCCCCGAGAAAACTGAAAGGAGAATTAGACAAATCCACAATAATATCTGGGCCTTCAACACCCATTTCTCAGCAATTGATAAAACTGCTAGACCAAAAAAAAAAAAAATCAGAAAAAATGTAGAACTGAATAATATTATCATCCAAGAGGGATCTAATTGATATTTATAGCATATTCTACCAACAGCAGAATATACATTTTTGTCAACTCCCCATGCATCTTTCACATACATAGACCATATCCTGTGCTGTGAAACCAATCTCAACAAATTTAGAAGAGTTGAAATCATATAGTGTATGCTCTCTGACCAGAATAGAATCAGACTATAAATCAATAACAGAAAGAGAACAAAAAATTTTTTGAAATACATGGACATTATATGATACACTTCCTTTTTCTTTCAAGGATTCTATTTATTTGACAGAGAGAGTCACAGTGAGAGAGGGAACACAAGCAAGGGGAGTGGGAGAGAGAGAAGCAGGCTTCCTGCCAAGCAGGGGGCCTGATGTGGGCTTGATCCCAGAACTCTGGGATCATGACCTTAGCCGAAGGCAGATGCTTAATGACCAAGCCACCTAGGCGCCCCTATATGACACACTTCTGATTAACTCATGAATCAGTGAGGAAGTCTCAATGGGAAGTTAAAAAAAATACATTGAATGGAATGAAAATGTAAACACAATATTTCAGAATTTGTGGGACACAACTAAAGCAGAGGTGAGTGTAATTTATGGCATGAAATGCTTTTATTAGAAAAGAGGAAAGGTCTCAAATCAGTAACCTAAGTGCCTACCGAAGGAAAAAAAAAAAAAAGAAGAGTGAAATAAACCCAGGTAAAATTGATACACCGTTATTAGCAAGACTGACAAAGATAAGAGAGAAGACACAGATCACCAATATTAGTGATGAAACAGTGGCTATCCCTACATATCCTGCAGTTATTAAGAGAATAAAAGAATACTACAAACATTGTTATGTTCTAAATTTGACAACTTAAAAGAAATGAACCATCTCCTCAAAAATCACAAACTACCAACCAACATGAAATAGGCAATTAGAATATCCTATAATGATTAAGAAAATAGAACCTTTTTTTTAGTTTTTATTTAAATTTCAGTTAGTTAACATTTAGTGTAATATTAGTTTCAGTGTATAATTTGGTGATGCAACACTTCCATAGAATACACGGTACTCATCATGACATTGTGCACTCTTTAATCCCTGTCACCTCTTTAACTCATCCCTCCCCCCACCTCCCCGCTAGTAACCACCAGTTTGTTCTCTATAGCTAAGAGTCTGTGTCTTGGTAAGAAAATGAATTCATAATTGAAAAGCTCCTGAAAAAGATATCTCCAGGACCAGATGGTTTCACTGGAGAATTCTACTAAATATTTAAAGAGGAATTAAGACCAATTTTATACAGTTTCTTCCAAAAAAATAGGAGAGGAAGGAATACTTTGTAGTCATTTTATGATGGCAGCACAGGTACTAAAACCAGACAAAGACAATGTAAGGAAAACAAAATAAAACTAGAGACCAAAATCTCTCATGAATGTAGATAGACACAAAAACCTCAATAAAATTTTATCAGATAAAGCCTAGCAGCATATAAAAAGAAGCAAATGTACATCACCACCAAGTGGAATTTACTTCAGTTATTTAAAGCTGGTTCAATATTTAAAAGTTCATCAATGGAAAACATATGTTCATAGAAAAACCTGCCAGGAATGTTCATTGCAGCATTATTCATAATGACCAAAAAGTGGAAACAACCCAAATATTATGAACCAGTGAGTGGATAAACAAAATATGCTATATCCATCCAATAGAATATTATTCAGTCATAAAAATGAATAAACTAGTGATATATGCTACAACATAGATGAGCCTTGAAAACATTATGGGAAAGAAGTCAGTTAAAAAAGACCATGTACTGGATGATTCCATTTATTTGAATATTCAGAATAGGTAAATGCGTAAAATCAGAATGAGATTAGCTGCTGCCAAGGACTAGGGAGTGGGGAGAAAGGCGGTGATTGCTGAAGGGTATGGAGTTTCTTTTTGGGGTGATGAAATGTTTTGGAATTAGTGGTGATGGTTTAGAATCTTGGGAATATATTGAAAGCCATGGAATTTTATGCTTTATTTTATTTTTTTAAAGATTTTATTTATTTATTTGACAGAGAAAGACACAGTGAGAGAGGGATCACAAGCAGGAGGAGTGGGAGAGGGAGAAGCAGGCTTCCTGCTGAGTAGGGAGCCCCATGGGGGGCTTGATCCCAGGACCCAACCCAAGGCAGACGCTTAACAACTGAGTCACCAGAATTATATGCTTTAAATGTGTGCATTATGTTGTATGTTAATTATTTCTCAATTAAAAAACCAATAAATATAACCTACCATATCAACAGTCTCAAGAAATATCTTATTATCCTCTCAATTGATGCAGAACACAAATTTAATACCCATTTGTGATAAAGACTCTCAGAAAACTAGGCATAGTGGGGCATTTCCTCAACTTGCTAAAGAAAATCTACCAAAAAACCAATAACTAACATTATACTTCATGGTGAAAGATTGATGTTTTTCTCTTAAGACTGAGAACAAGACAAAGATACCTACTCTTCATGTTCTTGTTCAGTGTAGTACTGGGAGTTTTAACCAGACCAATAAAGCAAGAGAAAGAAACAAAAGACATGCAGATTGGAAAGGAAGACTATTCAGATGGAATTATCAAATATAAAGAGAAAGTTGAAAACCCAAAAGGAAAGGCCATCTCGATAAGAAATTTCTGGTTTCAAAATCAAAGAGAAATCAGCAGCATTGATTACCAAATTTATATCAAACTGGGTTAAAAGTCTCACTATAAAGGAGTAGTTATCACAAAAAAGTACAGTCAGAAAAAGTGACATACAAGTATCAAAATGTTGAAAATGTAGGAAGAGTTTAATTAGCTAATAAGTTAAGTTAACTAAGAGTTAATGCAAAGATAAGCTGTGGCAGATATCACATAAAATATATCAAATAATAAAGACTGATAAATGGTAGAATGAGAAAAACTAAAGGAGGAAGTGAAATACAAGTTGTAGACAAGAAAGAAAAAATGTTGGAATGAATCTGGAGTAAGTAAGTAAATATTAGTTGATAAGAGATGCTAAGGAAATGTCTTTATAAAACTGTAAAGGAAATCAGATTATACACTCATATTGCAAATAAAAAACATGACTTTAATAGATTATAAATTCATGTTTAAGAAATAGTCAAACTATGTAAATAAGTTTGATGGGTGAACATGTAAATAATTACATTCTTTTTTAATTTTTGCCCTTATTTTGGGTGATATCAGCATCCAGGAGGATTCTTCACTCTCTAGTATACTACTTCACTTCCAATTATACTCCCGCCTTTAAAATCTATTGTGTGCTGTTGGTTTTCCTAACTTTGGAGGTTCATCCATTCAAAACTCTGCTTCTCTACCAAGTTTAACCCATGGAGTATGTCTTCTGGAGATAGTGGGAAACATGAGCCAAACAAAGGGAAGTTTGCTACTTTACATCTTGGCAAATTGCTTATCCTGTCTTGCCTCAGGTTCTTGACAGATAAAATATGGAGCCATTTATTAATTCATTCAAACGATAGTTAATTAACTTCTACTATGTCCCGGATGCTCCGAGGTATCTGGAATGGATTAGTGAACAAAAGAAAGATCTCTGTTCCTGAGGACTTACCGATTTTATAAGGGAAGGGGCATAAAAACATAAACAACAAATGTAATACATAAATTACATAGTATGTTAGAAGGTGATCATACCATAAAAAAGAAACAAATGGAACACAGTGAAGATGGTATGGACTGTGGGGTCCCAGGCCATGGTGCTGTTTTAAACTGGGCGGTCAAGGTAGGCCCAACTGAGGAGGAGATGTCTGAGCAAAGACTTGTAGGTTAAGAAGTTAGCCAAGTGGAAATGTGGGGGAAGAACAAGCCAGATAGAGCAACACATCTACAGTAAAGGTCTAAGTTGGGAGCAGATGATACCAAAGATTTGGGGGTCATTTTAAGGACGTTAGCCTCACTTTGTGTGGAATGGAAACCATTGCTGGGTGTTAAGCAAAGAAGCGACGTTTTCAAAGGTGCTGATAATTTTCTGTAGGAGGGACAGACAGAAGCAGGGTAATGAGATGCAGTAGGATTCAGTCCATATTTCTGAGAACATTGCCAGCTGGCTTTGTGGTTTTGACCTGAGCAATCAGAGTTATAGTGATGCCATCAGTGGGGAAAGCCAAAGTCAGGGTAAGACTGGGAATGTATTTTTAGATTTCATGATCAATGGTAGCCTCTTTGGTGGCTCTTCTCAGATTTGGTGTTTCTCACCATCCCTGCTTCTCATCCGCCCCCTCAGTTTTGCAACCCTTCAAATCTTAGCGTAAGGGTGGTAGATTAGTCTAATTTTCCAGGCAGCGTATTGGCTGGTTCTTCTCATACTGCGTGCTTAATTGTAAATCTCTCTGCTAAACCTTCTCCCATAGGACATTGGTCCTTGAGGGAATATGAATGCTTCCTAGGTGGAAAACACAGAAACAGAAACAAACAACCAAAACTTCTCAATAATTCACTCTTTTTCTTACCATTTTTTCACAAGATTCACTTTTTTTCTTAAATTTTTTTTTTATAAAATTGTATTTTATAATAGTTCAATTTTTGGAAGCAAATTTGATACTCATTTTGCAATACTAGATGGTTAATTTTTCTGGAATAAGGAGGATTTATAATTCCAGATTTTAGGGAGTAGGAATTGTTGAGTTTGTAGTGGATAGGATGAATTTTAAAATATGCTAACTGTCCACTAGCACTTGGGGTTAAACGATAAACTGGTTTTATTCTGGTCCCTACAAAATTGTGATAGAGGCATTGGTGCCTGTGGTCAGGTTTGCACTAAAGTCATTGTTCCCCAAGGTTATGTTTTTATGCCTCATTTTCAGACTGTTGGTGCCATAGGAGCAATTAAAATTTGTGAATAATGTCTGTCTCCCTCTTGGTAAATGTGGATGGCCCACAGTCTGTTCATATTCATGGCAAGGGATTTAACAGGCTACTGTGTTAGTAACAATGTGGATACAAATTGTAAACATTTATAATTTCCAAAGTTTCTTGCAATTTCCAAAGCAATGCAATTTAAATGGATGCTCTGAACCTCCATCAAATAAAACAATCTTTCTCTACATTTTTCGAAAATTGTAATTTCTCTACATTTTTTGAAAATATTGTCTTCCCAAAATGGCTAACTTATTATATCAGAGAATATTATAAAATCTACTAGAATGTGAATAGTAATGGATGAAACTTTAATGCACTGTCCTTTAAAATTGATTTCCTCTCTATTTAGATGTTATGAACTATTATTAATATATATTAATAACTTGGGGTGCCTGAATGACTCAGTTGTTAAGCATCTGCCTTTGGCTCAGGTCATCATCCTGGGGTCCTGAGATCAAGCCCCACATAGGGCTTCTTGCTCAGCGGGAAGCCTGCTTCTCCCTCTCCCACTCACCCTGCTTGTGTTCCCTACCTCTCTTGCTGTCTCTCTGTCAAATAAATAAAAAAAGTCTTTAAAAAAAATAAAGTCTTAAAAAAAGATATATCAGTAACTTGTGGTAGCAAGTTTCCCTTTGCGTGTTTATGAGGAGCTAAACTACATATGTGCTAGTGAAAATTTCCTGATATATTTCTCTACAATCTCAGAATTTTATAACTGATGCTCTTCACTCGTGAAAATCACTAATCCTAATGGGAAAAGCCAAAGATTTGAAAGGCTTAACACTGAACTAAGAGGAGAGAAAGAAGAGGAAAATCCTTCAGAATTATTATGTCACCTCATACAGTAGGTTGGGAGACAGACATGGATCAACAAGTCTTGACTCATTTCTTCTTATAAGGCCTTGGATTAAGCATGTGGGAATACAAAGCCATATGAGGCATGGACTTAGTCCCGAGAGGCTCACAAGCTAGCTAGCAAGATGGTCAAGAGTTAAAAAATAAATGGGCAAAAAGAGAAATTAATGGGTATCAGAGAAACATAGTTTAGGCATTTTGAGAAAGAACTATTTTTGTGAGATAATCAGGAAAGGTTTTTATGGAAGGAGTGAAATTAAACAGAGACTCAGGGGAGGTGAACCCTCAGTAGGTGAAAACGGGGTCAGGGGTATGGGGTGGGTAGGCAGAGCATTGGTGAGAAAGTACTTCTTTACCTCAAGTATAGAGAGGAAGACAAAAGAGAAGCCAGAAGGCCTGGGAGTAGAGGTGGTGGGCCTGGGAGGCAAATAGATTTGATGATAGTGAGAGATAGAGGTGTGGCAACAAAAGGAAGCAAAGCCTGGAAATTTGAAAAGGTTTAAGGTGTTTAGACTCGACCTGGAAGCCTGTCTACTGTGCTTGGTTTCTGGAATAAGGATTCAGGCAGCATAGATTACGTCCCAGCTCCACCACATCCAAACAACATGTTATTTAGTCATTTTGCTTCTCTGAGCCTCAATTTCCCCCTCTTTCCCACGGAGATTTTATCTGCCAAGCAGAGTTGTGAAGGCTGCATGAGACATTTTATTGTCACGTTAGTTGTCCTCTCCTCTCTAGTGAATGGGTGGGGCACAGGGGGGCTTGGAAGAGGAAGATGATGACATCATTAAAGGGATGGATGTGGTATTCTGGGACCATCGATTTTATGCCGGCATGCAGCATCAATTAAGGAAGGGGAGCCCGTGTGTGTGGGAGAGGTTGGGGGGAATCAGGAAAATGAGCTCAGTGGATCGTACGCAAATACACAGGACCCTGAACTAGGCCATGGCCAAGCCAGTGGAAATGATGAAGACACTATCAGGAGGAGGGATGAGGGATTTGGTGAAGATAGAGCCAAATGTAAAAAAT
Source organism: Mustela putorius furo (assembly GCF_011764305.1). Classification (NCBI taxonomy): domain Eukaryota; kingdom Metazoa; phylum Chordata; class Mammalia; order Carnivora; family Mustelidae; genus Mustela; species Mustela putorius. The sequence continues at coordinate 43,661,350 of NW_025422010.1, forward strand.
GAAATCCAGGAGAAAAATTTCTCGATTTTAGGATGAAGAAAGAAGCATCGTTCTAGGAAAAGAAAGAACTAAGGAAAAATCTCTAATGGACAAGTGGTTTTTTGCTTCTGTTTTATTTTACTTTGTCTGCCTAGTGCTTCAATCCACTCTTTCCTTCAGGTTAACTGCTCTGTTCTCTCTTGATAAACCCTTTATCTGGCAAACCAGGGTTTTTATTTTCTTGGCATAGTGACTGGTCTGGAGGTCAGTTTGGCACATGGCTAAGCTAGCCAGAGTCCTTCTCTAGGATTTCTCTACCTGAAGATAAGTCCTCTTGCCCTCTCTGGGTATAGAAGCTAAAAGGATATCAATCTGCAGAAAATTGATGGTAGGAATATATAAAGCCAAATGGAGACTGGAGGAAATGAGAGAAGCAGAAGGACAGATTTATAGGTTTGATCATGAGATTAGTTTCATTTCCTAAAATCCACAGAGTTGCCCTGATTTCTGCAGAATTTCTTTTAAAATTTCTGTGAGCTAACTACTCCCCTTCTAATAATCCCTTTCCATTTAAGCTAGGTTATACAAAAAAGACACCAACAGATTTGACTGAACAGAAGTTGAATGTTTCTGCAAGAGAAAATATTATAAACAAAATCAAAACAAACAAATTGGGAAACATTTGCAACAAATACAATATGACAAAAATTGAAAGGGTAGCTATTCTTATTACATGGAGAGAGTTTACTTATCAGTAAGAAAATACTAGCATTGCAAGAAAAAAAATGAGGCCATGAACCACTTGTGGAAGAAAAAAATACAAAGAATCAATAAGAAAGAATCTGCCTCAATAACAATCCAAAAGAATATAAATAAAAACCGTTAGATATTCTATTTCACTAATCGAATTGCAAAGGTGAAAAATATGGTAAAAGTATTTGGGTACAATGTGTGTGAGTGGTATTCCATTTCTCTTGAAGGCTTTTCTCTGCTTTCTGTGTCAAGGGCCTTAAAAAAGTCTCCATATTAAAATGTAGGTAATTCCTGCAAGCTAATAAATAAATAAATAAAAGTTAAAAAAAAAAAAAGTCTCCATAACCTTTGATTGAAATATTCTCCTTCCAGGAATTATCCTAAAGGTATAATCAAAGATGTGAACAAGGTTATATGCAGAGATGTTTATTGTAGTGATAATTATATTAGCCTAATAATAAATGTCTAATTGGGTGATGGATGAATAATTAATGAGAAATGGACAGTCATATAATGAAAGCTTATGAGCTAGTAAAAATCACATTTTCGGGAAATACTTCTTTGACATGGGAAATGCTCACCACACGATACTAATGGAATGCAAGTAGGATGCAAAATGATGTATGTGGTTCCAATTGTTAGTATTATTGTGTGTATGTGTGTGTGTATAGGTACTAGGATGTGAAATGGAATTTTCTCTTTTGTCTATTATTGAATAGATAGAAGCTGTGGATAAGACTATCCTCATCTTCTCAAGAAAGGGGTTAAGACATAGTCCCACAGTATTTAGTATCAATTTTAAAAATAAAAAAAATTAAAAATTAAATTCAAAAAATTAATTAAAAATTAAAAAAGGGGGTGCCTGGGTGGCTCAGTGGGTTAAAGTCTCTGCCTTCGGCTCAGGTCATGATCTCAGGGTCCTGGGATCGAGCCCCACATTGGGCTCTCTGCTCACCAGGGAGCCTGCTTCCCTTCCTCTCTCTGCCTACCTCTCTGCCTACTTGTGATCTATCTGTCAAATAAATTAAAAAATAAAATAAAATCTTTAAAAAAAATAAAAAAAATTAAAGAAGCCTAGTACTCACCACTCCCACCAGGAACAATCTATGTAAGAGATTCTTCAGAAGGAATTATTTGAAGTGCATTTATAGGGTTAGATTCTAGTGTGCTACCTGCTTCCCTTGGAGGTATCTGAAGCTGGGCAGCTGGCTGGGCAGGTGCTGGTGGTGGGGGTGCGGGCAGGAGGGGCACCCAGGCCTTGCTTTTACCTTTGGGGTAAGTGCATGTGGATTTTCCCATGGGATCCGTGTGGGTGGGACAAGAAGCGGGAAAGACCAGGCCATTGCCTGCTTCTCAGCTCCAGGAAGAGAAAAGCCTTGCCTTGATGTAGATCACCCTGACTTACTTATTTCTGGCCATGCAAGGGTTCCAGTATCGGAGAGTGAGGGGCCAGGTGTAGCTCGGCCTACATCATGGCAAAGGGCTGAGCAGGGAGAACTGAGGAAGCAAACTTGAAAGCAGTGGTGAGGGGAAAAACATCAAGCTGCTTTATCTTTGTACTCCACCTCGCTCAAGGCTCGGGGAAAATATACACCAAAATGGTTCCCTGAGTTCATCTCTGGGTGGTGAGAGGACAGGTGCATCTCAATGCTTTCATGATATTTTCTATTTTTCAAAATTTCCAAAATAAAACACCTGCACTTTTTTTTTTTTTTAAAACATGTGCACTTTTATAATAATTTAAACAGATATAAAAAAGAAAGGTGGAGAGGAAATGGCTCAAGAGAAAAAAAACCCAAGATTAGAACTTTTAAAGGGAAATGAATGGACTCCTTCTTGGTCTAGTGAGCTGTGAGTTAGTTAGATCCACGTACACGTTTTTTGCGTGTCTCCCTCTCTTCATTTTTATGCCTTGACGCCAGTGCTAACCCTCCCACCTCCCTGTAGAGACTGCAGTGAGCTCATAATTAGTGACTTGACTCCTACTCACCTCCACACCACTGGTAGGACCATCTTTCCAAATAACATCCCCTCTCTCGCACTGTTTCCCCATCCCTCTCCAACGACCAACGCTCTCCTGCTTCAAAAGCAGGCCAGTTTCTCTACAGTCTGGGGGCGAGGCTTAACCTATGTGCGTTTTCCCAAGTGGCCGTTCAGTCCATTCAAATAATAACCATTTCCTAGAGCTCAGCTGGGTTCCTGCCCCTTCTCTCCTTTCAGAGGGCAAGAGGCACTTGGTTTGGGAGTTGGTTGCATGTGAAACAGAGCTCTTCACTTTTTCATGCATGTAAATTGAATAAAGGTATATAAATTCCACAGGTGATGGGGCCGTGCTGTGTGTTTCTGTGTATAGCTCCATGTCACACACTACATTGTTTAGCACATAATCGTCTCAGAAATTACTGTGGGATTAATTGAATCCGAGAAGTTATGGAACTATTACCAAAGAAGTTATGGAACTCATTACCAAAGCTACTGGGATTCTGGTGCATAAAATAGCCCATCGGACCTAACCTTTCCTGAATCTGGTAAATTTTCTAAATCACCTTTCTCTTTTTCACTTCTGGTATGTGGTCAGATGAAAGTAGTTTGACATCAGAATATCTAACATGTAGAAAAGAAAAGAGTGGACTCAGGTAAGAGAAAACAATTCTTATTTATATCCACTCAGTGGGTGGGGGGATGGGTGAAATTCATGATGGGAGTTGAAGAGTACACTTGATGATGATGAGCGCTGAGCCATGTATGGAGTTGTTGAATCACAATATTGTACCCTGGAACTAATATAACACTGTGTGTTAACTATACTGGAATTAAAAAAAAATCTATTTGTACTTGCAATAAAAAAAACACATATTACTGTTGTCATTTAAAATGTACTTTTGGGGTGCCTGGGTGGCTCAGTCATTAAGCATCTGCCTTCGGCTCAGGTCATGGTCCCAGGGTCTTGGGATGGAGCCCTGCATCGTGCTCCCTGCCGGGTGGGAAGCCTGCTTCTCTCTCTCCCACTTCCACTGCTTGTGCTCTCTCTCTTGCTATGTCTCTTATCAAATAAATAGTCTTTTTAAAAAAGTACCTTTTTGAGTCTCCGGGAACAGGAATTATTAACCATACAGCAGTCCCCTTTTAGTTGTGGTTTTGCTCTCCACGGTTTTGTATCCCTTGATTTCAGGCCCATCAATAGCCAACTGGAGGCAGGTGGTGCTCCTGCTGATGCGGGGTCAAAGGTTCCTAGTCGCTTACCCTTACGTCACAGCGCCTGCGGCTGTGTCACTCACACCACTTCCTCTCATCACGTAGGCAAGTTCTCATCTCACATCGTCCCAAGAAGGGTGAGTACAGTCAGATATTTTGAGAGACAGAGATCACGGTCTCCTAACTGTTATTACATTACATTAATTTATAATGGTTCTTTTTATTATTAGTTATTCTTAATTTGTTACCGTGCCCGTTATAAAAAAGACTTTACCATAGGTACATAGGTATTGAAAAAACCTAGATCGGATTCAGTGCTGTCTATGGTTTCAGGCATTCACCCAGCGTCTTGGAACCTATTTCTAGTGGATAAGGAGGGACTATTGTATGGAAAACATCTATGTACTCCACAACCCAGGGAATCATTTTTCTCTTGACTTTTCAGACAGATCCAGGGAAGTAAAATAGAGGTTCATACTTGTTTTCTCCACACTTAAATTTTTTTTATTTGTAAGTAAATTTACCCTGACTCCACACAAGCCAAGTATTAATTAAAGGGCAAATGAGAGAGAGAGAGAGATGGGACATAGAAGTCAAATGTTCTCTCATGTCTGCAAATGGGTCACATCCAAGGGGATTTACCAACACTAAATGTTTCTGTGAGCTGTGTGTTTCAGAAGGCTACGATAAAGTGTATTAAATTTGATCTGACCTCCTTAACAAACATAGTGCTGATCATAGTACCCATCTAGTTTTAGTTTTTAAAAGTTATTTTTTTTAATTCCTTATTTGACCTCACACAGAAGCCCACAGACACATCTCCCTTAGTTCCCACCCCTCTTCCACTGGAAGCCCCCCCCCCCCCACCAAGCCCTGCCCCCCAACCCTTGCTTTCTGTGGCAGCAATGCTGAAGTGCAGGCCAGACGTGTTTTCTGGGTTAAAGCTCAGGGAAGAAGCCTGCGTCTCTGGAAGACCCTAAAACCCAGAGGCATCTGGGATCTCCCACCCTGAACCCGACTCCCCATTCCCCACAGCCTGGTTCAACCTCCCAGAGTTTTCCTCACCCCAACTCCTTTCTTAAAAATAAAACACTCTAGGCTGCTGGCGTTTCCCTACCATTGGGTTGGCAGGCTGTGGAGGGTGAATGCTGGGCTGCTCCTGCTGATGGCCGAGGCAGAGCTATGTTCACGGCTGGAATTCAGAACTCATTTTTCCACAGAAACCATAGGAACCGTGGTGTACTGTTAGGTAGGTTCTAGAGTACAGTTAGAACTCCAGAGGAGGTATGGGAGTCGAGTGGACTTTTCTGAGTTCTTCTGGGCCCCTACTTACTCCTTTTTGGTTCTTTCCTTAGGAAAATGGCTCTGAATTCCAAACAGCTGACCATAACTTGTGTTTGAGTAGAGGGAATCCCAGGGGCAGAGGCCCAATTTTTGTTTGCTCTGAATCCAGACTGGTGTGGGCGCCTTTGAGGGGAATAGCTCACTCTGCCCTCACTCAGGCCCCAGACTTCTGAGCTGTTAGAGAAACCACAAGCCCCCTTAGAGTGAGTACCTAAAAGGCAAATAACAGGCCTGAATGGGGAGAGGGAGTGTTAAGGCAGGAAATAAGGAACACAGGAAATCAGGAGTGAAGGTTTCCAGAAGGTCTTCTGCCTCAGCCCCTAGAGATTTTTAAAACAGTTTTTGTTTCCTTGTTTGTTTCTCTGTTTTAGAGAGGGAGTAGGTGAGGGGCCGAGGGAGGGAGAGAGAGTCTTAAGCAGGCTCCATGCTCAGCATGGAGCCCGAGTTGGGACTCCATCTCTTAAACCTGAGATCATGACTTGAGCCGAAATCAAGAGTTAGACCCTTAATGGACTGAGGTCACCCAGGTGCCCCAACAGTGTTATCTTGATAAGGTAGTGTCTGTAGACAAGTGCCAGCTTTGTTGGCAGAAGGGTTGTAATAAAAAACAAGTGGAATGAAGAACTAGATCTTTAGACTTTTCTATGAAAGGACGGCTGGGAGTAGAGTTATTTTGTGGCCTCATAATAGAGTACATAGTGTGTGTGTGTGTGTGTGTGTGTGTGTGTGTGTGTGATGCCACTATTCAGCTAGAAAAAAATGTGTGGCTCTAGCCAAGGCCACGACAACCTGATGATGACAGGAGGTGTGGCAGTAGCAGCAGAGAAAGCAGATACACTTTCAAAATGATGAGTGAACTGAAAGCCACTGTAAAGTAGGAGGAAAAAAACGATTGTGGCTACTTACAAATCTGTGCGGGGTCCCATAGGATCAGAAGGAAGAGGTTCAGGGGCACCAGAATCTAAACACTGAGATGGAGGGGTCTGATCTAGATCTAGCAAAAAATTACCATTCTTGTCACTCTTTCGATTGTGCCCTGGGGAAGCCTGGCTGCTTTTCTATGTCTTTTGGTGTTTAGTACGGTATCATGCATAACAGAGTAGCGCTCAGTAAGTGCTACTGACAGCCTAAGCAAATACAACTAACTAAAAGAAAATGTTGAGGTTCAGACAATAGGCAAGCAGTGTCATGTACCATAATACTAAGACTGTAGGTCTGGAAGCTGGTTTCCCTTTATAACTGTTGAGTGTGTCCACCCCGTCTTTGCTGTCAAAGGAACTCAGTTATGAAGAGAAACCAGCTTTTATTGTGATAGTTTCAAGTTAGTTTTATGGTGTTTAAAAGCAGTCTGCTAGGACTCTGAACCTTTTCTCCTAACTGGTGGGTAATAATGTGGAGGGCAAGTTGGGAAAATCTCAGTGGTGGTGTAGACATGGTGGTGCCGGTGGTGGGTAGGAAGGAATTTTTGATGAGAAGCATGACATGTCTTCTGACTCCTGCAGCAAAAAGGAGCTCTCCCAGGCATTGTGAGGGGAATATGACTGCAGACAGAAAGTGGCCCTGAAGATTCCACTTGTGAGGGCGTGCCTGGGTGGCTCAGAAGGTTAAGTGGCTGCCTTCGGCTCAGGTCATGATCCCAGGGTCCTGGAATCGAGGCCCACATTGGACTCCCTGCTCAGCTGGGAGCCTGCTTCTCCCTTTCCCTTTGCCTGCGGTTCCCCCTTCTTGTGCTCTCTCTCTCTCTTTCAAATGAATAAATAAAATCTTAAAAAAAGAGAAAATCCTATCATATGTGTTATATTTTAACTCATGAATTAGGTGTGGGGACAGAGGACTGCCTTGCTTTAATCTACGTAATAGACAAAGTGTATGCAACCAAACTTTCATAAATGCCAAATGATCTTACTCATGAAAACTGCCATTAGTTCTCTTTTGATTTAATGAGCATAATATTGAGCTCCTAATATGCACCAGGTTTCAGCCTCCTGGAGGTACCAGAGATGGCCTCAAGTTTCTATACTTTTTTTTTTAAGTTTCTATTTTTTTTTAAAGATTTTTATTTATTTGTTTGACAGACAGAGATCACAATTAGGCTGAGAGGCGGGCAGAGAGAGGGGTGGGGGATGCATGTTCCCCGCTGGGCAAGGATCCCGATGCGGGGATGGATCCCAGGACCCTGAGATCATGACCTGAGCTGAAGGCAGAGGTTTAACCCACTGAGCCACCCAGGTGCCCCAGACACTTAGATTATTTCATTCATTCTTTTATTCCTTGGGATATCTTTCCTGGGATTTTTTTTTTTTTTAATGTAGCAGTGAAAACTGTAGCTCTCTTCTTAGATTCCAGAACTGCTGGCAGACATGTCCCTTGCCACTTGGAGGGCCTTGAGAGAATGAGCCCTAAGTTATAGGTAGAAGTCAAGTGGAGAGAGAGAGAGTGCAGGACAGAGAACAAGTCTTGACGGTTTTAGATTTAGTCGTGAAGTCTTTGCTATCTTTACCTTTCTATCATCCAGTTTTATGAACCGTGAAATTGCCTAAGGTAGTTTGTCATGGGTTTCCATGGCTTGCAGCCAGTAAGTCCTGGTTTACACACTATGCAACAATGAACCCATCATCTTTCTCTCCCAAAGGTACATCACATCTGGTATCCTGGTTAATGGTTCCATTTCCCACCTTGTCTGCTCAATTCAGAAACCTGAGAGTCATTCTGCGACCCTCCTTTCCCAACATCCCTGACAGTCAGTGATGGTCATCAAGTCCTAATGATGTTGCTTTTAACTGTCCCTTGAACTCATCTCCTTCTCCCCAGTCCTATGGTCACCACGAACTCTTGCCTAGGCTTTGCAATGGCCTTCTGCCTGGGCTCCTTTTGGTCTCACCCTTGTGAAATCCATCCTTCACGTAGCAGCTAACAGCAAGAGGCAAATCTGGCTTTGTCAGAAGAATGCCCCAATTTCCCATGACGCAGTCCTATCTTCCAATATCTCACTTTTCATTTTACACTGTGTTGATCAAAAAGTTTATTTTACACACAAACCAAGTCCAGGCTCTCATGTTCATAGCTATGATGGCTTTGATACTGAGGAAGAGAGATGGTCTGTTTCCATGGACTTAGTCTTCAGTAGTCTTTAATACTTCATTTCTTATAAGATAGAACCTAAATTTTATAGGTTATCATTTAATGACTTTCCAATCTTTTCACACAGTACCTCCAGAAGGCTGAAACCTGGCACATATTAGGAGCTCAGTACTACGCTCATTAAATCAAAAGATGATTAATGGTACTTTTCATGAGTAAGATCATTTGGCATCTATGAAATAGTTTGGTTTCATACATTTTGTCTATTATGTAGACTAGAGCAAGGCAGTCCCCCTCCCTCCAACTAAAACTCTGTAAGGATCATTGCTTCAGTAGACTGTTCTATAATACAGTTGCCTACCAACATCTTTCCCTCTGCTGCTTTGTTAATACAGAGCTTTCTGCCAGTGGAGCTCTTTACTTCTGCCCATTCACTTGTGCCTACCCTCAAGGCATTCTACCTCATACTAATTTCTTGTTCTTCTATCACCTAACTTCTTATTGTTTGCATAATTCTTTTAAATCACTTACATGCTGCTTTATATTGATATTTGACTCTTGATGAGTATGTCCTGCATTTGTCACAAGTCTTCAAGCTCTGTGAGAACAAGGACAATGACTCAAGCCTCTGAGTGTGCCTAGCATATTGTCTTGTATATGGTGTGTACTTAGTAGATGTTCATAGATTTTCTCTTACCGGATCCATTCTCTTGAGTTGTGGCAGGCCCACATTTTGTTGTATTTTTAATAAATGGGTTCAGAGAAGATTAAGGTTAGTATCCAAAATATATAAAGAACTTATACAACTGGGGCGCCTGGGTGGCTCAGTGGGTTAAGCCTCTGCCTTCAGCTCAGGTCATGATCTCAGGGTCCTGGGATCGAGCCCCGCATCGGGCTCTCTGCTCAGCAGGGAGCCTGCTTCCTTCTTTCTCTGCCTGCCTCTCTGCCTACTTGTGATCTCTCTCTCCCTCTCTCTGTCAAATAAATAAATAAATAAATCTTTAAAAAAAAATAAATAAAATCTTAAAAAAATAAATAAATCTTAAAAAAAAAAAAGAACTTATACAACTCAACATCCCCTCAAAATAATTCAGTTAAATAATGGGCAGAAAATATCGACAGACATTTCTCCAAAGAAGACATACAGATGGACAACAGACACATGAAAAGATGCTCAACATTACTCATATCAGGGAAATGCAAATCAATACTACAATGAGATATCACCTCACATTTGTCAGAAAATAAAAAACACAAAAAACAATAGGTTTTGACAAGGATATGTAGAAAAAGGAGCCTTCTTGCTCTGTTGGTGGGAATGCAAACAGGTGCAGCCACTGTGGAAAGCAGTATGGAGGTTCCTCAAAAAGTTAAAAATAGAACTAGAACTACCCCTTGATCCAGTATAGGGATTTATCCAAAGAATACAAAAACACTAATTCAGAGGGATGCTTAAACCCCAGTGTTTATAATAGCAGCATTATTTACAATAGTCAAATTATGGAAGCAGCCCAACAGCCCATCAACAGATGAATGGGTAAAGAAGATGTGGTATCTATATATACAATGGAATATTATACAGCCATAAAAGAATGAAATCTTGCCATTTATAATGACATGGATGGAGCTGAAAAGTATAATGCTAAGTGAAATAAGTCAGAGAAAGACAAATACCATATAATTTCACTCAGATGTGGAATTTAAGACATAAAACAAAGGATAAAAAAGAGACAAACCAAGAAACAGCCTCAACCATAGAGAACAAACTGGTGGTTAGTTACTAAGAGTAGAGGTGGTGGGGCTGGGGGATGGCTGAAATAGGTGATGGGGATTAAGGAGTGCACTTGTGATGATGGAACACTGGGTGATGTATGGAAGTGGTGAATCACTATATGGCATGCCTAGAGCTAATATAACACTGTATGTTAACTATACTGGAATTGAAATTTAAAAAAAAAAAAAAAAAAAACAAATGGGTTCAGAGAGGTCAAGACCAGTACATTTTAACTTCTCAATGTAAAAGTTATTCAAGGTCAAAATCCTCAATTCCCATAAAGGGGATAATCACTTTTGTGAGGTGCCTAGCAACAGTCTTAAGTTCTACTGAGCAAGTCCCAGGAGTCTGTAACTTTTGTGTCAATGAAAATTATAATTACTGAGTATAATTACAATGCCATGGAAATCATGAATATTATAATTCATGCATCTGTAAAATTGCCATTTCAGGGCTCATGAAAGATATAAGCTCAAGACAAAAGAGAACAAGAAAACCTTGGAACCAGATTTCTGGTCACAATAAAGAAATTACTTTAAGACACTCTGGGGCTATAATTTTTAACTCTAATTTAATATATTCCTATTTATTTCTGAGTACATCACAAATTGGAGCTCATGAACATAGAAACTCTTCTGGTATTTCTATCTATTTTATTTTCTTGCTCTCAAATTCTCTTATCTGCTTTCAGAATCTTTTATGATTATGATGAGAATTTTAGTCAACATCTGATCATCTTACTATATAAGGCAGTTTCTCTAAAGGTCTTAAACACAGGTTACATTTCACTTATCCTGTCATAGAATTTAGCATCCTCCTTTTGTAAGTGACATTTTGTATTTACTTGGCTGATTCAAAAAAAATAATTTATTGGCTCATCTAGGTGGAAAGTATAGGGCTAGATCAAGCTTCAAGTATAGCTGGAATTTTAGAACCAGAAAGGTGTCATAAATATTTGGTTTTCCACCATCTTTATTTTTTGCCAAATGTTGCTTCTAGTCCTAGAGTAGAAACAACTTCAAGCTTTTTATCTCCTCAAGTTTCAGGACAGTGGGAAAGAATGATACTTTCTTTCCTTGAAGTACCAAGAAATGGATCTCATTAGGTCTCTGTGTTTATGAGCCCACCTCTAAACCAGTTACCATGGTCATGATTTACTTAAAACTGGTGGGAAGGCATGGTGGGTACTCCTGTCCTCACTGATGTAAACTGTTCCACTAGAAGTTTATGGGCTAATAGTGTAGGTGAATTGGTATTGGATTTGCAGAAATTCACTTACCGAATTCTCAGGAGCAATCCACCTTATTGACCACATCTCTTTTAATAATATTTTCTTGGCTTTTGTGAAGTTTAGGCTCTAGGTCCTTTTTAAATCTGGTCCTTGAATGTTCAACTCTCTCAAGACTATGTCGTAGGCACTCTTCTAACTGTCTTCTATTATAGGTGATTTCATTTGTACCCAAGGCTTTATTAACCATCTAAAAACCAAAACTTTGCAATTCCCCTGCAAACGAGAGGAAACTCTGCACTTCTATCTCCAACTGCCCACTGACTTTTCTATTTTGTTCTTTTAAAGTCACTTCAGACTCTACATGTTCAAAACCACATCCCTTGTCCCCCAAACAAACCTGGTCTGAGCAGTGTTTTTTGTTGTGGTGAACTGAACCATTATCTATCTATTTCAGCAAGTTGGATACCGACATACTATCTTTAACATGGCCTTGACCCTTACTCCCCATTGCTTAGCTTATCTATTGCCAAATCCTACAAGATTTACTTCCTCAATATTTCTCAAATATTTCCGTTTCTCTTCGCCTTTACAGCCACCTCCTTAGTCCAAGCCATTACCATCTGTCATCTAATTACAACACAAAGTCTCAACGGATTCTCAATGCTTTTTGCCTTCTTTCAGTCTATTTTTAATTTTTTAGTTAGAATACACGTTTTCAAAGTGCAAATTCAATGACTTTCTATTGATCGTAAGATACAGAACAAAATCCCTGCCATGGTCTACGAAACTTTGCTGATATGGCTCCTTCCTTGCTTGCCATCACTATAACTGTCCCTGTTGCCTTCTTGCTCTTTCTATCCACCATACAGCCTTCTTTCACTTTCTTGACCTACTGTGGGACACAGAATAATGGCCACCCAAAGATGTCTACAATCTAATCACCAAAACCTCTGATGTGGTTTGTATAGCAAGATGGACTTGGTAGATGTGGTTAAGTTAAGGATCTTGAGATGGGGAGATTTTCCTGGGTTACCCAGGTAGTCATATATATATATATATATATATATATATATATATATATATATATCTCCTTATAATTGCAAAGCAGGATAATCAGAGAAAATCAGGTGGAGAAGGAGGTGTGATGATGGGGGCAGAGGTCAGAATGATACAAGGAGCCGAAGGCCAGTCAAGGAGTGTAGGTATCCTGTAGTAGCTGGAAAATGGAAGGCAACAGGTCCTTCCCTAGAGCTCTCCAAAGGAATGCACCCCTATCAACACCTCAGTTTTAGGACTTCTGAACAGTCACAAAACAAATTCATATTGTTTTAATTCACCAAATTTGCAGTAGTTTCTTATAATATCCACAGCAAACTAATATATGCACCATTGAGCTGAATTCTAATTAATCCTAACAAATTAAGTTCAAGAACTAGTAAAGTTAGCAGAAAACCTTTAAGTATGTTTGAAAAAACTTGCATGTGTGAATTGATTCATCAACTGTAAGTTTATGGAACTTAAATACAGACGAAATACTTCTGATGAAAATTTAGTGCCTGAATAGAGATTGGCTTTAAGTATAAAACACTGGATTTCAAAAACTCCATACAATAAAGGTAAAATATGTCATCAGTAATTTAAAAATAGTGATTACATGTCAAAATGAAGTGTTAGATCTCTTGAGTTAAGTAACTATATTATTAGAATCAGTTTTACCTGTTTCTTTTTACCTTTTGTGAATATGGCCATTAGAACATCCAGAATTATCTTTGCGGCTCACATTGTTATTTCTCTCGGTAAATTCTTCTCCAGACTAGAGAATAGAGTTCAAGGGGGCAGTTTGGCATTTTTTTCTTCCTTGTGTCCTTTCCCACACGGTCTGATGCTTCTTAGTAGGTGCTCCACAGATATTTAATACACGAGTGAATTTAATACACGAGTGAATTGATGGAAGTAGGCACTCCAACAGTGTAGACTAGCTTTAAGGAACACTTCATCCACAGATTTCTAGTCTATATCACTGTATATCTCTCTTTTTAAAAGATTTTATTTATTTATTCGTTAGAGAGCATAAACAAGGGGAGCGGCAGGCAGCGAGAGAAGCAGGCTCCCCACTGCCCAGGGAGCTGGATGTAGGACTCGATCCCAGGACCCTGGGATCATGACCCGAGGCTAAGGCAGTTGCTAAACTGACTGAGCCACCCAGGCATCCCTGTGTCACTGTATATCTTCAGGGTCAAAGTCTTAGGGGCAACAATGATACAACCCATAATTTTAGTGAGGTTCCAGCGTGTTCCTTGGTCGTGGAAGTGAAGATGCCTGCAACCTGGTGGGTGTAGAGGGCAGGTCTGAACAATGGCAAACCAGACCTCATTGGGCGATGGGGTAGGGTGTGGGTCGGTAGTGGTGGAGCAGACGTTGCTGCACTTGGCAGGAAGCAGGCTTCTAGGTGGTCTCAGAAGAAGAGGGTGAGAGCCAGCTGTGACAGAAAGGGCCCTGGCATTCATGTAGAGAATAGACCACTCCCCTCCGACAATGCCCCTTCTCTACAATGCTGATGTTCCCTTTCTGTGACTTTCCCCTCCTTTCTCCCCAACAAGGTCATCCTTGTCATTCTACTCTGATTTCACCCAGCCTAATCCCACAGGGTGTCCTACCCCACACCCTGCATCCAGCTGGGGATGGTTATTTTGTGGACAGGAGTCCTCAGGACTCTTCAAAGGAAATGGGACAGCTTGGGAGAGATGACAGATAGATCCCGGCCTCCCCCACACCCACTGATTTTTGTTGGAAGGAAGCCAGCTGTATTGATAAGACCTCTGTGTTTCAGGTCACACATCTTCCTCTTTTTGGAAGAGGAAAACTTTTCAGTTTACGAAAGGGCATCTCCCAGATTACTTATCTCTTGTACCAACTTGAGAACTTGAGAAATGCATGTAGACCCAGGCAGGACAGTGACTCACGTCTTCATGATTAAATCCCTTCAGGGTTTCCTCTGCCTGTCTGACTAGTAAGGCTGTACGCTCACAGGGGGGACTTCCTTTCCTCGCCCAGCCCTGCCACGCTGCCCATCTCCTTGCGTTTTTTTCTTTTTTTCCCCACCAACCTCATACAAGCCAAATCCAGCAGCTTATTTTCATTCATTCCATCTTTACACTTCCTTTGGAGCAATGACCTAGTTAAGTTACAGGGAAATACAACCCCCCAAGGAAATTTGCTGACAGCTGGTTCCTGGGTAGGAGTAGGTGGGGCATGTGTCTGAGAGAAGCTTGTAAGTTCTAAGAATCATTTTGGCTGGGGATGGCAGTAGAAAAGAAGGGCCTGAAGGTTTTAAAAAAAGCATCTGATGAGAAGTACCCTTGAGTAAGTGATTAGAGATGGATGGCGGGGGCGGGGTGGAGGGAGGGTTGGTAGGAGACCGTTTCTCAAGGGCAGGTCGAAACTGGAATTTCTATGTTCCCTTTAGCCTTCCTCCCACAGTGCCCGCTCTGCTCTGCTCCTTAGGTCTTGGGTGTAAAGAATATCAGGGACCAGATCCAGCAGATGATGCCAAACGTTACTGGAAATAAAACAAGCTTTTGGCAGGCGGTACCTGTGATTGCAGTTTGGAAGACAAATTAAGGATGAAAGATGACAGGTGGAAACAGCTTTTGACCAAGAGCCTGGATATTGGAATTTTTATCTAGAATTTGCCAGGAACTGGCTGTGCTTTCTGCTACAAAAGCTGACCCTTCTCAGCTTCACTTTCTCATCTGTAAAATGTGTGGTTAGACTAGCTGATAGCTAAGATGCCTTTCTGCTATTCAATTCCTTGAGACCCATAAAATAATTAGCCTATTGGCAAAGCTAGCTAGTCACTAGTCTTTAGTGTAGTTGTTAGGAAGTAATCAGACTGATTTATGTTTTATCTTTTTCCTTTTTAAAGTCTTATTTTAAAAATGTAATTAAAACTTTTTCCTTTTCCCTTTTTTGATGGAGGTTATTTTGTAAGATGGCCAAGAGGTGGGGCTCAGAAAAGATCAGAGATTCAAATAAACCCCAAAACAGACAATCAGCCTCCCAACTGGCAGTGGACTGTAGAATCCTTTTGGCGCCCTCTGGTATGAGTCACAGATCTCAGGATCCCAGGCATCCAATCCCGTGAAGTGATCCTTATCATTTGTCTGGTATGTGGCACGGCCAACTATCTCCATGACTAATAGGCCAGAAGCTCCAGGCCTCTCCCTCTTGTGCACTCTGCACACTGTCTTTATTCAACAGTGATGGCGTGAATGCAGTGGGCACTGATAACAGTTTGATGCCAACTTCCACAGTAGGTCATCTGCTTTTTATTAGAGAAACTGTCAAAACTACGGATAGCAGATAAAAGTACTCTTGGGTCAGTTTTTAAGCTTAAGCTTATAGTGCTAATAGAATTTTAGAATTCAAAGAGCTTGGAGTCCATCTGATCCACCACTTTAGAGAGGAAGTGCAGATGAAATAACTTGCCCAAGGTTACGATGTAATTAGTGCAAAATCAGGACTTGAAAACACCACCAGATTCTCAGGTCTGTGGTCTTTCTACTATATACTATATTGCTCATGTAAGAGCTATGTTTTCAAACAATTAATTTTAAATATGCAATGCATGCACTACAAATTGTAAGATGCAAAGGGTTACAGTGAAAATTTAGCCTCCTCTCCACCGCTGTCTCTAAGAACTTTCTCTCTTCCCTCTTCAGTTAATCTGGACTTCATTGCAGTATAACGTGTGATGGGGACATCCAACTTCATTTTCTTTTAGATGGCTATTCAGTAGTTGATAACGTGCATTTCCTTTATTTGTGCTTCTCTTCTGGAAGTTTTGTGTGATTTTTTTTTTTTTTCCCTAGGTGAACTTGACAATCAGCCTGCCCTTTAAAAAAAATTGTGTTGGTTTTTTAAGATGGGATTGTGTTATATTGATAGATTAATTTAGGGAGATTTGATGGTGTTATGAAGTCTTTTCTAAGGTTTCTGGATGTACACTTTTCACTGATGAAAAGAAATGTGGTAGGAGATACTATCCTTTCTGTCTTTTGATGTGATTCTATGAGGGTGTGGCTGTCCCATCTTCAAAAACACACCTTACCCCGCACGTTCTACTACAAAATACGCCAGCTACATTGTCTTCCTTGCTGCTTTTTGAACTCAACTGGTAGGCTCTCTTTCCCCTTTCCCAGAAAGCTGCAGGTGCTGGCTCATCCCCAAAATATTTTTGACAATGTCATCTTTAACACTTAAAGTCACCATTGCTGGGTGCCTGGATTGCTCAGTTGGTTACGTGTCTCACTCTTGATTTCAGCTCTGGGGGTGATGTCTGGGTTGTGGGACTGAGCCCCTTGTCCGGCTCCCAGCTGGGCATGGACCCTACTAGGGATTTTCGCTCTCCTCTCCCTCTGCCTCTCTCCCCCACCTCCCTCTTCCTCTCTAAACAACAAATTAAAAAAAAAAAAATCACGATTGCCTCTATTTCTAGCTCTCCTGATTTTCCTCATCCTGTTCTGCTTTATTTTCCATACCACGTACCGCCTTCTAACATAGTAGGTAATTAATCATTATGCTTATTTTTATTGTCTGTCTCCATCATTAAAATGTAAACCTCAAAAGGGCAGAGGTTTTTGCTTCCTTTATTCACTGCCAAGTGCCTAGAACCATGCCTAGCCTACAGTAAGCATTCAATAATTGTTTAGTTGTATTAAAAGAAAGATAGTCAGTATCTAGTAAGAGATTTTATTAAGAGTAGATATTACATTTTCATCAAATATCCAATGTACTCTCAGAATCCATAGAAATAATCATGACTGCTTTTTCTTTTTATTCCTCAGACATGGTAAATGAAATGTTAAATTTCCTAATAGTGAAATATCCTTGCATTTCTAGAATAAATCTCACTTAGCCATGGTATGTTAAATATTTTCTGAGTTGCTATTTTACTTATTATATTTAGTACTATAATATATATATGCTATTATATACATATATATTTAAAGATTTTATTTATTTATCTGACAGAAATCACAAGTAGGCAGAGAGACAGGCAGAAGGGGGTGGGGGAAGCAGGCTCCCTGCTGGGCAGAGAGCCAGACTTGGGGCTCGATCCCAGGACTCTGGGATCATGACCTGAGCCGAAGGCAGAGGCTTTAACCCACTGAGCCACCCAAGCGCCCCAATATATATTATTTTTGATACTAAAAGTGAGATTGATGAGAAGTTTGCTCTGATATCTTTGGGTTAGTTATCACATTATGCTTAGTTTCAGTAAATAACTCAGCCTCCCCCACCCACTTTTTTTAATGCTTTAGAAGTGTCTACGTAGAACTGACTTTACTCTTTCTTTGAAGTGTAGTTACTTGTGCATTCCCATGTTGGTAACCTCTGGGTCCTTACATTTTCTATTTTGTTATGCTTAGTATTTTATAAGTGTAGCTATATATTTTTTAATTTACACATTCAAAAGTAAGCTAATTAGCTGAGGACAAATCATCTTATCCCATACATTCTTTTAACCAAGTTTCAGTTAACTTGAGAGTTCAGGTAACTTGTGACAACTTCCCTCCTTCCTCCTCCCCCCACCCTCCCTCCTTTATTCCATTGAAATAATCAAGTCTTTGCTCCATTTTAGACTTATGTTTTGTGTAGCCACATTTAAAAAAAAAAGTGACTTCTAACTGTGTATTTTCCTTGAATGTTCATATAATCCTAAAGCTATAAATTCCTTGTCCTCCTGATGATAAAACAGAAGCCCTGTAAGTTGAAGCGCCCTGCTCACTTTCATCCTCTCAGAGTGGGTCAGAAATAGGTCCCATGTTCCTGCGGGTGAGTGTGTGTGTGTGTGTGTGTGTGCGCGCGTGTGCGTGCATGCATGTGTGTGCGTGCATGCGTGTGTGTGTGTGCGTGTGTGTGCATGCGTGCTCCATTCTACTTTTCTTTCCAAGCCTTTTTTCTTCCACAGACGAATGTTTAATACCAACTAGGTCCCAGTCATTGTTCACAGTGTTAGGAGATAGGACGATGAACAAGGCAGGCTTTGATTTCTAGAAATTTGCTATTTAGTGAGAGACTCACACAAGAAGACAAATAATTACAATACAGCATGATGATGGTGCATACAAAATGGAAACGAATGGAAAACACAGTGGAGGGGAGTGTCGCTAAATGTGACTAGAGGCTCAGGAAAATGACAGTCTTGGACTTGACCTGACAAGGAGGATTCTGTTCCTGTTTATCATTTCTTGAACTCAGCTATTCTATCAAGAACCACACATATCTAAAAAATATTGTCATTCCAGGGAAGCTCCTTTTGCTTAGAGAGCCCCGCAGTTAGAGGCCCTATCTTCTGTGTACTCTAATCTCCATAACACTTTCTTTCCGTTGGTTAACACTGGGTCCTAAACCCCCTTGAATTTCCTGCTTCATCCTATATGGCTTCTACCCTCAGATCCTCTAGACAGAACCATCTCCTTGGCAATGTTCAAAGTCTTCAGTGGTTCTTGGGAGTTGGGAATGTATTCTTGAGATGGCAGAAGATGAAGATGTTTATTTTTATGATTAAAACAAGGGTCCCCTGGAAAATGGCCACACTGTGTTCTCTTAGTGCACCAAGGGTAACGCTATTGAATTAACTATCCCAAAGAATTTCTGAGTTTATTTTTATCATTGTTCCTAAACTAGTTATTTTATTTAACACATTGTGAGTGCCTGGTGTGTGATCATCTCTGAATAAGACATTGTGGAATAAAAGGAATTAAGAATTACAAAATATGCTCCCTGCCTGAAGGAGTTTTAGTTTAATTGATAAGACAAGACAGTTAAAAGACAAAGATAAACAATATCTCAAGTCACTGTATGATATGTCTCAAATGGATGCTATAGATAATTTTAAGTATTAGGTGCAGAAGAGGGAGTGGTTGTTATAGAATATACTAGTTCTTATTTGCACCAGGGTTGCCCACCTTCAAGCCTGTGAGGGTAAATTTTACATGTCAAGTTGGCCAGGCTAAGATACTTAATTGTTTGGTCCAACACTATTCTAGGTGTTGCTCTGAAGGTATTTTTAATTTTTTAATTTTTATTTTATTTATTTTTAAAAAGATTATTTATTTATTTATTTGACAGAGAGTGAGAGAGCCCAAGCAGAGGGAGCAGCAGAGGGAGAGGGAGAAACAGGCTCCCTGCTAAGTAGGGAGCCCAATGTGAGTCTCAATTCCAGGACCACAGAATCATGACCTGAGATGAAGGCAGACACCTAACCAACTGATCCACCCGGGTGCTCCTGAAGGTATTCTTTAGATGTGATTAGCATCATATAGCATGCGGTAAGCACTCAATACGTGTTAGCTATTTGTGTGTGTGTGTGTGTGTGTGTGTGTGTGTGTGTGACTGTATTTCAGGGGGTACTGGGCCTACATTTATAGAAATGATGGAAAATATTATACAGAGTTAACCCCTAAGTTGCTCATGTTCTCTTTGGGGACTTAGAGAAATAAATGCACAGTTCCAGTAGAACATGCTAGGAATATTGATGGAGGTATGCACAGGGCCACAGACTATTCAGCAGAGCATGGAGTTGGTACTCAGAACCCTCAGTGGACTGGAGAAGGATAATCTATGGTCTGAGCTGCAACTCAGAGGAAGTAACCAGAGGCTGGAAGCTGAGAGACTGTGGCGTACTCAAGGGAACTGCCTGCCTAGAGCAGAGAGTATGAGAGCGGCTGGTGGCAGATGAGGCAGAAGAAGTAAATCCAGGACCAGATGGTGGAAGGCTTTACATTGCTGGAGTAACCGATCATCTGATCTTTACCTGGCTGGTAGTGAAGAGCATCACTTCCCCAAGGGCCTAAAACCCTTTGAGGTATTCTGGAAGGGGAAGCAATGTGCTGAAACAAAGAGGTACACACATATATACAGGCACCATGAACACAAAAATAAATACATAGTTGAATGAATGAATGCCCTTTTTTTTATAAATAGAATAACAATGACTGGAACTTTGGATGTGTGGAATTCCTGCAGGGTGGTGGCTCTCAGCTGGGGTGACTTTTGCTCCCCAGAGGACACTTGACAACGTTGGGTTAACATTTTTGACTGTCCGAATTGGGATGAGGAGTGTGACTGGTATGTAGCAGGTAAAGGCCGGTGGCGGGGGGCTATCATAAGTTCCACTTGCACAGGACAGTCTGTGATAACAAAAAAATCATTGGTCCAAAATGTCAATAGTGCTGAGATTGAGAAGTCCTGCTGTGAAGATACTGAGAAATAAGGTTGGAGATGGAGGAAGTTATGGTCACCTTACAGCATACTTTTAATGCCTTCACAAGTGTTTTGGACTTTATTGCACAGGTCGTTAGGAAGCCAATGAAGGCTTTTGAGTAGAGAGTGTGAATGAAGGGCATGTTAGGGAGGGTTTGTCTGTCTGCATGGTGCAGGGAACTGAAGAGGTCAGGACATTACACCCCCTAATATGCTTCTTTGGGATGTGGATTAGTTTGAAGGCATTTGAACATCACCTCAAATGCAGGGAGAGGCTTTCTCTGACTTCCCTTTATCTGCCTAAAGGCAGGTCCTTCCCTAGCGCACCATATGGTTAAGTCTCCTCCCTGGGAGTTCCATCAAGTGAGGGAAGATTAGCTCTTATCATAAGAGAGGAGACTGGATTTGACACTACACTCAGATAAACTTTATCACAAAAACTATCATATATCCCATCTACTCTTCGAAGGGTACCTTTATCTTCCCCAAAAAAGGTGGTTTACTCTCCTTGAGTTCCCTCCATTCCCCCTTTGACCACTAAGACAGTATTTACACTCTCTAATCTCACGGCTTTTCTGGATATTCCCTTTTTCCTCCTGTCATGCCCCCATGCATGTAATATTCAAAATTAATAAATTTGTATGCCTTATTCTACTGTTAAATTTGCCCATTGCTGGTTGATTTCATAGACTCAGCTATGGAACCTAGGAGGGTAGGGGGGATAGTTTTCCTCCCGCACGTACATTGGAGGGTAGGAGGTACTGGAGGTAGGAGAATCATGTAGAAGGCTATTGTGATTGATCAGACTCAAATGTTAGGAGCCTGACTGTTTGGAAGGAGATGGAGAGCAACATAATAAAAATTGATCAACATAAAAAGTCTAGAGAGGAAAGATAATATGTTTTTTAAAGAAAACATTCATTTTAAGGTAACAGTTCAATTCATGCAGCAATATCTCTTAAGCAGACAGTTTGTGCTTAGGAAAGAAGACAGGACTGAAGATATAGGCGTCCACAGCCTAGAGGAGACAGGGAAAATGTTGGAAGTGGATTTGTTCTTTGAGGGAAGAGGTCGCAAGAGAAGTGGTGTAGACTGAGGACCAAGAGTAGTTCATGATGTCTCCCTCTTCTCTTTCCTAGTTTTATTATTATTTTTCTTTAACATTTCCCTCCAATGTTGTAAATGTGAAGAATGAAGAAAGTGCTGATATTCTGACTCCTTTGGTATTCTAGGTCCTTAAACAATTGTTTATTGAACTGATTAGCCAGGTTTTTCTAGGAAGGTTAACTCCTATTTGAAGATGAACCACTGAAAATCAACCTCTTCATCTTCATGCTTCTTGGTATTTTTTTCCTCAACCAGGTTAGATAGTAAGTATATTTGTGAGCACAGATGGAAGATTAGGAAGATGCCCACCTCTCCCATTACACCAGTAACTGAGTTGGTGACACTGTATAGATATTTTTCTGGATCATATATATATATATATATTTTAAAGATTTTATTTATTTATTTATTTGACAGACAGAGATCACAAGCAGGCAGAGAGGCAGGCAGAGAGAGGAAAGGAAGCAGGCTCCCTGCTGAGCAGAGAGCCCGATGCGGGGCTCAATCCGAGGACCCTGACCTGAGCCAAAGGCAGAGGATTTAACCCACTGAGCCACCCAGGTGCCCCTCCTGGATCATATTTTTATTGAATCTTGATTACTGTCTTCCCTGATGTGGATTTCTTTATATCTTACCAATAATTTTTGTTAACCACATAATTCTAGATTCTCTGAAAATTGAAAGGTTAATTTGGGTATATAGTAATGCAATGAAAAAGGAGTTGGTGTTGAGGAAAATAGACCAATTTATTTGGTTTAACAAGGGGAAAAACCATAAAATATTTTTTAGTCAAGGATTACATGAAGCTTTAAAGAGGAAGACAATGCTGTCATTTGGGACAACATGGGTGGGCTTGGAGGACTATATGCTGAGTGAAATAAGCCAGACACAGAAAGACAAATACTGTATAATCTCACATTTATGTGGAATCTAAAGTAGTCAAACTCACAGAAGCAGAGAGTAGAAGGGTGGTTGCCAGGGACTGGGAGGAGAGGGCGATGGAGCAGGGATGGTCAAAGGGTGTAAAATTTCATTTATGTAAGAGAAATAACTCTGGGGATCAACTACGTAGTATGGCGCTTATAGCTAGCAACACTGCATTGTATATTTAAAATTTTCTAAGGTGACAGATCTTATCTGAAGCATTCTTACACACACACACACACACACACACACACACAGTGGGAGCAAACTTGGGGAGATGATGGGTATGTCTATGGTCTTGACGGTGGTGATGATTTTGCAGGTGTGTAGTTCTCTCCAAACTCATCCAGTTGTATACCTTAAAAATGTACAGCTTTTTACAGGTCAAATCTCAGTAAAGTGGTTTTTAAAAAAATTATATAATGTTTTCAATGGTTATTGTATAGTAGATACCATCTGTTATTTGATTCCTACAATAAGAATTTAACATATAATACCATTTAATATAAATACACATATTTAATTTTAAATTTAAAGCTTAAGGCAGCCTTCTGAAGTTGTTGTTATGAGCTCCATTTCACAGCTGAAGCTAGTGCTCAGAGAACTGAATGACCAAGGTCTCAGAGGAAAATGGTAGCACTAGGCTGCAGGTCAACTGTGGTTCTTTCTGTCTTAAGGGCAACAGTGTAGCTAGTTAAAGGGTGTGTGTGTGTGTGTGTGTGTGTGTGTGTGTGTCCTGTCTCACTCCAAAGCCCATGTTGTTAGTGGTCCTAACAGTGGCACTAACTGGATCTTGACCCCTGGGGTTTGCCAACATCTCCTTCCAGCTCATGTGAACCTTTCTCTCTCTCTCAGTGGATTAACCATTTTCCTCCTCTTCAAATTGGCCAGGTCCGTTTTTGGGGGGAGGAATGAGAGAGGGGAAACCTCTAGGGGTCCTCCAGCAGAGAAGCTAGAGCCCAGAATGACCCATTCTTCAGTCTGACCTCTTGCATTTCTTCTCCCTGAAGCACATACACACCAGGGCAGAGGCAAAGTATTTGGGAGGGGGGAGCAGGGAGAAGGAAGATTAATAGTCTCCCCTTGGAGAGAACCCATCACTCCCATTTGGCACTGTAGCCTTGCTGCGCAGTCTGGTCTAAGGCACCATTCCAGACTTCTCCCTCACTCAGGAGATATTTCTCTCAGGAGCCTCTTTGTCCTCCTGGAAATTTGGCTTCTATCAGGTGACCCAGGCCATCAGATCCATGCATAGGTGGATCCCTTATACTGTGTGGTCTCTAAAGATTTCCCAAGAAGTTCTCGTGATCTAGCACAACAGGTGCTAACACTAGACCATAGTTTAAGGGTCTCTGAACCAGCAGACAGAGGGTTCGCTGTTGCTGAACATACAGAAGGCCAACAGGTTATATGACCAACTACACATACACTCTAGGGTCTTAACCCTGGATCTGTCAAGCCATCCCTTTACATAACCTGTCCCCTCACCCCAGCTGTGTTCTGTGGTCTTGTCTGGAGGATGGTCAGTGGACTCAACAGGCTCTTAGAGTTGGGTACTCTTTCATCTGTATTTCTGTTCCATGTCCTCACCAGAGACCGCTGTCTCTTGAGTTGTTCAGCTGCCACTGCCTCAGGCAGCTGCTCCTTAGCACGCTCCTTCCAAGCAGCTTGGTTCACACCCTTCCTTCCCAACAGCATTTCTCAAACCTTATGGCATAAACACCTGTTTATCTCACCCCTTATCAACCAGCAGTCTCATCTTCCACTCTAGTGACCCTTCCCAACTGTTCCTTTCCTCCATCCCCATCATGGAGGCAGCTGGAATTCTGGTTCTTGCTTCTGGCCATTCCCCACAGGGCACAGCCATTCTCTAGAGATACTGCATCAGCAGAGGTTTTCTCTAGTCCCTCTGTCCACTGGAAGAGAGAAGCAAGAATAAGACATTGGTGATCCAGGATTGGAGGCTTGAAGCCAGGAGCTGTTCCACAGTGATTCCATTTGCTGTGTATCCTTCCTTTCTTTCTTTCTCTTCCTTCCTGCCTTCCTTCCTGCCTTTTGTTCTTTCTTTCGTTTTATTTGTTTTCCCTCAGGGTAGAAGTATGAAAACAGAAATACTGTAAATTGAAAGAAGCATCAGGTCTTTCAATCTCCTCATTAGCTCCTGGCTAAGGCCTTGGGCAGTCATTTAAATTACCCTGCCTGCAATCAGGTCTGGTAGAAGTCTCTTGAAATCCTTCCTCTCTTAGAGAGAGGCAGACTTATTCTACCTGGAGGCATCCAACACACACATACACACATACACACACACACACCCTTGGAGATATCCAACACACACACACACACACACACACGCACGCACATGCACACACACAGTTCCAAATGGAAAATCCCAAGGTTTTTGGAAAAAGAAGAAAATGTCCCTTCCAAAAGAAGCTTTATTTTGTAACTTGTGACCCAACAATTTGGCTGTAACTAGATTTGATTTGAAAGAACATGGCAGAGTGTGGAGGGACCATGGTGTGAGTTCAGCAGCGTTGGTGCTCAGTACCGAGGTTCTTACTCTGCTAACTCGTGCAACTTCAGGAAAGTCACTGGAAGTTTTCCCATCATCTGAAAAGGATGGGTTTAGCCAGTCTCTGGATTTGTGAGGAGAGGCAAGCAGTTGTGAGTCTTCTTCACCTAAGCAAATAACCGGAGGCAATAGCCTCCAGTCACAGGAAGAAAGAGCATAGATCTTTTCCTGACATAGTCTAATCCCAAGGCTTTTTCAGTCTTGGACTTACTGACATTTGGGGCCAGATAATTAATTGCTGTTGGGGGCTGCCTCTCCACTGTAGGATGTTCAGCAGGACACCTCCCCCTCTAGCTGTGAAAACCAAAAATGTCTTCCGACATTGCCAAACATTCCCTGGAAGGGGTGGGGCACAATCCCCTCCTACTGAGAACCACTTTGTGTGGGTTGCACAGATTTTCTTCCTGGAGCAAAATCTTCCTCCCAAAGAAGACAGACAGTAGACCACAAAGGTGCCACCCTAGCCCTCCTCAGGTGGTAAGCTGAGGGCTACAGACCAAGACCACAGCGGGCTTAGCAGCCGGGAGTGTGTTTCCATTTCTCAGTATTTGTTCTGGTCTTAAACATATTCACACTGGCTGCCTGTAAAACAGTGGTGCCTAATAAGTGTTTTGAAGCTCTGGGAGAGATTGGTGTTCGGCCCCATGAAAAATGTTTCCACTAATTTTTTTTTTTTCTTTTTGAGAGACAAGAAGACTCTGTAAATCAACTATGAGGAACCTACCTTAGTCTAAACTCTAAAGCCCCTAATTTTTGCTTTAGGCTGCTTGTTTCAGGATAGATGAGCCTTCACTTCAAGGTCCTGGAGCGCTCAGTGGGGCTAGTCAGACAGAGCACTAGGGGTAGAGTGACAGGATATTGAAGTCCTGTTCAACAGTGGAGGCCAGGAGAGCTCATTCACAGAGCTAGGTAGCTGCGGAGCACAGACATGGGAGCCACGGAGAAATGTGGCTCGTTGAATCAGTTTGCTGCTCAGAAAAGAGGATCACTCAGTGCAGCTCTGACCTGGCTTGAGTAGCTTGAGAGAAATGCTACCCTCAAGGGGTGCCGGTAATTGTGGGATTGACCCCCATTCCCACAGTCAGTGTGTCTGCTGATTAGGTCTAATCAGGCGGTGCTTCCAGAGTCAGCCTTGAGAAAGGTTGGATGGAGACTTTGTGCAAAGGTTAAGTGCAACCTAAGGGGTGTGTGTGGTGGTGGTGGTGGTGTTGGGTGTTGGGGGTAGCTGGTGAGGAAGACACTAGACTTGGCTGCAAAGCCTAGTCCTTCTCGCTGCCATTTGCTTGCTGATTCCGTACAGGGGGCCTCATATGTTTGCAGCAAAACTCACAGTACCACAGCCCGCCCAGCCATCTGGTTCTTCTGCAGCATCTGGCTTCAGAAGCATCCTCTGGCTTCTCAACCCCAGACCAGCAGCCGGTCCTCTCTGAGATTTCTCAGGGTTGACATTGCAGGTCAAGCGAGAGATGGCGGAAGGTCTTCAGATATGGCTGCTAGGAGCATTAGAAATGGGGAGTTTCTGTTGTTTTTTATTCTAATCCTTTTCTCCTCCTCTCTGCTTTCTCTGCCTGAACAGTAGTTCTGAATCCTGGACCTTCCCCTGTGGCATTCCTCTTCCCACCTCCTCAAACTTCTGATTGTCCTTTAAAGCTTAATTCAAGGCTGTCTTCTTTGAGATGACTTCCTGCCCCGTTTGGCTGAGTTGGAGCCCCTCATGCATCTCCTATAACATCAGTGCTTCTATCTTTGTAGGCTTATCCTAGTCAGTCTGTGTCTGCTTACATGTTCATTTTTCCTCACCCTTTGCTAACTCCTTAGGAGCAGAAATAAAATCTTTTAATTCTACCTACTTTAGACCTTTGAATGTTGAGCCACAGGAGGTCCTAAACAAATATCAGTTGGCCAAATTAATAAAGGAAATTTAGGGGGCCCATCAGAATCTCCTGGGTAGTGTTTTTAACATTCACATTGCCAGACCCACCCCCTAGACACAGATTCTTTAGGTCTAGGCTGGGGTTTGTAGATCTGGTTTTTTTTTTTTTTTTTTCTTTTTAAAAGCCCCCTATGATTTTGAGGTTCACTCCCGGTTAAGAACCCTGATATAACTCAGTCTATTCTTCTGCCCTTTCTCCTGTGTTCTAAAGAAAAATAAAGATGTGTTGAGAAGAAAGGGATTTGATGTAAGGCATGAAAAAAACTGATCGGTATGAGGTACAGTTTCTCTAGTTCTTCAATAACAATAATTATCATTAATGGTAATAAACCCCATTGTGTTTAGAACTGTAGACATTACTAATGATGGAGCAGATGTTGGAGAACAAACAGGGCACCGCTCAGCTGGTGACAGAGTGGGGAATGACTCTGCTCTGATCAGCCCCTTTTCCTTGCTTATCAGACGGTGGATGGCATCTGCCTAAGTAAACATCCGTACAAAGGGCTGTTCCTGGTGTTCTTGGATTGTTAGAGGAAGGAGGGATGCAGAGTGCATTTAGTCCAGGGACCCCATTTTAGAGATGAGGAACCTGAGGCTGGGGGTAGGGGCTGGGTATTGACCTACTAGGAAGCTTTCCATTAACCTTCTGAGGTTAATGGAAAACCTGGGCCTACAGTATAGTTTCCCAGCTCTTTGCCACCTATTTGTATACTGGTTATTCTGGGACAATCTAGTGACATGTTTCCAGGTTGGGGGATAGCCTTCCCCAGGAGTTCCCAAAATGTCCTAACTACCTAGAATCTGTGCCCTAATCTGATCTGTGCAATTCCTCTTTAACCTTCTCCCACCTTTGCTTCTAGTTATTTCTCTAAAACTCAGCACTGGTCAGTGCCTTCTCTTCACCACAGAGATTTGTGCTGGTTTCTCATGGTTATAAAATAAATTCCAAACTCCTACTGAGGTCCTTCATAATTCTACCTGACCCTGAATTCTGACGTCATCTCTCACCCCTCCTCTGCCATGGCTGTGACGAGTCCTGCTGCTTGCATGCCTGCGCTCATTCTGACTCCTCTTTCGTCCAGTGGAGCCCACCAGCAATTAGAGAGGTTTCCAGGCTCACATACTCACTTTCCCAGCTCCCTTGACCGCCCTAGAGTGTGGGTTTGTGAACGGCGCTGGCTGAGGGGATGAAGCCCATGGAAGTTGGCAGTGGAGGGTGAAGGATCATATTTGGTAAAAGTTTCTCTCCTTCTAAAATAGAGAGATTTAGAGGTGTCAGGATGGCCGAGTGGTCCAAGACGCCAGACTAAAATAGAGAGAGAGACAAAGACAGCCCTTCATCCTCTTCCCTGTTTTGGAGGACCTAGTGTGAACACCTAAAAACGGAAGTCGTTACCACCATTTTGCAGTCCAGAGGGAAAAGTCCAGAAGAATCACAACGGAGCTGCTCCACAACCCAGACATCCCTGAATCCACTCAATCAGCTTTGAAACTTCCCATATCTGTTTATTGTTCTATAAAATTGGAAGGCATTATAAAATAATATATCTAATAATCTCTAAAAATAAACTTAAGAATGCACAATTACTTCCGTCTTGGCATTACTTGCACCCTGACCAATACAGTAGCCCTTCTGGAATCAAACCCAGTCCCTGGGGGGAAATAACAGCTCCCTCCCTCCTCCAAATCCTTAGGGAACAGAGGCAAGAGTCAGAACTATAGGAAAGCCCACGTCTTCCTCTCCTAGCTTGCTGTCCCGCTCCTCACATTTGCTGTTTGTAAGCCCTATAGCATTTGTTCCTGCTTCCAACAGGGCCACTGACATTGCAATAGAGGAGAACTCAGTGCCCTTCAATTGTTTGCTGGACACAAACCCATAATTCAGTCTGTCCACTTCTAGAGTCTTCAGTTCTCTTTTTAACCTAGCAGTTCAGACTGGGTGGAGCTGAGGTGTCCCAGTGAGGATTGCAGCTTCCTCTCTGAGAGAGTCTGCCTTTCCATTCTACAGGTCTCCTTGGACCATTTCAGGGATGCCTTTTGAGGGATCAAAATTCTCCCTTTTGAGGGATTCTCACTTGTTTTGACCCTGGTCTTCATGGCTGGAGAACACTACTACCTCTTACCCCTTTCTCAGCCTAGAGGATCAGACCCCTTACTGGCCTGCTTCAGAAATTCTACCTCTACCTTCTCTTCTACTCTGACCTTTTCCTACGCCTTGAATGCTCCTTCACCTCAACATCGGCACTCGCTGAAATCTCTCCCATTCTGGGAAGTCTCCACCCATGTTGTGTCCCCTGTGAGGTAAATCTCGTCCGTTCCAGTCACAGAGCTCCCTTTCCCTTTCACACGTGCAGGAGTATGTACATTCCTGACCAGCTGGTTGGTGTGTGTCACACTACCTTGTTTGGAGGTACACTGCACAGTAAGCCCCCCAGGACCACAGTTTACGGGGGCTTTTAATCCTCGGCAGAGTAGGAGCTGCAGGACAATTCAAGACAGCACACATTTACAGTGCTTTGAAGTGCTATCTCAGGACTTCTTGATATGGGGAGAAATGTATTTATTGTTCAAAGCTCTTTTTATTTGGGGTTGTGCGCCCTTATAACTGAAAGTACCATCACCAGTACATATACCAACCAAGTAAATAGGTGTGGGAGTGAAAACAGGGGTTTTCTACAAGTTATTTCTACTTGGGGGTGTGTATGAAGGGGAATGACTGAGAGGAAGTGGAAGCTCAGAGTCCACATGTGTAATGTGTGTGTGTGTGTGTGCACGCACGTGTGTATGCATGTGCATTTGTGTAGAAACGCAAAGCTAAGGATACAAGTTGTGAATGGTGTACATGTGGGAAAATGGTGGGGAGTTGGTGAGGAGGATGTTTATTTAGAAGCAAAGACTGAAATAATGAACTCATGTACAGTGTTACCCAATACGGATTAGTCAGATCTAGATATTCTTTTAGCAATAAACATTTCTTGAGTGCCTCAGGTAAGCTAGGGGTGGCTAATAATACTCTATTCCATAAAATTTTAACTCACCTCATCCAAACCAATGCTTCCTAACATGAAATTTGATTTTACTCTCAGTAGATAAAGAAAATAGTTTTTATTCTCCATTTAGGTCAAAAGCAATTTTGGCAGCAGTTCAAACACTCCCCAGGGCACCAAGAATAACTAGAAGCTTATCTTTGTGAATGTCTCTCTCTTTTTTTTTGGGGGGGGGGGCTAATTCTCATTCTCTGGTATTTTCCTTCCCTAGTCCTTTGAATTTTCTTTAAAACTTTTTAAAAAATTTTACAGTTTTCATTTATTTTTCATCACATCTCTCTTCTTTGACATCTCCCCACAGTTTCCTTATCAAGGTCTCCTTCCATTCTTCTTTGGGATGGCAGTAATATTTCAATAATTCGTATCAATGGAGGTAGGAGATTTGGGGTCCTTGGAATTACAGGAGAGCAGTTTGGTAAAGCAGAGAAAGACTGGAGCTAGGGTTCATGAGACCTGGGTTTTTGTGCAGGACTTTATCACTAACTAGCTGGATGACCTTGGGTAAAATTGAAACTTCTTGGAGTCTTAGGGCCTTATCACTCAGAGGAAGGATTTGACCAATATGATCTTTCTTAATATTCTATGATGTTTATAAAAAAATAGCTTTGCTTAGGAAATGAGATTTGCACTTGTATTTGAAAATATGGGTCTTTGGTGATAATTAACACTGGATTTAAAGTCGTTTTGTATTCTGCAACTTTGCAGTGCTTGAGTGTAATAAATGAGGGCTGGGATTTAGGACCAGCAGCTCCCAGGTTGCCATCAATCAAACACTAGAAACTTTTCCAAATAGGGGCCGACTCTGAAGGAGAGGGAGACAGAATGGTAACAGTCCTTGGCCTGTGTTCCTTTAAAAAATTTTTTTTATTGTGCTAAAGGCATAGCATAAATTCTACCCTTTCAACAATTTTTTAAGTGTAGAGTACATATGGTTAACTGTGGTTGTGCCCAGATCTCTAGAACTTTCTCATCTTGCATGATTGAAACCCTATATTCCTTGTAGAGCAACTCCCTATTTCCCTGTCCCCCAGCCATGGCAACGACCATTGTACTTTCTGTTTCTGTGAGTCTGACTACTTTAGGTATTTCAAACATGGAGAATCATGTGGTGTTCATCCTTCTGTGACTGGCTTATTTCACTTCACCTAATGTTCTCAAGTTTCATCCATGTTGTCGCTTGTGACAGAACTTCCTTCTTTTTAAAGGGTGTGTGATATTTCTTGACTTGTGTACTCCCCTAGAAGTTTTTCTGAGTTTGATACAAATAAAATGAAAACTCACGTATTTTGTCTCAATACCCTTTGCTGCTGGTCGTTCATGGTGCCCTCACCCATTGTAAACACTCTTTGGGCAGATTGGCCCAGCACCCACTTATATCCAAAGATGGCTCTCTCTTACCATCTGCTGTATTATAAATACTGCATGTTTTTAAAATTTTTTATTTTACTTTATTTTTTTACTATTTTTCATCAGAGTTAGCTTTATACAAAATGGAAGTCTGGAAACATGACCTTTCTGATCAAATGATCAGATTTTTGGGGACAATCTAGATTTTTTAAAAAAATATATTTATTTATTTGACACAGAGAGAGAGATTACAAGTAAGCAGAGAGGCAGGCAGATAGAGGGGGAAAGCAGGCTCCCCTCTGGACAGGGAGCCCCAATGTGGGGCTCAATCCCAGGACCCTAAAATCATAATCTGGGCTGAAGGCAGAGGCTTAATCCACTGAGCCACCCAGGCGCCCTGACAATCTAGATTCTTGTCTTGACTCTGTGCAGCCTTGGGCAAAATTCCTCCCACTATGTGCCTTGTTTTCCTCATCTGTAAAATGGAGAGGTCAGATTAGTTCAGTGGTGCTCCACAAGGGCAATTTTGGCCTTGAGTAGACATTTGGCAGTATCTGAAGACACTCTGGTTGTCATACCTGGTCTGTCACTACCTGTACTGAGTAGAGGCCAGGAATGCTGCTCAACATCTTAGAGTACACCTATGCCTCCGGACCGGAATCCCTGCCCCCCAACTACCCAGCCCCAAAAGTTAACAGTGCTGAGGTTGAGAAATCCTGCACTGACTAGCTAATACCCCAGTTCTCTAGCATCTCTAAAATCCCATGACTTCTTCCATCTCTGTTTTTCTTTTCACTCTCACTGGCTGGGCCCAAGATAAAAGTGTAAAGTAGGATGAGTGCATCTTATTTCTTCCATTTCCTTCCATGGTCTCTCCTTCCCAAGCTTTCCTTCTCTTTCCCCTTTTTTTTCACTGTCTCATCATCATCTGGAACAGGTTTAAGAAGCATATGCCTTTGAGTAGGCTTTAAATTCCGGGTGGCATCAGGTTGGCTTGAAGGAGAAAGGCAGCCATTTGGTTCCCACCATCAGGTTGGCTTGAAGGAGAAAGGCAGCCATTTGGTTCCCACCATCAGGTTGGCTTGAAGGAGAAAGGCAGCCATTTGGTTCCCACACAGACTACTAGGAGGGGAAACAGAAGGCAAAGCATAGAAAAGATGGGATGATGGGAATTGACAAAAGGATCAGGGTTACAAGAGATATGATTGAGTCTCTTTCTTTCTTAGTCTCAGTCTTTCTTATTCTCATCTCCCCACTCTCTACCTGTGTGCTTCTCTCTGGGTTTTCTGTGTTGTATCCTACAATATAGACTACTTCATGTCCCAGAAAACATGACCACTGGCATCTCCAGGAATATATAATCTGGTAGCCTCAGTACTAGGAAACCGATTGGTTCTGCTGGAGTCACATGTCTGTTTCTTGGAGGAATCCCTGTGGCCAAGTGATAAGGACTACCATGACGGGCCAGCTTGGATGGTGGGTGAGGTTCTGAATGGCAGCCCCACCAGAACCACATGGAAGGGAGAAAGAAGGTTGCTCCCACTGAAAGAAGGGAAAATTCTGGGCACAAGAAAGCAGCAGATATTCCTCTACAAAGGAACTGATTTGCTTTTTCATTTATTAAAAAAAAAATGTAATGATTCTCTGTTATGACCAAATAGTGCCAGACAGAAATATAGTTTCCTTTCTCAAGGAACTCAGTGTGGTGGAGGAGATGGACAAGGAAAGGATTATAATACAAATCATATGGGAGTCAACTTTTAAGACCTTATGCTATTAGAGTACCCCAACTGCAGGAAATTTTATTTTATTTTATTTTTTATATTTTTTAAAGATTTTATTTATTTATTTGACAGAGAGAGATCACAAGTAGGCAGAAAGGCAGGCAGAGAGAGAGGAAGAGAAGCTGACTCCCCACTGAGCAGAGAGTCCGGATATGATATGGGGCTGGATCCCAGGACTCTGGGATCATGACCTGAGCGGAAGGCAGAGGCTTTAACCAGTGAGCCACCCAGACGTCCCCTGCAGGAAATTTTAAATAAAATTCCTGAGGTATTTCCGAAGGAGCTGGGAGTTACTGTGAAAATGAGAACCATCTTTATTCTGTCTGACTCCAGCCACAACAACCACCATATTTAGTGGTCCTTCTGCTCTGGAGGTAAGGTGAGGGACATGGGGAGGAGGAAACTCAAAGATACACTGAACACCTACCGAGACAGTAAAGGGAGATGACTGAAATTTCAGGGATTCTCTGATTAAGAAAAGCTCTGAACTCTCCTGGCCTTTGTGAGTCAACGTCTATGACTAGAGCTAAAAGAATCAATACCTTCCTGTTTTGCTGGGAGAATTTCTTAGCAAAACTTGACTATACACTAAACTTGTCAGTGACCAAGCATTTATAATACTGTAATGGTTTGAAAAATCTAATTTCTCAAAGGGTGTTCTCAGTCAAGTGTGTTTCTATGGAATTCTGGTGGCCTTAGCCAATGTTCCATTGGCAACACTTTTTTTTTTTTTTTGAGAAAGAGCTCAAATGTGTGGGGGGATTGAGTGAGGAAGAGGGAGGGATAGAATCCCAAGCAGGCTCCTCGCCTAGCAACAGAGCAAGGCTTGAACCCACAACCCTGAGGTCATGACCTAAGCCAAAATCAAGAGTCAGACACTTAACCAACTAAGCCAACAGGGTGCCTCTCATGGAGACACTATTTTATGAAATTTAATACTCAATTTAGAAATTCTCCTAGTTCCAAGTGCCTGAGAGGTAAAAATAAAGGAAGATGGTTCATAATAACAATAACCAAAGGCAATCACTGCTAAGTGACTTTATGTTAATAGTCACTGAAAAACAATAGTGATTTAAGGTGAAATTGGCCAAAGTAGTTTGGTGTAGCAAGGAAGGACTGTTTGCTCTTTAAGTTCTGTACATCCTCTGCTTTAATATTGTCCATCCCCCATGAAGACTTCCTCAAACACATGCTTCTAGCATCCTACTTGTTACAACCCTCCACACTTTAAGTCTCAGAACTTTCCCAGTAGGATGATAAAGGCTATAACTCACCCAAGTTTGGAGATTTCTTGAGGAGAGGAGGTCTTCACCCTGCCCATGCTGCAGTCCTCTGCAGAACATGTGCTCTGACATGAGGCAGCCATTCCTGTCATTTCCAGCTTCCTAAAACAAGTGAATCCTCAGAGTAGTTCAGGAAAGTCAGTGGCAGACAGATAACAAAGCTACCTACATCTAACAAGAATAAATCTCCATGTTTCCTTAGCCATAAAAGGCTCACATGGATAAGCAAATTTTATGATATACCAATGTCCAGCATATGTAATAGCCAATCTGTTAAGTCATAGGAAGTGTCCCTTGATGTCTAACCCACCTTCCACCTTGCACAGCAGAGGAACAATGAAATGATTTCCCCAAGATTTTACCATGCCTGAGGGGCAGAAGACTGGCTAAACTCATTGTGTGCTTTTTTGATACTTTTCTCTTTGTATCAGTGAGGACACTTTTAGCTGCAAGTAAGAAGAGACCAGTGAAAATTTCTTAAGGAAAAAGGAAAATGTGCTAACTTCTGTAGTAAGATTGGCTGTAGGAGGTTCCAAGGTTGGTTAATTTAGGGTCTTAGTCATGTTATCAAGGATTCGGGCTCTTCCATTATTTCGTCCTTCTGCTCTGTCATCCTCCAAGTGCGTTCAGCCTCTCAAGACTGCAGTCTGGCTCTGGTATCACCTCACAACACGTCATCAACCCATGGCTAGAATAAAAATTGACTTTCCCATTTTTATGATCCTTTTTATAATTAAGCTTTTATCTTCATTCCAGTTAACATACAGTATTATGTTAGTTTCTGGTTTACAACATAGTGATTCCACACTCTATAAGTCACCTAGTGCTCATCACGAGCGCACCCCTCCATCCCCATCCCCTGTTTTAGCCATGAGACCCTTTTAAAAAATTTTATTTAATTTAAAAATAAAAAACAATTTATTGCAGTAAAATACACATAACATAAAATTTACCATCTTTATTTTTAAGCATACAGTCCAGTAGTGTTACGTTCACGTTTTTGTGCAACTAATCCCTAAATTTTATTCATCTCGCAAAACTAAAACTCTGTACAGAGTTAAACAACAATTGTTGTTAAGCAACAATCCTCCATTCCTTCCATGTCAAGGCTCTGGCAGTAACCATTCTACTTTATGTCTCTATGAATTTTACTACTCTGGATATCCCATATAAGTGAAATCATACAGTATTTGTTTTTGTGTCTCTGGCTTATTTCACACAGCATAATGTCCTCAAGATTCATCCACTGTAACATGTGTCAAAATTTCTTTCATTTTGAAGGCCGAGTAGTATCCTCTTATGTGTATATATCACTATTTATCCATCAGTGGACATTTGGGTTTTTCTATCTCTTGGCTATTGTGAATAATGCTGCTGTGGACATCGGTGTACAAATATCTCTTTGAGTCTTGAGACCCCTATTAAGAGTAAGGAGAACTCTTCCAAGATATCCCAAAAGATTTCTCTTCATATTTCCTTTGCTGGAATTGTACCAATCAACACCTAGGCAAATGGATTTACTGGGATTTGCTTAGACCAGAGGTTCCTGAAGTATAGTCTGTGTACTTCTAAGGATCTTGAGATCATTTTAGGGGCTCTGTAAGATTAAAACTAGTTTTATAATAATAATAATAAATAAGGTGTTATTTGCCTTGTTCTCTGTGTTGATATTTCCGGTGGTGGTGATGCAAAATTAATGGTGGGTAAAAGTCCTGTTACTTTATTATGAATTATAGTAGTGACATCAAATTCTATTAGTAGTTTAAAAAAAACTCAGTTGTACCTAAGAACTACTAATAAAATGGTAATAACTGAATTTTGTTAAACTGCCATCCCTGGGCATAGGTATTTTAAATATTCTGTGTAATGTATACCAAAGTGTGATGATTGTCTCAAAGAAAAGCACTTTTGCTATTGTTTGGGTTGTAAGTTGAACCGGCCTTTTTTTTTTTTTTTTCTTTTTTCATGAAACAGCACTTTTACTTGAAAAAAAAATTGTCAAAGTATGGCTATTCAGACTTGAGTATTTGACAGATAGACTCTTGAAAATGAACAAAGTGAGCCTGTTATTTCAAGGAGGACAACCGGCAATGTTTATTGCCGATGAAAAAATTAGAGTCTCATGCAAAAAAAAAAAAAAAAAAAGAATTCCAAAAAGCTTATATCTGCCACTGTGATCTTGACAGCTTCCAATCCTTAAAGTCTTTTATGATGAGAATGGTAATGATATAAATGAGTGCGATTCTTTTTGATACTGTATAATGAAACGCACCAACATGTGGAAACTCTGCATTGCTTAGTAAACCAAAGTCTCAAATGACTGATGCATGATATTACAAAATCATGCATGGGTAAAAAAAGATCCACTCAAAGTTCAAGACAGATGAATGGAATTTAATGTAACAGAGTGTGAAAATATTTAGTGAGTTGATTTCACATTAGACGTGTTAACATCACAGCTAACCTTTAAGAATAGGTCACTTATGTTCAGTAGCAAAAATTCAGCTGACTAAAATTTTAATGATCTAATTGATTTTATTAAAAGACCCATGAATTGGGCAGTATCTTATTTAGCAAATAGGGAGGACTTCCAAAGGGCTACAGAGAGGGATGGGCTTCTAAAGGCAGGACAAGGGCTCCTGGGTGGCTCAGTTGGTTAAGCGACTGCCTTTGGCTCAGGTCATGATCCTGGAATCCTGGGACTGAGTCCCGCGTGGGGCTGCCTGCTCGGCAGGGACTCTGCTTCTCCCTCTGACCCATCCCCTTCTCATGTTTTCTCTCCTCATTCTTTCTCTCTCAAATAAATAAATAAAGGCAGGACAAGAAAGTTATAAACAGAAAAAAGGCTTATTTCGGGTGAGATCACCTTCTATTGCAGACAAAAGGATAATCGGTAGATTATCTCATCTTCCTTTGGGGGATGGAGAGGGCACATGTGACGGATTGCCTTACTGGTGCTGATCAGAAAATTCCAGGCTGACCGGTTAATAGTATCTTCCTGAGGGAGCCTGACACTTCGAGTAGGTCAAGGATTGAGCCCTGGTTTGGTGATGTGGTCAAGCATAAGTGACTCCATTTTGAGCTTGTGGTTTTCTAACACTGGTCAAGTTTTAGTGTAATGTCAGAGAAAAGTACTTACAATTATTAGAAAAAGCTATTAAAATATTTTCCCCTTTTCCATGTACATTATTTGTGTGGGTTGAATTTTTAAAAATTGATATCACACCCCGCCCCCCGCAATATTGCAATGTGTTGAATGCAGAAGCAGTGATGAGTCCAACTTTCTTCCATTGAGCCAGACATTAATTTGCAAAAATATACGTCTTTTTGCTATTTTTTTTGAAAAATATAGTTATTTTTATAAAAATATATTAGCATGTAAATGTTTAAGTTATTGTTATTTTAAATGGATATATTAAAATTTATTTTTTGTTTGGATTTCTTTAATTATTATTGAGCACATTCTGGTTTATATTCCTTGAAAATATATGAAACAAATTCAGTTTTAGTTAATTTTGGAAAATAACTATACATCACTTCAGATATATAAAGGTAGGATGGCCCCAGGATGAGGCTTCTCCTCATCTTTTTTCCTCAGAGAATCCCAGTTTTATTGATGTAAGAGTGTAAACTGATGGAGACTTTATTACTTTGTGGGGAAGGGAATTTGGAATTTTATGGAATTTGGTGATAGTTATCAAGATTTCACATGTTGGGGGCATCTGGGGTGGCTCAGTGGGTTAAAGCCTCTGCCTTCGGCTCGGGTCATGATCCCAGGGTCCTGGGATCGAGCCCTGCATCGGGCTCTCTGCTCAGCCGGGAGCCTGCTTCCTCCTCTCTCTCTGCCTCCTTGTGATTTCTGTCTGTCAAATAAATAAATAAATCTTTAAAAAAACAAAAAAAAGATTTCACATGTTGATTCCTTTGGACCCAACATTTAACTCTTAGAAATTTATCCTACAGCTATATCCCATATATGTTAAAATGCTCATTGTAGTATTGTTTGAAATGGAAAAAAAAGAAAACTGGAAACCATCTAAATGCCCATCAACAGGATGTTGATTGATTTAATACAAAACATCGTAAAATGGAGGATTAGACCATTAAAATGAACAATTTAGACATGTATGAATTGTTGAAAAATCTCCCCCCCAAAATCTTTTTTTATTAAAAGCAAAAAAAGGAATTTCATAGCAGTGGGTAAAATATGATCACTGCTCCAGTTATCTGTTGTTGTGGAAGGACCATCCCAAACTGACTGGCTTCAAACTACAGCAATCATGAGTTTGCTCACAAATCTGCAAGTTGGGAGGATTTGATGGGGCCCGCCAGTCTCTGATCCACACGAGTCAGCTGAGATGGCTTCAAGACTGGGGACAACCTGACATTTGCGGCCTGGACTCATCTGAAGGTTTTCTCATTCACAAGTCTGGCAGTTGGTGTTGACTGTCATCTGGAACGCCCACATGTGACCTCTCTGTGTGGTTTCTTGGCTTCCTCACAGCATGGTGGCTGGGCTCCAAGAACATGCATCTCGAGACCAGAAGTGCCGAGAACCTGGCACCGCATCACTTCCACCATATTCTATTGGTCGAGCGTCAATATGCCCAGATCCGAGGGGAGGGGATTCAGAATCCACTTTTTGATGGGATGAATGTCAAAGGATTTCGTGTTTATGGATCAAAAGCTCCATGATACCATTTGTGTAAACTTTTAAATACATATACATGTAAAATGCAGATACATGCAAAAGAAGCTTTTTCAGGAGGGTAAATGAAAAGTTGTTAACAACAGCTACCTTTTGTGGGGAGAGAACATAGGTTGAAGGTGGAGTGAGCAGGAGACTTTAATTTCTAATGTCTTATTGTACTACTGAATGTTTGTCCATGTGGATATATTACTTTTGTTTAAAACACACACACACACACACACACACACACACACACACACACACAACCAAAAAGAACAGAACAACCAAATAACCTTTAGTAGGAGTTTAGTTTTTCCTCAAGCTCCTATGTCAAGTATTTTGTTTTATGTTCATCAGCAATTCTGTGAGGTCCTTAAGGCAGATGAGACTGCCCCTGTTTCCAGATGAGGATCAGAATCCAGGTCTAAACTTCTAGTTCCTTGTCTTTGTTACTTACAGGGTAACTAAAAAAGATCCAGGTCTGGAACTGAGCCTATCCACCTGGAGAAGCAGATTGTGGAAAGACAGTCTTAACAAAGCTGGGAAAAATTCAGGCTGGGACTTTACGCAGACTCCATCGCTATGTGGTGACAGCAGCGACTCTCCCAGTGTCCTAGTGGGTTGTCTAGAATCAAAGTTTGCTGTATGAAGGAAGGTAGAAGTCTCCTTACTGGTAAAATCCACCTCTTCCTCCCTCAATCACAGACTGACGTGCAAAAGTGGAAACCGGATCTCATAACTAACTTGCTCAAAACCCTTTGTGAATATTAATAAAAGGACACCTCACTAAAACGGAGTTCGGAAGCTCTGCAGGGGGAGCTCTCATGCCCTACCACTCTTTGTAAATTGCAGACCCAACAGGAAGACCCAACCTGACCTTGCACGTGGTACTACTTTACTATCCCGGCTAGAGAAGAAAGGCTTCCTTGTCTACCCCGCTGACCCACGACCCCTGCAACAATCCAGCCAATGAGAAGCCACTATTCTTAGATCTCCTGGTTTACTCCAATGGATACCCTTTCCAACTTACCCCCTTTCTCCTTAAAAAAGCATACCTCTCTTTTGTTCTCCCTACCTGCCTACAGTTTTGCTGGGGCTTGTTTGTACCCTGAGTGCAATCATTTTATTTCCAGACAAACCCATTTTTGCTGGTAAAGAACCTAGCAGTTTTTATTTTTAAGGTAACACCTTCCAGCCTTCTACCTTCACCTGAAGGAAAATAAGAAATGTCACAACGCCTATGCTGTGTGCCAGGTACTATGCTAAAAGCTTTGTAAGAACTAACTCATTCTTTGAATAACTCTGTAGATGGAGGTGCTATTTTTGTTTAGTATTTCTGTCCCATGAACGAGGGAAGCAAGGCACAGAGGAGTTAAATAATTTCAGACAGCTAATAAGAACAGCGAGAACACGAACCAAGGCAATCTGATGTCAGGACCTGTGCTGTCAATCACTTCATCACTCTGTCTCCAGACTTCTTAGCCCCATGGCTGACACCCTCTGTGGCCAACAAGGGGATCCATAGGCACACCGATGCTGGGAGGGTGTATCAGGGCTCTCCCGAGAAGTAGAACCAGTCAGAGATGGATATATGTATATATTTATTTATGTAGAAAAGATTTATTATGAGGACTTGGCTTGTGTGATTATGGAGTCTGAGAAGGCCCAAAGTCTGCCATCGGCAAGCTGGAGACCCAAAAAAGCAGGCGGTAGAATTCAGTCCAAGTATGAAGACCAGAGAACCAGTGGTGTAAAGCCTAGCCTGAGGGCAGGAGAAGATGAGATGTCACTGCTCAACAGGCAGGCAGGAAACAAAAAAGAGGTGAATACCTCTTTCCTCCACCTTTGTTTCTATTCAGGCCCTCAGCAAATTGTGGGTGATGCCCCTCCCTGCAACAAGGAAATGCGATCTACTGAGTTCACTGATTTGAAGGCTCATCTCATTTGGAAACACCCTCCCAGCCACATCCAGAAATAACGTTTAATCTGGGTACCCAACCTGTGGTTGCTCAAATCTACCTGTAAAATTAACCAGCCAGGTGGGAAGGAGCGTGGATTAGGGAATTGCCCCAGAACCTATCAGGCTAGAATGGGGTCTCCAAAGGAAGGAGAACATTGTTACTTTAAGACAGAGAAGTAGGTGGGGCCTAATCAAACTGGGCTGTGGACTGGGGCAAAGGGTTTGGGTTTTATTTAATGTGGAACAGAAAGTCCTTAGAGAATTGAAAGCAAACTAGTGATAAGATTTGGTGTACATTTCTAAAGGATTCCTCTGACTTTTGGGTGGAGGATGGGGCCACAGAGGAATCAGGGAGACCAGTCAGAGCCCCCGTAGTAGTACCTAAAAGCTGGTCCTCCAAGGTTCAGTGCTGGGCCATTGCCAGTCTCTGGTTCCCTTTGTCATTTCCTTCATTGTCTACAGAGTGAACACCTGCCCAGTTTTAAGATGCAGCTACTGCTTCCTGCGTGAGGCTTTCCCTAACTCATTGCCCCCAATAAAATTGTTCAGTACCTTGTTTGTGTCCCCTTGAAAACCTGCTTCGAATATTTTAATACTGTGGTATAATACAAAAATACATTTGGACTTTGTCCCAGTTCCTGGTAAGGAGGAACAAAAATGTTGGAATTTCCCGATAGGATCGACTTTCCAGTCATAATGAGCCCTTTTCACCACACCTGTGCTTATGCTAATGGAGACTTAGAGGGTGCCCCTAGATGGCCTCAGGATGGGACCAGTCATCTAAAAGACCCAGTGATTGGGGACTGGGAACTTTCAGCCCCGCACACTGACCTCTGGGAAGGTGGAGTGGGCTGGAGAGGGAGCTCTGTAAAAACTAGTGAACAGAGATCAGAGAGTTTCCAGGTTGGTGAACATTATGAGGTGCTGGAGGACATTGCCTCCAGAGAGGGTGAGGGAGCTCCACGCCCCTTCCCCAAACCTGGCCCCCTGCGTCTCTTCCCTGTGGCTGTTCCCAAGTTGTATCTTTATAATAAACCAGTAAATGTAAGTAAAGTGCTTTCCTGAGATCTGGGATCTGTTCTAGCAAGTTGCCAAAACTGAGGAGCGGTTGTCAGAAACTGACTTTGTGGCCAAATTGATTAGCGGTGTGGATAATCTGGGGACCCGAAGCCTGTGACTGGTGTCTAAGGAGGGGACAGTCTTGTGGGACTGAGTCCTTCAGCCTGTGGAGTCTGACATCCGCTCTGGGTAGTTAAGTGTCAGAGTTGAATTGAATTGTAAGGTCAGAGAATATCGGTTTGTTGGTGTGGAAAATGCCCATGTTTGGTGCCAGAAGTTCAGTAAGGGAAAAAAAAAATTCTTCCATCACTAAATTAAAAAAAAAAAAAAATTCAAACTATGGAAAGAACCAAGATGCCCTTCAACGGATGAATGGATAAGGAAGATGTGGTCCGTATACACTATGGAGTATTATGCCTCCATCAGAAAGGATGAATACCCAACTTTTGTAGCAACATGGACCGGACTGGAAGAGATTATGCTGAGTGAAATAAGTCAAGCAGAGAGAGTCAACTATCATATGGTTTCACTTATTTGTGGAGCATAACAAATAGCATGGAGGACAAGGGGTGTTAGAGAGGAGAAGGGAGTTGGGGTAAATTGGAAGGGGAGGTAAATCATGAGAGACTATGGACTCTGAAAAACAATTTGAAGTGGCGGGGGGGTGCGAGGTTGGGGTACCAGGTGGTGGGTATTATAGAGGGCATGGATTGCATGGAGCACTGGGTGTGGTGAAAAAATAATGAATATTGTTTTTCTGAAAATAAATAAATTAATTAAAAAATTATTATTATTTTGTTTTTGTTTTTTTCTTCCTCTTTAAATAACTATGAACTCCTAGGGGAAAAG
This sequence comes from Mustela putorius furo, assembly GCF_011764305.1. NCBI lineage: Eukaryota > Metazoa > Chordata > Mammalia > Carnivora > Mustelidae > Mustela > Mustela putorius. The sequence goes on from NW_025422010.1 coordinate 43,704,532, forward strand.
AAAAAGAAAAGGACAAGGCCATTCTCATCTGCATGGTATCACTAATCTGCTTAGTGTAATGTACCCACTCAATAAACATGTGCGCACAACGGAAAGAACAAATTAATTAATATCAGCAGCGCATGTGGTCACACTTGTGTTGATCATTGCAATTTCACTCCTTGTTCTTTAGGACACAGCACTTTTGAGTTTTGAGAATTAACAATTTTTCTAATTTTTATAAGCTTTAGCTTAGTTATGACGTAGTTCAACACTTTATAGCTGAGGTATGTATTTATATTGGGGCATGCATTTATGTTTCCTCATAACTGGGTTAACTCCTTAATTAAATAGATGCCAAGTTTCCTTTTCCTCCTCATATTCCCTAAGAGCTGGTGAAATATTATGGGTCTACTCCTAAAACATCTTGGTGTGCCTAGTTTCTCTTATTGAATCTGAGTGGAGACATGACAGGATTCTCTACTCATCCTGTGGCTTTTCTCAACCTCAAAGCAATCCTGCTGGGTGTAAACCCTTGGGCAGTTGTCTGCTTTACTGGGGCAGGGGTGGAGGCCCGAGCTACCGTTTGTTTTGTTGCATTCTTGGCTGAAGGGCAAGCCCTGAGTTTCTTCCAAATTTGGGAAGTGGCTTGGGCGAATCTGGTCTGTTCAACACTTGTCTGTCTCCTTGGGTTAAAGACTAACAGCTTCTGATGAATAGAGGGGACTATGGACAACCACAGTGTGGCTGGGCTGTTACAAAGAAAGCAGATCTTTGACTGAATTCTGCCATGTCTGCTAGCTTAAAATGAATCATGTAGTTGGCCTTGGTAAGCTTGGGGGAATGTCTCCTTGTTGACTTCATGAGCGCATTACCTCAAGATGAATGCTACGATTTCTGATGACTTTGAAGTCAAGTTAAACTCAGAGTCCAAGTTCTAGACTGGCCGTCCTTGTCATCCTAAACCACTGCAACTACATGGGATTAAGATAATCCCACAAGGTGCTTGTTGGAGTCTCTAAAGTGTGGGGCAGCGTTTTTCTCAAGGGGACAGGTTTCTCCTGATCCTTATACTTCATTCATGTAAGCATGGAAGGGACGGGATACATATGTATTTTTTGTTTTGGTAAAATATACATAACCTAAAATTCTACCTTTTTTTCCCCTAAGTGTCACAATTCAGACACTCACAATTCAGAGTATATCATTCATGTTGCTGTGCAGCCATCACCCCCCCATCCATCTCCAGAAACTTTTCATCATCCCAAACAGAAACTCTACACCAATTCAACATTCTAACCTTCCCCCAGCCCCTGGCAGTCACCATCCTACTTTTTGTCTCTGAACTTGACTATTCCAGGTAGTGTGGAAGCCCATTTGTTCTTTTGTGTCTGGCTTATTTCAGTTCACATTAAGGTCTTCAAGGAGCCTGGGTCATTTTAATAGCATCTATATTCCTTGAATTACCACTTATTCACCAGTTTTTGTGCTATTTGACAAACCTCGTGGAGTAGATGTGAGCAGCAACATTTGGAGGGCTTGCTAGCCATGTCTCAATTGTGGATTCTTGTGTAAGATTTTGCATAGGCTAACTGATCTCCTCTCGCATATTACATAGTTCAAGCCAGAGTCTTTAAATTACCACACTGGCCCTGTGGCAGAGTTAACATTCAAAAGCTCCCAACAAAGACAAAGTGCTGAGTGTTAATAAGGAAAGAATATTTCTTATTGTGTAGCAGGATCCCATTCTTTTTTTTTTTTTTTTAAAGATTTTATTTATTTATTTGACAGAGAGAGATCACAGTAGGAGAGAGGAAGGGAAGAGATCACAGAGAGAGGAAGGGAAGCAGGCCCCCTGCTGAGCAGAGAGCCCCATGTGGGACTCAATCCCAGCACCCTGAGATCATGACCTGAGCCGAAGGCAGCGGCTTAACCACCTGAGCCACCCAGGCGCCCCAGCAGGATCCCATTCTGATTGTATGAGGCAGTAGGTTTTGAAGGATGGTCTTCTGGTTGTCTGGAGTGCTGCACAAAATTCTGTGAGTGTGTGTATCCGTTTGGGGTAAGAGTGTAGGACTTTTACCAGATTCTTGGGATGGGTCATCATCTTCCTAAAAACATTAATAAGCCATATTGAAAGAGGAAATTCTGTTTTCTGTAGTGTTTTGGAGGAAACAGATGAAGAAAAGTCCGGATATCCAGGTGGGATGGTGCAACACACTGAATGTCTACGTCCTGCTGAAATTCACGTGTTGAAACCCTAACCCTCAATGTGGTTGTTTTAGGAGGTGTGCAGCTTTTGGGAGGTGATTAGGTCATGAAGCAGAGCTCTCATGAATGGGACTACTGTTCTTATTAAATAGACCCCCAAGAGCTCTCTTGTCCTTTCTGCTATGTGAGGACACGGAGGAGGTGTCCATCTATGAACCCGGAAATGGGCCCATGCCAGACACTGACTCTGCCTATACCCTGACCTTAAACTTCCCAGCCTCTAGAGCTTCGAGAAATGAAATGTTGTGGTTTATAAACTGCAAATTCTGTGGTATTCTGTTATAGCAGCCTGAATCAGATAGGTGGGAGTATTTAGAAGCTCAGGTTTCAGCATGGATGCCCACATTTGGCACTTCCTCTTATCATAATTAGCACTATCAGACTTGTAGCCTTAAAGCACTTCCTTATCCATGAGGACAGCCACATCACACAGCTGCAGAGGACACTGTTCACTTTGATCCTGTGTGAACGGCACCTCTCAGAACAGGGCGGTCCAACAGCCTTGTTAATTACCAAGGCTTTCTTGTGGGTGCAAAGGCCACGGGGGTCTTCACTGGCACCATTTTTTCTCATGGCCAATTTACTCTTTCATATATATGTTTAGCATGGGCTGTGGAAAAGATCAAAGCAGCATCAAGAATAGGAGCCCCGCCTCCATGTTCCAAACAAGCGAGGTGATTATTTGGTATTTTGAAAAGGTTTTCACGATGGTTGGCTAATGAGGAAGTTCAGGGAAATAAATAAGAAGCTTTCGAGGCTAATCAAACCCTAATTTTCTATTGTAGCCTTTTTCCGTAGACTTCTAAATAACATGCCAATTTAGCAAGCTGGTATAAACTATTCCTTCCTACCTGGGATGCTGTTCTTCAGTCTGCCTGTTTAATTTCTCTGCTTTCTGAAAATACCAGCTCGAGTCCTGCCAGCTCCGTGGAGTCCCCCAACCTCTTCCACCCACAGTCCTTGCTCCCTCTCCTGAATTCAAGAGTCAGCAACTCGCCATGGGCATTTATCATGGGTTGCTCTGCACTGTTGGTTTCCCTTTAATACATGTGTGACTGGATAGTATTTTCAAATGTTATCTGGTATAATTTTCATTGCTGGCAATATTTTTGCTCTCCAGTTCTCTCTTCCCATTGAGGCTGAAGTATCTACTGAGTTAGGGGGTACAAAGTTAGAGGAATAGTTCCCAAGGCGGCCCTCACTTTGACATGAACTTCTAAGTTCCCAACACCATCTTCAGGTTCCAAAGGAATTCAGTGCAAGTTGTGGTACTTGTGTTGATAGGGGAAGGATGTAGATTTAGGTCAGTCAAATGAAGAGGCACATGGGGCAATGCCTAGGAATGTTTCAGGTACAGAGCTTTCAGTCGTCCTGTCCCAGTGTCATGAACTGTGTTACTTTTCCACCAAGGATGAGTGATCATGTCTGTGCAGTTTCGCCAGCCAGGAAGGCTAGCCTGAACCTCAGTGTCCAGCGTTTTTATTGGAGTTCCATGGTCAACTGCCCAGGTGGCCCACCTTGGGTTCCAGCTCCTCCAGAATCTGAACTGACAACTGGGACTCAAAGTCCACACTCTAAATCGCATTGTTAGACTTCCTGGTGTGGTTCATAGCCCCCAGGGGAAGAGAAGGCACTCTTATCAAGCAAGAAATTCCAGGCATTTAGAGACGACCTCCCCAGGGGCCAAAGGTGAAGGGCAGACCTGTCTCCGGGTAAGTTAAGATCTTTACCACATTGGAAACTTCTCAGAATCTGGCTGAACACAGAGGGACCAATTTTGGACCTGACTTCCTAGATAGGCCTTCAGAGTGCACTTCAGAGACAGCCTTAGTGATTTCCATTTGCAGAAGTTTTATCTACAAAGCCAGCTTCTTTGAGAGAAATGGAGTTTGTTGGGGTCTGTGGGAGCCAGCACCGGGGCACTAGAGTTTAGCTTACACGAGGGAACAACAGAAGAGGGAACTAGGTAGGATGTGACAGAGGGTGCTTTCCCATCACACAGGAAGACTATAAAAACTCTTCCTGGGCTTGGAGGAGGAGCTGGAGCTCAGGGGAGGAGGAAAGAGAGGGGCTCCAGGCTGACCCACCTGTGGGGTGGAAACCAGGGGGTGGAAGTGGAGACACAAGCTCCCCAGATGTGTTTGAGCACTGGGGGGTGCAGAAGGGGCGCCTGCCCTTCCTTGTGCCTGGAGATTTTGGAGGGATCCAGTCCACAGAGGGAGTCACTAATGTACCATGAACATGGAGCCCGTATCAAGCTTTCTAAGTTGTGAGCAGACAGCATTCCACAGGGAAATGACACCTGTGGGACCCTATGCAGATCCATTATTATGCAGCATGATACACAGAAAAACAGAAGCCTGCCCACATCAATGACAAGGATTAGTGTTATTTTTTTCCAGGCACAATAGGCAATTTATATCTTTCTTATCTTGGTTAGTTGTCTCATCTCTGAATAAATACAGCTGAAGGCAATTTACAGCTGATCAACTCTGACTGTGTCTTCCTTATTTGGAAGCTGTTGCTAAAATCCCCTGTTCCTTGGCCTGGCTTTCCCACCTCTAGAGTCTGGCCTCAGCCCGCCTACCTGACTTTATTCTCTATTCCTCCTCTTTAGGGAGGCTACCCTCCACTAAATAAAATTCAGTGGCTCCTGAATGCTCTTTCCCACCTCTCTCTGTCTTTGCTGGGGCTGTGGTTTCTTCCTGGACTGACTTTCCCCATCTCCATGGGCTTCAATTCCTCTTCCTTCATGAACCCTTCCTCAGTGTTCCAGAACTGAAGTTGGCCTCCTATTTGTAGCCATTGGCTTTACCTCTGCTATAGGATCCACAAAATGCTGCCTTTTGTCACTATTATCTGTCATCTGAATATAGGTCTCCTGTGCTTGCTCATCAATTCCTTGAAGACCGGGACCACACCTTTTCTTTCTTGATGTCCATCTCTCATTGCACTGGGCACAGGCCTCTGCAAGGCTCAGGTGTACAGCTCTGCCAAAGGGACTCACGGACACATGCACACACTGACACACAGGCACATATAGACACACAGACAAAGACACACAGACACCGACACACAGACACAAGACACAGACACACACACACAGATGCACACAGACACAAGACACAGACACACACAGATGCACACAGACTCACACAGACACAAGACACAGACACACACACAGATGCACACAGATGCACACAGACTCACACAGACACACAGAGACACACATCATCTTCAGTCCCAGTCTCCTAGCATCTGGGAATATTAGGGCAGAAGGACTGAGGATGCATGATTTGGGGGCGCACTTAGAGGGGCTGAGGCCGAGCTCTATGCGAAGGGCAGAGGAGGGAGTTAGCAGATCTCGGGGAAAGGGCTGCATTTGAGGAGATGAGTCTTCAGGTGGGGTGGCTTCAGAGTTCTAGAGTTAGCAACTGAAAAAGCCTGTGCTTTTTCTTCAGACCGAGCCCGAGCTTCTGGACCTCTATAGCCAGATTCCAGCAGCGGGCTAGGGGTTGAGGCTGGGGTGCGGCCGGACCTCTAGAGATCTGGAGAACTACTTTACCGACTCTTGCAAAGCCTCCAGCATGGAGACAGCATGTTTCCTTTGTTTTAGCGTAAGGTGTCCATGTGGCAGGAATTCAGGGAGTCTGGGGCAAAGGTCAAGAACTCTCCGTTCACAAAACAAGGGATAAAAAGAATCTATAACTATTTTTGGAAATATTTACTCTCACTGGCAGCTAAAAAATATGAATTGAGACAACAGGCAGAAGTCACCTAATTTTTTTTTTAAAGATTTATTATTTATTTATTTGGCAGAGAGAGAGAGAGACAGACAGAGATCACAAGTAGGTAGAGAGACAGAGAGAGAGGGGGAAGCAGGCTCCCCGCTGAGCAGAGAGCCTGATGCGGGGCTCCATCCCAGGACCCTGAGAACATGACCTGAGCCGAAGGCAGAGGCTTAACCCACTGAGCCACCCAGACACCCCAGAAGTCACCTAACTTTTAAAATGTGTCTTATATTCCCTTGAGAATTTTAAAATTGAAAAGTATTTGTTCAATCTTTTTTTTAAAAAAAGGATTTTATTTATTTGTTTCAGAGAGAGAGAGAGAGCAAGTGCACAAACATGAGTGGGGGGAGTGGGAGAGGGAGAAGCAGCCTCCATGACAAGCAGGGAGCCTGATGTGGGGCTTGACTTGGGATCACGACCTGAGCTGAAGGTAGACTTTTTTTTTTTTAAAGTTCTTATTTATTTATTTGATAGAGATCACAAGTAGGCAGAGAGGCAGGCAGAGAGAGATAGGAGAAAGCAGGCTCCCTGCAGAGCAGAGAGCCCGATGTGGGGCTTGATCCCAGGACCCTGGGATCATGACCTGAGCCGAAGGCAGAGGCTTTAACCCAGTGAGCCACCCAGGTGCCCCAAGGTAGACGTTCAATAGACTGAGCCACCCAGGTACCCCTATTTGTTCAATCTTTGGGTGAAAAAATAAAAAAGACAGCGGATGGATTGGTTGCCCCTCCCTGTCTTATTTTTGTCTGGTGGTGGTGAAGGTGAGGATGAGATACTGACCATTCTTTTTGAGCATTTTGAAACACAAGTCTAAAATTAATATATCCTTGGCCAGTTCAGCTACTTGAAAGCCTTAAAAACTGTGAATCTCTTTGATCCAGCAGTTCTCCCTCTAGAAGTTTATTTTTAGGAGATATTCATGACAGTGCATAAACACCTGGCAGAGTGATATGATTTATTTAAAAATATAACAAAGAGATATCCCAAATGTATGGTAACAAGAATTGGATAAATAATAAACAAACACAAATATACATTCTTACCATAGAATATTCTGGAAAGAGTAAGCATGATGTTGAAGAGTCAGGGCAGCTTTCCCTAAAAGTCGAGTCTCAAATTCAGGATTGCTTGGCATAGCTGTTGTACTGCCTGCCCTGGCATGTCTCCTGGGAAGTCCCCGAGAAAGGAGGCACAGATTGCTTTACCTGTGAGACTGTCCAGGCATCTGAGGTTCAAACCTTGCTGAGGCTAGAATGAGCAGAAGGTCGGTGTGGGCCTGGATGTTGAAGCTCCCGAGCTGGGATTTTGGTTGCTGGGCAGGTGCAGAGGGGCTGAGCTGGAGCCTCTCTGAGGGTAAGGGTTGGGGTGAGGGGGATCTGCTCTTTATGTTTGGTGGTTTCTTTTCCTGTGTCAGATCCATGGAAGAAATGGCCTGGGTGTTAGGCTGAATCGCTGACCCGCCTGACCTTAGCAGGTTATGTCTCAACATGGAAAGATGTTCAGCAGACATTGCCAAGGGAAACAGAACAGCTCACGAGACTGCACAGGGCAGTGTTATTTCATTTCTTCTCATAGAAACATTATCCATTTCTCTGTCTATGTCACATCTACACTTCTAGCTCCACATCCTTGTAGACAAAGCTCTAGAAAGAAGGCTTACAAATGTGTTGACACCTGCTATTTCTGGGTGGTGGAAATGTAGCGATTTTTGCGTCCTTGAGTACTTAAAGATTTTATTTTCTTCTTCCTCCCTCCCTTTCTTTCTTTCCTTCTTTTTCTTTACCATAAAGATATGTTTTACTCGTGTACTAAATATAATCAAAGAATCATGAACTCTGGGGAGATCCACCTCTGATTTCCTCCTCTGCCCTCAACCCGTAGTACGGAACTCTTGGTTCGAGGAGTGAGTGCCTCTGAGTGAGCGTCTGGGGGAAGGAGCCGTGCATTCGGATGGGAGCGTCCAGGAACATCACAGAGAATGTCCTACAGAGGAGGTGGGTCTTGCAGAGAGAAGAGGAGGGGAAGGCCATGTTGTGAGGTAGCAGCAGGAACAATGAAAAGGGAAAGGCTGCACTGTGGGGGATGGACAGCCCCAGGCCTCTGGAGGACATGCGTGCTGAGTGCAGGTGCTCAGAGATGCTGGGGGCGGGGCGATGGGGGTTGGCAGATACTCACACTTCCTGGCCTCCATCTGGACTTCAGGAGCAGCCTGTAATCATTCTTTTCCCCCTTTCGGTTTCAAAGTCTGGTCATAAAAGTAACTTCAGGTTCTCTGACCGGGCAGACACTTCTTACAAAATACCCTCTGGGGATTTCTCAGTGCTGAGCAGAAGAGACACCCTGTGACTCAGCAGGACTTGAGTTGACATGGATCCCAGGAAGGCAGTCCTTGGGCATGGCTCCTTCCTTCATGTTACGGAGTCTAGGAGGTTAGAAGACAGTCCATTTAAAAATTTCCTCCTCTAAGGCTGATCTGGACAGACCCATCAGGGCCATTAGGAGTAATTCGATCCTCATGACCATTAAATGTAGCTTACAAATAATTCCCTTTTTATTCTTCGGAGTGGATTCAGGAATATCCATATGATCAAATAACTCAAACTCCCTTGGACTCTGACACACTTCTTGCCTGGGAGGCTGCCAGCCCGCTGAGGACCATGTCTCAGCTCCCACTGTTAAGATCCACACACGGCAGACTGAACCATTTTTACCGATGTCCCCTTTGCAGTTAGATTACTCTCACACCTAGAAGATGTTCTTCTCACTACCAGTGCAGGAGCACAGCAAGCTGGCTGCGCTACTTGGGATCTTGTCAAAATCTGGTTCCAACATGGAAATGCTTTGGAGGTCCCCTGACTTCTTCCCTTAGTGTGTGTGGGACTGTGGTGGTGGCCGCTCCGCGGTCTGTGAGGTGGGACTTCTTGCCGCAAAGGAACCTGGGGGATGTTGAGGGGAGAGCCAGGTGGGCGGTCTGGGTGGCTAGAAGCCCCTCTCCTCTGCTCTCCACAACAACCCTGGGGCAGCTGAAGGCAGTCCCTTGGGCTCTCCACAGCACAGAGAGACTTGGGAGAGGCCGTGTTTTAGAGTTGGTAAGCCTGGCTCCTGGGTAGGAGCTGGTTCCAGGTACCTGAAAGGAATAACTGACTGTAGAAACTGTGTGAGGGGCTGTGAGTCTGGTGTCATGGGGGAGACGGCAGCAGGCCCCAACCCCATTCCCTCGAGACTAGCCCCTGGATAGCATAGTGTCAGCGGGAACACTCACTCCAGACAATATGGAAGTTGCATGTGCTCCTTGTTTAACTCTCTGGAGAGAGAGCGGGTCACAGGGGAGTCACTTTGCTGCTCTTTCTTGTCCTCTCCTGATGACAAGAAGCCCCTGGATACACCTGTGAGGGTTTTTAGAATGTTTGCTGTTTTCTGGGCACTAGAGGCCAGTCTTCTTACAAAATGGTTACTTAAAAATATGTATGTGTTGAGATTGGCAGATGGATAAAGTCCCAAGAGCAACACCATATTCACCTGCCAACCACATATACCCCAATTCAAGAGTACTGTTAGCTACAGTATTAATCTCAACCTGGGTCAAATGAAAAAGAATACATTATTTAGGAGGAAACTCTCTTTTCAGAAGCCCTTCAGTGAACTTTTGCTCAGATTCCACAGGCCAGGTTTAGGTCATACACTCATTCCTCAGCTGCAGGGGAAGCTGTGGGAAGGGGTGAGTGGCCTTTTCACCTCTGCAGTGGTGATGCGCTGCTTGGCGAGGAAGAAAGGTCAAGGGGATGCTTGTTGGGTAGGCAACCTAGAGCATCTTCCTTATTTCCCTGGGATCTGGTTCTCCAAACATCTGATGAGGGCCATCGACAGCAATGTGCAGAAGTCCAACACATTTCCCTTGTCTACCTCAGCCTGTTTCCTCTGTAGCTTGGAAGCTTTCTGCTGGAATGTGGAGGTCCTGGTTCTAGCCCATGACACACCGTCTTTTGCCATCATCTCTTACCACTTTGCCACTCTGGTCAGAGCCTGAATCACAGGTGCTCATCTGCTGGTACTCCGACCAGAGGCCCCGACCCTTGACCCACCTATCTGACTGTCTCCTTGAAAAGCTGTCTTCCTATGTCGCTACTTATACTCAGCAGCTCCATCCCTCACCAACAGGGTGCCAATCTTGTCTTCAGGTGGGGGGGGATGACTGACTCCATGACCACCTTGTTGAGCTGACCTTAGTGGGGTCTTCCATGGCCTCATTTGGTTTCTTAGTCTCCTTAGTTAGGAGTCTCAGAGGCCATAATTGTAAGAATAACCCTAACTCATGGGATTGCACGCACGGCGGTACACTGCTGTCATTCTCCTCCCAGTGGGGTGGTTTCCAGGAGAGTTTGTGTGCACTTATCCATGTTGTGTTTCTGACTCATCAGTTATAATTACATCTGACAGTTTATAACAGAAACCCAGTGGTGGTGAACCAAATACAAGTTTCATGTTCCTCATATAAAAAGTCTGGTGGAAAGCAGTCTAGAGCTGATATGAAGTATCCACAATGCTGTCAGGGACTCCCGCTTCCTCTTTCTTTCTGCTTTGCTATCCATAGTGTATGACTTTTGTGTTCACCGTAGAAAGAGGACTATGTCACCTATAGGAATGGCATTTTGTTTCAGGTCGGAGGAAGAGGAGAAAGAACAGTAAAAAGGCAGAGTTGTCCTTCCTTCTTTCCAGCTTTCCCTCCTTCCTTTCTTCCTTCTTTCCTTTCTCTCTCTCTCTCTCTTTCTTTCTCCTTCCTTCCTTCTAATAAAGAAACAACTAAGTTTCCCTAGGAGGTCGAGGATGTATAAATAGAAATCTATTTATTTCTTATTTTCCAGAACTAGGTCACATGGCCACTTCCCTACCTGCAAAGAAAGCTAAGGGAGATAAGATGGCATATTGCCAAATAAACTGATGTTTCTCTTAGTTAAGGAAGAAGCAAGAATGGATGCTGGATAGGCAATGAAGAGTGTCTGCCATGGGAATCCATCCCTGCACATCAGGTGTGTCTGGGGGGAAGGACAGTGGACCCGAATCATGGAAGTGTCCCATTGTCCATATTTCCACAAGGCACTCAATCCCCTTTTGTGAAGGACATGTTGCAAACCTCTTCCATGCCCCAGAATACTGGTATATTTGCATAGGGGCATTTCTGCTGGGTTCCCAGCTTCCTAAAAGGACGTATTCCCTTCTGTCTTCTGCCTTGCTCCCTCTCTCTCTTCTTCCCTTGTTGAGTTCCTAACATATGTCAGACAATGTCCTAGGCACTTGGGGACACAGACCAACATCACTTCCTCATCTGTCAAACAAGATATCAAGCATGGCCACTGGATGCTAGACAAGAATCGTGGCTCTCCTGGGAGTGTCCCCTGTTTGGAAGTAGCCAAGCAAGGGACTTGTGCTTGTGCTTGTGGTTTGTGAAGAGTTAAGATTTCTGGGAGATGTGTTTGAACAGTCAGCAGTCCTTTTGGAAGTTTTCTCTGAGAAGGGAGACAGGCTCTGCCTCTCCCTGAAGGACTGAATTCATCCCCGGCCGTCCATCTGTTGACTTCACACACGTGTGTGGGAGGCTTGCTTTCCCTGTGACAGATGGCTGGACAAGTTAAGTCATCTCATCACAGCTGTAGCACAAGGTGTCCCCTGCTCCTCCTCTCATCAGGTGGGACTGTTGCTGGTGATAGATGCCAGGAGCAAGGCAGTCGCTGGGCCGGGCTTAAAGAGGTTAATGGTGTGTACATCACCGTGTCTGTGTGAAAACTCTTTGCTGAGAATTTCTCAGCCTTTAGATGAGAGAGATGTGCCTCATATTCAATTTTACGTGAAGAGAGAAGGGGAAACATGGATTAACCAGGAGTAACTATTAACATATTGTTGATAATGATTTACATTCATCTAGCAGAGTGTACCTTTCAAAATGTTAATATATATTGGGTCTCATTTGATCTTTAAAAGCATTTTGCTGTAAAATCTGTTTCATAGTATATATTTCAATAGTTACTACTCTTATCCTATCACCTAACAAAGCCAATAAAACTTCCATAGACACTGAATATCAGTATCTTGGGGATCATAAACCCCAAATGTTTTCCTTTCTCCTTTTCCTTGTTTCATGATCCTGTTTTATAAAATGTGTTTTGTACTTCTAATTCTCCCTGATGTTTTTATGTTTCTTTTACCCCAAAACGTCTTCATCCCTCATATTGTATATTTGCTGTCACCCTCTAGCCCATTTTAATGTTTGTTCTATTTGAGTTTTTACCATTTTTTGGAGGTATAATTGATGTAAATTCTGACATATGTATAAATTCATAAAACCATTACCACAATCAAGATAGTGAACATAGCCATTTATTTTAAATGCTCTAAGTTGGTCTTTATGATCTACCATCCAAAGAGGTTTATCTAAGGTACCAATTTATTTATATTTTCTGGTTCTTGAATATGTTTGTGAAGCACTCTCTTTTTGGTTTTGAACTCTTGGGGCTGTCAATTCATGTTGGACTTCAGCTTTAATAAATGATCACATCTTCTGTGTCTGTCTCCTCTTTCTCTTTCAGCAAGTGTTCTCTATCCCACAGGAGGGTTGAAAGGGCAGTTTGGAGCTGGAAGAGCTGAGTCTTCCATGTCTCTGCTTTGTTTCTTTCAGATGTATAACCTTGGATGGTAATGGTAATCATGCTATACACCTCACATGAGAACCTTGCTATGTAACAGAATACTAAAATAGAAGTTTCTATACAGACACCAAATCATGATATGTTATATTCCAAAACCAAATCGCCATAGGGACCATTTACGAAGACAATAGCCCCCAAATTGATTCAAGTTCTCTTGGACTACTCACCTGTTTGAAGATAGTAAAAATTTGAAAGAGGAGAGGACAGAGAATGTGTGAGGGAATTTTCTTGAAAGAATGATTGCCACGATGTAAATCCCCACCACCGGTCCAGTGGGGGTGGGTAATTTCAAGGGAACCATTTTGAGAGCTTGCTCTGTGTCCCTGAAGGTGGGTCAAGAGCTGACCTGGGGGTACATGATTCATGCCTGAGAAAGTTATAGAAGTGTAGGACCAAGGTAGATATATTGCTTACACTCCTAGGGATTTGGGGGGCTGAGGGAGAATATGAAGATTTCCTGGAGATCAGAGGTTGGTTGGCCTCACAGGGGTGAGAAATGGGCTGGAGCCATTTAGCATCTTGTCCTGCCCCTAGAGACGGTGAGGGGACAGCACAGGAGGCTCTGACAGAATCTTTGTGGAGTGGACTGCAGAGGGCCATGAGTAAGAAGGAGCAGTGTCCTGTGGAGCAGAAGGAAGGGCCCTCATGTGGGAGTTTGGCCAGAGAGGTCCAGCAGAGAGGCCTCCAGTGAGCCCAAGAAAGCCATGTGGGGGAAGGTGTGGTTCTAAATGTCTACCTTCCCAGCCATGAGAGCAAAACTGATCAGTCACAGGGAACCTCTTTACCTGTCCTTACCCCTTTCCCTCTTCTCTCCCTGTGTGCCAGACTGTGAGGGGCATCCTGCCACTGCCCAGGGCTTTCGCAGGGGAAGGAGGAGTCTCATCTTGGAAGGAGTTGTTCTTGACCTTGAGCTGCATTGAATTGCCTGAAGTGTTTGCTAAAGCACAAATTAGGAGCTCTATTCCCAGGGTTTTCATTTACAGTGTGATATTGTGACTTATAATAAGACATACATATTTGGTCTTTGTCCCTGTTTCTGGCACAGAGCTCCTAAAAGCCTGGGAATTTCCTAATAGCTGAGAGCAACAAAGGTATCTTTTTCTATATTAATGAGGTGACTTTTTGTTTTTAAGATTTAATTTATGTATGACAGAGGTAGTGAGAGAGGGAACACAAGCAAGGGGGAGCTGGAGAGGGAGAAGTAGTTTCCCCGCTGAGCAGGGAGCCCTACTGGTGCTCAATCCCTGTACACTGGGATCATGACCTGAGCTGAAGGCAGCTGCTTAACCACTGAGCTACCCAGGCGCCCCATGAGGTGACTTTTGAAGGACTCCTGAGTCAGCTGAGGCTGGGGACTGGTTGCCCGAGAAATCCACCCTGTGATTAGAGCGTGGGAACTGTCAGTCCCATCCCCAGCCTTCAGGAAGGAGAGAGGGGCTGCCAGTTGAATCAGTTGCCAATGGCCAATGATTTAATCAGTTGTGTCTATATAATGAAACCCAAAAAGGAGAGGGTTTGTAGAACTTTGGGATAGGCGAGCACGTGGAGATTCTGGGAGAGTGGAGGTGCCCTGGAGAGAGCATGGAAGCTCCTCACCGTTCCCTGTCCCTTGTCCTGGCAACTCTTCCATCTGCCCATTCTTGAGTTATAGCCTTTGATATAAACTGGTGATCCAGCAAGTAAAGGGTTTTGAGTTCTGTGAGCTGCTCTAGCAAATTAATTGAAGCTAATGAGGGGGTCATGGGAACCTGTTTAGAGCCAGTTGGTCTGGAGAACAAGTAATGACCTAGACTTGAGGCTGGTGTCTGAAGTCCAAGCAGGGGGTCCCTGGAAAGCCTGTAGCCAGTGCATTGGAAGAACAGGTAATAACATGGGCTTGCAACTGGCTTCGGAAGGAGGGGTAGCGGGCAGTCTTGTAGGACGGAGCCTGTAACCCACGTAATCTGATACTCTCTCTGGGTAGATGGTGTCAGAATTGAGTTGAATTTATTTTTCGTCCTCATTGTTTGAACATATATCTTTACTCCAGCTCTTCTAAAGTAAGCTATTTCATTATGACAGCCTCTGCCAACTTTACATTGAGTCCCCATTAATATTCTCTGAAAAAATCTCTTCATTCTATTAAACCAAGTTGTGTTGGGTGTTGCATATGACTTTCTAATTGCTGTTGCTTTTTCCAGGATTATCATAGCCAAGTTTTATTTTTGTTTTGCAAAGTTATGGAGATGATGATATCCATAATGAGCAGAGTTTTCTGCACCAACTGTGACCTGCTGCTGTCCTAAGGATTGCTCCTTGTTGGTGTGGGGGGTACCCTGTGCCCCCCACATTGGAAAGTAGGCTCAGAACACCTATAGTAGTGGGTCTGGAGTAGGGAGGCCAAGAATTTGCATTTCTAATAAATTTTTAGGTGTTGCTGATACTCCTGATTTGAGCCCCACCGGTGAAGTTCCATTGCTCTAAGACCTGCTTCTCCTCCTTGGCTGCACATTGAAATCACCTGGGGAGATTTAGCTCCGGATGCTGGGGCCCCACCCCCAGAAATCTGGTTGAACTGGTAAATTCAATTCATGGATTAAAAGCTGCCCAGGGAATTAGAGCAGAAATATTTACTTTTATTTATCAACTCCAGCCTACTTAATTGAAAGTGGATACTTTGACTTTCTGCCTTATACATTTTGGTATTATTTGAATATTTACCAATGAGCATATGTCACTTTAGAGCTAGCAAGTAAGCACGTGACTTTATTTCCCCATCTGTTGTGTCCATTTTAGCAAGTACCATTCCTCTGAAATCCTAAAGGATGTTTGAAGCTGCTGTCCTGAGAATTGCCTGCCTGCCTGCCTTCCTTCCTTTTATCATTTAAAACATTCCTTCTTGATCTAATAAAATTTAGCTCATTCTAAATTCAGACAAATTTATTATACTGAAAAATTAATTTCGGCTACTGCTATGGGATGTTGAAAAAATGTTATTTTACACCTTATACTTCATAATCTCTGTTCTTTCTCTGTCACAATCCAGAAAGCTGTACCAATTCACTTCTCTTTCTGGTATGTATATTCCAGTCACATGTACACAAGTAAATGATCTTTATTTAGGTATTCTTGCAAATCAGTAGAAATACTTATTGAGGGTTAGTAATGTGTCAGACATTATGAGAATTATTTCCATTTAATAGATCAGGACACAAAGGCTTAGAAGGTCTCCAAATTCATTATTACAAAATTATGTTTGCAGCTTTATAGGTCCCCTTTCTGCCCAAATACTTACTACCTATCATTAGCAACACGGAGAAGAAACGTGTTCGATTTCTGATCATTGGGGAGCCCCAGTTGTCAATTTTTCAGTTTAGCCTCCCAAACTCTTCCCAGAGACCTTATTTATTATGGATTGATTTTTGATGACTACTCATGTGTCTGCCTCTTTAAAGACACCATTGAAATATTCTTGTATGGAGGAAAGATTACTTTTGGGAGATAGTTAACACATTTTATTATTCTCAGACTTCTATCCACATACAGCATTATACATAGACATGTGGTAACTGAGATTTTACTTCAAACATCCTCAATTTATACATTAAAATTCTCCTTCTATGTGATTCCTTTTCTCTATTATTGAGTTGCAAGAAGACCCCTAAACCTACTCCCTTTATGTTCAGTAAAATTCTCTGTAGGTATTAAGCTTCATCTCTTGTACTAAAATCACATATAGTTTCTTCTTTCTCAGGGCTATACCAACTATGACACCAGTATTTTCTATGTTACTACCTTTTATTCCCCTCTTGCTATTTTTATTTATTTATTTATTTATTTATATTGTGTTATGTTAGTCACCATAAAATACATCATTAGTTTTTGATGCTGTGTTCCAAGATTCATTGTTTATGTATAAAACCCAGTGCTCCATGCAATCTGTGCCCTTCTTAATACCCACCACCAGGCTCACCCTTCCCCTACCCCAAAACCCTGTTTGTTTCTCAGAATCCATAGTCTCTCATGTTCCGTTTCCCCCTCCGGTTTATGCCAATTCACTTTTCCTTTCCTTCTCCTAATGTCCTCCGTGTTATTCCTTATGTTCCACATGTAAGTGAAACCATATGATAATTGACTTTCTCTGCTTGGCTTATTTCACTCAGCATAATCTCCTCCAGACCATCCACACTAATGCAAAAAGTGGGTATTCATCCTTTCTGATGGCTGAGTAGAATTCCATTGTATATATGGACAACATCTTCTTTATCCATTTGTCTTTTGAAAGGCATCTTGGCTCTTTCCACATTTTGGGTATGGTGGACATCGCTGCCATGAACATTGGGGTATATATGGCCCTTCTTTTCACTACATCTGTATCTTTGGGGTAAATATCTAGTAGAGCAATTGCCAGGGTCATTGGGGAGCTCTATTTTTAATTTTTGGAGGAATCTCCACACTGTTTTCCAAAATGGCTGCATTAATTTACATACCCACCAGCAGTGTAAGAGGATTCCCCTTTCTCCACATCCTCTCCAACACTTGTTGTTTCCTGCCTTGTTAATCTTTGCTATTCTAAGTGGTGTAAGGTGGTATCTCAATTTCCCTGATGGCCAATGATGATGAACATTTTTTCATGTGTCTGTTAGCCATTTGTAAGTCTTCATTGGAGAAGTATCTGTTCATGTCTTCTGCCCATTTTTTTGACGTGATTATCTGTTTTTTGGGTGTTGAGTTTGAGGAGTTCTTTATAAATCTTGGATATCAGCCCTTTGTCTGTAGTGTCATTTATGAATATCTTCTCTCTTTCATGGGTTGCCTCTTTGTTTTGTTGACTGTTTCCTTTGCTGTGCAGAAGCTTTTGATCTTGATGAAGTCCCAAAAGTTCATTTTCACTTTTGTTTTCTTTGCCTTTGGAGATATGTCTTAAAAGAAATTGCTGTGGCCTGTGTCAAAGAGGTTACTACCTATGTTCTCCTCCAGGATTTTGATGGATTCCTGTCTCACGTTGAGGTCTTTCATCCATTTTAAGTTTATCTTTGTGTATGTTACTACTTTTATGTATTTCTAGACTGTTTCTTTTCATACAGATGCAATTTTATTAAGACTTACACAGTTGTCTCCATACAGCTCCCAGTTTTTTTCTACCTTTACTTCCACCCCGAACTCAGGGTCCTCATTTCTCCAGGCCTTCTCTCCCTGTTGTCTTCATTTCCTCCTCTGTGATTCATTTAGACATAATTGTTTCCTTTCCTTTCCATGAGCTGGCTGTTCCCACAGCTTTTGCTCATAAGATTTTATTACACAGATTTTCACAGCACTAAGAAAAGTTTAAGGAATTTTATGGGGAACAGCCGTATCCCAGCCGCTCAGTTTCCATCATTAACCTGTTAGTACACTTACTTTATCATGTATCCATGCACATGAATGCTTTTCTTTCTCTATCACACCACTTTCTTTTTGGATGCATTTTACATGAAAGAACAAGCATCAGAGCCCGTCACTCCTAAATACTCTAGCTACATAATATGAGAATTCAATCTTTGTTTATGGGCTTTTCTCCCTTTTGAGGTGAAATTTATAAACAGTACAATACTTAAATCTCAAAGTTACCACTTGATGTGTTTTGACAAACACCTGCCACCTTGTGTGACTCCACAGACAAGGAGCACAGGGCAAGCCACAGCATGGTTCTCCTGGCCATTGGGTCACTCACTGCCTAGGCGGTCTGGCCACTGAGATGTTCTGACATTGACACCATATTTTCTCTCTGCTTTTATTTGCTTCTGTTCTTCTCTCTGTGTGCTTCTTTACATCTGCTGTCTCCCTCTTTGTAGATATCATGACTAGCAAAGAAAAGAGAATCTCACTGGATAGGTTAGTTACCACCTAGTATAAATAATTTCTGTTGGATTGCCAGATTTTAGAGGGCTGGTTTTTCTTGTTGTTCAGTTGGTGGGGGTGTGACCTGGCACCAAAGGCAAATTATTGGTTTTGTTCCTTCCTCTTCAGGGGGCTGTGGACCTGGCAGACTCAGAGCATGAGGTCTAGGACACATAAAGTTAATTCTGCCCTTGGAGGCTAAAGACTTCATAGTTTCTAAATAAAAGCTACCATGCACATGGCTAACCTTTTTCTCCCTTTGCTATATTTATCTTGTTTTATGTCCTCTGAGTCAAGCCCATTTTGTGTTTGTGACCCTGTTGGAACTGTTCATCATAGTATATAACTCAAGTGAGGTTTCCTGGAGGAGACAGGTCTTGAGCTGCAAAGGGCTGATCACTCTGTTATATAAGAACTTCTAGAAATCATCAAGAGAAAGACCTAGAAATCAATAGAAAAATGGACAAAGGACATGTATAACCAGCTCACAGAAAAGTAGACTAAAAGTAGACTAAAAGACTAAAAGGACCCCTACACACAAAAATGGTCAGCTTTAAATGACAAGCAAATATACAAAATGTAATATATGAGAATATGTAAGTATGAATATATATGCATATAGCAAATAATAAAAGGAATAATAATACAAAATAACACTGCAGGAAGGTATCATTTCCTATTTCTCAGACTAACAAAACCCTAATCCCCTGATTTAAGAATCCATAGATTCTTAAGAAAATTAAGAATTAAGAATCCATAGAGCCAAGTTTGGCATGCAGACCAGCTTTGCATGTTACACTTCTCCAAGGTATTAGTCAATGTAAGAAAAGACCAGAGCAATGACTAGGGCAATAGTTATAAAGTCCTCAGGGAAAGAGAAAAAACTCTAATCAAATAAATTATGCAAAAGCAAATAAAAAAAGTAAATTAAAGTGCAATTTGTAAATAAATACAAAAATTATATCCAATGAAATTGTGCAAAAGTAAATTTAAAAAAGTAAATAAAATAAAACTGTAATTTATAAATAAGTACAAAAAACTGTATCAAACTAAACTGTGCAGAAGTAAATAAAAGAGTAATATTTTCAAATATGATAGAACTTCATGGCTGCCACACATGGCCACTCATTACATGGGCTATAGTATGTGAATGGTGTTCCCTGGAAATGTGCAGTGCACAGCGTGCCCAGATGTAGGTGGCAGCCCTGAACACAGTTCTCACAAGACCTTAAAAAACTACTGAAGGATAAAATGTAGTTTTCTGAAAGGTGAACGAGAAGCTACGGCAGAAGGATGTGCAGTAGGGATTGAAGCTGTCTAAGGGCAGCGATAAAATTAACACAACAGTGGCAGCTATCACTTCAGAACACAATGTAAATGTTATAAAGAAAAACAAGGAATACCTGGGTGGCTCAGTTGGTTAAACAGGTAAGCGTCTGCTTTTGGCTCAGGTCATGATTTCAGGGTCCTGGGATCGAGTCCCCCATCGGGCTCCCCACTCAGCAGGGAGCCTGCTTCTGCTCGCCACTCACCCTGCTTGTACTCTCACACTCTCTGCTCTCTGGCAGATAAATAAATAAAATCTTAAAAAAAAAAAAGAAAGAAAATCACTGCACAAAAATAAAAACAGCTGGCATAGAGGCTGAGAAGGTGGGCAGTAGTGTAAATGCACATGAATTTTCTCATTTTTCATAACAGGTAAAGCAAAGATACTGTTTAAGACTGCTAAATCAAAGAACAGGATATCAATACATCTAAAGATATAAGACTTAAAAAGGAAAGAAAAAATATAACAACCAAAATTGGGTAATGGAGGGGAGGAGGATCTTCACAGGAGATAGATTTTCATCTTTATTCTTAACGTGGAGCCAACAGGTTTCCTAAAAATATAGAGAATGAAGTTTGACTTTTTTTTTAATGTATTCTTCAAAAATTAGTAAATAAAAATGATAAATATTACCACTTGAAAAGTAAATACATTGTGGTGAAAAGACTCGGCTTTGAAGTCAGACTGTATGGTTTTGAATTCCTGCTCACTGGCTAGCTTTGATATTTTGGGTGAGTTCATAGAACTTTCTAGTTCTCACTTTTCTCTTTTGTAAAGTGAGATAATAATAGCATCTACATCATATGGTTGTGAAGAGTAAATGGAATAAAGGATCTAAAATGCTTAGCAGTAAATATTCGATAAATGTAATTATTATTGTCCTTTATTATTTTCATCACTAACCACATATTTAAGTTTGCACAGAATACCACATTGAAGTAAATTCTGAGCCGCTGGGGTCCCAGTGTATATTCAACAGATGGAAATGCCACACTGGTGTGTCTCAGATATACTGACCATGACATAGCATTACGGTTAACATAGAGATAGAAGCTTCGAAAAATTCACAGCAGCAACATAATCAGATGACCTATCATCAGTCCAGTTTGGGTCACACCTCTCTTTTGCAGACCCCATCATGATTTTATAACATCTGGGTAGAAGTTAATTTCTATTTACCTAATACTTTTCTTTACTAGTGACTACATATTTTTAAAAAAAGATTTTATTTATTTGATAAAAACGCAGCAAGAGGGGGGACACAAACAGGAGGAGTGGGAGAGGGAGAAGCAGGCCTCCTGCTGAGCAGGGAGCCCAATGCAGGACCCTGGGATCACGACCTAAGCTGAAGGCAGATGCTTAACGACTGAGCCACCCAGGTGTCCTGTGACTGCATATTTTAATTGTTTAAATAATTTTCGATTTACCATTACAATTCAAAACGCACTACTTTTCAAAAACTAGCTTCATATTAAACAGGATATCCAGGGAATCCTTTCTGATGTTTAATATGTGACTCTGAACAAATCGGTCTATGTGCCATCTAAAGCCACCTCCTGTACCACCTAATGGCTCACATAACATAGCTTGGAAAGTTCTGCTTCTTATTCATTTGATAAATATATTTGAGTGCCTACAAGGTAATAGGCACTGTTCCAGGCAGTGGCAATTCAGCAATAAATTCAACCTACAGAAATTCCTGCTCTCAAGGAACTTACATTCTATGGGGAGGGACTGATAACGAATAAAATAAAGAAATACAATTTACAGTATGTGACATGGTGATATCCGTTGTGGAAAAAAAAAAAATCAAGTCGGGAAAGGAGATAGTGTTGGGAGAAGAACTAGTGGGTGGGTTTTCATTTTAAACAGGGGTCAAGAAGGCCCCTCACCAGGAAGGTCTCCTCTGAGAAAAGCTCTGAAGGAGCCAAGTGAATAAGCACAGTGACTGTTTGGGGGAAGGGGCTTCCAGGCTGATGGAGGAGAATGTTCAAAGGCCCTGAGGTAGTGGGAACAAACTTGGTATGTTCAATGAACACTAGTGAGGTCAGTCGTCTGGAGGGCAAGGGGGAGAATGATAGATGAGAGGGAGGTCAGAAAGGTAACAAGGGGTAGGCAGTCATGTCAGGCCTGTTGCTGCTCCTCCTAACCCTATCATTTTATTTATTTGTTTAAAAAGTTTTTATTTATTTATTTGAGAGAGAGCACAAGCAGGGGGAGGAGCAGAGGGAGAAGCAGGCTCCCTGCTGGGCAGAGAGCCTGATTCAGGGCTCAATCCTAGGATCCTGAGATCATGATCTGAGCCAAAGGCAGACACTTAACCAACTGAGCCACCCCGATGTCCCTAATTCTATCATTTTAGACTAAGGAACAAGGAGAGAGATATGGTTCGAAGACATAAAATTTATAGATCAGTTTGCATTTAGAGCCTAATTCTTAAATTCTTGCCTATTGGTCTCTTGGCCCTTACCAACAACAAGTCCTATAGGCCACTTAAAAGTCCACTGCACCATATCTGCCACCTAAAATCCTTCTAATGAAGAATCCTGGAATAAATGAGAGAGAACTTACTGGCCATCGTTCTAGGCTCTGTACAGAAAAGAAGTAAGACTTGGTCCCTGACTTCAAGGAATCCATAGTCTTGGAGTAAGAACACTTACGGACAGGTAGGAAATCCTGCAAGGACTGTGCACTATTAAGTTCTCTGTTGCTGGCTCAGTGCAGGAAGGACGAGGGGAAGGTTAC
Organism: Mustela putorius furo; assembly: GCF_011764305.1. NCBI lineage: Eukaryota > Metazoa > Chordata > Mammalia > Carnivora > Mustelidae > Mustela > Mustela putorius. The sequence goes on from NW_025422010.1 coordinate 43,727,205, forward strand.
TCTAGAAAGGGGGGTCAGGGGACTTTCCCGGACAGGGCAAGCCTTGAGTTGCACCTTGAAGAGTGAATGGGCAGAGGGAGGGAATTCCCTGCCTCTGCTGCTTCTGGAACCTGCCTCCCTGTCTCTAACTTCAGTATGATTAGTCTGGTCTAGGCCTCCTGTCTTTATCGAGAATGGTTCATTATCTTGTAACAGGTCTTCCTATCCTGGGCCTTGTCCCTGTTAAATCCTTCTGCTATAGCATACAAAACGACCTTTCTGATACATAAAATTGAGTTGTTAAAACCCTCTAAAGGCTCCCTAGGCAGGATACGTTCCAAGTCCTCACCAGAGTGTGGTACCTCACCTTTCGTGATCTGTCTTCTGTCTGTCTACCCTCATCTCCCACGATTCCGTCTTACGTTTCTGCCATGAAAAACTCCTGGACGTCTTGCTTTTCTAACCCTTTCCATTCATGCTCCTACTTCTCCTTCTTCAACAGATTGGTGCCTGGTCACAGGGCCATACCCAGTTCACCTTTCCTCTTCCGTGGGCTTTTCAACCCCACCTGTGCAGAAGAGTCACTCGGGGGCTTTTAAAAAAATACCCAAACCCAGGCTTTACTCTCAGAAAATCTTATTTTATTGATGTGGAGAATGAAGTCCGAGCATCAGGGTTTTTAAGAGCTTGTCTAAATAGGTGCTTCTCAAACTATCCTGTGTGTACAACACAGATTCCCTAGATTCCCCATTCTGGAGACGCAGCAGAATGTGGTGGGAAGAATTCTGGCCTGAGGACTGTGTCCTTTCCAACCTGGTTTTGCTAGCTGGGATTCTTGGGCCAAGGGCTACTTCCATCTCCAGGCCTCTGTTTCTGCATTCGTAAAAAGTGCTAATAATGCCAGTTTGTCTAGCCCACAGGGTGGTTGTAGGCTCAAATGAGAAAATAGATGGAAAGAGATTTCCAAGCCATAAGGAATAAAGAATGTTGTAGGATCATTCTCAAGGCCATCATGTAGAAATGATTGTGTCCAGTCAGTGCAGATCCGAAACTATCCCAATTTGTAGTAACTCAGGATTCCAGACTTCTGGTCAACCTTTCCTAACCCAGACCCTTCCTTGGCTTTCCTCTTAACCCACTGACTTCCTTAGGTTTCTTTCTTTCTTAACTCTTACGTAGCTCCCTCTTGGTGGTGGTGGTGGTAGTGGATGGGGGAGACACAAAGATGCTGGCAGTGGGGGCTACAGAACATAGAGACCAGCCTTCACTTGGGAACACTTAGTAAAGTGTTTCTCTCTGTTGAGGATTCTTGAGGTAAATCTTTGTTGATTTGGGTAAAAGTTATTGAGCTTCCTTCCCCCCAACACTCTTGTTCAGAAAAGGTGAGAAACTGGAACCATCAAAAGGCTAGAAGTTGCCATGTGGGCACCATCCCTCCGGTACTTGCCCACCAAGAGCCCACCTCTCAGGGATTCTACATTAGTTGGTCTGGGATATGACCTGGACTTCTGTTCTCTCAGCAAGTTCCAGGAGATTCTGTTACGGGATGTGCATCCAGTATTGGGAATTTACTGATTTGTCTAAACCTTCAACTTACAATGAGTTAGGGGCTCCAATTTCTCTCAAACTACAGTCCTTCATTTAAATTCTTGTTGGCACCCCTCTGGAGAGTTAGTCAACACCCGTATCTCAAATACTCTAAAACGAAAAAATCTCCTGCTCCAACCAGCTTTAGCTCTTAATATTCTTACCATTATTATTCTCACTGCCTTCCTGGAAACCTCAGGCATCTTTTTTTTTTTTAAACATTTTTTTTTTCTCTTTTGTCAGAGAGAGCGAGCACAGGCAGACAGAGTGGCAGGCAGAGGCAGAAGCAGGCTTCCTGCTGAGCAAGGAGCCCAATGTGGGACTCAATCCCAGGACGCTGGGATCATGACCTGAGTCAAAGGCAGCCGCTTAACCAACTGAGCCACCCAGGCGTCCCAACCTCAGGCATCTTTAATATCCTCCTTATCCTCAAGGTGAACTCCAGAACTGAAAGAAAATTTCTTTTGTTATATTTCTTCCTTCCATCCATTTGTTTCTGCTTCCATAACCCTCATGTCCGTGCGTGTCTTATTAGCTTGCATCTGACCTAGTCCACTGGCCTGCAAACTAGTCTCCAGCTCTAATCTCTCCTTTGGACTTTATTCCACCAGAAACCTAAGGCCAGAAGGAGGGTGAGTTCTCAACTCCTCAGCCCGGCCTTGAAAAACTTTTGTGTGTTGGTTTTGCTCTACTTTTGCTCTGCTGTCTTGGCTGAACTGGAGCTCTCCTCTCTGAACACATTTGTGGAGTTCTGCTCCAGGTTTTGCCCTCGAGTTTTCACCCTCTTTTCTGTCTAGGGAATCTCACTTGTCTTTCAAAGTCCGGCCTGAACGTGGCTGGCCGCACTAAGCCTTTTGGGATCTGCTCCTACCAAAGGGATTCCTCTCAGAATTCCTGTTGCACTTTATTTGCGCTCAACTTTGGGCACTTAGCAGATACTGAGATCCACACGGAGACTTTGATCTCCGTGGGGACCAAGGCCTTGCTCTATACATTTTCATGCCTCCCTGTGGATGACGCCCAGCACAGCCTTCTTTACCAGGGCAGGTTTATAGAAAATATTGGCTGCATGAATGAGTACCGGATGGAAATACAGTTGAGTGACTTTTGTAAGACCATGCAGCTCACTTGATGGGCCACGCTGAAAGACAATCCTTATCTCTGACATCTGCACTCTATGCTATTTCAAGAAGCCCATTGTCCTTAAGGATAATTCACAGTGGTCCACAGTTACGATGATTAATTGCCTCACGAAGAACACGTGTTTGCTAATTTAGAAAAGAAAAGTCAAAAAAAAGTTGAATACTTAGGGAGAGGGAAAAAATAAAAATCTCAGGAGTAGCTTAACCCAAATAGCCAGAAAACCAAATATGAAGGTTTGTGGAGGGTTACATTTTCCTGTCCTTCCTGGGAGGGTCTGAAAGATCTATAGGGGATGCGGAGGAAGTGATGAGAAAAAGCTGCTTCCAGACTAAGTGTCCCCAACTTCCATCCACTCCATGGGGTGGCTGTGTGATTGTTGCATGCTTTTGACAATGCATGATAGATTTTGTGCGGCCTGGTTTAGCAAGGGTGAGGGCAGTTTCTTCCCCATTATCACCTCATTAAACTTCTGAATGTTGAAGCTTTGCTAGCCGACTGTATTAGGTTTAATCTCTCCTGAATTCCACACATTTCATTTAAGCTGCACACTTAATTGCCTAAAGGGTAATTGAAAATGCAGCATGAAATGTGTGGTGAGTGAAGGCTATTATACAGACCTTACGTTCTACATTTCTGATTAACTCTGTGAGCTTAGCACCGGTTAATGGCATTCCCTTTGATTACCAGCATTTGGTTCAGGCCATTGAGTTAGCTCTAAGAATGTGCTTTTTAGAATCTTAACTGCCACCTTGATCCCTCTTGATTGCTCTCTCTTGCACACACACACACACACACACACACACATGCTCCTCCTTTCTATTCTTGGGATAGTGGATTTCTTAAACTATTCACTATCTTAAGAAATTGACTCTTTTGAAATGAAGCCTAGAAAAGCAATTATATGGGGCTGATGGGTGGAAAGCGCAGGAATGTGTTCATCTGACACTCCTGACTTCTCATCGGGTTCCTGTCCTGCTGCCTGCGGAGATGTCTCATGAGTTAAGGGGAAGCCTGGGGCCCCCTATGCTGTTTCTTCAGCTCTGTGATGATGGGGTGTGAGGGTTCTGGTGGGTGCTCCCTATCTCACATGTTAGGATCTAATCACCAAGCAGAGCAAAGTTTGGGTCACCTTCTTTCCCCTGATCTAAGTAGAAAAATGCAGGTGTAGTCACACCCCTGTTTTCTAATTAATGAAAATTCTTGTCATCTCTATTTTCTTAGAAGAAAGTTCTTGCATCTTTGAGGTCTGGCTCCCAAGGTGACCCTGGAACCAAAGAGCTGTGTCTGCCTTTCTGCAGAGTTGGTCGGTGAGTCCCTGCTGGGGGACAGAGGGTGTGAATAAACTCACAGAAGATGGTTGTTGAATGATTAAACCACTCACCTCTTCCTAACTGATTTGCCTCGGATGGTATGATACTGGATGCTTCTGAAGATGATAAATGAAGTGTAGGAGAGAAATAGCCTTGGGGTGGAGGTTAGGGGCCTGAACGCTGGCCCCAGCTCTGTCACTGTGCGTGCCTTGGCAAGACTTGGCAAGTTGCTCGCTGTTTCCAGGCCTCACTTTCCCATTTTCAAGATGTTCTCTTGGGGCCCTTCCAGTTGTGGGGACCGCTGTCTAAGGAGCCTCTGCTGCGTTGTCTCCAGTGCTCCGAAACCATGTGGAGATAAAGCAACATGGATTCCAAGGCTAAGAAACATCTGCGGTGCAAAGATTTGCAGAGCCCAGTTAGGTCTCGGTGCCACTGCCCCGCCAACATCCGCTCAGCCGGACTTCATTACTCTATCGCCTGCTTTGGTCTAATCCCCAAAGGGGTTTTGCTCACCAACCTCACTCGGGATTGGTCGCTGTAGATTTATAGATTTTCCCTCTTCCCCTGTGGGCTGAAGTATCTACCGTGATTGAAGTCGGCTTGGTTGTGATTGGGAGTGATTAAATTAATAGCTCTCTCCAACAAAGATAAACTTAATGAAGATAATAGATAAAATGTCTAATTAAGCAGGCGGATCACTGTCTACTTTGAGTCTAAATAAATTTACCTCTTAACTTGGAAGAGCTAAGAGGTTAATTAGAAAACAGGGGTGTGACTACACCTGCATGCTCACTGATAAACGCAGTGTCTGGGCTTGAGGAGGTGGGGGGTAGGGTGGGCAGTGGGAGTGGGGGTGAGAGCTGGGGGTGGGGGATGGAAGGTGGGGACAGTAATTCCACCCAGTGTCATTGCAATCCAGTGTAGTGCTTTCAAAGGACACAAACCTGGCGTGGTTCAAGCTGAGTCTCTCCACATTCCCAACACACACACACACACACACACACGGAATAAGCACTTATTTCCTATGAATCAACATAACCCACAAATACAGAACTAAAGGGAGCGACAGGGAGCATGGAGAAAACTTTGTCCCCATCCGTAGGTGACAATGATGGCAGTGCATGATTTGGGTTCTGCCACATTTTGTGTTATTTTGGGAGAAGGAAAAACTCACCCCTATTGTTTCTTTTCTTTCTACCTCCAGGCAACTAATATTTATTTATATTTATTTAGCTCTTTCTTGAGGGACTACATTAAAATTTTTCATAATTTTGGTAAAATCTATATAAATATATCATTTGCCATTTTAACCATTTTAAGTGTACAGTTCAGCAGCATTAAATGAATTCACACTGTTGTGTCCCCCTTGGCACCGTCCACTCACAGAACTCTTTTCCTCCTGTGAAACTAAAACTGGCTCCACAGCCATCGCGGACTCCCTATCCCTTCTTCCTATGGCCCCTGGCGAGCGCCATTTTTCTTTCTGTTTCTGAATTTGCCTTTCTGTCTCTGAATATTCCTTCCTTCCTTCCTCTCTCTCTCTCTCTTTTCCTTCTTTTTTCTTCCCCCCTCCCTTCCCCCTTCCTCCCTTTCTTTCCCTCATTGCTTCCTCTTCCTCTTCTTCTCCCTATCCCCCTTCCTTTCCCAATAGTAGTCATCCTAATGGACGTGAGGTGGTATCTCATTGTGGCTTTGATTTGCATTTCCCTAATGATTACAGATGTTGAACATCTTTTCATGTGCTTGTGGTCCATATTTTGCTAGGTTTGGAATTATAGTTTACAATATAGCTAGAAAGAGGCCACATGCACAAAGAAACACCAAAACATCTTCGTGCAAAAGTAAGGTTTCAATTGCAACTTTGTACAATAGGAGTATTAAGAACAAATAGGGAAGACAGTGTGGCAGATCCTATTCAAGCTGTGAAGAAAAATCAGAGATCTCAGAAGGTGAGGGAACTGGCCCATGGCTAGTTAGGCAGGTCTCCTGTGTCTCTCAGGCACTCCCACCACTGGTGCTTTCTGACGTTAGTGTGCGTGAGACTCGTGATGGGCGTTCCAGGGTTCTACCTTCGGGAGATTCGGATGAAGTGGGTCGGAAGGGGGCCTGGGACAGTCTTTTAAAGTCAAACGTCCCTGGTGATTCTGATGCAGATGGCCAGGTAGCCTTGCATATGTCTGGCCTCCTCCTTGAACTCAGATGGGGACATGGTGAGTTTCACGGACCAAAAAGTATACTAATTCCTACGGCTTCTTTCACAAATTACTACAAATTTAGTAGCTTAAAAGAACACAAAATTATTCTCTTTTAGTTCTAAAAATCAGAAATCCAAAATGGGTCTCCCTGGGCTAAGATCGAGGTGGAGGCAGGACACATGCACTGTGTTCCTTTTGGAGGCTTTAGGGGACAATCTCTTTCTTTGCCTTTTTCAGCTTCTACCAGCCAGCCCCATTCCATGGCTTCTGGCCCCTTCCTCCATCCTCACAGCCAGCACCAAAGCATTTTCAAATCTCTCTCTGATTCTGACTTCTCTTCGTTTCTCCTTGTCTATGTAAAGGACCCCTGTGGTTATGTGGGGCTCACTCAGATTCTCCAAGATAATCTCCTTATCTTAAGGTCATCTGAAAAGCAACCTTAATTCCATGTGCAACCTTAATTCCCCTTTACTGTGTAACATAGCATATTCACAGTTTCTGGGGTTTAGGATGTGGACATCTTTCAGGTCTCTTATTGTGTCTATCACAGCAAAACAAAGCACTTATCTGGTAAGAGCTCAAGAAAGCGATGAAGAAGAGGAGGCAACTGGGTACCTCCCTCTCCTGGGTACCGACACTCTCTTTTGACTCCCTTTGATAGTCAGTCATTATGTCTTCATTTCCAGAGGAGGAGGCCCAATGGCAGAGATTCTTGGCATGGAAATCTGATAGCTTCTGGGTTTGTGACACCAGTTGAAAACCTGTTCTCCTTTGTCCCCCTGAAATACATCTATGTACCCTTATGCCCACATACATGCCAAATCCATGTGACTTCTGATTTGTTTAATTGAATGCAATGTGTCAAATGTTTATTAAGTATTTTAGGTAGTGCTGTGCTCTAGGGAATAAAAAGAAAAACCAGAGATAATCCTTGATCTGGAAATATGTGGGAAGACAAGTTTTACAGACAAGAAAGAATCAGAGAATGAAACTGGTCAGTGGATAAGCAACTGCTAAGCCAAATAAAGTCGAGCTCCACTATAATCACTTAGAATAATGTACTGGATGTTGGGGGAGAGGCAGAGCTCGATGGTTTCAGCTAAGGTGGTTATCGACAGCTTCCTGTGAGTCAGGAAGGGTGAATCAGATTGAGAGGAGGACAGGAGGGCTGAGAATGGCTAGGGGAGAGGAGGGATGCAGGCATCAAATGATCATGTTGTTTGAAGTCCATTCTACTGTCATCCCAGAAATGGAGAGAACCCCACATCAATCAACTATCATTGTTTGGTGACCATCTTGACTGTGTCCTGAGGAACATTCTGTGGTCACCAGGTTCCCTTCAACTCTGGTGGGAAGGCACCCATATAGACCTTGCAATTAAAGGGATTGGCTTCATCTTCATTCAGATAACTTGCCTTCCCCCTTTTTGGGTTCTCCCATTCATGAATTGAATTTCTGAGCTCCTTTTTCTAGGTATGTCAGACATCTCTTCTGGGGAAAACATACGAATAACTTTTGGGGAATTCTTTCTCCTGGTGATTAGGGGTAGAGTTGACCTTTTAGGGACTGTCTGCTACACTCAGCTTTAGAACCAAAAAAAGGAAGAAAGATGTGGATTGCTTACTATAGAAAAGCCATTTGGTTACAGAATTAATAGCGGGGCTGATGTTCAAGTGATCTCAGGATCTCCTAGCTTGTCTTTAAAACCCATGTTTAGGACTTCTCCAGCTCGGTAGGAGGTTATCTAATCAAAATTCATAGGTGCAAGCCCTGCAGGACACTCCTGGTTGTGGTTTGTGAGAGAAAGTACAAAAGGAGAGATGGAAATACTCTCTGAAGATTACAAAGGTATTCACTTTCATTTATGGTCTAAAATGCCTTTTTTTTTTTTTTGAGCTGTCAAGTTTGCTTGTAAGATTTGCTTGTTTTATAGAGAAGGGTTCTCTTTATAAGTAGTGGGGCAAACTGATTATGTACCCACTCATACGGTATCAATGTGTTGTTGACTGACCTCCTGTATACTAGCTTAGCAGCTAACATGCGGGGTCCTGGTAGTGGGTACAAAACTTGTCTGACTACTGTCTCCTTTGCCTTTGCTTTTCTTTCCTTTTAAAATGTTTTCTTTTTAAAGACAGCCCAAGGTTAACAATGGATAATTTGCCACTGTTTTCCCAGAGCGGCTCTTTCCGAAGGCTGTTTTCTTGGGCTGTGCGGAGGAGGCTTGATAATGATACAGCTTTATCTTTGAAAGCAAACGTCCTTTCTATCAATGGGCGTCCAGAACACTTCCCAGGGTTAATTAATGCAGCTACAAAGTGGAAATAAAAAATGACAGCACCGAGGAAGGGAAGAGCAGACTGTAAGTGAAGGAGAAGGATTACTCTGATACTCTAAAGGCATGCTTGGCGAAGCTAGTCCTCCCAGGGGTAGTACAGACTGTGTTAGGGCCAATTTAAACACCCATGAAAAAGGCCAAAAAAGGTACATCCAGGTACTGGTGTGTGTGGGTCTCTTCTGGTATTATATTAAGGAACTAATGATGGCAGTAATAGGGCAGCCAGCAACACGTGTATAGGCCATGCACAAGGCACTGTGTTAAATGTTCTGTATTAGGGTTTCTCCAACTTAACACGACTGACTTTGGGGACTAGATCCTTCTTTGCTCTGGGAGGCTGTCTGTGCATTTGAGGATGTTCCTCAGCATCCCTGGCCTCTACACACTGGCTGCTGGTAGCATCCCGCCCCCAATGGGTAGCAATAAAAAGATGTATCTCCAGACATTGCCAAATGTCCCCTGGGTGACAGAGCCACCACTCTGTATGGACGCTGTCATTTAATCCTCCCATCACAGTGTAAAAGACACTATTAGTATTTCCATTTGGCCACGGAGGAACCCGACATGGGGGAGGTTAGATGACTTGCCCAAGGTCAGAGCGTGTGCGATTTTAGGCAGTGAGTGTCCTAACTGTAAAATCGATTGGTCTATTATGACAAATTTGTGTTCTTCTTGCGAGTAAATAGCCATTCTTGGCAGTGATGTGCTATCTTACCTACACAAATCCTTGTCACATACAATCATTTGTCTTACCTTTCCTCTCCACAAACACTACTACCTGAAGCATGAGTGTTCTCAAATGTCACCTGATTCATACTGTCTAAAAGAGAATATTTCTTTTCTTTCTTTTTTTTTTTTTTGGAATTTGACTTTATCTTTTATTTATTTTTTATTGTCAAGTATAGAGTTTTAATTTCGATGATTCATTAGTTGCATAAAAGAGAATATTTCAAACATATCAAGGCATAGAAAGAATAATATGAGGGGTGCCTGGGTGGCCCAGAGAGTTAAGCCTCTGCCTTTGGCTCAGGTCATGATCTCAGGGTCCTGGGATCGAGCCCCACACCGGGCTTTCTGCTCAGCGGGGAGCCTGCTTCCCCACCCCCCTCTCTGCCTGCTTGTGATCTCTGTCTGTCAAATAAATAAATAAAATCTTAAAAAAAATAATATGACAAATGCCTGAATCCACCCCATCAGGTTTAACTTAATATTTTGTCCTATTTGCTTCAAATTTACTTTTTTAATCAAAAAAGAAAGTGTTACGATATCTTCCAGTTTCGTTCCTCTCTCCTCCTGCTTAGAGGTAAGCACTGACCTGATTTTGGTGTTTATCATGCCCATAAATATTTTTATATCCTGTTTCAAACTTATGTTCCCAAACAATATATAGTAGTTTCTCATGTTTGTAAATGCAATTTGAATGTTATTTCAGTGAAATCATCTTTTTCTCTGTGTATTCTGCTTGGTTTAACATTTAAAAAATCTTTTTATTTTAGAATAATTTTAGGTTTATAGCAAGTTTGAAGATACTACAGAGAATTCTTACAGGGCCCTTGCCCAGTTTCTCCTATTGTTACCAACTTACATTGCCATGGTACATTTGTTAAAAGTAAGAAACCAGAATCATTGTATTACTACTAACTAGACTACAGATTTTACTCAGTTTCATTAGTTTTTATGTCCTTATTCTCTTTTAAGATAAAGCTTATTGCATTTAACCTCATTTTTTTTGTAAATAACATTCTTTATTGAGATGTAATTGACATACCATATAACTCACCATTTTAATTGGTGATTGCTAGTATACTCACAATTAATTTTAGAACATTTCACTACAATAAAAAGAAACCCTGCTTCTATCAACAATTGTATCCCATTTCCCCTGACAGTCCTGGAGAACCACTAACCACTCTCTGTCTCTACAGATTTGCCTGGTCTGGACTTTTCATATAAATGGAATCATACGACTTGTGGTCCTTTGGGACCACATTTTCTTTCTTTATCTGTTGAAGGACATTTAGGTTGTTACCATATATTTGCTACTATGAATAACACTGCCAGGAACATGGGAAGGCAGATACTGAGATATTGATTTCATTTCCTTTGGATATATAGCCAGAAGTGGGCTTGCTGTGTACTGTGTGAGGTAGTTCTATTTTTAATTTTTTGAGGAAACTTCATACTATTTTCCATAATAGTATGGAAAGTAAGTACTAACTTACTTTCCCACCAGCAGAGTACAAGAGCTCCCTTTTCTCCACATCTCCGCTGGGATTTGTTATCCTTTGTCTTGTTTTTGTTTTTTTCCCCTTTGTCTTATTGATAATAGCCATCCTAATAGGTGTGAAATGATATCATTATTGTGGTTGTTTTTTTCCATTAGGTATCAAGATATATTCTTTTTTTTTTTTTTATTAACATGTAATGTATTATTAGCCCCGGGGGTACAGGTCTGTGAATTGCCAGGTTTACACACTTCACAATACTCACCATAGTGCATACTCTCCCCAATGTCCATAACCCCACACCCCTCTCCCTACCCGCCCCCCCGTCCCGTCAACCCTCAGTTTGTTTTGTGAGTTTAAGAGTCTCTTATGGTTTGTCGCCCTCCCGATCCCATCTCATTACTGTGGTTTTGATAAGCATTTCCCAGATGAGGAGAGATACTAAACATATTTTCATATACCATTTGAATTTATTCTTTTAAGATGTATCTATTTAGGTCTTTCCCCCCTTTTTCAAACAGGTTATTTATATTTTTGGTATTGAAATACATGAGTTCCTTATATATTTTAGATATCAACCCTTCACTGGATATATGATTTGCAAGTATTTTCTCCCATTCAGTAGGTTGTGCTTTCACTTTGTTGTTTCCTTTGCTGTGCCGAAGCTTTTAGGTTTGATTCAGTCTTGTTTGTCTATTTTTGCTTTTGCCTTTGTAGGCTCTACACCCACCATGGGCTTAACTCACAACCCCTAGATAAGAAGCTGCGTGCTCTAATGATTGAGCCAGCTAGGCGCCCCTGTTGCTTATGCTTTTGATGTTATATCCAAAAAACTATTGCCAAGGCCAATGTCAAGAAGATTTTCTCCCATTTTTTCTAAGAGTTTTATAGTTTCAAGTTTACATCCTTATTCTGAGTTGATTTTTAAATCTGGTATGAGTTAAGGGTCTAATTTCATTCTTTTGCACGTACATTTCTAGTTTTCCCAGCACCATTTGGTGAAGAGACTATCCTTTCCCTATTGTATGTTCTTGGCACCTTGTCAAACATCAGTTGACAGCAAATGCATGAATTTATTTCTGGGTTTTCTATTCTGTTCCATTGGTCTGTATTTTTATCTTTATGCCAGCACCATACTCTTTTCAATTACTGAAGTTTTGTAATATAATTTGAAATCAGAAATTGTGATGCTTCTACCTTTGTTGCTCTCGTTCAAGATTGCTTTCACAATTTGGGGTCTTTTGTAGTTCCACATGAATTTTAGGATTGTTTTTCTATTTCTGTAAAAAACATCTTTAGGATTTTGATAGGGATTGCATTGAATCTGCAGATATGGAAATTTTAACAATATTAATTCTTCTAGTCCATAAATATAGGATGTCTTTCCATTTATTTGTGGCTTTTATTTATTTATTTTTTTTTTTAGAGATTTTTTTTTTTTTAATTTATTTGTCAGAGAGAGAGAGAGCGTGAACACAGGCAGACAGAATGGCAGGCAGAGGCAGAAGCAGACTCCCTGCTGAGCAAGGAGCCCGATGTGGGACTCGATCCCAGGATGCTGGGATCATGACGTGAGCCGAAGGCAGCTGCTTAACCAACTGAGCCACCCAGGCGTCCCTCTTTGTGACTTTTAAACTTTTCTTCATCAATATTTTATGACTTTCAGTATACAAGTCTTTCACCTCTTTGGTTAAGTTAATTCCTAAGTATTTTATTATTTTTGTTGCAAGTGTGAGATCGTTTTCTTAATTTCTCTTTCAGATAGTTTGTTGTTAGTGTATAGTGACATTACTGATTTTTTTTTTTTAAAGAGAGAGAGAGAGAGAGGATGCATGTGTTAGGGTTGAGGGGTAGAGGGAGAGGGGAAGAGAATCCCAAGCAGGTTCTACACCCTGCATGAGCCCAGTGTGGGCCTTGATCTCATGACTCTGCGATCATGACCTGAGCTGAAATTAAGAGTCAGTCGCCTATCAACTGAGCCACCCACATGCCTGACATTACTGATTTTTATATGTCAAGTTTGTGTCCTGCAACTTTACTGAATTTATTAATTCTAACAAGTTTTCTATATATACGAACATGTCATCTGCAAACAGATAACTTTACTTCTTCTTTTGGTATTTTTTATTACTTTTACTTGCCTGAATGGTCTGGGGGGGACTTCTAGTACTATGTTGAATAGCAGTAGTGATAGTAGACATTCTTGTCTTGTTCCAGATCTTAGAGAAAAAGCTTTCAGTTTCTCCCCATTGATTATGGTGTTAGCTGTGGGTTTTTCATAGATGGCCTTTATTTTGTTGAGGTATATTCCTTCTATACCTATTTTTGTTAAGAGTTTTCATCATGTAAAAATGTTAGTTTTTATCAAATCCTCTTTCTGCATCTGTTGAGATGATGATGTGTTTTTTTCCCTTTTATTCTATTAATGTGATATATCACATTGATTGATTCTCATATTTTGAACCATACTTGTGTCATAGTTCACTTGGTCATGGTGTATGATCATTTTATAGTGCTGTTGAAATTAGTTTGCAGTATTTTATTCAGGATTTTTTTGTCTATGTGTATCAGGGGTATTACTTATAGCTTTCATTTCTTGTGTTTTTGTCTGGCTTTGGAATCAGGGTGATGCTGGCCTTGTAAAATGAGTTTGGAAATGCTCCCTTTTCAATGTTTTGGAAGAGTTTAGAAAGGTTGGTTTTAGTTCTTCTTTGAATGTTGGTAGAATTCACATGTGAAGCCATGTGTCCCTGGGCTTTTCTTTGTTGAAAGGTGTTTGATTACTGACTCAATCTCCTTGTTTGATATTGGTCTGTTCTATTTCTTCTTGAGTTATTCTTGGTAGGTTGTACATTTCTGGAAATTTATCCATTTTTTCTCTAGGTTATCCAATTTGTTAGTATAAAATTATTCATAATAGTCACCTATAATCTTTTTAAAAATCTGTGTTATTCATCATAATGTTTTCTCTTTCATTTTTAAATTTTGAGTTTTCTCCCTTTCTTTTTCTTTCTTTCTAGCTAAGGGTTTGCTGATTTTGTTTATCTTAGTTTTGTTGATTTTAATTTTTTTTCTATTTTCTATTTCTTCTCTAATCTTTATTATTTCTCTTCTGCTAATTCTGGGTTTACTTTGTTCTTGTTTTTCTAATTCCTTGAGTTATAAGTTAGGTTGTTTATTTGAGATATCCTTTCTTTTTCAAGATAGGCATTTATTGCTATAAAATTCCCCTTAATACTGCTTTTGCTGCATCCCATAAGTTTTGGTAAGTTGTGTTTTTGTTTTTGTTTGTCTCAGGTACTTTAAAAATTCCCTTTTGATTTCGTCTTTTACCAAGTGGTTGTTCAAAGGTGTGTTGTTTAGTTTCCATGTATTTACGAATTTTCCCGTTTTCTGTTATTGAGTTCTAGTTTCTTTTCACCGTGGTCTAAGAAGACACTTGGTATGAATGCAGTCTTCTTAAATTTATTTATAACTTGTTTTGTGGCCTAACATATGATTTATCCTGGAGAATGTTCTGTGTGTGCTTGAAAAGAATGTGTATTCTGTTACTGTTCAGACTGGATGTTCTTTCTGTTATTGACAGGAGAGTATTGGTCTCCTACTATTATATCGCTACTGTCAATTCTCTCTTCATATCTGTCAATGTTTGTTTTATATATTTAGCTGCTCTGAGATTGAATGCATATATACTTAATAATTGTTATATCTTCTTCTTGAATTGACATTCTTATCATTATATAATAACCTTTGTCTCTAGTTAAAGTTTTTTACTTAAAGTCTATTTTGTCTGTTATAAGTATAAATACCCCTGATCTTTTGGTTAAAATTTGTATAAAGTATTTTTTGCTATAGCTTCCTTTTCAGCTCATTCATGTCTTTTTTTTTTTTTAAGACATTATTTATTTGACAGAGAGAGTGATCACAAGTAGGCAGAGAGGCAGGCAGAGAGGAGGAAGCAGGCTCCCTGATGAGCAGAGAGCCCGATGCAAGGCTGGATCCCAGGACCCTGAGATCATGACCTGAGCCAGAGGCAGAGGCCATGAGCCATGCAGGTGCCCCCTCATTCATGTCTTTAAGTCTAAAGTATGTTTCTTGTAGACTGTATAATATTGGATCTGGTTTGTTTATTTTTTAGACCTGTTTAGCCATTCCATGCCTCTTAAGCTATGCTTTTTTTTTTTTTTTAAATATTTTATTTATTTATCAGAGAGAGAGAGAGGGAGAGAGCGAGCACAGGCAGACAGAATGGCAGGCAGAGGCAGAGGCAGAGGGAGAAGCAGGCTCCCTGCCAAGCAAGGAGCCCGATGTGGGACTCGATCCCAGGACGCTGGGATCATGACCTGAGCCGAAGGCAGCTGCTTAACCAACTAAGCCACCCAGGCATCCCAAGCTATGCTTTTGATTAGAGTGTTCAATCTCTTTACATTTAAAGTACTTATTAATAGGTAAGGACTTCCTATTGCCATTTTGTTAGTTGTTTTGTTGTTTTGCAGTTCATTTGTTCCTCTCTTCTTCTCTTGATGTCTTCTTTTATTATTTGCTATTTTATTTTCTTTGTTTTTGGTAGTGATTTGGCTTGATAATTTTCTTTTTATCTTTTGTGTACTTACTAAAAGTTTTCCCCTTGTGGTTTTCATGAGGCTCATATACATCTTCCTATATTTATGACTGTCTATTTTAGTTTGGTAACAACTTAAGTTCAATTGCGTACAAAAACTCTATAGTTTTTACCCCTTCCCACACACTTGGTGTTATTGAAGTCTGAGTTTACTTCTTTTTATAATGTTAGTCCATTATTGAATTTTTGTGGCTATAAGTTATTCTTAATACTTTTGTTTTAAATTTTTAGGGTTATGGGTAATCTCTGTGTTAGAGTGTTATCTTATTCTGTATTTGGCTATATATTTATCTTTATGTATATGGTTTATACATTCATCTGCTTTCATGTTGCTCTTCAGTGTGCTTTGGACTCCATTTGAAGAAATCCCTAGCTGGTTGTTGGTAGCAAAAGCTATGGTGTGTTTGTGGTGGCTGGGAGGCTCTCCTCAGCAGTGCCTCTAGATCCAGTGGTGAGTGTGCCTGGGTAGGTAGGGGACGTGTGGGTGGTGGCCGTGCTGGGGGCTGGAGGTATATGGTGTGCTGTGGTGGGCCCCAGCAGTGGAGGCTAAGGATGGCCATGGGTAGGTGTGTACATGATTGTAGAGTCTGGAAGTGATCATTTCTGTGGCAGCAGAGGTCAGGGCTGGTTGTGGACACCCACACAATGGCTGCAATGGATCCCAGGGCCAGAGTTGTGGGCTGGTGTGGCTTTTATGGGGCATGGGACGGGTGGTGACTTGGGCAGGGGTAGTTCACAAAGATGAATCTCTCAGTGGTGAAAGCATAGGAGGGTCCATAGTGACTGTAGTGGGTTTCTTCACTGATAAAAACTAGTGGAATCCTCTGTGGAGCAGGCTGTTCGTGTCCATGTTGGTAAACACTGTGGTATCCTCCGTGCTAGAAGCTGTGGAGGATCTGTGGCAGCTGTAAGAGCTGTTGAGTTTCTCAGTGGTGAAGGCTGCTGGGTTTTTTGCAGGGTAGGGCACTAGAGACCATGGTGGCAACCTCTTCAGAAGGTGTGGCTTTCCCTGTGTGGCTATCCTTTAGAAATGGAGAGATGGACTCTCTCAGACAAATAAAAGTTGAGAGTTTATCACCACTAGACCTGCCTTACAAGAAATGCTAAAAGGAGTTTAAGTTGAAAAAAAAATCACTAATTAGTAACATAAAAATATATGCAAGTGTAAAACTTACTGGGAAAGGTAAGTATATAGTCAATTCCAGAATAATCTAATATCGTAATGGTGGTGCATAAATCACTTTTAACTTTTTTTAAACATAAATCACTTTTAACTGTAGTATAAAAGTTGAAAAGCAGAAATATTGAAAGTTATAGGGATCCCTATACTTATAAGGATATGTGGCTGGCTCAGTCAGTACAGCATGGGAATGGATCTCAGGGTCGTACGTTCAAGCCCCATGTTGTGTGCAGAGCTTTTTTAAAAAAACATGTATAGCTACAATAATTGTTAATGGATACAGAGTATAAAAAGATGTAAATTGTTGGGTCAATAGCAGAAAATGGAGGGAGCAGGAGTGGGGAAAAAGTGTAGAATTTTTTTTTTTTAGTGTAGAATTTTTGTATGCAATGAAGTTATCAGCTTAAAGTAGAGTGTTATGATGGAATACGATGCAGCCATCAAAATAAATGAAATCTTGCCATTTGCGATGACGTGGATGGAACTAGAGGGTATTATGCTTAGCGAAATAAGTCAATCGGAGAAAGACAACTATCATTTGATCTCCCTGATATGAGGAAGTGGAGATGCAACATGGGGGGTTTAGGGGTAGGAAAAGAATAAATGAAACAAGATGGGATGGGGAGGGAGACAAACCATAAGAGACTTTTAATGTCACAGGACAAACTGAGGGTTGCTGGGGGGCAGGGGGGGTGGGTCAGGAGAGGGGCTGGGGTTATGGACTCTGGGGAGGATATGTGCTATGGTGAGTGGTGTAAAGTGTGTAAACCTGGCCATTCAAAGACCTGTACCCCTGGGGCTAATAATACATTATATGTTTATATAAAAAAAAATAGGGTGTTATGTTTTAGGTAAGTCTCATGGTAATCATAAGGAAAAGACCTTTAGAAGATACCCAAAATAGAAAGAGAAAGGAATCAGAGTATATCAGTACCAAAAAAAACAAAAACAAAAACAAAAACAAAAAAAAACCCACATTAAATCCCAAAGGAAACAGCAAGAGAGGGAGAAAGGAACAAAGGAATTACAAAACAGTCAGAAAGCAATGAACAAAATGGGAAGGGTAAGTTCTTACCTATCAGTAATTACTTTAAATGTAAATGGATTAAATCCTTCAAGTGAAAAATATAGAGTGACTGAATGGATAACAAAAGCAAGACACAACAATATGTACAAGAGACTCATTTTAGCTTTAAGGTACAATAACCTGTAAACAACCTAAGTATCTATTAACAGCTGAATAGATAACACACACACACACACACACACACACACACACACACACACATTATTTAGCCCTATAAAAGAAGATTTTGGCATTGGTGACAACATGCATAAACCTAGAGTGCATTATGCTTAATAAGCCAGACACAAAAAGGTAAATGATGTAAGTTCACTTATATGTGGAATCTAAAATGGTCACACCTGTAAAAGCAGAATGGTAATTGCAAGGGGTGGATAATTAGAGCAAATAGGGAGATACTGTTAAAGGATACAAAGTTTTAGTTATGTGGGATGAGTGAGTTTTGGAGACATAATGTACAGCATAGTGACTAGAGTTAATAATATTGTATAGGTGAAATCTGCAAAGAGAGAACTTAAGTATTCTCACTGCAAAAACAAACCAACCCCTCTCCAAACAAGCTATGTAGGATGATAGATATATTAACTAGCTTGATTGTTGCAATCATTTCACAATAGATACATATATCAATGCATCAGGTAAATCTTAAATATATATACTTTTTATTTGTCAAGTGTATCTCAGTAAAGACAGGAAAAACAGATCTCGTAATTCTAGAGCTATTTACTTTGTAAAGTGCTTTGAGATCTAAAATTGAAAGTGGTTACAGTGCACAAAATATCATTACAATGATTTAGTGTCCTCTTATTGAAAGTTATTTTATGGTCAAGGTTATATAATTTATTATTGTAAGGTGAAGGAGAGCTCCTGCATGTCAAAATGAAAATATACAGTAGATGCAGTGATATATCTATTACACATATTTTAACAGGGAGCCTCCTGCTTGCATTTATCACCTTTGCTATGTGAGGGTGAGTTATGAGACCTCACAAAAAAAGGTGTATCTCTCTTTATGCACTCATAATTTAGAAATAGTGGCTGAATAGATTTTGGAGAAGCTCTCTCTCTCAAAGAAAAAAAATGAGCACCACAGGACTCAGATCTGCTCCGGGATTTTGAATGACTAGAGCAATTTCTCTACTGAGAGGTGTATTGAAATGAGCTAATGAGAAAGTACATACAAAGAAAAAAATTTCTAACTTTTGCCTTTTTTTCGCTGTGGTCCAGTGTTGTAAGCTGAAGGTGCCCAAACTAACGTGAATATTTTGAGGTATCATGTTGCTTAAATAGGAAGGTCATTTTTAATTTTGGTGTAGATGCATTCATTATTCCCATTTTATAAGTTGAAACACAGAGCTGGAGAGAGATTCATCTGATGGCTGATGGAGAAATTGCTCTAGTTTTTGTCCCCTCAGCACTAATTTTTGAAAATGATCATCATGGCAGCTCATGGAGTATAATCATATAAATAAATAGCATAGAGCCTGGCACATGGTGACCAGGATGCTGCTGTGTCAAACGCTGCTGAGGTCTTTACTTGGGTTACTGCATTAGACCATCACCTTAGCCACAGGCTGTAGTAGCTCCTATTTTAGAGATCCAGAATCCAAGCACAAAGAGGTTACTTTAGTCAGTGATGGGTCAGGATGCGAACCCATGTCCACTAGATTTTGAAGTCTGAGTCATTAACTGCTGACTCTCTAGTGCTCTCCGTGCAGTAAACATTAGCCATGTGTGAGCAGTTAGCACTTGAAATGTGGCGAGTCAGAGTCACAGTACAGAATTTGCTGTGAGTGTAAAATACGCACCACATTTTGAACACTTGGTACCAAAAAAGAATGTAAAATACTTCATTAATATTTTAAAAATACTGCATGTTGAACTGATAATATTTTAGATATTTTGAGTTAAATAAAATATAATGCCAAAATTCATTAAATTTATTTCTTTAAACATGTTTCAATATGACTACTAGAGAATGAAAATTGTGTATGTAGTGTGGGTTGTGTTGCTCTTGGGTAGCACTGCTAGATCCTGCTGTAACTGTCCCCTTGCACTTCTTACAACAGTTGTCTGCCCACAGTAAGCCTTCCACATGTTCTGACTCACCCATGATTTACGTAAGCGTGGCTAGAAGCCAGAGAAAAGGAAAAATAACATAAATTGCCAAGTGATTCTTTTTGAAATGAGAGGAACACAGCTTAAAAAGCTCAGCAGATGGACGATGAAGTGATAATTCCCAGGGTTCAAGCCTCTGTCAGTTCTCTTCCCTGTTCCCTCCCGTTTGCCTCCTTCCAGAGACACGCCCTGGGAGCACTTAAAATGACGGGGACTGGGCAAGGCCCTAGAAATTACAGAGACGAATAAGAACCAGCGAACAAGGATTTTACTCCCTAATAGGGAAAATTGATCTATATTAATTTGCTAGGGTTGCAGTAACAAGGTAGCACAGACTGAATGGCTTAAACAACCAAATTTTTTTTTCTCATGGTTCTGGAGGTTGGCAATCCAAGATCAAGGTATTGGCAGTATTGGTTTCTTCTGAGGCTTCTTTCCTTGGTTTGGAGATGGCCATCTTCTCCTTGTGCCTTCACATTTGTCTTCCCTTTGTGTGTGTCTATGTCCAAATTAAGAAAAAAAATTAAGGTATGTAGGGAAGTCGGAAGAGAAAAACGTGCTTAAATAGTTAACTGAAAAAAGGAAAGACATGTGATTGTCCTTGTACATTGAGTTGAAGTTTCATTCCATGGGTTACAGAGGGGAAACATATGGCTTGGAGTTGGAAGGATAAATTGGAGATTTACAGGAAGGCAAAGTTAAAGGGAGACATTCATGGCAGAGAAAAGATCAACGGCAAAATTTAAAGGAATCTGGTCTGTTAGAGAAGTGCCTGCTGGTGTGGGCCATAGAGTTTATTTGGGAGATAGAAAGGGATAAAGCTGGAAAGGTAGAGCAATCCAGACCAGGAGTTTCTGTGCTGTGCTGAGGAATATGGACTTTATCTGGCAGGCAATGGAAGGATTTAGTGATAGGAGCTGGGTTTCTCTAACTGCAGTGTGGGTGAGAAGGGGGAGAAGTGCTGGAAGGGGATGCAGCCACTGTCATAGGACACCACCTGTCTTGCGTAGGACCAACACACCTTGGAGAGTTCCTACCTATCTTGGGTAGTCATCTTTCTATTGGGATCTGTGAGATGGTTGGGGTTGTGGCAAATCATCCAATAGGCTGTTGAAAAAATAGAATTTCCCTTTTATTTATTTATAACCTAAAAAGCAAATAAAACAGTTACTGGTACTTTGCTATGGAGTGATACTAGACCTTCATTTCACTTGGTCCATGTAGTATGTGGCCACATGCTTTATGGGACCCAAAGAATCCTGAAAGGTAGATGGAGTTTCCATCAGGTGGAGGTGCTGTTGATAGGGACTGCACCCCTTTGTGTGTTTCTAGTGTATTTTTCTGTAGATTTGCTTGATTAAATGGACTTATAGATTATTTTAAAAAATCATGTCTCATTCACAAAATAGATGAATGCCTTTGGAATTCTGAAATGGAACTATGGGTTTAAGGTGGCACTAAGAATGCAGACATCAAGCAAACTATGGGCAGATGGTGGGCCCAACAGTTCTGCTTCTATGTAGAAGCAAGTTTTTGTGAAACACATATGAGGTAAAAATAGTGATAATATAATCATCCAATAAGAGCTTGGATTCAATTCCAAAAAATTGAAATCAAGAGAAGATCACTTAAAATATAAATTTATATCACTGTTGCTAATGTCCAACCTTACCCTACTTGTATATATACTCAATAATACATTTAATAGGAATATTATTTACATCTTTATTGTGTGTTTTAAAACAACATGTTTTGGTAGTGTTTTTTATAATAAACATTAGAACTATGGCTCATGTACATGATTCATAAGTAAGTGAGTACAGCTGGCCCTTGAAAAACATGGAGGTTAATAGTGCTGAACCTCCACACAGTCAAAAATCCATGTATAACTTTGACTCCCCTGAAACTTAACTCCTAATAACCTACTGTTGACTAGAAGCCTTACCAACAACATAAATAGTCAATGAACACATATTTTGTAGGTTGTGTGTGTTATGCACTGTATTCTTACAATAAACTAAGCTTAGGGAAAAGAAAATCTTATTAAGAAAGTCATAAGGGAGAGAAAATACATTTATACTGTATTGTATTTATTTTAAAAATCCACATATAAGTGAGCTGTGCAATTCAAACTCATGTTGTTCAAGGGTCACCTATATATACAGAGAATCCATGTTCAAAATTTTTGCTGAATGGGCTTTCAGTTACAAAATTTTGGATTCTACTGCTTTAGGTAATGAGAACTTGAAATAAATGCACGGATTGCCTTTAGCTTCCTGATTACTCTCTGTTTGTCCATGCTTTGTTAATAATCGTGTGATAATTATTTGTCCAATCTAGTCTCTGGACAACCTAGTGTACCCAGTGTGGCCTGAAAGTATAGGCATTGGAAATGCTTTCCATAACCTCCTCCTCTCTAAGGAGTATCCCCAATGGTTTCCTTGGCTTGAGGCGGTGTGGGAAGTATCTTCACAGCAACTGATGATGTAGCCTCTGAACACTCCAGGCACAGGCAGTGTGGCTGCATCTCAGACTAGACCTGGACAGTTGGTGAGCTCCTGGATGCAGCTAAATGATGCTCCTTTCCACTACAGACATCAACTCACCTGATAAGTGTCCCTGTTCTAAGTGGCCAGTCAGGTCTGGGCTCAGCCAGGCTTCCAGGCACTCAGAGAGTATCCCTTCCAGCACGTTTTCTCCCTATCTGCCAACTCTGATTTTCCAGAGGAGACATCTACTAACAAGGGCAAAGTTTCTAAGCTTTGCCCCAGAGTCTTTTCTATTGGGCCCCTCCCTACTCTCTTTGGTTCTAGCCTAAATCTTCTTTATTCTTCCAATATGCAAAAGCCCTCTTCCCTTCTTTTCTATCATTTTATTCTTGATGAAGTATAGAGCAGCATAACTGCTCAAGAGACAGTGCCCCAAGTCATCAGCAACTCAAAACTCATTTCCTCTTTCTCAAATGTAATAAGAAAGGTTCAGTTTTTGGAACCATGGTGCCAGCGTTTACATGGGGAATTGGTTGTGGAGGGACAAAAGATACTTTCATTCTTTCCTTTGGAATTAACACCAAATCCCAGCCCCCGGCTGGAGCAAATGGCTTTTTCTAATATGGAAAGAAACTATGAAAGAATAAAATAAGATACATTTTATAGGAAAAACACAATTTAAAAACTCAATATGCTTTTAATTTGGCCCCTAGCAGATAGTCCTTTCAAATGACTCTAGCCTCTGCTGGTATCCTCCTGTTCTGCTTTTGTTTGCTGTGGTGTTATGTGCTACACACTCACCAAAACATGGCCGGGATATTGAGTTCTCCTTGGTCCTTTTCTGTTCCAGGTGGACAAGGATCTATCTTGGTGCTCAGGCTGCTGGGTCTGTTCTGAGCTCCAGTCTACCTAGCAGCAATCTGAATTAGTTAGGACTCTTGGTTGTAAGTGACAGAAACCAAATTTAACTGTGTTAAGTCCAGTGGGGACTTTATTGGCTCATCTGACTGGAAAGTCCGAGTGGAGCCAGATTCCCATGCAACCGGACATTGAGGAGCATCAAGATTTGACTCTCCTTCAATTTTTCCTGGTTTCTTTCTCATAAACCTTTTCTTTTGGAGCAGCCCCAACCCCAGAGGAAGAAAGACCTTTCCTCTCCTTCTGGAATCTACATATCAGATCTCTTGGAGCTGATTAGATTGGCTTTTCTGTGGTCCCTACCATTCCAGAACCCATCACTGTGGCCAGGGGAATGGGAAGCTCTGACTGACCACATTTCGTGATATGCCTTCCCTGTAGCTAAAGGCAGTTGTGCCGGTCCTGTCCAATCACCAGAATGGGTTTCCCATAAGAAAGAGAGGTTCTGTAATTAGAGAAAGGGATAATGGCTAGGCCAAAGCAAGAACTACCTGCCTGGGTTCAACATAACCAACTGCTTATTTTAGGAAAGTCCTTTTACTTCTCAGAGGCTCATATTTTCTTCGACTAAGCACTGAAATGATAACACCAGCTCTGTCTCCCTGACTGTTTTTTTGTAAGGGTACAATCAGGTGAAATATATGACAACGTTTTGGAAGCCATATTCTACTCTGTGTTTCATAGTACTTTAGTGTAACTCATTAGATAGCTTCAGCAAATGTTTTCTTGTTGAATGGTTGAATGCAGAAGCACTTCTTTCTCAATTAGCTCCCAAACCCTGGACTGGTATCCAAATAGTATTTTCCCTGGATTTAGGCTGAGAGTGGTTATTCACAAGTCATTCTCAGATGGTAATTCCAAAGTGATATTTAAATTATTTCCCCCCACAGTCCCAAGGAAAAAAACCCCACCGGGTTTTTGCTCAGAAAAGGAACATGAAATCCATAATCATGGGGCCAATATGCTCTATAGACCTTTCCTGATTAAAAATGTGACTGTATTTGGGAGTCCGTGTCAGATGATGGGGAGCTGTGCCCTGCTGGAGGCCGGACAGCTCCAATCACGCAATGCGCAAAACCAGTCCGCTCTTGGGCAGAAGGAGCTAACTCAATATTCACCTTACGTTCTTCGGCGGTTCTTGTGTGTCACGAAAAGCCACGTGTCTTTAAAAGGCATCATGAGGACTGAGTTCCGGATTAAGTTGTCTTTCGGCCTTCGTTACCAGCCTCAGAGGCCTCAGGATCTTTTCCGCGGATGGGGCGCCCGGGGCGCCCGGGGCGCCGGGGGCGCAGCTTCTCTTGCCAGCCGGGCTTCCGGTTGCACAGGGCTCGCGCTTATCCTCTTCTGCTCTGCTTTCATCACACTTCTCCCTGTTCACGAACTCACAGTGGCTTGAAACACCTTAATCTAGTGTTTGATGAATTCCAGTGTTCGCTTCAGGTCACTTTTCCAATATTGTCTTTCATGTTTCTTCCCTATGAGCCCTCAAATCCGGAGGAGGCTGGTCTCTTCTCCCAGCGGCAGATGCTCGGCGTCCTTTCCTGGACCTTCGCTCCTACCCGTTCCCCCCGCTGGAGGGGAGTATCCTTCTCCTTCCCCCAGATGCGCTCCGGGCGTCTTCAGCTCCTCTGTATTCTTAAGGACCTTCAGATTGTGCCTATTCTTGTAGCCATCCCTAATAGCTACAACTTACCGAGTTTCTCTATTCTCTGGGCTCTCATCATACCTTATTACACCTACTGTCTGCTACTCCAACTGCTCGTCTGTTTATCCACGTGTCTATTCAATTAAAAGGATTTATTGGGGTGGGGTGGGATAATTGGGCGATCGTCTTTAAGAGCAGGTGGTGATGTGATGAGCACTGGGTGTTACATGCAGCTGATAAATTATTGAACACTACATCTGAAACTAATGATGTACTGCATGTTGGCTAATTGAATTTAAATAAAAAGAATAAAAGGAAGGTTTCTCAACTTCAAAATCCTTAGAGATTACTTGGCTTAATTCCTCAGAACTAGCTCAAATGGTTTTGAAAGAGTCATTATTTCTTTCATGCAGTGAACATATGATGCTTTTACTTAGGAAGAGGAAGAAGAAAATGTTTACAGTCTCACTTTGTACTTTAAAAAAAATTTCTATGACATTAGCTCTTGATTCAGAAATTATAAATAAGGCTGTTTTGTCATCCAGTGTTACTGGAAAAAAAAATAAAAGGACTTGCTGAGTCATTTTATTTAATAAATGAATGAATCTATTTTAAAGATTTTATTTATTTATTTATTTAGAGAGTGCGAGCTGGGGAGGGGCAGAGGGAGAGAAGGAGAATCCCAAGAAGGCTCCTTGCCCAGCGCGGAGCCCAGCATGGGGCTCCATCCCACAACCCCGAGATCATGACCTGAGCTGAAATGGAGAGTCGGACGTTTAACCGACTAAGCCACCCATGCATCTTGTCTTACACTCATTTTCCCCCAAAGCAGCCTATTTATTCAACAAATACCAGCTTTTTAAAGTCCGAACTCTTCCTGTTAAAAGTTAGGGTAATCCAGTTTGATATAGCATGAAAGCAAAAAGAGAAAGGAAAGGTGTGTTTGTGTGTGTGTGTGAATCACTGGGATTTAGGACCTTAAACTATATTGTCAGACTGCCTTTTTCTCTCCTTGCCATCTATGTCTTTCTGGTAGAACAATGGTTACTTAAAGCTACAGTCTCACATCTTCCAAACTTAGCAGACTTTTCAGGAATAGGTACGTGTGTATGTGTGCACACATGTCCACATACACATGGATGTCTAGTCACATCTATAAACAAATTTAGGGAAGGGCCCGATTGGACTATTCATTCCTGACCATTTGCTTTTGCTGTGGGTGTGAGATGCGATAATGGGTGGGGCCAGGGTCACATGCCCTACTTTGTGACTCTATGTTGTCTTGAGCTAGGGCACTGGTATCTGACAGCCTCAGTATGACCAGTGGAGACGCAGTGGGCAATTCTCCCTGCAAAATGGAGATGGTGGGCAGACAAAAATCTCAGAAGTCCCCCATATTTGTCAGCCAGAATTCTGCATGTGGTAGATGCTTGATAAATGTTTCTTTATTGAATATTTGCTTTTTAACTTCAAAGTTACCTTTTAATTAGAGGGAGATCCATCCATACTTAAAACTAATTCAACTCCAGGATTACTGGACATTACGGTTAAAACTTCTTGAAGTTCTTCTAAGTAATATCTTTCTTTTGGTTTTGATTTTCCCCCTGGGGTATCATACCAATAGTTTAATCCCACAACCACAAGATTGCCTTTTCAAGTGGGAAAGGCAGCTGTCTTGTACCCTTTCGAAACCTCCCACTTTGAGACTAAACACCCATTTCCAAGAACTGCTTCCATATAACATGGAAACCCTTTGCTGTTCTCTAGTTTTTCATGATCTGGCTGAAATGAGTCCCCTGGACCTAAGCTGAGCAAAATATTTTTGAGGCATATCACTCTGCTTCACCTCCCTCATTCTATACACTGTATATTGATTGATTTAGTCCAAGCTTTCATTAGAATGATATTTTTTTCCATTAGAATGATTTTATAACCATGTCATTGACTACATTGATGACACTGTAAGTGTTTGAAACAACCAATTAACAGAATCACCTGGAATTCTTTCTTTGGTCCTTTTGCTCTTGTGTGTGGTTTCAGGTGCTCATGTAAGGGATCCAATCAGTCACATCTCTCCACCCCTCTGACTCTCTCAGTAACCCTTCCAGTGGCCCAGCAGCTACTGGAGGAGAAGGTGCAGCAGAAGCTTATGATCCAGGGTCCTTCAACGTCTAGGAATGGTGCCCCCGTTTTGGTCCTCTGGGGTCCACTTCGATTTAGTCCTCCTGCCCTTCGGAACCAGGAGATGGGAATTATTTTCTCACTCAGTTCATTTTGTGTGGAAGGAATCCTCATCCGGGCATGCTGAAGGCTGAACCAACCGTATTACTCTGCTCAGGCTTCCGTGACCAAGTGCCACAGACCAGGTGGCTTAAAGAGCAAACATTTATTTTCTCACAGTTCTGGATGTTAGCAGTCCAAGGGCAAGAGGTTGGCAGGGTTGGTTTCTTCCAAGGCCTCTCCTCTCAGCTTGCAGATGGCTGCCTTCTACCGGTCTATTCTGCACATGTCTGTGCCCACTCATATCGGATTCTGGCCTACCCTGGTGACCTTCTTTTGCCTTTCTGAAGTGTCTCTTTGCAAATACAATTGCATTTGGAGGTACCAGGGATTAGGACGTTAGCATATGAATTTTGGGAGGACACAATTCAGCCCATAATACCAACCAAGCAATGAAAGGTGTCTATGTGCTTGTGGGTACACATGCATAGCCGTGGTGGGGAATGGTGACAATCCCAGGGCAGGACTGCTGAGGTGCAAGCACTAGACATCTTAGTCGAAGCTCAGAGTTCAGATGAACAGCTAACCCAGGAGAGAGTAAGGAAATGCTGTTCATTACAATTCTAGGTATTTGGTTCTGTTCCCCATTCTTATTTCAAAAGAGATCAGGCCCCAGAATATCCAGCCATGAGTCAGGGAACCAATGACAGAGTCTGCACCTAAAAAGAAGCTTCTCGACACTCTGGGTCACCCCAAAGGATACATTAGTACTTATTCAATATTTTTTTAGTGATCAGGATGATGGACGAGCAAGTGAGCCTGTCGCGTGTGCCGGTGACACTTCGTGGACATCATTAAATAGCATGCAAATCATTAACCAAGAATGTAGACAGGGTGACTGGACTTAATCATTTTTATTCCCACCCCTGGGTAAACCTGGCAGCCTAAATGCCCTCACCCCTGCCATGAGGAACTGCTCTGAAATGCAAAGTTGGACTCAGCCAGCAAAGTAAAAGCAACAGTAACGGTCTCGTTTCTATCTTTTTGAGTAATGATATGCCAGTTTGCCAATAAATTGCATAGAGGTGAAGAAGAAAAATAAGTCTTTGACCTTTCTCACTTATAACCACACTTAGATATTTCTTCTTCTATTTTATGCCGGCCACAGAGCTTTGCATAGCGGAGATTTAATTTCCTCCTGCTGCAGGCATTCAAATGGATAGGATCTCCTCACTCCTTCCCCTCGTCCCCTGCAACCTGAAGCCTTCTATGTGGCTGTCATTCAGGCTTTGCCATTCACAGGCCCCCAGTGAGGGGCGTTGTAGGTGAGAGCCTTCCTTTCTGAGCAAACTTTTCCCACAGTGCAGAGCCAATAGGTGCCTGATGGGAAGAATTAGGGAGCATGTGGGATGTGGCAGTCACACCCTCTAGGTGATGAATATCTTTCATCCAGACAAATGTACTTATAATTTGTTAGTTTAATTACTGCAGCCTTGCAAAGTCTTGAGCCAGTAATTCCTTTCTCAAGAAATGACAGGCCTTAAATAATTCTGTGGGAAGACTGATTCTTCACTCTGGTTTTTGGACATTGCTCTGAAACATATTTTCAGAACTCAGCTGGGTGCCATTAACAACTCCCCGAGATGGTTATGGTTGCATTGTAATCTATAAACCCCTCTTTGGAGTGGCTTCTTTATTTCTAACATTGAAGTGTAAATCTCCTTGGAATAATTACCTTCCCCAGCTCCTTTTAGGATGTGAGAAAGATTTCATCTTTTGCAAACAACCAGAAGCCTTTGTTCCCAAAGAAGAAAGTACGGGAGCCCTCCCCCAGCTCGACCCCAGTCTGAATCTGAAAGAAGGGTCTGGTAAGGACATGACACTTATTGGAAACACTGACTCCTCTTTATCTCTGCCTTGTTCCAAGGTTGGGCACGGGAAAGTTCAACGTTTGCCCTGGTTTAAAAAAAAAAAAAAATGTATGCTTTCCCTCCTACTTTCTAATTTCTGCTTATTTTCTCTGTTTTGCTAATGTCTTTCTTTCTGCGCAAGTGAGAGCTGGCTTAGCTGGCTTTCTGTCAATAGGAAATCTCTGCTAATTGGCATTTCTCTACTTTGCAAGCAGAAGGATAACTGATATTCATAATGCTGTTCCAGAGGCTCTGTAGGGTCCTGAAGGATCTCATGAATTCTCAAAAAATGATTGACTTCCGTGCGGAATAATTTTAGCGTCAGCTGTATTTTATGGTTTTCTGATTCACTGCAAATTGGACGTATGGGATATCACTTTCTATTTACTGAAGTATTTATTTATTTATCTATTTATTGAAGTACAGTGGAACCCTGTATCTTTTGGGAGAGATGGAATACAGGACTTTTTCAATTTGGAAGCTCTTGGTGTCCGGATAGGAGTCAGGTCCAATGTTTCTTTTATCTCTGGTGCACTTAGGAGGTGCTCAGCGCATGTTTATGGGATAAGTGACCAATGCAGACATGGGTAGTATAGGCCTGAACAAGAAATCACCCCCTAGGCAGGTTTGAACCGGAGCCTGATACTCTCGTTAAACCTGAAGGGTCAGATAGATGGGACTAGAATTCAGGAAAACACACAGCAAATGCAGATCAGAACAGATAAAAGATCGAAATCCAGGGATCTGAGGCATTGAGAACAATTCCACAAGGCAGAAATGCCAAGGTGGACCTTGAATCATGTAGCTTTTGCTGTGTGCAGGTGACTAAGGTGTCATTGCCTATCACCCACAGTCATGGGGGCCTAGGGATGCCAGTCCCCTGAGATCCTTAAGTGGATGTTGGTTACAGCAAGGCCAAGCAGCTGTTTCTTCTCTTTGTGATGGCTCTTGAGTGTAACAGCCAAAGTGATTATGTGTCATTTCCCTCTGGTGGTTGAGATGGCCGCATCCGTCCATTCATCCTTGCTGCTGTCTGTAGGGTTGCACACACACACAGGCAAGACCTAACCTTAGTACCATTTGACTCAAGGCTAAACTCCTGGACTCTGTGGGAGAACAGCTAATCTCATGTATCATAAGAGGTGGATTCCATCCTCTAACTTTCATTAAGTAACTGACGTTTATTGTTCTCACTGGGTCAAAGCACCTGTGTAACAGAGGAAATGAGAAAGAGTTCGTTGTCCCTGTTTCACAGAAATAATTCTGTGTAACAACCTACCCCAACTCTTAGTGCCTTAAAGCGACAGTGCTTTATAATTTCTCATGAGTTTAGGGCTGACAGAAGTTCTTCCGCGGGTCTCCTCTGAGGTGTTTCATACGGCTGCATCCGGGTGGTGGCTTAGGCGCTGGAAGATGTGAGAAGGCTTCTCCCATTTGGTAGGTTGCCTCTTCGCTTTGTTGATGGGTTCCTTTGCTATGCAGAAGTTTTTTTTAAAAAAGATTTTGTTTATTTATCTGACAGAGAGAGAGTGAGTGCAAGCATAAGCAGGGGGAGCAGCAGAGGGAGAGGGAGAAACAGGCTCCTCACTGAGCAGGGAGCCCAATGCAGGCTCTGTCCCAGAACCCCGGGATCATGACCTGAGATGAAGATAGATGCTTAACTGATGGAGCCACCCAGGTGCCCCCCAGAACTTTTTTTTTTAAGATTTTATTTATTTGTTAGAGAGATAGCACAACCAAGGGGAGTGGCAGGCAAAGCAGGCAAAGCAGGCAGAGGGAGAAGCAGGCTCCCCGCCAAGCAAGGAGTCCAGTGTGGGACTTGATCCCGGGACGCCGGGACCATGACCTGAGCCAAAGGCAGACACTTAACTGACTGAGCCACCCAGGCGTCCCTATGCAGAGGCTTTTGAGTATGATGTAGTCCCATTTATTTATTTTGGCTTTTGTTGCTTTTGCTTCTGGTGTGAGATTATAAAATCATCCTCAAGACCTAGACCAAGGAAATTACTACCTATGTTCTCTTGTAGGAATTTTATGGTTTCAGGTCTTATGTTCTAATCTTGGCTCCATTACAACTTGATTTTTTTGTGTATCTTGTAAGATAGTGGTCAAGTTTGATTCTTTTTTGTGTGGCTCTCCAGTTTTCCCAATACCATTTATTGAAGAGGTGGTCCTTGCTCCACTGTATATTCTTGTATATTCTCTGTCATCAGTTAATTGGCCATATATGTATGTGTTCATTTCTGAGTTCTGTATTCTATTCCGTTGACCCTGGTTATCTGTTTTTATGTCAATACTGTATAGTTTTTTTTTTTTTTAAGATTTATTTGTCTATTTTAGACAGAGAAAGTCCAAATGAGTGGGGGGAGGGGCAGAAGGAGAGGAGAGAGAATCCTCAAGTGGACTCCTCGCTGAGCACAGAGCCGGATGTGGGGCTAGATCCTGGGATGCTGAGATCGTGACCTGAGCTGAAATCAAGAGTTGGCCACCCAACCAAGTGAGCCACCCAGGCACCCCCTCAATACTATATAGTTTTAATTACTGTGGCTTTGTAATATACTTTGGGACCAGGAAGTGTCATACCTCCAGCTTTGTTTTTCTTTCTTTTTTTAAAAATTTTTTCTTTCTTTCCTTTTTTTTTTTTTTAAGATTTTATTTATTTATTTGACAGACAGAGATCACAAGTAGGCAGAGAGAGAGGAGGAAGCAGGCTCCCTGACAAGCAGAGAGTCCGATGTGGGACTCGATCCTAGGACCCTGAGATCATGAGCTGAGCCGAAGGCAGAGGCTTAACCCACTGAGTCACCCAGGTGCCCCTCCTGCTTTGTTTTTCAAGATTACTTTGGCTATTTAGTTTTTTGTGGTTCCATACAAACTTTAGGATTATTTGTTCTATTTTTTTAATGCCATTGGAATTTTGATAGGGATTGCCTTGAATCTGTAGATTGCTTTGAGTAGTATGAACATTTAATGATATTAATTCTTCCAACCCATGAGCACAGAAAATCTTTCCATGTATTTGTGTCTTCTCCAGTTTCTCTCATTAATGTCTTGTCGTTTTCAATATATAGGCTTTTCATTCCTTGGCTAAATTTATTCCTAGGTATTTTATTATTTTTGATGCAGTTGTAAATGGGATACAGAGAACAGGTTAGTGGTTGCCAGAGTGAGGGGTTGGGGTTTGGAGAAATAGGTGAAGAGGGTCAAAAGGTTAAAAAAAAAAAAAGAAGAAAAAGAAAAAAAGAAGGGGGAGAAAGAAAGGCTCTTTTACATATCTGGGGTCTGGGTGCAGATTGTCAGCTAGAATACTCCTCTACATTGATAAGTTTCTATTCTCTCTCTCTCTCTCTCTCGTGTCTCATCTCCAGGGTCTTTCCATGTGATCTTTATTTCCAGCAGGAGAGCTTGGACTTCCTTACAGTATGGCTGTTAGTTTCCCCGAATGCAAAAGGAGAAGGCATCAGGGCAAGGCCTTAGCCAGGAGCTGGTCCTGTATAAGTTTAATCACTGTTGATTGTTTAGAGTAAGTCATGGGATCAGCCCAGGTGCAAGAGAAAGAGAAGTAGTCTCACCTCTTAATGGGAGGAGCAGCAAAAATTGGTAGCCATCTTTAATCTATAATGTCTCCTTTTATCAGACGCCTGCCCCTCAGGCTGATGCTCCCAGGAGCCTCCCCACATAAAATCTGAGTGCCCCTCAATTGGCTTCCATGCAAGGCTTTGGGGTGGGTGAGTCAGAGTGCATCAGCCATTTTGAGAGCCTTTTCTCAGACTCTGATAGTCTTCTGCGTCTTGTGGACATGAGCCATATTGCATTTCAGAGCTAGCTTTTGCGGGGCTCGTCTCCCAGGTGCAGGTCTCAAAAACTGGTGTGCACGATGTGGGGTTCAAATCCTTCACTCCTCAAGGAGAATTTCTGGGTTTTGTGTTCCTTCCTGAGTGTGGGTCACTGCACTGGGGGTGAAGTTTATGGCAAAACTGTCTCTCCTGCCTGCTTGGATATGGACTTTCTTTCATTTGTCTGTTGCATAGGCGCTGTTCAGCCAGATTTTAGGGATTGTTTTCCAGGGGAAGTTGTTTCCTATGCAGCTGTAGATTCAGTGTGTTCTTGGGAGGAGGTGAATTCAGGATCATCTTCTATCACTATCTCAAACTGGAACATCTTTTATTAAATAGTTTCTGATTGCTAGCCAAAGGAAGAAATACATGAATGTTTATCTTGTAGGTTGTTGTAAGCCTTAAGTGAGATCAGTCCAAATCTAGCATTTGGGACAGGTCAATAGATAGCTTTCTTTTTCTTGATGTAAGGATCTGCTGTCATGGGGAGACTGTTATCAGGGGTCTATAATTCAGGGGCAGAGCAGCTTTCTGTTCATTGTGCTTTATTTATTCCCAGCTGGGGATTAAGTAAGCTGTTACATGTAAACTACTCAGAACAGTGTCTAGGACATGGTAATCATTCAATAAATGTAAGCTTATTATTATTATTGCTGTTATTATTGAAGGGCAATGATTCCTAAAAACGAAATAAAACATCACTCCATGATGACGTGCAACCTACCTTCCTGGTTATGAACATTCTTCCTCTCATTTTAGTTACTCTTTACCTATGTGTAATAGAATTTTAGAAATGGTCCCAATCTTAGAAATTTCTTCATTTCACAGAGATTTAAAAAAATTGTTTAAAATTAAACATTCTTTTTTTCTAAGATTTTATTTATTTAATTGAGAGAGAGAGCATGGGCATGAGCAGGGCAGAGAGGCAGAGGGCAAGGGAGAAGCAGACTCCCCACTGAGTGGGGAGCCTGGCATGGGACTTGATCCCAAGATCCTGGGATCATAACCCAAGCCAAAGGCAGATGCTTAACCAACTGAGCCACCCCAGTGCCCTCACAGAAAGATATTTAAAGCCGGGCCTGGGGAATTGACTTTGCCTTACACAGCTAGTTAGAGAATTAATACCAGATCAGAAGACCTCAGGCGTCTAACCAGGAGCTCTCTTTACTGTACTCGTGAGTGTAGAATGGTCCAACTCATTTGCTTTAAAATTTGGAGCTGGAAATACAAAACTTTATTTTGTGGGCATAACACATTTAATAAACAGTTTGGTTTTATGTGTCAGCCCT
Organism: Mustela putorius furo; assembly: GCF_011764305.1. Classification (NCBI taxonomy): domain Eukaryota; kingdom Metazoa; phylum Chordata; class Mammalia; order Carnivora; family Mustelidae; genus Mustela; species Mustela putorius. The sequence goes on from NW_025422010.1 coordinate 43,761,289, forward strand.
TTGGAGGAAAGAAGGAAAAAGTGTAAAGATGGAGGACATGAAAAGATTGGCTAAAGACAAAGCATTAGAGATGGGGATACATATATAAAGAAAGAAAGAGGGTTGAAAGATGCAAGATGATTTAGTGATAGCTTTTATTGGTAATGAGTCCTTGGATGTTGTCAGGCAGGAATTTGTTCTGTCTGTCCATCCAACATTCCTTTCCCCCTCATCTGGCAGCAGCTCCCCTGTACATTTTTTTGAAAACACTCCTCCCCAATTCCAGCCTGGTGGCTGGGATGGTCCTGATAATCACATCACCTTATTTTCATGGCTATGAGGATTGGTCCATAATGGGGTGGACACTTGAATCCCCTGGCCAGTTAGGGACCTTCCCTAGGGTTGATATATATACCCTCGAGCATGTGAAAGGAAGGTGTCTTGAGCAAGGTTGGTTTGCTTTCTACCATTTTTAGTGAAATCTGGAATAGACAGAGCAGCCATGTCCACCTTCCTTGAAAGATATCTCAGTCATGTCCCCCATCTTCAAATACCCTGCCATTTCTTTACTCACTTCTCATTTATTAAATATTTAATGACCATTTGCTATGTCCTCAGCACCCTAATAGAGTCATGGTTCTTTAACCCATGCGCCCTACAGTCTGATGTGTGAGATAGATAATAACAAAGTAAGCAAGTTGAGTTGTAGTAAGAGCCTTGTTATAGAATAAATAATGGGCCCAGAAATGTCTACTTCCTAATCCCCAGAACCTGTGAATATGTTAGCTTACATGCCAAAAGGGACTTTGCAAATGTGGTTAGTGAAGGCTTTTGAGATGGGGAGATTTTCCTGGATTATCTTGGAAGGCCCAATGTCATCATCAGAGTCTTTATAAGAGGGAGGCAGGAGGTCAGAGTCAGAGGAGGGGATGTGAAGGTGGTCCCAGAGATGGATTAGAGGATGCTGAGCTGCTGGCTTTGAAGCTGGAAGGGGCCATGAGCCAAGGAATGCAGGCCCCCTTTAGCAACTGGAACAGGGAAGGACACAGATTCTCCTCTGAAGCCTCCACAAGGAATGCAGCTTTGCTGACACCTAGATTGTAGGTCTTCTGACCTTCATTAGGTTTGTATTGTTTCATCACTAAGTCTCTGCTATTCTGTTGCAGCAGCAATAGGAAATGAATACAAACTGCAAAGGCAAAGAACAGGTTATATAGAAGAAGAATGATGTGAGGAAACTTATTAAGATTAAGGAGTTAGTGAAGAAGACCTTTTTGGAAAATGAATGTTTTGGATAAAGACCTCATCAAAGAGAAGGAGCCAGGCTTCAGAAAAGGTAGGGTGTTGCGAGTGGCATCCAGAGAAACACTGCTAGAGAAGGCTTGAGAAGTGACAGTTCTGTCTGTTACAGCAACTGAAGACAGCAGGGAGGAACTAAAGGAAGAGGGGTCTGATGATGCTGATTCACGGATACCATAGCTCCTGCTCGGAGGTTCATTCTTCCCTTCTCCTCGGCATCCCAAGTCCCTTTCCCATCTTCCCATCCAGCTCCAATCATGTCATTGCCCCAAGCCTTCCATCACCTTAACAGCTTTCTGCATCTCCCTCTGCCTCCCAAATTCTGCTCCCTTCCTTGAAGTGGGGTCCCTGGATCTCTGGAGACCCCCAGATTTATCTTTGGGGAGGTACCCTCAGATTTCACAAAAATGTTTAAATTTCTTTCTTTTTTTAAAGTTTATTTACTTTTCTAGTAATCCCTACACCCAATGTGGGGCTCAAACCCAAAGCTCTGAGATCAAGAGTTACATACTTTTCTTTCTTTCTTTCTGTCTTTTTTTTCCTTTATTTATTTGACAGACAGAGATAACAAGTAGGCAGAAAGGCAGGCAGAGAGAGAGGGGGAAGCAGGCTCCCTGCTGAGCAGAGAGCCCTATGTGGGGCTCGATCCCAGGATTCTAGGATCATGACCTGAGCTGAAGGCAGAGGTTTTAACCCACTGAGCCACCCAGGTGCCCCAAGAGTCACATACTTTTCTGACTGAGCTGCCCAGGCACCCCCAAAATGTTTTAATTTCAATAATAAGTTTTAAAATAGCATAAGCTTAGACCATTGTCTAGGGGCACCTGTTTGGGATTCATTTTGATTTTGGTGCCTCAGTGGCACCACTTGAAGGCCAAATGAGGTCCAGCAGGCTGAATAAGCAATGGCTTTGAAGGAGGTTGCACAGAAAAGGGTAGAAGGACATGATTAGAGGGCATGTAGCTGTATGAGAACTTGAGCAGCAGCGTGCAGCGCTGTGCTCGCCTTGTGAGCAGATCTGTTGGGTGGATTCATTCCTTATATGCACTTAACTATAGTACTTCACTACCACTAAGTAGATTAGAAAATAGACCAATGGAGGGGCACCTGGGTGGCTCAGTTGGTTAAGTGTCTGCCTTCAGCTTAGGTCATGATCTCAGGGTCCTGGAATCCAGCCCCACACCAGGCTCCACACCCAGTGTGGAGTCTGCTTGAGATTCTCTCTCTCTTTCCTCTGCCCCTCCAGCTTGCGCACTCTCTCTCAAAGAAAGAAATAAAATATATATATATATAAAAGAAAGTAGACCAAAGGAGATCTTTTCCTCATTTTTTGCATTATTTTGTTAAGTTGATTGGTCTATCAAAGTAGTGCATCAGTGGTTAAAAGTGAGGTCATTGAAATCGAGCACAGTATGACAGCAAAGGACTTAACGACAATGATTCAAATGATGATTTGTCATTTTCAGAATCAGAGACTCATCTCGGTAACAAGTAATATAGGAAGTGCTCAAGCATATTTTTCCACTATTAAATCCCACAGGATCAATCAAGTTTAAGTAAAACATCATCAATTATCACATTAAATGAGTGCCATTCTAAGTTTCTTTGGTTCTGTATTTTTATTTGTATTTTATTTTAAAATTTGTTTTGATTTTCCTGTAATAGCTGTAAGCAAGAAGTTTATACCCACTTTCATGTTTGTCCAGATGTAAGTGACATTATAATCAAACATAATTTAAGTCAGCCCTGGGGAGCTGCAAAAAATATCTTTCTTTAAAAGGAATCCATACATTATTCAGGTTTGGGAAGCACTGATTTGCAGTATTCATATCAATACATTGTTTAAATTACTAGTTTTGAGTTGTTAATTCTTCTGTGAGTTTGCATCCCACCTCTCAAGGTAGAACTAGCTCTCCCAGGGAGAATGAAGGTCCTGTGTACAAGTTTTCTGAAAAACCACAACTGGCACTGCTGGGCATGCAGAGGATGCCCGATAGGTATCTGGTGAACGTGTGAAGAGTGCTTTTTTATTTTCTGTTTTTGACACTTTGACATCTGGGGACTAACAGGCCCCTTGGTGGGCTAGTCAATTCCTAGAGACTGCCAACGACTCACTTCCAGAACACCTTTCATATGTAAACTAAGCAATCCAGAGCCCACATCCTCCCCACCCCACTTCCTCTATCAGCTCTTCAGCTCTGCTGGTAGCCTGCTGCCCTGATCGCCCCAGGGCCGGGTACCAGACACCTAGAGGACAGCCCCTGCCCCCCGGAGCCTGCTGAAATGATTGCAACTCGCCAATGCTTAAACCTGCTTACCCTCCTCGCCTGTTCCTTACTTTGGAAACCACAGGAAAGGCTCTTGCCCACATTCTCCTCCTGCTTCCTCAGCCTCCAGAGTAATCTCTGCACGTGGTGCCCCTCATCTTAGAAACCGTGAGTAACAAGCTATCTCTGCAGTGGCAATTGTCTCCTGATCTGCCGGCATCACCATACCTGAATAATAATAAAACTTACACACACACACACACACACACACACTAAAAAATAAAACTTACACTTTAAAACAGGAAATAAAGACATAATCACGTTGTTCTAGATTCTATATGAGAATGCTGACATTTCCTCACCCCACCTTCAGGAAAAAACATCTTACTCATTGCGCCCGTGTAGTTGTGCATCTCCACCGGGGAATGCGAGGTCCTTCAGCGCCAGGATTGAGAGTGTAGTTTTGTGCTGAGCCATCTGTATTTCCAGGGCTGAGTCTGTGACCTTGAACAGGTTCTTTTTTTTTTTTTAATTGATTTACTAATTTTGTTATTTTTTGCACAAAGCCAATCACCTCAGAGATTTCATTTTGCAATTCATTCATCATTAGCTTCCCATTTTTGCTAGCTGAGCTGAAGAGGCGTAATTTCACAATGCACTGTGTTTTAAACACCTTGAACTGTGTTTTAAACACTGTGTTTTAAACACCTGGAACAGTGAATTCCTGTTCCACTCCATATCCCTTCCTCCCTCCCTAAGGCCCCGTGTGTTGGTCTTTCTCAGGACTCTGCACAAACCCCACCTCCTCCTAGAAGCCCGCCTTGACTTCTCCCGCCTGTTGGGAGCTCCCTCTTCTTTGAGCTCAAGTGGTCTCGGACTAATCTTCCCTTCTTCAATACTCATCAAGTTGTTTGTTTCCTTTGCAGGGTTCCACAAGTGTTTACTGATCACCGAACAGCCCTCTTCCTCTCTTCCCTATGCTGGCCCCTGTTTCTGGCCAGGGTCACTTCATCCCACTGGGGTAGAAGACTTGAGATGATGGAACCAGAACTGTGCAAGTGGAAACACACTGATTGCACAGGGAGCATCTGATGGTTTTCATTTTCAAAAATCTCTCTTGTTGCAAAAGTGTCCCACAGCATCCTCTGGTCCCCAATCATACTGATTTGTGTTTACCCTGAAAGACCCGCGGATCCCCTTACCCAAGAATCCAACACTGCCACTGGATGCAATCAGCAAGAGGTTTATTGTCACGCAGGTACCGGCGGGTGGTCGGCAGCTCCAGCTAACCGAGCACCCCAACCGGAGTGAAGCAGGGTCTTTTATAGGAAGGTACAAACAAGTTTTGGGTGAGGCGTAACTGATTGGTAGACAGTTTGAACTTTTGAAAAAGGCATACTTGGAGTTTGCGGATTGGCTCCAGGGACCCGCGGGCACCGCGGGAAGGAGGAACAAGCTGATTGGTTATGAGGGCCCACGCGGGCGAAAGGAGAGGCGGGGAAGGGGAACAAGAAGGGGGAAGGGAGGAATGCCATCATGGCGTCTCTATTATTTCTATAAGCCACGCGGCTAGAGAAAGGCAAAAGAGCAATTAATAAGCAATTAATCACACAATTGATAACCTAATTTTATACCTAAAAGCCAGCGGTTTACAGAAAAGCAAACAAGCGGTTAGTTATCCTATCTGTCTACTAGGGGAGGGGTCTTTCTAGGAGAGGGGTCTTTCAGCTGTATGATTTGGTTCAGTTTTCTTTTGAATTTTTAAAAAATTATTCAATCTTGAGATCATTGTAGATGCACATGCAGTTTTAAAAAACAACATGAGAGCCCCTGTAACTTTTACAACTTCTCCCCAACCGTCCCTCTTGCAAAATTAGAGTACAGTACCCCCCATCCGATATTGACGTAATGCAGAAGGGGACATGCCCCTGCCAGGAGAAGGTGGGTGCTCCTTCTGGCCCCCACGTGGTCTCCACTGACGCCATGCAGAGGGTTTCATTCTTTCTTAATGGGCAATGTGGTCCCAGCCTCTCTGACAGCTTCTTGGTATTGGATTTGGGGCAACATGTTATAGCCTGACTGGGATGGAATCTGACCTCCTTACCTAGCCTTTGCTGGCATAGGGGGCCACAGGCTCACAGGGCCATAGGGTTTTCTGTGGTGTTTGGCTCTAGAAGAGCAGTTATCACCTAAACGTCATCTTTCTAGGCTGCCCCTTTCTTGGCCCTTTGGCTAAGAGAGCGTGCCTTTGCCAGGACTCTTACTATCTGCATGGGGGGGGGGGGTTGCTGTTCTGGGTTGCCAGGTACAGCAGCCTCAAGTCTGGGATATGTGAGGCTGAAAGAAACAAACAGAAAATCCAGTGAACTCATCGCTGGGTCATTCCTCAGGACCCGAGATCCCTCCCTGGACCTGAGATCCTTCCCTGGTCTGCCTTTTCCTCTCCACTTTTCAGAGCCTGAGGTATACTATCTAGGGGTTTTCGTTGTATTCAGTGGGAGGAGTAGGAAAAAGTACACGGAGTCCATCTTTTTGGAAGCAAAAGTTCCCAGTGTCTTTTTCTTTTCTGAACATGCAATGCCATCATCTGTCCTCGGCTGACCTCTTGTCCCACCCCGCTGGGTGCCTGAGGCTCCGATCACAGCTTCCTGTGACACCTCGCCCCTGCGCCGCAGTCCCTCTGCCCACACCACCACCGCTGCTAAAGATGAACACCTACTACGTGCCAGGCACTTTACGTGTCATGATTCTGAGTTAAGCACTATTATTACAGAGGTGAAGAAACTGAGGCCCGAGGAGATTACGCAATTCCCTCCAGGTCATCCAGCGAGGAAGCTGCAGAGCCTGCATTTGGACCCAGGCAGCCTGGCTTGGAAGCCGCCTGCCACCCACTTCCCGTTAATCCAACGTGGGCATCGGAATCCCCTGAGGGCTTGAAAGCACGGATTGCTGGGTCCACCCCCAGAACTTCCGATTCAGCCGATCTGGGATAGGGTTTGAGAATTTGCATTTTAAGCAAGTTCCTGGGCAATGCAGATCCTACTTTCTGGAAACCATACTTTGCAAACCAGTGACCTTTCTGCCTTCTTTACCCTAATTTGCTCTGCTAATTGTTTCCCTGCCTCTTCGATTCAGTACAGGTATGAGCCGACCCGAGTTGACCTCCTCTTCCTTCCGCCCTCAGATACTCCTTCCAAGCTGCCCTCAGATACTCCTTCCAAGCTCCCGTGGCAGTGTCTGTGTATCTTAATCATTGTCATTGCCGCATTATATGGAAATTATCTGTTTGTCTCATTTCCATTCCCTTGACCCCCTTGAGGGCAGAGAGGTTAGAGTGGAGCAAAGTATTTATTATTCATCTTTGTAGAGTCCCCTGGGGTGATGTTGCAAAGAGATTCCAGGGCCCAACCCCCTGAGTCAGTAGATCTGGGGTGGGGCTCTGGAATCTTCACTTAAAGGACTGACACAATTTCCATGCCCTTGGCCTACTTTGAGATACTGCCCTAGAACTTTGCATCGTGTTTGGCACTAAGTATTCAATAAATTCTTTATTAATTGGATTTTATTGACCTGAACTTTGAGGTGAAAGGGTAACCCCCGACCTCCTTTTCTGTGCCACGTAACCACTGTGATGGCAATTCCCGTGCTTTTTCCTCCAAAACCTAAGGGGAATGTACCTTGCACCCCCCCACCCCCCCAAACCGCCGCCGGCAATTCTTACTTTCTTTCCCTTTTCAATCACAACTCCGGTTCCCGTGCCCCTGCTGCTCTTGGCTTGCTGTTGAGAACACATGGAAACATTTAAACACTTTTTGTCAAGGGTCCCCTTTTTAAAATTTTAAAATATTGAGACATAACTTACCTAGAGTCAATGCATACATCTTAGGTGTTCAGCCTGATGAACTTTACCTATGAACACACTTATGTAGCCAGACTCAGAGCCCGATATGGGACATTAACACTCAGAAGGTCCTCTCTTGACCCCTTCCACTAAACACCCCTCCTCTAGGGCACCCCGGTTCTGACTTCTGTCACCACACCCCGGTTTTGCCTATTCTTGAACTTCTCATAGATGAAATGGTATAAAATGTACCCTTTTGTATCTGGCTCTTTGTGCTTTGCATTGTGTATGTGAGATGCATTTATGTCTTTGTATCTAGCATTTTTCACTGCTATATTATATTTTGTGTTGTGAATATAAAACTATCTATCTATCTATCTATCTATATAAAACAATCAACTATTCTTAGATTTTTGGTTGCCTCATTTTTTGTTGTGATAAAATACATATAACATAAATTTTACCATTTTAACCGCTTTTACATGTACAATTCCGTGGCATTAAGTACCTTCACATTGTTGTATAACCACCACCACCACCACAGTCCATCTCCAGAACTTTCTTATCTTCCTAAACAGAAACTCTGTCCCCACTGGACACCAACTACCCATTTACCTTCTTTTTGCTCCCGGCAACCGCTATTCTATTTGTTGTTTTTATCAATTTGACTTCTCTAGGTACCCCATATAAACAAAATCATACAGTATTTGTCTTTCATAAGTGGTTTATTTTACTTAGATTAATGTCCTCAAATGTAGCATTTGGAATGCCCCCATTTTGGAGCATGTCTTAGAATCGCTTTTCTTATTAAGGCTGGGTGATACTCCATTGCATGGATATAACACGTTTTATCTGTTCATTTGTTGGTGGACATTTGGGTTGTTTCCACCTTTTGGCTGTGGAGATTTTTCTTCTTTAGTTTCAGGGTGTCCAAGGCAGGTCCATGCTGCCCCAGAAGAGTATATGCGCTGTGGGATAACTGGAGCAGTCACTGGATTATCATTCCTTGGAGCTCCTGCAGCTGGAAGAAAGTGTTAGCTAGAATTTGGGAAACAAAGCAGGTGGATCCAGAGCCTGAGAAGCATGACAAGTAGCGTGCCACTCTGTAAGCATGCAGGGGAGACAGTGGAGAGTGAGCAGGGGTTGCAGATAAATAGTGGTGAGTCTAGCTGGTTGGAAACCCCTGATACGGTTACTGTATCTTTGGTATGGTATCACTATGAAAGCTGATTATCTAGTGGGCATTTCACTTTCTTTGTTACATGACTTAAGGTCCTTTTTTTTTTTTTTTTTTTTTTTAAGATTTTGCTTATTTATTTGTCAGACCAAGAGAGAGAGCAAGATCGTGAGCACAAGCAGGGGAAGCGGGAGGGAGAGGGAGAAGAAGGCTTCCTGCTGAGCAAGGAGCCCAATGCAAGATTCTATCCCAGGACCCTGGGATCATGATCTGAGCTGAAGGCAGATGCTTAACTGACTGAGCCACTCAAGCATCCCAACTTAAGATCCGTTTGAAGGCTGAATTTTCAGAAAGTTCATATGGGCTGACGTTTGCTTCTCCTGCCATGACTTCTGCCATCACCTATATACTGACAATTCCCAAATTTATCTGATTAGTGCTAACTTTCTTTTTGAGCTTCAGACCATCTTTCCATCAGCTTAGTTGACATTACACCTGTATCTAAAGATACATCAAATTCAATATGCCCTAAAAAACCATTTTTATCTTCTCAGTCTTGATGGGGGCTATTATATTTACTTTATCTGCTTATAGAAGCCGGAATTCCCAGAATCGTCTTTTAACTTCTTCCCTCCCTCGGCTCCATGACTGTACTTCTAAAATATAACCCCCCCAATAAAATAAAATAAAATATTTCTAGAACATGTCTCCTTTTTTTTTGAAGAGGAGGGGTTGGAGGGACCCAACTCAGGGGTTGGAGGGAGAGGGAGAGAGAGAATCTTAAGCAGACTCCACACCTAGCATGGAGCCAGATGTGGGGCTCAATCTCACAACCTTGAGATCACGACCTGAGCTGAAGTCAAGAGTTGGACACTTAAGTGACTGAGTCCCCCAGGCACCCCTCTTTTCTCATTTTTTAAAAAAGTAGGGTTTGTACCCAGCATGGAGTCCAACATGGGGTGCAAACTCATGACACTGAGATCAAGACCTGAGCTGAGACCAAGGGTTGGACACTTAACTGACCGAGTCAGTCCCCCAGATGCCCCTGTCTTTAAGATCATATTGCCATGCTTGAATTTTACCCCATTCTTCTTTCACAGATACTGTTCTCTTCTGCCACATTGTAGTCAGGGTAATTTTTTCAAGACAGATTTGATGATGTCATTTGCAATGTTTCCTCTTGTCTTTAAACCTTCGAAGTCTCCCCATTGCCCATAAGATAAACCTTATGTTCCTTAGTGTGGTTTCTAGGGCCTTTCCGGACCCATTGCTCAACCACTTGGCCAGAATCATCTTCTACTTGACATCTTTTGCCATATGCTTCACTCAGGCTGATCATTTTTCATGCTCTCTAATATTGGACATTATTTTGTGTTGTGGTATCTTTGCATGTGCTGTTCTTTCTGAAAGAAGAACACTTAAAATTCTATTCTATTCTTTTCCATTTTCGAGGAAGTAGGCCTCTCTGCTATTCTCCTCTGAGCATTTTTTTTTCTCGGAGGAGGTGGAACTTATGCAGGGTCTGGAGTAAAGGCTCATGGGGTTCTTTATACTATGGTGTGTGGCTGAGGGTTCCCACACAGTCCCTGGGGCCACAACGGCAGTCTAGGCTTAATTCCCTCTCGCATGACCTAGGACAAGCTTCCTTGGGTCCTGTATTTCAGTTTGTCTTTTATTTTCTAACTTTTCTGATCTTGGCATTTGAGCTTCATTCTTCAAGCCAGGCTGATATTATCTACTGTGCAAGAGTGCATTACATGAAAAGATACATGTGAAAGCCTTTTATAAGCTGTAAATATTACAACTATCATTTACTACGAATGTATGCTTCCTTCTTTTCTTTTACTCTTTCTTTTTATATTTCTCTTCTTTCTCTCTTCTTCCTTCATTTTTTAATCTCTCTCTTTTTCCTATATTTTTAATATGCTTTCTTCTTCTTCCCTTCGGACTGGCCATTGTACTTCAGCAACTTTAGTCCTGCTTGGTGTCTTTCCATTCTGACCCTTCCATTTGCACCAAGGGCCACCAAATGGTCCTGTGAATTTAACAATACGTACCTTTTCCCGTTTTATTCAATCTTCTCTTCTGGGGATTAACCACTCTTCCTAGCCTCGGAAGTGTTCTCCAACTTAGACTCTTTGTTGCTGGACTTTAAAAAAGACTCCCTGTGTAACATTGTCAACTGATTAACCTTTAGGCCTGAAAAAAAAATGGGAATATCAAAGCAGTAATATTTTCAGCTGTTTTCCACTGAAGGGTACATGAATCATAGAAATGTCTTTGACTCCTGTTTGGTTACTGCACCAACAATTGCATATAACTTTCTGAGTTAGAGGGAGATAATGGTTTCTTGGGGTAATAAAGCTGTCAGGAGGAGGGAGACTTTCATCTAACTCCATAAAAAATGTGAAAGCACCGAGTGGCGTTGCAAGGACGTTGAGGGGATGGCGACATCTGGAAACTCTGGGAACCTAACCACTCTTGTAATTTACTGCCCTGGGAGGAACGCATTGGGCCGGGGACCTGGAAGCCTGGGTTCTTTTCTCGTCTCCATCACTGACTTCCAGAGTGACCTTGGGCAAGTTGCCTGACCTTTCTCTGCCTCTCGTATTCATTTTATAGTCAAGGACAAGACTACTGCTTGCATTTACCTATTTGCTACCCAAAGAGAATTTTTATTTCCCTCTCTTTTGGTAGATAAACGAAGCACACTTTTTGGAGCTGTTGTGTAAATTCGAGCTGTTATTCTCATCATATATATATATTTTATTTATAAAGAGCTTCAGTTTACTTTATTAGAAATTCATCAGACCCAGGTGCCAAAAGGTTCAATGTTAGGGCCATGCCAGTTTTAAAGAGGAAGTAGGTGCAGCTCAGAGAAATGGGTATGGCAGAATCAGAACTTAAATGTCCTATTAATCACTTTAATTTTCTCCTGTTTAATCACAGACCCACAGGACAAAAGAGAAACTTTGCAAATAAAATCAGAGGAACTTGCAAGTAGAATTGTCTGTATTTAATTATTAGCAGGTGGGTCCTATTCAGCATGGAATCGCAGTGACGTGTCCACAACCCAGCTGGGGGTCACACACAAAGTGGAGCCAGGGGCAGGGTTAGGATTCGAGTCAGTGTCCTCCTTCTTCATGCAAACTTCCCAAGACACAATGCCATTGCTTACTTTGGTACTCATGTGTCTTACCATTTGTAGCATTTATTGTTCCATTATATTCTATCTTTTGAAATTGCTTTCTTTTACTGTAATTGGACTTTTAGGGGATGGTTATTTCTGTGGCTACAAATGCATTCATTCCATAAGTATTACTAAGTCTCATGAGGTGTCAGTCAATAATGATGGCCTGGGAGGGAGTGGTGGGCACAGCAGTTATGGCTCCTACCTTCATCGACCTTGGGATCCATAGGAGAGAGACGTTAAAACATTGCCGTGCAAATACCTGGTTGCAGTGATCATAAATGTGAAGAAGAAAAAGCATCAGGTGCTGTTAGGGAAGTAGTGATTGTCCTGTAGGTGGCTTCACCTGATACTATAGCTCTCAGTGCCTCTGTCATCTTCCTCAAGGCCACTCCGGTTGCCCCACCAATATCTCCCCAACACTGTGGCGTATTGATTTTATTTTTATTGTTTATTTTTAAATGTTTAATTGTTGTAAAATATACATAACATAAAATTTACCATCTTAGCCATTTTTAGATGTGCTTTTCCAGAGTGTTATGTGCCTTCTTGCTGTTGGGAAGCCACTACCTACATCCATCTCCAGAATGCTTTTCATCTTGCAAAACAGAAACGCAATATCCATTGAACAATAACTTCCCATTCCTCTCTCCCTCAGCCTCTAGCAACCACCATTCTATTTTCAGACTCTATGAATTTGACTAGGATAGGTCCCACATATAAGTGAGATCATACAGTATTTGTCTTTTGGTGATTCTTTCGCTTATTTCACTTAGCATCATGTCCTTAAGATTCATCCATATTGTAGCATGGGTTAAAATTTTCTTACTTTTTAAGGCTGTATAATAACCCATTGTAGATGTATGCCACATTTTGTGTATCCACTAATGGATACTTGAGTTGCTTCTACGTTTTGGCTGTTGTAAATAATGCTGCTATAAATACCTTTTTGAGATCCTGCTTTCAATTTTTTTTTTAAAAGATTGTATTTATTTATTTGAGAGAGAGAGAGCAGAAGCAGGGCAGAGGGAGAGGGGAAGCAGGCTGTCCACTAAGCAGGGAGCCCAACATGGGGCTCGATCCCAGGACCCCAGGATCATGACCTGAGCAGAAGGTAGACGCTTAACCAACTGAGCTACCCAGGCGCCCCATCAGTTCTTTTGAATATATGTAGCCAGAGGAGGAATGGCTGGGTCATGTGGTAATTATGTTCTTAGTTTTTGGAGAATGTGTGCTTATTTTGTACTTGATTTCTGTTCAAACAAAGCACAGGCTAGTGCAGGGCATGTATGATCTACATTTGTTTTTTATTTTTTCCTCCCTTAGGAGGATTGTGCCAAAACCATGGTACATTTCAGCTGATTCTTTTTCCTGCCCTGCTCCACTCAGAATTTAGCTAAGACCCCCTGAAAGCAATCTCTTTAGCTAACACACACACACACACACACGCACAGGCACAAATACATGTGCACACACTGTCTTTTCTGGTCTCAATTCATTGAATCATAGATTCCTAATTATGGTAGAACAGTGTGTATGAGATCATCCGTGATAACGTGACTATCAAGGGAAGTAACAGCTGTTTGTGTAAAGTGAATGTAGAGAGTACAAAGGACAAGAAAGCCAGTGCCATAAACCTTAAAAGTCCTTGGAATGCCCACGACTCCCCCCCTCAGTTTCTGCAAGCTTCCCTTGCTTTCCAACCTGCCTTTAATTAGTTCTTCTTGTCCTCAAACTTCAGCACTCAAGATAATGAAAAAAGCTATTTCTTATTCAACTCTATTGTTTTTCTGTGCTGTTTCATTACCAGTTTCGAAACTTGTTGTTTTCTACTATTTTTCATTGCAAATGTGCAGAATTTCAATTATGTTAAGATCCCTTCCACCCCTGGAATTCAATAGTTTTGTATTATAGAACAAGTAGGCCTTTTGGGGGCTAACTTAAGAACTTAACCACAGTTGATAACAATGTTTTTTTTTTTCCTCTATGGAGAAATCTTCCTTGAGGCTTCAATTCTAACCAACAGACTTATAAATAAATATTTAGAATACAATTCTTTTGTAAGTAGGACCACCCAGATTTTCAACTTTTGGTCTTAGGCTGTTTTACATGTAATCATCTCTTCCAAAGTACCTATGCTGGAGAGGTGTTCCACGGATGCTAGGTGAGAGAAGAAAAGAGACTCTACATTCTCTCTGGGCAATTAAATTTCGGTGCTTCACCTTTTCTTTTGTCTTCTGTGTGTAGCTGAAATCCATTTCTACTTGCTCTGTCCTTTGTTAAGCTAGAAGCAGCTGATTTTAAATGTAATTAGGTTTTTGAAGAGGATGAAATGCAGACCATACAGAAAAATGTAAGGATGTATATAGCCTATACCCACAATTTATACTTCATGGATATTCACAGTTTGCAATATTTGCTTCCAAGAGATTTTTTTCTTTAAGAAATGAAATGTTACATTTATAATCTTACTACAACCACCCCCATCGTGTGCCCTCCCTCTTTTCCTTACCAGAGATAACCAACATCCTCGAGTTTGTTTTTGTTCTTATCCATAATTTTATTCTTTACTCTATTTAATATATTCCATAAATAGTATAAGTGTTATTCTCTGTATTGAAAGACGTATTGATAGTAAAAGACCATCTGTGCCCTTTGGCAATTTGCTATTTTTACTTAACATCAATTTCAAAACCTATGCATGTTGATATATATAAATCTAGTTCATATCTATTCTCTCTTATATGGGATTCCATCATATGAATAAACCACAGCTTATTTTTCCATCATCTCTTGATGGGCAGGGTCTCCTCGGAAGCAGAACCGAAGACCCAAGCTTAACGTGGAAGTCAAAGCTGCTCAGGGAGTTTGCTCCCAGGGAAGCAAGAGCAAGAGAGAAAGACAGCGGTGAGTCAGGAACGGAGGGGAGCTGACGTGATGTGAGTGATGCCGGCCACTGCTTGCTGTCCAGGGCTTCTGGTTGCTTGATCTTGTGGGACGCGTCACACAGGATGAGCTACTCTGTCTCAGGACACATCATGCTGTGTGAGCTACTCCGTGTCAGGACAGTCCTTGAGAAGGGAAAAAAATTTAACCACCACCTATGTCCCATTTATCAAAGATTTGTCCCGGGTAGGGTTGTCAGATGGAGCAAATAAAAATATAGAATACCAGCTGAATCTGAATTTTAGATAAACAACCAAACACTTTTTAGTGTGAGGATATCCTCAATTTTGCATGGGGCATACCAATATTAAAAAATGATTCGTTGTTTATCTGAAATTCACACGTAAGTTGTATTATGTCATTTATCCGGCAACTCCAGCTCTACCGTGTTAGTGCCCAGCGCTTCCAGGGGGAGTGCTGATGGGTCTGAACATAATACCTTGCACCCCAGAGAATTACAGATGGGCAGTGGGAAGGCATCTTGCAGACCATCCTCAATTTTTTTCCACTTCCATGCTTCTGAGGCTCATAACACACTCCCATTTGTAATAATGGCTAATAATAATACCAATTAATGGTGTCTTAACGGGGGCATATGAGAACATCAAATAAGAATCTGGTGATAGTGGTAGTGCGTGTGTGTGTATATGTGTGTGTGTTTGTGTTTGTTGCGGGGGAGGGAGAGAGAATATGAATGAGAAATTAGGGCGGAGGCAGGAGGCACATATATTTTGAAAATATATTTTGGGGCATCTGAGTGGCTCAGTTTGTGGAGCATCCAGCTCTTGGTTTCAGCTCAGGTTGTGATCTCGTGGGTCATGGGATCAAGCCCTGGATTGGACTCTGTGCTCAGCAGGAGTCTCCCTGAAGATTCTCTCCCTCTGATCCTCCCCTCGCTCTCTTTCTTTCAAATAAATAAATAAATCTTTCAAAATACATCTATTTTGAAAAATTCTCCAGTCAATTCTAATATATCCCCTGATGGTTGTGTACTCTATTCCCCTCACCAAATCAATGGTCATCTTTGGGAGACCATGGGAGATTTTTAAAAATCTTTAAAAGTGAGAGGGGGCATGGTGGGTATGGGAAACTGGAAGGTGACAGGAGTGGCCGAGGAAAAAGAGGGAAAGAGTGGTGAGATATGTAACTGGGGACGCAGGTAGAGTCCCCATCCCATAGGACCTAACATGCCATGTGGAAGATTTGGGACTTTATCCTAGCAACGGTGGAAAGTCATAGAATGATCTGAATTGAGGAGAGATATAGATTAATCTGATTTTTTATAAAAACAAGATATGGCTCCAGTGTGGAGAGCAGACTTCAGAGAATATCATTTGGAGGGTGACTGACTAGGCAGGACATTGATGTTGGGTTGGATTTAAGAGTAACAGTGGAGATTCAGAGTGGTGGGTGGGTACCAGAGATCCTTAGAAGGTAAAATCAGCAGGACTTTGTACTCTGGAAATGAAGGAGAGGTATTCATAAAGATGTGCTTTAAGTCTCTGACTTGATTAATTGGATGGTCAGTGGTGCCCAGCACTGAGATAGGGAACCTTGGAGAAGGATGGGTGTGGGAGTAGTGTGGGCCTGATTATTATGAAGTGTTTTAAGACATTTGACTGGAGATGTTAAAGCCATTGAACATCTGGATGTGACATTGGAGGAATTGCTTAGGCTGGAGTTGAGGTTGGTGATCCAAGCCATGGGTATAAATGAGGGTACTTTAGACAGGGTGCAGGTTAAAGCAACACCAGACAACCAAGGCTTCTCCTGAATACTAGTTAATATGGTAAACTAATTCTTGAGCAAATCTCTTGATGGAAGAAATTTCTCTCTTTGGCAACCAATGGAGCCTTCTATAGAGCCTTAACCCATAGGGATAACCTTGACAGAAGAGATTTAAGTAATATGGGGAGGGTATATTTGAACAGGTAGGGCCTTGTCAGGCCACAATGGACTGGAAGCTGCCTTCTGTTTCTACCACTAGAGGAACTGTTCTGTTCCTCTACAGATAAGGTGTAGCAGACAGAGGGTAAGCTGAGAGATGCTTAAGATATTTGAATTCATAAATTCATGAGACCAGCTAGGTTTTCTCTTTTCTCTGTTTTGTTTTTGCTTTTGAGAAAGAAGCAAGTAAGAGGAAAAATAGGCAGATATCAAAGAATATTTTTTGTTTGTTTGATGGGTTTTATTTATTTATTTATTTATTTTTGTAAAGAAACTCCTAGGGGGCCTCCTGGCATCAAAACAGATTCAGCAGCATCTTCTACACCTTCTTTATCTTCTCTGTAGCTCTAAATAGTGAGCCGTATGGAAAATCATGATGCTGTCATTCATCGAGTGTCTCACATGTCTCAGATACATGGAACCTCTATGATATAGATGTCATTATCCCCATTTTACAAGTACTCAAAAAGGGAGGCTCAGAGAGTTTAATAAGTTGGGTCACACCATTTAGCTAGCAAGTGACAGGCTGAGGATTGGAATATAAGTTTGACTCTCAGCCGTCTTGCCTCCTGTTCACATACTATTTCTCTTAATTATTTGGAGAGGGCCTAAAATCTAGATAAGACCAGATCCTAAAACAAAGATCCATTCTGTCCTCTAGAATCCACTTTGTAATGTAGGAAAGTGGATTCAGATGTTTTGGAAACTTATGGGACAGAATGGGTTGTTAGGAACTAGCCTTTCTTTAACTAGAAAATTCAATTAACTAGAACACTCCATTCCCCATATGCTCCTATTAATTGCTGTTTTACATGCCACAGGGAAAAAGTAAGGGGGTTGCTCTGGGGAAAGAGAATGAACTGTGCAAATTCTGAGCATCCCAAGGGTTTTGAGGATCAATTATCTTGTTAGGATTGGGACTCTTTCTTTGTGCTTGAAGTTTTTATTGACTTTGAATTCAAATCAAATGCCTGACATGAGTTCTTCACATCAGAGTAACAGTGTTGGGAATGACCACTATGCCTCCTGTGGTTTTCAAGCTGCATCTTGGAAGCTTTTCTTGGTCTTTTTGGGCTGGTCAGCTTTCTCATTTTCCTCCTGGATACCCTTTTGGGTCCCAAGTCAGAGGGTTATTTATTTTACTTTGCATTTAGACCTGAGAAATCTTTGTGTACTTATGACCTCATTGTTTGAATAGCTGCCTTCTTGAGAGAGGAAAGAAAGGGGTAACAGAAGTCCAACACTTCTGAGCCAGTTGCTCAACTGCATATGTGTTTTGTGCTCTTTGGGTTATTTTCAAATAGGGCTTTCCATAGGGGAAGAACAATGAGAATGATCACTCTGCAAGGACATGTACTCGGGGGGTCATTTCGGAGTAGCTAGGAGTCCACGGGCTTGGATGTCATCAAATCTGGAGATTTGCTCCAAGATCTAAGCTGTCCAGCAGAGGGAAAGAGGCACTTGCTTTTCTGCAGGTCATATCTTTTATTTATTATTTATTAATTTATTTATATATAAAGAGTTTATTTATTTGAGAGAGAGAGAGCAAGTAAGAGAGAGCATGAGAGGTGAGAAGGTCAGAGGGAGAAGCAGACACCCCGTGGAGCTGGGAGCCTGATGCAGGACTTGATCCTGGGGCTTTGGGATCATGACCTAAGCTGAAGGCAGTTGCTTAACCAAATGAGCCACCCAGGTGTCCCTCTACAGGTCAGATCTTCAGATTTAAGGAAGGATCTGAGGACTAATACCACTTAGAGCAATAACAGCTGACATTCTTTGTGCACTTGCTTTGTGCTAGGTTCAGAGCTAAGTGAGTTTCTGTTTCTCCTTTCCCTTTTCATTTTCATGGAAGCCCTCCTGGATGAGTATTGTTTTGGACACTGCAAATCCTCTGGGTCCCACATCTTGCATCAGTCCCTAAGGTAGTTACTAGTTCAAAGCAAACTTCAATCCATTTTGTGTATGTGCACTGAAAGGGAACCCCATTTTGGCCTAAGCCTTCTACCTCTTACTTCCTACCTTGAGAATTTTCTGACTTTTGGGCTTGGGATGCAAAACTCAGCCCAGAAGTTCAGGAGTTAATGCTTATGTGGCCACCCCTGACCAATGGAGACAAGAGTTGGTAGATAGATGCTTCCCCTTTTCATTAGCCAGACAGACTCTTCTGAGACCTATTTCACAAGCCTTCCCAGAAGGACCTAGTGAGATGGAGCATCAGTTACCTGCAACTCTGACAACTTAATGCTCCTCCCCTGTTCCATTCTTCCTGTCCCTCATGACTGCTTCCTGGGATCTCTTTCCAAATGTACTCTCTGTAGACCAGTCTCCTGCTTTGCTCTAGCTATCAGGCAGTGGTGGGGAACACAGGCTAGACAAATAGTATGGGAAGGTTCTAAAGCCAAGTGGTCCTCTTTGCTGCTACTACTATAGCACGTGTTGGCACCCCTCCCTCTCCAGATCCTACCTTTCTCACCACGAGAAACCCCGTATTAGCTTTTACTCAGATGTTGTAGGAGCTGGTACCATGGGCGAGGGGCTGCTCATGGGCTGCCAAACTATAACATTTAGCCTTTAATTCTGAAATTCGTATTAACTATCCTCTTTGAGCCTCCTTATTCTGGCTTCAGGTCAGATGCCTGACACAGGAGGCTGTTTGAGGGCTTCAAATGGTAACCCTTATACGGTTATCCTAAAATCAAGTTCTGTTGCTCTTCATCCTTTGTCTTATTCATCAGAAACTGTGGACATTGTGGAGACTCCTAGATGAGGAGGTTTTGAGAGAGGTTGATTCTTCCAGGGTCTATGGTTTTAGCTACAACCTCCTCAAAGTGAGTCTTAGGCTTTGGACTGTACTTCCCAGCTCATTGTGTGCCATTATCCCCACATCAAAGATTAGGAGACTGAGGTGGGTGGAAGTTAAGTAAGTAAGTAACTTGCCCAAAGTTAGATAGATTCTTAATGGTGGAACTTGCATTCATAGCCAGGTTTCCCTTGCTTTAGGATTCTATGCCATGATCACTAGGTAACACTGTGTAGGGGAGGAAACATTTTCCCTTTACCCTTCCAGGTTCTTTTGACCGAAGAGATTAATAGGAGAAAAATAAATTTAATTTTGTACACATGGTAGCCCTACAAAGACGTCAGAGGATCAGAGAGAGGCAACTGATACTGATATGCCACCCTGAGCTAAGAAGGGGAAATGGGTCTGGGGTTATGCAGAGAAGGAAGACAATTCACAGGAAGACAGGAAGAGCAAATGTTTGGTAAACAAACGTTCACTGTGCCATGCAGAGACAGGGAGACAAAGAGAAGAATTCGAACAAGTAAGCCCTGCTGAGAATCTCCCCAGCTTACCACACCTACACCACACTCTTTGATCTCTGGCCATAGCTCTCTTCCTGGGCCAGGCCTTCTATCTAAAGGTAAAAAGCTCTTCCTGGGTCTTTTGGGCCTTCATTCTCTTTAGCTTAAAATAATCCACATGCCAAAGTGGCATGTTTTGGGAAAGCTTGTTCTGAACTTTTTCAACTGCCTTCTAGATGACCTTCCCTCAGGGTGGGGCTGGTTTGTGAGCTCCCCTTCTAGAAATACATGCTGGAGGCATCTCAGTTGACACATCTGAGAAAGGAATCTGGACCTGGAGCCTGGAGAGTCTGATGAGGACTTTTGTAAACTCCATATCCCCTCTGTTATCTTTGTTGCCCCTTGTCTGTTGCAGCACAGAAATCAAGAGTGAAATCCCTAACATGAAAAGGGCTTATGCACTTGTCCTTGGGGGCAGGCCCTTTCTTGTGTGCACCCTGGATTGCCAGAGAAGATGGAGATTCAAGCGGGTGGGTGGCCAAGGCAGAGGGGAGGAAGGCAGGGGCAGGATGTGAGCCTGTAGCTCCAAGGAAGGGAGAGCCTGTGGTGCAGCTCTGGGCCTAAGCAGGGGGCCCAGGCCATGGTAGTAAAAAGTGCAGTGTGGGCAGGACCAGCTTTATGGGCTGCGACTTTTGCTTGGTTTTAGACTTTGCAGTTGCAGTCTTGAAATTCTGAATTTCTGAATAAGAATGCAGCATTTTTATTTTGTGTGAAGCTCTGCAAATTACGTAGCCTATCCTGAGAGTGGGGTTTTCTAAAATCTCATTTACCCCACCGTGTTCATTGGTGATCCTCTACTGGCAGGATTTCAGAAGGGTTGAAAAGAGCTGTTTTCTTCCATGCGGCTTCCTATCTTTCTTTTGCTTGGGAACCAAAAGGCGCTAAGGATTAAAATGTAGATTCCCCTAGGAAAGAGGGGTGGTTTAAATTCCTGTAAAATGTAAAGAGCCAAATGCAGCAGCTTTTCTTGGGAGCAAGTTTTAATAAGGGCAGAGAGAGATAGCTGGACCATACCTGGTGCTTAGGATGGGAGACAAGTAGCATCAATCCAGGAAGCCATCTCAGGGGAGCCTGGAAGCCGCCTATATTGAAGACTTCTTTAAATTTCTTTGCTTTTCTGAGAGCTTGTGTGTGTGTGTGTGTGTAAGATTTTGTTATTGAGAGAGAGAGAGAGAGAATGAGCAGGGGTAGCAGCAGAAGGAGAGGGAGAAGCAGACTTACCACTGAGCAGGGAGCCCGACAAGGCACTCCATCCCAGGACTCCGGAATCATGACCTGAGCCGAAGGCAGGTTGACTGAGCCACCTTGGTGCCCTCTGAGAGCTCTTCTTATGTACAACTAAATTCTATTCTATTCTATTCTATTTCCCAAGCTTCCTTTGCTCTAAGCCTTTGTCATCTTTTATAGAAAGGAAGTAGTGGAGAACTCAAAGGGTTAATGTGGGGATTAAGAGATCTAACACGCAGGAAGCTCCAGTTACACTGGCCATGCTCTCAGCCTATATCCATTTCTTCGCTTTCTTGTAACGCCAAGCATGTGCCATGTTCCAGACAATTGGAAAGGCTCCTGTATTTATCTGGATAACTTGGGCCAATGCGTACAACAGAGGGACAAATGGCATTTGAATGTGAATTATCAGGAGTAGCACTTTCCACCATGCCAGTGACCTTAGCATCCATGACAGCTTCGTTCTAGCCATGCAAGAGATTTTTTAGTCTTAAGAATTCCTAGAAAGGCTCCACAAACTTGTGTTAAAGCTACAGCTTGACTTTTAACAGATTCAGTTGCTTTCATTTAATCTACACACGTGTTGTCTGAGGGGAATCCTATTCTTGGGATCCATCCAAGTTACACAGATAGTTTACTCAGGCCTCTGTGTGTGTGTGTGTGTGTGTGTTGTATACATGTGTGTGCATGTATGTGGGCACATGGCTCAACTTTGCTTTTACTATTTAACCTCATAATCTGTTATTTGGTTATAGTCAAGGAGAAAATAGATGAAATAAACTTCATTCTTTAAAAAAATTTATTTATTTATTTAGAGCGTGAGTAGGGGGAGGGACAGAGGGGGAGAGAATCCCAAGCTGACTCCCTGCTGAGAGCAGAGCCCTCTTGGGGGCTTGATCTCAAGATTCTGAGATCATGATATATATATATATACATATATATATATGTATATATATATATATTTTTTTTAAACCAGCAAATATTCTTCGAAGCATGTTCTCCTTTAGTTTGTGCACTGTTTATAATTTTTTTTGGTAGTACTAATTTAATGAACAACATACAACTTAAGAAAAATGGTGCTGTATGTATGAGCAACATATAACTTAAGAAAAATGGTGTCAGGTCTGTTTGTGTGGGGGGGATATTTCTGATTAGTATATTTCTCTATATTTAGAGTTAGGATTTGGCTAATTTCTCAGGTAACACCAGACCAGAATTGATAGGTTATGTAATGAAAATCAAACCTAAATAAAGCAAAACAGAAGTTATTCTAGTTATTCAAATTCTTATTTTTGTTTTAAAAATTATACATGCTTATTGTTTGAATATTTTTTTAAAAGATTTTATTTATTTGACAGAGAGACAGAGAGAGAGTACAATTAGGCAGAGAGGCAGGCAGAGGGAGAGGGAGAAGCAGACTCTCTGCTGAGCAAGGAGCCTGATGTGGAGCTTGATCCCAGGATCCTGAGATCATGACCTGAGCCGAAGGCAGCCGCTTAACCAACTGAGCCACCCAGGCACCCCTGTTGTTGGATATTAAAAGGTACAAGTTAGCAAAACAAAACACGCAGAGTGTCTCTGGTGATTTCTTCCCTTCACTTAACTCTGCTTCACTCTTCATGTTTTTGATATATATGTACTTTTCCCCAAAATGGGATTATGGTGTATATTCGGCTTTTCATACCTCTTTTTAAATACTTACCAGTATGTTCTTAACAGTTTCCTGTCAGTGTGCAAGTTTTATCTTAATCCAATCATTACAGCTCCTCTTAGCCACAACTCCACCCGATACTTACACTTCTAAAGCCTGTGATTTATACCACAAGTTTAAAGAGAAACTGATTGGCTCAGCCGATAATTGTCACCTACTCCTTATTGTGTCACCGCCACTGGTAACTGATGAAAGCTACTCTAGGGCAGGGTGACCATCCCTGTCCCAACAGGATCTGCTGAAGAAGAGACTCTGTGGGCGGGAAAGATCCCCTAGAAGGGAATGTGGGTGGAGAGGGACCTAAAATAGAACTTGCACAGGAAGAGTGACTCTTGTCTGTACTACGTAGGAAGTATTTTTTCCTGTTTGTTTTAAAATTTTAATGGTATTTAGTTCTACCTGCTTTCTCTCTTTTTGTTACTCCAATAACACAGAGTAGGTCCATGGGTCCCTGGAACGCTCTCTGTTCATGCCTTTTTTTTTTTTTTTTTAAAAGATTTTATCCATTTACTTGAGAGAGAGAGGATGAGCAGGGGGGCAGGGGGCAGAGGGAGGAGAAGCAGACACTTAACTGAGCAAGGAGCCCACCAGGGGGCTCAATCCCAGAATCCCAGGATTCTAACCCCAGCCGAAGAAGGCAGGTGCTCAACCAACTGAGCCACGCAGGCACTCCCATTCAGTCTTTTTTCAGTCTCCTTTGCTTTTTCCTTTTGGGTCATTTCTATCATTTTATTTTCAAGTTCACTCATTCTTTTGTCATCTCCCTTCTGCTGCTAAGCTCATCCTTTGTATTTTTTTTTTTTAAATTTCGGTTATTATATTTTTCACTTCTGAAATTTCCATTTGGTTCTTCTTTATATATTCTGCTTCCTTGTGGACAGTTTCCTTTTTTTCCTTTAGTGTGAAGCGTCTTGATAGTTGTTCAGTGAAGCAAGGGTTGCTTTAGAATCCTGATAATTACAGCAGCTCTAACATCTCAGCGTTGGCACCTGAGTCAGTTTCCTAGGGCTACCGCAATAAATTACCACACACTTGGTGGCTCAGGACAACAGAAATTAATCCCCTGCACGTCCTGGAGGTCAGAAATCTGAAATTAACTGGTCGGCAAGGTCATGCTCCCTTTGAAGTCTCTAGGGGAGAGTTTCTCCTTGCCTCTTCCACGTTTGGGTGACTCCAGGCACTCCTTGGCTTGTGGCTACAACCCTCCAATCTCTGCCTCTGCCTTCACAGGGCTGTTTCTCTGTTCATGCATTCCCTCCTGTTTTTATAAGGATGCTTGTTGTTGGGGCTGGGATGCACCAGGTAACCCAGGTAACCCAGAGTGATCAGTATAGTTTTTCTTGAGGTATTTTTTTTTTCTTAAGATTTTATTTATTTGTTTGAGACAGGGAGAGATAGCAAAAGAGCGCACAAGTAGGGAGGAGAGGGAGAGGCAGGTTCCCTGAGAGCAAGGAGACTGATCCCAGGACCCTGAGATCATGACCTGAGCTGGAGGCAGGCACTTAACCGACCAGGTTGGTGCTCCTTCTTGAGGTATTTTTAAAAACCCCTTCGAGTTTTTTCTTGGACCCGATGTTCATTGAATAGTGTGCCGTTTAATTTCCATCTATGTGTGCATTTTTCCATTTCCCTTATGTTATTGTTTCTTCTTTCCATCCACTGTGGTTAGAAAAGCTACTTGGCTTGGTTTTAACCTTCAAATTTGTTACGACTCGTTTCGTGACCCAGGAACTCCTGTTCGTCCATCTTGCTGAAAACAGTACCCCTCGCCTTTCTTTTCTCATTCAAGTGAAGATCTTCCCAGTTCTTGTTATGACAGATGATTTTCAACTGAAACCTGGTTATTTTGGATTTTGTGCTATGAGACTCTGAATCTTATTTAAATCTATTGCGGTAGCAGGTGTTTTGTTTTTGCTTTTGTTTTTGTTTTTATTTTTGTCCTGTTTTGTTTTGGATGCTGCTCAGGCAGGGAAAAGAAACACTGACTCCTTACTGCCCGGGATGGTTAGAAGTCCCTGTTCCCCACTGGCCCATGCTCACGCCTGGAGGGAGCGGTTCCTTGTTACAGCTGGTGGGGGTGGGTGTTCAGGGCTCCTGGTAGGCCTACCGGTTATGTCCTAGCTGGGAGGGGTAGAAGCTCCTTGCTACTGCTTCCTGCGTGTTTCCCAATGATGTTGCACAGGGACAACCCATGACGTCATTACAGCTAGGCTGACTCCCCATTAAGCTTGCTCTACACCTCCCAGCAGGGAAGTACAGAGAGGACCTAGCATCCATCGTGTAGTGGGTGGGGTGGGGAGGTCAAAGCTCTCCATGCAGCCTTTACTGACAGAGGCAAGGCCTGCAGCTTTTTCTGTGGTGTTTGACAAGAATAGAACAGGTGTTGTCTACAAGCTTTCGCCTTGCTAGGTTGCCCCTTTACTGTCCTTTGCTTAGAGAGAGCAGGCTTTTGGTGTGGCTTTTTGTCTGCACTCATCGGTGATTCTGGGTTGTTTCCTTCTCCACCACTACCCTCTCTGGGATACAAGAGGCAAAAAGGAAACTCAGGGAGCCCACTTCAGATCCCAAGGTAGCTAGCCAGTCTGCCTCCTGCTCTCTCCATCTTTCAAAGTCTTCTTGTGCTTTTTTTATATATAATGTTGAGAGTTTTCAGCTGTGTTCAGTCGGAGAAGTAATAAAATTATATTTCTTCCATCTTTTCAGGGGAGGAGGTCTCTTCAGTGATGTAAATATGACATAAAGGTATTTACTTTTTTGGAGTCAATTTGTGTGTGTGTGTGTGTGTGTGTGTGTGTGTGTGGTGCATCCCTCCTAAATCGTATGTAAGTATTAATTTATTTTTAGTGATTATTTAATAGTTTCATCTTTACACAAATGACCTTAACCAATTTCACCTGAAAATCAGTTAGTCAGAATGTCTAGGAATCTCTCTTACACCAAACTCTCCAGGTGGTAAAATATATGCCAGAATTTGAGATCCACAGCTTTATCCATTAAAAAAAAATTGTGATGTGAGTTGTAAGGCAAGAATCTCACCTAGTTTTTTTCCCAAGTCATTAGCCAATTGTCTTAAAACTATTTATTAAATTGTTCTCTTTCCTTCACTGATTTACAATGCCACTTGATAAAATATTAAATTCATATACAAATGTAAATGTAAATATTTGGATTTGTTTCCAGATCTTCCATTCTGCCTTATTGATCTGTCTGACCATTCTGGCGCCGGTAATTTACTTTTAAAAATTGCTGTAACTCCAGGCTGTGTAGACTTCTGAATGTTGCCCTGCACCAGTCTCTAAGAGCCTCCAAAGAAACCACTTGCCAGGAGAGAATTAGATGACTCATATGTGAGGAAGCTTTGTAAATTGCAAAGATCTCTGGCCTCTCAACCCACCCCTGACACCAGCACTTCCTAAAACACTGATCTCATCCTATCCCTTCCTGACTCCAAGTCCTTACTCATAAGATGGATCTCATTATCCTGGCATTGAGGGTCCTTCCTGCGCAACTTGGTCTCTGTCCACCTCTTCCAAATGACGTCCCACTTGCCTTGAATAAAATCCCCTTCTCTAATCACATTTATCTACTCTCTGTTTTCCAGACTTGCCTGACACATTTCTTGAATCTTACTTGTTGTCCTCCCCACCTTGAAGTGTGTCTTTCAAGGCCAGACTCCTTCCAGAAAGCTTTTTATTTGAATTTTCCAGCTTACATGACCTCACTTTGCACTCATGGCTCTCACTTCACACTTAACATATATTGACCTGTGACAGCTCTCACATTGTGAAATTACTTTGTTATTGATGTTTTCTGGAGTGTACAGATCATCTCACCCGATGTCACTGTTACATGCTTATATACTGAGGCTCTGCCTTCTTGTGTGTATGTCCCTGTGTTCCTTGAGCAAAGTGTGACCATAGACATCCACTCAATACGTATTTACTGGCCAAAGAAAGCCTGTAAATAAGGGTAATACTAGATCTCAATGGAAGTCCGTCATTAATTTACATAATTTAAACCGAGACAGAGGATTGATCTCCTGGCTTCATCTATTTTCAGGTATGTATTCAATTCAGAGCAAAGGGACAGGTGAGGCCTGTGCTCTGAGACATCTTTGCTTTATGTTAATGAGCTCGACAAGGATCTCCTGGGACACCATGATCTCTGTGGAGAAGCGTGGAAACCCATGAATATCTTCTTTAGATCCTTGTGAAAATCTTCCTGCAGCTCAGAATAACGTCTGTTGGACAGAGCAGAGGATGTTGAAGAGATGCTGTCATTATCTGTCCTGTCCACCGCTCCATACTCTTTGCTCATCTAAAGCCCTTGATGCCTCAGGAGCCATTAAAAAAAATTTTTTTTTAAATCACTTGATCCATTTTTTCTGGCCACGGCTGATTGGACTGATCAAAGGGTGTACAGTGATGAGTAGGGCCAATCTGGTTCCTGCTCTGGTGAATCAGAACTAAGAAACACAGGATAATTGCCAGTTGGATGTGGATGCTGCCGCTGAAAGATCCCGCCAGTAAAACCAGAGCCAAGGAGGCTGTGATGGCAGAGAGCAACAGAAACGCACAGGCTGGGAGAAAAAGAGAATGAGCCAGAGAAAGGAGGAGAATGATGCTTCTGATAGGGGGCTGGTGGGAGCTGTCTCTGGAGTTAGAGCGTTTCTGCAAATACTCCCTTATCTGAGCTCTCTTGAGCTGGTCCCCTTCTCCCAGTACTGGGTCTCCTCTGTTCCTATGCTGGAGTCCTCATGAGATCATTTGAGCCTAATATCAAGCTCGCTTGCTTTTCTTACCGTCCTCTGCCAAGCTTGAGGGAGAGGGGTGTGTCTGCTCCCGTCAACCAAATTAGCCTGTAGACCAGGCGACACTGAGGTAAGTGGATCTCAGCTGTTTTTTTTCTGTCTAGAGAACACATATTTGAATGGTAGCAGGAGCCATACTAATGGGATGAACTTTAAAAAATATTGCTCTCAACAAGGTTTTAAGCCTTTAAAACTTTCTATCGTGAAAAATTTCAAGCACACAGACAAGTCGAAAGAATAGAATAGCAGCATCAATCTACCAAGCAGATTTGATAATTATTAACATTTCTTCATATATGCTTCACCTACCTCTTTTTTGGGTCACTGAACCTTTTTAAAATAAATTATGGATATTATAACACTTTATCCCTAAATAGTTCAGCACGCATCTCTAAAAGAGGACATTTTCCTATACACCCACAATGCCATTCTTGTATAACCAAATGGACAATATTTTCTTTAATATCACCAGTAACCTGCCTGTACTGAAATATTCCCAATTGTTATCACAATGTCATTTATAGATGTTTTGAGCCCAGATACAAACAAAGATGACATTGCATTGGATTATTATGTCCTTTAGTTCTTTCAATCTAGAACAGTCCCTCCCCCTTTGCTTTAAATGAAGAAATTGGGTTAGATATTTTGTAGAATGTCCCACACTGTAGATTATTTTGATGGTTCCCTCATAGCATTGTTTATCTAGTTTGTCTCTTCCCTATAATTCCTGTCCAAAACAAGTTAACTCGAAACACCAGGTTAGATTCAAGTTAAACCTTTTGGACGGGGCGCCTGGGTGGCTCAGTTGGTTAAGCGGCTGCCTTCAGCTCAGGTCATGATTCCAGGGTCCTGAGATCAAGCCCCACATTGGGCTCCCTGCTTAACGGAGAGTCTGCTTCTCTCTCTCCCGCTGCCTGCTCCTCTGCTTACATGTGCTATCTGTCAAATAAGTAAATAAAATCTTAAAAAAAAAAAACAAAACACCTTTTGGTGGCAGTACCTTATAGGAGATGATGCAGTGGATTTCGTATTCTATCCCATCAGGAGATGCAGAGATGTCTGGCCATCACTCCCACCATCTGTGATGCCACATCGGTAACTTTGTTACTGACGACAGAAGCCAGATGTGTCCACTGTAAAGGAAGATACTCCCTTTTGTCATTAGCAAATAATCTATGGATGATACTGTCCAGTTTTCTATTAACCTTTCACTAACGATTTCAGTATCCAGTGTCAACCCTTTCCTGAGTGGATAAGCTCTGTCACCATCTGATCGTTTGTGACAACAGATCAGGTTACAAGGGGAATTGAGAAAGCTCCTTTAGAAGAGGTCGTTACAAGTATTACTGTTAATGTGCATATACCTACTATTACCTTTTGCAGCCTAGTAATGCCATGCCAAAGTACAGTGTCTCAAAACAACAGCAGTTATTGTATTATCTTTTATGGTCTCTGTGGGTCAGGAATTTGGAAAGTGAATGGTTATGTGTTTCTAACACGAGTTATGTCAGGTGGTTGTTGCCGGACGTGGCTGGAGTTGGAAAAGCAGGAAATTAGAATAGATGGGGGCTGGCCAGACATCTCTCTGTCTTTCTGTGTAGTCTCTCTGCATGGGCTACTTTGGGTTTCTAATTAGCATGGCGGCCTCAGGGTGGGAGGACTTCTTTATGTGGTGGCTGTGAATTCCAACAGAGTTCCAGCAAATGAAGTAGAAACGTCACCGTCTTTTGTAACTGAGCCCTGGAGGTCACGTGGCTTCACTAACATATTAGCAGGCCAGCCAATAACATTGCCTCATGTTCAAGGGAAAGAACATAGATCCTACTTCTCCATGGCAAGAGTATAAAAACATTTGCAGACATATTTTAAAACCATCACATTTCAATGAAATAAATGTATATATATTTATATTTACTACTTGTTCTCTTTTTTCAGAAAGGATCTGAGTAACTGCTCAATGATAAAACAAATGGAACAATGACAAGTAAGAAAACAATAAAGAGGTGAAAGACACAGATGTTCCAGGCACCTGGACTGATTCTAGTTCCTTCCCTTAAGGAATATATTCCCTTCCTGTCTGGGAAGATGAAAAAATGCAGGACTTTGGTGTTTATAGAGTTAGCTGTTCAGTAAAAGGAAGTTTAGAAATTTATCTGGAGTCACTTTTTCCCCTTGATACTGAATTTTAGGAAGGTTTTATTGAATGGGTCCTTTTATTAGAGCCATTGAGAAACAGAATAGTAAATGCTTGGGTTTTGGTGCTCAAAAGAGAGAGAAGTGCTCTTTAAGTGACACTGTGATATGATTTCTTGGTGGAAACAGAGAGATAAATACTAATGGTGGCTTTTAACTCATTTCCACAGGGAACTGAGACATGATGGGGTATGTTGCCTTCTGGAGATCTAAAAACCTCAGCCTCAGGGTACCCACAGCAATGATTTCTCAACTCTGGCTGCACATCAGAATCATGGGGGTGGTGACACCTTTGGAAAACTTTGATGCCCAAGTTATTCCTCAGATCAGTTGGATAAAATCTCTGGGGGGAGAGACACAGCCAATCAGTATTTAAAAAAATTCTCCATAGGATTCCAGTGCATAGTGGAGAAACCATGGCTTTAGAGCTGGGCTGGACAGACTGTTCCTGAAAATGGTACATAGTAAATATTTCTGATTTCTCAGGCCACACTGGTTTTGTTGCAACTATTGACCTTTGCCTTCGTAGCTGGAAAGCAGCCACAGACAATATGCCTGGGCGTGGGCGTGGCTGTGTTCCATAAGACTTGATTCACAAAAAACAGGTTGTAGATGGATGTGGCCAGTGGGCCCTAGTTGGCTGCCTCCGATGTAGAGCATAGTTAGTTCACAGCTCTCTTCAACGGCCTCGTTCTTGTCGGTGGGACCCCAGTTGTGCGGATGGGAAAGAAAGGAATTCTTCTATAGTGGCTGCCACCGGGGCAATTTAAGCAGTCGTTTGAACTTAATCTTTAATATTTCTTTTTTATTTCTTTTTTATTTTTAAAAAAATTTATTTATTTATTTGAGAGAGAGAATGAGAGAGAAAGCACGAATGGGGCGAGAGAAAAGCGGACTCCATGCTGAGCAAGGAGCCCGAAGCAGACTTGATTTCAGGGCCCTGGGATCATGACCTAAGCCCAAGGCAGACGCCCAACTGACTGAGCCACCCAGGTGTTTCCTTTAGTATCTCTTTTTAAAAAGGAAAGGATACAAGTTTTATGTATTTGTTTTTCTGGGTACCCCTTCCCCCATTCTAGGTCACACATAACTCTCCTGTCCTAGGACACAGATCTTTGGAGCCAGGAGTGACCTTAGAGATGGTTCCCTCCCCACTCTCTCCATCAGGGTGAGGTTGACCACCATGCCAGGGCTGGCACTGGGAGGGCGGGACCAGTGCCTGGGCCCTGGCATCTGGTCTAGAAGCTCAAGTCACTTACCCCTCTGCCACACATTTGTACTCAGCTCCCTTTCCAACTTCTAACACTAACGTGCCCACTGAGCTCCTACCCCTCTGCCCGTTTATAACACTCAATGCCATGAATCTCGGACACAGGCATGACCTTGATTTGTTTCCAGGTCATTGTAAATTATTTGAGGATGGGGTCATGTGTTGTTCTGTATTCTCCAACCCTGCCTTCCACTAACTATGTCACCTCCCATTACTCCCTGTCAGTGCCACCCCCTCCACACCCAAAGTCCTAGAGTTTCCTCTTCCTCTCCAAGTCCCTTAACTTCCCTGCTTGCTAAGGCCAGACAGTCTTCCCTGCCTTCAACCTTCTCTCAGACCCCTTCCACTGGGACTCAGAGGACCCCATGCTTTCCTGGCCCTGTGCATAAGCCTCTCTCTGGTCTTTTGAGCATCTTTTAAAAGACAGTCCACACTGTGTTATTGCCAGTGCTGGCTCAATCCTCGGCTTGTTCCATCTGTGTAATCTTTTGTGTAATCTCATTGGCTTTCATGATTTAGGATTCCAAAAATACTCACACAGCTCCCTTATCTCTGCCTGGTGTTACTACAGTTGCCCACTAGCTAGAAGAGTCCATTTAAAATTCCTGCCGAATGTCAAAGAACGTAGTGAAGAGTGACTTGTTCACATTTTGACTACACTGACTAAGCAATTATGCGCTGCCTTTATCAGCCTTCTTTGCCTTCATAAATTTTTCCTTTTAATTATTTCATGTGGATAAATTTCCAGTTGTATAAAGTTTAGGAATGATTAAATGGAAAGATATAGAAATTTTAGAGATCTCGATTTCTGTTTGTCTTCATTACTCACTGGGTTCAGTGTCTAGATAATTTGATTCTGATAGGATTCTTATGAGGTAAGTAGAGTGCATATGCCATATAAAAAGGTTAATTAAAACAAGCATATATCATATCTCACCTCTGAAAGCAGTTTTAGTATTAAAATAATTATTTTCTGTCATGGTAGGATTTTGGTAAAATTGGTAGTGATGTAAATTGAAAGACCTCTTTTAAGAAAGCAATTTGGCAACATCGAAGGAGTGTTTTTACAATAAAAATACAAGGTGAATCATACTGTTTGATGTACTTAAAATGTTCAAAAAAAGAAAATACAGTTATTTGGTTGCAAGGATAGGGAAGTGGAGTGTGGGGCTTTGGTAGCCCAGGGCAAGTTCAAACATAATATTTAGATTTTCTTTGTGTTTGAGGTGGGGCCACCTGACCTCCAGGAGTAAGGTGAGAACCTTCTAATTTAACTCTGAGGTTTTTGCTTAATTAGACAAGGTGTTTTTTTTATTAGATGAATGGTTCTCTTTGCCAATGGTCTAATTATTACATATTCCCACCAGAACTTTCCAGTGGAAAATAATGAGAAAGAAAGGGCAAAACTATGTGACTAACAGGGATGAGGGCCCTTCCATTGTCTCTGTACTCAGGGTAACTGGTCACCAGTCTGGCTAGTAAAGTTTTCCTCTCAGAGAAGCAGGAAATGAAAAGGCAGACCATGATGGAAGCATGGATAGTGTGGTGAGTCATCTCTGAGGCCTACCCATTGCCTCATGGTACTAAGGGTTTTATACTTTTAAACAAAACCACCTGAGTTAAGACAACAGTGTACTTGGAATCCTATTAGTTATTTTCCAGATTTGATCTTTCCCAGTATAAGCCAAGCCAAAAACATTCTGGAGATTTGAATGTTCCAACAGTTAGGTACCTGTATTTTACATGGAAACAAACAAGAATTCACAGGTGTAGTTCAGCCATTTTGTGAGCTGATTGTACTGATTGAGTTTTGTGAGTAGACTGAATTTTGCACATGTTGGGAGAATCAGGCAAAACTCTGTTCATCTTGTGACAGACTTAGGAAAATAGAGACTAGCACCATGAATTGTCCCTGAGTTCTCTAATAACACTATACTAGTATCCACAGTGAGGCTAAGCAGATAAGTTGGAGGGGTAAGTTAGTAACTGGGATATCATAGAAATTTTTTCTGGTTAGGAAACATATTTTTGGGGAGCACTGAACAGTCTGGGAGGAGACTCATGTGTCTATTTTTTTGTTCCTGGAAGAGAAGATTAAATCACTAGTAGGCGAAGCTGAAGTGGGGATTTCTCTGAGTTGCTAGCAAAGTTCTGTTTCAGTTATCCATTGCTATGAAACACAAAATCCCCAAACATAATAACTTAAAAGAATGATGTATAATTTGTCACATTCTGTGGACAGGGATTGGGGCAGGGCTTAGCTGGCTGGTTCTTCTGTTCTGGGTGATCTTCACTGGGTCACTCATGCAGCTGCATTCAGGCAGGAGCTTGACTGGGGTGAAACATTCAAAATGGCCTCTCATCCTTCAGGACCTTTTCCCAGTGGCTTCTAATGTCACTAGTCTAGTCTGGACTTCCTTATAATATTACACCTGGCTCAAAGAGCATAAAAGTAGGTGCCAGGCCTCTTTAGGCCTAGACCCAGAATGAGCACAGTAATGGTATTCATTCTGTTGATGAAAATAAATCGCAAGATCAACCCAGGTTCAAGAGGGTGGGATGTACCTTCCACTAATTGATGGGTGGAGAGTCTGTTTATTTTTTGGGGAATCCCAAGCTTTGATAGCTTGGTAGTTTTCTTCAAAGAACCCAATTTAAATCTAGTATGCAAATGTTTTTAATCACAACACAATTAATATTTATGTTGTTATTTCAACAAAGGAAACAATGGCCATAAAAAATTTATATATGGAAAATTTCTAGAAGAAATCAAGATCTAGCATGATAGAAAAGTGTAATTAGAAGACTTCTGGGAAATGTAAAGTGTAGAGGTCTTTCCTTAACATATGAGGGAACCAGGACTCTTATGAATACTGTATTTGTTTAAATTTGTTGTTTTTAAATTTTAAACCATGAAGTCTATTTTTATTACCTTGACAGAGCAAGGACTGGAAATATCTCATAATTCCCAGCTCTCTGCTTATCTCTTCTCTTTATATTCTGATTATATGGCTAAATGTTTTGAGATTCAGCAGTTAAGCCTCAAGAAAATCTAACCAGTTGTGTATTTTTTCCCCCATAATCCAGAGTTTCTTGCCTTTGGTACTATTGATATTTTGGGCTGGGCAATTCTTTGTCCTGGGGTGCTGTCCTGGGCATTATACCATGTTTCGTGGCAGCCAGGTCTCTACCCACTAGTTGCTTAGGGGACCCTCAACCCTCACCTAGTTGTGATACACACACACTGCTAGATGTTTTGATTGAGACCCATGGCCATAATCTAAGGTACTGACATCTACCAAGTTGCAACTTTCTGAACAGTCCACATAATGCTTAAGAATGAACTATTTTCCAGACCCAAAACTAAGGCCATCAGTCTGACAAAAGACATTCCCCCTGCTGCCCTGTCCCCACAATTTGCATATTCATATTTATAAAACATGCTCCAAGTTATACACTGTATGAAATTAAAATCATTTTTGGTTACATACACCATACAGATCACCTTTAACAAAATTATTTACTTAAAATCTAGTCGTTTGGGAAAATCTAGGATCTACAGGATCTATAGGTTATAGGACTCCTTTTGCAAAATGGAACTTAACAATTGTTGGCAAATGTTAGTTGTCTTTTTATCTTATTTCACTCTGGACAGGCCCATCTGGGGAGGTATGTTCATGAAACACCGAGGGAAGCAGAGATTTGGCAAAATGTTTACTTGATTTGAAACAAGTGGGTCAGAAAATACTGAGTTTAAAAACACTTCCTAATTCAAGTATTGTTCAGACTGACTTTCTACACTAATCAAATTGTTTTAAGTATTCATTGAACTCAGTATTGTGTCACAACAACTGGAGTGTCTGATAAATTATTCTCTCCTAGTTGTTTATGAATCCAAGCATATGTGTTACAAAACTGAATTTGATCTGACAATTTCCATCTTTCTTTCCCCTGTGAATGATAATGTTGATGGAACCATAGAAGCAACACCAACAATGAAATTAAATAATTTCAAGGTTTCTTGCTTAGGAAATCTAAGGCATTATCAGAAAGTGCCCCAGGAGGCAAAGCAGAGTGCACCCAAATGGTTCATACAAATCTTGATTTTTCAATAGTGGTTAAAAGCCAGTCAAATCACATTTATTTCTCCTTAGATATCAGAAATGGATCTGCAAAAAAATCTGCAAATAAATCTTCCTGGCCTCTCCATATATAAATGCATGAGTGAACTTCTTCATTTGCATTTTTTGAGCTTTCCCACACATACAAATACCTACAATATCCCGCGATGCTGTTCTGCTGATTTGGAAAAGCTGCCTGGTGGTTTCCCCTCTGGCGTTTTGAATAAGTACTAGCTGAAGGTGCTAAATAATTCTCAAGTCAGTGCAAGTTAATATTTCTGCCCAGTTCCTAATAAAATACAGCTGAACTCTCAACCAGGAGATGTTATCTATCATCTGACATGCACTTGACTGTGATAATGAAATGCTGCCTGCCTCATTCCTAAATGTTGAAGTTGAGATCCCTGTAGAATAATTTTGGCAGTCTGGTTTCCCAACGTTTTAAGAAATTTTTTAATTGCATATGAATTAAGAATTGTTTTGTCCACTGACATGAGTTAAATGCTTGATAAAGTTGAGGTGGATTTGGTAACTTGGTGATTACGTATTTATCATCTTAATAGCTTGCTTTCCCTGCTGTTTCCTCCTCGCCCTTCCTTCCCACCCACAACTTGAGATTTGACGCCCAGTGTCTGTCCCGAGCTTCCTGAGCCTCACATCTGGATTGGAATTACCTTTAATTATATCCTCAAGGAGCCCAGAGTTCTCTGCAGAATTCTCCTACAGAGTTCCTTAGTTACCTAAGAAACCAGCCCATTAATTTCTCTGTTGATCTTAATTTCTGTGGAGTATAAAATCTTTGGCAAAAATATAAAATTTCACTGAGAGATTAAGTCAGGAAGACAAAGAAAGTGGCAGTCAGTTCGGAAATAATTTATGTAAAAACATAAGTCACTGTAAGCAATGAGGATATCTGGTCCTCTGACCCAGCATGTTCTAAGTCCAGCTACACAAAATGATATATGCCCAGACCCTCCCTCCCCGCACCACCACTCCCCGCAAATTTAATGAGGCCTCCTGCACCTTCTGATTAGTTTCCTGTTAGACTTTTCTGGAATGAAGATGAATTTGGTGTAAGGATTCACTACCTTTGTTTCCCTGAGGACTTTCTTCAGTTCAGGGTGGCAAAGTAAAGAATGTTCCAGAGAAATAAACTTCTGGGATCCATTTTTGAAGGGCTGCATATGGAGACAGAAAGGGCTTCTTTTATGAAGACCGTGGAGACCTCTCCCCACCTCTAACTTATGGCTCATAGACGTTCCTAACATTTGCGCTCCAGCTGGCTAAGGGAAACCTGGCATTGTGATCAACACACCTACTTGAATGGTTTCCTCCAGTGTTGCATACAGTAGGTATAAAATAAGTGTCAAATAAGCGATCTGGCATTTAAACTTAAATTGCTTTGTGAAGCTCTTTGTGTTACTGAGTTTACTGCTGCTTTATTCTTTTCCTAGTTTAAGATCAGAGAATATTTCAGGCAGCTCCTCATAAAGATTTCCATCCCAAGGTCACTGACAGGGTCATTCCGTCAACTTTACATGTTCAGGGGTGCACTAGGATATGAGGTAACACGGGACCTGGGGTGAGGGGGAGATTTTTCAATCTGTTAAAGAATTCTCTGTACTCTTCTAGAGCACACATTTTCAAGAGGGGTGAATTTGTTTTGTGGGGGGGATCAAAAACCTTTAGACATTATATTAGACATTATAGTTTGTGGCCTTCCGAAGCTCAATCCAAACGTATAAAACCATAGTCCTCAGTACTTAGGTTCTCTCATTAAAGAGAAATTTAATTTAATTTAAAATTAAAATACATTCATTTCCATTAATTTTAAATGAAATTTATTTATTTTTTTCTTTCGGGGAGGACATTACTGGGAAGAAAAAGGTTGAGAAATATCATTCTGGTGCCTACACCTTCTCTGTGGCTTTGGATTCGGTGGTGAGAAGCAGATGTGTATTGTTTAGTGATTTCCTTCAGATAAAACCAATACTTTAAAAATGCCCCCCCCAACCCCTATGGCTCTTCATAAGATAAAACCCTGGGAAAGGATTGGGAAAGGACCTTCCACTGGTGCTGGGTACATCAAAGTCTGAGTTGAAGGGATTAGTCAAGTTTAGCTAACACAGCTAGCCACGAGCCTTCACTCTAACTCCCCACCATTTTCCCCCAATACTCCCTGTCTTCCATGTGGCAGGTTCGTTGGGTCTCGTAAAAGGCAACACGTCCTAATTTGGGCCAGCTGTATATCCTGTATTTTCTTCTCCTTCGGAAATGTTTATGATTCCTTCCAGGCAGCAAGTTTCTGCAGGCACCTGCCTCTTTCCTGGGCATGGCTTGCCAGGAGTTATCAGACCTTGACTTAGGAGAAAATGTGAAAATAACTCTAGTAACCCCTGGGGGCCCGTCATAATCTCCACCCATGTACTCATTCCTGCTGGACACCCACACCCAATGATATCTTAGTCAGGACTCACTCGGACATCTCATCTGAGTCCCTCAGCAAGAGGGTGAGGCTGCTGGGTAATCTCTCCTCTTTAGAAACAACTACGAAAACATCGGATAAACTAGTTCTAGTGACTTACCCAAGATCATGCAGCTAATAAATACTAGAGTCAGGACAGCTCTCATTCCAACACACACTGGAATGTTAGTTCTTGGAGGGCGGGATCTGCACTTTTTGCTCACTGTCTGGGCCTAACATGGGGCCTGGCACACAATAGGAATTCAAGCAATGTTTTTTAAAGGAATACATTTTTCCAAGCCTTGGGCTATCCCATCCATCAGTGCAGTGCAGGAAAGTCCCCTAAGAGTGGGAGCCGTTTATCTGCTTCAAGGTCAGTATTACATTGTGATAGTTATCTCCTCCATTTTAAAAGATGAGGTTTTTTTTTTTTTTTTTTTTTTTTTTTTTTAAGTGCATAGCTTGCCCAAACATCTAAGAAGTTTGACATGGAGTTCAAGGTGAGCTTATTGTCCTGGGTTGTGTTCCAGTTCCAATTCATTACATGAAGTTGGTGTTAAACAGTAAGATGTTCTTGTTATTCACTTCTCTTGTATTAGGAGACGCACGCTGTACACACAGGTGAGGATACTCCTTTCTGTTTTCAAGAAAGTTTACACAAACGGATGAAAGAAGAGAACGCATGCATTCTGAGAGACAGAAAATACACAATGAAACTGTTCACTTCTCTTGAAATCAGTTATTTATTGAGAATAAGTTATATTGCATTGTCACAGATTGGTACACAAACAGAAACTAGCTTTCCCCTGCATTAGCTTTTGGTAAGGAAAGGTGTTCCAGTGGGTTCTATAGGTGTGGGGTGAATATGTTTCTGATTGACGAAAATTGCATTTATTCTGTCCATTATGGGGTAGCAGCTTTTATTATATTTTAGTGCTGTGTTAGGCAATGGGAAAGATGAAAATGAATTGAGAAAAAAAATCTTGTCTTTGATTATACCAGATGAAGATAGGTAAAACATAACTAATTAAGGTCGGAAGTCAGAAGTATAAAAGGCTATGAAGTGTTTGGAGCAGGGAAGGGTTATTTCCTGTTTTGTGAGGCAGGAAGGGGTGTGCAGGATCAGATAAAGGAGGAGGCACTATTTAAATTGGGTCTAAAATTAAGGAATAATCTGGATTACAGGTATTAAATACAGGAAGGAAAGAGTAGTCTGGGCAGAGAACATGACCAGTGTCATGGATGCAGAAAAGTGAAGGCATGTACAAGGCGACAAAACATCATTTAGTGGGGACTAGGACATGTGGTACTTGGTTCTCAGAAACTAAACTTAGAAAGGTTCAGAAAGCTGTGGGGTTCCATAGAGTTGTTGTCATTCTGGAGTCTTGTTGAATTTGTTTTCCCCCATTCTTTTGAAATTAGGCATGGCCAGGAAACTTTTTTTTCCCCTCCAGGTTTGGTGCAATGTAACTGACATATAACATTACTTAAGTTGGTATGCAATGCAAGAATTTGATACGTGCATGTATTGCAAAATGTTTATCACAATAAGGTTAGTTAACACATCATTAACCTCACATGATTACCATTTTTTTTTTATGATTACCATTTTGTTGATGTTTTGTGAGGACACGGAAGCTCTACTTTCATAGCCATTTTCAAGTACAGTACAATAGGTACACTATTGTTAATTATAGTCTTCGTGCTGTACCTTATGTCCTTGGAACATACTCATAACTAAAAGTTTGTACCCTTTGACCATTATCTCACCATTTGCCCCAGGAACCACCATGCTAATATTCCTGTGGATTCAGCTTTTTTAGATTTCATTTTAAGTGAGATCATGTCGTGTTCATCTTTCTCTGTTGGACTTATTTCTCTTAGCATAATGCACTAAAGGTCCATCCACGTTGAGGTAATATTTGTGAGTAGCAGGATTTCCTTCTTTTTTAATGGCTGAATAATATTCCATCGTATGTAAATACCATATTTTCTTTATCCATTTATCCACTGATGGACAATTAGGTTGTTACCATGCCTTTAAAAAATATTTTATTTATTTGTCAGAGAGGGAGAGAGAGCGACTACAAGCAGGGGGAGTGGCAGGCAGAGGAAGAAGCAGGCTCCCTGCTGGGATCCTCCCTAGGATCATGACCTGAGCCAAAGGCAGACAATTAATCGACTGAGCCACCCAGGTATCCATTTCCATGTCTTGACTATTGTAAATAATGCTTCAATGAACATAGGAGTGCATATATCTCTTCAAGATAGTGAGTTTATTTCTTTTCGACTTATACCTAGAAGTGGGAGTGCTGAATTATATGGTAGTTCTATTTTTAATATTTTGAGCGACCCCCATGCTGTTTTCAAGTGGCTGCACAACTTACGTTCCCACCGCAGTGCACAAGTGTTCTCTTTTCTCCAAAGCCTTGAGAGCATTTATTGTCTCTTGTTTTTTGGGTAATAGACATTCTGAGAGGTAAGAGGCAATATTTCATTCTGGTTTGATGTACGTTTCCCTGATTATTAGTGATGTTGAGCACCTTTACATGTACTTGTTGGACATTTGTATGTCTTTTTTGGAAAAATGTCTGATCAGGTCCTCTGCTCATTTTTAAGTCAGTTTGGTTTTTTTGCGATTGAGTTGTGGGAGTTCCTTATGTATTTTTATTATTGACCCCTTATCAGATATATAGTTTGCAAATATTTTCTCATATTCTGTAGGATATCTTTTCCTTTTGTTGATTCTTCCTTTTTCTATGTAGAAGCTTTTTGTTTAATGTCATCTCACTTCACTTTTGTTGCTTATTTTGGTGTCATATCTAAAAAATCATCACGAAGACTGATGTC
Organism: Mustela putorius furo; assembly: GCF_011764305.1. Lineage (NCBI taxonomy): Eukaryota > Metazoa > Chordata > Mammalia > Carnivora > Mustelidae > Mustela > Mustela putorius. The sequence goes on from NW_025422010.1 coordinate 43,801,944, forward strand.
GAGGAACTTTTTCTCTATGTTTTTCTTTTGGAGTCTTATGGTTTTATGTCTTGCATTTAAGCCCTTAATCCATTTTGAGTTAAATATTTGTGAGTGGCTTAAATAAAAGTCTTTTTAATGTCATTCTTCTATTTTTGGATAGGCAGTTTTCCCAACACCATTTATTGAAGAGCCTATTTTTTCCACATTTATTTCATTGGCTTCCTTGTCAAACATTAGTTGACCATAAATGTATGAGTTTCTTTCTGGGTTCTCTACTCTGTTCCATTCATCTAAGCATCTGTTTTTATGCCAGCACACACTGTTTTGATTACTATAGTTTTGTAATAAAATTTCAAATCAACATGTGCAGAACCTCCACATTTGTTCTCAAGATTGCTTGTCCTTGGCTATTTGGGGTCTTTGGTAGTTCCAGATAAAATTTAGGATTTTTTTTTTTATTTCTGTGAAAAATGTGGCCACATATCTTGATTTATGCTCTCATAAATCAGACTATGAGATAAAGCCTTAAATGTAGCTAGAGTATTTGTGAAGTGATCTCATGGAACAGAAAAGAGGGACGTGGGAAGGTGACCGGGAATGGGGGAAAACTATGGGCAACTAATATTCAATATTCAGTCCTGTTGAGGACACTCAGAGGTATTATGAGGATTGTGTCATAAAGGGAAAGGGATCCTAGGGCATATATCACAATTCCCATCCTCCAATTTGTTGTTACCCAGTGGGATTAACATCCTTGTCTTTCTGGATCACCCTCATGTATGGAACAAACTCTGGTGTTGGTGAAAGCCTTTGAGAATAAAAAGAGAGAGAGAGAGAGAGAGAGAGAGAGAAACGGGCATTTATGTTGGGAAGCTGTCAGCTTGCTGGGAATTGCCTGCAGTTCCAGCTGAGCTCAAGTAACTGAGGACTATGGGGCAGGGCCTCAAGAGTGTGTGCTAAGTACGTATCTTACTTTGGTGAGTAGAAGATGAACAAAAGTGATGTCACTTCTAGGTGGCAACTTTAAGAAAGAGTTCATGATTTCCATATTCCTTTCCCCTGCCAGACCAAAAATAATGGTTCAAATGGTGGGGACTCCCTTGACTTGTGTTCTGCAATAAAAAGATGTGGGGCAGAACTAGCAACTGGCTCACAGAGTACAGACATACAGCATGAGTGAGAAATAAACTTGTTTCTTATAAGGACTTACAATGTATTTTAATTTTGCAATTTTAGGTGCTTTAAGGGTTATTACTAGTTGTTAAGGGTTATTACTATTACTATGTTACTATTACTATTACTATTTGTTAAGGGTTATTACTACTTGTAAGTGTTATTACTCTTACAAGGGTTATTACTAATTCAACATGACCTAGCTTACCCTGACTGACATATATTCATTTCCAAACTGGTTTGTTATGTGATGGTCAATTATGGTAACCAAGAATTAATTTTAATACCTCAAAGTCTAGGGCAGAAATAAGATAGAAGTGTAATTCTCTGTAATGTCCAGTTGAAGATGGGCATGGGGTTGGGATGGGTGGGGTTCTACACTAGCTCATCTGGGGATCCAGGTTCTTTTTATCTTCTTTCTCTACCACTACCCTAGCATAGGGGTCAGCACACTTACTCTGTAAAGGGCCAGATCATACGTATTTTAGGTTTTGCTAGCCATATGCTTTATTTGTTACAACTATTTAAGTCTGCTATAGAGTAAAAGCAGGTGTAGATCATAAATAAATGAATGGACTTGGCTGTGTTTCAATAAAGCCTTATTTAAATACAGTCCCTGTGTTCAATTTGGTAGCACAAATACTAAAACAGAAATAATTCAGAGAAGGTTAGTATTGTCCTTATACAAGGACAAAGAGTTCATGAAGTGCACTGGTCTTCAAACCAACCATGCATCAAACTATAAAGTAGTTCTGCCTGGGAAAGATGCTGCCGAGTCCAACAAAGGAGCTACATTTGGGTGTCATCACTGTGTTTAAGGCTGTGAGCCGCCTTCTTAGGCTCTGAAATTAAACTCTAAACATAAGTAAAATAGCTATGCCCCTGGGAACTGACTTTTTCTAAGCAAACAAACAAGAGTGGTATGCAATCCATTTTTTAGTAACACAGGAAGCCTGGATGTTTGTGTTCTTCAGTCCATGTATTCTCTCCCCGTAGGGAAGCAGCATGGGAAGAAAACTCATAATTAGGAGTGAACATTAAGAACTTGAAATTAGAACTGGAAAGGAAGCTGAATGTTCTAGTAGCTGGTGATAACCTGATGTGCCTATTTCCTCCTTGGACTGCATCTCTCTGCTACTCCTTTTTCTAGCTTCTTTTTTTTTTTAAGATTCTATTTATTTATTTATTTATTTAACAGAGAGAGAGAGAGATCACAAGTAGGCAGAGAGGCAGGCAGAGAGAAAGGGGGAAGCAGGCTCCCCGCCAAGCACAGAGCCCAATGAGGGCTTGATCCCAGGACCCTGAGATCATGACCTAAGTGGAAGGCAGAAGCTTAACACACTGAGCCACCCAGGCACCCCCTTTTTCTAGCTTCTATCACCCCCCTCTCTACAATAAAGAAAGCTCCAGTTTTGGTAGCCAATTTGTCTAAAGTAATAGATAATATGCATACCTATGTTCTGATCTGTTAATATGATTTTAGTCTTGGGGACTTTCTCATTTTTTCCCCCATGTGCTAGCAATATATCATTTTGTATTTGTTACTGAGAAGTTAGGCGTAAAATGTTAAACTGTAAATAAGAAAATATAGGTGAGTGTGTGGTATTTAAGTAGGAATGGACTTCTAATGTTTAAGTGTAACAGAAACATTTAAAAAGGAAAATTATTGACTTATTAGCTCAATCTAATGAGTAGAAAATAGATTATTGTTTTAAAAGAAAAGCTCATCTATTCTAGCAACATGTATAACATTAAAATGCAAACCAAACACATAAAGAAATTGGAACAGGTGATAAGTGGAATCATTAAGAAATTCTAAAATAGCCTTAATATATAAATATCTCCAGTGAGCAAATAAGAAAATAGCAGGACTTCCTGTAGATGACTGGAGAAAGGATATGCCCAAGTAACTCATGGAACAAGATATTAATAGTTATTAAATATATAAAAGGATTTTCAATGTCCAGAAAAATAAAGGCAAATTGTGGCCTTTGTGATAGAGTTGGGCCGTGGTCACCAAATATTCCATATCCTCCACGACATTTTCTAGGTGCCTCCTTTTCAGTTAGGCTGGGTCTTATGACTAGTTTTGGTCAGTGTACTCTGAGCAGATATGACATTGATCACTGGGCCAAGGTAATTAAGAACCAGTGTGCCTTCCTGCAGCCAAATTAGAGACCATCTGTTCTAGATGCTGCAGCTGGAAGGTGGAGGGTTTATGTGAATATGAGATAAACTTTTATTGTGTTAGGCCATTGAAGTTTTGGCAAAAGCTTGGTGTGTTTTAGAAACAGAAAGAAAGCCAATAGAGTTGGCCTGTGGGGAACTAGGAAGAAAGTGGTAGGAGGCTACGTTGGAGAGGGAGGCAAACCTCAGTCAGGGAGGACTATGTAGACAATCGTGGAGAGTTTAAATTTTATTTTAGTGCAACAGGAAGTGTATCAAGATACAGTGCTGTATCAGGAACAAGCCCCCAAGAACCTTAAAATTGTTTCTTCTCTCTGATCCACAAATATACAGAGTCTATTCTGAAGATTCTTTTTTTTTTTTTAAAGATTTTATTTATTTATTTGACAGACAGAGATCACAAGTAGGCAGAGAGGCAGGCAGAGAGAGAGGAGGAAGCAGGCTCCCTGCTGAGCAGAGAGCCCGATGCGGGGCTCCTCGATTCCAGGACCCTGGGACCATGACCTGAGCCGAAGGCAGAGGTTTTAACCCACTGAACCACCCAGGTGCCCTATTCTGAAGATTCTAAGAAAAAATTCTGAAAAGTAGTTAAAGATTTATATATAATAATATGTTTTTCTTAAATTATAAAAACAAAAAGTCAAAAAACCCTAAATATGTAAAAATGCAGGAAATGATTGAAATCTTATATTGTTATTTCTAAATAGATCTTCTCCTAAAGGATTTAAAAAATAGGAATTCTTATGTTGCACTTACAATAGCAACACAATTTGAAATGAAGAGAGTGTAGGTGGTCTTTAATGAAGGATGAAAAGGATAACCTGGACATGGAGGGAAATACTAAGCTGCTGTATGCAAGAGTTTAAAATTATAAAAATGTAGTTTCTTATTTAATAATAATAAAATTCCAATTATATTCCCTAGAAAATTTTAATTAAACTTTACAAACCTGAGTCTGAAGTTCATGGAGAGGGAAAAACAGGTCTGAGGAAACTAAAAATTATTTGAAAAAAGAACAACGTGGGCTCCTGCACAGTTGTAAACATTGGGTCAATGGAAAGAGTAGGAACTTAAAAAGACACCCATGTTTAGTTTATTTTTTAAAGATTTTGTTTATTTATTTATTTGAGAGAGAGAGAGAGAGAGAGAGAGAATATGAGTGGGGATGTGGGCAGAGGGAAAGGGAGAAGCAGACTCTCTGCTGAGCAGGGAGCCTGATGTAGGACTCCATTCCTGGATGCTGGGATCATGACCTGAGCCGAAGACAGCTACTTAACCAACTGAACCCCCAGGTGCCCCCAAGAGATTCAGGTTTATATGAAAACTTAGTGTTTGATAAAGCCAGAGTCTCAAAGCAATGGGGGGGGGGGAAACTATATGATAAATGGGTGTGGGAAAATGGAATATCCACTCACATAAAAAAAAAACTGTGCCACACATATAGTACTCAGAAAAACATTCTGTGGAAATAAAGAATTGAATCTCTTTACAAACAACCCACTATAAAAGCAGTAGGGAAAACGTAGGTATAAAAAGCAACCTGAACCTCTATACTCATTAAACAAGTGCCCATTCCTCTTTCCTCCTTCAGTCCCTGCGTTCTTCAAAAAGTTAAACATAGGATTACCATCTGAGCCAGAAATTCCACTTCTAGGCATATACCCCCAAAATTGAAAACAGGGATGCAGTAAAAGGTAGAAATAACCCAAATGTCCATCAAGAGATGACTAGATAAACAAAATGTGGTATGGCACAATATATTTTTCAGCCTTAAAAAGGAGGGAGATTCTGACACATGCCATGACATAGATAAACCTTGAAGGCACTGGTGCTAAGCGATGCAAGCCAGTCACAAAAGGACAATTATTGTAGGATTCCCCTTATATCAGGCATCTAGAATAGTCAGATTTATTGAGACATGGAGTAGCATGGTGGTTGCCAGGGGCTGAAGGAGGAAAGAGGAATGGGTACTTGTTTAATGAGTATAGAGGTTCAGGTTGTCATGATGAGAAAGTTCCAGAAATGGATAGTGTTGATGGCTGCACAGTACTGTGCATGTGCTTAATGTCGTAGAATTGTAGCCCGTAAAATGGTGAAGATGGGTAAATTTGATATTTTGTATAATTCACCACAATAAAATTGTAAAAAAAATATTTAAGAAAGTACACTAGAGAAAAAACAACCATGAAGGACTGAGCTGTGTGTCAGAGACAAACACTATTTCATAGTATAGGAGGAATTTGAGAAAGAGAAGTTCCTGGATCATTGAGAATGAGTACAAGCTAACAATGTACAGAAGTTGAAATTGACAACTTAAAAGCATAATTCAGAAAAAGAAAAAAGCTGAAAAAAGGAGGAAGTCTTCAAAAAAATAGAGTCCTTATGTTTTTATATATGGAAAACATAAAAGAGAATAGATTTCTATTGAACATGACCCATGTAAGATTTGCATACAAGCACCACGAATTCTTATTTAATGAGGATTTAATCATTGGTCCAAAAAGTAAAAGAAAATGAGTCAAAAAATTATTCTAATTAAAATCATCACTTGAACAGACCCAAAGAAATTCCTACAACTTCATATTCTTCCCTGAATGAAGATTTAATTACGATCATGAAATGTCAGTGGCACACAAAAAGGCTCACAGGCAGTTACTAGACTGGGACAAAGAGGCTGAATAAACAGCAAACAATTGATAGTGTTCTACAAAGACAAGCAAATGTGGAACATTGACAGAGATAGAGAATGTGAGCATGATGTTCTTGAAAACAAAGCATAACAGGGATTTTGTAGTACAATATTTACCGAAAAAAGATTTTCTGAGTTCAGTAGAAGTAATTTAATGCTAGAATGGCTAAACGTGTAAGATGGAAAAGAAATTGTGAAACAAATTTTCACTATTTAGAATGGAGAATTTAATATATCATTATTGATTTAATAGGTAATTAAGTAGAACAAAATACCGTATAAAAATTTAAAAAAAAAACCCACAAGCATATATTGCTCAGTTCAGTCAGATGGCAGCAGGGACCAAAGTTGTGTTGAACAACTAAAATTTATTGTACATGTTGTTGAACTGGAGACGTCTCAAAACAAGGAGGTTGAAATGAGTATTTCATTGATTTTTATACCTGTTGCAAAGAGTACATTTTTTAAATTAACTGAAGAACTGAAAAATCTTTAGACATTTGGCATTAATTTAAAAGACAGAGGAAGGCAGCCCAGGGCAATGGTGCTGACATGGCTGGTGAAGAAAAAGTCTGCACAAGCCCAGACTTTTGTCTGAAATATCCAGAGCCTGCCTTTGTGCCTAACTAAATTTTAATTGTATAGTTAGAATTTGTTACTAGGAGATGTGGCTTCAGCTATGCCAATTACAATCACACTTGGGGGGAGCAATTTGGAGATTAAGCATGATAATCTCTGGGTTATCTCTGTGTAAAATGGTGTAAAATTGGCATATCTTGAAGAAAGTCATATCAAATTTAATCTTGCAACCACTCTCAGATAACATGATTGGAAAATGTTAATTTAGATATGACTCAAGATCCTTTAGAAAAGATAGAGCAGCACAAAATTCTCAAATAGAGTGAATTATGGACTTTGGTAGAAAAAGAAATGAATATCAAACTTGTATTCTCATCACTTTTTAGTATTTAGAACTGATGTTTCCAAAATATTATAAGAAACCCCAAAAGGTCAAGTTATTTACTCATATTAAAAAGGGCTAAAAATAGTTTAAAACTTCTAGAGAAAACAGTGTTTCTAAATCAAGATGATATGAGAAATATGCAATATAATATTGTAATAAATATAAGGAAATTAAAATAAGGAAACAAAAATATTTCTATGACTGTGGGACAAGATTTATGCGTCAAATAATTTTGAAACTATGGCAGACACTAATTACTGAGCATTATAGATGAGGCAGAGTTACAAATGAAGATCGGTAAGAAAAAATTGAGTAATATATTATTGTAATGTAATCATATTTTTTGTTTTATAAAATTCAAGCATTGATAACTTTTAGTAGAACTTAAATATAATATGGATGTAGCTATTCCTCAAAAATATGAAAATCGTAAGTGAATTTGATGCCTTTCTTTTTTGCTGTGGAAGCAGATCAGAATATGTCACCCCAAGTGTGCCACTTTTGCATCAGGATTATTTCAAGCTGAAAGCAATTAAGAAGAAGCAAACTCAGAAAAGGCTCTTGCCCTCCCCCATCTGCCTAAAAGCAGGACATAAATTGGTGGTTCCCTCTCTCCTATCTTGCCCCGACAGAGAAAAACCCTTATCAATGGAGACAGAAAGTCGACACCCGAGACAGAGCTGCAGAAACAGACTTTACCCAAATAACCTCGTCTTCCATTAGTTTTTGCCATATATTTACTTTCCCACAACCACCTGTAGAAGTTCAAAACCCTTTTCCTTTGTCTGGTCACCTCACAGTTTCTCACCCTCTGTTCAAAGGACACATAAGCTCCCTTCTCTTTCCTCCTGAGTCTAACTGCTGCTTTGGTCTGCTCTTACTTTCTACTCTGTGCATATAAAGATGAAAACATCGAATAAAATCTGTGTGGGGGCACCTGGGTGGTGTAGTCACTCGAGCATCTAACTCTTGGTTTCAGCTCAGATCTGATCTCAGCTTGGTTGGATCAAGCCCTGCATCTGGCTCCTGGCTCAGCCAGAGTCTTTTTGAGTTTCTCTCTCTCTCTGTCCCTCCTCCTGCCAAATCAATCAATCAATCAATCAATCAATCTTGAAAAAATATGTATGTCTTTTCTCCTGTTAATCAGCCTTTCAACAGTTGAGTTTGAAGATCCCAGTTGCAGAACTTAAGAGGGTAGGGAAAAGTTTTTTCTCCCCTACACTCTGTGGTGGTTTTGCCAGGGATTAAAATATTGTCTCTTGGCTCCAACCTACTCTTTGGTATTTGGCTTTGTGATGCTGGAGCTGGAGTGCTTCAAACCACTTTTCTGTTTCAGCAGTGGTTCTGGTTGTCTTCATTGTCAGAGACTGTCAGAGGAAGGTGGGAAGGCTCTGGGAGAGAGACAGGACTTGCTTCTGGCTGTTGGCTTCCTCTTGCGATGAAAAGTACTCCTGGCTTCTCCACCCAGGCAGCAGCACTTCCTCCCAACCGAGGCCAGGGTGCAGTTAACACCTGGTGGAGAACCAGCCTTTTGATGCTCCATTTCTGATATAGCAGCACTGTTCAAATACGTGGTATGATTTTTGCTTCCTGGCTGCTTTCTGACTGATAAGGAAAAGTATTGAAAAAATTCTGAAAAATTATCTTTCATATTTGATTGGCAGGTGGTCTGTGTCTAGGCAGCTTGTTTAGGAGACCTGTCTTCTAGGGAGAGGAATAGTCGAGGTGTTGGAGACACTAGTGTCACTCACTGCAAGACAGAGTCAGAAGACCCAATTCACAGAGCTGTTTGTGTGAATTTAGCAAAAGAACCAATTCTGGCGTAGCTGTTCCTGCTGCGTTCCTTGTAGGCTTGCAGGGATATTGCAGATCCGTTTCTCTCCCTCTCCCTCCAACCTTGGTGCTAGGAGCCCTTCCAGACAGACTGGCCCACGGCTCAGCCCCACTGTCCTAAGATTGATCCCCCTTCCCACGTCTCTCCTTGCTCTTGGAATCTGTGGACACTGAGCTGGTTTGGCCTCTGGTATTGTTTTGATTTCTGCAGGAGCTTTCTGACCTGCCTTTTTTAGATGTGTACTTCTTTGCCAGTCTGATCTTTATGCTTATTACTTTGTGGGAATACTTTCATAACCTTTTGATGTTCTGCCTTTTGGTTTTCTAGCTCTACCTGTGTTTATTCTTTTCAGGTAGTATATTTCTCCCATTTCAAGGGATTTTGAATTAGAGTGATGTTCTTAGTTCAATATTTTAACTCAATCTTTTTTGTACTTCTTTGTAATTGTTTTTTCCCCGAAGTGTCTATAGATGGGTTTACTTCTATAATCAGAAGAAAAGGTAGATTCTCCCAAGGATTATATTACTTTCCTTGTAAACTATTAATCCCTTAGGGATATAAAGTTTTAGTTACTTCAGAAGGAAATGTAACTATGATAATTCATGAAATCTCTAGGGGCAACACATTATAACTTAATTTCTTATATGGTGTTTTATTTATTTTTATAATTGCACAGATAAATAATGTAAGAAAATGAAATGGCTGTTATGGTCATTGTGTCAGTGGAAATACTCTGAAAGTCATTTGAGTCAATTCAAGGCTGACAGGAACTTATTGTACATTTAAAAATTTATTTATCTAGTTATCTTTTAATAATTTGGCTCAGATTCTCCAGAGATTTTCCGAAACTAAATTAAAATAACATCTGTCTGAAATAAACTGAACATGAATGAGATGTTTGCAAGTGTAACATGTACATATCGCAAGTATTTGTGAATACAACATGTAGATATTATGTGGATATTCATGATTCCTCAAGCACAAGTGCTCAAGAGGTAACTGAGCCTCATTACTTGGACAATGCTTACTGAATGCCTACTGCATGTCAATATTCTAATGCTGGGAGGGTAATGGACAGAGTAGATATGGTCTCTAGTCCCCATGGAGCTTTTACTCTTGTGGGGGATATAGATTTGCAGACAGGTTTGCCATATGGTGTGCCAAATAACAGGATAAAATAAATCCAGGGAGATCAGAAAGCTCAGAGGAGGGAAACTTCAGTCTTGAGTATCACGGAATAGTAGGTGATGATATAAAGAACTAATAATAAAGAAACTGATTGGAGGCAGATAACAGAGACCCAGCCTCTTTGCTTCAGCCTCTTGTATGTATAGTGGACTCTGCTTAGAGTCCTGTAGCAGTCATCTGAGGTGGTGCCTCCTGAAGCAGACCTTTTGAGGTGCCAACGCTTTTCATAGGTCCTTCTCTGTGATCTGTCCCTTTCCTTGGTCCCATAACCATGCTTGTATTGTGTCATCTCCATCTTTTCTTCCTTGTCTCCCTGTTCCCTCTTCCTCTCCCCCAGCCCCATACTTGATTACAACCAAAGTAGACACTTGTTATCCATACTGTTGGCTGGACACTAACCAACCACAGTGTGTCTTATTGATCTCTCTAGAGAATTTGAAGCAAGAGCCACAGCAACTCTACTGAAGCTCTGTCTGTTGAATAAATAAACTCATTACTCCTCAACTTGATCCATAGGAACCAAAGTTAAAGTCCATTTTTGGAGCTTTTAGAACAGTGTTATTATCTTTTTATGAGACCCTATAAAATTTTTCTTTATCAAGTAGATTAAGATTATATATTAAAAATGATGGTAAGTGTAATCATATTATTCAATATGATTAAGTTGCCACAATGTATTATTAGTTCCTTCTACCAAATCATAAACTGTCAATTTAGACAATGATGTATTTAAAAGCAGACATTTGTGTTCCAATTTGGTTTGAACCAAAGGTTTGTGAGGTAATCTAAAATTAAGTTGACATTAATTTTAACTTTGATCTATAATATATTCTTTTTTAAATTTTTTTTCTAAGATTTTTAAAAAATTTATTTATTTGACAGACAGAGACCACAAGTAGGCAGAGAGAGAGGGGGAAGCAGGCTCCCCGTTGAGCAGAGAGCCCGATGAGGGGCTCCATCCCAGGACTCGAAGACCACGACCTGAGCCAAAGGCAGAGGCCCAACCCACCAAGCCACCCAGGCGTACCTATAATATATTCTTTTTAAATAGGACTTGAAGGAAAGACTGCTATTTTTAGTAACATCTATAATATTTGTTATGATACCTATAGGGAAAGTGTGTTGTAGATTTCTATTTCAGGGTTGGAAAGATCAAGCTGTTGAGAGGTGATATAGCAGAATGCACCAGTTAGCTATTGCCAAAATCCGTTGCATAACAAACCATTTCAAAACTCAGTGGATAACAATAATTAGTCTAATGGACCTGAAGGTGGGTTAATATGGGCTGGATTAGATTAGAGTGACTTGGTTCCTCTCCACGTGTTTCTTTTCCTTCTCCTGGGACTAGCCGTCTCACCTCAGTATGCTCTGCTTAGAGGTAAAGCAAGCAAGCACACACATGTAAGTCCAATTGAAGTCAAGATTTGGAAAGAGTGCATGGTCACTTCTGCCTCAACCAAGTGTCCAAAGCAAGTCTTACGACTACATCCAGAGGTAAGAGGAAGGGAAGTATGGCACCACACACTGAGAGGACACTGCAACTATCAAGTTATTTACCAAACTGTTTCCTTTTCTTCCTGGTGCCTACAGCTAGACCACATTTCCTTACATCTCATGCAGTGATATCTGGCTGAATGGCCAAGTTCTTGCCAACGGAATGTGAGCAGAGATGACTTGACCCATAAGAGTGTCTACTTCCCTGTGTTATTTCTCATTCTTTGGTTTTATGCCGACAAGGCAGGACAAATTGAAAGTCATGTAGTAAAGAGAGAAGCATAGGATGAAGGAGACCATGTCTGTACTGTATCTCTCATTTGACTTCATCTGAGGAATATAGACTTTTATTGTGTTGGAGTCATTACTCATTTGGGGGTTCGTTTGTTATGGCAGCTACAATTATCTTAAATGATACATGTGAGATTATATATACAGATATAAAGATATAAATATATAGATATATGGAGGGGGGGCTTATAGTGCCTCCAGAGTTCTTGAGAGCACTTTGAGACACACTGCCCTTTAACTAAATTTAACTTCAATTCCTTTGGGGGCATTCTCTACATATCCTTCAATCAGGGAGGAAATACCTTGATTATCCTGAGGTTGGAAAGATATTCTTCCCAGTCACCAGGACAGGACTGAGCAGGAACAACACTTTTGTGACCAAAACAAGTCCCTGCAAACAGATCAGGGATGGAAACATCTATGAGGGTCAGGCCTCTCTTTTGAATCCTTCCCTTTTTGGTTCCATTGGACTCTTGTAGCAGGAACGAAGGAGGAAGAATATTTGAGAAGAAGGTTTGGGGTGTGGTTTTCATCTGGCTACAGGAGCTGAGGCTTGCAAGGCTATGCCCAAGGCCAAGGCCAAATGTACTCCAAGAATCCTCCTCTCCTAGTAAAACACCAGGTATGCTCTCATTTAGAATTTAGAATGTCTATTTCGTTTTAGAGTTTAGTTTTAGGCATGTAATCCACTGTAAGTTTTAAAACATAATCCACTTGGGCATATCATCTTCAACAGTCATAAGAAGCCTCTTTAATTTTTTTATTTGGAACAATTTTGCCTCATGAAGAAGCACCCCGAATTTCCAAGAGATAATCGTGTTCTATTATGTATTATCCATCACGTAATTCCTTCCCTACAGTTTCTAACATCAGAAATGCTACTTCCTCCATACTTTTACACAGATTTCATTCTCTATTTAGTAACAAATAGAATGTATCCATTTCATCAGTGAGCCTGAGGGTAAACATTTGGACATCACCTCCTTTTATGAGTTAGAGAAAATGCCTAATTATCCAGCTGACTACAGAGTCACCAATGCCTCCTTGGCCCTCAAGAGATATAGAAGAAAAAGAGATTAGTATTAGAGATGAAAATAGCTTCATCCTAGACAGAATAGCAATTAGAATTTTTATCTCTAGGCCATCTGGGTTATTATTATAATTCCCTTTCTGTCCAAAAATTCCTCAACTCTGGTGGATTTGTCCTTACAGTTAATAATAATAGCTAACATTTATGGAACACTTACATGCACTTAACATGCATTTGCTCACTTCATTCCCAGAAATATCCTATGAGATGGGTGCAGTGATCCCCACTGTATGCAAGGAAATGGAGACATGGCTGGTAAGAGATCCAACCACGGTTTGAAGTCAGATAAAGTGTGACTCCAGAAGGTGGGCTCTTCTCTGCTATTCTCCATGGGAATAACTAAGTCATATGGTTCCCAAGATTGATTAGTCTTCTGCTATACAACCCTTATGAACTCTGTTGAGAATCTCCAACCACTTTGTCTTGGCTGATTTGAAGCTCTCCGGTAGAGAGAAGAAGGCCACTTTTTAAGGCCTCTTCCCTTCTCTATATAATAAATGCTGCTAGTTCGTAGCAAACATTTCTAACTTCTTTCTATAGGCTCATAGAAAGCTAGATCCTGATATTATCCATCTGTATATAGTCTCACTGGTCACATTTACTGCTGACATCAAGTATTTTCAATCTATATTCTGTGGGAAGATGGTGAGTACTCAGTGGGAACCATCCAGAATGCTGGCTATACTGAGTATTAAAAACATGACATACAAAGGTGAATAGCTATTGCCCTGACAACCCCTTCCCCAGACCCCTCCCTGATATTTCCATCTCTTTTGTGCCATCCTTCAATGGAGGGGTTAATGTCTGACACAGCAGGCTGCTTCCTGGATATGCTTTGCTCTGTGGCTGGTGTCCCTTGCTCAGGATCTCCATTAATTCACCTACATGGTTGAAAAACAATACCTGCTCTGCCTTTGTCCCTGGGCTGAGGGGAAGATCATGGTGGAAAAATGTCTTAAAAATTTATTTCCCAACCGGGCGCCTGGGTGGCTCAGTGGGTTAGACCGCTGCCTTCATCTCAGGTCATGATCTCGGGGCCCTGGGATCGAGTCCCGCATCGGGCTCTCTGCTCAGCAGGGAGCCTGCTTCCCTCTCTCTCTCTCTGCCTGCCTCTCCATCTACTTGTGATTTCTGTCAAATGAATAAAATCTTTAAAAAAAAAAAAAAAATTTATTTCCCAACCAACAAATATAAATACCAGGGAACGTCACCATGGGGGAGAACTTCACTTTCTGCCAGGCAGGGGACAATGAATGAACTCTGGGTCTGCTAGTGTTCCTCAAGGAATGGCTGGGGTTCTGCAATTTTTTTTTTTTTCACACATAGAATTAGGTGTTAAACGTTTTTGTGAAGTTTCTAATGCTTTCTATATTTGAGTTCTTGTAGAGTATATGATTTTTTTTTTAAAAAGATTTTATTTATTTATTTGTGAGAGAGAGCAAGTGAGAGCGAGCACAGGCAGACAGAGTGGAAGGCAGAGTCAGAGGGAGAAGCAGGCTCTCTGCGGAGCAAGGAGCCCGATATGGGACTCGATCCCAGAACGCTGGGATCACGACCCGAGCCGAAGGCAGCTGCTTAACCAACTGAGCCACCCAGGCGTCCCTATGATTTTTTTTTACCTTAGTTCCTTTCTCTTCTTTCTTTTTTCCTCCAAATTACACTCTTATTTTCACTCATTCTAAAATGTAATCAGAGCATGTGTTAGAAAATTAATAGCATATGGGTAGGAAATTGAAGGTTAAAAAGCCTGTTTTGTGTGCTAATTGTACTTTGATAAACAATGTAAAAATGAAAGGGCATATTTAAAATTTATTTCAAAATTCAGTTTCTACCCTCAAAGTTACCACCCGAATATTTACTCATTGTTCAACTCTTCTTTTGGTTACCTTCTAATAGCATAGATCTTTATTTTATTTATAAGCATATGTCAGCTTTGAAATTATTTTCTTTGTTAATATTATTAACATTTTACCACTTTGCTTGAAGTTTTACCATTTTTTTCAAAGATTTAATTTATTTATTTGAGAGAGAGAGAGAGAGAGCACAAGATGGGATGAGAGGCAGAGGGAGAAGCACACTCTATGCCAGGCAGGGAGCCTGATGTGGGACTCGATCCAGGGACTCTGGGATCATGACCTAAGCTGAAGGCAGATGCTTAACCAAATTAGCCACCCAGGCACCTAAAGTTTCACAATTTTTTTTTTAAATAAACATATAATGTATTTTTATCCCCAGGGGTACAGGTCTGTGAATCGCCAGGTTTACACATTTCACAGCACTCATCATAGCACATACCCTCCCCAATGTCCATATCCTCACCACCCTCTCCTGTCCCCCCAGAAACCCTCAGTCTGTTTTTTGAGATTGAGTCTTTTATGGTTTGTCTTTCTCCCAATCCCATTTTCTTTTATTTTTCCTTTTCCTACTTCCCAAACCCCCCACATTACATCTCCACTTCCTCATATCAGGGAGATCATATGATAGTTGTCTTTCTCTGATTGACTTATTTTGCTAAGCATGATACGCTCTAGTTCCATCCACACCATCGCAAATGGCAAGATTTCATTTCTTTTGATGGCTGCATAGTATTCCATTGTATATATACACCGCATCTTCTTTATCCATTCATCTGTTGATGGACATCTAGGTTCTTTCCATAGTTTGGCCCTTGTGGACATTGCTGCTATAAACATTCGGGTACCCGTGCCCCTTCAGAGCACCACGTTTGTTTCTTTAGGATATATACCCAATAGTGCAATCGCTGGGTTATAGGGTAGCTCTATTTTCAGTTTTTTGAGGAACTTCCATGCTGTTTTCCAGAGTGGTTGCACCAGCTTGCGTTTCCACTAACAGTGTAGGAGGGTTCCCCTTTCTCCGCATCCTCGCCAGCATCTGTCATTTCCTGACTTGTTAATTTTAGCCATTCTGACTGGTGTGAGGTAGTTGCTCACTGTGGTTTTGATTTGTATTTCCGTGATGCTGAGTGATGTGGAGCACTTTTTCATGTGTCTATTGGCCATCTGGATGTCTTCTTTGTAGAAATGTCTGTTCATGTCCTCTGCCCATTTCTTGATTGGATTATTTGTTCTTTGGGTGTTGAGTTTGCTAAACTCTTTATAGATTTTGGATACTAGCCCTTTATCTGATATGTCATTTGTGAATATCTTCTCCCATTCTGTCAGTTGTCTTTTGGTTTTGTCAACTGTTTCCTTTGCTGTGCAAAAGCTTTTTATCTTGATAAAGTTCCAATAGTTCATTTTTGCATTTGCTTCCCTTGCCTTTGGCAATGTTTCTAGGAAGAAGTTGCTGTGGCTGAGGTTGAAGAGGTTGCTGCCTGTGTTCTCCTCAAGGATTTGAATGGATTCCTGTCTCACATTGAGGTATTGAGGTCCTTCATCCATTTTGAGTCTATTTTCATGTGTGGTGTAAGGAAATAGTCCAATTTCATTTTTCTGCATGTGGCTATCCAATTTTCCCAGCACCATTTGTTGAAGAGGCTGTCTTTTTTTTCCATTGGACATTCCTTCCTGCTTTGTCAAAGGTTAGTTGATCATAGAGTTGAGGACCTATTTCTGGGCCTTCTACTCTGTTCCATTGATCTATGTGTCTGTTTTTGTGCCAGCACCATACTGTCTTGATGATGACAGCTTTGTAATAGAGCTTGAAGTCTGGAATTGTGATGCCACCAACTTTGGTTTTCTTTTTCAAAATTCCTTTGGCTATTCGAGGTCTTTTCTGGTTCCATATAAATTTTAGGATTATTTGTTATATTTCTTTGAAAAAAATGGATGGTATTTTGATAGGGATTGCATTAAATGTGTAGATTGCTTTAGGTAGAATAGACATTTTCACAATATTTGTTCTTCCAATCCATAAGCATGGAACATTTTTCCATTTCCTTGTGTCTTCCTCATTGAATACTTTATAGTTTTCATGAATACTTTATAGTTTTCTGAGTATAGATTCTTAGCCTCTTTGGTTAGGTTTATTCCTAGGCATCTTATGGTTTTGGGTGCAATTGTAAATGGGATTGACTCCTTAATTTCTTTTTCTTCTGTCTTGTTGTTAGTGTAAAGAAATGCAACTGATTTGTATGCATTGACCTTATATCCTGACACTTTACTGAATTCCTGTACAAGTTCTAAGTTTTGGAGTGGAGCCTTTTGGGTTTTCCACATATAGTATCATATCATCTGCAAAGTGATAGTTTGACTTCTTCTTTGCCAATTTGGATGCCTTTAATTTCTTTTTGTTTTCTGATTGCTGAGGCTAGGTCTTCTAGTACTATGTTGAATAGCAGTGGTGATAACGGACATCCCTGCCGTGTTCCTGACCTTAGCGGAAAAGCTTTCGGTTTTTCTCCATTGAGAATGATATTTGCATTGGGTTTTTCATAGATGGCTTTGATAATATTGAGGTATGTGCCCTCTATCCCTACACTTTGAAGAGTTTTAATCAGGAAGGAATGCTGCACTTTGTCAAATGCTTTTTCAGCATCTATTGAGAGTATCATATGGTTCTTGTTCTTTCTTTTATTAATGTATTGTATCACATTGATTGATTTGCGGATGTTGAACCAGCCTCATAGCCTTGGAATAAATCCCATTTGGTCATGGTGAATAATCCTTTTAATGTACTGTTGAATCCTATTGGCCAGTATTTTGGTGAGAATTTTTGCATCTATGTTCATCAAGGACATTGGTCTGTAATTCTCTTTTTCGAAGGGATCCTTGTCTGGTTTTGGGATCAAGGTAATGCTGGCCTCACAAAATGAGTTTGGAAGTTTTCCTTCCATTTCTATTTTTTGGAACAGGAGAAAAGGAATTAATTCTTCTTTAAATGTTTGGTAGAAATCCCCTGGGAAGCCTTCTGGCCCTGGACTTTTGTTTATTTGGAGATTTTTGATGACTGTTTCAATCTCCTTACTGGTTATGGGTCTGTTCAGGTTTTCTATTTCTTCGTGGTTCAGTTGTGGTAGTTTATATGTCTCCAGAAATGTATCCATTTCTTCTAGATTGTCAAATTTGTTGGCATAGAGTTGCTTGTTTGTATTTCTTCGGTGTTGGTTGTGATCTCTCCTCTTTCATTTATTTTATTTATTTATTTGGGTCCTTTCTCTTTACTTTTTGATAAGTCTGGCCAGGGTTTTGTCAATATTATTAATTCTTTCAAAGAACCAGCTCCTAGTTTCATTGATTTGTTCTACTGTTTTTTTAGTTTCTATTTCATTGATTTCTGCTCTGATCTTTATGATTTGTCTTCTCCTGCTGTATTTAGGCTTTCTTTGTTGTTCTATCTCCAGCTCCTTTAGGTGTAGGGTTAGATTGTGTATTTGAGAACTTTCTTGTTTCTTGAGAAAGTCTTGTACCGCTATATATTTTCCTCTCAGGACTGCCTCTGTTGTGTCCGACAGATTTTGAACCATTGTGTTTTCATTATCATTTGTTTCCATGAATTTTTTCAATTCTTCTTTAATTTCCTGGTTGACCCATTCATTTTTTAGAAGGATGCTGTTTAGTCTCCATGTATTTGGGTTCTTTCCGAATTTCCTCTTGTGATTGAGTTCTAGCTTCAGAGCATGTGGTCTGAAAATATGCAGGGAGTGGTCCCAATATTTTGATACTGGTTGAGACCTGATTTATGACCCAGGATGTGGTCTATTCTGGAGAATGTTCAATGTGCACTAGAGAAGAATGTGTATTCTGTTATTTTGGGATGGAATGTTCTGAATATATTTGTGATGTCCATCTGGTCCAGTGTGTCATTTAAGGCCTTAATTTCCTTGTTGATCTTTTGCTTAGATGATCTGTCCATTTCAGTGAAGGGAGTGTTAAAGTCCTCTACTATTATTATATTATTGTCAATGTATTTCTTTGATTTTGTTCTTAATTGGTTTATATAGTTGGCTGCTCCCATGTTAGGGGCATAGATATTTAAAATTGTTAGGTCTTCTTGTTGGACAGACCCTTTGAGTATGGTATAGTGTCCTTCCTCATCTCTTATTACAGTCTTTGGCTTAAAATCTAATTGATCTGATATAAGGATTGCCACCCCAGCTTTCTTCTGATATCCATTAGCATGGTACATTGTTTTTCACTCCCTCACTTTAAATCTGGAGGTGTGGGTGCCTGGGTGGCTCAGTGGGTTAAGTCTGGAGGTGTCTTCAGGTCTAAAATGAGTTTCTTGTAGGCAGCATATTGATGGGTTTTGTTTTTTTATCCATTCTGATGCCGTATGTCTTTTGATTGGGACATTTAGCCCATTAACATTCAGGGTAACTATTGAGAGATATGAATTTAGTGCCATTGTATTGCCTGTAAGGTGACTGTTACTGTATATTGTCTCTGTTCCTTTCTGATCTACTACTTTTAGAGCCTCTCTTTCCTTAGAGGACCCCTTTCAATATTTCCTGTAGAGCTGGTTTGGTGTTTGCAAATTCTTTCAGTTTTTGTTTGTCCTGGAAGCTTTTTATCTCTCCTTCTATTTTCAACGATAGCCTAGCTGGATATAGTATTCTTGGCTGCATGTTTTTCTTGTTTAGTGCTCTGAATATATCATGCCAGTTCTTTCTGGCCTGCCAGATCTCTGTGGATAAGTCCGCTGCCAATCTAATGTTTTTACCCTTGTATGTTACAGACTTCTTTTCCTGGGCTGCTTTCAGGATTTTCTCTTTGTTGCTAAGACTTGTAAATTTTACTATCAGGTGACTTTGAGGGGAGTTCTTTGCATATTGGATTTTGATGTTTGTTCCCTTTGCCATATTAGGGAAGTTCTCTACAATAATTCCCTCCAGTATAACTTCTGCTCCCCTCTCTCTTTCTTCTTCTTCTGGAATCCCAATTATTCTAATGTTGTGTCATCTTATGGTGTCACTTATCTCTCGAATTCTCTCCTGGTGGTCCAGTATTTGTTTGTCTCTCTTTTGCTCAGCTTTTTTATTCTTTGTCATTTGGTCTTCTATGTCACTAATTCTCTCTTCTGCCTCATTTATCCTAGCAGTAAGAACTTCAATTTTTGATTGCACCTCATTAATAGCTTTTTAAATTTCAACTTAGTTAGATTTTATTTCTTTTATTTCTCCAGAAAGGGCTTATATCTCTCCAGAGAGGGTTTCTCTAATATCTTCTATGCCTTTTTCGAACCCGGCTAGAACTTTGAGAATCGTCATTCTGAACTCTAGATCTGTCATATTACCAATGTCCGTATTGATTAGGTCCCCAGCCTTCAGTACTGCCTCTTGTTCTTTTTTTTGTGGTGAGTTTTTCCACCTTGTCATTTTGTCCAGATAAGATTTGCTTTCTCCTCCTCTGGAATTCTGCTGTTCTCCTTGGTGAGTGAAGTTGGTCTTGGCTGGGTTTCCTGTTGATCTTCTGGGGGAAGGGCCTGTTGTAGTGAGTCTCAAGTGTCTTTGCCCCAGGTGGAATTGCCCCGCCCTTATCAGGGGCCAGGCTAAGTAATCTGCTCGGGTTTGCTTTCTGGAGCTTTTGTTCCCTGAATGCTTTCCGTAGAGTTCCGGAGGACGGGAATGAAAATGGCGGCCTCCCAGTCTCAGCCCAGAGGAGCCGAGAGCTTGGGGTCCTGTTCCCCAGTGCGCGCTCAGAGAAAAATGCCCAATCGCTCCCGTCTCCCTGGCTTCTGGTCGTGCTTGGAGAAAAGCACTCGGTCTCTTCTGCCTTCCTGGCCTCTGGTCGCACTTGGAGAAAAGCACTCAACTGATTGCAGTTGGAGAAAAGAGCTCAGTTGCTTCAGACTCCCTAGTCTCCGGCTGGGCTCCGAGCTCACCCAGCCTGTGACTGGTTCAAGGTAAGCCCGAGTTGAGAGCTCACTCCTTGGCTCTGTCTCTGTAGCCGGCTTCCCTGGTCTAATACTTGTGAGCTCTGCGACACTCAGACACCCCCAATCCTTCTGTGACCCTGCGGAACCTGGGGCCACGCTGACCCCACATGGGCTTCACCCCGGTTTAGCCTCTGGAGTGATGTCCCTCAGTGGAGCAGACTTTTAAAAGTCCCGATTTTGTGCTCTGTTGCTCCGCCACTTGCCGGGAGCCGGCCCCTCCCCGCCCCCCGCGGTCTATCTTCCTGTCGCTTTGGAGTCACTTCTCCGCAGGTCCTACCTTTCAGAAGGTGATCGATTTTCTGTTTCTAGAATTGTTGCTCTTCTTCTCTTGGATTTCCCATTGGATTTGTAGGTGTTCGCAATGGTTAGATAAGCTATCTAGCTGATCTCCTGCTACCTGATGTCGTCTCAGCCTGCTACTTCTCCGCCATCTTGACTCTCCCCCAAGTTTCACAATTTTCAAAACAAAGATTTTAATGTTTAACTTTTTCTTTCTGTGGTATCTGATCTTTCTTTTTCTCTTTTAAACAGCTTTATAGAGGTAAATCCACATATGATGCAATTTATCCATTTAAAGTGTGCAATTCAGTGGCTTACAATATATTCATAGAGCTGTACAATCATTACCAAAACCAATTTTTGAACATTTTCATCACCCTCCCCCCCCACAAAGAACCCCATACCTTTTAGCAACCACCCCTCTTTTCTCCCCAGTTTTATCTCCACCACCTCACCCAGCTCTGGACAACTACTAATCTATGTTTTGTCTTTATAGACTTCCTTATTCTGGCTATTTTGCATAAATGGAATCATAGACTATCTACTCATTTGTGAATGGCTTCTTTCACTTGTCATAATGTTTTTATGATTTCTGTGACATCTTTTTGATAAGAGATCATGTAAGGTCTTTGGATAGCAACTATATTTTGTTGCTCTATGTATGTTTCTAGATGGTACCTCACTAAATAGACCATAAACATTTAGGGACTCTTTTGACATCTGTGGTTTAGTATGCCCAGAACAGCACTGTCTGTTTGAAAATCCTCCTTCCAATTCTGCTGTTGGAGGAGAAACAGAAGGGTTCTTATATAGGCCCTTTCTCTGAGGAGCCAGTCTAAGGATGGACAGCTGGCCCAGCTGATCCTTCCCTGGAATTTTAGAACTGGGAATGGAGACATGGGATTCTCTGGTCGCTAGAGAAGGGGTTTAGGTGGTCATGTCTTCTGCTGTGTGGAAGAAGGCTATAGAATAGAGTAGAGCCTAGTCAAAAAGATAAGCCACTTGGGACACCTGTGGGCATTCACACTGCTGACTGTATTTACCTCTGAGGTCCACCTGCATCCCTGGCCTTCATATGTTGTCTCCAAGGAACACAATTATATTTCAACATATTCTGATCAAGTTTCAGATATAGGAATTATCCCCACACCTAAAGTATCTTGGGAGGGTTCAAAAGTGTGCATGACCTGTCTCTGGAAATATTTTAATGGATGATCATGACCTATATTAAATGATATTAATTTTTAGCATCCTAGGTATTTTATATTCAAGATGTTTTCCATGAACAAATTGAGGTTCTCATTTCACATTAATCATATATTCCCAAATTTTGTGAGTATTTTTTTGATGATTAAAAAATGTATTACATAGGCACATGCCTATATAAAACACAATCAGAGTTTTTCCTCCACATTTCACTGGTTTGAATGAGTAGATGTTCTTTCTCATTTGGACTTGCTTAGTTATCATGAAATAAGTAATTGAAAATAGAAGGCAGGAAGAAATCTTAGGCATGCTGAGTATTTTTCTACATTAAATGTACATTTTAGCATTTTGTGCATGCACCGAGTACTTTAAGAAAAACTCTGAAATACAGAATTAATCTATTATTACTTTGTAACATTACATCTATTGATTTGCTGTTTAAAGAAAAGGCTCGGGTCTTGACACCTTAAATTTCATGAGACTATAAATATTCTTATTTATTCAGGTGCACATAAAAGGCAAACTCTAAGAAAAAAGTCCTGACCCCTTTTACTACTCTTTTTTTCTGGGTGAGTGTGTTTTACAGAGAGGAAGTCTTGGCATTATAACAATTCTGCGTGTTTGGTGGAGATTCCTGGACTTTTTGTAACGCCCCCTCACCCCCCAGCCTCTGGTGACCTATTTTCCTGTTTGCAGACAAACTTTAATATTAGTTCTTTTTACTAACTGATGAAATGGCTCCTTGGGTAAAGCTCTGAAGGGGCAAGATGAAAGAAAGACAAATACAGGCCTAGGGAGGGAGGATGGAGAAGAAGAAGGGGTGGGGTCTGAACTGGGTCAGGAGGAAGGGGTAGGATCTAAACTGGGTTTCGGAAGAGGTGGAGAGTGGGATTCCTGGGGCAGGTGCAAGAGGGAGCTGGTGCTGGTCTCAGCAGGAAAGAGGTCCTGGATGTGGCAGTGGGTCTGAGTAGCTGTGGTGAGCTGCCGACCCTGTGCTGGATGGTGAGGTCTACATTGGGGGAGAGTCCAATATCATGTGTTTTCAGTCAAACAGAAGGTCCAGGGCTTTGCAGATGTGCAAGGTGTCTCATTCACGTAGAGCACGGGGCTCCAGGTGGATCTGCGGTGAGGAGACCAGAACTAAGGCTGGGAAGATCCGGGATGCAAGGTTCTCCGAGCTACACTTATTTCAGTGGATAGGGACTTTTCAAGCCATCTTTCTTGGAGCACCAGCATGTCTGTGACAGTTTTAATCAAAGGCGGTAGCGTATAGAATTCCAGGCAAGGGCTTCTGGGTAGTGAGTGGCGCCAAGGCATGGCAGGGAAAGGAAGATGTTGTCACTGTACCTACCCCTGCTCCTATTTGTTTCTTTAACTTCAAACACATTTTTATCTCTACCATTCTTTAAAACGTGCTCTTGTGAAGGTCACCAGTGACATCTAAATTGCCAAATTTAATGGTAAATTCAAAGGTCTCCTCTTCGACCCATCAATAGGCATTTGACACAGCTGACCATTTGCTTCTGGAACAACTCATTGTTGACTTCCAGATCAGCGCTGAATCCCGGTTTCCCCACTTCCTCACAGGGTGATCCTGTAAATCTCTGTTAGTCATTCTTTCTCAATATTGGCATGACCCAGGGCCCATTCCTTGGCTTCTTCATTCAACCCATGGACAGTGACTCCCAATATATTTTTCTCCAGCTCCAACCTCTCCCCACTTGTAAATCCAACTGCTGACTGTCCATCTGCAGTGGGGTCTGAGATCAGACTAATTTAACATGTCCAGACCACACATAACTTTCCTCCCTCTGCTGCTCCAAACTTGTTCCTCCTCGGCCTTCCCATGTCTCTAACTAACTTATCACTGACTCTTCTCTTTCTCTCACAGCCCACATCCAGTCTTGTAAGACACCCTTAGGATCTACAACAGTGAAAATACTCAAGATGGGGCCACCTCTCACCATGACCACCCTGACCCAAACCACTATTATCTCTCACCTGGATTTTTTTGCAGTAGCTTTAGACAATACCTAACTGGCCTGCTGCTTCTACCCTTACCCCTGTGTAGTTAAGGATGAACTCAGCAGGTGTGGGTTGTCCAACCCTTGTATATTTTTAAGGAAAACCTTGCCCTGTCTGGCTTCTGGGAAATAACATCTATGATTTTGGAATGTCCTGCTTGAAAAAGATTATTTCCCAGGAAACAGACAAGGGCCAACATCTTTTTTTATTGTACTGAAAATATACCTGAAATTTTCATCACTGTTAGGTGTAAAATTTAAGGGGTAAAATTACATTCACGATGTCATGTAATCATCACCACTATGCATTTCCAGAACTTGTTCATCACCCCAGACTGAGAAACTGTATGTATTACAGAGTGACACTCCATCCCTCCCTTCCCTCCAGTCTCTGGTAACTTCTGTTCTAGCTCTGTCCCTATGAATTTGCCTATTCTAAGTACCCCAGGTAAGTGGAGTCATACAGTATTTGTCTTTCTGTGTCTGGCTTATTTGACTTTAGCCTAATGTTTTTGAGCTTCCTCCATGTTGTAGCATGTGTCAGAATTTCATTTCTTTTAATGGATTAATTACATTCCATTGTGTGCACATAGTACATTAAAAAAATCTATTCCTCTGTTGATGGACATGTAGACTGTATTCACCATTTGGCTATTGTGAATAATGCTGCTGTAAACATTGGCACATAATTATCTGTTTGAACCCCTGTTTTCCATTCTTGTGGTACGTACCTAGGAGAGGAATTACTGGATCCTATGGTAATTCTATGCTTAACTGGTTGAAGAACTGCTCAACTATTTCCCATAGCCGCTGCACCATTTTGTGTTAACCACCAGGTATAACTGTCATCACTATTGCGCAGCGCGGGAGAGGGGGAGTTAATTTCTCTACACGTCCATAGGAACTTGTTATTTTCAGGGTTTTATTTTTGTTTTTGTTTCATAATTATCTTTCTAAAGGCAATTCCTTATTTCATTGTGGCTCAGTCTTTTACCTCATCTCCTTATGCCTAGATTGACAAAACTGACCTTGGGACTGTACCTGTCGTCCCTGCCCTCCGTCAGTATTCCTTACTGCTGCATTGGACCCTTGTTGTTGATGGATCTTTGTAAAATACCCCTTGTGTTTTATAGGTTGTGTTGTTGGTTCCCTGCTCCTGGCACCATCACATCAACCTTTTCTGCCTGGCACACAATTTTCTGTCTTCTCAAACTTTGTTCGCAACTCTGCTCCTCCACATGCTAAGTGAGTCAGTCCATGGACTTATTAATCAAGACTCCTCCCTGAGGGAATTTGGAGTCTAGCATACGAGTTAAAAAAAACTTAGAGTCAAAAGAGAGACCCACATAAGGAGAACCAGAACAGGGGGGCTTCATGGAGGAGCAGGAGTAGGAATTTGGAGAGTGAGTAGGAGCTGGGGGGTGGGAAGGAGAAAGGAGCTTTCAACAAAGAACACAGTATGTGTTTTCTTTGGCTGAGTCCTAAAGTATACAAAAAGGGAATGTGTTCTTTTAAAAGATGGCGAGGCATCAGATTCTGAAAACCTGGAATGCATGGTCAAGAGTTTGGAATTCGTTTAGCAATTGATCATCAGGACTTAATGAAGTTTTCAGAGTCCCAGAGTTGTGATTGAAAAAGACACCTCTGTGTGTCCCACAGGGTTTGCTTTAAAAAAAGAAGCTCCCAGAGGCAGGGGAATAGTTGGTAAGGCTACTGTAACACTACAAGCCAATGTTAAGGAAAGTGTGGACTGAGATAGAGATGGCAGAAAAAGAAAATTTGGAGGTTGTTTTGAGTAATACTATAAAGGAAAAGTCCGTGATAATTAAAAAGCTGTAAGGAGGAAAGGGGAAAGGAAGATCTTGTAATTTTCAGCCTTGGGGTCTGGGAGGTTGGAAGGAAACCACCAGTAGAAATGTGGAATCCATGAACAGAAGTGAATTTGGGAGGAAGATGCGGAGTTCAGTTTTGAGAAAACTGAGACTACAGTGTGGCTGTAGTATTTCCTAGGAAGAGACTGACCTGTAGGGTTGTAACTCAAGGGGAGAATCAGGCGTCATTCTGGGCAATGTCTTTATTAGGGTGATAAGGGAAACAACGCCAACGGTCAGGTATAGAGAAGAGGGTGTTGAAAGGGAAGCGGATGAAGGCAGATGACAGAAGAATATACATTTTTTTAGATTTACTTATTTATTTGAGAGAGAGAAAGTGGGGAAAGAGTGGGGGAGAGAGAGAATCTCAAGCAGACTCCCCAGTGAGTGCAGAGCCCGACCTGGGGCTCAATCCCATGACCCTGAGATCACCACGTGATCTGAAACCAAGAGTTGGACCCTCAACCCATTCGGCCACCCTGGCACCCCGGGAATATTTTTAAAGGAGGAAGACGGGTCAGAAAACAAGACAGTGGCCAGGGGTTCTTTAATAGCCCAGGGAGGAGAGAATTCTGAGGAGGAAGTGATGAGCACTGTCTGAGATTGCAGAGCCTGGTGTTTTGACAACAATCACTGGATTTTGCCAATTAATTGTAAGCAATTTGTAACTTTTGAGAATGTAGTTTTTTATTCGCTGGCGGACCTGGGGTAGAATAAAATATCAGAGAATTGACCAGAGCATAGGAGGAGTCTGAATGGAGGCTCTTTCAAGACCATGACTGTGAAGGGAAGGAGGATAGAAGAGTGGGGGGCAGGGTTTTTCAAAAATGGTAAAGAAGGAGTAGTGGCCCAGCTACAGAATAGAAGCCCCTGGGTCTCTGTAATGTGAGCATGGGGGCCCTGTTGGGTTAGTTTGTACCAGTTTTGATATTTTCTTTTTAAGGTTTTATTTATTTATTTTAAAAGAGAGCGTTAGTGTGCATGCCCAGGGGGAAGGGCAGAGGGAGAGGGAGGATCTCAAGCTGACTCCCATTCAACATGGAGCCCAGACAGGTCTTGATGCCCTACCCTGAGATCATGACCTGAGCTGAAACCGCGAGCGGTTCACTCAACCGACTGAGCCACCCAAGTGCCCCAGCTGTAACATTTCCTGTGTGTTTTTTGTTTGTATGTTTTGTAAGTGGAAACTAGATATATATAGAACACGTTAAACTACTGTTTTTTATTAAGATACAACTTCTTCAGTTCACTTAGAACATGCAAATCTGGTATTTTTTAATCAAATAAAATATGTATAAAATGGATTTTCTCCTAATTCTGGATTCATCATGACTTTATAATACCAACTGATTGTGATATTTATAATATTTGTCAAAACTTAGAATTTTACAAGCACTAGGTTATTACCGTTGTTTCTTTAATAAATGTAGCATACACAATTTGAAGTTTTAATATGGGTACTTAAATTACCCACAGAATGTATCTTTGTAGTATTTCAAAAATATCACTGAGACATAACTTCCTTGGAAAATAGACTATAAAACTTAATAGATTTTCCATTTTATCAACTGGAATGCTTTATCTTTGTTTTTCATTGCACATTCCTCATTTTTCACTCATTTAAAACTGCCAATTATTATTTTTTATTGTAAAATCAATTTTAATATTTGCTTTGATTATTTTTTTATTTTGTTGCCTTTTCAAATCGGCATGTCTTTAAAGTGTTTCTTACTTGATTAAAAATGTCTGTGTGTGTATTAAATCACTTCAGTTTTACTAAGTGAAATTGAGCCGTACTGTTTTTGAGCCAGTAATGAAAACTGCAGTTTTTAACATGTGACATTTGGGGGTGGTGAACATATGTGAAAAGATTGTATCTAGACTGTTGAAAGAAATGGTCTTGAAAAATTCATGGGACACTTTAGCATTGTCTGAAAAACAAGAGGGAAGTCATATTAGTATTAACTTTAAAAAGGGGGGCAGAGAAAAGTTTTGTTTTAAAGCAAAAAAGTCTGGTTGGACCAGAATGTAAAAGAAGATAACAAAAGCCAAATTTGGATGGTACAGTCGGTTGTAGGAGGCTTGAAGGGAAATGAAATTGATTGGCACCTAATAAGCTTGAAAAGAAACAGTGAAATGTACAATTTCGTTGATACTATTTGATACTATTAGATACACTTTGATGGATTTATTCATAAGATGGAGAAGATGCTGGTGAATCCTGCAAAATATTACATGGGTGACATGCAGGAAGAGAGAAATTATAGTTTATCCTTTTCTGTTAAACTAACAGTGAGATCATAGTCTTTAAAGAGGCGGGTAGGGTGGGCCAAAAGCCCCGTGCTCTGGCTGACTTGTAATTTGTGATAAATTCAAGTACGTGGTGAACGCTCATGTGAACGCTCTGAGGTCAGTGGAAATGAAGATTGGAGAAGACTGTAACTAGATCAAGTGGAAATTCCCTGTATAAATGAATTATAAAATTAAACAAACAAAAAACATATAGGGGGAGAAAAAAAAAAGAGAGAGAGAGAAGCCAGATCTGCGGTGTGAGATGAGGGGAAAGGAAGGATGAGGAAGGGGAGGGAGCCCCGGGGGTGCCCAGAGCTGCCTGAGGTTCCTGCCTCTGAGAACCGAGGTGGGAATCTCAGCCATGCTACTGGGGGGTTTGGGAGAGGAGACTTCAGGGAGTTTTGCGAGCTGGCCTTGATCTTAAGCATGTAAGAGGGCCAGGCCATCATCCTACTGAGATGTGGGGAGAGGCTAGACTGGAAATCTGAGCAGGGAAAAAAGTTTGTATGAGAGCCATGAGGTGTGTGGCTGGGAGGCTGTGCGAAGCAGCGTGAGCTCAGGGCAGGTGTTTCTCAGAACGCACCTGAGAAGAGAGAACATGGGGTCAGTGATTTGGGTTCTCGGGGGGAGCATGGAGACCTTTTGGTATCTTTAAAAAGTGCAGGGGCGCCTGGGTGGTTCAGTGGGTTAAAGCCTCTGCCTTCGGCTTAGGTCATGATCCCAGGGTCCTGGGATCGAGCCCCACATTGGGTCTCTGCTCAGTGGGAAACCTGCTTCCCCTCCTCTCTCTGCCTGCCTCTCTGCCTACTTGTGATCTCTGTCTGTGAAATAAATAAATAAAAATATTGGGGAAAAAAGTGCAGGGCCCAGGTAGTGGTGGGCTATGTGGACCCTCCACCCCGCCCCGCCCCCCAGCACGGCCTGCCTCGGACACCTGCGGCCACACACGTGTGAGCATCGCTGGGCGCATCCGGCTGCATGCCTGGGCTCTGAGAAGATCTCAGCTTCATCTTTCCCCTGACCTATGTCATCTTGTTAAAAACACCTTCTTGAGATACAGTTGACATGAGTTTGGCTTTACATACTCTCCCCTGTGAATTTATTCTGAGATCTGGGAAATGAAACGTAGAATAAAAAAGAAAAGAAAAGAAAAGAAGGAAAAAAACAAAAAAAGAAATCTCCATCCATGCTCTCCTTATCAGAGAACTTGACCTTTATTACCACACGTGCTGGGGGCAGTTTTCTGTTCTCCGGCTCTGGAAGTGGAGGGAACAGCAGGGGAGGGAGAACTAGAGCTAAGGCGGCTTGTCTACCTCCCAATTTCCTTTCCCTTGATGGAGCGGGGACTCTGGCATGGTAATTTTCTCTCCAAGTTCCTGTGCCCCGAGGCCATGCTCCCACGTCCTCCTGGACCGTACCTCTCCTTTCTCTTAGCCGATGAAAGTTCCTCAGCCTCTGTGTTGCATTGTCGGCCACAGTTAATAAGATAGTCATTTTGTTGGGTCCTGGGTTTGATTTAGGAAAATTAAGCCAACACCCACAGAGAGACTACCCAGAGGGCCTGGGTCTCTGCTCCTAATGGGATAGAGCTGACAACTGACAAGACACGTTGTGGTGAGAGAGGCCAACGTGGGGGGCTGGCGGGAGAGGGCAACAGTGTTGTGCCAGGCCCGGAGAGATTGCTTCCAGCTGAGAGGGCTTGGGAACGGTTCAGCTGAGGGTGATTTTAGAACTGGGCTTGCAGGGTATAAGGGGTGGGGGTGGGGGGAACACGGGATTCTGACCAGATGCTAGGGCAGAGGAAGCAGAGCCCTAGTGGAGGAGGAAACCAGGTAAGCAGTGGTTTGGGGGGCAGGGCGGGGAGAGAGCCAGGAGTGGTGTGAGCTGGACTAAAAGCAGCATGAGGCGGAGTGGTGGTACTCTCTTCATGCCTGTCCTGCTCAGGAGTTTGGGTTTTCTCCTGGGAGAGGTTCAGCGTGAGAAGCTTAAGCCTTTGGAGGCTGCCTGTAGTTTATTGCAAAAGCTTCTCATTTTCCTGCCTGTGTGCGGTTAAAGCTGTGTTTCCCAGGTTCATCTGTGAAGAAGAAAACCCTGGAACTTCTCTGGCCAGTGTGATGTCAACTTTGAGTCCCGTGCTTTCTGCAAGCCCCTTTTTATCGAGATCTTGCCATTTTGCTTGGCTCTTCTTGATTGCCTCGACGCGCTGGCTACCGCCCATGGTTTCATTTGCTTTGCCACTTTTGAGAGTTCAGGATCCCAATGTTGCCAAGTATGAGTTTTAATTAGTTTTCACACCTTTCCAGGGCTGTCTTTGAAAAGAAAAATATATATACATGCAATGATCCCTAGCTGGGGTTCTGACTACTGTGTGTTATGGCACCGTTGAGATGAAAACGTTAAGAAACACAGCCACATCCCATTCGCTTAGAAGACTTTTGGTTGTAAATGCACTTGAAAGAAAAGTTGTCAGATAAGAAAATGAAAAGAGGGATCTCCATTTGTATAATTTTTGCTTAGTGAACTTGATAATGGACGTTCTGGACGATTCTTCTTGGGTCACTTACAGGTGTGAGTTCTGCTCCAAGAGAGGAGTTCGTGATTAGGTGGGAGGCACTGGGAGATTTTTTTTTTCTCCTGCTGGGTACAAGTAATTTTTATTCCTTATTTAGGTCCAGTACTCCGCAGTACAGTGTGATGCTATTTTTAATAAAAAAAGAGCAAGCCATCTAAATGTTTAATCAAAGGGAACAGTGTGGTAAATACAGCTCACCCTCTGGATGGATGCTTCTGTCATTATTAAGAAGGTGATTACTAAGACCATCATGGAAAAATAGTACGATATAATATTCAGGGGAGAGAAGCAGAATGTAAAATTACATGTCAACTGAGAGTTAAGTGCTTTAAAAATGACGAGTGTCTACTGTACAGTCAGCCTCTCAGAGACTGAAGGCTGGATCCGTTGGTCAGAGGTGCTCCCCGTGGGGTCTGAGCTATGTGGGATCGTGACCTAAATCTGAAGCTAAGTGAGCAATAAATACTCTTGGATATGAATAAGTATTTTTTTTTTTTTTAAAGAGAGACCTACTTTAGGGGAACAGTATTTCCATTCGGTACCAAGAAAAACAAATTTGCTTGCTGGTCCCTTCCTTCTCTTTTTCCTTGTCTCCCCCAATCAGGTACTTTCCATTTGGGTTGTTTCTTTTAAAATCGGCAGACAGATGATCTTCCTCATCAGATTAATGTTTGCCTACCTTCCAGGAAAGCTCAGACCCTGTGGCGAGGCACACAGCTGCCCGTGGCCTGGAGCTTTCTCAGACTTGCGGATTCTGTCGGTCAGTGACCGGTGTTACCAGCTGCGCGCATCCACTGTAGGGTTTGAGGCTGCCTCCTTCCCAGAGTGTCTGGGAATGGGATTGGCAGTAACTGGCCCCAGTGCCTGGTTCTCCCAGATGCGTGGTCTGGGCGGTAGCTTAGGCAGGCAAGCAGGTGGGGTGTTTGTGAGGCAAGACCCTTGGCGTAGGGACATAAAGCTGCTTGTGTATTAGGTGGAGGTTTGGAAATAATATCCTGCTGTGAGAGGGAGGGAGAGGGAGAGAGAGGAGAGAGAGACACACAGAAAAAGAGGGAGAGAAGGAGGGAGGGGGAGGAAGAGGGGGAGGGGAGAGAAGGAGGAGGCGAGAGGGAGAGAGGAGGCTGCCAATTTCCCGCATTTGGGGCTTCCTGCGCTTACATGGGCATGAGGGTCATGACTAGAGGCGTTTTTCCTCAGAGGAAGTCCTTTCCTGCTCCCTCTACTCTGGGGCTTAGCCCCTCTTTTCTTCTCACCCCCTTATCACCCTTTTGCCCCATTCTGCCACCTCCTTTGCGGGCCGCGCCTTCTCGGTGGTGCCTCTCCTCTAGGGCTCTTGGAGCACAGGTGCGATTCAGCCAGCCGGCCACGTCAGCTGGGGACACCCGGCCACGTCAGCTGGGGACAAGTGGGAGAGACAAAACTCGACTCTCTCTCCAATCCCCTTCCTTCTTGCTTCTGCAGTGGTCGAGTTGAGACATCCTCCTTTTCAGAGATGTCCAGCCTGAGAAATTAAGGAAAATCTCCTTAAATGAGCTGATTTTTTCCTTTCCTGCTCCCCCATATACACCTGTTGTATCACATGCTACCTGACGGGCGCGCCTCTGCAATGTGTGGGCGGCAGACACATGCCGAAATTGTGGTTTCTGCGTCGTGGCGTCCCGGCACAGAAGCACACAGCTGAGAGTTGGCTAACCACTTGCCTTTCTTTCTTCTGACCCCTCACCTCCAAATCTGGGAGCCCAAGGGATCTGCAGAGTACAGCACTCAGTGGGCTCCAGAGATGACCTGGCTCACCCTACTTTTTCTAGAAGAGGAGAGTGATGTCCCCAAGGTCTTTGCTTGGGATCACATATTCATAAGTGGCAACTACAGGACAAGATCCCCATCCCTTCCACCCCAATCTGGCAGCCTTTCCATTATATCCTTATGCTTACATGAGTGACTTTTCTGGCCCCAGAAACTTCTAGGGTGCTCTAAGTTTTCTGTATAGCTTTGTCCAAGTGCCGTCTCTTTCAGGACTCTCTTATAGAGCGACCCAGCCGGAAGAGAATTCTACATCCTCCAATCGCCCTTAGCACATTTTAAGCCATGCAAAGCATTTGTAGTCTGTAGTTCTGCCACCCATTCGGGTTAATTAAATACACATTTTACCCTCCTGACCAGACCCCAAGAGCTTCTTGAAGCCAGGGATTGTACCTTTGTCATTTTTGTTTGTCCTGTAATGCTGGCACAGCGCCTGGCCATGGCGGGTGCTCAATAAACCCATGTGCCCAGAGCAAATGAGAGAATGAGTGGATGAGCAATGAACCCCTCGGAATAGCACCTCTGTTCCCTCCTGGAGTGGGGTGCTGTAAATCAAGGCGTGATGAATCTCTGGGGACTGGGAGCTTCGTGAGTTATGGAGAAGTCTCCCTGTCTCTCCGGCTGAGTGGGCAGTGATAACATTGAAACTGCAGCCTTGGAGTAGCTAGCAGTGATTTAGGAAGTACATTCATATGGGCTCTTCATAAATAAATCAATTAAATTGCTGCCACGAGCTAGTCAGGCAGGGCCGCCCCTCCGGAGAGCAGGTGTGTGCTGTTCCCCTGGCTAGGATCTCGAAGGCCGCTGAAAATTGCTCCAGCAGAGCGGAGCCTCTGGTCACCAGTACTTGCCTCATTGAGGACTTTCCTCATCAAGGAGGAGAAGGCAGAAGAGCTCATTGTGCAAGTCGCTGTGGTTACATCAACCTGGGCAGCTGCCCCAACTTCACGCTTCCCCTTCCTCGGGCTGAGTTTTATTTGGGCATGGGTTTCTCTACTTGGTAAGCCTTCTTATTGGGGATCGGTGGCTAGGGGGTTCAAAAGTCATGTTTCAATAAAGAATTGTGGGAAGCTCTGCTGATCAGAAAAACGCTCTGAATTCTGGTCCATCTCAAGAAAATAAGTGGGTTTTGGAAATGAAGAAGCGACTCCATACATCGTCTTCTCCATTAAAATCGTTTTGTTTCTTTACCTTAGTCCCAAAGGCCAGGGTCTCTGGATTTAGAAGGTAGCAATTAATTTAGTTGAAATCCTCATTTATATTTCTGAGCAAAAGGAGGTGATGAGTGGAGATTCTCTAAGTTCTTTCTTTTCCTCACAACTTATTTCCTTACCGCAAAGATCTACTGAGTACCTAACACATGTCAGAAACACGACAGGCTTTGGAGGTATAACTGTGAAGCAGTCTTTGCTTTCAAGGATTTTATATTTTGATAGGGTTCCAGATATAGACACTGATGAGAGCATAAAGGAGCAACGCCGTGATGCAAACTGGGTAAGGAGCTCTGGGAATAGGCATGGGACAGAAGTGTATTGGCTTGGGGAAGGGTCGCTAAATTGGGACTTAAGGGATGAGTGGGGCTTCACCAGAGGAGGGGAGGGAACTCCAGAGAGTGGGAGCAGCATAGAGAAAGGACTGGGAGCGTTTAAGGCATTTAAAGAACTGATCATGGGGCCGCCTGGGTGGATCAGTTGGTTAAGCAACTGCCTTCAGCTCAGGTCATGATCCCAGAGTCCTGAGATCGAGTCCCACATCGGGCTTCCAGCTCCATGGAGAGTCTACTTCTCCCTCTGACCTTCTCCCCTCACATTCTCTCTCTCACTCTCTCTCTATCCAATAAATAAATAAAATCTTAAAAAAAAAAAAAAGAACTGATCCTTCAGGCATCTGTTCACCCACAGGTGATTACTGACCAATACATGTGGTGTGCTCTGTGTCACGCAGGTCCTCGTGGGGCTGCCTCAGACAGGCTCTCTGTCTGCCAGGAACTCAAGGTTTGCATGGAGGGTGGGATTCCTACAGAGAGGGTCGGGGCCGAGCCTGGGAGCTGGGCTGGGAGACTGGCAGACCCTCTGGTGCTGGACGGAGGAGTTCGGATGATGGCCCCAGTGCTCATGTGGACGGTGTCTAAACCCTCAGTCTGCTACAGAAGGACATTGGGGATATTTCCTTTTTTTTTTTTGCTTTTACAAACATTATTGCAGTGAGCAACTTCACAGTACATACATCATTTCAAGCACGTGAGAGCATGCATGGAGGATCAGTTCCTAAAATGGAATCACTGGACCAAAGGGTGTGTGCATTTGGTGAATTTGCCAAATTCCCTTAGAGGTTTATCAGTGCTCTGTCCCGGCAGCAGTAAATGAGATGCGTTTCCCTGCCTACCCTGCCCGCCCCCCAAACAGATACATGCATGTACACACACACACGCACACAGGAGCTGTAACAAGGGCATAATTACATTCCACTCCCCAACCATTGTCACTCTTGTGCGGGCACAGATGGCCAAGCTCCAGCATTCTCTAAAGGTACAAAGGCATGAGTTTGAGATGGATGAGATTCTGTCCTGGACAAATGCAAGAATTTCTTCTATGTTTTACCTCAGTTCAGATTTCTGTCCAGTGGGAACCCAGAGTGAAACATTATGGGAAAAAGTGGTTGGCCTCCAGGCTGTTAGAGTCAAAGATCAGGAGTATCCTTATATATAACTACTACCTGGGACTCTTAATGACTCACGGTGGATGCATCACTGATGGACTCTTACACTCATCCTGATTTTTTTTCCCATGTTTTTAGATTGTGCCACTTTCTGGGGAAAATGACTGCTCTAAGTCTCCTTTGTCCTACACTTTTAATCTTTGAATATGCAGGCCTGTTTAATTAGTCTACCATATCAATAAGAGTTGATAAATATATTCCTTTACATGGGATGATAAAAAGTTGGTAGCATATGATTACTTGGACAGGTGACAAGAATTTCAAACTTAAATCCGTGTCTTTCAGCTTCCGCCACCCCGTAAGTGGAAGATGAAGGCAGGAGTTGTGGTTTCCAGGCACAGATCCCATGCATGTGAAATAAGAGATAACTGAAGTTGGCCCACCTATCTCGGTGGTCCTCTCCACCCGTTCTCTGACTACATGGGGGATAAACAGTGGCAACAGAATGCCCACGTTAAGAATGAAGGTGCTTGGGGCGCCTGGGTGGCTCAGTGGGTTGGGCTGCTGCCTTCGGCTCGGGTCATGATCTCAGGGTCCTGGGATCGAGCCCCGCATTGGGCTCTCTGCTCCGCAGGGATCCTGCTTCCCTCTCTCTTTCTCTCTCTCTCTGCCTGCCTCTCTGCCTACTTGTGATCTCTGTCTGTCAAATAAATAAATAAAATCTTAAAAAAAAAAAAAGAATGAAGGTGCTTGACAAAGCCTTATAAGGAATGATCTTGCAGCTTTTAGCAGAAATGTTGAGAGCAAGTTGCACAGGTAAGAGGCAGAAAACTGAATTTAGCTGTAGTTTGTAGCCTCTGTATTCAACATATACTCATTATAGGATTTTAAAAGTCAGGTGAGCAAGCAACTTGCATTTATTCAGAACCTGTTTGCTGAGGCACTGTATTAGACAGTATGGAAGGTAATGAATAAGTACATAAAAAACAAATATTGTTTGTTTTAGCAATGCATATTCTAAAATTTGGAATGATGCAGAGAAGATCAACATAGCTCCTACACAAGGATGACACGCAAATTTGTGAAGCATTCTGTATTTAAAAACAAACAAACAAATAAACCAAACAAATAGGTAGTTGGAGTCCCAGCTCTTTAAGAAATCAAGAAAGAGTTGGAAGACAAACCTACATGACCAGTTCAATGGCTATATGAGAGTTAATAGTATGAAGTTGCAAATACATGAAACCATTGAGTGCCAAGCCATTGAGTCTGAGCAACTTAAAAGCTCCGAGCTAAGAGGATTGGAATCTGCAATTTGAAAGCTCACCACAGCTCTAGGAAAGTACTTTGGAAACCTAGGGTATATCTTGTTCCCTGTTTCCTACCCACTGGGCTTCCATTCATCTGTGTTGTTGAACTTCTCCCATATGTTTGCATGCACACTTGGCTTTGGTTTTCTCTCCGGAGGGGCCTTCAGGATACTTCCCTCCTTTTCTCTATTCTTGGGAATCCACTCAGGACACCACCATCTTCCATTCTTTCTTTTATTATTCTTATTATTTTAATATTTTATTTATTTATCTGACAGAGAGGTCACAAGTAGGCACAGAGGCAGGGAGAGGGGGGAGCAGGCTCCCCGCTGAGCAGAGAGCCTGATGCAGGACTCAATCCCAGGACCCTGAGGTCATGACCTGAGCCAAAGTCAGAGGCTTAACCCACTGAGCCACCCAGGTGTTCCTTATTAATTATTTTTATTAACACATAATGTATTATTTGTCCCAGGGGTACAGGTTTGTGAATTGTCAGGCTTACACACTTCACAGCACACACCATAGCACATACACTCCCCAATGTCCATAACCAAACCACCCTCTCCACACTCCCCCTCCCCCCAGCAACCCTCAGTTTGTTTTGTGAGATTAAGAGTCTCTTATGGTTTGTCTCCCTCCCGAACACATCTTGTTTCATTTTTTTCCTTCCTACCCCCCAAACCCCCACTCTGCCTCTCAAATTCCTTGTATCAGGGAGATCATATGATAATTATCTTTCTCTGATTGACTTATTTCACTCAACATAATGCCCTCTAGTTCCATACATGTCATTGCAAATGGAAAGATTTCATTTCTTTTGATGGCTGCATAGTATTCCATTATTTATATATGTGTGTGTATATGTGTGTATATATATATATATATATCACATCTTCTTTATCCATTCATCTGTTGATGGACATCTAGGTTCTTTCTGTGGTTTGGCTATTGTGGATATTGCTGCTAAACATTCGGGTGCATGTGCCCTGCCCCTTCAGATCACTACATATGTATCTTTAGGGTAAACACCCAGTAGTGTGATTGCTGGGTCATAGGGTAGCTCTATTTTCAACTTTTTGAGGAACCTCCATGATGCTTTCCAGAGTGGCTACACCAGCTTGTATTCTCACCAACAGTGTAGGAGGGTTCCCCTTTCTCTGCATCCTCTCCAGCATCCATCAAACGATATCCAAGTTGTGTTCCTGACTTGTTAATTTTAGCCATTCTGACTGGTGTGAGGTGGCATCTCATTGTGGTTTTGATTTGTACTTCCCTGATGATGAGTGATATGGAACACTTTTTCATGCTTCTATTGGTCATTTGGATGTCTTCTTTGCAGAAATGTCTGTACATGTCCTCTGCCCATTTCTTGATTGGATTATTTGTTCTTTGGGTGTTGAGTTTGATAAGTTCTTTATAGATTTTGGATACTAGCCCTTTATCTGATATGTCATTTGTGAATATCTTCTCCCATTCTGTCAGTTGTCTTTTGGTTTTGTCAACTGTTTCCTTTGCTGTGCAAAAGCTTTTTATCTTGATAAAGTTCCAATAGTTCATTTTTGCATTTGCTTCCCTTGCCTTTGGCAATGTTTCTAGGAAGAAGTTGCTGTGGCTGAGGTTGAAGAGGTTGCTGCCTGTATTCTCCTCAAGGATTTGAATGGATTCCTGTCTCACATTGAGGTCTTTCATCCATTTTGACACTGCTTTTGTGTCAATTGGGTGCAATTGGACAATAGCTGCTTAATGTGAATAATAGAGTTTTATTTTGAAATGATACATTTTAGAACTAAAGGTGGTAGTTGCAGAACATTGTGAATGTACTAAATGCTTCTGAATTGTCCACTTGAAAAAGTCAATTTTATGTTATATACATTTTTCTTCAATTAAAAAACAAAATAAAACAAAGCAAGCAACTCCTTCAGGAAATGTACAGTTGGGAACCAGCAGTTTAAACACTCTTCTTCCTGATATAATTGATTTGTGGAGTAGAGCAATGTGGGTCATTGAAGAAATAAAACTTTAACCCAGAAGGATGAGTTTCAGGGTGTAGTTTAAGCAATGACAGTAAGCCATCAGATTGATACAGAGATTTATAGTTTACAAAGTGCCTTAGGTCCAACATCTAATATACTCTTTATATCCTTTCCCCCATTGTTCCTCCTCAGCTAATCGGTCAAAAAGGGTCATGGTTAATGCTTCCTGTCTGCTGGAATAATGTTACTGCACCCCTGTGTTTGAATCTGACCCATTCATGAAGGACTAGACCAAATGCCATCCCTTGAAGCCTCCCCTGGAAATATAAGCACATTCTGGTGGCTTGAGATCTTTAGGGTTTATAGCAAGTTCTGATTATAAGCCAAGATAACTAATGTCAGCTTGGGCAGAGATGACACCTATTTCCTTGACTAGATACTTTATGTGGACAACATAATGGTTGGACAAATATATTGGCATTAGGAATAATTTGAAGGTGTGATGGATGAAGTAGGGGAGAAGATCATATGATTAATCAGACATGGGTAGGTCAAGGGAAGCTTGTTAAGTGGCTGGTTAGTAGAGCCTCTTAGGCCAGGGACTTCCTAGTATAACTGTCATATCTGATGCCTTCCACAGAACTTGACATATTGTAGGCCATCTAAAAATGTTGACTTAGTTCTTTTGTTCATTCATTTTATCCATTTCCTTTTGGGGAGAGGATGGTCCTCAGAATATAAAGTGCCTAAAGATAAGAACCCCATCTCTCTCATTCCCCAGTGCCTTACAGAGTGTCTGATATAAGTGGTTCTCCATAAACATTTGTGGACTGAGTGACTGAATTGAGTGGAGAGGATGTGAGACTTGGAATTTGGCAGTCCAGTCCTTCAACTCCAGCCCTGGCACTCACTGGCTGTGTTGTCCTATAAATAAGGGAGAAGGGTAAACCCAACCATGCAGTTTAATACTGGATACATTTAATAAATGGTGGGTGTTGTTTATCCATCAAATAATCATCAAACCTGAACAACGTGCAAAGAACAACAGAAGCAGCTCTTTGGCAACTTAAAACCATCCATTCTTGTGCTTTGGTCATGTGAACCTGGCTGGGTATTCATTTATTCATTCATTCTACAACTATTGACTGAGCTCTTACTGTGAGTTGGGTTCTGTTCTAGGAACAATGGGAAGCCACCCGAGGGCAATAAACAGGAGAAACATGCTTAGACAAATGTGTTACAAGGATTCCTCCTTTTTGTATGTGAAGAATGACTTAAAGGCTGGCACGGTAGAATAAGGAGGAAGAGAATGTGTATCGCGTTTGTCTTTACGGAGAGGAAAGCATCTTACTCTAGAAGGGAGGCCATGGGGCTGGTGAAGAGATCTGGATCGTATTTCAGAGGCTGAGCAAAGACGACTTGATGATGGGTTGGATGCTGGGCTGGGGAG
Organism: Mustela putorius furo; assembly: GCF_011764305.1. NCBI lineage: Eukaryota > Metazoa > Chordata > Mammalia > Carnivora > Mustelidae > Mustela > Mustela putorius. Next base: position 43,842,110 of record NW_025422010.1, read on the forward strand.
GGAAGAAAAGGGGGGACTGTTAGGTTTCTGCTTCATGTAACTGGCTGAGTAGGACGGCTGTTTCCTGAGACAATAGACACTTCTGAAGAGATTTGGAAAGGAATTTTGACAATCATGACTTAGCTAGGATAATTTGAGTTGCCTATTGGATATTGAGGCAGAGTTCAGTCAGGAGAGAGGAGTTCTATCTATTGGAAAGGAGCATAGAAGGTGCTTACAGGGAGGAGACTAGATGAGATCCTTTAAAAAGGGATGGAAGAGGGGCAGCTTTGGGAATGAGCCGTGAGGGGCTGCTTCGCTTAGAGCTTGGGTAGAGAAGTGGCCCAGCATGTGGGCTTGCAGAATTTAAGGGACAAAAGGGTTCCTGGGAGGAGGAGTGTCCATCCATATCAACAACTGTTGGGAGGACTGAGCAAGATGAGGACAGAGAAGGGACATTGAAACTGGCATCTTGGAGCTCATCTGTGACTTGACAAAGGCGATTGCAAGCAAGGGGAGGGGTGAAAATACCAAGCTAATAGGTGGATGGGCTAATGGGAGGGGAGGGAATGGAGATCCTGGAAACTGCTCTCTCAAGAGGTTTTCTGTGAAGTGTGGCAGTGACATAGGCTGGTAGGTAGAGGCAGATGTGGGGTACAGGACACTTTGCTTCTTTCAAGAGGGAAACCCTAGAGCATGTTTGTGGGTTGATAGGAAGAATCAAGAAGCGGGAGAGGTTGAAGACCCATGAGGGAGAGGAGGTGACCGCTGCAGCAAAGCACCTGAAAAGGCGAGAGTGAGGGCTCCAGCCCACAGGTGTCCTGTCATATTCTGAGAGACTCTTCTGGAAGGATGGAGGGCATGAGTGACATCTATTTTGAGAGCTGCTGGACAAGAGAGTAAAAATGGCTGAGGAAAGTGAAATCTGCGGGCCAGAGAGTTTCGGGCAGACCGCACACATAGTACGGAGGTGCACTGATCAGGTGCGTAAGCATTTTCTTGAAACAAAAATTGGATCCTGCAGGTAGAGGTCCAAATGTCAAACTATCACAGGAGTTCTGATGCCTCTAGGCCAGACGCAAAGGGACGGGAGACGGAAACTTCTAGAGAGGGGTAGAGGGGAAAGGAGGAGGAGGTTAAAGGGTGCGGGGGCCACAACGATAGCGGAAAGGAAGAGAGAGGAGGCAGGGAGGAAGAGGGGAGAACGCGTGTCGGAGGCAGCTCAACCGCACCTGTGGCTTTGCCCTTTGACTAACAGCCAAGGGCACCGCGAGTCCTAGGAAACCGCCGTAACCAGCACAGGTGTGACAACACAGCCCCGCTCCGCTCTTGGCCCGTGAGAAAGGAAGTGCAGTGACAGGGGCCAGGCTATAATTAGCACCCATGGGCAGCCTAGAAAGCTGCCTGCTCTGAGGTCGGAGAGTTCAGAGCCGGTGTGTGGAAACAAGGGCGTGCAAACAGCCGATGGAAACTCCCGCTGGAGGTTGGCCTCTGAGGTCCTTGTCGGTGCCCCCCTGGCCTGGGAGTGCAGCCGCACGGAGCATGGCCCCTGGAACCAGCGAGGCTACTGTCGGGGTGAGGGCGGCCAGAATTCCTCCGGCTTTCACTTATCTGTCGGGGCAGATGTCCTTCCTTGGTGGCTGGCTGTCTCTGGCTCCTGGGGCAGCCCCGGCCAGTGGGAGTGGCGCTGCCTGGGCAGACGGGGGAGGCTGGCCTTGGCAGATACAGAGACCAATGCTTTCCCAAGGCCTCGTCTCCTTGGAGAGAGTTTCTTTCTAAAGCTTTGGCGCACCCAGGCTGTTCTCCCCCACGCTGGCCCATCCCTGACTTAACTGCCCATTTCTCACATGGGAACTTTTTATTTTTTTTTTTTAATATTTGCAGTGAAATGGAGAAGAAAACGCGAAGAGATTTTTTTCTCTTTTTCTGTGTGTGTGTGTGTCTATGTGTGTCTGTGTGTGTTTTAGTTTGGAATTTAGGAGGGAAGAGGGAGAGCACATGTTCTTTTTCTTTACACTCCTCAACAGGGAACACAAATGTCCCCTAGCTGCTACTCCTCGGTTACAGACTCACTACATCTCAACTTTGAATGGCAAATATTTCACCTACTCAGCCTCAGGAAGTAAGTCTCCCCGCCCTGATGAGTGGTATTAGAAGCAGAGCCCCGTTTCTCCTCCTTGGGCAGCTGTCCCTCCCTCTCTCTACCTGTACAAGTCTAAGAAAATTCATCATTATATGGATCCCATATTAACTTCCTTGTAACTTTCTGTCTTCAATCTTGGTTTTGTCTCTGGACATCCCAGAATTCGCTGGCTCTCCCCTTCTGCAGAAGAGCCCTTCCTTTTGGATTTGTGAGATAGATCCTTATTTCTAGCCTGTTTCCTCTTTTTCAGGCTCATCATCCCCAGTTATTTTGACCAAAGTTATCTGTTTCTTGTCAGTGAAGTGCCTTCTACTGTGCTAGGAACTGGGAGATTAGCCATTAATAATGAAACTATGGGAACCGGAGGAACTCACATTTTATTTAAAAGAACACTAGCAGAGGGTGCCTGGGTGGCACAGTGGGTTAAATCCTCTGCCTTCGGCTCAGGTCATGATCTCAGGGTCCTGGGATCGAGCCCCGTATCAGGCTCTCTGCTCAGCAGGGAGCCTGCTTCCCTTCCTCTCTCTCTCTGCCTGCTTCTCTGCCTACTTGTGATCTCTGTCTGTCAAATAAATAAATAAAATTAAAAATAAAAAACACTAGCAGGCAGAGTAGAAACATGTCCTAAAATTAGAAGATGAGGTGATAAGAACCATAATGGAGATAAAAGTTTTCTATTGCCTACTAAGGATTTATCACATCATGTTCCTAAATATGCTGTGCACACGACTCACATAGAACTCACGACTTCACTGCCAACTTACAGACAGATAAATATTTTGCCCATCTTCACCAGGCTTTTAAGATGTCAGCCGAGCTGACACTGAAGGGTGGATTCGGGGTTTCTAACTATTGAGACACATGTAAAGTCTCACCCTCAAGTTTGGACACCAAGAGCAGGGATTGAACTCTGGCCATCCAGCTGCAGAGCACATATGCTTGACCGCTGTGCCATCTTGCTTTCCTGGAGGGCTCTTTTTCTTCTGCTGTGGGGATACCAGGGAAGTAAGTCTAGGAGTATCCTTGGCAGGGCCACTGCCTCTGACCTGTGCGGAAGAGATCTTTTTAGAGGCTCCCCCAGCAGGAAGCTCACTGTGCTAGCTCTGACCTCGCTATTATTCTTGGCATAGGCCATTCAGTTTCATGTTACTGACCCCTCTGCTGCTCTGAATACACGCTTTCTTTTCACATCGTAATGGGAGCTGGCATGCAAAGTCAAGGCCACCTCATGGACTGCCAACAATGGTTCATTCTTAGAGGAGTCACTTTCCAAAGCCATTGTGGGAGCTATTGAATTAAATCCCGCTGCCTGGAAGCTAGTGATTGTCCTGGGGAGAGTGGGCAGAGCTTCTCACTGTCATTTGGCAGCATTGTTCAACCTGCCTGGGGAGATGGGGATTCCCTGCGTGCTCCTGGGACATAATCACTTAACACCTGTTCATGGTGCCCACTCTGGGTGGGGACCTCACCACTGCCCCTCTTCACCCCCCTTCCCAGCCAAGGCCAACAGCAGTCATTGTTACCAGGGCTGTTAGGGCTCCGCTGCCTGGATCAGGCCAATGGGAGATCACGTTCTACTTTATGCTTCTGGCTCCAAGCAGCTTTTCTGATGATTGCATATTCCAGCATGGGGTTGGGTGTCTGCTTATTATTTCCTTCTAGATGATGGTGTTACCTATACTGAACATGGCAGGCAGGAATAGTAACTATTATCATTATTATTTTAAACATCAACTGTGCATCATTGAGAGTGGCGAGTATGGTCAGAGCACAGAACTCTCTCCCCGCTCTCCCCTACTTTTGTTCCCCCAGTGGCTCTCAATTTAAATTAAACAGAGATTGCTCTTCAAGGGGAGGTTAGGATGGTAGTATGGGGGGGTGAAATTTAATCCATTTTTTTCTTTTTTTGTGTGTGTGGGGGAATGACATTAGGTCTTATATTTCTCCCTTCTGATATGGATGATTTTTCTCTTTTAATAAAGACCACCAATAATGATAATGATACTATGCTGAATTTGGATCTCTCAGGCAACATTCTTGGAAGGACTTAAGAACTCTGGGGAAAGCAAAATTCATTACATTTGAATTCACATCTGCATTTCGCTTTAGGGCCTTGTGGTGGGCTGAATAATGGTCCTTCAAAGTATCCATATCCTAATCCTTGACCCTGTGAACATGTTAATTTAGAAGGCGAGAGAGACTTTGTGGGTGTAATTAAGGATCTTTAGGAAGATTAGCTTGTATTTTTCCATGTGGGCCCAGTGTAATCAGAAAGGTCTCTATAAGAGGTCTATAGGCATGCCATCCTGAGTGTGCCCCATTAGTCTTAGATGAGGGAAACGGGGCTCAGAGGCAGAGCAGGACTTGAGATGATGGAATCAGGGTCAGAGCGAACTCAGGAAGGAGCCCTGAGTCTGCAAATGTAGGAGGTCTCTAGAAGCTAGGACGGGTAAGGAAATGGATTCCTCCTGAAGCCTGCAGAAGGAATGCAGCCCTGCTCACACACTTTGACTTAATGTCTAAATGTCTAAACTTAATGTCTAAACTCTAGAATTATAAGATAATTAATTCGTGTTGTTGGAAGCCCCTGTTTGTGGTCACTTGTTACTGTAGCATTTGGAAACTCTGCACACGGGAATGAAGAAAGAGCCTGTGGTTATGTAGGGAGACTGACCGACCTCACAGCTCAGGACACTCCGAGGATGTTTTAGGTCCTGGGTTCACATATTCTTCCAGTTGCCTGACACTTTTCCTTTCAGCTTCCTCTCTTCTTAAATACAGATGAGCCTGGCCTCACTCTGAGGCATTCTTTGGAGCATTTTATAGAGGGCCCATGTAAGTGGGCACCAGAGAATATGGTGATGCTTTCCTAAAACAGATCATAAAGCCATCTGGGGACATGGGGGCATGAGGAATTCATGTTTGTCAGATGTTTCCCCCTAATTTGCACAACCAGTTCTTGACTGGTCCTCATTAAGAATAGTGTCATCTCTGAGAAGAGAAAGAAGGCAGTGAAGGAACTGCTGGACTGACTGAGATTTTCACCAAAGAGAGGGAGGTTCATTAGTGAGTCAGTGGGAAACTGTGGGGAGAAACATCATTGTGAAACCTGTAACTGCCAAGGTGTGCACATACTCAAGCTTTTTGAAAAGGAAGGTCCAAGAGGAAAGGCAAAATTGAAGCCCAAGGCTTTGAGACTCTAAAAACAGCAGCAGTTCAAGTTTAAAAAAAAAAACAAAAAAACCCTATCCCAGTAAGGATAAAAATAGGCTGTGTGGGGAGCTCTCTAGTGAGTTCTGATGGAAATACATCCCCCTCACCCCCAAACATATGCAATCTGGAAGTAAATACACAGGAAAGATAAATACAAAAAAATGTGTGTGAGTTAAAAGTCAGGAATGATAACGAGGAAAATAAACTGGAGCTTGTGAAAAATGCTGAGAATAATAGTTTCTGAGGTACTCTGTGGAGACTGAAGGATTGAGGATGGCCAACTGTTAGAGTGGGTAACACTGTATCATCCACTGTTGCCCTGTCATGGCAACGAGTGGTCAGATTGTAAAGGGAGAGACAAATATGATTAAAAGGAGTGAAAGCTAAGTGAGAAAGTAGGAAGAAGATACCCTCATACTTTTCAAATGTATTCACATCTCCTGGGCCAGATGGATTATATCCTCAAATAATGGTTCCCAACGTGTGGTTCCCAACGTTTGGTTCCCAGAGCAGCAGCTTCAGAATTCCCTGGGAATTTCTTAGACTTGGAAATTCTTGGGGCCACATAGACCTACTGAATCTGTGTTTTAACAAGAATTCCAGATGATTCTAACGTGTGGGAATTCGTGATCTGGACTCCATGGATGGACATCAGTGGGTCAGTGAACCTCCTGGTGTAAGACACAAGTATTTTTGTCAACGTACATTTTTGAAAGGAGGAAGATAGTCATCAGCTTTCATTAGATTCTGGAAAGGACTTGAGATCCCAAAAGCTTTTGAATCATTCTTCCAACATAATGTCAGGTGAACATGATAACCACTACACTACGGAAACCATTCTTCCAACATAGTGAAATTGAAACTTTTTACTGACTTACAAAATTGCTGATGGTATTCCAAGAAGTCATAGAGACCTGTAGTTTGGAAAAAAGAAAAAAAAAAGGCCTTCGTTTTTTTAAAAAATCAGTGTTAGATGGATCCTGAAAACTATAGTTCAGTTAACTTGGTATTGATCTCTGGCAAAAATCTAGAATGCTTTTAGTTCATTGGGGAATGAATACTTGAAAAAGAAAATATTTGAGTATCAGGAGCCAAAAGAGATCCACTAACATGCAAATACACCAAATAGACTCTGGGCTTTTTTGTTTCTGCCATTAAATAACATTCTTTTTATTTAAGTACAGGAAAATACAAAGAGGGGGCAAAAATAGCCTGTAATCCCGCTGCAAGATAACTAAGTTCCCTTCTCTTACCCATCAGAGCTTTCTTAAAGTTTCTTGCATTCTTCTGGAAAAAAAAAATTACAGGTAAAAGGATTGTTTTTTCTCTCTTCAAGTATACTGTTCTGCAGTTTGCTTTTAAAAATAAATTAACTGTGGGGGTACCTAGGTGGCTCAGTGGATTAAAGCCTCTGCCTTCAGCTCAGGTCGTGATCCCAGGGTCCTAGGATCGAGCCCCGTATCAGGCTCTGTGCTCGGCAGGGAGCCTGCTTCCTCCTCTCTCTCTGCCTGCCTCTGCCTACTTGTGAGCTCTCTCTCTCTCTGTCAAATAAATAAATAAAATCTTTTAAAAAAAAGTTAAATGTATATTTTAGAGATCTTTCTATGTTCACACCCATAAAGTTACTTCATTACTTTTAATGTTGAATAGCTTTCCTTCATACCTTTTCTGTTCTTCTTCTTCTTCTTTTTTTTTTTTTAAGATTTATTTATTTATTTGAGAGAGAGAGAGTGAGAGAGAGCAAGTGGTGGGGTAGGGTGGTTAAAGGGAAAGGGAGAGAGAAAGAAAGCAGACTCCTTAATGAGCACGGAACCCAACTCTGTCTCCATCCCAGGATCCTGAGATCATGACCTGAGCTGAAATCAAGAGTTGGATGCTCAAGTCACTGAGCCATTCAGGTGCTCCATATCTTTTAGTCTTCTATAGGTATTTTAAAACATGGATATCATTTATGTTTGCTTTGCTATTGCAAGCAATAATGCAGTAAACAATGTCGTATGCATATTTTGCATATATTTCCAAGTATATCCATGAGATAAATTCCTGTAGGTAAAGTCTCCAGTAAAAATGTACATGCGTCTACATATTGCAAATACTCTCCAGTATGGTTCTATTGTTCTATACTCACATGCGCAGAACATGAGAATGCTTGCTTTTCCACATCATTGGCACTACTAGGTTTTAGCATTTAAAAGAAATTTCCAATTTAGTCGGGGAAAAATTCATCATATACTTGTGTTTTGATTTGCATTTATTCATTAACAAGCTTAAGCATTATTTTGAAATTTTACCCACCATTCATATTTTTTAATGAACCCCCCTTAAATCCTTTGTCCATTTTAATATGTTGCTTAACTTTTTATTATTGATTTGAATGATACTTAGAAATTAAATTGTCCTTTGTTCATCATATGTTGCAAATGTTTTTCCCTTTTCCTCTGACTTTGCTTATGGCCTTTTGTTTTGTCACATTTATTATTTTTTAAATGTAGTCAAATTTATTGTTCTTTTCTTTTATGACCTCTGAGCTCATGGGTTTTAAAATCTAAATGGAGTTTCTAGATTGGTTGATTTGGGAAATAACACAAAACTGTCTTATAAGGATTTCATCCACATGTTTTATAAAGTTGGCCACATCTTTGTGGACAAAATGAAGCAATAAAAGTTGAGTGATGTATACATCAAAGTGCTTTTACAGTTTACTCAGTGAATGTACACGACGAATGCTGATTAATGAGTCCATGTCAACCTGGATTCCTTTGGCCTTGATGAAGACAGAAGATATAATTCTCATATGTTCAGACAGAAGAGAGATTGAGATAACAGAACCAATAACAGTTCTGTTTCCTGGATAACCGAACCAAGATCCAAGATCTTCATAGGCCAAAACAATGAATTTTAAACCAATGAGACAATTTAAAAGAGATAGATCGACAATTTGTATTTTTCCAAAAGTTCAAGTATATAAGGACAAATGGGAAGACCCAAGATACCAGATATTCATGGAAGTAACATAACAACAAAGATAGAGCTCAGTGTGAATTAATGGTGTGCCAAGAATACCAAGAAAGTCAGTGTGGTCTCAGGTTCTCTTTGATTATGGAATGATTAAAAAAAAACACACCTTAATTTTGAAATATAGACTTACACAAATTATAGAGTACAGAGGGGTTCCATGTACTTTTTCATCTAGATTTTCCCAATGGTAACATCCCACATAATTATAGTACCATTATTAAAATCAGAAAATTGACAGTTGTATACTCTACATACCTTATTTTTCACCAGTTTTATATTCACTTGTGTGTCTTTGTATGTGAGGTTCCATGGAATTTTATCACAACTACAGACTCATATGACCTTTTTAAAAAAATATATTTTATTTATTTATTTGAGAGAGAAGAGAGAGAAAGAGAGAGAGATATCAAGTGATACAGAGAGAGCACAAACAGGGGGAGTTGCAGAGGGGGAGGGAGAAGTAGGCTCCCTGCTGAGCAGGGAGCCTGACCTGGGGCTCCATCCCAAGACCCTGGGATCATGACCTGAGCTGAAGGCAGATGCTTAGCTCACTGAGCCACCCAGGCACACCCAGACTCATGTATTCTTAATGGTTTTTAATTGGTAAATAAAGTAAGAATAGATTTATCTATAGAAAAAAATGTATTCCTTTATTTCAGACGAAACAAGCCTGGAATATTAATTAAGTGACATACCCTGGATGAAATTGTACCTGGGAGTGAACTTGCACAAAGTTCTCATATGGTCCTGATTATGCTACATTTGCATTCTAAGAGCTATAATGAAGCTGTATATTGACAAACTATAGAATTGAAGAGAAGTGGGATTTTTAGCAACAATTTTGAAAGGACCAATAAAGGCCTGTCATGCAACAAAGGGGGTTGGCTTATTATACCCCATTACAGCGTCTGTTAGGAGAGATTGGAAGTGGTTATAAGAATAGAAGATGGATAAAGACCAATAAATATCCTAAAGGAGCTGGAATGTTTGAGAGGATGGGTTTTGCTTTATATCCTAGATTAGGGAAGGAAGAGGAGAGGGAGGAAAGGCAGAGAGAAGAAGTAGAATAAATGCTGGTGGTCCCAGTGGCACACATTGGTAATGAAATAAACAAAAGCCATTATGAAGGTTTATCTTAAATGCTTTCTCTGCTGAACCTTTCCCATCAACTTTGTAAAGAACAATGATTGTATTCAGCTATGGTGCCTGTTAATTATGAAGATGAAGAGAAAGTTGATAGATATTTTTGTAACTCTTCTTCATTCTCTCTTCTTTGCTTTTCTGTATTTTTTTTGTATTTTTATTTTTTTTAAATTTAATTTTATGTTTTCAGTGTTCCAAGGTTCACTGTTTATGCACCACACCCAGTGCTCCATGCAATACGTGCCCTCCTTAATACCCATCACCAGGCTCACCTACCCTCCAAACCCTTCCCCTCCAAAACCCCTCAGTTTGTTTATCAGAGTCCACAGTCTCTCATGCTTCATCTACCCCTCTGATTTCCCCCAATTCGCTTTCCTTTCCTTCTCCTAATGTCCTCCATGTTATTCCTTATGCTCCCCAAGTAAGTGAAACCATATGATAATTGACTTTCTCTGCTTGACTTATTTCAACTCAGCATAATCTCCCCCAGTCCCATCCATGTTGATACAAAAGTTGGGTATTCATCCTTTCTGATGGAGGCATAATATTCCATTGTGTATATGGACCATATCTTCTTTATCCATTCATCTGTTGAAGGGCATCTTGGCTCTTCCCACAGTTTGGCAATTGTGGCATTGCTGCTATGAACACTGGGGTACATATGGCCCTTCTTTTCACATCTGTATCTTTGGGGTAAATACCCAGTAGTGCAATTACAGGGTCATTGGGTAGCTCTATTTTTAATTTCTTAAGGAATCTCCACACTGTTTTCCAAAGTGGTTGCACCAACTTGCATTCCCACCAACAGTGTAAGAGGGTTCCCCTTTCTCCACATCCTCTCCAACACTTGTTTTTTCTTGTCTTGTTAATTTTAGCCATTCTAACTGGAGTAAGGTGGTATCTCAATGTGGTTTTGATTTGAATCTCCCTGATGGCTAATGATGATGAACATTTTTTCATGTGTCTTGTTAGTCATTTGTAGGTCTTCTTTGGAAAAGTGTCTGTTCATATCTTCTGCCCATTTTTTGACATGATTATCTGTTTCGTGTCTGTTGAGTTTGAGGAATTCTTTATAGATCTTAGATATCAGCCCTTTGTAGTGACATTTGCAAATATCTTCTCCCATTCCGTGGGTTGCCTCTTTGTTTTGTTGACTCTTTCCTTTGCTGTGCAGAAGCTTTTGATCTTGACAAAGTCCCAAAAGTTCATTTTCACTTTTGCTTCCTTTGCCTTTGGAGACATGTCATGAAAGAAATTGCTGTGGCTGATGTCAAAGAGCTTACAGCCTATGTTCTTCTCTAGGATTTTGATAGATTCCAGTCTCATGTTGAGGTTTTTTATCCATTTCAAGTTTATCTTTGTGTATGGTGTAATAGGATAGTTGAGTTTCATTCTTCTATACATAGCTGTTCAATTTTCCCAGCACCATTTATTGAAGAGACTGTCTTTTTTCCACTGGGTAATTTTTCCTGCTTTATTGAAGATTATTTGACCATAGAGTTGCGGGTCCATATGTGGGCTCTCTACTCTGGTCCACTGGTCTATGTGTCTGTTTTTATGTCAGTACCATGGCGTCTTGGTGATCACAGCTTTGAAATCAGGCAACATAATGCCCCCCATTTTGTTTTCCTTTTTCAACATTTCCTTAGCAATTCGGGGTCTCTTCTGGTTCCATACAAATTTTAGGAATCTTTGTTCCAGCACTTTGATAAATGCCGGTGGAATTTTGATTCGGATGACATTGAAAGTATAGATTGCTCTGGGCAGTATAGACATTTTAACAATGATAGCTCTTCCCATCCATGAGCATGGAATGCTCTTCCATCTTTTTTTGTCTTTTTCAATTTCTTTCATGAGTGTTCTATAGTTCTTTGAGTACAGATCCTTTACCTTTTTGGTTAGTTATTTCAAGGTATCTTGTGGTTCTTGGTGTTATAGTAAATGAAATTAATTCTCTTATTTCCCTTTCTATATTTTCATTGTTAGTGTATAAGAAAGAAACTGATTTTTGTATTGATTGATTTTGTATGCTTCCACATTACTGTATTGTTGTATAGTACTGAATTGCTGTATGAGTTCTAGTAGTTTAAGGGTGGAGTCTTTTGGGTTTTCCGTATAAAGTATCATGTCATCTGTGAAGAGAGAGAGTTTGACTTCTTCCTTGCCAATTTGAATACCTTTTATTTCTTTTGTTGTCTGATTGGACTTCTAGTACTATGTTGAACAACAGTGGCTTGAGTGGACATCTTTGTCGTGTTCCTGATCTCAAAAGGAAGGCTGTCAGCTTTCCCATTGAGGATGATATTCACTGTGTGTTTTTTATGGATAGATTTTATGAAATTGAGGAATATTCCCTCTCTCCCTATACTTTGAAAAGCTTTAATCAGGAACAGATGCTGTATTTTGTCAAATGCTTTTCCTGCATCAACTGAGAGGACCAAGTGGTTCTTCTCTCTTATTGATATATTCGATCTGATTGATTTGCAAATGTTGAGCCACCCTTGATTCCCAGGGATAAATCCCACCTAGTCATGGTGATGATCTTTTTAATGTACTGTTGGACCCTATTAGCTAGGATCTTGTTGAGAATCTTGGCATCCATATTCATCAGAGATATTGGTCTGAAAATCTCCTTTTTTGATGGGGTCTTTTCCTGGGCTGGGGATTCTGGCTTCATAAAAAGAGTCTGGAAATTTTCCTTCTGTTTCTATTTTTTGAAGCAGCTTCAGGAGAATAGGTATTATTTCTTCTTTGAATGTCTGGTAGAATTCTCCAGGGAATCCATCAGGTTCTGGGCTCTTGTTTTTGATCACTGCTTCAATCTCATTGCTAGATATTGTTCTATTCAGGTTGTCAGTTTCTTCCTGTTTCAGTTTTGGAATTTTATAGGTTTCCAGGAATGCAACCATTTCTTCTAGGTTGCTTAACTTATTGGGATATAACTGTTGATAATAATTTCTGATGATTGTTTCTATTTCCTTGGCGTTATTCATGATCTCTCCCCTTTCATTCATAATTTTATTAATGTGGGTACTCTCTCTTTTCTTTTGGATTAGTTTTGCCAGTGGTTTATCAATCCTTTTGGTTCTTTTGAATAATCAGCTTCTAATTTTGTTGATGTGTTCCACTGTATCTCTAGTTTCTAACTCAGTGATCTCCACTCTAATCTTAATTATTTCCATTCTTGTGCATGGGGTTGGCTTAATTTGTTGTTGACTTCCCAGTTCTTTAAGGTGTAAAGAGAGTTGGTGTATTCAGGATATTTCAGTTTTTTTGAGTGAAGATTTGATGGCTATGTGTTTCCCCCTTAAGACTGCCTTTGCCTTTCTGTCTTTTTAAAGTTGATGCTACATGTTTTAATCTAAGGGATGCTATATTTTGTAGGCTTCAATACTGTTTTGACTGCCTTTGTTCTAATCTAACTTGAACAAGACCTAGGTTACTGACTGGTGAGTTTACAGTTCTTTATGGCACAAGTTTGTAGAGCCTAGAATTTTCTGAGAGGTGGCTACTGTCATACTCTGAGGACTGGTGAAATTAGGAGCCTGTGTAAGGGTGGAAACCAGTCCCATGGAGCTGTAAAGGAAAACATCTGCTCTGAAAGCATCTTGAGGGAGAGGAAAGTTAACAGGTATATTGGTTTGGATTTTATCCATTTTAATATAATAGAATACTCAAACGCAAGGACTTAAGAAAATGGAGATCTGTTTCTTTTTTTACATGACAAGAGGTTGAAAGGTAGTGGTTGCCAGCGGCTCTGTCATGTTAGGGCTGAGTCTCTTTAGTTTTCCTTGATACTCCTCATGGTTGCAGGAGGGCTGCTGCAGCTTCAGGCATCATGTCTATATTCAAGAAAGGAAGAAAGGAGAAGAGAGAAGGGGAAAGGAGGAAGGGAAAAGGAAGAATTGCCGTCAACTTGTTCAGAAAATGCAAATGTCTTCCCAAAGCCTTCCCTCATATCTCACTGACCAGAATTTTTCCTTCTATCCACAATTTTGAGTCAAACAATTTGACTGAGACATTTACACAAGCTTTAATGATATGAGAGGAACCAAGAGAAGAACAGAGAGTTTTCTATCATATGCACATGGTTTAAGGAAATTAACCCATGAAGATGGACTGTTGATCTCAGAGATTTAACTTGATATTTATTTGTAGAGTTCCTTTCTATACTCATTTATGTCTGGAACTAAGAGAAAGGAGGTAGAGCAATAAGGATTTTGATAACTCTCCCCTGAAATCATTTGCAGGATCGGATGGATATGAAGTTGGTCATAAAAACTCTTCTTGTGATTTTCCTGCAGCCATTCTCTGGAAAAACATCAATTTAGAGAAATTTCTTCATAGACTCTCTGTTTTTCATTGTAAACATGGTGGGGTGATGTTCTGGGCTGTTGCATCTGGGAGCCCAAGTAGGTTTCAGAGATCGCCGCTCTCCATTTGAGAGTTGTATTTCTGTAATTGAGACCAGAGCCTGACTCCTTGTGTCCACAATGCTACTAAATTGAATTAGAGACTTTATGGAAAGAACAATGAAAGCCCAAATTCATGTATGAGCATGCAGATCTTTTAAGTGGTAATATAAAACAGGCACAGCATTCTTGGGCTCTAAGCATGGGTTTTAGAAAATGTGTTTAGTAACACAACTCTGATTGTTTAAGGGGACTTTGAGCATCTGATGAGGGAGGTTTTAATTAACCCCTTTTTTATAAATGTGGAAATCAAGGGTCAGGAGAGTTAAGGAACTGACCCGAAGTTTCTCAAATAGAGCTGAGATTCAAAGTGCTTCTTGTCTGATGCATGGACCTTCCTCTTCATTAGGAGGACACCCTAAGCTACTGCTAAGCTCCACAAAGTGAGTAAAATCAGGTGTAAGTAGGTAAAGAAGTGAGGCCCAGGTTGAAAAGATTGTTCTGTAGGGCTGAGGTCATGTAGTTTGGTGTCAATCACAGGGGATCTGCCCTTGTGATTCAGTGTGTGCATGTGATACAATGATTTAAGCAAGGGTTTATGAGGCCAGTCTTGCTGTGGATGTATGTGCTGTCTGTCAGTGCTCCTCAACATTGGAGGGGACTCAACCTCAGATGCTTGTCCTTTGGGATGTGTACCTTGCCCCTGGCTGGTGTTCCCATGGACACACATGCAGGTCATTCTGCAGCCACCATTACATAAATGACCTCTAGGGGTGCACTGACCCCACTGACCTGGCCCCCTAAAGGGAGGACATGGCCCACTTTACCTTAGCTCTCCTACCGAAGAGGACACTGACCATTTCTAAAAAGCTTTTGCTTTTACTAAGAATGTGTGTATGTGTGTGTGTGTTGGGGGGCATTAAAAAGAAGATGAAAAGGCATAGAAAGAGGTGAATTTAGTAGGACTACTGGCTACTACAGCCAATATGCTTGGTTGGCATAGCTCATTTTTCTTCCTTTTCATCCTAAAGGACCCTACTCCAGAGCCTGTCCTGGAAAGTTTCTCCTTCCCCTTCTTTCTTGTGGGTGCCTATCCCCTCCAGGGCAGGGTTACTGCAGATGGGGGGAGGAGCTTGTCCCATACTAAGTTTATATGTATTCCCTCCACATTCAGAGGCTTTGTGGGCGGCAAATGTGGTTTTGCCATATTTTTCTTAATGCCTTGACTTTGAATGGAAACTAATAGTACTGATAAAATAAGAATTAATTAAACAGGTTCATTTACACTCCTGTTTTCATCTCCACCTCTAGTGTCAGGCTTGGCAATGCGTCAAAACCAACCATTATATATTATATGTATCCACACATGTAGGTATATCCACATACAAGTGTACATGCCCTTTATGCATCTACACACTTATCTCTGTGTTTGGTGTATAGTTGTTGAGAGTATTGGAGTAGAGGGTGAAGCACACTTTCATCCATTTGTTTTCAATTTAAGCAATTTAACCATACCTAGCATGAGTCACAAAAATGGAACTACTTTTGGACACAGTAATTTCTCTTTGGAAAATGGCATGAAGTAAATCATTAAAAAGAAAGAGAAAGTTATAAAATACATGGATATATTTTTTTAACTGCTGGGGTATTTTAATTTACAGCTCACAGATTCTTTTCACACAAATTATCTCATTTCGTGTTCACAATGACCTTCTAGGGGAGGTGGTTTTGTTTTTCTTTCTTATTTATAAATGAGGGAAAAGGCTTAGAGAAGTGATAGGGTATTTTTAAGGTTGCACAGTTGAATTGAATGATAGTGTTTGGACAGTTTTGCTTAGTTTGAAAAGCAGGGAAACTCAACTAACAAAGATAGGACCCTTGTCAAAAAGGCCCACAACAAAGCACTTGAATATGCATGTTGGCTAAGGAAGGAAATGGGAAATATGTGTCTTCAGTCCAAGTTCAGTATTCTCTTCACCGCACAATCCTCACTCCTCAATGGAGGGACTTGTTAACTATGGTATGCCAGTTTAATGCACATTGTGGAGCCCTTATACACTGTAGTTATAGAGACTGAAATGCGATGGAAAGTATTTATGGCATAATTTAAATTATATAAAACATAAAAATCATATTCATAGTGTAATTATAAATGTGTAAAGTATGTATATTTAAGGACAAAAATTGGAAGGGAACGTGGAAAAATGAAAACAGTTGTGCTCATGGGATTTTCATAAAATTTTTTTCTGAGTACAAATAGAATTAACAATAAGTTTTGAAAATCCAAATATCAAAAATTAACGTTTATTGAGTGCAAGTACTGGCCTATGTGCTTTTCATGCCTAATTCCATTTAATCACAACTATGTGAGATAAATGTGATTATAATTTCCATGTGGTAGATGAGAATCATTAGTTTTAGGATACTTGAATAATTTCTCCATCGTTCTAAAGGTAGAAGTCAAGATGGGGGCACTTGGGTTTATGTTCTGTTTCTTCCAACCCCAAATACCAAGAGTCCTTCAAGATGTGTCCTATAAAGGGAATAGTCAGTCATTTAATTGTCCAACTCAGCTTATGGGTCTAAACAGACTCTTTTTTGTCTCATTGTGGAAGACCTTTAGTTAATTGACAGATATTACCCATTCACAGAGTGTCTAATTTCTTAGAAGTCCTTGTAGACCATCTACACATACTAGATGAAATGCATTAAGGAAGGGGTGCTTGGGTGGCTCAGTATGTTAAGCCACTGCCTTCAGCTCAGGTCATGATCCCAGAGTCCTGGGATCAAGTCCGGCATCAGGCTTCTTGCTCAGGGGGCAGGGAGCCTGCTTCTCTCTTGGTGTGTTTGTGGGGGAGCCTGCTTCTCTCTCTGCCTTTGCCTCTGCCTGCTGTTTTGCCTGCTTGTGCTCTCTCTCTCTCTGACAAATAAATAAATAAAATTTTTAAAAAATTGCATTGAGGAAGTAAAGATCTATAGCCTCTTTTGAAAAGCAAGGGTCCCAAATAGCACAGATTGCTATGAAAAGTGGTTCTGAGCATGCTACCAACACCTTGCCCTCTACAGGTTTAATGGCAGCATTGACCAGAATGACTCAGCCCAGGAGGAAGGCATGTTTGACAGCGCTGGGAATGCAAAAAGAGTTGCTGTATCTCCCATCCCAAGGAACAGTGTTAGCTCCCCTAAATCTCCAGGAACAAAGTCAGTATTTTATTGCTCTTACTCTGAATTGGTGGGCTAACTGCCTCAGTTCTCGACTTTACTTTGTCCAAGTGTTAACTTTTTTTTTTTTTTTTTTACTTCCAGTGTTAACTTTTTGCTAAGAAGAAAAGTTGTCCTCTTCAGCAGAAGGGATCAGACTGAGTTTCTTGGTTCTAATGGGGCTGGGATCTTTCCAGCGGTGTGGAATTCCTTCTAAGGCTTGAGTAATGACTCTACTGTAGAAACATCCTTTCTTCCTGCTGGTTACAGCATTGCCGGTTTGCAGGAGCAGATTGCTCTTTGAAAGAGGGATTTGCAGAAGGCTTTGGAGATGGGACACAAAGTAGTTCTTCCACACAGTCCCCACGAGAGAGCTGACCTTCCAGCTCTCTTTTCTTCATAGGATGGGATTTCTAATCTGTAGGCTTCGGGTACCTTACTCCTTTCCTTTCCCATTTCTCTTCAGAGCATGTGCACGTTCAAGGTCTTTGTTGTGAATCTTTTTGGTTAGTGTCCTATCTTTTTGGGTTGGGTTTCCTTGCTTTCCAAACTCAGCAAAATAGAAATCACCCTGTTCATGTCCCCTTTTGCCTAGAGCTTTCAATTTATCTAAATCTTGAAATACGTTCTTATTCTGGGGCTTTTATTCTTTGGTGTGAAGTTAGTCGAGTATTAATGCTCCTTAACACTTTGGGTAACATTCTTCCTCTGCAAAGCACTTCACAAAGATTAGCTAATTAATCCTCTCAACATCTTTTGTCCTGTGGGGACAGTTAAAGATTGGCTAACAATAGGAAGGAGAAGGAAAGTGATTCTTACTCTTTTCATAAGTGTCTTCAAGCTTCAAAGCACATTTATTGCCATTAGCTAGAAAACGGAATATGGGAGAGAGAGAGGAGAAAGAAGAGATTTTGAGAGGAAAACCCTCTAACCTTCATGAAATTCTCCATTAAAGACTTTGGTGCATGGGGCACCTGGGTGGCTCAGTGGGTTAAGCCTCTGCCTTCGGCTCAGGTCATGATCTCAGGGTCCTGGGATAGAGCCCTGCATCGGGCTCTCTGCTCAGCAGGGAGCCTTCTCCCCCTGCCCTCCCCCACCACCACCTGCTTCTCTGCCTACTTGTGATCTCTCTCTGTCAAATAAATAAATAAAATCTTTTTTAAAAAATTAGAAAAAAAAAGACTTTGGTGCAGGTTGTTTAGGGGATAAATTTTTTGGAGCTAGTTTTTGTCTTAAGGACTTGAACAGGGGTTTAATCTTAATCCTCTTTTTGCTTCTGATTTAGAATCATAGATGTTAGAGGATTCTGACCTTGGAGATACAGATACTCAAATCCTTGACCTTACAAATTAAGAAACTAAGGCAGAGAAGGGTTAGATTATATTAAGTTCATGCAGCGTTAGCTTAGTTTGTTTATTGGCATGTCCTTGGCTTTTCTGTTAGATAAGGTGTCTGCTTATCTCGAGGGTCTTTTTTTTTTTTTTTTAAGATTTTATTAATCTATTTGACAGACAGAGATCACAAGTAGGCAGAGAGGCAGGCAGAGAGAGAGGAGGAAGCAGGCTCCCTGCTGAGCAGGGCTGGATTCCAGGACCCTGGGATCACGACCTGAGCTGAAGGCAGAGGCTTTAACCCACTGAGCCACCCAGGTGCCCCTTATCTTGAGGGTCTTACCAGAAAGTATTAATTGACCATGTCACTGGCCAGTGCTAGGCTTAGATATTGAGCTATGCTCAACATGTGGTTCTGAGTGAAGTGCAGTTACCTGTTCTAGCCAGCCTGGCTGGTGTACCAAAGAAAAATAGAAGAACCACCTTTGTATAGAAATGCTCTCCATGTATATTGCGGGGAAAAACAGGGTATAGAATGCATCATTTATCTTCAAAGAGAGTCAACAGATATTTGATTTAAACAAACAGTCCATTATGGTGTTCACTCTAGCAAATTCTGTAATTATAATTTTTATGGCAATTCCCATTATTAAACCATTTTCATCCCTCTCCTAGCTGTCTGAAAAACCACAAATTGGCTAGGAAATTTCATGGCTAGACTCTGCCTGGTTGTGGATGGATGACTTCTGGGAGCACAG
Source organism: Mustela putorius furo (assembly GCF_011764305.1). Taxonomy (NCBI): domain Eukaryota; kingdom Metazoa; phylum Chordata; class Mammalia; order Carnivora; family Mustelidae; genus Mustela; species Mustela putorius. The sequence goes on from NW_025422010.1 coordinate 43,861,308, forward strand.
GGAAGGAATGAAAATCTCATTAGCTACCTCTAAGTTATTGTTGAATGGGAAGAAATGTAAGCATATGCCTTTTCCAGTTTGCAAAAGAGTTAAATGTTTCTTTTCTCTGTATCCTGAAATTGTGAAAAATGAGGCAGAAAGACCTCATTTTCAAGGCTATATAGAATCACTAAGAAATATTGGGGGAAAAATGCTTTACTGAATCACTTCCAAGAGTGCTGGACATGGCACTGCTCGTAATTTCAGCATCTGCTCTGCCAGTGCTTACAGTTTCCATTTTCTCCTGCTCTGTCTTGATCATTGTGTCGGTGCAATCCTGGGTTCCTAGAGTTAAAAGGACTTAAAACCCTGGCTTGCAGGAGAAAGGCTCAGCATGTGTCCTGGTTGGTGGTGTTTTCTGAGGAGGCAGGATCTAGCCTCAAGGGGTAAGCAGATTAGGGGTTTTGTGTGGGTCAATACAGTGCCTATGCCAACGGGTGCTTGACAACTACATCCTGAAACACACATAGTTCAGTAGAATTCCAGACACTAAAACAAACAACCTCCCCCCCCCCCCAAAAAAAAACCTTCCCTTACCCTGCCTTGAAAGGTAACTTGTTTACTTAATCATGTGCAGATTTCTTCCCCTCAGGTCAGTCACACCTTGTCTTCTCTGTTTATGGCGTGTCTGACTGGGAAGTTTCTTACCTCCTCTCTCCATGGATCCTGACTCACAGTCATCTTTCAAGGCTTCACACAGTTTCCGGGTTTCCTCTGCTCCCCTAAGCATCTCCTGATTATCTGAGGCTATAAGTAAATCTTCATTCTCAAAATCCAGGGAGCATTTATTTCTTATCCTACCAGATTAAGATACTCACTTAGAAATGTTTTGTATGGTTTGCAAATGGTTTCGTATACATTGCTTGCCTCCCTACTTAGATTATAAGTGCTTTGGGGACTGGGATCGTCTTTTATGTATTCGACTTTAGTGTTTAGGGGAATTCTGAGACATAGTTTATGCTTCATCAACTGCTGCTGGGTGGTAATATAGTATGTGTGAGAATGCTTTCTTTCCCTTCTAGGCCATAAGCTCTTGAAGGAAATATCTTGTTGTAATTCTCTTTTTGTGCTTTACACTCATTTAATGCTTAATAAATATTTGTTAAAATGATTTGTAATCTCCTAATCTTTTCAGAGAGGACATTTGCCTTTAGCATCTCCTCAGATCTCTAGGTGCTTATCAACCTTGCAGACTTTGACAACTCCATTTCTTTCTTTCTTTGTTAAAAGATTTTATTTATTTGACAGAGAGAGAGCGAGAGAGGGAACACAAGCACAGAGAGTGGGAGAGGGATAAACAGAGCAGGGGGCCGCTACGTGGGGCTTGATCCCAGGACTCTGGGGATCATGACTTGAGCCAAAGGCAGACGCCCAACCACTGAGCCACACAGGCACCCCTGAAAACTCCATTTCTGATGGAGCATTTTCATAACTACTGCTGCTGGTCATTTTTAGGGATCATAGGTGTTTGGGATGATTTTTGGATGCTGTTGTTTTTCCTCTAATACCCATGTCTCTGCAAAAGGTTTTTCCATGGAAAGTGCCCATTGTGCATTTTTTTCTTTGTCCTTCATACACAAAGATACAGATTTGAAAAAAGGTAGTAGTATTGCTCTGTTGTATACCTTCTTTGTGATTTTGGTTTCTTCCTGAAGCCTTATTTAGAAATAAGCAGGGATAAAAATATTGAATAAGAGTATTCTCAAAGCATTGACCTATATAATCTGAAACAAAACTTACCATGGCCATCTCCCCGCCCCCCTTTTCCTCAAATGCCATGGCTCCATGACTATACAGTTGTACAACACTGTCTTCTGCATCTTCTTCACCAGATGGTATCATGGACACTTTGAGAACTTGAATCCCAGGTGCTCTGTTGGCCTAATTAACCTTTCTAGAAAATTTACTCTCTTACTTTTAAATAGGCTCACCAGAGTAACAGTAGAGTAACAGTACATTTGTTTTTGAGTTGGAATCTGTTGTTACCCTATGAACCATTCATTTGTTAAAAATATTATTAAGATACTATAATTTACATAGTTCCACAGACATACTAAATATTTTAAAATATCCAAATAGGGTATTTTATGTATCTCTTCATTTAACAAACGTATACCTAACATCATCTCCATGATTTTTAGTGAAACACTAAAAAAGAATACTTTCTGGAGGCTTATAATTTAGAAGGTGGTTGGAATAGCAGTGGAGTTGAGAAAAACTGAGACTTGAATAGAGGCAGACCGCACATATGGGGTCTTAGAAAAAAGATCCACTTGTTATGATTTTGACTAATCTGAAGAGCTTTTCATAAGCAAGGGCTTTTCATAAGCAAGGGTTGAGTAGATGAAGAAAGGGACGGGGAGGGAGCAAGGGAAGAATGCTGTGGGTGAAGGAAAGAGCTGGAACCAAGACTCATGGGTAAGAAAGCATGAATAGTTTTGGGAGCAGAAGTCCAGCAGGTGAAAGTGGGGTGTCAGGGGGCTCTTATTTGGGTATGAGGTGGGGTAACAAAACACAACATTTGGATTATTTTTTAAAGAAAGAAGTAACACTCATTCTTCTGTTTCATTTGTTGCTGCTGAAATGAGTAATGTGGCAACTTCATTAACATTGTTCCTGTAGATGAACCAAAGCACTGAGGCCAATCCTAAGGGAGAGAAAGTGTTTGGGAAAGATAGCACTGGATACAGAGTCACCAACTCATTGGCAGTGGTGTCTCCATTGACCGGAGGAACCTGGATGGCCGATACTCAGGTGACCGCTGGAGTTTCCTTAATGGACAGAACTGTCTCTGTGGAATAGCAAACACCTGAGTTTGCAAAAACTCAAAGTGAGGGGTCCTAAGGTCTAAATGTGCGGTGTGATCCTGGGAATCATTTCATTGTTCTGATCTTCAGTTGCGTATTGGAAAATGAATTGGTTGGGCAAGAAAACCTTTAAGGTTTGGTTGGCTCATCCTATGATTTTTTTGGCCAGTGATTTTCAAGATCTCTTTGAACATCTTCATTCAGGAGCTTCACCTGAGGGTCAGTGTTCGGAGGCAATTGTACTTTCCACTAACACTCTTAGGTATCCTTTCCCCCGACAAAGATTCTTCTGTAAGTAATCTATGCTGAGAAAATCTGTGAAGTCTTTCCAAACTAATCCAGTCTGCATTGATCTTACCCTTTCCAACTCTGGAATTCCTGGAAAACTCCCTCTGATTCCTGGAAGACAGAGACCTAGTCTTAATCTTCTCTTGCATTTCAGTACTGAGCCTCATGGAATGTCAGACTTACTCATTTCAAGAAATCTGCATTGAGAGTTCCTGGGTGCCAGGTACTGGGGACACAGAGACAAAAACTTCCCTTAAGGATCATTGTCCAATTGGTAGGACACTGGTGCATGTGAAATAAATACCTGGCATTTTTTTGTTTGATTAAATGGACATTTAATACTTTTCAAACTTGAAGCCCTAAATATTTAATATTTACTGTTTTTTCCCTACTAGCCCATTAAATAACAATCCTCCAATATATTTGAAGGAATATAAGGTCGGGGAAGTGTGATGATTCCATCTCGGGTTGTCAGTTTATTGAACACCCACAAAGCCAAGGATGATTTGTAAAGTTCTGGTACCAGGGCAAGTGCCCTCTTTTATTTTTTAAGAAAGTTTTTTTTTTTTTTTTTTTTTTTTTTTTTTTTTTTTTTTTTTTTAAGAGCAAGAAACATGCAGAGAGAGCGTGGGGGTAAGGGGACAGAGGGAGAGGGAGAGAGAGTCTTAAGCGGATGGTACTGAACGCAGAGCCTGACGTGGGGTTTGATTTCACTACCCTGAGATCATGACCTGAGCCAAAACTGAGAGTCAGATGCCTAACCTACAGTGCCACACAGGTCCCCCATTCCAGTGCCCTCTTGAGGAACTGGCCAGAGATGATACATATATTTAGTTAATTTCAGAGACTTTAAGGTCAAGTGGTCTTGTTTGACATCCCCCCCCTCCCCGAGCTGCTTCTCTTTCTTCTCAGCCTCTTCTGACTTCTCTAATTTTTATCCATTTTCTCTCCCTCTCTATTTTTCCTCCCATTTTCCTACTCTTTGACCAGTTTATGTTCCTCATCTCCTTATGAGGAACCATAAGGTTCCTCACCAAGGGTTAATTGTGTGCCAGGTAGAGATGATGATTTTACATAGATCGTCATTTAATCCTATTTATGGAGAAGGACACTGAGTCTCAGTGATGCTGTCATTGGGCCAAAGGCAATGAAAGTGCCAAAGGGGCATTTCCATCAGTGCCCCTTTTGGCACAACAGTGAGGGGCAGAGCTCCAAGAGGAGCAAACCGGAATGTCTGATAGATCACAATCCAGCCTATACAACTTCCTTGCAGAACAATCTTCTCTCATTAATTAAGTGTGCCTGAAACTTTTCAGACCATCTCCAGAAAGTTAAGATGGTTTATGTCTTCTTTTACAACAGATACAATTATTTCAGAAACTGATGGCTAGAACTTGCAAAGTCTGCAGGAAAGAACTTCTGGGCCCTTTGGAGTTTTTCACTGAGCACCACCATCCCCTCAAAGGCAAGGTACAGCAATTATGATGAAAGAGACGAGAAAATAAAAGGAATAAACAATGCAGTGATTGTCCTGGAAAAACCATAGCCCATCTTCTATTTCCATCTTAATAATGACCCCTAAGCATCCCAGGGTGTCTTGGAACATCCATGTTATCTTAAAACACTTTTTGAACTTTGGCATTTTCATTGCTTTTCCAAGGGCCACCAAGATGAAGGGAAGTGAGCGGAACAATGAAATGTGTTTACCTGCTGACATTCCAAACCACTTTTTGATTGGAAACAAAGGCGGTGAGACAGCCCTGGTGTGTACGTGTAAAGGGGGTTAGTGTTTTCTTTTCTTTTTTGAGTATTATTCTCCTGGGAGCTGCTTGGAGTGTTGCGCTTTTGATTTTTTTTCGGTTTAGCTGAGCTTGAAAATAATAATGTAAATTCAGCGTGAAATATAATTCCTGTTGCCACTTTAATTTTATATTATCTACTGATCCAATAGTGACTGGGAATTAACCTTGAAATCATACCGCAGTTAAACTCGTTATTGAGTCCCTCTGAACTTGGCATTAATGATAGGACTGGGGGACCTAGGAACCTTGTTCACCATCATTTCCTTCCTTCAGGGGCTCTCCCGTCTGTCAGTAAAATTTCCCGTAAATCAGGGGAAAGAACTGATGTATTGGTTTCCTTTGAGATGTGACTAGAATCCCCCTGATTTGGGGGTTCTAGTGCTAACTGTTATTTTCAGTTATGGCTGCACAGTCTTAGCTGAGCAAGAAGAGGAAAGGCTGCCTTCACTGTGCTGAGCCAGAACCTGTCCTGAGCTGCTGTGAAGGGGGCTGTCAACTACTGTGGAAGGTCTGGCTTCTGAGAACTTCCAATGGAGCCTCTAACTAAGAATCGGGGAGGAATATGTCTGTTACAAATCGTAGCGATGTTGTGATTTAAAGCAATATCCTGTCATTTATCTATTTATTTATTTTTAATGTTTTTAGTGGGTAGAGGGGACAGAGGAAGCAGGAGAGAGAGAATCTTAAGCAGGCTCCGAGCCCAACGTGGGGCTCGATCTCACAACCCCGAGATGGTGACCTGACCCAACATCAAGAGTTGGACACTTAATTGACTGAGCCACTCTAGTGCCCTTCAAATAATATGTCCTTTAAAGGGCCTGCCATTGTGCTATATGCCAGACAAAACACTAGGTACCAAGCATGCAAAACTAAATGAGGCACAGTTCCTCTTTTCAAAGTTTCTTTATCCAACCAGAAATTGGGGGAGAGCTGAGCTTTTCTAGTGAATTAGAGTAGTAAGGGAAAATGTTGATTGCATCCCTTAGGGAAAATTATAAACTCAAATTTGAAAAAAATCATCTGTCACTATTATTAATTACTATAATTACTAATTGTCGTCTACTAGTCACATTTTGAATATTATGAATAATGCTGTATGGACGTGTGTGTAAAAGTCTTGGTGTGGACAAATTTTGATGTTTCTTGAGAAAATACCTTGGGATGGAATTGCTAGATCACATCATATCTGTCTACTTAAGTTTATAAAGAACCGCCAAACTTTTCCAAAGTGATTGTCTCATTTTATATTCCCGCTTGCAAAGCCTGAGAATTCTAGCTGCTCTACATGGTTGGAAACACTTGGTATTATTAGTCTTTTCAATTTAAGTCCTTCTAATGAGTGTGCAGAGATGTTTCATTGGTTTAAATTAGCACTTCTGGATGACCACTGACATGGAGTGTCTTCTCATGTGTGCATTGGTCATTCAAGTCTTATTTTGTGAAGTCACTTGTGCCCGTCTAAATTGTATTGCTTGAGTTGTTACTATTGAATTTCAGGGTTAAACAAAAGATTTTCTGGATACAATTCCTCTACCATATGCATGAATTTCTCCCAGTCTATGGGGAAAATAATCATTTTATCAATGTGTCTTTCAGCAAATAAAGTTGTTCAAGCTTGATAAAGTCCAATTTATTGTTTTCCTTTAATGACTTGTGCTTTTCGTGGTCATCTAAGAAGTCTTGGCTTCCCTCAAGGTCACAAAATTGTTCTTGTGTTTTCTTCTAGAAGCTTTATCTTTTATGTGTAGGTCTATAACACATTTTGAATAACTTTTGTGTATGATGTGATGTAAAGCTTATAATTCGTGTTTATCTGTATGGATATCCAATTGTTTTAGCACGAACTCTCGGAAGGCTACCATTTTCCTTCATTGACTCTCCTTGGTGCTTTGTGAAAATCAAGTGATCTGATAGGTGTGGGTCTATTTCTGGACTCTATTCTCATCTATTGATCTGTATCTCTGACCTTATGCCAATATCACACTGTCTTGAGAACTGCAGATTTATAGTAAGTCTTGGTAACAGGTGATACAAGTCATTCCAACTTTTACAAATTTTTTCCTTTAAAGAGTTGTTTTGGTATTTGTGGCCTACTGCATTTTAGAATCAGCATGGTCAATTTTGACAACATACTTGCTAGAATTCTGATTGGAATAACCTAAAATCTATAGATTAGTCTGAGGATAATTTGTGTCTTAAGAATACTGAGTCTTCCAATCCCTACGGATGGCTTATCTCTTCACTTAAGTTCTTCTTAGTTTCTTTCAACAATGCTTTATTAGCTTTAGCTATAGATCCTGCACACATTGTGTTAAATTCTGTTCTTAAATATTCTGTTTTTGTATGATACTATATATGGTAATATTTTAAAATTATAATTTTCAATTGCTCATTATTAGTACATAGAATGCATTGATTTTTGTATACTGACTGTGTATCCCGACGCTTTGCTGAATTGAATTCAGTCTCCTAGAGGGACTCAGCTATGATCCATCAGCAGCCAACACACTGAGGCTCTAGTAATAAGTGTCTTAGTCCTGCACAGGGAGTGTGGATGGTGGACGGTTGTGGCTGCCATTATAATCCCACTGCAGTATACCTGCTGGTGATGTCTGGATCCTGTTCCTGTCCCCAGCTCCTCTCTTGCCACTCCCTTCCCTACATACACAATGATTCTAAAATACCTCTAGCCTTGCTAAAATACCTCTAGCTTCTTGCTTCTGTAACTTTGTCTGTGCAGCTCCATTTACCTCAAATGATGAAAAATAAACAGTTGTACAACAGTCTTGAATCCAAAGAGAAGTGAAGGTACAAGTGGTTGGGAGGGGGCTGTGGGGGCTCAGGGCAGAAGAAACCAGGAAGGTATTGGTCTGGGCTCTTGCAGGGAGGCAAGCAGTAGGTCTTTTGGGAAAACTATTTCTGTGACTCCTAGTGTCTGTCCCAGCCTTTGCTCAGATCTGAGGGTATAGCTTCTGTCTTGTGTTTGTTGGGTGCTCTCCCTTTCCAAAGGCTATGGGGACCTAGACATGGGGAGGGGGGATTGAAGAAGGGCAGGCCTGGGCTTGGGCAGGGAAGAGGTTCTCAGAGCTAGACCTGGAAATAGACTGAGGAGACAGCTCAGGAGCTGGCATGTCTGCATCTCATTTACCACAGAATGTGTTAAATATCCCCTTTGCCATTTACTGTTAGCAAATGAATTTAGTGATGAAGAAATAAGTCTATTGTTTCTTCCTTCTTCCTTGTGCCCTCAGCATAAATTTCTTTTAATTATTTTAAGAGTTTACCAATTACATGGTTATTGTCTGTTCAGATGCTAAACCTCTTCTGGCAGAATTTAACTTTGGTTCTTAAGATCAGGTGACACTTAATGACAGATCAGTGTGACCATGACAAAGCTTTTAAGGAAGGAAATGATGATTATTGCTTGTGGAGGTGGACGTGTTCCCCCATGGAGTCAGTATTAGTAATGGGCATCTAGCCTTGAGAAGTACACTGACTCTTTCTGAGCACCTTGGAGGAGGAGCGTGCAAAGCTATTGAGTTCAGCCCTTCCTAAGATTGCTTTCTCTCCTTGGGATGAAAAATGATCAGAGGTGAGGCACTCCTGCTCAAAATTGGGAAAAGCTACCAGTGAATTTATCTCCAGAAAAATTGTTTGCTCTGATTCCTAGTCCTTGAAAAACACTACCCAATGTGGGGTCAGCTGAGAGTTAGATGATTAAGGGTATTATTTTCTGAACTTGCCTTTAGTCCACACTGTACAGAAAAGTTATTTACTTAGATGATTTTTGAGTTGGAGGACACATCTAGTTTGGTTGAAGTCCTAGGTCTTGAGAGATAATTATAGGTGATGTACTATCACCTCTTAATAGGGCCAGTATTAGCAGAATGGGATATATCTGCTGGGCTCAAGTGTGTGTGGGGTGCAGAATTAGGAGACATTTCTTAGTTCTAAGAGTCTGTTTACATTCACTAAGTAGCCTTTTAGATAAACAATGACAACACTGAGCACAGCAACATACTCTGTCCACCATTTGGGCTGAAGAGACACAGAGACCCTTCTGTTGGGTATGGGAGAAGAGTGGGGGTATGGAGGAGTAGAGGCAATGGGTGAGCAAGAAGGCAGGGAGGAAGAAAGGTGCCCCTGGAGAAGGTTTATTGTAATGGAAGAAATTGTTCTGAAGAGTAAGCCAGATCCTGCAACAAGTGCTCTGGGTCAGAGAGGAACAGTGGTTGGTTATGGTGGGCATTTACTCAAACTCCTTGCCCTCTTACCCTTGTGGTTCCTGTGGACCTAAGGACCCTCACTGTGTGCAGGTTGTGAGATTTCAGTAAGATCACTGTGCTCTCCCCCAACCCCATTTTAAATCCAGCACAAGTCACAGAAAAGAGCACTGTCCTTGCATATTCTGAGGAGGCGAGTGGGAACATCATGGCTCTATTTGCAGGCATGCCTCTGAGGGCCAAGAGGGGCTCTTGCCTGTAGAATCCTGGCTCAGCTCATTTTCACTCACAGGTAGATGAAGCATAGTGTAGGAGGAACAGTAGCCTGGGGGTGAAATCCTAAAGGTGGCCTCTGGTTCTGGTTGAGGGAAGGGCTGGGAGCAGCGAAGTCTGGATGGTGCTTCTGGAGACTGAAATTATGAGGGAACCTGAACTTTCCAAGAATCTATGGACTGAGAAGAGGGAATGGAGCAAAGGAGAGACAGCAGAATTCAGGAATTGCGAGGGGAGACCGGCTGATGTGGGGATCTCTGTGAGTGGCAAGCAGGAAGAAAACTAGACAGGACACTTCTTGGGTCAGAGTCTGAGTGTTTTCTGAAATGGGAGATGGATGCGGGGTTACCTTGAAAAAAAAAAAAATGCTTCCATCTAGACTACAGAGAACCAGAGAGAAAACTGGAGGCGCATGAGAACAGAATGAGCTTTGGAAAACTAGTAATGCTTTCAACTTGTGCTGAGCTGACAATTAAATATAAGCATATATGTGCATAATTTATAAGACCCATGTTATTAAACTTGAGATTCCATCACACTGTCATCAAAGCTACAAGCAGCTGGAGTGACCTCAGCCATCGTGCAGCAAATCTGTCTGGGGAGAAGAGAAAAGGAAGACACTGTGGTACAGAGGGAAAGGCTCTTTGAGGAGGAGAAGCCTCAATCTGATAAAAAATTCAATAAATTGTACTTACCAGGTGTCCATGCAGTATGCTGGACATTCTAAGGTCTCTGCTCTCAGCTGTTACTGGCTGGTAAAAGTTCATAGCACCATGGACCAGGATGCTCAAAGGGGAGGGAGCAGAAATACATGTCACAGGCTAGGTGCTACCAGGATTGACTAGGGCTATGTTGATAAGATGTTTTCCTGGGCATATTCATTGCGTATCTAGAAACATTTTTTATTTTATTTTTTATTTTTTTAAGATCTATTGATTTATTTGTGACAGGAGCTGGGGAGGGGCAGAGAGAGAGAGAGAGGGAGTCTTAAGCAGATTCCACACTGAGTGCAGAGCCTGATGCAGGGCTTGATCTCATGACCCTGAGATAATGACCTGAGCCCAAACCAAGAGTCAGTCGCCTAACCAACTGTGCCACCCAGGCACCCTGGAAACATTATTTTTAATAAGATATTTTAGATAAAAAGAAACTTATAAAGGTTAAAATAATGGATAATATGTCCCACCCAACTTAAGAAACAAAAATCAAAAACAAAGACAGCGTCCTGTGGAACCATTTCTGAGCTATTTCCGTAAGTCTTATCTTTAAAATCCCAGCTGGGTAGACTTCTTAGAGGACCTATCTCAGTTTGGGCTGCTGTCACACCATGCCACTGACTGGGTGGCTTATAAGCAACAGAAACTTATTTTTCACAGTTCTGGAGGCTGGGAAGTCCAAGACCAAGATGTCTGCAGATTTGGGGTCTGGAAAGGCCTGTTTCCAATTCATGAATGGCTGTCTTCTTGCTGTGCTTTGCGGGAGGTGAGGGCTGAGAGAGCTCCTGGGGCCTCTTGCATAAAGGCACTAACCACATTCCTAAGGGCCCTATACCTTCATGACCTCATCCCCTCCCAAAGGCCCCACCCCCACATACCAGCACATCAGGGAGGGATCATAAACATTCCTTTCACAGCAGGCTCCTGGATGAGTCAGGACCGTGATGGGGGATCCAGCTATGAAATAAGGATGGTTAGTTCCAGGAATACCTAGCTTCAGAAACCTCCCTTTAATAAACGAGTCTTGTTCTTTTGGTTCAGAGCTAAGGGATCAGGAGACCTCCTGCTCACGCCTAGGCTTGGGACTTGATTTCTCCGAGAGGTGGAAGGTTTGGAATAATCCAGGGCGGAAATAAGAGTGTAAAGGAGCACTTAGTCATGCCATAAGCAGGTCTAAGCTGCTTATCTCTGTTAGAACATAGGAACTTTTGAAAGGAACAATTGTCTCCCTTTGAAGAAAGTGTCAGGGCAAAAGCTTTTAAAAATAATTTCCTTGAGAAATGCATAATGCTCTTCTGCAGAACTTTCCGACACTGTTTTGCAGCCTCTTGCATTTGTATGAGCTCTGGAATATTAAACATTCCTTGTGCAGACTCAGAAAATAGCTTGCTTATCACACGGTGCTTGTCAGCTGCGTTGTGGGTGCCCCGGGCACTGTGGGGCTCCGGGCAAGGCCAGCTCTAGGTGACATGTGTGTGTGTGTGTGTGTGTGTGTGTGTGTGTTGCTGAGATCAGGTCCTGTAGAAGTAAGTCCTGGGGTACATGAGCATTTAAAAAGGAGTGGATAGCTTAGCAGGAGAGTTCTCCCCAGCAATCTGCCTGCCTTGGCTTCCCAGAGCTCTGATGGGTTAAATACCTCTCTTCAGTCCTTAGGGCCCAAAAAATCCTGCCTCAGAGGTTCCAGTGAAGGATACCAGTGATCCCGGATGATGAGGACCTTCTGGTGTTGACTGTTATAATCTGCAGCTGGGGTTTGGCTAGAGGGTTTCAGAAAGATTCAGCAATTCCAAGGATCAATGGTAGATCCGACCATTTGGCTAAATTCCACCAAACCATGGTGACCATGTACAGACGACATAGTGAGCATGAACTCTGTAAGCATGTAAAGCAGACAGAGTCTTCTTTACATATTCTTATAACAGACCCCACTTATTTTCTCCATTTTAAAAATGAAGAAGAGGCTAAGTAACCGGCTTGAGTCACACAGTCTAGAAGTCGCAGGGCTGGGTCTGAACCCCAGTCGGTGTATCCTCAAGGTCTGTGCTCTTTTCACTTGCCAGCGATTCCCAAATTGGTATAGAATTTTAAAAAATGAGATACTTGGCTCTTAACCCCTTTGGGATTCTGATTTCTTTAGTCTAGAGTGGGGATGTCTTTTTTTTTTTTTTTTTTTTTTTTTACATGCACTTTCAACACTTCATGGCTGATTTTGATGCAGGCGGCTGAGGTACCGTGCTTTGAGAGAGAGTAGAATATGGCAATCCCAATGGCCAAGCCGCTTTCTGGGCATCTGTCGCCAGGCAGGAATGGAAGTCTCTGTCACAGAGGGTGGGATCCTAATTCAGATGGGTTAATTTCCTTGTCGTGGGGAACCACGGGGAATGGACTTCAGCTTCCTAGGTGGTTTGGATTCCGGGATCAGGTTGGCATAAGTGTATGCCATAGGCCTGACCTCTAGTCTGCTGAAGAGAAACTTCAAGGCTCAAGTGTTTCTTGGAATTTCTCTGTTGTCCACTAGAAGGCAGCCAGTGGGGTCAGGGTCTCCTTGGACTTCCTATATCCTCTTTATCTCCAAATTCCTGTATTATAATTGGCTAGAACTGAACTAGTCTTGGGCAGGAAACATGACCCATTTCTCGGCCACACATTCTTGGGATCACACAATCCAACCCTTACTGAGGAGCTGGGGTGTTAGTGCTGCTTTGGCATGAGGCCTGGGAAGGAAAATAGTTCAGATCAATCCCACTGGGTGTGGCGCAAAGTCAGAGGTCAATAAATACGTATTGAATGATTTCTCCTCAAAAAGCCATTGGAGCAGGTCACAGCCCCCCACCAGCCAGCTGAAAAGGTCAAATTGCAAGGGCCTCCATCTTCTCTTCCTCTGTCTTCTGCTTCACCGGACCAGCCTTTCTCCTCTTTCTCTTGTGCTCACAGATGGCCCTCCCGAATGGAGGCTTCCCTCATGCTGCACCCGGACGCTAGTTATGATGTCCTGGAGTTTGTGGGGTAAGGATTGTAAAAACTCTGCTCAAACGGACATGCCCCGATTCAGCCAGTTTCATCCTGGCATGTGGATGATATGGCTGCAGAGTCACTGACTGAGAAGATCTGGGGACAAAGCTGGCTGATTTGTGCCTGATTTCCACAGGACCCTGAGGGCAAAGGATTTTTAGCTAATTCAAGATAAAATGTCAGTGATTTCCTGTGCTCTCTTGGGGAGGATCACATTTTAAAGGAAAAGGCAGGTGGAAAAGGGAGACTACACTAACAAAGGCATGTCAGGAAGAGTGGGCAACAGGGTGGCCGGCGGGATATGCGTGCAGAAGGAATGATTTGAGTTATGCTGATCAGAGGCCTGGGGGAGGATGAACCCCACCATGGGGAGGACTAACCTAGCCTGCTGTGGGCCCTGTTGCAAACACCCTGTGGCTCTGGGCACGCTCTGGTGGCTGAGCATCTCCCGAGCCCCTGGGGAAGCTTGGACATGTTTCATCTGAGTGGAGTTGGTGATGCTCGCAGTGCTCAGCTCCACAGCTGTCTTCAGAGTGAGATTCCTGGCCACACTGGGGTTTCCTTCTCAGTGAGGCTTCTTTGTGGCCTTCGGGAGATGTGGGGCTCCTGCTGGTGCTTTGGAGGTCATCTGTGCTGTTTTCAGGGCACAGGAGCAGTGGTTTCTGACAGGGGCCTGATTCTGCCCTTACCTACGTGACATTTAGCAGTGTCTGACATGTCATTTGTTGTCATAGGCTGGGCGGTGGGAATGTTGCTACTGGAATGTAGTGCATCAAGGCCACGGATACCACTAATACCCGACTGTGTGCCAGACAGCTCCCCACAGAGAAGAACTGTCCAACCTAATGGCCCATAGTTAAAGTAGAGAAGTCGATGCCCGTGGAAGCCTAGCAGGAAGTAGGCATGCTTTCGATATGGGCAGTGGGACAGGGGAATAACTGCATTTAGGGAAAATGTAGGATTCTGAGTCCTCATCAGGGACCTCAGGAGTGTTTTTTTTTTTTTTAATTTTTAATTAACATATAATGTATTATTAGCCCTAGGGGTATAGGTCTTTGAATCGCTAGGTTTCCAGACTTCACAGCACTCACCATAGCACATACCCTTCCCAATGTCTGTAACGTAATCACCCTCTCCTCCCCCCCCCGCCCCCCGCAATCCTGTTTGTTTTGTGAGATTAAGAGTCTCGTGTGGTTTTTCTCCCACCCGATCCCATCTTGTTTCATTTATTCTTTTCCTACCTCCCAACCCTGCCATGTTCCCTCTCAACTTCCTCATATCAGGGAGATCATATGATAATTGTCTTTCTCTGATTGACTTTTTTCGCTCAGCATAATAACTTCTAGTTCCATCTATATTGTTGCAAATGGCAAGATTTCATTGCTTCTGATGGCTGCACAGTATTCCATTGTATATATACATCACATCTTCTTTATCCATTCATCTGTTGATGGACATCTAGGTTCTTTCCATAGTTTGGCTATTGTGGACATCGCTGCTATAAACACTTGGGTGCACGTGCCCCTTCGGATCACTACATTTGTATCTTTAGGGTAACTACCCAGTAGTGCTATTGCTGGGTCATAGGGTAGCTCTATTTTCAACTTTTTGAGGCACTTCCATGCTGTTTTCCAGAGTGATTGCATCAGCTTGCATTCCCACCAACAGTGTAGGAGGGTTCCCCTTTCTCCGCATCCTCGCCAACATTTATCGTTTCCTAACTTGTTAATTTTAGCCATTCTGACTAGTGTGAGGTGGTATCTCATTGTGGTTTTGATTTGTATTTCCGTGATGCTGAGTGATGTGGAGCACTTTTTCATGTGTCTGTTGGCCATCTGGATGCCTTCTTTGCAGAAACATCTGTACATGTCCTCTGCTCATTTCTTGATTGGATTATTTGTTCTTTGGGTATTGAGTTTGATAAATTCTTTATAGATTTTGGACATTAGCCCTTTATCTGATATGTCATTTACAAATATCTTCTCCCATTCTGTCAGTTGTCTTTTGGTTTTGATGACTGTTTCCTTGGCTGTGCAGAAGCTTTTGATCTTGATGAAGTCCCAATAGTTCATTTTTGCCCTTGCTTCCCTTGCCTTTGGCAATGTTCCTAGGAAGAAGTTGCTGTGACTGAGGTCAAAGAGGTTGCTGCCTGTGTTCTTCTCAAGGACTTTGATGGATTCCTGTCTCACATTGAGGTCCTTCATCCATTTTGAGTCTATTTTCATGTGTGGTGTAAGGAAATGGTCCAATTTCATTTTTCTGCATGTGGCTGTCCAATTTTCTCAACACCATTTGTTGAAGAGACTGTCTTTTTTCCATTGGACATTCTTTCCTTCTTTGTTGAAGATTAGTTGACCATAGAGTTGAAGGTCTATTTCTGGGCTCTCTATTCTGTTCCATTGATCTGTGTGTCTGTTTTTGTGCCAGTACCATACTGTCTTGATGATGACAGCTTTGTAATAGAGCTTGAAGTCTGGAGTAGTGGTTTTGAACTCTAGCTGTGATCCATAAACTCAGTGATGGGAAACAGCCTTGTTCACCATTTTCACTTCAAGGAAGGGAAAGGAAACAGGAACCCAACCTGCCTCTCTTCTCATCTTCCTCAGGCACCCCTGTAGGAAAAAATGCATCTCTGTCCTGGGGCTCAGACACCCTGAACTAAATGGAAGAGTAGGAGACAGGCTGTGCATGGTGCTAGGAATGGCCACCTCTGTTTCTTTGTGAAGCCATTCCATTCCTTTAGTCTGCAAAGGCCCCTGTTCTGTCTTGCTCCTGGTTGTGTCTACAATTTCTAGCACAGGGTTTGACACTTGCAAGATACTCATTAAATATTTGTTGAACAAATGAACAAAAGAGCACCCTACTGAGCTTACATAATTCTTAGAAGAATCAGTACTCTACATTCTGAGAATGGTTCCTGGTTATAGGGGAGGGAGGCAGCCAAGGGGGCTAGTTGGAACAGGCCCTGGTTTGCTCTCCTGCCTGGGCCTTGGGTAGTGCTGTGCCACTCGCTGGTTCAGTGTACTGTGGTGGGCTGTGTGCTCGGATGAACTCGTGCTGATATCCGGGCTCTGCTACTTCCCGGTGCTATCACATTGGTCAAGTAGCTTAACTCAAGGAGCTTCGGTTTCCTCATCTGTGTTATAGAGACAATCTCTACTTGGTTCATAAATTTCTAGATGATTATGTGGAATAACGCATGATGAATAAAGATATCCAAGAGGCTTGTAGCTGGAGGGTTGGATAGAAAAGGAAACAAGCAAAATTAGAACTACATAAGTGTCATAGGAAAACTATACATGAGATGATAGGTGAAAACACATAGTGTAATATCTGGCACTAAGGAGGGATTCGATAAACATGAATTCGCATCTTGGCAAAAGTGCCCAGGGACTACAGAACCGGGGGGGGGGGGAGCACTTGAACCACAGAAGGAGGGTGTTAAACGACTTTGCGTTTGATGGCCTTTTGACTCCATGTAACAGAGACAATGTCATTTCCAGAGGAAGGGAAGGAAATGGGAAAAGGGTGGGGGGAGTTTGGGAAGCTGCTTTGGGAAACAGGAAAAAAAAATCCAATGGGGATGAGAATACATGTGCTAAGACACAGCTTAGGCTGAAATGACAAGTTGATTTTAGCAAAATAGATAGGCAAAGGCATGTGCTTTTTTTCTAGTTTTTTTCTTTTTCTTTTCTTTTCTTTTTTTCCCCTGCAGTATTTCCTGCAGTATCATAGCAGGATCCATGCTGGAAGAGGCAGCTCTTGTGCTGGTTGGGTGCGAGGGTTGTTGGAGGACAGGGACATTCGTGGTGCCAATGAGAGCACAGGTGAATTAATGGGGTCCAAGGTAGTGAAGAGGGATATGAATCCAGGAGGCAGGGAGCAGACCAGGAGAGGGAACAGAGGGCCCTGGGGTCTGCGAAACGACGGAGGGAGAAGGCAAGGTAGAAGGGTGGGAAACTGGGCTCAGATGAGAGTCTCCCACAGCTGCTGTTTTGCAGGGGCTAGAGTTCTGGGTGATAAACTCCACAGGGAGGCTGTGCAAATGGGGTACTGAGGGAGAGGTGGGGTCCTTGGAGAAGAAGGGACTGAGCTCCGAGTTGACTTTGCCCCGGGAGCAGAAGGTGAGACAGACTGGAATGGAGTCAAGTGGGGAATCCTCGCCACTTGTTATGGGGTTGAGAAGATATGTTGAAGCTCTAACCCCCTGTCCCTCAGGATGTAACCTTATTCAGAGACAGGGTCACTGTAGGGTCACTTAATTAGTTAAGTGAAGTGAGGTCATGCTGGAGTAAGGTGGGCCCTTCATCTGATATGACTGGTGTCCTCCTAAGAGAGGAGAGTACCAGGTAAAGACAGACACACAGGGAGAAAGAAGGTTGCCGTAAGATGACAGAGCAGACATTGGAGTGAGGCAGCCACAAGCCAAAGGATGCAAAGATGGGCAGCAACCTCCAGACACGAGGGAGAGGCAAGGAAGGATTCTCCCCTGTAGGTTTCAGAGGGATCACAGGCTGGTGACACCTTCATTTCAGACCTTAGCCTCCAACATGGTGAGAGAATGTATTTCTGTTGTTGCAAACCACCCAGGTTGTGGTCCTTGGTTACGGCAACCCTCATGCACCACTCCTCTCCCCTGGCCCTCCCTGCTGCCCCTCACACAGGACTTAGCGCCTGGGGCAAGCCTTTCCCACTCCCTGGCCAAGATCACGGGAACCTCCCTGCCTGCCTTCTCTGAATTCCAATCCACTTGACACCTGGCACTTCCGATGCAGAGTGTATGCGTGTAATTCCCATTGTTTTGCAATTGCCTTCAAACTGATTCAAGATCAGTCTTTACCCTACCTCGGGAACCTCTCACACAGCCTAAGGCCCTGCTGAGGACAGCAGCCATGCCCTCACTAGTGACGCCCGGGGTTGGCAGTTACTTAACACAGTCTCACTCCATCCTCTCATGTAGGTCACTTGCCACGTGCTTTTCTGGGGCATGACCATCCTGCTGGGGTCAGAATACTGTTGGGCTCTCTTGGCTCATTATGGAAGACCATAAAGTGCACATGGTCTAAAAAGTCATAATGTATGTTTTTTTAATCGTGAGAACAACTGAAACACAAGAATGCTTGGCTTAAGGAAGCCCCAATACCATACACACAACAGGTTAGATGGTGGGGAAGGAGGAGAGGGACTCGTTTAGGAACACAGAGATATTTGCTTGGTTTGTTTTAAATTGCCTAATGAGACATAAAACATTTTTTTTTGCTTTTTAAATAACACTTTCTATTCATACCTGTCACAATACAGTTTGATTTATACAACTTTCTGGTACGTGTAGACTATGTAACACTAAGTAAACTAAGATGGAGACTGAACGAAACTTAGAGAAACAAAGAGGCAGGACCTTTCTATAAAAGAGGGTCTGTAAATGCAGACATAGAGGTCTGTGCAGAGGACAACTTTTGAAGTTTATTTAAGAAAATGGTACTGGTGACTGTCTCTGGAAAGAGGACTACAGAAGTAGGGTCGGGGAGGGAAGAAAGGCAGACCTTTCACTTTATAGGATTTTATGCTAATTTTTAAAAACCCTGTGTATTTAGGAGAGAGAAGGGAGGAAGGAATAGGGAGGGAGGAAGAGGGAAGGAAGGTAGGGGTGGGGGGGTAGGAAGGGGAAATAAAGTTGGCTCAGGCAGGGAAACAACTAGAAAACAAATACAAGGTCTTTAAAAGAATGGTCTAGGCTTGTATATGGGGTAGGAGCCTGCCCTTGGGTGTAGTTCAGAAGAAGTGCGCACAGGTACTCAGCCTTAATGATCGGGTCTGCTAGCTTTAAAAACCCATGGTCTCATTACGCTTTTCATGGAAAGATGATGTCATCCTTGATGTAAACCTAAGCTCTTCAGGCAGTTTCTCTGGTGGTTTAATTGGTCCTTGTCTGCATGCTGGTCCCTCTCTTTAGGGAGCCTCGGTCATCATGGTCTGCACAGACGTCTCTTAGACTCTCTTCTCCTATGACACTCATTTCCCATGTCATGTCTCTGGCCTAGTGGTCTCAAACTAGGCCTTTCTTTCTTCCTGTAATGAATTGCATGCAGCAGATAGTAGGATCAAAGCTTTTCCGAGCTGGAGAGGATGCTGGAAACAATGGGCTCCAATCTCCCTAGGTCATACAGTGGCATGGAGAGGGAAATCGCCAGGTCCCTAGCTAGGTATGTGGCCGAGGTGGAGCTAGGCTCTTGGGCCTCAAGCCCCCACCCAGTACTCTTTCCACGGTCCCACAGGCTTGACATCCACATTACATACCTCCTGCTGCATCATCAGAATGAGAGCAGAATAGGGAGCCTAGGTGGACATGCTGTAGAGAAGGCAACAGGGCTGGGTCATGGATAAGACCCTGTGGAGAAGATCAGTAGCCTGAATGTGTTGGTTGTCTCCACTGAAGGAGTAATTTCTGGATGCGTCATTCATCAGGGGTTGGGTCTTTGACACTCTCCGGACTGTGCCTAATTCGTTACTGTATTCACACTCGCCAGCCCAATGTGTGACACATGGTAGGCATGTGACAAATTTGTGCTGAGTTAACGCACTGCCTTACCATTTACATAGAAGGGATCCGAACACTTCATTTGGAAGAAGAATCCAGATGAAATGAAGGGTGCCAAAGGGGGAGGGAAAGCAGAAACAGAAGCCAAGTGAACCCATCTCCTGGAGGGCATAAGTGTGAGTGCAAAGAACGGGAGAACAAGGGAACTGGAATTGGCTCCATGCTCTTCGGGCCTCAGTGACGGCGGGATCACAGCCTCCCTGGGAGGCAGCGTGTATGGGGTTGGCCATCTCCCTCACGCCCAACTTCCTGCCCCTTCATCTCCACCCTGGAGCTGCTGAACAAGCATACCCTTCTCTGGAGAGCCTGAGGAGACAGTTCCAATACAGGTCTCTGTGGACTGAATTCATAGACTGAGTTCATTGGCCATTGAGACTTTAGACACGTCACCATTCTCTTGACTCAGGGAGAATTTTAGAAAACCATTGTCCCCTCCCCGACAGAAATATAAACAAGGAGCGTGGCAGATTCTGTGTGGGAGGAAAGACTTCCTCTCAAGTCACATGCCCTCTCTGGGGACTCTGAGAATCAGAACCTGAAGAAAGCTTTGAGTTCACTTGGTCTAACCCTCATTTTATGGTTGAAGACATTAAGTGCAAAGGAAGGAGCATGACTTATGCAAAAGCACAAAACCAGCAAGAAGTGCAAATAATTGTAAAAACCAGGTTTTCCTGTTTGAAATCACATGATCTTTCCAGGCAAGCAGTGACCTCACTAGAGCCTCTGCATGGTGTTTCCGAGTTCAAGGCCCATCTAAACTATCATTAACACCAACGCGGAACTACAAAGGGTGATCACCAGGGCCCTTAGCAGAATCACAGATTGGGCTGTGGTTTCCTTTCGGCTCTTTCGCTGGCTTTTCCCAAGCCCTCTTTCACTTCTTGTTTGATTTTTTTCTCACTTGCCTCCCATCTCATGCTTTCCCCAGTGTCTGCATGCCCAGAGACTGTGTCTACCTGATCAGCCTTCTTTCCCTTGGAGCGTTCAGATGCTTGAGCACCATTTTTTCCTCTGCTTCTTGGGTCTTGGGTCAGAAATTTTATTTCCCCCCAGGAAAGCAGCTCTCAGCCCTGTGGTTGGGTGGATTCTGTGACTCAAGGCATCCAGTGGGTGGTGTGAACGATTTGTACTCAGCCCTCCCAGCATGAAGTCTGTTAACCCAGCTGATTCACTTACTGGTACACTTTTTTTTTTTTTTTTGGCGGCATCCCCTTTGTAATCAGCCCCCCTCTTATGTTAGAAGAGTCAAGAGGGGAGGAGGCAACCACATGGCAAAGTGATCCTTCCTGATCAAATTGAAATTGAGGTGGGACCAGAGGGGCAAGCAACCCTAGAAAGTGTTCCCTGGTTATACCCACCTAATATTTACATACGGCTCGTGGTCGTTCACCGAGCTGTGTTCTGGGGACTGCATACACATTGCCTCATCTGATCATCCCAGCCTGGGGTACAGGCTTGAACCTGCCTTGCAGATAAGGACAGAGGCTTAGAAGGATCAAGCACACAGCTAGCAAGGGGAGTCGGGATTTTAACTGAGGTCTCTCTGCTTTGAAGTCTCCCAAGCTTTCTACAGCACCATTCCGCCTCCCCAGATCGAGTGCTTTTTTTTCTTTTTCCCTTGCTTCTGTGATTCCCATAATAAATTCTTTCTTATCACTCGCTGTGACATGGACTTTCTGTGGATGAAAGATGTAACCTCTCTTATTCTGAAAAAAACCGAGCAAGGGAGAGACCATCTGATTTCCGTGTGTGGTGCTGTGTGGATGCTGACTGCCCCGTCAGGGAATCATCAGCCTCTTGCCTGACCTCCCTACAGTGTCAGGAGGGGCTTTTGTGGGTTAATTTGAAAAATGTGTTCTGTGAAACATTTGGCATTGTTTTGGTCCGTGGCGAAGACAATGCTGAGGGAACTACCTACCAAGCTGGTCTTGGAAAGGCAAGTTGCTGGGTCAGCCCGACAGGGGCGGCTGGGGCCTGTGGAATTCAAACAAGAAAATAGCTCTGCTGCTTCTCCATGGAGAAGGCCCTGGGACAGGCTCAGAGGCTCACCAGGAGAAACCACTGTGGAGCTTGTTACACTGGGCAAAGCACACAGGCTAGGAATCCAGAGACCGGGATTCCCCCAGACCACTGGACATGTCCCCTCCTGCCCTTCGTTAAACTATAAACCTTTCCATCTTTCATATGTTTAGTTCCTGCAACTCTGATCTTTCTTCCATATCACAGATTTTAAAAATATTTGTTACTGTTCACCTTTCCCCACATGCTCCTGCAGAGGTTAAATATCCTCATGTAATATTCTTTCTAGACTCAAACGTTTTGCTCTCACCCAACTCCCAGAATTGAGCTATGGGGAATATGGTGAATTGGGGAATTCTGCTTGGGGAATGTGGTGAAGTGGACAGATTCTCTAGTCTCTTCAAAAACTTCCTCTAAAAAAAAAAAAACAGATCCTTTCTTTTAATTTACTGACAAGGACCGAGTCCCATTTTAGCTTTGGTTCTTGCTTCGGGAGAGCTCAAAATACAAGAAGCAAAACAAAAAACCCCTAAGAAACCTGATGAGGAAGCAGTAGAAAGGGAAGCCGGGTTTAGCCAACCTGACCCCGTGGAAACTCAGGGAATATCTAGTTGTGACCTTTAAGTCTGCACACTTGTAGTCCTCTTATTGGAACCTGCTTCTCATCAGTCCTTCCCATGATTTGACAGGTGCCAGAAGCTCCTTCTCCACACAGATAAGGATAAACCTGTTTTTCAGTAGAGCTCAGTTCTTAATGATAGGGTTAATGCTTTGAATTTTCAGGAGCTGACCTTGCCAACTCAAAGAAGAAAAGCTCTAGGAAGAAAAGCCACCAGCTTGGGAAAACTTTAGTCATGTCAGAATGGAACTCAGAACTTCCTCTGAATAACCCTGCTCTCACTTCCAGGTGGTGACAGAGAAGGGGATGTCTTTCTGTCATCGGAGCTCTTGGTCTCGTGTCCTGTGTTGCCACCTTTCACACTGGTTACCGTTAGTTGTGTCCAAGTATAGCCCTCTACTTATGGGCTATATCTGGACCCACCTGAGCCTTGCTAGGCCATCATCGTCCACTTAGATCAGCATAGGGAGTAATGTGGCAGAAATCAGAAGTATCCACCTGTCACCGAAAAGGAAGGTTGTACCCTGCCTAGGCTTTGTGCATAGCACTGGGGATTGATGGTAAGGGGGATCTCTGGGTTGACCTTGGACACAAGTACAGAGTCAGAAGACCTTAACTTTGGCCATCTCTCCTTGTATTCCTCAGAGCCTCACCTAGCATGCCCCAACCCTTCTTGGGAATCAGACTTTCCTGAACTCTCTATCTTCTCCCTTGCCAGTAATCAAAAGGGATGCATGTTCAGGTGCCTGAAGGTTCTCAGGGGTATTTGCCTTAGCGTTCTCTAATGTAGGGTTTGGCAAGCTTTTTCCTTAAAGGGCCAGGTAGTAAATATTTTAGGTTTTTCAAGGCATATGGTCTCTATTGGGAGGGCTCAGCTTTGCCATTGTCTTACAAATGCAGCCAGAGATAACATGTAAATGCGGGAGCATGGCTCTGTTCCCGTAAAACTTTATTTATGGGCACTAAAATGTGAATTTCATGTAATTTTCATGTGTCAGAAAATATTATTCATCTTTTGCTAAAAAAAAGCTATTAAAAAAGGTAAAACCATACTCAGATCTTTGGATGTGCAAAAACAGATAGCAAGCCAAATTTGACCCGTAGCTTGCTAACTCCTGACTTAACTAACAGTAATAGACATCTGGCAAAAATTTCTAAACACCACCCCAAACTCTTTGCTCTTGCTTTTCTGGAACTTCTCTCCTTCTTGAGCCAATTTAGATCAGGTCAGGGAGGCCCCAACAATGGCAGCCGCTGGAGTTACTGTTGTTGCTGTGGGTCTAGCGGCTTCTGGGTTCCTAGCAGTTTCTTAGAGAACTCCTGGAATTTGTGGAATGACTTCTTTTTTTTCCCCCCTCTCCAGAGCTGGCTTGGTATATGCATTAGTTTTCTATTGCTGTCATAACATGTTACCACCAATTTAGCAGCTTCAAGTAATGTATCTCTTCTCTCACAGTTCTGCATGTCAGAAGTCCACGTTTGGGCTGTGTTGATTGGGTTTCTGTCACCTGCGGTGGAAAGCATTCTGGCTAATACAATGGTGGCGGCAACATTCCTACCCTGTATTCTGTTTGTTATGCCTCTAGGCTGTAAGCTCTTTACGAGCAGGAATTGGATCCCTTCGGTGTGGTTCCTGCAGGATGGGCACTTAATAAGTTTCTGAATTCTGGGGTATCGAAGCGCAGAGCCAAGCGAGCCTGTTGTAGGGAAGGAAGTGAAACCATTTGAGTACAGGGAAGCCACGGAGGAAAATGGGTGCAATGGAACCAGCAAACTTCCATGTGCTCACACATGGAAGTTTGAGCAACAGAAACAGGAGAAAGAGGGGTGCCTGGGTGGCTCAGTGGTTAAGCCTCTGTCTTCGGCTCAGGTCATGATCCCAGGGTGCTGGGATTGAGCCCCTCATCTCGGGCTCTCTGCTCAGCGGGGAGCCTGCTTCCCCGGCCTCTCTGCCTGCCTCTCTGCCTATTTGTAATCTCTCTGTCAAATAAATAAATAAAATCTTAAAAAAAAAAAAAAAAAGAAAGAGAGAAAACAAGAGAAAGAGGGGGCAGATATGAGTCTTCACTCCCCAGTCCCTCTCATTCCCGTGTCCGTCAGCCTGACTATATTCTAGAGTAATTCCGGGCACCGTTAGGTGTTTAGCTCCCATCTTTCTGGAACTTCTCTGCTTCCCAAGTCAACACACAGCAGCTTAGTGAGGTCCCACCAGTGGTAGGGACTGGAGTTGCTCTCGTTACCTAGCGGTGTGCCTACTTCATGAGAAGTGCTCCTAACGTGCCTGAGACCCAGGGCGTGCTCAACACATAGAACCGAATATCATGCTTACTATTTCACATCTTTAGTATTCTTTTCCAAAATGGGTGAAGCTGTCAAGTGGGCCCAGCTCCCCAAGTGTTTGGATGTTGACCAGTTGTAAGAATATATTTCATAACAAGCTGAAGAATAGATCTGAAACTTCTGTTAACCGCTACGGACAGTTCTGATCTATGGAAGTGACTTCAGCACAGAGGTTGTGTTTTCTAAGGGACAAAGCTGTGTAATTGTGGCTCATTTAGAACTCTGACAAGTCACACTGTATTCTGAAAGATGGAATTCAAGTTTACAAAAGAAGGATTATCAATTCTGGGGTTTTAAGGAAAATTATTACTAACTTAGTTTCTGAGTGTGGAGAAAGAGGATCAAAAGTAATTTTCAGTATGAATAGGAATTTCCATAGACCATTTGGGGAAAAGGTTTTATCTTCTCTTGTATATAATAGTCATTATAAGATGAATTATTAGCTTTTACATCTCAATGTGATGTCACATTTTCCAACTTTATTGCTATGAGTTAATATTCTATCTTAAGCAGGTTTCTAATGAGAAGTCACAGAAGAATTATTGCTGGGGAGGAGATTTCAAGATTTCTAATGGGTGAGCAAGAAAGGGGTGTGAAAAATAGGCTTCTAGGTTGTTTTTCTTCTTCTTCTCCTCCTCCTCCTCCTCCTCCTCCTTCTTTTGTGCTTGACTTGTAGAGTTTCATTCTTTTCTCTAGAGCAGGGTAGATGCAGTTTGGGTAAGTTAGATCACTGGACACAGTTCTTTGATCACATTCATTGAAAGGGATCTGCACATCCTTCGATTTCCTTCAAATACTATGCCATCGACACATCCTCTGACTCCCCACTATATTCTATTTATATTCGATTTCTCTTTCTAAATTGTAACTTCTTTTGGGGGAAAGAAACACATCTTATCCATATACAAGTGCCCATCTTTGCTGATAGCTGAGGGTCCTCTATGTCACAATAGCACTTGAAAAATGGGCGGGTTTGTGGAGGTTAAGCATCATGCAGAGAGTGATTCCAGAATTCTCTTTAATACTGCAGACATAGTCCTTGGTCTGCCTCTCGTGTCATCTACTTTCTAGGTGAAGAATATTGGGCTTAAGGACTCTGACAATCCTGAAACTGTGGGGGACTTCTCTACCAACTTACTTTGTAGGGAAGATTGATTCCTTCCATGGTGGAGCCTATTCTCTGGCATGAAACAGCTCCCTAGTTACACAAGACTTTAAAAGAATAATCCTTTATGGGAATACATATTTTTAAATAGCTTACAAAGTATTTTCACTTTCTACCCATTGCTTACCAATTGGGGAAGTCATCTTATATTCTTTGGAGAATTTAAAGTTTTGATTTGTCCTACCTTCAAAGCCTAGTTTACGTATTCTTTGTATCATGGAATGTTGTCGGAGTTGGAGAAGCTATCCAAGATTGCCTGAAGTCATGCTCTTGATGCAGACGCTTGAGTTTGGTTTCATGGAAGGGGGCAGGTGGGCCTAGACCTTAAAGAGAGAGTAGAACTGACTAAGTGGATGGTGTATATTTCAGAGGAGGTTGGAGGTGATGGTGGGAAAGGGAGTGGAGGGATGAGATAAGGCGAGATAGGCACTTACTAGGTGTGTTTAGAAATAATGAAATAATGAGAAGACAAGTGTGACTTGTAAGCAAGGTGAAAAGTGAAGAGAACTTGCATTTTGTAAGCCAGACCCTGGGCCAAGTGCTTTACTTAATGATCACAATACAGTTGACACTTGAACAACGCAGGGGTTAGAGATACCAATGGCCCCGTGCAAGGAGAAATCAATAAGTATAACTTTTGACTCCTTGAAAACTAAACGGCTAACAGCCTACTGTTGGTCAGAAGCCTTAGTGATAACATAAACAATCAACTGACATATATTTTTAAAAAAATAATAAAACAAGCAAAAAACCCCACATATATCATGCATTGTATGTCTTATATAATGTGTTCTTACAATAAAGCTAGAGAAAAGAAAATGTTGTTAAGAAAATTATAAAGAAGAGATAATATATTTAGATTGTACTGTA
The DNA here is from genome assembly GCF_011764305.1 of Mustela putorius furo. Classification (NCBI taxonomy): domain Eukaryota; kingdom Metazoa; phylum Chordata; class Mammalia; order Carnivora; family Mustelidae; genus Mustela; species Mustela putorius. The sequence goes on from NW_025422010.1 coordinate 43,888,079, forward strand.
TAAAAAAGAACTCCCATATGAGCAGACGCATGCAGTTCAAACCCATGCTGTTCTGGGGTCAACTAGAGTTCCATTGTGTCCCTGATGCCCGGTGCATTTTATAGATAACAGAGCTGTGCATAAAAGTTTACTCGCCATTGCTCATGTAGCCAGTGTGTTTTCCCACCCATTACTCTGTAGAGGTTCACAAAGGGGACCGATTCAGTGACATTACACAGGAAGTGAGGTTAAGGCTGTTTGCTAAAGGCTTTGATGTCCAGCTCAGGAAGATAGGCTCATCTTAGAGACAGGGGAGAGGCATTCAAAGTTTTCACTTTGGGACTCTGGGAAGTGGATTTTATGACACAATGAAGGAGGTGAGTTAGGAGGCTTTCACCTGGCTGCTGTAAATTCCTCAGCTCCTCTTTGAAATTCGAGCTTTTCACTTCAGTTCCCGTGGGTTCTCCTGTGTTTATTAGGTTGTACCCATTCTCAAAGGGGAATGAGGAAAGGGAGAGTGTCTTAGACTCCACCCATCCACACCTGCACTTACTCAAGTTGTCAGAATGAGGGGCAGGACATTTCCCCACTTGCTGCTGGCAGAATCCAGAGCAGAGAAGGGGGGCTAATGCTCTCTCAGTGGCATGGGGCCATTGTACCCAAGAGAGCATTAGAAGCATTCATTCTGAATTTTTCATATCCTCCCCATTCTAGTTTTATCCCCTTCAGTCATGTTCTCACTTCAGGTCTGGGCATTTTTTAGCTCGCCATCAATTTCCTCTTGGTCGAGGAAGAGAAGTGAGTCATGGACATTATTACCTTCTTGCCCACAGTACGTTTAATGTGAAATGGAATTATGTGACAGGGCTTGACGGCTGTCTATTGCCTTGAAAATTAACACCTCACCTTCACCCTGGTGTTTATATTTAATAAGTGCGTTCCTTCATCATTTGTCTTTCAGCAGCACGGCTATCCATTCTATTGTGCAATTAAAGCTGCTGACTGCCTCATTAGCCACGAATCCATCTTGATGTGGCTTACCTTCCCTCTTCATACCGTGGGTCTGTTCCATTCCGGATCTCTTGGCACCACCCCTTGAACTGCCAGGTGACTCCAGAAAACATTTTAGGGGGTAAAAGGTATTGACAGTAGGCTCTTTTTTTCTAGTGCCTTCATGCTGACCTTGGGCGGCCCAGAGATGCCAACACAAAGCCCACAAAGGCATGGGCATCGATTGCCAAATTCTTGGGACTTTCTTGGCTGCCGCCTTCTCTATTAAAACCGACCCCTCTTTTTTCCCCTTGCTGTTGCTTCAGGGTCTTGTTCTCAGCTAGGTGAATGTAAAAGGCAATAAATCCATCCAAAAAGTTTTAATCTCCACTAATGAGCAGCTGAGCTAATGCATAAACTTCTATGGTAACATTTCCTCTTTTTCTTTTAGAGAATTTCGAGCAGCAAGGAGCTTCGCAGACCATTATAGCACAAACACCAGAGGTTCTGAGTCAGGAAATCTGAAGTGGAGTTAAGTACTTGAATTTTGTAAAAGCTTCAGTTGATTCTCCTGCGTCACTGTGGGTAAGAATCCTTCTCCCATGAGATCATGATTGAGAGGTTCTAGAACTTGGAGGTAGCCCCTTGCCATGTGTGGCCATTTAGGCTTAAATTCATTAAAATCAAATAAAGGTGAAAATACAGTTCCTCAATCATACTAGCCCCCTTTCAAGTCTCACAGCCGTGTGTGGCTACCATATTCAGCAATGCGGAGTCGGACTGTTTCCATCATCACGGAAAGTTTTGTTGGTCAGCACTGTTATCAGGCATGAGGCCAGTACTGTGTATTGTGTGTTCTAAGTCAAGAAGCAGCACACTGGGAAGCAGAGCACAGTGAGAAGTCAGAGGCAGGCCTTAGGACCTACCTCCTGTGAAGGAAAAAGTACTAGTTAGTGGGCATTTTCCCGCTGCTTAGAGCATCAGTCTGCTCTGGTGAGAGGGAGCTTTGAGCCTCACTGCTTTTTCATCAGGTTTTTAACCATGGATACAAGTCCCACCTTACAGTGGCGTACTCATTCTAAGAAAACTTCCATTCCACTACTGGGGGTTCTAGCTTCGTAGACTTCCACTTACATGATGTTCACAGTCATCACAGGACAAGCACTGTTACTCCCAATTCAGAGCAAAAGAACACGAACACTCCTTAGTGGAGGGGTTCCCCTGAGGTAACGCTGGTTGAGAAGAACAGAGGCGGGGACGTGTGCATGGCCTTCTGTTGGTTCCTTGGCTATTTGCTGCCTGATCCTTTCCTCACTCTTCCTCTGCTCTCCAAAGTACAAAGTGGTAGATGCCCGTGGACTGTGTTTTCCAGGTCCCTGTCAGCTGGTTTCCAGTTTGAATTCTGCCAATAGAAGGCAGGGTAGGATTTCTGAGGCCTAGAAGCAACGAAAGGAACAAGGACAACAGCTTTGGTCTCAGTGTCTGTCCTCGATGGCTCTGACTGCTTAGACAGCTTCACCATGGGTCCAGCGTCCACCAGGTGACTGCAGCTCTTGGGAGGGGGAAGCGTTATCTCCTGTGCACCTTCAGCTTCGGGCTGGTGGCAGTTTGTTGCTTCTGCCAACTTCTGGGCTGCCTCCCCACACTTGGCTTCTTAGCTCCCCCATTACCAGTATAATCAATCTCCTGTATTGAATTCTCTCTGACTTAGAGTGGTTTCTGTTTTCCTTCCTTCCTTCCTCCCTTTCTTTCTTTCTTCCTTCCTTTTAAAGATTTTATTTATTTATTTGCCAGATTGAGAGAGAGAGAGAGAGTGAGTGTAAGAGCACAAGCAAGGGGAGAAGGAGAGGGAGAAATAGGCTCCCCACTAAGCAGGGAAACCAACCGGGGGCCGATCTCAGGACCCTGGGGTCATGACCTGAGCTGAAGGCAGATGCTTAACCACCGAGCCACCCAGGCACCCCAGTTTCTGTTTTCTTGATTGGGTGCTATTTAAAACAAATGTGGAGGGGTAGGGGTGCGGATATGGGGTAACTAGATGATGGACCTTGAGGAGGGCATTGATGTAATGAGCACTGAGTATTACATAAGATTGATGAATCTTTGAACTTCACTTCTGAAACTAAGAATACACTATTGCTAATTAATCGAATTTAAAATTTAAAAATGCATAACTATCGCAAATTTGAGAAATCAATCACTTTGGGTAATATTTTCAAAAAAGATTATCTAACTTATAAAACATTCCAATTATAATAAAATTGATTTCTTACTGTATATCTGGGTGTATTTTTGAGAAATTCCAGAATCTTTTCATTTTGTTTCTGTAGAAAACTAAGAACAATATCCAGCACAAAATGGATTCTCAATAAAATATATGAGCTAAAAAAATTAAAACAAATATGATCCTTCTATGCAAAAAAAAGGCTGATCTAAACAAATGAGTCTGTATGTAATGTGCGTGTGTATGTGTGTGTGTATGATTATGTGAGCGTGGAGAAACCATAAAAGGATAAATACTAGGTTGTCAACCCAGAATAAGGGGATGGGAGTGAGTGGCCACAGGGTCTCCACTGAAGAAGAGAAGGATGAAGCTAAACTAAAAAGAAGAGAAAAAACTGCCTTAAAAGGAGTGATATGATAATGTATGCATTTATATAAAATCATGTAAGCTTATGTTGAAATAAGAGATGATAAAACCAGCTGGCCCAGTTTACTGACCTGCCCATGGGTCAGTAAGTGATGCAGCTGGAATCTGAACCCAGATCTTCGGACTCCAAATTTGGGTAGAGCATGGTGGTCAAGAACCCGGATTCTGGAGGCCGACCACCAGTGTCCATGATCACGGATCCATCATTTACTGCTTTGCCTGATGTCCTCATTGGTAAAACAGGGATCGTGATAGTGACCCCCTCTTCGAGTTGTTGAAAGGTTGAAATTAGTATTTTCAAAACACTTAGTTCTGTGCTTGGCAAATAGTAGGTTCAATGTCGTGTCAAAGGGGTGTTTTTCCTCTCTATCGCTTAGTGGTATTATGTGTACCAAGGAAGTGTGAATATTGCTTCCACTGTTTTAATGTTTACATTTGCATTTGAGGAATAGGCAGTTGTCAGATCTGATCAAACTTAACCCAACATAATAAACAAAATAATGTGCCTCTGCCTAGGGACCAAAAAAAAAAAAAAAAAAAAAAAATTAAAGAAATGGGAGTAGAAATTTTACTTTGGGAAATCTATCCCAGTGAAATAAGGTTAAGTTTAGAAACAGCTTTATGTAAAAATTTGTTTCTTGCTTCATTTTCATAATAGCAAAAGATTGGAAACTACTTAAATGTCTAACCATGAGGGATTAGTTAAGATAACTGTTAAATATCTATTTGATGGAACATCGTAAAGTTGTACAATTGCTTATGAAAGTAGGTAATAGTATCTTAAGTACTCATACTATAATGTTATGTAGAAATACAGAATTTTAAATTATAGGCATTATTATATTCAAATAAAATTCTTGAGTGGAAATGTCTAGAATGATATATACTGTTACAATGAAGAAAAGAGAGCATATATAATTTTATTTCAAGCAATCAGAGTCTAATTAGAGGTGAAGCCTTTCCGGTCCCGGCTGTGTGATATCGGCAGTTCTGTGGCCTCCCTGTCTCCCCAGTCTCCCCGGATACATTAGTCTTCACTTTGGGCTGAAAATCACGGTTGGAGGCAGCGCACTGGGCTGTGCGTCTTTTTCATGACACACAATGTGTATGTTCAGGGGAACATCTGTCTATCTAAGGGAAGGGCGCTCCTAGATTTGTGGAGTGACTAGGGGAAGAATGGAGGGTGTGGAAGGAAAATTCATCATTATCTTGCTTGCGAAGCTTTATCTCAGAGTCAGGCCAAGAGTGACAATCAAATGAAGTCAGAAGTCCTTTCTGGCGTCAGCAGTCCAGATGACCTTGATTAAGCCCTGGGTCAGAGCATCCTGGAAGACTTGGTGGCTCCCTTTCTCCAAGAACTGACCATATTTTGCTTTGTGTTTGTGCAGTATCTTCACTGCAAGCTTTTGTGGGCAAGGCAAGGACAGTGTGTTCTTTTTTCTCTTTTGGAGATAGAAGTTATATACCATGCCACTTACTTATTTCACATATACATTTTAGAGGTACTTCCTATATTCATAGAGTTGTGCAACTATCACCTCTAGTTAATTTCAGAACATTTTCATCACCCCGGAAGAGAATCCCATACCCATTAACAGTTACTCCCAATCACCCTTTTCTCTAGCCCCTGACAATGACTAATCTGCTTTTTGCCTAGGGATTTTCCTAGTCTGGACATTCCAAATAAACGGAAATATACAATTTGTGGCTTTTTGCATGTGGCTTATCCATGTTGTAGTGTTTGTTCCTATTTTCATGAAGCTTATAGCCATTAGATAAGTAATCACATGAATAGATAAATAAGGGTAAACTGTGGAACTTATATGAAGGAAAAACTAAGACCATATTTAACTTGGGTTGAAGAGGAAAGTCTTCGTTGGTGAGGGAACGTTTAGGACTGGTCCTGGAGGATGAGCAGGCACTAGCCGGGGGGAGGATGGAGGGCGTAGGATTAACACATGAAGACCCAGTGGCAGGAATAGGAATGTGGTTGGTAAATTCCAGGAAGGGGAAAAAAGGCCATCGTAGCTGGGGAATCATGAACAGGGATGTGGGTGACATGTATTTGGGCTGGTGAATTAGGCAGGGAACAGATCACATAACATCTTATTACCCTTGTTAGAGGCTTTAAAATTTTATGTCAAAGGCAATAGAAAACAATTAGTGTGTTTGAAGCAGGGAAATGTGAAGACTCAGTGTTTGTTAATAAAAGATCATTCTGGAGACTATTCGGAGAAGGGAGGCCAGATAGGAGAGCTTTAGTAATCCCGGGAAGAGTTGATGGTGTCAGGTTACAGGGGTAGCAGAGCAGATGGACAGGCTTGAGGTTTATTTTGAAAGTAGAACCTACAGAATTTGGTCATTGGTTAAGGATAAGTGCTGAGAGCAAAGAGGAGACCAAAGCTGGCTCCCAGTTTTCTGACATGAGCCACTGCCTGGAGGAAAGGGCCATTTATTGAGATGGGAAAAGCTGGAGGAGGAGCCTATTGAGGGCTTGGGGCCACAAGGGTCAAGAGTTGGATTTAGACAGAGTATGTTTAAAATGCTGGTGAGACATAGCCTCTCATAGCAGAAAGCTGATAGGCGGTCGGAAGGTCTATCTGAAGCCCAGAAGGGAGATTTCTCCCGGAGATATTCAAGAGCCTTTGGCACATAAAGGGCTGTGGACAGTTTGAGATTGCCAGAGGAGAGATAATGACGAGAGGTGTGAAGAAGGCCCAGGTCCCAGGATCCAATTAACTCCAATAAAATTCATATATGGAGGAGAGCCTGCAAAGCAGGCTGCGACTGCATAGCTAGAAGGGCAGAACCTGGAAAGTGGTGTGGAGTCCACAGAAGCCACCAGAAGACAGTTTTTCAAAAGCATAACACAGTTACTGACCAGGCTAGGAAGATTTTGGTAGGAATAGGATTTTTTTCTTTTAAGATTTTATTTATTTATTTGTCAGAGAGAGAGAGAGAAAAAGAGAGTGAGCATAGGCAGACAGGTGGAGGCAGAGGGAGGAACAGGCTTCCTGCTGAGCAAGGAGCCTGATGTGGGACTCGGTCCCAGGACACTGGGATCATGACCTGAGCCAAAGGCAGCCGCTTAACCAACTGAACCGCCCAGGCATCCCTAGGAATAGGACTTTTGATGTGCCTGATAACAGAGGCTTTCCTAGATCGTGGGAGGCAGGTGCTAGCTTGGAATAAGTAGAAGAAGAAAGGAAAAATGGGAAATTGGGGTTGGGATTTGTAGACAATTCTTATGAATTGTCAGCAGAGCTGTCAAGGAGAGGAGAGAAGCAGAGCAATCTCCGGGTCAAGGAACATACCTTAGTTTTAATTTTGGCTTCTTTGCTTTTACTTTAGGATTGGAGAGAACAGAGCCTATTTGAAGGCTGATAGGAAGCAGGTTGAAGATACCTGGAGGAGTGAGAGGCAATATTGATGTAATCAGTTCCCAACAAGGTAGGGAGAAGAGGGACCCAGGGTACTCAGGGCTGGGGTGAGCTTTTTGAGGCGGGAGCAAATGTAGCAGGAGGAAGCAAGAAGATGGGTGGAGATGGACAGGCAAAGGGAGTCAGTGGTGAGTGGGAGCAGGTGTTTGCTTCTGGTGGACTTCTGGTTGACTTATGAAAGGACAGATGAGAGTCTCTGGAAAGTGAAGAGCCGGGTAAATCAGTCTGAATTATAAGAGGTGCCAAGAAAGGATAAAATAATCATTGAGGGGGACAGAAGAGCCAACTCATGACAGAGACAGTAAGGAAAAAGACCCCCAATTTTTTTGCTCGTCATTCACTTGTACAAATACTTCCTATTCCCTATCACACTGAATAAGACATATTTCCTGTCTGCGTGTTGCTCACTGGAGACACAGCTGCAAATATGGCATGTAATTGGTGGTGATTAATGCGGAAACAGAAGAATGCAAAGTGGACTGTGGGAGAATGGAGAGGCATCGAAAGGAGAGGCCGTCTGGGTTTTGGCATTGGTTATGAAAGGTGTTTCTGGAGGAGAAGACATCTGAGTGAGCTAAGAATAGAAAACTAAGAGTGCGTCAGACGAAAGCCCAGAAAGCTGGAGAAATTCCGGAAAGTTCAAGGAAAGCAGAGTCTCAAGTGAAGGTAGGATGGGCGGTGGTTGGCATGGGTAGTGGTAAGTGAGAGCCGGAGGGCTGGATGGAGGCAGACCCTGGAGGCAGAAAGCACATAAAGAGCTCTCATTGGCTTCCATGTGTGTTGGGGAGCTAACGCAGGGCTTTCTGAAGGGAAGCGGTGGGATTCACCCTCACCATGAATCACTGGCTACTGTGAAGAGAGATTGGAAGGACAGGGAGCACAACCAGGAGAGCTGAGTTAGCAAGCTCTGGCAGTAGTTCAGATGAGAGGTGGATCAGATGACCTTGAGTGTCCCTCCACCTTTGCATTCTTCCCTTGAGATTAAATGTCCCAGGCAGGAATTTCCTGTTGGTCAGACCTGGCTCATTTCCTAGTGCCTGGGCTGGGGAGAGGGAGTGTCTGCTCTTCTCAGCACATCAGGAGAACTTAGAGCCTTGCCTCCCAGCGACCCCCTAAATTTGGGAAGCCTACCCAAATAGAAAGTTTTGCTGTCGTCGCTGAGCAGACAAAACAGTGCCAGATGTCCAGTATGTTCTATAACTAGAATTAGTCATTTCAGAACTTTCTTTTTCATACAGCCATATGCTTTGCAGGTTTCTTCGTATGAGTAGGTATACACTTACCTCTTTCTTTCTCGCTGCTGCATGATGAAATTCCTAATAAACACATTGAAAATGTGATTTGTCTGGATCTTCTGGACTCACCCAAGAAGGCACAACTCTGACACTGATTCATTTATTTCCTAGGGTTAGACCAAAGGTGGACCAATTCTAGTGTCATAGCTCTGGCTACAGAGTGAATTGCAGCTTATCATACTACATTTTTCTGAGTTTGTTTTCCAGATAGTCATGGAAAAATTTGTGCTTAAGTAGTCCCAGTGCTGGGGCTCAATCAAGGTAGTCACCAGACTTCATCAAGCTTCTTCCTTCTTGCACAGCATCTAGTAACTATCTCTGTGAGATAATCTGGGCACATATACAGGCAAAGAGCTCATGTCATTTGTTTCCTGTCTCTCTGGGATCACAGTCCTTGGTTGTCTTGTATCCAATGTGTGAGAACTCTTTTGTCTCATGAATGTCATGCCTTTGTTTGTTTCTGGTGGGAGGGTAAATCCAATCCCTTTCCTTTCATCTTGACTGGAAGTAGAGGTCTTTTGTGCTGAATTAGTGGTTTTACATATTGACCTCAAATCTCATTGGAAAACTCAGACAATTTCCTCCTCTTTTCCTATTGTCCATGTAAATTGTATAAAATATCTATAACATATAAAATATACCTTGAAAATGTGATGAACACCTGTAAAACCATCTACGTTTATATCTTTTTATTGTAGTTGTTTTGTTTGGTTTTTGTTTTCTGATTTTTGTGTTGAGATGGGACAAGAAGGAATAATTTTATTTCTCCTATTTTTTAAAAAAGATTCATTTATTTATTTGAGAGAGAGGGAGAGAGGGAGAGCAGGAACAGAAGACTTAGAGGGAGGAGAGAGAATCTGAAGCAGACTTTGTGCTGAGTGAGGAGCCCAACATGGAACTGTCACAACCCCAAGGTCACAACCTGAGTCGAAATCAAGTGTTGGTGGCTTAACCGATGGTGCCACCCAGATGCTCCTTTCTCATTCTGTTTTAAAAAACTATTAGCCTTTTTCAAATATCTTACTAATTTTTTGTGCTGATTTATGCATTTTACATTTGTCTAGTAATTCAAACTTTGCACAGGGTTTTTAAAAAGATAGGCGTATGGTTATCCAGATATGCTTTTATGATCTTTATTAGTTCTGTATCTGTAGTTGGATCACCATTTTCCCTACAGTTTGTTTTATTTGTATCTTTTTCTAGTCCTTCCAGGAAATTGGCTCTGACGGGGCCCTTGGCCGGGTCTGAGTCACATCCTCTGACCCCAGAGGCAAAGTGGAATTGCTCCCGAGACAAGGGGAGCCTGGATGCCCAGGATTGGTTTAGGGTTCAGATCTCCGAACAGAGTGAGTGTGTGCTAGACACAAAATCCTCACGTGTGACCTAATTTCACACAGGGAGCCCACGTAGATTAAAGCCTACAAACAAATTTGTGAAATGGGAATAAAATGAGCAAGTACTTCAAGCCACCAAGCAGGTGTACTTTGACAACATAGTCGCGTTTTTATCTGCTACTATGAAACAGAGACACGTGATAGCGTTTTCTCTCAGGAGAGATCATATACATTCTTCCCCAGAGAGCAACCTTCTCCAGTTAACCTAAGGGCAAGCATTTCCCAGCTGCTAAGTGTGGCGCAGAGTGCTAGGGTCAAAGCAGGGTCAGCAGGTGCCCTTTCCAGCTCTCATACTGACAGTTCAAGCCGCTGGTGACCGTGGTAAGAGAAACCAGACCCAGAGATGGTTGAGTCTGTACCTGGATTCGCCCAGAGCTCGGCTTTTGCTGAGTTCTGCTGAGTCCCTCACTTTCCTCCTGCTCTGCCTGGCCTTCTACAAGGAAATACTCCTCCAGCAGCTTGCTGGGGCTGGCCGGCTGATAGGGAGTGTCCTGAAGTCTGTACTCAGATCCAGTTCCTCTGGCGTCCCCGACCCTTCATCCAGAAGTAACAGCCCCACCGGCACCCACACCTTGCATCTCCGTATACAGCTCTCGATGACTGTACGGAGTTTTCACAGTTTGTCCAACACCGAACCTTTGACATAATCATTGCACACACACTGCATTTCATTACAAATGAAATCACAGGCTGCTGCTCCTAAATCGAGCTAGTACTTTTTCTCTGGATTTCCTTTCCCACAGGATCATTCGTTCAGTCAGGAAGTCTTGTCCCTTCGGTTCCATTCTTTCCTGTTTCGCAGATGTTTCCTGGGTACCTCTCCAACGCCTGGCCCCCCGGGGGGGGGAGGGTAACTCTCCAACGCCTGGCCCCGGGGTGGGGGTGGGGGGGCGTGCTATGGCTCCTATGTCCTATGCTTTTTTTGTGTCATTGGAGGGAGTCATTGCTGAGACCAGAGCCAGTGACTGGTTTCAGGGACGGCAGGAGGGAAACCTGGGGCAACCCCTCCCACCCCCCCACCCCCCACCCTGCCGGTTAGGTTCTCAGCCTGCGTAAGCTCTTCAGCCAGGCCCATGCATCCCTTGCCCGGCCGTTTGGTGGCCTGACCTTCTATTTCTATTCCTTGCACTACATTCCACCTTCCCCACCAGGGCCAGAGTAACCCGTAAGATGGCATTTCTGTCACATCCCCTGCAGTCTTCTTTCTGGGCTGATGTCCTCCTGCTTCAACAAGGCTGTTTCGGACCTTCCCACCCAAGTCTCCTCTCTGAAGAAAAGAGTAAATGCAAAATTCTGTGGCCTGGGAATTACGCCTGAATAGGCAAATTCTACCAAATTGCAAAACAAATGTTTTTTAAATGAATCCTTGTGTGTTGTTTTTAAGAGACATAAAGCTTGGGCCTTGCATAACATACTTCTGAGTGTTTGATGTAATCATCTTAAAACGATTTACGGTTTAAGGTTTCAATCTCTGCACATAACGCTACCACCACCTTTCAAAAATGTGATCCATGAGAAATATGCCTCAGGTTTCTTCCGTGGCTTCTCTTATCCTCTGGCCTGCCAGTGTGTAAGCCCAGGGACCCAGTAACTGTGAGAAGCTGGCCTTAGAGAATTCAAACCAAAATTCTTAGCCCGGCTCTCAGGGCCTCCAGCAGGCTGCCCTCCTGGCTATGAAATGGTCTTCTCCAAACATTTCCTCAGAAATGCCCCCTCAGGGTGGTCAGGCAACCCTTCACACACACACACCCCCCCCCACCCCCCATGGTGGCAGTTCCCTGATCTGCAAGGCTGCGGTCTGCTATCCCCCAAAGCCCTGTCAGTTTGGGTGAATACAGCTGTTTCCCACAGGTTCATTCCATCACAGGTGTCCTGTTTCTTCTTCCTTTGCCCTTTCCCCTTCCCAGCTTCCTCTTTCCTTTTCTGCCCTCTCTTCACTTCCTCCTCCTCTCCCTTTTCCTTCCTCTCAGTCTTCTTTACAGAAAAAATTAGTCTAAGTACTCATCCCTTGCTAAATTATGAGATCATCCCTATCACTCTTTTCTTCCTATTCGTTATTCCCATGGAAGTATAGAATGACCATGCTTCCCAGGGCCGTAGGTTCACCTGTCGTCCAGGCATAATTATCAGTATAATTATCAGTATTTCTCCTTTTACTCTCAAAAATGTCTGGGTTTGACTGACGGTTTGTATCACTCCCCACTGTCATGGGAATCTCTTCCTGCTAAATATGTTGGTGGAGTTGGGGACATTGATCTATAGGGGGTGACCCCACACGTGACCCCATGCACGTCACACTACATCCCACAAAGAGTGGCAGAGAATGAATGACTCAATTAAAAAATGATCCTTTTTCCATATGTCCCACTGTTGAGATTTTAAAGTTGTGAACAGAGATACACAGAATTCCCACGTTAATAATTTAAAAAATAGTAACCCTGTAGATGAACTAAAAAAAACTTTTATGTGTGGCAAATTGTGAATAGTCTTTACCACATTTTTTTTTTCAGTTACTGAAGGCCGCAAGTGGGTTCTGATAGCCTAAACAGTAATCTAACAAACCACCACATTTTATAATAATGTATAACTTTTCAAATAGTTTTACTTCTACTACCTTACTTTCATGATAACCTTGGGAGGCAGAGAGAGAGCCTGAGTGTCATTGTTACCCCATTCTGTGGATAAAGAAGAAGAGGCTTAAAGTTTTGCTGATTTTCTTCTCATCACATGATAAGATAGTAGCTCCTAGTTGTGTTTCTTTCTAACCAGGTGTTCTTTTTTAAATTTTTAATTTAATTTTTTAATATTTTATTTGAGTATCGTTGACACACAGTGTTACATTAGTTTCAGGCATAACACCTAGTAATTTGATAAGTGTAGACATTATGTTATGTTCACCAAAAGCCCAGCTATCATCTGTGAAGTTACATTACTATTACAGTATCATTGACTATATTCCTTAGCCTGTGTCTTTTTTTTTTTTTTAAAGATTTTTATTTATTGGGACGCCTGGGTGGCTCAGTTGGTTGAGCAGCTGCCTTTGGCTCAGGTCATGATCCCAGCGTCCTGGGATCGAGTCCCACATCGGGCTCCTTGCTCCGCAGGGAGCCTGCTTCTCCCTCTGACTCTGCCTGCCACTCTGCCTGTGCTCACTCTTGCTCTCTCTCTCTCAATGACAAATAAATAAATAAAATCTTAAAAAAAAATTTTATTTATTTATTTATTTGACAGATCAGAAGTAGGCAGAGAGGCAGGCAGAGAGAGACAGAGAGAGGAAGGGAAGCGGGCTCCCTGCTGAGCAGAGAGCCCCATGCGGGGCTTGATTCCAGGCCCCTGAGATCATGACCTGAGCTGAAGGCAGAGGCTTAATCCACTGAGCCACCCAGGCACCCCTAGCCTGTGCCTTTTATTCTGTGACTTTTTCATTCCATGACTGGAAGCCTCACCCATTTAGCCCACCCACCCCTCCCGTGTGGCAACCATCAGTTTATGCTCTATATTTATAGCTCTGATTCTGTTTTAATTTGTTTATTCATTTGTTTGTTTAAGATTCCACTTATGAGTGGAATCATATGGTACTTGTCTTTCTCTTTCTGATGTATTTCACTTAGCATAATACTCTCTAGCTCGATCTACCTTGTCTCAAATGGCACAATCGCGTCCTTTTTTATGGCTGCATAAACTAGGTGTTCTTTTATTTCAGCGTGGGCTGAGATAAAGGAGAAACTCCCCTATCTTAGTAGTTGGAGAAAAAAAGGCTTACATCTCACATCAAATCTGCTCTGAAATAGCCGCCTCTTTCTACTTACATCTATGTCATTTGGAATATCAGAATTCCAAGGTCACTGAAGTAGGAGGTCATTGATGAGAAAGTCCCTAGCTCTTCATGCTTCAACTTGGAAAATAAAAAAAATGCTTCGACTTGGAAGGACACCGATATTTCTGCGCACAGCTATTGGTCAGAAGAAATCACATGGCCCTGACCTGAAGTATAAAGAAGATTGAGATTCCAGAGGAGCCCAGGGAAGATCCGGTGACCCCTAATTGTTTCTGCCACAGCCACCCACATGTGTATCATCCAGGAAGTCTTTAATAAGCATCCACATCAAGTAAAATACCCTGTTGTTTGAAACTCGCTTTAATATCCCATAAAGAAAAAAAGAAAAAGAAAACACATTTGGAGGACTGAAAGGTAAAAGAAAATTGGCAAAATGCTGTTAACTGTTGGAGGTGAGTGATGACTACATAGGAATTCATGATATTATTCTACTTTGGGGTAGCTTTCTGTTATTTAAAAAAAAAAAAAAAAAGTAGGGAATACCTGGGTGGCTTAGTCGGTTAAGTGTCTGCCTTAGGCTCAGATCATGATCTCAGGGTCTTTGGATCAAGCCCCACATTGGGCTCCTTGCTTGGTGGAGAACCTGCTTCTCCCTCTCCCTCTGTCCCTCCCCGTGCTTGTGCTCTGTCTCTTTCTCAAATCAATCAATCAATAAATGATAAAAAAAATAAAAGAAGGGAGCACTTATTCCATACATTTAAGGTGAGACTTGGATGTGACTGTTTTACAAAGTCAAGAATACTTACATATATAAAATAACTATTGGACTTTCCAGTTCATGAATAATTGATTTTCATTGTGTTCTGATTCCACATTGAGTATTCCTTAACCTTAAGTTTTTTTAATACTGATGATATTAAGGTGGTCTTGATATTGTCCCAAAATAAATGTTCCTTTCCTATAAAGAAGAGAAAAACAGTAGTCTGCTCAAGTTGGAACGTTCAATCCTCTCCATTCCGTGTTTTGGAAATTAGATGATGTTGATTTAAAAGCGGCACGGATCCACAGCAGTTTTTAGCTGTCAGGAGTGGGCTCTGTTCCCCTGCCCTTGGATTTGGACTGGCCTGGTGTCTGCTTTGACATATCAAACACAGCAGGAGGGATGTTGTGGAGTTCTAAGCATAGGCCTAGACTTCTGTTCTCAGCCTCTAGTAATCAGAGGCCCTGTGAAGAAGCCCAGTGAGCTTGCTAGGCTCGCGTGACATCGCTGACGACCATACGAACCCTGGGACTCGTGAGGGAAGCCACAGAGATCAAACAGCTGCTGCTAATCACCCAGACAGCTGCAGGGACAGACACCAGAGACCCTATGTGAGACCAACAGAAGAACCACCCCTCTGAGTGCAGTTTGAATTGTTGACCCACAGACTCATGAGCAAATAAAATAACTGTTATTTTTATTTATTTATTTTTAAAGATTTTACTTATTTATTTGGCACAGAGAGAGATCACAGGCAGGCAGAGAGGCAGGCAGAGGGAGAGGGAGAAGTATGCTCCCCACTGAGCAGAGAGCCCGATGCAGAATTCAATCCCAGGACCCTGGGCTGACGACAGACACCTGAAGGACTAAGCCACCCAGGCGCCCCCAAATGACTGTTATTTTTAAACTACTAAGTTTTTGGAATGGTTTCCTATGCTGCAATGGACAATAGATCAGATAGTTTATACCTACAGACCCTCAAGTCACTGATTTAGATTTTTTAAAATATTTGTTTTTTTTTTTTTTTAGGTTTTTCTTTTTTCAATTCTTGGAAATCTTTAGGCTGCACATCTTAGAGATGATAAGAACTGAGTGTCAGAAGTCTCGGAGTTAAAAATATATAGAAACTGTATCTCTCTCCAAGGAGAACTGGTGTCCTTTATTCACTCAACTTTAGTTTTATCTACTTTTATGACATTGGAATTGCACTAGGATGTGATTTAATTTGGGGGTTGGAAGAGAGTTTACATTGGCATTGAGGGAGTTTTCCTGAGAGATAAACTTTCAAGGAAACACATTGTAATTCAAGGGAAAGTGTGTTTCCAACCAGCATGACTTCAAAAACAACAGAGTTCAGTAGCTGAAGCATTAATGGATTCCCCAGATGCTGTTGATGATATTAACTTCTTCTGGGATTAACTCAAGAGCCCCATGAGAAAGGGATAATGTTAGATGTTTACTAGAGAGGTGATGAAAATAGAACTGAACAGAAAAACTCAATTTGTGCTAGTTTCTTACCATCGCAGTTGGGAGAGATACAATGTTCTGCAAAATGACACCAAGGGCCTAGATTTTAATGAAGCAAATCTTCCCTTCCCTTATACCAATCCTCAGTGGGTCAGAGAAACCACTGTTTCCCAACCATTCTTTTCTGAGTCTCTTTGCATTAAGAGAAACCTGCATTCCAGGTAAAACTATGCGTGTGTCCTAAAGCAGATTAAAGCTGTCATGAATTTCTGAACTATACTCAGTGAGTCTGAGCGTCCTTGGGAATGATTTGCTAGACTGCCATTTTTAAAGTTAAGGTGCCTTTGCTACAGATTGAATCTTACCTGTGAGAGCCAGTCTAAAAAAGAATCATGAATTAAAAGGTAACACTTTGGGATATGCCTTTTATCTTTAAAATGCTCACTATATCTAGCAGAGTTTACAATCCAGAATCTTTGACCCTAGGTAATCATTTTCAAAGTATACTTTAACCAAGAATAACTGTTTCCCTCTGACTCCAAAAGCCTATATTAAATTTATTTTTAAGTGATGTCGCTCACATCTTTCCTACTAAAAAAAAGTCATGAATGAGAAGAAAGGCGTTTACCAGGAGGAAAGGCTAAACACTGGATGAAGGTTTGAATGGCAAAGACAGACAACTCATTCAAAGTTGAGTTGAAGTCTAAGCATAGGCCTAGAGGTCTTTGCCATTCAAACCTTCAAAGCCTGCTGACAAAGACAGCACCTGAAGCCGCAGGCAGCCTTTCAAGAGAAATACAAGAAGATTTTGATGAGCAGAGTCTCCGCACAGGGCCCTGAACCCAGGGCTGCTGTTGACTCCAAAAACAATGAGGCAGGGTCCTATTCCCAGGAGCTTACCATCTACATAGTCATGGAAGGCATCATGCGTCTGAAGAGCTAAGAGCAAGGGAAGCGGCAAATAGAAATGAGATAGATATGAGATATCACAATAGTGAATGGTAAATGTGAAATGAGCCTCTGGGGCATGCTTCAGGGACCCAGATGGAACAGAGGTTGTTGCAGGCTGGTCCTGAGGGAAGATCATACATATACAGCCAGGACAGTTTTTAGATCCTGAAGAATGGATGGGATTTGGAAAAGCTGAAAAGGATGGGGAGGTAATTTAGTTTGGAACCAGATAGAGAAATTGGTACACAGGATGCCAAAGGAAAGAGGCAACACAGCATCCAATATGGGGCCCATTTGGAGC
Source organism: Mustela putorius furo (assembly GCF_011764305.1). NCBI lineage: Eukaryota > Metazoa > Chordata > Mammalia > Carnivora > Mustelidae > Mustela > Mustela putorius. The sequence continues at coordinate 43,905,084 of NW_025422010.1, forward strand.
TGATAAGTAGGAGAGTTTAATTAGAGCAGAGCAAGCCTGGATGTTGATGATCTGTTGGGCAATGAACGGTGTTTGAGTCAGATTATGGAGGGTGTTAGTGGTCAAGGCGGTTGATCTACATTCTCTTGGTAACTGGAATCATAGATAAATCTTTGGTTGTCTTCAGACACTTATTGGGGTGGCCAAAAGATTAAGGACCATGTGGCGTCTTCTTAAATGGACAGACAGCTTCCTAAGAGTTAGAAGCTGAAATAGGGTGTACCACTCTTCTTACCTTTGGACTGAAAGTGATTAGAAGCCCTGTCGATTTGTTTTAATTTGGATCAAGTTGAGAACCTTTCTAAACCAAAATATGAACTTGGTCCTATAATCTAGTTAGGTTTCTCCTGTAAAAAACTGAGCATAAAGAAATTAAATACTAATCTTCACCATGCTCTCCCACCAAATATGCTTTTATACATGTGCATTCAAAGGCAGTATTCAACAAATTTACCATTCAGAAAGTGATAGAATACATGTTATAAGTGAGGGTTCTCATTTCTGTTATAATTTCAGGAAGAAGGATCTGTGCCTGCTGCCTCTCCAGTTGTAGTAAAAGAAGACTCAGGCATAGGCAGATTTTCTTAAGCCAAATTTTGGCAAAAATATGCAGAAGGACGAATGTACACAATTCCAGCAGTAGAGAGAACATCTCTGTCCCAGGAGAAGAGAATGCAGACCAGATGAGCTCTAGTGTTTTTTTTTAAAATATGGTCACCATTTTTTCAATTAGGAAACTATGTTCCAAAATCAGCTTGTAAAGCATGTAAAGAAAACAAAATATGGTTTTCTACATAGACTATCTTGAGCTACTCTGTCATCTTTCTAAAACCCTAAGTGAAATAGCCCTTTTTGGATATTGTTTTATATAAAAACATGGACAAGGTAGATCCTTCTTGCTATGAATGTCAAGGTGAGGTGCCCTGGCAGGGGAAAGCCAGACAGGCAGCCTCCATTTCAGTGTTCTATGACCTTGAAGTTTACTGCTATCTGGGCACACTAACTACTGTTAATTTTTGAGTTAGAAAATCAAGGATTATGACAGAGAGTTTCAAGCCTTAAAGTGCGTTATGATCACTTGCGAAAGGTACAGATTTGGGGTTCTACCCCCAAAGACTCTGATTTGTCTGGGAAGGACCCTGGAATCTTTATTTTTAGCAAAGGCCTAAGACAGGCATTTGATTCCCAGGTGACTCTGTACTATAGACCTTAAGAAACACCAAACTAGGGCTTTACATTTCCGGAGATTTAACTGCTGATCTTTTGAATGAAGGAAGGAGTGACTAGGGTATAGGGTAGAGGGGAGATAAAGATCATATTCTTGAGAGCTAAATCAAGAAATGAAAACCTCAGGGAGTAGCTTCTCTCTTTCTAAAAACTGCTCCAAAATACCACAGTTCCACAGAAGCTGTACAAAACAGGAAGCTACTGTGGTTGATTTCTCACAAATTTACGATCAGATTAAGACAGAGGTCATTATGATAGAGACAGCAGGCAGGGAGTGTGTGTGTGGGGGGAGTGGTGCCATCCTGCCATTCTTTTACCTCCCAAACTATTATCATTTATGAATGAAATGAGCACACTGCCAATTCTGACTCTTGGTCATTAACCAAGGGGGGAAATTTAATAAAATCCCAGACTAATCCAGACAATTGGTGGCCAACTAGAAACTTCCTCATCACGTTTTTTATATTATATTCACTGTTATGCTGATGGAGTCAAAGTCAATTATCATGCTAGAGAATACTATGTATGAGTCAGAAAAAATGAACCAGATTTGCATGTGGCAACAAAGATATATCTCAAAAACAAAACACTGAAAAAAAAAAAAGTACAGAAAGAGGTAGTGAAATACCATTTATGTATAGAACACGCATGCACAACACAATGCTACCGTTTTTCCAAAGCTGAACATATGTTTAAGTGACAGTAAATATATATGCATTAAAAAGACTAAAGCGAGTGCCTCTGTTGGAGGATGGGGACTTGAGGTTGGTGGTGGAGGGTAAAGGGGAAACAAACAAACAAACGAAACCAGAGATGGCATCTTATCACAGATCATTGGTAATTGTGGATCTTGAACTGAGAGGTGGCATGGACTCAATTCTGGGTCCCCTAGGAACAAAAGGAAAAATGTTAAATGACTTGGTGTCTGCCCTTACAGAAATGCAATTTGGTAGGAATTATATGCATGAAATAAATAAGACATATATATTCATGTGTTAAATAGGAAGTACCATGATAGTTCAGAGAATAGAGAAGAAAAAGAAAAAGATTAAAATGACAAAATTTTAAGGCAAAAAAAGGGAAAAGACAAAGGTTCTGTGGTGTTTGGCAATGGCCCACAGATGTGTTCCACTGGCCATCTTTGGTAGTTCCCTGTTTTCATCATTTTTTCAGTGGTCTGTAGGAATTAACACCAGCCTAGATCTTGCAATTCTGTCCCAGTTCCCAAGGACTACTTTGTTTACTTCACTCTTTTCTATACGCATAGGAGATATGATTGAATTTTGCTTAAATGAGGAAAATCTTCATTTCATTTATTTCTTTTTATTCTTTTTTTCACACTGACTTAAAAAAACTTATTTACTTATAGTTGACCCATAATGTTACATTGGTTTCAGGTGTACAACATAGTGACTGGACAAGTTTATAAATTAGGCTATGCTCAGCCCAAATGTAGCTCCCATCTGTCACCATACAACACTATTACAATATCATTGACTATATTCCTTATGCAATGTCTTCTATTCCTATGACTTATTCACTCCCTAACTGGAAGCCTGTATATCACACTCCCCTTCACCCATTTTACAGAGCTCAGGCTCTGTGAGGGCAGGCAATATTTGCAAAAATTTCTAGTACCAAAGTGTGCTCCTCTACTGAACATTAGTGAAGGTAATGTTAGCTGTTGTATTAGATGTGCCCTTAATAGCAGAAGCTTAAAACTGATGTCACAATATAATGATGACTCTCCTGGATTGCTGGCTCTCCTCCATGCTGTGATTCAGCTCAGTCTTGAATCTTTGCCATTTTATACACTCAAATCTCAATTTGCCCTGAGAGCCCTTTCTGTTCCAGCCATCCAGAAGAGGAGAAAAAATGCAAGACTATGTTTGGATAATTTTGATAGTCCAAGATTGGAAGAAACATTACCTTATTTCCTATGCTCATCCCACTAGCTGGAGTTCAGTTATAGATCTGACAGGAAGGCTGGGAAAAGTATTTGTATATTCAGGTACATGGGGAGATGAGTCTGCCAGATAGCACGTGTGTATGTATATATGTATGTATGTATACGTCAATCTCTGATTCACAAGAGTTTTAGAAATGGGGAATGATACAGGTCATAGGAAATATACCTTTGATTTTACAGGACACATTTGATGTATTTCACCAGAAGCTGAATCAAGAGAATCAAATTGCACCTCTCTATTTATTTTTTAAAATTAAATTTAATTTTAATTTTATTATTTTTTCAGTGTTACAAAATTTACTGTTTATGCACCACACCCAGTGCTCCATATAATACATGCCCTCCATAATATCCACTACCAGGCTTACCCCACCCCCACCTCCCCCAAAACCCTCAGTTTGTTTCTCAGAGTCCACAGTTTCTCATGGTTTGCCTCCCCCCTCCAATTTCCCCCAACTCACTTCTCTTCTCCATCTCCTAATGTCTTCTGTGCTATTCCTTATGCTCCACAAATAAGTGAAACCATATGATAATTGACTCTGCTTGACTTTTATTTCATTCAGCATAATCTCTTCCAGTACCATCCATGTTGATACAAAAGTTGGAGTATTACGTCCCCATCCTTTCTGATGTAGGCATAATACTCCATTGTATATATGGACCTTTTCTTCTTTATCCATTCATCTGTTGAAGGGCATCTTGGTTCTTTCCACAGTTTGGCAACTGTGGCCACTGCGCTATGACCATTGGGGTACAGGTGGCCCTTCTTTTCACTACATCTGTATCTTTGGGGTTAATACCCAGTAGTGCAATTGCAGGGTCATAGGGTAGTTCTACTTTTTATTACTCAAGGAATCTCCACACTGTTTTCTGAAGTGGCTGCACCAACTTGCATTCCTACCAACAGTGTAAGAGGGTTCCCTTTTCTTCACATCCTCTCCAACACATGTTGTTTACTGTCTTGTTATTTTGGCCATTCTGACTGGAGTAAGGTGGTATCTCAATGTGGTTTTGATTTGAATCTCCCTGATGGCTAATGATGATGAACATTTTTTCATGTGTCTGTTAGCCATTTGTAGGTCTTCTTTGGAGAAGTGTCTGTTCATGTCTTCTGCCCATTTTTTGACGTGATTATCTATTTCGTATGTGTTGAGTTTGAGGAGTTCTTTACAGATCTTGGATATCAGCGCTTCGTCTGTAGTGTCATTTGCGAATATCTTCTCTCATTCTGTGGGTTACCTTTTCATTTTGTTGACTGTTTCCTTTGCTGTGCAGAAGCTTTTGACCTTGAAGAAGTCCCAAAAGTTTGTTTTCACTTTTGTTTCCTTTGCCTTTGGAGACATATCTTGAAAGAAGTTGCTGTGGCCAATGTCAAACAGGTTACACCTATGTTCTTCTCTAGGATTTTGATAGATTTCAGTCTCATGTTGAGGTCTTTTATCCATTTCGAGTTTATCTTTGTGTATGGTGTATGAGAATGGTCGAGTTTCATCCTTCTACACATAGCTGTCCAATTTTCCCAGCACCATTTGTTGAAGTGACTGTCTTTTTTCCACTGTATATTTTTTCCTGCTTTGTTGAAGATTATTTGACCATAGAGTTGTGGGTCCATATGTGGACTCTATTCTGGTCCACTGGTCTATGTATTTGTTTTCGTGCCAATACCATGCTATCTTGTTGATCACAGCTTTGTAGTAAAGCTTGAAATCAGGCAACATGATGTCCCCAGTTTTGTTTTCCTTTTTCAGTATTTCCTTAGCAATTTAGGGTTTCTTCTGGTACCATACAAATTTCAGGATTGTTTGTTCCAGCTCTTTGAAAAATGCTGATGGAATTTTGATTGGGATGGCACTGAAAGTATGGATGGCTCTAGGCAGTATAGACATTTTAACAATGTTTATTCTTCCAATCCATGAGCATGGAAAGCTTTTCCATCTTTTTGTGTCTTCTTCAATTTCTTTCATGAGTGTTCTATAGTTCTTCAAGTACAGGTCCTTTACCTCTTTGGTTAGGTTTATTTCCAGGTAACTTATGGTTCTTGGTGCTATAGTCAATGGAATCAATTCTCTAATTTCCCTTTCTATATTTTCATTGTTAGTGTGTAAGAAAGCAACTGACTTCTGTACGTTGATTTTGTATCCTGCCACATTACTGTATTGTTGTATAGTACTGAATTGCTGTATGAGTTCTAGTAGTTTGGGGGTGGAGTCTTTGGGTTTTACATATAAAGTATCATGTCATCTGTGAAGAGAGAGTGTTTCACTTCTTTGCCAATTTGAATACATTTTATTTCTTTTTGTTGTCTGATTGCTGTTGGTAGGACTTCTAGTACTATGTTGAACAAGAGTGGTGAGAGTGGGCATCCTCGTTGTGTTCCTGATCTCAAAAGGAAGGCTGTCAGCTTTTCCCCATTGAGGATGATAGTCACTGTGGGTTTTTCGTAGATAGATTTTATGAGTTGAGGAATGTTCCCTGTATCTCTATACTTTGAATCAGGAAAAAATTGACAAATTGAAAAGACCAATATCTAGTAACGAGATTGAAGCAGTGATGAAAAACCTCCCAGAAAACAAGAGCTCAGGACTTGATGGATTCCCTGGAGAATTCTACCAAACATTCAAAGAAGAAATAATACCTATTCTACTGAAGTTACTTAATTTATTTATTTTTTAAAAAGATTCTATTTATTTATTTGACAGACAGAAATCACAAGTAGGCAGAGAGGCAGGCAGAGAGAGAGGAGGGTGGAAGCAGGCTCCCTGTTAAGCAAAGAGCCCAATGTGGGGCTCGATCCCAGGATCCTGGGATCATGACTTGAGCTGAATGCAGAGGCTTTAACCCATTGACCCACCCAGGTGCCCTCTGAAGCTGTTTTAAAAGATAGAAACAGAAGGAAAACTTCCAGACTCTTTTTTGAAGCCATATTACCCTGATCCCCAAACCAGGTAAAGACCCCCACCAAAAAGGAGAATTTCAGACCAATATCCCTGATGAATATGGATGCTTAGATTCTCAACAAGATCTTAGCTAATAGGGTTCAACCGTACATTAAAAAGATTATTTACCATGACCAGGTGGGATTTATCCATGGGATGCAAGAGTGGTCCAACATTCACAAATCAGTCAATGTGATAGAACAAATCAATAAAAGAAGAGAGAAGAATCACATGGGGCCTCTCAATTGATGCAGAAAAAGCATTTGACAAGATACAGCATCTGTTCCTGAGTTGTGCCTCTTTAAAGTCTTCTTCATCAACATTCACTTACCCTAAAACAAAGAAAGCTGCAGGGACGAAATGATTGTATATGAGTTGGAAGTTCTAGCAATCCTTCACTTGGAAACATTTTCTGGTCTGTGCCCCACTGGGACAGTGATCAGCTTTACCCCTCTGCCATTCAGCTGCCCTTTCTGACTTCTCAGAGCCAGGATCTAGATGTCTGAATCTTCTGGTCTTGGTTAAAATTTTTAGATTTTACGCTGACCAGTCCACACCTTTGAGACTTGCGTGGCCCTTTATGTCTTAGCTAATTTCCTTGGCCTTTACTTTTTGACATCCTGAATCTATTTGTTTCAACCCAGGCTGTGCCTGTGTGAACTTTCCTTCTAACTCGTGTGAGTCAATGAGCTGCTGTCTCTTAAGACATGGCTAAGATGCAGTTCTGGGTTGTGGTTTAAGTCCTGGCTCACATTATTTTATTACTCTCTTCAGCTCAGTGTGATTATGGCATACGAATTATTGGGCTTTCTAGATGAAATCCCTATAGAAGAGCTTAATATTTTATCTCGAATATATTTACACTTAATGAGAAAAGTGCTGAATCATCTAGATATTTCAAATAAAAATCTAAATTTGAATGAAAGAAGGAAGTTCTCCTGTGTTCCTGCCACATATTTAGAATTTTGTTTATCATATTTGCCAATTGTTCATCAAAATGCTCAAGTAGATAGATAACATCATATCTCCCCATGGTTTATGTCATGAAGGTAATTAAACTGGATACAGAGGTCTCTGCCTGTTTAATTCCTACTCAACCCCAAGGGCTTGCTGGAGCTTACCTTCCTTTGTGAGATCATCCTGGGTCTCCCTATTTGCTCTGTGCCCCTTTCCCTCCCTGTAAACTCATAGATCTTTTAATTTTGTATTTTTAAGGCATTTATGTCATTCCATCATCAGTTAGAACTCTTTGTTGATGTTTTTCTTCTCCAGCATAGATTATGAGGCCATAACAAAGGCGATGAAGCAATTTTTTGCTTCTTAACAGCAACTAACACAATATCTGCAAATTGCTAGGAAATCAGTAAATATCTCAAATATAATTCTAATAATGTAGTTTTTTTTGGTACACAACATTTTGATGCATCTCCCCTCACAGTCTGTAGTCTTCTTGAGTATGTGAGCGTCCATGTGGCCCGCCATCACTTATATCAATAGAAAGAGGGACTTTCTCACATTTGCAGAAGCTGGGATCCCTTCAGAAATTAACTACACCCACAGACCCACCTGGATCATAAGGTTTATCTTTTCTCTTGATAAAGAAATGAGATGAAATCTTCTTAATCGGTAATACCCTGAATTGATCCCAGTAAGGGGGAAAAATTCAAACAATCAACCAAGCAAAAGGGAGAAAAGGGCTACATCCCCATGGTGCCTTTAGCCTTCCCCACCCTGCAAAGCGGGTCTATGCCTTTCACAGCCTCTGGGGCCCTGCGGGATCCGCAGCCAGCAGGTGGCTCGAGCTTCTCGGCGCTCCAAGAGGAACAGGAGAACAGCAACCCCGAGAAGGGGGCACCCGCCCAGCAGCCTCAGACCCCGTCCAGCACCCTCCCAGTCCAGCACTGCAGCTGATGCCCAAGACACAATGGCTTGCACCTCTTAAGGATCTTTCAATGAATGATGAGAGCGTGTCCCTGTTCCCCCCTGGAATGCAAACAGTAAACAGCCTGCATTTACCATCCACTTGGAGGAAGCAGAAGAAACTCCAAAGAGAGTCCAAAGATAGAGAGTTGAACTTAATCTAAAAAACAGGACAAGAAAATGCCCTGGTTTTGAACTCAGCTATTACTTTCCTTGGACCAAGAAAACCACTGGTACCTCTTGGTTATCCAATGGGTGGTAGTTTTGCGTCACCACATACTGTGGACGTGATTCTACTAGAAGATGAGAAGCCAGTGGGTGTCTGTGAAATGCCAGACTGCTCTGAGGACATTCACACTTAGCGCGAGGAAATGGAGGTGCAGTGTAAGCGGACTGTGGGTTATGGGAAAAGAGCCAGCCTTCCCTCACCGTCCGGGGGCTATCTCAAGCACTGGTTAGTTGAAGTAGAAGTTGAAGTAGAAGAAGGATGCAAACTATCAGATGAGACCCTGCATTTGGCTGTGAGCTACACTGATAGGTTCTTCTCACTCATGTCTCTGATAGGAGGAAAACTTTAGCCTGGGCTGTGCTGTTAGCCTCAAAAGTTGAAGAAATCTAGCTCCTTCCTCCCAAGTAGCAGAGTCTGTGTATGTTACAAGTGATACCTACACCAAAAAAACACATCCTGAGAATGAAACACCTAGGGTGCTTTTTTTTTTTTTTTTTAAGATTTTATTTATTGGAAAGAAAGAGACAGAGATAGGAACAGAGAGCAGAAGCACGGAGGAGAGGGAGAAGCAGGCTTCTGCTGGGCAGGGAGCCCAACATGGGGTTCAATCCCAGAACCCCGGGACCATGATCTGAGCTGAAGGCAGATGCTTAAGTGACTGAGCCACCCAGGTGTCCCCACAACATCGAGTTTTGAAAGAGCTTTGCTTTTAGCCTACCTGTAGCACCTACAGTAAATCAGTTTCTTGCCCAACACTTTCTTCCCTAGCAGTCTGCAAACTGCAAAGTTGAAAGTTTAACAATGTTTGGGGGAGAATTAACTTTGATGGATGCTAATCCACACCTCAAGTATTTGTCATCAGTTATTGGTTGGAGTGGGTTTTCATTGAGCTTTCTACACAATCACAGGACAAAGCTGGTGTGAATCGTTAGTTCGAAAGACGGCATATATCCTGGAACGTCTTTAGCACTTCTCATTGGCGGTCACCATACCTACCTCAGAGCACAACAGCCAATAAGAGGAAAGACCAAAAGTTCAAAGCATCATGCTATCTCTCACCTTAGCCTCCCAGAAACACTAAATGTGTAAGAGTGAGAGACTGCTTTTGTTTTCTAAGGTGTCAACCACTCAGAGTAGATGGTGTATAGTTTTCCTAAAGTTTTATATTTATAATGTCTTAATACAGAAATTATGGTCAAGTACAAATTGTTTTAATTTGTAAATTTTTTATATATGTAATTATCTTAGATATTTGGCTATTTTTTCTCTTTTTTTAAAAGTAAGCTCCATGCCCAAGGTGAGCTTGAAATCACAACCCTGAGATCAACAGTCTCTTGCTCTACTGACTGAGCCAGCCAGGTGCCCCATTATTTGGCAATTTTAAGTGGTTTTGTCAAAGAATCAATGATGCCAGCTGTCAGCATCGTAAGCATTAACAAATGGATTTGGAAAATTTGAGAATAAAATAAGGGAGAAAGGGAAGAAGTTGTACAACCTCTAATTTAAATTAGAAATTCTTGGCTTTTTGCTCCTGTGTTAAGACACACACACACAAGCACACACACACCCTTCAGAGTTCATGGGCTGGTCTGCTGGGAGGAAAACAGGTTACTTTGTTGGAAAGAAACCAGCTTGGCTGTTGCATTAATCAGTGTTTAGGGATCAGCCAATTTCTCCCATGCGTGGGATGAATAGGGTTATTCAGGAAAGGGCATCTGGGCAGGAAATGGGGGAGTTGTGGCTAACAAAGCCAGGCTAGCCCCTGAGAGTGCAAGGGAGATCTGTCATCAGAACAAATGAGCATCAGCTAGGCGAGGGAGAGGCCAAAGGTGCTTGTAGAAGGGGAGTGAGAAGGAAATGAAGCGTTGCGACCTGTTATCAATTAGCAGGGTTCTCAGGGCAAAGCCACAAGCAGAGATGGGCTTTGGGTCCCCTACTGCACTCATCACTGAGCCCTCCACGGAAGAGACCTTTGGCCTAGAAGTGAGTCATTTTGTTATTGGCTTATTCTCTTCAGCACCATTACCAACATTCCCCCCTATTTCTCAGCGCTGGGAGGAAAGAGCCAGGATTGAGGATCTATAATGGCTAGTAAAACAGCAAAATTCCAGATGCCTTTGGTTTCTATCTCAGGATATCCAATTCAACAGAAATAGAAAATCTGAAAATTTCTGTTCACTGAGGGAGTGTTTCTGTATTGGGGACGTGACAGCAGCCAACTTGCCGTGGGAACTTTGGTAAGATTCTTTCTTCAGCCCACAGTGTAAGCCTTCCCTTCGAACACGGGAGGGTTTTCTTGATGACCCACACTTGTTGCCTCTGTGCTACAATCACATGACTTTAAACAAAGCTATCAAGGACTCTGGTCTCTTGGGATGCGGCTGTGTTCTTGGGGAGCAACCTGTTTTCTGGAACAACCTGCAGATACCTGAGAAAGCAGCAACCTCGGGGACAGATAGAGTAGCACGTGATCAGGCAATGGGTTTTCTTGCCCTGTGGGTTTATACCCCTGTGTATAAAGTCTTTCCCCTGAGGGTTGCACCTTTAGATCCTCGTGTTTGTGCATATTGATAAGATGACACTGATTTCATTCCTAGGCTCCTATGTTCATATTTCTAGTAAAGTCTAAGTTTCCCAGTTGAGCTAGTAGAAAAAATTTGATCTTTGGAAAGTGAAGATAATCTGTATGCACTAGTGGTGAGATTGTGGCTATCTATGACAAGCATAATGACATTTTCTCTGTAGTAAATATAAGTACTTTTGTATACTATCAATATTACTAATATAATAAGAGTTATTACCTTAACACTTACTATGAGCCTGGCACGAACATAAAGCACTTTAAAAATATAACATAACACTTACAATAACACTACGGGGTAAATATTAGTATTACCACCATTTTATAGATGAGAAAAGTGGGGCTTAGTTTAAATAATTTCCCCAAAGTCTCATAGCTCTCAGGAGGCAGATTCTACAAACCTAATTCCAGAATGTCACCTGTTAGCCTTTATATACTCTGTCCACACAATTAAAAAGCAAAGGAATAGGGGTTCAAACCCAGGCAATCTGACATAGGGTCCTCAACCTTTCTCATGGAATATGTTTATAGTTTTGTTTGTATTGACACATATTTTCACCAGATGTGCTAAATCAAGTGGTAGATCTTTTTCTTCTTGGGGACAGGTGGAAAGTCAGAAGAAATCATAGTCTATTGCTAAGAGACTATGGACTCTTGGGTGTTAATTGGTTATATGTATTCATGGGAAAATAAGACTTCAGATTTATTGTATTTAGATGTAGAAATAGTCATAGGCACTTTTCAAAATCCACACTTGCAAACTAATGTGGCAACGAGAGTGCAATGGTATCTATTTCAAACACTAGCACGTCACACTGACATTCTTGAGACTGTGTAACAATGGATTCAGCTCTCAAAGGAAAAGAAAAAAGCAGTCTATGGAGTGAGGTCATTGTCAGTGATGTCTTACCCTCAATGATGAACTTATTAACATTATGTATAATTTATGAACAATTTCATCCATGACTTTTCTTTTTTTATTTTATTATTTTTAAAGATTTTATTTATTTATTTGACAGAGAGAGAGAGAGAGAGAGAGAGAGATCCCAAGTAGGCAGAGAGGCAGGCAGAGAGAGAGGGGGAAGCAGGCTCCCTGCTGAGCAGAGAGCCCGATTCGGGGCTTGATCCCAGGACCCTGAGACCATGACCTGAGTCGAAGGCAGAGGCTTAACCCACTGAGCCACCCCTGTGCCTCCATCTATGACTTTTCAAAGTCATCTAAAATATGTCATATTTCAGATGTGTTTGATTGGATCTGTACTATAAGAAATTAACAGCAAGAGAGTCCTCATCTTTCTTTGTATTGAATGTCAGCAAACACACAAAGAGGCTTTATAACTTGTGATAAAAATTAGAAATAGTGAAAAAAAAATTAGAAATAGTGAAATGCAGCTTACTTGTAACGTTTTCTTCTGTGTGATTGGCCAGAAGATAAGTTTTCTGATTAACTAACAAAGAGAAGGGGTATACAACACAGTTTCTGGAAAAAAGGAATTTGAGATCCAAGTAATCTGCTTTATAATTTGCTTTTAATGCAAACAGAGTGAATTCATTCTCTGACTTAATCGTTTCCACTCTCAAAGGGGTGACTTGTATCATTATATTTCCATAGCACTTGCCAGAAGTTTATTTAAGCCATAACTTAGTTTGAATCTAAAATTTCACAAAATAAATGATCAGATAGGCCCTGGGCAAAAGAATGAAGTAGGATTCCTCAGTTCCCGAGTTCAGGCCCTTGACCTTCCGACCCCTGTTTCTACCTGCTCCAATCTATAAGCCCATTGGAAGGGTGCTGAGGCCTTGGAGGTAATGGTCCATGTGATGGTGGTTCTCCGTTCAACAAATGTTTTTGTCTGCCCTCCAGACACATGGTAAATTGTGCTTCCTGACTTCCTTGTCGTCTGGGGGGGGGGGGTGCATATGGCCAGTTCTGCCCAATGAGTTATTTGGATGTGTGTGTAGTTTCTTATCAGAGCTTTGCACTGATGGTGCCCTGCCCTCCAGAGCTCTCTCTTTCTCTCTGCGCAACTTTTCCTCAGCAATGAGCGTTATATAGCTTCCTAATCGTCTGCTTTGTAGAATGGGCATGTCATGGAAAAGAGCTGACTCGGGAATTATATAATGTGAGCAACTTTTCTGTTCATTTCAAACCGCTGAGATATGGCGGGGGGAGGGCACGGGATATTACCAGAACATAAAAAGCAAGCCTGGCATGGGGCCAGTATTACCTGTTAGATGCATGGAATAGCCAAATCCAAGAATAATCAAGATTGTCCTAAGGAACCATAAGGTGGAGGGGTGGGGAGACTTTCCTTTTATATTAAGCTTTATTATAAAGCTATAGTCATTAAAACAGTGAATTACTATTAATATTGTAAGTAAAATAGACAATGAAAGAAAAAACAAGACCTCAGAAGCAGCCCTAACTGTATTGGGAAATTCTGTATTTGACCTAGGTAGTGTTGCAAATCACTAAGGAAAAATAGAATAACCCAAAATTGGTGCTGGAAAAGTTTGTGTTCCATATGAGGAAAAAAAAAAACCAATTTAGCTCCTTAGCACACACAAAAACCAATTCCCAAGTGGATTAATGAGTTAGATGTGAAAGGTAAAATTTTAAAACTTTATTGAAAGCTTTGAGTAGGGAAAGAATTCTTAAAAGAGATAAGATTGTTAAGTTAGATGACAATTTCTTAAAATTAAGAAATTTTTTAAGAAATCAGAAGCTTCCATCAAAATATATGGAAAGATAAGATATATACAGCAATGTATATAACTGGCAGAGGTTTACATATCAGGAAAAAAAGATAACTGAATGATAATTCACTTCATAGGCACAAGATCACAGCCATTTTACAAAAAAGAGGAAGCACAGATGGCAAAGAGAGATAAGAAAAGACTCCCACATATCATTAGTTTTCGGAATATAAATTAAGGGCACACAAAATCTCAAAAATTACAAAGTCTGCCAATACCAAGAGTAGATGTGAGTGTGATCTATGGGAATTCTCATGCACTCTTTGTAGGAGTGTAAGCTGGTGAAATTGCTTTGGAAAATAATTTTTTCATTCTTTTGTAGAGCTGAACATTACAACTGAGCAATTTCACTCTTGTCTGTCATGAAGAATATTTTAAATATGCGTACTGAGGATGCCTGCAATGGTGCCATCATGGAAAGTGGTGTAGAGGTGAGAGATTGGGGGAGATGTTGTTCAAAGGTTAGTGATTATAGTTAAAATACTGTATTTTATGCTTGACATTTGCTAAATTAAACAGTCTGACTGCACATGCACAAAATGATAATGATGTGAGGTGAAACACAAGTTATTAGCTTTATTGTGGTCATCGCCTCACAAAGTGTGTGTGTGTGTGTGTGTGTGTGTGTGTGTGTGTATCTTAAAACATCAAGGTGTATACCATAAATCCATACAATTTTTATTTGTCAATTATAGCTTGATAAAGTTTGGGTTAAAAAAAAGACATGTAAGAATGGTCTGAGCAGCATCGTTTATAAGAGCAAAAATCCTGAAACAAAATGCCGTTGACAAGAATATGTTTAATTGTGGAATATCTTTTCAATGAGGGTGAAACTCAATCAATTTAACATTGCTATATTATTCTAGATGAATCTTTGCAGAATGGGAAAAATCAGTCATAGAATAATACATACAATATGATGACATTTTAAAATGCCTATAAACAAAAGCAACTGAAAAATATTTTAAGAAGAAAGCTAGGGAATGAGTGATCTAGGGAAAGGGCACATAAAGATGTAATGATTTTGGTAGTATTCCAACTCTTAAGTGGGTGATAGGTCCATACATGTTCATTTTTATCATACTTTCTCTGTTATGTATGTGTCGCATATGTAACAAATCATATATATATATAAATGAAAATATATAAAAATAACCCTCCTTATATATGTATTTTCCCCCAAAATATCCTCTCTGGGAAGAATTTTTCAAATAAGTGTCCAGTGACGTTTAAACAAAAGATATCTTTTCACTGGGAATCTCCTTCTAGCAACATGGAAATTCTTTATTGTCTAAGCACATTTTAACAGTGTTCAAAATTAGAGTTGCCTTTTCCAACATTTTTAAAATTTCTGATTTCAGGGTTCAAGAATGTTTCTAGAATAGTAAATAACAGAGAAACTCAAAAAATAAATAACAAAAAAATAGTAAATAACAGAAAACTGGCAAACTATTCTCATCCTCCTTTTCTTTGTCTTCTTCTTGCCCCTGTCTCTCTTTTCTTTCCATTTTCTTTAATTCCAACCCAATTATTGATCATTATTGTTTCATAGTTCTTATTGATTCTTCTTACTTGGATACATATCATTTCTAAGATCTGTTCCTCCAACATACTTAAGTTTTTTCCAACATGGAACACCTTCCTCAGACGAGAGCTTGTCCTTTCAATATTTTCATTTAACTTTTCAGATAATTTGTCCACGCCTCTGTGTCAGAGCTTGGAATTTCCCTGGAACTCCACAAACTGTAATAGCCGACACTCGTTAAGTTCTAGGTTCTAGTCTAAGTTTGCCCTCATTTAATCCTCATGAAAACCCTACCATCTCATCCCCACCTTGCAAATGAGAAAGCGGAGGCATAGAGAGGTTAAAAATCACAAATGACAAAGCTGGAATTCAAACCAAGAAGTCTAGTTACAGATTCCACACTCTGAACTAACTCCCACATCATCATCATGTCCTCCCCTACCCTCGTCAAGCACTAATATACTTTCTGTCTGTATGGATTTGCCTATTGTAGGACTTTTCAAGTAAATGGGAGCATATAATATGTAGCATTTTCCACTGAGTTCTTTCACTTACTATAATGTTTTCAAATTAATTGCTCAGTCCCTGACATGTGTTTTTAGCAGGCAGTTAATATTTCCATCTCGTGGACTTTTCTCTGTCTCCAACTTCCCAATCGGTTCACATTTCTGGTGTGGTAACTGGAGAAAGAAGTCAGCCCTGCTGGTGCTTTTGTGCCTCCTATGCGATATCTCCTGTGAAGGCCTGGTCTACCATATTCCAAGTGACTCTTCTAGATCATGGAATGGTGATCACCCAGATCCTGCCTGTAGTGCCACATGCTTGATCTCTGGGGCCTTTTGTTGTTCTTGTTGTTCTTGGTCACAGTCACGTGCTCATCCGGTGCCTTTTCAGGTGGCTGATTATAGAAGTGTATCTAGCTCCAGGCTGACCAGAAAGAACACTCAGATTCTTCTGATGGAACTGACACACCAGCCCAGTCATGTTTTAGGGCCCTTGAGGTCTCCTTGGGCCACCAGAACTTGGAGCAGACAACCCTAGTGTTCACTAAAGTCTTTCTTAACTTTGGACTTAAGGGAGCAAGTTTTGGCAGGGGCCAGCATGGGCGAGGGGGAGGGGGAGGGTGTCTTTGTTCCTTCCCTCTCAAAACACCTTGAGAAAACTTATTCAGCTTGCTATACCTTCCTTTGGCATCAGTTCTACATTTCAAAAGCCTACCTTGTTAGAAGATTAAAAAGCATCTGTTATATACACTTCTAGAGCAATGAGCACCTATCAGATAAGGAAGACCCCATAAATTCTTCCTTCACTAAGGAAGACCCTTTCCAAGGGTACTTGCTTGGTCCAACTAGGCGCAGAAGTAGAGCATGGCTTCAGCCCCCCTATGATACAGTGTAAGATCTTCTGTCCAATAAATAATTCCCTTTCTTTCTTTCTCTCTCTCTCTTTCTTCCTTCCTTTCTTTCTTTCTTTCTTCTTTTCTTTCTTTTTTCTCTCTCTCTCTCTCTCTCTCTTTCTTTCTTTCTTTTTTCTCTTTGTTTCAAAGACAATCTATTGCATTGGCTCAGTGATCTTCTAGTCCCCAGATGTGTTTCCTTGAACTTCAGAATTGTGTTTGCGCATTGATTGTGACAGTCCGGACTTGGGAGTTTGCTCATTGACCTTCATTTCTCTTACCACTAAGTTAAGCTCTCATGTTTCCTTTTCAAAGAGATGGATTGTCTTGCCTTTTTTGGTAGGTAGTTTTGACATTCTGGGTATTCTGCTAATTTTTGTTTTCTCTGACACAGTGAAGAGCATGTCATTTAAAACTTTACAGAGAATTTGCAAAGGTAAAGCATAGAGCAGTTTGAAAGTGATTCACTTCTGCTGTGTGTACCTGCGGATGTTGTTAGCTGAGTTACTGCCTACTGCTGTGAGCACGTCTGGCTGCCCATGGGAATGCCAGAGCCTTGCTTGCAGAACTTGGTAGCCATCACTATGGGGTTTGGTCTTTACTGTGGTATAAAGGCAGGTGGCATCCCAATTCTGAAGCTTTATATCCAGGGTTGCCTGTATTAGAAGAATGTGAAATGTATTTGCCATGGGAGACGGTTCACTATGCTAACTTTGTTGAGTTTTTTTGCTTCTAGTTATCTGCAAGGTGAGTCTACTTTTATTATAATGGATCTCAGCCAGTCTAGGAGAGTGAAGAGAAGCCAGGTGAGGGAAGAGGTGACTTTTTTCTTGAGGAGTCAAGTGGCTATGCCCCATGTCTGATTTATGTTTGTTTATCATGACACATTACTGACTATATCGGCCCCAATCCAGCCTTCATTTTCTAGTTAAGATTTAGAAAGAATCAGATCTACTCTGCACCCCCACAATATGGCAGTGAGTTCGCCAGGGAGGACTTCAATGGTTGGACTTGGGTTCGCCTTTCCAGGGTGAGAGAGCACCTAGACCAGACAGCCAGCAGCGTGAGCCCTATTTTGCCTGTGCCCAAGCTCCTTCTTCAGGCTGCATATTACACTACACTCTTTTCGTATATGGAAACAGAAAACTAAAAGCCATATTTTTCTATTCACAATTTTTCTAGGTCACAATTGTGGCTGAACTATTGCTATAAATCTCAAGAGATTTAAAGAGAATAGAAGTGAAAAAGACGAGTTAACCCAAGTGACTAGAGGAATAGAAAGCCTCAGGCTGGTTCACTATCCTTTGTTTTAAAGATAGGAGAGAAGGCTAAGGGGTATTTACAAATCATTTACCATAAAATGGTCAGTTAGCAAGAATTTTAGCTAGGTGGGAAAATGTTCTTTTGAAATTATATCTGTACATATTCTGAATTACTACATTAAATTCCTCACTACTTATTTGCTGAAAAGTATAAATGCTCCTGTGCTGATCTGTCATTTAAGTACAAATATTTATGGCTATCTGATGGAATGTGACCCTTAACCATATGTCTGTGATTATTGCAAAACTTTACGTTTTTTGGTAAGAAATCTTATTCATCATGAGTTCAAGAAGAAAATGTGATTTATTAGAAAATGCTATAGAAATCAAATTAATTCACCTCAGTTTTAATGTACACACTGTGATGATTAGCTCAACGTTTATGACATGGCTGACCTTACTCTGTCACCTTGGTGTAAAAATGACGAGAATTCACTTTTTGGTCGAAAGCATAAATGTCCCATAGTTTGGCTTTCTTTCCCTCTGCTCCTTGACCTAAACAAATTAGTCATCCAAACAGATTCATTTCCAACCACATTTGAAATTTCTTTTGTTCTTGTTGACGCTGTTATTTGTAGTCCTCGTAAAACCCCTGAGAAAGAAATGGCATCATCTCCAAGCGAAAAATCTCCTGTGAATACGGAGGGTTGAGAGTGTAAGTGCTGGTCCAAGAAACCCAGAAGGGGTCAGAGCCAGGAGCCAAACTGTGGTCTGTCTGCCCTCACAGCCCAGCTCTTTCCCTGTGCCCTGCTGTCTCCTGAGAGATCTAGTTGTTACAGTCTGTTGGTGAACAGACCTACAGGATAAGTTTCTGTCTTCATCATTCCATTTCCAAGGCCATAGGCTCCAAGTGTCCTTTGTGAATTGCAAAACCAGCAGCTTCAATTTCAGGCTTGTAGGTGGTGGGGATGTGGCCGCTATTGCTTCTCTACTGCTAGGAGGCCAGCAAGATTTGGCTTCTGTTTATGTGGACCCTTTTTGCTCATTGCTGTGTTGGTGGTCCTGTTGGGGCAGTTGTGGAGGTGGCTGAGCATCACAATTATCTATATAGATAATTCACAGTATCTATATTATTGACCATAGGGTGGGTATATGGATGCAATCTAAAACTTCTTGAACATCATGATTTAGATGTTTCAGGCCTCTTCCTGGGATTTTTTTTATATACAAACTAAAGAGTTTTCTCCTGCCTCTGCTGTAGATTGCTTGGCTTCTACTCCCTCTAGATTTTCTCACCATCCTGCCTCCTTAGGATGGCTGCTCTCCCTCTCATCACCAGTCCCTTTGCCGTTGCCTTTAATCCTTCACTCATTTTCCTCTTGCTTGACCTGCTGTCAGTTTCCATACTGAATTTTCTGCTTCTCACCTTTCTTGTAGATTTACCGTAAGATGGCATTTTCTCAAAATCAGAACTCATCCTATTATCTCCCTGCTTAAGATCCTTCCATGACTCACTTCTGCTTTCAGGATCAAGTACCAGTTCCTTCGGGTTTCACATAAAATTCTCCAAAGGCTTTCAGTGTCAGGTTCTTTTTTTTTTTTTTTTTAGATTTTTTTATTTATTTGACACAGAGAGAGAGAGAGAGATCACATGTAGGCAGAGAGGCAGGCAGAGGGGGAAGGGGAAGCAGGTTCCCTGCTGAGCAGAGAGCCGGAAGAGGGGCTCCATCCTGGGACCCTGAGATCATGACCTGAGCCAAAGGCAGAGGTTTAACCTACTGAGTCACCCAGGTGCCCCATTGGTCTCAGGTCTTAACCCCCTTATCAGATATATCCTGTTCTTCCTTCTTACCTATCTAAAATATTTGCAGATTTCTGGACACACTATGTTATTTAACATCTTCATGCCTGTCCTTCCTTGTGTTTTGTCTTCTTCTTGGAGTACCTCTGGGCTCTCTGCTCCATGTGCTTTCTGTCTCTCTCTCTCTCTCTCACAACAGGAGTGGGGTGGTATCTGCTTTCATCTGCCTACCATCCCCCGACCTCCTTCCCCCACTACAATAAAGGAATTCTGGGGAGACTGCCAGTCACAGTATCTATATTATTGACCATAGGGTGGGTATATGACCTCAGCTATACGTAGTCATAAAACCTTCTTGAACATAATGATTGGCTCAGGGTAGGCATGTGAATCAAGTCAGGCCAATCAAAGACTTCCTGGGATTTTTTTATATACAAACTAAAGAGTTTTCTCTTGGATTCTGCTGCTGCTGCTGCTGCTGTAATTATGATATTATTAATAATATTAAAATATTTAAGATAGTACAAATTAACCAAATGAATATGACCCCAGAACCACTCTTGCCCATGCTTCCTAACACATGAAGGAGAGAGAAGAAAAAAAGCTGACATTTAGAATGAAACAGAAATGAGAGGTAGAGAGGCGCCTGGGTGGGTCAGTCAGTTAAGCATCTGCCTTTGGCTCAGGTCATGATCTCGGGGTCCTGGGATCCAGCCCTACATTGGGCTCGTTGCTCAGCTGGGAAGCCTGCCTCTCCTTCTGTCTGTCCCTCTGCCTGCTTGAACTCTCTCTCTGTCAAGTAAATAAATAAACTCTAAAAAAAAAAAAAAAAGAAAAGAAAAAGAAAAAAGAAAAAGAATAAATGAGGTAGAGAGAAAGCCCTGGGGGAATTGGGTCTTTGAGCTCTATCCTTAACCACCAGTAGACCTGGGTAAAGTTAATTAACTTCCCTAATTCTATAGTTTTTAATCTATAAAATGAGGAAAATGAAAATAATTCCATTTTCATTTTAGAAAGTAATTCTGCTAGAAATTAATTCTACTATTTCTATTTAGAAAATAATTCTACTAGGATTTCTTATGAAGATGATATGAAATAATGCATATAAAGTGCCTAAAGCCATGTCTGGCATAGAGTAAATGCTCAGTCAGTGTTGGACGTGACTGTTACAGCTCAAGCTACAAGAGAGTGTCCTCTTCCTTCTCATTCATAGAGATCCTAGGGCTTCTCTGATTGTATTTAGGCATATTCATCATAATTACTGGCTAATTGTGGGACAGTTTCCCGTTCCCTAATATCTTCTTGGCCCATCAATGAGGCTAATTACCATCTTAAAAATTCTGCATCTTACCTTTACTTCACGTTTTTGGAACACGTAAGCTAAATTGCTTATTCACATAAGCTAAATTGCAATAAAAATATTTTGAGATCATTTTCATTTAATTGCAGGGATATTATAATATTTAAGGTACTAAGATGCATGTGGAAATGCGACCAGTGAAGATTCGTTTTTGTTACTGGAAACCTAATACACTTTAACACAAAATAATGTTGATTATTTCAAGCACCAAATTGGTGTATTACAGTAAGGATGTATGTAACAAGGGCATTCTGCAGGCAATTCAGCCTGCTCAGCACAATTGCTCCAAGAAGTTGCAGTATTTTTCTCTTATTAACAGACTGACCTCATATTTTTATGGGAAAATTGATAAACTTTGCTTCTTGGCATCCTCTTAAGACACATATGGATAGTATTTTAAAATGGGTAGCCAGTAACCTCATTTCACTTCTCTCTTCTGCATCTCTGACCCAGGTCTTTAAGGAAATGCAACATCAGCATCTCTCTCGTCTTTTCCTTTAGCTTGCCTGAGATTTAAGCTAAATTTCCCCAAAATCCTTTGGTGAGGCTGGGGTGGGAACGTGCTAATGATCTCTGCTTATTTCTCTTTAATTTTGTCCCATTCTGCCTGCTCCAGAGAACACTCACTGGCAAGAGCTAACTTGATGATGTCAAAGTAATAGAAAAACCCTGAACAATATGAGGGGACCCAAGTCCTGGTCTTGGTTCTAGCAGTTTCTGTGTGACCTGGAGTAAGTCCCTTCTCCTTTCTGGGTATCCTTTTCATCATCTAGAAAATGAGAAGATTTTACTAGAAAAGCTTTATGTCCTGAAGATGACTTTGATATTTCAGAATCAATATGAACCTGAATTTTTCACCCTTTATCCCTATGTAACTTTTACAAATCTTGGGCATTGTTTAATTCCATCCTTGCTAATCACAAGGAACAGACTAGCCCAGATAGAAAGGGAGGTTATTGAAGGACCCCTGTGGACTATATGGAACACCCAGGATAGGACATGAAGTTCTCTAGGCAACAGGGGAATGAAGGAATGTCAGGACTGAGCAGACCCAATCCTGTCTCGGGTGACCTCAAGGTTTCTCAGTGATGCTTCATTTGGGCAATTTCTCTGTTCTACTTCTTCCTACTGCAGACCAGTTTCATCTAACCGATTTTGGATTTTCTGCTCTGTCATAATTTCAAGTTGTCTTGGTATTATGCCAATGCTGACTAAACTATCTGACCTTGAACTTGAAGGTCCTATACCTCCATGATCCAACTTCCTCAGACCCTTAGAGACCTCATTCTTCCATAATCCTAATGAGAGAGTGTCCATTTTGGGGTCAAGGGTATATCCCTGGCTCAGTCAGTCGTGGCCAGTGGTCATGCGTGGCGTGGAGCCACTCCCTTCAGTGGCTGTGGACAGGATGGAGGCAGTGAGACACTAATGAGCATATCTACTAGAAGCCTGAGGAAAACCTAGGGACTCTGGAGCTTGAGATAGGCCTTTGTATCATTTACCAAATCCATTGACAAGATTGGGGGTAGGCAAACACTAATGAGCCTGCTAGTCAATTAAGCATTTGACAGTACTCACCCAACTTCTTCCCAGAGGGACGATATCCATGTACTCAGTAATCTATGCAGAAGAGTGTGGAGCCTACCATTGAGTTTTTGCTCCATAACTGATAACTCCCTTATCTCAAAGAGTTTCAGTCATGTTGGGGCAACAATATAACCATTTACACAGTGGAATACAGGGAAAAAATGAGATGGATCCTTGGATATCAAAGAAGGGAAGACTCATTTGGGGTTGGAATTGGGGTCAGAAAAATCTTCTCAAGTGTCTGCTGAACTTTAAGTGACAGATAGAATTCAGGTAGAATATGGAGAGGGAGGAGTGGAGAATACATTCTCATTTCAGGAATATAAAAAGACACAGAGGTCAGAAGCTGTGATTTGTGGAGCCTTCCTTGTTAGGGTAGAAGGCTTGCCAAGTGAGTAGCAAAAGCCCTTAACCCTCCAGGATTTAAGAACCTCCAGGGACCCCTAATCAATTCAGTAAAAGGTATAGAATTGAAGATGTTGAATGAGCATGCCTTGACTAGAAATACTGTCAGTTACAATTTGCCATGGACCACACTTGGTAACCCAGTTCTTTATGAACTGATGGTTAGATGATGTGGAGACCTATTAGATAAACATTGAGAAGACAACTATAGCTGTAGTCCTCCTTCTCAGAAGGAGAAAGCTCTGATGACAAGTAGAAGCCCTGGTAGCAGGTGAGAGCTGGCTAGTAGACATATTTATGATCTAGAAAGTGGACTTCAAAGGGCAAGGTGAATGCCAGCTTGAGACAGTTCTGTTGCGATCAAATAGATAATGTTGCCCCAAAGCTTTAAGAATGAAAGAATGCATTATAAAGACAACAGTGTTCTGTGTTGTCATATACAAAATTTATTTCTTCTCTCAGTTTCCCCATCACCTAGACCTACTGTATCTTGGGTTTATAGGCTGCTTATATTTCTTAATGAATATGAGATTCACCACTTTGGGGATGATAGAGACATAGTATCACTGCTATGTCATGTGGTTGTGGAGCATATGTAGCTCTATGTATGAGTTATCCATTGCTGTGTAACAAATTACACCAAAATTTCGCAGAGTCCAACAATGAGCACTTATTATCGCCCAGGTACCGCAAGTGAGGAATCCAGGAATGGCTCAGCTCAGTGGTCCTGGCTCAGGATCTCAAATGAGGTTGCAGTTAAGCTGTTGGACACGGCTACAGTTATCTGAAGGCTTAACTGGGCTGAAGGAGCCACTTCCAAGTTCACTCACATGGTTTTGGGCAGGTCTCGGTTCTTTGCAGGCTGTTGACTAGAGACTTTAGTTCCTTATCATGTGGACCTCTCATTAGGTTCCTTAGGGTCTTTATGATATGACAGATGGCTTTCTTCAGATTGAGTTGTGTGTGTATGAGAGAGAGAGAGAGAGAGAGTCCCCAGGACTGAAGCTATGGCCTTTTCAACACTTCATCTTGAAAGTGGCATACCATTATTTTTGCTGATTACCCAATCCCAGTACAATGTGAGAGGCAGGCACAGTTGGGGACCATTTTGGAGGCTGGCTATAAACACCTTGAAGTTTTGGGTAAAACAACTAACTTCTATGAGCTGCATCTTCTCCTCTATTAAATGGGAAGAAAAAATGCTGCTCAGAAGTGCTGATTTCATGGGGGTTTACTGAGGATCTAGTGAAGTGATGGATGAGAAAGGCTTTTGTGAACTGTATTGATGAAGAATTTGATGTCACCAATGTGGAGGTGGGGACTGAAAGTAAAAGATGATGTAAAATTCCTTTCCAATGAAGGTAGACACATGAGCGATCTTAGACCCTAACATTCTTTCCTTTCCAACACTCTAAGCTCCCTCCAGGGCTTGACAGTTTGAGACCATGTAGAGTTTGGGTTTAACATATTCTAAAATAATTTTTTTTTTTTGGCGTAATACATTTTATGTTTCTAAGGAAAATGATGAGAAACAAGCCTCACTGCCATGTTTGAAAAGTTTGAGGACATTAACTTGTTCTCACCACATAATCTGTTAATGAGTCAATTGTCCATGAATTAAAGACATATGGCTTCAATTCTACTGAAAGGATTCATAGCTTGGAAAAATGTATTTTGGGTTGCACTGAGTGTAAGAACATTGAATAATGTGACCTAATAAAAAAATGCCCTGTGTCCTGAGCTCACATACCCCTATTCAGGTCAGCATCAGGGCTATCCACAGGCAAAATGTTCTTCTCCACAAGCTGGCTGGCATCATTTCTCATTTGCCTGTGAGGCACCCATCTCCTGATATTATCAGAGCTGAGTTTAGGAAGATTGTTGTTATTTTTAAAGATTTTATTTATTTATTTGACAGAGAGAGAGAGAAATAACAAGAGAGGGAATATAAACAGGGGGAGAGGGAGAAGCAGGCTTCCTGCTGAATAGGGAGCCCCAAATGGGGCTCGAACCAAGGACCCTGGGATCATGACCTGAGCTGAAGGCAGACACTTAATGACTGAGCCACCCAGGTGCCCCGGAAGATAGGAATGTGTAGGATGGATTCAAAAGTAGATGGGGTGGATAATGGTAAACTGGCTAATTTCAATGAAATAACCACTGTGTTCAAGCAACTAGAATTAGCTGAAGAAAAATCCCAAAACCATTTCCTTTCAAGTGAGCTAAAAAGATAGTTACAGACAATGAGCTAAGATCTTGATAGAGATGGGAAACCAGAAGAAGGGGATTGTCATTCAAGACCATGTTGTTCTCCAGCACATTTGCTGAACTTGAAGAGGTAGGTTCTGTGGTTGATTTTCCTGTTGGCTCTCAAGTTCTTTTCAGGAGGCTGCTCTGTTATCTCAGGGGGCACAAAGCCTGAAAACTACATATCCTGACTTCCTTTCCAGCGGGTCTCCAACAGTTAGTCTCTGGCAATGGGAAATGCCAATGGAAAGCTGCACAGAGAAGAAAGGAATAAGAACACAAAAATTAACTCAGACTGACGAAGGAGAAATCTGCTCCGTCATTCATCATGCTGACATTCCAGCCACAGACAAAGCCAATGACCAAGTTAATGAGGACGGATATTACTCCAAGGACACGCTATAGTTGTAAAGTGTCATCATGACTTTTTTCTTTAAGTGACTACTGCTTCCTTCCTTTACCAGTGAAAAATATTTGTCTCTAAATTCATTCGTCGTTTGAAATTATACCAGTTAAGAATGAACTGTCTTGCTTTTGCCTGAAGGACCTTAGATGCTTTGATATAAAGAAGCCTCCCTGATTTTCAGGCCTTTTGTAGAGTTTCAGATAAGTGGTTTCTCGTCACGACATTCCACATCTATCCTGGCTTTTTAGTTTCTAAGGAAAAAGGACCCTGAATCTACTTTGCAGTCTAGACCAGCTGTTGACTGCAGCTCTGCTCCTGGTGGTCCTGTGCTGAAGGAGGAGGAGAGAAAGAAGACGTATTCCCACCCTGACAACAACTGTGGGCCCCTACGACTTCGGTGGCGGTTTCTGCAGCATGACGGAGTTAACCCCTGAGCTTCTGATAAGAAGCAGTGGGTTAGTTTCAGCTAATGTGGCAAGAGCATTTCATGTGGGTTAATGGGCTCCAAACCGGGGCATGAAGCAACTTCCTGATCTCTGGGCAACTTGCCCTGTTCCTTTCATTCCTTCAGTCCTTATATTTTTATAACCAGTTCCCTGGTTATGAACTAAATTTCTCTCTGCTGGAAATAAATGGAGTGGAGTGGTTCCTTTTTGCTTATTGGTCACTAGCCAATGGAATAGCTGTACTTTGGCAGCCTTCTGGGGCAAGAGAGAAAAACAGTAGAAATCTAGGACCTGTCCAAGATTTCACCTTGGGAGGGAGGGCTAATGGGAAAACAAACAAAACAAAACAGCTCTCACAGGCACCAGGGCTGAACTTCTAGTCTCCTGGGAGCACCCAAAGCCTCAGGTCTTGAATTGGATTAAGATGGTTCTGGATGGACTAGTTACTTGCCCTATGCTTCTTAAATTAATCAGTTTTAGAAAGTTCCCAGTTTTATATTCTCAAATACTGCTTTTGCTTCTCTTTGAGGAATAGCAGTTAATGGTGTGTTACATATTCTCACTTCATGTTTTCTGTCTCTTACCTACTCCTCTGCATTTTCAATCCTTTTGTTTGTTCATACTTAATCTTGATAGATTCTTTTAACCTGATTCTCAGTTCATTAATTCCTTAGCTGTCTAATTTGGGATAAAGCCATCCATTGAGTTCTTAGTTTTTGTTATTGCTTTGTTTTTCAATTCTAGAATTTTTAGACTGTTTCCCCCTCCAAATCTATTATTGTTTTTTAGGCTCAATTGCCTTGGTGATTTTTTTTTTTAATTGGGCTTTACCTGCATGTAAAATTTGTGTGCTCTTAATAACATGCTCAAAATATGTAAATCAGAAATTGATAGCACTACAAGGAGAAATATACAAATCTGCAATCATAATGGATATGATAAATTATCTCTCAGTAATTGACAGAAACAGAAGACACAGCTTATTAATAAGAGAGATGATTTGAATAGCATAACTAACAAAAATACTTCATGACCATATACAGAACACTGCATCCAACAATGACAGAATGTATATTATTTTTAAAACCCATATGGAATATTTACAGAAATTGACCACAAATCTAAAGATCTATAGATTCTTTAGAGAAGATTTACATCAGTTCTTTCAAATGGGCCTAGAGATTCAATGCAATATCTATCTAATTACCAGCCAGGTATTTTCTCGAACTTGACAAGCTTATTCTAAAATTTGTACTAAAATCAAAAGACAAAATAGTCAACATACTAAAACATAAAACATAAAAAACTTGGGAAAACTTGGCCTATTTATAATTGATACTTGGGAATTTATGATAATTAAGATAGTGTGGTAGTGGCAAAAGGATTGAGAAATAGACAAATGAAAGAGAAGAGATGACCCAGATATTTATTGGCATATGTATGGACACTTGATCTTTGATGGAATTGAACATAGGTGACCAAAGGAAAAGAAAAATTTTTTCAATAAATAATGCTAGGGTAATTAGATATTCATAGAGACACAAATGAAATAGGACCCTTTTTTCCCACAGTATATATAGAAAACAATTCCAGGTATATATACAGTCCCTAAGGGTGAGTGGCAAAGCATTAAAGCTTTTAGAAAATATTATAGGTGAATATCTTGAAGACCTCAGGGTCTGGAAAAAAAAAGACTTAAAAATTTTTAACCATTAAATAAAGGAGTTTGGTATGTTTGACTAAATTAAAATTAAGATGTGTTGCTCACCAAAAGACAAATAATGAGAGACAAAAAACAAACCAGAGAGTGAGATTTTCAGAATACATAAAACAAAAGACTTGATTCTAGAATACATTTTAAAGCTCCTTCCAATTAATAATAAAATGTATGTTATTTGATAGAAAAATAGGAAAAAACTTAATGCTTTATTTTTGAACTTCTGTCACTAGACTGTAATCTCAGTGAAGACAAGATTTTTCAGTCTGTTTTGTCTGATATATCCTAATGCCTAGTACAGTACCTGGCACATAATTATTGCTTAACAAATCTTTGTTGACTATTCTTATTTGACTCTCAGAGCAACCCCATAAGTGAGGGATTACCATTACTTCTAGGTTACAAAGAGAAAATAGAGGCTCAGGGAGTTCATAAATGGCTAGCCCAGGTTCAGTAGACATAATATGGTCCAGACTCAAATCCATACCTTTATTTATTTATTTATTTATTTATTTCCATTGTGTTACCTGTACCACTGTGAGAGAATGAATTTATATTGTTTTAAGCCACTCAGTTTGTGGGAGTTGGTTACAACAATGTTAGGAAAGTGATACACTAGGGCACAGGGCTTGGACTGAGGCCAGGCTATGGGCCAGCTAGGGACCAGGTAAAAACAGTAATCAGCACTGAAAGAAGCCCAGTTCTAGGGCTGAGACCTTCAAAAGGAGACCAAGTATAAAGGAGACACTGATCAATGAATACTGCTTAGCCAGGAGCTCGTCTAACTGTAAGACTAGTTCCAAACATTCCACTGATGGGAATATGGTTAGAGCATGTTAGAACAACAAGCAAAGTTATTTTTGATGAAAATAAATGTTTCCCAAATGATGGCTCACTACCCACTGGTTGTGAAATCAATTAAGGGAGAGACCATTGTTTGTTCAGATTTTTTTAAAGAATGGAATAAAGAACATCAGATTGTGTCCCATGGGGTCAGGGTAAGGATTTCTATCAGCGAGGTTCTGTCAGGAAACAGATGAGACT
Source organism: Mustela putorius furo (assembly GCF_011764305.1). Classification (NCBI taxonomy): domain Eukaryota; kingdom Metazoa; phylum Chordata; class Mammalia; order Carnivora; family Mustelidae; genus Mustela; species Mustela putorius. The sequence goes on from NW_025422010.1 coordinate 43,933,938, forward strand.
CAAATCGAATAATTTGTGGACTGTTTAATAAAACTGACTATTGGCAAAGGCAAAAGCGGTCAAAGATGGTATAGCATCTGGGCCTGAAAATAGCAGGGAGACTTTATTGTTCTTAGGCCTAAAGACCTAAACAGAAAGCAAGATTCCAGTATACTGTAAGGAGAGGGATGTCTGACAGGAGCTGTGACCTTCAGAAGAGGCATGCCGACATCCCACAGTGAGCTGGCAGAGGTAGGAGCCAGTATGTGAAAATGCCCACCTCCACTCTCCTCCCGCCATCTGCATCCCTTGCTAGCGCTTCCCATTGGCCAAACCCACTTGTGGCTGGAGGGCAACAGAGCCTTCAGATAGGATCCATGGGCATCAGCTGGAGAAGGGTAGAGGGCAGATCTAGAAAAGCAAATGGAACGAATTAAGAATAGTACTGTTTCTGGATGTTCTTGTGAGTACTGAGTTGCAATAGAAAGTATTTTTCTTGCTGTGTGTTGTGGTTAAATTTGAGAAAAACTGCAATAATGGTTGGCACCATTTTGGATCTGAAAGTTGAATGTTTCCAGACATGGTAGCCAGGTGAGTGGGGGTGAGCAGGCTGGACTCCGTGGAGAGTTCTCTCTGTAACTCCACATAAAATTAGTCCTTCCTTAACATGGATGGCCTGTGGCCCCTACAGCACATTGTGACCTGTGATTATATTTTATTTAGCACTTTATTTTATGCTATCACTTGAATTTCTTTGTTTCAGGTACATGAATTGGATCTCTCCATGGTATTCTGAACTCCTTGAGGGAAGAGGCCAGGGTCATGGTCTTCTCATGTAACCTCCACAGTGCTTAGGAGGTAGTAAGGCCAGTCACCCCAGATATTTAATTACTGATCATCTGTAAGAGACCAAACGGCCTCCTGGTTTTTCAGTGAAATCTAGTCCTCCAAACCTCATTTCACTCTGAGGAAACTAGTGAGTTGAACTTAAAAATCTGATTCCTTGTAAGAAAAGTTTCATTTTAATGGGCAGGAAGACTAGAAGCTGAAGCCAAAACTCATTTCGAATTGCTATATTCACTGTACCCTCACAGAGTCTATTTTGAATTTTCCCCCTAGACTTTGGTTTTCTTATCTAAACTCCAAACCCAGAAACCAGCCAGGCTCTGCCTTTTCAATTACATGTCGGAAAATCTCAGTTCCCGATAGAGCTGAGATATGTCAAAGAACCTGAAAAATGGCTGTTCTACCTGCCCCAGTCCTGGTTGTTGCCAGTCAACTACCTGGGTCATTTTGAGCAGGGGAGGTGATCTGAACTTTGACCATTTCATCAAAGCCACATGGAGTTATTGAGGTGCTACAAAGAAGTGGCCAAAGTGGTTGAGATTCAGGCGTACAGGTGCAAGGCTTGTCCCATCTTTCATGATTGTTTGAAGAAGCCTTGTTTACTTCCAACTTCAGATTCCTCTCCAGTCCTTCATGACTCTCTCTCTTTGACCTCACTCTCACTAAAAGATGGCAGCCCACCGGTGGCTGGAACATCAGTTGTGTTGGCCTAAAGCACAGTGAGTGAGAAATCAAACTTGGCCTAAGGAAAGGGACTGCCTTGTCATTACTAGTCATTACGAGCACACAGACTGGGTTTCTGAGGAAGCATCATGGAGTTTAGTCATCCTACACAGGGAGGGTGTGGAATGGGGCTGAGGGGATATGTTTTCCAGCCCCTTCCTTTTAAGGAAAATAGCAAAGGACTTTGAAAAACATGCAGTTTGTGTACAACATTCAAAAGTTTGTATACTATGTCGGAGTCCTAGCCACTGGTACCTGTGAGTGTGACAGTTTCTAGAAGGACAGTCTTTGTGCCTTTAATCAAGTTAAAATGACATCCTATTGGATCGGGGTGGCCCTTGGCCACTATTATATGACTGAGGTCATTAGAAGAAGAGGGGAAGAGACATGCATAGAGGAGATGATGTGAAGAGGAACAAGGAGGACGCCCTAGGACAACTGAGACAGATCAGAGTGATAAGGAAACAGGACAAGGAACACTGAGGAGTGACAGCTGTCCCCCGAATCTGGAAGAGGCACGGGACCGATTCTCCCTCAGAGCCCTTTAGATGGAATGAACTCTGTCAACACCTTGACTTTTGACTTCTAGTCCCTAGAACTGTGAGAGATTACATTTTTGTGGTCTTAAGCCATCGGTTTACAGGACTTTGTCACAGTGGCCCTTAGCAAATGAATCCTTTCCCTTCTTTTAGAGCTCGGGAACGTAAGGTGGCTTCAGCCTCAGCCTGCTTCTACCTGACTTCTGTGATCTCTACTCTTAAAGTTACCTTTTTTAAATAATTTATTATATAGCATAATGTATCTGGCACCTGTTACATATTTAGCACTTTATTACAGTACCCTAGTTTTCCCTTCCGAGGACTGATGGGGAGGGACCTGACACCCCCAAAGACCTCTTTTCCTACACTCTGATCATGACACCGCACTTAACAAAACCTCTGGGAGTGAAGCTTGTTAAAAATGAAGTCAGATAGGCAGAGCTGGAGTGACCTGTTTAAAACTCTGCCTCCTAGCAACTGCATTTCATTAACCACAACTGTCCCGGTGGTGCTGAGATTGGTGGCGGCTCCGGAGCAGAGGGAGACGGGCTGGCAATGGCAAGGGTCTGGTCCTCCACGCGACTGGGAGACTCAACCCTGACAGTAGCCAGGGCAGAAGGAGGCACGACCTGTGTGTCCTCCACGGGGCTAACAATGTGTGAATGTCACATGTCTCTGAGGGGCAGGTGACAGGTTGCCTGAGGGGCTCAAAGTATGGGCTCAGCCCAGCTCTTCCAGTCTCCCCCTGAAAAGCTGCCTTTGGCTCCTGGGGGGATCCTTGTCCCATCACACTGATACAGTTGGTTGGCTTTTGTGAAGTTTTCCTCTCCCTCTCTCTCTTTCTTTTTTTCTTTTGCTTTTTTCCCTTTTTCAGCAGCTTCTCACGGGAACAGTTTGGCAGGCAGCTCTGGGTCCTGCTGCAGCGCGGGTCTAACAAGTTTGTCGTACTGATTGATTAAACACGACAGGCAGGCATGAAAATCCCTCACTCTGATTGTCCTAAGGGTTGGGCTTGCTAACGAATGGGGTCTGATTACCATGCAGCCTCTGGGGGACCTCCTGTGGCCCCAGTCTTCAGGCTCTTCCTCCTGGAGTACATCTTGGAAAGCAGTACAAGCTTCTCAGAAAGATCTGGGGCCAGGGGGCCAGGAAGAGGTTTTTTTTTTTTTTTTTTTTTTAATGTATTTTGATCTTTTTATTTAATTTATTTATTTATTTAGCCTAGTCCTTGCTCTCAAACCTGTTCTGCACAGTTGGGGGGCAGAAGGTGTTTCTACCCAAACCCAGTGCTGCTCCCCAAGCTACCTGCTGGGAAGGGGAAGAGTCAGCTTCATAAATCTGAGAGTTAGGCTTGGGTGTTCCAAACTGGAACCAGACTGGGAATGACTGAGGGTCCACTGGGGAGCCTTATGTGTTACTGCTCCCTCCCATTCATATTCAGAGCCTGCTGGTTAAAGCTCTGGAAGCCCATGAGGGTGTTCTGTATTTCTATCCATACCTGGTTCCTAGCTGGTGACCAGGCAGGAAAGTGACAGAGGCAGGAAGTGACACCCCAAGGCTATAACAGGTAAATGGAACTTGGTCCTTCATTTGTAAAGTAAGGGAGTCAACCATGACCTCCTGGCTTTAAAAAGTGTGGTATTTCTATTATTTTTAAATTTTTTATTAATTTTTTTATTTTAAAAAATATTTTATTTATTTATTTGACAGAGAGAGAGATCACAAGTAGGCAGAGAGGCAGGCAGGAAGCAGGCTCCCCGCTGAGCAGAGAGCCGGATGTGGGGCTCAATCCCAGAATCCTGAGATCGTGACCCAAGCCAAGGCAGAGGCTTTAAGCCACTGAGCCACCCAGGCGCCCCTGGTGTTTCTATTTTAATTATCTTCATCCACATGTCCTCTTCTACGGGCCCAGGGGCTGCCCATCCCTTGGAATGTGTTTCTTCCCCAACAAGAAGGACATGAGAAATTGAGCAGGAAACTTGCCTCCTAGCAGATTTACCCCAGAACCTGTGGAGACATGAACACCTGAAGCAACACTCCATACTCCCCTTTGGGATTCGCAGCCTTCTTCCGTGTATACAGGTAGCTGCATTCTCATCAGCTCCCACTGGTTGTCCTGGGTTTTGGACCACAGCCCTGCTCTGGCCTCTAGATAGTCATTGCATATCCTGCACTTGTGCCAGATTCTGGGGGTTTGTGACTGCCTGGGGAGTGCTACTCTGCCCACGCGTACCGCCCGCTCCGTAGACTCTTCAGTACCCGCGTGGCGGTTCCCGCCCTTCCACACAAGCTCTGCAGTCCCTGTGATGACCGCCACACTCTCGGGCTCTCCTCAAGGGGCTCTGCCTGCCCTGAACACGTTCCTGGGTCTGCTGTCACGTTTATGCTCCCTGAATTCCCTTCCCCCAGATCAAGGGTACATTTTCTGGGCCTGGGACTGATGGCCATCGAGATTAGTTGGCTGTGGGGAGAGTTTGTCCAACTGACAGAGACCGGACAGTCCAGTCCACTAGTCATGGCTGGGGTGGGTGAAGGAGGAGTCCGTTTCAGAGCAATACTGCGGAGAAGAGCAGGCTGACTTCTGGAGACGTAAGGAGTCTGTATCAAGGAGACTAAGGGGCAGGCAGGAAGGGAAACGCTGGCTGGACTTGCACAAGCAGGACTCCAGTTCCAGTAAGAGCATGAGAGAGAACGCAGGGCTGGAACGTGTGCACAGGGGCTTGAGATTCGAACTTCCTTCCAAGGAGCCTTGTTCAACAAGGCTTAATTTTAGATCAGATTATAGTAGGCCGGTTATAAACACTTGGCTATAAAATCAGAACTGCCTTTGTAGCTGCAATAGAGGAAATTGTGTTCCCCTGACAAATACATGTTGAAGATTAACCCCTGGTAGCTGAGAATGTGACCTTATTTGGAAATAGTGTCTTTTTAGATGTAATCTACAAATTAAGGTACAGTCCCACTTGAAGAAGGTGGGCCTTAAATCCAATATGACTGATGTCCTTATACGAAGAGAGAATTTGGACACAGGCTCAGGGAAGAAGTAGTGATTGGATTCATGTGCCTAGGGAATGCCAAGGATTGTCAGAAACCACCAGAAATTAGGAGAGAGTCATGGAACAAAATGTTTCTTACAGTCTTCAGAGAAAACCAACATACTTTAATTTCAGACTTCCCTCCTTTAGGGCTATTAGAGAATAAATTTATGTTGTTTCAAGCTACCCAGTTTGTGGTAATTTATTATGACATCTCTAGGAAACAAACATAGTAACTGAGTCCTGGTTTTTCCTATATTTCTCTGCATTGGTTTCAAAGGATTGTTTTCAAAGATTGGTGAAGGATTGACTCAAAAGGTGTGATCATCTTCAAATGTTAGAGCAGTGTTTCTCAACTGATAATATGTGGCTGGATGTTATGAAGCTGGATGCAATTTGTGTGTTGGTACATATCCTAATTACCAAGACTTTCTTACCAAATATTTATGTGTGCATGAATTGCCAAGCTGGGATAAGTTTGTGAATGGGCTGGAGCAACTGGACATACCCTTTCTCTGTGCCCCTTCCTTGTTCTTTAAGCCCTGGAATAGCAAATCCCCAATTTCCCTCCCCAACTCCCTCACCTCTCCTCAAAACACAGGTTGAGAAGCATTATGTCACTGGGATATATTAGGGGTAAAGAGATAAGATCACTGTGTAGTTGATCTGGTACCCTGAGTTGCTAGGGAAATGCTAGATGATGTAGGAAACAAGCGGTAAAATGTTGTGTCTCACATAATAGAAGTGCTTTCCTCACTAATGTCATAGTTTAATTTAAATGTTCCTGGACAGAAGGCTGATCTTGTTCACACACTGATTCAGGGACTCAGGCTATTTCCATATTATGGCTTCATCCTCCACAGCTTTGGAGTTCTCTGCTCTCGTCTGTTGGAGAAAGAGTATTTGTGAGAGTCTCATGTATTTCTCAAAAATGATGGTCTATAAATGAAAAATATCACTTCCTTTATATTTTGTTGGAAAGACAGCTGCATGGCCCCACCTGAAAGCAAGTGGGGTTTTACCTGGCTATATGTCTATTTTCTCATTCCTACAGATGGTCACTAATTTTTGGTGGTCAGCGATCTTCTTCTGTTATGGTCCCTAACATTGTTCTCAGACATTTCACATCATAAATCTCAGAAATTCCCTTCTACTTTTTGCCAATAAAATTGACCATTAGCCATAGGAAGAAAGAAGCACAAGTTTTTGAATAAGGTCTGTGAGTTCTGATTCCAACTTTTAATAGTTGGTAAATCTTGGGCAATTGACCTAAATTCTCTGAACCTTAATTTCTAGACTGGTAAAATAGGGATAATAATATATTTTTATAAGTTTAATGATTGGAGATGACATATATAAAGGACTTGGTATACAGGAAGTGTTGTTTAAATGGTGGCTTTTAATTGTTAAACACAATTTTTCTAAGTACGAGATTATTTTTCCTGTAACCTAAATTAGTTTCCCCTTAGTCATGGAAGGTTAGAGTTCAAAAACCTTGTGAGATCATCATATTTGATTTCTGGGGACTTTCAATGGCTTATTCAAGGCCACAGAGGTAATTAGTGGCAGAGATAAGATGAAACTTTAATTCTTTTCACTTGTCCAGGGTGCTTTCCAAGACATCCTATTAAATTCGCTGAAAATTGAGCATACCAGAACTGTAGTTTCCAAGTGGGAGTTTTTGAATGACCCATTTGTCTGATTTGGTTGGGTAGGAGTTGGACTAACTGTCATTTTCCTGAGTTTCCCGTTATTTTTAGTATTATCATGCAAGAATTGTCTTCAAATAATGAATTTTGTTATTTCCAGAGAGGTTACCTCAATCTAGTCTTTAAGTTGGGACTTCTAGTTAATTTTCTCCTGGGGAAAAAAAAGGATATAAAAAATAGATTCTAAAATGCCATATTTTAAACCTGTTTTTTTCTTCTTACTCCTCCCTTTCCAAACCATTGGGCCACTTTCAGTGGTTTTCTGGTGATTAAGAACATACCATCCCTGTAGATTTCTGGGGGGTGGGAGGGAGGATGGAAGTGCTTCTCATTCAGTAAACACGTTATAATGTTCTACAGTGAAAGGACCAACTGACTCAGCAACACTGTTTTCAGAGAACTGAATTTCTGATGAACATAATTCATAAAGATATAGACTTCCAGCTCTGACCATGGGGTTGCGGGTTGAATATTAATAGGGAGAATGAATAGTCATTGCTGGGCATTGTAACATATGACCCCAATCCAGCACCGTTCTGTCCTTTTTCTCTAAGGAGTAGTCTTTGCCAGCCCTAGTAAGAAGGACTTGCTAATCAGGAATGTGATCTTATTGCCTTGCACGTTTTGAGAAGTTCTTCTGCCATGCCTCTACAACACAAGACAACTAGGTAAAGGTCCTTTCCCACCTCACCAGACTTCACCAGATCGAAATCTCTAGGCTGTGGAAAGACAGAAAGGACTCTTAACAGGAGAGGTCTAGAGGGCTGGAATGTTAGAGACTACAACTGTCTCCAGCAGGATTAATTCTTCTTTCCATACCACACTTCCAAAGGCTAGTTCAGGCTTAGGCCTTTGGATGGTGGATATGCCATGACTGTTCCCTCTCCTATCTTTGTCTCCTCTCCGTTTTCGTGCATTCTCTACTTTTAAATTCATTAATCTGGGTCTCTGTACTCCCATCTTCATGAAAGGCCTTTTTCCTCCCATTTTGCCTCCAGAAGCAAAAGTGGGATCCTTGTTCCCTCAGTTTGTTATAAATTAAAATGCTTTATTCTCTGGCCAGATCTTAATAGTGTCTCCTTGGTTGAGCTGTAATAGTTTGGGAAGAGTGAGTTCTGGTCCCAATAATTACCTCTTATTTCCTCATTGTTCACCTACAAAGCAAACACATTGGAAACACATTGGATCAAGGTGAGTGTTCTGAAAGACAACACAGTTTAATATCACACAAGGAAAGAAGAGTCCTAGAGCAAACCTGGAGTTAAGCTCACTTGCTTTGAAATATTAAACTCTTGTATTATTGTATTATGGAGAGTTTGACTGCCTCCCAAGTCCAGGTGGCTTTCCAAGGGCCTCCCCCCATGGTATACTGCAAATGTCTGGCATGTTCTTGTTGCTTTCCAGGAAGCGAGGCACATTTCTAATTCTTCTCTTCTTTTCAAATACACTAATGTCCTCAAACATAGGGCTCAGTGTCCAGGCTGTTTCCACCTCATTCTCCTGCAAAAGAATAAAAAGAATAAAAAGAAATAAGATAAGTAACATAATTTTATCATTACATTGGGAAGAGGTGCTATTATGACTCTTACTGTTGCAAGGGACAGAAAGTCAACTAAGACTAACTGAGAAGAAACAAAGAGTTAATTCATGTAAATGTTAAGTTCAAGAGGAATATGTTTAGCTCTAGGTATGGCTGGATCCAGACATATCAACAAATGGTCTCTCCCTCTTCCCACAGTTTAGCTCTTTCCACCTCACTTCATGTGTTAGCATCGTGTAACGTCATGTAACACCTTCATGTGTTAGCATCATGACTGCCAGGAGACCCAGGGCTCCACTGTTGTTACAGCTTCTAAACTCTCTGGGACAGTGGCTCCAGAAATGACCCCATCTTAGAGTACTTTTAATTCCAGAATGACTCACTGAGAAGCGGGATAATTTCACTGATGAACCAAACCTGGGTCCGATGTCCAAGGTTGGGTGGTGGCAGCTGTGGGTTTAGACCCACCCCAACAAGAAAGATGGAGCAGAATCGCCTTAGAAGGGGAGAGAGGCTGTTTCTCCCAGGAAGGAGGAATGGTGTGTAGGTAACAAACCTCACACTTCCCCTCTAGGATGTATGACATTCTAATGGGAAATAATTAAACAATACAAAACAGTGAGTAATGAAACACCAAAATACCAAATCCATTAGGGCAGAGGAAGGAGCCTCCTAAAAAGAGGGAAATCAGAGAGTGTTTCACACAGAGGGGTTTTTTGACCTGGATTTCAGTGAAAACCTTCAGAGAGATAGTGGTTAATAAAGGAAATAGAGACACAGGCAGGAAAACAGAATGGGGAAGTCTGAGACAGCGAGAATTTCTGTCAAGGCAATAGCACAGCTCATCTAAAACAAAGAATGGTTTAAAACTTGCAACACTTAACCTTCAGAGTTTATTTTTCAGCAAATTTACCTATGATGCTTTTCTTCTTAGTGTTCCTTTGAACTTTGGCTTCCCCTAGGACTGAATCAAAGCATTGTTTGCATCTAGGAAATCGGAGAACCATCCAACAGTGAAGGTTTTGGTGCCTGGAGATGAAGGCAGAGATCAGGGCTAGCCCTTTCTATGAGCAAAGCAGGGGACTGCCTGGGAGGTATGGACGTCCTTTTCTCCCCAGACCTCTTCTTTACCTGATGGTGGTGCCTGAAATTGCAACAAGGAGATCATGAAATGGCTCAGTGGCCATTCCTGGAGAGCAAGGCTTGTGACAAATTCTTTCTATGATGCTTCAAATGAGATCAGAACCTCGGGAGGTCAGACTGATAAGCTGAGTAAAGGACTGGTATTAAATTAATGCTAGAAATGAAAGGTGGGGGTCTTGGGAAGTGGGAAAGGGAGTTCAGAAGAAGAAGGAAGGCTTAGTCAGGGACAAACTACTGACCAGTGAGCTGGTGCTGGTGGTGTAGGGAGGAGTGTTGGGCACCTGATAAAGGCACATCCTTCCACTTGGTAATATGGTAGAAAGTATTCCTCTAGGAACTCTTATTCTGGAAAGTGGTGTAAATATTTATTTGGAAACACATCACATCTTCCATGCTGTGAGCGAGTGAGCAAGTGTGGGGGTGGGTGTTTGATGTGTGTTGTGTTATCTCAAGAATGGTATGACCTTTTGCTCTCGTTCTGTCATGCTCGAGGAGGAGCGTCACAGCCTCAGGGTGTGCTCTCACTCTTGTCCCCAGCACGTGGCTCAGCAAATGAATGGAATAAGCAGACTGCTCTGTGTGGAAGGGCAGCCGTCAATCTCTGGCTTGCTTTAGGTAGATCATGAGAAAGGCTTTGCTTTTGGGGGTTGCAGCTTACCCTGGGCTGTACTCCCATGTTTATTTTGGGGGTCATGGAGACTCAGAACCCAGCAAGACACTTGCATGACAATTTATTTTTAAAGGAGTTATAAATATGTAATTCCTTCAGCAAGAAATCAAAGCTCTTTGGGCATATTTTATAATCAGTTACTAGCATCCTCCTTTCTGGAATAAGCTGGATTACATTTTAATGCAATTTGCATTGATGATTTCATTTTCATTTAATTATCAGCATTTTCTTTGCTGGCATGTAAGACATGCTCCCAACAGTTGTCTGTTTGAAGGCTGTACTATGGGGTCTCTTACTGGTACCCAAGAGCACATGCTTTCCATGGAGGCTGACTCAGAGTTCATACCCCATTCTCACTTCCTCAGACATTCATTTCCGGTTCCCTTGTTATTAGTCTTCCCTTCTAATGTCATAAACAGAAACTCTGGTAGAGCAGAAGGGGCAAAAGTCAGAAGGGTGGAAATAGGTATATTTTGAATAGTTTCCTGTAGTGGAGAGTATGGGTTTGAGAAACAGATATGGGTGCTGGGTTCGATTCCAAAGGCAATCACTTCCTGCTCAAATTGGCATATGGCTTAAGTTTTCTGAGTCAGAGTCTCCTTATTTGTAAAATGAAAATAGTACTTTCTTCCTCATAGAGCTGTTAGAAAACTGAAAAGTCACTATGTAAAGCACCAGGCAGATAATAGTCACTTAATAATTGTCAGTTCCCTTCTTTACTTAAAGTAAAGGCAGAAATCTTCCAGCTTATGAAAGAGATAAAGCATTTCTTTTATTTGGGGGAATAACATATCAGTCAGGATAGGCTAGATTATGCTTCAGTAACAAACAGTCTCAAAATCTCAGTCCCTTACCAAAAAAAAAAAAAAAAAAAGCTTACTTTTTGTTTATATGCAGGGGGACTTGGATCTCTATTCTTCTTTGCTGTGGGAGCCAGGAGGATGGAGCGGCCTCTCTCTGGGACATACTAATCATGGCAGTAGAGGGGAAAAGCTAATGAACTATGAGCTACTACCTCTTTGACTCAGAGAGACACCTAACACTTTGCCTACATTTTATCGGCCAAATCTAGTCAAATGGCGAAGCGTGATATTGATGCTGGTACAGAGAAGTAGAATTCTTTATCCCTGTGTGGTTGGTGGAGCTGACTTGTTGAAAACATGAGCAAAAACCAAGGTCTGAACCAGGATATTGTATGAGAATCAGCCATACACGTGACAGAGCCCTGGTGAATCAAAACCTTGTAGGAAGCCCCTGAATACACATTTTTGCTACTTTCCATAGGTAGTGCTGCTGTGCACTGTCTGGTTAATAGCCATTGCACTAAAAGATTAAGTTTGACCTAAAAGTCAAGAAAATTAGTAAGGTAATTAACTTTGGAGGAGTGGGTTATCTTTGCCCTTTTTTGGCTAAGTCTTGTAAGTTTCTCCTTCTTCATTCTTTTTCCTGTTATTCTTTCAATGAATTGTTCCATGGCTTCCTTATTTATAATTTAGGAAGCAGGTAAATTCAATGTTTTATATTTCTCCCAGGGAAATAAAGACCTGGGTTGCTTTTTATTTGTTTGTGGCTCTCCATTGATTTTTCAGTGGGTCAATGGTTCACAGTAGAAAACAACATCACCTCCTTTGACTTAAATCTTTCAGCGATGCATGAAGATGGATCTTGAGGAAGAGTCAGTCCTTGATTGGCAATTTGCTTTGGACACTATCTACAATCTGCTATACGGTAGCCTTCAGTTAAATTTTTATTGTTTCTGTCAGTCAATCAGGAATATTGGGTTTACCTTCCCAGAAGATTCATTTTTTTCTTTGGTACAAAATAAGGCAATGAAAGAAAACCACCAGTGATGGGTGTGTAAGAGAGGAAGGCACCGGAAAGCCAAGGGGCAAGGGGTCATGTATAGGTTGAGCACTCTCACTCCAGATTGCCTTTCGGATGGTGATGTGTCATCAGCCTTTATTCATGATATCCTCTAGTTCCAGATGTTCCTTGAATCATAAAGAGGGGCCTGAATAAGCATGTCCCTACATACCCCTGGGAAAGAGACCCAACCCATAAGCCAGCCCTTGCAGGTGTTTAGCGAGGGCGTCTTACTAAGGGGGAGGAGCTGGCAACCTCTGTGTTCTTGGTGAAAACACACTGAAGCATAAGACCATGAACTCTCGGTGGAATTATTGGAGTCAGTGTGACTTCCTCCCAATCTGGTACTTACTCTGGGGTTTGGGTTGTCCTTCCCATTTCAGAAAATGAGAAGCTGAACTGCATAAAGTTCATGCAAGTGTTCAAATACCTTTAGAAGTCAGGGCACACCCGTTGCAGGACATGGGCTAGCATTATTTTGTTCTTTGTTCTTGTTATTCACAATGGTCCCTCTTTGTGTGTTCAAATGCCTAGGGAGTCCCTGTCAGGGCTGACCTGTGTCTTGGCAGAAGCTCTCTGAACTGAGTTGTCGGAGCAGCAGAGAAGTCCCTCACTCCCCATGCATGCCACCCGGTGAATGGCCCACAGCTGGAATTCACTGGCTGAAATATGCTTTGGCCTAAGGTTCCAGTTTTTGTTGAAGTGCCTCTAGGAGGAGTCAAATCTCATTTTATGTGGTGTTTGTGCTTTTTGTGAAAATAGAATGTAGTGCTGTGCAAATTGTAATAACGCTCCGCAAATGTTTGCTGATTTTTCACCTGGGAGTGTGACCTAAATGGCTAGATCCTCTTCTATAATATAGATTCATCCCTGGGAAATAGCTGCTCAAGGTCTACCCTCTAACATACTCTCTTGTGTCTAACTGTGGTCATGTGACAGAGTCCTGGCCATTAAAATGTAATTGGACATCACACTGGGTCCCCGTGCCAGGGGAGGACTCCAGGTACATGGAGACTAGCAAATATCATCACAAAACCAGCCACCAGGAAAAGAAGCCCAGACACTTCTGACAATTGCATCTTGGGGTCAGAATCACAAGGAGCACATGGTGCATTAGCTGCAGGGAAAGACTCAGTGACCATGGGGACTGATGCCCACTACTGAACCTGATCTTGCCTTGATCTTTTCTATGTGATTAAAGCACCCCATCTAGTGCTTGCCTGGAGGTAAGTGGATGGCAGCAGGAAAAACGGAAGCTGGTTCTATAGCTGATGCCGTATGCATCAAAGGAGTTGAAGCTTTTGAAAGAAGGAGGCAAATAATCTGAAAGCGACAATGTTGAGCAAGGAGGCATCTCCCTGATGCTCAAGTTGGTGGGACACAAGACAGAGGAGGGAGGATCGCCACAGCTTGAGGGGGGTGGCAGAGAAGGAAGATTTAGATCAGGGCAATAATGAAAAGGAAATTAAGATTTGAGAAGGGATATCCATGCAGGGTCCGTCTGGTTTCCTATATTTTTGTCGAGAGAGTAATTTGAATTTGGGGAGTTCCATCCTGGGTGATTTCCATATTAGGAGGTACATCCTCCCCCTCCAAAACACAGAAGGACATTTGGAGTTAGGCGAGCTGGTGGGCCCCTAAGGAGCACAGACCTACTCAATCTGATTTATGCTTCTCTGGTTAGGATTCTGTTGAAGAGTTTTGATATTTGCAAAGAAAATTGGAGTGTACACAATAATTTTCTCCATTAAAAAATGAAAAAAATATATAGATTTCATTTACTTCTGTAGACTGGTTTGGGAATCCAGATATACAATGAAAACAAGGGTGTGTGTGTGTGTGTGTGTGTGTGTTTAGTACATGGTGGGTAGCCAAGGGGTTGGAGTTGCTCTTAAAGGAGGCCAGAGTTTGCTTCTAGGTGCCAATATTTAGTAGCAGTGTAATTTTGTATAAAAAACTAATCTATTTGAGCTTATTGTTCTTATCTATAAAATAACATTGATAATCCAACATACTTGATAAGGTTGTGATGATTCAGTGAAATAATCCATACACAGCACATGACATGGCATCTGGCATATGATGAACCTATTATTGTTGCTATTTTGCTATTACTTTGAAAGGAATTCTGCATTGCAAACATTATGCCAAATAGACCTTGGGTTGTAGCTTTTGCGTGAGCAAATATGTTTGTATTTAAGAAAAACAGACCAGCAGTGTCTTTGTAGTCAGGGGACTGCTGCACCTAATGGGGCCTATCGATTAGAGGGTAGCCCAGGGCTCTGAGAAGCCTCAGCAACCCTATTTATAAATGGACAGTGAGGCACGGAGTCATAAAATGTTTTATGGGAAAACCCATGAAAACTTCAAGTCTTCTATAATACTGATTAAGAATAATTTAAATCATTCATATTTTAGTGGGAAATATCAGTGGCTATGAGTTAATCAATTTCAAATTGATTTTATTTGTGTAAAATCGGCATTTTAGAAGGTGAATTTATTGCTCACAGTTACCTTTTCCAATGTGGAATTATTGCAATATTAGTAGCAAATGCACTCTGATTGAATCTCTACCATTAATCAAATATTCCCAAATTGAACTCCTCATAATGTCTTACTAGATTAAATAAAAAGACCCAGAGGATACTGGCTGCTTTTCAAGGCCTCAACCAAGGATGAGGAAATGGTGATTCTAGAGGATATTTGCTATTTTTTTTGGCTCCTGGAGTCTGAAACCCCATTTATGTTGGAGTAACCCCCACCTGATGAGTGGGGGAGGAGGCAGAATCCTTTCCCTAGAGAAGGTGCAGGGCAAGAAGCTGAAAGGCCACATGTGTCCCTAGTGTCCCCTGGAGCTAGAGTGGGGGTGTGGCTGAGGTTCAGTCAATCAGAGGCCCCACCCCAGACTTTGAATTGTTGCTAGTGAAGGACAGAAGGAGGCAGTGGAGAATCCATTCGGGCTGCAGAGATCAAAATGGTGGGAGCAGCTCCAGGTCTAAGGCTGGTAGAGGGAGAGGGCAAGGCAGCGTCAGGGTTCTTCAGCCGTAGCGAAGTCAGTTGCTCTAAGTAGGATGACCATATATCCCACGTTGCCCAAGACAGCCCCAGTTTATGCCTGGGAGCCTCCTCATGCTCCCACCAGCAAATATACTGGCCTACTCACAGTTTACCCATTTACTTAACCCTCTTTCCATTTATAGTGGACTGTCCAAACGCTTAGTCCAGACCCTTCACATGTGCACTGGATCCCAACCCCTCACCCCAACTCGAAGCTATTGCTTCTTTGATTACACCCACTTGCTCCAATAGCATCAAACATTTTCCCTCTGGTGGATCACTCCTGCCCTTTTTCTCTTGTGTTTTCTGCTTTAACATGGAAGCGCCAAAATGATGGTGTGTGTGTGTATGTGTAGGCAGAAGCTATCTATGAATCTTAGTATTAATTCTCCAAGGCCTTAAATCAATTGAAATCAACAGATATTTATTTATAATCTATCAAATGCATATATATTTAATAAGGAATAATGAGGCTTTAAAACAATCTAGGTGCTTATCCTAGTCCTAGATTATCAAAAGAAGTTGAGATATAAAAGACTTTTACTCGCTATCGGCATAACTATGTCTGTTCCTGCCAGGCTAAGTAACCAATTTTGGATTCAAAAATAGTTAAGTTCCATAAGAACTATCTCTGTTTTTGAATTTGTTTGCAGGTATCATGCGTGAAATGCTAAAAATAAAGGACACAACCTGGGGAGACAGCCCTACCTGAGTGGCTAGGACTTGGAGTTAGAAAAGTCTGGTTCCCCTGGAGAGGTAGAGCTTCTCCTGGCCAATCCTAAGTGGGGTCAGTGCTAAGCAGTGGGTGGTTTTGATCAAAGGGCTGTGGACTGGTTAAAATTGTTCTGCACTCTAGGCAGACCTCAGCTTTGTTAAAAGCAGCCATTGGTCCTCCAAAGTGGCTGCACCATTTTACACTCCCACAAGCAAAGTAAGAGGGTTCCACTTATTCCCTCTCCTTGTCAGCACTTGCATTGTCAGTCTAGGATTTTAGCCATTCTGATGGATATGGAGCAGTGTCTTATGTGGTTTTAATTTGCAATCCGCTGGTTAGCAGTAATACGGAGCACCTTTTCATAGGTTTAATAGTCATTTGTATCGCTTCTTTTGTGAAGTGCCTGCTAAAATCTTTTGCCTACTTTGTATTGAGTTGTTTGTCTTATTATTATTGATTGGTTCTTTATATATTCTGGATACAAGTCCTTCACCATGTGTAAGCCAGGAATACTTCTGAATGCAAATAACAGATCTTGGGGGTGCCTGGGTAGCTCAGTCACCCAGTTAAGTGTTCGACTCTTGATCTCAGTTCAGGTCTTAATCTCAGCTCAAGGTCATGAGTTCAAACCCTGCATTGGGCTCCATGCTGGGCATAGAATCTACTTAAAAAATTAAAATAATAAAATAAAATAAACAGAATGTGACTAGGGGTGACTCCAGTAATAGCAACACCGACTGCTTGGTAGAAGGTCTAGAGTCAGGCAATCTGTGGCTTACTAAGCAGATCTGCCACCCTTAGCAGGTTGGCTTTTCATACCTGTGCTTGCAACATCGTGGTTGCAAGAGGGCTGTCATTGCTTCAGGCACTATGCCTGCCCAGAATGGTAAGGAGCAGGGGGGGCATCCAGGGAGGGAATAGGAAGTGGTCCTTGTATGATGCTCCTCCTTTCAATGGAGATAAAATTACTTCTCAGAAGTGCTCTCAAACACACTTTTATTTCTGTTGTTTTAGTTCTGTTAGTTTCTTGTTGGCCAGAATTAGGTATCCTACATACATACATCAGGGAGGCTGGGAAGATGAGCATTAGGCAATGGGTCACTTCCTTACAGCCATGCCTGGATCAGTCAGTCATGGTTGGTGCACTGGGGCTGGGTGAGCTGCAGGAACACACGCACTATATGTCAGAAGAGAGGGATAGCTGCAGGGTAGGCACCTGACATGTCCATATTAAAACACCCCAAGCTTTATGTTCCTCTCTGCTGTGGTGGGGAGGGTCTCTGGAAAATTCTGAGAGGCCTTGGTAAACTTACGGACAACATGGAAGTATCAGGAAAAAAAAAAAAAAAAGAAAACCTACTCTTTTTTTTTCATCTAAATGCATAAAACAAGAAGAACACAAACTCTCATTAAATACCTGATCTCAGAAAAGCCCTACCGACTTAAAGACCTGAATCGAGTTGTTAGTTGTGGTCACATTTTTTGCTGCAACAGGAAGACCGGATTCATGACTCCGTTGTTCAGGGAACAAGGCCTGAGTCTACTGAGTGCTGAGGGTAAGTGGGTGTGAAGGGGCCGTGTTTCTGAGGGGTCTCCTCTGAAAGCAGAGCCTGAGGCAAGGACGTTTTAGGAAGGGTATTTGGGAAGTGATCCCAGGAAGGAGTGAGGTGCTGTGGAGAGTGCACTGAAGGGGGGAAGGCAATGCAGACGCACAATAAACAACCATGGGTCGTTTCTGTGGGCACCTGGGCTTGATTCGCTGGGAGCCTCTGAGGAACTGCATAGAACACGTGCAGAATTGTTCTGTACATGCGGCCCTTGAGCTGATTACTTTGGTGTCCCCATGACTGTGTTATTTATGCAAATTTATGCTCCCCCCCCCCCGATTTCTGAATCAGAATGTCTGGAGGGGAGGGACCCAGGATATTACATTAACGAGCTCTTCAGGTGACTGTGCACATTCACATTTGAGAACCAGAGGTCTGCTCTCCGGACAGCTCATTCATCTGTTGGTTCACATCCCTAGTGATCAAACCCTGAGGAGAAGGGAGCTGGGGGAGATTGGAAGGGGGAGACAAACCATGAGAGACTGTGGACTCTGAAAATCAATTTGAGGGTTTTGGAGGGGTGGGGGTGGGGGATGGGTGAGCGTGGTGGTGGGTATTAAGGAGGGCACGTCTTGCATGGAGCACTGGGTGTGGTGCATAAACAATGAATATTCTGGAACACTGAAAAGAAATTTAAAAAATAAATAAAAATTTAAAAAAAAAAACCCTAAGGGGTTAACGCTCTTCTACCTTAAGATTGCTCCTGCACCCAGGCCTCCCTCACCACGGGTCAGACAAGCCCATGGTAGAAAGCAAAAGGTTTTCAGCACAGTGGAGGCAGGGTCTGTCCAGGAACATTGACAGTGTGCTAGTTTCCAGCAACAGCTGGAGCAAAGGGTGTCCAAAGATTGTGGCCCAAGAGACATCTGATTCAAGAGAGAATAAGAATAGGCCAGTTTAGATTAGGCTCTTTCAAGACCTGAACTTTAAGAAGGAGGCCAGAAATCACTTTCTGAGGCATTAAGCTCTTTATAAAAGGCCTTAAGCTCCTAGAAGGAAATATACCGCATAATTGCATAGGACTTTAGTGTACAGAAAACATTAACAAGACACATGAGAAACAGTAGCTATTTGTGCTGTAGTGTATCCTCAAGGCAAGTGGAGTATTTTTCTATCTGTTGAAAGTGGCCTCAGTGGTGTCTCCCTATTGGGATCAAGTTAAAGAAAATGGTTTTTTCAATTTATTGGGGAAGAGATTCATTTAAACAGAAGGTATTCATCAGCCTTCCTTCGATTTCTTTGGGAATTTAATTCTGAGTAGATTTCTAATTTCTTTGATCTCAGGAGAACGACTTCTGTACCAGCTACTGGTTCCCTTCCAGTTTTCTCCTTTCTCCCGGGACCCTACAAATGTCACTGGTGGTCATGATCTGATTTAGATTATTTGAAGACAGGAGAAAAATAGCTTGTTGAGACTAGAATTAATGTGGGCTGGTGGGGCAGGGATGATTAATTGGAGCTTGGAGTCTAGATTCATCCTACAAGTCCTTTGTAAGTGATGTTTGATTCAACACAAGACACCTCGATTTTGATTTAGAAATACCGGTATGCTGGAGAGGCTGTAAGGTGAGCTGGAAAGATAGAGAGAGAGAATATATCTGTAGGCTTTTTCTGCTATGGGTGGGAGGTAGTTTAAAACTCAATTTGAAAAATGATAGCCATTGCAATTTGGAAGTTCAGAGTTCATGTGTATAGAGATTTCCCTGAGGGAAAATGGTCAACTTTTTCCTTATTTTCACTGCTGTAGGGCTTCCATTCCAGTGCACCTCTCCTAAACACCAGGTGTCTCTGGTGATGACACTTGGTGCATTTCTATTGGTGGCTCCTGAAAGAGTCCCCTGCACAGCTCATGGCAGGAGATGACTTAGGGTCTAATAAGAGTGATAGTGATTTTCCAGCTTCCTTTGAAAGAACAGATGGAAGAAGTAATTCTCCATTGAAGGAAAACTCTTAGATTCATCATCCTAAAATGTACCTTTTCTCATGTTCCCACTCAGTTCTAGAATCTACATCTCTCATAGAATGGCCCAGATGCCAGCGTAGGCCTCTGCCCTCAGGATCTAGCCGAAATGAAATCTAAACTTTGCACATTATAGGGGCCCAATAATGCCCATGGTCTTTGAGCGGACACAGAGGATGGGACTGTCACATCAGATTCACACCAATCAGAAGTCTCACCCAGTATTCAGCTATATTAATTTGTTTCTAGGATACAGGCAATTAAGAGGTAAGAGAGCTCTGGGGCATCAAGAGTGGTTCCCCAGGTCCTTCCTGGGGAAAGCTGGAGAAGTCTCTCTGGCCCAAAATAGATAAGGTCTCCAAGTGCAATCTCCATTTTTCCCTGTAGAGAACGGTACAGATCAAGTGCCAATCTCTAGGGGCCAGACTTCTCACCCCGGTTCTGCCTAGTATTGGTGATCCTTAGCCAAGATATCTTGCTAAGGACATTTCAGAGATGAAATCTCTTTCCCAGCTGTTGGTCCTGAGTTTTGAACTTCTCTATAGGAGGCTCTTAGATCTGCTACTGTGTCCCTTCTCTGGCTGGCCTCCTCGAAGTGGGCAGCATGACTTAGAACTGTAGTCAGAGATGAGTGTCATCTTTTTCGTTCCTTTTATCACAATGGAGGCAAGTCTGTTTTCAAATGAACCATTCATTCTCAAATGAAATAAACAGGGACATATAGGGGAAATATTCAGAACAAGAAGACAGGTTTTCAAAATGCAGGTTTCTGGAATTGCCTCTTGCTGCTCACTTTCAGGCTCCTGGGCTCTTTTACCTCTCCAGTCCTCACCTAAGAAACAGAGTTCGCCACCATCTAAACTCCAAGGCTGTCTTCCTCCATAGCGCCATCTTGCCTCCATATTCATGGATCCATCAAATGGCCTGCAGGTCTAATAGTGTGGGTTCTGCTCCCTGGGCCCCTCAATGCTTTAGAGTCAAGGGAGCAGAGTCTCCCACCCTGCTGTCATTTGTCTAGGGCTGTGTGGCCACTAAGAAGTTGTATTTCTAAGGAGCAGTCCTCTTTTTCTATCTATGAATCTGTTGAGATTGAAACAATGAATGACCTCAACATTCCAGTGCCATACTCCCTGTATACAGGGAATCCCTTAGAACCTAAGAGAAGCCCAACAGTTTTAGGCTAAAATAAAAGTCAAACACCCAGAGCTACTGTGGGAAAGACTTTATCTGGAAATCCAAACATTATAGTCTCTGAGTAAAAAAATTATTCTAAAAGAATTAGAAATTATTTTCTCTGTTTTAAATCATACCATTGCCATAACTCATGATTCATTTTATAGTCTAGTCCCCCAGGCTGTGATTGATCACTCTATGGTTCCACAGTTGTTCAGTCTGACAGATATTTTGGTGGGCAAATGCTCTTTTTGAATAAATCATGAAATATAATTTATCCTTCTTATTCCTTAGTTTTGCACAAAAAGTCAATTACAAAACTGGACTGGATCTCAGATCTGCTTGGTTTTAAGTTTGGCTTAAAGTTTAGTTAAAATGTTACCCGCAGAGACCCATACTAGCAGTAATAATTAACAACTATCCCAGATACTTCCGAGAGGGTTAGTAAGTCTTACCAATCACTTACCCCCAGTGTGAGTTAATATATTTTATCCTTTCTTTATGGTGGGTTTGAAGGAAGAAAGGACAGTGACTGAAGACCATTAACCTGACTATTGTCTTCTTGATGTTGTCATCCTACTTATCATGATGCCTTTCATCTACACTCACATTCCAAAAATAAAATTTCATGAGACCCTCAAAATATTATTGATGTAGCTTAAAGACTTCTCTCTTTCCCTTAATAGGTTAAGAAAGCAGCTTTTCCCCTTTCGAATTCATGACAGAGGGTGATGAAGACATGAATTTTGATTTCTTCCCAGCATCTCAACCTGGGAATAGGATTTCTAGAAATGTGTTGTTTTTATATAGATCCCAGCAGATCAAAATATTTTTCAGGTCTCATAGATTACAGTAGAATGTGATTTTTATGTTGATAATTCCCTGTAACTACTTGAGGCCAGGTCTGTTCTGGGAGACCCACATCTTGGGGTCCCAGGGGGACATGCAGGGGAAAACACCAATAGTGAGAGTCCCAGACACTCCAGAGCACAGGCCCCAAGATGCCCAGCCCATAAAAGTATCAGGAACCCTAAATCCTATTGGCAAAATTTCATCATTGTCTATTCAATCTCCAGTGGGACAGATGGGAGGATCTTGGTCATCAGGAAATAAGGAGAATTCTGTCTTGAAAAACACTGATGGGTAAGACATTTCTGCAGAGACCCCAGATGATAAATTGTTCTGAATTTGCAGTCAGGATCCGGTCCCATTCATTTCTTGGTCAACCACAGCCAGGACTCAATCCATTAGGGGAGATTCCATAGATTATAGGCTGGGTGGGTGGGACTGCGCATGAGCAAGGAACGGAGCTATACTTCCTGTTGGCTAATGTCTGTGATGAATGCATGAGGTCTAAAGGCAGACTGGAGAAAAGAAGGTGATATGGGAGGGATATCTGCGCCTTTCTGGGCCTGCTCCAGGAAGCTTCTCTCTTCCGGTTCCTGAGGAGAAACCACCAGCGCCTCAGTTAATACTTCTATTCTACAATAACTTGAATATAAACAGAAAAATTGCTCGTATGCCATTTTTTATTTAACCTCTTGGCAAACACCACATTCTGTTTTTAAGCATCATTTGTAACAATTAGGTGAGTCTCCAGAAGTTTTTCTTTCCAAACTCAGGGATTCTCCCCAAAATATCCACTAATTTTGAACTTCTGAAAGTTTAGTTCCAAGAAAAAAGTGAACATACTAGGGATCAGAGTGAGGGGGGTGGGAATGGAAAAAAGAGGGACAAAAAATAGGTGAAAAGGATGAAGAGGTGCAAACTTCCAGTTATAAGTAAGTCCTGGAGATGAAAATTATAGCATAGGGAATATAGTCAATAATATTGTGGTAACTTTATAATGTGGCAGATGGAAACTGTATGTCTGGTGAGATTTTTGTGATGTATGTAATTTTTGAGTCATGATGTATACCTGAAACTCTACAATAATATTGTATATCAGCTACAATAAAAAAAAAGTTAAAAAAATTTTTTAGAAGGACAGTAACATTAAATCAAGATCAGTAACATGAGTCCTATTGTATGGGTGTATTTTTACTCTCAATGACTCTCAGGAGGCAGTATTTACAGGGAAAAAGAATTCTGGGCTCTAAGTGCATTGGTTGTGTCATACCTTCCTAACCAGCTGTGTGATCATCTTACCTCAGTCTTAAACTTCTTTATTTGTGAAAGATGGAACTGGACTGTAGGGTCACAGGAACCCCCTTCTTTTCCCACATAGTAAAAATCAGATAATTCATTTTACTTTGGATTTTTAAATAACAACATACATTTTGAAAAGGTATTATGTTTAATTTAGTTTAACCTTAAGAAAAATACTTAGTTGTATTTAGTCCATTAATTTAATTTCAGTTGAACAAAACTTCTTAGCTAGGGTATGTCCTTTTGGTTTCACATAACCCTTGACTTGGATAGTATCTGATTAGGCAAGATACTTCACCATGCGAATTAGGGTGGACCTGTTGGAGTCATTAAGCACTTAGGGTTCCCTTCAAACAAGTCAGAAGTCTAGTTTGTTCTCTCATCCAAACCTTTATATACCTGGATTGGCTCTGGTGTTATGTATCAACTTCTAGAGTTCACCTCCTGTGACACTGAAGGCAAGGACAATAAGACATCTGTCATTCTTTCCCGTTTATTGACTTAACCTTTGATGACACTGGAACGGAACCAGGGCATATCCTTCCAGAGGACATGTACCATATTGGAAGATAAATCAGCAGATTAGCTTTGTGGCATGTACCCCTCCCAGAGGAGAAAACATTGCCTTCTTTTCTTCCATGATACCATTTACCAATGACAAAAAGCCAGGCAGGCTTTGTGAATGAGGGGGGTCCTCGGGATCCATTAGAGGAGAGAGACCCTGGTTGGAAATTAGATCAGATCTGTTGTCCTAATCGATGGGTCAACTTGAAAAACTCCCTTCTTTTTTTTTTTTTTTAAAGATTTTATTTATTTATTTGACAGAGAGATCACAAGTAGGCAGAGAGGCAGGCAGAGAGAGAGGAAGAAGCAGGCTCCCCGCTGAGCAGAGAGCCCGATGTGGGGCTCGATCCCAGGACCCTGGGATCATGACCCCAGCCGAAGGCAGCGGCTTTAACCCACTGAGCCACCCAGGCGCCCCGAAAAACTCCCTTCTTATGCCTGAGTCCAACGTGGTGTATTTGTTTTCCCATCCAATAGATGAGTAAGTTAAGAGAATTTCAACATTTTCCTAACTAGAATTTTCCTAAGAGTGTTACACTTGAAGAGTTGCGGGAAATGGTGTCTGAAACAATGTTAACAAAGCTTTTTTTTTTTTTTTCCTATTTACTGCTAGTCTCTACTATGAAGATGTGCTTTTTGATCCTCTAATAAGGGAATTAAAATGAAGCTTTCCTCAAATTTATTTGAAAATGACTTTTTTTGTTTTTTTTGAGAAGCATCTTATGACATTAGTGTTCACCAAACTTTTTTCAGCTTTATGAATGTCATCATGAAAGAGTGAACTAATTATTTTAGAAGCAGGGTAGGAACGCCCATTAAACCCAATACCCTTAAAGCCTCAATGAAGATCTACATTTTGGGGGGAGGCTATTCTGCATTTCACTGTTTTCCAACAAGAAACTTCTACTCTCAATGGAGAGAATATTGTCTATGACCCACTAAAAAGAGAATTATCAAAGTGCTTCCAAATAATTTGATGCAAGTTTCCTTGACTTTTATTGGTTCTCTCTCTTCCATATGATGATTTTCCCCTCCATTTTCTGAACTACTACCTGATGTTAAAGTCAATACATGAAAATCTGAACATATGAAAAATTAAAAATGAGAGAAAAGACATTCATACAATGGAATATTCTTCATTTTAAAAAAATGGTCCTTCCCAGAGTTTATTTTAAAGAGAAAGAAAGTTGCAGACCCTGAAGGAAATTCAACAATCTCATACTTCTCTCTAAGATCTATAATATTTATTAGTTTTTTGTAACCTTAACATTTAAAAGTACTTTTTTGATGCCTCTGTTTACACTTCAATTAAGATTGCGATCTTGATTCCGTTCCCTAACCCCACTGGACACCCGTGGGCTGATCTAGCATCTCTAACCTTAGAAATGACACACCTCCTCTTTCATTCTGCTAGTGGCCCCCTCCTGAGACACCCTGCTGGTCAGAGAGGATTTACCCACCAGCAGGGGACCACTGGTTGATAGACAAGTTCCCAGTTAAAATCTCATTGTCCATTTCTCTAGTCTTGCTTGTAGCTTGGAAACTTATTTACTTTTACTTCATCCTTCATCAAAAATTAATCTTTAGATATCATTTTTTTTATTATGCATCTGAAACATATATTCTATTCTGTCAGCTGTTCAAATGGCTGAGACTTTCCCTCCCTGGGTTGGGAAAAAGGTTTCTATTTCAGACAGTTACAATGAATCAAGATGTACACAAACTTGATTTTAAAGGTGTTTCCTGCCTTGTTAATCCAATCGTTATGAAGACAAAGGAACAGTTGGATTGTTGCTATGTTGGCAAAAAGCATTAGCTTTCTTGTAAGGGTGATTTGCCAGTTCAGGCATAATTAGGGCACTTAAATGCTTATCTTTGTTAGTCAATGGACTGGGAAGTCTTTATCCTTATCATGAATGATGTAGTTGAAAGAAAGTCTCAGCTGTAAATGGAGATGTTCTTTTCAGGGAAAGATAGTTTCTTTATTTTTCTCTCTTCTCTTCTCTTCTCTTCTCTTCATTTCCATCCTTTCTTTCTTTTTTTTTTTTTTAAAGATTTTATTTATTTGACAGAGAGAGATCACAAGTAGGCAGAGAGGCAGGCAGAGAGAGAGGAGGAAGCAGGCTCCCCACCGAGCAGAGAGCCCGATGCGGGGCTCGATCCCAGGACCCTAGGATCATGACCTGAGCCGAAAGCAGAGGCTTTAACCCACTGAGCCACCCAGGCGCCCCCCATCCTTTCTTTTTCTTTCTTTCCTTCCTTCCTTCCTTCCTTCCTTCTTTTTTTTCGATTTTATGTATTTGACAGGGAGAGAGTGGGTGGGAGGTAGGGGGAGAGAAAATCTGAAACAGATTCCTTGCTGAGCCGGGAGCCCAACATGGGGCTCTAGCCCATGACCAGGAGATCATGACCTGAGTCAAAACTAATTCTGATGTGGGGGCGTCTGGGTGGCTCAGTGGGTTAAAGCCTCTGCCTTCGGCTCAGGTCATGATTCCAGGGTCCTGGGATCGAGCCCTACATCGGGCTCTCTGCTCAGCAGGGAGCCTGCTTCCCCCTCACTCTCTGCCTGCCTCTCTGCCTACTTGTGATCTCTGTCTGTTAAAAAATAAATAAAATCTTAAAAAAAAAAAAAACTAATTCTGATGCTTAACCAACCCTGCCACTCAGGTGCCCCTGCAGAGTAGTTTCTACTGGGTTGCTGGATATTCTAACCTCTAGACCTAACCAACAGCCTGGTATGTTCCTCTAGAAGATTCACTCTAAAATATTTCTTCAGTCCCTCATTAGGTAGAATTTCATATCCTTGATGATTCTTTTGTGGATGGTGGATGGGTAAACATTCCCTTTTCTAAATTTGTAAATTCAGGGGAGGAGTAGCCAATTAAAATACAAACTCCTGACAGTGAATATGCTTTTCCAGAATATCTTATGCTAGCTATATGTAGTATAGTGTGAGGAGGAGACCACGGCATCCATGCATCCCAGCAGTGCCCACTCTGTGTGTAGCTCAGGATTGACAGGAGACACAGCTGATGAAAGATGGTATGTTCAGGTGATTTCTCCCATGACAGTGAAGCATAATGACCTGTTCTTAGGGGAGCAGGGGATTCCAACTCCGGCCCAGGCTCTGTTTCTCAAACCAAGTCTGTGATCATGTGGATCAGTCAACCTTTCAATTTTCTCACAGCAAAGTGGGGGATTTATCTCTCCCTGGCTTGGATACACAGAGTATTGGAGGGTATTCTACTGAGGTAATGAGTTTGAAAGTTGCAGATTCTGATGATTAATATGAGCAAGGGGCATGATTTTTTCTTTGTTTCTTTTATATTCTGCTTGACTTATGTGGGAAGAACACAGCTATTAGAATTGGACGCACCTGAAATTTGAACTCTAGTTTTGCTAACTACTCATCTTCCTCATCTATAAAATAGAGACAGTGATCTTTTTCATGGGGTTATCTTAAAGACTTGACTAATTCTACTACTTGTAATTGTATGATCTCACATTGTGATAAGAAATCTTTTCCTAATTTCTTTTCTCTTTTTCTGTGTTTCAGTGGCAGGTGCAGTTCTGCCAACTCTTTAATAGGTCATTTATGGGACTTAGTTGTTGGGTTGTTGCTTTATTAAAAAATGTTCAATCATGATAGTTCCACATTCTCTGCTGATCCATGTCTTCACTTTCTAACGTGTAATTACTTCATCATATAATCTTTTTGAAGACATTTTAAGCAATAATTAATAATCCAAGCTTAAGTTAAAATTTATGACTGGTTAAAACCATAATGAGATATCAACAAAATGTAAAACAAACAAACAAAAAAACAGAAGGAAAAAAAACCAAGAAACACCCCCAACCACACATACACATACATTGAAAACCAACCAACCAAACAAAACCAAAAACAAATCTGGCAATATCAAGTTCTGGCAAGTAGAGAGGACAACTGGAATTCTTTTACACTGCTGGTGGAAATGGAAATTTGCACAGCCATTTTGGCAATACCTAGGAAAGCTGCCCATGTGCCTACCTCATGACCCATATGTAGATGCGCTTTTGCACCAAAATGTACAAGGATGTTTTTGGCAGCCTTATTTATAATACCCAGAAATTGGTAATAGAATCAATGGTGGTGTATTCATACAGGGGAGTACTATACAACAATAAGGGGGCAGTAGGAAATTTTCCTGGTGTTGGTGATGTTTTACATTTTGATCTTAGAAGTAGTTATCTGGAGATATTTATTTTATAAATACCTGAGACCCTGAGATCATGACCTGAGCTGAAATCAAAAGTTGACACTTAACCAACTGAGCCACCCAGGTGCCCCAATATCAAAGTCAATTTAAAGAATTCAATGCCAGAGGGCTGGAAAAATTTTATAGTCCATACTTAAATGACCCATCATAGTTTCAGAAATCCTAAATATAGGAAAAATAAAAATGCAATTTACAATTCAGTACTCATGTATTCAAGCATTTACATATTGTTTTTATTGAGGAATAATTTATAAACAAAAATACATAGATATTAAGTATACAATCCAATAAATTAAGATCATGTAGACATTAAAATAATTATAATCCTTTTAAATAGAACATTTCCAGCACTACTTCAAGTTTCTTGTGCTTCTTCCCAGTCAATAACCCATGTCTTATTCCCAGAGAAGCCAACTATTCTTAATTATAGCCCATTAGGTTAGTTGTGCTTGTCTTTGAACATATTATAAATAGAATAATGTAGCATGTATATACTCTTGTATCTGGTTTCCTCATTTAATATTATGTTTTTTATATTTGTCCAAATCATTGAATGTGCCAGTAGTTATTTTTTTATTTTATTAATATACCACTATTTGTTTTTCCATTTCCCTGTTTTTAGTAGTAGTTGTTGTTTTTTTCCTAGTTTGGAGTTATTTATGAGTAAAATTATAGTGAACATTTTTGCACAAAATTTTCTTGAAATATGTGTACTAAGAAATGTTTGCTTATCCCCAGGCCATAAAGATAGTTTCCTTTTAAAAGCTTTGTTTTTACTTTTATGTTTGTGTGTTTGATCTACCTCAAATTAATTTTTATGTATAGTACAAGTTGGGGATCACGGTTCTTCTTTTTCCCCTATGGTTTATCAGTTCTAGCTCAATTTGTTGAAAAACAAAACAAAAGAACACAAAACTTTTGTTTCTTTATTTGATTACTTTGCCATCATCTGTTGAAAATCAACCAGTCATATGTATAGTGTATATCTATTTAAGGAATTTTTATTCAGTTCAATTGATCTCTTTACTTATGCTTATGTTCACAAATTATTGTTTTAGTTACTGTAACTGTGAAATAAGTAAGTATTGAAATTATATAGTGAGCATTTATTTATTTATTGTTATCTTTAGATAATACCAATGCATTTTGGACCTCTTTAGTGTGGAGATAAACATCTAGTGTCCTAGATGGTAACTTAATACTGTGTTACACGGGGAAAAAAATTACTCAGATTTCAGAAACCTTTGGTTGTATACCCTTAATTACAGAAGTGTTTGTGCTACACAATAAAAATTTGACCACTATCTTTTAAACAGTAGTATATGAGTTTCTTATAGCTCTGTTGACATTTCTGCCCTTACCATGAAGGTGGCTCTGAGTGGTAAATCTGACCATGTAAACAGTGGCCTTGAGGATACAGTAACTGATGAAGTGTTTTATTTACATTTCGGTCTCCAGTATACCTTTAGCACACTTGACTGCCCCCAATATCCCCCTTTCTCTCTTCTTCTTTGCTATTTTTTAATGCTTCACCTTTGTCTGGGAGGTTTTTATGTGTGTTTGTTTTTGGAAAGGAAGGGTATGTTACAATCTCAGCACAGAGCGAATAAAGATTGTCTGGAAAGTGCCTACATGGTCTCATTTCCTTTTCATGAATGATTGGTTGAGATGTGAGAATATGGCACAATTATGGAATTAAAGGTGACTGCAGGTTACTTTGGAGTTACGTGAAAATTTTTCTGGCTGATAAAAAGAAACTAGGGATTGGGGCAAGATAACAGTTTCTCTACTGTTGTTATATTGGTCTGTGATACTTGGAACTGTTGCAGCCCTCTTATGACCATGAGGAAACTGTAAGCTGACTTGTTGAATTAAGCAGAGTGAAGAGAAGAAAAAAATATGAGTCCTCAAAGAAATGAAGGAGCTAAAAACAATGTCCTAATAGATCCCCAGTCTTCTAGTTATGAGATTAAGAAAATTTTGCTCAGTGTTCAAACCATTTGAGTTAAGTTTTCCTTATTTGCTTCCTAAAGCGTGCTACCTGTTAAAAGTATTTTGCATTTTAGCACTTCTTTGTTGTGCTAAGAACTCATAATAAGAAATTTAAACAAATAAGGCATTGTATTGAGAACCATAAGATTAAGGCACAATTTATTGGCATTTTAGTCATCAAAATGCGCGATTCTAAAAGGGAGGGCACTTACTTTTATAATGAAAAGATTGGATCGAGTATATTGCTGTGTCTTGGGATACAGTTAATCATGAATCAGGTAACTGCAGATGGATAGAATAGAATGTTGAGAGCAGGAGAAGCAAAACCAACTGTAGATTTTGGGAGAAAGTCCATAATCATACATTTCCCCAGCTTGAAGAACTACTGGCCTTTAGAGACTTAAGTAAGCCCTAAGCTTTTAAGAGAGGTTGAGTAACTCAAAGAAGAAGGTTGAAAGCAAGGCAGGACCAGACAGTAGAGCTCTTGCATAGGGTGAGTTGCTGGAAGCAGCTTAAGGGCGAAGTTGCCATTGCAAAGAACGTCTCCTATCAGTTGTCTGTATCAAAGAGTGGGGTGGGACAGTGGCTGTGGTGTTGGTTAACTTCTTCCGTACAGTGATTAAGGCCAGACTAGTTTTCCTGACTTGGGTGAGAAATCCCAAAGGCATTAGAAGCAAGCCAACCTCAAATCCTGTAGCTCCTTTATTTTTAAATGAAGTCATATTTCAAGTCAAAAGTACATAAAGAATTTTGAAAGAATCTCAAAAGCAGAGAATTCCAATTCTGGTTGGTCGGAAATCACAGGCAGTCTTTGAGTTTCAATGTCATCAGACATGATGCTCCATAATTTGAACTTCTGACGCTGGAGGTTGAGCTGATAACGAGATTCTTATGTTATTCAACCGCTGCCGTCTTATTGGCGTGATCATTATTAGCAGGTCATCTCGTCCATGTTGAAGGAGGAGGAGAGACTCAGTCCTTGCCTTCGAGGTATATGATCATAATACCAGAAAATACCTTTTTCAAAATAGCCTGTGCATGGTAGGGAATGGGGCCTTCCACTGGCTTGAGTCATGGTCCTTTCCATTCCAGGCAAAGTGTCCTTTTCGCTGAATTTCTACATTTTAGAAATTCTTCCAGTGGGAGGGGGTCAATATGCCTATCATAGAGGGAACGGCTGCGTGGAATTCATAGACCAAACTGGCTTGGGTTCTTTCTAACGATTGGCAGGCAGGGTTAGGTAGGGTGAGGAATTTATTGGGAGACATGTCTTTCTTGCTAACAGGTTAACGTGACACTTCTCTCTTCATTAATCTGTTTATGTGTTTGTAGGGGTCTCTGGAAAAGTAACGGGAAAAAATGCTTTCTCACAACTTGTGTTTACCTTACCATGGGATGGATTGAGGTGTTTTATTTTTGTTTTGTTTTGTTTTTAAAGTAATGCATTGTTGGCTCATTTAAAAAACATAAGCTAAGAAAAAAGACCCACACCAAATGCTTCCCATTTTCCAGCTAACACTAGAGATTTTTGTGTTGTTAGCTTCATTTTTTGTGTGTGTTTGTGCATGTATAGGGAGTGTGCCCTCAGAATAAAGCTTTTCCTATCGTCATTGAGCATATGTTTTAACTTGAAAAAAAAAATGCTATTGGTTTTACAAAAAATTCAGGCCTTCATCTAACTAATGACGGAAAATTATATGAAAGAGTTCTGCCCTAAAATATATTTGGATCATTCTGAATAAATGCTCAGAACCTGTTCATGTCATGTCGGAGTCATTAGTGAAATAACAAGTTAACTTGCACTGCATAATTGTAATGTTGAATGATAAGTAACTTTTTTGCCCTTATTATAAATTTGAGGCACTTCTGATTCTATTATATGTGAGAGAAAATGAGAATTGTTGTTCAATATTATTATATGACAGAGGTAAAAATATTGAAGCGTAGGTAAAAGGTAGCCTTTTCCCTTCTTCATTTTTAGGGAAGTAAGTTTGTCTGCATGACGTGCTCACCACCGTGCTAGGAGGAGGAGCAAATGGAGACATCAAAAGGTTGGACTGGTGGTCACAGGGAGCAGGATGAGGAAAGATGGTGGAGAGGAGTCACAAGTTCTTCAAGAGGGTTAATGGGAGAGAAGAGAGATTCTGGGGAGAAGAGGCCACAGTGAATAGAACCTAATAAACAGGAAAATGTAATATTTTACATGTTTTTCTTTGTCAATTTACTTCCACTTTCTGAAATCTTCAGAACGGATCTGATAAAAATTGCCCTTTGCCACTAGGAACAGCCTGAGATGGTTCAGTTTTACACACATATGATTATTTATTTCACTTTACGCAAAATATTTCTGCCACTTGTCTTTCAAGTTTCCAGATTGGTTATTGAAAGGTCTCTTGAAATTATTCCCTGATCTTGTCTAGCGATTAGGCAGGAAGTCCTATAGCTTAGTGACAAACTCAGACTGAGCTCACGGCCCAGATTTGGCCAACTGGACACGAGTGAACTCTGCTGGTGACATCTAGAAAAGATGTTTCCCTGACATAGGGAGAGAGGGTCAGAAGGAGAAGGTCTCCTTCTGTCCTGACCACGCTTTGCTCCAGTTTTTTGGTGACTTTTTGATGGCTTATGACTATGAAGTTGCCCTCTAAGGGTGAAAGGTCAGCCCAGGGATGGCAGAATGAAAGGATGGAAAGATCTGGGTCCTTATGACACTGTCGAACCGTTGAACTCATTCTGTATTGCCTACCTTTGGGGTGTTTTTCCATATCTTGTAAGCCACTATATCTAACTGGTACCCCTCTCTATAATCCTAGATTTTGTTCATCAACAATAAATATTCTTATGGGTAAGCCTCCTGCATTTAACTCTTTCCTTATACATAGCCAAAGGCATTACTAACTGGCACACAACACATTGGAACTTTTGTCAGTTGTAAGCACTTCTTCATAAGATCCAACCAAATGAAACAAAAATAAATCAGAAGTTAGAGCATATAAAGACTTGCAGTTGTCATCTGTAATCTCTGATTTCAAATGTCTGTATTTAACAGAACCATTTGGCCTCCTCAATTGAATTTTTTCATAAGTAAATGTCATAACTGAACTTAAATTGTAAATGCCCATTAAGAAAACTGCAATTTATCTGTTTTAGAGATTGGTATTCCAATCAAGATTTTATCTGAAAAAAGCTAAAATAATTGGAAAACTACAGCCAAAGTCAAAGGGAAGTAGGGTAGTTGAATGTTGGCTTTCGTGCATCTGTGCATGTGTTAATCACCACATTCAACGGGTCATTTAAATTTATTAAGCCCCTTTCATATGGGATCCACTGTTCTGGGGGCTAGAGATACAAGGTTAAATTTGACACAGATTCCGACATATATGAGATGTGGTCAGTAGTATCGTGATTTGAGATGAAAACTCAGGATGAAAACTGACATTCATCCTTGAATCACATCTTTCTCACACGCTCCCTATGCAATGCATCAGCAGATCACTTTCCTTCCACCCTGGCAACACTTTCTGGCCCCCACACCTCCCCACACTTCTCATTCCTGTCCCCCTCACTCATGCCATCTGTACCTCCCACCGGCTCTGCTCTCTAGGTTGCAGGTTCTTCTTGATGCAATAGCAAGAGTGAGGTGTTGTATCCTGCCTCCCTCATCCACTCGCATCCAGATATTCTGGTCCCCATTGCTCTTTGTTGCACACACCGAGTATGTCCCTTTTCCCTTTAGTACCCTCGTATGGACCTCTCGCTTCATTCAGGTTTCTGTTCAGAGGCATCCCAGGGAGACCTGTTCCCAACTCCTTTGTATTCTCTGTCTCTTTACACTGTATTGAGTATTTATTCATTTATGATCTACCTTCTTTGTAAATTTTTTTGTTTAAATTCAGTTTAGTTAACATATAGTGTATTATTAGTTTCAGGGTTAGAATTTAGTGACTCATCAGTTGCATATGACACCCAGTGCTCGTTACATCACATGCCCTTCTTAATGCCCATTGCCTAGTTACTCCGTTCCCCACAACCACTCCCCTCTAGCAACCTTCAGTTTATTTCCTAGAGTTAAGTTTTGGTTTGCCTCCCTCTCTATTTTTATCTTATCTTTCCTTCCCTTCCCCTGTGTTCATCTTCTTGTTTCTTAAATTCTACAGATGAGTGAAATCGTATGGTATTTGTCTTTCTCTGACTAACTTTATTTTGGTTAGCATAATACCCTCTAGTTCCATCCATGTCATTGCAACTGGCAAGATTTCATTCTTTTTGATGCCTGAGTAATATTCCTGTGTGTGTGTGTGTGTGTGTGTGTGTGTGTGTGTGCCACCTCTTTTTTATCCAGGCATCTATCTGTGAACATCTGGTCTACCTTCTTCACTGCTGTAACATCAATTCCATAAGGGCAAGGACTTTGATGTTGTAATGGTTCTGAGTGGATGAATGAAGGAACACGCAAACTTGGGTAAGCTGCTCATCTCATTCTCATCCTGATTCTGCCTGATTGGTGATGCCTTTTTGGCCAGTTTTGTCCACTCTATGCTTGTATTTGTGAAATAAGAATTTGTGAAATGAGGGAAAATAGGCCGGGGAGTGGGGAGAATTTCAAAGGAAGGCCTCTTGGCTCCTTTCCTTCCACCCTGCTTGGGTACTTTGCTACTTTGTTTATGTATCAGAGGAGCCTGTTGCCAGGCAGGATAGGAAACTGGACTACAGGAAGGTGATGACTAATGCAGGAGTCTTTCCCTTTGCCCCATGAGAAGAAAAGCCAGCTCAGGCTGCATGGGCGAACAAACATGGAGTCAGCGATGTTCTCTTCTGTTTTTTTTTGTTTTTTTTTTTCTTTTCTATGCCTTACCCCCCTGTTTCTTCTCCTTCTACTAGGAACTTAATGGAATTCTGATGCTCTGTTTTTTTCATTCTAAGAAGGTGTGTTAGAAAATTTAATGTATCTACAAGTATTCATCATATAATCATTCTTCTTCCAAGTGTCTTTGCACAGAGTTGTAAGAGGAACAGTGTCCTTGGACTCTGGAACTATGTACATTTCTGGTCAGCCCTGGCTCTTTTCCAGCGGGGTGAGCCTGAGCAGGGGTCTCTGCCTTTCTGAGCCTCAGGAATGGGACATCTGCAACATGGGCACAGTAGACGCATCTCACATTTTTGAGACAGCAGTTACATGAGGTGATGTGCAGAAGGCACCTAGAACAATGACATCACAGTAGAAAAATACGGGAGCAAGCCATCCCTGGGCAAACTCAGTGATACCTTGGCTCACTTTATCTTTCTAGCATCCTTGAAATCCACTCTTTCTATATTTCTGTTCAAATGAATGGCCCATCTTGCCTCTAAGCTTGGGACTTCGAACTGCTAGAAATGAGGCTAAGACAAACGGAAAACAAGAGTGAAAACGTTAATGCATCCATGCACCTGGGCGCATTTCAGCAGGGACTGCAGGCTGGTTGGCAGCACCCATATTCTCAGGCTAGAGGAGATTTGAACTCACGGCCAGCTTTCTTTCTTCCCCTCCCCATTGTGATTTCCCTCCAGGAACAGGGTCTGATCTGGACTGCTTGTCCCTACCTATAATCTCATCCTGACTCAGGCTACATGGTGGTTTCCTCCTCCTCCTCCTTCTCAATGCGGACTCTCCTCCCTCCCTGGAGGGTCTGGGTGGAGGTGGGGAATCCAGCCCACTCGTGATGATGGCAGGTGTCAGGCCTGTGAGAAACGGGGCAGATTGAGCACACTGTCCGCCTGCCCTTCACACAGCTCAGCGTTGCCTTACCTTGCATGTTTTGAGCTCCATGGTGAGAATGTGGGGTTGGGGTGGGAGGGGGGATTGCCCAGGAACAGGTGGGGTCTTGCCAATCCCTCTATTTGATTATGAAGTTTGTCAGCAACAGAAAACCTGTGTGGAAAGGCCAAGAATCTGCAGCTTCCTGTCTGTGGGTGGACAAAGGGGTTTTGTTTACCTGGGAGAACTAGTTTTAGAGCCCTGGCAACAGGAGTTTTGGGGCAGAGTTACTCTGAGATGTCTAATTCAAGCTAAGGGCTGGGAGGGCCCTGGATCTACCAGAGAAGGGGAGGCTGGTCTCTGGGCCAGGATGAGGGGTTGGGATTCTACCCAAGGCAAGAAAGGAGAAAGGCCGAAAAGAGAGTCATCTGTGTCCTTACGTGTCGAACTCATTTCTGCCTAGGAGACTTTGCCTGTTCTTTCCTTGGAATGTTCTCTCTCCCTCCAAAATCTGCCTGGCCTCATCTTTACTCCCTTCAGTGCTTGTCCAAAGGACACATGATCTGGGAGGCCTTCCTGAGGACCCCCCCTCTCTCAATATGCTGAAATATTATCTCCAAGTGTTCTACTTGGAATATTCAACATGCCTGTGAGGTTCTAAGTTAATATTTGACAAATAAAAGAATGACTATTTTACTAGGAGTTCCCCCAACTGCTGGATGTATCTTGCTGGTGATCAATTTCCAGGATATAAGACGGCTGTCTGAATTCAGAATAAACCATAATAGGGATGCCTGAGTGGCTCAGTCCACTAAGATCTGACTCGATTTCAGCTCAGTTCATGATCTCAGGGTTGTGAGATAGAGCTCCACATCAGGCTCTGCAGTGGGTGTGGAGTCGGCTTGAGATTCTCTTTCTCCTTCTTCTTCTGCCCCTCCCCCACCTTTCTTTCTGTTAAAAAAAAAAAGAATAAACTGTAATAACCAAGCAATTCACTGCCTGAAGCTTTCACTTGGCCAAAAGGGATAATACCCAGATGAGGCCTGACAAGTGTGGCCTCCTCTTGTTGTGAACTGATGTTACTTATTTTCAGGTGTTTGAAGATTTCCTCTCACATCCTGTATATCTGTAAAATTAAACACAGGCTTCTCTTTTTGTAAAGTCATTATTAATCTAGTGTAAAAGGCATCACAGTTATGATATCCCTTCTACTTGAAACCCCCTTCTCCAAACAAAATAACGAAGACCATTATTAGCCGGACAAGATTCACTTTTTTAAAACTACAGACACATGGCAAGCTTAGGTAGAGTGGAAATGTTTTGCTTTAACCATCCATGTGCATTTTTAATTAAAGAATTTTTTAAAATGCTGTAGAAATGTTAATTATTGTGCATGTCTTATCAGGCTTGGGCAATTACTAACTAATTGAATTGATCACCGAGAGATTGCTTCACTTTGGTGGAGAGAAAAAGCAGGCAAACTGGCCACATTTCTAGCTCTTTCATGGACCCTATTTATTAAGCTGTGATTGGCTGAACCACAGAGCCAAGCACATCACAGTTTCATACATCCGCTCCCCAAATAGTCACTGATCACCAATCACGTGCCAAGCTTTTCTAGGGGATTTAGCAGTGACAAAAACGTCCAGCATGTCTGCCTTCATGGAGCTTTCCTTCTAGTGGGGGAGAAAGGCAATATCAAGATGAATGAAATATGGACTATGTCAGAAAGCAACACATACCATGGAAAATAGGCAGAACAGGGAGATGGAGGTGCAGTGGAAGATGGGGTTTGGGGTAGGTCTCAGGTGACATTTCAGCAGAGATTGAAGGAGGTCAGAGGGCTAGCTGATGGACGGACACGCTAAACAGAGGGAATGCCCAGTGGGAGGACAGCAAGGAAATTGCTGTGTCTGGACCACAGCGAGCAACCGGGTGGAATAGGAGGTAGGCAGAGAGCAAAGAGGGCTCCTATCTCGTAGGGCCTGTGCCCACTGGGAGGACCCTTGTGCTTTATTCTGAGTGAAAGCTGAAGCCCATCCAGGGTTTCACGGAGAAGCGACGTGACGTGCCCACAGTGTAAAAGGATTCCTGAACTGAATTCTTTGACAGTCTATGTTATTTTGGTTACAACATCCAAATCCCCCCAAAAAGGGGGGGGCTTGCAGACAAAGTGACCCCTAGGTACAGTGAGGAGCCTGATGCAAATTTCTCTGCATGCTGCTAACAGACTCCGTGTTCTACCTCAGGAATGCTAAAGCCCCAAAACAGGAGCACTAGAGTTATGAGCCCTGGAACAGTTTTGGCTCCACAAGGTCAAGATTCTTCATCCCCCACTTTTGCATCCCTGACTAAAGAAAGAGGGTGATCCTAGGAAGTGGGACAGGGAACCTCAGCCTGGTACACTCATGCCAGTGTCCTGCTGGAAAATCCCTGGTTATAGGAAATCTCTTCTAGAGAATCTTAAGTTAAGATCTCCTGAATCATTTTTCTCTCTTAAACTTTTGGTATGGATGCAGTTGTTCATTTCATGGTTCACGATCTGCTATTTTTGTAAAACCAGGGGCACTTCGTTTAATAGGATTTTTTAAAAAACTATTTTAAGGTTTGAGAAGCAGCCTGGGAGATGTTTGGAAGCAAAATGTTGATATTGGAATCACTGGGGTTTTGATTTGTCATGAAGATCAAAAGCTAATGAGTCCTGGCCAGACCTTTCTGTTTATGAGGGGGGAGGCCCAACATCCTTAGAAAAGCTCCATGGTGGGCTCTTCTCTGTGGGTCAGGAGGGGCAGCGGGGACTGCTCTCATCAGACTGGGCTCCCTGACTTAGGTAGGGATGAGGGGACCTGGGAGCAAGAGTTTTAATTGCCAAAGACAAGTGGGTGTGGTTACTGAAAGGGTTAGCAGAGCCAAAGTAGTAATCAGAATAGTATGACCTTCAGAACATTGCTTTGGCCAGTAGATCCTGATATTCCTTGAAAACTGAAACGGATGGATGGACTGCTACCTGATTGGCACGAATAGAAAAGCTCTAGATGTAGCGAAGGTCACTTGAAGGTCATGGATCCTAAGCCAATTCCCAGACTTGAGCTAGTTCTGAGGCCCAGAGGCCCTCAAATGATAGGGAGGGAAAGTCCCACTGAGGAAATCCTGCTGCACAGCCAACAGTGTACCATGTCAGTCTCCCTCCTGAAGACCCTGTGGCTGCCCAGCGGGGTGATCGTGCATGGGGAAAGAGATGGAGCCAGACTTCGGGAAACTAGTGAACACTGGAGACCCAAAGTGCCATGATCGTCCACCAATCAGATGATCGATGGAGTTGGGTTCTGGTCCACCTCAAAGTGGATCCTAGGGGTCCCCTAATTCATTCTGCTATTATTTCTGCAGTTCCAGAAGCCATCATTGGAAAATATACCTCCCCAAGTAGCAGCACCCCCATATCGGTTAGCATTGGTGAGATGGTGAAAGCATCTCTTCTTTCAGA
The DNA here is from genome assembly GCF_011764305.1 of Mustela putorius furo. Taxonomy (NCBI): domain Eukaryota; kingdom Metazoa; phylum Chordata; class Mammalia; order Carnivora; family Mustelidae; genus Mustela; species Mustela putorius. The sequence goes on from NW_025422010.1 coordinate 43,972,678, forward strand.
TTCCTGAAGCTGAGTTTGCCCAGTGCTCAGAACACTTTCGATGCGTAGACAGCCACTCACAGATAGCTGCCTCCTGGGGCAGTGTCTGTAGGAAGTGGCCACTCTGGCTTTCTAGCGGGTGGCTCACGAGGCCTAGTGTGCTGCACAGCCCAGCATGACGGAGTGCGTTGTAGCAGACCGCAAAGGACGGGCTAGAGAACACAGGTCCTGGTTCTGCTGCGACTTTCCTGTGCATTGCTGGGCAAGTTACTTTGTCTTTCTGAGCCTTGGTCTTCTCTTTAAGAAGAAAGTTTGGGCTAGAAGCCAGTGCTTCTCAACCTTGGCTGCATATTGGAATCACCCAGGGAACTGAAACATCACTACTACCCAGGCTCTCCACTAGAGATTTTATTGTAACTGGTTTGGGGTGGGGACCCACCACTGTTGTTAACATCTCCTCTGGTGATTCAAATGTGCCTGCTGGACGAGCTCATTCCTCAGGCCCCTACCAGCTCTGACTGGCTGAGCCTCCACAACACCAACCTCACCAAGGGACAGAAAAAAAAAAAAAAAATCCAACACATTTGAAGTCAAAGCTCCAAAAGGCCTTTTGAGGAGAAAAACCTAAAAACACCTATCCCCCAAATTAGAATCTGTAGTAGTTCTCCCTCAAGGGGGACATAGGATTGGCCAGACTACAGAGAGGTTGGGTTGGGAAGAGCCCAGTTCTTGGTTCCAGGCATTTCAATGACATTTTGGAGGGCTGATTAAAGATACGTCTACAATGTCTGCCTGTGTCTTGGACGCAGGCCCACATCTGTCTTTATGTTTAATACGCGCCTTGCCATACCACTGGTATTCTGTAGATTCAGAAAGAGACACACACCTTCGCCTCCTGAGAAGGCTCTCACGTCTGTGTCTCCTTCCTATCCTCATCTCTGGCTAGCCTTTGGGAAAGGGTTGCTCTGTTCTATGAACAGGAATGTTGGTTCTGCTCTGTGAGCCTGATTCAACCACAAACTAGCTGAGTAACCTCAAAGATGTCTTTTTCTTCCCGGGCCTCTCCGTTTCCTCATCTTTTAAATGCTTAGCTCCAAAGTGTTTTGTGGGTGAAATGCTCTAGACTTTTGTGTCTCACAGTTAGATTTTTAGTCTACTTTGACTTTATTTTCGTGTTGTGTATGGTGTAAGAAAGTGGTCCAGCTTCATGATTTTGCATGTAGCTGTCCAGTCTCCGCAGCACCATTTATTGAAGAAACTGCCTTTTCCCCATGGTATGTTCTGAAATGCTCTATTCTAACATAGTTTTATTGAAACCTGGCGTATCCACCCAGAATATAAAGCTGAGCTACTTTTCTAAAGTCAAATGGACTCCAAGCTGTTGAAAACCGATTGTGCGCATTGATAGCCTAGGTGGATTTGTGGAGAGCATCTTTCCAACTTGGTCAACCTTAAAAGAACTGTGGCCTTTTCTACCAGACCTCCTCAGGGACGGATAAACCCAGCTTTGAGGCAGTTACAGCAAGGACTGCTAGATGGCGCCGTTTCCCCAGATTTCCAGGGAGTCTATCTCTCAGCAGATGGCTGTTGTAGGAGAATTAACAATTAATGTCCACCGTATCAGCCGGAACTGGCAGAAAATATGTTATACTCCAGAAACTACAGAGAACTGAGATTGCTCAAAGACATACTGCTGCCAGCCTGGTCCTCTGCTGGCCAAAAACGTTATCATACACACAGCTCATCCATCCACAATTTGGTCCCACAAATAAGGGACATTAATGACAAGAGTAAATAAGAAATATCAACATCATTGATGCTTATACTTATTTTCTTAGCTAATTATTTTATTTTGCAAGTTTTCCCTGCATATAACAGAAAACAATCACTGCCTGGCTGGAGAGTGATTATAAGATAAAACCAAGTCTGATGTGAGTTCACTTTTTCTCGTAGCTTAAAAAAAGGAAGCCCACCAGATGAGACAGGCGGGTGTCTGCTCCAAATTCTTATGGTTACTTGTAGAGTATGACAAGCAGGGACCCAAGGGCTGTGGTGGCAGGTAGAAAAGGTTTCTTGGCTTTCCTGTTCTCCACTTATCTGTAATAGGCTGTTTGAGTCAAGGATGCACTACAAGGATGCACTTCGTCGTCAAAAGGCAAAGATGTTCTTTGTCACGTAAGCAGTTAGGGAAGTCCAGAAGAGGGAAGGGCAAAGAGGTGATTTAGCTCCTACTTAGCTCTGCTTCTTGCATTTCCCCCCATAATTGTTTGCAAGGTTCATCACCAGTATTTCCGCTGATGCCCCGCTGGGGTATGAGGAGGCAAACTCCTCTTTGAGAAACAGAGTTTTGGGGGAGGAGGTACCACATTTTCTGCTCCCCTAATGGCTTTTCCGGTGGTCGTGGCCATATCAAGGGGCAGGGCGTGGGGCCAGAGCCCAGTGACTTAGGAGAAAGGCAGGGTAGTTAGTTGTCCCCGGCCTGGGGTGGCCTCGTTTGGCTTTACGCAACCCCCACCTCGCGCAGCCGTTCCCCTCCTGTTTCTGTCTGGCCCCGAAGCCTCCTCTACCCAGAAACAGCAATTCTGTCAAAATTAAATCATTTACTGCTCCATTCTCCCTCTGCCACGGCGTTCGCAGCTCACTTTTGCAGGCTGGGGAGACGGAAAGAATGAAACCCACGCGTTTTCTTCATGTTTCCCTTTTCGTTTAATTCTGCCTTTCGTGAATTCATGGTGTGCATTGTTTAGATTTAGAAAAATGTTCCCAGTGCCAACTCCTCTGGCGTGCATCTAAAAAAACCATTTTCAATCAACAACGTCAACAACTCAGACTCCAGGCTGGCGGGGATGGGGGGGGGGGCGCGAGGTGGGGGGTTGCACCACTGGAAAGCAGAACATCTCCCCTCCTGGCAGGGAAAAGTGAGACCCCTTGACCAGAGGCGCCAATTACTATTTTAACCGCCCTCCCCCATGGCCCCAGAGGCAGCTGGAAAGGAAACCACACACTGGGAGTTCCCACTGAGTCTTGCTGGCTCCCTAAGGCTTCCAGGCATTTGCCCATCTGGTGAGGCTTCCAGAGCAGGGGGCCTAATTAGGCGTCATCTGGCCACCTGAGAAGGCTCCATGGGCCTTCCCCCGGCTTCCCCCTCCTCCAGGCAGGACTCCATTCGCCCAGCTGCGGATCTCTGGAGCTTGTTTGGTTGAGCAGCTGCTCGGGCTAATTATTGGATAGCACGGTCCCCAGGTGGCTGCCTCAGACAGGAAGAGGGAGAGCAGGGAGAGGGCTGAGGGACATAAAGGGACAAGGAGGGGAACAATATGGGGGGTGGGCAGAGAGGGGTCACAGCGAAAAGAAACAGAGGCAGAGTTGGGTGAGCGTGGTGATTCAAATCTCCTGAGCCGGAAGATGAGGCGGGTCCTGACCTGTAGGGAGAGAGTGGATCCCGTGGGTGGGCCCTTCCGTGGGAGACCCTGCTGGGCCCTCTGCCCTCCCCACCTCCCACTACATCACAATATTCTCTATTCCTGCCCTTTGCTTCCCTAGGAGCGCTGTCCTCTGCCCAGCCTCACTCCTTCAGTCCAGGGACTAAGCAACCATTTTCCCTTAGAACGTGGCCTTAGAGCCCTCATTTGGAGAGCAGGCTTTAAGAAGAGGGCGGTGTTTAGCTCGAAATGATTCTTTCCTCTTCTCGGACTTTCCGTCTTGCAGGCCTGTCTGTGTTGTAAGGTGTCTCGTGCCCCAGGGTCCCTAAACCATGGCAGGTGGCCAGCGCCTTTGCTAATAAGTGAGCAGGGCTCTGCCCACCGCTTCTCAGGCATTTTCCCTTTGTCTTCTGGGCAATCACCCTGTGACATGAGACAAATGGGAAGAATATTGGGAAGAATTAAGGGGAAGCAGAATGGAAAATGAAATCCCCCACAAAGAGTTGTGTTAGCAAAAGATGCAACTTCCGGGCCACTGTCCCGCTGTTGGTTTGAATCCTGGCTTCCTAGAAAACTGAGCTGAGCCACTGAGACACTTAATTCCTCGGGTTTCTTCTCTTGTAAAGTAGGATTGTTTGAAGCAATAATATGGCAGGGAGTCAGGGGAGCGTCCCTGGACAAGGTCAAAATGAACTCTAGTTTCATTTCTGGTCCTGTTATATGTGGGCTGTGTGATCATGGGTCAATCATTGCATTTCTTCTTTCCTCTAATATTCCCATTGGAAAATGGAGGAGAATGTTCTGTTAGCATGCTGGAAGTTTTCTGAGCATTCTAGGATTTAAAATTTTTTGTTTCTGGGGGTGCCTGTGTGGTTCAGTCATTAAGCGTCTGCCTTCAGCTCAGGTCATGATCCCAGGGTCCTGGAATGGAGCCCGCATCAGGCTCCCTGCTCAGTAGGGAGCCTGCTTCTCCCTCTCCCACTTGTGCTGCTTGTGTTCCCTCTCTTGCTGTCTCTCTCTGTCCAATAAATAAATAAAATCTTAAAAAAATTATTTTTGCTTGTTTCTGTATTTGATTTAACAGTGCTTAAGAGAGAATGGCTTTCTTCTGTCCTCTCCCCAAACAGATAGTGTGATTGAAGGTGGTTTTGCTCCCGGAAGGGAATACTCGTGTACAGAGAATGGCCATTTCCGACTCATGTGACGTGTCCCAAACTTCAGAAGGAAGGTGCTGTCCAGATGTGCTCAAAGCAAGAATTGGAAGGGTAGGTGGATTTTCAAGATGGCAGGAAGATGACCTCAGGATTCTGAAGTCTTGTCTGTTTCCCTCACCACTGCTGGCCCATCCTTGGTGAATCCAGGGCTCGAGGTGGGAAGCCCCAGTCCACCATGGAAGGATCCTGAGATTGGATTCATCAAACAAGATGCAGAAACATGAGCAACTCTCTTCAGAACACTGGAATCCTCTGATTCCATTAGATACAGGCTGTGATCAGCCTTGCCCCCTCCAAAGGGCCCCCGGGTGTAAACCCCGGTACACAGAGCAGATCCAGAGAGGTGAGCAAAGGAGAAGGACCTTCTTACTGAAGGGTGTCAGCTTTTGGCTGGGTATAAAATTTCTTCAGGGCTGGAGGAAGAGTCCTTGCTGTAAATGACACACTAAATCCTAGAGGATAATTGTTACTATTTTTTGCAGACCACGAAGCGTGCTAGTTTTGTCCTCGAGATCTAAGAGAAAATGATCAAATCCTTAAGTCAAGCCTACAGATTCTGCAGGGCCATGTGGGGGCCGGGAGAGTTGATCTGGCCCTGCATGCCACTCTGCTGGGCACATCTCCAGTGTCTAGGAGAGATGGAAACTAATCCTCCCCTTGACTAAGAACCCCTCCCCCCCGCCCCCCAACACACACCCAACAAGCTGCCCAGTGCATTTCACTGTGAGCAGTTCAAGGGCTTAGAGGACCGCTCCTTGCTTTGAACTAGAAGCGGCTTCCCAGAAACTCCCGCTCATTCACTGTGGCTCTGCCCTCTGGAACTCCACGGGATAAACATAATCCCCCTTTCTGACGAGAGCTCTCCAGATAGGGGAGGCTGGTTATCACATTCCCTAAATCTTCCTTTATACAAGACACACATTCCAAGTATGACGTGGTGGGAAACTGCCTCACCATCCCCCCATGGGCCTCAGCACGTGCGTCCGTCAGGATCCAGGAAACACTCACAAGGCTTCCAGGACACACAAACTCGTACAGGAGCTGTTCACAGCTCTGGAAGGACTGAGGGAACAGGCAAATGGGAGATGTGGGAGGCGTTAGTAGCTGCAGGAATCGGCTGCCCCCCTGCCAGCGGGGGGTGGGGGGCGCTGAATGAGGGGAACATCCCAGCAGCACCCAGAACCGCAGGAGGGCCACCCACAGCAGAGCGGGCATGGTGCCAGGGCCAGGACAGTGGACTGCTCAAAGGGCCGCTGTGTCCCTGATGCTGCGGCCACCAACCCTGAGTTGGCCCCCCTGTGGGGCTTGTGGTCAGCTAAGCCCCTCCTTACAAGAAGCAGATGAGGCCAAACCTGTATTTTTTAAAAAATGAGTGTTTGGCTGAAGTTCAGGCCCCCAGTGGATCTGTTTCTTTCTTTCTCAGCATACTACCTCTTTCCTCTGGTGATTGTGCCCTTCTTTTTTTTTGGGAAATGGCCCTGCTGCATGCCTGTGGCTGAGCTGTCAGTCACATGACCCAACCAACATGAAGCAGGGAGGGGAGGGGAGGGGAGGAGAGGGGACCTCACATGAGACTTTACGACTTGGGCAGAGATGCTGAGGGGCACATGGTCGGTGGAACTGACCCGGGAGAGGGCACTTCTCACAGAAGCAGGTGTTTGGGTTCTCTACGGACATCCCTGGTTTTTTCCAAGACCCTGTTGTTCACCTCTCTTTTTACCATTATTGCAAGCACTTCCCAGTATGCCTCCCATAAAGTCCTTTCTTGCCCAGGTTACCTGGGGGTCTATTTCAATTACTTACAACCCAAGAACCTGGAACGATATGCAGTCTTTATCTCTATTCCTTATAGGCAAGAAGAAATGGTCTGGCTCAGTGGAGATCTATCAAATATTGACTCGAAAGCCAGCACACCAGCTATCCCTCTATCTTTCTGTCTTTGCAATATTAGAAGCTCAGTGAATTACTGCCAACCTGGAGAGTAAACTCCTCTTGGTGTGCTGAAGGGAGCTCTGCTTATTGCGACGGAGTTTTAAAATCTGTGATGCAGATGAATGTATGGGAATCAGGTCTGGCAAAAACATGTTTATGGGATGACTTTGATTTGGTCATATCAAAATGGGTGCATCAAAATATCAAAATATCTTTTCCATTTCCTAGAAATGTGAATGATGGACGCCTCAAAGTGTCGTCCCATTCCTGGGTTTGACCTTACTGCACCTCTAAAATTCACTCAGAATCGGGAGGAAGATCAGGAAGTCAGTGTGGATATAATTATATTAATTGGCACTTAGAAAAATTTCTTTAGATTAAATTGCTTTATACGGCTCTCAAAATACCTTCAAAGCAGTTGCATCAAAATAGCATGTATATGATTTCTATATATCCATATAAGTCACAAAGAATGTGTCAAATACATGTGTTTTTTTGCAAGAAGGGGACCCCATCTGTCATCACACACTACTTTTCAGATGAGCAGAACTGAGTTTATCAATAGCATATAGACTCGATTATTCAACTAGCTAAGAAAACTCTTCATGTAACTGTCATTCAGTCTACATTTATCCACACTGTCCATACAGATAGTTTGACAATGACTTCTTAAAATCTCAACCCAGGAAAACATTGGTTTCCCTCATGGCTTCTCAGCCCAGAAACAAGGTTAGTTTGGTAAAGTGTGTTTGATAAAAAGCATGGTGGCACAAGTAATTACATTCAATCATTATCTTTTAAATATTAAAAGATATTTACTCTTTTAAAAATTAGCCAGGCCCTGGTTTCTGGTAAGGAAGCCATAAGAGGAGAGACCCTTGAAAGACCAACTGGCTGCCTTTTTCAATGTTTGGAGCTGCCACCGTGCTTGTCTCCTGAGGGGTCTGACCACACAGCCATTCACCCTCAAATGTGTTTGCCTTTCCTATGGGAGGCCCCAGACAATATGATGGAAAAGCTCTATGAGTTTCATACTAACTGCTTTAAACCTTTAAAAATAAATGAGTTTCCAGAAAATATTATGAAAATCGTTCATCTTTGGACAACTGACTCTGATTTGGTTGAATTATGGAGTGGAAAATTTGGAGACAGAGTGAATCAAGTGTTTCATCTTTGGATGTTTTGTTCATGGAACAGAAGTTCAGAAAGGTTTGACCAAAAATAAAGAAGGCTAGGAACAATTTCTCATTTCAAATTTGGCTGTCATTGATGAACAAGAGTTTGAGATTACTTATGTGGTACCATGGTCCAAAATAGAAAAACCTCCAAAGGGGTTCATGAACTGGTTGTTTTCCAGATGAAACTTGATGGGCCAGCTCTGGGGGGGTGATCTGTCTAAGAGGGCAGTTAATGCCCCTCTAGGTTTAAGCTACATAAAACCAACTGGTGTTCTCCACCCAGAATGAGGAGCAACCACTAGAGTTTGCATTCTTTGGTGAAATGAGTGTGGATAGTCATGTAGCTGGAAGACAACAGTCTCGTGAGAACCTCAGACTTGTGGTGGCTGTTTGGAAAAATGTCAACTACCAAGTGTCACAGCAGAATATGCTTCCGATTCCTATGTCATTTCACTGTTGAAATAGTTTGCTACTGAAATACGCAGCATTTCATTAACTGCTCTAAAATGTGTCTATTAAGGGACTTAGATTCTCCCAAGAGAGTCTCACTTTTATTTGAAGGAGGTGGTAAGTTAATTACCTATGTCCCTTGCCTTTTTGAAAGCCCCCCTCTGTCTTTTGTCACCACTGCTTCTGGAGCTAGTTCTTTTGATTTCCCCCATGATATATAAGTATGTTATGGGTTAGAAATTGCTACCACTACTGCTTGATTTTTCATTTGTTTCAGAATATCTCTTCTTCTGTATTTTGACAACTCTTTGCTTTAGAACATTTTATTTTATTCCAATGATGATGTCACATTTCCATACCTGTGACAATATTTTAACATTATTTGTACACAATGTCTACCTTTTCATCATGTTTGTTTTTCTGTGATTTTAAACAATGTCTTTGCTCAATAAAGTTTATTTTGTGATATCAAATGTGAGTCATAAAAATTTAGGTCAGATATATTTTACTTTGGAAAAGTATAGTATCATCTGTGTCATCTGTGTTAATTACGGTTTCACATTAATTATTAGTCATTCTAACTTGGAAAATAATGTAATTAGGTCTTAGTAGTAAAAAACTTCAGAAGAATTGTTAGTTTATATGTTGAAGCGTGTTCATTTAAAATTAATATTATTGAGGTTCCTCAAGATGTTGAAAACAGAGCTACCTTATGACCCAGTAATTGCACTACTAGGTATTCACCCCCAAAGATACAGATGTAGTGAAAAGAAGGGGCACATGTACCTCAGTGTTTGTAGCAGCAATGGCCACAATAGCCAGACTGTGGAAGGAGCTGAGATGTCCTTCAGCAGATGATTGGATAAAGAGGTGGTCCATATACACAATGGAATATGACTCAGCCGTCAGAAAGGATGAATACCTACCATGTGCATCGACATGGATGGAACTGGAGAGTATTATGCTAAGTGAAGTAAGTCAAGCAGAAAAAGACAATTATCATATGATTTCACTCATATGTGGGATATAAAGAATAGCACGGAAGACCACAGGAGAAGGGAGGGAAAACTCAATGGGAAGAAATCAGAAAGGGAGACAAACCTTGACAGACTCTGGACTCTGGGAACCACACTGAGGGTCACAGAAGAGAGGGGCTGTGGCGGGGGGGGGGTAACCAGGTGATGGGTATTAAGGAGAGCATGTGATGTGATGAGCACTGGGTGTTATACACAATTAATGAATCACTGAACTGCATCAAAACTAATGATGTACTATATGCTGGCTGATTGAACGTAATAAAAATGAATAAAAGAAAAGAAAATAATTTAAAAAATAAAATTAATTTTACTAACTTTACTTCATTTTATTTTTATTTTCATTTATTTTTTAAAGTTTGTATATTTTAGAGGGGGGAAACGGGGAAGGGAGAGGGAGAGAGAATCACAAGCAGACTCCCCGCCGAGCACAGAGCCCTGTGCGGGGGCTGGATCCCACAACCCTGAGACCATGACCTAAGCCAAATCAAGAGTCAGAAGCTCAACCGAATGGGCCACCTAGGCATCTCAACTTCATTTTAAATCACTACTTAAAAAAGATACTTGGAATACCTCTTTGTTTTAAGGAGATATTTACGGTTACAGGTATACTTGCTGTAATAAAAGTCTATATATCTGTAAAGAAATATTACCAGGTCTGGAAAAAAATTTTTACTTTATCCTTTCTATAATCAACCCATTTCCTTCCTTCTTTCTTCCTCCCTTTTCTTTCTTTCTTTCTTTCTTTCTTTCCTTCCTTCCTTCCTTCCTTCTTTCATAACTGGAGCATGTTCCTGTTCTCCAAAATGCAGCTGCTTACACCCCACATCTTCCTCTGTGGGGTGGGAAGTCATTTGCCTCAATGCATCTAAGTGGCCAGATGTTTTCCTATCTCCTTGCTTCTCCCAGGTTTCAATTTTCTACTAACCATATTTGTTCTAGCCTTCCCAGTTTGAAGATCACTTTCCTCGAAGAGAAAGCAATATAGGAGTTGAATTGCCCTGCTTTTCTCTGTGAGCTTTCAACATGACATCATTTGCCCCCAACAGGCCCTCTGTTCCTCACGCTTCCTGCTCTGATCGCAGCCCGAAACCCCCTTGCAAAACCCATACACTGATTTTTAAGCCTCAGGGAAATGGGGACTCTGTTTTCCCTCCGATCATTAGGAAAGACTAATATTCCTTGGTTATAAGGACTTCTTTCCAGATTTTAGGCATTTCTTTTTAAAATCCGGGATTATTAGAGAGCTCTCTGCATGTTCGTTGTTATTGTTGTTGTTGTTTGCTTTTGCTTTGTTTTTTTTTTTAGACACTTCCCCTTTTTCTTCTTGATCAATGTCATTTGTGGTTATGGACTGGGTGTTTGTGTCCCACTAAAATCATATGCTGAAATCTAATCCCCAGAGCAGAGGTATTTGGAGATGGAGCCTGAGGGAGGTGATGTGGTCCAAGGGCAGAGCCCTCATGAAGGGGATTAGTACCCTGATAAGAAGAGGCCAAGGGGCTGGCTCACTCTCTCTGTGTCACGGGAGGACACAGGAGAAGCTTGCAGTGTGTCACTCAGAAGGGGGTTTTCCCGAAGACCTGACTATGCTGGTACCTCGACCTCTGACTTCCAGCCTTCAGAACTGTGAGAAACAGATTTCTGTTGTTCATAAGCCACCCAGGTTCTGATACTTTGTGACAGTAGTCCAAATGGATGAAGACATTTGTGATTGTTCAGGTAGAATTCTTTCCTGGGAAACATCTTTCTTCTTTCAGCCATTTTAACTTTTAGAATGTTGCAAAGGAGTCATACCTGCCTTTTCTCTGGACAAACTATTTTTTTCCCTAAAATCCAGAATTTATGTCTAATTATGGTCAATTCTCCTGCTGGGGAACAAGAATGTCCTATCACTTTCAAGATCCTTCCAGCCAGATTGAGAATCAAATTGACATGAGACAGATTAACAGGAGATAATCAAATTAAGTAGTGTTCATACAGGGAATCCACACAGACACAGAAATCCCAAAGGTGGGCAAAATAAAGTATAAATATATATCATTCTGGACTAAGTGTCTGAGACTTCTTTTGAAAGGAGGAATGCAATTCACACGAAGATAAGAAAGAATAAATGTTTGGTAAGCAAATATTTTCTGTGCAACCTGGAAACAATGGGACATAGAGGACTTTAATGAAACAGATCCTGTTAGGTTCCTCCCATCTACCGTACCCTGTTTATATCATAGTATAGTTATTTATGGTGCTAGATCTCTTTCTGTAAGTTCTTGTGAGGCAAATGAGGGAGAGGTAAAGAGCTTTTCCTCAATCGGCTGGGTTTTGATTTCTTTTTAACTCAAAATAATCTTCATGCTACCGTGGCCCATCTTGGGGTGGCCTGCCCTTGGACCCCAACACTTCCTTCATTCTTTGGCTGTTAATAGTTCCACAATGATGATAGTCACTTTATCTGATTATTCATTTGACTACGCTAGGCTGGTTGTGCCTAAGGGTTAGTAGGAAGCCTTCAAGTAATGGCTGAAAGATCAGGGGGGCCTCTGAATTTGGCAGATTTGGGTTCAAATCTCCACAGACCTGCTGAGGATCTTAAACCATCCACTTGACCTATCTGACTCATAGGGTTAAAAAATTAAGTCAATTATACAATTTTGCAGGGATGCTTTTAAAATCGTCAAGAATGTAAAATTAGCTCAGTAAACGGTATCCATTACTATTACTGCCTGTATAATGTTTTTGATCTTTAAGAATAAGTTCCTGCTCCAACTTAGTGCTAATATATGTGCATGAGCTTTCCCTCCTCATCTCCTGCCATCTTGGTGGCTGTTCTCGGTTGGCGCTCTCCCACACCTAAGGCAGGAGGATGGAGGCCACAAAGAGGACAAAAATGTCTCCAGAGTCAATCAACTCTAGGCTCCAGCTTGTTGTGAAAAGTATGGAAAGTATGAAAAGTTATGGGAAGTATGCTCTGGGGTACAAGCAGACTCTGAAAGTGATCAGGCACAACAAAGGGAAATTGGTCATCCTGGTCAACAGGCACTCCACCTTGAGGAAATCTGACAAAATACCTCACCCTGTTGGCCCAAACTAGCGTCCATCACTACAGCGGCAATGACGTTGAACTGGGCATAGCACGTGGGAAATGCTAGAGAGGATGCACACCGGCTGTCATTGCTTCAGGTGACTGCAATATCTTGAGGAGCCTGCCAGAACAGAGTGGTGAAAGGTAAATCATGCAAAATTTTTCTCTAATAAAACAGGCCAGAGGTTGTTAAAAGAAATGTGCGTGAGGGTTGGTGGTATGAAGAAGTAAAGCTGTGATAGGTAACATGAGGGTTGAATGGAATGTGCTGCGTTCCCATTTCCTGATCTACAAAACAATTCTAGCTCATTGATTGGTTATAAAGATTTGAGTAAATACATGTAATGGCTCAGAATATCACCTGGCACATAGTACTTAATAATGTCAGCCCTTCTTATTATCATGCTGAGGATGTCATGGTATGAAGACAGAGCTGAGCATGCTGAAAGCTCCAGCTTTCTCATGTCAACCAGAGAATCTGAAACGACACTGAGAAACTCTCTGAGATAAACAGCACTAAGGAAATGGACGAAAGAAAGTCACTGACAAATGTTCGGGAGAACACTTAGATTAAGAAGTCCTTCCATTGGGAAACATCTAGACACATCTGGAGGGCACAGTTTCAGAGTCAGGATGCTGTAAGAGATTAGGTCATGAGGGCAACTGAACATTCACCATCAAGGTTGGGGTACATCCTGTTGAATCACTACCACCCCCATTTGAGTGGGCTATCCAGGTGCCCCCTGCCCTTCTGGAGGCCTGGAGGTGTACAATGTTCTCCAAGATGGATTGTCAGTGGTCTAGGGAGTAGGCAGTTACACATCTTAATAAATGCTTCTCCTCTCCTCTGTTTTTTGGCAGTCAGTCAATCCAGCTTTTACAAGATGGGTGCTCAGAGGCTGCACTGTGGGATTAAAGTCAGGGATAGTTGCAACAAGGAGAAAGTGCTTGAGGCAAGGTCTGTGCTCTTCAGGCCTATTTCTTAGACTTAGCACTGAGATTTAAACAATGCTCAGCGCTGAAATAAACATGTTTCCCAATGAGAGAGACTCTCCTTGGGGAATGAGGTAGTTTACCAGACAGAAAGAGACTGATAAACATATATCCCTCCTCCTTCAATCTTGTAGTAGGCACGTGCTTACTCATAACCTGATAACGTGAGGTCCTTTCCTTTCAAAACAGAATTGTTTATGCGCCCTAGAGAATACCAAGTCCCTTGTCACATATGATCTTTCTAATATTTCCCTTTCAGTGTGGTAAACGGAGCCAGATTCCCCAAATCTCCAACCCTGCCAGCTTGTCAGTGTGGCCTGTGGTTTAAGGGAGCACACCTTCAGTCTGAATCTTGTCTTCAACATTTCCTACCTGTTACACCTCAGCCAAGTGTGAGTGCCATTTTAAAACTGGGCATGGTAACAGTAACACCTAACTACAAATATGTTTATAAAGATTAAGTGAGTTAATACAGTGCCTGCGCATGGTAAGCCTTCAACCCCCTTTCCTTTATCCTTTGAAAGCTATTGAGGAACTGGTGGTTAAAAATGAGAAGCTTTTCTTTGTTCAGGAATTCCTCTCTCTGCCTTCCATAAATATTCTTGTTTATTGAAAGTAAAATTCGAGGTGGGTTTTTGAGAGATTCTAGTCTATTTAAATCCAAGCTCTATGTAAGGTTGAATTAATTCAAAATTCTACTGACTCCTCAGAGTTGACCAAAACACCATTTCCTCTAGGAAGGCTCTCCAGCTCTTCTGAACTGTATACTGAGCCCCACTCCTGGTTGCCCATTGCACCTGTGGCCCAAACTTCATAGGCTGAGAAGTGGCTGACATCACATTTTGTGCTTCCTTCTCCTGTTCCATCTGAACAAATCTTTTGTCCCCAAATATATTCCCAGGTGATTGAAGACAGTATATGCTCAGCATTTTAAAAATAGAATGAACGGATTTATTTCTCTTTTGTAATCAAAGTCTGGCAGACAAAGGGCAAACTGGGTGGTGTTATTTTAAAATCATCATCAAGGGGCACCTGGGTGGCTTAGTTGGTTCAGTGTTAGACTCTTGACTTCAGCTCAGGTCGTGATCTCAGGGTTGTGAGATCGAGCCCCGTGTCAGACTCTCTGCAGAGTGTGAACCCTGCTTAAGATTCTTTCTCATTCTCCCCCAAAACATCATCATCATAAAAAAAGAGTCAGGCTAGGTTGCTCACATTTAAGGTCTGATTCCTCTTATTTTGCTCTAAGACATTATTCAAGTTCTTTAAGCTCTCTGAACCTTGATTTCATCATCCATAATAGAACCATTGGGTGGAATTAGATGGTGAAAGCCACATGCTCAAGTGCCAGGACTCGAGCGGGTTCTGGACAAATGTTGGTTCATAACCAGAGTCAGGAGACTCCCTCCTCTTGGTCCATCAGACAACCTTAAGTGCCACCCACCCCCTCATGTCCTAATCAACTGATGGCCCAATTGTGTGATCAGTTTCCGAGAGCTTTTTGTATCAGTCTTAGATTTTGGTTGTTCTTTTGGTCCTCTTTTATGGCCCTTTTCAACTCTTAGTGGTTTTTAAACTGTATAATGACCAACACTACCTGAGTGCTTAGTGAGAATGCAAATTCCAGGGCCCCAGCCTGGATGGTCCTGATTCCTTAATGCCAGGAGGGGCTCAGGAATCAGCATTTTCAGCATGTGTTGGATAATGGCACCAGGTAATTCCCATGCAAGTGTTGTAGGAAACACACTGTAAGGAATTGCTAGAGGATTCTAGGTCCTAGAAATACACTCCCCATCGGTGTTATCAAAAAAGCCTCCAAGCCGGGGTGTGTACACAGACGTTATGCACCCTGTGAGCTCCCTGAAATTGAAGGCAAGTCACGTGTAAATACATTTGTTTGGGGAGATGCTTAACTTCAGCTTTCATCTTATATACTTTCATAAACCCTCTGTCCCACAGATCCCTCTCACCAAACCAAAACAAAACACTCAAGAACTCTGTCTCCATGCAACAGGCCATTTCCCATCCAGTCCTTGGGGGCTATCTATCTGCAAAATAGCCAACAAGACAGAGCTGGGCCAACAGTTGGCCTATCCTCCCAAAGGCGTGATCTCACACCGAAGTCTCATCGCTTTCTATGGCCGACAGGTGGCTCTTCCTTGCCAGGCACAGCTGCACGCCATGGGAAGGAGCAGAGCACACAGATGTGGCTTATCTGGTCCATCTTCAACAGTTCTCCAATTGATTTACACCTCCACAGAGCACAAGTCTTAAAGAAACCCTGTGATGGCTCCGGTGTGGGCCCTACTGGGTGCCTAAGGAAGGCAGTCCATCAGGCTTCTCTGGGTTGAAAAGTGTCTTCGAGTTCCACTGTGCGGAGTTCTGGTTTTCACAGGTTGCTCGTGGAGTTTTTCTGTGGAAGTCCAAGTTATCTACACTGAGGGAGGTCTGAGTCCCTGTGTCAACCCGGTTATTCTCTGTCTGGGGAAGCGGGCCATGCTGAAGCTCCCTCGGGCACTGAAGTTAGCTCAAGGTAGGATTGCCTTTTCTCTGTACCTGGGAACAGAGTCTGAACAAATCAGTTCTTTGGGGGATGGTGGAGAGCTTGCTCTCTGCTGGTACCCATTGTCCCTTTAATTCTATTTTCTCTACCCTAAGCTTGTGGGGCACAACCGGTCTGGACCAGTATCCATTTAAGTACCTTGTCTCCTAAGCACTTCTCTTATTAGGGAAACATCAAATATCATCTCTTCACTACCACCACCGCCACCAACACCTGATTCACCCTTTATGAGAGTCCTGTTTCCCTTCTAAAGGCCATTGATATTGTCTGGGGCTTTGGGACATCTATAAATGGCTCAGGTTATTTGCTGATGGTGCATGTGTGGGTTCTTCCTCTGAGTGCTCTCTTTCCCAAACTTTAGAGCTGATTACCTCTGGATTTCATGTTGCGTGGTACGGAGAGGGAGGACGATGCAGAGGAGGGCGGTGGGACACTGGTGCTCTACCTGATCTCCCTCCTGATCTCGGAACCACCCAATCCACCACCTGTTTGGTCCCTTTTGGTCCTTTACTCTCATGATAAAAGCTTCCCTGGAGAAGTCCAACACTGATTCCTATGTGGCTGGTAAAAATGTCACTCTGGGTTTGGAGATGGTGGTGTCTTTTGTATTCACTCGCATGGTTTCCGATCGCTCTGTTCTGCTGCCTAGTAGCTTATCCTGTATGAAGAGCTTAGCAGTGCTGGGCTCTGGAAGAGAGCAGTCAAATATGGTGATATCAAATGCTAACAACAGCAGATGGCAGGAAAACTCCCTTTAAATTCAGATGGGCTGTTGCTGCTTCTGGTGGGATTTTATTATTAAATTTATTTCCATCATTTGGCTAGATAGGTCTATCCTTGTGCTCACTTATCATGTGCTGAAATCATCTTGCTTTTAATATCTGAAACAAGGAGCTGTTCATTATACCAATTATAAATATATCCTTATGGTCCCATGTGGAATTGTCAACTCAGTTACACAGATGTAGCCTTTGTGTTTGAAGGGGGCGGATGCTCACCTTGTCCTGGAGAAAATAGTAGACTTCTGAGATTTCTAGGCTTCTACCAACCATTTTCTTTAGGATACAGTGAGTCTTTCCGGGGGCCAAAAGTTACTGATCCTTTAATTGATTTCAAATACTTTATCCTTATCCTAGACCCTGAGGTCCTAGCTCTAATCTCTATCTTACAACTATTGACACATAGCGCTCTTACATTAAGCTATCTCTGCTCCCTCTGTAAATCTGTGATTTTTCACTTTCAACATCTATTAGGAGGAAGCAGAGCTCATCAAGTTCTTTGAAAATTGAGTTTAAACGATTCTTTTATCATTTGGTCTCTCTGCCAAAGTAGAATTCCTCATTATCACCGTTCTCGGGACCATCCATCCCCCTGATCACCGAGGCCTTCCCACTCTATGGTTATTATCATCGGTATTGATTAATTTCACATGTAGCCAAAATGGTGTCAGATTATGTATTTTTTACTATTTCTAGGTCAGGAATCCTAGAATCCCAAGGACACAAAGAGACCTCCTGAGGTCCTATAACCCAATCCTCTGCTTTTCCAAAGAAATGTTCAAATCATATGGAAAGAATTTATGTTCAAGCAACAGATTCTCTGCGATAAGATGGCTACAGAAAAGATAACAGATATTGACAGGGCATTGAAATGAAATGCCTCCTCTTTTTTCACAGGATCTCTAGGTAACTAGGAAGGGAACTTCAGTGCCAAGGGAAGACCATCCTAGGCAATTTTGTGACCCCAGTGATAATCCTGTTGAAGAGAGATGTGCAGTAAACCTGATTATATCTCAAAGGCCTGTCATTTTCCCAAGAGCTGGCATTTTCAGCCTCTTGAAGAATGCCAACCACTGTTATCACAGCTCTAACTGGAGCAATCAATCAGGGGTTTGAAACATTAAACTCGAATACATAATTCAGAAGGGGATAATTTTAGCAAAATTCACCCCAACTGAAGCCACTTCGGTCAGCCCTTCTCCAACAAGAGGGTCACTGCCTGCTCTTCTTGGCACTGACAATTCCCGTTCTACACTCTCTCTCTCTCCATCCTCCTTTCTAGCCAGAGGAAATGAGCTGTCAGGCCATGGATTTAGGGGATCCCTGAGAAAAATATCCAGCAGCCTTGAAAAAGGGGCAAAAATAGTCTAGTCAGGAACTCCCAAGAGCAAGAAGTGACTCCCCCTTGTAGCATTGCTATGCGAGCTGCGATTTCCAGGGCAAGAATATCAGAGGCAGGAGTGGTGGTCTGGGACTTACTTCAGACCCTATCAGGTGTCATAAATGATCGAACTTCTGCTTTGGAAATGCAACAAGCCAGTTTAAATTTAAATTCATTAGTTATTATTCTCATGGTGAATCACATAACCCTTATTTCTTCTTAGCTGGCCAAGGGGAAATTTTTGTTATAGCAAACACTTACTTTTTTTTCCCCTTTTTTTGTACCTAAATAGAACCCTATAATTAGTGTAGAAAAGAAAGCACCATTTGGATCTCAAGAAGAGACCATTTGGAATTTGGGACATGTTTTCATGGCCTGGATTTGATCATCTAGGTCCCTGTGTTCATGGTCTATTACAAGAACTAAAACCCATTTTTGTTCTTGTTTCTGGTAATTGCCTGTGTTGCCGTTGGCTGATGCATCCTGCCCAGAGTTATAAATGCCACCGTGTAGCCCTTGTCTTGTCAGAAGTGAAGCTACTTGTTCTGCAGCAAAAGGAACAGTATCGCAAGCCCTACTGCTGCTATGGACTAGTTCCTGGAGCCTCTTCCACCTCCTAATCAGCAAAAGTCCAGCCATGGCGACCATCTGAACATTTGAGATGAATATCCTGTAGCCCAACTCTACGTCTGTCCTTGGCCAAAAGGGGTAGCTGAGGAAGGAAAGCAGCCCTGAGAGTCAGGAACTCGCCCGGGCTTGCCAATGGGGCAGTGGTGTTGCAAGGTGCTTCCTGTCATTTAGAGCTCGGCTTTGCTGTGCCCCCTTTGACCACAAGCAGTCTCAAAGGACACTAATCCCAGGCAAGGCCACTTAGAAAAGACACGAACAAGAACATTCTATAATCAGGTCAGAACACAGACAAAAGCAGACACATTGTCCCTACCACAACATGACCCAACTTCACCTCCTCCTGGATCACAGAAGCCTGATTTTTCATTACCAATCTCCACCTCAATCTCACTGCATCCTTATGGCCTTCTGGGTAAGCATAACAGGTACCCCATCATAGAATTACCCCACGTCCTGACTGCTTCCAAAGTAGACCAAACCCCATTTCTCTGTATAATCAGCAAATCACCAACAAGAAGCCCAAATTCCACCTGCCCCTTCTAACACCCTCTTACTGAGGTCCTCTACCACTCCCCATTGTGTGTGTTCTTTTGTGGCAACAGCCCGGTGCCCTGAACTGGATTTAGTTGCAGATGTGTCCCTGGTGGTGTTTGGCCAAAGAGCATTGGTACCCGCTTGTGCTGTTCTGCATCTCGGTCCTCCTCCTCCTCTCATCCATTCCTAGATGGTCAGGGACCATGAAGTTGTATCGCTGTCTTTCTCCTAACCCCATACTGCATCAATCACAGAACCTGATGCCTTTACCTCATAATAGCTTCTCATAACCCCTTCCTTCTCCAGATCTTCAAAGCAAACCCTGTCCTCTAAGTCCCAGTCATCTCTCACCTTCCCTACTGCAACAATCTCTAAACTAGTCTTCCTGCTCCTATGACTCTCTCCAATCCACATCTCATACTGCAGCCAGACTATTCCTTTCTAATGGGAGACATTACAGAGCCATCCTCATGTCGAAAGCACCGTAATGTTCCCCAAAGCCTCAGTTATTTAACTTGGCCAAGAGCGCTGTAAGTCTAACCAGCTCTCTTGCCTTTTAAGCCTCATGTCCCATCATTCCCCACACATCTGAGTCAGCCACGTTGGCCTTCTCTTATTTCTTTGAACACTGCATGCTTCTTGCTACCACAGGGTCTTTGCACATGCCATCTCTCTGGAAGTTCACTCCCTTCCTCCTGCACTGAGTGAACTCTTCTTCACTTTTCAGATCTCATTTCAGCTGTGTCTCAGGCGAACCTCCTTTGACCACCCTATGTCATCTCATCTTATTTGTGTCTCACAGCACATACATCTCTCTGTGGGAGCACTTTTCATAGTTGTAATTTTATTTGTATTGGTGTGATTCTTAGATTACTACCTGCCTCCTCCCTAAGACTCCTTATGCTTCGTAAGTGCTTAATAAATATTTATGCAATGGTTGACAAGTCTCTGCTCGGCCACTGGTGAGCTCCCTCCTTTTGAACATGTCATTTAATTTCATTAACTATCTTAGTCTGGTTGAGCATTTCACAGACTGGGTGGCTCAGATAACAGAGGCTTATTTTCTCACAGTTGTAGAGACTGAGACTGTAAGATCAAGATGCTCTCAGAGTTGGTGTCTGGTATGAGCTCTCTTGCTGGCTGGCAGACAGCCATTTTGCTGTGTTCCTACGTGGTCTTTTCTCTGAGCACATGGGGAGAGAGAGGAAAGAAAGAGAGAGGGAGGGAGAGATCTGGCATCTCTTCCTCTTCTTCTAAGGACACCAATCTGTTTGGATTACAATGCCACCCTTATGACTTTATTTAACTTAACTACCTCCCTAATGGTATCTCTAAATACAGTCACACTGGGGGTAAGGTCTTCAATATATGCATTTTTGGGGGATATGCCATTCAGTTCATAACACTAATTCTTAGCTCACTCTCTCTCTCTCTTTTATTCTGTATGGAGATGAATCATTGTCTCTAGATGTTAGGAAGGTAAAATGGGACAGTGTCTGTCAAAGTCCCCAAAGTCATACGAAGTCCTAACCTGTGGAGGGTGGCAGGAGTCCACTCTTTGATCAAGAAAGATTGTGGCTAACGTCCTTTCAATGTAGATGACGTTTATAGATAAGAAAGCCTCTGCTGGGGTGGGGATGGGGATTGTTTTATCTTACCGTCAGAAACATAATAGGTCGAGTTCTGGTGTTCAGCAAAGGGCTGGGCTTCTTGGACTGTGAGTGCTCACATCTGGAAGGCTTCGCTAGGACACTCAGTGGAGGGGGAGGCTGGACCAGGAGTCTCCCATGTTCTCTTCCAACTTCAAGCTTTGTGCCTTGTCCTGTGCCGCGTGTTGCTTTTATCTTGTTATGGACGGCACAGAATCATTTTCTCTGCCCGTACACATTAGAAGTCAGCAAGCTTTTGAAAAGGGCCACATAGGAAATAAAATTTTTTTTTTCCAAAGATTTCATTTATTTATTTGACAGAGAGAGATTACAAGTAGGCAGAGAGGCAGGCAGAGATAGAGAGGAGGAAGCAGGCTCCCTGCTGAGCAGAGAGCCCGATGCGGGACTCGATCCCAGGACCCCGAGATCATGACCTGAGCCGAAGGCAGCGGCCCAACCCACTGAGCCACCCAGGCGCCCTAGGAAATAAATATTTTAGGCTTTGCTGACGATGTGGTCTCTTTTGCTATGACCCAGCTGTAGTCAGCTCTAGAAGGAAAGCAGCCTTGGACACTATATAAATGAAAGAGTATGGCTGGGAAATAATAAAACTTTATCTATGGATACTGAAATTCAAATTTTATATGATTTTCATGTGTCATGAAATATTATTCTTCTTTTGATTCTTTTCTCCATCCACTGAAAAATGTGAAAACCATCCTTCTTTGGTGAGCCTACAAAAACAGGCAGCGGGCTGCTTTGTCGACCTGTGATCTCTATCATTAACTCGGAATCTGAAATGCCATTAACTTCCTGGCTATCGTTAGACCACCTAGGCACACTGATTTTCAGGCCTGGTTGGAAAAATCTACTCTTCTCTAATTTGACTCACTGGCTGGACAGAACATCTACTTTATTGTTTCCATAAGTTTCATTTTACTGCCGGCTGTGAAAAAATTACCCATTTGCCAGGTTATAACAGCTGATGTGAAGTCCCTTAAGCCAAACCTGGCCTCTCCCCCATGCCCTCTGCTTCTGGCCAGCCTTAATCCGGCCATATTCTCCAAGCCCCTTAGCCGCTGTCAATGCCAAGCTCCCAACCTGCAAGCCAGCCTCTTCCAATAAGTATTTCCAATCTCTAGATTTTAAAAATACCCTGATGCCATATTTAGATTCAATTACAAAGCATAGACAGGCATAGAGAAGAAGAGAAGGGGAAAGTGACTGATGTTCTACCAGCAGCTCTTAGGTTACTTGGCAAGAATGCTGCATCCGATTTAAGAACTGTGGGTAAAAGGCACCATCACATTTTCCCAAATACCCTGAAAGTAGAATGTGCAAAGGCTTCTTCAAATGCCCAACTGGGCATAATTCTTCCATGACTTTTTTTTTTTAAGGTTTATAATTTTTTTTTTAAAGATTTTATTTATTTAACAGACAGAGATCACAAGTAGGCGGAGAGGCAGACAGAGAGAGAGAGGAGGAGGAAGCAGGTTCTTTGCTGAGCAGAGAGCCCGATGAGGGGCTCAATCCCAGAACTCTGAGATCATGACCTGAGCCGAAGGCAGAGGCTTTAACCCACTGAGCCACCCAGGCGCCCCTTCCATGAAGGTTTTTCGTGCTGGCATATTATTGGGCGATCAAGAGATGTGTGGGAACTTAAGCTTTGAATTTCCTCTTGGCTACTAAATGCTTAGCTCTGTGCTCAAGCCTACCTCTCTTTAATAGATATGGGACTGCTAGGGGGATGTCACGGGTGCCCAGAGCAACCACCATGGCCCATGATGTATGTTTTGTCATGGAAAAAAGTACAGGATTGCTTCTGGCTGGCCCAGGGTAACTGGATTATCCTGACTATAGAGCTTGGCTTTGTAGCTTTGGTCTTGGGGCTATTCTGAGAAAAACTACCAAGCTCAATTATTGATTGGTATTTGTGGATAATTTTCCATGTTCAGTGTTGTGCAAAAGGCCCAATTAGATGGTTGCCTGCCTACATCCTGATTTTAAAGGTGCCAATTTGTGTTGCAAATTTGTGTGTGTGCCCATCTCAAGTATTACCGTTACTGCAATCACTTGGGGTAACTTCTCAGAAAATTCTTTCCCAGGCACATTTGCGTGATTCATTCATTAATTCATCCCATCCAGCGTTAATTCTGTCTTACACATTGTATGAATTCTTTCGACTGATATTCTGATCATGTACCAAGTACAGGGAAGTATCGGATATTGAGGATAAGAAAAAAGATGTACCGATGCAGGCCCTTTGAGAAAATACCATCTGCATTTAGCCGTGGGTTGTGGGGGAGGGTCAGGCATTTTTTAACGGATGTCAGTTCAGTGTGAGAAATGGCAGAGCAGAGCTCTGGAAAGGGATTGAAGTTTGGAGGCAAGGCAGGTTATGGAAGACCGGAGTGTGAAGGATGAGTGGTCCATCACGGAGAAAATGGGAAAGAACATTCTAGGCAGAGCAGACAGGACAGGCTCCTTACTCTCCCAGAGGTGCTTTTCCCCAGCCCAGGTCCAATCATGTCTTCACTTCACCCGTAACCTGCTGGCCTCTGTCTGCTTCTCTCCTTTCATAATCCTTTCCTAGCCAGGCTGGCGTACGATGAACTTGAGTGTGTAACTAGTGGAACACAGGTGTTATAGCAGAGGGAAGGACTTGAAGGCCAAGCATTTTTAACTTTTGGTCATAGACAGGTTTCGGAGCAGAGAAGCAAGTTAATGTCAGCAGTATTGCATTATGATCAGAAGAATGGCCCTTGCAGAAGGGCCCTGGTATTGGAGGGAAGTGGCTGGATTTGGGATGTCACCTAGGAGACTTTGTAGGGGATGGGCTTTCTGCCTCCCACAGCACAGCGCAGGTCACACACGCCGTGATGGATGCGCCCGGAGATGGGAAAGCCGGACATCTGCATACTCCACTCCAGCTCCAGGAGTGACAGAGAACAGCGCAGAGCCTTGGAGGGAAAATTTAACTTGCAGCTCCCTCAGCCCTCCTGGGAAGAGCCTAGAATTGTTTAGCAATCAGGGGAATTCAGCCAACATGGCAGATGGGCAGGAGCAACACTTGTGCTTGGCCTGAGGTCGAAAATGAGGTAGGCTGCCATCAAGCTGAGCAGGGATGGGAAAGCAGAGGCCCACAGGAAGGAGGCAGTGAAAGCTGCCAAGGTGCATGTCAGGCAGGACTCACAGAGTTCCAGAAGCCAGAGTCAGGAGAAGTGATAAGTAGATACAAGGTTCCCCGCAGAACCCTGGCAGGTAGAAGAGTGTTATCAGGAAATACCCTCTTTTCACCTTAGAGGGAAATTTGTTACTTGCCAGGCCCAGATATTTCAAAAGCTCCTTCCCTTGAAAGAAGAATAAAAATTAAGATGTCAAGTGATGACAACTGTGCAACACCGCCTTTGAATAGATAAACAAATTATAGAATTGCTTTTGGATCCCTGGGTGACCATGGGAGACAGTGGGGGCAACAGACCTGGCTCAAGCCTAGCTCATCCCCCCAAATTGCCCCGACTGGGGGGGGGCAGGCCACAGAACTTGCCAGACCTGTTTCCTAGTGCATAAAAGAGGGAGGAGGGATGTCTAACTAAATCATCTCCAACATTTCTTTCATATCTCAGTTCCAAACATTATGGTGGTGTGTGTATGTGTTAAATTATCTAATTTAAAATGATGGGAAAATCCAAATCACTGTTAGTCGGGGAAAGAAAATAAACACAACTTACTTGGAAAGCAATTTGGCAATCTATGTCAGGAGACTTTAAAATGTTCAAACTCTTCCAAAAAGTGTTCTGAAATTCAGAAAGAAAAAAAAAAGTTCACTCTATTATTATTTTTAATAGTGAAAAGTTATCCAGGATTGGGGAGAATGTTTAATTGATAGTTTATACAGTGGATCTTTTTTAGTCATTAAAAAATGATTATTGAACACATAAAATGACAATTTTAAGTCATTTAAATAGCAAACAGGGAAATTATTGGACTAAGTAGGGAAAAGTTTATATTAGAATATTAAGTTTAAAACAACCAGAATCCCAAGTTATATAAAAACTAGAATCTCAATTATGTAAAAAGGCATAAACATATTGGAAGCAAATATTCATTTTAAATGTTCTGGGATTATTGATTTCATTTCTTTCCTCTTTGTTCTAATATTCTATAATAAGCTTGCATTACTTTCATTATAATAAAGACTGAAATAACTCAAGTTTATGATTATTAGTTGATAGTATATATTAAGCTGTCAGAAAAAATGGAAATAACCACAATTATAGAACTTCAGCTGTTACGCAACAGGACGTGATGTACCGTGGAGCTCAGTGGTAGGCGTGTTAGTGCAAGGGTCCCTGACCTCACAGTCAAAGCTGGAAATCATACTGTAGTTCTCGTATTTCATGGCCCTGGGGCCTCTAAGTGTGTTCCGTCTCTGAATCTCAGGTGTATTATCTGTAACATAGAAATATGACAATAGTCCTTGAATTCCTACCATGGCTAGGTATTTGTGAAAGGCTATCATGGTACACCCTTAAAGAAAACATGATTCATGCTAATGAAAGATGCTTAAATTAATGGTTATCTTCACTGAAACTTTAAACTCGAACAAAAAGAGGAAGTTAGTCAAAGAAGGACATCCTGGAGAGAAGGAACAGCAAACCCACTCTCAGGGACTGACTAACGTGTCTTCTGCAGGGAAGGGACCTAGCAGCACCCCGTCACAGAAGCCCAGAGGCGCAGCCTCATAATTCTGTGTTCATATCCGGGCTTTGTCTCCTACTGGCTGTGTGGCCTTGAGAATGCTCGATCTTTCTGTGCTTCATTTTTCTTTACTTTAAAATGGAGATGAGTGGCACCTGGGTGGCTCAGTGGGTTGAGCCTCTGCCTTTCACTCAGGTCATGATCTCAGGTTCCTGGGATGGAGTCCCGCATTGGGCTCTCTGCTCAGCGGGGAGCCTGCTTCCCCCTCTCTCTCTCTGCCTGCCTCTCTGCCTACTTGTGATCTCTCTCTCTCTGGCAAATAAATAAATAAAGTCTTTAAAATAAATAAATAAAATGGAGAGGATATTAGCTACATCTCACAAGTCCTGTGATATTCAGAGACAACTTTTAATTTTTTATATTTGCTTATTTATTTACTTATTTATTTAGAATTTAAATTTTAGGCAGTTAACATGCAGTGGAGTATTGTTTCTGGAGTAGAATTCGCTGGTTATACAACACCATCATAATAGGCGCTCTCCTTAATACACCCGCCCACCTAGCCCATCCCCCACTCACCTGCCTTCCTTCTGATCCTCAGTTTGTTCTCTGTTGTTGAGAGCTTCTTATGGCTTGTTTCCCTCAGAGACAATTTTTATAAAGTAGGTGACAAAGCCATGATCCATCTCTTCAAAAAGTATACATTGAATGCCCCGTATGTGACACATGGTGACATACTAGCTCTTCTATCCAGAATAAATGACATTATTATTGCTATTATTAATATTAATAATGTAATTATTGGACAGATGTTCTCAACACTTTCTGTGTGCTATGTAGTCCTATCACTTTTCATTACTACGGTGATTTTCAACTCCTGGGCACATCAGATCATAATATCAGACGCAATGATCTAGTTGTTGGAAGATGTCCCGCTCAGAGACCCTGTCATGCCTCTTCCTCTTGGCTGCCCCCCTGGGGACACTCCCAAACCCCCACCAGCCAGGGCTGTCACCCAGTCCAGAACAGGAGAGATGGAGGAGGGAAAAAAGCCAAACGCAGACTCCTTCCAGAGGGTTCTTTAGAGACACAGGGAGTAATTATGGCAAATGTTTCAGCAGCCACAGGGGGACCTGAAGGGGGGGAGAAGGGTGGCGGAGGGGAGAGGCTGGTTAATTACGGAACAGATGCCCAGCAGCACCTTGGGGTGAATGCATTAGGACAGGAGCTGTCATCTCACTCACCCCCTGGCATTTATTCACAGACTCTTGGGCATCCAGCTGGGGCTGGTTTAGTGTGGGTTTTGCCTCCGTTGGAGAAATCTACAAGTTCAAAGCCTTCTCCTGATTTCCAAATGGGATCTCCCTCCCACCTGCTCCCCCTTCCTTCCCCACTCCGCCTCCCCGTCTTAACTCTCCTGCACCCCATGGTGCCTCCTCCGCCTGGAGACAACTTTAATTGCTTTGCATGAACTGCTGCAGGAAAGCTAGCTGCAGACCTTCCGGCACAGGGGAAGAGAGGGCTTCCTGCTCTGGCTCCCTGGCCACTTCCCCTCCTCTCTGACCTGCCCATGGCCAGGACCAAGTGCACCCAATAGGCCCACTGCACAGTGCGCCTCCGAGGGAAGTCTTTGGAACTCTGCTCTAGAACCGCTGCTCCTGCCTCAGGCCCAGAGAAACTAAATCAAATGGTACCAACACAGAGAGCAGAGGTCCCGGTGCTGTGTGCCCAGCACTGCCCTTTGCTACCCCAAGATTGTGCAGTCTGCACCCTGGGCACAGTGGTGCCAGGGCCCACGTGGGGATAGCAAACAGGGCCTTGGGCTATCCTGGGTTCACCCCCATGTCTTGCATTGCCATTCCCCATACATTCCAACTGTGCCATTCCAAATGGTGCTAAAACCTGGAAATCAAAAGAGGAGAATGACTTGCCTTTCCCCCTCTCCCCTCCTCCTAGAAGTTTCCAGTATGATTCACCTCCCCCAGGGCTGACTCCATCTACCTCTGTTATGAAAAATATTCTAACTCCCTTGGCACCTCTCCTCCCTCTTTCTCCTGAATTTGTCCCTACGTTAACACTTGTTTTTCTGCTAAGGTGGGAAGACCCTTTCTCTCCCTGGCTAGATTGTCAGTTTCTGGAGAATGTTGCCCACTTCCAAGATGTTTTGATGTAATCTGGGGAAACACATCCTTTCACACAGCCTGTCCTGATGGGCACACCTCACCCTCTGTGTAACATTTTTGAGCAGTAAAGTAAAAGGCCACTTGTATTGGGCACGTCTATAATCTCTAGCACGGGCATCAAAAAATGGACATAGAGATAAGCAGGCCCTACTTTTATTTCATCCTCCATGCCCGATTCAGTGATAATGTTTCCTACATAAATGAGATGATTGAATACTTTGAGTAATTTAAACCAGATAGCACAAATGAACTCACTGGAAATGAGGTACTTCATGCATCATTGGTTTTATCATTGTTATGCTGTCATTATTCTCATAATTTCAAGATGTGGGTTGTCAATTAGATTCAGGAGTGACCTTTGAGGGCACATAGTCCAATGTCCTACTCGAGAGACAGCCCTCAGCTTACAGAAAGCGGAGGCAAAATGCTAAGTCTGCTGAGGAAGAAACATAGGAGGAATGTGAAATTGGTGTGAGGCACTTGCCATGCTGTGGAGAAAGTCCAGGGTCTGGAATAATGGGCTCTGTCTGGCTCTGCACTCAGAGATCTATAACCTTTCATGAGACCGTTTAAAGCAGAAGCGGCAAATTGGCTCCTCAAGGCTCGTCTCCCATCTGCCAGGTTTGGCCTGTATGGAATTTATTAATTTTTTATATGAGTGAACGTTTAAAAATCAGGAGAGCTTAAATAAAACAAATCAGGTGGTTTTTTTTTTTTTTTTCTTTAAAAAGTAGATTTGGAAACAATGGCCTTGCAATTACTTGGAAGCAATTAGCTGGATGAATTTTCTTTAGATCTGGGCTGAGCTCTAAATTTACCACAGTCCTCACCATTCCCTATTACCATGTTGTCCCTGAGGCTAGGGGTCAGTTGCCACTTATCCTGATGCTTATTTTTTTCATTTCTTTCCTCTTTCTTGTCTTCCTTTTAGCAAAAATGGGACAACAAAAGGTAGATGAACATTATATATCCTTCAAAATAGTGCCCTATACATCTTATGCTTTCCTTCTCTAACAGTTATATTCCTATGACTCGCTTTATGCTTGTCTCTCCTTCAGACTATGAATTCCAAGCTGTTAGACTTGCACATGGCTGTGCCTGACCCTGTGCCTGGCAGAGTTCACATTCAATATATGTTGTTAGTCTGATATCAAATTTCTCTTATTCTTCTCTTAATTACAAATACAGGAGTGAGAAGTCACATCGGGGGGGAGTGAAAACAGTAGTTTTTTTAGTTGGTCTGTGCTGTCACAAGGAGATAAACACGGAAAGACTAAATGGTCACGTATCCGTCACTTCCTCACGGACTCTCCCCACCAGGTTAGAAGCCAACTCCTCTCCATCTAGAATGGGAGCTGGTTCAACATGGGAGCCAACCTTCACTGGTGATGTCCAAATACCCCTTATTACAGTAATGCTTTCTTGGGACCCATAATCAAGGGGTTTCAGTGAATACTCAAGTTGTTGCTGGTCATTGTGCAATAAAGATCTTCCATCTTGACTGGCTGACCAAGGTGCCCATACAAGTAGCCCAGTCCTTGATGTCATCTTGTTGTTTTCTCCTTCCTTGACTTTTAAACCTTAAGACACAGGGGCTTGTCTCCAGCCGAAGCAGAGAGCTGCCCCAGAGCAGGAACACGTGTTTCTTTGGTCCACTGTGCCCTCTCCAGAGGGGGTTTTCTCTGCCTGACCCTCCTCTCCAGCTCTGAGCCCTGAGGGGTCTGCCTTTCCCCAGGGGCCTCAAGACACCACAGTAGGAACTCAAGTAGGGATAAGAGAGTGATTGGCCTTCTCTCTGGTAGATGTTAGGAGGTTTCACTCCTTCCTTTGGGATTTGAGAAGAGCGTGATTCCTGAGGGGCTTGTCTTAGAATCTGCTACCATCTACCATTCCTTGCCTGAAGTGGTCATCTGGCCCTTGTATCACCTCACTTTCTCCTTCCTCATCTCTCTCCTTCAGGCTTTGCTGAACCGTGGTCAGGGACCTGGCTGGAGCTTGTGAGGACCACTCACTCCCCAGCCCCAGGTCCTTGGTCCCTCCCAGTGCCAGCTGAGGCTGCTTACTTACATGTAGATATTTAGTGTCTGCTGGACCCCCGCCCTGTCACCTTTGTCTGATCGCAGTGACCATCCAACGTTGGACCCTCCATTCCAGAAAACCCAAGGGAAAATGATCCAAGCTGTTTTGGCTGTCTGCTTTACCATTCCTTTAAATTAGGAGTTTTTTTCCCTTGCCTATTCTTTATGCCCTTCTTAACCCAGCATCTGGGTGGCACATAAGCAAGTCAGTGCTGAGGCCAGAGGTGGCCAGCCTCTCCCAGGGGCTGGCAGTAGGCTTACGGAGGCCATGGCTGTGACCGACAGGGCAAATGCAGGCACTTAAGGAGCGGTACACTGCTTTAGTGATTCTGATGACTCTATGTACTTTTCTAGCACCAGCAGCAGTGATTGTGCATCTAGAGAGAGCAAATGGGCCAATTTTGATAATCCAAGCTACCCAGCAGGCTTCCTCGGTTTCTACAAGCAGGCAGTAGCAATCTCACCATGCTAGGTTGCTGCCAGGTTTTTCCTAGGATTCAGAAGTCACTTGGGGGTATCTCTAATCCTTTCTGATACGGCATATGCCTTCCACTGTCCCTCTCCTGCTCCCCTTCTTCCCCAGATCCTGCCCTGTCAAGAACCGCCTGTTTCCACGGTGGCTTTATCAAACCTCACACTGAGGCACTTAGTACCTTATTCTGGTCAAAACCTTTCACAAAACCACTGCCGCCGCTACCCTGAGTCTGTTCCCCTCTGCGCACAAACCTTCAGCAATGCCCCCTTTCTCTGGTGGGGTCCCCCCACCCTCTTTTCTTCATCTGTTTAATTTACTTGCTGTGCACTTTGAACCCTTCCCTTGGAAGACATGACATAACACCATCTACTTCTATTTAAGCCGTTATTCGGGACATGTTTGAAATGTGCATTATTCATGTATTATTCATGGGCATTATTGGAGATCAGTGTGCAAATCAGCTTTATTGGGCACCCCAGAGGCTGCCGCAGAGTCCCGCGTACTTATAAATTGCATAGTATCATTTCCTGAAAAGCGGGCCTGCTCTGCCTTCTGGGGGAAAATGACAGTTTCATGGAACTGCCGAGAACAATCATGCCTTTGAAAGAGATCATGTGGTCATTTCATTTGTCATTTGATGCACATACTTCCGCCAGCCAGGAGAATGCCTCGGCCGGTTCGATTCGTGTGATTTTGAAACCTTATTCAGACTCAGACTTTGGTCAGCACCTGGGTAAAAGTCATGGTAGAGTTGTGGGTATTAAAAAAAAAGTCCTCGGTCCCTTTTGCTTAGCAGGGGAAGGAAGGCTCTTGTAGAGAAGTTTCCCAATCTAAGGACACCCACGAGCGGCAGGAGGGGAAGATGTGGTTGTGAAGGTTTGGCAAGTGTCACTTTGGTGCCTTGCTTCCCTTTCCAAGTCTGTCCTCCGTTCAAAGTTCCTTCATGCTCTGAGGACCTCTTGTCTTGAAGAAAGTGATCTAAGCACTGAGTTGCAGAGGTTCACCCTACTGCCCCTCCTTGGAATACACACTGTTAGAAAGATTAATGTGGAACCCCAATTTTGATACTTCTTTGGATGGAGATGGAGGATTATGGTTCTTGGGCGTGGAGCCATTTGGAGGACAAGATGGCTTTCCTAAAGTCTCTCTAAATCAGATTGCATGTTTAGGATTTAGGTCCCTTCTGTGCTTTGAGAAGGCAACCCCTTCCCAGCTTATGGGGAAGGCAGGCTCTGTGCCAAAGCCAACTAGAACCTCTGGTTCCGTGTTCTCGGTACTGGCATTCTATATATGCTCCAAAAGTCCCCAGGGGTAAATTAGGGTTTTTTGAAAACACTCAGTCTTCGAGGCTTCTGTACAGATGTGTACTAGACAAACTTTTTTATTTATGAGAGGGTTGGAGTCTGAAGACTATAGACGATGATTTGTCCCAAGGGTCCAAAGTGGCATAATAAAAACAGCTGCTTATGCCATGGATGGGTGACGGGCAGGGTTCACCCCCATGGGGTCTGGCTTTGTTCCACCTGTAGAAGTTCTGATGTGGAAAGTTTTAATGGAGGGCTTTTGTAGAGGAAAAAAAAAATGAATGGCTCCCTTAAGGATGCGAAGGGGAGATCTAGTTCCGTGTGTATTTAACTCCTCACACTAACATCTCCAATTCTCAGAGCCCAGTAAACCTAAAACTTTTGGTTCGTTAATTTATTAATTAAATAAACATTTTGTAAATGTTTATTCTGGGCCACACTGGACTAAGTGCACAAGATAAAAAAAAAATGAAAGGTAGAGTCCCTATTGTGTGCATGTGTGTACACCCCCCCCCCCACATGCACATGTGTGCACACACATGTTTACAGGGCACTGGTGGGACCATTAGGATTCAGTGGAGATGGGAAGAAGTTGGGAGTGTTTGGGGAGTGAGATGAGTAAAGCAGCTCACTCGGTGCTGGGCGGGGTGCCTGGGGAGCTAGGTCAGAGGGACTGATGGCTTGAGTTGGTTCAGGAAGGATCATGAAGATCTTTGTAGGGAGAGAGAAAAAACAAGGTGGTCAAAGCAGAAACAGCTTTGTGAAAAGACACAAAAGCAAGAGGTGATGAGGCTGCTGAGGGAAACAGAGTCGTTCTATAGCTGGGATGTCTGAAGCCTGTAGGATGCTGGCAGGAGAAAAGGTTGGAGAAGAAGACTGGACCCCCGTGGAAGGTTCCAGGCATGCCATGTTGAGGAATTGGGACCTTATCCTTAAAGTGGCGGGAAATGGCTGCTGATCTCAAACGACACCTTACGCTTTGACCATGGGATAGTAGTGGAGCCCGCCTTAGAAGAGAGATGAGAATCAGGGGCCAAGTAGGGTCCTGTGGCAGCAGTCCAGGTAGGAAAGGCTCGGCAAGGATGGTGGCAGAGGGGGCTAGAAAGGAGAGGGACCAGAGAATCAGGGAGGAGAGTCACTGCAAATGATTGACCTGATGGTGGGGACCAGATGGTTCTCAGGCTTCGCTCTGGTGATGGGATGGTCAGTGGACCATTCCCTGAGTTGAGGAAATAGAGGAGGTTCCTCCTTTTGGAGAAAGAGACTCATATTGGAAGAATCTGTATCATCTCAGGGAACTATATTAAAAAAAAATGGAATTAGCTTGTATTAATAAAAGAGAATTTTTAAAGATATAAACAAGCAGCTCCTGACAGTGAATTCAAGTTCTAGGCTCCATGGAGCGGTGCTCTTCAGGCATCATCTCTCTCCATGGGGGACAGAGACCACTGGTATTTAGGATGATGACCTTGAGGCCTTGTGAATCATTATCAAGGCTGAAAGATTCAATTATTTTCATTAAAGCAGAGAACTGAACTCTGGCATTTGAATTTGAATTTATTCCAACTCTGCATGCTGCCCACTTTGGAACAATTTGAGATAGTTTACAGATTCGGACTATTCAGGATAAGATGTTTTTGAGGAAAATAGAAGGAGTAGGAGCTTTTCAGATACTACAGTTGAGCACACATCACCATTCAGTGATAAAATATCCCCAAAGTGTTGCATTCTTTCTACTGAGGTTAAAAACAAAATGGACTAATTCCTTTTTGATAATAAAAAGCTTGCACTTTCATCAGTTGTGAAATGTGTTTCTAGACTAAAATTTAAACAGGATCCATGAATCATTATTCCTAGTAAGGTGACCCCAGTCCTATCGCCATTCCAAGCTTTAAGTGGAGAACTTTTGTCTTCACCCCCAAGGCCAGAGAGACATCCTTTAAACAATCTCTAAGTTTCGTTTCCTTCTCCTTCACCCCCAACCCGTGTGCCTGGACCATTGCCAGATGACATCCTCACTTATATTTCCAGCCCTAACTTCCTCCCTGATTCACACACCCACCGCTCTACTCAACATCTCCGTAAGGGCCGTCTGGGACACATCTTCACCCTAAGACAGCCCGACCCACCTGCTGATTTCACAGTCCATACTTGCCCTTCCTGCACTCTTCCCATCTCAGGTAACAGCACTTCCATCTTCCTGGAACTTTCTGAAGTTCTTTCAGCAACTTCTGTTGGTTCTACCTTCATCGTACATCCAGATTCCTGCTACCGGTGCTCCCCTGTTCCCTACCACTCCGGCACAAGTGATTTGTCACCTGGGTCACAACAAACAAACAAACAAACAAACAAAAAGCTGCTGCTACCAGGTCCCTTGCTGCTACCCCTGACCCCTGCAGAATGTTCAGAGTAGAACAGCCAGTGATCCTACTACTCTGAAGGACAGGCTTGTGTCCATCCTCTGCTCAGAACCCTCCAGCAGTTCCCGTCACACACATAGTAAATCCAGAGTCCTCACAGTGGCCCTCGTGCCCCCTTAATCTGGTCTCTGGCCCTTTTGCTTATTACATTTCCTACCAGTCTCCCCCTCACTAACTGTGTTCTAGCCACACTGGCTTCCTTTTTTCCATAGTTTCCAAACGCAGGAGTTCTCTGTCCTTTGCTCCAATCAAGGCTCGTTTTGCTCTCCCCTGGGTCCTTTCTGCTGTGCCAAAGCTCCCTCTTACTTTCAAGCTCAAGTCAGGCTCACTTCCTTCATGAAGACTCCAGGATACTCCTACCATCTTCCTCTTTTTCAGACACTGTTGTTATTTTTTGACCACTGTGATCAACTCCTCACTCATGGGAAATAGCCTGGGACCCTTAGCTCAATGATGCAGCGGGTTTGGTTATAGCTCAGCAGTGGGATGATAACTTCCCTGAAGCCAAGGACCATTTCTTTTGTTTCCATCTGCTAACAACCCTGAGTATCACATATCGGCTCATAAGACACTTTAGGATTCAGTCTGCATTTGCCTCTATATCAGACTAGGAGAAAAGGTGCAGGAGAGCTGACGGACATGTCTCTTGAAGTAGTTCTGATCGTTACTTAGCAATGGGGAGGCAGGAACTATGGAAACACACAGTAACATAAATGCAGCTCGAATGCTTCATGTGAAAGAAGCCACACCCACCCAAAAGGATACATGGAATATAGTCCCATATTCTGGAAAAATCAAAATGACAGACATGGAGACCAGGGATTGTCAAGGGTTGACCCTTCAGAGGATCATCATGAAGGAATTTGGGGGTGTGTGGATCTACTCTGTATCAGCAGTGGCTGTGAACCCATGATTTCATGCATTCGACAAAAGTCATAGAAACTATACCCCCCAAACAGTGAATTCTACCATTTGTATGCTGAAAAGAAATTTTGGGGGAAAAACTCAGAAACAGCCTAACACATTTAAGTGTTTAATAAATATTTCTATTGCTACAGAAAAGAAAAGCTTGCTTTGTAGAAAGTGAGGAATATATTAATGCCAAAAAATCAATTTACTTATGGAGTACTATCGAAGCACAACATAAGATTAGTTGCAAAAATATTTCCCAGTTTGCAAAATATCCAGTTGTATTTATAATGTATAGGGACAACATTTTATCTTTAAAATAATGAAAGAGAAAATCATGAAAATTTGCAACCATGTGCTAATTATTTAAAACAATCCAAAGTAAAACCACCATTGTATTGTTGTTTGAAAAATGTTCTAATGGTCAAGGACATACATTTTCGCTGTTACAATGTACACACGCACACAGACACAAAGTTTGGGGATACACATCCACACAAACATAAATAACAATTACCTCATTTACTTGTGCCAGACACTATTGCATTCATGAGTTCTAATAATGTCCTGAGGGAAACAATATGACCCCCCATTTTATAGATAAAAACTATGGGGCCCAGAGAGGTTAAGAGACCAAACCAGGATTACAGGGCTGGCAAGCGGCCGGGCCAGGATCCCACCAGGCCTGTCTGACTCAGACGGGGCCCTTGCCACGGGCATCTGCTCCTTCTAGCAGTGCAGATGGAAGGCGGCCAAGGCCAGCAGCTTACACCATGGAAGCTCCAGCTTGAACAGCAGGCTTGTCTCTCAAGTCTGGCCTCTGCTGAGGACCTCTGTCTGGCCGCGGGAACTATAACCCCAGGGCTCCTGCCTTGTGAGTGGCCTCAGTTCGGGCAACACGGTGAGGAAA
Organism: Mustela putorius furo; assembly: GCF_011764305.1. Lineage (NCBI taxonomy): Eukaryota > Metazoa > Chordata > Mammalia > Carnivora > Mustelidae > Mustela > Mustela putorius. Next base: position 44,008,472 of record NW_025422010.1, read on the forward strand.
ATCTGTCCCTTTGCAAAGTCACCGAGGCGGGGCCCGGATCTAAGTCCTGTCTTCCTCAGCAGCAGTGCCAGTTCAACGACAAACAGCCTCTTTGGGGGCCGTTCTGTCAGGAAGATAAATGCTGCCTCATTGAATCCCTCACCAAGGAGCTTGTCCGAGACGGCAGCTGCTAGACTGAAACGCTTTGAAGATTGAACCCAGGAGTCCAGTTCCAGCCTCGCTACTGTTTTGCCGAGCAATTCAGACTCGCGCTACAAATTTAAGTCTCTGTCGCAGGGTAGCCTGGAAACTAAAACGAATGAGGAACACCACTTTCCCAGGAAGAATCTTACCGAGTTGCCAGTCCAGGCCTGATCCCCCTGGATGGATACTCCCCTGTCCATAGTTCTGACAGTCCCCAAGGGTCTACAGAGTTCTTTATGATGGACTTCAAGGACAAAAGGAAATCCTGACAGAAAATGGGGCCAGAAAGGGGGAGAATGGAAAGTCCCTCCTTTGCAGGAGATGGTAAAAGGTGAAGGGTCACTTAGGATTGTGTGTGTGCGTGTGTGTGTGCGTGTGTGTGTGTGTGTGTGCGCGCATACACAGATATTGGAGTATCAGAAGTTGTTTTTACTGTCCCAGCCCATGGCATCACCCCTTCCCTCTCACCGACCCTCTGCCCTGTGTCACTGTTCTGGGTAAGCTGTTCCTCACAGCAAGAGTCGTCAGAGGACAAGGGCTCAGGGAAGTACCCCCTAGTCCTCAGGTGCTGGGGAGGCGGCATAATGCTCAGGAAAAGATGGCGGTGGGCACAGGGGCCCTTGACCAGCCCTCATTCTACCCCGCGGGTCACACCGGGGAAGATGACTGCAGTGACAGGTCTCTCCACCAGGTGGCACTCACAGTTTAGCTTTTTATATCTATTTCTCTTGATGGAGAATTTTGCCCTACTGTCCCTGTCAAGGAACACAGGACTTAACACTTCCTAATTCATGTACTGATTTCATGTATTGTCGTGTTTTGGGTTCTATTGTCTTCTGTACAATTACAGCGTTTTCTTTCCTTCTGGGACCTTGGTAAGGGGCACTGTAAGGGAAGAGCCATTACATCCTGAGTAGAAAGGGTCCTTTTCACCTTTTCATCACCGACGCGCACACACACACACAGAGACTCCACAACTACTTTAGGGATAAATCCTGCCATGTTTTTTTCTATTCCAGTTTTTCTTATCTCCTGCCTCCTTGCCTCTTCCCTGTTCCTTCCTGTCCAAGGTTAGAATGGTGTGACCAACTGGCACACTTTGGTTTACTAGAACCCAGCACAGGATTACCTTTTTAGTATTCATGTCTATCACATAGTGGCCAAGGCTTGAATTATAGCCTCAAGAAGTGCTCACCCCTGAGTCTTAAAGGTCAAAGGCCAGAGGGGAAAAGATGATGGAAAGTTGGCTTTGATGGAGGACGTCAGAGCCGTTTGTGTCTGACATGCTCTGACTGGATTTTACATGGCCATTCTCTCTGGGGAAGCTGTCTGTAGGGCTGAGCTGACTCAGATTCTTGGAAGCCCCATAACTAAGGTTATTAGACATGATCCAGTTATTAGAGTTCAAGGCAAAAGATGTACGATATTGTCCCTGTCTTTGAAGAATACAGTCTATTTGGGAATATAAGAAATTTAGTTCCTATGATAGAGTTGTTGGCATAAGGAATCTCTGCTAAGAGATTCATGTTCAATATATTTGCTCTGAGAATTCTTAAGAAAGCCTCTCACGGGGGCTGGGCAAGCTTTCAGGGAAGGAGAGGCCTCTGGTGGGTCTTGATAGGACTCTGGGTGGAGAGGGCAGACCCAGGAAGGAAGTGAGGAATCTCACGAGAGAGGCATAGGTGGAGAGCCGGCGAACCACACCTAGCCGGTGCTCAGTTAGTTGGCAACCTTAATGATAAATGGTTCCTTTAAAAATTCTATTTTATGAAATATTCTATTTTATTGTAATTGTCCCAAACCACAGATAATTCCCCATTCCTACCACATGGAAAAATGATATCTCATAAGCCCAGAAAAACTATTCATCTTTAAAGTAATATTTATTTTTATTCTTGTTAGGTACAGAGAGTGACCTCATTCATTCAACACATATTTGTGGGGTATTTTTTATCATGCTGGCTGTTTTGTGGGAAACCAAGATCTATCAGACAGGATTGTTTTCTCTGGAGCCTTTATGCTAGGAGGGATGGCAAGAAATGTGAAAAACTATAATGTCAGAGAGACAGACAAAGTCTCAAAGGTTAAGTACAGAAAAATATTCTAGGAGTTAGGGTAAGATAACAATTATTTTTAGCTGGGGGTTTATGGTAGGACAAGTTCATATAAAGATAAGAGGTGGGGGAGAGGTTTTTCAAGGACAAATAGCATGCACAAAACAAAGAGGTTGAAAAGAAAAGCCTGAATGAGAAAGGATGTTCAAAGCTTAGGATGGGTCCACATGGTACTCAGCCTTGCATGGCAGGCTAAGGAGTATGGGTTCAGCAGGAAGCTGCTGTATTCTTTTGAGTAGATGGATAAATAGATCTTTTTTAAAAAAAGATTAGCACTTGGCACCAACACACAAGACAGACTGGCAGGAGAGGGAGGAGGATGGAGGGAGGTTCTGGTTAAAAGGTTATCTTTCAGCACTGGAAGGAATATGGCTTTGTAAGTTGGCGTGTATTCTTATCATTCTGGAAACTAGCAACATTCCAAAAGCAAAATTAGAGAAACAAAGACCTGGAAATGATTTTTGGTGAAATTGGGAGACCTGTAAAATTCACAGATCTTAAAAATATGTGTCCAGGGTCACCAAGAGTAGCTGAGAGCCAGGAGAAATGGTGCACGGAGTGAAGAGAGAAGACATGGACAAGAGTAGGTGGTAGCTATTTCAGATGTACCAGCATCTCTGAATGGAGGGATACACCCTCACATGCAGAAACTATATCTTTTGTTTACAATAGTGGATGTAGGAACTGAGTTATTCAGAGGTGTTAGCAGAAGCTGTCACAAAAATGGATTTGGCAGAGAGAATCAGAGGATGGGGGCTTTGTAGAGGACTGTACCAATATGCCACATTTGCATAGCTTATGTTGCAAATGTCTGCTAACCTGCCCCTTCCCCTAACATATACTATTCTCTCCAATAAAGGGAATTTCTGCCAAAAGCTGGCCCAGGGATTCAAAGAGGACCAAGAAAAAGAAAAGCAGGTACTAATTCAATGCAAAGGTACTTTAAGAATAAAAGAAGCAAGAGGGCATCAAAACTTGCTAACCTGAATTGCTAAGGAAATGTTGAAAAACAAAAATAAAACTGGGGGCATCACGTTGCCTGATTTCAAGCTTTACTACAAAGCTGTGATCACCAAGACAGCATGGTACTAGCACAAAAACAGACACATAGACCAATGGAACAGAGTAGAGAGCCCAGATATGGACCCTCAACTCCATGGTCAAATAGTCTTTGATAAAGCAGGAAAAAGTATACAGTGGGAAAAGGACACTCTCTTCAATAAATGGTGCTGGGAAGATTGGACAGCTGCATGTAGAAGAATGAAAATCAATCATTCTCTTACACTATACACAAAGATAAACTCGAAATGGATGAAAGACCTCAATGTGAGGCAGGAATCTATTAAAATCCTAGAGGAGAGCATAGGCAGTAACCTCTTTGACATCAGCCACAGCAACTTCTTTCAAGATATGTCTCTAAGGCAAAGGAAACAAAAGTGAAAATGAACTTTTGGGACTTCATCAAGATCAAAAGCTTCTGCACAGCAAAGGAAACAGTCAACAAAACAAAGAGGCAACCCACGGAATGGGAGAAGATATTTGCAAATGACACTACAGACAAAGGGCTGATATCCAGGATTTGTAAAGAACTCAAATTCAACACACATGAAACAGATAATCACATCAAAAAATGGGCAGAAGACATGAACAGACACTTCTCCAAAGAAGACCTACAAATGGCTATCAGACTCATGAAAAAATGTTCATCATCATTAGCCATCAGGGAGATTCAAATCAAAACTACATTGAGATGCCACCTTATACCAGTTAGAACGGCCACAATTAACAAGGCAGGAAACAACAAGTGTTGGAGAGGATGTGGAGAAAGAGGAACCCTCTTACACTGTTGGTGGGAATGCAAGTTGGTGTAGCCACTTTGGAAAACAGTGTGGAGATTCCTTAAGAAATTAAAAATAGAGCTACCTTATGACCCTGCAATTGCACTACTGGGTATTTACCCTAAAGATACAAATGTAGTGAAAAGAAGGGCCACATTGTTCATAGCAACAATGGCTGCAGTTGCCAGACTATGGAAAGAACCAAGATGCCCTTCGATGAATGGATAAAGAAGATATGGTCCATGTATATAATGGAGTATTATGCCTCCCTAAGAAAGGATGAATACCCAACTTTTTTTTTTTTTAAGATTTTATTTATTTATTTGACAGAGAGAGATCACAAGTAGATGGAGAGGCAGGCAGAGAGAGAGATCGAGGAAAGCAGGCTCCCTGCTGAGTAGAGAGCCTGATGTGGGACTCGATCCCAGGACCCTGAGATCATGACCTGAGCCGAAGGCAGCAGCTTAACCCACTGAGCCACCCAGGCGCCCCGAATACCCAACTTTTGTATCAACAGGGATAGGACTAGGGGAGATTATGCTGAGTGAAATAAGTCAAGCAGAGAGAGTCAATTATCATATGGTTTCACTTACTTGGGGAGCATAAGGAATAACATGAGGACATTGGGAGATGGAGAGGAGAAGTGACTTAGGGGAAATCAGAGGGGGAGACAAACCACGAGAAACTGTGGACTCTGAGAAACAAACTGAGGGTTTTAGAGGCGAGGGGGTTTGGGAGGTTGGGTGAGCCTGGTGGTGGGTATTAAGGAGGGCACATATTGCATGGAGTACTGTTGTGGTGCATTAACAATGAATGCTGAAATACTGAAAAGAAATAAAATAAAAAATAAAAAAAAAAAAAAAAAACCCCTTACTAACACATGAAGATTTACCAGAAAAATGTTTCCAGAAAGTAGAAAAAAATGTGATCAATATTTCACTACAAATCAAAAAGAGAGAGAGAGAAAGAGAAACTCACACAAAGCAATCACCTCTACAAATAAAGAATTTGATGGAAAATATAAGAACTTGGGAAAGAAATGACCAGATAATAAGACAAAACACAAGGAGTCAGATCTCAGGAGACAAGTAGAAAATGAAACAAACAACATCACAGAAATGAAGACAAAATTTTAAGAAGCACAATGGAGAATGTACCCCATGGAAAACAGTTACAGACACAGAGGAAGAAATTAGAGATGTCATAAAAATGAGTGCAACTCAGAGAAATAGGTGCAGGTTTAGCTAGAATATTGTAATTAGATAGAAATGGCGAAAGAGACTCAACATTTGCATAGCTGGAGTCTCTTAAGATGAAAGTAAAAAATGGAAAGAAAAAATATTTAAAACATGTAATTTAATGAAATTTTACTTATGTCAAAAGTTCATACCATGAGGTAAGAGACATTGACCTGGAATGGTCAATGTCAAGACAGAGTCAAGTGTATTTGTTAGAGGTAAAGATTTTTAAAACATTCTCCGGGTATTGGAGCAAAAAGATCAAACCTACTTAAAGAAATAAAAATTGAGCAGGCTTCAAACTCCAGTATGACAAAATTCCATGACCAAGTCAGGGTGCAGTACTTAAAAAAACCTCAAGGGAAGAAAGTATAAGTCAAGAATTTTCTATGTGTCAGAATTGTCCTTCAAGTATAAAGGTTATACACAAAGGTTATGAACATGCAAAAAATAAGGAAATAAAGTTATCATGAGCCCTTTTTGAGGAAACTTCTAGAGGATGAACCTATGTTAGCCAACAGATGACTAGGAAAATTACAACAAAAGGCAAGGAACATTGAATATATTTCACTCCAGAATTAACACTAGTCCACATTTGGAGATGAGAGTATGAACTATAACATAAGTCTTATTTGTTCTGATAATGTAGAAATGCTATAATAAGAAAAGTTTAGAAAAAGGTTAAAAGAAAGTGGGGAGTAAAGTAGTTTTGCTCACTGTCTTACTGAAGAATAGTCAATAACTATTATTTCAAGCTATTAGAAAATCAACATAATGAAGTATACAAAAGTAAACATAAAGAAACATAATATGAACTATAAAAAGGTGATCAGGGAAAAGGAAATGTGCCAGATTTGTAGTTCTTCCGAATAAAGAATTAATATATACTGTCTAAAGAAACAAAGTACTAAGGGGAGCCTATACAATTATAAATAAAATGTTTATATATCAGAAGAAACATGCCCCAAAATTAAAGCAAAGAAAATATACCACTAATTAAAATGAAAGCGAGAAAGAGGAGAGAGAATCTAAAATAGCATGTCTAGGATAAATATACTTTTTATATTAATATAAATAGACTAGACTTAACTTACTTACCAAAAGAATTTCAGAGTGGAAAAGAAAAACAAAGGTATATGATGTATGGCTATCATACCAAAACTAAATAATTCAGTAAAGTTGAAAAAAAGAGGTGAGGGAAAGTATACTAAAGAAATGCCAGGGACACTGGGTATCTCATTTGGTTAAGTGTCCAACTCTTGATTTCAGCTGAGGTCATGACCTCAGGATTGTGAGATAGAGCACTGCATCAGCTCCACACTGGGCATAGAGCCTGCTTAAGATTCTCTCTCTCTCTCTCACTTCCTCTCCTTCTGCCCTTCCCCCACTTTAAAGAAGGACCCAAACTAAAAAGAGCCAACCAAATAAATAAATAAATAAATAATTCCCCCAACTCTCTAAAACAGGAGCACCCCCAAAGTAAAGGAACAAAAAGGGAACTAAATAAGCTTCATGCTCTTAATATTAGAAATGGTAGAATTCAGGCAAAAACAAGGGGTTAAATAAAATAAAGGCAATTTTATCCTATACTGTGTAACTCCTGAGTTGTTAACAATTTAACAATTATGCTTACCTACACATCCAATAACATGGCATCCAAGTTTATAAAGCAGAAATTACAAGGACTAAAAAGAGAAGGAGAAACAGGGACACCTGGGTGGCTCAGTTGGTTGGACAACTGCCTTCGGCTCAGGTCATGATCTCAGAGTCCTGGGATCGAGTCCTGCATTGGGCTCCCAGCTCCACGGGGAGTCTGCTTCTCTCTCTGCCCTTCTCCTCACTCATGCTCTCTCTCTCTCAAATAAATAAATAAAATCTTAAAAAAAAAAAGAAAGAAAAGGAGAAACATAAATAATAAGCAACTTTAGTTCACCTCTTTCAATCTTTGATAATACAAGGGATCAAAAACATTGAGAAAAACAAAATAGTTTGATTCACATGTAGATGAGATGGATATATGCCAAACATTATTTCTTAAAAATAGAGAATAAACCTTTTTTTTTTTATGTGCCTCTTTCTCTATATCCTTGCCAACATCTGTTGTTTCCTGAGTTGTTAATTTTAGCCATTCTAACTGGTGTGAGGTGGTATCTCATTATGGTTTTGGTGTGTTATTTCCCTGATGCCAAGTGATATTGAGCAATTTTTCATGTTTGTTGGCCATTTGGACGTCTCCTTTGGAGCAATGTCTGTTCATGTCTTCTGCCCATTTCTTGATTGTGGATTTTTTGGGTTTTTTTGATACTGACTTTGATAAGTTCTTTATAGATTTTGGATAGCACCCTTTATCTGATATGTCATTTTAACTTCTTAAATGATTAAGAACAAAAGGAGCCTCTTTTGTTTGGTCTTTGATCCACAGAAGACTCCTGAAACCTTGTGATTTCCTGCATGATAGCCATGTCTTTTGTTCTAATGAGGTGAGTCTTGGTGGGCTCTTGGGTGGGAGCTGGTCACCAGAAAGATCAAAACTCGATTAGAAACTTGGAATTTTTAGCCTCCCTCCCCCCCACCATCCTCTTGTGAAGGGAGAAGGGCTGGAAATGGAGCTAATGATTCATCTTGCCTACATGATAAAGCCTCCATAAAAATCCTAATAGTAGCATTTAGAGAGCTTCCAAGCTGGGGAACACATTCATATACCAGGAGGGCGATGCACTCCTTCTCCATGGGGCAGAAGCTCCTGCACTTGGGACCCTCCTATACTTTGTTCTATGTATCTCTTCATCTGGATGTTTATCTGTATCCTTTAAGAAGCTAGTAAGCATACATAAATGTTTCCCTTCTGCAAATTGCACTAGTAAATTAATCAAACCTAGGGAGGGGTTGTGAGAACTTCTGATTTATAGCTGACTGGCCAGAACCATAGGTACCAACCTGGACATTTGATTGGTGTCTGAAGGGGGGTGGATAGTTTTATAGGACTGCACCCTTAACCTGTGGGATCTGACTCTACCTCCAGGTAGGTAGTGTCAGAATGGAGTTAAGTTGTAGGACACCCTATTGGTGTTGCAGAGTTTTGCTTGGTGGGGCCCCAAACCCCACATATTTGGTAATGAGAAGTGTTAGAATTGCTATAAACATGGTAGTAGTATGAGTAGTAAAAGGAGACACACAGAAGGAAAAACTTCTTTTTCCCAAATTTATAAACACTAATTTTTCACAATGCAATAAGAATAAAATTTAAGAAAAGGAAAGTCAGACAATGCAAAGTATCTTCCAACTGGAAAAATTTAAAAAAAAAAAAGAAAGCTCTCACAATTTCAGGATAAATAATGACATGTAATCAGTGCATAATTTCTTAATAATAAAACACCCTGATTCAGACTGCTTGACATATGAAATATAGTCAGAGAAATGACCAAAGGAAAACTCATAGTTTTAAATATATATATATATGTCAATAAAAAGAATAATGTAGTAAATTAGATATCCAATTCAAAGTGAATAAAAGAGCTATAAACTGAAGAAAAGCATAATAAATTATTATAAATAAAATCAGAAATTAATGAGTTGGAAACTGAAAAGCAACAGACTAGAACTATAACCAAAAAATAGGAAAAAACTACCAAAATATTGAATAGATAAAATTGTAGGTAATTCAAAGGGGAAGAGTATCTTTTTAGGAGAACAGATAAACATAAAAAATGACAGAAGAAATTACTACAGAATGATAGGAAAGTTCCAAATCTGACTATTTACTCAACTTTATAGAGAAAACTTTGAAAATTTGGTTTACGTCCATCATTTTCTAGAAAAGTACAATTTTTCAAAACTGAACCCAGAAGAGATAGAACATGTATTATCATGCTAATTTAAAAAGAAGTAGATAAACTCACTAGGTTCTTTTTGTTTACTTAGAAGAGTTCTATGAAACTATTAAAGAATGTTATTTCAGCTCTTCAAGAATAAAGAATAAGAAGGAATAAATCCTCATATTTTTAATGAAGCAGGAAAGTGATTGACATCAAGGCCTGATAACAATTGTATAGAAAAGAAAGTTATAGGGGTGCCTGGATGGCTTTGTTGGTTAAGCATCTGACTTTAAGCTCAGGCCATGATCTCCTGGTTCTAGAATCAACCCCTGTGTCAGGCTCTGCGTTCAGTGGGGCGTCCACTTGTCCCTCTGCCCCTCCCCCACTTGTGTGTGCACTCTTCTGCATGCACACACATATACACTCTCAAATAAATAAGCAAAATCGTAAAAAAATAAAGTTATAAATAACTTTCTATATAAATCTCACATATGAAGATTAATGTAAATATCCCCCCAAAAATCACTATTAAAATCACTATACCACTTTAAAAGACTCAAAGATGTGAGCAAATAGATCTTATTCTAGTAATGCAATTAATGCAGTGTCTTCAGTATTATAACACATGCTCATAACCTACTGTAATAACTGGCCTAAAGGGAAAAATAGACACAAAAATATTTGATAAAAGTTAACAGTGGTTGTTGTTTAAAATGATAAATCAATTGTATCTTCAACATGACGATGTATATGTGGCTTAGCTTTGGGCTAAGCATCAAGCATGATGTAAGCTTAATGAGGGAAACACATGAGATATTTCCACTTACATCAGAAACTAGGCTTGGATGTCTACTGTGAGTATTTTCTAACATTCTATGGCAGGTGTTAGTTAATGAAATTGGATAAAATGAGAAATTAGAAGTCTAAAAGTGAGGGAAAATAAGCCTATAAAAATTTAGATTTGATATGATGAGTAATCTAATGTAATTAACAGAAATCTATAATAAACAATATGAAAATTCACTAAGGTAGTGGAGTAAAAAGAAATAATGTGCAGAAATTTTATAGCTTTCATATATATAAACTATTGCCTGTTAGAAAACATAATGGAGGAAATAATCCCATTTACAAGAGCAAATAAATGGTAAAATGTCCTGAGTAAAGCTAGTAAAAAATGTACTGACCTATAGGAAGAAAACTTTAAAACAGTCTAGAAAACACAGAAGAACAAATGACCAAATAGAAAGAGGTATGATAGTATATTAATTCTGTTGTGTTACCGGTCATAAAAAATTAAGCCTAAAATGTCTAGTAAGTTAAGTATAATTGAAACTGATTTCTTGCTCAGTCTGAGGCAATGGCCATCCACCAGTGATTAAGGGACCCAGGCTCCTTCCACCTTGTTGACTTCCTGTCTGCTAGAACGGCCTGGTCTTTTGATTCCAGCTTGTACAGGGAGAAAGAGAGCATGGCAAAGACATACTCTTCATAAATACCTTGGCCTAGAAGTAACATAACAAACCTGCTTTCTTTTAGCTTCTTTCTACTCCCCTTCCCATGACCACCTGCAGGTAAGAGTGGGCAAAAAATGTAGTCCCTCCCTAAGCTGCCAGTTTTTAGTAGCAACGTTGGAACTATTTTGGTGAACAGCTAACCATCTTTAACACTCAAGTCCTTATATAGGCAGACTCAACACTTTTAAAATATCAATTCTCTCATATTAATTTTTAAATTTAAGGTAGTCAATATTACAAATGTTTTTTTGAAAGTGTTTTAAAACTCTCATACCAAACTAAAAAATAAGTGTAGCTGGAAAAACTCAAAAAAAGAGTATAAATGAGGTGTAAATAATTTTATCACATATGAAATGTTATTATTAAATCCTAGGGATTAAAATCATGGGGTATCAGTGCATGAATTGATGAATGGACCAAAGGAAAATAGTTGAAAGTCCCAAAATGGCTTAAAATGAATATGAGCAAATTTAGAATATAGTAAGTGGGAGAAATGATAGAATACTAAGATAAACTCCAAAAAGATCGAAGATTTAAGAATAAGAAATAAAACCATAAAAATAAAAAGTAAAATGTAAGAACATTTTTAATCTTAGTGTGGGGAATATCTTTCTACTTATAATTCAATACTCATGAACTAAAAAAAAGTTTGGTAATTAGACCACAAAATAATTTTTAAAAAAGTCCTGTGTGGTATTTTTGGTCTTTTAATGACATGCTTTTCATTTCAGGCCTGACAAATTATTCAATTTAAGTGAAGTAATAATAATAGAACATTTATGACCAAGTCCATGAACGAGCACTCAATGGCGGCTACATTACAATTGCCTCCTGGTTGATGGTTTTACCACTGGTTATATGATCAGAGATCTAAAAGAATTTTGAAATACAGGGTAAATATCAGTGACATATGTATGTATACTATTCATACTTGTATTACAGAAAGTAACACGAGTATTCTGTATACCAGTTTGAATCAACGTGAGAAACTACCTGCTAATTGATCATTGACAACGTATTTAGGGTCTCAAAAGATTGTCATAATAATTTGTGTATCCTTCATTGAAAGATTATATTTGTAATCTTATCTAAAAAGAATATATCAGTAATAATCTTTGGCATAATCTTTGCTCTCAGTTAAAATTTTCAGAACATTTGTCATCCTCATATGCTAAACACTAGATGCTGTTATTTGGTATTTATTATTTTAAAAAAACTAGTGGAATTATGTTGTATTGACTATTTACACTCACACACACACACACCCCCACTCAGGAGCATGTACACAATACTCTTTCTCTCAATATGTCCCACGTCTGAAAAGGACTAACCGTGTCCACAGCAGGGAGGAATAAGTAAGAGCATATTCATGAATCAGATTTCTGTTTTTAGTTATGTTGTGATGGATAGTTATTTACCATAAGTAACAGCTTATGCCTTGGTTGCAGTTTTCAGCATGGAGAAATATTAATTGTCTTTATCCCTTCCGTGAAATACAAGCTTTCCTGACTTACTCTTGAATAAATCTAACAGGATCACATAATATCAAATATCAGTTACTGAAATAGGACACAGAAGACTTTATTTCTCCCAAATAAGCAGCAAATATTATCAACAGAAGAACACAGGATAGACCTAAACCACTGGTCCTGTCAAACAGAACTTTATCCAATAGGACCACGAATAAGACCAAGCTCATTTGAAGATAAGCTCACTTGAGAAGTTCGACTCATGGTTTCTTTTCAAGATGACTGATTGACCCTCAGGTCACATTTCAGGCTGGCTTTCTTTCTTTCTTTCTTTCTTTCTTTCTTTCATTCTTTTTCCAAATGCCCTTTAGGATCACAAATTTGGTCCTAATCAATGCTTTTGAAATTTATTTTGGAGTAAACAGCATGTCATGGGCAGAATACCAAGCAATTCTGTTGAACCTGAAGAACAACTTGCTTGGCCATCAAATATACATGTTAATTGTTGTTTTCTGCCATTGGTCTTAGTTCTGCTTTTGTCCTTCACTTACGCCCATGTGAAACGCTGGTTATAAATCTCAAGAACTAGGAACGTGGAGCTGATGGCTCAATTTATTGCATCTAATACTAACAACATATGTCTTCCAGAGGTGGCTTATAAATATTGATTTTCAAATGGAAACCACCAAAAAGCATATAAAAACCATTCTTAAAACACAATTTTGTAGAAAAAAAATTTTTTTAAATTTGAGGACTCAAAGAAATTTACTAGTTGAAGGTGATTGACACCCTCTTTGCCTTTGTTTGGGCACTGGTGGCCTTCCAGTCTGTTGACAGGGCCCTGCTGCTAAAGAGTTAACCCTATTGGCATGTTTGTCATACCCCTGCCTAACGATCCCTTAAGTAAGCCACAAATCTTCCTTGCTCTGGATGACAGTTAATGAACTGTAAAAGTCTTGCACCAATATTTCTACTTCATCTGCAAGCTTGAAGAAAGCAAGTTTGTTTTTCATCCTCGAAAAGAACCAACTGTATTTCTTAGGCAGACAAGGATGATTTGTCTGTGTGGACCTCTTTTTAGTTAGGAGGACATCTTTTGAGTTTGGGAATTTGATTTGGAGAATCACAAGCTTCTAATTATTCTTAAGATGTTTTATGTGCTTGGATGTGTTTTATTAGCTTAACTGTTCTGCAAGCTCTTCTAATGAAGTAACTCTGTGACCTTGAGCAAGTCACTTAACCTAACCTCTCTGGGTCTAGTTATTCTGCTGTAAAATGAGAATTTTAATACTGTATCACAAAATTCCTTAGGAGACCAAATGAGATATTATTATGTTTTTATAAAATATCATTAAACATTACCCAATTAATGCTCAGAAGTTTAAATCTGATTAATCTTCACACAATGTATGTACATACACAGGCATGCACACATATTTATATAAATATATATTCTGTACGCTTTGAGGCAATTCTACAAGGTATAATTGTTTTGGAAGACTAAGCAAAATGAATTATAATTTGCATGAGAAAACAGCGATTTAGAAGCAAAAGTCATAATATATTTTTAAAAGCATCCATTGCATATTCTGGAATAATTTTTATATGCATGCCCTTAGTCACATTACCCTTTGTCTTAGATTTTGACTGGAGCTGCCTCACAGAAGTTCTAATGTCCTTCCGAATTGTTCTTTCAATTGAGCTCTGTTTCATATTTACAAAAATGATAACATTAGAAATGCTGCTAATATTTTACTCCATTTCTAATTGACCCTCCTGTAATTTTTAAAACCTTTTAAAAAAGATTTTATTTATTTATTTGGGAGAGAGAGAATGAGAGAGAGAGAGACACAGAGAAAGAGCATGAGACGGGGTGGGTCAAAGGGAGAAACAGACTCCCCGCTGAGCAGGGAGCCCAATGAGGGACTCAATCCAGGATCATAAGCTGAGCTGAAGGTAGTTGCTTAACCAACTGAGACACACAGACATCCCTCCCACCTTCTGTGATTTTAGAAAGAATTCTGGTTTTTCAGTTGTTCTTACTTTTCTTATCCTACTCAGCTGGGATTGGGCAGCACAATAGTCTTAAACAAAGTGTTCCAGGTGATTGTTGATGCATTTTTCTGGGCTACTCATCTTTTTCAGGGTTCTACTAATTTCTTTTTTTTTTTTAATTTAAATTAAAGTAGCCAACATATAGTACATCATTAGTTTTTGATCTGAAGTTCAGTGATTCTTCAGTTGCATATAACACTCAGTGCTCACTCCATCATGTGCCTTCTTTAATGTCCATCACCCAGTTACCCCATCCCCCACCCCCCACCCCCCACATCCCTATCTGCAACCCTCAGATTGTTTCCCAGAGCCAAGAGTCCCTCATGGTCTGTCTCCCTCTCTGATTTCTTCCCACTCAGTTTTCCTTCCCTTTCCCAATTGTCAGTGCACTATTCTTTATAATCCACATGAGTGAAACCATATGATAATTGTCTTTCTGTGATTGACTTATTTCACTTAGCATAATACCTTCCAGTCCATCCGTGTTGATGTAATGTTTTCTTAATGATGTTGTTTTTTCATGGTGGGTATTCATCCTTTCTGATGGCTGAATAATATTCCATTGTATATATGAACCACATCTTCATCCATTCATCTGTTGAAGGACATCTTGGCTCCTTCCACAGATCTACTCATTTCATTATGAAATGTACCTTGCCAAATCCTAAGTTTCCTTTAAAACAGATTTAACTCCACTTTCGTGCTGGAGGATTTGGCTAATGTAGGTTTTTTTTAGGTCTTACTGCAAATCACAACTTTTTTCCCCACAAATCACAACTTTTAGCTATACAGGAATGTATACTCCGGTACACAGTCCACCACCAGATAGAATTCTGTACATTTGGTGTAGAATCCAAAGAGCTTCTTTGTCTGGGAGAGTTGTCCATTCCTGTGGCTGAGTCTTTGTCTTTAAAATGTTATTATTGGTAAGGCTTTTGTCGTTGGCTATCCTCTCTTCCAAAATTTCTTTATTCACTTTTAAAAAAACTCACTGAAGTCCATACTTTATTCAGATTTCTTTGTCTTTTAGTCTTTTGCCAGTGTTCTTTTTCTGAACCAAGACCCCATTCAAGATACCATATTATATTTAGTTGTTATGTTTCTTGGGGCTCCTACAGACTATACTAATTTCTCAGACTTTCCTTATTTTTGATGACCTTGAGAGTTTTAAGGAGTACTGATCAGATATTTTGTAGAATACCCCTCAATTTGGATTTCTCTGATGTTTTTCTCATGATTGGAATGAAGTTATGAGTTTTGGGGAGGAAGACCCCACAGAGGTAATAGGTATTCTCATCACATCAGGGTACATACTATCAATTTGATTGATTGCTATTGATGCTGACCTTGATCACCTGGATGAGATGGTATTTGTCAGGTGTTTCCACTACAAAGTTACTCTTTCCTCTTCCTGTTTCCATATTTTACTCTTTGGAAAGAAGTCACTATATGCAATCCACACTTAAAGAATAGAGAGTTACTTGTTACCTGTATGTACAGAAATGATTAGAAATTCTTCAATATGGCAGGTTTGTCCTTTCTTCCTCAATTATGTATTTATTCAATCATTTATTTATGTCAGTATGGACTCATGAATATTTATTTTACACTTTGGGTTATAAATCAACACAACTTTATTTATTCTGGGGTTCATGTTTTTCAGCTTTGGCTATTGGGAACTCTTCAAGTTGGTCCTTGTGTCCTATTGACTTAACCCCTATCATTTTTTTAAAAAGATTTTTAAATTTTAATTTATTTGACACAGAGATAGATTGTATAAGTAGGCAGAGCAGCAGACAGAGAGAGAGGGAGAAGCAGGCTTTCCACTGAGCAGGGATCCTGATGCTGGGCTCAATCTTAGGACTCTGGGATCATGACCTGAGGCGAAGGCAGATGGTTAACTGACTGAGCCACGCAGGTGCGCCTTGTTTTGTTTTTTAATAGCTCTTACTTTCTGACATTACAAGATATCCCAGGTTCATCTTCTATATTTCCCTCACCAGTCCTGGAATAAGACATTTTCCCAAGGAACCTTCATTCTACTTATTGAAGAATGATATTAGAAACCAAGATGTGGGCACTAGGTATACTGATTGGATGGTGGTGTTTCTTTTAGGGTATCTCTGTTGACAGAACAAAGAATTATATTTTTACATAATAAGTAATATACATACACTTATTTTTAAGTATTTCTGTATTTGACCCTCTGTATCTCTATTAGCAAAACAGGACTTCATACTGATATCTCCAACTCTAACCCATACCACATGGATCATTCTAGACTTCTCTCCTTCTTTTTTTTTTTTTTTCTTAAAGATTTTATTTATTTATCAGAGAGAGAGGGAGAGAGAGTGAGCACAGGCAGACAGAATGGCAGGCAGAAGCTGAGGGAGAAGCAGGCTCCCTGCTGAGCAAAGAGCCCAATGTGGGACTGGATCCCAGGACGCTGGGATCATGACCTGAGCTGAAGGCAGCTGCTTAACCAACTGAGCCACCCAGGCGTCCCAACTTCTCTCCTTCTTATCTGTCATCTCCCACTCCAATGGTGAAGAACATGGCTCCCACCATCTGCCATTTGTCTACTGAATTGTTCCAGTAGGAACGTACAGGAATGTATACTCCGGTACATATGTAGAACAGTATCAGAATTGTTAACTCATACTCTTGTGGGAACAACCTTATCAATCATAATACAGTGCTTCTTAATATACAGTTTCTCCTGACATTAGTCTTATAATCTTTACTTATTTCCAAAGTTGCTCAAGTCCTCACTTTTCCCTCACCTCCTTCGTTAATGCAGTTGTATTACAGTTAGATTTGTTTTGTTTTGTTTTGTTTACATTCTTCATTTCTTCCTGTGATCTCTTGGGTCCCTTAATAATTTTTTAAAATTTGCCTTCATTCAATTTTATTCTTTCAAAACTGTATGACCTATCAAAATAGATAATTTCCTACACATTTTTATCCCAAGTTTGTTGGGTTTTCTGGCACAAACCCATATACATGCTACTACTTCTTTACCTGAAAAATCAAGTACATACAAAGCATATGATCTCTGTATTAGTCAGTGTGCTTAGTTGTAGAGAAGAATCCACTCCAGGTAGTTAGAGTTATAATGAAAGACAATATATAACAGCAGAAACTACAATCATAAAAAGACTAATAATGTATTTGCCGTGTGTCAGACTGTGTTCTACGTGGTTTACATGTATTCGTTCTTTTATACCTCACAGGAACACTATAGGATAGCAACCTCTTTTCTCCATTTTTTGGACAAGGAAGCTGATGCATAAAATAGTTAGATACTTGCTTGAGATCATACCATGAGTCAGTGGTTGAGGTGGGGCTGGAGCCCAGGCTGCTTTCTCTAAGTCCCAGAGGCATTGGAAGGGGTAGAGGGAAACTGGAGGCTGATTTCCGGAGCAGTCCCTAGGAATATCTTGCAGAAGTGGCCTATTGAAGGAGCTGCTGTGGCTGTTGCCACTCTCAGAACCACACTGCCCCAGACATGATCCAAAAGTGGCCTCTGCTTCTGCTGCTTCTACTTCCAGTCATAGAAACATGCTTCTGTCACTACTCTAGGCTGCAAAGTAGAAATTGCATCCTTGCTCATTTTCTTACTTCCAATTCAAGTGGGTCTGATTGGAGGAACTTAAATCACATGTCTGAACCTTAGTTCCCCAGGAGAACCTTAGTACCCCAGGAGACTTAGTACCCCCAAGACTTGCATATATTGTACTAGGCCATCATATTGTTAGTGCTATTCAAAGAATGGTGATCATCCTTGTAATCAGACAGCAGCAAGAATATGAAGCAATGTGGTTTTCACAAAAAAAAAATTATTAAGACTTTGTTTTTTTTTTTTTAAGATTTTATTTATTTATTTGACAGAGAGAAATCACAAGTAGATGGAGAGGCAGGCAGAGAGAGAGAGAGGGAAGCAGGCTCCCTGCTGAGCAGAGAGCCTGATGCGGGACTCGACCCCAGGACCCTGAGATCATGACCTGAGCCGAAGGCAGCAGCTTAACCCACTGAGCCACTCAGGCGCCCCAAGACTTTGTTTTTTTAAAGCAGTTTAAAGTACACAGCAAAATTGAGGGGAAGGTACAGAGATTTCCCAAATACTTCCTGCCTCCATATGTACATAACCTTCCCCATTATCAACAACTTGCACCGGAGTGGTACTTTTTTTTTTTTTTTTAAGATTTTAAAAATTTATTTGAGAGAGAGAGAGATAGTAAGAGAGAGAAAGAGAGCACAGATGGGGGTTGAGGGGGAAGCAAGCTCCCCACTGAGCAGCGAGCCTGATGGGGAGCTATATCCCAGGACCCTGAGATCATGACCTGAGCTGAAGGCAGATGCTTAACCAACTGAGCCACCCAGGCATCCCCAGAGTGGTACAGTTTTTACAATTGATGTACCTGCATTGACACATCATCATCACCTGAAGTCCATAGTTTATATTATAGTTAACTCTTGCCTGTTGTACATTCTACGAATTTGAAAAAATGTGTAATGACATGTGTCTATCATTATGGTATCATAGAGAGTATTTTCACTGCCCTAAAAATCCTCCATACACCACCTCTTCACTCCTCTCCCATTCCAGTCCTCCCACTCCAATCCAATCCAAAAAAAAACTGTGTGGGTTTTGTTTTGTTTTTTTATTTGTTTGTTTTTACTGTTTTCATAATTTTGCTTTTTCCAGAATATCATGTAGATGAAATCATATAGTGTGTAGCCTTCTTAGGTTGGCTTCTTTCACTCAGCAATATGCATTTCAAGTTCTTCCATGTCTTTTCATGTCTTGACAGATCATTTCTTTTTAGTGCAGAAAAACATTCCATTGTCTGGATGTGCCATAGTTCGTTCATTCATTCACCTGCTGAAGGACATCTTTGTAGCTTCTAAGATTTGGCAATTATTGGGGCACTATTAAGCATCTGACTCAATCTGTTAAGCATCTGGCTCTTGACTTCTGTGCAAGTCATGATCTCAGAGTCGTGGTATTGAACCTGGCATGGGGCTCTACGCTCATTGCAGAGTCTGCTTGTCCCTCTCCCTCCACTCTTCCCCCAGCTTGTGCTCTCTCTCTCTCTCTCTCTCAAACAAATAAATAAAATCTTAAAAAAAATAAGATTTGGCAATTATGAGCAAAGTTGCTGTCAACATCCATGTGCAAGTTTTTGTGTCGGTACGGTTTTCAGCTCCATTGGGTAAATATAAGGGAGCATAACTGCTGAATTTAATGGTAAAAGTAGGTTTAGTTTGTAAGAAACCTCCAAATTGTCTTCCAAAGTAGGTGTACTATTTTGCATCTCCACCAGCAATTTATGAGATTTCTTCAGAGCAGAACATGCGTCCATGGGAAAGGGGGTTCCCACCAAGAGAATTCTGAGTCTGTGATCCTAAAGCAGGCACAGAACAGTGGAAGGAAGACATAGCAAGACTTGTGCTTTCAGACTGGATACACTACTGGCTTTTCTAACCTCTGACAGATCCACTCACCTCTCTCAGCCTCAGTTTTTTTCTCTAATCCACCATGGAGCGTTGATCTGAGTCCAATGAGACACTATGGGTGAAAAAGTTGTAAACATTATAGAGCACTATGTAAGCTAACATTGAAGCAGAAAGCATATTCTATTTGTACTAGGGTTCTTCAGAGAAACAGAACCAAGAGGAGGCACACACACACACACACACACGCATACACGCACATGCACACACACATGAGGTTTAGTATAGGAATTTGCTCATGTGGTTATAGAGGCCAGGAAGTCCTATAATAATGTGCCATTTGCAAGC
The DNA here is from genome assembly GCF_011764305.1 of Mustela putorius furo. Taxonomy (NCBI): domain Eukaryota; kingdom Metazoa; phylum Chordata; class Mammalia; order Carnivora; family Mustelidae; genus Mustela; species Mustela putorius. The sequence goes on from NW_025422010.1 coordinate 44,028,503, forward strand.
TAATGGTACAATTCAGTCTGAGTTTGAAGGCCTGAGATCCAAGAGACTGTCAACATCTCAGTTCACATCCAAAGGCCCAAGAACCAGGAGCACCAGAGCGCTGATGTCCAAGGGTAGGAGGAGATGAATATCCCAGCTCTAAAGAGAGCACATTCGCCCTTTCTATACCTTTTGGTTCTATTCAGGCCCACAGTAGTTTGGTTGATTCCCACCCCTGTTGGAGAGTCTTACCATCTATCTGGGCATCCCTTAGTCCTGTCATGGAAATTAGGGGCTACATAGTTTTTCCAGCCCCAATTTTAGCTTTACTAAGAAAACCTCATCAGAGCATTGAGACAGTTTTCTGAAGGTCACATTCACGTCTCTGGACCCAGGGACCTGTTTCTTCTTACCATTCCATCATGTACATGTTTCCCTATTCCTCCAAACCGAGAACTTTCGTTTCAACAAAAACTCTATTCTGTTCACATTTCCAGATCAGCCCAGGACTGAGTCTCCTACAGTTCCACTCAGGTGTGTAGTCTTTCTCCTCCTGACAGTGTATCCTTTGGGTGCCTTTCCAGGCATGTGGGTGGGACAGCTCTGGCTGGAATGCTCTGGAGGGAAAAGGCAGCACTCCCGATTGGCTCTGCTTCTCCCAGGCCCCTCCCACTGCCTTCTGCCTTTGTCATGGTCATCAATTTTGTGTTTTCCAAAGTGTGTTCCTCAGATTACCAGGTCTCCAAGGGAGTCCATACTCAAAAAGCATCTGGGTTTGTATTAGTTTGGGAAACACGGATGTGCAAACCCCCTTATGGGGAGTGATAATGACTGTTAACATATCAAAGGCCTTAAAGATCCTATAACAAAGAAAGGTTGTTTATTATTTACTATTATTTAATCCAGAAATCTCAAAATGTAATTAGCATTGAAACACTCCTCTTCCTCTTGCCCCCGCCCAAGAAACACCTACCAGCATCTTGCTTTTTTTTTTTTTTTTAAGATTTTATTTATTTATTTGTCAGAGAGAGAGAGCACACAAGCAGGCAGAGTGGCAGGGAGAGGCAGAGAGAGAAGCAGGCTCCCTGCTGAGCAAGGAGCCCAATGTGGGACTCGATCCCAGGACCCCAGGATCATGACCTGGGCCGAAGGCAGAGGCTTAACCCACTGAGCCACTCAGGTGCCCCAGCATCTGGTTTCTAATGGTGAATGGATATAACCTTCAAATCCCACCCCCTCTTACCTCTGTATATGGAGGTCCAGAGGTCGGAGGAGACTTCTATGCATTAGAACCGCCTGGGAAACTTCAAACTGCTGATACCTAGGCTGCCCCATACTAATGAAATCTCCATTTCTGGGGGTGGGTCCCAGGCATCAGTACTTTGTAAAGCTCCCCACCCATGGGGCTCCCACGTAAGGCCAAGGCTGAGACCCACTGACGTAAAGGAAATCACTTTGACAATGACATTCAGGGCCACAGCCTGCCACTGCCAGGTGAGTTAGCCTTTTACATAATAAGACCAAGCTTATTATCTCACAAGAAGTAGGAAGAATGTAAAATTTTCATTTTGACTACGTGGAAATATCTATTGAAGGCAACTTTTATTTGCAAATGTTCATATGACACATAAACGTGTGTTGCACTTTACATATATTATCACATTCAATTCTTGGCCCCATGGGGTAAAGCATTTTTCATCACCATTTTACAGAGGAGGAAACTGAAGCCCCGGGGGATGGGGCTTAAGCTAATGAAGAACCTGCCTACCTAGTAAGTGAGGAAACTGGGATCTCAGGTGGTGTCCCTCCCAAATCCCTAACTAGAGCTGTTCTCCCTTCCATGTCCCTCTGGGTAGCAAGATGAGACTGGTCACAGAAACGTTAAGAAAACATCCCTGATAGCTTAGGTAGGGAGCCCCAATATCTCTTCCCAGCCAACCATTCGTCTTCATCTCCAGGAACTAGACGCAATTTCTCACTGATGAAACCAGCAAAATAGGGAATCAGAGATCACCCTTCTTTCCCCGGGAGATCAGCAGAAAACTGGACAGAAAACCAAAGTCTCTGATGTTCTGCAGATGTGTGGGGTGGAAGCATGGCAAACTGCCTGGAATCAGGAGCTGTGGGAGGTCTGGATTAATGTGGGGAGAGAAGTGGGTAGGTAAGTAGGCAGCACATCTGATCAGTAACGGGCAAAGTAGAGAGGACTCCTGGAGAAGAGCTGCAAGCCACACAGGGGGACACTCCAGAACAGTCTGGCCCAGTGCACGTTCAGCTCTGCCTCTGCCCACGGAGGGGCGTGGGGGGGGGGGCGCGAGGCAGGTAAAGTGGAATCTAGAACAGTGAGGGCATGAGTAGGTTCTACCATTTGATGGTGACTTCAACCAAGTAATTGATCCTGAGCGGGAGCAATCCAACAGACAACAATCCAAAAGAGAAACAAAGGAAGTCAACCCAATTCCCCTTTACCGGGTGAGATCAGCATTCAATCACCTGGAAGACTTGTTACGGGACAGATGGCTGCGTCCCACCCCCAGTGTCTGATTCAGCAGGGCTGGGGAGGACCAGAGAGAAGCATTTCCAAGTTTTCAGGAGATCTCCATGCTGGTAAGAGAATCATCAGCTACACATGTCCCTGCAGAGGGTCAGGGGATGGGTCTGGCAGTACCATTTGGGATGCACTTTGGAAAAAGCTCCTCTAGTCCAGTCCTGCTTCTGTGCCTCCTGTGACCCCGGGAAGGACTCCCTTGCTCCTTCCTGCGCTCTCCCTCTCCTGCCCTTTCCCTCACTCCTTCCCTCACACCAGTCAGTGCCTCTGCCTTTGTACTCACGGGTCTCCAACCACCCTGTGCATGAGGAGTCTGGCCAGCAAAAATGCTTTCCTTTCTTTCACCACAAATCCTTCTATTTTCTAAGGCAGGAGGAGGCCCACAGGATTTGGGGGTCCTACACGCTCAGGAGAGCCAGAGTTCCGGAACCCGCACTTCTTTCCAAGGAGATTTTAGCTTGAATTCGGGACTGTGACTAAAGCCCATTCCCACCCACAGGTCTGCCCCCTGAAGGTCAGAGGGATTATGCAAACGAGGCCTTGAGGCCAGCCCCGAGCTTCTCAGAGTTCCCCCAGGCAAGTATGCAAATGGGGTGGAAACCGTGACATAGTGACCCCTGGTCCACAGGAACAATGTCAAAGCTGGCTTCCTTTACTCTGTGCTGCTTTTCTCTGCCTGCTTACCTCAGTGTCCCCATCTGGAAAAGACACGTGCTTGGTGTTAGGCACCAAGTAACTATCCTGACGCTCGCTTTGGCAGCTGCTAGTTAAGAATCATGTTACATTATCGTTCCCTGCACTGTATTATACACGAAAAACATATGTCAGTGTGCTTCGAGAGCAGGCGGGGGGCCTGAAGGGGATAGCCTCAAAGGCGAGAGGCAGAATGGAAGATCGCACCCTCACCACAGAATTCTTAATTTGTAGTTTATCATTCAGGATACTCCGCCTTTCCGAGGCACTTGAAAGCAGACAGCCTGGAATGCAAACAAAGAGATTAAAAAAACCCCAAAACCTGCAGGGTGTATCCTCTGCCTTTCCCAACTGTTGGCTTGCGTGTCCCCTAAGCCTCCAGGATGAAAAGAGAGATGAGGAGGTGGGGGACAGCAGGCTGATTTGCGTATTTGCCGCCCTGTGGTTTCCTTCCAGGCTAGGCAACAAAGAGGGGTGTTTGCGACCATCAGTCGTCTCGGTCCTTTATCCCCATACACATAAGGGGCCCAGCAATGCATCGGGCATTCTGTAAGGCACTGTGCTTACATAGCCCATCCGGTCTTTACAATGTCAATGAGGAAAGTATTCTTAGTTCCATTTTCCAGCAGAAGAGCAGAGGTGGGTCACGTGCTGGAGGTCACCATCAGTAAGCTGCAGAACCTCCGTTTACAGTCCTATAGGCTTCAGGCCATCAGCAGTGACCTCTATGCTAATTTGCCTTCAGTGTATTTCCAGGTCTCATAATGTGTGAGTTCATCTTCCCAATGGCCTTCAGGTTCCTAAACTGGGCTGGTCTCTCCCAGAATTCCTTAAATCCCACTTTACTGCCCACTACCTCTCCCTCTTCCTCATCTCTTAGGGCGCTCCCTGTGACGGCCCTGTAGGGGTTTCTCAGTAAGGATGAGGAGTCGTAGCTTAAAAAAGACCTGTGGACTAAGGTCTTCGAGGGGTCTAGAGGGGAAGGAATGCAAAGTCCATGGTTCTTGGGCCAAGAATCTGGTTCTCCTCTGAGAGAAGAGGGAGAACAAATTGGAACAAATGAAGAAAATTTTGTCGGGAAATGTGAAGAAAGAAGCTGGGGAGTTCAGTGTCTCCTGGCTTCTATTTTCTTTGAGTAATGAGAGCCACTGTTTCTTGTGGTGTCTCCTTTTATTTTTTTTTTTTTAAGATTTTATTTATTTATTTATTTATTTGACAGAGAGAGATCACAAGTAGGCAGAGAGGCAGGCAGAGAGAGAGGAAGGGAAGCAGGCCCCCTGCTGAGCAGAGAGCCCGATGCAAGACTCAATCCCAGGACCCTGAGATCATGACCTGAGCCGAAGGCAGCGGCTTAACCCACTGAGCCACCCAGGCGCCCGGTGTCTCCTTTTAGATCTCATTTCATTTGAGTATCTGTCTTTAAATCGGTGTTTTGAGCTTCATGGAAGGGAGGCCCTGGCTGTGAGTTCTGAGTTCTGCTCTTCATGCTACTAAATATTAGCCATCAGCTCCCCTAACGGAGTCTGTAAGAGAAGTTTTATTCAAAAAGATCACACTAAACCATAACAACTACACCCCACATGACCAGGGAGAGAGACCGTATGTCCAGGTAACTAATGACTCATCTGTCCAGCTTTTGAAAAGAAAATTCAACATTTTAGAGTAAAATATTTCTTCAATACATGGAAGACTTCACTTTCTCTTGAAAGGAGCAGAGTAAACTTAAACACATTCTTGTCCATTTATGGACCAAGGTTCTCCTTATATTCATTCAAATCCAACCGGGCTGTGAAGTTGGGAGCATCTCAAGGGTCTTAAGGTTTCAAGACTATGAAGTATTTCGGCTTTGTGTCAGCTTTTTGTAGTTTTGGATCTCCTCTCCGTGGTCATGCTCTGTATAGTGTGTAAATAAGTGTGCATGCGTGTGTAGATAGAGAAATCTATATAATGCATGTTGCTATGTATTTTAATGGCAAATTTTTATTATAATAACTCTTGTTTTTCTTGAAATTGTACATGAGTTTCATGGCCCCCTTTTCTTATCTTTCTCTAAGCAGATACAATCTGAAAGATTGTTTATAGACTGCCTAGTGACTCTGCAAGTTTTTAATTGCTTTTCTTTGGGTACCAACAAGTGGAGGTGCCATTTTTTCTTTGGATAACACCAGGGCTTCATGCCAGTAATTGATTTTGTAATCAGTCCTTCTGGTGGTACTTTAAATTAATGTTCTCACATATGGATTTAATTGGAATTTAATAAGACAGTTAGCGCATAGTAAGTAAAAACCACGTGATACTCAAAACATATTTACTGAAGATTAACCACCATGGAGACACAAATCTATTATGTGGAAACCCCAATAAATATTTTTAGAATGCTAAACCATATGTAAACATTGTGTATTGCTTCAAGTAAATCCAGACCGGCAGCTTCATTTGTCATTCTCTCTTCTAAGTAAATATAGCTGTTTACTACAACTAAATTCATTTTCATCTTATATAATCGGTTTAGCAAAATTCAGAGCGAAGGGGAAAATAGTCAACCTTAATGTAAAGCAGACTTTCTTACTCAGTTAAGACTGGGGTGGGGCCCGAGAATTTGCATTTCTATCAAGTTCTTGGGTCCTACAGGGTTCTGGTGACCACACTCTGGGGGACAGCACTGGTGTCAAGCACTGTCTTGTTTTCAAGATTAAGAAAGACTTTGATTTCCTCTGCCCTAATTTAATGTCTGGTCTTAGGTAAAATGTACAGTGATAGTTTGAAGATGACCACACATTTTTGTCACTGTCCCCATTGAGAAGTGGAGCTTATTTCTTCTTCCTTTTTATCTGGACTAGTTCTGTGATTCCTTAATCAACAGAATATGGAGAACGTGACGCTTTAACAGGACTGGTAGCTTCTACTTCCTCACTCTTGGGGGCCCTGCTGCCATGCTGTGGGTTACTCCAAGCAGGGAGGTTTACATAAAGAAGACTTGAGACTACTGGCCTCCACCTTGGCTGAGCTCTCAGGCAACACGGAGTACCAACTTGCTAGCCACATGGGTGAGGTTTCCTCAAAGCACCGCTGCCTCTGTTCACACACATGAGCAGAGACAAACCAGTCCTGCTGAGTCCTGCCCAAATGGCAGAATCGGAGAAAATAACTGGTTTATTTAGAACTGTTTTGGGATGGGTTATCGCACAGCAATGAATAACCGAAATTTACCTGCCTAGAAGAGGATGGAGGCCCAGGAGTCTTTCCAGGTAAGTCAGGCATAGATTTTGACTTTTCCCTTTAGAGAATGTGTTGTAACATCCAAAAAATAATACCAACCAGTTGAGTCATGAGCGAGCAAGTGTTCGTTTTAGGATTTTAGTTTTTTTTCAATTTGCCAGTCCCCATAGACAGTTTGACTTTGTATGGGGGTGAACAAGGGAATTACTTCAGGGTGTCGGGCAAAGCTTCCCATCCCTTCACATACGAATCCGAGGGGTCACTAGTGCCTGCATTTCCACAAGATGACTCAATTCTCTTGCCTCGAATAAATGACGCTTTGCTGTTAAAATGCAAAGAACAAGGGTTGATTTACCACCTTAATTCTTAGTGGCCATTTACAACTTAAAATCCCTGCTCTATTTCTTCTTCCCTAAGAATGGACAGGTCCAATTTCTTCGCAGGAGGCAAGCATGATCCCTTATCACCAGTCAGAAGTCTTGTGTGTATTTATGTAGGAATTGTGTTCTTTCAGTATAGAGGAAGTGTCTCTGTCTTATCTGCAGCAGATTCCATGCCTGGAAGAAGCAAAGAAGTTGAAAATAGATTCACTTATGGAATAAAGGTCATACTTGGAAGATTTACATGATTGATCAAGAAGTTTACATTCAACTTTTAATGTGTATGCCCCTAAACACTTATTACTTAGCAGTTATCATTTACATAAACACAGTATGCCGTGTATTTACTGTCCATAATTTGTTCAAAGAGACAATGAGGGTATCAATTTCAGTGTGATTTTAGATGTCCAATTCAGGAAAGTAATATATTGTTTTGCTCTGTAATATGTTCCCACTGTATTTCCATTACAACCACCAGAAAGCAAAGCAGTATTCTTATAATAAGGGATGTTCTTCTTAGTCCGGCAGCTTATTGCCCAGAATACCCATTGTGTGTAAGACAGTCTGCTGTGCACTGCAGGGGATTGAACGATCTCCGTGATCTCAATGAAGTCTAGTTGGTGTAATAAAAACAGAATAAAAATGACTTCAATTCTAGCCAGGCTACTGGCAACGTCAGAAGTATAAAGTATTGTAGGTTTTCAAATTAAAAACTGCTGTGATCTAGTTGGGGGAGACCGAGACACTTCCTTAAAGGATTCGTTGCAAATATAACAATAAAAACAATTTATGCTAATATTGCAATTTATACCTTATGAAACACTTTTGCATGTATTAGGTTGTTTGACTTCTGTAATACAGAGGGCAGTGAGTGATTCTAAAAGCATGTGTCTCAGACTGGCAGCATCAGCATCTCCTGGAAGCTTTTTGGAAATGCACATTCTTGGGTCCCACGTCAGACCCACTGAATCAGAAACTCTGGGGTAGCATGCCCCCGATTCCCACAGCAATCTGTGTTTTCATAAGCCCTTTACCTGATTCTAACGCCTGCTAAAGTTTGAGAACCACTGATGTAGGATCCTTTTGATTTCAGAGTATTCTTTTGGTTTCACATAGAAAATTAAGAATTATCAAGTGCAACTTCTAGAGCAATTGCAGAAAACCCAATTCCAAAGCGATTTCAGGTTGAAGGTACATCTTTCTTTGGAACTGAATCTTGAAGAATGGGGAAGGTTTTCACAGGTGACTATGACTGAGTATTGGGAGTGTGGGGGAGGTTGGGATTATTTTGACGGATGGACAACTAGCCTTGAATCTTGAAAGATGTATTTGGGGAAACCTTAGCTTTTAGATTCTTCCCCCCAAGAAATATGTCCTTGGATGTCTGTTCTGTGTTTTTATTACATAAGTACAGAGTGTAAAAAATCATGTTGTACTTCTTTAATTGCATTTGGACTAGAATTCATGTCCTCCAAATTCTTGAGTCTCTGCAGGCCTTATGGCCTTATGCACCTTTTTTTTTTTTTTTTGGTTGCTCTGTTACTTTGAGAATAGGTCTTAAGAACCAGAGGCTAATCCTCTCTCTCTCTCTCTTTTTTTTTTTACTTCAACGGAGCATATACTTTTTAATTTGCAAATTACTCATAATAAGGGATCAGAAGGTCTTGACCAGCTTCAACACATGCAGGGACTTTATGCATTTGGTCTTCAATTAATGGGAATCAGACTGGGCCAGTTCCAGGCAGACTGAGGCAGAGACCTGTAATACTAGCTGGAGGTGTTCCACTGTTTCTCATGGCATCTGGGACCCTGAAGCTTTTCTGAGATATCCTGAAGATTGGTCTAACTTCTCAACTTGAGATTTTGGTAACTTAAACAATTCTTTAGGGGAGAGACTCTAAAAAGGGAAATTAGCCTTGGGTCACTTTACCAGAGCTATGTTGATGCAGGATGAAATGTGGCCTGATTTAAAATTTCAAACTGACTATTGCATATTGATCTTGACTTTTATCAGCCTTTTTCATAAATTTTTAAAATTTATTTTACTTATTTTTAAAAATACAGTAAAATTAACTCCTTGTGATGTACAGTGCTATGAGTTTCAACAAATGCATATAGTTATGTAAATACCTTTACAATGAACATATACAAGTTCCATTACTTTAAATGTTCTCTCACATTTTGCATCAACTCCTTGCTCTATGTCCAACTTCTAGGAGCCAATATCTGGTTTTTATTCCTCTAATTTTGCCTATGATGTTTGATCTTATAAATGGAATCATACAGACTGTAGCCTTTTGAATCTGCTCCTTCCATTTATATATGTATTTATTCGAAATTCATTCATGTTGCTATGGGATCCATAGTTCATTTCTTCTTTTATTGCTGCATAGTATTCCATTATATGGCTATACTGCAGTTTGGCTACCTATTCATGAACTGGATTTTTGGTTGTTTAAGTTTTTGGCAATTATAATGATCTTTCTGTGTGTACAGACTTTGTGTGAATATATGTTTTAATTATTCTTACATAAGTACTTAGGGGTGAGACAATTGGATCATGTGGTAAGTGCTTATTTAACTTTATAAGAAACTGGCAGTTTTCCAAAGAGGCTCTATGATTTTGCAAATGTCACTGCCTCGCCCCGAGTTACAGTACTATGGCAACTGGTCTGTGTCTGTGCATGAGATGATCTCCATGAAACCAGTCTATCCCTGTGATCCTGTGGGAAGGAATTTGAATGTAGATTGAAACCAGAAGTTCAAGGGTCCAGAGATGTTATTATACAAAATGGTAGGAGTAGCAGGAGCCTGGGGACACAGAGAGGCTGGTACTCAGGGGACAGAGCTAAATTGTCCTGAGCATACAAAGAAGTGGCTTGACATCATCCATTTGTGGGCTATTTCTTCTTCTTCTTCTTTTTTTTAGGTTTGCCCTAATGGCCTCATTTTACTTACTATATTTTAATTTTAATTTTTTAAATTATTTTTTATTAACATATAATGAATTATTTGTTGCAGAGGTACAGGTCTGAGATTCATCAGTCTTACACAATTCACAGCATTCACCAATGCTGTGAATTCACCAATTCACCACAGCATTCACCTCCCCAATGTCCATTACACAGTCACCCCAACCCTCCCACCTCCTCCACTCTAGCAACCCTCTGTTTCCTGAGATTAAGAGTTTCTTACACTTTGTCTCACTCTCTGGTTTCTTCTTGTTTAATTTTTTCCTTTCTTCCCCTGTGATCCTCTGCCTTATTTCTCAAATTCTACATACCAGTGAGATCATGAGATAATTGTCTTTCTCCGATTGACATATTTCGCTCAGCATAATACTCTCAGCATTGCAAATGGCAAGATTTCTTTTTTTGATGACTACATAATATTCCATTATATATCCATCTTTATCCATTCATCTGTTGATGGACATCTAGGCTCTTTCCATAGTTTGGCTATTGTGGACATTGCTTCTATAAGCATTAAGGTGTATATGTCCCTTTGGATCACTCCATTTGTATCTTTAGGGTAAATACCCAGTAGTGCAATTGCTGGAGCGTAGGGTAGCTCTATTTTCAACTTTTTGAGGAACCTCCATACCGTTTTCCAGAGTGGTTGCACAAGCTTTCATTCCCACCAACAGTTCCCCTTTCTCTACATCCTTGCCAACATCTATCATTTCCTGACCTGTTAATTTTAACCATTCTGACTAGTATGAGGTGGTATCCCATTGTGGTTTTGACTTGTATTTCCCTGATGCCAAGGGATGTGTCTGTTTGGCCATTTGGATGTCTTCTTTGCAGAAATGCCAGTTCATGTCTTCTGTCCATTTCTTAATTAGATTATTTGTTCCTTGGGTGTTGGGTTTGGTAAGTTCTTTATAGATTTTGGATAGTAACCCTTTATCTGATATGTCATTTGCAAATATCTTCTCCCATTCTGTCAGTTGTCTTTTGGTTTTGTTCACTGTTTCCTTTGCTGTGCAAAAGCTTTTGATCTTGATGAAGTGCCAATAGTTCATTTTTGCCCTTGCTTCCCTTGCCTTTGGCGATGTTTCTAGGGAGAAGTTGCTGCTGCTGAGGTCGAAGAGGTTGTTGCCTGTGTTCCCCTCAAGGATTTTGATGGATTCCTTTCTCACATTGAGGTCCTTCATTCATTTAGAGTCCGTTTTTGTGTGTGGTATAAGGAAATGGTCCAGTTTCATTTTTCTGCATGTGGCCATCCAATTTTCCCAACACCATTTGTTGAAGAGATTCTCTTTCCATAGGACATTCTTTCTTGCTTTGTCAAAGATTAGTTGACCATAGAATTGAGGGTCCATGTCTGGGCTCTCTATTCTGTTCCATTGATTTATGTGTCTGTTTTTGTGCTAGTATCATACTGCCTTGATGATTACAGCTCTGTAATGGAGCTTGAAGTCCAGAATTGTGATGCATGGGCTACTTCTTAAATGGCATAAATACCACTGGTACACTTGGTAGAATTTCTCATCTGGGGTTATACATAATGGTACAAGAACAACTATATTTGTATATATACCAGTGGCTTTAGTAACTTCCCAGTACTGTCATTACATAGAATCTCTTTTGGACACCAAATTGTCTTTTTTTCTTTTTTCTTTCTTTCTTTCTTTCTTTTTTTTTTTTTGTCTATTGTCTAATCTTTAGTCCTTGATAACTTAGAATGTCAGATATTTAATAACCTTATGACCTGAATCTCACCATCTTTATTCATTTGTAAAGATACTGACAATGATGTGGGGTAAAATTGAATGCTGAGTAAATGCTTTCTTGTGAAAAGTAAATGCTTTACTTTTTAATATGACCATTATATAACTATCTCCTTTGGCCATACCATTACTTGAATAGTGTTCAATCAGATTTGGCTTTGGAAATTACTGAAGTAAGGCCGCAAAGTGTTGCTGTCGGTAGCAGCTTTAAGCAACAAGCTTTGATGCTTGAAAGGTCTTCTATTGGTTCTTCATCTACCCAGTTATACTGATGCTTTAAACTACTGAGTCCAGCAGCCAATACTCAGCAAGGCTGGCACTGAAAAAGCAATGCATATGGCTCCACCTGCTGGTCATATCTACTCTAGACCTGGGTGTGCTCCTTGGTCACTGACATGTTCCTTCAGTTGAGTGTTTAACCCAATCTTTGTCATGTTTTTGTTTTGTTTTGTTTTGTTTGTTTGTTTTAAGTAAGCTTCACGCTCAGCTTGGAGCCCAGTGTGGGGTCTGAACTCTTGACCCTGAGATGAAGACCGGAGCTGAGATCAAGGATCAGACTCTTAACCAACTGAGTCCCCCAGGAACTCCTTTGTCATGTTATATAATTGGACTCTTTTTCTGCGTGTGCATTTCTTGGACTGAATCTTGCCATCAGCTGAAGCTAGGTGGAGATCAAACATACTGTCTAGCTCTTCCCGGCCCCCTCTCCTAGAGCTGGTTTTTGTACCTCACTGGCTTGGATTGTCCTTCTGTCTCCACTTGGGGACGGCAGAAGGGTCTTTAACCAGAGCATGGGGCCCTCCCCTCATCTACTGACTGCCACACTTGGAAGGTAGTATCTATACCTTAGTGTTTGACCAGTTTCTTCCTCTCCGTGGATCATGGGTGTTGACTTTTCCTTTTAAAGCTTTGCCACAAGCAACCCACTTCCCACTTAACAGGAGGAGATTTATCCTATTTAAGGAAAAGATAAGATGTTTCTATGGTATACCCTACATCAGCAGAAGTGCTGTCCCAGCTATCAGCGCCTCCCTGGACATCTCTTCCTCTACCATCACTGTACAGTAACTGTGGGTCCAGCTTTCACCCTCAGAACATGACCCAAAAGGGCAGTCAGACACCACAGTCATCTGCTGAGATGGCCTCCTGCTACTCCAGCCAATTTCCTATGCAGGGCAGTTCAATGGGACCAGTTCTGTTGCCATTCAAACCAGCTCTTAGCCACCTAGTGATTGGTCAGTTTGAGCATCCGATTCAAATATTTCTCAAATTATTAGAAAGCAAAGAGGGAATAATAAGATCAGATATTCCAATTAAAATCTGGAATTATTTGTGGGCGTGGAGCTCCCAAACAGGTAAGATTATTTGTGTCATCCAAAGATCTGGATGCCTTATTCCTTTTTCAAAAAATCTTTAATTGAGATGTCTCTGCCATATCTCCATGAGAGCCAGACTCATTTCTGTGTTCAGAAGCTTATTTAGTATCCTAAAGATTATAGTGGATAACACTTTAGGCACAGAAAAAAGTCCATGTGTGCATGTGTGTTCCATGTTAGAAAGAACCCTTGAAGTCTGCTGTAGGATTTCAATGCCTACTCTTGTTACTGTCTGGGAAATTCTATTATCCTGTGGTGTTTGTCAGGTACTCATTGGATGCAGCTACTGGCTGAGTTAAAAACCAGATTGGCCAGACCCCTGCACATTCCAATATGGGCCACTCTCTGCTATGCTACAGCAGTGAGCCAGAGCTTTTGGTTTTCCAGTCCTGCTTCTTCCTGCTTTCCTTTCTTTCCCGCTAAGCCCGTGTTGCCAAGGTCCTGGCAGCCTCATAGCTAGAGACAGAACCAGTGAGTCATCATCCCGTGTCAGAAAGGGGGCACACCAAAAGCCACTTGATTGGCACCCATTTGATGGTCTATTACGGCATTTCTGGAATCACGGGTAACAGAAGTTATTTTGCAGCTAAGTTTGAGTTCCATTTCCTTTCCTTTATATCTTCCTCATTCCTTTCTTCTGGGAAAATAAAAAAATCATATATATTTGCATTAGAGGCAAACAAATTCAAAATGCTTGCAAACCACATTTTTTCCTCATTTAAGATGAAAACAGATTTAACAAAACCCCTAGACAAATAGGAAGATTCCCTGCTTTATTCAATAGAAAAAATAACAATGAGCAAAATGGCTGTGTTTTTTAGGTGCTAACATACTCATATCCAGGTATATTTGCAAGATAAGACTATAGACACAGCTTTCTGGTTTCCATTCTGATACTAAATCAAAGCTGCACAGAACAGTGGGGACTTGGGGTGAATTTTATTCATTATATTCTACATCAATGTCACCTTAGTCTCTAGTTAAACATTCAGTTTCCCTGGCTTGTCCTCTGAACATGGGTTAAAGATCAACAACCCGTATTTCTTTAAGGCAGTGCCCCAGATTATTCTTGGAGTCTGCCAAATTAAGGGAACACTGTCCTAAAGGAACCATGCCTGAATCTTAAAGAGTTGCAGTAGTGTTGAGGTAGAATGGTCCTGTAGTCATCACTTCCCTTATATTTCAAACACAGATGCTGGGATACTGGGAGCACTTGGACCTTGCTCAGAACATCATGCTTATTGGCAAAGAAGCTGTCTTGAGAACCTGGGTTTCCACACTCCTGGTGGGGGTTGAGTTTTACTTCTGCCTGACCACATTCCCTACCTCAGGATCGCTCCAACCGACTCACATTCTTGGTACCTTCATGGAGACCAGAGAAGGACCAACAGCAAAGTTTTACTTTGAGAGAACTTTCCTTTCTAGTAATATCCAACAGGCAGCTGTGGGGAATGCTCTGTACCCAAACAGTGCTATCCCACCTCAGAGGGCTGTGCAAATTTCACTGAATTAATCCTTCATACCTGCACCCAGAGAGAGAGAGAGAGAGAGAGAGAGAGAGATGGTGCTGTCGATGGTCAGTCTTGTACTACTCAAATTCCAGGTGGATTCTGAAGGGGTTCCAAGAACCAAATTTGCCTGTGAAGATACAAATTCAAAACACTTAAATGTGGGCACCTGGGTGGCTCAGTTGGTTGAGTGCCTGCTTTCGGCTCAGGTCATGATCCTGGGATCATGGGATTGAGCCCAGCATTGGTCTCCTTGCTCAGCTGGGAGCCGCCTTCTCCCTCTCCCTCTGTCTACCTCTCTGCCTACCTGTGCTCTCTCTGTGTCAAATAAATAAGTAAGAAAATTAAAAAAAAAAAATCTTTTAAACCCCACTTAAATGCGTGTGTCATGTGTGTTGAGGGAAATAATAGTTTGTTATTAGGAATAAAAAAGTTTCTCCATCAGCTCAGTCTCAGAGACTGGGTGGCTTACATAACAGAAGTTTATTTCTCACAGTTCTGGAGGCTGAGAAGTCCACATTCTGGTGTCCGATGAGAGTCTGATTCCTGGGTGTGCTGGTGGCTGTCTTCTCATATCTTCACATGGTGGAGAGATCATCTTTCTTGTGTCTTTTCTTACAAGAGCACTAATCTATTCATAAGGCTCCTCCTTCGTGACTTAATCACCTCTGGAAACCCCCAACTCCTAACATCATCACATTTTGGTTTGGATTTCAGCATATGAATTCTGGCAGGGGGTATGTGGTGAACAAGCATTCAGTTCAAAGCAAATGCAATCCTGCCAACAGAAGACCCCTTCGTAACTACAAAGAGAGAAACTATTTATTACCAGGTAAGTGTTAATCAGACTTACACGTATGTAAGGTCGCAGAGAAGTGGCTATGAGCTCTGAACAGAAAAGCTCGCACATTTATATAATAAATAGAAGACTAACGAGAATATCTCATCTCTATGGAAGGCAAGCAAATACACCTCACAAGTGTCTCCTAGGCATCTTATGAAAGACTCAGTTTTGGAGGTATATGCTTATACTTTCAAGAGTCATTGGAAGGGAAGGTGAACCATGAGAGACTATGGACTCTGAAAAACAACCTGAGGGTTTTGAAGGGGGCGGGGGGTGGGAGGTTGGGGGAGCCAGGTGGTGGAGATTATGAAGGGCCCGGATTGCATGGAGCACTGGGTGTGGCGCAAAAACAATGAATTCTGTTATGCTGAAAAGAAATAAAAAAAAAGTCAGTAGGCCTGTGATCTTGCTTTGTAAAATCAAGTTCTGTAAAAAAGTTCTGTGACATCTTAGTGTTTGAGGAGACCTCCTCAAGAAGTGAGTACAGGTGGCACCTGGGTGGCTCAGTGGGTTAAAGCCTCTGCCTTAGGCTCAGGTCATGATCTCAGGGTCCTGGCATCGAGCTCCGCATCAGGCTCTCTGATCCTCAGAGGGCCTGCTTCCTCCTCTCTCTCTGCCTGCCTCCCTGCCTACTTGTGATCTCTCTCTGTGTGTGTCAAATGAATAAATAAAATCTTTAAAAAATAAAAAAAGAAGTGAGTACAGGAAGGTAGCCATATCCCTCCTCAAAGACACATATACGTGCTCTAGCCAAGTCCCTGAGCAACATTCTAGGTATGACTTGAGCAACGGCTTGCACAATTGGCAGAAGTATGTTACCTGCCAGGGTGATTATTTTGATAAAAACTATAATTTGATATAAAAGTCTTGGTGTGTTTGCTTAAGAAATCAGCTCCAGTCCCAGTTTGCATGTGGGCTGCAATTGCTAAATATGAAAGCTCGTTTAAAAAGTCATTCTGCTGAGTCACTCATTCAGTGAAATCCTGAGGGAGGTAATTAAAGAGTAGGCGTTGGAGGCAGGGAGAGCAGATGACATGATCTGCTCACAGGAAACAAGGCCTGAGGTGAGGACTCCACATGAGGACCCACAAGGCACGGGGCTGTGGAGCTCCCGGGGCGTGAACTGGGCGGGAGCTGGGTTGTCTGGCAGACCAGGAGGGGTTCCCGACACGGAGGAAGTGCTGGCCTCGTGTTTTAATGCTGTGACTTTGATTACTTAACAGCTGAGTGTAAGCTGTGAGGTAAAGCACCGAAGCTCAAGGAAACAGAGGAGGCAGAGGATTAGTCAACGAATAGTAAAAGTTGATATTTTGTCTTAGGTAAAAGATGACAGGGGAGGCTGGCTCATTGTTGGTACATGGATTACTGTTCCTTGATCTAGGCAGCTTTTAATATTTTTTTAATTTTTTATTTTAATTTTTTTTAAAGTAAGCTCCACACCCAGCATGGAGCCTAGTGGGGGAGGGGGGCTTGAACTCGCAACCCTGAGATCAAGACCTGACCTGAGATCAAGAGTCAGACATTTAACCCACTGAGCCACCCAGGCATCCCTGTTAGGCTTTTTAGACCAGCTCTGGCCAGTGGAATTTTCTGAGCGGATGGCAATGTTTTATATCTGTGCCGTTCAGTGTGTTAACCACTACCCACGTGTGGCTACTGAGCACCCGAAATGTGGCAGTGTGACAGAAGAACTGAAGTGTCACTTTAATTTCATTTTAATTAACTTAAATTTAAAGCATCACACGGGCTCCCGGAACTACCATATTGGGTAGTACTTTAGTAAAGGACTCAGTACTTCTAGAGTACTCGGAAAGTACATACGCTTTTTTCTCAAAAGTGAATTTTGCTAACTTTTTTTTTTTAATTTTTATTTTACACAGCTGTCTTGTTTACTGAGAATATGGAAAGTATGAGTGTTTTTGAACCCCCCCCCTTTTTTTGGCTTGTTCAAAGTACCTTCTCCATGTGTCTGTAGCATGATAGACCATGTGGCGAGGCTCACCTTCCAGGACGGTCCTAGTGGGAATGCTGGGTGACTGGTGGAGCCAAGCTGCCATTTTAGGAGGTGATGGTGCCCACTCTGACCAGGGGCTGTGAAAGCAAAGGCGTCATCACTGACAAAGACACCAACAAGTCACCTTTGTTCCGGTCACTGCCTCTTGCGCTCTTTCTTGTGTTCCTGACAAGACATGGGGTAAGTGAGAAAACACGGCTCCTTGTGGCATTCTGGCGCAGAATGTTCTTCGCTGAAACCAGCATATGTGCTGTGGGAGCTGTCTTTCAAGGAACTGCCTGTGTGCCAAGGCCGGAGGAGGACTTATCTTTTCAGATACGACTCTTTATCCTGCCGTGGAAATGCTGGCTCTTTTCTCTTAATTTGTGAGATTTAACATCTCTTCCAACACAGGGCCATGTGTTCGGCATATATAGGTAGAGTTGAAGGAGCAAAATATAATTGCTTTCATTTCATTCCTTCTGGCATTATTTACATTGCTTAAACCAACTAGAAGGACATTCCGGTATTCTTTGACACAAGGTCTTTATTTTCTCAACAACTGTGCCTGGGACCCCAGGGAGGGAACTGCTTTGTTCAGGGTCAGGGTTGGATGGCTGGTCCCTACAGAGCCTGAATTTAGTTGATTAATTCTCAAGATTGATTTGTATTTGATTGATTTTCTTAATCCTTAAAAATGTGATATCTTTGGTTAGGGAGATACAATATTATTCTTCGTCATCCAATCTCCAACAATTAGAAAAGAACTTTGCTTTAAATTTTCTCAGGTTGCTACCTGTAGCGAGCTCCTGCAGTAGAAACAATTTGCTTGGGCTGGAAACCCCACCTGGTGCCATTACTTTAACTGGCATCTGAGTCTTCATCAAAAACCCCAGTGCTAGGACTCCTGGCCCCAACACTGGGTAATAAATTCAGTGAATGTGACTGAGCAACCCTTGAGTCTACCCATCCTCGAGGTGAATTTGTGCACCCATTGAAACTCCTGAACCAGAGGGAAAGGCTCTGCTCCCCTAGAAACAGGAGCCTTGATGACTATTGTTCAGTAGGACTGAACAGAGCATCTCAAGGAATCCCATAACACTCTGCTAAAACGAGAGGCATGAACGCTGAGAACTACCTTTGGGGAATAATCCTTCTGAATGCTGCCCCTGGTCTCAGCAGAGCTGTTCTTTGCCCACTGTGTCTGTGAGTTTATGATGAACCTTAGCCTGACTTCTGTTAGGGAGTTCATCCTCTAAGTCCGTTCTACCTAAGTTCCTACTTCCTCTTCCCTTTCTTGTCTTGTTCTTGGCCGTGTCCCTTGGTTCATGTCCCAACCTAGTCCTGTGCTCCTGACAAATCCATCTTAAGTCCTGATCTAATAGATCAGGTCTTGTTTTTAGGTCCTTCCCTGCCAGAAAGCAGATTCTCATTCTCTGTTCTCAGTTCATATCCTCATAAAATATTTTTCTCATACTCTTCTGGATAAAGAGGAAAGAAGACCACCGTGTAATTCAGCCCATCTATGTCCCCTGTCCCAGCTGCTGCTCAGGAGAGAAGGCTAGACTTGGAGCTCATTGAGCTAGGCTCCTGGAGTCCTTCAGATCATGTGTGTTGAATAAATGGTAATGTGGATTCTTTTTTGCATATATTCTCATACATTTTTTTTTTCTTAAGCACTTTCAAATGCATCATTTTATCTGCTCTTCTTAACCTGGAGTAAAAAAGTTACTGATCACAAAGCAAGGTGGGAGACAAAAGAGAAATAACCTAGGTGTTTGCACTCACTGAGCTTAAAAGCTTCACATTGGGCTTTTTCATACTGTATTTCTGAAAATGTGTTACTTCGACTGTGTTCCTCATTTCAGATAATATCATCACAATCTACTGCATTACCCAACTTAGAAACCTCTGACTCATCTTCTGTTCCTCTCCCTCTCTGCCCACTCACACCCATCAGTCACTGAGTCTTATTGATTTTATCCTTTAAATATTTTTCCAGCCTGTTCTTGTTCTACTTCTTTGGGAGGTAAGAAGAGAGAAATTCTGGTCTTTCCCATATATTACCCTGTTCAATTTGTCTCCTAACTAGGTCTTCCCCCACCCCACCTGCCAAACAAATCGAACATGTGCATTTGTGACACTGCATTCAGGGTGATCAAGACTGTCTTTTAAAACGTGTATTTTGAAATGTAATTCCCTTGTTAAAACCTCTATAGCCAACAAGGCAATATTCCAACTTTTTGGCAAGGTTTCCTCTCAGAATTTATTTACAACACCTGTCACACAGCTTAGACTCTGTCAAAGGATCTTATAAAATACCTTCTAGGCCTTCTGGAGCCTTTGTGAAAGCTTTGTGTTGTTTTGTTTTGCAACCCAAAGGCCCACCTGTGATGCCCAAAAGACTCTTCCTTAGTCTTCTAACATAACTTAAGATGCAATGATTTCCTGCTATGCATTCATCCTTATTCCCTCTATCAGACATCTGTGGCTTACCCCTGTGTTCTAATAGTCCACTGTCCATTCTGTGCCTTTTTCTCTATCACTGGGTGATGCACATAGTTACTGTTCTGTTTGTCCAACTCACAGCCAGTCCAGAGTAAAGACTAGTTCTTAATCTTGGAACTCCTATATTCCTTTTACATTTTTCTTGCTATCACATTAGCCTTCAGAAATACTTAATGTGCATCAAATGTTAATTTTCTTGTCCACTCCAAAAAAGTAAAAGTGGTTGTCATTTATTTAGGGATTACTGTGTTGAAGCCACTGCATTTTATGTGCCTTATTGACTTTTCAGAATATTATTTCCATATTCTTTGTAAGGATATTGAGGCTTCTTTTCTATTTGCCTTTTCTTCCAGGACATTATAAAATGACTCATCAGTTGATCTTATAAGTTAATCTGCCATAAATTGCTGATGGAGTCTGTTGGGCCATTGTATTGTTCTTCTTAGGCACCATGGGTGCTATTCATTAGGGACCTCCCAAGCTTTTCTCTCAAATAGTGACACTAATGATTAGATGCTGGTGGGTCAGTGGTATGCTGAAGTCAGGTTATACTGATTTTGGAGAGTTAGTTGTTAAATTCTCATAAATTTCATTAGCTGGTTGTTAAACTCAGCATTTATTAAAAATTAAATTATGTAAACTTATAAAACAAATTCTATTTTAAAAGGTGGTAAGACCTCATCACTTCCTAATTATTTTACTATTATCTGTATTCTTAGATTATACATTTATCACCTGTGTATGGTATAAATATAATGGTGTGATGCCGAGTATCTCTTCCTAGATCCATGTTTAGTGACATTGCATTGATAGCTTAGAATTTGCCACAGTGAGAGTATTTACACCATAGGAATTGGAAAACAATGTAACTCAGGACTTCTATTCCTGCCCCTCCCCTGGTTATTAAACATTCAGCAAAACAACATTGGGATGGGAGCACATTCAAAGACGGTATTCTGCCAATATACACTAATTTGGTTACAATTGTTATTAAATTTTAAGAATACCTCCATACTGGTTAGGCAGTAAGACCTGCTCCTCCATGACCCTCAAGGGATCCCAGCTGCCTAGGCCATCCAGTCCCTTCACTGGGACCTCTAGGAACCATCCACGAGCTAACCATTGAATGATCAATGTGCAGTCCAACAAGGGCCTTCAGTTCTTCACTATTTCGGGCACAATGAAGAGACAGAGGAGAGCTCATTTTAGAATTGCAGTATTTTTCATTGGTTGTCAAATTATACCAAGTAGACAATTACTTATTCAACTGACACATAGCACCAGCGTGGAAACATCAGTCTTCATCCTTCTCTGATGGAAAAGGTTCATAGTGTCATGGATCAGCTTATTACGTGCATTACACAGCCGAGTGGATCATTATTTTCATCCAGTAAGTTTAGTCCCAGCCTTGACTGCATATTTGACTCAACTGAGCAACTCTTAGAAAAAAACATAACAAATCTCAGGCCTCAGTTAAATCAGAATGTATTAGAGGTGTGGGGAGAGACTGGTGCCCCAAATCACTGTTTTCTAAAAGCTCGCTGAGTGATTCCTGCAAGTAGCCACTTATCCAACATGTAGGATGAACCCAGAGATGAACAGTCCACACAGCTTGGAGTTAGAGCTTTACCCTCCACCAGCTGTGTGATACTGGGCAGGTCAATTTCAATGCTCTGAGCCTTGGGTTCCATATCTAGGCAATAAGATTAATAACCTGCCTCATAGAATGCTATAGAAATTCCATGAAAATGTAAGAGAGAGCAATTTCTGAATGGCAGAGTAGTAAATAATACAAGTGACTTTGGCTGTACTACATCCTTGCTTTGTCCAACAAATAAGCTTTTAGCCAAGCTGTGTATATCAGTGTTAGAGGGCTGCTTTCTTAACACTAGCCAAAAATTCTCTGAGGAGATGGATAGTGCTAATAATTTTAAGCACACCTGGTGTAATTATGGGATCTGGTTTGAATGCACATCGTATTCCAACATTATTTTTGAAAGCCAGCTAAGAGAGTAGCCTCCCTAATGTCATAGGGCAGGGAGCTCCAAAGGTTAATTACAACTGGATGCTCCTGTACCATTTCTAATGCCCTGCTGTTACATGTCACCCAGTGTCACCTTATTCTTTTCATGGAGCAGGAAAGCCAATCACCCCCATGACCTTTGATTCCCTTCCCTTTATTTTCGAAGCAAATACACTTTGCTCCCAGGATTAGACAAGCAGAAAATTGTGAAAACAATACTTCAACTCCTTTGTTTGTTGAAATATGCAGGATCCTGGGGAGATGCTTCTGAGAGTAAGAGAGGAGAAGCATCACGATTTAACTTCAAGACCAGTCTGGCCCTACATTTCTTTCTTGTTATTTATTTATTTATTATTATTATTAATTATTATTATCATTATTTTTTGTTCAGGTACTAAAGCTTCAGGAGAACAGAAGAAAAGTGGTGGCCTGACTCAGAAACCCAGGAATGCCACAGTCATATTCAAGAACAAGCTGTCGTGTGCGGGGACAGCAGGTGTCCTGACATTAAAAAGCAGATGTCACAGATCTAAGAAGAGCTGGGGCAGGAAAGAGCCAACAGATAAGGTTTTTTTTTTTTTCTTTTTTTCTAATTAACTCTGATTCTCTGATTAATGAATGCTTATAGTAAAAAAATCAACACAGAAAGGCATCAGACATCATACATATCCACACATAGACTTAACAGAGCAACACTTTAAATTTCAGAGTATACTCTTTGAATATTTTATTCTTTCTGCAGAATTCTACCTATAACATTATCATGATTTTCCTCAAATAACAAAATATTATGAATAGCTTTATAATGTAAACCCAAATGTGTGAACACTACCCTCTTTCTTGCATGCTTGTACCACGCACACACATGCGTACACATACACAGAGTGCTATAGGTATTGTGCCATGTGCTAATTTTTAATTAGAACCATTTTGAAAAAAGAGGTTTGTTGTTAGTATTATCACAGAATTTCTGGGCTGTCAGGGATAGCATTTCTGTGCCAGACAAGTTTCAAGTTTGCATCCACAATAATCCCACAAAGTGTTCATTTGCTTTATCTTTGCTGGATCTCCACCACCTTCTGCTTCTCATCTTGGAAAACCTAACAAGGTTAAAAATATCTCCACTCCAAATGATATTAGCTAGAAAGCAGATCTAGCAGCCACTCGCCCACCCGCCCAGTCCTAGTCAGTGTGAATGGGGCTAATGAGCAGGGACTGGGAGAGGACAGCCAGGACGTGTGGCCAGAACCCCCATTGTCCGTCCATCAGGCAATGTTCATCAGCAGGCTGGGGGAAGGTCAGCTGCATTTGCAGTTACTGTTAGCAGCCACAGGAATGGACCTACATAAACAGCCAGGCCTGACCAGAAATAGAATCACCACACTGAAAGAGTCAAGTTAGCTTATCAACTGGGTCAGCGTCTGCCTTTCCGTATGGGATAGAGGAAACTTGTCGATTTGAGAAATTGTTAGACTAAAAAAGTCTAATGATCCTCCCTCAAGTCTGTAGCATTCTGCTCACATTTTCCCACACGGTTCCCACCCTCACTGATCGGAAGGTCCCTGAGGCCCCGGCACAGGTCCATTCCCAGATTCCACTCCTGGATCACACGCTGTCACAATGTGTCCCCCCACAGTCAATGAGCATTTCTTAACAGGGTTGATGGTTATTGATTTTCTTTTAAGCTTGATGTCTTATTCACATATGGTTCCTTTCTCACCCCTAGATATTTATTTATCATCCATCAGCTCGCCCACTAAAAGAGATGTACAGAATGTTTATTAAACCCCTTGGGGAACACAGAAAACTAAGGGACCTGGTCTTGACCCTGAAGAATCTTCCAATCTAGAGCCATAAAATGGGCACATTTGAAAAATATCAGGGTTGCTGAGGCAGAATATGATTGGAGATAGATGTACACAGTATGTATGAAACTATATTGAGATAGAGGAGAACTGGTGGAAATCAAAGAAGTTTCTAGGTCTTCCTCCCAGAGGTAGGGCTTTATCTCAGTGTTGATGAATGGATGAAAAAAAATATAGATGGCCTAGGGTAGGGGGTCAGGAGGAATATATTTCTCACACAGAAATGGGCAATAAACATGCTGGATTCATGAGACAATGAAGGAACTAAACAAATCTGTAGCACAAAAGTATGTTGGCATCAATTTCATTCAAGTTCTATGGGGGAGGGGAAGATACTCAGAGGAAATAAGCTACATTGTAGGGAACTCAAAAGTAAGACTGAATACCTTCTGTTTCCTTCAGGTTTCATTAGGTTAGCAAACACAACTCCAAAATTAAATAGCTCCCCCTCTGCATGACTTGACCTGAGTCCTCCTGAGATCCTTTTTCATTGTGGGTCAGTGACTCCCAAGTCAGTGGTAGTAATGATGACAACTGATAAAGCCTTATACAGCTGCAGATTCTTGCTAGTCTCTTATGCAGGTGATAAAGACCCTGAGTATTAAATTTTCCAAGAAAGGTCCTATGTTGCATGGAATCAGCCCATTTTCCTTTCTTGGGACCAACTCTATGTATTTTAAAGATGATTGGTTATGGACTTGAATAGAAAAATCACCAGGATTTTTACCTATGTCCTTGGCCCCATCAGCACCATGTGCCCACTAGCTCAGTTGACTAGCTTGGACAGAGAGCAACTTCAGAGAATATTAGTCCTACTGCAAATTGATCATTTAAAACATGCCATAGTCTTTGAGGTTTTATCTCCATCACTGTCCATCCCACCAATCCTCTCTTTAGGCCATTGTGAGACAAAGAAAATAAATCCTAATGCTATCTACATGATGAATCTTCTGGCTTTATTGATGGTAGTTATAATCCAAGGGTTGAGTCTTTGTTGGTATTCAAACATCATGGTACCCATTCTAAATTTCCTGGTCCTGAAATGGTTTCGAATACATTAGGGAATATCTATTTTTTTAAATTTATTTTTTATTTATTTTTGGCATAACAGTATTCATTATTTTTTCACCACACCCAGTGCTCCATGCAATCCATGCCCTCTATAATACCCACCACCTGGTACCCCAACCTCCCACACACCCGCCAATTCAAACCCCTCAGATTGTTTTTTAGAGTCCATAGTCTCTCATGGTTCACCTCCCCTTCCAATTTCCCCCAACTCCCTTCTCCTCTCCATCTCCCCTTGTCCTCCATGCTATTTGTTATGCTCCACAAATAAGTGAAACCATATGATAATTGACTCTCTCAATATTAATCCCTTCCATACTCCATGTGTGTGAGGAAACTGAAGATCTAAGAAGAGAGATGACTTTATGTTTCATTTAGGAATGGTCTAAGCTCCCTTGTCTGTTTCTACTTTACTGTGCTACTTCTTCTGCCTTCAATAAGCTCCCATCTGACTGCCCATTTTTCCCATCACCACTTATCATATAAGTATGTAAAATAAAAATAAAGTTTTTTGAAGCATACTTGACATACAATGTTACATTATTTCTGGTATACAATTTAGTGATTTGACAATTTTATAACAAAGATATTTAAATTTAAAAGTTAAATCACTAATAATTCCTATAATAATATAGTTATTGTTAATATTTAGATTTATATCTCTTCAAACTTCTTCTTCATGAATATGGTTATTGGGAGCATAACATTTATATTTTATTCAAATGGAACCATAGTTATATTTGTTCTACAACCTATTTTTCTTACCTACATTTATCATGAGTATATTTTCACATCACCAAATATAGACTAACATCTGCATTTTTAAAGACTGAATTGCATTCTGTTTTATGGAAACACCATGATATTTGAATACAATATCCTCCTGCTATATGTTTAAATTATTTCCTGATTCAGCACATGGCCATTTATTTCCTTGGGACAAATCCAACAAGTGCAATTGCTAGGTCAAAGTATATTTGTGTTCTTTCTTGAGACTTTTGTTACGTATTTCCAAAATACCTTCCTGGAGGATTGGGACAATTTTCAATCTCACCAGGAGTATAGGAGACCACTCTCTTCCCACACCATCCTAAATAGCAGACACTAACATTTTCATTCTTCATAATCTGATAGTAAACCCTTTTATGCTCTGTTTTAATTTGCATTCTTTGGTAACTGGTGAGGTAAAACACGTTTTTTTCCTCATACATTCATTTGCCATTTGTAGGACAGATAGATGTATTTCCTTAAAGCCCAGTAAACTCAGGTTTTCCACAACAACTTTCATGGATCCAATGAAAAGGGTATTCAAAGGATGAACTAAAGAGTTTAGTAAGCCCAGTGTACACAAGCTACAGACTATGTACTGCACTGCCCTTCGAGACTTTCTGGGACCTAAAACTAAGCAGAAACAAATGAACCAACATAGACAGTAAGGTACCTTCACATCCAAAAGCTGCATGGGTATTGATTCACACCAGAAGTTAATAGCATATGAGATTTATTGATTTTTAATTTTTGTTTATATTTTTACTCCTGCCTGAACATAAACAGTGATGTCTTAAAACTTGGCCAAGTCCTATGGAAGCCCTTCCGATATGATTTTTTTCTGTGAGAATAACACGTGGTTGGGTCAGTTGACTTCTCCCAAGTTATCCTAAGCCTACAATCACTTGAATGCTACACTCGTTATTAAGTACACCAGTTGTAGCTAATCAGCATTCCCCTGACTACTCTACATTATGTGCATGGAAAAGAATAGCCACCCATCTTTGTCCAAGTAGCTTTTTCTTACTTAGCCTGGTATCCTTCTTTATCAGTCAGCTGGAGAAGGCTATGTGTAAATCTGCTTGTGTACATGTTTATGCCTGCAGGCTTATTTCAGTGATATGAAACCCTGTCCGAAGGTTTTGTAACTTTTTGTTGAAACATTATTCCCTTTCTCCCCAGGGAATCTTACTCAGAAACCAAAGCACCACGACTCCTCCGGATGTAGGTTTTCTAACACCCAGTAAAGGGATCATCTTCTCTCTAAACATGTAAATATTTCTTTAGTATACTCCTAAGATGGCCTTATGGTTCATTTTATAGGGATCTGTCTCCCTCATTAAGTTAGGACCTCTTGAGAACCAGTGAATGATGTTATTCCCATTTACACCTGGCACTTAGTAAATGATTAATAAACATTACTTGAAAAATTTAACTGGATTCTCAATGGGAGTTGCAAAGAGATAGGGGACAGTCTTCAGAGGAACTAGAGAGAAACCCAAGTCTAAGCTTTCTGGAGGAGGTCACATGGTCAAACTTTGTCTACTCTGCAATTTTGTTTAAGATAGTCCTGTGGCTGCTGGCTCCTAAATCCTCAACTTTCAGGTATTAGTAACATTTCAAAAAATGATACTTGACCATATAACAAAAAGCAACAAACTTTTATCATTTCTATAAGAAATTTCTATAAGAAATTTTGATATGCCAAAACAAAGAGACAAATAACATGAGAATAAATTGTAGTTTTTTAAAAAATTGAATACATTTACCTCATGAAGAACCCTTAGCATTATATTTATTATTGTATTTTTCTGTTGGACTTGCAAAGACTTCACTACAAGGACCACCAACATGCAGACTGGCATTTACAAACTACCAGTGTGACCTGATATTTGGAATGAGTGAGGACATGGGGATGGAGTACAGAGCATTCTCTTCTGCCGGGGACCCTGGGCCTTCTTTCTGGCCACAGGGATAAATGTCAAGGAGAAGATGAGTGTCACACGAAGAGGATCATGGTCCCCTTTTTATGGAATAAGAGAAAGGCCTGGCCTGATAATTTTGTTGTTGTTGTTTTGTTTAGAAAAGGGAATGAAGGGGACCACTTGAACTTCACACTGAATGGGGCTGCAGACAACAAGCAGTGTTCTCTAAGCTCCTTGCCGACTCTATCATTTCCATCTCCACTGGACCAGAACTTGGGAATCTAGGGCAGTCATGATATTAGCCATTGCTGTGTCAGAAGCTGAAAACAAACCAAAGAGAAGCTCTGGCTTCTCTAATTCTCACCATCTAGTAGAGGCAACACAATCTATCTGCAGACATGGAATCTGAGTCAGGTGAAATGACAGTCCGTTGTTTTTGGTGGCATCCCTCTTCCTCAAATGCCTTAGCTGGAAGGAATCCTGACAGGAGGGGCAAGATGGCTGAGGAATAAAGGCTCCATGATACAGCCACAGAAGGGGCTCTGCATAGCATGTTATCCTGATAACTCTTTTCTTCTGCCTTGTCTTTGAGGACCCCCAGTGTCAGACCCTGATTCAAGGATTTCAGTGCAGGCAATTTTTTGGGAGGTGCTAGGAACATGTAGTGCGTGGAGAGGGAGGAGGAGACCAGGCAGGAAATACAGCCAGGGAGGCCCAGCAGCCACACTTGCGCATTAGGCCTTCATCCCCAGGGGAGCTTCGGAAAAGAATTAACGAGGTCAGGGATGAGAGATAGGACCTACCCCCACACTAGTTAATCACTGGTTAACGAGTGCCCTGGAGGAGATGTTAGATCCCAGATAATTATGGTCTACATTGCCTGCATGCAAATGAGTCTGGCAGCAACAGGGGGTACTCTGATAACCTGAAGGTGTTGGCCATTGGAGGTTAGGCTAACACACCCTCACGTGTTAAGGAATCCAAGGAACACACATGGACCTCCTCCCATGGATTGGATACACTCTCATACTTTACTCTGCAATTAAAATATCACGAAAATATAATTGCTACAGGATGAGGGAATCTAGCCAAGTACAAAGGATCTCCAGGTATGAATGAGTCCTGCTCAGAGCAATGGCCAAGACCTTTGTAAATGGAGACAGATAAGGAACAGAGATGACCAGAAAGAAGAAAAAGTTACCCTTGCTAATGATATCCATTTCCACTGGTTGCATTTATTTTGTCCTAAGGATTGTGTTCTATGAAACAAATTGCAATATCTCTATCTATAGGGGTCTAGGCTAAGTTAAATGTCAAGTTTGGGAGTTTTTACCCTTATTTTTTATGCAGCGCTGGAATCACCACTTCTCAGATATTCCTGAATTCTCATTTCTGAAAATAATGTTCACTGGCACAGAACTATCCCCCATGAAATGTTTTTTTTTTCCATAGTAAGTAAAAGACAAAATGCAATGAACTGGTTATAGAAATTCAACCATCTACCAGGGCGCCTGGGTGACTTAAATGGTTGAACATCCAACTCTTGGTTTCAGTTCACACTGTGATCTCAGGACAGAGAGATCAAGCCCTTGCCAGCCCCACTGGGCTCTGCACTCAGTGTGGAATCGGCTTGGGATGCTCTCCCTATCTCTCTGCCCCCCAATTTGGACTCTCTCTTTCTCTCTCAGACAAACAAATAAATAAAATCTTTAAAAAGGAAAAGAAATTCAACCATCTACCCATTCCACAGATATTTACTCAGCACCAACTGTGTGCTTGGCAAGGTGTTGGGCATTAGGAATGAGAAGCTGTAAAGTCTTGTTAAGAATCCAGCTGATAATCATTTGCAATCTGATTCCGTTCCAGTGGAAAAATGAGGCGTACAGCAGTGACAGCATCCTCGTTTTGCATGGAGAAAAAGCATCTCCCAGTACGAGGAGAGTGATGGCACCCCTCTATTTTCTGTAGGACTCTCCCCTCCAAGCGGTACTCAGCGGAAAAGCAGATTTCCCCCAGTCGCCCACTAGCTGTATTGGATAGTATTGGACTCCAGGAGGATGGAAAGAAGGAAACATTGATTTGCCTCATGCTGAGCTGGATGCTTTCACACACGTCAACTGTATGTGTTGCTGTGGACTGTATATTTGTATCTTCCCCTCCTCCCTACCCAAATTTATATGTTGAAGCCCTCTTCACCCCCCCCCACCCAAATTTATATGTTGGAGACCTAACCACCCTCCCGACCCCTGCATGATAGTGTTTGGAGGTGGGGCCTTTGGGAGATAATTAGGTTCAGATGATGTCCTGAGGATGGGCCCCTCATGATGGGATGAGTGCTTTTGTTAAGAAGAGGACATGATCAGAGCTCTCTCTCTCTCTCTCTGCCCTGTGAGGACTCACTGGGAAGGCAGCAGTCCACGAATCAAAGAAGAGGGTTCTCACCAGGAACTGAGTATGTCAGAACCTTGATCTTGGATTTCCCAGACTCCAGAAATGTGAGAAATAAATGTTATTTAACCCACAGAGTCTATAGTATTTTTTTATTAACAGCCTGAGCTAAACTGTGTGTTTTCACATAAAACATCGTATGTCTGTGAGTTGATATTATTATGCCCACTTTATGAATGAAGAAACTGAGTTCCAGGAAGGTTAAGTAAATAGCCTATGATGAGAGAGAAAATTCCAAGCCTCAGAGTCACACATAGGTAGGTATCTGATGCTAAGTAAGAGTTTTGTTTGTTCTGAAGTCAAATTAGTGAAACAGCACAGACATGGTTCCTGTTGGCATTAAGTTCCTAACATCACAGGGATGTATGTGTGCAGGGATGTGAATTAGGATACAGGCAGTGATGATGCAGTGGGAAAAGAGCTATGTTGGAGGAAGTTAGGACGTGTTGAGAACAGACAGGAGGAGCCCCCATTTTGGTCTTAAAGGGGTTATATAACAAGAACTTCTAAGACGAAGCAATATCCAAGCAAAGACTTAAAACATAGGTCACATGAACAGGCTTTTAGTAGTTGGAAGGGGTGGGGAAGAGAGAAAAATCTACTTATGGGGAAAATCAAATAAGGGCCCAAAAGTACAGACCAGGGGCCAAAATGATGAGCTCTGGGATCTGAGTGTGGGAAGATGATACTATGAATGTAAGCAGAAGACAAGATACCAAGATCCTGGGGGGGGGGGGTCATGTTAATGACTTGCCCTCTAACCCAAGATGACTAGAACCTATTGATTTATTTGGGGGAGATGGCAGAGGAGAACTGACATGAATAGACTTATATTTTCGGAAGATCACTCTGGCTACTATGTAGAGTTTGGAATGAAGTAAGCAGAGAATGGAGACCAAAGTCTGTTTGCTGGCAGGTTTCGTTTTTTTTGTTTTGTTTTGTTTTCCAAGCAAATGATGGTGGCCTAGAATAGGGTAAGAGGAGTAGGAATAGAAAAACATGTTCCAAAATCAAGATATATTTCAAAGGAAGAGAATATGATTGATAAGTTTCTTTACTGGTTACAGGAATGAATGGGTGTTTGGTAAATATTTTCTGTGTCCCAAGATATTTCCCGCACTCCACTTTCTCGTGCTCAGAGAAAACAACAATTGACCTGTTACCAGGACATTTAGGATACGTTTGCTAAAAATTTGCACTAATGTTGAAATTTTAATTTTAATTAAAAAAGCATTTCTTGTTCAATGTAGATATTGTTCACAAAGAAACTAGCTGACACACATCCCTTTTGCTTCAGTGAGGAAGTCTGAAATTTGAAGGAAACAGATGTAATTCAACAGTATAGTGGGTCTGGGACTAGGGAAGGACCTGTTCACATGTCCTGATCTATTTGGCTCTCAACTTTGGGTGTTTCCTTACCAGAGGCTGTGAATGTCTAATAGGAGACACTTGTGACTTTGCAAAATACAATTCATTAGAAGCACTAAGTCAGTGTTTAAAAACCTGGATATTTATCTGTTTTGTAGACAACAGTGTTTGAGGCAGTCCATGATTGAAAGCAAGCTATAAAAAGATCAATCGATCAAGGTCAACAAGTGAAAAAGTCTGCACATTTTATCGTATGGTTTCATTAATCGAAAACAAAATAATGAAGGGAGCACACATTATGTTATTCCTCTGATGTCTTAGGGATCAAAAATGATTGATGCATGGAAAAAATTGGAAATAATTTCATAATTTTGAAAATTTCTTTTTTTTTAAAAGCCCATTTTCCTCATATTGAAGTCATGTGCCATGCTGATAATTCTGTGTTTTCTCCTTTTAAACATGAATTTAGGGATGAGCACATAGCTAGTATATAATAGTATTTGCAAGTGAGTAAAATGGCACCTCTTTTTTTTTTAAGATTTTATTTATTTATTTGACAGAAAAAGAGAGAGAGAGCACAAGCATGGGGAGCAGGAGAAGGAGAAGCACGCTCCCCACTGAACAGGGAGTGGGACTCAATGTGGGATTCGATCCCAGGACCCCAGGATCATGACCTGAGCCAAAGGCAGTTGCTCAACAAAGGTGTCCCAGCACCTGTTTTATAGCATAAATTCCCCTCAGATTTTATGGCATTCTTTAGTGCTAACATTCTACTCTTTCTTGAACCTATTATATCATATAACCTTAAGGTGTAACTACTATTTTTTTATGTCCTTGATATTAACACTTTAAATTTAAATTATTCTCCCAAACTAAAAAATGCAACCATGTTAGCATGTTAGTTGCTTCCCTCTACCCTGATTATAGGTTTTTGCTTTTTTCTTTTTGTTGTTGTTGTTGTTGTTTTGTGTGTTTTTTGTTTTTGTTTTTGTTTTTGTTTTGTTTTGTTTTGTTTTTATTTTGAGAGAGAGAAAGAGAAAGCCCCTGTGGGGTAGGAGGGTGATCTGGACAGGGGGAGAGGAGCAGAGGGAGAATGAGAGAGAGAATCTTAAGCAGCCACCATGCCCAGTGCAGAGCCTGATGTGGGACTTGATCTTACGGCCCTGAGATGATGACCTGAGCAGAAATGAAGAGCTGGATGCTTAATCAACTGAGCCACACAGGCACCCCCAATTATCTGTTGATGCAGTTTGATATGTAGCAACTTACTTGCAGATGGCTAGATAATAGTCATGATTAGGAGCATGGGACTAATAATTTCTATTCTGTTTCTGCTTATCTACCTGAGGATCCAGGACGTTAGATTGAATTATTGTTCCTAATTATTCTCTGTTCCCCCTGTAATTTGTCATATAATGTCCATTGCCTCCTAGGGGGAAAAAAGTATGTTTGTACCCCATTACCATCTAAGGTGGACCCCTGTGACTTGATTTGACCAGTAGCGTGTGAGCAGACATGACATAAGCCAAGTCCAAATAGAACGTCTGTGGTTTGCCCATCACTGTGTTCCCCAACAACAGGAGGGGGGTAATTGCTTCAGTTTAGGTTTTTCACTCTCAGTAGGAGTGGTAGCACTTCCAACGGGGTAACATTGATTCTTGGGGGATGAAAAAAGCTTGGGCTTTTTATATAAGGAGCACAGATATACACAGAGCATAAGAAAAAATTTTAGAAAATGCCGAGAAACACTGGACTTGATCCTCAGGATGGGGAAGATGCATAGAGCAAAGCCAGAGAACCATGATCAACCCATAACTGACATGTAGCCTAAGTGAGAAATAAACCCTTGTCACTGTAATCCACTCAGGGTTTGGGGTTGTTATCATGGCAGAGCCTAGAAAAAGCTGACTTCCAAGTAATCTAGTAGACATTATGGCTCTAACAATACTTTGGGCAATTTTCATGGGCCCCAACTTTTGGAGGTTTGGTTCAAAAGGCCTTGGTGTAAGGTATGGTGACAGCTATTTTCAGAAAGCTCTCCTGGTAATTCTGATGAACATTTAGGTATGGAGCCAATGATGTTGGAAAAGTCAAAGTCCTATGATTCACTAGTGGAATCAAGCCATCTAAGTGCATTTATTTTGGATGTAACTCTTGGTATTCTGAACTATTTCAAAATGATCTCCTGGGGGTTAAAGCAAACACTAGTGACAAAAATTATCACTAACCAAAAGGTACTATGCCAGACCCACTTGACTTGGTTCTGTTGCCTATGGGACCAGAATCTTCCTGGTGTAGCTCAATAGCCTATGGCCAGTCTAAGCCTTTCATGGCAATCATGATGCCCATAACCCTTAGCTAGCAGATGCTTGAAAGGCTGAGCATAGCAGCAGTTCTGCAGCTGTTCTGCTGTTCTTCTGCAATTCTGGTCAATAGGATGGAAGGGAAATCTGTTGGGGATTTGTGGGGATATTTTTCTCTTCCTTTCTAAAAACAGCTCAGAAAATTTCCCTTTTCCCCACTCTCTCTCATCCCCCACAGGGATGCCTGTGGATGAGGATTTGATGGCCAGAGCTATAGCAGCCATTTAGTGACCGTATATTATATATTATGGATGTTTTGAACAAGGAAGAGAAGAAAAGACAGAATTTTGGGCCTTTGATGATAACTTCAAGTTGCTGTTTCAGGGCTGGAATGTCCTAACTTCCAACTTTCTATATGAAAGATTTAAATGTCTTCACTATTAAATGACTATTTGTTAGGCATTCTAAAATATCAGGCCAGAGCACCTCTGATACAAACTTGCTTCTCCCTAAAAGCTTTCCCAGCTACTCCTGACTATTTCTTTCTTACCAGTTCCATTATGTGTCTACGACATACCTGATTCTTGTGTCTTGTCCACTATCTCACCTGTATACATCTCACCTCTTTAAAGGGTTCATATCCTTCTTGTAGACAGGAATCATATTGTCTATTTGTTATTTTAAGTGGTCCGCACAATGACTTTCTCAAAGTGGAATGGCTCCTGAATGATTCATCATTCCACCTGCATGATGTTTATCCTACAGAATTAAGCAAGTTAAGTTGAGCCCCAAATATTGCAATCTATTACTTGTCCAAGTTGACAATGTCCAAAGCCAGCTGAGACCTTTTCTTTTCTTGCCATTTTTGATGAACTACGAAATAACAGAACTGGACACTGAGATACATAAAAAAATATCTTTACAGGGGGAGACTCATGCCTTTTGGGTAAATGTAGAGACCACTGTGTGTGTTTGTCCTTTTAAAACTCTTAGTTTTATGTTTTTAATGACTTACTTGGTCTGTGGATATTTGAAACATTAACATAATTATCTAACTTAACATATTGTACTTACCACCTGCTGGGGACGAAACATTGAAACTATCACTAGTAGCTCATTAACAATAACACTAGTCGCTCATTAACAGTTTTGACCCAATTACATGTTGTGTATCCCAGAGATAAATAACTGTAATTGCAACTCAAAAGTGATTTCATAAACACGTAGATTCTTCTTCTTCTTTTTTTTTTTTGAATTGCAAAGCGGAATGCATTATTTGAATTTTCCACATAAATACAGGTTTAAATGAAAGAGAATCATTCAACCAAATAAAATAAAAATTCAATCTAAAAAGAGGCCATTTGGAATCAATTGGTACAGCGCACATTCTGCTTTGAAGGATCAAAACACTTTCATTGCTGGGTGCAGAAATTAAACAAGTTAGCAACAATGAAAGCCAGACATCTGGTAAGTGACATCTACCCTGGCTATCAGCAGGTAGTGATTTTCCTTTGGAGCCATTCAGAGTATTGTCTGTTGCCTGGACAATGGAAGTGTGATGAAGCGTTGATACAATCTGCCTGGAGGTTTTAAAGCTCCATTGAAGAGATGGAAAGCCAGGGAGATTTGTGTGAAAAAAATCCATTATATATACATATATATGTAGACATAAATAACTGTGCCTCTACCCTTCATGTGGAAAAGACCTACATAAATAGAAGCAAATGTAGTGTGATATATTTGCAGATCTGGGGGATGTTCTTTTACTGAGACAATTACTGGGATACAAAATGAGGCAAAGATAGCCCAGAGAAACTGGGAAGAGATAGCTCTGAGAAAGAAAATCCGTGCTAAAGTCAAGATGTTAAAAGCAGAGACGTTTCTTCAATATAAGCAGACTGCTCTGTGGCCGTTTTGCCGTTAATGGAAAAATACAGGCAGAGGAATGGGGCTGAGAGATGGAGCAGGAAAGAGAAAGTACAGAGGGGAGGATACTAACTTTGAAACTTTTTGCCCAGAAAACTAATTTGCAAGATTTCCGAGAAAGTCTCAGTTCGGCAAACCTTTAGTGCAGTCATGGTACCTGTTCTTGCTTGCTCAGGTAACCAGGCGATGTAGTTGACAAAGCGCTGTGTTTACCATTGAACTTGTTAACATAACTGTACAGGTTCAGGGTACCACAAATGCCCCAGGCGCTGTTATGAATGCTGGGGAGGAACCCTGGAGATGAATGTGACATGGCCTACCTTTCAGGAAGACACCTTTCTCCTGAAATCAATAGAAAACACTTATAAGAAAATAGTCTTTCGCAATATGTCTGATTATACATCAATAAAGCTGGGAGAAAAAAAGGTAGTCCTGGAAAATGCTATAATCAAGGAACCAACATGCGCCTCCTATGTGGGCTTGTAAAAATACGAGAAATACAGTAAGTAGATTTAAGTTCTGGCTCTGACACAAGTTGAATGATACAGGGTAAAATATTCACTCGGAGTTTCATTTTCCTTGTTTTTTAAAGTGCCGTTACTCTACATACAGGCAGCTGTGGGAACGGAATGGGTCAAGGTTTTTATGAGAAGTGCCTCTAAGACGGCAGCATTCACAATGGAAAGCGTGAATGCTGTCTGTGGGAGAGTGAGTGACGTGGGAGTAGATACTGGCCGAGGGCACGCTCCGGGAGCCCATGAAACTCTGCCGCAGGGTCAGGCTGCTTGACCGCCTAGAATGTGCTGAGTTGGGGAGTTAATCGGATCCAGCGAATCAATTGTAATTGACTTGTGTCACACAGATTTTGCCAATTCTGCAGGAGTCTGATGGAAAGTCACTGGGACGTTCTGTAGTTTCTTAGCATGTCCCACGTTAAGAAAAATATTTCTTTGCTTGCTTTTTAAAATGAGCTCCCTTCCGTCTCTTTCTTCTGGACTGCTGATGTATCTTTAAAGTATTTGTAGAAAAGCACGTCATTTGACCTGCTTTGTATCTTGGCCCCTTGCAGCTTTGAACTTGGCCCCTTGCAGCTTTGAACTTGTGTCCGTTACTGGCCTATTTCGGTCTTACAGCAGACTTCAGGTACAAAGTCTTGTCCATTTCACCAAGGAAGTGAAGGAAGTACAGAATTTGCAAGTGACTCGGTGCTCACCGGGCATAGAGGAAACCAAGAAGTTCCCCAACACTGTTCCATTTACACAGCACGCTTTGTCCTCTGAACAGGCTCGCAAATCTGGGCATTTTCAGACCCAGAAAGAAGTCTGACTTAACAGCCTGAAATAGAAAAACAAGTTTTGTGGGATAAACAGAAAACTGCACACATTTTAATTCAATAAACAAAGTTCTCTTGGCACAGTTTTTGATTATCTAGAAGGAGAATCTGGCTGTCTTGGATCTTTGAATGTGAAGAAATATTAAGCAGACCATAAGCCAGAATAAAATGTATCTGTTTATGCCCCGCAATGGTGAGAATCAAGATAACATGTGCCTGCAAAGTATGAAGCCTCAACAATCTTTTGTTATCTGTTCACAGCTGGGTTACATAGTGCTGCTTTGCAGGACATCTCCTTTGATCTTCCCATTAACACTGGAGAGAAAACCTAGCCAGGAAAATGGCTTGCAAATGTCAAGTAAGGAGATAATGGCTTTGATGATTAATAAAAACAAGGGAATGGTAGCTGTAACATTAGTTTGCCTGCTGTCCCTCACCTCCTCTTTGGTGATAATATTGTATGTTTTCATAGATTCTTCCAGTTCTGAGTCTATGTGGTTTAAGAGTTGCTTCGCCAATGAGAATGTATCCAGGGATATTTAGAATAGAATTATCTGGAAAAGAGAACATTGGACTTTTTAGATGTCAGACACCCTGGTGAAGAAGGTTTAAGGTTGTCAGCATCATTTGGTAAGTACATGGACAGCCTGTCTGTGCATGAAGCCACCAGAGAACAATGGAAGGTGGGGAGAGGCAGACTGAAGGCTGAATGTGTGGCCTTTGCCTGCTTAAGTGGAGAGTTTTTGATAATGAGAAGAAGGTGTTTCCTTTAGATGAGTGAAGCTTGGCAAATAAACCCTGTTGGAAGAGGTCACAGAGAGGACATGAACTCTAGTTGACCCGAGAGCAGGACCCAGGCAATTGGTGGTTACTCACCCCCTCCCCTGTCCTGGGAATGTGCATTCTACCCACTGTTCCCACAGCAGGAACTGTTTTCAAGGACACACCTTTGAAAGAGCCATGTGTTGAGAGCATCTAAACGGTATATACGACTGAACCCAGTTAAAGTCTCTACATCGAGTTTTAAAACCCTGGCAGGCACAGAAAACTTCTCGTCTTATGGCCACAGGAGACAAGGCTTATGTGTAAGTTCCCTTGTTTGTTGAAACTGCCACCTACCTAACCCCTCTGGCAGTGGCCTGCCTCTTTCTTCCTTCTTTCCTTGCCATCCATATATGGGGCCAATTTCAGATTGGTCCTAGGAGCTGCCATGATTGTGAAGCAACAAACACCTTTGTGCAAAGGAAAAGAGGTCCCTCTCTCTGAGGGGATGCCACTTATGTCAGAGGGCATGGTTTTGAGAACAGAGTGTAGGCTGAGTATATATGTGCAGCACATACACTAATAACTTCATGCAGTGACCCAGTCTGTTGCCATTTCTTGTGTACCTGGATCCAGCCATTCCTGCAGCCACTTATCCTTGGACTTTACCATTACATGAGTTCATAATTTCCCTTTCTGTCTAAGGAAGTGAGAAGTCACTTAAAATCAAATGAGTCTTGGTCTTGGTAAATGGAAGTGGAGTGTGGCAAGTGTCCGCTCTCGGAATGTGAAACTGGTTGAGTACATGGGTTCTGTGTTGGAAATGTGTCCATCCCCATTAAGTTGTAGCTAAGAAAATGGTTAAAATATGGCTTATTGAATCTCAGGATCTCAGGAGAATGGTTTCTATTAAAGCTTGAGTTTTAGAGTTTAGGTAAAATTAGTCTATGGTTTTAATTTTGCTTTGCTTTCTAACATTTTTATGCAAAGGTTATGCCTTGTTTGCAAAATAAATTGAGAAGAAATTGAAATGGAATCATCTTTTAAATATATGATCCAACTTATCAAGAAAACTCTGGAACTAATCGTTATTGAAATAATTCATTGGAAACAATTTATTTCTTCTATAGTTCTTGCTTTACTCAATTTCTCTACCCATTATAAAGTAATTGTTTGCTTATATTTTTATAGAAAATTTGTATCATTTCTTATGCTATGTACTTATACTTTCACTTATATCCTAGTCAATCCTTGGCAAAAGTTTCCTTATTACATTTTTTAAAGGATCAAGTTCTTAGATTTCAATTTATTATTATTTATTTATTTAACAATTTTTTTAAAGTTTATTGAATGACAGAGTACAAAGCTCCCAAAGAGGGAGGGGGCCCAAGAGCGTTGCCCCAAGATCTTAGATTTCTAAGAAGAATTTACACTATTAATCCTTTTACTATTTCTTTTTTCCTATTACTAGTTCTTCATTTCTATTTTTATTAGATACATTTTATTGTAATTTTTCTAGTTTCTAGATTTGATTTTATTCTTTTAAAAATAATAATGAAAGTGTTTGGGCTATGGATTTTTTATGCTTAATGTAGCTTTTGACCTATCAGTTAAGTTTTAATATGGTGCATTCTCAATATCATGGCTTTCTAATAGTTTGCAACTATAGTTTAGATTCTTTCTTCAAACCAGAAGTCATTTAGGAGTATACATTTGCTATGTGTGTGTCTTTATTTCCACGTCACCAAATTAGTTTTTGTTGACCTTTTTAAATTATCATATAATTCAACTACATTGTACTCATGATACATGAGGGTCCCAACATGTAAAAGGAAATTGGAGAAGAGTCTGGTCATAGAATATTAGAGGATTTTACTGACTTCAAGATGTTTTGAGAAAATATGGGGATGGACTCTACCTAATTTCAAGAGGAGAAAAAAACGAGACAATTTCACAAGGTGTTATAGATGAATTCACCTGCTCAATATTTCCACTTTTTTTTTTTAAGATTGTAT
This sequence comes from Mustela putorius furo, assembly GCF_011764305.1. Lineage (NCBI taxonomy): Eukaryota > Metazoa > Chordata > Mammalia > Carnivora > Mustelidae > Mustela > Mustela putorius. The sequence goes on from NW_025422010.1 coordinate 44,068,087, forward strand.
TTATTTGAGGGAGAGATAGAATGAGAGAGCATGAATGGTGGCGGGGGTAGGGAGGAGGTATAGTGGAAGAGGGAGAAGCAGACTCCTTGCTGAGCATGGAGCCCAATGTTGCTGGGAATCTTCACCATGGTGGTGCTCAATCCCAGGACCCAGAGGAGACCCTCTGAGATCTCTGATCCCAGGCATCATGACCTGAACTGAAGTCAGATGCTTAACTAACTGAGCCACCCAGGTGCCCCTCCACTTTTTTCTGAATCTCCTCCTAATCCTCATCCCTGAAGTCAAATTCATGATCATAAATACCTATAATCTGCAATAAGCAACTGAAGTCACTAATGAATAAAGACCTTGGGAAGACTGAGGCTTGCTTTCGGAGGGATGCTTTCTAATTTTGATTGCCCATATTCTATATCCACTAATTAGATTATTTCAAGCATTTCAAACATTTTTGAATGCCCAAATAATTCAATTCCATGCGGATCCTCCCTACATCTACCTTAGGATAAAAGTCTCCTAAGTTATGGGTATTTATATATCAAGTAAAGAATGAGTGGGCTAAGATAATTTAGTCTGGAAGGTTTTTAAAAATGTGACTGAGTTATAATAAAAAGATGTATTACCTTTTAAATCCCAAACCATGACTCTCTTAAGGGTTAAGTCTATGGTCCCAAATCATCAAGGACCCAGATCTTCCTTATCTTCCTGCTCTACCTAATCTTCATAGGTCGTCCTTCTGCCATGTTTCCAGGAATGTTCTAGCAAGTCGAGGTGCGTCCTATCTCATATAATATTATTCAAGGGGCAGAAAACCCATTTTTACAAAGAAAAACATTCCCAGAATGTCTCTAGTAGATTTTCACTCAAGTCTTTGTCCAGAAATATGTCAACTGTCTTCCTAAAGCAGTTACTGGCAAAGGGAACAGGTAGCACTTATTAGCTTAGATTAATCAGGAGACCTCTTCTTGGGGCAGGGGTTGGGGGATGGGGTAAGTTAGTTGCTTGGCCTCTTCTGAGCACTGGGCTGGTTGATGTGTTGACAAAATCAGAGGTGGGTTATCAGAAGAGGAGAAGGAATAGTTGTTTACGCAGCCTACAGTGTCTGCCATGAGGAACATTCATTTCCCATCAGGAGGTTTAGAATGTACAACAGATAAAGAATTGTCAGTGTTAAACTGGGATGACTTTAGGAATGAAGATATCTCAACAGGACACCAAGAGGGAGATAAAAGAGATTTTAAAATCTCCTGCTCTTCAGTAAAATTCACTTCATTCCCATCTGAATATAGATTTCTATAATAAAAAAACAACATACAGTTGGTTGGGCTTTAGCTTTACCCAGTTTGAGACTATTTACCTTAGGTGGGGGAATTGAATGAATGTAGCTATATTGGGATCACTGGTGTATTTGTTTTTCTCTTCATTTTCTTAATTGAAGTATAGCTGCCATACAATATCATATTGGTTTCAGGTGTACAGCATAGTGATTCAGCAATAATCTATGCCATGTAATGTTTGCCATACGTGTGGTTACCATCTGTCACCAGACAGAGCTATTGCAATATTATTGGTTATAATTCCCTATGCTTAAATGTAATCCCTTTGGTTTATTTATTTCATAACTGAAGGGGGTAGGGCAAAATAGGTAAAAATTAAAAGGCACTTTTCTATTTATTTATTTATTTAATTCATTCATTCAAAAAATATTTATTTAATTATTTTTAAAAAAGATTGTATTTATTTATTTGACAGAGAGAGATGCAGTGAGAGTGGGAACATGAGCAGAGGAACTGGGAGAGGGCGAAGCAGGCTTCTCTCCATCAGGGAGCCTGGTGTGGGGCTGGATCCAAGGACCCTGGGATCATGACCTGAGCTGAAGGCAGACCCTTAATGACTGAGCCACCCAGGCACCCCTTCTCTCTCTTTTTTGTAACTTTTCTTCTACTTCTGGAACAAGTTTTCTATATTTTTCTACATTGTCCTTTTTGGGGGGAGATTTATCTTATTGTCTTAATTTTTTACAAAAGTTCTTTTTATCTCCCCAAACATCAAAATCAAAAGGAAAATCTAATCTGTGAGAAGTTTAACACAAGTAGACTTCATCTACCTTCACGAAATAGGTTAGTGTTTTGGGGTATTTTTTGATCCAAATTCTTTTAAAATTTTATCTTCTTTAAATAAATACTGGCTTTATTGAGACATAACCCATATAGTTCACTCTTACAAAGTATATAATTCAATTGTTCTTATAATTATATTACAAAGTTGTATATTTAGCAGGGCTATCAAATTCCACAACAGTTTTATCATATTCCAAAGAAACCTGTACCTATTGGACTTACACCTTATACCCGTCTTTCCGCAGCTCATTACAATAACTAATATAATTACTGTATCTAGAGATTCACTTATTCTGGAACTTTCATATCAATGGAACCAATAATATGTAGTTTTTGTGACCTCTTTTACTCAGAATAATATTCTCAGGATTCATGCATGTTGTAGAATGTATCAGAACATTATTCTTTTTGTAGTTGAGTAACATTCCATTGTGTGGATATACATGTTCTGTTTACCCACTCATCAGTTGACAGACCTTTGGGCTGCTTCCATTTTTGGGTTATGATGAATAATGTTCTATAAACATTTGAAGACAAGTTTTTGTGTGGACATGGGTGTTCATTTCTCTTGCCTAGATATCTAAAAATGGATTATATGGTAACTTTATGCTTAATATTTTGACTAAATTCCAGGCTATTTGCCAAACAGCTCTACCATTTTGTATTCCCACCAGCAATGTTTGATGGTTCCAATTTTTCCACACTTTCACCAACTCTTGTCTCTTTTTTATTGTAGCCAACTTAGTGGGTATCTCATTGTGGTTTTGATGAACAATTCCCTGGTGACTAATAGTGTTGAGCATGTTTTCCTATAGTTATTGCCTACCTATATATCTTTTTTAAGGAAATGTGTACTCATACTTTGCCCATTTTAGTTGGGTTGTCTTTTTGTTGTTGGCTTGTAATAGTTCTTTATATATTCTTCATACTAGATCCTTATCAGATATATGTTGTGTCAATATTTTCTCCCACTGTGTGGGCTGTCTTTTCACTTTCTTGATCGTGTCCATCGAAGCCCAATATTTTATTTATTTAATTTTATTTAGATTCAATTAGCCAAAATATAGGACATCATTAGTTTCAGGTGTAGTGTTCAAATAAATTGTCAGTTGCATATAACACCCAGTGCTCATCACATCACGTGCCCTTCTTAATGCCCATCACCCTATTACCCTATCTCCCCACCTAGCTCCCCTCCAGCAACCCTCAGTTTGTTTCCTATGGTTAAGAGTCTCTCATGGTTTGTCTCCCTCTCTGATGACTTACCCTTCAGTTTTCCCTCCCTTCCCCTATGATCCTCTGCACCATTTGTTATATCCCACATATTTTAAATCCAATGTATGTTTTTGTCTTTGATTGCTTGTGTGTTTGGTATTATATTTAAGAAACCATTGTCTAATCCAACGTTATGAAGATACCTATGTTACACTTATGTGTCTATGTAACAGTTTTACAGTCTCAGATTTTACATTTAGACAAGGGTCCACCTGTACTTGAAGTGGACTTGGCAATCTGAATGTAAATGTTCATCTAATTCACCTGCTGTCAGTATTCCTCCCCTTAATTATGCCTGACTTTCCCTGGTGTGAAGAACGTCTGTTTTACTATCTTTAGAGAATAAATCTTCCCTCTTTTCCCAGGACTGGAGAGAGAAAGGCATCCAGCTGTATGGTGAATAGGATGGAATTGGGGCACTAATAGCGTTTAGAACAAACTTAATGATTTCTCCTCTTTGTAGCTCTTAATGAACACCTATGTCCAGACAAAAACTTGTCCTCAAATGTAGGAGGCAGCAGGTACCACCAATGCCTAATTAAGAAGATCACGTGTTAACGTCTACGGTATAAATGGGCGGGGGGTGGGGGCGGTGGCATCCGTGCTTTCCTTGCAACAGCTTTGGGATCTGGCGTGCTGAGGTTTGGTGAGTAAGTTGGCTCTTTTCTATTTATATTTCAGTGTAAAAATATTATGCTGCTGTTTTATTCTTTTGTTTTATTTTCTTCCTTGTGGTCTTAAGTCTGGAACAAAACTCATCCTATAGTTTCAGTAAGAATTCAGAAGGGAACAAAATGAGAAGCTGTTTTCACTTTGCCGTCTTTATCCAGAAGTTGGAAGAAGGGTTTTTTAGCAAGCGCCCTCTTTCCTGAAATACAGTTGAGATATGTTGTGTGAGTTCTTCCCACTCTAGTTCTGTCTACTTAATAATTAGGGTTAGCTCCTCTCACTTTCTGTTTTTTATGTTTTCTGACAGTTTTCCAAAACTGTAGTGAAACTTTTTGAAAAGAAATTGCCTCTATGGATATCTTAGGTTGATGGAGTTTGTGTTGGAATCTTCTAGTTAGAGACCATGGTGAGCCAGAAATCATTGATTTTATTTAGAAAATTGTGTGGCTTGATTGGATGAAAAAGAGTTGGAGATGCTGGTTTTTGATATTCTATTCCTTACAAAGTCTTTTTGCCACATTTTACAAAATGGCTTCTTCAACCGCCTGAGGGCTATTTCTGTGTATACCTATCAGGACATGGTGCAGGTGTTCAATGAGCGTGCTCAGGTAGCTGCTTCTGAGAGCTTCTCTTACAGCAAGTCCTCAGAGATGTTGGTAGATAAGTAGATACATTCTCATGCTCACTCCATGGATGTTATCCCTTAATTCTGTGACTTTAAAATGCTAGTGATAAGATAATGGGTCCAAAACTTATAACTTTGGCTTTCAAGTTCGGGCTTCTTTAGCCAACGACCCCTTGGCTGCCTAGTAGGCATGTTAAAATATTCCATTCCCTGTCTGTTCCCTTCCTATGTTATTTCTGTTTTGGTAAATGACTACTGTTTACCTTGTAGCTCAGGTCCAAATCCTAAGAGTAATCCTTGTAGGATTTCTAGCCCTCCTGGTTTGACTGGGAGTTTTCCTGAGACTTGGGACTTTCAGTGCTATGGCCAGGTAAGTCCTGCACACACTGTGATGAGTTGAATATCAAATCCAAGGTATTAAATATGCATTGAATAAATGAATGCTAGCGTGCTATCCTAGAGCATCACAGTATGATAAAGTGACTAATTTTAACTAGTGGCAAACCACCCTCTGTCTCCCTATCCCTTTTGTCATTATAAAGCCTAAAGTAGAGATGTTGGAAAAGCTGGAATCTCAAGTGGAGAAACAGCGATCAACTATTGTATTGGAGTGAGAATTTTGAATTTATAATCACCTAGGTCGTTCCATTCTTTCAAAATAACTTGAAACTTTGATCGACGTTCTATTTCCAATTCAATAAAAGAGTTTTAGAACAGATTTGCCAACCTGGTCCCTGTGTTACTGGAGTTATAATTGGGTTAGGATTATCTCTTCATTGTGTTAAGTAAGCATGAAGACAGCAATGACAAATATTTCTTTTTTAGGTTGCATCTTTGGTTTTTCTGGGGATAGTAATGCTAACTGGTTTAAAGCAAAAGGGGAAATCAATGGGGAAAAGCTACCTATTAAAAAATTATGGGTACTAAGTCCTTAAGCACTGAAGATAAAACAATGAGTAAGATGAAGATCTTCTAATCCATTGAGAGACTCCATAGGAATCCTAACAATTACATGAAGTAGGATAAAAACGTGAGTAGGATAAGCCTAAGGAAGAGAAATTCAAGGTAATCGTGAAGGGCTAAAGTAAGTAGGATGAAGGGAGGCAGAAGAGAGTAAAGGGGACTGCTGTCTTCGTATCAAAGAGGCTCTCAGAGGAAGTAATGAGCAGAGGCCTGAAGGGAATCAAGGAGTGAAACTCACAAAGGTCTCAGGTAGGAATATTCCCAGCAGAGGGAAGAACATGAGTAAAGTCCTGCTCGGGAAAGCTGGGTGGTTGAAGGGAGTCAGGTAAAGAAGTAGGCCAGGGAGACACTACAGCCTTGGAGCTACAAAATGGACTTTGGGTATATCGTTATATGCTGATAAGCCAGCGTTAAGATTTTAGACCTCTTGGGCTGCTGTGTGGAAAGAGGACAATGGCAAGGCAAGAGTGGAAGGAGAACATCCTGTTGGTAGACTCTTCCATTTATCTAATGAGAGCGGCTTTTGACCAAGATGTCAGAAGTGAAGAGAAATGATCAGAGTCCACTTCTGACCACAGATAGACCCCAAGTGAGTTGTGGGTTAAGATGAGCAAGGAATCAAATGTGACTGCAAATTTTTGGCCTGAATGTCTTAGTATGAATGGATTTGCTATTTGCCCTGTAGGAGGCTTGGTGGTGGTGGGAAGTGGCCTACCTGGGCAGGAGAATTTTATTATGGATAGGAGTTGGAGATTCCTGTCAGATGTGCAAGTGGAAATGTTGAGTAGGGAATTTAATAAACAAATCTGAAATTCCAAAGAAACCCTAGGGCCAGGGACCTAAATTGGGAGTTAGTAAGCTGATGGTATTTGAGGCGATGAGACTGAGCGAGATGATCTAGAAAGCTGGAAAATCAGGAAGTTTAAAAAGATGGAGACATCAATGAGGTCATATCTGCAAAGCCCTGAGAGCGAATGTAATATAGCAAGTGTTAAGTGTTGTTAAGTGTTTGTGAACGTAGTCTGAACTCCTAGAGACTTGGCAGTGCAGACTGAAAAAGAGTAGCCTGCAAAGAAAGAAAACCGGGGGAGTGTGACATTAAAGCTGAAGGAGAAAGTGATTCTGATTCAAGCAAGAAGATCTCACCAGCTTTTGCCAAGAGCTGCTTAGATCTCAAGTTCCATGAGGATCCCCCCTCCCCCAATCCCAACCCCCCAGGGAAAAGTTCTCTGGTGCAATTAGACTGGATAGTCTCAGGAGGTGGGGAATGGAGGCCACGTGCTTCAGGCTGAACAGTGGCTGTTGCCACATAGTTAAGGCTAGGAGATTGTGGGTGAGGGGTGGAGAGGACAGGCTCCTGAGCCCCTGGAAGGCTATGCCTCAGAGATGGGGCTGGCAACCAGCTTGGGTACTGGAAAGAGACTTAACTTTAATAAGTACAGTTGCCTCGTGAACCTGAGCAGAGGACTCTCCGCAGAGAAAGTTGAACAATTGATGAACCTGCCCAGCTCCAAATGGACAATCATGACTTTGGCAGCAATTGAGTAAGTGAGATTCTGCTTTAGATGGAACAACAGTGCTGGACAGGTGGTAAGCCCTGATGCCAGTGATGCATCATGGGGCTATAGGAACAATAGCTACCACTATGGCGATTGTAGGCTGAAAGACCCCTTTTGGAGAAAGGATTAATAATGCTAGAGATGGTAATGATCTGAGGTAGGCTGAGGGTTGAGCCAGATTTGATTTTACCAAATGAAGGCTATACTCTCCTGACACCTTAAGAATATGGCAGAGCAATTTGCAAGTGTACACGGACTCTCTGCCCTGTGATTGTGTCCTCTTAGGAGAGCTCTAACCTTGCTTTCATGAGTCTGAGTAGGAAGGAGTAATATAATCTTGTCCATGTTGGAGAGCTCTCCATTTCAGGGTCTTCTTTTCCTTTATGATGGAGACTGATCAGGGGTGAGCACGCAACAGACTGAACTCTGTTTAATACATACACTATGCAGATCTACCTTAAATGGTTTTCTGCCAACACAGCCTTTCTATAGAGCACTGTGGAAATAGTGCTTGCAAGCTGTCTTCTATTTCTATTTCTCTGGTCTATTCTCCCTGGCACTGGGTGTCTCATGCATCTTGAACGTGTCCCCCATGAAACTTCTGAGGCCATCCCCATCATGAGGGATAAATGTATATCAAAGGATTATGTAGTTATATTAACATGAATAGCCCCAGGCTTTAATCATAAAGTTCCCTTAAAGTCAGGCAGGGCGGAATTTCTAATCTTCAAGTTGCTGGGAATCACCGCTAAACACTTGACCATATCACATTAGTCATTTGGCTCGATGTAATTACAAAACTGTGAAAACAATTAACATCTTAAGCTTTTGGCTAATTAACACATTGTCTTTTATATATCCATGTGTATATATGCACATATATGCTGTCAGTGCAGTTGCTTTATTATTTAGGTGTTCTGGCACTTCTTATTTTGGTACTTAGAACAAAGTGATTTAACAGTAGTGGGGAAGTTCTTGATGACAGCCTTGATCCCTCTCTGTTGACTGTGGAGCTGCCATATTAAGGTCCTGGTGGCTGCTGGGTTGCATGGTAGATAAGGACTGGATAGACCAAGCTGGACCAGAGACAATGCCCCAAACCAGTAGCTGAGATAGGGCTGCTCTGGAAGGATTGAAATAGGGGCGTGTCTGAATCAGAGTGGATCTGGATCAGAGTGCACATCTGTCTGGCAGGGGTACATCAAAGGGCAAATGGAGGGTTGGGGCAATCCACAGGAGCTTCAAAGTAGCTGTACTGGAGTTTCAAATAAGCCGTGAATGGTCTGCTGAGGTTCAAAGGTCAGGCATCAGTACAAGCAATTGAGGTAGCAGGTTCAGAGATCCAGGCAGAGAGACCAGGCATGAGTTCAGAGTACCAGCAGCAGGCAAGGTCTTCTTTCTGAATCATTCGGTCTCAACCAGGGGGTTTTTATAAGTTCTTTACTGCTGTGAGAGAATCTCGTGTGTTTACCCATGTAGAGATTCATTCACATATCCAACTTATGTTTGAGAGTCAACAGTTGCCACCATAGACATTGGCCCAACTCTCACAAAGCTTATAGGCTGGGTAAGAGTAACCTGAAGTAGACCTCAATATTGAGTAATGAGGGTTACAATGGGAGTAAATTCCGGACTAGAGAGGAAAGTAAGCAGGAAAAAAAGGAACAGCTTCTACTGCCCTGTGGTTTGACCCATTAATGTCCTTCAGACCTGGCTTTCAGTTCAATTGCTGGGCTCTTTGGCCCTGTATCCCTCATAGCTGAGGTCCCACCAACCCAATAAGTCAGTGGCCCCAACCCCCCAGTCCTTTCTGTAGCTGGCTAAAGTCGAAGGAGCCAGTAACTCTCCTGGCCCTGCCTTACTGCTCTTCACGTTGTGCTGGTGACCTCCTAGTTCCACGGGGTAGGGCTTTAGCCTTTATCCTCATGACAGTCTCTTACCTTTCCCTTGCTCTTCAGTAACTGGGTCATACCTTCTTTCTGGCAAAGGTGTTCCCGGTTTGTTCCTCAAAGATGGTGTTCCCTGCCCCTAGACTAAACTCTAGGAACAAGTCACCAGCAACTGCTGTTCATTCTTCCTCATGCAAGCCAGGGGCCCCCTTGGAACAGCGTGGGGGAGCACCCTCCAACAATAGCTTGCTGGAGTCCTTCTATAAATCCTTCAATTCTGCTGTTGCTTTCAGTTGGATTTCTAGGACTTAGAATATAATTTCCTTCAAATTTCAACTTTTAGTATTAAATCCACATTTTGTTAGTCTTTAACCAGGCTAATGCATTTCTTTGTATGTAACTTCCTCTGGTCAGAATTGTCTTTCCACCTCCCTGGGCCCTAGTTCTGGGAGTGACCTATACCTCCAATTGCTTCTGAAAGAGATGCATACATATGAGTAGATTTCCATCTTGTCATGTTCAATTGTGTAGTTCTTCAGGCTAAGACTAACTTTGGAAAGGATGACTAGCATTGGTTTATTTTGTTTTGTTTTAAGCATCTCCAGGGGGAATATGCTTCAGGAAATTCACTGCAACAGCAAAATCTTTTAGAATAAAAGAATTACTATACTTCCCTGAGTGAATCAGATTCTTAATAATATAATTTATAGGTCTTAGGTTTTTTAGTTTAAAAATGTGTACATATGGTAAAAATAAGGGAAAAACCCCTAGAAGTTGTAGAAAGATGAAGGCTCTTCTTACCATATGTGCTTCTCCCTCCCCCCTTCCCCCAACACTTATTTTTCCCCTTGGACCGAAGTGCCAAACTTCTCAGATTTTATTTAAGAGGAAATGCATTGATTTTTCTCATCTATACTGATGATCACTATCATAAATATCTAGTTTTTAGAGAATAGATTTTCTCAGCCTATCTAAAAGTTAAGGTGATTAACAGATTCTTGTCTAGAAAGGTATCTATATGTAGTTGCCAGAGTTTGACATAATATTTAGAATTAAGGAGAAATTTCTACAGTATTCAATAAAATATGTCTGAAATCAAATCAGAACTTTCAAATATTAAAAGTAAACCTAACAATGTGAATATCCCTTCAAGGACCCTCTGTGTACAGATACATATTTAAAATTACATGAACAACTTTATAAATGTGTGATTTGAGTGGGCTTGCTGATGATCCTCCAAACCACAACTTTCTACCCAATACAGGGAAAATGAGCTCTGTCCTGGCAATAGTTTATAGGCAATTAGCATTCATTGACCAAAGATGGGTGCAAAGGCCAAAACCAAAGTTTACAGAATGACTGAAGTTTATTCTGTAGAAACAATTTCAAGAATACTTATCTAGTTCAGGGTTCTCCTTTGAAAAAATGGAGACCCAGTTATATCGCATACCATTATTTTAAATGATGGTGCAAGATCGTAGAACACAAGTGAGTGCTAGTCAGGTCTGCTCAAGTACCTGTTAAAACGCTTGTGTCCTACAGAGCGCTAAGAGCTAGGGATCTAGAGCTGAATGGTACATGTATTTGGATGGAACAGAATATTTGAAAGAACAAGGCATTATGTATGGCAGCTCTGCTTTGGAGTCCATGATTTCCACTACTTCGGTTCAACTTCTGTTTCTAGTACTTACTAGTTCATCAGTCTGTAAGTTACCTAATCTCTTGGCCTCAGTTTTCCCATTGGAGTAATACTATTACCTACCTCACTGGATTGTTATTTAAGGAATTATATAAAACACTTGGCATAGGGCCCAACACTTAGTAAGCAATAGGAGTTCCCTGTAATTTGTAATTTTAGAATAATGATTTCCAAAGTGGATTTTTGTGTTGAACTTAAAACAATGTTGGGCTATAGGAAGAGAATAGTAAGACTTCAGTTTAGTTTAACCTCAAGAAACTAAGCTTCATGAACGTTAGCCTTGAGGTTGAAACTGGTGCCCCCATTCAGCAGTGGATAGTTGTGGGTCACAAGAGCATAAGGGAGGAACCCAGAGTGTCGGAAGTACATCCTTACTCATTTGATTTTTAGTATATGAAATATAATGCATTTGACATACACTGGGTATATGTACTCTGAGATCAGTTTTTTTTAATTTTGTAAATTTTTATTTGGATATTTCAAACAGCAGTTGCAAGAAGAGCACAAGGATTTCCTGTGTACCCTTTACCGAGGTTCACCAATTATTTACCTTTTTTTTTTTTCTTCAAAAGTAAATTTGCCTTATCATTCCATGTATTGTATGTGTATGCATTCTTTTTTCCTGAACTATTTGAAATAAGTTGGAGACCCTGTGCTCTGTTACCTCTACATATGTCACTATGCATCATGGAAGGACAGGGAAACTCTCTTAAATAACCCTATTACAATGGTGAGAATCAGGACAATTGAAAATGGATAATCCATATTCCCTGCTCCAGGATTCAATCCAGATCACACATTACATTCAGTTGCCCTGTCTCTTTAGCATTCTTTAATCTGAAACAGTTTTTAACCTTACCTGTTTTACTTTGACATTTTTGAGTATGGCCCAGTTACCTTGTGGAATATACCTCTGTTTGGATTTGTCTATTTCTACACAATTGCATTCAGGTATGCATTTGGGACAGGAATACCACAGAAATGGTAAAATGAAGATTTCAATGCACCACGTTCAGAGGCATTTGCCGTTGGTTGGTTAAGCTGATCCTTTGGTTAAGGTGGTTTCTGTCTAGCTTCTCCACTAGAAAGTTGCTCTCTTGCTTTTGGTGTTTAGGAATTTTTGGAGAGCTACTAGTCCTCAAACTTTCACCAATGTTGTTTTTGTTTTGTTTCATTTTTTTATTTTTTGCTTAAGCACTCATTAATACTTTACTGAATAATTTCCTGTTTGTTGACATTCTATAGGAACTCTTCCTATATGAACTTGTGGATTTTTAATAGATTATAGCCTATAACTATCATTTTGTAGGCCAAATTGTCCCATTATTTGGCCAGTATGAAGCCCTTAAAACTATGTTGGTATACTAAACAGTATCTTTTTTGTTTTGTTTTGTTTTCTTACCTATTCCCATTATCTTCTGAGCACTTCCTTTCTTTATTGTAGTTTAAGATGTTCCAGAGTTCTCTTAAACCGATCTTGTCCCAGCTCTGGAATCAGCCTTTTCTCCAAAAAATCCTGGTTACTTTGAGTAGAAAATGGTAGTAGACCAGGAAAAGCTCTCTATCAAAAGGACAGGTAAAAGAATTTTCCCCATATTTTTAGAGCCTTGAGAAGAAGAGTTTCTGGATATCCTTCAAGCTTGAGGTTCAAATTTATATGTCCTGTGTGGTCTAGGAACCCTCCAATATATGTATTAGCCAAGACACTGACATTAAAAACTCCTTTCCTGGAAAGCTGTTTGAATAACTGGTGGAGAAAGTACAAAACCCCTTAGGAGGGATGAAACTTTAGTCAAGGCTTCATAGTATTCCCACAGATAAATCCTCACTGAGTAATAAGACCATAATCTAGAATTAGGAGTGACAAAAGGAAACGGCCCTTCATAAGCTAGAATCAGCAAAAGCAACAAACAGGTGGCTGTGCCTTGTCCCCTCTCCAAAGAAACACTTCATTTAATAGTTGTCAGAGAGACCATTAAACTTGTGAAAAAATTAGACCTCTTCTCATATCTGTTGGTCATCTGTATGTCCTCTTTGGAGAAATATCTGTTCATGTCTTTTACCTATTTTGTAATTGGATTATTTGTTTTTTGGGTGTTGAATTTCAGAAGCTCCTTATATTTTGGATATCACCCCTTTACTGGATATGTCATTTGCAAACATCTTCCATTCAGTAGTCTCTTAGTTTTGTTGACTGATTCCTTTGCTATGCAGAAGCTTTTAAATTTTCATATAGACTCAATAGTTTATTATCAGAGAAATGTAGACCAAAACTATAATGAGATAACTTTACGCCTGTCAGAATGGCTAAAGTCAACAATATAAGAAACAACAGGTGTTGGTGAGGATGTGGAGAAGAAGGAACTCTTGCACTGTTGGTGGGGATACAAATTGGTGCAGACACTGTGGAAAATAGTATGGAGGTTCCTCAGTTAAAAATGGAACTACCCTAGGATACAGTAATTGCACTGGGTATTTACCCAAAAAATACAAAAACACTAACTCAAATTGATATATGTACTTATGTTTATTGTAACATTATTTAGAATAGCCAAATTATAGAAGCAGCCCAAATGTCCATCGATAAAGAAATGGATAAAGAAGATGTGATATAGGTCCACAATGGGATAATATTCAGAGATAGAAAAAATGTAATCTTGCCATTTGCAACAACATGGATGGAGCTAGAGAGTATAGTGCTACATGAAATCTGTCAGAAAGGCCAATATCGTATGACTTCACTCATGTGGAATTTAAGAAACAAATGAATAAAGAGAATCTCTCCCCACCCCGCCCCGCCACCAAGCCAACTCTTAACTAGAGAACAGCGAGTTACCAAAGGGGAAGGTGGGTGGGGGAATAATCTCTTGCAGTTACTTTAAAAAAAAAAAAAAAGAGGTAGGGTATCAAAAGCACAAAGGACAAGATGCTATGTTGTTTGTGGGAAAAAAATTAAAAAACCCAAGATCTGAACAAGAACCAGATTAGATTTTAGAAATAAAAAAAAAAATCATTGAACTTCATTCGCTTTTAGATCCATCAACTTTTAAAGTACAGATAAGCAGGATTAGTGGACTTTCATTAGTGTAGGGTCTCTGAAGAATTTACATATTATGTCCCATAGGAAGGTAAGAAGATGAATGAAAGATGGTTTAAGAGGCGTGAATACAAGAAGGTCAAACATCTATTAATAAGAGTTCTGAAAAGAGAATGTGAAAGAAGCGTATTTTAAGGAGTTAATGCCAGTGATGATCCAGAATTAATGAAAGCCCGACATCTAATCTATACATCTCATGGGGAAACTGCAGAACATCAAAAACAAAGAGAAGATCTTAGAAATGACCAGAGAAAAGGCATTGTGATTAATTACAGTATGTCACTGTAATGGCTAACAAATTACTTGAGAATTAAATACGCAGGAAAATTCACTTCTATGATTTCATTCAGCAAACTTGAAAGTCCTATAGTCTGGTATTTTATCAAATTTTATGAAACTGAAGCACACACAATAGAGGGCTCTAGTTGAGACCATTCACTAAGTAAACAAAAGCAAAAAGCCACACGCCAAGGGGGAAGTATTCATTATTCTTGTTATGGCAACCGTGGCTGATTTAAAAAAAAAAATCATAAACCCATTTATCACCAAATACTTGGATGACACATTAGAAAACATTGCTGATGATTTGAAGAGACACAATTTTAAACAGTGTGGGCAGCTTGCTATATAACTGAAGGAAAGTACACATTTTTAACCAGCTTCAGTGTTCGTGGTGTTTTCTAGGTTAGATTTAAATACTGAAACATATGAAGGACTAAATAATGATTCAAAGAAGGAAGGATATGCTAGAGAAGACCTGTTCTCCGCTCTAAGAGTTTGCTTAACATTAAGCTGTATTTTATCAGAAAATCAAGCATAACCGCAGATGGAACAGCTGCTTCGATTAGCATAAAAACAAAATTTCCAGTTCTGGGTTAGGTTTACAGAAGACTCTGCATGTGAAATGTATTAACTGCACGTCTTACATTTCCTTCAAGCTGAAGCCTGAGGAGTACAAGTTGGAGGATTTCTTCAATATAGTTTTAGGTACCAAGTACTTTTTTTTTTTTTTTTAAGATTTTATCTGGGGCACCTGGGTGGCTCAGTGGGTTAAGCCACTGCCTTCGGCTCAGGTCATGATCTCCCGGTCCTGGGATCGAGTCCCACATCGGGCTCTCTGCTCGGCAGAGAGCCTGCTTCCTTCTCCCTCTCTCTCTGCCTACTTGTGATCTTTCTCTGTCATTTTTTTTTTTTTTTTAGAATTTATTTATTTGTCAGAGAGACCACACAAGGAGGGGGAGTAGTAGGCAGAGCATGCAGATGGAGAAGCAGGCTGCCTGCTGAGCCACGAACCAGATGTAGATGCAGGGCTCCATCCTAGGACCCTGGATCCTGACCTGAACCGAAGGCAGAGACTCTTAAATGACTGAGTCACCCAGGCATCCCAATACTTAGTGCTTTTAAAATACGGTTGGGTTTGTAATACTGTGTCATGAAATGTATGGTTACCATGAAAATTTTCTGTATCCCAGTGATTCCTGTGTTACCTTATGGCAAAGTACTTAGATTATCCCATTTACGAGTACCAGGAATATTCCCCTATTCCTAGAGATCTTATCTGTTGAATGGCTGTTTCTAGAGTATTGAATAGTGTGCTATGAAGCAGATATGTGAAAATTGACCAATTTTCTTCAGGTAAGGTGATTTTTAAAAAAGTAAAAGATTAACACACTCCCCCTATTAAAAAAAATAGAAAAATCCAGAAAAATTACTCACCCATGGATGAGGGAGTTTTTTTTTTTTTTAAGGCTGTTTCACTGTTATTATTGCATGATTTTCCCTATAAATTGTCATAATTATACATGTTAAACATAGCACAGTCCACAATCCAGTTGAATGAGTGTTTTGAACACCTTTGTGTGAACACAGAAAAATGTAGAACTTAACAGGTTTTCAGAGCAAGTGATTGATGTGTGAAGAAATAGAAACTATTAACTGAATAGCTGGTGGGTAGTGAGGGGAAATTATTTACTACATACTGTCAGTGATCTCTTCTAAATTTATACAACTTTGATTTACCATTTTCTGGTATGGAACGATTGAAACAGGTAGTGAAATAAACTGAATTTAGACCCACATAACAGATTTAATTGAAATCTTCATAAATGAAGCCTATTTAATCACATTGCTTTTTCTGTGAAATGGTTTGTCTCTTCATAATTTTTAAATATTAAAAGTTTTGCATATTGTCTAAGTAAATGCATTAACAATTATATGTACACATTATTTAGAACTGTTAAATGTTTCTTACTGATGTGGGCTCACCTTCCGGTGGGAGACCATGTATGCTGAGTAAGGAGAACTCCATTTAGACATGCTTGACAGTGGATACCTCACAGAGGGATACAGTGCGGAAGGGTTTGCAATTTAAAAGACAGAGTCTTCCATCAGGATTAGAGTGACTGCAAATCCACTTTCCCAGAGTAAAGAGGGACTCTACCAGCAAACTTTTCATATGTACTGACTCTGCCTTGTGATGTTGGACCAGAGAAAGTCCTGTCCGTAAGGAATTGGGGTGTTTCACTCAATCATTTGTTGTACCCCTTTCATGGGCTTTTGTTTCTGATGGGCACTGGGAACCAAAGCAGCCAGCATAACTGGTTTCCTGCAAGTGCCTATGTAAGGAGAGAAGATTAAAACAGGGGACCATCATAGACCGTTTATGCCAATGGATGTAATGGGTGGTATAGAGCACAGAGTTCAGAGAAAAGGCAGACTTTTGCCAACAAGGAAGTTTGTTGGATTTCCAACCTTGCTTCTGGCCACTGTCCTTCTGGTTCCAGTTCCTTTACCATCCAAAGCTTTTCCAGACCCTGGAATCCTAACTGGGGTGCTCTCAAGACATCTGGGTCCTTTTCATATCTTCAGTTTTATTTCAAATGTCTACTCTTTGGAGAGGTCTCTGACCATTACGATAAGGGGACATCACTAAAATTATTGCTTAGCATACATGATTGCCTTCACAGCAACTTTTGTACATGGCTTTTGCATGTTGATTGGTTTTTCTATTTTGTCTTTCTCCTTTCCGCCCCTCCCAGCTAGGATAGGACCTGAAAGCCCCATTGTATACCTACTTATACCTAGCCCATACTATAGGAGTTGGCATAAAAGTAGCAATTATTTGTTCAACAAATGAGATAGAAAATTCGGTCTTGGGTGATGGGGTAGAAACTGGATAAATGATGAAGGCATCTGAGGATAGGGAAACGAAAGCCTTAGCAAAAATGTAGAGGTAGGGCAGTATATGTTTGGAAGACTGATTAGAGCCAGGTTAGCTTGAGTAGAAGGCCTGGAGAGTGTACTAGCTGGGAAGAACATGAAATGGGAAATTCAAGCCAGGGTGTGGGATATTTTGAATGCTAGCCTAAGCCTATTACAAGACAGTTGAGATTTTATCTTGTATAGGGTCAACGGGAGTCATTAAATTTTGATGGAAATTATAAATTGGAAAGCTCAACCTGATATGTTAGGTTGGCACTGAGTAACTGGACATATTACAGCTCCTGGTTAAGAGCTGCTGTAGAGCTTCCTGTCCAGAGAGAGCTAGGAAGAGTGTCTGCTGAATGCATGTAGTAGGGGAGATAAAACATGACTGCTTACGTGTAGAACTCTATTCACCGAATCCCCTAGATAGAGAGGTAGGTGGTGTAATTTAAAATCCAGGAGTTAGGGTTGCCTTTTCTTCCTCATGTATCCTGCTTTGAAAGGCTTTGTAGGAGGCTTGTTGAATCTGGAATGCTAAGTTTCTAGATGCACTGCTAATCTTGGTAAAGGGTCTGCCACTTATTTGGGATAAAAGACAAATTCGGGTAATTTTCTCAACTTCAACTTCCAGAACTGAAGAAAGGATAGAATAACACCCTCCTTGTGACAATGGGAAAGACCGCGATCTTCACAACTGGCAGGTTCTTCTACAAGAAGTTTTAGTCCTAATATTTAGTTCTATCCCACTGCAAAGGCCTTTAAGTAAGGGATAGGAATGTTCCCTCTCTGGCATTAACTGGAGAATTTATTAAGCAGTGGTGTCTGTAGTTACTGTAGTGGTCTCAGTCCCCTCAAGGCTTTCAATTAGACTTCTCCTATCATTTGTGGATATATGAACCAGTCACCAGCCAGCCATCTCTCCTAGCACCTGGATATCTGATTACCAACATGTTGGTATGCAATTTTGAATTGGAGTCCCATAGATAAAACCTCCTAGTCTCAAATAGCATTTTCTAAATTGCTTATTAAAAAAATACCTAATAGAGTCATCTGTAAATTTGTGCTTTATTTTTTCCTTTTAAATTTGAGATCTTAAACTAAGGCAGTAGAGTTTGAATCTAAATGGTCTACTTTCTGGGATACTTCTAGATCCCAGTGGTGGGTGTCAGTGAATGGGCCCCTTGGACACTTTGGGCCTTAAATTCCAATCAAGGGGTTGGGTTAGATGGATGTCTTCTTCTAGGATGTCTTCCCTTTGTGAGGTTGTAGAGTTTTTGGAGAAACTGTATGCTCTGAAATTATGACAGGTGCTACAAAAAGAAGCTTCGATGTGGAGTGAGAGGTAAAAATCACATGACCTCCAAGGTCCTTTCAATTTTCAAATTCTGTGACTAAATGAATTCTGTAGATTCTCCCAGATAATAGCTACTTAAAGACATTGACATCATCCACTTATCCATGTTAGTAAAACTGTTCATTTCAAAGCTTATAAATATTTCAGAAAATCTGCCAGAATTCCATCTCTCCATCTCTGCTTAGATCATCCTTAGGTAATTGTCCCTCGAAGGTCCCCCCGACCTTTGTATGAAGAAAGCTATCCAGAGCTATCCATGCTCTGAATATGGTCATGCAAACTTAAGCTACCCAACCTTTATTTGACTTCTTAGTGACTATGTGTCCTTGGACGATTTGACCTAATCTCTAGAACTTTAATATCTTTATGCTACCAAATATAACCTAAAACATCCAATGTTTACTACCTGCTAAACAGTAGGAAGAGCTACCTGGACTGGGGTAATGACTAGATTCTTGAAAACACACACTTTTCCCATAATAACACCCAAAGGAGCAGTTTTGTTACCCAAATTTTATGCAAATTGGACAAAGTAGAGTCCTGTCGTAAACTGACTTGTTTAGCTGGGATGTGGGCATCAGTTAGGACCTAGTGGATACTGGTAGGGGTCCTTTCATTTGTCCATGAAAAGCCCTTCAGTGTTTGTTCTCCCAGTCCCCTTAGTTTCCACCAAACAGTGACCACCCTCAGTAGAAAGTGAGCAAGCTCCTCATTTAAGGATATTTCTGTGAACTTATTTTTGAATCCCCATTCCATTGCCTAGATCAGTCCCAGCATGTGGCAGCATCAGAATACATGTATGATTGCAGAATTAAGCTTTATTTTAATGACCAGCAGGTAAGAATTTAAAAAAAAATGAGCTATTACTGAAAGAACATTTACTACGTGGCAGTTAGAGTACTAAGTATTAACTTATCTTGCCTCATTCAGTGCCATGAAGTGGGAACCATTTTCCACATCTTAAAAATCAGGAACTGGACTGGAGAGAAGTTAGTGTTTTCAAAGTCTAAAGCTGCTGAATATGGACTGGACTGGGTAATTTACTGGAGCCCTGTCCTCTTGACTTCCACAGTGTAACCACTTCTGTGTAATTTGGTCCAAACTAGATGATCTGAACGTAGGAATAAATGGTGAGTAAGTCCCTTTGAATCCTAACGTCTTATGCTGATGCCTGTTCATAAGTTTCTTTCCCATGATGCCCCTATGTGGCTTCAAAATCAGACCATACCAGCTCACAAACTTAACTGCATATCTGCTGGAACAATTTCATGGCCCTCCCTGGACGGTGTGGGAGTCGTGGTGTACTTGACACGGCACCTTCCACACTTTGCCTTCATACCACAGCTTCTTCCTAGAGGATGGTAGCTAGTGTCCTATGGCCTGTCACATATCTGTACCTGGATATTAGATACATACATGAAATTATTTGTCCTCCAACTCTGTCATGCCTAAACTTCTTTTTAAGGTCTCTAATTCAGTTGGTGACCCCACCATCTATCCAGTGGCTTAAAAAAACAATTTATAGTTTTGTTTTCTCTTTCAACCTCTGACAGCCACTCTGTCACCCACCGGCTTTTTAAAATGTCCTTACAGTAGACCCTTTCTCTATATTTTATTTGCCATGTTAGTATAAGTCTTTATCAGCAACCTAATCAGTTTCTTGCCTGTGGGATCTATTCCTTCCAAGGCATTTGTGCCTATCGTGTTCTAGATCATTCCACCCCATGGTTAATTCTAAGCAAGTCCCCATCACCCAGGATAAAGTCCAAACTTCCCCATGCCTCTTACTACTTCGCAGTACATTGTTCAAGCCTAACTCTGTACCCACTCCCTCTCCGTGTCCACTCTGGTAGGGATTTACAGTCCAGAAATACACTGCATTTTTCACTCCTTTTGCCTCAAATGCTCCAAATTCTTTTCTTAGTAAACCATTCACTTTTTTTAAGATTAATTAATTTTCTTTTTTTTAAATTAATTTATTTTCAGAAAAACAGTATTATTTTTTCACCACACCCAGTGCTCCATGCAATCCGTGCCCTCTATAATACCCACCACCTGGTACCCCAACCTCCCACCCCACCGCCACTTCAAACCCCTCAGATTATTTTTCAGAGTCCATAGTCTCTCATGATTCACCTCCCCTTCCAATTTACCCCAACTCCCTTCTCCTCTCTAACACCCCTTGTCCTCCATGATATTTGTTATGCTCCACAAATAAACCATTCACTTTTTTTTTTTTTAGATTTTATTTATTTATCTGACAGACAGAGATCACAAGTAGACAGAGAGGCAGAGAGAGAGAGAGAGGAGGAAGCAGGCTCCCTGCTGAGCAGAGAGCCCGATGCGGGACTCGATCCCAGGACCCTGAGATCATGACCTGAGCCGAAGGCAGAGGCTTAACCCTCTGAGCCACCCAGGCGCCCTAAACCATTCACTTTTAAGACCCAACTCAAAAGGCTATTTCTGTAAGTCTATCTTTGGCCATTTTTATTTGTGAATTTCACTTTGTAACCCTATTTTTAATTTTTTTATGACCATTAATCCATAACCTATTTTAAATGCTTCATCTAGTCAGAGAGCCAGTGGTTAATCAAATAATCACATAAACAAATGTAAAATTTCACGTGCTGTGAGACCAATTTAAAAAATGTAATATTTGGTCAGCTTCTAAATGTTGAATAAGAGTTGGTGAGATGTAAAGCAATGGAGGAGGGCAGAAGGATGGGCGATTTTTGTTTTAAAAGCCCTGTGGCAGAGAGCATGGCCCTTCAAGGGATTGTGTGCTAAAGGGGAGAGGGTTTCTTGGCCTGCTGGGGTACAATGAAATTAATCCTTTGGGATAGTCACTCTGGATCCAGTCCATAGGGCCGATCACAGGAGTGCCGGAGTGCAACATGAGCAGAGACATTCAGAGCAACTCCAGTTACTTGGACAATGATGTGGATGGGGGTGATGGTGGCAGTGGCTGCTCCAGACAGGTAGCCCAGCTTAAAAATCTATGTAAGGTGGTCACATCAATAGACGTGGTGAGAGACCAACTTTGGGGGTGAGGGTGTGTGGACTGTTAAGTCTCTGGTTCAAGTACTTAGGCAGATGGTGAGGTCAAGAGCACTTAAAAGGGAAACTTTTCTTCTCTCTCTCTCTCTCTCTCTCTTTTTTAAATGGGTAGGGATGATATGCAAAGGGAAAGAATCTCCTTAGTTAGCTATTCTATCCATTAGGGTATTTTTGCAATTAGCCCGTGAACTCTTTGGGTCCAGGAAACACTTTATTTCCCGGGCTTATCTCATAGAATGATTTTCCTTAAAAACGAACAAACAAAAAAACTTTAAAATATTGCTGTGCTTAACTGTATTTCATAAAGTTCAATATCAAGAAGACATAGTGCAAGATTTAATCAAATGTACACAGAGGCATTATTAGCAGGAAGTATCTCTTCCTGCTAATTTGGGCCATCAAAAGTTAATTCAACCTTGTTCTAATTTTTTAGCTTCATTATAAACTTTTTTAAAAGATTCATAATTCCCATACAAGAGTAAGAACTAATTGCGGATTAGTTAGGGTTTGAGTTTGTACTCTACTACCTTCCTCCACCCCTTTTTTAGCTCTTGACACTTGACCCTGGGTACTCTGGGCATAAAGCTACCAAAAGGCTGCAATTTCTAGTTTTACAACCTCTCTGCTATAGTCAAGCACTCTCCTTTCTCAAGATGCTTTAGAACACTTTCCTTACTACAGAGCTTATGTTATCCCAGCCTTCCCCCACAAGC
This sequence comes from Mustela putorius furo, assembly GCF_011764305.1. Classification (NCBI taxonomy): domain Eukaryota; kingdom Metazoa; phylum Chordata; class Mammalia; order Carnivora; family Mustelidae; genus Mustela; species Mustela putorius. The sequence continues at coordinate 44,090,308 of NW_025422010.1, forward strand.
CATGTGGGCATTAGCGATTTCATTCTTCTCCAACTCCCTGCCAGGAGTTGGCCTTTCCATCCTTCTGTGGGATTAAAGGAAGAAAGGCATGGTGACTCCTTCCCCAATCAGAATACTGATTCTGATTCACATAAGGGAGTGAAGATACTCCCTTATATGAAGACACTACTTCTGCCTCCTGCCATTAGAAATTACTTTAGGTTCCCCCTCCATCTTAGCTCTTCGCTTCATGACCCATGTATCTTTTCATAAAGTACTCTACAGATGTGATCAGTACCCCATTCTAATCTTTATAACCCATTTACTAACTCCTCCTTGTCATGGAAGGACTGCCACACATAGCCCTTCCTGAGGATGAGTTCACTCAAAGCACCTGTCAATATTGATGGAGTGAGAGGTTCTTTCAGAAGAATGGAACCAATTTTGAAAATCATTGAGGGTAATCAGTGGGACAGTGCAGTGGTTAGAAATGGCTTTTTGTGCCTAAAGGAGATGAAAAAATCTTCCCTAGAGCTGTCAGATGATGGGTAATTTGAAACCCCTTGAAATTATTTATTGGAAACAGCTACTAAAAACTCAGCCACAGTTTTCAGCTTGACAAGACAGGGTTGTTTCATATTTTAAACATTCAAAGGAAACAGCAGGAAAGCTGTCATTAAGAGATCAGTGAATCAAGCCAATGAGTGAGATAATTGTTCACTAAGAAGAGGCAGTTGAATTTTTAATGCCTCCTCAGTGATAGAGGGATGAGAAGGGGATGTATTGTTGGCTTGTTCCTATGTAAGCTGCCTGATCAAAGGAGGGCTTGGGTGATATAAAGCAGAAGAAAAATATCTTTGGGAATTTGGAAGAATTAAAACAATGCTAGATTACTCTTCTGATGGCCGTGCCAGATAGAGCTGTGATAATCTGTTGGGGTTTCTTTTCCTGTTGCAATCGAAATGAACAGATATTTTGGAGAGCTTTCATTGAAGTGGATGCCTTGGAGGGGTAGCCATTGTTGAGCATCACTTATTGAAGGACCTGTGGTCTTCAAGTGGAACCAGAGGCAACCCAAAGTGGCAAAATAATGAAGTCAAGCATCTTCAGCAAAAACGATTGTAGAGCAGTAATAGTAGGGGGAGAGTTAGGGGCTGCTGACCCTACTAGAGAAACTTTTGTTTTTGTATTTGAGCTTTTACAGTCATGGAGTGACATTGAGGCTTTGAGGGGACTCTCAAAGTAACAATCCTCATTTCCCTACTGGAGTTCAGAACCAACTAAGAAAGGACACGAGTCAGGAGATCATTTATCTTTAATTCAGGTAAATGTGTTAGGAGAACATGCCTCAGCCAGATGACAGAAGGCTGACTAATACTGTATCCCAGGGTGAAACCCATCTATCTGGTCTCAGGAAGAGTTGAAAAATTTCAGGCCTGGCTTTCCCGGGCTGAGCCTTTACTACTAAGCTTACTGCAGGCCAGTATAGACAAAGGTCCCCAGAGGAAAGTCTATTTCCATAAATGCTATGGGAGTTTTTGCTGAATTCTACCATTCTTGCAGAACAATTGGCTTAGCGACTGCATGGCCTTAGCGACTGAGAGGCCAGCAGTGTTCTTCTGAGGGAGGTCATTATCCACCTCAGCTCATTTCTGGATAGTGTTTGCCAACAAAGTAAGTGAGGCCATGAGGTCCTAACCTACAGGGCATTGTTTAGTAAAATTGTGTGTTCTCCATTTTTATGTCATGAGTGGTATTTGTGTGTGTGTATGTGTGTATGTGTGTTGTGTGTTGTGTGTTAAAAGTATTCATCACACAGTGCTGAGAAAATCCTTGTGGATTGATTTCCTATATACTGGTGATTTTTGCCTCTCAGGATTTATCTCACAATTTGGTACACAGCCTAGTACCTCACAGCTTAGGGTGCATGGTAGCCTCTCAGTAACATGAAGTTGGGCACCCGTTAGGGGTTCGGACTGAGCAGGTGGGCAACTTTCTGTGACTAGTTTCACTGGCATTTGGAATGTGGACATTGCTGCCAGGTGAGCAAAGGGACTATGGAGGTTCCCTTCTTGCCATTTTTGTTTGGAGTCCTAGAGGAGAGACTGCTCATTTAAGTGTCCTAGAGGAGGCTTCTGAGAGAAAAGTGACTGGGTTGAAGGCTCCTTTTGATGCCCCAAATTAAGATGTGATTGGGGCAGCAGTATGCTAGGAACAGTGGTCCTGGAGAAACTTGAGGAAAGGGGAAGTCTAGATGGTACCTTGATTTCAATAGTAGAATTTTGGATGGAGGGCACTGGTGAGACGTATACTGTATAGAGTTAAACCCCGATGTCTGGCTTTGGTGTGCCTTGAGAGAAAGCTTTATGTGTAAAGTGTCCTGGTAACCAGTATTAATGCTTGAGATACAAAAGCTTATTGAGTCCCTGACTGAGCATAGTGGTGACAGGGAGCCTCCCCCATGCTTCAAGGAACTCTGGGGCTTAATTAAGTCAGGAGGAAACTTTAGGGCCTAGATGGTGCTGAGTGCGTTAAGTGGAGGCATGTCCCTGTGGTTCTCAGGGCCTAAACAAGTGACTCATGGAGAGGAGCAAACACTATAGAAGTTTCCTCTGCTATCTGAAAGTCTCCTTTATGTCACCTCACTTTTATAAAAGGCCTGCATTCAGACCCATTTTCACTAAATAAATCTGAAAGGGAATTTGGCTTTTATGAGCTGGTGATTACTATTTATTTAGTTAGTAAATCACCATATCATCATCAGTTAGTAAGGCATCATTAGTTTTTGATGTTGTGTTCCAAGATCCATTGTTTACATGTAACACCCAGTGCTCCAGGCAACACATGACCTCCTTAATACCCATCACTGGGCTCACCCGTCCCCTTACCGCCCTCTCCTCAAGAACCTCAGTTTGTTTCTCAGAGTCCACAGTCTCTCATGGTTCATCTCCCCCTAGATTTCCTCCCTTTCATTTTTCCCCTTCCTTCTCCTAATATCCTCCAGGCTATTCCTTATGCTCCCCAAGTACATGAAACCATATGATGACTTTCTCCGCGTGACTTACTTCACTCAATGTAATCTCCAGTCTCCTCCATGTTGATGCAAAAGTTGGGTATTCATCCTTTCTGATGGCTGAGCAATATTCCACTGTATGTATGGACCACATCTTTATCCATTCATCTGCTGAAGGGCATCTCCGCTCTTTCCACAGTTTGGCTATTGTGAACATTGCTGCTAGGAATATTGGGGTGATTGCTTCTGCCCTTTCTTCTATTTCAAATTCGAAATGCTGTATTTTCGGATAGCAGGGGAGATCTACGTACTGCTCCTTTTCCGCTTGGGAGAGTGTATGCTACAGTAGGTAAGATTCCGGATCTGAAGCCAGATGGCCCTGCTTGGGTTTATTTCTCTTGGACTTATTCTCTGTGGCGAGTTATGTCCTCTTTGCAGTTTCTGCATATGTGAAAGATAATAATACCCATCCTATGAGATTTGTCAGGAGGATTAAAAAAGACTTTCTCCCCCTCCCCACTTTCATATGATTCCTCTTCAACATTTCCTGGCATGTGGGCAGCACCATATTACTGTTAGCTGTTACTGTAATTCTATCCATATTGGCACTTGTCAGGGCATCACTTACCCTCTTCCCATGAGTTGATATTTCCTGTCACTAGAGGTATTGGTAAAGACCAAGATACCTTCATTTGGGGAGGCTCTTGAATTGGGTAGTTGTGTGTTGTTTTAGTGCCTGTAGCTGTGTTTCAGCATTGCAACAGAGGGGTCCCTGTGTCCCCCAAGGATAACCCCTTATTCCATTTACAGCTGAAGTTACCCTCACCACTCGGAAAACTGGAAGTCATGGTGTAACCCTCCCTTTCTATCTGGAAGAATTTTTAAAATAAACAAAGGGGAAGGAACAAGTTTTCATGTGCCCATCTCCAGATGGCTGGCCGTTCAGGGATGGGGTAGCATGTCTGGGGCCGTCTGAAGAGATCTGAGTGTTCAGAGGATCCAGCAGTGCCAGTGTCGGGAGGTCCAGCCTGTTTCCTAGAGCAGTGGGAGGAGCCAAGTATCCTCCGTGTGGATGGCTGAAGACTGGACTTAGTGTCCCAGGAACTTAGAAAATTCCTGTTGCGATCCTTTCCCCCCAGCCCCCACCATCACCTATTGCCCATGGTCTACTTTGTCAAGGTCCCAGGTATTTTTGTATAGCCACTCGTGAGTGACTCCATTTGAATAGCCACAGAAGTTTTTACTAGTGGTTCTCATGTTCTTTTTAAGACCTACTGAACAAAAACCTGTATAAAATATGATAAAAATGTACAAAGCATACCTGCGCAGTGTGGTGAATTTTTATAAAGCGAATCACTCGTGAAACTACAGCAAGGGTGAAGAAATCATGATTAGCACCCCAGGGACCTCCCCCATGGCCCTCCCACCGTAGATTAGTCTTACCTGCTTATGAGTGTGGTATAAATGGCATTCTATAGTTCATTCAGGTGTCTGGCTTCTTTGAGTCATAGTCACATCCATTTGTAGCTTTTTTTCTCTTTAAGGTTTTATTTATAAGAGAGCAATCACAAGTGGGGAGGAACAGAGGGAGAAGCAGACTCCCCGCTGAGCAGGGAGCCCCTGCAGGGCTCAATTCCAGGACCCCGAGATCAGACCTGAGCCGAAGGCAGACACTTAACTGACTGAGCCACCCAGGCACCTCTCCTCTGTGTTGTTACATCTAGTGGTATTTTTGCTCATTTCATTGCTGTCTCCTAACACGTTGTGTAAATACCTCGCAATTTATCTGTTCTGATCCCTAATTTGGGGCTCCTGTGAAAAATACTGCTCTGATTATCCTTGTGTGTGTGTTTTGATGTACATACATTTGCATTCCTGTTGGCTGTATGTTTAAAATATAATAGCTGAATCCCACGGTGGGCCAACATTGTCTAGTAGAACCTGTCAGTTACAGAAAGGGGCTGTGACAATATATGCTGCCTCAGATGGTGCATGAGAGTCCCAGTTGCTCAGCAAAGCCCAAGGTGCCATCGTATGGTCCTGTCAGTCTCCTGCTTTGTTTTAAACTTGGGGTATTCTGACACCAGTGGTTCTTCAAGCCCCAAGTGTCCAGATGACTGGCTATTTATATGTGCAAGGTCAAGGAGATATGATAGTTGCAGTTGTGCTTCTCAGAGGGGAATATTGAACATCCTTAAGTATTTAAACTGAGTTATGTAAGCAGAGAGCTAAGGAAGCATCCTCATCTAGCAGAGTTTTTAATTCTGACTTCGTTTTTAGTATACAAGTTGTTTTACTAGAATGCATTAGGGCTCTAAGCTGGAAGTCTGGATCAGATGGCACAGAGGGCTTCTATAAAAAGCTCTGATTTTACCTCTGAACTCACTTAGCCAGGATCTCTGGTAGTGCTTTCAAAATCCTAGTATTTTAATTCAGTGTTAGTTAATAACTAACTTATTTAGTGTTGTCATTACTGAACTTGAAAACAAATGATATACTTATTTCTCTGGGAAATTGGATCTTTCATATGGGAGTTTTGGGGCTAACTACCAGTTAACAAAGAGAAATAATATTTGAGCATTGGGAGAGATTCTGGTGAAGAAGGGGAGGAGTTCTGATATAGGGTTGCCCTCTTAGGGCTGAGAAATGAGTCTCTTAGGGATAGGGACTGAGTAAATTGTAGCTGTGATTTATTTATTTATTTTTTGACAGGGTTAGGGGGAAAGGTTTGGTGGGCAGATGTTGCCAATAGGGCTTACTACTTTCCCTCATAGAAAGGTGCCCTATGTATGCTTCCCTAGCCAGTCATATGGTCAGTAGCCAAAGGGGAAGGAGAGGCCTCTTGGAAATATATCCTAGGGAGGAAATTTGTTTCCTGCAAAACATTCTAGTGTCTTCTCTACTATTTTGATATTGGGTTATGAAAATTCTGCTAAGGCAGAGTGTCTTAGAAAAGCTACTTTAGGGAGGGGTTTTGGGAGAAGGGGGTGGGATTATGGACATTGGGGAGGGTATGTGCTTTGGTGAGTGCTGTGAAGTGTGTAAACCTGGTGATTCACAGACCTGTACCCCTGGGGATAAAAATATATGTTTATAAAAAATTAAAAAATTAAAAAAAAAGAAAAAGAAAAGCTACTTTACCTTTAAAGGAGGTACTACTAAATTATATTAGTACTAAGATGATTTAGAGACTATAGTATTCTATTGGCAGAAAGTAAATTTTGATAAAAGCAAAAAAAAATCATGAGTGTCTACTTGGGTTAGAATCAGTGATTCCAACTTCCCTTTAATCCTGAGTCATATCAACATTCTCAGGGGACTAAAACGAGAAAGAATGTTTCAGCTTGACCAAGGAAGAAACTAAATGCCCACTTTTGGGGAGATGGTGCACTATTTAGCACTAATATCTTTCTAAACCTTTGGTGCAGTTCAGGATCTCACACACCATTTTCCTTTCATTCTAAGTAGTTAAATCTGAGTTGTGGAAGAGGTGGCTTCTGGATGAAGAATTTTTTCCCCTTCATATTTTCCAGTTATCCAATTACCATTTGTGAAGCAAAGAATTTAAACTTGCCCAGATACTTACCTTTGGGTTCTGGAAGATCATCTTTAAATTCTTTAAATTCTTGGAATGTCTTTGTGTGAGGGCCTTGGGTCCCACTAGACAGTCTAACAATGTGACTTAGTGTGGAGACTTTGGGTCATGCAATACCAGCTTGACTCCCAGAGGCGCTGGGAACTGAGATCAGGCAACTTGTGCAGTTAACTATGCCTATATGATAGAGCCGAAGTAAAACTCTAAATACTGAGGCACTTGGATGGTGAATTCAGTTAAACATCCAATTCTTGGTTAAGGCTCAGGTCGTGATGTCATGGTTGTGAGATTAAGGCCCTCCTCAGGCTCTGCATTCATTGGGGAGTCTGAGAGTCTCTCTCCCTTGCCCCTCCCACTCATTTGTACTCTCACTCCAATAAATAAATCTTTAAAAAAATAAACAAAAAACCCCCACCAAGCTCTAGATACCAAGGTTCAGTGAGCTTCCTAATTGGTAATACACCATGTATGTTGTCACTCATTATTGCTGGGCAAAAGTAGTGTTATTCATGACTCTATTGGGAGGTGGCCACTGGTAGCTTTGTGCTTGGAACTTTTGTGGACTTTGCCCCACATGTCTTGTCCTTTGGCTGTTATCTATATCCTTATACTTTAATAAACTATAACAGAGAGTATAAAAATTTTCAGTGAGCTCTGAGTCTGTTTAGAAAATTACTGAATCCCATTGTGGTTTTGAGGGACCCCTGAATTTAGAACTGGTGTGAAAAGTGAAGGTGGTTTTGTGGGTTCTCTAACTTTGCATCATTGTTTTTGGCCCAAATCTCTTTATTTAGGGGCCTCTTTGCTGCTGCTGGATTCCCCTCAGTCATTTAACTGAAATATTTTCTAAATCGTAGAGGAACAGGGCAGGTCTTCCGTGATCTGATGCTTTCTGGGATATGCCCAAAGGTTATATTCCACTTAGTTCAGTTGAATAAATCACTTACTAGTTTGAAAGTTCTTTCCTACCAGATGAATTAGCAACGTCCCTGGCTTTAAGGAATTTCTCCATTTGTCTCAGGATAGAAGGTAAAAACCACCATGAGCAAAGTCTGAGCTAGTCTGGGGAGTTAAATGAAAAAGTGAGGGACCATTGGGTGGCTCAGTCAGTTAAGCCCCCAACTCTCGATTTTGGCTCATGTCATGAGAGATTGAGACCCCATGTTGGGTTCAGAAGATCTATACATGATGAACCAAACTAGTTATATGAAGAAAGTGGTAGCAGCATATTTGACAAGTACCAAAGACTGAATTAGGGCTATGAATAGAGAGGCAGGAATTGATGTGAGAGACCTCTTGAAAGCAAGAAATACTTGTTGGATATAGGCAGCTAGAAAAGGGAGAGCAGAGACAAAGATCATGCTGAGGTGATTGGCTAACTCTATTTATAGACCTGGAGAGGGCAAGAGGCTGTTTTTCATGAGAAACAACAAGGTTAGTTCTCTACAGATCTGGGAAAGATGGCAAGAGCACCAAAAGGCAGCCAGAAATGTAGACTCAAAGAGTTATCTACTCAAGTGTACTCCAGAATCCATTAGGAAGACCAATGTCCTTAAATAGATAAAAATTCCACCCAGGAGACAGATGCTTTAAATTACCTCAATAAATGCTTGAAAAATGAGTTTTAAATGCATTTGAGTTGAAATCATGAAAGATGCCTTACTGACACAGATTTTAAAATCTTATGTTGTAATAGGAATATTAATACTTCTGGCCTTTTCTTTACCTAGAAAAGATGAATCTTCATAAAACACTGTTTTGATCATGCCAGTGCCAGATCAAAACATTTTTGTATCTGTTTTCAGATCTTCCAAAATTAGAGGAGCATCCCTTCCTGGATCACATTTTATTTCAGTTATTTAAACTACCATGGGCATAAGTCTCAGGATCCCAAAGTGAAGACTGGTCAGAAGGGTTTTTTCAGATTTCCTACTTTAAATAACATGAAATGAAAAACAGTGTCAAGATGAGATGATCTCTACATTGCTTTTGGCTTTCTGCTATGGATATGGGTCTTCAGTTGTTCAGATGGTCCTAAGTCCTTCTCTGCATGGCTCTCCCTCTCCTCCTATCCAGGAATATTTGTTTGCTTGTTGGAAATGAGTGTGCTAATAGGGGTGGTGTGGTTTTCTTGTGGCCTGTGTGAGAATACTGGACAACTACACCAGAAAGGATTGTTAGGTTTCTGGATTGGGTACAATTTGCAATAAATCTTTCAATTTCCTTAGGGGAGCTATTAAACTATTTTTTTGTTTTTTGTTTTTGGGATTCTTTTGCTGGAGGGATCCAAAATTTATAGGACACCCATCAGAAGGGTGTCTTTGCGTGTATTATTCATCTTCTCCCACCATAGATATGCTAGATGGAAAAGGAATGGTGATCTATGATTTAAACCAGGTATTTCCAAGCTCTTATCACAAAGTTCTCCATTAGCTTGAAGATAAATCCCAGATGCTCTGGTTTGTTGAGGGAGAAAACTAATATTTGTAATACATCTTAACCAATGTGGTCCCTCGTCAAAACCCTCTTTGAGTACGCTGTAGCTCTGGGGTCCTCTTATGGTTTTTGAGCAATGATTTCTGAGAAAGAAAGATATCCAAGTTCAGCTTCAGTGTATCAAACCAGATTCCTTAAATGTGTTTTAAAGACAATAGACCTAGAACTGAGGAGGTTTATAACAAGAGCCAAACAAGAGCCAAGAGTCAAAAGCCTTGTTCTTTTTTTTTTTTTTTAAGATTTTATTTATTTAAATACTTATTTATTTAAAGACATTATTTATTTATTTGACAGATAGAGATCACAAGTAGGCAGAGAGGCAGGCAGAGAGAGAGAGAGAGAGGAGTAACTAAGCTCCCTGCTGAGCAGAGAGCCTATGCGGGGCTCAATCCCAGGACTCTGGGATCATGACCGGAGCTGAAGGCAGAGAGAGGCTTTAACCCACTGAGCCACCCAGGTGCCCCTCAAAAGCCATGTTCTGAGCCCATGATAGTATAAAGTATTAAAAGACATCTAGGAAGTTTTAATGAATTGTTTGTCTACCTTAATCAGCTTTAGATACAAATGTTTCAAGAGGTATTGCAAGGAAATTTAGGAATAGCAGTCCTAAGAGGGCTAGACATCATAGAGAGTTTTCTGGATCATCACAGAGAGTTTTCTGTGAGCTCTAGAGCTCACAGCAGTAGAAACTCATGGATTTCCTTCTCAGGTCTTCTTGTTGTTAGTAAAGAGGCTGGACAAGTTAAAGGGAAAGGAAGCTACTGTGAAGTCCTATTAATCAATAAGCACTTGGGGCGCCTGGGTGGCTCAGTGGGTTAAAGCCTCTGCCTTCAGCTCGGGTCGTGATCCCAGGGTCCTGGGATCGGGCCCCACATTGGGCTCTCTGCTCAGCGGGGAGCCTGCTTCCTCCTCTCTCTCTGCCTGCTTCTCTGCCTACTTATGATCTCTGTCTGTCAAATAAATTAAAAAAAAAATAAGCACTTATAATTAATCATCACACAATATGTATTTTCTAATCAGAAGGAAAAAACTCCTATGGCTTGTTACAGTGGGCACAAGGACACTTAGAATAAAGCCTAGATGTCTGGGCTTCCTTGGGAATGGGTAAATCGTGGTCAGCGAAGGTAAATGGCAGAGGGGAGAACACTTCTGGGAAGAGTCCTTGAAGGGAGAAGACATTCTGTTTCTTCTTCCTCGACTGTATGTGGAAAATATGTTGGTAAGTATGGTGGAACAACAAGAGAGAAGACTCCTGTCAGTGCTCAGGTCTGGACTGCCAACATTTAGAAGAAAAATAAATTTCTACTTGTTTAATTATTTTGTTTCAGTCACACTAAATAAAATTAGACATTTGTAATTGTCCTGTAAGTCCTTCTATATTATAAATTCAGTTTTTTTTTTTTAAACTCAAGCTTTTAGCACTAAAATATGATTTAAAAGAAAATTCTCATCAAATATTGCTAAGAAGCACTGGGGGGAAGTCTTGGCAAAGCTCTGGTAAACAGCAGACACTAAAAATGCCTCTGGAAAGAATGTGAATGAGGGATGCCTGGGTGGCTCAGTTGGTTAAGTGTCTGCCTTTGGTTCATGTCATGATCTCAGGGTCCTGGGATCAAGCCCCACTCCTTGCTGAGCCCGGTGCCTGCTTTTCCCCTTTTTTCTGCCCCTCCCCCTGCCTGTGCTCACTCTCTCTCTCTATCAAATAAATAAATAAAAATCTTCTTTAAAAAAAAAAAAAAGGTATGAATGAAACAAAGGGACCCAACTGGTAAGTACTGAATTACTTGAAGACTTGTTTGCAGAGGAATTTCATAAAAAGAGACCTAGTACATCTGTATTCACAGACTGTATGCTCACGTTTCCCAGTCACTGGGCTAGTTATATTGGCCTATTTCTCTACTTTGTATCTGCAGTTCTAAGAACTTTAATAACAAAAGAACGGTAGATTGAGGAGGCGACCTGATTGGGGTTAACCTTGACTCTCTTACCATGGAGTGTTCATCCAAGAAGTTAGCCTCTTCCAACCTGCTCTTTCCTCTGTGGAAGGAAGTTGTTAGACTAGACCTTCCCTGAGGCAGTGCTTCTCAAATTTTAATGTGTGTAGGAATCTCCCATGGTTCTTATTTGAAGGCAGAGTTTGATTTAATCAGTCTGCACAATGGGGCCTGAGAGCCTGCATTTTGTTTTATGGGGGCTCCATGCTCACGACCCTAAGATTAAGACCTGAGGGGAGAGCAAGAGTCAGATGCTTAACTCCTTGAGCCACCCAGGCTCCCAGAGAGTCCACATTTCTCACAAACCCCTGGAAGACTCTGATGTTGCTGGTCTACGGAGCACACTTTGAGTAGGTAGGTTGTAAGAAGGCACAATTTGCAAGCCATGTGACTGTGCTCTTTTAAAAATATCGTTATGAATGCTTTGCCTTAAACTGCCTGATTTTTACTTGGTCCTGTGGCACCAAGATTATCACTGAACAGAAGAGGATAATCAGAGGCCCTGAGCCTTTCTGGAGTTAAGAGAGGCCCAACTTTTTCACTTCTGAGATTGGCATTTCTTCTTCTTGAAATATGCTAGTAACATTACTTTTCAACAACTGTGGTAAACTTTAAATATGAACATTCACCACAGTGACATTGTGAAAAGATATCATTTAAAATATGGTAGGCTAAGGTTCCACTTTCAACATGATTAAAAGATTTACTTATTTTTTTTTATAGAACATTCTAGGTGACATGATTGAACATGAATTTAAAAAAATAACTTTGGGCGCCTGGGTGGCTCAGTGGGGTAAGCCGCTGCCTTCGGCTCACGTCATGATCTCAGGGTCCTGGGATCGAGTCTTGCATGGGGCTCTCTGCTCAGCAGGGGGCCTGCTTCCCTTTCTCTCTCTCTGCCTGCCTCTCTGCCTACTTGTGATCTTTCTCTGTCAAATAAATAAATGAAATCTTAAAAAAAAATAAATAACTTTTTTCAACCCTATGAACAGATCTATTTAATGGCTTAATTATAAAAATAGCCTCATAAATCTATATTGGAATTATATATGAATCTGAGGCCAGGACTGCATGTTTCTATCTTTTCTACCATTGATGGACTTCGGGACCTCCATGAGCAGCACTACCACTCTGGTCTTAAACATCTATTGTTTAGGGATGCTTTTAATAGAGAAATAACAAAGCCAGTGACCTCATTGCTTCTTTGTTTTTTTTTTTAATTTTTTTATTTTTTATAAACATATATTTTTATCCCCAGGGGTACAGGTCTGTGAATCACCAGGTTTACACACTTCACAGCACTCACCAAAGCACATACCCTCCCCAATGTCCATAACCCCACCCCCCCTTCTCCCAAACCCCCTCCCCTCAGCAACCCTCAGTTTGTTTTGTGAGATTAAGAGTCACTTAATGTTTGTCTCCCTCCCAATCCCATCTTGTTTCATTTATTCTTCTCCTACCCACTTAAGCCCCCATGTTGCATCACCACTTCCTCATATCAGGGAGATCATATGATAGTTGTCTTTCTCTGCTTGACTTATTTCGCTAAGCATGATACGCTCTAGTTCCATCCAAGTTGTCGCAAATGGCAAGATTTCATTTCTTTTGATGGCTGCATAGTATTCCATTGCTTCTATGGGGTAGATTTCTGGAGGTGCTTACCCTGCCATTGCAGAAGTCCCATTTTGACTGTGTAATCTTGGAAAGGCCCTTCCTACCACAAGTTCTAGTGGGCATACAACCAAGATATGGCAAATAGCACAAATGAGTTTGTTGGAAGGTCCTGAAAGAGCTTTTCTTTCCTATGTGTGTCAAGAAACATATCTCTTCATGTCCCTTTCCACGTTCTGATTTTTTTAAAATGCATCTGTGTATGAATACAATGCTTAGAATTATTAACAGTCTTATAACTGAGACCAATGACACCCCCACCCCCATTGCCCTGCTACCCCAATTTTTTGACATCCCTGAGCCCTAGATCCAAAAGTAGAAACTACCTAACTCTAGTGGGGGGTTCTTGTGATATCATTCAGAAATGTCAGTGTGTAGGTTTAATTGAATGGAATGGTGGACTGATAGAAATATGAAACTTCCATTCCATGTAAGTGCTGCCCAGGGCCCCCTCAAGAGATGGAACATGAAAACTACCAAAACCTACATCTTCTATTGTGTAGACTGAGATGATACTTAGAGATCACTATGAGACAGGACATTGTTCTATAATATCAAACCAGAAACAAGAAGAACTGAGTTAATTCTAATTCTACCATTGACTGAACTCTATACCTCAAGTAGCTAAATTTTTCTGAGATTTACTTTCTCTTTGCAAGTTTAAGAGTGAAGAACAAACCTTCTGTGGGTTCCTTTTAACTGTGCTCATTATTTCACAGTTTGCTTGATCCTTTGTCATTCCTAGAGCATCAAGTCAAATGTAACTCCAATTTTAAGACAGAACCACCCAACTATTGGAATATTTGATTTTTTTAAATTCTTTAATCCAGCCACTAGATTTTAAAATTGGGATGAGATTTGATACCTACGACACTGTATTAGGAGGTGTACAACAGTGATTTCATATATTATTAAATGGTTACCACAATAATTATGTAAAAAAATGCTGTTAGATTTTTAGCAGAATTACGTTGATTCTGTAGACTTCTTTGTTTTGAAGGGAGGGAGAGTTGAAGGACTGATAATAAATTTTCTTTAAATATTTAGTACGATTCACCAGGGAAGGCATCTGGTCCTGGACTTGGGATATTTTTAATTACTGATTCAATCTACTTAGTAATTAGTCAATTCTAACTTTATATTTCTTGATGATTCCATTTTGGTATGTTGTAGGTTTCTAGGAATGTAGCCATTTCTTCTTAATTGTGCCACTTGTTGGGGTATAATTGTTCAAAGTAGTTTTTTTAGGAACTTTTATATTTCTGTGGTGTCAGTTGTAACCTTTTCACTTTCATTCTAATTTTGAGTTTTCTTTTTCTTGGTGACTCTAGCTTAAAGGTTTGCTAATTTTGTTCCTCTTTGAAAATCCAGCTCTAAATAAAACAAACCTAACTTAGTTTTACTCATCTTTTCTATTGTGTTTTTAGTTTCTATTTCCACTCTGATCTTTATTTCCCTTCCTTGCAACTTGGTTTAATTTGTTCTTTTGCTCATTCTTTAAGGTATAAAGTTATGTTGCTAGAGAGGTTTCTTGTTTCTTAATGTATGCATTTATTGCTAAGAACTTCCCTCTTAGAACTGTTTTTGCTGCATCCCACACTCTTTAGTATGTTTTTCCACTTTTATTGGTCTCAAGATAGTCATTCATTTTTAAAATCTGTGTTAGCCCTGAAGGAAGATGATGATTCTTTAGATTTTCATTGTGATTCCTTAATTAGTGCTTTTCCATGTATTTGTACTTGCCTTTCAGAGTAATCAAAGATTTCCTTCTTCCCCCATTATCTTATATGATCCTCTAATATTGTTTGTAAGTATGTGCTATGGAATGAAGTGGGGAAAAAATTGAAAAGCAGTATGAATGTAGGGAAACACTGGATGAGGAGTGAGAGTGAAAGAGAGAATAGTAACTTTCTTGGTTTCCGTCTGCATAGGTCACCAAAATCACAGGCCATGAAAGCAAAAATAGACAATGGGATTGCATAAAACTAAAAAGCTTCTGCACAACAAAGGCGATGATCATTCGAGTATAAAGACTACTTATGGACTGGGAGGAAATACTTGCAAATCCTATTTCATAAGGGGTTAATATCCCAAGACAGAAGAAACTCCTACAACTCAAAAGCAAGAAACCAAATAACCCAAGTATCAAATGGGTAAAGATCCTTTATATCAGATCCTAGATCTGGATAAACATTTCTTAAAAGCAAGCCATGCAGATGGTCAATAGGTATACTGAAAGGTGCTCACCTTCGCTAATCATCAGGGAAATGCAAATCAGAACCACAGTGAGCTATCACCTTATACCTGATGGAATAGCTATTACCAGAAAGACCAAAGATAACAAATGTTGGCAAGATCTCAAGAAGAGGGAACCTTTTGTATAGTGTTGATAGGTATGATGAGTATAGAATACATACAGAATACATATATATGTGTGTGTATATATATATATGTATATATATGTATATACTCTGTATTACATATATGGGTATTAATTTTGCCAAAGATTCAGGCCCTACATCCTGCGGCTGTCCTCTGTGTATGTGTGTGTATGTCAGACATATATATATGCACACACACACACGACAAAGACATATATATATACACACACAAACACATTAGGAATATTTTATATAAGTATACCTCATATTTAATACACATATGAAATATTCAGTCTTAAGAAAATCCTGTCTTTTCAATAGCATGGATGAACCTAGACAACATTATTCTAAGTAGAATGAGCCAGATGCAGAAAGATAAATTCTTCATGATCTCACATGGGTATGGACCTTAAAATAGTGAAACTCATCGAAGCAGAGTAGATTGTTGGTTGTGAGGGCCTGGGAAGAGGGGAAAATGAGAAGATGTTGTTAAAGGGTACGAAGTTTCAGTTTTACAAAATGAGTACATACTGAACATATAATGTATAACACTACCTACAGTTAACAATACTATATTGTATACTTGAAATTTGCTAAGAGGGTACATCTTGAATTCTCATCATGCCCCTTCCTCCAAAACACAGAAAAGATGACTCTATGAGGTAATGGATACATTAATTAGCTTGATTATGTTGATGGTTTCACAATGAATGCATAAAATTAACAAGTTGTATACCTTAAATACAATTTTGAATGGTCCATTCTACCTCAACAATCCTAGGAAAAAAAAGGAACAAGGTAACTATAGCTATTTTTTTTTTGTAACTATAGCTATTTTTGAATGTCTCATCACTCTACACAATAATCACGTTTAAAAAGATTTGTATTTTCATAAATGTTGCTGCTAATGTTTCATGTCTGTGGGACTGAGGAGAGTGTGTGTGTGTGTGTGTATGTAGGTGTGGAGGCGGACTATGGTAGCCATTTCTGAGCTCATTTACTAAGCAGCTCTTCCACTTAGATGCCTCCAAAAATCATAATTTCTAAAATTTTCCTCTTAGATAAGACTTCCTTCATAAGGAGAAACAGGATAAAAATATTCTGATTTTTAGCGGTCTATTCTAGGACCTATTCAGCTGTTCTTCAAATTAGCTGTCATAATAAAAATATTTTACTTTTAAAACTATTTGTATCATCATTTCAAAACAGATGTCTTTTTCAACTCCCTCACATGCTTGTTGAGGGATCACAGGACCGTAGCACAAAGCATGCTTTATGTTGCAGTGGTCCGAAGCCTGACTGGACTAAGGCCTGCTCTTCTCAGCCTTGATGATGGGCAGCCAGAGGAGGCAATGGCCCTTTAAGAGCCACTTCCAATGACTGGGGTTATTTATTGGAGTTCTGGATGCAATGCTTGAGGACGTGGCATCATTTATGCTTTAATGTGTTGTGTGGGAGCTAAAAGACTGTGTGTGGACATCGATTGGTTGGAGCTGTGCTTAGGTCTTTGGACAGCCTCAGGATTTAGGGCCTGAATCCTTGGCAAAATGAATAATACCCTTGCAACTTAATAAGATCACAATCTCTCTGTATACACCATGTTTTCTCATCTCTTACTAATGTAGAAGGTGCATGCCAAGCTTTTGACAGGGAAAAGCTAGGGAGAAACAACAACACTAGTAATTCCCTTGTGTCTGTCAAAGCTGTTTAATGTTGTTTACTTAAATTTCATTTCCTGAAGTCAATGGTTTTAATTTAATTTATTGAAATGTCCCATGGGATCCAGAGTATGCCATATTGAAGGGGTATCGCATAAATATGGGGTCTCCTATGAGAATGGCTTTCTTGCACAGCCTTATGCCTCTGACATTTCAATCTAAGTGTGAATAGGGAAGAAAGTTCAGTTCCTCAGCAAAAATGAAAAGTTCCAGTGCTGCCTGTCATTAAAGGTAAGAAGGTAAGATTACGAAAGACCCATTTTTGAAGAGTTGTACTTCCTCCATTTTTTGTCCTCAATTTAAAACCCAAAGACTTTTCAAAGCATACTGTACAGCCATTAGGGAGAAATTATTTATATCTTGATGTAATTTCTCATGGTATTTTAAACATAGTCATTTTAACAGTAACTTTTAAATATTTATTAGCTAAGAGGCACTGTTTTCTTTAACTTTTTCTTGGAGGATGTGGAAAACTGAACAAGCCATTATTTATGACCTTCATTTGATTATGATCTCCTTCAAGGTACTGATGCTTTTTTTTTTTTTTTTTTTTTTTTTTTTTTTTTTTTTAAAGATTTTATTTATTTATTTGACAGAGAGAAATCACAAGTAGATGGAGAGGCAGGCAGAGAGAGAGAGAGGGAAGCAGGCTCCCTGGTGAGCAGAGAGCCCGATGCGGGCCTCGATCCCAGGACCCTGAGATCATGACCTGAGCCGAAGGCAGCGGCTTAACCCACTGAGCCACCCAGGCGCCCAAGGTACTGATGCTTTAAACCTAGAATTTGGCTTTTTTTCTTTGTATGGGTATGGCAAAATAGATAACTGCAATGTTTTATAAAAAGGTGATTGCTTAATGAGCATTCTGTAAGGTGTTTAGAGATATTGATTCTCTGGTTGCTCTATCTTACCCTCACACTTTTACTGCCTTCAAGATTTCTCCAGTCCTCATCATGCCCAAGAATTTTAGCTCTATGCCTTCTGAGAAACTTACTAAAACAACTAAACAATAATAAAACAACAATTGAAATCCTAAAGGGCAAAAAACCATGAAAAAGTTCACAGGCATCAAACCTGCAGAAGCAGTATATATGGGAATGTGGTAAACGTCTTAGAGGAATGTATGCAGTAGTGGGAGAAGCTGAGCAGATGCACTTGTCCTGTAGACCCCTAAGAGACCCACAGCAGTTGGTGCTATCAGGTGTAACTGAAGGCAAGATTGAAAACAGGATTAACTTAAAGTCTGTGGGATCCCTTTGGATCCATAAATCCTGTCCCTCTTCCTCATTTGGGAGGACTTCTCTCCTCACCTGAGGTAAAAGTGCAGAAGGAGAGTAGACATCTAGACTGTGCTGGGAACACTTCACATCTGAGGGTGGGCTAGCATGTTGATGAAGAGAAGATGATATAGAAGGTAGTGTTAGGAACCTTGAGATTCTCAAATCCCTGTCCTCACTGCAGCTGGGCTGATCCCCTTCATGTAGTAATTGAAATATTCTTTGTGCAGCTTTGACTGATACAAGAGAAAATAATATATAATTAAGGGGCTCATTCTTTCCTATGAAAGGGTAGCTAAGGGTCATTAGTCATGTTTTTAGCAAAGCCAACATCACACATGGTGGACTACAGCTAAAACAATCAGAAAAACAAAACGAGCATTTTCAGAGAGCTAATCTCTATGTTCTCCGACAAGATGCCATTAAAAAAATTATTTTCAGTTACTTAAATTGTAGCAGGAATGATAAATGGAAACATAAGAAGATAAAGTTGAATGTCGCTTTACCAGGCAGAGTAACATTAACAATGAAACAAACAAAGGTATTTAGGGAAGAAATGGTGAGAAAAGTATAGGGTCATTCAGATCTCTCCTATAGCTACTAAGACTCAGGGATAAGAGAGAAACTGGAAGAAAATGATCAAAGAAGTTAAAATTTTCCAGGGCAAAGTGTTTCCATATTTAAAGAGTTCACCAAGTACTGAGAAAAATTAGATGAAAATAGATAAGGCATATCATAATTTCATAATGTGGGAGATTATGCTAAAAGTCTAAAATTTTCAGGATATTAAAAAACGACAAATGCAACAATCCAACAAAAGCCATTGTCTACCAAGTGTCAGAAGTCAGAACTGAATTGAACTTTTCCATACAATTGAGGCCCGAGGAAGTAGGCTTCTATATCCCCAGATCTTCAATTAAGAAGTTAAAAAAAAAAAAAAAAAAAAAAAAAACCTCAAATATTCCTAATCAGGAAGCTGCTAGTGTGATCAGTCCCTGTGGTAAGCCCAAAGTGAATGTGTACTATAAAAATGCATGATAAATGAAAACCCAAACTCAATCTTCTTAATTCTAGGCCAATGCATTTAGGTTTTTCCTCGGGTCCAAACCAAGATTTGTGGAGGTGACTTTATTGGAACAGAGTTTTTGCCTCTATTTTGGGGTTTCAAGAGAGGCCATGTTGTCTTTGGGGGGTGGTGGTCAGGTATCATTTCCTACCCTTCTTAGAGGGACGCTAAAAACTGAAGGCTACCAACTGTAGGCTGAACCCCCCACCCCCCGCCCAGCCACTGCCCACAAGACACCTAGAGAGCCAGCCAAGTGAGAACACACCCAGGCTATGTACAAGGTCAGAGCATTTACTGAGCTCCCTTTCCAGCTTGCTTCCTTGGGGTATTATCCTCAGTACCATAGGTAGACAGTCTTCATTTGGTTTTGAGTATTCTGTATATCTACCTTTATTGAAAGCCTTTATGCCGCATCTTTGTGGGTTATTTGAACAAGGTTGCCTAGGGTCGTCTGGGTGACTCAGTAGGTTAAGCGTCTCCCTTCAGCTTGGGTCGTGATCCCACAGTCTTGGGATCTCTAGCTCTTTCCTATAAATAAAATACTAAAAAAACCCCCCCAAAAAACAAAAAACGAAAACAACAAGAACAAAAAACGCCCACAAAGCAAGGTTGCCTAATAAAGGCAACACATAACTGTAAAAGAAACTTAACCAGGGATAGTATCTTAACTTTGAATAATCCTTGGATTTTTGGAAAGTACTATAACAAACTATTTGATCCTCAAGACAGGACTGAGGTAGAAAGGTCAGCTCTTCTCCAGTTTAGTGGCTTAGAAATTCCCAAGTGAATGGGGAGGTGAGAAAGACTTAGGTCTTGGGACTGTATTCTTGTTTTAGTACATTTACCCCTTTTGTGAGAATTCTAAAGAAAAGCAGAAGCAGAACAGACAAATTTATGAAGCATTAGTCCCTATCTTTACTCGTTCCCACTACTTACTACATTTGGGCTCCCTGATTGATATTACCACGTGACCGTTATCCCTCCATAACTAGCACACAGTACTTGTAGGAACTCTACGTTTCTTTTGCCCCTGCTTCCCCACAATAAGGAGTCCTCTCTGTTTTTCAAAAATCTTAACCACCTCCCATTCCCTGCAGCCACTTGTAACAGGCTATTTCATTGGTATATGTTCTGGTTCCACCTAGTCCTTGAGCAACTAATTTCCCCCCACCCTAGGGATTGTTTGAAAAACTGTTTTATCTATTAATAGAACAAAAAAGTTGAACGAAATCATTCTGGACTTCTTCCAGCACTGGTATTATCTATTCAATATTCAATATTCAATATTTCGATTTTTTTTAAGTTGTTGCCTTGTTTACAGTCTTTTGTCCCGCCCCCTGCCCTGCCCCCAACCATTCATAATTCTGTTCATTTCCAGATTGGATGGGATCTTATTGCTTAGATAAGGGAAATGAGGATATCTAATGATTTTGCTAAAATGTCACCTAAGGAAGATAGGAAGGAAGGAGGTGCAAAAAAGAACTAGAGTATTTTTTTTTCATAAAAAAACCTATATTAATAAAAAGCCTTTGCTTTTTTAATACTTACTGCATGCCTTACAATGTTCTGGGCATATTGCATATATTATCACTAATCTTTTATAACTTAAAATTTATTTTTTCAGTGTTCCAAGATTCACTGTTTATGCACCACACCCAGTGCTCCATGTAATACGTGCCCTCCTTAATACCCACCACCAGGCTCACCTAATCCCTTACCCCCTTCCCTCCAAAACCCTCAGTTTGTTTCTCAGAGTCCACAGTCTCTCATGGTTTGTCTTCCCACTCCGATTTCCCCGCAATTCACTTTTCCTTTTCTTTTCCGAATGTCCATCCTTTAAAGCAGATGCTCTTGTCTTGTTTTCATTAATGATTTTTAAAATGTAGAATACTTCTATTTGCACACAATGGACACATGATACAGAGCATTTTAAGTCTGGAAGTGAAATTGTCCCAAGTATTCTCCATTACCCACCAACTCCTGAGAGCTAACTTAGAGTTTCCAATATGAGCTGCTCAGTACTGTGAACATAAATGGCAAAAACTGCTGGACGAAGAATATACAGATTGTTAGTGCTGATAAATGGGACCAGAGTATTCTCCTAGACGGTTGTCCTAATTTACATTTCCACTGATATGCAAAGAAATACTTTTTGGCCATCTTATTTCCCTCTGTGGCTTATGTGTCACAGTCTGGTCAATACTCAGAATCATTAACCCTTGTATCTATACCAACCACACAAGTAGGAAACATATTAATCATTGAAATTTTGGGTGAACATGTTAGATATATTGGCCAATTGTATTTATTTTGTGAAATCCCTCCTTATATACCATTTTGTTTCTGCTCAGTTTTTCACCTTATTTTCCTGATATATGTAAGCTTTTCCTACATGAAATATTAGGCTCTTTGCTTTCATGTGCTTGATAGGGGAAGAGAAGGAAAAATAAAAGGATGAAAACAGAGAAGGAGACCAAAGCTATTAACTGTAGAGAACAAACTGAGGGTTGCTGGAGGGGAAGGTAAGTGGGAGGATGGGGTAATGGGGTCATGGCCAGTTGGGAGATAACTTGATATAATGCGCACTGGGTATTATATGCAACTGATGAAAGGCTAAATTCTACCCCCAAATTAATAATACACTATAATGTTAACTAACTTGAATTTAAATAAAACCAAGAAAGAGATGTTTCTCAGATTTGTTACACCTTTCATGCCTTTCTAAAATACTTTTAAACAGATGTCATGAAATGTCTAATGATTTAAAAATAGTCTCCCCTTGAACAAAACTATGAAAAATTCCAAAAAAGCTTTTGTATTTTTACTTTTTTTATTGGCATCTCTGATTTATCTGGAAAAACTTTAGGTGTGTTCATATAAGGAGTAAGGTTGGAATCCAGCTGGAGTTCTAATCTCTGTTCCCCTCTAAAACTAGGTGAGTGTTGTAACATCATGCAGTTAGTGTCTTTCATGGACTTAAAAATTGCCTTTATGATATATATTATGTCTTAGGGAATTTTTGAATTCCTGTACTACTACGGAAATTGTTCACTTTACCGACCTGAGTCAGCACTAAGTTCTTTTGAACTTTAAAAAAGCTTTTGTTTTTGGGTAAAATTAGTTGAACTCATTCATACCTTTTTCTTGCGGCTTTTCTGGCTTGTATCACGTTTATTTTTTACAAAAAATGGTCTTTATTTTACACTTCTGATGTACTTTAGAATTAAATTTTAATTTCTCCTATGTATCAGTAAGCCTATGTAAAAATAGTAGATCAAGATTGTTCTTCATTTTTGCTTTTGCATTTGGGTTTTTCTTTTATTGGGTTTTGTTTTTGTTTTGGTTGGGGGGCTTTTAATTGTCTGAAAGCTTGAGCAGTTGTATTTGTCAGGTGTTGGAATCAAACTTATGCTATCCTTAAAAAAATAATTTAAACATTTTCCCATTTTGAAGATGACAAAATTTGAAGCTACAAGAAATTCAGTAACTTGCCCAAGGTTGCCCATGGGAAAGAACAGAGCTGTGACTCTTACCTACTGCATATAGAAATACTTATTCTGATTGGATAAGTAGAAACTGGAATATTTGCTCCAGAATAAGACACTGGGTAATAATCATCTTTTAAATTTATAAAATTTGCATCATGTGTAACTTAATTTTATGAATAATCACTATACACTATAAACACTATGAGGTGTTTTTCAAATAATGTCCATGTTGTCATTTTTTTCCCTTCCCATACCTGCTCTCCTATAGGGAGGAAACAAAAACCCATGGAGCTTTCAAGATTTAATGAAGTTCATAGCACCCTGGTAGTCAGACGCGAGTCTGAAACCTGCGATGGTAGTGATCCAACCAAGTCCTCTTTCTGTGACTCTAGATAGTCTTCTCCTAGGAATTAGCTAGAGTCTTTCCTCAGAGGAATATGACAAGTTTTTCCACAAAGAGAGTCAACATATTTTGGTTGAAACTTCACCCTGTCAGAGAGGCTGCTTTGCTACCATTAGCGCTTTTAAGCAAGGATGAGATAATCACAATAATTATCTTCCATTAGCAAAATGATCTGGCGCCAGATTCTTCCTCCGGTCCTCGCAGCCTCCCTTCTGGAGCGAAGAGCATTTAAAATGGGCTTTGAGAACATTGTCATGGAAAATAATCAGAAGTTTAAAAATGAGCTGAGGGAGGGTGAGTTAAACAAGGAATCTGGTGATTAAAGGCCCAAGATCAGAAAAATCTGATAATTTGGGCTAATACAATTTAGGTTTTCTTTCCAACAGATTCACTGGAGGACAGCCTTCCAATTAGTATGCTTGCATCATAACGTCAATAAGGCACACAACAGTTCAACATACCAATTCAGCATTTATCCATCTAATTCATTCCCCCTGAAGGACAGTAAATAAGGCTTATAAAATTATACTGATTGCTTTAATTCAAGGTTTAATGCAAACCCAGAGAATCTCTTTCTATGGGGAATTCAAAAAGGAATTCACAACCTTTGGCTAGGGTCTTTCCCTCTTTTACCCAGATCCAATTAGACACTAAAATTTAAAGAATTTCTCTCTTTGGAGGCTTTTTATTTCTTAATCACCACTTTTATCACCGTCACAATCGTAATCATAATCATCATTGTCCTATTTATCATTATTTTTTACTGTGTGTATTCTAATGCTGTTTGGTATTCTTTGAGGTGGTTGCAAAGAAAATCAGAGCCCACGCTTGCCCAGAGAGCATTTATAACAAAAGGGGAAAGTACATGATCACACTGATTTAAAAATTGTCAGTAAATGTAAATGATGCACATCCTAAAATAGTCCATTATGACATTGACACACTGGAAGAGTGCCAGTGAAAGACAGGGCAGCAGGTTTATTAGACTCACCAGATTGTGTTCTGTGAGTGCAGGAGCCCAGCCCTGCTCTGTTTACCACTCTATCTGTACCACCAAATGCAATGTCTAGCACATGGTCAGGGTTCCATAATTCTGGTTGTTGAGGTTCATTTGTTTATTCTCAAGCTATTTTCTTCCTTAAGGTTTTAAATTCCAGGGTCGTTCACATACAGTGTCATATTAGCTTTGGGTGTGCAATATAGTGATTCCACACTTCCATACAACACCCAGGGCTCATCACAAGTGCCCTCCTTAATCCCCATCACCTATTTCATCCATCCCCCTATGACCCTCCTCTCTGGTATCTATCAGATCTCTATTGTTAAGAATCTGGCTTTTGTTTTACCTCTATTTTTCCCTTTCCTCATTTGTTTCTTACATTCTACCTATGAGTGAAATCATATGGTACTTGTTTTTCTGATTTATTTCCCTTAGAATAATACTCTCTTGCATTGAAATTGCCTGGAATTTTTAAGAAATACTGATGTCTGGCTCCCATTCCCAGACATTTTGAGTTAAAGGGTATTGGGAACAACCTTCTCAGCTGAATTTTTAAAAAGTTTCTTGAACGATTTTAATGTTCAATGACTTTAAGAATCACAGTTAATGTAATTAAAAGAACTTGAATTTACACGCTCTAACTTTGCTAGCTTGTGTTCTTATTAAGCAATCAAGTTTGCAAACATTTACTTAGCACCTTTATGTATGAGGCATTCGACACAGCTGTAGGGGATATGGAAGACCTAAGATGTGGCTGTTAGAGTTTCTTATTGATCTGCGAGACCAAATACAAATGATGAAAGTCAAATAATACAAGGTGACGATGTAACATATATTTAGTGGAATTTAATTGGTATGACTTGCAAGTGAACCAACAGATACTACAGGGCTTATAGGAATGAGAAAGCTCTCCCTCTAAAGTTGTCAGGCAACCCTCCATGGGGGATGAGAATTTTAAGCTGAATCTTGAACAAAGTGTGTGAGAAGAAAATACTCTGGGAGAGAGAACAATTCAAAGTAAGAGCACCCCAAGAATCCAAGAAGTGATGTAATCTCAGAAATGGTAGTGTCAGAACACTGCTCAATGGAGAATTCAAAGGTCTCATTCTTTGTAGGTTCCTGAGGGTCATTGGAGGGTTTCTAGAGCTATGTCCATGTCAATAATAACCAATATGGTGTCACTTGCAGAGTCAGAATACTTCATTGAGAACTATCATTCAGACCCAGGCTGGAAAGTCTTACTTGAGTATTAATAAAGCAGTAAAGAAAGGGGTTCGATAGTGAAAGAAAACAGGTCATTTCTTGCAGAGGAAAGGTCTGTAAATAAGGGGAGAATGATTGGGGTGAGATCCAGGCCTATGGAAGCAGATTTTCTTGGTGGGGAAAAAAAATGGGGGTGGGATGACTTAACTGAGATAGCTAATAACTTCTCCCTCCTCTGCCTTTCCAGATGGCCTTTAACTGTCAAACAAAAGTTAATCCAAGGGTCAATGTGGTTTAATTATTGTCTGTTAAAATCTTGATGACTTGCTATTTATTTTTTAATAAGGTTATCGTGTGTTATGTCTTATTTAAATGTCAAGATGGTGAGGAGAGGAAGGGAAGCTTACCTTAGTTCTTTGTCATTACTGTGAACCAGACATTACTGAAACCCTGTTCAGTGTCCAGGGTTTTGGCAATCTATTCCTGCGGAAAGAAAGGAAATGCATTTCTGGGGAACAGAAAGAACACTGATTCCAGTAGTTTAAAGCTGTAGTTTAATAAAGAACAAGTTGAAAAGAACCAGAAAAAGAGAGGAAGGACTATCACCAGGGTCTGCTAATTTAGGTTCTTGCCTTCAGGGGACCCTCACTTTATAAACAGATGGGAAGAAAGAGGTGGATTAGCTAATCAGTACTAAAAAAGACACAGTCTTCATGTATAAAAAGTTCAGTAAACATCTTCTTATTCTCCCTCTAAAAAGGGGAGACTGCCTCTTTCTTCTACTTTACTCTTAGGCAGAACTTTAAGATTTTTATTTCATGCGTGTGGATTTCATTAGCATGGTGGATAATGGGGAGTGAAGATGATTGTGAACTGGAGACGGGAGAGAAGTGAGATTTCCCCTTTTATTCTGTTAGGAAGTGTCTTCTGGGAAGTTGAGACTGGAGTCTTCTCAATACAGTGCGATCAGCAAATTTCTTCTGTAAAGGACTATAGAATAATTATTCGGGATATACAGGATTAAGAATTAGGTTTCATGGTGTTTTGTGTTGTGTTTTAATAGCCTTTGAGAAATGTTAAATTTTTTTTTACTTGTAGGTGGTGCAGAAATAGGCCATGTGCCTCAACTGGGGAGATAGACCTACATGGTTTCCTTTGATTTAGAGAAAGGTTCTTCATTTGCAACCCTCCCCAGGGCTGAGAAAAGAGAAAACCATTGTCAAGAGGTAAAGGATACCTTCCCTTTGCTCTCTGAATCATCCATTCCCTTTCCTTACAAAGATAGGAAGAGTTCCTTCATGATTTTTGTTGGAAGACGTACATGTGACATTTTTCTCTTAAGCATAGAAGGTCAACCAAAAATGGCTTCACTAGAATTGCCGTCAATTCAGTTTGGACTAAAACCAGCTAATGTTCTTTGCATGTTTCCATATGCCTTGTTCTAAATGCTCCACATGTATTAACTAGTTCCCCTAAAGCCCCTATGCAGTAATATTATCCTACCCATTGGACAGATGAGGAATCTGAGGCACAGAAACATGAAATTGCTTATCAAGGGGATAAGCTAATGGATGGCAAAACTGGAATTCAAATGCATGTATTCTATCCCATACTCTTGATTATGCTTTGTCTCACTCCCCATATATTGAATGTTGACATGTACCAACAATTTTTCATAACTTCCTAGCATTTATGTCCGTCAAGATAAACCAGATGGGTGTGGCGGTATCTGTTCACTCCCAGATCTTAGTTGCTTAATACAAAGTTAATTCCTACACTGATGCCATTTTTCACATGGCAGAAAATTCTCCACGTGATCTCTCTGGTTCCAGACTGATGGTGGGTCTAACTATCTTGTATCTGTACTTCTGAACATGTAGCTTTCTTAGTCTCTGTAGCAGAGTAAGAGAGAAACTGAGACTATCATGAAATTTTTACTGCCTGTGCTCAGAAGTGATGCATGTCACTTTCTACAACTGCTTACTTTTTCCTACTTAATTGAATAGGGGCTGGGAAATGGAAAGGAGCACAGGGCTATTTGATGCACATTAGTTCTCTGCCATTCCACTCCATAATATTCAATGTATCACCATATAAAGGAGCTTGTTCAACCTTTATAACCTTTTCAAAAAGACAAAATAGGCATTTTTCTCTGGATGCTGAGGGTAGAGGACGTAAATTGATCTGACCAAAAAGAATGACTTAACAAAGGAAGGGACGGTACTTCGGGTTTAAAACAAATTTTCGTTGAAAAGTGTCCTCTGTTGCTAACTTGTGACAAATTACTTAACCTCTTTGCACCTCGATTTAATATAATCTCAGTAGCAGGAAGATGTAGGCCTTGCTCAGAGAGCTGTCAAAAATATTAGGAGGTATATAAAGTACTTTGCCTTATGCCAACTCATAGTTTCGATTAAATGATAGCCAACTTTAACATTTTCTCAAGGTTGTGTATCTTGTTGGGGAAAAAAATTGGAGGATCATTCAGGTTTCTAGACTTTGAGTGGAGAGTTTTCCTTCATTATCTCTCACTTTAAAGATCACATACGTGATGCATGAGGCAGTGTCTACATAGAGCAGATGTGTGATTTTCATAAATGAAACAATGGGAGAAGGATACATAGTTGATTTGACTAATAAGGTAAGGTCACTAGTAGGGCACTTTAGAAAGGAATCTACGTGGCTTGGAATTATAAAGGAAGATTGAAGAGGAGTTCAGACTGACCCCGCTTGCCCTGTTCTAGGTTCTGCCTTTTGTCCTCTAGAGCATGATGTTATCCTGCCCCCTGGCCCCCATAGCTGCCCCCTTCCATTTTCTATGCAATCTTACAATCATTGTATGGAAATGCCTAGTATTGATTACTTTCTATGACAGTTCCTCAAAATTACATCTTTTTGCTGAGCTCCTAGCTCGTATATCTACTTGACACTTCTGACTTATGGTCCCACAGATCTACTGAAGTTACTATCTTCAAACCTGAGTTCCTCCTCTTCCTCACTCACATGCACTCACTCTAGTCTCCTGTTAGTCTCTATGATTTGTACAACCATTCTTTCGAGGTCAAGCCAGAACCTATGGGGGTCACTTTAGCACTCTCCCCTACATCCATTCACTATGTCACCAAATTTTACAAATCCTGGTTCCTCTTTAATATATTTCCCCAATACATATCCCTTCCTCTCTCTTTCTCAATGTGAAGCAACTCATCAGATCAGCCTTTATCTTCCAACTAGATGCCCTGTTTCCATTCTGGCCAAACTAGAGTTCCTTCTCAGAATCCAGGCAGGAGGAACTTTCTAAAATGTAAATCTGATGGTCTCTTTCCTGCATTTAAAGTTCATTAATAGTCTCCCATAGGTTTTGCATATAAACAAACACTTTCTTTTGGTCATCTGACCATCAGCCCTTAACTATCCCCAACCTCCTCCTCTTCAGTCATACTCACATGATCAGCATTCACTCCAGCTTGGACAAAGCACGGTTTCCTGAACTCAACAGACTTTCATGCTCCAGTAGCCTCATATCCATTTTTTTTTTTGCCTCAAATGTCCCTTTTCCATGTCTCCAGTTCCTACTTCAAGACCCTGCCCAAGAAAGAATTGATCATTGGTTTAAGTTGTTGTTACTTTCTGACACTATAGCACTCACTTAGATCCTGTATTATGATTTTTGGTATGTTTGTCTCTCCCCCCCCCCCATTGGCCACCAGACACGTCCTGCCCTCTAGTTAAGAGTAAAAGAGACACACTCAGATTTCCTTAGGATTATAAGAATACCAAGGGAATAATGGAAGACAAAAAGCTGATTGTGTCTATAGCCCTACTGGACAACTAGAATGTCCTTTAGCATTTAGGTACAATAGCTCTGGATGTTCAGTAGCTCTGGATGTTGTTTGTGGCTGCACTCCATCTTTCCTTTTTTTTCTTACCTGCCTCTACTTTACTCTCTGTTAGCAGCTCTAGATCATGGTTTCTGCTTCATCAAAGCTTCCATTGTTGTGGTTTCCAAAGTCTTGTGACTTCTGACTAGTATCTTTTCTTGGTGTATGTGTCTTTAGTTTTCCTTTTTTTTTTTTAATACATGTCTCTTACATTAAAAGTCCCTCTTACTGGGTTTATACATTATTGACTAATACTGAGTATCCCTGTCTCATACCAAACAATTGCAGAGGTCTCTCTGGTTTAACTCGTTGTAGGCAGGGCAGTGAGGGCCTATGGAGTAAATCACAACCCCTTGCATATACAAGCTCCTTCAGCTTGAGGCTGCAGGCACAGCAAACTCCCTTTCAGAAGAGGGTGTTTTAAACTAATTAAGGGTGCCGTGTCCCAACTGATTAGAAATATACCTGGTGTATATTCAACAAATACTAGACATAAATTCAGAAAATAGCTCTTAGCTAAAGGAGAGGAGGAGGAGAAGGCATTGTGAACTGGTGGTGAGAAGGGGCAACCATAAGCTAAATCATGTGTCTAATGTCATTCAAAAGGATTTCAAAGTTGCTGAATTTACATAGCTCTGTGCTAGTGGCATCTTTGAAATGGTTTTGATTAGTTGAGAGAACATTTTGATAGTTTCTGAACAGAAGCCTGTATAACACTAATTTTGTCCTCTCCGATGCCATTAATTTAGAAAACTCGTCTCAATAGCTATATGGCCTATAAAGTATGCATAATTTGTGCTAGGCTCTAGAGCTGAGGAATATGGTGTTAGCAGACTTCTATTAAACTAACAATTTCATTGTCATTATTCTGGGTCTTCCAGTTCTTGGATGAGTAGTTTGAATCCCTTAGTCATTCTATACACAGTGTCAGTCTGAGGAAAGGAAAGGGCAGTTGATTGACAGCAGTGGGGGTTGGGGGTGACTGTTGCTAAAGTGAAGGGCTGTGTGACACAGACACTGCTAATGGGCTGCCAATTTGGTAATGTCTGAGACTTTAAGGCCTTTTAAAAAGATTGACATAATTGGACAATTGAGGCAATTAGCTAAGGCCTTGGGTTAAAAATAATTTCTCTGCCTCAGATTTCTAGACCCTTCTGAATAAACAATATATATTTTTTCCTGATTGGTAAAGTGAATTAATGGGAAAGGTTGCCCACAAGAGGAAGAATTAACTGAGTTCTGACTGGCAACCTTCTGAGCCACTGTTACTTGTTTTTAGAATGCACTTCGCAGTCCTTCTCTGTATTATCCAGGTACTTGGAACCTTTAAGTGTTTGGTAAGGGATTCCCTTCATTTTTCTAAATGCCTGTCCCCATTGAAGCATTTTGTAGAACATGGCAGGTTTTTGATGAGTGATCTCCCCAGAAACAGGATACCTTGAGTTCTGTTAATGATGGCGCTGAGCACTGTAGGTAGAGAAGATAGGTTTCTCTCATGAACAAGTACTCAAGGAACCTTCTAGAAAGCAGCAATGTGTGGTAGGGAAGAAGAGTATTAGGAATTGGGAAAGTCCTATTTGTCACTATTTATCATTAAGATCTTGAGGAAGTCCCCTACTCAATCTGGACATTTTTTCATTTGTAAAAGGTTTGGATTACAGGACTTAACAGGCAGGCTTATCTCCAAGGGCTAGTATCTAACTTAAGTCAGCATTAAGTTCATTCTTGTTGATGCAGATAACATTGTTATGCTCAGCACATAGGTATACCAACATCAGTTTCTTTTCTATAGTCGCTTTCATTTTGTGATAGGGTAAGCCGTTTTGTTGGAAGGAATGGAAGATAAAGGTGTAGAGACTTAGTCCCTTGGACTGGGTCCTTCAGATAGGCTTTAGTCTCCTATGGAATAGAGCATTAAAGAAGGAAGCTGTTGCTATTATGGGCTGAATTGAGCCCGCCCCCCACCCCACCCCCAGTGAATTCAAATACACATGATTTAATCCCCAGTATCTCAAAATATAACTACCTTTAGTCCTTAATGGAATAATTAAGTGAAAATTAGGCCATTAGTGTGAGGTCCTAAGCCAGTTTTGCTGGTACTCTTATAAGCAGAAAGGGGTATCAGGGGTATACCTAGAGAGAAAAAACCATGTGTACACATATCAAAACAGCCATGTATGAGTAAAGGATAGAAGTCTAAGAAGAAAACAAACCTGCTAATACCTCGGTCTTGGACTCCCACCCTCCAGAACTATAAGAAAACAGATTTCTGTTTAAGCCACCTAGTCCATGGTGTTTGGTTACAGCAGTGGAGACAAACTAATATGGTTCAAGAGCATTGCTAAGGTGCTCTTGGATCCACAACGTAGGTACAAATGGAGCATAGAGTGGAGAGGAATGCCCTGATTTCTGATACCTATAGCCTCTGGAGCCCTGAAGGCTGCTGGAATTTGGAGGCTTTCAGAGATAATATTACTTACTTGGACTTTGGGATTCTTTTTATTATGGGCAGTGATGGCTGATCAATCCCACAGAGTTTTGTAGGAATCAGCCAATGTGGGTGAGTGGGAAAATGAAGCAAGAGACTGGTAAAGAGGTACATAGTATAGAGCCTCTGGCCACCTTTTATGTGGGGTGAACTCCTTTCAGCAGGGTGTTGGCTCTTAAACCAATGGACATTTGGTCATATAAGTGTTACAAAGAATCCATATTGTATCATTTATTATATTTCCTGAACATGCAGCTCATATTTGGTAAAGCTTGCATAATCTCATAAAATGTGTCGCCTCTTGGTTCCTAAGATTTCCCCAAGTCCAAATAAAAAATTTCTAAATGATTGATCTTCAAACTATCATAATCTCTTCACATAGCATAATTGTTCTGCACCTAAACCAAATCTCCTATGCTTTAATGATCTTTTCACCCCCTTTAATT
Organism: Mustela putorius furo; assembly: GCF_011764305.1. NCBI lineage: Eukaryota > Metazoa > Chordata > Mammalia > Carnivora > Mustelidae > Mustela > Mustela putorius. Next base: position 44,122,404 of record NW_025422010.1, read on the forward strand.
TATAAGCAAAATTGATTCTTGAGATCAATATTCCTGGGGGGACGAAAATCTGGGCTTCTGGTGGAGTCTGAGTGGGCCTGTCTGAATGTTAATTGCTGCTTCTTATGTCTCCTGGAGCAGGGATGCTGGTCTCAATTTCAGAGCCAAACTCTGGCTACATGTCAAAATCTATAGCAAAACACCAGAGTCATTTTTCTGCAAAGCCCCAAATAAAAGGAGATTAATCACATTTGTCTCCCTTACTACCTTTTCAAGAGAGTGTTTTTATCTTAAAAAGCTGCCCGGTGACTTAACTTTGAAGGCCACAGAGTATGGTAAATGATGATGGCAAAGTTTGAGGAGGCCTGTGAAAAATGGTCTTTGCTTAGGACTCTTATAGAATCCATTCTTCCCCACTCAGGTCTTTATTAGCAAAGCAGATTGGGAAACTGAGGCAAGTAATTGAGAGTACTGGTTCTCAAAGTGTGGTCATTAGACCGGTAGTGGCAGCAGCAGCCCCTGAGAACTTGTTAGAAATTCAAGCCCTTGGACTCCAGCTCAGACTCCCAAGGATGAAAATGGGAGAGGGGCTGGCAATCTGTGTGTAACAAGCCATCTAAGTGATTCTCACTTAGTTTGACAACCACTGCTCTGGATAATTCAGCTGTGAAATCATTTCCTTGAAATTTCTGGAAAAAAAAATAGTTCTCATTATTTCTTCCATTTCCTAAAATTGACCCACAGTTAAAAGATTAAGATCACCACAGCCCACTTCTTCTTATGGGGTTGAAGAAACAGATCCCTCTAGTTTTTCATCTCCCTTCTAGTGTTCAACAGAAGTGAGGATGTGTACCACAGAAGGTCACAATTAAGTCCATTTCATATGTGATTTTTGTATCCTTTTTATTTGAGCTCTACAATGTTTATCAGCAGGGTTGAACAACATAAAGACTTCCCATGAATGCTGATAGTTGAGGTGTTTACATGCACTAGGCACTAAGATAACCACTTTGAAAACTTTGTTTCATTAGAGCCCAAACCTATTTTAGAGATGACACAAAGTCTTAGAGTAGTCAAATAGCTTTTCCAGGGGGCAGAGTTGTAGTACTCCCAAGGACCCTCATCAGAACTTCTACTTGGCATAAGGGGTCCATATTTGTTGATGGAATTAGAGGGAACTACCCTGCTTGGGTGATCTTGATGTTAGCCACATGTTTCTACTATGTAGCTGAAAATAGGAAAGTGATTTCTTGGGCATGTCATAGCTACCCTTCCCACTTTGTTTCTCTAGGAGAATAGCAGTTTGGCAACAAGAGATTGTGGTCTCCTGCCTGGTATTTTTGGTAAAGAAGGCACACAGTCAGATAACTAAGGTTGAAGTTTTGGGATCTTTTAGGGGAAACAAAAAACTGTGACTCTTAGTATGAGGGCTTGAATTTGTGACAGGACCTCATTAATAATAATCATTAGGTAAACTAGTTAACTTATGTCAACTAGGTCTGTTCCATTATCAAAGTGTGAGAGAGTGAATTTGTTTTTTCAGATTTTTGTGACTTGTGTAGAAGTAGTAAGCAATTGCTAGATGTGTGCATAATGCTGACACCGAGACAGTGAATTGGCTTTGGGATTGGGGCATGAGCATTTGAACAAAAGCCCATGTGTAAGGGTACCAGGTGGGTATGTAAACATTGGGGTGGGGCATGACTTGTATGTATCAATGGGTAGAGATCTGGTAGATCCCATGATCCAAGAGTCTGAAACAAGAATGCTCAATAAAATGGCACGATTCTTGTTAAGAAGCAAGAAAATACCTCCATCTAGATGGGCAAGGTCTTTCTACTTTTTTTTATTCCATTTTTCCCCTCTATGTTGGTATAGTCCTGAAAGAATTCTTCCAAATCCTGAATGGCAGGGACCTTATAGAATAACAGGGACCAAGCCTGAGTATTGTAGGAAATTCTGGAGAAAGGAGTGGCTTTTAGGTCCATTGCTGCACTGTGGAAATGTGTAACTAGGGAAAAGTACTTAAAACGCCCTGGAACTTCGTTTTCTCATCTGACAAATGGGAAGACTAAACAGATACTGCCCAGTGCTAGGTTTTCTTTTAAGAGGGATAGAGATCCAGTTCTTGAGGTTGACATTTGAAAAAGTCAAAGATTTCATCACTCTCAAGATTCATCATGACAGGTGCCTGGGTGGTTCAGTCAGTTAAGTCTGCCTTCGGCTTAGGTCATGATCCCAGACTCCTGAGATAGAGCCCCAAATTGGGCTTCTGGCTCAGTGGATAGTCTGCTTGTCCCTCTCCCTCTGCCACATCCCCCTTGTGTGTGTGCATGCTCTGAAGTAAAATCTTTTTTTTTTTTTTTCTTTTTTAAAGACTCATTATGACATAATGGATTTTTTGGTTTGCTGTAACATAACCTTCCTCATCATTTTGTTAAGAGGAATCACTCTGTATTTCTTGATTACTAATTGTCTTAGTGTGAAAATGTAGCAGAACTCACTTAAAATAAATTTAATTTTCAATTAGGTTTTGTTCACATAAATTTGTAAGAGTAATCTTCTTCTTTGTCACCTTTTTTCAGTTTAATCTCTTTTCCCAAACTACAAATATCCATCGGCCCTACATTTTCCAGTAACCCACAGAACAATCTGATGTGTGTCCTCTTGTATTTTTCTCTTCATGTAATGAGCCCATAAAAACTTACTGAGCTTTTTTCTTTTTATTTTGAGACATTTTAAGGAATTAAACAGTAGAAAGAACATTTTTTTTCTGTGTCTTCTTCCTCAATACATAAAGATATCTCACCTGTGGCTTTAATTCATTTTCTGAAATGACTACATAATATTTTATGGTGTGAATATACCATATATTACTCAGTCATTCCTCTATTGACAAATAATTTATTTCCAATTTTTGTCCATTCATAACAATTTTGGAGACGGTTTTCAGGAAGAATTCAGAAGTGCTGGGTTAAAGCTTTATTAAATTTTAACCAATGGTATTACATTATTTTCCAAAAAGAGTCCTAGTACTTTAAGTTCTACATACAATTGATGAGCATCCCTTTTCCCAGTATTCCTACAAACATCAATGAGATAGCACCTTTCGTTTAGTCTGATACAAATGATGATTCATTATTACTTTATTTTGTGTTTAACTAAATTTTCATTACTATGAGAAACTTTCTGTTTATTTGTTGGCCATTTCCATTTTTTCTTTCTTTTTTTTTTTTTTTTTTTTACAAATTGCTCATTTATATCCTTTACTTGTAGCTTTTTTCCTCTTTGATTACCTATTTTCTTGACATTTTTAAAGAATTCTGGATGCACACATTTTAACATTAAATTTTCCAAAAATTCTTCAGTATTTTAAGGATTTATTTACTTACTTTAGAGAGAGCAGGAGCACGAGGAGAAGGAAAGAGAATGTCAAGCAGAGTCAGTCAATGCTGAGTGTGGAACCTGACACCGACTTCATCTCATGACTCTGAGATCACGACCTGATTAAAAACCAGCAGCTGGTCACTTACCAGGCTGTGCCACCCAGGCACCCAGTTCTTCAGTATTTTAAAATATCAGTTTCTCTGTATTCAGTCTTAAAGTCTCCCTCAACCCTTCATTATACAATAACCTTATTTATTTTTCCTTCACAACATTTGTTAAATAGTTTTTATTTTTTTTAAAGATTGTATTTGTTTATTTGGCAGAGAGAGAGAAAGACAGAGATCACAAGTAGGCAGAGAGACAGTCAGAGAGAGGGGGAAGCAGGCTTCCTGGTGAGCAGAGAGCCCAATGCAGGTCTCGATCCCAGGACCCTGGGATCATGACCTGAGCTGAAGGCAGAGAGGCTTAACCCACTGAGCCACCCAGATGCCCCTATTAAATAGTTTTTAAACTCAAGCCTTTAAACCACATAAAATTTTAAATTTAAGATGGTATCCATTTTTGTTCTAAATGAAAGAAACTTCTCTATTCTTTTTGAATATCTAATTGTTTAATTTTTTAATCTGGAAAAGTTTTCATGCTTATTTTCCATATCTTATCTTTTTGCACACATTTGTCCTTTCATATTTTTTTTCCTGATTAGAATTGAATTAACTGCATATTCATTTTGGGAGAAATTACATTTCTGTTTTATTGAAGCTTTCATATATAAACATGGTATGCCAGGTCTTATTTATTTTTAATATTCTTTTACTTATTTTCCTGTCCTTCAGTTTTACTCCTACAAGTTCTATGCCTTTCTTTTAAAATCTGTTCTTAAATATTGATTGGCTTTTTTTTTTTTTTTTTAAAGATTTTATTTATTTATTTGACAGAGAGAAATCACAAGTAGTCGGAGAGGCAGGCAGAGAGAGAGGAGGAAGCAGGCTCCCCGCTGAGCAGAGAGCCCCATGCGGGACTCGATCCCAGGACCCTGAGATCATGACCTGAGCCGAAGGCAGCGGCTTAACCCACTGAGCCACCCAGGCGCCCCTGATTGGCTTTTTAAAAATTAAAAATCCCTTGACTTTTGTGGTTACTTATTGATAGAGAAAAGCTACTGATTTTTATCTATTTGTCTGGCATCTATCTATCCTACCAAACTTTTTTTTAGCATGATGAAATTGTTTTTTACCAGAATCTCATGAGTTTTCTAGCTAGAAAATCATACAGACTTTATCTTTCAATGTTCATATGTTAACTTTTCACCTTACTGCATTTACTAAAACTACCAAGTAAATCTTAATAGTAAAAGTGATTGTGAATTACTTTCCAATTACTAATTTATAATTTAAATAGTTTGGTTTTGTTGTATGTGCTATTTGTTTTTGGTTGTTGAACTTTGTTACTCATTTATAATCATTCTACTTAATCATTATTAGGAATACCTGAATTTTTTTTTAATTTCTTTCTTTCTATCTTTTTTTTTAAAGATTTTATTTATTTATTTGACAGACAGAGATCACAAGTGGGCAGAGAGGCAGGCAGAGAGAGAGGGGGAAGAAGGCTCCCCGACAAGCAGAGAGCCCAATGCAGGACTCCATCCCAGGACCCTGAGATCATGACCTGAGCCAAAGGCAGAGGCTTAACCCACTGAGCCACCCAGGCACCCAGGAATACCTGAATTTTATAAATTTATTTTTTCAGAATCCATAGATACAATTTTTTTTCTACTTTTATTTTTGATGTGGGTTATGTTAATGCATTTCCTAATATTGAAACACTATTGCATTCCCAGAATAAATTTGGCTTCTTCATAATGTACTGTGTATCACATATTGTCAGACTGTTTTATAAAGTTGTATTTAGAATTTTTATTATATTCCTAAGTAAGACTTGTGCATATTTTTCTTATGCTTTTTGACCTTTGATAGTAGTTTTTCTGATTCAAAACTGAATTGGTCTTCCATTTTTTTCTATGTAGAACAGCTTTTGATTTCCTAAAGTTTAGATTCCTAATTTTCTAATCTTTTCTATGATTATTGATATATTCTTATGTCTTATTCTAACTCAATTTTAGTAGTCTGTATTTGAAAAGAAATAATCCATTTTCTCTAGGACCCCAAAATTTTCTCCCCAGAGTTTATTTTTCCCTTCAAGTTTTTATATAAATTCTAGCTAGTTAACATACACTATTAGTTTCAGGTAGAATGTAGTGATTCATCACTTATATACAACTCCAGAGTTTCAAGTAGAATTTCTTTCCTCTGTATCTCTGCTTGAAACCTCAATGTTGGGTCTAGATGTCTTTATTTTTGCTCCTTTTTTCATGATCAGGAAAATAAAAGGCTTTTTCTAGTCTGTTAGGTCTTGAAATGCCTAAGTGTGCATCTATTCTAATGATTTTGTTTCCTAGTTTATAAATTTCAGCTTTTAGTTAATTCTTCTTTTTGAGCTCATTACTCCCTCTCTCTCTACATTTAAGGTAGGTTCTTAGTTCTAGTTTTGTTTTTAATTATGGAGAATTTCAAGATTATACTTTTCTCCTACCTAGTTTTTATTGTAGCCTATAAGTTCTGCTGTGAAATACTTTCTTTGGAATTAACTGCTTTAGAGAAAAACTATAATGTCTCTTTTAATTTTATCCAGAGTTATATGGGTCCTCTAAAAAAAAAAAGGTCTAGGAGCAGTTAAGATATTTTTGTCACTTAAACTTTCCCCCTCACTTTTATTGCCTTATGACCAGAGAATATGGCTTAAAAATATCTATTATAAATTATAATGTTTTCTTTGTGGACAAATACTTGATTACTTTTTTTTTTAAACATTGTATTTATTTATTTTGACAGAGATCACAAGTAGGCAGAAAGGCAGGCAGAGAGCGAGGAGAAAGCAGGCTCCCCGCTGAGCAGAGAGCCCAATGTGGGGCTTGATCCCAGGACCCTGGGATCATGACCTGAGCCAAAGACAGAGGCTTTAACCCACTGAGCCACCCAGGCACTCCTTGATTACTTTTTATATACCTTATGAGAACTTCCTAAAAACTGTAGTCTCTCAAAGATTTAAGGCTTTCTTGTATTTAATTTTTCTATATTTTTCTTCTATATCTTGAACTAGAATTAACTAATCTTCAGAGTTTTAAGTTGTTCACTACAATTACATGCTTTATTAAATTTTTTCCATTTTTCTAATTTTTTGCTCATGTATTTAACCAATATTTAGTTTACACAGTTTATTTAGGACTATTTCGTCTTTAAAATTGTACCTTTTGGGCGCCTGGGTGGCTCAGTGGGTTAAACCGCTGCCTTCGGCTCAGGTCATGATCTCGGGGTCCTGGGATCGAGTCCCGCATCAGGCTCTCTGCTCAGCGGGGAGCCTGCTTCCCTCTCTCTCTCTCTGCCTGCCTCTCCATCTACTTGTGATTTCTCTCTGTCAAATAAATAAATAAAATCTTTAAAAAAAAATTGTACCTTTTGTTATTCATATTGACTTTATCTTGTTCAACATTTTTAATCTGTGGAACCAAGTTCTTTGCTATTTCACCTCCCCCCAATCATACCCCAAATCATAGACTGATTTCCCTTTGCCCATTTCTCTGTATTAAACTTCTTTATCACTTGACTTTATGGATGTTTCTTCCAAGAAGACTGTAGTTAGGGTCTACTTTTATTTATTTATTTAAAGATTTTATTTATTTGAGAGAGAATGAGAAGTGGGAGGGTCAGAGGGAGAAGCAGACTCCCTGTCCAGCAGGGAGCCCAATACGGGACTCAATTCCAGGACTCCTAGATCATGACCCGAGCTGAAGGCAGTTGCTTAACCAGCTGAGCCACCCAGGCATCCCTAGGGTCTACTTCTAATCCAATCGGACAGTATTGTAAAGTAATCAAGTATCTTTCCATTTAATGTTATAACTTTCATGCTTGTTTTCTGTCTTTTAGACCTATGTTTCTCAACTTTGACACTACTGGTATTTTGGCCCAATAATTTTTTGTTGTGAAGGGTGTTTTATGTCTATCAGACTGTCTAGCTTGTAGCTACTATATGCCAGTAGCTTCCCTCCTCCAGTTGTGACAACTGCAAAGTCTCCAGATGTTGAAAAATGTCTTTGGTGGGGCTACTCCCTATGACCTTACCTTCCCCAGTTGAGATCTGCTTTATACCTTTATGTACTTCTGTTATGTCACTCCAGATGTAGTTGTTCTGCATATAGGTTTTTCTGGATATTTGTTGAGAACTGATTCATATGAGTTAATGTACTTAAATTGACCAACTTTCTAGTTTGTCTGGACTGAGTAGCTTCCTGAGGCATGGAAGATATTTCCATCCAGGACAATTCCTCACATTTTCAGTGCTAAAATCAGGAAAGTCAGGATAAATTGGTTACCTTGGATGGACCTCTTCAACCCTATTTTGGTACAATATAGACTTGACCAAAGAGAACAATACAGTAAGTTGATTCAGCCACTAACACTATTCTCATTTCCCTTTTTCCTCAATCATCACCTGTTGGTACAAACACATTGTGAACTCAGAGCTGTGAAACTGTATTTAAACCATTTAAATAGTTGTCTCTGAGAATCCTACTCACATCTTCCTAGATGACCATAAGGCCCAACTTATACCCCTGTAGATGTAATCCAATTGATCTATTACAGAATTCTTTACCATTGTGTCCTCTACTGTTAATCTCTCCTCAATCTTAAAATCTCTTCTGGATCATTTGTGGTTTTAGCAGTCTCTTCCTGCCCCTAGTACTTCACCCATGAGGGATACTTGGGTAAAATACTTCTGAGTTTGATTTTCCTTAAATAAATTTATTTTACTCCAGGTAAATGGTAGCTTGGTTAGGTATAGAAATCTTGAGTTCCTGTTTCTTTCTCCCATGAGTTCTTTTTTCACATGTGCTTCATGCCTCTAGGATTGCATATGACCAGACTGATGCCACTTTGATGTCTGTAAACTTGTGTTCCTATGATTCCTCTCTTGTCCTTGTAGTTCTTAAAAATTAACACATATTACTCTTCCATTTATGTTATCTCTTTACTGCTACTGGGGATTTAATTTTGTGGTGAAGAGACCTCGTATTAAGGGATGGAAAGAACTGCTTTTTGCCCTCTTCAGCCTAAAGGCAAATATCTATTTTTCAACAAATATTTTTGAATGGGTTTAAAGTATTCTCTATTTATTCATTAAAAAAATCCATTTGGCATTTTGGGGGGAGGGCCTCCACTGTTATCCTGCATTTCGACTGCTCTGGAGCCCCTCCTGAGAGGAAACAGACTTGAGTGGACTGACATGGGAAGAGTGTCTTCCTCTTGGCCAGATTCTGACATTTCTGAAGAACATGAAGGGTTCTGTTGTGTTCCTGAGCATCTTCTAGGTCAGAAAGCCATCTGGATAGGCTTTTAGTGAGAATGTAGCACCTGGGAGAATTATTCAAGAAATTTGGATTCTGGATATAGTGTCTGAGACTCTGTGATCACAAATAGTACAGAAGTGATCCCCCTGGTCTTTCTATCAAAACAAATTTTAAAAGTGTATTTTATAATCCATCCTCTGAAGAAACTTAGAGCAAGGGGAGTGGAAAAGAAATCAGGCAAAAATCCTTTGAAACATCCATGACTTCAGAGTTGGAAACAGAATAGAAACAAGTCAATTATGGTACATTCAGAGTATTAGGAACCATTGACACTATCCAGAGGGATTTTTATTTGATCCTGTGGGGTCCCTAATTTTGGATGAGTGGCTTGGAAAGTGAAATCCCATAACGTCCCATTCCTATGCCACCTTCACCATGAAATTCTTAGCAGGAAATGGTATCTCTCTGCTCTGAATCCCAAGAATGCTTTAGGTCACTCTTGACACTCAGACTATCTTGGATAGTGAGCCCTTTTTGTTCATATCTTCCTTTTCCTTCTAGCGGGTGGTGGGTATAGGCAGGGGCTATCTGATCCATGGCTGTGTGTTCTCTGTGAGCCCAGGGTCTGAAGCATAATGTGTCCATTGCTGACAGAGGTGGATAAATGGATGGGAGGACTAAAGAGAGAAACCTGAGTCTTCCTATTTGACTTTTATTTTTCCTTAAGACCAACTCCTTTCATGTATTTGGTTAATGTTAGCTTTAGGTTTATATTCCATTCCATTCCTATAAGCCTTCAAGCCATCCATAGTTTTTCTTCTGCTAATTTAGTTTGGTGCTTATTTAAATCCAGATCAGAAAGATCTTGCATTAAATAAGCCTCCAGGGTGTCAATAAACATCAGGTAGCTATAAAGTATCTTCTAACCATTAATTTGCATTCTGAAAGTTTTCCAATATCTTTCTCTTCTCTCCCCCTCTCTTATTAGTCCTAGCCTTGTGTTGTCTATACCTTCCTTCTCCCCTTGGCCATCCCTTTGTGCCCAACCTCCTATAAATGCACACTCTGCTATTTTGTCTACAGACACATACTGATATTGTGTTCCATTTCTGTTGTGAGTTTTCTAGGTATTGTTTTTTGTTGTTGTTGTTAAGATTAAAGATGTTCTTTCTCTAGTAAGGAAAACATCTTAATAGGATATAGATTTTAACATGGGCACAGAGACTAAGAGAGTTGGGATTTTATAAGATTTCACTCTATCACAGGACTCTGAATATACATCTGTGAGTTACAACAGAAAACATTGACCAGACCATTTGTTCCTAACCCCTTCTTTTTTTCCGACTCTTTCCAAAAAATCCTTTATTCTGACCTACATTTAAAAACAAAAAGCGGGGTGTCTGGGTGGCTCAGTGGGTTAAAACCTCTGCCTTAGGGTCAGGTCATGATCCCAGGGTCCTGGGATCGAGCCCCACATCGGGCTCTCTGCTCAGTGGGGAGCCTGCTTCCTTCTCTCCCTGCCTGCCTCTCTGCCTACTTGTGATCTCTGTCTATCAAATCAATCAATCAATCTTAAAAAACCAAAAAGCATTTTTCAAGTGCTAATGATTTCCACCAAGAATATTCCCTTAGCAGTAGGACTTAGTTTCTGAGCTTACATTATGAAGAGGTCTACATATTGACAGGATTCTCCATCAACCTCAGAAAAGGATAACCAAATGCATGTTGAGTGGAGGAATCAGTATCTCTGTTCAATAAGACTTGAGTTACTAGATTTGTTTATATTTCTCTTTTGGTTAATGTCACCCCTTTTGGTTGAAAGAAAAAAATGGTTCCGATTGGGACACAGAAAGGAACCTACTGGATTTTCTTTTCCCAGTCACAGTGTTAGAAGAGTAAATGTGTAACATGCCTCACCACAGTTGAATACAGGGTCTAGAAAAACTCCAGCTCTTCTTTTCTGCTTCTCTCTGCAAACTAACTTCCTCCACAGGGCTGGATACATGGCTTGTAGGAGCTTTAATGTCCTACAACTCTCACCTTTGACTCCACAGAGATTAAAAGTAAATCTTTTGGTCCAAATTTAAAATCACTGAACTACCTTAAGTTGACCCATCTTGGATGAGAAAGTTGGCCTGTATCCATTAGTGGTAATCCCAGTACACGGTCAGTAAATCGTGGTGATACACCTATATTTGAATCCCGTGTTAAAGATAGGGGAGAGATTGTTTCCAGAAGACCGCATCTGCTCTTCTGGGCAGACTCGAGTATTAGGCTGTCTATTTTTCCTGTGGAGGATATGGGGACAGACTTTTGAGGAAAAAAATCTTTAGAAGGAAGAATATGTAAGGCATGGACATTACTTCCTTATAAGGGGTGGGGGAGGTCTCCCAACAGTGAAAATTCTAAGGATGAGTGTTAAATAATCTTATTTCCCCCCTGAAGTTTGATTTGACGATTTCTTTTTCTTTAAACTCTAAAATTACAGTACTGGGTATATAAAGTGAGAACTCAGTAAGCCCTTGCTAACTTGCTTTGGTGCTCTTACCATCTGAACTCTACAATCCCATGCATAATTGTAGAAGGGGACCTCAGCATTCACGGGATATGATTTGTGGTATTCATGTCTGTGAAGAGACCTGTGCATAAGATTTGTGACCGAGTAAATGGGGGATAAGGATGAATGGGATGTCAGGCTCAGATTCTTTTGGACCTTAAATATCTTGACTAAAAAAACCCCGTGACTCAGTCAGGATAGACCTGATTCTCTCCGTATATTTAACCAGGTGTTTCTCCAAAAGTTTATAAAATAATGTTCAGTATTTCCTGTTTTTAAATTGTTAGATTCAAGAGAGCAAATCTGCATTTTCCAATAATGATGATACTTGGTATGTTTTATTTGAAACAGTGTTGGGAATGTGTTCATGTAGGGTGGGAATGTCCTAGCTTGTCACAGTCTCTGGAAATCCTATCAAGGGAACAGACATTGTAAACACTGTACTATTCCATATAAAGAAGCAAGTCCTATGTTATCATGCCCCTGAAGCTTACAGACCTCTATTCACTTAAAATATCTATTGTGCTGAATTGAATTAGTCCTTGTGGGAAAACTGGGAATCTATCCTACTGTTCTTTGTCATCGCCTTGGCATCAGAAAGAGTTTTGTGTTCATCTAGTTCAATGTTTCTGAGACTTTCATGTGGGTCAGAGTAATCTGAGGCATTCACTGATGTAGACTCCTAGATTGTCCCAGACATCTGAGTGCAAGAGGTTGGTCATGGATTGCAGTAAGGAGTCTGTATGTATTTTAATTAATTAACTAGTTAATTAATTAGACCATGAAGTTACATAACCTGGGGCAGATGGCCTGAAACCATGTTGTGAGAAGCACAAGTCTGGCTCCATCTTCCTCCCAAAGGAAGGCTTTTTCTGTCAGTGTGCATTCTTGCCATCTGAATCACCACCTATTAGGGGATGTATGGAGAAGATTCAAGGATAAGAAGGAAAGATGAACCAGAATGAACTTTGAGCCTTGAGATCTAGGTTTTGATCCTTTTTATAACACAAATGACTACTACAAACTATACAAACTACTTTTCCTTAACTTTCTAAATTTTTTGAAACCTGACAAACTGGAGAGCATTGAGATCTTTTTCCCTCCAGTTCCCACTCTTCCTATATATGATCATAACTGGGCATTCCATGTTCTTATTTTATGGTGGCTAAAAGCAAACTTGGGTTTTCCTTCTCATCACTAAGTCTCAAAGACCTAGCTATGTATATGGTGTGCGGGGGGCGGGAGGGAGATATCCTGTCATTAATACTGTTTCAAATGGTAGCAGATGACTTGCAGTTAAATAACTGAGAGAAAGATGAGCGTACAATTCATATATGAATTTGTTCTGTATTTTGTTTACTGAATGGTTCAAATTATCTTAGGACTTTTAAGTTGGGTGTATACAACATCTGGATGTTCTACCATGTTCTGTATTGATATAAATTATATAGGTATCTTAGAACCTGTAGCTCACATTCATACATCTTTATCTCTTTATTTCTTTATAGATCTGTCTAATGTATAGTTATGTATGCATAAAAATTAGACTTAGGTCAATTGAACTTAAATTGAGGTCATTGGTGTCATAACTCTAACTGTGCTTAGAACTAGAGAATTCTAAATAAAACATCTAAAAGTTGCATAACAGATTTAGACTTTTTCAAAATGAGGGGCCCTCTAAGATTTGAGTGAGCCAACCAGTGTTTTTTTCCCCTCAAACCTCCATTTGGTTCTCTGAATTTCTTTAGCTAAGGGATTCACTGCCAAACCCCTACTTAGAATGTCCTATACCTGAAATGTGTTTTTCCATCCTAAAAAAGGAAACATTAGGATGTCAATTCATTTTTGGTTTGGGGTACTATCCATCTAAGTATTTTGGCAGTGAGAGGACAATTTAACAACACAAATGCCTTTCTGAATTTCTCACAGCACTATTTGAACTTTTTGTAATCAAGAGAGGAGAAAATAATTTCTCTTTTCCATGAAATATTCAGTGGGCAAATACTAATCTGAAAGAAAATTGAAATTCTGTCGCACACTCAATAAATGACAGTTTAGATTATATTACAAATATTCTAATTCTCTTCAGGTCAGTTAACTGAATAAAAAATGGAAATCTAAAATGAAGCTAAAACATTGTATCAAGTATTACAGCGTGTACCTCCATGGCCGGGCCATGCGGAATGGTGGAAGGGTTGAAGGCTTTGGAGGCAGGACAGACTCCAGTGAGAACATGGCTTTGGACTCACAGAGCTGAGTGACCCTATTTGATGAAATTTGTTGTGAGTCTGGGTCTTTCACCTGAATCCATCAGGACTTTGGATCCTCTACCAAGTGGAGGTTATGATGAGACATTTTGAAATCCAGATTTAAAACTAGGAAGCTGTGGGTCAGCATGGATTTCCTTGGGGGACCGTAGACTTCCTTCAGCGATGGGGAAGCCAGGGGCAGGATGCTTATTTATGGCTTCTTATGGCTCAGACTCCCCATGGTTCTTCATGGGCTCTGCTCTTCTGTTACCGCTTTGGGGGCTGGAATTCTTTCTCCAAAAAAGGCTGAGCGGATTCTCTGTGTGGTTTTCTGTACTCAAATAATTGCTTTCTTTTGTTTATCTATCCAAGTAAAACATCCTTTAGGGCTCTTTAGTATTTCAAAGAGGTATTTGTTCTGCTTATTTTTCTTATCTGTTACTTGCTTGTAAGTGTCCCGTGTTGGAGTGCAGTGATACCAGAATATGGCTAATTGTTTTTGCTTCAGGCTCCTCTTTCTCCTGCTGCCCTGGTGGCCACAAGATTGAGTGATTGAGTTCTCTTATCCACAGTGACCCCTCCTACCTATTCCCTGGGGCTCTATACTGCTCCTGGCCTTGTGGCTTCCTTTCCCTTTTGACTTGGACCGAAACAGATCTGAAGCAGAACCATGCAGCTTCCTGCCATGGTGGGAGCTTGATGGTCCCTGGAATTAAAGTCAGACGAGAATGCTTCCTTTCAGAACCACCCTTCCTTCTCTACAACCCCTCCCTGAGGGACTCTACTCACCTCTTTCAAAGTTATTGGTGGCCCAGGGACCACCTCCCTTTCTAGATCTCATTTAAGCCCCTTCAATTTTAACAAAGGATTCAGGCCCTACCTCCACTGTTTTCCTTAAACTCCCCGAGTGTGAATCAGTTAACCTAGAAGTTGGCAAACTATGCCCTGACAACCTAAAGATTTATTGGAATATAGCTTGCTTGCTTTTTTTTTTTTTTTCTTTTGCCAATGTCTGTGGTTATTTTGGTCTGCAAAGGCAGAGCAGACTAGTTGTAACTGAGACTGCATATCCCATAGAGCCAAAAATATTTACGATCTGGCTTTTAAGAAAAATTCTGCTTAAATTAAAAGGGATGCTAAACATGCTATAGAGGCATGCACACGCAGTATTTCAGTTCTTGGGGTATAGACTGCAGCTTGAGAGGGGAAAGAACTTAGGTGGCAGTTAGATTTCCCAGTTAACCAGGGGGCAAGTTGTTCAAGCAAAGAAGATTCCTGTGCATGAAATGTCTTTGCTGATCTTTCAGACTTGAGATTAACCATGATCTACAAATGGCCTTTGATCTGGGGCCTCAACTGTAGCTGCTATGGTAATTCCCATTTTTGTGATGCAATCAGAAGATGGAAGTAAAGCTCAGATACTAACTTATCTAAGTAGACAACGTAGTGAGTCAAGTGACCCAACCAGGATTATACCCTAAGACTGTCTCTTGTCAGAAGTTTAGCTGTTTCTGCTATAGCACATGCTTTTCCAGTTTGGGAGGAATGGAAAATGCCCTAAGAATTTAATAAAGGCATCTGTTTAAACTGCTTGTGCTAAGCTGTTGTGCGTTTGTCTAGCTGGTTTTGGACTTTCTGGATCTCTGACCAATTAAAAGAAAATAGAAAAGCTTCTCTAGATAATTCAATTGTTAACACAATTTTCTCTAGGAATCATAGAAGTTAAATTTCCCCGTGGATACTGTATATTCTGCTTTGTTAATGAAATTTCTTGTAAGTTTAAAAACAAGCCAAAAAAATGATTTAGAAGGCCTAGTGTTTACAATAAGCGTGGCGGGTCTCCAGAGACACAATGTTCTTCATAACCTCATGGAAGGAGTGCCCAGCTAGAGTCTCCACACTCTGGAGACCAGTGAGCATGGTACCCTGGGAAAGTTACTTCATTGCACCATAATGTTAATATAGTCATTTGGACCTCTGGAAGCATGCCCAGTTCACCCAAACAGCGCTCAGTAGAATCACTTGGAAAATAGGGTGTCAGGGGGGAGGAGTTTGGCAAAACCTGTTTTTAAAATCTAGTAGTCTTGTTGTTTTTCTGAAACAAATTACTGAAATTATCCATGACATAATAATCTCAGGGGTATGCAAACAAACTACTATAGAAGGATGTAGCATGCATGAATTCAATATAAATATCAAGAAAACACTGATGTGGATTTTGAACTCTTAGAGAATTCTCCAGGTTCTGCCTGGAGACTATCCATATCCCAGTGCCTGCCCACACCACCCTGAACATAGGAGGTGCTCAGAATATGCTCAGAGAATGAGAGAATGACAAATCTGCCAAGAGACATTAATTATTACAGTGATGCTAGATAGAGATTCCTAAGCACAGGAGGTCCCTTTTCAAGACCATTTTTAACACATGTCAAGGTTCTCTGCTATTATGATAGACATTAATAAATGGGTGCGCTACAGATGTTGACAAGGTCTTAGCCTCCTGCCCATAATTGATCACTTTGCAAACAAGTCTCTTTTCCTTTTACCACTTCATTGTGGCCAAGTCATAGTAACCTTAGAAAGGCAGATCGCTTTTGCAATCTGATGGGCACTTTACCTTTGATGGTAATGTCTTCTGCTTAGTGCCATCCTAGTGCAGTGGGGGGAACAGTCTGGGAGAGCAGAGTTACACGGCACTGGCCTCTAGCCTAGAGACCTGATCACCCTTGGTCAAAGACCAAAGCCAAGAAGTGAGAACACTCTGTGTTAAGCTTTTATTAATGCTGTGCTATTGCTGTGGGTCAGAACTTGAAGGAGAATGATGAAGAGGCTTGAAGCGGGGAGAGAGAAAGTTGTAATCTTCAACTCTGCTGGACACAAGGAGCTTTGGAAACAGTCCAAATCAGTTTGCTACAGACTGGGCCACCACTGCTACTGAAATAATTTTAGTAAAAATCCAGATCCATAGAAAGCAGGTGTAAGTAAACCCAACTAAGGTATTGATCTTACTTCCCACTCACCTCTCTTCTGGTGATAAATCATCCTCCGCTCAAATCCCAGCTTTCTCACAATGAGGAGAACTTTATTTCTTGACTATGAAGTCTACAGTTGTCTCTTTGTGTGAAAGTGGTGGGCTTTTCCTGTGGCTGGGTTGGAGGAGCTGAAGGTGGACCATTGACATGTTGCAGAGCCTTCTATCATGGTGGTAGGGAGACTGCAAAAAAAAAAAAAAAAAAAAAAAAAAAAATCCAAACCAAACCAAACCAAAACAGGGCTCCCATGAGCAGTCAAGAGCCCAGCATTGCCACAATTGATGGGGCCACATGTGGCAGGGTAAAGATGCTGGGGCACATGCTGATCCCCAAGGACAGACATGGTCTGTCTACCTAACAGCTATAGACCCTCTCCCTTGTTCACCAAGTTTTGTTTTCAACAAGTTAATGATGCACTCAGGAAACAGCCTCTTTGGGCTCCAGGAGACAGACCATGATTGAGCTAAGCTAATCATGTTTGTTTTCTTTTTCTGGTGATTGACTCAGCTGGAGGCAGGTGACATAATTCAGGCCATAGAGACTGAAAGAAAATTGAGTGGAGGTTTCTGGGAAAGACTTTCTTTTTTAGTTTTGTCTAAAGAGGGTTATTAATGCACAAGAAGAGGTTTTTCTCTTTTCCAGGAGGTTTGGATGAGAAGGTAATTGATAGCTGGATCTGAGGCAGTCATTTTGTTACTGTATTGGCGTCCTGTGTCTGCTATGACAAATAACCCCAAATTTGGAGGCCAAGGTCAGGTCTTAGTCTTTCTTGGCTCCATCTGCATGTTTTCTCTATGTGGTCAAGTCTCCCTTTGCCTTCTGCCTAGAGGATCCATGTGATTCCATTCAGGACCCACCTGGATAGTCCAAGTTAATCTCTCCACGTCAAGATACTTAGTCATATCCATGAGGACCTTTTATCACCATATAAGGCAATATTCAAAGGATTAGGTTGTAAATATTTGGTTGGCGGGGCATTTTCAGTTTGCTGTGTGACTGAAGGGGGTCCTCCCTAGCCCAAATCAGAAGCTAAACTGGAAGCCTAATGCTACTGAGCTTCAGAATTAAACAACCTTGGATTTATTTTACTGCAGACTTCAGGGGCCACGTGGTTGAGGAGTCCTGAAATACCAAAGATGATGCTGAAGGTCTTAGGGACTTGCAAGTCCTCTGCAAAGATCTGGGCACCACCCACAAACAGGTGTGTGACCTCAGTGAGTTCACCCTTCTCTGCCAGGCCCCCAACCCTGGGCAGCTGTCTCCTCTGCACAGAACTGGTCGGACTGGAGCCGGTTAGCCCTGTGCAACGCTCGCACACGGCGAGACCATGCAGGTGCCGCCTGCAGCCACTCCTCCCACGCCCCCCCGCTCACGGCCTGTGTGAGAGTCACGCGTGCGCAGTGCGGACGCCACCCCGCCCAGCAGGACCACGCTCCCTGCTGCATGGAGGCCTGGCCCGGCCCTCGGCTGCCCGGGACCCTGCAAAGTGGCACTCTACCTTGCCTGCTGACTGCTGCCAGGTTCCTCTGGGAAGAGGTGAGCGTGAGAAGGATGATGGTGTTCTGTGTCTTCATGAGGTCACAGTACTTCTGGGGACTGTCTGCAACGGGCGCAGTGGGAGTGGCAGCAGGTGGTGCGCTCCTTGGTGGCGTGGGGGCACGTGGGCCGGGGCGCTAGCCTCAGGGTCCCGCTGGACACAAGGCCTCTGTAGGTGCCTTCCCCTAGGAGCTAACTTACTCATATGTTTAAAGCCATATTTTTTCAGGAATCTTGATACTTAAAAAACGATTTGTCTAGACAAAAGCATCTGACCTCTTTCTGGAGACCTCTTAAAATATTCAGGGTGGGGCAAGCAGAGGAGGTTGCATTTTTTTGAAGCAGGTGGTTCTTTTAACATGTAATCTGGTAAGGGTGAAGCAGATTTCTCAGCCTTGGTGCTGCTGATTTTGGGCCATATCAGCCGTTCATATGGAGGGCTGTCCTGTGCACTGTAAGGTAAGTTTAGCAGCATCTCTGGTCCCAAGTGAGGGGAGACGTTATTCCCAGTTGAGAACCACCTGGCTAATGCTGTAGTATTAGGGATATTTAACAGAAATATGTATTTTATAATAAGAGATGCGTGATTTAAAACACAGATTGTATTTGGGGAATACATTTTGAATCTCTCCGCCCCCTGCTGAGGGACTAAAGTTGGCCTATGTGGAGAATGTGCCCAGAGTATAAAGGTCACAATTCAGCCACCTATGAGTATAAATTAGTATAAATTAGTTGATTGCATTTAGGTAGATACAACTGAATGTGTATCTGGTTATAGAGAACATATACATTCTTTGTTATTATTTTTTAAAAATTTTACTTAGAGAACATGAGCAGGGGGTGGGGAGAGGCAGAGAGAAGCAGACTCCCCCATCGAGCAGGGAGCCTGACATGGGGCTCGATCCCAGGACCCGGAGATCCTGACCTGAGCCGAAAGCAGACATTTAACTGGCTGAGCTACCCAGGTGCCCCAGAGCATACACATTCTATATACATCCTGGTGGTTTCTTACTCAACCCATTGTTGTCTGTGTCTTGTCCATACCCGGAAGATGGAGAAGGTATCTGAGGACTTTTGGGTTTATTTGGCACTTATTTTTCTAGACTTTGTTCCATAGTTTTGCCAACTACTTTAGCCAGGATGATAAAACTTCTCACGACTGTGGTGTAATCTCCATGTCAGAGTTATCCCTCTGTACTTGTCTTGCTTCTGGTAACATGTATGAGCCTGATTGTCCACATCCATCCACCCGACTCCACCTGTATAAGTCTTTTGGGTCCTCGTCTCTGCATTTTGTTCATGCTTACTTTGAACTGTTCTGTCTATAACTGAACTCCATGTAGCTCAGGACCTGGCTATGTCCATGTTCAGGAAAAGCATTTCCCGACAACACCAGTCACTACTACACTCAGAATAAATACAGGATCTTTTGCTTGGCATTTGTACAACTTCTTGACATTTGGATGGAGATTTAAGATGGGTCTGTATCTTTTATTTTTCATCTAATTATTATACATGTTTAAGCTGTGTTTCCTCAGCCAAAGTATCCTCTCCTTGAGGGAAGGGCTGTTGTTCTTTAAAAATCTGTAAGCCTTAATTCCAAGGTTGCTAAAATGAGTGTATTATGTATTTTTTTAAAAAACCTATAGAGAATATGGTGGTATTCTCTTTCTATACCTCATTTGAAGAAGTGTACAAAGTCAGGTGTTCCTTCCAGTTGTAATATTTCATGTTTCCGTGGTATAGTGCTATAGAACTCTACCTATCCCCACAACTTTTATTAAGCATTGACTGCATGACAGTTACTGGGCTAAGAGATCTTCATGTTGAAGAATGACAGAGAAAATGAGTACTTCTTCCAAGATCACAGCTTAGTAAGTATTGGGAAGAGATCATCTAGTTTATAGTTCTGAAAACTCTGCTTTTTAACAGCAGATCAGGAGGTCTCTGAGGAATCACTTTGTTCAAATCTCACTTCTCAGAGAAGTTTCCAGAACTGCCTTGGGTAATTCACAAGCCTCTCCGTCTTTTGGGGGTAAACTTTTTTCTGAAAAGGCCGATGTAAATGTTTTAGCTTCTGGGCCATAATGTCTCTACCTACTACTCAACTCTGTTGTGGTGTGAAAAGAAGACATGGATGATGACAGTAAACTGAAGGGCGGGGCTGTGTTTTAATAAAACTTTATTTAAAAAAAGAGTGCTGGGCATATGGAAGGTACTTTATAGGCAAGGAACTTGTTGTACTTAGCTGGATGAAGAATGTCTCAGCAGGGCAGCAGCCTGGAATTTTGTTCTACCTGGAAAAGGCTGCTTCCTAGGGTGAGGTCAATATGGTTCTTGGCCAGGAGTTCTGTTGAAGTAAGCAGCGATGTGGTGGTTTTTGTTTTATCAACGTGGCACATGTTCAGTTTAAGTTGTACAAGAAAAGTTTGATACATAAATATTTTATGGCCTATAAATAAGTTGGATACCTTTAAAATCTTGGTTTCTAGAGTCCTTTGTCCTTCCAAAGCCGATGATTAGAATCATCTGTGGCACTGACTATCCCAGAGGCAGTTGATAAGAGTAGATTAGGATTTCAAGACTTTCCCCCCACCCCAGCTCAGACACTCAAAAGGACAGTTTCAGAAGACTCTAAAAACCCGTTTTTCTTCTTTTTTTTAATCTCATAAGGAGGTTCAGTTACATTGAAAAAGGGCATCATTCCATAAATTGTGTTTTTTGTTTTTTTTTTTTAAAGCATGGTTCTTAAACTCAGGGGCATTGCTTCTCTGTGAGCTTCTAGCAGTATTAAATAGAATTTCAGTACTTCATCAGCTCTAAGATGCATTCAAGAAATACTTTTCCTTTGATGGAATAAGGGTACATCTTGCAGTCATTAACAGGCCAGTGATGTACTGGGCTTATAGAGGTTATTTTGGACATCAAAACTTGCAGAATGAATTAGTATTAGGGGACTATGAGAAAATCCTGGTGATAAACTCGTCAATTTTTTTTTTTTTTAACAGGTTGCATCATTAGTGATGAACTAAGGCATGGCACGGAGTGGAGAAGGACATGTATTGTAGAGGAGTCATGAAGTGATTGATAAATGTCAGATACAGAATATGAAGTAGTTAAGGGATTAGCATATTTTTCTTCTTTTTGTGGATACATAAATTGATACATGGAAACTGGATATATCTAAATTAAAGGAGATTTTTGCAAACTTAAAATTCTGCTTTTAGATAAAGTATTGGTCCATATTTTTTATTTTGGTAGAATTATTTCTTGAGGATATATATTATGGTACATCTCATGTAGGGTGTTTTCTTAGATTTAGTGACACTGACTTCACAGGGATTTTGATAACAAATCAAATAAAATTGTTCTCAAATAATAATAAAGACAATGCCCTAAGATATTCAGATATAGATTTTAAGAATTGGGAAGGAATACCAAATTCTGGTATCTTTAGTTAACTATTTAGCCCAGATGTTCACCCTTTGAATGACTTTTCTTTATTCCTTGCTTAAAATTCTTGTATTTTGATTACTTTTGATAACTGGGAATCTGTCGCTATCATGAATAAGAAGGCAACCAGTAATACTGGTGGACTTCCATGTTTAAGGTCTAATCTTCGTATTGAAGCTTCAGCTGCCCTGCTTGCTGTGGCTCTAGAACAGTTTACCAACCATGTGCCAGGAATCAGTTCAGGTAGAAGAAAACATCCCTCCCTTTAGCCATGTGGGTGGCCAGGCACCCAGAGAGCCTGGGCTTCCAGAATACCTTTGCAGGATACTTTTGGCTATGAAGAACCTGTATTTCCCCCACAGTGATGTACAAACATTATTTTCTGGGTATGACCTCACATAGAAAAGGTTGGGAGGTATTATTCTACCAGGTTGCCTTCTCTGAAGAAATATGAAAGAGACAAAGTTAAGGTCCCCATTGTCCCCAACATCCTGCCACTGCTTACTCAGGTCATGTCAAAAGTTGCTTGGCAAGGGTCTATACTTTCAGTGCACATAACCAAGAAATTTTTTTTTCTATATTTGCAATCCTAAGGAAGTCTGAGGACAGTTGACAATCTGTCAAAGACCATCTCTTTGCAGCAGATTGGAAAGGGGAAATTTGGTGCTAAAATAGTTAAAATGGTGAAATCATCATCAGTTCTACAAAGGTTGGGGGGGGTGCCCTGGATGTCTCTGGACCAGCAGAATCAGCTTCACTGGAAACTGGTTAGAAAGGCAAGCTCTTAGGCCACAGTCCAGATCTCATAGTCAGATACTCTAGGGTGGGTTCAATTCTTCTATGTTTTGAGAAGCCCTTGGATGATTCTGATGCTTGCTTCAGTTTGAGGACCAATGATTGATAGAGAGTTGTCAGAACACAAAAGATAATAGGAAAAAATAGAGCTCGTGGTCTCTTGGTGAAAAGATTGGAATATGGGCCCTATCCTAAGAATCCTATTTCTCTTATCTTTTTGTGCAGCTTTGGGAAAATTACTGAGCTTTCCTGCGCTTCAGTTTCGTTGAGTATTAAATGAAGGTAAGGGTCAGAGCTTGTCTTTCTCTGTTCCTTAAAAATTTTCCCCCCCATTGGCTTCTGTGTTTTTAAATTGTCTCAGGTACTGTGTGGTTATCTTTTACAGAGCTTTGGAGGTGGGGTTATGAGTGGGAGTTGCAGGGTTTCCAGGATCTGTTAATAATGTCAAGAGGGGAGGAGCTGACATCTTTCCACACAGATGCAGCGGAACTTTTCCCCGCTTAACAGGTGGGAGGTTACTGTGAGAAGGATGAGAGTTCAAGACTTCATTACTGGTTTTCTGGTTCTAATCCTAGCCATGGTATGAACCCTTAACTATCGTGGTTG
Source organism: Mustela putorius furo (assembly GCF_011764305.1). Classification (NCBI taxonomy): domain Eukaryota; kingdom Metazoa; phylum Chordata; class Mammalia; order Carnivora; family Mustelidae; genus Mustela; species Mustela putorius. The sequence goes on from NW_025422010.1 coordinate 44,145,399, forward strand.
ATATCAGGCAAGTCTTAATAACTCTCTGGATCTTTGTCTACCTATGATAAAAGACCTCAACTAAGGACTTAGAATTTTATGTTATCAGTCTGTAATGATGAGCAGAAAGGAGGTATCCAATAGAATGCTCCATTTTCTTTTCTCTTCAACTCAAATAGTCTCTTCTTTGTAATTCTCCAGGGTTAGACTGCTTTGTAGACTTTGAGCCTTGCTTTCCACGTTATTCAGGTTACTAAGGATATCCCTGGAAGGAAGCATTTGTTGGCAGCTGGTTGGTATTCTTGCCAGCTCATGTGGTTGTCCTTATCCAGCGAAGTCTGACTACCTGCCTTCAATATTCATTGACATCTCGAGATATTTTTGACAACTTGGTGTGTATGTGTATCATTAGCTTCCAGGATCTCATGACTCTAGGTTTCCTTTCTAAAGCTGTCCAAATTACCCACAACACCCTTGTTTAAATGGGGGAAAATGTGAATGTGTGGAGATCAAGAAAATGTCTTAACCAATGAGAGATTAGAAGCCATTTCCTTAAGTATTTACATATTTTATGTATGTTTTCATTTTAGTATATTTTTATCGTTACATTTAGTATCTTTAGTATATTTTTTATAGATCTTAAATTTATAGATCTTAAAATTCTTGATGTCAGCAAAGTACCAGACACTTTCCAATAAGGCCTTTCATTTAATTCTTACAATGGTTTTGTGAGAAGACGGTACTGCCTTCATTGAAGATGAGACTATAAAGCTCAATTTGAGGAACCTGTGAAAGGTCACCCAGTGTGTGACAAAGCCATAGGATGAACCCAACTATTCCCATTCCAGGGTCAATGCTTTGTGTACAGAAGCAAAGATCTCCTGAAAACTTGTGTTTGCTAGGCAAATGACTTCAGTGTTTGCAAAGGGTTTCTCTGACTCAAGAAGGTGCTGAGATGGTGTTAAAATTCAAGTTTAATCAATGAACCAATTAGTATTATTGAATGCCTGCTGGGTGCAAGGATTGCACTCGGTGCTATGGGAAATCAACAACAACAACAAAAGATCAAACTGATCACAGTGCAGTGAAGGAACAGAAACAGACACACGTAAAGCAGTGCCTCATCCTATGAGCATCCGTGAGGGTTGCAAATGAGCGCAAGGGGCAAAGAATGGCGTGTGACTGGGCTGGGTGGGTCCCTTGCAAGCAGGCTGGTCAGGACATGAGCTTTCTGACTTGGCCTATATCTAGCAAGTTTTGCTATGTTTCTGGCATTATGTTAATTTCCCCCACAGTGCTGTCCCCTACAGTTGTTAAAAACCAAGTCCCAGACGGATGAAATGAGCCTCCCCAACATGCACACTTGGCGAGAAGCATGGATGGGAATCAAACCTAGGTCTTTTTAGTATAAGCCTTCCAGGACATCATTTATTAGAACTAATTCTGGAAGAGGCTTGCTAACATTTATCCTTTTCCCCAAAGTTGCTCTGTCGTCATTTAAATGCCAAGAAACAGGTTTAAAGACCACCATAATTTATTGAGAGTTTCAAAGAGTTGCATAAGAAAAGAGCCCCTTTGGAGGAAAGGCTTATTTTTCGTTTTCTTTCTTAAAGCAGCCATGCTGGTGTTTGCTCAGGTTCATACTGAGGATTCAAATGTTGAGAGGAACCATCTAGAATTCTACACGGCATTCGAGAGAGACGTTCACCCCTTACTCCCCAGATACTTCTCCAAGCACTGAGTGGCCTTCCAGTGGGAAGGTTGTGCAGCCGTGGTGTGGAAAGTGGAGCCGAATGCTTCTGTAGCCTTAATGGGACGGGGTGGTGGGGTTGCCTCCCAAGGATTGAGGGTTGCCATGAAACATAAAGGGCTGCCTTCTACCTGGAAAGTCACCAGCAGGGCCAGGCAAGGGAGCAACTTTCAGAGATTTTAGAAAGTTTAGGCAGCTGCTAAGTAGCCTGTCCCTAGGGTGGTACCAGGAGCCCAGGAAGTAGCATTTGTCTGGTTACTTAACTGCGGTTGTAACTTTCATGGGCATCAGCTTACAGGGCTTGGGTGGGAGGCAGCAAAAGCAGACGGTGAATGAGTGAGACTTTCCCACTGCATGAAAAGCAAATGTCAGCACAGCCCCCAAGGAATGAAGCCAACCCAAAAGGAAGCACAAGTACAAACTGTTAGCTTAAGGAGAGGGTATCCAAGGGGAACTGTGAAGTGACGGGTTTTGTCTTACTTATAAAGATAATGTTATTTTTAAAATTTTTTATATATTTTTTAAATGAAGGCTTCTTTTGAAGCAGGAACTTACTGTTTTCGATAAAAATGTCTGATACATTCACAAAGCAAAACCTGAACATAGGGGGATGCTTTCTTCTCACGGTACTTCCCGATAATAGAGCAGAATTTAACTTCCATAGTAGACACATGAATGGTCCCAATTAAAAAAGTCAAAATACATTAAAATGTTTTTGCGAGTCCAAACAAACTAGAAAATTGAAATCCTATAATACACCTACCACCAAGATATGTGTGTAATGAGCACTCAAATATCAATAAAAACCTTTCAGATAGAAAAAATGGAATCCGAATCCTAATCTACTTCTGAATTCACATAGTGTCTTTCTTTAGTTTGGTGTTACCTTTTATTCTAAATCAGAGAAATGTTCATATGGACGGTTCCTCAGTTAATAGAAATAGAATGTCCCATATCTGAAGCAGGATGGTTGGTGGATGTAATATGCATGATTAACAAGTAAGAATACTCCACACTGGCCTAGCTGCGAACCTTTTTCCCTGATAAGTTACTGACAGTGTAAAGTTCTACTGGCTATTCTAGTTATAAAATGTTATGGATCAGTCCTTCCTACTTCTAAGTCCACCTTGGTTTATTTGTTTAGATACCACGAGAGTCTCTCCACCTACACCCCTAAGCTTTTTGGCCTAATAGATAAACATTGAATGGGAATTTTAGATTTTCTGTTTCAGTTGCCTTAAGGTAGGAAATATGAAAGGCCAAAGAAGGTAGGTAACTAAGAAATAAATCAATTGATTAAATTTTAGGTCCAGAAAGAACTCTAGTAATTATCAAAAAGCAGCCAAGCGTTTTTTTTTGTTTTTGTTTTTAAGTTTTTTTAAAGATGTGGAGTTTAAGGCCAGGGGTCAGTGCCTTAGTCAAGCTCACCCAGCTGGTGGTAGACTTCTTGTGCCCCCTCCGCCAACCCCAGGTCATCAGATCAGTGCTTTACCCACCAGGCAACATGTGGCAGCTGGCTCTTCAGACCATCTATTGTGTTATACATGCCTTTGTAGCAACATGGTCTTTTCTAGGAGATGAAAGGGTTGAACTAGATGGTTGATGAAGCCCCTGTCCACTATAGTGGCTTGAGATCAGGAGAAGCCTATCCTTTTCTTTACCGGTATGTGGGCAGTGTCCCCACCTGCAAGTGTGCACGATCAGCTTATGAGAGAAATAGAACCAGCAGTGAACTTGAATTCACATAGAACTATGTAGATGACTTCCAGGCTTTAGTTACTTGAGTATGACATTATCTCAGCTACCAAGCAAGGGCATGACTGCCTCGATATCACCATTCTCTCCAACCTGTGCTGTGGCTCTCCTTAGAGGACCTTCTATTATCTTTTCTTATTGGAGTGTACTTCTACCTTTTCCCAGTTGGGGTGCTTTCCATCTTTACTTGAGCAGGATTTTCTGATCATACGCTATTTTTCCTTAGTGCTTCTGTATTTTCCTGAAGCAAAAAAGCCACAAGAAAAAACTGGCAACATTCAAAACTCACCTATAATAAGCAATTTTCCTATTACTTGATATTAGGATAGTATGAACATATACTTTATATTATTGGCCTTATTAAATTTCTCCAGGGCTTCCCAAGAGGACATGACCTGGGAAACAGATCAAAAGGATATTTCCTATTTGCTGCCCACTTCTCTGTCACTATTTTTAAAAAATATTTTATTTATTTATTTGAAAGAGAGATCACAAGTAGGCGGGGGGGGTGCAGAGAGGGGGAGGAAGCAGGCTCCCTGCTGAGCAGAGAGCCTGATGCGGGGCTCGATCCCAGGGTCCTGGGACCAGGACCCAAGCCAAAGGCAGAGGCCCAACCCACCGAGCCACCCAGGCACCCTGTCACTATTTTTTTTTTTTTTATTAAAGATTTTTTTTTTTTTTAATTTATTTGTCAGAGAGCGAGCGAGAGCAAGCATAGGCAGATAGAGTGGAAGGCAGAGTCAGAGGGAGAAGCAGGCTCCCTGTGGAGCAAGGAGCCCGATGTGGGACTCGATCCCAGGATGCTGGGATCATGACCTGAGCTGAAGGCAGCTGCTTAACCAACTGAGCCACCCAGGCGACCCCCTGTCACTATTTTTTACAGTCAGGTTTATTGAGGTGTAATTTATATATAAAAGACTTTACCCTTCCTTATATCAGGGAGATCATATGATAGTTGTCTTTCTCTGCTTGACTTATTTCGCTAAGCATGAGGACGTGCAACATGGGGGCTTAAGTGGGTAGAAGAAGAATCAATGAAACAAGATGGGATTGGGAGGGAGACAAACCATAAGTGACTCTTAATCGTACAAAACAAACTGAGGGTTGCTGGGGGGAGGGGGTTTGGGAGAAGGGGGTGGGATTATGGACATTGGGGAGGGTATGTGCTTTGGTGAGTGCTGTGAAGTGTGTAAACCTGGTGATTCACAGACCTGTACCCCTGGGGATAAAAATATATGTTTATAAAAAATTAAAAATTAAAAAAAAAAAGATTTTACCCTTTAGGTCTACAGCCTCATGAGTTTTGAAAACTGTCGCTTTGTATAACTGCCCACTGTAATGAAAATGAACATTTCTATTACTCAGAAAATTTCTCTCATGCCTTCTGTAGTCTGTCCCCTCCCCACACTCTGAGCCAGTGGCAACGCCTGATCTATTTGTCCTTAAATAATGCCATTTCTTGAGAAAAATATAAATGGGAAAATTCAGCATGTAACCTTTTGACTTTGGCTCCTTCCATTTAGTATGTTACATTTGAGAACTATGTGAACTTTGCAGATGTTCATTCTTTTTTATTGCTGAGTAGTATTGTGTACATTTCACACTTCATTGGTGTATGTGTGCTTTTACTACAGTGTGCTGATCCATTTCCTAGTTGATGAACGTATGATATGGTGGACAGACTCCAAGGATCCTTGACTTCTCTGATCCTTGTCTTTTGTGTTTATACTTTTGATTCATCTTCACGCTATACGTGTGAGTTGTTTCTAACCAGTAGAATACAGCAAAGGTAATGCAATGTCACTCTCACGATTGTTACCTTATTAAAAGACTGTTGTAATAGAAAAATCATTTTTGAGACTAACTTTGCTGGCATTAGAAAGTGTCAGTAGTCCTACTGAGAAAGTCCGTAGGAAGAGCTGAAGGTGGCTTCCAGGAGCTAAAGACCACCTTTCACTAACAGGCAGCAAAAGACAGGGACTTTCAGTTATGCTGAAGCGAGGAAATGAAATCAGCCAACAATCAAAGTGAGTTGGAAAGCAAATTCTTCCTCAGTTACTTCCTCCTCCAAGTGAGATTGTAGTCAAGTCCACACCTTGAGTACAGCCTTGTGAGAACTTAAACAGGTAAACCATACCAGGCTCCTGGCTCACAGATGCTTTGAGGCAATAAATGCATTTTTATTATTTATTTATTTATTGCAAGATTTTATTTGAGAGAGAGCACAAGCAAGGGGAGGAGCAGAGAGAGAGGGAGGAACAGACTCCCCACTGAGCAGGGAGACTGATGTGGGGCTTGATCCCAGGACCCTGAGATCATTACCTGAGCCAAAGGCAAAGGCTTGACTTGACTGAACCACCCAGGTGTCCCAATAAATGCACTTTTAAATAAATCCCTTCATTTTGCACTAAATTGTTTTACTTGTGATGCAGCAACAGAAAACTAATATATGCTGGTTATTTCCACACAAAAAGCTGATTTAAAAATTCACATACCAGTATGGGTATTGACTTCTATTTTTATTTCTTTTGGGTCTATAAGTGGAATTGCTGAGTCATGTGGTATGTAAACTGTGGTAAGGCAGACTGTTTTTGGAAGTGGCTGTACCATTTTGCACACCCATTAGCAATGTATGAAAGTGCTAGTTACTCAACATGAACAGTTAGAATTATCTGATATGTAAGTCCTCAGCCATTGGTTATAGGTATGTAATCATATCTCATTGTGGTTTCAACTTGTACATCTTTAATGACTACTGAATGTGAACTTTTTCTCCCTGTGCTTATTTTTTCTATCCATTCTCTGTTCACCCTTTAAAATTGTTCACCCATTTAAAATTTTTTCTGACATTATTGAGTTGGGACAATTCTTTACAATGGACATAATTTTTTTTTTTAACAGATGTGCTTCCCAAATATGGTCTTTCAGTTTATAGGCTGACTTTCATTTTCTTAACAGTGTCTTTCAAATAAAAAATATTTAGCTTTGAAATTGAGCCTATTAATATTTATTTGTAGATCATGCCTTTGGTATCACATATAGGAATTCTTGCTCTAATCCAATGACACAGATCTCTTCTGTTTTCTTCTAGAAGTTTTATAGTTCTAGGTTTTACTTTTAGGTCTCTGATCCATTTTGAGTAAACATTTGTACAAAGTACAATGCATGTATTGTTTATTTTTTGTATACAAACTACAGTTATTCCAGCAACCTTTGTTGCCGAGACCACTCTTTTTCATTGAATTGTCTTGGACATTTGTCAAAAATCTTTTTATCATACTTGTACACATAGTTCTATTTCTCTGCTGTTACATTGGTCTAAGTATTTATCCTTTCATCAATACCATACTATCTTGATTATGGTAAATATAAAAATAAAATATGTTCTTCAACTTATTTTTCAAAATAATTTTGGCTATTCTAGTTTTTTTGCTTTTCCATACACATTTTGGAATCATTTTGTGACTTTCTACAACAGTGCCTGCTAGAATTTTGATTGGGATTGCTTTGAGGTTCTAGATCAATTTGGGAATAATGGACATTATCAGCAATACTTAGCATTCTAATCCATGAACATGGTATATTTACCCATTTATGTAACTTTTTTTTTCTTTCATCAGTGTTTTGGAGTTTTCAGTATTCAAACCTTGTGCCTATTTTGTTAGATATATTCTTAAACATTTCATGTTTGATAATTTTGTAATTGGTATTTTTTAAAATTTTAATTTCTAATTATTGCTTATAGAAATACAGTTGCATTTTACATATTGAACTCTTGTAGCTTTGCTCAATATGCGTTTAGTTCTAGTAGTTTATCTTGGATATTTCCTACAGTTTTCTGTATAGATAATTCTGTCATTTATTAAGAGATAGGTGTATTTCATCTTCTCTATTCTGTATACCTTTTTCTTATCTTTTAGTGCACTGACTAGGACCTCCAGTATGATCTTGAATAGGAGTGGTAAGTCAGATATCATTGCTCTGTTTCACATTTGAGGGGAAAAGCATTCAGGCTTTCATCATTAATTATGTTAGCTGTAGATTTTTTTTATAGATTACTTTTATAAGGTTGATTAAATTTCCTTTAATCCCGAGTTTGCTGAGATTTTTAAAATCATAAATGGATATTGAATTTTTTCAAAATACTTCTCCATCTACTAGAATGATCCCATGATTTTCTTTAGTTTGCTATGAAAAATTATATTTATTGATTAAGGAAAATTAAAACCAGTCTTACATTCCCAGGTTGAACCCCTCTTGGTCATGATATATTATTCTTTTATATGTTTCTGGCTTTGATTTAGTAATATTTCATTGAGGTCACTTTTTCTTTAATTTCATTTTCCACTGTGCAGTCTATGCTCTGGTCTTTTTGCCATTTTTTTAGGACTCTAACTTGAGCTTATTGCCTCACTTATTAAAAGTTGTATCCTCCTCTCAAATGGATTAAGGCCCAGACAGCCATGTTTGTATTATGACCCTGGTTGTAGCTGATTGGATCAAGAGTGGGCACCTGTCCTAAGCTGGACAAATTGTATTCTCTTTCCATGGAATTTGTACTCAAGGTTGTAAGACACCAGTTACTTTGTGTTGATTGCTAGAAGCTCAGGAACAGACTACCATTTTGGGGTAGCCAAGTTTAGCCATTGCAAGAATTAGAGAAAATACTGGTTCAGAGAGAAGGAGAGGAGACTATTAATAGTTACTTACTTCAGGATTCATGATTTATTCCTGCTTCTCTTTCCCAGTATATTTCTTTCCTTGCTTGAGATAGTTCTGAGTCAGTTTTTGTAATTGGAACCAAAACTGCTTTAGGCAAGATATGCTTCATTGCCTTTGCACTTTCTGTTCTGTGGCTTGGAATGCCATACTCTAACTGGTTTGCTACCATTGATTCTTCTAGACACCAAGACCTTTTTGGGTTAAACTGATTGCCTTTTTAGGCAGAGGCTGTATTTCATTGCAATACCTACTGTTTACTCCTTCCATCACATGTACTATAAATTCTAATACTTGAGCTGGATTCTGAGCTCCAGGATTTTGGATTTTAGTATTTTGCATCCCTCAGGACTAGTGTTTGACCCTTGGTTATATGCTGGTAAATTTTTGGAATGAATATATTAGTCTAATGAATTCAGACAGTTTGCTTTTATAACCGCCTCAAGGGCCTTTTATCCCTTATCTTCAGAAGCAAGGTTTATAGAGGTAACATTTCCAAACTGCTGTGTCTGTCCTCTGTAGGAATGGTTTTCAAGTGTGGTGCACACCAAAATCACCTGGGGAAGCTTTTAGAAAATCGTGATACTTAGGCTTCTCCCTACACTGATTAAATCAGATTTTTTTTTTTTTTTGGAAAGTATCCAAAATTAGACTTTAAAAAAAAAATCACCTGGTATACAGAGGCTTAAACAGATAAACAGGACTGGCCTGTGTCATGCTCTCATCAGTGCTGAAATAATTGGTCTGGAGTGTGGCTGGGTGGCACAGGTTTCAAAAGCTCCCCAGCTGATTTCTAATATGCAACCCTAGCAGTGGCCTTATTTTCAGGTTCACAGAACAATTCTTTAGGAAATAAAAATCCATGGCAATAATGGAAAGTTACACCTTCAAGACTATATGGGAAGCAGGTGGGAAAATCTGCAATTCAGATAATATGACCTCATTTTGTAGGCCTTGGAACTTAGTACTAATTACATTTGTCTGAAGCAAGAATATCAGTTATACACCTGCCCCAAGTTTTCCCTCTCACAAACTGTATCATAACCCTGATTATGGTTCTCACAGATCCATAGGTTGGTAAATAGGAAGTGGGCTACAGATGCTAAAGGATGGCTGCTAGAAAGTTGCTGACAGAAGCAGCTCACACCCTCTTCATGGCCTTGTCCTTGGTGCTGACTTTGGGAGGGAACATAGTTCCTCTATATCTTGTTGCTCCTCTGTTTCGACTTTGCTTAACTTGCAGCAATTAATGGTGTTTACACTTGTGGGGAAAATAAATGCTGTTGCATTGTTATGAAATGCAAAGTAAGGATAAGAAATATTTAGGTTAGTAATCAAGAACGTATCTTCTGATGGGTTGGACTTGCCTCCTTTTAGCTAGTTTTATGCATGGCTGCTTCTCAAGACTCCTCGGTGGGTTACAGCTGACAGAAGGGGGCCAAAAATTATGACCACATTAGTGAGGCATGGAAAAGCTGCAAACCAGCCAGACTGTAACAGTGAAACAAATCCAGAGTGGGGTTTCTTTGTTCTCTGCAATCAGTCTGGGCTTCCCTTTGAAATTTGCCTCTTGAGCCTCTTAGAATCAATTCTTTTCACTTAAATCTGCTCTCGTGACTCAGATCCTATGGTTTCACTATTTAGTCTCTCCCTAATTGTTGGCCTTCCTGGACTCCATCCTGATCTATCATAGTTACTTGATTTTGCAACAGCTAAGGACTTCCTCCTGGCTGGTCTTGGGTAAACCCTTGCAAAGCAATAACATAACAATTCCATAGCACAGCATTTCTGGTTCAAATGACTAGAGTATGCAGTTTTTGCCCATTGCTTACTCTACTATATCTGTCTGTCCACTCAAATGGTGGTCTTTTTGAAGTGGAGCGTTACCAGTCAAATCTTGGTGGCTTAACCAAGCAAATGTTCACTACACGCTCATGGTTCATGTCAGTTATTGTTCGGGGCAGGGCTCCACTTTCTCTGCTTCTGGACACAGGGAAATGGAGCTGCCCCTGGCTAACATATTGTTGGTAGTTTGGCAGAGGGGGGAAATAATGTAGAAAACTGATCCAACTCTATTGTCACTTGTCCTATTTCATTGGCTAAAGCATATTGTAAGATCATGCATAATTCAAAGGGGCAGAGATAGGTAATCCTGTCTCTGTCCAGAAGGCGAAGTGGGATATTTGGGGATTACACTAGATATCCTATTTTGGGTATTACAACATTTCACTCAGAATACTGAGTTGGGCATTAATAGTAGCTGAAAGGAGAAGGCAGCACTTTAAAAGGAGGGGCCGTGAAGCATCCTCCAAGATGACTTCAGGGTTAACTAGGTGAGTGTGCATGTGACCTTGGGGATAGATACTAAAATACTTAGAACTCACATTAGAAGCCTGTCTATATAATTAACACTTGCATTTAGAACCTAAGAACAATACTATTGGATACAATAGAAAAGACACATTTGAAACCTTCGTGTGATAAATGAAGTAACTGGGGCTCATAGAGAAGAAGAGTCCCTCCCCCCATGTCACACAGCAAGGGGCAGAACCAGAAATAGGATCCAGTTCTGATTTTGAATCACTGTTTTTGCTCTATAGTATTATTTGTGTTAATTTATTGATTCTAAGGACACTTGGAAACATAGGTTCTCCTATTTTCCAGCTATAACAGCTGTGGACTCCGACTATGTGAACTTTGAACAGATTTGCTTCCAACTGTTCTTTCAGATTCTGCTCTTTGGCTAAGGATACTATCCAATTTCTAATAGGGTTTAGAATTCATTGCTTATGACTTCTGAGTGATAATTTGTGGTGTAGATTTTCCCCCTCCTTTTTGTTTAATGGATGAGTTAGGTATAATCAACATTCTGGTAATGTCTTATAAAAATACAGGTTTAAAGTACATAATCCAACAGCTTGTGGGAAAATTATTTTCAGGGGACATGAATTCACCCCAATCAGAAGATAGGATTAGTCAGGCTTGACCTGCTAAATTGAATCAGACAGTTATATAGCATCAGATGTTCCCAGCATTGACCTTTTTAATGAGAAATGGGTCTATAAGATCTGTTTTACTTCTCTGTAAAATATTTTATGAATCTGAACAGAGCTTTCCATCATTTAGATACATATCAGGATTTAGAGATCGGTTAGGCTGAGACTGAGTAAAATTAGCTTTTGATGGCCTGGCCAGGTGGAACATGACTAATTTGTTAACTTACTGACCCTCTTTCTTCCATAAGCCAAAATGCTCAAAAGACCAGACAGTAGTGAATACCTTTTATAAAGAGAAGAATAAGACCAAAGCAATCCTACAGAAGCTCTTTGGAAAAATCTCATGAAGTATGCAGTTTCTCCTGCTGGGGGGGAAACAAAGCATCGGGGCCTCTTTGCTTTCATGTCACATCCACAACTCCTGTCCTTAAATGCAGCTTCGGGGCCTGACAACTGGAGTTGACTAGTTAAGTGGATCTTAAGTTCCATCTTTAAAATCACCCAGCTGTTCTCTTCTCTCAAAAATAAAGCCATCCCAGCTGGTAGGTGGGAGGTTCCCACTGTGACCAAGAAGCCGAGGCCTGGAGACAGGTGTGGGTGGGAAAAGGGGTAAAGGATGGGGGGCTACATTTCCCAGAATCTGCCTTCTCCGGGCGGTCTGCCGACACACTGTGGGTAGGTCTGCCCATGGAGAGGGGCTGCTTATTGTGCTCTGTGTGCAGGTTGGCATGGAGGAACAAAGTATAATGGCATCATTGACTCTTAGGCTGGAAAACGTCCTACAAACGGAGTCTAATCATTTTAGAGATGATGAAAATGAGGTTCACAAGCAGATGTGCTTGGGCCATGAACATAGTTAATTGGAGTCTAATTATTCCACCATCCCCGAGAGCTCCTCTTTGTCTCATTCCCAGAGCCACATGGGACGGCTGTATATGATCTCGACCTGGACATAAAAACCCCCACCGTATCATTTACCCCATTTATCCCACTGTGATAATACACAGTGTAGTATACTAATTCAAACATTGTGATAAGGACTTTTGTATTTAAATATTTATCTGCAATATTGAATATGCTGAATGCCCCTGGGCAAGTTAATTAACTTCTCTGTTTCTTTGCCACTTCTGAAAGATGTTATGCAAATATAGGTAGCAAACATTAGGATTGTGGCACCGGGGTGGATCAGTTGGTTAAGCATCCAACTCTTGATTTTTTGATTCAGGTTGTGATCTCAGTCTCCGCACGCAGTGGGGAGTCGGCTTCAGAATCATTCTCTCCCTCTGTGCTTGCTCTTTCTCTCTCTCTCTCTAAAATAAATAAATCTTGGGGTGCCTGGGTGGCTCAGTGGGCTAAAGCCTCTGCCTTTGGCTCAGGTCATGCTTCTAGGGTCCTGGGATCAAGCCCTCATTGGGCTCTCTGCTCGGCAGGGAGCCTGCTTCCCTTCCTCTCTCTGCCTGCCTCTCTGCCTACTTGTGATCTCTCTCTGTCAAATAAATTTAAAAAAATCTTTAAAAATAAATAAATAAATAAATCTTAAAAAAAAAAAAAAAGAATAACATATCCAGAGTTCTTACTCTGATGAATGCTGATGAGAAGGCAAGACTTCCCGTGGGTAGACATGCAGTCCCTGAGCGGGATTTATTGGCAGAGGGAGACTTATTTTGTGTGACTTGGTGGTAGTTTTCCCAGGTCTTTCCCAGGGAGACTTACTGTGTGTGACTTGGTAGTGTTCCCAGGTCCATTTTTGGCAGAGCATGCTCGCAGACCATAAAGCATGGGCTGAGGAGGAGCTAGACAAGGAGGTGGTTAGTGTTGAACTCCTTTTCCTCTCTCCTCATTCTCTCACCTCCCTCTTTCCTGCTAACTTATCCTGACCTTTGTTTCCCATTTTCCTGTGATCCTGTGTTTTATTCCACCAGTCATCTCCAGGGTCAAGGTGTCCAGCAGGGCTGGTTAGTAAACCCCAGGTGAGTGTATGTCTGTCTCCCTGCACATGTGCAAGGACAGAGTGGAGTAATGTGGGGCAGAGGGCAGGATGTGATTCATGGGCTACCCCATGTTCAAGAGCCTGATCGTCCTGTCTCCTCTCCGTTCCCTCCCCTAATCCCAGCAGGTGAGCTGGGGCCATGAGCTAGCCGTGTATTTGGAGGACAGTTGGATGTTGCAGCTAGTGACTGTGTCTGAACTTCCCTTTACCCTGGAGGGTTTGACCTATGCATGGTTTCTCTTACCAAGAGCATCTTCTGACCAAAGCTATCAAAAAAATGCAAAAATCTGAAAAGGCAGTTTTGGGGACTTTGCCATTAACCTTTGGCCTTAGGACACATAAATGTTGGTGGAGAACTGAAGCTGAAGTTAGAATTTATTCCCCTGGCATATGAAGAAGGGATACAGAAACTATCTCAGGTAAAAGGACCACAGCTAGTCATGGTGTTTGGGTGAAGAACATCAGGCAAGGGCATCTGGGGACTCTGCAGGACTAGGACTAGTGGAGTAACTATTTTCAGGTGTATTCTCAGGCAGAGGGAAGTATGGGGGAGCGTGTTTGGCTTTTGCTCTTGGCAGGGGCAACTCTGGCTGTAGTCAGGGAAGCCTCATTTCTGCAGCCTTCTTCCCTGTCAAACTTGAACCTCTGTTACAATACTGTTTTGCCTTGGGATCAACTATTCAAACCAGAAGAAATCCACAAACAAAATAGAAAAGAAGCAGCCCAAATCTAACTTTATATTTCAACCTAGCATTATTAAGCTATTTTTTTTCATTCATTTATTTATATATCACATATTTGGGTACTATGATGTGCAAGGAACAACATAAATAAACTATTACCTCTTGTCCCTGGTTTCTTAAAGAGCACAGCACAAGGGGAAGGTCCCGCATAGTCCAGTGGACATCCAAATGTGAATCTATACCTAAACATCTCCAGGAAGATCCCTCTGATTTGAGAACAGGCAACAGTGGTAGGAATCACATTTGAAATATTATATATTACACTCAACCCTTACTGCTCTAAGTTTTTGCCCCTGGGTGGGGGATCTATGACTCCACTCTAATAAACGTACACTATACCGAGATGAACTAGTTGTAAGTAATTTGTGTTACAGGAATGAAACTCCGAGGGTCTTGACAAGCTACCCTCACTTTGCTAAGTATGGGTTTAATATGCTTGGAGTGGGATTGGAGTAGGATACTCCAAGGGTAGGACTGGAGTGGCTGAAGGCTGCTGTCAGTGGTGGGAGAGCTTCTCAAGCAGAAACATGGCAGTTGGTTTCAGGTCTAGCAAAGCAGTAGGCAAATGTGTATGATTGGATTTGTACGTCAAGCCAAAAGCAGATGGCTCTGAGGAGTCCTGTCCAGTGATGCTCTGAGCTGATTATGTCTGATTATAAAAAGTAAATGACTCTGCTTACAAAAATGGCTCCTGTGGCTTCAGCCTCAGTATTGATTTGGGCAGAAATGACAGTGAATCATCTGTCACTCAGGGAAAGTTTGCTCAAGTCATCTGACTCATAGGTAGGTCTAGTCACATACATTTCTCTGAATTCTAAAGGCACAATCCATCTAGAAGCAAATCAAGCTATTACAATCTTTAGAACAGAAAAAGGCAAGCTAAGATCAAGAAGTCACTGACGCCTCTGTGGCAGGGACCATCAGCTGCTCCTCGCCATGTAAGAGATATTTGATGTTGCTTCATGTTCTAGAGCAGGAAGCAGCATCCCTGTGCTATGCATTGCCCACAGGAGGAGCCATGCAGATAATCAGCTTCTCAGGCCCTGCTCCATACCAGGCTAACAGTGTGCAAGGCCCTGATGATGGCAAACTTCTTACAGATTCTTGGAGGACTGCTGCAAGTGCCTTGGATGGCAGCATTTTGCATAGGGCCAAAGATTTCTTACCATGTATCTCTTAGCCTATCATTTTACACAGTGAAGTCAGACTCAAGGGGTGATCAGTGTGGTTTCACATATGATGTGGAGATGCAACATGGGGGGTTAAGGGGGTAGGAGAAGAATAAATGAAACAAGATAGGAGGGAGACAAACCATAAGTGACTCTTAATCTCACAAAACAAACTGAGGGTTGCTGGGGGGAGAGGGATTGGGAGAAGGGGGTGGGGTTATGGATATTGGGGAGGGTATGTGCTATGGTGAGTGCTGTGAAGTGTGCAAACCTGGAGATTCACAGACCTGTACCCTTGGGGATAAAAATATATTATATGTTTATTAAAAAAAATAGTTGCAGGATATGGGGGAGAGGAGAGACGCTTCTCTTTCTGCATTGGGAAGTGAAGAGAAGCTGATAATCCGTGTATGCATTGGCTTCACGTGACTAAGCTCACAGAGTAAAGATCTATCCATGTTGTCAGACTTAGAGCAATCCCCCAGTTGGCTGAGTCCTGGGGATAGAGGTTTTGCTGGCTACAGACCTCTCATCTGGCCTCTGGAGCAGTTACAACAACCTCACTTACAAGTAATGTTTAATAGGATATGGCCAGAAAGGGATTCTGCCAGTCAGAGCCCTGGCTGCAGTCAGGGGCCACACCCGAAGGCCATGCCTCTGACTACACACGTTTCTGCAGGGCTGTTGCTCTGGGAAGTCTCAGCAGGAACCCAAGCAGCTGCTCAGTGTGATCTGAAGTATGGGGTTAGAAGTAGAGGATCATTTTAAGGACCAGTGAATGAACAGTGTGACCACATGCTCTCTAGCTACAGAACTCCAATAACAATGAGCCTACCCTCCCTCCAGAGGAGGGGGGAGTGAGATGTTCTTTGTGGGTGAAACAGTGAGGTGTTGGTTAGAGTCAGCACATTTAGGGGTCATGTTCCATGTTTGACTTTGCTGTCTACTCTCGCAGGTACTCATTTAAACTCTAGAAACATTTATTTAGGGTCAACTATGTATTGGGAAGATAAATAGGACATACACTCTGAAAATAGGAATCGGTGCCCCGTCATTTCCTGCTTCAACATTCAAACAGCCATATTCTGAGAGCAGTCTCTGTCCTAGAAAGGTGTTCATAAAAATGTTCTCACTGGGAAATCTAAGGTAGTCTTGGCATTGATAGAGGTTGTCTTCCCTTGTCTGTTTTTTTCCATCAGTTTTTTTTTTTTTTTCCTACCCAACTGAAAGTTCGACCACAAAGTTTGCCTTGGCTCTTAGTATTTATAACCTGATTCATGTTGACCTAGTTAATTTCATTGCTTTTTCTTAAAATTTTACTTACGTCATTATTTCAAATAATAAAAGTAAAACTATTCCTGGCAAGAACATAGAAAGGACACATGTACTATCAAATATTGTTTACTTCAGTTATTTTTGTTTGCTTCAGTTATTTTTTTAAAAGAGATTTAACATCAGATGTACCTAAATTTTGAACTGCTGCTTGCCTTGAAAACTGTCCTGTGATTTATAGATGGATAGCTGGCCCTTTGCCTCCTGGCTGGAGGGCAAGAGGCCTTTTTTTTCTTTCTTTCTTCTTTCTTTCTTTCTTTCTTCTTAAATTAAGCTAATTTGGAGGTTCTTGATTCCACTCTCAGGGAATTTATCCTTTGTTGTCTTTTAGTGGCCATTCTTTGAGAAGAACAAAGGACAAGTCTACTTCTTTTGGAAAAAAAAAATCATTTGTTAATAATACTGTTTCATTTCAAATAAGGGGACTCCTGAAGGCAGAGTAGTAGTTGAAAGGTCAGTTCCTAGCCTCTTTTTGTTAAAATTACCTATTTACTGAGCACTTACTGTGTGCTAGTCACTTTTATAAGAGTTTAACATGCTATCTCTCACTTAATCTACAGAGTTCGGTAGCATAAAGAGAGGTAAAGTATTAACCTCATTGTACAGATGGAGAAATTTAGGAAGTACAGATGTTATTTTTCCAAAGCCCAGGGCTTAGGAAGTGGTGGGCTGGGACTCATTCCAAGTAGTCTGACCATAGAAACTATACTATTAAGTAGAGATTTGTGAGTTCCTGAATGTAGGCTTAAATATAGTCCTCTAAACAATTATGTGATTTCATGGGCTCATTGAGGGTCACCTGCCCATAATACTCTTTCTGCAAGTGTCGTGATAGTTCAAATCCCATTGTATTGATTTCCTAGTGCTCCCATAATGAATTGCCACAATCTCAGCAGTTTAAAACAACGCACATTTAATCTCTTATAGTTCTGGAGAATAGAAGTCTGAAGTCAGGACTGCAACAGGGCCATACGTCTCTGGTGGCTCTAGGGACTTCCTTTCTTCTCCACCTTCTCCCGGCCCTTGATGTTCTTTGACTTACAGCAACATAACTCAGTCTCTGCCTCCATCTTCACATGACCTTCTCCTCTGTGTCCTCTCCTTTTCTTATAAGGACACCAGTCATTGGATTTAGGGTCCACCCTAAACCTACAATGATTTTTTATCTTAAGATCCTTAACTAATTACATCTGCAAGGACTGTATTTCCAAAGAAGGCAACAGGACAGTACACTCACCACTTAAGATTTATTCCTTTGGATTTAGAATTGCTCAATCCAGACTCCTCTTTAAACAATCAAATTCTCCTAGGAAAGAGTGTGGGTGTGTTTTGAGGTTGTTTGTTCTGGTCGGTGGATCCCAGAAGTCTTGGAAGAAGGCAGGAAGTGAAGAAGAGACACAGAAAGGCCATATGGGAGGGAAGAGATTGAACACAAATTTTAATTAATTTGTAGTTTGGATAAAGGTTTTGCTGAACATATATTCTCTTGAGAAGCTTTCACAGAAGGGGATAGAAGAAGCAGTTAACCACCCAGTGAAGAACTCCACCTACCAGTTTGCTAACACGAGCTCTAAATTGCACTGGGGCCTGCATAATTTTTTGAAACAGTATTCAGAAGTACAGATTGTAAATCTCACTTGCAACAATAAAAACAATTTCTAATTGCATAGAAAGCAAACTGCCACCAGCAAAGCATTTCACAGTCTTCAAGTCCAACGCCCCCTCATTTTATGGAATGTGTAAATTGTCTCTCAGTTACTTTTAAACCCAAAAATGTCAGCTTTGTAGGATCCATCTGGCCCTCCTCATGAATATTTTTTGGGAGCATTTTAGGAAAAGCACTGCCGAACGACTGAGACAGGATAGTACTGATCATGAGACTATAACTATTTCCCACTGAGATCTCGGTGACTGTAGGCCAGTCTTTCATGTCTCATTGCCTCAGTCTCTCCATGAGCCAGCTGACCTCCCAGGGATCCTGTGAGTCTTATAGACACACATTTAGACAAAAGCAGGCAACTTCGATGCCAAGAATGTATAGAGAACAGTGTGTAATGGGTGCCTCTAAGCGCTTATTTTTGTAGTGGTGGGAGGGGTTATCTTTCTAAATAGGGAGAGATTTGTAAATCTTTAAGAAGCAGGCCTGGAATATCAAAATAATCCAGATTATCAAAATAAACCTCCCCATATTCTTTAACCCACTGAGCCACCCAGGCGCCCCTAAACCTCCCCATATTCTTTAAGATGAGCCTGAAGAGCTAGCACTTCAGTGTTAAAATTGAAAAAAAGTACTGCACTAAGTTTGCCAAGTATGAGTGTCTCGATTTTAAATCAATGAAGATGATGCAGTTAAATGACTTGCCTAAGGTCAGTGGTTGGCATTATGCAAGTTAGAGTATAATGGAAAGACTGTTACTATGTTCATTCATTCAGGATTCATTCTAGTCTTCTACCTTCAAAATAAATCCCAGACCCTCCTTCCCCACCTCTACTGGCCTGTTCCAAGACCAGCTTCCTGCCTGCATTTTGCAGGTACGTTTTAGCACTTCTCACTTCTTATATTTTTGTTTGTTCTCTGGCCTCAAATCTTTATAGTATTTTGAGTGATCTGTAAACTGTGAAGGTCCTAGGTTTCTATACTTAGAGCCTTCAGTGGCTTTTCACCTCACCCAGAGAAGAAGCCAAAGTCTATTACAGGACACAGTCTGATCTACTCTCCTGCCTTTCTCTTTCTTGTTCAGTCCAGCATACTGAGCTTTCCATTTTTTGAAAGCACCAGAAATGCCCTCATCTTGGGACCTTTGTGTTTCCCGTTTCCTTTACCAATGATGCTCCCCCCTCCTTTTATTTTTATTTTTTTTTGGACAGTCTGAAGTCTTATTCTGTAATTTCCTATAGGTCTCAGATTTTCCCTCAGCACCCTTTATAAAATAGCACCTGTCATACTTTTAGTGTTCATCTCCCTTACCTGGAATCATTGTTATCTGTGGCATTTATCCCCTTAGAACATACAGTGCATTTATTTTTTTCATTGCCTGTCTCTCTTCATGAGAATATAAGCTTCACAAAGACCATTCTTCCACCTCTGTGTCTCCAGTGCCTAGGAAAGTGCCCACTTTGTAATGGGAATTTCATAACCCATTATCTAATTGAATAACCTCCATAAAGTGAAGGTCCTGCACCAGCTGTCAAGTACTATAGACAAATGTGGGATGTGCTACTACTACCTCTAGCCTATGGTCCAAGGTGAGTCCAGATTAGAACTTTGCCTTAAATTCAGGAGAGTTGGTGGCATTCCTTTGGACAGTTTTGGAATACACTTTATAGTAAAAGCTAAATTAAAGTATTAGAATCTGTGGGTTTGAAAATAAAAGTGATATAGTAAAACAACTTGATATTTAATTTCAGTATTTTTTGACATTTAGTCTCTGCTTGAATGTTCCAGGTGGCAAGGAAAGTCATTCAGCTCTCCTAGAAGGCAATCCTTTCTGGTGATGAATATTTTCATTGCTAGAATATTTTTACCTATGATAAAGCTGATCTCTGATTTCTTTTGACCTCCATATGTGGTTTCCCCCATCTCTAGAATCCATGTTAAAATTTTCTCTTCTGATTCTCCAAGGTTTCTCACTCTGCTGTCTTTATTGGTCCAACTTTGCTTGGGACATACCCCTTCTCCCACCCAGGGCATTCTGAGGACTGTGGTTGTCTGAACACACCAAACCATTCTGACAAGAATGGCAATGATAATTTAAGCTACAGTTCAGAAAAAAACATGTGCCAGCTGCTTCCCACCAGGGTGCCCATTAGCTTGTCATTTTCTTGTGCTACTTTACTGTTTCCATGACAGGGACATGCCAGCTATCAAACATTTCTTCCAGGTCCCCGTTTTGTCTCTCCTCAAGTGGGGAGCACTTTTCATTCTGATGCTTTCCCAACGCTCCTCTCCTTATCTGCAGGAGGAGAAATTGTTGTTTATTTCCTGCCAAAGTGGCTGGACCCCCCCCCCCATTGATTTTTTCCTAACTCTGCCACTGACTGGCTGTGTGACCTTGAACAAGTCACATCTTTTCTGAGTAAGTCGCTATTCTCTTAGTTTCCCCCCTCCCCAGATCTGAAATGTTGAATTTGAAATTGAGTGAGCCCTTGTTCTAAAAATTCCAAATTAAAAAAAAAAAAAACCACCTTAGACTTAAAGCTGGTTAATTTAACTGAGTAAATACTCATTAGGGGCTATATATGATTCTAGATACTAGCATGGGTACAGAGCAATCCTGGATCTGTTTTTGAACCAATTAATTTTTAGAAAAAGATAATATCTGTATAAAATAGGAAGTTCATTAATCTTGGAATTAAGTACTCTTGCATGGATCAAAGAGGGAAAAGTGGTAGAAAACTGTTATCTATATTGGAAATTTACATTGGTTCCTTATGGTTAGGCTGATGAAGCACACAGAATTTAGAATCAGATTCCCTTGTTCTGAAACTTAGCCCCTTTTTCACTAGATAGGTGAAAAAAAGGGATATATTATTCAGTCTTTCTATACCTCAGTTTGTTTATTTGAAGATAGGTATAGGACTATTTTGTAGATCTGGTGTGATGATAAATGAGATAATGTTAGAAGGGGCAAAGAGCTTGGCATGTAGTAAGTGTTGATTAAACCATTGTTCTTACTCTTCTTGGGGTCCTTAATTCCTTTATCTTGCATAGATAGTCTGTGTTGTATTTTCTTTAGTGTTTGTTCCCCTTCTCAACTAGTGTTTTTGATGTTCTGGACAACTTTTATTATCTTGGCGCCTTGAAGGTCTAAGACATTTTCATAGTATGAAAAAGGTGAGTACTTGATTTGTGATTTTAGAGGACTTGTGGTAAAGGTGGTAGAGTTATGAGCTTGAGATGGAGGTGTAAATCTCTGCATATGATGGTAGGTTAAGTGGTTTAAATGGTATAAATAGAAAAAAACCCCTTGTCTCCATAAATCTTATGATAGCATTCTTTTTTTGTTTGTTTGAATGCATTTGTATTAAACAGCAACAGTAGGAACTTAGTTTCTCAGGTTGAGAAATTGAGTTGCCTAAATTAAGTCAGGACTCTTTTGGTGATGGACCAAGGATTTTTCTCCTTTTATGGGTGAAGAAATACTACCAGAGAACATAAGGGAAATATCTTAATGCTAGCTGCATGTTACTCTAGACCCGGAGTATAATGCTTTCTCCAAAGAAAGGAAAAGTTATCCACAAAATCCAGATTTAGACACACATAATGTTTTTCTGGTCAATGGTGTGTACACTAGAAATGAAGTATTTTGTTTTCATGCCATTGATCTTTGAGGCTTGACTATATACTGTCTTTACCTAGCTTATCACCTCTCTGTCTCAGAATGAGGGTAAAATGCCACATTGTTCAGTCAGTCTCCCTCTCTTACATATGCCCAGTTGCATTGGGAAGGGTGTATTAACAACAGTACAAAAACCTTCATGCAATAAGAATGCCACATTTCTACTCATGAAGAGTCTGTGGGGGAACTCATCTCTTCCATGCACTCCCAAGCTAATAATTATATTAGTATGGCAGGCAGGTGTAGGTTTCAGCACCCAGGAGAGCTACAATGTGAGAGCACCCAGGTGAAGAGTTACAATGAAACAAAACATTGCCTATCATGAGCAGTGTTAAGTCTGTTCTTGGGTGGATGTATTCACTCTTTCATTCACCACTTATTTCCCAGGAGCCCACTAACTGGCAGGCATAATGCTTCCCTATAGTCACAATGGTGAATGTGGAATGTATCATCTTGTCCCATGAGGCTCTAGACCTAAGGACTAGTACTTTGAAACTGGTCCAAAATCTTTAAGGACCAGGTGTCAAATAGTTCCTTAAAAGTGAAGTTATTTCAGTAATTAACAGCTATTCATTTGAAGTCTTGTGGAAAGGATTTCTATATCTTTTGGCCACTTATCAATATAATCATTAGGTTTTTTATATGTTTAAACGGCTATAATGATGAATGTGAGGAAAAGTGAAGTAATAAAAACTCAGTCATAGGTTACTATACAGCATCATTTACACCATATTGCATTGATCTAAGAAGATCACAATCCTGCTAGAATCAAGAGGAGGGGTCAAAGACCTAACATATTTATGTGTGATCTGGAATAGAAAGATCACATCATAGATGAGCATATGGCATGAAGTATATTGTGGCCATATTTTGAAAATATACACCCTTCCAGTCCATTTTATCCTGTGACAGGTCCTAATGTATTTCATTTTGCATAAGGCAAAATTGAGGCCGAGGCTACATAAATATTTAACTTTCATATATGAAACTTGACAGGGAAGAAGAAGAAGAAAAATCCTATATCTTGGAAAGATTTTCCCATGATTCACAAGGATTCTGTATTGGCTTTTTAATGCTAATAATATTGGGCCCCAAAAACTAATTAAGTACTTGTTGAGTAAGAGAATGAATCCATGATTGAATGGGTTTGATTTAAAGTGCCTGGGTTATCTCTGGTATTGGACAAATATTTAAAATATGATTTTTATATTTAATGACAGTAGTTTTTAAATTCTATGATTTGGTGTTTGCTTTGATAAATTCATATGAGTAGTAGAGTCAAGGCCAGTTGGGAACTAGAGCTGTCTTCTTTCAGCTTAGGAAAAGCATTTTTGTGATCTGGTGGTTAAACTGTTGATGACTTTAAATGGGAAGTAGGTATACCACAAAAATTGACAAATGCCACAAATACAAGTGTATTTATTTTTGCTTGCTGAATACTACTGGACCGTAATGGGTAGGATTTTATTTTATTTTATTTTATTTTATTTTTTTGCCTCACTGGAATGACATGACTCCCACAACTTTGTAGATGTATAAATGATGAAGTACAAATAAAAATGGGAAATTATAACTGCATATATAGGAAAATTACAAATGGGGCAGTCATAGATTGACTTTTAATGTTTGAAGACCATGTTTTATTCTTTTGATGAATGATAAACTTAGGTTTGCATATATAAGTTACTTACAGTTTTGGTTAAGTTAGAAAAATATACAATAAAGCAGTAGTTATGCACTGAATATTTTAGGGAGGATTGAATATCCCTAGAGGAGAAGAGAAGGATCTCAACTCAAGATGCTGTTGGCATTTTGTAAAAGCATCTAGACACCCTGAAGGAATAGGAAGTGTCTCTGTATTCTATCTGGGTTAAATCAAATCTACATTTCTCAAGCTTGGCATATAGTCAGCATTCTTGGGGGCAGGTCAATACCAAGTGATCATGAGCAGTATTTTGTTCAGGGTCTCAGGATACATTAAGATGTATACAAAACTTCTAGATACAAAACTATGTAGTCTAAAAGGTCAAAGAATGTATCATTCATGAAATACCTGTATTATATTATTGAAACTAAACATACTGTGTTATATTTAAGGGGACACTATATCCAAGTTTCAGTCATCTTCTAGGTTGTATTTCTGTTCTAAAGCAGATTATACATTCTTAAGAAATATGATTAAGTGTAAATGATTGACATTTTAAAAATAAATAAGTTTGGGAGTAGCAGGCTGAGATGACATCAGGTAGCAGGACTAAAGCTAGATCGTTATCAAATCAGTCCAAACACCTACAAGTCCAACATTGAGATTGAAGGGAAAAGAGCAGCAATTCTAGAAACAGAAAATTGACCACTTTCTGAAAGGTAGGTCCTGAGGAGAAATGAATTCAAAGCGACAGGAAGATAGACCACGGTGGGAGGGACTGGCTCCCATCAAGTGGCAGAGCAACAGAGTAGAAAATCAGAACTTTTAGAAGTCTGCTCCACTGAGCGACATTGCTCCAGAGGCTAAGTGGGGGTGCAACCCTCACAGGGAGAGTGTGGTCTCAGGTCCCGCAGGGTCACAGAAGGATCAGGGATATCTGAGTGTAGCAGAGCTCGCAGGTATTAGAACAGGGCTGGCTGCAGAGACAGAGCCAAGGAGTGAGCTCTCAGCTCCGGGTTACCTTAAACCGTGACCTGTGGCACAGTAGGCCACTGCTCTTTCAACAGGGACCCCACAAGTGGCAGATCTTGGGAGGCCTCCTGGAAGAGTGGCAGGGATCTGCTGGGTGTGGAGATTTCAAACGGGGCTGTGTGCCAGGGACAAAAAGCTCAGTCACAGGCCAGGTGAACTTGGAGGGCAGTTGGAGGCCAGGGAGACAGCAGTGATTGAGTACTTTTCTCTGAGGGCACACTGAGGAGTGGGGCTCCAAGCTCTCGGCTCCTCCGGGCCATAGATTGGGAGGCTGCCATTTTCATTCCCATCTTCCAGAACTCTGTAGAAAGCGATCAGGGAACAAAAGCTCCTGAGATCTAGATCGGACATATTACTAGCCCAGCAGATTACTTAGCCTGGACCCCGGCAAGGGTGATGCAATCCTGCCTCAGGCAAAGACATTTGAGAATCACTACAACAGCCCCTCCCCCAGAAGATCTTGGCAAGAAATCCAGCCAAGACCAAGCTCACTTATCAAGAAGAACAGTGGAATACCAGAGGAGGAGAAAGCAAAGCATGGAATTCATGGCTTTCTCCCCACGATTATTTAGTCTTGCAAAGTTAATTAAATTTTTTAATTTTATTTTTTTCTTATTCTAATTTTTTAAACTTTTACTCTTTTCTCTTTTAATGTTTTTTAGGTAGTTTATCTTAACAATACCTTTCTTAGAAAAAACTTTTTGAAACTTTATTATTACAGTCATAATTTATCCTTCATTGTACCTTAACTTTATATTTTGTGTACACATGGGGTTTTTTCTTCTAAAAAATTTTTGGTATACAACTTCTTCTAATAGATCAAAATATACCCTAAGTCTAGTACAGGATCATCTCCAGCCTGAGAAAATCCTCTCTGCTTTCTTTTTCTTTCTTTTCCAAACGAACTTATCAACTCCTTTTTAAGAATTTAAAAAAAATTTTCATCTTTACAGTCATATTCCATTCCTTCATAATCTCTCTCTCTCTCTCTCTCTCTATATATATATATATATACACACACATATATATTTCTTTCTTTAAAATTTTGGGAGGTAGTTTCTTCTAAGAGACCAAAATACTCCCCAAATCAAGTAGGTGGCTCTGTTTTATTCACCAGTCTAATATATATATATATATATTTTTTTTTTTTTTCTTTTTAAAAATTTTTTTTAACTTCTTTTTACCCCCTTTCTTCTCCCCATGATTTGGAGTCTCTTCTGCTTTGGTTAACACACATTTTTCTGGGGTCTTTGCCACACTTTTGGTATTTTATTCTCTCGTTCATACATTCTTATCTGGATAAAATGACAAGGCGGAAAAACTCACCACAAACAAAAACAAAAACAAAAAACAACAACAACAATAAAAAACAAGAGGCAGTACTGAAGGCCAGGGACCTAATCAATACGGACATTGGTAATGTGTCAGATATAGAGTTTAGAATGATGATTCTCAAGGTGCTAGCTGGGCTCGAAAAAGGCATGGAAGATATTAGAGAAACCCTGTCTGGAAAAATAAGAGCCCTTTCTGGAGAAATAAAAGAATTAAAATCTAACCAAGCTGAAATAAAAAAAGCTATTAATGAGGTACAATAAAAAATGGAGGCTCTTACTGCTAGGATAAATGAGACAGAAGAGAAAATTAGTGATATGGAAGACCAAATGATGGAGAATAAAGCTGAGCAAAAGAGAGACAGCTACTGGACCACGAGGGGAGAATTGGAGAGATAAGTGATACCATAAGATGAAACAATATTAGAATAATTGGGATTCCAGAAGAAGAAGGGGGGGGAAACAGAAGGTATATTGGAGCAAATTATTGTAGAAAATTTCCCTAATATGGCAAAGGAAACAAGCATCAAAATCCAGGAGGCAAAAAGAATCCCTCTCAAAATCGATAAGAATGGGTGCATACCCCGTCGTTTAATAGTAAAACTTAATAAGTCTTTGTGACAAAGAGAAAATCCCCTCATGATAAGAACTATGTAACATACAATGGTAGAAATATTAGACTGGCAGCAGACTTATCCACAGAGACCTGGCAGGTCAGAAGGAACAGGCATGATATATTCAGAGAACTAAATGAGAAAAATATGCAGCCAAGAATACTATATCCAGCTAGGTTATCATTGAAAATAGAAGGAAAGATAAAAATCTTCCAGGACAAACAAAAACGAAGGGAGTTTGTAAACACCAAACCAGCTCTACAGGAAATATTGAAAATGGGTCCTCTAAGCAAAGAGAGAGCCTAAAAGTAGTAGACCAGAAAGGAATAGAGACAATATCCAGTAACAGTCACCTTACAGGCAACATAATGGCACTAAATTTGTATCTTTCAGTAGTTATCCTGAATGTAAATGGGCTAAATGCCTAATCAAAAGACACAGGGTATCAGAATGGATAAAAAAAATAAAACCCATTAATATGCTGCTATAAGAAACTCATTTTAGACACAAAGACACTTCCAGATTTAAAGTGAGGGGGGTGGAAAACAATTTACCATGCTAATGGACATCAAAAGAAAGCTAGGGTGACAATCCTTATATCAGATAAATTAGATTTTAAGCCAATGACTATCATAAGAGATGAGTAAGGACACTATAACATACTCAAGGGGTCTGTCCAACAAGAAGATCTAACAGTTTTAAATATCTATGCCCCTAACATGGGAGCAGCCACATACATAAACCAATTAATAACAAAATCAAAGAAACACATTGACAATAATAGTAGGGGACTTTAACACCCCTCTCACTGAAATGGACAGATCATCCAAGCAAAAGATCAACAAGGAAATAAAGGCCTTAAATATCACCCTGGACCAGATGGACATCACAGATATATTCAGAACATTCCATCCCAAAGCAACAGAATGCACATTCTTCTCTAGTGCACATGGAACATTCTCCAGAATAGATCACATCCAGGGTCACAAATCAGGTCTCAGCCAGTAAGAAAAGATTGGGATCATTCCCTGCATATTTTCAGACCACAATGCTCTGAAGCTAGAACTCAATCACAAGAGGAAATTTGGAAAGAACCCAAATAAATGGAGGATAAAGAGCATCCTTCTAAAGAATGAATGGGTCAACAAGGAAATTAAAGAAAAATTGAAAAATTCATGGAAATGAATGATAATGAAAACACAACTGTTCAAAATCTGTGGGACACAGCAAAGGCAGTCCTGAGAGAAAAATATATAGTGATAGAAGCCTTTCTCAAGAAACAAGAAAGGTCTCAACCCTACACCTAACCCTAAGGCCTAACTCTACACCTAAAGGACCTGGAGAAAGAACAACAAAGAAAGCCTAAGCCCAGCAGGAGAAGAGAAATAATAATGATCAGAGCAGAATTAATGAAATAGAAACAAAAAACAATAGAACAAATCAACAAAACTAGGAGGTTGTTCTTTGAAAGAATTTATAAGATTGATAAACCCCTGGCCAGTCTTATCAAAAAGAAAAGAGAAAGGACCTAAATAAATAAAATCATAAATGAAAGAGGAGAGAACACAACCCACACCAAAGAAATACACACAATTATAAGAACATATCATGAGCAGCTATACGTCAGCAAATTTGACAATCTGGAAGAAATGGATGCATTCCCAGAGACATATATACTACCACAACTGAACCAGGATGAAATGGAAAACTTGAACAGTCCCATAACCGTAAGGAGATTGAAGCAGTCATCAAAAATCTCCCAACAAACAAGAGCCCAGGGCCAGACAGCTTCCCAGGGTAATACTACCTAGAATTTAAGGAAGAATTAATTCCTATTCTCCTGAAACTGTTCCAAAAAATAGAAACGGAAGGAAACCTTCCAAACTCATTTTATGAGCCAGCATTATCTTGATCCCAAAATCAGACAAAGACCCCATCAAAAAAGAGAATTAAAGACCAATATCCTTGATGAACACAGATGCGAAAATTCTCACCAAAACACTAGCCAGTAGGACCCAACAGTACATTAGAAGAATTATTCACCATGACCAAGTGGGATTCATTCCAGGGCTGCAAGGTTGGTTCAACATCTGTAAATCAATCAATGTGATACAATACATTAATAAAAGAAAGAACAAGAACAATATGATACTCTCAATAGTTGCTGAAAAAGCATTTGACAAAGTATAGCTTCGTTTCTTGATCAAAACTCTTCAAAGTGAGAGGGTACATACCTCAATATCATCAAAGCCATCTACGAAAAACCCACTGTGAATATCATTCTCAATGGAGAAAAACTGAGAGCTTTTTCGCTAAGGTCAGTAACACGGCAGGGATGTCCATTATCACCACTGCTATTCAACATAGTACTAGAAGTCCTAGCCTCAGCAAT
The DNA here is from genome assembly GCF_011764305.1 of Mustela putorius furo. Classification (NCBI taxonomy): domain Eukaryota; kingdom Metazoa; phylum Chordata; class Mammalia; order Carnivora; family Mustelidae; genus Mustela; species Mustela putorius. Next base: position 44,174,185 of record NW_025422010.1, read on the forward strand.
CAGACAACAAAAAGAAATTAAAGGCATCCAAATCGGCAAAGAAATCATCAAACTTTCACTCTTTGCAGATGACATGATACTTTATGTGGAAAACCCAAGACTCCACTCCAGATCTGCTAGAACTTGTACAGGAATTTAGTAAAGTGTCAGGCTATAAAATCAATGCACAGAAATCAGTTGCATTTCTATACACCAAAAACAAGACAGAAGAAAGAGAAATTAAGGAGGCAATCCCATTTACAGTTGCACCCAAAACCATAAGATACCTATTAATAAACCTAGCCAAGGATGCAAAGAATCTGTGCTCAGAAAACTATAAAGTACTCATGAAAGAAATGGAAGAAGACACAAAGAAATGGAAAAACGTTCCATTCTCATGCACTGGAAGAACAGATATTGTGAAAATGTTTATGCTACCTAAAGCAGTCTACACGTTTAATGCAATCCCTATCAAAATACCATCCATTTTTTTCAAAGAAATGGAACAAATCATCCTAAAATTTATATGGAACAAGAAAAGACCTCGAATAGCCAGAGGAATGTTGAAAAACAAAGCCAAAGTTGGTGGCATCACAATTCCAGACTTCAGGCTCTATTACAAAGCTGTCATCCTCAAGACAGTATGGTACTGGCACAAAAACAGACACATAGATCAGTGGAACATAACAGAGATCCCAGAAATAGACTCTCAATTCTATGGTCAACTAATCTTTGACAAAGCAGAAAAGAATGTCCAATGGAAAAAAGACAGTCTCTTCAACAAATGGTGTTGGGAAAATTGGACAGCCACATGCAAAAAAATGAAACTGGACCATTTCCTTACATCATACACAAAAATAGACTCCAAATGGATGAAAGAACTCAATGTGAGAAATGAGTCCATCAAAATCCTTGAGGAGAACACAGGCAGCAACCTCTTTGACCTCAGCTGCAGCAATTTCTTTCTAGAAACATTGCCAAAGGCAAGGGAAGCAAGGGCAAAAATGAACTATTGGGACTTCATTAAGATCAAAAGCTTCTGCACAGCAAAGGAAACAGTCATCCAAACCAAAAGACAACTGACAGAATGGAGAAGATATTTGCAAATGACATATCAGATAAATGGCTAGTATCCAAAATCTATAAAGAACTTATGAAACTCAACACCCAAAGAACAAATAATCCAATCAAGAAATGGGCAGAGGACATGAACAGACATTTCTGCAAAGACATCCAGATGGCCAACAGACACATATAAGTGTTCTGTTTCACTTGGCATCAGGGAAACACAAATCAAAACCACAATGAGATACCACCTCACACCAGTCAGAGTGGCTAAAATTAACAAGTCATGAAATTATAGATGCTGGTGAGGATGCAGAGAAGGGGGAACCATCCTACAAAGTTGGTGGGAATGCAGGCTGGTGCAGCCACTCTGGAAAACAGTATGGACGTTCCTCAAAATGTTGAAAATAAAGCTATGTCCCATCAATCACACTACTGGGTATTTACCATAAAGATACAAATGTAGTGATCCGAAGGGGCCCGTGTATCCGAATGTTTATAGCAGCAATGTCCACAATAGCCAACCTATGGAAAGAAACTAGATATCCATCATCAGATGAATGGATAAAGAAGATGTGATACACACACACACACACACACACACACACATATATATATATACAATGGAATACTATGCAGCCATCAAGAGAAATGAAATCTTGCCATTTGTGACGATGTGGATGGAACTAGAGGGTATTAGGCTGAGCAAAATAAGTTGGTCAGAGAAAGACAATTATATAATCTCCCTGATATAAGGAAGTTGAGAAGCAAAGTGGGGTGTTTGGGGGATAGGGAAGGAAAAAGTGAAACAAGATGGGATCGGGAGGGAGACAAACCACAAGACTCTTAATCTCCTAGAACAAACTGAGGGTTGCTGGGGGAAGGGGGTTAAGGAGAGGGTGGTGGGGTTATGGACATTGGGGAAGGTATATGCTATGGTGAGTGCTGTGATGTGTGTAAACCTGGTGATTCACAGACCTGTGCCCCTGAGGCTAATAATGCATTATATGTTAATAAAAAAATTAAAAGAATTTGATATGTACAGTTGTAACCCCCCCAAACTTTCCATCTAAGAAACAGACAAAATTATACTGTATGATATAAACAAAGTACTCAACAATGAAAAAAAATAAGTAAGTCGGGGGTTAGGGTGTTGAAGACACTGAACATCCAGACATTATTAGGATGGAGCTCTTTACCATTTTAACAAATATATTTGATCTCTATCAAGAGGAATTACTGACTTTGTTTACATTTAACTTTTTTTGCATATGAGATCTTAACCTCTCTGGTCTCAAATCTTAGCAGTGAATGCATATGTTTTTCAAGAATACACATTTTGTGGTACGAGATGGATCGTGTGCAGGTTGTGGGTGGTAGCTTTCTAGCTTAAATGGGACTGAACAAAATCTTGAAGACACGATACTTCTTGGGAAGGATTGGCCCGGTTTTTTCATAATTGTTGCCTCGTGTACCGCACTAGAGTAGTTTCAACAGTTAACATTAGCAATTAACATTTTGTCATTCTGTGCCCCTTCCCACAGTTCCCCCTTCCCCACCCACTTATCTTCTATTCTTTTGCTGAGCCATATAAAAATATATCGCAGATGTTATGATACTTTATCTCTGAATATATGTGATACATGTCCTAAAATGTCCAAAAAAATAGTAATACTACCCTAAGTATATTACCATTATCACACCTTAAGGAATTTAACAATATCTCAACATCCTCTAATATCCAGTCCATATTCAAACTCCCCCAACTGTTCCATGTAAAGAATGTTTAACAGATTGTTTTTTTTTTTTTTAAATCAGTAAGTATCAGGGCTTACTGATTGTGTGCTCATGTAGAATATTATAGTGGAGAAAATAGGCTAAAAAAATAGAGGTTCTATAGTCACAAGCCACATTGTGGCTTGTGTCTAAATCCAGGACTGATTGATACCAAGGTTCTTGTTTAGTTAATAGTGTTTTTTAAGATTTTCAGTGATTATAGTAGAGTCACTAGTGGGTTATACTTCTAGGGAAGCTTTGGACAAGAGAATTAGGTGGCCATGATCTCCATTGCTTCAGATAATATAGGGTAGAGATTTAGTCATAGAAGCAAGACAGGAAGAGGGTTAAAACCAAATTAAAAGGGTTCCTGAGAGGTTTAGTCTGTTAAGAATCTGCCTTCAAGGCGCCTGGGTGGCTCAGTGGGTTAAGCCCCTGCCTTCGGCTCAGGTCATGGTCCCGGGGTCCTGGGATCGAGTCCTGCATCAGGCTCTCAGGGAGCCTGTTTCCTCCTCTTTCTCTCTGCCTGCCTCTCTGCCTACTTGTGGTCTCCCTCTGTCAAATTAAAAAAAAAAAAAAAAAAAAAAAAAAAAAAAAGAATCTGCCTTCAGCTCCGGTCATGATCTCAAGGTCCTGGGATTGAGCCCTAATAGGGCTCTCTGCTTAATGGGGAGCCTGCTTCTCCTTCTCCCTCTGGCACTCCGTTTGTGTGCTTTCTCTCCCTCTCTGTGTCAAATAAATAAAATCTTAAAAAAAAAAAAACAATCAAACAAAAAAACAACAACAAAAAAACCAGCATAAATGAGAATTCCCAGATACTGCCTTTTTTTTTCTTTTTTCCTTTTTTTTTTTAGACCTGAAGATAATTCAAACATTTGTCTTTGGGTATTTTGGGACTTTTTCAGTTCTTTCCCCCATGATGTCTCCTTCTTGACCTTGAAATGGTAATGTGTGTTAGTGCCTTGTAATTCTGGGGAAGGAAATTTCAGTTTTGTTTTTTTTTTTTTTTAACCTGGGAGACCCCTGTTTGTGTCTGACTCATCAGTGACATCCCACTGGATAATTTCAGACTTTTGTCATTTTGTAGAGATAAATTTTTCTAATACCACAAGGTCCTAGTTGTTGTCTACTTCTGCATAATTTGAGAGCTCTATGGAATACTTTCTCAATTTTGAATTATTAGGCTATTTGCCTAAATCCTCCCATCTCCTTGGATATTCTTGTGATTTTGTTTGTTTAAATGAGGTGTGATCTTCTCAGTGATGTAAACTTTGTCCATTATTTGTGCTGAGGCAGTTCTTGGTTATACACCACAATTCAGAGGTGCTCTATGGTCTGATATCCATCCTAAAGCAGCTTAAACTGCCCTGGTAAAACCCTACTTCTATGTACAGCTTTTCAAAGCATTTAGGTTAATTTCTTCTGGTATTAAGCCTGCTACCAACTCCCAAAGTCATGGATAAATACTCCTCTTTCAGTGCTCTAACTCTTCCTACAAGGTCATCTTGATTCCTGAAACTGTCCATGGGAAAAAATGGTATTTTGTTATTTGTACTTAAAGGCTGTGAACTTACTAGGGACGATGCCTTTCTTATAGGTATGTGATCTTTAACACCCAGATTTTTAAGCTCTGGTGTCCTTCCTATGATTGTATGAAGATTCCAAAGTCTCTTGGTCTGAAGAGATGTTTTTGGGAAAAAAGGACTTGGGAATTCTCTCTGCAAATTGAGAACTTTCCTGATCATGAGGGTGATGGTGTGGTAGTTCGCTGTACTTCTGAATATTACAGACTCAAGTGAGAAATTTTTATTTGTAGCCCTCTTGCAAAAATACTTCATTTAGGCCTTCTTAAACCAATATATCAACCTCTCAAGATAATGCAGAAATGAAATCATGTCATAATTACTAAATAATGGATATCTAAATTATTATCTTCATATATTAACAAACAAATGTTAGTTGGTATAATAGAACTCAGTGGCAGTTTTGACTCCTGTAAAGGGATATATGTCCATACGACTTGGTAATCCCATTGGCCCATGTTAAAAAGTACTGTTGGTATTCAGATAACTGCAGTGACGAAGGAGTTAACTGAACCGGAAGAGAGGAAGTGAGATGCTGGCAGCAGATGGTGTTGTCAAGTAGAGGTATAATTGTACTTAAAAAAATCCCTTCAAAATAGTTTCTCAAGCTTTAGGTAACTTAGATGACATTTAACAGGCTCTGGAAATCACTTAAATGGGTACAGAAATAAAAGAATTACAGAGGAAAATGTCACCATCTGAATTTGTCTTGAATCTTATTGAGTGGAGACATCTGAGGCTCTTGTTAATACTTAGCAACTATTTACAACCCACAGAATAGAACGTGTCATTGTCGCATTGTTTAGCTCATTTTGTGGGGAAGGTCTTTTGTGGCAGTCTAGATAATGTAATGGATTTAGTGCTCTAAAATGTGAAGTCTGGGGGAAAAGAAAAAGTATAAATTTATCTCAAATTCAAATAGAGAAAAACTCACTGGAGCTTTTAGAGAAAGGTAATTAACACAATTGAAAACTACAGGAAAAATAGCCCCTTTTCATTTTATTGTTTGTCACCGTTACTGAATATGGCACAGCAAGAATTAAATATAAATTGCTTTTATAACATTTGGAAGCATTGCATGTATTGACGGGAAATCTGAGACTTTTTCTCGGGGTTGGGGGGGAAGATATAGAATATATGAAGGACTAAGAGACATACTCATGAAAATTTATAGGTAGGACGAAGTACAATTTCTGAATTTAACTTGTGTTTTACAGGTAAGTAAAGTGAAGCCCAAACATGAGCAAGCTGAAATGTTAATCAGGTCTGCTGCACTTATCCAAAATCTAGAAGATTTCAGGGTAAAATATATCTATGTAAACCGTGTAAGCCAAAACCAGTGTGAAAAATCCCAGGGAGGCAGGAGATGGTACTGACTGAGGGGGTGGGTTTGGGATCAAGTCCTGACTCTTCCTTATTAACTGAAATGAATATATTGTTTGACTTTGGTCAAATGTATGGTTGTTACCAGGACCAAAAGCAATGGTAGAATTATTAAATGCTGAAGAGCGCATGGTTTTATGCCCAAGCTCTTGGAACCATATTTTTTGTTCTCTAAATGTGACTTGCCACAGGTTCTACATAGCATTTTAACTTGCCACAAACAATTTTTTTTAAACATCATGATCTCTTAGATCACAAGTAGCAAGGATTCTTATTTTAGAGTCTGAACTAAAGTGGTTTCTCTGCTTTTAGGACAGTAGTTCCCAAACTGTGACCTCTGGCCCAGCAGTATCAATGTCACATGAAAAGCAATAAAAAATACAAATTGTTAAACCCACAATCTAGACCTACTGAATAAGAAAATCTAGGATAAAATCTAGGTAGGTAAAATCTGTTTATACCAGAAATCTGTTTAAACAAACTTTTCAGGTGATTCTGATGTGGGTCAGCGTTTGAAAATCACTTGTCTAGAGCACACTGAAGTTGTTGGCTTTTTGTATAATCTGATAAATAAGGCAAAGAAACATGTTCAGGTGTGGTGTTTTGGTACCACAATCTAAAAAGGTGTACTTAAGTTGTAGTGTGGCATAGGAGTTACCTGTCTTTCTCTCCAGAGTGTATCTCTTGACATTGGCCAGATTATTTCCCCAGAGACTGCTAGAATGTCAGGCCCCTGTATTTTCATAGGATCGTCTCCTGCCTGTTGACAGGTATGTATTGTATCAAGGCACTGAAGGGACTGTTAATTCCTATTTATTTAGCATCTCTCCATATGAACTTGTCACCTTATTGGCCAACCATGATGTCCTTTGGAAATGGTAAGATGATCAAGACCTTACAAACTACACAGTAGCACAGAACCAGATAGAAGACCTTCAAGATGGTGAAAGGTGGGACACCTTCTCTCTTTTCCCTGGGAAATCACTGGTGATTACTTCTCAGGTCCTGTCACTTGTTAACGTAATCCAACCTATCTTGCCTCTGGAAGGTAAATGATGGTATTTTGCCTTGGTTACACAGACATTTTGGTTTCGCATTTCTTTGGAAACAAGCCAACATGAATGACTTTTCTCAGCATCCATGGCATGTAGAAATAATAATTTCATGTAATTTTCAAAATCTTGATGACCTTTAAAATTTCTTTTTTTATTTAAAGATTTTTAGTTAAGAGAGAACGTGAGTTAGGGGTAGGGGCAGAGTGAAAGAGGGAGGAAGAGAATCTCAAACTCCACAAATTTGTAGAACTCCCCCAGTGTGGGACTCGATTCTACAAAGCCTGGGATCATGACCTGGACTGAAATGAAGAGTCGGGCAGGCACTCACCTGACAGAGGCACCCAGGTGCCCCATAAAGTGTTTTTCAATACATTGTTGGAAAAAAATGGTCTTCTAGGCCCTTTTAGGGAACATAAGAGAAGGATGAGTTGCTTTCATAGGATAAAATCATTCCTGTCTCTGAAATCTGCTTTTTGTGTATTGTATATTAAGGAATTTATGGTATCTGAACTTCTTTAATCTTCAATCACTTTTGACTCTAGGTTTTTGTTAACCAACTAAGCAAATGATTAGAACTGCTCCCAGTTGTTAATACTAACACACTGAGTTCAGCATCTGATAACTACACAATATTGAAGCATTCACCCCAATTTCAAATCAACTTTTCACTCCTTTGTCTGGTATCATCAAAATCCATTTTCTTACATGTTCTCTAAGTTTTTAAATTATCAGTATTCTGCAAGTTTCTTTGTGACTAAACCTTTTCACTCCAGGGTCTGATTTTTGTCTTATACTCGTGTTTTCCTAATTAAGGGCTTAGAGCTATTATAGGGCATTTGGGTAGAACATGGTGAAAATTGCATCTCTTTTTTAAGATGGATGCCACAACCTGGGTCATTATAGGGTCTTCAGGCAGGAAAGAAGTCACTTAAATGGCAAGGGGAAAAAAAGTCCCCTGCCAGGGGAGGCATGGTAGATGGGGAGTGCTACATTTTCGTGTGGGTCATCTACCTCCACTCATATTCCCTCATTATAATTCCTAAGATTCCATTTTTTCCTGTTAATATTTTAACTTCCCTAAAAAGACCTGGCAAGATCATCTGGTTCATTTCAGCAATCTACAGGGTCAAACACAGTTAGATTTTTCAACTGTCTTAACCCTGAGGCTGTAAGAGGTAAGAGATCATTTTAGTGTGACCACAGAGAGTTCCTGATTTTCTTTCTTGCCTGTTTTTTGAGCCATGAACTTAGTATTTTGAGCTTGTCATATTACCTTTGCAAGTTGCCTGATACTGTTAGAAGCATATTCTCTAATTCTGTAGTGCTTGAATTTTGCAAGCTCTTAGTTAAAAAAAAAAAAAAAAAGAAAAAAAAAAAAGAAGAATCCATGTAGTTCTCTCAAGCCTGGGCTTTAGTGAGTGCATCAGTCCAAGTGACCATAGGAGATTATTTCTGTCTTTACACTGCATGCCATAGCTTATGAAGCCTTTCGCTAAGGCTCTGTTCCTTATTTCCCCTTTTTCCCTGAGACTTTTTTTTTTAATGCAAACACCATAAATCAATATAAGCTAACTTAAGTCCAAAAAAAAAAACTAACTAAAATAGAGTGGGATGAACCATAGAATCTCTACAAAGTTCAAGGAACGAGGGTAAGCTGCCACAGTTATGTGTGATAGCAAAATTGTATTATTTTTGATATCGATAGTCCACGTGATCTTGATATTTGATCTCTTGATACTCCACGTGATCCACTGGCATAGAACCACTGTCACTGCAGTTTTGGGAAAGTGGTTCTTGCTGTCACTGTACCCTTAAGCATCACTTTGGGGTTTTTTTGTTTGTTTGTTTTGTTTTTGTTTGTTTGTTCTTTTTTGTCACCAGCTTCCTATCACAGTTTGACATGGGTATATATGATTCACAAGGCCCGGGTTACGGGTCTATGCTGTAACTGGGAGCAGAGAAAATGAATATTTAGCATTTTCACCTTTCAAAGTAAGAAGTAGTCTCAGAGATTGGTTCAGAAATATGAGGTAATGTTTGATAAAGCATTTACGCAGTGCCTGAACATGGAACCAACTCTTGAAAGTGTTAAAATATAAACTATGAGTGACAGTTCTATGAAAAACAGGTAACAGACCAGGATGCTAATTGTATAAAGGCTTTTAGTATGGCTTCCTTGTATTTTGGGAGCTGAAGATTGTCACCTTTGGTTCTTGAAAGCTAAGTTTGCTGCATTTCATGGCACTGTACTATTTATTCATTTAAATATGTGTTTATTGTTTCCTGTATATTTCTCCTTTAGACTATCATGAGGGATTATGGGAAAAGGGAACAAGAGGATACTCACTACTTGCCTTCTGACTGCATATAATCTTAAAAGCAGACATTTAAGCAACATTTATTAAGTATGCATTATGTACTCTTGGGAAGTTGTACATGTTTACTTCTCTCATTAGCTCTAACTACAGTGCTATTATCTTTGGTAGTAAATGTAGCCTCAGAGGGTTTAAGTAACTTGTCCAAGGTCATGCAAGTAGGAGAAGGAAAAGTCTAATTCATTCCAAGCCTGGGTCATGATTTGAGGAAGAGACGAATCTCAAGAGCAAGAAAGGCCAGGGCAGGAGAAATAATGTGGGTTAACAGTTTGGTCTCCTGTCAGAAGATCCCAACTTTAGCAATGTGGAATGTTCAAAGAGGATATTGGCAAAAAACTGAGTAGATTTTTAAAAATTATTTTATTATATTTTATTTATTATATTTTATTATTATTATTTTATTATTGTTATTTATTAATTTTTTTCAGTGTTTCAAGATTCACTGTTTATGCACCACACCCAATGCTGCATGTAATACATTCCCTCCTTAATACCTACCACCAGGCTCACTTAGGCTCACCAGGCCCACCCTCCTCCCCTTCAAAACCCTCAGTTTGTTTCTCAGAGTCCAGTCTCTCATGCTTCATTTCCTCCTCCCATTTCCTCCAATTCACTTTTCCTTTCCTTCTCCTAATGTCCTCCATGTTCCTTATGCTCCACAAGTAAGTGAAACCATATGATGATTGATGCTTTTTGCTTGACTTACTTCACTCAGCATAATCTCCTCCAGTCCCATTTATGTTGATATAAAAGTTGGGTATTCATCCTTTCTGATGGAGACATAATATTCCATTGTATATATGGACCATATCTACTTTATCCAATCATCTGTTGAAGGGTATCTTGGCTCTTTCAACAGTTTGGTGACTTGTGGTCATTGCTGCTATGAACCTAGGGGTACAGATGGCCCTTCTTTTCACTACATCTGTATCTTTTGGGTAAGTACCCAGTAGTGCAATTGCAGGGTCATAAAGGAACTCTATTTTTAATTTCTTAAAGAATCTCCACATTGTTTTCCAAAGCGGCTGTACCAACTTGCATCGGTGGGAATGCCAATAGTGTAAGAGGATTCCCCTTTCTCCACATCCTCTCCAACACTTGTTGTTTCTTGTTTTGTTAATTTTGGCCATTCTGAGTGGTGTAAGGTGCTATCTCAATATGGTTTTGATTTGACTCTCCCTGATGGCTAATGATGATGAACATTTTTCATGCATCTGTTAGCCATTTGTATGTTTTGGAGAAGTGTCTGGTCATGTCCTCTGCCCATTTTTTGACATGATTATCTGTTTTTTTGGGTGTTGAGTTTGAGGAGTTCTTTATAGATCTTGGATATCAGCCCTTTGTAGTGTCATTTGAGAATATCTTCTCCCATTCTGTAGATTGCCTCTTTGTTTTGTTGACTGTTTCCTCTTCTTAAATGATCTGGCTATCGAATCCTGTCTTTACCAGCACACAGACCTTCCCAACATACAACAGCTTGTAATAATTAATCATCCCATTGACTGTTTCTAGACCTAAATTACCTAGTGGGTCTTTTTGGTTGGTCTGGTTTAAGTTGACTGCTTCAGGGCTCAAGGATTGCGCCTATGTGTGACTGACACAGCCCTGAGATGTTTGGGATTTGACCTAAAAGAGCCAGGGACTGGTAGAGTGGCAGCCACTCTCATTAAAGAAACACAGAGGGGCGCCTGGGTGGCTCAGTGGGATTGGCCGCTGCCTTCGGCTCAGGTCATGATCTCAGAGTCCTGGGATCGAGTCCCGCATCGGGCTCTCTGCTCAGCAGAGAGCCTGCTTCCCTCTCTCTCTCTCTGCCTGCCTCTCCATCTACTTGTGATTTCTCTCTGTCAAATAAATAAATAAAATCTTTAAAAAAAAAAAAAAGAAACACAGATACTCTGGTGAGAGGTAAACAATTGTATTAGATTTATTAGAGTGTTTTGTGGGCTCAGCATTGTGGGGTGGTTGTGATGATGATGGTTATGGTCCCAGTTATGTTGGTGGTCATGAAAGGGGTACGAGTGGCATTCTGCAAAGTATGTATGGGAGGTCTTACCCAGAAGAATAACTTTGCTCTTACAAAATCCCTGGAGAAAATTTACTTAAGTAATGGCACCAGAGAGATTCAGCATTTACTAGGTAAAAATATCTCTTCTCTGTGGAGTTCACAGCTATGGTTATGAAGCTACACTTCTTCCTGGGATAGTTGTGAGTGAAAAAAATCCTGCTGTCCATGATAAATCAACTGCTTGAGAAATCCTTGCATTTTGTCAGCCAATCTGTATTTTGCAAACAGACTTTTGTACCTTATAGGAGAAAATAAAACTCTTTATTGTATTATATTCCCTAATGTTAGCTACACGCATATGCCACATATATATTTATATTTATTCATGAACACATATATACCATATTCATTGATATATTCACATTTAGCCATAAAACGTGAGCCTGGATTCTAGATCCTTGTTCTTGGGTGCAACTGAATTTGCGTTTTAGTTTGCATGTGAAACATTGTATAGTATTTAATGAAGTGTATGTAAGAGACATTATTATTTTGTGCCTATATGATAGGCATATGGAATTCTAAATAGAACTAGCTTCCAGTTCTGGAAATCTAACCACACAGTGTAATTGTCTGTTTTGAGTTGGAAGGAAATTAGGGAACATTGTGGTTTTATAGTTGAGAGATCTGGCTCAAATCTTTGGTCTCTTGTTTTCTAGTTGTGTAACCTTGATTATAAAATGCAATGAGTTGGCCTGGTCTCTTCCACAGAAAGATGGGGTTAATACTTCTTCCTCCTTAAGGTTGTTGAGAAGACTCAGTGACTATAAATATTGCCTGGCATGATATATCTGGGATATAACAAATATAGAATGTCTGAACTGGAAGGAATCTTAGAGTTAATAATATAGACCAACTTTCTCATTCTGCAGAGTTAAGTCTGAGGCCCAAAGGGATGAAACAGTGATAGAGTTGAAAATGGACTCCAAGTAACAGGATTCCTGTGAAATACCAAGGAAAAGCACTCAGTGTCCTATTGTTAGGAAGCAGATGAATCATGCAATAGTGCAAAATGGAAGGTACTTCCATTTATATTTCCAAAGTTGGGAAAAAATTCAGTACTATTAGCAAATCTTCCCAAATCAGGCATCCTATTTTGAATTTTGAAGTACATATTTACTACTTGATATCTGAGTTGTTTCTAGAATTTCCCATTAGTGATTAAGTTAGAAATTTTAGAAAGCCAGAGTTGGCTTTAAAAAAAAAACAAAACAAAAAACCCACAACTATTTATTGAGGTATAATTTAATAGCATAAAATAAAATTTTTCTCTTTTGAGTGTACAATTTAATTTTTTAAAAAGATTTTATTTGTTTGAGGGAAAGAGCATGAGCAGAGGTGGGGGGCACTGCTGAGAAGGGAACCCGATGCGGGGCTTAATCCTAGGGCCCCAAGATCATGACCTAGGCCAAAGGCAGTCACCTAATGACTGAATCATCCAGGTGCCCCACAATTTGATTATTTTTAGTAAATATATTTCAGTTGAGCTAGTATCACCACCACGCAGTTTTAGAACATTTTGATCAACTCCTACGCATCCCTTGTTCCTGTTTATGGCTTACGCCTCTCTCCCTGAGCCCCAGGCAACCACTAATCTACTTTCTGTCTCTGTACATTTGCTTTTCTGGACACTTTGTATAAATGAATTTATATACTATGTGACCTTCTGTGTCTGGCTTTGTAATGTTTTCGAAGTTGTCCATGGTGTAGCATGTACTGTATCTGCTTCTCTTTATTACTGAATCTACACAGACTTTCAATATAAGTTCTACTGATAGAGCAGGGAAGCCAGAGGAGGCAAGAAACGGTTTCAGTCTCTCTAAATTTGTCATCTGATAAGCCTGATTCTACAGAGTTGCCCAAAGAGCAGCTTCCCACAGGGAATTCGCCAAGGTTAAGTCCTCTGGCCCTCTTCCCAGGCTGCAGGGAGGAGATGTTTACATCCTTATTTCTGATGATTCTGCCACTAAATGGTTGGAAAATTGCCCAAGTAGGAGGCAGCAACTCAGATTCCAGCAGGTTAATAACAGCCTTGAAGTACGCATTAGTGAGGGGACAGTGATGCACCTGCCACCAAACTTGGGGGATTGGGGAAAGGCGTGACTCTTCATGAGGAGGCCAAGGAATGGATTGTGGAAGTGACACAGCTGGGGGCGACCCTGGCAGGGGGCAGGTGTGTTTTCCAGCTTTTCTGGTTGTGAGAATAAAGTAGCTAGTGGGTAGTGGTTCAGCACACAAGGTTTGAAAGTCAGAATTGGGTTCAGCACACAAGGTTTGAAAGTCAGAATTAGGGCAGATGGTGAAGTGTTTTGGAGCCTTTGTTTGCTTATGTATTACGGGAATCTAGTCCAGAACTCAGAGCTGTGCAAATAAGGTGATGCAGACAAATGCTTAGTAGGATTCTAGCACCCAGAAAATACTCAGGAAACAGTAGCTCTTAATTTTTAACTCCTTGTCACTAGAGAGTCAAATCTAATCCAGTGTTTTATTGTCTCCCTAAGTGTCTTTAAACTGAAATTATCTGAGATTAATAAAATACTGTGTTTCTAAATAGAAAAAAAAAAAAAGTCAAGGGATTAACAGAAACCTTTACCATAGAACACATGCACAAGTTTGCTTTCTTCCCTTTCCCTGCCCCCACTCCTCTTACCTTTCTCTCCCTTCTTTCCTCATGTTATAGCTTGAAATCCTAAAACAAATGCAAGTCTAACAGCTAGTATTTACAGTTTCCACTTTAAAGTGGTTTTTTGTTTGTTTGTTTGTTTGTTTGTTTTTAATAACTTTACTGCATTCATCCTCACAGCAGTTCTGGGGAAAGCTCTCGTTATTATCTCCATTTTAGTGTTGGAGGTAATATGACCTGCCCCAAGCCACACTTTTCGTAAGTGATGGATCCCATCATTAGATACTGAGAATGAGATACTGTATTGGTTTTCTAGGGATGCTGTAACAAATTACATTGAGGTAGGTGGCTTAAAACAACAGGTTTATCCTTTCGCATTTCTTGGAGGCCACCCCATCAGGGTGTTGGCAGGGATAATGCCTCTTTCCTAGAGGTTCTGAGGCAGAATCTCTTCATAGTTGCTGGCAATCTTTGGTGTTCCTTGGCTTGTGTCTGCCTCCCTCTGGTCTCTATCTCTGGCTTTACATGGTGTTTGTCTCTGTGTGTGTCTTCTGTGTTTCCGTGTCTGAATTGTCCACTCTTTTCTCTTATAAAAACACCAGCGATTTGATTTAGGGTCCACCATAATCCAGCATGACCTTGTCTTAACTAATTTTATTTGCAAAGATTTTATTTCCAAGTAAGGACACGTTTTGAAGTTCCATGTGGACATGATTGGGGGGGGAAGGTATTAATCTACAAATCTGGAAACAGAATCCTAAGTGGAACAGGAGACACAGGCATTTAAATAATTATTATTAATGCAGAATTTAATCAGTATGTTAGAGAATGAGAACAGCAAGGAATGGTATTCAGGGCAGAGGCCACTGCCTCTGCTTACATTTTTACCAAAATATTAGAAAATAGTAGAACCATTGTGCATTTCAGAAGTTGTCAGTGACTTGGCTTTTAAACTGTTGAGAGATCACCTTCTTTGATTTTGTTCCTTTACTCATAAGCCGAGTGGACTCAGGAAGAAAGGAGATCAAGCAGGGTCAGCTGGAGAGGAGGAGAAGTGAGGGAGGAATGGATAAGGGAGGGTTGGATAGGACAGACTGCCGCATGGAGATGCTGGGGTTTGTGCTTGGCCTCCTTGAAAGAGAACAAAATTTGACTGTTTGAGATTGAACTCTGAAGACAGGTGGTGACACCTGTCTGATGGAGCAAAAGGCATACAGTGCAGGCTCCAATGAGAATCTTCTAGAAAAGTAAACCCCCTCACCCCCCCCCCCAAAAAAATCACCAAAAGGGTGTTTGAAACTAAAAGACCAAGAATAACTACAGCATCTTATAGGACTGTGTGACAGTAAAAGTATAAAGAGCAAAGAGGCTGAGTTCATGGATGTGGAAGTGGGGAGTCAGATTCCTGCTCCATAGTTGGGCCAGAGACTCTGGGAATGAGGTGGATGGATACAGGCAGCTTAATGGAGGGATGTAGTGCCAGCTCCATACTTCAGACCTGGGAGAAGAGCCCCGAAGATTCAGTAGATCCAAGGAAGTTGAGAAAGCAGGGACTGTGTATGCCAGGGTCATTGCTGTGTCCTCAGAGCCAGATAGTATCAGGATTGAGAGTTTAGAGAAGGTTTTTAAGCATAGGGGATAAAGGGTAATTCAGAGGTTCCAGTGCAGCCTTGGGGACAGGAAAGGGCGGAGTTGATTAGTGGACATATGGGCCTCCGCTCCAGGTGGATTTAAAGACACTGCTCCTCTGGACCTAAATTCCTAAGTAGCATGCTCCGATCTGCCTGGTGTGCTCTGAACAGGGGCTGGTCTGGAGTCCAAGGCCAAATTCTAGAGCTGGCTGCATTCGACTTGTTCTTACTCTATATCCCTGTTTGTGTTGATACTCCCAGATATCAACTCTGCCCCTCTATTTCCATGACTCCATGTTTCACCTTTGGATTAGACTCAGTGTTTCCTTCCCAGCAGGAGCTTTGTCCCCCTCTACTGTGTTCCAGCCACGTACACATAAAGTCTTGAACTCAAAGGGGGCACCACACCTGGGCAGTGTCTTTACTTGGCTACCTCTGAACTCAGGAGGGTGACGTTGATCAGGATTGGAGAATAGTGGGAGCCTGTTCTTGAAGAGGAAGAGGAAGTTATTGAGTTTTGGAGAAATTTTAACACGTATTGATTAATGGGGGTTTCCATTCACTATCTCTTTCATATTGAAATAATGAGAGATCAACATTCCCTAAAATGTAACCCTTGAAAGCACCATAGGTCTGGAGTTTCATGAAAAATATGAGTGTTTTGCAGTTCGTTTGTCCATTCAGTCGTCTTTTCTTCAATATCTACCACGTGTAGTGTGCTAGCGTTCACACAGATGGAGAGACAGAATTGCTACTCTGTCTCCCCCTACAGAATTTAACGCATTGTGGGGCCTCATGAACTCCATACACTTAAATGAAATAGAAGCGGGGGGAAGGAACAAGTGACAGGTCATACCAAGTGGGGGATTCCAAAACTGAGTTTGAATCCAACAGCATTATGCCTTTCCTAGCCAGCTGACTTACAGGGTGGATGGGGCAGGGAAGCCGGTTCTGTTGTCTAAAATTCTAGATCAAAGCCTGCCTTCTGCCTGGCCTAGCCGTGCCGCTGACAGGACTTGCCTGCCTGCACCTACAGACAGCTACTCTTCAAACTTGCCGGGGTGATTGGCAGGATCATGTAGTTGGCTATTCTGTAATTAGCCCTGCTGACAGCCCCCTAAGTCATTCTCCTGGCAAGTGGCTTCAGCAGCAACAGCTCAACAGGCTATCCCCCTGCTCCACTCTCTTTCAGCACAGGAGGTCCCATTTGTAAGCCGATAAATCCCTGGAGGAGATTTCTTCCATCCCAAAGCGAGGAGGGATAAGGGCCTTGTGCAGATTGTCAATCACTGAAACCACAAAACAAGAGGGGAAGAGACTTGTTAACCTATGCAATTTGTCCCCTGGGGCCCAGCCAGGGTATTTCCTTCTGCATATTTGTCAGCTCTCTGCTTGCTGAGCCTCAAGACTTTAAACCCCAGAGCTCTTCCTATCTCCAACATTTCCTCCTGCCCATTTACTTTGTCCTTTGGCTCTCATGACATTTAATTCATTGCTACAGTACATGGTGGTATCTATTGGCTCAGCACTTAGGAGGGTGAACTAAGACACAGTGCTTGGTCTCAGATGGTTCACGTTACTTAGCATGAAGCAGATATTTCTTTCTCTTTCCTTCTGGTACTATTGGCAGATATTTGGAAGATCAGGAAAATTGTTGCCACTAACCAGCCCCCACCACCCAAACTCTA
This sequence comes from Mustela putorius furo, assembly GCF_011764305.1. Lineage (NCBI taxonomy): Eukaryota > Metazoa > Chordata > Mammalia > Carnivora > Mustelidae > Mustela > Mustela putorius. Next base: position 44,191,405 of record NW_025422010.1, read on the forward strand.
CCACTCACACATAGATGTTTATTTTATTATTTGTATATGCCTTATCTTTAATAAACTGTAAATATGATGTAATAAAAATGGCTTTGGGAGTCAGGAATTCCATGTTAAGCCATAGACTAGGTATGTCAGCTGTGTGACCTTGACCTCTTTGATCCTTATGTCCCTTAAGTATAAAATGACAAGGCTGTTTGGAGAATGAAGCTAAAATAGACAATGCAGGGGAAAGACAGTGCCCAGGAGATGTCCATTCCCCATTATTTCCTCTCTGTCCTAGAGAGAGGGATGACATTTTGTCCATTTCATTTCCCTTCCAGTGCCTTCATCTGAGCCTTACACATGGATGGCACAAAGTAAAAAGTCCTTGCTGATGAAAGCAAGTGAGTAAATTGAGTGAATGATGAATGAATGAATGAAAGTCTATCTCTTTTTCATTGGTTGGGCTAAAGGAGGAGTATAGGCAGGCTTGGGAGGATGGGCAGAAGGCAGAGCTAGTGGAGGGCTTTTCATCATAGAGTCTTGAAAAGAATGGAGTGCATGTAAGCTTGAAAGGTAAGGAACCAGGAGAAAGATAAAGATGTGGAATAGGAAGTTAGTGCTGCCCATCTGGCTAGAAGGGAACTATTTGTAGAACCTTCTGGGACGAGATCTATTGAATAGTGAGGTAGGGAGTTGGTATGACCTTAGGCCCTTGTCTAGGGGTCCAGCTCTTTTTGGATACTAAGGAGATGTCTAGCCCTTTCTATCCTTGCTCACACCAATTCCTTCTTACAGTCTAGTCAAAAGGGGCACCTGCCCAGGGCCCTGCACTTGACAGCTCCACAAGTAACCACAGCATTTTTTTTTTTTTAATGTAAAGATACTTCATTACCTCTGTCATTCAAGATCCTGTACGACCTGTAATTTCAAACATCTGTTCTCTAATGATCACTGTTCAGGCCCCAGGGGAAAAATTTCTTCACATCTTTACACTGTATCTTCAAAACAAAGTGACTACAAAGGAGTATTTGAAGGTTTATTGGTCGTAATGCAGTTGGTGTCCTAGATTCTGTCTTGGCAGGCAGGCAGGCAGGATTTGAGCAATGGTACTTAGGTAAGAGAAAAGACAAATTAATTTGTCAAGTCTTTCTTCTCAGATAGCATGAATGCAATTGCATAATGAACCATCATTTCCCAGAAGAGCCATGTATCCATTTCCTTCTCTTCATGTCATAATCTGTAGATCTAGAAGTACTCAAGGATTACACACTATCCTTTGCAGTTACACATGAGAAAGGAACACTTTACAATATTGGACCATTTGCATTTTAAAGTTATTTTAGAGTATACTTAGATATAATGTGCATGAAGAATGATACTGATTCTTTACTCCATGGGCATAGATATGTCTTTAAGTGAAGGTGAAAATTATGACAAGTCATGGTAAAGTTTAAAAAAATATACTATTTTTGCTATGACTTGATCCCTGTGAACCAGACAATACTTACACATGGTAGGTATGATTCAGCATTTCTGAATCTGTTGCTGTAAAATTGGCAATTCCAGTTACCAGGTACAAGGGCAGAGTTAGTACTTGTGTGACCTGGAGACTAAATGCCTCCTTATATTTTTTACCCTAGTTGTTTTATTTGCCTCTCCTTAGTCCTAGCCCTGCCTTAAAGGACGAGCTACTAAACAGTTCCTGTTTTGTGAGCCATGCAGTCCCATCACAACTATTCACCATGCCATTGTAGCATGAAAACACCCATAGACAGTCTATAAATGAATGGTTTTCACTGTGTTACAATACAATTTTTACTCACAGAAGCAGGCTTCTGACTTGGTCCGTGGGTCATAGTCCTCACTTCTATTTCATGTCACCCACTCTGAGCCACTGTTTGCTTCCTCAAATATTTTCCTGAAACCCAGATAGATGGAGCTGTGTTCATCTTGAATATTGCTTGTTGCTGTGCCAGAGGAAAGAAAAGGGCTTTTTACTGGGCTTAACAATTAAGTGCTCAGAGCCAGAAGGGGCACATTATTTCAGCTCCCAATTTATTAGCTAGAATTAGTCCTAGGTCCCCATCCTACCACAGAGGCCATCAGAGCTATGGTAAGGGCTCATACTGGGTGTCATGAGAGTACAGAGGAGGAAGAGATAAAATCTACTTAGTGAGTTAAAGGAAGGATTTGTGCAAGTTACATTTGTTTTGGGCTTCCAAGCATAGATGTATTTTATAAAGCTACTTGGATGTTAATATAAGCCATAGAACTTATTTGGTATATGTGTTTCAATTAGAATTAGTATGGTATACACACCACAATGGCTCTAATATATATGTATTACATATGTGTGTATATATTCCCTTTTATTAACACAAACTATCTATTTCTTCGGTTTTTTTTTTTTTTGCTGATGGCATATGGTTTGATGCTGTATTTTTACTGTGAAAATCTGTCTTAGCTATGTTTCAAAATTTAAACTTATTGACACAGATGACAAATCATCTTGCTAGTTTTTTTCCATTTGTTCAACCTACTTTTTGTTTCCCTTTTCTGTTTTTCTGCAGGCTTTTTGGTGACTTTTTATAATAATTCTTTTATCTTCAATATTACCCCATTTATACCTGTTTCAAAAAATTTTTAGCAGTTTCCATAGAGTGAATAGCATATGTCTTTAATTAGTAACAGCCTATCTTCAAATATTATATCACTTTACATGTAGTATAATGACTTTAACTTATTTTACTTCTAATTGTCCACTTTCTTAACTTCTGCTGTTCCTGTCACCTTTTCATTTTTATATATTCTATCCATCCAAAGTTCATTGTGACTATTTCTTTTTGGCATAATTAATTATTTTTTATAGTTATTTAAAAATAAGAAAAATGGGTCTTTTATATTGTTGCTTTTAAAATACTTATAATAATTATTTTTTATGAATCTTGGAACACTGAAATATAAAATTAAATTTAAAAAATAAATGGAAAAAAGATAATTATTTTTTAATGATTCCTGATTCCGTAGTGTAGGTCTCCTGGTACTGAATTTTCTAAAACTTTGTTTGTGTAAAAAGAGTTCATTCATCTTTGAATGATATTTTCCCTGAGTTTGAAATTGTTTCAGCACGTGAAGAAGTTACACTATTGTCTTATAACTTACATATATTTTGAAAAGAAGTCTGCTGTATTTCTTATTTATTTTTTTTTCCTGCTTCAAATGCTTCTGACTGCCTTAAAAAATTTATTTTTATTTTTGTTTTTTTAGTAGTTTGAGTATGAAACATTGGTAAATCTTTATTTTTAATCTTCATCTGGATTTTGGTTCTGTGATTCTAAAAAATGTTTAGCTATGATTCCTTCAAATATATTTTTTTAAATTTTCTTGCCACATCTCTTGGAATTCCAATTAGACATGCATCCAGTATTGCTCCTCGTATGTACATACTACATTCTCCTTTACTCACACAGTGTTTTTTTTCTTTTTCTTTGTCAGTTTGTAGTATCTTTTGATCTTTTTCAAGTTCACTGATTCCTTTCTTGGCTGTTTTGAGTTCACCGATGACCTGTGGAGGGAATTCTTAATATTTGTTACCATGGCTTTTTATGCCTAGCATTTTTGTTTTACTCCTTATTATAGTTCATAATTTTCCATTTATTTGTGTATGTTATCTACCTTTTCCACTAACATAGTCATGATATTTAATTACATTAATAATCGTTCTTTAAAAAATTTTCTGTAGATAATGGCCTGGTTGTGCTTGGGTTTTATAACCATTTTTTTTTTTTTTTAAGTAAGGCAAAATATTTTTTGTATAACAGCAGAAACTGGGGTAAGAACATGTATGCCTTCTACTGGGCACACCTCTTATTTTACTGGGCTGCCATTGTGGGATGTTGACTAGATTAGTAGGTGAGCTAGATTTGGATTTTCTTTTTGATATGCTCACCTTTCAGTGCAACTTTAACTTCAGATTTCTCAACCATTTGTACTTAGGATAGAGTCTGGTTTGCTGGAGGCTTTTCCTCAATGTTCCTGATTTATCCTCAAATTTAAGCCACCCTGTACTCTTTTCCCTCGTAGATAGTCACTTGCTCTCTGAGTCTGATTTTCTTGTGGCAGTAGACACAACTTTGTATTGCTAGCCTGGTGGTTAGGGCTGGGGTCTTCTTGGTTACCCAGGTACAGCTTTTGCCTCAATCATGTGTGGTCTCAGGAGTAGGCTGTTTTCATGAACCTGTCTTTCCCCAAGAAGTAAGAGACCACTGGTCTTAACTCAGGATGGTTTATTACATGTTTCTCTTCAGCTGCCCTGTGGGGCCACAGCATTTGAGGCCCTTCACCCAGAAGTTTAAAGATTTTGTTTCTGAGGGAGAAGTGCAACAGGACTTTTCTGGCTTTCTCATAACTGTACATGTCCCCTTCCCAGAGGCTTAAACTGCTAAGATTTTCTCTGATTTCCCATCCAGTCTCCATTTTTTCAGGTGCCCCCAGTAGAGACCTGTGGAAGAAAGCTTGTAAATGATAACCCACTTTGCATTTGTAGCTCTCCCAAACCAGGTTTCTATACCCTTATGCTACTCTATGCTCATGTAGCAATTCCCTAAAAACATTAAGAAGACTCTTTGATTTCACTTATGTGCTGGTCTCCTCTTTCTCTTATGCTCTGCCACAAATAAACTAGTGCTTAACTTTATTAATTGATTGCTCTGCAACATAAGCCCTCTAGGCTTAAATTTATAATTTTATAGATTATGGCTTTTTAGTATGGTGGCAATAATGTTCTTCCTGACTTTCTGCATCCTAGTCATTAATCTGTTTGGGATGACCTCTGTTCTTGGAGGGTTGTGTTCTGATTTCTACACTTTGGACAACATTGATAGAGAATAAGATCATTTTCTGTGGCTTTACTACAATATCTAGTTTATAGCAGGAAACTGAGCCATAATTATGCTGTGAAATTACTTTGTCAAATTATTTCTAAGGACATATGAATACTCTTAGGTGGTTAAAACAAAAACCTTTTCCTGAATTGTTTGAAGACTGAGGTCATGATCCTGACTGTGCCATTTTCTAGCTTAGTGATCTTTGAGCAAGTCACTGGACGTTTTCCGTTCTCAACTTCCTGTCTATAAAATAAGGATGTTGAGGTAGTGATTTCTGTGGTCCACAATCTATTCTAAGACTATTGATGCTATATTAATCTTTTATCTGTATAATCTGTGTAATTCTAGTACAGGTATTATTCTCATTTAACAACCCATTCAAGAAGAAGTATTATGTTCTTCAGTAATGAATTCTAAGTACAAGCAGAGTACTGAGTTGTAGAGTTTGAACTTGTTCTTCGAAGCGTTCTTGTTTCGTCAGACCAAAACAGGGAGCAGGTGGTATATTTTCAATATACAGAGTTATAAAGTGTGTTGTCTCAGTCTCTGCACAAGGCCTAATTTAACCACTCTTAAATATGTTGGATATCACACACCACTTAGTGTGTAATTCAGATTATTTTAATCATTTTGCGCATGTGTGTGTTGATGGGGAGGGGTGGAGGGAGGGAAGAGACAGAATCACAGGGCTATTAAAGAGTTGTGGATTTAGCTCTATCTAAGCCCCTAAAGAATTGGAATAAGATGGGAGGTCTCTCAGCTTTTAAGACCAGTGTCCTTTTACTGGGTTGTGTTCCCTATGTGAGAGTTGCCATACCTATTCCTGAGTTGTTTTAAAGAATCCTAGCCTTCTGACCTCAAGTGCTTTTTAAAAGTTAGAATACCTGTTCTCTGAAGTCATCTTTATTGTAGGCAGGAAATTTGTAGGACAGAAACAAACTTCCTTGTTTGGGATCCTATTTCACAGAATACAGACCTTAGAAATATAGTTCTCTTTTATCAAATAAGAGCATCTCACTAGCTACATAAAAATGAGTATGTGTAGGCAAGAACCTTGATGTTGATTCTGACACATGTGCCTCTCAATCTATCCAAATTCATCCATTCTTCAAGATAAAACTCAAAATTTATTACCATAAAGCTTTTTTGGTCAATTTCAGTTCCATTTTTGAACTCCTATAATGCTTATATAGTACTCGGGTTGTTTAATTTGATAAATTAGTTTAAAGTGACTTATGGAATTTTTCATATTTCTGTCATTTACACCCATGGAACACGAATGTTAGGAACACAAGGAGCACCTGATAAATACATTTTTAAAGCTTACTTTTATTGAATTTTTCTTAACATTCTTAATATCTTTATTTCATCTTAAATATCTGTTGACCAATGACTATATCCTAAGCCTCTTATGTAAATTCCAGGTTTCAAATGAGCTGAACACCCATAATAAACAAAAACATTCAAATGATGATATACTCTATAAAGAAAAACAAAACGGGGTAAAGTGTCTAGACAGTGACTGGAGAGGGCTGTGCCTTAGTTTCTACAAGGAAGTCTTCTCTGAATAAGTGACATTGGAATAGGCAGCAGGTGAAAATAAAGGACAAATCATGAAGATCTCTGGAAGATAGTTCCCATGGTAATGTTGTAGAATTGTGCATATAATACATGATTAAATATTGCATTATATTGAACTCATGAATATTAATGGTTAGAAAAGGTCAAGGTTATTGTGTTATCTCTGTTTGTTCTTCATTAGGGGTATGAGATAATTTGTGGTGAAGAAGCCCACTTTTCCTGGTTTCAGAAACCAGAGACAATAGACATGGAGAATTTGTTTCATACTGACTTATTACTAGAACTCCTGGTGAAGCAAGTATCTTTCAGAAGGATGGGGTTTAGAGGTACAAAGATAGCTCCTGCTACAGTGAATTCAAATAGAAAAAGTAGTAGAGAGAAAAAGACACTGGCCCAGAGAGTGAATGAGGTGTGTAGTGTCACAGTGGAAAGTAAAGTAAACAGAGGGCTTGTTTTAAAGGCCCCAGACCAGAAAACAGATTGAAACACAAGACAGAGGGCTCAAAAGTGTGATAGCTAATTTACTGAGAGAACAAGGATTCAAAGAGGTGAGTGTTACAGGTTAAAGCAGCTGACAACCGATCAGTGGGATGGGGACAAGAAAATCAAAGACCAAGCCAGAGCTCACTCTCCTTGGCCCACGGGCTGTCAGTTACTGTGGCAGTTCCCTGAATGAGGAGGGATTTTGCCTAGTTTAATTAGATACAGCAGCACAACCCCTTCAGCAGTGAATGGTTTATGTTCATCTTGCCATTTCGTTAAGGAAACAGTAGTTTAATAGTTAAGAGCATGGTCTCTGGAGTGAGACTGCTCAGGTTAGAAGTCTGGCTTTGCTCCGTCTGGTTGTGTGACCTTGGCAAGTTACTTCATCTCTCTGAGCCTCATTTTCCCCACCTGCAAAATAAGACTGGTGTGCTATTATCCTAGGGTTATAATGCAATTTAATTAAAACAGCTACAGCATTTAGATAATATTGACATTAAATAATCCCTTTTGATTGCGTTCCAATTTGGGAAGCTTAGGATTCTATTGGTTAGCATGATGCATGAGTATGTATGGACCTTGCTGTCTTTGTTCATGTACATTGACTTCTAGGCTGAGAATGACAACTTGCTTAAATCTACCTGTATGTAATTACTGGCTACAATGGGACTGAGGTATAACTCTTTCTTTTAATTTAAAAAGGAATGACTGCAATTCTACAACTATAATTTCATCATTAATCACTAAAACATGTTGGCAATCTCAGGCTCTCTGAAACTTGGAATGATAAAAGTGTTACTAAAAATAATAGCTCAATCAGGAGAGGTACTAGTTCTGTTTTGATTGTTCTTGTAGGTCAGCATGAGGTTCAGTGTAGAAGCTCAATAAAAATTTGTTGGAAGTATGAATACAAGTGTATTTCACCAGTGTACCAAAACTTAAAAATTGTAAGTCATCTTTAAGAGAAGCTATATGTGGCCCCACTCATGTCAGAATGACCTTCAGATCCAGATTTCAAACCATAAGGCAGTGCCAGTCACAATTAGATCAATAAAAGCTATAGTACCTAAGTGTGATCACCTGTCTTTGATCATGAACCTTATTTGCCACACTTGGATTATTTTAATTAAATGGACTTTTTCATAAAAGTAAATTGCCCCTCAGATATAAGAATTGGTCCATTAGTGGGTTATTTAAATAGATATGTTTTGAGCAGTGAAAGACTTCTTCTAGACTAGATCTCACATGGCTGGAATTTAAACACTGGGGATGTAGGAATGAAGGTGCATGCTTCCCAAAGAACAGTCTGAAAGGGTGAAGGTGAGAATACTCCTTTGGATGTATAATTTCTAGAATGTTTAAGAGGTCAGTCATGTGATTGTTACGCCTTACATTGCATCTCCGAGAAGAACAAATGAAAAGGTGTAAATTTAGAGTAAATGAATCACTAGAAAGCTCAAACTCTGGGTCTCTTAAGGGAATTATTTGCAAATATTGGTGAACTGAACTTAATTTCCAGTGGATTAATTATCCAGTTGGAATTATTTTTTAAAATCCATCCTATGCTTTATATGAGAATGAAGCATTTTACTTCCAGTTCAGTTTCCTGTTTCATGTTATAAATGATTCATGCATGAAAGTTCCGTGTTCAGTCATACCGACCGCTGGCAGATGGTTGGTCTGACCTATTCTCAGCAATTAAATGATCAGTTCAGTTTGGTGAATTCTGATGACCAGATTGATGAGACCAGAAAGGATCAAGCCAAATAACCACTTGGCGTCAACTAATAAGACAATTTAAAAACAGAATTGACCTCAAAATGTTTATTTTAGTTCTCAGCGTAGAAAAGGATAAAATAGTCATTCTCCAGAGGAGTGGTTCTCAAACTTTGAATGCCTCATACTTGCTTGAAGGGATTGTTCCAAGCATATTGCTGGGCCCACCCCTAGAGCTTCTGACTCAGTAGGTCTGGGTGGGGCTGAAAAATCTGCATTTCTAACAAGTTTCCAGGTGCTGTTGCTGGTTAAGAGATCACACTCAGCAGCACTAAGAAGTAATGCATCATTGGGGTCATGTCAGATGGTTCTGAGAGTCTATTTTATAGAACACAGGGGAAAGAAGATGCTGGAGCCTGAAGTGGCTTGATTTCATGGAGGAACTGATGTTTCAGTACCAAATAAATGCCAAATTAATGCCAAATAAAACCAAGAATCGAGGAGATTCTTATCCACATAAAATGCCTGTGAATTTTATGCTGCTTCACATGTCTTATGAGGAATATTCAGAGAAATGGAGGAGATTAATTAAGATATTAACTGCTGCCACAAATTCTGAGCAGATGAACCCCGTAGATTTCTGTGTTACCAATGGGTATTTGTTTCTGCTAGCAAACCTGTGTTTGTATAAGTGGGCAGAGTCCAAAAAGACTGAAAGAAGTTAATCAGTTCATTTGCCAAGGCGTTGTCTTCTGATCCTAGGACTAGGGAATAGGGTCAACCCAATGCATATAAATCTGTACACATATATAGAAGATTGCAATGTTGATTATAATTAATATAATTATCCATTTTCTCATGACATACTTTTAACTAAATTATTAGCTGCAAATGGAACAGAGGTCAGGAATTTTATGATGGAAAATGAAAGAGAGGAAATGTTTATCTGGATATCATGGCCCAGTGGCTCCCCAAGCATCTGTGATTTTTAAAAATCATATAGAGTCAAGGCTGTCCTCCCTAGAGTCTGATTCAGAGCATATGGAATGTGCTGGAAATTTGTATCTTCTTAACTAGTTTACCCAGCAATGTGGTTTCATAGCCATGTTTGGAAAATATTAGTCAAAATATGTGCATACAGTATTACGCTATGCTTTGAAAGGGTGAAAAAGACTTGTAAACCAGTCTTTGTTATCTGGCAGTCACAGTGTGGTAAAAGGAACATGTGCCAGACATACGGAATGAATAGCAGTCTGAAATAATGCATTCTTGGGGCCATAGTGGGCACTACTGAGGGTCTGTTGTGGGTAATGGGCCAGCAAGGTACAATATCTTAGAAGCAGATCCTTGAGCAGTGAGTGACTAATTCACTTTCTAGATATCACAGTCAGAACATAATTAATTGGGGATCTTTAACCTTTTCTGCAGCCTAACATAGTGGGACAGTTACCGGGCTTAGAGCCTTTAAGATAGGAATTCTTTTATATTCAGAGTGCCTAGAAGAGTGTCTGAACCAGAGTGGGGACTCATTGTAACTGTAAGCAGTAATGAAGACAGCCTAGTCAGTCATTGGGCATTGCCACACGACCCAGATGACATCAGCTCATGTAAGTGCTTTGCACAGTTTGAATGGGTTATCAAAACATGGAAAGTATCGCCATTGATGTTATAATTTATATTGATTTGATTTTCATCCAACTCACTCTCTCTAACCACTACAAATGGCATACTCGCTTGGCTTCATTGTGCTATAAACCGATATACATAGAACTTAATGCACTGTTACCAGTTTAAAGTAAGATTCTCTAGCCTGTGTGACCAGGCAGTGAGTAGTTCCCCATGGGAAATACAGGGAACCCAGTGTCTCTTACCAGCACCTCAGCTACCACTGTAGATCCAGAGCCAGGAGATGAGAACACATCATCGTGAAGCCACACTGTCCTTTCTGGTGACACCCCTTAATGGCCTCTACTCCGCCAGATATTTTTAATGAAGTTACAGCTGTAATCTGTGACTTCATTCGTGTAATCTGTGGCTCAGTGTTGGGGGCATACTCTGAAGTCTCTGGGTGGGAGGCACCCTGAGGGCACAGCACATCTATTACCCCGGAGAAGCTAGAACAGGGAAACAAATGATAATGGCAAAATGCTAACGCCTTGAATGAGCTGAAGATGATGATGTAGCACTTGGAGTTTTCCAGTTCTTCTTGGGATGAGGCAGGGCCTATCGTTAGTTTGATATATAAATGTGCCTTAGAGAAGTCTTGCAGGGATGTTTGTCTCTCAGTGATAAAGAGAATTCATTAGCATACGGAGCCCTCTCCAGTTACAATTACCTGAGGATGCATGTGGACTGCCTTTGCACAGATATTGCAGTGTAATTGTGCTTAAGGGGGCATTTTGACAAAGAAGGCAACCCCATTATTTTTATCCATGTACAATAGCAAATTAATTGAACAATTAGTAGTAATAGCTTGGTTGTGCATAACGAGGCATCTTGCATCCCAAATTACTATACTGACAAAATATGAGTACTAATGCTCCTATAGTGAGAGATGGAACAGCCCTCTTCACGATTTCCAGGCAGTAGGAAGAGAATACCAGAACAAGCGGAAAGGGAAGAATTCTTCAAGAAAGAACTGGAAGATGCAGCAGACCCCAACTGTGGTCTTTGGCTTACAAAGACAGTAAGCTACACATTCCCTTTGTTGGTCACAGAAAGAGGTTGACATCACTAGGTGTGTTCAGTGGAAGTTTAAATATAGCGAAGGAATAGAATTGAAGCGAATACTAGAACCAGTTCTTGTACCTATACATTTAAGAAAGGAATATTTATTTGAAGGGCTTAAAAGCAAGGAGAGGAAAGTGAGCGCTGGGGAGAGAGTTTGCCGCCATTTTGATATGAAAGCATCTCTCTTCACGAAAGGATTCCTAATCAGACATTTTGATTGCAAGTCACCATGATTGTCAGCAGTGCCATGCTGTGATTAGAATAGCTCTTCAGTCCTCATATTCTGTAGCATACCCTATGTCATGCCCACTTTCATCATGCTGACAGCTCATAAACATGGAACTGTTAACAAATGTAGTTAGCGTACATCCCCATTCTGGACAGACACCTCGAAGTCCTAGTGAAATGCATAACTCCTAGCTTAATCTATGCATAACTTCATAACTCTAGACTTCTTAAGTTTAGAAGAACTAATTTTCAAATGATTGTATAACACTGTAACAATTTTCTGTGGGTTGATTCATATGAAATACCTGAGTTTTATAAACAGTTGGTTATTTTTTCCTCCAAAAAAGGGGATAAGTAAATAAATGTCAACATTAGTACCGTCTTCCTAGCACGGAAATTCCTATATACTTGTACAGTAGCAGAGAGTTTGGGGGAGCATAGCTAGACTTCTGAAGATCCTTATCTTAACCTAAGACTCTGGTAAATACTGTTCTAGGGAAGCCCTAGGAAATAATTACTATCCTCAACTTAAGGCATAAGTTGTTTTTATTTGCATTTTGTGACTTCCTTGATCTATCCAAATGCTATGTAAGTTTGGTTGATGTAACATTTCCTGAACTATCCATTTGGCTCTGAATTGCCCATCCAAAATATAATTTTTCTCCCTGACTTAAAAAAAAAATCATCTGCTCAATGCATATCATCATTTTCAGGTTTATTGAAATAACCTTTCCAAGATCCTGTTTTCACATTCTCATATACTTAATATAAAACTCCTACGATTTTCCAGCACTTCCCAAATGGAGTCCAAATGTACCATTCTGGATTCCAAAACCTGTACAGACTGGTGCCAGTTCATCTTCCTAAAATTTTGTTGCCAGTATTCCTCAGGACACACACTTCATTCTAATTACACCGCTTAATTACCATCCCCAGAAACCTCCATTTGCATTTTTGTCTCTATTCTTTTAGCTCAGATTACTCCCCACCATTTAGAATATCTACCTCCTTCTAATCCAGTTATTTTATATAAATCTCTTATGACTTCTAAGATTCCACTTGACTACATGCCCATTGCTCTGTGGGCGATGGAATTCACTTGTCTGAAGATAGCATGAGACTAAATAGTCAGAGAGCAAAAGGACAAAAATAGTAGCAGTTTTTAGCATTCTCATGGTGCTTGGATAACAAAAGCTGGAGTTCAGAACCCATCATAAATAAGGAAACTTGGAAACTATTCATATTATATGGATATTTGTTAGGAGCAGAGACAGTCCAGAAATAGACTGACCTTAAAATATACAGATTAGCCTCAAGTTAGCTCAAGACCTCAAGTTAGCTCAATAGCAATACTCCTGCTACTGCTAGAAGCCAGAGTAAGTCACTTATCTGGAGCCTCTATAAATTTTCATACATAAACAGGAATCCATTAATTATCAGTCATAGTGAAAATAACCAAAAGAGAAGACCTAGACAATAGAAACAGACCTACAAGCAAGCTATTAGAATGTCAAACATTCTAGTCTTTAAAGTAACTATAAATAATTAAGATAGATCTTGGTTTTACCCAGCTTAATTTATAAAAAATGAAATTCAAATTCTAGGAGAAAATTAATAACTGACATTAAGATCCTAATAGACTGGTTTAATGGCAGATTTGGTAGAGTTAAGAGATTATTAAATAGGAAAGTAGGTCAGTAAAATGCCTATAGAGGGAACAAAGGGATAGAAATTATAGACAGAAAGTGAAATATAATGATATGGTATAAATATACAGAACATTAGATTCCCAAAAGTAAAGGAAAAAGATAATGGGAAAAACTAACATATGAAGAGAGATATTTGAGAAATTCACAGTAAAGAAAAATAGTCACATATTCTGGTATTTCTGTGAATTCCAAGTAGGATAAACAAAACCCCATAGACATGTTATCTAATTGCTAATAATCCAAAATGAAATAGAAAATCTTAAAAATAGCCAGAGGAAAATGTTAATTTCAGTTAACAAAATCAACAACTAAATTCTCAATAAACTAATAATGATACATTTAAAGTAATCTTTAAAATGCTGAAGAAAAATGACCAACAGTGTAGAATTCTATATCCACTTAAAATATCCTTTAAAAATAAAAGTATAATCAAGACTTTTCCAACTATCAAAAATGAAAACATGGCCAGTAGACTCCTAGGAAAATATTAAAGTTCTTCAATTCAAAAAGAAAATGATTCCATATGGAAGCTTTATAACATAGAGTGAAAAGCACTGGGTAAGGGTAATTATGTATGTAAAATTCTAATCTAACTTTCTGGATAATAGTGTAGAATTAAAATATAGGAAAACAAAAACACAAGCATGGAATGTGGGCAATGGAGTTCAAGTGCGTTAGCATCTTGGATTCTTTGTTTAGTGACAACTTGAACAATGTGGCCTGTGTACCATTATTGCAACTTCTCATTTCACTCTAAGTTCGCATACTCCAATAAGTTAAGAGGTATGTTGTAGTCTTTGTATAACCACTAAAAATGTTTAAGAAGAAAATAGAAGGAAAATTATAATGAAAATACTTGTAAAAGAAAAGAGGAAAAGAGAACAGATGAGTTATGAAAAATAGATATATAATAAATTTAAACACAAATATGCCAGTAATTTCACTAAATATATATATGTGTATATATAGATAGATAGATATTCCAAATAAGAGAAAAATATAATCAGGCTAGATTAAAAACAGCAACAACAATAAAACCTCCAAGATGCTTAAAAGATAAATATTAAATTAAAAAAAAAAGTCAAGGATGAAATGAAATATACTGTGTTTGTATTAGTACAAAGTAAAAGTCAATTTAAAAAATTTTCTATTTCTTAATACAGTATTTAATCGAACAGGAAAATATAATTCTCAATTTTTAAGTACCTAATAACTAAAAAATATAAAGCCCAAACCGAAACCAATAGGCATATGTGATGGTATAAAAAAGACCTTTTAAACTACAAGATTTTAGAAATTTTATCTCATAAATTCTTAATTTGGAGGGTAGTATGTTCGCAAAATTATAAGGTTATCCAAGCCAAGAGATGGCGTGGGATTCCGGTGGGGAAAAAACATATAATGATGACAGTGGTGAGCAGACCTGGAGGTCAACCACCCAGACTGGAAAAGGACAGCAACATTAGGAGGGACAGAGTGGGGGCAGGTGAAATACCTTGATAGAATATCAGCCTGAGAACTAAAAACGTTATTATGCAGAAGATATTGGAAGAGCAAGAAAATTTAAAAAACAACAACAACAACAACAACAAAAAAAACCCAAGCAAAACACCCCACAAAACAAGGAATTTGCTGTTACAAAAGCAAACGAGAAAGGGAATATATTCATGATACTTTATTTGACTTTCAGTAAATAAAAATTACTTAGTTTTGGTATTGAACACTTTTATAGTATTGACTGAAAATGGTGCAGGTACATCATGAGGATGGAGAACAAAAAGAGATACATTGCATAAGATATCTAAATTGACGTCTATCATAGTAAGGCAAAGAGAATATTTAAAATTAACAATATATGAGCAATGTTTAGCAATATACAGGAAACAATGAGAAGGAAAAAACCTGAAGTATGCATAGTGGTTGCATCTGGGCAGCAAGATTAGGGTAAGTTCGTAAATTCGAGGGACAGTTGTTTTTCACTTATTAGTATGTTTAATACTACTTTGAGATGAAAATTTAAGTGGGAAGAATTACATGCTAATCAAGGGATATCTTAGAAAACGAAAATGATAAAATAAGAATTACCCTAATTCTACCACCTAGACTGTTTGGTTTTGGTTGTATTCCCCCAAGTCATTTATAAAACACACAACTTTTTTTTTTTAAACAAACAAACAAAACAACCAAAATTGAAGTTGTATTGCATTGAAACGTTAATGCCTAAAATTTTGTTATAAACATTTCTGTTTTCTAGCTTATAAATTAAACATACATTTTAATGTCTTCACAGTTTTCTATCCTCTAACTGTTGAGATTTAACTGCTAACCAGTGGTTGAATATTTGAGATGTTTCAAAATTCAGGAGTATTAATAATGTTGCAATAAATATCCTTTTACATAAACATTATATATCCTTTTACATAATCAGAGGTTACATAAATAATGTAGCAATAATTGTCTTTTCCTCATAAAAATACTGATTATCCCCTTATGATAAATACCTAAAATAGAGCTACTTACTCAAGTATATAAATAATTTTAAACTTCTTGATATCATTGCAAAATTGCTTTCTCTCAAGGTTGAATGGATAATGAAAGTCATAGAGGCCAAGTTAAGAAGTACAGAGAATATTTGATACAAAGGATGGGGCTGATCAGGGTGGGCCGGAGTAGGCAGGCAAGGCCCCATACCTGAGCTTTGGCCCTCATGTTATTTGGGAATGTACACTCTTTATCACTTAACAGTGATGAAAATAGAATTAATGAAGTCCATTTCTCTCTAATTTCTTTCTCATGAAGAATGCTTCCTAAGAACTGAAGCAGGTTAATTAAGATGCTAAGAAGTCTGGCACAGTCTGTGCAGACTGACATCACTCAGGCTATCCATGCAACAACATGGGTTTATTCCTGTTGGCAATAGCTGTGTTTTTGCTTGCTGGCACAGAGGTCCAACAGGACTGAAGGGGAAAAAAATAAGGTAATGGTTCAGTTTGCAGCCTTGTCACCTGGTGCAATCCAGAGTGTATAGGGTTATGATTATTAATATAGTTCTGCATCATCACACTCAGAGCTTTGGATTTTTAAAAACCTGTTAACCATAAATAGAATACAGATTGGAAAATATGCAAGGGATGGTTTCCACACCAGCAGTCCATACATCAGTGACCTCAGATTTACCAGAGGGAGCTTTCTGTCAATCCTGGAAAAAAAATACATGTGTGTTTGTACACACATGTGTTGACATCTTGGTAACTCTAAAGATAACCTCGACATAGTAGAAATAATGCATTTCTTTCAGTCCTAGAGAGCTTGAATATCTTTATATATATTGTTTCTGAATTTTTTTAATATTTTCTTTTTTTTTTTTGGAAGATTTTATTTACTTGAGAGAGAAGAGTACGTAGGCACGTGAGCAGGATGAGGGGCAGAGAGAAGCAGACTCCCTGCTGAGCAGGGAGCCCAGCTGGGGCTTGAATCCTTGACCCCGGAATCCTGACCTGAGCCATAGGCAGGCTTCATCCACTGAGACACCAGCCACCCCTGTTTCTGAATGCTTTTATTTTTATATTGTCTTTTATTATTTTTTATCAGGATGTCTTAATTTTTATTGGTTTTTCAGAGCTTGTAAAATATTAAGATTTATCTTTTATTTCTTAGGAATGTGGAAATAGCAAAAAATTATTCTAAAGATTCAGTTTAGGAATTAACAAATAATAGAATGGAAGAGAAAGATTAAAACTTAGGTCGAAGAGAAAAAGGCACCTAGCTTTCAACAGTTGATTGAATTATTGAATTTATTACCTTTTCTAAAAAAGAAATACAGCACTTATAACTTACGAAAATGAATAAAATGTGAATTCTATATTGGTAGAGATAAATGTCTGTATATCTATGTAAGTGAAATTTTGGGCCGACCAGTCAATGTTGTGGTCTTGAGAATGGACTTAGACCTTTCAATGCATTATCTTAGGTCGATGTTACCAAACATTCAGACCATGTCACTGTTTTCTATTTGATTTCATTCTCCCTAAGAAACTTCACCATTTGCTCCCTGCATGCCTATAGGGAGAACATGTAGTAGGCAGAGAACTTGATTGTTTGATGTCTCAGCAGTTTTGATTCTCATTATGAATTAATAAGCCTTCATCTTGATTATAGCTTGCATCATGGGCGAGAATGCGCTGGGTGGCATTTAAAATTGATAGTTGCTTTTGCAGTTATTTCTTATTAATGAAAAAAATGCTCTTCAGATTTTATACATGAGTCTCAGGAGCTTGGTAAATGAGTCTGGACCTGATAGACCGATTCACTCTGGGCACGTAAATCACTCTGAAAACATAAAGGTCAGACTTGGGACTCAAACATCACCACTTTGGGGTTCTTCTTGGGAGACAGTTCTCTGCAGTTCCTTGTACTAAATGAGCTTTTTGGTGTATCAACAAAGATTCGTCTTATTAAGCCAGAAATCATTTTTGTAATTTTTCATTTTGTTTAGTTTTAAGGATACTCAAAGATGTTAATTGTAATGATAAACATATAATTGAATTCATATAATTCATAAATGAGTGATTATCTTGCATGCTTACCTTGGTATTCTGCAGGTGTTCCATAAATGCTTGATAATGCCAAGACATCTATGGCCCCTGCATGTTTTAGTCTTTACAGTGAAACTGACTTTCTCTAAGCAGGAAGGGAAATAAATACATGAATTGAGCTTGGAGGTTGGCCCCTGCTTCTTTGTGTCTTTTGTCCATTTTCAGGATATCGTGATATTTAGTTTCTAGGAGTTTAATTGCTCTAGTAGATTCAAGAGTGTAAGACTTGACATGAAGTGTGTAGGAAACTACAAACAGTTTGCTGGTGTTCAGGCTAAAGCATGAGTCCCCTATAATGAGAGAAGAAGCCAGGGGGTCAGAAGCACCAAAAGAGAGAGTTTTCATGAAATGTGTTTAAGACATCAGACTTAGGGTCATCTGGGTGGCTCCGTTGGTTAAGCGTCCGCCTTCAGCTCAGGTCTTGATCTGAGGGTCCTCAGAATGTTCCCCACCAGCCTCCCTGCTCAGCGGAAGTCTGCTTCTCTTTATCTCGCTGCTTCCCCCCTCACACCCCATGCTGACAAAAAGTGCTTGCACATTCCCTCTCTTGCAAATGAATTAATAAAATATATATAAAAAAAATCTGGACACAATTGGGAGCCATTGAGGGACTATGGGTCAGAGGCTGACAATATGAGCTGTGCGTTTTGGAACTCAGTCCAGTGGAACTGAATGGAATAGGACAGCTGGTCAGGAGGCCGGGGCTATAGTTCCCGCCCTGAACGGGTGAGCGTTGGCCCTAGGCCAGAGTGCAGAAGCCGGAATGGCTTTGAGGGCGAAAAAAAAAAATTGGAGTCAGGAACAAGTACAAATTATACCTCTTGGAATGTCACTTTTTTTTTTTTTTTTTAAAGATTTAGAGGGCATAAAAGGAACGGGAGGGCCAGATGGGGAGAGACAGCTTCAGACTCCCCACTGATGGCAGAGACCCACGCAGGACTGGATCTTAGGACCCTGAGCTGAAATCAAAAGTGAAACACTGAACTGACTGAGTCCCCCAGGAGACCCTCATTTTGCTATTTTAATTTGAGGGTGTTATTGGAGTCTACCACGAGCCCATATCAGTAGGAATCTAAGTGTATATCACAGCCTTTTTAACAGCCTTCTAAAAATTTCCCACCAAACCCTCAGGTGTGATGCCTGCTTTCAGAGTCACTAGGAGCTTTTTGGAACAGTTACAGTTGGTTTTTAGTTCCTTTGTCTCTCTTTGTCCTTTTCTTCCCTTCTCTTCTTAATAATTACTTACGGGCGTAAGTTTGTTTTCCAGGTAGACTCTAGCATGTTTCTCATTACTTGTCTATATCTTTTGTTTTCTTTCAACACTACTTCTGTAACTCCCCAAATTCCTAGTTCTCTCTTATTGCCAGGTTCCTGATATGGAGGAAAAGTTCTGATAATTAGATAACATGCAAATTAATCCATATTTCAATGATTGCTTTTGAGATAAGATCCCAGGAAAAGAACTCCAGAGGAGCTATCTCTTGATGGCGGAAGTGCAGGTACTGGCAGCTTAGTTGAGAAGATGGATTCAGGAACAGACAGATATTCCCTCAAATATAACCACATCAGATGTCAAATATTGCCATTTCATCATTCTTGCCTCTCATGAAGGGGCTTTTCATCTAGGTTTTTCCACTCATTTTCTTTATACACTGGTGAAAACACAGAATATTTGAGGCCTTTTATTTAGTTCAAGTCTACCAGGGATGGATTAAGAGTAACCAGCAGGTTCACAATTAATTGGATAGACTGAAAACTGGTTAGTTCAGAATCCCAAGTGACTGTGTTGAAAAACAAGAGTTAAATTTTACAGCTAAGACAAAATCCAGCACTTACTGATTAAGGGTCTACTTCTGTTTTCTATATCACCATTCATCTCCATGGTCCATGCCTTCAGCCCCTAGGCTCCATTCCACCTGCTTCCTTTGCCAGTCTTGATTAAGTCAGAGTGATATCTGGAAGGACCTCACCTAACTCTGAAATTAGTCTTATGCTCATAAAGTTGGCTTCCCTGCAGTAAGCAGCTGCCTGTCCATCTAGTCTCAGCCTACTGTGTGAAACCATGTGGGATAGTCTCTCTGATGGGTTTCATCTCTATTTCTGCTTCGTAATTCAGTTCCCCTGCTGGATTTGGAGGCTTGCCTTGAACTCCAGCCCAACTGACTAGGATCTTGTCAACATGCCTAGCACTTGACATTCCCTATAATTTGGCAGTTGGATACTGTTTCCCTGAGTTCCAGCTACTGAAAAGGGTCTTGTTCCAAATTAAATGGACCACCCAGACTCAGAGCCTGCCACCCACCTGACTTTGTGCATCGCTGTCGCCTGGTGACTCCTGGTGTCCAGCAGATGAGATCCTTATTAACATTAGGGATGCTTGGAACTAACACCACCCTTTTGGAATATGCTATAAATTACCTTCTATTCCTAGGGGGAAGGCCATTTTAAACCCAGCCAGTGTTTTTCCCTACCACTGGTTCTATTTCCAGCTCCTTGCCCCCACACCTACCCCACATATATCAAGGCTTAGCATGCCCTGCTACCCACAATTGGATACTAATATGTTAAGAATCTTGTTTGTCTAAATTACTTTCATTGACACCAAATTTAACCTCAACATGATTTAATGTTTCTGCTGAGCCTGTATTATGTTCAGCAAAGCGTATAAACCTATAGAATAAAGATTTGGGAGTTTATAGTTCAATGCAATATATCTGAAAGGCAGTAGTTGACAAACCAATATTATACTGTATTTCTGAAGTTAATATTAGAAACGCAGCCAAGGTTGATGAGACTCTAAATGATAAGTTGAAGGAGAGAATGCATAGCTGCTCTTGGTATGAAAGGAAGCCTGCAGAAAAGAGATGCTCACTGTTTAGTTTTCCAAGTTTCTAAGGAGAAAAAAGTCTTGGACTTTTTTGTGGAGTCATTTATGTAGAAAGCAATGGTACAAAGAAACTTGCTGAGGGAGAAAGAGGAAATGATTGGCTATCATAGGCATATTGTTGATCAGAGGAAGCACCCCTTGAAGGTTTAATATAGAGCAGTCCATTTGAGTGGACTAACAGTCATAACACCTGCTCAAAGAATACTTAATCTCTCCTTAATTAGACTGGCAGTGTCGTAAGGTGAGCCAACAATAAACCATAGACTATGCCAGGTTTATTTCCGAGTCATGTTCTTCCTATTTAGGTTTGTAATTATGTCTGTACTACCTGAGAACTGGGCACTTTACCCTCTTGGGCAATGCCTTTCCTGGCTATGACCCTACTGCCAAGAATTACCTGAATCTCAAAACCAGTGCCACAAATCTAAGAAAGGGATAAATTTAAGATGAAGGAATTAAGCTGTAAAATGTTTGGCTTGCAGGTATCAAATAGTAAATTGGACTTCTTGGGTAGTCAGTAGAAGTTCTACTGATGCAATAAAATCACTTCATTTGATTGGTGGCTAATCCTCCCTGTTAAGATCTGCAGAGCTGAGGACTAGAACTCCAGTAAATGGAATCTTGGCCAATCAGCTCTTGTTCTTCTGTATAACCCTACAGTAAAGTGTACTAACTGTGAGCACTGGCCACCACACTGATGTTATAGAGTTGAAAATGTTGCACTAAAACACATAGGTGGTGAATGTTTAACATCAGTTGGATAGCTTTTTTTTTTTTTTTAACAGAGAAACAGAATGATTTAATTTACAGAATTTTTCATTGTCCTGCAGAGTGGCCTACTTTATTATTGACATATAGCAAATAATTTTATGTATCGTATAACAGACATACAGTGTTAGCTTCAGGTGTACAACATAGTGATTTCACACTAAAAATGATGCAAAATGATCCCAATAAATCTAGTTAACACCAGACATCATGCAAAGTTAATACAATATTATTAAGTATATTCCTCAGGCTGTGCATTGCATCTCATGACTTACTTTGTAACTGGAGGTTTGTACTTCTTGATCCCTTGCATTCATTTTGCACTCCCCAAGACTCCTCTCTTCTGACAATTATTAGTTTGTTCTATGTGTTTATGAATCTGGGTTTTGTTTTGGTTTGTTTTTTTTTTTTTTAGATTGCACATACTTGTGAAACCCTGTGGGGTTTGTCTTTCTCTAACTTGATTCTACTTAGCATAATACTCTCAAGGTCTAACCATGTTGTTACAAATGGTAGGATTTCATTCTTTTTGTGGCTGAGTACTATTCCATTGTGTTTATATACATTATGTCTTTTATCCATTCATCCAGCAATGGACATTTAGGTTGGTTCTACATCTTGGCTATTGTAAATAAATTTCAGTGAATGTGAAGATGTATTTATCTATTTAAATTGATACTTCTGTTTTCTTCACATAGGTACCTAGTAGTAGAATTGCTGCAACCTCTAGTGTTTCTATTTATTTTTTGAGGAACATCCATACTGTTCTCCATGGTGGCTGCATCCATTTACATTCCCACCAACAGTGCACGAGGTTCCCTTTCCTCTGCATCCTCACCAGCACTTATTATTTTTGTCTCTTTGGTAATCACCATTCTGACAGGTGTAAGGTGGTATCTTTACTGTGGCTTGGATTTGTATTTCCCTGATGACTAGTAATGTTCAGCATTGTTTCATGGGCTCTTTGGTCATCTGTATGTCATCTTCGGAAAAAGTCTATTCAGATCTGTTTTTAAAATCAGCTTTTTGTTGTTGTTGTTATGTTGTGTGGGTTTTTAAATATATTTGGATATTAATAGGTTTATGATTTGAAGATATTGTCTCCCATCCAGGTGGTTGCCTTTTTTTTTTTTTTACTTTTAATTTTTTATTTTTTATAAACATATATTTTTATCCCCAGGGGTACAGGTCTGTGAATCACCAGGTTTACACACTTCACAGCACTCACCAAAGCACATACCCTCCCCAATGTCCATAATCCCACCCCCTTCTCCCAAACCCCCTCCCCCCAGCAACCCTCAGTTTGTTTTGTGAGATTAAGAGTCACTTATAGTTTGTCTCCCTCCCAATCCCATCTTGTTTCATTGATTCTTCTCGTACCCACTTAAGCCCCCATGTTGCATCACCACTTCCTCATATCAGGGAGATCATATGATAGTTGTCTTTCGCTGCTTGACTTATTTAGCTAAGCATGATACACTCTAGTTCCATCCATGTTGTCGCGAATGGCAAGATTTCATTTCTTTTGATGGCTGCATAGTATTCCATTGTATATATATACCACATCTTCTTGATCCATTCATCTGTTGATGGACATCTAGGTTCTTTCCATAGTTTGGCTATTGTGGACATTGCTGCTATAAACAGGTGGTTGCCTTTTTGTTTTTGTTGTTCTTGATGGCTTCCTTTGCAGTACGGAAGGTTTTTTTAGCATGATGTAGTCCCACTTGTTTATTTTTGCTTTTGTTTTCCTTTTCTTTGAGACAGAGTCAAGAAAAATCACTAAACTCAAAAAGCTTGCAGCTTATATTTTCCTCTAGGAGTTTAATGGCTTCAGGTCATACATTCAACCTTTTAACCATCTTGAGTTTTGGAATCCAGTTTTATTCCTTTACACAGAGCCATGCAATTTTCCCAACACTATTTATTGAAGAGACTCCTTTCCCCCTTGTATATTCTTGGATTCCTTGTTATAAATTAATTGACCATATATGCTTTGGCCTATTGCTGGGCTCTCTCTTCTCTTGCACTCATCTGTGTTCTGCTTTTGTGCCAATACCTTACTGCTTTGATTACTATAGCTTTGTAGTATAGTTTCAAATCAGACAGCATGATATCTCTTGCTTTGCTCTTGAGATTATTTTGGCTATTCTGGGTATTTTGTGGTTTCTTACAGATTTTAGAATTATTTCTCTGAAAAATGCTACTGGAGTTTTGCTAGGGATTACAGTGGATCTTTTGATTGTTTTGAATAGTATAGATATTCATGCTCATAGATTAAATAAGAATGTTAATGTATCTATTGATTTGTCTCTTTTATTTCTTTCATCAATATTTAAAATTTGTCAATGGATGGATCTTTCTTGGGTTAAACTTATTACTAGGTATTTCATTCTTTTTTAAAAAATTTTTATTTATTTATTTTGACAGAGAGAGAGATCACAAGTAGGCAGAAAGGCAGGCAGGGAGAGAAGGGGAATCAGGCTTCTGGCTGAGCAGAGAGTCCAATGTGGGGCCCAATCCCAGGACTCTGAGACTATGACCTGAGCTGAAGGTAGAGACTTTAACCTACTGAGCCACCCAGGTGCCCCGGTATTTTATTCTTTTGATGCAATTTTAAGTGGGATTGTTTTCTTTACTTATCTTTCTAATTGTTTATTAGTGAATGAAAATGCAACAGATTTTTTTTTTTTATTATGATGATGATGATTAGTAATAAGTTCCATGCTCAGCATGGAATGCAATCTGGAGCTTACGCTTAATGACCCCGAGATCAAGACCTGAGCTGAGACCAAGAGTCAGAAGTTCAATTGACTGAGTTGCCCAGGTGCCCCTGTGTATTAATTTATTTAACATAAAATATACTTTTCTTGACTCAGAAGGTCATAAAAATTACTGTTAAGGTAGATACCAGGCAAACAAAAGGTGATGTAGAGGTCCAGTTACCTTGGGGTTTAAACTAAGAGAAAAGGTAAAATGTTTTCATGCAGTACATACTTCTTTCTTTAAATAACAGTTGTAACAAACAGCAGAAAGAATTGTGGAATGCTGCACTTATGATCCATACAAAACTCCAACATTTTGGATTATGCATAATTTAAGGAAATGTCTCAACCCTTTTTAAATGCTGTAGTAGCTAAAAAGGCATGCCTTACTTAGGTGGGTATAGGAATGCAGTTTAGAAAAAAGAGAGCTATCACACTGGAACTACTCAATTTCTTCAAAATCACTGAGCAAGAAAAGCAACATTGAACTTCCATATTGATTTTACACAACCTCTACATAGTACCCTGACTTAAATCCAAGAGCAAAACTTAAGACTCTCTTCCTTTATTTTTGGTAAACAACTACATCGTAAAGTTAGATGACCTTTCCCTCAGGATTTTACCTGGGAGTGGCCTTTTTAACTATTTATTTAAAAGAGGGTAGGTTTGGCACTTTTATACTAATGTTGCCTATGTTAATATTTCTTGGGATCTTAGGAAGATTCACATTCTTTACAGGTGATTGAACACGGGCTGGAGCCCCACCCTCTAAGCCAGCCTAGGATTTCTCCAGTTTATTTTGTGCATCAATTTGTGTAACAATCTCATCCATGGTGGTCTCCACTACAATTCCCCATTGCCATTTCTGGAAGAGTATTGTGAACCTTGGGGTGTCTAGTGGCCCAGCTGGTTAAGTGTCCAACTCTTGGTTTCAACTTGGGTTATAATCTCGGGGTTGAGCCCTTTCTGGGGCTCTGTACTCAGTGGGGAGTATGCTTGAGGATTCTCTCTATCCCTCTTCCCCTCCCCCTGCTCACATTCTCTCTCTCTCAAATAAATCTTAAAAAAAAAAAAAAAAAAAAAAGAATTGTGAACCTTGTCTGCATGTAAAATTAAATCCAGTTCAGAGACATATTCAAAACACTTGTCTAATGTTTCCACAAATACTTGAACTACTTCCAAAACACCAAGTTCATTTTCCAAAGAATCCACACAGAAGTCAAAATATAATGTTGTGTAATGTTTGTAAACAAGTTTGTTGTCAGATTGTCCAATTAACAATACCTCTTCTAGGAAATTACAAAAGTTTTCATCCCTTAGACACCTTATGGATTGTCTCTCTGATATTTTGCTGTTACAGATCTTTACAGTAGGGCTGGTGGAACTTGGAGAGCCACAGTTTCCCATGGTTCTTGAAGATGAGTATCTTCTTCATCCCAGATGAGCTGTCCTGACTGGGTGGGGGCTGGTGGGTGAGCCTTCCCTGGGGATCTTACCAGCAATCTTTCACCACCTGTTGTATAGTAATTTTGTATCCCACAACTTTACTGACTTCATTTATTAGTCCTAAGTGGTTTTTTTGTTTGTTTGTTTGTGGAGTATTTAGGGTATCCTATGTATTCTGTCCTATCATCTATAAATAGTGACAGTTTTACTTCTTCCTTTCCAACTTGTGTGCTTTGTATTTCCTGTCTAATTGCTATGGTTAGGATTTCTAATACCATGCTGAATTAAAATGGTGAGAGTAGGCATCCTTGTCTTGTTCCGGATATTAGAGGAAAGGCTTTCAGTTTTTTACCATTGAGTATGATATTAGCTGTGGGTTTGTCATATATGGCCTTTGATATGTTGAGGTACATCTCCTTTATACTTCATCATGAAAGGTTGTTGAATTTTGTCAAATACTTTTTTTTTTGCACCTATTGAAATGGCCATATGATTTTTATCTTTCATTTTATTACTGTGGTGTATCATGCTGTTTGATATGCAGCTCTTGAACCATCCTTGCATCCCTGGAATAAATCCCACTTGACCATGATGTATGATCCTTGTAATATATTCCTTAAATTCTTTAGATTTGTTAAGGATTTTATTAACTTATTTGTTGAGGATTTGTGCATCTGTGTTATTAGAGATAGTCACCTATAATTTTCTTGGGGGCATCCTTGTCTGGTTTTGGTGTCAGAGTAATGCTTGCCTCATAAAATAAAATTAGAAGCATTCCCTGCTTTTCAATTTTTTGGAGGAGTTTGAGAAGGATAGGTTTTGAATCCTGTTTGAATATTTGGTAGAATTCACCAGTGAAGCTGTCTAGTCCTAGGCTTTCTGTTCAGAGATTGTTGATACTAATTCAGTCTCCTTACTAATAATCGATCTCTTCAGATTTTCTATTTCTTTATGATTCTGTCTTAGAAGATTATAAGTTTCTGGGAATTTATTCATTTCTCCTAAGTTGTCCAACTTATTGATATATCATTGTTTGTAGTAGTCTCTTATTTTTTGGATATCTGTCATATCAGTTGTGATTCCTCTTTGATTTTGTTCTTTTTTTCTTTTGAGACCTTTTTTCCCCTTGGTGAGTCTAGCTAAAGGTTTGACAGTTTGGTTTGTTCATTCAAAGAACGAGCCTCTTCGCTTCATTGATCTTTTCTATTGTTTTTTTAGTCTCTATTTTCACTCTGATCTTTATTGCACTTTGGGCTTCATTTTTCTTTTTCTTCTTCTTTTTTTGTTTTGTTTCCTTAAGGTATTTTCTTACTGATTTTCTGTCTAAGGATCTATCCGTTAATATAAGTGGGGTGTTAAAGTCCCCTAATATTGTATTGCTGTCAATTTCTCTCTAAGGCCTGTTAATGTTTCCTTTATACATTTTGGTGCTTATATGTGGGAGGAGTATATATTTATAAACATTATAGCTTCTTGCTAGATTGACCCTTTTATCATTATGTAGTACCCCTCTTTGTCTTTTTTTTAAAAGTCTTTGTTTTAAATTTATGTTGTCCAATATGTGTATAGCCATACTAGCTTTCTTTTCGTTTCCATTTTTATGGAATATCTTTTTTCCATCCCTTTGCTTTTAGTCTGACTATGTCCTTCTAAATCAAATCTCTTGTAGATACTACATAGATGTCTTTTTATCCATTCAGCCACTCTTTTGTTTTGATTGAAGAATATAATCTATTTACATTTAAAGTAATTATTGATAGATATGTACTTAATCCCACTTTGTTAATTGCTTTCTGGCTATTCTCTTGTGGTTACTGTGTGAAGTTCATATATTAACTTGTGTGTACTATAACAGTGTATTTTAAGTTGATAGCAAATTAAATTTGAAAGCATTCCAAAACTACATTTTTGCCCTCTTCCCCCATATTTTATGTTTACAATGTCACATTTTATATCTTTTCATTTTATGTATCCCTTAACTAATTATCGTGGCTTTAGTTAATCTTAATAGTAGCTTTATAAATGTCTAATCCACTGCCTTTCCTATGTTTATCTTTTCCAATGAGATTTTTACTTTTTTTATGGTTTCTTGTTATTGATTAGTTCCATTTCTTTTCAGATTAAAGAAGTCTCATAGCATTTGTTGTAAAGCCAGTTTAGTAGGGATAAACTTTAGCTTTTGCTTATCTGGGAAACTATCTCTTCTTCTATTCTGAATGATAACCTTGTTAGGTAGAATATTTTTGGTTCTGAATTTTTTTCTTTCATCACTATGAATATGTCCTCCCACTCCCTTCTAACCTGCACAGTTTCTGCTGAGTAATCTATTGATTACTACTCTTGATTACTACTCTTAAGAGTTTCCTTTGTATATAATAATTTCTTTTTCTCCTGCTTTTACAATTGTTTCTAACTTTGGACATTTTAATTATAATGTATGTTGGTGTGGTTCTTTTTGGGTTCATCAATTTTGGAACTCTCTGGGCTTCATGAATCTAGATGTCTCTTTCCTTCCTAGGTTAGGGAAGTTTTTAGCCTGCCTTTTCTTTTCTTTTCTTTTCTGTGTTCCAGAATTCATTTCTTATGCACTACATCCAGTGCTCCATGCAATATGTGCCCTCCATAATACCCACCACCAGGCTCACCCAACCTCCCACCCCCCTCCTTTCCAACACCCTCAGTTTTTTTTTTCTCAGAATACACAGTTCCTCATGGTTCTTCTCGCCCTCCAATTTTCCCCAACTCCCTTCTCCTTTCCAGCTGCCCATGTCCTCTGTGTTACTCCTTATGCTCCATAAATAAGTGAAACCGGATGATAATTGACTCTCTCTGCTTGACTTATTTCACTCAGCATGATCTCCCCCAGTCCTGTCCCTGTTGATACAAAAGTTGGGTATTCATCCTTTCTGAGGGAGGCATAATACTCCATAGTATATATGGACCATATCTTTATCCATTCATCCATTGAAGGGTATCTTGGTTCTTTCCACAGTTTGGTGACTGTGGCCATTGCTGCTATGAACATGGGGTACATGTGGCCCTTCTTTTCACTACACCTGTATCTTTGGAGTAAATACCCAGTAGTGCAATTGCAGGGTCATAGGATAGCTCTATATTTAATTTCTTAAGGGATCTCCACACTGTTTTCCAAAGTGGCTGCACCAACTTGCATTTCCACCAACAGTGTACAAGGGTTCCCCTTTCTTCACATCCTCTCCAACACATGTTGTTTACTGTCTTGTTATTTTGGCCATTCTGACTGGTGTAAGGTAGTATCTCAATGTGGTTTTGATTTGAATCTCCCTGATGGCTAGTGATGATGATTTTTTTTTTCTTTAAAAAGTTTCTTCTCCTTTCTTTTCTCCTTGGGAGGCTTTTATAATGCAAATATTCTGTTTGATGTTGTTCTATCAGTCCCTTAAGTTGCCTTCATTCTTAAAAATATTGTTTTTCCTTTCTGCTGCTCTGTTGGGGTGATTTCTTTTCCTTTGTCTTCCATCTCACTGACTTTACTGCTTCATCTGGTCTGCTTTTGAGCCCTCTAGTGTATTTTCAATTCAGTTATTGTATTCTTCAGTTCTGTGATGTCTCTTTGGTACTTTCTTACATTTTCTCTCTTTATTGAAATTCTCAATGTGTTCATTCTTCTCCCAAGATCAGTAAGCATCTTTATGACCATTGCTTTGAATTCTTTATCAGGCAAATTACTTATCTTTTTATCCTTAAGGTCTTCCTGAGCTTTTTGTTTCTGTGTGTAAGGTGAGGCAGCTCCTCTGTTTTGAAGGAGTGACTTCATGTAGATGATGAAGCTTCTCATTTACCCTGCCCTAGCTCTTGGTTGTCTCTCAAAACCTCCAGATTGTCTAAACTTCTTGAATTTTTTTTGATATGTCTTCATTGTTGAGGGTGTGCTGAAACCTATATAAAGTGACCATTCCAAGGAGAGGAATCTTAGCCCCTAGTTTCAGGCTGATTAGAAGACAAACTCTCAAGCAGCAGTTTTTAAAGTATGTAAGTATATGTACCATTCTATGGGGCCACAGTTGTAAAGACTGCTGACCTCTAGGTCATGTTATCTGGAGATGTATCCTGGGCAACATTTGCAAAAATTGGGGAAGTGTAGAAACAAGTGTAGAAACTCCTTTGTGTGAAGTCTCATCTCTCATCAAATTGTAGCAAGGCCAAAAGGGTATGCAAAGATTGTTTCTCCCTGATTATCTTATGTGGATGCTTAGCCTCTAGATATGTGGCGAACCTGAAGTCTGTCTATCAGGCTGAAGTTCCAGGCTAAGTAAATAGGTCTTTTCATGGGAGGAATGGAGTTGTGTTTCAGTCTGCTGTCTGTGTAATGCCCTGGATATGGTGGCCTACCAGGAACATTCTTTCCTATTGTTACTTTTAGGTGCAGCTCAGGAATGTTGCCACCCTCCCCGCCCCCCACCAGCCATGAGAGCCAGGCAATCAAGGATATCCCCTGTGTGGATTATGATGCCTTTTTGCTTTAGCAGTGTAGAGGTGGAGGGGCAGGGCTCACTCACTGGCTTCAGAAAGGAAGTAGAAATCCTCTTGATGGTGTCCTTTTGTGGGTTCCAGGAATGCAGTGAAAGAATACCTTACCTCTCTGCATGCACCAGCTTTAGGTTGGGGGTGGACGAATGCCATGACTGATTCCATTCACCAGCTCTAGCCAAGGAGCAAAGGATGTTACAATTTCCCATGCTTGTGGACTTTAGCTAGGGAGCATGAGAATGCCATGGTGGTTCATACTTGCCCAGCTGGGAAGTGGGAGAGTACATGGTTCATACATGTTCTCTGGCTTTAGCAAGTCAGCAGGATAGTGGTGTGAATGTCTGGGCCCTCCTGTTTTGATAAGGTGGCCGGAAGTGCCATGTCTAAGTTAGCTTGTCTAAGCTAGCTTACCTGTGTTGACAGAAAAATTGGCACCCATCAGTGCTTTCATCTCTGGGGATAGTTTCAACCATAACCCATTCCTCCAGTAGAGCTTTTATTTTATTTTTTAAATTTTTATTATGTTAGTCACCATATGGTATATCATTAGTTTTTGATGTAGTGTTCCAAAATGCATTGTTCACATATAACACCTAGTCCTCCATGCAATACATTTCCCTCTTTAATACCCAGCACCAGGCCAACCCACCCCCCACCCACTCCCCTCTAAAGCCCTCAGTTTGTTTCTCAGAGTCTACAGTCTCTCATGGTTTGTCTCCCCCTCTGATTGCTCCTCCTTCATTTTTCCCTTACTTCTCCTCTATGCTATTCCTTATGTTCACCAAGTAGGTGAAACCATATGTTAATTGACTTTTTCTGCTTGACTTATTTCACAGTAGATGCCTTTAGATTAGTAAATGCTTTTCTTTTACATATAGCCAAGGTGATTTTCAAACTGCATTTTTTTTTTCCCCTGGGGGTGAGACTATGTGCAAGTTATTCAGAAAGGAAATTTCAGTTTCCCTGAGCACTTTGGGACCTCTGGACATCAGCCTTGTTGGTTTTCTAAGCTAGGTATTTTAGGGGTTCATCTTTGTCATGAAGATTCCAAGGGTTAGGGTGCTTGATATGAGGTACCAATACCTTGCTCTTCCAGGGGAAATAAGAGATTCGAGATTCTTCCCTATTGTGTGTTGCCCCACTGGTTTTGGGGTTTTGGTGAGATCGTCTCTCTCTCCTACTGGTCTCAATGTGGTTTTTTTGTTTTTTCTTGTGGAGAAGCAGTCGATGTAGTTTCAGATCTTTTTCAGGGGAAAATGATCCATATGTAGCTATAGATTTGGTAAGTTCGTGGGAGGAGATAAGTTCAGGATACTCCTACGCTGCCATCTTCTGGATAGTATTTTGGTTATGGGGTGACAGCTGACTGATGAGGATGCTGGCGTTGGCTCTCTGGTGGGGAGACAATTGACCCATCAGGCTGTTGTACAATATTAAGTCATCTTACTGCAGTATTTGTTCCCACATTTGCACAACTACTCGGAGTCCTTATTGTTTATAAAACTTCTGAAGACTGAAGTACATAAAGGGTAAAGGGAAGAAAAATTCTGCAATAGAGGTCAAATAGACTTATAACGATGCCTTGAGAGAAAACATCTGGAGTCTTAACCCTAATACTTCGGATTTAAAAGAGTAACTTGCTGAAAAATACTCAATAAAGATAATGTCTATGCATATTTGGATACTTTTTTTCCTCATTATGGCATGATACTTTGCCACTCATACTATTTATAGTCTCTTTTCAGATGCTAGCCTATCATGTAGGAGGAAAGAAAACTTCTCAGTTGGGCAGTATCAAAAGTATAATGCCTTTCAAAATCCGCAGTATCTAAATAAGGTGGTAGCAGTGAGTTGAGTAAAATACAGGTAATATCAAGGGAAAGTTCTCTTTAGAGAAAATTTACATCTGGCTAAAATGAAAGTTTTGGACTTTTCCAGAAGGGAAAAAGAGAGTAGTTGCAAAGAAAAAAAAAAAGTCAAACCTCAGTGTTGTTTCTCTTTTTAAATTTGTAAATACTTATTTTTAAAATTGATTTTTTGTTATTTTTATGAATT
Source organism: Mustela putorius furo (assembly GCF_011764305.1). Classification (NCBI taxonomy): domain Eukaryota; kingdom Metazoa; phylum Chordata; class Mammalia; order Carnivora; family Mustelidae; genus Mustela; species Mustela putorius. Next base: position 44,223,739 of record NW_025422010.1, read on the forward strand.
TTGATAAGTACAAAGGATTGTGTAAATGCCCCCAAATCAAGATATCTGAAATTCCTCATCCCCCCCAAATTCTCTCCTTTCTTCCCTTTTCAAGTAGAACATTCCCCACAGCCTGACCCTTGGCAACCACTCTTCTGTTCTCTTTATCGATTATATGCTGATAGTATCACCACCCAGAAAAACAATGAACAACTAAGGTCTTAAAGAAAATACTTCAAAAATTGATTTAGGTAAATGTTTTTGCAGACACACATTTGCAGAGAAATTTAAAAAGCTTTCAAACCTAAAACATCTGAAATTCTAAGGTAGAAGTTGAACAAATTTGAATTTGTGGGGAAAAAAATATTTCTCACTATTAAAGCCTGTTCCTGCCACCTTACCTTGAAAAACTTCAGATATCAACTTAAAAATGGGACCGGGTGCATAGTAATTCAAAATTATTTTGGGGGGGTGAAGTGAACAAACTGTTGAAGACCAATCAAGGAAAAGATTGGTCCTCCTTTGAAACATTGATTCATCAACCTCTCTCCAAACTAAGATCCTTCTGTTTTCCTTACATATTCCCCTGTATTTCTCCTCTTAAGAAGTTTCATCACTTGTAATTAGGTGTTCATTTAATAATTAATATCTATCTTCCACGATGTTCAGATGTATTGCTTTACCAATCTAATTGCTAGATTTAGGACCAAACCTGGGATTCTTGAGGGCAAAGATCACATCTTTATATTCCCAGATTCTGGTACTCTGCCTAACATATAATAATTTGCAAAAAGTGTTTTTTTAAGTGATGGATATAGTGAGAGATGTTATGAATCTCTTAATGAGTCAAGGGAGAACCTTATGGGACATCATGGTGGCGTTGGCTAACTCTCAACCAAAATTTCATGCTCACCCTCATATGACTTGGAGATTTTGTGAGGAGGCAGCGACTCCTGGGGTGACATTTCCCGGACCATTGCCAAGGGGGTGTGGGTAGGAAGATGCCTATAATTTCTGGGCCTGCTTTTGTATTGAATGAAGTCATGATGCCTTCTCTGTTCTCTTTCCCCTTCCACTGATGGGATGGAGAGGTCTTCCAGGACTTGGGGGAGGGCATATATATATGGAATATAAGCATTCGTAGCATTGTGCCTTCTATAGTTGGGGTTTGGTTGGTTGGTTAGAGCAGTTAGCCTAAGCACAAAGGTCCAGTGTTTTTACCGTCTAAGGGAAGACCAGATCCATATCTGTTTAGAAGTAACAGACATACACACTTGCCTCAGCAGCAGCAACAACAAAGACAAGAAAGGAAGATTGGGATAGGCAAATCTCCAGTGAATAAATGAATAAGATTTAGCGGCTTAAAAACTTAAACATTTCAACTAGGAACTGTATCAAAAGAGTAGGTTGAAATGAACAAAAAAAAAAAAAAATACGCCACTAAACACGCCACTAAACAACTAGCCTAAACAGTGGGAATCCAAACTATAGTGTTCCTGAGGGAAAACAGTCAAAAGAAGAAGAAACATTAAGATAGCATTTACATCTGTTAAAAAGAAGTAGGCAGTAATTGTCAGTGAGGACTCTGGCTCAGGGGGAGCTAAGGGGCAGACCAGACAGTGTTGTTGAAAGTCTGAATGAACATTTCTCCTGTGTTTGTTAAATACTGCCAAGGCCATATTTCCAGTGCTCAACACATGTTTCCAGGTTTTGCAGAGCATGTCTAAATGCAACTTTGAAAGTCCCCTTCCTTCCTTTAAAATAGGAATTGAGTAAAGAAAAAAATTGCAATCAGGCATTTAAAATCTGAGAGCATATTTCTGGCTCAGATGAATTACAGCCTTTTTCATATACTTTGAAAAACTGAGCCAGGGGAATGAAAATAATTTCCACACTCTTCCATATTTCATCCAGTGGGTAAAGAAACAACTATCTACAATGGGCAAAGTGCTGTGGGGAATGCTCCAGTTTGTCCTTAGTAAGCTCATCATATGTATGTGTTGGGCGGAGGGTACAGATAGAGGGGGCAACAGGCCCGAGCACAGAGGTTTAAGTGATGCAGCCATCTAGGACAGCTCTGTGACTTTATGGAAAAAAGTCTCAGTCTCAGGAGGATTGTTTTTCTGAGAAAGAGGGTCAGGACTAACTGGCTTCAAGGCAACTTACAAATGCCCCTGGGGAGCTGACATTTTAGCCACCTGGGATTACAAGAGGCAGCAAAATGGATTTTTCTGCACAAGTATGGCTGATAGTGAGGGTATAGCAATAGAAAGAGTTGCTGCAGGTCTAGGTTTGCAAAGCTTAGATGTAGCTGACCGCTTCAGTTCATGTCCCTGGAAAACTTGAATTGAGGGCCCAACGTCACTGCTGAACTCTGGGCGATGGCTTAGCTGGTTTTCATGAACCATGTCCCTGTAAATACTGTGAAGCACAGCATCGGGTCAGGCTGACATGCTTCATTTGCTAGGTGCTTCTTCGCTCCGTGCTTTCTAATATTTGGAAACCTACAGCATATTGTATCCTGTTTCACCAAGAAAGGAAAACAAACATCATTGCAGAGCTGGATAAGGGACACGTGGAGGAATTTTTTACTTCAGCAGAAGGACTTGGTCAGGATAAGGGTTGAGGGGTCCACCAAAACCCAGATTTAGTCATCCCATTTTCCCAATTTTCTCTACTTCTTTCCTTTTTTAAAAAAGGGTCTTTCTTTTTGATTACCTAACCCATGTCATATGTAATCATCATGCCTGAAATTCAAGGGATGTTCATTAAATGCTGTGAGAGAAAAATTAGGTCCGTGGGGAACTCAGAGAAAAACTAATTCTGAATGAGAGTGATCAGCTGAGACTTTAAGGAAAAGACAGTAATTGACCTTGACTTTGAAAAATAGGAATTTTTTCTTCACTCTGTATAACAGAAAAACTTCACTCTGTATAACATACATACGGAAACATGCCCAAACCTTAAGTGTACAGGTAGATGAGTTGTTTTGAAATAGAAGTAAAGCCTTTTGAGAACATTGAAACTATCATGCGTCCTCTGGCACTGTCCTTCCTTCCTACCAGAGAGTAACCATTATCCTGACATTTAACACCACAGACTAGTTGCATCCATACCTTCAGTTTATATAAAAGTATAATTACACAGTATGTATTCTTCCATGTCGGGCTCTTTTAACATTTTGTTTCTAAGTATTGTTGCATAGCCTCACTTTTCACTAATTATCATTGTTCTGTGGTATTCTGTTTAATGTATATACTGTGGTTATGTACATGAATGTTGATATAAATGTTTCCACTTGCATTTGGTTCTTACAGATAATGATGCTAAGAGTTTTTTTTTTTTTAACATGCTTTTGATGTTCAGGTATATACATCTTTCTTGAGTACGTATTTGAGAATGAAATGGTTGGGTCATAGAGTATGCATATGATTTAACTCCACTTGGTATGTCTAACTGTTTTCCAGAGAGGTTGTTGAATAAATTTCAAAACAAACTGTGGGGAAGAGAATTAGAGACAGAAAATTTCCTGGTGAGGAGACAGACACATGAAAGAGCCAGAGTGTCGTAGGGTGGTTAGAGTCTCGAGTGTATGAGGGTTACACTCATAGGTAAGTCACACATAGGCAGAGAGAAGACTATGGGAAGCTTGAAGACCTTTCTTGGAAATTGGAACTTTGCTATAAGTAATGGGAAGTCCTCGAAGAAGCTAAGGTAGGAGAGTGACAAGGTCAACTCTGTGTTTTAGGAAGAGGAGTCAGTACGGACTGGCTGCTGGGTTTGGTAGAAGATGAGATTCTGACTTAGCTCCTGATTTCCATCCTCAGTACCCTATTTAGGAGAGAGAATCGCTGAAGTTCCTGAGTAAGTGTTGTCTCTTTTGCAACTCAGAACCTTTTTCTGACTTCTGGATCCCTGAAATTGCTGTTGTTGTGCTTTTGTTTTTTGGCTCTACCTTTCCCTTCTTTTTTTTAAATAATTTTTTTTAAATAAACATATAATGTATTATTAGCTCTAGGGATACAGGTCTGCAAATTGTCAGGTTACACACTTCACAGCACTCACCATAGCACATACCCTCCCCAATGTCCATAACCAAACCACCCTCTACCCACCCTCTGCACCCCTGGCAACCCTGTTTGTTTTGTGAGATCAAGAGTCTCTTATAGTTTGTCTCCCTCCAGATCCCATCTTGTTTCATTTATTCTTTTCCTATGCCCCAAGCCCCCCATGTTGCATCTCCACTTCCTCATATCAGGGAGATCATCTAATGATTGACTTATTTTTAACAACTATTACTATGTACTTCTGTCAGCGTTTCTTAATTTATTTACTCTTAGTAAGATTTTTATTCTGATAATATGAACTGCTGTGGTTTTAAGTAGAGATGAAGTGGGAATAAAAGATAGCTAAGGATGGGTAATTGTGTATCTGTAAGGGATGTTAGGTATAAGCAAGAGGTTACCCAGGATCCTTTGAGCTTAAATAGTACTCTGTGAAAAATGCTGTCAAAAAAGATGCTGAAAGACTTTATGATTTCAAGTCCACACTCCCAAATATTGGGAAAAGCCCTGTCAATATGTGGTACTCTGTTTATAATTTTAATAGGAAAGGCTTCACAGTCTAAGAATAATTTGTATGAAACCATATTAACCATTGATCACCAGAAGACCAATTTAATCTGATTGTTTTATGATGGTATTAGCACACTGTTAAGGGGACCAGATGGGTCAACAAAGAAGTACATAATTATGTGGCAAAGAATGAATTCTGTCAATCAGTTTTTTTTCTAGCAGCACAGCAAAATACATTAACACCACTCCCCCTCCCCCTCAACCCCAGTGTCAAAGGCTTGACATTACCCCTGTTTTTCAACACAAATCTGCCATCATTTAATAGCTTTGGGGTTTGGGCTCAATTCGTTTCAATCTTTGTGGTATGAGCCTGAAACCTAGGCAGAGGCAATCACAATAAATATTTGGTAGACTCCAGAAGAATAATTGTATTCCCTAGCTACAAGCAATTAAGCACTAGATGTATTCCTTGTAAACCTTTGCAAATGCAATGAAAAACATGTTTTAAAAGACAAATAATTAAATGGCTTCTTTCCTTTGTTGGCATTTAGGTAAAAGAAAATTAAAGCTTGTTGTTTTACCTAGGAGGAAAAGATAATTTCTTCTGTAAAAATTATTATGGTTTGTGTATAACCTGCTGATAATCTTTCAGAAATCAAGAGAATAGGATAGGTGCCAGAAAAAAGATGGGCAACAGTCCCAAATTTCAAGAGGATAAAAAGAATGGCTTTTACAAACTACTGGGGAGAAGCTTAATTTCAGTTCCCTCCCATCTTCTAGAATGCAGTATTAAGAACGTTAGATTTAGAAATACTGTCTGATCTTCTCCCAACACAGTAACCTCTTCTGCAACATCCAAAAATATACCCATTATTAATATAGAAAGAAAATGAAAAAAAGAATTGAAAGTTGTGTGGTCATTAGGGCCTTGTAAAATGAGAAGGCTTACCTTTCATTACCTAATGAAAGAAAACATTTTGTCACACTTTCTTGAAATTTTTACTTATGGATTTAAAGTAGGAGAGGGAATGGACATTTAAAGAGTCCCTTTAATATTATTTTCTTCTTTATAGTAGTTCTGTGAAATGGACACTTAGAGTATAAAATTTTTAAAAAATGAGGCTTCAAGAGCTCATTTAATTCCTCCAAGATCATTTAAATAGTAAGTGGTAAAAAATGGACCCATTTGATTTTCTTTTTTCCTCTCTCAGAACTCTGTATTGATATTATTCCCCCTGCACTGGACTCATCTCTGCCCCTAATGCAACAACTATCCAATTATGACATATGTCTCCTGCATGAATAACTCCTACGAAGGGGTAGCTCCACTACCTATGATTTTATAGCTTTTTCGTTGCATTGGTTCTTCTTTAAATTATCTGATTACTTTACCCAATCTCCGTTTGGTGTCCCTTTATCTTCAACCGATTTCAGTGATGTGCTCCTTCCTTAGTACACATTCTTTCAATCAACATACACTCCCTGGGGTATTGTGACACATACATGGCTTCACCTAACATCTGTATACCAGTGATCCCCCTATTTGAACTTGGGACCTGGATAGCTCTTCTGAGGTTAATGTATCATGATACAGAATGATGTGGGCATGATACTGGATCATGAAAGTCAGCCTGATCATTTGGATAACAGCCTTCCTACAAACAATTTTCCCCAACTTTAAGTATGTTACACCTTCTGTAGTTTTACTCTGATCTCTTTCTACCCGTATGCTCAAGTCAGAAACACAATGGTTATTTATCACTTCCATCTGCCTTTCCTCCCCACATCTACTTGATCATTAATCCTTTTTCTTTTCTTTTCTTTTCTTTCTTTCTTTTTTTTTTTTTTTTTTTTTTTTAAGATTTTATTTGTCAGAGAGAGCACACCAGCAGGAGGAGTAGCAGGCTCCTGCTGAGCAGGGAGCCAGATATGGGACTCGATGCCAGGACTCCAGGATCACAACCTGAGGCAAAGGCAGGTGCTTAACCAAGTGAGTCACTCAGTCATCCCAATTCCTGTTATTCCTGAAATGTTCACATCTCTTCCCTTCTTTCCACTTCAACTGACCCAATTCAAACCCACTCACAGCTTGCCAGAATTACTGGTCAGTCTCAGGAATTTTCTTTAGTTCTAGAGCAGCACCTTTCTATGGTGATCAGAATGGTTTGTGTAAAACATGTACCTTACTGGGCACCTGGGTGGCTCAGTGGGTTAAGCCTCCGCCTTCAGCTCAGGTCATGATCCAGGGTCCAGGGATCTAGCCCCGCATTGGGTTTTCTGCTTAGCAGAGAGCCTGCTTCCCCCCCACCACCCGCCTGCCTCTCTGCCTACTTGTGATCTCTGCCTGTTAAATAAATAAATAAATACAATCTTAAAAAAAAAAAAATTATCTTACTATGTCCCTTTCCTTTCTAAACATTTTCCACATTTCTGTCTTCAGAATAAAATGTCTTAGCCTGGGATGAAAGAACATTCTTCTATTTGAGCCACTTCCTTTTTGTATCTTCTTTACTAGTCACTGGGCATAGGTATTGGAGATAATGTCTTAGTAGGTGAGTACTGGATGTTCCTCAAAATGAAAGCATATCTGAATTCCTTGGAAAACTTTAAAAATTAGACCGTTGGGTCTCATCCTAGACTGACAGCATTAAATCACCTTGTCTTTGAGTCTGCATTTTAACAAGTATCCCTGGTGATTCTGGTATGAGTTTGTACTTGGGAACTACAGTTACAACAGGTAAAAGGGAAATGACCTCTTTTAATGACCTTGTAGTGCATTCGGGGTGTTAACACCAGCATACTTGTAACAACCAGGACAGAAATGAAGCAGATATTAAGAGACGTGAAACTATAAGGAGTATATTGCAATTTTGCTGCTGGAAATCAAAAGGCATTTGGAGAGTACCATAAGACCTTTTTTTTTTTTTTGGTCAAGGAAGACTTTATGAAAATTAGTCTTGGTTCCATTTCTTTGAGCTACGTTCTCTGCTCTGACTTGAGTCAGGAGAATGTGTATTCCTCAGATTTGTTTTATTTTTTTTTTCCAGTGTTCCAGAATTCATTGTTTATGCACCATACCTAGTGCTTCATGTAATACATGCCTTCTTTAATACCTACCACAAGGCTCTTTTAACATTACTTACCACTTGCAGAATTGTATTTAGCCCTTCGTGGGAAAAGCATACTAAGGCATTCAAAAATAATTTCTTAGCTGAGAAGTGAGAGCTGATGGCCATAAGGTCAGTTTACAAGGGGAGATTGGGGTGACAGACTTATAGGATGTGTCTCTCTCCTGGGCTGCTGGCTTTCAGAGATGGCATGAGAGTAAGCAGACCTCCAGATCCATCAGTTCTCTATGGTCATCCACATACTAGGCTGTTCACAATTCCATGTGCTCAGTAAAAAATGCTCGTGTTCCCCAGGCACCTCCTAATATCTTGCCTATCATTCAAGTTGTACCCTGAAAACCCCAGTCAATTCCAGATCACACTAATCCTTTTTAGGATCCAAATGATGAACCACAGTCATTCATAGTCATTGTCATCATCCCTGTTTCCTCTTAATATTCACGAAGCTCTTGGTTTACAATAAGCATTGGGTTAAACATTTACATAAAATATCTAATTGTCATGATAATCCTCTACATTCAGTACTTTTATCCTCATTTTACAGATGAAGCTTAGAGAAATATGATCAATTGTCCAGTCACAGAGGCAGTAAGTGGCAGAGTAGGGATTGGAACCCACGTCTCAATGATTCCAAGTCCAGGACAACTTCTTCACAATTATTTCATGTGTTCCGTTTTGTTCTTCCTCCTCCAGGGCATTTTAAAGTCCCCAGAGGAGATGCTTGAACAGGAGTCCATGAGATGATGACTGTTCTTTTACAGATTTGTTCTCAGTATTCCGTTGCCTACCCCTAAGTCTCTGAAGGCTGGTTTCTGTGAACTTGTGTCATCCAGAACTCCCTTGACCTCTGCCTTCTTCTGATTGGGCTTGGCCAATAGGAGTCAGGAAAATGGAAGTTGGAGACTAGGAGGAGAGGTAGACCAGGTTATCTCTTCCATGCTTCATTTTTGCTTTGGGCCAAACTTGTCAGTCACTGCATCCCTCTACTACTCAGATTTTTACCTGGTGTCCCTTCTTCACGATTTCCATTCTCAGTGGTCTCTAGAACTTTCCTTCTTCCCCTTGTTCCTTTGGCTTTATAAGCAGCAACAGCTTTCTACTGTTGTTAGTTTCTGGGTGCCTCATTCCCTTGGTTTGTTCCCTTCCCCCCACACCTCCATTATTAATTCTTTCTGCATGAACCACGTGGTTCATTCTGATTCCTGATATGATTAGCATATCTGAGTCTGCAGTTGTCTCTGCCATAACAAACCTTGCTTTTTCTGTTGTGGGTCTAGGTATATAAACCTAATTCCATAATGAGGTCATTATTTCCTGGATACCCCACAGATGTCTCAAACATTACCAAACCTGAAGAAATGTGTTTTTCACCCTATATATCCTGTGCTGGTAACTAAGTCACTTTACCTAGAAACTTGGAAGTCATTTTAACCTCCTCCTGCTCATTCATTCCAGAGATAACATCACCACATTCCTTAGTCTCCATCCTTAATATAGTTCCAATCCACCTCCTCCTCTCTATGCCTGATGCTACTGATTCTGTTTAGACTTTCATTGTCTTTCATTTGAACAATTAAATTGCAACAGCTTCTTAATTGGTTTCTTCGGTTCTGGTCTTGCACATCAGCGCTGCTGCCAGATTGAGTTTTCTTTTTAATTTAGAAAGTAAGTAGACACTTGTTGGGAAAATTCAAATAATATATTTATGAAGCTAAAAGTCCTCTCTCATTACCCAAAACCATTCCATGGTGGTAACTACTGAGGCTGTTTTGAACATGTTCCTTTTTTTTCTATACAAATAAACCACATACAAAAACACCTATCAGTTTGTTTATAACATTGGTATACTATACCTGCAGTTGAAGGATTTAAAATACCAGAGACAAGAATTAGGTTTTAAAAACTAAAATCAACAATATTATCCTTACCAGTCTCCACCTTCATCTCTTCCCCTGTTCTCCTCTTCACCCTGTGGTCTACCCACATTGAAGTGCTAACTGTTCTCTAAAATGCCCAAGTGATGGATGCCCTCATTTTCTTTCTGTGTACTTCTCCATTTACACCAATTTGTGAATTTATCTTTCTTTGCCTAGTAGATTTTAAGTCCCTCAAGAAAAGAACATGGAGACCAATTAACAGTTCGTGGCTTTCCAAACCTTCAGAAAGTATAGAGACTCTCTGTCTAGCAGTTTAATATTTATTACCATCATCCATTTCCTTGATTTCTCTTTTTTGAGTCATAAACTAGTTTGTGGAAGTAAGGTAAACAAATTGTATTTGGAAAGGTGTGTCTCTGACTGTCATGCCTCACTCCCTAAATGTCTCCATGCTAGAAACTTGTTAAAAAATATCTGATTGCAGAAGTCTTAGAAATTTTCTCTAACCTAGATGCCAGAAAATTAATAAAACTAATTAGAACACCATGCTTTAACTATCCTTTAAAATTCTGATATAATTTTTTATGCTTAGAAATTTTTATACTTAGAAATTTTAATCTCTCTTGTGTCTTTAATATATACAACAGAAAACCATAAGGTAAGTAAACACAAAGCTGTTGGTATTTATACACGTCATAAATATTATAAACTCAGGTGGCAAAAAGAGTGGACACACACAGCTGTCCTCTTAAAATAGTCTTGAAAAATCTACCTTGGAGGAAGGTATACATTTCTGCCTTTTAAAAAATAACATAAAGAAATGAACAAATATTTCTCCAAAGAAGACCTACAAATGGCTAACAGACACATGAAAATGATGTTGCTCGGCATCACTTTCATCAGGGAAATACAAATCAAACCCACAATGAGCTACCACTTCACACCAGTCAGAATGGCTAAAATTAACAACAGGTGTTGGAGAGAATGCGGAGGAGGGGAACCCACTTTTACTGTTGGTAGGAACGCAAACTATGATGCCACTCTGGAAAACAGTATGGAGGGTCCTCAGAAAGTTGAAAATAGAGCTGCCCTATGACCCAGCAATCGCACTACTGGGTATTTACCCTAAAGATAAAAATGTAGTGATCCGAAGGGACATGTGCACTCCAGTGTTTATAGCAGCAATGTCCACAATAGCCAAACTGTGGAAAGAGCCCAGATGTCCATTGACAGATGAATGGATAAAGGAGATGTGTTGTATGTGTGTTGTATGTGTGTGTATGCACATACACATGTAGAATATTCTCAGCTATCAAAAAGAATAAAATCTTGACCTCTGCAATTATGTGAATGGGACCTAGAGGGTATTAGGCTAACTGATATAAGTCAGTCAGAGAAAGACAAATACCATATGAGTTCATTCCTATGTGGGGTTTAAGAAACAAAACAGATGAACATACGGCAAGGGAAGGAAAATAAGGTAAAACAGAGGAGGCAAACAATAAGAGACTCTCCAGCGTTGCTGGAGAGGGATCGAGTAAGTGGGTGATGGGCATTAAGGAGGGTGCTTGATGTAAGGATTTATTTATTTTTATGAATTTATTTATTTTTAAAGAGTTATTTATCTGTTCAAGAGAGAGTGAGAGAGACCATGAGTGGGTAGGGGTGAAGGGAGTGAAGTAGACTTCTGACTGAGCATAGAGCTTGATGTGGGGCTTAATCTCAGGACCCTGAGGTCATGACCTGAGCCAAAATCAAGAGTTGGATACTTAACCGACTGAGCCACCCAGGTGCCCCCTGGCGAATTTAAATATAAAATAAAAATATAAAAATAAAATTGGATTTAAATTAAAAAAAATAAAACCAGAAAAGCTTAGGGATACCTGGGTAGCTGATCTGTTAAGACTAAATCTTATTTTGGAAGTGATAAGATGGTTGGAAGACCAGTTTGGTGAAGCTATCACTCTTACCTTACTAATTGTGGGAGTACTATGGGGTGCTTTGAAGAGGGTTCAAATTATTTTTATAAATTTTGCCTTATAAGGGAATATGTCTGATTTGGTTCGTGGAATACATAATGTGAACATGATTAATAGTTTAACACAGGCTAATAGTTGTCCTTGTTGATACTTACAGTGGAGTTCTTTAAATGAAAACTGAATAAGGAATATTTGTAGAACTCTTCACTTTCTAGGAATTTCTGGTTGAGAATAGGGAATTAAAGTCTGCTTTCTAGAATGTTTTATAGTGGTAACACTTCAAAAGCCATTGTAATCAGTGAAACTTTCCTTAGTGAGATGCACTTATTAGATCTTGGGTATACTCAGAATGTGTTTGTTCTGGTTGGCAGAAGGGGGTTTGGTAAGACCACTGCTGTTGTACTGTTCAGTCCTGAGAGTACTGGAGACATTCTCTGTGATTTACAATGCTGATCAAATTGGGAGTAAAAATAGCTCTGAAGAATTAGCTTGTGAGCTGTGGTCGAAAACTAATACATCTGTCTACTCAGACTCCTGCAGAACTTTTTCCCTTTGATTTCATACAGTTTTCAAGTTCTTATTTGCTAAGGGATACAGGGATAATAATGAATAAATGATATTGGCCAGCTAGCAATTAATCTTTATGGGTGAGTAGACTCTCACCTTACAAAGAAAGGTGCATGGGAGGATTTCGAGACAGCAGAAGCAGCATGACCGAAGTTAGAGTGTCACAGTACTCTGACTTACGGTTACCTGGTATGATCACCACCATTACCTGGGAAGAGCAAGGAAGATGGAGACAAAGTCCAGGATACTTGGATGCTTGCTATTGTGCCATTAACTGACTATGTAATCTCTCTTCCCCAGGCTTGTAGGGATGAACTGTATGCATGCGTATTCATGTGTACATGTGTTAGGGTTTGGATTTAAGGAGTTCAGCCATTCCATCTCTAAAGTTCCTTCCAGTCCTCCCTATAGGAACAGTATTACCTGAACTACAATCTGTTCAGGATCTCATAGAATTGATGGTGACCATGATAATGGTTTATGTCATAGTTAATGGTTAACAATTCTGCCTGGAGAGAGGAGCCATCCCAGTGGTTTATGGGCAGTAGTGACTAGATGGCCATTACACTTCCAATTTCAAAAATACTCCATGTTTTTTGCACAACAGCACTAGTAAATGTATGTTTGGTTGGTTTTGACGTCCATGCATGGTGCCTTCCCCCCTGGAGGCCATATTAATTTCTCTTTGTGATATGATTTTGTATGGACTCTGAAGTTAGGATAAGGTGAATAACAGGAAATCTGCAAGTTCTGGATTATTTTCTCCTGGGTCTGGTCTTGATTTCTTTGTGTATTATCAACACAGAGCATCTTCAACCAAAAGATGCTAAGTCAAGGTAAAAGAGCCTCTGGAGTAGTGCACTCATATTTTATCCATGACTTGCCCTGCTCTAAACTTTTATCAGTGTTTTATAAATTTATGTGAAAGATAATGCTGTTTATACTTCAAATGAAAAGAAAATGAGGACTACCAACATTACATACTCACTTACTCCTAAATGTTTACTCCACATCCCTCACACCTTACTGTTAACTGTCCATGCAACTGTTTTCAGCCAGTGGACTGAACAATATGTTTATGAGGTGGCTTCAGACCCTCTAGTTCTCTTGTATACAATACTACTACCATGATTGTGGAGGTCTGAGGTTTTACATGGTCCAGACTGGATCCTTGAAGGACTGTGTAGAGTAGAACTCCTTCCTAGCCATGTTGGATAAATGTAAGCAAGATATAAACATTATTAAGTCACTGGTATTCTGGGTTGTAGTTTCTGTAGGCTAGACTGTCCTAATACACATAAATAAGATAATTAATATTGTAAATGATCCCTAAAGCTCAAAATACACATGAAATCTGATATGCAGGCCAAGGTTATTCAGAATGAGTAAAGGATGGCTTGATAGTAGCACATATAAAAGGTTGTGGGAGAGGAGCTGATTAAAGACGATAGCATTACACCATACCTGTGGTCTTCAAATATTTGAGAAGTCCTCTCAGAGAGATCAGCTTGTTCTGGGTTCCTGTAGAGGGCAGAAACCAGGCCAATTTGAAAAAAAAATTCAGAGTTACATGGACTCACTATTAAAGACTATTTTATCAGTGTGAGCTCTTCATAAGTGGATAAAGATATCTTTGGAATTGTAAGCTTACGAAGAGTTGGTGTAGTCATGCTGAGGCCAGAAGCCCAAGAATCAGAAATTCTCTATGATGAATTTCTTTAGCACATGAAATTTTGGTCTATAAAATCCTCCCAGGGTTAAGATTCCATTATTGTTTTACATCAATAATGATCAGAATATCAGTTCATGTGTTTTGAGATAGGATATGTTTCATTATTTACCCAGAAAGGGACTTGGCTTGTAATAACTTATCTATAGTTTTGTGCCTCTCTTTGTGATGAGGGTATGGACGCTGCCAGCTGCCATAAAACAAAATTGCATCGGTGAGGATTTGGCTAGACCAAGTTGGATAAGATCAGGAAATGAGAGCAGGGGTTCCCAAGATAGTGCTGGCTAATGAATAAACATCTGAGCATTTTAATAAAAATACTGATGCATAGGTCTTGCCCCTTGAAAATTTAATTTATAGGTTGGATGCAGCGATGTGGAAATATGTATTTAAGTTCTCCTGGTTATTCTGATGGGCAGTATGATTGGGACTGGTGCTCTATAGAACTTACCCGCTTCTCTGCTTTTGTGGGTGTTTTATTCTTTCGGGTTTGTTTTAGTCATTTCGTAGAAAAGATTTCTTTTCAAATCCCCTGGGTTTCTAAACTGAACAAGGGGATAGAGGATTTCTCCATACAGGAGTCCGTGTGGTTATGAAGGGAAACACAGACTGACTGGAGCTATGAGCCATGGTGGCCGAAGCAGCCACATCAGTTCCCGAATTTGGGTTGAGAAGAGAGTCACAAAGTCTGAGAATCAGAACCCACCGTGGCCACCAGACTCCTCATCTTTTCACCATTTTCTGAGCATGTTGGGACAAACACAGGAGTTCCCTTGCTAGTGAACCAGAGGGATTGGAAGTTGTGTAGTCTACCATCTTTTTCCAGCAAAAATTTGGGGGAATCGATTGAAAGTGACCACAGTCAGGCCCTTGAGCCTCAGTTGCGGTCCCATGGTATCAGTCAGAGATCTTTGTCTCTTAATCTTCCAGCTCTTGTGGAGTCTGGCTGTAACCGAGTTCAGAGCTGCCTCAGGCAGCATAGCAGAGGATGAGCTTCTGAGGGAGGGCCTGGCAAGATTCCCTCTCAGGAGAGAGGATAATCAGACCCTAGGCCTGTACAGGGAGCCCTTAGCAGAGTGAATACTGACGCTTAATTGAGGCCCCTTCTCAAGCCTCCTCTTCACGCCGCCCTCTCCACAAAACTTGGCTGCATTCACTATGTACACTAAGTCTCTCCATGACAGTGTCTTTTCCCTGGATGGTAATTATTTTTTAACCGGTTGAGATAACTACGTAGTCATTTGTGTCTGGAGCTAAGTGTCCTGGCCCATTTTCAGTACATCTCTCTCTCTTCCTATAATTGTCACAGACTTTAATGAGGCTTGAAACACTCAATTTCCTGACCTCTGTCTCTAAGACTTTGATGTTGATTGCCTGATAAGACAGTTTGCACCCCCTAAGAATGAAAGGTAAAATTCTGGTGCCTGCTACCTGCCTCCTGAATGTGTTCTGTAAGCTCTAATGCTGCTCTTACATTTGCTTTAGCTGATACTCTGTCCTTTGTATCCTTGTGGTGCTCGTGGTCCATTCCGAAGTTTCCATTAACTGATCTCTTTGGGAGGGTGAATCAAAGCCCTCAAGTAAATCTAAAAATTAAAAAATTTAACACTAGTTCATGAACCAAGAATCTCTCTGTAAGCTGAGAACCAGCTATAGATACACCTCACTTATCTCTATCTGACAGCATGAACTATTATGATCTTCTCTTGTGTGTGTGTTTCCATTTTCACATACTTTCAGGGTCTAGCACAAAGCTTCGCATGTAGGAAAGGCTTAACTATAATCCTTTACCTTAGAATGGATGGGGGGATGGATGGATGAACAAGTAAGCTTTCTGGAAAACCGTCAGGAGCCGGACTGGAATTCAAAGAAGAAACTTTATGGCACAGAAATAAGGCACTGTCTGTATATACATTATAACCTTGTCAGCCTGGAGAAGTACTTGTTTATACCTTCATTATAATCACTGACAGCACCTCCGTTCGTTTTCAGATGTATTGGATGTTAAATACATATATGGTTGTCATGTTCATATGATTTTCTTCAGCATCTTTAGAACTATTTGCTGTTGTATTTAGTTAACATAATCTTGAGTATCTCTTTTTCATTTTGTAATACATTAGCATAATTTAAATGGCCAATATGGGTAGAGTAACTTACCCTTCCTACCAAGAAGGCTTTTGAGAGTATCACTATTTTATAACATTTAGTCAAGTTTGTTCTGTAAGGCAGGGAGTAAAGGGATGCACTTCAAACAATTTTAACAAATATTAGTGCAATTTAAAAAAAATTAATTTCTGGGGCGCCTGGGTGGCTCAGTGGTTAAAGCCTCTGCTTTCGGCTCAGGTCATGGTCCAAGGGATCCCTGGGATCGAGCCCCGAATCGGGCTCTCTGCTCAGCAGGAGGCCAGCTTCTCTTCCTCTCTCTCTGCCTGCCTCTCTGCTTACTTGTGATCTCTGTCTGTCAAGTGAATAAATAAAATCTTTAGAAAAAAAATTAATTTCGTTTGTGTGTGTGTTCCAAAATTCATTGTTTATGCACACCCAGTACTCCATGCAATATGTGCCCTCCTAAATACCCAGCACCAGACTCACCCTATCCCCCATGGCCCTCCCCTCCATAACCCTCAGTTTGTTTCTCAGAGTTCAGTCTCCCATGGTTAGTCTCCCCCTTGCTTATCTGAGTAAAATAGCTCCTCTGAATCCTAGTCAACACCTGTTGTTTTTTGTGTTGTTAATTTTAGCCATTCTGACAGGTGTGAGGTGATTATTCTTATTGGGGGTTTTAATTTGTATCTTCCTGATGATGAGTGATTTTGAGCATCTTTTCAAGTCTGTCACCCATATGGATGTCTTCTTTGGAAAAGTGTCTATTCATGTTTCCTGCCCATTTCTTAACTGGATTATTTGTTTTTTGGGTGTTGAGTTTCATAAATTCTTTGTAGATTTTGGATACTAACCATTTATCAGATATGTCCTCTGCAGATACCTTCTGCTATTCCATGGGCTGCCTTTTAGTTTTGTTAATTGTTTACTTTGCCATGTAAAAGCTTTTTATCTTAAAGAAGTGCCAATAGTTCATTTTTGCTTTTGTTTCCCTTGCCTCTGGTGACATGTTTAATAAGAAGTTGGTACAGCTGATATCAAAGGTGTTACTACCTGTATTCTTCACTACGGTTTTGATGGTTTCCTGTCTCACATTTAGGTCTTTCATCCATTTTGAGTTTATTTTTGTGTGTAGTATAAGAAAGTGGTCCAGTTTCACTCTTTTACATTTTGTTGTCCAGTATTCCCAACACTATTAGTTGAAGAGATCATCTTTTTTCCATTGGTTATTCTTTCCTGCTTTTTCAGAAATTAGTTGACCATAGGGTTGTAGGTCCATTTCTGGATTCTCTATTCTGTTCCATTGATCTATATGTCTGTTTTTGTGCCAGGACCATACTTTCTTGATGACTATAGTAGCTTTGTAATATAGCTTGAAATCCAGAATTCTGATGCCTCCAGTTTTTCTTTTTCAGAATTGCTTTGGCTCCTCAGGGTCTTTTGTAGTTCTGTACAAATTTTAGGATTGTTTGTTCTAGCTCTATGAAAAATGCTGCTGGTATTTTGATGGGGGATTGGATAAAATGTGTAAGTTGCATTGCTTTGGGTAGTATAGACATTTTAACAATGTTTGTTCTTCCAATCCATGAGCACGGAATGGTTTTCCATTTCTGTGTCCTCTTCAATTTCTTTCATAAGTGTTCTCTAGTTTTCAGAGTACAGATCTTTTACCTTTTTAGTTAGGTTTATGCCTAGGTATTTTACTGTTTTTGGTACAATTGCAAATTGGACCGATTCCTTGATTTCTTTTTCTGTTGCTTCACTAGCACTTTTTTGATGGCGTCCTTAGGGTTTTCAACATAGAGTATCATGTCATCTGCAAATAGTGAAATTTTGACCTCTTCCTTGCCAATTTGGATGCCTTTTATTTCTTTTCTTTTTTTTTTCTTTTTTTTTTTGTCTAGTTGCTGAGGCTAAGACTTCCAATACTGTGTGGAGAAAGGGGAACCCTCTTGCACTCTTTGGTGGGAATGACAACTGGTGCAGCCACTCTGGGGAACAGTTTAGAGTTTCTTCAAAAATTTGAAAAGAGAACTACCCTGTGATTGCATTACTAAGTAATTACCCAAAGGATGCAAAAGTATAGATTCAAAGGGGTACGTGCACCCTGGTGTTTATAGCAGCATTACCAACAATAGCAAACTATAGAGAGAGCCCAAATGCCCAACAAATGATGAAGGAATGAAGAAGATGTGAGATAGGTATATACACATACAATAGAATATTAGTCATCAAAAAGAATGAAATCTTGCTATTTGCAATGCTGTGGCTGGAACTAAAGTATGTTGTGCTAAGTGAAATAAGTCCATCAGAGAAAGACAATTACTGTATGATATCATTCATATGTGGAATTTGAGAAGGAGAACAGATGAGTATATGGGAAGGGGGGAAAGAAAAAAAAAGGAGAGAAGGAAACAAGCCATAAGTGATTCCTAATGATAAAGAACAAACTGTGGGCTGATAGAGTTGGTGGGAGGGAATAGGCTAGCTGGGTGAGGGGTATTAAAGAGGGCATTTTTTTTCCAGTTAATTTTTTTTTTTATTTAGATTTTATTTACTTGACAGAGATCACAAATAGGCAGAGAGGCAGGCAGAGAGAAAGAGGAGGAAGCAGGCTCCCCGCCAAGCAGAGAGCCTGATGCGGGGCTTGATCCCAGGACCCTGGGATCATGACTTGAGCTGAAGGCAGAGGCTTAACCCACTGAGCCACCCAGGTGCCCCTAAATCTTTTTATTAATTTTTAAAAATTAACATATAATGTACTATGTGTTTCAGTGGTACAGGTCTGTGACTCATCAGTCTTACAGAATTCATAGCGCTCACCACAGCACATGCCCTCCCCAGGGTCCATTACCTGCCACCGCATCCCTCCCCTTGCCCTCCCCTCAGCAACCCTCAATCTACTTCCAGAGATTGAGTTTCTTATGGTTTATCTCCTTCTCTGGTTTCATCTTGTTTCCTTTTTTTCTCCCTTCCTCTATGATCCTCTGTTTTGTTTATCAAATTCCTCATATCAGTGAGATCATACAATAATTGTCTTTCCCTGATTAACTTATTTCGCTTAGCGTAATAGCCTCTAGTTCACTCCATGTCTTTGCAAATGGCAAGATTTCAGGGTTTTTTGATGGTTGTGTAATATTCCATTGTATATAGTACCACATCTTCTTTATCCATTCATCTGGGCATTCTTGTGATGAGCCCTGTGGGTTGTGTGTGAGTGATAGATCACTGAATTCTACTTCAGAAACAAGTATTACACTGTATATT
The DNA here is from genome assembly GCF_011764305.1 of Mustela putorius furo. Lineage (NCBI taxonomy): Eukaryota > Metazoa > Chordata > Mammalia > Carnivora > Mustelidae > Mustela > Mustela putorius. The sequence continues at coordinate 44,242,945 of NW_025422010.1, forward strand.
AACTAACAAAATCATGTCTTCTCAGCTACGGTGCATGCCATATGTTAAGAGTGGATACATAGAAAGTAAATTTAAGTCTTGACTGTTGGAGAGATCGTAAATGCATTAAAGCCTTGATTAACCATACTCCAGCTTCTAAAAATCATAATTAACTATTTTTCTTTTATTCCCTTTCATGGGAAAGAAACATGTCATGTGAAAGCAAATTGGTATCATAAGTTTATTTTTTAAAAGGAAAGAGGAAAGCAAATTTCCTCTTATTTTCTTGATTTGTCATGGGCTCGGCTTTCAGTCTGTCCAGTGTGAGACAATGATAATCAAAAGATTGAGGATCTCTGGCTTCCCAGATGACCATGAAGGGGTTCCACTGCCTTCACTAACCTGTCCATTCAAATAAAAAGACTTACTGTTCAACTTTTTAACTGTGAGCTGAAAATTCAGTTTGTCAGAAACTCTCCTTCCTAAAAACCAACATAAACCTCCAATTCTCTTAAGGGTTTGGACCCAACGCGATCTGCTGCCATCAGAGATGCAAGACGCATGGATAATAGATGGCTATCCGTTGGCAGAGCCCAAGATTTTCTGTAGCCAGGGAGGGTTTAGAGGGGAACTTGTGGTGTGCAGGTTGGGACATATGGATGCCACTTGGTAAAGCTTTGAATGGAGGGATGACAAAGGACTTCCTTAGGTAATAGAAGTTTTCACGTCTGCAGATGGGAAAAATCCTATTTCAACCTTTGTCCTCTGTACCAAAAGAAATATTTTAACCTGGAAAAGGGACACTGAAGTAGCAACTTGTGTAGTCTGTTTGTGCCCTGAGTGAGATGGACATTTTCCTCACCCTGTACCAAAATCAAATACATCCAAAACTCCTCTCAGCTTCTGCAAATTGTATTCTTCCTTCAAGGTCAGGCTGAAGTTCTGAATTCCACCTCTCCTCAGCCTTCCTGGCCCACACACAAAGCAATATTACCACTGTCATCATCATCTTTTATTCACAATTGGAGCATTGGCTGTGGCTTTTCTCTCTCATGACAGCTTTAAAAATGGCACAGAGGCTTCTGTCTCTAAGATGGCTTAAATGGGACTCTACCCAGAAGCAGCTGACACTGAGCACTTCCTCCAGCCTTCTCTGGCCTAATGAGCCCTCGATTATTGTTTGGCATTATTAAATGTCAACAATAGAATGGCTCCCCTCTGGGAACTCAATGAGAATGGCAAGAAATATAAGATTAGAATTGAGGAACCACATAAAACTGCTTTTATTTATTGGCAAAGGAGAGAAAAAGCTACTAAACATCATCCCTATGTTCCTCTTTATCATCTGTTGTTGACTTCTCCTTTTTCCGCCTTGAGGGCAGCAGTTCTGTCTTTGTACAATGGAACACATTAATGCCACACATTTTATTTCAATAACGATATTAATAATGGAGTTAGAAAATACTTATTTGCCAATCGTTTAAAAGGAAATTAAGCCGCATGGTTTCTTGCCTAAGCTCCTCTTTAACAACTTTCTCTGACGCTGAGGCTGGAGCTGGTGATTCTAGCCTTCTGGAGATTTATCTGAGCAAGGCGGCTTGAGTTTGTTGAGTCCTTCTTTTGTGCCAGGCATTGAGGTAAGTGCTGACATTCTTTATCTCACTCGGTTCTCACAATCATCAGTGAAGTGTCACTGACCACATTTCATAGATGAGAGAATGGACGGACAGGGGTCAAAATAACTTACCCAAAGTCATAGGGTTGATTGCAAGGGACGGAGCTGAAATTCAATCCCGGGGCAACTGCTGGGCTTCAAAGCCTTCTGTTTTGCACAGACAGTGGAATGCAATGGGGAAGAGAGGAATAAAGCCAAAAAGGAAGGTCAGGGATGGCTATCTGTGTCTTTGCACTGTTTGGGGATTCTTCACTCTGCTATCAGAAGACCGAGGGGCACTGGATATTTTCATAAGGGTTCAGAGAAAATCCAGGTTAATGGGTCTTCTCTACATGGAAAGCTGAGATTTGAGAGAAGAATCAGTATTGCCTCAAAGTTCCAGAGAGCTGGCCTGTCATACGGGCACTGCCACTGACTCTCCATGTAGTCTTGTTCTTTAAATGGGAGCATGAGTGTGTATCCTTTCCACCCCCACAGGGTCACTGTGAGTCACACGCACACAAAGTAATGTCAGGGTCACTCAAGGCTTGGCAGGTGTTTAGATGGGATGACTTGAGACAAATTCCTACACTGAGATTCTATATTACATATGTGTTTAAAAAGCACTCAGAAAAGCATAAGTCCCTTTACAAATGGAGAGAATTATGAAGAGCGAGGAGGGTGGGGTACAGCAGTCATGTAGAGGTGCTGGATAGAAGTCCATGATTTCTTGCCTCATCTGCTTCTGCAAACGAATTAGGAAACCCAGGAGAGGTTTTTTTTTTTTTTTCTTTGCATTTTTAAAAAAGATTTTATTTATTTATTTGACAGAGACACAGCAAAAGAGGGAACAGAAGCAGGGGGAGTGGGAGAGGGAGACACAGGCTTCCAGTTGAGCAAGGAGCCCGATGCAGGGCTTGACTCCAGACCATGGGATCATGACCTAAGCTGAAGGTAGAGGAGTAATGACTGAGCCACCCAGGCCCCTCCTTTTCATTGCATTTCTATGGAGCATGTGGTTTTTGTCTCCCAAGGGTTTGGGACTTGTGGGGTGGGGGAGGTTGGAGTTTTGATTAGGCATGGAACGGGGTCCAATAATATATCTGGATCTGCTGTCTCTCTGTGAAGATAAATCCTGTGTCCTATATTAACACTCTCCATTTTGGCACGATCTTAGAACATAGGACAATTTCCTTTATTAAATGAATATTTAAAAGTGCCTAAAAGAATCATGCAATGATATAAAAGAATTTGCCTTAACTAGTTTTTAGCTTTTTCTGAAAGTAACTAGCCACATTTTCTAGACATTGAGGTTACATTTACAAGACGGTGCTAATGGTATTGTGCCAAGGTAAATACAGTAATCCCAAGCAGTTATATTTGCGTGAATATCATATATATATTTCTTTGTATAGAAACCATGGTTTTTAAAAAAATACATTTTGATTCATAAGATGAGAATTAATTTCTCCCTCTTATCTTCCATGTTCAGTGAACAATTAGAATAATGAGGAAGGAGAAATCAATATTACCCTGACGATAATGCACAGTGGACCCAATGTTGTTCTAAGGCCATGAAATATGGACTTTCAAGCAGTCTTTTTTTCATTTGAAATAGTTAATGAATTCCTGACACCCTATTTTTCTCTTCTTGTGTGTTTGGTGCCCATCCTCAGCAGGGGAAGAAACCCCGGGTTTAAGTGACAGCTTTGTTACCTGGGAGTGAGCGAAGAAAAGATGATCTTATTGGTTCAGCGCCTTCCTCAGAGCTGGCTCTCTTTCCCCCTTGCACCCAGATGGCCTGTCCCAGTTTCATTGGTAGTGGGACCAGCCCTGGTGGGCTCATGGAGGCCTCTTGTGCACATCTTAGTAATTGGCAAATGCCACAAATCAAGGGTCTTTCTCACTTCTTCTAGAGAGCCTGTAGTTAAGCATTGATCAGCACAGCCCCCACCCAAGTTATTTCCCACCTGAGCTTCATAGTATTCAGACGTCCCTGTGTATGGAAACTGCTCCTGCAAGGTCATTCCTTTGATGTTCCCTTCGAGCATGTTCTCTCTAGGAGATGCTTCAATTTTTGTCCCCTTTATTATCTTGTAACAGGAGTACAAGACTTTGGGATTCATACCAAGCTGTATTCAGAGAGCCACTTACTAGCCGTAGTCTTGGAAGTTATTTACTCTGTGGGGTTCTCAGTAGCAAAATAAGGTAATAATTTAGCAATAGCTTTCATACTGGCTGGTTGAGGAAACTGTATAACTAAAACTCCCACCCAGCTAACAACAGGAAGTGCTCGTTCTCTTCCCTATTCTGTAGGATGGTCATCTCCAATCACCCAAGGGACATGGCAAGACTACATTAGAGTTTCTATTAATCTTTATTCTTAAATAATTTATATTGTGTCTGTTTATAAGGTACAAAATATGATGGCATTTTAATGCATATAACTTATAAATATATATACTTATTGGGACATAAGAAAAAATTACTGAGAAACTACACTATTAAAATTTGACCTACTTTCAGTGAACTTTGTTCTTAAGGCATTAATTAACAGTAATTTATTATAGATTTCCAAGTTAGGTTTTCATTTTTAAATTTTGTTTTCAAAATGTTTATTTTTTGTTTTTTATTTCAATTCCAGTGCAGTTATTAACATAGTGTTATTAGTTTCAGGTGTACAATACAGTGATTCAACAATTCTATACATTACTTAGTGCTCATCATGGTAATATATACTTTATGGCTGAGTAATATTCCATTGTGTGCACACACACACACACACACCCCGCATCTTCTTTATTCATCTATTGATGTACACTTGGGCTGATTCCTTAATTTGACTATGGTATATAATGGTACAATAAACACAGAGGTGCATGTGTCCTTTGAATCAGTGTATGTATGTATGTATGTATGTATGTATGTATTTATTTATTTATTTATTGGTAGATACCCAGTAGTGTGATTACTAGTTCATAGGATAGTACTATTTTTAACTTTCTGAGGCACCTCCACACTGTTTTCCACAGTGGCTGCACCAGTTTGCATTCCCACTAACAGTACATGAGTCCCTTTCTCTCCATATCCTTGCCAACACTTGTTTCTTGTGGTTTTGATTTTATATGTTTGCATTTTTAAATGAAATAATTAAACTATTTTAATGTCTTATAATTAAAAATGAATCTCTAAGCATTGAAGAAAAATCTACATTCTTGACTGCTTAGGTAGTATAGCTTTCACTATCTCATTCCTTTATTTCAGTTGTCAGCTAACGATGGCCCACAAAGCCCAATATAATACTATCTAGCTCTTTATAGTAAAAGCTTTCTGTCCTTTGCCTTATCACTTACTCATGAGTACTCCACGTTATTTAGAGAAGCTGAGGGGTTTCATATATATGTACACAAACACACAAATATATATATATATATACACACACACATGCTCCTTAAGACAAATTGAATCCTACATCTAGTAATTTTAAACTCTGCGTTTATTCTGCTAAACTGCACAGCAATTTTCTGTAGTATTTACAGTGGCATGTTATAAATAAAGCAAATACAGACATTAGGATTAGAAAGAAGATCTCTGATGGTGTCATTTGGAGTCAGCGTTCTGAAAGAGTCAGACAGTATTTTACTACTGGTATATATATCATTGTATCATGGTAGATACTGCTAATTGATTAAAGTATATTTTTTGCTGAGCCAGAATGCAGCCCCAGTATCCTTTTGAACAGAATTTTCCAGGCATAATATGTGAAACATAGTTGGCATTTCTGATAAAAATGAGTAGAGGGAGGTACAAGTACTTGAGTCCAATTGAAGACTGAGGTAGAGTTGTAGGGAATTACAAGCACATGAGATAAAACATGGTTTTTGGTTTATTTATTTATTTTTAAGCAAGAATCTCATTCAAGAAGAACATATTCAAGAGATTCTCTTTGGGCAACATATAGCTAGTAGCTGTAGGGGATCTAGGAGGGTATAACAGCCTAGCAGAGTAGCTAGGATCATGGGCTTCAGAGTCAGAAGGTCTAGGTCCAGATTCCAACTCTGTTACTTCGTTGTATGTGATCTTGGGCAAGTTTTATGTCTTGTTTCTTGGTTTGATCCTCTAGCAAAATGGGAAAATAAGGAAAGCTATTATATGAGGCAATTATAAAAATCAACTGACTTGGTTTCCTTAAAGCATGTAAGGCACCAGGCACTCTCCAATATAAGATAACTTGTAGTGCAAATGTTATAGTACTAATGGCATAGCCCTTGTGAACTCAAGACAGAGAAATTTAAAAAATGGGAAAAATTTAAAAACAAACAAACAGAAGATTGTATGGTATAAACCATGTTCCAGGGTCTTTACTTTTTGGTGTCGTGTGCTTCTCAGAACTGTTTCGTCTATCTCTAAAAGTCAAAGATAAATGAAAACACTCACCATTTTTTGCATTTGTGCATGACAAATGTGTTCTATCCTAATGAATTTTATCCATCACCTGGAGGATTTGTCAGTAGCTCTCAGGACAGTGCAGTCCTATGGTAGATATTGGTGTGACCTATCATTTGTCCTGTTTTGTTCTTTTATGTTTTTAGACAGATATTCTTGCCATTGTGGCAAGTTGGAAAATGTCACTCTAGTGCTGCTTTTCAATAATGCTGATTTACCAGTGCATTTAATCAGGTAGAGTTAAGGTCTCATTGTGCTATAAAGCATTCATAGTAAGAAGTTGCCTTTCAATACTGGAAATAATTTAGTCCAAGTTTTGGGAAACATTTGTATTCTAATACTCAACTACAATGCCCCAGGGGTATCTGGGTAGTCACTCATGATCTAAACTATCTTTATAGCAATTTTCTAGAGAAATGATCTATGAGTTATGACTTTGAATATCTCTTATATATGCCTTTATAATCTATAATTTTAAATCACAAAATGTAGAAATATTTTCTAAAGTAAGTTCACAGGGGAAAAAATTACTGAATAGACTGTCATCAGACCATACAGGATGGTATCACTCCTCAGGTATCTCCTAACCAAAATTCTACAAGTATTGGAATATATACCTTTTGAAAATGTCAAAAGAAGTAAATGGTGATTATAAAGGTCTGTAAGGGAGCTTTCTTCTGTTGTGGATTATTATCTCAAATTATCCACATTTTCAAGAGCCAGACTCTTTTCCCTCTATTATTGGTAGATGAAGAGATGGCCTCATTCTTGATGTTGAGGCACGACTCTGACAGCCAGTACCGGTCTTCGAGCATGGCAGATTATCACTAGCAGGTATGTACTTCCTTCACACAGCTTGTGTGGGAGGTCTGTACTTACCCCACTGATGGGGGGTTTGACCACAGGCAACAGTGACCGTGTTGAGCCAAAGCTTTAAGAATCTTCACAGGTTTCTGCTTAACTTTCTGGGGGCTTCTGACTTCTTCCATGAAAGGGGCATTCCTCAGGTTGCTGCTGCCTCTCCAGCTCTGGCCCAAGAATGAGACCTGCAGAGCAAACCTAAAATAATGCCAAGCCATGATGGCCACTCTGCAGATGTTAGGCAGCATTATTGTGGCAGTAGTAATTAATAATGTGATTAATACAGGTCTTGGCTTTAGTTTCCTGGTAAGAGAGGATTTCCTCAAAAGGATTTGTTGTCTGATCTTCATATCTAAGTAGGAGTTTGGGCAATAAAAGGCATGGGGAGAGGTTGGGTAGGGCATCTTACTACATCATCCTGCTGCTTTTGATCAAATCTCCCATTGCCCAGATCATTCTCAAATCAAATTGTGATTCAGTTGTGACTGAGTGTTGCTTCTAAATTAGAACTTTTGACACCAAAAAATTGTCCACATTTTTAACCCACTGAGCCACCCAGGCGCCCCAAAATTGTCCACATTTTTAAGCTTGTTGTGTCTTTTGGACACGTATATTTTAAATGGCCTAGCTGTGGGTCATTTATTGATGATGAGACAGAGCAATTTATTAAAAAATACATAGGAATAAGACAAATTGGGGTTCAATTCCCTAGTAAGTCACCTACTACCTATGTGTAGCAGTAAGATATTTATCTCACTGTGGTTTACTTTCCTCATATATAAGGTGACAGTAACACTTCCCTGTATGTTTGTGTGTTTTAAAGGAGCATGTGATTAGGGAAATGTTTAGTATAGTTCCTCATATACTCTTTAATGATTACTTACCATTACTAGGCACCAAAGGCTTGTGCATGTATTTTCTCTTGTCATTTTTATTAAAATATGAGACCTATTATCATCTCCATTTTACGAAGGAGAACATTGAGGTAATGGAGTTTATATAACTTGAATAAAGTCAAAACAACAAAGGAATGGTGGGGCAAAATTTTAACCCAGGTTAGAACTGAGGGAATTGGTAGGAGAAAGAGACTATCACTTATATCTTAACAAGAACAAACTGGATAAGTTAAAAAAAAAAAAAAAACTTAAAACACATAAAATACCTGAGGATACAAATCAACTAAGTTTCAGAAAGGAGTAGGCTCTTTCTAGGAAAGAAGAGTCTTATAGCTCTTGTCATCTCTAGGGACAGGATAGAAAGAATTAAACCCTTTATAATATGGTTAAGGAGAAATCAACCTGATTTCTGACTATCTTTTAATGCTCAAATGTGGACAGGCATGATAATTGAAATCCTAGGGATCCACAGTTATAAATCAAATACACATCCAGTCTCTCTATGTTTCCCATGGTGCCTTGAGTGAGTGCTCAGGGATGGACTAGAATACCAAAGACTAGGGGCAGAGAAGAGGACATCCCTGGGCCAAATGCTACTTCATTGTATGCGGGTCAGCACTTAGCCAAAACAGGGCAGAAGGACTAAGCAAAATCCCCACCTCTATCCTGAGGTGCGTGGGGTTTTTATGACCAAAAGAAAAGGGCACTCCCAAAGGATGAGAACAAAGCAGGAGAGTTAGGAGAGATTTCAACCCCTCCCTCAGGAGACCTTACCAAAGAATTGGTAATCACCTAATTAGGATTGTGATAAGGCAGAAGTGTTGAGAGAGAATCCCCTGTGATATACTGGGTCTTCACCTAAAAGCTAGTGGGTGGGGCAGCAAGGTCTGGAGAGATTTCCTGAAGTATAGAAAACCAGGTTCAAGGGTGGAGGATGAGAATCTTCAGTGACTCCAAAAGGGTGGTTATGTTGAGCTATAAAGCTGAGGCTTCAGACCTATCGCTGCTGTAGGTCAGGAGGTTGGTGACTGGCTGTAAAATGGGGAACAATTGCTGGAGTCCTGGTGGTGTTCAGATGCTAAGCTCTGCTAAGAGAAAGTTGGGCTATCGCCATAAAAACATTAGAAGACAGTGGAAGACCATCATTTTAAAACTACAACAGAGCCCAAACCCAGCCCAGTAATAGATTTTAGAGTCAGCTTCACCAAAATGATGATGTAAGAAAGGAAGTTGTGTGACCTTATAAAGGGATAAACATTATTTATACAGTCTCTGCTTCTGTTTTTTTGTTTTGTTTTGTTTTGCTTTGCTTTTTTAGTACCTAATGTTTGGTTTAAAAACAAAACAAAAACCAACCAGGAAACATGCAGAAAAATATGACCAATAATCCAGAAGCAGAACCACAGAAGTATAAATTTATTTACTACCTGGCCATTTTCAGTCAAGTTTGCCAACCCCTAATCTAGGAAAGAAGAACTGATAATTTAGGTGAGCAATAGTAAGAATGTCAGCAGACTTGGAAAAAAATAATGGAGGATAGAAGTCAAAGGAGCAACATCTTTGAAAATGCTGAAAAAAGAAAGAAAACTGTCAACCCAGCTCTGAGACTTTTAATTTCGACATTGCATTCACTACCATTTATCAGATTTTTTTGGTGGGGGAGCACATGGAAGCCAGCTTCCCAGATCTTGATAATTGTACCTAAAAAGATGAAGTTAAGCAGGTGAAGCATAGGATGTGTAGTTGAATTTTAAAAACAGTTGCTCACAAAGAGTTTATAATATATGTGAATAGGAGGCTGGACAGGGTGTTGGGTACTGAATTTTGGTTCTCAATGTTGTGTGGCAAATGGAACATGAGTTGGAGTCAGGAAAAAAAGCATAGAATCAAGGCATAGTCCTACCTCTACAGTGTTTTTATGACAGTTTCTCTAGGCTGTGATTCTCTTCTCTATAAAAGAGTTGATAACTGCCCCCACCTGCCTTACATGGTTGAGTTGCAAGTCAAGGGAATGGGAGTGAATGTTGTGAGGTTTTGAAAGGCACTTTGAATACTCCCAAAATATAGGTTGAAATATTACTGTTAGAATTACAGACGAATGGATAAGGAAGATGTGGTCCATATACCTATGGAGTATTATGCCTCCATCAGAAAGAATGAATACCCAACTTTTGTAGCAACGTGGACGGGACTGGAAGAGATTATGCTGAATGAAATAAGTCAAGCAGAGAGAGTCAATTATCATATGGTTTCACTTATTTGTGGAGCATAACAAATAGCATGGAGGACAAGGGGAGATGGAGAGGAGAAGGGAGTTGAGGGAACTTGGAAGGGGAGGTGAACCATGAGAGACTATGGACTCTGAAAAACAATCTGAGGGTTTTGAAGGGGCGGGGGGTGGGAGGTTTGGGGAACCAGGTGGTGGGTATTGGAGAGGGCACGGATTGCATGGAGCACTGGGTGTGGTGCAAAAACAATGAATACTGTTACGCTGAAAAGAAATTTAAAAAAACAAAAACAAAAACAAAAACAAAGGAACCCAAACTCTACCATCAGTAAAAATCCATAAGTGCAGTTGATGTTTCGTGGATATAATTGTGGAAAGAGAGAAGTGATGATTTTGTTCTACTCTGTCCTGATAATTCCACTCCAGGAATTCTGAAAGTCATACATTAGGAGAGAAATAGACCCAAAATTCTAAAAATCTTAGGTGCAGAATGTTTGAAAGAAGGGGGGGTTAGCAGTATTTGAAGTAAAGAGAATTGGAGGTCTTAAGAAACAAAGTGGAAAGAATTTTTGGATAAACTCTGTCTTTGGAATCTTAGCTTAGTCACTCCGTTGGCAGCTTGAATCTGGAAAAATAAAGCTTCTTGAGTCTCACTTTCAACAGGTATTAAATAGAGATAGTTATTTAATTTATTATACTTTTGTGGGAATTCAGTAAGATATTGAGTATGATAAACAATATGTAAACTGATTTTATATATTACTCTAGGAGGAAAGATCTAGAATAATTCTAATTATAAAGTACTTTAAGTCAGTGGGAGCTGTATAGAAATGGAATTGACTATTTCTCTTTGAGGAATTGGATTATAGGTTTGGTGGAAGGTATTCAAATGTCATTGGTATATGGTTGGATTATATGATGTTTTAGATCCTTGCCAACCTTCAGTTCATATCTGGACAGTATCAGTAAATAACACAGTGTATCAATTTGTCATCTCTTTTCTCATAATATGGAATTTGTATGTGTCTATACACAAGGTAAGTTAGGTTTTAAGAAGTCAAGATAGATTCATGTATCAGCCTGGTCAGAAGAGCAAAGCAAACTGAGAATAGGCGAGATCCAGATAGTTTCTCCAACTGGACACCAATCTAAATTTATGATCCTTTGTCTTCGAATTTCATAAGTTTACCCAGTAAGAAAATAAGAGTTTCTATTATAAAAGCAGAGAAACTCCATAGATCTTAATGGAAAGTTTTAAAAATTTTACTAAATATCAGATGAACTTTTAGAGGTGTCTAGAAAATGCTAGAAGTTTTATATTCTTCAAGCTAGGAGACAGGAAACATGCTTTGTCATAACTCCACAGGCGTTTTATTTGTGAAAGAAACAAAACTAATAATGGCAGACATGTCTGGAAAAAAATGACTAGAAATTGTTAGATTTGTGGATATGTTGTTTGTCTCATGCTTTCATAATAAGTGGAAGTCTGACTTACAGAAAAGGTCTGTTAGTATTTTATCAGCAACAGTGAACTACAAAGAAATGCATAAAGAAATGCTCTTAGTAGAATGTTTGAGGGCTATTTGAGAGACCTGCCTGGAGAAGGAAAATATATTCTGGCAAAAGAGATGTTGTGATTGCCAAGGACCAGCCAGGAGATGTTTTATCCTGAGAAGTTAATTTTTCTGACTTACAGGTCTTGGTTTTGCATGATTAAATTAGAATCTCTACTAAAGGGTTTATCATAATTTAGGAGTCCTGATTTATTCATATTTTCTTTGTCCATTTACAGTTGCATTTATGTAGGAAAAATAAGCCCCCAGATTTTAGGAGGAATTAGTCTTACCCTGGAGTCAAGGATTAATTAAAAGCCCTTTGTAGGCAAAATAGCTAATTACATACATGAAATTTTTTCATTGATTTTTTTTTTTTACTACCTTCTATTACGATTGCCATTCTCAGAAGTCCCTATTCTCTCATCTCAATCACCACACTTTTAATTTATTTTGAATGGCTTTATTGAGATATAATTCACAAACCATGAAACTGACTCATTTAAAGTGTACAGTTCAGTGACTTTTACTGTATTCATAGAATTGTTCATCTGTCACCAGAGTTTAGTACATTGCATTACCCCCAAATAAGCCTATATTCCTTAGCTGTTACTTGCATTTGACTCCAAGCACTAGGAAACCACAGATATGCTTTTCTTTTTTATTTTATTCTCATTGTTTCCTGTAAATGGAATCCTACAATAGGCAGTCCTTTGGGTCTCTCTGCTTTCACTTAGTCTAATGTTCTCAAGCTTCATCCCTATTGGGGCGTGTAAGAGTGCTTTGTTTTAAAATTGGCAAATATGTTTCACTATATGGATATACCACATTCATTCCTTAGCTGATGGACATTTGGAGTTTTTCCCCACTTTTTGACTGTTAATAAATCTACTATGAACATTTTTCTTCAAGTTTTTGTAAGGACATTTGTTTTCACTTTTCTTGGGCATATATGTAGGAGTAGAATTACTAGGTGATACGATCTGTCTTTTCAACTTTTTAACGAAAGGCCAGACTGTTTTCCAAAGCAACTACATCATTTTACCCCCTCCCAGAAATGCATGAGGGTTTCTTCACATTGTCACCAACACTTGTTATTATCTGTCTCTTGAACTATAGCCTTCCTAGTGAGTGTAAAGGTGGTATCTCATTTGCCTTTCTCTGATGGCTGATGATGTTGTGTGTCTTTTCATCACACATTAACCCTTTGTGTTATCTTTTTTTCGGAGAAATGCCTATTCAAATCTGTTCATTTAAAAATCATTATTTATCTTCTTATAAATGAGTTTTAAACATTCTTTAGATTTTCTAGATACAAATCCCCATCAGATACACAATTTGCAGAATTTTTTTTCCCATTCTGTGGGTTGTTTTAAATCATCATATTTTATTGGGCTTCTTCCCCCCTTTCTACTTACTGATATTTGCCTCCATGACTGGCCTAATAAGTTGTCATCATGACAGTTTTACCTATATAAGTGTCTTCCTTTCCATCAACTATCATATTCACTCATTTGAGGACCTACTTACTAGATACTGAGCTTACTCACTGGGGAGGCAATGATCAGTATGGAATCTTGTTCCTGCATTCAGGGCACTTACCATGTATGGTGGGAGGAAGACCTTAATCAACCATTAAGATACAATGATACTGCTAAAAATTACTACCTACATCATTTACTTTTGCATCCAATTAGCTCATTTTCTAATTCGTTCTAAGAGCCTCTTGCTGTTTATAGCTTTGATCTAACACACTTTCCTTTCTCTTAATCTGCTGATTGAAACATTTTAAGAACAGTTACATGGATTGTGAAAGTAGGGGTACAAGGTAAACACTGCACAAAAGATCAGAGGTTTTGTCAAAATTGTCTTGATCACTCGGTGTTATCCAACTAGCCTCCTTATTGTAAACCAGAGAGAGAGAGAGACTGGGAAAGACATGAAGAAAACGTACCTTCTAACACAAGTGACAATAATAAGCCGCATGTGTGGCTAGAGAAGAACCTTATTTTTATTCATGAGCCCTTGTCTAATTAGCTGTGCTTGGTAATTCTGATAGTCATTTTTTTTTTTTTATATTGGCTTTAGGTTACCCTTCAGTTCCATAAAACATTGCAGTAAAAAAGAGAAAACTTAGGAGTCTGAGTACTGAGATAGTTTAAGTTGATGTCAGATTTCTCATTGCTTCTAAGATAAATTTAAATAGGCTAGAATCTTCTCTGATTTTAAGGGTAGATATAACCCCTTCTCTGGGGTTATACTGCTTAAATAATATGTGAACTAGATGATGATGATGAGGAGGATGATAGTAATAATAATTCATTAAATCACTATTGCATTGGGATTTTTCAAAGCATTTTCACATACATTGCTCTAGACTTTAACATGAACCAAACAAGATGGCTGGACTCTATTATTCATGTTTCTATAAACTTTGTAGTGAAGTATAATATGTATGGAAGAAATACACATGATCATATGTCTATAGCTCCTTGGATCTTCATGTATTGAACACTCCATGTAAACAGCTCAAGGAACAGGTCATTGGCCAGGATCATATGCCCCTTTGTGCTAATTTAATTACTAATACCCTGAACATAACAGATAATCACAGTTCTGATCTCTAATACCATAGCTTACTTTTACCTGCTCTTAAACTGCAGTGAAATAAAATTATATAGTCTGTACATTGGTTGGCTTCTTTTACTTAGTGTTTGTGAGATTTTCCTTAATTCTTATCACTGTATAATATTCCAGTATGTATCCTACAATTCATTTATCCATTCTAGTGACATTCATGTTGTTTTTAGTTTATGTCTATTACAAACAGTGTTATTGGAAACATATTTTACTTTTTTAACTTTTCTGGTTTTATACCTATGAATAAAATCACTGGGTTGTAATAGGGCCTATGAATGTTTTCAGATTTAGAATAAGCTACCAAACTGTTTACAGTGGCAAATCCTATCTAACCTTCAATTAGCAGTACATGATAAAACCTTAGACTCACCCATGTCCTGGCCAAGCTTGATATTTTCTGTATTGTAAAGCCATTTTTATGGGTGATGATTCACATTTTGAAAATGGAGATGTAAAGGCACTGGCATAGGAAAGGTCTAGAGTGTAAGTCTACCAGCACAGTGTTCTTCATTAAGCCAAATAGAACATTTGTTTCACTTAGCACATAAGCAAATAATTCACTAAGCAAATAAGGCTAAAACATTAACATATAAGATAAAAATATAAAAATATATAAAAGCGTATATAAATACTTCCGTTTTCAGCAGTGACATGCTAAGAGCTTGGAAGTTGTCATTCCCATCCTTACAATAAGAAAAAAAAAACCAAATGGGTCAATCTGAAAATTCAGTGACTTTTCTTGGGCTCATTGGAGAAGTGAGATCTCAGGGCACACTGTTACCCTGAAATGTAGTGAATAGGTGAATCCAGAGAATCAGATTTGAGATCAGTTAAGTAAGCCCCCAGGCACACTTAAATGGCAATTTCGATGGATAGCTGGAGGCTGAGTGTGGAGTAGCATGTGTGAAAATTTCTTGCCTCCCCCCCAACACACGCTGTCATCATGCTATCCAGGGGAAAGGAATTTGAGTCAGATGCATGCATTTTTATGAGATACGACCTAATTCTCTCTTTACATTCAACTCTGGGTCTTAGAAAGGGAAGTTGGAGCATCCTGGTATAGTTAACTCCTCTCAGTTTTCCACTACTCTGCACCTAGTTGCTCTGAACTGTGAAGACAAGTTGTTAGTTAGAAAGAATTTAACTTGAGATTCCGGATCCATTAACCTCTGAGCAGCAAGAGGAGAGGCTGTCCAAAGGACAGGGTTGATGTACTAAAAAAGCATCATAACATCTCCTCACTCAGCGCACCTTTCTAAAACATGTCCCTAATAAGCCTAGCCATGAAAAAAGGCAATTACAGGCATTGCTCCTACAACTTATAATGCAAATTGGATTGAACACAATAGATTAATTAGAGAACATGGTTTGAATTTACATTATGCAGACAGCAATTGGTTCTAATGTGATCGAGTTCAGGAACTAGCATCTTGAGAGCAGGAAAAAAAAGTCATTGGCAAGATGTATAAACGCACACCTTTCCAGTGTCTCCGTGGCTGGCGGCTCAGTTGGCCTCCTGTTCTCTCTTCTTCTGGGGCATAGATCCTGAGGGACTGGAGGTATGCCAAGATAATAGAGAACAAAGTTGGTGAGTAGAGCTCTGTATTTATAGATTACAGAAGAGAACTAAGTTGTGAGCTCAATTAAGGTCTCCTAGTCACTTACAATTTGGGGTGTTCAGCATCTTGGATTTAAGATCAATTACATTATATAGAATTTACAGAGATTCCAGAGTCCCAGTGTCCAAGGGCTTTGCAAACAAAGAGTGAAAGAGACTCATCTAATTGGACATCATGTTGCTGTTACTAGCTTAGTGCTAGGCATCAAATTCGTCCAAAAATCAAAACATAAACAGGGCACTTCCTGATCTTTTTCCTCTGAGAATTTGGTTATCATGTAGGTGTGTGTTTGAGGTTCAAGAGGGGTTGTAAGTATTCTGTGAAACTGTCGGGTGGCAGAGCTCTGGAGTACAGGAGAGGGGATGATGGAGTACAGGAGAGGAGATGATGGAGTACAGGAGAGGAGATGATGGAGTACAGGAGAGGAGATGATGGAGTACAGGAGAGGAGATGATGGCAACATTGACATTTAAGGGACGAATGGAGGAAGAGAAGGCCGTAAAGGACATGCTAAAGGAGGGGTCAGATGAAGAAAAGCAAAGCCAAGGAAAAAAAAATTACACTATCTCAGAAGTAAAGGGAGGGAAGAGTTCCAAGAAGGGAGTGATGGGGTCTATGAAATGTCACCAAGAAGTTGTCATAATGGTCTGGGTTCCTTCTAAAAGGGAGTCCTGAAACACAAGCTAGCCTCTCTGGTAGTGTCTTTCGGGAAGGAACATCGAGGAAGGAGGGGAGGCAGTATCAGGTGAGCTGTCCAGCTCACCGCCATTGGACAAACGAGGCTGGCCCTTGAACTGACTGTCAGAGGATGGAGACGGGGACTGGTACCCTCCTAGCTCCAGCCCTCCACTGCTCAGGGTTTGCCCCTGCAGGATGGGAAGGCCCTTGTATTTTTAAGTTAGCACATGGTGGTTATCAGGACCTCCCACTCAGGGAATGAGAGATTCATGGTGTAAGGGAAACAGTGCTTTCCAGATGCTTTGAGTTTTGACCTGCAGGCTGACCTGAAGCAACATGAGGGGATGGTATGAGACAGAGTCTAAGAGGTGTCCAGTGCAGCGGGGAGGTAAAAATCACAACTTGACAGAAAATGGCAAATTAGCTTGAGGAATACCAGGAACATTTTTAACTTTCACCATCTAACAGTTTAGGACTTAACTTCAGTGTGGATGGATCCAGAGGCTCGCTTGGTATTGTTCCCTTCCTGATACTTCTGTCCTGCTTCTCTTTGTTTTGGCTTCATTCTTAGCAAGATCTCTCCAGAGGAGAAAAAGGCCTCCAGAAGTTTCAGGTTCTGTGGAATACACAGGTCATACTCTCATGAGAGAAGGTTCCTTTCTCTCTGCTCTCCTTAATACCAGACCCTTAAAAAGAACTGACTGGTCTCACTGAATCATCTGCCCATTTGAGGTCCAGTTTCTGCGTCCAAGGTAGTAAGGTACACCTGTGCCATGTGCCTCAGCTGAGGCTTTTCAAACAAGACTACTTAATTGACCCAACAGTAGGCTCCATGAACGGGTAGCTGCAAAAAACTTGGGGAGACTACAAATGGAACAGAGGAAAAGTCTAACACACACCCTGTATATGCGGTATGGGCAGGAAAGGGTCCAGGGAATTGTTAATTTAAGTCACGGAGTGACCTGAGAGTCCTATCTCTGTTACCAACCAGTCATTGGTCATTTGAACAAATTTCCTAATCTCTCTGAATCTCCGCTTCTGATCTAAAATGAAAGAGAGACTGGTTGGTTTCCTTCTTTAACAACAACAAAAAAAATTTATTTTGGAATTTTCAACGTTAACAACCATATAAAAAGCTTCTAATTCCAAAACCCAGAACTGCCACAAACAGCATTCTTGTGGGTGTTACACTCATTAGAACTCCTTCTTCCTTTGAGACACATGCTAAGCTCAATGGTGAATGCGGCGTCAGAGCCAGGATTCACTCAGCCAGTGTTCTCAATCCTAATCCTCCGTTAGCATCAGTTTACAAACCCTATTTATGTATCAAAAACCAGACAACAATCTATGCAACATTGACAGCATTGACAAGACGGTGGCATAAGCATCATGTTATTTAACACATTTAAGCAATTTAGTTATCCGGAAATCAAAGTCTTTTCACACATGTGGCTGCCTCTTGAATGCAAGGAACCTCCATACATTATTGGGCATTGTTGCACTTCACAAAGTCACCAAAGCTGTGGGTTTCAGACAGACATCAGGACAAGTTAAAAAAAAAAAAAATCTCTTCCATGCGCCCTGAGTCTCTGCGTGTGCTCTCAGTTTTGTTTTGCTTGTTCAGCCTTTTATGGCAGCACTACCACGAGTCCTACTGAAGGTTTCAGAAGTGCAAACAGCTTCGGTTCCATATCAGACTTGCATTTAGGGCTGACAGGGCTCTATGAAATACAGGATGGTGGATAAAAATGGGACACCTGCTGTTAAAGACCTAGCAAGTGCAGTTCGATATCCTATTTGTAATTGAGAAAGTATATAGACAGAAGGAACTCTATGGCAGAATATTTATATCACCATGAAGTACTTTCTCCACAGAATATGAAATGAGACTAACTGCAGAGATTACATGGAGGCTTTCTATTGTATTTTATGATACGAAGACAGAGAATGTTAAAAATAAAGTACTATATGTGCTATTATTTCCAAAGAAGAGATTTCTTAAAGGAAAAAAAAAGGGTATCTAGTTTAAATTAAAATAGGAATATAATTTTGACCTGTAAGTTCTGTTAACATTAAACTAATTCAGATGTCATAACTAGACCAGCAGAACTCTTTTGATGTCAGATTCTACTGCATTTGTTTGCCTATTTACAAACAACATTTGACTTTGAACCACTATTTTAAAGATTTCTGTAAGAAAACTTCAACTTTTTTTTTTAAGATGTTGCTTTTTTTTTTTTTTTTTTTTTAAGCAATGGAGAGTGTGAATCAGGGGAGGAGCAGGAGAGGGAAAGAGAATCTTAAGTAGGCTCCGTGTTGAGCACAGAGCCCAAACCTACCACCTTGAGATCCTGACCTGAGCTGAAATCAAGAGTCAGACACTTCACCAGCTGAGCCATCCAGGTGCCCCATAAACATTTCCTTACATCTCTTTATCTAACAAATAATGTCCAAAATACTTAACACTGGGCACAGTAATTCTGAGAATGTTAGCACAAAAGCATTCTTACACTCCTCATTAGTTTGGAAAACTGAATTTTCACCAGTCTGGTCGAATTGGAACCTTGGTCTACATTCCCCAGCCAGAGCATTGGAACCAGTGTTGTGGCCAACACCCTGCTTTAAACCCCTGCCCAATTTTGCTCCAACTCAGAAAAGGGTAGCTGTCAAGGGAAGGCCACACATAAAAGATAAAGATAGAAAACACTGATGAGAAACAACAGAGAGTGGGGCAGCCGCATGGTTCCCTCTCATTATCCAGTAACCCCCTGGGCTGCTTTCCCTGATTTAAAAAAAAGCTCTTTCTGCTACCTCGCTGTAGTAAGGAGTGCAGTTTCATCAAGATAAGCAACACGTGCTCATTTTTCCTATAGGCACATCAGAGCTTAAGCCATTAACATTTCAAAGTTCCCTGTTTTACACAGAGCAGCTTTGAGCTATTTTCAATCCATAAGCAGCCCAGGGCAAGCCTTGATTCATCAGAATTTATTCATTCAATTTTTATTGAGTACTGATTTTGTGTGAGGCACAGGCAAGGATCCTTCAGGGATACAAAGATGAACAAGACATCATTCCTACCCTCAAGGAGTTTAGCATCTAGCTCAAGAGATGAAATATGTACCAGGTATTTAAGCATTGAATCAATGTTGAGTACTGTGGATTGAAAAAGGTTAAAAACAGGGACGCCTGGGTGGCTCAGTTGGTTGGACGGCTGCCTTCGGCTCAGGTCATGATCCCGGAGTCCCGGGATCGAGTCCCACATCGGTCTCCCAGCTCCACGGGAGTCTGCTACTCTCTCTGACCTTCTCCTCACTCATGTTCTCTCTCACTGTCTCTCTCTCAGATAAATAAATAAATAAAATCTTTAAAAAAAAAAAAAGAAAAGAAAAGAAAAAGGTTAAAAACAAACAAAACAAAACAAAAAACTCACCAAAACTTACGAAAAGAGACATAAAAAGAAATGCTACTTAAGGTCATAAAAAGCAAAACTTAATTCTAGCTGCCAGGGAGAATGGTACAGATGGGGAAGTCCTCCTTTGTGTAGTTGGCATTCTATACATTTGATTTCTTGAAAAGATACTGGGTGGGTGGAGACCATATGCAGGCACTGTGCTTGGCATTTAGGTTGGATCTTGAGAGAGGCTGAGTTTGGACATACAGCAAATAGGATATGGGGTTTGGAGGTATAGTAGTTCATGGTGTGTTCGAGCTAGCTCTTACTGGCTCATGAGAGCCAGTTGTTAAATGTTCAGGAATTTTGCAAGCAGGTTGAGAAATCCTTGGTTGAAATCCTTATTGTGGGAGTTTGCCATGAAAAGCAGCAAACACTGCAATTCTGGATCTCTGCCCTCCATCCTACCCAGAGCTACTTGTTAAACTTTTGCTGGCGTGGAACATAAACAATCCACTAAGTAGTTACGTGATTTCTTGCAATTACCTTGCTTGTCTATCATTTTCACATCTGTAGGAAGTTTGATACTTAAGGTGTTTTTCTTCCTCTAAGTACTATGATGTTTGAGGAATGTGGAATGGAGTCCAGTAGAAGGAGTTACTAAGGATCAGGGAATTTCTTCAGCCTGTCTGCTTCAGGTTGGGCAGGTGCTTGAGGAGAAGTGCTGATAGGCATTGATCTCTAGGATGTTCTGAGGGTCTACCAGAATCAAGCTTCTCCATAGAAGTGCTCTTGTCCTTTATGAGATTTCCAGTGGCAGGATAGAACTCTGGGCTGGAGAAATTGGAAATTTCTCCCTTTGCCTCTCTTCCTTGCTTTGGCTTTGTGGGATCCCCAAGGCGAGTTATTGAACCTCTCAGTGCCTGGTGGTCTTCATGCAAATTAGGCTCCCTCTCTCTTCCTCCTGCCCTCCTGTGGGTAATAAGTAGAGGATCTCCACACCAAGTCAGGTTGCTTGTAAGTGTTAGCAAGAAAAGTATTGTGAGAGTATTAAATATTGTTGTCATTTGGTAGGAGAGGAAGAAGGCTGGGAGTTTTAGTCAACCTGTATAACAGCATCAAGTAGCCTAGTCTTAATGGTATCTGGATGTTGAGATGATGGATGCTACGTCCTTCCTGCTGACGTTTCCTACTGACTTCTGCCAGGGGCCTTGACTACCTCTTTTTGAATCTTCTAACCTAGATTCCCCGTTTCCTTGTCAGTGAGTGAAAGCAGATGAGTATGTGGGAACATGTAGAGAGCAAGGGAGAGGAATGAGTTTCTTTTCCTTTTCCCTCACATGTACTAGTAGGTTTCAAGGCTAATTATTTTCTTTTCCATCAAGCCATAGCTTCCATTCGTCCATAAAACTTCCAAGCAATACAACTGAATTCTGATACCTCGGAACGGGCTCTGATTCCTTCACCAACTCTGTGTCTGCCACAGACGAATGCTCTGGGCATTCATGACATTGGCAACTGTGACATTCAGAAAAGATTAGACTTAGAGTCAGCACTGGGTCCACATATCAGCTCTGCCATATACTGAGTGACATGGGTCAGGTCACTTCCATCTATCTGCACTTGGATTTCTCATCAGCAGAGTGAGTATATGTCAGCCCTGGCCTGCGTCCCTTTGTCACATTTCTGACCTGCCCCTGCTCTGCAGTATATTGGGAGGGCTCAACCCAGAGGAGGTCCGGTCAGCTGGCTTCTGCCTGGGTTGGGCTACAGGAGGCACTGAAAGGAGATAGAATGGGTGGAAAGGAAAGAACCACAAAGAGTACGTTGTCCGCCAAGTATTTTTGCTAGAGTAGCTGGTCTCTTTGTGATTCTGAGGGCCCCATGCTCCTACCATCATCTCCCCTTTCCCCCTTTGTCCTCTTGTCCTCCTGCTTTAGCCAATATTTGTGCTGCCTCAGTTTCTTGCTTTACATGGCCTTAGCTATAAATCAGAAGCAATTTGTTTTCCTGGCTAGATCCTGATTGGTGTAGAGTTGATATATTTGTTTTACAAGGATTTTTTACTATTGAAAGAAAATCCTGTACCATTTGTTATTAGGGTAAGTGCTCAATAAATGTCCTACCTATCATCAACCCTTCTTTGGCTTCTCAACATCACTAATTTATTTTTGCTCCTTGAAATTCTAAATATCCTTCAAACCTAAGTGCAGACACTACTTCATGAAGTTTTGCTCATCCCTGATCAGAAAGGATTTTTCTCTCACAGCACTTCATGTAGGTAGGTGTCTCTAATAGAATGTAACATATTTTGCCAAGTAGTTGATTATTTGTGAGTTGGCTGTCTCCTACTAATCTGTAAATTTCTTGCTGTCTCTTTCATCTTTGAATCTCTCCCAAACCCCTAAGACAGAAAAGGTGTTGAAAATATTTGCTGGACTGAATTGAATAGGAGTTGCTTTCATGTTACTTTTCTCTGCAGCATGATTCTTATAATGTGAGGAGGCTGTGGTAGACAGATACTTGGAATGACTTTATAGTTTGGATGAATTCTTAAGTTTGTAATAATAAACACTTCTTGATAAGTGCAAGTGTCCCATACTTTCTCGTCCCATACTATATATCAGAAACCCATCACATACTACATTTATTCTGAATCCAGTAGGCATCCCATATGAAGGATATTCATATCAAAGTGCATGAAATATAAGAACGTTTTTGTAACTGAATAACACAAAAACAGATGTTTGTGTTATGTGGGATCCATGAACATATATATGAAGCCATGTATTAATGTCTAGAATTTTGCCTGTCACTTTATAGGGACTCAATAAAAATATCTTGAATTCTTGAATATGAATTTGGGTAAGATTTCAGAGAAAATGACGTTCATAGGTACTCTCCTGAAACCATTTTCTTATATGAATTTCAAATTGATTTTTCTTCTTTTCTTATGGTCTCATTTATTATTTTATTTCTACCTTTAAAGGAAATCTACCCTCAGTCTATATCTTTTATTTTCCTCCCTACCTCCAAATGCGTTATCTGTTATTTGGTCTCTGAAAAGCTTCTTTAAAACATGACATAGTCGGATTATCTCTGAGATGTTAGTAGTAGAAAGGAAGGTAACAGTAGATACCAGTGTCGTGGAATGACGACTGTTCCTTTTCTTTTTCTTCATGCTTTCCCCCACCCCACCCAAGCCCTCCTCTGTAACCCTCCTGTGGCTCACCGCCTCCATCCATCTCCCCATCAGTCTTCGCAGCCTCCCTGCCCAAGCTACGTTGCAGTTGCGGTCTAGGTGGAGAGAACTGAAGATGATTGATTAAGGAGCATTACAAATGAAAGGGGTCCTGCAGTTTAATGTAGTAAAAATCTCTTGATTTACAAAAGAAGTTAGCAGAGGAGCCAGAATTTGGGTTCCCTGATTCCCAGTGGAATAGCAAACACTGACAGCAATTTAATATTGGTCCTGGCAGGGTGTGACCTGCAGGGATTGCCTGACCAGCGCTCTCTTGCCCTGCGCCATCTCCCAGAATACAAAGAATCCCTAGGGTAGTCTGCATATAGAGTGGCCACTCTAGACCCTTCCATCTTTAAAAATGTTTCTTATCCCCATAGAGAAGATTCGCCCTGTGAATTAAGGGTTCTATTAGCTCAGGCAGTATTTTTCTTAACCTTCCTAAGCCTTGGAGAGTTAAGTTAAATTTCCCTGGAGACATGGGCCAGGCTACTGTCAGCTTGCTTCACCTTCCCTAGGGTCTCTGAGCCAGGGTTCCCTCCACAGACCGTTCCTTTTCATTGAGTGTCCTTGCTAAGATTTATGATACAGTAAAGAGAAAAAGAGCCACGTCAACTGTCCTGTGAAAGAAAACGAGATTCTGCTAAATTTAAGGACACTTTAAATGAATAAAAAGATCAGCAGGTTAAATACTATGAAGTAGGATAATTCATTAATTTTAAGAAATACAGAAGTCATCTTAATTACAGGTACAACAGAGTAGAAGGCTGGATAAATCCCACATAGTTCTTTTATAAGTCATGACATAATTAAATGACTGTTCGTTTTATAGATAAGAATATGTCTCTGACATAGACACTGTGTACTGGGGAATCATCCATTCTTATCCTGACACAGACACACCCTTACCTAAAAAGAGCCAAGAATATTCATGCCAGCACTAACTCTGAGAAAAACCATGGGCTTTGGAAAGGAAAGGGATTTTTTTCCATTTTTAACAACAGCTCCTGGATGTTGAAGTGTACCAGGCTGTACAAAGTAGCCCACCCTTAGGTATACTGGGGAAGAACAAATTGGGAAGGTCCAGCCCACCCTTAAAATATCCATCTCCTCTACCACTCTCCATTGTGATAAGACTGCTGACATTTTCTCCAATTTTGTGAAGCACAGCCTTAGGACTATTTTCCTACTTCTCTCTTCATCCCACATTGCCAAGACCCAGAGGAAATTCTGGTACCATTACAAAAGGTCTTGATACAATTCTGTGCACATGAAACACTATTCTTTGGGCATTTTAATACTTCTAGCTGGCTATCTGCTATCTGGATACCTCCTTCTAGATGTTTCATAGACCTCTCTGAGCATCTTTTCTCCTCCTAGTTCCCTCTTCCTAGTTGCCTAGCACCTAACATCGGTATTATCATTGATTCTTTTTGATTTTCGTATCTAATTTGTCAACAAGTCCTGTGGGTTCTTCCTTGGTACTGTTTTCCCTAAGTCTCTTTCCTCTCCATTTACATCTTCGCCAGTTGGCTTTTTTTTTTTTTTTTAAGATTTTATTTATTTATTTGACAGAGAGAGAGAGCAACCACAAGTAGGCAGAGTGGCAGGCAGAGTGGCAGGTAGAGGGAGAGGCAGGCTCTCCACTGAGCAGGGAGCCCGATGTGGGGCTTGATCCCAGGACCATGGGATCATGACCTGAGGTGAAGGCAGACACTTAATGGACTGAGCCATGCAGACGCCCCATCACCACTTGGTGTTTATCGCATTTCTTGACAGCATCACTGATTTTTAAAGTATGTTTCCCTCACCTCCAGCATCTCCTTTCCATTCTATCCAACACATACCTTACCTATTAGGCTTTCTGATTCATTTCAGCCCACATTTGTTAAACCTGTATTATGTATCAGATGAAGAAAGTGAACAAAGATGAAAAAAATAATGGATCTTCACCTCATGGGACTCAGGCACCAGTGAGACCGAGACACCGGGGCAGTGGAAGGTAAAGAGTATAGTCAGAGGGACTGGATTCCAATCCTGGCTCTGACCCTTCCAAGCCAAATGACCAGTAATCTGAGTGTTCCACGTCTGCAAAATAGGGACAATAACAGTACCTATGTCATACGTTCACAGTGAAGGTGGAATGAGAAATGCATGTAAGCACTGACAGTAATTCTTGACATATCATAATATAATAGCGGCCATTATTATAAAGCAATGACCCTCAAACTTTCTGTGGTAATAGACCAGTTTGTTGTTGTTCATTTAATTTCAGATACATCATGTGTCTATATGTGGCCTCTGAGCATGGCTTATATGAAGCTCGTGCGACGTGCAACTTGACACTTGAGTTTGGCAATATACAAATTGGTCTGTAACCTGGTCAATGAGATGAATCCATTGCTTGGGTGTTTGGTTGTCCGATAGTGTCACCTTGTAGTCCCATCGCATAGTTCATGGCCAGAACCAGTCCCTGGACCACAGGGACTGAGTAGCACTATAATAAAGTATAGCTTTATCTTCATCATCTTTCTCATGAATGAGTCTTCATGAGCCAAGCCAAATACTTAATGTGGCATTGAGGAACCTTAGGGATGTTCAGGATACATCCTTTCAAACATTATGTGTCATGATTCCTTTTTCCAAACTTCAGACTCACGTCCAGGAGTTTTCCCATGGCTTCAGCGGCAAGGTACAGGGCTGCAAGTAGAGAATAATTCACCCTCTTTCATCTTCTTTAAAGACTTCTGACTATTCGAAATTGTATTCTGTATGATCTGTCTTTCTGCAGGAGCCTGGTCTGGTCTCACTGGTTGCTGCCTAATCGATTCCTGCAGTAGTACCTGGGATATAATAAGTGTTAAATAAACAGCCTTGGGATGAAGAAGGGAATAATAAGATTCTGCTGCTAAACACATTTAAAATTCAACCCAGTAGACCTCTTTACTCTTTAATTCTAAAAATTTAGAATTTTCTCACTTTTAGCAAGAAGCAGCTCTTCTCTTTTCACCTAGAATGACATTTCTTCCCATATGTTTTCATTGAAATTTTGGCTACCATTAATCCACAAAAATTCAATTGAATGGCTTCCTCCAACACAACCTTTAAGAAGCTGCTTTCCAATTTCCCATTACACTGTGTGTTATCTACGTTGTATGTTGTTATTTACGTTGTATGTTCTTTACTAAATTATAAGGTTGCCGGGCACAGGAGCCTGAAAATCATATTTTCATTTTCAGAAGTGTTTAACACAGTTTATCTAGTAAGTAGTGGAAACCTAATGCTGAATTATGTGAATTATAGCTGAATTCCTCAAGATCTATTTATGCCTCAAGAACCAATTCAAGTTTTGCCTCCTTCCTAGAGCTTTCATGAGTATTCCCACCTGCAGCAGTCTATCTGTTTTGTAAGTCCTTATAGACTTTTTAATGTTTATCCTTTAATTAGCATTTTAAAATTTCATTCATGATTTTATTTCCTTAACAAATGTTTATGGTATGCTATTTTGTTCAGGGAATTGCTATAGATATCAGGGCAGATAATGAAGAATAAGCAAACCTCTGGCTTCAATAACTATGCAGTCAAATTTTCATATGCAGATTCTGGTTGTGTGTGCGTGTGCTGTGATTTTTCTCAACCTGAACACACACACATGTCCTGCAGTCTTGAGGGCAGGGAACATCATGGCCTTCCTACACAACAGAGCTTAGCCTTCAAGGCCTTGCTAATACCCAATGCAAATGGGATTAGTTGGTGTTTCAGACACAGAAGGTGGTATGTCCACATGACAAAAGCTTATTTTATCTTATTAGAAGGCACTTATCTGTCTTTTGTAGTGAACTGTGATAACCATGTGACACTAACACTATGGAGCACGAATGCAGGTTAGGTTGGACAATGTTGGTATCTCCACCTGTAGAGAAAGTGGGTAATAGCCCATGCTCCACAGACCACTTAAATCTGGTGCCTTGAGAAATAATTAGATGGAAATAGAATGTGATAGGAAACATTTACCAGTCAGGTAGAGTAAAAACTTTGTTAATTTGAAGTGCAAGAGACCAGAAAAATGAGCTCTGAATTAATTGGGTTTGGATTATCTGATATTTTTATTAAGGGCATTTCGTCATTTAGGCAATAACAGCTGCTGTTTGAATTTTTCAGTGATGGCCCTTTGAGGTTTCACTGTCAAGGCATGATTTCTTGTGGCAATCTAACAAATGTGTTTAACTATTAACCTTTGCAGCTGTACACGCGTATCTAGCAATTTGACTGGATTTTCACCAGCCCACCCAAGTTTCCATCTATCAGGTTCTGTATGATTTAATTCCTAGTTTTACTGACTGCCATTATGCATGACTCTCTTCAACTTAATTCTTCTCTTAGAGCAGGTAGAATTGGTGGGTGCCTTCCAAGCAACTGCAAGAAAAGACCATCTGATTGTTTACTCTTGCACCTTAAGTCATCTGAGTTTTTAATTGCATGGCTGATCTCTCACTTTAGATGCATGATAAATACTGTAAAAATCTATTAGAAAGCCTGATGGAATAATACATCCCTGACTAAAGTGGGAAGTTCTTTGGGACTATTCTAAATCATTTTTGAAAGGTGATATTCATAACACACAAGTCAAGGTTACTTGTGATGTTCTCTAAGTAGATGAAACAAAGAAACCATTAGGATATATTCATGACTCATTCTGAATTTGAAAACTTTGCTTTGATGGTTTTGCTAGACAAGGAGAAGTGGCAGCTCATTGGCAGAATTTAAGGTTTTCTTACTTTGCTTAGCCAAATCTATCAACAGCCTGTAGTTTAGTAAGAAAGACGATAACTCCACATAAAAGGTAACAACACATAAATAGATCCAGAGCAATATAAGTATTGCTTAAGTATCAAGTTATGATAGAGATAATGCTTGTCAGTATTTAGGGAAGGGATCTTGATTACATGTGAGGACCTACCTTACATGATAGAATCAAAGTTCAGCTGTGGAAAGTGCTTCACATATAATAATAGGTCCAAATACATGCTTACTGCATACTAATAAACTCTCAGAATATGCCCAGGCTGATTTAGCTATTGGCAGCTTTCCATTTTACTTAGTGATAGGCATCTACTTGTAACACTGGCAACTTCTCTTCCATTTTTCATTTAGGTTTACTGCAGAGCCTGATAGTGTTTCAAAACTGAGAGGGATTCTTTGCCATAGTCCTATTTTGTACTGATGTGGAGATGAGTACCTTGGCCTCTGTCCCAGAGCCAAGGGTGTGGTCTGCCAGATCAGGTCTTGTGGCTTCCCTGAGTCCTAACTCCTGCTGTCTCCATCATCTTTTTCTATCACCATCGTGCCATTCAACTTCATAGAAGAGAGGCACCGTTCATGTTGTGCAGGACGTGAACAAAGTTTTCTCCTTTCGCCTTTTGGACAATGCCTTTTCTTTTCTTTTCTTTTTTTATACATTTATTATTTTATTAATAGACTTTATTTTTTAGAGCAGTTTTAGGTCTTCAGCAAAATTGAGGCGAAAGTATAGAGATTTCCCCTATGTTCCCCATCGTGCACAGTCTTTCTCATGATCAGCCTCCCTCACCGGAGTGGTGCGTTTGTTATAATGGATGAACATATGTTGGCATGTCATTGTCACCTGAAGTTCATAGTTTACATAGTTTGCCCTTGGTGCTGTGCATTCTCTGTGTTTGGAAAATGTATCATAACATGTATCTACCTTCATGACATCGTATGAAGTATTTTTACTGCCCTAAAAATCCCCTATGTTGTGGCTCTCCTCACCGCAGTCCCTGGTCTTTTTTATGGTTTCTAGTTTTGCCTTCTCTTTTCTTTTGCTGTCTTTTTTCCTTCCTTCTAACAGAAGTTCTATTTGTGGCATAGATGAACACGGACACTCAGGGTAATTTGTATTAGCTTTGTGTTCAGTGAGTAAATGAACAGATATATTTTCATTATCCTTTAGACTCACATAAGTACTAATTACCAAAAATACATTTTTGGCTCACAAGGAGGCCTAGATTTACAGGCTTCCTCTTAGAGTGGGCTGACTTCAGACCAATGACCTTGAGACGAAGGTCTCTGTAACTCAAACCCACTGAGCCATCCAATGCCTGGTTCTTTTTAATAGGTACAAATTATATTATTTATGGGATATGGAGGGGTCATTCAACTGACCTGGCTCCATCTCCTGCATGAGTTAGAGTTTGCTGCTTCTTTGAGAATTTCTAATCAGGTCAAGCTTCTTTTAAAATGTTAGATGGCCCTGGTGAAAAAAAAAAAAAAAAAAAAACCACACAAAAGTTTTAGAGCCTGCAGTTTTAGCGTTGGAAGTAACATTAGCTACCTGAGGACAAACGCAGTCTTCTGGTACCCTTAGTGACTGACTTGAATGGCCTGTCTCTGGTTCTTATCTCTAATCAACGTTCCCAGAGAAGTATATTGAAGAGCCTTTTGCCTTATGCTCAGAGTGCTATGAAAGAAGTTTCTCTTAACAGAGTCTTAGAATTCCAGGGGGAAAGTGCTTGATTAAGTATATTGAAGAATTCCCTGAAATGAAAACTTCAGAAGAAGGGCTCGAGTTGTATTTCCATGTGCTGTAGAGGATTGCAAAAGAAGATGAAGAAATGAGAACAGAATTCTAGGATAAGAAGATAAGAAGGCTGGTGTCTTAGTTTGTTTGGGTCACTACAACAAAACTATGGTAGGCTAAATGGCTTATAACGAACAGAAACCTATTTCTAATCCTTCTGGAGACTGGGAAGTTTCAGATCAAGGTGTCAGTAGATTTGGTGGATGGTCAGGGCCAGCTTCTTGGCTCTTAGCCATCTTTTCTCTCTTTCCCCACATGGCAGAAGGGACCAGAGAGCTCTATTGGGTCTCCTTTCTAAAGGTACTAATCCCATTCCTTAGGGCCCTACCCTCATGACCTCATGACCTACCAAAGCCCTAACTCCCGATACCATCACAAAGGGGAATAGGTTTAAACACAGGAACTGGGTGGGGGAGGGACAAAAATATTTAGACTCCAGCAGCAGGGTTGGAGATCACCACCAAGAAGGGCTCCCGTGGACTTATCATTTACATCGTGCTTGCTGTTGTGGTCACTGTGAATCCTTTACAGACACTTTACTTTGATCAGAACACTATGTGGGAAGCTACTAACATTAGCCCCATTTTACAGAGGAAGAAAACTGAGATAAAGAGAAGGTAAGCAACAGGGAAGTGGCAGAGCTGGGTTTTACCCCAGGCAGTGGGCTACAAGAGTCCAGGCAATATGCAGCACTCTTGCCCTGCTCTGAGTCAGATTGGGAGAGAGCATATTTGGTGACACTGCTAGCCAGTCAGTCGGGGAGGGATGGGACAGACGGGGAGCAATAGCTTCAGGAGACAGGGAGGCAGTGTGCTGAGCAACGTGCAGGCATCTCAGAAGCAAAAATGCAGTCACTGAAGCCAGACAGTAGCCATTAGACCAGACCACGGTTTGCGGGGAGTCTGGAAGGCAGGCCTGAGCACCCTACAGCAGGGGGATTTTAATTCTAAGAACAAATATCCTCATTGCCCAGAAAGCTGCTTGCTGTGTCTTGCTAATATAAATAGAATCCCAGGACAGACCAGCTCAGATCCCAGAGAACAGAGGAGCTCATTGGGTCCTTGATGGGAAGAAGGAGATTGCAAGGTCTTGACAATTAATTCAGAAACCCAGGATAATGACATCATTGTTCCTTTGCCATGGGTTTCCCAGTGGGTATTTTAAATCTATTTTTCTCTTGCGTGTGTGTGTGTGTGTGTTTGCTCTCTCTCAGACACAGTTTAGGAAAATTCTCCATAGAAAATGGATTGCTAGAGGTCTTTTTCCAGGATACAATGCCTCCGAAGTTACAGTGCTCTGATTCTCAGGATTGCCTCTCATCTCTCAGAGCAGATTCTGTTCCACATGTCCAGGGCTTCTATCGTCTAGTGCTCCCAAGAAGCATGACCGTGTGGCAGACTGCCCCTTGGGGTTTCCTGCCCCACCGACATTCCAAAGCCCATACAGACTTCGCTTACTCTCAGACTCTGGTCCTGCCAAGCCTGTGAGCTGCTGGCAATTTTCGTGTATCTGACCAAGCATATTTTTACGTCCATCCTGACCTTCCAGCTCCTCACCTGCTTTACCCAGAGCAGTGAGGTGTAGAAATGGCTGCAAAGACAGCCTGTACTTCCTTGATGTGATCAGCATCTCTCCCTCATGGCCTTGGCAGCTCCCAGCAGCTGCTGTCATCGGGCAAGCATTTCTTTCCTCCAGATTCCTTTGGTCATGCTACATGGCTCTTAGACATACCACGGGACTCGTGGGCAGAGCCATCAGGGTGGATGCAGGTGTGTGAGGGACAGTTTCCCTCGGTCAGCTCTCCAGTCATCAGTCAGGGACACCCTCTTCCCTGGCCTGATGACTCTCATTTGGCTGAGTTATATCTTACTGCTGTGTAGGAACTATAGTCAAGCTGATTTCTTTTCCAAGCATATTCACCTGGTAAGCCAAAGTTCCAAGTGATCATGTTACATGTATATGTGGAATACAGTACTAAATCTTGGCAGTGACTTAGTATTTTTATATGTAAAATTGTATTTGTTCATAGTAAACAGGAATCCTTAATACATCAGCTCAGTCCTTAAACCATGCCACATTTCTTTGAAACTCTGCTGAAAATGAGAGAACATTTATTTCCCAGAAATTCATGCTACTTTGAATTTGGGAGTCAGGATCCAAAGAAACCTTCTCTAAGACTTGTCCTAGGCTGAGTCTTGCAGAATTAAAACATATAAAGTATGCTTGAAAAATCATTTCTTTAGTTGAAGCAGAAATGCAGTCTGAGATCCAGCATCTTGTTCAGGCAATTTATTGCTAGTCCTTTGAACAGTGCAACTGAGCATTTCACCCACTTCTTGCCTCCTTTAGAGTTCTACCGGATTTACAGCAAGAAGTAGCTCTGCATTCAGAAATGGCCCAACCGCATAAAAATGTAGGGGGCTTTTCTTAAGCCGGACAGAGTTTAACTTTTCAGAAATTTGTGATAACAATTAAGCTTCAAAAAGAACATGTTAGGGGGTGCCTGGGTGGCTCAGCGGGTTAAGCTGCTGCCTTTGGCTCAGGTCATGATCTCAGGGTCCTGGGATCAAGTCCCGCATTGGGCTCTCTGCTCAGCAGGGAGCCTGCTTCCTCCTCTCTCTCTGCCTGCCTCTCTGCCTACTTGTGATCTCTCTCTGTCAAATAAATAAATAAAATCTTAAAACAAACAAACAAAAACAACAACAAACATGTTAGGAGTGCCTGCTCAGAAAATGAGACCGATTAGATGGTGGTGATTTCCCCCACACTGAAACTTCAGTATGTTTGTGTTAGCATGCCTCCCTCCCTCTCTTCTCTCCCTCTGCATCTTTTTAAAAGCAAAACTCAAAAACTACCTAAAATGTGTCTGCCTGCCTGCAGTGGACCCTAATTTCAAAAGCAGCCAACAGCTGACACTGTCTGAAATTAGCCCCACCAAATCAGTCACCGATGTTAATCCAGAGTATCAGATCAAAATGAATTCTGGCGCTCCTCACAGGTAGTTCTGAAACAGACTTACAGACTTCTCAGGATCTACAGCAGGAGCATCAGCTGGGCTCCAAGCCAGACCAGACCCAGGAATTCTGGGGGTGGGGCTTAGCAGTCTGTATTTAGCACCAGTCCTCCAGGTGATTTCTGATGCACTTCACCTTTGAGAAATTAACTTCAGCTGCACATTGGAGGGTTTTTAAAAAATTATTTTTAAACGATTTTATTTATTATTTATTTGTCCAACAGTGATCACGAGAGGCAGAGAAGCAGGCAGAGAGAGTGAAGGGGAAGCAGGCTTCCCGCTGAGTAGAGAGCCCAACGTGGGGCTCGATTCCAGGACCCTGAGATCATGACCTGAGTCGAAGGCAGAGGCTTAATCCACTGAGCCACCCAGGCACCCTGGTTTTTATTTTTTATTAATTTTTTTAAGTATACAGAATTTCCACTCTCCAGAAATTTTGAAGTGGTGGGTCTCGCTCCCCCGCTCTGGGGATTTTAAGAGCTCTCTAAGGGAATTTTAAAGTGCAGCAGGGTTGAGGCCAGTGGAAAGACATGCTGGTAAAAGTTTAAGAAGTTTCTCAGGCTGTAATGTGCCTGAAACTTACCTGAGGATTCAGCTAAAATGCAGATATTTGGCAGGGCTGTGATGAGGCCCCAGATCCTGCATTTCTAAGTGGCTCTCTAG
Organism: Mustela putorius furo; assembly: GCF_011764305.1. Taxonomy (NCBI): domain Eukaryota; kingdom Metazoa; phylum Chordata; class Mammalia; order Carnivora; family Mustelidae; genus Mustela; species Mustela putorius. Next base: position 44,276,404 of record NW_025422010.1, read on the forward strand.
GGATGCCATTCTGTTGGCGAGGGAACCGCAGTCTGTCTCAATCTCAGGCCCAAAGGCATACTGCCCGTTGGCTGCTGTACCGTGGAAGCTTGAAGCTACTACAGGCCCACTCCTTGCTGCTTTTGCCAGTTGAGAGTCAGCTGTGTTAGTTTCCAAACTGGTCAACCTGTTTACAACAGGTGTAACTTACAACAGGTGTTAAGTTACAGGTGTAACACTGTAATCGCATTAAATATTTTGAAAACCAATAAGATATCACTGTAAAAAGAAAGGTGTTTTATTTTCCCCTTATGTGATTCTGACAAATAACTTGAGAGCTTTTGAAAATCTTGAAGGCCAATTATTCTAGCGGGGGGAAAATAATGGTCCTATTAAGTGTGGGTAAGTAACTTGGTGTCCTTAAAATCTAGATAGATTCTGCACTCAGAAGCTTTGTGAGTGAATTTAAAGCTCTTAAGTAATCTCTGTGCCCAGTGCCAGACTGGAACTCACAACCCTGAGAGCCAGAGGTGCATGCTCTGCTGACTGAGCCTTGTCAGTGAGTTTAAATTCTTGCTTGCTTTAAAGAGAACTGGAAATAATGAGGCAAGACAGGTGATACAAGCTTCTGATCAGAGGACTAACGCTCAAAGGTATTTCCATATCAAAAGTGTTTCAGATAAATCAACATTTACTTCTTTTACTTAAAATATTAGATATCCATATGTGTCATTTTAATGTTTTTCTGCTTTAATGGACTTTGATCGACTGCTAGTTTTGATTGTGACAGGTGAAGATGCTACACCGTAATTTTGTTTTATAAGAGCATTACTAATCACTACCTTGTAGGGCACATTAGCTGCACTCCAGGCCTTAGGACAAGTGTGTAGCATTTGTTGTAGCTCTCCTCATCAGAGTTCCAGGACATCGCGTCAGTATTTTCATTTTAGAGCTGAGGAATGCACTTTGGTTTCTTCTGTTCTCACATTTTGCTGGCATTCTAACATCCAGCACAGACTAACAAAGAGGAGATGCCTTACAGTCTAGTAAATGTGTTTCATGCAAAAGTTAGAAAGGCTGAAATCACATTGAATAACAAGTGCATTATTATTACTTGCTATGCAAGTGAATCTACTTACAGCTCATACATTGTTAAGAACACAACAAACAAAGTGACCACAAGAGGTGAGAGGCAAAGGTAATAACTCTTCATCGGGTGGCCCTGAGTTTTCCTCCTAATCTTCAGCCTCAGTGCATTTGCACACATGCACAGTGGCGTGGAGGCCCAGGCCTGGTAAACGTCTTGACCTTCCCTGTGTGCTTCCACATTATCCTGACTTTGCTCGTGCCATTCCCTTTGCCTTTTCTTACTTAGCAAACTTGTTTATCTTTGACTAAGTAGTGGCTCCTGTAGGAACACTTGGCCTAGTGAATTCACTTTGGTGACTGTAGGTAGACAACTAGTTAAAATGAACCTCTAGGTGAGAAGGGTGAATTTGGCAGGTGGAGTTCATTCAGCACGTTCTGGCATGCCTACGGTGGGCCCACCATGACCATGGATGCTATCACCTTGTCTTTATGGGACTTAATGTGTTCGTTCTCATGTTCCACTTTCCTGCCGCCTTGCCTGCGCTGAGATGTTCAGACTTAGCTGAGGTTCTTTCTTATGTACGTTCAGGTTTTCTATTTAACCTCCCAAGTCAGCCTTAGACACACAGAAACAAGTGTGCCTATTAGGAAATGATTGCACCCAATGTCTATGGAGCTAGGTAGATATAGATAAACATATTTAATTGACTTCTCTTGTCTTGATTTATCTGAGGTTTTAATTACACATAATATATATATTCATATTCTGCTTAATTGTGATATGTTAACCTAAGCTCTTCTGGAGCTGTTGTATAATATGTGGTATTAGTTGTCTCAAACTGAAGTATTTTTTAATTGAGGTTAATTGATATAAACAATTTCAGGTGAACAACAAAATAATTTAATATTTGTGTATGTTGTGAAGTGACCATGGTAACTCCAGTTAACATCCATCACCATACAGAACTGTGTGGTTTTTTATCTAGTGATAAGAATTTCTAGATCTTTTAACAACTTTCCAATATACTACTAACTATAGATTATATCCCTGTGACTTATTTTATCACTCTATACTTTTTGACTCTTTTTACTCATTTCTCCCACCCATTGTCCCCTCAGTCTAGTAACCACCAATATCTCTGAGCTTGGTTTTTGTTTCCTTTTTTTTTTTTTTTTTTCAGATACATTTATTTTAGAGAGAGCAGGCACAAGTTGGGTAGAGGGAGAGGAAGAGAGAATCTTAGGCAGACTCCACACTGAGCATGGAGCCCTACATGAGGCTCGGTCTCATGACCCTGAGCTGAAACCAGGGGTTGGGCACTTGACCAAGAGTGCCACCTGGGCACACCCCCATATGTTGCTATTTTTAAATTCCACATACAACTGAGATCATATGGCATTTGTCTTCTCTGACTTATTTCACTTTACATGTGAAATAAGTGGACATACATAGTGGACTCGGGGTCCATCTATGTTCTCTTAAATGGCAAAATCTCACTCTTTTTTATGATTGAATAGTGTTCCATTGTGTATATACGTTCCACATCTTCTTTATATACTCATCTTTAAATTTAGGTTATTTCCATATCTTGGCCGTTGTAAATAATGCCACAACGAATGCAGGGGTGCATATATCCTTTCAAATTAGTGTTTATTTTCTTCAGATCAGTACCCAGAAGCAAAATTGCTGATCATACAGTAGTTCTGTTTTTAATTTTTTTAGGAAAATGCATGTTGTTTTCCATAGTGGCTCACCAGTTTATGTTCCCACCAGCAGTTCACGAAGATTCCCTTTTCTCCACATCCTCCCCAATACTTGCTATTTCTTGTCTTTTTTGATAATACCATTCTAACAGGCGTGAAACGATATGTCTTTGTTGTTTTGATTTGCAGTTCCTTATGATGAGTGATGCTGATTATCTTTTCAGGTGCCTGTTGGCCATCTGTATGTCATCTCTGGAAAAAATGTCTCTGCCCATTTTTTTTTTTTTCTGTTGAGTTGTATAAGTTCTTCATATATTTTGGGTACTAACCCCCTGTCAGGTATATGGTTTGCACATATTTTCTTGCATTTAGTAGGTTGCCTTTTGATTTGTTTATGGTTTCCTTTGCTGTGAAGCTTTTTAATCTTCTGATTTTTATCTCTTCTTAGCCCTAAATTATTATTAAAAAGATTCTCTCCCTCCTTTGCTGACCCCAAAACAGTTTATCATGCATCTCCCAGACTTTTATAGTTGTATATATGACAGTCCTTCTCTATGCACACTTTCAGGAGAAAAAGTGTCTTATGTATCTTTGTTTTCAAAGTTTGTCTTTTTTTATTGTAAAATACACATGACACAAAATCTATCATTTTAATCATTTTTTAAGTGGAAAATTCTGTCATATTATGTACATTCACAGTATTAATTGATAATCACTATTATGCGTCTCTAGAACTTTATTGTCCCAAACTGAAATTCTATACCTATCAGAAAATGATTCTTTATTCTTCCCTTCCCCCATCTCCTGGTAACTTCTGTTCTACTTCTGTCTTTATGAATTCACTTATTTTAGGTATCTCATATGGAATCACACAATATTTGTTTCTTTGTGTCTGGCTTATTTCACTTAGCATAATGGCATAATGTCGTTAAGTTTCATCCAAGTTGTAGCATACATTATCATTTAATTATTTTTTTAAGGCTGAAAAGTTTTTCATTGTATGGATACATGACATTTTGTTCATTCATTCTTTGGCCCATGGTCATTTGGGTTGTTCCCACATTTTGGTTATTGGGAATAATGCTGCTGTAAACATTGATGTACAAATATTTTTTGAGTCCTTGATTTTAATTCCTTTGGGTAGCATTTTGTTACTAAACTAGTGCCTAGCACAATGCTTAGTTCAGAAATTACTAAATAAAGGAATGATCTACTGAATAAGTGATAATACCTTTTAAAGTCCTATATTTCTATTTTTTCCAAATTCCCATTACCCCCCACATTTTCGCTTAAACCATCAATGAAAAGGAAACAAAACATTGAAAATTTTCTTTTGTTTTTAATATAGATATTTTTAAAAAATATTTTTGAATATTTCAATACAAATATTTTTATGATAAAATTTCCCAGAAGTTTTGAATTTCTGCTGGGATGAGACAGAGGATTCCTTGGACCAAAGGCTCTCTAGAAGATAGTTGCCCAGAGGTACCCAGAATGAGGTATCAAAGGATAATTGGAAGCTTCATCCCAACCAGAGGTCCAAACTTCTGGAAACCAAGTCAGTCATCAGGTTGCCACACCAATAAAGCCAGGACCAGAGAGAGCCAGATATTTGTAAGAACAGGATTTGAGCAAGAGGATCCAAGTCAACTGCAGCAAAAGATGCCATGTAGCCCTGTGTTGGCGCTGGCCAAGCACAGCCTTGTGTTCTAGTGAGTTTTTGAAGTCATATGCTTTCTCCTAGGATCATATCCTCCCATTGTGTAATCTGACCATCTGAAAGGAAAGATAAAATGGTAGAACAGGTGGGAATTTGAGGTCCTTTAAAGTGGTGGTTCTTTACCAGGGCTGTTGCTTACCCTCCTGCCCCCAAGGGACACTTGGCAATGTCTGGAAACCTGGAGATAGTTTTGATTGTTAAAGCTGATTGTTATTATGCAGGGTTGCTAATAGCATCTAGTGGATGGAAGCCAGGGATGCTACTGAATATCCTCTAGTGCATAGGGGAGCGCCCCACAACAAAGAATTACCCAGCTCAAAATATGAATAATGACAAACCTCAGAAACTCCTTCCACAGCAGTCTGCTCATTGTACAGAAAGATAAAGGGACTTAATGCATGGTATCATTACCAGTCAGGACTCAGCTGGAATATCTTGACCCTGAGCTTGATGCTTATATTCCTAGTTTGGGTTTTGTAGCTTCCAGATTATTTCCAAAGTGCTTGCATGAACTTGAATAAAATGTGCTAGTTTTTTTTAAAGGAACTCCATATATAGCATTTCCTCTGTTGAATCTACAAACTATACAACCCAATAATTGCTTTCTCCTCTACTTCCTCTGTAAGTATTCTTAGGAATAATATGTTGATTTTGCTTAAGTGCTTTGAGCTTCTTTTGAAAGAAGTGCTTAAAACTTCTCTAAATTATTTTTATCACCTCTATAAAATTTAAAAGCAAAATATCATTCCTCGTCAAAAGTAGGCCTTACCCTGATTTTCTTAAATTATAACCTCTGATTAGCTTTTGAAACTCCCTGATTACAGACTGACATTGTGTTATCTTGGGAATCATACCAGTTAAATCTATGAACTAATTGATTGTAGCCTGACAAGACTGTGAACTATTATAGTTTGAAACAGAGCTTCAGAATACTGTAAAAGATTTGCTGCTTAAGCTCTCCTTGTTTCAAATATGAGGTCAATGCTATGGCTTTATATATTGATTAATACTCAATTTGATTTATTAACTTACTAATTACCAGGAGGGCTTTCTAAGGATTTATCACACTTCAGAAAAACCATCGTACGGGAAGGAACCTTCAAGAGTCTTCATAGTTTTTTTACTTGCTTTTGGGGAGGACCTCGAGCTGATGAATTCTCTCTACCATTACCGTCACTCCCCCATGAAAATTCTCCCACCTTCCAATTCAAGCCATTTTTTAAGTGACCTCCATCACAAGAACTCATTACTCTGTCTAAATAAAGGAAGTGAGGAGCAAACAGAAGAACTGACTCATCTTGGAATTTTGTAAGAATGGACCACAAGTGACCTGTCTCCTAACCCCTGGTCTAAGAGAGACTATATAACTAATAGGGGTTAAATTGAAAGACATGTACATACTCAGGCAAGTTGATCCTAGGAGTCTCTGAGGGAAAATGGTCAATAAGGCCATCTTACCTCTGTCAACTGTAAAATGCACAGATCATTACCAGAGAGGGATTGTTCCTTCTTCGTATAGCCCCTTGGGCCTGCTTAGATCAGGCTGCACCTCCATTTGCTCCAGCAGCTGCTGTGTATTTTTCATCTAGGAAGCCAGCAGCCACAATTGGGTGGGAAGGCCCACACCCAGGAGGATTTTGGTTTTTTGGAAGTTGTATTTTCACTACAAGGATGAACTACTCTTTAGATTGTATGCTTGTCAGGGAATGGCTTGGGAAGGCCAATGATTATGGAGGAGCTAAGGACCATGAACTGCCTTTTGGTTCCCCTATGTTGGTACACATGTTTGAACTTGCAATTGCAAACACCTAAAATGTGAGTGGGAGCAGAGAGCAGGCAGCAGGCCACAGGGGTGGGATAATAGAAGCTATTCTCATTACAGGTTGTTGTAAATTGTAGATGATTGATCCAGGGACTTAGGTATTAGAATGGATTGATCATTAGATCTCTGTCTCTTTTGTTGACTTTTCCTTTTCTTTCTTTTTTTTTTCTTCTTTCTCCCAATTCCTTAACTTGGATGTTCCTCATGATTCTGGCTCTCTGTTGTCCTCTGTTCCATTTTCTTTCCATTCACTTTTGGAGATGCCATTAATTAGGCTACAAAATGTCCTCTGTGGTCAGGTGACTACAAATCTATAATCCCTAGTCTTGCCCATTTACACAGCCCCAGCCTGGAGTGTCCTGCTGCTTAATGAGAACATCTACTTGCATATTCTCAAAGCACCTTAAACTCCATGTGTTTTAAGCCACACTCACTGGTTTACCCTCCACATCATTCCCCCTTCTGGCTTTTCTCATTTTCCCCCAGTGAGGAAAACTGAAGCTTGAGACTTCTTGTATTCTCTTTTTGTTGGCTACCCATATCTTAGTTTTATTGACCCTTTCCTTCCTGAATCTATCAGCCTGATTCTTTCCCACTTCTGTTTCCTGATTATGGTTCTCATCACTTGATACTACGTAGGACCACAGCTTGTGTGTTCACCTGGCCTTGGGCTTTTTGGCCTCATCCAGTCTATCTGATGACCATAAAGAAGTTCCTAAAATGACATTTTAGAGCAATTTTTTTTTTTAAATGAAGTATAGTTGACATTCGATGTTGTATTAATTTCAGGTATATAACATAGTGATTTTTGACAATTTCATATGTTATGCAGTGCTCACAGTGGTAAGTGTAGTAACATCTATCACCATACAAAGTTATTACAAGGGACAGTGTTTCCTCTGCTGTCCCTTACATCTCCATGACTTACTTATTTTATAACTGTAAATAAGTCTTAGTTCCCTTCACTTATTTCACCTATCTCCTAACCCAGCTCACCTCTGGCAACACTAGTTCTCTGTATTTATGAGTCTGTTTCTGTTTTGTTTGTTCATTTGTTTTTTAGATTTCACATATACATGAGATCATACAGTATTTGTCTTTCTCTATCCAACTTCTTTCACTTAGCATAATACACACTAAGTCCATTCATATTATTGAAAAAGGCAAGACTTTATTCAGGGATCTTTATTTTCCTCAGTAAGTATTTATGGAATATTTATTAAATGTCTCCTATGTGCTTCTAGGAACCATGTTATGTGCTTGTTAAGGAATGATAAATAAGAAAGTCAGTGTCTCTATATTCATAGATTTCAGTGTAAGGAAGAGGCAGGCAATGAAAAGTAAAAAAAAAAAAAAAAGAAAAAGTTATTAATTTTACTTTAGAAGCGGCTATAAAAGACAAAACAGAGTAGATTAATAGAGAATAAATGGGACCAAAGGTGGTGACATCTGAGGAGAGATGTAAGAGTTGAGAAGTATTCAGCTGTGATCTAAGGTTCCATTTCTTTCTGTTAAATTGAGTGAAAATTTCTTATCTAAAATAAAGTCTTTATTTTTTAGAGTTTTTCATTGCTCTCTTTATAAACCCCATATACCAATCCAAATAGGCCATATGCTATTACTGAATTCTGTCATATGCATTCCCATCTGTATTTTTGCCAAACACTTCTTTTTGTAATCCATGAGCCCATGATCATGTCTATCTTTAAATGAGAACCAACAAAGCATACTTTCTTCATGACACATTCATAGGTCTTTTTAGCTAGACACCATTTATTTATTTTCTGGACTATTATTGAGTAATAATAATAATTATTATTATTCATCTGCCATCTTCTACTCTTATTCATCTACGCTTCTACTCTAGTATGCTTTGTATTCAAACAAGTTCATATTTCAGAAATTGTCCAACAGTAGTCCCTTGCTCTGTAAAAGCACCCAATGATCATTTGTTGGATTAATACATATGCCATCTTTAAAAAGGATTCCACACAGAATCACATCCAATGACTGGCACAGGAAAGGAACGTGTTATACTGTTCTTTAGATTCCTAGAACTTTGCATATTGTCTAGCAGGTGAGAGAAGTTCAATAAATATCTGCTGAACTGCTAATACAAGAATGTCCCGGAAGTCAGCACTAAGGAAGAGATTGGAACTCAGGTCTGCTAATACTCAAGTTTCCTCAAGCCCTGGGCAGTGTTTTCCAACCACCAAACACCTTGACTCTAATCATCCCATTTCTTTTTGGTCTAGTTGTTTCCATAATGTCAGTGCCAACTCCATCATTGCAAGGGAAATTTGTATTAACTTCCTTTTCATGTTAGCAATCCTTTATCTCCTGAATATTACAAAATGTTTGGGAGAGTTTTTCACCCTTTTCTAAAAATCATTATCATTTTAGTCCTTCAAAGTACTGGCTGTTGGACTGGCACAGCTAGCTCTTCTGGCCTATACCACTGTGTTCTTTCCTTTCTTCGAAGCCAAGTTAAATAAAAATACACTCTTTAGATGCTGTTCTGAATGTGTGTTTCTCAGCATAGATAGTATATGGAAGCAAGATCAGAAAAGAGGTAGCATCACGTCACATCAGCTGCTTGGAGCACTAATAATCAGTGAAGTTATCTCCAAAGGACTGAAACATGAAACCTTAAGACACGGGAGAGTTTAGCATGAAGTTATTTCAGCAAGTAGAGAGTTGCACGAGGCAAAAACACCCTTTCCCCATGGGGAGATACCTAACAACAAAACCTGCGGGAACAACGGAAGGAGGGGAGGAAAGAGCGAGGGAAAGAAGGAAGAAAGGGGGGGGGAGCCTTTTACTTGATTCTCATGTACAGTAACTCAAGCATGAAAGACACTCCTCAGTTAAATTAGCCAAGATTGTAGTCCTCGTTATTATGAGAGAAAATTGAGCCATTAAAATAATTATTCTAAAATGCATATGTTGATGATAATAAGATATGTTTTATTGCTTCTCTCTTTCAGGTTATTGAAATCCCTTAAGAACCATTATCTTATTAAGTCTTATTATATGGTTATAAGGTTGGGGTTGAGAAAATTATTCTTTTGCAGTCTAGGAGATAAGGATAGAGAGTCGTATGAATTGCCGGCCACCCTGCAACAGAAATTAACAACAAATTACGGTGGATTTCATAGCTGCCCATTCTTGAACTAATAAATTTCCCCTTTGTAGTCCGTCTTGACTCAAGTGTAAGCTATTGGCTGACATCTTTGAGACTAGAAAGCCTCATTTTGAGTTTTTACATCTGTCTCTTTCTCAGTGTTAATAATATAATAATAATAATAATAATAATAATAATAAAACAGCTAAAATATTTTACCTCAAATAAGCCAGAATCTGGCAAAAAAACGTACTGCTTGGTGGATTATTTCCTTTGAAAATCTTTAGCTCATATTAAGAGGAGCAATTCTGTTCCCTCAAAGACAATGTCTCCTTTAAATTTCAAAAGATAGTATATTCTGACTTGTAAGCATTTCTACTTTCTGTTTACTGTGATTCTTTATTTTTCCCCTTTGAGAGGAAAGAAGCTGAGAGAATTTGGTGGTTTGGATTGTTACTATGTTTTGTGCCGTAGTTTTCATTTCTCTTTATTATGTTCTTATAAAAATATACCATTATGTTTTCTCCATTATGGTGGCTCCTTTTCTCTTTGTCTAGTAGAAAAGCTCTTCTAGGGATGTCTGCCCTCTTGAAGTGGTTGAATTAATGAATTACACTCTGTTTTTACCTTTTCAGGGCTAAAGAAATGTTGATTTGACATCTAAAACTCTGTCTTTGAGATCAGACCAGAATCTTTCCCATTTCAAGTGAATTTTTCCTTTACCTATGGGGTCCCTTCCTTTTCTCTCTTGAGGCTATTAACATGGAGATAATATCTTTTATAGATAAAATCTCTCCTGGCTATCACTGTCTCTTTCCTACCTAAAATCCTCATCTTTCATTTTTGATATCACAATCATTTTCAAAGTAACAACCTGACATATTGTAACTACTTGACATGCTTGAAAAAGATGGAATATATTTTTAGCTGTCTAATTTCATACAGCATTTGGAGAAATAGGCTTGCTATGTAGACAGTTTATTTCTACTTGCAATCGACTGTAGAAGAATAAGGAAAAGAAACTCTTTTTTTGCAAGAGTTTTTTTTCTTAATCACTACACAATCCTAAAACTTAACATTACAACCTATTTATGAAAATTCACAATAGAATGTACCCTCTAGTGTTCTTTGGAGATACAAGAAGGGATGCCAAAGATGTATCAATGGGAGAAAAATGAAAGATGCAGGATTTGAGGTTGTTGGATGAAAAAGAGAACAGTGCTTTCAGAGAATCACAGCTATTTCAAGCTGCCTTGTCCTTTTCACAATTCCGCTCCATCTGTCTGTTGTCCTAGACCTGTAGATACCATTTCCTCCGGGCAGTCCCTTGGCTTCCACAGCCATCTTTCTAACCAAATTACTTAAAAAAAATTTTTTTAAATTTAAATTCAATTTAAGTAACATATACTGTATCATTAGCAGCAGGGGTAGAATGTAGTGATTCATCATTGAATGCACATTGCAGTCATTGCACGTATGCACATGCATCATTGTTGCACGCAACACCCAGTGCTCATTACATCACATGCCCCCCTTTATGCCCAACACCCAGTTACCCCATACCCCCACCCACCACCTCTCCAGCAAGTCTCAGTTTGTTTCCTAGAGTTGAGTCTCTTATGGTTTGCCTCCCTGTCTGTTTTTATCTTATTTTATTTTTCCTTCCCTTCCCCTATGTTCATCTGTTTTGTTTCTTAAATTCCACACATGAGTGAAATCATATGGTATTGTCTTTCTCTGACTAACAAACTACTTTCTAATACCATCTTTCCAGTGTTCTCCTTTTGGGTTTCACCGTGTGTTGATATTCTTTTGTAAGGTTTTGCTCAAAATCCGTGCCATTGTCAATGACAAATTTGGAGACATCTCCCCAAGTTCTCTGACAAATGTCATTGGCAATACAAATAAAAGTTTGCTTCTTCTGTCTCCTAGTGTGGAAGTACAGAATGCCCAGATAATTACTCTGTTTTCTCAATCTCTGGATTACAGAGATAAGGACCATGGGTCCCAAGAAGAACCATATTCCTCAAAAATATACCTGAATGTATGATTGACTTCTCTGGTAGTCTATGGATATTTTTGGTTACCGATAATTATTCTCTCCTGAAGTGCAATATAGACCAGGCAGTGTATTCCTGTGAAGAGATAAGATCATGCCCTTTGAGTTCGCAGAGCCTCGTGGCACCCAACTTCAAGAGGCTTTCTGATATAGAATAGTCACCTACACAATGTGGTAGACTGCCCTGTGTCTTTCAGTCTCTTGTCCTGGCTCCTGCTTCTCCTTGGCTATCAGTTACATCCCTTTACCCAACATGTTAGCAGAAACAAGAATGCCATGAGCCCTAAGTTTATCTCCATTTCAGATTTTTTCTTTATTTTAAAATTGTGTTTCAAGAATGAGATCCTCTCTTCTCATGTTTTCAATGGTGGTTATTTAAAGGAGTAAATGGACACATTTTAGCATTACTTCACACCTGACAATCTACATGGAGTCACACAGAGTCATTTTGAGAGTTGGGGCCTCTGGATCAGTAGGCTACGGCTATGCCTTCAGTGAATATTGACAATACAACTCTCCCCTGAGGTCAGATGATAAAAGTGAAGATGAGAAGCCCATAGTGAAGACAAGGTAATAGATCTAAACTCCAACTAGTCCATGGGGTGGCTTGAGAATGTACACGGTAGAGCGGGAAAGACAGAACTGTATAAGGGCTGTGAAGGAAGAGAAACCTCTTCATTCAAACTCTCACTTCATGTCTTAACTAAGTGTTCAAGTAACCTAGTCTCTGAATCCTTTCTATCTTAACTTTCTGGAAGATATATTTTCTTTAAAATAAGTATTTTTTTTTTTTTTTTTTTAGAAAAACCTTTGTTTGTTAAAAAAAAACAAGTATGTTTTCTTTAAAACAAGTTGATAATCTCTAACCTGTAGATTCAAGTGTAGAGCTAAGGAGTCTTTAATCAACTCCTTGGGTAATTCTAATAACTAGCCTTGTATTTGAGAAACACACTTGGGATGTCCCCACATATGCCTTTAGGAATCACTAACTTTACCTCTCTAAGCCTCATCTATATAATGAACATAACAATAATCACTATATTACAGGAATTTTATAAATATTAAACAATCTACTATGAAATGCTTTGCACAATGTCAGCCATATGGAAGATATGTAGTCATGGTTGGATTATAAAGGAACTGAGGCAAAAGGGTCTTATGTAAAGGCTGATAGAATTCTAAGTCTGAAGCCTGAAACAACTCTGATCTAGCAACTGATAACTGTTTCTTGGTTTCTGTTCTGTTTTACTCAGAATTTAGGCAAACCATCATGGTTTAGGATTATAAAGTCAAGTTGTCTACTGCTTAAAAAAAAAGTTGTGTGTTTTCTGGGTAACTCTTGCCTTTATTTCCTTCAGATGTCTACTGCTATTTTTTTTAATTTCATATATGAGCAATGCAAATAACATTCATAGTCATGACACTCAAGTAACCTTAAGTCTCAGTACCCCATGTCCAAAGAAACTGATATTTACTACTGTATTCTGCTTTGAGATTCACTTGTGGTACTCCTGGTTATTCCACTTTCTTCTCAGACTCAGACCCACATACCTGACAAGATTTTCAAAACCTGAAAGCAGGCCACATCACGTAAAAATGACATATTGTTGGCCAAATTTTTACAAAAGTGTCCCACTATTTCTACTCCCTTTTCCTGTGTGTTTATGTGTGGTACTTCCAATTTCTGTACTTCTGGCCATTTCTTAGGAGATTTTCATGATAAGATGATTGTTCAGGACCATCCTAGGTTCTTCCAACACAGAAGGAAACTGTTGGAACCATTTGGCTAGTTGAGGCTGAATTTTGTGCTCAGGGTAGCATTAGTAATCCTTGCTATGAGCTAGGAATTTGGCTCTATATTTTATATGCATCTCTTATTAGTCATCTATCTATCTATCTATGAATATTTTATGTGTTTATTTGACAGAGAAACACACAGTAAGATACAGAACATAAGCAGGGAGAGTGGAAGAGGGAGAAGCAGGCTTCCCGCTGAGCAGGGAGCCTGATGTGGGGCTCAATACCAGGACCCTGGGATCATGACCTGAGCCAAAGGCTGAGGCTTAACCCACTGAGCCACCCAGGTGCCCCTTGTTTTTTTTTACTTTTTTAAAAAAAAATATATTTATTTTAATGAGAGAATGAGGGGAGGGGCAGAGGAAGAGAATCTTCAGGCAGACTGCCCACTTAGCTTGGAACCTGCTGTGGGGGTTCTATCTTACCACCCTGAGCTGAAACCAAGAGTGAGAATCTTGACTGAATGAGCCACCCAGGTGCCCTGGATTCATATCATTTTTAATGTAAGACCAGTGAAAGGACCAGTTTGATTAAACATAAATAAATTTGGTATAAATTTAGAATTGAATAAAGAGATTGAAAATTCCATAATGTGGCAAAGATGGCTAACTTAGTAAATACATCATTTTTGGATCTTGAAGAGTCACTGAGGAAATGGAAGCCTTCTTACTATGCAGAAAATGACAATAGATTGTTTCATTGGTACATAGAATGAAGTTACATTATTTTTCTAGATGGGAGGGGGAGAGGAAAGAAAATACTAGAAGGACCAAATCATTTTGAGTATTTTACCAAAAATACTTCCTAAAATGTTTTATTATATATTGAAATATATATTTTTCGATATATATATCGAAAATATATATTTATTATATATATATTGTATATATATATACACACACTGAGATATATAATATCGATATTATATATCTCGGTATAAATTTCTTCAGTGGATTGAGTTCAAACTCTAAAGCTAGGCCCAGTTTTCCATTCCGTTTCCAAGTTCTATTGATGTGCAATGTGACTCTTTTCTTTGATCTGGACTTGGCCACTCACCGTGGACTGATCGCACCCCACACCTTCTCTCCTCTGGAATTTTGCTTGTTTGTTTCTTCCCAGCCTGTGGGACTTCTCCCCAAACTATCCCCAACCCATAGGGATTTCTTTCTTTTATGGGAGTTGGGGGAGGGCAAGTACCATGTGTTTTACACTCCTCTTACTTGTGAGTTTGTTGCCTGGGACTGTCAGTTACATGGTGTAAGCTCTTTGAGGACAAAGGCTATTTCTTTTTTTTTTTTTTTGAATTTTATCACAATGGTCCTTTTCTTTATTCCTAGCCAAAGTACTTGTATGGCTTATGTCACTAAAGTTAGTGCAAAATATGAATACTGATAACAAAATAGGATATGTGTAAGTGAGAAGAGTAATTATAAAAGAAGCTGTAAAGGGATGATAAGCTATAGCCAGATCTCTTTCACCTAATGACAAAGGCTATTTCTTTTCATCTTTCTGTCACCCCCATGGCACCTCATACATAATAACACTCAACAAATATTTGTGTGATAACTCAAGCCCGCCCTCTATGGTAATCAGAGAAGACCTCCAGTGCTAATGTGTACTAACCTCAGGTCACATTATTGTGGACCAAATTTCTTACTATTAGATATTATAGCATGGTTTCCAAGAGGATTTCTCTGTATTCCTGCTGTTATTTTGCAAAGCCAGTTACCTCAACAAGAGTTGATCCAGTGATTCAGGCTATTATTTAAACAGCCATTAATTAAACGGTGAAATGTTCTGTTCACCTCTGACTGTATAGGGAACCATAAATATACGTGCAGTTCTGTAAATATCTTCGCCAACGCTACCTTTCAAAATGGCTAATTATCACGAACATATGAAATGCAAGTGCTATCTCTAGATGCTGTCCGATAGGACTCACGGAGATACTATAATTCTATTTGAAACGTCAACTATGATTTCATTGGCTCAGATTTATAATGCCTGACATGTTACCTTCCCAGTTTACTTCCCCTTGTGATTCTAGCTTGCCCTCTGAGGTCCCAAGGACTGGACCTAGATTTTGATCACTAATCTCTCCTTTGATCACTAGTTGCGGAGGACTGACTTTCCTGTGCTGGAACCTCAGTCTTCCTATGACTGAGTTCCCAACCTATTATATTCATTTAGTGCTTCAGAGTATTGGATCCAATGACTAGCTCTGTGACCTAGGAAAATTTACCTTCTGTTTTCTTTTGTGTAAAATAGAGTTAATACCAAAATCACATGGTTGTTGTGAGAATTAAATAATGTAACATGTATAGTGCATGCTACATACATTCCATATATGTTCTCTTCCTGTTTTCTATTTCCCATCCTGCCTGTCTTTTAACCATTTGGTCTTGATATACTAGACTCCAGCTTCATTCTCCCTTGTCATTTTGCTCCTGATCCTAGACCAAACAGCAGGGACAGATGAGGCCATTGACCAAACATACCTAAACTGTGGCGAATCATGTCAAATCATGATTTTAAAAAAGTAATAGTTCCTGCTATGCCACAGGTCAACAAGGTCATTTTGGAAAGGAAAGGGTACTTATTGTGACTAGAGCATAATAATTAAGAGGGAAAGGAAGATAAAAGGTAAGGCTGGAAAGTTAAACAACAACGAGATCATTTGGAGCTTGGGGTATAGAGGGGCAGTGCAAGTGTAAGAAGTTGTACTCCTAAGACTGTGTCATTGATTTCTCTGCTGCCTTCCTACTTTCGAGTGTTTCTCCTCTCCTGCTATGTCACATAATATCTCTGTGATATACCAGTTGACTCAGACTTACTACAGGATTCCAGAAATGAATATCTAACCTGCTTTAGGTATATTCCAAGAATTAGACTCCTCACTGTAGTATCCTTCCCATCCTCCCGGCCACTGAGCCTCTGAGCCTCTGTCCTGAAACTTTCTATAGTTCAACATCTTTTTATCCCAAAACTACTTAGTTTTGAGTTTGTACAAACATAGTGCTGGAAGTTCACAAGAGAAAGATAACAGTCATTGCTATTACATGCTTACATTTTATTTGGAAAATAATTATAGAAAAATTGTACTTTTTGTTTTTCCCCACAGTTTTTTTTTTTTTTTTTTTTTTTTTTTTTTTTTTTTTTTTTTTTTTTTTTTTTTTAACCATTCATTCTCACCTTCTTTGCTGCTTCTGTCTCATCTCCCAGTCTTTAAGTTTTGGTGTGTCCTGAGATTTGGTCTATGGATCTCGTCATTGGCTCTTAAATTTATATTCCCAGCTTGGATCTCTGCTCTCAGTTCCAGGATGGTTCATATGAACTCTAATGAACATGTTGCTTATCATGCTTGTGGGGGCTTGAAAAGATGCCCACAAATGCGTTGACAATTCCTTTCCCCAAGAGGGAGTCTAAATCCCCTTTTCTTGAACGTGAACTGACTTTAGTGACTTACTTCTAATGAATATGTGATGTGTGTATGACTTCTGAGACCTGTTTAGAAAAACTAATAGGGCCAATAAGCTTCTGCCTAACTGTCTTAAAACCCACATCTTGGCAGTCCTGAGTTGACATGTAAGTTATCTGGCTATCCTGAAGTCACCATATTCTAGAAACTATGTGATGAGATCTCACAAAGAGAGAGATGCCCAAGGATCCCCAGCTCTTCTAGACCCCAGCTGTCTTAGTCTTCCCAGCATCAACTGCTGGACCCAAGAGAGAGCAAGCTTTCAGATGGCTCCAGCTTCCTGCCTTCAAGCCTTTCTAGCTGATGCTAGATGGGGCAGAGATAAGCTATGGCTCTTGAGCCAGGTCCAAACCACAGATCTGTGAGCAGTATCAATGTGGTTGCTGTTAATAAGCCACTCAGTTTTGAGGGGTTATGTTTTGCAGTTATTTTAACTGCAACAGCGTCCAAAATAAATATCCTGATAGTTAACTGCAACAGCATCCAAAATTAATGTCCTGATGATGTCCTTCACACCTGCTTATTGTTCAGTTTTTCCACATCCATTAATACCAAGTCTGTTGTCCCACACACTCGGCCAAATATTAGTGAACATCAATTTTTCTCTTTTTCTCATATCCATCTGGTCAGACTGTTCTATCTCAATCTCTGTGAAGACCCAGATTTATTTTATTTATTTATTTCTTTATTCATTCATTCATTTTTACCATTCCCACTGCCATTAAGAAATATTTATATGAATTATGGCCATAATCTCTTTGTTAAATTTACTGGATTAATATCCTCAATTATTTATCCCCCCTCCCACCCTATATCTGTGCCCTTCACATGTGACTTTATGGTTTCTCTCACCTAGAGGTGGAAAGGGTTCCCCTTCACTTTGAGTTCAGCTCTGTGATTTGCTTTGGTGAATATGAGGCAAGCAGAGAAGTCTTGCTAATTTTTACTTGCTCTGTCGTTTCTCTTTAATTGCCTTAAGTACAAATCTGGCTTTCATCGCTGGAAAACAAAAGGTGGGTGGTAGAGTGTAAAGTCACTTCAGTGACCTAAACTGAGTCCATTGTAGATCAGCAAAGCGGTGTAGCCAACCTGCAGCTGACCAGAGACACAAATGAGCTTAGTCAATGCCAGCAAACCTGTGGTACAGGTTCATGAGCATTTACTTAGTATTTTAAGCAACTATGTTCTGCAGTTGATTGCTATGTGACTTTTTGGTGACAAAAGAGAAATTCTACAGGAATTGATGCCAAGAGTGAGGTGTTAAAACCTATACTACATCATTGGTCTCATCTCTGAAAATGGCCAGAGGCTGGAAAAAATGTCAAAGAAATTGCTATAGGAAACTGGAAAAATTGGAGCCATTCTATATAATTGTGAAATAGTTGGGAAAGCAGTCTCCTGTGGTAACTTAGAAGATGGAACATGTAACTAATGATGTTTTGGATTTGCCCAAAGAGATCTCCAGGCAAAACTGAGAATGTCAGCTGGCTTTTACTAGCTGTGTAAGATTTATTACTTTAAGGAAGAGATGAACACTGAAGCACTGGCTAGAAAAATAGAATTTCTATTTGGAGGGATTATATATACTAACTCCCTAGAATAGTACTTGGCACTCAGTAGGTACTCAAATATTTGTAGAAAGAATTATTTATTTAAAATTTCAGTAAGTAATATGAATAAGAAACCTCAAGCTGCATGGCATTCTATAGCACAAAGGCAGTCTATAGCACAAAGTTTGTAGCACAAAGTACAAAGGTACTTGTACTATAACACAAGTACTCACTCCCAGGGGTACTTGGATTAGAATGGAGGCTTAATTCATCACCATTAAAACATCGTGGTGCCCTGACATGAACCTTCCTTGTAGACTTCTCAGCTACTCTGAGGTTAAGGCACCCTTCCTGAAGCCACTCACATAATGCTTCTTAGAAATCTACGTACATGATATTTGCTGTTCCGAGAGTTCTGTTTTAGGTCTTATTTCTCAGTCGTATCACCATGTCTGATTTATTTAACATCCTTCCAGGCAGGCATTAGAACCCAGAAATAAAAAAAAGAGCTCAAAATAATGTCTGACTAGCTCTAGATAGAAGAGAAGGATGTTCTTTCATTGTCCATGATTCACAGTGTGTGTTTTCTGGCTAAACACTGACCAAGGGCTTGTTTCCTACTCTGACCTTCAGGTTTCATGGTGAGCAGTTCTTCACTTGGATTTCAGCTATTTACTTTCCCCACATATTTTGTTTTTTAATTATTTATTTAATTCTTCCTTAGAGGTGGTGGGAGTGGGCAGAGGGAGAAGGAGAGAAAAACTCAAGCAGACTCTGCCCTGAGTGCAGAGCCTGAAGGAGGGCTGGAGCTCATGACCCTGAGATAATGACCTGAGCTGAAACCAAGGGTTGGATAGTTAGTTGACTAAGCTATCCAGGAGCCCCTCCTTTCCCCATCTTAAGTACTCCCCGCCACCTTCTGTATTTCTTCTTTGCCTTTTCAGTTTACTCACGTAATTTGAATTCTGTTCTCGTTTCCAAAATGTTGTTTTCTTCCTGACTGCTTGGTGCCCTTTTTTCCTTTGATGAGCCTGTCCTTTAGCAGGGGACAAGACATCATTAAGCAGCACAGGGCCCAGGACTGACCTTCTGCCAGCATTAGCTAATATGTCCCTCGGTTGGTCCTCATTCAAGGGAGACTTTGAGTTGTCCCTAGGGCCAAACAAAAGATAACTGTGAAATAAGTATTTTCCCATTTTTCAAATACACATTTGTTTAGGGAAGAATAATTTTAACAAGCTAAGTCTCTAGGGATGGAGTTTGAAAACTGCTTATTGTGTGGACTTTGCATATGGTGTAAAGCTTTTGTAAGCGCACCTAAAGCTGTTGGAGTCCCACCTGCTAAGCGAGCTCCCCGGTCTGCAAAAGAAACCCTGAGCTCCAAAACATTTCTCCATTTTATTGCTCTCACAGCTCTAATTGCCATGATAGGTTCTGAAGCTTGCCTCACGACATCCGATTTCTCCATCAAGTAAAACCAAATATGAATGACGCTTGTCACCCTCTCAACTGATTTGCACTTCTCATGGGAGCCGTTCCTAGAGTCAGGTTAGTACAGAGTCCCTGAATTTCGTGTGTTGAGGGTACATCCTCTAACACACAGGACTTCAACACTGCAAACAGCACGGCTCTCCCTTCCACACAGCCACATTAGGCTAGGTGCTTGTCCCCAAAGCTGATTTTAATTCCTACCACTTCTTTCTTCCTGTTTCTAGTATGTTCTTTTACAAAATCTCAAAGGTAATACTTGCATATGGGGAAAAAAATAATCACTGCATAATGAAAAGTAAATGTCTCTCTTACCTCAGACCTTCAGTGCCTTCTTTGGAGAGAAAATTCTGTTATACCTTCCAGAAACTTTACATGCATAAGTAAACATGTCTTATTTTAACGGCATAAATGAGAGAAGATTGTTCCCACAATTCTCTGCCTTTATCCCTTTAAAGTTTTTTTTTTTTTTTAAATCCCTTTAAAGTTTTAACAGTCTTTCCATAATCAGTACATTGGGATCAACCTCATACTCAGTAATGGCTATCAAGTGTCTTGTCTGCATGTAACCTGCTTCATTTAACCGATGGATAGTTATATTATTTTAGACTTTGAAGCTAGAAAAATGCAAGGATAAAAATTCTTTATACTTTCATATTTGTATATATGTGATACTAGATGAGAAATCCTATCAGAAATTCCCAGTTTATATGTCATATACGCATTTAACAGAAGGTTACCATAGTTAACACTCTCCCCACCCCCCCCAAAAATGTGTGAGACTACTGGGGTCCTTAGAGGTTCGGCAACACTGTGTATTTTTGGACTTTTTCTATTTGTCAATATAATTAATGAAAATGGTATTTGGCTTCAAAAATGATTAGTTTGTATATCCTTATTTATAATCTTATTTACTGTATAATTATTAGTTTTCTTATTGGTAAAATCTGGATGATAACATAAAGCCCAAAGAATTTTTGTGAGGTTTAAACAAAGTAATATAAGTAAAGCACTAAAGACATTGCTTGGAACAATGTAAACATTTGGAAATTTACAGCTCTTTATTATTATTATTATTATTATTATTGTTTATTATATACATGATATTTTCTGTGTGTCCTGAGAGATATAAAAGTACACTTGGAGACTTAGACAATTACTGCTCTTGAATAGGACTTAAGGTCATAAAAATATAAATTTATCTTAAGGTAATAGTAAATTTAGCATGAATTCAGTGAAACACTACCTTTTTTTTTTTTTTTTTCTTTCTAGACAAGTTGATTTTAAAGTTCATGTGGAAAAATAAACATGACAAAATAGCTAAGAATAACACCTGGGGGTGGGGGGAAGAAAAGAGTTAAAAGAATTCCAGTAGATGTTAGAAATACAATAAATTACATACGGTGTCAGAATGGGTTAAGAAAAAAATTGGATCCATTTATATGTTGCCTACAAGAGACTCATTTTAGATCTAATGACACATGTGGATTGAAAGTGAGGAGGTGGAGAGACATTATCATGCAATTGCATGTCAAAGTCTGAGTAGCAATACTTATGTTGGACAACAAACTAGACTTTTTTGCTCTTGCTTTTATCCTGCTTTGGTATCAGGGTAGTACTGGCCTTGTGGAATGATTTTGAATGTGTCCCATTTCATTATCTGTAAGATTTTTGTCCAAAAAAAGATTGTCATTGTTGTTTTTTAAAAAATATTTGCAGCCAGGAAACAAATGAAACCATGTGGTCTTGGGTTTTTCTGTGCTGGGATATTTTGGATTCCGAATTCAACTTTCATTGTAGTTACTGGTCTAAGATTTCCCACTTCTTGGATTCAAGATTCATTATTCAATCTTGACAGCTTGTGCATTTTTAGGAATTATCTGTTTCTTTTTTCGCCCAAGTTATCTGATTTGTTAGTATACTATTATTAATAGTAATCTGTTATCACACGCTTCATTTCTGTGGTATATGTTGTATTATTTTCTCTTTCATTTCTCATTTTGGCTTTTGAGTCTTCTTTTTTCTCTTAGTTAATGTAGTTAAAGCATTGCCAATAAATTTTTTTGAAAAAAATTTTCATTATTTTCAAAGTTATGTTGTTTATTCCAGTGTCTATTTGAGTTTTCTTTGTATTTCCTTCCTGTACTAAATTTCAGATGTTTCTTCTTTTTCTAGTTCTGTACTACAGGCAATTTAAAAAATTAATTCTTCTAATCCATTAGCATGGACTATCTTTCCATTTATTTGTATTCTTTTTCAACCTTTTTCATTGATGTCTTACTATTTTCATTGTACAGGTCTTTTATCTCCTTGGCTAAATTTATTTCTTGTTATTTTATTCATTTGATGAAATTGTAAATGGAATTTTCTTCATTTATCAATGATAGCTTTTTATTGGTGTGTAGAAATGTAGCTGATTGCTGTGTGCTGGTTTTATATTATGCAACTTTACTAAATTTGTTTATTCTAGCAAGTTTTTGGTGGAGTCTTTAGGGTTTTCTATATATAATATGATATCACCTGAAAATAGTAACAGTTTTTCTTGTTTTTTTTTTTTTTCCTGATATGGATGCATTTTTTTTTGCATAATTATTCTGGGCAAGACTTCTAGTACTGTGCTGAATAAAATTAGCAACAGTGGTATCATTGTTTTATTCCTGATACTACAGGAAAACTACTCAGCTTTTCAGCTTTTAGTCATTGACTATGATGTGAGCTGCAGGTCTGTCATATATGGCCTTTATCATGTTGAAGTACATTCCCTCTATACACACTTTTTTGAGTTTGACTTTGGTTTGCTAACATTTTGATAGGAATTGTTACATCAGTCCTTTTCCTCCTCTCTTTC
Organism: Mustela putorius furo; assembly: GCF_011764305.1. Classification (NCBI taxonomy): domain Eukaryota; kingdom Metazoa; phylum Chordata; class Mammalia; order Carnivora; family Mustelidae; genus Mustela; species Mustela putorius. The sequence continues at coordinate 44,299,062 of NW_025422010.1, forward strand.
CCTCCTCCTTCCTCCTCTTCCCTTGCCCCTTCTCCTTCTTTTCCCCTCCTTGAGAGGGATTGCATTTTTACAATATTTATTCTTCCAATCCATGAACATGGGATATTTTTCCATTTCTTTGTGTCATCTTCAATTTCTTCATCATTGTTTTATAGTTTTCAGCATACAGATCTTTTACCTCTTTTGTTAGGTTTATTCCTTGGTATCTTATAGGTTTGGGTACAATTGTAAATGAGATTGATTCCTTGATTTCTCTTTCTGCTGCTTCGTTTTTGGTGTATAGAAGCACAACCGATTTTTGTACATTGACTTTTGCATCCAGACTTTATTGAATTCATGTATCACTTCTAGCAATTTCTTGGTAGATTCTTTTGTGTTTTCTATATGCAGTGTTATGTCATCTGAAAATAATGAAAAGTTGACTTCTCTTTGTCAATTTGGATGCCTTTTCTTTTTGTTATCTGATTGCTGATAGTAGGACTTCCAGTACTGCCAGATAACAATGGTCAGAGTGGGCATCCCGGTCTTGTTCTTGACCATAGAGGAAAAGCTACCTGTTTTTCCACATTGAGGGGGATATTAGCTGTGTGTCTTTCTTATATGGCCTTAATGTTAAGTTATGTTCCCTCTCACCCTACTATGTTGAGGTTTGGGTTTTTGTTTGTTTGTTTTTGTTTTTTGTTGTTGTTTTGTTTTTATCATGAATGGTGGTTGTACTTTGTCAAATGCTTTCTTTGTTGTACTTTGACAATGCTTTGTCTGTATCTATTTAAAGGATCATATGGTTTTTATCCTTTCTTTTATTGTGGTGTATCATGATTGATTTGTGAGTATTGAACCACATTTGAAGCCCAGGAATGAATCCCATTTCATCATGGTGAATGATTCTTCTAATGTATTATTGAATTTGATTTGCTAGTAATTTATTGAGAATTTTTGCATATATGTTCTTCAGGGATATTGGCTTGTAGTTCTCTTTTTTTAGTGGAGTCTTTGTCTGGTTTTGGTATCAGGGTAATGCTGATACCTTACAGAATGAATTTGGAAGTGTTCCTCCTATTTCTATTTTTTAGAATAATTTGAGAAGAACAGATATTAACTCTTCTTTAAGTGTTTAGTAGAATTTCCCTGTGAAGGCTTCTGACCTGGACTTTTGTTTGTTGGGATATTTTTGATTACTGATTCAGCTTCTTTGCTGGTTATTAGTCTATACAAGTTTTCTACTTTTTCCTGTTTCAGTTTTGGTAGTTTCTATGTTTCTAGAAATGTATCCATTTCTTCCAGATTGCCCAACTTGTTGGCATTTAATTTTTCATAATATTGTCTTATAACTGTTTGTATTTTGTAGTGTTGATTATTATTTCTCCTCTCTCATTTGTGGTTTTATTTATTTGGGTCATTTCTCTTTTTGATAAGTCTGGCTAGGGGTGTATCAATTTTATTAATTTTTTCAAAGAACCAGCTTCTGTTTTCATTGATCTGTGCTATTTTTTTTTAGTTCTGTATCATTTATTTATGCTCTAATCTTTATTATTTACCTTCTGATGGCTTTATGTTATATTTGTTTTCTTATTCTAGCTCCTTTAGGTATAAGATTAGGATATTTATTTGAGATTTTTCTTCTTGAGGTAGGCCTCTAGTACTATGAATTTCCCTCTTATGGTAGCCTTTGCCATATCTCAATGGCTGTAGGCCATTGTGTTTTCATTTTTATTTGTTTCCATGTATTTTTTTTTATACTTCTTCTTTGATTTCCTGGTTGACCCATTCACTCTTCAGTAGCAGATGGTTTAACCTCCAAGTATTTGTGGTCTTCCCAAGTTTTTTCTTGTGGTTGACTTCAAGTGTCATAGTGTTGTGGTCAGAAATCATGCATGGTATGATCTTAATCTTTTTGTACTTGTTGAGGCCTGTTTTGTGACCCAGTATGCGATCTATTCTGAGGATGTCCCATGGGCAGTGTATTCTGCTGTTTTTAGGATAAAATATTCTGAATATATTTGTTAAGTCCATCTGGTCCGATATGTCATTCAAAGCCATAGTTTCCTTGATTTTCTGCCTAGATGATCTGTCCATTGTCTTAATTGGGGTATTAAAGTTCTCTATTATTATCATATTACTACCAGTTTATTTTTTTATTAGTTCTTTAGTATTTGGGTGCTCACTGCCATGTTGGGGGCCTAAAGATTTACAGTGGTTAGACCTTCTTGTTGGAAAGTCCCCTTTATCTTGATATGATATCTTTGCTCATGTCTTTGGCTTAAAATCTAGTTTGTCTGATAGAAGTATTGCTACTATAGCTTTCTTTTGATATTCATGTGCATGATAAATGCTTCTCCATTCCCTCATTTTCAATATGCAGGTTTCTTTAGGGGTAAAATGAGTGTCTTATAGGCAGCATATAGATAAGTCTTTTTTTTTTAAATCCATTTTGATAAAATGGATTAAATGGATTTTCACTTTGATGAAAGTACCCTATGTATTTTGATTGGTGTTTTTAGTCCATTTTTATTCTGAGTGATTATTGCTATGCATGTATTGCCATTTTATTACTTGTTGTTTCTGGAGATTTTCCTTGTTCATTTTTGTTCTTTGACATTTTTGGTCTTTCCATTCACAGAGTCCCTTTTAAAATTTCTAGCAGGGCTGGTTTACTGGTCACAAACTCCTTTACTTTTTGTTTTTCTGGGAAGTTCTTTATTTCTTATATTCTGAACAATAGTCTTGCTGGATAGAAGATTCTTGGCTGCATGTTGAATATAAATGCCACTCTTTTCAGCATGTTGAATATAAATGCCACTCTTTTCTAGCTTGTCAAGTTTCTGTTGAGAAATCTGCAGTTGGCCTTATGGGTCTTCCTTTGTAAGTTAGGGATTTCACTGGTCTTTCTGCTTTTAGGATTTTTTTTTTTCTTTATCTTACAAATTTAATTATAATATGTCTTGGTGTTGGTCTTCTTTTGTCAATTTTGATGGGAGTTCTCTCTGCTTGCTGTATTTTGGATGTCTGTTTCCTTCCCCAGATTAGGAAGTTTTCAGCTATTATTTCCTACCCCTTTTCTCTCTTTTCTTCTGGGACTCCTGTGATATGATTGTTACTATGTTTGAAGGAGTCACTGAGTTCCCTAAGTCTATTCTTTTGTTCTATAATTCTTCTTTCTCTTTTTTGTTCAGCTTCATCATTTTCCATTATTTTATCTTCTGTATCACTTACTCATTCCTCTCCTGCTTCCACCCTGGTGGTCATTGCCTCTACTTTGTTTCAAATATCAGTTACTGCATTTTTCATTTTTTGCTGTTTTGTAACTCTTTGATCTCTGGTAAGGACCACTCTGAAGTTTTCCATTCTTTTCTGAAGCCTAGTGAGTATCCTTTTGATTTTTGCTTTAAATTCTCTATCAGACATATTACTTATCTCTGTTTAGATCTCTGTGACTTTTCTTGTTTCATTGCTCCATGTTGGTATTTTGCCTGTCTTTCTTCTTCTGTGTATTGGAAGAGCCTCTTATGTTTTCTGCTGTAAAGAATGATGGCTTTATGAAGAAGAGGTCATATAGTGTCCAGGGACTCATGCTTCAGAGAGTGCTATCTGATGTGAGCTCATGCCCTCTGCTGCTGTGTTATGAATGGCTGCTGTATCCCTCAGCTCAGTGTTCTGCAGTTTCTCCTTGCCTGCAGTATGCAGTGTTTGGGCCTGGACCTGAATGTGGCTAGCTTTAACAAGGTGTGCTATGTCTGTTTGTTAAATGAGACCTGATGATACTTCCATTAGAACTGAAGACTTGTAGAACTCTCTGGTCAAGGAACGTGGTATGTGTAGGGTTTCTGCTGGTCTTCTGAGGAGGAGCCTGCTGTGCTGGGTCTCCAGCACACCTTGAGAAGGGCAGTACTGGCAGGGCACAGGGGTCAGGACTTGGTGGAAGCAGGTCTGCCAGCCAGTATTGTTGGACTGCTTACTGAAGCAGGTTTATGCTAAGGGGTGTGGGGGGGTGGCACCAGCCATCTCCCTTGTCTGGAGAGGAGTCTCATGCTGTGCTTTTTGCTCTCAGGAAGCACATCCAAAAGAGCAAACAATCTCCCCTTGTGCATCCCAGGTGTTTTTCAGATTTCTATTTTCATGTTGTCTCTCTCTAGGTTGTTTGCCTGCCTGGAGCAGTGCAGTGCCCTTTGGGCGCTATCCCAGCCAAGCCACAGACTTCAGGGACCTGGGGTAGGAAAGGACCTGCTAGTCCTCTGGGGGAGGGTCTCACCATGCTGGGACTGAGGTAGGTTTGACTGAAAAGGGCAGTCATACTAGAGCACAGAGGTGTGGGACTTGGAGCAAGCAGGGTACGCAGCCATCCTTAAGGCAAACTTCCCTTTACAGGGCAGTCTGCATCTATGCTAAGAGGCAGGGGAGGAGAATGGTGCCTACCGGGTCCTTGTCCTAGGAGAGGCATCTCTGCCAACACTACCTCTCATAGATGCATCTCAAGAAGAGTGAGCCATTTCTTCCCTGTGACCCTTAGGTGTTCCTCAGATTGTGCCATCTCCCCTCAACCCTCCGCCCCAGGTTGCTTACCTGCCTTCTCTCCAAGAGTAGGGTAGCACTCTCAGGGCTATACCACAGCCAAGCTCTCTGACCTTAAAACTCCAGCCTTCAAGCTCTACTAGTTGCAAAAACTCACAAAAATCAGTCTCTATCATTTTCTCAGCTAATAGTTTTAGGGAAGTGTTCTTCTGGTGCAATCTCCTCTGCATTCCTCTCTCTCTCTCTCTCCTCTTTCTCTGCAACCATGGCTTCCTCCCTTTTGCAGCACCCACAATCCATTTCTCCCCCAGTCACATCTCCACACTTCCGACCTTCCTTGTTATGGCCTCTTTTCTCCCTCTAGTTCTGTAGTTTGTTCTACCAGTCCTCAGGTTGATTTGTTTAGTATTGAGAATGAGAGTTATAAGTGTGTTCCAGGGATGAGATGATCCCAGGGTCCTCCTGTTATGGTGCCATCTTAGCTCTCTCCTCTGCTGGGAGGATTTTTATTATTGATTCAATGTTATTATGTTCAGATTTTTTAGTTCTTCAAGTTCTTGAATCTTCGAAATTCAAACATAGAAGGTTATGTTTCTGGGAATTGATTTCTTCTAGGATTTCAAATTTGTTGCTATATAATTATTCATAGTAGTCTGTTATGACCCTTTGAATTTTTGTGGAATCAGTTGTAACATCCCTCTCTCATTTCTGATTTTGAGTCCTTTATTTTGGCAGGGTGGGGTGGGTCTAGCAAAGAGTTTGTCAATTTTCAAAAATCCATATCTTTGTTTTCCTGATGTAACATTTTTAAATCTCTATTTCATTTATCTTTGCTCTAATCTTTTTTCTACTAACTTTGAACTTTGTTTGTTCTTCCACTTGAGGGATAAAATTAGGTTGTTTGAGATTTTTTTTTTTGTTTCCTAATGTGGGTAAGCATTCATCACTGTGAACGTCCTTCTTTGAATTCCTTTTGCTGTGTCTTATGTTTAAGTACATTGTATTTTCATTTGCATTTGTCTCATGGTATTTTAATTTTAATTACTTCTTTGACCCAATGGTTGGTCAGTAGGTTGTTTTTAATCTCTGCATATTTCTGAATTTTTCAGTTTTCTTCTTGTAATTGATTTCTAGTTTCATACCTTTGCGGTTAGTAAAGATACCTGCCATGATTGCAGTCTTATATCTAGTAAGATTTATTTCATGGCCTAACATATGATTTATACTGGAAAATGTTCCATATGCACTTAAGAAGAATGTGTATTCTGTTGTTTTTGATGGAATGTTCTGTGTATGTCTGTTAAGTCCATCTGGTCTAACTTGTCATTTAAAGCCACTATTTCCTTTATTATTTCCTGTCTGGATGGTCTATCCATTGGTGAAAGTGGAAGTATTAAAATCCCATTCTTTTACTGTATTGCTATTTCTCTGCTTAGGTCTATTTATATTTGCTTTATGTATTTACCTCATCCCTACATTCCATTTCCTGAAATTGAGCCTGTAGATAAACCTCTACAAAAACAGGACAACAACTACAGCCAGTTATTAATTGTGGAGTTTTTTGTAATAGCATGGGATTGATAACTTAAATGACCATCAAAAGGACTAGTTGATTCGGGCGCCTGGGTGGCTCAGTGGGTTAAGCCGCTGCCTTCGGCTCAGGTCATGATCTCAGGATCCTGAGATCGAGTCCCACATCGGGATCTCTGCTCAGCAGGGAGCCTGCTTCCCTCTCGCTCTCTATCTGCCTGCCTATCTGTCTACTGTGAACTCTCTCTGTCAAATAAATAAATAAAAATCTTTAAAAAAAAAAAAAAAGACTGGTTGATTAAATGACTGTAGATAAATATGACTGAATACTATACAGCTTTAATAAAGAATGGTAAAGAGCTCTAGGAGCTGATTTAAAATTGATTCTAAGTTATTGTGCTAAGTGAAAAAGGCAGGATTATCATTTTTTTTTCTATAGGAAAGAAAAAATAAGAGTGCATATTTATAGGAAAGATAGATGAAAAATAAAAGAACATGTTTACCTTTAAGGAATATAGAAAATAGAATGGAAGAGCTGGTGATGAGTTTATCATTTTATGTAGTTTTGGCTTTGGAACCATGCAAAGTTTATATATAAACATATATATCACTTATATATATGTAAAATAAAGTTAAAATAGAGGGAAAGCAAAACATAAAATTGAACCAAAATATAACTAATAAACCTAAATTTATATCAATTGATAACATAGCCACACAGAGAAAAGACGGAATTTAAATTATTTTTGAACCTAGCACCATGATTATACATTATTCATGGGTAATATGCTAAAAACAAAAAGAATTGCATAGAAATCTTAAATTCATTCATAGGTTTCTTATTAGTAGTAATGTAAGTAGTAATATTAATCTTTATAGCACTTTTAGTAGTAGACTAGATTACTGTAGGATGAAGCAAATAAATAAATACACTAGTGTTATTATGAACCAAGATTTTTAGGGCAAAAAATGTGATAATGATGTAAAGGTAGTTAACTCCTTTTAGTGGTAAATTTAGCTAGGAATATAAATACAAACTCATAATTTTTCAAATAAATTTTCTCTTACTCTGTCCCCTGAAAAAAGCTTAAATACAAAACTATCTAATAGCAATGAGAGAATCAACATGGAGATCTTAGTTCTTTTTTTTTTTTTAAAGATTTTATTTATTTTTTTGACAGAGAGAGATCATAAGTAGGCAGACAGACAGGCAGAGAGAGAAGGGGAAGCAGGCTCCCTGCAGAGCAGAGAGCCTGATGGAGGGCTCGATCCCAGGACCCTGGGAATCATGACCGGAGCGAAGGCAGAGGCTTTAATCCACTGAGCCATCCAGGTGCCCCGGAAATCTTAGTTCTAGAACCAGTTCCTGTTAAACGAGGAACAGAACTCTTTGGAAATTTTACTGATTTCAGGGTGTTCTAGTTATCTACTTCTGTGCAATAAACCACCCCAAAACTTTGTGGCTTACAAAACAACAGCATCAACATGGCTCACAAGCCTGCACTTTAAGCAGAACTCAGCAGGGGCAGTTTATCTCTCAGCCACTGTTTTGGCTCGAGAAGCTTGTAGCCTGGATACTAGAATCTTTTGAAGGCTTACTCACATGTCTAGCAGGTGAGGCTAGAAGACCCACATAACTGTGGGATAGAATAGCTGAGAATCCTTGTGCATCTCTTTATCTCCATGTCATCTCTGCACCTTGGCGTCTTCAGGATAACTAGACTTCTTACATGTTAGTTCAATATCCTCAAGGAATAGGTCTCAAAAAAGAGAAAGCCAGAAATAAACTGTGTATTTTCTTTTATGATCAAGTCTTCAGAATATAATTTCTGTTTCACTCTATTAGAAGTGAGTCATTAAGACTAGCTCATATTCAAGGGGAAGGGGAAGGGAGTTCAAATTTATTTTTTGATAGGAAGACATCAAAGACTTTGTGGATATTTTGTAAAACCACAACACGTATCTCCAAGGGAATACCGTGTGAGTTGAGACCGCTGCATTGGTTCAAAACCAAGGAAGCACTGAAAGACAAATGCGAATCTGTCAGCAGGGCACAAGAGCTTGCTTAAGTGTGTACTTCCCAAATTTCAGGCAACTTAGTTGTGTGATTAATGGGTGTGATTAAATATAACTTTTGAGTAAAAACCTCTGAGTCTATAGTGATACTCAAAAGATGGAGGAACATAGGGTGCTTGGGTGGCTTCAGTTGGTTAAGCATCTGCCTTCCGGTCAGGTCATGATCCCAGGGTCCTGGGATGAAGCTCTGCAATGGGCTCCTTTTTCAGTAGAAGCCCGATTCTCCCTCTCCCACTCCCCGGTCTTGTGTTCACTCTCGCTGTCTCTCTCTCTCTCCCTGTCAAATAAATAAATAAAAATCTTAAAAAAAAAATGGAGGAATAAAAGCTACTTTCCTTTAGATAATTTCTAGCTAATACACATAAAAGTTATAAAATTTGACTACCACTATTTAGGAGACTCTAGTGTGATAACTGGTTCAGGCAAATGATTAACATGTTTGTTTAAACCATCAGGTGAGGGGCGCCTGGGTGGCTCAGTGGGTTAAAGCCTCTGCTTTCGGCTCAGGTCATGATCCCAGGGTCCTGGGATCGAGCCCCACATCGGGCTCTGCTCAATAGGGAGCCTGCTTCCTCCTCTCTCTCTGCCTGCCTCTCTGCCTACTTGTGATCTCTGTCTGTCAAATAAATAAATAAATCTTTAAAAAAAAATAAATAAACCATCAGGTGAAATTTAACTGGGAAACTGTATTTACACCTAGTGCCAAAGAATGAATGACTTATTATTTGCAAAAGGAGGGGAAATTTTTCTTGATGTAGAGATACCTGGTCACTGTTATTTTAACCAAGTGATCCAATTTGGCATTAGTAATGGTAAGCTACGTTGATCTTCTAAGATCTTTTAAGAATTATTGTTATCTCACATAAGGTAGCAACCATCTGCTTCAAAGATTAACCCCAATTCAATCAAGCCTCTAGTTCTAATGTAGGGTTTACAGAAAAGAAAGGTAGTAGAGAAACAAATGAAGAGAAATCAAAACAAACAAAGACAGAATGTGAGATATCTGTTTAAAAAAAATACTGGTTTGGATTCTTCATAAATCTGAGTGTTAGAAAAAAGAAATTGGGGGCTTTTATTTAATCTACTAAAAGTGATCAAAGGACTTTAAAAAACAAATGGAATATATTATGCTTGATAGGGTCTTGGTTTAGTGTCATAGATAGCATGAAAGGCAGGAAGGAAGGGGGAAAAATTGCCATAACTGACACTTTGGGAAAAATTGGGGACATTTGCATATGGACTAAATATTATGCATGCCTAAAATCATGTTCAAAAAGCAATATATTAGGGGCGCCTGGGTGGCTCAGTGGGTTAAGCCGCTGCCTTCGGCTCAGGTCATGATCTCGGGGTCCTGGGATCGAGTCCCGCATCGGGCTCTCTGCTCAGCGGGGAGCCTGCTTCCCTCTCTCTCTCTCTGCCTGCCTCTCCGGCTACTTCTGATTTCTCTCTGTCAAATAAATAAATAAAATCTTTTTAAAAAAAAAAAAGCAATATATTGGACTGAACTAGGTTTATGGGGCTAATTGTGTGATCTTCAAATAGATGCTAAAATCTGTCCTCGAAGAAGAATAACAAAAATTTTTGAGCAATACTCACATTATTGATATTAGTATGGTAGCCATGAGGGTGAAAATGTTGGCTCTAACCATATATAACTATTTAAAACTAGACACATACCTATGTATGTGAAATAGCTAGAGTAATTTTTAAAAATTTCATTAAATTCATTCTATCTACTCAGAGATAATAAAAAAGGGGTGGAAATTGATTATTTTCAGGATGAAGGAATGTTATAGGGCTCTGGCAATCTGAGATTATCTGCCTTCCATTTGCCACACTTATTCCTTTAAAGAAACTCTATCTCTGAGTTTCTCTATCCCAAGTAATAAAGAAAATAAATTCCAAAAGACACAAGAGTTGAAATCCAACCCAGATGTCCATGTCCAATAATGGACATGTCAAATACAAAGAATTAAATCCAAATGACCCTTTAATCTCCTCAAATTTCAGAAACTGGATCTCTTTGAGAGGAAGTCCAGTTTTGTCCTTGGAAGTAATCTTTATTTTAATATTCTTATATCAATGGTTGCTTCCATGATCGTCTTCCTATGTTTTAAATTGTCATATTTTATTGAACTTTTCAATTAAATATGCAGGATTCATGTCTGAATTCAATACTAACATTACAGAAAAGGTAATACCCAATATCATTTAAAAGAGTTAAAATTGTGTTTTTAATTGTGGAGGAATAAAGGCACATTTTACAGAAAGGGAAACAAAAAAAACTACACTTGGCCAATACTTAGAGGTAGAATTCTTTTCCTGGACGATAAAGTGTTTGTTCAAGAATTTCTGACAATTGGGCGCCTGGATGACTCAGTGGATTAAGCCGCTGCCTTCGGCTCAGGTCATGGTCTCAGGGTCCTGGGATCGAGCCTCGCATCAGGCTCTCTGCTCAGCGGGGAGCCTTCTCCCCCCTCTCTCGCTACCTGACTCTGCCTACTTGTGATCTCTCTCTCTGTCAAATAAATAAATAAAATCTTAAAAAAATAAAAAAAGAATTTCTGACAATGGACATGAAGAACACATTTGAAAACTGATTCAGTAATAGTTTTACTCTTTGCTCTTATCTAACTGTGTTTTGAAGAAAAATAAGTTATAGTTTGGCACAGATAAGTTTTGATCTTTGTCTGGTGTGATCCATTTCCTCCCAGGACCACACCATCCCTGTAGGCCTCCAATACAGCTCCAAGGGACTTCTGAGATTCTGAAAATGTCTCTAATCCTAGAACTCTTGGCAGTCTGGCCAAAATTTAATCATAGTTTCTGTCTATTTTGCTGTTCTGAGAGATGTCCTGATGGAGGTTCACATTAGCTAATCTGACAGCTATCAACTCTCATGTATATAACAGTGTTAGTCTATAAAATATTTTCATATAATATCATCTTAGCTAATCTTTAGATTAGCAAGACCATGACTCATGAGCTTATTCTCTTTCCTACTTTATTGATAAAAGACACTGTTGAAACAATATTCTCTGCGTTTCTCATCAACTGTAAAACTTCTTGTTATCTAAAGGAATTTCCTTTTGCAAAGCATCTGGAATAGTCCATGGTACATAGTGCACTCCATCAGTTATTGTTGATAAAGCCCTGCTTCTCTCAAATTAAAGGACATGCCCCAGGGAGGCTGCCCAGGGCACCAAACTTAATGCATGTTTTTGGAGCATTAATTTTACTTCCTGTTAAATAATTTCAGGTATTTTTATGACAACAAATACGGACTGCTCTGGTAAACTTATATATATTTAAAGATAAAGTACAAGACATGAAAAAGACTCTCAGCCTTACAGCACGCTAATTTAATTTACATCCCAGGCCTTCTGAAGTACAAAATATATTGGGAGTTACTTCAGCAGAAATATTGGAAAAACCCTACGGTCATGTTCTTTCTGCTTGTCCCTGGCTCTGGGGGACCCTGTTCCGAGGATGACAGGGATGATCAGATTCAGCCAGCCTTACAAGATGCCTTTCTCTCCAACATAAATTCAAGATTTGTGCATTGATCTCATTCTTGAGAGCTGTTGATGAGATGATGAACGGATCTGAGGAAGTTCTATCCCAGAATACCTATCAAGCCTTAAAATTTCACCAGAATTATATTCACCAGAATTATAAATTTTCAAAGCAAATTTCCAGAAAGAAATTATTCTAGTTCGCTGATTTTTACAGATTAGGAAGCTGAGGACATACAAAGTGGAGTGATTTGCTTATGGTCACATGGCAATATAAAAACAGAGCTGAACGGGACACCTGGGTGGCTCAGTGGGTTAAACCTTTGCCTTTGGCTCAGGTCATGATCTCAGAGTCCTGGGATCAAGCCCCACATCGGGCTCTCTGGTCAACACGGAGCCTGCTTCCCCCCCTCAACCCCACCCCTCTCTGCCTACTTGTGATCTCTCTCTGTGAAAGAAATATATAAAATCTTAAAAAAAAAAAAAAAAAAGCTGAAACAGATTTTAGTTTCTTAGCCCCCACAGGTCAGTGCTGTATCCTCTTTGTTTATTTGAAAGCCTGTCTCATACTATCTCATAGCAATCATACTATCTAGGAGGGAGAGATCCAGTGCACACTCTGATAGCCAAAACACAAGGAAGCCAGGAGCAGAGGCCAGAGGCATACATGAGTGGGCCTGTGATAAAGGTCAGTTTAAGGGAGTGGGACAAGAAATATGGGGAGATGTTCCCAAAGGCAGACCCTTCCCTAACCTCACCAACCTCCCTCAGCAGCCTGAAGGCCTGGGATGGCCAAGAGATAGCACTCCAAGGGGCTCTAGGTATCCGTAACCGACGGTAATGAAGAGTAATGCTCAGAGGGAGAGGGCCTTCCAGAAAGGTTGAGGGAGGAAAAAGTAAATGCACTGTCATTTTAACATGGAGTGGCAACACTCACCCCTTCCTCTGTCTGTGAAGTGCCCCAGGCCCTCAAACCCAATTCCTCCCTGGCTCCTTCACAGACCTAAAGAAAACACACTGAGCACTGTTTACCACAAGCAGCCTATGATGCCCCAAGGAGCCGTATCCCTGTACTTGTAATGCTGTCAGCAGAGAAAATGCTGATGTGATATTGGAAACCCTGAATTCAGGGAAGAAAGCAACTGGGCCAGAAAAAGAATGTGAATAGGCATAGCAGTGTTTCAATGTGGGTCCTTTTAAATGTCCCTTAGCAAGGGCAGTATGCCCTGACATCACCCTGAGATCAGTGATTAGAACTGACATCTCAGAACCACAATCTCCAAATTTCCCTAAAGTGATAAAATAGCCCAAGGTGAGCATGTATTCTGATCTTGGTTTCCAGCTATTTGGATTGAGTTGATAGGCTTTCACGGAAAACCTGCTATTAAGTATTTACTTTCATTAACTGATTGGATCCTTACCACCAACTTAAGAGATAAGTACTGTTACCATTTTCATTACATATTAAAAAGGTGAGACTAAGAATATAAATAACTTGCCCACATTTCTGTGGCTAGTCGGTGATGGGACTGGGATTCCAGCTCTGAAGTGTGTGCTCTTAACCTGTGCCCTCTAGGCAGGGCACCAGGCAGCGGGGAATCGCTGGGAACCACACAGAGTGTAATGGGAATTAGAGGCAAAGCCCAAAACCTGGTCAGGGGAGTCAGGAAAGAGCTTCTGGGCAAAGATGTTCAAGTTGTCCTGTGACTGGAGAGCAAGACTAGGCTGACAATAAGCTGCTTCCTGGAAAGGGAGGGGCAGATGCCCTGACCTGCAGAGGAAGGAGACTGGATCATTTCTGGTAAATGAATCCATTTGAAAAGGACTGGGGTGTAGAATTTAGAAGGGAAAATGTGAGGATTTTGGGAGAAGGGGGTGGGATTATGGACATTGGGGAGGGTATGTGCTTTGGTGAGTGCTATGAAGTGTGTAAACCTGGTGATTCACAGACCTGTACCCCTGGGGATAAAAATATATGTTTATAAAATATAAAAAATTAATAAAAAAAAAGGGATACAGGAGCAAATCCCCAAGGGGCCTTAAGTTGTCTTAACAAGTGGGGTGCGGGTGGTGGTCTGGATAGGACATTCTCTACTTAGTCCTCTTTTTAGGATACATGGGTGGTGTTAGATGACTTTGCCATCTTTCCTACCTGAGGGGTAGAGATAGAATTAATAAAATTTAAACAAACAAACAAACAAACCTTAGAAGGGAAAAATGTTTTCTCTGGCCACTCTCTGTTTTTCTTAATGGCTGTTTCTTCCTTGTCAGGATCACCTTCTTTTCCAGATTCTGCTTCAGCCATAAGAACACAAAATAGTCGTCGCACTGAACTGATTGTCAGGTATGTAGCCCAAGGAAGCAGTGCAGCTTGATGTGGCTAAGACAGTAGACAACAGAAGCAAACTAGCTCTGTGTTCAGACCTGACTGCAGGACTTTTCAGCTGTGGAACTCTAGACAAATGCCTTCACTTTTCCACACCTTAGTTATAGAGCAACATATGCACCTACCTCTTAGGTATAAAGAGATGATTTAATGGTTATTTCTATGTCAGGCACATGCAATCTGAACAGTGCCTGGCATATAATGAGTATTTAATAAACATTAGCTGTCATTGGTATTTGTCATAGAGATAGTGGTATGAACAAAGCACTATGGGAACATAGAGAAAGGAGCAATTTATTGGGGTTAGAGAAGTGTTCAGGAAATAATACTGTAAGAAGATCTGACATTTTTCTGTTTTTTTGGAGGAAAAAACAGAGCTAACAACTGGTGAATTATTGAACTCTACATCTGAAACTAATGGTGTACTATATGTTGGCTAATTGAATTTAAATTAAAAAAATAAAATAAAATAAATCCAAGAGTCAAAAAAAACCAAAAACCAAACACAAAAACAAAAACAGAGCTAACAGCATCCTTCCCTCTCTGCTCCAGCATTAGAGCAAGTAATTCTTCGCTCTGGAGGAGCCATTTATTGAAAACTTTTTGAAAGGTGGCCCTATCCTTTTGATTACCAAGTCAACTTGTCTCTCGTGTGGAAAGACTCAGGACATCAATTATTTGAATCATGGTGTGTGTACCTATTTTAAGAAAGTCACTTATAAAAATCTATCCTTGAACCATAAACCACTGACCACCTTTTAGCAGAATTATTTACTTTATAAAATGATTTGTAGTATGGTTTTTTTAATAATAGCCTTTCCTTGAATATTAATTTATAAAATCTTGATTTGTACTTTCCATTGAACTACAAAGACATTGACCGTGGAAACTGAATTACTCAGCTGTGTGGCTCTAGGCAGCAGACTCACATTATTTTTAATTCTTAAAACTAGGATATGTAATGTAGGTGTTACTATCCATGTTTTATGGTTAGAAGTTTAGTTGCCTTAGTGTTCAAAACTAGAACATGAAAATCACTAGATTAAAGACTAGTTTCCAAGGCCCATGGTCTTCTCTATATGATACAACTTCTCCAATAGGCATTGTTGTTTATGTGTTATTATACTGTCTCCACTAAGAAAGCTACCCGTCTTTAAATCAGAAGGGGTTTTCAAGTTCTGATTTGCTTTTGCCAGGGCCGCCTTGCCACTTTTGGTCATGTCTTTAGCTTCCCATTTCTGCGTAATTCAGCTTTCTAGCTGATTTAACACAATGCCAGCTTGATGATGGAATTCTGAGCTTTCCAAAACATAAGATGGTGAGGAGAAATTTTACTCAATAACCCAATCCTTTTAACTCTAATTAAGCCTCTTTCAAGACTCTGTCTAAATTTGGAGTTGACAACTTAATTTGTCCACATGAAAGAGAGACTGTGCTCTCCCTGACTAGGTTAGGACTAAGACTATAATCCTTTTTACATTGGCAGGAAAGAAAAACTTCAAAGTATAAAGTGCCTGATGGAGTAAGAGTTTCCCAGAATGCTCTTAGCTTTTCAGGATCAATTCTGGAGATCAAATGTTCATTATTCAATGGTTAAGTCTTTTTTTTGTGGTTGATGTAGTTGACCCTTTGCCTTGAATCCATTCAAGAAAACATTACCATCAGTGCTACCCCACAAGAAATAAATTCCCAAGATTTTGTCTACCTGCATCTCTTCTTCCAGAAAGCACTGTTCTTTATCTTTCCAACTGAGAGGGAGTTATTTCCACACTGCCTAACAGATTGCCTAGATTAGAGTAGGATCCTGTCTGGCAAAACAGCTGGCAGGTTGCATGTTTCCATAAGGCAGTAGCTTGCTGAAACACATATGTGTGTGTATGTTTGCCTGTGTCCACATCTGTTACTGATTTGACTGCAGCATGGTAGGTCAAGAGGTCTACTTTGGACCTCATCAACCCAAAGTCTCCAGGAAGGGATGAGGCTTCAGAACCAGTACAAATCTCTCAACCTTCAAACTAGTCTTTTAAATGATACAGCTTAGGTGATAGAAATATTTGATACAGTTAAACAAAAATGTCGAAACTATAAGGGGCCTCAGAAGTTACCTAATTCATCTACTTCCCTTTACTGATGATTTTACGGAGGTTCAGATAGATGAATTGCCCTTAGTCACAGAGATAGTGAGAAAACCAGATTTCTGATATTAGCCTGTTGTTCTGTCCACCAGAAGCTAGGTCACTTGTTAATTTTAAGTGGCTTATATATGTTATCATTTAGTATGGTATTCTTACCGATGTAGAAGGTAGAAACTACACTCAAGCACAGAACCAGTGGGAGGCATGAATTTATCAACACAGTTAGAGAAAGATTGATTGACTGTACAGAGTGAGATGATATTCTGGAAATAGAATGCTTCCTTGTCTTTAAAACTTCTAATATGCATAGATTGCTTGTTTAGGGGCTTTCAGTATGTAATTTCATGAGTATATTTTTGAAGAAAAGGATACCTAGAAATAAGAAAACTGGTAGGTAGAGCTGTGTTCTGCTCCAAACATCTAGTGACCTGCAGGATTCCCAAGTTCACTGGTAGCATCAAGCTTTTTGCCTTTCATTTTCTGCATGATGCTACGTGGTCATCCACTTATCACATCCTACACAAAACATCTACACATTTTAAGTCACCTCTAATTTCTTGTGTTTTCTGCCCCACCCCCACTCTGCCAATTCAGATCCATGTTTCTTGTAGCGAAGGGATAACAGTATGCTACATATTGGACATGCTCACCATAAGACTGAGGTCCCTCAGCACAGTGCTCTGTGTGCTGAGTGCCCTGCTCCTGTCCAGGGCTGGGATCTTTATATTTGTTTGGTGCTGCCCTGGTCAATGAAACAATTGATCCAATATCCCAATTCTCTTTGGCTTTGCTTCAGCTTGTTAGAGCTTTTAACATTTGCCTTTTCCTAATTGCTGCAGGCAGGGTAGGTTTTAACAAAATTGTAAGACTGGAAGAGTTTATCTTTAACTCTGTCTCCCCTTCTGGGTTTTCTCTTCATCCCTGGCTTTCCCCATTACATCTCTTCAGGAACAATAACTCTGATGAGGTATGGCTCTATATTAGTTGATAAAGGATCAGCCATTCCTTCCATTCCTCCAGCAATTTTTTAAAGATTATATTTATTTGAGAGCAAGAGAGCAAACACAAGAGCAGGGGTAGGGAGAGTAGGAGAGGAGCACAGAGAGCGGGAGGAGCAGAAGTCTTACTGAGCCAGAGGTGGAGCTAGATTCCAGGACCCTGAGATCATGACCTGAGCCAAAGGCAGAGGCTTAGTGGATTAAGCCACGCAGGTGCCCCCATCCAACAATTTCTTATTGAGTACCTGCTGTGTTCAAGGCTTTGCTTATTTACTTAACACATTTATAATTTGTCATAGGCTCATAACCTTTATACTACCTCTGTAATTTTTGCTACATCATCTCAAAAGTAACTTAATATTTTCAATAAAATCAATTCACTGTCTACTTAAATTTATATCAGAAATAGATTTTGGAGGTTTTTTTTTTTTTGTTGTTGTTGTTGTTTAAGCACCTAGCTTCTAACTTGTCTTTCACATCAAACCTAGCAGATGCTAGAAAAGATGCAGCTCACGTGAGCAAATGTAGACCTTCTGATAAAAAGTTGTACAAAACTGGAAATATCTCAGGAGGCTTTTAAAGTCTGTGTTTCTTTTTAAGTGAAAGAAATGGCAACATGGAGCCCAAGAGATAGGTTGCTTGGAGCGTCCTAGACACCATTTCTCCTCTCTATCAGGTTGCCCTGGGAAGCCCAAGCTTGAAGTCATGACCTGGCAGGACACTCCCTTGGCTATCGTGAGTCTAAGTCCAGTATAGGAGTACAGAATTTGGCTGGAATTTATCAAGTTTCCAAAGCCCTAAAAAGAAGGGAGATGGAGTTAAACAACTACAGGCATATCTCAGAGATTAAGCTTGGTCCCAGACCAATAAAATGAGTACTGCAGTAAAACGAGTCAAATGAATTTTTTGGTTTCCCGGTACGTATAAAAGTCATTACACTGTGGTCTATTAGGTGTACAATGTCTTAAAAGGTATACATGCCTTAATTAAAAATTCTTCATTGCTAAAAAATGCTAACCATCACCTGAGCTTTCAGTGAGTTAGTCTTTTTGCTGGTGGAGGGTCTTGTCTCAGTGTTGGTGGCTGCTGTGACTGATCAGGATGGTGGTTGCTCGTGGTTGGGGGGGCATGGCAATTTTTCTAAAGTAAGACAACAGTGAAGTTTACTGTATCGACTCTTTCATAAATGAATTCTCTATAGCATGTAATGCTGTTTGATAGCATCAGTGGAGCTTCTTTCTTTCCTCTTGAGAGGAACTTGGAGTCATTCCTCTCAACCCCACAACTGCTATATCAGCTAAGTTTATATCATCTTTGAAACCTTTTGTTTTCATTTCAACAATCTTCATAGCATCTTAACCAGCAGTTTACATCTCAGGGAACTACTTTCTTTGCTCATTTATAAGGAATGATTCATCAATTAAAGTTCTGTCATGAGATTGCAACGATGTAGTCACATCTTCAGGTTCTACTTCTAGTTCTCTTGTTGTTTCCACCATATCTGCAGTTACTTCCTCCACTGAAGTCTTGAATCCCTCAAAGTCATCCAGGAAGGTTGGAGTCGACTTTTTCCAAACATCTGTTAATATTGGTATTTTTACTTTTCCTGTGAATCACAAATATTCTTAATGGCATCTGGAATGGTGAATCCTTTCCAGAAGGTTTTCAATGGAATTGGCTCAGATTCATCAAGGGAATAATGATCTCTGTTAGCTGTGGTGTCATAAAATGTATTTCTTAAATAATAAGACTTAAAATTTAGAAGTATTGATCAATCAGTGGTAGATTGGATATTAGCAGGCATAAAAATGACATTAATCTTGTTGTATGTCTCCATCAGAGCTCTTTAGGTGACCAGATACACTGTTAATGAGTAGTAACATTTTGAAAGGAATTTTGTTTTTCTGAGTAGTAAGTCTCAACAGTGGCTTAAAATATTTAATAAACCACATTGTAAACAGATGTGCTGTCATCCAGGCTTTGTTGTTCTATTTATAAAGAACAGACAGAATTGACTTAACACAGTTCCTAAGGGCCCTAGAATTTTGGGAATGCTAAATGAGCCTTGAGCCTTCAGTTTCAAGTCACCAGCTGCATCAGCCCTAACAAGAGAGTCAGCCTGTCATTTGAAGCTTTGAAGCCAAGTGTTGACTTCTCCTCTCTAGCTATGAGAGTCCTAGGTGGCATCTTCTTCTAATATGAAGCTGTTTTGTCTGTATTGAAAATCTGTTGTTTAATGTAGGCATCTCTATCAGTGATCTTAAATGGATCTTCTGGATAATTTGCTGGATATCTGGGTATTGTCACTCACTGCTTTACCTTGTACTTTTATGTTGTGAAGATGGCTTCTTTCCTTAAACCTTATGATCCAACCTCTTCTAGCTTCAAAGTTTTCTCATGCAGCTTCCTCACCTCTGAGGCTTTACAGAATTGAAGAGAGTTAGTGTCTTGCTCTGGATTAGGCTTTGGTTTAAGGGAATATTATGACTGGTTTGATCTATCCTGACCACTAAAACTTCCTCCATATCAGTGATAAGACTTTATCATTTTCCTATCATTTGTGTATTCACTGGAGTTGTACTTTTAATTTTCTTTAAGAACTGTTCCTTTGCATTTAAAACTTGGCTGTTAGGCACAAGAACCCTAGCTTTTGGACTGTCTTCTCTTTCGACATGCCTTCCCACTAAGCTTAACCATATCCAGATTTTAATTTAAAAGGGGAAGCTTGTGAGTCTTCCTTTCATTTGAACACTTAGAGCACATTGTAGTGTTATTAATTAGCCTACTTTTATTGTTGTATCTCAGGGAATAGGCAAGCCTCAGTAGACAGAAGAGAGATGGGGGGATGACCAGTTGGTGGAACAGTCAGAAAACACATAACATTTAACTTAACCATTTTGTATGAGCATGATTTGTGATGTCCTCAAACAATTACAAAGAGTAATATCAAAGATCAATGATCACAGGTCTCCATAACAAATATAATAGTAACAAAATGGTTTGAAATATTGTGAGAATTACCAATAGATGACACAGAGCTACAGAGTGAGTAAATGCTGTCTGAAAAATGGTACCAGTGTAGGGTTGCCCCAAAACTTCAAATGTAAAACAAAAGCAAAAACCGTGCAGTGTTTGCAAAGTGCGATAAAGTGAAAGGCAGTAAAGTGAGGTATGTCTGTACACAGTGCCCTTGAAGCCCTACCTTGGATTATTAGATGTTCCCCATCTGTGGCATGATCAAGAAGAGTGTCATAAAAACTAGACATGAATGAGTCCCATCGAGTCAACCCAGAGCCCTACTGGGACTGCAATGTTTATCTATACAGCAGATATTTATGGAAAGGCTCTGCTCTGCTGGGCATTTTTCTAAGTGCTGAAGGTAGTATCAACAATACAAAGTTACCACCCCCGAAGAATTTACAGTCTAAACAGAGAAAATAGTCAATAACATGTAGTCATTGGATAATTTACCATGAACCTCTTCTCCCATATTTTATCTCCAACATGGGCCAGAAAGCTGTCCCTCAAAAGGTGAATGTCTCTGGGTAAAAGAAAGCCTGGGATGATATGGCAGTTGATGTCATGGGTCCAGGGAGAGCGTGGAAGTGTTTAAGTAGATTACATCAGTAGACAATCCAACCGATATAATATGGCTCTCCTCCCCACAGTTAGAAGGACAAGGCAAGGATTAGATTTCACCTTTCCCAGAGAGATATTATAATTTAAGGGTGCTGACCCTTGTAAAAGGAATATTGATAAGATGATACAATGTTCATAAATCACAAAATTGTTGAGTATGACAGTATAAGACAACAACAGCAAAGATACATAGTCGATAAGGCAGAGCTAATGGAATAGAAACAGAAACTTTGAATAAGCAAAATACATATCCTTAGGGAAGTAAGGAAATGTATCACAAACATGAAAGAAGGACAGATGTTTCTAAAGAACCAGTTAGAGATATTGGATGTGAAATGATGTAATTATTTCAATAAAGGATTAAATCGAAAATTTAAGCTGCAGAATAGCTACAAAGAGTTAATTAATGGGCTGGAAAATTATATTGAGATTTTCCAGATTAAGGAGCTGACATAAATAGGCAGAAAGTATATTTTAAAAAGTTTCAGAGATATAGAAGATCAAATTAGAATGGAAATATTCATTTAGTAGGCTTTCCAGAGGAAATATTAAAAAGACATTGTAGGAAGATAATCTTTGAAGAAAACACATTTTCCAGAACTAAAAGAAGGCACACAACCTTAGATGAAGAATGGTTTCAGGGGTGAAACAGCACACAATAAACAAATGAGATAAAACCACATAACCAGGCACATCAGAGTGAAATTCAACAGCAAGCTTCCAGAGAGGAAAAACAAACCACCTATAAAGCCACAGGCATGAGATAGGACATAAGATTTCTCAAAAACAGTTAGACAATGATCTCGTATGATATTGAAGGGCAGTTGATTCCAGGTTATTCAGAAAGTAGTACTTTAAATGATTAGTACTTTAAATGATAGCAGAAAACAAAAGGCTTTTCACCCTAATGCCCGTAGACTTCATCTAATAAAGTAACCTTTTTTTTAGAGCATATTCTTTTTTTTTTTTTTTTTAAGATTTTATTTATTTATTTGACAGACAGAGACCACAAGTAGGCAGAGAGGCAGGCAGAGAGAGAGGAAGAAGCAGGCTCCCCGAAGAGCAGAGAGCCCGATGCAAGGCTTGATCCCAGGACCCTGGGATCATGACCTGAGCCGAAGGCAGAGGCTTTAACCTACTGAGCCACCCAGGCGCCTCTAGAGCATATTCTTTACTGAGAATATAAATTAGCCCACAAGGAGGCAACAATTATGGAAAGCAGTAATAAATAAGGTTATTAATAAATATCATTTGTTTTAATAAGCAGTAATTAAGAGGAAATATATCCACAACACCTAATCTACAATTTAATGTCCTATCAAAACCGAAAAGGCAAATTGTAGAGAACAGAGAGAGAAAAGTCAAATTTCTTACTTGTGAGAGAGGGAAGCATAGGTATTAAAGATATTTAGACATTGGCCAGGAAAGAAGAACTATAGGCTTTATTTAGTGAACCATAACCATCACGAAAGTGCAATGAATTATGTAAGTTTAAACAAGTAATGGGGACTAGAAGGAAGGAAGGAAAAAAAAAGATTGACCTAAGTAATAAACATTGTACTTAAAGACAAACCAGAAAGTGTGGAAATAAATCCTAGCTCAATGGCACTATAATAATGTAGTAAAGTCACAGATTTAAAAACATAGACTTAAGATTTAAAAATCCATTTGACTTTGTGTTTTTTCAGTTAAAACTAAAGAAAAAGGAGTGCCTGTGTGGCTTAGTTGGTTAAGATCTGACTCTTAATTTCAGTTCAGGTCATGATCCCAGGGTCCTGGAATCAAGCCCTGATTCAGGCTCCACACTCAGTGCAGAGTCTGCTTGGGATTCTCTCTCTCCCTTTCTGTGCTCTTTTTTCCCTCTCTTTCTCTAAATCTTAAAATGAAGTTTGAAAATGATGATGTGGGATAAGGGTTAGTAGGCAAACATGAAACAAATATGGGATAGTTGCGCTTTTGTTATCAATCAGAATGGAATAAACACACACACACGTGTATGGGTATGTACTTACATGAGAGAAAATATGAAACAGAATTTGGCAATCATTAATGAAACTCCTACTGACTTCCTTCCAAAGAGTACAATGTGGAGAAGGGGAAAAGTGTAACCACACAGTGCAGAAACCTGACAAATACCAACTACCTCAACCAGGTGGCCAACATTCATCTGAACAGACCGCACTTCACCCCTGTGGCCTTTCTCCTCAGGATCCACAACCCCAGTTAAGTCATGAGGAAAACATCAGACAACTCCCAACTGAGGAACATTTTACAAAATAGCTGGCCAGTGCTTCTCAAAACTGGTCAATGGTAACTCAGTTAATGAAAGTCTGGGAAACTGCCACAGCCAAGAGAAGCCTAAGGGAACTTGATGGCTACAGGGAATGTGGAATTCTGGGTAGGATCCTAGAACAGCAACCAAAAAAATTAGGTTAAAACTAAGGAAATCTGAATAGTGCTTAGACTTAAATTAATAATAATGTGTTAATATTGCTTTGTCAGTTGCAACAAATAAACCATACCAATATAAGTTGTTAATAATAGGGGTAATGTTTGTGGGGTCTATTGAAACTCTGTTATTTTCACAACACTGGTGTAAATCTGAAACTTTAAAAATTCCTTTAAAAGTTTATTTTAAAAATTCTAGGTAACCTATTTTTAAAAAGCATTGTGAAAGCAAGATCTATAAAAACTTAGAGTAATTCTGGGGTTCCTGGGTGACTCAGTGGGTTAAAGTCTCTGCCTTCAGCTCAGGTCATGATCCCAGGGTCCTGGGATCAAGCCCCCCATTAGGCTTGCTGCTCTGCAGAGAACCTGCTTCCTCCTCTCTCTCTGTTGCCTCCTTGCCGACTTGTGATCTCTGTCAGATAAATAAACAAAATCTTAAAAAAAAAAAAAACTTAAAGTAATTCTTTGTAACATTGGAGTAATTCTTGGATTAGATGTTGGTTTCTAGATATAACACTGAAAATACTAACCACGAAAGAAAAAAAAATAGATTATACCACAACATAAACTTTTATGCTGCAAACAGCACATCAAGAAAAAAAAAAACACCACAGAATGGGAGAAAATATCAATAAATGACTCTGATAAGAGAGTTGGATAAAGAATATATAAGGAACTAAAAAACTCAGTAATTCAAAGACAACCCAACCGAAAAATGGGCCAAGGATCTATATAGACATTTCTTTAAAGAAAATGTGTGTATCATTTTTCATTAGTAAAATGCAGATCAAAACTCCAGTGAGATACTACTTCATGCCAATCAATGGCTAAAATAAAATGTCGAGCATACAAAGAAATTGGAAACCCATATATTGTTGATGGGATTGTAAAATAGTGCCACTGCTTTGGAAAACAGTTTTAACATATCTCAGAAAGTTAAGCATGGAATTACCTTATGATCCAGCTCTTCTAACCCAAGATCTATACCCAAGGAAAATGAGGACCTATGTTCACACAGAAACTTGTTCACAAATATTCATACCAGTTTAAGTCTCAAGAGCTAAAATACAGAAACAGCCCAACTGTCTACCCGCAAAGAATGAATCAACAAAATACAGAAAGCTCATATAATGGAATATTACTTGGCAATAAAAAGAAATTAAATTCTGATACTTCTATAACATGGACAGACTTTGAAAATATCTGAAGTAAAAGAAGCCAGACACAGAAAGAGACCTATTATATGACTTCATTTATATAAAATGTTCTGAATAGGACAGTCCATAGACATTTTAAGTCAATTAGTGGTTGTCAAAGGCTGAAAGTGGACGGGAATGAGGAACAGCTGCTAATGGGTACGGATTTCTTTTGAGGGTAAGGAAAATGTTCTAACCTAGAGTAGCGATGTTTGCACCATTCTGTGAATAAATTGAAAACCATGGCGGGGTGCCTGGGTTGCTCAGTTGGTTAAGAGGCCAGTTCTTGATTTTGGCTCAGGTCATGATCTCAGGATCCTGGGATCAAGCCCCCTGTTCCCCCTTTGCTTGTTATCATTCTCTCAAGTGAAAATCTTTAAAAAAATGAAATTGTGTACTTTAAAATAGTGAATTTTATTTTATATAATTCTATCTCAGTAAAGATGTTATATTGAAAAGAAAAAAAAGGCATTTAGAACATTTGAAGATCTGAAATACCATATTTTATCAGGTAAACACAGAACATGTTTCTTCTTTGGGAAACATGAGCCATTCTTCAAAACCAATGATGTATCAGGCCACAGAGGAATTTCAATAAATTCACAGAATCAGTACTATACACATTGTGGTCTTTGACTGCCATGCCATAAAATTAGAAATTAATAACAAAAGAACACATTTAATATTCCCATGTGAATGGGAACTATAACAATCATGACTTTACATAACTCATGAGTTAAAAAGGAAATCAAAAAGTGGAATTGTGAACTGCTATAGCGAAATAAAATGAAAGCTGTGTATTGCAGAATGTGTGGCATGCTCCAAGAGAGAATCGGGAAGGAAATACATAGCTCTGTCTGTAATTATCAGAAAACAAGAAGGGCTGGTGGAGATACATGAGGTCCAACCCAATAGGCCAGAAAAATAGAAACCAAGCACATTTAAAGAAACAAAAGGAAATAATAAAAATGAGGCTGAGATTAATGAAGTAGAGAATAGGAAAGCACAATATATTTTTTTTAAGTATGTTGTTTCAAAACCCAAATATAACAGACCTATGGTGAAACAGGTCAAGGTGGAAAAAAAAAAAAAAAAAGAAACCTGCAAAAAGTAAATTTAAAAAAAAACTGTGAAAATCTGTAAAATAAAGCAGATCTATAAAGACACAAAATATAAAGCGCAATTGAATGCCAACTGATTGGAAAACTGAAGTAAAGAAATACATTTGTAGAAAAACACAATGTCAAAATACAAGAAGATACAAGGAAGACTTGAAAGAATAATAGCCATCAAAAAACTGAAATAGCAATAAAAGAACAAATGTGCCTCCAGACACCTACTTCCTCGTTCTCCGACACACATTTTCTGTCTCAGTTCTTAGGCTAGTTGTTCTCCAGTCCACTTGCCAGATTACTCCTTGACTGAGCTTTTAAAATAGTAAATATGATCACCCACCCTGCTTATAACACTGAACTAACTTCCTACCGAATGAGGGTAAAGTTCACAATCTTTGGTGTATTCTTTGACCCATAATTTTAAACTATAATTCAGAAGTATGGGTCTGTTTCTCCACCTTTTAATGCCTTTGTCCATATTTTTCTCTTCCCCTGGAATGCACATTTCAACCAGTCCATCATTTGTTTCTTGTGTCTTAGAACTGAGCTCTCCTGGTATCTTTTCCTAGAGTAGGGAATTCCTCCCCCAGTCTAATTAAGCTTTACTCACTTTTCATTCTTGATATAATCTACATACAAGTAAGTCGCCTTTTTCTCATATGTGCAAAACCAACATCATTTGTCATGAAGAGAAAATAGGTGAAAAACTAAGTAAATTTTAAGACTATATTTTAAATAGGTACTATGGCCTGCTCTTGATTCTTTGCCCGAGATTTGTTCTCAGTTTGTTAAAAAGGATATTACCACATGTTGGAGAAGTTAAAAATAAACACTAAACCAAGATTTTTCTTTGATGTTACAGAAGAATTGAAAGAGAATTATAAATGGAATAATTTCCTGAACTTCACTGGACATCATTTTGTGTCCCATATGTAAGTGTACAAAGATTTGAATAAGATGATTCTGCCCTCAAGAAATTTATGTAAAATGTCAACTTGGCAATGGTATTTGATATTTACATGTGGGGCTTTAAGGACCAAAAATAAAACCCCCCAAAAAATAAGGATCTGAACTCCCCCAAAATCATGGGCAAATTTCACTACAGTGGGAACCAATCAAGGGAAAATGGTGTCCTTTAATTTATACCTTGTAAATATGTAATTGGCTTCCTGCTCCTGCATTTGATGGTGACTCTCGATTCATGATTGTGAATAGTGAAATGTTCTCCAAAGGCAGTGTGAGAAAGTGAACTTGATGTGGCAAGTTGAATAACGAGCAGACATGAAGGTGGCTGATCTGCCCAGGCTGTCCTTATCTTCCTTCAGGACTCCATCCATGCAGGTCTGAACATTTGCTGAAGAGGGCTATGATTTCCAGTAAATAGGTTGTGTGTGAGTGTGTCTGTGTGTATGTGTAGTTTAAGTTATATAAACATATATAAAACTTCACCATGCATTGCTTTTAAAATTCCTGTTTCTTCTGGTGATAAAAATAGTTTTAAAGAAATTGTTAAAATGCACCAGATCTTCTGAACAAAAACACCTCCAAATACTTTCAGATGTGGTTATTTTCATTTTAAGTTAGGGCAATTTCTTGTTTCTATATGGAACGTTGGTTTTTATAGAAGGGCTAAACCTTAATAAAATATACATTTTGGCAAAATATTTCCTTGCAATTAAGTGTCTCTATAATGTAAAAAGAAATTTAATTAAAACTCTATTTTTAAGCCACTAAGAAACTGAAAAAGCAAGTAGGCAAACATTAAAACAGAGTGCCTGTCTTAACAAATTATAAAATCTCAAAGTTAAAATAACCATAGAAGTTATAAACGTGGTGTGGTAGAAAGAGAAGGTGAATCATAATTTTGGTATAATTTCTAGGTGTCATGCTCTTCATAAGCAGAATGAGGATACAGAAGCCCATTTAATATCCAAGGTCAAGAATATTTAATATCCAAGGTCAAACAGACATAAGTGGCAGAACAAAAACAGGGAAGTAGGACCCAAATCAGTACTACACTGCTGATTTCACCCAGAATGGCAACCTGGAGTTTGGGCTGGCGGTCTTGCTCTCTTTAATAAGCTGCATGCCTTTGAAAAACTTCTATACCTTATACTTGAGTAAATTTGATTTTTAAAATCTTTAAGACTTACAAAATACAGTCTACCCATTTTAAGTCTAAGTTCAATGAATTCTGACAAATGCTTTCTGTCTTAAAACCACCACTATAAATTCCTCAAAAAAGTTATCCATACTACTTCATCCCCAACAAGAGAGATGTAGACCCATTTTTTCCATACCTCCCTGCTGTATACAAGTATAAATCCTGTATATGGCACAAGAAATGAACAAATGTTTCTTTTTTGTTTGTTTGTTTTTTAAAAGGATAAACTGTCTTTGGGACTCTCTCTGGAGGAATAGCACAATAGCAGGATACCTTGCAATCCTTCCACCCAACAAAGACCACCCAAACAATGTTTCTCAACCCATGACCTAGCCAACAATTGAAGGCCAGGTAGGCTCATTCCTCCCTAGTTTAAATTATTGTCTCTGACAACATTCAAAAGTGAACAGAATGAAAAAAAAAAAAAGAAAGAAAAACCCAAATAAACAAACAAAAACCCATACAAAACAACTCCTCCAAACAAAACAAAAGACTAAGTTCAACAACATAGATGGGTTGAAAGTAATATAATGGAAAAAGATATATTATGCAAACATTAATGAAAAACTCAGGAATGGTAAAATGTCTGAAAGTAGAAAGGACAAGAGAATAATAAAATCCAGACGAAAGAAAACTATTACATGCAAACAGGGTTATTACATAATGATAAATGGGCAGATCTAGCCAAATGACAACTATACAGAATATGTACACATCCACCAACGAAGCCTCAAAATCCATAAAGCAAACCTGATGCACCTGACAGGAGAAGTACATAAATACATGATTATGATTGGGGGCTACAACATCCCTTCCTCTCAGCAACTGATAGAATTTCTAGACAGAAAATCACCAAAGATACAGAGGACTTAAGAAACACTATAAGCCAATAGGATCTAATGAACATTTTACAGAACATCATACCGAACAAGTGTCCACAAAAACCTGTATTAAGATAGACCATATCCTGGGCTGTGAAACAAACCTGAACAGATTAAAAATAGTTGAAAGCATACAGAATTTGTTCTTTGATCATAATGGAATCAAACTTAGAAGTCCATAACATACCATTTGATAACTCACAAAATTCTTCAGAGCGGTATGGCTAGATTGTATGGGAAATTGTTATGCTTTCCTCATTAACAGTGCATGAGCATTTCAGTCGCTCTGCATCCCTGCCAGTGCCTTATATTGCCAGGTTTTATTTTTGAATTTTAGCTGCATTCTAGTAGTTGGTTGGTGTCCACTCTACTCCTCAGGCTTACTAAAGTCTTTTAGAATCATAGAGTGATTATTGGTATTAAAAAAATAGTGGCCAGATACCTAGTGCCTGCTAGGGAAAACTCAGAGTCCTTTGCATGACGTTGAAAGCATCGTATCACTTGTCCTCAGATAACCACTGAAATATAAACCCATCAGGTATTCTTCATTTTTGCCTTCTTGCTGTTTTCCAAACTTCTGAAGCAATTTAATGCTTTTATGCACCAACACTTTTTTTTTTTTAACAGTTATGCTCTTCTCTCAGTTTGGGGCACCTGTCCTCCCTTTCACTTTCATCCTTGAATCATTTTTCAGGATCCAAATATCATTTCAGTATTTCTCTGTGTCATTTACCAGTGTGACCATCAAGGTTATTGGTTCCTTGCTTTGTTGTGAGGGCGCTTTGTGTGTGATCCTGCTGAGTAATTCACCTGTTGAGTTGCAGGTATCTGCTTTGGGATGGGTGCTCTTTTTCTTGACTCTGGGCAGTTCCTAAAGAAATAGTAGCTTATTTTACTTTGTCTTCTGTAGGACATAATGTGGTTTTCAGGATGTGGTTTTCAAACTACGTGCATCTTCCTGGTCACAGTCCCAGCCTCATCACATAACTCTATCTTGAGAATCACTGCTCGGAACCTGTTTTCTCAGCCTTGACCACCCCCAGATCTCACAGGACATGTTCTGAGGAACTACTCTGAGATCCTCCACGTGAAAATTTTAGCATGGTGGTCTCGGTGTCACAGGGATCAGAAATACAAGTGCAGATGCTGTGATCATGTGGCAACACTGTCAAACAAGATGGTTTATTGAGGTGGTAATCCTGAACAAGTATGCATTAATTTGGTTGAGATTATCAATAAAACACCAAATATAAAATGGAATCATAAAAAATTCACAACTCCCTCTCTCCAAAATATGTCTGTGAAAAAAATCTAAATTTGAGAAATGCTATCCCAAATTATTCCCTCCATATCTCTCTCTTTCCCCCACGATTTGAAAACTTAAGAATCCCTTACTGCGAAGTTTTTCTGTTCTAGAATTGCAAGACTAACTTAATTTCCTCCTGCAGTCTCTAGTGTGAATTGTTAATTTCTTTTCTAATAAAGAAGTACTCATAGATGGAAGAAAAGAGGGAGCTTAGCATGCAAGTTATTTATTAGGGATCAGTAACCTTGGAAAGAAAGGGGATGTGGAACTGCCACGCAGTCTTAACAGAGCCTAGTTACCCAGACAGTTCACTCCAGAGGTGGCCTCTACTGTGTCAAGACGCCTGGATCTTCACAGCCTCGTCTTACTCATTTGTTTGGATGTGGGCCGATTCCAGAAGTGCATGGATTGTGGTGAAGAGACTGTGCAGCTGAAGCAAGTGCTTCAGTGGTTGACAGCTGGAGACAAGCTGGAAAGACAAGTCTTTCCTTGGAGGGGAATCTGGGTGGCCAATCTCCAAGTCTATCACAATGAGTAAAAGTAGCTGATATTTGTTGTTTACCATGTGCCAGAATATTGCAGAAAGGCTTTTATGTACAGCATCTCATTAATTCTCACCTTATCTCGCTGAAGTAGGTGTTCTTCCTGTTGTACAGATGAGACTACAGGCAAGGAGGGGGTAATTGGCTTGTCCCAAGGCATACAATGAGTGTAAGTGGTGGGGGTTAGATTATATCTAGGCAGTCTGGCTCCAGAGCTCAAGCATTTAACCACAATGGTATCCTGTACCATCTACACTGTACTTAACTACAGTTCCTTGAAATTTGATAATCTATGTGCAATGAATAGTTTTCTGTTAAGCAGAAAAGGAATATCCATTTGCCTCCCATTCTAAACAAGTGTAGTTGTATGCAGACCCTTTTTGTCTGTTGGAGAACTACCTTTTTAGTCTCCGACAAATTCCATAGGTTGACATGTCATTGCCCAGCATCTGAAGTGAGTTATGAGTTAGCCTCACCTGCCTGCCATATTTGTGTTAATGAAACTTACCAACTGAAGCCCTGGGAAGCTGCAGGGAATCAGAGTATGGCCATCAGCATTTCCAGGCCATTTATAACCACCTAGGTGACTCAGGTGAAAGTGCAAGCAGTCACAAAGTTGCTTTCAGCTCAGGAGCTTTTCAAGACAATATTTTACCTTTAGATTTCCATGGAGCTGTAGGTAACAACATCAGTTAGCACTACAAATTCAGTGGTGAACCTCATTTTTCCTCCGTTATCTTTTGATAGATCTATATTAAAGAACTGAATGAACTTCGAACAGGTACGATTTTTAAAAAAATTCCTTGGCCCTCACAATCTTGTAAGTTTATTGATAAAGTAATATATGTGTATGTTGTGTTTATTTTAAAGATTTCCAGTGATTTTCTATGCATCATATTTTTCTATGGATAACTCAAATAAAATAAAGATAGATTGTCCCAGTTATTATTAGAGGTGATAATTTGCAGTCTAAGTGTGTTGCTATGGATACCTAAGAATCCCCCCCAAAGACTCAGGCCTGGGAGTCAGGGCTTAATCCTGAGGTGCTTTTCAATAGCACCAGCTGTCCGGAGCCTGAAAGGCGTGGCAAATTACACCATTATTAGAGTGAAATGGTATGGCTAAGCTAATTATTTGTGGGCTTTAGACACAGGTGTTCATAAAGGCTGAACCCGCACTCCTAATCAAGTCTGATTGGGCCAGAACAACAGCCCAGCATGGGACTATCAAAGAGTTGTTTATAGTGTCTTTCATTTAAATAATAAAAGAGGCCACTGTGGGCCTTCTGTTCAGTAGAGTTTTTAGTGTTGCTCTGAGTTGTCATTACAGGTAATCATATTTGGTTTTTCCTTTTGACTTAGTCCAGTCCTGGAGATCTGTTTTCTAATAATATTTTACTTGCCAGTCATACAACAATTTGATGTACTTCAGCTATTCTGTGACAGTTACCCATTATTATTATTAGTGATTATCCAATATTGCTATTAGTGAATGCAACTTAACTTTACAGAACTGAACATTAGACCCCTATCACAAACATATACCTTAGCTATGACTTATTAAGAGAATGGTAAATTCCGCAGGTATTTCTTTTTCATTACCTGTGACACTTCTCTGATGACACTTGTGCTCATCATGTAGCAGCAAGTTGGTTGAAATATGCTTTAAAAATGTTCCTCCCTTAATATCTGAGTATTAGTTGCTAAAATATGTGTTTGATGGAAAACACATGGATTCATCATAGCTTGATATTGTACTGAGTATGATAAATTGCTCCGTTAACAAAGCATACCTGAATTTCCCTATTTTTGCTTCTTAAAAGAATGAAATGAATACTTCATGTGCATAGACCATAAAGAAGTTTACATTCAATAGTTATAAAACAACACT
This sequence comes from Mustela putorius furo, assembly GCF_011764305.1. Lineage (NCBI taxonomy): Eukaryota > Metazoa > Chordata > Mammalia > Carnivora > Mustelidae > Mustela > Mustela putorius. The sequence goes on from NW_025422010.1 coordinate 44,331,392, forward strand.
TATACATCTAACACTCAGCTTCCAAATAATAATGATGTAGTAAATTCATTACTCTGAAATTACTTGGTAAGGAAACAGTTTGTCTATTTCACTGGGCTGTGGTTAATACAGTGATTGTGTATTTAGAAAGTGATCAAATCGCACCTCTGTGCAATAATGTTGGAATACCTAGGAGATGTTTTGGTTAATTTTTTTTTTCTCTACATTCTAACAAAAGCTTGTGAATTCATAACATGTGAACGTGGATTTCTTTTTATTTATAATTTTTTTAAAAAGATTTTATTTAGAGCACAAGAGTGTGTTGGGGGGATGGGCAGAGGGAGAAGAGAGAGAATCTTGAGCAGACTCCATGCTTGAGTGTGGAACCTGACGTAGGGCTCAATCTCAGAACCCTGAGAGCATGATCCGATCCATGAAGACAGATTTTTTGTGAGAAGGAGCCTTTGTTGCAACAATTGGATGAAGATGTATTTACTCATTCTCTGGAGGCAGATCGAACTATTAAGAGAGCCATTTGACCTCATACATGTGTCTTTTTGCAGATAAATATGATGGAGGCTACTATGATTATAGATAAGGTTTTGAGTGAGTAAGAACACAGGGTTGTGTCTCTGAGTTCATACAGTTAGGGTAATCTTCCTCCCTGATGTTCTTCAGTGTATAGGAGGAGAGTTGGTAGTTTCTGGAAATGATTATGTAGCCTTTAAAGATGGTGATGAGTAGTTTTATAATATGCTATGCAAAAGCACAAAACCTCCTGCATCCTGGGACAAAGCAAATATATTACCTCCCTCTCCAGATCAGTAAGTATTATACATACTGACAGAGGCCACCTTGAGCCTGTAGTGGTTGTATGAATTACCACTCAGTTAAAATCCAGCAGTTCTCTAACCATGCTTGCTGCTCTTCTAGGACTGGTCTTCTAAGACAGTTAGGTAACTTCCAGGGCTAGTTTTTGTTAAATCTTCTAATAAAATATGTTTTTTTTTCTACTTTCATCTCTCATAGTCCAGAGATAGAACTAGTCAATCATTGTTGGGGAACATAATTCTATCTTACTCTTTGTGACCCTGTGGAGAAAAAAAAAAAAAAAAAAGGTGCCTACTCATTTATTGTGAGAGTAACCTCTCTAGTGAAAGGGGATTCAAGACCTCTCACTATGAAAAGGAGTTATTTGAGCTCATGTATCAATTATGGTGGCTACTATATAGTGGCAAGCTCCCAGGCTCTCAGGAGCTAAACACAAAAGTTTAATTCTGCCCATGCCACCTGGTCCTATAAGGTAGGCAGGTGAGTTTGGTTTTTAGTCATTAGGGGTGCAACCAATGGGTGCTCTACCTTGATGCCTACTTCTCTAATCACCATATTATGGAAGGTGAATCATGAACTGGCTTTTAAAGTTTATGTACTAGTGACATAAGATACTTCTGCTTACATTTTATTAGCCCAGCAAATTATATGGCTAAGCTTAAATTCAAAGGGCAGTGTTCAGAAAGGAGAGAGTAGAGAAATATTTTGTGAGTGGAGATGACTACATAGCATCCTCTAAATCACTTCTTGCAAATAAATTCTTTACAGATGGGACCAGCTCCAGAATTACCTAATTAAATAGCACCTAATTAAAATGGGAATTGATAGAAAATAGGAGATTGTATCAAGATATCAGATATGCATCTCCACCTTCTTTTATTTGAAATCACATAAAATGACAGAAATAGAGAAAAAAATTACAATGTAGAAGAAGGAGGAAGATTCTCATGACTTTATTTTAAAAAAAGATTTTATTTATTTGAGAGAGGAAGAGACAGAGAACATAGGAATGGGGGAGGGAGAAGCAGACTCCCCACTGAGCAGGGAGACTATGCAGGGCTGGATCCCAGGACTCCAGGATCATGACCTGAGCTGAAGGCACCTGTGCCACCCAGGTGCCCCTCTAATGGAAATTCTTAATCTTAAATATGTATATTAGAAACAAAGTTTAAAATTAAATCTTCAACTAAGGAAATGAGAAAGAAGATTATAAAACAATTTCTTTTATACTTAATGGTGAAATATTAGCACAATTCTAATAAAATCAGTAAAATGGTAAGGATCCTCCCTATTATTACTGTAAGACATGCTGAAGGTCTTAACCTAAGTAATAAGATGAGAAAAATTATTTTAGATACCAAGCAATAAGCTACCAACTTTATTAAAAGTAATTTTAACAAAGGAAACGACAGGAACAGACATTTGACAAGAGCATAAAATATAAGAACATAAAGAGGACAGCTCCTGTATTAAGGTTCTCCAGAGAAATGGAACCAATAGCATGTGTCTGTCTCTCTATAGGGAGATTTATTTTAAGGAATAGGTTCACATGATTGTGGAGGCTGGCATTTCAAAATCTGCAGGGGAGGCTGGCAGGCTGAAGAACCCAGGGAAGAACTGATGTTGTAGCTCAAGTCTGAAGGCAGTCTGCCAACAGAATTTCATCTTCTTTAGGGAAGGTCAGTCTGTTACTATTAAGACCTTCAGCTGATCAGATGAGGACCACCCACATTATTGAGAGTAATTAAATGTTACCAAAATTATGCATTCTCTTCTTTAAAAGAAAATGACAGCTGTTACAAACTAGAGATTCACTTAAATACCAAACCTTATCCACAAGCTCAACTATACTAAGTGAAATAGTCAGTTATGTTTTACCAATTATATTTGGCAAAATTTATTTTTTTAAACTCTTTTTTATTGAGATATAATTGACATGTAAGATTGTATTAGTTTTAGGTGTACAGCATAATGATTTATGTTTATATTACAAAATAGTAACCATAGTAAGTTTCATTAACATTTATTACCACATAGTTAGAATTTGTGTGTGTGTGTATGTGTGTGTGTGTGTGTGTGTGTGATGAGAACTTTTAAGATTTATCTCTTAGCCTTCAAATATACAATATAGTATTGTTAGCTATAGTCACCATGCTGTACATTATATAACCAGGACTTACTCATGATATAAGTGGAAGTTTATACATTTGAGTCCCTCACCCATCTTACCCATCCACTACACCCTGCCTTTGGCAACCACCAATCTCTCTGTATCCACAAGCTTGATTTTTGTTTTGTTTTGTGTTAAAAAATTCCAGACCTAAATGAGACCATACAGTGTTTGCCTTTCTCTTTCTGACTTATTTCCCTTAACATAATCTCCGTATGTGTTGTCACAAGTGGCAGGATTTCTTTTTTGTGGCTGAACTTTTATCTATCTATATCTATACATACATACATATATAGATAGATATATGTCATAATTTCTTCAATATATATATATATATACCATATTTTCTTTACTCATGTATCCACCAATGGACACTTAGGTTATTTCTGTGTTGGTTATTGTAAATAATGCTACAATGAACATGAGAGTGCAGGTATCTTTTAAAGATAGTGATTTTATTTCCTTCAAATAAATACGCAGAAGTGGAACTGCTGGTTCATATGCTAGTTCTATTTTTAATTTTTTGTGGGGGGGGAATCTCCATACTCTTTTTCCTAGTGGCTACTCCAATTTACATTCTTACCAAAAGTCCACATAGGTCCCTCCTTCTCTACACTCTTGCCAACACTTGTTACTTTGTGTCTTTTGAAAATAACTATTTTAACATGTTTTAGGAGATATTTTATTGTAGTTTTCGATTTGCATTTATCTAATGATTAGTGATATTACGTGCCTTTTCACATGCATGTTGGCCATCTGTATGTCTTTTTGGAAAAATGTCTATTCAGATTCTCCGCCATTTCTAATAGCATTGTTTTTTTTTTTCCTACTTGTATGAGTTCTTTATATATCTTAGATATTAGTTCCTTATCAGACACATGATTTACAGGGGTTTTTTTTTCTCCATTCCATAGGTTGCCTTTTCATTCTGTTGGTAGTTTTTTTTTTTTTTTTTGCTGTGCAGAAGGTTTGTGTTTTGAGGTAGTCCCACTTGTTTATTTTTGTTTTTGTTCCTTTGCTTTTGATGTCCATTTCAAAAAAAAATCACTGCTAAAACTGATCTCTAGGAGCTTACTCCCTATGTTTTCTTCTAGGATTTTTGTGGTTTCAGTTATTTTTTTCCAAGTCTTTAATCCAGTTTGAGTTGATTTTTGTGTATAGTGTCAGATTGTGGCTGTCCAGTTTTCATTGTACTGTTTATGGAAAAGATTGTTCTTTATCCTTTATATATCATTTTTCATAAACTAATCGACCATATTTGTGGGGGTTTATTTCTAGGCCTTCTATTCTGCTTCATTGATTGTGTGTCTGTTTTTATGCCAGTAACCTACTTTGATTAATGCAGACTTATATAGTTTAAAATCAGAGAGCATTTTGCCTCCAGCTTTGTTTTGCTTTCTCAAGATTCTTTTAGCTAAATGGGGTCTTTTGTAGTTCCATACAAATTTGTGGATTGTTTGTTCTATTTTCATGAAAAATACCATTGGAATTTTGATAGAATTGCATTAAATCTGTAGATTGTTTTGGGTAGTAGGGACCGTATTTAAGGGTAGAATGCACAGTATTCAATGTGACAATGATATGAGGTTACTGATACTCTAATTCATTGTTGTTGGGAATTGAAGTAGTACATTTTGGAAGGGGATTTTATAGAACTTATCAGTGTACATATCTTCAGACCCATTTATATCAAATTCTAAGAAAAAAAATATATGACACAGAGGAAACTCTTGCACATTTTCACAAAGACAGTCATTGCTTCATTATTTGTAATAATGAAAAACTGCATGTGATTTAAAGGTCCACCAAGAGAAAAAGGTATGCATATAAAAGGTATATGCAATGAAAATTGTAAATCATAAGACAATATAGTGTATGTATAAAGCAATGAAAAGGATAGATGGATGGATGATACAGATATAGACATAGGTGATTGAGATCAAAATACTCCTTTTTTTAAAGATTTTATTTATTTTTTGACAGACAGAGATCACAAGTAGGCAGAGAGGCAGGCAGAGAGAGAGAGAGAGGGAGAAGCAGGCTTTCTGCTGAGCAGAGAGCCCGGTGTGGGGCTCGATCCCAGGACCCTGAGATCATGACCTGAGCTGAAGGCAGAGACTTTAACCCACTGAGCCACCCAGGCGCCCCCAAAGTACTCTTGGTAGTTAAAGTGGCATGTTTTATTTAATAGGCAAAAACTGTGATACCTTATGTGTCATTTATTTTTGTTATTTTTTTTTGGGGGGGGGGTTCTGGTAGAGGGAGAGAGGGAGAAAGGGAAACTTAAGCAGGCTCCATGCCCCAGCACAAAAACGGATGAGGGGCTCGAACTTACTACCTTGAGATCTCTTAGCCTGAAATCATGAGTTGGTTGCATAGCTGACTGAGCCACCCAGATTCCCCATGTTTGGTCTTTAATAACCTCCTTACCTTCCTCTTATTCAAATTCATCTTTAACTCCAGTAGGTCCTGCTTTACTTTAGGAGAGTAATTGCCTTACAATATTTCTCCTTGAGAAATTCTCATTTTAACAGTACACATGAGGGAAGAAATAAGAAAAGTGGGTGCTCCAAAAGTAGAATATTCAAAATTAGCATTTAGATGTAGAGATGGATGGAATAAGGGAAAGTGAAGTAGAACCTTTCTTTTTAACCTAATGAGCAAAGGATCAGAACCTACAGGGAGCAAGGAACAGTTATTAGAGGGTCTCAGCAGCTATTCTGAAGGGTGAAGATTTTACCTCTCAGGCATGCACAGAATAACCACTGAAAAGTGTATGAGGTGAGTAGTTGTTATTTCAGCTCTTCATAAGGTCGTGAAGGTAATAAGGACCTGGATAAAAATAGCCAGCACCAAGATAGCAGTGACTCTGAGTCAGGTTCTGATCTAAACATTGCACTTGTATTAACTCATTTAATCCTTACAAAAATCCTTTGAAAGAAATGCTGTTTGGGGGCACCTGGGTGGCTCTCAAATAGTTGTGTCCGACTCTGGGTTTTGGCTTGGGTCATGTTCTCAGGGCTGGAAGATTGAACTCTGAGTCCAGCTCCGTGCTCATAACAGAGTCCGCTTGCTAAGATTCCTTCTCTCCCTTTCCCTCTGTCCTTCCCCCTGCATACTCTCTCTCTTTCTCTCTGTCAATACATAAATAAATAGATAAAATCTTTAAAAGAAGCAGAAATAAAGTTTCTATCACTTCCCTTTCACAAAGAGAGGGAAACAAGGTGACTGACGCAAGTATGTAACAGAGCAAGGACTTGAACCCAGGCATGCTGGTTCCAGAGTGTCTGCTTCTAGCTACCTATGGAAGTGAGGAAGTGAGGAAAGCTTAGCTGTAGAGTTGATTGAATCTTTCATTTAATATCATCTTGCACTAACGATTATTGGCTGAAATGGGTGGAAGTAAAATAAAAAAAAAAATAATTCTTGGGACAGGGAGTGGAGTGGTCACTTGTAGTTCCCTGAATATCATAATTTTGTGTTTCAGGACTTTTGCTGATGATGCTTCTACCTCCTTGCATATTCTTTTTAAAAATCAATTTGGGCATTTTCTCTGTGATGACTCCTAATTTTTGCCCCTTCCTCTACAGTTAATCACCCAGGCTCTGTTATGTTCCCAGTATCATTCTAATCTTTAATTGACAAATATAAGTGCATTCATTGATTGCCACGTCTGTTTTCCCACTGGCCTCTGTTATCGGATTTCCTTGAAGGTGGTGGCTATACCATTGAGTTAATCAGACTCTTTTTAATGGTGAATGGTGGAACCATACTATGACTGGCTCATTTAATAGGGTACATTATAAGAATACACAGGGAAGTAAAAAGAACAAAAATACTCCCTGTGGCCTCCATGAAATACTAGACTGTCTTTTAGGGCATAGCCTCTTAGGACGTAGGCATGCACCTAACTCCCTGATGATAGCCCTCTTGATTCTGATGATTCAGCTTTTCTCTTGCTCTTTTTTTTCTGCTGCAGGCTCACTTTTTTTTTTTCCCTATGCATCTTCTCCTGCAAATATTGCAGGAGATTTAAATTAGCCATCATAATAGTGAATGGTGAACCATTGTTGACCAGCATTCATGTACAGGGACACCTTAGGGATTACTGGCCAGCCTATAGCTTATCATATTTTTGTCTATGTAATTAATCATGACCGAAGTAGTAATTTTGGTCTATAGTGCCATACCATGGTGATTCACGAATAATGGTCTGCTTGTGGTCAGTTCCACTAAAGGAAGGTTTGGCTAGGGAGCCATTAAGATCACCGTATCCAATGCAGTCATATAGCTATTTGTTCAAAAAATCAAACACAGTACCTTCCGTACATCAGACAGTCTATATGTGTTAAATGAATATGAATTAAGATGTTTTGAAATGACAAAAAAATACATGAAAGAAAACAGGAAACCAAGAGGTTTCCTGAGTTCATTTGTTCCATCATTTAACAGTCATTTATGAACTGTATATTAGATCCAATAATATCAGGGTGTGTGGTGTGAAGAGTGCAAAATTGAATTAGGTAAGATCACAGACTTGGAGAATTTTGGTCTAATATAATAACAAGTAAGCCATATATTATACTATAATATTGTAAGTGGTGTAGAGGAATGTCAGTGTATCTTGGGTTTGAGAAGAAGAATCAGAAATAGTTGGCTTCCCAGAATCCCAAAAGAGGGGTACTCAGGGTGAGGGAGAGTGAAATGTAAAGAATTTGGAAATCTGCTATAAAAGAGTTTACCACAAAATTATTGAGTCATGGAGCTGCTGACAGAGATTTTTTTTTTTAAAGTCTGAATTTAATCAAATTACTGGTTTTAATTACTCTCCCTTGAACAATAGCTATGCATTAGGAAAATTCTCAAGTGAGCTGAAGGCTACCTAAGCACAATTATTGGAAAATGATCAAATGGCAGAATGTGAAGGATTAACTTGCCTTTGCCTCTTCCTTTTTTTTTTTGAGTTAGTTAATAGGACTGTGCTCCCGAGCTCCCGCTCTGTAGTTAGTGATCCATATGGATTTCAATGTATGTACTGTAGGGCATTTAACTGAATTATCCAGATGCTCCAGTTTTCTGCTGCTTTTAATTTATCATTTCTAAATAGACAAGTCTTGGAAGGGATATAGTGTGTGCATCTGAGGAGCTTCTAATGCTTAGGGCTGTTTTTCAGTACTTCTAATAGGACAGGTAAGATAACATCATCTTTCAGGGATGAAAAGTAAATGGAGCTGATGTTCCTTTGGGTGAGGCAAGGTTCTCCCTGTAGAAAGTTACTGTTTTGGAAAAAAAAAAAAAGAGGGATGTGGAGATTAAAAAAAAAAAATAGCTTCTAAAACAGTGGGAAGGATGGAGAGGTATCTGGAGGCCATTTCATATAATCAGACAAGGTGCTAAGGGTATTTAGCCAAAATAGCAATTTAAGGGAAAGAGGATAGAGGCATAGCTGAAGAACTAGAGCTTATAGTAGGGAGGTGATTGGTTCTGGAGGGATGAAGAAGGCAAAATCAGGATCAGGGGCCCGACAATTAGAGCTACATGATAGTTCAATGGCTTACTTTATAATAGTGAGCTTTGTGATCCAGGGAGCATCAGAAAGGTGCCAGAAAAATCATTGGCATGAATCAGAAATGCTGTAGAAGGGATTCCTTTGAACTTGTTTATAATGTTGGGGGAGGGGGGTGTGGTAAAGATGAGGATGGTGAGATTGTCTCTTAGGGTCCTTTCCAAGATTCTTTATTTAGGGAACAATGAAAAGCTCTGTCTCTCAGTAGTGACTGATCAGACTGCCTGATATATCTATATCTATCTATCTATCTATCTATCTATCTACACACACACACATATATGGATATATGTGTGTGTGTGTATTCATTATTTTGTGCATATATATATATATATATATATATATTCATTATTTCGTGCATTAATTTGTGGAGATCCCAACTTGTTTCAAAAATATTTGCATGAGAAATGTGTACCCTTATTGAGTAGGGCATAGCCATTGCCTCCTGGAGGTGCACTTAAAATGCAAACACGATTATGATAAGTCTTAAGTGGTTTCATTTGACCCCCCATGACAACCTCAGTGAAAGAGGTAGGTGAGATATTATTCCTATTTTATAAACAAGGAAACCCATTTTAGAAGGATTGTGTTATGTGGGGAATGAAAATAGGGCTCATTAAGACATCACAAGACATTAAGGAGCATGGCTGAATTTTCTCATCCGTGGAGCTTGTTGGGAATCCTTATTAAGCTGCTGTGACTGGACACAGGGGCACTTTTATGGGTGTGAAGGACAAGAAGAACCCTGAGATCTCGAGTCCTGCCGGGCCAGCACAGGAGCACAAAGTATTTATCACCATCAAAACCAAATCTGTATTTGAAGTATTGAAAGTTTACTCTGTGGGAGCTTACCGTGCTAGTGACTTATAGGTGTTTTCTCATTAAATACTTGCAACAACAGTAAGAGTATCAACTCCATTTTTAAATGAGAAACTTCAATTTAGCAAAGGAAACCACTCTAAATATTTAAAGACATGCTATGAATAAGAAGATTTTTGAAACACTTATCACTGTCCCATATATATAAGGAACTGAAAATCATTTAGAGCAAGATAAACAACCCAAGAGAAAAGTGGACATTTTCAATTCCTCCAGGAAAACCTGTTTGTTGAACAAATCTGAATGTATTAAAGTTGCTAGTGAGAATGTCACCTTTATAAAGTCTTAGCAGTACTGCAAAAGGACCAGGCTAGGAAAGGGTACTGGTGGGATTTTGAAGTCTGCCCTTAATGGTTTTAGGTGGGTCTTTCATAGTGTGAAAGTGGTTGGACTTAGGCAGTGTTTCATACCCACTAGTTTAACTGCAGGACATATAGAGCAAGGAAGGGTCTGAGGAAAAGTCCTTTTGAGGAAACTATTGTCCTAATGGGACATTTGCTTTTCTAGGTAAGCAAACTGTTTGCTCAGATATCTTGATATTCCAGAAGTTCCTAAAGACCCCCCCCCACCACCACTTGCCCCATCCCATTCCCCCCACTGCTGTAGTCACTCTTCAGCCTCAGCTGGAAGATAGATCATTATCCTTTGGGGACATGATTAATGCAGATCCATGCCGTTGATTGAGGTGTTGTGATTGTGTGGCAAGTTTCTGGTGGTGACCACTTCTACTTTTATTAATAGTAATCATTTCTGGGTTTTGTTTTTTTTTTCCTTAATTTGGGTGATCATTCTTGGATGACTTGAGAGGGTGAGGGCTGAGCATTTGAGACAGTGCCGACTGGAGCAACACAGAGAAAGCTGTGATTAGTTTGCAGTTCACCTATAAACCATTGGTTAAGGCTGCTCAGATTAAATCAGATTTTATCTCCACTCTGAAAATCTGAAACATACATAGAACCAAATATAGGAATACTGGCCTGATTACTTCATTGCTTTCTTCTCCCACTATCCCTGCCAACTGTTCTGTTTCACAATAGCATAGGATGTCCCCCACTTGTCAGTTTTCTTATAAGTTATGAAATGAAGAGACTTGAGAAGAAAGCAGCTCAGAAATCAGTCTCTGTGGTTAAGGATTTGCATCTCAAATTGAGAACCAATTTTTCTTCTTCTTAAATTGTTACCCAGAGCTAATTTGCTGACAGGGCAAACAGTTGAACCAAAATGGATGATGAATCGTGTCGGGGACTAGTATAAAGGCAAGCATCAGCTTACCAAAGTAGCAAACTCCTGGGCAGGTTGCAGGGAGAAACCAATAGGCTATTAGCTTAAACCACTCTGTTTTAAATTCCTATAGCTAGAAGTATTTTTTTTTTTAATTTAAGTTCAGTTAACCAACATGTACATCATTAGTTTTTGGTATAATGTTCAAGAATTCCTCAGTTGCACATAACACCCAGTGCTCATCGCATCATGGGCCCTTCTGAATGCCCAGCATCCAGTTAGCCCACCCCCTCCCAACATCTCTTTATCTGCAATTCTCAGTTTGTTTCCCAAAGGCAAGAGTCTCTCATGGTTTGTCTCCCTCCCTGATTTCTTCTTACTCGGTTTTACCTCTCTTCCCCTATGATCCTCTGGTGTCATTTCTTATATTCTACATGTGAGTGAAGCCATATGGTAATTGTCTTTCTCTGGTTGACTTACTTCCCTTAGCATAATACCTTCCAGTTCTACCCATGTCAGTACAAATGGTAGGTATTCATCCTTTCAGATGGTTGAGTAATATTCCATTGTATATATGAACCACATCATCTTCATCCATTCACCTGTCAGAGGACATCTTGCCTCCTTCCACAGTTTGACTATTGTGGACATTGCTGCTATAAACATATGGCAGCAGGTACCCCTTCTTTTCATTATAGCTGTATCTTTGGGGTAATTAGAATATTCCTATGATAAACCAACATCATATGTCATATTTGACAGTGAAATAGGTAATGCATTTTTATTATATTCTAAGATAATTCAAAGAGATCTACTGTTATGACTATAATACAAATAAATAATATTTATTGAATATTTATTGTGGGCCATGAACTGTACTAATTTTACCACATAGTTATTCATTTAACCTTCTCTTTGGCCATTTGAGGAAGAGACTATTAATAATCCCCACTTTGAAGATGAAGAAAGTGAGTCAAAAAGAGGTTGAGGTAATTTACTCAAGCAGGTTAACAGCCAGGATTTGTACTCAGGTAATCTGATTGCAGATTTTTTCCCCTTCCAAGCCCTGTTTATTTGGTGCCCCTGCCCTCAGCCGTGCCCCGAGATGCCCCTTAGGGGCACAGTGATGTCTGGGTCCTGAGCTGCTCCGAGATCACTGGGTCTGCATTGTCCGTTCATGTCCACTTCTCCCTGCACTCCTGGGTGTCCAGGGTCCCAGATGATTACAGCATGGTCCATGGGCCTTAGAGGGTTCACATGGCATGAAGCACACGATCCCATACAGCCCTTTCTCAATGCAGGATAACCCATAGTGAATGACTGCTTTTCCCACTGAGTGGCCTGGGATTTGGGGGTCAACGATGGGGTCTGGATGTCAGGCAGTACTTTGTTCTTGTCCTTGCTTGTGGGCCAAGCCATGTCATCTGGGCTGTTCCCTGAGACAGCCTTGGGTGTGAAGGGGTTGAGGGGTCATTGCTTAAGGGCTACCTCCTTCTCTATGAGGCCCCACACCTGCTTCTGGACCTCTCCAACAATTTCTGTTCCTCATGCCTGCACCCCACTGCTTCTCCTAGACCTTTATCTACTGGAGATCTCTAACTTCTTATGCAAGATATGCTCCAGGATTATCTCTCACTCACACAGAAAGCAGTGTGGGGGGACACCAGGGTCATGGCAAGACTGTAGAGAGAGGCAGAGGCCATTTAAGCCCTTGACAGCTCCCTGGCCTGGTCAAATATTCTGGATCCTGTAGACTGAGGAGCAGTGTCCTCCTCATTCTCAACAGTAGACAGCTCCTGAGGTGCGTTTCTTGTTGTCCTTCATTCCTTCCTGGCTTCTTCAGTTGGGCCCCTACACCAGAAAGGAACCAGAGAATTTTGTGTCATGTTAATTTAGTCAGTGCTCTTCTTGTTGGTGTTTTTGTGCTTTTCTTCCTCAACCTGTTACTATTAACCTGTCTGTTTTTCACATGGAAGGTTGGCATTTTGTTCCTGCTTTTATTCTGTTTGACAATCTGTTTTTTACTTGGAGTGCTTAGACAATTTGTATTTAATGTCATTATTGACATGGTTGGATTTAAATCTGCCATCTTGCTATTTATTTCCTCTTTGTCCTATCTGTTCTTGGATCCTTTTCCTTTCTTTCTCTCTCATTTTTGGGTTAATTGAATATTTTTTTTTTAAATACTACTGCTCATAAAATCTCACTATATATTCAGATGGACAAACTTTTGTCCTTATACAAGATTTATTTTTCCAAAAACCAAATGATTTGCCCAGATAAAGTGAATGGCAAGTTTCCTGAAGATAGTAGTGAAGTTATTTATGAGGTCGCAGTCCTTCTGTAGGAAGCTCTTTTGGAGAAAACAGTATGCTGACTTAGGTCATCTCAACTCTCAGCTCATTGAGCTAAGTTTAATTTCTCCAGGGTAGGAGAATTGATAAAGTCTGGCATTGCTACACACACAAATAACACACAGCAGTGAAAATTTGATGATTTTTCATTTTATACTTATTTAAACTGTTTGTATTGTACATATTCACATATTTTTTAAAATTTTTTATATATTTATTTATTTATTAAAGATTTTATGTATTTATTTGACAGAGATCACAAGGAGGCAGAAAGGCAGGCAGACAGAGAGGAGAAAGAAGGCTCCCCGCTGAGCAGAGAGCTGGATGCTGGACTGCATCCCAGGACCTGAGCTGAAGGCAGAGGCTTAACCCACTGAGCCACCCAGGCACCCCCACATATTTTTAACAAAATATTAGTGCAAATGCTAAACTTGAGTAATACTCAAAACATACTTTGCTACCCTCTATCCTTTTTAGTCAAGTATCAACTGGCATTCAGTAACCTCTAACATGGGACATTTCAGATTGCCTCCACACTCCAGCCCTGGGTTTTATCTCTGCAAGATGAGGAGACACTGTGTATATGACCGGTAAAGCTCCTTACAGAATTAAATGATTTTGTAAGTATATTTGAATCTGTCAAATACAGACTTCTTGGTTTCAATTGATTAGGTTCTAATTACTTATTCGTGATCCTAAGACTTCAATTAGGTATGATCTTAAATAGGTTTGATAGAATTTTCCGGTAGGTGATAGGAACAAAGATCAAGAAACACCTCTTCATTTTAGTGAGTGGGTGGAAATATGAACATGTTAACCTTTTCCTTCTTATAAAAAGTTTTTTCTGGATCTGAAGATTTTTCACACGTGTAATTTTTGATGTTCTTCACGGAAGATTTGCCTTAGTAAGGATTACAGCTTTCAGGATACTGGAAACTGGATTAACTCTCCTCTCTCCTTCAATGTAGGAATTAATTAGTCTTTGATTTCTCTCTATGTAGTTAACATTCACAGCTGACATAGGAATGATTTTTGCAAATATCTTTTTGGCAGACTGTGTTTTTCTGTGATTTTCTACCAGCATTTAACATCACGGAGATACTGTTACACCCATTAATCAAGGGCAGCCTGTGTGTTATGTGAAATCATGTAGACACAGCCGTGGGGACCTGGAAATAATTGTTAATGAACTTTGGTTGCTCTGCCAGAGCACACAGTCTCTGACATCCTGCCTCGCCCTCCTTTTCCTTCTCATTCTTCAACCTAAACCCCCAACCAGACACTATTAAGACTTCTCTCATTTTCCTGGCCCTCAGAATGCTCAGACTACAGCCACCAGGTCCAGACTGCTCATTTCTAAAATTTGAACGTGCTAGGTAAGGAAACGTCTAGGCAGGGCTATTGCATCTGACTGTAGCCTTAAGTCCCCAAAGACACAAGGCCTCCAGGAAACCCTCTTCAGATGCTAATATGCACACAAAGTGCCTTTGCCCCAGCTGGCCTTCACCTGCAGCCCCTACAGGCAGGAGCCTCCTGGTTTCCATAAAAATAGAAAGGGCACACATGGTAAATGGCAGAGATCTAGTACAAGCTATAAAAATTATTTAAAATTGGCTTCCAGTCAGTTAAAACTAATTGCTGTGAACACAAAGCCCAGCCAGGAGCCCCCTTTCTGTTTTCCCTTTTTTGTAATTAGCTTGAGACAGGGAAGCTTGAATCTGCTTCTAATGTCCATACCTAAAATGAAAGGATGCCACTAAATTTAGGATGTCGCCATTGTTGTTAATATTCACATATGCTTGAAGCACGGGAGAAGTGTGTTACCTGGTAGGATGAAAAATATTAATGGTTCATTTTATAATTGTTCCTGCATTTCCTTGATTTTTACGGGAGCACTTTGTTTAAATGTAGCTTATTGTTGTTGTTTGCTAGTCCTACAGTGGGTTTTCTGTTGCTGCTTAGTTCATAAGCCATTCATTCTATGTGTTATAAGACAGATTTGCAAATGAAAAGTTACTTAATTCACCCGCATCTTCCAGGACTTAGTAGGCTGACAACATTACAAGGCAAGATGACTCCTCCTTTTCTGCCCTTTTGTGTAATTAGTTTAGAGAATCCCTGTGTGATCCCTTTCCTGTCCATCCCTTTTCTTTTCATGTGGTATGCTTCATAGGCTACCAGTGAGGAGAGCAGAGGGCTCCCGTTAGCAGATCTCAGAACTCTGTTCCTACTTCTCCCAAGTTTGTAACTAATTCACGAGACCCTTTGTTGAAAGACCATCTTAATTCAAAGCAGTAATTCCCCACTTTAAGTTTTAAAACCATCTTCGACATTAAAAAAAAAATATTCAAGATTTCAGATGCCTCTGAGAACGGTCAGGGAAGATATTTATTAGGTTTACAGTGTGTAGTACATATATGTAGGCATTCTGGCATTCTTCTCAAAAATCTCTCTGACCTTTTCAGGAGCCCTCTGTCTCTTCTTTCCGTTCAGGAACTAAGGAAACTCAGGGAGGCAGAAGGCTGGAGTTCTGTGAATATTCAGTCATTTGTGTTGTGCTTGACATTTCCTTTCACCTCCCCATGCTTGTTTCTTCGCTGTAAAATTAAGGGTGACGTATACCTGCCATATCTATCTATCTCCGTGTGAGGCAGGAGGGAAGGAAGGGGGACTCAGGAGCCAAGTTGACTAAAGTAAAGCCATTTTGACTTTAGGGTGACCCTTAACCTAAAAGTCAGCAGGTCATAAAAGGAGTCACAAGATGTGACTCAGAAGACCATAAGACCCCACTCTAGCAGACAAGACCTTCTTAAAATTGCTCCCTGTGAGTAATTTCACAATCCTAAGACAATGGAAAAACTAACACCCCAATGTAAATGATAAACTCAAAGCTAAAGGGTGGGCCCCTTCTTATTTGGTTAACTAATTTAAAAAACGTATACCCTCCATTAGAGGCAGAGGAGAGACTATTCCTTTATCTGTGAAGTAACTCCTTTCCTCCTTCTATTCTTAGTAAATCTGTGTCCCTCTCTATAATGGCTTGCTCTTAAATCCTTTCTTGAGCAAAGCCAAGAACCTTCTTGGTGAGAAGCATGAGGTCCTCCCTCTTGGGGTCTCGTCCATACTGCATCAATAGGTCATATAAAAGTTATACCTAGTGAGAATGGCCAAAAATTTGCTTTGAGAAGTACAAAGCCACTACAGGTATCTCCTGCTTTTCCAAAGATCATGTTACATATGGCATTTTCCTTTTATAAGAAAACCTGCATTAGTGCCCATTTCCAACAATCGTGAGAAATTCAAAGAGATGCAGCAAGCCAGTATAGAGGCAGTGAGCAGCCTGAACAGAGAGAGGGACACTGCCAGGCTCCTTGCTGGGGAACTGCACTGAGTGTGAAGCCACCCTAGCTTTGAGCTGTGTCTGTGACCATCTTTACTTTATCTCGATTTATTTTGCATCTTTTAGCTAGATGTGTCCTAAGGTATTAGAAAAGCCCAAAAGAGGTTATTTTTGAGTCTGGGAACACTAAAGGGAACACTAAATTTTTTTTTTTCATATAAATTAAGGGTAAGTTGCTTTAATGTATGCCATTTTGGCTTAGGAAGGTTTTCATAGGAATTCTCTAATTTTAGATAGTGGAGGACACATGTATTCAGGGAACTATTATTTACATAAGGCTACACATTATGTACTTTGACAAAGGATTAGGTAATATATATATATATATGAAATATATATAGGATAAGGTGCTATATATGCATACACACACACACACAAACACATATATATAATGTTTATATTCTTTATATAGATATAAAGAATCTCAAAGCTTTCCTTAACTGGTTTTTTAGGAGTATATATAAATTTTTTCTCCTGATTTTCATTAGACCTCAGAAGAAAGAATTTAGACAAAAAGAACCACCTTTTTTTTTTTTCTTTTTCCAATTTGCCATAGTCAAAAACATGAATTCAAGCGCATACTTCCTGCCAGGCATAGTGCTGGGTTCTCAGGATACAGAAACAGTTACTTTTAAATCAGTAGACTAGAACATTCCTACATGAAATATTTCCCGTTTGCCTCTCTTTCCCTCTATCTCTTTCCTTCTCTTTCCTTTTTGCCATTTCTCCCAGTTTTTCACCCCAGGGAACAGCTTAACATTTATTAAATTGTAAATATTAAAGTTGGATACTTATTGTTTTTAGATCCAGGTTTTATAAGTTCCAGGAATAATAATGCTCTTGTTAATGTAGTTTAGGATTCAACTGTTAATTCTTTGGGGTTTTGTATCATCATGTACTACAAGGAGAAATACATTACTTTGCATGTTAAAATGAAATTGTTACCTTATTAACATCAGTTTCACTAAGTAAATAAATAGAAGAATAAATGGAAAAAATCCATATCTTCCAGTAGATTCAGCTATTATGACTGTCTCTTAAATATCACCTCAAATAATTTTGGCATTAATATCTACCTTACACCAAAATTTTTACCTATACGTATTTTCTTTATGCTGCTTGCTTTAGCTATTAAGTATTAATTGAGTATACCATTATTAATGAGGCCTAACTGTATGAAAAAATGAAGGATCCTATAAAGTTGTAGGCCGATTTTCTTGTTGGCTGGTTGGAAATTGGATGATATTTTACCATGAAATTCCAAAGTTCCTTTACTTCATTTAAAATTGAACTTAAATCCACTTCTTATGCCTCCAAGTACTAATAGCTCTTCAAAAGGCAGACTACAAAAGGAGGTTTTCTGGTTCTCTGCAATAATAAAGCTGCAAGTGGTTTGAGGGAGAATGGAATAATACTAGGTGAGTAGGTGTTGACTTAATAATGACACAGAAGAGTAAATTATACCATAAACAAGTGTTAAATACATGGAAAATATGGATAATGTTATTTGATAGGGCTACATCAGGGTGCTTTGTGGCATACTTGTGCAAAGGATAAAACAACTTCATCAGATGTATGTTAAGTCGTAAAGACCACTTCTGCTTCCTATCCTCATGTGGAATACAACTAAAGCCCCTGGACATTATTGTGGTGTAAAGCCTGAAATGAAGATGCAATATTATCTGCCTTAACATTGGGCTGAAAAGATTAACAATGAGTTCCCCTGCTCTCACCAGATATATTCTCCACCCAGCAGGAAAGGCTCCCCACCCGACTCGTTCCCTATCAGCCAGCCCAGCTGCTCTCCACCTGGCCCTCAACCTAATGGATTTCACTTCCCTGCCAGCCTACAGAATTATTCAGACAAGTCAATCACATCCTCCCATGGGAGCCAGAGATCACCTATCTCTCTGGCTACTGCAAAACCTGCCTCCCACAACCTCAGCTGGTTTACTCTGTTCTCAAATGCATCTCTTCTGTGATCCTGTGTGGCTGGTGGCATCTAAAGATTTTAGTAGGCAAGGAATGCATGGTGGTGAGTTCCCTGGGTTTTCTTTCTGTCTCCCATGTCTTAGATTTAGAACTGAAGAGGATAGCAACTTGGAAATACAATTGTTGGGTGGTAAAAAACCAAACAAACAAACAAACAAACAAAAAACCAAAAAACAATCAAAGCCTGATCTCTTTAGTCAACAGACCAAGAAAAGGGGCAGACTAGGCAAAAAAAAAGTTAGCCAGTAACCATGGTAGTACAGCCAAACGTCACAGGAAATCTATGGCTCCCACCCTCACTCATAGCCAAAAATCTAAATAGGAAACCTAGAGTTCCACTCTTACCAGGCTGCAGTGAGGCACACCAGCTTCCTTGTCAGAGTGGTGTCAGAGAAAGCTGATTAGGGAGGTGGACCTGTTATTTGAGTGATAAGAACCTTCACCCTCTTGTAATATTAGTGGAAACCATGTGGTGACCTTGACCGTCCACCCCTCTTCCCATAACAGTAACTAGGGAAACCTCCCCCTTCTAACAAGGGTGGTATCAAGAGACTCGGGACCCAGAACTCTAGTCTCCACCCAACAGTACAAGGTGCTTGTCCTACCCTTATCCTAGTTATATTAATGGACACCAAGTGAAGAATCTGGTTCTGCCTCTATCTGGCATTAATACAGAAACACTCCTCCTTCCCTTCTGAAGTGATCTCAGTAAACCAGCTAAAACAGAAGGTTTACATAAGAACCAGAGTCTCAAAACATAATACCCCTGAAATCCAGGTTTCAATGAAAAATCATTATAAAAAGGAATCGGGAAAATTTCGACCAAAGAAAAATAAGTTAATAGATATCAACACTAATGTCAATACATTATTATAGAAATTGATACAGAAGAAACATTTCACAGAATTCAGCTTCTATTCATGATTACAAACTCTTATTAAACTAGGAACAGAAGGGAGCCTCCTGAACCTGACAGAAAACATCTATCCCTAAAGTTAGTATTATAGCAAAGAGTGAAAAAGTGAATGTTTTCTTCCTGAAATCAGATCAAAAGGAAAGTCATCTGCTCTCATTTCTAAGTATAAAAATATTAAGGCTAAGTAATGGTGGGCCTGGGTGGCTCAGTGGGTTAAAGCCTCTACCTTCGGCTCAGGTCATGATCTCAGAGTCCTGGGATCGAGCCCCACATCAGGCTCTCTGCTCAGTGGGAACCCTGCTTTCCCCTCTCTCTGCCTTCCTCTCTGCCTACTTGTGATCTCTGTCAAATAAATAAATAAAATCTTTAAAAAATATATTAAAGGTAAGTAAAACTATCCTTAGACCTATTCTGTGTAGAAAATCCTATAAAAAGAACAGAAACAACTTCTAGAACTAGTAAGTGAGTTCAGTAAGGTTATAGGATACAAGATAAACATAAAAAAATAACTTCTGTATTGTAGCAATAAATGTGTGGATACTAAAATTAAAAATATAAATCCATTTATAATTGTTTAAAAAGTTTGGGTAAATCAAACAAGACATACATACTCAAAACCACAAATTACTGATGAAAAATATCAAAGAAGAGCTAAATAATTGGCATGACGAACAACATCCATAGATTAGAAAACTCAACAAAGGTTACAGTTCTCCCCAAATTGACACACAGGTTTAAAATAATTCCCTTTAAAGTCCCACAAGGTTTTGGGGGGTATAGAAACAAAATATTCTAAAATTTAAACAAAGTTATGGATAAAGCATCTGGATAAAAGGGACATGGAATCTCTTTATACTCTCTTTTCCCAACTGTATAGAAATATCTCCAAATTAAACATTTAAAATAATTATGCATATCTGGCTGCATCCTTTTTAATTGACCTGTAATTTTTACATAAGCTACTACATGTTTCCACAAGGAGATCTTTAAGACTGCAGAATGGTTTTCACTGTTATGCATTAAGTATTGCTACATATAGGATTTCTTGATGATTCCAGTTTGTAGAGGTCTTGGGTAAATTTTTTTAAAGGTAAATATTTTTAAGATTTTATTTATTTATTTATTTGAGAGAGAGGGAGCACAAGCAGGAGGAAGGGCAGAGGGGGAGAGAAGCAGGCTCCCCGCTGAGCAGAGAGCCCAATTTAGGACTCGATCCAGGACCCTGGTGCTCAGTCCCAGGTCCCTGGGATCATGACTTGAGCGGAAGGCAGACACTTGACCGACAGAGCCACCCATTTTTAAAATTCATGTTTTTTCTGGTTCCTTAAGGTCAGTGCTATCTTTCTCACAAGTGGTATGCTTTTGATGCATAAGACAGTGCTTTCTTGGGACACCCCATATTAGAAAAGCCAGCAAAGTTCTTATGGGCTAGACAACCTTTCACCTTCATGCCACCAGAATGAGTCTCAGTGGGAAGTAATGAAGGTTCATTTGAAACTATCACTTAACAGTAATAATACAAAGAAAGCTCAGAGGAATGGAACTTACGGCCCATTCGTCATACCAGTAAACCACATTCACATTTAAAAGGGACTTCCTGTTTTTGTCCATTAAGTGCCCACAAGAGGTTCTGGGAGCTTTTGATTTATTACCTCACATTTTCAGCCTTCCCTTTCTTTTAATATATATAGCAAGTTCAAATCCCAAATCAATATGGATAGTGCTGAATTTGAGACAAGTGGCAAAAATCAAAGAGAAAAATAGTCATGAGACACAATTTTATAATCTTCTACTGGATGACAGTCTTAATAAAAGGCTAGTGATAATAAGGCATAAGTTTTCCTCTTTTCCTTCTCTTCCACAGTTTAGCACCAAGAGTTTCAGAGGCAGTCCCACAGGTAAGACCATATACATTTGGCACAGTGAGCCCCTAGGACGCAATTTCGTGCCTCTATGGTTTTGTTGGCACTGCTTCCTTGACCTAGATTACAATTATCCTTTCTCACCTGGGTAATTTGAAGTTATCCTTATTTCAGTGAAATATCTCACACTGATTATTCACCTTTTCCTCGGGAAGCCTTTCTTGACTTGCTTGAGGAAAGGGAAGGTGTCTTTTCTCTTGGTACTCCAGCTTGCATATTTTAGAGCTTTTTACCATACTTTGTGGAAATTATCTCCACTAGGCTATGCACTTCGAAATAAGGAGCTAGGGTTTATCCATTTGTACCCCCG
Organism: Mustela putorius furo; assembly: GCF_011764305.1. Classification (NCBI taxonomy): domain Eukaryota; kingdom Metazoa; phylum Chordata; class Mammalia; order Carnivora; family Mustelidae; genus Mustela; species Mustela putorius. The sequence continues at coordinate 44,352,932 of NW_025422010.1, forward strand.
GTACTTTACGGAGCATGTTCAGTAGATGTTGGTAGAATCAAGGCCATGTAAAACATTTATATGGTATACTTACTAGAAAAGTGAAAATAGATCTCACAAGTAAATGAGTTTATTGGATTTTTATTGCGGGGAATCCATTTTTTTTAATTCATTGGATAGCAACAGATGTAGTTTACTGGAGGTTTTCCATGTCTATGCTTCTTTCTAAATGAGTTACAGTGGCTACAAGATTTTAAGTGCTATGAGGACAGGAAATCTGTTGCTTCTGCTTACAGAATTGGCCATCAAACAATGTCTTTGCTCCCAACTTTGACAAAAAATTTGTTCAAGTAGATCAGTGAGTCAAAGAACATGCATATTGATTGTTTTTATATACACAGTTTAAATACCTTATAGAAATATTTTAAGAATTTATACATCCATCAGATGTCATTGCTCATATAAATAAATGCTTGTGTTGTAGTTTTAAAACAGTTATGGGTGAGAATCGTATTTTCAAATTTAAGTAATATGACTTGGAGGTTGTATGTGTCTTAGGGTGAGACACACCTGGATTTAAAACCAAATATCATGATTTTATCCTGTGTGACCCCAGGAAGTTTATTTAGTATCTCTAACCCTCATCTCAAAAGAAGGATTAATAAGTAGTATCATCTTGTAGCAAGTTGGGGAGACATTCAGATAATATATTAATTATAAGCTCAATGCCTGACACAATTGTTCAATAAATATGAGCTTTTAGTTTTAGAGGTATTAGTCTTTCATTACCAGTGAGATTGAACATTTGACTGTCTGTTAAAAAAAAGTATGTTTGCTTTTGAGTATTATCTTTTCATTATCTTTATTAATCTACCTACTAGAGGTAAATTTCTCTTTATTACTGAGTTATTAAAGTTTACCATACTTAAAAGATAACAAATTTTTGTGACACATATTTTGAGTATTTTTACCTCATTTGTCCTGTTATATGGATAGTTTATTTTACTTTTACACCCAGAAAGGTAATAGTCAGTTTTGCTTTGCAAACATTTTCAATTCTCTGCACTTTCCTGCCTCCTTTGAAGTTAAGCAGAGTCCCATAACTTGTTTTGGCCAATAACATGTGGCCAGTAGTAATCATGGGAGCAACAGGGATTATGTCGTTAGGGGGCAAATGCTTCCACAGCCAGTGCCCAGTTTACTCTACCTTGCTGATCCAAACAGCGTACATAGAGATGGAGACTGTCAGTCTGCATTCTCGAGGGACTAAAATGAGTAGTCCTCTCCCTCCCTATGAAACACATCAACAAGATGAACTTTTGCTATGTTGAGCTACTGAGATAGGAGGCGGCTTATCACGACAGAACAATTCAGCCTGTCCTTACCAATGCAAGGATTTTGTTTGTTTGTTTGGTGATTTCCCCTACTCAGTTTTGTTGAGATATAATTAACATACATCACTGTGTAAATTTAAGGTGTATAACATAATGGTTTGGCTGAATATATTGTAAAATGATTGTCATAATAAATTTAGTTAGTATACATCATCTCATATAGGTACAATGAAAAGAGAAAAAGAAAAAAAAAGTCCTTGCAGTGAGAATTCTTACAGTTTATTTTCTAAATAACTTGTTATCATACAGCAATGTTAACTATAGTCACCATGCTGTACGTTACATCCCCATACTTAATTATCTTGCAACTAGAATTTTGTAGCATTTGACCACCTTTCTCCAGTTCCTCCTTCCACCACCTCCACCTCTGTTAATCACAAATTTGATCTCTTTTTCTTTGGCTTTGGTTTTCATTTTTTGTTTCTTTTCTGGATTCCACATGTAAATGAGATTTTAGAGTATTTGCATTCTCTCACTTACTTTGCTTAGCATAATGCCTTCAAGGTCTATTCATTTTGTTGCAAATGGCAGGATTTCCTCATTTTATATGGCTGAATAATATTCCATTGTGTGTGTGTGTGTATATGTGTGTGTGTGTATGTAGTTGACACCAGAACAACGCAGGTTCAAACTATGCAGATCTGCTAATCTGTGGATTTTTATAGTACAGTACTGTAATTGATTTTCTCTTATAATTTTCTTAATATTTTCTTTAGCTTTATTGTAAGAATACAGTGTAGAATACGTAAACCATACAAAATATGTTAATTGTGTCCTTAGTAATGTTTCTGATCAACAGCAGGCTGTTAGTAGTTTGGAGAGAGTAAAGTTATACATAGATTTTCAACTACAGGGTTGACACCCCTCATCTCTGTGTTATTCAAGAGTCAGTTGTTTATACTACAGCTTCTTTATCCATTCATCCATCATTGGACATTTAATTAAGTTGTTTGCATGTCTTAGAAATTATAAATGATACTACTATGAACATGGGAGTGCAGATATTTTTTTAAATTAGTATTTTTGTTTTCTTTGGATATATTCCCAGAGTTGGAATTGCTGGATCATATGATAATTCTATTTTAATCTTTGAGGTTTGTCTGTTACTGTTTACCATAGTGGTTGTACTGATTTACAACCCTACCAATAATACACATAAAGATTCTTTTTTCTACTTCTGTAAAAAGATTAGAATTTTGAAAAGTATTGCCTTTGGATTTATTGATGGCTTTTGGTAATACTGACATTTTAACAATACTCTTCTAACTCATGATCACAAGATGTCTTTCTTTTTATTTGAGTCATCTTCATTTTTTTCTTTTTCTTTTTTTTTTAATCAGCGCCTTATACTGTGCAGAGTAGAGCACTTTCATCTCCTTGGTTAAGTTTAATCCTAAGCTTTTAAAAATTTTATTCTGAAGTTTTTAGTTTTGATGCTATTATGAAATCACTTAGTATATAAGAACATTACTTATTTCTGTATGTTAATTTTATATCCTACAATTTTACAACTTTAATGAATTTGATTAGATCTAACAAGACAGTGGAATATTTAGGATCGGATCTAACAAGATTTTGGTGGAATCTTTAGGATTTTCTGTATAAAATCATGTCATCCACAAATAGAATTTTACTTCTTCCTTTTCAGTTCTGATGCCTTTTATTTCTTTTCTTATTGTCCTGACAAGGATTTCCATTACTGTGTTGAAAAAGAGTAATGATAGGGCACCCATGTCTTATTCCTGATTTCAGAGAAAAACTTTCAGCCTTTCAGTGTTGAGTATGTATAATTTTTGTGTGTTCATGAATGTTGCAGTTTTCCTCTTGTTACATTTGTTTCATACCATTGTGGTTAAGAAGATACTTGGTATGATTTCAGGTTTGTGAATTTGCTAAGATTTGTTTTGTAGAATGATAATATGGTTTATCCTAAAAAAAATGTTCCATGTGCTCTTGAGAAAAAAATATCTTCTCTGCTATTGTTGGATATAATGTTCTGTATTTATCTGTTCTTTTCATTTGGTCTATAGTGCTATCCAAATCCCCTGTTTCCTTATTGATTCTCTGTCTAGATGACCTGTCTTTGTTGAGTGGCAGGGAGTAAAGTCCCCAGCTACTATTGTATTGCTATTTATTTCTCCTTTTAGCTTTAGTTTTTGTTTTATGTATTTAGCTGTTCTAATGTTGGGTGCATAAATATTTAAAATTGTTGTATCTTATTGATCTATTGACACTTTTATTTTTATGTAATGACTTTCTTTGTCTCTCTTCACTATTTTTAAAGTCTATTTTGTCTGATATAAGTAGAGCAATCCCTGTGTGTGTGTGTGTGTGTGTGTGTGTGTGAAGGGTTACTCTTTGCTTAAATTATCTTTTTCCATCCTGTAACTCTGATGTTTTCTTTAAGGCTAAAGTGAGTCTTTTCTGCAGGTAGCATATCTTTTTAAATATTGTTTTCTTTTTAAATATATTCAGATTTTTGTGTCTTCTGATTGGAGAATTTAATCTATTTACATTTAAAGTAATTATTAGTAATTAAGGACTTAATATTTCCATTTTGTTCATTGTTTTCTTGTTGTTTTATAGACACATTATTCCTTTTTTCTTATTCCACTGTCTGTGTGTGTGTTGATGTTTTGTGGTATCAGTGTGTTTTAATTTGTTAATCATGCTCTTTTATGTAATTACTTTTGTGTAATTTCTTTATGTGTGTATGTGTGGTTACCATGAAGTTTATATAAAGTATTTTTTAAATTATTATTATTTATTTGACCAGGAGAGAGATCACAAGTAGGCAGAGAGGCAGGCAGAGAGAGAGGGGGAAGCAGGCTCCCTGCTGAGCAGAGAGCCTGATGCGGGGCTCGATCCCAGGACCCTGAGACCACGACCTGAGCCGAAGGCAGAGGCTTAACCCACTGAGCCACCCAGGTGCCCCTATAAAGTATTTTAAAATTAAAACAACTTATTCCAAAATAAAGAGGCAACCCACGGAATGGGAGAAGATATTTGCAAATGACAATACAGACAAAAGGTTGATATCCAGGATCTATAATGAACTGGTCAAACTCAACACACACAAAACAGATAATCATATCAAAAAATGGGCAGAAGATATGAACAGACAGTTCTCCAATCAAGACATACAAATGGCTATCAGACACAGGAAAAAATGTTCATCATCACTAGCCCTCAGGGAGATTCAAATTAAAACCACATTGAGATATCACCTTACACCAGTTAGAATGGCCAAAATTAACAAAACAGGAAACAACATGTGTTGAAGAGGATGTGGAGAAAGGGGAACCCTCTTCCACTGTTGGTGGGAATGCAAGTTGATGCAGCCTCTTTGGAGAACAGTGTGGAGATTCCTCAAGAAATTAAAAATAGAACTTCCCTATGACCCTGCCATTGCACTCCTGGGTATTTACCCCAAAGATACAGATGTCGTGAAAAGAAGGGCCATCTGTACCCCAGTGTTTATAGCAGCAATGGCCACGGTCGCCAAACTGTGGAAAGAACCAAGATGCCCTTCAACGGACGAATGGATAAGGAAGATGTGGTCCATATACACTATGGAGTATTATGCTTCCATCAGAAAGGATGAATACCCACCCAACTTTTGTAGCAACATGGATGGGACTGGAGGAGATTATGCTGAGTGAAATAAGTCAAGCAGAGAGAGTCAATTATCGTATGGTTTCACTTATTTGTGGAGCAAAACAAATAGCATGGTGGACATGGGGAGTTAGGAGAAGGGAGCTGGGGTAAATTGGAAGGGGAGGTGAATCATGAGAGACTATGGACTCTGAAAAACAACTGAGGGGTTTGAAGTGGCCGGGGCGGGAAGGTTGGGGTACCAGGTGGTGGGTATTATAGAGGGCACAGATTGCATGGAGCACTGGGTGTGGTAAAAAAATAATGAATACTGTTTTTCTGAAAATAAATAAATTTAATTAAAAAAATAACCTTGACTTCCTTTTTAAAAATTTTTTAAAATTTATTTTCAGCGTAACAGTATTCATTGTTTTTGTACCACACCCAGTGCTCCATGCAATCTGTGCCCTCTATAATACCCACCACCTGGTCCCCCAATCTCCCCCCCCTCTTAAAACCCCTCAGATTGTTTTTCAGAGTCCATAGTCTCTCATGATTCACCTCCCCTTCCAATTTACCCCAGCTCCCTTCTCCTAACTCCCCATGTCCACCATGCTATTTGTTTTGCTCCACAAATAAGTGAAACCATACGATAATTGACTCTCTCTGCTTGACTTATTTCACTCAGCATAATCTCCTCCAGTCCCATCCATGTTGCTACAAAAGTTGGGTGGGTATTCATCCTTTCTGATGGAAGCATAATACTCCATAGTGTATATGGACCACATCTTCCTTATCCATTCGTCCGTTGAAGGGCATCTTGGTTCTTTCCACAGTTTGGCGACCGTGGCCATTGCTGCTATAAACACTGGGGTACAGATGGCCCTTCTTTTCACGACATCTGTATCTTTGGGGTAAATACCCAGGAGTGCAATGGCAGGGTCATAGGGAAGTTCTATTTTTAATTTCTTGAGGAATCTCCACACTGTTCTCCAAAGAGGCTGCATCAACTTGCATTCCCACCAACAGTGGAAGAGGGTTCCCCTTTCTCCACATCCTCTTCAACACATGTTGTTTCCTGTTTTGTTAATTTTGGCCATTCTAACTGGTGTAAGGTGATATCTCAATGTGGTTTTAATTTGAATCTCCCTGAGGGCTAGTGATGATGAACATTTTTTCCTGTGTCTGATAGCCATTTGTATGTCTTGATTGGAGAACTGTCTGTTCATATCTTCTGCCCATTTTTTGATATGATTATCTGTTTTGTGTGTGTTGAGTTTGACCAGTTCATTATAGATCCTGGATATCAACCTTTTGTCTGTATTGTCATTTGCAAATATCTTCTCCCATTCTGTGGGTTGCCTCTTTGTTTTCTTGACTGTTTCCTTTGCTGTGCAGAAGCTTTTGACTTCCTTTTTTGTTTGTTTTTTGTTTGTTTGTTTGTTTTTTGCAATACTCTGAGATTTTTTGTTGAAGTATAATTCCTAATCTTTACACTTTTACTTCTCTTCTCCCTCACATTTTGGATGATTGATACTACAATTTACCTATTTTGTAATATTGTAATTATGGTTATTTTTACTACATTTGTTTTTTTAACTTTTAAATTGTTTAATTTACATTTTCAATTATGTATTCATATTAATTAAATATTACATATTCAATTGCAATTGTTGTAATTGAATTATGCACCAACATTACCATATTATAAGATCCAACTTTAACTGTATATTTATCCTTATTAGGGAGTTTTCCATTATCTTCTTATGTTTTTTATGATGTTAATTTGTGTCCTTTTATTTTTCATTCATAGAGCTACCTGTAGCATTTTTTGTAAGATCTAATAGTAATAAATTCTGTCAGCATTTGTTCGTTATGGAGTTTTTATCTTCATTTCTGAGGAACAGCTTCACCTGGTATAGTATTCTTGCTAGACAGTTTTTGGGTTTTCTTTTGTTTTTGTTTTCCTCTTTCTTCTTTCAGTATTTGAGTATGTCATCTCCTCTTCTGGGATAAGCAGTTTGTGTTGAGAAATCTGGCAGTTATCTTATGAGAGTTCCCTTATATGCAGCCTTTCTGTTTTGCTGCTTTTAAAATTCTTTTTGTTTTTGAATCTGTCAATTTAACTGTAATGTGTTCTGGTGTAGCTCTATTTGTGTTTAACCTACTTAGGATACTTTGGGCTTCCTGGACCTGGATGTCTATTTCTTCTGCCTGGTTTGAGAAGTTTTTAATCATCATTTGCTTTAAATATACGTTCTTTAGCTTTCCCCACTTGGTCGTGGTGAATAATCCTTTTAATGTACTGTTGGATCTATTGGCTAGTAGTTTGGTGAGATTTTTGCATCCGTGTTCATCGAGGATATTGGTCTGTAATTCTCCTCTTTGGTTTGTAATTCAAACCAGTCTTTGTCTGGTTTTGGGATCAAGGTAATGCTGGCCTCATAAAATGAGTTTGGAAGTTCTCCTTCCATTTCTATTTTTTGGAACAGTTTCAGGAGAATAGGTTTCAATTGTTCTTTAAATGTTTGGCGGAATTTCCCTGGGAAGCCTTCTGGCACTGTGTTCTTGTTTTTTAGGAGATTTTTGATGACTGCTTCAATGTCCTTATTGCTTATGGGTCTGTTCAGGTTTTCTATTTCTTCCTGGTTCAGTTTTGGTAGTTTATATGTCTCTAGGAATGCATCTATTTCTTCCAGATTGTCAAATCTGGTTGTGTATAGTTGTTCATAATATGTTCTTAAAATTGTCTGTATTTCTTTGGTGCTGGTTGTGATCTCTCCTCTTTCATTCATGAATTTATTTATTTGGGTTCTTTCTCTTTTCTTTTTGATAAGTCTGGCCAAGGGTTTATCAATCTTATTAATTCTTTCAAAGAACCAGCTCCTAGTTTCGTTGATTTGTTCTACTGTTCTTTTGGTTTCTATTTCATTGATTTCTGCTCTGATCTTTATCATTTCTCTTCACCTGCTGATTTTAGGCTGTCTTTGCTGTTCTTTCTCCAGCTCCTTTATATGTAGGGTTGGGTTGTATACTTGAGACTTTCTTGTTTCCTGAGAAAGGCTTGTATTACTATATACTTTCCTCTTAGGACCAACTTTGCTGTGTCCCAGGATTTTGATCAGTTGTGTTTCATTTTCATTTGTTCCCATGAATTTTCAAAATTCTTTAATTTCCTGGTCGGCCCATTCATTCTTTAGTAGGATGCTCTTTAGCCTCCATCTATTTGAGTTCTTTCCAACTTTCCTCTTGTGATTGAGTTCTAGTTTCAGAGCATTGTGGTCTGAAAATACACAGGGAATGATCCCAGTCTTCTGGCACCAGTTGAGACCTCATTTGTGACTCAGCATGTCATCTATTCTGGAGAATATTCCACGTGCACTAGAGAAGAATTAAATCTGTGAAGTCCATATTGTCCAGTGTGTCATTCAAAGCCCTTATTTCCTTGTTGATCTTTGGTTAGATAATCTGTCCATTTCGGTGAGGGGGGTTTTAAAGTCCCCTACTATTATTGTCTATGTGTTTCTTTGATTTTATTATTAATTGGTTTATAAAATTGGCTGCTCCCATGTTAGCGGCATAGATATTTAAAATTCTTAGATTTTCTTGTTGGAAAGACCCAGTGTGCTCCTGTACTGCCCCTTCCAGAGGAGAAAGGTGAGTCTCCCTGGATCTGCTGCTTGTTGGTTTCCCGCCTGCAGAGCAGTGGACCAACTGTACCTCAGATCACTGTTTAAAGTAATCCCAGGCTGAGAGCCCCCTCCTTGGCTCTGTCTCTGTTGCTGGCTTCCCTGCTCTGAGACCTGGGAGCTCTGCCATACTCAGGCCGCCCTGGTGTTTCTGTAGTCCCATGGGTCCTGAGACCACACTGTCCCAGCGAGGGCTCCAAAGGGCTCTGGAGCAATGTCCCTCACTGGGCAGACTTAAAATTTCCAATATTGTGCTCTGCTGCTCTACCACTTGCCGGGAGCTGGCCCCTCTCCCTGTGGTCTATCTTTCCGTATAGCACCCAGATCCACTTCTCCACATGTCCTACCTTCCAGGAAGGGGTTGTTGTCTGTTCCTAGAATTGCTTCTCTTCTTCTTTTCCGTCTCCTATTGAGTTTGTAAGTGTTCATAAGAGTCCAATAACTACCTGAGTTCCTGGGACCCAACGATATTTGATCTCCTATTCCTCTGCCATCTTGCTCCTCCCCTCCACTCCATACTAATTCTTTTTTTTTTTTAATTAGAGTATAGTTAGCAAAGAATGTTACATTAATTTCATCTAGGTGTGCAATTTAGAGATTGGACAAATTTTTACATTATATTCATCTCAAATATAGCCACCATCTGTCCCATTACATCACAATTACAGTATCATTATTTTCTTTATGCTCTGCCTTTTATTCCCATGACTTATTCATTCCATAACTAGAAGCATGTATCTCCCTCTCCCCTTTACCCATTTTGCCCAACCCTTTAACCTCCTCCTCTCTGACAACCATCAGTTTGTTCTCTGTATTTATAGGTGTGACTCTGCTTTTTGTTTTATTCTTTTTTGTTTTTAGATTCAACTTTTGAGTGGAATCATAAGTATTTATCTTTCTCAGTCTGACTTATTTCACTTAGCATTATACCATGTAGGCCCATCCATGTTGTCTCAAATGGTATGGTCTCATAATATTTCTCTCTCTGTGCATAATATTCCTCTCTCTGTGTGTGAGTGTGTGTGTGTGTGTGTGTGTACACATGAGCACCACATTTTCTTTATTCACTTATGTATAGGTGGACACTGTTCTTGCAACACTTACATTAAAAACAAAAGCATCAGCTTCGTTTGGCTTTGTAGAAGTTTGTCCATGGCCCAATAATCTCCTTCACATACATCCAGTAGTGTTCCATTCTCCAGGGAATTTATTTTCAAGATGAAGGCCTTGAGATATAGTGCCAAAGCTGAAATAAAGTTCTTATTTTGCTCTTGGACTGTACTTAAATATGAAAATTATTTTTGAAAGATTATCTTAAAATCAATTGTACTTATTTAGTGAGCTCATATTATTTACAAGTTATTGTGGTAGGTGCTTGAAAATTATGTAACTAAGACATAGTCCTAGTCATTAAGGATTAGAATTTAACTGGAAAACAAAATAGTCACAAATAAAGATTTAACTAATAATTCAAGTGCCAAATGAAGATGCTATGTGAGTTTAGGTAAACAGATCATTGGTGATTCTGGTACTAATAAAATTAGTGAACATGTATATAGCATATATTATGTTCAGGGAAGTACTCTGAATACTTTACATATATTAACCCACTTTAATTTTCACAGTAAACCCATGTCATAGGTACCTATTATCTCCGTTTAAAAGAGATGAGAATTATATACTGATAGGTTAAGTAACTACATAAGGTTACACAACTGGCAACAGAACCTAGAATAGAATTCAGATTAGTAATAGTATAGAATATAATGGTGACTAGTAATATGAATTGGACATGGAAGATGTTAATCACCAAAAATATAACCAGTAAGCTCTAGTTCATATGAGTCAAAGTTTGAAAGTAGAATATCCAAAACTAGTTCAGTCTTGTGGGATCTATGATATTATCTAAGTATAAAATAAACATGTAATTTATTTTTTCATGGATCCAGTTTTGAGAGCAAAAGGGGTTGCTAATTGGATATGATGTTTGGACATCAGGCACAAACTGTGCTCTTTTGTAAACTGAGACCCATAGTCATCCTAGTTAATACCCCTAGCTTATTCAAAACAAGGATCCTCATATTCTTAAATTGTTTCTGGCTATGGTAATTATGTGATCAGGGCTGCCTAGCCCATATCAGGTTGTACAAAATGTGGAAGAGAAAAATAAGCTATAGCTCTGCTCTCAGGTTCGTTTCAATTTCTGCATTTCAGTGCAATTATCTTTGACAGTCTGAACTCCTAGACTTTGGTCTTTGCCTTCTTAGAGCTATTTTTCTTCTTTCACTGTTTTTGCATTAATGAATTTTATGGACACAAACTCTAACCTGCTTGAACTTATGCAAGCCACTTGATCCTTTGGGGTATGTCAACAGCTGCAGAATCTGACCTACACACTGTTTGACTTATGGAACTTGTCAGACTCTTCTTGCAGAGCCAAAATTATATCTTTTGTGTAGTCCTAGCTACTCTTAGCTAGATTTGGCTCTTTACAACCTATCAAAATGATACCTTTTAAATATAGTGTAGTTATGGGACAGAAGTTGGAATGGATCCTACATGAAGTAAAGACATTTTCCTGCATATGGGGAGTAGGGTTGGAGAGTGTTATTCATGGATTTTGGGCAGAAAAATGACAAGATGGAAGTAAAATAGATATGCTGGGATATGTAGGATAGATCACAATGGGAGGCTGAGGATAGCAAACCAGTCAGGTGGACATATAATTGTCCATAAATAAAGTAGAAGATGTCCTATGGTGGCAGCAATGTGAATCCAAGAAAAACAGGTTGAAGAAATATTACAAAAGGAGAATTTTTAGAACACAGTGACTTTCCAAAGCCTGGAATGTGGCATAGAGTTCTTTGGGTTCAGTGAATCCATGATTATTCTTGTTGACTTATTTTGTGTTCATTGGGTAAGGGAGAAAGTGCTACTGTTTTTTTCTTTGTTTTCCCAAAGAATACATCCTATTAGAATCTCTCTCTCTCTCTCTTTTTTTTTTTTTTTCATGTCTTTCAACCACATTGCCCTTAGCATCATCTCCTCCAGAGCCAATGAATCATCCAGCTTTTCATCTTCAAGATGTAACTTACTAGCTGGAATTGGCTGGCACAGGAACAGGCTTTAAGGGATAGCTTTATCAGGTTAGCTAAGAGGGAACTGTGTTTCCATAAATTTTTTTTTTTTAAGATTTTATTTATTTATTTGACAGAGAGAGATCACAGTAGACAGAGAGGCAGGCAGAGAGAGAGAGAGGGAAGCAGGCTCCCTGCTGAGCAGAGAGCCCGATGTGGGACTCGATCCCAGGACCCTGAGATCATGACCTGAGCCGAAGGCAGCGGCTTAATCCACTGAGCCACCCAGGCGCCCTCCATAAATTTCTTTCTCTGTATGTTCCAGGTTAAGAATGGGAGAAATTTACATGATACTTAGAAGGTAGGTGTGAAGCCTTAAGACATTTTTAATACTCTGAAGGTCAGTGCACAAATCGTGACAGCTTACGCATGTTATTGCTAACCTGCTAGTTCACCCTACGAGACCTGGGCAGCATGATAGGTGCCAATAGAAGCAAGACTTTGACTAAGAATATGGCATGGAATAACCTGTGAAAATAAGGAATATAATAGGATTTCTTTTGGTTGCTTTTATGTGTGGTGGAGAACTTAAGGAAAAAAAAAATTATGAGCTCAGGGCTTTAAATTCCCAGCTCAAAGTCTGGGAAGAAACCAGGACATTCTAAGTCTTCCCTGAAGGAAACCCTTCTCTCATATAGCCTCATGGCTGAGATTTCTAAATATTAAGTCCAAAGTCTACACTTGGCACATGGTTAAATTGCCAATATCACAGAGTTTATGTTAAAGTGAAAACATTAATTTGGAGGTAGTGCCTGCATTTATTGCCTTATGGCCCCCTCCTTACTCCCAGAGCCCATAGCATAGTATCTTTTAAGCTCTCTGCTTTTCTCTCTCTCTCTTCTCTCTGACCTTTGCTACTTTTATCACATCATCTCTGACTTGAAACCTCTGCTTCCCTCTTAAATACTTGTGATTATGTTGAGTAAGCCTGGATAATTCAGCATAATCTTCCTATCTCAAGTTAATCACATTTGCAAAGTCCTTTTGGATATGTAACGTGTTCACAGGTTTGGGACATTAGGACATGGATATCTTTGGGAGAACAGTATTTTGTCAACCATATAGCTCAATGAAATGTCTCAGGGTCCTTTGATATGAAGCAGTCAAGATGACCTTTTCAAAGTGAAGAGCGAGTTTTTTGTTTGTTTTTTAATTAACATGTAATATATTATTTGTCCCAGAGGTAGAGGTCTGTGAATCATCAGGCTTACACATTTCACAGCACCCACCATAGCACATACTCTCCCCAATGTCCATAACCCAGCTACCTTATTCCTACCTCCTCACCCCCCAGCAACCCTCTGTTTGTTTCACAAGATTGAGTCTCTTACGGTTTCTCTCCCTCCCAATCCCATCTTGTTTCATTTTTTCCCTCCCTTCCCCACATGACCCCCTACCCTGCCTCTCAAATTCCTCATATTAGAGAGATCATATGATAATTTTCTTTCTCTGATTGACTTATTTTGCTCAGCATAATACCCTCTAGATCCATCCATGTCATTGGAAATGGCAAGATTACATTTCTTTTGATGGCTGCATAGTATTCATTTATGGATATATCCATAAAGGAATATATAAAGAGGATATATATATGTGTATATATACACATATACACACACACACACATATATATCTACACACACATACACATATATATGTATATACACACACACACATATATATATATCTCCTCTTCTTTATCCATTCATCTGTTGATGGACATCTAGGTTCTTTCCATAGTTTGGCTGTTGTGGACATTGCTCCTATAGATACTTGGCTGCATGTACCCCTTTAGATTACTACCTTTGTATCTTTAGGGTAAATACCCAGTAGTGTGATAGCTGGGTTGTTGGGAGTTCTATTTTCAACTTTTTGAGGAACCTTCATACTGTTTTCCAGACTGGCTGCATGAACTTGCATTCCCACCAACAGTGTAGGAGGGTTCCTCTTTCTTCACTTCCTCGCCAACATCTGTCATCCTTTTATTTCTCTGGAACGGGATTTTATTTCTCCAGAAAAGGATTCTCATATCTTCCATGTTTTTTTCGAGCCCAGCTAGCACCTTGAAAATCATCATTCTGAACTCTAGTTCTGACATATTACTAATGTCCGTATTAATTAGGTCCCTGGCCATTGGTACTGCCTCTTGTTCTTTTTATTGTGGTGAGCTTTTCCACCTTGTCATTTTATCCAAATAAGAATAGATGAATGAGAGAACAAAATACTTAAAGGAAAACAATGACCCCAGAAAAATATACACTAAGCAAATCAGAAGAGACCTGAAACCTGAGGGAGGAGAAGGAGAAGATTCTATTCTATCTGGTGAATAGAACAGAGCTACACACTTGACTTGAGATGTAATTGGGTCTGTTGGAAGAAACTGCCTCCCAAAATTTTAAAGAAAAACTTTTGTATTTACAAAAATTAGGTTAAACACAATGAACGGATGAAACATGACTGTAAAGATAAAAATTTAAGAAGATTCTGAAAAAGGAATTGATAAGAAGTTGGTTGAAAAATTATAAAAGGAAAAAGAGGAAAGAATGTGATCAGGCTGGAGATTAGAACAAAGCCATGTGCTAGATTTAGGGTATATTTTGATCTCTTAGAAAAAATTGTATCCCAAAATTTTAAAGGTAAAAAAAATGATATGTATACAAAAAATAAGGTTAAATACACTGAAGGGATAAAATATGATTATAACAATGAAAATTTTAAAAAGATTTTTTTAAAGTATTGAAAAACAGTTAAAAATGTTAAAATAGGAAAGAGGAAAAATTTTTAAAAATAGAATAAGAAAAATTAAAATTAAAAAAATTTAACTTTGAAAGACTAAAGGATCATGGAAGAAAAGCCATGAATTCTGTGTGCTTTCCCCTGCCTCTGGAGTTCCACAGTGCTAGTTGATCAGTGAAATTGGTTTTGGCTGGATGTTCTTGCTAATCTTCTTGGGGAGGGATCTGTTGCCATTATTCACCACCCTTGCCAGGGGCTAGACTAAGTAATCTGCTTAGTTTTGGTCTCAGGAGCTTTTGTTCCCCGAATGCTTTCTGTACAGTTTTGGAGGATGAGAATGAAGATGGTGGCCTTCCAATCATCGGCACTGTAGGAGCCGAGAGCTTGGGGCCCCACTCCTGAGTGCACCCTCAGAGAAAAGCAGCCAATCCCTCCTGTCTCCCTGGTCTCTGGTGGCACTCCGAGCTCACCCAGCCTGTGACTGAGCATTTCTGTCTCTGGCACACGGCCCTGATTGGAGTTCCAAACTCAGCAGATTCTGCAGCATGCTCCTGTGCTGCCCCTCTTGGAGAAGTTAGGAGGGGTCTCCCTGGATCTGCCACTGTGGGGTCTCTCCTTGAAGAGCAGTGGCCCAACTGTGCCTTGGATCACAGTTTTATGGTAAGCCCAAGCTGAGAGCCTACTCTTCAACTCCATCTCTGCAGCTGCTTCTTGAGTCCAATACCTGGGAGCTTTGCCACACTTTGCACTCCCAGTCTTTCTGTAACCCCACAGGTCCTGACACTACACTGTCCCTACGAGGGCTCCACCCCCGCTTAGCCTCTGGAGCAAGTTCTGCAAGTTCCAATTTTGTGCTCCACTGCTTTCTTACTTGCCTAGATCTGGCCCCTCCCTCTACATCCTATCTGCCCGTCGTTTTGGATTTACTTCTCTGCAAGTCCTACCTTCTGGATAATGGTTCTCTGTTCCTAGAATTGCTGCTCTTCTTCCCTTCTAAGTCCTGTTGAGTTTGTAGGTGTTCAGAACTGTTTGATAACTATTTAGCTGAGCTCCTAGGACTGGATGATATTTTGATCTCCTACTCCTCTGCCATCTTGCTCCTCCCTGAAGGACAAGTGTTTGCATCTGGCTCTTCCTAGTTAGTAAGAATTATCCATAGTAATTGCATTTGTATTTTGGAAGGAATGTGTATCTTATTTGGGTATTAGAGTACAACCATTTACTGAGTAATCTGAAAAACTACCAGTTTGGGTTTGGACAAGGAAGAAAGAGTTCTGTAATAGGCCCAGTGGGTGATGTAAGCTGCTCTGAACCCTGGACTATATGATCCAGTAGATCCAAGAGTGTTTGAAGTGTCAGACAGGAATGCCTTTGAAGGGCTCTTCTAAGCAAATCACAGTGCATACCCTCAGGATTTTGGAATATCACTATGCTAATCTCTGAAGATAATGATTATTATTTTGAGAAACTGCTTCTGGCCCCAGGAGAGACTGAACACTTGGCCATGGACTACCTAATTTCTATGAGCCCTAAAATGCCCATTATGAAATATGTATTGTCTGTAATTCCATGCATAAACCTGTGTCTACACAGCAGCACTTTATGATAAAATGGAAGAGGTATCTATAATATAGGGTTTAAGCAGATCCTGCAGGCATAGGCACACTCATGAGTAGTGGCCCAAATACCCATGTCTTATACTTAAGCTGTATTTCCTCCTCTTTCTCAACGTATACTTAGGGTCTCACAGGGATTTCCATACCAAAGCGAAAAAAAAAAAAGTGGTGAAACAAAATTCGTTCAGTGGGCATAATTTCAAGTGGTGTGCTTGGATTCTGCCTGGGAGGAGGCATAATCAGAGGTATGGATCTATATGATTCATATAAAGTACCAAATGGTTTGGCCAGATGGTCAGATATTTAGAAAAAAACATAATTGTGTATTGGTGATGAGGAAGTCTGGATAAAATTTGTATTGATACACCTTTGCAGATTAGCAGGATTTGTGAGATATTTGTATCATGTAAATGCTCACAAAGGAGTAACATCACTGAGGAGGACATGGATAATTGAGGGGGGAAGATAATGTATTCTATGGATACCAGTCAGTCTCTCTCCTTAGCTCCCTCTGTGTTTACCAAATGGGTTCATGAATAAAGTGGCCTGGCTGGAAGGGATGAAGGTTATGCATGAACTCAGCAACATGGACTTTTTCTCACGAAAGTTCATCTGGCTGCTGCCTTTGTGAGTGCTCAATCTGTCAAAGGCAGAGACGGATACTAAACCCATGGTAAGATAAGATACCATTTTCTCATGCCTTCTTACAAAAGTCAGTGAAAGATTACTACAACCCAGTATAGGCAACACTTCTAATGGCCCAAACCATTACCTTTAGATTATGGGGTGAGGGTTTAGATTACCTTACCAAGCAAGGAACTAAAGGTAACTGAGGTAGTTGCTGAGGGCAAAGGGAATATGGAATGAGTCATGGAAGAAGGTGATTCTAAGAAACATGTTGACCATGTGACAGCTTATAAAAATGAGAACTGTAATGGTAATGAGTAAATCAACCTTATTTTGATGTGAACATGCTTTCTACACTAACCAACTTAATTATTTCCTCCTTTCTCATTTTTAAACCATCTAACATAATATGTATTAATACTATTTAATTTTATATTAAAATTATATATTAAAATAGGTATAAATAATAAAATATATACTTATAATAAATATTATAAACAAAAATTTATTTAAATAAAATATATAAATATAATAAGTATTATAGTAGAATTATATATTATATTAAAGGTGAGTAAGGGGATATGTCATAGCCAGATGAAGAATGAACATTCTTAAAGATGAATAAAGGACCTTGTATCCCCTTTGGCAGAAAGTATTAGCATGTCTTCAGTTTTATGATGGACAGTTGCAAAAAGTTAGATAAAACATAGTTTTTCCTTTTATTTGGAAGTTTTAAGTATGATTGAAAGAGGAGTATGTGGATGCAAAGGTAATAAGGGTGAATTCTACTGGCTGTGTACTCTTTCACATTAGGTAAGCTGAAATTATTATCTCCACAATTCCCTTCCCCATATACTACTTGATTAAGGTTGGTCACAGGAGAAATTTGTTCAATATTTTGAAAGTGAAAATAAAAGCAGCAACCATTTTTTGTGCTCCAGAGGTTACTGTAAGACACAGGAACTATGGAGGCTCATGTATTTTGTTGCTTATTAGTGCAGTGTTATCACCAGGTCCTGTGACTTGTCTAGTGCCTGGCATATGCCCTTTTTAGGATCCCAGTGTTCTGGCCCAGGTTTGTGTGCAGATGCACTGTGAAGGACATCAGGCTTTCCTGAAGAGTATATATATCACCAAGGTAGGAGGCTATGAAATTTGGATGCATGTTATTACTCAATCCACATGGGATCCAGTTTGTTCTTGTGGGTTTTAGTTGATGTTTGTTTTTCCCCATTTCTTTCCCGATTACTGAGTGAGTTAGCCTATGGTGACTTCAACACAAACCAGAGGCGACAGTCTTGTGCAGAAGTCTCCACCAACTCCTGTATTAGCCTAAAACAGAATTTTCATGTCACTCAGAGTTTCTGCTTCTCTGGTCAAATTCTAACTGCTACACTTTACAGTCTTTGTTGTATGAATAAATAAAATATGACTGACGAACTTTCAACTTTAAAGATAACACCTGTTTTAATTGTAGTCATGAAGTAAGTACATAGCAAATGTGCTGGGGGGAAGTGAATAAAGTTGACACTCAGGAACACTGGTTAGCCAGGTCGAGAGGCCAAATAGGACATAGATGTGTACATGGAATTGAGATTCAAGAATGTTGGGGTTCTTTAGGGTTAGTTTCAGGTCTGCATAAGGAACACCTCATTCCATGGTGGGTCATAAGGACTCAGGAACCACTATGAAGACGATACCACTAGCCAGAAATGGGGGCAATTCAAGAAACAAAAGTGAGGATAACCCCAAAGGATTAAAATATTTCAAATATCTTTTAAACCTCTCAAATATTTTTAAATCCACAAATAATTTTTAAAAACTCACTATTGGAGGATGCTTGGAAGCTAGCTCATTACTTTGAAAACTGGTAAAAACAACAACAACAAAAATCAAACAAACATTTAATCCTGGCTTTTTTATGTAACCTGTACCAGTGGATAACTAAATAATAGAAGAATACTTCATTTTTGACAGTATTTCAACTAACAAAGTAGAAATGATATACTTAGCATTACTATTTTGTAGCATCTAATGAATTAATAGAAGCAGGCATTCTGCACTAACAGCCACTGACATTACATCATATCCTGAAATTACAAGAGGATGCATCCTAATGAAGGATGCACACTGCAATGCACACCACAATCTATGAACATTGCGGCTGAAGGTAGTTCATATCAATTTTTCCAACTGTCAATTTATAGTAAATAATAATGAATTTATTTTAAAAAGATATTTTAATAAAATTTATAAAAGTGAATTATAAAAATTATAAAATATAAACATTATAAATATTAAATTTATAAAAGCTGAAAAATAAAAGATAGAGAAACATGTAAAACTGTATAGAGGAGTGAACTCAGTAAAACTAAAAATCTGGGAAAATATAGAACAAATGGAACAGTTTCTCCAATGAAGGAACAGAGGTAGAGGGGAAACCTATAGATTAAAAGAGACAGTGTAAAGTCAGCAAAATCATTGACTTGTAAATTTACCGTGAGTACATATTATGATGCATGTATTATACTTCTGTTAAGTTGGTTTAAAATATAAAGAGAAGCTTAAAAATCATTAATCAATGACTGGATCTTATTTGGAACTTATTCCATCAAACATTAACCAGTAATGGATATTTATGACACAATTAGAAATTTTAACACTTACCAGGTGTTTCATGAGATTAACACATTTTTGATTTTATTCTGCATTATACTGATATTGTGGTCATCTGGTTTTAATGATGAAATACGTATTGTCCCATGCCTGCTTGCTCTGGATGCTGTATGTCAAGCTTTGACAATATGTTAGTTTATTTGTGTATAGATGCTTGTTTTAAATTAGTAGATTCTCAAATTGCTTTTCTTGCACATCTAAAATGAAAGTATTACATATTTAAAAAAAAACCTTTATGTTTTCAGATATATACTGAAAAATAAAATGCAAATTGTTAGATTTATCAAATTTAAATTGCATGTTCTATAACTGTCTTTTGCAATGCCAGAGTATCAGTGGAGAATGAGTACAAAATGGCCTTGATCTTTAAGAGATTTTGGTAGAAAGGTTCCTTTTATGGGATCTAAAGGAAGACTTCACTGGGCTCCTCAGATTTAGCCTGCAGTTTCACTATGACACCAGTAGGGGAACTGCGGCAGTTCTTGAGGTGCTGGCTCAGTATTGTGTAGGGTAATCTTTGCCTCAGAGGCACTATTTCCACAGTTCAGAAACATATTTTTAAAATAATATACATATACCACTCCAAATAGAGACATAGATCAAATACACAGAGAAAATAAACTTACTCAAAGTCACCTTCTTTTCTGAAGTGTTTTCCTAATTTGGGTAATTGCTAGGCTATTCAGAGTCACTTAAATTGTACGATTTTTTTTTTCTAAAAAATTGTCTTAAATAAAATGCACATCTTGAGAAGATGCATTTCCTAGAAGCTTGAAAAAATATTTTTTAATGTACTTAGTTGATGCTTGATTGGAAGTGCATAACTGAATTTCTATCAAAGAAGTAGGTAGTTTTATGATCATTAATAATGGTTGTAGCTATGCAGGCCAAGACAATGATATGGGTAATTGAATGTCATGCCCCAGAGCACAAAGTGATTGCCATGATGAAGTTAGGGAAAAATGTCCTGCCCCATGTAGAGCATTATGCATTTGAATACTGAGGTAGATGGAGATGAAGAAAGATCACCTTTTCCTGAGGCATGAGGGATTTCATGCGGAAGACCATCTCATTGGATAAAACGGTGGCATTGGTTCTGCATTAAAATGAACCATGTTTTCTTTTCAACTTGCATGCTATGTAAGAGTATGGGTAGGATCATGACAAACCTGGGGTTTTAGGAGTGACAGCTCTTGTCTGGCACATTGAGCAGGCAAAGAAAACAGTCTTGAGGTACATAGAAGGAAGGACAAGGGAAGGAGGAAGAGGAGGAAAAGGAGGAAGAGATGGAGAAGAAGGATGGATGACAGGAGTCCATCCTTGAAGTTCCACAACCAGAGACATCTGAGAAATAGACTCTGAGCCAAACAGTGCTGGCATTGCCAAATACAAGCAAGAGAAAGACATTTGGTCATTCAAGAAAGGACCACCAGTAAGAAAAAAATCATTTTTTTTTTTTTTTTTAAAACTAGTGGCAGCTCCTAGAGTAGGGCAATCCTCATAGTAAGGAATGAGAGTATGCATGCACTACTCAAGTAGCTTTTCACTGAAAGTAGGGCCATCCTTCTGAGCTCAATAGACAAAATGTTTGCATATATTCCATTAACTTAGCAAATACTTTTGGAGCATGCACTGTGCCTATATTATCCAGGAGGGAAAAATATGGAAGGATCACTCCCAGCTTCCTTTCATACCTTGATTCATTTCTTTTCACAGGGATGTGAGTAGACCTTCAGTAGCAAGCCAACTCTGGCTATAAACACAGAGCCATATTGTTTAATCTTCTTTATTAATAATAAGGATGATCTTTTCCTCTTTACCAGCATATCTCTTGTGTCTTACTTGTCCATTGATTCTGTATAAAACGGGAAGGAGAAAAAATGTTACAGGAAATTCCCAACTCTGAGTACTGGAGAAAATAAAAACAATATAGTATCGATTTCCTTTCACTGTGCATCTTACAGTTTAGTTTTATAGATCTCTTTTTTATTCCATAGTTCAGGCACCATGTCCCCATGAAGTGTTTCTTGGATCTCATACTTAACCAGGTCTGGTTTAAGGGTTAAAACATAGATTGGGTTAAAAAGGTGAATTGGATCTGAGATTCTCTTTGCTTCTGGTGTTTTTCTCTATTGCAACACCAGATACATTATATTAAAACCTACTGTTTGGTTTTCCTATATATCACCACTGCTAGATAGTTGTTTCTGAGCCAAAAGGACAGGTTTCCATATTTGTATTCTCAGCTCCTAACACACCTTTGAGGTACTTGGCCTTCAGAAATCATTTTCTCAATTGAAATCTATTACCCTCTGGAACTTACCTACAGTCTTAGTACCTATGATATCTAACACAATATCTAGATTTTATATGCCTGACATTCCATGGTGTTCACCAGGAAGGGCTGCTAAATATGCAGGTGTTCTCACCATACCAGTGAATTACAGGAATTTCTCTTGTCTTTCTCTTGCTAAGGAGAGATGGTTGAGGTCACACTTTATGGCCCAGACATCTGTGTGAGAAAAGCTCTTCTCACAAAAGCTGTTATTTTTAACTAGAAAGTGACCATGGCTGTTTGAGCTAATTATTGGCCCATCATGGTTGCAGTTATAACTTCCCTGTTGGTCTTGGCCCCGCTATGCTTACCTCCTGGTCAAAGCACTGGCTGATCACAATACATTCTTTTTTTTCTTTCTTTCTTTCTTTCTTTCTTTTTTTTTTTTTTGTTTTTCTTTTTTAATTTATTTGACAGACAGAGATCACAAGTAGGCAGAGAGGCAGGCAGAGAGAGAGAGAGAGGAAGAAGCAGGCTCCCCACTGAGCAGAGAGCCCAATGCGGGGCTCGAATTCCAGGACCTTGGGATCATGACCAGAGCTGAAGGCAGAGGCTTTAACCCACTGAGCCACCCAGGCGCCCCGATCACAATACCTTCTTAACTATGCCCTGTCCTTGCTTTTTTTCTTCTCCAAACGGAGGGTCGTAAAAGGAGTTCTGGATTATAAGAGGCATGACTAACTGTAGGATATTGATTAAATTATTTAATTCTTGAGGATTTGATCCTTCTTGAAGGAAATGGGATGAACTCTTGGGTTCTTCATCTCTGAAATGGAGTTGAAATAAGAGATTGCTTAGGATTCCTGTAAGATTTTAAAAAATAGAGTGAATCACTAAGATGGTTTTCAAATTTATTCAGTTCACATATGTCTCCCCTCTCTAAAGTCCTAAAGCAGTTAATATTCTGTGCTACACAATTTCTCAGTTGATTATATATATATATATATATATATATATATATATATATTGTCTGGTACTGTTCACTAATTGTCTTTTATATAAAAATCTTGTTTCTGTAAATAGATTGTGTACTCCTTGGGTTTAGGAAACATGTCTTCTGCTTTTTCATATTCCCTACACATTGGCTCTTTCCAAATCTCTCTCTCTTTACACCCTGGTCTCTTTGTTCTCTCCTTCAGTTCTAACATGAAATGTTTAGAGCTCTTTAAGCTTACAGAGTTTTCTTAATATAGTAGGACATTTGGCTCTCATCTGAATCATGGGAACACGTATTATAATTATCCCTGCTTTTGTAAATGAGAAAGTTGAGTCTCAAAGTTGATATTCTCCCCCCCCATTGTCTCTTTACCTAGTTAAGAGGTGGGACTAGGATTGGAATTATATTTTCTCTGTAAAAATTGTGTTTTAACCATTTACCTTGCATTATGGCAAAAGAAAATTAAAAGAAGAAAAAATATAATAAAATAATAGTAGAAGAAAAAAATAAAAAATATAAATATATTTTATATAAATATATTTATATTATATTTTATATAAATATATTTATATATTATAAATATATAAATATTAATATTAATATTATATTCTAAATATAAAAATATAATTTAAAAATAGAAGGAAAAATATCTGGGACATCAAAGAATTTTCACTATTAACTTGTGACTAGAGTAGCAGCGTTGTATTGTACTTGCAGACAAGGGTTTTGTTGAGTTGAAAGAATGTGAAAAGAATGTATGAAGCACATAAGAATATGTAGTGAAGTTGAGACAGCATTCCACCTTTGAGGTGACATCCATGGAAAGGACAATGGCATTTCAATCTGTAACCAATGCAGATGTGAATGTGCTATTTCCCTTATCTCATGTCCTCAACTCTGAGGAACACAGTGGGCACCACACAAGTTAACAAAAGGTTTTCTCAGTGACAAGAATAACGTAAAAATTACATGCCTAAAGATCATAAAAATTTTTCAGAAAGTGCTTTCAAAGTCCTCAGCACCTACCCACTTGCATGTAGCTTTACAAACTTTATCACAGTCTTGATTATCTGGGGTTTCCCATCACATAGAAGAATAGAAATAAACAAGATAGTAAAACTTTAAGAATCACGAGGAGAAACAGGCATGGTGGTCAATGGCAAGAATTGATTGGATGACAGTAAAAAGATAAGAGGAAAAAGCAATAAGATGATAACTCAAAACTCCAGTAGTTCAGGGACATTTCCGAAAGGGGGCATTACTGTTAGAGTCCCATAATTCTACTAGAGCTAAAATTATTCACCCACTCATCTGTACATCCGTTAACGCTCTAAGTTAGCAAGTATTTGTGTGCTAGGCATTATTGTGTGTCTGCCATGTGAAGACGGATAACCCATAGTCCTTATTTCTGTTTTGCTCAGAGTCTATTTGGGACAAGAAGTAAGTAAACGAAGAATTACAATAATGTTAGGGAAAATAGTAAGCGAAAGAAAAGGAATACAAATGCCTTAGGTGTATTGGGAGCACAGAAAAGAGATGCCTAATGCAGCTGGTGGAAAGGGGGAAAGGGAAGGAGGTAAGGAAACTGGTACAAGAGTGTGTTGTCAGGTAAGGAAACAAATCTTGCTCTCCATTAGAGCCGAGGTAACAAAAAGGATACTCAAACCAAGCCCTATTAGCAACAGTTTCTAATCAGTGTTAAATAGCTAAAAAGGAACAACAGTGGGAAGTGACATAGGAGATCCAGCTCTTCTCAGTGTGCATCTGAATAATGTTTTATGGGATTTGTCTTTGTAGAGTCTTTCAGCCAGAAGGAGGTAACTATGTTAATAAAGATATGTACCTTCTTTAAGGGCTATTTCTGAACAAAATTGGTCACCTGGGTGATCTCTAATGGTGATTCTGCCTCTGTGTCTGAAATCCTAATGGTAATGATGCCTTAAAATACTGAAATCCTTTGTTCATCTTCATTATTATCTAGTAGGTTTAAAATATTAACTTCATAATGGTAGTTAACAGAACTACTAATTTGATTTATCAGAACTCTGAGGTAATGAAATGACTAGCAGGCCTGCTTTGGTAGGGATGTGTGTGTAACTGGGAGGGAATTATGAAAGAAAAAGTAGTGATGCTTTGTCAGGGATGTTACTAACATCTGGTAGAATTTCTGACAAATGTAAGGACTTGGGGGTGATTAGTAGGAGTACTATAATAATAAAGACCCAGGAAGGAGCGAAAAGATGGTCAGTATGAGCCGGGATATCACACAATTGTGTGTATGCTTCTCCTTCCCAGGCTGGAGTCCAAATTTAATTCAGTGTATAGGAGCTGAGAGCACAGTCTATACCTCTCTTAGCCTGATACCATCATCATCATCATCATCATCATCATCATCATCATCAGGAGTAAGGAGGGAGAAACAGAAACTCAACTCTTCAACCCCGTCCAACACCATAGTATCTCCTATTAGTTATTACAAGATACCCTAGGCCTCCTGGTCATCTCTTGTCCCAATTATAATTCTTACAAAGATATGCCCATGGCCTAGATCTCTCTCATATTCCTCTTCTTAAAAAAAAAAAAAAAATATATATATATATATATATATATATATGAGAGAGAAAGCATGTGTGTGCATGAGTTGGGGAAGGGGCAGAATGGGAGAGAGAGAAGACTCCCCACTGAGACAGAGCCAGACACAGGGCTCCATATCAGGACCCTGAGGTCCTGACCTGGGCCAAAACCAAAAGTCGGATGCTCAACGGGCTGAACCACCCAGGTGCCCCCCGCCCCCCACATATTCTTTTCCTTTAAGTCGTTACTTCAGTGTCACCTTCAGTGTAGCATATGAGACAACTACCCCATTCCGCCCATTTGGCTCAACTTATTTTTTTTTTCCCCATAGCATGTATCACTGTCCAATATGTTATATGACTTACTATGTTTATCATTTATTATCTGTCTCCTCCTTTTTAAAATGCCAACCCCAGGATAGCAGGTATCATTGTTTTATTAACTGATGTATCGTGGGCACCTAGCCTATTACCTGGCAAACAGTAGGGCTCAAGAGATGTTTGTTGAGTGATAATGAATGAATAAGAAATTAAATGTGACAGACCTGTAAGTTTGCCTCTTTTCACGCATCCTTGTGATAGTGGGGACTAAGTTGTTTTTTGTAGTTTTTCTTAAGATTTTGTGAGGGTTACCTTCATTCACATATTTCTTACAAATTAAGTGTATTGCATTGTCCTGATGAATATTAATAGTTGAAGATAGAATTTTGCTAAGAGTCAACAAAATGAGCATATTTTCCCTCCTTGCCAAGAGAAGCAACATCTAGTTATGTGTCTAGAGAAGATAGATTCACATCTAGAAGAAAATTCCTCTTCTTCTGAATTTAAAACATTATTCAGTAGCTCTGCCCTTCATTTTACCATTCATTTACCACTTACTGAAAGCCCACTATGGGCTAAGCACCTTGTCTTTTGAGCAGTCCTTGCCTCAGGGTGCTGTTAGGATCTGGGCTAAGAACTGGGCAGAACAATAGATGATTTTCTCCTGGATGTGCATTAATGCCACATATGACCAGAGGGATTTATTCCACAATAAACAAACAAAAGTAATGGCACATGATAAAAGGATTATGTTCAAAGGCAAATGCTTCTTTCCCAAAGAGGAAGACATTCTGGGATCTATAAGGGTAAATGTAATAGGGAAGAAACTACACTTTTTGACCAAGTGCCACTTTTGGGACCTGCTGCCTACCATAGGCCCTCCGAAGAAAACACTGCAATGCATCCTTTTGTGATAATTGGGTAGTCCATAGCCCATAGCAATTCTGCAAATTGTGAATTATTTTAAAGTATGATGTTCTAAATTTGATATTTCTGGAAGTACTTAGAAAAGTCAAGTGTATTGAAGACAACTGATTTTTAATTACATTTTATTTTTTAGTGTTGTAAAAACTATACACCTTACTCCACCCCCACCCCACCTTTCTATGTGAATTTCATTTTGCTGTTTGAAGTGCAGTTTAATTGTTCAAAGTACTTAGCATACAAAATGTTCTCTTTATTTTAAAGATGCAAAAGCAGTAGTGAGAATAACTTCCCACTAAGGCTTTGGTTGAAACAGAAATGCACAAATACAAGGAAGTTTCTTTGCCCCAAACAGAATGAGCCAGTGTTCCTTGGGCAGATGTACCCACACAGGTTAACGGTCCTAGTCGATGTAAGAAAAAAATCCCCGCTGCTGTTGGTACCATGCCAACTGGACATCAAGCCTACCAACCTGAGCATTTAACTCCTCCAAAGGAGCCTTCCTTGTTTTTCTGGCCAAACCACCAGGGGCTGTTTTCAGCTTTTAGGTTTGAATCTCAGATTCATGTGAGAGCAAGGTAACACTGGCCAGAGTGCGTTCCTGTGTTATGACCATTGATTTTTCTGTGAACTGCTTCTGGGCTGAGAGCTAAGGAGAACCACACAAGATCTCCTGCTCACAGTCCTTGCTCTGGCTTCCCTACACTCCTCAAACTGCTTACTGGGCAAGGGCAGCAAGAAATGTGGTAGTGTGTGTTGGATGTTGATGTTTATTCCTTGTTTGGGAAAATGCACATTTTTCTAAGTCTGTAATTCTGAGAAAGGGTGATGAACATGTATGTAGAGCAAAGGATGATTACATTTGCAACTGTGAATGAAATTATTGGAGTTTTCTTTACGGTTATGCAGGAGGTCAAGGGACTAATTATTAATCTCGGTCTGAAGCTGCAAAGAAGTCATTTTCCTTAACTAGAGTCAATCTACCCTTCAAAAAATAGGGAAAGGGAAAGAGGGAGCTGACGTTTTTTTGTTTCTTTTTCCACCTCATTTATTTTATATCACAACAACTTGTTGTTGCTAATAACAGCTTAGAAGTGAAAGATTTGAACTTTACTTTGGCATTATTTTGTTCATCATTGCTGCAACAAAAAACATTTGCTTGCCTGAATCCTTGGTGGATACTTAGAAGAAACCTCAGTTGTCATAGCAACAGAAACAGAATGACCTGGTGATGAGAGCAAGGGGTTTGGAGTTGGATAGCCCCAGGTTCATTCCTTGTTCTGTCACATATGGTTGCGACCAAGTTCTTTGAGTCTCAATCCCTAGCCATAACATGGGTAGTATCATGTCTCATCCATAAAATACTTGGGGCAATTTCCTTTTCAAAAAGCACTGAAAACATGGAGAATAGTGACAGGACTTAGTATGTTCTCAGTAAAAGTGATTTGTATTATGTTTAATACAGAGTCAGTGATACAAAGAATTCAACCAGTTAATAATGTGAAATGATTTGTACTATTTTTATCTTCTAAATCTGATTTTGACTCTTCTGGATAGGCTAATGACATTTTAAGAATCGGTTGAACTCCTTTCTTTACTTTTCCTCATGATGCTCCCAAATGGCCTTTTAAACACGCTCCCTAGAAAGCCAAAAAGAACCCTAACTTGTATCATTTGCTAATTTCTCTGATATAAATATTTCCACTGTGGCTGACTTCAGGCTACCAGCATTTTAATAACCATCTCACAAAACTTCCAAGTATTAACAATTGGCTCTTGCGAGCTCTCAGAAGTCAGCAGGCTTCTGCCTTGGGAGGGACCTGAGACTCAGGCACGTTTATTTTCTTGCCAGTGATCAAGCAGTTCCTAAGAAGCAGAGTTAGACTGGGAATTCAGATCTGATCAGCTAGCGCTTTTGTTCTTATTCTGTTCTATCTGCCTAAAACGGTCGGGATCACAAAGGTGGGCTGATAAATAGAAAGTAAAGGACTTGTTTCTGCATGGATTAGTAGTTTTACACAGAGTGTCAAAGTACTCCTTTCCCCACATACTTGCCAGGACTTGGAAACATCAGATTTATGTTTTGTTGTTAATCTTAATGAATAAAATTACTGCATATTTCTGCAGTTCACATAACTTCAGTAACCAAAGTGAGAACAAATTAGAATAAGCCCCCTTTCTGATCAAGCATTAAGGAAGAAAAAATACATCTTTAATCAGGAAAGCAGTTTTAATTCAAAGTGAACTCTGAAGTAAGTAATTTAGACCTAAAAATACTTTCTTGGTAAAGGCTGTATGTTGTAAATTGTCTCTCTTCGCTGATAACAAAAACCAAATTTACAGAATATTTATGACTCAGAGAGCTAAACAAAGAACATACCTGATAAATAATCAGACTGAGACAAAGAAAGATGGAAAACTAGGCTCTGCACAATTACGGTTGGCAGGTTTCTTAGATGGAGTTTTTCTTTTCAGCCAATGTGAAGAAAAAAAGATTCTTTTTGTCCAGTTATTTCACTGCTTATGTATATTGTGAAATTTTTCTGAATCATGAAAGATGCTTAAAATTATGAAAAGTTATAAAGCATAACTGGCACAAAAGATAATATTTCATTAATACAGTGCATTTATATAATTCATATACAACTGAAGTCACAAGCCTCAACCATGTTGTTTTCTAACACTATCAAAACCAAAACGGTGCCTGGATTTTTGAGATAACTTCCTTAACACACTTTTTTACCAAAAAAAAACCCCCAAAACAATAATAATAATTATAGAAAAGGTGCTTTCAACATTATCAAAATTTAAAATTTCCCTTAACTTTGAAACTAGGGAGATTGGGCATATTTTCAAATGTTAGTGAATTTCTTTCATGTGGATTTTTTTCAAAATGTTGGTCTTTTTCATTAGAATTGCTGGAAATCCTTATATATGCCAGATATAAATTATTTATATGCATTTTAAATATCTTATTCTTGCCTATGCCTTAGTTTTATTTCTGCTTATAACAACTTTCCTTAAAAATATCAAAAAAGAATACTTATAAAAATTTTCAGTTGTTATTATACTTAAAAAGACTGAATACCTTCCTCTTAACAGGGAGAAAAGGCCAAGCCCCCTGCTCTCACTACTCTTACTAAACATCCCATTTGAAATCTTAGTCAATGCAGTAAAACAAGAAAAAGAAATAAAATACGTATAGATTGAAATGAAAGAAATGAAACTATATTTACAGACATGACTGCCTGTATAAGAAATACTATGGAATCCACAAAACACTATGAAATAAGTTATTTTAAAAATATTTTATGATACAATATCAATATATATAAGCCATCAACTGTATTTCTATATTTTAGCACTAAGAAACTGGAAACAAATTAAAACAACTATACCATTTATAATAGCTTCAAAAAATGAAATATTTAGTATTAATTTGGCAAAATATGTGCAGGACTTACATACTGACAATAGTTAAATGATGATGTGAAAACAAAGATGGCATGAGTAAAATGAGAGATGTCTGTTTTTATTAATTTAAAGTCTCACTATAATAAAGGTGTCAATTTTTCTCAGCTTGATCTATAATTATAATTCAAATCAACATCCCAGGGGAATTTTCTTAATGCATGGAAACTTATTATAAGATTTATATGGAAAGTTGAATAGACTATACTAGCTGAAAGAATTTTTAAAACTAATGAAGTTGGAAGACATACATTCTCAGATTTTAAGATTTATTATATGATCTCAGGAATCAATACAGTGTGGCAGTGGTGAAAGTAACAAAACAAATCCATAGAATAGGATTGAGAGTACACAGATAAACCTATGCATACATAATAATTGATTTTAGATGAAGATACAAAATTCAATGGAGAAAAGCCATCTTTCAGAAAATAGTAATGGAACTATTGGTATTGGATATCTATTTCAAAAAAGTAAACATTGACCTCACACATTTATAAAAATTAACTTGAAATGAGTCAAATACTAAAGTATAGAATTCAAATCTATAAAACTCAAAGAAAAATACAGAGATAATCTCTGTGACCTTGAGCTAAGCAGAGTTCTTAGAAATAACTTTAAAAGCATGGTCCATAAAAGAAAAAATATATAATTTATTGAAACAAGAAAGAATTGCTCTGCAAAAAATCACTGTTAAGAGAATGAAAAGACAAACTGCACAGTGGGAGAAATATTTTCAATCACACCTGACACAGGATTTATATCCATAATATATAAAGAACTGTCAAAATTTGACAATAAGAAATCAGACAATTTGGAACACCTGGGTGGCTCAGTCAGTTAAGAGTCCGACTTCTGGGACGCCTGGGTGGCTCAGTTGGTTTGACGACTGCCCTTGGCTCAGGTCATGATTCTGGAGTCCCGGGATCGAGTCCTGCTTCGGGCTCCCAGCTCCACGGGGAGTCTGCTTCTCTCTCTGACCTTCTCCTCACTCAAGTTCTCTCTCACTGTCTCTCTCTCAAATAAATAAATAAAATCTTAAAAAAAAAAAAAGAGTCCAACTTCTGACTTCAGCTCAGTTTATGATCTCAGGGTCCTGAGATGGAGCCTTGCATCAGTCTCTGTGCTGAGACAACACTCTGCTTAAGATTCTCTTCATTCTCCCTCTGCCCTCCCCTACCCCACTCACATGCATCTGCTCTCTCTCTCTCTGTTTCAAAAAAAGAAAGAAAGAAAAGAAAAAAAGAAGACAACTGGAAAAAAAAAAAGTTGGGCAGAAGATATGAACAGATATTTGACCAGAGAAGATACTGAGGCAGCCAAAAAAGCACAAAAAAACAAGCTCTGCTTCATTTGTCATCAGAGAAAGCACATTAAGAACACAACGCAGTACTGTAATATAAACCTATGGGAATGACTTAAAGGTAAAAGACAGTTATCAAGTGCTTGCCAGGATGTGGAGCGACTGAAACTTTCATACACTGCTGCTGGTGGGAATGCAAAGTTGTACAGGTATCCCAGAAAATCGTTTGGCAATTTCTTATAAAGTTAAACACGTACCTATGATCCTTCAACCCTACTCTTGCATATATATCCTAGAGCAATGAAAATCTCTGTTTAAGCCCTAAAGCTTTGAGCCAGAATTATTTATAATCATCCCAAACTGGAAACAACCTAAATGTCCTTCAGAGAGTGAAGGGATAAAATCTGTGGCTCATGTATAAAGTGGAATACTCTTATGCAATAAAAAGGAATGGACTGTCGATACGGCAACATGGATAATTTCCAAGGCATTATGCTAAATGAATCAAAGTAGTCTCAGAAGGTTGTCTATTATTCTATTTATATGGCATTTGTGAAAAAACAGTTGTAGGAACAGAAAGAAGGTCAGTGGACACCAGGGTTTTCGGTGGGGTAGTGTTTGGCTGAAAAAGAATAATAGCACAAGTGAGATTTTGGGCATGATGTAACAGTTTTGTATCTTTAATAGGAGTTACATGACTATTCCCATGTGGTAACTCATGGGTACATACAGAGGAGTGAATTTTGTTGTATGAAAATTCAAAAATACCTTTTATTCAACATTTTTACATGATTGTGGTGATCAGGGATTAGAAGAATCCATCATACTCTCATAATAAGAAAATATAACACAATAAAATTTACCATATAAAGAAAAGACAGTTATAATGATCGTACTTCAAGGTAAGACATGCTGTATAAAATTGTGTCTTTACTGAAGAATAAATTCCACTGTATTTGAAACTTCCAATAAGATTAGACTTCGCCTGTTTTGCCAACCCTATAGTGACTAGCATAGAGCCTGGCAGTTACCAGGTTCTTAATAAGTACTTTTAATCACATCATTCAGTAAATGATGGTATGAACACAGACCTGCTACAGTGGGAGATGTGGGACAAAGACATGTTACAGAACATGAGGAACTGGCTTAGATAATCTGTACCTAATGTAACAGGAAAAAACCCAAACACTGAATGTCTTGACTTTTAATTTTCTATTTTGTACTTCATTCTCTTCTCTCATTTCTCTTCCTCATTGCTTAAGATTCAGATCCAATTTTATCTCCTTCAACAAGTTTTCCATGGCCTCTCCACTTCACTTTTTAAGAAAAATTGTATTTACCTATTGGTTCTTTCTGGGGGTATATGAATGTCATGATATATAAGGTAATAAAACCTCAGACACTTGATGTAAAATACTTATTCTTTTTTTTTTTCAGTTAAGATATAACTTATATGTAACATATTAATTTCAGGTATGCAAAATAATTAAATATTGGTGAAATGGTGAATTATGGTGAAATGGTCAGTATAGGAAGTCTAATTAGTACTTATCACATAATTTTTTTTCTTTGCAGTTAGAACTTTGAAGATCTGCTCTTTCAAATATACAATAAAATATTATTAACTATAATCACTATGTTTTACCTTATAGCCCCATGACTTATTTATCTTATAACTGAAGGTTTGTGCCTTTTGACCCCCTTCACCCATTTTGCCCACCCCAAAGCTTTGCCTCTGGCAACCACCAATCTGTTATCTGTATCTGGAGGTTAGGTGTTTTATTAATTTTTTGATTTTACATGTAATGAGATCGTACAGTATTTGTCTTTCTCTGAATTATTTTACTGAGCATAAAGCCTTCGAGGCTCATCCAAGTCACAAATGGCAAGATGCCTTTTTTTTTTAAGATTTTATTTATTTATTTGACAGAGATCACAAGTAGGCAGAGAGGCAGGCAGAGAGAGGGGGGAAGCAGGCTCCCTGCTGAGCAGAGAGCCTGCTGTGGGACTCGATCCCAGAACCCTGAGATCATGACCTGAGCCAAAGGCAGAGGCTTAACCCACTGAGCCACCCAGGTGCCCAAGATGCCCATTTTTATGGCTCGATAATAGTCCATTGCGTATGTGTGTGTATGTGTGTGTGTATAAACACGTTTTCTTTATTTATGCATTGATGGACATGGAGGTTGCTTCTGTGTCTTAGCTATTGTAAACAGTGCTGCAGTGAACATAGGGATGTGTATGTGTTTTTTGAATGGGTATTTTGTTTCCTTCACATAGATACCCAGAAGTGGGATTGGATTGCTGGATCATATGGTGATTCTATTTTTAATTTTTCCAGGTATCTTCAAACTGTTTTCCATTGTGTGTGCACCAATTTACATTCCCACCAATAAGGTGTAAAGGTTAATTTTTCTCTGCATCTTTGCATTTGTTATTTCTTGTCTTTTTGGTAATCACCTTTCTGACAGGTATAAGGTGACATCTCATTGTGGTTAATTTTGCTTTTCCCTGGTGATTAGTGATGTTGAATACCTTTTCATGTATGCTTTGGCCATCCATATGTCCTCTTTGGAAAAATGTCTGTGAAGATCTTCTGCCAGTTTTTAGTTCAGTTTTTTTCTTCTGTTAAGTTGTATGAGTTCAGCAGCCGAAATAGCTCAGTTGGGAGAGCGTTAGACTGATGTTGTATGAGTTCTTTATATATTTTTAATATTAGCCCCTTATCAGGCATATGATTTGTACATATTTTCTCCCATTTGGTAGGTTGCTTTTTCATTTTGCTCAGAAGCAGAACTTATTGGTTTCACTTCACTTGGATTTTTTTCTTATTTGAATGCTGATAACTTGCATTCCGATAGTGAAAGGAACTATATAGGCCATCGTATGGTATACTTTCTAATCTATATATGTCTTATCTCTCTAAATTCATTGAAAACCCATGAAAGGTAAGAATATAATCAAACACGTTGTCCTGTTCTTTTCTTAATTCTTCTCAGCACCTATATTCTTCTTAATGCACCTGGAGGGCACAGCTGATGTATCAGAGCTGTTGTTCTGTGATTCTCCTTATGACCTCACTTCCAAGTTGGCAGGGAACTTGGTTTTGCTAAAGCTGATGGCATTGGTTATATAAGAGGAAGAGTTGAAGTGGCCTTATGTTGGCCCAGACTCACAGGATGCTATCAGAAATTTCCTGGGCAGTGCCCAGAGCTCTGAAGTTACATCACCATTACAGCTGAGGCATCTGGTAGGAACTCTTGCATGGTGAAGAACAAGCCCTTCCTTTTATCACCTAGACTTCGTATAGGAATCTCAGTCCATCCATAGACAAACCAATTATTATTCCAAATCTAAAAAAAAAAAAAAAAGTTTTACTTTAAAAGAGAAAAGGTTAGATTGCAATAGATTGCTTGTGAAGACATGTATTAAATCATTAATGGAATTAATAATAGATTTCATTTCTTGTGAGGGAAGGGTAAAATTGGAGTTTCCCCTAAACTTTGCTTTCTCCTTCAGACAGTGTTTCTAATAAAAAAGGCTCACGATCATCAAATTGATTTAATCACTGGATGTAAATGGTGCTTGACATTGAACCTAGTGATTATGACTTTGCTTATTTATGTGTTTAGCACATTTGCACATGGCAAGATTATTAAACACAGCAAATAATTTACAACAAAGTTGAGTCTTTGCAAGCTGGAAGAGGTCTAGATCACTGTGTTTCTTCTGCCCTCTTGAGTGTCTCATTCTTTCTAAGGCTTCGAATATACAGGTTTACACATATTTATGAGCTGGGGTTTCCATTTACTTGAAGCAACATTAATTGACCCCCACCCCCAACAAAAGAGTGGTCTGGGGAATTTTAATATATTCTGATTGGGAGAGAAGACAGACAAATTTATGTCCTGTTTCAGAGTAGATTAGCTCGAGTTTGCTAAGGCTTCCATTAGATAAGGAGAAAGAAAAGTAGAGACAAGAAGTGTCCAGAGCACGTGATGCTTCTAATCATGGTCCCTGTTTAAGTTCCACCTCTTCCACAAAGCCCTTCCTGGTGATACCAGCTTATATTGGAATTACACAGTTACACTAATGATCAGTACTCTGGAATTGCACAGTCAGTACTAATGGTCAGAACTCTGTGATTTAACACTGACTTCCATTGTTTTAAAGTGTCTCTTTTAAAATTATTTTTAATGACTTGTTTCTCTGGGGGATGGAGGCATGCTACTCACCTTTTTGTGTCTCTTATAGCCCATGCGATAGTGTTAAGCACTCACTGGGTGCCCAGTTTTCAAGTACATCACTTGTTCTCTGAAGAAAAATGATTGTCTATTCCCCAACATTGGTATATGTACAGATATACTAAATACTCCAAATGTTAATTTCTTGCCATTCGGAAAAGAAATACATTTTCTCTAGCTCAACTGAGGTGCTGTCCTTCTGACCTCCAGCATTTTCATGGTTATTTTAAATAGAGCAAAACTGTCACTTTTGACTCCATGAAATATTGTACTTCCACTGCCTTATTGGCTCTGCTGAGTTTTAATGGGAATATAAACAACAGTGAAAGAGCCAATCATTTCACTTTTTCCACAGAATCAGTATATCCAACAGCCGCTTTCCTCACCTTCACTTCCCCCAACACAATGAGGAAAGGGAAGGTAAGTCTGAGAGTTTTGTCAATGAGCAAGCATTGTTTGGGCCTTTAACTGACCTCTGACCTCTGATAAGCTCAGCGTGTTACATACAACCTGCCTCTTCTCTCTATCTCCTTGTCCAGAAGCCACATGGTTGAGGCTTCTTCAAGTCCATTCAAATCATCAGCCCATTTCTGGTACTGTTTTCTCAGGAGAAGTCAGTGTCCTTCCTGGTGGTAGTCTCCTGAGGTTAGACAGCCCTGTAAGCAACTTGCTTTCCCCTTCTACATCCTGGGGGATCTCACTCTTTCCTGATGAGGTGTTAACTTTGGGGTTAACTTTGGGGTTAAGTCTTACATTATTAACAAGGAAGGTAACAGACAG
Source organism: Mustela putorius furo (assembly GCF_011764305.1). Taxonomy (NCBI): domain Eukaryota; kingdom Metazoa; phylum Chordata; class Mammalia; order Carnivora; family Mustelidae; genus Mustela; species Mustela putorius. The sequence continues at coordinate 44,389,268 of NW_025422010.1, forward strand.
GATTTAGTCTTATTTGGGATTTCTAATAATGGCTAGTGTTATGCTTTGGGCAGTGCTCTTGATTGAATGTTTGCATCCTATCAAAATTCATATGTTGAAGCCTTGTCCCCAGTGGGATGGTTTGTTTAGAAGTGGGGCCTTTCAGAGATAATTGGGTTTGAATAAGCTCATGGATTTGGAGTCCCCCTCCATAGCCCTTGGTGGGATTGGTGCCCATTTTAGAGGATGTGACCAGAGCTCTTTTTCTCTGCCATGCACTATGAGGGCAACTCTTTCCAAACCAAAGAGAGAGCCCTCACCTTATAAACCAAGAAGTCAGCCCAGAAACTAAATGGGCCAGTGCTTTATGTTGGACTGTCCAGTCTTCAGAACTGCAGGACATAAATTTCTATCGAGCTACCCAGTCTATGAAGTTTTTGTTATGGCAGCCTGAACTTAAGATCATCTGTCTTCCTCTTTGGGACACCATTAGGTATAAGAACTGAATAATTTAAGGTTTGGTTATCAGTGATTTCCTATCTACCGATAAAAAAGCTTCTGATAACTTCCTCCTCATCTTTGCCTTTCTATCTGGATAATTGTCTCCTAAACTGTTCTGTCTGGATCTGATACCTGAAACTGGGGCAGCCATTGTGTAACCTTGATTGGAGCCAGCCTAGTGGCAAAGCTAAGTTACAGAGAATGGGCACGTGGGTGATGTTCTGAAGAAAGGGTCCTTGATGATACCCCTGTGCTGTGAAGTCCATCAGCCCTGCAGTTTAGCATTCCTTTGAATTGTTTCATATGTGGGAAAAAGTAGTTTTTATATTATTATTATTATTATTATTTTAGATTCTTATTTATTTATTTGACAGAGAGAGAGATCACACATAGGTGGGGTGGGGAAGCAGGTTTCCCGCTGAACAGAGAGCCCAATGTAGGGCTCGATCCCAGGACCCAGAGATTATGACCTGAGCTGAAGGCAGAGGCTTAACCCACTGAGCCACCCAGGCACACCTTTTTTGTATTATTTATACTGTTTCAAACTGAATTTTTTCTCTTACTTGAAGCTGAATGCATCACTGATGTAGTTGGTTAAGTAAAGATTAATTATTAGAGCTTCTACTTTACCTACATCGAAAGGTTCTTATGTAACATGTTCTTTAAACAATTATTGACTGGGCATTTAAGATCTAGGGGACAGTACTAGGCAGTAGTTATATGATGATGGCACATAAGAAATTTCCCTGCCCTCATAAAGCTTATCCTCAGAAAGAGACAATATTTAAAAAAAAAAAAGTATGCACATAATTATTTCTTTTCAATACTGGGAAGGGAGAGTGGAAGGGTTATAAATAATAAAACTAATCTGGTGTATTTGGGAAGAATTCCCTGAAGATGTGATTGTTTAAATCTAAGATCTGAAGAAGAGGAAAATGTGAACTCTGAAAGCATTAGTGTGGAAGAGAGTCAGCCTTAGTGGAATAAAGTGAGTAAGGAGGAGTGTGAATCATAGAGGTATGCAAAGTGCCTATTAAGTAATTGGCACTTGATGTTAGCTCAATAATAGTAGCTAATACTGTTCATACAATAGGAATTGTGGGTTTTGCTTCACTAAGAATTATAGTATAAAGGTGAAAATCGTTTCTAGGATGTTTAGGTGATTAATGAATGTAACACTTATTGTCGATTAAGAAAGAGGAGACTGTCTGGGGAAGCAATGCTACTCTTCAAAACACACGTCATCCTAAACGAGACAGGTTCAGGGCCAGTGCTACAGCCATGGTCCTGTGCCAAATGGACAGTGGGTTAGACAGACTTTTGGACCCATGGCCACCTCCTTGTCCTGTTTCTTTGACCTTATTCCACAGCTTCAGCTCCAACTGCACACCCCAAGTCCATGGAAGGATGTGATTGCATATCAGGACAGAGTAGTCTCATTGTTTTTGTAAACTTATAATATAAGTTGTCAACTTATAATATAGACTGTCTGTGATGTTGACATTAATACTTTTTTGTCTCAAAAATGCATCCTGCTTTGTAAAAGTTTGTGAGTCCCACATGTGGTATAAAAAATGTTCTGGTCGTAAGCAACGGAGAGCAGTAGGAAACCCAGAAGAAGGGGGTAAAACAGGATCTCATCCGTGGGAGAGGCAAAGGGTCATGTTTATCTTGGACATCTTTACATATTCAAAGCATTTTAAAAAAAGGAATTTTGTGTCAGTATCTATCACACTATGTTTTTAGGTGCTGGCAGGTACCAAAAATGTATAGTGATGGAGTGTTAATTTTTAATAAATCCTCAGGAATAAATGCAATAGCTCATCCATGAAGGATGACTGTGTTTCTTCCACTTATGAAGAGACCTTGATAATATATTAATGAGCAGCATAGTGCTTACCCTTCAAGGGTGACGTGCTCCATATATATGCAAAAGGCACATCACCCCGCACTGAACTTTGGATAACGTCCAGATGTCCTCCCTCTCTTCTGGTTGTGTGCCTCTCCTATCTGTTTGCTAGGTGCTTTGCTCTGGCACAGTTTAGGCATAAATAATAGTGTCTGGAGGTTAAGGAATCTAACCATGTTCTGCTGATTGATCAATTAGTCAATTTCCATTGATTACCATAATGTTCTATTAATTCCATTATGATGTCTAAAGGGTAATCCATAGCAATTAAACAAAAAGACACTTGATAGTTTTTTGGTAATTGAATTTGTAAATTTATTAGCTTTCAGTTGTTTACTTTTAATGTAAGTAATTAATATTTCATGTTACTCTTTTAAATGGGAAAATGCTTATGAGATCATTTTAATTAAGGAGCAGATATTGATTTGAAATGAAATCCCTAAAAGCCGTGAGTTTGTAATTGGATAATACCTCTGTTATCAAAGAGGATGCTTTCTGATTTTATTTGTCTTTCCCAGAAATCTTATTCCCTGGCACGGAAGGCATATGGATCTGTGCTTAGATGTCAGCTGAGGAAGAAGGCACTATGGTGTGAAGAGATCATTTAAGTATCAACTGAAATAATGCCAGCTATGGCAGTAAACATAAAATAAAGATGGTCTCAGGACAGAGTAAGATTTGCTAAGATAAAAGCCGAGAAGATAAGAGAAGAGCTGGTCCTCAGGCAGAGGAGGGAGGAGAGGGCTGTTGAGGAGGCATTATAGGGAAGGCACAGTGGGGAGCCCTGTGCCAGAAAGCTCAGTTTGTTAAAACAGGAGGAGGCTTTTCTGACCCAACGGAAGGGGAGGGATAGGCTTAGGTTTTAGAAATCTTCTAATGTGGAACATGGAAGAAGTCTCTTATTTTGCTGTAATTAATGAGTACCAAGGGCTCTTAAGAGGTCACAGGATGGAGAAGGGCCTATGACCCAGGCTGGTCAGAACCTCTTGATTAGGAAGGATTAAATGCAAGAAGGAGTTGGGTCAACCAGTTGATGAAGGAGCATCATATGCATGAGGCCAAAATGAGGAAAGAAAGAAGCTTAGAGGACTGTTGTTTCAAGAAGTAAGGAAGTCAGGTGCAGCCATGGGAGGTTAGCTTCCAGGGACATTGACTGCTTCTGATTTGTTTGGCTTAGTGTTCCCTGCACCTAGAACAGTTCTCAGCATGTTGCAAGTCCTCAAAAATAAATGTAAATGCAGAATGAATGTGGGCCTATTGAAGAAATAGGGCAAGGGGAGTTGTTGAACAAAGGGTCTGGCTTGGTACATTTGAAACTGGATTGGTGGGGCAGGAGTTGATAAACAACATAAACATATTTCTCATAGTTCTGGGGGCTGAAAGTCCGTTATCAGGAGTGCCAGACTGCTTGGGTTCTGGTGAAGCTCCTCTTTCCAGTTGCAGATGGCTGTCGTCTTACTGAACCCTCACATGGTGGGAAGGAGGCAAGGGAGCTCCCTAGGCCTCATCTATAAGGCACTAATCCAGACCCCCTCATGAAACACTTCCCAAATGCTGCAGCTCCTAATATCCTCACCTTGGGATTAAGCTTCCACATATGAGTTATAAGGAAACACATTCAGACATTAGTAGGGTCCAAATGAGTGTATAGACAATAAGTAACTTAAAGTGATTTGGATTTTTTTGACTTCTACAGTTGTCTTCCGTTTCCTCACCATTCAGAGTCTGCCTTAAGAGCAAGATTGCTTGATTTCTACCCGGATCAATCCCTGAAATTCCACAACTAGGAAACATTTTCAGGGCATGTATACTGCTATTAATATTATAGGAATGGGCTTTAACCAACCAGCCAATAGGTATGAGTGACTGATACCAGATAATTTTTTGTTTTTGTAATCATTAAGGATGTGGGAGAGGCATAGAGAGAATAAGAGTTGCAGTTTGAAATGGTCATTAATACAGAGGGTGGGGTAAATGAGGTAAAGACAAATGCTGTCAGACTCCACTAGATTTTGTATGTCTTTGTGGGGGATCAGCACTATTTACCTTTAGTATGAGACCACATATGTAAAAATGATTCTAGCACATAGTTCAAGTGCTTCCTGTGACAAGATTATGTTTTGCTACAAAACATTTTTATTCACAGTAAAATGATAACTATTATATGTACATTTCAAAATATGAGTTTTATTTTATTTTCTATTTTTTTACTAACATATAATGTATTCTTTGCTTCAGGGGTCTAGGTCTGTGAATCATCAGTCTTACACAATTCACAGCAATCACCAGAGCACATACCCTTCCCAGTGTCCATAACCCAGCCACCCTGGACCTACTCCTCCACCTTCAGCAACCCTCAGTTTGTTTCCTGAGATTGAGTCTCTTACGGTTTGTCTCCCTCCCCAGTCCCATCTTGGTTTTTCTCCCTCCTTTCTTCCCAAGACCTCCTGCCCTGCATCTCAAATTCCTCATATCAGAGAGATCATGTGATAATTGTCTTTCTCTGATTAACTTATTTCGCTTGGCCTAATACCCTCTAGTTCCATCCATGTTGTTGCAAATGGCAGCATTTGGGGTTTTTAATGACTGCATAGTATTCCATTGTATATCTATTCCACATCTTCTTTATCCTTTCAACTGTTGATGGACATCGAGGCTCTTTCCGTAGTTTGGCTATTGTGGACATTGCTACTATAAACATTTGGATGCATGTGCCCTTTTGGATTAGTATATTTGTATCTTTAGGGTAAATACCCAGTAGTGTGATTCCTGGGTTCTCGGGTAGCTCTATTTTCAACTTTTTGAGGAGCCTCCATATTGTTTTCCAGAGTGGCTTCACCAACTCGCATCCCTAAACCACAAATTTTTAAATAAAAATTGTCTGTCTCTGATGTTTCTTCCATTTTGTTAGGACAGAGTAGAATTCTTATCATATAAAACCTCAAAGACACAGGACAATTGCCTTGCTCTTTTAAAGATCCTTCCAAGTTGTAGATTTTTTTTTTGAATTTTATTATAATTTTAATAAGTTAAGATACTAAGCACTAGAGAAATAGTATGGGAATTGGAACACATTAGGCTGTCATGACTTGAATTCTAGTCCTGTTTCATTAAATATCTGGATGATGGTAGCCAGGCAATTTACCCTCCAGGCTTCGTTTTTCTCACCAGCTAAACTATAGAACTAAACTGGATCATCATGTAGGTCCCTTACAGCTCTGACAACCGAGGGTGGAGTCTGTGACACCATTGTCCCATAGAAAGATGTTTTGTGAGCCACAAGTATAATTTTAAATTTTTAGTAGCCATGTAAAAAAAAAAAAAAAAAAAAAAGGTGACATTAATTTTAATATATCTTTTTTTTTTTTTTTTTTTTTTGGTGCAAAAGGTGGTTTATTAAAGCACGGGGACAGGACCCGTGGGCAGGAAGAGCTGCTGCGCCGGGTTGTGAAGGTGGGCATGTTATATACCCCACGGTTGGGGGGAGGTGGTGAAGGAACGGGAGATTTCAACAGAGTTTTCACATGTTAGGGAGGGTCTACAAGGTGCCGGGGGGAGGCCTTGCCCTTATGGCCTGATCAATGTCGTCTTTAGGTCAGGCATTAACATCAAGATAATTGGGAGATTCTTGGTGGGGCATTATGATCTGGCTATCATTTACATTCCCTTCTACTCCAGTCTCCTCCAGTTTATGGTGGGAGGGGGACATTAGGGCTTCAGGAACCAAGAGTTATTTGCCTCTGGAAATTTGTGCTATTGATAAGGTAACCTCCCTGTTTAGGTAATCAGTATGTCAAAATGTTATTATTTCAATAATCTCAAATTATTGATCTTATTTCACATTCTTTTTATCACACTAAGTCTTAGAAATCCAACATATATTTTACACTTCCAGTGTTTCTCAGTAGCTACTATATTAGATAAAACAAGTCTATGTTATTCAGCTAGACAAAAATTTGCATTAGAGGGAAAGAAGATTTTCTTAACGACATTCAATAGATAAACCTTTTTCTTTTCATGGAGTAATTAAAGAAGGAGCTAAATTATTAAAACATAAGTTTGGCTGAGTTGTTTATAGTCTAGTGGATTCTGACACATGCTAGTGGGGGCTAGAATTTACTCTCTTTTGAGGCTCTCTTTTGGTTATCTGATGTCCCCTAATCCCCCGTTTGATTTGAGTTCTGCCTGAGAATTCTTATGGCTTTTCTGCGGCTGTCTCTTCCTGTCCATAGTCACTAAGAGCCTCAAAGAGTTAGTGGCTTTATCAGAGGTGGGTGAAGCGAGCTCTACTCTTCTCCCCCAACCACATCCCAAGGGTCTTCCTTTCCTATCCTTTAATCCTTAAGTTATCCTCAGCAACAGCAACAAACAGCTGTTGTATGTATTACACACTCACCAGTAGTGTGGGCACATTTGAGTAAGTTCAACACGATGGTAGGGAATTGAAGATGGATTGATATATGATGGTGTTTTCAAAGTCAAAGAGGAAAAGAACAGTCTTCTTGTTAAGGTCGCCTGATAAAATGCAGAAGCTCAATTTGAATTTCAGATAAATGACAATTTTAGTATAAGTATATCCCAAATATTGCATGGGATATACTTATACTAAAAAAAAAATTCATTATCTGAAATTCAAATTTGGGCATCCTGTATTTTTTTTCTACATCTTGTAACCCTTTCTCATGGATATGTCAACTTCTGGTGTCATTTCTCCTCAAAATGTGAGGCCCTTCTTTAGTCTTTCCAGTGTTAATTTCGTACATTTCAGGAGATTCTTTTTTTTTTTTTTTTAGATTTGGTTCTCTGTCCAATAATTCCTTCCACTAGTCTATTAATATAGCAGTCTGTTTCAGAAGAATTTCTAGAGTCTAATATAGTCACCTAGTTGGGAGACCTACAATGACAATGACACTTTCAGTGAGCTTTTGAGTTTACAGTCCAGTTCTACTTGGGTAAGTTTTCCTCCCAGTATGAGTTCAATATCTGGCTTCTTCTTTCTGTCATCCTCTGGCTTCAAGTCCTAGTCCTCTGAGAGAAGTCTTTGAAACACACATACACACTCCAAGAACCTTCCAAACAATAGTTGTAAAAGACTGTGTAGTCTATATCTGTTATAAGGAAGAGGGGAAAAATGACTTCCTAAATTCAGTGCATTCTCAAAAAAAACCCACTTTTGAAACAGAGAAATTTTCTATTATTTTGTGGAACAGTTTAAATTTTACCTTCAGCATCTCTAGCTCTCATTTGCTCTGTGGTCAACATGAACCTGAAAGCAAAGTTTTCTTAGTGGTCCACCTGGACCAGGTTCATAATGCTGTCTTCTCTCTGAAAACAGTAGTTGTCCTTCACAGACATAGCTCACACTCTCCACTTCCCTCACATGCTCACACAAATATGGGGTAAGTAGAAACAGTTACCATTTTAAAGCAGCACCTTTTTCTTTGTTTTGTCTTGGTCCTCAAGGAACTGTTGGCAATTTTATTCCCAAGAAGAAGACTAAAGTCAGGTTAGATTGCCTCTGTAGAGGACCCAGGACTAATTCCAGGAAAAGCTGAGGAATAAGACACTTTTATCTTCCTCCTTAAACTCTTTTCATTCTTCCATGTAGTTTCTACTACCTGCCTTTATAATCTCAGCCTCAGAACACCTTCCTCTGCCTCCTTATGATGAGTCCCTGACACATTAATTACACATAGTCAAAGTGTTAGTGGATCAAGGGGTGTGATAGTTTGCAGACTTTTATATCATGGCTATATCCCTCTGTGCTTCTGTTTATCCTGATTGGAAAACCTCCTTTTAACCCGTTGAGCCTCCTGAAAGCCGAAGTTGTGAGCTACTGAGAGTTTTAACTCCTAAACCCCGGTGGTGGCCACCTTCCACCATGCCATGGCTGACTTGTGTCTGTAGTTGGCACTGTTATAGTACCCTGGCTATTTGACTTTCCTGCCTTTTCATCCAAATACTTGACAGTATGATTCTGACTCAGTTTCCTGGGCTTCCATTTAGCTTTAGACATTACTGAAATGCAGATCTCCCCCTTCCCCCCTTCTATGATTTTTTTTTTTTTCCTTCAAGCAGAATATGTTCTCCTTCAACTATCATTTGCTAATAATTCAGCCAAGTCACAGTGACATTCATGAACTTGTGAGGATTTCTTTGGGTTATATGTCTTAGGTTTATCTTGTTTATTACCCATACATTTTTCATTGCTACAGACACTTCAAAGTTGCCAGATTTGCCTTTTGACTTTCTTCCCTGTAATTTCCTTTTATGAGTTACTTGGCATCTCTTCCATTGTTTCTTTCATACTTTTTCTTTTTTTTCCCCCTCTACTTCATACCTAATAACCTCCAGGGCAGCATTTTATGGTGCAAGCTGGGCATTTCTTCCCTTTTTTCCTCTCGGGTTTCAGTTGAAATCTCTCTCTATCATGTTGGCACTTCTTGAAAACATACTCTTCTCAGGCCCCATGAGATGAACTCTATTCCTTGCCAGGACCTTTTCATTTTGGTGTCATAAGTCATGATTTTAAAAAATACACACAAAATATCCTTTTCTGTAACACCCTCTCTATAGCCAACTGTTCACATCTCACAACTTCCATTTGTGTCTAAAGTCATGACTTCTAACTGGAAAAAGAGATGGAAAACTCAGCTCTACCCCTAAGCCCTTTTCTAGCCTAATAATTTGTAGAAATGACAGACACTTTTCCCATTTTTAGTAGGATTATTTTATCTCATATCATTCATGTATGTATAAATCTATTATCATAACTCAAACAAGTTATAATATGAATATATTAAAGGCATTGTACATAACATGTGACTATGAGGTATAGATTCTAGATGGGCAGGACCTGAGGTTAGGGTATGCGGATATAGAGTGTAACTCAAATCCAGTCCCTGGTTAAATTTAGTCTAGTTCACTTATTTTTAAAGTTATAGAAATGTTCTTGAAAGATAACCTATCCTTACTGATAATTGGGCTTAGATAGTAACAAAAACATTCAGTGGGTATGACGGGGTGGTGGTCATGAGAGCTAGATGACAGGTGGGTGGAATGGTCGGATGAATCTCCATGGAGGAAAATCTGATTGAACGAAGAAAGTCTATGGGCATGGCAGGTCAGTCTAAGCAAATAGACCTGACTTTGGTAAGGGAATAGTGGTTTGTCATAAAGCACTAGGTAGAACAGAAATTTTTAGCTCAGCCCTCTTGGAGGCAGCCATGTACCCAGAGAAGATGGGAACTCAATGATCATGCTAAAATAATGCTGCCGTTATGGGGGATAGGAATTGTTTGGGAGTTTATGAGGGATACTTTTTGCCTCTCGGAGGAATGTGTCAGCACCTAAAATCCAGGGGTATCAGTGAAAGAGAAGAACTATAGATAGCAATAGATAAAAGGTCTGTGATAATGACTTCATGGGAACAGATAGTTTCACTGCCATTAAAGCTCTAAGCAAAACAGTGATGGACAGTATTTGAGATGGGTGGAAAGGAGAGCTCCTGAAGCAGAAGGAAAGCCGAGGTTATAATATTTTAAAATGTACTTGATAATTTGTTTCAGTCAGGTATGGTAAGATGACAAAAACAAAAAAATGGCCTTCGAAAGAAAAGTTCATTACTCAGTTCCCAAGAAGAGGCAGCATACCACACCACAGTCACGCAAAGAAGCACATGATTGGCTAGGAGGTAAAAGGAGCAGGGGGGAAAGCATGGGCACATTTATTACCATGGTGTTCGGAAGTTGTCTGGTCTGGACATCCCCTATTGGGCAGCAGGTGAACCACACATGAGGGAGCTTGTGTTGGAAGGGAGATTTTCATATACCTAGGAAAACCCAGAGGGCAGTGATGGGGTAAATATCTTGTTCTGTTAACATGACTCTATGCCACTGGATGCCAAATTACGAATCATAGAATCTCAAAGGATGACTATTATATGCAACAGTGGTGCAAATTGTCTGACATATCCTACTTTGGTGTCTTTGGAGAGAAACCAAGAAAGGAAGGGACTGAGAAGATATTGGTAAAGTGACCTACAGGAAAACCTCCCACTGTTGAGAAAGAGAACATTTAGATTACACTTGTAGGCATGTGAATTAACAGAGTCTTGGTGAGGTCTTCTATTTAGTGAAGACATTTTACCAATCTGGAACTCCTGATGGATCAGCATCTACAATTTGAAATTAGAAACCTCCTGGCACTAACTCAATAATAGAAAAAGGAAGGCATCTCTCCCCTGAAGACAAAGATAGAGAATGAAAGAAAAATGACTTCTCTCTAACTTGTTGAGCCTTCCAGAATGTGCCAAAGGGAAAGATAATTTTTTTGATTACAGAGTTGGATATTCTTGTAGGTAGTGGTATTATCTGAACATTCATAATAGTTTGAATCAGTATGTATTGGTATACAAGGGGAATGAAATATGAATGAAAATGTTCTCAGGGTAGAAGAATAAACAGCATGGTAATGTCAATTATATTTAAGGTAATAGAAGCTGTTAATAAAATCCTATTTAAAAGGTCATCAACAAAGAGTCAATTATCATATGGTTTCACTTATTTATGGAGCATAACAAATAGCATGGAGGACAAGGGGAGATGGAGAGGAGAAGGGAGTTGAGGGAAATTGGAAGGGGAGGTGAACCATGAGAGACTATGGACTCCGAAAAACAATCTGAGGGTTTTGAAGGGGCGGGGGGTGGGAGGTTGGGGGAACCAGGTGGTGGGTATTGGAGAGGGCATGGATTGCATGGAGCACTGGGTGGGGTGCAAAAACAATGAATGCTGTTACACTGAAAAGAAATAAAAAATTTTTTAAAATGTCATCAATTTTTGTAGGTACATATAAGTTGTTTATAAAATCAGAATAGTAAACATCCAAGAATAGCCATAGAAAATCTGGTAAAGAAAACCAATATGGGGGTGTTATTGACTGAATATATCCTCCTGATTTGATATGTTGGAATCCTAACTCCCAATGTAATGGCATCAGGAGGTGGGTCCTTTGGGAGGAGATTAGGTCGGGGGTGGAGCACTCATGAGCGGAATTAGTGCCCTTTTAAGAAGAGACCTGGGAGAATTCCTTTACCCCTTCTACCTTGTGAGAACAATGAGAAGACAGCCCTCTATGAACGAGGAAGTGGGTACACTCCAGACACTGAATTGGTGACTTGATCTCATACTATCAAGCCTCGGAGAACGGCAAGAAATAAATTGCTGCGGCTTGTTAACCACCTAATCTGTGGCATTTTAGTATAACAGCTGAATAGATTAAGAGAGTGCTAGCTTGGGGCACCTGGGTGGCTCAGTGGGTTAAAGCCTCTGCCTTCAGCTCAGGTCATGATCCCAGGGTCCTGGGCTCTGCTCAGCAGGGAGCCTGATTCCTCCTCCTCTCTCTCTCTCTCTCTCTCTCTCTCTGCCTGCCTCTTGGCCTACTTGTGATCTCTGTCTGTCAAATAAATAAATTAAAAAAATATTTTTAAAAAGAGAGTGCTAGCTATATCAAATATTAAAACACATTATAAAACCTGTATAATTGAAATAGCATACTTTTTGGTTCATGAGCAGACAAAAAGTGCATAGAATAAAAATTTAGAATTAGAAAATGCATTTGAAATTTTTATATGTAATAACTAGCATTGTAAGTCAGTTGAGAAAAATGTAGACATTTTAATACAAGGTGTTGGGACAATTAGATAGTCATTTGAAAAAGAGAAGTCTGTTTGTCTCACATTATACGTTAAGTTCCAAACGATACTATTATATAAATGCCAAAAAAAAAAATGTTACCAAAAGAAAACATAAGCAGATGTCTTTATAATTTGGGAGTGGAAAGATTTGGAAAAGACTTTCTACATATGATTAGCAGAGCTGGATTCTTTCTAGAGGATTTGGGGGGATTCTGTTCCTTGTATTGTCTAGCTCTTTGAAGCTAGCCATATTCCTAGATTCATTGCTCCATCCTCTGACTTCCACTTCCAAGTTCACATCTTTTCCTCTGACTTCAGCTTTCCTTTTGCAATTATAAGGACCCTTGTGATTAAATTAGATTATCTTCCCATCCCAAGATCTTTAACTTAATCATACCCACAAAGTCCTTTTTGTCATGCAAAGTAACATAGTCACAGATTCCGAGAATTAGGACATAGCCATCTTTAGAAGGCTGTTATTCTGCTTACCATAATTTTCCGTCTGGTCCCCCAAGATTCACATCCATCCCATATGCTAAATACATTCATTCCTTTCTAAGGCCACAGAAAGTTTCAAATCATTGTAGTATCAACTCAAAGTCCTCACTCTTTTCTAAATCTTATCATCTCAAAGTCCTGAATCTCATCACCTAAAATGTCTAAATCAGGAAAGGGTGGGACTCTGAGTATAATCCATGCTGGAGAAAAATCCCTCTCTGTGAACTGGAAAAACTAGAAAAGAGGTTATTTGCTTCCAAATTACAACAATGCAGCAGGCATAGGATAAGAGTTTTGAAAGGCAAAAAAGAGTCATCAGTCCCAAGCAATTTTGAAATCAAACTGGGCAAAAACTCTGTTAGGTTTGAAGGTCTAGTATGAATACTCTCTGGCTTATGGTTCTGGCCTCTGGGCACAAGGTCCCACACTTAGAATCATCTTCCTTTCGTGTGAAGGGTAGTGCATATCTGCAGCTGAGTGGTTTCATCAGCCTGTTTCCTGAATTTAGGAATTCCAGAAAGGGGTATAATAGCTTCATTTTGTTCTTTCTTCCCTTTGATTTAAGATGATGGTATTTCTCTTGGTGTAAAATTCTCAAGAATATTGGAGACCTCCTGTGTATGTCATATTCAGTCCATTAAATGAGAGGCTCTTCTATAACGTGTTCTGGACAATCGTACCTATATCTTGGCTTCTGCTGAGTTGACTGAGTGGATATGTGAGTGACAGGCTTAACTACATATATATCTAATAATATAGATGGATCTCAAATGCATTATGGTAAGTAAAAGAAGCCAGACTCATTCACAGAACATTTGGAAAAAAGCATAGCTATATGGATGAAGAACAGATCAGTGGTTGACCAAGATTGTTGGACAGGAGAAGGTTTGACTGAAAAAGGTAGCACAGGGGAATGTGGGGGGAGGTATTGATGAACACTTCTATGTCTGGTTGTTCTGGTATTTAAACAACTCTATGCACTTCTCAAAACTCATAGAATTAAATATAGGACAGAGTGAAATTTACTGTATATAAATGAAACCATAAAAACAAAACAAGGAGGGGAATTCATATTAGATGATTCCATTTTCTTGCGAAAGTTCTAGAAAAAGAAAGTGGATAAAAGAGAAAAAAAAAAGCTTTTTGTTCTAGGAGAACATAATTTGTAATAATCTCTTCTCTCTCTGCCTGGTTTATGCTTTCCAAGGTGGACAGATCCTGCATAGAGAATTTGGCACTCCTATTTGAAATTTCCTGAGCTCAGCTTCAAAGCCTAACCTTCTTCTCTGTTCAGCTTTAAAATAGAATGCATTTTTTTCATTGCTATTGAAATCAACATATTGATGTATTTTTGTTTGTTTGTTTCAGGTTTTTATTTAAATTCCAGTTAATGTATAGTGTAATGTTAGTTTTAGGAATAGAATTTAGAGAGTCATCATTTATGTATAACACCCAGTGCTCATCACAAGTGTCCTCAATACCCATGACCCATTTATAAAAAATAAATGAAACAAAGTAGAATTCGACAAAGCTTAGGGTTAAAATCTCCATTTGAAGAGTGTAAAGCATTTGTTGACCTTTAATTCATTAATAATAGAATAATTTGGGTATGATATTCTTAAGTTTCTTGAGAAAGATCTGGTTCTGCTTTACTTTGATTTTTTTTCAAAGTTCTCATCACAATCTCCTGCTAATACTGCAGACCCTTAATATATCTGCACTGACTAAATGTATCTGTCAGCAAACATTCTCTCTTAGAAATGCAAATATCCTACGGGGTTTGAGAATTTTTTTTTTTTTCTTCATACTGTTTTATATTTTGTATGTTTTCCACAATAAGCGTGAATTACTTTTATAATTAGAAAAAAGCAATAAAGTTCTTTTGCAAATGCAAAACATCTGGGAGGGTTGTTTCAACCTTATTGCTTTTCTTGAAACAACTGAATTCCTTTGCACAGAGAAGGGAGTTTTGATTTGGGGAGAGTTCAATAAGTCATATGAAAATAAGGATTACTTTTGAGATGGGGCTTGTGGCAGTCAGAGAACATCAGAGGTTTGAAGAGAGATAGGACAAAGATGTAGAAAAGGAAGTGGAAGGAAGCGGTCTAAATATATTTTGATATGTTCAAATCACTTTTTTTTTGTGGCATCACTACATTATTAATCATAGGAAGCAATTCTGCCCTTTTTGTCCCTGCAGACTGACTAGATTCTGTACGTTGGAAGTAAGGATCCAAGAAACCTTGTATTTCTTAGAACAGTGTGCCCCAAGTCCAGAAGCTAAGGTAATTTTGGTGACAAAATTATTGAGGTTAGCAGGAAAATGAGAAAAATAAGAACAGTGTTGGTATTTTTTAATAGACCAGCTTACTTATTGAAAAAATTTTGGTATTACCTTTTCTCAAATTCTAACGTGAAAGTATTCTATACAATAGAAATATAATTATAGATCTCAGTTAATCTTTAAAGACTTTTCTAGTCCTTGAAATTTAAAATCTGGCTTTGCTGCATTAGACTACAAGCTCCATGATGATAGGAAGTATGTCCTGTCTTCACCTCCCCCAGTCCTGCAACTCTATATCTAGTATAGTGTCCACTGACTAAAATCTTGCACATAAATATCTATTGACACTTCGCAGTCAATTAGATTAGGATTTAATCCCTTCAACTAACTCTTCAGGTAGTGCATATCAACTTGATAGGAATTTCCTTAAAAATATGTTCCCACGGTCACCAAACTATGGAAAAAACCAAGATGCCCTTCAACGGACGAATGGATAAGGAAGATGTGGGCCATATACACTATGGAGTATTATGCCTCCATCAGAAAGGATGAATACCCAACTTTTGTAACAACATGGACGGGACTGGAAGAGATTATGCTGAGTGAAATAAGTCAAACAGAGAGAGTCAATTATCATATGGTTTCACTTATTTGTGGAGTATAACAAATATCATGGAGGACAAGGGGTGTTAGAGAGGAGAAGGGAGTTGGGGTAAATTGGAAGGGGAGGTGAATCATGACAGACTATGGACTCTGAAAAACAATCTGAGGGGTTTGAAGTGACGGGGGGGGTGGGATGTTGGGGTACCAGGTGGTGGGTATTATAGAGGGCACGGATTGCATGGAGCACTGGGTGTGGTGAAAAAATAATGAATACTGTTTTTTCTGAAAATAAATAAATTAAAAAAATATGTTCCCATGTTGCAGATAAAAAAAATAAAAATTTCATATCACATTTGGTATAATTCTGACACTATATTTTTCAAATATATATTTCTTTGTTAATTTAAGTATAGTCTGACATTTTCCAATAAGATATGTTACCTGTGTCTAATATAGCACCTGGCAAATGTCTGAATTGTTTTTTTGAATGAATGAATGAATGAACAAATGAATATTCCACTTCTTTGCCATCTACATAGTGGCAGTTTCTTGGTTATATTACCTCCTGTCACTGGCAGATATATCTGGCATTCAGTAATCACATTTCTAACCTTTTTGCTGACCACTCCCCCCCAACCTCATATCATCTGCTACTGTGACACAAACTCTCAGAGATGACGTCTGGTCTGGGCTGAGTGTGAAAAGATAAGTTAAAATTTTCCGGGCCTAAGTATTGGAGGATGTAAGGTTGGAGGATGGAGGACAAGGGAAAATTCCAAACAGAAGGAACCATGTAGCAAATAGAATGACAAATAGTTCCAGGTTCTCTTTGCCAGATTATTTTTTCTGTCTGAAAATATTTTCACTTTTCTAGGACTGGGACACTTCCAGGCAAAAAATGACTTAGTTAATTTTTGGTTTCTCTTGGTCTCTTCTGTGGACTAAACACTTTTGAAGGCTAAGACTATCACTCATTTATTTTTGGCTTTGTAGAATTTTGCTCAGGAAGCGCTCAGTGTGGGGTACCTGGGTGGCTCAGTCAGTTAACTCTTGGTTTTGGCGGGGGTTGTGATCTCAGGGGTCATGGACTCAAGTTCTCCCTTGGGCTTCCTACTCAACGGAGATTCTGCTTGAAGATTCTCTCCCTCTCTCCCTCTCACATACTCATGCATGCACCTAAGCTTTCTTTCTCCCTTTTTTTTTTTTTTTCTCTCTCAAATCTTAAAAAGCATTCAGTGAGTCTTAATTGAATGAAAGGTCATATGCAAGTTTCTGTAATAACAAAATATTTCAGTTGAACTTTACAGTTTTAAAAACTTATTGTCAAATCCATATAGAGTGTGAGATAAGTAAAGGTGTTATTTACCCTCACATTATTGGTAAAAGAAAAAAATCTGAGTTTTGTGTACTGAATATTTGTGTCTCCTCAAGATTTGCATTTTGAAATCCTAAGCCTCAGTGAGATACTAGGAGGTGGGGCCTTAAGGAAGTAATTAGGTTTAGATGAGGTCATGAGGCAGGAGCCCATGGTAGAGAATTGGATCCTTTAGAAGAAGAGGAAGAAGCAGCATCACCAGAGGTTCTATTCTTCCCCACGTGTGGACACAGTGAGAAGACAGCCATCTGCAAACCAGGAACAGAATCTATTAGTGCTTTGACCTAGGACATCCCAGCCTCCAGAACTGTGGGGAATAAGTGTCTGTTGTTTTAAACATGTGATCAGTGGCATTTTGATATGGTAACCTGAATGGACTAACACTGAGGTTCAAAGAATTAAATATAGTTCAAGATCATATAGCTAGAGTGTGGTCAAGTCAGGACTTAAACCAAGTCTCCTGATCTCAACTCAATGCTCTTGGTATTAATGAATTAAACGGTTAATTAATTATTTTGTTCATTCCTTAAACAACTATCACATTGTTCTGACTTACTAAATTTGCAAATAGCAGATAGAGAGCTTTTGGAAAGATGAAGGAATATAGTTCTCAGAGGGACCAATGAGGAGGAGAGCAGAAATGTTGTATGGAATATCTAGAACTGGATATGGGAAAGCGCAGATGAGAAATAGAACATCATTAATAACATAATGAAAGTACATGAGTAGGGACAGTTTATTTCCAGGGAAGTCACTGGAAAAGAGATCAATCCAGTTCATAGTCTAGGTACCATTTCCCAGGTGACTGCTGAGTTAGAGGCTAGGCTTAACATGAAGATCTGGGAACAGAGCTGATCTAAAGCTATGGAAGTGAACAGAAGTACTTTCTCAGAAGAGATCTTTCAGATACTGTTGTAAATGGAGTTCTGATAAGGCTTTCCCATGGACATATTTCAATATGTCATTAACCTGGGATACCCTGTGTTTATTCTTATCCTAAGGCTGAGAGGTAAATCTACTCAGTTTTGAAGTTTCTTATGGCCCTGCTTTCCCAGAATCAAATACCAACAGTGACTGAGACAAGATTTAGATTCAGTGAGTCAGGTCAGTGGATCTAAATACAGATTTTTTTTTTTTTAAGATTTTATTTATTTATTTGACAGACAGAGATCACAAGTAGGCAGAGAGGCAGGCAGAGAGGGAAGCAGGCTCCCTGCTGAGCAGAGAGCCCAATGCGGGGCTTGAGATCATGGCCTCAGCTGAAGGCAGAGGCTTTAACCCACTGAACCACCCAGGCACCCCTAAATGCAAACTATTGAATAGCTTTACCGTATTGGAAATTCGGCACGGATTCAGAGTACCCCACCCTGATGATCTTGAGATAAAATGATTATTGTCATTTAGGACAATTATTCGCCTCATTTATAACATATTCTACTTTAAGAGCTGGCTGTAAAATTTGCTTTTTAGAACATACTAAGTAAAAACTCTACTCTTGTTTTTGCTTGAGTTTGAAGAGCTAATAACGAGATAAATACTAATGTTGTGAGACCAAATTAAACTATATTACCAAAGAGAAATCTCTTTTCTCTCTTTTCCTTTTTTTTCTTGTAGCTAAAATCTCTGCAAATCTGATTTTGTAGCTTCCATTATATTTGGTGTCTGTTACCTTGCCATAAACCATTCATCTGCTCCCAAACTCTAAACTCCATTTTTCTTTACTTGGGAGTGGGGTCTCTTAATGCTCGAATGGCTAACCAGGAGCCCCAGACAATGTGTAATCAACATGCAAGCTTGGACTTCCACATGTTTTAATTCTTTGGAAAGACCTATAGTTCCTCTGATGAGTCAACATCACCATCCACTAATTGAAGCCTGGTGCTCACCAGGCCACTGTGTCAAGCCTGGACAAAAAAATGTCGTTACATGGTTTAAGAATCCCATGACACATCAGAGTGGTGAGAAAGGACCAATTACCATTAAGAACTCTTATCTCCTCAGAACGAATCAAGCTGCTATGAATAGAGATGTTTTCCTTGCAAAGAATCTGTGACGGAAAATGAACATTTTTAGAAGTACCTAACCTTCTGGGGAGGCAAACTTTGCCAAGTTTCTCTGTAATAGCTTTGCCATTTCCAGCCTCTTTCTATTCGTCTTCAAATGCATTTCCTTACTGGTGGAAAATCTTCTCCCATGCCTCTCAGTATATTGTTGATGTGAGATTGAGGTTTCCAGACAGTTATCTGATCTTAGATCCTTCACCCTGGTGTAGGAGGAACTTAAGTAGCAATTGATGAACAATCCAGGTTTGCTCATCCTTTCACTACCCCTGAGAATCCATCCTAGTGAATATTAGTGCTGGGAATGTTTCATAATCTTTAGGTTTGTTTAGGTAGGAAGAAGCCGTGAGGACTCCACTTCTTCATATATGAAATAGGAAGTGTAGTTGTGACGGGAGAATTCAGAGAATGCCTTGGTATCATGGAAAAAAAAGAAAAGTGAGGGGTGCCTGGGTGGCTCAGTGGGTTAAAGCCTCTGCCTTCAGCTCAGGTCATGATCTCAGGGTCCTGGGATTGAGCCCCGCATCAGGCTCTCTGCTCAGCAGGGAGCGTGCTTCCCTCTCTCCCTCTCTCTACCTGCTTCTCTGCCCTGCTTGTGAGCTCTGTCAAATAAATAAATAAAATCTTTAAAAAAAAAAAAAGCAAGAAAAGAAAAGTGAGACAAATGAATGGAGGCATTCAAGTCTTTCTGAAAGCCTGATGAAAACAGATACTTTGAAGACACTGTAAATCACCAGTCTTCAAGGAGTTGATCATACTCCTGGGGACTGACTGGAGAACAGATCTAGGTCTTTTTATCTATTTTAGTAATTATGCAGCTGTTAGAATGATGAGGGCAGACAAGAGTCTTGTGTCATAATTAGTTGTGTGGCTTGAACATGTGGCCTCACTCTTGTAATTCTTAGTTTCTTCCTCTGCAGAGTAAGTGGAACATTTTATTATCTATTGTTTTTTGAACATGGTGACTCATCATATATGTAATTTTCTTTTTTTCCTGCTTCATTTACTAAGGAAAATGGACGTTAACCTCCAGGGAAAACTAAAATGGCTGTTTTAGGTCTTAGAGGGTCATATGTTCAACTTGATTCAAAGGAATAAGCGTTTATTGAGTGTCTTTTATGCATTTTGGTAGTAATATATTAAGGATTCCAATAGGATTCAGATGGAAAATAAGGTCCAGTATTTTTTTTTTTTTTCATATAAAGAGCTAACAATCTAATTGTGGTAAAACAAAATACTTAGAGTGTGAGGTCCTTTTTTTTTCTTTTATTGCTTTTTTTTTTTCATTTCTTTTCAGTGTTACAAAATTCATTGTTTAAGCACCACACCCGGTGCTCCATGCAATACATGCCCTCCATAATACCCACCACTAGGCTCACCCAGTCTCCTGTCCCCCTCCCCTCCAAAACCCTCACATTGTTTCTCAGAGTCTACAGTCTCTCATGGTTCTCTCCCCTTCCAATTTCCAACTCCCTTCTCCTCTCCAGCTCCCCATGTCCTTTGTGTTATTCCTTATGCTCCACAATTAAGTGAAACCTTATGATAATTGACTCTTTCTGCTTGACTTATTTCACTCAGCCTAATCTCTTCCAGTTCCGTCCATGTTGGTACACAAGTTGGGTATTCATCCTTTCGGATGGAGGCATAATACTCCATAGTATATATGGACCACATCTTCCTTATCTTCCTTATTAATTCATCCATTGAAGGGCATCTTGGTTCTTTCCACAGTTTGGTGACTGTGGCCATTGCTGCTATGAGCATTGGGATACAGATGACCCTTCTTTTCACTACATCTGTATCTTTGGAGTAAATACCCAGTAGTGCAATTGCAGGGTCATAGGGAAGCTCTATTTTTAATTTCTTAGGGAATCTTCACACTGTTTTCCAAAGTGGCTGTACCAACTTGCATTCCCACCAACAGTGTACAAGGGTTCCCCTTTCTCCACATCTTCTCCAGTACATGTTGTTTACTGTCTTGTTAATTTTGGCCATTCTAACTAGTATAAGGTGGTATCTCAATGTGGTTTTGATTTGAATCTCCCTGATGGCCAGTAATGATGAACATTTTTTCATGTGTCTGTTAGCCATTTGTATGTCTTCTTTGGAGAAGTGTCTGTTCATGTCTTCTGCCCATTTTCGACATGATTATCTGTTTTGTGTGTGTTGAGTTTGAGGAGTTCTTTATAGATCCTGGATATTAGCCCTTTGTCTGTATTGTCATTTGCAAATATCTTCTCCCATTCCATGGGTTGCCTCTTTGTTTTGTTGATGGTTTCCTTGGTTGAGCAGAAGCTTATGATCTTGAAGTCCCGAAAGTTCATTTTTGCTTTTGTTTCCTTTGCCTTTGGAGACATATCTTGAAAAAATTTGCTGTGGCTGATGTCAAAGAGGTTACTGCCTATGTTCTCCTCTAGGATTCTGATGGATTCCTGCCTCACATTGAGGCCTTTTATCCATTTCGAGTTTATCTTTGTGTATGATATAGAGAATGGTCAAGTTTCATTCTTCTACTATCCAATTTTCCCAGCACCATTTATTGAAGAGACTATTTTTTTTCCATTGTATATTTTTTCTTGCTTTGTTGAAGATTATTTGACCATTGAGTTGAGGGTCCATATCTGGACTCTCTACTCTGTTCCACTGGTCTCTGTGTCTGTTTTTGGCCAGTACCATGCTGTCTTGGTGATCACAGCTTTGTAGTAAAGCTTGAAATCAGGCAACGTGATACCCCCAGTTTTGTTTTTCTTTTTCAACATTTCATTAGCAATTCTGGGTCTCTTCTGATTCCATAAAAATTTTAGGACTGTTTGCTCCAGCTCTTTGAAAAATGTCAGTGGACTTTTGATCAGAATGCCATTGAAAGTATAGATTGCTCTAGGCAGTATAGACATTTTAACAATGTTTATTCTTCCGATCTATGAGCATGGAATGGTCTTCATCTTTTGTGTCTTCTTTAATTTCTTTCATGAGTGTTCTGTAGTTCTTTGAGTACAGATCCTTTACCTCTTTGGTTAGGTTTATTCCTAGGTATCTTATGGTTCTTGGTGCTATAGTAAATGGAATCTATTCTCTAATTTCCCTTTCCATATTTTTATTGTTAGTGTATAAGAAAGCAACATTGTACATCGTACATTGAATTTGTATCCTGCCACATTACTGAATTGCTGTGTGAGTTCTAGTAGTTTAGGGGTGGAGTCTTTTGGGTTTTTCATATAAAGTATCATGTTATCTGGGAAGAGAGAGAGTTTGACTTTTTCACTGCCAATTTAATACCTTTTATTTCTCTTTTGCTGTCTGATTGCTTTTGCTAGGACTTCTTATACTATATTGAACCAGAGTGGTGAGAGTGGGCATCCTTGTCATGTTCCTGATCTCAAAGGGAAGGCTGTCAGCTTTTTCCCATTGAGGATGGTTTTTCATAGATAGATTTTATGATGTTGAGGAATGTTCCCTCTATTCCTATACTTTGAAGTGTTTTAATCAGGAACAGATGCTCTATCTTGTCAAATGTTTTTTCTGCATCAATTGAGAGGACCGTGCGGTTCTTCTCTCTTCTTTTCTTGATTTGTTCTATCACATTGATTGATTTGTGAACGTTGAGAGTGTGAGGTTCTAATAAGATTCTGAACTAAATAAAATCAAGCTATAAATCAGATCATATAATAGAATTTTTTTTTTTTTTTAGAGATTTATTGGGCATCCCTTAGGTTTGTAGAAAAAGTGTTTCTGTACCCTATTTAGTCATGTGTGCTGGAGTGTAGGTCGAATGGCAGGGATTCTGGGGAGGGCAAGAATGGGTTTGCCATTGTGCCTTGAAATGTATATGAGGACAGAAACTGAATTTATGTTATTGGTAAAATCCACTTTAACTTTCTTTTGATTCATTCTCAATTCTATATCTGCCTCCCCCACATCAGCTCCCAGTGAGGACATCTGTTGGAAATTTTGCACTGAAGACGTACAGTAGCAACTTGATAACATAAATTCCATCATTGGGCCTCAGATGTATTCATCCAATTATAGGTTCAAAAAGCTCACACTATTTCTTACATGCTATTTATAGGATTGACTTTATTTGCAATATGAAGAGAAGAGAGAATGAGTTTGAATAAATAGAGGTTGGCTTATTTTTCTTAGAATTGCTATTAGTCCTTTAAGATATTTCATATATGCTTATGCATTTCCATGTAGAAAAAAAGATAAGTGGCAATCTCTTCCAAAATATAATTAAGGAAATAATCATGTCAGATGCTTAGACTAAAGCCAGATTCTTTAAAAAATGAACCAACAGCAGGGTGCCTGGGTGGCTCAGTTAATTAAGGTCTGACTCTCTGTTTCCACTCAGGTCATGATCTTGGTTGTGGGATTGAACCCTGCATGAGGCTCAGTGCAGAGTCAGCTTGGGATTCTTTCCCCCACTCTTTCCCTCCTCCTCTGCTCCTCCCCATGCTCATGTGCTCACAGGTGCCCTCTCTCTCAAATACACAAATAAAATCTTTAAAAAAAAAAAAAAGAACCAAGAGAATATAAAATTCTCTTTGTCCCTAAGTTACAGAGAAGGTATCAGGTTATGCTGGTAGTGTGTTTGTTGGAAGTGTGCAGTGGGTGCTAGTGCACATGATCATCTACTTCTGGAAATAGCCTGTAAATAACATTGTCTTATGTCATGCACTAGAATACCAGTGGGTGTGCAGGAAACACAAGAATTAAAAAACGTTTTGGGTCCTAGCTATTCATGTATCCCTATTCTTTGTCAAACTAGAAGGAGCCATAGAGATTTTACTGATGAGTATAGTAGACAAGAAAGACAGTGACTTAAAGAGCAGTATAATGAACACTGAGACTTAAAAAACACAAGGCTTGAAAATCCCCCAAGCAGACAAAACTACATAAGCAATCTAATTCGTAAACAGAAGTGAAACTTAATGTAGGTTATTTCTTATAAATGTTACTGATAATGATAAAAGAAACTTAAGTCCTCTTACTAAAATAATTAATCTAAGATAATTACTTTTAACCAGTTCCATCATCTGGAACCCTTTCGATAATAATGAATCACGGTAGAGGTTAAACAACTGCCTTGTTTTTATTTTATAAGCTATTGTGCAATGTCATGCCTCTCAGCTTCATGCCAAATTTTAAAAATTCAAATGTAATAGAAATATTCTATTAATTTTTGGTGTACATCATAATTTGGTATTTTATGCACATTATGAAATGATCCCCATGATAAAATGAGTTACCATTGGTTACCCCACAATGTTATTACAATATTAATGATCATATTCTTTGTGCTGCACATTATGTCCTCATGATTTCTTTATTTTATAAATGGAAGTTTGTACGTCTTAATCCCCTTCACCTCTTTTACCTTTCCTTTCAAGATCCCCTCCCTTTGGTAGCCAACTATTTTTTCCCTATACCTTTAAGTCGATTCTACTTTGTTCTGTTTTTTTTGGTGGTGGTGTTGTGTGTTTAATTACATGTGTAAGTGAAATTGTATGATATTTGTCTTTCTGTATCTGACTTTTTTCACTTTGCAAAATACCACCTAGGCCATACATATTATTGCAAATGGCAAGATTTCATTCTTTGTTATGGCTGAGTAATATCTCTCTCTCTCTCTCTCTCTGTGTGTGTGTGTGCGCGCGCGTGTATGTGTGTGTCTGTGTGTATGCACACATCTTTTATATTCATTCACCTATCAATGGATATCAGATTGCTTCTATATTTTGGTTATTATAAATAATGCTGCAATGAACATAGAGGGGCATATATCTCTTTGAACTGGTGTTTTTACTTTCTTTGGATAAACACCCAGAAGTGCAATTGCTGCATCAAAAATACTTCTCATATTTTGAGGAAACTCCATACTGTTTCAACAATGGCTGCACCAGTTTACATTTCCATTAATAATGTACAAGTGTTCTCTTTTCTCCATATCATTGCCAACACTTGTTATTTGTCTTTTTGATAATAGCTAATCTGATTGGTGTGAGATTATATTTCACTGTGGTTTTGATTTACACTGCGGTTTCATTCTTCTGAGTGTAGCTGCTTAGTTTTCCTAGCACCAGTTATCAAAGAGACTGTCTTTTCTCCATTATATATTACCCTCTTGTCATTGATTGATTGACCATATATGAGTGGGTTTATTTCTGGGCTCTGTTCTAGTCCATGGATCTGTAGGTCTTTATGTCTATAGCATACTTCTTAGATTATTATACCTTTGTGGTATAGTTTGAAATCATGGAGCTCAGTATGTCCAGCTTTGTTTTTTTTTATTAAGATTGCTTTGGATATTCAGGATCTTTTGGGGATCCATAAAAATTTTAGAATTCTTTGTCTTAGTTCTATGAAAAATGTCATTGCTATTTTGATGGGGATTTTTATTGACTCTCTAGATTGCGTTAGGTAGTATGGATAGTTTGACAGTATTAATTCTTTTAATCCAATGACAAGGGATCTCTTTCCATTTATTTATGTTGTCTTCAATTTCTTTCATCAGTGTCTTATAATTTCAGAATACAGATCTTTCACTCCCTTGATTATACTTATTCCAATTATTTTATTCTTTTTTATGCCATTGTAAATTGGAATATTGTCTTAATTTCTCTTTCTTGAATACTCATTATTAATTTTATAGAAATGCAACTGATTTCTTCTGTATGTTAATCTTGTATTTTGGTACTTTGCTGAATTCAATTATTCTAACAGTTGTTATTGTTGTTCTTATTTGGTAGAGTGTTTATAGTTTTTGTATATGGATCCTGGCATCTTTAATAGTGATAGTTATCCTTGTTTCTTTCCAGTTTGGATACATTTTATTTATTTATTTTTCTCACCTAGTTGTTGTGGTTAGGACTTCTAATACTATGTTGAATAATTTTTTCCCATTTCTTTATTATTATTTTTATTATGTTAGTCACCATACAGCATGTCATTTGTTCTTGATATAGTGTTCCAAGATTCATTCTTTACATATAACACCCAGTATTCCATGTAATATGTGCCCTCCTTAATACCCATCACCATGCCAACTCATTTCCCCACCCTCCTCTTGTCTTTTTTCTAATCTTAGAGGAAATCCTTCAGCTTTCCATAATTAAGTATGATTTTAGCTGGGGGCTTGTCATCAATGGTCTTTATTATAATGAAGTATGTCCTAAATTCATTTGGGAGTTTTTATCATGAATTGATGTTAAACTTGTCAAGTGCTTTTTCTGAATCTTTTGAGACGATATAATTTTTATCCTTCATTTTAGTTGGTGTGATGTATTACACATTGATTTGGTGATATTTAACCATCATTGCATCCCTGGAATAAATCCCACTTGTTCATGGTGTATGACCTTTTTAATGTGTTGTTGAATTCAGTTTGCTAATATTTTGTTGAGAATTTTTGCATTGCTATTCATCAGGGATATTGGCCTGTAATTTCATTTTTTATGTCTTTGCCTTTGCTAGGGTACTGCTGGTCTTGGAAAATGAGTTTGAAGAATTTATTCCTCCTCAATTGTTTGGAATAAATTTAAGAACGTTAGGAACTAACACTTTTTAAAATGCTGGGTTCAGTTCAGCTGTGAAGCTGTTTGGTCTTGGGCTTCTGTTTTTTGGGAGTAAGATTAATTTTACATGATGCATGTGCCAAAAAAAGGGGTAAACCTGGATGATCATTAAAAAGTTAGATATAAACTTGTTTGGCATATTTGACATTATTTAATAAAAGATGTTCGTGCTAAAAAAATTACTTTTCCATTTCATTATTTATAATAATCAGATTTTTTACTTCTCTATGATTCAGTCTTGGAATGTTGTGTATTTCCAGAAATTTACTGATTTATCTTCTAGGTTTTGCAGTTTGTTGGTGTTTTTAGTAGTCTTTTATGATTCTTTCTATTTCTGTGATGTCAGGTGAAATTTTTTCATTTCTAATTTTATTTTTTGGGGTCATCTCTTTTTCTTTTCTTGATGATTCTAGCTAGAGGTTTGTCAATTTTATTTTTAAGGAATCAGCTTTCAACTTCTTTCATCTTTTTTCTATTTCATTTATTTCCATCCTGATCTTCATTATTTCCTTCCTTCTAAATTTGAACTTTGTTTTTCTTCTGATTCCTTTAGATGTAACTTTAGATTGTTTATTTGGGATTTTCTTGTATTGTGATGTAGTTCTATATAACTATGAACTTCCCTTTTAAAACTGCTTTTGCTGCATAAATTTTATAAAGTTGAGTTTCTACTGTCATTTGCTTCCTCTGGTTTCTCTTTGACCTGTTAGTGGTCTGATATCAGGTTCTTTATTCTCCACATATTTG
Organism: Mustela putorius furo; assembly: GCF_011764305.1. Lineage (NCBI taxonomy): Eukaryota > Metazoa > Chordata > Mammalia > Carnivora > Mustelidae > Mustela > Mustela putorius. The sequence continues at coordinate 44,416,489 of NW_025422010.1, forward strand.
TATGTTTTCTTACTGTAATTGATTTCTAGTTTCATACTTTTTTGGCTGTAAAAGATGCATCATACCACTTCATTCTTCTTCAATGTACTGAGATTTGTTTTGTGGCCTAACGTGTGATCTGTTTTGGAGAATGTTCATGTATGTGAACTTGAAGGAAGGTGTATTCTGCAGTTTCTGAATGCTATGTTCTGTAACTGTCTATTAAGTCCATTTGATCTAATGCATCATTTAAGGCCAGCGTTTCCTTATTGATTTTCTGTCTGGATGATCTATTCATTAATGTAAGTGGAGTATTAAAGTGCCCTACTATTATTGTATTGGTGTCATTTTCTCCCTTTATGTTTGTTGATTTTTTTTTATATTTAGGTGCTCCTGTGTTGGGCATATAAATATTTATGAATGTTATGTCCTCTTCTTGAATTGATCCCTTTATCATTATATAATGCCCTTCTTTGTTTTTTGTACAGTTATGGTTTAAAAATATTTTTTTTTACTTGAGTATCACTATTCTAGCTTTCTTTTCAATTTTTTTAAAAGATTATTTATTTATTTGATAGAGAGACAGTGAGAGTGGGAACACAAGCAAGGGGAGTGGGAGAGGGAGAAGCAGGCTTCCCGCTGAGCAGGGAGCCCCATGTGGGGCTCGATCCCAGGACCCCGAGATCATGACCCAAGCTGAAGGCAGAGCCACCTAGGTACCCCTCTTTTCATTTTTGATATACATGGAATGTATTTTTCCATTCCTCTACTTTCAGCCTGTGTCTTTAACTCTGAAGTGAAGGTCTTATAGGCATCATATGGATGGGTCTTGTTTGTGTTTTTAATTCATACCTTTTGATTTGGAACATTTAGTTCATTTTCATTAGTTATTGATAGGTACGCACTTAATGACATTTTAATTATCTTCTAGTTGCTTTCCTAGTTTTTCTCTTTTCCTTTCTTCTTCTCTTGGTCTCTTACCTTATGGTTTGATGGTTTCCTGTAGTGTTATGTTTGGGTTCCTTTCTCTTTATGTTTTGTGTATCTATTGTAGGTTTTTGGTGTGTGGTTACCATGAAGTTTATATACGTTGATGTATATATGTATATATTGATCTACACCAATACATGTATATATCAATCAATTTTAAGCTGATAGTACTTGTCTAAAATATTTTAAAAACATTAAACAGTTTTACTTTCCCCTTACCGCATTTTATGTTTCTGATGTCATATTTGATATTTTTTATTTTGTGTATTCCTTAACTATTTATTGAAACTTTAGTTGATTTACTATTTTTTATCTTTTAACCTTTATATGAACATTTTTAAGTGACTGATCCACTGTATTTATTATATATTTACCTATAACTGTAAGAGTTTTTTCCACTCATATTTTCTTATTTCTAGTTACAGTTGTTTTTCTTTTTCACTTAAAGAAGACCCTTTAACATTTCTTTATGGTTGTTTTAGAGGTGAACTCATTTAGTTTTTATTTGTCTGGGAAAATCTTTATCTTTTCTCCAATTTTGAATGATAACCTTACTAGGTAGGGTATTCTTGGTTGTAAGTTTTTTCTCTTCCAACACTTTCCACATATCCTGCCACTCTTTTCTAGCCTGCAAAGTTTCTGCTGAAAAATCAGCTGATAGTCTTATGGGATTTCTCTTTATGTGACTATTTTATTTTCCCTTGCTGACTTTAAGATTTTTTGTCTTTAACTTTAGCCATTTTAATTATGATTATGTCTTTGTAGATCTCTTTGTGTTCATTTTATTTGGCACTCTGTGCTTACTGGACCTGGATGTCTATTTCCTTCCTCAGGTTAGGAAATTTTCAAGCATTATTTTTTTAATACTTATTCTGCCCTTTGTCTCTCTTCTACTGGGACCCTTAGACTGTGAAAGTTAGTAACTTCATTTTGTATCAGAGGTCCCTCATAGTACACTCATTTTAAAAAAATACATATTTTTTCTTTTTGCTCTTCTGATGGGGTAATTTCCTCTTCCGTCTTTCAAATTGGTGGTCCATTTTTTTTTCCCTCTTTATCATCTAATCTGCTCTTGATTCCCTCTGGTGTACTTTGCATTTCAGTTACTGCGTTCCTCAGCACTGGTTTGTACTTTATTATATTATTAAATTCTTTGTTGGGGTTCTCATTTTGCTCCTCCATTCTTCTCCTGAGTTTAGTGAGAATCTTTAATACCATTATTTTGAGTTTTTTAAGGAATTTTGTTTATTTATTTGACAGAGAGACAGCGAGAGAGGGAACACAAGCAGGGGGAGTGGGAGCCCAATGCCAGGCTCAATCACAGGATGCTGGGATCATGACCTGAGCCAAAGGCAGAAACCCAACTGACTGAGCCACCCAGGTGCCCCTGTTTTGAATTCTTTATCAGATAATTTACTTGCCTCTTTTTCATAAAACGTTATCTGGGGTTTTATCTTGTTCTTTCATTCAGAATGTATTCCTCTGTCTTCTCATTTTGTTTGACTTTCAGTGTTTGTTTTTATGAATTAGGCAGAACATCTACCTCTCCTGGTCTTGTGTGGTACTGATTCCTGTGTAGTCTGCATCTGCCTGGTGGCTTTGTCAGGCAGATTGGAGAGGGTGCAGACTGGGGTGGGAGTGTCCTGGGTGTGCTGTGTTGGGGCTGCCTTGACAAGACAGCTGGAGAATAAACAAGAGGTCCCTGGGTACACCATGTTGAGACTTCCTTGACGGGTTACTAGAGCAGATCTAAGACAAGGGGGTCCTGAGGTGCCCCATGCTGGGACTACCATAGCAGATGGCCAGAACTGGAGTGGGCATAGGCCCACTGTGGCAGGATAGCTGGATCTGGAATAGGTATGAGGTGGTGGAGTGCTTGGGCATGCCACACTAAATCTGCCTTGGTGAAGTACCTTGGTGGAGTGGGTGGAACTACCCATCTAGTGTGCCATAATGAGGCTTTCTTTGCAGGGAAACTGGATGGAGAACAGGCCAGGGAATTCTCAGGGTACATTGCATTAAGGCTACCTTAGGATGGCTTGATTTGGTGCATGTACTGGGCATATCAGTTTTAGATTCAAAGACTGCCCGTTTATTATCTGTTCTTTTGTGCATAATAAATTCTTACTAAATATTATTTCACTCTTGTGATTTTAATTTTTATTATTTCTGAACTTTTGACAACACACACCTGTGTCCTCTTGAAATTCAGCTGCCTATATTTGCCACTTCTGCCAAGGCTGTTTTTTATTTTTTATTTTTTATTATTTTTTAAGATTTTTAAAAATTTATTTATTTGACAGACAGAGATCACAAGTAGGTAGAGAGGCAGGCAGAGAGAGAGGAGGAACAGGCTCCCCGCTGAGCAGAGAGCCCGATGTGGGGCTTGATCCCAGGACCCTGAGATCATGACCTGAGCCAAAGGCAGAGGCTTAACCTACTGAGCCACCTAGGTGTCCCTGTCAAGGCTGTTTTACATGGATTTCTTTTTCACAGGAAATGACTCCAAGTTACAGACATATAGAGTAAGTCTTTAAGTTGGACTAAGCAATTACTATTTTTTCTCTAAAACTTTAACCAAGGGACAAAGAGAATGTGGTCAGCAAATTTCTTGAGCTGAAGGAACAATTGCAGTCAAGGCAATTCCTTGTGAGATATTTGCAATCCTGAAGTGCGTGAGAGCAGAAAACATGGAAATTGATGACTTATGAGCACATAGAAGATGCCTAGCAAATACTGAGGTGGGGTAAACTGGTCAGTAACAAAGAGTGAGAGTTGGAAGATGGTTACCCTTAATTCAGTCCCTAAATTTACCCTTGATTACCAACTTCAGGATCCATGAAACCTCACTATACTTACATTCAGGATAATGCTGTCAATCTTTAGAGTAACCGCATTCCTTGGCTTTGCTATTGTGAGTTTGAGTATTCCTAAGTTTGAGTCTGATCACATGTCTAGAAAAGGGCACAACAAGTTAGAGGAACAGACTTAGAACTTAAAACTTAATTTACAAAGGGCTGCCACCTTCCAGACCAGTGTTTACCCACTGAACCTCACTATCAACTGCTCAACCACACTGCCTGTAGGCTAGTTTCCTTTTATCCAAGATTTTTTGGTTGTTTAAAACTACATAGTTCAATTTTTCAGTGAGTATTAAAAATCTTAAAAAAGCATCAACAGAAAAGTCTCATAGGAGGCATGAATTATATATAAGGTTTTAGAGTTCAGACATTTATTTCCCTAAACAACAGGCTCATTTTTTAGTAGTTTCAGGGTTTTTATTGTTTGGGTTTTTTTCTGTTTAGTTTAGTTTTGTTTTGTTTTCTTCTTCTTCTTCTTCATAATTTTTTTTTAAATTTTGGAAAATCACACTGCCATGTAAACAAAACAGGTTACAAATCAGTATCTATAGTATGTTCCCGAATGTCTTTTATAATTTCATAATTGCCTTTACTGGTGTTCTTGTTCTGTGTATGTGTTCAAATAACTAGAAGCACCTATTTTCAGCCTGGAAAACGTCCTTCTGTATTTCTTATAATACAGATTTGTAGCAGACTCTTCTCTCAGTTTATGTATATCTGTGTGTCTTTATTTCATCTAACTTTTTGAAAATAGTTTTGCGGGTTATGAAGTTTTTGGAGGAGAGTTTCTTCCTGTTGTGTTGTGTTTTTCATTCAGCATTTAGATTTTCATCCCCCTGGCTCTGGCCTCCGTATTTTCCAATGAGAAGTCAGACACTAATCTTACTGAGGACCTTTGTATATGATGAATTTTTTTTTCTTGCTATTTTCACAATTTTTTTTCAGCATTTTAACTATGATTTGTACAATATGGATCAATTTATATTTTATGTACTTGGAGTTTGTTGAACTTTTTGGTGTTAGTTGAATGTTTTTCATATGGGAGGTTTTTAGTCATTGTGTTCTTGAGACACAATTGTGTCCTTTTTTTTTTTTTTTCTGATCCTTTCTGTCCTCTTTTGGGACTCCCTGTATGTTGGTACACAGAGTGATATCATACATTTCTCTCTGGTTCTGTTTATTTATTCTTCATTCTTTTTTCTCAATGTTTATCAGGTGGTATAACTCTATCTGTATTCAAGTTTCCTGATTCTTCTAGTTTAGGTCTACTGTTTTCCCTTTTGGTAACTATTTTCACTTAGTTTCTGTACTTTAAAACTGCAGAATTCCCATTTAGTTCTTTTTTGTAGTTTTTTCTCTTTAGTGATTATTTTTTCTATTCAGTGAGTAATTGTCATCATATGTTCCTTTTTTAAAAAAAATTTTTTTGTTAAACATACTATATCTGCTTTGAAATCTTAGTCTGCTAAATCTACCATCTGGATGGACCCTCTTAAAGTCTGTTTCGAATGCCTGGTTTTTCTTTATGGGTAACACTTTCATATTTTTCTTCATGCCTTGAAATTTTGTTGAAAATAAGACACTTTAGGTAATATGTTGTAGCATTTTTCAATATCGAGTCCCCTTCTACCTTGGACTTTTACAAATTCGTGTTGCTTGTTTATTTGCTTAGTGAGTTGACTGGAACATTTTAGTGAAATTTGTTCCCTCCATACACAGTGTAGAGCTTCTGATGTTGCTTTTCTGAGGGTTTGGCCTTGGCTTTCACAGTCATTCTGGGACAGTGGTTTTAGCAAGCCTCTCCTTGACTGTCTCTTTCCCTGATATCTCTCCTAATCTATTTCCCTTTCTTAGTATGACACCCAGCTATTAGTTTCCACTAGTTTCTGACTGATTGCTCTATTGTTTATAACAATGTTCTACGACAGAAATTGCTCCATTGTCTTATCTAATTAAATTCAAACATATTTTCAGGAATGGTTTCTGAGACCAGTTCTTGAGATATATTTGGAATTCACAAAGTTCCTTCTTAGCTGATTTCTTTTTCCCTGATTCTCTCTGGAAAACTGGTCTATAGTTTACATTGTTGCAATCATGAAGCTGTCAACTTCTTAATTGCATATTACCAAAATTATTATTATTATTATTATTATTTTGAGAGAATCTTTAGACTTGAACTTCCCCATGGTCTTTTAAAAATAATGCCGGGTGTTTTTCTGGCAGACCTTCAAACCTATTTATTCTTATGGATTTCTCCTTCCCTGATAAAATTTCTCAATTTACCTCAGATCAGAGTTGGGACAGTGGTCTACACCTTGAGACATCTCTGCTTTAAAGGTAGGTTGCTGAACCTGGGACACTAAATTCTAATCCTGTTGTTTTACCTTTTCTGGATGAAACTTCTATCCTATAAATGAGCTGGGATAAAAGAAATTGAGGCTTAAGTATTTTTTGCCTCCTATACCTGTGGCAAAACTGCTATCATATGAATGGTGGTTGTATGGAAGGAGTCCCTGACTTCTCTGCCACACTTGTCAGGAACTTAGCCTCTGAAACTTGGAGCTGGAGGGAGACTATGAGAAACTCTGACCACTGCCTCCTGGAATAAAACACTATATCCCTTGAGTGAGAGCTGAAGGATGACAAAGCCCTATCTTCTTGGCTACGCATCCAGAGTGGAGTTTCTGTCATGCTGAGTTGAATGGGAAGAGTGAGTAGGCTGTGGCTCACATATCACAGAATCTAGCTGGTCTTAGTAAGATTTAATAAATTTCCATGAATAAATGTGTTTTTTAAAAATTTATAATCCTTATGGACAATTTTTCTTAATTAGAATAATTTCAAGACACTTTATTTTTGAATTTTTTTATTGAAGTCTAACTAACATACAATGTTATACTAGTTTTGGGTGTACAATATAGTGACTCAACAATTCTATACATTACTCAGTACTCACTAAGTATACTCTTTATCCTCTTAATTGCCCACCTTTCTTCTGTATTTGAGTCTGTTTTTTGTTGTTATTTTCTTTGCTCATTTGTTTCTTAAATTCATGTATGAGTGAAATCATATGGTACTTGTCTTCTTCTGACTTATTTTATTTAGGCTTATACATTCTAGGTTCATCCATATTGTTGCAAATGGCAAGATCTCATTCTTTTTTATAGCTGAGTAATATTCTATTATATATATTATATACATATATACTATATATGTATACACACACATATATATATAAATATATATATTTGAATTTAAATATTTAATATATATATATGTGTGTGTGTGTGTGTGTGTGTGTGTGTATATATATAATGAACCTGAAGTGTTCATTAATGGATGAATGGATAAGAAATACACACACACACAAAACTTCAGGTGCTTCCATATTTTGGCTACCACAAATAATGCTACAGAAAACATAGGGGTGCATATATTTTTTCCAATTAATGTTTTCTTTGGGTAAATACCCAGTAGTAGAATTACTGGATTATATGGTAATTGTTTTTAACTTTTTTTTTTCAGGAATTTCCATATTGTTTTCAGCACTGACTGCACTGTAGAATTTGTATTCCCACCAACAGTGCATGAGGGTTCTTTTTTTTTTCTACAACCTCACCAATACTTCTTCCCTTTTTGATTCTAGCCATTCTGACAGGTGTGAAGTGATATCTCATTGTGGTTTTGATTTGCATATCCCTGGCAATTAGTGATGGTTGAACAACTTGTCATGCATGTGTTTGTTGGTCATCTGTGTGTTTTCCTTGTGAAAATGTCTGTTCAGGTCCTCTGCCCATGTTTTAATCAGATTTTTTGGGGTGTCGACTTGTATAAGATCTTTATATGTTTTGTATTTTAACCCCTGATTGGATATATCATTTTCAAATACAGTCTCCCATTCAGTAGGTTACCTTTTTGTTTTGTTTGTTTGTTTTCTGTGAAAAAGCTTTTTATTTGGGCATACCCCCAGTAGTTTTGTATTTTGTTTCCCTTTTCTGAAGTGATATATCTAGAAAAATGCTTATATAGCTAATGTCAAGGAAATTACTGCCTATTTCTTCTAGGAGTTTTATGGAAGTTTAAATAGGTGGCCCAGTTTCATTCTTTTGCATGTAGCTGTATGGTTTTCCCAGAGCTATTAGTTTTCCCCATTGTATATTCTTGTCTCCTTCATCATAGATTAATTGACCATATAAGCATGGGCTTATTTCTGGGCTCTGTTTCATTGATCAGTGTCTGTTTTCATGCCAGTACCACACTGTCGATGACTACAACTTTGTAGTAAATCTTGAAATCTGAGATTGTGATACTTCCAGATTTGTTCTTCTTTCTCAAAATTGCTTTGGCTATTTGGAGTGTTTTGTGTTTCCATAGAAGTTTTAGGATTTTTGATCTAGTTCTGTGAAAAATGGTATTTTGATAAGGATTGCATTAAATCTGCACTTTACTTTGGGTAGTATAGACATTTTAACAATATTTGTTCTTCCAATTCATGAGCATGGAATATCTTTCCACTTGTGTGATCTTCAATTTCTTTTGTCCATGTTTTATAGTTTTCAGAGTATAGGTATTTCACTTCCTTGGTTAAGCTTATTCCTAGGTATTTTATTATTGGTACCATTTCAAAAGACTTCAAATGGTTGCTTTTTAAAACTATTTTCATCAGTTATGGTTGTTTTTCCAGAGAATGGGGCCAAAGAACTCTTACTGCCATTCTAAAAGTGTAGCTCCAATGAATAGTTTGTGATATTTCATAATTTTACACAATTTTCTATAATTTCTATCATGACTATTCCATTATCAGTGACAATTTAAAAAGTCAAATATTTAAAGGAAAACCTTAATGTTTAAAAATGGGAAATATTGTTCAGTGTATTTTCAGAGGATTTTTTTAATTACTAAAAAAGGTCATTGTATTTGAAATTCCAGTTACTTTCATATAAATAGACGCTTCCAATCAGCTGGAGGGCACTTGAAAAGAGTTGATTCTCTTAAATAGTCTCACTCTCCTTTTGCAAACAATTCTTACGCTGAGACTTTGTAGCTTTTAGTCATGCCCCTGTATAAAGTAGAATAATAATTCTTTCCCTTCTTTCTTGGCTGAGAATTCTTGAAGTCTCTGTAGTATTCCTGTTCATCTTTTGGTTCCATGGTATTCATCATGATTGTTTACTTGAAATGAAATTTATTCAGAACTGATGTGTGTCAAACTGTGAACAATCTGAGATTTTACCCTGCTTACAAGCCTAATGAGTTAGCATATCACATTTTTCATGGATGCTGGCAGAAGACAAGATTCTTAGGTGAAAAAGAAAGGACAATTTATTAGTTACAGCAACAGCAATAGCCACATTATCATCATTTTGTCTTGGTTCCCTGAGCCCCAGTTTCCACCTGGCAATACCACAAAGGTTGGGTCACTTTTGCATAGATGATAGATTGTATGATGGGAGAGGAATCCTCAACTTAGAAAACCCAAATCTTGTATAGTGGATAATAGTTCTGTCTGAATTTTGCACCAGTGAGAGACTTTATAATTATTATATATTATATTCTATCTCTCTATATAAATATTCCCAATTTCTGAATATAAATATTGTATGTGTGTATGCATGTGTGTTTATATACGTATATATACATATCTATCTATCTGTCTATCTAATAGAGTAAATAATTCTGCTTTTGCTCCAGAAGGAGTCACTATTTTTATCTTCCAGGATTGTTTGCTCTACAAATATCCTTGAAAAGATAGTCTAGAATAGAACATAACTAGCCAATAGTGCTTGTGCATTCAACATGTACATAAATGTGAAAGACTCATGGAAAATTGTCTCCCAACAGTGTGAATCATTTAGTTTAAACATTTTTGCAATGACAGTCTAATCAAAAAGCAATACCTGAAAATGGGAACTTCATTGGAAATAGTGCTTTAGACAGGTGACATTTTCATAGAACTGAAGTTTATCCTTGCAGGTGCCAAAATTTCAAAGGATAAGTACTTCTGATGGAAACGTTTCACATATATATAAGAAATTATTGTGTCATCTTAAACAGATAATAGAAACACACCCACGTTTATTAGTATGGAGACACAAAATGATAGTTATAACCTTTTCTATAATATCACCATTCTTTGGGGGAGACTGGTGCTTACAAAAAAGGCTCCCCAAAGCAAGTATGACAACACTCGAGAGTAGGAATTGGCTAACCATCTAGTCTAACTCAGGTGGTTAAGTCATCAGAAGCCAGTAATTATTTAGGAATTAAACCCAGGAATCAAACTACTTCTAAGAGTGCAGGAGTTCTAGGATCTTATACCTTGCCCTGGAGTGGTGTTAAATGCCTTTGCAATATATTAGCCAATTGATGTCTTGAGTATCACTAATTTGAATTAATGAAAATCTATTACGAATCCCCACCAAGGTGAGTAGAACCCACTGATTTTACCAATGGAAAGTTGTTAACATTTGATATGTTAAATAACAAAACATCCACTGTGGATCAGAATAGTTAAAAATGCTTGTAGTGGCTGGATCCTTTCATATTAAATGCTGGAATGTTTGTTCTTGATTAGGGTGAAACACTGCTCTTAAAATGTAAACTCCCCAATCTAAACATGCATACTTAAAATGTAAATACATAATGTAAGTTTTAGACCTTGTGATAAGGAGTTACTGTTAATTCTTCTCTATAGCTAAGGAGACAAAGGCACTGACTGGTTATGGAACTTGCTTAGGGTCACAAGGATAGGAAATGGCATGCGTAGTTCAGGGTCCGCATCCACTTCTGTTGAGTGCTAGAATTCACTGCTGGGTTCTGCCGCACCTTTAATGTTTTCCCCCCATATGCTGTCTCTACAAAGTAGTTGATTTCCATTATTTACTTCTTTTATGGGTCTCCTTTTCCTGCTTCTACTAGTTAGCAAATTAAAATTCTCTGGGAGCTAAAAATCCAGATTTATGAGTTCGTTGAGCTTTTTTGCTTTAAATAGCCGTCAGTAGGACTGAATGAAAGAGTAGGATTTGGTACGGGTCCTTGTGAAAGCTGCTGCCAGGATTCCTAAAGGCTGTAGAAATCTGTCCTCTCCATAAGTGCTTTGTGCTGTATTTAATTTTAAGGTTAACAAAGGGGGGAATGGGAGCAGGTGATGGCTGGGTTGCACTTGATGACTCCCACTCCATTTGGGAGCATGTTTCTGTGGTGACCGTCTGGTATTGTGTAAGGATGATTATTAATTCCAGCTATCAGCAGGGCTTGAGCCAGATTAATCTCCATATGGCAGAGAGGCACAAGAGATCTGTGTGTAGCCATCGATATACACAGGTCTCAACCTTATCTACATGCTGGCATAGAGCGTGTCAGTTTCTAATTCTTCTTTGGGAATATATCATTTGATTCATGTGTGAAAGATCAGTGAGGGAGGAGTATAAATCCCACTTTTGTTCTGTCTCCTGGGCAGTTTGAGCCTGCTAATTTCTGCAGTATCCATGATGTATGACAAGAACAGCAACCTTTCAGATTTACAGTCTCTCCTTTGAGTCAAAATTAAGCAGGCGACCATTTATTAACATTTCAAAGACAAAGATCCATGTTCTGGTGAGCACTACAAGTTTAGAAGATTTTGATGAATGAAAAGCCCTTCTAAATCTCTTTGCCCAAGACTTTCATTTGTGAGCACATGCAAGCAGATGTGAGTGTTGGAGACTGTGTTTAGTCTGCTGCCCCTGGTATCCACAGGGGTGACTCTCATTTCAGTTAGGTCTCTGGTCAAACGTTCCTTTATCTGCTAAGTCTTCCCTGACTACACTGTATGAAACAAGACTCCTCCTTGTTCTATACCTCGGCCACTTCTCTTAGCCATCTTCATGTATCCTTATAGACTGTATCACCACTCAGTATGTACTTACATGCCTTACTTATGTCACTTACTTACTTATATCACCTTAGAACCCAGAAGAGTGCCTGGCACACAGTAGGGGTTCAGTGAATATTTGATACAGTGAAAAGTGAAAAGTTTACAGTTTCTTCTCTGCTTTCCTTTGTCAGTGGGGAAAAAGCAATTAATGCCATCCAACATTCGAAGTAAAGAATTTTCATTTATACAGTGCTGTTGGCAAAAAAATATTTCATTTAACTGCTCTTAGCCCTTGTCCTGGAATGACTCCATGCTGTTGAATTGCAAGTATTTCTGCTTTCACTTGAAAGAAGTAGTGAAATGGTGTAATAGCAACTAAATTTTTCCTCTTCTTTTCTTTTAAACTTCAGTTTGCTATCTATAACTAGATTATCCTTAAGGGTAAAACACAAATAATGAGCATTTTCAACCAGACAACTTGGAGAAAGGCCAAAAACTGATAAAGGTAGGGGGGAAAAAATAACACAGCCTCCTCAGATTAAGTAAATAGACTCCATAATGAGAAAAAAGTTTAGTTACCCGTGACCTCAAAATGAAGCCTTAGTAATGTTTATTACTAGAAATCTGCAGAACCAAAAATTATTCTATTATTTTTCTTTGAAGCTTAATTTAACCAGTAATCATAATGATATAGATAACCTTTCAGGGAAGAAGTTCATTATGAAAAAGACAGGTGGGATTTTCTCAATAATTTTTAGATACCGCTAATGTTACCAAATACTCATACTCTACAACATGCTGTTTTCCAGAGCCACAGGATTTATGAAATAATTCCTTTTAAGTCTCTAGTAGAAAAGGCAAAATTTTCTTGCCAAAATTTGTAGCTGAGTTCTAAAATTGAATAAGGGTACTGGCTCCCAGCATGTTCCATACTTCTTCATGTTCTGTATCCACGGTGTGGTGGAGTTCAAGATGAGGTAAATATTTAGGTTGTCTACCAGCCACAGGAAAGTTTACAGAGAATATACTTCAAGAGGCCATTGTAGAAGGCTGTTTCTATGTAAGATTATCAGCTGGTCATCTCTTCCTGAAGTTATTATGTTTTTTTTTTTTTTAAAGATTTTTTATTCATCCATTTGACAGAGAGAGAAATCACAAGTAGTCAGAGAGGCAGGCAGAGAGAGAGAGAGGAGGAAGCAGGCTCCCTGCTGAGCAGAGAGTCTGATGCGGGACTCAATCCCAGGACCCTGAGATCATGACCTGAGCCGAAGGCAGCGGCTTAACCCACTGAGCCACCCAGGTGAAGTTATTATGTTTTACCTCTCACTTGTGAAGGTCTTCCCTCATCCCTCATTTCCCTCTCAGTCTTCAATCCACTGACAATTCTCATCCCAGCTCAGTTCTTCCATTCTTGGGAAACCCTGCCTGGCTACTCCAGCTTATGGGTCTGAATACTCATTGGCATTTAAGAATTCGGTGAGGCTAATGATGACAAATATTTCCTGAGGTCTTACAATGTGCCAGGACTGCAGTTTATCATTATTATGTCACTTAATTCTCACAATGCCATGTAGATATTACCATTATCCACATTTTTGCAAATGAGGATTAGAAGGAGTAGTAGATGTCTGCGACATTTGCTGTATAGAGGTGAGTTCTGCAGTTAAACCCAGGGAGTTTCCACTACACATAACTTAATTCCATGTTGCTGTATAGTTACTATTTTCTCATGTCTTATTTTTACTTGCCAAACTAGATTGTCAGGTCCTTTAAGGCAAAAGACTGACCAACTTTATATTCCTTTCCTTTCTTCCCCTTCCTCCCACTTTTCCTTCCTTCCTTCCTTCCATTTATCCATTTGTTTTAGAGGGAGAGAGAGACTGTGGAGGGGGGAGGGGTAGAGGGAGAGGGAGAGAAAGAGAGAAACCCAAGCAGACTCCATGCTTAGCACAGAGCTCAACACAGAGCTCCATCTCAGGATACTGGGATCCTGATCCTGAGATCATCACCTGGGCTGGAACCAAGAATTTGACACTTAACCAATTAGACCACCCAGGCACTCCACCCTGTATTTCTTTAGTACACTACTTAAAGATTTTCATGATTGCCAAGTGGACTTAAGTATAATAGTTGCTGATTGTTACAGTGGTCTAAGACAGTTTCCACTTTCACAGTCCCAGAGAGATGACTATCATGTCTTGTTTATTGTTTCCCTTTTATTCTTTCTTCACAGTCTCTTGAGTTTCTTCACTAACAGAGATGAGTTGTTTGGTTCACCCAAACCCAACATAAGGCAGCACTTTTTCTCAGTGACTTAATGGCTAGGCTAGATAATGTTAGTTCCTTTATCCATTTCTCATAGAAACTTATGCTTAAGACAGATTTGGTCTGTCATGAGATTGATCTTTGCTAGTCCATTTATTGTGCAATCAATTGTAGAATATTTGAGCCCATTCAAAACAATAGAGAGGGAAATAGGTAGGGGAACTGAGATTAGTTGGCCATAGCGGGTTCCATCCTTCCCAGAAGTGGCCGTTGGCTCCTTCCTCTGCACCATTACTGAGCCACTGCAAAATCCTTGAAGGATACTGTGTGAGGGTTTATCCCTGACTGTCCTGGATCTAGAATCCAATACAAATATCAGCAAAGCAAGGTAATAGGTAGCAATCTTTTAAGAGTTCAAAGAAGGCAGAGGATACTCAGTGTGGATTAAGGATGATGAGGGATAGCTTCTCAGAGGAAGGTATAATTGAATTGGGAATTAAAGACTGTGCAAGATTCTGACGAGAAGAAAAGATGGAAAAGTTTTGTGGACTAGAACAGTATAAAAGTGGTAACACCAAAGCCGTCCTCAGAAGCTAAGAGAATATTTGGCTGGAGGAAGGACCTCTTGGAATACTGGAAAAGAAATGACCTCTGCTAGAGATCCACATGTCTGAGAAAAAGCCTAAGAAATTTTGCAAATGGAAATTACGGAAGTTTTTGAGCATGAAGGTTAGGTGATAAGGGTGTTTCATGAAAATTTATCTAATTGTGGCTTGCAAATTCAACTTGAGTGGAAAGGAACTGGAAGCAGGCCAGCCAACTTAGAGGCAACTTCAGATGCTTAGGGACCTGATTACCTCAGAGCCCCCACACGTTATAATGAAACCAGGTAGAATCTTATGACTCAAAGAAATGAGAATTTTTGATCCAAATCTTTTCCTAGTAAATGAAAAGAGGGCTTTTTATGGGGGAGGTCTGTTAAACATGGAGATCCTCCAGCCAGATTCCTCTGCAAGGAAGTACTTGATGGTTAGCTCTGGGGAATAGGTTATGAGGTAACCTGCAGTTCTCAGCCTGGTTAGGATCTGTCTCAGTGGCTGTGAGCGACTCAGGGATTATTTTGTAGTCACTAAGCAAGGCAGGGTATAAAGTCTGGCCATTTCTGCATGATGCTAGACATCTTGATGAACAATAATTGCCCTAGGGCTCCCGGATGAATGAGTTGCTGCTTTGTGGGAACTGTATTGAAGTTCAGTTTTTCCCTTTACTCAAATTTTCTTTCAAATACCAATGACTAAAAACAATGGGTATTTAGTTTCTCATATAACACATGTCCAGACTAGGTATTCTGGGGTGCTTTGTTTTTACTTTGTTTATGTTTTGGGACCCAGGATCTTGTTCAACAAACTTACAGCACCATATACCTCTTCACTTAATTACTCTCTTTGCTGTATACATCAGGCTTATGGCCATGGCAGAGGGAAAAAGAATTCTGGAAGATCTCACATTCAAATGCTTTAGCCTTGAAATAGTATGTGTGACTTCAAACTTAACCAGCTGGAAGCAGTCATGTAGATTCACCCAAACTGCCTTGAAGTCTAGGAAGTGCAATCTTATCATGCTCTTAGAAGAAAAGGGATCTAAAAATATATTTTTAGAAGTTTTTATTTATTATTTGTCAGAGAGAGAATGTGAGCACAAGCAGGGGGTGTGGCAGGCTGAGGGAGAAATAGGCTCCCCTTTGAGGAGGGAGCCTGACATGGGTCTGGATCCCAGGACTCTGAGATCATGACTTGAGTAGAAGGCAGACATACAAATGACTGAGCCACCCAGGCATCCCAGGACCTAGAAATATGTGTTCAAGTCCACAAATAATAAAAAATCTTTTCATTTCTCTTTCCTTCTTGCTAATGACTTGCTTTTATTATTTTCCACTGAACTTAAAACCTGCTAGCATATCCACAGACACTACTGAGGGTTTTTAAGAATCTCCAGGGATTGAGGATAGAGAGACTTCTCCCTTCTTTCTAAAATAGGGTTTTGCGTGTGTGTGTGTGTGTGTGTGAGAGAGAGAGAGAGAGAGAGAGAGAGAGAGAGATTATTTATAATACAAAGTAGGGCAGGGTTAAAGAAGACTATTTACTTATAGAATTAAATTAGGCATTTGCTTAGCAACACAAAATACAGGGAGGGACAGGGTTGGGCAGGGAGGAAAAGATGTAATGGAAATCTCATTTTAGTGTTCATTATAATGTCACTCCTATGGCAAAATTACCTTGTATCCCTGACAAAGACCAAAGGTTTTACTCCTTGTTATCAGAAACTACTCCTCTCATTAACCATTCAGCTCCTCCACTTAGCCATTTATTCAAATGTATACATAAAATTAAAAATAAATAAAAGAATGAATCCATAAAGGCACACTAGCATAGGCAGGTAAGAGGATGGGATGGGAGAAGTGCTGGGGAAAAAATTGAAATATAATATTAAGCCCATATTTCACAAGGCACAGAAAAGCGATTTCTCATTAGCTCATCCTTCTCATTATCTTCCCAGAAGATCTTTCAATATTCACTTCCACAAAGACAGTTTTTAAAGGTTCAATTTTGTCTTGCTTAAATGTAAGTTCAGATATCTGGAGAAAAATGCATGTTTTCCAGAAATGTGTTCACCTTTACCTATAATGTTGACTCATGCTGGGGATTAGGAAAGTTTATTCTTAAAGAACCTGTGATTTAAACTCTGTAGACATCACAGAGGGTAAAACCATAAGGGAAAAAAGTCTGAATTACAATTAGAATGATCTAGGTTGGAGAAATGAAAGCAACTCTTAACTGAAAGGGTTATCGCACCCTGGAGTATTTTATGGTCAGTAACAACTACCATGTATAGTGAGCCTCTGTTTACCATATTCCTAACAGTGGGTTGAATATTTAGGTACATTATTTATAATCTCCACAGTGACCCTACGATGCAGATTAGATAGGCATTAGTATCCCAGTATCCCAGTGTCCAAAAAAAAAAAAAAAAAAGAAAAGAAAAGAAAAATGAAAAAAAGCTCAGAAAGATTGAATAACTTGCCCAAGGCAACACAGGGAGAAGAAATAGCAGAAACAATCTGAAATCCCAGGTGTTGAAGAACATCAACTATTTGTTGAAATAGGTGGAACTTACTCTTTTTAATAGTGATGATGGTAATGATTAAGATAGTGACAAAATAACAGTTACTGAGCACTTAACTACATGCAAGCCCCTTCCATAAGCACTATTGGTGTTCTAACTCATTTGATAATCAAAAAAATATTCTGATGAAATGTAAGTGCTAATACACCATTTCGTAGATGAAGAAATTGATGTGCAAATAAGAGAAGGTAGAAGAGGTAGTTGTTCAAAAGATAACTTGCCCCAGTGGTTGATTAATCTTTGCTTATGGTGGATATAGCATGAGGCAAATTTAGAGGATTATAGTTCTCAATACCCATCTGTCCTCCTCGCCATGTAGGGCTGATACCATATCCCCTTGTGAAAGGTGGTGGTGAAACATGTGAACTCTGGAGTCAGACTGATGGAGTTCTAATCAAAACTGGAGAGGCTTGGGGCAAAGTCCCTATATTGGTTTTCTGGACTGCCATAACAAATCACCACAAACTGAGTGACTTAAAACAATAGAAATTAAATAAATAACTAATCCATAAGGGCGCACTAGCTTAGGCAGGTAAGGAGATGGAATGGGAGGAATGCTTGGAAAAAAAAGAAAAAGAATATTTTTTGTGTATGTGTATAACTCAGGAAGCCAAAAGTCTGAAATAAAGGCGTCAGAGGACTGTGCAGGCCATTCTTCTGTGTTTTGTGGTTGCCAGTAATCCTTGATGTTCATTGGCATTCCTTGGCTTGTTGATCCATCACTCCAATCTCTGTCTCTGTCTTCACTTGGCAGTCTCCTTGAGCATTTCTGTTTCCACGTTTTCCTCTTCAAATGAGAAAGAACAACAGCTATATTGGGTTTAATGTCCACTCAAATCACTTATGACCTCATCTTAACTTGATGACGTCTATGAAGACCCTATTACCGAATAAGGTGACATTCATAGGTTCCAGGCATTGTGAATTTTGAGGGATACACTATCCAACCCATAATGTCCTTAGAATTCTCCAAGTTTTATGGATAAAATGGGAATATAAGTGACATCTATGTCGTAGAGTTGTCCCAAGACTTAATGTATGTAAAGAAAATTAAGAATAGAGCTCCACATAGAGCAAGTGTTATTTAAGAGTTAACTATTTTAATTACATGACTAACTTCCACTTGGCACTTGATAGGATCAAGAGTTATGTTGAGCGCAGTCTTGTTTAAAACAGGTATGTGCATTTTCCCCCAACTCTTGTATTTTTCTGTATATTAATAGAGCTGATGGCAAAAACTGGTGCTTACATAGCTTGGTTTCATTGCAGCAAGGCAGGCTTTCATCCTGATCAATGCAACAGCAGAGTACAATCAATATACAAGTCATTCTTTATATAGTGACATAAAAATAGTGGATTTCATTCTATACCTTTTTGGAGGGAGAGTGTTCCTCTTTCCTTTTCTATGGTTTATTATCATCCTGTTTCTTCTGTCACGTTCTAGACAGAGATGTGCAGGATATCAAAGGGAACTTTCACAGTGGCTTGAGCCTTAAAACTTAAGACATTCACAGAGCAAACAAATAAATTCAGGCAACAATTGCATCCACTGCTGTAAGTGCAGTGAGATTTCACTTAGGGGCTTGCCAGCCAACCAGCCCTGAAACCATGGAAATAAGATTATCTGACAGTGTAGAGGTGTAGAGGTTTATATGGTTTAAAAATAAATCTTATCATCAGCGGTTGATTCTCTTAGTGTTTCTTAATAAGCCCAATGAATGGTACCACTCAGTTGAGTCAGTGTTTACTTTTAGTCATAGATTTAGAACTGGAGGGTTCCTTAGAGTAGCCAGGGCCACTCCTTCATCTTACCAGTGAGGAAATATTTACCCACTTTGGTTTATAATAGGCTGTGACATAGGCAATATTTCCTTTCTCCAGCTGTCCCTCCACAATTCCATTCTGTTATTCAAGCTCCCAGTTGTAGCACCTGGATACGCAGAAGGGATTTTCAAAGACAGAAGTTTTGTTCGACAGAAAGAGTAAGAGTCATGGAAAATGAAAACAAAAATGCTGCTTGTTAATTATTGTCAGAGGGAGCCAGGAGTTAAAGGAAGTCCAATTTAATGACACAGTGGAGTTTCAGAGCATTTCAGTATACCTAAACTTTGCTGAGTTGCAGTTCTTTTGGGTTCACATCAATTTAGATTTTCAAGTTTAGAAAAATGGTTGTGCAAGCTCTCATATTGCTCAAGTTGACTTTATTTTCAGTATTACTTTTGGCAGCACTTGCACAAATAATTTTAAAGATTAATTTTTCCTTGGCCATATATGAATTTTTATTGAGTGCATATTTCGATAGAATTCCCCTTAACTGTAGGTATGCTTGGTGAAGGTTTTTCTACTCAGAAAAAAATCCTCACTAGGAATTTGCATCTGTGCTAGGGTAAGTGAAGCATTCCGTGTAGACTCTGTCTTAAGAGTGATTATGGGACAGCTAGGTGGCTCAGTGAGTTAAGTGTTCTACTTTTGGTTTTGGCTCCAGGGTCATGGGATTGAGCCCTGCATCAGGCTGTGTGCTCAGCACAGAGCCTGCTTGAGATTTCCCTCTCTCTTTGCCTCTCCCCCTTCACTCACATGCTCTTTGTTTCTCTCTCTAAAAATAAAAAAAATAACATCTTTTAAAAAAAGAGTATATTATGTGGTCATAATAAGTCAGAAAGGCAGTAATAAAAAAATAATAGAGGATACCAAGAAAGAAAGTGTAGTTTACTCTTGAACGTATTTGAACTATGCAGGTCCACTTATACCCGTTTTTTTTTTTTTTCCAGCAAATATGGTACAGTCTATTACTGTATTTTTTCCTATGTTTTTCTTAACATTTTCTGTAACATACTTTGTTATAAGAATACAGTATATAAAACATATAACATACAAAATATGTTACTTGTGTTATTGAGAAGGCTATTAGTAATTAAGTTTTGGGGGAGTCAAAAGTTATGTATAGATATTTGACTTTTTTTGGGGGGGTACTTTCAGTGTTCCTAATATCTAAGTTGTTTAAGGGTCCACTGTACAATAAAATGCTGTATCTTATTTCCCTCCCGAAAGCAGATGCTGTTTGCTCTGGGATTAAAAAACTGGATTGAGTGATAAAAAGAATACCAGAGTTGCCATTTGTGTTAACTTCTGGGTTCTTGCTAGTTTTATCCTTGTCTGTCTTAGCATATCATGTTTTCACCTACAGAATGAGGTGGCCTGGGCTCAGAGAACTTTGTTTCTCCTTGCACTGAAATTCAGAGTCTTCATCATCCTGTGATAGAGAATGCCATTGCCCAAAGCACTTAAAGACACTTTGTGAGTCTGCATATGTAACTGAACCAAAAACTCTTGAAGTAAAAACACAGACAAGCAAGTCCTGTTACATGGAGGTGGCCCAGGTTGGTGAGTTGTTATGTTCCTCATTAAGGCGTGTTATAAGAAAGTGAACTGGGAATCAAGAGATTTGGATTTGTGTCTTTACCCTGTTGTTTGCGGGAAGAGTTTCTTATTTTCTTTAGATTTCCCTTTCCTTAACTGTAAAATGGGAATAGCAATACCTTCTCTACTCACCATTTAGGGACTTTATGATGAACCAGTGAAATTTGTAATTGAAAGTCATTTGTGAGCTATAGTGTTCTAAGCTGTGTCTTCTGCCCTAGAGATTCTGGATCATGAAGAACTCACCTGTCCTTTTAGGAGAGAACATCAAATCTCACTTTGTTCCCTCATATAAATCCAAGACACCTTAGCATTCTATACAGTAGTGTACCCTGTAAAATATCTTAGGAAACATTTAAAATAATAAAAACATCAGGGACATATATATTGTAGGTGCTCATGCCATTTCTTCTCATCTTTACATGAGTTCCATTCTCAATTCTATGCAGTCCCTAGAAAGAAATTGTGGACATTTCTTTCTCTTCTTATTCTTCATCATGAAGTATTCTGGGACTTCCTTCAGCAAATGACCCACTCTGAAACCTGCTCTGTCTTAGGAATACTCTTTGTTCTTCCCATGTATTCAAGAGCATCACTAAGTTATTCAATTTTTAACCCTTCATTTAATAAAAATATTATTGAGGATTGCTATGTACTTGGTAGTGTTAATCTCAAAGTGTAGCTTTGAAGCTGACAAAATCCTGTTCCCATGGACCTCATAAATAATAAAATGTATCATTTGAAGTGCCTCCGCCCTATTGGACCTCCTGAGCCAGTTCTCCAAATTCATAGGGAAAACCCATTTTTTTCTCCTTCCTTAAATAACATTCCTTCTTAAATCCCTCTTCCTCCTGAATCAATGCAGATAATCTGCACAAGAAATAGTCTTCCTTTTGTTCTCTGGAAGAAACTTTCTTATAAAGACTCATGAAATAGATATTTTTTAAGGTTGAATGGTTATCCTAGTGTAGAGACTTCCTTTGCATTTATTTTCTTTGGAAATTATAAATTCTGATGGCCCTATATATATACTTATCAGGATCAGGGGGAAAGCTGAGAAGCTGATTTCCCTCTATTTACCGGATCAGGTTAATTTATCTTGTTACAGTTTATGCGCATGACTTCTCTCTCTGTAGACTGACCTTGACCAGGATCCTTTCTGGTGAACTTGTCCTGTCATTGCTGTTCAGGTGGTATTAACAAATCTCTGAAAGTCAGAGTGATGCCTCTGGTAGAGCCCCACCTCACAGCTGCAAACAAGATTAGAGCTACAACAGGCTTTGAAGAACAAAGTTGGGAGCCTAATGCAGTGTAATTGCTAATCATCATCAATGTTGATTAGTCTATTGAAGGAGAGAGAATGAGTCAGCATCTGTCACTTACTGCTATCCAACAGGTGAGAATACTGTGTGTTGGCAGGAACGCTATGGATTTCATGTGTCTGGATGGAGTGGAAGTGACTCAGAGCCCAAATTAAGGCAGCATAGCAGTCCAACATAGCAGCATTACCTCAGCTGGCTGGGTTTCTGAGCCAATACAGGATACACAGTGTCAACTGACATTTGGATGAATGTCTTTTGAGCCCCTCTGTCTCTTGTGTTCTTTTACTCTTTCATTCTCTCTCATTAGCTTTATTGAAACACCGTATACATACCATTAAATTTGCCTATTTTAAGTATGCAATATAATGATTCTTAGGAAAGTTTACAGACTTATGTAGCCATCAAGTCAAACCAGTTGAGAACATTTTCATTATTCCCCAAAGATCCCTCATGTTTATTTGTAGTCAATACCCATTTCTATTTCTGGTCTCAAACAGTCACTAATCTTTCTATATCTGTATGTTTGTCTTTTCTAAACATTTCATATAAATGGCTTCTCTGCATTTGGCTTCTTTCACTTAGCACAATGGTTTTGAGGGCTACCCATGATAGAGTGTGTGTCAGTAGCTTATTCTTTTTTTAATAAATGAAGAGTATTCCATGGTATGGATATATCACATTTTATTTATCTATTCACACACTGATAGACATTTGAATTGTTTCTACTTTTTGGCTATTAAAAATAATATTGCTTGGCCACAGTCACCAAACTGTGGAAAGAACCAAGATGTCCTTCAACAGACGAATGGATAAGGAAGATGTGGTCCATATACACTATGGAGTATTATGCCTCCATCAGAAAGGATGAATGCCCAACTTTTGTAGCAACATGGACCGGACTGGAAGAGATTATGCTGAGTGAAATAAGTCAAGCAGAGAGAGTCAATTATCATATAGATTCACTCACTTGTGGAGCATAACAAATAACATGGAGGACGTGGGGAGATGGAGAGGAGAAGGGAGTTGAGGGAAATTGGAAGGGGAGGTGAACCAGGAGAGACTATGGACTCTGAAAAACAACCTGAGGGTCTTGAAGGGGCGGGGTGTGGGAGGTTAGGGGAACAAAGTGGTGGGTATTAGGGAGGGCACGTATTGCATGGAGCACTAGGTGTGGTGCAAAAAACAATGAATACTGTTACACTGAAAACAAATAAAAAAATAATAATATTGCTATGAATATTTGAATAGCTATTCCTGGCTTTCCATTCATCAGTTAAAGTCTCCCTTAGGTGGGATTACTTATGTGCTAGACAATTTTTTCTAAGGTCTTTGCATTTAGAATTCTTCCAAATATATGTGTATATATGCATTATATACACACATATGAATCTACATAGGTACTTATACATTGCATAGACTTATATATTTCTCCACTCGCTGATACTCATGAGTATCTGTCACTTACTACTATCCAACAGGTGAGAATACTGTGGTACCCCTCGTTTTCCTAGTGGTGAAACAGAAAAATAAATACTCAAACTTCCCAGTGATGCTGAACCAATGAGGACAACTGGGTGGGAAGAGTCCAGGGAAGCAGTTTTCTGGGTTAGACTATTTGCTTTTTGCTATTTGGTATTTGCTCGTCTTATATGGAGGAAACTATAAGGAAGAGAGGTGATATGTAGAGGACAGCAAGAAGAGGAGTCGGTCATTCCTCATGAGGATATGTTAAAGGAGGTAAAGGAGAAAGTATGCAATATTAAGTGTATATACACTAATGGTTGGATAACCTGGTAATTGTTTTATATTCCTCATTATATTTAATCTTCATATCCACCCTAGGAAATACCTAGAATTACATCTATTTAATAAGTGAGAAAATTAGGGCAATACAAGGTTAACTAGTATGTCCAAGGATATATTACTCCTAATAAAGATCAAATTTAAGCCTAAGCAATTGTGATTACATAACCCAAGTTTTGCATAGAAGCCCCTAATTGTTTCTCCATACCATGATGGAAAAGAACAGAATTATATTCTGAAGTTCCCAGGCATTCTATAGTGTCCTTAACGATAGATTTGAATGTTATAAAATCAATTTTCTGGTTGCCTTTCCCCTCTGTAGCCAAGAAAAACACAAAATTCAGCTCCAAACTTGCATCGCGTTTTCTAAGCAAGATGTGGTACCTGGCCCAGAAGAGTGTGAGAATGCGCACATGTGTGTATGTGTAACGAAACCTATCATATCAGGGGAAAAACTGGGAATATAAACTGGAGACTGATTTGTTGACCCCAGAAAACTACAAAATACTAGCTGATAAGGTGCCATCACGCCACTATAGAAATGAGTGGGGACAGAACGCTGACAAGACTTGTGTGGTCATCAGCAACTGTGCAAGCATAGATGGAGGGACATTAGAAGGGAGAACCCTCAGGGCATCTAACAAGCATTCACCTCCTTAAAAATGTCTCTAAATACTGTGAAGAGCTCCCTGGGGCATGTGAACTCAGAATCAAAATGAGGAGCTGGTTTTCAAATTAATGAGTCAGCAAAAATGAGCTGCAGTTCAGGTGGAGCTGGAATAGTCTGGGCTCCACGAACAACTTCTTCTTCTTCTTCTTTTTTTTTTTTTTAAGATTTTATTTATTTATTTGACAGAGATCACAAGTAGGCAGAGAGGCAGGGGAAACAGACTCCCTGTTGAGCAGAGATCCGGATGTGAGGCTCGGTCCCAGGACCCTGGGATCATGACCTGATCCGAAGGCAGAGGCTTTAACCCCCTGAGCCACCCAGGCGCCCTCATGAACTTCTTTTTCAAAGCAGCTATAGTGAGATGTAATTAACACACCATATAATTCACTCATTTAGAGTGTACAGTTCCATGCTGTTTAATGTATTTACAGAGTTGTGCGACCATTACTACAGTCCATTTTAGAACATTTTCATCATTCCAAAATGAAAATTCATATCCCATTTCTAACTTACTATCACTAGGAAACAAATCCTCTACTTTCCGTCCCTTTAGATTTGCCTCTTCTGGATATTTCATATGGTAGAATCATACAATATGTCATTCTTGTGACTGACTTCTTTCACTTAGCATGATGATTCCAAGATCCTTTCATACTAGAGCATATATAAATGTTTCATTTCTTTTATTGCTGAGCAATATTCCATTATATGACTATGGCGTATTTTATCTATTCATCAGTTTATGGGTATTTGGGTTGTTAGCACTTTGGGGCTATTATGAAGAATCTGCTATGGATATTCATGTGTGAAGTTTTGGGTGGACACATGTTTTCATTTATCTTGAATGTATCTGAAGGGTTGGATTGCCGAGTAATATGGTAATACTAAGTTTAAACTTCTGAGAAACTGCCAAACTGTTTTCCAAAGTAGTTGTACCATTTTACATTCCCACTATTAATATACAGCATTCCAGTTTCTCCACATCTTCACAAAATGTGGTGATTTATCTTTTTTGCAGCCATTTTAGTGGGTCTGAAAGAGTATCTTGTGCTTTTGAAAAGTTGCAGTTTCCTGGTGGCTGGTGATATTTATGTGCTTATTGGTCATTTGTGTATCTTCCTTGGAGAAATGTCTAGGCAAGTCTGTTGTCTTTTCTTAATAGAATTATTTGTCTTGAGGCACCTGAGTGTCTCAGTCAGTTAAACGTCTGCTTTCAGCTCAGGTCAAGATCTCAGGCTCCTGGAATTGAGCCCCTCATCAAGCTCTCTGCTCAGGAGGAAGTCTGCTTTTCCTTGTCTCTCTTCCTCTGTTCTCTCTCTCTCTCACACACACACACACACAAATAAGTAAAGAAAATCTTTTTAGATGAAGAATTACTTGTCTTTTTATTATTAAGTTGTAGGAATTCTTTATACTCTTCTAGATGGAAGTTCCTTATCAAATACATCAGTGGCAATTGTTTTTCTTCCATTCTGTGGGTTATCATTTTACTTTCTAGGCACTATCTCGTAAAGCACAAAAGGTTTTAATATTGATGAAGTCCAATTCATCTTTTTTTTTTCTTTTGTTACTTATATGTTTGGTGTTATATCTAGCAAACAATTGTTCAAAGCATGGTTATTAGCCCTTCTATTTTCTCATAAATGTTTTATAGTAGTAGCTCTTACATTAAGCCTGTGACCCATCTAAGTTAATTTTTGATTATGTTATGAGGTAGGGGATCCAGATTTCCAAATTTGTTCTTTTGTATATAGAAATCCCATTGAACTAGTACCATTTGTTGAAGAGTCTGTACTTTCTTCATTGAACTGCCTTAGCATTCTTATTAAAATCAGCTTGTCATGAATGTAAGAGTTTATTTCTGAAATCTTAATTCTATTCCATTCAGGTATATGTTTGTCCCTTTAGGAGAACCACACTGGCTTGATTACTGAAGCTTTGTAGTAAGTTTTGAAACTAGGACATGTGAATTATTCAGCATTGTACTCTTTCAAGTTTGCTTTGACTATTCTGGGTGATCCTTGACATTTTCATATGCCATTTGAGAATCAACTTGCTTATTTTTGCAAAAATCTCAGCTGGGATTTTATTAGAGATTACATTGAATCCATAGATCAATTTAGGGAGTTTTGCCATACTAACAAATATTTAGTCTTTATTATATTAATGTGAATAATTCTATTTATCTAGGTCTTCTTAAAATTCTCTGTTATTTTGTAATTTTCAGAGTATTAGCTTTGCATTTTCTTTGTTAAATTTATTTCTAAGTATTTTCCTCTCTATGCTATTGTAAATGGAATGTTTTGTTAATCTCATTTTTAGATTCTTTGTTAGTGTATAGAAATAAAATTGATTCTTTCTTATATTGACATGTCCCCTGTGGCTTCACAAAAATCATTTATTAGTTTTAATAGCTTTTTAGTGTATTCCTTAGTTTTCTAAATAGAAGATGTTGCAATGACATGCAAATAGAGATACTTTACTTTTTCCTTTCCAATTGGGATGATTTTTATTTCTTTATTTAAAAAACACCCATTGTTATTTTTTGCTTAATTGCCCTTACTAGAAGCTTTAATAAAAGGTTAAATCGAAGTGAAGAGAGCAGAAATCTCTGTCTTGTTTCTTAGAGGGAAATTATTCAACCTTCATCATTAAGTGTGATGCTAGCTGTGAGTTTTTCATAAATGCCCTTATTCAGGTTGGGAATATGCCCTTCTAGTTGTTGAGGGTTTGGATATTTTGAAAATGGTCTTTCTATATCTCTGGAGATAATCATATGATTTAAAAAAATTTACCATTATGATTTATTACATTAATTTATTTTCAGTACTAAACCAACCTTGCATTCCTGGGCTTATCCTACTTGCTTATGCTATATTACTCTTTTTTATATGTTGCTGGTTTTCTAGTTTTCTAGTATTTTTTTGAGGCTTTTTGTGTTTATGTTCATAAATATATTGGTTTATAGTTTTTTTGTTTGTTTGTTTTTGTTTTTGTTTCTTCATGAGGTCATATGGTATTTGTCTTTCCTTGACTAAATTATTTTGTTTAGCATTATGATTATAAATCCATTCATGCATTTATACTATTGCAAATAGCATTCTTCTATATTCTATTGTATTTATATCCACTACATCTTCTCTATGCATTCATCTATCAATGGACACATGGGTTGCTTTAAAAATATGGCAATTATAAATAATGCTGTGATAAATATAAGGATGCATACATCTTTTTTTTATATTTAATTTTTAATTTTTTATAAACATATAATATATTTTTATTCCCAGGGGTACAGGTCTGTGAATCTCCAGGTTTACTCACTTCACAGCACTCACCAAAGCACATACCTTCCCCAATGTCCATAACCCCACACCCTTTCCCCCAACCCCCCTCCCCCCAGCAGCCCTCAGTTTGTTTTGTGAGATTAAGAGTCACTTATGATTTGTCTCCCTCCCAATCCCATCTTGTTTCATTTATTCTTCTCCTACCCCCTTAAGCTCCCATGTTGAATCACCACTTCCTCATATCAGGGAGATCATATGATAGTTGTCTTTCTCCACTTGACTCATTTCACTAAGCATGATATGCTCTAGTTCCATCCACGTTGTCGCAAATGGCAAGATTTCATTTCTTTTGATGGCTGCATAGTATTCCATTGTGTATATATACATCTTCTTTATCCATTCATCTGTTGATGGACATCTAGGTTCTTTCCATAGTTTAGCTATTGTGGACATTGCTGCTATAAACATTCGGGTGCACAGGATGCATACATCTTTCCAAATTAATGTTTTTGTATTCTTTGGATAAATACCCAGTAGTGGAATTACTATAACATATAATAACTCTATTTTTAATTTTTTGAGGAAACTCTGTACTATTTTCCAAGTGGCTGTATCAAATTATATTCCCACCAGCAGTGTGTGAGGCTTCCTTTTTCTCTACAACATTGTCAACACTTGTTGTTTCTTGTATTTTTTATTTTAGCCATTCTGATAGGCATAAGATGATATTTTGTTGTAGTTTTGATTTGCCTTTCCCTGATGATAAGTGATATTGAACATCTTTTTGTGTATCTGTTGGCCATCTAGATGTCTTTTTTTGGAGAAATGTCTCTTCATTTATTCTGCCCATTTTTAATTGGACTCTGCTTTTTTCTTGTGTTGAGTTGTGTAATTCTTTATATATTTTGGATACTAAGCTTTTTGAGAGATATCATTTTTCCCATTCAGTAGGTTGTTATTATTGTTATTATTATTATTATTATTATTATTATTATTATTCTTTTGCTTTGTTGATAGTTTCCTTTGCTGTGTGGAAGCTTTTTATTTTGGTATAGTCCCAGTAGTTTATTTCTGCTTTTGTTTCCCTTGCCTTAGGAAATATATCTAGAAAGATGTTGCTGTGGCCAATATCAGATAAATTACTGCCTCTGGTCTCTTATAGGATTTTTAGTTCCTTAATTCATTTTGAGTTTATTTTTGTGTGTGATTTAACAGAATGTTTCAGTTTTATTCCTTTGCATGTGGTTGTCCAGTTTTCTTAACACCATTTTTTGAAGAGACCATCTTTTTCCCATTACATATTCTTGCCTTGTTTGTTAAAAATTAATTGACCATATAAGCATGAGCTTATTTATGAGCTCTCTATTCTGTTGACTTATATGTTTATTTTTGTGTTAGTACCATGATGTTTTGATTACTACAGATTTTTAGTAAATTTTGAAATCTGGGATTGTGATACCTCCAGTTGTGTTTTTCTTTCTCAATACTGCTTTGACTATTGGGTGTCTTTTGTGGTTCCATCCAAGTTTTATTGCTATTTGTTATAAGTCTCTGAAAAATGCTGTTGATATTTTGATAGGAATTGTATTAAAACTGTAGATTGCTTTGGGTGGTACAGATTTTTTAAAAAATAATATTCATTCTTCTAATCCAGGAGCATGGAATATCTTTCCATTTGTATTGTTTTCAAATATTTCCCTGTTGTTTTATAGTTTTCAGAGACAGATCTTTCACCTTGGTCAAGTTTATTTATAGATATTTTAGTATTTTTGGTGCATTTGTAAATGGGATTGTTTTCTTCATTTCTCTGTTAGTTCATTATTAGTGTATACAAATATAAAGGAATTCTTTATATTGATTTTGTATTCTTGGATTTTACTGAATTCATATCTCTGTTGTAGTAATTTTTTGGTGGAGTCTTTTGGGTTTTCTCTATATAGCATCATGTCATTTGTAAATAGTGAAAGTTTTACTTCTTTCTTTTCAATTTGGATGCCTTTTCTTTTTCTTGTCTGATTGCTGTGGCTAAAACTTCCAGTACTTGGTTCAATTAGAGTGATGCAAGTGGTCATCTTTGTCCTGTTCCTGAACTTAGAAAGAAAGTTTTCTGTTTTTCACCTTTGGGTATGATGTTATCTGTGGGTTTTTTCCTTCCTTCCTTCCTTCCTTCCTTCCTTCCTTCCTTCCTTTTTTTCTTTTTTAAGAATTTTTATTTATTTGACAGAGAGTGAGAGAAGGAGAGCACAAGTAGGGGGAGCAGCAGAGGGAGAGGGGGAAGCCCTGCCCCTACTGGGCAGGGAGCCCAATGTGGGACTCGATCCCAGGACCCTGACATAAATCTGTGGGTTTTTCAAATAGGACCTTTATTATGTTGAGGTATGTAACCTCTAAACCTGCTTTATTGAGGGTTTTTATCATGAATAGATGTTGTACTTTGTCAAATGCTTTTTCTGCATCTGTTGAAATGATCATATGGTTTTATCTTTTCTCTTGTTTATGCAGTGAATCACATTGATTTGCAAATATTGAACCACTGTTGCAATGCAGGAACAAATCCCACTTGACTAAGGAAGATGATTTATTAAATATATTATTATATTCAGTTTGCTAATACTTTATTGAGGATTTTTGCATCTGTTTTCATTAGAGAACTCTCTTTTGATAATGTCTTTTTCTTTTTTGGTATCCAGGTAATGCTGACCTCATAAAATGAATTTCAAAGCTTTCTTTCCTCTTCTATTTTTTGGAAAAGTTTGAGAAGACTAGGTATTAAATCTTTTTAAAATGTTTAATAGAATTCACCTATGAATATGTCTGGTCCTGGACTTTCACGTGTTGGGAGTTTTTAAGTACTGATTCAATTTCATTGCTGGCTATTGGTTTGTTCAAATTTTCTGTTTTCCTGAATCTCTTTTGGCAGGTTATATATTTTTAGGAATTTATCCATTTCTCCTAGTCTGATTTGTTGACATAGTTTTTCATAATATTCTTTTGTAATCCTTTGTATTTCTGAGGTATCAGTTATTTCTACTCTTTCATTTCTAATTTTGAGTCCTCTCTCTCTCTCTTTTTTTCTTTTATGAATCTGACTAAAGTTTATCAATTTTGTAGATCTTTTCAGAGAACAAGCTCTTGGTTTTATCTGTTTTTTGTTTTGTTTTTGTTTTTTAGTTTTTATTTCATTTATTTCTGCTTTAGTTTTTATTATTCCCTTCCTTCCACTGGTTTAAGATTTTGTTCATCCCTTTTATAGTCGTTCAGATGTAAGGTTAGGTTACTTATTTGAGATTTTACTTACTCCTTGAGGTAGGCCTCTGTTCCTATAATCTTTCTTAGAACTGCCTCTGCAGGGTTATTTTGAGGACTAATTGATTTTTTGCATGTAAAACTGTCACAACAGTGCCATTTTGTAGGTTTAAGTGCCATATAAGTGTTTTCCATTATTATTAATTAAGGAAATATCATTTATTTTTAACCCAAAGATATTGGGGGAAAAAATCTCAGGAAAAGATGATAAAAGGGAATATATTAAGCAAGGGGATGAGGGATGGACAAGGAGCTCTATCTTTTTTATTTTTATGTTCTTTCCCTCTGTGATAATTTGTAAAAACAATTGTTGTATACTGTACCAGCCAACCTTGCACTTTTGTCTCAGATTTAGACAATATTGATTTCCCTACTGCATCTGTTTATCTCATGCATTGAAATGACCAGTGAATGTTAATCCAAAGGTTATTTTGAAAGGTAGACTTCCAGGCTTTTCAAAATTTTACTGAGTGAATCAAAGAGCTAGTGTGATTGGAATCATGAATTATAGCTCAGCATTTGTCACCTTGCTGTAGAGTTATAGCCAATGAGCATCATTCCTTGGCTGCATTTTGGGGGACAGATATTGGTCCTTGTGATATACTAAGGAGTGCCTGGGGAACTGGGCTTCCATTTCCTCAAAAATAATGGTAATATTAATAATGCAATACTGTGACCAGACATGAATGACTAATATTTTCTTAATCATATACAAAATGTTATTAGAAGCATATCTAGAAATCTTTTTTTTACTAATTTTTGATATAAAATATAAACAAAATTAATCTGCTTACTGTGAAAATACACTTTCAAGATGGATCTCCTGTCCTCCTATATTAAACCCCTTCTATATGGAAAATCTAGGGCTACCTGCTGGCTGGATACCTTGATGAATGATGACTTTGTAATGATTTATAAGAAGAGGAAGCTAAGAGTCTGCTGGAGCTTTCCAAGAACTGGGCTCTCTCTGTTCATATGTCTAATGTTCCTGCTATACAAGTAACCTTTAGTTCAGGTTTACAAATATCTACTTGTTTTAAGACAAGGATTTAGAATCATTCATTTTATTTTTAACTAACCCTAAGAGAAGGCAAAAAGCCATGTGGTCTGAAGAAAAAGAAAAATCTGTACTGAGATTTGGTTTCTATCTCTGACCAACTGGGGTGCGAACTTGATAGGGTACCCTTAAAATTTTTGTTTTATGAAATTAGTGCATAAGTCAGTCTGAATCTAAATGCAAAGCGATAGACTGTAGGAGCTGGTACATTGGCACATCCAGGGGAGGGGAGAAAGACTTGACTGGGAATGGGGAACTGACCAAGCATATTTAATCAGTTTTGGCAACAAGTTATCTTCTCCTTAGGAGTAGAGGCTCCAGGCAAAGATTTGTAGACTGATTATCAAGTTAAGAACCCAGTAACTGGGGAAATAAGAACCAATATCAGAGAGACACTTGCATTTTGGAGAAGAAATTTAAACAGCCCTTTTTCATAAGACATTTCCTTGAGAAAAGGCTGACATGGTAATCATTCATTAAACTACTGGGTGGTTCTTTGTATTTCCCTTCCTAGGGCCTAGAGCCTGGAATTGGGTCAGACAGTGAGAGGAAAAGCTAAAGTGACGCTTATTTCTAAGTTTAGAGACATTAGAAGTGCAGAAAGCTAGAAAGCCTTCACAGAAAGTTACTTCCTTGAATGTCTGTTTTCCTCCTGGAGCTTCCTTGTAAAGCAGTCTTAGGTCACAGGACTTATGATAATAATTACTGTATAGGATTATGATGGGATTGGATTAGGACATCTAGGTAGAAAATCTGACACACAATAGATGCTCAAAAATAAATATCACTTATTTTGAACTCACTTGAAGGATGCTCCTAACTCTTAATTTTCTCAATTTTTTCTTAATCTCTGTCACAATTTTTTTCCATTGTTTTGTCCAAGCTGCTCAGCCAAGTAAAAATTTTCCCTCATAATTCAACCATCAGTACTTCATGGAATTTAAAATTAACAGATGTTTTTAACCACAAATTCAGCTTTTAAGATTCCTTCCCCCCACCCAATGTTATAAGAAATGTATGTGTAAAGTATCTACTTTCTTGGAGACAAGGAGAACCAACTTAAAAATCAGTTAGTAGGTGTAAGGTTAAATATGTGATGGTACACTTACAAAGTGAAATACCATGCCATCTCTAAAATGAGCAGAGTACTTTTCTATAAGTTGATATTATATGTAGCTGAGATAAAAGGGTGGAAAAGAAAAGGGTCATTTGTTCTATGTTTGTACACAATTATTTTATAGAAGAATATGAAATACTTTTTTTAAAAAGTACAGTACATGTAGGGGGTGGTTTAACTATATCAGCAGTTAGTAAAGAAATTTAATTTTCACTTTATATTTTAATTCACAGATTAAAAAAATGAAGAGAAATTTGGGTTGACCTGAGGCACAAATGCAATAATACTTTCTTTACTATGTGTTTTTTTTCTTTAAATAATTGAAATATTTCAGCTATGCAAAAAAGTATAGAACCAAAGTAACAAAAACTATACAATGCCAGACATAATTATTAGCATCTTAGCATTTTCCATCTTGGTATCAAATCTTATTTATAAACAAACAAATACATAAACAAAACTGTTCTATTGGATTTTACCTTTTCTGTGTTATTTTAGCTTTCCTCCGGAATCATTATCCTAAAGTGGTGTACTTTTCTCTCACCCATGTTGTTTAATCTTTTGATGTTTAATCTTTACAACTCTTTGTTGTAAGTATCATTATCATTGAGGCCTACAAGATGTAGTAACTGCTACATTCATTGTAAATGATGAAGCTTAAATTCAGGCTCTGGGTAGTCTGCCTTAGCCTGCAGGTATATTCTACTAAGAAGTGATTATACTTTTTCCTGTAAGTGAATTTATTTTATCTAAAACTTACTGTTATGACTTGAATTGTGCCTCCCCAAAAGATGTTTCTAATCCCCCAGTATCTATGAATGTGACCTTATTTGGAAATAAGGTATTTGTAGATGTAATCACGTTAAGATGAGGTAACACTTGATTAGGATGGGCACTAATTCAATATGACTCGTATTCTTATAAGGAGAGAAGAGACACAGACAGGCATAGAGGGAAGAAATCCATGTGAAGACGGAGGCAGAGACTGGAGTGATGTAGTTGCAAGTCAACAGACACCAAAGATTGATAAGAACTAGCAGAAGTTAAGGGAAAGGCATGAACAGATTCTTCCCTAAATCCCTGATAGAGAACATAGTCGTGCTGACACCTTGATTTTAGATTTCTAGCCTCTAGAACTATGACATAAAATAAGTTTCTACTGTTTTAAGACATTATAGTTTATAATACTTTTTTACAGTGATCCTAGGAAATAATACACTTATTCATTGAATAAATATGTGTTGAGCAACTTAGGAAGACAAGAATATGGATTTTTGAACCAAATTTCCTAGGTCTAGATCCTAGTTCTCCTGCTAACTAATTGCAAGATTTGGGGCAACTTATTAACCTCTGTCTGCTTCAGTTATTGAGTTATTAAGAATGACTTATATCTTTGCTGTTAATATAAAAAAGTGAAAGGAATAAAGTAATAAAAATAAAAACATATTTTAAAAGTATGTAAAACAAGGAGACTATATAGATTATCAAAAAACTAAAACAGAATACTAACAGTGAATAAATTTAACAACAGTGAATAAATTTATCTGATCAATAAATATAAAGAGGCAAGAATATTAGAAATGAAGAGACCCATAGCTACAGATATAGAATTTTTTAGATCTTAAGATAATCCTATTGACAGTATTATGAAAGTACGTTTACAAATTTAAATAAGAACAAATATTTTCTAGAATATAGATGACAGATAACAACCAAAGTAAAGGATCAAGAAATCTAAATACACCAAAAAAAATAGATATTGAACTGATAATCACATTACTTCTCTAAAAGACCAGTTCCAGACATTTTTACAAACTCATTTGCCAACCTTTTGAAAAACAAGAATAATGATTGCAGAAAGAGGTAATTGTCTAGGATAGCATTGATGACAAAGTTGTCCAGGACAACACAATCATGATAATAACATGCAATTTTACTTTTGAGCAGTGATGCAGATATTCTAAGTGAAATACAAACACATTACCTAAATATTACCTAAATAGTAAGGGGATGATATGCCAGAAATGTGAGGATAGTTTACCATCAAAAAATATAAAACATACCTGCAGACTGGTTTTCTGGAAAACGTCTTAAGAGCATCTCCATAAATGAACATATATTAACATTTAAAAAAATGATCTCTATTAAAATGATGTATCAAAATCTTATTGAAAATACACTTAATAATTAAACTTCATAATCTTTTTCATAAGCAAATTGTGTCTCTTCTATGAGCTTTATTACCTTACATTTATTGCTAGATGGTGTGGAATCTTTTATTTCTTTGTGTTGTCTAATTATTTCATAGCATATGCAAATGATTTTTATATATAGGTCTTTTATTCACTCATTTTGCTGAAATATCTTAGTTTATTGACTATGTATACATAGAAAAAGGAACTTTAGCTCCCATTTTAATATGTTTTTTTTTCTTATCTTATTGCATTAACTAGTGCTATTAATGATGACAAGTATACTCAACTCATTTCTAATCAACAATAAAATGTTACTGGCAGTTTGTAGGCGGTTCACTATGAATGACTGACGATCAAATAATATAATACTCCCAGTAATAATCAGAGTAATACAAATTAAAATCACAGCACATACCAGTGCTGTGAGTTGAGGGAGACTGATGAATCACAGACCTGTATCACTGAAACAAATAATACACTGTATGTTAATTTTAAAAAATCATAAAAAAAATTAAAAATACAGAGACACCATTTAACTCACATCTAATTTAAAAATATGACAGTTCCAAGTGGTCATAAAAGTATAGAAAATCATGAAATTGCAGTGACAGGAGTATAAATTATATATATGCTTAGAGCAGTAGTTCTCAAAATATGATTCCCAGAACAACAGAATCAGCATCACTTGGGAAGTTGTTAGAAAGGCAAATTCTTGGGACACCTGGATGGCTCAGTGGGTTAAAGCCTCTGCCTTCAGATCAGGTCATGATCCAAGATCCTGGGATCAAGCCCCACATCAGGCTCTCTGCTTGGCAGGGAGCCTGCTTCCCCCTCTCTCTCTGCCTGCCTCTCTGCCTACTTGTGATCTTTGTCAAATAAATAAATAAATAAGATCTTAAAAAAGGACAAATTCTCAGGCCTCATCCCAGATCTGTTAAATCAGAAACTCTGGGCTTGGGGACCAGAAATCTGTTTCAATAAGCCTTTCTTATACTTGTCCCAATTATGATTGGGACAATCATAAGTTCCTGACTTACAAGAACAAGCTAGTAAGTTATTTGACACTATCTGACAAGGAGGAAGGTATACCAGTTCTTAGTATAGACCCTAGAGAAACTCATGGATCTATGTAAGGAACATGAAGCAAAAAGTTTAGACTACATTGTTAGTGATAGTATAAAATTGAAAATTTTATTGTAATTGGCCTTCAGTAGGAAAATGGATAAACTGCAATACCATCAAAGAAAAGGATACTACATGGCTCTTGGAATGAATGAATTAAAGTGAGTAAATCTCATTCAGTTAAAAGTAATTTTAAATGATAAAGCTATACTACAGAGTGCTACTTACGAAAAGTGAAAACTTATTGAATGTTCAATGTATGCTAAGCACTATCTAAAATTCTTTATGCATATTTCCACATTTAATTCCCCAAGCATCTGAGAGAAAATAGAATTAGATCCATATTTGAAAATGAGGAAAGGTTGGTACAGAGAAGTTAAGCAACATATCTAAAGTCACATAACTAGTAGGGACAGCCTGACTTTGGAGCCTGAGCTCTAATTGATAATGTCTCTTCCTATGGAAAATGAATCATTGATCCTAAGTCATAACAATGTAAAACAGGATCATATTATTAATGAATAACAACCAAAATCAGAAGAGTAGTTACTTCTGAGGAGAGAAGGGAGAGAGAGTAGGTCCTGGGAAGGTTTAAACTTGATTGGAAATGTTTCATTACTTAAACAAATTTTGAACTAAAAAGAGCAAAATATTAATATTTTATTTAAAAAATGATCCATTCAATGCACAAACTTTGTTTATACTATAAAATGCTTAATATTTCTAATTAAGAAATACTTCATCTATCATGGCACAGAAGGCTTCTCAATGAAGTTTTTAAAATTGGACATTAAACACATTTTTAATTTAAGAACTCAGAAAAATTCATGAAGTAACTTTCAAATCACACAGATTTATGACCTGAGACAAAGTTATTGAAAGAAATACATCCATGGAAAATAAGAAATAGTTTTGTAAGTAATTTCTTCAGCGAGGTTCAACTATTATTAAATATTCTGGGCATAGAGATAACTAGAAGGTTTTGCTTAGTGGCCAGTGACATTCTCAATTTATTTTATGCTTTGAAATTTAATTTAAAAATTAAGATTTTTATGTTTGTAGTATCCAACATGAAGGCAGTATCTGGATTACTTCTTAACGATATCAGCCATTCTTAGAAAATAGTTCAGAGCAAGAGATGACTCACTTTGTATAGTTCCAAACAGACCAGAGCCGATTTTAGATTATCTACCATTATCACTAACTAATAGAGGCCAAGCTGTTCCTACCTTCACATAATCAGATCTTAAGCATTGTGTGTCCTGCCATCAGTCACAGTCAGATGTAGACAGAGTAAGATGAACATCATCCGTTCTCCTTGTCGTGCTCATCCATCACTGCCTTGGGGGAATTCCATAGAGCCTAAGGAGGAATTGTAAGTAGTGAAGAAAATGAACCCAGAATGAGAACCTAGAAGAAACATGTGCTTGTCCCAACTATGTTATAAAAATAATAGAATTTTAGGATGTTAGCTTTAAAGGGACCTCAAAGATCATCTTGCCCAGTGCCATCATTTTAAAGATGAGATTCAGAGTGAGGAAGTGACTTGGACAATGCCATATCCAACCCGTCATTGATTATTTATTGAGGAACAGATGAACTGAAGCGAGAGATGTGCTCACATACAGATCCTGGACTCAGAATCTTGGATATTCTATGGAAGAGTAGGACTGTGTCTGGGGCCAATCAATATCTCTCACTGTTCTTCTGATTTTCAGTATATTAAATAGGGTATAGTGAACCCCCTACCCTCCACTTAGGTTTACCATGAGGTTAGAACAAAATAGAGGTATTTCCTCACTTACCTCTGCTTTGTTTTTGGTCTTACTTGTCACTCTTCTATTTTTGTTTTATTAATCCCACTTCGTAAGATAAACTCTTGTTACCACCATGTCTTTAGAAGATCACAGGAAACATTAAATCTAAATGTAGATGTCATCTTTTCTAAAGATTAAATGTTATACAAATATAAGGGGTAATTTGGAGTGGCTTATCTATTGTTTGATAGACTGTTCCTTGCCTTATTCGGCCATTGTACGGAAATCGTGTGTGTGTGCACATGTGTATCAAGTGTGAACAAAGTAGAGGCAGGTGGGGAGGGAAAGACGAATGAAGCCTGGATGGACAATAGCAATTTGGAGACATAGCCTAAAAAGGAGACAGTACGAGAAGGCTTTAATTGGAAAACAAACTATCAGTTGCATAATCTAAGCAGAAACCAACTCTGACCAAATTGCTCATACAGTGATAAAAAATAGGTTTGAATGTACTAAGCCTCTTTTACCCAAACCCAACTTTACTTGCCATCATATATAATCAAGAAATAACTCAGTAGGCATCTTTCCTATGTCATAATATAATGTGTGGTTCTTGAAAACATGACTGATACAAACCTGTAAAGATGCTAAATGCCATGTCACTTGTCACTAGTAGAACTGAGCTCCCAGTCAACCCATTCCATGTGACCCAGTCATCAGGGGGCCTAACCAGAGGTCTGTACTTCTTAAAATGGGGATCCTACTCAGGTGTTAAACTGAGGCCAGAAAGCTCCCTAATGAGTATTTGTGAAGTGTTAACTTTAATTGACAATTTAGGGAAGGAAGATACTAAATTATTTAACAAACAGTTTAAAGTATCTTGGGGATATCCTACAGTCGAATGCAAAACCAGCATACTTACAGAAAAAAGAATGATTAAAAGAAGTTTCCCATACCATGTGCTTGAGGTAATCTCATAGGGCCTTGGGTCTGTACCTTTGTCATCTGTGCTATAAAGGAGATGTGTCCCTAATACCTTCACCTTATCATGTACCAGGCATTGGATGAAAGTTGTCCTCTGGGAGGAGCTGTGTCCCTAGTAAGACAGACATGGCTTTCTTGGGTTGAAGTCAAATGCTGTAGAGAAACTCAAGTGTTAGGCATCAGATATCAACTATCTGCAGTTGGAGTAATGAGGAATCTGGGCTGCACACACCACAGACCCCCCATATCCTATCTGCTAGCTGCTCCCTATACTTACCCTGTAACACAAATCTGTGGTGAGAATTAAAAGGACTCAAGTCTAAGTGTGTTTTGCAAACACATGCCCCCTGAGAGGGCAGCTGATTATTCCAATAAGAATCATCTAAGGTCTTAAAGGGCTGGATTAAATTCAGAAGCAAGTCCACACAGAAAAAAACACAGGAAAAGCCAAATAACCATCTCCCTCAATCACATTATTATTATTTTTTTTATTTTATTTAACGAATAGTATAATATTGGTTTCTGGAGTAGAATTTGTATTTACATACAACACCCAGTGCTCATCACAAAAAGTACCTTCCTTAATACCTGTTTATCCCATTCC
Organism: Mustela putorius furo; assembly: GCF_011764305.1. NCBI lineage: Eukaryota > Metazoa > Chordata > Mammalia > Carnivora > Mustelidae > Mustela > Mustela putorius. Next base: position 44,456,266 of record NW_025422010.1, read on the forward strand.
CCTACCTACCTCTCTCCATCAGCCCTGAGTTTGTTCTGTAGCATTGAAAGTCTCTTATGGTCTATTCCCTTCCCTCCCTTTCCCCCTCTTCCCCATATGTTCATGTTTTCTGTCTTAAAATTCATGTGAGTGAGATCATATGGTATTTGTCTTTTTCCAACTGACTTATTTCACTCAGCATAATACCTTCTAGCTCCATCCATGTCATTGCAAATGACAAGATTTCATTTTTTTAAAGATTATTATATATAGAGGGAGTATGTGTGAGCATGAGCAGGAAGGGCAGAGGGAGGAGGGAGAATCCCAAGCAAACTCCACCTGAGCACAGAGACTGATATGGGGCTTTATCCCATGTTTCATTATTTTTGGTGCCTGGGTAATATAATGTTATGCGTGTGTGTGTGTGTGTGTGTGTGTGTACACATACATATACGCTACGTCTTCTTTATCCATTCCTCAGCCGATGGGCATTTGAACTCTCTCCATGTTTGGCTATTGTTGATAATGCTGCTATAAACGTGGGAGTGCATGTATTCTTTGAATCTGTATCTCCGTATTCTTTGGGTAAATACTAGGTAATCAATTGCTGGGTCATAATATAGTTTTCTATCTTTAACTTTCTGAGGAAACTTCATACTGTTTTTTCAGAGTGGCTGCACCAGTTTGCATTCCCATCAACAGTGCAAGAGAGTTCCCTTTCCCCCAACATGCTCACCAACATCTCTTTTTGTTTCTTGTGTTGTTAATTTTAGCCATTCTGACACGTGTGAGGTGATATCTCATTGTGGTTTTGATTTGTATTTCCCTGACGCTGAGTAATGTTAAGCATCTTTTCATATGTCTGTTCTGGATGTCTTCTTTGGGAAAATGTCTATTCATGTCTTCTGCACATTTCTTAACTGGAATACTTGTTTTTTGGGCGATGAGTTTGATAAGCTCTTTATTGTCGGATACTAACCCTTCATCAGATATGTCATTTTCAATTATCTTCTCCCATTCTGTAAGCTGTATTTTATTTTTTGTTGATTGTTTCCTTCACTGTGCAAAAGGTTTTTATCTTGGAGTCCCAATAGTTAATTTTTGCTTTTGTTTCCTTAGCCTTATGTGATATGTCCAGTAAGAAGTTGCTATGCCTGAGGGCAAAGAGGTTTCTACCTGTGTTCTCCGTTAGGATTTTGATATTTCTTGTCTCACATTTAGGTCTTTCATCCTTTTTTTTTTTTTTTTAAGATTTTATTTATTTATTTGACAGAGAGAAATCACAAGTAGATGGAGAGGCAGGCAGAGAGAGAGAGAGGGAAGCAGGCTCCCTGCTGAGCAGAGAGCCCGACGCGGAACTCGATCCCAGGACCCTGAGATCATGACCTGAGCCGAAGGCAGCGGCTTAACCCACTGAGCCACCCAGGCGCCCCTCTTTCATCCATTTTGAATTGATTTTTGTGTGTGGTGTAAGAAAGTGGTCCAGTTTCATTCTTCTGCATGTTGCTGTCAAGTTTTCCCAACACTGTTTGTTGAAGAGAACTTTTTTCCCATTGGATAGTCTTTCCTGCTTTGTCGATTAGTTGACTATATAGTTCTGGGTCCAGTTGTGGGTTCTCTATTCTGTATTCTGTGTTTTTGTGCCAGTTCCATACTGTCTTGATGACCACAGGTTTGTGATATAGCTTGGTCTAGAATCCCTGATGCTCCCAGTCGTTTTCTTTTTTAGGATTGTTTTGGCTATTTGGAGTCTTTTGTGGTCCCATACAAATTTTCAGATTGTCAGACACATTATTTTTATTTCAGGGTGCTAAGATTGTACTTAATGGTAGGGATATTTGGGTGAGAAAATCCTTTCCCTTCTTTATTTACTCACCTGTGTAATACAATGATCATAAAATTGATCCTGGTACTTAGAATTCATAATACTATTGTCTAGGAATAAAAATTTCCCAACCAAATGGTCTTTTTTCTTTTCTTTTCTTTTCTCTCCTTTTCTGTTTTCTTTTCTTTTAAGGTTCTTTCATCTGTTTTCTTCCAGGAAAAAGAATGGAGGAGAATGTACTTTAAAATGCTTAAGAACATTTTCTTTATGTAAAAGTCTAGTGTTTCAAGGTTAAAAGAATGTGAGGATATGTCTTCTTTCTTAATTTGAAAAGTTCAAAAACTTAGAATTTTAAAAAGCTTAAAATGTCACTTAGGTATGTGGTTAGGTGTAACCCAAACACCTGATGCTAAATGCTGTTATACATGCTGTCTTCATAGAACCCTTCTTAATTGTACTCATCTCAATTCTGAATTATTTTTTTCTCTTTTTTTTCACTTATTTTATGGGGCTAGGGCAGCATAAGGAGGGGTAAGGTTAAGCTTAGAGATATATAATAAAGCAAACCAAGGTATTACTAAAAAAAATACAAGGTAGCTTATATTTAAACAAATGGTGAAGTACCATGAATTAAGGGCAGAAAAAATTAACTTACATGCACCTGAAGTTCAGAGAATAAAGTTAGGGGATGGGAAAGAAAAAGAAAAAAAAAAGCCTCATAAAACTAACACAAGAAAGGAAAATCACTCCATTTATTTGGATTTGGTATTACTCATGGTTACAAGCAGATACCAAAAGTAAACATTTTCAGAAAGGCAATAGTAGAGAACAAAATTTGGAGGAAACACATGAAATTATTAAAAGTAAATTATTACATGGATTCTGGATTTACTTTTATCTGATTTCTTAATTTCCGCTCTTAGAATTATCAGTTCCATATTATTTTTAAATTTTAAAATCATTTTCATCACCCAGAAACCACTGAATTATATTCAATAACCTGAAACTCTGTTTCTAATTTTCAGAGAGAAATAATTAATGCTATCACCAGAATCTTCCTTGTTATTGTTCTTTCTGGCCCAAGCAGAGCCCATCATCAATTACAGCCTGCATCAGTTAGCAATTGCTGTGAGAAAACAAAGCAAACAAGACAAATAAAACAAAAAATTAGAATCTGTGGTGGTGAATTATATAGTGTGTCTACTTTCATAAGCTTAGCTAGGCTTGAAACATGTATCCCATGTCTCCCTTTGTTGGGGGATTCCAGAGCAGTGTGGACAATGAGAGACATGTTGCTCAAGATGTGGAAGGTACAAGTTAAACCAACTCCTTTGGGTGGCCAGAAGCTTGGTGTGGAACCTAGGGCACTGTCACAACACACCCACATTGCTGCTTACCTCCTGGATCACATGGTTGGAGTGATAAGCCCCAGGCTGGTCTCTTCCTCCAGCTTTCCTGAATCTGAGCCAGATAAGTGCTCAGCTCTTCCTGCAAGGACACCCCTGTCTTCTAAGTTGGAGGTTTGGAGGGATGAGCAACTGAGGCTGGTCCCAGTCCACCCTGCTCACGCCCACACGTTCCAGTCTATTTTGGCTTCCCCTGCTCCCCACTCATTTTCTTTTCCCAAGTGCCTGCTCCTTGAAAGCAGCACTAGATATATAAACAACCTCATGCAGAAAGTATCGCCAGCTTTCACAGTTGCTCTAGGTCAGATCCCTAAAATTTTCCTCTTTTCCTTCCTTACATTCTGTTTTATAGCTACTATAATTTTTGTTTGACCAAATCTTGTCTAATGCAGAATTTGGAACTAGAAATTGTTCTAGAGAAAAATGGGTGACAGGAAAATATGAGAAAGTGTGTGGTTAGACATCACTAAATGGGTAGAAAATACATATAAATTTGTTTCCAATTCAAATGCTCACCAAAGAGCAACGAGGATATTCATAATCAAGTGGGTAAGATGATTCATCCTGTGGACATCAGTCAGCCTATTTGCCTAGTTACCCATTCTTCCCATGGGCTCATGAAAAAAAGTGGCCATAATAGCAGGGATGATCATGCATTGGCTCAGCAACATGGTTTTTCCACTTATCAGGGCCAACTGGCTGCATTCACTGCTGAGTAGCCAATCTTCCAATAACAAATATCAACACTGAGTCCCGGTTGGGGTAGCATTCTCTGAGTGGATAAACCAGACACCTGGTGGAAACTTGATTATATAGGACCAATTCCATCATGGAAGGGGCAGCACTTTGCTCTCATTGGAATAGATACATTGGATATGGACTTCTCGTCTCTGTTCATAATGCTTCTGCCAAAACCAACATCCCTGGATTTATGGAATATCCTATGCACTGTCATAGTATTTCACACATGATTCTGACCAATGAAGTATGGCATTGTGGCCCTTCTCATGAAATTCACTGGCCTTACCACCCTCCCCATGGCCCTGAAGGAGCTGATTTTACAGATTGATAGAATGGCTTTTGAAGTCTCAGAAACACTTCCAGTGTTTGCTGGAATGGCACCACCTGGCAGGGCTAGGAAATGTCACACAGGATGTTAATGCTCTTAATCAGTGACCAATATATGGTAATATGTCTACTACAGACAGATTCATGGGTGTGATTATAAAGGAATGGCTGTGGAAATTTATCTTCTTACTACGACACCCTCATATTAGATAAGCAAAATTTTTTGCTTCCCCTTCCTGAAACTTTGGGCTCTGGTGGTCTAGAAGGTAGTTTCCAAGAGGAGAATACTTTGACCAGAAGAGACAACAATGGTTCAGTCAATAGTTAAACTGGAAATTGAAACTGTCTACTGGATGCTTTGGGCTTTTCACACCAGTAATCAATAGGCAGAAAAGAGGGATATTTGTATTGGCTGGGATAATTGATTCTGATTATTAAGGGAAATTGAGTTGCTACTTCACAGAGGGGGTAAACAAAGCTCTGTTTGGAATATAGATGGTATCTCTGGAGTGCCACTTAGTATTCCCATAACCTATGATTAAAGCCCCTGGAAAACTAAACAACCTAATCCAGTCAGGGTCACTAATGGTGTAGACTCTTTGAGAACAAGGAACCATGACCAACCAAGGTGCTTGCTTAAGGCAGTGGGGATGAAGAATGGGTAATGGAAGAAAGTGGTTAAATGACGACAACGACAACAACAACAAAAACAACTTGACTATGACTGGGACCAATTTCAGAAACATGAGAAACTTGGGTAAATCTTGTGCAGGCTTGAGTTTTCTTATATAGGCATTCACATGCATCTGTGATCAGCTGGAAGTCTGGCTGGGACATGAGGCCCTTCTCATGGGGCTATTCATCCTCTAGAAGGCTAGTTCCCTTTGGTTTCATACCATAGCAGAATTCCAAGTTGAACAAGATAGAGATGGAGAAAATGTAAAGCCATACTATGATTTTGGCCAGCCTAGATTCGGAGGATGCAGAGACTACTGGATTTTAATACAAAAGGTATGGGTATAAGAGGGTCCTTCACTGGACTGTTAATTCAATTAATGTACCATGGAAACTTAGAGTTTATCAAGTGCACTAGGATGCTAATAAATCTGTCTTTGAGCTTAGACAGATATGAGCAGAAAGTCTGAAAAAATTGTTAAAGCTTCAGCTTTTGATACCATATTTCACCTATTTAGAATTTGCTTCACTTTTTTTCAGTTTGTTACTGAGAATTCAACCAGGTTTTTCCAGTGTTACCTTTGTAGCTCTAATTTTAATACTTCATAGAGTTTGATCTTTTCAGTTTCCTGATTATCCCTACTAATGTCAACAGAAAGTTTATTTGGGGTTCCCAATGAATTCCTCAATTTAACGTTGTCTAAATAATTTTTTTTTTAGATCCTGTGCAAACTGTTCCTTTTAAGGCAAATCATCTAAACTTTTTTCCATTTATCTAATTTGAGCCATATGAATTCACCAACTTTTAACCTTTTTTAACTCTAAAAAGGGCAGTTTCAGATAGTTCAAATAGTATATTACTGAAAATTTCTTTGCTTCTTCCCCGTTGGCACAGTGTCCTCAAGATGTTTCCTGGCATTTAATACCAGCTGGGACCCCGCATCTTTACATACTCCTTTCCGAGGCAGTTCCCCTTATGTCTGGCCTACTTAGCCGGCCAGCTCAGGCATTTAGGAGAGTGAAACATCACCATTAACTGCAGGATCAAAAGGTAACAAGAGGAAGATAGTAAGCAAAGAGTGCAGTGAAATCTCATCCTTTCTCTTGTGAAAATGTCATTGTCCCCAGGAGGTATACATTCATTTTCTTCTTGTATTGTGTTTGAACTATACTGGGGTAATAATAGTCTGGTATTTAAGGCAGTTTAAGATGAAAATTTTCCTGTTGAGTAGTTTCCATGTGTTGGTTAATACCTTATAAAAATCTACATTAATTTTTCATATTGCATTTGTAATTACAATTTGCTTGGAATCCAGAAAGTGAAATTGGTGAATGGGGATATGTGTGGAGATAAGTTGCAGGAATGGGTGAGAGAATAGGAATGGGAAGTTTGTATTTTCATTTCTTTTCTTTTCCTTTCTTCCTTTCTCTCTCTCTCTCTCTTTTTTAACCTCTCTCTTTAAAAAAATCATTATGCATTTTAGTTGAGAGGCAGATATCTAGCATGTTCTATTTCTGTTGATGTGTACAAACCTGTAGTATATATTTATAGTCTGTCATTACAAAAATTGACATGGAATCATAACGTGCTTGAGCAGGGGAGGAGTTTTAAGTATATCAGGTTGCTAACCGAGTCCACTGGGGTTGTCATCCAACATCTTTTCCAAGGGGTACAATCATTCAGGTGATACTTGGTCCCTCTTAGGATACTCCTGCAGTGTGAAGTAGTCTGTTCTATTTGATATATTTCCAATAATTAATAGTTTTCTTAAATGAGCCAAAATCTGTCATGAAATGTTTGCCTATTGATCCTAGTTTCTCCATTAGAAGACTATTTAGAAAAAAACAAACTGAATTTTATTTGCATAGCACAGAGTTAGGAATTGCGGTTTTGTGTGAATGCTATAAATTGGAAAAGACTATAAGCAAATATATGCTATTATTACTGTTTCATATGAAAAACATCACATATTTGAAATCAGCGATTAGGGTAATGAATTGAATAATTTATTCAAAAATGACCTAAGCTTCTTTGTATAATTAAATTTCTCAATTAGAGTAATATTATCCAAATGCTAGTCACTTACACTTAATTGAAAGTATTTTAGAAGCTTTTTGTCTGGGTATGAGTTGTATTTTACTTTTTCAAAAGGTAAGTCAAGGAATGAATATATGCTTTACAAGTAGATTCATAATGTTCAGTTAAATATTAATCTAACCTTTGTGTATATGACTTACCTTATAAAGTGGGATTTAGATACAACTACTTATAAATATTTTTATTAGAAGGAGATATACCTGAAAAGAATTCTTTAAACTCTTTTTTCTTTGCTTATCCTACACTGTGCATATCTACATGGCAAGTCATAGTTTTATACTAAGAATTAGTCCAATCAAAAGTTAGATGAGGAAATAATAGATATTATATGATTCTTATATTCTTCTGGGAGTTCATCTGCATATCAGTAAGTATCATTCTGAGAGAGAGGTTTATTTTTTTCTCTAATGTTTTACCCCACTTGCTCTTAAACTCGTAATCACACAATAATGTCATTGGTCCCAAGTTAGATGCAAAAACTGAATGGCTGAGACACACACGGACTTAGTCATCATTCCAAGGCCACACAACCAGCTGAGCAGCCATCAGGTCGAATTTACTATTTTGGTATAAGTCAAGATCATCTACCTGACTTTGCTCTCCATGTCATTCTGATGGGATTCCTTGCAATGCTAGAATGCATTTCTTGCTTCCTCAAAGCTCTTTAAGACAAAGTATCAGACTGATTTAGCTGACCCTTGAGTGAAAGTCAATGTTTCCGTTTTGAGTGTTTGCAAATAAGCCTCATTCCTTTGTTTGGACCAGGAACTCTTGTCTAGAGAGCCCTAAGCCTTAACATAACTATTCATAGAGTGCTTGGAGGTTCCACGTGACCTTGGCTGCTTTGAGCTGCTCAGTGTTTTCACCCTCACATCCACCCCGCAGGTTCCTTGCTTTTTAGTTTTATTTCTTTTTCCACCTTAATCTTGAAGAAAATACCTGGTGGGAATTAAGTCCTTCTGGTATCTTTGCTCAGGTTTCTGTGTGTTCCAACCCAATCTCTTGCACTCATTTCTTTTAAAACCTTCCAGCCCACCCTGTCCTGTCCATGGTCCAGAATGCCACCAGTGTTCTTAACTCAACATTGCCCACCCCAAGGAATCAGCCATATGTAACTTACTGTATAAAATTAGTACCACAAGGTGCTGAGAGTCTGACTTTAGCCTACCTTCTCAGGGACATCTTCCCTGTGAAAGTTCCCGGGATGTCCTGCACACCAGCCACACTAAACTTGTCAAAACTCCTGTGTTAATTGTATTGGTTTCTTAAGGCTCCTATAACAAATTGCCATAGAATTTGGTGATGTAAAACAACAGAGATATATATGCTAACAGTTGCCATGTCCAGAGGTCCTAAATCAGTATCACTCAACCAAAATCAAGAGGTCAGAAGAGCCTCATTCTGTCGGGATGTGAGGATCTGTTCTTTGCGTCGTCCAGCCATCTGATGGCTGCCAGCATTCCTTGATTTATAACCCCATCACTCCTTTCTCTGCTGCAACCACCTTGTCTTCTTTTCTATGCATGCCAAATTTCCCTCTGCTTCTCTCTTACAGAGAGGTTTGTGACTCCATTTAGGGCCCACCTGGATAAACCAAGATAATCTTCCCTCTTTCCTAATCTAAGATCCTTAATCACATCTGCAGAGTCTCTGCCACAGGAAATAACATTCACAGGTTCTGAGGCTGAGGATGTAAAGTTATCTTTGGGGCCATCATGTTGCCTACTGTAGTCATCTATACCCCCAAACTCTAGCAGCTTAAAACAATAATACATATAATCTCATCCTTTTAGTGAGCCAGGAATATGGGTGTGGCTTCAGTGGGGCATCTGGGTCAGAGTGTCTCATAAGGCCACAGCTACCACAAGACTTGATTTGGAAGGACCCACTTTCCTCATGTGGTTGTTTGAATATTTAGCTCCTCGTGGGTAGTTGGATTGAGACCTCGGTTCCTCATCAGTTATTGGCTGGAAGCCTCTTTTCTGTCCTTGCTACATGGACTTCTTTGTAGATCATCTCACATCATGGCAGCTTGCTTCATTAGAATGAGAAAATGAGGATAGTTTCACTAAAAGTGCCTGGAAGAGGGTGTTAGCAAGGCAGAAGACACAGGTATTTTGCCTGATCACAGAAGTCATATGCTATCACTTGCATTGTTCCACTCATGAGATGAAAGTCATTAGGTCCACCCCAAGATCAAGGGGAGGGGCTTACATGGATACTAGGGAACAAGGGTCATTGGGACCCTTCTCAGAACCTGCCTACCTCAGCTCTGCAAACTGTTGTGTGCCTTAACCTATGTTTTCCCCTTGTGCTGACCCAAGATGTACCCTTGGAAAACTTCCATAAGCTCTTACTCTGATCTTCAATGGCATTTTTACAGTGAAGTGTGTGTTCAAGCACTACTTAAATTCCCACAACATTTTATTAACTCCTTTGTGTCATCTATAGCTGTTCATACATTTTACTCTCCCACTAAGCTGAGGGTTCTTTGAGGTCAGGGGCTCAGCCATCTTTCTCCTCTGTGCTCAGTACCTCTCTGGTAGTGTCCAGCATAGAATTAGTGCTCAGGAAATATTGTTCTGAATAGTAGTTATTTTCACGGTTGCATAATTTGGTGTTGATTTGATTGAAATGTTATTGAAGTTCATTATTCATGATTTTCCTTGAAGAATTTGACTTAATCTACTGTGCTTTAGTAGTGTTTCTTCAACTTTATAACATATATTTTGTAGCAATTCTGTTAAGATGCAAATTTTTATTCTCTAAGCCTGAGCTAGAGCTCAAGATTCTGAAGTTCTAACATGTTCCAAACTGATGCCCATATTGTTTGACCAAGGGCCACATTTTGTCTAATACAACATTAGAGAAATGAAAGCAGGGATAATGTAAAAGAGGTACTAGGAAGGGATATTTGAGTTAAAGTTAAAGAAATGTTCCCAAAGTGCAATTGGTATAAGAAAGAATAGGTGTGTGGTGGGGTGTGCGGAGTGGGAATGTCATATAGTGTGTCTGTGTGTAAGTGTGGGTATAAACTAATGAGTTCATTTCCCCTGGGGTCAATCAGATGTGGGCTGAAAGTCCAGTTGTTGGGGACAATGTGACTTGAGTAACAATTAGAATTAAGTTGGGATTTTTTTCAAAGTGACCCATAAAGTGCTATTTTTCTGTTTAGGTCCTTAAAGGTGTCCATGTAAGAAAAATCTAAAACATATATCATTTTATTCATTTTACCTATTGAACTTCCACATAAGATTTAATTTTTCAAAACAAATTTAGCTACTTAGAGTGCATACTCACACACAAAAAGCACAAATACACGCAAGAGACACCCTACACCAGCAGAGTTTTTGATTCTGAGTCCCGATCAGAGAACATAGTCAGCTATTAAAGGGAAAATTCCTTGATGCACTGGTTTTCAATTTGTTATGTAGAGATTATTCTCCAATCTCAAAACCCTCGATTAAATGCCAGTGAACACTCCTGAACTACCAAAAGTGTGCAGTTGCTAAACGGCTCAAAACCCCACCACATAAGCGAACTGACTCACAGAATCCACGGACAGTATGATGGTGGGCTTTGTTCCCAGGAGAGCCCCTCAGGTCTCCCTTCATCCTGTGACCTATTCGTTCTTACTGGACAGACAACTCTGAGAGACGACGTGACATCATGGGAGGAACAAAGAGGTGGGAATCCAGAGACAGGGTTGAGACTTGGCTCTGCCAGGAATAACTCCTACAGTTTACCTCATGTCCTCTTCCCTCTCTGGGCCCCCAGTTTCCTCACAGGAGGGTTGTTCTCCATCAAGGGCTGGCAAACTTTCTGTAAAGGGCCAGAGAGTAAATATGTCATCCTTTGTGGACCCTACAACATCTGTCGCAGCTGTTCAGCTCTAACACAGACAATATGTGAACAGGAGTGTGGCTGTGTTCCAGTCAGACTTTATAAAAACAGATGGTGACTTAGAACTGGCCTGTGGGCCATACCTCGCTCGCTAACCCCTGCTCTTCAGCATTGCCACACACACCTGCCCAACTCAGAAGATTTATGACTTAAAATTATATGGGATCTGGTAAGTTTTCACTACGATATTAATAGATTATCCTGGCTGGAAATACATTTGCTTTTGAACAGGGAACAGTAAGTATCTTAACTCAAAGGAACACAATGCTACAGAGGGTTCTCAGGCATCGGGGTCATGTAGCAGGCAGTGGTAGGGTTATTTTTGGTTCAAGGATCTTTGCAGGGCCCTGAAATTATGGCAGGTTGGAAGTTACTTGCCCTGTCTAAATGTAAGGTCAACCTGGTGACTTGGTGGTGGGGACCATTAGCATTGGAGGGTCCCTGCTGAAACCTTCCTGGCATTGCTTCCTTGCTGGGACAGCTGAGAAGCCAAAAGGGGAAACAATGAGCCCTGTTGTTGGAACTGTAAATAATGAACTGACTGCATAGTTCTGCTCCACAGGGCCCCATACTGACTGCTATTCAATTGTAAATATCCCCCTTCTGCTGTGGTACTGGAGGACAGAGAGTTGTTGCTATATATTATGCTAAATATTCCCTGGAATCCAACTGCGGGAAGAGAGAGAGGACAATGCAGGTGGCAAAACCAATCCATTAACTTGCTATACGTCTGTTTCTGTCTCCTGATAACTCAAGGTGCTAAGACAACCCACGCCTTTCCTTTGAGACAGCTGGATATTTTTATAGGTAGGGAATGCATATACGTGTATATGAATACATTGCTATTTGATCCTTCACTGGCACCTTTCTGGACATGAGAGACCAACTTAGACCATTTTTTTCCTGCACTGTTTTCCCTCTTTCACTTGGTTTTGTTCTGCTTTAGCTGATGAAGAGCCTTTCCCCTGAGAAGCTATTGAATGGGTGGGGAGATATTTCAGAGATGCTTAAATTAATATTCGTTTCCCATCCAGTGCCCATTGCTGTCACTAAGACCCTAGCTTGGGTTCCTAACTGATTATTATTGCATTAACTCTTTGTAGCTGTGTTCCTTTCATTTGTCAGTTTCCTAGATGGATTTCTTACGTACACTTGCATTTTTGAACTTCAAGGCCCTGAAGTCTGAACTATGACCTGGTCCTCTGGATTCTGCCTGTTTCTGCATCCATTCTGTGAACCTGATCTCCAGGCTTTTAGGATTCCTACTAAGCTTTTGAAACTTTTCCTTGCTGGACACTGGATAGAACAGGACAGCTCAAAAAGTAAATTTATTATAGCTTCAGAATTTAAAGGGACCCGAGAAATCATTAATAACTCTATTTTATTATGATGGCTGTGAGGTCAGAGCTGTTATCTGATTGGCCCATGTCGTCGAGATGCCACCCAGACATCAGCCCCCTCTTGCTCCCCACCATCTTCCTCCCTGGGTAAGTTCTCTCCTTCTCTTGTGTTTGGGAAAAAGTGTTTGTGTTTCCTCATATCCTCTCACAACTTGGTTTCAGCCTTAGGTTAGGAAACAAGTGGCTCTTAGAAATGTTGGGATCTTCCAGGATTTTGTTAACATCATGCTCCCAACTCTTTCAAGTGCCATCAGTTTAAGGATGTGTTTGTGGCATACATCTCCCAAATGTCCAAGTGAGATACAAGTGGTAATTTCTCAGCACAGCATGCTTTAACTTAAAAATGGAACACAGCAGTGGGCATCCATGCTGTTACAAAGCCTTCTGTCCTCTTGTCCTTGGAGGGTTTTTCAGGTTTTTTTTTTTTTTTTTTCTCAATAAGCCCAGCCTGCAGACATATTGGCCAGATAATTCCTGGTTTTATTACCAAGAGTCCTTTCACATCCCCCCTTCTAAGCCTACTTTCAAGTGCCCAAATTCCTATTTACTGCTGTAGAGCCCCGTAGCTCTCTTTTTCTTTGCCATATACTCATTGATCAAAGTCCACATTCCACCCAGATGTTAGCTTCTCTCCTGCCCCCCACCATCTTCTTCCGGGGCAGTCTGCTCCATTCTAGTAAATTTGGTGAGAAGATCTGTGTTTCCTCACATCTTGAATTTTTGTTCCCATGGTATCCTTATCAAGTCATTCTGGTAAACCAGGCTGTGCGACATAAAGTGAGGGAACTTGGGAGTTTTCCTTTCTCTCTCTAGGGGAGAAAGGAAAGGACTAGACTCAAATTTCAAACTTCCCCTGTTTTTAAGTCAATTATTTTGACAATTTTTCAAAAAATATAGTCAGTGGCTTTGAGGGGAAGAAGGAAAAAAAAAAATCTTTGTTAGTTCCCCATTATGAGAGTGGAGGCTGTGTCAGATACCCACTTAGGCATCTTTATGTTTTCTTCTCAAGTGCTTCTCCAACTTTGTCTAACCAAAAACCAAGGTAGGCAGAGGGCTCATGAATCAGCTTAACCCATTTTCCCTTGCAGTTGCAGCAAAATGGTGTCTCCAGAGGGGCTGTGTTGTAGAGAGAAGGTGGAGTTTGGAGTCTTTATTCTTAGATTCCAACCCTCGCTCTGCAAATAACTTAGCTGCCTGCCTGACTTTAGTTAAATCATTTTACCTGTTTGGAATGCAGTTTCCTGGAGGAATACTTTGGCAGCAAGAAACAGAAAAATGGAGCAATCATAGTTATATCAAACAGAAGGTCAGGCTCTGCTGTAACCAGGTATCTGACCATTGGCATTCTCTGCTTTGGTTTCAGTAGCTTTATAGCATTCAGGCCAGGAACTCTGCTGTTTTCCTGGCCTGGCCTGATTGTTTCAATACGGAAGCTGTGGCTCCAGGCCTTCAGTCTGCATTTAGGGCCGGAAGAAGGGGAGGAAAGCAGCCCTCTGCTTCTGAACCTGTCACTAGCAAAAGGAGTAGCCATCTCAGAAGCTCCCAGAAGACATTTACTCTTTGGACAGAATCCCAGCAATACCCCAGCTGCAAGAGAGGCATAAGCACTCAGCTGTTCCAGTCTGTGTGGTGGAGGCAAGGAGAAGAAAGGGATTGTGGCTATGTGTTGAGTTAGCCAAGCCACAGTGTCTGCTACAACTTCTTCCTATATAAAAGCAGAGGTTGTGCTGTAAATGATCCTGAAGACCTCTCCAGGCTCCAACTGTTTGTAAATCTCTGAATAAGGAGAAAGAATTCAGCATGTAGCATCAGTATGTGGCAGCTCCTGGCTTCTGTGCAAGTCCTTCCCCAGGGAAGTGTCCTCTGATATTCTAGGTGCAGGTTGGAGGAGGAGTTGGAGAAAGAATTTGGAGGAAACATTGATCTTGCACCTCTCTGGGTTTCTCCAGAAAGTAGTGTAGTCCTCGCATGGTAGCACGGGGGCATCCCCAGAAGGAAGCAGAGGAGGCCAATATCCACAAGATCATGCTGTCTTGGCAATTCTAAGAAAGGGGAAAAATGAAAACATCTATACAGACAGAAATGTTCCTAAGAGAGGTAACATACATGTTTGTATTACATGATGATTTTTCAATGAAATTATTGTAATGATTTTCAATTTTAGAATTTTAGAAAATCTAGAGACAAGCATTTTCATTTAAAACATTCCTTTCCACACATGAATGAGGTCATACAGGCTTGGGGCAGTGGGTAAGGAAAGGGAGATTGGAGGAGGTGGGTCTGAGGTGGTCAGAAGTTTCAAACTTCCAGATATAGGACAAATATGTCCTAGAGATGTGAGGTTCCACATGACTTGAGCTAACCCTGCTGCATGATATGCCAGAGACTTGTGGAGAGTAAATCCTATGAGTTTTCATCATAAGGATAAATACTTTACCTGGTTTTATTTTTCCTTTTTATTGTATCGCTCAGAAGATGAATGTTAGCTGAACCTATTACAAGAATCATCTCGCAATATATGTAAATCAGAACATCATGCTGTATACCTTAAGTGTATACAGTGGTGCATGTCAATTATTTTTTGACAAAATTGGAAAAAAATGTCTTGTCTTCCACTCATATATCTAATCTTGCATGATTACAGTCTTACATGCATACCATTTTTTGACCTGATTTTTCCACTCACCAAGAACAGTTTATTGTTGTTGTTGTTGTTGTTGTTGTTATTTATTATTATTTGGCAGAGAAAGTATAAAAGGAAGTGAAATGGTAATGACTGAAGTTGTCATAGAAGGCTGGAGAGAGAGGGGTAGGGTGTTTCTGGTTTCCTTTTGAGAAAGTTGGTTCCTTTACCGATGTGTCCAAGTTCTTTGTGTGATTACAAAGATGGAGACCTAACAAAGAAGAGTAGCTTATGGCTACTGTGAGAGTGTGATAAACTTCAGAAATCCAAAATAGGTACCTAAGAGCCAGCTACCTCTTGGCTCTTCTTAACCACTTGTAGGAAATAACTTTGACCTACCAAGGTCACCCCTCTTTACCTTTATGGAGAAAGCTGCTTCATAGTAATACTTTAGAAGGACATGTTTGCTTACTGTATGCTTTAAGCACATTCTGAGAAGAAAATATGCTTTCTGAATAGGACTGGGTCTTCTAATACAAGGATCATACACAGAAAAGCTGATGGGAGCCAGGGAGAGCATATAATGTGGGATTTCCTCAGTGCGAAATGACAGGGAATGATATATGGGTGTTAACTGAGGAATACCTAGACCTTGCCCTCAGGTCTTCATCTGTTTAATGCTGTATAAATTTTTGAGTATTTGGATCTCTCTCTGGTACACAAGAGTTGGGATCTTCATTTTTGAGTGTATGGATTACTCACAAACCATTGTAGTTTGCCCTATTTGAGATATATTACACTGATGACTCTGGTTTTGTTTTGTTTTGTTTTGTTTTCTGTTTCTGGACATTGAATTGTAGGAGATTTAGAAGTGGTAAGTTTAATATTTCAGGGATCCTTAATGCAGTTGGCCAATAATATTAAGTTGAGCATACAGTATTGCATTTCTTGGCTTCTTTGTGGTTCATTGGAACAATGTAACTGGTTTTTAGAAATAGTTTTTAGGGGTGTCTGGGTGGCTCAGTTGGTTAAGTGACTGCCTTTGGCTTGGGTCATGATTCCAGGGTCCTGGGATGGAGCCCCCTGTTGGGCTTCCTGCTCAGCAGGTAGTCTGCTTCTCCCTCCCTTCTGTTGCACCCCCTGCTTGTGCTCTCCTGCAGTCTGTCAAATAAATAAATAAATAAAATCTTTTAAAAATAATTAAAAAATAAAAAAACAGAAGTAAAAAAAAGCATTAACTGGTGAGTTCACCTCCATGTTAAAGAATTCATTTATGTATTGTATGTGTGGGAATTATTAGAGCTTTCTTTTCTTCTGGTACGGGTAGCTAACAATGTTCAAGGTTGTTGCTTCTCCATTTGTCTGTTCACAAAGAGCAGAACACTTGCAGAAACTGATAAAAGGAGTGGGAAATATACCTATTTAAGTTTGGGAGGTATTTACTACTTTTCCAAAATTTAGTCTATCTTGACTGTAAAGCCTTCTCACCTGGAAGGAATTTGAGATCTTTTACCTCAGGCCATAAAGAAAAAGTGAAACTGTCAGGGGATATATCAGAAGTTTAAATATACCATGTAAATATAGATTAGCTCAAGAGAATGGAAAGTGAACCTAGTTCTGCCTTCTCTTAGTGATTAGTTATGTAATTTGTGACACATCACTTGTTTATCCAGTGGTCCATTAATTCTTTTAAGAAAGACAGGATGATGTCACGTCTTTCCTTTTATTTATCCAGTTTTCAAGATAATTAATTGGTTCCCTCAGAACTTTAGAACATCTTCTGATTACCAATTACCTAGACTATGAATCCATTGTAATTCTTACCTCATTAAAGCTCAAATTATCTGTCCCATGAGATATCTCTTTGAATTGGATCCTATGTACTTTTGGAATCACCCTGGTAGTCTTTGATATGTTCCATGTTCTCAGTGATGTCAAGATACTCTAGGCCCAAAGCAAGGATCAGCCATTTATGCAAGAAGCTTCAGTTTCCCTGAATGGAATAGGGTTTTAAGACTGTAGTCTGGACTTGCTATTGTTATTAGTTTGGTCACATTCTTCTAAACTTTTCATGGGTAGAAGTGGGAGAAAATATATATAAATGATATGTTGTGAGTTCATACAGATATTTCTAATTTAAATTCAAGACTATAAGGCTTCAACTTAACTTCCCCTATTACTGTTGGGAAATGATTTTCCATAGATCTCTTTTGTTCCTGAATATCTTGAGAGCAGAGATACTGCCCACATTTGTTCCAGACTATCTTCCAAAGGATATACTTTAAAAGGTGAAAAAAATGTCTCTGTCTGGAACAAAGGGTGGATTTGTTACTGTCTAGTATTTATTAAAAAAAACAAAAAACAAACAAAAAACAACTCCCTCCAGGGCAAAGGCTAGTTCTTAAAGGAAGGAGAACAAATAGGATAGATGTATTTTAAAAAAATAATAAGGAATTTGGCTCATGTGATTTTGGGGGTTGGCAAGTTCAAAATCCCTTGGGCAGACCAGCAGCAGGCTGCAGACTCAGGCAAAAGCGGATGTTGCAGTCTTGAGGCAGAATTTCTTGTCCTCCAGTTTTTACGCTTTAGGCTGTCATCTGATGGAGTGAGGCTGACCCACATTATTAAGGGTGATCTCCTTTACTTATGGTGAATTGATTGTAGGTGTTAATGATATCTATAGAACATCTTCACAGCAACACCTAGACTAGTATTTGACTAGATCACTGGGAAATGATCACCCAGTGCTATGGTTAGAAAACTAACCATCACAAGCAGGTTTGCTTGCAGACTACTATAAAAGATTCAGTTTCCCCAAACTTCAGGTGACTCAACTATGATGCAGGCTTGCTGGTGTATGAGGATCTGGGCTTCTCTGTGTCACCATTATGGGTTTTGTGGGGCAAAGAGAATTGAGGCAAACATAACACTCTTGCCTCTTGGTGTAAATAATGATGTACTAAATAGTAAATTATTTTGTCTCTGGTCCAAAGTACATTCCATTATCATCCATGAAGCGTGGTGGGCTTACCTGTTATCTTTTAAGTAGGGCAAAATCTTAGACCCTTCACAATTCTTGACAGTTATATTTGTACTTTTTTTCTTTCACTGAGAATTTTGGTTTGAAGAACATGAACACCGTGAATAACAGAATGTCCCATAATTACTTAGTTTGCTTTATCCCACCTTACCCACAATATTTTCTTAGAATAATAGTAGTAATGATACCACTGCTTATTATGATTACCAAGAATAGTTCCTTTTTTTGGCATATCATTTGAATTTTCTTATCCCTATTCTCTTATTTTCTTAAGGTCATACTAAGTCTACATTGTCAGATTATATAGTCATGAAATTCTTCCTTAATGCCCTCATTTAGCCTTAGTTTTAGAAGTAATACCACCAGTTCTCATGTTGGTTTCTCTCTAGTAATTTTGGTTGTCTGAATTTTTTCTGTGGTAAATTCCTTAGGAAGGTCTTCTGGGGACAGTATGACAGTACAACATGAATTCTTTGATGCTAATAACAATCTGTCTTTTACACTTGAAGGTCACTTTTGTTTGTTATAAAGTTTTTGTCCCATACTGTCTTTCCTTGTATGTCTAAAATATATTTTTCAGTATTCTTCTGGCATAAGATGGCATAAAACTTATCTTATAAAATATATGATGATAATTTTATTTTTTTCCCCATGTAAGTCACAGGATGAGCATACCTAGGTGACTAAAGGTTACTTTTTCTTAATTTTTTAAAAATTTTTTAAAGATTTTATTTATTTGACAGAGATTACAAGTAGGCAGAGAGGCAGGCAGAGAGAGAGAGGGGGAAGCAGGCTGAACAGAGAGCCTGATGCGGGGCTCGATCCCAGGACCCTGAGATCATGACCTGAGCAAAAGGCAGAGGCTTAACCTACTGAGCCACCCAGGTGCTCCTGTTACTTTTTCTTTAAAGTCCAGGAAATTTATTCACATACATCTTGGTGATGATAGTCTTAGTTTTATGGTGTGCTCTTTCAATACTTTATATCCTTTTTCCTGTGAAATTTTTCATGAGCTAAAGTTTTTACTGTTTATTAGCATTTATTTTTGCTTTCTTCAGAAAATGTATTACTTATATGTTGGATCTTCTTTGCTAATCTTTTATAATTGTCCATTTCTTTTAAATCGTTGTTCTTTCTATTTGATTTTTGGGATTTTCTTTCTTTACACCTGCTGTTTCTCTTAAGGTATTATTTGGTGTGGTCCTTCTTTTTTGTTTCCCTTCTAGGTTAATCTTCCCTTTTGTAATATATTTCTTGTTTTAATTTTTGAGTTTATGCCTCATTTCTGAATTTTATAATTCTGATTTATATTTTTTATTAGTTTAATAATTTATTAATATATACATGCTAATTTTGAGTTATTTTTACAGTTTTAATTCACCTCCCCTCCCTTTCTTTTGAACATGCTTTGATGACTTCGTTACATGCAGGGATATTATTCTGTGGGTTTTTTTTTTTTTTTCTGTTGTTTTCATAGTAACTTTGTATGGAATTTGATCCCAAGCTTTTCCAATGCACAGATTAATGGATTTTATTTTTCCTGAAATTTTAGAAGTACATTCAAACAGGTTTTTTTTTTTTTTTTTTTCATAAAACTTCTTTCGCTTTTGTTGAACATTCAAAAATACGATTGCTCCCATTCTGACATTTCCTGGTGCTATTATCTCTCCCCACTTTTATTTGAACATTCCTGTCTCTGTATTGTCTCAGTCCTATTCAGTCTTCATTCCTCACAGTAGATTATGCTCCATGTGGGACGAGTGAGTTTCATGAGTTTATTAGGGTTCGACTGCCCTAACTGTCCCCCACCCAGTTCTTCCCAAGGGCATCTCATACTCATCACTGTTGGAGTCCTCAAGTTTACTCACCACACTCTTCAGTGAAGCCCTGATTCCTTTGTTGAAGTTTTCATATTCTCAGGTTCATCACACACCTGTTGGTTCCTTCTGCTTCTTCCCATACAGATGCAGATAATATATAGGTCTTGCACTGTCAGTCTTCTCTTCTTGTTCTTGTTGGATACTTTATCACCCTGCTTTGTTAAAAATGTTGTACATAGGTTTTTAGTTTTTCTCTCTAGTTTCTCTATTTTTATACAGGGATTCAAGAAGACCAGAGATTGTGTGGCTATAGCAACTGTTGTCTTTTCAGAATTATCTTTTATTTTTTATTTAAAAAATAAAAATATCCTTTTATTTTTTATTTTAAAAAAATGCTATTTAACAACTACCATAATGTAGATGCTTAGAAATATTAAAGTGAACAAGATGTTGCCCCCTATGTGGAAGAACTAGTACAAAATTGAGGAAAAAGCTTTGAAAGCTGTGTCATTGTTCCTTTCAGTTTTTTTAACTTAAATTATTTTGCAAGCATGATATGCATACAGAAAAGTAGACATCTCTTAAGTGTATGGTTCAATGAATTCTCAGAAATTGAACAAACCCATGTAACCAATATATACATTTAAAAATAAAATAGTCCAGATCTCCATCAGTTTTCCACTTGTCCCCTTCCTTTCCAGACCCTCTGACTTATAATAGTATGGGAATAATCACTCTCCTGACTTATAATACTGTATATTAGTTTTGCTTGTTTTTTGTTCTTTATGTGAATGGAATGATATGTACTTTTTTGGTGGTTTTTTTGTTTTGTTTTTTTGCTCAACATTATGCTTATTATGATCATCATTATTGCTGTGTATAGTTGTAGTTTAATTTCTGTGTGAATATACTACTATCTATCCATTCTACTGCTTATAAACATTTGCATACTGATTTGAGACTGTTTTGAATAGAGGTATTATGAACATTCTAGCACATGTCTTTTGACAAATAAATGTATGCATCTTTGTTAGGTATCTACCCATCTAAGGATGGAATTGTTGAGTCAGAAATTAAGCATATATTCAATTTTAGTAGATACTTTGAAACTTTTTTCAAAGAGCTTTTATTGCCAATTACATTTTTATTCAGTGCTGGGAGTATGATCTGGATAGGGGAGAGTGATGACCAAGACTGACTTTTAGGGAAATAGTTCTGGGAATTCCTTGTAAGAGTAGATTGGAGGGGTACCTGGGTGGCTCAGTTGGTAAGCAGAAGGCTCTTTAAGTTGGCTCAGGTCATGATCTCAGGGTCCTTGGATCGAGCTCCACACTGGGCTCCATACTCAGTGAGGAGTCTGCTGGAGATTCTCTCTCTCTGTTCCTCCCCACCTCCCCACTCACCCTTATTCTTTCTAAAATAAATAAATCTTTAAAAGAAAAAAAAATAGATTGAAAGAGGGAGACAAGGAAAATAAAGAATACAGTAAGGGATTAAAATATATTAAATGGAATAGAGGTAAAAAGTATGAACGTGTGTCTCAGTGTGCTCGTGGACTCGGCTAATCCTGTGTGAAGGAGAAAACATTAATGACAGTTTGTATGGAAATTTGAGTGGGATGAGGATGTGGAGTTCAGATAGGCCATGTCAATGCAGAAAGACCTCAGTACCTACTTACGTGCAGCTCTATCCCTCCCCCTTAGCTCCTGTTCCTACAAGTTTTGAGCTGATCCTACAGGCTTCTTGGAACCATGTAAATTAACAAATAAAAGACCATATATTTTTTATAGTTAACTAGTAATGCAGTGATTTTAGTAATACAGGATCCTAATAACATAAAACACCCATTGAGAAGAATCTGCAATTACTGCCTTCCACTTCACACTACTATATCATTTTTATTTTATGTCACACACAAAAGTTCTTTAAAGGAGCTAATTGGGATTGACAGCTCCTGGTTGCCGCTCTTCCCTGTGAGGTAAACAAGTGAACACCCACTTCTTTATGCCTAGGCAGTGCAGCATCTACCTGGATCCTTGTGCTAAAAAGCCCAGAACTCTCAATTGTCATTGCCTAGTTGCTGTGCTTTTCCCTAGCCCACCCTCTCTTATGAAGAGGATGGAAAGAGCTCCCTGGTGGCCTGAGAAAGGGAATGTATCATCACAACTCCACTTCATGCAGAAATCTCATTTTGCATGTGCTTTGCTATGTTCTACAGTTCTCTTCAGTCTTCAAGTACTGGTGAAATTTGCATGTGAACAGACTCTTTGCCTCTTATGGGCCCATCTGCTTCTGCTGTGAATTTTTCACCTGGAGCCGTAATTATAACTGACTGCAGGCAGAAATGCTTATGACGTCACTGTCAGCAGACAAGGGGTTCAGGTGGGAAATAAGGTGCTGGAGCAGATGGACATCCTTTGAGCAAAGATCTTGATGTTTTGTAAATATTCACTGCCTAGTATGAAAGTATAAGGAAATACTGAAAACAGAAGGAAGGAAAATAACTAACTACACCGCTTCTTTTTGTTTTTCTGTTTTCCTTTCTAAGTTACCACCTGGTACCAGAAGTATACTGCCATGACTTATAGGCACTGGAATCACACTTTTAGTAAGCCTCGCTTCCCTAGGACCCAGAAAAATATGTCAAGCCAAGCCCACTTGGCTTTCAGGTTAACAGGAGGCTCTGGATCCCATGATATCAGCTTTCCAGGAGTAGCCCATGCAACAGTTGGACGATGTTGCTAGGAGGAATCTGTCACACCATTTGTTATAGCCTAGATCTCTTTCCACATTAAAACCAGATTCTTAATTCTTTTAGATTCAGCTCTACTGTCACATGATAACTCATGGAACCATTGTTACAGGAAGCAGGAGGGGAAGATCTTCTTTTCCTTCAGGATTTGTATGTGATTTGGAACTTCAGCCAATCAGGTGTCTAGGAAATTACCTGAACTATATACTCTTCCTATGTGTGTGCTAAGAATATATAAAGTTCTTCAATAAAGATAGAACACATACCTGCCAGATAGAATGAAAAAGGAAAGCTTGAAGATGAAATGCAAAGATTTAATCAATACAGGAGGGAGATTAAGAATTCTAAGATAGTCTTTAGGCAGTAGAATACCCAACTGCTAGTTAAATGCCTCCCCTTTTCTTTTTAAGAATAGTTCCCCCTCCCCCCCAAATTTTTCTTTTATGATTGTTCCATTGATTTCATTAGCTAATATGCCATTACTTGATAGAGTAGGTCAGTTTATGCCAGAAGGGGCGTCTGAGTAATTGAAGGGCTTTGTTTTAATCTGATTAAGCATCACATTTCCATTTACAAGGATAAAGTTATAAGCAGGGATTTTGTTAGGTTTTGTTTTGTTTTCACTAGTTGAGTGGAACTTGATACAGTCAACCAGCCTCACAGAACATGTACATGTACAATTTATTGTAACTTTTCCCTGCAAAGATTCAGTGAGGGGAAAGACATAAGCATCCTTTGTCAAAAGGGAGTTAGCTTTTTCCCTACTCCACCCAGGTTTTGGTCCTTACTCTAATGGCAGAAATGGGCAGGCAAACATATCCAAGCAACGTACAAATCCTCAAGGAAACTGGGGGGTTCAGTTTCATCAGAGGAGATGAAGAGGAGGAGAAAATGGGTTTCCACAAGTCAGAGTAAATCCTCCCTGACCAAATGAGCGGCTGTTGCCTTCAGCCATCCTGAGAAATGGTTCTTGGGTTCTCACTCTTATGGGATCAGTTGGCTATAGATATGCCTCTTCTTAGTCAAGCTTAGGTCAACATTGACTATCATGTCAAGAGTGCATGGACATGTTGGGGCTTCTCCCTACTCTCCTCAGCAGAAGTACCCTTTTGAGACATTTAAAAAACTCAGGTATGTGTTCCCATTTCAAATATAACATTGGTGTGTAAATTATAACAATTGTAATTTCATTAGGTTGCATCAGGTGGCTTTATGTTCAAGAACTACTGGCTTTCATTAATTATGGGGATAATCTCATGGTCAAAGATGCGACTTTTTGTTATAAAGTGGCATTTGTTTGAGTAGTGCCTACACCCAGAGCAGGAAGGGTTTATTTCAGAGATCTATTACCAAGACAGTCTGGAAATAATATGGGTCTAAGCAGGCAAGTTCAAGCAAACACATAGAAGGAACATAGAAATATAGAGAGAGGGGGGACTATCTTTGAGAAAGAAATGAGACAGATTTTTTTTTCATGGTGGCGACACCGCTTTTTTAGAAGAGCCTTCAGCCAGCAGATAGTGAACAAAAACCTAAGTTATAGAGCCCAGGATCATATCTGTACAAAATAGAAGACAGAAAATGAAATATAAGTAAACTAGTGATTTCAAGTGTTTAAAACAAAGCCAGAGGGTAAAAATGTACAAAGTGCAAGTAAACAATATATCCTCACAGGACTCATTTTCCACTGCCAGTCTTGGAGGAACAGCATTTTCTTGCTCATGGATTCTGTTATATCACCTAATAGTCAATTCACACTGGTGACAGTTCACGGTTATAATGTGATTTTCCTCCTCTTCTGCCCCCTTTAAAGTATTAGAATAAAATAGTTGACATTTCAGCCTTGGAGTCCGAAAAAGGCTGGTCAGCTTGAATATAGACTGGTCTGAGACTTTCTTTTTACAACACGGCTTCTTAGAAAATTACTGCATTGGGTTTCACTGTCTTCATTTGGAAGCCTTGATTTAGGAGAAATGTCTCCAATTTCTTTTTTCATCTAATATAAGAACAGGGTTTGGCACACTACATCTCATTGGCCCTGTGGGGCTGGCTGGCTGTTGTTGTAAGTCAAGTTTATTAGCACACAACCACACCCATTTCTTTTCTCACTGCTTTCTGTGGTAGTTTTCATGGTATAATGGCAATAATTGGCATGAAGATTTTATGTCCTGCAAGGTCAAAAATAATTTGTCTCTTCACAGAAAAAGACCTGGAGGAAACATCTCTAGTTTTCGTCATTAAAGTGTGGGCAAACTTTATCATAATGTCCTCGCGGGGAACTCAAAAGTCTCCAAACATACCTGGATTATTCTCTGTAATATAGTAGAAGGATTAGGGTTTTGAAATAAAAATATCTGTGTTCAAGTCTCAGCTCTAGCACTTATTTCTATGACTTATCACAAGTTTCAGAACTTCTATCAGCTTCCCCATAAGATGGGTTTAAAAATACTTGTTTTACATGATTGTTGTGAGGACTAAAATACCTGACAAATCCTGGGCACTTTTCATAAATTATCTTATTATTCTTTCATGGTGTCACACCTGTCACTTGTTAGCCTGTCACACCTTTCCCTCTACTCCAATGATTTGAAATTTTGGTAGACATTGTGTTCTTGCTGACTTTGTGATGTAATTCCTTAGTAAGGAGGCGGGAAAAAAAGTCCTATGAAAGAGGGTTTAGTCACCTTTGTTCTAGAGATATCCTGGGGATTTAAGCAGACTGTTGGCTATCTTTTACCAAGGGTTGACCCCAGTCATCATGTGTGAGGTATTGCCATGATTTATTTAAAACAAAACAAAACAAAAAACAAACAAACAAACAAAAAAACACAACACAAATTACCCTTGTTCTTCACCATCAAGAAAAAGAAATCAAATGGAGGGAGGGGTTCCTGATTCCAGTCTTTCTGCTTTTTGAAAAGGAGAGGTGTCAGCATCATTTTGAGAAAGTCAAATATTCTCTTTACCTTTTGGGGTAATGTTTGAATAGAAATCAAGAGGGAGAGAAAAGTATTTCTCTTGGATAGCTGCATAATGTTTCCAACCTAATGAATCTGACTTAGTAATTTTGCATCTGGCAAATAAGTGAGGATGTCCTAGAAATAGCTGTAAGACTTTGGTCATTTTTTCCATTTGTGGTGGCCTTCACACATTGCTTCAGGGTGTGTCAGGGGTCTTTTCGCAAGTAGATGGCAGGGGCCCAAGCACTGCCCCACTGGCAAAGCTAACTTCATCCTGATATGAGCAGTCCCGACATCAGGTGATGTAAGACAACTTGCTTATTCTCACTGAACTTTGTCTTCAGTTTTCTATTAGATTTTCTAATTGTCTACTTATACCACTTTCAGACATTATGTACTAGCATAGGATAAGTAAAATTTTAAAATGTAACGTGTGTAGCCTGTCTACAATTAATGAAGGAGTCTCATTTATTTTGTCTTGAAGTTGGTTGTTAGGAATTCAAAATTTATTTTCCCACAGAAAAACATCATAAAGCACGGACAGGTTATTAATTTAGACCATTTTTGTTTCTTTAGAAAATGTAGGTGGATATTAAAATCGGTTTAAAATTGTTTTTTCATTCATGATGCTATTTCTCTATAGAACCCCTTTAAATTTTCCAGTGTCACATACCAGAGCATACCCATTCCCAGTGTAACTCATCCCCGCTTTGCGCCAGATCAGAGTGGAGGGTAAGGGCAGCTGAGGTCCCAGGAAGAGAGGTTACTGAAGTGAGACAAGGAGGAGAGGAAGACTGGCAGGGGCTCTCAATCCCCAAGCCTTAGACATCTTTTTTCCCAGAATTTAAGGAATGAAGATGCTGAGTGTCCCCAGTGGACACTCAGGAAGAGTCAAGAAAGTTTCAGCAGTCTCTTTTGAGGCAAGGTTGTAGGAGGGGAAGTATTTGTGTAGAAGAAAGATTTGTAATTAAGCATTACTAGTCTTATGATGTCCAAGTTCTGTGTATTATTAGTCATTTATCTGTAGCTCCCAACACAATACCTAGCAAATAGTAGGCTTTTAATAAATACTGAATTGTCCAGGGAGATCATCCTTGGAAGGTTAAAAGTAAGTCACTTTGGGTAGCATCTAGCTAACATAATCCTGTTCATATTTACATTTTACTCTCTAGAGGGTTGTAAGCTTACAAATGTTTGCAAATATTTACATACTGTGGTATACAAAGAGCGGGGGAGGAGATTGTTAATGGAACAGAATTATGACTATAAGTTCCCTGGCAAAAGACAAGATTAGAGAATCAGTTACCCAACATGCTCAAGATTCAAAACAGCCATCCAAGAAACAATAGAGCAGAGGGGACAAGAGTTCACATTTTAGAATCAAATGGAACTTCATTTAAATTATAGTCCTGTGCAAACAGGTTTCTGTTTTCTCAAAATCTCCATTTATTTATGGATAAGATGGAAGTAGTCTTAAGAAAGATTTCCACAGTAGATGGTGGATGATCAAATGAGATATAAGACATAAAGTCCTGACTGCATAGTAAGAACTTGAATAAATGCTGGTTGGCATCACCTCTCACTTTTAGAAAACATTATGTGGAGACACAATGAGAGCCTTCCTATAGATACTGAGAGCAGAGGTGTCCCTGGGCCAGGAATCCACTTCAGAACTCTTCTGCCATATCTGAACTCCCTCAAATGCTGATCACAACCATTTCAGCTAATCAGGGTGAGAGAGAGAACGAAAAGGCATGAGGAGTGATAGTCACGTCTTCCCTGTGGGTTTGTGTCACCCACCACGGCTTCCACAGCCATTGTGCTTGTACTCCAGGCTGCTCTATTATTAGTGTTGGCTGCTGTTTCTCCTCCAGCTGCGTGTCCATCAGGGTCCGTTGCAGAATACCAATCTGTCCTCACATGGCACAAAAGCAATGTGGCAGTCTATTAAAAAACATCCTCAGAACTCAAGGCTTCCCATAGTCTCGACCCCCACTGCTCAGAAATCGTCATTTCCCCAAGTTTCCAAGGTCCCTTTTGTAACCAGCCTCTATCAGTTGTACTTGCAGTTGGTTGCTCTGAACTAACTAGTCCCATAGCTGACCCTTTGATAAAACATCGTGTCTTTTGATGGCATTGTCTCCTCAGTAGAGAGAAGTCAAGGCCAGGCATCTTTGAATTTGAGGGATAATCATTTCTTCATCCCCAAAATATATACCTGGGTCATCTTTCATCCCCTGTCTTCAAGTCATAGTCCCAAGTCAATATGTCAGTACCTCACCTGTCACCCATACCACAGCCTTTTCATTAATTGCATGGTGACGATGTCATGGCATGAACCTGCCCTGTGCTTGCTTCTGATTTCTCTTCCCACATCTCTCAATTGCCTCATCATTAATCCAGGTCTCATATGTTTTGTGTCTGTCTGGCCATCTTAGCTGCCCCAGCCTCCACCTCTGGGAAATAGTAGAAGCGTATATTTGTGATGTGTGGAGATATGACACTTCCAGGCTGCTTGCTCTCCTAGGGTCTTTCCCATCCGCAAAGCACAAGCATGGGTTGGCTGCTGTGTGGAGTTTTCATGATTTCACAAGTGTTCTCTCCTTTGGTTCTTAAATCATTAGTATGCTTACAAACTCCTCCTCTTCCTTTTTCCTGTCCTAACAGTCATCTGGAAGAACTGGACCAGAAAAACCAGTTAGTTGACAAACATTAACTGATTATGCTGTACTCACTGGGAGTCAGTTGGACTGAGAGGGGACCAGAGCAGAAGGAAAAGATGGCGGGGAACAGAATTAGGGAGCAAACTGGGTCTTGTTATGTACCAGAACTGACCTGAGATCCTTATACACATAAATAGAGTTAATTCTTGAACTAACCATTTGAAGTAGGTACATGAATGAGACTACCGTGTATTTATAAAGAGTATGGACTATGGAGGCTGATTGCCTGAGTTCTAATCCTAGCTTCTCTACAAACTATGAGATCTTGAGAAATTTACGTAACTCCTCTGTGCTTCAGCTTCCTCATTTGCAAAATGACGCTAATAATACTTACTTTGCACAATTTTCCTAAGAATTAAATGTGTGAATACATATACATGGTGTAGAACACATCTAGCATATAATTAACATTAATGAAGAATTAGTTATTATTGCAATTATTTAATAGATTTAAAAATTGCATTCTCACCTGCAGAGCCTGGCCATGGCTATAGGATATTTCCACCAAGGACAGAGCAGCCTAACAATGGAGAGTCACAGCCCTTTGTCTAGGCAGAGACCCCTGAAGGTCACTGCCAACTGCCCTACTGGTGACTTGAGGAGAGCAGTGTCCTCCTGCACTCCCCTCGTGCTTCAGGAATGCCAGTCGGTCTCATACTCTGTTCAGTGGCAGATTTTGGCATATGTTTCAAAAACATTTCAACCTTTCGCATATTATTACCATAAACTGTTAAATCCCTTCTGTTAGTAGAAGCAAATTGGGAGCTAATTAAGCATAATCTTTCTGGAAAAAAATCCTGTTTGGGCTTTTCAGAGTGGGACAGACTCTATTTTATAATTCCTTGCTGAGAATTCCCCACTTCCCATTTAGAACCCTTTCGTTTATTTATTCATGTGAGAAAAATACCCATGGAAGATCTCCTGGGTAGAAGAGCATACAGTTGAATTAAAGTACAGTTTCTTATTAGAAGTCTTATCCCTTCTGGGGCTCATGAGGCTACAAACTTCAGAGGCTGAGGAGGATTCAACCCATCTCTGAATTCCTGCTGCACTTTGAATCCTTAAAACATGGGTCAGCCATTACTTGATATCTAATGGGTCGTGTGTTAAGATGCTTAATTTTTGAATTTTAAGTTCATTGAAGTTACAGGCCACACCTTATATGTTCTTCCTCATCATGTCTGGCAAGTACTGGACTCATTCTTTACTCGACAAGCACACGCTGCCCCCTTCAACCCTCATCTTAGGAAACTGCTTCAAGTTATCATTGTTCTGAAGATCCTTATAGTTCACCAGTCGTATGAGCCTCCTCACGATCTTGCAAGTATTGGGAAAGCCCTTCTACCACATAGGGTGGTGCTTCTAGGATCGGGTCTTTGCACATACTATACACCCTCTGTCTCAGTGTTCTCCCTGTGCTCCTCTCGCTATTGCCCTTTCTCCTGCCAAGTGTATGTCTGTCTGTTCTTCAGATACTTTCTCAATGCCCTCACCTCTACTTCTAAGTATAGTTCTTTGAATTAGCAGTCAGAGAATTATCTTTATGTCATTGCAGGTACTTCTCTATTTATAATTAAGCTTTTATTAATGCACTTAATTGATGAATGCCATTCTCCTGACAAAGCTAGAAACTCCTTTAGGGGAAAAACTGTTTCTGCTCATCATTGCATCTTCAGCATCTAACACAGTATTTAGCACATGTGAAGGTTGCAATAAATAATTCCAAGTTAATTAATGCCCAACAAGTATTTGTTTTTCAGTGATTAAGGCCTTGGTTATTATTAGAAGACTAAGTAAAGTCTTCTAGAACAAGGATTGAGTGTAGGGTTTCATGATGAGGTATAAGGAGCTCTGGGTTGAACATGTACTGTGAATGGCTCTGTGTGGTATGCAGTGGACAGGCGTATGAGGGATATGAGGGATAGGAATCAGACTAGAGGCCACTGCCGAGTAGGTCATTCTGGTCTAGTGTGTGCATACGCAGCACTGTCAGGATAAGCTGACATGGAATCAGGATAGCAAACTAGGAATAGAATTGTGAAATACTTGAGGACTAAACAGAGAAGAAATACAGATGATAGGCAAGAGATCTGGATTTCCTTTTAATTAACACATTTATTTTTTATAGAAGTATGGTGTGCTAGACTAAGCACTGCAGTTATATAGACCAATAATTGTTCCTTTTCTAGAGTCCTGGGAGATGTGGAGGTATAATTCATCATAATATGTTCTGGAAAAGCCTATAATAGCTATGCTTTATGAAAGAAAATGTGGGGGCACCTGGGTGGCTCAGCTGTTAAGCATCTGCCTTCAGCTCAGGGCATGATCCCAGGGTCCTGGGATTGAGCCCCACATCAGGCTCACTGCTCGGTGGGAAGCTTGCTTCTCCTTCTCTCACTTCCCCTGCTTGTGTTCACTCCTTTGCTGTGTCTCTCTCCAACTTAAAAAAAAAAAAAAAAAAAAAAAAAAAAAAAAAAAGGTAAATCTGTGGGTTTAATAGAAGGCTTTTTGGAAAAAGTAACAGCAGAGATGACCTTGAGGAATGAGCAGAAGTTAGTGAAATGGGAGAGCTAGGTTCTTGCCTCATGGAGTCGAAGAATGAATCTCGTGGACAAAGGAGTGTGAGTAAAGTGATAGAAGTTTATTAAGCAAGGCTACAGAAGAAAGCTCTCAGGAGTGAGAGGCGTCCCAACGGGGTTGCCTGCGAGGGCCTCCGCTGACAGTCTTATTTAGAACTGATCAGGGAGCTTGTGGCCTTATCATTCCTGTGATGTCTTGGCTTGAGGAAGAACTGGTGAAAACATCTCTCTTTGCTTACTTTTTTTAGGGTCTGATTATTCTTTGTGGGACTCAGGTGACTGTCATAAAAAAAGACATCCCCCCACACCACACACACACTTAGGGCAAGGTGGTCTGGTTGGTTTCCTTATCTCTGATTTCCTTATACCTGCACATTTTGGGGATTTCTTTGAGCCTGATCCCGTAGCTGCTTCCCTATCTCTCCCTGCCTAGCCCTGCTTGTCCCTTACTCCTTAGGACATGAGTAGTAGACATGGGAGGAGATAGTGTAAATAATGAGCATCACTGGGAAAGTGAAAAGACTGAGGAGTGCTCAGAATATTTAAGGAACTAGAAACCTCTTATGGATAACTTGATTGTGGAGGGAAAAATGAGAGTAGAGGGTTTAGTAAGCAATAAGGACATGAACTGGATTGGAGTGAGATTTGAGAAACCACTGGAGAATCATCAAACACATCTGTGATCTGGTCTGTGCCTGGGAAGTGGCTTTGCCCTTATAATGGGAAAGTGGTGCTGGACTGACATCAGGGAGATCATTTAGGAAATGTGAGTTTATGAAAGTGATACATAGTCATGATAGGACAGAGAAGTAATATTGACATTTCAAGAGAGGAGATAGACTTTAGTTATATTGAAAGAAAACGTCACTATAATGTAGTGGCGGAATGTTGTGAGGTCCGGAGCTTATGGAAAGAATTCTTGAGACATCGTTGGTATATAAAGGGTATTTTTTATTAAAGCATGGGGATGGGACCCATGAGCAGAAAGAGCTGCTGGGATTGTGAGAAATGGCTGATTATATGCTTGGGAGTTGGGGGAGATGAGGATAAAGGGAGGTGTCCAAAAGGAGTTTTATATACTAAAGAAGACTTTCAGGATTCTGGAGGCCTAGTTGTTGCCCAATTAATGTTGTTTTCCCTTTTCTTTTCTTTTCTTTTTTAAGATTTTAGTTACTTATTTGACAGACAGAGATCACAAGTAGGCAGAGAGGCAGGCAGAGAGAAGGGGAAACAGCCTCCCTGCTGAACAGAGAGCCCGATGTGGGGTCGATCCCAGGACCCTGGGATCAGGAACTGAGCCAAAGGGTCCTGGTTAAGAAGAGGCTTAACCCACTGAGCCACCCAGGCACCCCAATGTTGTTTTCCTTTTAGCAAGGCATTAACATTAAGACAGTTGAGAGCTTTCTGGAATAATGTTAAATTCTTTCTGTTGCAAGTCCTTGTCAATAGACCACAGGTTGTAAAAAAGTTTAACTTCTTTACATTTCTTTATGCCTTTGTTTCCCACATCACTCTTGGGAGGGAAGGTGACCTTAGGGCTCCAGGAAATTGAGTTATGGGCCTCTGAAACTTAGGCTATTGATAAGAACGCTTTTTCCTTGCAAATCACTAAGACATTGGTAAACTGATAAAAACTCATGTCTTGCAGGACTGTGATCTCTGTTAACTATTTTTGTTTTTTTCCTTTCCTTAGTTTTAGGGCAGCCAGGAGTGCCTGAGGAATGTCACACATCCCCATCCTGGGAGCTTGTGGCCAGGGGCATTGCGGGATGTCAGCTTGTGCTTTGCCCTCAGCCGGCCATCTGCTCCCTCATCAAATAGAATTTGGCCATGGTTGGAAAAGTGGACTCTGGTTTCTGATTAGAGCAGTTTTGTAAAAGATGGTATTATTTACCATAAGAGGATAGATAAGAGAGGATACAGGTTTTTTGTTTGGAGGTAGATACATTTATTTTTAATTATGTTGATGGATAATGAAACTGTAGACTGTGAATACCCATTTTCTCCCTTTTCTTAAAAAAAGAATGTTCATGTTTTAGTTAGGCATTTCCCAGCTTACTTATAGCTGGGTGTGACCATGTGATTAACTTCTAGCCAGGGGGATGTAAGGTGCCTGTTGCGTACCTCTTCCGGTTGGTGTTTCCCTCTTCCTCATTTCTTCCCACTGTTGGGAATGTGGGCACATTGACTGGAGTTCTTATAGCCACCTTAGACCATGATAGAAGCTGCGTATTGATGATGCTGGAACAATGAGGTAGAGTGTCTTGAGACCCTGATGGCTATAGAGCCCCCTTTTCAGGTCTGGCTGCCAGTTTGTCATTCTGTGCATCAGTCAGCCTCTTTCTCCAGCCACCACTGCTATTGTCCAATGAGCTCATGAACCCAGTGACTATAGTGGCAGAAGTGGAGACATACAGAGGCTTTAGCAACATGGACTTCTACTCACCAAGGTCAATCTGATTATGGCCACTGTGAATGCTCATTTCAGCAGCAGCAGAGATCAACACTTGTTATGCCCCAGTTTTCACGTCTGAGAGACCACCAAGGAGCCAAGCACTGATGCAATCAATCGCACAAGGGTTTATTTGACAAGCTTAAGCTTGGGCCCAAGTATACCTGACACAGCAGAGTAGGGACTTGGACCCTGAACCAGATTACAGTCAGAGTTTTTAAAGGCAGAGTAGGGGTGGACTAGGGGGTGGGTGAGGACAAAGGGGATTAGGGATGGCGTTAAGTCTCTAAGGACTTTCGGAAGCAAGGTCTCCAGGACCTTGAGGGGCTAGCTATTGTTGGGAGACAGGTTACTTATTACCAATAATAAAAATCTTCTCGTGAGACCCTTTAGATGTATATCAGTGGGCCATATACTAGGGAATGATTCTCAACACTATCTTGGAGGTTTAGAGACAAAGTTGCCTAAAGGAATTATTAAAGTAGATTTACAGGATTCTGGTCAGACCTGTCGGGGTAGGGGGTCGGTCAGGCTAGGATTGTCCTTAGCAAAACCTCAAGGTGAGGACAGTTAAGTCCCCAGGGGAGAGCCACTCTGTCTGTTTCAAGGGCTTGTCAGTAGGTGAGGAATTTTAATGATTTTCTCCTGCCTCTGTTTCCCACATCAGCTAAACTTGAGGTGGGATGGCCTTAATTTTCTCGGACTCTGCACACTGAGTTTCCAATATGGTACCATTGCCTGGGAGGGTCATCTGGCCACCTGGTGACAGACTGTTTACAATGGGCCACTTCCTTCATAGAAGGGATTTTGTTCTTCCTGGAGTAGACGCTCTGGTTGTAGGTTTCTTTCCCCACACACAATATTTCTACCAAAATTAACATCACAGATCTATAGAATGACTTACCTGCCATCATAGTATTCCATACAGCATTGCTTCTGATCAAATTGCTCACTTCACATGAAGTGCGGTTGTGGGTCTTGCTCATGGAATTCACTGGTCCTACCATATTCCTTCCCAAAATTTAGTGGGTTCCAGATTCTCATAGAGTGCTCATTTCATAGGGTGCTATGTCCCTATGAGGCACAAAGGCTTTGGATCCATAGGCTGAGCTAGCATGGTTATGATATGAATAAATGAAGACTTCTATCAGTGCAATGGTTCTTCAAAGGTATGATTATGTTTTCATTGATACCCATTCAAAGCTATTAAAAAATGCTGCTGAATGAAGAGTAGGTTTTACATTATGTATTTTTTTCTCTGTATTAATGGAAACAGTAAGACATGCAGGTTTTAAATCCCAAGCTTTAGAATTGAGATTGGATGAATCCTGATATGCATACTCTTAGGAAAATTACTTAACCTCCTTACCACTCAGTTTTTCAGTTTGTAAAATGGGACTTAAAATACCTTTATCACAAGACTGTTTAAAAATACATGTAAAGTGCTTCCTGTGGTACTTAGTACACAGTAAGGATATAGTAAACAATGATTATTATTTTTCTAGAAGTCAAACTACTGTCAGGGGTGAGGATCTAAATCTTTTTGACATTGAAAAGTACATATCCAACAGGAGCCATATCCATTGATATCCGGAAGTTTTCTCCAGGCCATGCCATCAATTCTGTGGATTCTTTGTTTTATACCTGCAGGGTAAAGCTAATGTATTTAACTAGTCTGTGATCATGACCTGTTTCCCCTCCCAAGAAACACTGGCCTTGTAATATGAAGATATTCAGTGCCTTATAGTAAGTGACTTAAGGTGAGAATTGCAGTCTTCTGGCAGGGCCAGAGAATGAGGTACCTCTGGGTAGGGTCCCCTTTCCTGGGGACTTCTGCATCACAAAACTGAAGCAGGAGGTTGCTCTGTGTGCCTCTGGGTAAGGATGGCCTTGTTCTATGGAAGAATAAATCTGTGTGAAATCAATACCTGTTCCTATTTGTAAAGTTTTTTTCCGGCGAGATAAACACAACACCAGGCAAAGTGGGTGCAAGGCAAGATTTATTAAAAACGCTCTCCCGCGAAGTTTCAGGGCTCAGGAGAAGGGGAGCCAGGAAAGTTGCGGCGGGAGGAGGTGGGCACCCTCGGGCGAGGTTCCGCCACTCTGGAAAGCAGAGTGGCGGAAGTTGCGCCCAAGGCAGGGAGGAGGGGGCTTTTAAGGGGTCTTGGGGAAAGCTCAGGGGTCTTTTGGCAAGTTTCCCTTATTTGGATATCCCACCGCTCATCGGGATCCCATTGGTCCACAGGAGACCGGGGCGGGGGTCTCAGATTCCTGCTTGGGCCTTTGTTCTCCTGTCCGAGCTCAGGTCTTGTGGCGGGAACTTTCGCCATCTTTGGTAGCCCTTCCTGCCAGCCCAACACTATTGTTTTCAGGTTTTACTCTTTGCCTTTAGGGATCAGACACACAATGGGCACTCAGTAAATATTTGTTAAATGCACAGATTTAAGAGGAAATGGAGACTCAGATGGGGAGGGGGGGTGATGGAGAGGTTATCTCAAGAGGTCCAGAAAGTGAGAAAAGATCACTTGAGCTCAAAGTTAGAGAGGTAGTGGAGTTAACATGAATTTCTTCCATTGTCCGTCACTGTCTTGCTCCTTTTCAGTTGACTCTTTCTTAATTGGTGAAAGGAGCACAATGTCTCTGAGTCCAGAGTAAAAATTGGATAAAGGCAAGTTTATCAGTATTGCTGATTAACATAGTGCCTAATAGCCTGCTGATACAGTACCTGACCATAACATTTAAAATACAAGGTTACAAAAAGAATTCCAGGTATGAAAATTGAAACAACCTTCAGATATCATCTAATATACAGTTGTGTTTTTTTCCTTTTTATTAATAAAATACATCTTTGGATAATCAAAAATTTGACTTAATGAGGAAGATTTGCAGACACATGAAAATCCACAAATAGTTTTCAGGGCGTCACAGACTCTCTGAATCTTATTCTTAAACCCCTTAAGGAACTAGAGATCAGAGGTTAAGAACATTTTTTTTTAAATTATTCTACGTGAAGTAAGTCAAGGAGAGGTTAAGCACTTTTGATGAAATCCAGCCTCTTTATTTTATGGAAAAAGGAACAGAGTCTCAAAGAAGTTAAAGTCCAAGTCCAAAGCCACACAGTACTTGGAAGTTGGAGACTGGAACCCAGGGCTCAATACAACTGATGTAGGAAAGACATTAGGGTTTGAAGTCGATGGCTAAGACAGAATTCTTGAGATGTTTTTGGTGCAAAAATGTGGTTTTATTAAAGCACAGGGACAGAACCCATGGGCAGAGAGAGTGGCACTGGGGTCAAGAGGATTGGCCCACTATATGCTCTCAAGTTGTGAGGAGGTTAGGGATAGCATAAGTCTCTAAGGAATTTTGAAGGCAAGGTTTCCAAGACTTTGAGAGGAATAGCTATTGTTGGGAAAATGTCATTTATTACCACCCAGTAAAACCTTAGTCATGAGACCCTTCAGATTTTTATCAGTGGGTCATATACTTGAGGGATGATTGCCAACATGTATCTTGGGAGATAGAGATAAAAGAAGTTTCCAAAGTAATTTTTATATGTTAAAGTAGACTTACAGGATCTTGGGGGTCAGGATAAGATTGCCTTTTGCCCTTAACAAAGTATTAACACAGAGGCACAGAGGCAGTTGAGCCCCTAGAGGAATGTCACTCTGCTTGTTTCAAGGACCTGTCAGTGGACTGCTGGTAGTAGGAAATTTAACAGTTTTTCTTCTGCCTTTGTTTCCCACATCACTAGTGATGAAGTCCCAGAACCTAAGTGAGGTTCGGTGGGGTGAGGTTCGGAGCTGACGATTAAAGAAAGAATTCTTAAGACATCTTTGGTGCAAAATGGTGGTTTATTAAAGCAAGGGGACAGGACCCGTGGGCAGGAAGAGCTGCTGCCCCGGGTTGTGAGGGTCGGCATGTTATATACCCTGCGGTTGGGGGAAGGTGAGGGGAAGGGAGGTGTCAGTGGAGTTTTCATATGCTAAAGAGGGCCTACAAGGTGCCAGGATGTTCCAGGCCTGCCGGAGGCCTTGCCCTTGCTGCTGGATCAATGTTGTCTTTAGACCAGCCATTAACATTAAGATAGTTGGGAGACTTTTTGGTGGGGTGTCACAATCCTGCTATCAATCGTCTTTGTTAGTGAGATTTAGGATATTTGTAAGCCAAGGGAGACTCCTGTCTAGCAGGATTGTGAGCTCTGCAAGTTAACTATTTGCTTATTGTTCATGGCAGTCAGGGCTGCCTGAGGGATGCTACACTTATGGAGGGGAAAGGGTGAAGAGGGGGTGCAAGGCGCCAGCTTTTGCTTTGTCCTCAGCCAGCCTCCTGCTCCCTCATCACTAGTATTCAAATTCTTGATAAATTTTAATGAAACTTAACATCTTATTAAGCTAAAGGCCATTGCCATTTCAGGTCACCTTTTGTGAGGGAAGATAACAAAACATCCTTTTAATCACTCTGGTAGAGATTGAACAAAATAAAACAAAAACATCTGTTGTTTTCAAGTTATCCACATCCCACTCCAAAAGTCTTATATTTCTTAATCTCAAAGCATGCATTTAATCTCAATTTACTCATCCTTGTGTCCTCAAGTGGAGTTCTCACTTGTCTCCCTGTTGCCTTTAAAATAAATTCATCTCTTCACCTAAAGCATCAGAGAGGAAGATCAACGAAAACTCCTTAGATGTCCCATTTTAGATCTAACACCCTTCGAAATTGGGAATTTATCACTCTACTCTCAGAGATATGTCTGTTTGATGACCCAAAATGCTATGCAGTTTATACTTATGTTGTTCTCAAGCTCATTTTGGATAGTTAAAATTTAGATCAAGGGTTGGTTTGTTTGCTTGTTTTGTTTTTAAGGTTTCTGAAGTAATAAGGCCTGGGGAAGATTACATATTTCATAGAGTTCTTCAATGATATTCAGGTGTTCAGTTGTTTTTTTATTCATTATATTTGCAACATCTGAAAAATGTAGAAACATTAAGGTTGTGCAAGTACTTCATGATTTTCAAAATGTCATTTTTTATTTGCTTACAGTAGTTTATTCATAGTGTTGAATAGGCATATTTTTCTTTGCTATGATAATTGATTTCTAGAGAATTTTGACCTGTGGTTTCAGACTCAGGAAGTATTTATTGTGTGTACCTACGGTGTATACAGCCCTGTGCTACACAAAGGACATGTGCTTGTTTCTGCAGCTGTGCATGGGCAGCATTTAACTGTAGACTGGCATTAAGGTAGTGTAAATATAAATATGCAAAAAACTGGTGGAGCTAATCTTGGGTCAACATAGGGAAAGTAGCCTATATGTTGCCATGGTGAGATGAGATCCACGTTTCTTAGCCTCTTAGAAGCTATTACTGAATTGAGAGAATTCTACACTTGCTCACCCTCCCCCCCACACACACCCTGCCTCCCCCCCTCATGATGCTAACTTGTCAACTTCATGGCATAGAAGATAGCATTACCTTGAACAGGTTATGTTTGAAGGAAAGTTAGCAGGAAGGGGAAGAATTGAGAGTGGTGCAAAGAGCAACATTCTCATCAGTCTGGCTGAACAATAGCTACTAAGGGGACATGTGGGAGGGAAGGAAACACAAGTTTTCAGCTCTGGGCTGTGAGGAGGGTTGGCTGTGAGGAAAGTGACAAATGTCTTGTTTGTAGTTTGCTTACTCTGTGCCAGACAGGAATGCATTCAGATTTTGTGGTGCTTGAAGCGTATATGATTTGGGAGTTTCTAAGAAAAAGAATACAAAACAGCAAATACATAATTAAGTATAAAAATGAATATTTATGTAGAATGAGAAAAGAAATTACAACAAACTATAAACATATAAAAGCCACAAATACTATGAAAATGCAAATTTCAAAAAATAATGTTATTGAGCTTTTATTTATTACCTTTCAGGGAAACCTTTAAAAATCATTTTTTTAACTTACATTTTTTTTTAGCTGCATATTTTTGATCACCTATTTAGTTGATGTGATTGATTTTGCAATGTTATTTTCTATAAAGAGAATAGCAAGGTAATTCAGTGTTTCTCATTGATAGTTCAGATTTGTTTTTTCAGTTTTACAAATTGTTAGGAATTTAAAACATTTGCCAAAGTTGGCAAAACCTCTTTTCATTTACAAATAAGGTATTACAGATGTGCTTAGTGTTTGTAATACTGCTACAAGTCTGTACAACCACAGGAATTCTGATAAATTCTGCTTAGCCCAATTCCCATCAAAAAGAAAGAAAATGTATGAGGTATTTATAATTATATGTGCTTTGCATTTTCTAGAATATTTTCACAAGATAAAACTTCTGTTTTTACTTGGTATCCAAGAGAATTACATTTTTGACTTCCAATTCATACATCTGATGATTGATAAGACCTTCCTGTGTTTAGCCTTCTTTTTTATTACCTGTGAGCATCTGATACGGAGAGCTTACCCAGCACTTTGGTGTCATGACCACACCCAAGTTGGCACCATGGAGGTTAAGACCCCTTTTGGAAGACTTCCTGGACTGTGACATGTAGCAAATGCTTTATTATTTACCAAAGTGACTACAAATCCTGTTATCAGAGTGAATAAACTTGAACCAAATATATCCCCAATATGCCTTCTCCTCGAGGATCCAAAATAGGGATCCTTTGTCACAAGGAAAAGCCTGCTCTAAGGGGTAGAGTTTATAGTGGAAAAATACAGTGATTTTAACTGAGACACAATTCAAACATTTCACTTAAAAATTTTACAAAAATACAGATCAGTATGAACATATGGCTGTGCTTACTAGGCCTATTGGAAGGGCCCTGAAGCTCAGGCTCCATTAGCTTCTCAACCAAGCTATTTCTGATGATAGACATTCTGAATTACCAGATCTTGAGGCACCTTGATGGATCGGTCAGTTAAGCATGTGACTGTTATTTCTGCTCAGGTCATGATCTTCAGGGTTATGAGTTCAAGGCCTGCATTGGGCTCTGTGTTGGACATGGAGCCTGCTTGAAATTCTCCCTCTCCCTCTTCCCTTCCTCCACCTCAAAAAAAAAAAAAAAAAAAAAAAGATCA
The DNA here is from genome assembly GCF_011764305.1 of Mustela putorius furo. Taxonomy (NCBI): domain Eukaryota; kingdom Metazoa; phylum Chordata; class Mammalia; order Carnivora; family Mustelidae; genus Mustela; species Mustela putorius. The sequence goes on from NW_025422010.1 coordinate 44,496,628, forward strand.
AGTATCAGATCTTTCAGCATCTCAATGTGCCAGGGCTCAGACTTTAATCTAATTTGTTCTTTCTTTTTTTGCAGGGAGTGTTGGTGATGGCCCTATTTATTCCCTCCTTGATCTCAGCCAGCTTCCATTTATTAAATATAATCTGTACTCGCACAATGCCCAATTTCTCTTCTATATTTTCTGGAGCTTCAGAATCCTATATAAGTGTCTTCTCAGTATCTCTTGGGTGACATGGATCACCTGGATAACTAAGAAGCCAATCAAACCTGACATTATCACAGCAACTGACCTCTGGATCTTGTTTCCTAAATCTTCTCCACCCATAGACTTCTCAGTTCGTGACAATTTTATCTTTGTCTATTAGGAAATCCTGACCTTTCAAAATATGTGCAGAACTTGATCACAGCTGACCTGTTTTACAGCTGTCATCTTGGACATGTCCATCGCCATCTTTCACCTGGATTTTGTCAGAAGCCTCAAAGGCCTCTCCCCTGCTTCTTTGTTTCCCCAAAAGCAGCCTTTTTGGTTGTTGTTGTTGTTTTCCTTCAAGTTTTATTCAAATTCTGGTTAAACATACAGTGTAACATTAGTTTTAGGTGTAGAAACTAGTGATTCATCACTAGTGTTCCCCCTCCTTAATACCCATTACCTATTTAACCTGTCCCCCAGCCACCTCCCCTCAGTCTGTTCTCTATGATTAAGAGTTTGTTTTCTGGTTTGCCTCTCTCTCTTTTAACCCTATGTTCATCTGTTTTGTTTCTTAAGTTTCACATATGAGAGAAATCATATGGTATTTGTCTTTCTCTGACTGACTTATTTTGCTTAGCATAATATGCTCTAGCTTCATCCATGTCATTGCAATTGGCAAGATTTCATATTATTTTGGCTGAGTGACATTCCATTGTGTGTGTGTGTGTGTGTGTGTGTGTGTGTGACATCTTTATCCATTCTTCAGTTTATGGACATTTGGGCTGTTTTCATAATTTGGCTATTGTGGACATTGCTTCTGTAAACATCAGGGTGCCTGTATCCCTTCAAATCAGTATTTTTGTATCCTTTTGGTAAATACCTAGTAGTACAATGGCGGGGTCGTAGGGTAGCTCTATTTTTAACTTTTGGAAGAACCTCCATACTGTTTTACAGAGTGGCTGTACCAGCTTGCGTTTCCATCAACAGTGCAGGCGGGTTCCTTTTTCTCCACATCCTCACCAACATCTGTTGTTTCTTGTGTTTTTGTTTTTAGCCATTCTGACAAGTGTGAGGTGACATCTCATTGTAGTTTTGATTTGCATTTCCCTGATGATGAGTGATCTTGAGCATTTTTCATGTCTGTTAGCCATCTGTATTCTTTCTTTGGAAAAATGTCTCTTCATGTCTTATACCCATTTTTTTAATTAGATTATTTGTTTTTTGGGTCTTGAGTTTCAAAAGTCCTTTATATGTTTTGGATACTAAACCTTTAACCATAGCAGCCCTTAAAATGTAAATCAGGTCTTGTCATTCCTCTCTTCATCCCAATTTACTCCAAGACAGCAAGGGTCATAAAATGGTCCAGAAGGTTCAAGTGACCTGGCTTTCTACTATTACAACTCAAACCTTCTCCTTCTTCCAGTGTACCATCAAGCTTGTTTCTAAGAGTTTTGTTGAACACACCAGGCTAGGGCCTCAGGATGTTTATCGAAGGCATTTATTTGGATAACTCTCTCTGTCCAAGTATTTCCTCAGATGTTACCACCTCAATGAGACCACCTTGGCCCCCCTGTTTAATGCCACATTTGTTGCTCCACCCACCCAGCATTCCCTATCCCTTTTATTCTGCTGTATTACTTCCGCATTACAGTAGTACTAATCACTTGCACACAGTTGTATGTTTACATATTAATTGAGTTGAGAGGTTCACTGTCTTAATCTTCTGCCAGAATGTAAACAACACAAGGACAACAATCTGTATGCTTTTGAATGGTATGTCAAGCCCAGAGATTCATCTGATTCTTAACAAATAAATACACTCTGCGAGATAGGTACAACTATTTTTGTAAATTAAAAAAAAAAAAAAAAAAAACAAATAGAGAAAACTTTAAAAAGTCAACAAGATCACAAAAGTAGTAGAGATGGAATTCAACCCTGAAAGCCTCCAGAGTCTGCACCCTTAACCCAGTTGCAATATTGCCTCCTGGTGTATGGAGGGGCGGGGCCAACACAGGATTGGGGAACAAATAGGGCCCTGGAGTGATTACTGCTTCTCTTCCCTGTTCACATGAAGCTGTTAATCTCTGGATTGAGCCCAGGTCTCAAAGATATATGTTGCAGGATTAAAACTTATTTTTCAAAAAGTAAGCAATGTACATATATGGAGTAGAGTTGTGACTTAATTGTTTTCCCAAGGAAATCATGATATTCTCCTCCTTTTTTGAGTCCTGTTGTGTCTTCTGTTTGGCCAAATTGTATGATTCAATTATCCTCACCAGAAGAAATGTGTGTGATACAGAGAGCTATCATTCTATGCTAATAAGAGACTTGAAAACCACAACAGTATTCCCAAACACATTATTATAACAGCACATTGTTTTGGAGGTCAAGATGATTTGCATAATGTAAGAATTACCTGAACTCAGGTGGAAAAACTGCTGCTAAGGGATGTCAGTACAAGTAGAGAGATGGCTTATATAATCTGGGTATTAGAAGCTATTTGTATAGTGAGGCTTTCATGTTTATTTGGGAAGTAAATTAGAATCTATGAAGATTATAACAATTCTTTACCATACCTTCTTCATTTCACTGGGAAATGTAGATAAATGGAGAGGAATATGCAGGTGTGCAGTGGGGCTGGGGTGTACCATTTTTTGTTTAAAGATTTTATTTATTTATCTGATAGAGAGCACAAGTAGGCAGAGTGACAGGCAGAGGCAGAGGGAGAAGCTGGCTCCCCGCTGAGCAGGGAGCCTGATGTGGGACTCTAGTCCAGGACCCTGGGATCATGACCTGAGCCCGAGTCAGACGCTTAGCAACTGAGCCAACGAGGTGCCTCCATGGGGTGTACCATTTTTAAACCAGTCATTCTGATAACCCATATAACATTCTACACACACACAAGTGTCTTTTAGGACTTTTACAGAAGCTTTACATCTAGTCTCCTTGCATCTATTTCCTTCACCCACGTCCTCCAGCACACTTGTCCTAAAATTACCTTTTGAGGACCTACACTGGAGCATGTTACTCTTCTATTTAAAATCACTCCACGCACCCTCCAGCCACTGTAGCAAGTACTCTTTCCCATGTAGCAATCAGTCATTCACTCTGGATGAACTCTTTCTTCTGTCCCCACATTGCTACTTTCTATTCCCAGGTAACAGTGCCTTCCCCAAACACTCCATGCCTTGCCATCTGTCTGTGCTTTAGGCTCCTGCTGAAACTCACTTTCCTCTCTGGCTCTCTCTAGCCACATTATACCCAGCTTCTGCGAACCAGCTCAGATGTTATTGTTTCTGGAAAGTCTTCCTAGACAAATCTCAAATCCTGCAAATAGGCAAACACTTGCATACATACTCATATACTGTGGGAATAAATAGTTTCTCTTCTGTTTTTCCACAGGCCTTTATTCATACTTCAGGAACAATGGTTCTGCCCCTCTTGCAGTGACTTCTCTCTGTTGCACCATGATTTGGAGAGCCTCCAAAAGTCTCTAGGAACTGAATAATTCCCTTCGGTGCTTGTGGAGGTGAGTGAACAGATTTCTGTGTATCTATACTCAGAATGCAGATTGGTACCTGCATTGACTTGGAAGAGCACGAATCTGGTGACAGAAAATGTGAATGGTACATTCTTTAGCATATGTCTGCTCAGTTTAACAAACATTTATGAAACCTAGTTTCTACCAAACACTGCGCTAGGCACTGGGCTTAGTGTGGTGAGAACACAGCCTCTGACACTTGTCCTCTTGGGGCTTAATGCATGGGAAGCAATTTGCTATAGGCAAACTGTGATCACATCTGCTCTGGGTCCACATGTCTAGTTCTTAAGCTACAAGAAGGAAGGATTTGTGTTTTATTCACTTTCTATTCTTAACCTTAAAAGTAAAAGCTGCCAGTTATTTCATCAGCAAAGGATGCATTTATACAGGAGTAAAAGAGAATTGTAGTTCTGCACAATTTTGCTGCAAGTCTGGGTAACAAAGAAGTGGTACACTTTTTTAAGGACTAAGGGGAGTAAGCTGGGAACACTGTTGTGAACTGAAGGTCTGTTGGAATAAACTGGGGGTTCAAAGTATAGTGGCTTCTTATTGTTTGAGCTGGTGTTTGAGAGGATGAGAACAGTGTCTCTTCCTCCACCTGGGTAGTAGTGTCCACGTTCATGGTCATATTCTTGTAAAGTCACATCCTGTTGGGTGTGTAATTGACTCTGGGTGTAGAGCACGAGAGCTCCCTCTGCTGAAAGCTCCCGACTCCATTTTAATGAGGTTTTCTGTTACTAATTTTCACAGTGTCCTCTATGTTGACTTTAATTAACCACCGTTAGAATGGTAAAGCCTTGTTTTGCATACGGAGGTGTTCAGTACATAGCTGATGGGAGAAGGAAGGAGGGAAGCAGGAAGCAAAGGGGAAAGGAAGATTGAGGAAGAGGAAGAGAATGTCTTTTGGTTTTTAAATCAAACTACAGCTTCCGATCGTTACTGTCGGAATAAATCATGATCTTCTTTATGATCTTCTTCTGTTCTTTTAAAAAAGATGCTGCTGCAAACTCTTGAAGACTGGTAGGAAAACCAGTAATAAGGGAAAAGAAGGAAATAAAACAAAATAAGCACAAATCCCTGGCAAACCGCCTAAGCACGATTAGACCATTAGAGAGGAGTGCTCTGCCCCGACGTGACCCCTCACCCTGTCTTCTCCACATTGGCCTTTTTTCTTAAGTGACTTTCAAAACCCATTCTCTTGGGGTTTGCATGCCTAGGAAGCACTGGGGATTAGATGGATGAAAACAGAATACATTTAACCGTACCATAATTATCTCTTGCCTTTTGTTTTCATTCCTGTGGGGCTCTAGAAACGTCACTGCCCTTATTTAATGCAGGGCGGTGCCTGTGGAGTAATGTCTGACTTGCACCATGAAAATCCCTTGGCAGTTTGAGTCATTGAGGGATGGAGCTTGGAAAGCAAGATGAAGAGAAGCTTGCAGTATTGATTGAGACAACAACTGCGACAACAAAACCCTTGAGTCTCTCCCAACAAGCAGAGAGGGAACAGCAAGGTGGGAGTGATTCAAAGGGATGAGAGTAATGCAGGAAGTGGGGTGCTGTGCCCTCCTCATTTGAGACTCAATCACCAGAGTCTCTGTGGAGAAAGCGCACCCCTCAGGCTCTGGCCTCCACTGCAGAGGGGATACGAGCCCTCTCCTTACCTTTACTTCTTTGCCTGTCCGTCAAGAGCCAGGGAAGGGGGAAGATGATAGAAGACTGGGGGAATTTGTTCCACATTCTCTGTTATTTTTTCTGTCTCAATCATCTCAATATCTGAAAAGTAGATTTAGAGGAAGCCTGGCAGGAAGAAAAGAACAGCCAAACTGCTGAGGCTGTTGAATTTTTAATCCCCTAACACTTTTCTCCCCCTTCTCTATTTATTATCTATTTTCAAAGCACTGGAGTAAAGAGATTGTCAAAACCCCATTCCCTGGCAGCCATTCAAAAAGCTTCATCCTGTAGCATGACTAGAGGAAAACCAGGAATGAGTTCTTAGAACAATTTCCTAGGAGTCAGTAATGATATCAGAAACTAAATGTTTTTCTTGAGGTGAAGAATACATGTAAGGGGAATGATGGTTTGGTGATGACAGCATCAATTTTTCTCTGACTGCAAATCCTGGGGCTCTCTATTCCTGTGAGCCTGCTCCAGTGCCCACGGCAGGAGATCGCCAAAGACCCAAAGCATGTGCCTGCCCTCCTCCTGGGGAGCATGTTTTGCTTCCTTGGCTGGACTCAGCGAGTCTTCCCCTATGCTCTCCAGTGACAGGATTTGCTGCCCTTCCTGCAAGAGCTTAAGATATTTCCTATGTAGGGAGAAGGGTTGAGGAGCCATTCCCCCACTGCTCCAGGAACCTGCCTCCTGAACTCCCAAAGGACGTGCAGAAGGGGCCTGTGAGTGGGTTCCTATTTCCCCTGGGTCTGTGGCTACCGGGGTATTATGTTCTCATACTATCCCACATTCAGCTTTTAGCAATCTGTTCACAGTTTTGGCTGGTTTCTCTTCAGCAGTGTGTGCACAGTCCAGCAGCAACAATTCAATGAAGCGTGTGTTTGCATCCTTCCTCTCCTTCCTGGATGATGTTTGCCTTGAATTTTGCTCTGCAACCTCAGTTCTCCAATAGAATAAAGACAGTTGTCATTGTGCAGACTGTCTATATGTGTATGTGTATGTTCTGTTGTCTTTGGTAGATGAAACTGGTTTCTTCTCAGCTTTCTATGTCCTAAGTGGAAGGCGGAAGTCAACTGATATGTTTCCTGAACTCCATTTCAAGCGTTGTATTTTTAAAGGGGTGCCTTCAAGTGGCAGGTCATCCAGAAGGTATTGCTTGGGGGGTTCCCTGGCCTGGAAGCTATGGTAAAGGGTCTAAAAACATATAAACTGAAGACAGAGAGTTTAAGGGGAAAGCTCTTCAAATATTTTGAAAGTAGACATTTGGGACCAAGACTCGACTTAGTTGGTGTTATTCCAGAGGCCTGAAGTAATGAGTAGAGATCGGAGGGAAGCAGATTTCTGTTTGGTGCAAGGGGCAAATGTCCTTGTAAAGAAAGCTGTTAGAGCTGGGTAGATTGTTTCTTGAGGTCGTAATCTCCTGCTTTGACAGTGAAAATAACAGAGTTGAGCTTGCATGAACATTTCTCAGGATATTTCTAAGGGTAGTTTTCGCATTCATTTAGGAGTTTGGAGTAGATGAACTCTGACACGCTCTCAGTTCTTTCAGTAACAAGGAATAGACTCCTTTCAGCACCCAAACTCCTGGTTAAGAACTCCCTGACTTTCAAGTCCTTACGGATATGGCTAAATGAAGTTGTGGCTTCTTTTATTATTTTTTTTTTAAGATTTTTATTTATTTATTTGACAGAGAGAGATCACAAGTAGGCAGAGAGGCAGGCAGAGGGAGAGGAAGGGAAGCAGGCTCCCTGCTCAGCAGAGAGCCCGATGTGGGACTTGATCCCAGGACCCTGAGATCATGACCTGAGCCGAAGGCAGTGGCTTAACCCACTGAGCCACCCACTGAGCCACCCAGGCACCCGAAGTTGTGGCTTCTTAAGGAAAAGAATTACCCCCAGAGTTTTGAGCCTTATTAAACAGGACTCTTATTTTGCCTTGGTCCAAAACGAGTGCCACAGATTATGGTTAATTAGTGTTAGGTGTGTGTGTGTGTGTGTGTGTGTGTGTGTACTAGAGTCTTTATCAGAATGCTCCCAAATGAACATTAAAATTGAGGTCAAAATAATGATAATTTACCGCAGCAAAAATCAACACAGACTTGTGCAAGAGTAACTTTAGACTTTAATTTGGGGGACCCAAATTAAGGGATCCCCTTAGAAAGTCAAAGTCATTTAGTTTTGAGGAAAGAAAAAGGGAATGCATATATTAGAGGAAGTGGGTCACCTGTGAATGCATAAATCATGGGAAATAAAACACAGGTGGAACACATGGCTATTTAAAGTAGGGAAGCGTGCTTTACTACAAGGCCACAGCTCCCACGGCTCTAGTCAGACCCTGGAACATCTAGCTGGGGGAAAATGAGGCCATTCGGAGACAGACCTCCAGGGAGCAGAGCTCCAGGTGGTGACAGAGCAAGGGCGGGTGGCATGTCTTTGGTCTTCTGAGTGCTGTGTTGTATACCATTTCATGATTTCCTTGTCAAGAGTGAAGCTGATTTGCTGATATATAAGCATATATAATAGCTTCTGCGATATTCTATCTAGTCTTTGCCTCAGACGTATTCTATATTGAAGTAAGTAATAAAATTCCCTTTCTTTAAAATGTCATGAAGAGGACATTTTGAGCCAGGTCAATACCTGCGCAAGGAGTCTGCCACCCTGTTGTGAGGTGGGTGGCACTGAGCTCCAGCTGCCTCTCATTTCCCATTTTTTCACTCCTCCTCTTCTGCATCTTCTCCCTTTGCATTCCTTCCCATCATAATCCTCCTCTCCCAACCCTCAATTCCTATGTGCCTCATGGCTCTTCACTGTTTACTGTTTGGGAGTACTACTGGTCTTACAGAGACTGATTTTCAGATATGTTAGAGCAGGGAGGGGAGTAAGTGACAAATCTTTGGGTGAAAAAAATAATGTACCTCTTCTAAAGATAAGGTTGATTCTGCTTAAAGCATGGATTTGAAAATCTCTTGTGTTAATACTTTGTTTCGGGGCAGAGAACCCAGTAGTGTGGTTGGCTACTGTGTTCATTGGGCAGGCCCTTGTTTCTCCTCTTGCTACACTTGTTTCCTGCATCTTGGATATTTTTCTGCTCTCCACATGTCCTCAAGAAAGAGCCCCAGAGAGTCCCCAAAATGAAGAAGGGGAAAGAAAATGGAAATTGATATAGACTGCTAATTTCAGATTCTTTAGAGTTTTGATAAGGAAAGAGTTTGGAACTACCACCAAAAAACGAGGTTACTGCAGAGTAAATAACTCATCAGTAGGTTATATTTCTCATTTCCACACTTTCTTGAAAATCAGAGTGGATACTTAAACACCTATATTTTTAATAATAATATTTTAAAATTATTTTAACTCATTCTTGTTGGATTTGGCCAGCAAACCCTGAGAAGGTGGATGAAAGGATTATTCCCAACATTTTAATAGGAGAAAGGAGAGGCCTAGGGACCAGACGTTCTACTGGCTAAAAGCTTTGAGCCAAGCTCGGTCTCTGCTTTTAGCATGAGTTTGATTAATACACCGAATGCAAGGTCAGGAGTTTATGAAATATGTGAGAACTACAGGTGCTTATATTTTAAACATCTACTCCCTGGATGAGAACCTTGAGCCTCAGTAAGAATCTGGTTGCCTTCAGCCAAGAAACTTCAAAGGAGGCCCAGCATTCCGGGCACTTTTTGCTTTCAATTAGTCTCATCCAGGGAGGCATGTCTTACCTACCCAGGCACTGTGAATCCCCACAGTTCTGTCTTTGGATTTTAATTATATTTATTTCATCATTAATTTACTTACCAAACGTTTGTGAATTACCTGTGATGTACCAGGTACTACATTACATTCTTAGACACATAGAAAAAAGAGTAAAACTCAAATAATATCCTCATTGGAGTTCTAGTGAGTAGGCAAGGTAGGGATTTAGAGGTGATTTAAGATATGTTTCTTGCCTTAAAGATGGACCAGGAGAACAATGAGAGAATTCCATATGGGAATATAGGGTGCACTGGCTGAGTGCTGGGAATTGTAAGCTATCTTGGGAGTCTAGGAGATTAAGAAGGAGACTCAGTTAAGCCTCATAGAATTAGGGGATGCAGGAGGAGAGAGGGGGTGAAGGTTCTTTAAGTACAGTTGATGGGACAGCGGACACGAAAACATGTTTATTTTAGGTGCTGTGGACACCTGCAAATGGAGGAAAATAAGCTGGAATTGAGTGCCTATTGTCTGATCAACATAAATTCAAAAGGTACAAGGCATACATGAGTGGAACAGGGTATAGTCATTTTCCTCAAGCACTTACAAGTTTGTTGGGGGTGCTGAGAATCATGTACGTGAAACAATTAGAAAATAATTACATGATAACCAGTGATTAGCTGTTAAATAGTGTGACTGATTCTGATGTGTTCTGTGAATTACTGAGAGAGGAAACCAAGAAGGCTGGCGAAATCGTAGATGTCTTCACAGAAGAGGTAGGACTGTCTGAGACATAGAAGCTTTCTATGGGGAGGGTGAAAGCATGGACACAGGAATATCAAAGATTTGCTAATGAAGTGCATTGTAAAATGTTGCTGGACCATTAGGAGGAGGACAGCCAATGGATGAATTTGTAAGCCTGAAAGAGAACTGATGATACTGGAAACCTAGAATTTTGAAAAATATTTATGGGGGTGATTAATAGGATGGAAGGGAAATTTTAGAATAACTCTTGCCTGTGGGTAGGACCATAGGAGAACCAGACTCATGCAGTTGAATCATCAAGGTCCTGGAGTTACAGGAATTGCAAGGGTAGAATGACAGGCAGAAGAGAAATATTGGTGGTCTAAAAGCACAGTGGAAGTTCTGCAGTGTCGTGATTACCTTCTAATCCAGTGCTATTTATGTCACTAACCATGTGAGTCATTGCTTGATTGTGCTAAGACCTTACATACTCCATTTAGCAGACACTCCTGCTGACTAGTTTCCAATTAGGTTCAGCTAGTGCCAGGCACAGGCAGAGAACTGGCAAGAGGGAGGTTGGGGCACAAGTCAGGATGTGTCTCCCTCATTTCTTCCTTGTGTCTCTCCACTCTTTGGGGCATAGCAGTCTTTTGTTCTGGGTTAATTAATCATCCCCTGTTTGGTTTCTCAGCTCTTTTCAAAGGGGTAATCAATTCTATATATGACATTCTTGTTGTTTAAAATGCATAGAAATATTCTATTTTCTGGCTGGACCCTGAGTGATACACTATGTAACCATGGATAAATCTTTCTGACCTGGTTTTTGTATCTTTAACACTGAAAGTATGAACTGGTTGACTTGTAATGCTTTTTGTAAATAACTTATAAGCTCAGAATATCAGATATGTAAGATTCCCTATTCTCTGAATGTATTATTTTATAATTATTTTATCTGCATAAAATCCTCCCACATGGTTCATGGTGTTCATTTGAACATCTGCTAAAATGAAATTTGGAAATAATTGTCCAATGATTGTAAAACTTTAAAATAGGAAAACTGACCCAATATCGGTAGCCTTTTTAAGGATCAAGTCTGATAATCTGCTTGGAGATGCATGGGCAGTAAAGGAGCATATAGAAGGAGGATTTCTCATGGGAAAATCTAAAAAAGATGGCAAGAAATATAAATGAATTTAACCTCAGAGATGAAGCATTTGGAGCAAAAAGGTCAACAGGCACAGAAAAAGAGAGATGTCTTTTTTCTTAGCATTTGCTAACACCCACAGTGTCACATCCTTCATCTAAATTTCCATCCCTTTAGTGACCAAGACCACCCTGTTGCCTTATAAGTGTCTACTTCAATCACATGACAGGCAATTTAGAATTTTTGTAATTATCTAAGGATTAGCAGTAGAGTAGGCTTTGTTAGTTTGCAATTGAATGCTCAATTTTAGAGCCATAATTGGAAAGATTTCCAGTAATTTGAGGTAGTTGTATTTAGTAAAAGGAATGGAGGTGATTTTTGTTACTTTATTCCTTTGTTATAATCTACACTTGGCAAGAGTTGTGAGATAATCTCTGGCAGTATGCATCTCGGACAAGATTTTTCTTTGTGACAACAGCAGAGGAGGTTGAAAGTATCCTATCCTGCTACTGTTTATCCTTTCTGGGAATTGAGTCATAGTTTCATACTGTAAAACAAAACCATCTTTGTCTTAGTGATGGATCTGTGAAAGTAGATTTTGCCCATAATTAAGCAGTCCATATTTTTTTAGACTGTGATTGAGTTATTAGCTAGTTGATTAAGTCAGTACTAAATCATTAAAAATGATGTATATTAAGTGATTACTTGATAATATAGTGTGTTTTGTACAGATCTTTGCAAAGGCACAGAGTTTGCTTTCCTTGATTAAGATCTGAGTCACACTCTGATTCTCACATACAAAACCAAATGGGATAGAATCCTCGAATTCTATTGGATGGTACTAACAAAACATTGATATGAAAATGAACATATGCAGATATTTATCTACTTGCACAGATTATGCATAATAGAAATGGCCATCAATAGTCTATGTTAATTCAATAAAGATTTTTTCTAGTCTAACACCTTTATCAGTTCTGGAGCAGTATTCTAGGCTCTTTGGGATATGCAAAGAAGAAAGCGCTGATAATGTTTCTCCCATTTTCAATAAATCTGCAGACTAATTATAGATAGAATAAGAACAAAAATAAAACTTTTTGAGTTAATTTTTTAATATGCCATATTAATTTTCTCACTCTCCATTTAGTCTTATTTTTTGAGAGAAATATATTTCAGAAATAAAAATATAGAGAAATATATAATATGTTAACACACACATTGATAATTAGTGCCTCATGGCTGACTGCTTTTCAATTAAACACAGCAATTTCAGAAGTAATGCAATAATTTTTTTTATTTAGTTTAATTTTATTTTTTTCAGTGATCCATAATTCATTGTTTATGTACCACACCCAGTGCTCCATGCAATAAATTTTGAACAAAATAAAAAAGATACCATCTAGGGGTGCCTGGGTGGCTCAGTGGGTTAAAGCCTCTGTCTTCAGCTCGGGTCATGATCCCAGGGTCCTGGGATCGAGCCCCAAGTCGGGCTCTCTGCTCAGCAGGGAGCCTGCTACCTCCTCTCTCTCTGCCTGTCTCTCTGTCTACTTGTGATCTCTGTCTGTCAAATAAATAAATAAAATCTTAAAAAAAAAAGATACCATCTACTAATTTCCTATAGAACACTGGCTTTATAAATCAATGTCACTAGAATCATGAGGCTTGAATTTTAGTATTCATTCTGTTATTATATAATATTAACCTGTCTTTTCTTTGTATATTTATAAATTCTATGAGCCAGAATGGTGAATCTTCTGTCATGTCAGGTCACTAAAATCCTTCAGAACTGCACTGCTAGATTTTGATGAGTATGTGTATTTTATGTTAATACAAATGGTATGAATTTGAGCTTAATAGGACTTTTGACACAGCCCACAGTGGAGGATAATTTGCTGTGAGTGAAAAACATGGTTCACTGTGAAGTCATAGTAGAAGGTAGAATTTGTGTTAATTGGAATGTGTGACTACTTTTCCTCTTCAGTATTTAAAATTGAATGCTTAGGATGGTAAACAGTTTAATATAAATAGCTAACAGTGATAAAGAGTAAGCATAACCTTCAAAGATTCATTACTTTTTTCTAAGCTTGATTTTTAAAATTCCTGTTCAATTTCTCATCATTTAAAGCATGTTTTCACAAGTTCAAGCATTCTACCATCATAGAATTCTTGGTAACTATTGTTGTAGAGGACTTTTAAGGTCCCTTTATGGTTCTTAATTTTGATGATACTCTATCTAATACAGATCAAAATTTCCACTTCTGTTCAGGATATCCTTAAACAATAAAGACAAAGTTATTCTGAAACAATTAAAACCTAAGATTTAGTTCCAGCATTCCTACACTAAAAGAAATATTTAAAAAGAAAATCCTTCAGGGATAAAAAGTATGATGCCAGATCAAAATTTGAACCTGCACAAAGAAATAGAGTACATAAAATTATAGTTATGAGAATAAGATATATATGTGTTATATATATATATATATATATAATTATTTTTAATCTGTTGAAAAGTTGAGTATTTGAAGCCAAAAAAAAAAAAAAACCCTACAATGTGTTGTGTGCTTTGTAATAGATGTTAGAATAAAATGTGTGTATTCAGTAGCACAAAATATAAAATTACATTGTTAAAATATTTTAATATACCTGAAGTGGTAGAGTATTATTTGAAGTTAGGCTTTGATAAGTTATAAGTGCATTTTGTAAACACTAGAACAACCACTAAAATAAGGATTCCAGTAATAGAATCATAAAAACAAACAAGCAGAAAACAAAACCCCACAACTTAAAACAAGTCAGGAAAAAGGGGAAGGAGTGGCAGATAGAACAAAGAGAAAAAACTAGCAAGATCAGAAACTTAAATCTAAAGATAGCAATAATTACATCAACTGTAAAGAGCCAAAACACCAAGTAGAAGGAAAAGATTTTCAAATTAAATAGAAATGCAAGACGACTCTATACTATTGCAAGAAAACTTCCCACACTTTGAAGAGATAATTCAGTTAAAAGTAAAAGGATAGAAGAAGATCTACCTTGTAAATGTTAAATAAAGAAGGTGGAGGTGTCTAGTAGTATCACAGAAGTAGGCTTCAGATTAAGGAGAATTATTTGGGATAAAAGGAATAATATACAAAGTATCAATACATCAAAAATATGTAACGATCCTAAAGAGTTATGCATATAACAAAAATGCTTTAGAATACTTCAGAGTACTTAAGGACAAAAGATCTGAAGGCAAATAAAATTCATGACTATAGCTGTATACTTCAATGTTACTTTCTCAGTAGCTGAGGGAACAGATAGAAAAACATTGAATATAAAATACCTAAACAGTATTGTCAAACAAATTTGATAAATGACCTTTATATGACACTCCACACAGTAACAGAAAATATATTTTCAGATTCACAGGGAATGTTCACCAAGATAGACCATATTCTGGATCATAACAAAAATCCCAACAATTTCAAAAAATTATATAAATATGTTTTATGCTTACAATGAAGTTAAAATTGAAAGCAGTAATGGAAAGATCCTTGAAAAATCCCCCCAAATTTCCAAGTTAAATGTAATATTTGTACCTAGCCCATGGATCAAAATAAAAATATTTTAAATACAAATGAAATACAGCATATAAAAATTTGTGGAATATAGTTAAAGCAGTGTTTAGAGAAGTTTTATATATATTAAAAATCTCAAAGTCTAGAATTAATAGTTGAAGGTAGCACCTCAGAGAAAGTAGAGTAAATTCAAAGAGAGCAGAAAGAAGGAAATATGTAGTCAGAAATCAATGACATTTTAAACTGAATAAGAATTTTAAAATCAGTGAAATAAAAAACTTGTTCTTTGAAATGATTGTTGAATTAATAAACCTCTAGCCAGACCAATCAAAAACTAAAAAGTGGGGAGGGAGAGATATAATTTATCAATATCTGAAAAAGGAAACAATATAGATCCAATGGAAAGTATATATTAAGATACTATGGATAACTTGATGTCAATAAAAATTGTGATGTAGATGAAATGGCTAACTTACTTGAAAGGCACAAATTGCCAAAGCTCATTCAAAAATGAATAATTCTATATCTAGTATAGAAATCTAATTAAAACTCTTCCCACATCAAAAACTCTAGGCTCAGATGGCTTCACTATCAAATTAAACCAAACATTTCGGGAAAAATAATACCAGCTTTATCCAAAATCTTCCAGAAAACAGAAGTGAAGAAATATTTCTTAACTCCAAATAGTCAAATACATTACAAGAATAGAAATCCACACAATGGGGTGCTTGGGTGGTATAGCTGGTTGAACATTTGACTCTTGATTTTTGGCTCAGATCACGGTCTCAGGATTGTGAGATTGAGCCCTGGATTGGGCTCCATGCTCAGTGTGGAGTCTGCTTAAGGCTCTCTCTCCCTCCCTTCTGCTCTCACACATACTCTCTCTCTCAAATACAAAAAAATTAAAAAAAAAAGAAAGAAAGAAAAGAAATCCACAGAACAACATCGCTCACAAGCCTAGATGCAAAAATCCTTTACAAGATGTATCAATTAAAATCCAGCAACGTATAGAAAAATAAAATGGATCACGATCCTGTGATATAAATATCACAGGATCGTGATCCATTTTATTGAGTCAACTTTGACTCAGTTTTTGAAAATCAATGGATTTTACTTCTATCAACAAAGTAAATATACATGTACACATGTGATAATCTCAATAGAGGATTAAAGAAATTGAAAAAATTAAACACCAGTTTATGATAATTGTCAGCAACTACAAATACAAGGGAACTTTCTCACTCTCTCTCAAAGGATATCCTAAAGCCCACCTATGGCTGACACCCTATTATATCATGAAAGACTAAAAATGTCCACTTTTAAGATTGAGAACTAGGGAAGTGTTGCTACTCTCTCCACTTCTATTCAACATTCACTGTAGGTTGTAGGTAGTACAATAAGGTGAGAAAAACAAAACAAAACAAAAACAAAAACAAAGGTTGTATGGAATATCTGGAGATCTCATACATTGCTGGTGCAAATTCAAAATGATCTAGCCACTATAGCAGATATTTGGGTAATTTATTACCAGTTTAATCAAGCACTTACTATATAATCTGGATATACTCAATAGAAATGTAAATTTATATGTACATAGCAACTATATGTGAATTTTGAAGCAACCTGACTTGTATTTTTCCAAAACTAGAAGCAACTCAATATCCATCAGTTGTGAAGGGACAGGTTATTGTGTTGCATTTAAGAAACAAAACAAATGAACAAAGAGAGAGAGAGAGAAGGAGAGAAACCAAGAAACAGATTCTTTACTATAGAGAACAAACCGATGGTTATCAGAAGGGAGTTGGGGTAGGGAGTTGGGGGCGATGGGCATTAACATAATGCACTTGTCATGAGGAGTACTGAATAATGTACAGAATTGCTGAATCACTATATTGTACACCTGAAACTAATGTACGTTAACTGGAATTAAAAAGAATAAGGTCTGTAATTAAAAAGAATTAGGTCATTCAGTCTTGCACATACTAAAAACATAAATTCTGTAACTTTCTGGAAAAAAGTTGTATTGCACCAATACAATAGTTACTTCTCAGCAACAACAACAAAAACACTGAACTGTTGACACATTTAGCATCATAGCTGAATCTCAAGATTAGTATGCTGAGCAAAAGAAGCCAGAAAGAGAAGGCAACTACAGTAGAATTCCATTGTATAGCAGTCTTGAAAAGATGAATTCATAGGGACAGGTCATGGTTCCTGAGGTCTGGAGATAGGGTTAGAGTATAGTTTACATGGTTGCATGAAGGAACTCTTTTTGGGTAATGAAACATTCTGCCTCTTGGTTTTGGTGGAGGTTTAATGACTGTATTTGTGAAAACTTTTTGTAATCTATAGTTAAAATGGTTGAATTTTGTAGTATGTATATTATTCTTAAATAAGCTTGACTTCAAAAGTATACATCATGAGTAATTGTTAAGAAAATGGTTAGCAGAGGTAAAATATTGCTACAGGTGAAGTATACATAAATCATCTCTTCTACAGTCTGGGTAAGATTTGTAATAAATATCTATTGAATTAGAATTGTGAAACTGGGTTGGAGGGATAGCATTCTAGAGGTCCTGCCTGAGTATATTCTCAATAATAAAGATAGCTTTTCTAATTTAAGGGTTCAATAATTGAAAGGTACAAAAGTTTTTCTGAGGGCTTGTGATCCTAGTGATGAATTGAATATATGTGCTTACATTTGCTATCTCTCCAAACCCTACTAAAATGACAGTGGATTTTAGGATTTTATCTATTTAAAAAATAGAAGAGAAAAATCCACTAAGACAAAGAAAATTATAATGGACAATAGTAACATAGAATAAATAACAAAACCTATCCAAGGACAGACATAGGGAGCAGAAACCTAAACTAATGGAACAGAAATCCTGGAAGATGAATCCAGAAAAGCTCAGATGGCACAGGTATACCGTACATGGTCATGAAGATGGGAGTGAAAACAGGAGGATTGGTAGACAGTCTAGATGAGAAGTAGGTTAATTGTTACCTCCCCTCTCTGATACCCCACAGACAGGCAAATTGTTTTCTCCAATAGAGCTGAGGATTGCGCATTCGTTCCTTAGGTAGAGTAGAGGACTGTTGAATGTGATAACACACTGAAGATCGTGCATATGTAGGCAGCTCCCAGCATGTGAACAGTTAACGTTCTACCTGCACTGAAGGGCAGTGCCCACTTTGCTCATCAGCACATTGACACTGTCACAATGTACAAGGCTGCAACAGCTGTAAGAAAGTATACAGAGAAGAGCACCTGGGGGCCTCAGTCAGTTAAGCATCTCCCTTAGGCCCAGGTCATGATCCCAGGGTCCTGGGATTGAGCCCTGCTAGGTCTCCCTACTCAGCAGGAAGCCTGCTTCTTCCTCTCCCACTCCCACTGCTTATGTTCCCTCTCGTGCTATCTCTTTCTCTATCAAATATATAAAATGTTTTTTGAAAAAAGAAAGTATACAGAGAAAGGCTGAGTATAGCCCAATAGCAACAACCAGGGATGGCCTCATGACCCTGATGCATGACTTCGGAATTTTTTACCAGCTTCGGCAGACTTGAGTAATGTATGGTTACAGAAAGACAAACTGGAATGAGATCAGATCGTCAGGTCTTGGGTCTCTTCAGCTATGCTATCTTATGATGAAGCAGTATCTCCTTCTGGCTGCAGGACTAGAATTTAGTCTTCAGTGGAGCTTTTCTCATGATTACGTTATTCATTATGGTTGGGAGAATGTGGTACTTGTGCTTAGTTTGGCACATAGTTACCACAGCTAAATTCTCACTTAGATATGGTATATTTATAAATCACTTGAGTTATTGTTGCAAGGGGGGCATCAATCTAAGGTCAATTTCTCAGGCATTCTTGAGCCTAGAGAAAAGATCACAAACATGATGCTGGAGACAATTCTCCAAGGGTTTCTCACACTTCTGCATGTCTTCTTAGCAGAGGATCTGACTGCCCTTTGATCTGGATTATTGTTTTAAGAATACTTAATGAACAGCCTTTGAAGATTGAGATAGTGTCTCTCTCTTCAAGATAATGTTTGCCTCCAAAACAGAAATTTGTTGTGCTTATTCCCCATTATAAAGGATTCTTGGAATCCTTAAGCTCAGGGTTTCTCTCCTGGAATTTCATCCACAGTGTGTGCAGGTATCCATCTGATAGGACCTCAGCAATACTCAGACCCTCACTCTGTTTAGTCCTGGGACCTCAGAAACCATGCACCATAATCCTTTTGTCCTGATCCTCTGTGCCCCTGGGAATAATGTTCAACTTCAAACAGATTTTTCACTGTCTTCAAACTCCTTATCTTAGCAAATCTTTTTTTTTTTTCCCTCAAAGAACTTGTTTCCTTTTCAGTATTCTGTAAAGGAGACAGTTTGTGTTCTTACACCATACATGCATTGAGATCTAGGGATGATCCTGGGATATTTTTAACTACAGACCACAGTTTTTCTTTGGCTATGTGATAATCCTTCCTCCTCTGTAATGTGTGTCACTAACTGTACCATTTATTATCAAATGTACTCTGGATCATTTGAAAGCCCCCTAATTTATACTACTGAGTACTTTATTTTTGGTTCAGTCTTTCTCTCACCATCCCTGCCAGCATCTTTGGCAACTTTAATATTCCTGTGACTCACGTAAACCCATGCAGTCATCTGACCTTACCCATTTGAGGACCTTCATCCCGGCTCTAGGTGCATGACCTCTTCCTGGACATTTTTATGCCTGGAGAAATGCAGTGCACTTGTTATTATCTAAAAATGTAATGTTTGATGATAAAATTCTCCAGGGTTTTCTCTTTTTCTCTCCCTCTCCTTTTTTAATTTTTTTTTTTGGCCTTTAAAGTTTTAATTTCCCAGTTGGTTAACATGAAGTGTTATATTATGTAAAACACTGCATGTTATGTACGTATGTAAACCTGTATACAGTGATTCAACAATTCCATACATAACCCAATGCTCATCAGGGTGAACACATGCCTTAATTCCCAGGGATTTTCCCTCTTTTATTTCTACTTTAACTATTCATAGATCTTGTTAGACTTCTTTTCCTTCTACCTTACAGTTGATTATTGTTCTTTTCTTTTTTCTTCTTCCCACATGGCCTCATGGTACCACTTGAACCATTCTTTGGAGAGTATTTTCTGTATCCTCTGGGCTACTAGATAGAGGAGGCTCTTCTCTCTTTTTCCTTACGATATATTACTATTACAGTCATGGTCCATGTAACAGCTTTTTATGTGTCTCACTTGTCTCTTCTATAGGGATGTAAGCACTACCAGGCCTAGGGTGTTGTCTATTTTTTGAAGTGCATTCTCAGCATGTAGAACAGCTCAGGACCCATACTCATGGCTTCAAGGGATGCTCAGTAAATGAAATGAGGAAGCAGTTCATGGACTGAAAGGCTTTGGTTTATCCCAACAGCTGCTAGTCTACGAACTGAAGTGCCAGAATGCAGTCAAAGATCTTTTCCATAGTGAAGTGAGGGAGCCCAGGAAAGAGTTCTAAAGAAAAGCGATCAGCTCTGAATTGAACAGATCAATCACAAGTATGTGATTTTTGTCTCCTTGGCTTGCTCCTTGAGAAAACTGAAGCAGTTCATTGAAGGTAAGTGACATGATGAATTTAATCTGTTCTTCCAGCTACAGTGTACAGATTAGAAACCTCAGTCTAGTTGCAAATTTATTGCCTTGAGCCCTTAGCCGTACCACTGAACCTGAAATGTTTCTTCTTCCCGTTACCCTTGTATTCCTAATTTGTAAAAAAGTAGACAAACAGAACCACTTTTTTCTTCCACAGGTTTTAACTCCAAGCAGATATTCTTTACTAGTTGGTCAAGAATTAGAGAGGTGGGAAAAAGAGAATTTCATAAAAGTGTTTCACTTTTAAGGATGATACTTTGGACAAGTCTCTTATTTCTTTCAACTTCAGTTGCCTAAGTTGTAAATGGGAACATGACTTTAATATGGATTGTGAAGATCAAAAGATGAACAGAGGAGAGAATTAGTAAACTGAAAATGACTTATACTAATATCAATTCTTTTTATACATTTACCATTCATTTAGCATTTCACAAGGGCAAAAACAGTATATCACTGCAACACACTTGAATTACTTTGATATTATAGCAGACTATGAAATATTGCCTTCTGATGTCACAATTGCTCTGTGTGTGTGTGTGTTTGAATTTAGATGCGGATTCCAAAAGATACACTCAAGGACATAAAAGTTTGTTTTCTCTTCTGAGATTTGTAAATTTTCTTCTTTTCATACAGTGCAAAATTTGCCATTATGTCCCTCTTTCATAGAACATGTCTATTTACTACTTTTCTGTTTTCCAGTGTATAAATATTTGAAGAACCTAAACATCGTGGAAAAGTAAATACCTTGTTAACACTTCCTTAGTTCTTGTCCTTAATACATATCTAACTTAAGCTATAAAAAGTGGATATTTAAACAATATTTTGAGTTTACTGTAGATAAGATACAATTGATTTTAAAGAGAAGAGTCAGAAGAAGGAAATAAAGTTTGAGGATGAAGAGGCCAGGAAGTGATAGCCACAGCTATGTTCAGCTCTGCTGCCTCTAGAAGGGTTAGTAGGAACCAGTTGTCATGGATGCAACTGTGTATCACGTTTGGGTTTCGGTTTTTGGGGTTTTTTTTTGTTTGTTTGGTTGGTTGTTTTTTTTTTTTTTTGTGGAAGTTGGGCCACATGATTGATGATTTTTTCCTACTTCAAAAAGTCTATGAATATATTGTTTGTGGGAAAAGAGAAAATAAGGGATATTCTTGTGAGTCAAACAATATAAGAAAAATTTCAAAGAAGAGGTAGAATTATACTTTCCATGAAGAGGCAGGTCTGGATTAACTAATATGTTCTGTGCAGTCATGATACAGTGTGTTTTCTAGGATACTAGAGTTGACTCTTGAATATCTTTCCTCCCTCATTTTGTTGATAAAAAACTTGTTTTGTTTAAGATGGTCATGTGACCAATTAAAACATCCTTCTTTTTAGACTCCTTTGGGACCAGAGATGACCAAATATCCTCATGTGACTAACAAAATATAAATAGAAGTTGCTAGGTTAGGCTTCTCAGGGGAGAAAAAAAAAAGGGCAGATATGTGCCTTCATCATTTTTCCCTGTGACACGGTGTTCTTCTCCCTTTTAAAAGGAAAAATGAGTCAGTGCCTCCAGCGTGACATACATAAAGACAAGTAGACAAGTCAGGGATTTTTCACAAATGGAACACATGCTCACCTTCAACACCCAGGTCAACAGATAATACTGTCAGCATCCAAAATGCATCCCCCTCATGCTTCAATTCAGTTACTACCACCCCAAGAGTAACCATTATCCTAACTTTTTAAGAACATGTATTAGTTTTATCCATTTGGGACATAATATGAATAGAATCAAACATTGTGTATTCTTTTGTATCTAGCTTCTTTGCTCAACATTATGTGTATGAGATGTGTATTGCCTTTGTATACATGGTGCATTCTCATGGCTGTATAGTATTCCACTGTGTGAATAAACCATGTACTATTTATCTAGAACAAAATTCTTGATATCATGACAACAGAAGCCAACAGTGATGCTAGTGGAAAAACCCAGAAAGTTCCAGGGTCAGAGGTAACATGCTTAATTATCTTATCAGCTCAGACTGTCTATCCCTACATGAGACAAACAGCCCCCTGTGTTTGAAGGCACTGAAGAAGTGTTGTTTGTTGGGTGCCGCTGACCATCAGGGCAGCTAAAGCACATTCTGTATCACTTACAGCAGTAAAATTTATGCCTTAAAGAAATGTCAAATAACTAAAATTGAAGCTTGAGGAGGTTAAGCAGATAACTAATATTATATAGCTGGTGAAGTGATAGAACTGGATCTTGAAATTTCTTTATTGTAGTATAATTAGCATACAGAGTTATTTAAAGTATACAACATAGTGATTAAACAATTCTATGATGATTCATTGTTCACCACAGTAAGTACAGTTACCATCTGTCACCAATGTTTTTACAATCTTATATATCATACCATTCCCTTTTGACCTTTAAGGTTTTTGTTTTGTTTTGTTTGTTTGTTTGTTTTTCTGAGAAATCAGCTGATTTCCCTATGAGGTTTCCCTTGTATAAAACTCTTTTTTTGCTCTTAAAATTCTTTCTTTATCATGACATTTTGCCATTTTAATTATTCAGTCTTGGTGTGGACCTCCTTGGGTAATTTTGTTGGGAGCTTTTGTGTTTCCTGAATCTAGATGTCTGTTTCCTTCCTCAGATTATGGAAATTGTCAGTTATCATCTTTTCAAGTGAGCTTTTTGTCCTCCTTTCTCTCTCTCTCTCTCTCTCTCTCTCTCTCCTTCTTCTGGGAATCCCTGTAATGTGAACGTTATTGCATTTGAAGATATTGCTACGTTCCTTAACAAAGTCTCTTTTTTTATTACTCTTTTTTTTTTTA
This sequence comes from Mustela putorius furo, assembly GCF_011764305.1. Classification (NCBI taxonomy): domain Eukaryota; kingdom Metazoa; phylum Chordata; class Mammalia; order Carnivora; family Mustelidae; genus Mustela; species Mustela putorius. The sequence continues at coordinate 44,519,637 of NW_025422010.1, forward strand.
TTGTTCAGCTTGATTGTTTTCTACTACCCTGTCCTCCAGATCACTGGCCCATTCTTCTGCATCCTCTAATCTGCTACTGATTCCCTCTAGTGTATTTTTTTTTCAGTTATTGAATTTTTCATTTCTGACTGTTTCTATTTAATATTTTCTATCTTTTTGTTGAAAGTGTCACTGAAATCCTCCCCCGTTTTGTCAAGTCCAGTATTTTTATGACCACTTCTTTGACTTATTTAGCCAGTATAGTGCTTATCTTCATTTCATTGCACTCTTCTGCTGTGCACTATATGCACTCTTTCAGGTTGGGACACACTCCTCTGTCTCCTCATTTTAGTCTAACTCTGTGTGTTTGTTTCTATGTGTTAAGAATGGACCATAAATTTTCAAGTAGAACTCACTGCCTTTCACAATATAGTAGATAGATAAAGAGATAAACATACATGGCTAGAAAGCACAGATGGCAAGTTTCTCTCTTCTCAAGGATGATTTAGAGAAGGAGAGAACACTGCTTTTTCACTGATCATTGCTTCTCTTCACAGATCCCTTTACTTGCCTGAAAAGCTTGACAGAAAAAGAAAATAATAATAACACACACAGACCTATACCCCTGGGGATAAAAATATATGTTTATAAAAAAAAAAATAAATAAATAAACAACAACAACAAAAAAGAATATTTCGATTTGGGGATTTCAGATCTAAACCAATACCATCCAGTAGAGATACAATGCAAATCATGTATCTAATCTTAAATTTTCTAATAGCTACATTTAAAAATTAAAGGAAACATGTGGAATTTATTATAATAATTTTAAATTTAACTGTATCCAAAATATTATCATTGTAACATGTAATCAATATAAAATATTAAGATAAAAAAAAAAGAAAATAATAATAATCCAGTTCCTGTGCCTAAAGAAAGAGAATCCCTTGGCTCAGAAAATAGAAAAAGGGAGTGTCTTTCCTCTTCCCTCTCCCTTCTCTTTTCCAGAAATGCAAGTAGACTGGAAAGATAGACTGGCCTGAAATAGATGAACAAAAGTAGAATAAGTGCCTATGCAAAGTGAGTAAGGTTGAGGTTTGTGATTTTGCTAGCAAAGTCTGAGAAAAAGAAAGACTTGATCTAATTTGGAATAAAATTACACTTATCAGTTCTCCAGGAGCTTGAAATTGATCACTTTAGCAAGCGATTCTATATCCTGGCTCAGTATAAAAAAGATATCCTTTCTCTCTCTCTCTCTTGCACACACACAAATGAATATAAAATATTAAGAAAGGAATTCATATAAATTATATGGGCTATTAAGAATCTGATTCACAGAACTACAGTATACAAATCCTAGGCCTAAGACTCACTGGTGTGGGATGCATAATTGAGCACTAATACCACAACTGAAGAAAGAGAAGGGAGAAGAGAGGGCATAGGAATGCTCATATTTTCATACACACTTCTTTAATGCACATCCATAACATATCCAAGTTTGACTTTTTGATAAACACTAAATGGTAAATATGGAGGGAATTGATTGTGATGGTTGCATGGATAGCTTTCCTAGGAGTGGAGATAGAAGTTTGTGAGTAATAAAGATAGGTGTATTAGTGGAGTGATTATATATACCCATAGTCCTGGTGGAATTATAAATAGCTATTCTTTTTATTCTCAAAAGGTCCTATGTTGGGCCATAAGTAATATGGCCGTCATTTGTGTAAATAAATATACATACAAAAATAAGACATCACTTTGGATTTATTTTTTTAAAGGTATGTGTGGCAGACATAGATAGAGTTTTGTTACTCAGATTCCCCTGAGAAAGGACATGCTGTTCAGTTTTGAGGAAAGTGACAAACTCTAGCTGTCATGCTGTTTTAGATTCTATCTCCCATTTTGAGAAGCCCTCAGCCAATGACTGAGCATGGCAGTGGTAGCTGAAGTCATACTCTTTTTAGAGGGATCCCAAGCCAATAACTCAGCAAGATGGTGGTACAAGGCCTAGCTCTTTCCCCCCAGCATAGTACTCCCCTGGCCGAAAACTCTTTGCCCCATAATCTCCGTTCATCTCATCTCATTTGTCATGGGTATGTTCTGATCTGACAAATCACCTACTTTTAATTGTTCCCCATCCCGGAAATTTTCTGTATGCCCATCTTAGGGAATGTTTCCAGATAATAAAATCCTATAATCTATAACACTTAAAAATACATATTTATGTATGGGCTGGCAATTTAGAAACATTAAACTATTTTAAAGAATTCAAGTTCAGATCAGATGTTATTCAAAGAGGCACCATTTAATGTTACAAGGTAACACAGTTCCTGAGTATCTAGCAAGAGACCAAAGTAAAGGCCTATGGTAAAGGAAGTCTTTTCTCAAGGAGAAAAGGCAAGTTACACTTGAAAACTCTTTGCTGAGGGAAAACTATAGTAGAAAACCATGTTGTTCATGGACAGACATGGACATGATCTTTTTTCTCTTTTTCCTCTCTACTTTGCTGCAAGAGAGAAAAGAAGCAAAGGGTTGAGCAGGGAATTTATAAGGGCAAATATAACCTTTGGTTTGATGCACAGTAAGCTGACAGTTAAAGGTGTATCATGCTAGATAAATGTCAAAAGCCAAATAAAAGCCTTAATAATAAGCTGTCTAGAGGCTAAAATCCAGAACCCTCAAGCATGAGAGAAGGATTAATTTTTAAAAACAAATTTTAACCCAAACTGAAACTGTCCAAGGTGGCTTAAATGTTGTGGTAAACTCAGGGTTGAGGGGTGTGAGTGTGGAGAAAAGAGAAGGAAGAGACAGCTAATCCAAGGCAGAAAAGGTACCTGGTTGAACCAAGATTTTTTATTTACTTATGTCTTACTCTAAAAAATGGCAGCATGGAGCCAAACAGTAAGTATTGTTATGGGCTGAATTCTGTGTACTACCCCCGCAAATTCATATGTTGACATCTGAATCCCTAATAACTCAGAATGTGACTCTATTTGGAGATAGGATCTTTAACAAGGTAATTAGGTTAAAATGAAGTCATTAGAGTGGGTCCTAATCCAACTTGACCAGCATCCTTACAAAAAGAGGAGATTAGGACACAGACGCAGAGGGACACAATCAGGTGAAGACACAGGGAAAACCTAATCCTTTCCAAGCTCTGTGGAGCCATGGGAATGGGGGGAGAAGCCCTGCCTGGGAGAGTCAGGAGGCAGAAAGTTCAATGAAGATGTTTTATTTCCAGCAAGAATCAATTATCTGTAATATTGTTTGAGACTGAAGCACAGGAAATTGAAAGAACAATCATATGCCTGAGCTACAACCTAAAAATGACACACTGTCCTGCCTTCCAACCAGGTTATTTCTGTAGTCACCTTTCCTAACACTTTATCTAAAAAGGTGCTTGTATGGTCTTAATGCTTATGATTAAAGTTTATTAAGAAAAATTTAATAATGATGTAAATATTTCCCAGATACTGGATCATTTTCTCCAAATTTTTTTTTTTTAAGATTTTATTTATTTGACAAAAAGAGAGAAATGGTAAGAGAGGGAATACAAGTAGGGGAAGTGGGAGAGGGAGAAGCAGGCTTCCTGCCGAGCAGGGAGCCCAGTGCGGGGCCCCATCTCAGGACCCTGGAATCATGACCTACGCCTAAAACAGACGCTTAACCACTGAGCTATCCAGGCGCCCCTCCAAATGGTTATTGTGATTCCTGTAGGAAACAGTTTTCATCTCATTCTTTTCTTTGTTAGAATTAAATCTCTGTAAAGTGAAAACGTTTTCCCCACTTGGAAATGCTGGTGAGGGGTTTGCCAATCAACCTAAAAAGTAATCTACTTATATTGCCAGGGTCACAAAATCTTATAAGAAGAAAGGCCCTATGGGGTTTTGTTCATCCTAAAGAAAAAGGAAAATGTGAGCTGAATGGACTCAGGGGGTGTCTGGATTACTAATCCACCATATAGTGTTTAGGCAGGTGGACTTTCAGAGGCCTGGGACTCATTGAGGGATGCCAGAATTGAGGAGTGCAACTCTTGCTGAATTAATCTTCCCACAGTGGCAGCTCTTGTTTTCATCATTTTGCATTTGCTAGAGATGAGGCTCAATTGTAGCCCATTATTCAGACTGGACACCAACCAGGTTTTTGTCATAATTCCTGGCCTTATGTACTGACATGAATTTATGGGGCAACTTGAAAAGCTGAGATGATTAAATTACCAAAGGCGGTGCATTCCTGGCTCTCCACTTGGCCCAGAATTGCTTTGCTTACAGAGTTATCTTGACATAGGAAAGGCTTGGCCCACTGTCCTGTGAAGTGTCCAAATGCTTCTCAAGGGTTTAGCAGCCAATGAAAAAAGAACATAGGTTAGGATGAACTGGCCTCCTCCCATATGTTTTGCTGGGCTTACAGCATGATTTTTCTTCTGCTTACAGAAGAAAGGACTTTCAAAATTCAAATGCTCTTTTGCATCTATGACAGAGATCTAGAGTCAAGAAGAATCAGAATTTCACGTTATAAAGCTAAAAAGCTTGGGCTTCTCCTTCAGGGAATGGTTTGGATCCTTATATTCTGGAGAGCTGAAATAAATGAGGGTTTCCTTTGGAACACGGACGCTATTCCTAACGTTGTTCTGGATTTTCAAATCCAGTGTACTATTCTCACCTCCAGTGGTTGGTATGGGTGTGTGATGTCAGCTGGGCTAATAATGATATGGAATCACCCACGAAGAGATGTGACATCCAAGTTGAGCACACTAGAATCCTCACCTGGAATGTTCTGCACTGGAGGTTGAAAGACAGCTCTCAATTTCTTTTAGAACGTGATCCAAAATATATACATAAACTTAGAGATATCAGCATCCATACATGTTGATACATGGAGAATATCTGTATATAAAAGAGAAGTTGGGGCCAGCAGACATGGGATATACGAGTTAGCAATGGCATCTTTTTATACTTACTTCAGATGAAAAGCTGTCCCCAAAAATGTAATTCAGTAAGGGGAAACTTCTTCAGTATAACTTTGTCAACTTCACATGTGTAGGTAATATATCTGAATTTCAATCATAAGAACTGGCAGCAAAGAATTGCTTTTGTTTTCTTTTTTATTGCTACTTCCTGTATGAAAGAAAAGTAACTCTGGCCAAAGTCTCCTGAAGTAAAATGAAATTTTATTTTCATTATGAGCAGGAAGGTAGGTGATAGCAGATTATCTTTTGTTGACACTTTGAATATACATTTATGATGTGTCTTTTTAAGCCAATGGGAATCAGATGTTTTAAATGTCAATGATAACAAAAGTTGAGTAGAACCATACATTATGTTATAACTAAATTTTAATTGAAACATAATGTCATAGGATGTTAGTACTTGAAGGGACCTTGAAGGTCACCTTGTACATTTAATCTCAACTATATGGGTGGGTGAAGAAGAAACACACATGTGAGCAGAGAAAAACCAAGGTGAATGGCATATCATTTATTACTACAATAAAGTACTGAAGTTTGCAATGAATTGATTTATTTCTTGTAGACTAGAATACATTCAGAGTTGGAAGTTCAACACTTTTCAAAAGATTTTATTTATTTATTTGAGAAGGAGAGAATGTACGTGAGTGGGGAGTGGGCCAGGAGGCAAGAAGAGAGAGAAGCAGACTCCCCTGCTAAGCAGGGAGCCTGGGATGCGGCTGGATCCCAGGACCCTGAGATCAGGACCTGAGTGGGAGCACTCATATGTTTACAGATCAAATAGGTATCTGTCCCATTAGAGACCCATAAAAAACAAAACAAAACAAAACAAAACAAAAACACAAGAGTCTCTTTGTGAACATGGGACCATAGATAGCTACATTTCAGACCCGAGTTTTCTTGTTGTTGTTGTTGTTGTTTGGGGGGGGTGGGGTAGAATTCAGGTTGTTTTTATTTATTTTTTTATTAACATACAGTGTATTATTTGTTTTAGGGGTACAGGTCTGTGATTCATCAGTCTTTTTTTTTTTTTTGAAGATTTTATTTTATTCGACAGATAGAGATCACAAGTAGGCAGAGAGAGGCAGGCAGAGAGAGAGAGAGGAGGAAGCAGGCTCTCTGCTGAGCACAGAGCCCGATGCGGGACTTGATCCCAGGACCCTGAGATCATGACCTGAGCTGAAGGCAGCGGCTTAACCCACTGAGCCACCCAGGCGCCCCTGTGATTCATCAGTCTTACACACAACACATACCTTCCCCAATGTCTATCACCCAGAGTTTTCTTAACAGCATACTTTGAGAGCTTAAGACAGTGCATGCCTTGATCCTGACTTGGAATACAATACTGTTGTGTGGCCAACAAAGTTGTTGGCCCACCTTGAATTCCCATTTGAAGTCTCCAGCTTCAGATGATACTCTTCCCTCCAGTGCCTATCTCCCAGACCAGTGCAATATATCTAAAGGGAAATTTGCTGTTTTCTTGATAACAAACTAGCTTCTTTCCCATATTATCTGTGTCATCTCCTCAATGAAATCTCATACTAGTTTGTGTATGCCACGTAACTGTGAGTTGGAGTTTCTGAGCATCAAGCCCTAATTATTTTACTTGTTAATTTGAAGAACGTTATGTCTTAACCATGCTAACATTTAGGGAGGGAAAGATCATAGAAAAGAAGAATTTTTAAATTTTAAATATAACCAAACTCAGATAATTTGTCTTGAGCAATATAGCAGAATGAAGAATCTCACGATTATTGCTTAAAATCTGAGTCTCAACAATTGTGCTCAAATAAAATGAGTGCTTTATATTAAAAAGGGAAAAGTTTACAATGGGTACTCAAGCTTGTCAAAACTGTTAGAAATGTGGTTTAAAAAAAAAGAGGTAAAGTAGGACTTACAGGTACAAAGTTTTTTCATTAGTAGCTATTTCAAATGTCACTGAAACAAATGATTTGTGTTAAATATGATAATATACTTTCATAAGTGGGCACCTCATTAAGACAAGTAGAGCACCTCCTTAGCTGAGCTAAAAACCATTTTACCACCTATTTTATAGGTTCATTCAAATGATTTTCAACCTTTCAGGGAAATAGTTTTGCATCGGAAAAAAAAAAAGCTTAAAAATATTTCAATGAATCATTAAAAATAGCGTTCTTGGTTTAAGTAGTAGACATGTTTTCTATAAATGAAGTATGTCCAGAGACGATGTGTGTGTGTGTGTAATTATAATTAGCTTTAAAGTAAAATAATTGTGTTTGATTAAATTTGCTTTATATAGAAGTGTCCCTGAACCACTGTTGTTTTAAACAGAATTAAATAACTTCTTCAAGATTCAAAGATACCATGTTAACCAGGTAGGATAAACTTTTCTTCACCAACCAAAATTATCCATATGGTAGAAGTTCTGTTCCTATTATATCCCTGTTTCATTTTCCTGGCTCAGTGTGAATAGGCCATTCAAAAGTCAACCAAACACTTGATATATTTTCACATAGGGAGAAAGGAGAGAAGTCACTGCATCCAATTTTCTCCAAACACAGAGATGTTCTCATAGTCTAGAGACCTGCTACAAACACATGATGTAAAGGACAGAAGAAAGAGCAGCCACAAGGTTGAACAGGCAAAGATGAGGAAGAAAGTGGTTTGCAGTCAGTATTTCTCTTGCTACAGTGCTGCTCCTTTTAGGAGCTTAGTGAATTTGGGACCAAGACACTTTTTCCTTTACTCTGCTTGGCTGAGTATGAGGCCGCTGCAATGTCTGAAAATGAGAACTGACCAATTGATGCTGTAATGTCCACACCTGACTCTCACATTTTGGCACACAAATCTGTACCAGTTATCTATATTTGAGACTATGATCTCTAATGTTTCATTTCTTTTATTTAAAAGACATGTGGATTCTCTGCATTGCTGGGAAAGTTCACAGATGAAATCTCGAATTATTTAATCAAATACATTTTTTTGTTTGTGTTTAATAAAAGGTAAAGACATGCAGAGAAGGGAATGCCAGATTCGCACTGTATGTGTTAACTCTCTTGCCAGATTCAGTGGCTCTCCCTTTTGGATTCTAGGATATGACTTCCAGGGTTGTGTTGCCTGGGTCCACAGCTTGGCCCTCCCATGAGAGTTCACCAAAGCTTCAGTTTCCTTCTCTGTAAGATGAATATAGTATTGGTAACCATCTCAGAACAGGGGCAGATATTAAGGGAGATGATATTTATAAAGTACTAAGCACTATTCCTGGTAGATACATTCAAAGTTCTTGTGAATATTACTTTACATGGATGCTACTTAGATTACCATCCATTCTCTGACAGTTCTCTTAATCTACATGTCCTAATAGGGTAACTGGGATAGATTCTAGAACATAAAAAATGAACTTTAGGTACTTAAGGCATTTGAATAAAATACGGCTTTAGTTAATAATTATGTATCAATATTGTTCATTAATTGTAACAAATGTACCATATGGGTGAAAGATGTTGATAATAAAGAAAGTAGATGTGGGGTATGTAGGAATTCTGTGTTATATTTTTAACTAAAACTGTTCTAAAATAACTCTGATAAATTTCAAGAGCTCATCTAAGGTAGCATGATTTATTGATGATTTGAACCTGAGATTGGCAAACATTCTTTGTAAAGGGTCTGATAATAAACAACTTGGGCTTTGTGAGCTGCATATGGTATCTGTCACATGTACTTCTTTGTTTATAACCCTTTAAAAATATAAAGGTCATTCTTATCTGTAGGGCCATACAAAAACAGAATAAAATGCCAAAGACCATAGTTGTAGAACCCCTGATTTAAAATAATAGATAAAGAAGAGGTACTTAGATTTGTTTCTATCCATGCACATGTAGATTTTTCTTAGCATCCATGTACCATTCCTTCTTCAGGACCATCCCTTCTTTTTCATCATTATCAAATGTACAAGTCCTGGCTAGTTTCACCTTTCCTCAAGAGATAAAGTTAATAATGATGGTATTACCCACAGTGTCATGGCTCCTTAGAACCTCCTTTATTGAAATAACACAGAACTTCTTTCCTGTGTCGTTCCCTACCACCATTTCCAATGGCACTGCATCATTGATTCAGTCATCAATGAATCCTGGCTTCTTCTAATGATTCTCTTAAAGGTTTTTACTGTGCTTTGTTGATGGTAACCTCATATAAAGTCTTTCTCAGAGTATGCAGGAAAATGTGGACAGTAATTTATTTTTCAGACATGCTAATTTTACTGTTCAGAATTTCATAATGTAAAGGTTGAATGACACCTCTTCCAACCACGCCTTGCCTTGGACTCTAGGTTGTTGTCATTGCATCCCTAGAATATAATCTCTTTCAGTGTTGACTGCACCAATGCCTTCCATTAACCAGTGGGGAGGAGAGGCATTAGCCTTTTGTATAGAGTGGGAAACAAATTTCCATTTGCATAAGAATGTTCTTTCTTCATGCATCATGGTTTAAGACCAATTTAGGAGAGCACATTGTTGCCATATTGATCAGAGGTGAAAGAGGACAAGGATTAAAATGGCCACTTGGTGCTGGGAAGCCATAGTCTCAGAAGCCCTCAGGGGAGATGAGTGACCCCTTCTTGGGGTCTTCCTCAATCATGGCACAAAGTCTGCAGGAGAAGTGCAAATGTTCCCTGGGTAATTTAAAACTGCCATAGCAGGGGAAGCACTGCCACCATAAAGAACCTCTGCCATCATCCTGCATACTACTATTCTTACTGCCTGCAGATGCTAAAGATCAGAGGCAGCCCTGTGGTTGGAACATGGAGGACTGAGAGTAGGTTTGAGGATCTGTGGTAGATGGTTAGTAGCCCAGAGTCCTGAACTTGTGCAGGGTCCAAATTAAGAGTTGTGATAGTACCATTTTTGGAAGCTCAGTCTCACCCAGTACCCCAAAAGAAATTTCATATCAGTCAGCTAGAGTGATATGCTTACCCTTGTATGACTGGATTCAACCATGGGGCCCTGAGATGACCACATAAGCACAAATCAATCTTGGGGCATCTAGGTAACCCAGTGCACAGCAAAGTTGGAGGAATCAGAGTCAGAAAAGTGGGGTCTGGGTGTCCTGGCATTGCCAGCTTCAGCTGGCTCCAAGCCACAGGAAAGAGAATTAGAAAATTTCAGCAAAGACTCTCCAAACTGGAGAGCCCTCTGAGTTAGGGAACCAGGGCAGAGATCTCCGCTTGCCTGGCCTGAGAGTGGCACTGCCTCTCCTTCCTCAAGTTCAAGAGACAGGCAGTGAGTGCCCCTCTCCTGAACCTAGACCTCCAGCCTCTCTCTAAAATTCCTGCCAGAACCGTGAGAAGCATATTGCAAATATGCATTCAAACTCTTTTTTTTTTTTTTTTTTTTTTTTTTTTTTGCCACTATTGTAGGCCTTGGGGATAGAGATGAAAATGTTTCTGGAACTTTTAAACAAGTGTATGTATCATGCATCCTACCCCTACACAGTACACAGGCCCCTGCTGTGTAATAACTAATTGGCAGAACTAACTCAGACTAAGATGTTAATCCTGATAATATCTTAATTCCAGATAATGCACTTTTATTTAAGAAGATCTTCTTTTAATGCCTAACACAAAGTTGTAACCTCTGACTATGCTCATTGAAACATGTAGATTCACAATTAACTGGGCACAGAGCATTGCTGAGCTCTAGCTACTTATCAGGGATTATCATTTTAAATTTACCCTGCTGAATACATCTTAAAAACTCAACTAAGAGAAGCAATATTTATTTAGGATTTGGGAGGTGGGGTGGATAGTCCATCTATTCTTCCAGATACTCCCAACATCTAGCCCTGAATTATATTAGATAATTAAGAGACCATGTGCTTGGATTGAATATTTTTTATGTACCTCACCCTTCCCAATCACCAAATCCTGTGCTTAGAGTTGCCTTTATTGATGTGTGTTTTGATGTGATACCATTAAATGAACTTTAGAGCAGAGGAACCTAATTAAACTTGACACTGTGCTTCCTGAAAAGGTGTTGTTGAGAATATTGTTCATCAAAATACGCACTTGTACGAGAACTTAGAGTGGGGGGAAAAATCGGTCTAATTTCTCTGAATAGCTGGATGGCTTTTGTAAGCAATATATGATAGTCCTTTTTTTTTTTTTTTAAAGATTTTATTTATTTATTTGACAGAGAGAGAGATCACAAATAGGCAGAGAAGCAGGCAGAGAGAGGAGGAAGTAGGCTCTTAAGTAGGCTCCCCGCTGAGCAGAGAGCCGGATGCGGGGCTCCATCCCAAAACCCAGAATCATGACCTGAGCTGAAGGCAGAGGCTTTAATTCACTGAGCCACCCAGGCGCCCCATGACAGGCCTATTTATGTTTTCTTGTTTACTGCCAGAAAACTCACAACTAGGTTTCAGGCTCAACTCCAAAAAGACTTAATGACATCATGGTGTGCCCTAAACTGATTTCAGTTCTAACTTTTTTCTGTCCTATTTTTCCATCTCGTTTTGCTTTTTTATATAAACTGTATCAAATTTATTTAATCTTCCTGTTATATTTGCATATTTGTAAATTAAACGTACATTCTTTTTGGAACAAGACTGGTTAGAAAGAATTAAGAAGTTATGACCAAACTGTTCTGGAGAGATTTCATGTTGTAGAGGAGTGTGGGCTTTGGGACTATATAGGTTTGAACTCACTATTAGATCTGCTTCTTAAGAGTTTTATGACCTTGGACAAGTTTCTTAATTTAGTCTATCATATTCCAGGGGTAGTATAACTGCTGATTAACCCCATTGTCTTTGTTCTTAACTTATCTTCCCTTTAGCTTTTCTCTGCATGTGATGCTTTCTAACATAGGTCGTATTATGGTAGCAAATGAGGTAGTACAGTCTTAGATAATTTTCACTTAATGATGAATGCCAATATGCAAAAAGATCTGGAGATCCAGATAAGAGTTGTATTTTCTAGGAGAACTAGGAATGAGCTTTAAAATACCTTATTTATACCATGGTGAAGTGTATGTTTCTTGGTCTTTAATTCTTGATTTCACATCAGAATTCATAATCTACCCTGCCTCTTAATTTATATTACTGATTTTAGTGGATTCAATCAGGAACCCAGGACAAAACACTTAATTTGGTTGCTGTCATCAATATCTTCCTCCCCATTAATATAAATAGGATTACTTCTCAGCAATATACTATACATCAAAAAGATAGTGTCTATCCTTGAAACAAACAAACAAAAAATAATACATCAGAGTTTAACAAGTCTCTTCTACCTAATGAATGAATTTACGATTTCAAAGAATAGTAAACCTGTCAAGGGGAATTAAATGATATGTTGCACCAGGAGTAACTTGTGCGTCTGGCATTTGTGTTAGGTTGTTAGAGGAAAATAGAACATGTGAACCTTGATAATAAACCTGTCTTTGATATTATTGTTAAGCTTGACTCTTCTGGAGATTAAAGTGGCAGGTAGTAAAATGTATCATGCAAACGTAAATGTGACATTTTTGTTCTATTTTAAGTTTCTCGTAGAAAATGGTTTTGTGATTGGTCTTTGCGCAGAACTTTATTTATAATCCTATTTGCAATTTGGAGATTTTGCCTCAGAAGGTGAATAAGCATATTGCTCGGGCTTTTGTGATTCTGAACATGTCACTGCTGTCATTTGTCAAATATGCCTGAAATCTGCCTTTTCAGTAAGTGATATCTTCCACTCTTTTCAGGTGAAACTTTTTACTCCTTTTGTTGTTGTTGTTGTTGTTCTTTTTAAGAGAGGTGTCTAAATAAGAGAGATATTTGGAGTCTGATTTTGATAGCAGGAATGATTAATTAAATTAATTAATAAACCACTGTTATTTCAGTGCAGCCCAATTAAACAGCACTGGACTTTTTTCATGTTTTTATCTTGGGATGCAGCACCATTTCATTGCATTCATAAGATGGATTGTATTTCTTCATGCATGGAGAAAAAAAATCATGAAGCGAGGTCGCCTGTCCAATGCAAGCAGATTTTTACCTACTCCTCTATGGTTGATTCCTTTCTTTTCTTCCCATAAGCCTCAGGAAATGCTTTCCTTTTGCTTTTGCTTATCTGCTAGAGTCCATGGGGTTGCACTTTCTTCCTTGCCGCTGGGAATTTACAAGTCCTGCAGTCCTGTCTTCTGGCGACCTGTCTGTCCTTTGGCCACTGTCTTAACTTCACGGCTTCTAGGTACATCATCTGTGAGATGTGGACTGCACTTCCTCACATTCTGGGGGATGTTGGGAGGATTAATTAATGTTTGCAGTACACATTGAAGCTTAGAGCTGCAAAATGCTTTATAATTTCAAAATACCACTATGTTAATAGCAGGCTCACTGTGAGAAAGCTGCTAATACAGTCCTTCCCCTCTCTGGAGCTCAGTGACCTTTCTATTTATCCCACTAATTCCATGGTATCTCCCAGAGGAATAGTCTGTGCTTCTCCAACCTGGATTTGCTTCTCACGTAATAAATGCGGCAAACCTGGAATACATGCATGGAAAATTTAAAAAAAAAAAAGAAGGAATTTATTTATTTAAGTAATACTTGTTCACCTGGAACATAGTAGCAGCTGGATTCCTGCTGAATCAAGAATCTATTTGTTCCGGCAGGTCACCCAGCGTTGTTTATCAATTTTCATTCCCACTAACAGAATTAGGCTCCCAAACCATTTCTAATCAGTTTTCTGGCCTGCATTTTGGAGGCTTTAAATTGAAGGGATACATTTAACACAGTTATAGCCCAATACTTACCAGAGGAATGGTGGCCTCTCCTTTGTGTTAGAACCAAGCTCTCTAAAAAGCATCTCTAACCCAAGGTGTCAACCCATGTACAAATATCATTTATTCTTTGGGAGTGGCAAAATTAAAATGAGGTGGTTTGCAGTTTCCTAGATATTATAATCATGTAAATATTATGTTTTAAAGATGTCTTCGTTATGAACTAGCTTAGTCTAGTGATCAAACAGGTATAAGATATAAAATCTTAGTTATTACTTTAAAAGTTGTCTCTATCTCAAATGAAGACATTTCATTTTGCATTATTTTTCTAATAATGAATATAGGTTCAACTAGACTCAATTTATGTCTTTTGACTTATTCCTCATAGGGCCAATGAGTGAATGACTTACAATGTCTTAACGGGTCTTGGTGGGCATTGGGGTCCTCCAAACTAGAAATGGACAGTTAGGAGTTTATTTAGAAATAAAAAAAAAAAATTAGAAAATGTAGCCAGGTTCCCAGTACTGATTGGCATTCTATGAAGAAGCATGCAAGGATTTGAGTAAAACTGGGGACAAAGTCCTAAAAATACCTCAATGGAAGAGAGACATTTAATGAATGTTTAGTTTAATGAATATTGGTGAAAATTCAGATGTAGTCTAAATCTAGATGGGAGGCCAGCATTCAGCATAGATGCCAGTCTGTAGGTCATGCTGAGGACATCCAGAAACAGTACCTGGTCCTGTAATGACCATAGCTCCCATCTCTCTACTCTATATGTGAGACACACTAATATTACCCTGATGACAAAACCAAGCATATAGACGTTTACGGCATTCTCAAGGTTACAAAGGGAGAAAATAAAAGGAGTAAAAGTTGAACCCAAGTGGTTGAGCTCTGCATATAAGACGTTAAAGAAGCATAAGGCCCATGATTAAGAGCATGTAGTGTAGAATCACAGTTCTGGAGACTGTGTGATCTTGGGCAACTTACGTAGCCTCTCAGGGCCTCAGTTTCTTTATATATATGTATATATGTATCTGTGTGTGTGTGTGTGTGTGTATACACAGATACACATATACATATATATAAAATAAAAGATTAGAATGGCACCCATCTCTTAAGTTTGATGAGATTAAATTAGGTTATACATATAAAACCTAAGAAGAGTTCTTGATACATAGTTCAGTAAGCAATAAATATGTAATTGTCATTCAGTTACAAAGGAACCATCAGTACAGAATAGTCACATATTGTGGGCCACAGTAATTAAGTAGGACTATAATCCTTGAGACATATATAGAACATGAGAAGTGTAAGGTAATGCCAGAAGTTAAACCTTGTTGTTACTTTTATTGTATATCCACAAAGCCTGTGTGTTGGGGTTCTTTATTCTGGATATGATGTTGGGATCTTGATGGTTTGATGGGCTTCCTGATGGCAGAGTTTATACATTTATTTACCTTTTTATCCCTGACACAAAACTAAAATGCAAGTAAGTTTAAGAATTAGCTTTAATCTAAAAAAAATAGCTTTAATCTGCAATAATAAAGAAAATAGGTGAGTGACTATCAGTGAATTAGAGATTTTATACATTTTTTAGAAGATTAAAAATAGAGGAAGCAGTGCTAATTGAGGACAGAGGAGCCCCCGTAAAAACTGTCATCTCCAAAACAGTAGGCAGTAGCCAGTAGCCATATGTCACTATTGGGCTCCTGGAATGTGGCTGGTCTAAATTGACATGTGCCATAAGTATAAAATATACACCAGTTTTTGAAATGTATATGAAAAAGAATGTAAAATATCTCAATTTTTATACTGATTACATGGTGCAATGATATTTTTGATATATTAGATAAATTGTTACTAAGTTAATTTTACCTTTTTAAACTTTTTAATGTGGCTTTTAGAAAATTTTAAATTATACAAAAGGCTCTTGTTTGTAGCTTACATTGTATTATTATTAGATAAATCTGCTCTTGTCTAGATGTGCAGAAGGGCTCTTGAAGAAGCCCAAAGAAATTCTCATGTCCAAAGTACATGATGCAGAAAAGGGCAAAGATCAGAAGGAGCTGATAACTGGGAGACAAACTTGAAGTCTATATAAGAAAAAGCTGTCTGTTTTCTTCCATTTCCCATTCCCCATCTCCCTGTAAGAAGATCAGTTAGAACCACATATGGATCCTAGGGTTGTTGACAAGGAAGACACTTAAATTCTAGAGAACAGTGTCAGAGTGTACTAGAGGAACGTGTATAGGAGACAGGGATACAAGAGAAAGTTCTTCCCATCCTGGCATTTCGATTTTTCATAGTATAATTGCTACTCGAGAGTCCATTCATCTCAAATCAAAGTCTGTCAATTTAGTAACCCTGCTGATGTACACAATTTTCCCAAGGAATAATTGTTTAAAATATAATTGAACAATCAAGGGTCACTGGATTTTTTTAAATTTTTTTATTTTTTATAAACATATATTTTTATCCCCAGGGGTACAGGTCTGTGAATCGCCAGGTTTACACACTTCACAGCACTCACCAAAGTACATACCCTCCCCAATGTCCATAACCCCACCCCCCCTTCTCCCAAACCCCCTCCCCTCAGCAACCCTCAGTTTGTTTTGTGAGATTAAGAGTCACTTATGGTTTGTCCCCCTCCCAATCCCATCTTGTTTCATTTATTCTTCTCCTACCCACTTAAGCCCCCATGTTGCATCACCACTTCCTCATATCAGGGATTTTTAAGAAAAATTTGCATAAATGAAGGAGAAAGACCTTCATAGGGCAAAAGTAACACCAATGGAAACAGACACATTAGAGATCAAAAGAAAGTAAATCAGAACAAAGCAATCTTAATTAATATCCTTAGAGAGATTTAAGAAGATATTACAGCCATAAAAGTAAAAGTAGCTTATTTTAAATGGGTATTTAGGTCTACTGTAGTTACCTAAAATATAGCCTTTGGGAAAAACAAGGTGAAAGGTACATTGGACTTTTTTGTACTGTCTTTGCTACTTCTATAATATGAATAAATCTGTAGCAATTTCAAAATAAACAGTTAAATAATGAAAATCAATTTTAAGTAACAGAGCTCCCCAAAATTAAAAAGAAATATACTTCAACATAAATATTATAGAAAGTTTTGAAGATAGAGTTGAGGAAATCTTTCAGATCATAAAATTGAAAGAAAAACATGAAATGTATCTATAAAAGAGGAGAATAATACCTTGTCAGACATTAAAATTATTTAGTCTTTGGATAATTTAGTCTTAATAATGTGAGCATGGTTTATTTGTTTTCAAATTTTGGAGTTATCCCAAAAACAAATCACAAATCAGGAAGTAAAATTTCCAGCCGCAAAGATCATCATGACTCTGCCTTTTCTTTTGTTCAATTACAACTGTGGCCATATTGAATTTTACCATCAGTGTCTGCTCTTGTTTGGTTCTCTTTCTCTAACTGTCTTGATCTCTTTTACTCCTTCCCTCTCTCTGTCCATCCTCAGATCCTCCATTTATTCAGTGGCCATGAGACCTGAAGATTTTATCACCTCTGGGAAGGTCTGGGGTTCTTAGCTTTTCCACCTCTGTCTTGAGGTCTAGGAAAGTTATGGGTGGCAATATGATAGAAGGTGTGGATTTCTTTCTTTATTCAGGCTGTCTTTCTTTTTTCTTTCCTTTCCTTTGCATCTAACCTTACAGGCCAAACCTGAGAAAAGAGATTGTCCAAGGATGTCAGACCAACTCCTGCACTGATGTTTGGGGTCCAGACTAAAAATCAAGACTTCCCTTTGCCTTTCCATATTCTCATTTCCTGACAACTTGGTTTCCTTCTCCAAAAGAAGAGTGGTTGAGTCATGGTTAAATATGGATATATTTTGGTCTCTTAATTGGTAAAATAATATAGATTCTCAGTGTACTCAACCTACCCTCTTCTGTCTTTCTTGGGTAACTAATGTCTGCAACTTCTGATTTACTGCCACTAGACTTGTTAGTATTGCTCTGCCAGGAACTCTATAAAACCCCACATCAATGGAAAAATATTTATGCCTCATTATCCATTTTTATTCCATTGGGAAAGAGATGGAGGTGATACCAAGGAGGTCTAGAGCTGCGCTAATCTAATTGGTGACATTAAGGCGAGTTGTAAGTTCTTTCATTAATATTGTCAGAAGAATCCTCCTGTCTGTCAGAGTCAGGGTTCTAATGTTCACAGATACCACCTTCTTGAGAAATGTGGCTATCCTCTCAGTTCCTAATTTTAGCCTGATGGCTTTAAAATGCCCAAGCGTAAATTCCTGTAGTGTAACACCTCCCATTTCCAGTGTTTTTAGGAAATGAACATACCTGCTGCACCATGGAATGTGAGAGTGTGTATCACCTAATTGTGTCATTTTACAGATGAGGAAGCTGAGGCATAAATGGTATGTATGCTACATGGGTTTGTTAGGGCAAATCCCAACCAGTTGGCTCTACATTTAAGTGTGTGTGTGTGTGTGTGTGTGTGTGTGTGTGTGTGTGATTTCAAAATGGCAATACTTGTTTAAAAAAAAAAAACTTAAAAATTCAGTAGCTCCTTAAAATTAAATCACTATGTACTTGTAATTCTGTTCTAAAATCTGGGTAAGATAAATTAGATTTTAAACTAAAGACTGTAGTCTGAGATACAGAAGGACACTACATAATTCTTAAAGGGACTATCCACCAAGATGATCTAACAATTGTAAATATCTATGCCCCCAATATGGGAGCAGCCAATTACATAAGAAAATTGTTAATCAGGATAAAGAGTCATATTGATATGAATATATTAATAGTAGGAGTTCTTAACACGCCTCTCTCAGAAATAGATAGATCATCGAAGCAGAAAATCAATAAAGAAACAAGAACATTGAATGACACATTGGACCAGATGGAATTCATAGATATATACAGAACATTCCACCCTAAAACAACAGAATATTCATTCTTTTCAAGTGCACATGGAACCTTCTCAAGAATAGACCACATACTGGGTCACAAATCAGGACTCAACCAATACCAAAAGACTGAGTTTATTCCCTGCATATTCTCAGATCACAATGCTTTGAAACTGGAGTTCAATCACAAGGAAAAGTTCAGAAGGAACTCAAACACGTGGAAGCTAAAGACCACCTTGCTTAAGAATGCTTGGATCAACCAGGAGATCAAAGAAGAACTTAAACAATTCATGGGAACTAATGAGAATGAATACACTTCGGTCCAAAACCTATGGGATACAGCAAAGGCAGTCCTAAGGGGGAAATACATAGCTATCCAAGCCTCCCTCAAAAAAATTGAAAAATCCAGAATACACCAGCTGTTTCTATACGTTAAAGAACTGTAGAATCAACAACAAATCAAACCAACTCCACACATAAGAAGGGAAATAATCAAGATTAGAACAGAGATCAATGAGGTAGAAGCCAGAGATACAGTAGAATGTATCAATGAAACTAGAAGCAGGTTTTTTAAAAGAATCAATAAGATTGATAAACCATTGGCCACACTAATCCAAAAGAAATGAGAGAAAGCCCAAATTCATAAAATTATGAATGAAAAGGGAGAGATCACAACGAACACCAAAGATGTAGAAACAATCAGCAGAAGTTATTATCAACAATTATATGCCAATAAGCTAAGCAACCTAGATGAAATGGATGCATTCCTGGAAAACTATAAACTCCCAAAGTTGAACCAGGAAGAAATCGACAACCTGAACAGACTGATATCTAGTAACGAGATTGAAGCAGTGATCAAAAACCTCCCAAAAAACAAGAGCCCAGGACGTGATGGATTCTACCAAACTTTCAAAGAAGAAATAACACCTATTCTCCTGAAGCTGTTTCAAAAAAATTGAAGCAGAAGGAAAACTTCTAGACTCTTTCTATGAAGCCAGCATTACCCTGATCCCCAAACCAGGCAAAGACCCTACCAAAAAGGAGAATTTCAGACCAATATCACTGATGAATATGGATACTAAGATTCTCAACAATATCCTAGCAAACAGGATCCAACAGCACATTAAAAAGATTATCTACCATGACTAGGTGGGATTCATCCCTGAGCTACAAGGATGGTTCAACATACGCAAATCAATCAATATGATAGAACAAATCATGATACATGAACAACAAATCATGAACAAACCATGATAGAACCACATGGTCCTCTCAATTGATGCAGAAAAAGCATTTGACAAAATCCAGCGTCCGTTCCTGCTTAAAACGCTTCAAAGTATAGGGATAGAGGGAACATTCCTGAACTTCATAAAATCTATCTATGAAAGACCCACAGCAAATATCATCCTCAATGGGAAAAAGCTTGCAGCCTTCCCGTTGAAATCAGGAACACGACAAGGTTGCCTACTCTCACCACTCTTGTTCAACATAGTATTAGAAGTCCTAGCAACAGCAATCAGACAACAAAGAGAAATAAAAGGTATCCAAATTGACAATGAAGAAGTCAAACTCTCTCTCTTCGCAGATGACATGATTCTTTATATGGAAAACCCAAAAGACTCCACCCCCAAACTAGAGCTCATACAGCAATTCAGCAACATGGCAGGATACAAAGTCAATGTACAGAAATCAGTGGCTTTCTTATACACTAATAATGAAAATACAGAAAGGGAGATTAGAGAATCAATTCCATTTACTATAGCACCAAGAACCATAATGGGGAATAAACCTAACCAAAGAGATAAAGGAACTGTACTCAAGGAACTACAGAACACTCATGAAAGAAATTGAAGAAGACACAAAAAGATGGAAGACCATTCCATGCTCTTGGGTCGGAAGAATAAACATTGTTAAAATGTCTATACTGCCTAGAGCAATCTATACTTTTAATGCCATTCCAATCAAAATTCCACCAGTATATTTCAAAGAGCTGGAGCAAATAATCCTAAAATTTTTTGGAATCAGAAGAGACCCTGAATCACTAAGGAAATGTTGAAAAACAAAAATAAAACTGGGAGCATCATGTTACCTGATTTCAAGCTTTACTACAAAGCTGTGATCACCAAGACAGCATGGTACTGGCATAAAAACAGACACATAGACCAGTGGGACAGAGTAGAGAGCCCAGATATGGACTCTCAACTCTATGGTCAAGTAATCTTCGACAAAACAGGAAAAATATACAGTGGAAAAAAGACAGTCTCTTCAATAAATGGTGCTGGGAAAAACTGGACAGATATATGTAGAAAAATGAAACTCGACCATTCTCTTACACCGTACACAAAGATAAATTCAAAATGGATAAAAGACCTCAATGTGAGACAGGAATCCATCAGAATACTAGAGGAGAACATAGGCAGTAACTTCTTTGATATCAGCCACAGCAACTTTTTCAAGATATGTCTCCTCTGCCGCAGCAACATCTTCCTAGGAACAACGCAAAAGGCAAGGGAGGCAAGGGAAAAAATGAACTACTGGGATTTCATCAAGATCAAAAGCTTTTGCACAGCAAAGGAAACAGTTAACAAAATCAAAAGACAACTGACAGAATGGGAGAAGATATTTGCAAACGACATATCAGATAAAGGACTAGTGTCCAGAATCTATAAAGAACTTAGCAAACTCAACACCCAAAGAACAAATAATCCAATCAAGAAATGGGCAGAAGACATGAACAGACATTTCTGCAAAGAAGACATCCAGATGGCGAACAGACACATGAAAAAGTGCTCCATATCACTCGGCATCAGGGAAATACAAATCAAAACCACAATGCGATATCACCTCACACCAGGCAGAATGGCTAAAATCAACAAGTCAGGAAATGACAGATGCTGGCGAGGATGCGGAGAAAGGGGAACCCTCCTACACTGTTGGTGGGAATGCAAGCTGGTGCAGCCACTCTGGAAAACAGCATGGAGGTTCCTCAAAATGATGAAAATAGAACTGCCCTATGACCCAGCAATTGCACTATTGGGTATTTACCCTAAAGATACAAATGTAGTGATCCAAAGGGACACATGCACCCGAATGTTTATAGCAGCAATGTCCACAATAGCCAAACTATGGAAAGAACCTAGATGTCCATCAACAGATGAATGGATCAAGAAGATGTGGTATATATACACAATGGAATACTATGCAGCCATCAAAAGAAATGAAATCTTGCCATTTGCAACAACATGGATGGAACTAGAGCGTATCATGCTTAGCGAAATAAGTCAAGCAGAGAAAGACAACTATCATATGATCTCCCTGATATGAGGAAGTGGTGATGCAACATGGAGGCTTAAGTGGGTAGAAGAAGAATCAATGAAACAAGATGGGATTGGGAGGGAGACAAACCATAAGTGACTCTTAATCTCACAAAACAAACTGAGGGTTGCCAGGGGGAGGGGGTTTGGGAGAAGGGGGTGGGATTATGGACATTGGGGAGGGTATGTGATTTGGTGAGTGCTGTGAAGTGTGTAAACCTGGTGATTCACAGACCTGTACCGCTGGGGATAAAAATATATGTTTATAAAAAATAAAAAATTAAGAAGCGTTAAAAAAAAAAAAAAAAGATATGTCTCCAAAGGCAAAGGAAACAAAAGTGAAAATGAACTTTTGGGACTTCATCAAGATCAAAAGCTTCTGCACAGCAAAGGAAACAGTCAACAAAACAAAGAGGCAATCCACGGAATGGGAGAAGATATTTGCAAATGACAGTACAGACAAAGGGCTGATATCCAGGATCTATAAAGAACTCCTCAAACTCAACACACACAAAACAGATAGTCATATTGAAAAATGGGCAGAAGATATGAACAGACACTTCTCCAATGAAGATATACAAATGGCTATCAGACACATGAAAAAATGTTCATCATCACTAGCCATCAGGGAGATTCAAATTAAAACCACATTGAGATACCACCTTATACCAGTTAGAATGGCCAAAATTAGCAAGACAGGAAACAACATGTGCTGGAGAGGATGTGGAGAAAGGGGAATCCTCTTACACTGTTGGTGGGAATGCAAGTTGGTGCAACCACTTTGGAAAAGAGTGTGGAGATTCCTCAAGAGATTAAAAATAGAGCTTCCCTATAACCCTGCCATTGCACTACTGGGTATTTACCCCAAAGATACAGATGTAGTGAAAAGAAGGGCCATCTATATATACCCCAGTGTTTATAGCAGCAATGGTTATAGTCGCCAAACTGTGGAAAGAACCAAGATGCCCTTCAATGGACGAATGGATAAGGAAGATGTGCTCCATATACACTTTGCTGTATTTTGCCTCCATCAGAAAGGATGAATACCCAACTTTTGTAGCAACATGGATGGGACTGGAAGAGATTATGCTGAGTGAAATGTCAAGCAGAGAGAGTCAATTATCATATGGTTTCACTTATTTGTGGAGCATAACAAATAGCCTGGAGGACAAGGGGAGATGGAGAGGAGAAGGGAGTTGAGGGAAATTGGAAGGGGAGGTGAGCCATGAGAGACTATGGACTCTGAAAAACAATCTGAGGGTTTTGAAGGGACGGGGAGTGGGAGGTTGGGGAACAAAGTGGTGGGTATTAGGGAGGGCATGGATTTCATGGAGCACTGGGTGTGGTACAAAAACAATGAATACTGTTATGTTGAAAAGAAATAAAAATTTTTAAAAAAAGAGAAGAAAAACTCTAATTTTGTCTTTCTTTGTTTCACTAGATTAACACACCCCCCACCTTTTTTTTTTTTTTTTTAACAACAGAAAGGGCTTCTTTACTGGTTTTTCTTCTTTCTATAGAACAAGGGACCTCTCCAGAGCGCATCTTGTTTTCTCAAACCTTCTTTGTTTCAAATATGAAAATTTTCAGTCAACACCCTAAGAAATTCTCATTTGAGGGGTTGAGCCCAAGATTTCTGTAATCATGTATTACCAGATGCTTCTGATACAGAGTCTATAGAGTATACTTTAAAGAACTTTGCATTGGACTGTGATTTCTATCAAGAACTAAATCTGCTAAATTTTATTCCCATCACTGAAATATTATTACAAGTATGAATCAGTCATGTAGTCAGGTGATTTAACAATGGGCAGAAGATTTTTTATCTGTAATATATATTGACACCTGCATAGTAGACTTTCAATAAAAATTTATTGAAAAAAAGATTAGTACCAGGCTTTAACAACCAAATAGAGAGCAGCTTCTTTGTCTAGTGAATGAAGTACAGTTTATTATAGGCTTTGAAATATTGCCCCACAGTGATATTGGAACTTCTTTCATTGATTTTCTTTCCATCTGTTAGGCAGGCAATCAGTTATAAATGTTTGTCACTATGTTGATAGGTTGATTTTTCTAATTCCCGATATATACAGAGAAAGAGATAAAACATTTTGTCCGTTTCTTTTCTTCACAAATTTAAGACACAAGTATCATTCAGAGTCCCATAAAGTATGGAGAGTGGAGACACGAAGGAGCCAGAGACTGGGTGTCCATTTCACTCCTGCCACTTAGTGTAACCTTGAGAACCTGAGTTTCTTCTATTAAAGTACTTCCATTTGTTTTTTGAAGTTGGTGAGAAATATAAGGAGATAAGATATTTTTGGTGATGCTTAATGATATTTCCTCAACAAATATTAGTTTCATTTTATTCTTCCTGTCTTCTCTAGCCATGTTGTTAAGTGTCCTCCACCACCTACAAGTCATACTGTTCTTGTCTGACAAATCAGGTTACCTGAATCTAGAGCATTTCTTCCAGTCACTTGACTCATCATTCATCTTTATAGTATTTGCTCACATGGAAAATGGGGTTGTGTAGTAGATATTTCCCAAGGAATGATGGAGATGGGAAAAAGTGAATATATTTTGTGGAGGCAGAGAAAATAGGAATAGATTTTGGGATTAGATAGGTTAATTTAGGAAGGAGAACAAAGGATTAAATACACATTTTTGGACTGCATATTGGGACCACTTAGCAGATGAGAAAATGGAAGGAACAAGAGTATTGGGAGGGAACAAAACAGAGCCAAGAGTTATATATTAGACTTACATTTTAGGCCAATTTTGAGATGCCCATTATACAATCAAGTAAAGATGCCATATAATGTTGGGTTATCTGCATTTTAAGTTCAGGGGGCAAGGTGAGGGCTAGATATATAAACTTGAGAACTGTGGACATATGAATTATATGCAAAGCATGGCATTTAATAAGATCACATTGGAGAGAGCATTGATACAGGAAAACACAGCAACAACAGCCCACCCACAAGCCTATTATTAAAACCTGGTTGTTTTAATATTTGACAGTGGAGTAATAGAAAAGGAACGAGCATAGTAAGCTGATAAGGGAGGCTCAGAGAAGTAAGAGGGAAAAAAAAGGGTGGGGGTTTGAGGAAGTCACAAGAATAAAGTATTTTAAGAAGGGAGGGATGGTGAAATGTTTTGAAAGGATGTTGCATATAGCAGCACAGAGAACAAGGATAACTGACAAAAGCATTTTCAGTTGAATGGTGGAAACAAAAGAGCATTTGGTGCGAGTTGAAGAGAGCATGGGAATGCCACTTCTTTGGTTAGAGGAGCTTTTGTATATAACAAGACATCTCCACATAAACATCAATATGAAATGAAAGGAGAGCCTTGTTGTAAGTTTAATAAGCTTTCTCAAACTCTACTTCCTGTAAAGTGAAAAGATTGAGTCACAGATTACAAATGTTTATGCCCTGTATGTTCTTAAGACTCTATCAAATAAGTATAAATAGCTGTTTCACCTTCTGCCTAATATATAAGCAGTCCAATTCCAGCTTGACTGGCAGGACACAAAGAGTTGACGAACATTACTCACACTCTGGTCAAAAGTCTGTATCTATGGTAGTTCATCTATCATTTCTGGGAAACAGCAGACCTCACTATTGCCATACATAAAGGAATTGAGAAGATATGAAAAGAAAACCAAGGATGGACTCCAAATTAAGGAAGAAGAGAACTCAGGTTAGACCTTTCAGTTTAGAGTCATATTCACATTGCTAGGGAAAAGGACATTGAATGTATACAAATCAAGAAGCCTTGAGTGGTCAAGAAATTGTCTCAATTCTGATGGTTGTCTTCTCTGTTTTTACATGACTCTGAGTCTAGATGTGTGATTGGATTTCACTTTATTATTATGAAGCAGGAAATACAGAAGATATATTTATCAGGCTGTGGTGGCTATCTATTTATGAGTTGAGTTTTCCTTCTGAAGGAAGTTAATAACATGTTTTTAAAAACTCTTGCCTCTAAGTTAAATATTTTATCTATTTCATATGGCCAGGACAAGAAAGAAACTAATAGCTAATAAGACCAGACAAAAAGCTCAAGTGTTTTGTGTGTTTAGCCTTTCCTTGTTTATTGACTTGGTATTTAGGAAAATCTCCTTCCAACCTTAGCATCAGTCATTTAGGACTACAGCTCTGATTGCCAAAAATACACATTGCATTCCCTGTCTCTGTACTTCTGGTCATGTTGTTACCACAGTGTCTCCTTGTCTCATCTTCCTCTGAAACTTACTGAGACTTTTCTTGTGGTTCTGTACATAATTGGTTTTTGGTAAATATTCAATGTGTACATGAAAATGGTATATAATCGCTAGTGGTTGGGTACAGTGTATATACTCTGGATTCTTCAAATACTCTGGATTCTTACTGATTTTGTTTATCAATTCTCAAGAGAGGGTTATTATAATCTCCCATTTAAATGTTGACTTTGGCAATTTCTCCTAGTACTGATGTGAGTTTTTACTATATACATTTTATGGAGTTTTACTAGTTGTATGGAACTTTAAATCTTGTATCTTAATATGGGATCTCTAATCAATATGTTGTGACCTTCTGTATTGTTCGAAATTTGTTTTGTTTTCAAGACAATTGTGCCTGATGTTAATATAACTATACTGACATTCTGGGTAGTATTTGCTACATGTATGTATTTAATCTTTTCAAATATTCCTGTTCTTATCAGCTATCATGATTTTTGTAATCTCACTTAATTGGAGATTAGACTTACACATAGTGTTTGTTGATATGTTTTAATCTAGAGTCTAAAGTATATCTCATTTCTATTTGTCTTATTTTTGAATGCACCTTTTTGTTGTTGTTGTTCTCCTTTCCTGTTTTATTAAAGCAACACTAGTTTATGCAGTACAGGCATATCTTGGAGATATTGTGGATTCAGTTCCAGACCTACCACAATAAAGCAGTAGTCTGTAACTGAACAATAAAGCAAATAAAATTAATTTTCTTTGTTTCCCAGTGCATTAAAACAGTTGCATTTACATTATATTGTAATCTAGTAAGTCTGCAATAGCCATTATGTCTAAAATAAACATATATGCCTTAATTAAAAATATTTTGTTCCTAAAAAAAAATGACCATCATTTGAGCTTTCAGCAAGTTATAATCTTTTTGCTGATGGAGGGTCTTGCCTTGGTGTTGGTGGCTGCTGACTGATCAAGGTGATGATTGTGGAAAGTTGGGGTGGTTGTGGCAATTTCTTAAAATAAGACAACAGTACAGGTTGCTGCACGAATTGTTTTTCTCCTTCATGGATGATTTCTCTGTAGCATTGATGCTGTTTGATAGCATTACCCAGAGTAGACCTTTTTTTCAAATTGAATTTAGTCCTCTCAAGCCTTGCTGCTGCTTTATCAACTAAGTTTATGTAATAGTCTAATTCCATTGTTTCTATTTTTCAATAGGCTTTGTGGTATCTTCACCATTCCATCTCAAAAAATCTCCTTCTTGGCTTATCTCTAATATGCAACTCCTCATCTGATAAAGTTTTATCATGAGATCGCAGCAGTTCAGTCCCATCTTAAGGCTCTACTTCTAATTCTTTTCTCTTGCCATTTCTACCACATCTGTAGTTATTTTCTCCACTGAAGTCTTCAGGTCATCCATAAAGGTTGGAATAAGTTTCTTCTGAACGTCTGTTAATGTTGCTATTTTGATCTTTTCCCATGAATCACAGATGTTCTTAAATCTACAATGGTAAATCCTTTCTGAAAGATAGTCAATTTACTTTGCTCAGATCCAGCAGACAAGTCACTATCAATAGCAGTTATAGTCTTATAAAATATATTTCTTAAATAATAAGATTGGAAAGTCTAAACTATTCCTTGATCCTTGGGCTGCAGAATGGATGTTGTCTTAGCAGGCATGAAAACGTTAATCTCATTGTATATCTCCATCAGAACTCTTGGGTGACTAAGTATATTCTTGAAGAGCAGTAATATTTTGAAAGGAATCTTTTTTTTTTTTCCCTGAGCAGTAGGTGTCAACAATGGGCTTAAAATATTCATTTTATAAACAGATGTGCAGTTATCTAGGCTTTGTTGTTCCATTTGTAGAGTACAGGTGGAACGGATTTAGCAGATTGCTTATGGGTCCTAGGATTTTCAGAATGGTAAATGAACATTGGCTTCAACCTAAAGTCATCTGCTACATTAGCCCCTGACAAGAGAGTCAGACTGTCCTTTGAAACTTTAAAGCCAGACATTGACTTCTCTTCTCCAACTATGAAAGTCTTTGATGGCATCTTTTTTCAAGATAAGGCTGTTTTGTCTACACTGAAGATCCATTGTTTAGTGTAGCCACTTGTATTAATTATCATAGGAAGATCTTCTGGATAATATGCTGCAGCTTCTTCATGAGCATCTACTGGCCCATTTTTCACTTTGATGTTATGGATGTGGCTTCTCAAGCCTTATGACCAAGCCAGACCATGCTAATTTCAGATTTTTCTTTGGCAGCTTCCTTATCTTTTTCAGCTTTCATAGAATTGAAGAGGGTTAGGGCTTTGATCTGGATTAGGCTTGCCATAAGGTGATACTGTGTTTGGTTTGATTTTTTCTAGCCAGGCCACCGAAACTTTCTCCATGTCAGCAATAGGGTGGTTTCACTTCGTGATCATTTGTGTGTTCATAGGAGTAGCACTTTGATATCTTTCAAGAAAAGTAGCACTTTTCTTTTGCATTCACAACATAGCTAACTGGTACGAGAGACCTGTCCTGGCTTTTGATAGGCCTTTTACATAACTGTAACCATTTCTAGCTTTGGATTTAAATTGAGAGATCAAAGACCTTTCAGATGAATACTTAGAAGCTGTTGGAGGATTATTAATTGACCTATTTCAATATTGTTTTGTCTGGGGGAATAAAGAGGCCTGAGGAGATGGAGAGAAGCAGGGAAATGGGGGTCAAGGAAGCAGTCAGAACACATATAACATTTATCAAACAATTTCCCTGCCTTATGTGGATGGGTGTGGTTCATGGCACCCCAGAACATTACAATGGTATACTCAAAGATCATTTATCACAGGTCACTGCAACAAATGTAATAATAGTGAAAAATTTGAAGAAGTGTGAGAGTTAACAGAATGTGACATGGAGACACAAAGTGACCAAATGCTGCTGGAAAAGTGGTACCAGTAAATTTGTTTGATGCAGGATTGCCACAAAGCTTCAGTTTGTAAAGGGAACCCCTCAGTATCTGTGAAGTATAATAAAGCAGAGCATAATAAAATGTATGTAAAATGTATGCCTGTAGATAAATCAGCTTATATTAGTGGTTAATGTAGTAGAAATTTAGCCCTCATGTAAAGCTGAAAGGCAGTTATTCCTGGGTTGTGGGCTTTCTTCCATATAGTGATAATAGGATTCTGGTTTCTTGTGTTTTTGATTCAGGGTTCCCAGAGAAGGGAAAGAGGCATGAAATCAGACCAGGACATGATCCATCACTTCTGCTGCAAACTGACCAGGACTCAGTCGCATGGCTAGATCTAACTCTAAGGGAGACTAACAAATGTAATTTACCTGTGTGTCCAAAAGTTCTAATAAATAATTTTGCTGAATACTTAGCCAGGGGGGCAGGATAGGCAGAAAAGGCTGGCATTAACCATGGTCTCTCATAGATAGCTCTAGAGGCCCTGGTGGTCAGACTGGATGACTATGGCTGGTTGCTCTCCCCATGGAGACATGCAGTGGAGGCTGGTGACAGGGATCAGGCCCAACGCATGCAGGTGCACAGCTGCGGGGGGCAAACTTCAGGTGCATACAGTGCTGCAGGCCAGTGACGTAATCTGGGCTCACAAGCAGCTGTGAGAGCCCAGGCTATTGATGTGTCCTCATTTCGCTCTGAGCATGCACAGCGCAGTACAGTTGAGTGGTAACAGGTGCCAGGCCTGATGCATGCATGTGCACAGCCAGAGGAGCTAGCCCTTGGGAGCTAGCCCCTGACGTCACTGGGAGTCAGCTATTGGGACATCTGTGCTGGTGTCTTGAACTCACGCAGATGCAGTGGCCTGGCCTAGCTAGTAGTCTCTTGACTCCTGCGGGGGCGAGGGTGGTGGGGGGGAACAGGGAGGGAGTCTGGTGACTGGCATCAGCAAACATGAATACTTGTGTGACAAAAGTTGGCAAATCTACAGAGCTCCACTCTAGCTGTGCTGGTGGTACTTTAGGGACAGAATCTGCTGGGTTTGTCTGTAGAGCAGGTCACTGTGAATGGTGACGATTCCTACTTTGTGGCTGCTATTGCTAGCCCCTGCTTTTCTAATAGTTTTTTGTTGTTGTTGTTGTTGTTTTGGCTCACACTTGGCCTTAACAAATTCATTTAAAAATTTCAGTAGAATTCTTACAGCACATATGATATCCTGAGGTATCAAACCCAACAAGTCAAAGATTATGTTCCTTTTCTACTTGGAGGTGCCCATCTTTTCCAGGTTTTTGGTGAACTGGTCAACGTGCAGTAGCAGCTCTCGGATAACTGAGCAAAGTTATGAATTTGCCATTGTCCAGTGAGTTTTACTGTTATTGCAAAAAAATGGGAGTGACATTTATTTATTTGACAGAGATCACAAGTAGGCAGAGAGGCAGGCAGGGGGATACAGGGAAACAGGCTCCCCGCTGAGCAGAGGGGCTCTATCCCAGGACGCTGGGATCATGACCTGAACCAAAGGCAGAGGCTTTAACCCACTGAGCTGCCCAGGCGCCCTGGGATTGACATTCTTTTCCACAGTTCCACCTAATAGGCAGAAATCAGGAGTCTCACCTTCATTCTTGAAAGATAGTTTTGTTGTATGTAGAATTCTAAGGTGAAAGTTAACGTAGTTCTTTGAAGATAAAATTCTGGGCTGACAGGTTCTAAGATTATTGCCGGGAAGTTATCTATCAGTATTACTATTTGAGGAGATTTTCTTTTCCCTTTGGTGGTTCTTTAAGATTACCTCATTACCTTTTACATTCTGCAATTCCAATAGTATTCATTTACTTATAAATTCAATTTTATTTATCCTTCTTACAATATGTTAGGAATCCAGAATGGTGTGTTCTGTATTTAACTCTGGAAAGTTCTGACCCGTTATCTTTCTCTTTGAATATTGCAAATATTATAATACTCAACAGTGCCAAAGACAATACTGCAAAATTGCCTGTTGTTGTCTTTGCCTTACACTTTTACCTTTGTAATTACTTTTCACATATTTCAAGGAATTTTTTTTCATACATTTGGGTGCTGTCATTAGATTTAACTTTTAGCTAATTATTTCCTTTGTTGCATCTAATAATTTTGCTTAATATTCCATGAATCAGAGAAGTAAATAGAGTTATAGGTATTTAGACTGGGATACTTATATAGCCTGCATTGAAATTTCATTCCTCTGAAATGCATTTGCATGTGGGTCAGTCTATCCAATTACCTAGGGGTCTACTGATTCAGAATTAATTTAAATTCCCAGCTTGTAGTTTTGGGGCCATATAGTAGTAGTTCCAGCTCTGAGCCTGCTTGAAGGTAGATTTGTAATTGGGAATTGTTATTAGAGTCTTTTTCCCATTTCTTCTACTAAACTTAAAATCAAATCCAAAACACAAGTATACCTCCCTAAGGTATAGCTATTTTTCTTGCTTATGTGCTGAGTTTGATGTCCTTTAGGAAACCTGCTTTATGGAGGATTTTTTTTCTTTCTTTTAATGCAATCTTGCATCTTCCTAGGCTCTCAAACTTGTATGCCCTCTGCTCTTCATTACCCAAGCCCTCCTTAAACCTCATAGCTCGAGAACATCATTGATCAGTAGTTATGCCTGCTTCAGCTCTGCTGACTTTGTGGGCTCATGCTCCCCCTTTTTTGTCATGGTATCCCTTACTTTATCCCTAGTTCAGCCACATGTCGAAAATATATATGTTTAAAGATTTTTTTGGTGCAAAACTGAGAATTATTTTTGAACACTTCTAATACCCATGTTACCAGTAAACAAAGACTTTCCCCCTTGCCTACTCAAAATTCTACTCATTGTTTTAAGGCCTAGTTCAAATGCCACCTCTTCTATTAATTTCATTGTGCTACCTCTAGTCAGAGTTATTTTTTCCTCTATCTTCCAAGTAGTGTATTTCTCTTAATTTTATCAATTTTCTGCCTTATCGTAAAATTTGTGATTTGTGTGTTAATACCTCCTTCGACATAGACTGATTTTTAGAGGCAGGAAGCTCTGTTTTAAGACATTTTTCTTCTGACCAATGAAATGGCAAACATTAAGGCTTTAGTCTATATTGATAGGTAAGTGGATTCATGAATGAATGAATAAATAAAAGCATTTTTATATGTTTGGCACAAGTGGGTAAAAGTCCGTTAAAAGATGCATTGAGATAGTAGTGTAGGTCATCATGTTGCTAAGGGCTAAGTAAATTTAAATAAATGAAACAAACTCCTTAGACAGGGGATTGCCTTTTTGATTCTCCAAAATGAAGTATGTATGATTTCTTTGGATGGGAAGAGAGTATATAAAATGTGGTTGTGATCAATGAAGCATTCATAATGAATTATAAAAGAAACATATTCTGGAGGTTCATGTCTTCATTGCTGAGATTTTTATCATGCATGCCAGCCATCCTCCTTCTTGACATGTGACTGGTATAGGACTGGACTTGATGGGACCAGAATAACTCTTATCTGTGCACATATATCTGTGTGATTTTATAAGCCAAAATAATTGTCATGTTACTTTATCCCAGCATTCAGAAAAAAAAATGTGATTATGGGATGGATTTATTTTGGGCTTATAAGAGCTATACAGAACATATCCTACTATTGTATATAATGTATTTTTAATATTATATATCAGATTTGATTGTATAAAGGCTAAACAATAAATTTACATATTCTAAAAGTAGGGGACAGTGGACCCAGGACTGGGACCTAGTTTGTCCTCAAATATGTTTTGTCTTTTACACAAACCTCTCTGATTTATTTCTAGAATTTCAAATATGTTCTTGTTTGTTATCTTCCATTCACAATTGAACAAACGGTTGACTGGCATAAGCCCAATGAGTGTCTTGTTGATTTACCACTTCTGGCGCTCAGGGTGATTTCCATCTTTGTCTCAACTGTATTACGTTTACACGATCTACACTTCTTGTATCAGCATTTTCATCTTCCATTTGTTTTTATAAAATAATGAAGACAGAAGGCAATAAAATATTCAAAACACAAAACACTGCTGTACAAATATGCTGTCAAAGTGTGCCACTGGTTGACAGTCAGAAGCTCTATATGCTACCTGAACATATCAGCCTATCAGGTATATATCTAGAAGGCCAAATTTAGCATATAAAACTTAGTTTGGGCTGTTGATCTATATTGTGCAAACAAATGGATTGTATGAAAAGAGAAATAACAGAAGTCAAGGAAAACCTCTAGCTAGGATTATGCCCTGTAATTCTCTTCTTTGACTTGTGCACAAAGCAAAGAACAAGACTCATATTTTTGGAGCTGAATTTTTCTTCAGAAATATGTCACATTTGATAACTTTCTGAGCATCTAGAAAGGAAAATGCTCAACAATGCATGTCAAGATTGGCAAAATAATAATATTAGTATTACTAATACTACTATAGTAATAATAATAATAACAGTGTATCAATAATATTGACATCCAGGCATTCATTTAATCATTTCTTTTTTGAAGTATGTTTGAGATTTTCCATTACAAAAAGTTTAAAGAAATTGTAGGAATAAAGTTATCCCCCTCATTGCCAAGAGAATTTGCTTCCTTTATTCATTCAGGGAGTTACACCTGGGTTACAATTTCAGTCCATGTATGTATATTCCTATGCAGTTGTGAAAACCCAGGCAATATTAGGATTCCAGTAAGGTTTGTTTTTCCAATTATTAAGCTCTCCCTTTGTTTTTTTGGCATGTGACATTGAGCTTTCTGATTTCCTTTCTCAATAATCTGCTCTTGGGAAAAGATGTATGTGCGTGTGATTAACCATCGACACTTTTTGAATTAAGTTCCTGTGATACTTCTGCAAGGTAACTTTCCAGTTTATTTCTAACTACCAAGTAAAAGTATTAGGGGGGATTTAGTTGTCAATAAGCAAGAAAGCAAACATGTGGAAAAGTTTCAAGTAAGTTCTGGTGGTTGTGTACCAGTCACCAGAGGGATGAATGGTCCTGGTCAGTTTTGCTCTTCTCCTTGTTTTTTCTGGTCTTAGACTTGATGTAGTAAGTAGCCTGTGACATGGCCTGTCTATAGACATATGGAGAACTTATTCAGCCACACTCCATATAAACAATGCTAAAGAAGCTGAAGAGACCAGTGAACTATAAATTAGGGTAGTTGGGTTCTAGATCCTGTTCTGTCATTAAACGAGTATGAGATCTGGGGTGAGCTATATTTCGTTTTTAAGCCTTAGTTTTCTCATGAGTAAATAACCACGGATTCAGCGGTTGTCAACCGTGGAGGCACACTGCAATCCATTTAAAAACGTTAATGCCTGAGTTTTCTCCCTGGGTATTCTTTTTTCTTAATCTTTTTTTCTTTTTTCATGTTATTATATTTTAGACAGGGGGAGGGGAAGTAGAGAGGGAAAGAGAAGAGAAAAATCTCAGACAGGCTCCATGCAAGGAACCCAGTGTGGGGCTCGATCTCACAACCCTGAGATCATGACTGAGCTAAAATGAAGAGTTGGGCGCTTAACCGACCCAGCCACCCAGACACCTCTATTTCTGGGCATTCTAACTTTATCTGTGTGAGGTGGACTTTGGTCATCACTATTTTGCCAAAGCTCCTCAGGTGATTCAGATATGCAGCCAGTGCTGAGAACTAGATATGATGATCCCTAACTTCTTGTCGGTGGAGACAGTGTATCATGGAAGTTTAAGTGCATGAGCACTGCAGTTAGATGGAGTTGATTTTGGATTTCAGCCCTCCCACTTCCAGGCTGTGGAAGCGTGGGCAAGTTTTAACTTTAAATTCAGTTTCCTCATTTTTATAATAAAAATATTCTTGCCTTATTGTGTTTTATAAAGATTAGCTATGATAATAATGGATATGAAGTAATTAGTTCAGGACTTGCACATAGTAGGCATTTAACAAATGCTGATGATAAAGATGATTACTGTGCTGAAGGTGATTACCTGCCCCTCTCTTTCTCTCTCTCTCTCTCTCTCTCTCTCTCTCACACACACACACACACACACACATATACAATTCCTGCTTGAGTGTAGTATTGGGCCAAGGATAGAAAGTAGAATAACAAATCAAAATAAAGGACCAGAATCAGCCCTGCTACATATCACTGAACGTGGTATATCTAATAAGTGCAATTGGTATTGCCAGGGACTGTAAAGAAAATGATGCTAGACCAGTCATGGTGAAAGTAAACAAACAGTCATTGGTGAAAAAAAAAAAATTGGTGATTTGTATGTCTCCCTGTGTGCTTAAGTTTAGAGAGAAAAAACACAGAGGCAAAGCTTTGAGGATTCCAAGGAAAATTCATTTTTCCAAGCTTCTTATGTCCAGTGAATCCCATGAATTTCCTGTAATCTCACTTCCAACCCCAGACTCCTTTCTCTAAATAAGGTTTTCTTCACATATAATACAGGCCCAGACTTGGAGTAGGTCAAGGAAATTATTATTGACTAAGTCATGCAGCTCTGTGTCTCATCTAAATGAAGTAGTTATACCTTTAACTCTTAAATCTATTAATCTGAGAAATATCACCTCTCCAGAAATTAAGATAAAATGTCAGCAACTAAGTATCAAGAAAACTCAATTTCCGTGTTTGATATGAGAAGGGCAAGTCATGAACATAAGTAATATAATTAATTTTACTTTCTGTTTTCAGTGACTATATCATTCATTTCAGTTTCAAATAAACAAAGATTTGCCTTTTGTTGTTCAGGGTCATAGTTGTACTTAGCATTTTGACCTCGTAACATTAAAATTGTTCAACTGCTGTGAACAGCAGACCCAGACCATAGAATCTGATATGCTCTGAGGCAAAAATCTCAAAATCCATGTAGATTATAAATGTACCAAATGTGAGAACAGAGAGAGGAAAGAGAAAATGCTGGAGTTTTCATTACTTCTGCACTAACTTATAAAGGCCAGTGGACATTTCATGAGTATTTTCTTGGAGACTGAATCTTCTAGTACCTACCAGATGGTTCCCATAAGCCCACCCAAGGTTATTCCACTGGGGGAAGCTTCTTGGCCACTCTTGACACTCTCACATCCTCTTCATCTTGAAACAGACAGAAACTTACTTTGGGGATGGGTTTGCAAACAGGAACTTAGCTCACTGTATACTGGATGTCACAATATGGCCTCTGCCCTTCTGGCTCCTCTCTTTCAGAGCCAACCTATACCAGGAACACACAGATGTTCAGCTTTGCTGAGCCTGGGGAATCTCCTTATATTATCAAGGGCTGAGATATTGTAGGACTATGTGACTACTCAATGACTATGTCTAATTCATGGAGAGACTGTGACCACCCAGAAGCTTCTCTCTGCCACCACCTTTATAAGTAGTAAAGGCTAACCTTTGGATCTCTATTTGCTTGTCACCTATCTGTTAAAATTTTCTAGTTGGTTCTAAACTCAAAAGGAGAAAGGGGATAATTTGTTTGCCCCCCCCCCCAAATTTTTTACACGTAATGGGGGAGGAACATGAGATCAAGCAAGAAGGAAAGAAGAAGCAGTATAGCTCTGGGGAGGCTGTGGGGTGGGAGGGAAGTCAGAAAAAATCAAAGAGGAAAATCCATGTTATTTTACAATGGCTTATTGAAAGAAATAATAGTAACAGAAAAATCAATAAAGCACATGATGCAGAATAAAAAGCAATGAAGTCTGGGGTAAAGGCAGGCACTATTGTATTCAACAGAAGGAATCATGGGACTAATAACAATTATGTGCTTTTTATTATAAAAACAAATAAAATGTTTCCAATTGAAGCCACCGATCCCAATAACTTAGAGTGCCTGAGAATCATAATAAGCATTCAGAGTCTTTTTTTGAAAGTCAGCTCAATGCTTACGGTATATTATCAGTATTAGTAAAGTGATATCTGCTGGGAAAAGAAGTCGCTCTAGAATTATAATGCCAATTATGTCTTTGAAAACATGTAGGCAATGTTCTCTCAGGAACATTTCTGAAAGGAGGATTTTTATTTTATTTCTAAAGAGTTCAAATCAGGACATTGGACGGAGCTTTCCCTCTCCTCATTCTACCCCTACAACCACCCCCAGGGCTAAAAGGGAGTAACTTACTTAAGAACTTCATCAGTGGTATTGTATGGTAGGAAAATACAAAGCCATTATTTGTGCACAGTACAAATCTTAGCTCATTCCTCCTGCACCAAACCTGTAGTCCCTAGAGAGGGCTTTGAGAAGGCCACTGAGAAGGAGCTATATTATGTTGCTTTCTGCCAACCACTCTTGGCTAATGTTACCTTTTTTTTTTTTTTTTTTAATGTCCTGGGAAAAGGGTACATTTTTTGGGGCAGAACATTGTCCCCATTATACTTTTTGCCCTCCAGTATGTCCATCCACATCTCTTAATTGCCCTGAATTTATTGATTATATTGAACACAGTAAGCCTCTCTTCCTGATGGGTTGTGCAACAACAGTTTATGCCTTGGGTATCTTTCTTCAGACAAGACAGACATCCATTGCAAGTTGGAAATTGTCTTACTTTGATTTTCCAGCTTGAAGGTTGTATCTCATTCAATCTGACCCCACCATAAAGCACAATGTGCTGGAAGAGTTCTAAACCCTTTGCTATTTGTCAAGGAGCAGGAATCAAGGTCTTAGAGGTTGTGTGTGGCAGGGGGTGGGGTGGGAATGGGTATATAGAATGGGTGTCATTCTGTGGAGATTAGAGTGAAAGATCATTGTTTTGAAGCCAATGGAGCCTGGCAGGATCAAGGTGCCAGGAGGGGAAGGGGCACTCTTTGGAATTTTCTCTACGTCTTATATCCTCCCTGAAATGGTCCTTCCATTACTTTCTTCCTGGTGGATTCTTACTGATTCTCTAAAGCCCAAATTAAATATTATCTCTTCTGGAGACTCATCTTCTTGCCTATTTCTCCTCTGCTTTTCTGCCACCCCCCCTTTGTTCTCTTTCTCCAGTGGGGTAGATGCCGTACCTCCGTCTTTGGGGCTATGGTAGTCATGTTCACACCTCCTTGTGCTGAAACATGGCTCACACTGAATTAAAGGATTTGGGGCACCTGTCTGACATCCCCTCGGTGTGTGAGAGCCTTGAGGGCAGAGCTCATATCTTTCTTCTCACTGTATTCTTAGAGATTATTAGAACCCCAGTAAATATTCAATACAAGTAGGAACAAGTGAATTGATGAACGTATGAATGAATATATGAACAAATGAACAATAAGTTGCCTTCAGTTATCTGTGTAATTACTGCTATCTAATTAGATGTTTAGCAAGTAATTCCTCAGAATAATTTCCAGGAACTACCTCTGGCAACTTCCCCACATGCCCATCACAGAAGCTTGGGAATCATTTTGTTCCTCTTTCCTATCTTATATCCTCCTGTTTATCCCATTCCCGCTTACCCTATTTCAGTGTCTTCCATACGTACTATTCTTGTCCTCCTGGCATTCTACAGGACAGCATCACTGTGTTTGTCCACAGATCGTTCCAACATCTTCCCAACACCACCATTCAAATGGCTGTTGCATACTAAGAGTGAAATGGATGCATTTACAGAGATAACTTTAGAATGTTCTTGCTAACTGTTAGAAGCACATGGTATATGACAATAAGTTAAAATAATCTGAGATGTTAGAGATGTTAATGTAATAAATTGGAAAGAGATGTGCATGCAGGCCCCTTATCGTTCATGATAACAGCAGAATTTCAAAAGCAGACTCCCCTGTGTAACTGAGGAGAGCATTTTACAAGATTAAAATGTTCCAAGCACATTCAGCTCTGACAGTGGCATTAAACAATTTCCCACAAGGAGTGGAAATAAAACCAGATCTAATAACAAGGACCCATACGTTGTTGCATGATGAGAAGACAAAAGATGAAACCATTGCAGGAAAGATGGCCCAAAAATCAGTGGAGCCAGGCGATTCACAAAATCATCCATGGGTGTAAATTTCCGTCTGGCTCTTGAATAACACAAATATCTCATTTTATCCTGTTTTAGCTTAGGACTCCCCCTGGCCTTTTTGTTTCTATTTCTTACTGGAAGAATATAACCTATTATCAACTCTTGGTAATATGTGACATTTTTAACTTGAGCTCCTGAAGCTGAGTCCTGGGAGCTGGTAGGTAAGACATTTTCCTTCACATTCTCCTGTGAAAGTATTCTTGGTATTTATCTCATTTCCTATGTCTTAGAGCTCATTAAGTTGCTAAATTTCAGTAAAGATACAAATGTACTTGTAAATTTGGCTGTGATTAATCCTGATACTTTCTGTAAGGGGAAAATGAAACTTATTTCTGCAGAACAGACTTTTCCAGAAGAGTTCAACTTCTAGAACCTTTTGTGGGTAATCTAATTAGGTTTAGAAGATCGTATGAAGCTCATTTGGAAAGAACAAATGGGGCATAGAGGCCTAAAATCTACTGCCTTTTATTTACCTATAACACACTTTATTTCAGAAGGATCTTAAGCCAGTACCAGCTCTAAGGACTGCATCAGTATTTTTGACACATAAATGGAATCAATATAAATCACTGATTTGATCCTGTTAAAAGTTCAGAGTAAATTTAAAGGTCAAATTGGTTTTGTTCAATGATTCATGAATCGGGCAGTGTCCCATTTAGAGAAGAGAAAAGTGCTCTGAATAGATGAACAAAATGGAGGATTTCTACACAGACAGGAACAGAGACAAGGAAAGAGCAGATTACCTCCTCCTTCTTTAGGGGACCAATGTGGTGTGTCACGTGGATTACCTCACAAGTGCTGGCCATGACATTCCGGACTTACTGGGACTCCTTGGAGAGATTGCAACTGCAATTAGATTAGTATTAAGTCTTGGTTTTCTGAAGTGGGACTCAGCACTCAGGGCACCATTTTGGGCCTATTATCTCTTTTTTTAAAATGATACATTCTCAGTAAGTTTTCCTAAAGTTCAGTGGTCCCACCCTTTCTCCTATACTTAACAATTCTAGTTTAGTCTATTTTCATGTTTGGTAATCCTCCTTGTCAATATGTCTGGTCTTTTAAATATCGATTTATATTTTTCAAGAACTAGAAGACATGATACTCACCAAATGGTAGTTGAATGGAAACCATGATACCCACACTTCTAATAATTATCCCCTGGGCTCATTACAGAAAAATCCCCAATGCCAAAGCACAGAAGAAGGAATGAGAACATTCTTCAGTCAGTCTTCTCTAGTAGATGGATTTTATGGATTTCACTGAGATAACACTTGAATATACCATTAGAAAGTCCAGAATTTGAACAGTGTAGGATACATGAAAGAAGAGCATCATCTTGACTTTATTGGATTAATCCAAATCGGTGCAGTGATAATAGCCTTCAACTGAGAAACAATGAAAATAGAATTGTAATCTCAAGAATTATCCTAAAAGGCATACATATGGAAAGCCTAGTGTGAATATGTATGTATGATTCTTGGAGAGAGTGCCAAAATTTGATTCTTCTCTTCTTTTTGAAGTTGTTCTATTAAAAATATTCATCAAAATGTTCCCTTTGCTCAAAGGAACTGGAACTGTGATTTCAGAAGAAAACATCTTACCTGGAACATTATATATGCAACCAGAAGAAAAACAAATATATAATATAAATATACTTCTTCCTCAGTAACAGAACATCTCCATTTTAACCTTACAGCTGGAAGATATAGCTAGGTCCAGAGGAAAAAAGTTGCTATTGTTGAACTTTAGTGATAGTATTATCTGATTCTGAGGCACCTGCTGTAAGTGCCAGAAAACATGTGGATATGCTTGATTTAACCCTGCTCTGTATGGATGAATTTATTTAATTTATTTTTTTTAAAGATTTACTTATTTATTTATTTGATAGAGATCACTAGTAGGCAGAGAGGCAGGCAGAGAGAGGAGGAAGCAGGCTCCCCACTGAGCAGAAAGCCCAAGGTGGGGATTTATCCCAGGACCCTGGAATCATGACCTGAGCGGAAGACAGAGGCTTTAACCCACTGAGCCACCCAGGTGCCTCTATATGGGTGAATTTAATCAGTGCCCTTCCCTTTCTCCCCAGAGGCACCAATCCACTAAAATGAAGGGAAGAGAAGAAACCCCAGATTTAAAAAAAAAAAAAAAATCATTCTGAAAAGTCAGAGATTTCTAAAACTGAAGGAAATATTAAATAGCTTTAGTTTTACCAGAAGACATCATTCTTTTGTAAATTAATTGTGTAATTAATTAATTAATTAATAATTGATTAATTAATTGTGTAATTAAGGAAGGGACCAGAGAGGGACACAACAGACTTATAAAGAGCTTCAAATCCTTGAGCCATGGAGAGTGATACCATAAACCAAGCCAACATGTGAGAGCTGCCTTATAAAACCCTCACTCCTAAATGTGGAGGTAAGGTGGGAGTCACAGGACCAGAGACATTCTACTCTACCACACCTGATGAACCCAGCTATCCTCCAAGAAAGATCACTTCCCAGAGGTCCAACAGAGACCTGGTGGCACCTACTTACAGAGGTTGGTAAGACCAGGTGTTCACAGCCCATCTCCTCCTCCATAAACAATGCAGGATGTTTTATGCTAGCAGTGGAGTAATGACGCTAAGAGACTGAATGATTAAATGCCAGTCTGCCAGCCAGAGTACATTTGTTTTCTGCTTGAAAAAGCCACTTTCATTTTGTATGACAGCTTTCTTAACTGCAACATAGCTCAGAAAATGACAGAGAGCGAATGAGAATAAGTGATTGTAAACTGGCAAACAACTATTTGCTACTATTTGAACTACCATTAAACTGTTCATTCAATTTCTAGTCAGAAGCCATCACTCAGCTGTGGAACCGGAATGTAAGCATTATTTATTTGGTGGCATTACAATGCCATCTAATCTTGGGGAAAATCTTTTAGACAAAAATCAGAATATCCAAAAATTGCCTTGACATTCAGTGGCAAAATATAATGCTTAAGCA
Source organism: Mustela putorius furo (assembly GCF_011764305.1). NCBI lineage: Eukaryota > Metazoa > Chordata > Mammalia > Carnivora > Mustelidae > Mustela > Mustela putorius. The sequence continues at coordinate 44,561,690 of NW_025422010.1, forward strand.
TGGCTTCTTTTCTGTACTCTTTTTCTCATTGTTATTACTGAAACACTTGAATTCCATTCTCATTCCAATGTTATACCCTCAATAATATGCTTTTTCCTACTAGCTGTCTGTCCTGGCTAGGTATTGTTGGTACCGGGCAGAGCTGCTGTTGTACAAGCTACCCCAGGATTAGACTTAGCTTCCATGTTGTACTATTAATTTTCTTTGGGAACGTGCTCTTTCAGAGCTTGTTCTTTCCCAAAGATAGATTTGCCCTGCATTGAGTTACCAGAAATTACAATTAAATCAGTTCCTAGGTACTCTGCATATTTGATCTTATTAAACTTAAGCTTTTTGTTACAGATGGTTTGCCTCTGTTACAGACAAAGCTAAGATTTATCTAGGTTAAGTGATTCTTAAATTTTTTTTAAAGATTTTATTTAATTATTCATTTGAGAGAGAGAGAGAGCAAGAGCAGGAAGTGGGGCAGAAGGAGGAGAAGTAACTTCCCACTGAGCAGGGAGCCCCATGAGGGGCTTGATCCCAGGTATCAAGACCCTGGGATCGTGACCTGAGCCACAACAGATACTTAATCTACTGAGGCAACTATACGCCCTTAGGATAAGTGATTTACAAAGAGGTAGAATTTGACCTCAAGTCTGACAGACCCTAAGCCCACCCTACCGCAGTGTGCTTCTCAAAGGAAGTTCCTCATGGTATGACCTTATTGCACACAAAGGGAAGAAATTTAAATATGCAAAGGGAGTTAGTATTTGTTGTAAATTTGAAGTAAGGGGAAAATAATTTGGGGGCAAATATTCCAGAGTTAGTGTCATATGAGAGTGAATTTTTCACTTGTGAATACTGGAAGATTATGTCCTTAGTTTGAGGATATGAACGACACTGAAAGCACCTTTTAGAGCAACTTCCACTACCTCTCACAGATCTGGAATCACAAGTGTTTCTTTTAGTTTGCTTGCTTCCTTACTTGTTTGCTTACCTTTAATGTTAACGATTTTCCCTAGATTTTTATTCTCTTAAAGTATATTTGGTGTTTGATGATAAACCAAATTAATCTGGAGTCAAGGGTAGTGTGGATGAATAGATCAAGTTATCCACTATCATTTTGTCTCTAAAAAGAACTGATCAGATAGCACGTGGGTGTGAGTTAGTATACATCATAAAATAAAATGTTTGAATATTTATAACATTGTCATGATAGATTTTTCAAGGGTGTTAGAAGGAAAAAAAAAGAAGTTTTCTGGAGACTATTTTAGTAGAATGTATTAAGAGCCTCTAAAATTTTCTATGTTTTGGCAAATACTTCTATTCCTAGAAACTTGTACTAAAGAAAGAAAGATCTATGCTAAGATTTTTTTTTCAGGACGTTTATCAATGTATCATTTTAAAGATAAAATGTAAGAATATATCTAACATGGGGAATTTGTCATATTACTATAAAACTGTAAGGTAGAATTCTGTGCCCTCATTTAAAACAATATGGAATAATATTTAATGCTTTAGTAATTGAACATACTGACAAATTTAAATATATTAGAACATAATTTATGATATGAGTATTCTTTATATATTTGATGTACATATTTATTGAATACACTCCAAAAAGAAACCATGATTTTTAATTTTGGGTATGCATGTTTTTCTCTTCAAATTTCCTACAGTACATAGTATTATTTTTATAATGAGAATATTTTAAAATCTATGAAAAGTGCTTTAGTCTCTATTCATACTTTATAAATTGGTTTAACTAATGAAAACTCAATATAGTCCCTTTCAAAAATACAGCCTTCCTAGACAAGGAGAAAATATTTGCAAAAAATACATCTGATAAAGGACTGTTACCCAAAATGTGCAAAGAATTCTTAAAACTTAAGAAACAAGGGATGCGGGGCACCTGGGTGGCTCAGTGGGTTAGGCCGCTGCCTTCGGCTCAGGTCATGATCTCAGGGTCCTGGGATCGAGTCCCGCATCGGGCTCTCTGCTCAGTGGGGAGCCTGCTTCCTCTTCTCTCTCTCTCTCTGCCTGCCTCTCTGCCTACTTGTGATCTCTCTCTGTCAAATAAATAAATAAAATCTTAAAAAAAAAAAAAAGAAACAAGGGATGCCTGTTGGCTCAGTGGGTTAAAGCCTCTGCCTTCAGCTCAGGTCATGATCCCAGGGCCCTGGGATTGAGCCCCACATCAGGCTCTCTGCTCTGTGGTGAGCCTACTTCCCCCCCTCTCTCTGCCTGCCTCTCTGTCTACTTGTGATCTCTCTCTGTGTGTGAAATAAATAAAAAATCTTAAAAAAAAAAAAAAAACCTCAAAAAACAACCCAATTAAAAAATGGGCAAAAGACCTGAACAGACACTTCACCAGAAATATACAGAGATGGCAAGTAAGCATATGAGAGTAAGTTTTGTACCATGTGTCATTAGGGAATTACAAATTTAAAACAATGTTGAGATACCACTAACCACCCATTAGAATGGCTAAAATCTAAAGTACTGACAGTACCAAGTACTGATGGGGTTGTGGAGCAATAGGAACTCTCATTTCAGTGCTGATAGGAACATAAAATGCTACAATTACTTTGGAAGACAGTTTGGCAGTTTTTTAGTAAAACTAAACATACGTAAAATGTTACCATTACTTTGGAAGACAGTCTGGCAGTTTTTTAGTAAAAGGAAACATACTCGTGCTATGTAATACAAAAGTTACTCTCCTTTGTATTTACTCAAGTGAAGTGAAAAATATTTCCACATGAAAACCTGCATACAGGTGTTTATAACAGCTTTATTCATAATTGCCCAAACTTGAAAACAACAAAGATGTGCTTCAGTAAGTGAGTATCTCAAGAAAATGTTGTATAGTCAAGCAATTCAGCACTAAAAAGAAATGAGCTGTCAAGCCATGAAAAGACATGAAGGAAAGGCATAATACTAATTGAAAGAAGTCAATCTGAGAAGCCTTCATAGTGTGTGACTTCACCTGTGTGACATTCTGGGGAAAGATACAGTAGATACAGTGAAAAGATGAGTGGTTGCCAGGGGTTCAAGGGGAAGGTAAGATGAATAACAGCACATGGGGATTTTTAAGGCTGTAAGTATTCCTCATGATACTACCATGTTGGATGCACATCATTGTAAATTTATCAAAACCCCCAGAATGTACAACACCAAGAATGAATCCTAATGTCAGCTATGACTTTGGGTTAGAATGCTTTGTCATTGTAGCTTTGACTATAACAAATGTACAGTTGTGGTGTTGATAATGGGGGAGGTTGTGCATGTTTGGGGACAAGGATACATGAGAACTCCCTGTGTTTTCTGCTCAGTTTTACTCTGAACCTAAGAATGCTCTAAAAATTAACTTTATTCATACAAAAATACAACCTTAAACATTCTATCTGTAGGAACACAGAGTTAAAAAGGAAAGGAATACTGTTAATCCTCTGGAGAGAGTTAGCTGAAGGAATCTCTGAAAAATCTCCAGATGGGTGTTTTGGGGGAAATCCGAGTTTACCACAGAGGTTGGCAAACATGTCCTGTAAAGGGCCACACAGTAAATGTTCCTGGATTTGCCTGCCATGCAGTTTCTGCCACAACTGCTCAATTTAGAGTGTGGAAGCAGCCCTAGGCAGTAGGTAAACAAACACGTGTGACTGTGTTCCCATAAACCTGATTTTCACACTTTGCTAACTTTTGTTTTAAATAAAAAAAAAATGGGGTTACAGCTTAGTAAGCACAAGGCTCTGAAGGGGAGTGAGGAGCTCTACTAAATGTGGGGTTGATGGAGAGCTAGAAGAAAAGATGGAGAAAGCAGAGCTGTCTGGCCTGGAAATGGAACAGTACTTCTCTGGAGCCTCTCATTTCTCTCCACAGTTCTCTTAGGTTCTGAGAAATTGCAAAGAAGTATGAGTTTTCCCTAATAGTACCTGCAGAAGTATTTTTTTTTTTTCTGGGAACTAGCCAGTTCTGCCAAGAAAAAAGAAGAGTGTTGAAAATACCTAAAAAGTAGCAGAACTATTCTTTCACTCCCCATCTTCTCAGAAGGTTAGGTGGCATGAGAACAATAAAGAAGATACCTTACTCAATCGCTAACTTCCCAGAAATCAGGCACCTCAGTTTCTTTCACAGGAAGAAGATTTATAAGTAGACTGTGCTATCTCTCTTGAGAAATTAGTACCTAAATGATAGCATTTCCTTTTACTGGGGAATTCTAGGAGATGGACCAAAGTCATGCTAAAGCAAAAGAAGAACATACTTGAAATCAAAACTAAGATGCATCATGTGGCAGCATTATGTAAGTTTTGTTCTTCCTGGACTGAAATTGACCTCGTGGTCAGTGGTCCCTTTTCAATACATATTTCCCAACTCCTTACAACCGCACATAAGCAAGTTATCCTTTGACTGCATTCCTTCAAAAGTGGACATGAAGATGAAGTGTATCTTTATCTATGTTTTTGAAGTTTATTTTTCTAGTTACCTTACTAAACCAAGATATAAACTGAAAAAGATGAACATTGGAACAAAAACATGTAAAAGGAAATCTCATGTATGCTGCATTATATACAAATAAATATCCAAAGGAAATGTCAGAATCCAACCATTAAATGCAATTTGAAATATCCAAATGTGTTTACTGAAGCAAAACCAGAATGAGAATCAGAGATAAAGATTCATCTAAATATCTTAGAGTACTTCTATGTTGTTATTTGTGATGGCTCTCCCATATAAGTAAGAAATCAAAAGTAAGTAGTATTCAACTATTACAGCCGGTTCTGGTCATGGGTTCTCAATCACGAACATCTTCATGTCAGGGAATGCACGGATGAGCTCTATTTTCCTCATGTCCTGGCATAGATTTTATTTTGGGATCAGTGGACTTTAGCCATACAGTTCTATTTTCAGAGTTCCACCTGCCTAGCTAGCTAACCTTGATTTGTAGAATCAAGAGAGAAGAATATCTGTATGTACTTGCTTATTCAATTTCAAGAGAGTGGCAAATATTGACAATTTTGTTAGTACTTTGAAAAGTACACATAGCTTCAACATCCTATCTCATAATTAATATAGACCTACAACCTTTCCATGGGATTTTACTCAGCTTTTTCGTTTACTGAGCACCTACTACATGTCAGGGATCATACTGGGTATATACTGATGCATAAAACAGTTTCCACTTTGAGATCCTTATCTCTCCCTATGAGAACCATGGTCCTGCCCCATTACATTGATAATATTACTGTGCATAGCAAAAAACAAGGGAGAGATGATCCCTTACTGTACTCATTTCTTGTGACAGTCCAAACTATAACATACTGTAGTCCCATTTCTATGGGTAGGTGAAATATAACTGGTTAAAGAAGAAATTTAATTTCGTGAAAATATTTCAGTCCTGCACTCTGGTAAGTTTTGTTTGTTTGTTTTTAATGCAACTAGAATAGAACCAAAAAGGAGCTCATGATTTAAAGATAAAATGAAGGATAATGCTACTGAAAGGGTCTGTAGACAAAAGGACGAGACCGATATAAAGTGAAAGTTAAGCAGGGCTTTATTTCGTGCCAAGCATCTAGAATCAAACTGACCGGCCAGGGCCGTCTCTTGCAAAGAGGTGACTCCTCCCAGCCTCACAGACTAACTTTTATAGAGTAAAGGCCATGTGGTTGAGCCTGGCCACATCCAGGTGGCCAATTGAATTACATTCTACCCCATGATAGTCATCTAATTCAGCCTATGACCTTGGCTAGAGTTGGCGCCTTTGTCTAGCGCCCAAAAGGTGGGGCCTCACACTCCCTGGCGAGTAATACGTGCACTTTTACTTCATTGTACATCTCCACCTGGCCGAACATGTGCTTGGTGGGTAGGGAGGTAATACGTGCGCTTTCACTGATTGGACGCTTCCATCTGGCCCCACAGGTCCTTGTATCTGGGCTCCATTATTTTTGCCCAGCCTGACATGTCCTGGTATCTGTGCTCCGTTATTAGGACTATTTGGCCGTATTTCACCAGGTCTGTTTCTAAGGGCTTTCCTCTTAGGAGAAGGGGCAGGTTCAATCTAAGTTTACTGCATAAACAACAAAATGGCTCGCTCTGGCTAAGTAGGTCCTTATACTACATTGATGTTTGTGTATGTGTATATACTTATGTGTATATATATAATACATACATGTAGACATAATATGTATACACATATAAATCTATATGGAGATATTAATGTTTTATATATAACAAGCAATATATATTTATATATATTAATATAAGTGTGTATATTTTATACTTACATAGAGAGATTAATGAAATGGTAAAAATATTGATGATTATTTCAAGATTGTAGAACTTCAGATGACCTTTTATCTCCTATAGTTTTTCTGTGTTGTTAGAATATTTCACAATCAGCATGTGTTATTTATATAATTCTATGAAAGCAAAGCTATTTTCATTGTGGGGGGAGAGGAAGACCTTTGCAACATTAAATGCCTGTGTTCCAGATTCTCACCAAAGAATATAAACTCAAATTAATTGCCACTAGACTTTTTCAAGCACTCAGTCAAGAGAAACAGTGTTTAGGCAGAATAATTTGAATATATATCCAATTCATTCATTACTGAAGTCTCATTTGCAGCCCTGCAATCAGCCAGACCATCCTGGAGCTGTGTCCTGGGATTATTTTGTTTTGTTTTCATCTCCCCCAGGCGCACACCTCCACCATTGGCATTTTGACATTGTATTAAATGAAGCAAACAAAATCTCCCGAAAAACTCAACTCGCTGAAAGTCTAGTATAGAAAGATACGTAAAAGAATCTTCCGTTACACAAAATTAGTAAGAAAGCTTTCTTCTCATAGAATTTGGTATGTTTCATGAGCTATGAGAATTTTGACATTTATAACATTTCCTATTTTGTTTTGCCTAACAGAAATCTTTTAGTATGGATTTTGTAACCCAACTTCAATCACTACTCACTAAAGTTTTCCAACCCTTTTAAAAATTCATTATTGCCTCCCTAAAGACCTTTTAAAAGTATATTTTTTTCTTTTCTTTTTAAAAAATATTTTATTTATTTGACAGGGAGAGATCACAAGTAGGCAGAGAGGCAGGCAGAGAGAGAGGGGGAGGCAGGCTCCCTGCTGAGTAGAGATCCTGATGTGGAGCTTGATTCCATGACCCTGAGATCATGACCTGAGCCAAAGGCAGAGGCTTAACTCACTGAGCCATCAGATGCCTCTATTTTTTCTAATCATCCAGTTATGCCCCCTCCCATGAAACTTTAGTACCACATATATATTGTGTATGTGTGTGTGTATACACACACACACACACACACACACACACACACTTTGTATAGAAAAAGAGTAAACTTTTTTTTACCCTGCCTCCAAGAATTTATTAATACCCTATTGAGAATACATTCTATAGAGTAACCAATGGCCTTATATTAACATTCCTGTCTTATCTTGTCATTGTATTAAATTTTCCCTGGTTCTTTCTGCACATCTATAAGCAGAAACACACAAATAGCTACATAATCAAATTTTTTTAATGTGTTTTCATAACCTCAAATCTAGATAATTTAATGTATGATTACATGTAAAATGAGAGACTTTAATCAGTGCTATTCCCTACCATTGGCAAACTTTGCACTGGAAACAAAGATGTTCTTTAGGGACTAAGTTTTGGTCATGCTTATCATGGTAAAACTTTGGTGGAATGTGTTGGTATGACCTGGGGAAAGAAAACATAGAATCCATCATGAGCATGCTTGTGCATTAGGAAAAAAAAAAAATCTATCAATGATAAATGCAGGATGAAAGAAAACTTTATAAAGTAGAATATTATTAGCAGACTTTTCAGGCCCAAGTAATTCTTTTTTAAATGTATGCATTTCCTCTGTGTATGTTTCTATTTTACAAAGGTCCTCATATCCTTTTTGAGGTCTTGCCTCTTTTCCTCATTCCTAATATTTTCATTACTCTTCTCAGGACCCTTTTGATCTCCTCTATCCTGAAGGGACACAACCTAAACTCAAAAGTCTTTCACAAATAAAAAGGAATGCCATGTTACTAAACGGATTTCCTATTTTGATGCACCTGGACATACATGGTACTAAGTGGTCTTCAGAACTGATGTACACATTCATTTCAAGGCCCAAGTGGACACTGTCAACCTTGCTGAAGTTATTTTAACGTAAGTTTTTGATGTGGATTGCTACTGGAACTACATCTCCAAAGTATAGTAATAAATGGGTTCTAGATACACGGGCGGGCCCAGGGGCACCTGGGGGGCTAGGTCAGTTAGCAGCTGACTCTTGATTTCAGCTCAGGTCATGATCTGAGTGTCCTGAAATGGAGCCTATGTCAGGCTCCTCTCCTTGCTCAGTGGGGTGTCTGCTTCAGGCTTCTCTCTCTCCCTCTGCCCTTCCCCCCATTTGCTCACTCTTTGTCTAAAATAAATAAATCTTAAACATACATGGACAAATCCAGATGGCTTTCCAAAGCAGGACAATATTGCTTATTCTAGCGAATAAACCCACCAAATAAAACAATTGGGCAGTAATTTTTTTTTAAAGATTTTATTTATTTATTCGACAGAGAGAGATCACAAGTAGGCAGAGAGAGAGAGGAGGAAGCAGGGCTCCCTGCCGAGCAGAGAGCCCGATGTGGGACTCGATCCCAGGACCCTGAGATCATGACCCGAGCCGAAGGCAGCGGCTTAACCCACTGAGCCACCCAGGCGCCCGGGCAGTCATTGTTTTACAAGAATCAGCTATTTTCAGATTTTTGAGTTAAAAAGAAATATTTGTCAAGATGGACCTAATTAATTTCAAATTTCAAGAAAGATATATGTATTAGTAGAGACCAATGCAACATCATGAGGATAGGGATGCTTGAGAAAAGTTGTATTTATTGAGTTGAAAGAAAATCAAGGAAATTTCCCTGTAGTTTGTGTCTTAATGCCTTTCTTTCCTAAATGACTATAAAAGAAAAAAATTGAACTATTTTAATTTATCTCATAGTCACATAACTTCAGGTAAGCATGTGAAATGCTCCTGGAAATAAATTAGGGAAAACTGGAGGGCAAGTTTTAGAAGGAGCTCTAACCCATATTTACAAAGATTATAATGCTATTGCATATCAGTTAGGATTATTTAAGTGATGAGTTAGTCTTAAAGTAAACACACACACACACATATACACACAAACAACAAAAGCCCATACAAAACAAAAGAACAAAAACATTCATTTAATTCAATTTACTGAGGCTCTTCAAGGGGCCAAGCACTCATTTAGGTACTTGGGATACATCAATTTTCCATACAAAGATTCCTGCCATCATAGAGTTTATATCCTAGCAGTGGAAGACGCAGGCAATAAATAATACTCACAATAAGATAAATTATAGAGTATGTTACAAAGCTGTCAGCTCACTGGACAGAAAGGAAATCTAGAACGGGATGAGGAGCATCTTTAGCCCTGGCATGGCGGAGGTGGGGGTGTAGGGCTGGTTCGCTATTTTAAATAAGGCGGTCAGGAGTAGTAGTCATGGTGATAGTGGTCAGTAGAGGTCACTGACTGGGGGAACATTGAGCAAAGTCTTTAGAGGAGGTGAATAAAACTGTGAAGATACTGGGGAATGTTGGATTTTAGGTCAAAGAATAATCAGTGCAAGGACTCCTAAAGTTCAGTCACCTCTGGGGTGTTCAAAGAACTGCCAGGAGGCCGTGTGGCAGCAGTGGAGGGAAGCATGAAGACAGAAGTGGAGAGGTTACCAGGGACCAGCACATGACAGGTCCTGGAAGCCAGTGAAAGAATCCTGGGCTTTTAATATGACTGAGAAGAAGGACTTTGGGAGGACTTTAAGCAAGGAGTACTACAATTTGATCTGGCTTTCATGTGTTAAAAATAAATGGTGAGGAGGCAAAGTGGCTTAAATGTTAAGGAAATATAATTTACCTCACTGTATTTTCTGGGGCTGCCATAACATAGTACCAACCACTAGGTGGCTTTGAACAACAGAAATGTGTCCTCAACAGTTCAGGAGGTTGGAGGCCTGAAATTAGAGTGGCACAGGATAGGTTTCTAGTAGAGGCTCTACTAAGAATTGGCACCACACCTCTCCTAGATTCTCCAGGCTGCAGGCAGTCCTTGCTATTTTTTGACTTGTGGATACATCACTCCAATCTCTGTCTTCATTTTCATACCACCTTCTTCTCTGGGTCTTCTCCTGGCCTTCCTCTCAGGATATTTCAAGCCTCCCTCTCTTTTTCTCTTTTAAAGACAGCAGTAGTTGGATTGAGGACCCACTTTAAATCCAGACTGACCTCTCTGAATACCGTTGACTTAATTACACCCTCAAAGAGCCTATTTCCAAAAAGGCTGCGTTCACAAATACTGGGAGTTAGGACTTAGACAATCCTTTTTAGGGGGTATAACTTAACCCATTTGCATGGATATTTTGTCTAGAAGAAGAATGAATGACTCCAGGGTTGGTTACTTTGGATGCTAGTTATGTTATCTATGTTATGTTATCTATGTTATCTACAACTCCGATTCTTTCCATTCTTTTCTTAGTGTGCTGGTCTTGTCCTCATTTTATCTTCGTAACTTCGTAACTTCAGATACATCAACATCTATAAGGAAGGCAGGCAGCTCCTCTGTTGTGTCCCTCTGAACTCCATGAGGACAGGGATCTGTCTCTCTGACTCACTGCATTCCCCCAGCACCTAGAGGAGTGGATCGAACATTGTGGTATCAGCAGACATCAGTTAAACTATTTAGCAAGGATTTCATCACATGTCCATCCCTGCACTGAAGCAACATTTATGGGAACAGAAGTGGGGACCTTGAGACATCAACATCCCTAAGGCTTAGCTCCAGAGGGGCAGAAACCTGCTACTGGACCAAAAATTATTCTAGTAAGAAGGGAGAAAAGGGGGGTGTACGGGTACTCTGTCAGTTACACATCCAACTCTTGATGCCAGTTTGGGTCACAATCTCAAGGTCATGAGGTCAAGCCCCAAGTCAGGCTCCATGCTCAGCTTGGGATTCTCTCTCCCTCTCTCCACCACCTGGTGCCATCATCTGGTGGACTTTCTCCCTCTCTTAAAAAAAAAAAAAAAAGAAAGAAAGAAAGAAAAGAAAAGGACAGTGGGAATGGTTGTTGGATAAACTATTTCAGTGTTTAAGAAAAGGTGTGTCAAGTAAGTTTTAGTATATGCTGGATTGAATCTTTTCAGGGCTCTGACATATGAGTCCATGACACTGAAAAAGAAGGTGAAGTCTTATATACATGCATCATTTCTTATAGGCTTTCTTCAGTGGCTCCCGGTTCAGATTGCAGACTGACACAAATGCTGTTTAAAGTCTTGCTTCTCATGACATTCTTGCATAAACCCTTTTGTCATGCCATTAGCTTATACCATATCTTTATATACAAACCATTTTTCAATGGGATAATGTATTAATTTAAGAAACTAGCAAAAAATTATTAAATGACTTGGAATAGACAGGCAATGGTGTTGAGAACATGGGATCAGCTCTCATGAGCAGACAAAAACTGAGACCATAGTGACTTTTTTTCCTGAAATATTTTAGGAAAACGTAAATCCCCTCAAGTTTTTTTTCTAGGTTTTCTCTTATAAAAGATGACACAGTATAGTAATGTCATGAAATGAGAACATCTGTTTTCTTCAGAGTCCATCCCAATTTTTTTCAGTATTCATGTTGAGATTAATTACAAAAGGACTTCTATAGAGGTGCCTGGGTGGCTCAGTCATTAAGCATCTGTTTTCAGCTCAGATTATGATCCCAGGGTCCTAGGATTGAGCCCCACATCAGGCTCTCTGCCCAAGGGGAACTTGGCTTCTCCCCCTTCCCTTTGACCCTCCCAACCATTTGTTATCTCTCTTTCTCTTTCAAATAAATAAATAAAATCTAAAAAAAAAAACTGCTATAGAAAAGCTCTCAATATGTTCATACATGCCCCTTGATCAATGTCATTACAACATTTGTTTTACATTATGTATTATGTGCTGGGCTGGATTTATTCAAGCCCTTGAAAACTTGTAAAACAGCAAAAAAAAAAAAAAAAAACACACACACACACACACACACACACAACCCTCCCCCCCACACACAAAAAACGACCTATAGTCTCCATTGGATCCAAGGACTGCAGAGGGACATGAGGTGTAAAATAATGCCTCTGTGTGGTTAGCAGGTCACCCTTTCGGGACAAGTGATTGTTCCGCTAAGTGGGCAATTAAAAATGAAAACAAAATAAATACCCAGATACAAACCGATGCCTGTTTGAAACTTTTCAAATGAAGATGTTAAAATACCTCTTCTTCAGAATCTCCTTGAACATCAAATAGGATTCTGAAACTTGTTACATTCAGCACATCAGAATTTATGGATAAGTACTCACTGCTCTTAGGAAAGTAACAAGGGCAGGAGGAGATACAACAAATGTGTTCAGATCCAAATCAGAGGGCCTGATGGCTTGTACCCCAGGTTTTTTTTAGAGACTGACTTATTATTTCTTTGTAACTATCACAGTTAAAGAATTTATGTTGGAATTGTGCATTTCCTGAAGGATGAACAAATTAAGAGTTTCTTAATTAAAGAACGGGGGGTGGAGGTGGGAACTAATAAATTAAGAACAGGAAATGGTAGCCGTTGGAAACAGATACTGTGGATACCTGGGGAGACCATTGTGAGGGCCAAACAGAACCGTCTGAATTTCTACAGAGCTTGTGGGTACCTGGGATTAACCCACACTGTTTGGTAAAGAACAGATGCTTCCAAAGAGTCTGTGACAAGCCGGGGAAAACAGCAGATTTAAAGGAGTTTTCATCCTGTTCTGTATGACAAACCATCAGAAGCAGCCCTTTGTGGCATGGATGATGCCACTGTGTGGTGGGTGTAAGGCTCAGTGTCAGGACACATCCAGGGAGCAATTCTTCCTGACGGTGACCACGCCTGTGGAAGGATCTGGCAGAAAAGTGCCATTAGTTATATTGCTTCTGTCCTACCTGAATGACCAAGTATTTCAGTATGTTGTTTTGTTTGGCTGTTTTCCTTTTTTTTTTTTTTTTTTTTTTTTTTGAACCAGTGGTTAAATTGTTTGAATGACAATGAATCACCTGTTTGGAACAAGTATTTACCAAACACCTGCCATATGGAAGGCTCTGTGATAATTGTTAGAGGAGAAATGAAGAAACAGACTGACATTTCTCAAACATGTACTAAGCTCTTTCTGTGAGCACAGCTCTGGGCTAGATGCTGGGCAGAAGGGGTAAATTGACATTATCTAAAAGATGTGGTGCATACAGTTTAAGGACATATAGTTTTGAGGTTAAGATAGCTAGCAAAGTTCTTTACTTTGGTAAATGTTTTGAACATCTACCATGTGTCCCAAGGAGTTCATGATGTAGCAGTATGGTTTCTAATTATAGGACAAAGAGATGACTAGAGGACTTCCCGGAATATCCCAAAGGATAAGGTAGCAATTCAAGGAGTCATAGAACAAGAGTAAGACTTCAATAGGAGGGCATGAATAGTAAGAGTATTCCAGGCAGCAGGAAAGAACAGTGATGTGGAAATGCTAATGTATGGGTTAGGTTCAGACAGCAAAATGATGGATTTTGGCCAAAGATTGGAAAATGTGAAGGAAAATGAAAATGAGATCACAGGAAACATGGAGCTCAGATCCCCAGTAGTTTGACGTTAATTTTGGTGATGATAAAGTATTAGGATTTTGGAAGAGGGTGGCAGTGAACATAGGTCGACATTTGAAAAACTAGTTTGATTGCTATATGTCAGGTCAATTAAAAGGGAGTGCATTTTAGAAGCAAGGAGATGACTTTCCATACGTCAGTGTTTCATGTTGGAGCTAAGGAAGACCCCTGGTGGTGCCTGTGGAAAGCAGTGCTACTGTAAAACAAAAAAGTGGATGGCAGAGATTTGTGCACATAATTATAAGCAAAAAGGGCTGGCTGCTAAATTATTCAGTATTCACTTTAGTGCAATAAGAGTTTAGGAAACAAATCAGTAGATGGCTGCTATATTTTTTAGCCCACTGATCTACAATTATATATCTTAAAATGAGAATTCGGCAATGTAGCGTTATACTGGTAGTATAACGTTCTCCACTGACCCAGCACTGGTCTACCCAATTCACTTCCCTCTATTCAGAGTTTGTTTCTCTTCTGTAGTAGTTTTCTAGATGGCTGGGTTTCCCTTTGGTTCTAACCAGCGTGTCATGGGGCAGATAGGCCAGCGTCCTCAGTGTCGCTTGGCAAGAAAAAAGTGTAGACTGGTCAGGTTTTGAGCATTTCTCTCACTGGACAGCAGCTAATGAGAGCACTAGGCTTGAACAGTGCAAAGAGCCTTTCATATAAAGAACAGTGGGTTGGCACTGATCTTGGTTACAGCCCATAAGCAGTTTCTAGTCACAGGAAATCAACCATGTTGACTCCAGGTTCTGGCCTACCCCTAAACCTCCTCCTTGACTAGGCCTTTGGAATTGGAGGTCCCATACATCCCTTTCCCATTCTCCTCATTTCACTGCTTATCCTGCTTCCACGTGATGTTCCTGGTATCAAAAGCCCAGTTCTCTCTGTCTTTCATAATTGCTACTCTGAGCACAATGGTAGGCATCTAAGCTGCCTGTTGGAGCTCAAAATATTAGCACTAATGGAAATAGCTCCTCTCAAGGATCAAGAAGATTCAGTCTTGAAAACCTAATAACTTTTCTTCTGGCTGGTTGTAGATGTGGTTCCCCCTCTGAACCAGAATGCTTTGAGTGACTCTAAAGCAACAACAACAACAACAAACCAAACAAAACCAATTGGAGTTTCATGCTAAAATAGATTTAACTCCCTCATCCAACTATATTGGCGAGACTATTTTCATTGAGACTCACACATTATAGAGTGTTTTCATGCATGCTTTCTCATTTGACACGTGTCAGAGCTCTGGAGGTCATCATTCCTTTTGCCTTTTAGGAAACTGAGAAGGGGGAGGCAACCTATTGGAAGTCATGTGACTGACAGTGGCAAAACTGTCATGAGAATTTAAGGCTGATTCTCCTATTCTATCTGTTTAATGTGTTGACTTTGACCAAAACATTGAAGAAAATCTGCATATGCTATATGCCTTACCTTAAATTTCTGCATCTGTTATTAGAGTAATATTTTTGTATTCTGTTTTCTTCATTGACCAATTAAAGAGACTGGTAAAATTTCAGGAGACAATTTTTTATAGTGATTAATTCAGTGTATGATTTCCTCTGTCTTCATTCAACATTCACTTAGCCATATATTGTGTACTTCTGGTGCTGCAGGTACAGTTCTTGATTTCAGGGATACAACATTGGAAATGTCATGATTCTTTCCCTGGTGGCATTCAGTATCTGGAGAGGACAACATCAGTAACAAATTAAGCTGCAACATTTGTATTTAGTATCATTTATTTAGGATAAAGTTGGGAATTTACCCTTCCTTTATACTTCATTTTACAACCCTTACAAAGTTTGGTCCACCTGAGTATTTACTGTCTCTCTGGCCTACCCCTCTCAAAATAATGGTTTTCATTACTGAACTCCTTCCGCCATTTTATAAGGTTAGTTGCCCCTGTCTTTACACCTCTACATATTCTGTGAAAAGGAAATAGGGGATCATTTCTTTCCCACACCTCTTGAAGTCTTCTTTTGATGCGTTAGGCATCTCTTGTGCTCTGGCTACAAGAGAATTGGGGGGAAGAAAATAATTTGCTTTATCTGCCCTTGTGGGAGAAGCAGGCACTGCCAGCTAGGAAGAAGAGGGTGTGCTGAGGAAGAAAATCTATCGAGTAAATAACCATCATACTCTGCCACAGTAAACCATGATAAAATTATGATACTTCATTTCTGAATTCATTAATATGATTATTTCTCATTGATGGTGAGGTCTTGATATTATGTGTTAGAAATTAGAAAATGCTACACTATTTATAATACTCAGTTACCATGATAGTAGCCGAGTATAATAAATAAGATCTCTATTCTCCGAATAAAAAAATTATTGCCTCTCATTCTCAGACCTTGGACAGTTCATGTTTACCATTGTCGTCGTTATAATCCTCATCATTACTGTCGGGCACTCTCATCAAATAGTTTTCATTTAGTTCTCTGCTTACACAAGATGTCGTGTTACCTTTTTGTTTTTTTCAAAAAATACGGCAAAAGATGTTTTTGGAGAAATTGTGGTATGAGGAGGGTAAGTAACTTTTTGCAGATACATCCCATTATTTGCAGTAGATAAGCTCCTAAAAAGTCAAGTATACATTGAATGTTTATAAATCAAGTTGATTTTAAATGTATTCAGGGATCTTGATATTTAAGGGAACATTGTAGTGAATCTGTTTTGCCAGGACTCCTTTTGAAACATACTCAGTGCCAAGTAGCTTTGTAAACTTGGTTTCTTTGTTTGTTTGTTTGTATTTGTTTTTGTTTTTGCATGTTGGGCTATTCTTAAATAGGTTATGTGCTTTATACTTTCCCAGGGAAAGGCCATTATGAATCAAGATTGTCTTTGTTACTATGGACATAATGATGCCTAGTTATTTTTTTTTGCTATCTTAGAATTCTTGTTATTTTTATTATTATTTATGCCTTGGGTTTTAATTTGGATTAACCATTTTGGAAGATTCAAATAATAAAATCTCTGAAATGGAAAAAAGAAGATCTCAGGAATCATATATTTAGTGGTTTTAAAATGATATAGTTCAAGAAATGATTCATACCAAACGCGCGCACACACACACACACACACTCACCCTACCCCAACACACACACAACCTCAAGAACAAGGTAAAGCAGTGTTGCTGGGGATGAAGCCAAGGTGAGGGGCACTAGTTCTTCTAGCTGATTCCAGCCTGGGTTCTCCCTCTCATGGGAGGGTACCCTCCTGTCCGTTCCTTGTGCAGGCTCTGGAGTCAAATTGCTGGGCTCAAATCCTACCTCTGCCACCTTCAAGGTAGGCAGACTTGGGCAACTGTTTTCTCTGTTCTTTAATCTTCTCATCAGACTGTAAATGGTGGGTAACAATAGTGACTGTGTTGTGGTGTCATACAGGTGCAGTGAGTCATTACCAGTAAAGAACTTGAAAGAGCACTTGACCTGCACGTAGCAGGCACTCAGGAAATTTAGCTTTTAACATTATCCTCTATAGAGACACCTTCGTGAAATACCATGCATAGAAGGGCATCTTTTAAAATTTACCCATGTAATCCCACACCTTCATTTTACCACTGAGTAGGCTGAGGCCTGAGGAATGAGCTGATTTTCCTCATGTCGGGCAGGGAGGGGGTGGCAGGAAGGATGCTTAGTTTTGAGCTCTGGAGACCCACTCAGGAGATTCCCCTGCGAGGCTTGGCTTAACTCTAATGGTTATCAGTACTTTGTTCTGGGGACACCAAGGCAAGACCATCCAGAACTCCATTTAGAAGAGAGTTTCTCCAAGAGAGGACTACTGACATTTTGAGCCAGACAATTCTTTATTGTGGGGAGGTGTACTAGGCAGTATAAGATGTTTTAGCAGAATCCCTGGCCTCTCCTCATTATACATCAGTAGCTCAAATATGTCTTCAGACGTTGCAGAATGTTCACCGGGGGATATAGTTGCATGTTTTTAAAAACCAGTGTGTTAGCCCTGGAGAGCCACAAAGGATGCGGCCAGGAATACCCACAAAGAGCAATATGGCCTCACAAGAGGCGGACACTCACATAGTGACCCACAGGAAACTTACAAAGGCACACACCTTACTTCTGTTGTATGCACATGCAATAGTCTCCTGCAAAGTCTCATGCAGAAGGACAATGGCATATGTAGTGTGTGACCAATGTAATTATGAAATAACTACTTGTCAGAATAATGTAGAGCTTCCCAAAATGGGTTTGAATTTAAGGCTCTGAATATTTAAAACTGGCACAAGATTCCTTGCCTGAAGCCTGCTGGTATTATCGGCCATGCGAGTGCAACCTCTGGACCCTCAGAATTATCTGGACCCTCAGAGCAGATTTTTTCTTCAAGCATGTGTGCTGGGACATTTGCTAACTCCAGCCCTGGGAGTTCTCAAGGCTCAGTTCCCTTCTTAATCAGAGCTTCCTTCTCCCCTTTCATCCTCTTCCTGTGCCCATCATATGACCTCTTGGTTGAAACCCATTTTGTGTCCTTAATGGGAACTTCTGGTGGAGAACACAAACTTAGTTTATGTAATGGAACTACCAAAAAAAGTGGTGTTATTTTTAAGCAAATATCTCTATTGCTTATACACTTCTCACGTATACTACTACTGCGTAATTTTTGTTAACACCATCATTTGTATAGCACATTTTAACTTATAAAGCATCCTCATATATATTACCATATTTAGCCCTTATAGCAATATTTAAAAGAAAATCAACACAAAAAGTTTAATTATTTGAGACAGCTCCATCAGTAATGAACCATTACTCCAACTAGCTCTTCTGAAGCAAAATCCATGTAGTCCTATGTGACATTTTCTTTCAAAATAATCACGGGGGTTTTATTGCAGCTGTTATTGTTACCATTCAGACGTGTTTTGGTAGAAATTATCTTTGGAAACTGTACCTTTAGAACTTGTGGCTACCTGGGGGCTACTTCAAGGGACAAGAACCATGCCTAGCTCCCTAGGCAGGTCTGCAGCTGTTTGGGAAAGTTAAGGTCAATTTTAGGTATAGCCTGGCTTTACTATCTCAGAAATAATTTAGGACAGATTTATCAACTTAGGTGTTTTTGATCAACCAGTAAACCAGTCCTTTTTAAACCACCACTTTGGCATGCTTATAAAAGATCATGCGTGATTACAGAGCAAGAAAGATTTAGAATTGAACTGAGCTCTAGAGGTCATCTAATTCAGTGATTTCCAAACATTGGTCAGGGGTCTAGTACTAGTCTTCCTTCATAAAATTTCTTAGGAAGCTTTATAAAAGTGTGACTATCACCCCATGGAGTTAATGATTCAGTAAATATGGAATAGAGACCATGAATCTGTACTTTTAACAACCATCACCAGTGACTCTGATGTGCAGTTCCATTCTGGAACCACCAATGTGAACAGTGCCCTCATTTTATAAATGACCTTACCCAGGATCAGAAGTGGGTTAAATTCCAGATCTCTAAACCCCCATTCCAAATTCCCTTCTTCTAGCTTAGACTACATTTCTTTCAAGGAAATCATTCATCAGTCCAGGTGTCTTTGTGTTGTCTGGTTGCCTTCATGCACCTCCAACTCTATAGCCTTAAGAGTTTATATTAATTAACAAACACTTGAAGGTCAAGTTTGCACCAGAGTCTGAGATCAGTTCTAAGGAAGGAAGATACGAAGAGATCCAAGCCAGAGGCTCTGCTCCCAGTTGGTTCAACTGCTGACACATTCTATATTTTACATTTTTAAACCAATCTGATCTGCGAAATTCTAAAAACAATTTAATGGTTATCATACCAGAACTGTGTGTTTTCTGCTAGTTCTCATATTTCTAAAAGTTTTCATTTGATATTATCTTGGTAAATTGTGAAAGAATGTAAGAAACAATTAGAAAATAACTCAAGAGAGCACAAAATGATATAGAACTATGTGTGTCTGATAATGAAGGTATCGGTGATGTAGTAAGTTCTCTCCTTTCCTATACTGCAAACTCCTAGATGGTTAGTGGGATCTTGATGATGCTTTCAGTCATGTATCCTGCATACCACTTTGTACCACTCTTTACACACAATTAAGGCTCATAATAAATTTTTGAGTGAGGGTGCCAGTTTAGGAAGCACATGGTAGTTCTGATCACACATGTGTGTCCTGAGCTATTAGCCATACGGACCTGCTGGCAGAACCGGGGGTGGGGGACCTCTCTCAGTCAAGAGGCTTTCCCCATAGAAGAGCTGGGAAGGCTTGGCTCCCATGGCTCCTTGAAATGAATTTCACATCTTGAAATATCATGCACTTTAAAAATGATCACGAATATGGCCTTTAATACTAATGCTGTTTATTTCTAGCATTTCCCCATCTGGTGGGGAAATGCCATATTGTCCTGGAAAACACTAGAGCCTTGAAAATTTGGGGCTCTGTTGTTTCCAACAGTGTCCTCAATAGCTCTCAACATAGTAAAATATTTAAACAATAGCAACAACAAGCAAACCAACTAACCAACCAACCAGCCAACCAGAGACTGACCTTTTAGGAGAAGGATAGAGCTTTTATCATTAAATATTTACTGTTTCTTTCACCTGTGCCTTTGCAAATACAGGTCCCTCTGTCTGCAGCATTGTGTCCTTCTCCTGCCATCTGCAGTCCACCTTTCACTCTCCCACACACACACGCGCACACATACACGCACACACACTTCCTTTGCTCATTTTTATGCATTATTTAGAGGCTGCCCAACTGTTCCTCTCCTACGGCAATCTTCTTTGACCTTCTGGAATTCAGAAACAATGTCCCTCTTTTATGCCTCGTCAGTACACTATACCTCTCCTCTGGCGGTGCTTATCACGCTGAAGTGCACGAGTCTATTTGTACATTAGCTTCACCCTCCAGACTCTGTGCTACATAAGGGCCCAATTCATGTTTAAGCACAATCCTAATCCTAATCATAAAATCATTATAATCGTTCTCCAAAATATCACGGTTACTCTAAGCTGATTTTTTTTTATTACTAAAAAAGTTATCTCTTACCCTCTATTTGAAGATATTCAAGGGCACTTCCTTTATTACTTCATTATGAATAATGAAACATCTTTTATAAACATGAGGTTTGGGGCACCTGGTGGCTCAGTGGATTAAGCTACTGCCTTCAGTTCTGGTCATGATCTCAGGGTCCTGGGATCGAGTCCTGGGTCAGGGCTCCCTGCTCAGCTGGGGAGGTCTGTTTCTACTTCTCCCTCTACCCCTCACCCAGCTCGTGCTTGCTTTCTCTTTCTCTCTAATAAATAAATAAATGAATAAAATGTTTTTTAAAAATGAGGTCTGGGCTGATCTCAATCAATGACAATTTTATATGTTTAAACAGGTTATTAACCTAATTAATTTTTTATAAAGTTAAAAAAAAAAGTAGCACCAGAGTTAGTAATTATTCTTGGAGATAAAACTTTAAGGCTGTAAGTATTTGAGGTAATCATAAACAACCCTTTTAATGACCATTTCAAAAAAGCCATATTGAAAATGGCTATGTTGTGAAGGCATCATTTCTACAACTAGGGAATGAATGGACAAATAAAACTGCCCCATTGTTATGGCAATGGCCACTTGTGGTTTGGGATACCCATATATAAATGTGAAATGGCTGTATCTCCGCAGGAGGAGAATATGACGTGCTTTGAAAAATGGGGGTGACTCTGAGTGAGAAATGACTCCCATGAACATACAGATGCTGATGGAAATGCCTGTGGAGAGTTTGAGTGCAGTTGCACAATGTGAGAGAGGAAAAGAATTATTTCTAAATGAATGTATCATTTATTCTTTGTCATTTAAAATATGCATGTGATTCCAAAATTACAAATTATGTAAGGAGAATTTAACTATTTTATTAACGTCCTTAGAAATCATTTTTTAAAATAACCTTTTAATTAATTAATTAATTAATTTAAATTTTTTATTTTTTGTAAACATATATTTTTATCCCCAGGGGTACAGGTCTGTGAATCACCAGGTTTACACACTTCACAGCACTCACCAAAGCACATACCCTCCCCAAGGTCCATAATCCCACCCCCTTCTCCCAAACACCCTCCCCCCAGAAACCCTCAGTTTGTTTTGTGAGATTAAGAGTCACTTATGGTTTGTCTCCCTCCCAATCCCATCTTGTTTCATTGATTCTTCTCCTACCCACTTAAGCCCCCATGTTGCATCACCACTTCCTCATATCAGGGAGATCATATGATAGTTGTCTTTCTCCGCTTGACTTATTTCGCTAAGCATGATACGCTCTAGTTCCATCCATGTTGTCGCAAATGGCAAGATTTCATTTCTTTTGATGGCTGCATAGTATTCCATTGTGTATATATACCACATCTTCTTGATCCATTCATCTGTTGATGGACATCTAGGTTCTTTCCATAGTTTGGCTATTGTGGATATTGCTGCTATAAACATTCGGGTGCATGTGCCTCTTTGGATCACTACGTTTGTATCTTTAGGGTAAATACCCAGTAGTGCAATTGCTGGGTCATAGGGCAGTTCTATTTTCAACATTTTGAGGAACTTCCATGCTGTTTTCCAGAGTGGCTGCACCAGCTTGCATTCCCACCAACAGTGGAGGAGGGTTCCCTTTTCTCCGCATCCTCGCCAGCATCTGCCATTTCCTGACTTGTTGATTTTAGTTAATTTATTTTTTAAAGAGAGAGATAGTCTACTGGGGGAGGGAGAGAGACAATCTCAATTAGGTTCCCTGCTGAATGTGGAGTCCAGTGTGGGCCTCTATCTCACCACTCTGCGATCATGACCTGAACTGAAATCAAGAGTTGGACTCTTAACCAGATGCCCCTGGAAGTTGCTTTAACATTCATATCAGCCAAAACAATGTTAGGGAGATCTTTGCATTATGAATATGGAAGAGGACACTATTAATGGGAAATACTTCTATTCGGAGAAAACACACAGGTTTGTTCTTTGTTGATTCAGGGAGACTACAATGACTGATACAGGGTGTGGGACTGTATCATTTGTCCTTGGAATGTGGTGTTCAGACTGACTCCCTCACAATAGATCAGATTCCTCAGAAGACCCACACTATGTGGTAGGCAGAGCCATAGCAGTTGAAAAGGCTTGTTTCATCCTGTGCATGTCCCAACCTGTCCTGCTCACCCATGCACATGAGAGAAAGGACATTTCCCCATGTCACTTAGGACTTCATTGGTTGCAAGAAGACCCAAACCAAACTGAATTAACAAGAAGGACAGGAGAGCTCAAGTAACAGAACTCTAGGGGATATGAACATTTCTGCCTCAATTTCATAGTGCTCCGAAAATATTATCAGGACTATGTTTCCCTCTCTCTCTCTTTCTCTCTCTCTCTTTTTTTTTTCTCTCTTTCTCTCTTAACTGTGCTCTTCTTCCCTGTGTGGCCCATGCCCCACAGACTCTTCATCATGAAAAGACAGTGGCTCCAGGCCTGACATTCTCTTAGCTCAAGCCCCACAGAAACACATACCCGCTCTGTTCAGCGCTGTGTCTGTGCATCTCCCTCTGTCTGTGGGGATCAGAGTCATACTGTTAACACATCACCACAGCAGAGACTGTACCGAAGGACATCCTGAGAGGAGGATGAGGAAGGTCTGGTTTCTCATGGGAAGATGAAGTTTAGCCGTCTGAAGAAACACAAATAGATGTATGTAACAAAAACAACAAATGCCCACTCCATTTTTATATGTTCCCGACTTTAACAGCATCCGTGTTTAAGCATCTGTTTCATTCAGAAGAATGAAAAGAAGGAAAGCCATTCATGGCTTCATCACTCAGAGAAATATCTTTGGATAAGATTTTCCATGTTTCTTCCTATTTTTTTTTATTTGTATTGTTTTTATATAGCAGCAATCATTGTGTTTGTGTGTGTGTGTGTGTGTGTTTATGTGTATGTATATGTATGTATATGTATATATCTATATCTATCTATATATATATATATATATATATATATCTCCTGTGTCTTCACTAAGGTTAAATAATAGGAACTTTACCGGAGTGTGAATAAAGTTTCATAAACACTTTTGATGGTTGCATTAAAAAGCATTGCATTTTATGTCACCATTTTCATTTCTATTGTGTGGACCCTCTCATCCATACTGGATCTAAGGCTTCAAGTCTGTCTTCTGGTTTTGTCATCTTCCCTTGTACAATCTTTGGTGATGACTGTGACCTTCCTGTGTTTACTAGGACTGCCCCATGGCCCAGGCCAGCTGCTTGACTTGATTCCAGGACATGGCTTGAGCACAAGAAGTTGTGCTGGGATTGTTCTTTCTGACTTGGCTCTACCCAGTACATCAGCTGTCTGCTGAGATAAGGTTCAATGGGGGAGGAGTCCCTGGGTGCCAGATCATCAGATCTTTTCCTTTCATGGCCATTGTGTACAACAGCAACCTGTTCATTCCTTCAAAAGTACACATTGAGCCCCCATTATATGCCAATCATTATACCACTGCTGGGAATATAATAGTGAGGAAAAATGCATCTTTATTTTGGTCATAGTCTAGTGAGACAGACAAGCACTAATCAACATTAAATATGAAATGACCACTGTGATAAGTGCAATGAAGGGTAGGGACGGGGACATGAGTGGATGTAATAGGAGAATTTGATTTACTCAGTGATAGTTTTTCTGAGGAAAATAATGATTGACTCAAGATCTGAGGGGTGAGTGAGCAGAAACTAGCTGAAGTGATGGGGTGGAGGAAAAAAAAAATCAAGAGCACAAAAGCATCCCCTGATTTAAAACTGTATTCTTTCTCCAGCAACTTCTGCGAGAAAGTAGGTCAGGGAAGGCTTTTCTGAGAAAGTGATGTTTGAGCAAAGAGCTCAAGAGGTTAAAAAAAAAAAAAAAAAAAAAAAAAAAAAAAAGCTATTCAGATATCTAGCAAGGACTATCCCAGACAGGAAATGTATGCCAAGCCCCTGAGGTGGAAAGGTGTCTTGTATGTTTCAGAACCTGCAGGAGGCAAGTGGCTAGAGCAGTGTCCTGGGTGAGAGACATTGACCAAACAGGTTCAGACAATGAAGAAGGGAGGTCCAGATATTTTGCATCTTTAATGTCATTATAGTCATTTGGGTTTTGTGTTTTTCAACTTTTTACATTTGAGTATGGTTGACAAGCAATGTTACATTAAGTTCAGGTGCACAGCATAGTCACTTAACATTTCTATGCATTAGGGTGTGTTCACTGTAAGTGTAACTAGCACCCATTACCATGCAATGCTATTACATTATCATGGACTATACCCTCTATGCTCTGTCTTTTATTCCGGTGGGTGATTTATTCATTCTATAATCATTCTATAATTGGAAGCATGTGTCTCCCAGTGCCCTTTACCCATTTTGCTCATCTTCTCACCTTCCTCCCCTCTGTCAACTGTCAGTTTGTTCTCTGTATTTATAGGTATGTTTCTGTTTTTGGTTTGTTTATTCCTTTGTGTGGTGGGGTTTTTTTTTTTAGATTTTTAGATGATTGAGATCATATGGTATTTGTCTTTCTCTCTCTCCTTTTCTCTTTAGGTATTTGTCTTTTTCATTCTGACTTATTTCACTTTGCATAATACTCTCAGGGCCATCCATGTTGTCACAAATGGAAAGATCCTATCCTTCTTAATGGCTGCTTGATACTCCATTTTATGTATCTATCTTACCTCTTCTTTAACCACTCCACTATCTGTGGACACTTAGGTTGCTTCCATATCTTAGCTGTTTTAAATAATACTGCAATAAACAAGGGGTACAAGTATGTTTTTGATTTAGTGTTTTCATTTTCTTTGGGTAAATACCTAATAGTGAAATTACTGTATCATAAAGTATTTCTATTTTTAATTTTTGAAGAACCTCCATACTGTTTTCCACAATGGTTGTACCAATTTACATTCCTACTAACAGTGCATGAGGGTTCCTTCTTCCCCACATCCTGGCCAACGTTTGTTATTTCTTATCTTTTTGATTTTAGCCATTCTGAGAAGTATAAGATTATATCTCACGGTGGTTTTGATTAGCATTTCCCCGATGATTAGTGACATTATGCATCTTTTCACATTGGCCATCTGTATGTCTTTTTTGGGAAATGTCTATTCACAGTTTTTAATTGGATTGTTTTTTGGTGTTGACTTGTATGAGTTTTTTATATATATTGGATATTAACTCCTTTTTGGTATATCATTTGCAAATATCTTCTTCCATTCAGTAGGTCATCTTTTTGTTTTGTTCATGGTTTCCTTCACTGTGCAAAAGCTTTTTATTTTGTTGTATTCCCAATACATCAAAAAAGTTTGTTTTCTAGATAAGCCTTAGGAGGCATATCTAGAAAAACATTGTTGTGTCCCAACAGTTACTGCAAAAAGTTACTGCATAATGTTTGTTTCTAGGATTCTTAAGGTTTTAGGTCTCACAATTAGGCCCAATTTAAGTTTATTTTTGTGTATGTTTTTAGAAAATGGCCCAGCTTCATTCTTTTGCATATAGCTATCCAGTTTTCTCAAGACCATTTATTGAAGAGAGTCTCTTCTTTCCTCTTTGTATATTCTTGTTTCCTTTGTCATAGATTAATTAACCATGTAAGTGTGGGTTTATTTCTAGGATCTCTAGTCTGTTCTTTGGCTGATGCGTCTAATGTTTGTGCCAGTATCATACTGTTTTGGTTACTACAGGTCTGTAGTATTTCTCAAAATCTGGAATTGGGATACCTCTAGCTTTGTTTTTCTTTCTTAAGACTGTTTTGGCTTATTATAGTCATTTGTGGTTCCATATTAATTTTAGAATTATTTTTTCTAGTTGTTGGAAAAAATTGCCATTGGTGTCTTGAAAGAGATTGCATGGAATCTATAGGTGACTTTGGGTAGTACAGATATTTTAACAATGTTGGTTCTTCCAAACCACAAACATGAATAATTTTCCATTTGTCTCATCTTTAATTTCTTTCATTGATATTTCATAGTTTTCAGAGTGCTGGTCTTTTACTTTTTTGGTTAAGTTTATAATTTATTCCTGAGTACTTTATTCTTTTAGGAGCAATTATAAATGGAAGGGTTTTGTTTTTGTTTTTGTTTTTGTTTTTAAATTTCTCTTTCTGCTACTTGGTTTTTAGTTTACAGAAACACTACTAATTGCTGGGTATTAATTTTGTATTCTGCCACTTTACTGAATTTGTTTGTTTCTAGTAGGTTTTTACTGGACTCTTCAGTTTTCAAAATACAGTATTTTAACATCTTCAAACAGTGACAGTTTAACTTGGCCCCTACTAATATAGATGCCTCTTATTTCTTTTTCTTGTCTGATTACTGTGACTAGGACTTCCTATACTGTGTGGAATAAAAGTTGTGAGAGTGGACAACTTTTTTTTTTTTTTTTTTCTGTTCCTGATCTTAGAGGAAAAGCTGTCAGTTTTTCATTATGAAGTATGATATCAGCTGTGGACTTTTCATATATGGCCTTTGTTACGTTGAGGTATGTTTCATCTAAAACCACTTTGTTGAATTTGAGTTTTACATGAAATGATATCAGATTTGAGTGAGATGAATAAGATGTAGAATTAAAGAAAGATTTTTTTAAAGATTTGATTTGTTTTAGAGAGAGAGAGAGAATGGGGGAGGGGCAGAGGAAGAGGGAAAGAATCTCAGGTAGACTCTGAGCTGAGTGTAAAGTACGTTTGGGGCTCTATCTCATGGCCCTAGGATCACAACCTGAGTGAAAACCAAGAGTCAGACACTTATCCAACTAAGCCACCCATGCACACCCAGAGACAGTTTGAACAGACTGTTGTGCTCTGACTTAAACTTTAAAATAAATAGTCTGGCTTATTGAGAAGAGCTTGTATAGAGTAAATACTGAAAGCACAATGATGCTTGGAGCATATTTATATCCCTATTTTATAAAGGAGGAAATGGAGGCTCAGATTTTAGCCTGACTAAAGTCATATAGTGGCTAGATTGGATTTGAACTTAAATTTCATTAATCCTAAAGTCCACGTTCTTTCTGCTGTGCTAGAATGGTGTCATGTGTGTGGTGGGGGGGAAGGGTGGAAGATGCATTTGAAAAACAGGATCATTACAATACTCCACATTTAGATTTTTTTCACTTAAAATGTCATAAAGTCTCATGACATTATTTTTTTTATCCTATGGCATTATCTTTAAGGTCTACAACTTAGCTCATTGTATACCTGTATTACCTTCAGACAACCCATCTCTTCTTGCTATTTTTTAAAATTTAAAACCTAAGAAAATACTTGCATGAAGACTCTTTCCATCTTTTTCAGGGAAAAATCTAGATATCCCAAGGAAAATATTTTAAAACACATTTCCTGCTGATGAGAAGGTGATCTTTTATTATGAAAAACAACTTAAACTCAAATGCTGCATTGGCCTTATATTTTAAATTACTTAAAACAATATCTTAAAAAAATACATTTTCACATTTTTGTAAAATAAGCATGAAACTACTCCAAACTACTAATTAAGCAGATTTGGAAATAGTTGATATGTTCATGATGAAAGGCAGTGTTGCATGTAGAAGTTAAAGTGCTTACATGCTCATATGTTAGTTAAAAAAAAAAAAAAATTGTTGGGCAAAATTACTTCCTACCTCATTCCCTTCATTGGTTTGGTTTGATGACAATGATGACTCCATATATTTCTCGATTCATTTCTCTCTCATTGCAGCTTGGAATGTGATTTCTCCCCTGTTGTCTTATCTGTTACTTTTCCTAGCCAGTTCAGAGGTTAGCCTTTCTTTCTAGACATTTTAAGTTTCTCTTGCTTCTTTTACCTCCTCACTTCCAAAAAAAAAAAAAAAAAAAAGAGAGAGAGAGAGAGAGAGAACTTGTCTCCTTTTTCTTTATCCTTTAAGAATTCTCAGTGCTGTGGGGAGAGAGAGCCCTCATTATATAAGGAAAAAAAAATCACAAGTTTTCTCATGGATGAAGGCCAGCAGTTGAGCCTTCTGCAGTATTTTACATGGTAGAACTAGAAATGGGAAATTATTCATTAAACCTCAGTGGTTCACCACTGTAGCAACAAAGAGGCTATTTCTGCAGCAGTTTTACCAGCCTCAGAAGGAGAACTCCCTCTGTACCAGGGAATAGAGTTGTACCAAAGTACCAATTTTCAAGAGTATTCAACTGCAAAAATGACACTTTTCTACTTGCAAAAGAACTTGCTTTTGCTATTTTTTGAGATAGAGGAAAAGTTCCTTTCCCATTTTGGAAATCAATAAGGCTTTTTCCTCTCCTCCATTGCCATGGGTTATTATAGAAAAAAACTATCCATGTTCCTGAAGATAATTTGTAGAAGACAATTATTGAGATGGAACCAGCTCTGTTCTCCCTTTGGGCAGCCATCTGGAGGCTAAGGACTGCTGGTTGAAAAGATATGAGGAGATCCATTCTAGTTTCTAATGCTCAGGCATCATAGCCATTTTAAGAAGCTGGCAGTAGAGCATTTTAAGCCAACATCTCCCAGATGCCAGGGTAATTTCCCCCACCATTTCTTACAGCACACCATTACCAGAATTCACTCAGGGTTCTACTCTTCTTGAGTCCTTTAGTTGGGATTTTACAAAAATACATGAGCTCATGACTGCAAAGGCACAGCCTATACTTAAAGAAGGCACTGCTCTCTACAGAGAAGACACAGTGCCTCTTGGAGGAGTTGGTTTTATGATAGCCTTGCTTCCTTGTTTCTGGCTGGGAGACAGCACAGAGAGACTGACTGGCCATCCATGGCCTGCTCAAGTTTGAGCTCTTGCGTGTATAAACTATGTGATGTTGACTGGCAGTTTAAACTCTCTTAGTTTCAGGCTTCTCATTTGCAAATGGAAAAAACAGTAATTCACAAGGTTCTTAGGTGGATGAAACAAGATAATACATTTAAAATGCAATGGAATACTATGCAGCCATCAAAAGAAATGAAATCTTGCCATTTGCGACAACATGGATGGAACTAGAGTGTATCATGCTTAGCGAAATAAGTCAAGCGGAGAAAGACAACTATCATATGATCTCCCTGATATGAGAAAGTGGTGATGCAACATGGGGGCTTAAGTGGGTAGGAGAAGAATCAATGAAACAAGATGGGATTGGGAGGGAGACAAACCATAAGTGACTCTTAATCTCACAAAACAAGCTGAGGGTTGCTGGGGGGAGGGGGGTTGGGAGAAGGAGGGTGGGGTTAAGGGCATTGGGGAGGGTATGTGCTTTGGTGAGTGCTGTGAAGTGTGTAAACCTGGTGATTCACAGACCTGTACCCCCTGGGGATAAAAATATATGTTTATAAAAAATAAAAAATTAAAAAAAATAAAATAAAATAATAAAATGCATGACCTAAAGCCTGGCACATAATGGGCATAAAGTGGTCGTTTGCATGCTCCTCTTCCATTCCACATGAAACCCAGTGTATTCTCAGTGATAATGAGGCACACAGTATCATTCGTTCTTGTTCCATGGACATGATCATAAAATGCCATATTTTTCTGTTTAGCCTTACTTCCTCATAGGGTCTATTTGGACTTTAACCACTTGTATGGCATCCAAATCATCAAATATGTATTAAATATTATAGGATTGATTATCTGTCATATAAACTTAAAATTAATATATAATATTAAGACAATATAAAATATGTGCATTTCCTGGGATTCTTTAATCCTAAACTCAATGGAAGGCAGCCACATTTACAGGATGGTAAAGGAAGAAGAGGTAATTTAAGCAATAAAGGGGGAGGGCATATAATTTTGGGTTAAAGCTCTCTCTAAACAGGGAAATCCAGGGTATACTGCTGGGTGCACAGCAGAATGGTATTTATCACCCAAGTTTTGGTGTACCAACCACTGTGTCTAGTGTGATGTTAACAGACACTGGATTTTTCAGTGGAAGCATCATACATCATCTTTCAAGCTTAATGTCAGTTCAAATTCTCATTTTTCCTTCCATACCCTGTTGAAGTTAACTTCCTTCTTTCTAATGCTTTATTTACAGAGTTTATTTATTTACAGAATATTCTTATTTATTTTAATTTTTTAAGATTAATTTCACTGTCCATTTACCGAAATCTTCTTGAATCTTTTAAAACTCATTCACGGATATATTATTCCTCCTACTTTTACCACCATCTAATCTGTTAAGAACATTAATGTCTTTATCCCAAGCATCAGTTAAAACATGTATGCTCTAGGGGCAGATGGAAGCAGGACCCTGTGCTAAGTCACAGGAGAAGAGTCACCTTGGCACTACTTACTTTGGTTTTATCAAACTGTATTATTGTAGGTCATGTGTTAACTTTGGTGTTTACAAAGTTATCATGAATATACTGTTTACAGTATATGCCTCACTGAAACCCAGGTATGATTTATCTGTAATATTTTCCAGCTGTTTCCATCTGTCATAATTTGTTCTAAGTGAACCGATGCTGGCTCCTGGTGATCTTACATCCTTTCCTAATACTTATAAATCCATGTATTAAATCATTAATTTTCATCTCCTGCCTAAGACTGATTTCAACCTCACTTGCCAGTAGTTACAAATAACTGTAGCCTTTCCATTTTTCATGTAAATCAAGGAAACATGTGTATTTTTTCAGGCATGAATGCCTCTCTTATTCTTTAAAGGTTAAAAAAAAAAAGGGGGGATTCTGCTATCATTTTTGTAGGTGCTTTTTACCCCTTAGGAAATGTTTGAGGCCAGAAATGTTGGGTATTTTTAGGGCACCAGCCCTCTGGGATTCTCTCACTATTGGGATTTTCCCCTACTGTGCTCCTCTTCTCATTGCCCTCTCTTCTCAGGCTGGTTTACTTTCAGCCTCCATCTCTTGGCATCTGCATACTCAAACTCTGCTAGTAGGTTAGTATCCCATTGAGGTTCTAGTACTTCCAAGGAGTCATCTCTGACCACCTCATTTTCTCCTTCCTCTTAAGTTGTTATCGTAGTTTCCTGCTCTTATATATGAAGTTTTTAACTCTAGGCTGCAAAACACTTGCATCTTTGTCTGGATTGGAGGGTGCCCCAAAGCAAAAACCTTCTTGTTTTTCTTTTTAACCACCAAGTTGTCTTTTATATGTAGAGTGAGCACTGAGAAGGGTTTTCTGACTAACAACACAAATAAAATCTTTCTCATCACATGCCCAGAGTTAGACCTCTGATGAGCTCTGCCCTTCAAAAATCAGTTGCAACCGTAAGAGACTCTTATTTATAATGAACAAACTGAGGGTTACGGGAGGGGGAGGTGCATGGGAGATGGGTACTAAGGAGGGCACATCTTGTGATGAACACTGGGTGTTGTATGTAAGTGATGAATCACTAAATTCAATTCCTAAAACTAACATTACACTATTTATTAAGTAACTAGAATTTAAATAAAAGCTTGAAGTATGAAAAAAAAAATCAGTTGTAAAACTGGAACTGGATAGATGGCATAAATTTCACCATGGGAAAATGCATTTTAAAAAGATCAACTTTGCTTTTAATTGACTTAATCAGGATTTTGTGTTGAACAAGGTAGACAACTTCCTTAACCTGGATTAAACCATAAAAGAGTTATTTGACTCCTATAACTGAGAAACCAGAAGACAAGCCTGGCTTCAGGCACAGCCTTAGTCTAGTGTCACCAAAACCAGTTTCTTTTCCTTCATTTGCTCTGATACTGCAGATTTACCTTTGTGGTGGTCTGTATTGTTATCTGTTGCTGCTGGAACAAAGCACCATAGAGTTAGTGTCTTAAAACAAAGCATATTTATTATTTTACAGTTCTAGAGGACAGAATTTGGTAAAAGGGTCTTCTGCTGCAGTCAAGGAGCCTGCATTCCTCCTGGAGACTTTAGGGAAGAATCCACTTCTTGCCTTTTCCAGTTTCTAGAGGCTTCTAGACCACTTCCAACAATGGCATCACACCTCCCTCTCTAACTCTGACTCTGCTTCCCCTTTCCATTTTTAAGGACTCTTGTGATTATAATGGGTCCACCATGGTAATCCAGGGTAGAATCTTCCTCTCAAAATCCTTAACTTTATCACATCACAAAGTCCCCTTTGCCACTTAAGATAACATAGTCACAGGATTCTAGGGATTAGGATGTGGGCATCTTTGGGGCCATTATTGACCTATCACAGTCTTCCCTTTAGCCCCAAAGGATTCACAGTCATCTCCATGCAGACTATATTAACCCCTACCCAGGATCCCCCACCCATCCAATTTTTAATTCAATACATCATCAACTCAGAGTCCAAAATCTCATCTAAATATCTTCAGCTCATCGGTCTCAAATCTAAAAAACCAGTTCTGGGGCAGAGTCTTGAGTATGATCCTGATACGGGGAAAGCTCTCTTTACCTGTGAAACCAGCAAGCAAGTTGTCTGTTTCAAAATTCAGTGGAGCCATAGGCATAGGAAACTGCCTTTAGACATTCTTGTTTAAAAGGGAGAAAGTGGAAGGAAAAAGGGAGTTATTAGTTCCAGCAATTCTGAAATCCAGCTCGGCAAGTATCATTAGTTTTCAGGGCCCAGGAATAAGTATTTGTTGTTTGTGGTTCCATCCTCCAGGCCCATTGTTCTGCCCTCTAGGTTCATCTCTCTGCCCTTGGGATTATCCTTCCTTTTTCTCATGAAGGGTGGGCCATCTTGGCAGCTGAGTATTCTTTTTTTTTTTTTTTTTTAATTCATTTTGAGGGTGAGAGACAGAGACAGAGAAAACACAAGCAGGAGGAGAGGCAGAGGGAGAGGGAGAAGCAGACTCCCCACTGAGCTGTGAGCCTGAGGTAGGTCTCTATTCCAGGACCATAAGATCATGACCTGGGCCAAGGTAGATGCTTAATCATCTGAGAAACCCAGGCACATCTGCAGTTGAGTATTCTCGATGGCCTGTTTTCTAGAATTATATAGGAGTTTAGGAGTCTGAGCCTTTTTCACTTTGTCTTTTCTCTGTCCCTTTCGCTCCAATATGGAAGTTTCCCTTCCTTACAATGTTCTCAGAAGCCTTGTTGGTCACTCATATATGTCTTGAGGATTTCACTCCATTGGATAAAAGGTCCCTTGGCAGATCTTTTCTGGATAGTCCCTTTGCCACTCCTGCCTTCTGCTGAAATAGCTGACAGGATCTGTGAGTCATGTGCTTAGTCACCTCAGAGAGCCTTCCATGTGTCTGACTATTCTGACCTTCCAATCCTTCTGAGGCATGAGCAAAAGGTTGTCCAGTCACACCCTTAGCTTTCTCTCCAGAACATACTGTCTTGATAAGCAATTTCTTAATTTCAGTGTCTCTTCAATCTGGATTAACTGAGAATTTCCCAAGTCTACAAATCCCTTTTCTTTTTACTTAATGGTTCTCCCCTCAACCTCTCTCTTACCATAAGCATCAAAGAGAAATCAGGTCCTATCTTAAGGATTTTTGAAATCTCTTCAGTTAATATCCAAATTCATCACCTAACTGTAGGACACAATTATGCCAACTATTCTGCCCTTGTAAATCAAGGATTCTCATTCCTCTTGTTTCCAATACCATATTCCTCATTTCCTTCTAACCCTCACCAACAGCCCCACTAGGGTCCATATTTCTATCAACGGACTCTTCGAGGCAGTTGAAAATACTTGACTCTCACACGACTTAAAATTCTTCCAGCCTCTACCCATTGCTCAATTCCAGTGCCACTTGCACATTTTTAAGTTTTTTTTTCTTTTTTCTTTCTTTCTTTTCTTTTTTTTTTTTTTAAGCAGTATCTCACTTCATGGGAACAAAATCTGTATTAGCTTCCCATTACTCCAAAATGAACGGTAGCAACTTTAGTGTCTTAAAACAGTACAAATACATTACCTTACACTTATGGAGGTCAATCTAGATATTAGGATATGGGCATCTTTGGAGGGAAGGGAAGGGAAATTATTCTGTCTACCACAGGTTTTTCATAGGGGTCTGATGGAAGTGCCGCCAAGATTTCTCCTCTGTTAGCACCTTCTGTAAATCTCATATGCTTCCACAACTCAGAGGAAAAGAGGTTTCTCCTAGCAGTGTCCTTATGAGAGGCAGAAAGCTTCTCATTTCAAGAAGCCTCAGAAAATATCTCCTTTGATCTGATTAGCTGACAGACTCAGCTCTGACTTTGTCACTATGATCAGAAAAATAGGTTATTTTGCATGACTGAAGGGACTCCGGGTCCTTCACAGACTCTGCAGTTGAGAATGTAGAAGAGGATTTCCTTCAGCACCTGTTACCAAAAGAAGGAAGAATGGATTCTGAGGGGAAAAAATGTCAATTAAAATACATCCCTTCATCCCAAGACTGTAAATTAGTGAAGGGCAATGACCATATCACCCTTATAGTTGTATATTCAGTATAGATACTACATAGCTCAAATGTCTAATACAATAATTAGCATTCTTAAATAACTGATGAAATGATAAGTTATTACATGGCCATGTTCACATGATTGAAGCATAGTCAGATTCATAGCTTAACATGTATCATTCGATGAGATGTTAGTGTTTTTGCAAATATATTTCTGAAACACGTTAAAGAAAATATCTTTTAAAGTTAGATGATGATATTAGGAGAAGGATAGAAATTGGTTAAGACAATTTTCTGAATTAAGGTAGGACAAGAAATATAGTTCCATCATGAGGATCTTTCTTCCTTTTTTTTTTTTTAAAGATTATTTATTTATTTATTTGACAGACAGAGATCACAAGTAGGCAGAGAGGCAGGCAGAGAGAGAGGAAGGGAAGCAGGCTCTCCACTGAGCAGAAAACCTGATGCGGGGCTCGATCTCAGGACCCTGAGACCATGACCTGAGCAGAAGATAGAGGCCTTGATCCACTGAGCCACCCAGGAGCCCCCATAATGAGGATCTTAAAAGGAATTATAGATCTTGAATTTAACTCATCCTCCTGGGCTAATCTCAGAAAATCAACGTTCCTAATGTTTTCCTCCCCAAACATGCACATACACACATAATTTAGGGTCCTTGTGGTTTGCAGAAATGTAAATATTGATTAATTTTCCTTCAGAACTAAAAAGTGTGTCTGGGTTTCTGTGTGTTTTATTAGCAGATTAAGCCCCAGAAGGGGACCCAAAGCACCAAATGTCATAAAGACCATGTGAAGAGGATTAATCATATTAATCTATTTTTCTGTGGCTTCCATTTCTTTCCTCTTCCTGTCTGATCTTCTGGTCCCCTTTCTTCCTGATAAGGAAACTGGATGGGAAGTGAGTCTAATACATCTGAGAGGAGCAATGAGGCGGTATTGTGTCTCTCAAGTAGAAAGCATCACGCTGTGAATCAGAGGATATTGAAGTGTTTATGAGTAGACTCTGGGGGTGCCTGGGTGGCTCAGGTCATGCCTTCAGCTCAGGTCATGATCCTGGGGTCCTGGGATCGAGCCGGCATCGGACTTTCTGCTCAGCGGGGAGCCCGCTTCCTCCTTCCTCTCTGCCTACTTGTGACCTCTGCCTGTCAAATAAATAAATAAAATCTTTAAAAAAAAAAAAAAACGGAGTAGACTCTGGAGTTATCTTTTTAAGGAGAAGGAGGACATACTGAGAAAGCAGGTACAAGCAACTGTCAGAGGCTAGTTGTGGAACCAAATGAGTATCTAAGAGGAAGAGAAGCTGATGATCTTTTTAGAAGCCCATTGGTTCATTTGTGGACAAGATAGCCTGGACTACTCAGGGTAATAGAGTCAAGAATGGTAGCTAAGAGCAACTTAATCACTAGTCATACTGAATTAGACTGAGCAATGTCCATTTAAAGGAAATTGAACAGCAGTAACCACTTTTGCTTCCCACCCTCCTTTTACTGATGAGGAGAAAGAGGACCATTCCATACTTTCTAATCCAGTGGTTCTTTCTATCATTTTGGTAGGGGACATGCTTAGATTCGTTTTGTGCATCTAATGAAAGCTAAAGATTCCCTCCCTGGGTGGGGTTGGGGGGAGAATATGTACACAGTAGTCAATCATTTTTTTTTTTTAATAAAATTTTGGGACATTCATGAACTCCCTGAATTTTGTCAGCATGGGACTCACAGGAAGATTCATAGACCCAGTAAATGGTCCTTCTTCTAAACCCGGATCCTTCACCTTCAAAGACTCATCCACTGATAAGGGAGGCTTTGAGGTGTTTTGAGAAATTTGGGGGTCACCAAGAGTTCCAGTGAAGGGTCAAGAAATTCTGCAGCTGAACAGCTCCTTAGAAGAACTTTCACCAGAGTGGTATTTCTATCATCATCCTTCCTGGCCAAATTCATTCATTTGTAAGTTCACTTATTCAGCAAAAACATATTAGAGTGTGTGGTATTATTCATCCTATGCCAGATCCATGGGAAGCGCAAAAATGAATGACATACAATCTCTCCTCTCAAAGGAGCTTGAGGTCCTGCAACGGAGATGATACATGCAAAGAAAGTTAGCTTAAAACAATTTCTGAGAGGGCTTTACTGTTCACTTTCTCTAACAGAACACCCCCTCATTAGGTGGGCCATTGTTACTTATCATGATTTTTAAAATTATCCCTTTATGCCTCTCTTTTAACTGATCACAAACCCTTGAGGACAGAGACGGAGTCTTATTAAATCTCAAATCTATATTTCATGGGGGTTAATAGGGCACCTGGAACATGGTAATGTTTTAAAAATTGTTGAGTAGGGGCACCTGGGTGGCTCAGTTGGTTAAGCGACTGCCTTCCGCTCAGGTCATGATCCTGGAGTCCCAGGGTCCAGTCCCGCATCGGGCTCCCTGCGGGGGGGGGGGAGGGGGGAGAGTCTGCTTCTCCCGCTGACCTTTCTCCTCTCATGTTCTCTCTCTTTCTCTCTCTCAAATAAATAAATAAAATCTTCTAAAAAAATTGTTGAGTAGAACACTGAAATGTGTTTGGAGAAGAGAACCCAGACTAAATAAGAAGCCTTACAAAAAGAGGACCCTGGCTGTTCTGTCAGGAAATAGTGATCTGGCACTTGTCCCGTGTGTTTCTGGACCTCAGTTTCCCACCTGTCCTGGAAGGGAATTGAAGTAGGTGATTCTTTCCAATGAAAAATTCTGTTTTAAATGTCGCTGGAAGGGGAGAAAGAAGTAAATGCCCTGGCCATCTGACGCAGTTTAAACACTTGCCTTGGCTTTATGGTCAAATAACAATAATTTCCCAAAGGTTGAATGTCAAAAGGGGTAGCTGAAAAACCCCAGACGCTCAGAACTTTCCCTGGCTCCATTGACAAAAGTGACTTCCCACGCTTTGCCCACAGAGGGCATCCCTGCTCATTGATATGTAGACCGGGCTCAGGCAGCTGCTGAAAGCCTCCTCCGACCGCTCTTTTTTCCCTCCGCCGTCATCTCTCTGCCCCCACCCCCTTCCCGTGGAATCTTCGCCTGATCCAGTTCGTTTCCCTCCGGTCTCCGCATTTTCCCTTCCAGCTCTCCACTTCTCTGGATCAATGGATAGTACAGCTCCAACTCCCAGCTCGCACACCGCTGGCAGACACCCCAGTAACAAGTGAGAGCGCTCCACCCCGCAGACCCCTGCCTCTCCTTCCTCGGTCCCTTTGGCTCTTGGAAGAAAAACCAACAGCATCCCCAGCTCTCATGCGGATTTCGCTTTTTCAACTTTACCCAGCCGCGGACGGGGAACCAGCCTCAACCTTTTAATGCACAGCCCCACCACAGGATTGCTTTCTGTCTCCTCTTGGTCCCTTCTGGATATTCTCTTTATTGATGACTCCGGAGCCCCGCGGAGAGCTGTCTTCCCTCTTCGCACTCCCTCTGTCTCCTTGAGTTAGTTTTCTAAGGTTTTCCCCGGAGCTCGGCATCTCTTGGACCGAATGGAACTTTTTGCTGCCTCCTTTGGCTGCTGATTCTGTCAGTGGACGAGGAGAGAGGCACAAGAAGCGCAGGGGAGGTGGAGAAAGAGGTGGAGGAAGAGGACGAGGAGGAGGAGGAGGAAGCCAAAGGGGCTCGGCGCGTGTGTGTGCATGTGTGCATGCGTGTGTGAGTGCATGTGTGTGAGTGCCGCCGCTGCCCAGGACCTCCGGCCCCGAAGGTGTTGGCTGAAATATGGAGAATAGTCTTGGATGTGTTTGGGTACCCAAGCTGGCTTTTGTACTCTTCGGAGCTACCCTGCTTAGCGCACATCTTCAAGTCACCGGTAAGAGCTTCTTTCCTTTATCCGCCTCTCACCCATCCCCATAGTTACCCCCCTTTCCTTCTAATTTCATCTGGGGAGTATTACCATTGGGGTATCGGAAGAAAAAGCAAGATGATCTGTGCTAGCTCTGCTCCCCCTCTCCTCGCTGATGATAAAAGACTGGAAGACTTCCCCCCCCCCCCCCCCCCGCCAGGGTGGAGGATGTTGGCAATTGGGGAGAGGGGCGCCTCTTTGCTCTTTTAAATCCGGTGCTTGCATCTTTCATTTTGCAAATACTTGAGTTGGTTTGGAGAGCTCACTGACTTGGGGCAGGGAGGAGGCAGGTGATGGGGATGTCGTTGTAAGGAATTGGGTTGGATCCTTAAAGCCTTGGAAACCTACTGAGAAGGGGAATTGGGGCAACAGGACCGAGTAGGGAGGTCATTCATGGGGTGCTTTGGGGAAGTCTGTGCAGAATGTAAGTAGTGGCACTGAGTCATTTGTATGTGCTTATGTGCGTCTCAGGTTTGGATTTTTAGCCCTGATGATTGAGAACCAAGAAAGGGACAGCTAATGTGGTTGGGTACTTTGGGCGAGAGGATGGTGGTGCCCAAAGAAGCAGAGAGTTGCCAGGAGGAAAGAGGCATGTTTTATTTTTATTATATTTTATTGTATTTTATGCAGTTAGCAAGATAAGTCTCCATATATCTCCAGGATACTTCCAAACTCCAAATAATTGCTATTCCGGGGATCCAGCCCCCTGGCCCTGACATTTGGCGAGCGCAGTTTCTAATTAAAAATGTCAAAACTGGGATTGGATTGGGTTATAGCAGGAGAATGGGATCTAAGGGATGCTCAGGGCTGCTGCAGTCTCCTAATACAGAGCTGGGGGTTTTCACGGGCAAAAGAAGGAAAAAAAATGCAAAATGACTTACTATAACATCCATTCATTTTGCTGGGCCTCACCACAAGTGTAGGTAGGCACTGGGATACAGGGGGCGGACCTGGCAAGGAAGGAGAGGGGAGCAGCCGACTGAGCATTCAAATCCCTTAGGAAACTACCTTTTCCCTTTTCTTTATCCGAAAGGAGAGGAGGGAGCCTCTGGCAGGGGCCGAGCATCGGTTAAGAGTCCTCAACCCACGCCTTAGAAATTAACAGGGAATGGAATGTGAATCACTGCAAAGCGCCCTGCCGCCCCGGAGCCCGCAGCCCCAGCTTTCTTGTTCCGGCTAAGTGCTGCAGGGTCCAGGGTTGCGAACCCCGTGGAGAAGGCGCCTCTCCCCGTGGCTAGGGACTCAGTCGAGCACGGGGCCAGCGGAAGGCTCCCCAAATCCTGGCACCGCCGGAATCTGCGCATCCACACCAACCGGACTCCTCACCTTCCTTTGGCCTGACAGAGCGAGCTGAGCGAGAGAGTGAGGGGTGTGTGTGTGTTTGTGCGTGCGCGCGCGCCAGACTGATCGAGCTAGTGAGAGGGGTGTGTGTGTGTGTGTGTGTGTGTGTGTGTACACGCGCGTGCTCACAGCCGCATCTGCGCGACAAGCAGCCTGCGCTCCCGCTCCCTCCCTCCCTCCCTCTTGGCCGGTCCCCTCCTCCTCCTCCTCCCCGTCGGTCGGTCTCTCTCTCTCTCTCTCTCTCTCTCGGAGCTTTGTCCTCGGCAATTACTCCCTCTGAAGGTGGGGGTGGGGGGGTATCCTCTCAGTAATGAATAGGTGTCTTTTTTTTTAAATTCCCTCCTCACTCGATGCTAGAGGCTGCTTCGAGGAGGACCCTTCTCCACAGAAGACAGAGTTGCGCTCTTTCAGGCAGTTTTTGGGACACCCCCATGGAAGGGAGAGGGGACGTTGACTGGGGGCATCCTTCAATGCGTGGAAAGTCTACTAGGCTGGGCCCGAAGTACCTTGGCTGAAAATCTTGCATTAGACAAAGGTGCGCAAAAATGGACAATGACGTTTTGTCAATTACACTGAAATATCCTAATACTGTTACCCAAGTGACTTTGGCCAGCGGTGGGATAAATGAATAGGGATTTATATATGTTTTACTTATATCTAAATTAAATATTCCCTTCCCCTTTATTTTTCTTATTTAGAGATCTGGGGCCATACAGTATTACTGCTTTATTTTAATTTCAACCTCCTTTCCACAGACAAGTCTATGCTTGAAGAAGCAGACAAACATATGCATATACAAAGAGATATGCCTGTGGATAGGCTTGTGGGTCTAAATTGTCACGCTTTTCTATACTTCTGAATCTATTGCTTGTTAATTGCAAATGAATTGTGACGCATTTTTGCAGAGGCCCTGGGAAAGTAGATGATGCAGTTTTGAGATATTGCTAATTCTCATCAGTCTGGTCTTTGCTCATTAATCTGTTCTCCTGTTTTAGCAGCAATTTCGCCTCTTCAGGAACGTGGAAGGGAATTAATGCTGAAGAAAGCATGGTTCACGCTATGAAAGGACCAGTAGGAGGTGCCCTTAAAAAGGCCAAATGCCTAGTTTACCGGGAGTGAATTTCCCATTCAGCAGGATGTTTCAAAGACTTTGTTGATTGGTAACAAAGGATTATGGAGACTAGCACAATAGCACTGGATATTTTCTCACTTCCTAGATAAATTCTGAAGCTGCTGTAGATTTTTATGAAATCATTGTGACCTAACAAAGGGCATCTTAGAATAGTGTTGGGGTAAGACTAGATGGCAGCTTT
The DNA here is from genome assembly GCF_011764305.1 of Mustela putorius furo. Classification (NCBI taxonomy): domain Eukaryota; kingdom Metazoa; phylum Chordata; class Mammalia; order Carnivora; family Mustelidae; genus Mustela; species Mustela putorius. The sequence continues at coordinate 44,603,208 of NW_025422010.1, forward strand.
TCAGTTGGCTTTTCTAGATGCCATCTCCTTATATATTTGACTTGAGCCACAAGCAAAAGTACTAAGTAGAGTCTCGAGATCTCCAACGAGATGAAAATTTTAAATGTGAGATGTTAATGAATGCAATAGCAGATATACACGTCCATTAAGGAATTCTCTATATAGGAAGTACCCCTTATAATCCCCCAACGGTAGCAGATCAGACGTCCCCTTCTGGATTTTTGCGTTGAGTGGAGCTTGGCAGTCTCTGTGGGTGCCTGGGCAGCCTGGGTGTCCACTCCTCTGTGAGGGTGGCAGTATGACTCGCCAGCGACCTGTCACAGCATCCATTTCCCACACAGCAGCAGTTATCCTCTGAGTTATGAAGCATGTGGAACAGCCACCACATGTGTTATATGTGAATATATTAGACTCAGTGCATTTGCTTTAATGCTCTTAAAAGCTGGGCTGGCTTGAGCTGCTGATAGGCATTTTTTTCTGGGGAGAGATTTATAACTTCTCAGTGTGTATGACTTACATTTATTCTCTGGCAAGTTAACCTCTCAGCAAACTTATTGTTTGCATTGAAGAGGAAGAACTTTAATCCTATCTAAATTCCTGAATGCAGCCCTGCTCAAAGTTTCTTTTGGAGGACAGGGTATTTGCAGGCTGTAGAATGGTTTTCTCAGAAATGGGAAACTTGACTAAGCGATATGAGGAGGTAACTTGTGGGTAGAAACAGGATATTTTTATTTTTTTTCTGGAGACCGAAGGGTTGGCACCACTAGAGGAATCCCAGCACTCTCTCCTCAAAAGCAATCTTTTCTGAGAGGAAATGTTTTTTCCCTCTCTGGCTTGAATCTCTACTTTCCTACATCCAGTCATCTAAGATTCTTCAAATGCATGTGATTTGTTCCGGGAAGGTTTTCTGCTGCACACAGTGGGGTCCTCTAGTACCATCTCCCTCCTTTGGAAACCAGCCCTGACTTAAATCTTGACTTCTCAGCCCAGACTACTTGTTCATCTTTAGGTAATGCCACGTGTTTACAGGCAGTGCTGAAGTTTCCACACAGTATCTCTCTTTCCATGGAAGAGATTATATTTGGGGCCCTAAGATTATATTTTGAAGGAAATATTCTTTGGAGAATTTTTTGCCACCCTAAACTTTGCATGTAAATCTTCCTCCTCCAGCTCCTACCAGACAGGATAACTCTAATAGAAATGAGAATAGTTGTTTTTGGCTTTCTCTTCAATGAAAACACAATCAGAATCATACAAAAAAAGGGGATTTCCACCTCCACATGCCCCCTTTCCAAATGTGTGACATTGGGCTGAATTCACATAGTGCCAGTTACATAAAGACACTTCTGGAAACTGTCATGATTTCACTAGTGTGTGAGCTCTTCTTGCCTGGCTATAGATCCTCCCACTTTCTTTGGGTATGACCTGTATCGCTCTCAGGAACTTGCGTCAAGTTAGGAACATATTGCTCTGTTTTGGTGTTTCCTACACAACACGAGATAGAATGATACATTTTTTTAAAAAAAAGATTTTATTTATTCATTTGACAGACAGAGATCACAAGTAGACAGAGAGGCAGGCAGAGAGAGAGAGAGAGAGAGAGAGAGAGAGAGAGGAGGAAGCAGGCTCCCTGCTGAGCAGAGAGCTGGATGTGGGACTCGATCCCAGGACCCCAGGATCATGACCTGAGCTGAAGGCAGAGGCTTTAACGCACTGAGCCACCCAGGCGCCCCTGAATGATACATTTTTAGTGAATTAATCTACCTCAGATGATAATCTCTTAGATGAGCTGTATACCCAAATCTCAGGAAGTCTTAGTTTGCCTATGTAAGGAGAATAATACCCACTGAGGATTACTTGATAAATTAACTGAAAATGAAAAGTCACTGGGTTCTGGAGAAATACTGTGATCCCTAAAGTGGAGTGGTACACACTGTGTACATTGACAGCTCACAAAATGTGAATGTGGAGAATCGTTTTTTCGTTTTGATGCTTCAGAGGAGGATTGAAGAGTTTCACAAATTGTCCCAACACTTCTACCTTGAGTCATAGACTGGGTTCGATCTCACCCTTGACTAAAACACACTGAATGGAGCACCCACGTGCTGCCCAGCACATGGCTCTGTAGTCACGAGTGGCCTGCTGACTTCTCTCCAGCCAGGCTGGAAGAGTCACAGCTCTCCTCTTTAAACCCTATGGCATCAGTCCTGCCTGTCCTGATACAGTCCAGGAAAGGCTTTGTCACCGTGAATCCTGGCCCCTGGCGCATAGCCACTGTGTTTAAAATGCTGTGTTATACTTTGCACGGTCATGGGGATTTGTCTTAAAAATGAATTTTTAGAATTTTCATGAGTGTTTCTTTTAGTGGAGAGTGGAGTTGTACTCTGAAGACAGCTGAGTAGTGCTCTTAAGACAGGAAACTCTGACTAGTGGCCTCTCAGCTAGTATTATTGAAGTTCTAGAGCTCATCAACATTAAGAAGATACAGGAGTGCGTACTAGAGGCTAGTAAGCAATGCCAACCCAGACATGCTGTTGTTTTCAGGAAGCGGTTATTGGGTTGGAGTAATATAACTTTAATTTTCTTCCAAGTTACTACTTATCAAAGGTCAAAGCATCTCTTAGTAGTAGTATACTATCTGTAGCATGGCGATGACCCATTTTTTCTTCAAAACAAGACCTCAAGTAAAGCAAATGCTAAACCTGTCGATAAGACAGGATGAATGATCCGGATTTTTTCCCATATAGACCAATTAAAAAAATATGCAAGATAAAATTACGTGTTACATATGCCAAGTGGTTAATAGCAAAAAATAGAATGCAAATTTTTGTGCACCTTTGTAATTGCAGCTCTCAGGTAAAATTACAGTACAATTTAGAACCACACTTTTGCTTCCTCCCACAGTGGAGTTATTGATTCCTTATCTTATATTTCTCTAGCTTAGCACCGTACTAACACGCAGAAATATAGGTCGGCTGATTGATGATCAAAATTACTATAGTGCTTTAAAGTTCTTTGACAAATTTTAGCCCGAGGTTAACAAAGCAGCCCCATTTCACTCAACCGTTCAGCAAATATGTTTTCCTTAGTAGTTTAGAAATGCCTGAACTCTGTCTGGTGGTATGGTTTAGAAATATGTAGTAAGGCGTACAGTGGAGTATTCCTTTTTTTCCCACTATTGATGTTGATTTGCCAATGGTAATGCTAGTACATGCTGCTTTTTGTAAATAGCTTCGAACAACCATATTATTCACAGCTTTCATTTCTTGGGGGGAAAGTTCAACCAGAAAACACACAAATCATTCCATATTTATTGATCATATTTTTAAAGTCTATTATTATGACATGTCTTGGGTGGGAAAATTTCTCTTCTTTGCTAAATTCCCTAAGTCCAGTGCCTATAACTCATGTCTTATTTTCATGATGTACTTTAGTTTAATTTCACAGATCCAAGTTCTGTGACTTCTTGCTTACTCGTTCATCTCACAGTTTCCAGGGAGGAGGCTTCTTTATATCCCTTGTGATTCTTACGATGGTACTTCACCATCATAATGCTTCAGGGGTATGTGTTTCAATTTGTGGGATTTTGCCCTCATCCTTCACTCATCCTTTAAAGCTTGGTTTTTGCTAGGAGTCTACTCCTGAGAGTACCTAGGGCAAAAATAGTCCACTGAATTAATCTTTATAATGCGGTCTAATGAAAATACCAACTCATTCGTGCATTTTGACCTAACAGGGCTAATGACTCCAACATTATTCTAGCATCAAAAATATTCTTCAATATCTTTGACAATTTTATAAGAGAACAGAGGAGTTAAACAGTTAATATAAATGTTATCTACTCATGTCAGTTTTCTCAGTAACAGAAATTTGTGGTTAAATGGGAACATTTTTAGATTTCCTTATTTTTTCAAGGTCTTTATTGACTCACTTAGCTGTTTTAAGAATGTTAGGATACAATATAATCTTTCTTTAATAAATCCAAGTTATCACCGTGGCTCGGTTATTATGTTACCTGATATTATAGCAGTGAATTCTGAAGATATTACATCATGCAGGGCTGTTTATTTTTCCATCAAGTGGCCATGGGTTGCTTCTTTTCTTTTCTTCATACTTTTATTCCTGATTTATAAAATGCATTTTATCTATTTGATTGGGTCCAGCTGGAACTTCTTCCTATTGTGAGACTTCTTCAAAGTAGTCCTTTTCTTTTCTACTTTTGATTTTCTAAGAAATAAGGGACTGAGGTTTTTTTTGTAGCTCTGTCTAAAAAGAGATTCTAAATCAGGACCAGAGTCCTTCCTAGAGGAAAAGAGCTAATTGGTTTAATCTAATGGGTTTGTAAACATTTCTGAAATTTATTATTACTTTGGATGTCATTTTTCTTCATGAATCATGTTTTTCCTTATTAAATGAGGATGCAGACTGCATAACTTTTAGTTATGACACTATATGATTTTTTATGAACTACCCTATATATACAGTGCTTGCTAAAATTAATAATCCATTGACGATCATGATAATAATTATAATGAAACAAATAACCCATGTACCACCAACGGTTTTCTTAATTTTATGTTAATTAGCCTTTTGCCTTCATTATAGTTTTGCTGCTTATGTATGCATCTTTAGAATATTACTTTGCTTTACTTGTATTTAACCATTATGAAATAAATGTATGCATTCTTCTCTGATTTGCATTTTTACTAAACATTAAATATTTGAGATAGATGTGAGGGTTGATGATGCATATTGCTGTATTTCAGACTCTTTCTTTGCTTTATAATATTCCATGATATTAATTAATCAGACTTTGATCTACCATTGATGGACTTTTGAGAAGTATTTTCCTTTAGCCAGCAATGATGTTATGAACATTCTTATGCATGTCCCCAAAATTAAATTTGCCATCCTGTCTAGAGTGCATATACAGGAGTGAAATTGTTGAGTCATAGAAAGGACATCTTTACTCTTTGGAGGCGGTGACAAGTTTCATCTATTGAAACTCTCACCAAGAGCATAGAGAAGTCCCCTTTGCCCCATGGGATGTGAATTAGCATCTCACTGTGGTTTTAATTTGCATTTCCCTGATTGTTAATAAGGTGAACATTTTTTCCCCCATACATTTAGTGCTCATTTATGATTTGAGCCAGATAATTCTATTATTCTGTTTCTCCAGCTGAACAACCATTTGCTTTGGAGGTATCAATATTGTCAGTAGTTATTCTGCTTTTCCTACTAAGCAACCTTTTGCTTTTAGGCATAGATGTTATCAGTAGTCTAACTTTTAGGAGGTTGTTGTCTGATACTGTATCATGCTTATTTTAGTGCAGACTTTCCTTAAACACCTTCCAAATGGAAAACAGACACTTAGCCACTGTAAGATTATTAATTATCTGTAGCAAATCTTGCCTTGTCAGTATCCTGCCTTATCCTTATGATTTTGTCTTTGTAACATATGACTTACAAGGAAGCAGGGTGCTGGGGTACGAGGCTTAATCTGATATATAATCCCCTGAATATCATGAAACCCAAAGACCACCGAATCACATAAGTAAAAGGGGAGATATGAAGACTTGGTTAAAAATCTTAGTCTGACCTTTTGAACTTGGGTATGTTTCCAGCACGGTAAAATACCTAGACCCAGGGTCACTGTTACATATATGACTGGGGGTTTCAAACATTACCCATGTTTGCACACCTCCCAGTTTTTGTTTGGGTTCATAATTGTTTCACCTGTTCCCATGGGGAAGACTAATGAAGGGCCCCGGATGAAATAAAGCAATGGATATTACAGCAGTGGCTTTGCTGGTGTGTTGCCTCTGTTTTGACTCATTAGAGACATGAACCAAGGCTGAGACATCTGAGCAAACCCTCTGGACCCAGAGTTCTCAATCCATTGTTGCCACATCTTTTCTCAGCCTCATGGGATCCCAGAAGAATTTAAATTAGAAAATCTGCAAAGCCTTCCCTTTCATGTCTAACGTCTAGGCGAGGCTGTTCCCTGCAGGACAATTTCTAGTTATTTTTTCTCTCCGGTTTGAGACATCTCCAGGGATGGTTTGTTCACTGTTTCCCTTGGGAAACTTTTCAGCAGCATATCAGTTCTTACTGTAAAAAATTTATTATATATTTCACCCTTGATAGTTCCTGTTCTAAATGTGTTTCCCATTGCTCCTGTCACCCAGCTCTCTGGCTCCTATTTTCCCTTTTCAGTGACATTCTGCCTCTTCTATGCAGAAGCACGTTAGGTAATTCTGGCCTCAAATCATTCTTGTTTTCCCTTCCTAGTCTTCACTTGATGAGACTATAAATACTTTATTTAGTCTTTCTCCATACTCCTCCAGAAGCTTAATCATGTTTACTTTTCTTACCTGAACTCCCTCTAGTTTGTTTATATCTTTCTGGCCATCAAGGGCCCCCAGTTTAATGTGCTTTTCCAAGGAGGCTGTCCCGAGTCATATATTAGAAACTACAGATTTAGCAGAGTCTTTGACTTATTGTATAGTCATTCATGGGGACACATTTGTCTCTCTTCAAATCTGTGTTCTCATCTTTTATATAGGACTGTCAGTGCCTAATAAAATCATTGAGGTATCACAGGATCAAGTAAGATCAAGAGGTTGATTCAAGATAATAGTTACAGAGCATTTGCTATGAGTTTCAGAGAATTAAATGAAAGTCTTAAATGTGTTTCTGCCCTCCAAGGGTTTGTCACCAAATGAAGGTGACGGGCACAGACATGGCTAAATAGAATATGGGGCAGAATGAAGTCCTCACTAAAAAAAGGAACACAAGCAAAGTGGGGGCAGACTCTGAAAAATATCAACCACAATATTTATGCATTATAGCATTAATATATTAATATTACCCAGATGGGCTGACAGAGCCAATTCACTCATCCTTGTATTTTTAGGTTGATTGGCCAAAACAAAACAAAAATAAAAGGAGGGAGGGTGAAAAGTTGTCAGTCACACTTATCCCAAGCTGTAAGTATGCTAAGAATGAAGATACTGGAGGTATTCCTGGTAGATCAGATGACCTGTTGCTATAAACCCATCCCTAGACTTCTATGACCCATTTTTTCCTTATTTGTTGAGTGTGTGCCAGGCACTGTGCCAAGGCTTTATGGAGTTTTGAGCCTAGTGAATGCAAGTGATAATCACATAAATATGTTAATCCATAATTTTTAATGAGAAAAGGCATTGAAAAAAAAAAACATGTATTGTAGAAGTGTGACTTAGACTGTATATTAAAGGAGTCGTCCCTGAGAGAGTTGTGATGGACACCTGAAAAATGAGTTAACTTAATTAAAGAGGGGATGTTTGAGAGGGGTTGGTAAAAAAACGTGAGCGCAAAGACCCTGTGGTGGTAGAAGCATAGTGAAGTCAAAGAAGATCAGTGTGTCCAAGGCCTGAAGAATTAAGCATTATGATGGCTCAGCTGAGGCTGGAGAGTACTTTCGGATCCTCTTTCTCATACACAGTTTACTGTTTGAATGGACTGAAATGTGTCCACAACAAAGACCTTCTTCTAATCTCAGCATGGTCATTTAAAAATTTAAGCAAACTACATAGGCAATCTTTGTCCTGATTTTCATATTATCTATCAGGTGTGAATTTATGAACCTATCCTCTGTGTCTAGAAATACCTTAGGGGGTTTTGTGGACATACCTAATGTGATAAAGGAAAGGAACTTTGAAGAGTATAAAAGACTAGCAAATGCAAATGATTATTAACAAGCATGTGTAACAGGCTACTCCCCCCTTGGAAAGCCATCACCATGTAGAGGGAAACAGAGCTTCACCTTTCCTACACAAGTAGGATTGTCCTGGTGTTGTTTCTTTTCACTATGGCTGCCTTTGAAATGGGTGCCTGATCCCTCTTAGTAAATTAAACAGAAAAACTGAAACTAAGATTTTTTTTTTTTTTCAGATTATTTTCCCGGTATGTTCACATAAATTTTCTCTCCATTACTGTTTCTTAAAAACATGGATGAGTATTCTCTTAGTTTTAAGTTACAGCTCAGGTAGAAGTCACTGAGCTTGCAACAGTCCCCACCCCCTGCGGCGAGGTGAAGTCCCCACAGCGTCCTGAGTGTGGTCTTTGGTGTGATGAGAGGTAGTGCCGCCCGTGGAGGAAAGCTCTAGCTAGTGGGCTTCACCTTGGCTTCCTCACTGTGGAATGGAGACAAAACCGGTCTCTCTTTTCTAACTCTAAACTGGAGATAAAATCACTTCAACATTTAGGTAAAAAAATAACTAGTCTAATCTCTACAATAAATATTCCGTAAATGCTATTTTTTTTTCCTTCTTATGGGCTAGATTTATGCTGGGATAATCTTTATAAATAAAAAATTTCCTAAGCATGGCAGGTCATCCTAGAACCTTCCTCAATTTTATTATTGCAGTTGAAGAGATTTTAAAGTCTTAGAAATAAAGACTCCAATAGCAGTTTCGAAAGCCAACCCATGCTTAGTTGAGGGCCCAGGGTTTGGGAGGCCATGGTCCCTGCGTTTGCTGCAGTTAGAAGCTAACAGGTTCTGCTGAGTTAGACCTGACACAGTGCAGTACTGCTCAAACCCGGCACCACATAACGCACCTCATGTGGATTCCTCATACAAATTAACCTCCTCCATTAACACTCTCTGATTAACCACTTTCATTTCCCACAGACGCATTGATTCTAGCCTCCACTTAGCATGAACTCTTGGAAGCGAGCACTTGTTTGGTGAATGTGTAGCGCTAGGTATAATTTGTCCCAAAGGCCTTCTCTCTGGAGGAGGGGCTCTCAGCTTGGCTGTGTATCAATGCCCAGCCCTCCGTCTTAGCAATGAACTTAGACTCTCTGAGATGAGGCCTGACATAGGGGTAGCTATTAAATCCTCCCCAGGTGATTCCAAATTACAGCCAGGTTTGAGAACCAGTGTCTGTAGGCCTTTCTCTCTTCAAAGGGCCATCCAGGGACTGGCAGCCTTTGCAACTCCTGGAAGCTTTCTGGAAATGCAGAAATTTACGCCACACCCAGACTTACTGAATTAGAATTTCTGGTGACTGAGAAACAGGGCCCTGGGACACTAGGAAAGGATCCTTGCTCTATTTCCTTGTAAACAGCTGGTGAATGGGAAAAATGCTCCAGCCATACTGGGATAGTTTGAAGCCTCTTTGTAGAGCTTTGACTTCAGGAGCTGGTCTTGCAATGGCAAATGATGCCAACATCAAAGTCTTCTGGCTTTTGGTTTCGTGGCTAATATGTTTCTTGAAGGCCATGACATATTTCATTTTCCTTGAGATGAAAAGCCCTTGAAAATGGTCTGTAGGTGTTCCATCTGCCTTTCCCCTTCTTTTTTCATTGATGCTCAAGATAAGAAGGCACATTTTAAAAGGGTCTGCTGGCTTTCATTCCATATTTGTCACCCGCCGCCGTCCCCTTTCCTCCTTAAAAATACTTAGGCCCAGGGAAAAAGGCAGGCACTTGAAAGGGATGGGGGAACCCAGGATGCTTCTTCAAACTCCCTCCTCCGTGTCTCAAGTCTGATGCTAAAAATGCATCCGTGCTCCATGTGAGACCATGGCGGAGGAGGGGGCGGTGACCCCATGGTGAACCTCACCCTGTGATTGGGAACTGTCTTCAGGCCATGAAAAGACCCAAGTGCTCCTCTGCCTGGGCTTCTGTGACAGGGGAAAGAGGGCAGAACTGAGGTTTTTGAAGAGGAAAGCTGTACAGGCAGAAAGCTCAGTGCAGGGTTTTGAAGCTCTTGCCCTGCACTGTTGGCAGACAGAAGAGCTTTAACCAGCGTGCTCCAAGTCAGACTGTACGAGAAGAGAAGACAACGTGGGGGCTCAGCTGTGCAGACGAGATCAATCTGAATGAAAATCACTAGTGTTCCTCCTGGTAAGAGAAGTTTCTGCTTAGCTCATGAACTGTAGGCCCTTTTCTGGTCCCGGTAGAGAATGAGTAGGGCTTTGTGAAAGGTTATGTAAGGCTGCTGGTTCTCTTCCCCCCACCAGAGTAAAATTCTATTCATAGAGGGGTGACACAGCCTCTCAGGGGAAAAAAGAAATGCATTTCCTACCTTATAGGTTAGGAGAGATAATTTAATCAGGCTTTAGGAAAGTATTAAGGAAGAGAGGGTGAACAAAATCATAGGCAGTGAGAGTGGGGTATGGGGAAAGAAATAGGACTGTGAGAGAACATCACGGCCCTGGTCCTGGTTGCTACAGCATTTATGGGGTGCCATTTGGGTTCCCATCCTTCTGGGACTGAACGGTTTCCCAGGAAACAGGACTTTCAGTGTTAACAAGAAGATGGACCCAGGTTAACTGGAATGGTGGGTCACCCTGAATTTTGTATCTGGAGTAGGGATCGGCCTGGGGGACGTTTTGAAGGGCATTCGACAGTGCAGTGGTAGTGTAGACATCATGTTGTTGGCCAGAAGGAGGAAGAATTGGGGAGTGGAACAAGGCATGTTAAGGGGAGCTGTTCCAACAGTCCAGAGAAAATGGGTGCCCATTTGGAGGTTTAGAAACAAATTGCACCCTTGCCCATTGTATTTGGCTTATCCAGACCTTACCTTCTAACTCTATATTAAAGTCAAAGTTGATGTCTAAAACTCAAGGCATGTGTTTGTTTGTTTTGTTTTCTTTCAGCTAACTACCTTGTCAACAAACAAACAAATAAAAACCAAATGAAAAGCCCCCCACAAAACAAAAACCAAACAAGAAACCTATCAAACTGCTTATTTTCATTATCAGGGTATCTTTTAGACATAGTAGGATGATGTATTTATTGGTGAAATCATGTCTAAAACCTTTGTGTTCATTGTGCTTGGTGCATATTAATCATTCAATAAGTAGTCATTAATGAATTGGTTTCCATATAATGATTATTCTCAGGTTTGCAGGGAATCTGAAGTTATTCTTGTGCATAGGCCAGAGAAAGTTTAGCTAAGGCTATGTTAAATACTAGAATACTCTGCTTTTAACTCGAGAAATTTATTCTTTTCCCTTTCTCCTTCTTTATGCTTGATTTTTTTTGACATGACAATATTACTCATTTTATTGACAACATTACAGATTCTTGTGAAAAAATCTAAAATCAAGGAAATCTTACAAATATTAAAATGCTGACGTGTGTGGGGTATGATGTGATGAGTCTATGGAATTTGCTCTTAATAGGCCCCATTACTAATGCATTTGGGGCATTTGTCAACTCATATGTCTGAAAATGGAATAGAATAAAATAGGTGAATAATTATTTCCTGCATCATGTTCCCAGAGATAGATTCTGTGTTTTCCCTAAAAGAATTGTTCCTGAGGATTAGGATGAGTCAAAGAGTTAAAACGTTATTTTTGTAGAAGTCAGTGGAAGCCAGGACAAGACAACAGAAATAAGAGAGTCACCCAGAATGAAAAGGTCAACACTTTGTGTGTTTCAGTGCATTAGTTAACCAGGAGAGGACCTCAGCGTTTGTTTAAAATGGCCCTCTCATTGTACTGATGACCAAACAGGGTTCCAGAGAAGTTAACTGAGCCCCCGAATTTTAAATCCAAGAATGAGTGCCCTGAGACATTTCTGTACACATGGTATTGAACCTTGGCTCTGCCAAATTTAACTCTTTGACATTTATCAATCATATTTCAGAGTCCTCATCCTTAAAACTGGGAAACCCATTGCCATATGGGTTTTAAATTTTATTTATTTTTTATTATTTTTAAATTAAGTTTTTTTTTTTTTTAAATTTTAATTCCAGTGCAGTTAACATATGGTGTTATATTAGTTTCATGTGTGCAATGCAGTGATTCAGCAATTCTGTTCTGCGTGGGTTATTTTTTTTTTTTAAACAAATTACCCTGAAGGATTAGTGTAGTTCTTGAGAACAATGTGAACTTTGCTATTTCTGTGTTTATGCATTCATTCAACAGACCGTTACTGAGATCAGGCTTGGTTTACCCATTTGTTGGCTCTTAACGGTAGATGTAAGTAGCATATGACACACTGCCACTCTTCTTATAGAGAGAATGTTTGGGGAAATAAGACCTGGGCAGATTAAATATGAAAAGGAAAGAAGAAAAGGAAAGGAAAAAAAGAAAAGAAAATGAAAGAAAAGATGATTAACCAAATGTGTGAGGAGTGTAGATAGAGGACAGGAAGAGAAATACTTTAGAAAGACTTCATGAATGCAGTGGGATTGAGCCTGGTGTGCAAGTTGGTTAGAGAATAAGAGAGGATATTTCTATATGGACATTACTCTTTGCATATTCAGGCTCTAGGAGAAAAGAGGAAGGATGGTGAGCACTTCACTTCCAGGAGCCAGCCACCCCTTTGCCATCGGCTCCAGTTCTCATCACCAGCAATGGCTCCTTGACTAGTTTTTTCCCCAACAGATTTGTAATAGCCTAGGAGAAAAAGGGAGAGAAAAGTGACAAGGTCACCTGAGAAATATAGTTGTATTACTATATTAGAAATATAGCTGTAAAATTACATAAGTAATGTAATTTTAGAATGAAGAGGTTTTGCCTGCAAGGCTTTATCTAATAATTTTAAGGAGGTCAGAAGGATAAATTGGTCAGGAAAGGATAGATGCCATCACACACCACATTTTGAATTTGAGATCTAGTGGCTGATAAGCATATTTAGGCTCTGGAACTCCTAGAATAAGTCAGTGTTTTCATCTTTTTCTTTTCAGCACAGCTTTAAAATGTGTAGCAAACTTTGGTTCAGGATGCCAGACTCTTTTATTACTGACACGTAAAGGGTGTTAGCTAGCCCATACAAGATTTTCTGTTTATTTAACAGCCAGAGGGCAAGTACCCCAGCTCAGAATTTTTAGCTTAAAGAATTCTTCTTCTGTTCTTTCTACCAAAATGCTTAGTCATACAAGGTTATGATAATTGATAATTGCTGATGGTATTTTACATCTGACACTTACATTTTCTAGTGGCTTTCCTACCCATTGTCTAAATTCATCTTTCACTACCTCTAAAATGTAGGCGAAATACTCACACATGTTTTGTAAGTGAGATTTGAAGACTTGTGATCCGTGATTTGTTTCAGATCACACAGAAGTTACAGGTTCTGTAAGAAAAACCCAAGTGTCCTTACTGAATCTGTTACTCACTAGTACATATCTGACACCTTCCAAAAGCAAGAGAAAAACAAAAAAGCAAGGCATCCCATGTTTTTGTTCCTCAAAAGTGCATGTACTTTAAAAAAAAAAAAAAAGACATCCAGCATCAAAATCTTACCTTTCAATAGCATTCTCCAATAAAAGGAACAAGAGTCACTTGGAGAAATGGTTGATTCTAGGACTTAGACTGGAAATATATGAGAAAAGTCTGAGGCATCTGATAGTGCCAGAAAGTAAGGAAGTTCTTTAAAAGAAATGCAAAACCTACAATGATGAAAAAAGTCGAAGGGACATGGGAAACAACTGAAAGCTGTCAATGGCCAATGTTGAAACAATGTGAGAAACACGATAAATCAAGTAATTCTGGATTATTAGCCCAAATACAAAGTAAACTCCCATGAGTCCATACTGCTACAAATAAATGATTGAATAGATAAATGGGAGAACGTAGACAAATCTATGCTGAAGAATTCCAAAAATTTTATATAGATAATTCACCCTCAGGAAGTGGAGAATAACCCCCACTCTTCCACAGGGGCTGTGAATAGCGACTTCTTCCAAAAAGTACAGTATGCGTGCAAGGAGGAGAAGCCAGTAGCTTGAGAGAAGAGAAGCCTGACAAACACTATGTTGGCCAGATGGTCAGGATCATCATCAATAATGATAAATCATGTTAATAACAGGTACCGCTGGTATGGGATGAGAAGGGCACTTCATCTCTGTGATTTTTTTTTTCCCCCCAAACCCATAGCCCTAGTCTGGTCATGAGAAAAACAGCAGACAAATCCTAGTGGAGGAGCATTTTAAAACATACCTAACCATTATTCTTCAAAACTATTGAGGTCACAAAAAAGAAGGATGGTCTGAGAAACTGTCAGTGCCAGGAGAAGCCTAAGGAGATGTGATGATGAAATGTAATATTCTATCCTGCGTCAGATCCTGGAACAGAAAAATGACTTTAGGTAGAAACTCAAGACATCTAAATAAAGTATGAATTCAGCTAATAATAATATGTCGGTATTGATTCATTAATTTTAACAACTGTCATATCAGTATTTTATTAATGGGGAAACTTGGTGTGAGGTAAATGGGAATTTTTTAGACTATCTGCACAAGTTTTCTGTAAATCTGAAACCATTCTAAAAATTTTTATTAAATATTAAATGAACATCTTATTAATGAGATGCTAAGCAGAGTATTTAATCCCACCAAACCCATCTCTTCCTTTTAAAATAATGTCACTCTTGTATGGTTATCTGAGAATTAGAGTGATGTCTGTATAACCCTTAATATCTCTACATCTTTCTCAGGGTGCGGTTGCATCTGCTCACAGGTCTGTGTCTTAAAATGCAAGTGTTCAGGGGTGCCTGGGTGGCTCAGTTGGTTAAGCGAGTGCCTTCAGCTCAGGTCATGATCCTGGAATACTGGGATTGAGTCCCACATTGGGCTCCCAGCTCCACGGGGAGTCTGCTTCTCCCTCTGACCTTCTCCTCACTGATGCTCTCTCTCACTGTCTCTCTCTCAAATAAATAAATAAAATATTTTAAAAAATGCAAATGTTCAGGATCCCCCTCACCACCTGAATCAGAGTCCCTGGGCAGCCCAGGAGGGACTAGGAAATAGGAATTTTGGCATGCCTTCTAGGTGATTCTTATATGCATTTAAGTTTGAAAACCACTGTACTTTGCTGTATATTCTCTTTAAACATTAATCATGGTAATTCTCTACTTACTGAGCCAGTGTTTGAGCTCAGGGTATGGTTTTGAGGCAGTAGACTTGAGTTTAGATCTTTCCGAGTGGGAGAACTAGAACAAGACACTCTACCTCTCTGTGCCTTAGCTTGGGCAAACTAAGAATGAGAAGAAGGAAATGAGAAGAACCTTGAGTTCCATGTTGACTTCCTTGAACAGCAGTGCCATTGTGGGATAGTTCTTCTCCAGGCTTTTTGTGATTGTGAGAAATTAAACCTTTGTTTGGCTTTGAACCACTGTAATGAGGTTTCTATCATGTGTGGCCACACTCAGTCCTAACTGCTGTGTGTTCCTAATATTGAGTTTTGTACTCCTCATCGTAAAACAATGAGGAACTACTATTATGTCCTGTTATAAGTGACAAAAGTGAGACACCAAGAAGTTGGCTAATTTTTCAATGGCTCCATGCTAGTCAATTTCAGACCTGTGATTCAAAACCTGCTTCAAAATACATGTTCTCAAATCCATACTGTAATTCCTAGATAAATAGCACTTGCTATTATTTTTATATTGCTGTTATTTTATAATATTCACCTTTCCTCTCCAAATGGGCAGCATTTTCCTATGAGCCATTTATTATTTAGACACTCCTAGATTATTGAGTATCTAAATAAAAACTCAATTTTCTGTTAATCGTTTTCAAATGTCACAGTTTTCACTAACAAGTTATAAGACAGCTTCATGCACTTTAATTTCCTCTGAAAAGAAATTCACTGCCACCTTATAAAAGACTAACATTCAGACTACAGCTTTGGAATGCTAATGCCCTACCTTAACAACCAGGCTAAGCTCTGAAAGTCACATATGTGTTGTGATTTCTCTCCCATTGTCGTGTAAGGGAATTTCACATAGTTTTGATATATCGTATAAATTAGGCCAACAAAGTGCTGTGCTATGTCTTCATTAAACCAGGAGACGGTAATAATGCAACCATGGAGCGTGGTCTTGCAGCCTTTGAGTTATGAACATTCAATAGCATCTCCTTACTTGTGCTTAAGTTGGCATTTGTGAGCAGCGTATAATCAATTAATCAATAACCCAATTTTCTGTTAAAGAGATGGTGCATCATTTTTTTTTTTTTTTAAATCAGGGACCATTGTATGATTTTATGAAAAGAGCCGTGTCAGCAAGGAAACTTGTTTGGAAAACATTGAAAGCCTTTATTTGGGGATGATGATTTTGCTTAACTAAGCCAAAAGTGAAATTGGATACAAATGTTCAGTTCCTGAACCATTTTATTATTTTGCAACTGCTAGAAAGGAAAGTACTAATTTGGGATTGCTGGTAAGAATGCATTGTTTTTACTCATGATTAGATATGGGTAAGCGGATTCATTTGCAAAATGCACTGTGAAAACAAACTATTTCTAAAACTTTAAAGTTCAAAACTGATGGGTTCTGTCCTATTTGTTACAAATGTTGAAGTACATAACTTGGCTTCCATAAGGTCACAGTGGCATAAGGTGGTGTTTCCGGGATGATAGAGTGGACAGCCACGTGGAGATGAAAACCTGGCCCTCTTAAAGCTTTATGTATGTTTTTATCATTATTTTTATTATAATTTCTGGTGAAAAAGATATATCTGCTTATTGTGACAATTTAAATATTATGGCAATGTTAGAGAGGGGAACTTCCCCATAACTCTGCCCCTCCCTGGGGAAAACCACTGGTCAGTGGTTGTGCTCAGTCCTTTATAGCTCTTTTTCTACCTGTCGTATAAATACTATGAGAATTAGAGGAAGAAATGTTTCTTTTTGCATCACTTTAAAATATTGAGCTCTGTTCTTGTTGTTTTTCTTAACCATGTTAGTAGACAGATAAATCTTAAAACAACAAAACAAAACAAAAAACTCAAACATTTGCTTTGTCATCGAGAGGACACGCTCAGGATGAAAATGGTCTCCACAAGACAGCTTCAAGAGAGAATCAAGTACCAGACATGGCTGTCATCTTCTTTCCATTTGGAAGGAAATAGATGAGCTCCCAGTTCTCAGAAATGGCCAACTGTTCTCTAACAGCTTGCCTCTCGAACCGTGGCCTGGGCACCAAGCATTTTTACAAGATGTCTTTGTGATGGTGTGCAAGTCAAAGTTTGAGAAGCACCATGGTAGTGCTAGTATGCTGCCTACTCAAACCTCTGTCATGTTCTAAGTGCTTGGGGTTGCTTACAAATTAGCAGTGTTGTTAGAGAAACAGCCAGTGTCACCACGTCTCCTTCATGTAACATCCAAATGTGCTCCATGGGGACTGCCTGTGGTGCTCATCAAACACTGTCAAGATCAGAACAACTGTCTCAGGGCATCCGTCCTCTTCATGAGGCCACTCCACATATCCCTCACCTTTAGTCTGAAGTCCCAAGGCAGTTACGGCTACAGCGGTTTGAAGAATTATGCTTCTTTTTTTTTAAAATTTTTATTTTTTATAAACATATATTTTTATCCCCAGGGGTACGGGTCTGTGCATCACCAGGTTTACACACTTCACAGCACTCACCAAAGCACATACCCTCCCCAATGTCCATAACCCCACCCCCCTTCTCCCAATGAAGAATTATGCTTCTTACTCCAATGATTTTTTTTCTAGTACATGTACAGCTTTCATGTACAGCTTGATGTCCTTTTGCTCATGCATATAGAGACTCATCATAATGAAATCACTAGCTGTGTGAAAGAAAACACCAGGAATATTTTTCCTTTCTTCCTATCCCCCAGTTAGTGCTTGATTATAGTAGTGATGCTGTAATAGTGCAGAAAACACCAAAGAAATGGTTGACGCGCTTCCCTTGGAACGTAGGTAGAAATAAATGTACGGTGGCTTTTTCTGCTATGATAACTTCATAGGAAAATAGTGCATTAGGTCAAAGATTCTGTCTCCTCTCTAGAGGCAGGAAAACAAAGGCATTGCTAATTTTCTCTTTCTTTCCACTCATGATCATGTGCCATTAAGTCGTTATTTCTCTTTGATTTTTTATCAAACAAATTTTCTAGTGTCACAGATTTCTTCTCTTAATGCATGAGAATCATTTGCCCTTTTTTGCACCTTGACTTTATCTTGTTGGAAAGTATTGTCCAAGAGGCCAATCAGAATTAAACTGACAACATCAAATCTAAATATTATCAGAGGTGAATTAGTGATGAGAAATAAGTTGATAAAAGTTAAAAGGAAATCTTCATTAAATTGAACTTCAACATATTTTCCTTTTCCAAGTCACTATTTCATTTCGGTTCACTAAGTTACCATTGCTAGGCCAGCATTTAAATGGATTAGATGATGAGCAGTATAGCTAGGGACCTTATAAATGCATTAAATTTGATTGATGTATCATCCAATGCTTGAGAAATGTGGTTTTGAGTTGAAACTTGGGTCTCTACTTTTCAAGCAGTCTTGAGGTTTTTTGTTTTTTGGTTTTTGTTTTTTTTAAATTTTATTTATTTATTTGACAAGATCACAAGTAGGCAGAGAGGCAAGCAGAGAGAGAGAGGAGGAAGCAGGCTCCCCGCGGAGCAGAGAGCCCGATGTGGGGCTCGATCCAAGCACTCCGGGATCATGACCTGAGCCGAAGGCAGAGGCTTTAACCCACTGAGCCACCCAGGCACCCCAGTCTTGAGGTTTCTTTTCTAGTGAAGTCAATGGGAAACATCAGATTGATGAAATTTTATCTCTGGTTTGTTGCAGAAATATTGGGGAGGAGGGGAAATCATATCTCACCTTCTGTCATTCCACTGGCTTGACCTGTAAAGATGATGAATATCAAAGAGTAAAAACTAGAAGGCCCTGGATTTTCTTTTTAATGAATCAAAGCTGAGTTTTCTATAAATAATGCATTTGGGGGAATTTTTCATGGACTTGACCACCTTCGAAAAGTTTTAGTCTTTGAATTTCTCTAAGCTTGATATGTGTGGTTCAACTATTTTATGATATCATTGCTTTCTTTCCAGGAACAATGTAATTAAACTCTTGAGTGAATGTAGAAACATGCCCCTGGCTGTGAATGGCATTTTGATTTTGAAAGCCTTCTCCTAGCTGAAGCTAATCTGTTTAGGATGGAAAGGTCAAGCAGCATCTCAAAAGCTGGAACTGTTAGACCCAGTCTCTGAGTTATTTCTTCAAAGATGGCAACCCTCTCTGTAGAAGCCTGGCCATTCCTACGAATGGGCAAAAAATGGTTTTTAGTTATATGTTAGTTACATTATCCAGTCATTTCTGCTTCCCACAGATCATTTGATGGTTATGTTTCCTACTGGGAGCTGGGATGTCATTGGCTTTGATAAGCGGTCAATTCCTTCCGTGAAGTTATACCAAGATCTCCCATAGCGCATCTCTCTATATACTCTAATTTTGAGCACTGGTTGCTTATCTGGTTGAAAACAAAATTATGGGCAATGTTAGGAATGGTTCAATTTACAATAAGTGAGATTTCATAAGTTACTAAGGGGAGGCTAGGGAAAAAACATTTGAATTCCATAATGGTTTTTATATTTAGCTCATAGTTTTTATTGTTTTCTCTTAGCATCTAAAACCTATAATTGAGTTTCTGTTTTGGGTGTGTGTTAACCCTTCAAACTAAGCCTATCAGAAGAATCTAAAAGGAAAATGGAATGCTGTAATGTTATCAAATGCTGAAGAAGGAAATTGGAATCTTCCCTTATGCTCTTTGGTATGGGCAGGATGGAGAATAGGAACAGGATCAAGCAAAACTCTTTGTTCTTTTAGGCTTCTACATTAAAAAAAATCAAAACAAAACAAAACAAACAAAAAAAGACAAAAAACTTACTTAGGCTGCTTTATAGATGCCTTTCTAAGGATTTACTTTGCTGGTGTACAGTCTAATAGGAGACTCAGAGCTCATCATGAGGTCTGTATTCAGACCAGTTTCAGCTCAGACCAATTAACAAAATTGTGCAATCAATTGGTTCTGTTTCTATTTGTGGGACTCTTATATTTTGAAATGAGAACATGAAAGTGGCAATGAGGTTCACAAGGACACCCTTCAAAACTCCTCATTCTCCTTTCTCTTATATTGCACAGCCAATGAAGAACACAGCACATTTTCTTTCCTTGAAAGATTCTTGCCTTTGCCCACTTCAGACTGTGAAGTCTTTGACTTTGACTAAGAAGACTCTGTATCATTGGGGATATTTGTCAGGTGAAGATGCGATTCCCAGGAAGTTCTAGAACCAGGAGATGGATAGTTTTCTAAAAAGGACACAGGGCAGAAGCAAAAGAATCAGGTTCTATGGGGGAGATTAAGCAAATTATTTAAACCCATTGTTGGTATTCAGCCTGCAGGTACCAGTATAGATGTTCAGATTGCTAAAATACTAAAATATTTATTCATCGACTGAAAGATATTTATTTTCCATGGCCTCTCATATGCCCTGCCTCATCCATTCTGATTAGCCACTGCCCTTGCAAATCAGCTCCCCAAAGTCTCACTTTGGAGATACCAACATTGGCTTTCCCCCAATGACAATGGAAGGCTAAATGCACCCTCACGGGGTCCTGGGTCACCTTTGAATTCTCTAGTCTGCCAGCTAGATTGGTTGATATGGATCCCCCATCTGCTGACCTACAACAACCCCAGACCCCTCCTGTGTTCTCTCTTTTTGAAATGGTGACCCCTGAGCAAGTTGTTGTTTCCTGAATCCCTGTCCCATAAATGTCAGTGGTAACTTCAGCTCTTAGAGTAGGTGAGACCAGCTGGAAGGCTAAGGCTCGGTTCTATTGCTATTTTTAAATTGCTATTTTTAAATATCATGCATGCTTCATTGCTTCTGTTCTTTGGAGAGAACATTAATCGCCCTTGTGACCCTGAGGGGTCTTTGTAGAATAAGTTACAAAATACGTGATGATTGGTTTTATGATTTATTAATGATGTTTTAAATTTTTGTTTCTATCTTATTTACCAAAGTGATTGTGTTCAATGTAGAGAGATATATTTATCTTTTTTAAAGATAAATATTTTGCTTATTTATTATTTATATATTAATAATTATAATATATATTTACCAAAGTGATTGTGTTCAATGTAGAGAGATATATTTATCTTTTTTAAAGATAAATATTTCACTTATGTATTATTTATTTATTAATAATTAATATATAAATACACAATTAATATATTGCATATAAATATATAACCACATAAATATGATATATAAATATATAATCATATAAATATATAATCATATAAATATGTTTATATATATATATAATCATTCATTGTTATGTGACCCAGAGAATTACTATTAAAATTTTGATATATATTTAATAGCAAATGAATCATACATATCTTTGTAATTTTTTAAAAAGTTAACAATCTATGGTGGACACAGTTCCAAGATTTGTAAGAGTTGAGTATTTTTTTAATTTTTTAATTTTTTTATAAACATATAATGTATTATTAGCCCCAGGGGTACAGGTCTGTGAATCGCCAGGTTTACACACTTCACAGCACTCACCTTAGCACATACCCTCCCCCAATGTCCATAACCCCATTGAGTGTGTATTTTAAGGTCAACTAGTTTAGCTTTCTGATCAAGGGAAAAAAATCCTTTAAGTAACATTCTTTTCAAAGGTCTTCCAACGTGTTCCTTGATACCTGTCGTGACACGGGCCCACAGCCTTATTATACCTCCCTGTTCACTTTCGGACTATTAATTATTCCAGAAAGCTCTGCTTTACTCTTGATCAAAATTCTTTGTATCCTTTAACCCTGATCCTAGTTTTGCCCTACTTAGTATGCATAAGGGAATGGAAGTGTCAGAGAAAGGGCAGGCTTAGAAGGCAGTAAGAGTTGGCTCCTCTAAGGCAGAGGCAAGTGTCTTTGCTGCGTAGTAACACCTAGGATTGCATGAGTCTCTTGGGTGATCCTTTTAACCTGGTGTTCCCATATTTTCTTTTCTACAGAAACTTAGGGGCTTATGTCTCTTATGTCAAACTGGAAAACCTTAGAGGTATTGAAAGTTCAGAAGGAAAAAAAAAAATGTTTACCATGAGTTTTTTTGGGGGGGGAGGGTTTGCTGGACACAGTACATTTTAGAAAACAAAAACAGGTTGTGTTTGAAAATAGGTTGAGTGGGCACATATCTAGAGGTTAATTTATTATCGTGAGTTATGTTTAAACGTGTTTCCGTGTCATCTTCCTGGTTCTCTGTGTGGGAAAGATGAATAAGATGATGATATTCAGTGCTTGAGGGTTTGCAAGAAGAGTGCCATGCAAATGTCAGATATTACTGTAACCCTGCACAGCAGTGTCTGACCATAAGGTGGCTCACATCACTGTATTCCTTTAATGACATCACTCATGGATCAAGTATTGAGGCAAGGGGGATATAGTTGTGGGTCACAGACACATTCTTTGATTATTGTTTAGTAGAAAAGATGAATGGGTAACATGTGATGACTGGTTAAGTCAAATTTAGTTAACACGGTGTTAATATCCTTGAAAGGAGAGAGTTCTTTTCTCTATCTTTTTTTTTTTTTTTTTTTAAAGATTTTTTTATTTATATATTTGACAGAGAGAGATCACAAGTAGGCAGAGAGGCAGGCAGAGAGAGAGAGAGGAGGAAGCAGGCTCCCTGCTGAGCAGAGAGCCCGACGCGGGGCTCGATCCCAGGACCCCGAGATCATGACCTGAGCCGAAGGCAGCGGCTTAACCCACTGAGCCACCCAGGCGCCCCTCTTTTCTCTATCTTAAAACATCCAGAAATGAGGATGTGGGGAGTTCTAGGAACAGTGACATTGTAGTCTAGAATGTGACTGTGAATCCTGGTTGGGTGGCTGGAATTTATGGTCCGAGGTGTTAGAGGGAGAGCATTGCAGTAAAGGAAAGCTGACACAGGACAGTGAGTGACAGGGGACATGGCAAAGGGCGTTCTAAGCTGGGCTGCAGCTGACTCCTTCTTTCCCACTGTGGTCATCTGTTACTCATCTGTGAGAAAGTGCTCATTTTCCAATGTTTATAGCTGTTCTAGATCAGGGGTAGCAAACACATTCTGTAAAGGGTCAGAAAGTAATATTTTAGGCTTTGAAGGCCGTACTGTCTTTGTAGCATCCACTCCCTTCTGCCATGTGAACGCTGAAGCAACCACAGACAATAAGTAAATAAATGAGTATGGCTTTGTTCCAAAAAACCATTATTTACAAAAATAGTTGGATTTATCCTGCAGGCCACAGTTTGCTCACTCCTTTTCTAGGCTCTCATCTCTTTATCAGAAATGAACCTACGTACACAACCTAAGGGGTCACTTTATTGAATTGTTTGTTCCGAATACAGCATCTTAGAAATCTATGTATTGTTTAAATTTTCTATATTATCATCGAAACCCTTTGTGTAGTGTCTGTCCTTTGTGTCTTTATGGGGTGGGAGGGAGAGATTTTAGGCCATGATTAATATGCCATTTGATTCATGATTTTGTTCCTCTAAACTTTTGTCTAAAATATTAATATTAATTATCAAATAATAGGATGTTTTCCTTGGAAGGGATCGGCAAGGCGGGTGGGGGGGTGTGATCCAGTTTCATCCCCTCTGGAAGCTTATCTGGCATTCCTGTTGTCCTATTATTTACTTGGCTCTCCTGAGCAGAGCTGGTTTTTTTTTTTTCTTGGCTCAGTCCTGAAGGTGGTGATTATGTTCCGTCTCGGGCTGGCTTAGCAGATCCAATGCCCAAGTCTGGCTACTTCTCCTGGTTCACACAAACCGCTTCCAGTGAACACTGACTGGAAGCAGAGAACCTGAAGAGGTCCTCTGAATCCAAACCAGCAAGAAGGTGGCATTGAGGGATAGAATTGAAGTTGGCTGTGCATGGAGAAGTCTGTGCGTGTGACAGCATACTGTGGGAATTATAGGGATTCCTCCTGTGAGGGAGGCCCATCTCTGCTGCTCAGAATCACAGAGGTATTGATCAGACAGGCTTTGTTCCTGCCTCCCTTTTCTTTGGAGGAGTTGTTTCAGTCCAGATGGTGGGCATCTGTGAACTTGCTAATAAGCAAACAGGCTGTGGTAGTTATGGGAACTTTGCAATTTCCAGACCTTTCTTTTTACTCAGAAAGACTCTGCTGTTCGAGACTGGGTTAAATCTATTCTTGACTGGAGCCAGAAGAAAAGAATTTATGACAGATTATAAGTCTGCACACCCTGTAGCTAGATTATATATATGTCTTTACACACATGAACACACATGTTGGAGGAGTAGTTCTGAAGTGCAATCTGTTTTATTTCTAAAATTATTATTATTATTCAAAGATTTTTTTGTTTACTTGAGAGAGAATGAATGAGAGAGAGCACAGGCGGGGAAGGGGTGGGGCAGAGGGTGAGAGAGAAGCAGGTTTCCCACTGAGCACGGAGCCTGACATGGGGCTCCATCCTGGGACTCTGGGATCACAACCTGAGCTTAACAGGTTAACGAGCTTAAAATAAGCAAATGCTTAATGACTGAGCTACCCACATGCCCCTAAAATTGTTTTTTTTTTTTTAAGTGTCTCAATTGATTTATCTCTATTGCTTTGTTTTATATGGTTGTGCCCTCAATAATGTAGGGTCTGTGTTTCTTTATATTTCCTTTAGAGTTGCTTAGTAGTAGTTTGATGGGTTAGAGATCAATTGGGACTTATGGATGGGGGAAAGAAGACAAATTTGGTTTTAATCTGAAAGTGTGCCCTTCTCTACTCTTGGTTGTTCTCTCCCCCCTGAGAAAGACTGGCAGGTGTCTGTCCCTATCTTTAGTTCTTGTGTGTGGTTCTGCGGGAACAATGGTCCTGTCACACTGAAGTGTCTCTCACAGCAAGGATGTCCTGAGAAAATACTGTCAAGTCAGAGTCTCGGAGACTTAACAGGTGCTTCCCGGCCAGTGCTGGTGAGAGACCACTTCCCACTGTTGCGAACGTGGCACCTGGATTGTGGAAGCATGAGGCCTCGGGCAAAGCAAGGAGCATCTTTCTACAGTTTCTGCTCCTTTACTCTGGAAGGTAGAAGAGTAAAAAGCTCTAGTCTTGGTTCAGAGTCTGGTGCCTCCCAGACTTGTACACTGTGTTGTCCAGATATTAGAACTTGCAAGATGAAGATGCTGCTGTTGGTCCTGCCTTCACAGTAAGGTGGGCATGCGAGGCAGGTGAGATGAAGTTTGGACAGTGTCCAGAAAAGCAGACATCATCATGTGGATACAAGTTCAGTGTTGTTGTTGATCCCTGGCATGGCAGGAAGGATCTCATTTGGTGAGGGCCAGTTCTGAACGTGTTTCCACCATTGGACTACCATCATTGAGATCAAGAATGACAAGTCTTTCTCTGAAGGTTATAATGCAATTTCTTTACATGAATAACTGAAATAGAATTTCCTTGTCCCTCCCAGGATGAATTTGGTGGTACTAATGAGGAATCTTTCTTCTCAGAAAACTACCTCAGTATCATAACAGAGAATGTCAGGGTCTTCCCAATTCTGTTTAAATTTTACTTCTGGAATTCTTTTTTTGTTTGTTTGTTTGTTTGTTTGTTTGTTTAACTTTACAAATGGACTTTTCTCCTCAACTTAGATCCTCCTAAGTATTGTTCAATAGTAGGACTTCTCAGAATGCCAACCTTCAGTAATCTGGAAATTGCTGAGTAGAGACCAAAAGGAGTGTACATTACCATTTGTGTTGAGTGTGCATATGTGAAGGAGCAGACAGAAAAGAGTGGGTGAGTAATAAGAGGAGATCAAAGGAGAAGGCAGTCTTGGGTGTTTCCATGGTGTTACAACACTGACACCAAACACTTTGCAAGTAGAGTAAATCACCAGAGTATAGGTGTGAGACCTTTTTCCTTGGCTTGTTACATTTATTTTTTTCTTTAATCATTAGTGCTGAAAAAAAAAATGTGTCTGTATTGAAATATCAGCATGGCACTTACAACCCAAGGGTGATGCTCTTTTAATAATAAGTAATTTATTTTCATGCATGAGCCTGTTCAGAGTTGATCCTCCATGACCATATATCTCAACAAAGACAAACATAATTGCCTGACTATATATAAAGAGTTTTTGTGGTTTATGTGTACGGGACAAACATGCACGCATTACATGAAGATAATTGGAATAATGGAATCCTAGGATTTTGGATCTCACTTCAGTTCCCTCATTTTACCCCAAGACATAGAGATAAAATTATAGGAAAGCAAATGCAGCTATACAGAAAAATTCAAAATATAACAGATGAGACTCAATGTAGGAATAAACTCAAAAAGCAATAATGAAAGGAGTAATGCTTGGTGAAAATCACTAAAGAGTAAGGGAAATTGGTTGTCCATTTTAAACATCAGTTTTGAGGTAAAGGTGAAAAATGAGATAACAAAATGTCTCAAGGAAA
Organism: Mustela putorius furo; assembly: GCF_011764305.1. Taxonomy (NCBI): domain Eukaryota; kingdom Metazoa; phylum Chordata; class Mammalia; order Carnivora; family Mustelidae; genus Mustela; species Mustela putorius. Next base: position 44,629,429 of record NW_025422010.1, read on the forward strand.
CCACTGCTTGTGTTTTTTTGAGATTTCTTTTCCCAAACAGTGTTTCAAGTAGCTGTGTCAGGCAGACGTAAACCCAAAGACCATTCCAGAGTGTGGTGGAAGGAGGAGTTGAGTTAGTCAATGGAACGGTTTTACTCAGATGTGAACTCTGTTATGGAAAGAACTCTTCCTCGGATGATTGGCCACCTTCTCCCCAGCTGCCCCCGTACTAAAGTCCAGGAGAAGACTCTGGCTATGTTCAAGGGACCAGAGTTTTGATGACTTATTTTTTAATCTTATTAGACGACTATTGCCCCTTGAAACAAGTATTTTAACTTATTTATTTATTTTATTTTATTTATTTTATTTTTTTATTTAATTTTTTATTTTTTATAAACATATATTTTTATCCCCAGGGGTACAGGACTGTGAATCACCAGGTTTACACACTTCACAGCACTCACCAAAGCACATACCCTCCCCAATGTCCATAATCCCACCCGCTTCTCCCAAACACCCTCCCCCCAGAAAACCTCAGTTTGTTTTGTGAGATTAAGAGTCACTTATGGTTTGTCTCCCTCCCAATCCCATCTTCTTTCATTGATTCTTCTCCTACCCACTTAAGCCCCCGTGTTGCATCACCACTTCCTCATATCAGGGAGATCATATGATAGTTGTCTTTCTCCGCTTGACTTATTTCGCTAAGCATGATACGCTCTAGTTCCATCCATGTTGTCGCAAATGGCAAGATTTCATTTCTTTTGATGGCTGCATAGTATTCCATTGTGTATATATACCACATCTTCTTGATCCATTCATCTGTTGATGGACATCTAGGTTCTTTCCATAGTTTGGCTATTGTGGACATTGCTGCTATAAACATTCGGGTGCATGTGCCTCTTTGGATCACTACGTTTGTATCTTTAGGGTAAATACCCAGTAGTGCAATTGCTGGGTCATAGGGCAGTTCTATTTTCAACATTTTGAGGAACCTCCATGCTGTTTTCCAGAGTGGCTGCACCAGCTTGCATTCCCACCAACAGTGTAGGAGGGTTCCCCTTTCTCTGCATCCTCGCCAGCATCTGTCATTTCCTGACTTGTTGATTTTAGCCATTCTGCCTGGTGTGAGGTGATATCTCATTGTGGTTTTGATTTGTATTTCCCTGATGCCGAGTGATATGGAGCACTTTTTCATGTGTCTGTTGGCCATCTGGATGTCTTCTTTGCAGAAATGTCTGTTCATGTCCTCTGCCCATTTCTTGATTGGATTATTTGTTCTTTGGGTGTTGAGTTTGCTAAGTTCTTTATAGATTCTGGACACTAGTCCTTTATCTGATATGTCATTTGCAAATATCTTCCCCATTCTGTCAGTTGTCTTTTGATTTTGTTAACTGTTTCCTTTGCTGTGCAAAAGCTTTTGATCTTGATGAAATCCCAATAGTTCATTATTTCCCTTGCTTCCCTTGCCTTTGGCGTTGTTCCTAGGAAGATGTTGCTGCGGCTGAGGTCGAAGAGGTTGCTGCCTGTGTTCTCCTCAAGGATTTTGATGGATTCCTTTCGCACATTGAGGTCCTTCATCCATTTTGAGTCTATTTTCGTGTGTGGTGTAAGGAAATGATCCAATTTCATTTTTCTGCATGTGGCTGTCCAATTTTCCCAGCACCATTTATTGAAGAGGCTGTCTTTTTTCCATTGGACATTCTTTCCTGCTTTGTCGAAGATTAGTTGACTGTAGAGTTGAGGGTCTATTTCTGGGCTCTCTATTCTGTTCCATTGATCTATGTGTCTGCTTTTGTGCCAGTACCATGCTGTCTTGATGATGACAGCTTTGTAATAGAGCTTGAAGTCCGGAATTGTGATGCCACTAACGTTGGCTTTCTTTTTTAATATCCCTTTGGCTATTCGAGGTCTTTTCTGGTTCCATATAGATTTTAGAATTATTTGTTCCATTTCTTTGAAATAGATGGATGGCACTTTGATAGGAATTGCATTAAATGTGTAGATTGCTTTAGGTAGCATAGGCATTTTCACAATATTTATTCTTCCAATCCAGGAGCATGGAACATTTTTCCATTTCTTTGTGTCTTCCTCAATTTCTTTCATGAGTACTTTATAGTTTTCTGAGTACAGATTCTGTGTCTCTTTGGTTAGGTTTATTCCTAGGTATCTTATGGTTTTGGGTGCAATTGTAAATGGGATTGACTCCTTAATTTCTCTTTCTTCTGTCTTGCTGTTGGTGTAGAGAAATGCAACTGATTTCTGTGCATTGATTTTATATCCTGACACTTTACTGAATTCCTGTACAAGTTCTAGCAGTTTTGGAGTGGATTCTTTTGGGTTTTCCACATATAGTATCATATCATCTGCGAAGAGTGATAATTTGACTTCTTCTTTGCCAATTTGGATGCCTTTAATTTCCTTTTGTTGTCTGATTGCTGAGGCTAGGACCTTTAGTACTATGTTGAATAGCAGTGGTGATAATGGACATCCCTGCCGTGTTCCTGACCTTAGCGGAAAAGCTTTCAGTTTTTCTCCATTGAGAATGATATTTGCGGTGGGTTTTTCATAGATGGCTTTGATGATATTGAGGTATGTGCCCTCTATCCCTACACTTTGAAGAGTTTTGATCAGGAAGGGATGCTGTACTTTGTCAAATGCTTTTTCAGCATCTATTGAGAGTATCATATGGTTCTTGTTCTTTCTTTGATTGATGTGTTGTATAACATTGACTGATTTGCGGATGTTGAACCAACCTTGCAGCCTTGGAATAAATCCCACTTGGTCGTGGTGAATAATCCTTTTAATGTACTGTTGAATCCTATTGGCTAGTATTTTGTTGAATATTTTCGCATCTGTGTTCATCAAGGATATTGGTCTATAGCTCTCTTTTTTGATGGGATCCTTGTCTGGTTTTGGGATCAAGGTTATTTTATTATTTTTTAAGATTTTATTTATTTATTTGACAGGTAGAGATCACAAGTAGGCAGAGAGGCAGGCAGAGAGAGAGAGAGGAGAAAGCAGGCTCCCCGCTGAGCAAAGAGCCCAATGTGGGGCTCGATCCCGGGACCCTGGGAACATGGCCTGAACTGAAGGCAGAGGCTTTAACCCACTGAGCCACCCAGGAGCCCCTTAACTTATTTATTTTTATGTTTCCAGCAACTGGAGGAGGGCTTCTGTGCTAAGTAATCTGTGTGTGCTTGCTTTATATGAATGACTGAGCGAATACAAGCTGGCAATGCTGAAGTAAAAATAGTGCTTCTGCCTTTAGGGCAAAGAATTCAAGGGGCTACTTAAATTGTTCAAATTTTAATAAATACTCTGGAACTAATTTATAATTTGTGAAGCATGTTTAAGTGAGGAGAACTCTGGATACCTCCTAAAATATAATCTAATTTTTAAATGAGATGTTTAATTAGTTAATAGTTGTTAAGAGCTTTGAGGAAGAAAAGTACTCTTTAATTGCTAATGGTTTTAATTGTTTGCCCTTTTTCATCATCTTAAATTCTTGACATTGTTTAGTAGACCCAGGAAGATGGCTTCCTAATAAATATCCTTCTTCATGTGCTGTTTTCTGGATGTGTTCCAGCCATGGCCATGTATGGAGTTCATTCATCATGGAGTCTTGGGAAAATAGGATGGATCTGAAAAGAACCATTTAATGAATCTAACAGGTATCTCTGAGCTTTGTACTAGTTTGCTTAGGCATTTGGATCTGATGGGGTTTCCAGGGAATTAGAGTCTCCTTAACTTTTACACCCTGGGTACCAGACCTACTTTAGACTAGTCCCACACTGGGTGCAACCCAGGCCAAGGTTTGATGATGTAGTAGACCAGGCTGAAGAACAAGAAGATACTTGCCTGTAAGGTCCATAGTTGGGCCATTTTCCTTCCTGATGATGCTCTCCTTCTAATCATCTACTTATTTGGGGATTTTTTTTTTCCATTTTGCTGAATTCTGCACTAAGGGATGGCAAACAGAGTATCTCAGATATATTCCCAAGCTCTAAGCCATTAAGTACTAGGATGGGATGTATTTCAGTTATATTCACTTGTTTTTTGCCTTCAACTACCAAAAGGGCTCACACTATCTAGCAGACGACTGGACATGTTTCTAATTGAGCCTTTTTACTACCTCATAAAAGTAAGCTCTGCACAGTACTAGACTCTGTTTACCTATAACACTGAAGAAACCCTCTGAGTGTTGGTTGGGCAGTTAGGTTATGCCATTTAGGGCTGGAGGGATTTTATTCCTTCTTGTACAACACAGATGCAGTGTTTGAGCATTCATATGTTGACTGGATTATTGTGTGGGCCATGCTTTAGTCTAACCCATTCCACATGGCTTTCTGTCTACCCTGAGGGATTGGTAAATGTCCTTGGGATCTTTGGAGTTGATAGCATCCATTACATATGGAGACTAGAGCTATTTTATAGTGGTATATAGTGGCATATACAGTTTATTATGTGGTAGTGAGCCTAAATATAGGTGCATGTGTATATAGGTATGTTTGAGGCAAAACTTTTTGACATTTATTAGCAAGTGTGAGACATGATATATTTGTGTGATTTCGTTGTGAATAAAGGTACACATAGATATTTATTTGTTCTACCCTTGCCCCATCCCCAGTCGTCACCCTCTGGTTTAGATGTCAAAGTGTTTTGACAATATAGAACCAAAAAAGCAATGCGGCTGCTGCACATGCACTGAATTTAATTTGTATAGCTCAGGGCAGCTCTGGGATCACTTACAGGATGGAATGACAAAAAGCTGAGATGATGAAAGAAGAGGCAACCATCGGAAACAATTTGTTGTCTGTATGGAAAATGCAGTGCATTTTGCTAAAAACCTGTACTTAACACCATTATCTTGTTAGGGATGCAGGAACCTCTATTCCCACACTGGGTTTGATTGTGTTGACAACACACCTGTGGCTTATAATCAATGACCCAGCTCTCTGGCAGTGGAGGTTTGCTTTTCAGAGAGAAAGAGATACAGAATTTTAAAAATGTAAACACAGCCAGAGGAAGAGTTTCATGGGAGAGGATATGTGAATTCAGTATCAACATCAGTCTGGCTCAGAAGGTGGATCGAGGCAGCTTAGTGAACAAGAATTTTTTTTTTTTTTCCAAAAAATGTGCAAGTTTTTTACCCCCCCCCCCCAAATAAAATGCTTCATGAAAGTCAACTTCTGGAGTGAACTAACAGTTTTGTGACAGTCTAAAACAAATAAAACACATGGTGTGGGCCTCAACAATGATGTGTTTTATCTTGTTCTGCTTTCAAGGGGGCTTTCACAAATAAACAGGGGCAACAAATCAGCAACTTTTCAGCTGTGTAGAGGGATTGCAGAATAGAGATATGACTGCATAACCACGTGGACTTCTTCAATAGAGCAGTTGGTTGTATTTTTTAGATTGTGAATTTCTTCTGTGATATACATACCAAGGATTACATTTTGCTTCACAACTCAAAACTTCTATTTCTCTTATCTGTACATTTTAGTGAAGCTTGCCATGTTGGATTTTATCTTCTGAACAGTGCCCTCAGTCATTTCCCTTCTCCAGTCTTAGCTTTTGCTGGTTAAATGATGTTAACATCATATTAACTCCTTACTTCAAACATCCTTCTCTTTTCCCCCCAAATAGGTGACAGACTTCACAATAAGAAATCAACCACCGGGGTCATTGAGGCACATTTGGTTGCATCAGATTTCAAAATTTAGATCATCCTTTGAAACTCATAGAGTTTACTGAATAGAAAATGGGAAGAGTAAATGCATGCTTTCAAGTGGGTATTTTATTTCTAGTGAGGATATTCATTATTAGGATTTTCTTCCTACTTCAGAAGCTACAAAGCCAAACATTTCTGAATTCTTTGCCTTAAGCCCCAGAAGCTCTTCAAGGACAGATACCATGTTCAGGTCATTTTCTATCCTTTCTAGTATCTAAGAATGTTGGGAATGGGCTGGGTATTTATGACATGTTTGCTTGAATAAATATAAATGCTGTGTAAATGCATCCATCTTAATCAAACATTGTTAATGATAAGACACAAGAGAGGAATCTAAGAATATGGATAGGGCCAACACTAGAATGGGTGGGCTTGGGATTTTGAAACCAAGGAAGTGGAACAATTTGCCTGTAGTATAAACAAACATGACAGACAATAACATCAGATCGAATTTGAGCTAATCTGAATGATTTGCCTTGTTTGAACAGACCAAGATTCTCTTGGATTCAGGAGTCTTGACTCAAATCCAGTGCTTTGATACAGTCTAGAAAGATGAATACACAGAATGTCTTGTTACCTAAAATGCTAATTTCACACAGCCTATGGGTAGGTTTGTATGAGAGAAAATTGAAAGGCAGAAAAAAAAATGGGTATTACTTTTTTTTTTTTTGTCCTTCCCATATTGATTTATCAGCCACTTGGGACACTGACTTTGTCTAAATGTCACAGCCATCCCTGGAATTAACAATCTGATAGAAGGCTGAGAGTTGCTGAAAGGGACTTTGGGCTTTTTAGCTCTTCTTGATCCCTTTGTAGCTGCTTTTAGATATAGGCGTGTGTTAAGAACTTGATTAAAAATAAATCTGGATTTTTAGCTCCATATTGCCCTTAGTTTTGCACAGACTAAGAATTACATATCAGTAGCATTAGGATTGTGGTCCTCTTTACCATGAGAAGAATCTAGATATCAAAACCTATCAAGAGGAGATCAAAATTATGAACAGACTTGGAAAAGTATAAAACACATGTTAAAGATTCATCCAAGGTTAAATAAATTAGCAAACCAAATATGCTCTCTATTTTTTTATTAATAATATAGAAAAATAATGAAATGCCAGTCCTGGTTTAGCTCTTTTGAGACTTTACTAATCATATCATATAATTAATCTTTATCATTCATTTTGAAATTTCATATAACTCTTCAGAACAAGATTATGAGAACAAATCTTGGCTTGCTGCTACGTGTTTAACACAAGAGTGTCATTTCTCAGTGGACCATTCGTGGAAATCTTGAACTTTATATGGCATTCTCTTCCTGACTCAGAATGTGACTTTGAGAAGTCTGTGCATAGAAATCTTGTCTCTCTGTTTTAAATGGATTGTAATGGTTAGAAGTCTATGAACTTAGTCATTTTTGCAAAATTCAAGGCAATGCTTATGTAAAGTTGTCTCAGGGAGACAGATGGTAAAGTTTATTCATACTATAAAATTTTAGATAAAAGTTCAGTTTTCCTAGTCCTTTAGAAATAGTTAATTTGGAAACAGTACTGTATTTTAGTCCAGAAGATCTAGGCCCTGTACCCCACTTGACTTTTAGCTGTGACTTTGGTCAATCCTTATTCTCTTCTTGAGTTTGCTTCTCTCATCTGTGAGAAGATGACTTGGACAAAGCCAGCTAATTGTCAGAGGTGCTGTATATAAAATAACTAGATTATAAGTCACAATTTAATCCCTTATCCCTGATTTTATCTTTTCCTCGGAACATTATGGTCCTCTCTGTGCAATAACATGTTGCACAAACTCCAGTTAAAAATCACACTGCAGTGTTAAATATGAGTAAATGAAAGCATTCTGCTTCATCCAAAGTGTTGAGCTACCCAACAAGGCAAATCCTTGAATAATTCCAGCAGAGAATGCGGTAGGGATTGGTTCATTTGTCTTGTCAAAATTGTCATTGTGCAGTAAAAAAAAGATAAGAGGGGACTGGATTTCTTAAAAGTGATAGAATGTTTTCACGTGAGTATGTACATGCATGTGTGTAGAATATGCACACTGTCTACCCTCTTGACAAAGAGAATACTCTGGGCTTAAAACAAATGAAAATACTTTCACTCCCCTGACATTCTGCAGTTGATCACTTCTATGCTTTTGTCTGTGATTGTTCCCGCTGGGAATGGCTCACTTCTCATCTTCTCCGTTCCTTTATTCATTCATTGACTTTCTCAGCAACCATTTAGTGAATGTCTGCTGTGGCTCCCATTCCAGTCACTTTACATATATCATCTCAGTTAATTATATGTCTCCTTGTCCCCTTTAGCATTTAGCCTATTCCTTAAATAGATATATGCTCAGTTAATACTCATTAGAGTAAATGAAATAGTAAAGACAGCTACGTATGAAGGGTCAAAATGTGCAATAGTTGAGGATGGGAAGGAGAACGTCAGTGTGGTGGACATTACATGTAAAGCTGTCAAAGAAATTCCTGGAGTATTCAGTTGTTAGAACTATCCCTGGTCCTACTGTTCCCTTCTGCAGGTGTCAATGGAAGACAACCCCTGTCTTTAGACACAAAATCCTTTTGAGAAAAGAGCTGTTATTGCAGTACTCTTTGAATGAGAAATTTTACTTAAAGACATTTTACAAACAAGTCTTAACTTCAAGCGTCCTCCCCCTTCTCTAATTGATCTAAATGTGAAATTAAATTAGCTGCTGATGAATAGTTCCTGTGCAGTTAAAATTATGATTTTTCTAGAAGAGAGGAACCAGCATTACTATCCTTAGCATTTTCCATTGAAAACTTAAATGGATCACTTAGAGAGATGCCCAGCTTGTCTTTTCTTAATGGTTTAAGTAGTGCACGTCAGCTTGTGATCTGAGATGTTTCCTTGTAAAACCTCTACATGTTCACATGCTCTTAAGTAATTTATCCTGTAACTCTCCATGATTGACCATGAGCTCCCACATTATTATTTTGTTCCTTATTGGTGAGCTTTTGAAAAAGCCAGAGTAGTTGCTTAGATATTGTTGCCCTTTCTCTCAAGCCAGAAGTGACTGAAACATTCACCTTGCTTTAATTTAACTAGAGTAAAAGTGGAATCTTTGCTACCTGTTTTAGCATGTATGCTTTTTCTTATAGAAAGTGCAAAAAACAAACACTGTAAAATACAACAAAACACAAACAATGTAACCGCTTTTTTTTCTTTTCTTCATTATCTGGAATTCCATAGTACTTTATGTCAAGAATTCGGCATCTTGGTTTTCACATAGACTCCCTGCAAAGTATGTTTCAAGGTACCATAATAAAATGAAGAAATAGATTGAGGATGCTAGGTGAATTTAGAAGTGTAGGTCTAAGCTATTCATACTTACTCAGGAAGGCCAATGTCTTTATTGTTTTTCATAATTTTCTCAATGGAAATAATTGGTGAAATTTGGTTAGACAATGAGAGCACCATACAACATAGAAATCTAATTCCTAGAAGATCACATGAAAATAAAAAATTTCTAAAATTTCACATTAAGAAGATTAAGAAGATTCAGCAAAGTGACTTAATATCATGATTTAAGCATCTTCTGATTTTAATACAATAAGCCTTGACTGAGCGAGAACCTGCTGTATACTTCAGCACTATTGAGTAGCATAAGACAGATATATAAAATGAACACTTGAAGAAGTCTTAACCTTGTTTGTGAGGCAAGATATAGAACCATGAACCAGGTAGCTGATGGTTTAAATACATACCACTTTAATATAACAGTGTTATAGGATAGTCATTCTTTAAATGATAGTCTTTCCCTCTTCAAAAAGAAAAATATTGTAGTTTGCTTTCTATCACTGGGATTTGTGTACATTCTCTTGTAGCAAGGCAAAAGTGTATATAAAAACCAGTTTGTTTGGAGTCATGACAGTAAATAAAGTTGCTTAAAGCATTTTGTGGTCTCATTATTATTGTCCCTCAGGTGTTGCATAGCAAACCACCTCTCTCAGGGGCCAGGGGGAATGTTTTGTTTCCCTTCATTGTTTCTTCACAGATTTTTTTTTTTTTAATAGCATTTTGAATAAATGCCCATTGCTTAGTGAGGGATCAAAGTGTAGTACACAGAATCGAAGCTTTGGCATCCAAAAAAGTCTGGTTTTAAATCCTGGCCCCACTGCTTACTGTCTCTGTTGTCTTAAAATAGTTATTTATTTAATCCAGGGACTTTGGCACTTTGAAACATTTCACTAGTAGAAAAAACTTAATGTCTGAGTATTTAATTTGTTCTGTTGTTCACCACTCTCATTTCTGCTGCCATGCCTACTATGACTGTTTTCAGCTCTAATTATTATTAGTGGTAATGGTCCTTTAATTCACTTTCCCAGCTACACAGTTCATTCAGTATTCATGCATTACTTAGCAGCAAAAGGTTTCCCAGTAATTTTATTACATTTTTTCCACTACTTGTGGCATAGGGATTAAGCCCTTAAATTTAACTGGAAGTTGACGGAGTTTGTTTCTAGTTTTGCACAGTTACTAGGTCCTTGGACAACCTTGGGGCAGATACACCTATCCACTGGGGCAAGTTTCTTTAAACATAACGTGGGCGTGTTAGTCTTGGGAGCTGCTGAGCCTTCTGTGAGGTGCAAATAAGATTCTCTTTGGCTTTGAGAACTTCTGTGGCTAGAAACAGTGTGTACGCGTGCATTGTGTGTGTGGATGTGTGTGGGTGTTTGCATGTAGGAGTTAGTGGAGGTTGGGTGCTGTTGAGAATTTTGGGAGGAGACATGGTCTAATGAGGAAGAGGGTTTGGGGAATCAAGTCAGACATGATTATGAGTCACAACCTTGGGCTAAGTAACTCAATGTCTCTGAATTTTAGTTTTCCTTTCCATGAAATGTGAGTAATAACAGCATCTCCATCACAGGGGGATTACATTTGTCCATGAAATTTATGCAGAGTATTTGGCATAGTGTTTGGTAAGTAGCAAGCACTCAGACCATTATTGTTTCTGTTACAAGAAAACGGATACCGAAGATAGACTGGGGAGAGGGGCTGATACCAAAACTTTATAGAACACAGCAAATAGCAAAAAAAGCTATTCTCCTTTTAGACTTCCTGAATAAACTTGTATCAGGGGGTGAAAACGAAATGCATGAGTCCAAAGCAGTTAATAAATCTAGCACTTTGACTTTGAGTTTCTTCCACCAGAGCATATGAACCTTATTTGGTATCCCTCGATTTGATACCTTTTTGAGGTACTCAAATTTTGTGATTTGTATATTGTTCTCTATGAACAAAGTTTCTACTATTTAAGATAAGTGGGGTGTTGTTCAAAACCATCTAGCAAATTAGTAGAATGCATAATTAAATTTCAAGTTGATGATCCTTATTACATCATCTTGCCAACTGAATCAAGAGACCTCTTTAAATTGTAGCTTATGGTGAGCAAGCACACAAGCAATCAGCAGAGAAAAAACTGCTAAATTGTCAGAACTCCCTGCAAAGACAATTTCTTCCATTCCATATTTTGCAATTTTTAACCATTACTGGTCATTTGAGATGGGCGCTTTGAGTCAGTGGAAGAACACTGGCTTTTGCATTAACCATAGACTTTACGTATGTCTCTTTGAATTTTTTGGATAAATTTAGAAACTGTGTAGACTGTCCTCGGACATCAGTTTCCTCCCCTGTAAAAGGAGGACAGTGAGTTATATAAAATGGAAACAACTTATAAGATCTGTTTCAGATCTAAAATTGTGTGAGCTCAGGATGTACATAGCTTTTTACACCCAAGGTATGAAATGGTTCCCCCCTATTCTTTCTCACCTGGCTGTAGGGGCTGTCGTTGGGTCTGCAGCAGAGAAAAAATGGAAATCTCTTTCAGCTTGGATGAAATAATCTCAGTGCTTGTTGGACATGAAGGAGCTGTTCTAAGGCTAATATGCCTACCATTAGGGAATATACTGGGATCAATTCTTTTAAAAAGAATTATATAGAACTATTTGGCATTGTAACCTTTGCTAGCAGCTTGAATACTAGGTATTAATTAGACAAGGAAGAAGGGGGGCACTAATTATTTCTTAAGTGGAATAATTAGTGTTGCTGAATTCATAAGTTAAAGGGTTTCATTAAGGAAAAAATCAAATCATGTTTGAACTGTAGTGATATCACTGTGAAATTATAAATTGCTTCTTGCAGACTGTACCTTGATACTACAGTAGATGAGAAATTTCTGTTTTAGACCATGTGAATTGACTAAAGGGCAGATGATGCATGAATTTGGTGTAGCATTACAGAAAGGATGATTTTTCAGGATTCAAGGGTAGAGTCTTGTTATGCTGAAATAAAACCTTTACAAGTAATACACTATTTCTAAGGATAAAGTCTTCGGGCAGCTGAGTTATATATATTTCACTGGGGACCGGGTGTGAAATTCGACATTGGAGGAGTTCACTTTGCAGAGCAGGAGCATAAGCAACGTTGAAGAAACTGACCGGGCAGGAACTGGGCCTCCTGTGCCTACGTTAGGTACTTGGTATAATCATATGCTGGTCTTGCTCTTGGTATGGTTACAGGACTGACTTTACACCCTTCGTCCCAACAATGAGGGGGGCTTCAGACCTGAGCTGAGGTGCTAATGACACAGCAGAGGGAGGGTCAGTATTTGCAGATTCTCAACTCCCTTTGGTCCAGCCTCAAGGTGTGCTTTACGTAGGGGGCTGCCCACTCTCTCTGCTTTTTTTTCTGCTCCAGCTGGCTCATTCTTTGATGATGCTGATGCTGATGAACAACAACAGCAATAACAACATGTCTCATGTTCTAGGGAAAGGATGTTTTGTAGGACATTTCCAAACCAATAGTTTAATGTTGCCAGAATTTTACCTTAGAAATTTACAATAAAAATTTGGGGGTAGAGTTAAGAAATGAGGTACTATTCAAAAGTCTTGGCATAAAGCTCTCTCCCCAGTTCATGCAATCAAGGTATAGGAAACAGATAATGTGGTCTATTAAGCCCTTTTAGAACCATAAGACTTTGGATGAGGATCTAAGTTCGACTCAGTATATAGCCCAATTCACAAAACTCAGTGCTTGCTGCGTGCATACTTTCCTCTAACATGCATTGAATGGTCATCTGGGTTAAGTATGTTTTCAGCTGTAGTCATATTCAAAAACACAAAAATGAGTAGGAAATTAAAAAAAAATTTTTTTTAGTCTCTGACCCCACAATTCAGTGGATGAAAGAGATAAATAACCAGCCACATTAATCTAGGTGTTATAGTAAGATGATTTACAAATTACTTAGAAACTCAAGAGTAGTGACTTTCAATTTTTTTTCTTGGATGTGGCCCACAAATAATTGAAACAAAATTTTTAAGAAGGCAATATTCACCATAACTAGGTACAGTGACTGATATGTTCTTCTTTGTATTGTTTTTGTGCTGAACATGCTTGCTACAGATAGATTCGTGACTCTCTAATGCATCACGTTCTACAGTTTGAAAGACCTAGGAGGAGAGAGAGGATGCTAGATTTTATTTTTTTTTAACATTTTCTGTGAGGAGGGTGGGGAGGACTTAGTAACGGAGGTAAATTTCTTCTTTCCTTTTAAAGTAATAAACTAATAAATGATTCATACACACTATAGAAAATAGAGAAAAGCATATTGGCCTTGAGGAGATGAGACTGAAATGTTAGGTATGGGCCAAAACATCAAAAGCATTTAACAAGTGTACATATTTTGAAGTTATTCTTACAAATGACAGAGAACCTCTATAATGCCTTAAGTAGGAAAGTGCCATCAGTAGATTTCCATTCTAGAGAGAACATTCTGGTAAAACCTATAGGACAGATTTTACTGAGATAAAACTGGACTCAGAGACAGTTTGAAGACTATTTCCAGTATTTAGGTTAGAAACTTCCTGGAGGTGAACCAACATGCTGGTGAATCGTAATGGTGATGAATTAGAGAGAGATTTTGGAGACAGCCAACAATGACCAACGTGACCTGGGAGATGATAGAAATTAAGAAATTGAGGATGACATCCAGGACATTGTCCTTGGTCTGTAGGTAGATTGATGGTGACTTTAATGGAGATATGGAACAAAGAGACAGAGTAAATTGAATGGAAAGCAGATACTAGATTCTGTTTTTATATAACATGTAGTATTTAAGTACCTGTGTAGGAGGCAAATCCAGGGTGGAAAATCAGGCACTTAGACTTCTAAGCCATTATTCTTCACTCTTATAATATATTTGCCACTCATCATTATAACAAAATAATATCCTTATGTTTTAAAAATTCTCTACAAATAGAACTTAGATTTTTCCAGAATATGCTATTTTATAGAGGTGTCATAACTTATTTAATTATTTTCCTAATTTTGTACATTTGCTCCAAACTTTCACTACTAAGCATGATACCATGACGAACATCTTTGTGCTAGATCCTTTTTTATACCTGATTCATTCCTTAGAACAGATTCCCCCAAAATAAAATTCTTGAGTTAACGTGATGAACATATTACAGGCTCATTACAGATATGGGCAACTGGTTCTCCAGAAATGTACTAATTGATCTCTGATTCTAAGCTTATAGGAGTAAACAATATTTCACCATATCCCATCTGTTAGTAGTTATTACATGAAATGTTTTAAATGGCATGTCTTTTATTATAAGAGAAATTCATGCCTTATATTTGTTATCTTTCTCGGATGTTAAACTACTTCTGTGAATTACCTGTTATGTATTTTGCTGATCTTTTTAAAATTCATATCTGATTGTTTGTTTCGTTGAATTTTATGTCTTTATCATATAGCATTTATTTTTATACATTAAAGCTATTATTTTTGCCATATTGCTGTCAAATAGATTTCTCATTTTTCCTGGCTAAACTTTTATTTTTATTTATGCTGTTTTTATTTCCTGGAGTCTCATCTTTTTATGTGGTAAAGATCTATTTCTTTATGATTTCTTTCACTAATTTTGTACTTAGAAAAATATTACTTCATTCAAAGTTTTTTTTTTCCTCTAAAATCTCCTTTATTTTCCTATTTGTATGTGTGTGTTTCATATTGTTACTGGAATTTTTCATGTTTTTCTTTTAAATTTGTAGTTCATTTTGATGTATGATATAATAATTCGAAACTCATTGTCCAATTTTCCCTAATTTTACTACATCTTATTCATTCAGTCTCCAGAGTTCTATATATTTACCATGGAATTTTCCATCCCAGTTAATTTTTCTCTTGGTTTCCTTTCAGCCTCATGTGGTACCAAGTCATTCTTCCATGTGTATCTAGGCAAATCCTATCTATCTGCCATATAGTACTTTCTCTGAGAATATTTATCCCCTGACCTCTAATCACTTCTGATTTTATAATCTTCTGGCATTATTTTTTAAAAAATAACATTCTAAACTGTTGTTAATATTCTAGTATTGCTTGTCATCTCAGATCTACATTTCTTGAGACTACAAAGTACAAGGTGTATATTTTTTTAAACCTCTCAATTCTAGCCAGACCCTGGGCAGGAAAGGGGTCACGGGGCTTCCTGGACTAGTCTTGACTGATCAATGCAATGGGACCTCTCATAATCATCAGAAACCTCTTACTACAGTGCTTGCTGGACTTTATTTTGGAGGTGGAGTTGAAATTCTGGCAGTTCTTTGCTGAAGCTCTTTGGGTAAATCAAAATTCTTTCTTTCTGTCAGCCATAATTTAAGTTTGTAATAACCCTGTGAAGTCAAAATCACCGGTAAGTGAAAGTCAGATGTGATGACTTGGTCATTAGACTCCTATGGAGACCCTTCTCTGCAGTGTGAAGGAAAAGTCTTCAGGTTCCCCCAGAGTGCTTAGGATTTGCCAAGGATCCATCACAGAAAGAAGGGTCAAAGTTTTCTTATGGTCACTGGGCATGGGGTGGGGGAGAGAGGGTCTTGGCAATGGTAGACAGGGGACAGGGGGTGGAGTATTCAAGAGAGACTGCCTTATAGTCCTGTTTTTAAAGTTCCTGGGTCTTTTTTTTTTTCCTGCCAACTTTTATATGTTTGATACTGAAGTTGATTCACCCAAGTCCATGTGGAAAATGAGTAGAAATGCAAGGTAATTGCAAAATAAAACTAAAAGTGTATGTATGGATAGTCGACTCTGACTTCAAAATTATTGGATTCATATTTGAGTAAAACTGCTCATTCCCCAAGGAAAGGAGTCTACTCTCCTTCTTATGTAGATAAGCAATAGTAATGAAAACAGATATATGTCAGTGTGTGTGGTTTTTTTAAAATTTTAATATTTTATTTATTTGACAGACAGTGAGAGAAGGAACACAAGCAGGGGGAGTAGTAGAGGGAGAAGCAGGCTTCCCACTGAGCAGGGAGCCCAAGAACCCTGGGATCATGACCTGAGCCAAAAGTAGATGCTTAACCATTGAGCCACCCAGGTGCCCCCATATCAGTGTTTATAATAACTTGAAGAAGTAATTTACTAGTATAAATTGACTAATTTACTAGTACGTTCTTCAAATAATAAGTTTGTGGATCAGCTCTCAACACAGTGGTAGAACACACAACTGAAGCTTAGACAGTTCTTGAGAACCAGATGTTTTTATAGAAGCACATGGGCCCTCTAGGGTTTGGTGCTTTATAGAAAAATGAAATGTAAATGGTTCAGAACCATTGCTTGTATTTCCATGAAAATAAGTGTAGAGGCTCAAGCAGAATGCACTTGACTGGGCCCTCTTTTCTGTTTGTTGTTGTTGTTTTGTTTTTTGTTTGGTTTTGCTTTTTTTTGTCCCAAGAGAGAGGCATTCCATGGCATATCCAGCAAGGCTTCATTCTGAAACTATACCCTTATAGATCAGCTAGTTTATTCTCAGATACTTTAGTCTAAAGTCTAACTGGCTACTCACTAAACAAATTAATGTCTTTTTCTTCCAAGGAATTCTAGTCCTGTGCAAGATTTTTTTAATATTTAAATAGGACTCTGTGGTGCTTGCTTTAGTTGCCAGTTGGTTTTTCTCTTTTCAAGTGATCACTCACATATTATTACTGCTATGATAGCCTTTTATAAGCCAACATAAGCATATATACATACACATATAGATACGTATATTTATACACCTCCCCCCACACACACTGTGAAAAATCTACATTCTTATTTAATTCTTACTTGAGGTTGTTTGTAGGTGCCTGGTACGTGGTCAGAGCTCAGTATTAGCCAACATTAAAAATGTGATTTTCCCATTTCACAGATGAGAAACAGAGGCTGTGGGAGTTGAAGTAACTTTCCCAGGTGGCAGCCATACATAACAACCAAGTCTGTGTGAACCTCTGTTTCAGCTGGCTTTGCGCTTGACAGGTTTTAGGCTGTTTCCCATTTTCCAAAGACCTGTATTCAGTTCTAGCTCTAAGATCTTAACAGAGACCTAGCTTTCATTTTTCCCTTTACAAGTGATTTTAAATTTGGACCAGTAATAGAAAGCCATTAAGGCATTTGGGTGATCCTCATATTAGTTTTCCTATTGGTAAATTGTGTTTTTTTTCTTGAGTGATATTTCCCTAGTTATGCATTTTCATTCCTCTTCTGTTAGACCAGCAGGCCTTTTGTGAGCATAATAAGTTTTGAAAGAAATGGAATGATATATTAATTAACCAAGCTAATTAGCTTGAAGAGCCTTGATTTTTTCAAACCCCAAAGCGTATACATTATTTCTGGAAATATGTGTTGGGAGATCTCGGCTGGGGCGGTTTTGGCAGAAGGAAAAGCAACCCAGCAGAGCTTAGTAGGAGAAGCAGCTCTTGGTTTTAGAAATCATGGGAGGGAATTTTTGGGGATTGAATTCCTAGTGACCAGGTTTTAGCTCTCAGACAGTTTTTGATATGTCAAAAATCACATATCATTCGTGCACGATGCATAGCATGCACCACAGAGCAAAACCACCTTTTACTGTAAGCCCAGTGTTCACACTGAAACTCACTCCAGTGGAGGACCTTTCACAAACACTGTTTTGAGAGTGGTTCTGGTTTTTGATGCCATCAATTGTAGATAATTAAAAACCAGTTGTTTACTTCAATTTGAAAAGCAGAATGAAGCAGAAAGTGAACTACGTCCAGAAGTTATGATGTTTGATTTCATCAGTAACAAATAATATCAAATTCAGCTGAAACTATCTTTTCCACATTTTTAATCACCATGTCAACTAAAATACATGTATAGAGGGAGATTCTTAAACTGTATAAATGTCACTAATATTCTTCTCTGCTTAATATATTGCGTGGTTATTTGGTGCTTTATAGTAGACATAACCCTGTCCGCAACCAGTCCGAGTTCTATGAAGAGACTTCTTGAAGTTGTGTGAATGCCAATGACATAATGAATATCAGACATGGGATGAAAGATATTGTGCAAAGGAAGGCAGAGTAGTTTGGGGAATGACAGGAATTTGGATGATTGTGTTTCTTCCCAGTCTCTTCTGTGCACAAGAATGGTGTGTTTGCACACCTGTTAAAGTTGTTGGAGTCTCATGCTGCAGAAAGTCTTGCTTTGTGTTTGGACACAACCATCCCAGCAGCAGGAGCAGCAGGAGAAAAGCTCCATTAAGATTTTTCCAGTGTATGGGGCTATGGACATTGGGGAGGGTATATGCTTCGGTGAGTGCTGTGAAGTGTGTAAACCTGGCAATTCACACACCTGTACCCCTGGGGATAAAAATCTATAATATGTTTATAAAAAATTAAAAATTAAAAAAAATAAAAATTAATAAAAATTAAAAAAAAATAAAAGATCTTTCCAGTGTAGGGGAAGACAGAGCCATTTCGTTCTGGCCTCATGCTTTGAAGCTCAATGCATACCCACCTCCCTCAAACATTCTATAGCAATAGACAAGATCCTAGCAGGTTAAATCCAATAGGACACTTTTTTATCTCTACATTTTACTTTTTTTATGAAAATAATACAAGTTTATAAATTATAAATTCAGTTGCTATCTAGGCTGCAAAAGTAAAAGGTGAATGTCTTAATTTATTCTTCAACACAGGTCATGCTCCATAGTCCAGAAGTGATCTCTGGCAACCCTGGTAGATATTTTTTGAGGGGCATTTGGATTTGGCTCCCCATGGTACACATATTCCAGGAAAGGCCATTCACATCATTGTGAGCGTCTGTGCAAGAGGCTGTCCCTGGCATTGTGCTGAGGTCATCCTGTACTGGGCACGGCAACCTGTAGTAATACCTACATCTGTGGACTAAGGCAGGGGGGCGTTGGAGGCCTGTTTCTTCCATCATCAACTTGCTCCATGACATTGGATGAGTCACTTGTCTTCTCTGCTGTTTTAGCTAGTTGAGGCATCTGGAGAAACCGACTTTTTGTGTGTTGGGAGTGGATATTGGAAAGGAGGGTTTCTGAAGTGTTTTCCACCTCTAAAATTCTGTAAATATGCTGTGCATTTTCCTGGCAACTGGTAGTTTTACAGCCACAATCCATAACACAGGATATTGGACCACAGTTCTCAAGATTCAGTGATCTGACAAGAGAATTGATTTTTGACTTATTATTTAGGTTTTGGCAAATTATTGTTTCCTAGTTGCAAATTAAACTCTCACCACAGAAGCATTTTCTTTTATGAGGGCCACTCGTTTTCTCAAAGCAATCCATACTATATTTTATACAGCGATCTCCAATACCGTTAGAATGTGTGAAAACTGCCCCTTTGGTAAGAGTATTTCAGTAAAGCTTTCATTTGGGCTGTCAAGATTCTGTCGGCTTCCTGCAGATGAACTGGAAAAAGGGAGAATATAACCCTTGGGTTCTTTTTTCCCTGAAGGACTTCATAGGATGATTTCAGCAGCCTTCCTAAGCACACAAAAATGTGTAGAGGTTGACTGTTTTTTGTTCGTTTTGGTTTTTTTGGGAAATGAGTTTTCCAAGCATTTTCAGCTTTGTGTTTCTCAATGCATGCTCCATAGGGAAGAGGAGAGGGAGTTTTCGGATATAAACTGCTGCCTTTGGGTCATCTTTGAGCAAGAATGTCTCCACACAATTGAAGTTTGGAGAGGCTACTATTTATTAATAGCCAGGGGTCATTTAGGAATAAGGACACCCGCCGATTACAAACTACATTACTTTCTAGGTGTGAATTGTGTTCTCTCTGCCCTAAGTGTACAGAGGATACCATACGGTTTCATCTTGGTTCCTGTGTCCTTCAAGAACTCAGTCTCTGATGTGTACATGCATGGTTAGCCCACCTGAAGAGTTCCTCTGTGCTTCTGTTTCATCTTGTAGATGAATCCATTTTTGCAGTGGTTCATAAGTAAGACCATCCCCCCCCCATAGGACATTTGGTAATATCTAGAGATATTTTGAGTTATCACAATAGGGAAGATTTTACAGTAAATTTCCAGATAAAATAGAGGGTGCCCAGTTACATTTTAATTTTTAAAAAAACAATGAGTAATTTCTTAGTATAAATTGCCTCATATGTATACACCTACTAAGAAATTACTCATTGTTTACCTGAAATTTAAATTTAATTTAAATGTGTTTTTATTTTCCAAATCTGACAGCTCTGTGCTATTGAGATAGAGTGGCTAGTCTGGGGATGTTGCTAAACATCTTATAGAGCAAAAGACAAGAAAGATTAACCTGACCCAGCATACCAAAAGCGATCTGGTTCAGAAACCCTAAACTAATATAATATCTTATATTGTAACATAGTAAATATCTATGTGAAATACAGTATGGATTTCAGTAAGAAATGGGTGGCTTGTCAAAGAAAATGTTCCTGTTGTGGGACTTTGATTTACAACTAGGAAACAGAGTAATTTGGCAGATCCTAAATAATAAATCAGTTCTCTCATGAGGTCACTGAATCTTGAAAACCATGTGCACCTTCTGAAGTCCTCCCCCTTTTGATCTATTTCACTAAGACAGGGAGCACCTTCCTTTCAGGGAAGTCTTGTATATGGTAGATACCTAACTAATGATGATTGTGGGTTGATTAAGTAACAAAAGCTTCCTTGCATTGAGAGATTATTAAGTGCTGAACTCTCTGCTAACCACTTCCTACATATTGCTTCCAATCCAAACAAGGAGATTATTATCCCGATTTTTTTCATATGGAATTATTATCTTATTATTTTATGATTATCCCAATTCATTGTCATATTCTAATTTTTTTCAAAAGTTACTGCCTTGGTTCATAGCCCTAGAAGATGGCTGACATGGGACATGGATCCAGGATGTTCTGCTCCCAAAACTTCGATCCTTTCATGACCAGAAACAGTAAGCCCAGGCAGCAAAATGCCTTCAACAAGGGAGATATTCTTCTATGAGGCATCTTTGTTTGATTTTCAAGTTTTTGACTCCCCAGTAGACTTTTTTCCTATCGGTTTATTTCTGATTCTTCCCTGTTTCTCAGTAGTTGAACAGTGACTGCAGATCACTTTGGAAGTAGGTGGATCTATTTCCAAAACCCTACCTGCTGGGAGACACCCCATCATTTCTCATGCTGCTTCTGTCACTCTTCTAGTGAGCACACCAGGGTGAGCAAGGGAGGAGGAACAGCTGTGGCCATGCTGGGCTCCTGGGGAGCTGCAAGAGGCTGTTCTGCCCACAGGTACTCCAATTTGTTAGCAGTCATAGGGGTTTATTTTTTTTCCTCTAAGGAATTAAAAAAAAAAAAGTTTGCAAATAGTTCATTTTAAATCTGTGGATCAGATTTGACACTAATCATTTGGTTTTGTAGATGAACAGAAGGCTCAGTCCTTCCTGCCCTGCAGAGCCCCATGTTGGTCTCTGCTCCTCAGCACATGCAGTAGGGGCTCAAAGAGCTTCAAGGAGACCTATTTCCTTTTAGGCTGATGGGAAGACACGGGCAACAGTATCGTGAGTCCTGGCATCTGCTAAAGTAGCCAAGAATCATAGTCACTTGTCACATTAAGCAAAATATTATATAAAGGAAGGCTATACCTAATTTGCCAAGGTCAGTAAATGTCCAGTTGTTTTAATTATTATACTTTCTGAGCAGAGTACAATGTCTCACACATAGTGAACACTCGGTTTCTTAGCAACTGAAATTTATACAGCCCATTTTGTGGATTCTGTCCCTTCCTTTGATAGAAGTTTTATCATCTTGCTTTTCAGCCCAGTAGAAGAGAAGAACAACTTATCACTCTGTGTGTGTGTGTGTGTGTATGTGTGTGTGGATACACGTTTATTTGCACTTTTAGTCTTCCTTGTACAACTATCCCATTATTCAATTCTGAAACCAGTAGTGTAGAGTAATATTGTTTCCATCTAGCCTACGAAGGAACAGGTGGTTGGAGATATTAATTGGCAGATCCCAAGCTTCAGTAGTTTTGTGAGTGGCAGAGTCAACTTGGAACTCAACTTCTTTTCCAGAGATTTTTCTTCTGTGTCCACAGCTAATGGCCAAGTATAAGAGCTTTCAAAGGTTTCTTCACCATTATGGATCTCAGTCCCTAAAGTCAGGTTGTATTTATTTTTAAGGAAAGCCAACAAGCACACAGGTAGACAGTAAAGACAGATTCAGTTCTGTTGCTAACTCTGTAACCTCAACATACATATATAGTCCCAACACATCGGAAGGAGTAGAAATTGTTTGACTAGAGGTGTAGGATACGGTTTTAGTTTGAGAATATAGGACTTGGTAGGGATGAGGAATTCAGACTTGCCTTTCCTGCTGAGACATGAAGACAAGATAGATTACCACAGTTTTTGGTCTGCTTTGACCATTAGTTGTCAATGAATGCTGTCAACTTGCCAGATTCAGAATGATCCATAGATTCCAATACTTTCTCAGTTTGAGGGCCTAGAAAGAAAAAATACTTGGGTTCTTTATAGAAGGCACTGCTCAAACTTTAATTGATGCCACATTGTGATTGAGAGTAATATCATGATGAAACAACTCTGCTTTCTGTGGATTTATCTCTGGATCCATTATGGGTTGGGCAACTGGAAGTGTACTTACTGTGCTTATGCTGCCACACAGTCATGCTCCTTTGTCACCATATCTTCGGAAAGTGACTTACAGATGCATGGGTAGGGAAGTGTTAGATGCTGCTCCACTGAGATCCTAATGTCAGACACAAATCTGTGTATCAGCTTTAAAACTGCCAATATGGTGCTATATGTCAACTATTCAAGTCCTCAAGTTCTTGGCATAAACACTAATAAGTCAAAATCATATCTGCTTTATGAGTCATACAGATTGCCTGTTAGAGCACACATGCTCATTTGGTTATGTGTGAATAAGGACCCTTTCGGTCTATTAATTATGCTTTAGAATCAACGTGAAGCTCCAGGTAAGTGGCTGGTGGAAGACAGATAGATGGGTAATGGAATGAAGCAGAATAATTGTATTGGGGTTCCTGATACACAGTTAGTAAGCTGAAATATGGTATTGTTCACCTAATAACAAACTCCTCCATCTGTGCTGGAAAGAGTGGCCATTGCTGAAACACTGTCATGTGCAAAAAAAAAAAAGGGGAGCTCAACTGATTTGAAGCCTGGTTGCTACATTTCCGCATATTAATGCTATTAACAGGATGACTGTGCAGGACTTCTGATAGAAATGTTATAGTCGAGTCTGATGACTTATAGTCACAAATAGTATTATCACTATTTGTTGTCACTATTTGTGACTAGAAGTACTATCTGGATAGTATATGCATAAACACAATTCACATGCACTTTGCACAGAATGCAAACTGATGGGAGAAGAAAAAATTAGTTCTAATCAGCAGTGGGTTCTTTATAGGCCATCATTCCTCAATGATATCAGGGGTTTGGCAATGTTATTATGTGTGCAGCAGGGCGGTATCTTACTGCAGTGTTGCTTTGCTATCTCTGTTTTTGCTGCCCTTATTGGTGATACATTCTTTAATTTGGCTTGTTCCATTTGCTCAGCTAACAGAATGACACTTGATTCTGTTAATGGAAATAGAGGAAGACAAACATGATAAAATTATAAGGTGGGAAGACCATAAAGTTGTTCTTCATTTTCCAGTCTTTTGCATGGTTGGAATCAGATTATGTCATATGGTAGCATCTGCTTCAGGCATGGAGATCTAGGAGGAAGAAAATCACATCATCTTCCTTTAAGGTGTTCTTCCAGTCTTACGTCACTGTTACAATTTTTTCTTTGCAAGGGAAGCTGTTTGCCTTTTGTTGACTTATCCATGTTAAAGTCAGCACCAGCCCCAGGAGCTAAGAAGTGATGAAATCAGTTTTCCACCTAATGCCTTCCCTCTTTTCTTGTCCTTGGAATTCTTGCCGGGGCTTTTGCTCTGAGATGGGATGTATAGCAAGTGTTGAGCATAGTTTTACTTTCGATATCTGTGGGGTCATGGATGAGTCATTTCCTCTCTGAACCTTAATATCCTTATCTATTAAATGGGAAGGTTGACACGCCTCTATGTAAGAGAATCACTATATCACTGATTCTTAACCTTGACCATATGTGTCCCACAGAAAGTTTAGAGCAAATGCAGTTTGGAAAAACAAATAAATAAACACTTTAAATGGTTCTAAAATGTATTTATTCATTCTTGAATGCTCCAAATCACTGGTTCTTAGAGTGGAGGTCCACCTAGGAACTTACTAGAATGCAAACTCTTGATTCAGAAACTTTGGTGGTGGGACCCAGAAATTCACTTATTAACCTCTGTTTTATTTTTATTTCCATGGACAATGAAGTTTGAGGACCACTGGGCCAGATGTGGACCAAGACTGTGGTCCCCTAACCACCTAGATCAGTACTACAAGGGAGCATCTTATAAATGCAAATTCATGGTGGGTCCCCACCCAAGATCTACTAAATCACAGTCTCTGGAGCTGATGCCCAGAAATCTCTGTTTTAATATACTCCCAAGAATATTATGAAACATGTTAAAGTTAGGGGGTGGGGGAAACAGTGTTCTAGATAAGTGGTTCTCAAAACTGAGTACACATTGACATCTGGAGGAGTTTTAAACAATTCCAGTGCCTGGACCCCACCCATAGACCAGTCACCTAGATTTGAATGTGCAGCCACGGTTGAAAATTACTGGATTGGATTATCTTTAAGGTCCCTTCTAGATTCGGGTTCCATAATTTAACATACTTCGGCTGTTTCCCTAAATGTTCCCGATGTAGGATATACTTCTCAATCTGCACGATACTTGTTTCATTCAGCTCATCAAGGCATCAAATATATCCTCATTAACCATACTCAGCACCTCTTATAAGGCTACAAATTGAAACTAACAAATGCAGTCTGAGACGCTCATCTGTATTAGAAGGACTTGGTCCTAATAGAGCTACTCCTATCCTAAAGTCATGTGGACCT
Source organism: Mustela putorius furo (assembly GCF_011764305.1). Classification (NCBI taxonomy): domain Eukaryota; kingdom Metazoa; phylum Chordata; class Mammalia; order Carnivora; family Mustelidae; genus Mustela; species Mustela putorius. The sequence goes on from NW_025422010.1 coordinate 44,654,464, forward strand.
CATCTTTCTTTCGCTGTGTTGCATTACACTAGCTCAGGATACTGTTTGCAACATATTTGGAATTATACAACTTCCAGTTTAAAAAAAAAAAAAAAAGTCAGCATCCGTGGACAACAAGCTTTGGAAGCCAGGCTTTTAAGAATTATTTCCCGCAGCTTCCCAGACCTTCATCCTAATGATGAACACCTGTGTTAGGTCAAATTGGCACTGTTTCCTGGTGATCACTGGTTTTCAGGTAAACCCAAGGAGCCTTCATAACACAGGTTTTCAACCTAGGTTTAGGCTGGACACGGTGGCATCAAGCAGAGAGCAGCCAAAATGAGCGGTTGCAGGTGAAAATTTGTCTGAAAAATAGTTAGCGAAAATCTTTGGGAGCTGCAGGGATGTCTGACAGATTGGCAACTCACTTTGAGAAAGAGACTACCCTCCCTTCCAATTCCCAGGCACACAGCCTGCGGCTAAGTCATCAGAAATAAAATAAACAGGGAAACAGGAGATGGGAAAACAGAACCCTCTAACATCCATCAGCAGTGTGAGCCAGAACTATCAATGCAGATAAATAGACAACGGTCCTTTGTGTTTATATTTTTCTTCACTGAGGTTGCCAGCGTGAGCTTTCAGAGGACTCCCTCCACAATTAAAGGCAGGCAGGTTCTGGGAGAACATGCTAAAATCCAGACCAAAACAGAGTATTTTGATGTTTAGATTGAAATCTACTGTTGGCTAGGAGAGGGGTATTTATTGTGTCTGAAGACAATAATACTATTATCCACCCAACAATTATGGTCACAAAACTGCTCAGACAAGCAGCAGGCTATTTCAGTCAGAAAGGACTGTGGCTTTGCCTATGGCGTTGCTGGGTCCGTGGACTTTGGTTTTGCATTGTTTAGTGGGGTTTGAGCTTTCGCTGCTATCGTACAAGGAGTGAAGAGACTTTTATGCTCCTTCAGGGTTGAGAATGTGTATCCTCCAGTCTTTTCAGAAATGCCAGAGATATTCAGGCCAGAAATGCGATCAGGAGGGGATTTGCTGAATGGAAGGCCCAATTACGAAGATACAGACTCCGTGGGCATTTCTAAGAAGGGAGAGCTGGTCCGATGTCCAGTTGAGAGGCCTGTCGAACCTAGACATCTCCAGGTTCTCTAGCCAGCTACCTCTGGTCTGTCCATCCTGAGCCAAGGCTCTCCTTCCTGTTATTCTGGCAAATGAGAACCAAAGCTGCTGTCTCCGATTTGGGGAGTCACGTCTGGTGTGCGTCACAACTCACGCCGAGCTGAAAGTCCTTTTCATTTCCATCATCAACACTGATTCCTCAACCGGATATCTGTTTTTTCTCCTTAACACAGACAATTCCTCAACCCGGAGCTCTTTGTTTTCTCACAGGCTTCTGAGCATTTCCACACATTCACAGAAGTCAGGCTATATCTCTAGGTGGGCTACGCTCCCTGAGGATGTCTGAGGAAATGCTGCGGGTGAGGCAGCCAGCTTTCTGTCCGTTCTGAGGAAGGGGCCAGGCCTTGGCCGTGGGCTGGCAGTCAGACCACCTCAGGTGTAAGCACCAGCCCTGAGACCCAGGACTGTACCACTCAAGACAATCTGTGCACCTTTCTGGGGTTTCCTATTTACTGACTTTTAAAGCAGAAAATAGAAGAAATATTACCACAGTTTAATTGTATTTTTCTGTTTGGGACAACAGAGTGCTACTTCAAAAATAATAAGACAGCCTTTGAGAAACCTGCTGCCATCCCCTGAAAACACGTGGAAGAACAACATGGTCACATATCAAGGGCACAAGCCCAAGCCACTGAAGGAGCTAGGGCTTCTGGCAGATCAGAAGAAAATCCGTTGAAACTCCCCCCTGATTTTCTGGCAATCAGGTGATCACGGGATGCTGCTTCTCAGCATTTCAGTCCGCCCACTAGTTCCTCCAGACCTCTGCTGTGACCTTTTTACAGAGAAAACCTAGAGGTTAATTAATAAACAATTGTTCGTTCCCAAACGTTGGCCTGAGCCAACTGAAAAAAGTCCAGAAATGGCCTGAGCTTCTTCATTCCTTGTTAGGAAAAAGCTCTGTGGTTCAATATTAATTCCGGTAGCTCTTACAACTCCCATTGGGATGAATATTTAATCAACAGAGCAGTTGCCTTTTGATTTCATTATGGAAAAGTTTCAATAAAATAGAATAGTGCATTATATTGTAATGAATGGCAAACACTGGTGAATTTTCATTTAAAATCAATAAGTTGAACCAGGCCGTTGTTTCGTAACTGATGGGTCATCTCGATTTAATGAACAGTAACTAAAAACATATTAAATAAATGCCTGGCATGCTGAGCCAAAAGGCTATTCCCCCATAAAGCTTTGTAATCCTCAAAGAGAGTGCTGTGTTTTGTTAATTTTTCCTGAGCTGATGCCGAGAACAATACCAAGCATGCAGCGGGTACTCAATAATTGCAGGTCAGATTGAACAAATGAATAAATAAAATCAATGCATAGAAAAGCATATTCCTGGGTGGCTCAGTGGGTTAAAGCCTCTGCCTTCAGCTCAGGTCATGATCTCAGGGTCCTGGGCTCGAGCCCCGCATCTGGCTCTCTGCTCGGTGGGGAGCCTGCTTCCCCCTCTTTCTCTGCCTACTTGTGATCTCTCTCTCTCTCTGTCAAATAAATAAATAAAATATTTAAAAATAGAAAAGAAAAGAGAAGCATGTTCCTGTGTAGAAAAGGATGCAGCACTTTGCTAATTGTAGCCACCTCTCAGTGAATGGTGATGATCACAAGAGAGTCTGTGGTCTAAAAAGATCTGTTCTTATTTTCCTAAATGCTTATAGCAGTGATTCTCAAACTTGAGCTTGCACCCGAATCACTGGGAGATTCCTGGGCCCTACTCCCAGAGTTTCTGATTCAGCGGATTTGTGGATGTGGCTCCAAGGATTTGCATCTCTAAGTTCCCAGGGGATTTGCTGCTGCTCTCCTAGATGGGACACTTGGGGAATCATTGGCTTATAGCAGCTACCTGTACTGCCCACGTGGCAGATTCCATTTAATCATCTGCACGTGAATTCTTTCTTGGAGCACAGATCCTCACACCGAGAAAGCACTTGGCAAACATTTGCCGACTATGTAACCGGTTCTAGCCTGGCGGTTACCGTATGCCTTTGTGGCTTTGGCTCATAGGGATCCTTCACCAGTGAAGGGCAGCATACCAGCTTTTCCGCTGACCTTCTCTTTTTTTCTTTTTACTTTACATGATGAAGAATTGCAATGCGAGGTCTACCCAGCTGTATATTAATTTCTTTGGGAGCCTACCTCGGCCTGTTGCTAATGCTGCCCACGGTTGCTAGAGCTGTGTATCTGACTCATCATGCCTTCGCGCAGAGTGGCGGGCAGGATAACACGATGTACTGGTTAAATCCTGCCAGTGGCCTTGACTAGCTCGCCACCTTTACACTTGTATCATATTTCCGTTTCAATTCAGTTTTCCCATCTCTATTTGCTTCTTTTTTTTTTTTAAGATTTTATTATTTATTTGACAGACAGAGATCACAAGTAGGCAGAGAGGCAGGCAGAGAGAGAGAGAGAGAGAGGAGGAAGCAGGCTCCCTGCTGAGCAGAGAGCCCGATGCGGGACTCGATCCCAGGACCCTGAGATCATGACCTGAGCCGAAGGCAGCGGCTTAACCCACTGAGCCACCCAGGCGCCCCTCTCTCGATTTGCTTTTTGCTGCAAACTATTAATTCTAGGTGGCTCTGGATATATCTGATTAGGCGGAACATGGAACTGCTCTCTGTCTCCTGGAAAACTGTAGGAAAAACAAAACCAACTTCTTATGGAAAGAATGGATAAAACTGCCAGGTATTTTGACTGGGGTGTTTGATTTGTTTACTTTTCAGTAAGAAGAGGGGCTGCAAGCCCTCATCAACAACTTCCCTGCTTTTCTTTCTCAGCAAAAAGACTGATTCTAGGTAATTTTGTTGTTGTTTAAACTTTGAGTCCATAAGTTGGTAATTAGCACAAAGCTAGTTGATTGATCTACTCTGGTAGGTGGTGGATTTTATAACCTTGACCCCCATAACCCACGTTCTTTTTTTCTTTTTTTAATATTTTATTTATTTATTTATTTGACAGACAGAGATCACAAGTAGGCAGAAAGAGGAAGGGAAGCAGGCTCCCTGAGGAGCAGATAGCCTAAAGCGGGGCTGCATGCCAGGACTCTGAGATCATGACCTGAGCTGAAGGCAGAGGGTTAACTCAGTGAGCCACCCAGGCGTCCCAATAACCCACGTTCTTTTAGCAAAGTTTTTGTTACGTATTTGGAAATTTTCTTCCAGACACCCTAGAGCCCCTTAAACTGATCTTTTCTCTTCTTTCAAAACTTGACTCATTCTTCAAGGAAAAGTTCATTTTACTCTCTTCAGTATATATTTTTTTCTCCCATCATGGACTCTCATGTCTTATTATCTCCATCATTCACTTACCACTCCATTATATACTTCTTTGTGATAACCTCTGTATTGTTTTTGAACTTTTTGTGTGCATAAGCAATGTCTCCTCCATTAATTGCAAACTTATTCATCTCTTCCTTAAGTACACAATTATTCAGAATCTACTTTGTATAAGGCACAACAGTTGATCCTGAAAGAATACAAAGAGGTAGAATGTATGGTCTTACATTCAGACTCCTCAAGAATGAATGATCTAGGAAAACAGACAAGTTGTGTACACCCCCCATGCACACACATACCACAAAACAAATTTCATTCACAAAAATACATCAGTAAGGAATGCTATAGGTAGACTTATATAAGTCTTTGTGTTTCTACTGGGCTTACACTTCCATTTTAGAAACAATAGGTATTGTAGTTATTTATTATCTTCATATCTACATAAAGTATGACTTTATGTAATTACCTGTTGGGTGAGTGGGAAGGGAAGACCTATCATCATGAAGTACAACATACTTTTCTAACTCCTTTGGCTGTTTCTTCATTACGCCCCATCCCGCATGGTCCAGTATTGCTGATCTACTCATAATTCTTAAAGCAATATGTTCTTTGAGAGTCACACCTGACTCATCTTGCCTGTTGAATCTCTGCTTCATCTTCAAGGCCCATCTCAAATGTCAAACCCTCTGAGAAGCTTCTTGAACATCTAGAAACAGATATTTGTTCTCAATTTCCTGTGTTGTTAGAATCACTTTATATGGTAATATTATAGAGGGCTTTTTTGTTCACTATAAATCAATTATTTACACCTTTGTTAATGTTCATTGTATTCTAAGTTCCGTGAGGTTGAATGGCCCACTGTATGTTTGTGGATGAATGCATGAATTAATTTATTAAATAAATGAGTGAATTAACACCTAGCCCAAAAGGTATAAATCAGTAAATATTTGTTGGATAGATGAATGGATAATAAATAATTACAGCTGTGCCAAATACCATGCTGTGGACTTTCTTCTGATCATATTTTCATGTTCTGATGGAAATGTATTTGGAAGTGACATACCCCATCCATAGCAGTTCAGAGCTCAACCAAAATGTGTGAAATTAATTTCAAAGCCAAATATGCCTGCTTTTGTTTTGGCAGTTTTCAACCTGACTTTAGTATAAGTAACATCAGTCCTGGTTCCGGTTCATAAGATAGTGAGAAATATAAAATATAGAACTACATTTTACTAAAAATGGTCATCTTGAAATCGGTAGTGTTGGCAGACACTAAGAAAATGTGCATGACTTCTCTAGCAGAGTTATAGTTTAAGGAAAAATAGAATCTGCATAGTCAAAAAGCAATAATGTATCATAAACTTGTTGGCCAAACTGAATAAAGCATGTAACTCAAAAGCAGATAAATTCTGGTGGCCCTTGGAGCTCCGAAGAAAGGGTTATTGATTGTTATTGGAAAATTTCAGCAGGATATCATCAATGTATCTTCCCACAAGGTGTTAATTCTGACCACACTCATGTCATGATTGCTGTCTGAATTTGCATGGCGAAGGATATGGCAAAATCAAACTTCCCCCTTTCCCCTCCTTTACTAAGTAAACATTTATAGCATCTAACTTGTTGGACCCTGACTTGGGACACTTTGCTTTTACAAACTTCAGAATAAAGATAGAACAAAATTCACATTATGATCACTTGATGGCTGAACAAAGCTGACTTCATCAAGTTAACTGACAATGTAAACAAGCCATTGAAATGCCCTAAGAAAAGACCATACCAAGTTATGACTTTAAAATTTCCAGGAATTATTGTTGTTTTAAAGATTCATTTTTTTAAATTTTTTTTTAAATTTTTTATTTCTTTTCAGCGTAACAGTATTTTAAAGATTCATTTTAAAGACAAGTAGAGAAGGGGAGATGGAAAGGGAGACAGAAAATCCAACGCAGACTCCCTGCTGCTGAAGGCAGAGCCAGACACAGGGCGGGATGCTATGGCCCTGAGATCATGACCTGAGCTGAAATCAAGACTCAGATGCTTAACCAACCGAGTCACCCAGGTGTTGCAAAATTTCTAGGAATTACTGACTTCACTAACCCAGCCTACAGCTACCATTAGAACAAAAAAGTTAGTGAAAATGGCCGCTTCCTCTGCAGTTTTCTTTAAAAGTTTATTCTCAGGTACATTCATGCATATAGACCAGCAGTGATCATTTAAGGATCTAATTTTGAAAGCTGCGTTAAGTCCTAGAGTAGTGAATTATGTCTGTTCTTTCAAGAGCGAGATTTACCCAGAAAAGAACAAGGTTTCTTCAATTAAAATTTCATTACATTCAGTTTTAAGAAGGCTTAACAAAAGTAGCCATGCTAAAGAGTTTCCAAAAGGGAATATTTATGACAGAGCTTTTCTGTCATAAATTATTTTGCCTTATTCTGTAAAAGAATGAAATTGTGTTTCCCTTTCAATTATTCATCAGTTTTGTTATGTTTATAAAATGAAGTACATTTTCAGGGAGGAAATCCTAACATAATAACGATAACATAATTACAGGACATGAAATTTGCCTTAAAATAGTTGGCTTGCTTTTGTCTTCTAGTAAGCAGGTGTGGAGCTTGTGAAGGGTTGTAAGTGCAGTTCAGGACACCTGTAAGTATCAGTCTGGATTATACTTTAGAAATCTTTTTAGCTTTGGGGTTTTGTTCTTCCATACCAACTGGAAATAACTACCCGATATTAATGGTATATATATGGCAGAGTGCACCTTGGCTGTAGGAGAGGGTGATAATTCACCCTCTGAACATTTTAAGCAGATTTGGCACTCTGTATATGTCTTGTTTGTTTGGACTGATCAGAATATTTCATTGCATAGGCAAGAATGTTTTTCTTTTTGGGTTTTTTTTTTTTTTTTTTTTTGGTAAATGATGTGCAGACGTGTGCCTCTGTGGCCCATTTTCAAGTCCCTGAAGTCCATTCTACCAATTGATTTTATCCATTGTATTTGTTCTCTTTGTCTTCCTCTCTATTCTCTTGATCCTGTAAGCACCCCAGAGAAGTACACATCAAGCTGCGACTTGAAAATTTCATGGAATTATTATTCCACCTCCTCTTTTAAGACTTGGCTCTAGTCCCGAATCTTCCTACTAAAAGGTTTTCTTTTTGCTTCTTTCTTTTGTAAAATAAGCTGATTTTTTTCTCGGTTATATTTTAAATTTTGAAATGTGTAACTAATGAGACTAATATTCCTATCTCCTTCCCTTAGCACTCCTTTATATAGTGTACATTTGGGCTAAAGTCACCATTCATTAGTTAATATTTGTAAAAGAATTTGCAAGACAGAATTCAGTGATAATAGGGAAAGCATAGAAAACTTGGGTTGCCAGTAGGAAGAGGAATACTAATGAATGTTAATCCTGGGTGCTCACACAGTGCCTTTTGTCTTCAAAGTAGTTGAAAGAAGCACTAATTAATTACCATCCTATAGGATTATGCTTAAAACAGCATAGTCAGTGTCCAAGTCTGCCTGGAGCAAACACAGAAGCTCAGTTACTGAGTTTATAGGCTACACTGCTGATGTATGTGCTTCCTGTGCAGAGGGAGTGACATAGGACCATATCATCAAATGGAAAGTTTTGGTGGAGGACACCGACATGATTGATCATTTGTGGCCATCACTTTGGACACTGTTCTAAGTTTGGGGTGCAGCTTAAGTAAAAGGAGGAGTAGACCAGTAGCCTAGGAGTCAGAAATTAGATTCTGAGGAATGAGACTTGAGGGTCTAGAATTATATTAAGAAAAGCTAGTAATCATCCCAGTTGTGTTCTAATTCATGGTTAGAGTGTATTTTAATGTCTCTCTTAAAGAGTCATTGATCAGAACATGTAGGATATGTTTTCCTGAGGAAAGAGTATCATAGAAAAATGCTATTTATTCTCCCTGATTCTCCTGATTGCTACCCCCCCCCCACCCCGCCCCATTCCTTTTATAATTGTTTGCTAGACTCTATGGAAAACTGATGAGAAGCAAATGAAACAGGAAATTCTTCAGGAAAGACCAACTAAGGAGGGAGGGAGAGAGCAATGCCTTTGCGTTTTTGCCGATGTTCAAAGTATAGCCCTACCCTAAATAATGCATTTGCTGCTAATTCAGTAACATAGTTCACACTTGGGAAGAGCCTCCTCGGCAGCACTTGATGCCAACCCTCATGCTCTTAAAAAGCAGGCTTCCTTTAATGTATATTTGATTACTGCATGCGCACCGAGAGATGAGGCATTATTTGGAATTCTCTGTGTCAGTAGACATTATATGGGGCTTTAGTCATGGACAATTAGTAAGCATTGACCCTCACTGTGATTTACACTGTTTTTTTTTCATGACCTCCAAATGGTTATTTTCCTGGAAGAACAGAAGTATTTTCCAATAGGCAGTTCCTCTGGGTAGACAGAAGGTTCTCCCTGCCTTTGATGGGTAGAAAGTGGGGTCCTTGAAGACAGAAGTTCAAGGAGGCATGGACTGATCAGGTAAAAATACAATGTCAGTTCATGATTCCTCTACAATCTAGAGACATAATTTATCATGTATTAAGGAAGACAGTGATGATGTTCATAATGTAGAGTTTTAATAAACTGAAAAAACAGAGACATCATTAGGCAACTCATCATTTCATAGGTCAGGCATATTGTGCTTTCGTTGAAGAGGATGGGTTTATACTATGAAGAACAATCATCCTCAGAGGTAGGAAGCATCTGGCATTCAACCTGAAAGATAACTTAAGAGTGTATGTGATGTATTTTGATTGTGTCCCTCTTTCTGCTTGTAGAGTGGGCATTTCTGTAATGCAAACAAATGTTGAGATCATATTTGCATAACTATGAAATTGGTAAAAGAAAGAATCTTTCCTAGAGCATACACAGAAAACCTGTGACTTTCTGTCGCTCTCACCATAATGCAAAGATAAGGAAAAAAAGAGAGAGAGAGAGAGAGTTGACTGTCTCTTGTCCTTGGAGTTTTGGTAACAAATGGATAGATACCTGTTTCGTGGCCTGCAGTCAAGATGGGAGTTGTCAGAATTTCCCTCTAAACTTGTGACAGCATTATTACCTACTTTGGCAGATGGCTGGCAGTTACAGATTCTTACACAGTCTGGACTGATCCTATGTGCTCTTTGTGTCCTTCCAGTAGAAATAAATATTCAAACATGATAAATGTGTTAGATAGTCTGGTCACTTTTTACCATCTTCTTTACAACTTGTATGTTCATAAACATCATACAGGGTCTAGTAAAATTAAACCAAAACAGCAAATGTTTTACTATTTGAAAATCACCCTGGAGTTTCATTTCCCAAAGCTCCTTGAGACCATTTATGATAGTGGCCTGGTGTTTTAAATCCACCTGGATGGGGATGCCTGAGAAGCGCCACATTAGGCATAGAGCTTACTTAAAACTAAACGAAATTGTTGGAGCACCTGGGTGGCCAGTGGGTCACCGCCTTCTGCTCAGGTCACAATCCCAGAGTCCTGGGATCGAGTCTTGCATCAGGCTCCTTGTTCAGTGGGAGAACCTGCTTCTCCCCTGCCTGCTACTCCCCCTGCTTGCCTGCTCTCTCCCTCTCCCTCTCCCACTCTGTCTCTCTCTAGCAAATAAATAAAATCTTTAAAATAAAATAGAAATCCACTTAGATGGATTATGGTTTAGAACAGGATGAACATTATAATGATTATTTATTTTTCATTTAATGAACTCCTAGTGTGAGTCTCTGTGTGGTTGCATTCTATGCCAGGTTTTTTAAAAATTTTAGGTGGATACCTTCATTGGGAATCACCTCAGTCTTTAAGAAATGTCCATGTTCATTTTCTTTCTTGATTTCTCCAGTAGGTGGGTAAGCTTAATCAAATATCACCCTTCTCAGTTTTGGGCTTTTATTGTTTTTCCTTTAAGAGCATTTGGTAACACAATTGCTACTTCTACAGCCAGAGCTTGATGGGTAGCAACCAATTATTTTTGCTGCATTATTCCTGTCATTTATATTCCAAGACATTGAGACTGACTTACCTTTATTCTATCCTGTAGTCAGTGTTATTTGAGGAAAAGAGTGAAGAGAAGCTTTACACCTTGCTGTTGAAAATGAAGAGCTTTCCTGAGCTGAATATGGGAGAGTTTTACTAGAAATATAGTAAAGAGTGGGAGTGATGTGGAGAATATGAATCTGATAAGAGATAAATGGGCAAAAGGTATATTATTAGTTGTCTGAGTCAAAAAGAGATCTTTATCTTCAAGACCCACATCAAAATCTACCAAGAAGCTGATGATAATCCAAGTTATTTCCTCGATGTTGATTTTCTGAGTATCTCCAAACATTCATGCACTTATTTGTTAAGATCTTCTTGAAACAAAAATGTTCTTTCATTATTTCAGTTTTTTATGTTCTCTCTCAATTAGATTACGAAAAAGAAGAATGCTTCAGGACAGAAATTCCTTTTGTTTTGGCATTCTCCCAAATGAGAATCTGTCTATACATGTTAGAGAGGCTCCTTGTTGAATGAATGAATGAATGAATGGCTATCTTTGAAAGCAGACATTTAAGCATTTTCTCCAAAATCAGAAGATAAAGCATTTCTAGAACAGAAAGTTCTTTGCTTCTAACCTAGTAGTGTATCCTGGGTTCAGCTTTCCTTTCCATATCTTTTGAGTCCAGTTAACTCATGACCTACATTTCTGTGGAGTTCACATTGGGAAGGCAATGAGCTAAATTAAAAGGATTTTAAATCTAAAGTACTCATTTAGGCAAACTTTGTAGCTACTTATAAATCTTTGCAGTTTCTTTGAGGAATAAATATTAATAAGTTTTCTGTCTTAATAAAATATATTGTTCATCAAATAAATCTGTGAAAAGTACATAAGCCACCTAGTATTTATTATAAATCACATAACCACATAGTACCTATGACATTCTCAGTGATATATAAATATATTATGCATATAGTTTAGATGGTCTAGGGATCAAAACTTCAAAGATTTTTTTGTTGGTTTTTTTGCTTGCATCTGAAATAGGATTAGATTCAATGTCAGCTGTTTATATAGAAAAGTTGTTAGAATATATTTTAATTCCCTTTTTTTATTTTTTCCTGGGGGAGAGTCTTTAAAAGAGAAATTTTTCATTGAATTTTCACAGGGAGCATCTGCAACAACAAATGCAGAATTCAGAATGCATGAAGAATTATGAACTGAAATTACAAATTTTGAATTTCATCTTAGAACTATAAGAAAGATTTTTATGAGCCTCTATTGGCAATGAGAATTTCTGATGTGGACCATAAAACAACTGGGGCTTGCAAATTAATTTGTATATAATTGCACCCCAGGTTCTCAGACACTCAGTTCAGATGAAAAAGTCGACTGCACATTGATGTTGTTTGGATGTGTAGTTTGTTATTTAATACTTCCTTTGAAGCATCAGGCGTCTAGAGCTCCCAGAGAATTCTGTATTCACTATGTTCTATGGTCTTAGCAAAAATTTAATTTCATACTCTAAGCATTCCTCAGCATAACTGATCATTTTAACAAGTATTGTATTTCCCTGTTTTTCCCCAAAATTGTGCATTTTGCACATTTGTGTACTTGTACAAGTCCATTGACTTGTAAACAGTTTTGTGAAGAATCTTTTCATTTGAAGCTTACAAGTTTTCTTTAAGGGGTAGAGAACATTATTTTGGAGGGTGTGAGGACTGATATTTGTTTGTATTGGGTTGAAATATAAGGCCCATGTCATCCTTATGAGGTAGATCTAAAAGCAGCCCACCTTTGTTCATTAAGGTCAAATGAATGCTTGAAGTATGTCTCTGAAGACAATTCTGAGTCTTTGGCTCAAAGTACTTCTTGTTATAGAGAAAATGTTTTGGTTCATCATTGCAGGAAAGAGTGCCAGAAAAAAACCCTTCTGCTTACAACAGCAGTTTGCACATTTCCTGGGCTGTTGGAAGGTATTGTGTATTTTATTTGCATTGCACCTGCCTCAGATATAGAATATAACTACATAGGAGCAAATGCACATGTTGGCAAGTAACAATATGGTGCATGTAATTGTAAGTGGAGAGGCTGTTCAAAGGTAATTGATTCCATTGTAAGAGTGGTCTGGAGACGATGCTAATCGGCCACAATTTGGCGCAATAGCTTGTATATGTATAAACCCTTATATGTTGGTGAAGTATCAAGTTGAACTATATGAAATTGCTGATATTCAACTGTGTTTTTTTTTTTTTCTTACAAGACAGGGATTTCCTGTACTTCAGTCTAATTCTTCCACATTTATTATTCCCCTTTGAAAGGCCACCTGCTGTGGTTGAAAGCACATTGGATTTGGAGCCAGTGGCCTGGGTCCATGTCCCAATGACGCCTCTTGCCTGCTGGGTGACCTTTAGAAATCCATTAGAGATTGAACAGTGACATGTGGGAACAAAGAATAATCTAATTCATGAGATATTTTTTAGTTTTTGACTAATAGTTACTAGATGGAAAGTCCTTTTCACAGTGGTAATGTGAGATTACAGTACTATAATGTATACAAAAAGGCTAATAAACCATTGAAATGTGCATAATTACTAATATTACTACTGATCATCAGTAAGGCATTTTGAGGGTGGATGGGCAGGCGCCATTCTTTTTATTTTATAGTTGGAGAAAATGAAAGGCAGGGAAATTCCATAAAGGGGTCTGAGGTGAGTCAGTGGCTCAAAGCAGAAGTTGAAGCTCTAGATAGTATTACTCTTTTAAGGGTACCCTATGATGACTTTCTTAGTATTAGGTGACTAGAGATAGTTCAACAGATTATGGGAGCATTATCACAGCATCAGTTGGGCAGAAAGCTCAGCTCTGTAACACTACACCATTGCCCTGTGAGGTCAGGAAGGATGGTGGAAAACCTGAAACCGTCTCCCTTCAAAATCTTTTTCCTCCCCTCAAAAAATGTATTAATAGCCAAACTCTGGAAGACCAAGGTGACCTTTAGCAGGTGAATGGGTAAATAAACTGGTTCATCCAGATAACAGAATATTATTCAGTACCAAAAGAAATAAGCTATCAACCATGAAGAGACATGGAGGAAACTTAAATGCATGTCACTAACTGAAAGAAGCCAATCTGAGAAACTACATGCTTTATCTTGCCAACTATGTGAGATTCTGGAAATGGCAAAACCATGGAGACTGTGGTTGTCAGGGGATGGGAGTTGGGGAGAGGGATGAAAAGCCAGAGCACAGGGGATTTTTAAGATCATGAAACTCTTCTGTGTGAGACTATAATAGTGGATACATAGCATTATAAATGTGTACCAGCTCATAGAATCTGTAACACTAAGAATGAACCTTAGGGTAAACTAAGAACTTTGGGTGACATGTTGTAAGCTCATCAGTTGTAACAAATGTACCACTCTGGTAGGGCATTTTGATACTGGGGAAGGCAATGCATGAACCCCCGGGGACAGGAGGTATATGGGAAATCTCTGTACCCGTCACTCAATTTTGCTATGGCCCTAAAACTTCTCTTATAAAGTGAAGTCTATTTGAAAAAAAAAAAAAACATTAAATGTTTGAGTCTCTCTTCCCCACATTGCTATCATTCCCATTCTGTGGCTAAGAAACCAGGCTCAGCAAGTATCAGAGTACAACAGGCGACTCACAAACAGGAGTGCAACAGGTTTGAGGAAACCCAGCTCCATCCAAGTCACTTCTGCTGAGACATTAAATTCATTCATCTTGGACTTCAAGAAACTCACAGCACTGGATGGGGCAATCAAAATTTATACATGCAAAATGGAACATAATTCTGTGGTAACATACGCATGTGAGTAGGATCAAAACTGAATACAGTGAAATTTAATACTTAACATTGGAAAATAGAGGAAATGGTCAGTTGGATAGAGAACACAGTAAAATTTTGGTAAAGGCAGCATTCAGAAAAAGTTATCAGCCTTAATTCTCACTAATGTATTATAACTATTTATATTGCATTATTTCTGGTTCTAAACTATTTTCTGGAAGGGTAAAGTAAGTTATGGAGAGTGCCATTTTACTTTGGAATTTATATATGACACTCTCTATCAACTTTCACCCGCCCCTCACTTGACTTATAATTTTCCCTGTATTCTAAGCATTACATTTCCTTTGTAAGACTTTGAAGGTCTATGATGGTTTGTTGCCAGTGTTCAAGGATTTCATTCAAGGTTTTCTTTAAGGGAATTCCCATGGCTTTCCTCAGGACCACTTCTACTCTTAGTCAATTTTATTGTGTCTCTGCACCAAAATAGTGAGAGAATACGACACCTCTCAGGAGGTCTCCCAAATGCTGGCCCTTCTTTCCTTCTGACTGGTTGGTTCTGAGTGAAGACAGCTTGGTTCAGCTCTGACAACAGAGAGAAGATGTTGGACCCTGCACGAAATGAAAACAAGTTACCCTGAACCTGTCATACCTGGGCAATCGGTGCCTTCTGGACGGAAGAAAAGAGCCTTTAGTGGCTTCCCATTCTTGCTAATGGGAAACTGTTCCCAGGATGTAGACACTGTTCTCTCACCTAAGTGTTAATCCAAGGTGGAGCCCGCCTGCTGGTTTGATGTTGCCTCTGGCTTTGTTCAGTAGCTGTGGGACCTTTTTTTCTCTCATTTATTCATAATATTAGCCAAGTACTTTAATATCATGGATCCAGCATAAGCCTGCCTAGTTTCTTTTATTTTGTTAAAGATTTTATTTATTTATTTGACAGAAGGAGAGAGATCACAAGAAGGCAGAGAGAGAGGGGGAAGCAGGCTCCCCGCTGAGCAGAGAGCCTGATGCGGGGCTTGATCCCTGGACCCTGGGATCATGACCGAGCTAAAAGCAGAGGCTTTAACCCACTGAGCCACCCAGGTGCCCCAAGACTGCCTAGTTTTGAATTCAGGTTCTACCTACTAGTTAAATGACCCCGGCAACTTTCTGGGCACTCTTGTCTCCATCTGTCAAATGGGAGTAATAGCTCACCATCCTCACGGGAATTTTGTGAAACTAAATAGACTCATATGAAAAATGCTTAGAATATTTGGCTTACCTGCCCAGTCATTGATAACCCAGGAACAACTGAACACTAATTCTGTAGTCACATCAGGCCCTTGTTTGCTCCAAGTATCCCAGTAGCTTGGAATTACCTCCTGCTACTTCCATCTGTTAAAGCCTTTCTTGTATTTCAAGATCCAACTCAAATATGACTTCTTTCAAGTACTTCCTCTTTTGTGTACCTCAAGTTCTTGTACTGTAATAGCACTTATACTGTAATGCATAATGGCATAATGGCACTTATATACACCTAAGTATAAGTGTATGTAATTATACTTGTATGTACCTAAATAACTATATGTGTGTCAAGTGTGTCTATGATTGTGTGTTTGCATAGGTATGAATATTTATTTATATACTAATTTAATTACATGACTATCATATGCCGTGCACCCTGTTACTTGGGAGATACAGGATGAATATGACGTATTCCCTGACTTCAAGAATTGAACAGTATAGAAAGGAGATCTTTTAAAAGTAAAATATACTGGGGCGCCTGCGTGGCTCAGTCAGTTGCACATCCGTCTCTTGATTTCAGCTCCATTCATGATCTTGGGTCATGGGATTAAGCTACGTGGGGCTCTGCACCTAGCAGCAAAACTGCTTGAGATATTCTCTCTCACTCTGCCCTTCCCCCTGCTTGTACGCTCTCTCTCTAAAATTAATAAATAAAGTCTTTATAAAAAAATAAAATATCCTACGATAAATGCTGAAGTAATAATTTGGATGAGATACAAGAAATATCTACTCTTGTATATTAACACATACAAATACACACTAATACAGACATGTATTAATAAACAACCACTGAAATTTGAGGAAAAGCCAAAATTTTAAGACAATTACCAAAAGCTAATTTTATTTCAGAACCAATATCTTCTATAAGGATTAAAAGCAAATCATGATCTCATTTTTATATATTCAGGCAGAACCAAGCACTGCACCTCAAAATCTTGATCCCCGAGTACTGCATGGTTCTAAAGTTTTATTTTCTAACTTTCCCATTCTGATAGATAGCATCTCCTGCTTTCTGCTTCACTCCTAAACTCTTCACTCTCCTTTGATAGACTTTGTTGACTGAAATTATTCTCCGTAACCTACCTTTGCCATGTATTTCTTCAGGGTATTTTTTCCCCCTATTACACTTAACAGATGATAACCCGATGTCCCTTTTTCTGTGGAATATTGTATCCAGGAGTACAACTTGCCACAAATAGTTTTAGAAGAACTGATTTATCCAGGTTTAACTAAATAGAATAGGATTGTTACAATGTATTTATGCACAATTAAACTTACTTTGGAATAAACACTATGGTGGATTGACTTTACCTAGATTCTGTTATTTGACATTAAGAGTAAGAAAATAGCCAGTACTTATTTCAGTGCAAGCTAGATTTTTATGTTTTCTATAGCCATGTCTAAATGATTAAGGCATTACTTAGTATAAAGAACATGTATGCTATGATTACAGTTTGTAAAAATTAATTTGGTCTTTCTTTTTCTTCTTTCTTTGTATTTATCATCTATTTATTATCTCTTCTAATTGTGAACATGTATGAGAAATTATTTTCATCAGATGGTAAAGTTATTTCTTACATAACATGTGGGTAATTGTAACTCTAAATTAATCCTCTGTTCTGATAGCTTTGGTTATTTTACATATAATGAACATATATTTTAATTATTCTAACAAAATTTAGTCTGTTTAGCTTTGTTTGAAGATTTGCTTAATCCACCTTGGAGAAAACATGCATACTCCTTTATAACATGATAATACAGATTATAGGCACACTTTTAGGCTTGAGCATTTGTAGTATCTGGTTTTGGTGAGAATTTGAGAGAAGTGTTTGTGAGTTTCAGTATCTTTTCTCTTTAGAACAGTATTCTCTTACCATTATAATTATGTACAAAACACAGGATGTTTATGTACAGATATACATAATATTGTTTGGTTAAGCAGGTGTTCCTCAAATAGAATGATTTGTCATTACACACATGTGCATCTCTGGGCTTAAAAATAGCAATTTGTGTCTCCTACACCTTTTTTCTGTTAGATACTTGAAGATACTGATAATATAATCCATCCTTGATTTCAAATCCTTACCTCTGCCTTGAAATGGATTTGGAGTGAGACTTTAATATGGCTTTTCTTCTCCTTGACGCAAAGCTTTCAGTGGCTCTTAGTCCTTTTCACCCCCATCCCACTGGCTCCCTGTCGGGGGGCATAGAATTCTCTTTGCCTCCCTGGCTCTGGAATGGATGGAGCAGGTGGGCCAGGGCTGCCCCTCAGCCCTTCTGAGTCCAGCGGGATTCCCCATTCCTTGTCTTTAGTGGGAGAATGGTACACGGGATTAGCTGGATAGGCAGGAGACCCAGACCCCAGGATGTTTTCCGTGAAGCCAGGAGAGTCTTGAAAGGTAACAGAATATTTGTACGTTATGGTCATAAGAACCTGCATGACTTATAGGTCTTTGGGGAATCTGTATTCATTTTTATTAACTTTAATTATAGGAGCACTATAAAATTTTCTCATTCTGTGTTGCGTGAAAAATGCAGAAGTTAATTGCTCCTGACATTTAATTGGTTTATGCTTTTCTCTAACACAATCTTGAGCTGCAAGAGACAGGGAAAACTAGTTGGCATGTTTCTGCAATTGCCGAGGATTATACACCAAGAAATTCGTCTTTTCGTTAGTTCTAGCAGTGAATTACAAATGCAATTTCAGAAGTGTGGAGAGAGAAATAAAATCTGTGAGTCTACATTCTACATATGCTGAAAGACTGACAAGGGCTTCCCCGAATGCTTTGTCTGACATTGCCAGAATTTCTGAGATTTTTTCATAATCATTGTACAGATTTTTAAAAATGACATATTTTTATACCTTTGTGGACATGTCAGGTTGTTTACAGCCCTCTTACAAGCCATCTGGGCCCTTCATAACCTTTTCAGATATTTTGTCAAATATCACCCCATCTGGCATAAAAAGCATAAGGTGCCTGGCTGTTACCAATTAGAATATGTGATGGTTTGAGGAAGTTGGATTTCAATGTGGCACAGCGCCTCTGATTTCAAAAGTGGTGAGAATCTCTGGAAAGCATCCATCTCCTGTGATGTATTCTGAGTTCCAAGGGAGAAGTGATAAGCAAAGTACAAAAAGCCAATGCTAGTTTCCATTTGACATACAATTATGGAAAACGTACCATAAGCAAGACACCGTGCCAGCATTTCATGGTGTGCCAAGACAAAGGCGGCAGGGATTTGGTCCTCAAGGAGTTTGTAATCTAGAGGGGAGTGATGTCCTTATAAATGGTTGCTGAGTACAAGGCAGCCTGGTAAGTGCAGACCCTGGAGGAGGTGCAGAGGCAGAGATGGGTGAGAAGAGGAAGAATATGGAGGCGGGTGGTTAGGGAGACTGGTGCTGCCCCATTGCACAGCAGAACTGGACTGGTAGTGTGGGGACAGTTCTTTAAAGGTCAAGCCCTTTCTGGGGATAAAGCATCCATGCCTGCATTTTCTGTCCTTAGTTCTTCCCTTCTAGGTTTTACAGGACTTGAGAAAACTGATTAAGGACAAATGAACAAAAAAAAAGGTTAGATGCTATTTTTAGTTCATGACCTAAAAGTTTTTAAAAACGAAAATATTGTCAGAGGCTGAACACATTGGTCCAATTTTCTTTATTTTATTCATTAACTATTGCACAAGGTAGCACTCATACTACTGCAAGGTTAAAGAAGGAAAGCAAAATCCTAAATTCATCAGCCATTAGTTCTACAAGGGAATATATACCAACTAATGTCTCCTGAGAATGTAGTTCCTCTCTATGTTTATGTAGTGGAAGTGATTAGATCTCAGCACCTGGATGTCTCAGTCCATTAAGCACCTGCCTTCGGTTCAGGTCACCATCCCAGGGTCCTGGGATTGAGTCCTGCATTGGGATCCCTGCTCAGCAGGGAGTCTACTTCTCCCTCTGTCCCTCTCCCCAACTTGTGCTTGGTTTCTCTCTCTCTCTATCTCTTTTTCTCTCAGAAAGAAGGAAAGTAAAAAAGAAAGAAAGAAATAAAGAAGCAATTAGACCTCAAAATTAAATTAATAGCAGATGCAGTAGAGGTCATTAAAGTAGTGTAAGTCATGTCTGTCTAATGCTAGAGCAAGCTGGGTGGCACCTCTTTCAGGAGCTCACTAGAGGAAAAATATTGGTTGGGCTGAGTAGAGCAAGAGGAAACTTATGGACTGCTATTTGGGAGGGAATTTCCAAATGGAGCAAAGGTGCCTGAAACAGGAGGCAGGCCCAGGTCTTGGTCAGGATTAATGAAGAAAGTAATGCTGAGTCAAAGCACCAAGGTGAAGGGGTCACATAGATTGAAGAGGGTGGTGTAGACGTGAAGTCAAGAGCAACGGAACACAGGGCAAAGCCCAGACCTGGCACATGATTGCAAAGTTGAGCAGAGCCCTGTGATATTTCTGTTGAGAACAGCCAGACTGCTTGCCAGGATGTGTGGGCTGCTTAGGGATACATTGCCAGGGAGGCCAGGTTATCCTTGTTATCTTGTTCTTTAAAAGCATAAGGTCGAGAGGAGCATTTCTCGAACTATGGCCCATAGTTCCCCTGCATCAGAATACCAAAGTGTTTGTTAAAAATGCCAGCCCCGAGGTGCCTGGGTGGCTCAGTGGGTTAAAGCCTCTGTCTTTGGCTCAGGTCATGATCCTAGGGTCCTGGGATCAAGCCCATCAGGCTTTCTACTCGGCAGGGAGCCTGCTCCCCCCCACCCCGTCTCTCTGTCTGCCTCTTTGCCTACTTGTGATCTCTGTCTGTCAAATAAATAAAATCTTAAAAAGAAAAAAAAAAGCCCAGCCCCATGCCTGACTGGGTGCCTGGGGCTGCGATTTTAGACAGCTTCCCTGCTAGAATCTTGAGGATACTAGAGTTTGAATCTCTCATTCATATCATCGGATGAAATCAACACATGAAAATCAATGACCCAGACAAGGCCAGAAATACGACGTGAGAAATGATTGGGTCAGAGAGTAATTCAGTAGGAATTCAGGAGAAATAAAGATTAATTTGAGTTGAAGAGGTCAGAACACATTTGGAAATACGTGAAGAAGTTTATTCAGTGAAGAAATGAGAGCTTTTGGGAAGGAGGAAAGGCCTAAAATGACAACCCTGAAGAAGCAGTCAATGTGGCTTAATGGAAAAGGCCATGAACTTTGAAGTCTGAATCCCATTCTAGCTATTTCCTATTTATATAACCTTTGACAAGTTTACCATTCTGAATCTCCATTTTCTCACTTGGAAAGTGGGAACTGATAAGGGCTAATTTTTAAGGTTACTGTGAGGATTAAATGTAGTATGAAAACCATCTAGTGCTTAGTAAGTACTCAATATTTGTAATTTCCCCCATACCCAGGACTAATATTCTATGCATATAGATTTCAACTTAGTTTGGTTAGACTTGCAAATCAATGATTCCCTGAAGGTGAGGCTCCGAGTGCCAAGACAAAATGGATAAAAATTAGGTTTGAAGAGGATTGGGATTAGGAGGGAGAGGGTAGGAATCTGGTATGGGCAGAATAAACATGGTAGAAATATTTGAAGTCAATAAGAAGTTAAAGACTCTGATTCAGATCAATTTCTGCTCAGTGCTGCAGATTTGTAATCCCTGAAGTCAATGAATTCAGGGCTTGGTGTTGCTACACGTACTATGTTGCATTTTCATTGTATTGAATAGTGACTCTACAGTGCATTGGATAGCTCTCATATTAGTGCTATGATGTGAAATGAGGGAAGAGACACAATAGTTATTGAAACTGCTGTTTCTGTATCGTAAATTTCATGTTCTCATGCGCTACCACAGCTTTTCAATTTAAATGTTGAAGCAGATAGTCTGCGAAAGAGAGAAGGGGAGAGGGCAGAGATTCCTCTAAGGAACCATGGAGTCAATTCCAGGAAATGCCCAAATAAGGAACCAAAACAGGAAACGGGTGAGTGGCTGCCCTTATTGCCATTAAGGATGAGGGATTCTAAGTCAGGTTACTTTCCTAATGACAGCTGTGCATAGCGAAATACGACAGGTCGTTCTTCCCTAAATGTGAGCACTACAGAGGTTCCCAGAGTCCAGGTGCCAAAAGTCCTTTTGTTGTAATCCCTGCCCCAACCCTGGGACTTTCTTTTGAGGTCCGGTGTCCTTCTGGCACAGAGCATTATACCTGTTTGTACTTTCTTGGAGCCCACCGTGACAGAGGGAAGGAAATCAGGGTGTATTGGTGCCTGGGGTTTTATTGAATGTACTTTGAAGAGTTACCAAGTGGTTCTGGCAGGAGAACCATTCTTGATTAATCCCCCAGATTGGTGGTTTTATGCAGTTGTCATAAACAGAAGAGGGAGATCAACAGAGTGGTAAAAGTTTTCATTCAACCTGTGGGGCCTCTTTCCCTGCTGCCCCGTGATATTCCCTCTACTGTTTGTCAGGCCCTAGCTCTAATCCTGAGTACCCAAGGCCTCAGTGGGATCCCCCATGAGACCCTGCCAGCCATGAAAGGGCTAGGTGTTTCACAACATTGTGAAATATCTTCTCTGCATCAAATTTTTAACAAATTTGTATTATCACTTTTCATTACAGAAATAATTGGAAAACAGGAAAAATGGGAAAATCTTTATCAACATATTTATAATACATTTCTTATTTCAATGTAAATTTTTCTTCATAAGATTAAAAAGAAGCAAGGAATAAACATAAGATTAAAAAGAAGCAAGGAATAAACAAAAATATGAGTGAATGCATGAATGAATACACAGACACAATTACAAATGAATATTTGATTTCATGTCCTTAAAGTCCTAGTAAGCAATGTTTGGGCTAATTTGAGAAAAAAATAATTGACCTCATTTTGAGTAACAGTATTCTAATATATTTTCTCAAAAAGATGCAGAAATAATTCCAAGTCTTGTGACAATCTCATATGTAGGGATATTTGCTTATATCGGTCCCCTGAAAATCACATTAGAGCTGTCCCCTCTTTTTTATTGGTGCAGATTTCCAGACCACGGCCCAGAGCAGAGGCTGAACCACTTCTCTGTTTTCTTCTTCACACTTCACCTGTAAGATGAGAGTTGGGAAGGCTGTAGATAGCTCTGAAGTAAGGAAGGATGTAAAACCTGAAATGAGCATCCCTAATAAGATTGCTCACGTTCATTTCAGGATGCCACAAGTTCTTATCAGAATCACAATCCAGGGCACCTGGGTGGCTCAGTGGGTTAAGCCTCTGCCTTCGGCTCAGGCTCAGGTCATGATCTCAGGGTCCTGGGATCAAGCCCTGCATGGGGCTCTGTGCTCAGCAGAGAGCCTGCTCCTTCCTCTCTCTCTGCCTGCCTCTCTGTCTACTTGTGATCTGTGTCTGTGAAATAAATAAGTAAAATCTTAAAAAAAAAAAAAAAAAAGGAATCAATCCAGGCAAGTGTTCCATGAAGATGATGGAGAGCCACTGGGAGCCAGGCAGAAGAGAGAGGCAATGGAGCCCCATAATTAATAACTGGAACAATGGGGATATCCTGTAAAGTGCAATAATGAAGAAGGTAGAGAAGGATAGAAGGAAGTGAGCAGATAAAAGAGATAAGTGTATAAGGAAAGTCAACGGCCAATTCCAGACTAGTCTGCTTTCTAGTGCATCTCTTCGCTGCTGTTTGGAGTTTTTGCCTACGTGGTAGTAGGACCTTAAATTTGCAAACCTATGTTAGATAAGACAGAATTGAGCCACAAGGATGAGCCTCCTAGTGATATGAATTCATTTAACATGCTGAGTCATAAAAGTGAACGTTCATCTTGATCCTATGAATTTTCTAGGATGTGTGGATTTCTTCCTTCATTTATTCTATTAAAAATATGTATTTGGTACAGATATGCATAAAAACGCATGTGGTGCACAGACTCGAACCCCCTCGTGTATGAGTGCAGCTGATGAAATGGTTGAGTTGAATTCTTTGGAGCTCCTCCTGCTTCACATTCCCTCATGATGTTCTTTTCCCATTCCGGGGGGTAGGGGTGGGGGGAATCATTCTGTTAGTAGACAAGAGGGGATGAGAGAACAAATTCTGGTTAATAATAATAATAATAATACAATTAGTTTCTGCTTATACCTATGTGCCATGGGTTGTTTTTACAGCAGACTTCTGAAATCTCTCTTCCGCTGTGATGGTATATCGCATGGATGAGTAAGAGCTGCTTCTGAAAAGAAAAAAAAATCACTCACAGCAGGAAAGTTAAAGCAAAATGTATTTTGGGACTGAAACACAGTTCTTGAACATGTTTAAATTGAGACCTTCTTTTTTAATCTTTAAAAATGAGAACTTTTTGAAGAGAGTAATATGTTGCATCTTAAAAATCACCCTCTGGTAATGCTGTCAATGACAAGAGTGTTTTTCCCCCTGAGACCCTTTTTCTTATTCATCCTCTCTATAAGGTCCAGATGTGGCTCAGTGGGTGGTGAGAGTTCAGTAGATTTTTGTTCTGGGCTCCTTTATATATGTTGATGAACTTTTATGTGTATGTAAATTTGTTTGCTAATTTTATTAACTTTCTAATTGGATTTGAGTTGCATTGGAGCCCATTCTAGACAAATTAGCTTCACTACTAAGGACTATATATAAAAGACTACCATCTATTAAGCACTCACTGTGTATCAGATACTGATAACCCCTTGTGTTAGGTGCTATTTAGGACTAGTTTACAAATAAGGTGATAAGATAGGGCTGGGGGTAGGGGAAGAGGGAGGATTTGGAGCTGGGGCATTTGCCTCTACCCCAGAGCTGGTGACATAGCAGTGACTGAACAGACATCTTTCTAACTCTAAAGTTAATACTCCCCAACCACTAAACCATACTGTCTCACATCACTCCTAACCCCCATCCCTTCTCTATGGGATCAAGTTTGTAGGGAAAGGAGCAAGACTGTAGGAAGTTTACAGAAAGAGACAAGTATCAAAAAGGAAAATTCATGAATCGATTTACATGTGTTTAATGCGAATTTTAAAGAAAACATATGGAGTGAAGTAGGGCACTGTATTTCTCTCAGTGTTCAATGTTTTCCTACTTAAGATATGGGTAACCTGCTTTGAGGCATATAGAGTGATATTGGTGTTGGAGGCAAATCAGAGCTTGCCAGCTTCTAATCCATCACTTCAACTGTTAGCAGGTTGTAGGATCTGCCTAAGTCTATTTAAAAAATGACCACAGTATTTTCTGATGCAGGCAGGCTGGGTCCTTGGACCCAGAGAGGGACTTCCACGGGGTGAGTCTGCAAAAAGTGAAAGCAGAGTTTATTGAAGTTTTAGAGAGAGGGGGAGAGAGAGAGAGAGAGAGAGAGAGAGAGAGATTGAGATATGGGTAGAGTAGACTGTCCTGGAAACTTAGGAAAAGAGCAGGAGTCTCATCTTTGCTAAGCGTTTGGGGTTTTTATTGGTGATTGTGGTCTGGTGCATGTGTCTTCTTAGGCATCCAGGAACTGGTCAGAATAAGGACAGGGTCCAAGAGTCTTTCCTAAGTCACTCCTTCCCTAAAGCCAAGGTCCTTGATCTCAAGGTGTTTGTAGTCAATGGTCCTAGAGAAGGTTTATGATGACCCCAGCCAGTTACTCATTAGATGTTTATATGTTGTGCTGGAAGACTTCAGTGTTTATTTTATCTCTCTGTCCCTTACAAGGAGGACATAGGCTATTTACATTATAAGGCAAATATAGAGTGGGGTGGGGGTGCAGGTCCTAGCAAGAATAGAAGATGGAAAAGGAACAAAGGGCTTCCCCCGCCTCCATGGGGTCCCTTCAGTTTCCCTCTTTCATTTCTAAATTGTTCAAAGTCCTTACCAGGTTACCCATGCCAATTCATAATGGGAAAATAGATGGTGAGGAAATTGGAAGGCTTAGCATGACTGCCTAAATGGGATTATATCCAGACCTGTATGTGGAAAGATCCCTTCTGTACGTCAAACCCAAGATCATCGTCAACGTATCGTGTTTTTTATTTCTATTTTTTTCTCTTGCGTCTCTCATTATCTCTTATTTCCGGTTTCCCTTTTCTTCTCCTTTTTCTCCCTCACTACTCGGTTAGTGCTGATAAGTCCAGATGTTTCCAATATCAGAATGTTAAGAACCCACTAGCTTATACTAGGTTATAAAATAATATACTACCAAATTACATGTACTTCTGGCATTACCTCAGTTCTCTCCCAAGGGGAAGTGATGAAATAGGCAGCCAGAGGTGGCTAAACCAGGGTCTTCTTCTCTTTTTGCTTCTTCTGTCTTCATCAGATGGATCTCTGAATATTATAGGGCTCTAAATACCATGATGATCTATGGCTCCCTATGTTATACTGGTCCCTTTTCTAAATCAGAGCTAATGCTTGAATTGCAGAGAGTTCCAGTTGCTGTCTGCGGTGATTTTAAGTTTAGTGTTATAATGGAAACACTTTTGACCTCAGCTGCATCGTGTATCATTAGCAGGTTCTGTTTTCCATTGCACATACATTGACACACTTCGATTGCTATCCCAGAAAGAGAAGCAGAATCTTTGGAGGTAGGTCGCCTGAGTTTGAATTGCCGCTCCACAGGATAGCAATTGTGTGATTTGGGGCTTATGGAGCCTGATGTCCTTGTACATAAAAGGGAGATAATACTTATCCCCCATGGTCCCTGGGAGGATTTAATAAATGTTTATTGCCTATGCACATACAGTATAGTCAATAAAGGTTAATATTCTCCCTCACCATGTGGCTTCTGTTTCCTGGTATCAAATGTCACCCTAAACATTGGGCTTAAGATCTCCCACTTGTTATCTTAGTGAAGTTGTTCTCTTTATCTGCTTCATACAGAAGTACTCAACAATTTGTATTTCTCAGATTCATCTTAGAGATCATCTAGGATTAGAGTTAAGTTTTTTTTTTTTTTTTAAGATTTTATTTATTTGACAGAGAGATCACAAGTAGGCAGAGAGGCAGGCAGAGAGAGAGAGAGGGAAAAGCAGGCTCCCCGCTGAGCAGAGAGCCCTATGCGGGGCTTGATCCCAGGACCCTGAGATCATGACCTGAGCCGAAGGCAGTGGCTTAATCCACTGAGCCACCCAGGTGCCCCTAGAGTTAAGTTTTAAATGTACTTTTGAAATAGCATTTCATGAGCAGAGTGCTAGCCTGACTATTGCACTAATGCCCTATGGTGTTGGTAAAAAGGCTCTGTTCCCCAGCCCATCATGTAAACCACATTCATTTCCATTGTAAGAAGAACAGAGACGAAAGTAATAGCCAGGTTCCTTACCAAAGCTTGCTCTGTTGCAGGATTTCTTTTTTATCTGTATCATTTACTCCAACTTGACAGCTGGAGCTAACACTATGCCCCAGCTGACATCTTTGAGAATCTTCCTTTCTCTTTTGTAAACTTGAACATAAAGGTCATGGTAAAGGGGACCAGTGGGGACAGGGGACATATTTAGACTGAAGTGATGAACAGAAAATATGGTCAGTTTTATTCGTACCAAGAAAGAGTCTATGTTTTCTAAGAAATAAATCCCAACAGGAAAGTCAATAGTTTTCCAAACAAATCAATAACCAGACCAACAACCATCAACAAAAAATCCACAAGGTGAATATCTGTTTAATAGACCTTATAACATCTAACATCCACTGATAGTTTTGAGAAGGGATTTTGTTGTTGATCTGTTTTATTTAGACTTTTAAGAGGTCTGAGTTCGTAACATGTGAGTAGTGAGAGATCTGTAAATAGCTTGGTTCTTCTGGTATTTCATATTATATTTTCAAATGGCTTTTGGAATATAACATTATTTACCTGCTTTCAAAGAAACACAATTTGTAGATGAGGAACTACCTCTCACCATAATAATAATAAAAATATCCATTATGGTTAAAAATAATAACTAAGTTTTATTTAGAGCTTACTAGGTATCGGGCAGCATTCTAAATTCTTGACATGATTATCTCCCTTAATCCTGACAGTAATTCTATGATGTAGATGCTGGTTTTATTCACATTTTATAGATAGGGAAACTGAGTTTCTAAAATAGACCATAAAGCAAATTAATAGTGAATTTGATACCATAATCTAGTTCCCAAATATAAGTGTTTAACTGTTTCACTAAGTAGTTACAGATGAAAGGGAAATTGAAGATGATCTCATATCACCTCCTCATTATAAGAAAGCCAGGAGAGCTGAAGTGATTTGTCTAAGGTCACACATCCTTGTGACAGATTGAGGATGAGAACTCAGATCTACTCTTGCCCCTTAAGGTCAATGTATCCTTGGTCTTCTGTTCCACCCATGGTTATTTCTCCCTGGTCATTTTCTGTCAGTTTTTGAGAACTTCTTAAAAATGATGTTCTAAGAAAAAAGAAGGAAAGAGAAAAGGGAAGGAGCCAAGGAGGGAGGTGACAGAAGATGGAGACAGAGATGGGTTGGCAGTGGTGGGGTGGTGGTGGGGGGCAGGGGAGAGTGATAGAAGGCAGGAAGCAGAAAGAAAGGAAGAAAGAAAGATTCAGATTCAAGTCAGTTCCATCAAAGAAAATGTTAGGTTTACCTGGTGGAGGACCTGAGTCTGAGCCCTTCGACATGGCTTTATGATGAACCAAAGGTTGTGTGGCTGCGGATATTGAAGAGAAATACGCTCTTGTTCTAAGAAATAATTTGCTGTTAGGCGCGATTCCTTTTGTAAGGAACAACATTTGTGTTTATCAGTTAGTTCCCATAAGTCGCCTACTTATATCACGATGCCTTTACTCTGTTTTTCTCCATCTTCTCATAGTTCAGTGTCTTCTCCTCCTCCTGCAAATCAGGGAACAGAGGAGCTACTTTTTTTTTCCCATCTGGTAAAGCACTCAAAGTATTATCTCACACAGCTGATATGGAACCAAGAAGCAGACACTCAACCAAACCAGCTCTTGTTCATCCAAGTCACGTGTCTAGGACCCAATTGTCTTGGCTTCTTTGCTTCTGTCTTCATTCCCCTTGGCCTGGCACTGGAATGCTATGGCCCTTATCACTCACTGTTTAGAGTCAGCTTGGATTTCTCTCTTGTCTTTTTCCTCCACATCCCCTTCCTCTTCCCTCAGTTGTTTCTACCACCCTTTCCTCCCTGCATATGTATCAGCTCTCTCATTTATTTCCCTGAGAATATCCACTCTGCTGCCCTGCTAATAATGGCAGGTTGGTGAGTAGAACTGTGTTTACTTCAGATCATTTCCACAAACTTATTCTTTGACTCTTTGTGAAGATTTCAGAGAATGGGTTGGCAATATAAATGCAAGAAAAGTAGAAAAAAAATGTCTGTTTTTGTGCCATAGAAAATTAAGCAGAAAAAGAAACCAGTTTATTATAATTTAGAGGGAAATTCGAAGTTTTCTACATACATGGGAAAAATGGTCTTAGGCAGAGCTGAAAGCCCATGCACTTGACTTAGAAAAGATTTATATTTTAATGTGGAGGATTAAAGCCTAACAACAATAAACTATACACCTGTTTTTAGAGTGTAATGGAGGATTTAATCAAATGTGCTTTTAATTGAGCCATTTACTGATGCAAATTATTATTGTCATCATTAGCCTTATTGTTACCAAACTATTGCAGCGCATAAACTTGGTACTAGTTGTCACCAAACTACTGCAGAGTAAAAACCTGTGGGAGACAGAGGAAGCCACGATAATTAATTATAATTAAAAAAAAATCTTTATTTTGCTGAAATAAAGCACCAGAGTAACAAATGCTCTGGCTCTTCAATCATCAGGTATGCTATATCAATCCAACTATGTTGTTTCTTTATAATGCCTGGAAAGAGGCATGAAAACATCATGGGATGATGAGTGTATCATTGAACAATGGGGTTAACACTGAGTCTGTAAACCTAGGAAGGTGATGGAAGAGGCAGACAGCCTTTGAAATGGCCTGCTCTGAACTGTCCCTGTTTTAGAAGAGAAAAGGTTGCAGATAAGGAATACTTTCCAGTCTCTTCCTGCCATCATTGCCAACTCCTGTTTTCTCTTTGGCTTTTTAATCATGCTTTCTGAATGTCCCCATGCCTTTCTACATTTTTCTCACAAGAAGAGTGACTAATTTTCACCTGTGTCCTTGTGTTCGAGGCTCATCACTTCAGTGCCTTAGCCACTGCACCAAGCCCTTCCACACATTGTGTCATTTACTCATCATTCACCTGTGTGGTAGGTGTTACTATCTCCACCCTACAGTGAGGAAACTGAGGTGCAGGCAGATTTAATAAATTTCCCAAAGACACAGAACCAGTAAGTGACAAAGCTGGGATTCACACTGAGGGATGTATGAACCAGGAGCTGGGGCTCTTTCAAATATCATGCCTTTAACTTTCGAGGAAACAGCTGCTGCTTTTTAGGATGCTAATATAGCACTCTTAAAATTTGTTATTAGAGTGATAAGAGCATATTACTGAGATTTCACTATCAAAGTAATTTTTTAAAACTTCCTTTATTTGGTGGTGTGAGAACTTTCCCCATAATCAAATAAATTTACCATGGGTCTCTTTGAATTTATGGTTTATGTGCATTAAAAACGCATACCAACACAAGGCTCCTTTAATCTGTTTTGATCAACTAAGCCTAATCTAAAACACCAAATAGCTGTGGTTTTAGTCTCAAATTTCAGAATACTGTCATTCCATCAGAATAACATCCATCCAGATAGAGCTCACTTGTGACAAATCTTGATTTCATTCTGTCCAACCCCGTGCAGCATCGGTTTATTACCAGCAACTGTCGGAGATAGCTACATGTATTACTTTTGGGAATCCAAAAATAATTAAAACTTGGTTCCTGCACTTAAGAAGCTTATGGAGTAGAAAGAAAAGCAGATTTGGTTCAACCAGTCAAGAAGTGAGTAGGGTATTGGGGCTACGAAGAAATAATGACTTCTGGATGGGGCATGGGAGGATTTATAGGATTTGAGAGGTGGAGAAGGTATGCAAGAATATTTAGAGTGGAGGAAAAGATGCAAACTATGCAGAGCATAAAGTATATGTATAACACAGTCGACCCTTGATAAACATGAGTTTTAACTCTATAGGTCCACTTTTATATGAATTTTTAAAAAAATAAATATGGTACGATATTATAAATGTACTTCCCCTTCCTATGACATTCTTAATATCTTCTTTCCTCTAGCTTACTTTGTTGTAAGAATTTGGTTTATAATACATCTAACATACAAAGTAAGTGTTAATGAACTCTTTATATTCTTGGTAAGGCAATTCTTGTCAACATTAGGCTATTAGTAGTTAAGTTTTGGGGGGATCAAAAGTTGTACATGGGCTCTTGACTGCATGGGAGGTCAGTGCCCCTAACCTTTATGTTGTTCAAGCGTCCATTGTATACATGGAACAAAAGTTATACCTGAAAAGGTGGGCTGGGGCCACCCTGGAGTCAAAGTGCTTCTTGAGCTCCCAGAAGAAGCCCCAACTTAATTCACCAGGTAGCAAAGATCCTAGAGGTTTTTAGGGATGAGAGTAATAAGAATACATCTCTTAGAAACATAATGCTGGGGCGCCTGGCTGGCTCAGTGGGTTAAAGCCTCTGCCTTCGGCTCAGGTCATGATCCCAGGGTCCTGGGATCGAGCCCCGATCGGGCTCTCTGCTGGGCGGGGAGCCTGCTTCCTCCTCTCTCTCTGCCTGTCTCTCTGCCTACTTGTGATCTCTGTCTGTCAAATAAATAAATAAAATCTTAAAACAAAAACAAAAACCATAATGCTAATAGCAGAATGAAAGGAAAATGAAAATGTAAAAGGGGCAAAGGTGGGAGACTGGTCAGGGGTAGATGTAATATATTCCTGGACTAAAACAGCAGTGGTGAGGGAGATGAGAAGGTATGCCCGTAGCATGCTTTAAAAGTAAAATTAAAAAAAAATACTTTGACTAATTGGACGTGAGATGTCAGGTTGGGGGGCGGTGCAGGGGAGTCAAATGTGACTCTGAGATTCTTGACTGATGATTGTGGGAAGAGATAGCTGGGGACAGTGAGCAAGCCTAGTAGGAGATGAATATTAGGAGCTTGGATGCACTGGATGCATGAATGGTAGGTGGTTGGATGCGTTGGGTTGAGGTGGGAGTCTGCGGAGGATGATAGTAAGATTCTCCATTAATTCTCATCTCTAATGCATAATGCAGGTGACAAAGAGGAACCGTGCCATAAGCCAGGCTATGTGTGTACCTTCTCAGTTGTACAATATCCAATAGGGCATCTTCAATTAGAAAGGAGCACTGTTGTTCAGGAAGAAATAAAACAATCCTGAAAGAACCCATATAGTGAATTTAGTGACAGGGAAAACACTTTCTCATAATTAACCTTTGCACAGAGGACACGCCAGGCTGTAGTGAGAGTGCCGCTGCTTCAACTGGACACTTTGGAGCCCTTTCTATGAACCTTGTTGGTCATCTTGGAATGCCAAATTCCTTTTAGAATTTAGAAATTACTTATTCATGTGGTTTCATCAGCATGAGTGGTTTAGGTTCATCCCATAAAACTAGGGGAATCAGCCCACCCGAAGGTGGACACATGCTGAAGTCCATCTTTGAAAGACAGGTTGACTTGCAATTGATATTCTAGACTGGTGGCTTTCAGTGTGCTCTGGGGACCAGCAGCACCACAGAACTTGTTAGAAATACCCATTCCAGCCTCCTACTCTAAACCTCCTAAATCAGAAATCTAAGTCAGTTATGCTTGGGAAATCTGAAACCAGAAATGCTGGGGATGGGACCCAGCAAGATGTATTTTTTATAAGTTCTCCAGAAAACTTTAATGCTTGCTTAAGTCTGTGAACCACTGCTCTCTACCTAAAGGTAAAAATTGGTGGGGGAAAAAAAAAATGTATGTGACAGGAACCACAAAAGGAGAGGGAAGAGAACTTCAAAGAAAGTCAGGATTCACTTTCTGTGTGAACAATGAATGAACATTCTTTGGGGCCATGTGATTATGTTCCCATCTTCTTCAATACCCATTCAATATTCGTTGAGATGTGTTTGTTTCTGTTTGTTTGCTTTTTGTTGTTTATTTTAAATGTTTGTTGAAAATTCAAGGGACTTAGCTAGGTATGGAATATTTAAAAGAAAAAACTCATTTGTGTTCTAAAAAAAAAAAAAAAGAGTCATCCTAAAGCTAAATACTGTGGTTTCAGAGAATTAGAGAAGTCTGGCTGTTCATGGTTCAAAGGCCAGTTGAGAAGCCCACTGAGCACTCCCGCAGGAGGCTTGGTGCAAAGGCATGGCTCTGCTCAGCCTGACCGCACATCCTGAATTCCTGGGCTCACAGTCTTCCCAGGACAGAATCCTATCTTCGCAACTACCACCCATGAGACGTCTCACCATTGCAAGCCGGGTAACAGAAACATCAAGCCCCATTTGATTCATTTCATGCTGCCCATTCTCGTTGGAGGGGGGATAGCATTCAGTCCCTCCATCTGTCTCGCTTCAGGATCCCTTGGAGCTCGGCTAGAGAAATCATCCCTCAGACTCTGACATCTTTGAAACCCAAGTGCATTTCAGGAAAGTGCCGGAAATGTCAGAACTGCCTCTGCTGATTCCTCTTTCTCCTATTTTATCTCTAGCACACCCCTTGTTGGACTGTTTACCACTTTTTATCTCCTCTCCCTGACAGCATTTTTTTTTTTTTTTTTTTGTTGCCCAAGCTTTGAAAGCATCACTGTCCCTTTCTGTTGCCCTGTCCTTAGATCCCTGGCTTGCATTGACCACTGCTTATCTTCAGCGTCCTGCACGTGTCTTGTTGCTTCTTTAATAATGCATCGCTCGCTCCCGTGATCAGGAGCGGAGAGGCCCAGCTCTGGCCACCGAAGCTAGAGGTTTATCCTACTGACGTGGGTCTCCTTTGATGTACGAGGACATTTGTGGCTCAGCGGCAGATTTTTTAGCTTCTTTGATGTGTGCTCCCTATTCCTATTCCATGTACACGGTGTCCCTTTATATTCAAGGGGAACCGAATAAAGCAATGTCCCTCCTGCTTCTCACATCTAATTTTTGCCTAAACGCCCTCTCTGATGCTATTAGCGTCAGGGAGCCGTTCTTTCGACAATATGTAATATAATTTCACTAAAGAAAAATAATATCAGACAGGCTGACTGCAGTCATTCCTAAGGTCTTGGGCGGCTTTTTATCTCTCCCCTTTGCCTCATGTTGCATTTACATAAATGGTTCTTTATTGCAAGGAGAACTGGCTGAGGATAAAAACAAGTCAAGTTCTGAAAGAGGTTTAATGCTTGATAATCACTTATGTACATTATGATTAAATATACTATTAATCTACTTTTCTCTTAAGCTATGTAGTCAACACCAGGTACTGAGTGGATTTGTTTCAAAGCCTATAGTGTGCGGGTGCGCCGTCAGAACTCACCTGTGGGTTACACTTTTCCAGATGTTGACTGCCCTGGAGACTTGAGAAGGGGGGACTGGCCCGGTGTAATTTGGCCCCAACTGTCCATCTTTCAGCTTCCTCTGCTGCCTAACATTTGGCCACTAACTGCAGTTTAGGTCTTTCATTGGGGTTATTGGCAAATAAATAAAAACACAGAAGGATCTGAAGCGAATCGT
Source organism: Mustela putorius furo (assembly GCF_011764305.1). Classification (NCBI taxonomy): domain Eukaryota; kingdom Metazoa; phylum Chordata; class Mammalia; order Carnivora; family Mustelidae; genus Mustela; species Mustela putorius. The sequence continues at coordinate 44,688,587 of NW_025422010.1, forward strand.
AGATTTATACATTTATTTATTTATAACTCAACTCTACTGATGAGAAAATTAATTGAGCTATGACTGTTAATGAAGTTTATGGATGATACAAGGATTTTATTCATTTTTAATATCCCCCAATTTATGGAACCGGATATTTGAGAGAGAGATATCTAGAACATTTTATAGAAAATTTATTAATTAGAGTTATTTTACACTCAGTAGTATTTTTTTAATGAAGCTCTTTTGCCTTCATTAAGGCCCTAAGGTAGAGGGAAGTTTTAATTGTAGAATCATGTTTGAATATAATATCAATTTTTTATATGTATACAGTACTCATGTTGATTTCATATGTGTCCATTTATTTGAAGCTCATTTGGTAAGAAGGACAGGGTAACTATTATTAGTCCCATTTTACAAATGAGGCAGTGGAGGCTCAAAGATCAGGAGAAACTGTGACAGAGTTTGACCTGATTCACTGCTCCTTATAGCATAATCAAGTCCAATTTTGCATCTCTTGCAGTGCACAACAGTTGGGTAAAAATAAATTATTTCTTAGATACCCTAAAAATTGCATATTTACCACAGTAAAAAACACAAAGAGAGCGCTGCATGAATTACAACACTTTAGGAATGTGTTTTTTGGTCATTAATAAGAAAGCAAAGCTATAAAAATCATAGAACAGTTGTAAACAGTCAAGAGGTTGACTTAATATGTCTTTTAAAATTAAATTCTGAATTTCCTTTTCTAAATGTGATTATTTCATTTTGTCATCAGCAATAATTAACACTCATACTTGATCTGTCCTATTTTTGTCCCTTTCACAACAACGCATCAAACAAAAAATTCTTTGATATTTTAGGATATAGCCTTTGATAATGCCTGCATGCTGAGCCCCACGTGTTTCTGTGTCCCCTGTGATTTGAGCCATGACAGGTGAACCTGAGTGTGGCAATCACATGAGACTAAGGTGAAATAAAGGGTCACACATGTAGGTCCAGGGAAACAGGGACCTACAGTGAATTGAAATCAGGGGCTACTAATCAAATGTGTGTTGCAAAGCCATCCTGAAGAATGAATGGTTAGCAGAGTTTCTTGTACAATCCGATAATCTTAGAAAATCCTTAGAAGGTAGTAAGTGGTTATATAGTCTATCTTCTGACCAATGCATAAAATTCTTAATTTCTCCACAGCTGTGACTCTTGGATTTACCTATGTGGCTAGACTTTACTGATTCTCAAATGGGAGTAATTTCACCCATCCTGGGGCTTTTAGCTATATTTAGAGATCCTTCGGGTTATCACAACCTAGGGGTGCTTCTGGGAGGTGGGGAGTCGTGGTCAGAGAGGCTGCTCCATGCTCTACAGTGCACAGTGAGCTCCCTGCAACTAGGAATTATCCAGTCTGGGGCTCCTGGGTGCCTTAGTGGTTTAAGCAGCTGACTCCTGATTTCGGCTCAAGTCAGGCTCTCAGGATCCAGAGATGGAGCCAGGCGTCAGGCTCTGTGTTCAGCACAGAGTCTGCCTGAGATTATCTCTCCCTTTTCCTCCACCCCTCTCCCCACTCTTGCCGAGAGTTCTCTCTCTCAAATAAATAAATAGGAACTATCCAGTCCAAATGGTCACTTGTGCCTAGTTTGAGATCCTCTGATTTAGACAAAATATTAGGTTGCTACAATTACTCAAAAATTCAACTCCTTGCCAAACCATGTTTTGAGGAAATACACCGATAAAATAGTGGTGATAGGCTCCATGAATTATTTTAGGTAATAAAATTCATTCTGTTTCACTTTGCACTTATATGCGTGTGTGGCAATGTTCAGATGTCAGCATATTTCAAAATTTTTCTGACTAGAGACCCTTTCAAAAGGCACGATAATTTTAGGGGACTTGTAACCATTTGGTTGCTGTAAGCCACTTCCATCACTAAAAGATTTTGTATAAATGTGAGGTGACACCCAGTTACTTTCTTAATACCTGAAGCATCAGATGCCTAGTCACTGCACGGCCCCCTGCGCTCCCTTCTCTCTGCCCCCTCCTCCCCGATTCTGCGGTCATGTCTCCTTGCCCTGAGTTTGATAGCGTGGCCTACCCTAGCCTTAGCATATAATCCTTAAGCCAGGAAATCTCTGCATGTAGATATTTGTCCTCCTAGGGTGCCATCCATTTGTACTTATTTTTAGTTTTCCTCCTGGAAAATCATGGTGCCTTGTGAAGACTAGCTGATTTGGTAATCTTGGACTATTTCCAAACTTGAGTTTGTTTGTCTGCTATTATTAGCTTTCTCCTATGTGTGTACTCAAATTCTGGCCTCATGAGGCCAATATTAATGCCTGCGCCCTTTCATTCCTCTCTAATCTGCTCACCTTCTTGCCTGGCTAACCTGTCAGGCCTTTGCCATTTATAATATTTCTCCTTCAGTAGTTTTCTCTGCTACCTTGCTGATTGCTTTTCTGCACCAAGAAACTCCCAGCCCAATTTGCCTCTGTGAGTGTGTGTGAGTGTGTGCCTGTGTGCTCTGTGTGTGTGTGTGTGTGTGAGAGAGAGAGAGAGAGAGAGAGAGAAAGAGAGTTAAATAGCTCTGTCTTCCTTCAAAAGTTCCTTTGCACCCCCCCACGTGGCATTTTTCTATCTGCTTCTGAGCTGTCTTGCTCTTGCGCTGGCCCAGTAGTAAAAGCCACCGGGTCCGGCTTTGCCTGGCTGCAGGTGTCCCAGCCGCAGGAGGACAGGACCACACACGTTCATGCTGTTTAATCCCGACAGCTTTGTCACTGCGCGGAACTGCTCGGATGCCTACCCAGCTCTGACTGGTTTCTCAACACCCTCTTGTAGAGCTGAGCTGCCTCTCCCATTTGTCAAAGCTGTGAGAGCCATCCACCTCCCTGGCCTTCGCTCCCGGGCCACCTGCTCTGCTGCCAGCGTTCGAGATTGATACTTGCCATTTCCACGGCTGGCTCTGCTCTGGCCTCTGTGGGCATGTTCACTAAAAGAAGCATCACTCTTGCTGCCTGTGGTGGGGCAGGAAGCTGCATTATCAACTCGTGGTTGATCATTCTTCTCCCTACTCCCTGTGCCAGCTTCTATCTGTGTGGGAGAGAGCATCTGCCTGGGGGTGTGCTCACCAGGTTCCTCTCTCCAATAAAATACTCTCCTTTCTGTCAGCAGGGCCAGACAAGCCTTAGCAAAGTTAGGATGCCCCATGGCAACCGTCTTCTGCAAGAGAATTTTGTTTCTTTTCTTCCTCTTCCTATGCAGCCCGGGGTACTCTCTGCAAACCCTGACGTGTCCATCACACACAGATCATACCATCCACGTAGATCTTTTTTTTTTTTAAGATTTTATTTATTTATTTGCCAGAAATAGCACAAACAGAGGAAATGACAGGCAGAGGGAGAGAGAGAAGCAGGTTCCCGTTGAGCAGAGAGCCCGATGTGGGACTCAAACCCAGGACCCTGGGACCATGACCTGAGCTGAAGGTGGAGGCTTAACCCTCTGAGCCACCCAGGCACCCGAGATCTTATTTTTAAGGCAACCAAGGATTCTCTACTTCACACTCAGAGAAGCTAGCTTCAAGAAGAGAAAATGCAATGACTGTCTAGCTGATGCCTGGACATGAATGTCACAGTGCTCTGTTGGAAGGAAGGAAGAAAGAAAGGGCTAGTGGGGACCTCCAAGTAATGTGTGTGGATATTTTTTATAGGGTCTTCTGTAAAGCCTGTTCCCATATTTATTATTGAACTGAAAGACGCACTCAGAGACAAACATTAGCAGTGAACATGGTAGTAGAGGAATCCAGAAATCCTTCTAGACTCTAGTGGAATGACGGGCCCCATTGTGACAGGTCTTCTACACACCGCTCTTCATTTTTGCTCCTCAGTGTACTGACCACAGTCGTCCACATTGGCCGCATGTGGGTGCTGGTTACCAATACAGGCTGGGGACTGAACAGGTCAAAAGCTGCATCACAGTAAAGATTCTTGAGTGCTTTGTATGGACATTAAAACATGAGCTGTTCTGTTCTCTTATGACACTTAATCCTCAGCATGATATTCTGAGGTAAGTCTTACATTTCCTATTTTACAGATGGGGACACTGATGCTCCTGAGTGATGAAGAAGGGCCTCTTGTCACTGGAAATTGAATCCTATCTAGACAAAGAGCGCATTCTTTTCACTATGTACCCCTGTTGTGTAGGTGTTCATGATGAAGTCAGTGTCACTGATTTTTCTTTTGGAAACCGTTTTAGACGTTAGGAAGGTGAATGTTCTGGTCTCTTCGAGATGTCAAATTGCCAAATGGGAAAGGCATTTTTCGGAGATAGGGCTCTGAAAGATTCGGCTGAGCAGACGCATGCCGAGATAGGACGTCCTAGCTGAGATGGATGGCTCAGGTTAGTTCGTAGCCACATGGCGGAGGGAGAACACACTGGAGCTCTCCACAGACTGGCAGACCAAAGATGGTCACAGCAAGATAAATTATGTGTTAAGGAGATAATTACCCTGGCCTTTCCTCTGAATAGCAGCTGGAAATAGGCTGGAACAGATGGAGTCAGAACTAGTGAGAAGGTTGTGAGACAGTCTCAGAAGAGAGACAGTCCTCCTCATCCTCAGAGCAACAGTTTAAACAGGAGGCTCTGGAGGGTTAAGGTATGGACACACATTCTGACAGGACTGCAGAGGGCTTCTAACCTTTGCTCTGACTTGAGTTTTATAGTTACAAGTAGAAGAAAATGAATTGGTGTTATTTACTTTGAAATTGTATTTTTGTTGACTTGTCACAGGAGATGGTTTATGTGTTTTACTTTATGTTTGTCCTTAATTAGCTCTTCTGGGGCAAATTTGAACCGCTGGGTCCGGATGGTCTTAAACAGGAATGTCTGTCCACCTATATTCAAGAAGAGTGCTGAAATTCAGAATCTCGTTTTTTCCCCCTTCCTTTTTTTTTGTGTTCGCAAATATAATAGGGCCTCTAGAATTCACTCCATTGAGAAGGTCGTGTATTTGAATTTTCATCTCATCAGCTTTAAATTGAGTATTTTGGTGCCATATTTTAAGCTGGACTGGCCCTCTCTCACTCCTTTTCACAAGTCTTAAGAGCCAATTTAAAAATGAAGGCTCTGCTGGAGGATGGTGACACAGACAGATTCACTGACGAGATGTCACTGTCCTTACTGTTGTTACCTATCTCTAATTTCAGGAAACAGATCCCAGGGCAGGAGTTTCCTCCAGCTTTTGCAGCTGGCTTCTCTGCTCCCACGCCCCATACACACAGCTTCTCAGACTTAAGTGAGTTCCTCACACACACACACACACACACAGTTGTTGGTAGGCAGTTGCAACTTTGTGTCATGCAAAAATGTTACTGAGCTGCATGGATTTCTGTCACGCAGGCTAGTCTCTTAGCTCTAATCAAGAGAATCCTATAGTACTCTTTCTCTGTGTGGTGTTGCAACAGATGTTAGGTTGGGTTACTAAGAGTGTTGTAAAAAAGATCATTTCAGTTCTGATGGCCCACCTGGAACCATGAAGTAGAAGTTTATTAATTTTTCACATTAACACAATCTACTTAGTTCACAGACTACCTTCCCTTTGGAAAAATCTTTAGGATTTAGTAAGATGGCTCAAAACACTGCATGGCGATTGCTACATACAAAAGTTTTAACATCTATGAAAATGGAACCTCTTAAAAGTTACATTTGGGTGCCGATACAAAGAACTCTCTAGAAGCAACCCTGTATGTGTAGATTGAGATATATATTAAAATTCAGTCTTCACACCTGAATAGACTGAGAGTACAGTAATAAGCGGAGTAATAAGTAATACAGTGGAGGTGTGCATTTTCTTACCACTTCAGATTTCCAAGTGGCGTCATTATTTCGTTATCGTATGGTACACTCCACCTCTGAGCTTAGCAGATACTTGACTGCTAAAATGCCAGAAGGTGTAGTACGCAGTAAATAGGTTATGGGGGTACGTTCAGGTAAATTACTTATGGTCTTGACTGAACGGCAGTGAACCCAAGGGACATGTAATTTCCACCCTTCAGACGCTACGTGGTCTTGGAAAGATCAATCGGAGAGGTGTGAACAGTGGCTAAACTCTTTTCCTCTCTTTTTCAGTGAAAGGAATAACAAATTTTCTGCACATTTATTGAGCTCCTATTGCTACTACAAAGTGTGGGAGCCAGATGGGAGAGAGCAATTAGATCAAAAATTAATACACATTTCCTTCCAGGTGGGTTAGGGAAGTGCAACAGGGACAGACACAAGTAAACAGAGCACTCTTTGAATATTTTCAGCACTGTGCCATATGTATCTGTATAGATACGTGTATATGTATCTGTATATATTTTTATAACCACAGGACAAAATGGAGGTGGTCTCTCACAGCACTGACTAAATAGTATAGATGGAGGGTAGGTATCCATAAGAATGCTTCAGCTCAAAGTGAAGAAATGTATCATCCAGAATATAGGAACACAAAAGTGTTAGTTTAGATTGGGGCATGGCACTAATCCCCTAATAACCCATGTTTTCTTGCCTCTAGCTCAAATATATGCTGAGATGAAAAATGGCTTTATTTCACATAAGGCATATGGGCCAGTACTAATCTTGCCCACTGTGTTCAGGGTTCCCACATCAGTGATTTCAGGGATATGACACTGAATTCCTTTTAAGACGTACACAGAGGATCTAGGTTGGGGTTGAAGTTTCCTGGCGTTTTAAGATAGCAAGGTCTCCTGAAACTTTAACACAGATTAATCAACCTATTAAATCGCCAACCTCAAAGGGACATGACCTAGGACAGGATCATTCAATAGAGTAGAATTTTTGTCATCTCTGTCTCCATAGAATCTAACCGAGTACCCAGTAAATGAGCCTGTGGATTAAATAAATAGTTGTTCAGTTAATAAGTGAATGAGCAAGTGACTAAATGGGGAAGAAGTTTAAAGGGGGAACTGGGGCACAGAGCTTCTCCCAGGAAAGAACAGATAGCCTGTGGTTTAGTTGGGACAGGTGTGGCGACTGAGGTATAAACATGGCTGGATTTAAGTGAAGAGAGTATGGCAAAGTGGGGTGAACTAAGTCCATAGATTTTGCTCTTTCATGTGGCTTGTTGCTAGTCCTGCTTAGAGCAGAATTCTCAGTAGACCCCAATTTGAATCATACACCTCTTACATCAGCGCCTTTCATCAGCGCTAGTTACAGAGGATGGAAACTTCAAGAGCATTCCTTGAGACTAATATACACTCTCACTTTAAAAAAATCTCTCCTGAGAGGGCATTCATGCTCACCTGCTTCGGGGTGAGAATCCACAAGGACAGTTCTTAGAAGCTTGGTGAGATTCTCTTGGATTTTCTTTCTTTTTATCATTTTTTTCTTTTTGTTTTTAATAAGTGAGCTCGATATTTATAGTGCTTCTACCTCCATTCATTTCAGGCTTGTGAAAAGGGCTGTTTGCCTGCCCACTGAGTGTGAATTATAGGGCTGACATTTAATGGTGCAGTTTCTTTTGCTCAGTGCCCTCAACAATTGAGAGATGAGTTGGAAGAGAGTAATACTGCATAGTAAATGCCTCTCACACAATGGGAACTCGCCATTTTGATTTGATTTTATTTTTTTAAAAGTAAGGTTTAAAAAAATAGCATGTGGTATATTGACATTATTCTAAATTGCACTGTTAGGAGAACATTAAGTTTTTCATTTCACACTTTCTGAGTCTTAAGCACTATTGCTGTATGGGGAAATCAGTCATTTTCTGATGATTCATGTGTAGATTTGTACCAATCAGAATTGGCTATAATTACGCCAAGGCTCTTCTTTCAAGGAAGTTCATTGAGGGCACAGAAGAAGGAAAGCTAAAGGCGAATCATCCTCTGTAAGTGCTCTGTGTAAATTCACAAACCGTAAAGGTACAAGTAATTTCATAGTACAGTGGGAATCTACTTTGAATAGACTACTGTTGTTATAAACCGCGGATACTGAGACTACCATCTGGGGATCACTTGATAGGGACTTAATGGCAAATCTGTGGGCACATTTATCTTTCTCAAGTTTGCCTTGAGGCTGTGGACATAAGAAAACAGTCAATAACATCTTCCTATGATTAATTTCCTATGAAAATCACTGAGAATTTGGAATCACTGATTTTTATCACTGACTTCTAGAGTAGCTGGAAAGTCATGAGAGATGTTCATTTGTCTGAGACCATTTACTTTAAGAAATGGCAATCCTTACAGCATGATACTGAATCGGGAATGAGAATGACGGGAGACCCACACCAACGGGATGAGTGGCTGAGATATTAGGAGTGAGAAATGTTTGTATTGATTCGTGCATGAAAAAGAGGGCAATGTCTGTGTTTTATCCCTCCCTGCTTCTCAAGGCGCTCTTTCTTCCCGGTCTATGAAGTGCTGTTATGGATCTCCTGTTACTGATTTTATTTTTACCTTAATTTTAGTCTAGAGTACATGGTTTTAGATCCTAGCACCATTCAAAAAAAGAAAAGAAAAAAGAAAACCCACCAACCAGGACACAATTATTTCTCTTTGAACATTCTTCTGTCTTTTCCCCCCTAAAGAGCTGACTGTTGAATTTTTAAACACTAGCATTTTCATCTTCTTCAGCCTGACATCGTCGTTTTGGGAAATTTGAATCCATAAAGGTATTTTCTAGCTGGGTTTGATTTGATTACTGCCCTTCTTTAACCTTAAAGATACAAAAGGAAGTACTCCAAGCACCTAAGGGAATCTGGCAAGTAATAGCAAACCAAAGTTCCAGATGGGTCAGGTCCCACAAAGGAAAATTAAATGTATTATTCTCACACAACAAGATTAGCAAATCATCCATAAACCTCAGCCACTCTTTCCTTCTTTTTATTCTAATGAGTTTAGGGTGCAATAATGATGGTGCAGGCTTCATCAGAATTCTGCCAGTGAAGGGGAATTTTCAAACTCCGTTTGCAAATGAGATCTGCACCATAAACCATAGTCATCCATCATAGAGAAGTAGCTTGTGCCTGATAAAAGGCTGTTTGGGCAGAGTCAATCAAATGAGCATTATTAGAGCTTGGTATTACACTGTCCTTTAGGTGATGGAGAAGGAATGTAATACAGTTATGGAAAGTGATTTTTTTATGCCTCTGTCCCTTTTGGAAGACTAAACTCTATTCTAACATGAACATCTCGGAGTGACATTCATAATCTTTGTTATAAAAGCAGACTTTCTCCTATTTCTCATCTGTCAAGAGCATTTAGAACTGCATAGAGTTTTCATGATATACTTAACACTACAAAGAAATCTCTGGTCATTCATGAAGGTATGTTGAGCATTGTGTTAACTAAGCAAAGGCAGATGAAATATTTAACTTTTAGCGTACCTTGGCTATGATTAAAATCATAATTAAAACAATACGGTTTAAACTGGCAGGTCCTTTAGATACCATCCAATTTGGTGGTTTTGTAACTCTAATTTACTATCAGCCCATTTTTCAACCAAAGATGATATGGCCCAGGTTATAAAAAACAGCCTCCTCAGCTTTTATAGCTCTCCCCACCCAGCCCATCCCCCTTGCTGGAGATCTCTAATACTTTGAAATAGTATTAGAGATCCAACTGATCCAACCCATTATTTAAACATGTACAGACTAGGATGTTAATGGCCGAAAACAATAGATTTGAACAAGGCTGCAGATCTTCCTAATTACAAAGCAAATGTGAAAGATTCACAGGTCCTTACTTCTCCACACATAATTTCCCACTGTGCACTTCTCCATTACCTTCGTCTACATCAGGGTCCAGAAGCAAAGGCCTGTAAGGACCAGGCAGTCAGTGAGAGGAAAGCAGGTGGTGAGCTGAGAAACTGAGTCCCAGGTACAGAGAACAACTGTTACACATTTTCGGGTGATGTTTATTGCAAGGAAAATGGCGCCCAGGATTCCTTGGCCTTTTTTTTTTTTTTTTTTTTTTTTTTTTTTTTTTTTTTTTTTTTTTTTGAGCAGAAATGGGAAAATCAGAATTGTAGTGTAATAATTACAATAATGCAATGTTTTAATCATCATAATAAAAACCCACTGTGTAGTTTGATACTAAACACATTTACGAGCCAAATTCAGCTAGTAACACTAGTCACTATAAATATTGGAATATTCACTCTTGTGATGTTGCGAGGAACATTAAAAATCAGAACATTTTTGGAATTAGTTTCATGAGGTATGCCCAGCAATCACCCTTATAAGCAATTCTTAATAAGCTCTTATTAATTTATTCAACAAGTATTAATTGAGGACCTGCTATGTTCTAGGCTCTATTGTATGAAAAGCTCATACTCCCATACCTTAAAGTGCTCATAGTCTAGTGGAGGGAGCAAGTACACAAGAGATTTTTGCAAGAAAGTGAAAAGAGCACCTATGGTGTTGGGGCACCAACAGCAGTAACAACAAAAATCTTGCCTAGCTCAGCTCAGAAAAGACTTTCCTAGGGAAGTTGTGAGAATGCATAGATGTTTGCCAGATGGGCAAGAAAAAGAGCAGTCTAAGCAGAAAGGGACTAAGAAAATATCAGGTCTCAATGAGGAAACTGTAAGTAATTTGGCATGACTGGATAGCATGGACAAGGGAGGGAAAAAGAAAAAAAAAGAGAAAAAATTCTTCATGGACTACCTTCTGTCTACAGACAGAATCTCTGTCATATAGTTTGGATATGTAGACAGAAGGAGATTAGTCTGGATATGTAGACAGAAGTTAGTCTATGAAGAATTTTTAAATCTGTGCTAAGGAGTTTAGACTTGATTTGTAACTGGAGGGATGGTATTTAAGGATCCTAACCAGGGCGAAGGCATCACATTTCATTCTAAAATGATGATTTAGATACCTGTATGCATAGGGAGAGATAGAGGCAAGAGACAGAGGGACCAGTACAGAATTACTGCAGGTTATCCTTCATGAGGGTGGCAGACATAGTGAGGCTGGAGCCTGGAATTGGGGTGGTAGAATTCACAGGGTCTGGCTGCTGATTGGCTGACCGGGAGAAAGAGGAAGGTGTTGAGGAGATGGACACCCAGGTTTCTGACTGGAGAGTCTGGAATGACTGTGGCCCGTTTAACAAAGAGAAGACCACGGAGCTGAGGAAGCCTGGCCTCGGTCCCAAAGGGCTTGCGGAAAGTGGATGCCGGCTCCAGGGCTGGAAAGTCAACCAGACTGCCTTGTATCCAGTCACTGGCCTGAGGATCTCACCGTTAAAATGAAGTGTTTTCTTTAGCACGTTTTCCAAGGAGACACTGAAATATGACTTTGAAAATGCAGACATGATAAGTTTAAAATATACTAATTTTATTAGAAATAGCCCAGTCATTGGAAGACTTTTATGCAAAGAAGCTTTAAGTCAACTGAATTTTTTTTTTTTAGCATAACACATTTTAGTGCTGAAAACAAACAATAGCAAAGCCAATAAATTCCTGCCAAACACGACCAACAGTATTTCTCAACTGGTTTTAACGAGCACTGAGGTAGAAGGTCGAGACACAAGCAAACAGTCCTTTTTTAAAATTATTTTTTATTTTTTGAGTACACATTGAACATGTTTGGCATTTTATTTTGCATTTGAATATGGAATAACTGACTTCACTTACAGCAGAAGGAAAGGTCAAAAGACACATTCCCTCCTGCTTTGGCTTAGTGTAGTATTAAACTACATTCTTGTGTGTTCAATTGCTTTGAAATTTAATCTTTTTTTTTTTTCCCTCTAAAGTGTGTTCTTTGTGCTCATCTCAAAAACTCATTGAAACCCTTCAGCTAGACAGTGAGATTCAGTGGCAGAATGAACTGGGAGTGATCTGACCACCTCGATTTTTAAATTAGAGTAAGTCCAGACCTTGAGGTTGGTCAAGAGCCGACAATGTCTCTGGTCAATAATCCAGCAATTACGAGCACACAGCGCATCACTGTATAATTCAAAAACAATGTTCCTTGGTGAAGGTAGTGGCTTTTATAGGCACACTGTGAATTTAATTTATAAAAGCAATGCATTTTTTTTTTTTTAAAGCATTGGATGAGTTTAATGGGGGTGGGACATGCAAGGCTGAGACAAATGCAAGAGCTATTGAACATTGTAATAAGGACATAAGGACATTATCTCTGGGGAGAAGAATACAAAGCAAACAAACAAACAAAAAAAAACAAAGAAAAACAAAACAAAAAAAATAGAAAAAGCAAAATCATAATAACAATAAAGCCCACAAAAGAGGAAGCTGATAAGTTCTAGTTCAGTCCCTAAATAATAATGTCCTTCAGGGGAATTTATGGTTCTTGATAACAGATAAGTGAGAATACATGCCACCACACAGAAGAGTAACAACAACAACTAATAATAATAATAATTTCCAGTGAATGCAGTGGTTACCGCAGCCTCTGATTTAAAATGTAAGCTTTGAAACAGCAGGAGTGTTACCGATGATATTCGATTCTCCAGGAAGATTATCCATAAAGCTTTCTGCAGCTGCACTTACTTACTTCTCTCTTCATAGCATCATTATGCAGACCCAATAGTGAGAAAAAACAGTGTAACGAAACTTAAGCGACTGCATAATTCTTTATAAATACACCCCACTTTATATATTCACATATATTGTGTGCTCTTCAAATGCAAATTTTAAATGTTGTTTATCTGCTACTTCTCTACTTGTGCCTCTGTGTGCATTCTCTCCTTAAGGTAATAATATGTTCAGATGTTCAGTTTCTCTAACATAAGAAGAGATTTTGAATATGTGAGTGGGGAATATTTCAATGAAATAAAAGGAAAAAAAAAAGAGACTGAAACAAAGTGATGATTTGCTTGGGAATTAAGATTCAGTGCAGCCTTGGGGATGTTTATCCAGGACCTCTGATTTTCTAGTAACTCACCCCTCACTTGGGAATCTACTATTTCACATCTGTTAGGGGAGGGTAGTGGTTAAGACATGATCACTCTTGAGTGTCCTCCAGTGGAAGGATGCAGAGACCATAGCCTCTATACCCTCCTCAATACTCTGCAATCTCAAAATTTTTTTCTCCCTAGTAACTGCCTCAATGTTCATCTTTACCTGGATTAAAAAGGGAAGATGAGGGGCGCCTGGGTGTCTCCTTCAGCTCAGGTCACGGTCTCAGGATCCTGGGATCAAACCCCGCGTCAGGCTCCCTGCTCGGCAGGAAGCCTTCTTCCTCCTCTCTCTCTCTGCCTTCCTCTCTGCCTACTTGTGATCTCTGTCTGTCAAATAAATAAATAAAATCTTTTTTTAAAAAGGGGAGGAGAGATGGTGGGGCACTTGGGTCACTCCATTGGTTAAGCTTCCAACTCTTGGTTTTGGCTCAGGTCATGATTTCATGGGTCATGAGATTGAGCCCCAAGTCAGTGTCTGTGCTTGGTGTGTGTGTGTGGGGTGGGGGGGTTCTGCTTGAGATTCTCTTTGTCCCTCTGCCTTCCTCATATTTGTGCTTCTGTGCTCTCTTTCTCTCAAATCAATAAATAAATCTTAAAAAAAAAAAAAAGATGATAACATTTTGCAGGATATTTGAAACTGTATCCTGCTCATCTACAACCTATATGATCCTCCAAGTCTACTGTGCCAGATGAACCTGTGTCAGGTATAAGCTTCACTGTCTATCTTGTTTTTCTGACTTCAGTAACTCTATCCACCACCAATTCAGATCATATTGGATCCTTCATTGGTTCTGGCCTTATATTTATTGGCTCGTCTACAAAAATGTATCTGAAATACTGCTTTTCTTGTTTTGCAGATAATTCTAAAGAACACTTTTTGTAGAGCTTTAGAATGTGGGTATGACACTTTCATTCTGCTTTCTGTATCAGGGCTGATTTGTATTCGTGTGTCATTGATAATCTCATCTGGCATTCTCCTTCCTGCCACTGTCTTTTGGTACTGATGTTATTGTGACGATTTACATACAGGTGTCATGGAATCATCTTCCTTTATGCTTACTGCTATCATTACGTGGAAAAGGGTGCCAGAGCAAACTCACCAACCCGTGGAGATTCCTTATCTCCTTAGCAGTTCATTTTGAGGTGAGTTAAGCAGAACCTTATCTCCAATTTTAAACTGTAGGGTAATATTAGATTCAGCATAATGCCCAGAGAGACATTTGAATTCAATTGATTGATTTTTGTGTGATATTCTCAGGAGCACTGTTTGCCAGTTTCTATCCTCAGTTCTGTCTGAGTAGTTCTGAGAGAGTTACGCTCTTCCACAGTAATAACCTCAGAACAATTTTGAAGCAATTCTTTTCTCCATATTCTTAAAAGAACCTCAAAGACTTGAGGCCTCCCATGAAAACAAAATATTTGTCACAGATGGAAGAGACACAAGGGACACTTTACAGTGCCTAAAGATTTAAAAAAAGAAAGCCAACAAAAATAACTTGTTCATAATAAAGTTCACTTTCATTTTGGTCTGTGGTACTCTCTCTCCTCAAACGGTGTGATATGGTCATCAAAGACAGCATCAACAAATAGCCGGTGCTAAAGATGGTGAGGAAATCAAAGAGGTCTGAGATGGGTTTTGCCTTCAAAAATTCTTCAGTGTAGTTGAGAATATTGGGCATAAATTTTAAAAAGATTTATATCAAAAGGCCAGAACAATAACTGAAGGGCTAATACTCAACTGGGAAAAGAAACTTATGGAAGGCAGAACGATTTCAGAAACAAGCTTCCCTCTAACAGAGACTTTGGTAGAGTAGATCTGCCTTTAGTCCATGTAATTTTCCTAAGTGATCTTTCAAGAGTGTTGGCCAGTGGCCACATTATTTCATCATTTTTATGGTAAGATGGGTAGGAAGTAACTAAGATTTGATTGAACATGCTTATGTGGATGATAGAATAAAAGGTTGGTCAAGGAATAATTGCTATTTTCATTAATAATTTAGTTGAATGGTCTTTTTGATTTATGCCTTTTTAACCTATTTAGTAAATGCTTATTGAGCACCTACTATGGGCCAGACATTGACCTATAGACGAGGTGATCCTCTATCTGGTTTCCCTGGAAGGTTCAGCTATATGCCTAATGACCTTGTGCAATTATTCACAATGCCATTTTAATTCTCAGAAGTGTCCTGTTTTGAATGCTAAATGAGATTATTTGGGGAAATGCCACCTCGGGGAAAATCTACTCAGTCTGGCCAGATGTGCTTTACTAAGCTACCCAGACCACATGATGAATGTTTGTAGTATAATGTAAGCCTCATAAAGACAGGAACTTTGTTTTGTTCACCAGGATATCCCAATAAACTATATGTAGTTTATTGTTAGAACATACTAGTTACTCAATAAACGTCTGTGGTTGTTGTTGCTATTTAAGATTTTATTTATTTATTTGAGAGAGAAAGCACGAGCTGGGGAGGTGGGGCAGAGAGGGGAGGGGAGGGTGAGGGAGGAGGAGAAGCTGATTCCCTGCCCAGCAGTGAGCCCCACATGAAAGCTCAGTGATCTCAGGACACTGGGTTCATGACCTGGGCCAAAGGCAGATGCTTAACTGACTGAGCCTCCCAGGCGCCCCTAAGTATGTGTTTTAAATGAGTGAACCATCTAACACAATTTTACCGTTTGAGAAAATTACCGCCCATGTAATTATCTAGAGGATTAAGAACAGTTTCTGTTTCCATTAAAGCAGGTTTAATTTGAAAAGGATCAACAACAACAACAACAAAATTAAAATTATTTTGACAGTTCAAGGAAATTTTTTGGTTATCTGATTTTATTTTACAAATATGATCTGAATGTATTTGTTTTGCTTTTGAAATCAATTTTAAGTACATGAAATATAAATATATTAACATAATTTTCTCAGTTATTAAAACTTTGGGTGGCAGCATCTTTTACTGAAATAACCGTGCAAATCATTAGAATTTTCCTGTGGGAATGTTGTGAGGCAGGAATTAAATACCTGGGAGGGAATGGGTGAGCAGCTTCTTAGAACCGTGCCAGACCCAAAGTATGTCTCTTTTCCCTTTTTTCCATTTGTCAGGATATTACTCTATGTAGATATTGTATTTTGAGGAGGTGACCTAGGGTGTATGAGCCGTATTCTTATTTCACACAGAAACCCATCAAGCTTGGTTATCTTGTTTCCCAGCCTCCAGAAGATGCGAAATAGAAAGTTAGGAAGAAAGCTGTTAGAAGCAAGCAGATTTATGGTAATGGGAGAGATTGGAAACTACAGAAGGGAAGCCAGGGATTCAGAAAACATCATTTCTGAGGCTATTTGGGGAAGAGAGGGAGAGCCTTACACGCCCAGCAGCCCAGAAAGTATCACTGTGTTATACCACCTTGCAGCAAGTTGTCAGTAATGATGGCCCTGGGCTATCAAGAAAGGGTTCAAGTAGGTTTACTGTGCTCTGTTCAGTAAGAAGACATAGTTTATAATCCATTTCTGTAAAACTGGTGTTTTACTTCAGCTCTTTGGTTGCAAGTAGTAGAGTCTCTAAATACATCCTAAAAGAAAAGTGTCTGTGGGTGTTGTGTGTGTGTACATGTGCTCACGGGCCACACGTGTCTCGGGATTACAGATCGCAAGCGAAGCATGTGTGGTTAGGGACTGAGCCAGCCCGTGGACTGACTACTCTCTCTCTTTTGTCCCTGGTACCTTTTTTTTTTTTCCCTTTTTTTAGGAGCTGTCTCTTTCTTTCTGATCCTGATCTTCCGTCATGTTGGCCTGCCGACACCATCACCCCTTTGGACTGTCCTCTCAAAGCCTCCATTCTGTTTGAACTTTCGCTTCTATCTTATTCTCTCTGCGTTTTTCTGATAAAATTCAAAGAAGGAGGATGCTGTGTTTCTAGTTCATCTTTTCGCAACTGGCAATGTCAAAATTTGTTTATTATCGTACGGTTTGCCTGCTCTGAAGCCATTGCCTGTTCCTGCACCAGTTTGGGTTTACAGGAAGCAAGTAGATAGAATTATCTGGTTTATTTTAAAAATCCACTAAGTAGAAGCTGCAGATAAGCAGCTTTTTTTACAAGGACTCAACTAAGGTGTAGCAGATATCTAAAACAAAACAAAACAAAGTAAACAAAAAAAGAAGGTAGATAAATGTTCAAAAGTTTTGAAGTTTAGCACAATGAAGTGCTATTACCTGGAAAATTTGCTTTAAGTGGAAATATATTCCATTAATGTTATACAAATAAAATCCTACTGTATTTTTAACTTCAGGCCTATTTAGAGCTCATGATCTGAGCAGAAATCAAGAGTCAGATGCTTCACTGACTGAGCCACCAGGGTGCCCCCAGGAAATTCCGATTTAGTAGAGCACCAGCAAAGCTGGGGCAGGAAAATAAAAAGTTAACTTAAAAAAGATTGAATTTTTTATTATTTTCTTTTAACTTACTTGTGGTGGTGGGGGTCAGGATCGAAGGTCTTATAATCTTTTTGAAACAGGTTGACCTTTATGACTGCCATATGCCACGTACTGTCTCAATACCTCAAATGAATTTGTTGATTTTAATCCTCACACAAATCCTGTGACACAGGAACCGATAACTCCATTTTGTAGTTGAAGAAACATTGGCACATGGAGGTTAACTAGGTGCCCAGGATCACAGAACTACTATGGAGAGAGGTTGGAATCCCAACCCCACCGTGCTTAACTGTTCCACTCAAAGACCTGATTTGTGCCTGGGTGGTGATTTCTTTCACACAGGGAATTAAAGGCCACAGGCCAGGTCTGATCCACTTAGAACCCTGGAGTCCCTGTCAAGCTACCTCCTTTTCCATATGCAGAAACCATTATTCATTGAGACAGAGATGTCTCCTTTAGGTCATGTAGTTGGTTAGGACAGAGTCTGAGCTGCATGGACAGAAAAAGAGAGAACTCCTCAAGACAGTAGTAAGTCTTCAGTAAAGTCTCTGTGGCTCAAGAGCAAGATGGTTACAGGTGATGTGAACAAAGAGAGACCAGCTGAAATGTTGAGAGAAAGATTACATTGAAACATGTTGATGGAGGTTCCTGTATTTGAAAAACAAAACAAAAAAAATAAATGAAATTACATTAGAATTATCTCTCAATCTGTGCTAGTAATAAAGTTTAAAAAAATGAATCAAGATGAGCATAAAAATCATGACAGGACTTAATAACCTAATAAAGGAATTTTAACTTTACGTCATACATTCATAGTATGGGTTTAATGGTTAATGCTACAACAAGAAAGAAACTAGAATGAATAAAATAGAATGAAGCATACTTGAAAACAATTGCACTAATGCAAAATGAATCATTTGAATGGTCTAGTGGTATTTTTAGTTCATGTAGGAACTGTATGCTATGGTACTCTAATACTAGCAGCTTTGCCATTATGAGGGGAGTGCAGACAATAAAGTATGGAAATGCTTTTTCTCTTCATGGGGATTGGAAATATTATGGCCAGAGTTAGTGTCGGGGTCCTTAAAAATATTAGAAAATGAAATTAAAGCGTCACCTTCAAAGCTGAATGTTTGCTGAGGCTTTAATTGCAAGGCATGCCGGAGACTCAGTAGCATAATCGTAAAGGATCAAAGTCATTACCAATAAATGAAACTAATAACATTACAAATAAAAGTATTTTGGACAAGGTGAGGGTCAAGCTTCCCATTACATTAATATAGTAAGTTGATGAACTATATGTAGTAACCATAGTCGATAGAAGTGGAATTAATCTGGGACACCTGGGTGGCTCAGTGTGTTAAAGCCTCTGCCTTCAGCTCAGGTCATGATCCCAAGGTCCTCGGATGGAGCCCCACATCAGGCTTTCTGCACAGCGGGGAACCTGCTTCCCTTCCTCTGCCTCTCTGCCTTTTTGTGATGTCTATCTGTCAAAAAAATAAATAAAATCTTTTAAAAAAAGAAATGGAATTAATTTAACAGGGTAATTATTTCTGCTAGTGATCACAAAATAAAAATGGTATATAGCACCATTAGGGACAAAAAATTGAATTGTTGCCATGATATTCTAGAAGTTATCTTAGACACATGACTGTGGATACAAATTATACATATATATTTTACCTGTAGTTAACAAAGCTATATCCTCGGATGATTTTGTGAGTGCTAAGACCACTCTTTGTATTGAGTGCTTTTCATGAGAACCAGTCTATCAAACTATCTGGAAAATGATTTTTTTCATAAATCCCTACAAAATTTACCGACGCCGTTTTAGAGTTCTTTTGCTCTGAAATAATGTTCATGTGAAAAAGTCATAGCAAGAAAAAAATGCCAGGGGTTCCTTTCAGAGTGTATTTTTCTTTAAAGCTTTAAAGCAGATACTCTCAGAAGTCTTTCATTTTTCTTGCTGAAAACAGCTAGAAAGGGAACTATTCTGTGGACATATCGTATTCCAAGCATACTTCCTGACCTCAAAATAAAGAAAAGTTGGAAATGTTTGAGCATGAATGCTTCGTTAATTTCCTATGTGCGAGTCAATGACAAGAGAATAAAGGATTTCTAGTGACCCGTTCAGTGGCCGCTGATTCTCTTTTGAGATTCAACAAGTTACTTCATTTCTGTAAATACCTGCCCATCTCTAGTTGACCTGGCCATATTCTGGGATTATGTTCCTTCATGGTTGGGAATATGTTCAGGCAGAATTTAAGGTGATTGAATGAGAGGAAAGATAAACAAGTTTATTGCAACAGTCGCAAAGGAAGATGTTAGGAGAAAATATTCTTCTATGTGAAGTTCAGTCGTATTTAGCAACTCTTTCAATTTGGTTGCTGTACATTCTCAAAATAATAGGGGCATAAAGACATGGAATAAGGATGGAATCTATTTCTGCAACATTAATATTTTGTGTCATTTAAAAGCTACTGCCCATTTTATTCAATTACTTTGATCTGCAGAAATGCATGCTTAATTAATAAAGCCAGGCCATAATCATCTGTCTTGTAATGAAAATCTTTTATGGATAGCCACTAATGAAGATCCGATTTTGCCTTTCCAGTTGTGCCCATCGTGTGGTGGAGGGGCAACCTGCATGACTGAAGGACAGGGCGATGCCTTGTGCTACAACATTTGGAATTGCTGTGAAACTTATGTCGCACCGAGGTTTATTAATGTTGTACTTATCAAATATTCATTGTACGGTACTAACATTTGAAGAATGTGTTCGACTGAGCCTAATATTTCTGTGCTTTGACTGCCTGCTTTATTTAGTGAATTAATTCCAGGGAATAGTTTGAAATACTGAAATCTGAGGTGATACAGTATGTCAGGTTGTACAGAGCTTAGCTGCTCTCTTATTTGGGTTCAGTTACCTGTTTTGTTGATAGAGGGAAAGTGGCAGGTGTGCTCATGCACACCAGTGCTCACAAGTTCATTGTACACACCAGACACACATATACATACACACATGTGTGTATTGCACTGGCCCCCCAATTGGGTTATCATTATATATTAAAAGGTACTAGTTTGTTTTTGTATCTAGACCTGTCATCAAAATCACCTGACACTCTTCAAATTAGTAGCTTCAGTCAGGGTCCCTGTGTAAGTCTTACTGACCTTCTGTACGCTTGTCCTCCTGGCTCCTTTCTATCACTTTAAAATAAAATTGCCACTTTATTTCTTATTCTCCATTGAGAATATATTTTCAGTTTATATTTATTGAAATATATTGGCTTTTTTTGTTTTTTTTTTTTAAGATTTTTATTTATTTATTTGACAGAGAGAAATCACAAGTAGATGGAGAGGCAGGCAGAGAGAGAGAGAGGGAAGCAGGCTCCCTGCTAAGCAGAGAGCCCGATGCGGGAATCCATCCCAGGACCCCGAGATCATGACCTGAGCTGAACGCAGCAGCTTAACCCACTGAGCCACCCAGGCGCCCCAATTGAAATATATTGTTAATGCTTATTTTGAAAGTTAATATTTATATAAGGATAAAGCTTTAAATACTCCTGGAGGATTTAGCCTGAAGACTCAGGTTTAAGATTTAAGCGAGTAAGTTATTATATTATAGTACTAGTGGAAACATTAACAAACTATATTAATTTTATAATAATATTAATTACTACTACTATTATTATTTATTAGTGTTTTAGGCAATAAATATACATTATACTGTGTTTTTCATCAGTCATCTCAAGTAGGTACCGGGTATATATAATGAATATTGTGAATGTTCTGTTGGCCTCATGTGTAATAGGTGAGAACCTGTTTTCTAGGATAGTAATGGAGGACGGTAGCCTCTTGCTCTAGCACACATTTGAGATAGAGAAAAGATCTTTCAAAATACCAGATATTTTCATGCAAACCTTATTAGTGTACCAACTTAATTATTTGTGGGTGAAATGTATGTGCAATACAGTTTTAAGTCTATCTAATGATACTCAGGTTTTAAAAGAAAAATCAGACTTTCCTATCTAAACTTTAAAAGGCCCCAGTGTATGACATGGTTTTGAACTTATCTGTTGTTTGACCAGAAAAACGTTGACACAAAGAAGAGGATATTGAAAAGTTACTTATAACTGATGGTATTTTGATTATATATATAGCATAGAATTCCAGACCTTAACTTGACTCAAGAAATAGCTGGTATCACTCTTTATTTTATAGATAAGCTTCTTCAGGGTGTGAGTGACCGACCTTAAATCATGTATCTGGAGACAGAATCCACTGTTTCCTAATACTGAGTCTCAGGTCTTTCCGATGTACAAAACTAGTTCCCAAGAGTTTTAGTACCAGAGAGAATTTATCTGGCATTTTCATTTTTCAGACTTGTTCTTTTTTTCTTAAACAGGATTTCCTCACTGATTTGTATTGAAGTGAATAGAATCCCTATTATTCTGCACTTTATGGAAATGCAACACACGGAGGGCTTTTTGTACTAGCTTTTCATTTCTGGTTCTCTTTGTCACAAAAGGCTCTTCACTTTTGTAGTTGAAATCATTTGTAATTACGAACTGTGCTTTTAAAAAATTCATCAATGAAATTTTTGATTTAAAAATGAGCTACCGGAAGAAAGGCAGAAGAGGAAAGACTGGAATTTAATGCAATAGAATAGTTGGAGAGGCATCTCACCTAGAGCAGTGTCTCATGAAATGGCAGGAAATGAAGAAACTGCATTCGCTCCTATTTTGGAATTTGTTATCCAGTGTTATTTGATGTAGCAGTACACACAAAAAAAATACCTTTATGCCATATATTAAAAATTTGCAATACATCAAATATATCTCCTGCCTAAAATTTAGAGATGGTAGACACAGGGAGTCACCAACAGAGTAAAAGAAGATACAAATATTTAAATACTCCAACTTTATTTGTTATTTTTTATATATTTAATTCTGACCTATTTCATAGGAATTTTATTTCAGGATCATAACTGTACCAATATCTATTAATAACGTCCTCAGAGTATATATCGTTAAGCAATCAAATAAGGATTGAATTAAACATATGCTTACGACAGTGTTAGTGACAAAAATGTGAACGGATTATTTTTTTAACGTGGGTTTTGATATATTCACTTTTTTGTTATTAATTTATAAGTAATTTGAGTATCACTGATACAACAATGTTACATTAGTTTCAGGTGTGCAAATAGTAATTCAGCTTCTCCGTACTTACCACAAAAATAGCTGCTAGTCTGTCATCATGCAATGCTATTATGATATCGTGGACTGTATTCCCTATGCTTTGACTTTTATTCCTGCCTGAAGGGTGATGATCCCCTTCACCTGTTTTTCCTTTTCCCCCGAACTCTGGCAACCATCATTTTGTTCTCTGTCTTTATAGCCCTGATTCTGCTTTTTACTGTTTGTTTTTTCATTGGATTTGCTTTTCGGATTTCATATATGAGTGAAATCATATGGCATTTGTATTTCTCATTCTAGCTTATTTTACTTAGCAGAATACCCTCTAGGTTCAGCCATGTCATAGCAAAATGGCAGGATCTTATTCTTTTTCAGGGCTGTGTAATATTCCTATGTGTGTATGCGTGTGTGCATCCTATATTCCTTATCTATTTGTCTGTTGATGGACATTTAGCTTGGTCCTATATCTTATCTGTTGTAAATAATGCTGCAATAAACATGGATGTGAATGTGTCTCTTGGAACTAGTGTTTTTGTAATGTTGGATGACTATCCAGGAGTAAAATATTGAGTCATATGATATTTCTATTTCTGATTTTCTTGAGGAAACGTCATACTGTTTTCCAGAGCCCCTGTACTAGTTTGTATTCCCACCAACAGTGCCCAGAGTTTTCTTTTCTCTAATCCTTGCCAATACTTGTTATTTCTTGTCGTTTTGATTTTAGCCATTCTGACAGGTATAAGGTGGTATCTCATTGTGGTTTTGATTTGCATTTCCCTGATGAAGAGTGATGTTGAGCATCTTTTCATGTGACTACTAGCTTTCTGTATGTTTTCTTTGGAAAAATCCTGTTCAAGTCCTCTGCCCCCCTTTTTAATCAGATTTTTTCTATTTCTGGTACTAAGTTGTATAGGTTCTTGATATATTTTAGGTATTCACCATCTTTGGTTATATCATTTGCATAAATCTTCTCCTCATTTAGTAGGTTGCCTTTTTGTTTTATTGATCATTTCCTGTACATTTTTTTATTTTGATGTAGTCCTAAAGTTTATTTTTGCTTTTGTTTCCCTTGCTCTAGGAGACATATCTAAACCTTTTTATGGTCAGTGTCAGCGAAATTACTGCTTATGTTCTCTTCTAAGATGTTTGTGGTTTCAGGTCTCATACATTTTGTGTGAGTGGTTACTCTCAAAGTGGTTACTTTGAGTACATTGATAAATCTACTTCTTTACTGAAAATATTCAGTTAGTTATAGCTCATGTGACCTGTTTCATCAACCAAAAGGTAAATATAATCATACTCATTTATTTAATATGCTATCATTTTATATATATATATATTCACATATGCATCATTATATTTATTTATATATAACTATTTATACATATAACTGAATACTATAATTCAGGCCCCAGAGAAATATTCCTAGGAAGTCAAAGCTATTCTCTTAAAGATATTTCCCAACCACTGCCAAATCTGAATTGTTTAGAAAGAAAGAAAGAGGGAAGGAGGAAGGGAGGGAGAAAGGAAACAAATAATTCAGGCCAAAGTGGCCTGTTTTTGTTCTAAAAGTTAACCTTGGAGAGATCCATAGTCTGATATGTTGACTTCTGCTACAGAATTTGGATTACGCCATACAATGTCACTGACAAAGGCAAGTCTACACCATTTACAGAAACCTATTCTTGACATCCTTGATGGTCAAGATCTTAGTTAAGCTATCGTGCTTTCCACAGCAAACCCCGGGGTTTTATTAGGCTTCACCCCCCACATCAGCTAAGATCCTCCCCCTACCCCAGATCACCGCCTTGGCACTGGTTGCCCCTAGGGTATTTCCATTACCAGTCATGTCCTGACACCACTTTCTGCCATGAACCTTTAGCCCTTTTACTGAGTAAGGGCCACTTACTCATGTACTTCAAGTGTGTGATTTCAGGAGACTCATTGACCTTCCCGGACAACATGTCTTAGAATAGCCTCTACACTCTTCTCTGTTATTGAATCTTGGGCTGCAGAGCTTGGATTTTCTTCTTTCCAGAATTCTTACACTTCTTATCAAAATAGAACCTCCTTATTCCTTGTGACCAACTTGACACACCAGGGAAACAGGCTCTATGAGATCTCTTACACACTTTTTTTTCCTTATCCTCCTCTCTTAGGCTTAACATGGGTCCCTTCTTGACCAAGATTTACATAATTTAAGGATATAACAATAGTAGTTCACTCAGGATAAAGAAGGTATGCTTCAGTGAAATGTCCTGACTTTATTCCTTAATAGCCAAGGGGTGGCCATAAAATTTTAAATTATCTTTACTTATTAGTTAATCTTTGCTGTAACTCCTAACACATGGGCCAATAGGTTTCTGGTTACATACTGGTTTGTGTGTTTGTTTTTTAATTCCCTGTGAAGGAACTTAAAATATTTTAAAGTTAGATTACCTAGTATGCTATTTAAAATCCCCTCACTCCTGAAAAGGAAGAGGGAGTATTAAAAAATGAAAACACTTAATTTTCCTTTTAATACTGCTTTTGGCTAGAATAATTATGTTACTTGAGCCTTAAAAATGAAAAGGGAAGTTAAGACACAACTTCTGCTGTGCTGTGATTTGCACACTGATGAATGTGGTTTAAATATCTCAACCTTGAAACAGTCCATAAATTAGTCATAATCTCTTCTTACCCTGTGGTTATAGAAAGTTCATAGTATCAAAACTTTATTTTGGCCTTTGTGCACTGTTATGATCACTGTTATGTCATCAACTTATCCTTCCTACTGGACAATTCTTATCAATACTCAGCCTTCTGGTATTTTCCCTAATAAAAAAAAATCACAATAAAATCATGCTAATAAAATGAAAAGCATCTTCTTGATCCCATTTCTCTCTAGAGATGTTGCCCCACTTCTCTGCTCCTCTGGGCATCAAGAGTTCTTAAAGAAGTTTTATCATCATCATCTCTAAGTCCTCTCCTTTGTCTTTTTGCTTTTATTTATTTTTTTCTCAACCCAACCTATCAGGGTTTGTCCCATTCTTTGCATCAAAACTGCTGGTGTTTCCAGTGATCTACATATGGCTAAGTCCAATGTTCAAGTCTGTCCTCTTCACTAGCTTCTCCACACATCTGATCCAGCAATTTACTCCCCCTTTCTTTGACCACCTGCTGCCCTGGCCTTTCATGATAACCACTCGTCTGACTGTCTTCCTTCCTTGTTGGTTACTTGTTAATTTATTGGAGGTATCACTTCATCTTTCTGATCTCTAGCATTGCGGTGCCTCAAGATACAGCCTTAGGTCTCTTCTCGGGCCATCTTTACTTTTTGGCTGATCTTGTCCCATCTCATGCCTTCATGTTAAGACACGCCTGTTTTGGTCCCCAGCTTAGACCTCTCCTCCAAGCTCTAGATTCTTTTTCCCCCTCCTGCCCACTTGAATGTCTAATCAACATATCCATGTTAAGTTGCTCAAAACTGAACGCCTGATCTCTTTCCCTTCTCAACCTGCTCCTCTTGCATCCTCTCTGGGTGAGTAGAAACTATCCTTTCAGTTGCTCAAGCCAAACTGTGGTTTCGCTCTTGACTCCTCTCTTTTTCTTCCTACCCCATACCTAATCTGCCAACACATCTTATGGCTGTACTTTCAGGTTATATCTAGGATCCTTTTTAGTGCTTGTACCTCCCCAGCCTGTGCCACCCTCATCTCTTACCAGAATTATGGCAGTGACTTCCTAACTTGTCTGTCTGCTTCTGTTTGGGCCCACTGCACTCTACTCAACAGAGCAACTGCAGTTACCCTGTTTCTCGGTAAGTGGGGTCCTATCATTTCCCTTTCCAAAAGCCTCTAATAGCCTCCCATCTCAATCAGTAACTGCCAAAGTCCTTCCAGTGCCCTAAAGATGTTGCAGAGTCTGTGCTGCCACTTTATTACTGAGCCCATCTCCTATAATTCTCAGCCCAGCACACTCTGCTCCCGACACACTGACACACTCCTAACACACGGGCCAATTTCAACCCCAGGGTTTTGTATTTGCTTTCCTTTTGCCTGTTATGCTACTTCCCTGATATTTTAACATCATGCGCTTCTCACCACTGTCAAATCTTTGCTCAAACGTCACTTTTGCCACGAGGTCCTCTTGGACCTACCTTTCTAAACTCACAGTCCTCTTCCACATCTCTATTCCCCTTCCCCCTTCCTTGACTTTTCTTCCTAGGACTGAAGCCATCTAGCATACAGACGTTTTAAGGTATTATTTTGATAATTTATTGCCTTATTTTCCCCCACTAATATGTGAGCTCTCTTAAGATCAGAATTCATGCCTGTTTTGTTACTTGCTTTCTACCAAGTGCCTGCGCAGTTACTGACACAGAGTAAGCACGGAAATTATTTGTTGAATGAATGAATGAATTACAGGAACAACCTCTTTACTTCAGTCTCTCCTGGTGATTTCTGAAAATCTCTAATTGTAGCTCTGAAGAAGGCCGTGGGCTTCCTTTTCTTCCCCCATACCTGGTCGTAGATCTGTAGACTCTCAAGAAGCCCAGAGGAAGCTTGTCCACTGCTGCGGTTGTCATCTTCTCTGTCTGTACTCCCCACAGGAGTGATCCTAATCACAAACAATCTTAAAATAGTAACCCCATTCACTGAATGTCAGCTCTGCCCTAGCTGCTGTATTAGGCTTTATATAGGTCATCTGTTTCAACTGAATTCTCACAACCCAGGAGCAAGGTAAGTGGAGCCCAGTCCTCTACTTCTGGGATTCTTTCTTGTGTTTGACTATGCCCTTATGAGTCACATCTTGAATAACTTCCAGTGTAAACCACAGTGGCCTCTCCTGCTGACTTCCTGAACTAATCCTTCTCTGCTGTGCTGCCCATATTTTGGGAGCGGGTGTTCAGGAACAATGACATCAGAGATAAAGAGCCTACAAGAAGGATCAGATTGATAGAGGGGTTGGTGTTTTGTTTAGGGACATAAACGTAATAATTGTTTGCATATATTGAGTACTTACTATGTGCTCAAAACTCTATAATAGTAACCATTTAGATGCTATGACTGTATCTATTTGAATAATGAAGGGACTAATGCTTAAAGCACTTAAGCAACTGGTCCAAAGTCTCACGACTTAGTATTGATTCAAAAATTTATTAATTTATTTTGAAAGATGCCATTTATTTATTTGAGAGAGAGAGAGAGAGAGTGAAGGAGAGAGCAGAAGCAGGGGGAAGAGGAAGAGAGAGAGGTAAGCTACCTGCTGAGCAGGGAGCCCTACGTGGGGCAGGGCCCTGGGACCATGACCTAAGCTGACGGCAGACACCTAACCGATGGAGCTGATGAAGTTCTTGAACCTAGGTGAGGCTCGGTGGGGTGAGGTTCGGAGCCGACGGCTAAAGAAAGAATTCTTAAGACGTCTCTGGTGCAAAAAGGTGGTTTATTAGAGCACGGGGACAGGACCCGTGGGCAGGCAGAGATGCGGCTGACCAGGGCCTGTGAGGAGTGTCTGGTTATATACACAGGAGTTGGGTAGGTGAGGACAAAGGGGTGTTCAGAAGGGCTATTGGGGTAAAAAAGACTGTCAGGATATTGAAGGCCTGGTTACTATCAAGCCAAGGCCACTTTCCCTCTAATGAGGCACTAACATAAAGACAATTGGGAGTCTCCTGGTGGAATGTTACATTCCTGCTATCAAACGTCCTTGTTAGTGAGATTTAGGTCTTAAAAGAAATTTAACTTTATTTACTCTTCCTTCTACCTCCGTCTCCTTCAGTTTTTTTTATGGAGGGGAGGGTGACGTTAGAGCTTGAGGAACTGAGTTAGGTATCTTTGGAAATTGGGCTATTGATAAGGTAACTTCTTTGTTGTAAATCTCAAGGACATTTGTAAACCAAGAGAGACTCCTGCCTTGCAGGACTGTGATCTCTGCAAGTTAACTATTTATCGTTTTATGGCAGTCAGGGGTGCCTGAGGAATGCTACACATATGGAGGGGAGCGGGTGAAGAGGGGGTGCAAGGCGCCAGCTTTTGCTTTGTCCTCAGCCAGCCTCCTGCTCCCTCATCAGAGCCACTCAGGTGCTCCTTGATTCAAGGATTTAGATCTTGGGATTTGAATTCAGAACCATTAGTCATAAGCACCAGGGTCTCAGCTATATTTTTCAGTTGTATACACTGTGCCAAGCACTGTATTAAGTGCTGACTATGTAATCCAAGGAGCAGAACGAACAATCATTTCTGCATTAAATCCTCAACATAAACCAGGTGGAAAATACACAGTCATAAGCAAACCTGGAAATTTCTACACTGACCAAGACATCGGCCTTCTAATACTTTTGGAATTAATTTATCCACTGTTGAGTGCTTTGTGCTTCCCTTCAGAATAGGCCAGTTTGTAGAGTGCCCGTGTTTAGCACTTATAACTTTAATTTCTAGGAAATGATCGCTATGTGATTTGAAACTCTATTCTTTATGTACATGTGTTTGGCCTGCTTAACCATACTGTATTATCCACCTTTTAGATGTAAAGTCTTTCTATTTATTTAATTACATTATTCCCCTAAGATTCTTAGCTTCCTCCCTTCAAACAGAATGTTCTCAGTATACCTTCATTGAATTCCTGCTAGGTAGGGAGATGCTTTTTTATATCCACTTCTTTTGAATGGAAAGATGAAAGGTACCGATAGGTAGAGTAATTTATCAAAAGCCATGTCGCTGGGCACGGAATCAGAACACCCAGACTTCTGAGCTTAGGATCTAAAGTGTGTGCTTTAGTCCCCTGTGTCCTTAAGAAAGATATTCAGATGTCAGCAGTAGATAATTTTTAATAGAAGAGGTGTAGCTAAGCTCTCTGTGTGGAGAACCGGGTTTGATAGAATCGAGCAAGCATATTCATTAGGAGCCCAGGATTGCTGAGTTGCCCATCAGATCTGCACTGAGCACAGGGAATGACACGAAGTGGCAATTTTTAATTTGTAATGATCTACTTTACACATTCAACAGGTGAAAATGTAGATTTCCCAACACCAGCAGGAGCCCAGATGTGTCCTGGCAGTTCTAAAACTTTGAACACAAAACGTCACTTTCAACTTGAGTTTGAAAGAGGCAACGGTGCAAAACCAGAGGGAGACTTTCTGCAGGCAGTTGGCACTGCGTGTTGGGTTTTGTTGTTTTTGCTGTTTGCTCCCCATGGAGATTCCATGTCTTATCCTTCAGTTTGCTGTATAAAATGGCTCTTTCCTGGAGCAACAGAAATCCTGTCTGTGCCACCACTGATCTGGGAAGGAGGCAGTTGTGATGGAAGGAGGCTTGTGTGTGTGTTGGTATCTATTGTTTCATAACCGTTTCAGGTGAATGCATAGAAATCCGTAGACTTTGAAAAGAGGTTATCCTTGGTCTGGGTGTTAATTTGAGAGTCAGCGGCTGTTTTTTAGGAGTGAGGAGACCAACTGTCCCAGTTGGCTCAGGGAACACCAAGGGAAGTAGCAGGCACCTCTGTGCAAGGTGGTCACTCCATTCAGATCCCTTCTACTAAGCTTTTGAATAACGTTGCCCGCCCAGTTAGGAGAGACCCTTGCCTGAACAGTGAGTACTAGAAATCGCTAAATACTTGAAATTTGTCTGCCTTTGAGAGACAGTTTATTCCCCAAAAGTTGGTGGTGGGGCAGGGGGTTCCTAAAGATGAGGGGAACTGATAGAGGTAACTCTCAGCCAAGGAACGCACATCTGTCGCTGACTTTTTTCTCCCTGTTTCCCTTCCTCAGTAAATTTCCCCGTGTCTAAGCAGAGGAGCACTTCACAGCAAGTAGGCCCATGCTCCCCACCCCTCTTTATTTCCTGAGTCTCACAGTCATTAGAGGCACAATAGCCACCTCATGTCACTGGGAGGCCTAAAGTTTTGTGGAGATGCCCTCAGGGACACGGGGATCACAACTGATCTGAAAAAGAGGCTTTGGCCCCTCATCCTGACAAAGGAGCATCTGTTGAAGGCCTTTTGCCTGAAGTGGCTCCATTCAGGCTTAAGCCAATAGCCTAGTCCTTTAAATCGCCAGCCCCATTGTTCAAGGTATTTCTTGAAAAGGGGAATATGTATGTCCCTTAAACTCTCTTTCTCTAGTTAATGCACAAATGTCTCGCCTAGAATCTGCCACCACAAGATTGGTCTCAATAAGGACCCCCCCCACACCCCCAACACCAGCTTGAATTGATATAGCTCCTCCTGTGCTTAACGGAGCAGGATTTCTGTTTATGATCCTGGGGACACAGAGGAAACAGCTCTGACCATACTCGCTTTACAAATGATAAAAGTGTGCTTGCCTCTTCAAGTACGTTGAACTGGGTTTTGACAAAAATTAGTTCAGTGTTGGTTGATAAGTTGCATTACCAGAATAATTATTGAATTTTCTTTTCTTAGTATTTGATTCAGGTCGTTTCATAGTTGAATGCAATAAAAACAGCTCTCAAGATATCATAAGGCATGGCTGGCTCCGAGTCTGTCTCTGAGCTCCAAACCTTTGATAGAGCTCACCGGCTTTATAGACGCTACCAGCCGTGCTCCATGCTCCTGAATTAGAGATAGGCAGTAGGGTGCTAAGAGACACCAAATAATACACCTATCAGTTTCCTAATAATTCCATTATTTTTATGTTAGATCAACCATGGACATTATGGGGAAATTCACATGTGCTTATAAAGCAGGAAACTTCAGAGAACATTTAGCAGTATGGGGGCCTTTCTTCCTCATCTCACCTTCTTAGTTGTCTGTCTGTGGGAGTAAACTATTCAGGGGGTATCTGTTCAGGAGGTGTTTCACGGAAGCAGTTTAAGAATCACTGGCTCTGATTCATTTCTGCCTCTTGCACATAGATGCCATATTCTGTACCTCTCAAAAGATTTGTTGACCTTGATTGAGATCCTGGTATTTATCTTGTCTGTGAAGCAATATTAGCTTTATAGAATTCAGTGATGACATTTCTGCTCCATAACTTAGGCTGAAGTGAGATTACATTTCGTCTTCAGCAGGTTTCAAATAAGAACACACTATACAGTGAGCCTTCTGAGTTTTCACAATAAAAAGAAAACGTGTCTGGTATTTATTGAATGCTTACTCTGTGTCAAGCACTCAGCTAAGCACTTTACATACATTCGTAAAAGCCACTGTAAGTTGCTTTTATTATTGTCCTCATTCTGGAGATAAGAAAACGGAGGCTTGGAGACCGCCAGTCATCTTGGCCAAGGTTATAGGGTAGTGAAGGATACAGCGAGAATTTCAAAGGTGGGTAACCTGAGTTTGAGCCCATGATCTGAATTAGCTTCTGTGGTTCCTCTTGCTGTTGGGAGTATTTTAAAGATTTTATTTATTTATTTGACAGAGAGAGAAAGATCACAAGTAGAGAGAGAGGCAGGCGGGGGGCAGGGGGTGGGGGCGGGAAGCAGGCTTCCCACTGAGCAGAGAGCAGGATTCGGGGCTTGATCCCAGGATCCTGAGATCATGACCCGAGCTGAAGGCAGAGGCTTAACCCACTGAGCCACTCAGGCGCCCCGCTGTTGGGAGTCTTTTTGTTGTTGTTGTTGGGAGTCTTTTAAAAACAGTTCCTGTAGAGTGGTTTCTGAATGAAGAGCTGTATTGCTTTGAGGATTTTATATGATGAAGTTCTAGAACCTAGGTGAGGTTCGGTGGGGTGAGATCCGGAGCCAATGACCAAGAAAGAATTCTTGAGACATCTTTGGTGCAAAATAGTGGTTTATTAAAGCACGGGGCCAGGACCCGTGGGCAGGAAGAGCTGCTGCCCCCGGGTTGTGAAGGAGGGCAGGTTCTGTACCCTGCGGTTGGGGGAAGGTGAAGGAAAAGGGGGCCTTCTACGGAGCTTTCATATGCTAAAGAGGGCCTACAAGGTGTGGAGGTCTTGGGACTTGATCAGTGTTGTCTTTTGGCAAGCCGTCAACATCAAGATATTTGGGAGATTCCTGGTGGGATGTCACATGTCTGCTATCAAGCATCTTTGTTAGTGAGATTTAGGTTGAGAAGAGATTTAACTTTATTTACATTTCCTTCTACCTCAGCCTCCTTCAGTTTTGTTTATGGAGGGGAGGGTGACATTAGGGCTTGAGGAACTGAGTTATTTGCCTCTGGAAATTGTGCTATTGATAAGGTAACTTCTTTATCTATAGATCTCTAGGACATTTTTAAACCAAGGGAGACTCCTGTCCTGCAGGATTGTGATCTCTGCAAGTTAACTATTTGCTTTTCCTTTAGGGCAGCCAGGGGTGCCTGAGGAATGTCACAGGTATTACCGAGGGGAGCGGGTGAAGAGGGGGTGCAAGGCGCCAGCTTTTGCTTTGTCCTCAGCCAGCCTCCTGCTCCCTCATCATTATATATGTGGTTATTAATCATAAATCAATACAGACATAGTTATGCTCATTCATTCAACAAAGATTTTTTTTCCCCAATAAATATTTTTGAGCCTCCTCTCTATGCCAGGCTCTGCAGATGAGTGTGAGTAAGCCAAGATCTCATCCTAGGAGTAGCTCACAATGTAGTGGAGGAGACAGGCATGTAAATAAGCTATGAAATGATCATCTCATGACAAGATGAAATAATCTGTGTTGTAAAAGAGGTGCACAGAGGATACAGCCCAGGAGTACTTGACCCCATAGAATTTATATGGAGAATTGAGATGATGTAGTGACCATAAAAACTGTTCCTCAAAAACATTCATTATACTGAAGGACAAGACAGAACAGAAACAAAAATGATGGTAGAATAAATCTCAGATGAGTTTTTCAGATACAATGGCTTATTTCTCTGGGCTCTTGGAGACATTTAATTGCTAATTCTTATTAGTTTCTGAAATCCATTTCATTGACCAAACTCATCCCATGCCTTCAAGGAAAACTTGAAGTTAATGGTAGGATTTGTTTCTCATTAATTTCTTTGGCTTTCTTAATGGCCAATTTGGTCTTATTAATAGTTAATATGTTTAGCAATGTAAACTTTTGCATTAATAAAACAGATGCAAAATTACCATCCCAGCCAACCACTGCCATGGGAAAGAGCAAGGAGACTTAAACAGTGGTAGAGTTGGACTGAGCTGACCCTCAGAGGACCAATACCATCCTTCCAATTGTCTTATTCTCCCATCATTGCAGTTTACACACCTATTTCAAGACTCACAGATGTTCCTACATTAAACTTTTGTTAGCTTTATTGTTTTGTTTTGTATTGTTTGTTTTATTTTAGTAAGTTCCATTCCCAGTGTGGAGTCCAACACAGGGCTTAACTCTGAAATCATAACCTGAGCTGAGATCAAGAGTCAGGCACCCCAGGTTTTTTTGTTTGTTTCGTTTTTGTAAGCTATAATTTTAATAGTAAAGTGTTTTCTTATTTAACTGTTCCCCTCCTTATTTTAGGACTATACATACAACCAGTACAAGTAGTTTATGCTTTTTTTTTATACTTAATTTTTGATAACCTCCATTTTTGTAAACTGACAACCATAAGAGACCCACTGTGTGCTGGCTTTAGACTTTAGTTCACCATTGGAAAAATATTTTGAAGTCCTCTGTTAATGATGCTGCTATTTGCCAAGTTTAGTTTAGGCAACGTGACCACGTTTGCATATAGAGACATGTTTATCCAATTATCTGAATATTAAGATATACATACTTTATTCTATACTTTATCCATATGAATGGAAAATGGGAGACTGATACTTACCTTGGAAGTAAGAAGTGCAAGTCTTGTAAACTTTGATAATAATGGGAAAAAAATTAGGTTTGACAAAAGTGGTGGAATTTTACCTTTGATTGGATGCTCATCGGACTCAGATAGTTGTGTTAACCAGCGTGTGCTAAATGCTGCAACAAGCAAAATCTCAACGGTTTAATTAATTAATGAATGAAAAATCAATTTAATTAAGGAGAAGTTTTATTTATTTATTTTTTTTTAAAGATTTTATTTATTTATTTGACAGAGAGAGATCACAAGTAGGCAGAGAGGCAGGCAGAGAGAGAGAGAAGGAAGCAGGCTCCCTGCTGAGCAGAGAGCCCGATGCGGGCCTCGATCCCAGGACCCTGAGATCATGACCTGAGCCGAAGGCAGCGGCTTAACCCACTGAGCCACCCAGGCGCCCAAGGAGAAGTTTTAAATCTCATGTTAGAGTCAGGTGTGAGACAGTAGGTGTCTCTTTGTGTTCCCTGGTGTCTTCCTATAGCTGTGCTTACCTCAGACCTCACAGTCCTCCATCCGATCCCCTGTCTCCAGCCGGCACATTTGGGGTGAAGGAGCAGGAGGACATCACATAGGGGATCTTTCGGAGAAAGGCCTGGCGGTGGCGCACAGTACACTGACTGACATTCTTTGAATAGGATTCAGTCATATGGCCCCACACTTAATTGCAGAAGTGCCTGGTCAGGTGCTCAAGAGGGAACAGAAAAGGGATTCGATAATTACATGACATTGTGTCTGTCCCAGCTAGTCAAATGTGTGTCTGTGCAGAAACAGAAACAGATTTAGGGACATGTATACAATGCTGGAAAGTTGGTCAAAAGTTGTCTATAAGAGGCAGAAAATAATCATGGATCTGGTGGTCTTTGGCACTTTAGGAACAGACCTAATTCTTCTGCCACTGCTCCCTCGGTCTGCTGTAGGTAGGTCTGCTGGGGACTTAGGCAAATATCTGCAAACATAGAAGATTTCCAGTAGGATACAGGTAGCTTCCCCTTCTGGAGGAACTGGGTTCTGGAGAATTTAAAGAGGTTATAAATTGTGAACATATTTCCTAGAAGACCTAGAATGTACCTGATGGCACCCGACTTGTTTTTCAGTATTCTCGATATTTCCATCTGACTTTCAAATCTCTGGCAACATCAAGGAAGGGAATCTATGTTTTTTAAAGTAGTCAATATGCCAGGGATGGATGAGGGCGGTCACACCAGAGTAATGTCTACAGAAAGGGAGGAGTGAAATTACAGAGTTACAGGAGGGGAAACATTTTGTTTGAAGGGTTTCCAAGCACTCAGCAAATAGGAGACTTCCAAGTACTTGAGTCGGGAACCCCAGTGATTTCCTGTACAAGTGTCGCTTTGCGCTTGCTACATCTCAGCACAAGACATAAACATTCCCCCGTGGAAAACAAAGTATCATATTCCCTGACAGCTTTAAAACAATATAAAGCTATGAATCGTCTGTTGATCCTTTTATCACACTTATGGTTTCTAGAATTAGATGCCGATCTCCTGGAGGGCAGGGACTCTAACCTTCAAATCTAATTTTGTGTCACAAACACAGTAAAAGTTAAAGAACTGTCCACTTACAGTAACAAATAGGCATGATCTGCCATAAGACACTTAAGAAGAAGAATCTCTCCCTAGTGCTGACCTCCAAGTGCTGAGGCAATCCTGAAGTCTTTTTCTGGGCCAGCGGGTTCCGTGGCTTCTACTCTAATAACTATTCACACCCTGAAAATAGAATGCCGTCTCCCTCTCCGCCTGATTCCTTCCTTAATGTATAAAAAAGAGCACATGTAGACCTTTATTTTTTTTTAATCCATATGTGTGTCATTATAGAGGGTTCTCACTTATGCTTCAGCATCTTGATTAGACCCAACAAGTCATCTGTGAAAGACGGTATGCTATGGACTTAGATAAACCCAAAACAACAACAGAAATTGCTCTGAAAAAATTCACTTCAACAGCACCTCGTTCTGGCTATGGCAGGAACTTGAAATATACTCCTAACCCCAAAGTCATGCAAGAGGGAGAAGAACTTAGAGCTAAATGGAAGTTAACCTGCGGTAAATGTGTGTCAGGATAATGACCAAGAACACACGGAGTCTCACGGGTCTTTCTAAGCCCTGCAATCAGACGAAGTCTACAGAGGCTTTTTTTAATCAAGGAAAGGACTAATGAAAAATTGGCTTTCTCAAAGGTTTTGGAATACATTGTACGACCTTGCTGAACCTTGAATTTTGATTATTGTTTCTCTCATATGGAAATGTTTGCAATTCTGTCTTACATGGAAGGGCAGAGAACCGAAAGGAAGTTTGCAATAATGAAGTCAGTTTTCACTGCTCCTTGCTTCCCGAGGCAGCAGTGAGGGAGGGCGGGGACTTTCCCAGGCCTTCTGGAGGCTTTCCTGCCAGACTGGAGCCACCAGACTGAAGTAGAGTTACACAAAGTATCCTGAAGTCTTTATTAA
The DNA here is from genome assembly GCF_011764305.1 of Mustela putorius furo. Classification (NCBI taxonomy): domain Eukaryota; kingdom Metazoa; phylum Chordata; class Mammalia; order Carnivora; family Mustelidae; genus Mustela; species Mustela putorius. Next base: position 44,725,282 of record NW_025422010.1, read on the forward strand.
CTAGATTGTCACCCACACGATTTCCTGAATTCATACCATCCTGCTGGAAGAAATTCTGTAAGAGATTGTTAAGCAAGGTGTGATAGTCTTTTTCAGGAGATATTTTAAAGTGGGCCTTTTTTTTTTCCCCCAAGTTTTTACTTAAATTCCAGTTAGTTAACATATAGTGTAATATTAATTACAGGTGTATAATAAAGTGATTCAATCCATACCTCACCAGGTGCTCATCACAAGTATGTTCTTTAAGGAGTCTTTCACAGTCTGGTGAAATAAGTCAGAGGTAGCATGAAAGTCATTCTTTTTACTCTTGTGGACAAAAATCCCTGCTATTCTACTCCTTTATCCCCACAGTCCCTAGCCTTGGGACCTCAGTCGCCTGATCTGTTCAGCCCCACCATCTGCACCCACCTGACTTCTTTAGGGGGCATGATTCCCATCACTTTTCAGTCCCTTCAGAAATGATTTCTCATAGCACCTTTGCTTCCAATGATCTGCTTGGCTTAACCAAAGTGAATTCGATGAAAATATATACACTGTTATTGTTGGAGTAGACATATCCCTTCCATTTATTTCACTAATACTGACTGTACACCTACTCTGTACTAGTTTCTATGAGATATCAAGATGAATAAGGTGTGATTTGCTTTCAAAAAGCGAGGATCATCTGAAACAATCTGTTGTATTTCTCTGTTAACATATTTATGTTTTAAGGATCATGTAGGATCCTAAGCCAAAGGGACAAATAGTATTTAGAATTTCAGGCAGAGTTAATGGACTAATTCTTTTGTTTGGGATCTAGATGAACAGAAGTAGTTTGGAAGCTCTTAGGTACAAAAATAGAGATAATATGATTATATATGTCATAGCTTACAACCCAGACTCTATGGGTATTCATTTATAGCACTGCTTAGTGACAATAGGGAAGACACGACGGAAAAAAATATACATATACATATATATATGTACATATATATGTATATGATGGATATATAATGTAATATATATGTACATATACATATATATGCATATGATGTATATATAATGTAATAATATATAATACATATACATATATATGTATATAGTATATAATATATACATTATACATATATATGTGTATATATATGTATATGTATATTTTTTTCTTTTTTTTTCCCCCGACACTCACGTGCAGAAGCAGTTACCATGTAGCATGTCAAAGGGTCTCTTGGGATGTCCTAAAGTGCCAGGGACTCTCTCACACATGGTATCTCTAGAGATTTGTGAAATGCAACTTCGGTATTCCTGATTCAGTGGACCAAACTTGGTGGATGAATCTAGACAGGCAAATTAGAAACCCAATACTGAATTCTAGTTTGGGTTCTGGATCCTGTTACCCTGATGTTAAATGAATTTGTTATTTCCACGAATCACCATTTTTAAGAGAAAGGGGGATTCTCTGGGTAACTTGACACTAATAGTTGTATGAATGGCCTTGGTTTGGGAGGGTGGAGTCAGGTTCAGGTTTTCAGCCCATCATCAGGTTACGATAAAGCTGGGAGTCTGACGAACCACAGATGGACAGAGGAAGGAGGTGATCACAGAGGCGGAGGCTTCTGTGATAGAAACTGTTACAAAGGGAAAGAAAACTACAGAACCCTCTTGATTGGATGAATTGTTTACCCGAACCCCAGGCCCCATCTTCCAAAATAAAAGGATGTGAGCCATTCCTGTCCACACCAGGAAAGCTTACAAATCACAACCAAAAGCTACATTTTTGAAATTATTCTTTGGGAAAACACGCTACAGATGAGCAAACAATGTTTTGAAATACTTGAGTTGTTTTCAAAGTCACCTGCTGTTCAAAAATCTGATCCATTGTATGGTTCATGTCTTTTTAGAAGCTGATTTCTGCTCTGATGGTCAGGGGCTCATGGTTTCATGGAAAGAACACATCTGGACTTTCCGCACATGGGGGCCCTGGACCCCGCTTCCATGCCTGTGGTTGTCTCAAGTCCCCAGCCATTCATTCCTGGCTCTCAGGCAGTTCACCACTTAGAGGAAGAACAGGGCCAAGTGGCTCTTAATGTTGTTGCTTTAGTTAAAACTCTAGGATTCTAAACATTTGGCTGGCAGCTATGGTCTCTGAAGTTCATCTCAGATGATAGATTTAACAAGTACATGCCCATCTCCCATAACACATCTCCTTTCTCCATGTTTAACTCAAGGTCATTTGTCTTCCTCCAGGGCCTTTGTTTTATTCCTCAGCAGAGTCATTCTGACCATAGTCTCAATGATTCTTATCAGTTTTTCTTGAAATGGTGAGTGTGCAGGCTCTAACAATGCTTCTTCCACTTTCTTCTGATGTACTTCCCAGATTCAGCAGGCACCTGAACTGAGCTTAATTTTTTTTTTTTAAAACAGTTGATATAATGCTGCTGAAAACTTGCCTGGATCTCTAAGGTCTTTTAGGATTAATCATGTTCAGCCTTCAGGAAGTTTGACAACTGTATCCCATCCTTAAGCCCCAGGAACAACTTAAGCAGGAGAAAATCACTTCGACTTTCCATCCTTAAATTCTAATAGGCTTATGAGAAAGGCAGAAAAAAAAGACAATTCATGCAACATGATCATACTTGTTTTAAAAGGTCGGGGAAGTGGAAGGAGAGGGAGGCTGGCTTTGGTGGTGAAGGTACGAGGCTTGTGAGCCTCATTAACAGAGGGGATAAAAGGAAAAACTCCACGATTCCAAATTAACCAACTTTCCATGCTTTCTCTTTGCCTCCTCCAAGTTTCATTTGCTGATTTCAAGCCTGTCAAGTTTAAGGCTTCAGGTTTGAGACAGTAATGGATTTTAACATCAGGGCACATGGTCTCTAGACCTGGGCTTCGCTCCTTCTGGTGTGTAAGCAGAAGCTTCTGCCACCCCCTGAACTCACAGAAGCTGACTGGACCTGTCCCTGCAACTGTACGGGATCTTACCCTCCGTCTGGACAGCCATTCATGTAAAGATGCAGAATTTCCTAGGTAAAAAACAGAAACCTAGAGAAGCGAAGTAAATTCTCCAGGATGACCTGTCTTGATAGCAGCAGACCCAGGAAAATACTCTGATCTTTATCTGTTTCATTTGGTTTTTCCCTTCACTCACGATACTTGCCCATGTCAGAGAGCCAAGGGCATGACTTTCTGACTGTTTTATGGGGAACAGTAGGATAGGAGCCCCAAACTGGTGATCTTGACTTTGTTGCATAATGGGTTTCACTATGTGGTCTTCAGAATAATTCTTCTCAGTCGCTGAATGGTGTCTGCCTGCAGTTAGGGAAAATAAGTCATGCCTCTGATAATAGTTATTCTTTTGACTTTCTTTCTTTGATTTGAGTTAGAAAATATAGACAAATCCTAAGAACTGATGGTGGTTTTAGTCATCCTGCTGTCAACTGCCCATCCTCGTATTGACAAGAGGCTAATGACTAAACATAGACATTCTGGGTAGAAAACCAGGAAACACCTCACTTGTCTGCATTTTACTTTCTTCATGTCCAGAGATACATAATACTTGAGCAACTTTATGGGGATCTTTTAAGGTCTTCTTTCTACTGATGGTCGCATGGAAAATAGAGTGTGTTCTAAGAACACTTAAATTCAGTAGGTGCCATCAGGATAAAGCTAATATGAAAATAACTGCTTATAAGAAAATGAACACAAAGCTCCAACAGTGGCAGAAAATAGTGTGTCCGAGGTAGATAATAAATAATGCTGTTAAACCCCTGTAATCATTCCTGCTTTCTGGTAAGGTTTAAAAAAAAAAGAAAAGTAATATTTATTGCTGGGCATTAAATTACTTTTATGCCTGAAACAGGAAAAAAAAAGGGGGGGGGTATAGAAAGGTATGAGCAAGTGGTTTTGTCTATGGGGGTGAGGGCAGAGGTGGGACAAGGTTTCACCTCATCAAAGGAGGAGGGAGTCCTTACCAGCATCTCCTCTCTCCCATCTACCCAAGAAAGGGCTTTGCTATTTCTGCCATCAGGAGAGATTCCTGGGCTTTTGTGAGCTTTGTGGTTGTGGGGATTATAGAAGAGGGAAGAGGGGAAAGTGGGTGATCAGGATTAAGGAAAAGTTTCTATAACAAAGGATACCTCTTAATTTAAGGTAATAATTTTGAATTTCCAAAAACAGTATGTTTTTGTCTAGCCAGAGGGATGATTTATAACTCTTACAACCACTTGGATCTTGACGTCAGGATTTCCATACCATTGTCTTCATTTCCACCCTCCTTTGTCTTTTCTTGCCTTCTATACTTCACCAAAAATTATTTGGAACAATTTCACCAAGAAGAGGAGTTCTTTTCCTGAGCACGACGGCATGCACTATTTGGGAAAGGACTTTGATACCCTCTTGAAGTGTTTGAATCCTAAAACAACTGAAGCAAAGCTCTAGAGGTAGATACAAGGCAGCAATCTCATTAAAGTCAGCTTCCTTACCTATTGCATGAGCTCAATGAAAATCAAAATCTCTCCTCCGTGAGTTTCAAGGCTAAAAATGAGGTACTTGTAGCTTCAGCACCTGAGGGCTTAAATCATATTTTATATTCCATAAATGTAGCCACATTGTCTCTTTTCTCTTTGTTCTTTTTCATTTTTGACAGAATCCATTTGAAGTTTTATTTCAAATCATCTGGCTTGTTGGCATAATGAACCTCGGATTTAGATTTGTGATTGTTTAGGGATATGTATGTGTTTGTATGTTTGTGTGAGTGTTTAATTAAACTGAAGTGAAATGCTGTCTGAGCCAAAGGCAGTGGTTTTTCCTTTACTCATTTAATGTTATGGTGAGTTTTTCATGTGTATAATTTGTCATGTAATACCACTGCCTTTTAAGCATACTGGCTTAGTCAAAAGCACTAATTTAGAAGGGAATAAAAGTTTAATTACCCCTTTCACCTTTACACATTTGTTACAAATTATGTAGTGTCTTGGGGAGACGGCATTGAATGAGCAAGAAGATTTCCATCCTAGTTCCAGTACTGCTTCTAATTAGCTGTGTGACTTTGGACAAGTCACTTCCCATAGTAGGCAATGTAGGCTAACTGAGATCAAAAAGAAACAAAAACAAAAACAACTTACAATAAAATTGTATTTTTCACTCAAATGAAAGTAAAATTCAGGTGGTCAGGTGGGCCACATAGTACTTAGAGTATAAGCATGAGAATCATGTGAAGTATCACTTGTGCCTTTGGAGAAACAACAGGGAACAAGGTAGAAGTGTGCTGTTCTGAAGATTTGTTTCTCTGTTTTAGTTGTATGTGACTGAAACCCCATTTTAACTAGTGTAAGAAAAATGTAGACTTAAGAATCAGTGGTGTCCCAGGCAGTCTGAGCAACTCCAAGCCATGGGAAGAATCAGCAACACCTTGGCCTCAGGAACTAGGACCAGATATTTGTGGGACTCTAGGATTTTCATTCTCTGGCTCTCTCAGCAGTTACATTCATCTTCCCATGCCGATCAGCAAATGCCGCCATGTTGTATAGAGACATGATGGCTGACACTTCAAGTTTTATGTTCTCTTAAATTTTCATCTTCTGGAGATGAACTGACTTGATTGTGGGAGACTCCATTTCCAGAGTCAGGAGAGAGCTAGGTTTTGATAGGGTTGGGTGTGGTGCACCCTACAGCAGAGAGACAGTCACCCTATAGGAATATGAAGGATAGGTGGAGGGTTAGCATCCTTTATCCGATCTAAGTTACTGTCTTCCTGACTGGGTGTCAAAGGGTAGCTGGTATCCCATAATTGTGCCCTGCAATTATGAACATTATCTTTCTTCCTGTCTTGTATCAAATTTGCTTTTTCATTTATCCTAGACTCTCAGATCCATGTTTTCTGCTGGGTTAATCTGATAAATGAATCCCTGCTGAAGGGTTTATGACTAATCATGATTTAAAGAGGTAATCCTCTCGTGCATGCCTTTTCACAGAAGTAGCCAATGTCTTTAACTGTAAGAGAAATAGTCAGCATTTACTGGACTCTGATTATATGTAAGGAAGGCATTGTGCTAGGAAATGTAGGTAGTACAACATCCGTTGAGATATGGCTCAGCTGGTGAGGGGAGTGAAGCTTGTTGGCCCTGGTGTTAGATTCCTAAAAAGTTCAACCTTTGCCATCTAACAGGTGTTATCCTTGAACAAGTGACTTGACCTTTGGTCCTTATATTAAAATGGCAGGGACGATAGTAACTACCTCATAGACTTATTTGTGAGGTTTAAATGATATGTACCAATATGCACAATGCTTAGCACAGCAACTGACTCATCACAAATGTCCAATAATCCTTATCTTTTACATGCTAACACATATATTAAATATCTTTTCTTAGGAGGATGGATTTAGTTTTTATTCTCAAGCTGTGTTTCAAGGATAAACTTTCCTATTATGCCTTGTATTAGAAAAGTCACTTACCACCCAAACCCATTTCATCATCTTGGAGAATCTAAGCCCTATGGGATCATTTTGTTCTTAGTCCCTTGGTCTTAACTTGAAATATTCATCTATAGCCTAGAGTTTATTTAGGCATCATTCTGGAGATGTCTCTGGGCAAGGAAAGCTACCAGAACATCTGTAAAATCGTTCTTGTGTGCCAGTCTCCCTACCTCCCCCCTGCACCTTCTTCTTCACATTCTGAGTGAGTTTTATTTCAAGTGGCCCCTCTTCTTCACACTCTAATTCCAAAATTATGGTTGTTAGCTAATCCATTCAAGTGTAATTTGCAGACACATGCAGACAACACTTTTTGTTAAATTTGATCTTTAAATTTCAACATGGCTAGAAGATGAAGAAAATCAATGAAGAAAATGAAGACCTTCCATGCTAAAGTAAATCTCTGAAGACTTCTGGCTTGCGTGCAAGTGATCTCTTGACTCGTAGCAAACCTTACAGTTGGAACAGACCCTGCCAGTTATAGAGGACGCTAGCATAAATGGAGAATGAAGTCTTGCTATTCATTCTACGTAGTTCTCTTCACATTCAAATTTATTATGAACCCCAAGACTCAGCATTTCCTCCAAGTCACATAGTGAATATAAGAAGTGAAATTTGGACCTGAGTTAGCCTAAATCTAAAAGACTTTCTCTCTCTGTTCTACCATCCTCATGTGTAATACTACATCAGCTTACTATTCTAGAAAACAAAACAAAACAAAATAAAAATGAAACAAAACAAAAACCACTAATTTATTAAATAGAAATAAGCATTAATACTTCCATTATTGATTTAGTATAAACATTATATATAATTATAATATTATAATAAATATATAATTATAATAATTCATTGGCTTAAAATGAGGATTCTTCTCATGTTTCTTAAAATTATTAAAGTGAGACCAGGAGCATAGCTGTGAATGACCAGCATAGGTCCCTTGGTTATGCATTTTCTTCAGTGAAGAAGATCTTATGAGGTCCAACTTCTTATATTATCAAGCAAATTATCAAGCAAACCTACTCCTCAAGAATGCAGTGTTGGAGACACCCAATGCAGTGTTGGGTTTTAGAGCTGTCAGCTCAAGTTGATAGTCCCAGTTCATCTCTCTTTGGCACTTTCTATAAAAGAGTGATGATATTAGTATTACCAATGTCACAAGCTTGTTGTGCAAGGGGAATGAGTCAGCATATTTTTAGAGCAACTAGGCTGCTCTAAAGTCTGCATTGAGAGCCTTGTTTTTGATAAATAGTGATGAAGTATTAACTATCCCAATTATTAGAAATATAGGAAAGGTCTCTATGAGTGGACTGTCTGCTAAATTTACATTTTGGCAGTTATAAACCCAAAGAGTCTGTAGTGTTTGGAAATGACATAATTTAATTGTATTTAGATTTTGACATTGTCAACCAAATTAGCCAATTCACTACGGTATTCAGGATTTGTGTTTACTACCAAATATATATATATTTTCAAATTCTCATTTCTAGACCCTAGCCTTCTTTTCATTTACCTGTTTTGAGTAGATCAAATAGAAAAATCTTCTTAAAATAACTGAGAGCAGTTTATTCCTTTTTCAAAAATTTCTATCACAATATATCATTTTAGAGGTTAAATTAAAAATCTATTACCTTTAATGAGGATGTCTTTGTATACTTCATTTACTCATTTCATATAGAATGGAGATAATTTTCTTAGGTAAGCTCAGGCACAACTAAAGAAAGCAAACATACTTACTGAGGTTTAAATATTTTGCTTCGTTTTCATACAAATTAATTTCTTCAAATTCTTCAACTTTCTTAGGATTAAACTGGTGTTGGCTCAATGTATGGGAATGGAGTGTTGACACAAGAATGCAAATATTGCAAGGATGTGTGCCAGTCTGGTGCATGTGGCTCCAAGGCTGTCTTCCTAAGAACATCCCAAGCTTCCTCTTCTTTTGGGGGTCCACATCTTTGTCCACTGTCTGCCTGCCACAGGCTGTCCTGGAGGTGGTACTTTCCAATTTTCACAATTTGATACCTGGAACAACAGAGAGTGGGTCAGAGTTTTTATCTGACCAGGGAAATGTTCATCCCTTCCCATAGGAAACTACCCATTCTCAGACCTGGATTATTCTGATTCATAGGCAGAATGAACACACACACACAAACACACACACACACACAAGTGCAGAGTAGCAGCTTTTATCATCTGATCAAGTATTTCCAGGGATTATTTTTCTAAAAATCTTTATTTATTTATGAGAGAGAGAAAGCACAAGTAGGTAGAGGGAGGGGCCGGCAGAGAAGCAGACTCTCTGCTGATCAGGGAGCCCTATGCAGGGCTCCATCCTCGGACCCTAAGATCTTGACCTGAGCTGAAGGCAGACACTTAAATGACTGAGCCACCCAGGTGCCCCTCCAGTGATTATTATTTTTTTTTAAATCAAAATTTTATGTTTACCTAACTTTTTTTTTTTAAGATTTTATTTATTTATTTGACAGACAGATCACAAATAGGCAGAGAGGCAGGCAAAGAGAGAGAGGAGGAAGCAGGCTCCCTGCTCAGCAGAGAGCCCTATGCGTGGCTCAATCCCAGGACCCTGGGATCATGACCTGAGCCGAAGGCAGAGGCTTTAACCCACTGAGCCACCCAGGTGCCCCTGTTTACCTAACTTTTAAACTCTACTAGTTCTACATGACTTGTTAAGCAGTGTGTCCATCTTCCCTCTAATATTTTCTTTTATACGAAATGGTGAGGTTAATATAGGAACTCTAAAAGTGCCTCTTTGTTTCCAAATCTGGTTCTGACACTGTTGTGTGACCATGTATCCTCAGGGTCCTGAAATTGATGATCTTCCCGATAAGATTGTGCTGAAGAGTAAATGAGCAAAGTACCTAAAATATCATGAGTAATATTAATGTTTAAGTAAAATCAAAGTGCAATAAAATGAGTAATGTTAAAATTACTTAATTAGATTTATTATATTAAATGCTAAATATTTTATTAAATTATTACAAAACATATTGCTATTCCCCCAGAGTTAACTGTTTTCAGTTATTTAAATGATCCTTCTGCTCTTTGTTATCATATCACCTTTTATTCATTTTTCAGATTTAGGTATTCATTTTTATGGAATGAAAATTCCCCGTTTTTGCCCCAGCACACTCACTCAGCCACAGGCATATACATACAGCCACACACTCTTGTTCCCATCCTTCACCCTCTTGATACAACTTTACCATAATTTTGATTAGGTCAGTAGTTATTCTTTACCCCCTTATGACCTTTAGGAAGTCCATTCCTTTCATTTGTTGGACTATCTGTGTACTTGTCACTAACTCAACCCAAAGTGTCTGCCAGTTGTCTAAATCACCTTTTAAAGCATTTATTGACACTAGGAAGTCACAATTAATGCCATCTTTTTATCTATGTATCTGTCTATTGAGAGAGAGAGAGAGAGGGAGAATGGGCAGGGAAAGGGACAGAGGGAAAGACAGAATCTCAAGCTGACTCCACGCTCTGTGCGGAACCTGGAACCCAGCGTGGGGCTCCCTCTCATGACCCTGAGATCATGATCTGCAGCAAAAGCAAGTGTGTGACGATTAATGGACTGAGCCACCCAGGCACCCCAATCAATGCCATCTTTTTGAAGAGGCTTCATCCAGAGCCATTCTGGACTGATTACATAGTTGTCATCCTAGGATCTCTCTTCATTTCCATCCTAATGACTCTCTCTGCCTCTTTCCTGTGTTGAAATGACCATTTCCCATATCCCTTTGTATTTATGTCTTTGGGCTGCTGTAACAAATTACCACAGACTCGATAACTTAGAACAACAGTCATTTATTCCCTTACAGTTCTGGAGGCAAGGGGTCCCAAATCAAGATACTGGCATGGTCACACTCCTCCGGAAGGCTCTGGGGACAATGGACCCTTGCTTCTTCCAGTTCTTGGTGGCTCCAGGCATGCTTTGTTTTGGTCTTATATAACTTCCACCTATCTCCTTCATAGGTCCTTCTCCCCTGTGTCTCACCAAATCTATCTTTTTCTGCCTATTTCTTAATGGCGATTTATGTTATTGGATTTAAGGGTCATCCCAAATATAGGATGACTTCATCTGAAGATCCTTAACTTAGTTATATCTGCAAATACTTCTTTTTTTTTCCCCCAAGGCCACATTTGCAAGTTTTGGGAGGAGATTACCATTTAACTCACCATATTCTTGTCTCCCTTTCTTATCTTACTGCTTCGGCTTGGTAGAATGCTTTCTTCAATAGCTTTTGAGGAAAAGTGTATGGAGGTAAATTTTGTGAAAGTTTGCATGTCTGAGATGTCTATATTCTACTTATAAATATTATTAGTTACTTGTCTAGGAATAGATATCTGGATTGTATATCAACACTTTGAAAATATTACATTCTTATCTAGAGAGAAATAGGATGACTTTTGACCCCTTCTTCCTTCAAGCAGAGCAAGCATCTTCTATCTGTTTTCCAGCTAAGTTTCTAAGATTGCATTGTTTGATTGCTTTTTTGGGGAGATCAGGTTTTCCAGAACACTCTCCCCCCATGTTTTTTAATTAACTGGTCTTGGTGATGTCAAAGGTTGTTTTTGCCTCTGAAAATCCGTGATTTAATGTGATACTCTGTCCTTTGAGATTTGTAACATGAAGGTCCCACCTGGTGACCTTCATTTTATTTATGAACACAGTAACAGTCTCTTTCATAACATGACATGTGGTTTCTTCTGTGGTTCTGGAGCTAGACTGTACAGTGCTAGGAAGTCTTGGCAATCAGCTTAAATTAATACAGAAATATGCTAACAGACAGGAGATCCTACATTGAAGGCTTCGAAAAGATTATAATAGCTCCAGCAGTTTGGAAATGGTTCTTAACTTTTTTAAAACCATAGAATATCTCAGCAGGCAAATGCTTATGGATTAATAATCACTTTACAGCACTGTTGGAAATCAGTTATCCATCATTGCAATATGGACTATGTTGCCACAGAAAATTTCAGGAGGTTTGAATGCAGAATGTACTGAGAATGCAGCACTAAAAGAGTTATTTCTTCCATCCCATGAAATGTATTTTAGTCTAGCAGATAAATTGCATCATTAGACATTTTTATGCACTCTCTAGCTGTGTACTGGCATCAATAGCTTTTACCCACCCCAAGCCCCATTACAAAGTACTGTAAAATAATCGGCGACTCTTGTTGAGGATCAGAAGACTTGGGGGGATAGTAAATAAATGGGCAGGATCTCTTCATACTGAAATATTTGTACTCAAAGAGACTGTTTTAGCAGTTCTTGCTAACAAAGGAGAAGTAGCTAGTGATAGAAAAATTAGGAAAACAATAGCGCAAGTATTATTATTTGGTGTGTTTTATTTCAATGAAAATTCCAGAATAAATTAAGGTATAACAAATAATTGGAATCCAAAGGGCAGAACACATAGCTTAAACATTGTTAAGAGAAAGTACTTAAACATACAAAACCTTCTTTTTCTAAACCAAAAAGGATAATTCAACAGCAAATATGATCTATGCAATTAATCAAAAATAGGATGGACCATTTTCATTTGAAAACATACTGTTTATTACAAAGTAATATAATTTTATGATACATAAGGCCATGACAAAGAAGAAATGTAAGAATATTAATACTACTTTCCCAACTTTTCTCAGATAATGATTATTTTGCAGGGTTATAGATAATAGTTTAGATCAGTTGTTCTTGAACTTTGGTGAGCATCAGAATCACCTGGCAGCAATAGGGGACACCTCAGCGTTTCTGATTTAGTAGACCCATGTGGAGTCCTATTTCCAATAAATTCCAGTAGATGTCAATATAACTGGGCTGCTGATGAGGAATGTGAATAACAAAGATGGGTTCAGGCTTACTGGTTCCCAAAGAATCATCTGGATTTCATGCCCTTATTACGTCCTTCTGATGATCCTGCAAAATATAAATCAGTTGATTTATACCAACTAATCAAATAAACTCATATTAGTTACCATAACAGATTCTGAGGTAGCAATGAAACAATCACTGATGCTATTCCTTTCCCTTTTAATCACCAAAGATGGAAAATCTAGTTATGTGGCTTTGGGAACCAGGAAAAATATTGTCAGGGCAAGAGCATTTCTCCCTGGCTCATTTCCTCTCACCACCATGTTTTACTCATCAGAAAGATAGAGTATGCACCACAAATCTGGGAGCCTTATATCTGTTAATTATTGACTAGAGGAAAGCTTTATGGAAAATGGTGGGTTTCAGCTTTAATAAATAATGGGGTTGATTCTGCCCAATGACAGATGTGTGTAATTCTCATTAAAGTCAGTGGCAGTTACACAAGAGCATCAAAGCAAAACAGTGTCTTTTACAGAATGTTCTGATTTGGTAAATTATTCACTGTCTCTTAAACAGTAGAGACATATGCTATTGTTCTCTATGGGGAACAAGAAAAACTCTTAGGCAGGATGTAGTTTCATATTTTATACTTGGAATGTACAATTAGGAAAAGATATAAAATGTATTCACTCAGAAACCTTTAGATAGAAAGGAATTGATAACTGTATTGAAAGGGCTCCCAGATACTATGCTATGGACTAGGAGCATTGGTGATACCTGGAGGGACTGGATCCATGCCAATCTCTAGATTTTCCAAGTATCAAGTGAGTTTAAGTAGTCTTTGTCAAACTGTGGCAATAATCCGTAGCATCAGAACCAGTGACTAAGATATCTAAAGGGAACCCCATCATTGTGAAGTGTAGATGCAGTTGGAAAGGCTAATTGGTATTAAATATTAAGCAGCATGTTAGGATCCTGTTAAACTGAACTCCAGTTCGTGTTTTTTTATCAAAGCGCTTTGTATCTACAAGTGCTTCATCTATAAAATGAAGAAAATATTGTCTGCCCATTCTGTCTCCCTGGGATGTTGTGATTAACAATAATGAAAAACATGGTGAAATAATAAAAAGCACTAAATTAATTGGAGAAGAAACATTAAGAGAAACATTGAAGTACTCACTGTAGCAGCTCTTAGACCCTTATGTAAATGTTCATTCTGATTACAAGGCTGGTCAGAATATGAGTCTTCTTTAAGATACTCTGTTTTTTAGGAGCCTGAGATCTTTTCTACTGCCATTTAATCACGAAAGAGGGTGGGATGATATAAAAAAGATAAGAGACACAAAATATTAGTGAGGATGTGGAGAATAGGGAACTTTGGGCCCTGTTGGTAGGATGGTGAACTGGTGTGGTCACAATGGAAAATAGTATGGAGGATTCTCAAGAAGCTAAAAATAGAATTACTGTATGATCCAGCCATCCCACTCTGGGAATATGTCCAGAGGAAATGAAAACATTTCAAATAGATATCTGCTACCTTCCATGTTCTTAGCAGCATTATTTACAATAGCCAAAATATGGAAGCAACTTAAGTGTCCATTGTCAAATGAATCGAGAAAGTACACACACACACACACACACACAGGAATATCATTCAGTCATTAAAAATGAAGAAATTATGTCATTTGTGGCAATGTGGATGGCCGTTAAGGGCATTATGCTACGTGAAATAAGTGGGGCAGAGGAAGACAGGCACTGTATGATCTCACTTATATGTGGAATCTAAGCAAAGAAACTCATAGAAAAAGAGATCAGATTTACTGTTACCAGAGACAGGGGACGGGGAAAGGGGAAACTGAATGAAGGCAGTCAGAGGGTACAAACACCCAGTTACAAAATAAGGAAGTACTAGGGATATGACGTACCACGAGATGACTGTATTTAACCCTGCTGTATGATATGCATGGAAGTTATTAAGAGTGTAAATCTTAAAGTTCTCACCACAAGGAAAAAACTTTCTTTTCTTTCTCTTTTTATTGTATCTGTGTAAGGTGATGGACACTAACTAAACTTGTGGTAATCATTTCACAAAATGCTTGAGTCAGACTGTCCTGCTGTGTACCTTAAACTTACATAAGGACGTGTGTCAATTACATCTGAATAAAACTAGGAAGAAAAAGAAAAGACAATGGCAAAGGTTTGGGTGCATGATCATATGACCAATTGTCCTCATCCCAAATAGACATTTCTTCAGTTCTTGATCAACAGTGTATCTTTATAGATTTAAGGACAAACAGAAAGACAACGTTAAAACAAACAAACAAACAAAGGCCGTTTGGGGTTTATTCTTCATTTGTCCACCACCAAGCTTGTTTTCTCTAGAATCGTTTCTCACTTTTTAAAGTTCTTCTTTGGGTAACCTCATTTCCTCAGATACTCCAATACTCAGCAATTATTTATCATTCCTAATAGAGATTTTAATGGAAATTGCCAGTTAAATATAATTTACTTAAAAAAATATAAGCCTCAAACTCTCCTGAAGGAGCAGTACTTGAGAAAAGAGTGGAAACAAAGTCCATGTGGGTTGTCTTGGTTCCTCTAGTATTAATGTGCTTTTGTAAACCATTGGTGTAGTGTCTGATGTGGGAGTACATGCTGAGCACCCGAGTAAGCAGGAGAACATTCCCCGTGTTTATCACTGGCATCAGTGTCGAACAACCTAGAGTAGAAAAGAGAGAGGAAAACCCATACGTGAAACAAGGTCTGACTGCTGCTCTGCCATTGCTCTAGAAATCTTAATGTGAAATGGCATCAAACCCACACTGACTGCTGCTTAATCTGTGGGACCCTCTGAGCTCATTCTGAAATACTGTAAAAGTCTCACCCTGCAGACGCTGAGACTTGGTTATTTAAATGCAAAATTTCAAGTTACAGTTAAGCCACCTGCCACATATTGCTGTTTCTAGGCAGGAGGCATGTGTAAGATGCTTTATCAAAGCAGGAAACTTGAGGTCAAAGAATTCCCTTCTGTTCCCTGCATGCCCCAAATGTGGAAAGGATAAGAGTGTAAATTTGGCATTAGAGATTTGGTTCATTGTGGGGCAAATTTAGAAAGGAGGACTTTTGGGATATAATTTGGAAAGGTCACTGTCACCTCTCTCCTCCTCCTATTCTTCCTCTCCCCACCCTTTGTCCCCCTCTTCCTCCTCTTCCTCTTTCTTTCCCTCTTTCTTCTTTTATCTTGTCCCCCTCACCCCCTTCTCCTCTTCCTCTTCTTCATCTTCTCTTTTCCATCTTTGTTTAGAGCTATGGACCTTGTAGTATCATGTTTAAAATTTCCTGATAGACATACTGACTTCCCATAATCGTCTGCTAACCTATTACAGGGTTTCACAAGCATTAATATGCCCATGAGTGCTCTGGTTAAAATGCCAACTCAATCTGCATCCACACCAGCTCCAGACAATGCTGGTAGTTCTGATCAGGGGAAAGGCTCTGTGACTCTAGGAAATGTATAGAGTTTAGATTCCTATCAGCTTTTGGTTAAATATGGGTAACTCAAAAAGGTCCAGATGAAGGGATACATGGGTGCCTGGGTGGCTCAGTGGGTTAAAGCCTCTGCCTTTGGCTCAGGTCATGATCCCAGAGTCCTGGGATTGAGCCCCGCATCAGGCTCTCTGCTCAGCAGGGAGCCTGCTTCCCCATTCTCTCTCTCTCTCTCTCTTCTCTCTCTCTCTTTCTCTCTCTGCCTGTCTCTCTGCCTATTTGTGATCTCTCTCTCTGAGTCAAATAAATAAATAAAAATCTTTTAAATAAATAAATAAATAAATAAATAAATAAATAAAGGAAAGGATATATATTCTAGTCCAGCATAATTTCTCTCCAATTATTCTTGTATAGTAGATAGCCTTTTTTTCTGCATAATAAATAAGGTTTTGATGGTAATCATAGAGAACAGAGAGATTGGGTAAGGGAAAATAAAACTAAACATGTAAAGATGGAAAGAAATAAATCTTACATGGTGAGACCTCAAAAATATGAAGAGTAAATCTTTCTGTTGAATTAGAAGGATTGATTGCCAATAGTCTGCATCTTAGACTCATCCTACTCACTGCTTGCAGAAGAACTTGGCCTTTTTAGCTATCTCATTCACAATGGGTATTTTTGTTAATGTCTCCATGCTGTTTTAAATGTAAAGGAATGCAGTTCCCCACAACTCCCCTCTTCATGATAAAATCAGGCTCACCTGTCACCCTGCTAGAGGACACATAAGATATAGAAGCTTCACCCTCCAGTGAAATCCCTTCCATTTGAGTTGCTTGGGTCGAGAAGTCTAAGACCCAACACCAGTCATCACCCTGAGATGACTTGTCTGAGTCCATTCCCTATAACATTATATGATGCTTCCACATGCAAATGTGAAGCATGAGCATGAATGCTTCTCTTTTTACAAACATTTATTGTGAGCACCATAAGCATTTTGACACAGTATTCCTCCTTTATAAGTTTTCTGTAAATACAATTAGAGTAGATATAAATCAAAATGATGGCAGTCCTTCTACAGTTTTCTGAGGTTCCCAGGAGTGCTCTTTGGGCTTTTTAATTGCTTACTAATGTAAAAATATCATTGTTAGTAAAGCATAAATCATGGCAATTCTGCCCCAGTAGAGGCTAAAAGCAGCACAAGAAGTGGTAATTAAGATGTACTAATAGATCTAGCAATTTCTATAATAGGAGCTTTTAACAAGGTAGGGAAAAAAATGGCATCCCTCATGCTACACGCAGCAACAAAGAAAATAGGAATTTTCTTCATGTAAAAGAGATCACCTGTTCAAAAAACAGTAACCAGAGAATAGCGACAGTATGGTTTTCTCCTTTCTCTTTCTCCTTTTGCTTTCCTATTCATATGACAACGTATGATTACAACTTTAGATGGACTAGAGCTTTATACATTGTATGAACTAGAAGGATCTTTTCCTTTCCTTTAATGACCAGAAAACTGAAGCTAAGATAGATCAAGTAGGTGGTCTTAGCGACTTACTTACTCTGGGAACAAAGCCTGGACTGGAAACCAAGCACCTGTTTGTCAGTGAGGGGCTCATTCCATTCAGTTGCCTAGTCTTTTATCAGAGATTCTCTAAGGTTTTCAAAACACGAACATTCTCCTGTTTTATTAATCTTCCTACTTCTCTTTGAAGTCTACCCTAACTATTTTTTTTTAAAGATTTTTATTTATTTGACAGACAGAGATTACAAGTAAGCAGAGGAGACAGGCAGAGAGAGAGGAGCAAGCAGGCTCCCTGTTGAGCAGAAAGCCCGATATGGGGCTCGATCCCAGGACCCTGGGACCATGACCCGAGCCGAAGGCAGAGGCTTTAACCCACTGAGCCACCCAGGTGCCCCTACCCTAACTATTTTTAAGACCTTGGAGTTGAGGGGCGCCTGGGTGGCTCAGTGGTTTGGGCTGCTGCCTTCGGCTCGGGTCATGATCTCAGGGTCCTGGGATCGAGCCCCGCATTGGGCTCTCTGCTCCACAGGAAGCCTGCTTCCCCCTCTCTCTCTCTCTCTCTCTGCCTGCCTCTCTGCCTACTTGTGATCTCTGTCTGTCAAATAAATAAATAAAATCTTTAAAAAAAAAAAAAAGACCTTGGAGTTGAGCATCATTTGGTTTATATAGTAGGAAACTATTTGACATTGTGTGCCAGGGACAGGAAGGGCACCACACCCCATTTTGAAAGACAGGGAGGAGGTTCTATCCCTGGACCAGTACTGATGCTTCCTCATGGCTCCTAAAGTAAAAAGAGAGGTTTGTGTTGAAATGAGGAGTTGTGCCTTGCAGACCTGGTGTTCAAGAGCTGTATGCAGCAACCAAAAATTTCCTCCTTGATGCAGATTTAAATCCAATTAGTATTAATTAGAATTAAATACACACAGGAGGGGGGGCATACTGCAGAGGCCAGCAACTTCAGATCTACTTAACACCTTTCCAACCTTACATGGAGCCTTTCATCAAAGGCTTTCAGAATGTTTTCAGACCATGATTTTTTTTTCTAATTTTACCAATTTCTTTTCCTCTTTTCTTTGTTTCCCACCTTATTTATTTAATTGTTCATTAGCTGCCTCACCTGCTATATATTATATTTCAGTGCTCTATGCCAGGAAATAAAGATAGAAGATGATCATGACCTATATTTTATTTTCCCAGTGGAGCCTATGGCCTGGCAGAGGAGAAATACAGAAATACAGATGTCAATATGCAAAAAAATGCTTGTGTAATTGCTAAGTGTGGTCTGATCCATGAAAGGAAATCCAGGTACTGACAAAGGACAGGCTTAAGTACTTGATAGTGTAATCTGCGTGTAATATGTGAGCTGCGGAAGAGTACTTCAGATGAAGAGAAGAACATGCACAGAGGGGATGAGTTAGGGGCAAGGTCATCCTGTTTGGGGAAGTGAAGGAAAGGGGATAGTGAAGCAGGAACGCAGAATGTGAGGGACCCAGAGGCATTAAGGTGGAAAAGTGGGCAGGGAGGAGACCACATAGGCCAGGGCAAAGGGTCTGGATTTTTGCTTAACTAAAATGGAAAATGGTTAAAGCACTTTACGCAGAGAGAGTGGTATGATCATTTTAACTTTCAATAGATTTCTCCCCTACAGTGATTATTACTTGAATCTGTGTCTGTGACACTTCTTTCCCTGGGGAAAGTCAGTCATTACAAGTTAAGGGAAGGAGGACTAACCATTGACACAGGATGAAAAGCAGGAGAGAACAGTAGTATTTAAACCAAAGGAAGGGGGCATCTGGGTGGCTCAATCAGTTAGGTGTCTGACTTGATGTCTTCTTGGGTCATGATCTCAGGGTCTTGACATCAAGCCTAGCGTTGGGCTCCATGCTGAGCATGGAGGTGTTTAAGATTCATTCTCTCTCTCTCTGTGTGTCTCTCTCCCTCTTTCCCTCTCACCCTCTCCCCCCACCTTCTGCCTTTCCCCCTACCCAGGTTGTGCTAGTGTACTCCCTCTTACTCTCTTACCAAAAAACAAACAAACAACAACAACAATAAAAAGAAAACAACAACAAAAACAAAGGAAGAAATTATTTCACAAATGAAGGAGTTGTGAAATGCACAAACTTTTCTAAAAATTTGAATAGGAAATTCACAGTCATTAGATCTCACAATATGATATCTTGACTCTCTTAATTAGAGGATCTTGGGGTAGTAGAGTTGGTGAACATTTGGGAGAAGATTATTAAGTAAAGAGCTCTTGAGAGGGGAGCAGAGAAATGTAACCATAGGTCTAGAGGTTGCTGTAAAAACAAAATACTTCTTTTAAGAAAATCAGAATGTTTTAAAATATTAATAAGAGGGGCTTCTGGGTGGCTCAGTCATTAAGTGGCTGCCTTTAGCTCAGGTCATGATTCCAGGGTCCTGGGATCAAGTCCTGCATCGGGTTCGCTGCTCAGCTGGAAGCCTGCTTCTCCCTCGCTCTCTCCCCATGCTTGTGTTCCCTCGCTTGCCGTCTCTCTCTTTCTCTGTCAAATAAATACATAAAATCTTTAACAAATATATTGATAAGGATGGTTAATGAGTGAGTCAGAGCCTGATAATGCAGGAGAGGGGAGGAAACCACTCAGGTCCTTGAGAGGGAAAGATGGGTCCAGACTGTATATAGAGAGAAAGTCTTAGAAGCAGGGATAATTTTCTGCACTGAAGCAGGTAGAGAAGAGAAGAGAGATGTCTTTGCAGGTAGTTTTGAGTTTTGTTTGTGGGAAGACAGAGAAATTCACATTGCATGATTTCTTTTTTCTCACTGAAGTGTGAGAGAGCTATGAGGGAGAAGGCAGATATGGGGAAAGTTTAATGGGGGGAAAGTACAAGACATAATACTTTATCATAATGACTGAAAAACTCAGGCTGCCACAGCAGAGTAGTGTTGCCAGACAATGTGTGTGATTTTTTCCAGAAATGTTTAGCTACTCAGGTGAGATTGATGGAAGGTACACAGGAGAGTACATACACCCAGACCCAAGCTTCTGCCAGATCAGCTTCTAAAAAAGAAGAGAGGAGTGAGGCAGTGGGGCCATTTGCGAAGCCATCGTTATGACACGCGGTCACAGGCATGACCAAAATCAGACAGGGGGGCGCATATTGAGAAAGAGGTTGAGAGGATAGATTAATTTGCCAATTACAGAGGATGAGTTTGAAAGGATGGGAAGGAAGGAAGGAAAGAGAGGTAGGTAAGTGTGTTTGATTAAAAAGATAAACCAAGCCATAATGTTTGACTTATGGAAATGAAGTTTATAAAAAGTTTGGCAGGGTTTTTGGGCTGTGGTCATGATAATGTGGTGGTTCTGCTTCTCTCCTTCTCCTCTGAGTTCCTGTCAAGGTCAGGGACTAGCCCTGCAACCTGGCAGCAGCAGGCATTTTGGTGCTGTTCTCCCAGCTTGGAAAGCTCACCCATCTTCCTCCAGGAAAATACCAGGATCTCTGCTTGTCTCACTTTTTTTTTTTTTTTTTTTTTAATACAGAGCACTAATTACACAAGACATAAGAAAAATTTAAGCCCACAAGAAGATAGGAAGTTCAATTTTCTTTTCTAGAATAAGTTTACTTTCCTAGGATCACCTCAAAAATACATCTGAAAGTGCTCTTGTTATTATAGACCTACCAGCTTATTTTGGTGGTATTTGCATGGCATGTCTTTTTGCATCCTTAACATTCCCAGCCTTCTGTATCCTTAATGTTTAACCAGTGTGGTAATCTTAACCTTTTAATTGGAATATCTCACTCTTTGGAACTTAATTATTGACATCCCTGGCTTTATATCAATCTTTTTTTTTTTCCTATTGATCCCAGTGATGTCAATACTCCCCTTTCTCTCCTTTCGTGCCTTTGTAAAATTAATCATTTTATAGCTATTCCATTTTTTTTCACTCTATTAACTTGTTAGTTATATATTCATTTGCTATTTTGTTAGTGGACACCCTAGAGACATCAACATGTACTTTTGATTCATTCCTATCAATTTTTGTTTTTCGATTTGTGTTATAATTTGATTGTAAAATTGATTATTACTATCGATAATGGTAGCATCTTTGAATACTCTAATTGTGCTTAGCCCTTCCTGTCTTCTGATTTTTGTTATGAGTTTTAATTCTAAATATGTTTGAAAGCCCATTAAGACATTAATTGCCATTGAAGTAGTTACCCATATATCTACCCTTTCTGTTTCCATCTGGCAATTCCTTGTTTCCTTCTGCTTAAAGAACTCCCTTTAGAGTTTTCTCTGATGCAGATTTGATACTGACAAACTCTCTCAGGTGTGTGTGTGTGTGTGTGTGTGTGTGTGTGTGTTTTAAGGAATGAGGCAATTTATTAACCCAGTAGTTGTTTTAGTGCTTCTTGGCACCTGCCACCTGTCCGGTGATTCTGTCTGGATCTCTTTGTCGCTGAGGTGTCGGTTTGCATCCCCCATCTTGGTTCTTTCCCAGCATATTGAGCCCCTCTGGGGATTGGAGGACCTTTCAGGCCATGCTTTTGGAGCCTCTTCTGAAGTGGCTGGGCAAGAAGACATTGTTACTCTGATTCTCCCCATAGATCTTGGTCATGGAGCCGACCCCAGTGCTGTCCTGGAGGTACAGGTGTTGGGCCAGGGAAGCAGCTCACATAGAGAACCAGTTCTCATCGTGGGAAGCACGATCTTTATGCTTGGTCACCTTGACGGGGTCTGGCCACCCCTGGACCTGCAGCTTCCCAGACAGGTCCAGGAAGGCTGAGAGCTCTGACAAACTTCCGCTGGTTAAGGTGACTCGGGGCATCATGCGGTCTCTATGCTGCTGGCCAGAGGAAAGGATTCTCTGCTTTTGTTTATTTGAAAATGTGTTTATTTCATCTTTACTTTTGAAGGATATTTTTGTGGGGTGTAGGTATTCTAGGTAACCTGCGAGTTTCTTTGGCTTTCAACAATTGGACCAGTTTTGTGGGAGAGCAAGAAAGAGAGAGACAGTGTGGTGAGTGTTTGTGTTGGTATTATCTTGCTTGTAGTTTACTGAGATTTTTCAATCTTAGAGTTAATCTTTAATTAGTTTTAAAAACCTTTAAACATTATCTTTAAAAACTGCTTTTGCCCCATTTTCTCTCTCAATAGTATCCCAACTACCTGACATTACATATTTATATTGTACCTCACCATCTCTTCATTTTTCCTTTATTTTTTACTTAAAAAAAATGCTGAGCTTTTCTGTTGACTTTGTCCATTCTATTAACCTTGCTTTATACAGTATTTGATTGACTGATAAATTCATCTATTAGGTTCTTAATATTAGTTATGTTTTATAATTCCAACAGCCTCATTGGCTTCTTTTAATAAATTCCAGTTCTCTGATGAAATTATCCATTCTTTTCGTGTTTTTTCAAGCTTGTTCTATATTTTCTGAACTTCTAATTAAAATACCTGCTCATTGTGGGTCTACTTCTATTATCTTTTTAAATACTCTTCTGTATCTTGTCTTGTTTAGTCACTTTTGGTTGAATGCTAAATACTGTGTGTGTATATGTATATATGTATATATACACCTATATATGTGTGTATGCGTGTATGTGTGTGTGTAGAATAGTTTATTCAGCTTCTCTTATCTTCCTGGCCAGAGGTTTACTCTTTTCTCTGCTAGAAGGATGAAATGGGAGGTGATCAGTTTAACCCAGTAAGGGACTGAGTTGAATCAGACCAGGTTGTAGTTTCTCTCATTCATTTTATTCCTTAGGGGATAGTCCTCCAAGGCTTTGAACAAAGAGCCAGTGTGATCACTGCCTCTGTTCCTCCCTCCTCCACCCCAACCCCGCCCCTTTAACAGGTCTCACACTCCAATCCTTGTCTCCTAGGCAGCCAAGGACTGTCAGGAAACTCCATTCTCCCCATAGAGGCTTTGTAATTACCTCTTTATCCTCCCCTATAACTTCAGAATTGGGCATACATCTTGGGGAGCAAACTGACGTTGTTTCCATGCTCTTTCCCTCTTCTTAGAGGCGTCCTGGTTGTTTGAGTCTCCATTTTGATCTCTGCAAGACCGCAGAAAACTTATTGGTTTTTCTCTTCCTGCCTATAGACCTGTCTATTTGCCTGGGCATATAGACCTTATGCCCAGGCAAATGTTGGATTCTTAGGTTCTTTCTCTTCACTGAGAATTGGCAGATGCTCCCAAGGAAAACATTACTATAGAATATCAGCTCACTTTTATTGAAGTGTTCCTCTCTCTGAAATCCTGACTCCTTATTTCCCAAGGCTTTAGCAAAAATCTGATTCTTTTAAAAAGATTTTTTTTTTTTTCCTAGCTTTTCTAGTTTGTCTTGGCAGGCGTTATGGTTTGTCATAAGCTACTCTGTCTTAGCTCAAAAAGCAGACATTGCAAACCAATGCCATTTTACAAAATAAATCATCCCAAGGGGTTTTGCCCTTTGATTGAGTGGGGTCGGGAAGTTTTAAAGCTTTGAACGCTGTTTCTTAGCTGTCCGGAGTTTTGGGGTGCCCTGTCTTGGGACAACATTGCTAGCAGCTGTGGACAGTGGCTTTGGCATCAGGGACCTCCATCCTTGCTAAGTAGCTTACCGTCTGTGCAACCTTGGCCCAAGTACTGTCTCTCTCTATGCTTCACTTTCACCATCTGTGACATGGAGAGAGATAAACCTTCCTGTGTTTGTAAGGTTCATTAAAGAAGAATATATTTATTGTTTGCTTCCTTTTATTATACTAAATGCCTTATGTATGTTATCTCACCTTAATATGTATGTACATAGTACAAAGTAATATGCATGTTCTATATGTACTATACTACATAGTAATATGCTATATACATAGTAAATAGTAAGGATTCCATAAAAGACAGCCATATTATCCTTCATCTTAATTACAGCTCACCTCTATTTTGGCTTGAGGTGAAATAACTCATTATCCCTTAGTCTTCTTCCTCATTCCTTACCCTTTTCACCACGAGATATGGCTAATAGAAATACAAGCCAAAGATAGTTGTGTAACTTAGGACACTTATATATTTTGTGCCACATTTAGCAATCAAAGATGTAGAAATCAACAAAACCCACAAAAAATAAAGCTTAATTATTCATAGTATTGACACTTAGGGCAATGTAGAAATACACAGCAGATTTGTTCGTATATTTTACAAAATCGCATAACTAGTTTTCTATGAGGCCCGAATAGACATTCTCTACTAAGGCATCAGAAAGTTGTTAGAGCAAAATCCCTGCAGGTTTTACTTTAGGTTCCGATGACATGTTGGGCTTCTGCCTGATGCATTTACACCCATGCACTTGCACATGTGTGGTTCACAGGCTGGGACGCCCACAGCTTGGGTCTCGGTGGCTCCTGGGGTGGTATTTGCACTTCATCTCTCTGGCCCTGTAGATCTGATTTGATGACATCTGTTAAGGAGACAGTGGAGGGAAGACATGCATATGAAATCTCCATGAATACAGGCTGCATTTTAATGAGCTGGGCTGCCGTTACCTTACCATTTATTTTGTGGCCTTTGGGGCGTTGACAGGCAATACCCAATCTGTTTCTCATCAGTTTAAATCTCAATATTTACTTTTCGATGTTTTACTCTAAAAGCTTAAAAAAAAAGAGAGAGATTGGCCTCTTTTCACATCTTCAGAAAAGAGATTTGTGTGTAACACAGAAAAGAAACAAGAGCTATTTTACACATAATGAAAAAGTAATTATCAAGGGGGAAACATAGAAATGAAAAAGAAATCATTACATGAACATACATTAACAAATATTCGCAAATGGTCATTTTTGACATATTTTCCTTGTTACCATGGCTTTCAAAAGCAAATGTGTAAACCAGAGATTCCCTTTCTGTTTTAGTCCTAACCATCCCCTGTTTAGAACTGGTTTTTAAATTTTAAGGTGAATCTTAAGATAAGTCTGTTAGTAGTGAGTGCTGATTACCCAGTCAGCCAGATCATTACAGAAGCTGTTCCACTAAATCAACAACAGAATCTTCGATAAAGTGGATTTCTGAATCTTCCTAACCAAGTTGTAGTTCATATACAGTAACAGTAACATCGCCTGGAGCTTATGGGAACCTACACACTCAAGCTCCAACCAGATACTTTGAATCAGAATCTGCATTTTAATAAGACCCCTTATTAAAGTGTCAATCTAGATCAAGGGCTGGCAGATTTTTCCTGTAAAGGGCCAGCTGGTAAGTAGTTAGGTTATTCAGGCCAGCCAGTCTCTGTAACCACAACTTAAGTCTCTTGTAATAGTGTTAAAGAAGCCATAGCACGTACAGTGTGAATGTGCTTGTGTTCCAATAAAACTTTATTCATGGGCAGTGAAATGTGAATTCCATATAATTTTCATATGTCACAAAATGTTCTTTTGGTGTTTTCCCAGTCATTTAAAAATGTAAAAATGATTCTTTGTTCACAGACTAGACAAGAAGAGGTGGTGGGCTGAATCTAGTTTGCCTTCTCCAGACACACTATCATTTCCTTTACCTCTCTGGGGGAGCTGGCCATCCTCAGTTTCTATCTTGGGTTGGTTGGCTGCCATATCAAATACAGTGAGCTGTGTGGTTTCAACTTAACAGAAATATTGTTCACAGTTCTGGAGGTTGGAAGTCCCAGATCAAGGTTTGTAAGGACTGGTTTCTAGTGAGAGCACTCTTCCTGGTTTGCACATAGCTATCTTCTTCTCATTGTATCTTCACAGAGTGGAAGAGAGAGAAAAGCATTCCGGCCTGTCTCTCTTTGTAGGAGAAGTAATCTTACTGAATCAAGGCTTCACTCTGATGACTTTGGATAGCCTTTGTTACTCCCATGAAGGCCACATGTCCCAATACAGCCACATTGTGGCTAACGGTTCCACATAGGAATTTGGGGGGACGCTGTTCAGTCCATGGCAGTGCCCAATGTACCAATGTAGTTCTCTCTCTCTCCCTCAATCTCTCTCATATCTTCTCTTATGACACCGCCCACAGTCATCCCCACCATCTGCAATGTCCCATTGTCCTGATTAACAGTGTCTCTTCCGTATTTAAACAAAGCTTTATAAACTTCTTATAGCTTAATCGGATTCCTCCAATTAAATTACAGGCTCCTTAAATGCAGATCTAGGAATTATAAGAAGTTCAGATGACTGGGTGGTGCTTAGTAGTTCATGACTGCCAATGGAAATGGCAGCCTAATCTTTTCCTGCTTTGGAGGCTCCCAGTTTGCTGAAGGGTTTCAGTTATCCCAAGCATTGTTTTGGTCTATTTCCTAATCTCTTCCATGGGAGAAGAGGTGTGAAAATACATCTGTCTTCTCTGTGGAGGGGTCACCAGTTAATCATTAGAGGCTTGTTTTGAAGAGCTAGTGCTCTGTAGTATCTAGAAGAGACTTGGGCTCTAGAGATGGTCTGAACCGTATGAATTTTACTATTTCCTCTTTACTAACTGTATAACCTTTACTAGTTCTTCTACTTTTCCGATGCCCTGAGAAGACCAGCTGTGTCTTCCTGTCTTTGGAGACAGCATTCTTCCTCCCCTTCCCCACCCCTCCCCTAATGGATACCTATTTGGCAACCATCATTAACGCAAGGTCTTTGCTTAACAAAGACCTTTCTGTGCATTTTATTTACTATTAATGTTTCAACATTGTCAACTATCAATCTTAAATATTAGGTCAATGTGAGTTTATTCTCTCGGGAGTCATTCTGTATTGTTCCCTGCTGTAGATTTTCTAATGCTTTGCCCAATCCCTTGTTAATGACTCCCAAGGCAGAGTCTCCTTCACTTGCTTTGGGAAATGTTTGCATTAGTGGTGCATGATGCAAACAGATGGGGACTCAAAAAAAGGCCCCCATCAATCATTCTCAAGGGTTATCTATGTCCCATCACACTTTAAAGCCTGAGGGAAAAGTGCATGATTTAGGGATAAACCCTCCTGTCGGTTATCTCACTGGTTTTCTGGCTTTGGGCTGAAATAGGCATGAATTAACACCTTCCCTTGCCTCCACCCTTTTACTCAGTATTTCCAGTTGAGGCTATGGTCCCTGATTCCATATGACTTAAAGAATGCAGTGCTTATTCTCTAAACATAATTGTCCCTAGATTTCCTGCTCAAACCAAGAAGAAATGCGGGTGACCAGGCATAGGTGTTCTTGACACATTACAAACATTCACCACAAAGTGGCTGCACTGTGCATTTCCTGCTCAAGGTGAGCTCTTGTCAAATGCCTGCAAACAATGCATCATAGGCTGGGGGTGGGGGTGGCAAGGACGCCTGTAAAGAATTCATGAATGACAAATGAAGATGCTGAACAGACCCACTTTGAGCAGAAGCCATGCATTAGCATCCAGAAGGAGTGATCTCTTAGGGAGGAATTCACCTCTTGCTATTTCATTCATTTGGATTTATCATGTGGGGAAGCAGGCAGTCCTGTAGGATTGAGTTGGGAATAAATAAAAAAGACAATTAGAGGCAAAGCAATACTTGTTGCAGGAGATGCCACACAAGCTTCCTTTGTTGTGCAGTTATTCTGATGCTAATGACGATGCCTTTTTATCCCCCATGTCGGTTTCTCAGAGTATTTTCTCCCTACCTTGTCTTTCCAGGCAAAATCTTCAGGTGAATACAATTTTCCACTAAAACTTAACTTGTGTCAATTAAAATGATCATACATTAACTTGAATAGCATTTCTTTAATACCACAGCTCTGGTAAAATGATTGCAAAATGATTTTTATTTAATCCAGCCGCGATGAGAGGATAAGGGAGCATCTGAGTTGGGAGATGTGAGCCACTCAGCCTCCTTGATCCTCAATTTCCTCAGCAGCAAAATGGGGATAAAATATTTATTTCTCAAGGGGATCAGAGACTTTAAGCAACGTATACAACGCATTTAAAGTAACTGACACGTGCACATATCAGATGATCGATAATTTGTAGTGTTCGCATTATTATTTTGAATATACAAAACAGGGGCATTAAAAATACGTTAATGCTCACTGACTCTAACATGTCACAGATTCCATCCTCCAAGTAACTGTCACACTGAGAGGAGGGGAAAAAGTCAGCTCTTAGAGCATCTTTATTTGAAATCTTTGCACGTTGGTAATTTTGGATTAGAGACTTTGTTCATCAGTTCCTGTTCAGCCAAGTGCATGGGTTTACACATTATTGCTGAAATGATGAGCAGCAGTTCTCTTATTCTTTAAGACTCTCAGCACACTTTTATTAAAGATGGAGCCGGTATCTGGCAAAGAATTGGAGTATAGTAAATTGTGCAACAAATGGCATGCCAGAATCAATTTACTGCAGTTCCCCAACTACAATCACTTTCTCTTTACCACTTTCAAGAATGAACCTCTAAGCAACCCTTATATGCATGTATCACACATCCCTCCATGGCTTTATGTTGTCTCTTTTAAGCAGAAGTTTATGCCACGAAAGGTAATGTAAAAAAAGAGAACAGCTATCAAGTCAAATTTCAGTCTTCCTAACTGTTATTTGGGGAAGGGAGAGCAGATGGGATCATCGAGTGTCAGTGTTAACAGTGCGTGGTGATTGCAGCCGAATCTTCACAGATGAGGGATCTGAGTTGCAGACAGCCCAAGTAGCTAGCACAAGAAAGCCACGGGAGAATGGAGGAGCCAGATTTTAAACCCGTGTTCATCATCTCTGAGGTCTCCTTTCCTTTTCTCTATAATAAGTCACTATCACAATTTCTGAGTGGTTATTTCTCCTTATTAGTTGTGGCTTAAGGCAATGTGATAGTCTTTTGCTTCTAGAGTGGTGTGACAGAAAACAGATATATCTGTGTTCATCTCCTCTGGGGCAGTTGCTTTGGAGACAGTATCTTGTTGTTTGAGGGCAGTCCATGGTATTTTGATTATGCAGATGGAATGATTGAAATTAGAGAGGTGAATATTATCTCCTCAAGACCCATGGTCTGAGAATAAGGAAGGAGGGTTGAAAGTTGCCTGATCATCCACTGATTCTTGGAGTAAGAGCGAAGGGCTGACCGGAAGTCCTAAATACAGGAGCTAACTCACAGCTCTGCATTTTCATATGTGTTTGGATGACAGCACTTCAGGAACTTGGTTTTTCTACTTGATGTTGTGTAAAGGGCTGTTTTGCAGTCATTCCAATGGATAACTTGGTTTTAAGACTTTGTTTTGACAAGTTAGAATTAAGAAATTGTAACCAGGAAGAGCAATATCAGAGTAAATAAGGAACAAATGTCAGTTCAGCTCTGTAGGAACAAGAATATCAAATATATCTCGAAGCCTTTGAGTTATAAATAAGAACATCATAACTCTTTTTCTGGCCGTGGTGTGGGTGTTCATCACTACTATCCTTTCTCACGGAACTATGCATCCTAAAATTTCTTTAATTATAAATACAATTGTGTAATTTTCCAAGTCTGCAGTCTTCAAGGAGTGGGAGCAGGAGAAATCCTTGCCTATTAGAGGGGTTTCTATTTTAGATTTTATTGTTATAAGATAATGTAAGGACAAAATATACTGGGCCACTGCACATCTAGAATTAATCCTTCCGTGCATTATACAGGAGTAAAGGATGCTTGCATCATGCCCGTAGAAATAGCAGTGTTGCAAATAGCCAATTCATTGTTGGTTCCAATTTGGAAGCTGACAAATACTTGCTTTATTGCCCTGCCACATGCGAAGTCTATCTTTCTGCCTACACAGCACAAGTCAGTAACCTACATAATTCTTCCAGGATGTTCTAAAAGCCCTGAGGCTGGACTTCATACTTGTATATATTTGGCATTTAGAATCAGAAATGGAAGTGAATACAGTGACGTCCTGGGAGAATTTCCAAATATTCCAAAGCCTTTCCCCCAGCCCCCAGTTTCTCTTATTTGCATTCTTTAGTTTGTGCTGTCCTGCTAATGTTGGCCTTTGCCAGATGTTTGCCATACATTCGCCATTTGGGATTTTTTTCCAAATTTTATTTCGGTCTAGGGGACACAGAGTTAACGTTGGTTTCAGGTGTACCGCATAGCAGTTCACCTTCTCTATAGATCATGCTGCGCTCACCACCCACAGAGCTACTGTCTGTCACTGTACGATGCTGTTGCAATACCACTGACTGTATTTAGAATTTTAATTCAGAAATACAAACCACCACATTGAGCTGCTTTACTTCTTCTAGAGACCCGTTTCATCCGAAGAGCCAAATCAAATTAGGGAGGGAAATTTTATTCTCTTCTGTATTTTACCTTTTAAAAAATAGGCATAACAACTTCAATAAAGTCCTATTTGACACCAAAGTGGAATACATTAACAAGACTGTGAACAAAAAATAGAAATTAAAGGTTGAATGACTATAGAATTCATCATTGAAAGTGGAACACCTGAGAGTGGAAGGTCAACCCACCGCATACATTCCAGGCACATTGGGACCCAGGGTTGTTCTTCCTACAAGTGTGGTGTGTTCCTTGACTTCAGGATGTATGCCTAAGTTCTAAAGAGAAGACTAAGCAAAGTAGTGCCTTTGTGTTAAATCTAAATCACCTGGGAACTCAAATATCCCTGAGAGCAGAAATATGCATAAATATTTAGGAGGAAAAACATGTGACTGTCCTTCAAGCCCATGGGCCTGAGTTGAGCCTCTGTCACATCCTTGAACAACTTTGGAGAGAGAAATCTGTCCATGTTTCCATCTGCTGAGATGCTCATTGGTCTGTCCTTGGCTTTTGTAGCTCCTCCGTATTGACATCTGAGGTCACTATGTGCTCATCTGAACCTCAGCCACCCCATCCATGCCTTTTCTGATTGCAGGAGCTCCCATTCTCAGCAGAAGGACCCTCTTCACACCTATGTGTGCTGTCTCATTTACACCACTCACAGTCACTTGAGGAAAATCTTTGGGTGCTTCTTGAGGCTTGTTGTATATTTAGGTTACTCAGGAAAGCTCTTTAAACACATCTGCCTGGACATTCTATCCAGGTGAGTCTACTGTGCCCTTCTATGCCAAGGAGAAATGGGGAGCTCTTCAGAGATGTGCATGCTATGAATGCTTCAGGTGGAAAGCAGAAGAAAACACCCTCTACTCACATTTTTAGAGGTAAATTGAGAGTCTCTTGTCACTTTGATTCTGCCACCCCATGAAGTCTCAGAGATGTCATTATCTTTAAGAGATTTTACCTTCTTTCTTGACTCTTCCCCCTTTAGCCTCCTTCCCCACCTTTGGCTAGTACAGGCAGGGACAGAATGGGGGTGATGGCTGGGCAGCCTGCAACTTTTATTCTTCTAATACTCTGCCCTAAATCTGGACTAAGTTTCTCCCTACCACCAATAAAAGCGAAGAATTTTACAAGTTTATTCTTTGATTCTGCTTTTAGCCGAATGGAGCCCTTAAAGCTAGCAGTCTCAGTGGAACACTGTCAGAGCAAAGTGAGAGGGTAGGGATGGCTAAGATAGCTCAGAACCACTGGTAACCAGCAACTGGTTAGTATTTCATTGGAGTGTCCCTGCTCTGAATTCCTGTGGGGAACAGAACATGAATTGCCTCTGAATTCTCCAAGGGGAGGGAGTTCACCTGTTATTATTCCTCTTAACCCCAGCACGTGAAGGACTGTGCATCATTACTCAGTACACAAATGAGTTAAACCAGAAGTAAAGCACAAAGCCTCTGGGGTCTTTCCTCAGAACCATGCTGGTTTTCTTGGGTTCCATGGTCCCTGCTAGCCCCTTGCATGGACTGACTCGGTTTTGGGAGTCCAGGGTCTACTGGAACACATGAAGTAAAGTGAACTAAGCAATAGCCGGGAGTGGACCATCACAACATCATAAGAAGTTTAAATGCAGAGAGTGTTACCTCCTTTTTTCCTCTTCCCCCACTGAGGTCTTCCCCACTCTCTCACCTTCTCCCAGCCCAGGCCCAGTGCTTGCCCTCAGGAGCTGGTGGCCTACTTCTCCAGCTCTCCTGCTCACTCTCTGTAGCAGTCTGATACCTGCCTTTTTGAAAAACAAAACACAAAACAACAAGAGCAACAAAAAAACCAGCCCTATTTATCCTGACATATACTGGGCACCCTATAAATATGTATCAAATATTTGCCTTAATTTTTTGTACATTTTGAAAAATTTTGAAATGGTCCCAGAAATGCTCAGAATAAAACATTCACAATTTATTTTGAAAGATACAACTAAAAAACCTCAGGAGTTTACCAGAATGTCTGTTTACATGCAGGAAGAAGAGAAGGGAGAGGAAAGATAAGACAATGTATTATCAAGTTTCCATATAGGCAAACTTGAGCAAATTAAATTTCTTGAAATGGTCAGCACACAGCTCCTTTCTGTGTGTCTCTGACTGGTTTTCAAGTGTTCTGTTCAGTCTATATCTTAAAATGTTTTTATTTCATGCCCTACATTTTTCAAATAATACTCGTATTTAATTCTATTTTTAGAAAACTCAGTGAGTTAAGGAAGGTAATTTATCTCCACAATTTTACTAGGAGGTGAGCTGAATCAGAGAGAAGGTAAAAGTCTTGCCCATTTCATGTGGCTACAAAACAGTTTAGAGAGGATTTCAACATAGATCTTCTTTGTTAGGTTTTTATGCTTCTCCAGTGCATTTATGTTTTTGGAAGAAAATGTGTATTTAAAGAAAGGATTGAATTTTTCCCAAAGGGCATGGAAGAAGTTTTATATAGAGAATCTCAATACAAATTTAGATTCCTTAATCACTTTCTAATTTCTGAAGGGATCAGAAAGAATAGATGGTATTACGATGAAAGCGAGCTGGTAGAGGTGGCCCTTTACCCTATCCTAATCCATCATAGAATTGAGTTCAAGCTGAAAGATGAAGGACATACAAGACTTCTTTTCTGTCTATCTTGTAGACACTTTATTTGTCATGAGAGGGATTGACTTTTGAAAATTAAAATCATAAAACTAATGAAATGGAAATTGGAAGGATGACCACCCTTCTTGGGCACATCCAATCCTGCCAAGATGTCATCATTTATTTCAAAGAAATTCTGAAACAGCTGTGATATTTTTGAAATAACTTGTTAACGCACACCAGTTATGCTAAAAAGGTCATTTATAAAAATCTGCAAATTTCGTTGAAATACTTCTTTTGGTGGTGAGGAAACACATTTACACATGTTACCATGTTAACAGAACCGCCTGCCAGGGTTAAGAAAAGTGTGAATTTATTAATGTGATCATAGCTTCATCACTTTTTTATTGCCCAGGCAATACCAAATTCCCATAGGAAAAGTGTTAAGATAATATTTTATTTTCCCCTTTGTTTTACAGCTAGATATTTGATTCTCTGTAATTATAATTTTGGTAGATGAATTATTTTGCATAATTCTAGACCAGGCAACACATTTTCAGGACTAATTAACAAAGCTAAAATTTGAAGATATTCTGCTGTAATGGAATGCCATTTCAATGGCCATGATTCAGTTTAAAAGCCTTCATTTAGTGCTTATGATTTATAATTTATTAGATTTTTTAAAAAATAATTTTAGGTTGACCTGTAGAACATACAAACCCATATAAACATGGCTCATGTTATAATAGGGTTTGATTTTGTGGAAGATAGCAAAAAATAAAAGGTACACAATGCTTAAAATGCATACCATATAAATAGTTAATTTGCATTATGATCCTTGTCTTTGTAATAGATTCTGGCTGTGTGTTCTCAGGACGAATAAAATGATATCTATTGTCTGATATTAAAAAAATCATTAAGCTAAATTTTTGTCTATGATACTTCATTATTAGTCACTATGATTAATGTTATGTGATTTTTTTTTCTTTAAAATTTCCTTTTAAGTCTATAAATCCTCTATTTCCCTCCTCCCCTCCCACCCCCTCCCACATGCAATCTTTCTTTGGAAGTAGACAGTATCTTTCTTATTAAGGCATTGCTATTCAGCATTGCTATTAATGAAACCATAATTACTGGATATTGCTGTTTTATTATCTCTACTGTCACTTCTGGTCATAGATATTATTTCTCTATTTCAGGACGTTTTTGAAGAATGATTGTTAGTAATAAAAGTATATAGAGAATTTAAGTGACAGCTGTTACAGGTGTATCTTTGATAGTTTCAATAGTTGCATTTAAAGTTCACATTGATGATGGATTGTATTGATTAAAGAGAAGGAGATAGACATAAAGAGAAGTAAGGAAGAGATTTGGAAGCAATCCAAAGATGATACATTGCAAGATGCAAAGTGGACATTGAAGAGTTAAAAAGACTAATACACCAAGGCTGTTTGTTAACTGGAGATAAGATGCTAATCCTGTATAGCCTAATAGAAATCACATATCCTTTGCTAGGAGTCTTATTCTCCTTTGGGCTTTATTTGACTCCCTCTTATTATTATTATTAAAGTGAGCCAATCAGGTTGAACTAATTAGTTTCTGTCAAATGAATCAAGGTTTGGTGAATAGCACTGATATGTTATTTTCCTAATCATTTCAAATTTTTCAAAGTCAAATACATTAACACAGCACTTGTAAGTATATTGGTATAGGGATGATTGCCCTGAAGGTTGGGGTAAAAGCTTCTGACCATGAACGTGTTAGGCATTTGCATTCTTAATGTGTAAATCGTAGATAAGAGATTGAATAGCATAATGGCTGAAGCTAAATCAGACGTGGTTAGTTCTGCAAAAGAAACAAAACAAAACAAAATTTCCAATGAGACAGTGGTTTCTCTTGCTGAATTAGTTGCTTAACCTATCAGTTGCCAAACTGTACATTTAGCTGGTGGCAGTAGGAAGTAAAGGATTATATCCCCCGTGTTCCTAGCAAAGGGCACAAAAGTGAAACCAGCCCAAGAAGTATGTCTTGTCCGTCCAAGCATCCCCGAATACAACTTTACTCTCAGAGTGTTGTTTCTAGAGGTGATGGAATCCTCAGAGCATCTTTTGGTATCAAATCTTACTTTATTCTTTTTTAGGTGTGCCTCACAATTAGAAGAAAAAAAATTATTTTACCCTAACCCACGAGGGTCAGTATTTTGTTTTAACCGCTGGAACTTACCTCACTTCCTCGCATTCCAGTTCTTATAAAGGTCAACGCCTGCATGATAAGTGGCAGCCTTCATTTCTCCTTTAGAATGGAGACCTTTATTTCCTCTTCTTTCCTGGCCTGATCTAGCTGATGCCGATGGCATTGAAACTTGACTGACACGAGTCTGCCCCGTAGACCTTGCTACGTTAGTGCCAAGCTCTTGGAGAATGACCCTTCCGCTCATGATGATGGTTTCTTTATTCCCACCAGATACTAACCCTGACTCCATCTTCCTTCCTCATCTGTGCAGAGTGAACAGAGGGAAGCTCTCATTAGAATAGCAAACGCCATGGGAGTACAACGACAGTATCTTCTTTGTGAAACATTCTTTTATCACATTATCATGGGGAATATACTCTACTAGAAATGTCATCAATCTACCTAGCATACTATTTTTGAGCGGGAGAGGATCTTCCTAGAGTCTCTGAAGGTGTCCCACAGGGATAATCACCTATTGTCGCTTTCTCTGTGGTTAATTCTGTTCTGATCTCAAATGATCCCTAAAATATTACCCATGCAGCATTCTTGTGTATCAGGTTTTCAAATGACAAATGAGGCTAGAAGAGGAAAGAAGGCTCCCATTTGGTTTAGGTGGCAATGATAGGCATGAAAATGATAGCGTTCACTTCCCTTATCCAGATGTAGTGTAAACTGTGAGCAACCAATTTATCTCCAGCTTCCCCAAGGTGAATGCAACAAACCATGTCTTTAACTATGAAGTCTAGAAAAGATCTTACAGTCTGACTTTATAGAGTGAAAAAAAAAAAGTGTAGATAGTAGCTTTGTAAAACAATTTGAAAAAAGGGAAGAAAACAGTGCTCAAATTTGGAGCACATATCTCAAAATGTAGAAAAGGAAAATATATCAGAAGCATAAAACAGTTACCTTCAAGGGGCGAGGGGGTGACAATGTCTATAGTTGTTTTGGGGTCAGGAAGATCCTACCAATAACTAATACACAGAGGCTAGAGTTACCACCAAACTTCCTCAGGGCCCAAGACAGCTCCTCTAATGAGGAGTTATCAGCCTGAGATAACAGCGGTAGCGAGGTTGGGACTCTGCACTAGAGTTCACCATTTTTATCTCACATATGAATAAGCTGGGCTCACAGATAGTAAATGACTTATTCAAAGTATTAGAACTAACTGGAGCTGTGATTGGGCCTGAACACAAAGCTTCTCTTTTTCAGGGCTGACTTTTCCACACTAATATATCCTCTTTCATAACGTTTGTATATTTTTCTGAATTTCTTCTAGAAAGTTTTGTGAAGCACAGAAAGGAGATGACCTTTTCTTTATGTTTTTCTGTGTGTTTATACAGTGTGCAAAACTCCTTATTTTCATGAAACTAAATACTGTAAAGAAAGCTTTTATCTGACAATGCTGGCCTTATAGGATGCTACCGGAAGTCGAAGTTATCACTCTTAGCTTACCCTAAAGAAGCTGATGGCTGCTGTGGGGAGAACGTGGCCAGCATGATGAGAATGTGCACAATTGCTTCATAGCTGAGGACTCACTATCCCAGCTGTGAAAGTTGTGCACTATTTCATTATTGGGTTTACTTAATCTTAGCCTTGTGTAGCTGCATCTGCCTCTCTTGAGATCCGGTCCTGGATCCACCTGGACTTCTTCATTAACAGTTGATTTTACTGAGGAAATCATCCTAATGTCATTATTTCCTACCTTCCTTCCTCTGCTACATAATCACCTAATTATATATTAACAGGACTATTTAGAACTCTGAATGCAAGCTTTTAGGTCCTCCTCTACCGATGTTCTTTCCTTGCTCATCTGAAAACTTAGCTAGTTTTCAGGCCACAATAAAACATGTTTGGATTTTAAATTTTAATTAAAATTGAATATGCATATTTCCCTATTTTTTATTTTTTCATGGTGTGTGCCTTCAGAATATACTGATGTACTACTTACTGAGCACATAGTGTGTGCCAGATTAAGTTGTAAGCACTGGGGACTCAGTAGTGAATTCCACAGACAGGAGCCCTGTCATTACAGAGCTTCCATTCTAGTGAAGGACACAGATTTAAAAATAAAACAAATATATATATATATATATATATATATATATATATATATATATATCAGCATCAAGACATGACAGATGCTATGGAAAAGAAAAAGAAAAAATAGTGGAAAGAGAGAGGTTGACAGAACTTACTGCTTTAAATGAGGTGTTTGGTGATGACCTCGCTAAGCTGCAGTATCTGGAGAAAAGAATATTCATGATGGGGAATAAAAAACCCAAAATCGGAATATTTTTGGTTCATTCAGGAAATAACAGGAATGGCCTTGGTGGCCAGCATGAAGTGAAGGCATAGAGATGCCACATGTAGGAGAAATCTTGACCCTTGTAGGCTGTGGTTTTCTAAGGATGATGAGAAGATACTGATGGATCCGGGCAGAAGAGCACCGTGATCTGGCTTACATTTTAAAAGAACCACTTTTCCTACCCTGGGTTGAAAGACGACAGGTGGAACAAGATAGAAGCAGAACATCAGTTAAGAAGCTATTGTAGTCATGTAATAATGTGTAATAATGATGATGTGATTGTTTTGTTTTCCTCAAAAAGCTCTTTATATGGATATCTTGCATTTGCTTTTGTGTTTGCCAATGCTGTTTCCTAGACTCTGAAATACAACTTCCTGTTTTTCCATTCTGGATCCATCACTGATTAACATGAGACCTCAGATAATCTTTCTGTGACTCAGCGTCCTCCTCTCTCAATGAGGTCAATACTGGTATCCCCCACAAAGGATACGTGTGTAAAGTTCTTTGAATTTTTGTTTCTGGCTTGTATTATATTAAGTACTATTCTGTTCTATTACTATTATTTATTCTTCGAACAAACCAGTGAGATAAATATTCTTTTCCCCCCTGGAACATGGGCATGTTTTAAAATGCTATTTTTCAAGAGTTGAATAATTTTGTTTTATAGATAAAGAACATGATCAACAACTAATAGATAAAAGAGTCAGAACCCAAACCAAGGACTTCTGGCTCTAAAACTAAGGCTTTCCCTCCATACTACATGTTGTTCAGGTTGTCAGATCTACATAAGCGCCTTTATGGACCCTGTGATTCTCTGTTCCCTAGTAACGTCTACAGATTTCCAGATTCTACAGATTTCCATCTGTGGAATCAGTGGGTTAAAGCCTCTGCCTTCAGCTCAGGTCATGAACTTGGGGTCCTGGGATTGAGCCCCACATCAGGCGCTCTGCTCAGCGGGAAGCCTGTCTCCGCCTCTCTCTCTGCCTGCCTCTCTGCCTGCTTGTGATCTCTGTCTGTCAAATAAGTAAATAAAATCTTTTTAAAAAATCCCTTGGAAAAACAAATAAAAATTCAGACCAATATCTGTCATGAATATACCTTCAGAAATACTTAGTTGAAATGGTACAGTATTGACAGAGGAATAGACCGATAGAACCATGGAATTGAACAGAAGACCTAGAAGTAAACTTAGCTCAGTGAATGAGTCTTTGTCAATGAATCTTTGACAAAGTTGCAAAACCAATTCAATGGAGGAAAGATTGCCTATGTAACAAATGCCGGAGTGTAGTCATGGGGCAAAATAACAGAACCTTTGCCTAAACCTTATAGGTTACGCAAAAATAAACTCAAAATGGGTCATATACTTACAAGTAAAATATTAAACTAAAAAAAAAAAAGTTTAAAAAAATAATATCTCTAAGATCTAGAAATAGGTAGAGTTCTTGTATGCCAAAAGAATAATCCATCAAAGGAAAAGTTGATAAGTCTACCTCATCAAGGTCTACCTCCTTTTTGAGAGACCCCATGAAGAGGTGGAGAAGATAAACCATGAAATAGGAGGGAATATTTTCAAACAGCATCTCAGAGAGAGGACCCAGGATATATGGGGAATGCTCAATATTAACAGTAATAAAAAGATAATAATCTGAACATGAGACATGAACAGGCTTTTCACTGAAAAGGAATTACATATGGCCAATAACCACATGAAAAGATGTCTACGATCATTAGCCAGTTGTCCTGATTTCAGATTGTGCTGTTGGTTTTCCTCAAAGCATCACACTAACTGCCCCAATAAATTCTTGACTTTTCAAGTTGAGAACAGGAAAAGAAATACTTCTAGATATAGGAAGCTGTCTGCACAGCAGTACAAATAATCACTGATCATCTACGTGTTGAGTCCACAGGCCTGAAGTGCCAGAGTCTGAGAGAGGATGGGACATAGTATGTATCCTGTGGGTCTGTGATTTCACAAATCAAATCAATGCCATGAACTGGGAATGGTCAGGGGAAGGCTTCCCAGGTGAAAGGTAGAACCCAGCATTTGGACCTTGCAGGTTGAAAAATATCTTATAAGGAAGGTTAGGGCTTTGCAGGCAAGGAGAATGTAAAAATATGGGATGGAAATATCAGTGGCTGGGGATAAGCAGGTTTGTGGAGGAGAAGCTGTCAATGACCCCTTATGTAGTTTGTTCTTAGGTTCTCTGAGGGCTAGGTGATGACAACACTGAATTTCTTCTGCCTTGGTCTGTTTTAAAAACAAAGCAAAACCATGCTAGTCCCAGAAAAAGTTCAGTGAAGGAGGTATATATCTGAATAGAAGTGAACAGAGCCCAGCATGACATACATGTATTTTTAGTTTTCACTCTTTTCTCCAGCTCGTGCGCATATGTGCGGGCCTGTAAAGTGTGCGGAGCTGGCAATTATTAAAACCGTTCTGTACTCAAGAACTGAGAATGTTTGACAACAGAGCAGAGGGAGAGAAGAAATGACTGGAAGCCTACAGTGTATTTTCATTCTGCCCATTTTTTTTTTTTAATTTCTTATTTATTTATTTGTTGGAGAGATCGAGTGAGCACAAGCTGGGGGGAATGGGAGAGGGAGAAGCAGACACACCGCTGAGCAAGGAGCCCAACGAGGGGCTTGATTCCGAGGACCCTGAGATCATGACCTGAGCTGAAGGCAGACGCTTAACCCACTGAGCCACCCAGGCACCCCATTCCACCCCCTTTTAAGGGAATACTTCCCTGCCCCTGCCCAGTGGCTTACCAGCTCCTTCTTGCCTTACCTTCCTCTCAGGCAGATTAATCACCTGTCTAAGCATTTGAGGTACTGATTAATTTGTGACCCTGACTGAAGGCCAGGGAATTCTAACCATGCCCCCTGAGTTGAAACAGTTCAGTAGGTGGAGGCAGACTCATCTCGCTAATTACATTTCTTGGTAACCGATGGAAGTAATGTGGAAAGGGTTCCTCCTCGGATGATTGGATTTTTCTGAATGACAAGTCTTCCTATTTGTTAGCTTCACGTGCCTTTGAAAAAGGGACTTGTGTGGGAGAGCTCAAGCTGACCTCAGGTTAGCGAGTCACTTTCTGAAGCCCTTTGCAGCTCTCCTGGGTCTGTTTCCTGGGCCGAGTTGTGCCCATAAAGTGGGGTCTTGCATGCTTTCAGGGAGCAGATTTCTTTGTTAAATGTGAACTGCGGAGCAGTGAGGATCTTTTTTATTTATATTAATTATTTAAAGGAAGGGGATGGAAGGAGGAAAGGCTCCGGGGATGGGCTGCTTGTGGGCAGATTCTGCTGACCACGGAGAATAAGAGATAACTGTATTTTAAAAAGACACGTGCAGTCATTTAATCATCACTACTAGCTTTACTACTTAGGATGTCTGGGTGAGTCGCAGTGAGATTTGGGGCAGGTGATGGGCTGGGGGCAAGTAAGAGAGGAACAGATAAAGCAGGTGTAGAAAGAGAGGATTTGGCTACGTGTGCCTGTTTGTAGTGAATCGTCTGGCTCTGCTCTGAAGTTCGTTGCAGGTTGATAGAGTGGAACCCTAGTGGGTTGGTTTCACCTCCGCTGCGATCACGCCGTGACTAAATAATGTAGAGCCGAAGATGGAGATAATAGGAGGCTGACATCTGGCTAATTGCCATTCCAGTTGGGGGGTTGCCTGACAGTTGAGTGGAAATTGCTAGGTGATGAAGAACTTTCAGTGAACCGTGATGGGCAGAAGTGTCTGAGTAAAGAGGAAGAGGAGAGCGGAGGAGAGCCGGCAGGACAGGGAGGGGAGGGCCCGCCCCGGGCCCGCCCTCCCCCTCGCCCCCCTCCCTGTTTTCTCCTCCTGCAGTATCTCAGTAGAAAAGGCTACTCATTTAATGTCAAGTGGTTTGCAAAAAGAAAACAGAATAATCTTAGAGGCAGAGAGGAGTTTGCAAAGCCTGAAGCTGCATTCGTTTATCTTCAATTTGACAGCACCCTGAACCTACCTAGGCACCCATCAGTCCTCCCAAAGGACCTTTCCAGAACCAGTGCCTGAAAGCTGGTCTGGACCCAGGCCCTCCAAAGCGTAGCGCCCCCGTGAGGCCCTGCACATCTATGGCTCTGTGATCCTCCTACAAGCTCTGAGGCTGAGAGGTGACTTCTGAATCATCAGGCTTTTTGTGTGGCGAGTCATTTCTGGGTGCCCTGCAGCGTGTGGTTGCTGCCACAGTCAATAAATCTATGTTAATTTACTTCAGCACATTTCCTCCTTTCCCTTTACCCACCCCCCAAGCAGAGGCGTCTCAGGTGCCAACTATACAATTTAGCTGCATCTGTGTGGGTCCAACTTAAGATGACTACGTGGAGTGAGACTAACGGTAGAGTTTTCTGGAGATTTCCGAGTTGATGGGTAATATGTCGGTAGACCATGCTGTATGACACCCCTTACATCACCCCGGATTTGGGGAGGCAGGCTACTTCTTTCTGTGTGAGCTTTGGCTCCTATAATGATTATGGTTGTGTTGGCTGGGTTTAAAGTACCTTTTGAGCTATGATTATGCCTTTTTAAAAATTGTGATACTCCTTTTTTAATATATTTTTTTAATTTTTAAATTTGGGGGGCATCTGGGTGGCTCAGTGGGTTAAGCCTCTGCCTTCTGCTCGGGTCATGATCTTGGGGTCCTGGGATTGAACCCTGCATCAGGCTCTCTGCTCAGCAGGGAGCTTGCTTCCCCCACCCCCCGACCTACTCGTGATCTCTTTCTGCCAAATAAATAGATAAAAATCCTTAAATTTTTTTTAATTTTAATTTTTTTAAATTTTATTTTATTTTTTTAGTGTTCCAAGATTCATTGTTTATACAGCACACC
This sequence comes from Mustela putorius furo, assembly GCF_011764305.1. Lineage (NCBI taxonomy): Eukaryota > Metazoa > Chordata > Mammalia > Carnivora > Mustelidae > Mustela > Mustela putorius. The sequence continues at coordinate 44,767,773 of NW_025422010.1, forward strand.
CAGTGCTCCATACAATCTGTATAGGCAATGATTCTTTAGAATTTCTTTGTAATTTTGAGGGTTAGGGGATCAAACTATTCTTTCTGTTTTATAACACGCTGTTTAAAAGTGCCGTACAACAATAGTTTGTGTTTTATGGCTTTAGTTGGTGGTGTTTTCATGCTTAAGGGTTGCACTGATGGGGTTGAAATCTGTGGACAACCTATGTGGACTTATATGCAGTTTTTAAAATTGCCATGTCCTTTTCAAACAAGTGAATGTCAGGTTCTGTTTAAATATGTGGACTGAAAAGAAATATTTAAGCAAATAATGTATTTTGCTGGTATATTTCAAGCCAAAATATCTAATGAGAGACTTAGACAATCTTTTTCTTCTTTTCCTACTTAGCACATAGGTGTCCACACTGTGATCGCCTGGTTTGGAGAAAAAAATAGAATAGAATGTGTACTTAATTTATAAGTATTTTTCTTTGAGAGTTAATTAAGTTAATACTTCAGGGATAATTAGAATTTAATGAAATAACTTCTGCATGTTATTTATAGCTGTGTCCACTAGTTTGGGGAAGGTATGCAAGATTCTGGGTTACAGCATTCGAACAAAGTTATCATGATTTTAAAACTAAACTGAGAAAGGTGGAGGGTTTGCCCCATGAACAGTTCATTAATAAACCACAGTTTTCTATGTTGACTAAAGGGACATAAAACTTTATGTTGGCTTCCAGCTGTGCTCCAATCCCTCATCTTCATACTGCATCTCCAGGCAAGGTAAACTGCAGAGTGAAGGTGGCACTCCATAAATATTTGTTGGAGGAATTAATGAATAAATGAATAATTTAGGCAAAATATATCTATCAAGCCTTAAAAAAAAAAATAGCACTTGGTCCTCAATCTTATTCAATACGTATTCCCTAGAAGCCTGCTTTGTAAAGAGCAGTAAAGTAGAGATTCCCAACTGTTAAGAAGCTGAGGGCTTTGTGGGAAAACTAAGGTGTGAAGGGAAGGACGAAGCACTCATGAAGAACGTGCAAGTTGAAGGCATATCGTTGAGTTACTTAGAAATAAAGACCTATCCAGGGATATTTACCTCACACATGTCCATGGCAGTATCAACATTCACATAGTCCTACCATTTCTTTATCATTTTTATTTTATTCATATATCTTTACAGGTATGTGTGTATATATATATATATATATATACACTGCATATATATATATATATTTTTAGAATCTTTTTTTTAAAGATTTTATTTATTTATCTGACAGACAGAGATCACAAGTAGGCAGAGAGGCAGGCAGAGAGAGAGAGAGGAGGAAGCAGGCTCCCCGCTGAGCAGAGAGCCTGATGTGGGGCTTGATCCCAGGACCCTGAGATCATGACCTGAGCTGAAGACAGAGGCTTTAACCCACTGAGCCACCCAGTCGCCACATATGCGGTAAATTTATCTTTCTTATTTTTTTACTGTTCTTTAAAATGTGGAGAAAGATCACTGGATCAGGAGTAAGGAAGAATGCCTTTTAGTTTCCGATCTGCTTCTAGTTTTTAGGTGACCTCAAGTAAACCGGGCCTCCTCAGTTTCTCATTCCGGGGCTCCACATAGTTGGAGCTCAAGTACATAGAACACATCTGAGGTGCTTCTGGGAAAGTGTAGATTTCTTGACCTCTCATCAGACATCTTGATTCTGGAAGCCTGGGGATGGGCCCAGATGAAGAACATCTTTAATAAGCTCACTAGAGAATCAGATGCAGGTGGCCAGTAGACCACATACTGGGAAACATTGGACTAGACGCCCTCTCAATTTTCTCCCATTTAGTCCTCAGATCTAAAGAATGTCATTTAAAGTAACAAGCAAAATTGTCTATCTGGAGGTTTAAGTATGTCTTATGAATGTCCTACCAAACGTATGGAGGCCAATTTCAAAAGCTGTATTAACTCTACGTTGTGAATACTCGAGATTTCTTGTTTATTGGGCAACTTAATCTAGAAAGGTTCTTTCATGAATTTTCATCAATTTTTTAACAAAGCTCTGTTGCAAATGGTGAATTATGCATTAACATATGTTCATGCTAATTTATACACTGGTGACAGATTTTTGGCATGGGATCAATAATTAACAATTACATTTTTTATAAGTTTGTTTATTAATAACATCAAGGTATTTTGATTATCATTTAGATAACAATGCATCGTTTGAACCCTACAAAAAATGAACAGAATTTGCAGTTCTCAGATGTCTGCATACTTGTCCAAGGAACAACAAATGAATCTGAAACTAACAAGATAAATATCTCCTGCTCTTCTCAGTTAATAGTTTTAGAGCCCTGTTGGATTCTACAGCCTTGTTGGACAAGCCCCAATGTCTTGTCATCAGATGGAAATGCAGGGTATTATTATACCAAGTTTTTCTAATATCAAAATAATTATAGGCTAACGTAGTTGAGTCATGAAACAAGACAAAAATTATTTTGACTATCCTCTTGAAAAATTAACACTATTTGTACTTTCTTTCTGCATATTTTTCAAAGTTAAGACAAAAAATTCCGATAAAGAAGTAAACATAATCCTATTAAGGAGCTTCATTATTGTGTTTCTATCTCCCTAATATACCTCTATTTAAACACATTTTTGGAAGTAAACTTTGTTTTGAGAAGTCTTTTTGTAGAAAAAAAATTTTAATAAATAAGTAAATTAGAGGATGATTGTATGATTAAACATTTTTCTGCTTTAAAAATGTTGTAGATCCCTTGAGGAAAATCCTGCCCTCTTATACTTAAATGTGATGCCTCAAATAATTTTATGCTTAATTTTTTGGAAATGTAATTGTTTTGTAAATAGAGGTGCAGCTTTTCTGCATGCAGCAGTCATTTTATCACTCATTGCTATTAATTTGTAGAGAAGATCAGCTACCAGATCTTATAATTGTATTCCAAATATGGTTGAAGGAAATAAAGTTACTAAGACTGAATCAATGATATGCTCCCTTTATCCCTCTGGGACAGAGAAATTAGAGGACTCAGGAAATTCAATTTTGCATGCTATACTCTCATATTAACACCTTTGCAAATATTCTTTGCTTGAGTGGAAAAGGTGGAGAAGAAGAGAACACCCTTTTAAATTAGATTTTTAATACCAGGTAACCCATTCTAGTAGAAGGCCAAGGCAAATTATTCCTGTGGTCATAATAGGGGCTTTTAAGTATTTTGTGTTTTTGTTTTTGTTTTTGTTTTTGTTTTAAATCATAGAAGGACCATAATTCTGGTTAGCAAAGAGAAATGATTTTCTTGGTTCTCTCAATTAATATTTGTGTCAAGTTATATAACTTTGCTTTTCATCTTTAAAATAAAGATTATAATGCTCTCTTTATTGGGTTGTTAGAAGAATAAAGTAAAATTATTTTTACAAGTTCCTGAAACAGTATCTGGCATTTCGAAGTCAACCAATCAAGATTTAAGTGTGCCTTTCCTTCTGCTCTGATGTAATCAAGACATCCCTGTCATACTGACTGAAGACCAAAGCTTTATCTCTGTCCCCTTAACCCACTTCAATATTTAGTTTATAAGATATCATTCTGCATCTGTTGGTAGGTTGCTTTGGACTGTTTGGCAAATGTATATGTCATTCAGAAGATTCGTCTCTTCTAAATTCTTCTTCCTTTTTCAAGGTCTACTTTCTCCCATCTATAATAATGTGTTTCAGGGGCTGGCAAACTATGCTCTCCTGTCCAAATCTAGCCACTGCTTGTTATTGTAAATAAAGTTCTTATAAGACACACAGCCATGCCCATTCACTCAAATACTGTCTGTGGCTGTTCTTTTTCTTTTTTTCTTTTCTTTTTTTTCCAGTTTAAGAACAGATTTGAATAATTGTGATAAAGACTTCGTAGCCCACAAAACCTAAGTTATTTACAATTTGTCCACTTGGCAGAAAAAGCTTGCAGACCCCCTAATCCATGATGGGTAGACTTTTAAAATACAGGTGATCAGAAATTAAGGACTTGTTGAAAAATAGATGCTCAATGAATGGAGAATAGGGGGAAAAAAATGATTGTGCCATCATTGAGATTTCTGAACTCTCCTATGCATGGTGACAATGAGGACAAAGAAATAATGTAATCGAGGAGAAATAATCCAAAGGGGATGAGTTCTGCCATGAACTTCAGCTGGACCTTATTTGAATTAAATGCTGTCTCTGTGAGCCTCAGTTTTTCTGTCAAGTGAAAATAATTTCTGTGAAACCTAACACCCTAAGCTCATGTCACACAAACATATGATATTTTCACATTATATAACTTTATTTTGTTTATGTGATAATGATCGCAATTAACATCCCCTACCTAAAGACAGAGTTCATACTTCATTCATTCTTCTTAAAAATTTCAGGGTAAGTGGTGTCTGTAGGGGAGAGCTGGGTCTGAGTTCAGCAGAGATATAGAAGTTATCCTAGAAAGCATTCGGGGGGCACCTGGGTGGCTCAGTTGGTTAAGCTTCTGCTTTCGGCTCAGGTCATGATCCTGGACTCCCGAGATCGAGTCCCGCATTGGGCTCCCAGCTCCACAGGGAGTCTGCTTCTCCCTCTAACTTTCTCCCCTCTCATGCTCTCTCTTACTGCCTCTCTCTCAAATAAATTAATAAAATCTTAAACAAAAAAAAAAAAAGCAAGCAAGCATTCAGGGTTGTAGGAAAACTTATTTGTCATGGAACAGAGTTTCTAGAGGGCCCAATGGAGAGAGAAGGGAGAATGAAAGGGAAGAAAACACACAGAGCCTGGGGAGAGAGGAATTGAGAGGAAGTAATAGATGGCCAGCAGTCTTGCAAAGGGGATATCAAGCCTGGTGAATTTAATGGACATGTGTTTCTAACCAAATTGGTGATAGCATTCCCTGGCACAGGAGAGAGAAGAGACCGGCCTTCAGATACTGCTCGTGACTATATGTCAATGATGTGCTGCTTGGTAAATGGCAATTCAGAACACTCTGATCTTCAGGAGGTTCCTTATGTCCAGTGAAATGGTCCCTGACCTCGGATTCTGAAGACCTAGATTTGAGGCCAGAGTATTCTGTCCTGTGTCACTATGAGTGAACCTCACTTAATTCACCTGCGGATCTAGAATATCTTCCCCTGTGTACTTCAAAGGTGCACTCAGAAAGTTTCATGAACTAATGTGCCTCCACGTGCTTAAAAACCTTTCCAAATATATGCGATTTTATTAAGTATTATATCTGAATGACCACAGAAGAGCATGGGCTTTTAGTATATTTTCAGTAGAGCCGATGGCTTTTATGCCTGCACATGTGCACCTGCTCAGGCACAGAGACACACTAATTTTATAGGTCTGCCTTTTTAGGTAATATGGAAATAGGGATATAGTAAAATGCTACCTGTGTGCTAATCTCGTGGGTATTTTCTACTCACTACATTTCAAATATCTCCAGAAATCTTCAGAATATATCTACAGGTGCTGACGTTTAAATATCTGAAGTCACAAATCAATACCTTTTTTACCCAATGAGCAAAAGAAAGATCTTTCTAGAGTGGAATCTTTTTTTTTTTTTTTTTAATATCACTGAACATGGATGGAAAACACTCTGATAGGTGTGCGGTGTGCGATCTAGGGCTTTTTCTGGGTTCCATCTACCTGGATTAATGAAGAGCCACATTACAGATGCTTCTGTTTCCCCTGTGATGAAGGAAACACTCACTGAGAGTTACTCTCATATCTTAAGGGTAAAACACTGCATTCAGAGCAATTTGTTCTTCCTCTTTTTAACTCTACTGTAAATGCTATTCACATACTGTGCTCAGTCTGCCGGGGACTGTGAAAGCAAACATAGTCTTTCTTTAAACAAAGGAATTTTATGTACCAACACATAAAACAATGATTCTTTGGTTGTATTAAAAGCATAGCTAGGAATTCCACTGATGAGCAATTGGTTGGAAATGTTTTCATTGGTCATGATTTATGGATGACAAGTTTGAGTGATTATTGAGCTTAATTGAACTTAAATGAAGGATTTTTTCCCAATTGTTTATCTGCAGGGCAAGAATGGAAATAAATGTGTTAGAAAAATGAAGAGTTCGGTGGTTGCTAAATGAGCTTTTTAATGTTTACATATGTAGCAATTTAGATCATTAATATATACAGGCTGGAGAAGCTGACCATCTCATCCAGTCTGCAGAAAATCCCACACAAACCATTGCTATTTTGCTTTTGGATAAACACATAGCCATTCAATTTCAATCTCAAGTTAAGTTTTTCTCTGAGGTTAATTTTGGTCTATTCAGGTAGCTGGTGAAAGTATTTTAAAGAAAATGAAAACATTGTACTTATTTGGCATGTATTAGGGCCATTAGGTCAAGAGCATCTAGGTTCTGCCAGTTCTGGGGAAGGAGGGCAGCTAGTCTGATCCCCAAGAGCATTGTCTTGTTTCTACAGAGTGATTTTTTAGGCAGCCCATTTTAGCTTTCATATGAAGGGTCAGCAAAGCAGATTTGCATGCTTTCTCACAAAGTAAAAAATAAAACCACTGAATTTCTAAGCTCTAAAATCATGTCGCGTTCCTTATTACAGCTAAAGATGATGTAGAATCCTGTTTCAGATATTATAGTGGATGGCACAAGTGGTTTAAAATTTTCTGGCCAGTGTACCAGTATAATGAACTTATCATGGGTCAGACTGGACTCTTGTAGGCAAAACATTTCTCTCCTCTCATTGTTTCTTTATCTCGTTAGTCCTTTCATTAATACTTATTGCACAAACTAACATTCGTCTTCAAAAATAAGGCCTCTGTGTATGTGTGTGTGTGTATACACACTTTAAAATATGTTTCAAATACAGTGCACCAGGTGTTTTTTTGTTGTTGTTGCTAGGATCCAAGATTTACTCAGTTGACTCAAGAACTGGGAGAATATCTATAAAATACACATGAAAATAAGGAAGTCGGGAATTTGGACCCCTTTTCTGGGTTTTCCATAAGCATTCAGAAAAATCGACACCACCAGGTTTCAAAGATGAGCACGTGTAACGAGTAGCACTGCCAGTGTTTTAGTCTATCCAGTTGCTGTAACAAATTCCCATGGACTGGGTCACTTACACAACAGAAATTTATTTCTCAGAGTTCTAGAGGCTTGGAAGTCTGAGATCAGGACGCCTTCACTGTCCGGTTCTGCTGAGAGCTCTCTTCTGGGCTATGGACGGCCAGCATCTCAGTGTATCCTTCGGTGGTGAGAGGAGGGGAAGGAGCTCTCCCATTTTTTTTTTTTTTTTTTTTTTTTTTTTTTGAGAACACTCATTCCATTCCTCAGGGCTCCACACTCATGAATAAGAATGACTTCCCAAAGGCCCACTTCCTAATACCATCACAACTGGGGTTAGGATTTCAACATGTGAATTTGGGAGGATAATGCAAACATTCAGTCCGTTAAGAACAGTTTCAGAGGGGCGCCTGGGTGGCTCAGTGGGTTAAAGCCTCTGCCTTCGGCTCAGGTCATGATCCCAGGGTCCTGGGATGGAGTCCCACATGGGGCTCTCTGCTCAGCAGGGAGCCTGCTTCCCTTCCTCTCTCTCTGCCTGCTTGTGATCTGTCAAATAAATAAAATCTTTAAAAAAAAAAAAAAAAAAGAACAGTTTCAGAGAGCCTGGGGCCTGGGTCAGGAACAGCAATCAGTAACTTGACCTAGAGCCTTTCAAGATTCATTAGCGCTAGTGACCTGTTCATGCTATAATTAGCTTTGATCTCTGGGCTTTCCCACTTGTGGTTTCTGCTTCCTTATAATTTTTAGCACCTTGTGGATTCTATTTATTATGTTAGGTCTATCTGTGTTTTTGCACAGATTTTCTGATAGAAGAAATGTTTGGTACAATAAGCCACCAATATCAAATTTAGGACAAGCTTTCACCAGTTAGGTCACTGGTCAGCACATAGATTTGCAACACTTGGATCACATGCCTAATATTTATCAGACAGCTGATATAAATGGTGAACTCTGCCCACCTGGTGTCATTCGGTACACGAGAGGCTGTGAGCATTCTGAGGCTCAGCCTTCCACTGTAGTGAGTTTTCTCTGTTGCTTGTGATAATTAGAAATGAACCCATAGGCGCCTGGGTGGTTCAGTGGGTTAAGCCTCTGCCTTCAGCTCAGGTGATGATCTCAGGGTTCTGGGATCAAGCCCTGAATCGGGCTCTCTGTTCAGCAGGGAGCCTGCTTCCTCCTTTATCTCTACCTGCTGCTCTGCCTACTTGTGACCTCTCTCTCTCTGTGAAATAAATAAATAAAATCTTAAAAAACAAACAAACAAACAAACAAAAACAACAAACCCATATTCTAGCACTCATCTTTGTGCCTGGTTTTCCAAGAGAAGAAAAACACAAATTTTCCTAATTTGTGTTATTAAATATACACAAAAAATAATTAATATTCAAGATTGGGACTGGTTCCTCCAGGTAAGAGGAACAATCACATCCCTATTATCTCTAGTATTTAAAACAGCTGTTTATAGCAGCAACACATTCCTGTTTCCTCAAGTCTCTCCGGATTTCTTCAAAAGCATTGATATCACCTGTTCCTCAGAGTCTCAGATTCTCATCTGTTACACTCATGCCAATGACTTGCACATATAAGAATTACTCCTTATCATATACATTCTGCCCATAAGAAGAAACATCTACCTCTAGCTTCCTTCTTATCTTCCAAAGTCACCTTGTGGATACAAGAATGATAATATCAGCACCAGGCAGACTTCACTGCTGTGAATCACAGAGAGGAACACCTCTACCCCTTCACCCAGTTGTCCTTCTGGAATAGTACCATGTTTAATCCTCCTCTCAATTGAATGGAAAATGTCAGCAAATTTCTAAAACAAACAAACCAAAGCTACAATAGAAAGAGTTTTAAAATGCTATATTTTAAGTGATTTGTTGTTTACCAATAGTTTTATGTATATTGCTATGTTTCATTAAGTAGAAAGTCCAAGAATATGATCTATCTTTGAGGGGTGACACATGTTTATGCACACACACGTGTGCGTGCACGGGCGCAGGTGCACGCACCTGTGACATGTTTTGGTATGGAGCTGTGTGAGGTCAAGAATAGTTAAGTCCTTTGTCTAATTTCATCAGCAAAAAAAGCAGGAAGGTGGGGTGAAGGAAGCTAGCATTTGAGAGGTTCTTTCTCTGTTTGTGTCCTAATTGGTTTGTTTTCTAGTCATGTGACTTAGGGGTAGTTACTAAACATTCCAAGCAAGCCTTGGTTTTGTCAGACCCAAAATGGGCATTGTTGCCGAGTTACAAAAACAGAGATAACACATATGAACATAATCGGTAGATGGCACCCAGCACGTGTTCAGCAGGTGCAACTAGAACTTCGGGCTTTATGGGCAGTGTCCTTCCTTCTCCACCTTACTTGAATTAAAAATATCATTTTGCAGATAAAAGCAGTGGAATTGTCAAAACTTAGGAAAAAAATATATGTCTTGATTCTTTATCCCAGAACATTTACCCGGTGTCCAGAAATGTTCAAAGATGGCCACTAGTATGTACTAGAGGAGAATCTCTCTGAAATCCGTTCCCTTACTGTCCCAGTGGATTTGGAAAACTGAGAAGAGCACGAGCTGGTGCAGCTTCCAGTAACATCAGTCTAATCTATTTTCATTGGCTTCAGTGACCCCAAAACAGGAAAGCAAGGGCTACAGATAAAAGACCTAGTAAGGTGGTCCCAGAAGTAAGAAACACTGAAATTTCACAAGGAGAGATTATAAAGCAATAACGCAACTAATTCATCCTCTAAACAGCTGCTATTTACTGCACAATTTCTGTTAATGTCACTATCTTTGGGGTCTCCTTCTACAAGTTCAGACATCTACTCAGAGCTGTCACTGCTTATAAACAGTCTCCTGTTCTCTGGGTTATTTTGTGGGAAATTCCTTTTCTCCAGGGCTGCCTTAGAACCGATGAGTCAAGCAGTAACCTAGTGTTTTATCAGTCCTACCGGCTGCTCTGAAATGTGTGATGCATATAAACAATAAAAAACCCAGGGCTGCTGTCTACAAGGATGCCACATATGCTTGTCTCCAGGAGACACAGAAGCTACTGGAAACCTCTGAAAAGCAGTTGAAAATGCTGGTTCTGTTTCACAACATTTGCCCCCCAAAATCATTCAAAACCAGTTTAAAAAAAATAAATATGATAGTCAAAAAAATAAACCAATTTAAATGTATTTAAAAAGAAAGGCTATGTATTCATTACAATATAGTTTGGCTATGGCATTTAAAAATATCAGACTTACATCCCTATAGAAATGTTCAATGTTTCATACTGTGCATCCCCAAAGTAGACAATTGAAATATATTTCTCTCCCTCTCTCTCTCTCTCTCTGATCTGTAGCCTGCATGGCCCCAGTAGCTTAATGAGTTTCCTTTTTTTTTTTTTTTTTTCACTTGAACTCTTCTTGGCTTGTGAAAATTACTCAATAATGCTGCTATATTAGAATATTTCAACCACCTCCCTTGACACCCACATTCCTACCTCCCTTTTATAGTTTCTTCTGCTTCATTGTTACCAATTGCCATCACTTTCTCTGAAGTTAGTGTCTTTACTAATACCTCCTAAGGTTTTCTGGAATAATCCAACATGATCCATGTTTTATTCTTGATCTTAAATAGAGAAAGAAATTAAATCCCCCAAACCAGCTCACCATCTTATGCAACTATTACTTTCTGTGAGCCAATCTCATTTCCATAACCACCTCCTCTCTTTGACCTCACACAATGCAAAAGGCAGAGCTTTTGCTATAGTCTTTCTGACAGTGACCTTACTCTCAGCCAGCATCAAGCCTATGGATATCCTAGTGGACTCAGTGCTTATGCATGCATTTGGGGAATGTCTGTAGACCTTAGTCTGAATTCAAAACTGATGTCCATCCTCTAATTTCTTCTACTGTAGGAAGAAAATACTTATGCTGACACTTAGGGGGAAAAAAGATAAAAAATTCATACTGGGCATATGTCTTATGCATTGCGATTAGTAAGAGGATTTCACTCCAAAGCTATATCTATTAATTCTCTTGAGTATTCTTTGGGGTTTGTTTGTTTTTCTAAATTGTGGATACTGGATAATTCACAGTTAAGTTTCACCAAGACTGGTTCTAGAACCTGATCCATTATTGCCAAATGTTGTATAGAGTGAGTGTTGTTTGAAGTCCAAAATAACATTAACATTAATTTGAATAATGTTTCTGTACAAGGCAAATGGTATTCTTTTAAAGGCATATTCTGGGAGCTGGATTTTCTTTTCCTGTGCTGCTCAATGGGGAGACAACTGCTGAGAAATGCTCATCACCATTGATTGAAGGGTTCCTGTGTGGGAAGTCCTTCTTTCAAATGAGTAACTCAATGAAAGTTAAAGGAGGGAGATTCTTGCCCAAGGGGTGGTAGAAGAGAGAAAAGAGTTGTCTATAAATTCTTTGCTATCCTTTTTACCTTTTCCCAAAGGCCACATTCCCTAACCTGGAGACAATTTGCCAAGGGCTATGAGATCTAACTCATATAACATAAAACTCATGCTTTTAAAGTATACTGCTCTTGGGGTGCCTGGATGGCTCAGCTGCTTAAGCATCAACTCTTGGTTTTGGCTCAGGTCATGATCTCATGAGTCATGGGATTGAGCCCCACATCCACCTATGTGTTCAGCAGGGAGTCTCCTTAAAGATTCTCTCCTTCTACCCTTCCCCTATTCGCTCACTTGCATACTCTTTCTAAAATAAATAAATGAAATAGTTTTTAAAATTAAAGATAAGTAAATAAATAAAGTGTATCACTCAGTGATTTTTAGTATATTCACAGAGCTGTGCAATGAACACCACTAACTAATTGCATACTATTTTCATCACTCTAAAGAAGTGCCAGACACATTAGCAATCACACCATTTCCCACCCTCTCTCCAGCCCCTATCCTGCTAGCAGACTGTATGTTCCTATGGATTTACCTTTTCTGGGTATTTCATATATGTAGGATCATACAATATGTGACCTTTAAAAAATGTAGTAGGTATTCTTATTGAGATAATTATAGATTCAAATGACATTATAAGAAATAATACACAGAAGCCCTGTGCTTCCTTAATGCTAACATCTTACATAAGTGTAGTACCATATCGTGACCAGGATACTAGCTTTGAAAGCAGCCACCAAAGTATTCAGATTTCCCCAGTTTTAGTTATAGTCGTGTGTGTGTGTGTGTGTGTGTGTGAGCTCATGTCCCATATTTCATTCCAAACAGTTTTGTCACATGTATAGATGTATCAACTACTGAAGCCCAGAGAAGAATTCCAAAGGATCCTTGTATTCTTGTGTTGCCCTTTGAATGACCCTCACCGTTGTTACCACCCAGCAGGCCTCCATTTCTGAAGTGGTGTCATTTCAAAAATGTTGCATAAATAGAATCAAACAATATTTGGGCTTTTGGGATTGAACTTTTCTACTTAGCATGATTCCCTGGGGACCATCCAAGTTGTTGCAGATATCCATAGTCCACTTCCTTTTCTTGCTGAGTCATATTCCATTCTGTTTTAACTATTTACCTGCTGAAGGACAGTTGGGCTGTTTCAAGTTTTTGGCCATTATGAATAAAGGTAGTATGAACATTCTTATATAGGCTTTTGCATAAATTTTCATTTCTCTGGGATAGATGCCCAAGAGTACAGTTTCTGAGTACAATTTGGAGATTGCACATAATTTTATAAGAACTTGCCAAACTGTTTCCAGAGTAGCTGTATCACGCTAAATTCTCATTGGCAATGTATGAGCCATGCAATTTCTCTGCATTGTCACCAGAATTTGATGCTGTCATTATTATTTTTTTTTTTAGCATTTTGATATGTATGTAGTAAATATGTGGCTTTTGTGACTCACTTATTTCACTTAGCCCATGTCATAGTATATTGTAGCTTGCGTTAGTGTTTTATTTCTTTTTTATTGCCAAGTTAAGTTGTATTACATGGATATACCACCATTTGTTTATCAATTCATAAGTGGAAGAGTATGTTCAATATTTTAAAAACTTACTTTTGAAAAAATTTCTTATTAATGTTATTAAAAGTATAGCTTCAATTTAAAAAAAAAAAAACACCAGGCACTATATTAGATGCTGCCTTTGTATTCTCTCGTATGAGTTTCATAATAACCATAGTCATGATGGAAAAACTAGAAACTCACATATTAAGCTTATGGGGAAAAAAATAAATCTATCAGGAAGACTTATTTAACTCCGCTAAATCAGTTTTGAAAATGAAATTTTAATATCTTCAATTCACTATAGACCCTACCATATGCATCCTTATCTCCCATTAGATTAATTCACATACTTGGCCTGCTTGGCCTCAGGAGGAATTTGAGTTTGTCAGACTGACTTACTTTCTAAGTCATGTTACAGATAAAGAGATTAAGGTTCATTCATTCACTGCACAAATATTTGTTGAGAGCCTAATAGGCATTGGACCTACAGTAGATGCTGTGATGCAGAAAGGCTAATTAACTTAGCTGAGGTCACAAATTTAGTAAAAGGAATGATTAAATACTACATTTCAGATGAGAGTAAAATTTCATCTTTAATGCTTATTTTGTCCGAATCCTAATTAAAATGATCCAAGGAAATATTTTAAATTTAAGGTACTTCATTAGCTTCTTTAATGTTTCTTACATAAGTGAAATTTTGAAAACATAATTTCTATTCAGCTTATCAAATGCATCAAATTATTTTACTTTGCTGGCAGAGAATCCAATAGCCAAGTTCCCAGACACGTTGGCTCCCCATTGTAAGTGTTGTCCAGCCTCATTGTGAATAGCTGAGGATACACATCTTGATATAATATATCATTAAGTCCACTAATGAACTTGAGTTGCTCCTTTACCACTTTTCTCCATCCCCCACTGTCAATGAGTCATTTATCTCCAGCAGCAATATGCAAAAGTTGCCGTTGAAAAGAAGGGACATGCTATTATCAGTCACTACATGGACGAGTTATAGCCAGCTCCATCATAGGAGAGAGCAGATGATTACAATCAATAATCAATCAAAGAACTAGTGACAGCAATCATACATCACCTTCTGTGGAAACTTCACTCAAAGCTTAATATTGCAAGATCCAATTTCTGGATATATTGGGTACTTTGCTATTATCCTGAGCCCATTCTTTGCACAGCAACGCTGGAATGTGGAACAGTTCTACTAGGGCCCTCTCCCTTTGGAGAGGTAAGAAACAGTACAGCAGAATAGACTGTGTGAGAAGAAAACAGCCGCTCCATACCTTTCCCAAATCCCTATTACTCACCTTCCCTATTTTCTGTACAGCTAAGGCTGTATTGGGTATATCCTTGCAATACAGTCTCTTGTTAAGTTGATGCATTTGTGAATTCGGTGGCAGAAATTTTATAACTAGATTTTAAAATTCTGTCCATTAAAATATGCTGTCCAATAAAAGACACAGTCGCTATAAAACCAGAATTAATTTGAGAAGATTGTCTGGGATGTTTATTGGGCAGTGAATGCTTTTTAAAAACAGTAAAACAATTCTTTAAGTGGAGACAATATAAAAATGCAAATGTCTTTCTATTTAAAATGAAAGAAATATATTCTGGGAAAATTGGTTTGTCGTGATTTTCCAAATTCAGTTGTGCAAACATTTGCTGAGACCCTACTATGCACAAGGACAAGCATAGACTGTGTCGTTCAGGACCAAAATACTGGATAGAGTGGGACAAATAGGTGTCAGATGTTACAGTCCGAAGTGCTTAGGGCTGTAGGAGTTTGTGCAACGTGCTTTGGGTCACAGAGGAAGATAGTCAGGGGCTGAAAGGGGGGGAGGGCAGTCTGGAGTCCTCCGGGAGGAGGAACTTTAAAATTGGGAATTAGGAAAAAAAAAAAAAAAAGTGGAGAAAATTCATTTCAAACACAGGATCCGGGAGGCACTAGGGTAGGATAGGAGAACAAAAGAGCAAAGCATTCTCAAGCCAGAGTATAAAGGTCTGTATTGAAAAGAAGTGGAAGGGACAGGGGATTTTGCCAGGAAGAAGATTGGGACATGAGAGAGAGGAGGAGATGGAGCTGCACGGTGATCCTGGAGCTGGATTATCAAAGGGAAAACTGAGTGGACCACATGGAATTTGAAGAAACCCCCTGACCATAAGAAAGGAGAAGAGACAGAAATGGAAAGCAGTTGTCAGTTTCTCCCTTAGGTGTTTTATACTCAGTATAACTTTTTTATCTCCTCCAAAAAGGACCTCCTAGGGATGTGGGCTTCACCATAGGGTCTTCTCTTAAAGATCGAAGGGGAATTTTAGAAACTGGGAGCAGGACGTTGTTTTATCCATGCAAGGATTTTCAGTAAAGCTTACAGCATTGATCATATTAAAAGTTGAGGGGCACCTGGGGGCTCAATTGGTTAAGCAACTGCCTTCAGCTCAGGTCATGATCCCAGGGTTCTGGGATCGAGCCCCGCATCAGGCTTCTTGTTCAGTGGGAAGCCTGCTTCTCCCTCTCCCTCTGGCTGCCACTCTGCCTACTTGTGGTCTGTCTCCCCGTCAAATAAATACATTTGTTTAAAAAAAAATGAAAAATTGATTGTTCTCAGGGAGAGGTGGCCTCCTTCTCACATCTGGGACAGGGCTCCCAATCTTAAAGACCAGGCAAACACGGCTGTGTTTGACTAAATCAAACTATATCTGTATCTGTCTTCCTTCTATTCCACTATATCTAAATTTCCCTTAAAAATGAGTTTGCTAGGGCACCTGGGTGGCTCAGTGGCTTAAAGCTTCTGCCTTCAGCTTGGATCATGATCCCAGAGTTCTGGAATCGAGCCCCACATCCGGCTCTCTACTAGGCAGGGAGCCTGCTTCCCCTCCTCTCTCTCTGCCTGCTTCTCTGCCTACTTGTGATCTCTGTCAAATAAATAAATAAAATCTTTTTTTTTAAAGATTTTATTTATTTATTTGAGAGAGAGAGACAGTGAGAGAGAGCATGAGCGAGGAGAAGGTCAGAGGGAGAAGCAGACTCCCCATGGAGCTGGGAGCCCGATGTGGGATTTGATCCTGCGATTCCGGGATCATGACCTGAGCTGAAGGCAGTCGTCCAACCAACTGAGCCACCCAGGCATCCCAAATAAAATCTTTTTTAAAAAATGAGTTTGGAAATACCCTAAATTCCATTTATTCCCCTAGGACATGTCCTTTTCCTTTCAAGTTAGAATGCATTTTTTTTCCTTTTGTTACCAATTCTGCTTCTATTTGAAGGTTCATTTCAATGTTTTGTTAAAGAGATTTCATTTCCAAGAAAACTCCTAGACATTTTTACAGAGAAGTCTGGGGCTTTAAAAATCATTTCTCCTTTAAAGTGCTGTATTTCTGACAATGAGACACTCTCAGAGAACGAGGTTTGATTATTATTTTCTTCATGTAAGGTTTAGACTCAGTGTCGTGCCTTCCTGATTTTAATCATCCTTAAGGAGATAGATGCTGTCAGTAATAGGGTCTAGGAAGCCTTTGCTGTTCGGGCGTAGGGTTATTGGATTTGATTCTTTTTATACTGGAGAGTTTAATCAGGTACTATGATTTTTCTTCCTCTGAGTTTCTCCTCAGGTCCTTGTCTTATCAGGGGAAAGCCATCTCTAGTCTCCAGGACAAAAACCAACGGAAACAATAAGTTGCTGTGCCTTTGCTTCTGGAAATATATAAATAAACACAATAATCAGTAAATACATAGATCAAGTAATATTGAAAAGCTTCCTTATGATATTTTTAGACCTGGCTTGCAAAACATAAACAAGAAACCGTTGGGTAGAATTTTGAAATTATTAGCTTTCATGGGTTCTAAAATTAGGCTGTTGTGGGGTGGGTTTTTAGAAATTAGCTTTTTCAAAATGATGTTTCCCATTCAGTGTTGGAAAGTAAACACAGCTACTGTTGAGGCTGCTGCCTGGAGGCAAATGCATAGTTAGCTGAAATCTTCTTCCTGGATATAAATATCTCCTGGGGTTTCTAACTCAGAGACTAGGAATTATAGTCTAGAGGAGGCAACCACAGTCCGCAGCATGCATACATTTTTGGAACTTCTACTGCCACCCCATCTCATCAGGTTTTACAGGTATGGAAAAAAATAATATAAAGAGGTAAAAAATGCGGATTCTTACAGAATAGCATGTGACTTTTCACTGTCTGTCAGTGCAAAGTGTTTATGTTACCCTGAGAAACAGAATTATGTCTCATACTAGTTGTCCAAAAACCGGTCAATGGTCTCCCCATGGCCATGCCCCTCTCTGTTCACCTTACAATCTTGTTTTGCATCTCTGATGAAGTATAGCTCTTATCCATGAGCACTAGAGTTTTCTGACTTTTGCCCATCCCTGTAGAGGATATTTTTCTTTCCAAAAATTTGAATCTTCTACTTTTCTTCAGGCTCCAGCTATGGCCACCTGACTGAGCTTACTACCCTGGATTCAGTCTGTCCATGAGTCATCACCAGGAGGCTCTTCCTAAAACAGAACTAAACATTTCACTCCAGCATTCAAACAGCTGTTAGATTTGACAGGTGCTTCCTCACATGTCATCAGACTTCCGCAACTGGATCCCAACCTCTGGGGGGAGGGGGGTGTGGTCTCCTCCCATGCCTCTCCTGCTCACCTCCAGCTGCCATTATGCTACATGGGCCCTACCATCTGGTAACTTCCCAACTTCCTGCTGTTCACACTGTGGAGTCAATCTGAACTGTCTCTTTTCTCTTGTTATGCTTCCAAATGCCAGTGGTGGTGATGTCCTCTCCTCTTCCCTACCCCACGGTTTTTTCCCTTTTCCTTTACTTTTCTGAACCTTATCATATATTACTTTCATAATTAAAAAACACACATAAAAATATATTCACCTTTATTAACACCTATGAAATCTTCCCTGATGTTACCTGTTCGAACTGAGTTTCTTCTTTTTCTCTTCTGGCTGTATTTTGTCTCCATTAGTTTTTACTACATAATAAATCTTGCCTTGTATTTTGGTTGGTTTTGTCTGCCTCCTTCCATACCTCCTCACCTCAGACTAGAAGCAGCTTTAGGATACTTGCTGAGTCTTCTCATCTTTTGTATTTCTGGTCGCCCTTCCGAAAGGCCCGCCCATAGGGCTTTGCTAGACTCACCACTCCCCAGGGAGAGCTGCTTGCCTTACTGCAGTATCCTATTTGTCTTAATATAATTCTCTCTCTAGTAGTTTCTCGTAATCATGCCTTTTCTCTTAACCTTGTTTGTAAACTCCTTCATAGCAGTGGGTATCTGTTCTTCTTTTGTATCCTACTCTTCACAGCAGAGGAGGATTTTAATAAAGTGTGTCAAATGAATGGGTGATGTATGGTGGTTGCCATTGCAAGAGTGCTAAGGTGGGCTGGCCTAGGGTTGACAGACCTACGTGTAAAAAACAAAATGAGCTTCTCTTCCTTTCTACACTGAAAGGAGTCTTATTCTAACACTTATACATTAATCAGCAATTTAGGTTTGGGTGTTAGAATGTGAACCAGTGTTGGAATATCTCCAACTCTTCTCTCTGATTCAGTGTAAGTTTGGAGTTCCCTTTTTAATGCAAGATTTTGTGGAACTTCATTTGTACTGCATTCATCTTGGAACCATAGAGAGATGCTTTAAGAATTAATGAATCCGTGGGGAAAGTTCTCGAGTTCTCAAAGGAAATAGTTTCTCAGAAGGCCCAAGAGAAATGCATGGTAAACCCATGAGGGGAGGGGAAAGCTTGATTTCAAAATTCAGTTGTATCTAGGTAGAGGACAGTGGGAAATCTTGGTAATTCTAGTCAAGTTGGAATCCTAGCAACTGTATTCGCTTTGTTCTGGTTATATGATATGATGTTCAGTGTCATTATCTTAATATAAGTAGAATGATTCTTGGGTCATAGTTCCAGTTTTGTTTGTTTATTTTTGTAAAGGTATACATTAGGAAGTTAACATTTCTCTGTATTTTAAAACTGTCATACCCTTTTAGTTGACATTATTACCTTTTTTTTTTTTTTTTTTTTTTTAAGATCCTTCAATTCGAGTGGCACCAAGGAATTTGGTCTTAAGTATGGTTACTATTCTTTTTCTGAAGGAAAGAATTATTTACAACAATTGGGTCTAATGAACTTTGCTCTGTTAGTGAAAGGAAATGAGCCTGGGACCTGAAACATACAATTACATTGCAATGGGTTGGCAATGAAAGATTTATAGAATATTGAAAGAAAATTCTTTATTGGGGTGCCTGGATGGCTCAGTGGGTTAAGGTGTCTGCATTCGGCTCTTCTCAGGGTCCTGGTATTGAGTTCCGTGTTGGGCTCTCTGCTCAGCGGGGAGCCTGCTTCTCTTCTCTCTCTGCCTGCCTCTCTGCCTACTTGTGATCTCTGTCTGTCAAATAAATAAATTAAAAAAAAAGAAAAAAAAGAAAATCCTTTACCTTAAGGAGGAAGTTTTAAAAGCTAGTTAGTTGTGGAAGGGTATGTTCCTCACACAATGTTACCCTGACCATGGCAGGGATGTGTTATCATGTTTAATCAGTGTCTTGTTTCAGTGCCTAGCATGGGACCTTGTTCAATCGAATTGCATTTATAGTGGTAGCAGAAACAAATCTTAAAAAACAACAACAAAAAAAAACTCACAAAATAAATGCACATAAGAATTTGGACAAAGAGTAAAAGAAGAGTGGGAACTGTGATTAGATGGTAAGATAACCATCTGAGAAGGTAGACATGCATTTAGTAATAATGGAGCAGTACCAAGCAGTGCACAATTAAATCCTTGAGGGAAACTGAGGACTGTCATATTCATGGAGGTATCTATGGCTGAAACAGAGCTTGACTCAGAATTTTAAGGAAGTATAGAATATGAATTAGCAGAGTAAAAGAGGAAAATCATTCCAGAAAGGAGAAAAATGTCAGTAAAGTTATGTAGACAAGGGTCAGCAGAGCTCTATGGGAAGTTTAGAGAGAAGGCTATCATAATGCAGAATATAGGTTTAGGTTGAGAAGCTGTAAAAGATAAAAATCTCTGGAAACTATAACTACCTGTAAGTGGGGAGTTTGAATGTCTATAGTGGATAAGCTTGACCTGGTATGAGCAATGATTCATCTTTCTAGGCCTCTAATCTTTGTGATTAGAGGAAAATTTCTCATTTATGTTATTCTTTGGAAATTATCTGAGACATAGTAGAGCCATTTTCCTTCATAGATAATTGTGATAACACTTTTTTGTGAGGAAGCCATCAGGTTTAAAGTGTGTGCACGCATGTGTGTGTAAACCTCTGCATAATCCAGAGTAGGGGTCTGCGTAGACATTTGACTAGGGAACTAGAGAGCCTATGATCATTTTGGGGGGGGGGGGTGTTGGGAGATAGTCCTCATCAAAATCCCAGTGATTTTTATTTGGGGAGTGAAGTAAACCGAAAGAGAAGAGTAAAGATGGGAAAGGCAGGAAAAATAGTCCTGAAGTTTGGATAATTTTTCAATAACTTTGAAGATGGTAGAGAGGGGCGATTTTGAGTGTCGGTCTTTTCAAACACAGATTACGGGGAGCAGAGGAAGAAGGGTTATGGTAGGGACACCACAAAACAGGGTATTAGTGCCTTCTCATTGGTATGGATCAGTGCCATGCATCCTTTGGCTCTCATTTTCCTCATGCACAGAATGAAGCCTTTAGAACTAATCCTTCAAGGACCCTGCCAGCCCTATAAATTCTAGAAATTGAATTGCTTTATTGGATTAAATACACTCTTCTGATTTCATCCTTTGTTTTAGATGTGTTAGTCTCATTTTCACAATGAAATTATCATGGATTTCAGAGAACTGTGATTCAACTAAATTGGCTTCTGTGCTAATGTCTCCCATCCTTTTAATAAGGACACAGGTGTTGAGAAGATGGCATGTGATGGGAGAAGAGCCACTTCCTTTCTCATGTCAAAGGATGAGATGAGTTCAGGCATACTCAAAGTTGAGTTTCAGAGCTTCCAAAAATCTGTGGCCATGAGGTTCTTAAAGTAGACCTCAGGAGTGAACTGTAGGAGATGGGAGAGTTTATGTGGATTTCATACTGTTGACTTCAGTGTCCATTTAGGCTTGTTAAACTTATTTTCAACAACCCAGTATAGGTCATCTGTTGTTTCACCCCCCCAAAAAAATTCTTCGTCATAGAACATTTTCAGCCTATCACTTTTTTCCCTTTCTCAGAGGAAAGGGAGAGCGAATGAGAAAGAGAAAGAAAGAATATAAGAATTACTATGGTTTCAAAATGAAGAAAAATCATTAGTATAAAAGTAAAAGCAAGAGCCAACTTAAACCCTAATCTTACCTAAAAACATCTTCTGACCACAGTAACTTATTCATTCACCTAAAATTCTGCTCTGTAATTTATTATTCACCATTTGATTAGATTTTTATTTAAGTTTCATTCACTTACTTATAGAAAACTAAACTAGTAGCATAGTTCTATCATCAATCAGGTTGTCTCTGTGGAGATTTTAGTCAGATTTTTGTTGTTATGAGGAAAAATTTGGTGCTTTTATATATATATATATATATATATATACACACACACACACACATATATATATAAGAAATATATATACTCATAATAGATAACCAATGTGGTATATATAAAACATATATGTTGTATATGTTTTAAACATATATATATGTTATCTGTTATATATAATACATATATATATCACATTGGTTATCTGTTATGAGTTTGATACCACGTTTTCATGTTCCCAGAGAAATCTTTCCTTTTCATGCTTGGTTTTATAAGCTACTGGACGGCCTGTCTTATGGCCGAGATCTGCAAGGACAAGTAAAGTCTGCTTTTCTAGTAGTAATTCATGAGACAATAAGTCAAGAGACAAAGCCAATGGGTAGACGCCCTAGAGAATCTACAAAAAAAAATGGAGTTTTCTCCTATAAAATAACTGGGCAGCAGCAAGTTTTAAGCATCAACCTGCTCTTGAGCAGTGTGTTATTGTCCCTAACCCTGTTCCAAAGGCATTGTCTCATTTGGGCCACAAAGTCACCCAGTGAGCCAAGTAGAGCAAATGACATCATCTCTACTTTATGGATGACAATATGGTGGCTCATTGTCTTTATGAGAGTTACCCAGATAACATGGTACATAAGGAGAGGGAGCCAAAGGAGAGACAGATCTTAATATTTCTAGTACAGTCTTCTTCCTGCCACTCTTGGCCACCTCACTCATAATTTCTCCTTGTTCGGTAACCATATGGTCTTCTCCTTCTGCTCTAACAGGCAAGAGCAAATGAGCTCAGAACTGTGAAAGTAATTTTAATTATATCTTCTCATTGCCCTCAACACTGTTGATGATTCTTTTTAGTGCCAATAACAACAACAACGATAACAATAATCCTTGGATAAGTTAAAAACTTTAACCTTTACTTTCCACCATGGATAGAGATAGCTTCATAATCCTCAGAAGAGCAAATGTGAATTCTACTCTTAGATCCTCTGTGTTCTTACTCCATTACCTTTTTTGGATTTTTGAGCACTTATTCTTAGAACTGGAGGGTTATAAGGCATGAATAGATGAACACAAAACTCCTTTCCAACTTCAGTATTTGGTAAGATTTGGACCCGAGTTTTGCTGTTTATGGGGCAGAACAGAAGACTTTCCTTGGCCTTCAGCCTTTTTGAGTGGCCAGAACGAGGTTCTGCATGCTTGGCATTCTTCATAAATGCTGTCGGTGGCTTTCAAATTCATGTAACCTAGCCATTCTTCACTTTATTTTGCATTACATATTTTTTATATTATATATTTATATATTGAACCCAGATCCTCTGGGAAGCACCTGGGTGTGAGAAGACTAGCTGGCTCAATGATTTTGCTTCTAAAAAAGATATCTTTTTATCATCATAGAGCTGTACTTTTACAGTTTATATTAACTGTATACTTTGCATAAGGATATACCAGGACCTATATTGTTATGGACCAATAGCTCCTAAAGTAAAAACATAATAAAATGTATAGTTTTTACTATAGAATAATTCATCTCTCCTTTTAGAGGCTGCCTCTGAAATTGAAAAAAACCTTGAAAAATGTTTGTTAATAGCATTCACTCAAAAGCATTATAATAATAAATAAGTTTAAGTGTTGAGCAGTGTTTAGAGTACATGATAAATGCTCACTGTAGGCTCTGAATACACTTGAAAATTGAATTAAGTGTCAGCAGAATTAATTTAAATTAAGCCACAGCACCAATGCCTGACTATAAATATGGGGCATCAAGTATGCTGTGATAGCACATATGTTGCAGGATTGCTCTTTAAAAAGTACTATCAAACCTTCTAATGTATGGAAGGAGCAAGAGGTTCTGTTTTGGAAACCTCGTCTAAAGGACCAAAGAAAATGAAGAGGTCCTGGGAGGGCATGTATGGTATGATAGGAGGAGGTGAAGGTGCGGTGAACGTTTATCGTGGAGAAGTAAATGATAAATGATAAATGCCACCGAATGTTTGGAGTTTTGTCAGAGAGTATTGGCCTCAACTTACTCTCTAGTTCTGTGAATTTCAGCCTAGAGTTTATGAAGATGAGAAAAGACAGATTTCACCTCAGCCTAAGTAGCAGTACTGGTCAGGTCAGAAATGTGGCTCCCTGGGGAGGCTGAGCTCCTGAGACACTTCCTGGTGTTTGTGCACCTGTTACCTACCTGGGACTCAGTTTCTGCCATGACTTCAAGTGCAATCTACAGCTGTAATTTTTTTTTCTAGATATACATAAACATTTAATAAAGCTATTTTTAAAAAGCAAAGGAAAGATAGATACAGAATATCTCTGGCTTAATGGGGAGGGGATGAGATGAGGTAGAAGGGAAATACTTATTCATAATGTAGTCACTGGAAAGTAGGTTCATGTGCATTTCCTGTCTTATGCTTTTCTTTTTTTAAAAAATTTTTTTTTTCTCTGTCAAATAAATAAATAAAATCTTTAAAAAAAAGGGGGGGGGGCGCCTGGGTGGCTCAGTGGGTTAAGCCGCTGCCTTCGGCTCAGGTCATGATCTCAGGGTCCTGGGATCGAGTCCCACATCAGGTTCTCTGCTCTGCAGGGACCCTGTTTCCTCTTCTCTCTCTCTGCCTGCCTCTCTGCCTACTTGTGATCTCTGTGTCAAATAAATAAATAAAATCTTTAAAAAAAAATTTTTTTTTAAAGAGAGGGGGAAGCAGGCTCCCCGCTGAGCAGAGAGCCCGATGCAGGGCTCGATCCCAGGACCCTGGGATCATGACCTGAGCTGAAAGCAGAGGCTTTAACCCACTGAGCCACCCAGGTGCCCCATCTTTTTTTAAAAAATTTTTTAATAAACATATAATGTATTTTTATCCACAGGGATACGGGTCTGTGAGTCGCTAGGTTTACACATTTCACAGCACTCATCATAGCACATACCCTCCCCAATGTCCATATCCCCACCACCCTCTCCCTACCCCCTTCCCCCCAACAACCCTCAGTCTGTTTTTAGAGATTAAGTCTTTTATGGTTTGTCTCCCTCCCGATCCTATCTTCTTTCATTTTTTCTTTTCCTACCCCTCAAACCCCCCACGTTGCATCTGCACTTCCTCATATCAGGGAGATCATATGATAACTGTCTTTCTCCGATTGACTTATTTTATACAGCAGTAATTTTTGAACTTTCATGGGTCACGGGGCCCTCTCAAAATTTGATGAACTCCACGAATCTTTTGTCACGGAACACTGAAAGATTCAGAGAGTGGCCACAGTCCCTGGACTGCCCTTCAAACCATAAAAGCTTAGGGTCTGTGGACCTGTGATTGACCAACATGGCCACAGTAACGGTTGCCCATACGTCTTAGGAAGACCCTCTTGTTTCAGGGCCCTGCGGAGATGGGGAAGAGGGAGACAGGCAGATGTGTTTATCTCTTCCTGGCCTAAAGTAAGTTTCATGGGTGCAATCTGAAGGTTACCTGTTTGCCTTGTTTATTTTGCCAAGTCATTATGTTCTGTCACACTGAGAGAAGAGCACCTGTTGGTAACCAAATTGAAGCACTGAATGTTTTGACACCAGCCAAGGAACAAGCAGGTCATTTGGTCTATTTTTAATGTCATTCCCATCGGCATTTCCTTCTAGTTTTTTTTCTTGTGGCACCTCAAGACACTCACCCCCTGCTGCCGGCTCCCTGTTGCGATGAACGCTCATGATCACACAGGTCACATCTATCACAACCAGTTGGCTCAGCATGCTGGGTCTTTGGTTCGCTCCCCGGGTCTTGCTCTCCTGTGCTCTCCTACGTCAAGGTTTCAGAACAGGGACCAGAAAGACAATTTATGGGGGTTAGTTCCCTGTGTGAAAGGTTTCCAGTTCATCTGGCATATATATTGGTGTATTTTCACTCTTTTAAAAAGAGAACTTCTTCCCTTGGATTGACTGAACGTTTTCTGGAAAACTGAAGAGATTGGCAACAGGTAACAGGTTTCTTTTCCTCCTGAGTTATAACCATTATTATCGTCCATTAAACCTAATGAAGGTTGGGTTATTGAGAGTGATACTGTGCTGTATTATACTTTTTCAATTGCCACTGCAGCTCAGGTTGGAGACAGAACAATTAAGAACTGTTTTAAGAACGCTTAGCAGTTCAGAGGTGGGTGATAAGTGAAGAAGAAACGGGGAAAAGAAAAAAAAAAAAAACATTCTAAGAAACCGACAGCACATCCAATCTGCAGGGAAGATAAGAGGCTCAATTAGATTGTGGAAGCTAGGACCTTTCTCATTCAGTCATTTTCTATACCCTGAGGAGGAATAGCTTTTTGGGATTTAGTCTGTCCGAGGCTGTGAGAAATTGAGTCAGATCTGGAAGCTGCTCCCTCGAGATTGCAAGGAATCAGAGACCCGAAGGCAATTCCTGAAATTGCCCTTGAAAGTTTAGGGATGCCTTCCAGAGTCAGTAGATGGAAAGAGTAGCTCCTGAAGGGAATGCGGCTTTTGGTGGCCCTGAGATCCCCCCCACAGCGCTAGCCAGAGGCTGGCAAACCGATGCATTTTCTTTGTCAGTCCCCTGTCTATGAGGCTGTAATAGTGTGACTTTTTTTTATTGAGATATTGTGGACATATTATATTAGTTTCAGGTGTACAACATAATGATTCATTGTGAAATGATCACTGAGATAAGGCTTGAATTGGCATCTATCACCAAACGCAGTCACAAATTTCTTTTTCTTGTGATAAGAGCTTTTAAAGTCTACTCTTAGCAACTTTCAAACATACGATATAGAATTATTAACTACAGTCACTTTGTTGTCCATTACATTTCCATTACTTACTTATTTTGTAATTGGAAGTTTGTACCTTTTGACCACCTTACCCATTTTGTGTGCCCCCCCACCCCTGCCACCTACCCCTTGCCTCTGACAACCATTAGCCCATTCTCTGTATCTGTGAACTCATTTTGTGTTTGTTTGTTTGTTTCAGATTCCATATATATGTGAGAACATGTGGTAGTTTTCTTTATGTTGCTTATTTTACTTCGTGTAATACCTTCAAGATCTACCCATGGTACTGCAAACAGTAAATTTCCTTTTTTGTATGGCTGAATAATGTTTTCTCTCTCTCTCTCTCTCTCTCTCTCCCACACACACACACACACACACACACACTTTCCTTATTTATGCATGAATACTTGGGTTGTTTTCATGTCTTGGTTATTAGAATGTTGTAGTGAACATGGGGTTGCCGATATTGTTTCAAGTTCGTGTTTTGATTTCCTTCGAATCAATGCAAAAATGTGGAAATGTGGGATTGCATGGTGATTCCATTTTAGTCTGGCTTTCTTTTAATGATGGGTAATATCCTAGCACTTTTGTTAGAGGATAAACCAGATAAAAGGTGATCTCCTAGTACTTTTTTTTTTTTTTAATTTCTTTTTTCTCCTAGTACTTTTGTTATGGGATAAACCGGGTAAAATGTTCATTATCATCAGGTTTAGTGAGCACTGAAGAACGTAGTTCCCTTGTACCCTCATTCTTCGATAAGGATGTCGAATTACATAGATAGAAGGCTTAGGAAATTACCACAGATTATTCCAATAAGGATCATATTTGGAGAAATGAATTTTTCTTATTTCTCCACTATAAATAGTTCTGTAAGAATCTTATGAAGCCAAGGGTCATGGATTTTCTAATTTTGTATCTTGCTGGTGAGCTGCCATATACCCTCTACAAATGAGTGTTGAATTCAGGAATAGAATATACTAATAGTTTGTTTTACTTGAGCATCTCTACTCATTTGGACAGCTTCTGATTTCAGTGGCTACTCATAACAAAACTTTTCCAATTTTATATTGTTTTAGATGCAGTCAGGAATGTAGAAAAAAAAGTAAATATCACCCCATGACTGTCATTTAAGTGTTTCGAATAAGCATTGCTTGTTTAGAATGTCCATATGGAAAATACTGTATTAGGTCCTATGAAACGTCACTAAGAAAGCAAAAAGAAGTGATTCCTACCTTCATAGGACTTGCGTTGGAAGTGCAGTGGGGTTGGGGGGGATCTTCCTGAATGCATACATGGGAAATGGCATCCAGAATCTACAAAACTCCAAATGAATACAAATAGGATCATGTCAAAAGAGATATGGCTGATCTACAGTTAAAACTGCAGGGGGTGGGGGAGTGTATTGGTCAACATCTCTGGAGTCTTCTAGATCTGGAATTTATAGAAGAGAACTTTAGATTGACAGAGACAAGCAATTCGAGCATGACAGTATAAAGAAGTACAGATAAGGGCTATATTCATGGGGAGCAGCAAAGACTGGGTTGGCCACAGCTGGTAAAGTAGATTGTCCTGCCATTCTCAGACAACTCCTGCTTTCCTGTGACAACCCTTAGTTGCAGAAAGCTACCAGAATGGTGCCCACCACTCAACATGGGAACAGGATGGTAAAATGTTAGCATCAGACAGAGTGTGGAAGTCATCTGGGCCTTGTCTCATTTTGCAAATAGAGAAATCAAAGCCCAGAGAAGATAAGTGATTGATTCTTGTAAATGAACATGAAACAAAGCGAACAAGTAAGAAACCTTGTAAATATAAAGCTGGGATCAGGACCCAAGTATCTTGAGATTTCATGCAGAGCTCTTCTTACCATGTTATTATTCTATTTTTCAATTAAGACTTGGGCTGTTGGTTGGCCAATTCTCATGCTCTGTGAACCTGTAAAGCAGATGGGAACTGCATGTAGCTTAGAGAAAGAAAGCCAAAGAAAAATCGCTTCTACCAAATTGCTTGCAACGGATCCAATTTAGCAGTCTGCCAGAATAGGGGCAGCTAATAGAGATGCACTCCTAGCTTGGTTGGACCTTCCAGGTCAGTGAAGTGAAAAGAGCCCTCTGTCTAGGGTCAGAGGATTTGGTCTGAGATACTAACTAGGTTGCCTTGTGTGAACCATTTGGTTATTCTGAAGTTTCTTATCAATAAAATGATTAGATGAACTTAGAATCCCTGTGAAATAATAAGTGAAATTTAAAAATACCATTGTGTTTATGCAGAAGTGGTTTTTATTTTGAGTTCTTAACATCCACCTGCTGCCACAAACTGATTTTTTCAGTCCTCTCTTGGCCAAGTGGGTGGGCTGCATTACTACTGGCCCTGATGCTTAACCATGCGGCGATACATTTTACCGGGGCTTTTTTATTCTTGATCTTGTAAGTGAGGATGTCACTGCCCTGCCTCATCCATGGAGTTATTGCCAATTGGGAAGAGCAGAGAAAGAAGCTTCTCAGAGACTGCTGCCGGACACACATTAGCATCTAGCTACCTTACACGCTCCCTTGTGCTTGCATGCCTGCATCCAACAACTGTTTAATGAGTGCCCATTAATATAAATATATTAGGCACTTTGGGAGATACAAACACAAAGATAAATTCTGTCCTCAGGGTGTTTCTAGTCAAAAAGAATAAAGCCAGTTTCGTAACTAACTGTATATACCATAAGATAACTTCTTTAGGCTTTTGGAAGACCAATGAATACTTACTCCTAGTTGGAAGCTTTAGGATGCTTTGTAGGGGGAATGGATGTTTACAGGCTCTACTGAGCATCATGGGGTATAGACTTCTGAAAATAAAGGGAAAGACATTTGAAGGTGAAGGACCACCATGAGCAAAGATGTAAAGTGAGAGATGTTGAGAGGCTCTGGGGGAAACCATAAATTAGTTCTCCCAGGGCAATAGTCGGCAAACACTTTTGGAAAAGGGCCAGAGAGTAAATATTATGGCCTTTTCGGGTTATACCATGCTGGACACAACTGCTCAACTCTGCCATATAGCACACAAGCAACCATAGACCATCCTTAAGTGAGTATGCATGGCTGGCTATGTTCTGATGATAAGACTTTATTTACAGAAGCAATCAGTACACTGCATCTGGCCCTCAGGCTATAGTTTGCTGGTCCCTGGATTCCGATGTGGAGAGAGGGAACAGGAATAGGCTGGAACCAAAAACTGGGTCAAAATATCTAAAGCCTTCTACTGTCTACCCTAATTTCAGGATCCTGTTCATTAATATGGACTTTTCTTAACTTTGTAAAGTGTTTTATTCAAATTTTTAACTTGTTGGACCTTTTAACCAAAAGAATTTTTGTTCCCAACATTATGGAGACAATACTTCTTAATCCATCCTTAGGAGAGTATAATGCCCCAGGCAACAATTGGGAAGGAACTTGACCCAGGGGCTTTTTTTTTTTTTTTTTTTTTTTTTTTTTAAGATTTTATTTATTTATTTGAGACCACAAGTAGGCAGGGAGGCAGACAGAGAGATAGGAGGAAGCAGGCTCCCTGCTGAGCAGAGAGCCCCAATGTGGGGTTCGATCCCAGGACCCTGGGATCATGACCTGAGCTGAAAGCAGAGGCTTTAACCCACTGAGCCACTTAGGTGCCCAACCCATGGGCTTTACTATAAATAATCAATATGTGCTTCCACCAAATATATTAATGCTAGGGTAACTAACTGTCCTGGTTTGTCAAAGACTGAGGGTTTTCTTGGACATTGGGCTTTCAGTGTGAATACCAGGACATTGCTGGGCAAACCAGGCTGGTTGGTTGGTTGGTGACCCTACATAGTGAACATGATCATCTCAAGTGGGAAGCAAGTACCCATGTCAGTTCTAGACTGGTATATGTCCTTTGAGAGTGGGAGATTGTTAATTTGGTAATTGTTTCGCAGAAGCAGCTTCTGCAAAAAGAGGACAGATGAGCGATGTAAAGCAGTTTTTGGTTCCAAAATAGTTGGATTCAGTGCTTGCGGAGTGCACACATCAGTGGCATCTCTTAGAATCCCCAGTCAGGTTCTGTGAGCGTTGGAAGATGCTGAGGTTTAGCTTTGTGTAGCATTTCAACAAAGATTTTTACACTTAAGTGGAAAATATGGGCATTTAAATTATGTAGAAATTTTGTATTTGTTGATGAGATATAAATAATTTACGGACTATGTATCCAAAAAGTCTCTTGTTCTTTAAATTTACTTATTTCTATGGGATGATATGAAAAGTGCATGTTTACATATTGAGCTTCTGGAAAGTTTTAGAGATGATTCCTCATTGATTTAAGCATTTTGGGGGGTAGAAATCTCTATATTGAATTCTTCCTAGTCATATTTTCCTTTTCTTTTAGAGGAAATCACTATTGGACTGCTAAAATATGTGATTAGGGGAAGAGAATATTAACCACAGTATGAGTGGTTCTGATATGGGACTCTGAATGCACTTTTTCTGGCCCTCATCATTTGAATTTTTCAATAATGGAAACACTGACTATTTGATTTTGGAGAGTATATGTGTGTGCAAGTATAGATATGTGTACACATGCACACACACACACTTATGAATTCAAGCCATGTTATATACTGTAAACTCTAGCTTTAGCATCTCTTTCCTGATACGTCAAGTAGCATTACCCTTGTGCACACAGGAGGTAGAGGAAATTCTGGCTTTGATGCATTTCATGCAAATAATCTTTTCTTCCCATTTTCAGCCAGCTCCTTTTGTCAAAAAGCAGAAGTTTGTATCTTGTGCACCACCTTCTGGCCCCCCTGTCTGGGTACTTCTCTCTTAGGCACAGTATGGGTTTTCTCCTGGTAACTTGGTTTCCCTGCACTCTTGCCCCTGTACCACTTTCCTAAGGATCTAGTGAAAAAAGTTCTCATAACTTGTTCCTGATCCAGTGAACCTATGTTTTTCTGTTTAACCCTATTGTCTCACCCCTTCCCTTCTTCCCTAAATGATTAAGAAAACAGAGTAGTAAGGTAAATAACTGCGATCTGGGACATTCATTTAATGCTAATTTCACCTTGGTATCATAGCATCTTCTATTTTATCAAACAGATCCTTAACTGAGAATGGCTTCTGGGGCACTGAGTGGCTCAGTGGGTTAAGCATCTGCCTTTGGCTCAGATCATGATCTCCAGGTCCTGGAATTGAGCCCAGTGTCCTCTGCTTCTCCTTCTGCCCCTCCCCCACCCATATACTTTCTCTCTTTCGCTCAAATAAATAAATAAGAACTTAAAAACAACAACAACAACGACAACTAAGAGTTGCCTCTCCTACCATATGTGACATTATCTAATATATAAATATAAATTGTGGCTTTCATGGCTGACAATTATTTTATACTTCTATCTGTTCCAGGTACTTCATTGATCTCTTTGCATAGATTATATCATTTAATCTTCATAAGAACCCCACATATTATGTACCATTACAATTTCTGTTTTGTAGATGAAAAACTGAGATATATGAAGCTTAAATTCCCCATCAAGGTCATATCCCACAAAAAGGCAGAGCCGGAATTAGAACCAAGGAAGTTATTCCATGCTCTAACTCTCGGTACTATGTAGTCTCCCATTTTAAATAAAATAACTCATGGCCCTGATCATTCAGATTCCTCCAAACTCTAGAGTAATTGTCCTAAACCTCACTTCTCATCATGCCATCTGCAGAAGAGATTAAAATATGAGCACTTTAAAAAAAAAGTGTTATTCTCAGCTTACTATAAGGGAGAGAGAGAATTGCCTCAGGGAGGTTTTCAAAGTGATTGGTAATCCATGATCCCATACTGATATAAATCAATAATCAAATAAGTGAGTGGGGAAAAGTTACAGATATCCCTTTCTGAAGAACTTTAAATACTTAACATAGATATTCCCCTCTCCCAATGAGATGGAATATAACTCTTCACTCCTTAAGTGAGAACCACACATAGTGGTTTACTTTCAAAGAATAAAGTATGTAAAGAGGGGGGAAAGAGAATTTTACAGTGGAGAAGAGTCACAAACACTACCTCAGCCAGGTGAGAATAGGGAGAAGTCATGTTCACAGTACACACCCTTCTTACCATGTGATGAGAATGGCCCTTCATGTATTTAGTCTTCCTCCCCAAAACCCGTAACCTCAGTCTAACCATGAGAAAAATGTCAGACAAACCCCAGGTAAGGCATATTCTACAAAATACCTGACTAGTACTCCTCAACACCATCAAGGGGAAGGAAGGAAGGGAGGGGAGGAAAGGGAAGGTCGAAGAAAAAGAGAGAGGGAAAGGGAGGAGGGATGGAGGAAGAGGAGAAGGAAGGAAGAAGGATCATCTGAGAAACTCTCAGAGCCACAAGGAGCCTAAAGAAACAGAAGGATGAAATAGAGTGTAGTACCTTGGATGGATCCAGGAACAGAAAACGGACATTAAAGAAAAACTAAGGAGATCTGAATCAAGTAAGGACTTTATTCAATAATAATGTATCAATATTGGCCCATCAGTTGTGACAAAGGTACCAGACCAATACAAGATGTTAACAACGGGGAAACTAGTTGTGGGGCAGACGAGGAATGCTCTATACTTACCTGATCATTTGTTTTTGTAAATCCAAAACAATTCTAAAATAAAGAGTTTATTTTTTTTTAAAGAAGTGGATGATAAAGATAACATAGAATGGGGAGTATATAGATAAAAGGTTGGGGTAACTCCTTTTGTGTCTTTGTGAATAAAATATTTCTGCTTTGAGAATTCAGAAACAATCCTGCTGTGTACAGCATAAAGCAAGGTCAAAGTAAAGAATGTGATGAAATTATCCAACAAGGAGAGAATGTGGTCAGTGGCAAAAGTATAGAACTGAGTGCCAATGATGGAGGTCATGACAGAGCAGGTATTACGGGCACTTGGCAGGCGTGTTCTCTTAATTGAAATGTCAGCTCTGTTGGGTACAATCTATGTAGGAGAGCTCAGAACAGAAAAAAAGGTGGCAAGGTGGCATCATACTTCTGAAATATTAATAGTGGCGATGAACTTCAACTTGTCAATGAAATAGATAGTAATGTATTTAGGAGAAGATACAGAAAATGCAGAGGAAAGAAAACCTAAATAAACCTCTATCATGGATTGTAATATTGATATGATTATCTCTGAGGAATTATTTAAACTTTGAGCCAAAAAATTGTGCTACCAAAAACACAAGATTTACCAGATCCAAAGTTCTTCCTTTGATAAGACAATGACCCAGTTCAAGAAGGGAAAAGATGTTCAAACTAAATTTTTAGTAGTAAAGCTGGTCATTTTTACAGGCAGTTTTGAAAAATGAAAACACATCTTGTATTCATAAAGTTCTGAATTAGAATAACTTCTGAAAGGTCATTCAGTTTCCCTTCCCATTTCCAATACACACTCCTTCCCCACCCCCACCATACACTTTGCAGCATGAATTAATATTCCTAATAGAAGAGCTGTTGGTACAGCAGCCTGTTTTGGTAGCATATTCTATTCCAAATGCCTAAACTGCAGATACAATATATATCTTCCTCTTACTGTGCTAGGATATGTACCTTGGAGACTTGGGAGTTTTGGTTTTGCTATAAGAGGTATTGATATATGTCAGAGAAACAGAAGGTAGAAATGACAATTTCCTGGACTTTTAGATATCAAATCCAAGAAGCTTACAGAAATAAATCATTGAAACAAAGAAGGCCAAGTGAAAAAGCAGTGCACCCAGTAGTAGGGCACATATGGATGTAGAAACTTACAAAAGAGTGGTGGACTGATGGGTAGGTGCATGAGAATAAGTAGGTATATGTGCTGAAGGTCAAACACAGTCTCTGCCTTCAACCTTAGAAGAACAGAGAAACACAGGAATTAAGAGGGCAAAGCAAAATGACCAAAGAATCATTCAAAGTCACTCAAAAGGGGTCCAAGGAAAGGACTAAATATAATCTGAAATTTCTTACATGATTCTTGCTATGATTTAAAATCACTCTTGGGGCACCTAGGTAGCTCAGTCAGTTAAACTTCTGACTCTAGTTCTCAGCTCAGGTCTTGATCTCAGGGTCATAAGTTCAAGCCCCACATTGAACTCTGGGCTCTACGCTGGACTTTTAAAAATATATAAAATAATAAAATAAAATAAAACATGGGACGCCTAGGTGGCTCAGTCACTTAAGTGTCTACCTTTGGCTCATGATTCCAGAGTCCTTGGATCGAGCTCCACATCAGGCTCTCTGCTTGGTGAGGAGCCTGCTTTTCTCTCTGTCTGCTGCTCTGCCTACTTGTACTCTTTCTCTCTATCAAATATGTAAAATCTTTAAAAAAGTAATAAAATAAAATAAAATAACTTTTGAGATATAGGCATCCCAGGACCTGAGATAACGATAAAAAGTTGGATAGATGGGAAACAATACAGACTGAGAAAAAGTATGATAATAAATCACAAAGAGTTTTTAGAATCATAGTTAAGCTGTTTGTAAGGAACCATAATGGAGAAGTGTCTTCT
Organism: Mustela putorius furo; assembly: GCF_011764305.1. NCBI lineage: Eukaryota > Metazoa > Chordata > Mammalia > Carnivora > Mustelidae > Mustela > Mustela putorius. The sequence goes on from NW_025422010.1 coordinate 44,802,584, forward strand.
TATCAAATCACAAGGCACAGTTCATTTTTTAAAATCTCAGAAAAGAAAAACATCTACCAGAATTCAGAGCAGCTATATAGATATTTATCCTATTGCTTGCATTTTTCTAAGCATCACTTATGCAAGGAAAAATCAAAGTAGTTAATTAAGTGACTTAAGGCCAAAAACATCATCTCAGTAATTAAAATAATTCTTTGACCTGAAATACCAGAGAAATATTTTAATTCTGCATGTGTAGATGCAGACTACATGTAAAGAAATAAGAAATGGGCTAGAGCCCAAAAACAAACAAAAGCGTAGCAAACCTAAGCAAAAGGTTAGGGCAAGAATGATGCTGCTTCTAAGCAAAAGTGTATTTATACTCTTCAATCTTTTGACTAGTGACATAATTTCTATAAGAAAGGTTGTATCTACACCAACAAAAATTTTAAACATAATGTTTGTTTGAATTTAAGAGTTTAGAAGACTATGTGCAGTTCTACAAAAACATTATTTTGTTTAAAGCTTCAAAAGGGAGTATCTTTTGAAATCAACATTGAAAAAGATTTGGGGCGTCTGGGTGGCTCAGTGGGTTAAGCCTCTGCCTTCGGCTCAGGTCATGATCTCAGGGTCCTGGGATCGAGCCCCACATCGGGCTCTCTGCTCAGCGGGGAGCCTGTCTGCCTCTCAGCCTGCTTGTGATCTCTCTCTCTCTCTGTGTCAAATAAAAAAATAAGAAAATCTTTAAAAAAAAAAAAAGATTTTGGCACACTTTGTCCATTCCAAAGGGTGGGGGGAAAATGGATAGTGTGCAGCTAAACGATCCAAATTTGGGTGGAGATTTTGAAAATTCTCATGTTACTTCTAGTTAGAGCAAGAACAGAACCAAGAATCTGCCAGCAACTGATTGCATAGTACTGCCGGGTGGCAGAGAGAAAGCAAAAGATCTCCACACCTGTCCTTCCTCTGTTTATTCTATCAGGACCAAAAGGCCTTGGACCGGACTGTCGTACAATGAATATATGAAATCTATAGACAGAGTAAGGCCTGCTGTGACACGGGGGCAAAGAAAGTATAAGTTTTGAAGTTGCCTTGGATAAGTTCAAGTCAGCTTGGTCAGTTGACACAACGAGAATGGTCCATGAGGTCAATGAAAAACTGTCAAACAGAAATTACTGTTCAATAAACATTTATTATGCACCTCCTAGAGGCAGGCACTGTGCTATTTTCTGAGAATACAAAGATGAATGTGTGAGGAACCCCGCCTTCACTGAGTGAGTGCACACTCTGGGAAGAAAGCCAGAAATGGTAAACAATAGTGACAGTGTAAGGAGAACAATTATACAAGCTCAGGGGGGGTCTAGAGGAGGGCAATGAAGGATTAACAGAAAGGATGCTATTTGCACTGGCTAAAGATGAATAGGAGGTTTCCATATGGACCAGATGAGAAAGCCATTTCAAAGGAATATATATATATATATGTATGTATATATATTTCTATATATATCATTTATATATATGAATGATATATATAGAAATATATATACATGTATATACACAAAAGACATATAACAACAATATATAATAAAGATATAACAATAGATCTTATGCAGTGCTACCTTCCATCATATGGTACCATACATCAGAGTGAAAAAGAGCATAGGATTTGGAGAAAATAATTCTAGATTCAATTTTCTATTCACACTTACTGGCCACTTCATTGGAGAAAGTTATTTTCTGAATCTCCATTTTCTTACCTATAAAATGGTATAATAAGGGAGGCTAGATCAAAGCATTGCTGGACTAAGTGAGATATGTACTTAATAAAGGTTATCATATTTAAGATGTTATTATTATCAGGATTACTTAGTTATTGTTAGATCACAAAGTAGAAATGGTCTCACATGAAAGGAAAGATGGTAGATATAAACTAGAAGAAAGGATGACCAGTGAGTTAATAACTAAAGGATTTGATTAATGAGGCATTGTCAAAATGGATCAATGGAGAAGTTTTAGTGACATGCTACAGGTTTTTTCTCTATCCTTTTTAACATTTTAGTCAATGTGGGTAAATGTTCATGACATTTGTAGATGACATAAAGCCAGAGGGGCTATGATGACTTTGGGTGATGTTTTCCAGGTACTAAATGATATTGATAAACTTGCTGAAGCAATTGTTTCAATCCGAGAAGATCAAATTTAAATTTTGACATGAATAATATAAAGTTCTAACTTTGAGTGTAGCAAGGATCAGTGACAGAATGAGGTAAGATCTGTATTATCAGAATCATTAGTGAAAAACAAAAAGAGAGCTAATGTGATTTGGATTGCATAAAATAGGTCTGAAATATACCTACAGTGATAGCAGTAATGGTCTCATTTTTCTCTGTTTTGGCCAGAGCACATCTCCAATGTCAAACTCCAAGAAAAATCTATAGACAAATAAACCTATCACAGGATTACTATTAGGATAGTAAAGGAACTTGGTCCTTTCATGTGTGAAATGTAGATAAGGTCTGTAGAGGAGACAGAAGTGACACAATATCTACTTTTAGCCACATGAAGACTAGTCATGAAGAAAAGGAATTAATTTGGGTAGAATCTGAGGGTAGACTCAAGATGAATGAATGATAAATGATAAAAGAATGAATGAATGAATGATAAAAGACAGATTAGGGCTGGCATAAGTAAGTCAAATGAGTTCTAAACATGGAAGCTGGAAGGTATTTGGGTCAGCTAACAGTGAAAGCTTTTTTCCAAGCATAGTCTAGTACCCGGTGAAGACTTTACAGCCAAAACTGTTGTCAAGAGTGGGTTGGGCTAGGTGGCTTTAAAGTTTCACCAAAATCCAGAAATTCTGGGTTCTACGATAATAAGATTATATAAAGAAAAATGGCAAGCCATCAGAGCAAAGTAACTGTTTTTGGATGTATACCTAGAATTAGTCTGGTTTGGATTAATACTGTAAAACCTAGAGGAGGACTAAGGACATCCTTAGTAAAAAAATCTTCCAAGGTCTTATGCTATGGGGAATTCCAAGCAAAGGTTGAAGTCTAATTCAATTAACCATTTATTAATGATCTGGAAGAATTAATAGCATGCACAGTGAAGTCACTAGATGTTTCCTTATTTAGTGAATACAGAATTATAGGCAGAAAATGATGAACATTTATTTTTCCTTAGGGATGTCACCAGAGCCCTATATGCTGAAAGAATGATCTAGATGATTTATTTACTTCTCATTTGCACAGCATATATTTCTGTAATAACAAAAATGATACAGTAGAAGCTGGGAGCATGATACCAACTATTAGTGATGCACATAGGAAGTAGAATTACTCAGGATCACTTTTCAGTAGAGATTTTGGTTTGGTAATTTGGCTCTAAGGAGACTTCAATTTAAAAAAAAATGTTATCATTTAATTATATCAGACTAAAGGGTAGCATCTGGTTTTGATTCATTTAACCTTAATGGGAAAGAACAAGTCATTACTTAAAGAGCATCTTATAGCCTGTGTTATTTCTAGTATTTTTAGAAATCATTTATTCCTCTTCAAACTGATGTGCTGTAATTATTCATTAATAATTCTTCTTGATGTCTCTGGAGTCATTCCATTACGTGCAGTCATTATGCATCATTTTGTGAATATTTGCTATGATATTGAGGTATCTGTAGCTCTCTGAGTCATTACACCCATCGGTGTATATCCTTTTAGTGAAGACTATCTAATTTATTATGAATCAAATTTCATTGAAATATTTTTCCAGGAACTTTAAAAGCTGCTTCTAAGTCCAAGGAGAAGAATATACATAGAACCCGTAGATACCAACTCCTAGACATCTGTCATACAAATCTTGACCTTGGCTGGAGAATTTCAGCCTTGTTACCAGGGTAGTGATCCAGAGGAGTTTGTTAATATCCTCTTGAGTCCTAGATTGTAACAGTAAGCAACATTCTGTAGAATAATTGTCGTAACTATTTTATCCACTTAATGGAAGTTTATACTAAATGAGCTCCATTATGGATAGGCTCAATAACTTTTAGTGAAAAGACCTAGACACCTAAAAGAATATAATTTCTTCTGGATAATAGAATTCTGATTTTAAACAGCCACAACTCATTTATTAAATTAGGAAGACTGGCACTGCATCATAGCGTAAACTATTTAACATGGTTAGGATAACATTTGTTTTTAATTAGGATCTGTTCAAACTTTAAAATTCATTGTTTCTTTTCTTTTCTTTTTTTTTTTTCACTCTAATATCTTTTCCCCAGAGGTTACATCAATCTAATAGTGGATTAAGCACTTCCTAAATATTTATAAATAATTTTCCCTATTTCTTAGAAAACACCAGATATTAACTTCCTTCAGGCAAGTCCGGTGTACAAAGGGGGGTTATGAAACAGAGACTTTAGAGTATGATTACTTATATCACAAAAGGCTCTTTAATTACAAAAGGATGGAGTTTAGAGTTTCTTTAAATCTGAGCCTCCATTATGCATTTAAAACAGCGTTTAGATCATCCAAACCATCAAGAATAAATCCATTGTGTAAAGTAATGTATCCTTCTATTACCTTATTTGTGAACTTTGGTGAAATGAATTATTCAGCAGTTGATTGACACAAGTCTGGCAGGAAGTGAGGAGGATAAAAGCAGGAATTTCTGATTCTTGAAGCTTTTACAATACTATATCTGCTTCCATAAGAATATTTATAACTAGTTATTTTAAAATAACAGTAATAATATTGATATAGTATTTTTAAAAATAGAAATCATAAAGTTTAGTTTCACCAGTTACATAGACATTCCAGGAATATTTTTTAAATAAAAAGAATACATTAATTCATTAAAAATATTTATGAAGTGTACATTATTTGCTTGGCAATATTAAAATAACAACAATTAAAATTTTAAAAGCTATAGTAGAATATAAATATTAGTTTATGTGGTTATCATTAGGTGATATTACTGTCTTAAATTCTGCATTGTGTGTGCTGTGTTCTTATAAATAATGATTATGTACTATTTTTTAAGCAGAGGAAAACAGCAAGAATAACAAACCATTGAAAATTTTTGAAAAACAAATATACCTAATTCCTCTAATTAAAGAGAGTCTTTTTTTTTTTTTTTTAACAGTTTCTGGTAAGCTTCAAATGTTCTTATGCATTCAGTTTTTACTTTTTAAATAAAAATGTGAGCGTATCAGATATAAGCTTTATGCTCTAATTTTTTAAAAAAGTTAAGTACTGAGCTTTTTATGCCATGTTATTTTAAACTTTTTTATGATTATCATCTCAATGATCACACCTAGCCATTTCTTATTGGAGATCTAATGGTATTGGAAAAAATTACTGCGAAAATTATTATTTGGAAACATGTAAAATTTTTGCGAGTATAAATAATGTTACAGAATAGCTTTCCAGAAGCAGAAATATTGGGTCAAATGGTATTGAGCGCTTTGAGGATTACTTCACACATATTGCCTAACTGCTTTGAAATGTTTTCTCTACTTTACAGCAGTATGTGAATATGCCTATTCCATGAAATCGCTACCACTTGTATATATGTGCGTGTCTTTTATACCTATGTTTTTTTTTAATTTGATGCACACACACACACACACACACACACACATTTTTTTCTGAGTTTTGTTTGAAAGATTAAGTGGTGTTTCTATAATTACAAGTGAAGCAAACATTTCCCACTCCAGATTTCTTATTTACAGAATACTGTTTTTCTCATTTCATATTGTGATTAAATATAAAACTCCTAGGAACTTGGTGAAATTTGTAGAAGTGGGCTTGTCATACCCATTTGGCAGAATGTTTTCTATTATTCAAGAACAGGTCAATGGAAGTGGGGAAGAGAATCTAGGTCTTCTGACTCCTGGTTGAATCGTATATATCAGAATTTTAAATGAAAAATTAAAAAAAGTAGTGAGTATATCTGTAATTTCTGGCTAACTTTTGAGATGGAAAAGGCTTTTTCTAGTGATGAAGAGTCTTATTATGTTCTCATAAGTTAACTGATTTTCACAGTCATTAGAAACACAGAATCTTAGAACTGGAAGAAACTCCAGCTAATTCAACCTCCCCTTAGCGGGGAAGAAGAAACTGGTGACCAGAAAGGGAGTATGGTTTTCTCCAGATCAGGTTATGAATAAATGCAGAAATGGGAGTCATAAGTCTTGTTTCCTGACTGCTGGGATTTCCACTGTTGCAGATAAGCTGCTCTTTTTTATTTTCTTTTTTTTCTTTTATCCATATGTTAATTTACTTCCTTACTAAGTGAAACTGTTTAAAAAAAATCATTCTTTAGCCATCAATTTATTGGAGATAGAAGGATCCTTATTAAACAGATACTCCCTTTCTCTTTTTCATGTTGTAAAAGATTTATTTAGATAACCATAAAGTCTAGCACACAATGCTGACAAACTACACAGAAGAATAAAAATCAAATTAAGTGATCAGAAATGGAAACCAAAATGCCTCAATGAGAATAATGTAAATCACACAGAGCAAACATAAGTATAATACAAATACCTAATTCTGTCTGATCCACTCAGCCACTCATATTTAGGTTACAAATAACTTATTCTTAGAAAAAGGGAGAGCCCCACATTTGATTTATTTCCCCATCCAAGTAAATTTTAGAAGACTGCCAAAACGTTCCGCACAAATCTCAAATATCTTCCCATATTGTGGAGGAGAGAGAGAGAGAAAAGAGCTTACTATTTATGAAGGTAATCAGATGGGTGTAGGAGGACTTAGCGTTTAACTTTTTCATTTATTATTTTCTAGGAGTTAACATTTCACAGAAAAGCAAACTATGAATGATGTCTTTGGAGAATTAAGAAATAGCTTGGGGATTTTCTTTATTTAAAAAAATGTCTTCTTGAGTATAGCTGACACACAATGCTACATTAGTTTCAAGTGTGCAACATACTGCTTCAACTTCTCTATATGTTACGCTGTGCTCGCCACAAGTGTAGCGACCATCTGTCACCATACAATGCTATTATAGTATCATTGACTGTATTCCCTATGCTGTACCTTTTATTCTCATGACTTATTCATTCCATAACTGGAAGCCACGGTCTCCTACTTCCCTTCTCCTATTTTGCTCATTTTACCCCCCTAACCCCTACTACAACAACCAACAGTTTATTTTCTGTATTTGTAGTCCAATTCTGCTTTTTGGTGTTTTGTGTTTTTTTTCTTTTTTCTTTGGATTTTACATATGAGTGAAATCATACAATATACGTCTTCCTCATTTCACTTGGCATAATACCCTCTACGTCTATCTGTATTGTAGCAAATGCCAAGACCTCAGAGGATTTCCTATATTTTACGTTTATCATTCATTATTGCATGTATTCTTTCCCTCTGCTGTTTTTCTTAATTAACAGGGACAATTAAAAAGTAAAATTCCAACTTGGTAGTTATTTATTGGATTAAGCAGGATCAGCAAGCATTTTCCATAAAGGGCCAGATAGTTATATAGTACATATTTCTGGTTTGGAGGGACACATGGTCAGTGTTGCAACTACTTGGCCCATTTCTGTAGAAAAAAAGCAGCCCCTGAAATAACTGAATAAGGAGAGTGAATATGCACAAGAAAATTTTACTTATGGACATTGATATTTGAAGATCATATAATTTTATGTGTCATGAATAGTGTTCTTTTGATTTTTTTTTTAATTAAAATACATTAAAAAAAAAAAAACCACTGATATGAAAAGAGATGGCCAGTCAGATTTGCCCTGGGGCTAGAGTTTGCTGATCCTGGGTAAAATCGAATATCCTCATCACAAGGATATTGGTAGCTACTATGTTGACCTCTTTAATAAACAAGTGAGCTTGTTTATGACATAGTGAGCCATTCACAAACTCTCACACTGCATCCTTCCACGGTGGAACAGAAGAGAAAAGTAGAGAAGCAAAGGTGGGAGAGAAGAAGGGAGAGGATAAAAGAGGAGAGAGAGGGAGAAAGCCAGCAGGAAAATATATGTCCCTCCTAAGTCCTCTTTGACTTCGATCTTTCCTAAATAGTTATAGCTCCACTTGTAAACCCATACACCTAAGCTTTTTTTTTTTTTTTTAAGGTGTCATCTTTTTAAGATAAATGGTTACACTTTTTAAGATAAATGGTTACACTTTCCACTTTCTTTAAAATTCATCATTTTCTTCCCTGGAGATGTTTGTGCATGTTACCTTTTGTTTGGATATGAAAATTACAGTTTAATGTGTATAATACGGTGGTAAAGGGTTGTGACCTAAAACATTTGCTTCTTAAATACACTAATTTCAGCATTTTTAAAAATTCAAATGGCTTAACAAGAAAAATGATTTGGATACTGTTTTTTTATTTAATAGGTATTTTTCTATATAATTTCACCTCTGCATGATTCTACACATCTAGATATTTGGAAATAAGGTTACTTTATAATCCAGATGTTTGGTATATATATCCAGATGTTTGGGGTATGTGTGTGTGTGTGTGTATGAAAAGAATATACTGAACCATCTTTATTGAAAATGTTTTAATGAATTTCTTGATTATCCATAAAAATGGTTTATCAGCTTACAGATACTGGGAAATTAATTTAGAGCTATTTGTATGCATGAATGCCTAAAAAAATTAAAATATCTATTCATATTTTAGAAAAATATGTTCAATGTTGGAATTGATCTTTGCCTTTTTCTCATTTGTACTTAGTTTATATGTATATATATATATATATATATATTTTTTTTACATATTATGAGTGTGCCTGAAAATGTCAATGTAGAAACACTAAGTAAATGAAACCTAAGTTTTTGAGCCAATAGCTGTTATGAGCATTTATTGGAATGCAGTTACCTTCTCCAGAAGTTAATCCAGGGGTTTCTGTTCAAAAAAGGAACCTCACCCTTAGAACTATGATGGAATTTTAAGGTGATATTCACTAGGTGGTGGGATTTACATTAAATAAGAAAATGTCTGTGACTCGTACTTACAAAGCTGTAAGTTCAAAAGTGCTGTACTAACATTAGCAGTTATCCGTTTAACATCCCCTTAAGACGTTCAGTTTATTTTTCTCTATCTCATTTCAGAAGCTATTTCTAAGTCAGACACTAAGTTTATCATCATTGGTATTCCTTCAATAGGTTATGGATACATTCTAATTTTATTATTTTGCAACTGTTAATCAAGAATAATTTGTTAAATGATGGACGCCTTGGTGGTTCCGTTGGTTGAGCATCCTCCGACTCTTGATTTCAGCTCAAGTCATGATCTCAGAGTCGTGAGATCGAGCCCCGTATCAGGTTCCATGCTCAGCAGAGTCTGCTTGGGATTCTGTCTTTCCTGCTCCTTCTGGCCCTCCCTCCTCTCATATGCTTGGTCACTCTCTTTTTCTCTAAAAGATATAGATAAAATCTTAGAAAAAGAATTTATTAAACGAGTGCTCTATCTAGCCCTCCATTAAAGCACCATGCAGAAGACAGGTGTCATAGTAAGTAAAATTTCACAGAAGGTATACTGAATGTAGCAAAATCAGATTCACAGGTAAGGTAGAATTTTACCCTTGACTTAAAGGAGGAGAGAAGTTTGGGAAAGTGTTACCTGAAGAGATAACAACAACAAACCAACCAACCAAACAAACAAACAAAAGAACAAAAAATAATTTGGTATGTTCTCTTGAAATGCCCTTTTTTTGAGACATCAGACATGAATTTTATGCAGAGTTAAATGTGCATTCTTATCAGAGCCTAAGCTTTGCTAACAACCAACTGTAGGGAAATCATTTCCTGGACCATGGGTTCCTTACCTTATATGTAAAGGGATTAGATCACTTATACTGAAATGGCTGTTGTATTTTGTTTAGCCACATAATCTTTTATTTACATGAGTGGAAAACAGCAAATAAAAATGACCTTGTCGAGTTTCCAAGGAATGAAAAAATGGCCAGGCAATCATTTTGTTAATTTTTAGTTTCCTTTTTACCTTTCTGTGAACAATTTCCAATTTTTCATCTGCAACCATGGAGGGTTGGTTCTATGACATGATTTATATACTGGCATGGTTAGGAGAAATTGAAGATTACATACTGTCAACTGTAAAACAAAGATGGGGTAAGATACATCTCTAAATATATTGAGGCACAAGACAAGAGTTTTGCTCATTTTCTTGGAACAGAAGTAGGAAAATGGAGTTGCTAAGTCAGCATCTGCCATGTAAATCTATCAGAGTTTCAGGTTAAACTTCAGGACAGAGTTCTGACATTGGTTGACCAGCTCCAACGTCAGTTTGTAAGAAAGAAATTCTTGTGTCTTGGATAAGCAGCAGCAGTGTTCATCACATCCTGAGTAACTGAAAAACATCTGTGCATGATGGAAAAGGAAAGAGGCAGAGTGCAAATGAAGTCAAGTATTAGTTACCCAAAACTGAGTCTATTTGGATAATCAGAACTACATATAAATATAGGTTTTTAATGCCAACTGCTGCTTTACAATAAATATTAATTTCACTTTAATTACAGCCATTATTACTGTCAGCTTATTCAATTGTTCCTCCTTACACGAATGTAGATTCAGAAGAAATCAAAACTTCAACTCTTCATGTTGTCAGAATTCATAAGTAGGAAAACATGTGCCCTGTCTTTAAAAATTAATTGACATTGGAGACACTTTGCCAAGTTTCTGCTCAAGCATTTCATTCAAATCTGAAGGAGGGGTGTGTTTAAATAGGAGTATAATCCCTGTGGTATCTTATATCAGCCATAGTATGTTTAATACATTCTTTCTTAAGGAGGCATAACCAAGTAAGGATTGGAAAGCTGACCTTGTGACATAAAGTTTTAGAATCTTTGAAAACACTGAGTTTTATGTCAGTTACTCTGTGATGAATGTGCTTCAGCTATGACTATAGCTCTCTGCATGTGGCTCTAATTAGAAGGGCCACTTGTCATTAAATAGAGCTTTGACAGTCTTTGTAGGTTGCTTCAAAAATTACTGGGTTTGATTTTTCTCCCTACCCATATTCAACTAAGTCTTTAAAATATTCTCCTACAAAAATTACATTAGCACTTCCTGTTTCTTCTAGTACATTCCCTGTAGCATTTGGGATCTTCTGCCTATCATGTGGCCAAAGCCTGGCATGCCACTCAGCAAGCTTCTGTCCCAAAGTCCCGTAGAGCACCCCCTCATTTTTTGGTCAGTGGACTTGCATCAGCACAGTTTTGCAAACTAATGTAGGAGAACAGATCAATGATCTTATGTAACATATTCCTAATAATAATAACTTCTAAAGGCAGAGTCTCAGTACTGATCATTGGATTTCATGCCAGTTAACATCCATACCAGATTGTTTTGCTGTTCTCTGTTTCTTAGGACCTGATTAAAATGAAAGCTGCTGTCAATAGTATTGATTCTATACCATTTACATGTTTTCCTACTGGGTGTTTTCTTTTAACAAAAGAATTCATTTTGGGAGTGTACTACGGAAAACAATCACGAAAAATAGGTATTTCAATTTATACAGTTCCATGATATTATTTACTTTATAGTCATTGTTCTACACACTTCCTGTGGAGTTGAAATGACTGAAATAAATTACTGGGCTGAGAATTCCTTGCATTTCTTTAATTTCATTAAATATATGCTCTTCTTTTGGAGATCTCTAAGTATTTGTTAATCATCATCTCCTTTTTCCATTGTTTTTAACTGCGGAAGTAACAAATAATTTGTACCTAATGTCATTATTACGTCCCTCAAATTTTGAAATACATTTTGACGAATTATATGTGCATTTTCTTCACACAGAAATTTTCAGAATGAGTAACTTCAGTAACATGGGGGAAAAAAAATCTCTCCCAAGTTGAGAGGATTCTTTCATTAATTTCCTGTCTTGAGTATGGTGTATTTTTATTATAATATTTTTGAGGTGAGGGACCTCTTTCCGCATTTTATAAGAATAAGGCACACAAACTCAGGAAAAACCTAGGTACATCCAAATATGTAAACTTGGAGAGGCCTTATGGACCCATCCTTCAGGACCCTGGAACTCGGGTGGAGAGGCTCTAGTAGTTGAGTGAGTATGAATATGTCCCTGCACAAGAGGACAGATTGCTTAGGAACTGTACATCAGGATGGATAGCTAGAGGATATGATGGTGGTATGATATGGATTTCAGTAGAAGCTAAGCAGTGCTTGCAGAGAGAAGTATTTCAAAATTAAAAGAAAATGCGAAGTTTGTAAAGGGCAAGTGAGAATTCTCACCTGGGAAGAAGGTGGTCTCAGCTGATCAACTGATTCAGCCAGCTAACTGGGCAGCGGTGGGCAACTCCTCTTCTACCCGGGACCTAGCTGTATTATAGGCACTTTAAACATCTGTCAAAATTATATTTACAATTTCTCAAAGTGGGTCAAGTCCTGTTGTGAAGGAGTCTGTGTTCCATTTGGAAATGGTCAAAAATGATGTTGCGGCTGGAAGAGTTGACGGTGAAGCCCGGGGTGGGGAAGGACAATAGTTAAGGGCCGGGGCTAGCAGAGGCCAGAAAGACAGAGCTAGAGTCCTGGGAGGTTGGAGCACCCTCTGCAGGATGGAGTAAAATGACGATACAGTGTGGCTTGGACATTTGTCAATGATACCATGTACTACAGAGGGAAATGAAGGTGCATTTATAAAATGTACAGAACAATGAAAATGTTGCAATGCCTAAATTCACATCAAAGCATAACAGGAAGGACATGGGGGTTTCATGTATCCGAATCCAGGAATTGCCTTTTATAATGATTCTAGCTTAAGAACATTAATTTATAAACCATCTAGGACAGTAAGACTAAGTGCTGGCTGCTATTATAATTGGATTGGACCCCTATGAAATGATGCTATTCAACTGCAATTTAATTTAAATCAGGTTCGACCTAATACTACTTAAAAGAGCAAAGAGAACTTTTATCACCTTTTCAAAATTTATTGACAAATATTTTTAAAAAGAAGTTAAGAGTCAAATATTTACTAAATGAATAGATATCACTTTATTCACAAATGAAACAATTCTACCGTAAACTTTTTTAGATGTTACTGTAAGTGCTGCCTTCTGTGAAGTGGTCAGACTGGGTGAGCAGTGTGGCATAGTGAGATGAGAATGGGTCCTAATGCCACAGAGACTACTGCACTCACTGATGGGGTGAACTTGGGTTTGAGCCTCCTTCAACTTTGCTGTGTCTCAGGTTGCTCATGTTTAACACAGAGATGAGGGAGTCCCTTTGCTGGCATGGAATGGTTCTGTGTGTTGATCGTTGTGGTGGTTATAGAAATCTCTACATGTGATAAAATGTCACAGAACTGTAGGCACGCACAGACCCAAAATACACACATGCTCACACACACACACGTAACACTCACACACAAAAGATAAGTCTGTAGTTTAATCATATTCTGTAAATGTCAATTTCTTTCTTTTTTTTTTTTTAAAGATTTTATTTATTCGAGTGAGAGAGAGCATGAGTGGTGGGGGGAGAGAGGCAGAGGCAGAGGGAGGAACAAACTCCCCGCTGAGCTAGGAGCCCAATATGCGGCTCCAACTCAGGACCCAGAGATCTTGACCTGAGCCAAAGGCAAACTTTTAAGCATCTGAGCCACCTAGGTTCCCTGATTTCTTGGTTTTTATAATGTTTTGTTTGGATAATGATAATTCTGTAAGCTTTAAGCACAGAGCAGGAGAGCATATTGGGTGATGGTTATGTAAGACCTCACTGTACTATTTTTGCAGTCTCTATGATCCTGTATTTCAGAATAAAAAGGTAAAAAATACACTTATTGTATGAGCCATCAATCCCACACATAGATATTTCCCCTGGGGAAATGAAAACCTGTGCTTACACACATAAAAACCTGTGTATACGTGTATGTGGATGTTTATAACTAGGAACAACCCCGATGTCCTTCAACAGTATATGGATAAACATGGGTGCATCCATGCAGTGTAATACTCCTTGGCAATAAAAAGGAACAAACAACAACAACCAAAAACAAAACAGAACAAAACAAAAAGAGGTGAAAAGATTGATGGCCCCCTCACGGATTTGTTGCAAAGATTAAACGAGATTGGATACCTATTTTAGTTCTTGGAACAGAAGCTGATTCATAGTGAGTACTTTGTAAGTGTCCACTAGTATTATTTCTTCCAAAAACACGTCCTATATTCTGGACTTTTCATACACGCCCCACTTTTCTCCTGACTTGGACAATTCGTATATATAACTGTGTGTGTCGTATGTTTACTGTAAGTCACTGTGTGGGTGAGCACACCCCCGCACTTCTCACTGAAGTTTGCATGTATATATATACAAAGCATGGGTGAAGGGCTAGACCTCAGCACTGAACATGTAAAATGGGATCTCAATCTCTGGAGCTTCTATTCTGGAAAATAATTGTCTTTTTAATGCCCAAGCTTAGTTTTTTAAAATAAATGATTAAAATTCAAATTTAATAAGGGTTGAAAGAAATTACACTTATTGTAAGATTCTCTTGTGCATTATAAATGCTGATTACATATATATATGTATGTGAGTGTATATATATATACATGTATCTGTGTGTGTGTGTGTATATATATATATGCATATCTCCCTGATGTTGAGATACAGTACGAACATTTACCATATGTGCTGATTGTGCTAAGTCAGGCTTTTATGATGGAGTTGTTATATTTTGAGGAATATGCTTTGAATCATTTATAAGTCTGTGTAATAACAAGCGATATCATAACAGGATTTACTGGACTTTTATTGCCACCTACACAGCCAGCCAGTACTTATTCATCAATCTATGCTGTGTGTGAAGTGCTGAGCTTAGAAAAGAGCGATGGGAGGCATTGGAGTCCAGGCTCTGGAGTAAGAGTCACCTGGGTTCAAGTTCAAACACTGTAAGTTGCCAGGTGTGTGGATTTACACAAATCATCCTGTTTCTCTAATCCTCTGTTTCTTCTCCTAGAAGAGGAGCACAGCACAAATTAGCAAGCTCATTGTGTTTCAGGGAGGTAAAGGGCTTGTTCCAAGACCAAGCAGATAGAAGGTGCTCAGTTTGCGTTGACTGTCATGATTGTTATGTACTTTATAATTACTTGAGGAAACATGACTCCTGAGATTTAATGAGAAAGAAATTCAAGGTGGTATAAAATCACAAGTTCTATAGAGCAGCTCTTTAAGGAGCATATCATATATATTCTAAGACACTTGCATTAAGCTTCATGGGCAATGTGGAGCTTCCTTGGGGTCATCAAGTACATGTAAGTTTCTGATTGCCACACTGTGGGAGGAAATGGAAGTTTATTTAGGAACTACTGAAATCCTGGCACTGTATGAGCAAAGGTCATCAAGAGGAGTGGATAGGAGTGGAGTGGGGTGGGGCGGAGTCAGTGGAACAGGGAGCTATCTCGGATGGACACTGACTGTTTCTGGTATAGCTGCCACCAGGCTCATGAAGGACGTGCTGGCGGTGAAAAGGCGAGGGCATCGTGTGCTACCTCTCAGTGCGGTTTGTGTTTCCGACATGGAAATTCAATGCAATTTCTGTAGCTTCAGTTATAGCGCACAGTCTTAAACTCTGTAATCTTACAGCATTGTAACTGAATACAAAGGAGTCGGAAAATAAAATGGAGAGAGTGCACTGGATTAGAAGTCAGAATGCTAGGATCCAGTACCAGTGAACTGGTTAATCTCTAAAGTATCTAATTTCCTCACTTTTATATTTATCCCTAGATTGAGATATCTATAAAGAGGTAAATGTGCGTGTATGTACTTGTATGGTTTACGCACATTTATCTCTTTATCGGTTGAGAGAGTTCTAATAGTGTTTTACTAATTTAAGTGGTATA
This sequence comes from Mustela putorius furo, assembly GCF_011764305.1. Taxonomy (NCBI): domain Eukaryota; kingdom Metazoa; phylum Chordata; class Mammalia; order Carnivora; family Mustelidae; genus Mustela; species Mustela putorius. Next base: position 44,818,431 of record NW_025422010.1, read on the forward strand.
TGCTGGCCATTACTAATTTAATGTTATTTATTAAGCATATTTTATTTAAGTAATTAAAACTGCAGGCTCTGCAGAACTAACAAAGCTCTCTCTAATGATCTGGCAGTATTTTGAAGCAGCCATAATTATACACATTCTTTCTGTTGGATTGTCTGCTGTGGCTTGCTCGATGGCTTAAAAACAAACATTAAATGATGCTTAAATCAAAATTCCCGTTGGTCTGCTTACGTGAAGTAGGTATTTCTCCCATTAATATAGAAATATTTAGATACTGAAAGCAAAGGAGAGGAATAGTTTAAAATACCAATTTGATTTGAAACATTTCTGTGTCTTGGTTGGTTTTGCATGAAACTTTAATGATAAATAAGCTCTAAATAGACCATCTCTTGATATTTCAGGGGGAAAATACTTCAAACATATTGATTCCTTCTAGTAAAAATGGTTTCTGGGTTCATTAGTAATCATACTGCAATAGCAATTTTTAAGGATTACCAGAAGTTAAAGCAAACTGTTTGCATGGTTTTTACATACGCAGAAACAATTTTGGTATCATATTATGATACTGAGAATGAGGTCAGAAATTTAATCACAAGCATTAGGTTATTCTCACAAACCTAAATTCACTGAGTGAGGTCACTACAGTCTAATTTAGTATGTAACATAAAATTGATGTTTCTTATAGATTTTGTAGATGTGAGCTTGTGTGTTTTTGTGTTTTGACAATCATTATTATTTTGCTGAATGCTTCTCTCTCTCTCTCTCTTTTTTTTTTTTTTTAAACCATGTGTTTAAGCATTAAAGTGGTTTGGTACCATTGTTTTCTTAAACTGTATTTAGGGAATGAACGCATTTAAACACTTTCCAGTAGGCTATGTTATACAGAACAGGTTTAACATATTTTAGGGGTTATGGTTGTATATAGGGTAGGGAAAGCTATATAAATATAATTTTGTAACTCAGATTATTTGTAATTCTGTTGACTTCTGACTTTTATATCATAATTTGTTGCAAAGTTCAGGGAAAAAAAAGTCTATCTTAAGTGAAAAGTAGACTTTATTCAAAGGACACTAGAATATCTGAAGAACATAAACTCAGAGCTCTGCCAGGAATGTAACTCAGGTCCCTAGTCTCATTTGAAAATTCAAAATGATCAGGAAGAAGAATCTGATCAAGAGAGAAAGAGAGTGTTGAGCGCATGTGTCGGAGAGCAACTTATATATTAGGGGAATCTCTTTATATATTACAGATAATTTCCACAGCAAAGACGATGCATTGTTCAATGCTTACATTGTTAATGGTTGCTTGCTCATGCAGCAAGACCAAGGTCCCTGTTTTCTCTCTCATTTTGTGCAGCATTCTTTTCCAAACCTGCTTAAGAAGCTCAATTGAGAGTCTCCAAACCCTTCACTCTATCTTATTCTTGAAAATGACCATGAACTATACCCTGGAGTTCCACCATGAGCTTCCAGCCTTCAGTGGGCTTTGAAATATTCCTCAGTGAGTGTGCCCAGCTCTGTGAGCCTCTCTTTCCCATCAGTGGTCCTGGACCCATTACTGCCTTACCTTTGTGACCACAAGTACAAAACACACCAAAGGTGTTGAAGTTGTAGAAGGTGGTGAGGTATAGATATTGGGGAAGAAGGATACCAGGGGCTGTGTGTCAGGCCTGATAAAACATTCCATGCTGGGAGCCCCTTGGGTGCTGGGTCAGTTTTGGGCTTTCTGTTATTGGAAGTATTAATTACTCTGACAGGTTGTCCATGGTTGCAACATATATGGCAGTATGGACAGATTCCAAAGGATTGGGGTGTGTAAATGATTTAATAACATGTATTCACTGTTTTTTATCTGTTTTTTTTTTTTTTTTTTTTTTTTTGGTCAAGTTGTCAATCCAATGGCAAGATAAAAACCCACTTAGAACGTATATGCGACAGAGAATGCACTGTGATTAAAGATAATGGCAAAAAATATTTTGGAAGGACGTACCACTTATTTTCAGCAGTGTGAAAAACATACAATTTTGAACATCCGATTATGTGTCTCCTGTGGGGGAAAAAAAAACCCATAGAAATAATTTGGGCTTTTGAGGATTTTACAATCTAAATAGACATCCAGGGCTGACTGGCAATAAACAGGGACATTAAACCAAAGCACAAGTGGGTAGCGGGTTATAAGTATCACCTAATGGAAAGATCCGCTGGGGGAACTTGTGAGTTACGGAATCAGTAAGAGTGAAAGGAAAAATTGCTAGTTTTAAGTTTTTTGTTGCCCTGTCTCATTTTGCACCACTCTGCTTTCTGACTGCCTAATCAAGATTTCAAGGCAGCCTGGGCCTGTCTTTACCTGATTTCTGCGGTCTGTAGCTGATGACAGTCAAACCGTGTTCCCTGACAGAATCCTGCCTCCTGGCAACATAGACACAGACACCAGGGACACACGGTGTCAGAGCTTCTAGACCTCCTGTAGTCAAGAGACCTGCAGTCAAGGGTTTGAGCTGTGTTATTACCCATGAGGCTTTGCTTTAAAGCCATGCTAATGGGGAGGGGGATTCCGGGCTTGCTTTGCAGTGGCTGCCTGTGTGACACCTCCAACTCTTATTTGGGGACTGGAACACAGGCAGACCAAGACTCTTGTGTACATTTAGAAAGGTCAATGGGAAGAGCAAGCAAGCTTTCTTCTTAGGGGCAATATAGGTGTGTGTCAGTCGGTGGGCTGGGGGCGGGGTGGGAGTGCTTACATTAGGAATAATTGAATGTGGAGAATAATCCCTATTCCCTTGGGTACATTTTAATAATGCAAGTGACTGAGCCACTTAATGTCTGCCCGATTTGACTGTGCATTGCTTGGCTTTTCATTAATAATGAATTCACAGGTAAACAAATGCTTCACATTAAATGCCTCTTAAAAGTGTTTAGTGTCTGCTGCCAGGAAACCTATTAAGCATTGTGCTTTAGGAAAAGCAAAATTGAAGAGAAACTGTATGTGATACAATGAAAATAACTTTCTACTATTGTCTTGTAATAGGAGAGTTCACACATACCCTTGTGCCATGTATTGAGGAAAATTCCAAATAACGTCTTATTCTCTTAGTAATAAGATAATAAAATAAACCAAATAAATAATATTTATTATTAATAACACATACTTTATTAATAATATGTATTTATATTTAAATATAGATTAAAAAATAATAATGCATGATGCTATTTCTCTATTCAATGGGTCTAATTAGTTAGGGGCAGGGAAGACAATGCATATCTTTGTCCTCAGCATATAAGTTGCCTGAACTAAATCATCCTCAAGGTTATTTCTTCTGAAGTGCAACTAACTATGCAAACAGGTTTTACAGGTTTAAAAATACGTAGCACTTACTTAATAGATGCATTATAATTATATTTTCACAACCAAATTCAAGAACCACTTCACTTGCTAAATTATGTGGGGATATCTTAAAATCGGAAACTTAGATGGTAATTTTCTTAGAATTCCATGGGCTTCATTTTCCCTTTTGCTTACTCCCTCTCCTTTGCCAAAGCCTGAATTATCCTCCGAGGGAATCATCTGCTGTGTGTTTTCATTTAATTTGTTGGCCTGGTCCTGCAACTCTGTACATCCCAGGTCAGAGAGTTTTCTAAATTTGGAAAGGCTTTTAAGATTATCTGGCCCAATGCTCCCCCTTTTAAAAGGGCAGAGAAATGAAGTAACTCAGTTGAGTGATTGGTACCGGATCAGGCTAGTGTCAGGGTTTCTAGATTCTGTGTTTCCAGATTCCTAATCTTAGCTCTTTTTCCCTCATGCGATGACCACCTCATCCCAATTGGCCAGTGCTTTCTCCAGTTTTAGCTCTGCAAATCCCAGGCTCCAAGAAATCCCTTCCTCCCTGGGAAACCAGGATGGATGTTTGCTCAGCACAGTCACCCTACTTCCTCTGACAGGGTTTCATGCTCTCTTCAGTCTCCTTTCTACTTCTGATTTCTAAATAGCTTGGCTTGATATTTAACAACTTGTAAAACCAGAACATTTACTCTTCTATCCAGTATGTGTCTCTACAAGTGACATTACCTCATATTTTTTTTGCATTTTTGATATAATATCAGTCATCAGTTTGTTCATTCAGTGGATATTTGGATGTCTACTACATTGTTGATCACTCCATCAGATTTTATGTGTAGATGTGTGTGTGTGCGCGCGCGCGCATGTGCGTGTGCAAGCACATATGATACATGTTTCCCAGTTACCCATTCTCTGTGAAATGTTGGGCTTTTTTTTTTAAATCCATCACTCCTATGAGTAACCATTTAGAAGAAGGAGTGTGTGAATGTGGAAACCTGCACTTGTGAATGTGGATGTATATAAAATACAAGTGAGTTCTTTGGCAATGGTGACCAAAACCAAAACCAAAACACGTTATGAGATTTCAAATACACCATCAAAATTAGCAATATTTCTTCCCAGCAACACACTTTTTCCTTAAGACCATTGAAGCAAAATATTATAACCTTCTTCGTTAAGCTGTTAGATAGAGCTATGGAATAGTTCTTCAGTACCCATGTAGAAGACTCCCGAATTTGGGAAGTGAATTATAAAACTGAACTGATTTAAGTGTTAGAAGACATTGCACTCAAATAAATTCAACCCATGAGTCAGTGCAATCATAGATTTAATGTAGTTTGAAACTATAAAACCTTTAGAGTTTTAAGCCTTGAAAGTAAGGAATGAATTTCCCTAAACAACTTTGTTGCTTTTTCCTTTCTCTTTTTCTTTTTATTTTTCGGTCCTGGTTCATTGTTTTTAAGTAAGTCCCTCACTTTGTTCTCTTCTATCACATAGTATATTAATATTTTTGTTGTCGAATATATCAGCTGATAACAAAGATAATAAGCTCAATGTAAGGGCAACATTCAATTATTTTTCACACTTAAATAGATTTCCATAAAAATGAAGCACATTTTTATGAGTGTTCAGAATTGCATACTGCTAAACCCTCCGAATCTTGGTAGGCTACACTTAACTATGTATGTGAGCTTGAGCAAGTCATTTACACTCTGAGGCTTGGATTTCTGGATGCTGCATTGGGGTTTGGGGGAGTTATCATGACGTTTTCATAAGGATTAAGTGCCATAACTTGTCAAGACACTTGGAATTTAGCAGCCCTATTCATGTGAGGCTTTACTACATTTTGTTGTTCCTAATATCGTTAAGAGTAGGTGGCGTAGGGTTTTACTGAGTTATATCTTTCTAGACAGATTCTATTTTATTCTATTTTACCAGAACCAGCTTCTCTTTATATCCATTCTGTAGAGAAACAGAATGTACTAAATAACTTTGGGGATTTTGATACTAAATTCCTAAAACACACCTAATGAAATGATATATATATTAAAAAAGGAAACCCAAGAGACTCAGAAGGAGGGAGCTAATGGGTAGAGATGCCTTGTATTGTATCCAAAAAGGGCAGATGGTTTGGATGCCTACAATTCACTTGATGTGTCCATGTGGTCATGGAAGTAAAGCTTCTAGAAGTAAAATGTTCTATTTTGTGCCTGGGTTTTCTAATCTGTTTGTATCTCAGCTCCACAGCTTCCTTAGTCTTTCCTATGATCGATTACTAAACATGATTTCCCACTATTCTTTGACCATTTCAGTTAGTTTCTTAGTTGCTTTTTTCCTATCCTTGTAGAAAAATCACATGGTAATGCAGTTTTTGGGAGGTTGGTGATAATAATAGTAAGTGCCTTAAGAAAAGTAATTTATGGTTTCCATGGTAATTCACATGTATCATCTCGCATAATCCTCACAGACTACTCTGTAAAATAGAATTGCAATTGCATTTTATTGTTTCAGGTAAACTTTAGGACTACAAAAACAGTTATGTATGCCCTGTTTACCTGGTTCAATAAACTCTTTACCCTTGGTAAGTAACTCATGTCATTGAGGAAATGTAGTTAGATAGCAGTAACAATGGCAGAGAGAATGTTTCTAGCAATGAACATAAATTAAAAATAAACAATGAGATATACATTTATGCTCTTTATTCAAAAAGAGTAAGCTAAGTAAGATTTCCCCCTAAACTCCCTTATCATGAAGAGGAGATTGGTACGGTGTCCACTGTTTACAAATTAAACAGCCTGGTCTGTTGTAGTCCTCCTAGATTTTTATGACCTGAAGCCCAAAGCATCAGTCAGTCATCTTCATTGTAGATGACTTCATGGTAGACAAATTCTGTGTGGGGAAAAATGGAAAAAAAAATCTGTTTCCACTCGCTAGAAGTTGACTAGAAGTCAGTAACATTGTTCCTGAAGAGAAGTGTCCATTGATGAGAAGATATGGCTAATCTCCACAATCCAATACTAAAGTGTGAAATTGGGAATAGCAGTGGACAAGAGGCGGCTATCTTCTGGTTTGGAAGTTTCCTCAGCCCTTTGTCACTGACAAGGGAATTGAAATAAGGATGGAGCTGCATGACTTTTCCCACTGTGAACTGGAGCACATGCACAGAATAATTATTAAGGGGGCATGTCTGCAAGTGCCATCGGGGTCAGGACCAGAGGTAGTGTGCACTCCTTCCCATTTTATATTCCCTACCTCGGTTCATTCCTATTGAAAATAGTATAACTTTGTCTGTTTCTATAATTGTGCTTTGTGCATCTCTCCGTGCACTTCTTTCACTCAGCCTTATGCTTGTGAGTTTCAGCCACATGGCATGTGTGGCCGTATTGCATTTTTCTTGCTGTATACTATTCCATTTTGGAATAGCTACTACAGTGTGTCCACACATTCATGATCTGGGTTTTTCCCACTTAGGGATACCACACACAGTGCATCTCTGAACAGTTTCTGATATGCATTGACATGCACTAAGGCAGGAGCTTCTTCAAATTATGTACTTAGGAGATTCATGGCTGGTGTGTAGACGATGTACTTCTTCAACTTTTCCTATTTATGTTTCTACTTGCAGTGAATGACAGTTCCAATTGCCGCACATCTTTGCAATCACTTGCATTGTCAGACATTTTAATTTTTCCAATCTGGCGGATTGGTAATGCTATCTCAAGGTGATTTTTAATTTACATTTTACTAATCACTAATGAGCTGAACACCTTTTCATATGCTTATTAATAACTAGGATCTCTGCTTTTTAGGATGCCCTTCAAGTATATAGTGATTTTTCCATTGGATGAATAGCATTATTAAGAAAAAAAACACCATTTGAGAGTTTCTCTTCTAACAGTTGCAATAGGGAGTTCAAGCAGAATCCCAAAGTTGAATTCTTAACTTGATGGTTCAATAGTTATTTTTAACTGTCATATATTTGAAAACCTTTATTCCCTTCAAATTTCTTTTTCTTTTCCAGATAAAGTCTTGACAGTTCTTTTTCTCTCCTTATTCATTCCTCCTCCCCAACCCCCTCCATTGTAACAATGTGAGGCTAGTAATTTAGAGCTTAGAGCAGTCTCTAACGAAAGGGGGAAAAAACCGGAGATTGTCCTTGGCCCCAAACTTTAGAGCATCTCCCACATTTTATTGGAAATACGCAGAGATGACCAATCTCTTAGCAGAGATTACTACTGTTCGAATTTCTTCTGAGGCTACCTGCCTGGAGCTTAGGAGAGGAAATCTTTAAGATGCCAGACTTAATTTAAAAACAAGTAGTTGGGCAGTAATTGAGCAAATTCAAAGCACATAATGACAGGTAAAGGGAAAGGAAGTGATTTCACCTACCAGTGCTAAAAATGTCTTGAGAATGATTTATATGCCATCAACTCATTATACCCCTGACTATCACCAAGGATCACCAAGGCAACAAGAGTGATGCTTCACACATATCCCTCCGGCTTTATCTCCATCTTCTGAAGCCATTTTGCCATTCCTTTCAACCTGATTATTTACACGTCGATGCAGTATTTAGGTGGGGCAAAATGTGAAAAGCTATTGCCCTCCAGACTGTGTAAATTTAATCTTAGACAGTCATACAACTCAGATGCAAACAACAACTCTAATGTTTTATGATTATTGAGCACCATTATGGCAGAAATAGGGCAAGGGCTGTATTATTCAAGTTCACTAGAGTTGGAGCCAGAAATTCAGCCTTCACCCTACCTGCTAAGTTGTACTGGTTTTCTGCCCACATGTAACACAGAGCAGAGTCAAACACACTCTAAATCAGTTCACTTAAGGAGCCAGCGATGGATGGTGAATTTCATGTATTTAGGTCCCCATATTCCCTGATAGATATTTCAATTTTCATGTTTGTTTTAGTTTTTGTTTGTTTGTTTGTTTTTTTCATGTTTAGGTTTTGTTGTTTTCTGCATATGCGTGAAGTTTGCATTCTTTGAAACTCTTACTCCTCGGGATCCTATTACGATGCTTCAGTTTGTTTTATTTTATTTTTAGTGTCCTTTGTTCTTCCTCTTCCTTTTTGTCAATTATGTTGCTACTGTTAAGAGGTCTATGGCACTTACCTTCTAGAACTATCCTCTTAAAGTACACTGTAAAACAAAATTAGTATGAAAGTGTATTGCAAGACAAAATTAGAAGAGAAATCAGGTGATTAAGCAACTGAACTTTAGGTAATTTAGCCAACTGTATATAAATGTGCAAATTATCTTGTAATGGATAGCAAAATAAATTTAGATACTTAAGGCTAACTCTTCCTTTTTGTCTTTGCTTATGTTTTTTTAAGAAAAGGAATAAATGGACTTTTTTTTTGTATGGGGATTGTAATCATTATTTTATAAGCCAAAATAGAATGTTCCCATTTCCTTCCACGAGTATTTCAGTTCTCATGAGCCCCTTTTGAAAGTGTATCTTTTATGAATTTCACTTTGTTTATCTGGTTTTTAGGCGTAGATCTCAATGAAGAGAAGTCAGATCAGAATTGAACCCCTCATCCCCAAGCCCCCATTTGCTTGCCTGTGTTCTGCCTGCCTGTCCCCAGACGGAGGTTATGTCTGTCTCGGTACAACCCCCAGGCACCAATGCAGGGACCAGGCAGAGGGTCTGTGAGATTGATTTCCTGTTACTTTTGTAATTACTTTTGCTTGGGAGATTTCTTTATTAAGATAAAATTACACAAAAAATTCTCAAGAATGCTTTTTGGAATATTGAACTAGAGAGTCCTAGAGTGTCATACCTGATAACATCATAAGGACCAGAGCAAAGACTAGAACAGTCTTTTTCTTTCTTCTTCCTCCTAGAATAGCAATAATAGTGATTTATCTTTTATTTTGTAGTTTATATGTGTGTGGGTGTGTGTATGTCTCTGTGTATTTATAATTCTCACAACACTGTTGAAGTAAACTGAACAGATAATGGCTATATTTTATAAACAGAGAAACTAAGGCTTAAGATCATAGTTTGAACTCACATCTTTAATCTGCATGGCAGTCCCATGCTACCTTTACATATTAATCTGTTCCTAAGCAGTTTGAGGATGAATATACCTAGGAATTGTTAAGCATCAAAAATGCAAATTAAAAACCTGGAAATGATTAAAAGGTTCAACCTTTAGAAACAAAACAAAACAAAATGGTACAAACAGTTTTATCAGAGGAAAAATTATATCAAAATCACTGTATCAGTACAGAGAATAATTCTAGAAAACTCTACCAAATCAAGAAAAGAGGGTAAGAGTAAGGAAATTTTTTTAGTATATATTAGAAAAGAACAATGGATTGCTAACAACACACGTGTCAATGTAATAGGCGTGTGTCTCTGCCTGACAGCCACCATTCACTTTTTGAGCACTAGAGCTGTGCCTTTCTCTTGGGGAAACCACACCTCCCCCCTTTCAGCCCCCATGCCCCAGGTTGGACTCCATTTCCACTTGGGTGGACTATTTAAATAGCAAGAGACTATCACAGAATCTTTTCTCCTCCCTACTGAATGATTCAAGGATGGCTTTATGACCCAATCAGAATCAAGTCCCCTAGAGATTGTTTTAAAACTTCTGGGAAGCAGACTTGGTACTGAGAGAAGAGTCTCCTGACACCTTGTGTCTCTGAGGAGAGGGCCAGTCTGGGAAGGCGGCTGTCTCTGAGGAAGAGACATGGCAAAAGCAACCAACCACAGGGAATCGGTTCTAGCCCCTGGATTAAGCCACAGCTGAAGTAACCTCTACCACGTATTCTAAAATCATATAGATTGATGAATTACCACTTCTGTGTAAGACAGTGTCGTTTTATTACTCAAAAACAAGAGAGTTATCATATTACATAGCTTGGTAAGACTATGGATGCCTGGAAGGCACTGATTAGCCTTCAGTTGGGAGACTCAGACTGGATAAAGCAGGAGCACCATCACTGTCATTGTCACTACTGTCATCGTCATGGTCCTGTAACCTTCTAAGTGACATATGCAATAACCTTTTTCATTCTCCCGGCAACTCTGAAGCAGGTGTAATTACCATTTCCGCTTTCCAGATGAGATTAACCAGGACTCTTAACCACCGTGCTATACACACTGGAACTTGGTTTCCAGAATCACTATCGGTAATCAATCTGTTGAGTTGAATTCAGGGCTTTCTGATCCCTTCATACTCTTCCTTGATATGTTTGCTCAATTTGTTTAATTCCAAAGCGATTCATCAATTCTACTGTGGAGCTGCTCTCTTTCCCTATCTAGCTTTAAAGGATCTCTGTTGGCCCCATAGACTCACTTAGCACTTTGGCCATTAACTGTAACTTTAAAAATATATTTTAAAAAGTAAATATAAATATAGGTATTATATGTATGTATTTGTGTGCATGCATACATATGTGTATATATACGTATATATGTGTGCATTTACATGTATGTGTATTTTTAATTTAAGGCATAGATTGGTGTCACTGCTCTATGAGAGCTAGTTGTATGATCTTGGGAGAGCTATTTAAACTCTCTCTTTAGAAATATGGTGAAAATAATACTCAAGTCACAGTGTTGCTTTGAAGATTTGATCATTTGAGGCAGAGATTTACAACCCCCAGGATTCTCTGTAATATGAGAAATTATTATATTGTTTTACCCACCACAGCACTGAAGCTCTGGATACACTTAAGACTCACGAAATATTTGTGAAACTGAATTAAGTGAGGAGTGAGTGACCCCTTGAATAAGAAGCAAGATGCCCATTTGTCTTTGGGTTTGATGTCACCCCCCTTCTCTGCACACACTAACTTTTCTTCCTTTTACTTTCTTTCTTGTTATTCTTCACTTTTCCCATGCTGCTTGATATCCCTCTTTCTCTTCTAAAATTTTCAGCATGCTCTGTGGACGTGTTAGAGATATGTCAGTGATTTTCTGGATTGACAGGTTGGTGATAGGACTGAAAGTTTGCAAATTATTTCTTACCAATTACAAGATGCACAGACTATCTCTGGAATCTGCCCTAAAAACTTTGTGATTTGTCAAGGTAGGTGTCCTTGCCCAGTAAATGTATTCCCTGGGCCAGAAACTACTCACTAAAACTTAGGTTTGTGAATTAACTGCTGGTGGCCATTACTACAGTTAATTCACACCAGAAAACAATACACATACTGAGGTGCCTCATTCCATTATCTTCTTACCCATGCAGATTTTTATGATTCCTTTTATAGTCCATCAGGGTAATGCAATATAAATAATCTTCTCAACAAGGCAACATCTGAAAGCTCTATTGATTCATCATAAATACACACATGTGATAGGGCACATCGTGTAATGATCATTTCTGAACTCTAAATATCATATGCTCAATTGCAATTCTGTATCCCAGTTTTTCTGCCTGTCCAAATCTGCGCAGAGAGTTTTTCAGAGGTAGCTGTTGAATGAAGGATGGTTTTTTTTTTGTTTTTTTGCTTTTTGTTTTTTTGTGCGTCTTTTTAAAGGATGTTTTTAATATCATCCCAATATCACCATCCATGTGTTGTTAGAAAACGTCTCCTCTGGGCTTTCCTCCTTTAATGAGGAGCTGGTTTTCAGTTTGGCACTCATGGTTCTCTCATGCTGATGCAGAACATAGATGGATTGTGAAGCTTAATGGCATTTAGAAGCGTTAATCTCCCTACTCACAGTTATACTGGTTATTTAGCCAGGGGAGTTCTTGTTGAAATAGGCAGTGACTTGATTTATGGCCGCAAACCTGTAAGCTAATGGACCTGTGTTTGAAGTGACCACACCACGGAAGTGTTGGGCATCGGCTCTAACGCTTCAAATCAGAGCAAAGGGCTTGTGCTTGCAATAGTGCTGGCTTTCTTTGCATTTTTACTATCTAATTCTCCATCACTTTGCGGGAGCTAGATAAAAGATGACTCAGGACAGGGCCATTACTTCCCTTGACGGCTTCAATATATCAAAACAGGGCAGGCTTTCGTGTACAGTTCCCCAAATGGGGACACTCTTTTTTATAGCTAACCACCGGCTGTGAAATTGAGACTGGTCAGGAAGTCAGTGAGAAGGAGGGGGTTTTAGGAGCGGCCCGGAGAAGGGAGGGAATGAAGAGAATGACAGCTCTTCTTCCTGATGTCTTTTAGAGTTTAATACAATTTCTCATGTGGTGGGACACATGAGATGTATGTGGTATGATTTCAGAAAGTATTGTAATAATCATTGTCAAATCCCCTGTGTATGTTTCCAAACAACCAGCTTTGAGAATATGAAGAGCCTGACAATAATTGTCAAGTATTTGAGAGGGAGGACTTAGAAGGGCCTCTTTTGGCCCTTGGCTCTCTCTTAGACTCTAAAAATGGTACTGAAACAACCTCTTTTGTAAGTCGACAATTATAATAAGACCTAATATTTTGGGGAGTTTCATGAAACTCGGAAATTTTTTATCTCTTTTCTTTTCCCTTGCTAAGCTAGTGCCCACAATAGTTAACATAAAGTAGCCACTTTGTAAATATATGTTGATCAATTTGTAATAAATACAAGGAGAGAAGTAGCTCATTTCACCTTCTTCCTTCTCAAAAGCACTTGATACAACGTTCCCAGAAATAAATCTGCCTCCTTCTTATCAAGCAGTTTTTGAGGACTTGTCAGAAATGATAGAGATAAGCTAATGGACATTTGACCAAAACAATTTTTAATTATACTTTTTTTTAACTTATTAAAGGTAAAGTTACATAAATTTGGAAGTATATATATATGTATATTCAAACAACAATTTGCGTTATGATCTGCTCCTTAATGTTGTCTGAGTGATGAGCTTTCCTTGGCCAAGTTTATCACTACTATCACCATGGTATAATATGAATATTATGCCTGGAATTTTGAGTGATAATTTAGGATCATCATTATAAATTACAAAATTGAATGAGAAGTAGAAAGTAAACTGAATAAGAGTTAGCATTAATCCTGGTTGTTACAGATATTCTCAGGTTTAACAATACAGTATATAACTTATGTGAAGAAGGGTTTTGAAAAAAAAATTTTAACTTGACAAGGTTCCTCTAAATATAACTCACCTTGCATAGAAATGCCCCATTTCCATAACCTTAATTGCTTTCTCTTTCTTCCTTTTCTTTCACTCTCATCTCTGTATTATTCTTTGGAAGTGTGTGTTTCATCAAGGCTGCCTACATTCTATTGTTACTGCCTAGAAGCCTATAGTGAATGTCTCAAAATTTGTGTTTCTGGAAGAAGCATTTTTCTGTAGCTGAATTGTAATAACGTGAAAAGTCTGAAGTGTCTGAAAGTTGCAATAAGCTAGACAAAGGGATCTGGCTTCATTTGCCCAGCCAAAATATCAGCTGAGAGCTCATTTTCTTCCAGTGATGAATTCCACAATGTGAAAGATTTATAAAGTCAGTCGAATACCAAAAAGGAGTAGGGAACACGACTTCCAGTCAGCATGTTTGTTTTGCTTTTTATCCAGGAGACCAGAGTTTGCCAGCACACTAGTCCCTCTTGGGAAACTGCTCATTAAAGAGATGTTTAGGTACAAATAGGGGTATTAGATCCAGCATTATATATGAAGATGTTAATTTGATTAATTTAATGGATAGACAAATGCAGGGAGTGGCAGGTGGAGGGAAGGAGAGCCAAGCTGGCTAAAGCAAAGAGAGATGGCAGTTTGCAAGGACTCTTAAGAACCCCTTTGCGACAGGCAGTGTTAGTGCGGTGGATTTCTAGTCATTGGAGCCGGAGAACCATGCTTCAGATTTTACTTTTCTTTACTAATGAGGTGACCCTGGGCAAGTTGTTGACCTTCAGGCTTTCTATTTCTAAAAAATGACCTTGGAGTGTTTTGCATGATTACTAAATGAAGGTGACATATAAAATGCGGAGGACTTGGCATGTATAAAAACTCATAACAGGGGTGCCTGGGTGGCTCAGTGGGTTAAGCCTCTGCCTTTGGCTCAGGTCATGATCTCAGGATCCTGGGATCAAACTCCATATTGGGCTCTCTGCTCTGCAGGGAGCCTGCTTCCCCTCTCTCTCTGCCTGTCTCTCTGCCTACTTATGATCTCTGTCAAATAAATAAATAAAATCTTAAAAAAAAACCCAAAAAACAACTAACAACATGTAATCTCTTACTATTTTTTTTCCTACTCTGAAAGTGTAGAGAACGACAGAGAGACAGAGAGAAATTTAGACAAGTTCACCAAAGGTTTCTGAAGATAAATTAGGGAGGCCTGGTTGTCCCCCAGACCTGTGAGACAACAATTACACTTTCACGTAACACACTGATGTGTTGGCGGCAGTCCCTTTGTCTGATCCACAGGCTCAGTCTGCGGCTCTCGTCTGATGCTGCAGGCTTGATTTTTTGTAGACTTATAATAGATAGTGTTAAAAGATAAACTTTGAGGCATATTAAAAATTTTAAGTTTATTTGAACAAAATTCCATTTGAACCAGGCAGTATCCAATCAAGCAGATAAAAAGGACCTCCAAGGAGCTATACAAAATGAAAGACTTACAGGCAGAGGGGAACAGAAGCAAGGAAGTTATACTAGGCAAAAGTGTAGGTTGGTTATTGCAAAGTCACTTTCCTTTAGGGACATGGGTCTATCAGGCAGGTTATCTAACTAGTTTTGATCAGGTGAATCGTGATTAGTTTAAGATTTCATTTCTGGGAGAGCTGAAACTATAATTAAGTCTTGGTTTAGTGATGTGGGGCTTAGTATAAGTGACTCCATTTTGGAGACATTGTCTTATGTTTAAAAATGATTATAAACCTAATAGTTTGTTTGACTGATCCTTGGTTTTGTGTAATTGGTTTGCTCTTTGAACAGTATGGTGTTTATGACACCCCTGACTGTCTGAAAGCCTACCCTTCTTGAGATCAGTCTATTCTACCCTGTGGTTGTGGCTCCCCTTCTTTGCAGTCCTTATATACTCCTAGGAGGCAGAATGACCCCAGATTGTTCCATTGGCCCCCGCCCTGTAGATTAAGGACCACTAACTGTATCTCTTCCCTCCCTTAGCACTTTACACAGTTGTATTCAAGAATTCCACAGTTAACTCAGCATTGAAACTCTCAAATCTCTCAAAGCTTTAGGGAAATTACATTAAAATATGGTTGAACTCTGCTTATTAGTTCCATGTATCTAATAACAAGTATATTCCTTCCAGACTTAATGTGTTAACTAGTGATTGGGTCTTCTGAAAATAGGGGAAGAGATAGTCCACTATCTTCTGTACCAATCTTAGACCAAAAGTTGAGGGTGGCTCACAAGTTAGAAATATCTTAGTGCTCTGCTTTAGGTCAATAGATTTAATTTATTTAATTTATTGCCATTAAAAAAAAAAAAAACAAAGAATCTCCTGGTTTTCTAATATCCTAATTCTAATTCTAATATCCTAATATTAGAATATTCTATTACCTAATAAAACTGCATTCCACTTATTCATGAAAAAGATTCAGTGAAAATTCAGTGTGGACTTGCCCCTTTCTCTACTCTAGAATATCACCATCTTTGAAGTTCCAGCAACTTTTCTATGTCTGGCCACTATTATCTGTTTTATATTCACCAAAGTAATCCCTCTCTCCCTAATCCAAGTATTACTCGTGTTTTGTTTGAATTATTTCAACTAATATGCCTGTTGTCTTTAAATCAAAACTAAACCAAAAAATCAAAAATGCCTATTCATGTCTTCTGCCCATTTTTAATAATTATTATTCATTTTGGGGGTGCTAAGTTTTGTAAGTTCCTTATATACTTTGGATACTAACCCTTTATCAGATATGTCATTTGCAAATATCTTCTCCCATTTAATAGATTGCCTTTTAATCTTGTTGATTGTTTCCTTCACTGTGCAAGAACTTTTTATTTTGATGGAGTCCTAATAGATAATTTTTGCTTTTGTTTCCCTTACCTAAGGAGACATATCTAGAAAGAAGCTGCCATGGTTGATGTCAAAGAAGTTACTCCCTGTGCCTTCCTCTAGGATTCTTACTGTTTCCTGTCTCACATTTAGGTCATTCATCTATTTTGAATTTATTTTTGTGTATGGTGTAAGAAACTGGTCCAGTTTCATTCTTTTGCATTTTTCTTTCCAGTTTTCCCAACACCACTTTCTGAAAATACTGCCTTTTTCCCATTGGATATTTTTTTTGGCTTTGTTGAAGATTAATTGACCATAGAGTTGTGGGTTCATTTCTGGGTTTTCTTTTCTGTTCCGTTGATCTATGTGTTTATTTTTGTGCCAGTGCTATACTGTTTTGATTACTACAGCTTTGTAATATAATGGAAGGTCCAATTGTGATGCCTCTAGCTTTGTTTTTCTTCTTCAAGGTTGCCTTGGCTATTTGGGTGTCTTTGGTTATTCCATACAAATTTTAGAATGGTTTCTTCTAGCTCTGTGAAAATGCTGTTGGTCTTTTGATAGGAATTGCATTAAATGTGTAAGTTGCTTTGGGTAGTATAGACCTTTTAATGATATTTGTTTTTCCAATCCATGAGCATGGAATGTTTTTCCATTTCTTTGTGTCATCTTCTGTTTATTTCATCAGTGTTTTATAGTTTTCAGAGTATAGTTCTTTTCCTCTCTTTGGTTAGGTTTATTCCTAGGTATCTTATTGTTTTTGATGCAGATATGAGTTTTCCAAAGAAGACATACAGATGGTCAACAGATACATGAAAAATGCTCGATATCACTGTTCATCAGGGAAATACAAATCAAAACTACAATGAGATATCACCTCACATCTGTCAGAATGACTACAATCAATAGTACAAGAAAAGCAGGTGCTGGTGAGATGTAAAATAAGGAGAACTCTCTTGCACTGTTTGTAGGAATGTAACCTGGTACAACCACTCTGAAAAACAGTATGGAGATTCCTCAAAAAGTTAAAAATAGAACTACGCTGTGATCCAGCATTTGCACTACTAAGTATTTACCCAAAAAATACCAAAATACTAATTGAAAGGGATACATGTACCCCGATGTTCATAGCAGCATTATCTATTTGTAGCCAAATTATGGAAAGGATCCAAGTATCCACTGACTGATGAATGGGTAAAGAAATTGTGGTATATATACAATGGAACGTTAGCCATAAAAGAAGAATGGAACCTTTCATTTGCAACAACATGGATGGAGCTAGAAGGTATTATGCTAAGTGAAACATGTCAGTCAGAGGAAGACAAATTCCATATGATCTCACCTATATGTGGAATTGAAGAAACAAAAAAATACACAAGTGGGAGGGAGAAACATACTCTTAACTAAAGAGAACAAACTGATGGCTACCAGAGGAGATGTGAGTGGGGGGATGGGCAAAAGAGGTAATAGGGATTAAGGAGTGCCCTTGTGATGAGCACCAGGCGTTGTATAGGAGTGCTGGATCACTGTCTACACCTGGACCTAGTGTTATACTCTATGTTAACTAACGGAAATTTAAGTAAAAACTTAAAAAATTAATCAATCAATGGGCAATATTAGGGTACTACTACTTAAGGCAAGCTTTTAAATAACTGAGGCACAAGAAAATTACAACAGAAGAAAAGATTCTGAGAAATTTTTTTAAGTTTTATTTATTTATTTGAGAGAGAGAATGTGCACATTCACATGCAGGCACATGTACACACAAACTGGGGGAGAGGCAGAGGGAGAAGCAGACTCCCCCCTGAGCAGGGAGCCCAGCAGGGGGTTCCCTCACAGGACCCTTAGATCATGACTTGATCTTAGCTGGCTGAGTCACCCAGGTGCCCCTCAGAGATTTTTTAAACTATTAAAGATGTATTAAATAAATTACTGATTAAGACATAAAGAGAATCTTGTGTATAGATAGTAGTTAATTTTTTTTGAAATTTTAAAATGGATAACTGAAAAAATGACTATTCATGGACCCTTTTACCTACATACAGTATTATTTTTAGTATTTTGACCCACATGTGCATATACAGTCACATGTAAGTGAAAGTCATACCTGATTGAAGTTGATTTCTCTATGCTAGGGTTTCAGTTCAAATAATGACATGAAATCAAAGAAAACAACACAGATACGATAAAAAAAAATCAGAAAACATCAGGCATAGAAATTAAATTGTTAAAATGTTAAATTCAGGAAATTTAATCCCATAAATCCTATAGATCCTTTAAAGTGAGGGTGAGGTTATTGACCTGATGCTTAGGTCAAGGACGTATCTCTAAATAGCTGTGTCACCACACTGTTTTCCATTAATAATAGGTATCAAATATATTAGAGCAGAAGAATAACACACCATTCACAGATTATTTTAAGATCACCTAATAATCTGTATGTGTGTATGTATAGGAGGTGTCATTTATAATGTAAAGAAAGTGAGCAACTTTTGTTCCCTGGAGCCTAACTATAACATAGAATATATGTCTTAATGTCAGTTGGTGATTTACAGAATCCTTGTTTTGTATTAAGCTTTTTGCTAAATACTTTGCATATATTATTTTACTTAATCCCTTCAAATGGGCATTATCACATATTTTATTTTGCACGTGCACATATTGAGATACAGAGGTTAAATGACTCAAATAATGTCATATAGTTAATACATGCAGCAGAGCAGAAATCCAAACTGAGGTTAGCTTAAAATTTAGAAGGGCCCAGGTAAGCCACGCTGCTGGACAGAAGTCTACCTCACGTCACCACCTGCTACTGTGTGTCCCTGGTCCTATGGCATGGGCCCTGGGCATACTCGTACGTCCCATTCTTCTATCAATGTTCTTTTTGCACTTAGCACCAGCTCACAATAATTAATAAACATCCAGAATTGCATTAGAGAATAAGTAGGCCCTTTTTCCAGAGAACGTCTTGAAGAGCTGAAGTGTCACCAAGATGGATTCTTTTACAAAGTACAGGCTCACTGGAAAGGTGCTCGCTTCATTTCTAATTCTTAAAGAATATATTGAACCTTAGCACTAAAAACATGCCTTAACCATGGACTTCTTGGAAGCCAGCATAGCACACAAACCTGCCAGGTGAAGAGTGTTTGCTGTGGGCAGACAGTTGCATTAGGAACTGAGACTCTGGAAACATTTCAGACTCAGGCATCTGTTGTATATGTAGCTGTGCCCCAAAGCCCTGCATTTTTACATGGCCAGATAGGAAGGATAAGAATAAATCTCTCCCCTCACTTTCAGATATAAATTGCTACATTCCTTTTAGATAAAGAGAACTCGCACACTTCGAAATAACCAAAGAAGGTTGCTGTCCATAACAAGAAAAATACTTAACGATTATACAAAGTAGGAATTTGTTGGGGGTTTTTTCTGATTGCAATGTCTGGTCATTTCTTAGTTCAAAGAAGACATTTAGATAGATATCATTGTGGGAAACATTTGCTAAAAATGCGTCCTTGATATAAAATGGTAAAGAAAGGAATAAGAACACTTTGATATTCTTTGATGGACATATATGTCTAAGTTGAAGGTGGTTACCCCATCCTCCATTACCCAACAATTAAAGTTGATAATAGAAGAGAGAGCAAGACTGATTCAAATAATTTTCTAAGTATTCTATTCTTCTATAGTATGTACTAGCTTTAGGAGAGTCAAATTAAAAGACTAACTCAGCCACACCTAACATAGCCAGATGCATGGTAGATCTATAAATTCCTATTGAATTGAATCTGAATAATCCAGTATCAGCAGTAATGAACAACGATTAATGGATTTGTTTTCTTCTTATTTTCATTTATATTCTCAATTGTGATGTGCTACTTCTATTTGAAATAAAAACTCCTAGTGTTGCTATGATCTATATTTTTATTCTTAGTTACTATGATTATATTTTTATTCTTAGTGGACAGTGGCAGTAAGCCTGAGCTTCACATATATAATCATTGCCTTTCTTATAACAGGAAATAAACTCTAATGAATATATTTTCTTAAGATTTTATTTATTTGAGAGAGAAGGAGTGTACATGAGTGGGGGGAGCTGAGGGAGGAAGAAGCAGACTACCTGCTGAGCAGGGAAGCCCAAGCTGGTCTCAATCCCAGGACCCCAAAAGATCATGACCTGAGCAGAAGAAAGATGCTTGACAGACAGCCACCCAGGCACCCCTCTAATGAATATGTTTCAAAGCCCGGCAGGGCTCCTCCATTGTCCCACTCTGGACTTTGTGACATCTCAGTTACAGTTGTCTATCAACATAGTAGTCATGTGCAAACCTAACAACTGATTTCTGCTCTTGCAAAGTTTGGGGACTTTATATTCTTTCTGCTTTCTATTATGACTCACACAAGGGACTTTTGTGATACCATTTTGCCTGTCAGATTCTCGTACTTTTAAAGGAGACTCCTAACGACCTACTCTTATCCCAGAGGATACGTTTCTCATGGAATATTACATTGTGAAAGACAGATGGTATGCTTGACCACAGGACCTTCTCTAGTTGGTGCCAAAGTTATACAGTGTCACTCCATGTTGGTACAGAATCTTCATGTGTAATTGTTTCATAGTTTCTCGTCACCATTATTTATTCTCTACTTCTTGACAGTTGTCATCTTTTTTTTTTTTTAAGATTTTATTTATTTATTTGACAGAGATCACAAGTAGGCAGAGAGGCAGACAGAGAGAGAGAGGAGGAAGCAGTCTCCCTACTAAGCTCAATCCCAGGACCCTGGATCATGACCTGAGCCGAAGGCAGAGGCTTTAACCCACTGAGCCACCCAGGTGCCTCTTGACCGTTGTCATCTTAATATAAAGTCATTTATTAGAAAATTTGTATTGCTACATTTTGCTTACACCATGCTGAGAGTTTTCCACTCCATTTTTCTATTGTGGCTTAGATAAAAAGTAAATGAAAGTTCACTTACTGTGTCTTATTTATTCTCCATAGTTTCTAGTGACAGAAGCTGCTTTTATAACTTCATAGTGTACCTGGTCATTTTAAGTGAATTGCTTCAGCTTTAGAGAAGGGGCCTCTTAGGTAGGTCTACTGAAGTTCTATGACTCAAGGAAGTCTATAGGTTTTGTTTCCTCTCAACCTGACCGTTCTAGGTAAGGATGCTTTTAAGAGGTAAATAAGAGTTATTTTTATTCAATGATTCAATAAGTATTATTGAGTGACTACAGAGTGGTAGTAGCTATGTTAATACAGAGCTTACACTAGTGGAAAAAAATCTCATTTTTAAATAGTCCAGTGTGGAAGATAAAAACAAATAAGTATCACTAATGAGTGCTTAGTTATAAACAATGTTGTTGGTGGGAAGAAAGGTACAATCAAGAGGGCGCTTCTTAACCTTGATGGATGTTAGAAAAGATTCCTTCTGGGGGTAATGTTTAATCTGAGACCTAGGATAGTTTTCGGGAGGAAAGATGCCTGTATGGAACGACGAAGAAGGAAGAATGTACATGCAGACCCAGCGGGAGCAAGTACAGAGGAAGACCAGAACACAAAGGCATAGGCCTCCACTCTAACTTTTTGTATTTGTTGACGTGTAGGTGCAGTGGTGTGCTGGAACTTCTCCTCTGAACTCAACCACTTCCACGAACGCTTTCTCCTCCATGAGTGGTTGTCAAAAGCAGTGTTCTTTGTGGGGAAGATGATAGAGAATTCATATTTTGCCTTGTTGATGATGTCACACTATCCTTTTCCAGAATTTAGTCTTTAACATCAAAGCAGTAAGAATCCATAAAAGGGCTTTATATTAAAGATACTCAAACAAAGTCTTACAAACTACTTTTACTAACCTGAGACCCAAGTTTCTGAGTTTGTTATTAGGCAATACCAGACAATATAATTTGCGGCTCATCCCTATGTTAATTTAAATCAATAGAACAGCAATTTGGACGCTGAATTGACTTTGAAAAGTGGATACCCATGGAAGGAATATAACATCTCTGACAGTTTTAGTTAAAAGGATTTAGCTTTAATGTATTTCGAAAAAATTGTGGATGTTGACTCTGGATGATCCCAGTATTCGTGACTGATGAACTGTATCTGTTGCAAATTTCATATACTTTTAGCAACTTGCAGAAGGATTATTGGGATTTGGAGGTCATTAAGACAGCTAGACAAAACAAACAAACAACAAACAAAAAGAACACACATACCGCACACACACAAAGCTTCTTACAAGTGGATGTAGAATGACACTCCAGAGAAAATATGGGCTACAAACCTTTCCCATTAGATGTTGATGAGTGATAAAAGAGATGCCAGAAATAAAGCAGTCACAGAAAATTATTTCTGCCTTTACACAATGAATGGGGTGTTCTATGACACAAGTACCATAAAGCGTCCCAAGAATGAGAACCCTCTAAGCTTTGGGGGTTCAGTGTTAAGTTTGCCTCCAAGCCTTTGGATCCTTTCTGACAAGATATCCATGTGCAGTATTTGGATCTTTCTGAAGCTGCGTGTCCACAGTCCTTGCTGATGTCTTGTCAGTCTGCAAAGCAGAGAAGGACCAGCCAACCCAGGGTTCAGTCATGCCTCTTCAGTGGGTTTTGCACAATCCTCTTCCCCTTCTGCCTAATAACGTGCTACTAACATTTTACTTCATCTTAAATGCAGCTCAGAAATAAAAGGACCCTATGAGCTTTCTTCTTCTGTTTATAGTGCCAATCAATTGGAGCCTTCAAGCAATTATTGACTAATTAATAGCTATCTTAGGGAAAGCAGAGAACTTATTAGGGACTTATATGTGGAATTAGAGCAAGTTATCTGTGTGTAATTCTACTGCTGGCAGAGCCAATATAGATACATTCTACAATATTGCTAAGGTTTATAGAAATTATTTGAGTTATAGTTTATAAGGGGAAAAGAGAATGAATTCTTTGTTGGTGATCTGTTGATTTGATACCCTGGCTTGCAGGTATGCTTTTGGAAAAATATCAAGGTTTTTAAAAATATATATATAATTAAATAGCATAGTACTCTGAGGACAGTTTGAAGCACATGCTTTAGTAAAGAAAAAAGAAATCTGAAATTTTGTCCCAGGGTCTATTTATTCTTTTACAAAATTATCCATCCATCATTCCTGGCTTAAATATTATACATATTGTATATTAATTTTACATTGTGTGAAAATTAGATATGGTTCCATTTTTAAAGACTGAGCTACATGTAAACCTGCGCCCAGAGGCAGGTATCTCACCATTTCAGAAGTATTCATTAGGCTAACCACGCCAAAGGAACGCGATATGTATTTTCATAATTTCTTTTATAATCAACAAATTACCATGTTTTGGGATAATGAATATATGATCAGCCAAAAGCTGGACACTGTAAGGGGGGTGACGAAAGTATATGAACAGTTTTCCTGTCCTCAAGAAGGTAGCAGTTGTGTGAGGAAGTAAGGCCTCTCTAACAAACTGATTATCATTTTGTACTTCTGGAGCTCCGCTGGTGTTGGTATATTAACTTGTTTCCTGAGTCCTAGCTTTGTGTCTGTAAGCAGGATGTGCAAGTGCTGGGAGTGTAGCGGTCAGTTCGACAGATGTGATTCTTGAAGGGTTGAAGCAGTAGTGCAGCTGGGCGCTGGCCATAAGGATACATGTGGCCATCAACGTCCCCGTGGCCTTCCCAGCACCCTGATACGTGGTGTTCCCAGCAGTAGCCCTGATTTCTGTGCTAATAAGCAGGGAGTAAGTTCTTGATAAATACTTGTGCTTAATTAAGCTCTACAAAGCAAGATACACCGATAAGTCTTTTTACCATCTCTGGGTGACCAAAGAAGAGTTTATAATCTGAGTTGATTTTTTTCCCCCTAGTTAAAACACCATTAAGCTATTAAAGTAATGGATTATACACTGTCGATTACAAGTAGATAAATGTCTTCAAATAGGCTGTTCCTTTAAAAATCAATAGTGAACCCAGTTCAGCCAGTGTTAAAAATATTCTACAGTTATATTATTAAAACACTGAAATTTTAGACCAACTGACAAAATAAGCATATAGTTTTTGTTGTTTACAGAAAATTTCTACCATTGCTTCAAGTTGGATGTATTAAAAAACATTGATTCTATCAGAAATTGAATGCAATTAGTACTAAGCTTCTATAACCTGAGTGAGTCATAAAAATTCTATGGTTTTTGAGATGATAATTTTTTTAAAAAATTCATTATAGAAAAATTTAAACACATTTAGTTTAAAAAGAATAAAATTGCTTTGTTAACTATCATGCATATGTAAGTACTACTAACTATTTTGATGTGTAGCATTGCATTCTTTTGAATATAAATTAAAATAAAACAGGGGCATCTGGTGGCCCAGTTCGTTGGCCATCTTTCTTCAGCTCAGGTCATGATCTCAGGTCCTGGGATCAAGCCCCACATAGGGCTCTCTACTCAGTGGGGAGTCTGCTTCTCCCTCTCACACTTCCTCTGTGCTCTGTCCCTTTCTCAAATAAGTAAATAAAATCCAAAACTATAAAACAAAATTTAAAAATAAGGTATTTTTGCAAACTGCATTTTTCATTTACATTGTTAAATGTTGTTCCCAAAACATAATTCTTATTGGCTGTATGAAATACAGGTTATAGCCTATATTTCCAAAATATTTACTTTTAAATTAAAGACAGTATTTTTCATGTACTTCTTTCTGCATGGCTAGTCTTTTCTTAAAATAAATTAATGAAAGTGCAATTGTTTGGCAAAAGCATGTACATATCTTTAAGATCTTCACTGTATACTGTCAAGTTACTCCTTTCAAATTCTTAAACATCTTTGGGCAGCTCTGTAGTCATTTAAACAATCTTATGGTACTCAAGGGAAGAGAATGAAGTTTAAAAACAAGGATGTTATAGTTTGTTTTTCTTTTTTTTTTTCTTTTTCTGTTATTTTAATCTGTAGTGACAAAAGGTGTTTAAGATAAAACAAGAGTTGGGCTCTCAATTTTTTCAACTACTCTTTTCAGTTCACATGTGGAATTGAAATAATAATCACTAAAAATAACCAGATCAATAGTTCTCTAGGGCAATGCAGAAGGAGCTTATTTCAGAGGAAGGTAGGAAGCCTCTTTCAGAATTCTTAGGGTTTGATCTGATGTAATTAGTTGGCTGTTTTCTCTTTTCTTCGAGGTCCTTAGCCAAAACAAACTGAAAAAGGACAATGATGTGTTTGGCTTGGTGAGCTCGCTGTTCAGGGCTTGTGTGATAGAAGTCAGACGTTCCTGGTGGAACCTACTCTGCAAATGCTCACACATTACTCCTCCTCCCACTAAGTGCAGAAACACTCACTTTGTCAGTGGCTTGAGTGGACCAGTCAAAGGAACTAGATGACATGCAGATTAAAGTTTTATCTTTGGGTTCCTTGGTGGAAATTAAAAAATAAATAAATAAGGACATAGAAATGGGAACAAGGCAGTGCCCTTGCAGGTTTAACCATTATTTGAATTGCTTAATGAAATATTAAAGGAAGATGTTATCTCCACTATCAAGGCTTTATGTATTCGGGGTAAGGGAGAGTTTTGTCCTATCTAGGTTTATTCCCTCACCAAAATCCTCAGGGACTAGTTACTGACAAAGAGACTTATTCAATCACAGATTTGCAGCTGGGTCTCTGACTGTATTTTATGTATTTAAATCTTCTAATTAGGGAGAGGGATGGGAACACCTTTTTTCCCCACTCTGTCTAGTGTCTTACTCAAAACATTTTCAAACCTGAGAAGTTGATCTCCACTTCTTCTCTGAAATCCACTCTCAGTTTTTTGAGTTTTTCAGAAGCTGATGTCCAGCCATTTTTTGAAAAGGTCCAAGTCAGAACTCACACAGTGTGGTCTGCACCCTTCCTTTACCCAAAACTCCAGCAGGTTTACTGGAGTTACTCCAACTCCCATTCGTACCCAGAACATAGATCATTACAGCTAAGACTTGGGATGAACTGTTTTACCAAGAAACTCCCTCTTAAAGTGGAAATGTGCCATTTTATCTGTTAACTAATAACAGTTTCATCATTGGTTCTTTTGGCTTTACATTATTATTATTTTTTTAAAACCATGGTTACTTTAATAATTAAAAAATGAATATGTACACATCTAGCCGGAGATCGGTGCATTAATTATAACACAAACTTTAAATCACATATGGCAGGTTTACTCAACCAACCTCAGCGCTGCCGACTTTTGAGGCTGGATAATGCTTTGTTGTGTGTAGGGCTAGGGTGGGGGTAGGGTATGTTCCTGTGGTTGTAGAACACTTAGTAACATTCCTGGCCTCTACCCACTAGATGATAGTAGTAATTCCCCTTACCCATTTTGGCAGCTGAGTATTTGTCCAGACAATGTCATACGTCCTGTAAAGACCAAAATCACCCCCATCTGGCTGAACCCACTGACCCACAAGGGGCAAGTCCCCAATTCCCTTCTCTGGTCTGGATTGAGTACCTGAGGGACGTGAATACACAGAAGTTCCTGCCTCCATGTAGTATATATTCTAGTGCACGTGAGAGATCTTGAGAAGTCAGAAAGCTCTGCAAGGCCACCACATATTTCAGTGTGAGCGAACAAGTCAGACTGCACATCAGAAATAGGTTCCTGGACAAAAGAGAGAATTGACTTTTGGTTGGGAGGAGATCCCAAAGGGTCATTCCTTAATTTATTATTTCACCAAGGACTGGCCTTCTTCAAAGGGAAGTGTGGTTACATTAAATCATAGCCCCAGGAAAATTCTAAGGAAGAGTGCTCCCTGGATGGATATCAGGCAAAAGCTTGTGGCTTCTGGATGTCATTAGATCCAGAACTGACCCTCATGTAGGTGGTTCTTGAACAGGGACCCAGAAAGAGAATGACCCTATCAGGAGAGGTGTTTAGATCACTACTGCATGCTGCTGTTTACTCATTCTTGTCTCATGTTCCTTTGGCTCTGTTTCCAAGCCCAGCAGTCCAAGTCTTCCTCTTCATTCGGCCTATTGACACAGCCCACCCCCCACCCCGCCCCTCATGTAGGTATATCTTAGTGACCTTCAGGGACCGACTCTGCACTGTCTGTTCTAGGAGATGTTGCTGAGGCCTCGTAGTTTTTTTCCTGTTTCTGCCAAGATCTTACCTGGGCTTTACTCTTCCTCACCCTTCACTGTACTAGGGAGAATTCTAGGTCTTCCGCTTGTTTGAGTACTTCTTTTTGTTGGGGTCACCTAAGGATCAAGGAAGAGGAGACTTTCTACCTTAAGGACTAGAGCTATGATAGGTACCACCTCTCTCTTCCAATTCTCATGCAGGATAATTCTGCCAATATCTCTTGATCATAATAAGTCACCATCCATCTCCTGCAAGGAAGAGCCAGTTGAAGGACGGAAACTTAAAGGCACACCGTTCACGTGCTTTTGACTAACAATAGTCTTTACTTCCAAGATAATCTCTTCTCAGGACTTCTTTATTCCACCCCTAAAGAAAAGCCATTAAGAAGACCTCCCTTAATTGAAGCCCTTGGGAATGTCCCTAGTTCTTAGTTGAGGTATTTCTCTTTTTTAAGATATTATTTATTTATTTGACAGAGAAAGAGAGATCACAAGTAGGCTGGGAGAGAGAGGGAGAAGCAGGCTCCCTGCCAAGGAGAGACTCTGATGTGGGGCTCGATCCCAGGACCCTGAGATCATGACCTGAGCTGAAGGCAGAGGCTTAACCCACTGAGCCACCCAGGTGCCCTGAGGTATTTCTTAAAATTTCTGGTAGTCTCTGGAGATGAACATTGTCAGTGGGTGCTATAGACTTTGTCTTTCCTTCAGGTGTGTTAACACCCTGATCCTCATTAGAACAACTTTCTTAGAATCTGTGTTGTAATTGTCAAACCAAATTATTTTCTCTTTTTCAGAAATTAAGTTTCCTTCTCTTAACTGAACTTGCTACTTACTGACAAATTTGTTAGCCCTGCTGGTGTAAGCACTGTGTCTCTCGTTTGTTCAAAAATCACATATTTACTTCTAAACTTGACCAGTCTCTCTATTTAATACTTCTCTTGGGGAGGCAGCCTCCCCCGAATAAAAGTTTTCATTTTATCCCCTTATCATTACCTAGCAGGGTGTGCATGTTTTCATGATAACCACTTACAATTGTATTTTATTGATTCTGTCCCAATTGGTATGAGATCATTTTCCAATTCACACACTTATAAAAGCATGGATTTCTGGGGGTAGATCTCTGAAAACACTGAATTCTGCATACAGGCAAATCTACATTCATGCAAATATCTTAGCAAGAACAAGGGATGCTATAGACCCAAATGGCCATTGTAGGACCAGAGCCTTTGAGTTCCGCAAGAAATCTCAGCCAGGAAGCGGTTTCCCCTTTAATTCTTTTGGATGCTTTTCTTGAAGTCACCAGATTTAATACCAGCTTTTTGATCCATATTCAGGCACTTTAGAAAGGTTATAACCTGTACAGATTAGAGCTTTTATGGAATGGTGTATGTTTTATAACTATTGGCTTCAATTTGGATTACTCAGCACTTACCTGCTCTTTGGAATAGATCTAGAAGGTAACAGTCTCTTGTTCAATTCATTTATTTATAGTGTTCACCTAATAGTGACCTTTTCCAGGGCACCCTTCTACCCATAAGAATTTCTAAGTAATGGAACTTACATTCTGTTACTGGATTACAGACACATTTACTTGGGAAACATATTTCAAATATAATGTGTCCAAGTAAACCAATCTGTGTGTTGCTATTTCAAGTGATGTCTAAATTATATCACCTCACTAATGAGTTCAACAGTGTTCTTGGAGCACATTGAATGTGTAGAGACCTTAGGAGTCACTTAAATCAGCAGTACTTAGTGTGATCCCTGGATATCACTAGGCACTCCCTAGAAATGCAGACGTCGGGCCTGGCCCCAGATCTACTAAATCAGGGACTTTGGGGGCAGGGCACAGGCAGTGTGTGTTTTAACCAGTCCTCCACATGTTTCTGATACATGCTTGGAACCCATGATCTATTCATTGTTTTTACTGTTGAGAAACTGAAACCCAGCGGAATACAATGGCTTGCTGAAAGACCGGGAACTACCTCGTGATCGTATCAGACTAAGAACAAATTCTAATACTCTTTCTGTTGTCCTGTATACCAGTGAGGTTGCTCTCTGTACCTATGCAGGGAGTGAAATCCTTTCATTTTAAATAACTAGTGCCAAATTCCTCCTTCATGGCTACTTTTTTGAGCCCAAGTTAATACCCTTCCTAGTTAAATCTGAGTGCCATGAGGCTCCCTGTTTGTTTTCTACCTGACCTTCACTTTCCATGCTTGGACATTCAGTTGAGCATCTAACAAAGTACATTCAGCCACTTACTAAAAAATAAATAAAAAATAAGAATCCTCCAGGTCTTCCTTTCTATAGAGCTTTGTGATTGACGCTCTCCTTTTGAATCTGAACTTCCGCAAGCACCAAGAAAGACTTGGCGAAATTCTTTCTATTTTTGCCAGGAAAGTCAAGCTAAATGCAATTTCATCTCCTAAAGTCAATTTGCAGAAGGTGTCTTTGAAACAGCCTATGAAATTGTGAGCAAATGAAGTTTCATCTTGCTGTTAACGAGGTTGCCTTGCCAAACCTGTCAGCGCTGGCGCTGACCCTTCTGGGTTATATTGTCTACTCCAGCTGGTGCTATTGGCTGTTAATCAGAAGTGTTTATACTTTTTCATTCTCACTTGATTTCCACTAGCCCGCTCGGCTTGGTATTCAGAGTTAGTTCATTACAGAGAATATTGTTGCAGCCCTGTCTTGACATTTTACTGTCAGCCGTCACTGATGGGTCAATATTGCTTCTACTGCTCTTCACAACGTAGAAAATATGCGATCACACCAATTAGGTGGTTTAAGCTTTTTTCTTTTCTCTTCAGCCTTCCTTTTAGCTGCCAAAACTGGGCTAGAATTGAAAAGGAAGAAAAGAAGTTATTAGAGACCAAATCTTGGCTTAAGGTGCTAAGCAGATTAGCCTGGTAAAATACCAAAATCTTTAGGAGGGCAGAGATCAAAGTCAGGAACCCAGGGAACCTGTACCCCCCTTTTCTACTCTGCACACTGGCAGTGAAGAGAATAATCGATCCTTTGCAAAGAGTTTGCAGGAACTCAAGGCATATTATCATTGATGATTTTGAAGTGGCACATTGAGAAAAATGTTCTAGTGTCTTCCCAGTATTCTCTGCCCCCTTTCATGGTTTGGGGCTTAATTGAAGGACTGAGGGATGAGATAGATATTCCAGAGTTCCTGAACCTGTTTCTAACAGCTCTGAATTAGTTGAATGGCCTTCTATTCATCAAACTTATCATTCTTTTTTCTACTCCCCGGCTTTTGACTTCTGCCACATTAGCTACATTTAAGTGGCATGACATTGGGAAAATGTCCATATTTTGGAGTTGGTGAAAATTTTGGATCCAGTGAAAACTGGCTTTAAATATCAGTATAGTCACTTTCATTAGCTTGTGTGGTCCTTGAGCAAGATAGTAAACTTCTCCAAGCCTATTTATATCTATAAATTTGGAACAAAATAAACCCATAATGAATAACATTTAGTTTGGTGTATTGATGTACTTTTTTTTTTTCCCTCTTTACTATGTATTATGCTAACTGCTGAGGCTAAGAATAAATAAGATCTGCAAGAGGGCTAAAGAGGCAGAACAAAAGATCACATATTTCCACTCAAGCACCCCAGTATGGCTTCTTCATGGAAATGAGATAGTAGCTGAGTTTTGAAGATGAGATAGGTAAATCAATGTGTTGGGGAAAGCATTCCCAGGAGAAGATGGAGTCTGAAAATTGTGTGGAGTTCCAGGAATGCATGGAAGCTCAGCACATGCTGGGAACATGGAACCGAGAACAGCTGATTACGGTCAGGTAGAATGGGTAGTGGCAGTGAGTGGGAGCCAGAGATAAGCCTGGGTAGCCAGCCAGCTCGGGGCCAACGGGGAATGCCGTAGAGCTCAGATTTCTCTTATCCTGTGATATGTATGTAGCCCATGGAGCAAGGTAAATACGGAGTTTCATAGTCAAGTGCACATTCACATTTGACTATGAAATTTGTGTTTGGATTGAGCAGTTGGGTAGCAGAGTGGTTGGTGTTTTGTAAGAGATCAGAGCCAGTGTATTAGAAATGCTAGTAACTACAGAGATGTTGTGAGTGGTTTATAATGTAGCAAGTAGTTCTTTATGAACCATCATGGGTGAACAACCTTTTTCTCTGAAGAGCCAGACAGTAAATATTTCTAGTTTTGTGGGCCGTATGGTCTCTATCACAACTACTCAGCTCTGCTGATGTAGCGTGAAAACAGCCACAGACAATATAAAAGGGAATAAGTGTGGCTGTGTTCCAATAATCCAAATTTCAATTTCCCCACTTCTCACATGTCAAGAAATATTATCCTTCTTTTGATATTTTTTCAAATATTTAAAAATACAAACAGCAGATTCTTAGCTCATAGTCCATGTGAAAATAGGCAGCAACTTCATTTCACCTTTGTGTGGTGCATTGTTGTCCCTGCCCTAAATAATTATTGTGTCTTCTCCAATTTTCTCTGGCAAGCATGTTAGTCTCTTTTCAGGCTACTTAAAGACCACCTTTTAAATAATTTAATGAAGTTGTATTTTTCAAACATTTTTAATGATTTTTGCTTTTTTTTCTCCTTTGTTCATAAAATCCTTTCATTTCCTATAATCATTAAACTATTTTCCTATAGCTTATTTTTGTCTGGAAGCTTCAAAATTCTGGTCTTTACATTTATGCTTTCAGTCAACCTGGCATAGAGTTTTGAATATGGGGTAAAATTTAAATCTGATTTGCTTTTTTTTTCCCTTTACATTAATAATCAGCTGTTCCAGCTTTATTTACTGAAAGGACCATCTTTTCCCCCACTCTTCCACAGTCCTAGTTCTGTCTTCTCTCACATTTTATAAATACATGATCTTGGTTCTAGATGATTTTTTTTTATATCTGTCATTTGCATACCCTTTTGTTGATACCAGGCTTTCTAACTGTTATGGCTTTATTATAAATCATGATAAATGGAAGAGTAAATATTCTAAACTGTGTATGTATCTGTGTATGTATATGTCCTTGTTTTTTCCTAAGGATATTAGAATCATTTCATCAGTTGCCACTAAAAAACTCATTGTATTTTAACAAAGTTGTTTTTCATTAATAGGTCAATTTGGAGACAGCTTACAATATTGATTCTTTTCATAGATGACTACTGTACACATTACTTCATTTCTTGGCCCTTTTTAATCACTTTCAATAAAGCTTTATAATTTTCTTCATAAAGGTCTTGCACAATGTTGGTTAGGTTTTTTTTTTTTTTAACTAAGTAACATGATTTTTAATTTTGCTTTAGCTTATAAATATTCTTTGAATTTCAATCTGTTAAAAATTCTTGCCCCTGCTGAGTATTGATATTTGGATATAACCAGAAGTTACACAGTGCCAAGATCATAAAATAGATCACATTTTGGTTAAAATTAAGGAGGTGCAGTTCTTTTCATGTGGATCATAAAGGGCTTCTGAGTAGAATTTCAAAAACGAAGCCCAGAAGTATCACAAGAAGTTGGCAGTAATTTGACTAAGTTGCTGTTTTGTGTGGGGAAAAGTCTTATCTGGCTTTATTAATTTAGAAAATTTTTAAAGAAGCAGTATTACTCTCTCTATATTGTTGAATACTTTTTATGCATACCAACATGAATATCTTCCTATATGTGTGTGTTTATCATTTATCATTATATCATAGATCCAAATTTCTGACATTTATGTATCTGAAATTTTGACCTTTGTAGTTTACCACTTTCTTGTCCCATAGAGGAGTGTTTACTCATTTCCTTGCTTACTTGCCATCACAAACATCTCTTGTTGGCTTTGTTCCCTTTGGCTGTCAGTACCCAAATTTATTCAGTTTTCCTCAATGTGTCTCAACTTCTTCTAGTTACAAAACCTCTAAATGCCAAATTGAAGGTGTTTGTCATGTTATTTTTTTTTTCTTCCTTTTGATGTAACATATATGTGAACTTTTCTTCTTTAAACCATTGGCAACTTCTGAGGTTTACAGTCAATATGAAGAATTTCCCAAATTGCCATGGCGGTTTAGGTAAACTCCTCCTCTATATCATCCATTGTCCTTTTAAAACTTATGATATGGGGCACCCCGGGCAGCACAGTCGGTTAAGCATCCAACTCCTGATTTTGGCCCAAGTCATGATCTCAGGGCTGTGAGATCAAGCCCCATGTCATGTCTGGCTCTGCGCTCAGTGCAGAAGTTTGCTTCAGATTCTCTCTCCTTCTCCCTCTTCCCCTCCTTCTTGTGTGTGTTCTCCCTCTCTCAAATAAGTAAAAGAAAAAAACAACTTGCAGGAAGATAGTAGCATAAGTGCTTATGTTCTTTGATCTTTTGGCATTACGTTATCATCACAAATTTATATATATTGTTCTGGTCCCTATTTTGCTTACCTCTTGCACAATATTAAATCTAAAACCTCTATATTTCATAGTCAGAGAAATACTTACTGAGTCTTGAAATATTCAGTGAACACATGTCTCTGTAACTTCCACACTCTTTCTGGCTTTTCGTAGGAGAAAGTCATGGTTTTATGACTTCTCCCATACACTAAACACTTACTCTTGAATGAATTTCCCTTAGTTTAGATCAATGCTCATCACTGCAGTTTTGCAAAGAAATTAAAGGGAGGGGGATGGAAGGTTTTCACATCTTTGATACATTAACTATGTACATGTGAATCCACCAAACTTATATTTTATTCTCAAAATGAAAATATTCACAATTTATGACCCCAACAGGAAATCTAATTCTGATGGACACAGTATATTAACTTGAATGTGTGATAATTTGTTGTAAGTCTCTTTTGGTACCAGATTGCTTTTGTAGGTATTGCGGATACAATAGAAAACCCTGATTTATTCAAAGGATGAGGGATTTTTGTAAATGCATGTTTTTGTTCAATTTATACTGTTAATCACAGGGGGTCTTCAGCCATATTTTTTACTATTGTTAATTTTTTCAAATGTCTCACACACTAGACATTCCCCATACCAGCAGTGTATAATTTTGTAAAAATGAAAATAGGATTCAATTTACAAAATATTTAAGTGTTCATTTTTTCCTTTTTCAACATTATGCCTACAATTTGAGTCATTGGCATAAAGGATTCAGTGACACCTGGTACAGTATAAACATTCTACTTGCCAAGAATAACTCATAAATTAAAAAAAAATGTGTGCATAATACAACCAGTTAAACTCTTTCTTTAAGTATATGTCTTTATTAAAATAATGTATGTTCAAGAATGAGTCACTTTCTTTTCTTACTAATAGTCTAAGGAAATACAGTGCAAATACAAAGAGCTGAACATTTTTTGCAATTAAGAAGGTTTTAAAAAACAAGTTCTTATGTAAGTTACTTCCTATTTATCCACTATTTATCATGATTTGGCTTATTTTGAATGTCAGCACTTGACACAGAAGTACCTCCTTTCCACATGCTCTGTGTCTGTTTGTTTAGGATTGCTTTGCATAATTAGGAGGTGTGGCTTGTTGTCAAAGTTAACCTGAAATATTATCTAAAGTTAGAAATCATGCTGCCCGACATAATCCATATTATAGAGGAAGGACATACTTATCGATCGATAAATACAAAAAGTCATATATTTATGTTGACAAGAAAAGATTATTGAGTGGAATTTTTAGTTGACTTTAACTCTTTTTAAGTGCCTTTCAACATGTAGCCCACAAATCACTTGCTTTAAAGTCACCTGAAGAGTATTTTTAAAGTACAGTTTCCAGGGACCAACTCCAGATCTTTAAAATCAGAATCCCCAGTGATAAAGACTGGCGCACCCATGTTTAAAGTGAAATTACTGTAGGTAAACCACCACATGCTAAAATTTGAGATGATGTGGTGACTGTAGTCCAAATTCTAGCCTAGAATTGGAACCTTGAGTCCCTCATTTATTTAGCTTTGGGTCTCTCCTTTCTCATCCATTGGATTAAGAAGTGAAAGTGTGACCCTAAACCCCTCTCAGCTCTGAAACTCTGTAGATAGAGCATTTTGAAAGATAGTAAAGAAAAAGAAGATCAGGAAACTATGAAAATGGGAACACTGGATGCATAGAACAGAGATTTCATAAAAACCATATAAAAAAAGGAAAATAAAAAATAGTTGTTTTTTTTTTCATGGCAAACATGAAAACTTTTATTTTAAACAGACACAAAAATTTTTGAGAAACCCTGAACAGATAGGGAAGTTAACACACACACACACACACACACACTCACAGATTTTATAGATTTCTTTTAACTTAAATCATAAATTGATAAAGAACAGCATAGATCCCTGAAACAAACTGCAAAACATATCTACAGTTAAATAAAGAGAAAAGGAAACCAGAATGAAGTAATACGACAAATATTGGACCTTATAATTTTTTGTTTGTTTGTTTGTTTTTAATAAAGAGCAAAATCTTTAAAAGATAGAAGCTAAGCTTTTTCTAGGGTATTTCACATAAAAGAATATAAGCCTATCTTTATTTTACATAGATGGCTCTAGTCTTCATTTTTACTTTTCATTTTATGGGTATTTACTAAGAAATTTATAAATGAGTTTTCTTCTGAGTTTTTAACTTTGACCATAATTTATAGTAGGGCTGATCTTTCATTATCAATAATTGTTTGGCTTATAGTAGCATTTGTAAATGTATAAAAGGTTAAAAAAAAACAAGACAAAACAAAATAAAACAAGAAAACCCTCTAAAGTGTAAGTAGAAAAGTTCTTAATTAATTTTTTAGCTAAACACTCCTTATCACTCTCACTGCCAGATTCATTTTCCTGAAATGTGTTTTCTTTGTGTAACTGCCATTCAACAGCTAAGAGCCTCATGTAGGCATTTGAGGATTTCAGTAGTCTTGTTCTGTCTCATCAACCCAACCAAATGTCTCCTTCCTCATCAACTTCATTATCCCAACTTAGTCCCCTCTCTCAGGATAAGCTAGGCAGAAAGCTTTTTGGGGAGCAAGGATGAGCTGAACATCTGATAGCTTTTATGTGCATCAGTTACTGTTTTATTCAGCTGCAAGAAACAGCAATGGCTTAATCATTAGTGTATATTTTTTCTCACCCAGTAAGAAGTCTAGAGGAATGAAAT
This sequence comes from Mustela putorius furo, assembly GCF_011764305.1. NCBI lineage: Eukaryota > Metazoa > Chordata > Mammalia > Carnivora > Mustelidae > Mustela > Mustela putorius. The sequence goes on from NW_025422010.1 coordinate 44,854,882, forward strand.
GCTATAATTATTTAAGCAATGGCCCTTTCCTGGTGTTTGAAAAGTAGCAGTAGAAGCTTCCCCTTATTCCTAAAGTCAGAGCAGAAAGAATAGAAAACAGTCAAGGGTTGCACCATTTGTATCTGTCCCTGTATATTGGGAAGGAAAAGGTTTTAGCGAAATCTGCTCCTCAAATCTCCATATAGATTTTATAGGCCAGAATCTCACATTGTGTGACTCCTTCTAGCTGCAAGGGAAGCTTGAAAGCAAAGCATTGGCTCTTTTACTTTTATAGAGAAGAAGGGTTTGAGGAGGGTAGCCATCCAATGGCATGGTCCATGTTAAGATAACTGTTACTCTTTTGCTTTGTTACATTTTATGTATTTTGTTACATTTTATTATTCTTATAATTTGTGCCATATAATCTGGTATAAACTGTCTCCTCAATTATGTTATATACTTTTCCAGAGCAGAGGTTAGTGTTCACTGTTTCAATACCTCAAAGGGATTAGTCCAGAGTGGGCATTTAAGAAATATTTCTTGACATATATATTTAACAAACAGTTACCTGTTTTTAGGCAGAATAGATTACTGTAAGAAACAAGTTCTAGAATAAAGAGTGAAATAAAGTCATTAATCTCTTATTTAATAGCTATATCATGGTCACTGGCTTGTCGTGTAACATCTCAGAGACTCATTCCTTTATCTGCAAAATGGGAGAAAATGCTAAGTTTACCTTATTAGTTTTGTTGAGACAGAAGCATTCATATGCATGTGTAAGCATGTTGCAAACAATTAGACACTAGGTTGGAAAAAATAGCCAACACTCTTAATAAAATATTTCTAATATTCTAGAAGAAAAATGGGCTAAGTGACAGGTTTGCAAGAGGCAGAGGAAGTTATTCTTCTACTGTTATATGACATTTCTTTTAAAGTGGTACAACTAAGCCAGGAAAGAGACAGCAATTACAACTAATAAGCTATTGCATTCAATTTGTTAGGCTTTCATGACTGCTTCTACAGTTGCTAAGATTAACTTGCCATTTGTTCTGATATTACTACGGCACCAAGCAGCAGAAAAAGATGTGGCACTTTAGAAGAAATGTACAACTCCAGGAAATACAGTCTAATCAGAGGCCTGCTCAATACGGAATAAAGGACACCAAGTGTGACAAATTTACAATTATGTGTGGACAACAGCATTGAGCAGTGTATTGGCGTTCTGATGGAGATACTAACTAGAGAATGGTGTGCACCTTGTCTGATTGCCGTGGGTGGGGCTGCTGTCCTTGCTATAGTTCTTTTACTGTGCTGTACTTGATAGCTGAACTAGGCTCGGTGTATCAGAGAGAATGAAACCTGAGGAAGGGCATCACTGATTAAGGATAACCAGAATAGTTGCATTTTTAATTCATCACTCTATCCACCTTTGCTTCGTTCTGAAATCCAATCACTTAGTCTTATGCAACCTGACAGGGGCTGTAGCTGGGGCTAGATGCATAGTGGTACTATCAATTAAAGAAATGGAAGAAAATGCTATAGCTTATGTCATTCAGATCAGTTATAGTTTGATACTACTATATTTTACCTAACCTAATTAAAGGATTCCAGGAAATTTTTAATATTTCTTATCATGGCTGTGTTCTGCAAATTTTATTTCTATTACTTGATTACTTGGTTCTCAGGAAACAATATTAGAAACCCCTAAGTGGTTGAATCAATGTATTAGTCTCATCAGGTTCTTTGGCAGAGGAGAATGTGTGTGTGCCTGTGTATGCATACATACATTTACACATGTATCCGGGTTTTATTCATGACCAGACCAAGTCAAGGACATTCCTGACTTCAAGAGGGTAGGGCAGCAAGTCATCTGAAGAGAATTAGATGTTTGGGAAAGGTAGTAATGCCTATAATTATCTGTTCTTAATGATTTAGATATGTAACATCATTTGACAAATCTCTAATTCACTGATTATACTTTTAAAAATGTATCTATTCTCACTTAGAATTCATTTGTTTGCCGTGAAATCTGGATATAGTCACACTGGATGTCAAACATGAATGTTATTACCTCTTATAATATCATTTGAAATCTGCCTATCATTTCTAAGTGATGCATGAATTATCTGACCTTAAAACAGTAAGAAACAAGGGTGCCTGGGTGGCTCAGTCAGTCAAATGTCTGCCTTCAGCTCAGTTCATGATCTCAGAGTCCTGGGATCAAGCCCTGCATAGGTCTTCCTACTCAGCAGGAAGCCGGCTTTTTCCCTCTCCCTCTGCCTACTACTCCCACTGCTCTGTCAAATAAATAAATAAATTCTTTAAAAAAAAAAGTGAGAAAAAATTGAATCTTGTCTATAAGAATTGGTATTTAAAGGTAAAACTAAAAAGTAGTTAAGCATATGATGTTAGCCATATTCTGGCATACTTTCATCCTGTGAAGCTGTTAGTTAGGGGGAATAGGAGAAAATACTTCAAACTTTAGAAGCTTGGAATCTATTAAATCAGCCAAAGTCTTTAAATTTGTAGATAGCCTGTTTCTAAGAGGTTAAAACACTTCATCAGTAAATTAATGCATTTTTTACTGAAGCAACATTCAAAATATCTGGAAACCATGGGAAGGCATTTAATGTTATACTGCTCAAAGTTGTATTCCTAGCTTGTATTACTAAATACAGACTAAATGTTATATCTAAACAACAACAAAAAACCCTCTAAAACATAAAAACCCACAAAACTTTAGTGACAACAAAATACACGTGTATTTCTTGAGCACGTGAACTCCAATATAAACTCCATCTCCAATGGATGAGGTAAGGGTCTCTTCCATTCGGTCCCTCAACGCATGTAGTGTCTCTAGCTCCTAGAAGGTTCTCTCACTTCAAGACAGAATGTTCAAGGTCACTTTAGATGTCAGTTTGCTTGCTCAGTGACAGGGAAAAAGAGAAAGCAGAATACCATGTGGGTGGTTTGGATGAGCCAGGCTTGGGAGTAAACCTACCATAAGTTTTCTAGAACTTGAAGAAATTTCCACTTTCATCTTCAAGCATGGTTGGAAAGTGTAGTCTAGCTGTGTGTCCAGGAGGAAAAGATATGTATTTTGGTGAACACAAAGCACTTGTTGCCACATAGTTCTACCTTTTCCTGTCTGTGTACCATTGAGCAAGTTGCTTAAACTCTCAGGTCAGTTGTCTAGTCCTTAAAAAAAAAAAAAAAATAGATAGTTGCCCTATTGGATTGTATACAGTGTATAGGAATGATGCATTTAAAGACCAAATGCAGTGCATGATACAAAAAGCTAGATACAATAGCTATCTCTATAGAGATACCATATGGTACTCAGTAAGAAAGAAAATACATCCATATATCATGATTCTCAATGACTTGAGTATCCAATTAAAGAGAAGCACAACATAAGGTGGCAAGATGCATATAGGTATATTTACTGGATGCCAAAATATTTCACAGTGGATAAGATCCATGTTAACTAGGATTCTATTAAGAGGGGATTCACAGATGAGTTAAGATTTAAGTCAGGCCTCAAAGAAGGGTAGGATTCGGGTGGAGAATTTAGATATTTTATATTTGGTATAGATTATTAAGGGGTATCTAGTTTGTCATTCTACTAGAATATATCTGCCACTAATGTGGGATTTTGGGGATATAATATTCAAGTAGGCTGTGGGGAACAGGAAATGAAGTAAGCATATTGAACTAATACAGGTCATTGGAAATGTTTGACGCAAAGTTGTGGCCAACCTGGGATAAACCTATTGTTTTTAACTTCCTTCCTTTTCAACCCCTTTTAAAACTTATGTTAACTGGCGTCCTAGAGGTAAGAGTAGATATTTATGTGAATCTATACCTGTTCATGCATGTTGAAATGCCACAGGTAATTCTCGCTGTATTTGTCAGGATGGTCTGGATTATGCCGTAGTAACAAATACCACCTCTCAGTAGCTCAATGCTGCAAAGACTGTATGCCTAATACAGACAAGCCAGAACTCTGCTCCAAGTCATTGCTCACAGCTTCAAGCTAACAGGGGCTCCAAGACTTTGATGTTGTCATTTCAACAGAGGACTCTGTAGCCACTGTGGCTGGAAGGGAGAAGACCACTACAAACTCCCTCCGAAGGGAAACAGAGGCCACTCTTTCCACTCAGGGACCATTGGTCCAAACTTGCCCGTGTCCCTGGCTGAAAAGGTTGAGGATGTCTCTCCTTGCACCCAGAATACCACAAGACAGTTAGCACTTGAAGTCCCTACAACACAAATCCTACCATTCAAAGACTGCATCTCTGGATCTAACTGGGCAAAGCAGGGAGGAATGAGCAATCTTAAAATAAGTATACAGCTTTACTTTCTGAGAATAAAATCTTCACTACCTACTCAGCCAGTGGCCCATAGCTCAAATCTGAATCAGACAAATGCTTAGGCAAGGAGATGTCCTTTTTCAGAGTCTTTTCTGAAGGAAGTTGCTCAGACTTCATTTTACTTAGGTTTTATTTATTTCTTTGACTTTAATGGAATTGCTTATAGGTACCCCACACTTTGCCTAGCATCATAGGGAATATGAAGAAACTATGAAATTAGCCATTTCTTCTCTTAACTTTATAATATTATAGCTGAAAGATTTGTACTCTTACAATTGGTTATCAATTCAATGTGAAATAATGTGTAAAAACTATATGAAAAGCATTGGAAACAAAACAAAACATTAGATTCCTAGGTATCAGAGAAATGGAGAAGCCTTTCCAGGAGGAGGCATAACATGGGCCTTGAAATTGGATGAGCAGCAGGAGAGATTGATGGTATTTTAAAACGAGGGAAGCACTGTATATTGTGGCTTAAATACGGGGATGATTAGGGCATGCTTCATCGAGGAGCCTCTTGGAAGCCTCCAGGTCCTATATTCAAGGATATTTTTTCCTGTGTTTTGAGGAGAACCTCTTTATAGGGAAGTGACTTTTCTGATAGTCTGTCCCATGACCATCTTTCTTCCCTCTGTTCCACGCCTTCACCCTCTTCCCTGTAAACTTTTCCATGTGTATCATACTGCTTACCATTTTCTTCCCTAAATCAGAAGCCCCAATATCTAACAGTCTGTTGTAAGCAGTGAGAGCTCTTTCTCACAAATATTAAGAGCATCTCCCGTCTGCATAGCAAGGGAATTTGGAGAGCAATATACCACAGACTTGGTTCTGAGCCCCATAGGATATAATCAGATTGGAACCTGTGCACATTAATAGAGATTTCAAGAGAGAGAGATCAAAGCAAGGATGGAGATGTGTTCACCCAGGGAATAACCTTCCTAAGGGGAGACAGAGAGACCCCATGGAGAAAACGATCTTTGAATTGAATCCTAAAGAAAGAGGAAGGCTTAGCCACTTGAAGAGAAGAGTGGGAGAACTCTAGGCAGAGGGGACTGTGAGAATTAAGTCACAGGGGTGTACAAGAGGTCTCCGAAAGTTAACCTATCAGTGATTTGGCTTATGAGTGGATAATTAAGAATCAGGTTGGAGAAGTAGTTAGGAATCAATCTTTGGAAAGCATTCAATGCCAACTTAACAAACTTGAATTTTATGGGGGAGAAGGATGCACTTTGGAGCCTTTTTTATGCTTAAACTCAGCACTCATGAGCCATCCTAGATAAGTTTAAATTCTTGAATCTGTCTGAGCAGGAGGCAGTTTCTAAAACTTAAAGAATGATGTATGTAAGACTTAAACTCTGCTTTGTGTCACCACCTGTCCTGAAATGGATCTCTACCTCACACAACTTCATTGCATCAAATCCTACTACTAGGCAGTTGTTCCTTTTTTCTCTGAATATGAATTTCTGAGAGTTGAGGAAGGGCCTCAGATTCCAGCAAGTGCTTGAAGCATGCATATCAAACTGAGAGTCAGTGCAACATATTTCAATAAAATATGAATCCAGGCACGCACAGATTGAGACATATTACTTGCAAATGTAAATAAATATAAAGGTGTGTTTTTCTGTTTCTTGACAGGAAGGAATATTTGATTCATATGTTTAATATGCTTTGCCTTTTTTGCAGGGGTACAAACTCAGGGAATGCAATTCATCATAGAGGGGAACTTCAGAAACAAGTTTCTTAGAAATAGAAACCACAGATCAGAGGGCAAAAGGTAACAAAAATGAATAGGATTTATCCAAGAGGGGAATTTAGCTGTGTTGACCATTCTTCGTGTGTTTAGGGGTTTAGAGGAACGTCAGAGACTAAGGAGGAGAGGTCTTGGTCTTATATCAGTGCAGCATCTGATTTTCTGGGTGGTTTAAGTGAACCACTAACTCCATTTCCGATGAGGATTTATTAAACATCCTCAGCTTTCACTCTGATGTTAAATTAGGTGTAGATCAGGGAGCTCCATTTGATGAAGCCTGATGTTAACAAGGCCAAAATTCTTTACTTGCTGTCTAGAAAAACCAGTTTTCACTGATACTTTATTCTAGTTTCCTGGATATCCTGATTTTAAACATTCCTCTCTGTTGTTCCTCCCCCAACCAACTTTTTTCTAGAAATATATATAAAACAGGCCATAAAGCTCTAATTATTTATATATTTATTTTTATATTATATATAAAATTATAAATATATCAGATAAAAATACAAATATATTTATATTTATATAAATATAAATATATATAATACATATATATACATATGCATGTGTGTGTGTGTGTGTGTGTGTGTGTGTAAAACATGCCATAGAGCTCTGATTATTTCTTATATCTGGAAGGGAACCTGAAAAAAATTTTTGTCAAATGGTCTGTTCTGAATTTTGGATGAGAAACACAGGACAAAAATACTAGAGGATGTAGGTGACTCAAATGAACTGAAATCTTTTTCAAGAACACAATCTAGAGATCAAAAGTCACATTCCTGGTATGCTTATGGTATAATCATTGCATAAATTAAATGTATAAGTCTTCCTGTCTAGGTCTTAAAAGAATTTTTACCACAAGAAAGACAAAATAGGAGATGTATCGTTTCTTAAAGAAATGTTTCTTTTTAAAATAGTGTGTATTATCTGTGAGGAAACTCAGTATATACCTGGTAAGGTAATCACCTAATGGCTGACCAGTTCTGTTGAGAAACTAAGGAACAATTCTATCTATAGTGTAGCATATTATTTTGGGGTGTTTCACATCAAATTTCTCAATGTTTGTCATCCATTCTGTTGTTATTGCTGTATCTACAAAAAGTAAGAAACAAAAGGGTCCATATATATCACACATGTTGAGTGATATGAAGCTGTTCTTATTTCCTCTCTACTTTTGGGCTTACACACAGGATAGACTTAGTGGTGGACGACATATCTCTAGGCAGCCTCTTCTGGAAATTGTCAATAATAAGAATACTCTATTTGTGGGGCACATGGGTGTCTCAGTCGATTAAGCATCTGACTCATGACCTTAGCTCAGGTCTGGATCTCAAGGTCATGAGTTCAGGCCCTGTGTTGGGCTTCATGCTGGGCACAGAACCTACTTAAAAAAAAAAAAAAAAAAGAATGCCCCATTTGTATGCTTTTATTATTATTATTTTTTGTTTTATTATTATCTTCATATAATATAGCTCATGGAATGACTCCAACAAAATTATAGTGTGTAAAGGTATTATTATTTTTTTTAAAGCATGTGATGACACCTGTAAGGCATCCTCTTAGAGTTAATATCTAATAAGCACCAGAGTAGAAACCAAGTTGCTTAAGAGCTGCTCTAACACTTTTCCACTTAAATCATTTGAACCCCTCATTTTTTCTTATCTATTTTTCAAAGAACTATGAGTGTCCTTAATTAAATCAATAAACAATATGATCACATCTAGGTAAAGGAGAGACTATCAACTCAGAGCAAATGCAGGGACACACATTGGCTCCTATGCTGGTGACATTATAGCTCACCATGGGAAGCTACTTCGTCATCATGTTGTTTCCAGAGCACATGGAAATATCATCCTAATTAGAACAAAAATGTTGGGAAGTGTGTTTGTGTTTGTGCCAGGAGGTTAAACTCAGAGCAGATGGATTCCAGACTGTTCCAGAATAGATTATCCAGTACCAACACTTTACAAATTGATTCCCTTTCTTCTCTGCCAGTTTGGAACCAGACTGTAATGTTGTAGCAACCCCTGCTCCATCACTGACTGTAAGAATTCCTGTTTGTGGAATAAATTTCTTATATGTTTAAAAAATATAATGTTATTATTCAAAGAAAATGATGACTCTCAATTGATCAAGAGGACAAACTATGCTAGAATATAAATTACTGGCATTAAAGATCTCTTTTGAAGGTGACCTTATCAATGTGCAGTCTTTGGTCAGAACTCTTGGGTAGGGGCGCCTGGGTGGCTCAGTGAGTTAAAGCCTCTGCCTTCGGCTCTGGTCATGCTCTTGGGGTCCTGGAATCAAGCCCCACATCGGACTTTTCTGCTCAGCAGGGAGCCTACTCCGCCCCCCCCCCCACCTACTTGTGATCTCTGTCTGTCAAATAAATATATAAAATATTAAAAAAATAAAGAACTCAGGTACCCCTTTCAAAATGATGGGTGTCATTCTCCAAAGATCTCTAAGGAGATTGCATAACATACATCAGCACCCTGCTTTCTTGAAAGTAAAGAAAGGGACACCTAGTAACCCAGTCTTCAGCTGCACCTAAAAATAGTGAGAAGTTACTTCTGACAGCGTTGACAGCTGTGCCAGCAATTTGTCTAAGATATGCATTTTAACATTTACCTTGAGGATAATATCTCAGTCCTGCTTTCCTTTACAGAACCTTTAGTTGTGTCTCCCCCCCCCCCCTTTAAATATGTCGGGGGAGAAAAAGATGAAAAAGGAAAATTGGCAAACTTTTTCCCTGTCAATAATGAAAACAAGACCAGAAAGACAGCCCCATGGTGAATAAAAATCTTGAATAAAAAGCATGTTATTTCTGAAAAGTCTCAAATTTCAACAGCATGATGACATTCGTGTCTCTATAATGTATCCTCAGTTGATGGTATCAGGGGAACCTAAGAAAATAGCAATAGAAAAATGAGCATTGGGACATGTCATCTAGAGTGGCAACTAAGAGAATCCTGTTTGTGGGCAAAACGCTCTCTCTCCCTCTTTTCGCTCCATCTCTAAGTCCTCATTGAATTAAAAAAAAAAAATAAAAAAGAAAGAAAGAAAGAAAGAGAAATAATTTCTTTTTCCCTTTCAGCAGAAAATGTCATGGAAATGTCAGAGTTCTTTCTGTGTGATCACATCTCTCTTAAAAGTCGATAGCTGCAAATCATTGAAACACTAACTGTATTTGGAAATATTAATTCCAAGTAAAAGCATCATTTCCAAGAGAGGTGGGCTGGCTGTGGAACTTTGTAAAAGTGCTTCAGAAAAAAATGATACTGATACTGATACTCCACAACAGACCCCCAAGTTCTGGTAGATTTATGTCTCTCACTGACAGATTTATGTATCTCTCTTTCTGTCCTGCCCTCAGGTCACATCCATTGAGAGCTCCATTCATTCCTGTTTCTTTGCCATTTAAACATACTTGTAATTGTCTTTTCAAGATTCAAAGTGCTAGGAAATAAAGAAACAAAAAATGACACTCACACATAATACACGGGAAGAATGGGGCACCTTGAGAAGCTATTAAGTCTGCTCTCTGGCTTTAGGCAAAACTGATCTCATGTCATACAAATCAGTATCTACCCACACCTTAAAGATCCTGTGATCTTTTCGTATAACACAGATCTTATTATGTTAAGTTTGCTATCAGAAAGTCTTTCTTCATGGATGTTCCCTAACTGCAATGTATGCCAATTCATTTTCCATATGTAATAGGATGGCAAATGGGGCTTTTGATTAATTATCAAGGAAATTTGAGGATAATCACAGATAAGTTCCTCTCGATTATTGAGATCCTGTGAGGAGCCCTTAAACATTAGTGAAAGGTAGCAAGAGTGGTCAGGGGAGGGGGTGGGAATGGGTGGAGAGTAGCTTACAACTGGATATGACAATGCATTCTTTTATTTAAAAGTATTATAGAGGGGCGCCTGGGTGGCTCAGTGGGTTAAAGCCTCTGCCTTTGGCTCAGGTCATGATCCCAGGGTCCTGGGATCGAGCCCCGCATCGGGCTCTCTGCTCAGCAGGAAGCCTACTTCTCTCTCTCTCTCTGCCTGCTTGTGGTCTCTGTCTGTAAAATAAATAAATAAAATCTTTAAGAAAAAAAATAAAAATATTATAGATAGATAGATAGTTGGATAACTTTACAGAAAAGTTTCAAAGATACAACAGAGAATCTTCATATACCCCTCACCCAGATCACCTCATTGTTAACATCTTGTATTACCATAATATATTTGTCAGAATTAAGAAAATGACATTGGTGCATTACTAAGAACACAATTCCAGACTTTACTTGGATTTTACCAGGTTTTTTTTTTCTCTTTCTATTTATAAATCAAACCACATTTCATTTAGTTTTTATGTCTTCCAGTCTCCACCAATCTATGACAGTTTCTCATTCTTTCCTTGTTTTTTATGATCATGAGTAATGCTAACCAGGTATAGGATCTCAGTTTTATTAGACCAGACTGTCATATACTAATTCCAGTAAGCTAATAATGGTTGTTTACCTAAATTGTTTTATAGTTGAAAATGACCAAAAAGTCACAGGGGACAGATATGTCACCAAGGGAAGATTGAAAGAGGTGTGACAGAGTATCTTAGAAGGCAGTGTTTGAAGGAAAATGAAGCCTTTTCCTGTATGTACTTTCATTGAGTTCAGGACATTGGATAAATTGATGCCATTTGTGTTATGGAAGAGAGAAAAACAATGATAGCCATCCCAAATATTAGAATTAGATACTATGGAACGTTCAGAAAGAGCCTATACCTTAAGCAGTTTATAATCTAGTACAGGATATAAAACACCTATCATCTAATTCAAAATACAAGAAGATAAATGCTGAGGCAATTAAGGAACAAGTATTATTTTCCCTTGAAAGAAAGGGAAGAATTTGAAAAGTTAAAGATGATGAAAAGTACATTAGGTGGAAATAAATTGGCCTAGAATGGAGGTGGGGGCATAGAATGTGATTCTAAGCATGGGAGCAAGAGAACATCGGGCTTGTTTTTGGAAGTAGGGAAGGTTTTGCAGAATAAGAAGCAGAAAGACAGTTTGTAGGAGAGACCAGAAAAGTGAATTGATTTGAGGTTGAAATAAGGGATCTAAATATATTCTGGGCTAATGACTTCAGTGGGTTGGTCTTAAGAGACTTAGTCTAGGTGGATATCATGGTCAGAGCTTGCCTCATGAATGTGAGTGTGGTGGGAGTGTATAGTATGGCTTGGGGAAACATAAGAAGCTGGAGAGGAGACATTAAAAAACACAGTTAAGTTGAGGGGGCCCATTCTTAATACAAACCTCATGTGCTTGTTGTTGAAGAGATCACATTATCTGAGGAAGGTGAAAATGGAACATACTGAATACATGTTTAGAATAATCTCTGAGGAACAGCATGGGGGCTTAGTCCATCTAGGGTTAAACAAACATAAAGACTGCTGGTACACATTGAGAATCCATTTGAAGTAAAGATACACAACACTTAAGAAACCCAATCAGAGTAACTTTTAACTCTCACGTGTCTTTTAAGTTTGTGATTCCCATGGTGAACCTTGGCTCACCTTCCTCTATTGACCTTGGAGACCACTTTTTATAGCTCTAGTATGGGGGAAAGCCAGGGGGTGGGATGTTTGTTTGTTTTTTATCATCTTGTCTTTGCTTTCTCTAAAGTTGTGTTTAAGAAAAACAAACAAATCTGCAACTAAAAATGTGAGTTGATTTTCTCCCTTAAAAAATAGTAATATTGAAATCATAAACATAAGTAGTACTGTAGTTTGTTAGTGAAGCATGAAGGGAAGCTTGTTTCGTTTTCTATTTGAGGCAGTTTCTGGATCTAGGATTTAATGGACTTGGTTTTTTTTGAAAAGCTGACTGCCAGATCAAGCATTTACTCATTCATTTGGTCTGTTTCCATATAGCTCAAGGCCAGGCCCAAAGGTATGAAAAAATACCCAATATGAGAAATCTAACTGTGTGACAGTAAATCCATTCAAGGTATTAGGCAAGGAATTACAGGGAAATAATTCCAATAACTATGATAAGCATAAAATTGTGTAACTATTTTACATTAGAGATCCTTTAGTCATTAAAGCAGTAGGGTTGCTATTACTACGCATTTGTAAGTTAATATCATTATTGATCTGATTCCTATTAGAAAGAAAATTTCTCATTACTGCTACCATTCTTTAGAGTAGACAGCTATTCATAGAATCATAAAAGGTGCAATGGAAGAAACTTTTCACACCACTGGACCTAACCTCCTGACAAATGAACAAAACTTTTTTATACTGTTTGTTTATTTATTTTTGCATCTTGATCATGGCTTTCATGATTATGCATGAAATGATACAGAATAAATTACTTATTTTATTTAACCTTGTCCCTGGTTGAAGACCCTAATCTATAGCAACGTCTTTGTATATAGCCAAAAAAATGTCCCTCTTTAACTTTAACCTATCTTTAGGATATGCATCTATAAATTTAATCATCAGGGCGCCTGGGGGGCTCAGTTGACTGGGCAATTGTCTTCTGCTTGGGTCATGATCCCAGTGTCCCAGGATCAAGTCCCACATCAGGCTCCCAGCTCCATGGACAGTCTGCTTCTCCCTCTGACCTTCTCCCCTCTCATGCTCTCTCTCAAATAAATAAAATATTGAAAGAAATATATTTTATAAATTTAATCACCATCCCAAAGTTCTTAATCAAATTTTATAAAAGAACTTTTATTTATTTATTGGGCCATTTTTGCAAACTAAACACCACTTCCTTCAACCATTTCTCAAACAGTACAGCTTTGTTACTTTCACTATCCTTGTCATCTTCATTGTAACCATCTCTAATCTCTCAGGTACCATGTAGGAGTTCAGTGTACAGAAATGGCATAATTCCCCAGCTATATTCAAATATCTTTTGCTCTCTAAGTTGTGTTTTATTACTATCAGCTATTGTTTTAGCTGCTTTGAAGAAGCCCCTCAACTTTTAATGCAGAAAGAACATTTGGTCAATAAATTCCCTAGATAGTTTTTACTTCAAGTACTTGTCAAGACAGTATTCTCTTGGTTACATTTATCCAATTGATTTGTTTTTACCCTAAAAATAAGTCTTTACATTTATCTCTGCTACATTTCATCTATTTTGTCCGTTGTTTTAATCCATTGAGGGAGATTCTTGACAGTTCTGTTTTTACAAACATGTTTGGCGTTTTTGTTTTGGGTGGTTCCCCAAACAGAGCACTCCACTCTAGATATGCTAGAGGGAAAGGTGCTAGAGATCCCAGGTGTTTTTGTTTTGTTTTGTTTTGTTGGCCATCTATTAGTTTCACTGTGTCCTTCATAAAAATATTGCATGTGGGGCGCCTGGGTGGCTCAGTGGTTTGGGCTGTTGCCTTCGGCTCGGGTCATGATCTCAGGGTCCTGGGATCGAGCCCCGCATCGGGCTCCCTGCTCCGCAGGAAGCCTGCTTCTCTCTCTCTCTCTCTCTCTCTCTCTGCCTGCCTCTCTGCCTACTTGTGATCTCTGTATGTCAAATAAATAAATAAAATCTTTAAAAAAAAAATATTGCATGTGAACACAACCAAGGACAGAGCTCTGCTTCACTCCACTAGACTACTGCTTCTGGATTTTTTATTTTAATTTTTAATTAATTAATTAATTTTGTTGGTTTCTTTTTTGTGGTAACATTTGGAGCTCCTGGTGTTTGAAACATTTCCCCTGAGCATGAGTGATTCCATTAGCCAATATTTTTTTGGATGCAGTTTCTCAACGTATTACAAATCCAACTAACTTTACTTTCATTTCACCAATATTAGGCTATAAAAAAGATATTGTCAAAGACCTTTCAAAAATCAAAAAGAAATCAAGATTTGTGTTACAGATTTCCTTCTATAAATTCTTAACTTTGCTAAGAATAAGGCATCTGCATCATGAAAGCCAGCTATGGCACATGGATCAATTTTCTCCACACAAAATCTAAGACCCCTATCATAGTGCTTTCTGATAACTTTTATCTTTGAAAAGGCACCTCCCAGTGGGAAGCAGCAGAGGGTCCAGTCATAAATAAATGTCTAGGACTAGATTATTAAAACTCTTGGCTACTGTGTTGGAAGGAAAGATACCAGCCAGGAAAACACTTGGATCAAATGGTTACTTTTCATCACAATTGTAATGAAACTAGAAGAGTGAAGGAGCCTTCCCTGCTCTCAATCCCTTAAGATCTTTGGAAAAACTGAGACCCTCATTGGTTCTTGGATTTGCCAGTTAAATGTCTAAGGCAGGTCGGGAACTTTCTTGTCTCCCAACTCCTGGTCTAGTACTCTTCTGGAAAAGCCCTAAATTTGGAGACTGAATTTACTCTTGGCTCTTGTCTAATTTTGGACAAAGTCTGTACTTTTCAAGCACCTACTCTCCTTATCTATGAAATGAGAGGGTTGGATAATTATGAATAAAGCTTCCAAGTCATTCCTATTACTTGGGGGAAGGGAATAGAAAACTACAGTAACCGGAGGGTTTGACTTATTGAAATTCTTGGTAGCATGGCAGAGGATAGCTTATAATTACAGGCTCTAGACTCCGGCTCAGCAACTCCCAAATGATGAGGATGTCTTGGCTGTGTTAAAATTAACCCATCTTCAAGGGGTTCTGAAATACAATTGCTGCTTAGCAATTGTAAGCCTCCAGAAGCCTATTTAAAGTTATATATATATAGATAGATAGATAGATAGATAATAACTGGAATAATTCTTTGGTGAAGAAAATTTCCTTCTCAAAACTTTTGTTGTTGGGGTCCTTTGGCCTTCATTTAAATTTTAATTTTAGGGTTTTGTTTGTTTATCTTAACATTTTGAATTACCCTTCAGAGTAAATTTGAGCTAAATTAAGGTCATACTACATTCCTCCCCACCCCCGGCCTCACTTTGCAATGTTTTCCCTCTGTCTTAAGTAGATAATTTGGGGGAAAATAGCCATGTTGTTTGATCTTAGTATGTACAGATTGAATGAGCATTGTTTTCTGTGCTGTGATGAGGCACTACATGGGAAACGTCCTAGTCAAGAACTATATGCAAGCATGGGATTTGCAATGGCCTCTGCATTTATACCGAACGCCAATTCTTTATTTTAAATTTCAAAGTAGTACTCTTCAAGAATGGTGACTGTCCCTGGAACTGTTGGTTCTCTCTCCTGTTCTCTCCATCCAGGTGTTGGTCAGAAGAAGACTGGGTGAAGTGGTGGAGAAACAATTACTTTGGGTCAAGGCTACATTGCCACCCTTCAGGATGGTTCTTCTGTGAATAGAATTTATAGAGCATAACTTGTTGCTGCCAGAGCTACTTTCTCATTGACAGCATTGATATTAACTATTGTTGCTTTTATGCTTAACTTTGGTTAATATGTTTAGATGCTGCTTGGCCCCAAATGTGGAAAATGTAGCAAACTGAATTAATGGATTTTCCTCTAACAGGGTTGTCCTGTAGAAATGGGTATTGCCACACCATACTGTGAGATGCTTAGTACACACTGCTGGAATAACTGCGCTGGCAATGAACTTGAGTTTGAAAAGGGGGTTAGACCTCTGTTTCTGAAGGCTGCCAAAGGAGGAAGTCTGCAGCAGAGTTTGGGTCTCAGGAGGGCTCATTAGATGAAAATTAAGTGAGGAAGTCCTATCTTTTCTCCCCTCCCTCTTTGTGCTTACTCAGTGTGCCCTACTCCTTCCTACCCAAAGCTTACAACCTCACCCTGATGTGCTTTCTGCACTTCAGGGTTTGGCCATGGGCAGAGCAGTTGAGTAATTGCAAAGGAGAGTGCATTTTAGCATGGAGGGGATCATCCTGACCATCTGATCAGCTTGGAGGG
This sequence comes from Mustela putorius furo, assembly GCF_011764305.1. NCBI lineage: Eukaryota > Metazoa > Chordata > Mammalia > Carnivora > Mustelidae > Mustela > Mustela putorius. The sequence goes on from NW_025422010.1 coordinate 44,870,839, forward strand.
AGGGAAGACACTTGCTGTTGTGCACACACTTCTGTTTATTAGGTCTCTAGGTACTACATGGCAATTGATTCCCATCTGGACATAATTCAGAGTGTGAACTTGGATGTTTACAGGTCTCTCTGTTTTTGACCAGGGTTGTCTTGGAGCTGATAATTACGATACCTGAGGCTTTTTCACACCTTTCTTTTGAAGAGGTACTCATGGTTCATGTCATGTAACCAGAATTACTTGCACTTCCATAAAGGTGAAAAACAGCTCAGCCAGAACAGTACTCAATTCCAGACGATGTGCTGGGTTTTGACTTGGAGCCGAATATACTTTTTGTATATCTGCATTCTGTTATTCTTGGTCAATAACAGAAGTCTATTCGCATCCCGTGAACACACTCACAGAAGAGAGAGATTAAAAGTAGATTAGGCCACAAAAAGAAAGAGGTCAGAAGCTAGGCACATATGGGATATAAAATTTACCTTCAAATACAAATACTATAACCCGTGATTCAGAATAAGACTTTACTTCCTACTGCCTTTTTGGGTTACTCTTTTTGTTTTTTTTCTTTTTTTACTAAAAACCAAGAATTCTTCACAGGAATATACAAGATCCTGATAACATTGTTCTATTTGAACATAGGTACTTGGCAGCTGCTAGAATAGTAAGTGGTTTTAAAACTTGAGTGTGTATCAAGATCATCTGGAGGACTTGTTAAAATAGATTCCTAGGCCCCATCTTTACAATTTTTCAGTAGGGGTGGGGAGAGGGGGCCTGAGAAATTGATTTTCTAATAAGATTACAGGGGGTTCTCAAGCTACTGATCCAGAATTCAAATGAGAGCAAGTATTTCCTATTAATAGCATCTCTGTTACTATCAATATGCCCTGTACTAGCCTTGTGGCCCACTGGGAGGATTTGAATCCTTCTCTTTCTGTCACTGCCCCTTATTATCATACTTCCTCTACTACCATATCTTTTATTAGGTAGCAGAAGGGGATCAGAGCAGGAATATTTATTTGTTCATGAATACTCTCACTTTCATGCATCCAGGCTCCTTAGTGACAGATCCATCTTTTACATCCACAAAGGCCATGTCAAGAAAATAAATTCAGGAGGTCTTCTTTGCAGAAATGCCTGTTCATGTCTTCTGCCCATTTCTTGATTGGATTATTGGTTCTTTGGGTGTTGAATTTGGTGAGTTTTTTATAGATTTTGGATCCTAGCCCTTCATCTGATGTGCAATTTGCAAATATCTTCTCCCATTCTGTGGGTTGTCTTTTGGTTTTGCTGATATGTGGAATTTGAGAAAAAGATGGAGTATCATGGGGAAAGAGAGGAAAAAATGAAACAGGACAAAACCAGAGAGGGAGAAAGACCCTAAGAGACTCTTAATCTTAGGAAACAAACTGAGGGTTGCTGGAGTGGTGGGGGGGTTGGAGGGATGGCGTGGCTGGGCGATGGACATTGGGGAGGGTATGTGTTATGGTGAATGTTGTGAATGGTGTAGGACTGATGATATACAGATCTGTACCCCTGAAACAAATAATTCATTACATGTTAATTTAAAAAAAAATAAAATAAATTCAAGAATAAAATGTAGGAACCCCAATTTCTTCTAAGAAGTACCATCAATTATTTCCACTTCCCTCATCTTTTAACCTAATATCTTCAAACTGTACCCTAAAAGCTGGCCTTTTATTTTGTTTTAAATTAAGTTTTTGAACACAGACCTGCCCTCGTGCATTGATCTGTAGCCTGTGGCTGCAGGGGCAGAGTTGAGTAGTTGCAACTAAAAGAAAATGAAAATTTTGTATGGTTTGGAGTGGGAGTGAGGAGGAGATGCTAGAATATTTTCACCATGCTTTTTCTCTGGTACCATGAATGGGAACTTCAAGGAAGAGAGAATCATCAGCAGAACTTGTCTTTCCCTTTAAAATCGCATCATTCTTTCATCGTAATAAAAAGAGCATTAGGAAGTGAATAATGAAAGCAGATTCATTGTCTTCAAAGCTGCACAGCTGGGAGAGGTTGGAGTTTGGCATTTGCATTATCAGGAGATCTTCCTTCCTAATTGTTTTGTTTCTGAACGGTGGGGGGAGAGAGGCACGGGATTATAATTGTCCATTTATTGCTTTCTTTGTTTTAGTCTTCCAACAAGCAGCAAGACAACCATGTTTTCTTACGTGGCTTAATCTCATTACACAGTTTCTCTGTGACTAAAGCCTTAAGCTAACAGTTCATAACGGGATTACATAGATTGGCTTATTTTCCACAATTTTCTAAACAAGGTTATTCAAGGATACTTCCTTGGGTTGTATTCTCTTCCCTTATGTTCTGTTTTCTTCTTCAATATTCAGGTCTTCCTCTTTCAATTTCTACTTCACATTTCTTTCCTTTGCCTCTAACCTTCAGTTTAAGATATTTTCTAAAAGAAAAAGCTTTGCATGCTCTCCCTCTCTCTCGCTAAAGCAGGATTGCTTTAAAGCTTATCATAATGTCAGCAAGGATTTGAGCATTAATCAGCAATGCACATGTGTATATTGAATACACAGACAAAGAGGTTTATGACAAGAAAGCCAAACAAGGTTTCTTTTAAATCTGCTGTTTCCCTCAGAAATAGTAGGTTATAAGATAGTATTGGCATCGTTGGCCCGCCCAGGCAATGGATTCAACTTCAAGGGCAAATGATGATTTCTTATGTAATGAAAGGAAGTTCACATATCCTCAGACAGTAAATCACACAGATGAGATCCCTCAATAAAGCATTTTTTTCAAAGGCAAGCTATTAACCAAGTGCATCTCATAAATTGAAGCAAAATTAAATTAATCACAGGCTTGCATCTTGTAATTAAAATTCCATATATAAATTAATTCAAATAAAAATATCCAAATATAAATTAATTCTTCATTTCTGTTTTTGCACTTTCCTTTTAATGAAAGTGTGAGTAAAACACTGTCTCTTGTTAAGTAGTTTAGCGTAGAATGGAAAGACTCATTACCTTTCAGTCATGGTGTTAAGAAATGTCTAGTGCTTCAGGAGTTTTATAATAAAGGTCATAGAAGTCTTGTTATGGGGGAAAAATCTTAGGATTGGTTGGGAGTTTGTTTTTCTCATTGACGCTGAAGTAGGTTTTGCTATTTTGTACTTGAGGCCCCCCTTTTTTTGTTGTTGGAACACTCTTATAAGTAGATCAAAGATCAGGGGCAAGCAGTTTCAGTAGCATTACAATCACATTTATTAGTTTGGTGACCAAAATACATGTTTATAGTGCCTGAGAATGATAGAGTAGTACAGATAGAGGCAGCATTAATATTACTAATGGTATTATTGAATAAGACCTTGGAAAACTGACTCCAATTAATCAATAAACATATATATATCTATATCTGTATCTATATATCTCTCTCTAATATCTATATCTGTATCTATATCTATATAAATCCGTTGAACATCTATCCAATGATGACTATGTCAGGAAGCACAGAGATATACAGGTGGCCTTTATATCTCATCTAGACAGGACACCCAGAGGCTTAAATGCATAAACAGGCAAAGAAGTGCATGTGAAGTGACAGTTGGTATATGCAGAGAGTATTATGTGAGCTCGGAAGAGGGAGAACGGTGACTTTTTTTTTTAATGATATAAAACTAAAGAAATTTTCCAAATTAATTAATTAATTAATTATAGAGTTTATTTATTAGAGAGAGAGAGTGAGCACATGACAAGGGCAGTTGGTGGGGAGAACAGAGGGAGAGGGAGAAGAGGTCTCCTAGTTGAGTTGGAAGCCCAATAAAAGCTTGAGCCCAGGATTCCGGGATCATGTCCTGAGCCAAAGACAGATACTAAAACAACTGAGCCACCCAGGTGCCCTAAGAAATTTACTAAATTATTTAGATTGTGGGAAACAAACATATATTCATTCTCTCATTTATTCATTTAAGAACTGGAGAATACCCTCTGTGTGTGTCTCCCAAATTCCCCTCCTTTCCTTCTGTTACAGTGAGATATGCACCTTGCTCCTGAGCACATTGGTCTTTAGCTTGGAAGCGGCAATCCCTCTCCACTGACTTCACCTTGTTCATTGCCACTCTCCATTTCCTCTTCCCTTAATTCCTCTCTCGTTACTCCATCTCTATAATCACATGCTTTGTTATCTTCCACCTTAAAATGAAAAAAGCAAACAAGCAAACCACCTCTTTAATCTACACCCTACCCCCCAGACACTGTGCAGATCCAGGATCCCGTTCCTGGCAAAGCCTCTTAAAGGAGCAGGCTTCACACAGCCTCATTTACCACTTATGCTCAGCCCCTTCCATCAGATTTTGCAGCGGACTCTTTTCATCCTCATCAGTGACCTCCCTATGCTGAATCCCACTGTCCCTTCTCCCCATCCTGCCTCACATCCCAGAATCTTTTAATGCAGGTGATCACATTCTCCTTGGCAAACACTCTTTGAAGCTTTCCTCTGGTCTGTCATTTCACTGGCAGTTCCTGTTCTGTCTTCTCTATCAGTTCCTTTATTTGACTCCTAGTATTTTCTGTAATCTAACTTGCTCTGGACCCTCTTTTCTCCATATATACACCATGCATGTGTAATCAGTATCAAGGTATTTAACAGCACTTCAAAGCAGCCAAGAGCCAGCATGTTTCTCTCCGAAACTGCCCATTTCTTTGCAGTCTTGAAATTACCCAACTGGACCAAGACTTCTCTACATGCCTATTAAACATCCCCAGCTCTGCCCAGAGCAACTCTTGATTTCTTATCATAGTCTCTTCTTCCTACATGTGCCACAGAGTTAGAAAGCCAAAAACATTGCTTCCTTTTTGACTTCTGTGTTCCCCAGATTTGCCTCACAAGCAGATCCCCTCAGATATACCACCAAAAATCATCTCCCATCCCTTCACCTCTCCCATGTTCACTCCCACCTACATCCCTGGTCCAAGCTCGTTGTCTTTCTCCTAGAATATTGCAACAGACTTGTGAACTGTTCTCTTCATTATTATTTCTCCTCCTCCCCCTCCCCATGTCCCTCCCCCTCCCCCTCCCCCTCCTCCTCCTCCGCCACTCTCAATTTTTCAACATGCAGTAACCAGACTGAGATTTAGAAGACTTACATCAGATTATCTCCCTCTTAAAATCTTTTAGCCCCTCTCTACCCCATCTGAAGGCTGAACTCTGCGCGAAGGCTTTATAGCATCTAGCAGCTACCTTGCACCCCCGACAAGTATGAGCCATTTGTTTCTCAGTGCAGTGCATTCCTTTCACATCAGCTTCTTTCCTGTTCTCAAACACACCAAGTCTTTTTACATTTTGGGGTCCTTGTCATGTTGGGACAGCACCTCAGATGCTTTCTTGTCTTCGAGCTCCTATTTTAAAACTTATCTCCTCAGAGAGGTCTTTCCTGACATCATACGTGACCTTGAGTAGGGTCCCAGTTGTTCTGGATCTCACCATCTCTGGGTCCTTTACTGACATGTCGCCATTTGCATTTATTCTGTGGTTTTACTTGACTGTTGGCCCCCTCCTTCCTCCAGAATTGAAGTCCACAGGGGTAAAGATGGGGTCTGTTTTGGTCACTGCTATATTCCCAGCTCCCAGAATGGTGCCTGAAAGGAGGCAGGTGGTCAGTTAATACTGGGGATGAATAAGATGTCTTCACAGTACAAGGGACATGGGCGTATGGGGGCTGCAAAACTACCTTCAGTTCACTGACAGTCAAAGAGTTTACTACTTTTCCTTGAGCCTCAGAGTTCCTCCATGTGAAATGAGCATAGAGGACTTAAAATGTGTTGCATATAAAGAGAGGGAAAAACCACAATTATTTTGTTGTATAAAGTCCGTGCTGTTTACTGGGGCTTCCATGGTTAGCCCCACAGAGAATAACTTCCTTCTCTCTGTAGAGATCAAAACCCATTCTACTGGCTGCTCCCTGAAGAGCAGAGAGGGAAAGCAGCACTTACTTCAGAGTGAAAAGAGGGCAGTCTTCCCACATGTTTGTATTTTTCAGGTCTTTGACCCTGAATTTGGAAGTGCATCTGATCACTGCTTTGGTGCTAAAACTCTACATAACCCACTCCCTCTCTGGTGTCACTTTGACAATCGACACTCAGGTGTCCTGGGTCTGTCACTCCCTGATTTTCTTTGTGTCCCAGCAGCTTCCCTAGCATCTCATACATTCCTCAGACCCTCTCTATTTCTCAGGGAACTGGCATTCTGGGTAATGTGGTGGCTCTGTCTTGTGAAGTATTTGATGTGTGAATCCAACTTTCTGAGGAAAAAGCATTTGCCTTTCACCTTTCCAATTCTCATTCTCTATCTCCATCTTTGCGAGTGTATCAGCTGTGGCAAAGTGTCGCATCTTTCCTTTGTTGTGAATTCTTCATAAATGGGAGCCATTTCAATTAGGGTGACTTGGGAGACTTTTTTCTTCTAAGTAACAAAATCATCAGAATATTTGCTTTGTGCTTATAAGAAATTTAATATACTTGAAATTTTTTTTAAATTATGAAATTCCAAACACAGTTACGATCATTATTAGGACATTATTAGGCAAACCATATAGTGTAAGGGGGCCCATCTAATGACTCTTGCATTGTAAGCGAAGTAGGAGGTTTTTTTGTTTGTTTGTTTGTTTGTTTTGGTTTTTTTGAGAGAGAGAGAATGAGTTGGTTGAGGGAAAAGGGAGAAGGAGAGAGAGTACCATCTTAGAATCTCAAGCAGGTGGGGTGCCTGGGTGGCTCAGTGGGTTAAGCCTCTGCCTTTAGTTCAGGTCATGATTTCAGGGTCCCCACATTGGGCTACCTGCTCAGTGAGGAGCCTGCTTCTCCTTCTCCCTCTGTATGCCACTCCCCCTGTCTATGTTCTCTCTCTCTCTCTTTCTCTCTGTGTCAAATAAATAAATAAATAATCTTAAAAAAAAAAAAAAAATCTTAAGGAAACTCTACCTCCAGTATGGATCCCAGAGCAGGGCTCTTGGGGCTCCATCTCACAACCTTGAGATCATGACATGATCTGAAATCAAGAGTCAGACACTTGACCTACTGAGCCTCTCAGGGGCCCCAGCGAAGTGTTCTTTTAAATATGTCATTGCCTCACTTCCATATTCTGATACATAGTGTTTGTTTTTCAATAAACTAGGCAGCTGTGCCCATTATAAGCTTGCCTACATCGGTGTGCAACCACGTCATGCAGTCATTGAGAACCACAGACTTTGTTGGCAATGTGGATTTGTTGGTCAAAGACAAATGTGTCTTTCCTCATTTGTGATAACCCCTCCTCCTCCTATCCCCCCAGTTTACCAAAATGAAGCTTCCGAGCCCTGCGAGGATAAAGGTCCACCTGGAAGAAAGGGTCCTGGCAGTTTTACACGTAGCAGAATGAGGAGAGAGACAACCATGCTGTGCATGGAATGTGATCTACCTTTGATACAGGTGGCCTAAGGATAGCCTCTTTGCCTCAGATTCAGTGTCACCCCATTGCATTGTGTTCCTGACACCACAGGTGTAGTTGACATTCACCTAAAGAGGATGTCTGTGAGGACTGGATGCCAGGTGCCCGCTGGGTGTCAGTGCCCACACACAGGCAGGGTCTGGCCACCCATGCACTGGTAAGCATCCCTTTTACTGTCTGAAGCCATTCTTCTTCCGTTGTGTCACTGAACAAATATATTTAAATTGGCACTGCCATGCTGTTATTATAATGAGGGAAAGAGGAGATCTAGGTAGAAGTTTATCTGCTGGGTTTCAAGTAATTCTGCCTTCTTAAGATGTGGAAGGAATTTGAATTAATCAGACTTTGCAAGAATTTCAAAGTAGAACATGCATTATCTACCAGTTTGTCCAGCAGGATATGATAATCAGTATTTTCTCCTAGCCTTGCCCTCAGCATGATGCCCTTCCTATTCATTGCAGAGTTCTTCTTTAAAAATGGGGGGAATATCCTCAAGTCTTTTGGCTTTGCCACGTGGGTTTCTGACATTGCTGTTAATCTTCTTGGTGGTTTGTTTTTTTGTTTTGTTTTGTTTTGTTTTGGTTACTTGAGAAAATACAAACATGAACGTTAGCGAGACTTGGTCTATTGGAACCCTATTCCTAGATATTTGGTGCGAGAGTTTCACAAATGATGTGAAGTGAGATCACATATGAAATATTTCTAATTTAACAACTAAGAGAAGTTATGTGAATGGAACCTATGCAGGAATAAAAACCACATACTTACCCAAATACACTTTTAGAAACCTAGTCAGTTATAATTGGAGACATACAGTGAGTGTTTGGACAGTCCAGGGGCTCATTCTTCAAAAGGCTTCTATACTGACTAAGATAGGGAAAGGCTATTAAATGTGGGAATCAAATTCCTTAGAACTTGACAGATTCATTAGAACATGAGGTATTAGGAAGCAAAATCTCAATCTTTCCACTTCACTTCTGGACTGTGGTTATGTAGTCTTAAGCAACTGACTATTTTAATGAGTCTCAACTTTCACATTTGTAAGTGGGGATAACAACAGTGTTGATACGAAGTTCAATTAGGATAATATTTATGAAATTATGAACCAGTAGTGCCTGGCATATGGGAAACGGCATGGTGGATGCCATCATGTCAGAAAATGAATGAAATTAAGGGCAATGTTGCTTAGCTGAAACAAAAGAAAGCTGATGTTTATTGACTTCTGGGAAATCCCTGAAGACAGTTGCTAGTTACCCATCTTGGTTAATCCATACACTATTTCTTTAAAAAGCAGCGAGAGGCTAAGACTTGGACCTGAAGACAATGGGATGGCAGGAAGTGATGCTCGAGCATTATCCTCTGATTCAAGTGAGTTACCATGTACATGGTACATGAGACATCTATACACATGTACAAGGCACCCATATATGACTTTAAAAGGGCATTTACTTAGAGTTCCAAGCAACCTTTGAGCAGTGCTTCCAACCAAAGCCAATGTTCTAGAAATAGTTACCTGGAGGAAGTACCTGAAATTCAGAAACTTTTGCAGTTTGGGGTGTTACACCTTTAGTATGCTATTTCTAGCTGTTCATTTTTAATTGCCACCCTTATTGTTGCACCCTCGAGAAAGAGGCCCCTCATATGAAGACTTCTTTTCTCCTGACACCGGCTGGATATCTTAGGCCTCTTGAAAGCCTGTTTTTCTACACAGACTTTGGCCTGAGGGGAGAGAGGAGGCAGTTGAGTGGGGCAGGGTGGAGGGAGAGAGTACACTGTATTTGTTCTAATAAAACAGCTTAAAAATGAATGCATTGGGGGCATTGTTTTCTGTCATTTATCATCGATATTATGCAGTTGTTATTTAATTGTATGTTTATATTAAATGTTTCTTATGCCAGTATGATAGCCATGGGCTTGACTAATGGAGAGAGAAAGTAGGAGAAGAAAAAGCATAGGTGAAGAAGACACAATGAAATGGAAATGAACTTGGTTATTTGAACAAGAGCTCTCCAAAATGGATCATTTTCAGCAAAAGGAATCACTTTACACAACTAGTGGTTGGTTCTTTTGGGGCTACCAGTCGATTGATATTCTAGTAAGTTATTGTTCTTTTATTTTCTACCCTTACTCCCTGAAGGAATCTTGTGGAGGGGGGATATGATCACCTTATTGTGAGGCTATCCCTTTTTCCTCCTCTCCTGATTTGGTGTTTGGCCGATTTCTTCAGAACAGAAAGACTTCCCAGGGGTTTGGTATGCCACGCTTGTCTGTGCCGTGGTTCCCATTTTCAGGCTGGGTTTAACTAATTTTGTCACCATTGGTCTGAAAATAAGGTACCTTGGGTGACTTGTTTTTCAACTCAATGCAAATTAGTTTATGCTTGGAAATTTGCTGATCTTCTCACCTCAATTGGAAATATGTCTGACTATATTGATTAGAAAAACAAAGGACTCAGCCAGGTCAAGTGCATTTTAGATGTTTCTTAAATTGTCCTCAGTCATCTCTACTTGGAAAGCAGTCTTGTGACAAAGGCAGTAAGATAGAGAAAACAGCCCTACCCAGGTCTTCTCTACCTCTAGGGAACCCTTCACTCCTATCTCAGGCCTTTGTATATACAGTTTCTCCTGGAGGAATGCCCCATGCCAACTCCTTCAGTACTCCCGTTCACCTGTTCAGTGCAAACATCAGCATCATTCCTTAGAGATGTCCTTCTCCACCTCCCGGTCTATGCTGCTGGCCTTTATCACACCTTGTCATAGAGCTCTTTCTCTTTGAGAACACATTACTCAGTTTGTGAGTATACATTCACTGGCATGATACTGTCTTAATTTGTTCCCGCTTCACCAACTACCACGTAAATTCCAAGAAAATAGGGACTGCATTCATTTTTGCTCATTGTTCTATCCTCGGTAGTGAACACAAGGCTTGGCCCATAGTAAGCAATCAGCCACAATGTTGAACGAATGGAGGTTCTACAAGTGCACAGCCTACTAGGGTTGTTTTTTTTTTTTTTTTTTTAATTGAAAATTGACTTGCATGGAGCAGAACAAGGAGCCAGGGTGATGGTGGATCCTAATAAGATCAGTATTAATTCAGTGGCTGCCAGTAAAATTCCTCTGATTTGCTACTTAGAGAGCACCTCCATAGACACTGTTTCCAAGTTGAAATTCCTGTTCTACTCAGGTAGCTTTCAGTAAATTTAAAATAAACTAAAATTGAACTCATTAGTCATTTCATTATTGGCTGCTCCCTCCTTCTGTTACCCTTCTTAATGGATTCATCCTGCCTTCTTAGGGCTTAAATTTCTGCATTCTGATTGTAAGCATGCCTGTGGTTCCACGCTGCTGTTTGTTCTTCTCTTCTGCTAATGATCCTCATAACTGTTTTCTGCTTATTTTTATAGATTGCCCAATCTTCTTTCCTAGGTTGTTTATATTTCTAAAAGCATCTGATTGATTGCACTTCCCCTTGCATTCCTGCTAAACTTAATGGTCTCTGTTGCCCTTTCCTTTTCTAAATTTTAACTGAGACGAATTTCAATTTTATTTTCAGGAACCATTTCTGAACTCTGGGAGTTTTCTATATGTCTGACCAGGCTCTTTCTCATGAACAGGTTAAATCTTTCAAATAATTGGGAATCAGTACTCTTTCTGTCAGTAAAAATGAATATAAATGAAAAGCAGTATGAACCCTAGGTCTTAAAATTTTATTTTGTCCAAATTGTGTGTGTGTGTGTGTGTGTGTGTGTGCGCGCACGCGCACGTGTGTGTGTGTGTGTGTGTGTGTGTGTGTGTGTATCTATCTAGCCATCTATCTAAATACATGTTTGAGGGCCTACCCCATTTGGGGCTGATGAGTAGTATTCATTCATGCTGTTTATTCTCAATCTGAAGCTTCTCTCTTCTGGTCCTTTGAAGCCGTAACTCGCACCAGTGGGCAGGGGGGTGGGATGTGGTGGTAGAAGATAGGCCTGCACTTCAGATGCCCAAGGTTTTCTTTTCTTTCCCTTCTTCAGAAAAGCCAGTGCTGTTGGTGGAAGAACTCAAGCTGGGAATAACGAATTATCATCTTGGTTCTGCCACTAATTAGCCGTGTGTAGCTGTGTGTCCTTGGTCAAGTCAGTTCTCTTGTACGTACCTTAATTTGTCCGTCTGCCCAACTGATGGGACAAAATGAAATTAATTCAAAGACCCCATAAGTGCTAAAGGTCTAAGACACTTAATGAACTTCGGATATTTTCACAATGAATCTTGGCTCATTTGCAACAATATTCAGTGTTTCCACTGCCAAATGACAGTTTCCCTAGAAGACACAACTCTGTCTTTGGAAAGTTGCACCCCCAGCGTTCAGCTCTTTCCCATGTGGCTCCACAGAATGGAGTAGCTCCAACTTTCCTCTTCCTAGACCTTAACTCAATGCCATCAGAATTCCATGTATGTTGAAAGGTGCAATTGCAAAACAATAAGGCACTAAGTGAGGTCAAACTGGGAATCGTATGGAGAGAAGACTGTTTTAATGCTAGCACTGCTCCTCACATTCAGAAGAAACTGTGCAAAGAAAAGACGGGGGACCAACAGAGTAAAGGGAGCAGCCCTGGCCATGACAGCTGGTTGGAGATGTGACCCTTGGCCAGCCACGACATCCAAGGAGCTGGAACTGGGAGGATGGGGGATTCCTTTGTTTGGAGGAGTCACTCTCCCAGGCATTAAACATCTCATTAAGTGTCTTCCTTAATTTTAGTGATGTCCAGAAGCTTTCAGAGATAATCTGAGCAGTCAGTGAACTGATGTGTCTGCCAGGGCATGAATAGCATGGATTGTTCCGTGTTTGCCCTGGGTCTATCAGCAGCAATAAATTTTAATCGGTTAGGCACTCTTCAAGCATGCTACTGTTTGCCAAACACTATTTTTGGCAGGCATCTGTAACAAAGCCTAATGCATTATGCATTATTATTTCCACAGTATTTCATTGTATTAGCACATGTAGTATTTGTATGGAATTTTTGTAAATTCATTACCAAAGTATTATCATATTAATGACTCTGGTTAAAAAAGTATTAGAAATATATTAATATTCATAGAGAGTATACATCACAGGACAGGGAAATGGGAATAATCTATTATCATTTGAATTTCAGAGAAATATTAGCATGCGTATAGGAAAAATAACTTAGTAAGGTACACGGCAAACATGAAAAAAAATTAAAAACCTGAATGGCTTTGATTCTTCCTTGAAGACCGAATGCTCAATTTCAGAATTGTAATGACAGTCATTATTACAGATTAAATTATAGTGAGGGATTAGTTTTATTTAACAGTACGATTTAGTGGTGGAGACCTGGAAAATTTATTTAACTTCTCTGCATCTTATTTCTGTGATACCCTGATCTGCTAAATAATGCTTTCTCACTTCTCTTCCCTCCTGTTTCCTTCCTTCCCTGCAGTGTGGAGGCCATTAGGCCTTTGAAACTTGTTCACCTCTTTTTCTTGCCATATGCTTAGAATGGGAAAACATATACTGTGGTAAAATTACCTATCCGGACTGGAAGCTACCCCAGTAATTCAATTCTCCAGTGAAGTGTAAGATTTAGCTCTATTAAATGTCTCTTGGCATCACTCTTACTATTCTTATAAGATGGGGCCATAGAAATTAGTAATAAATTATTTTCTCTACCCTGCTAGAGATTGTATTATTTCCAGTGGCTCCTAGCACCTTAATTTGTCTTGTTCCTCTAAATTTGACAAATAATGTCTAGAGCACTCTTCCCTTTAGAAACTACTTTACAACACAATGGCTTCTCACTGTCAGAAAATGTTATAGCTATTCTTCTTTTCACAGGTTTTGATTCAGATAACACCTCTCTCTAAGAAGCTCAAAAATCTCTACAAGTATTGCTTTCCATTGCTTCACAAGGGCCCAGGAGCCCTTTGATGTAGGGCAATTTTTTTTTCTCCCTGCTATTAAAAAAATGAACAATCATCTCCCAACATAGCACTGTGCTAGGCAACAAGTGACTGAAAAACACTCAATTTACTCTCCAGAAATAGAGACCGAAAGGCATCTTATTTGAATAGATAGAAAGATAAAATGCACCCACTCTTCAACATCCTATAAAATTACTATGATTTAAATTAGAAGAAAAAGTAATTCTTTTTAAGCAGAGACTTAACACATTTAAAAGGGTCATTAGTCTGTTTTTAAATATAGCTGAGTCATCCGCATGGCTGGAGACCACAAGTCTTCCTTCCAGACCACTCACAGCAGCTGGGCCAGTACAAATTTCTCTTCAATATTTCTGTATGGATCCTCCTTCTTGACCCAGGCTCCACTCTGGCTACAAAAATTAATTAATTAATTAATTAATTAATTTTAAAAAATAAATAAATAAAAATCAATCGATCAATCAATGAGACCTTGACCTTGTTGCTCCCATGTTTCGCGTGCTAATTCTTTTTTTTTTTAATATAATTTTTTATTTTTTATAAACATATATTTTTATTCCCAGGGGTACAGGTCTGTGAATCACCAGGTTTACACACTTCACAGCACTCACCATACATAGCACATACCCTCCCCAATGTCCATAATCCCACCCCCTTCTCCCAAACCCCCTCCCCCCAGCAACCCTCAGTTTGTTTTGTGAGATTAAGAGTCACTTATGGTTTGTCTCCCTCCCAATCCCATCTTGTTTCATTGATTCTTCTCCTACCCACTTAAGCCCTCATGTTGCATCACCACTTCCTCATATCAGGGAGATCATATGATAGTTGTCTTTCTCCACTTGACTTATTTCGCTAAGCATGATACGCTCTAGTTCCATCCATGTTGTCGCAAATGGCAAGATTTCATTTCTTTTGATGGCTGCATAGTATTCCATTGTGTTTATATACCACATCTTCTTGATCCATTCATCTGTTGATGGACATCTAGGTTCTTTCCATAGTTTGGCTATTGTGGACATTGCTGCTATAAACATTTGGGTGCATGTGCCCCTTTGGATCACTACGTTTGTATCTTTAGGGTAAATGCCCAATAGTGCAATTGCTGGGTCATAGGGCAGTTCTATTTTCAACATTTTGAGGAACCTCCATGCTGTTTTCCAGAGAGGTTGCACCAGCTTGCATTCCCACCAACAGTGTAGGAGGGTTCCCCTTTCTCTCGCGTGCTAATTCTTAACTGGAATTAAACTCCCTCTGAGCAAAGAGCATTGCCATCTTACACTGCTTTCCTCCAAACTCAAGTAACCCAAGAGGTACAGTATGGCACTTACCAATTTTTTCTTGTTCCTTTTGTCCTCAATTTTTGTACTGGCAATAAAAATAAAGTTGAAATGTAATAAAAATTTTTTAAGAACTTTCCTCAAATTTTTTTCCTTTGAAGGAAAGGGAAGTTAGATTATTCGGTCAGAAATTGAAAATGGCAAATCCCACACAGTGGTGTATTTTATAAACATCTGAAGGAAACTTCGAAGTATAGAGAAAAGAGAGCTGTTTTATGAATGGACAGAAAGCCACTTAAAAGGGAAAAATCAGTGTCTCCAGACCATTGACACAGTCCCAGAGTTGGGTTGTGGTTTGAGGAAGAGATGCTTGCAATGCAAACAATCAGATAGGAAAGCTTTCTACCTGCCAAATCTTCGAGCCGTTGACCCAGTTACTACAGGTGCCCTGAGATGCTTAATAGCTGAACTTCTCAAGGACATTTTGATGGTTTTTGGTCTGAAAATGCCACACTTAAGTTCACCTTGTATTTTTATTCTCAAAGAGTCAGAGAAGAAGGGTGGAAGAAATCATGGAATATCAGTTTGCGATAACTCACCATCTTTACTGACTTTAATTAAAACTGGCCTAAATGTTTTCTGTCCTATATTTTTTTTTCTTTTGTTCCCAAAATGATCATTTCTAAACTCCTAATCGTCAGTGAATTGTGGTCTCTGGCCTCCAGTTTTCCTATAGAGAAATGTCCTCTCTTCAGTAGCTGATTTAGGGTTTGCAGATCGAAGACAGGAGTTGAAGCCTTGAGACTTCTGTCTTTATACAACCGAACATATGTGCCTCCCTGGACCCCCTGGGGCTGAATCAATATCAATTTTGCAGGTTTGTCTGTATAGCTAGAGGCAGTGAACTGGTTAAGTGGCCTTGTCCACTGAAAATTAGTACAAATATTAGCGGAATTTGGTTGAGAGTTACTTGACAGACTGTTCTGAAAAGAACACTCAGGAGCATTGACCACCACCCCCACCCCCCCCATGGCAGACTTGCAGGATAGGCTGCATCTTCCTCAAATGACATTTTATCCTCTATTTAGGAAAGAAAAAAATACGAAAGTGTGTTGTGGCTTTTCTTGATTTGTTTTTGTAAGAAGACAATTTACTATTGCTGCTGCACTTACATTGAGTTTTCTTGAGATCTTGTATATGAATTTTCCTTTCTGGCATGTACTGGGGAGGCCGAGGGTTGATCAGATTTTTGACTTAGATTCAAGTGAGCACTGGTGTGATGAAAAAGAGAGTGCTTTCAACCTGAGTAGTTCACTGCAACCAGTAAGACAGGAAAATGCAAATGGCCTAGATTTCTGTCAAAGAAATCACAGTAATTCTCACCCTATAAAGGATGTGGAATGTTCTAGGGTTATTAAATTGTCTTCCCCCATTCACATAAATTACCCATTCACATAAGTTACCCAACTGTTACAACTAGTTGTAACAAATTTTTATTTCTACAATATTTATATTATGCCCAGAAGAGTACCATAAAGTTTCTTAATCATCTCTCAAAAATGTCTTACCAATACATTACTTAAATTTAAAATTAAACACACACATACACACAACAGCAAACATATAAGCAGAAGAAATGGGCAAGTTATGGAGTAAAAGATCATTGTCACAGAATAACATTTTAACCACACTCCATTTCAAAGATCTTGAAAAGAGAATCCCAGGTACATCACAGGCATCATAAAGGGCAAAAAGAAAAGCTTATTGGCATGTTTTAATTCTTGACTTTTACTCTAAGTTTATATCTACCAGGCGGCCTGTAGTAGATTTATAGCAGACAGACCAAGTGTTCAGTGGGTTCCTGTCAGAGAATGAGCTCTAACAAGGAAAATTTACCGAAATTCACCATCGAAGTCAGCTGAAATAGTAACACTAGTTTAAAATATATGAGGCTTGACTCCCAACAGACCTTCTTCTTTTTTTTTTTTTTTTTTTATCTTAATTAGGCAAGAGCTTCTACTTCCACATGAATGTTCTCCCTCAAAGTAGTTATCTTTGGAAGCTAGGTATTTCTGCTTTTGGAATTGCTTTCAGATTTATGCAAGCTACGTAAGGAAAGGGTAAAACATGGTCTTAGAGCTGTGCTTTTGCTTCAGTTTGCATGTTTGACATAGTGGAAAGGAGCAAGAGGTTTGGATTCAGACAGTCATAGGTTTGATCTGTAGGCACCCTCTAGTCTGACCTGGGCCTAGTCATTCACTTCTCTGAGCCTCAGTTTTCTAACTGGGCACATGGTAAAACGGTGCATCGTTTTATCCCTACTGCAATCATAAATGAGCTTTGTAATCATTCTAAAGTGCCTTTGGAGTTTTCATGAAATTATAATTTACATAGCTTTTTACAAGTACTCATTTAATAAAAATATGTTACCCCGTATCTACTCAAAAATAGTCACTCCAGTATTGACCTTCTCTTTGGAACATGCTGGTAGAGACTTTGTCATGGATGATAAGGCCACACTCTTTCTCTGCCTTACTTTTCCACCTCCTGGGAAGGTCAGGCCTTGGTCCTAATTCTTCCAGGCACATTTGCAGCTGTTTGCATCTAGGCTAACACTTCATGTGTGTATTGGACACCTTCTGCCTGTCCAGCTTGTGGCCTGTAATAGCCTTCCCTTCACAACTACGGTGCTGAGGAGCGGGGTTGCCCCTTGTTCCCTTGGGTCTGGCTTTTCTGCCCAGGAGACTGGGTGTATCTCCCAGCTGTGTTGTTAGTCCTGTCTTGCCACCTAGTGATAGCTAAGGCTCATTGGTGCTGCTGAGCTAACATTTGTGGCAAGCCCAGGTTTCAGGAACAGGCCCAAAGCAGGAGAAACGCATGGCACAGACATCCTTTAGGTAGGTTTGGAACCGGACCTCTCTCATTCAGATTCCATCATTAACAACGGCAGTAGCCGCTTTGGAAGCATTACCACGTTGGCACAGTTTACTCTAGTTCTAAACTTTTATCTGGAACACACATGATACTAAAAATGCAAACATGAATTAAACAGTGACCTGTCAAGAGCTCTCTTTTTGGGGGGAGGGGAAGTACCTCTTGATAAGATTTTGTAACATTTTTTAAAGTAGATTTAGACAATATTTTATTCAGTGAACACTGATCAAACCCTTGCTGTGTCCAAGGGATTGTGTTGTGTACTAGCAGAGAGCATGGAGAGTATGGCATGTGCTGGGTGAAGGGAAACAAGACAAACATAGCCTTGTAAG
The DNA here is from genome assembly GCF_011764305.1 of Mustela putorius furo. NCBI lineage: Eukaryota > Metazoa > Chordata > Mammalia > Carnivora > Mustelidae > Mustela > Mustela putorius. The sequence continues at coordinate 44,888,767 of NW_025422010.1, forward strand.
CAATTAATAAGTACAAGAAGAAGATGTAAAAGTTAAGAGCTAACTAGAGGTATGTTAAAGAGAGAATTGATTCATATGTAAGAGATCCTGGAAATGTTTATGAAAGAGTTGACATTAAGGCTGAATCTTGAATTATGAGTAGGAATTAGATGTGCAGAGAAAAGAAAAAAAAAAAAGACTTTCCAGTTTAAGTAAAATGTGTGAGTAAAAGTTTAAAGGCAAGAACATCTGCGGTGTTACTTACAGATCGATGGAGTTAGCAGGATGCTGCTGGAATGGCTCCTGTGAGCCCCCAAGACTCAGCTGTGCACATCTCTCCTGACATGCTGTTTGGTGGCCTCATGTCTGTAGCTTGAAAACAGGTCTGATGGAGTATTTACACCTCAGAAATTGGTAAACATTGCAAATCAAGACCCTTTCTCCCTAGAGGACCAGTCTTAAGCATTTTCTATCATACCCTTGACTAGAGTGACTTTTTCCTCAAAGAAATGCTCAGAGAAGCCTTCAGTTTCTGTTATTTATCAGGTGAGAATTCTATGGCTCCATTAGATTCAATGAGTCGCCCAGTATCACATAGCTAAGTATAGAAGTGACTTAGAACCCATGCTAATGACATTCTTCTCTAGGAAATTAATATCCAGTGAGCTTTGTGATTCTGGATATGTGCCACTATGTACAGATGCCATTGAAGGAGGACACCCGGTTCTAAAATTCTTAGTGGCTGTGCCAAAATCTGATTGTTCCAAGTGTCCATTCATATCCCTGCATTTGAGACTGGATTGTGTGCCTGACCTCTGACATCCATCAAAATCCTTGAGGAGAACACAGGCAGCAACCTCTTTGACCTCAGCCGCAGCAACATCTTCCTAGGAACAACGCAAAAGGCAAGGGAAGCAAGGGAAAAAATGAACTATTGGGATTTCATCAAGATCAAAAGCTTTTGCACAGCAAAGGAAACAGTTAACAAAATCAAAAGACAACTGACAGAATGGGAGAAGATATTTGCAAACGACATATCAGATAAAGGACTAGTGTCCAGAATCTATAAAGAACTTAGCAAACTCAACACCCAAAGAACAAATAATCCAATCAAGAAATGGGCAGAGGACATGAACAGGCATTTCTGCAAAGAAGACATCCAGATGGCCAACAGACACATGAAAAAGTGCTCCATATCACTCGGCATCAGGGAAATACAAATCAAAACCACAATGAGATATCACCTCACACCAGTCAGAATGGCTAAAATCAGCAAGTCAGGAAATGATAGATGCTCAAACGAATTGGAGCAGGGGCCACAGCATGAGCAAGGTTGGGCTGGAGAGAGCAGTGCAACCACAGGGAATACATAGTGCCTCACTTGACTCAATTAAGAGTTTTGAAAGTGCAAAAGAGGCAAAAAGGAGGACCTGACACACCAGGCTGAGGCTGAGACCTAATATGTCAATTGATGCAGGTTTTATCCTTGTAGTCATATGCTCATTGCCCAAGGAAGAAAAGCCCTCAGGAGACAGCAGGGGGTAGGGAGACTTAGAGCATCCACACTGGGGCTAAGGGAACCCATCCGTGAGCAGTTGGGCGATGAGGTTGCTGTGTGCAGGGTGAGGGCACGTGTCTCTCACCTTGATAAAGAAATACCCCTCATCTCCTTCCAAACGCAAAGAACAAAAATCTCAGACCTTCTTCCACCCCATTTTGTTGCAAGAAGGACCAGCCAGAGAGTCTCTGGTATTTCATTTCTCTGGATTTTCCAGGACACTCACTGGAGTTCCTTCAGTCAGTTCAAGAAGCCCAACCTGCCATACTCTAGGTTGGACATAGTCACAGTGAGTGGGACAAGATTTTAGGAATGTGGGACAGAGCAACAACCATATTTCTGTCTGGCTCTTCCCACAGGCCCTTTGAGTGTTTCACCTCACTATCCTTCAGTCTCACTGGGTGTCTGAGCTCATTCACGCTGTTATATAAAAGATGTCATAGACCCAGCCGTCCTATGCAATAGAGATGTATTTCCACCAGTCTTAAGGCTGGGAAATGTAAGATCAAGGCAACAGCAGATCTGGTGTCTGGTGAGAACCCACTCCTACTTCCTGATTCATAGATGACCTCTTCCTACTGTGCACCAACATGGCAGAATTGGTTGGGGGGGGCTCTCCAGGACCTCTTTTAGAAGAACACTAATTCCATTTAGGAGGGCTCTACTCCTGTGACTTCATCACCTGCAAAGACTCCACCTCTTACTATAACCCCTTTGGGTTTTAACATTTTAACATAAGAATTTGGAGGGACAGAGGCATTGAGTCCATACCCCTGGGTCTGGATCTGTCAAATGTCGTTTACCTACTCACCTTAGTGAACCACCAGGAACTAGAATGCCCTGCAAGATTAGTAAATTGTGTCTACGTGTGTGTGTGGTAGTAGCAGAAGCTACAGCAGTAGCAGTAGTATGGTTAGAAGGTGGTATGAAAATCTGTGGTGGGACAATACTCTTAAATTGGTGTCATGTCTTCCTTTCAGAAAATGATCATTAGGACACTGATTATGGGAGCATAATTTCCATGGGGGCTGGGATACACAAGTTTCCAAAACTTTCCTCCTCCTGGGAACTATCCAAGGTTCTGAAGACACAAAGAATAATAAAACGGAAAAATAATGAGGAAGAGGAAAGTGAATATAATTATTATATTTCATTGCTTCTACAGCACACATTTTCATATTTTACCATCTTTGAATATTGTAGTCATTGTTGGGCGGGAGAAGGAGTGGCATCATGATCATAGTCTGTGCAAATGCACAAGCCTTACATCAGAGAGTTGGAGGACAACTCTGGACACAATACGGAAGCACTGTTTTAAGAAATATGCTATCAACTGGTATGCCCCGGTGGCTCACCTAGTTAAGAACCTGCCTTTGGCTCAGGTCCTGAGAGTCCTGGGATCAAGTTCCACAAGTCCCCAAAGTCCTTACTAAGCAGGGAGCCTGCTTCTCTCTCTGCCTACTGCTCCCTCTGGTGTGCTCACTCTCTCTGACAAATAAATAAAATTAAAAAAATAATAATAACAATAATAATGATGATGATACAGTATAACAGTCTTTCCTAATGTCAGAGAGCCGTATAAGTATATGAAAAAATCACAGATATACACAATTCTGATTCAAAAAGTGATTAAGAAGTCAAACTCTGAGTGTAAAGACATTCTAGAAATAATTTACTCATACATTTGCTTGTCTTTTCCTTTTTATCTATGACCAGAGTGACATGTGATTAAAAAAAATATATAAGCAGTGCACCTGGGTAGCTCAGTGGGTTAAAGCCTCTGCCTTCGGCTCAGGTCATGATACCAGGGTCCTGGAATTGAGCCCCATATTGGGCTCTCTACTCAGCAGGGAGCCTGCTTCCTCCTCTCTCTCTGCCTCTCTGCCTACTTGTGATCTCTATCTGTCAAATAAATAAATAAAATCTTTAAAAATAAAAAATATATGTAAGCTAAAATTCTATGTGACAAGAAAGGATTGTGCTGTAGTTCAGTTATCTTTCTTAGTGACATAAAAATGATCAGTGCATCCTAAATTAATGGTTTCAATTTAAATAGAACAGTAAGTACTACCGAATCTGATAAATGCCATATTTGAAATCTGTGCAAAAGACTAGTGAACCATAGAGCTTTGGGACGTATTTGGGGTTTGCCAGAGGAGAGGACATAAGATCGAGGGAGTTGAAGGATGAGTAGGAGTTTTTCAGTTAAGAAAGAACATTCCAAACAGAGGGTGAAACGTTGCCTTTCCGATGATCTGTTAACTCCTTTCCCATCTGCTAGTTGCTCCAGGTTCTTTACCTCAACACTATTGGGATGTGGGTGCTGATTATTACTTATACCTTTCAGCCATTAAATGTTAAAAGAACATTTAACAAGTAGCTTTTGTCCCTCCTTAGTTGCACAGAAGAATGCATAGAGTAGTTAGTTTCAGCCTCTTACAACTTTCCATCTCTTAAAAAGCCTCCAAGCCTTTGAGTTCTTTCTCTTTAGGTGATAAAATCTAAACTACATTTTTAAAGTGATCCATTTATGCTACTACTTTTCCTAGCTTACATACATAGGACGACTCCTGCTGGTTGAATTATTCCTTCATTTTATCAGAAGCTAAAAGAGCATCTTTATTTGGAAACCTTGAAATTAATACCACGTTACACCACTAAAGGATCAATTTCCCTGCATATTGTCAGTAGTACAGTACATATCAATTCCTTTTTTTAAATTTATTTTTATTTATTTGACACACACACAGAGAGAAATCACAAACAGGCAGAGCAGCAAGCAGAGGGAGAAGCAGATTCTCCACTGAGCAGGGAGCCTGATGCAGGCAGGGCATGATCCCAGAACCCTGGGATCATGACTTGAGCCGAAGGAAGGCACTTAACTGACTGAGCCACTCAGGTACCCCAGTACATTACCAATTCTTGCTACTGAAAACCATTAGAGGGTCTGTGATTTGGAGTTGTGGGCAGTCTGGTTAGGGACAAAATATCTAATCACAAGGGCAATCATGAAGCAATAGAGCTTGGGGAAGGGGAAGTAGCTAACAGATACTTAATTTAGTGGTGATTAGAGCCAATAAAGAACCATCATCATGGATGAGGGTAATGGCAGTGAGGGACAGGGCAGGAAGCATCACCTTTCACCCCATCTTAATGTACAAGGGCTGCTACAACAAAGCGCCACCCGCGGGATGACGCAAACAATAGAGCTTTCTCATCTCATGGTTCTGGAGGCTAGAAGTCTTGAGAACAAGGTATTGGCAGCATGTTCTTTTGAGGCCCCTCTCCTTGTTCTAGCAGATGGGCCCCTTCTCGCAGGGCCTCATGTGGTCTCTCGTGCACACACATCCCTATGCGCACACATGTCTCTGTGTCCACATTTCATCGTTTTGTACAGACACCAGATTGAATTAGGCCAGCCCATTTTAACTTCATAGCTCTGTAAGGCTCTGTCTCCAAATAGAGTCATATTTTGAGATTCTATGAAGTCTGAGGACTTCAACATATCAGGGACACACTTCAACCCATAACGTACCTCCTCATCTGTTCAGGGTTAAATTGTGAGAGACTCCAAGCTTTGTGCTTCAGGCATGAAAGTTTCTGCAATAACTTGAAAGTGCTTCATGTTGCTGTAAGACTAAGACAAGACCCCCTCTTTTTAGCAAAGGGGTCTATTCCACCTGCTTCACTCAATTCAATTCTTGAATCACTCGATTCAAGGACCGCCACCTCCATGAGGCTTTTATAGACTGTCCTAAAACGAATTTGTCTCTCAGTTTAAACATCCTATCCCAGTCGTCCTGACCAGGCAGTTGGGCATTTGCACATTGACTCTTGTGATACAGACAGGACATGGCCACACCTACTGGGTGGTACAAATGATGTCATGCTTTTCTTGTTTATCTGCAGCTGCCATGAATAGAAACCACCCAGCCTTAACTACTCCATGCAAGACTACAAAAATAAATGTGTCCCTGCTGAATTGTGGAACTGAAGTGTTCCTAAAGGCAAGCGTGCCATATTTGATTGTTGAATCTGCACCTTCTCACATTCATCCATTAATCACCTACACCTTTAAACAACCACTCTGCCTTTATATGCATATAATATATTTAAAGGGAGGGGGAGAACATAGACCAAGAAGAGTAAATTAAAATTTATTCAAGCACAATTCTGCTTGGTGGAAATGAGACACCAGGGATTTGGTGAGTCTACTTATTGTGGATGAACATTGAGTCTGGCCTTCTTAAAAGGAGGTGAGACCTATCTCATTCAATGCATTGGCAAATGAACAATTGAGCTGTAGCATTTCCTACCTTCATTGAAAATGGCAGGATCTAAGTGGAACCTTTGAAACAAAAAAGATTAAGTTTCCTTTCCTGTGACCTGGAGGAAATGGACAGTAGTTTCTGTAGTTTGAGTCAGTGTCTTCTCTGAGCCATGGAAGGAACGATATTATTCTACTTCACCTGTTACTGAAAATCTTCTAAACAAAATGAAACAAATGTTCATTTTTATTTAAGACAGTGTTTAAAAATAGCCTATAGAATCTGTGTTTTATATATAGTTTCATTATTTATTTTCAAAAGCAGAGGTGCATGGTATAAAAAATGAAAGTTTTAAAATTTTTCTTCAATGAGGACTTAATAAAATTAAGTTTTATCTTGCAGGAAAATTAAAATAGCTCTTAAAAACAAAATAAAACTGATTTTTAAAAAAGATTTTATTTATTTGTCAGAGAGAGACACAGCGAGAGAGGAAACACAAGCAGGGGGAGTGGGAGAGGCAGAAGCAGGCTTCCCACTGAGCAAGGAGTCTATTGTGGAGCTCTGGGATCCTACCTGACCTGAAGTCAGATGCTTAATGGTTGAGCCACCCAGATGCCCTAAAACACATTTCTTCAAGAAGTTTCAGTGATGCGCTTCTATTTAGTCACTTTGTCCCTGTAAATAGGGTATATTCCTAGAATTTTTTGCATAAATAGGCTTTTTTGAAGTGCTAAATTGGCTTCTGCCCCACATGTCCCTTCATTAAATATATATACATGCATATTTAGTTATATATATCAGTGTATTATATCTTTATAAAACAAGTATCTATGTATTACATATTTTATAATATTGTAAATCTATATAATATATATAAAGTATATATAGAATGTATAGTGTATTATATACAATATGTATTTATTATGCCATATAAAATATTTCAATATAATGTGCTATTTTAGACATTGTATATTATATAGTCCTTGCTATGCTTTATATATTATACATTATACATGTACAGAGTAAAATACAATGTGTGAAATTAGTCCACCTAATTACTAGCTTACTTTCCTAAGGTGATGAATAAACTACTAAGTGGCTATCAAGCCACAGAATTCTTTGCAATAGACTTTTGGGACAGGGTACATTTCTCATACAACAGGTAGCAAGAACTGATTGCAAAAATGTCAAGAGAGGGACCCAGGTTCTGATCTTGAGTGGGGTCTTGGCCGGTATCCTGGGTGGGTGAGTGATTTTCCTTGTACCTGCAATTTCCCACTGGCAAAAGAGAATAAATATGTCCTCTCTCCACGCATGTCTATGGGGATGTTTTTCCGGGTTTCTGTATGAAGCGTGCACTAGACGCCCAAGAGAGTGGAGATGGATCGAGGGTGTTCCTTTGGCAGCTTTGTGTCTTCTCTTATTCTACCAAGGCGATTCCATCTCCCAGGCTGATCCGGCGCACAGCCTGTACTCAGGACAGGTGCTTCCAGATATCTAATTCCCTTTATATCTGTGCCTTTACTTACCCTGTTGGCGTTGCTCTGGTATTCCTTTCTTCTCTCACAGTTACTTGAATTGTATTCAAACTTAGGCTCTGATTCAAGAACCACCACCTCCATGAGGCTTCTACAGACTGTCCTAAAATGAATTTGTCTCTCAGTTTAAACATCTTATCCCAGTTGTCCTGACCACGCAGCTGGGCATTTGCATGTTGACTCTTATAATACAGATGGGACATGGCTGCACCTACTGGGTGGTACAAATGATGTCATGGCAAAATTCCATCTTATTTTATCTCATTTTAGGCCTCTGGGACATTTACATTCCTAGGAGCACACGACTTTAGAGCACACAGCACTGAAGCACCCCAAGACTCTGATATCCCCAAGAAAGACCTCACAGACCTACCTTCAGAAATAATCTCCCTCGTGTCCTTGTGTTGTGGCTTTCTCTGGGACGTCCACAGGCCACTGGAGGGAGATCTCTTTCTGCCATACGCCATGGTGCCCAGTGTGAGCTTAACTCACCTCGTAAAATTAATATTCAGAGAAGGTATTGTCACTGCTTCCCTTCATTCCTTAGTCCCTCCAAGACATGGCAGCTGAAAGCCCCTCTCCCATTTACTGCACCACACATTGTCCTCACGGAGATCATGGCCTTTTTCTTGTCTCCCTTGTGGTCCCTTGTCAAACACAGAGCAGCATCTGTGCACATGAAAAGAGAAGTAGAAGCAGTTTCTAGTGCTGCCCTCTAAGTTGGGTCCACAAGGAGATTTAACCACAATCCTGACCCTGAGGCACATGCTTTGGAGGATCTTTTTGATAAGAATATAGTATAAATAAGGCCAGGGCCTTGAACTTTGTTGCACATATAGCCTGTTATTTTTTTCTTCATCTTTCCTTCTATTCCTATTATTAATTATAAGCACCATCATTGACTCCCAAGGATTTCCCAAGAGGATGGTATTAAGAGATTAACATTTAAAGGAGAAATCCATTCTTAGTACTACCAAAAAAAAAAAAAAAATCAAAATACACGCCCCCGTACATGAGGACCAGAGATGCCGTCTTCAGATCTCTCAGATCTCCCACTGTCCTGTCATGACTGTCTTTTGAGGAGAGACTTAGAAACTCTTTACTCTGTGCCCATCTTATTTATAGAAGGTGAAATGCAGAGGATGCAGGCTGGCTGGGTCTGATGCCCATCAGAGCTTGTCTTTTTCCCTTATGCACTGATAGAGAGAAGGCAAAATAGGAGAATAAAGTGAGTGACCCGGTATTAGGGAACAAGAGCACGTCTATGCTGAGACAGAAACCGGGCTGTGCTCTGAGACCCGTGCGTGATTCACGGTGCCACACTCTCTCTGATGTTCCCCACAGCGTGTGTGAAGCAAGTGCCAAATGCAGTTTTTATTCCACACGAATGCTCCCACTGGCTGTGTCCCTTCTCCTCCTGACTTCTTTTGGTCTGAGGATTGCTCGTGGAGATTATGCTGCTGGATTTCACCACATGGTGGTGGCTGCATTTCAGCACTAGCTGGAAACACTTCCTGGGATTCTGTACTAGAAAGAATTTTCCAAGGGCCCCCTCGGCGAGGGTCAAGTTTTTCTCAGTGCAGGTGATCACGGTATTATATTAACAGTCAGGGTTTTATTTTAACCAGCCGGGCTCCAGCGTTTTTCACGGATACCTGCAATGTGCCTGAAGTGATGTGAAGTTTTCTTTCACTGCAATCTGCCTCTCTTGCTTCAAACAGATCTGTTTCACTTAAGGCCAAGTTTCAGTGTATTAGAGACAGCTGGGTAGATGTAAATGCCACTGATAAACCAAGAGATGCATGTCCTAATCCCGTCTTGGCTAGAGAGATTGCATTGTAATTCTGTGTTTATACATCAGTTTCTGCATGGGAGTGAGACCACCTCATGAGTAGGGACTGTGTCTTCTTTATCCTTATTGTCAGGAATCCTAAATATTGTGCTTGATGAACTGGATTTGTACTAGCGGAAAGCCCCTGCCTATCACATAACCTCTCTCGGTGTAAAATGGTGGAAGAACCAATTATTCATCACACTCCCAGCCTGATCATCCCATAATTCTACACTCCTGATTCTCTTTGCCTAGAATCTCTTTGCCTAGGTTCTGTCTTTAATTCTCAGCCACGTAAGAGAGGCCCCACTCACTGAGTATTTCCGATGTGCAGAATGGGATGACTTTGATTTTGAGTTATCCATTACAGAGGAAAGTAAAACTGAATACTTTTTAGTGTCACAAAATAAATTTATGGGGAAGGTAGGAGCGTTCGTTCGGGTGAGGCCCCAATTATTGTTTTCTTGCCAATGCATCTCCTCTCACAGAGACCGAAGCCATGACAAGTTTCATCCTCGGAGTTTTCATTCAAGTTGCAATTAATGTCGAAGGGGCTTTGGCTCATGTAGTCATTGGCTTATGTTTTTGAGTGGATGATCCAATAACCAAACCCTTATACGTATACTCTTTATCTTTACATACAGCGTTTTATCTGATTGACCTTAGCACAGCATGGGCCCCATTCACCATTTCTGATTCAGAAGCATTTAAGTACTCACACCTAAAGGCTAAATACTTTCCATTTGTGTCAGTGACCCAGAACTTGAAAGCGATCTTCTTCTCACCTTCTAGTTCTACACTGTCATGATTACACAGTTCTGTTTCCTAATTAATCTGAGAAGCATGATGGGGTTAAAAGGTTACTTCTCATCACTTTAGTTCTGCACATCTTCTGCTTCAGGTCAGTAGACTCCATTCAGTGAGAAGTAACTGTAGCAGAGTTTTGTTTTGTCTTTACATGTGTTTTTCTGTAGAGGAATTGGGAACAGAAAAGGTGAAAAAAGGTTACCTATACCATCCTTTCGGGACAAGACTAATTACTGCTTCAGAGTATATTTCTTTTCTTTTTCTAAAGATTTTATCTATTTATTTGAGAGAGAGTGGGGGAGCGGGGAGTGGCAGAGGGAGAGAGAAAATCCCAAGCAGGCTCTGCACTTGGTGTTGGGTCTGATGCAGGGCTCCATCCCAGGACCCTGAGATCATGACCTGAGCCCAAATCAAGAGTCGGATGCTTAACCTACTGAGCCACCCAGGCGCCACACTTAAGAGTATATTTCTGTTGGTATATGATCATCTAAGTGACATTTATAGACTTGACTATCCTATGGGTTGTTTTTACTAGCACCTTGAATCATTAGGGAGGTTAAATCAACATCCCTTACTCAGTATAATGCATTACTAGTTCTTCAAAAGTAGGTGGGTGTCTGCTTGCAAACTGAAAGAGTACCTTGATGGTAATGTACCAACTAAAAGAACTCTCTCAAAAATGAAGCTGTTTTAGCCTGTGGCAATTGTCCACGCCTGATAAACATCTGGCATTTGAGTGTTTGCCAGAATCTACCTTCCTATCTCCCTTTAACTACCCGCCAGGATGATAAGGTGAACCTAGAACAAATGACCATCAGCCAAGTGGTTAGACCACAGCCAGATACTAGCTTCGTCCATGAAGTAACTACAAATTAACGAATTGATGTTCACGTTTTAAAAATAGACCTCCCACTTGCAGAGTGAATGATAATCTAAAATGCCAAAATGTTACCCTCTAGGACACTACATAAGGAAAAGAAATAGGACCAAGTTACCTAATGTTACTGCCTGGAGGAAGCTGCTGATTACCTTCCCTAGCTCAGGCCCACAGAACATTTCATGCAGTGACTTTGAGTGAATCTTTTTTTTTTTTTTTAAAGATTATATTTATTCATTCGACAGACAGAGATCACAAGTAGATGGAGAGGCAGGCAGAGTGGGAGAGAGAAGCAGGCTCCCTGCTGAGCAGAGAGCCCAATGCGTGACTCGATCCCAGGACCCCGAGATCATGACCTGAGCCGAAGGCAGTGGCCTAACCCACTGAGCCACCCAGGCGCCTCTCTGAGTGAATCTTTAGTGGTGACAAAGCTTAGTTGCCTTCTCCCAAGGTACCACTTTTTATTTGTGTTTATGCAATGCTTCACCGACTGAAGCTATTTAAATTTTTAATCTAAGAAGTCATTTTGATAAGAACTCCTAGAGTCAGGAACCAAATGAACCAGGCCGAAACAAGTTCAATTGTTGAACATGTGCAGATGCCCTGAGCTCTGAATGTATTAAATAATTTAGCTTCCCAATTATGCTCCACTTAGGCTTTCACTAAAGCTCCACACATGCTTTTGGACCACTGAACCCAATATATTTCTTGTTTTAGAATAATTTTTTAAAGTTAAATTATAATTAAAAAAAATAAAGTAGAATGGAAAGGGGTACCCGAAGCCTTACAACAATAGAGTTTCACCCCAACCAGCGTAACCACTGATAATGGGTACACACCAGGGACTCATGATTCACAGGTTGCAAAGAGCAAATGGAAGACTTATTTGGTATTTTGTAGTCTGTCATTCCTGTTTTGCAGATTCGACCCATGAAATACATAGATTAAATGATTTGCCTGAGTCTTAAACATTTTGGGTTGTATGAGGATTTGGAAGGGATCCAGACATTCTTGTCTTCTAGATCTTGACTAGCCAGTCAATGGCAGAGAACTGGGACCCAGTTCTCCTGAGTCCCACCTCAGTGTTCTTTCTAGTCCATCACACCACACTTTTACTTGATCTGTCACTGTATTAGTAGACTTGGGTTTTTTGTTTGAGAGAGAGAGTGAGCAGGGGGAGGGGCAGAGGGAGATAGAGACAGAATCTCAACCAGACTCTGCACGGAGCTTAGAGCCTCATGTGGGGCTGCATCTCAGGACACTGAGTCATGACCTGGGGCAAAACCAAGAGTCAGACACTTAACCGACTGCACTATCCAGGCTCCCCTAGTAGACTTGTGTTTTAAAGAGGAAAAAGGAGGAAAAAACAAATCAATTATTTTGCTCCATCTTTTCCCATAGTTGCTCAATTAGTATGTTTTTGCTGGGCAAAAAACGGGATTTCCATAAATATTTTGCTTTTATATGCATGCTTCTATCCTAATCCCCTTCCTCTTCCAACCTCCCCCACTCCCCAACTAAATGTTGTGAAGGGAAAACCCATGGAAAGACCAATCAAACCACCAGGACAGGAAGGTAAAGCAGAAACACTATCTGATTGCCTGCTTCTGGGAGGCACCTGAACCAATATGGACTGTAAATCACCCACGTGACTGTATTGCTCTGGTTCAAGTTAATAGTGCCATGGAGTCAAAAAGAGACTAAGGGGAATCTGAGGGTCACCTGGGTGACCCCAGGGTCAAGGTAGAAAAGCTGTGACTTCAATTATGTATAAAGGAGAACAAAATCAATATTACCTTGAGGGTCTTTCTTAACCATCATATTTCAGATTTGAGTTTGTGCAACCAGACATTCACTCAGGCTGAGAGAGCAAGGTTCTTTCCTTTAGCCATCAGGCAAACCCTCCTGGAACAAATAATGACTTAATGCTAAACAAGCAAGAGTGGCCTAGGAACCTCAGCAAAGCTCAGGAATCAAGGCAACAGGTGACTTTGATGGTGGAGGTGCATAAGAAAACAGAGTGCAAGTAGAATGAGTGGACTGAATATGGAACATTAAACCTACAGACTCTCTAAGATCCCATAGAGCAGAGCAATTCAATTTCCGCAGCTGCAGCAAAAGAGGGGATACCCCCACTTCCCAGAGAGATTAAATCAGAGAGGATCAGCATTTAGGGTTCACCAAAACAAATGGTGGAGTGGGGATGAGATATTGTACTGGGAATGAGGGATTAGGTAAAAGGTCTGCAAACTGGATGGTGATATCTCACAACCTCCCCATCCTTTTGGCCCTTCTCATATTGGCAAATGGAATGTTTCCACAGTACCCCACCCACCCACCAAAATTAGAGAATGCCTGTCTGAGAAATTGCTCTGCCCAAAGGAAAAGATTCAAGGTGCTGACTTAGGAGTTGTCTACCAAAGAGCTAGAGGGAAGCTTATAGTTGACATACCCCATTTGTGTACACAAGGTTTTCAGAAGGTCTATCTATCTATCTATTCATTTATTCATTTTTAAATAGATACAGATATCTAAGAATCACCAAATACATAAAATCTTCTAAAATAAAGAATACAAAAGCAGCAAATAGAAAGGAATTCAAAAGAACCCAAAACCATTCAGGAAGCAAAAAAAATCTTAAAACAAGTGTAATAAAACTTAAATTAATATTCTGAGAAAGAAAAGATATAAAGCAACCATAAAACAAGAACACTCAGTTATCAAGTAAGAGGGAAAACTTATAAAAAATAAGACATGTTACTCAGAAATTAAAACCTGGTATTTCTGATAGAAGGGATGAAAAATGCAATGGAAGAATTGGAGGATAATGTTGAGGAAGTTCCTCACAAAGAGATGAAAAGACAAAAAATGTGGAAGGTGGGAAAAACAACAATAAGAAATATTAGAGGGTGAGTTTGAAATAGTGATTCTATAACTTGCGTCAGAATCACCTGGAGGGCTTCTTAACACAGAGATTGCTGTGCCCCTCAGGTAGAGTTTTTGATTTAGAAGGTCTGAGTTCCAACAGGTTCTCAACTGATGTAGATGCAGTTGGTCTGGACTAGACTTTGAGAACCCTGTTCTAGGACAGTCAACTTCTAAATAATAGCAGTTCCCAACCATGAAATCCAGAAAGCAGAGGGGGAGGAAATGGTAAAATAAATAATTCAAGAAAGGCATGGATTTCCAGATTGAAAGGGCATATTGAGTGCACAGCACAATAAATGAGAAAACATTCACCCCAAGGGGACATAATGATGATATTCTAGAACTTTGGGGATAAATACCTCAGGGATAAACATGCCCAGAAAGAAAAGAATAAAAGTTCACATCTAAAGAGTAAGAAATCAAAGTTTACACTTACTTCTGAATAGCAGCGCTGACAAAACACTGAAGGAATACATTCAGTGAATTAGGAGAACTGATTTCCAAAGTGGAATTCTATGTGCAGTCAAATTTCAAATAGACTTTAGGTGTTCTTAAACATTTATTTCTCAAAAATTTTACCTCCTCTGGACTCTTTTTTCACAAAGCTACTGAAGAATGTGCTTCTTCCAAGGAGTGTATGTGTCGGGGGAGGGAGAAGCCTCAGGATCCAGAAAAGATGCAAAGGGAATTCTCTGGACAGTGCGTGCTAGGAGGAGAGCTTTCAGATGACAGCTGAGAGGCAGGCTGTCAAGGCTGGAATGGACAGTTGTGACACCTCTTAATGGCCCCCAGTGTGTTCACCTTTACTGGAAAAATCGCTGTAGTTCTCTGGAAGAGTTTAGAGGGTTAATTAATGAAAATTGCATAGAAAATTACACAAATAATCCTAGGAAACAAACTGAGGGTTGCTGGAGGGGAGGGAGAGGAAGGAATGAGGTAACTGGGTGATGGACATTAACGAGGGCACGTGATGTTATAAGTGCTGGGCATTATGTAAGACTGATGAATCACAGAGCTGTTCCTCTGAAATAAATAATATATTATATGTTAACTGAAAAAATAAAGTGTTAACTTAAAAAAAAAGAAAGAAAATTAGGCAAGTAAAAAATATACTTACCTTAGCTGAAGTTAAAATTTGTGAAGGAAAGCATAATCATTGCACACTATGTGACCCTATAATGAACATCATAATATTAATGTTTAATGTATTTTTAAATTATACCTCATTTATATTGCAAGAAAGTAAGAGGAGAAGTATGTTTTAGATGGGGTAAGACAGTTCTCAAAACAAGTCCCCTACATTCTTACTTTCCATAGTAGAAAGTCACTAAACAATATTTAAAATGGAAAAAATCAAGAAATAATAGTTTTATTTAGAATGAGAAAAGAATCAATAAGAATTGAATGTGGTCACTCCTGAAAGTATCATTTTTATCTGAGCAGGGCTAGTCAGCAGATGGTTGTTTTATTATCATAGCCTAGAAGTTTAATTTGACATTTACTGTGGACATGTATTGTTTTGCTATTAATAAAAATCCTTAAAGGAAAGAAATAAAAGAAACTTAATCTCTGGCATGGACAAGCTGGAGAAGCCCGAGAGAAAGGAATGTGTGGAAGAGAGAACTGGATTCCTTCCAGAGGCACAGTGGGTTTCAGAAGATGAAGTCTAGAGAGCGATTCTAGACAGCTACAGAATTGAGCCTTCTGCGTGAGAGAAAGAACCCATTTGTTCCAATTCTTTTGAACTCAGATTTGGGGGGAGAACATATTTTAAAATCATCTATCTTCTCTATAAATCAGTTCAGTGGTCCAAATGTTTCAAAGCAAAAATCCTAGTGGTCCTCTCTCCTTGTTATCACCATGGCTCCATGATGTGGGCATCAGTTTAATGGAGCCAAGGGTATGGAATGACTTTCTTCAGATACAACACTTACTTGATGTCCTTCCTCCATCACTGAAGACAGATGAGCCTTTCAGATGTTGCTCCTCCACCAGCTCCTCATCAAATTCCTGACCCAGAGAAGAAAGGCAGACTAGTAGACAGTTTTATTGGTCTCGTTGAGGCATGACTATAGGACATTGACTTCTCCTTATGAACTTCTAGGTAATTGACTGTGCTTATACAGTTATGAGAAAGGCCATCTAGTGGTTGGACCTTCTTGTCCCTTTTCCAACTGCCAGCAAGCTGAAAGGCAAAGCTATTAACATTTAGGTTGATGTGTGGTTTTGGTAGGTAAAGCCCTCTTGTTTCTAACATAATCAAAAGCTGGGGGCTGATGAGCTAGAGTGTTTGGTTTTGCTCCACAATTTATTTACTGTAACGGGGACACTTCTGGGTATGGCTTGTTTCTATAGGAAGAGCTGCACGGTGCCTCAGAAAAGCTATTTGTTGATGAAACGCTAATTGTAAAATAGTTACCTCAGAGAACCCAAATGTAATTACATTAAGTTTAATTACATATCATTAATTATATAAAATATTTAAATTGTTATGTTGAATTGTGCTGCACTAGTTGCTGTACATTTTTCTGGTGTGTGGAGCAGATGTGCTTGAAGAGTTTGGATGTCATCCAGAAGTTAGTGAATTGTAACTGTTTAGATAATCGGAGTCTGATTTATACCATCCATTGAAAAACAATAGCTACATATATTCAGTGATGTGGCAATATCAAAGGATATTGTAAGGATAAAGTAGCTTATGCCTAGGTGACATTTGATAATTATAGCTTAGTACAGACTTTAAGTTTAGTCAGCCAAATATAGGGAAGTCAAAAGTCTAATTTCTCATGTAAATCAACAGCAGCTAAACAAGCATTTCTTGTTTATATTGGGAGAGAGCCATTCCTTTCCCTGCTGTGAAACTGACATTTTATTTAGGACACTGGAATTACCAAAGAAGAATTAAATCATATGCTTTGTTCCTCAGACATTGACTTACTCAAATTAATCCACCATTAGTTTGAAAATATTTATATACTTCACTTATATTTAATTCTCTCATTCGAAAGCATGGTGAGGTTTCCATACAAGGAGAATAGAAGAACAGCCCTAGAAAGTAACAATAGATTTTGTTTTTCCAGTATGTGACTGGTACTTATTAGATCTAACACTAAATGCAATGATTGATCTTCAGTTTTGGTAAACACACAGCAGTATTGGAATTTGTTCTCTTAAGGGGTTTGCTTTCATCTTTATACTGATTTGGAGTATGGCAAAGCACAGAAGCAGTCTTTAAACAGAAATGACTATAAAAAGGAAAAAAATATATATATATATCTATGACCTGAGATTTTGACAGTCAGATATTTAGTACAGTTCAAAAATTTTTTTTATTTTTATTTTTGTCTATGCAGACACTATCTACTGTTAATAGTATCTTTACTCATTCAAATTATTCTAACAAAATTTGGAAAAAGAAAATAACTCATTAGTATCTCGCCATTTGCCTGTTGTGACGTGTCACTTCCACTGGATTTGGAGAGGATCTCTTCTGCAAAAGTTCATTTTCAGGGGTGCCTGGATAACTCAGTTGGCTGAACATTTGCCTTCTGCTCAGGCCATGATCCCAGCACCCTGGGATTGAGCCCCAGCTTGGGCTCCTGGCTTAGCAGGGAGTCCCCTTCTCCCTCTGCTTCTGCCCCTACGCCCCACTCCTGTTCTCTCTCACCCTCTCAAATAAGTAAATAAAATCTTAAAGACAAAGAAAAAAAAGAAGTTCACATTCAGGATGAGCTATGCTTTTAATCTGAACACCTAACATGTAAAAGAAAACTTTTTTAAAAGATGAAAGACCCCTCTCCTAGAAAGACCCCTCCCCTAGTAGACAGATAGGATAACTAACCGCTTGTTTGCTTTTCTGTAAACCGCTGGCTTTTAGGTATAAAATTAGGTTATCAATTGTGTGATTAATTGCTTATTAATTGCTCTTTTGCCTTTCTCTAGCCGCGTGGCTTATAGAAATAATAGAGACGCCATGATGGCATTCCTCCCTTCCCCCTTCTTGTTCCCCTTCCCCGCCTCTCCTTTCGCGCACGCGGGCCCTCATAACCAATCAGCTTGTTCCCCCTTTCCGCCGCTCTCTTCGCGCGTGGGTCCCTGGAGCCAATCCGCAAACTCCAAGTATGCCTTTTTCAAAAGTTCAAACTGTCCACCAATCAGTTGCGCCCCACCCAAAACTTGTTTGTACCTTCCTATAAAAGACCCTGCTTCACTCCGGTCGGTGTGCTCGGTTAGCCGGAGCTGCCGGCCACCCGCCGGTACCTGCGTGACAATAAACCTCTTGCTGTTTGCATCCAGTGGCAGTGTTGGATTCTTGGGTAAGGGGATCCGCGGGTCTTTCAAAGACACCCCCCGATTATTTTGATGGAAAATCTTTACAATTGCATCTCAAATCATTGTTTAGAGGTATGTTTAGGTATGTGTTCAGCTTTATGCTGGGTCTTCTAGTAAGAAAATAATTGAATTCTATGTACACTGTCTATGTCAACTATACCAGAAGGTACAACCTGAATGTCCAAATTTGGACCAAGGGACCAAAAGAAGGATTGCAGTCACAAGATAGAGTCTGGACTCTATCTTGACTCTATCTTGACTGAGGAGCAAGCTCAGTGAGGACAGGGACCTTCAGAAGGTTTGTGCCCAGGAAGATCTGTAGAAGTTCTAGTTAAGCCTGTGTAGTCTACTAGCCTTCCCAGGGTAAAGGTAATTTAGTAGTTGTAGGGGTTAGTTCTCCCCAACTCTCACCGCCTAGGGGAGATCCTGCCAGGTGTACCCATTACAATATCATTCAAGCAGCTTCAGCTTAATACTGCAGGTGATTCCTGAAACCGTTGTCTCATTGATAGATGTCATCTTACCTATTTTGAATTGAACTAGCCTTCTGGCCACAGAGCCCGTTCAATTTGATTTCCTAAACCTCCCTTATAAGTCAGTTGCAATCCTCCTCCTGGCTCAGGCCTCGCAGGAGACTTTAGGGTCTCTTTGTCTTCCAGAGCAACAGGGGTGTCAGAGCTCATCTAAGAATCACCCTTCTTGTCTATGACAGTGTCAGGAAATAAGAACAATTTATCCCTGACAGCTTTAGAAACACTATCTACTAATTTATGCACTACTTCTCCTTGGATAATTGGGATCCAGACACGTTCTGCATAACAGCCCCTGGCTTGGGGAGGTCCCGGGCTTACCAACTGCTACCCCTGGAGGAGGAAGAGCCAGAGGGTGAGCAGATTGTGCCTTTTCAACAACAATAACAACTAAAAAAAAAAAAAAAAAGAAAGAAAAGAAAAAAAATTAGGGGTGGCAAGGAAGCTGGAAGACAAAGGAGGCAGCATTTGATAGGTCATCTGTCAGTAGGCCTTGATAGAGGCTGGTAGAAAACAATGGAAAGCCACTTCAAAGTGAACAATGCCACGCTGAGTATGTGCCAGTTTCATCGAATAAAAAGAAAGAAGACATGTCAGCTATTAAACACATTCATTAAAGGGTGTCCTTAAAAAAAAAAAAAAATCTAGTTTTTCCCACTCTTTTTCTCTCCTGTGAGGCTGGAAAAAATGAATGAGTCTATCAAAGCAGGAGGGAGGTATAAGGTTGCCAACTTTCTGGAAAGTCAAGCAGGAATGTCTGAATTAATTAAATATTTATTATTAGGATAGAGGTTGTTTAGAGAATGGAAAACAGGTTAAATTCTCCCTGGTTTCAAGTAATCTCACGCGTTTGAAAATTTTGGAGAGTAAGAACCCCCCCTTCTAGCCCTCTCACTTCTACCAGCTTGTTTTGTTTTCAGTTATATTCCAAAATAAAGCAAGATCTAATGCTTAATTTGAGGTTTGGAAGAATTAAAAAAATAAGAAGATTTCAGATTTTAAAGCTTGATTCATGAACAGGAGACAAAGGGAAAAAAGGCACATTTCCACATCCATGTTTTTGTGATAATTGGAAAAGAAAAAAAGGCAAAAGAAAAATTTAATTAAGTGCTGTTAGTTCACAAATGATTTCTCATCTCAAAAGTGTCTGATGTGCTGGTCTATGCTATGAATTTAGAGATGAAAGAATAAATATCAAGATGTAATAAGAACATTAGGCTCTAAGAAATTCCATGTGAGTTTAAGACAATGAGCTACTCAGCCTCAAATTCTGTCTTGGACAGTGGAGCAGAGTATGACTCTCTTGTGTGTGTGTGTGAACTTCTCAAAAAATGGGAGATTTGATTAAAACTAATATTTCCAGTATCTGATCAGTTCACTGGAGTTTCCTACTTAAGTCTTATGTTTCTGTAAGTGAAGAACACTTCATTTTCCTGGCACCTGTCAGTTTGTTTTGAATCAGATGCAGAAGTACAACTGATTATTTTGTGTTCAACTCTTATCTCTTCAACTAAATATAAGTGCCTTGTGGTCATGATTCTTGCCTCGTTTATCTTTTGCAGAGCTCCAAGGTGTGGGCTACATGTTACATAGATTGGTTTGTGTGTTTATTTGTTTATTTGGAAATACCAACTGCATTTGTACTGTACCAGACACGGTAGGAAAAAAACGTTTTTTAGGAAAAAAACGACATAGATAAAAGTCCTACCTCTATGGACTTATTCTTCTAATGTGTGTGTGTATGTGTGGGTGTGTGTGTGTGTGTGTGATAGATGATACATGGAGGATATATAAACCCAGAAGATAATAGGAGTGTTTAAAGTGTTCTGAAGAAAAAATATGATAAGGGAGTGGAGAGTAATGTGTGTGCTTGTTAGGACTGGTGGTCAGAAAGGGCAGCGTCTCTCTGAAGAAATAATGATTGGGGAGATAACTAAATGAAGTGAAGGGACTGCCTACCCAAATGTCTGGGGGGGGGGGAAGAGCTTCCACAGAGGACTGAAGAGCCCTGAGGTACTGAGGGAATTGTGCATGATGTATTCCTCAAGCACCTAGGAGGCTCTGTTCAAGGTGAAGGAGGCAACAGGGTATACCAGGCAAGCCCTTCTATGCCCTGACCTATATTTTCAAGTAAAAGATCTCAGCCCTTCACTCTTACTAATATCGATGGAGCCCCGTCGAAGCCCACAACTACTCCAGGGCCGGGGACTGTGGCAAATATGAGGATGGAGTACCAGAGCAAGGTGACCCATGGGCACTGTGGAGATGAAGACTGACTTAAGTGGTCCTAACCAAAGTCAGGGTGTATCTAAATGAAATGCCCGTGCCTCTGCTATGTTCAAATTATTTAAGTATAAAGTTTAAGTAAATCATCATTAGAAAATCATTCAATATTCATCAATAGTTCTCTTCCCTACGTATTGATAGTATCCGAACAATACAACAAACTCATGTGTTTATAATTCTAGATGCTAGTAGGCTGTAGACTGTTGCTCCCTCTGTGAGACCTACACTAAAGGACGATGATTGGATTTTCTTTTTTTTCTTTTTTTTTTTTTTTAGATTTTATTTATTTATTTGACATACAGAGATCACAAGTAAGCAGAGAGGCAGGCAGAGAGAGAGAGGAAGGGAAATAGGCACCCTGCCAAGCAGAGAGACTGATGCAGCAATCAGACCCAGGACCCTAGGATCATGACCTGGGCCGAGGCAGAAGCTTTAACCCACTGAGCCACCCAGGTGCCCCGATGATTAGATTTTGACTCTATGTGACGTACTATCATTATTGCTGAAAAATATTTTGTGTTTTCATCCAAAACTTCTCCAGCAGGACCTTTGACATTACATATATATATATATATTTTTTTTTTTCCCTCGTGGTGTTAATGGAAGTAGTGACTATGTATTACAATAGAGCTTATATTTATCATTAGCTTAGTGACCTCTGCTGGGAGGCTTAAGATAACCATCCTTAAATTCAAAGTTGGGTTGCTTGGATGCTTGGACCTCAAACATGAGTTCTTTATAACCCAGGATAATTGATTTTGCAAATTGATCACTGTGCCTATGTCTGAAAGCTGATATTCACTGGATGGAAGAGCCCTTGTTTTATAACTGAGAGTGTGACCAATTCTGAAAGTGACATATTTGATATTAGCACGTTCTTCCAGATTGTCTGTCTCTGTTCCCTCATGTTGCTAGGTCTATTTTATGTTATTCACCAAGTGGCACTTCTTGATCTCTTTCCAATATGCTTAAAAAAAAAATCAAAGACACAGATGATGTCGTTTTCCATCTGAATCTTTTTCCCCCATCATAATAGCATGATTCAGTATCATCCAACCAACCTTTTTACCACCACATTTGCAGAACTAAACTCTTCAAAAGGGAGCAAACACCCCACAGAGCAGAGGCCTTCTACTATTATTTTCATGAATATTTAAAGAGCCAGATGCACTTTTGTTAAAGGGTAAGCTTGTATTTATGTAAACCTGTGTAAATTTTTAGATTCTCCTCATCTCCATCCTAGACCATGTTGTCCTACAAAAGCAGTTTACATAAACCAATATGAACAGTGTCCACTGACCTACGTTCATCCCATTTTCTATGTGCCAGAGAAAAATTACAATTCAATTAAGTTTATGCTACAAGGTAACAAAGGATTAGTGCAGAATATTGATATGAGAAGATTTGGGACTTCTGGGCACCTGGGTGGCTCATTTGTTTAAGTGTCCATCCAACTCTTGATTTCAGCTCAGGTTATGATCACGGGGTCCTGGGATTGAGCCTGAGTCAAGCTCCCTGCTCAGCAGGGAGTCCGCTTGTCTTCCTGCCTCTTTAAGCCTTCCTCTACTCAGGCACACTCTCTCTCGAAAAAATAAATAAATAAGCCTGGGGGGCAGAGGAGACAGAAGATCTGTGACTTCTAAAAACTGATCTAAGCACATTTAATGATAACATTTAAAAATGAATATTTAAAATAGTTTCATTAAAAGTGATATATGTGTGTGTACACTTTATAGGCTAGTCACAAGATGTCCATCGGGCAAGGTAAATTCAATGAACTAGAATCAGCCATCTGAAGCATTCAGTTATACAGTAAATGTTTTTCTTTGTTTGGTGTGTTTTCTCTGTACTCCAGTTTTTATGGGAGTTAGTCGTGAGGGAGATACCGAACAAGACGATGCAACCACAAAATCCATTCCTCCCTGCCTCCGTTCCTTCCTGTCTTCCATTCTTTTTTCACTTTTCCGCTCTAGCTTTGAAGACCTTAGATTCAGTAACAATTTCACTAAATATAGTGCATTCTGTGTCTAGCACAATAATAAAATCTTGCAAATTAGGATGGATTATGTACAGAAATACTCCTCTCCTCTGTGTAGATAATATCTTTTATTTTTTAATTTCTCCCGTGGGTTAGAAGAAGCTACTAAATTTGTTCTGATAGATGTCTCTCCCACTTTTAAACTGAAATGCAAACTTCATTTGGATTTCAACAGTTGTTTGTTTGTTTTTTCATTATTGTCCTCTCCCTGTTTAAAATTCAATCTAGAAGGCCGCATTGTATTCAATTGTTATGTCTCCTTCTCCTTGGTATTTCCTGGTCAGTAATAGTTTCTCAGTCTTTTTAAAATTTGTCATGACCTCGGCAGTTTTGAGGAGCCCTGTAGTCAGGGATTTTGTAGAATGCTTGAAATTTGGGATTGTCTGATGTTTATCTTAGGTGTTATGTGTTAGATTTTCTAAAGAATGCTATAGAGTTAAAGTGCTCTTCCTATAACCTCCTGTAGGAAGGTATATGAATCTATATGAATTATCATTGATGATGTTAACTTCAGATAATAAGGTAGTGTTGGCAGAGTTTCTTCACTGTTAAGTACTAATTTTCTCTTTCCATCCTCTAGTTTTTGGAAGTGAGTCACTAAGTCCAGCTTATCCTCAAAGTATAGAGGAAAGAGGACCTTTTTGAAATATAGGATGTACCCTCTGTTGAGGTAGAGAGAAATGGATGGATAAAAGCAATGGCTGGGTTTGGATCTCATTGTTAATACTTCACTGGGGACACGCAATAGGAGCCACTCTCCTCTTGAAAGTGGGTAGACCGCCGTGGGGAAAACTCTCCTACCTTAGGTTATTAATCTTGTTCATAGCTGCTGCTATATCCATTAGGTTCTGGGCTCTGCCACTGAGAATTGAGACCAGCTACAATGGTTGAAGTGGCTGGGAATCTCTCTTCTCTATTCTTTCATGCTCAAAGAGATTAGAATGGGTCCGTTCACATTACTACCATAGCTGTGCAAGCCTTGCTGTTTCACACTTGCTGATGTGCCATTGGTCAAAGCAAACCACATGGCTGGGTCAAAGTTGATGCCAGAGGCGTCAACAAAAGGGTGAACACCCAGAGGTGTGATTCAGTGGAAAGTCTTCATTTAACAGTCTACACATCTGAGTAACAAATAGCTAGTTGAGAGTAGAACCCAAATCAGTCCTACTTCAGTGCACCTCCCCGCTGCAGCATATTGAAGCCAAGACATAGATCTTGTTCTTCCATTATGTTTACTAAAGCAGGAAATCCAACTGATACTTTCAGGTTTTCAGTAATAAAGGTTGACACAGAGTGTTCTGTTTAACCTTTTAGATAATTAGCACATTCAGCGGACCATATTCTTTCCTCAGCACTTTTGCTGTGTTCAAGTACAGAAAGAGTAAAAGGATAAGAATAGGAATCAAATGGCTTATGGACCATATCTCGTTTTGACTATGTAGGTGGGTAACCTTTAACAAATGATTTACCCTTTTTTGGCCTTAGTTTAATTATCTGTAAAATGAGGATGTTCAGTAGCTTTAAAGATTTTCAGCTCTAGAAAGTCCTATGATATGTTCTTTATTTTTAATTCACACATTTTCTTTCTTTCTTTCTTTTTTTCTTTTTAAACTCTTACTGTTGATGAGAACAAGTTAAATACTTAAATCTGGCTAGGTCCAGGAATGGAATGGTTAGCAGAAGTTGTCTAGGTGGGTGCTTAACAGCATAGTCAGAAGCAGAAAGAGATTCAAATCCCAACTCTTTCACCTGTAAACATTAAGTCCTCAGGTTTAAGCATTGAGAGTGACTATAAGTGGTAATAGTTATAGTTACCTCATAGTTTTGAGAGGTTCAAACTGAGTAAGTATTCAAGAAAAGGTGTTTACCACTATTTTTAGGATAACTATTATTGGCAGTAACAAATCAGATGACACTTTATCTCATAATATGTTAAATTTTGTCCTCTACTATATGATTTTACACTAAGTACCCGAGTTGTATCTTAGAAAATTTTTCACAAACCAGACCTTGCACTCTGAAGATGGGTTTGTGGGAGATTTTTCAGTCCCTTTTACAGATGACTAAACTGAGGCCAAGTCTTTCTCTGTAAGTCTTATTTCTGTGTTGGGCATCTAGAAATACAGTCAAATTAGGCCCACCATGTCTGTTTCCCAAGTCTAGTGTTAGATACTATGGAGGGTTGGTTTTATTTTCTTCTTCAGTTTTTTGTTTTTTTGTTTTGTTTTGTTTTATTTTGTTTTAGGAGCTACTGGGCCTTAATTCACACAGTTCAGGATGTAGAAACTGACCTGTTTTGTCACCTGATGATCTTTTCCAAGAGTTTGATTTCCTTCTGCCTTGAACTGAAGTCATTTTGGGATATAAATTTTATCTTCTTAACTAGATTGTAGATACCTTGAGGATTAAAGAAGCATTTTTGATATCTTTGTTTTTCCCCAAGCACCTAATACAGAAACATGAACATAATACATGTCCTAATAGGTTTTTAATGTAGCCCAAAGAGTTCTTAAAAAGCAGTGGAATTTAATAGCAAATAAGTTTAGCCACCATTCTGTGATAGACATGACATCATGTATTTAATTTATGGGATAGACTTTAATTCTTAGACAAATTTCTTTAATTCTTAATGCCAGGGTTTTAATTTTCTTTGTGTCTTTGAATAAATTCTTCAATCACGAATATTGCCCATCCTTTTGAACCAAGAGACATATATTAGTATCACTAAAGCTGATTCATTAATGCTGAAACTATCTTTGCCCTATAATTATGGGAGAGTAAGTGTGCATACATTAAATAAGAGGAAGTCAAGACTTATAATGCCTATTCTTGAGCCTGTGCTGAGTGGGGCTCACAGTACTTGGAAGAATCTTCCAGAACCACACATTGTTAAATGTGGTTTTGGCAGGTGCCATGTCACATTGTTCAGCTATCCCTGGTTCCGAGGCTGTTCTTATTGTCGTTTCTGTTGTTATTGTTTTTGTTATTATTTTGGTTCAATTTGCAAAGACATCCATCCTGCTCAGTTTTGGCAAACTGATCTCCTTTCTCATTGGTAAAGGAAGAAATGCCTTCTTTAAGAGATGAAACCACTGGCGACATCTCCTAAGACTTGAGGGCAGGATGAAATGTCTATGACAGACTCTGTTTCCGTCTCTCTCTCTCATTTGCTTTCTGACAAAATTGAAAAGAAAAAAAAAATGCCTTCCTTGAGAAACTGCTGCACTCTGTTGTTTCTGATTTTCCACATGAAAGGATTCTATTTAAGCACAGGCGGGTCTAGGAAGGCTGGCTTCTTGTTGAGCAAATATATTAATACTTTTTTATCCTACAACTTGTAGCCTGATCAACTGCAATTATTTCAGGAGCCAGAATAACACAGGATTCTGAAAACAAATACATCAAATGCTTTTTAAAGTCAGGACTCAGGCTAAATACAGAACAAACAAAAGGAAGGTATTTACTGCATGCATTACCCTCCCATGTGAGTGTTTACAAAATAGATGGACAGACTTGAAAGAGTAACAGTGATGGAAACACCATGTCATGCCTTGAATGGACTGTGTGTTCTTGATTATACTGATCAGCATTTGCCCTTTAGACTGACATCGGAAACTCCACCCACAACCTGCCCCAGGCTGCTGGAATCTGTGTGACAGTATAGCAAGATTAACTTTAAGAAACACACAAAAGGCAGGAAACAAATAGCGCTGTTGTCATCTTATTGGTTGGCGTCCTCCTGGGATGATCTATAATCATTTCTTCAGCTTAGAAATCAGCCTTGTGGTCTTGGGAATATTACTGCAGCTCTCAAGCTCTGTGGGTTTTGTCCCTTCTATTGTTTATAAGAGTTGATTCATTTTGCCATTAATTTTAACAGAGATAGAAGGTTTGCTTTTTCACTGCCGGTATTAAATTTTGGAGAAAATAAAGCAGAACAGTGAAAAGAAAACAAACTCTGGCTCCTTAAATTTATTTGCAGGTCAGTAGTGTTAAATTTCTTTCCATTCAACATGTAAGAAGCTTTAAAAAAAAAAATACTGTCCTTTTAAAAAAATGTGCTCAAACATCAGTGTGAAAGGGTTAGGAGAGAATCATTATCATCTCTGTGTGTTTACAAAGAACACGCATGAATATATACACACAGAGTCAAAAAAGTAGTTCTTTAAGAATCCCATGCCACGGAAGATTTAATTAACCTTTTCACTAGGAAACCAATTCTGCTGGCTGCCTTCATTACCCCTTCCTTCTGTTCCCACCCCGTGGCTCTCACACTTTATTTCTTTCTTCTTCTTTTATTTCCCGATCCTTTGGCTCATTCTTTCATCAATGATCCCATTGTTAAATCTGCCAGCTGGTGCTGGAGTCCTTTATTCCTCTCCATTTTTGACTGCAACAACCTTCCTTCCATGTCTGAGCTTTGGCTGTTACCTGCTTTACTGCATCTTCTACTCCTGCTCAATGTTTCATTGAAACAACCGTACCAACCCAGGAGTATAAGGTCAGTTGAAAAGTTTGACAGTCTACAAGGAAGAACGCTTTGAAATATTATTTTTCCCACAGGGCATAACAATTTGTCTTAAATGAATGTCAATTATGGAAATGAAATCAAAGAGATTTCACTACAAACACACACACACACGCACACACAGAATTTATTGAATGCTATAGGAAAGAATTCTTCATTATCCTAATCCTACTAGTACTATGTTTTTTTGTTTTCAGTTTCAGATATTAAAACAGATTCCAGAAACAAGGAAGTATGCCCTCCTGCAAATACTGAGATAGATATTTAAATGACATGTAAATAAGCATTCTCAAGCAAACTTTTTAGAAGTTACCTTTTTTGTTGTTGATGATGATTTATAGCTGTTTTCCCCACTGCATTTCCTCCTATCTATTGTTAAAGGAGAGTGAGGGTGTATATTCACATAACCCCCATGCTTGTAATGCCTAGACATGTTGGTTGCTAGGTAACAGAGTACTATGAGGGAAGCAGGGCGCAGAGAGGGTGTATCTCTGATCTAGCAGAAATGCAGAAACCACCGCAGGAGGGAAGTTCTCTGCATTTCCTTGCATTTTTGCTGAACTAAACAGAATTATTATTGCATGACAAAGTACCACTTAGCCTTATGGAACTTCCTGGCAGTTACAGTTTTCATCATTGCTGTAAAGAATCCATAAGTCTTGCTTATTTCTGCAAGGTTGTATGATAGGTTTACTCCACCAGATCAAAACTTTGTTGTCCATGTTCCTGTTCCCTTTGGTTCCTTTTAGGTAACTAAAGTTCCGGTCACCAGGTCCTTGAATGGAGGTGTTAGTTTCTAATGTGTTGCATCCGAATAGACTTTTCAGAAAATCCTCATATCTTGTTTAATCATTTATTTTTTTAAAGATTTTATTTATTTATCTGACAGAGAGAGAGAGATCACAAGTAGACAGAAGCAGGCTACCTGCTGAGCAGAGAGCCTGATTTGGTGCTGGGATCAGGACCTGAGCCTAAGGCAGAGGCTTAACTTCATGACCTGAGCTGAAGGCTGAGGTTTAACCCACTGAGCCACCCAGGAGCCTCTTATCTTGTTTAAACGAAACTGTAGCTAGAGTAAAAAGTCATCTAATCAGGGAAAATTGCTCAGAATTCCACCATTGTCAAAAAGGAAAAGGAAAACTTCTCTTCAAAAACCTTAATTCTTAATTAAAACAAATGGGTTGTGTTAGGGTCCCTAATCAAAGGAGCGAGACTGATAAAAAGCGAAGGTCAAGCAAAGCTTTATTTCGCTCCAAGCATCGAGAATCAAACTGACCGGTCAGGGCCATCTCTTGCAAAGAGGGGACCCCTCCCAGCCTCACAGACTAACTTTTATAGAGGTAGTTTGGCCAGGCTATACACAGGTGGCCAATGAGATTGCAATACACAGAGAAAACTGCACAGTCATACTAGGTCTGCCACACACAGAAAAAACTGCTAGGTAACACACAAGTTACCATTTGAATTGGTCATTTGAATTGCCAATTGAATTTCAATGTACCCTGGTATATATATGTGCGCCCCACTGATTGGATGTCTTCACCTGGCCTGACCTGGCCTTGTATCTGTTTGCAAATAAGTTCCTCTGGGAGGGGCGGGGTCAATCTAAGTTCACTGCATAAACACAAAATGACTCGCTTTGGCCAGCCAGGCCCTTACAGTTGCATGGAAGTATTAGGCATCAAAAAAGAGTTAGAGATGGGTCAGTTGATTCTTGAAACATTTCCGGGGTGCCCAGTATGTGCTTAGGTACCGGGCAGTGATGTTACAGAGGATGAGACAACATCTGGCCCTCCCCATATGTGTGGGGAGAGATAGATATACACAGATAATTACACTATGGGAAACCTCAAAGCAGAGCATAAGGAGAGAGTTTTGGGAGGACAGAGGTGGCGGCAACCAGCTAGGCCTGGGGGAATCATGAGGCTTCAAAGAGCTGTGTCTTGAACCATGGGCAGTTTCTCAGAGAGGGAAGACAAGTGACCTTTACTGGCTTTCTCAGGACATTCTTCCATCAGTACAAAACACTGTTGCATAAGGATGCCTTTCTGGACCTCTTTACCCACGTGGGATTCATTCATCATATATTCTCTCAGCTCCTTAACTTCCTTCCTTCGTGGGCCAATCTCAGTTTTAGCTATATATTAAACAGTTTTATTAAATGCTTTAATGAAGATCACCACTTTTTTCCATGTCGAGATTATGTTCCATCAAGGAAGGGAACACAGCTGCTTTCTCACATTATTCTATGGAACAGCACAGTACCTTGCACATGGTAAGAACTTTGTAAATGTTGAATGAATGAGTGGGCAGAGTCACAAATCATATCATTTTGGTAACTGCCATCCGTGCTTTCATTAGTGTGAGTGGCCAAGTTCATATTCCCTGTCTTTGATATTCCTCAAAGGAAAAAAAACAAACACACTATTCTTAGTACACTGGCCTTCATCAGTTATGCCATATCTATTCCATCATAAATCTAAAACTAGCAGATATATTCTATAGCTTTAGCCTTTTGCCTAGTACACATAACATGAAGGAAAGCACTGTTCGATGAAATCTATAGATAAAACGTGAAAAAACTACTGGTTCTTCCTTCTCTCAATTACAGTGGCTACAGTAATCTCCCAAGAGTCCATTAATAAATTACTGTGCGGATGGGGGTAAGGACTGACAACCACCAAGTCCTTAGTTTTGTCAGACTTCAGATTATTCCCTCGATCTATACAGCAGTCCCCCATCATCCAGGGTTTTGCTTTCTATGGTTTCAGTCACCCACAATCCACTAAGGACTGGAAACTGATCATCCTGACAATGAAAAGGTTAACAGTTTTCTAATACAACGTCATAGTGCTTGTGTCATTCACCTCACTTCATCTCATCATGTAGGCATTTTATCATCTCAAATCATAAGGAAAAGAAGGCTGAGTACAAGGCAGTAAGATATTTTGAGAGACACAATATTCACATAACTTTCTATAGTACATTGTTATAATTGTGCTATGTTATCATTTATTGTTGTTAATTTCTTACTGTGCTGAATTTATGAATTAAACTTTATCAGAGTACACATAAAAGGGGGAAAAAAACATAGCGTATATAGGGTCCAGTACTATTCATGGTTTCAGGCATCCACTGGGGGTCTTGGAACATATCCCTTAGATATTCTGTTAGCCCCATTGTACAAAGAAGACTCTGAGGTCTCGACAAGTTAAATGATACTTTCTAAGCTCACAGTAAGCAAAGAAGAGAACTGAATGTCAACTCCAGGTCATTTTGACCCTAAAGGTATTTTCTTTTCATTAGTCCTTTCTCCTCTTGCCATCAGTCTTTACTATCTGAATCCTGAGAATCATACACACACACACACACACACACACACACATACATGCACACACACACACAAACACCTATCAACTATTTTCAGAGTCCAAACTTGCCATTTAATTTCCATATCATCAGGGAAATTTTCTCAGTAGGAGAATTCTGCATTAGGTGAGACTTCTCAGAAGTAGAAAAATTATTTATTCATTTATTTGGGGGAGACATCATAGTTTGTTGCCTCTTCTTTTTTTGTTTTAAGTTTTTATTTGAATTCCAGTTAGTCAATGTTCAGTGTAATATTAGCTTCAGGTGTACAATTGAGTGATTCAACACTTCCATCCATCACTCGGTGCTCATCACAACAGTAGCACTCCATCCACATCTGTCATTTAGCCCATCCCCCACCAAACTCCTCTCTGGTAACCATCAGTTCGTTCTTTCTAGTTAGTAGGGGTCCATTTCTTGGTTTGCCCAACCCCCTTCTCTCTCTGTCTCTGTGTCTTTAAAGTAAGGAGACCTTCTGATCAGTTCTTCATCAGCATTTATAAATATTGAGGACTGGTGCTTATTCTGACTTAGGGAGAGTCAAGTGGTCTACGGTGAATGCACTATTGGGTTGAATTAGAATCAAGTTTTCTTTTCAGTCTGCTTGTTCAGGAATGTAAGTAGTGGACAATGGGAGGAACCGACAATGTGAGAAGACTGTTTCTTTCATAACAGAATGTAGGGTTCAATGTCTCTTTATAACTGAAAATGTGAATATGTAACTTTCACTGTTCGTAAATAGAGTCCTTTATCTTCTAAGAAAACTCTGTAATTTTATACTTAAAATATTTCTAGCCTAAATATATCTCACTTAAATCGAGGGAGTTAATAAATGTTTTCACTATGGTTTATTCTAGAAGCTTTGAGAATCTGGTAACATAATTTGCACTAAAAGCACTTAATTTTGTGAGAGCCATACCAAACTTGCCATTACTAGCTTCACAAATAGAGAGGGCAATTTGCTAATGGGGTTCCATTTGTAACAGTTTATGGACTACTTAACTACCCAATTTACTCACTAAGGCACTTCCAAATATGAACCAGTCAATATGAAACATTGAATGGCTTTTAATTCAATAGAACACTTTACCTATTTAGATAGAAATGAATAGACATATCAAAGTGACATTCATTCTGTAGTCCAGTTACTGGTGACACAAGACTGAGCAGAGCAATAACAAGAACTCCTGCATGACAAAACATATAACCTAGCAGGAGAAACAAGTATGAATTAAAGGTTTGGGAGGCAAATTCATTCCAAACTTAGGAACAAGACCGTGGGATAGGAGGGATCTTGGTGAATTCAAGGAATGTGACAGAAGATAGTGAGCTTTAGAGAACCATGGGCAAGAGGATGTGCTGTGGGAGTTGAGGCTGGAAGGTCAGTAAGCAGGAGCTAGATCGTGAAGGACATTGCAGGGAATTGCTTCAGTCTGAATGGCTGTGTCCCTCCAGATTCATATTTGAAACCTTAATGCTCACCATGTTATACTAGGAGATCTCTCATCTCCTTTGGGAGATATTAACGTCATGAGGGCGGAGCCTTTGTGAAAGGGACTCGTGCTCTTATAAAAGAGCTCCTTACCCCCTTCCACAGTGTGAGCACAGGCAACAGGTCAGCAGTGTAACAACTTGGAAGAGGGTCTCACCAGAACTGGACCATGTTGGACCATGTTAAAGCTATTAGGCTTTCTAAGTACAAGTGCTAAGTCGTTGAAGGTTTTTAAGTAGGGAAGCATCATGATCAGCATATCAATCTAGAAGAATCAGCCTTGCTGTAGGCTACAACAATAATGAGAATAGGAGAAGATAGAGACAGGAGGTTAGTAAGAGAATTACTGCAGTTGCCAAGAAGGAGGTGATAGTAATTCAGACCATGTAGGTGTAAAGGATGTGGCTGAAAGTGAATTTCTTCACTGGAGCTGTTCTTAATTCCATGTGGTTGTAACTGACAGCACTCTTTGGAAAGAGCTCTGAGCTAGGAGTAGAAAGAAATGGTTTTAAGTCTTTATCTGTTTCACCTTCATCTTCTTTTTGTTTTGTACCTTCTCTATAAAAGGAGGTAATGATGTTTGGGTGTTCTATCCCTTAAGCTTTTTTAAAGAACAGATACATAACAAAGACTTAAAATATGTTAAGTGCTACATCATGTAAGAGGTAAGCAGTTCTTACTCCCTATAAATATTATAACACTATAAATACTGGTTTTCTAGACTACCAGATGTACATTTTTTTTATTATTCTTTTGAGTTTCTAGAGTGGATACAGAAGTGCAAAGAAATGAACTGTATAAATCATGAATATTACAATTTAGATAGTATATGAATATGACTTAATATTAATTGACATATTGATTGAACCAAACTGTCAAAATGTCTGTACTACCATGATTTCCAAACCATGGTCCATGTCCAGATTTAAGTGTAGATACAGAAATAAGTGTTCACGTGCATCCCCAGGTCTCAGACTGTTGAGCATGAGCAGTATGTCTTCGAAAATTCTCAGAAAAACCCATTGGTTCCAGGAAGGGGAAGAAAGTGCATTTCCAGATGTCAAGACCACTCTAGTTTAGAATCCCAGCACCTTTCCTTTGCAGAACACATGGTTCAAAACATCTTCCTACTCTAAGTCAGAAACTAGCAGATGTCTTTGTCTTAGATACATTTACAGTTGGAACATTCACACAGCCCCTAGTGGAAAAAACAACCATTAGAATTCTTGTGTTTAGATTATATGAATTAATGAATTCATTTAACTTATTTTGGATGTTAGAAATCTCTAACCTCTGACTTGACATGAAACATATATGCATATATGGTCCTCATCTGTACCATGTTGCTTTGCTTCTAACAGGGATTATACCACTGATATGTTGATTTTGATGGTGCTTTAAAAAAAAAAAAGGAAAAAGAAACACTTAACACTTCATTTATTTGCTTTGTCAATACCATTCTCCTAACTCCCTCTGTCCGTTTATTAAACTAAACATTTTAGACAGTGTGGTTTATTAGCTTTGCTATGAGGTTATATTCCACAGATATCTGACCTTTTTTAATCATTGTGTGGCCAAATGAAATAAAGCACATGCATTGAAGCAGTGAATAAGATTGGGGGTTAGTGAGTTTGATGGAATCACAACCAGTAATTTTAAAATGTGACTGAATTCTTCCCACATTTAAAATCTTTCATTATGCTACTTCAAAGCTAATTTCTTTCTTGTTTTTCTGAATAGTTGCTTCCATTAATCTCACTTTAGGTAATGATGGTAATGATACAATTATATGTAATCATTGCCTGAATTCAATATGCGACACATCAGTCCCTTTATGTAGTGATTGTACAGCTCTCTACAATCTTTGGATTTGGAAAGTTTCCATTATGTCTTGCCAAGATGAGATTCAAAAGTCTCTGACATTTTGCATAACATCAGTCAAGACGGGTGTTCCAACTGTCCCTTGTAGTGATTGGGCAAACTCATCCATCTGGCTGGTTCTAGTTGAAGCTGCGGGTGAAGACGTGAGACAAGCTGAGCAGGGTTCACTGTTTACATAAATTCCAAAGCACTTAAACTATTCAGAGAGAAACAAAAACAAAAACTAAGAATAAAAACTTTGAAAAAGGCCTTTAAGAGTACAGGTGGCCAATCTGTTTAAACTACTAATGACACAAATCACAATCTAACTGAATTCATTACATTTTTGTGCAAAGTGAATATTTATTTCAAAAACTTTAAATATATTTTCCTAAATTTACAGCTACTGCTATTACCAGCTATCACTCAGTATTAGCCTGTTTCTTAAAGTACTCGTAGCAGATGTGTGCTTGCATTTCTTTTTGTTTTTGTGCCATGTAGATATAAATTTGCTTAAGTTCTGAAGACACATTTCAACACTTATTCAATTTAGTTCAATTAAGACTTAATATTTTCTCTGTGTTCTGACACAGTAGAGTTGAACATGCCCATATCTTTCTAAGAATTAAATAATTAAATATGCAAATAGCTTGAAGGTACTAGCTTACTGTTTATTCCATGTTTAATTTCTTTCTTTTAAAAAATCTCATTCTCTGAGGAAAAATAGCAGGGCTTCTTTAGTCTCCAGTAAATGTTTACAATTCATCATTTTACCTTGACCTGTTGAATTTGGCTTGTTGATAAATTTTTTAAAAGATGCTCTTGGGGGGCGCCTGGGTGGCTCAATGGGTTAAGCCTCTGCCTTTAGATCAGGTCATGATCTCAGGGTCCTGGGATCAAGCCCTGCATCAGGCTCTATGCTCAGCAGGGATCCTGCTTCTCCTTTTCTCACTGCCTGCCTCTCTGCCTATTTGTGATCTCTTTGTCAAATAAATAAATAAAATCCTAAAAAAAAAAAAAAAAAAGATGATGTTGGTACAGTGTGGTATGGGTTGCAGTGGGGCGGGGGATGTCAGTCACTTTCACTCACCCCCCAAGTCTAAAATGGGCTTTTTTTTTTTTAAATCCCTTCTAGTACATCTAAATAGATTTTCTCCCTAGTTCTGAAACACACCTTTTTTTTTTTTGTATTATATTAGCTAGCTGATTAGCATCTATCCACTGATTTTAAAGGTATATCAGATTTAACTTAACCAAATTGAAAACACTTGATTTTCTCTCTCAAATTTAATCTTCCTCTTACTCATATTTGTAAACAGATACTACTATCGACGAGTGGCTCCAATCAAACAAGCGAGCAAACAAACAAACAATTAAATTAAAACGCTCCTGCTTCCTCTCTTCTCTATCTCTCCATCCCAGCCACTGACAAATCCTAGAAGCATGACATTGAATACACAGACTACACTGCTCCTGACTCAATAATCTACTACC
Organism: Mustela putorius furo; assembly: GCF_011764305.1. Taxonomy (NCBI): domain Eukaryota; kingdom Metazoa; phylum Chordata; class Mammalia; order Carnivora; family Mustelidae; genus Mustela; species Mustela putorius. The sequence goes on from NW_025422010.1 coordinate 44,924,482, forward strand.
ACCATCTCCACGCCACTACCATCTCTCCCCGGGTCTGCTGGAATGATCGTTAATTAGGGTCTTTGAGTCTATCTTTCCCTTACAATTCTGTTCACATTCATTGTTAAAAACATAATTTACTGTGTCTTTTCCTGTTGTAAACCTGGAATAAAATCCAAATGCCTCAAATGGTCTTTTAAAGCTCCTTGTAAACTACGCAACCTTACTCTGCTAGTGCATCATTCTACTCTCTACATTCTTGACTGCTCTCCAGACATCGTGCCCTGTTTCGGATGTCCTTTCTGAGCACCTCAAAACTGCTCTTGTCATAGGGTTTTAGCACTGTCTGTTCTCTCTATCAGGAATGCCCTTGTCCTACATCCTTGAGAGAGGCCTTCCCTGATCTCAAGTCACCTTTTCTCATACCCCCTTATGTTAGTTTTTTGCAGAGCTTTGCTATTTTTTTCTTGATTGATTAATTGATTGATGTCTGCTTCTTCCATCAGAATGTAAGCTTCACGAGAACAGGGACCTGATCTCTCATGTTTATTAATTATGACTAGGGTATAGAGCTATGCCTAGAACACAGAGTGAGCCCAATAAATATTTGCTGAATAAATGGATAAGCCCTGAGAGGAATAGTTAATGACACATATATTGGACGATGAAGCTGGAAAGAGGAGCAGACTCAAGTGAAATTTTCTTTCCAAAAGAATCTTTAGCCAACTCTAGAAGAGTAGTCCAGGGCCCTCCTGGAGTAACACTGTTGCTTCCTCTACGATCCCACTTCCCTCTTTTCCTTTCTCTGCTCTTCATTTCTTAAATACTCCTTTTTCCAGCACTGTTTTCAAATTGTGACTGGGTAAGGTGGAAGGAATTCCAAGGTAAATTGGAAAATATTCCTACACTCATACTCATAAAGCCTTCCTGCTTTGAGGGGGAAAAAAAAAGATGCACATGGATAGCTATGACTCACATTAGAAAGCTGCTGTTAGGGAAGCAGACACAATCCAAGTCTCTCCTCAAAGGTCAACTAAGAGCATATATATCAGCATGAACACTGGAGAAAATCATACCTTAATCCACAGGGACACAGCCAGGCCACTGTGTTTGTTTTATTAACATGTAATGTATTATTTGCTTCGGGGGTACAGCTTTGTGAATCATTGGTCTTACAAAATTCACAGCACTCGCCATAACACATATCTTCCCCGGTGTCCATAACCCAGCCACCTAGTCCCTTCTCCCCCACCCCCCCAGCAACCCTCAGTTTGTTTCCAGAGATTAAGAGTCTCCTATGGTTTGTCTCCCTCCCAATCCCATTTTGTCTCATTTTTTCCCTCCCTAGCCTGCACAACCCCTCAAACTGGCTCTTAAATTCCTCGTATTAGAGAGATCAAATGACAATTGCTTTCTCTGATTGACTTATTTCACTTAGCATAATACTCTCTAGTTCCATCCGCTTCATTGCAAAAGGCAATATTTGGGGTTTTTTAATGGCTTCACAGTATTCCATTGTGTGTATGTGTGTGTGTGTATACCACCTCTTTATCCATTCATCCATTGATGGACATCTAAGTTCTTTCCATCGTTTGACTACTGTGGACATTGCTGATATAAACATTCGTGTGCAGGTGCCCCTTCAGATCACTACATTTGTATCTTTAGGGTAAATACCCAGTAGTGCAATTGCTGGGTCGGGTAGCTCTATATTCAACTTTTTGAAGAACCTTGATAATGCTTTCTGGAGTGGCTGCACCAGATATCATTACCACCAACAGTGTAGGAGGGTTCCTCTTTCTCTGCATCTTCATCAACATCTGTCATTTCCTGACTTGTTAATTTTATCCATTCTGACTGGTGTGAGGTAGGATCTCACTGTGATTTTGATTTGTATTTCCCTAATGCGGAGTGATATTGAGCACTTTTTTGTATGTCTTTTGGCCATTTGGATTTCTTCTTTATAGTCTTCTGCCCATTTCTTGATTGGATTATTTGTTCTTTGGGTGTTGAGTTTGATAAGTCCTTTATAGATTTTGGATACTAGCCCTTTATCTGATATGTCATTTGTAAATATCTCCCAATCTGTCAGTTGTCTTTAGGTTTTGACTGTTTTCTTTGCTGTGCAAAAGCTTCTGATCTTGATGAAGTCCCTATAGTTCATTTTTGCCCTTGCTTCCCTTGCCTTTGATGATGTTTCTAAGAAGTTGCTGTGGCTCAGGTCGAAGAGGTTCCTGCCTGTGTTCTCCTCAAGGATTTCAATGGATTCCTATCTCATATTGAGGTCTTTCATCCATTTTGAGTCTATTTTTGTGTGTGGTATAAGGAAATGGTCCAGTTTCATTTTTCTGCATGTGGCTGTCCAGTTTTCCCAACACCATTTGTTGAAGAGACTCTCTTTTTTCCATTGGGCATTCTTTCTTTCTTTGTCAAAATTTAGTTGACGATAGAGTTAAGGGTCCATTTAAGGGCTCTCTATTCTGTTCCATTGATCTATATGTTTGTTTTTGTGCCAGTACCACACTGTCTTGATGATAATAACTTTGTAATAGAGCTTGAAGTCTGGAATCGTGATGCCACCAACTTTGGTTTTCTTTTCCAACCTACCTCTGGCTTATCAAGGTCTTTTGTGGTTCCATATAAATTTTAGGATTATTTCTTCCATTTCTTTAAAAAAAATGATGGTATTTTGATAGAGATTGCATTAAATGTGTAGATTACCTTAGGTAACATAGACATTTTCACAATATTTGTTCTTCCAATCCATAAGCATGGAACATTTTTCCATTTCTTTGTGTTTTCCTCCATTTCTTAGATGATCTGTCCATTTCAGTGAGGGAGCTGTTAAAGTCCCCTAGTATTATTGTATTATTATTGATGTGTTTCTTCAATTTTGTTATTAATTGGTTTATGTAATTGGATGCTCCCATGTTAGGGGCATAGATATTTAAAACTGTTAGATCTTCTTGTTGGACAGACTCTTTAAGTATGATATAATGTACTTACTCATCTCTTACTAGAATATTTGGTTTAAAATCTAATTTACCTGATAGAAGGGTTGTCATTCCAGGTTTCTTTTCATGTCCATTAGCATAGAAAATTGTTTTCCACCCCCTCACTTTAAATTTGGAGGTGTCTTCAGGTCTAAAATGAGTTTCTTCTAGACAACATATTGATGGGTCTTTTTTTTTTTTTTTTTTAATCAATTCTGATAACCTGTGTCTTTTGATTGGGACATTTAGTCCATTTACATTCAAGGTAACTATTGAAAGACATGAATTTAATGTTGTTGTATTGCCTGTAAAGTGACCATTACTGTATATGCCTCTCTTCCTTTCTGGTCTTTTACTTTTAGGCTCTCTGTTTGATTAGAGGACTCCTTTCAAGATTTCTTGTAGGGGTGGTTTGGTGTTGGCAAATTCTTTTAGTTTTTGTTTGTCCTGGAAGCTTTTTATCTCTCTTCTCTTTTCAATGACAGCCTAGCTGGATATAGTGTTCTTGGCTGCATATTTTTCTCACTTAATGCTCTGAATATATCATGCCAGTCCTTTCTGGCCTTCCAGGTCTTTGTGGATAGGTCTGCTGCCAGTCTAATATTTATACCACTGTATGTTACAGACCTCTTGTCTCATGCTTCTTTCAGGATTTTATCTTTGTCACTGAGATTTGTAAGTTTTACTATAAGATGATGAACTATGGACCTATTTTTATTGATTTTGAGGGGGTTCTCTGTGCCTCATGGATTTTGATGCATGTTCCCTTAGCCAAATTAGGGAAACTTTCTGCTATAATTTGCTCCACTATACCTTTTGCCCCTCTCTTTCCTCCTTCTTCTTCCCCTTCATCTCCTCCTCCTCCTTCTTTTTTTCTTCTTCTTCTTCTTCTTGGATTCCAATTATTCTAATATTATTTCATCTTATGGTATCACTTACCTCTCGAATTTTCCCCTTGTGGTCCAGTAGTTGTTTATCTCTCTTTATCTCAGCTTCTTTACTCTCCATCATTTGGTCTTCTATATTACTAATTCTCTCTTCTGACTCATTTATCCTAGCAGTGAGAGCCTTCATTTTTTTATTGCATCTCATTAATACCTTTTTTTTAAAATTTCAACTTGGTTAGATTTTAGTTCTTTTATTTCTCCAGGAAGGGATTTTATTTCTCCAGAATGGGATTCTCAAGTATCTCCCATGCTTTTTTTTTTTTAAGCTCAGCTAGCACCTTGATAATCGTCATTCTGAATTCTAGTTCTGACATATTATTAATGTCCATATTAATTAGGTCACTAGCTGTTGGTACTGTCTCTTTTTTTTGTTGTTTGTTTGTTTGTTTTGTTTTTGTGGTGAGTTTTTCCATTTTGTCATTTTATCCAGATAAGAATAGATAGATGAGAGAACAAAATACTAAAAGGTTAGTAATGACCCCAGAAAAATATACACTAACAGGATCAGGAAGACCCAAAACTAGAGGGAGAAGAAAGGAGGAAAAAAATAAAAGAAAAAAAGAAAAAGAAAATAAAAAAGATATCTATTTGTGTATGTGTGTGTGTGTGTGTATATATATATATATATATATATTAAGCTGGTGAATAGAACAGAGCTAATTTGGGGTGTATTTTGGTCTGTCAAAAGAAACTACCTCCCCAAATTTTAAAGAAAGAAAATCTTACATATATACAAAAATAAGGGTAAACACAAGGAAGGGATGGAATATGACTGTAAAGATGAAAATTAAAAAGGATTCTAAAACAAAGGAGGAAAGAAGTTGGTTGAAAAATGAAAAAGAGAAGAGGAAAGAATGTGATAAGGCTGGAGAATAGAACAAAACTATGTGCTAGATTTAGGGAATATTTGATCTATTAGAAGAAGTTGTATCCCAAAATTTTAAAGAAAGAAAAACCTATATGTTTACGAAAATAAGGTTAAATACAATAAAGTGATAGAATATGACTATAACAATGAAAATTTTTAAAGATTTTTTTAAATGTATTGATAAAATAGTTTAAAATGTTAAAATAGGGAAGAGGAAAATTTTCAAAAAAATAGAATAAGAAAAAAAAAAATTAAAAAAATTTAACTTTGTAAGACCAAAGAATCATAGGAAGAAAGTCATGAATTCTATGTGTTACTTACCCTAGCTCTGGAGTTCTATTTCCACTGATCAGTTAACTTCGTCATGGCTAGATGTTCTTGCTGATTGTCTGGTGGAAGGGCCTATTGCAGTGATTCTCAAATGTCTTTGCCCAAGGTGGAATTACACTACCCTCGACAGGGGCCAGGTTAAGTAATCTGCTCAGTTTTGCTCTCAATAGCTTTTGTTCCCTGAACCCTTTCTGTAGAGCTTTGGAGGATGGAAATGGAGATGGTGGCCTCCCAATCTCTGGTGTGGAGGAGCTGAGAGCTCAGGCCCTCACTCCTTAGTGCACCCTCAGTGAAAAGTAGTCAGTCCCCCCCCCCCCCCCCGTCTCCCTGGTCTCCAGCTATACTATGTTCTCACCTGGCCTGCAATCGGGCATTACTGTCTCTGGCGCATGTCACCGTTTGGAGTCTCTAAACCCAGCTCATTTCTGCAGTGCATTCCTGTGCTTCTCCTCCCAGAGAAAGGAGGAGGATTCCTCCCCAGATCTGCCACTTGTGGGCTCCCTGCCCAAAGAGCTGTGGCCTAACTGTGCCTTGGTACCTCAAGCAGAGATCCCATTCCTTGCTTCCATCTCTGCAGCCAACTTCCCCACTCTGATACCTGGGAGCTCTGCCACAGTCAGACAGCTCTTGTCTTTCTGTGACCCCATGGGTTCTGAGACTATACTACCTCCATGAGAAGTCCACCCCCACTTAGTTTCTGGAGCTATGTCCCTCAGTGGAGTAGACTTCTAGAAGTTCCATTTTTGTGCTCCGCCACTCTACTGCTTATCCATAGCCGCCTGCCCCCCAACCCCACTGCGGTCTGTCTTCCCATATATTGCCTTGGATTCACTTCTCTGCACATCCTACCTTCCAGGAAGTGGTCACTTTTCTGTTCCTAGAACTGTTCTACTCTTCTCTTCTAATTCCTGTTGGATTTGTAGGTGTCCAGAATGGTCTGATAATTATCTAGCTGAACTCCTGGGACCTAATGATATGTAAGTGCCCTACTCCTCCTGCTCCTTCCTTTAATAAGGAAGTTTTAAATACCTTACCAGATTTTTTTCTACCCTGGCCTCACTTTGTACAGCTACTTATAACATGTCAAGTCCAAGCTTTAAAAAGATTTCCCTATTTTGGTGTACTGATTAACTCCCTTTTCTTATGAAGGAAACAGAGTAGTAGCTGTCAGTGTTTCAATAGGACAAGTGAAATTGTGAGATCATAAAGAATATATGTATTGGTCTATTTCCCTGGTTTGTGGCGCAGACCTTCAAAACCCTTGTGATTTTTCTAAGTGACAAGAATAGTAGGAGTATCTTTTGCTTTAGTATTTGTTCTTTGACCTTAATTCCTGACACAGAGTTTAAATCCCTTGAAACTTTCTGGGAGGTAGGAAAACCATTTGTTTTAATGAGGCAACTCTTGGTAGGCTTCTGGATCGGGGCTGGTCACAGAAAGACTAAGCCATTATTAGAAGCTTAGAATTTTCAACTCTACCCCCCACCATTCTCCAAAAAGAGGAGAGGAGCTGGAAGGGGAGTTAATGATTGATCATATCTGCCTGGATGCAGCTCCATAAAAATCCAAAAAGTATTGTGTCCAGAGAGTATCTAGAGTTGGTGGATATGTGAAGGTGCTGGGAGAGTGGCTCAGAGAGAGCATGGAAGCTCTGTCATTTCAAGCACCCCATTTCTACATACCTTGCCCTATATATCTCTTCTATCTTACTATTCCTGAGTTATATCCTTTTATAGTAAACTGGCGGTCTGATAAGTAAACTTTTTTCCTGAGTTCTGTGAGCCATTCTAACAAACTGATCCTTCTTTCCTAAGGAAGGAGTCATGGAAACCTTTAATTTATAGCCAGTCAGTCAGAAACACAGAGAACAATCTGGATTTAATATTGAGATCTGAAGGTAGGGGATAGGGAGCAGTTTTAAGGGATTGAATCCTTAACCTATAGGAATTTGATATTCTACTTATGTAGATAGTGTTAGAATTGGGTTAAAATATGGGACAACTAGCTACCATCGCAGAGAATTGTTCAGTGTGTGAAAAACCTCCATATTTGGTGACCTGAAGTGTCAGAAGTGAAGTGTTCTGTGTTAGTAGTAAAGGAGAGCCACACAGGAGAAATGAGTTTTTTCAAATAGTTGTTCAGGAAGGAGTTAATGTTGCCTCTACTTTGTCAGCCTACATTTCCTAAATCAGTGCCCCAAACCCAGAAACACCTAATTAAGATCCCGAAGGAGAATCCTATCAGAATCCATAAGATCTAGAGCCCCTTTAGATCAGCAAGTTATCACCACAGGGCAGCTTTTCCTATTTCTTACCAACTGTACCAGAGTTTCTTGAGTAGAACAAATAAGTTCAGTATGATCCATGAGCTCCTTCACACATAATTCTAAGAATTTTGTAAGTCTTTCTGTGGTGGAACTGAGAGGATTGAAGATAAATCAACTACTGTTCAGGGCTGAGGTCCTAACACTAATCTCTCTTATTGAGAACTTTCCTTAATCATATATTTTTTTTTTTTGCCAATTTTTTACCTTTCTCTATAATTTCCCCCCGTGAACATGAAAGTTTGGGCTAATCTTTGGAATCTGACTAGATGCCACTCTTGCCATACCCAGAATATAAATCATCTTGTGTTTTAGTGTAATTTTCTTCCAAGATTCTTTCCTATGGTACTTCTACTCTAGCTTGACCATGATCTTCTTTCCCTATTCTTAGACACAGACTATAATTAATTCAGATTGAGACTCATGTCTCCTGACCCTCAGCTCAGCAATTTTTACTCTATAAATGAAACTACTGCCCAGATCTATTGTAAATATTGATTCTAAAAAGACTTCAGTGTAGTTCAATTTGCTCAAACAATATGGAGACAGCTTGAATTTCTCTTAGGATATTAGCTAAATACTTTTAATGTGTGTGGATATTTTTACAAATAAATTTAGGTAATGTATACACACAAGTTAGATATACATCCTAAGACTATTTTCTTGATACTGTAGACTGTTAGCAAGCAGAATAAAACAAAACAAAACCAAAATAACTTGAAAATTCAAAACCAAATATTGTTACTCAAGTATTTCATGGGAATTGGCAGTGGCAACTAGAATCTAAATGTCTTTAGAAATCAAGAATCTATAGGTATTATGGATGGAACACAGACATCCACTGCTGAAACATGTGACTATTCAATTGAAACCTGTCAATCCAGAATAACAATGGATTATTGCCCTGAAAAGAAAAGACTATTACATTCAAACAAACCTGGGAACAAAAATCCAGAGAATGGTGCTTTCATTGTCATGACTCTTTAGTCATCTTTGGTTATTCTTCTTTCTTAGTTTTTCTACTTAATAAGGGTCTTTGCCTCAAGGCAGTTTCATGATCCACTGAAATCTGAGCAACTCATGGGTCTAAATTTTCTACCATTTCCTTGAGTTCAGCATCAGGTGTGACCATCCAAGGGACCTTTATAATAATGAAATTTTTGAAAATACTTGGTGACCTTTTTAAAAAAAATTTGATATGTTGGACAATTAACAATAAATTCTCCCCATGGATAAAACAATGTAATTCCAATATTTCTTGAGGAAAATATCAAAAAGAGTAGAAGTGGTATAAGCACAGTTAGTTCTGAAAAACAAACACTTGTATCTTCATCATATGGAGGAGAAAGAATAGCTTAAAGTGATTGCAATTTGCCAAATATTAAAATTTGTCTTATGCAGGTTTCTGTGACTCTAAAACCAAAATTATTTTCAAGACTTTAGGCTGTTTCAGGTATTCTGTCTCAAGAATGCTGCGTTAGCTCTTTTGTATAGTTATGAAAAAAATATGGAATATTTAACATTCCAATTGCTCAGCTTCCACACACACTAAGCAACAGTAACTTATTAATCTCCCCCAATAAATCCCAAGTACAGAAAAGATTAAGGCGCTGTGCATTTATTTTGATTAAAATAATTTATGTAAATTTTAATTCAAATTAGGCTCAGCATTAGGCACCTAGAATATTAATTCAGGAACTAGTTTTATTAGTCCAGATTCACATGCAAGAGTTTTGGCCAAGGACATTGAAGCGCCACTCTATCTTTATTAGCCTCAATTGGCAACCATTTATTGGGTACCTTCAAAGCATTGGGGAGGAGTCTGAACCTCAAAAAAATCACCATCTGTTTGGGGCAGCATGACTAAATCACTTGAAGCCATTTGAAAAAAGAAACAAGATAGTTCATAATTAAGTGCTAATTTGCTATAGAAATTCAAGGAAGCAGAAGGGTACTGAAAGCACCTGGATTCCCTGAAAATTCTATGGAAAACTTTCCATTTTGGGTAGCCTTAAAAAAATGTGGAGAAACTTAGGGTAAATGGAGAAGCATGAAGGAATTCATAGGCAATGAGTACAAAGGTGTTAAGTCATAGAATGAGGTCAGATAAATTGATGTATCAGATTCCAAAGAATCCTTGTAGTGCGTGTTGTTTGTCTGAGTAAAAGTAGAGACCTTGTGCTTTTTCATCACCTTCTATCTCATGCATAGTGCCTAGCATGGGGTATGAACCTTATAAATACAGTATGGTTCTTCACTGTAAGACAGAGGAGGGGCACCTGGGTGGCTCAGTGGTTTAAGCCTCTGCCTTCAGCTCAGGCCATGATCTCAGGGTCCTGGGATTGAGCCCTGCATTGGGCTCTCTGCTTAGCGGGGATCCTGCTTCCTCCTCTCTTTCTGCCTGCTTCTCTGCCTACTTGTGATTCTATCAAATAAATAAATAAAATCTTTTAAGAAGAAGAAGAAGAAGACGATGACAGAAAAGTCTGGATTTGATAGAGGAAGTGGGAAATATAAATTTGAAAATAAAAAAGTTACTGTCTTATTTAAGTTGGCATATACTTGCTGATTTTATTGGTATCACTTTGCTAAAAAGATTGTTAACTGTAAGTAAAAGTTTATTCAGTTACTTATATATACATAAGAGTAGAAGTGAGAATAGAATGAATAATGATTGGATAATTCATTTTGATTCAAACTTCTTTATTGTATCATCAGATAAAGTTAATGATTGGTTTGCATTTGCACTCCTGAGCACATTTTAGCAAAAGTAAAATCAAGTCTATTTTGACTGGAAGAAAAAAGAGCCCTGAGTGGAAAGTAAATTAAAGATAAACATGGCATACTCATTCAGTCAGTCATTGTGGTAGCCAGCCTCCAAGATGACCTCCGGTTATCTCTGCCTCCTGGCATCGACACTCTTGTATAGTTTCTTCCTATATGAGTATGAGCTGGTGTGATAGTGTGCAACTTGGAGAGTAGGTCATAAAAAGCAGTGTGACCTCTGTCTCTGTCTCTTTTCCCATTTCTGGAATCACTCTCTCTGGGGGACACCAGATTCCATGTTGTGAGTTGCCCTGTGCAATGGCCCATGTGACAAGGAACTGAGTGAGGCTTCCCACCACAGCCATGTGTGTGAGTTTGGAAACATACCATCTAGTCCAGTCAGGTCTTCAGATGACTGTAATTCTAACTGACACCTTGACTGCAGCCCCATGAGAGACCATGCACCAGAAATACCGGGTTAAGGCATGCTCACATTCCTGACTCTCATAAATTGCATGAGATAATAAATATCTGTGGCTTTAAGTCAGTTAACATATTTGGGAACACCATGTGAAAAGCTTTGAATACTGTTAGGATATATAGAGAGAAGCCTTGGATTCTGTCCATAAGGGCTTAACAGTTGAGTGCAGAAAATAACACATGTGTACAAATACCTGTCATAGGATTTCTATACTGTAGGAAGAAGACTGAGCAATAGGGGCTTCAAGGCAGAGCAAGGTTGATTTGAGGCTTGAAGGATGAGGATGCTTTAAACAGATGAAGATGTTGAGGATACAGTGCATAAATGGTTCTATTTTATGATAAGTTTGATAACATTGCAAAAATAGAGTGGCTGAAAAATCAAGTTAATTATAATAATTACAACAATAATGCTACAGTACATATTCTTTATTTTAACAGTATTTCCACCTATAGTACTTTATCCCCACAAGAATCAAGAGAGATGGGCAGAACAGTCATTATTGTACCCACTTTATCGGCAGGAAAGTTAAGATTCTGAGGGGCTCAACATTATGCCCAAGGTAAGACAGGCAGTAACTTGTAGAATTGGAGCTTGGACTCTGAAAATAAGTGCAGAGTATAAACCAATGTATACAGTGAAATAGCCTTAATTAATTACAGAAAAAAGTACTGGAAGGAGTCAGGAGGAAGTAAAATCCCTTCTGTAGAAGTTCTTAAAATGAAGAAGAATTGAATGGTATAAATGGTGCCTTAATCAGGAAGACTGGCAATTGTCTCCCAAAAGATTTCTCAGGGCGGTGAATTTACTGATGTCAGAAATCAGAGCTTTGTAAACTCTCAAACCTGACTTAGCCAGCACACAAGCAGGTCTTTCTTTCAAAGGAATATTTGTATTAGCAAAATGCACAGGCAGATTTAATTTGTAATGAGAAAGGTCACTCCCATGCACCTTAGAATTTTCTGTTGGCATAGTTAGGACATTCGTTCCCTTTATGCAGGCAGTAACAACTTGGTTATGCCCATGGTCTCAGGATGAGAAGAGTTGACTGGATGGTGTGAGAGGCATTCCTTAGCTTGGGGTAAGCGCGGGAGACTGATGCACTATTCCTTCTTTAGAGGTCACCTTGCCAGGAACATCAGTTCTCTGTTCAGGAGTTACTCATCTCTCAATAGAAATTTACTTCCAAAACTCTTTCTGTACCAGCTTCTTAGGGCTAGATTTACAAAAATATTAAAAACTGAGTGGTTTGAAAGAGGCAGAAATTTATCCTTTCAGTTAGAAAAATGGGAGGTGTCAACAAATTCGTGCTCCCTCGGAAGTCCTAGGAAAAGAGCTTTCTTTCCTTCTTGGATTCTGGTGACTTTCAATAATTGTTGGCATTCTTTGGTTTAGAGCTGAATCATTCCTATCTAGAACTCCATAGTCACAGAGCCTTTTTTTCCTCCATGTGAGTTCTGTCCTCCTCGTATGAGGACACCAGTCATTGGATTCAGGGCCCACCCTAATCCAGTATGACTTCATCATAATTTAGTTGCATCTGTAAAGACCCTATTTCCAAATAACGTTACATTCAAAGGTACCAGAGTTAGAATTTGGGCATATCATTTTGGGGGAACACTGTTTACCCCACCATACTGTCCTTCTGCATGCTTCTACTCCTGACCAACCTCACTCACACCCTATCCAAGTTAGAATCTTTCTGCATTCAAGTGTAATTTTGGCCTGAGAATCTTTCTACCTCCTTAACGTATCTTTGCTTATAAATGACCTCCTTTTATATCCATTACTTTAGGGGGAAATAGAGTAGGAGGCGTTGGAAAACCCTCTCTTAAATAATTGGTTTCTTTGTGATTTTTTAATTTCAAATACCAAATATTTCCTCCATTCCTAATTTCACAGATTACAATTCCTGCAACTGCTACTCTATCAAGAATCCACTGTTAGTGATGGGAGCATGCGGGGGTGGATAGTACTTTGGGAATCAATGCCAGTACCAACAAGGAGCTTACAAGGAGGGTATTAGCCTCTCCTTCAAATAATCCAAACAGAAAACAATAACATTCTTGGACAGATAATGCTGCTTGATTTATCTTTCTTTTCTTTTTTTTTCTTTTCTTTTTTTAAAGATTTTATTACTCATTTATTTATTTGACAAAGAGAGAGTGAGAGAGGGAACACAAGCAGGGGGAGTGGGAGAGAGAGAAGCAGGCTTCCCACTGAGCAGAAAGCCTGATGCAGGCTCAATCCCAGGACCCTGGGATCATGACCTGAGCCAAAGTCAGTTGCTTAATGACTGAGCCACCCAGGTATCCCTGATTTTTCAATCTCACATCAAATGTAGACAAAAGCGCCTTTACCACGTATTTGAATTTTTCCGTACAATGTAAGTTGTTGCAAATAAAACTTGAAGGGAAGTTCCCTAGCCTCCACAGCAACCAAACTGGTACCTTGTAAACCCCTGCCATGTAGAAGTTCCAGAGTAGCTTCTGTTGTTAAATAGCTGCATTCTGAGCTGATTTGTAGCTCACCTTTTGGATGCCCTTTTCATCTACCCATTTCTAATTGTACAATGGAAAGGTATCTACAGTTATACTGAATGCATTTTCAGGTGAGTAAATCAAATTAATAAAATCAAGGCCAAAAATAATAAGTATGGCTACAGAAAACAAAACAACAAACAAAAAAACAGTTGCTAGATAGAAATGTGCTCTTTTAGAAAAAAGATTATCTGGCCTAGAAGTCAGAAGACTTTGGTACTCCTGTTTGTTGTGACCTTGTACAAATGACTTGTCCTTTCTATGTCTTGTCATCCTCCCTTTCTATCCTAGGTCTCTGTATGTGTTCACTGGACTTTCACAACAAGAAGCATAGGCAGGTGGATTAAAAAGCAAACAAAAAGTATTTCCTCACAGTTCTGGGGACTATATAAGTCTGAGGTCAAGTTTTTGGCAGGTTGGTTTCTTCTGAGGCCTTTCTCTTTGGCTATTCTTCCTGTGTCTTCATGTGGTCTTTCTTCTGTAAGTGCCTATGTCCTAATTCCCTCTTCTTATGAGGACACTGGTCATATTGGATTAAAGTCTACCCTAAAGATAACATTTAACTTAATCGTCTATTTAAAGACCGTGTTTTCAAATAAGGTCACATTCTGAAGTACTGAGTATTAGGACTTCAACATACGAATTTTGGGTGAGGAACACAATTTCAACCTTAACAAAGGGACATTGTTTTAAATAAATACATGGTGTGTGGTGAGAGTAGATTTTCTACTGATAGAGAGCAAAGTTACAGATAATCAAGGAGACTAGGCTGGAAAGAACCACATAGTATTGGATTAGAATCAGAGATATCAGTGAAATTTTTTGATTAGTTGAGTACAGATAAAGATAGATTCAGAAATAATTGCATGTGTGTGTATACATAGGCCACTGTGCATACATATATGTCTAAGCTCAGTCCATGGAAAGGGACTAGAAGCGGTGGCATGCCAGTAGCAATAAGCACATCCAGCACCTCAATTCTGGCTTCTAAATACCATTATGCAGCGAAAGGAAACAGAGCTCCTTGGAAAAACAGTTAACGTTAAATCTGGGGCAAGGAAAGTGAAAGATGAACATGAAGCATCCAGTAGTGCCAGAAAGCAAAGAAGTGCTCCAAAAATAAAAGGATTTCAAAGGGACACCAGAAACAACTGAAAAGAACTCTCAACTATCAGAAGGAAGAACAGTTGGGCAAGAAAATAGTGTGGTGTTGGATTACAACCCAAATTTGTAATCCAAAGTATAAAAATATGTATATACAAATACCTACTGATATAAATAAGCAACTAATGAATAAATAAATATGGAGGAAGTCACAGATTTTTTTTTATAAAAGTATTCCAAATAGTGTAAGTATGGACTAGACTTAGTTATCCTCATTCAAACAGTAGAGTGTGGACAGGGGAATGTCAGTAAGTTCACTGTGGAAAACCCTGCCAGCCACTAGCTTGACCAAGTGATCAAGTTAGTAAATTGTGTTAATAGCATACACCCCAACAGGATGTGATGAAGATGAACTTCAACTTTGTGGTACTGTTTCCCAAACCTGTGTCCCCAGTCTAAGCATAAGAACATCAGATAAACTTAAATTGAAGGGCATTCTACAAAATACCTGACCAATACTTTTCAAAACTGCCAAGGTCATAAAAAAGAAAGACTATGAACCTATCACAGGGGGCTCCTGGGTGGCTCAGTTGGTTGGACGACTGCCTTTGGCTCAGGTCATGATCCTGGAGTCCCGGGATGGAGTCCCACATCGGGCTCCTAGCTCCATGGGGAGTCTGCTTCTCCCTCTGACCTTCTCCTTGCTCATGTTCTCTCTCACTGTCTCTCTCTCAAATAAATAAATAAAATCTTAAAAAAAAAAAAAGAACCTATCACAGACCAGTGGAGATTAAGGAGGCATGACAACTAAATGCAGTGTGGAGTCCTTAATTGGGTCCTGATAGAAAAAGGACATTCATGTAAAAATTGGTGAATCCAAGTAAAATCAATAGTTTAGTTAGTAGTTGGGGGAAAAAAAAAAAGCAATGAAAGAAAGAAAGGGAAGACTTCAATAGGGTGGCTCTCCTCTAGCTATAGAATTTTTAATGTTTTAGATGTGAGGTTAACTGAGGAAATATGTCAGAGAAGGATCTTAAGGTCTTAGTGCTATTTTTTTTTTCTATTTTAAAAATGCTTCTTCCTACAGATTTTCCTTCCATTGTTAAGAGAGAGAGAGTTGCAGAAAGCTTTCCTGCAGGTAAAGGAACCCTAGACACCAGGTGGCCAGTTAGAACAAGAATTTGAGGAGGCCGACCTGAGAACTGAGTAAAGAGTCGTCCTCGGAAGGGAGACTCAAGGGAATCATATCCTAAGCCTAACTGCCTATAGACGTGATCTTGGACAAGTTATATTTTTATGCCTGGATTTTTTTTTTTGTCTGTAAACTGAGGAATTAGAAAATATCTAAGGTTCCAATTATAACATATAATTCTACAACCCTCTGTATGTATAGGCAGTAGAATCTGAGACATAGGGAATGCAATTTCTGGGGGCGGGTACATGATGCTCTTTCATACACCACAGTGACACCTGCTGGGGGAATGGGGTTATCTCCCTGGGTTGGGTAGCTCGGAAAATCCTACCTCGTGTGAGAGAAAACCCTGTAGACTCAGGTTGGACATCAGCTGTAACTTAGATAAAACATTCCTTTTGAAGGGAATTGACTTTTGCTGTTCTCTTTCTTGCCTCCTCTCCCCCTTTCAGGCATTATCTAGCGTATCTAGCAGATCTGGCACTCCCCAAAATTAACTATGACATCTTAAGCAAATTACTTAACCTCTTTGAGCCTGGATATCCTCAGTTATAAAATGGGAATTAAAAGTAACAACTTTGCATTGCTTTATGAGCATGAATTGAGCAAATCCAATTCCAAGACTGTGATTTGTTATGTAATTCTTTATTTAGGTGGATAATATGCAGACTTTTCTGCTCTGTGATACCCATCAAGTATTAAACGACAGTAGTCTGTTCATGTCAGATGACAGAGAGGGTCAAAGAACAGAATCCTGGCTGTTTGTGTCTTTGATAAAACCCAGAATTATGTCATGAGGAGAGGTTTAATTTTTCTGACTATAAACTGAGAAGATTTGAAGATATAGTTTTAAAGTAGTATTTAGCAGCACATGATTAATGGTTATGTTCATAAATCAGCAATATGCAAGTCACTGACAGATTTCCTCCTGGGGGGACCTGAACAGCAGGGGAGAAACACAGTTGTGGGGCTAGCCAGCATCCGGTGGAAGCCTTAGTGGAAGATTGATAACTTGGGAATATTTTCAGCATGTATGGATTTGTGTTAAATAGGTTTTCGAGAAAGTTTCTTCTCTAGCTGTGGCTTTACATTGGCACATGTTCTTATTTTATTGTAAATGAGATTTTCCATGATAAGCTGCTCAATTCTCTCTTCTGTGCATCTGCTCTCCTCTTTGTGGCTGTGGGAAGGGAGGGATCAGCTGCAAGGTGCCCTGGGGACTTGGGCTTCTGGCACAACAACTGATCTCAGGAAGGCTCTTGTCCCATTTATACATTTTTTAAAAAATATATTTTGAAGAGGTATTGAAAATGAGATTATTTCTTTAGAACTCAGGGATCAGAAAGTATTCCCTGGGAACGCTTAGCTGAATGATGCCTCTTCATCTAATATTGGGTTTTATATATCCCAATTTAATGTTATGAAGTTCTTTTACCTACTTGTCTTGTGAAAGAAGAACTTTTCTTGTGATTCTTGCCAGATCATTTGATACTCATCAGACATTATTACTGTGTTCTCCAATAGCAGGGAACTGAGGTACAGAGAGATTTAATTTGCCCAAGTTAAGAGCTCTCCAGGGTCCCCCAGTCTCTAGGTGGATACCATCCCATGCCTCTGGAATGACCATATCATTGTGCATAGAAGATGGAAACCCATTATTATTGAGATTGTCATACAAATACTGTTGCTAAAGTAGTAAGTCTCTTGCTTGGGTATATGTCCATGTCCTTGTAACTGTGACCTTTTACTCAGTTTTCATCCCTAGATTTAAAATTGGTATTTAAATATCCTTGATGATAAGGAACTTCTGAAAAATGTTTATATATATTTCTGAGTAGAAATATTCTGATTTTATCAAGTATTTTTAGTAGGGTCAAAATAGCATGGGCTAGAGCAACAAAGAACCTCTATTCTATTTACAGAAAAAAAAAAAAAAACCACAACAAAACTCAAACTCCTTGGGCTTCTCACACTCTCCTGGAGCTGGTACAAACTGCCTTTTCAATGTTGCTTTATCCTATCTCCTATCCCCATGGGGCAACACTCTAACTTCACTGTGCAGTGGACTCCTGGCCCCATCACACTTCTAGAATGAGACAAGTATAGAAATTAAATTTTCAATCAGATCCCCAAGTATGTCTGATGCGACGAGCTTGTGAGTTGACATAATGGACCCTGCCAGTCCCACAGGACCTGCTTTACTACAGCATGACCTCTGTCACTGTGCCTGATCTTACTTCCCAAAATACTACTTTTATTTCAAGACCCAGGTCAAATGACCTGGCATTCATCAAGCTTTGGCTAATTAATTCTACTACAATTAATTCTTCCTGTGTCACCCTCTTAGAATATATTCATGTGTTTCCATTTACCTCTAGTTGTTGATCCCCAAGAGAGAAGATGTAGAGTCAGCCCCTAATGCCACATCCCGCAGTTCTCAGTAAGGGTTGACAAAGTGCCGCATCTAAGTGTATGGGTAACTTCAGAGCACAGAGGTCCTGATGTTACTTCATTCTGGAGACAGAACCAGACCGATCAGGTCTTTCTGCTTGGCCCTCATTCTCAGAGTGCGGGATTAGCTGTTTTGGATTTCATTTAGCTCCATCCCTCTGCTCCAGACGTCTTGTTAAGCTTGAGCCAGCACCTGACAGCCTAGTTTGTGGTTGAAGGAAAGAGGTAAGAAAAGAAATAGATCATACTTATTAAGGAATTCTCTGGGCAGTTGTCTTGTTTAGATTAATAGATGAATGGTAGACTAGAAAGGCTTCAAAGTCCTACATCATCCCACCTTTTGGTTTGTTATTAGATATATGTGTCTAATTTTAAGAACACTTCATGCTTTGAAGACTATATTCATTAAATGCTGACAATTATTTTAAAACATATATGTGAACACAATTAAGTATGTGCATTTATCAAGAAATAGCATTTTTTTTTTTTATTTGTTTGATGATTTCATCTGAAAGTAGCTTCACACTGCCATAAATACATTAATTTAGTGTTCAGGATAAGGGTTTCAAGTACAGGATTTAAGAGTATTTAGATATAAGTGCAATTGTTAAATAGAGAAATCGCAAATGCCATACTACTGAACATAAAATTGAATATGAAATATAATTGTTGATCCAAGAGATCCCATTGAAGAACAGCTGTTTAAGCCTTCTGGAAGACATTTTTGGAAGTATGATTGAGAATCTATTTTAGATGTAACAGGCACCTTCTTATATTTTCCTACATTTTTCTTCATTATTGTTAAAGGGTATCATCTGCTTTCAGTTTTGTATTTAATTTCAATTCACACTCATACAATAAGGTCACCTACCTTACTCAGCTCTGTGAAATTTAATCTAATTTTGGAATCCAGGTAGAAATCAAGGTCTAGATACCACTCACCAAGTTTAGGAAGACCTAGGTTGAACTGGGTGTCTTGCATTACTCTACTTCCAGTACCAAGAAATGGTTCCTTTCCTCTAGTAAAATCCTTTAAGAAGTAATAACACAGTTAGACATTAAGTATAAGGGCCGGCTGAGAAGTAGGGGTCGTCCCTGAGCAGCAACAGTGAATTGTAGGCCTAGTGTATGCATGTGTTCTTCTCAAAACACAAAACAAGAAAAACTCTTTGAAGTTTTTTTTTTTTTCTTAAGATAGAATTTTAACAAAGCTCTCTCCAAATGCCAAAGCACAAACATTTTAAAAAGAAAAAAAAAACTGATTTTAGGGAATAAGTACATTTCCTTAGTTCTTAATACCAACTAAATGATGCAAAGCCCTTCAGCCTCGTTACAACAGCCAGCTTTTGAACACTCCGAAGTGCTCTCAGTGTTCAAAAAAGACTCAGCATTTTTGCTTGATCCAGTAATACTGAGCTTCCTGAGAATTGTTTGCTGTGACTCTCTTTCATCCTTCAACTCTGGAAAGATTAACTTATCCTGCCTCATTAAATAATGTGTCTGCCTCAGAGATGACCTATTTAAGGAATAATATATTATTGTTTGGGAAGGGGGGATGACTTGGTGAGATTTTCCCATCTCCTTTTTTTCTGAGGTAATAAGGGTCTCACCTCTGTCTCTGAGCACCTTGATTATCAGACGATGGTCTACAGAGTCAGTCCTTTTTTCAACCTCATTGGCCTCTCTCACTCCCTTTTGTTCTATAATGCTCCCCATGGTTCTTGAAAATATGTGAAAGATGGGGGACTGAAAAAAGGACCCTTCCAAGACGTAGGAAATACGATGGCATGACCATTCTTAGGACAAGACAAAATCACGAGGAGTTAGTTATATGTGCTTGGATAAATGAATAAATAAATAGCAGAATGAATGTAGACATTCTTCCCCTAGTATCAACTCTCAGGGAAAATGAATTCACAGAAATACAACATGACCTGAGTAAAATCTTTAATGCATACATAGAATCAGAAAATGTCAGTTCCAGAATTTGGTGAGGAGGGCAAGGTGTATGATTTATAGGTTAACTTTACAGCTATGAACCTTGGAGCTCTTAGAGCACAAGCTGACTGAGACATTACCCTTTAACCAACTGTGCAGCTATCAGCCTAGGAATGGCTTCATGTTGAAGATATCGTGTTTAGAAATCCCATGTGGCCATGGACATTGCCATGGCACTTGAAGTGCTGTTGTTGTTGTTTTTTTCCCCCAGTAATTTTCTCTGAGATACCTGAAGAGACTGTATCCAGACCCTCCCTTCTCCCCATCCGAAGTCGGACTGTGATGGTAATACCAATAACAATCCTGATGGTAGCACTACTAGTATCCAAGCATCTTTAGGAGGAGGAAGTGCAAAATAATTGTTACTCATTTCAGAGGTTTTGGATCATTCAGGAATTTGCTAATCAGAACATCAGGGATTCAAGGAAAAGAACAAATGAAATGCAACGTGGCCTATTTGTTGGTGAATTCCCCAAACCTTGTATTCACATTCACTCTCTATGGCACATACAGTTGCATTTTGTGGTGCTTCAGGGATAAGAAAGATAGGCACCTTGAGGTTTGTGGCATGTTTTAATCTTTTGCTACTTTGTATCCTGATTCTAGTAGAGTGATTAGGATATTTTTTCCCCCTCTGAATTAGAAGCTAACAGGCATGAGCTCTAGTCTCATATTCCTAATTCTGTCCTTTTTTGGATAACAGCTTTTTAATATATAATTCACATACCATAACAACTCAGCATCCATTCATTGAACATGTACAATTCACTGGTTTTTAATATATCCACAAAGTTGTGTTAATTCTGTCCATTGAAGTGTCTATATCACTTTGGATAAATCTGAGTCTGAGTTTCCTCATGTGTAAATTAAGGATGAATCAATATATATTTTAGTCTTCTTTTGAACAGTGAGTCTATAATTTCAAGCCTCACCATAATCTATTTATGTAAAAAGTACACACGTCATAAAATAGAGTAAATGTTTTATAAGTTATCATTTTAGAAGATATTCTCTCTCTCTCTCACACACACACCCCACACACTTCTTTCCTCCACGGTCTCCAACTTTCTCTGTCATTCCAAATCCACTTTACACCCTACCTCTTTACTTACTAACTGAACTTTTCCCCCACAGACTCATTCTCATGAACATCTGCTATATTTTTTCTATCATGTACAAAGATTGTCTCAGATATGGGTTAATATAGTTTTATAAGTCTATTTTTTTTAAGCAAGACTATACACTTGATTCTTTTTATCTCACACACCACTTTCCACTCATACGCAGTGAGTAGTTGTTGAGTCTCTCAAATGTGATTCCTCAGAAATAAACTTGAAATCTTAAAATGTAGATGAGTTCTTCCTGTGCCAACTGCCAGAGTCAGTTTACAAAGGCTCAAGTATTTTGAAAATGGAAGCACTTTAGGAATTGCCAGGGCAGAGATAATCATTGGGATTGCAGCTGTGTACCTTAACATACAGGCACTTACTGCCTCGAGTAGCAGCTCATGATATTGATTGACCAGCATTGCAAGTGCACAATTACATATTGCTCCAATGGGAGTTAATAATTAAACCTGTACAAAGCTCTCTATAACAACCATATTGTCATGGTAAATTTCATCGGACATGGTGAGTTGTGTCTATGATAGCTTCTGATCAATGACTAATATTGTTTGGGAGATTTTCTAGTTAAGCAACACATGGTGACTTCTGATAAGGACTTATCTAATATAATAGATGGCAGAAATCCATTTTTCAATGCAATCAAGTATATATTGTATTAAAAAATCTTTCTAAGTATTTTCACTTAAACTTTGCTAATATAGTTAGATTTTTTTTTTTTTTTTAATTTAACAAGGTCTGGTGCTTCTTATTCCCGTCTTAGCTACAGTAGCATTGATACTTGAAATGCTACCTATCCGGAAAGAGTATAGTGATAACAGCCTAGGAAATGGTTGTGCTCTCATTAACTGTGCTAAAAGGCCATAGCCTAGAGCTTCTTCCTCTGTGAGCTCAACAGGACAACTACTGGCAGATGGAAATACACACATGAGCTGTGGGAGCTTCCCTCCTCCCAGCCCAGTAGACAATATAATGAAAATGTAGGTGCTGTAATAAACTGTGGTAATACAATGTGTGATAAGGATATTTTCCCCCTTCACACCAAGTTACATGTTTTCTCATAGGACGGGAGAGATCAATGCTTTTTATACCTCTTAATTTTATGTAATGGAACAGTACCCCTTCTGAATGGTCGCTGCTTCTACTCCTAGTCCCCGTGTGCTGTGAGACACAAACTTGCTGTATAGTCCTTATTATTTTTAGCTCTTTATTGTATTCTTCTGATTACTTTTTTTGGCTCAATCCATTATCCCTTCTTTGATGTTTCTACCTTGCTGTCATACAGACTCCAACCCTACTTGTAGTTGTCAACCCACCTTGTCAACCCTCTCCCAAATTCACTGAGCATTTACAATACAGCCCCTGCTCATCCTCATCAGCCTGACTTACTTGCATTGTGGACCATCCAAAACCTAGTCCCAAGATCAAGTTCCTTAATCTTTGCAAGTCCAATGACTGTCTTCTCTGCACCCCTGAATATGGTTCTTATATGTTCCAGTTTTTCTGGGTTAGTCCTATTTATGCTTATTGTCATGACATGATTATTAATAATACTCCCTTTAATTCTCAAACATGTTATTTTTCTGTCACATTTCTGTTTAATATTCTTATCATTTCTCAGCACTGAAGTTTCCCTACTAAAAAAAGCAGTATCATATATTTCCTTTCCATCTAAACCAGACCTGGTATGTATGACCCATTTTAGCCCCTTTGTGTGGTCATCCTAAAATTCTTGCTCCTTTGGCCTTGTGGGGGTTTCACATTGCAAACTGTCATCCTTCGGTCAAGCCAGTCATCTGCTTTCTGGGGTCTATAACGTGCCTCAAGGACATTCAGCTCTTTACCAGGATTTTGCTCCCACAAGTCTATGGTCACCATCTTTCTTGGGCTCCCACAATACTGGACCATGAATTTATAAGACATTGGTCTCCTTTTGTAAAACAGCTCTCCTAAAATCTCAAAGGAACTTTCTGTCTCTTTTGTAGTGAAACTGAGGTAGATTCTTGGAGGTAAGCTATTTCATCGGTCTATCTCCGTATACAGACACTTGTATACATCATCACCCACCTTCACCACCTTTTCTCCAGGACTGGAGGGAGAGCTTTTCTTTCTCTAATCCAAGGCCAGTCACTCTGACTTCACCTTTCTCTTTTCTGCAATGTTTAATCAATTATTTACTTTTTTTTTTTTTGCCTTTAATTTCTAATATCTCATTCTCTACAATTTTCTTCCCCACAGACTTTACTATGTTACATCTATTTCAAAACAAAACAAAAAAATAACTTTCTTGTCCCTAGCCTCTCCTTTACTTACTACCTCATCACCAGGCTTTCTTTTCTTCTTTCTTAGACAGAAAAGTCTACCCTTTTTCAGCCCCTATAATTGGGTCCCTCCATCACCTCACTGGTTCTTTCCTAGAAAATATCATTAATGATTTTCCAATTGTCAAATTTGATGCTCTCTTCATAGACTTCATCTTACAGGGTATCTAATGACATTTTACCACACTGACCATCTAGTTTTATTTCCAGTATGAAAATGGCCTTTTTTGTTAACCTCTTCATTCTTCCAAAACTCTACACAAAGTTATCAAGGCAAAGCCAGGTTTGAGCATCAGGGAGCACAGGTAAATGATAGGGGGCTGCGGGGTAGCTCTTAAAAACGTATGTAAGAATATGGGTTGGATTTTATGGGTTTCATCATCTTGTTTTCACACTGCTTCTTTTAATGTCTTTTTTTTTTTTTTTTTAAATCATGTCAGGTCAATTTGTTACCTTAAAATTATTACAAAGGATTCTTTTTGGAAAATGTGCTCAGATGACATGACTTGTGTTAAAACTAAAAGGAAATCAAATCAAATGGAAAAGAAAAAGGAAAAAAAAGAAACCTAGGCAGATAAAAGATTGAGCCCCCCCCCCCCAAAAAAAAAGTCTATGTTTCTCATGCTTAGATTGTGGACAGAAATGGAAAGTCACTACACAGGGCCCAGGGGTTTGTGAGTAGGTCCGTAGGATCTGATATTCTCTCCCATTTTCCACTTCCTAGTGTAAATTTGGAATCGAGGAGCTATGTAGGAAATAGATGACCTACATTCTTATACTAAGTCTGAGTTGTTGTATGTTACTAGTTAAGTTTCTTATTATTTAAGGGCCCCTTTATAAAGCTAACATTCTATGATTCTATAAAAATAGGTCTAAAGTAGTTCAGAGATATGAAAGAGCTTTATAAATATAATGTGATACCATTTTGAGTCCCTGTCTCTATACACATAAAACTTTGAACCCTTGTACATGATGAAATTCAAATATAATAATTATCTGCCTTCTAACATTGAAGGAAATATTCTGTTTTTGCATGATACAATTTATTATCTGCCCTATGCCCTTGTAGCATGGATAGCTCATTTGTTTAAAAAAAAAATGACAGCTTGTAATTTATTTATTTACAAATTGGGGTCCTGACTTAATAAATAAATGCCTTTCAAAGGCAGTCACAGTAATTTTTAAAGGAAAATTATATAGAGACTGTTTCTAATTATATTTAGCGTTTATGAGAGATGCTCTCCTCATATCCTCAAAGTTCAAGCTTTATTAAATGGAGATGGTGATCGAAGGCTTCTGCTCAAGAGCCTGAGCTTGTTGGAAACACTTGGATGTGAATCCCACACTGAAAATGAAGTAAACGGCATGCCCTCTTGATATACAAACAACATACTAACTGTCAGCCATCGAGTTCGGATTATGGTGGAATTAAACAGGCTGGCCTTTATCTTTTTTTTTTTTTTTTTGGTCACACATGTAAATTATTTCTTACTCTGTGGATTCAGAGTGCCCCTGTGCACATGGCTTCTTGCTTTTACTGCTGCCTTTTCAACCTTTGTGTCTATGGGTATATGAGACTTTTAGGATTTTCTTTCAATCTGTTTCTCTTAGCCTCTCTCATGTCTTTTCTTTGAGCTGGAGGATATGTTGCAGCCTGCCCATTTATATTCCGGCCCTAATTTATGACTAATCATGCCTCTGGTACCCTCCATGCATCTTAATATGAAGCTTTGGGGCACTTGGTTCCCAGGTGGTGAAATTATCCTGGGCATTGTGTCCACAGCTGTGTCTCTGGCATCGTCTCTAAGGATTCCCTTAAGGAATTATGCTATGCTAAGTGTGACTATAAAGTAACAAGGCAAAAAATAAGTAAATAAGTAAATAAATAAATAATAAAGTAACAAGGCTGGTTTTCATACAGCAATATAAATACCCGTCTCATTTTTTTTTCTGAGTCCATTTTATCTCTCTCTCTCTCTCTTAGAGATAGGAGTGGGTAATTACACGTTTCTCAGATGAAGATGGCTTTCCCAATATGAATTTTGATCCCTGAACAGTCCTGGTTTTCAGACTGGTTAATTAAAGAGGATAGCAACCCCAAGATGAATTTTTGGGAAAAGGCAAGGAGGCTAGGTAGCCAGAGGAGTATTAGGAATTCTGAAGCTTCTTACATTTGGTATTTAGGGTTTTGTATGTGAAAGGAAGCTGACACGGGCAGAAAGATCTATTACCCTTTGTGTGAAAATCCTTTCTACTATGCTTTATCCCATTACTAGACATAACAGTCCTTTTGATGCCCATGTTGGTAGTCTTCACAAGAAGGGTGGGGTTTCTGTCAAATGTTTCTCTTAAGTAGATAATTGGTCTGAAAGAGAAAAATGGGGCCTAGAGGAAGCACAGGGTCTCTCTGGAATGTGTCCAGTGGAAAGGGCACGAGTCGGAGGATCGAAAAACGCAGATGTTGGTCTGACATTTATCATACTGAGCTGTGTGTTGGTGCACAGATCACTTAGCTGAGTGCCTTGCTTTGAATGTGGGCTGACACATTAAAGGTATTCAAAAAACTTTTGCTGAATGATAAGTGAATTAATAATTGATTTATTAAAAATCTATCATAGGATTTGACAGACCAGGTTTCTAACTAAAACAACTTTATATTCCAATGTATTATCATAACAAAGAACCCAAGGCCAGCTGGATAACCTTTGGACAGGAAGGATTCCCCACTAGCTGATGCTAAATTTTAGGATGGTGAAACATTGGAGACATGGTAACAAGACCGTGATGAAGGTCCATTCTGTCCCTAGTGCCTGATGAGCCTCTGTCACTCTGGAAAGCATAGACATTGTAAAGTGAAATTGACATCTAGACAACAACAATAAAAGCCCAACGTGGAAATAATTCCATTAAAAAAAAAAAATCTTGGAATTTTCAAGTCTAGAGACATAGGTCTGGATCAGATAGCCCAGTACTCGCAGAGGTTTCTGGGTCCAGCCCACAGTCCTTGGAAAACAGCCCTGGATTCCTGATTGTCCTCTAGTTGCCCTCTCAAGAGGAGTCCTGCAGACCAGCACTTGGTAATTATATTTATTATGAAGCCCTAAGGCATGATGGTAATATTTTAGGATTTTGTGAAATATTTTGCAAGTGTAATGAGGTTTCCATTATTTCTGATAGCTGTTTGTGAACATTGTTTCCTTTGACATTTTAAGTTTCCGGAAGGCCATTTTTGAATCCTGCCCATTTCTCCATCACCAAGTTCTAGTGTAATCTTCACCTCAAGGCAGATTATTTGTTAATCAAGAACAATTCAGGATACTGCCAGCTGTGTTCAAGCACTGCCTGGAAAGGCTCGGTACTTTTGTATGTACATCCGTTTATTTGTTTACTCATCCATTCTCCACCCACAACCACCAAACCTTCTACTGGGTTCCATGATATGCACTGGGGAGGAAGAAATGAAAAATATTCGGTATTGCCCTTAAGGAGGTGACAAAGGAATACCCAGTATACAAACACAAAAATGTGGTGAGAACAATGCTCTGAGAAGGGCAGGTTTATTAAATTCATACCTTTCTGAACTTGGGGTGAGGGACAAGAGGTCAGAGGAGGTCTCATGCAGAGATAGTGCCTGAGCTGAGAGGCGAATGAGGAGGGGAATTAAACGGGAGAAAAATGATGTGGAGGGGAGGGAGGGAGGGACCGGGAAGTGAAGGTCTCTAGACTGTATGAACAGAGTGTGCAAAGGCATCATAGGGAGAAGGTCATGCACTTTAAAAAGCTAGATATGGAAAGAGTAGGACTTTATTCTGTTGTGATCCAGGAGAGGAACAAGGGGGGAAAAAAAGGAAAGAAATGGTAATATATTCCTAACACTTTGCTATTTCTATTGTGATATTTTATTTTATTTATTATTTTTTTTAAAGATTTTATTTATTTATTTGACAGACAGAGATCACAAGGAGGCAGAGAGACAGGCAGAGAGAGAGGAGGAAGCAGGCTCCCTGCTGAGCAGAGAGCCCGATGTGGGGCTCGATCCCAGGACCCTGGGATCATGACCGGAGCCAAAGGCAAAGGTTTTAACCCACTGAGCCACCCAGGCGCCCCGTGATATTTAATTTTAAATTTATCATCTATATGGGGCACCTGGGTGTCTCAGTGGGTTAAAGCCTCTGCCTTCTGCTCAGGTCATGATCCCAGGGTCCTGGGATCGAGCCCCGCATCAGGCTTTCTGCTCAGCGGGAGCCTGCCTCCTCCTCTCTCTCTGCCTGTCTCTCTGCCCACGTGTGATTCTGTCTGTCAAATAAATAAATAAAATCTTAAAAAAAAAATTATCCTCTATATGATTTAGTAGTATTCCTACATATTTGCTTAATATCCTTTGCTTGGATAGGGAGATAAAAGTCCTGCATTTTGGTGCTAGCTTTGATGATTCCTCAGAGAGTGATACAAAGTAAAGTTTGTGATATCTGGCCCTCTTTTTCATCTTCTTATTTCTCCAAGTTAGTCTTGAATTGGCAAAAATCCATCTCATACTTTTTACATGTAAAATTTCTGTAACTTCAACATAGTTGAAAAATGATCACCCAGAACACGGGGAGACAGGATCTCATCTAGTACAGAGGCCCATGTCTAAAGAGGTCAACGCTCATTTGCATAGACAACCTGCCGGGCAGTTGGGGCAGGTGTTAACAGAAAGAAGCTGTCATAGCCTCTGAAATGTTCTGAGCCTCAGCCATGAACTGTCCCAGCCACAGTCAGGGTCACTGCATCCGAGTCTGTAGGTAGCTCAGCTCTAGAAGGTCAGGAATTTGTTTCCTGCCTCATAGGAGACCCAATCAACAATGTTCTAAAAGATAAATAAAAAGGCTGAAAGGAAAGAAGAGTAGAAGAGTATATGTGAGAAAGCAAATTTGATTTTTTTTAATTTTTAAAATTATTTTTATTTATTTATTTGGGTAAATTGCTGTATTGCAGCAGAATTGCAGCAAAACTACAAAGTAATCGAGCTCTCATCTAAGCTAGAAGAAAAGAATCCAGGGTTAAATGGTACAAAAACCATGGTCTGGGAAGCCTTTCTGTATAGCCTCGTACCAAAAACTATCTCCTTGTTCACTGTTACTTGTTATGCTAAAGAATCTGAATGCTGAACAAGCTCCCATAAGAAAGACTGATTTTGTATTCAGTCTCTTTCTGGCATTTTGCTCTATGCCTTCCCTGTCCAGCTCTACCTGCTACAACAATGCCTGCAGGATGCTTTGTTATTATTAAACGTGGAAGGGCACCTGGATTGCTAGATACCTATAATTATCTCCATTTTACAGGTAAGAAAACTCATTCTCAGAGTGTTCAAATAAGTAGTCCAAGGTCACATATCCTTTTGAAGAAACTTTTTCAATTCAGTGAATAAACAAATAAATTTTTCTTTGCAGTGAGAGAGATTTTTTTTTTTTTAACTGTTGAAATAACAGAATTAAAGAGGAATAATGCCTTTGTGCTCTTTAGAATGTCGTGAAACAGGCATTCTCAGACATTGCTGGTGAGACTGTGCACTGGCCAAGCTTCTGGAAATCAATTTGGCAACTTTATCAAAGGCTTTAAAAATGTTTGGTATTTTTTTCTTGATCCAGTATTTCTCATTGCAGTCTGTTTTAAGGAAATAATTAGAGATATGGAAAGAACAGAGATAGATAGATGGATAGATGCTGATTACAGCTCTATTTTTAATAACAGTAAAAAATGAGAAATAGTCTATTTTGTCATCCACATGGACATGGCTGATTAAAGTATGGTATAATCATAGGACAGAATATCATGCAGCTATTAAAATATCTTCAGAGAATTTTACTATACATGAGAATATACTCATGATGTAATGTTAAGGAGAGAAAATATAAGATAAAAAATAGAATGTGCAGTGTGACACGTGTGTGTAAGTACGTACACAAAAAAGAGAGATACCCACTAAAATATGCAGGAAGCACACCAATTTGTTATTTGTAGTCTTCTTGGTAGATGAAAGTGCAATTTTAATTTTCTTCTTCATACTTTACTAAATTTTCCAAATTCTCTATAATAAGCAAGGATTTCTTTTAGTATATGGAAAAGAGACGCTACTGTGATTTAGTAACCTTAGATTTAACTGTTTTGCATTCCCAGATGAACCTTCCCTGTTCCACCCCTAACATATACATGTAGGGTAGAAGGGGGGAGAAAGGATGTTGGTTGGGAATAAAGGCTTACCAAGGACAGAAGCTCGTCTCCCTAAGACTTTATGTGATTGCTTAGAAAAAGATCTTTGGTATCCAACTAAATAACTTTATCCTGCCAGTGAGCACAGAAAAGCCAAAGACTTAATTTTGTGCCATAGGGAAAAACATCCTACCCTCTGTCAGCACCCCCTACCCCTGTTCCAGTCATTCTATACTGTGACCTTATACTAATGTGTGTAACATAGTGGTTACTGTTATAACTCTGTCCATTTGTTGTTGACTGTTTCCCCTCTTTGGACCGAAAGGATCACAAGGGCAAATGTCTGTCTCCCTGCTGTATGCTCAATGCTGAGAACATGGCCTGACACAGAGAAGTTCATCTATAAACTTCTGTGGAATGATAACTGAAATAATTAATTCACTACCAATCTGTCAAAAGCTTTGACGTCTAGTCTTTGAAGTTTAATGTTTACTCACCGAGGCTGTTGGTATACTCTAAGACCTGAAGTTGGCTACAGAGTTAGATGTTGGGGAAGGAGTTGGATAGCTCCAAGGATCAGAGAACCTTTGACTGTGTCATCTTAATTTGGGAGATAAGAGAGGTGTTGGTGTCCCACCACAGGTTCGCTTCGTCTTTCTGACCTGGCAGGCAGGCATGGGACAAGATGCCACTTTTAGGTCCCTGGTGGTATTGGCCTATCATGTGCCCCACTCACTGCTAGTTTTTTCATACCCAGTTTGGGAAATCACTAACTGTTCTGCATGTCTGACCAACACAGGCCGATTGATTCAATACATTTACATTTTACTGCACCAGTAAGTCTTGCACATATCTAGGAGGATCGGCAAAGATGTCAAAGTCACAAAAAGTACTTTCCCACCTACTTAATTTTAAAATTCACCTGTTAAGTAACACAATGAAGTTTACTGATTTATACAAATAAATAAAAAATAAATGAATAAATGCAATCTTATTGTTCTTCTACTTATTATCATTAACAACCAATATTACATTAAATCATTTACATGCATTCCCTATTCAGCCTTCAGCATATCCCATGACGTATATGTTATTACCCCATTTTACAGATGAGAAAAATGAGTCTATTATAAAGAAGGTGTGACTGATCATAAGAAGATATAATTCGATACATATTGCAAGTGAGAATCCTTACATAGTAAGTATCCTAGGCATTCCACAAACACTTAGAGCTGGCACTAAGATAACAGTCCATAGCAAATCATCAGGTCACACTGGGAAGCTTCACTTTTCTGAAACATTCCTGCCGGCACTCTTCATTTTCATAATCCAGCATTACATAGTTACCAGGGTTGTCTTTCATCCATGCATTATTTGATATCCTAATTGGTCTGCTTTAAACCTGTGAGCAAACTGCTTTTCAGAGGCAGAGGGGAGATCTGTGAAGAGACACCTGTTCCGAAGGCTCAGAGCGTGACGAGCTGCTGAGTTTATGTGAGGTTCCCAAAGGTGTCACCAGTCGCCACCTGGCCTGTCACCCGTGGAAACCTATTTCTACTGCTGTTCTGGAGTTGATCTGACTCTCATCCTTTATACACCGAGCTCACTTGATTACATCTTCTTGACTTTAGAGTTAATTTTCCTAACTGGTAGAGGGAAGTCATATGGGACATAAAGCCTATTGAGTGCCTAGCTGGGATGTTTCTGAAAACTCCATCAATGGAGGGCTCCCAGGGCCGTGAGAATAACCATGGCTGATTCTTTCGGCTGCACTAGGTCAGGCCTATCCTCGTGCATACCTTGTCTTTAACTTACGATTTTCAGATATTGTCACACATGAGGCAAGAGAGAAAGGACAGTAGCTAACCCATGCGTATGCGGCCATGCAAAACAAGATAGGAGGACTCATACTCAGCCCTCCTGGAGTTCAAGAAAACCATGGAAACCAGTGACCTGTTCAAAACCGAACTTCTGTTTCTGTAAGGGAGAGAGAACAACAACAACAAAAAGACCCAATGCAAAAAAGGGCAAAGCATTAAGACACCAGCCTGGCCACCTGGGCACCCGTTGAGATCTTGGGTGCTTAATGGCCTGTTAATATTTTGAATCACAGTCTGCAGCACGAGAAGACACAGAATCCTCCCAGGGGCAGCCCCCGTGCACTTAATGGATCTTTTACTTTCAGCTTCCTGCAGGGAAGTGTTTAATTGCATCCATGATTGAGATGATCATTTTTATTGTGTTCAGTCCAGAGCGAGGGAGAGGGGGGCCCCTCCTTGGGCAAGTCTTGAATATCGGGTTATTTGTCATCTCTTGGCCATCCTCAATGGCGCTGTTACTGTCATCATCATTATCATCAGAATGGGAGTGTTGAGCTTGTAATTGCACGCGGCACTGTGCTAAGTGCAGTACAAGGAAGGCACTGGGTTCTTGCCGGCCGGACGTGCAGAATCAAACATATTCCACGCTGGAGCAGACCAGTGTCACAAGTTCATGCAGGATCTTGAACGAAAGGAAGAGGAAAACACAGAATAAGTGAACAGGTCTTAGGAAGATTTAACTGCCTGGACTCTCCTTAACATTGTTTTTAAGTCCAAGTCCAGTGTGGAGAGCATTACTGGGGTTGAACTCAGTGACCCTGAGATGAAGACCTGAGCTGAGATCATGAGTCAGATGCTTAACTGACTGAGCCACCCGGCTGCCCCATATAACATTTTTTTTTTAATATCACAGCTTTTTTAGATAAAAGGTTAAAAAAAAAAGGTTTAGAAATGGTAGAATGTTGTGTACTGAACTGGAAGGAATGTACTATGTTGGGTTGAACGAATGATCCTATCTGGACAGTGAGTGAGTGAGTGAATTAAAACTTTTTGATAATTCAGTCCATTTGAATTCTGATTATTTGTAGGCACATTCATCTCCTATGGCATTTTTGACTGTTTATTAGATATTAATTATCCCATTAGTAAGATTCAGTAGTTTCATGGTTACCTAAGGAGTCTTTCCAAGTTGATACTGTGTGTACTGAGAATTCCACTTTTTCCCTCCTCCCCTCATGCTTTCTTTCATTCCCTCCCATGATTGTTTTTCTGGGGTGGTGGGTGGCGTGGAGGGGGAAACATGCCATTTAGCCCCTTCTCCCTTTAGTTTCAATTTTCCTTCCTTCAGAATTATTTGTAGTACAAAATTCTCCAACTCTTCATTTTATGAGAGGATTTGAACATGCAAATGTATGTTACAAATCATTCCATTATGGGAAATTCCTACTCTCATGGAATAATCCGGCATGAAGAAGGCTCACTTTGGAGGGCCACTGATAATCCCTGCAGCCTTCTATTCCTAATTAAAATAGCCCTCCTAAACTTGAATTGGTTTAGGCCAATATGTTGGCTCTGCCTAGGTTTCTTGCCCGTTCATGGTCTAAATGTGTAATCTGCCACTGCCCCACCCCCCCAGTCACCTGCTGGCACTCTATCCTGATTTGTTCTTGAGGGAGCCGCTTTTTTTTAGGGGGGGGGGTGGTTTGGAGCTCGTAAATATAGTAGAAAGTGTTCCAGCTTAGGAGTCAGGTGAACCGGGTTCTCCTTCCCGCCCTGGCACTAATCAGATATGTGACCTGAATCAGGTACTGAGCCTTCCATGCCTTTGTTTCCTTATCTGTAAAAAGAAGGAATGGCATACACATCTCTCTGCCCTTTCTCACTCTGTGGCTCAGGACTCCCATTCAGAGAATGGGAGCAGATGCAGGGCTGGGGTCTTCGGTGCTCTCAGCTCACTGTTTACTGAGTCACCCCTCTGTGGAGGCCCTTGCTAGGCCCTGGCTTGCCTGCCCCATGCCTGCAGGCTGTGCCTGCCCCGCTGCAGAGCACAGACATCCCCAGGGGCCCCTCTTTTCCTCCCTCCTTTGCATATGAAACAAGCAATCTGTCACGTTGGCAATCAGTTACACCTTGGGAACCCCAGGCTTCCTTGGACACCGCCATTCTGAGGCTACACTCTCCCTCCCCTGTCACCAGTGATGCGCAGTGGGGGGGCAGGGGAGTGCTCCTGACCTCACTGGTGGACAGCAAGGAAGCTCCTGAAGACGTAATAGGTTATGGCAGTGGCAGCTGCTCACTGGACCCTCTGTAGTCTCACACGTGGCTTATGATTGAGGGTCAGAATGTTATACTTGGCAAGGTCCTTTGTGTGACGAATGGTGAAGATAAATCAGGATGATGCCCAATTAGGAACACCACACAATTACCCTTGTCCACACTGGAGACACGGCTGTCACAGAACGGTTTCACGAGCAAGAAGGAGAAAGATGGGATTTTTGTTTGGGGCTGTCTTGGGAAAAAAAAATAAAAATCATGCCTTCATATAATTTTATAACGCCTTATTTAAAGACTATGTCTGAGCTTCCTGTTGCCCACTTCATGTGTGTATATGATTTTACTTCCCTTCAGTTTCTCTGAGAATTCTCCTACTTTAGTCACAGGCAACTTCAAAACATTCTGGTCATCATTTAAGGAAGATTCTAGGGCAGAGAATGGACCCATAGGTGGGAATCTAACTGTGATAACAGGTGACTGAGAACCAGAGTAGGAGATTTTTCTCCTGCCCTGTGATCTGCTGAGGCATCTGTGTGAACAGAACTGTAAGAGGCAGCCAACCACAAACATGAATCTTCTCCCTGGTGAGAACTGACCACAAGAGGGCCCCAGGGAACATAAGTCAATGGAACTCCTAAAGATTGGCCAAGACTCATCTAGGTTTGTAAACAGGATGAGTAATACTATTCTACAACCTTTGGTGCAGAGGGGAATGTGGAACTTAGTGGAACAAGACCCATTCAGCTAAATAAAAATGTTTTATATTAGGTCATTAAACTGTATGTCATAGCACCTTTAAAACAGCACACATCATAAATCAGAAGTTCAGGTTTATAGGGTCACTTTTACGTATTCGACACTATTATGGCATTTGAGGCTCGGATCACTCCTGATTTCTTTCTGGTTTCAATTAAGAGAATTTCCACATCTTGTTTGATCCAGGAAGGAGAGGTCCCCCTGCTTGTGGGCTTTTGGAACAGCCAGCCCCGGGATCAGCCTCAGTGCTTCTCACAGGGGTCACAGTTCCTAGAATTTGAATGCTCTGAAACCACACACAGTGAAACTTCGCCCACAGAGTACAGGTGGTCACCAAGGGAGTGATTGGAGAGGCCTGAAACTGCATTTATGTGTAATGGACACCAACATCATCCACATCTCCAGGGGCCTCTGAACGCGTAAAACCACCCATTTTAGAGTTTCACTGGTGTTGTTCTTCAATGGATAAAAACACCTAAATAGACAATTATTTATTGTCTCTTCAGAGACATGACCTGATTGAAGCAGCTGTTAAATGGAAGAAGTCTTACATAAAAACGTGTTCTGTAGGACCCAGTTTGTATTAGACTCAAAAACAGGCAGAACTTTTGATGTTACTGAATGAGACATTTAAAAGTGGTTAAGGTGGTAAGTTTTATGGTATGTATAGTTTAACATGCACACACACAAAAGGACAAAACAAAACAGACAAAACCTAGCACACTTTAGTGAGTTAAAGCTAATGATGTGTTATACAGTGCTAACTGAACATGAATAATAATAATAATAATATATAAATAAAAGTCATGAGAGATGCTGCCATTGGTGGCATCCGTGACTGCAGTGGGGCAGGAGGAGAGCCTGGGGATACTGGGACGTCTCTGCCATCTGGGCACGGTCTGATGGGTGGTTCATTTTGTAAAGACTCGCCGAACTGTGTCCTAGGACTGGCATACTTTACTAGATCTGCATTTTGCTTCCATAAAACATTTGCCCCCCGAAAAGAGCCCGATGAGTCTCCGTTGATCTGACATAATTTGAGTGGGGTATTGGTCACAAGTGTGAAAATTAGCTCTCTTCTGTTGCAACAGAGATTTGGGCAGAGATAACTGGATAAAATTATGTCACTGACTGATATTTCTATATTTCTTTATTGCAAAAAGTGAATTTGCTTTCTGGAAAATAGGGCAAGATTTGGTCAGCATTTAAACCACAATGCCACCTACTCTTTGTAGCTGCTTTACTTTTCTGGAAACCATAAAGTGCAAGGCAGCTGTCGTGATCAGCACAGGATCAGTCTGTCAGGTGTGAGTTACCGGGGCTCGCATTCTGTTTTCCGTCAACATTCTGCCTCTGTGTAGTGCCGTGGAGCAGGGAGTGTCCTGCTGTCTAGCCGAAGCCAGGGAACCATCCAAAGGGAGGGTCTGCAGACAGCGCGAGTATTGGGGGAATGTTGAACAAAATAACCTATCATGCTCCCTTGAATGCCAAGATTTCGATTCTGGTATTCCTCTGTGCGTTTGTAAGGGAATTTTTAAATGGGCTTATGGATATGGGTCCTTATCTCTGGATCGGCGTCTGGTCAGTAATTTTGTGAAAGGAAGTCGTAGTGGTCACACAAGAATACCAGTGCTCTTAAAACAGGGTATTCGTTTTCTAGCCTCGCCATAATGAGTCAACACAGATTAGGCTTAAAACAGAAACTTATTCTCTCACAGTTGTAGAGGCCAGAAGTCCAAAGTCAAGATGCCAGCAGGCCCACTCTCCCCTGAAACCTGTAGGAGAGAAAACTTTCTTGTGTCTTTGAACTTCCGGGGGCTCCCGGACAATCCTTACTTAGTACTTCATGGCTTTTTGCTGCCTCACTGCAGTCTCTGTGTTTGTCTTCGCATGGTCTTCTTCCTTGAGGGTTTGTGTCTCTCTGTGTCCTCTACTCTGTTTAGAAGGACATCAGTCATTGGATTTAGGTCCCGCCTGAACAGGATGATTTCATTTTGAGATCCTTAATTACATTTGCAAAGACCTTCTTTCCAAATAAGGTCACAGTCTGAGGTTCCAAGAAGATATAAATTTTGGTGGGAACATTATTCAACCCACTATAGACACCTTCCTGAAAAGAAATTAAAAGAAAAAAAATCAACCTTTAAAGTACTTGCTGGGGTCTGCAATTGTTGCAAAGTGAGTGGGTAAGAGAATGGAGTTTTGTGACAGTTCCCAAGAAGCCTCAGGGGTCAGGGAGGGACATTATACAGTCATCTCTCTGGACAGCAAATTATTAGCATGCCCCTGAATGTGCCAGGCACTCTGTAGGCACTGGGTGTACAGTGGGAACCATAAAGGAACAGATGCCACCCCTGTGGCATTTATGGTCCAATGGGGGAGACGCCTATAACCTACAAAACACAAAAACGGATCTATTACTGCATATTGTTAAGGATGTGATATATGAGAGAGAATCGTATTGGGAGGAGGTCCTGCTTTCCATCTGCAGGTCTGTCAGGAAAATTTTCTCAGAGGAAAGAATATTCAAGCTGCTACCAAAAGACGAGTGGGAATTAGCCAGGTACACATTTGGGAAGAGGGAGGTAGAGTGGTGAGTTCAAAAGGCAAAAAGGGGGCCTCTGTGGCTACAGTGTAGTGATCAAGGCAGACAATGAAGAGCGAGATGCCAGAAAGCTTGATCACGCACATGGGGTGGCTCACACGTAGGATGTGGGGGTCTCTGCAGTAGGACTTTCAGAAAGGTTGAAGCAGAGGAATAGCATCCTCTGAATGTCATTTTAAGGGGATCTCAGGTTGATGTGTAAAGAAGAGACAGGGAGAGAAAAGTGGCACCCACAGGCTGAACATAGTACAGTGGCACAGCCAGCCCAGGCAGAGACCTTCCTACCCAGGAAGCATGACGTATGTATTCCTGTGGCTGCAGGCAATCAGGAGGGTTCCCGAAGGATCATTTCCAAAGCTGAACACAAGCCTGACTCAAAATAGAGATTTGTACAGCTCCATTGTCTTTATAGAGTTGACGTTTAAAAAAAGATGAAATGAAAATAATTTTTGAGTTATTGTTATCTCATCTAAAATTAATGACAGAGATTTTGCCATGTATCTCTGCTCATTCGCTATGAAATTTTTGAATTATAATCTTTGAATATAAGGGGCCAGAATTTGATTTATGCCATGATATTGATGACTGAGAT
Source organism: Mustela putorius furo (assembly GCF_011764305.1). NCBI lineage: Eukaryota > Metazoa > Chordata > Mammalia > Carnivora > Mustelidae > Mustela > Mustela putorius. The sequence continues at coordinate 44,962,138 of NW_025422010.1, forward strand.
GACTAGTGTCCGCTAATTGGGATTGGAAAGTACAGTTGGAAAGGATGGGAAAGGACTCCTAGAGACGAATGCATCTCTCGAACCTAGAAACACTGGCTTGTAGTGCCCTGGAACCAGCAGGGCACCCCGTTTCCTACCAGAAATCTCTGTGGCACATTCCTTTTAAATATCAGTTGAGGCAACCTTTGCCAACAGCCTATGTTTTCTATGTTCAGAGGACTTGAATTTTGGGTGGGAAAAAAAGGGAAGATTGAAATGAGATTAGATGTAAGGAAATAGGTCTCCTAACCATGAAAATAACACACCATTTAACTTGTTATTAAAAACCATACACATATAATCGATCTGAGCCAGTAAACATGCCTCCGTCTCTCCCGCTGGATTCCCTAACATGCTACCTCTTCCTGCTCTCTGTGAACTTGGCTGGGAGTAGGCTAACATTTAACTATGGCAAATGAGTTCATTTCCCTGGCAGACAACCACATGGTCCTCACAGCAGAAGTCCTCTCATCTGATGGGCAACCAATGTTGTGAACACATCTTCTGTTTCAACCTGAGCCCCTCTTCCCTTAGAAAGACAGACAATCCTTGCAGATTACCTAAAAAGAATCCAGGTGCCAGAGGTGGGCAGGAGCAGAGATGGCCTTGGCAGAGGGCCCCAGACCACTCTCCCATCTACGTAGTATTAGCCACAGGAGTAGGTTGCCTCCTTCGAAATCAACAGGACCGTATGGCAATGTTCAGATCTGAAATTATTTAAAATGGGTTCCTGTGTAGTTATAACTCTGTACTTTTGCAATCTTTGTGATTTCAATTTGGAAAGTCATTCAAGTGAGTAATTTAATGTTTGGTTGTTCCTTCTGTTTTTCCATCAAGCTCACAAAATTCTAAAAATAATGTTATCACGAAGCAAACTTTGTGCTTACCAGGACAATGAGGGGTTTACAGTACTATTTGCTCCAAGTATGAAAGATGGGTCAGATTCGACTTGATCACTGGGTTTTAGGAAGACTGGCCCTGGGTTTTAGGAAGACAAGTCATAGTTTTGTGAAGTTAACTTCTAACTCTCAGCTTATGTCTTGCCTCAGAAGAGAAAAGCTAAGTTATCAGTGAACATGCAACTGGCCATTGTCCAAAGGAAAGGTGGGGAGGGCTTCACTAAGGAAAATGTCACTCTTGTTAAACTCCCAGTGGCCCTCCTCATCATACTTATTAGCCTCAGATTCTTTTCCAGGTATGATGGTCTCCTGGCCATAATCAAATCACATTTTAGAATTAGGCAAAATGCATTTTCAAGCTTAAAGAGCTTGAAGAGCTCTAGAGTTCGGCAGAGCTCATTATAAAAATCTTTCCTTGTTATGCCACCTCAGTTCTTTTCCCCCTTCCAGAAGCAACCACATTGAATTCCTGATTATTATGAAAATTTTCTCCAAATCTGTAAATAACATGCTTGTGTTACTCCTTTTTAATTTTTTTTTCCATTTGAAGCATTATCTATTGACCTCCTGCTATGACAGATACAGAACTGACTTTCTTTAACACCTGTTTACCCATTCACCTCTACCGTATATGTGCCCTGTTCTCATTTGTGGATGCCCAATAAAGTTCTAAATTTTGTTTATATTATTCAAGTGTTTATAATATGGAATCAGAGTATACTATGGTTACTTTTTGCCATTTGTATGGTTTTCTTTTGTTTGTGTAGTTTTCATATAGTTATCTTTTCATTATGATCATAAATTTCCTCCCAGTTATCCAGTTATATCTGTCCAATGTTTCTTACCAAAGTACTCCCTCCCAAAGACTCTTGGCCTGCTCCAGTGTAGAACAGTTGACTCCTGCACAATGGATACCAGTATTATCCCAGGACCCTCTTTCACTATTATTCTGAGAATCCCTTCCAGTTTCCTTCTGTATTACAGCACCCATTTCCCGAAACTTGTGTCCCCTTTATTCTGTACCTTTTGATGGATTGTAGATACAATCAAAAGCTTCCTAAGAAAGGGTTTATTGGAAAAGGGAGAGTTAGACTGAAATTTTGCATGTTAGAAAATGTTTTAATTTTTTCCTCTCATCTTATTGGTAGTTAGGTTGGCTATAGAATTCCTATAAAGGTGATGCTTTTTTCCATAATTTGAGAGTGTGACTCTATTTTCTTCTAGCTTCCAGAGTTACTTTTGAAACATCTGGTGAGTTCTAATACCTGATCCTATTAGGTTTTCTGTCCTTTGTTTCTCTTTTTGGATACATACAGGATGTTTTCTTTGTCTGCAGTAAGCTACACCTCATGATATACCTTGTTATGGATGTTGGTCATAGTATGGATATGGGCCTATTTAATCTGGATTTGTACCCTTTAGTTCTGGGAGATTTTCTCGAATTACTCCATTCATAATGTCTTCTCTTCTAGTATCTCCACCAATTGTCTCTAAGACTCTTTATACAGTGAATGAAGTTCTAGAAACTAATCTTCCTAATTTTGTTTTCTTATCATATTTTACATATTTTTATCTTTTTGCTTTGATTTCTGGACTACGTTTTAAAATTATTAAAATTATTTATTATCAATAAATGTAAAAATCCAGAATGTAGCCATGATCAATTAGACATTCAACACAAATACAATTCAGAAGATCTACCCCTGATTGTGCCTTCATGGAGAGTGCAAAATCTGTCCATTGTTACTGTGAGTAGAATAATTATTGCAGATCAGAGGGTTGGAGAACGCTGAGCCATTTTATGACCTCAATGTTTAGCTGGAATGTAGAGGAGGAAAGGCTAGAAATAGCAGGCATGACTTTAATAGTCCTTCATACCAAGTTATCATCCCCAAAGGGACATGAAGACTGTACTTAAAAGACCTTGAGTTCCGGAGGATTAGACTTGGCCATGAAAGGTCCTTGCAGCGGGCATATTTGAAGTCAGGCAAATTACCAATCATGGCTTATGGAGTGGTCTATCTGATGACTGCAGAGCCTGGCTCATAGGGGCTTCTTTAGTTTTTAAGAGCCTAAGCAAGTAAGCTAATATTAAGGACTTTATATACCAGAGTAAAGAATTGTTATATAAATCAAGGAAATAGTACTAGAAACCCAAATCACACAGACAAGATAAATCCTATAAGTGAGGGCATAGGTGATCCTGAGGTTCATCCTCAGACACCCTAATACCTTGATTTATGGCAATGTGACTACTTTTAGACACACTGGCTTGTAAGACTGAACACTTTAACCTGCCTAGTCAGCCTTGTCTCAAGAATGGGAAGGGTTGATTCTGTGAGCTGAAAATTGTCAAAGCCATAGCTGAGTGGGCAGGGAAGAGTAAAGAAATCTTCCCAAGATTTACAAAGATAATTACTTGATCAGTATATCTTGGGTTTTTTTTAGAAATCATGTGCATGCCTTTTAAATGTTGTCTCCCTTTTTCTATTGTAGCCTAAAGTCTTGAAGGAAAGGCTATCTTCTCTTTCTCTTTTTAAAGAGTTTATCTGTTTATTAGAGAGAAAGCAGAATGAGACAGTGAGACAGAGTACAAGCAGGGAGGAGGGGCAGAGGAAGAAGCAGACTTCCTGCTGAACCAAGAGTCTGATGCAGGGCTCCATTCCAGGACCCTGGGATCACTACCTGAGGCAAAGGCAGACTCTCAACCAACTGAGCCACCCAGGTGCCCTCTATCTTCTCTTTATTATGCCACTCAAAGCCCTGAACACAGACATGGCATGGTTATACCAGCACAGTGAGCATGTCTGGCTCCATCTGGCCCCAACTATAAACTTGAGTAGAGTCTCAGCCTTCCTTTATCTTACCTGAAACACTCATCCAGGAATTAACCAGAGTACAATTCTTAATAAAGTTGTTACCCCTCCCAAGAATGCTAAATTTGAAACCTCATCTTGATGGCCTTGGAAAGACTTTCTTACTGAAAAAAAGAATAGCAAAGTACAAACTAGGGAGTGTTTTTGGTTGCCAGAGATTCTTGCCAGTCCCTTTCAAAGCATTCCCTGTAGGCAGCTGCCCACAAGGCTACGAAGTCTCTGTTATAGCTTGGGATTGATTAACCAGCAAACGCCACCCATGAGTGACCACACATTCCCTGAGGCCAAGTTCTCTTTTGCAGGATAGAACAAATACTTAGACTCAGAGTTAAAGAGGGCTCAAAAAGACAACCCATACCAAGGTCTGAGCAAAGCTAAGAATCTAGGTAGTAGGAACATATGTCATTCTCTGTTATGCATGGCATTGTTTCCTTAAGTCTCTGCTCTGCTTTGGGATGTACGCGTTACTGATCATTAACTCTACTACTAGCTCCCTTCCCTCTCTGAAGAATGGGGGTTGGGGCAGAAAATTCCAAGCTTCTACTCATGGCTTGGTCCTTCTGGTGACCAGCCCCTATCCAGAAGCCCACCAAGAGTCACCTCATTAAAATAAAAGACATTGATATTCTCCAGGAAATTATAAGAGTTTTTGGAATTCTGTTAGGAATCAGTATCAAAGACCAATATTAAAACAAAAGATGCTCCTAGTACTCTTATCACTTAGGAAATTACAAAGAGCTCTATTCTGGGAACTGAGGGCAGATGTATATATATATATATATGTGTGTGTGTGTGTGTGTGTGTGTGTGTGTGTTTATATGTATGTATGTATATATATGTGTGTGTGTATATTTGTAGGTATATATATGTGTGTGTATATTTGTAGGTGTATATATGTGTGTGTGTATTTTTTTCTATTATCTCACAATGAGGGATGGTTTTATCTTACTAGGAATGAAGAATTAATGTGTTAAATGAAGTAGATAGTTTTTTTAATACTTTTTAAAATTTTTTTATTTATTTATATGAGAGAAAGAGCAGAGTACAAGTGGGGTTGGCAGTAGGAGAAGGGGAGGGGCCGAGGGAGAGGAGGAAGCAGGGAGTCCCATGTGGAGCTAGAGTCCAGGACCCTGAGATCATGACCTGAGCCGAAGGCAGACACTTAACCAACTGAGCCACCCAGGTGCCTCAAAGTAGATAGCTTTCACTGAGATGACATGTCTAAAGTACATTACAGAGAAGGAAGCAAAAGACAATAGAGAGGAAAAATGTTCATTAGGACATGATCCCAGGACTCCAGGATAGAGCCCCACATCCAGCTCCCTGCTTAATAGGGAGCCTGCTTCTCCCTCTCCCTATCCCCCACTTCTGCTCTCTCTTGCTATTTCTCTTTCTCTCAAAAAAATAAAATTTAAAATGATGTTCATGGTTGGATCTAACACTGGTAGGTCTGGATCTACTACCCCACCTCTGCACAAACTTATAATAACATTTTTATACTCTTCAAAATCTTTTTATGCACATTATCTCATTTAATGAGGTGGAACATGTTGAGCTTCTAATATCATTTTCGTTTTAAAGATAACTACATGGAATGACAGAGAAATAAAGTTACTAACTCAAGGTCACACTGATAGTCATCAAATTCTGACCTATGTTATCAGAATAGATGATCAACTGTTAAACAGTCCAACCAAAATATTAAATGCTTTATTAAAAAAAGAATCCCAACAGCTTTAGCAAATGGGTAGTGACAATTCATCTTGCTGTATAGAAGAGAAAAGAGAGAGTCAGTAATACACTGAGGTCACATAGCTGGTCAGTGGCAGAGATTGGATTTAAATCTAGATAACGATCGCCTCCAGAGTCTGTGATCATAACCACTGCTCTATGGCATTTTGCACAGTATAGTCAATTTCTTGTTGCATCTCATCTCTCCCCACCACACTACCTCCATTTTAGTTGATTTTGCCATTTGTAACATTATCTCACATCTTCTCTGCTGGTCTGCCTTTGCTCCTTCTTTCATATCTTGTCTTCCATACGCCTCACTTGCCTGGCCTCCCAACACATTGGACTCTTCGCATTGTCTGTGTACATCTCCCTTCCTTCCCTAGTTATTTGGAATACTTAAGGCATGAATAATTTTTATAAAGTGCTGTTAGATACTTTGGTAAACTAAATACCATTAAAACTTAGAACACAAAATCAATGTTATTCTCAAACAAATAAATGATATTTGGCCCCAGAAACAAAAATTTATATTTTAAATTTTTGCATTGGAATTGAGGTCTCCCAAATGCAAATGCAATCCTCTGGCCAAAAGAAGTCGCCAGAGTCAGAGTCGGGAAGATCCGAGTTCATGCCCTGACTCTGCCACTAAATTAGCTGGATGGCAGCAGCCAGGCTATGTTGCCTCTTTGAGCCATCGTTCACTCTTATATAAAGTGAAGATGAAGATAGCACCCACATTGTAGGTCATATGTGAGGAATATTCTAGATAATGTGTAAGAGATTTTTAACATAGTAGCAGATATGTGACTTGATAATAACATTTGTTATTAATATTATCATTGTTATTAATCATATTTAAGAAAAGAAAACTACCAGCTTTGGGAGACACCCCACACTGTAAGTTTCTCTTGCTTAGGAAATCCCTGGGTATTTCCTAAGAGTCTAACAAATAAGGGTCCTTCTCATAGATCTCAAGATAAAAAGTATGTTCATCTATTTTGATAGAAGCCATCCCTTAGGTATAATATTGGAGGAGGTAAGTGTGCAGTAAGGAATGGAAAGACATAGTGATTAGTTATGGTGATTAAAATCTTCCTTACTCTATGGAAAGGGAATGTTTTCTAGTCCTTAACCCTCATTGGATTTTAAAAATAGTGTTATTCTTTTGAAAATAACTATGGTTGATCAACGTTTTCATATGGTCAACAGGAACATCTCTTATTTGTCTGAAACTTCTTTGGGTTAATAAATTATTGGGATAAGGACTTAGAAAACATGACAACCAGTTTTGACGTGAAGCTGACAGTGTAATGGATAACAGAGTTTCAGGATCCTGCAACTTTGATTGCTTTTCCTCCTCCTATTTGCTTTGTTCATCTCTGAGAAGAAAACGATCCACATTTGTAATATCACCTAATCCTGCTGCTGGACATTAAACATTTATTTTAAACATTAAAACTGCTGAGCTTGCAAGTTTATGACCCACCGATGCTTTTATTTATTTATTTTTAAATTTTAATTTCTTCATGTTGAAATTGCCAAATCCACTGAATTGAAAGAAAATGAGTTCTGGAAGCTGTGACTTTTCATGAAATGTAACCAAATACAGCTGGTCAGGGGAGCAGAGAAAGGGGATTTTGGGGGTGGTGTTGGCCGGAATGGCAGGGCTGAAAGGCACACATTTGTTATTGAACACTTTACAGTTTGGTTATGTTTGGATTATGGATTTTAAAATATCTTTGGGTTTTGAAAACCCAGAACAATGTATTCATAACCCATGGCCCATCAGTTTTATTGTGGCGTTCATTTTTAGAGAAAGCGTGGTTTTGCATTTGCAATGAATTCATTCTTTGCTTTTCCGACTCTCCCACTTTATTAGAGTGATGAAGTTTGTTCACCTTATGGTAAACATTTTTTCCCCTCAGTTCCTGGTCAGTGTTTGGCTCAGACTTAAGGGTTGCATTTTCAAAGTGCTGGTGTGTAGCCCCCAAACAGTACAGCTTTTTAATGCTCAGGATGTGGTTTTGGGGATTTATAAGTACTTTTCCTGTGTGATTACATCTGCACGCCCTGCCTCTCTCTCTCCCTCCTTAATGGATAAAATAGAGAACTATTACGAGGAGATCATAAGCTACTGAAAAAGGTATTCAGTAGTTGTTACTGATATAAATTATTCGGTGCCTGTGGCCTTTGAAATAAAGTTCTTTCTCTTACCAGAGGCAGCTGAAATGCAGTGATTCTTGGAAGATATCTCACCAAGTGTGCAGACTAAAGATTTCTCTGTGTAGTGTTACTGCCATGCACTCCATTTCTTAGGGCAGGGTAGTTTGCATGCCTTCTCCCAAGATTGTTATACATGAAAATATAAGGATCATTGTATTTTGATGCATCTTCTAGAATGTTGAGAGGCAATGAAAAGAGACAAGTACAAGCTATATGAAAGATGATTTCCTAAACACTTTGTTGAGATAAATGCACTGTAAATGGGACGGCACTGTGGCATATTGGCAGGCGGGTCTTTCAAGTCTCTGGATGTAGAGAATTATATTGTTGTGTCTCTGTCATGTCATTTTATTTTGTACTCACATGAGCAATTGCGGGAATGCACAAGCTAACATATCAGTTATGAGAGGGTCCAAATGAGGGCCTACGGATGGATGAGTCTCAATAGCCAATAGCTGACAGGCCTGAGACTCCTGAAGGATGATTTCATTGACTTGTTGCATCTTTCATGCAAACAAGGATTCGACAGCTGTCAAAAGGGCAGATTGGTCTCTAGAATCTCTAGGGATCTATGGGAAGAGTGTGTGTATTTGGGGAAGTGATTACAAATATTAATGGGCTCAGAGAATCACAAATCAGAAAGCATGTGCTTCTGAGACCTCACTGCCCATCGGGTCAAATTCAGGAAAATTGGATTTTTAACAATTACTTTTTTTTTTCCCCCTAAGTATAGTTTCTACCTTGAATAAAAACTATTATAATGGGGGAAATGAAAGCTTTAGTACAATAGGCAATATATTGGGTTTGGTTTAATAGTCTGTTTGGTGGTTATTGTTTATTTGCTTACTTTTTGATCATTCCCAGATCTTTAAAGAAGACCTCACTAATCTTTGCTTTCTTGATGTTTTTGTCTCTAAAGAAACACAGAAATAGGCACTGCTCCTACCTTTGCTAAGTTACATATTCAAATTTTAGGCTTATAGTCTTTCTTCTTATGGGATTAGAATACTGGACTATGCTAGGGTCAGTGAGCAACAGTGCTCTGAGAGAAAAGGGTTGAGTAGAGAAATGTGGTCCATACTGGCTGGCATGTTTGGGGGACATGCGGACTATCCCGGGTAAAGACCTAAGCTGTGTGAGTCAACTCCTCTAAAAGTAGAACCACAGAATGTTAGTTTAGACATGGCAGAGACTTGGAGGTTATTTTGTCCAAACTCTTCACTTTGCAGAGAAAGTGATATATAGAAAAAAGAAGATTAATTGCCCAGGGCCATTCAGTCAGGTTGGGATCATCAGGAGTAGAATTTGGGTTTCTTAGCTTTCAATATTTTATAAATGCCTTGAAGTACTGACTTAAAAACTGAGTGAAATCCACTTATTTCAAAAAAAAAAAACATTTAATAACAAATTTTTTACTTAATCAAATAATCTTTTGCAGCTTGCTTTAATTAAGTTTTTTCTTTAAATGAACATGACATATGGTTCTTATACTGAAGGGTATAGGACAGTGGTTCTAACTGGAGTGATTATGTCCCTCCCACATGGGAAAGACCCTGGTAGTGCCTGGAGATGTCTTGATTGTCATGACTAGAAGAGGAGAGGGAAGAATACTGGCCTTTAGTGAACAGAGACCAGGGATGCTGATACACTTCTTACAATACACAGGGCAGCTCTCTGCAACAAAGAATTATCCAATTATCTAGCCCCAAATATCAATAGTGCCAATATTGAGAAAGTGTGGTCTAGCAACACGTCCTTTGCGGGATGCCACAGCATCCTTTACTCTTTTCTTTTATCCAAAATTTCTTTTTCTTTTTTTTTTTAATTTTTTCTTTTCTTGCTTCACCCCCCCACCCCCCCCACCCTGACTCTCCCCTCCCCTCCCCTCTCTTCCCCTCCTCTCTCCCCTCCTCTCCTTTCCTCTCCTCTCTTGTCTTGTCTGTCATGGTTCTAAGAAGAAATCCAATAAGAATGGGGCTCCTGTGAACTCCAATATGAATATGTCTCTGCAATTGATATTTGGAAAAGGAAAAAAAAAAAATCTTTCAAACTATGTGAAGTATTGAGATGTTTGTAAATAGTGGGTTCTAAACATGAAACCCTTGTGTATCGCCTTTTACATAATTAGCAACTGGCCCAGCTCCACAACAATCAGTCAGGACTAATGTTGGCAGGAAGCGTGCAATGTGGCCTGCAGGCGGACACTGGCAGAATTCAGACCTTAAGCAAATGAACACCATAGACGACCAGGAAGGCCAACTGAAATCTGGAAGAGTTGGAAGACGGTTGTGGGCGGCCTTGGTAGTCACCTTCTCTTTTTCAGATAAACTCTCTGGTTTCTTGAGGGAAATCAGATAATGCAATAGCTCTTTGCACCCAGGAATTAGGCATTTTCAGAGCTCATTGGTTTTCGAGAGCAGTCTGCTTAATCTTTATCCCCTGTTGCAAACAAACCGCTCGACGGACAATACCACCCCACAAAAGAATAAAATTTGTCCATCTATCATTAAGATAATTGTTATTGATTAGCCTCCTTGTAATTTTCTGCTTTTTGTTTTTAGATGTTGGTTATAAATCACACTCACAACAGGCACCGAGCCTGTGTTTGTGTCTATTATGCGGTCCTGATAAGGCTGGGCAGCGTTGTTCACCTTCCTGATGCGAGTTATTGAGATTGATTGAAGCGCTTTGCTTGTCCTATCCTAGACACTGTGTAATTAATGTTTCATTATGTTAATACATGCAAATGTGAGAGCGTGTGTTTGATTGGGAGGTGAGAGAACAAAAAGGGATTAAAGAGTTCGCTGCAAAGTACAAATTAATTTATTGCATTGCTAACTGGCCTCTGAGGGACGAGGGAGCAGGCTTCAAAATGAAAGAAAAAAAATGCATAGAAAAGGAAGAACTGTTGCATGCCTGTGTTTCTCAGCAGTGGTATAGTGAACAACTACAAAAAGGCTCTTCAGTCATGTGATAGAAGCCTTGTCCGTGCAGTGACTTCAGCAGTCCGTGTCTCCTAGAGTGAAAGAGTTTTGGATGAGGAAGCCACAGGTTATTTGCTCTTTACTTATACAAACATTTATGCATATGCAGACTCCATTAGAACCAGACTGAAATATTAATGCAGAAGAGTGATCGTTTAGCTGCAGTGAGTGGTTGATGTCATGACATTATTTGAGGTGTAGCCAAAGGCAATTTCACCCCAAAGAAATCATCCACATGTCCATCCCATTTATTTGCTTATTATTGCATGTTTCTTCCTGTTCTTCATAGCGATCATTTTATTTCCTAATATATCATTATCTTTATGTTCTTTCAGTTACTTATCTATTTCCTTAACATTAGATACATAATCTGTTTCTATTTAGCTGGATTTGTTGTATCAAACACTGTAGTTGACTTTTTTTTTTTTTTTTTAATGTGCAGTAATTCCTGTTTCTATTGAGTTATTTTCTTGAGGTAGATCCTTGGAGTGGATTTCCTAGAGCCTAAATGTAACTTTAGATATATGTTCCTTTCTTTAGAAACCTTCCCACTCCCAGGATCTGGCATATAGTGATTTAATAAATAGTTGCTGAATTTATGTGGGGTTTTATGTGGGGCTCCATCCCAGGACTCTGAGATCATGACCTGATCTGAAGCCAGATACTTACCTGACTGAGCTACCCAGGCGCCCCACCACACTAAGGTTTTTTTTAACTAGTCACACCTTCATGTGGATACAAGTAATTGAATCTTATCTTCCACTAGGTGGCGCTATTTTGAATAGGTTTGAAAATAGGAAACTGAAGAAAGAGGCATTCAGAATAAGAATCATGAAAGGCGGCCAGGGGTGGATGGTGTTTTGAGAGGAGAGCTGTGACTCTGGTAGGAAAGCATTGGGTACCCAGGAGATGGAGAGCCTGGAAGGGGAAGATTAGAGAATGTCAGAATAAATACCATTGTTTCCTATCCAGGATTTATATACTAGAGGTATTACCGGGGCATCATTGTAAGATATACCTACCTGCCTCTAAAGACATAATTTTATTTATTTTGTTTAGTTTTTATATAATCTTATTTCTTTTGTTTAGTTTTTACATAATTTTATTTATTTTGTTTAGTTTTTTTGCTTTCATTTCTGATGATTAGTTTGGAGCAGGGGGTGGGGTGGGGATCTGTGGCCATGCCCATTTCTTTTCATACTCTGTGGCTGCTGTCCTGCTACAATGGTAGTTTCTCTACAAAGCCAGATGTATTTACTGTCTGGCCCTTTACAGAAAGGAAAAGAAAAAACCATAAGAAAAAGTAAAATCAGATTCCTGAGAAACAGGAGAGAAACCAAAACTCCTAGAGAAACATATCTAACAGTGAGAAATGGAGTTTAGAGTCAAAGACATTATTTCTAATTCAAGCTCATCCATTGGACAAATTATCATTTATCATAGACTTCAGCCTCAGTTTTCTCCTCCTTCAAATCGGCATAACAATAATTTCATTGAGTAGCTGAAAATTAAATCATGTGACGGGATTTAGTATTAGTACCTTTGTTCTTCCCACCCACAAGGGAAAAGTTTAAAAACATGATTAGTGTCTATATTATGTAGTAGGTATTTTGTACACTATCCTGATATGGTCAACCAAATATCCATTCATGCTATGTAAATTAAAAAAAAAAAAAAAGGAAGAAGAAAAGAAAGAGCAGAAGAGAGTATTATTTATGAATGAATAATTAATGCAACCAAAGTACCATCTCAATCTTTTATAAGTTTCCCCTACTTTTAGCTACGGTCCTGAGAAACTGTTATTTGCTGATGTCAGCATTGACTCGAAAGGTTTCCTGAACATATTTATCCATGTCAAAGCACTGAACCCACAACTATTAAGCAAAAGGGCATAGAGTTGTGAGTCACTGAATGTGATAGAGTGGGGTTCTCCCCTATGATCCCAACTTTCATGCTTCATTCTGCCTTTATTCTTCATGGTAAAAGCCAGGGGAGTTAACAGTGTCTTAGTGACCAGAGTTCCTTCTACCATGACTCATGTGTCATTTTTCACAGTCACTTTGCAGACCGACAGGGAGGTATGATACTTTTTGTTCACAGTCTTCACTGAGACTTACCACATTTTTAATCATTTGTTTTCAGTTTATTTCCAGCTACATGCCAGTTTGATGAGCCTTGAGCCATCCACTTCCAGTTACCACCAGGAGGTGTTCCAATAACATTGGCCTTTATACCCACCCAAAGAAGTTTCTCCCACCCCCCACCAAAGACATTTCCATTAATGAGTAACCAACACTTAGAGGAGAATAAGGCAATGATTCTCTTCCAAATTTATCTAAAACTCCAAAGCATGATAGTATATTATGAATTTCAGAAATAGAAGTGTATATACTATATTTTTAATATAATTAATTCTGAATGCTTCTGGTGTCTGACAGGATTTCTCACTATCAGATAAAAATACAGATTTTGAAAAAGAGTGTGAGTATGAACATCTGTATCATCTTTAAAATAGTGATAGGTTGAAGACCATACATCACAAATTGCCTGAAACAATCCTAATATATATATATGTTGTCCGGGCATAATTATAAATTGAGTCCGCTTTCAGTCTCAAAGATGTTTTATGTGATTATCTCAGTCATCACACTAGTGAGTTTCCTTGACATTAGCCAGGAACACAATGCACAATGTCATAATGACTCTGTCCTCATCTCACATACATTTTTCTGGTTAAATTTGACTTTATTTTACACTGATGGTAAAAATGATCGACACACCGTTGTTCAGCATCAGTCCCATTTAAAAGCTACTTCTAAAACCCTCCCCAACTGTGTTGCCGTCTCTATATTTTGGACATGCCCAGACGGGCATCCATAAATTCCTTTAATGTGTGGATCTGGTTTTGAGCTTCTTTGGTGCTGCTTGCTCCTAAGTGAGGGGCCACAGTTGTATCCTGCAGCCAATGAACTATACTGTAGACCGTGGAAAGTAATTACTAAAGGAAGCTCAAAGTTCACTCGTTTTTGTTCATTCCCCTTTGGTTCATGTCAAAGATAGTAAGAGATTCTTCTTCCCTGAGAGCAACACCATTCAGTGCTTTTTTTTTTTTTCTTTTCAATATGTGTTCATCAGTGCTAAACACAAAAGGAAAAGAAGATTTAAACAAGATTTTAGGCTTAGTTCTTGACTTTGAGGGCAGTAAATCAGGTATTAATATATGTGGTAGATCAATACAAATATTATGGACAAAAGCAAAATTTGAGAAGTCTGATACTAATAATTTCTAATGATCAAATGCCTTGACTCTTCATAGATTTAGTTATGTGGGACAAATATAGGCTTTTTAAATTTTTTGTTCATGATTCTGTGACAACCTCAAAGAGAAAATAGACAAAGCTTTTCTGATTTGGTATTGCTACTTTGGCCTCGTTTCCCACCTCCCCCATCCACAAAGACCCTTTCCAGTCACTCCCAGACCCTTATCCTTCTCCTGCCAATGTTCACTGTGTTAATCTGAGACTCACCCTTCCAGGACTGAACTGGGTGACAAAATCTATACAAAATGGTGAAGCCATTTTATACCAGGTGATTTGGGGTATACAGAATCAGACTTAAACCTCTTCCCAGATTACATAGTCACATGACCAAAAGGCTTCAACCCTGTTTGACGGATTTTCTGAAATAACAGTAGCTTAGCTAAGCACCCTCTGTACCAAACATTTCAATTACTACCATGTGTTTTTGTCTGTTCCACCTCTGAGCTGGTTTGGCTCTACTTGGCTATGTATTCTACTTCTGTGTACCTTGAGAAAAAGAAAGGATTTGGATAAAAAGCAGAAAGAATGATTCCTAGGTAGAATTAAGACAAAAAGCTAGATTTTCCAAGCCCTATGACCTTAGTCAAGAGAGTTCTCTCCGAGCCATTTTTTTGCTGCCTGCAAAACACAGTTAACAGTCTCTTCCTGCTCAATAAGATCGAATGAGGCTGCCATGTAAATTCTAGGTAAGTTACTAGAAATACAAGAAAAAATAAGCAGAGAAGGAATACAGGGTTTGTAAGCTACAGTACAAACCTTCATCAAGTCTTAATTCAACACTAGCCCATGACTGAAGCAGTGAATGAGCCCAGCCCCATCTCCCAGACCAACCCATGCACAAGGGAGTGCATCTGGCCTTACGAAGTGACTCGGATTGTTTTCAGTTCTTTTCATGTCTATGTTACTCATTCCCCTGGATACACAATACCAAGGACCTATTTTTCATATTTTTTTTTTTAAGTGGAGAGAAAAAAAAAGGGATTTCATTTATTTAGTTTTCCTAAAAAGATAATAACATGTTTGGTAGTATGATTTAATATGTAAAATAATTATGGCTTTTAAAACTATAGTCTGGGGCACGTGGGTGGCTCAGTTGGTTAAGCATCTGCCGTGGTTCAGGGCATCATCCCAGGGTCCCAGGATCCAGCAGGTGTTGTCAGGCTCCTTGCTCAGTGGGGGGTCTGCTCCTCTGCTCCTCTCTCTCCCTTTCCCCTTCCTCCCTTTTGGTGTGTGTTTGTTCTCTCTCTCTCTCTCTCTCAAATAAATAAATAAAATCTTTAACAGATAAATAAAATTACAATCTTGGTATATAACATACAAATCAAAATGTTATAAACCCCTTCCCTTTTTTTGTTTCAGTGTCATCTATTAAGTCCCTGGCTTTTTTGACCTGGATATAATGTGAGGATGAAAGAGCTGAGGACATTAGGAATGAACTTGAAGGAGGGGCAGAAGATAACAGGAAACAGATGTATTTGTCTGGGATTCTGGGTTTTGGGGGGAAAGTGTCTACAGCTGATGAATTGTGCACAAGCCCACATTTAAGAAAGAGATCAGTGTGCTACACTCCGTAAACTCAGCCCATTTTCTGCTCTCAGTTTTGCTTGTCAGCAGAGAGTTGTGTATAAATTTGCTTCTGAGTATTTTATGCTAACACTTGGACTCTTCAATGGAATTACAGTTTCTATCATTCCAGGGAACCTGCTGTTTATTATTTAGATAAATTTTAGGCTTTTACTATTTCTAAATGGTGGCATAGACAATCATTGTTTTGGTTCTTGTGATTTTTTTTTAATTAGTGGCAATATGAAAGAAATTTGTTAAAATTTGAATAAGATAAATACATGAAAAGTAACTGGAGAGAAGCTTATCCAGGAATGGTAAAAAGTAGTTAAACCACCACAAACCCACAAGGCACTGTTGGTGACACTGTGACAGTTCCCTAGCTCTGAATTACCTATACACCTTTTATTTTTTTTAAAAGCCACTTTACTGAGGCATGCTTGATAGAGAAAAAGTTGTGCATCTTTAATATATACTAGATGACTTTAGAGATAAGCATCAACCTATGAAGCCATCTCTACCATCAATGGCATAAGCATAACCATCAACTCCAAAAATTTTCTGTCACCCTCTTTTTAAAATTTTCTTTTGTGATTAAAAACACTTAACATAATATATGGCCTCCTAGCAAATGCCTGGGTATATAATATAGTATTGTTAACTATAAACACTGTGGTATGCAGTAGGTTTCCAGGATTTATTCATCAAGCATAACCAAAATTTTGTAGCCTTTTTAAAGCCAATGAAAAACTCAGCTGTACTGGGGCAGTGGGCTAGATTACTGGCTTAATTGCAATGAGGAAACAAAGAAACAGCTTTTCCCTTACCTTGAATGCTTATTCATGCAAGAGGTAAAAAGCTAACAAGGCTGTTCTGCCTTTCTCTATGGCTTTTTAGTAAATGATAATATGTTAAGAGCCTGTGTTTTGTATATCATCAACAATTACAAAAATATATTTTCCACAAAATTCCTCAGTTCCGTCTGCTGAGTCTCTGGAATCGGTACGGCAGGGCACAGGGACATTAGACAGGCCAGGGAATGTATAGAGGCAGCAAGAAGAAGGACAAGAAGAAAAGGGGTGATAAAGGATCTGTGGCCCTGAACTGGAGGGCTGTTGGAAGGAACAGGGTAGCTGGGGAGCTATGTAAGCATTTAATAGATGCTTAATAATATGTGTGAGTGAATGAAGAAGTATAATGAATGCACAGCCTATAGACTGGATATTCTTGTTAAAGCTCTTGTAGGGGCGCCTGGGTGGCTCAGTGGTTAAGCCTCTGCCTTCAGCTCAGGACATGATTCCAGAGTCCTGGGATCAAGTCCTGCATCGGGCTCTCTGCTGAGTGGAGAGCCTGCTTCCCCCTCTCTCTCTCTGCCGGCCTCTCTGCCTACTTGTGATCTCTCTCTGTGCCAAATAAATAAATAAATAAAATCTTAAAAAAAAAAAAAAAAAAAAAAAAAGCTCTTGTAAATGGGAAATCCATCGCCAAGAGGAATGCAGTGTTTAAAGTAGGGAGTTGAGCACAAGGTGGCAGCTCCAGGCTTGAATCGCTGGTACCTGTCAATCAGCAGCATCATCTGCCCAGAACAGGGGCCAAAGACTATAGCCTGACAGTGGACCAGACTTGGCCCTCTGCCGGTTTTTGTTTGTTTGTTTAATAATGGCGTAGACGTTTTTAAATAGTTACCTCTTAAATCATTATATAAGTACTTATATAATATCCTCAGGGTTATCTTTGGCTCAGAAAGCTAAAAACCATGTACCATCTGGCTCTTGACAGAAAGCGTTGGCCAGTCTCGCCTCCAAATATGCAGGGAAAATGTTATCATTGTGGGTATTGATTTTCGCTTTATTGACAGCAATATCTAGTCATCTCCGTCACTCAAAGTCAGCTTAGGAGAATTAGGTCATGCATGTTATGATTTTTCTCTCACTGATTTAAGGAATTTTCCTAAATTATTCATGTTTTTGGGTATAAAGTTTATTCAATAAATATTAAATACCTCTGAGATAGAAAAAGACTACTAAGGATTGTGTGAGATAAACAAATATAATTTATTTCTGCTCCCTTGAAGTTTTCAGTAAAATAAGGAAGAAACTCTTAGGAATATGTTGTGTTATAGAAAGAATAGAACCTCAAGGGAAGGAGAATGAAACGCTGTCTCTTGGGGAACCGGAGCAGTCACTGCTGTTCCATGAGATGTCCCATCTCTGCAAGGCCTGTGTCTAACTTTTCCATTTTGTAAAATGGGAACCTGATGAGAGTTCATATTTATTACTTAACTGGCTTAAGATTTATAATTAGTCAATCATTCCTTGGCCCCCGTGTTCAACCTGAACCACTGTATAGGCACAGAGAACCAGCAACACTGGCGGCCCTCCTGGTGGCCAGGCAGGTCCAAGGCAATAACCACTGGATTCTAACGAAGGCTCTGATTAGAACATTTCAGGAAATTACAGGAACTAATTCATTCATGCAGTAAGCCCTTATTGGTAAGTAATGCACTTGATTCTTCATCTTTTAGATCCTTTAGGTGAGGGACACATACAGAGTTCCTTCATCCTTGAAGTTCACATAAATCATGCACATGGTACATATGTAGGGTTCAGAAATTCCCTTATGGTCCTGATTTCCCAAAGAAACCTCATCCTCACTCTCAAGTCATCTCCCATGAAACTTAAATCACCAATTAATAACATACAGTGTTTAATAAACACTGACCTGAATGTTTTAAAACTCATTTGCTCCCAGTTCCAAAGCTGGTGTTCCTCTTATCATTATAGGTTTTTCTTCTTGATGTCATTTATGGGCTTAGCAGGAAAATATCACTTTTCTGCTCAAACAGGATACGGTAAATATCACAACAAAATGAATGACAGCATTTTAATGAAAACCACTGTTTGGCCTCCATTTTGAGAAAATAGGACTCATTATAACACAAATGTTTTATCAGTATGGGTCCCCACATCAGTCTTCATACCGCAGTGTCAACCATGAGGTTTGCTGAATTTTTAAGGCTTTCTCTGGACCTGTCAGACCTTTATGGGATTAATCCTTTATATTTGTAACAGCAGTTTCCACAAGATGAATACTTCATTTCTCATGAATCATAATAAAGCTGCCTTGCTTTGTCGGCAGAGTGACCTCTACGGTCTTTTATCTTCAAGGGGAAAGATTAGACTCTCCTTCTATTTTATGGATAATGAGGTAGGTGGTTGTTGGTCTCTTGACACTTTCAGTAACTGCACCTCTTTGTGGACTCATATGCGTCTGTGATAAACTGATCACAGGGTGATTATAGCAAATCTCTTCATATAACAAATTTCCTCCTAACCTTAAGAGTAAAATTTTTGTACGCAGCAAAGTTAATAGGGATGAACTCACAAATATTAGAGCTGAAGACACCTAGAAGTTAGCTAGTCCAATGTCCTTGTTCTGTTGGTGAGTACATGGATTTCCAAGGGTGTGGCCCAGGCTTGGGGAGTGACAGAATTACGCAACTGAACTCAGGTCTCTTGACCTCTTGTGCTGAGAGCTTTCTTTTGCAACACACAGTATGCCTTTTTTGCATATAAATTGCATAAATTGCTCTATTGATCTAGTTGGAGTCATCTGGGACTTTTCCTTTTTTTTGTTTTTGAAAAATCCACATTTAATCCCTCAACAACCCCACGGCTCTACCTTCAGAATGGATTCGGAATCTGACCATTTCTTACACTTCCACTGCAGGAGTTTCCTCTCAGTCCCATTATTTCTCACCTGGATGATGGAAGTAACCTGCTGGCCAGTTTCCTGACCTCTGATGACCCCTGTCCTTAACACAGCAACCAAGGTGACCTTTTGCAATAGGGTTTCTCATCCTCAAGTTAGTGATGTTTGGAACTGGAGGATTCTCTCTTGTGAAGTGCTGCCCTGTGCACTATAGCCTGTATGACATCATCCCTGGTCTTTCCCCACTAGACACCAATAGCACCTTCCCATTTATGATAACCAAAAATGTCTCCAGACATTTGCCAGATGTCTCCCAGGGGACAAAAATCTTTCTCTAATGAGAGCTACTGCTTTAAAATCTAAGTTGGACCTTTTCACTTTTGGGTCAAAATGCTCCTTTAGGTTTCCATCTTTGTCAGTTAAAACAAACTTCTTTTGCTTGTCTACAAGGTCCTACACACCTCCCATTGTCCTCTCCACCTAATCTCCTTGAACTCTTCTCCCTCAGACTGATCAGTCCTGTCCTATAGGTCTCTCTCCTTTCCTGGGAAAGCCCAGTCATGCTCACACCTGGGGACCTTATACCCTTCACTCTCCATACAGAGTTCTTCAAGGTGGAGACTTTGGCAGGTAATTGGGTTTATTTGAGGTCATGAGGGTGGAGACCCCATGATGAGATTAAAGGCCTTATAAAAGAGACCAGATTGTGTGCACTCTCTTATGGGCGAGTGCTCTCTCTCCCTCTATCTCTGTCTCTCTCTTTTTCTCTCAAATATTATTACAACCATGTGAATAATAAAGCAAATCACTATGAATCAAAAAATGAATCATTTCTTAGAAGGAAATGCACGTAAACTTTAACAACGGTTTTCACTAGGTGAACAGGATTATAGGCAATTATTGTATTTGGTTTTGTGTCCACATTTGTTTATTTGTGTACAGTAAATGCAAGTAACTTGATTAAAAGTCCATTAGTCCCCTCAAAATTAATGGCATCTTCAAAGCTTGCCCTCTCTTCACTGTCATCCAGATGGAGTTATTCTTATGCACTGGGAACCCATTAACTGGTACTTTTGCTGAATATTCTGAATAGTCTTCCTTATTATTCTCATTGACAGCTGTGCCTTCATGAAAAGCTGTCCATCCCTCTACTTTGAGAAAGACTGATGAAAAACACAAGGGGAGGAGAAAGCCAGTTTATATTTAAGTAAAATGAGTGGGGTTAAAGGTTCAAACCCAGGGCAGATTAAGCAGCACATCAAAGCTTCTCTTTTAAATGTTAATTTTGCACGAGGCCCAGGGAATGATAACCTAGATGTCAGACTGTGTTACCTGTTGAGCTGGGAAAAAAAAAAAAAAAATCCCATTACAATTTCCCCAGTATCACACAGCAAAATCAAGCCCTGGTTCAGAGATTTAGCTCTTAAAGCAGCAAAAGGATGGGGAGGGTACTCTGTCTTGGCCCTTATTGTTTCTCCGTACTACTGGATTTAGCCAGAGGACACTCAGACAGTTGCCTGGGGCACACAGTTCTCACTCTATAAAAACCTCAGATCTTAGCAAAGCTTCCTCTGCCTTGTGGAAGATGCCATGTGCTCAGCATCTCTGATGCAGTTCCTCTGTGTGGGCTCATTAAGCAATTTCTGCTGGGACAGTTGCTTCTTGAACTTCACATCATGTATTTATATTTCTGAGTTTTGCTCTCTGTCTTGTAAAAGGGAAGAGAAAAGAAGAATCACTGTGTCAAGAACAAATCGAGTTCAACAACCTTTCTCCATGGATATTTGGTGGTATTGGACTAGGTCAGCAAACGTCCTGACACGGAAATCACTTTTCTTGATTCAATCATGGTAGCTTTCCAAGAGTTTGCTCTTCTCTTCAGATATGTGAGAACTGAGTGGAGTAGGATGGATTTCAGATGGTATTTGATCACTCTTGCCATTATTTCAAGGAAGTGAATTCATGGGGATATGGTTGAAAATACAGGATGTCCAGTTAAATGTGAATTTGGGGTAAGCAACAAATAATGTTTTTGGATAAGTATGCCTTATGCAGTATTTATTAAATATAAGCATTTAGGACATATTTATATGAAACCATTATTTGTTGTTTATCTGAAATTCAAATATGACTGATATCTTTAATTTTTTACTTGCTAAATCTGGCAACTGTAATGGGGGAGGAACTTGCAGTGTCCTTTAAAATTTTTAATTTAAATTTTCCATCCATAGCTTCCTTACAATTCAATGATACTTAATACATTGCCATAATAAAATGTACCTGTATTTCTTCCTGATAAGTCTTCCTTTGCATCATTTAAATTAAGGAATAAGTCCTATAACATCTAATTCATTTCTAATTCCCATCTGTTAGTGATAAAAAAAAAATTTCTTGAAGTTGAACAGCTTCAAAATATGCTAGTCTTTTGCAAAGACTGGCATGTACACAATTAAAAAAGAAAAAATACAACCCCATCTTTTGACAATTATTTTTACTTTGTCTCTTAACAAAGTAGAAAAAAAAGCACTGGCATTTCACAGAAGTCCCAGTGGTCACTTGATCTGGTCCTTCTGTCTTGCTCTGGGCTGACTGACGTTAAAGTCTTGCATTAAGATAGAGCACCTATTGTATCCACACCCCAGACAGCAGCAGAATGAGTACAATTATGGTTTTGCCCATCTAGATACTACACTGAAGTGAGGGGTAGTTCAGCCAAGCAAGTGTCTAGAGTTCCAGTGGTTTAAAAGGCTACAGTTACACCGTGGTCATAACATGTAATGAAAGAAGTGCAATCTGATAGAGATTACTATATTTACCAAAACTCCTTTTGAAAGAGGACTGTAGCTATCATAGTTGAAAAAAGACATCCTTTGACAGCTCCTTGTATAAAGAACCAAGGATACTCCAAGGGGCACTCTAAATGTTCAGTTGACTGGAATTTAAAATTGGCTTAATGGAGTACAACCATTTGGGGTCCAAACTAAGTGCTGGTTACAGAGGGAAAAGCAGACATATTGTCACCAATAACCCTCTTTCTTGGCCCTTTCTCCACTATTTTTTAAACTTTCGAAGAGAAGTGTGCTGCAAATATTAATAAAATATGTGTTGAGAAGGCGTCCAGTTATTTGCCTCCCTGGGTCATCCCTATAACTTCATTTCCCTACTTAGAAAAATAACTGACCCAAATTACATACATTTCCCAACTATGGAGAATTGTAAGAGGGAAGTACAAAGAACACAAGAACAACAATGCTCTAGTCCAGGCCACCAGATACCTTGGAGAAGCAGTTGTCAAGATTCAGTGAATACAAAAATCTCCTGTTAGGCTGATGAAGCCCTGTGGGTCTCTATCCCCAAAGTTACTACTGATTGGGTAGGTCTGGGGTGGGGCCAGAGATTATACAGGTTCTAAAATCCTAACAGGTTCCTGGTATTGCTGTTGCTACTCTGGGATCTGTGGTTTGAGAATCACTGCTTTGGAATTTATATTCGGATATCCCAAATCCAGTTAAGGTTACATAGAGTTAGGGGGTCTTTTAATTCTTTTGTTTTGTTTTGCTTTGCTTTGCTTTTTAAATTTCCCATACCAAAGCCTCAGAACCATTATATACTTTCTTTAGGGCTGAAGTCCAGAGTTATAATTGTACTTAAAATTGGTGTTTGATGACTTAAAAGGGTATTCTGCCATTCACAGAACAATTTTACTTTTCTTCAGTGGAGATGTATTTCCTTAATGCAGGAGAAGCAGATGCGGTAGCATCTATTTCTAAGAAGAGATAACGATGGCAGAGTTTTCCGCGTTGATTACAAAAACTGGGGATTATCTAAATCTCCAAGCATCCCAAAGTGAAAGTTTTGTGATTTGAAAAGAGATAAAATTATGCAAAGCATGTGCTATGGGGACTTGTTCGACATTTTATAATCTTAAAATTTTTTCAGGAGCTGCTTTTTACTTTTATGCTACTTTTCATAAATTTCATTTTTTTAGCCTTTATTGCTTTAACCAGAAGCTTTTACATTTTGGACTTGGAAAAGAATTTCTGACTCCGTGAGGAATTATTTTTCACACTTAACAATGTTTGATATTGTAGATAAAATGTCATACTTTAAAAAACCCACTCTAAGTTAATCTGCCTCTGTGACTGAATGACCTTTGCCATTAAGAAAAATATGAGAAGGAAGGCATACACAAAGGAACTTACTCTAACAGAGAGATTTTTACTATTTGTTTGATTATTTTGGCGAGTTTCTAAAATACATTACAGATCTTTTCAATCTCTGGATATTCAATTAATATAAACTTTGAATGGCTCTGAGAGTATTATTCTGATGCTTATTTATGTCTGACAAAACCAAAGCAAATAAATGTTGGTATTTCTCCTTTGGAGCACCTATCAAGCCCTCCTCTATATCTATATTGGAAAAACATTGAAGGATTTGCTTTGTTATTATGTGCTTAAAAAATACGGTCTTTCAGAAAATGAAAATAAAGAATCATGTCCAAGAACAATATGACACTTTATTACTTTTTCTCAGACTGACACAAATAAGAAAAGACCAACTGGTTAAAGACATCTTTGGCTCTATGCCTAAATCCTACCCTGAGAAGATCTGGAGATCTTCCCAAGCCAACATTAGGAGAGAGAAGAGGCACTCACTCATGCTAATCAGGAACTCTGCTATCAGACTCAGTCATTCAGATTTCTTAGTGGATGGTATCAAGGTACTCTCAAATAGATTTCTCCAAAATATAATGAATCATTTAATTTTACAGCAGGCCATAAGATCACTTCTTTTATTAAATGAGGCTGAGAAACGTTACTATTTAAAGAAAGTTTCAACAGAAGGACCACTGTCTCTTAAAAATAAAACCAAACCAAAACAAACAAAAACTTATCTAGTTAGCTTTCTTCTGGACGAAATCCCTACCATAGTCAATCTAACGTAAAATCCTCTGTGAAATTTAACTCTTCGAAAGCATTCTTCTGTTGCTTTCTGGTTATTTCTTTCACTCATTTGCCAGGCAATCTGTTCCCCATCCAAATTCCAGCCACAACTTTTTGAGCTACAGGCTCCAATGTTATCATGTATCTTTCTCTGCTCAAACATTGGACCAGTGTAGTTGATTTCAGATAGGGATTCTTGGATGAAACAATTGGATAAAAATTATTTCATATTAAAAGATTAAAAGGTGACATACTGGCAGGCAAAACCCCTCCGGGGGAAATGAGTACCCTAAGAGTACCCTAAGAGGAGTAGAAAAGGGGGCAACCTAAATTGGAGTCAGTGTACTGTGTTAGTGGGGCATTTCTGAAGCCCCCGTTAGAATATTACCGAAGGGAATATAAGCAGCTTTGTCTGCATATACTGGAACTTTGAGAAGAGGAACATTGGACACATATGTATTGCTTCTCAACAGATTCTGTTGACCTGAGACCATTTTTTCTAAAAACAAAGTAACTAATTCAAGTTACTTAAAGCAATGAGATACCTGTATTCCTCAGCAATGCTTTGAAAATGTAATTGTTATAAGGAGTCCAGAAGCTCAAATTTCCTGCAAAATGCAAGGGTAGTCGTTTTGAAGAAAAGTTAATTTTTATTTAACATTCCTAAATTATGTACTCACATCACTGAAAACTGTCATAAACTCCTTGTTTCAGATTAAGTGGATTATTTATTTGTGATAATGGGCACATATACTCATTAACATGCTGTCATAAACAGCTGCATTCAATGTATTATGTGTTCTGTGACATAAATCAGGTGTTCAACATGAAATTGTTGTTTAAAATATAGGCCCCGGGAAGAACCAAAAAGCAATAAATGCTTTTTAATACGGTTGCATGGTCTTGAATTCTAAATTTATTTCTACCCTGCTAGTGTCACTTGTACGGAAAATGCAGTATTACTCTAGTGAAATATCTTGACATTCAAGGACATTGGAACTCCTCTCTGCTTTCCCAGCGTTGGTATCTCAAGTGAGGTGTTCACTGACTTGTGTTTCTTTTCTTATAAAGGAGGGTATCATGTAGACATGGGGGAGTCATTTACAGCAACATCGGTTTGCATCTCAGTAAGCTCAGAGCAGGATTCTCTTAATGGATGCCTTCAACCCATCCTAGCTCTGAGAGTTTCCAAACTAGATGTTGAAATTTAGAGATGGTTTAGTTCAATGCCCTCACTTTACAGATGAAGGAACTGAGGATTTGAAATTCTGAGGATTTGAAAGACTTATTTGAGTCATGGATCTCTACGTAGTAATGCCAGGACCAAGAGCTAAATATCCAGACCCCTAATCTGATCTAATTCTCCCTAGAAAAATGGGCAGTAAAAAGTAAGTTGGCTACACTAAGATGATTTCGGGGTTAGGAGGAGCTTCATGGGCAGTGAGGGGGCTAGGCTGTCTCTTTTGAGATTTTTTTACCAATGTCACTTCTGGTAGACTTAACTGCTCACTGCAATTTTATAATTTATATTAATCTGAGCAAAGTTCTGGCTGCTTTCTTTGGGTGAATGGTCTCATTGGATGAGAGGAGTGTATGAGGGTAAATGCTACAGTTCACTGGGAGAAGTTCAACAGAGGAGCAAGATAAGAGGCTTCAGATAGAAGGCTTAGAAAAATTGGGTACGACAGGTAACATTGTACAGGAACAGTGTGAAACTGTCCAGCTTTTATCTTTGCAGGAAAGTGGGCATATACAAAGTTAAGAAAGAATCTATCCATTGGAGCTAGGATGGACCAATCCTTTAAGAGAATGTTGATGACAGGCAATTTAGATGCCTGCCTTTTAAATGATAGAAAACTAGAAAGTTTATGCAAAGTACACACACACAAGTAATTGTTTCCATCACAGAAAAATTAAGAAAGCTAATGAAATTGGGGTTATTATCCTGAAACACATGAAGGCTAAAACATAATTTAGGTGGTATTTTTAGAGAAATTAAATGCTTCAGAAGAATAAAGGGCTCTTAAAAAGAAATGTCCATCTCCTCTGTGTTTTCACACAAAGCAATTCAGAACAAAATTCGAGATTAAATAGAAACAAGAAAATTCAGTTACTCTAAAAACAAGTAAATATTAAAAACAAGATACCAAGGGCCATTGTAGAATCCCTAGCCCCAGAGATGGTTAAAAAATGAAATCAAAAGTAATTCAACTCGAATGATTTAGGCATACACTTGTTTGAGCAGAGGGTGAGCCCAGTGACTTCCAAAAACCTTGCCAAAGCCTGTGATTCAACAACCTAGCATTCCGCTAAATGCTATTTTGTGAGCCCTGAATATAATATACTTTAACTAATTATACTTATTTCACCCCCTCAGGATTCTTCAATGACTTTCTCTTCCTCCTGTCGATTTCTTATGTTCATTTATGTTTACAGAAAAAAAAAAAGAGAGAGAGAGAGAGAGAGAAACCGAATATAATATAACATTCACTTAGATTTCCTGGCTCATGAACAACATTCAGATGGAAATTAAGACACTTCAGGGATTTCTGATTATAGGTAGTGGCATGATTGACTTGCTTCTGCAAGTGGGGATTTGTTACCTATTTTAAATCTCACCAGAGCTTTGTTCTAAATGACTTTCTTTATGGTGTTCAGTTGATTTTTGTTGCTGTTGTTGTTAATGAAATGACGTATCTGAGTAAATTTTTTTCAAATAATTAATGGGTACAAAATGCAGAGATAGAAAATGTCCCCCAGTTTAGGGGTAGGAAGGAATAAATGAAACAAGATGGGATTGGGAGGGAGACAAACCATAAGAGACTCATAATCTCACCAAACAAACTGAGGGTTGCCGAGGGGAGAGGGTTTGGGAGAGGGTGGTGAGGTTTTGGGCATTGAGGAGGGTATGTGCTATGGTGAGTGCTGTGAAGTGTAAACCTGGCGATTCACAGACCTGTACCCCTGAGGCTAATAATACATTATATATTAATTTAAAAAAATATTTTTTTTAAGTCCCCCTAAATCCTAGGGGACTACTACTGCTTCTCCACTATTAAGCATTGTTACTTTAAAATATCTAGTTTTATTTGGAAAATATTAGCTTTTTCTGTCTATATATTTAAGCATTGACTTATAAGTAGTGATGGCCATACTTAGATTTGTATGAATTTTTAATTTCTCACATTATTACTTTTTCGGTCAATTGTTTCATTAATTTAGTTAGCTCAACTGGGGCGTCTTTGTTTGTTTTGTTCCTTTAACAGAATATCATTTATTCTTTGATATTTTTCAAAGGCCCCTGCTGTTTTGAAAAGTTTTGTAAAGAAGAAGCAGAATATGAAAGCCTGTGATCCCTTTGATTAAGTGAACATATTTATTTCCCTCTTGCTTTCTTGCTCCAGGTTTCCAGATTAAGCCTTTCACATCACTGCGCTTCCTGTCGGAGCCTTCCGATTCTGTTACCATGCGGGGAGGAAATGTCCTCCTGAACTGCTCTGCGGAGTCTGACCGGGGAGTCCCGATGATCAAGTGGAAGAAAGATGGCGTCCACCTGGCCTTGGGAATGGATGAAAGGAAGCAGCAACTTCCAAATGGCTCTCTGTTGATACAAAACATACTTCACTCCAGGCACCATAAGCCCGATGAGGGACTTTACCAATGTGAGGCATCTTTAGGAGATTCTGGGTCAATCATTAGTCGGACAGCGAAAGTTGCTGTAGCAGGTAAGTGGATTCTTCCTTTTTTTCCTCCTCCTTCTCCAACTCTTCTTATTCCTTTTTTTGGGAATAAGGAAATTATCTTTGTAGAAAAAGTATGCATTTTTAGGATAAGGGAACAATGTAAAAAAGATAAATGCATATTCCCTTATGATTTTGACTTATTTTCTCCTTAATTGCTTGGAAAACAGTGGAAGGATCTGAGCAACCATTCTGAAAATGAGATTTTCAGAAACAAAGACTGTCTCAAGTTGATATACTACCTGTGTCTGTGGGGAGGACTTTTCATTAGTTGAAAATATTAGGAAAAATGATTTCCTAATTAATTCCATTTTAGAGAATCACTAATCCTGACATTTTGCAGAGCTTTTTTCTTTCCTTTTTCTTTCTTTCTTTTTTCCCCCCTTCAGAGCAGTGTATTTTGTTTAATGATAATGGCTTGAACTGCAACATACAGATTTCCAAATGAGAAATAACAATTTGCAATTAAACCAAGAGGGCAACCATTTGATATGGGTTTCTTTTCCCAGGTCCCATTTTGTCTAAAATCTAGAATACTGATAAGAATGAAGACTCATTTTCAGCAATAACGTGTGCTAGGACAATTGGACAGGACCACCACTCCAGCACTCATTCTACCGAGGGTACGAGGAAGCTAAAATCTGCAAGAGATGCTCTTGTCAGGTGACAGCATAGAAAATCAGATATTGCGGATATTGCATACTGATACACATTCAGCCCAGAAATCTGGTTTTGTGCCACAAAAGAGTGTCACAAACCAGACTTTGCCTGAGCAAAAATGTCTTGGATAGGGGGCAAGTCTTCACCTAGAGAGACAGTAGGCAACCATCCGGTTTTAACCAGGACTGACTGGGTTTTCGCATTTGAAAGTACCATGCCCTAAGAACCAAGCCCTCAGTCTCAAGGAAAACTTGAATGGTCTGTCGACCCACCTGGTGGTGTCCTGACTGCTTTAGCAGTGACAAGCCAAAGCACAGTTGCAGAAAGTCCTCTTTACTCAGGAAGCACGTGAGGTGGCATTCTGATCAGGCAAACCGAGGCTATCAGCCCCTTGGGTCCTTTGAGTGATGGATGCCTGGAATTTGATTGATGAGCATAAAGTGCAGAGAGGACTGAAAGTCTATATTAATTATGATTGATTAAAAGGAACAAGTGGAATAAACGCCGAGGATTAAGGTAAAATCCGCTTTGCCAAAATATTCCAAGTAAAGTGGAAAGGGTGCGATTCAATTTTTCTAGCGTAAGAATTTCTAGGCTGGCGTTTCGACAGTACTAAAAGGCAGATGCATATGTGCTGTTAATGAAAATGACCTGATTTTTTGTGGTTTCTGTTTCCCTGCAATCTAGATTCACTTTTACCTGCTCTGTTTCAATGGTGAAATGAAGAATGATCCCTTCCCTGTGAGATATTAAAACAAAGTAACTTCAACTTTCCTATTCTGTAGAAGGATGGGTTGGCAGATTCAGTCACTGAGTTACAATCTAATATTAGATTGTATCATTTCAAGGCAATAAGGCTGTTCACAGCATTTTAAACACTTACCATGCTGTTTGGCAACACAGCATACATCAATGTTATGTCTGTCGAGGTTAAGATTGCCAAACCACTGGAATGCACAAGGGGCATATATCTTCCTTGTAATAAAGACCATGGGCTTGATTTAATCTCATTTTTAAAGCATTAGCAGTCAATAAACCAGTCACCGCTAAAAGGTAACAGTCAGCTTTGTGTGAATGAAAAAAACAAAACAAACAAAAAAACCCACCAAAAAACCTGTTTTGTACCCTCAAGTGTAGAGTCCATTTAAAATAATAACACCTCTCTTCCACCTTTTGCTTTCTCAAAGTGTCTTTCAGGAGAAAGAAATGTGGCAAATGAAATCTATCTTTAATCAATCAGAACGTTCCGTACCGTGCTCTTGACTTGCACCATTCATCCAATTTTCTAGGAACTTCTCACATGCTCTTCAAACTCTTCAACCTAACTGTGCACTTAGCTGAAGCCGGAGTGGGGGAGTAGGAAAGATAAGCCAAGGGCTACCATCCGTCTAACATCTTATTAAAAGTCTCAGTATAGGGTGCCCATGTGACTTGGTTGAGCTTCCAACTCTTGATTTTGGCTCAGGTCATGATCTCAGAGTTGTGAGATGGGCCCCCCAGTGGTGGGCATGGAGCCTGCTTAAGATTCTTTCTCTAGCTCTCCTTTGGCACCTCCTTACTTCTCTCCCTCTCTTAAAAAAAAAAAAAAAAAAAAAAAAAAAAAAAAGTCTCAGTGTCACAAGCTATTGTCTCTTGGCATTCCTGAGAATTGCAAGTTCTATCAGTAGGGGCTATTATTCCATTTGAAAGCAGCTTGGCCTGTACTGGCTGAAACTGGGGAATTTTTATTTGTATCCAGTAAGCTCTAGTCTAAAATGGTGCAGTATTTCTCTGCCATGGATATTTCTGTTTAGCCTTCTAGATTGAGACTTTTAAAGAGAGAAGCAGAGACAAACTCTATCTGCGAAGCTTCTCCTTCCCATCCCCGCTCTATACCTACCAGAGTGTTGGGCATGTTTTGTACTTATTCATTAGCTATTTGCTTTGCCAGTGAACACATGGAGCTGTGCCATATATGGAGAGGTTTCCATTGTAGGGGAGAAAGAATTTGTGTCCCTTTCAAGGGTCCATCTAGCTGGACTAAGAACCAGATTGACATAGATAGAACAGATTAACAGGAGAAAATAGAATTTAATAGCATGCATAGAGGGAATCCACACAGACATGGAAATTCCAAAGACACAGACAAAATGAGGTATCTACATCATTCTGAACTAAGGAGTAGGGGTAGTGCTTTTGGATTTCAGAAGAAAGGAATGCATTTCATGGGGCAATAAGAGGAAGAAAAGAAGTTTGGTAACTAGAGGTTTGCCCTGCCATATGGATGGCAAAAATTTTCAAATAAAATTTATTTCCACTGATAATCCTTGTTCTGGGTGAAGACCTCCAATTTAGATTACTCTGTATAGTTAAGAGGGGGGCAAAAGTTTCTCTTGAGCCCCTGGGGTCTCTACTGCTTTCTGCGCGGAATAAGAATAATCTTCATGACAAACTGGTCCGTGATGGAGTAGCTTGCCTTTGGCTACTCAACTGTCAGTGTCATCTTTGTTTTCCTCCTGCTCCTCAACTTCTCTCTCTCTCTTTCTTTCTTTCTTTTTTTTTTTTTTGAGCTTGATGAGATTAAACAACTACTTGATGGACAGAGTTGGAGTGATTTTCTTTATATCAAACTAGTTGATAAATTATTGGAATAATTTGATTTATATCTCAGTAGTCTATAAAGGAACTAACTATTGAGGACTTTGGAAGTAGAAATGGACTATGCTGGGATATCGATATGCTACTTAAAAAAATAAGAAAGGCATGTGCCAATCCCTCATCCCTTCTGAAATCCATAACATCACGATGAGCATGGACCAGTCCATGCACATTTTCCCTACTCCAGATGTTGCCAGCTCTCTGAGCCTTTGAATTCTCTTCTGTAAAATCGACATAACAATAACCTACCTCCTAAGGCTGTGCAGGCTTTTAAAGAACATTTAGCATGGAAAGCTCTGGTACAGAGTAAATTCTTATTCAATGGCAGCAGTAATGGTACAAATTGACCTAAAATGGATGTTATGATGTTACTGCAATTAGTATTATTAAGGAATGACAACTTTGAATATTCCTTGTGATGGTTCAGAACATTTTTGGAGGGATTAGGAGAAAAAGAAATATAAGCTACAAATCGTGAGCTATAAATATTGTCCTCTTGGATCAGATATCTGCTTTTGCAATCTATAAGCACACACTGGCAAGCCTGAATTGAGTTTTTAAAAGTTGAATCCATGCAGTTTGTTGGCAAGCTGTGCTAAAATCTGTTTGACTACAAGGTTCATTTTTCACAACTTAATCTAGTGTTCTGTCCATGAAGCCAATGTAATTTGTACTGGTCAAACCAGGAGTTCTAGATCATGCAACTGCTGTTATCATTTCAGAAAAAGACGCTGGTCAGTCCTCTCAATGGAGCCTTCTTATTGTCCTTCCAACTGGAAAAGATTCACTGAAGCTGAGTTCACAGGAGTTTTGGTCTAGTCTGAGAGTTTAACATAACCCCCTCTCCTCTAGAGGAGAGGGGAGTCAATGCCAGTGTGTAAGAAAACCTTATCACTGCCAAGCTCCACTGCATAATCATGAAAGTACCATCTTGTTTATTTTCCTTGATACTAATCCCTCCCATCTGCCACCCACACACCCACCCAACCAGCCAGACCCTTGCCCACTCACTTCCCCTGCTGGGCTCTGAGGATCACAGCTGGAACCCAAGTATGACCTCTCCTTGTATTTACTCTCTTGGGGATGCACTGGGATCCACTCCTTCTCAGGTAAATGGACACCGATTGCAGGATACATCATACATCATAGAGAATCTGTATCCAGGTAGATTCTTCTTTTGTTAATTTTTAAGCATTTACTTCTTGACTATTAAAACCACGGACTTTTGTATGATCTTTTCCTCTTTGTACAGTATATTCATATACATTAGCTCATAATGCTCAAAAAGGCTCTGTGATACAGATACCCAGATTAATAGAGAACTTTCTACAGGCAGAAAGTGGAACCCACATTCTCTAACTCTGGCACATATTTATTCCCTTGTGACTTTGCTTCTCAATCTGAGGATTAGATGTAAGGACACTGTGAATAATTTCCTAAGTAGTCATTTATTTTTAACCAAGAAAACTTTCCAAAATGTAAACAAAGGGAAAGAGTAGTCATTGTAATAATAATAATAATAATAGGTTTTATTTATCCATTTAGTCCCTCAAAAATATCAGCTCCCTGTGGGAAAACACTATGATTTGGTTGTTTTCTTCTCAAATGAGAGATTTTGCTACCATCATTATGCATTAAATGATGACACACGATGAATATCTCCTAAAGTATAGAGAACATATAACTTTAAAAATAAGCTTATATATACTTTTTAATAGGGGTAAGATTTTTCTTATCTTTTAATCTTTGTAAGTGGTTTCATAATTCAGGCTGTTAGCATTTTTATTTCTTTTTATTGAAAATCAAGCAAATAAAAGGCCACCTAAATTGCCTTTACTCGAATTGTTATTTCATTCAGCAGTATATTTTTTTCTTCTTCCTTATTACAATAGATGTTTCAAGATGCAAATTGTCACACACTGCTTTTAAATAACACAGGCATTATAATTAAAATTCCCCTGTGTTAAAAAAAAAAAAATTAGTTACTTGAGGAGTTGTTGCAGTGAATTTCCTTCCAGAATGCCTCCCATTTAAATGAGTTATGAAATAATTAGTGAAGGTATATTATAGTGAGAGAAGCTAGAATCACCTCAGCTGAATGGAGCATTTTGTGAAATGATAATCTGACCTTTACGTTTTTACTTAAAAGGAAACAGAAAAAGGAGCTTGTCTTAAGAAAAAGGAGAATAAACTACATTGCCTCAGGTCACTCAAATGTTATATAAAGGAAACAGCAAGAAAAATGCTCATATTCCTTTTCTCTACAGGAACAAATATAAGAATCTTGCCTAGAAGGTCAAGTTCATCTGGTCAAGCAGTTTAGAAAATGTAACCCAAGGCCTTTGAAAACTCTCAAAATTCTATTTTGGGAAGGTGCAGTTACAGAGCAAAGCTTTTTTTTATTTTAATCCAATAGGGATAGTATTTATTTTCAAACAATGAGTAGGAAAATAAATTGTTCAGACACCATGATTCTTAATGATCTTAATTATCTTCAGCTAGCTAAATGTTCCTATTGTTTTGTGGTTAAAACATGAGAGTAAAATAGATGTATATATGTAGGAAGGAAATGTGGTGTTATAAGTAATCGTTGGGTGTGTGCTAATCTTATAATTTTCTTTTAATTTTATTACTAAATAAAACTAGGATAATCACCAACTTGCCCCAGTGCTTCCTTACCCGCATCCTCCTGCACCCTTGTCTTAAATAATTGCATTTTTAAAAATGGGTTTTAGCTGCTTCCTTCCTAAGTCAATTAACTCTGCAATAAAATTAAAATAGAAATATATTCCTGAAAAATATGCACAGTGGAAAGACACCTTCTACATTATAAAAATTACAAAAGAGAACTTGACAAGGCTTTTTATAGTGGAAACATCAACAAAACAAATTTAAAAAAAATTTTCCTACCTTTCATTTCCTTTCTTTGTTATGAATTCTAATTCATATGACAATGGAAGTAGCTAATAATTCATTCTAAAAATCATTATATTAAGAGCACTGGGCTTTTTTTGTTTTGTTTTGTTTTTCTTTTTTCTTTTTCTTTTTTTTTTTTACTCAAACGTTAAGCTAGCTGCAGTGTAATTTTTGCTAGTACTATAATAAAATGCAGGAGTAATATTTAAAATAACTCAATGATAGTAACAGAAAACTGTTTCACATTCTAGAAGACCCCTGTTGAATACAAAAGCTTGTTGTTGTTGTTGTTGTTGTTGTTTTTTGATAAATGTCAGGCCTAACAAAGACTTAAACAGAGTAAGTAGATAGCTCAGATGACATCATTGTAAATCTCTGATGAAATTATGACTGATAATAAATTTAATAAAACATTTTTACTTCTATGAACCTACCACAGGTCCTGTTTTTTTTCCTATTATATTTTTTATGTCCACAGTAAAATTTATTATTTAAATGTAATATTATATAACGACCTTTGAATTGAGATATTTGTATTAGATACAAAGTTTTTCTACAAAGTAAGGAAACCGTTAAACTTAGGGGATGTTCTAGAAACTATCTTAGTTAAAAGAAATCATAGAAAATATCAGTGTATGTAGTCCCTACATCATTTTAATCTTTTCCTTTTAGAATGTAGGTGAAAGTACTGTTAGTGAAAGCAGTTACTCTTCTCCCTTTAGGAAATTATTGTTTTTTAATAGTCTAATTTTATACCTACAATCTCCATATATTCTGTAATAAGCAGTCTAACCCATTGGCCATTACTCCCATAATTGTTTAAAAGCCTTTTATTCGATAGCTGTGAGAATTAGAATAAATCAGAAAAGTTAATTCCTAGTGAATACAGAGCCATTGGGAGACATGAAGGAGCCACGTTTTCTTGATGCGGCAAGTAACTTGTTTTGGAACTTAAATCCTGAGTTTAGCATAAAATAGCAACAATGAAACAGCAATGTTGGATATTTTTGATACAAAATAAATAAGGAGGGTAGGTCCCAATCTACCATCTCATTTCACAGTACACTGGGAATACACACACACACACTCACACACACACACACACATACACACACACACACACTTTTACATAATAAATAATGTAATATAGTATTAATATATTTAAATCTGCTTCTCCTACTGCTTAGCTGAAAATTCCTTAGAGGCTGTTTTTTTTTTTGTTTTTGTTTTTTTGTTTTTGGGTTTTTTGGTTTTTTTTTTTTGAGGCTTTCTATTAAAAGACCAAAACTATTGCCTTAGCCCTGGAGCTCAGTGTTTTCCACTGAAGGGAAGGGTGGAAACACTCTAAAAGCAACTGAGAAGATGCTTTTGTTCGCACAGTTCATTTCAGGTTCTTGACTGGGGCTTGTCTTTAAATGCCTCTCAGGTATGGAGGTACCTGCTTTAACTGGACCATATCGAGCTCTGGGACTGTGACACTGTGACTGAAAATAAATATCTATGTGGCCTTCTTCCTGTTTCTGGCACTGAACTCCTAAAACCCTGGCTATTTCCTTACTCCTGAGAGCTACTAAGGTCTTTTGCTATGTTCATGAGGTTGACTTTGGGATCCCACTCGAGGGTGGGCCCTGGTTAGCAGGAGAAAAAAACAAGTGATTAGAGGGTTAGAATTTCCACTACCACCCCCTTGATCTCCTAGGATGGAGGGGAGATGGGCTGGATGTCCCGTCAATAGCTAATGGTCAGTGATTTAATCAGTCATGCCTATGTATTGAATCCTCCTTAAAAATCCAAAGAAGGTTCCAAGAGTTTCCCTGTTGGGTGCTGAGAGAATGATGCCTGGGAAGGTCAGGGAAACTCTGCCCCCTTTCCCCACACATTGTTCTTGCATCTCTTCCTTCTGGCTGCCCCTGGGTTATACCCTTTTATGATAAGCCAGTGATCTAGTACATAAAATATTTCTCTGCATTATGTAAGGTGCTCCAATAAATTGATCTAACCTGAGGAGGAGGTGGTTGGAACCTCCAGGCTATAGTCAGTGGGTCAGAAGCACATGTGAGAACCTGGCTTTGCGACTAACTAGCCTCTGAAGTGGGAAGTGGGGGGGCAGTAGGACTGAACCCCTACCTCTGGACTCTGATCTGTCTGCAGGTGGGTGGAGATCAGAATGGAGTTGAATTTTAAGAACACCAAGTTGGTGTCCAGAGGATTTTTGGTGCTTCAGAAAAACAGCATTGGAATTGGGCTTAGGAGCCAAGAATAATTTATTTTTGTTTCCTTAAGGCAGCGAAGGTTGGGGGTAGTATGACTAACTAAAAATCTAGTAAGCCGGGGTCAGAGTAACTGCCTGTAAATGGTTTGATAAATATCGCGCTGGTGAAGGATATGTGTGTGAGAGAGCATCTGTGTTGTATCGTCTGCATGTTTTCTGTTATGATCTTTAAACAATTAGGTTTATACTATCTATAGTGCAACCTAGGTTGTCCAGAGATAATTAGACACAAATACATACCATAGAGACAATACACTCACACACCTTTCCATTTCGATGGCTCTTCCTATCAAAGCCTCTATGTCTTCAATCCATTGATGAACACCAGAGTCATAAAACCTACTATTTGATTGATAGCCCCTCTATTTTTGTTGTTATGCACGTTGTTAAAAATTGTACTTTACCAAAAAAAAAAAAAAATCATTTTCATTGTAACCCTGAAGTTCAACCACCCTTAAAAGGGGCTGCTCAGGAAACTTCACTTGCTGAAATTTCATTTGGAGCATTTCACCAAGTAAGAGTCTATTTAAGAAAGTGTGTTAAGGAATAATAAAGCCTGTATAGAGTTTCGACCCTATGTTTCAGTGCTGGTTGATTTTATTGGATTGGATTTTTGTGGCCCCTGTTGCAAGGAGAATTCATCTCTAAAACCTGGAACATGACACACAAAATTATTATTTCTTTGATGCAAGCATTGTGTCCCAGAGGACACTGGGTACTTCATGAGCAAGCATTGTGGCTATTTCTCCATGGTTATTTCCAGTTGAGTCTCAGCCTTGGTGGTGCCTGTGTTTGGAGAATGTAGTTGTAGATAGAGTTAATGTCTCCTTTAAATACCCCACAACCTCCATAACACATACATATTACATATATCTCGGGTTTGCTTTTATTATTAAAGAGTTCACATACCATAAAATTTCACCTTTGAAAGCAGGTAATTCCCTTGTTATTAGTATATTCATAAAGCTGTACAGCCCTTGTCACTTCCTGACTCTGGAGCATCTCCACCCCTCCCCTCATACCCTGGAAACCACCAGTCTACTTTCTGTCTTCATTGTCCTTTTCTGTTTTAATTCCAGTGTTGTTAACATACAGTGTTGTATTAGTTTTGGGTGTACAAGAGAGTGCTCAGCAGTTCTGTGCATCATCCAGTGCTTATCACAACAAATGTATACCTTAATCCCTTTACTGATTGTTATTAACATAAATGAGAATATTTGATTATCCTGTACTCTGTAGCTTTTCTTACTCTAACAGATGAGTCTCATTTCTTTAATTCCTCTATAAGATTTTATAGTTTCCATCCATATATTGATATTGGTTTGTTTCTAATTTTTCTCTTTTGTTCATAACGCCTTCATGTATATTTTTGTACTCAGTGAATACTCTGCTGTGCTTATCTTTTGCACGTCTCTTAAGATCTACTCCTAGCAATGCAACTGGTGAGTCAAAGGGTATCTGCATTTTAACATATATTGGTAGATTCATTTTGTTAGCTTGGACCTAAAATGTCAGAGGTCAGTGGTTTTTTTTTGTTTGTTTGTTTTTGTTTTTTGGTTTGTTTGTTTGTTTGTTTTTTTAACCATTGAGCAAACAGAGCTGGCTTCTCCTTAACTTTTAAGTATTACTGAAATCTGCTGCTTACTCTAGCAGGTGTTATGAAGACACTGTCAACAAACAGCCAAGGGCATTTGTCTCACTTTAAAAAAAAAAAAAAGGAGAGAGGGAGCAAGTGAGAAAGAGAATCTTAAGTATAGCATCCTGGGAAAATATCGCTCACCTGTGTCCTGTGATTTTCTTGATACATGTCTCTTCAGTCTGCTAGTAGTTGTCACTCCATGACTTGGGATTGAAGTGACACTTGGGTAGAAACCAGAATTTCCCAAGCTTTATATATACTGTCAAAATGGCATTTGGTCATATGGGCAGACCACAGAACAATGGGAACTTTCTCTAGTGTCCTAAAGACCCTCCAGGTTCTGGCCCCCACTTGCTCCTGTATCCTTATGTAGAACCCCATCCCCACTTATTTCTTCAGTTTTTATAGCAGTTTCTTAAACAAGCATATTCTAGTGCTCATGGCTTTGCACACTATTCTGTATGTCTTCCTTTCTCATCCCTTGCACTATCTCTTTGCATTTTATTTTTACAAGACTCAGTTCATGCAGCCAATCTTTTAGGAATGGTTGACTAGTGAGTTGGGGTTTCGTGAGAACCTGTAACACAGTGACCTGGTGTCTTGTCAGAGCATGGAATGTGGCTCTCACTATATATTGATAATACACACCCATACCTCAACTCCTCTACTGGTCACCGACTTTGTGAAGATGCAGATCTTACCATATCATAGCCCGCCTAGGTAAAGAGATTCCTTAGAACCCAGTTAGTTGCACAGTAGAGCGTGCTGGTTAGGAGCATTGGGTTTCAGAGCCAGCCATCCAGGACTTTGGATCCTGTCTCTGGTTCTTCACTATTTCTGTAAACTTGGCCACCTATGGGAATATTCTGGGCTTTGTTTTCTCTCTATAAAATGGGCCTACCACAATGAGGTTGCTGTAAGATAACCAAGAAGTGCTAAGTAAAGGGCCTGAAGCTTTGTAAAGGCTCAATGGATGAAGGTTTATGAACAACAAAATTGGGGTATAGTTGAAAATTCCCTCAGTGCTCTGCAGCAGAGGGGAAGAAGGAAGCTCTGTGAAGAAGCCCTCCTCTCCTCTGTGGGGACACATGTCCATATGCCCTGGATGTCCTCCCAGTCTGGCCTGCTTCCCATCCAGAGGCTTATCCTTCCCTATCCACACAGGCCCTGTGCAAACACGTGAGGTTAAATGTGCCTCTTTAAATCTCTTAGCACCAATGCTGTGGAATCAGTCCATCTTCCTGAGTAATCGGAGTTAACGAAATAACGATGTCATGACAAAGTATTTAGGTAATATCCAAGGTTTTGACTTTATTCTTCCTGATATTGAAACATAACACCTCTTTTTTTTTTTTTTTAAACATAACACTTAATTCTCACTTATCCAAAGTCTGCAGTAAAGTTTGCTGTAGCTTTGGGGAGCTTTCTGTGGACTAGCACAAATTATGCTGGGACTCTTGCTTCTGAGAAAGCATGTGAACTGCCAACGGACAGGTTACCCCAGTTGGTGTTTAACAAATCATGAAAGTAAATGTCATTACAGATATGAAAACATTGCTAGAGTTAGGAGATTCATGTTAGTAATCTGACTTGCATTACTAGCTATGTTTTTACATGAATCTTGAGTATTTATAACTGACTTGGGAGATTATCTCTCATTTTTTGAAAGTTATTCACTTAAGGAATCTCTACACTCAGCGTAGGGTTTGAACTCACAACCCTAAGATCAAGAGCCACATGCTGTCCAGACTGAGCCATCCAGGTGCCCTCATCCCTCATTGGGATGCTTGTTGTCTCCTTGTGTTCGAAAATGCAGGCAGTCATTCCATTTTGCCAGAGGATTTAAATATGTTTTTTCCAATGCTAGGCTATCCTTTCTTTTATCGCCCCTGGATTTGTGTAAATATCTGCAGTACAAATGTTTCTTTCTTTCTTTTTTTTTTTTTTAAGGCCTTTTGTAAGGCGCTTAGAAAGTATTTTAATGATCAGCATTATTTATGTTGCCTGTGCAGCTATGTAAATAATTCAATCCCTCCTCCACCAGAACTCTTCCAACTTAACGTACCTTTAGAAAATGTGAATGCAATTATAAGGTAATACTGCCCCAGTAAGCATGTCATTGCTTTGGAAAGGATACTGGGGGTGGAGAGCTGAGCAGGCCCATGCTAGGGCCGTGATGATAAAAAGAATGTTTATAAATGAAATAGCACCAGAAATGGCACCATACCTCGGAGGAGGGAAGCAATTTGGTGAAGTGAAAGATGTTAAATGTTTTAATTTTCTTCTATGCCAGTAAAATCTTGTAAAACAAGGTGACATATTAAATTTTCTATACTACAGTGGCTCCAAGAGCCTGTCAACATTTTCATTATAAACTCCATTTTCGGAGCTTTATAACTCAGCTTTAAGAATTCGCTCTGGCCTGACATTTGGAGTGCAAGGTCTTACCTGGGGGACATGTGTTTCACATGTTTGAGAAATTATGAGTTTATCCATTTTCCAGTTTATAATGAGTAACCTTTTCATACTCTTTCGCTCAGCTGCTGTGCCTCAGAAATTAGAGGCCGAAAGAAGGCTTACATGTGGTAGGTCACCAATGGGGGAAAAAACTACAAATGTGGTCAACATGGGTCAAGGCTGCCAATTTTCATCACAAAGACTCCCAGTCACACTGGTCGTTCTGCCTATCCTATGGAAAGCAGAGAGAGCTCTACTAAACTGCCCTCAACAGTTTATAGACTAAAGTGTGTTACCTAGGAGGTCTGCTATGCCAGCTCTCTGCAGGGGAAACCCGATTGATTGGAGAATTCTTAGTCCCCAGTCTGTTTATTTCCGTATTTGTATTATTTTGTGGGTGGCCTAAGAGCTTTTCCCTAAAGCTTTACATTATTTTTCTCCGTCTCAGCGTAGGTGGTTGTTGTATCTTCTTGGCGGTTGTGTTTTTTTGTTGTTGTTGTTTGTTTGTTTGTTTTTCCTTCTATCATATTTAGCATTCAGTAGGTACTTAGTCTATATTATTTACTTCTTTGATAATATAGTCTCCCTTTGTATACTTTAGAATGTCTATAGGTAAATCTTTGAAAGAACTACTTTTGGAAAAAGAAAGATCAAGGAGGCAACAGAAGAGAAATCTACATGTTACCCTTTGGAATGGGCTTTGAAATGTCCTGAGGACCTACTACCTGGTACAACTTACGTAAAAGAACAAACCATAGTCCTCTTCTAGAAGAGGGTAGAGAATCTTCAATAAAAGGTGTAGTATAGGGGCATCTGGGTGGTTCAGTGGATTAAGCTTCTCCTTTCAGCTCCATCATGATCCAAGGGTCCTCGGATCAGCCCTGCATCAGGCTCCCTGTTTAGCAGGGATCCTGTTCCTCCCTCTCCCTCTGTTGCTCACCCTATTTGTGGTCTCTTGCTTTCTCTGTCAAATTAAAAACAAAACAAAACAAAACAAACAAAAACAAAAACAAAAACTTAACAAAAATAAATAAATAAAAGGGATGGGATCAAGACTCAACTCGTAGGTTAAATATCAGGAGAATTCCAGAAATCACCACTTCTGGGTATGTATTCAACATTACTTCACTCCCACCTAATTGTATTATATTTTTATGCAGCTGCCATATTCTTATGGTTAAATGTGAGAAGCGCCCAGTGTATAATCCCAACACTTGCTTTTATGGTGTGAAGATCAACTTTGTGACCCTTCCCTAAAAAGTAACAATATAGTTTTTGTCCCTCCCAACCACCTTGCATGCCATATCCCTTAGGAGGAGACAGAGGGACAGTTTAAATAATTTACCTGAAACCCAGGTCTTTCAGACCTCAAAATCACATTCTTTCCTCTAAACTATCGTGTTTTTTCTTTTTTTTTTTTTAATATATAACTATATTTATTTTGAATATTAAATAGTTTTTAAATTACAAGCAATTTATTGAATCACACTATGCATCAATATACAGTAAAAATCTTACAATTTAAAAATGTACACAATTTAAACTGAAAGTTCATTAGTGGTGATACTGCCGTGAACCTCTCACAACTGTGTCAAGCACAATAGGGAAGCCGCGTGGGTGTGACTGCCCCCGTGGGTCTTCACTTGGAGAAGGGATTCAACAGTGGAGGCACGCAGGGCCCATTGGTGAGGTCTGTCTGCACTTGTGTGAGCCCAAACAACCTAGGTCCAGCCATTCAGGGAACAGGTTGTTGGTAATTCAATACTGTCTACACATCTTTCAGAATTTATCTGTGTACTGAAGAGGAGTTTCTTTGTTAATAGCCAAAACCAGAGCCAACCCCGCTATTAGGAATATCGTTTATGAGACTGCAGTCTGAGGTCACTGAATTACCCATTCTTATTTTAAGGCTACTTCTCATAAGGCTACTCTTCTGAAGCCCCCATCACTGAAGCCCAATGTTTGGAGACTAACACTGGGTTCACTTCCGGAATTGTCAAACCATGGGCTGAGTAGGGTAAAACCAGAAGCTGCCTCCCTTGTGCCCCAGGCCCTCAGGACAGACATACAGTAAGTCACTGACCCTACAGGTACCCTATGGAAAATATGAATACCAGGGAGAGGTTTTGAAAGGCGTTTTACGGCAGCAAGACATACAAAGACTTTTCTGAGATATGTACAAGGACATCTGTTTTTGTTTGCACTTTTATATCAAAATGAAGCTATTCCTAGCCCATAAGTGGCTGACATTTTCCAATGAAACATGTTAGGAGATGCAGGCTAGATTCAAATTAAAAAAAAAAAGAAAAAAGAAAAGGAAAGAAAAGAAAAGAAAGTGGGGAGGGAGGGCAAGGACTAAAGGACTTGAATTAGCTTAAACCAGGAATCTGATTTCCTCTTCAATTTCTCTTGCCTGGTTATCCTCTTACTTCCCTCTTCCTGTAAGCCCCACTGTAGTGAATGACACCCCATCCACTGAGTTGTCCAAGAGAAAAACCTGTGCAATTTAATTTTTCTCTCTCTCATCTACCTAAAACATTCTTATCAAAGAGCAAGCCATGTTTAGTCTAAGAAACATTCTTTCCTTTTAAAATAAACTTACTTTTTTAGAGCACTGTGAAGTTCACAGCAAGATTGAATAGAAGATACAGAGAGTACCCCTATATTCTGTTTCACACAGGATATATACACACACCCTCTGCCACTACTAACGTTCCACGTTGGAGTGGTACAGGTACTGCAATTGACGAGACTACACTGACATAAATCAATATCACTCAAAGTCCATAGGTTACTTAAGGGTTCACTCCTGGTGTTGTATATTCTATTGCTTTTGACAAATACATAAGAAATGTATAACTACTTGCAACCACTGATCTTTTTTTTTTTTTTAAGATTTTATGTATTTATTTGACAGAGACAGAGAGATAGTGAGAGAGGGAACACAAGCAGGGCCAGTGGAAGAGGGAGAATCATACTCCCCACAGAGTAGAGTCTGACAGGGGGCTCGATCTCAGGACCCTGAGATCATGACCTGAGCCGAAGGCAGACGCTTAATGGCTGAGCCCCCTGGGCACCCCATGAGTGATTTTTTTTTTTTTTTTACTGTCTTATTTTGCTTTTTTTCAGAATGTCCTATGGTTGAAATCGTATAGTATGTCACATTTTCATATGTCTTCTTTTACTTTATAATATCCACTTAACATTCCTCCGTTTCTTTTCATGGCTTAATAGCTCTCTCTCTCTTTTTTTTTTTTTAAGTGCTGAATGATAGTCCATTTTCTTAAGGTTACCACTTCCATTTATCCCTTTACCTACCAAAGGACATCTCGGTTGCTTCTAGGTTTTAGCAAATATGAATAAGACTGCTACAGACATTCATACACATGTTTTGTGTGGACATAATTTTAGTTCAAAGGTAAAATACCAAGGAATGGGATTGCTAGACTGTATGGTAAAGGTATGTTTAGTTTTATAAGGAACTGCCAAAATGTCTTCCAAAGTAGCAGTACCATTTTGCATTCTCACCAGCAGTGAATGTGAGTTCCTATTGTTCTACATCCTCACTAGCATTTGGTATCATCAGTGTTCTGGATTTTGGCATGCTAGTAAGCATGTAGTGGTATCTTGTTGCTTTAATTTGCATTCTCCTGATGACAGAGGACATGGGGCATCTTTTCATGTGCTTATTTGCCATCTGCATATCTTCTTTGGTGAGGTGTCTGTTCAGCCCTTTTGCTCATTTTTTCAATTGTTCATTTTCATAGAGTTGAGTTTTAAGAGTTCTTTTATATTTGGGATGACAGTGCCTTATCAGCTATGTCTCCTGCAAATATTTTCTCTCAGTCTATGTTCTGTCTTCACATTCTCTTGATGATGGCTTTCACAGAGCAGAAGTTTTTAATTTTAATGATCTCTAGTTTAGTTTTTTTTTTTTTTAAATGGATCATACTTCTGGTGTCATCTCTAAAAAGTCACCACCATCTCCAAGCTTATT
This sequence comes from Mustela putorius furo, assembly GCF_011764305.1. Taxonomy (NCBI): domain Eukaryota; kingdom Metazoa; phylum Chordata; class Mammalia; order Carnivora; family Mustelidae; genus Mustela; species Mustela putorius. The sequence continues at coordinate 45,006,751 of NW_025422010.1, forward strand.
TACATATTCTCCTATGTTATCTTTTAGAAGTTTTATATTTTTTGTTTGACATTTAGATACATTATCTATTCTGAATAATTTTTATAAAGGGTGTAAAGTATGTGTTTACTCCTTACTTTTTATGTAGCTGTCCAGTTGTTCCAGCATCATTTGTTGAAAAGACTATCTTCTCTCCATAATTTTGCCTTTGCTACTTTGCCAAAGATTGTCTCTCAACTGTGTATTTTCATGGTGTTTACTTCTTTCTATGTCTACTGGCTCTAATTAAGCAGAAGCCACCATCATCCCTTTATTGCTTCTCCTACAGTTGTCTGTTAATTAGATGACAATCTATTTCCTATACAGAGGATAAAATTGTCTTTTAAAAAATATGTGAAGTTGTTCAATCATTTCCTGTGTTTCTAGGATCAAATCTAAACTCTGTAATGATCTAAAAGTCCTGCATGATCTGGCTTCCTCCTTCCATCATTTCCCCTCATTTTCCTCTCCTTCTTCCATGGTCAACCCTATCCACTAGCTTCCCTGCCATGCTCTGGTCATTATAATCTTTTGCAGTTCTTTGAATAAGTTGTTTCCTCCCACACTAAGACTTGGAATATGGAGTCATCTCCTGGAGATCTTTTTTTTTCAGTTTCTCTTGGTTAAGCCCATTCCTATTCATTCTGCAGAGTTCTCTTGTTGTTGTTGTTGTTTTGTTTTGTTTTAATTTTACTTATTAAAGAGGGAGAAAGAGAGAGTGAGAGGATGAGCCTGGTGAGAGGGACAGAGGAAGAGGGAGAAGTGTCTGCTGAACAGGGATCCCAATGTGGGACTCAATCCCCAGGACTTTGGGATCATGACCTGAGCCAAAGACAGATGTTTAACTAACTGAGCCACCCAGGCAACCCAGAATTATGTACTGATGTCTCTTTTTCTGAAATATCCTTGTTTTCTCTAAGGCTCGCTGCTGACTGCTATTAGAACATCATGCCTCAAATGTCCTTCATAATGACTCCTTGTTATGATCTTATTATTATTTCTTTAGCACCTGCCTACGCCACTGAGATGAAAGCTTCCCAAAATCAGGGAAAACTACATCTGCCATCCTCCTGATGGAGGCTCACAGTGAGCATTACAGTGTCTTAGTGTCCAGCCAGGGCTGTGAGCAGTAATCAAACATGGATCATCACTGAGGGGTGGGCATTACAGGGCAGGGGAGCTGATGATGAAGTCCCTGATTCCTGGGTTCCAGGACTTCCCTGTGTATCTGGGTGTCAAGTAATCAAATTATAAGTCAAAAGATCTTAGTTATAGCATAGAAACAACCCAGACAGTGGGGATTTGAAGAGTCATGGGATCTTAGATTCAGAAAATACCTGAGCCTTCACATAGTAGTCAATATATCTGTTAATGATCATAAAATGAGAGCATTAAAGTATTCAAAGTTCATCTTTCAGATCCTTCAAGGCCCCATAGTCCAGAGATCATTTTGGTTTCTTTAGGTGGTCCCTGACATGGCAAGAAGGGCATGACAGTAAGTGTTCATGGCCTCCTCTCCCATCTGGCCTCCACAGAGGAAAACTGGGGCTTTCAACTTTTTTCTTTTTTTAAAATTTCTTAAAAATGTATTTATTTGACAGACAGAGATCACAATTAGGCAGAAAGACAGGCAGAGAGAGAGGAAGGGAAGCAGGCTCCGCGCTGAGCATGGGGCCCGATGCGGGGTTCAATCCCAGGACCCTGGGATCATGACTAGAGCCAAAGGCAGAGGCCCTAACCCACTGAGCCACTCAAGTGCCTCTCACCTTTTTTATTCTAAAGTAGTAACTGCTTTCCCTTTCAGAAAGCAGTTTTCAAATGTTTCCCTATTTCAAGCTTCAGTAAGCCTTTAAAAAAAAAAAAAAGAGAGAGAGTTTATTTATTTTAGAGAAACAGAATTTGTGTGCATGCAAGAGTGGGGAGGGGCTGAGGGAGAAGGAGAGAGAAGATCTTATACATATCCTGCTGAGCACAGAACCCCATGCTGGGCTCAATTTCAGGACGTTGAGATCATGACCTGAGCCAAAATCAAGACTCAAGACACTTAGGTAACTGAGCCACTCAGGTAACCCAAGCCTCAGTGGGCCTTTAATTCAGTGTTGTTTGCAGGTAGCTGAACCCTGGGTGGCCCAATGTCAGCATGAGCAATGGACCTGACACACTAACCTGGAAGCGGGCATGAGATGGAGACCATATATATATATATTTTTTTTTTCTCTAGTAAAGAAAAATTATTGTGCACAAAAAATGAATTCAGTATTTAAATTAAATGGATAAATGGATACTTATTTTTCTGTTCTGTTCAATTTTGAAAATTATTTATTCAAATTAGAAAGGAGTATGCCCAAAGCCCATGTTAGCTGGTATTGCTGATTTCTCTAGCATGTTCTCTCTTCAATAGCCACTAGGCTTCTTTCAGATATTGGGTATAGTCTCTTTTACGCTGCACTCCTGGAGTGGACAGAGAGGCTGGAAACTTCCTCTGTGTAGAAACACTAGTAAGTCAGTATTCAGAACCCAAAGACATTTTGGAGCATTATACTCCCTGAACATGGGGATATAGGTGGAGACATCATCTCAGAGAGATCTCTGAGAACTTTTCTCTTGGTATTTTGTCTACTTAAAATGGGAGGTGGGAATCCTTTTAATATCAAAAGCCTTCTGTACTGTTGATCTCTCTCCCCACCCCCCTTCCTTACCTCTCTCATGTTTTAATTCACTCCTAAGTGCAGCACTTTTTCAGGAACTTGGTAAGAAAACCACGTCTGGGTCTTCTCCTTCTCCAGGGAGGCTGTTTTCTTTATTAGCTCCCAGATGATTCTGATACATACCAAAGCATAGCATGTATATTGTTTCAAGTTTACAAAAAATAGCACCATAACTTGTTCCTCTATGATACCCCACTCTTTTATTTAATAATGTAGTTAATTATCCCATGGTGCCTTGTGTTTACTTATTATAATTGAATCTTTTTGGATTATTGGAAGCTATTAATTATCATATTCCCTTTATTAAATGGTATGATAATGGCAAATACTTAAATAGATTGTAATTTTATCAATTCCTGCTGAACACTTCTTGGTTAACTAACTGTTTTTAATCATGGTATAATGGGATATTCTTGAAAGCATAACTGTTAACATGAAGTCCCTTAATAATGCATCTCTGTGGATTGTCATGGTTTATGGCAGAAGTGTTGTGATGATTTGTGCCAGAGGTTTAATAAGTTTAGACCTGAAAATTTATTTTGTTTTCATTCCCTTCCCTTTGGCCGATAGTTACTGTCTAAGATACTTCATCAGAGAAACTACTGTAGGAGGGCTTAATAAGAAGCTCTCATGCAAAAAGTAAAAGCAGGTCTCTAAGGTCAGTAACAGAGCTGACTGTATTCTTTATTTGAAGAGATAAAAGAACTCAGTTTAGATAATGTCCTCCCTTCAAGGAGGTTTCAGTCCATCAGAGCATATGATCCATTACCATGATTATTTTTTATTATTTTATTTTATTTTATGTTATTTTATGTTATGTTTGTTCTTCATTACAAAGACTTAGTCTAAGCAGAAACTCCCCAAGGAATGAGTCGTCATTACATCTATAATTCCTTGCCTCTAAAGGCAGAGTCATTATAGTACAATGCACATCTACTTCTGTCTTACTTCTCTGGAGATTCCTGTTTTAGTACATATCCAAGTGTATGCAAATATTTTCATTGCTATGAAAATGAACTTTGTGAATTGGTTTGTTGCCTGGTTTTCAGAGTGTTTTGGGCATAATTCCTCGAAGGTGGATTGACTGTGTGGCTATGGATATCATGTCATGGTACTTCAAACCTTTCTTACTTTGAAGGGAGTAGCGTCCCTACCACCTCCTATGGGTGCTGCTGGGGAGAATGCCAGCAACTGGAAAGAACTTTACAAAAAGGAAATAATTTCAATGCAAGACCTTGATTTAAATTACTAAATCCCAGAAACTTACAACTTTTGTTTAAACTTTCAGTTAGACATGTGAAACTAATATATTGACCTTTCAATGCCTAATATTGAAGATTTTTCCTCTTACCTGAAGAATACATCATATCAATTTTGTGATCCAAATGCCAGTTAAGTTGGTAGCTGAAGGGAAGGGGTCATCTTTATATTTTGTATCTTTAACTGAGTTCTGTTTGAAGATGGTTTATTTACCAATGAAGCTTTTATCTCTTCCCAAAAACACTTGAGGCATTGATAGAAAAACTTCATAAGAATTGGAAGGTACAGCCCTGAAACAATAAAGAAAAAATGTGGGACATATGTATACAACAGATTGCAACAATCTATAGACAACAAAATTCAGGTGCAGGAGGGTAGAAATGAAGCAAGCCCTAAGAGACTGCAGCCAACCAAATTTCCCTGATGATCATCACTGGGGTAGGGGTGGTGGTGGTGGCAAGTGTACCAATTTGAAATTGTCAGAGTGATGTGGGACCTGGAGAACAGTCCTGGGATGAGAGCCCCAGATGTTTGTGATGTTCAGGCAAGTTAGGTAAGCTGTGAGCAGTAGTGCACAGAGTGGTCCTTGATCAGATGTGTAAGCATCACATGGGAGCTGGTTAGAAATGCAAATTAATGGTCCCTACCCAAGACCTATTGATTGAGGCTCTTGGGTGTTGCCTAGTGATTTGTTATTTAATAAGCCCTCCAGGTGATTCTGCTGCACAATCAGTTTATAACCACTGGTCTAGAGCATCCTAGGCAGATTACAGCTAAGGATGATGGTGTTGATCTGCCTGGCAGAAGCTTGAGTACCAAGGAGAACCTCAAAGTAGGAGAGAGGAAGAAAAAGGAAGGAGAATGGGAAGAGATATTAACAAAATATCCAACTGATTGTCTCTACAGCTATCTTCTGCCCTACCCATTTGTGCAGAATACCTAACAAATAGTCTACTTCATAAGTCGAACAGGAAGGATCTTCTCTGAAAATATGAGTGGACTGTTTAGGGAGATGTAGAACAGGTAAGAACTCCACATTTTGGCACAGAGAGGTTCCCAGCACAACAGGGAGCTCCTCAGTCACCCACAGTAAAGTATTTTGACTCTGACAGCCACTCCAACCTGCAGAGACCCAGGTAAATATTTCTCTTGGTTCACACTGAAATATAAATTCACAGCAAAGGGTCACCAACCATTTTAAGAATGGTCACCAACCAATTTAAGAATTCTTACAACATGATAAAGAAAGGCAATGATAAAGAAATTGTAAAAAATCAGAAAAACTGAGTAATTTGAAGATAATGCAGGGAAACAGTTTTTAAATAACTACTAAGAAATAATCTTAGAGAAACTTAAGAAAACAATGTATTCATAAACCAGTAACAATAACTCTCCCAAAGAAACAATTGGAGAAGAAAAACAATCTCTTATGTATTTATATATTTAAATATATAAACATATATATAAATTTTAAAAAATCAAAGGCTTGGAAGATACAAGAAGAGAGGGAATCTTTAAGACATGTTCTCTTAAAAAGTAAGCTTCAAGGAAGCCAAGATAAGAGGATGGGGTCGAGATTTCTAATATCTGGCTAATAGGAGCACCAGAAGAGAGAAAAGATAAAACAGAAGGGGAACACATTTAAAAATATATGAAATAGTTTCCCTGATATGTCTTCTAATTAAAAAGGCCCATCAAGTGTTGAGTTAGATGGAAAAAAAAAAAAAAAAAAGGCTTACACTGAATCTGTTATATAAGTTGAGAAAGCGGATGATAGGTAAGTTTCCAGAGGGACACACTTGGGACACACACACACACACACATACATACACACACACACACACACACACACACACACACTGACCCAAACAAGTTACCACCTGACTCAGCAAACTAAATGCAGGGAGACACTAAAGCAAAGCTTTTTATTTATTTGGGATTTTTTTTTTTCCCTGACCTCGGAATCCTTTAACATCCAGACTGCTGATCAGATGTAAGGATAAAATAAAGTTGTTGTTTGGGATGCCTGGGTGGCTCAGTGGGTTAAGTGTCTGCCGTTGGCTCAGGTCATGATCCCAGCATCCTGGAATCAAGCCCCACATCCCGCTCCCTGCTCAGTGGGGGGTCTGCTTCTCCTTCTACCTTCTACTCCCCTTGCTTGTGCTCATTCTCTCTCTTAATCTCTCTCTGGAAAATACATAGATAAAATCTTTAAAAAAAGAAAAAAAACAAAGCCATTGTTAGATTCCCAAAAGCTCAGAAATTACATATCTTCCAACTTTCGTAGGAAGTTACTTGTTGTAAGCAAGGAAGCCCAGAACTGGAGTAGTTGACTAGCAGCTGGGCTGGACAAGGGTGAGTCCCAAAATGTGTTTTACATGTTCAGGCTCAGATTCTCCTATTTTTAAATATTGATTTTTTTTCCTCATGGGTTTTCTGCATTTGTTTAATTAAAAACTTGCATTTAAAACATTATTTTTTCTTCAAATTGAAGTTTTCGGTGTGCCATTAAAGTTTGCACCTGAGGCATCTGCCTCACTAACCTCATGAGCCCTCTTCCTGACTGTGTGTTTCCTGAGAGTGCTTTAACAAATACCATAAACTGGTGACTTGTGTCAACACAAGCTTTTTGCCTTATAGGGATGGAGGCCAGATGTTTGAAGTCAAGGTGTCAGCAGGGTCATCTTCCTGCTGGAGGCTCCAGGAAGACTCTGTTGTTTGTTTCTTCCTGCTTATGTTGGCTCCAGGCAAGGCTTTATTGATCCACTCTGAATCTACCATAGCATCATCTCCTCCTTACTTGGGGGTCTTCTTTGTCTGTCTGTCTCACAACCCTCTCTACCTCTCTTTTATAAGCACAGCTGTAATTGGAATTAGGACCCGCTTGGATAATCCAAGGATGATCTTCTCATCTCAAGATCCTTAATTACATCTATAAAGACATTCTTCCCCACCCCTCAACCCCTTATTTTTAAAAGAATGTCTTAAGGATTAGGACATGGACATATCTTTTTTGTTGGGAGGGTTGTGGGTAAAATGAAACCCACTACAAGTAGCAGTGGGGCAAAGTAAGAGAAAACAATGAAGGGACACCCCAGAAGGACTGATACGCAGCTGACAAAAACAGCAACCAGACCAGACTGCATCAGAAAGGATTTGATGGAAGGTTTGAAGTAGACTTGAAGTAGGTTTGAAGTAAAAATGATATTACGATTATGATATTATTAATGCTAATCTTTTTTAAGAAGAAATATAAATGCCTAGAAAAATTAAAAAACAAGAGCAAAAAATTGTCATTATTTTGTACTATGTGGCCCATCAGTAAGCAATATTTACAAAATTTTGAAAATATAAATAGCATTTATTGATTTTGACCTTTTTGAATCAATGAACAAGACATTATTAAATCTATCTTGAAAACGTGAAAGAGTGTCAAGCTTACAGTAGATGACAAAAAGGAAGAATGACTTAAAAAATAAACAAATGGGGGCACCTGGGTGGCTCAGTGGGTTAAAGCCTCTGTCTTCGGCTCAGGTCATGATCTTAGGGTCCTGGGGTCGAGCCCCGCATCAGGCTCTCTGCTCAGCAGGGAACCTGCTTTCCCCCCTCTCTCTCTGCCTGCCTCTCTGCCTATTTGTCATCTCTGTCAAATAAATAAATAAAATCTTTTAAAAAAATAAAAAATAAAAAAAACGATGGATAGAGACAGTAATAATCTTCTGTTACAAACTATAGAGTCAGGAAGTATCAGTGGAAGAAAAAATGGAGTTATAAGTATTATATTACTTAGAAGTTTCAGTGGTAACCAATATGGATAATTTCAATAGCGATACAACAGAAGTGGAATGCTGGTTTAAATCCTCAGCTATCATCGTGAGAAGTCAGTAAATAATGTCTGAAGTTGATAGCTCAAGAAATAAACACACCCCTGTAGAGATATGAAAGAGGCTACAAGGAGAGTTTGATAAGTTTACTAGGGGGTACAACCATTACATTTAACATTAAGCTTTTCTCCTTTTTAAAATTTTTTTTTAAGATTAATTTATTGAGGGGGGGAGGGGTGGAGGGAGAGAGAAAGAATCTCAAACACACTCCCTGCTAGGTAAGAGCAGAAAATGGGGCTTGATCCCATGACCCTGAGATCATGATATGAGCGTAAATCAAGAGTCAGATGCTTCATCAACTGAACCACCAGGCACCCCTTTTCTTTGGTGTTTTAAATGTACATTTACCACGTCAAAGAAATAATGAAAGAACCAAAACATGTTCTTGCATTGTGTGGTTTGAAAGTGTCTTTTAATAAATCTTGAGAGTATCTTTTCATGAATAGAATTATTTTTTATTAATTTTAAATTAATTTCATTACTATCTCACTACTTCTCAAACTCTGCAGATTATTTTTTTTTCCCTTAGGTGTTAGCTATTACTTTGGTAAAATACAATGAAATGAATTAATGTAAAAGAAATAAAAATAAAGGCATCTGATATGCAACCATAATTTTAAACTGGACCTAGCAGACATAAATTTTCCATGTCCAATTTTTATAAAAGTTTCTAAAAACTTCCTCTCAATGTGTCTACTTGCCATGTGACATACTGGTAACAAAGTTGGCAGACTTGGGACAAATTCAGAGGCACAATTTGAACAATGACCTAGTTTTAACCTTTTTCTTTCTCTACCCTCCATTCTTTCCAACCTTCCTCCCCTCTTCCTTCCTTCCTACCTTTATAGAGTTGCTTTTTCCTGTCTTGCTTAAATTAAGCAGTCTTACCCCACCCCGCGATTGTCAAGTTACTGCTTTATTATGTCCTAAAAGTTTTATCATTTTACTTTCTACGCTTAGGCATTGACTGAGCATGACTGTTGGATATGGTGGGAAGGAGGGTTTTAATTCCATTGTTATCTTAGCAATATCCCTTTCATTTTTTCCCTTATCAGTTGTCCTCTGCCCCCCATCACCAGGATCATCCTTTTCTCATTGCTCTGCAGTGCCATGTAGCATCCTGCTAAATAAATATCAAGGATCCATTAAAGTAAGCTGTTTCTGGGCTCTGTTTCCTCTGTCAGTGTTCTATATATCTATCCTCACATCAGCATGTGAGGATAGATATATCCTTATTATAGCACTAAAATAACTCAGGGACTCTGTAAGCATATCTTCCTATTTTGCTCTTTTTTCAAGTGTATATTGGCTTTTGTTGGCCTTTTGCATTTGCATGAAATTTTATTTGACTTTGGAAGTTTCCCCCAAGATAGGAGTTGAGATTTTGAAATTGTAAATGCTTTGGGGAGGGATCATTTCTACAATTTACATCTTTACAGTTCTGGACTAAGCAGGATTTCTTTCTTTTGTTCTTCAATTTGGTCTTTAAAATTCTATTTTGAAGTCTTTGCTTAATCATCAATGTTATTCGTATCTTTCTGTAGATTTATTCCTAGTGGAACATATTTATTACTACTGATACTTTAAATAGTATTTTAAATTTTATTTTTTAATCTGTTTTTTTTTAACATAGGACATAGATTAATATAAGATAGGTAGATAAGGTAGATAAAGAATCCAAAAACCTGGCTCAGTTCTTTTTCATTTTATTTGCTCAGCCTGACATTCTTTTGGGATTTACTATTTGAAAATTAATAAAATCCATGGTTATCTTGTTAAAAAATTAATGCAGGTTGTTTGTTAGACAACATCTTTCAAAATATATAGTCATTAGAGAGAAATACAAGGAAATAAGTCTTAGGTGATAGAAAGGTTGGGATCCACCAAACTGCGCTATTTGTTCGGGATAAATGCAAGTCATTGCAGAGAATTGAATTTTATAGTCAGTATTTATTGAATATTGTTTTATGTAAGTATCCTAATAACCACACTCCTCCTTTCAAGGAGCTCACACTGTAGCAGGAGAGATGGAAGAAGCGTCATGGAAAGATACTGATTTCTCACAAAGTCTTCATCAATTTGAGACCAATGTTGTGCCCATCTATTATTATGTGAAAAGAGTAAAGAAAGCTTACATTACTTTGTTCTTTGAAGAGTTGGATAGTTGAAGAGCAGGACTTTTTTTCATTACGGATTGAATACACAAGGAAAAACTTCACCACTAAGAAACAATGTGTAATTTTTTTTTAAGAAAATAATTTCTGAATGATGAAAAGGATCATTTCCCATAAAGGCAGACAAAGGAAAATACAATTGAGTAGAAGTCAGGAGGTAAAAGACCTCTTCAGTTAATGTATTTCCAGAACTATGCACAAAGGTGCTTCCTAAACAAAAGGACCTTTATAAATGAGGATGCACTTTAGAGATAATCTTTTCAAAGGACCCCTATTTAGTTCAACAGTCTTCTTCAAATGCATTGCATTTTAAAGGCTTAGAAAGTAATGAGACTCTCCCTAGAATCCCATGTTTAGTTTTATTGTGAAAGCTTTGGTAACACAGGTTGGTTTTTAGCATCCTGTTTTGAAAGAGTCTCATGGCTCTGAGAGAGGCACTTAGGATATTTAGAAGTCAAGAGAAGAGGGCTGCCTTGGTTTGCTCATTCAGTTAAGCACCTGCTTTTGGCTTGGTGTCGTGATCCTGGGGTCCTGGATTGAGCCCTGAATTGGGTTCCCTGCTCGTTAGGAAGTCTGCTTTTCCCTCTGCTCCTCCCCCTGGCTTGTGGGTGCTCTCTCTCAAATAAATAATTACTCTTTTTTTTTTTTTTTAAGAGAAGTCAGGAGAAGAAATTTGAGTTTTTCTATCTTGTTCCCCAGCTTCTTCTGGCCTGTTAAGTTTCTCATATCAGCCCTTCCTCAAGACAGCTTCTGATGTCGAACACTCTAGTGTCCCACATCTATTCTTTTCTTTTTCTTTTTTATTTTTTATTAACATAGAATGTATTATTTGGCCCAGCAGTACAGGTCTGAGATTCAATAAGTCTTGTACCTTTCACAGCACTCCCCATAGCACACACCCTCCCTAGTGTCCATCACCAGCCACTCTATTCCTCCCACTGCCCCTCCACTCCAGCAACACTCAGTTTGTTTCCTGAGATTAAGAGTCTTTTAGGGTTTGTCTCCCTCTCTGGTTTTGTCCTGTTTCACTTTTTCTGTTCTTCTCCTATGATCCTCTGCCTTTTTTTTTTTTTTTCCAAATTACTCATATCAGTGAGATCATATAATAATTGTCTTTCTCTGACTGACTTATTTCACTCAGCATAATACCTTCTAGCTCCATCTACTTCATTGCAAAAGGCAAGATTTCTTTTTTTGATGGCCGCATAATATTCCATATGCTATATCTTCTTTACGCGATCATCTGTCAATGGACATCTAGGCTCCTTCCATAGTTTGGCTATTGTGGACATTGCTGTTATAAACATTGGATACATGTGCCCCTTTGGATCACTACATTTGTATCTTTGGGGTAAATACCCAGTAGCGCAATTGATTCCTGGGTCATAGTGTAACTCTATTTTCTTAAGCCCTCTGCTTTGATCCTATTTCTGGAACCACTCCCTCATCTTTGTTTTCCCTACGCACTTTCACTCAATCCCACATGGACAGAGTGCTGGATTGTTGGCCTTCCTCCAAGTGTATGCCCTGCTGTAGCTTCCTGGCTTGCTGACCTCTGGATCTGACCTCTCATGAATGTGACTTTGTAGACCTTGGACCACTAGCTTTCTCCTTCATGGCTTTATTTTATCCCCCCTTGCTCCCTTCTAAGTAACTTACAAGAGAACCATTTGCAAAGTTTTAATTTTTATCTCTAATGCTCTGTTAAGAGAGAAGTAAATTTCAGAACAGTTTAGGGGAATTTATTCCTCATTATACGCCTCCTTTAAACATTTTAATTTTAAAACCTGACACTCCACCTAGAAGAATTAGGTGACAGATTTGCCCAGGAAGGTAAATCATCACTATTTTATTATATCACATAACACTGGTGAAAAGCTTAAATGTCTTTGGACAGATGGTGCCCTGAGAGATTCAGGGAAGCCAAAAACAAGAGACCATACTGATTCCCAGGGTGCAGATGTTTCTAAAAATATGTTGTGCGTCATGATGAAAAACAGACCTATGCTCAGATACTTTCAGAGAATAAGCATAGCTTTAAACTCTATTTTGCATTTAAGTGAAAAATGAATATCATGCACGAAATTCGATTTATAGAGGCTGTCGTCTTGAGTGAGTTGGGCATCCTTACTTGTTCCTTTGGAAAGAACTGCTCTAGAAAGTGGTTTCAGCATCTATTTAAACTCTTTGAGTACCATAAGCATATGTTTATCCAGAATCCAAAATAATTTATTTTCACTGTGCGTCTACTTTTATAACACAAAGAAAATCAAAGTACATAAAAATGCCAGTACATCTCACAGGGCAGCCCACTTTTAGTCTCAGTATCCTCAGGCATGTGTGATAAAGATTAATGTTAATAGTGTGACTTGGGGCCTGACAAGATCCTATAATTCTTTTTGAATCCTTCCAAAAATTAAGTTGTATGCGTTATAATGTTGAATGCATTTTATTGTATTTTCCGTAAAAGGCAATGTAGTGTTCCAAAAGATGTTCTTGATACAAACCTTGCCTCTAGGCATTTCGTAAACAGTCGCTTAACCAGAGTCTTCGTGCCTAACCCCTCCAAATATAGAACTTTACTGAAATTCCTTTAATGTTCTATTCACTCTTATTTGTTTGTTTGTTTTGTTTGTTTTGATTTGTATTTGTTTGTTTTGTTTTGTTTTCTTTATTTAGTGACTTAGTATCAGGCTATGGCAGAGACTTGGCAAATGTCTCTATCCTGGCTAGAGGAAGTGGTAGACTAGGATGGTTCAGAGAGACCTCAGAGAAACTTCCTGAGTACAGTGAAGGTTCTGTCCTTTGCTGAAACTCTGAATACCTCCTGAGTTGGGAGGAAGCTCTTCTCATTGGTCAAGGATTTGTGTGCATGTATGTCCTTAAGCTTTTTCACACTGGGGGAAGCAATGAAGGAGTTGAGTGAGGAGGAGAAAGAGATAAAGGAAAGGAGGGGGAAGTGAGGAGAAAAGATGACATTTAAAGTCAAAGACCACTGGGGCACCTGGGTGGTTCAGTTGGTCAAGTGTCTGATGTTTGATTTTGGCTCAGGTCATGACCTTAGAGTTGTGAGATTGAGCCCACACTGGGTTCCCTGCTCAGTGGCTCTGTGAGAAGTGGTCTTGAGATTCTCTCTCTTCCTCTGCCCCTCCTACTCCTCTCAAAATAAATAAATCTTTCAAGTCAAAGTTATCTCTTTTTCTCTCTTTTTTTAAAATGTTTAAAATAAAACAAGAACTGCTATTATAAACTCAGTTTTTTGTGTGTGTTGTGAAGCTAAATAAGTATATACATACTTCTTTCTTTTTGTTTTTGTTTTGTTTTTGTTTTAAAACTTTATTTTTAAGCAATTTCTCTGCCCAACATGGGGCTTGAACTTACAACTCTGAGATCAAGAGCTTCATGCTCTACTGACTGAGCTAGCCAGGGGCCCCAATATGTACATATTTTTAAAGCTCTTGAAACTAGAAGCCAGCTAGCTACTCCATGGCTACTTGGTATTGTAATTAGTTTGTAAACATTCAGCAAAGCACAGGTTCTCATTCTTCGTATGATCAATGCAGTAAATTGGGGGAAAAAATTAGAATTGAACCCATCAGTCTCATGTCAAAGCACATGCTTCTTTATAACCATAGTAGGTTATAAATCCAATGACTTCAGCAATTTTATCCAAATACTTAAAGTTAACTCCACTTTCAAAATACTCCTGTGGGAGCCAGCTGGTACCCAATGGTCAACATGTAAGAAACTATTTTTTTTTAAAGATTTTTTATTTATTTATTTGACAGAGAGAGATCACAAGTAGGCATAGAGGCAGGCAGAGAGAGAGAGGAGGAAGCAGGCTCCCTGCTGAGCAGAGTGCCCGATGCGGGACTCGATCCCAGGACCCCGAGATCATGACCTGAGCCGAAGGCAGCGGCCCAACCCACCGAGCCACCCAGGTGCCCTGTAAGAAACTATTTTAAGTGCTCTGGTGTCCAAGTGTGAGGATGGTGATTATGAAGATCATAGCATCATATTTGTTTCCTAATAGTGGATAGGAAAAGTCTCCAGTTTATCGGTACAGCTTAGTTCCTGGTACTTTATCGCTGTTAGTAGCTAGTGATATAGTCAATAATGCCTATTACCATAACTGAATCAATTATAGAGTCAATGGCTAGTATGGCTAATTAAAGGATTAGACTTGTAAAGTATGGAAATTTTCAGTTCTGATTTTTCATCATATAAGTAATTTTCTTTTTTCACTTGACTGGGAGGTCCTTGAGGGTGGGGTAGTGGTCTTTACTTGGAATCATTAGTGGCTATCAAAGTTCAAAGACACAGTAAATGTTAATGAACATTTGTTGAATTACTTTAGAAAATATTCCTGGATCATATTTTTATTATGATATATGGTAATACTATTCATTTTCCTGTAGTGTTCAGTGAATTAATAAAATTAGTGTTGCAGAGTTCCTGATGAGAAGAGGCATCCATGGGTCCTACTTCAGCAAAATTTGTTATGAAAGTCTAAGTGTTCCCTAGCTAATACTGTGATCCAAACGCCTAAACAATTAAATGCAATATGTCATGTGATGTTTTAAATGAGTCCTGAAACAAAAAATGTATTCTAGTATTTTGACTTTTTATGCAGTTTTTAAGGATAATGATGGGGTAAAATATAGTATTCCTTTTTTTTCTTTTTTTAATGAGAAATATTAAGATGCTCTACAAAAAGACATTCCCAGTAATGTATGAGTAGCATCTTATATTTGAGATGTATCTTTTATTCCTTGACTCAAGGTAGTGTTCCTAAAGTATATAGGTGAATATGAAAACGACAATATGTTAGGTACATAAATTTTTGCCCTTCTCATTTAAAAAATGTGTTGATGGTATGATTAGATGCATACATAAGCAAATTTGAAAAAAATCTTTATGTGATAGCATTTTCAATTGCAAACAGATGTCCCGTACTTCTACAGCTCAGTGACTGCTCATAAATAGCAAAACATACATTTTATTAACATATCACATTGTATTCAGAAGTACATTTTGTTCTTGACAGACTGCAAGCAAAGTACCCAAATTTGTTTGTTTGTTTTTATGTTTTTGGTTTCTTTCCCTAATGTATCAAATAGCTTTTGCTATATAGCAAACCATCTCAGAACTCAGTGGCTTAAAACAACTGTTTATTTAATTCACGATTCATTAGATTAGTTGGGTGGATCTTTTGACCTGGGCCAGCTGGACTGGTCTCACTCATATGCTTGTGGTCAGTTGGTGTATTGGTGGGAGTGGCTTGTTTATGATGACCTTGACTGGAAAGACAGGGACTTCTATCTGGGGGTCTTATCCTTGAGCAGGATGGCTTGGGATGGTCCACATGAAGGAGCCATGGAGATCACTGGGTTCCAAGAGTTGAGAGTCAAGAGTACAAGATCTGTTATCTCTGGTGCCCTAGGTTGGAACTCACAGTACAACTTTTGCCACATCCTGTGGGTCAAAACCTGTCACAAAATGAGCTGAAATTCCAGAAATAGAGAAATATATCCCTTAGATGGGGAGAAGGGGGAACTGTAACCAATTTTACAATTTACTGCAACTAATATTGCGTTGTAAATGTGATTTACAACTGCAATATTGTAAATGCATTTATTAGTAAATGCAACATTGTAAATGCATTTATTAGTGGAGGAAGCACCAGCTTCCTCCAGAAATTAGTGTCTCTTAATGATAACCACAGCAGTAACAGCTAACACCTGTGGAGGATGCCCTCTGTACCAGACATGGAACCTTCCAGGGATTAACTCCATCCATTTTCACAGTAATGATACAAAGAGGATGTTACTTTTTCTGATTTCATAGATAGGGAAACTTTGTCACAGAGAGGCTAACTAACTTTTACAAGATGTAAAAGTCCTCCAAAATAGATTTCTCTGTCCAAATCAATTTGGAGAATGCAAAGTTAAACAATAAAGAAGGGTCTCTTCATGCATCAATTTTGTGAGACTTCCCAAAGTTTTGAATATAATAATGTGTGTTGTGAATCTTAAGGGGGAAAGGTATAAGCAACATTTTCTAAATGTGGAACTTAGGAACCCTTCTTTTTATGCAGTACCTACTAACATCTTACAAGACAGTGGCACTCTGTGGAACCCACTTGGGAAAATTACATAATCCTGTATTTAGGGTTCAGACAGGGAGCCAGATCACCCAGAATTTATAGCCAATGTAGCTCTGTTATTGAGAATGTAAATATGTATGCAAAATACTTTACTTTTTCCCCTCAGTTTGCTTGTTGGTATAAAAAAGTAGACCCTATAGACATAGAAAAATTAACTGAAAAAAATTGAATCACTTCAAGTTTTTGATCCAAGTTTATTTGCTTTTTAGTGTTCTATTCCCTTCTCTTTCCCCTTCCTCTGCCCCCCCTTTCTTTTAACCACCCCCTCTCCTTTTTGTATCAACATCCCCATGAGCAGTAACACAGTGTTAACTGCGCTGACAGTTGGCAAATAGTACTATAGCGTGGCAGTGAGCTACTGAGGGAAAATTATACCTGTGTCAAATTGCTTCTGAATCATTTGCTTCAAAATAGTCAAATTAGAAAGACCTACCCCCCAACCCCTACCCCCACAGCCACACAGATGAGGCAGTAGCTTGGGAAAAGTTATCTTTAATTCTTTAGTGGTTAATATTTACTATTTAAAATCACTTTTGCCAGAGTAACAGCCTTGAGGAGGGGGATTCTGGAATCAAGATTAGTCTATACATGGGAATTTAAATATTGAGGTAGCAGAAGTAAGATGTTAGCATGCAAAGCTCCATTCAAGCAAACAAACAAAACAAACAGAAACAGTGCACCTGTATGTGTGTGTGTGTGTGTATGTGTGTGTGTTATTTGCTTTAGAGACACAGCATACTTATTAAACTCATGTACTCATTTGGCGTTTATAAAAGAATAAGCAATGACCTACAATTAACTAAGTAAATGTCAGTATTTTACCTAATTCTCCAAACAACCCAATGGAATATACACTTTTATCCACATTTTTTACATGGAGACATTTTTACATTTTACATTTTTACATGAAGACTAGAGTTTTGGAAAGGTAATATAAATTAGTTATAGTCATACAGGGAGGGAGAAGAAGATGAGATCTGAACCCAAGTCTGTTTAACTAAAGAACCTGGAATCTAAGGAGTGTGTAGGATGATAAAGGTCTCTGCAGGGTGTTTATCATTCAGTCTGAACTACCTAAGTATATACAATGGATGGAGTGGCAAAGTCCTGGATTGGCATGGGCTGAGCGTTGGTCTTAGGTGACCCTTCTTATTTTTGCACGTGTTTGCACACCCTCCTTTTTTGGACAAGAATCCCTTTGGCAAGAGGGATCACCTATGGGTGAATGGAGGAGGTTTATTGCTGAGAGAAATGGAAGGAAGGGCTCCTTGAACTTGACCCCATCCTGATCCAACTATCCAGAGATTAAAACAAAACAAAACAAAAAAACAACAAAAGCAAAAACAAACATAAACATAAACAAACAAAAAAAACAAAAAACACAAATAATTATAAGACTGGTCATATGACCTGAAGGAACTCCTACAAAACTCAGAAAGCTGAGACATCTGCTGGGAGACCACCCCGGCTAAGCCTGGCCCTAAGAGAAAAGCTTAAACTTCTTAATTCAGAGGGAAATGCTGATCTCTCTGTACTTCAGGCTGGAGGTGAAGTAGAGTTGTAATAAAATTTGAGCAGCAGCCAAAGCTGGGTGTAGTCAAGGGCAGTTAGAGGTATGTGGGCAGGCGAGGAGGTTCTGGGACTCCCAGAAGTAACTGGGAAGTGACCCAATGCACATGCAAGGCACCTAGATCACTGTATAACAGATAGAGGCTGCTCACATATTAGTAACCACAATTATGTCCATGGGCTGGGTAGGTCACATTGTTGTTAAACCGATATATACACACATATATGCACCTCTATCACTTCTCTCTTATGTCACCATTAAATCTAACAGTGGTTATTATTTTAAAATTTCCATCTGCCCTATTTGAGTTCAGAAACCTAGATTTATCTCCTCATCTCACTGTTTCTATTGAACATTTTATGGGCATTCAGTACATGTTCACTAAATGAATGTATGAACGAGTAGGATAGATCTATGTGTACTGATACACTCAGTTGGCGAGAGATGTATATGAGGCCAATTTCTATGCAGTCACCCACAAAGTAAGAATTTAAAAGAGAGTTTTCTTCACCTCCACAGACTCAGGTAAACCCTTAGTAGCTCAAGGATAGAAAAGTCTGTTTCTCAAGACGGTGGAGTCTAGTCAGAGTATAGTCTAGGGCCAACCCCTTTCCACACTCCACATAAATGCTTTTATTAGAAATGTGAGAGGACATATTCTTTTTTTGGTTATTTCAGGGGATGAAGATAAACCTAAGACCTTGAAGAGACAATGAACTTCATGAAGTGTTGGGTTTGTTTCCCAGAGAGTTAATTCATTCAAAACTGACGTCCTTCCCAAACACCATAATACATATATTCTCCTAAATTATTCCATTTCCAAAATAATCATCTTTCACACATTGTTTCAGAACTTTATACTATGTGGTAATATCTCTGCTCTGTTTTTTAAGCATTGGAGAAATGAGCAAAGACACACTCATTCATTTACATTTATTTTGCATTTCTGTAAACAATTGTATGTTTATTTTTTATAAATCAATTTTAAACTCTTAGGTCATCGAGTAGGAGAACACTTGAGTGTGGCAAGTTAAAGGTTGCTAAGTGCTATTACAACATTTATCTGGAAGAGCATCATGGTTCTTCAGAAAATAGACAAGAAACCACAATGATGGTCTCTGGACAGACCAAGTGATCAGGGATCAGATCTACAAAACAGCACACATTAGGAGACAGACACTGAAACTTTATGAAAACCAGGAATAATGATAACACTGAACTCGCTTGTAGTCAAATATGTTTTAAAACTAGTCAAAGTAAGGATAGCACCTGCTTATTTTCCAACATTATAGAAAAGATTAAACTTATAGGAGAGACAAAAAAAGAACATACAGATGCCTCTTACTCTCCATTTTGCCAGTACCGGGGATTTCCAGAGCAGATGTATAAATTTCCACAGAAATGACTTGAGTACCCAAAATTTATTTTCTAAACCAAGTTTTCTCAGGTGGTGAGGGTTGAGGTGTGGGGAGAAGAGAGAATTTCAAGATTTAAGCTTGGGATGGGTTTGAGCACAGCTCCTTAGCTCCTCAACAACTCAACCATTCCTCTTTGATGTTTTCATTTGTAATTTTGAAGGACCCTTACGAAGACAGCACTACCATATTCCACAAGTCCAAGGGACCTCATTGATAGCTGAGATAGTGAATGATAGGTAGGCATACCCTGCATGGCCCTACATGAAAACTTTGGTTGCAGAAGAGGGGTGAGCTGTTGTCACCGTCAACACTTCCAAAATGCAATGATTGAACAGTATCCATCATTAGCTTTATTCACACCCCACCATGTTATTATTCACATCTCAGCAGAGCATGTTAAATACTTTGTCTCTTTTAGTGCATACCAATTTAGTGCATACATATTGTTTCTGTTCCATGTAAAGAAACTGAGATTTAGAGGGGTGTATAACTTGACCAACATCACTTCATTTGTAAGTGTGGTAGAGGGGGCATCACTTCAATCCAGGCCATCTGCGCACAGATCTATGTTCTTCACTGAATAAAACTCTTCCATGTACAAAATACTTTTGCATAAATTAGCTCATCTAAATTGTATGTATAATTTATATAGGTATAAATTAACTTACAATTCAGCTGCGTGGATCAGAAGGATCAGAGACTGACAGACAAGATGAGAATCAGAGAAGGTCCTTTATTTTCCTCAAGGCCACATAGCTATACGTTCTATAACTCAAACCTGAAATTTTTTAAGACTTTTTTTTTTAAATTATTTGCTGTATTTCTTTCTTATGGCTATAGAGGCAATACACAAACTTTATATTTTTTCAATATTGAATTTTTCAAATCTAGCCTTTGCTACTAAACCAAAGTATAAATTTAATTAAATTACTTAACCTCTCTGAGTCTCTGTTCTTTTTTTATTTCTAAGAGAAGTATAACAATACAGGCATGATTTACATTAAAATATCAGCAAACATGTCTAGCCGAGTGCCTGGCATACTTTAGGTATTCAATGTGTGAACTCTCACTTTACGCATTCCTTCTAACTCAAATGGGGTAGTTTCAGGACAAGTAAAAATGCAACTTATTCAAGCAAGTAAAAGATATATTAATAGCTGGCACCAAAATTTATCTTAGGAAGGGAACTTTATTTGTCAAAATATCTTGATACGCATTTGTGGAAGATGTGACTCTGAGGGCACAGATATCAGTAGGAAGCCTAGCTATCACAAGGTTAGATTTTTCTGGATAAGAAAATTATAGGAATTTATGTTTTGTGCCCAAAACAGGAGGAGATCAGAGGAAGATGGAGATGGTGGGGAGGAGAGGGAAGAACAAGAGAGATGGGGTGATGTAAGCTACATGAGCTGAGCTCGGGATATTCTCCCACAGAAGGTTCTGCAAAGACATTTTCAAAACGGATGCCTATTGTTCAATTTAAAATCGTTCATTAATTGGATTTAGATTCTACCCTAAAAACTCAAATTTAGTATGTTTATGTTCCATCTGGTTTAGAACAGAAATGCATGGTCGGAAATAGAAGAGATCCTAATTATTATGGAAGTCATCTTGGCATTCTCAGAAATCTGGGCTCCTTGAGGACCTAACACAGTTTGGGGGTGAACTCAAGAGACAGGCAGTCCCATTTGGGCTATATAATTAATTGAAAGTCCATTTAAAGTCAGTAGACCAAAACATGGTTCCAATTTCAGCATGATTTAAATACATTTAGAAGAGACATACTGCAGACATTAAGATGCAGGTTATTGATCCTTTTTTTTTTGGCATATTTGAAACATACCTTCAAACTGTTGACTTTGACATAGAAGGAAGTAAAGAAGAATTCATTTCTGAATATCCTTTATTTCTTTCAATAGGCTTTATTTTTTACAGCAGTTTTAAATTTACTGCACAGTTGAGCAGAGAGTTCCCATATACGCCTAATCCTCACCTCAACTCCTGCCAACTTTCTCTACCATCCGTTTACCCCATGAGAGTGGTACTTCTGTAGTGTAAAACCTATACTGGCACACCATTATCACCCAAAGTCCGTAGTTTGCATTAGAGTTCACTCTGGGAAAATCTCCTTTATTTTCAAGCTACAATCTTCTTTCACATCACTGGTCCACCGAGACACCTGCCCCATTGCATGGTGAGATGTCTCAGCATATCTGGATAGGTTGTCAATTACCAAGTATCAAGTGTAGCCATTTCCCAGACAGGTGACCTGACTTGGCAGTGATCTCAATACATTCATTCATATTACACATTTTGTCAAAGAGAAAGCCATAGATATATAAATACAAGCATAGGTACTTGATTTATTTTTTAAAAAATGACAGCAATATCCAAAGCACAGCTATTAGTTTAGTAACAGGTCATAGAAAGAGGATGCTGGAGGCTTTAAGGGAAAGAGAAACATTATTACAACTTTGTCCTCAGAATCTGGCTTTTCATTAAATATCAGCCTGAAATAAATCAATTCCATCATATTCTCCTTTTTTGCCTCTGGACTGGTTTTTACAAGATCCATAATAATCTTGTAACACTTGGTATTTTTACTGACTCTACTACAAACAGGTGTTTATCCTTCTTGCAAAATGCTGTTTTAACATAGGTGCAGATTTAGGAGTTTAACGTGATTTTGTGTTTTCCTATTATGAGTCAGGAACATCCCATTACACACCTCCTTTCTCAGTCTTCCCAGGGAATGGATGGGGAATATTTCATTCACTGGTGGTTTGGTCCAGGACAGTCCCAGTCCCCTTTCATGTGTTAATTCTGACTGATGCCACGTGAAATGTCTCAGGGGCCTTGGCTCTGCTGTTGCTATGACCACTAATGCTTTGTGTGGCTAAAACCCGCACTTAACTTCAGTTCTGATGCTGTCATTTCACAGTTATTCCCTAGCAAGCTTTCCTTTATGTATGGGATTTCAGAAGCTTAGATGCCTGAATGAGAACTGGTAGAAACACACACGTCAGGAAAGCGTCAGGAAGGTTGGGTTTTAGGCACTATTCACTGGAATGTATTGCTGTGTCTAAAAGGTTTTGTTCTGGATTTTTTAATCAGAATATTAGTGGGATGTTGATTTTATCTTTTCCTGTTGAACTTTTACCAAATGTTGTCATTTGATGTTTACCTAAACTGTTAAGTGTCTATAATTCTGGCAGCAACTGTTGCAATTAAGAGGACTTGGGTTTTTTGAGGGGTTTTTTTTTGCACTTCCTCCCCCAAAATGTTGCAGAAGCCTAGGTTGAGCTATAACATTTGTAAAGAAGAACAAAATGCAAAATAGAAAATAATTTCATAAATATATCATTATTAAATATAAAATAGAAAATGATTTCATATTCTATTTTAAAATAATGATATTCTATATTATTATTTTAAAAGGAAAAATAAAACCAGCGTGGTTAGAGAAAGGGCATAGACGAAAGCATAGATGTAAGCGCCTTATTTTGGAAGGGACATGGAAGAACACTATTCCCAAATCCATAAATCAAAGTAATATCACCAAGGGAGTGTCTACTACCACCTACTGGTGGCAGGAAAGAGGTGGCTTTGTTGTAGGGATGCCTCCGTTTTTACCTGTACTGTGAGAGCTCTTAGGATGACCGCAGCTGGTTAAGTGAGGGTGTCCTTAAATGTGCCCCTATTGTTTTTACTTACCTCTTCTCCTTTCTTTTGATTGAGAGTTTCCTCTATTCTTTGTTTCCTTTAATTTTCTAAATGTTTCTCTAGCTGGTCTGGACCCCTGAGAGTTTAGAGCTTCTCTGTTGACTCTCTAACCCAGTGAGCTGGCATGATGAGCTTGAGTAAAACTGCATCCACTTCTTTCAACTCTAGGTCTGTGTCTACAAACGCTGATGCCTGTGCAGTCCTCATTTCTAGTGGGTCAGTAATTGTATTCTGTTGGCATTATTGACCAATTACTTCATATCCCACTGGTTCGGGTACAACAGGATCCAGAAAAAGCTGCCAAAAATGAGAGGCTTGAGGAAATTTTTGAAACATTCAAAGTTTGGCATTGAAGTAAAAACAATTATTGTTAATAATAAAATGATTACGATTACAGCTGACATTTTTTAAAATTTTGCCAAGGAAAAACCCTAAAATATGGTTACCCAAAATGAATCAGAGCTGCCATATATTATTATCATTTCCTTAAAAAAGGCTTTTGAACCACTAAAAAAGTAAAAGGAATATATTCTCAAAAAAAAAAAACACCACCCAATATTCACTTAAATTAAAATGAAACAAATTGTATATATTAAGTTTACCAAAGTTTACCAATTTTTAAAAATTTTCTGCAGGCACTAGAAGCTAGTGAAAGCTTCACCCTAGACTCACTTCTGAAGACAAAAGGAGAATAGCAGAGGGTGTGGGATTTAGATAAAAAGGTCTGAAGTAGAAAGAGGAACACAAACAGCTAGCAGATGGGAAACTGCTTATGTGAATGGGTGCTGAGTCTGGTGGATGGTGGGAGAGGCATGTTGATTCAGCATCCGAACTGGAGAGTAGGTGACTGATGATAAAGACCGAACAGCAGGGGCCTCAGATCCCAGGAGGCATTACAGCGGTCCAAACAGAGAAGGCAACATGCGAGTAATTGATTGGTTAAAAAAAATGTGCATAGAATTAGGAGTGTGGACATCACTAAAAAAAAAAGACGTATGTTGCTAAAAACCACCACCAACAATAACAAGTGTAGACCTCCTCCCTGCAAAGGATTAACATATACCATACAGACGAATGTGCAAACTGTCAGATTGCCATCATCTATAGTTTTTTGCAGGTTTTCTGAATAAAAATGAATACTTATGAATAATATGATGTAAGATAATTTCTACATGTTACCTATATTTACATAATAACTTTTTTCTTATCACTTTTGATTGTATGGAATATCTGATAAAAATACCAGGTCAGGTTTTATTGGTGATATCCATTAGTATATTGCGTTAACCACATGGATGAGCTAATTAATTTTAAAGAAAGCTATCATGAGGTGATTTAAGGGAAAATGCCCATACGAAACAGCTTTGGTTTGGTTAAAAAGAATAAAATTGAGCAAGGAGCTTTTCTTATAGAAATTAATGTTGGAAAATGATATCACTTTATATTAGGGAGGTGCTGATAACCTACTAAAATCACTGAGGAAAACATATGTTTTCATTTAGGTTGCAGATAAATTTATTTTCATACTTTAAATTATGTAGCTATTGAATTTTTTTTTATATTAGAAAAGTAAATAATTTTAGCACTGCCAGCACAATCACACTCTTATTAACATAAAAGAAAAAGAATCAATATGGTAAATTATAACAAAAGAACATGTTTCTTTATAGTTTTTCATTATTTTTATCTAAGATCTGAATAGACAGATTTTCTTTTTAAAACATGCTTTTGCTTCAATCCTAGCTCTAGTTCTTTTATGTAATTCACATCAATCACACTTTCAATTATCTTTATCTTATCAACAAAAGACATTTGGTGAATCTGAAGAAAGAAAAAAAAAAACTGAATGCTTACCAAAATTCCAAATTACTCTGAGCATTCTTCTTGAAATCTTAATTTATATTTTGTATTTTGAGAAATAAGCAAACTGGAATTCTTTCAAATAGCAACTTTAAAGAATTTGTCACTAGTAAATTGGATTAGGACTTAGCATCAACAAGATCTATGAAAGTGGTTTGAGAAAGAAAAATAATCTGATTATCATAAGTAGAAGTCTTGTTGAGTTAGGAGAAAATCACTTAATATTTTAGAAGTTGACTGATAATGATTGAATTCAGTATAGAGCATTTTTTTTTCTTTTCAATATGTAGGACTACAAAATGGAGTGGTTATAACTCATCTCAGATACCCTTCCCAATATTTTTATTATATATTTTATGTGTATTTCACTTAAATTTTTCATAGGCTATCTCTTTTCTTAGAAAATTATTTTTCCTTCCCAATGATCAATGTGTATGCCACACACACACACAAACACACACACACACACTTATGTCTATAAATTGAGGTTGACAAGTTAATTGTTATTTCAGGCAACAGGAAAGACAGGTACCTCTAGTACAACTAATAAGTCATTTTATTAACATTTGTCTTCTAGGAGAGGATAAGGAATATATCAGAAAGGCAGAAATTCACATATTGTGCTCACCTAAGGTCTTAAATCCCAGAGAAGAGAGAAGCTGACAAGAAAGTATTGTCCAAGTGCAATTCTTTCATCTTAAAAAATAATGATTTAGTTGGATGGTCAAAACCTCAGTAGAACCTAAGTAAAATAAATAAAAAATAAAACTCTGTTTATCTTCAGAGCCTAAGGACATGCACTTCTAAAAAAAAAATACCAAAACAAAAAACAAAACAAAACAAAACAAAAAAAACCCTCAGAGGCTTAAATAGTGCTTAAGAGTTTTCATTTAATTAAAGTGGATGCAGATAATTTTGGTCTAGGTCTGAGCTGTCTTGCACTGCATACTTGCTTTGCTGCCCTGGTACTCAAAGGCAAAGCTCCATTAAAATTCAACAGATCTTAACAACTGCTGAACACTCTTGGGTTGAGAGTTTGATAGTGTATCAGGTCAGGAACTCAAGCCTCTGGGTAAAGACAGGCCATGGTTCTATGGGTGTTAGCAGTGAACACCAGCAATCAGCAGACGGAAAACTCTGGTCTCCTAAAATTACACAGCATGGAGGGTGTTCACTGAGCTGCTCCAATGTTTTTGTTTGTTTGTTTGTTTGTAGAGAACAAAAACATAGAACTTACAAGACCCCAGTGAAGACAATACATGGGCTTACGATGCGTATGTTTTAAAGAAAATAATGTAAGTTTTCCTTGGTTCTTTGTGATGAAGTTGAACTTAATGACCTCCAGAGATCTCACCCTATAAAATGTAATGATTCCAGGATAATCTTGTTTCTTAACCCTGCTTTCTAGTGCAACTAGGCACCGGTGTCTCATCTTGGTTGTTGCTGTACTTCAGCAGAGATGGGCTTACATGAAGGAGGAAAAAAAATAATTCCTGAACACTGTTAAGGTTCCTGGCTAGGTCTGAAAGTTAATAAAGACAGATTAACGGAGAAAAGCAGTCAAATTCTATTGGATTTTTTACATACATGAGAGCTCTCATAAGACAATGAAGACCTAAAGAAGGGTCCGGAACAGGAAACTTTTTTATAGCTTCTAGACAAAGAAACAGTATATTTGTGAAGAATTAATGTGACAAAATTTGGGCTGGAAGTAGCAAATGATGAAATAATTCAGAAGATATAAAGTATGTTTAAGGTCACATAAATATGAATACTCATTCCTGGAAGGAATTTGATAGCATCAGTAGGTGTTGTAGGTATGTTTACTGTTTCCTCAACAACAAAAATCATATAGTCTAGAAAAATCTTCATGAAATATGTCAGGAACGAATCTGTTCATTCACAGTGAAATACAAAAGGTCTCTGGACAAAGAGTGTGTTTGAAAGACAATAAATTGGAGCATTATTATCTGCAAATCTTTTATAAAGTGGTAGAGATACAAAGCACTTAGCGCCTATAAATACCTCCATTATGTAGTTAAACAAAATGTAGTGCTATAAATTAATGAGTTTCTAAAGGTGAACGATCATTAGTATTAGTACAGTTACGTTTAATTGCAAGGAATAATATTATATGTACCATTTGTATTTCAAAGTTGAGGAAACTGAGCTTTGAGCTTTATCCAAGTGAGTGTTTGAATAAAACTGAACTTCAGAAGTTGGATATGTAGAATTAATGTTAATTAATTATTAATAATGTCCAGAGAAGATTTTTCCGGTGTCTATCACATAAAATCTAGTTTTCTGTGACCACAAATCTAGGTGCTATTGCATATCTACTGCCAAACCTAAGAGGCATCATGGAGGTCCTATTTCAGTGCTGGAGCCAAAAAGATTTATTAACGGAGCAAGAATAGAGACTTAATATGGATACCGAGTCAAAGATAGGAATTGAGTGTTCAGTGTAGTTGATACAAAGAATCTTACTCATTCTATGAAGATGTTTGTTGTATATTTAAGATATAACACATTTTAAAGACACAGACCATGCAATAGTTATTGAAACATTTTAGAAAGAAGCAGGTCAACAACTGCTGTGAAAACATCATTTGAAGTGTAGCTGTTTTAATGTAAATGAGGGACAAAGAGATGATGGTTAGCAGGCAAGAGGCAATGTGTGATGTAAAATGGCTGTCCTCTGTGCATGATGGGTCCCATCTGGGCCACCAACTGTCAGGCACTAGGGATCAGAATGGATTCCACAGCATCACATGGCATGGATTAAGGGATATACTTTAATAGGGGTCAATAAAGGGAAAAGAAAGTGCAATGTGATGGTTAATTTTATGTGTCAGTTTAACTGGGCCATGGGGCGTCTAGCCCTTTGACCAAACATTATTCTGGGTGCATCTGTGAGGGTGTTTCTTGGTAAGATTAACATTTGAATCAGTAGACTGAATAAAACAGATTTCTTTTACTCATGTGGGTGGTCCTCATTCAATCAATTGAAGATCTGAATAGAACAACAACATCAACAACAACGACAAAACGTTCAGGAAACTCTGCCTGCTGGACTGATTTAGCTGAGCCATTAGTTTTTTCTGGTCTTTGGATTCAGACTGTAGTATCTGTTCTTGGATCTAGAGGCATTTGGATTGCAACTACCCATCAGCATCCCTGGGTGTCTGGCTTGCCAGCTGTGGGTCTTGGTACTTCTCAGCCTCCATAATTACGTGAGCCAATTCTCGTGTGTGTGTGTGTGTGTGTGTGTGTGTGATGTACGTGTTCTGCTTCTGTGGATAACCCTAAAACACACATGTTCTCTATTCCTTCATTCTCCTTGAACTGTGCTCCAGTAAGGGCATTATGGGTTTGTGTTTCTATGCAGGAATCCTGCCTGCCACACCTGTCTTAATCCAGTGAACCAGTGAGGGCAGCCTTATCAGTGGAGGGAGAAACAGATCCCTTGGGTGCCAGCCAGTCTGGATTAGTTTAGGATTTGTATATAGAATTTTTTAGGTATGTTAGCAGCCTAGCTCCCAGAGACCTTGGGACCTATGGGAAGTTGCTAACTCCTCTTTTGTGGGAAAGAAGCCACAGATACAAGACCTTGGGTACAGCCTGCTCAGATAAGGGGACTTCTGG
Source organism: Mustela putorius furo (assembly GCF_011764305.1). Lineage (NCBI taxonomy): Eukaryota > Metazoa > Chordata > Mammalia > Carnivora > Mustelidae > Mustela > Mustela putorius. The sequence goes on from NW_025422010.1 coordinate 45,035,177, forward strand.
TCCCAGTCACTTATTTTCCATGCAACAGAGAGTGAGCTTCAGGGTCCTGTGTGTGCTGTCTTGTCCCTTGAGTCATACATTGCTGAATTGCATTTGATGATCTTCATAGTTATGATACTATGAAAATGCAGTCTTACTGGAGAGTTGCAGCATTTAAGAAGAAGTCAGGATAGAAGATAAAGATTAGTGAATAATAATAGGTTAAAACACAACAGATAATATATTATTTATTTCAGGGGTACAGGTCTGTGATTCATCAGTCTTACACAATTCACAGCGCTCACCATAGCACACACCCTCCCCAGTGTCCATCACCAGCCACCGCATCCCTCCCACCCCCTTCCACTCCAGCAACCCTCTGTTTGTTTTCTGAGATTAAGTGTCTCTTATGGTTTGTCTCCCTCTCTGGTTTTGCCTTGTTTCATTTTTCCCTCCTTTTCCCCAACAAACCACCTCCATCCTGCCTCTTAAATTCCCCTTATCAGGGAGATCATATGATAATTGTCTTTCTATGACTGACTCATTTCACTTAGTATAATACCCTCTAGTTCCATCTGCATCATTGCAAATGGCAAGAGTTCCTTTTTTGATGGCTGCATAATATTCCATTATATATATAGACCACATCTTTATCCATTCATCTAGATGCCAATGGACATCTAGGCTCCTTCCATAGTTTGGCTATTGTGGACATTGCTTCTATAAACAGTCAGGTGCACGTGCCCCTTTGGATCACTACATTTGTATCTTTAGAGTAAATACGAGGAGTGCAATTGCTAGGTCATAGGGTTGCTCTATTTTCAACTTTTTGAGGAACCTCCATGCTGTTTTCCAGAGTGGCTGCACCAGTTTGCATTCCCACCAGCAGTGTAGGAGGGTTCCCCTTTCTCTGCATCCTCGCCAGCATCTGTCGTTTCCCGACTTGTTAATTTTAGCTATTCTGACTGGTGTGAGGTGGTATCTCACTCTGGCATTAAAATACATTCTTTATTTGCTCCAGATTTCTAATACCATTCCCCTGGATTTTAGTTTATGGAAGATTTGTGTTTTAAGGTAGTTAGAAATATAAATTAATTAGAATCCAAAGGCTTTGGAATGCCAAGGAGACTTTCTTTAACACACTGATGGAAAGTGGGAAGTGCAGACTTTTCATCAAGTAATAATATGAAAGTAGGGTTTTATTAGGAAGAGAAATTCTGCATGATTCTCTGGAGGAATGAGAACATAGGCAGATTAGTTGGGATGCCGTTAAAGTAATCCATCAAGATTACAGCCCTGGAATCGGGTAGTGAGAGGGTTAATAAAAATGGGGGGATATTGCTGAGAGTTGCTTCAAGGGATAGGTCAATAAAATGTGGTGACTCACTAGAAAATGCTAAAGGAGAGGGCATAAAGATAAATTCAAAGTTCCCAAAGTAGGCAATTAGGAAAAATATATGATTTCAGTTAGGAGCATCACATGAGGATGTCTGCTGTGGGCCATGGAAGATGAGTGATTTTGGTGAGAAAGTGACATCCAGATAAAACTAAATACAGGCCCAATGATTATAATCAAACTTGGTGCTGGTTAGCATTTGGCTAACACTGAGTGGAAGTGAGGGAATTGCTATATGCTGAATTGTGTCCCCCTTTCCAAATTCATATGCTGAAGCCCTAATCTCCAATATGACTGTATTTAGAGAAAGAATCTCTGTGATGATAATAGTTAAATGGGGTCATAAGGGTGAGTCCCTAATCAACTAGTGCCAGTGCCCTTGTAAGAAGAGAAAGAGACACCCCTGGGGGGTGCCTGGGGGGCTTAGTGGGTTTAAGCATCTGCCTTCGGCTCAGGTCATGATCTCAGGGTCCTGGGATCGAGCCCCACATCGGGCTCTCTGCTCGGCAGGGAGCCTGCTTCCTCCTCTCTCTCTGCCTGCCTCTCTGCCTACTTGTGATCTCTGTCAAATAAGTAAATAAAATCTTTAAAAAAAAAGAGAGAGAGAGAGAGAAAGAGACACTAGAGCTCTGTCTCGCTTCACTATGTGAAGACACAGTGAAAAGTCAGCAGTCTACAAGCCGGGAAGAGAGCTCTTACTAGACACTGAAGCAGTTGGTACTTGACCTTACACTTTCAAGCCTCCAGAACTATGAGAAAATAAACTTCCACTAAACCACTTAGCTTGTGACATTTTGTTATGTCAGCCTAAACTAACTAATACAGTAATTTTCATGCTTAGAAAATAAAAAAATGATGTTTTACTCTACCTAATTAATTATTGTACTTAAGGCACAAAACAAGATAGTAAGCATCAGAAAAGCAAAAGTAATAATAATCATTCATTATTAGATAATTATGCTATATCTCCCAAGTATGTATGAAGACACAGAATGTGATTATCTTAGAAGGGACATTGACAACTGCGGTTGGATTTGCCTTTGACAGTTTTTTGCTTGTGAATTATATAGAGATAGAGATCTATCCAAAGGCCACTACCGTTTACACATTTATAACAAAGAACGACTTTGTTAGAGTGCTGATAGCAAAAGGAAGATAGATCCACCAATAAGTGAATAATAATAATAACAATAACAATAGTAATAATAATAGAGACTAATAGTTAAGTACTTGCATTGTGCCAGGTGTTTTCTGAGGACTTCATGTATATTCACTTAAATCATCTTTGTACAACCCTATTCAGCAGGCACTATTATTAACCCCACTTTGCAGAAAAGGAAAGTGAGACACTGAATATCAGTCACCTGCTCATGATCACACATCTATGAAGGGAAAGAGACGTAGTGAATGACAACAATCAGTGGCCATTCATATATCTCAAAAGTAGTCATTCTTTAAATGAAACAAGATGGGATTGGGAGGGAGACAAACCATAAGAGGCTCTTAATGTCACAAAACAAACTGAGGATTGCCAGGGGGAGGAGGGTAGGGAGAGGGTGGTTGGGTTATGGACATTGGGGAAGGTATGTGCTATGGTGAGTACTATGAAGTGTGCAAACCTGGCAATTCACAGACCTGTACCCCTGGGGCTAATAATACATTATATGTTAAAAAATTTTTTTAAAAATATATTAAAAAAGGGTTTTAAAAACTAAAAAAAAAAAGTCATTCTTGTGAAAGAAAAAATATAATTAAATTTTTATGAACTTTGGTTGCAAAGTTGTACAGAACCAAAGGATCTTGGAGAAAAGGGCTTCCCAGAGAAGCCCTTTCCAAGGTGGCAGCACATCCAATGTTCCAGAATTCCTCAGTATATTGAGCTCTGATCTCTCTCTGAAATTTACATACTTCTGTTTGTTTTCCTGTTTCAGAGCTAACTTTTCCTGACCCCCAGCTGTGCTTCCTTCTGGCTAACGGAGCATTTTCCAGTGTTTTCTTGTTCAGTCTCAGCAGTGTGTGTTACCATTCCCACTTTACAAATGGGGAATGTGAGGCTGAGGAAGTGTAACAACAAGACAAGGCACCGTATAATTCTAAGTGCGCGGGTTAACCATGCTCAGTACGAATATCCAGGGACGACGGACTCCCCCAGCCCTTCATCCTACTTGCCCTTTCCTCAATTCTCTAGTTTAGCTGCTCTAGTATTAGCCGATATCCCAGATGTTGTATTACATTGGACTTTTATCTCCCTGGATCCAAATATCCTATTTTTAAAATTACCACTTAAGATAAGATTAATCTTTTTTTAAAGATTTTATTTATTTGTTTGACACAGAAAAAGAGTGAAAGACAACAAGAGAGCAACTATAAGTAGGGAGAGTGGGAGAGGGAGATCATTTGACAGAGAGAGAGATCACAAGTAGGCAGAGGCAGGCAGAGAGAGAGGGGGAAGCAGGCTCCCCGCTGTGCAGAGAGCCTGATATAGGGCTTGATCCCAGGACCCTGAGATCATGACCTGAGCCGAAGGCAGAGGCTTAACCATCTAAGCCACCCAGGTGCCCCTAAGATAACATTAATTCTTAAAAAATAACATTTTATATTAAAATAGCCATGTCCTTATTATGTAATGTTAGAATTCCAAAAGGAGGGGTGCCTGGGTGGCTCAGTGGGTTAAGCCTCTGCCTTTGGCTCAGGTCATCATCCCAGAGTCCTGGCATCCAGCCCCGCATTTGGCTTTCTGGCCGACAGGAAGCTTGCCCCCCTCCCTGCTCTGCCTACTTGTGATCTCTGTCTGCCAAATAAATAAATAAAATCTTAAAAAAGAATGCAAAAAGGAATAATAATATAAATTCCCTAGTATTCCTGATCATTTTTATATTAATATAGCTCTTGATGTATTTTCTTTTTTTTTTTTTTAATTTTAAAGATTTATCTATTTATTTGAGAGAGAGCACAAAAGAGAGAAGGAGAGCAAGAAAAGTGGGAGGGAGAAGCAGAGTCCCTGCTGAGCAGACAGTCCCATGCTGGGCTCCATCCTAAGACCCTGAAGGCAGATGTTTAACTGACCGAACCACCCAGGCACCCCTGTTTTCTGTAAATATTTATTTTTACATTGGTTTGCATTTATACCACATTAATTTGTGTGTGTCCTGTTTCTCTTCCTTAGCATTGATAACATCAACATTTTATAGATACTCATAAACTGTAAACTGTGATTGATATTCCATTAGTAGCCCTTATCCTTTTGCTAATCTTTTGGTACCCATCTTCATAGAACAATACTAAATTTATTATAAGTGATCTGGTGATTAGAATCTTGTTATTTTTTTTCCCCTGGATTTTATGTTACTTTCTAAGGAAAATTTTCAGAAGTGAGATTTCTGGCTTGAAGAATATTTGAGAACTAAAATTTTTAAGTCTCTCTCTCCACATGTGCATGCACAGACACATATACACACAGATATAGTTATGTTTATTTTTAATTTGGTTAGGTCTCTTGTCAAGGATTTTTTAATAATTTATCTTTTATTTTATTTTATTTTTAAAGATTTATTTATTTACTTATTTGACAGAGAGATCACAAATAGACAGAGAGGCAGGCAGAGAGAGAGAGAAACAGGCTCCCTGCTGAGCAGAGAGCCCGACATGGGACTCGATCCCAGGACCTCGAGATCATGACCCGAGCCGAAGGCAGCGGCTCAACCCACTGAGCCACCCAGGTGCCCCTAATAATTTATCTTTTAGATGCAATTTGTAGAAGTGACTTTTTGAACCACATTCCTTCTCACAATTAACATTGCCATGTGGCCACTAGTTTGGGGGAGAGTGCGGTTTGGCTTTTTTTTTTTTTTTTCTCTCTAGTTTTTTGTTTTTGTTTGGTTTTAGCAATGTTTTTATACTGCTGAATTTGGTTCTTGATTTTATGATCAGGTGTAACTGCTCATATTTTTTAAGAGTCTGATTTTTTCCTTTCTATATCTGTGTGTTATTTTTTAGAAAAATCTGGTTACCATGTATTGCTTCATCGTCCTCAACCATAGCATGTAATTTAATTGCTCTATACCTTGTTCAGATTATTTCAGCTGCCTGAAAACTCTAGTACCCCTGAAAAAAAAAAATCTTATTACTCAAAGCCCCTTTAAAAGAGCACTCCCTCCAGGAAGCTTCCTTTCTTACAACCAGGCAGGACTTGTCAGTCATCGTGATTTGTCTGCATTGTTTACATCACCATTGCAGACTTCTTTGTATTGTATTCTAGTCACTTATATTTTCATCTAAACTAAAGTCTCCTTAAGGACTTGGAGTTACAGGTTCTCATGTTCTAAGGGTGAACACCTCAGCCCACACTAAGCCGAAATATTATGGCATGTGGAATGCGTAATACATGTGGGTTGAATGAATGAATGAAATCTTTGTTTCCTTGAAGCCCCACTGTTCAGAAATTCATTCTGACCAGATGCCATCATGGAAATATGAACAGCAGCTCAATAGATCTGATACAACCACCAAACCTTCCTGAACTGCTGTCATACATAAATCTCACCTGTAATGTGTAAGTTTCTTTATCCCAATATAGGGTTGCATAGAGAATAGGGCACCTGGGGGGAGGAAGAAGGGAATCAGGTTAAAGCCACTTTGTGAAATGGTTTGCCTACCATGCTAAGTGGGTTATTGTGCTATTGATTTTTTTTTAATTTAATTTTTTTTTTTTTTTTAGCATTCCAAGATTCATTGTTTATGCACACACCTGGTGCTCCATGCAATACGTGCCCTCCATAATACCCATCATCAGGCTCACCCCTCTGTCACTCCCCTCCCCTCCAAAACTCTCAGTATGTTTCTCAGAGTCCACAGTCTCTCATGGCTCATCTCCCCCTCCGATTTCCCCCCCTTCACTTTTCCTTTCTTTCTCCTAATGTCCTCCATGTTATTCCTTACTCTCCACAAGTAAGTGAAACCATATGATAACTGACTTTCTCTGCTTGACTTATTTCACTCAGCATAATCTCCTCCAGTCCTGTCCATGTTGATACAAAAGTTGGGTATTCACCCTTTCTGATGGTTTTGTAATATTCCATTGTGTATAGGGACCACATCTTCTTTATCTGTTTGTCTATTGAAGGGCATCTCTGGTCCTTCCACAGTTTGGCTGTTGTGGACATTGCTGCATTGAACATTGGGATGCACCTGCCCCTTCTTTTCACTACATCAGTATCTTTGGGGCAAATACCCAGTAGTGCAATTGCAGGGTCATAAGGTAGCTCTATTTTTAATTTTTTGAGGAATCTTCACACTGTTTTCAAATGTCATGGGGAAGTATAAATGGTGCATGTCACTGTTTCCAAAAGGCAGTGATGATACTTTCCTCACCCAGACCAATTTTATGTTCCTAGAGGAAGCAGGGTAATTAGAATTATTATTTATTCTAACATATAGTAAAAAAAGAAAGGGTGGAAAGTACATTTGCTCAGTAAACAGGATTTGACACTAAGACCAGGCATAAAAGTGGTGACCTGTAAATGCCATTCATCACTTAATGTTGCTTAATGAGTTTTTGGATGTGAGTGCTACTCTGAGTTACTAAAAGACAAAACACTGAATGAGAAAAGGAACCTAAAATAAGTGGGAGAGAAAGATCATTAGGTCTGTGATCTACCATCATTTTACTTGGCTAGCATCTGCGATTCTGTTATTTAGCATCTTATGATACACTCTGTATCCCCACTCTTTGTGTACTAAGCACATAGCGGGCTGTCAGAACATTCGGGCCACAACAGGCCAGGAAATGCAGAGCACGGCTGACTTGAAGGGGTGACATGGATGACAAAGCCAGTTGGTATGAGAAAGGCCTGTCACCTCCATGGCAGTGCTTGTTTTGAGACTATACACAAAAGGATGGGTAGAGATTTGAAACATTGTACAAAGTATATCTAGGATTCACATTACTCAGTGCTTGTATTATTCTACAATGTGTCATGCAGGGAATTAAAAGTTCATGGCTTGCCACTGCCATGCGAGGAGAGGAAGTGTTTCATGTGCAGTCCAGGATGGAAGAGGGGACAAAGAGATAAGGAGCTATAACTCCTGCCCCAGAGAAGTTTACAGTCTTTATACAGAAATATCTTGCAGATAAGTAGCCCCTAAATGAATACAGTCCAATCAAGCTCTTTGTTGTATAATTTAAAATCCATAGAAGGGTCATTTTGATTCATGGTATGAAAGTTGAGGCATTATGTCATGTGGCATGGCATGACCAAAAAAGGTCAGAAGAGAGCCCGTAACTCTGCTCCTCCCAAGCCAAGTTGCCTCTTTAGATTCCAAAATACCTCCTTGTTGATAAAACCCAGCAGGTTCATTTTTCCATTTGTCATGGGGAAAAAAAAGTAAATTGACAATATCTTCTCAGTTTTTAAAACCTGTGTCAAAGGGTTTTCTTAAAGTTTTGATATCTGTAACTTCATGTCAAAATTTGAATCAAATATAAAAGTACATGGGTTAGCCTGAAGTTGTGTATCATATTCTTTTAAATGTATTATATTTGTGATATGATGTCTACAGAGGGCCAAATGACCGAGCGGGTCTTGCACCTGAACAAGCGTGACAGTGCTCCGGTGATGATGCTCTTAACCTGCAGAGTCGGTGTGCCTTCTCCTCCTTAAGAAACATAAAAGACCCGTTTCTTACTCTGCCGGTTACAAATGAAGTACCTTGTGTCACCCAGTATGTTTCTGAGTAAACCTCATTTTCCTTTTTTAGAAAAATTTGGACTTGTGAACTTGCATGTTATGTTGCCAGTGAGAGACGGATGGTGGTTATTGGTAAAGCATTCCCAGCTGTGTCTGTAGACATTTGGTCCTGTTCCCCACACTTGACACTCCATTGTCAAAGGATAAAGCAGTGTCTCCCATGAACTGGATACTTGTGAAGTTAACAGACAGACTAAAAGACTAAACTCCAAGGATATATGAGCACCTTCGTGAGTGGTAACGATGATACTTTCCACAGAAATAAAAATAGGATTGAGATGTCTTTGCCTAATGTACATGGACCGGCACATGGAAATCCAAAGACCTACACACACTTCCTTGATATTGTATTTTTAGAAAATTTAAACATGGAATTTTTTCTTAAAATGGGAAGATTCTAAATCAAAAATATAAAATGTTTTCAGTATTTTTTGTAAACAAGCCACATATTGTATATTTTCACAAAATCTCTAAAGCCCGTGAGTTGTTCCAAAGTTCGACTGAATTCTACTGAATAACTGGGCCCATTCAGAGGGACTGTAAAATCTAATAGGAAGAATGAGGTAGCAACATGATAGGCCCAACTTGGGGCTGGCCAGAAATTCTGACGTCCCGTTGCAGTCTTAAATTCACATGGGGTCAGAAGGTACAGCAGGAGAATCACAGCATATAGATGGAGAAAGAAGTTCACTGTGAGTGCCTTAGCTAAGGCACACAGCTGTCAACAATTGCCCTTGGGTAGGTCTACAACCAGAGATGCTAACAATTCCAAGTTAGGTCAGAGTAAGACAGGAAAAAAGTGAACCTCCCGGCAAAATCTCTTTTTTGTTTACAAAAGGCCCCGCTCTCTGCCTTCTCCGTTCTGGCATCGGAATTGCAGGCAACCCCCAGAGAAGCAAAGCTCTGTCTTTCCCTGGGGAAGTTGCTTTCTGCTTCTGTGAGAGTACTTCACAGTTGCTTCCTTGTACATTCTCCTACCCTTCCTTCTTTCCTCCTTCTTACCTGCTGTATTCACTCCTTCATTGTCAAGAAAAAGGAAGTAATTAGGAAAGAATGTTCTCATTCTCTCAACACGAGGCCTGCCAACCATTTGCCCCCGAGTCACTGCTCGGTGCTCTCCTCCCCGTCGTTACCTGGGTGACGCATCCTTGCTTCTGTCTAAGCAACCGCTCCATGCATATGCTCTACCTCCCTTCCCCTCTTCTCTCCCAAGGTGCATCTGCCTCTCTTCCTCTTGCATCATTTCTTTCCCCATGCACTGAGTCATTCTCATGAGCACCCGAATATATTGTAGTTGCTTCCATTAAAAAAAAAATCTCTTGGGGCACCTGGGTGGCACAGTTGGTTAAGCCTCTGTCTTCAGCTCAGGTCATGATCCCAGAGTCCTGGGATGGAGCCTTGAGTCAGGGTCCCTGCTCAGCAGAGAGTCTGCTTCTCCCTCTGCCTCTGCCCCTCCCCCCTTCTTGTGCTCTCTGTCAAATAAATAAATAAATACAATCTTTAAAATAAACTCTTGGCAGAGTATTTCCCTTCAGGTATTGTCCCATATCTGCACTTCTTCTTCTTCTTCTTCTTCTTTTTTTTTTTTTTTAAGATTTTATTGCACTTCTTTTTGTAGAAAACTGTTTTGACAGTGTTTCCTGCAGTATTGTCTTAGTTTCCTCATTGTCTCCCTTCTTTATCATTTATTCTGACATCAGTCCCTTTCAATGAGGTTTTTCTCCCACCCCTTCATGGGAACATTCTCTAAAGTCATCAATGACCTACATCTTACCAAATCCAAAGGTCTGTTTCTGTCCTTATTTTACTCAACTTCTCAGAAAACTTCTACTCAGTTGATTACTCCTTCTCTACAGGAATACATCTAAATATTTATTTATTTATGAACCTGTTTGCTGTCTTTCTTCATCACTACAATATAAGAGCAAGCACAGTACTCTATAACCTTGCTTCTTGGTCATCTTGTTGTATCTCTGGTATTAGGGACTGTTGCTTCCCTCATGTCCAGAATAGTACCTGGCATGTCCTAGGTGCTCAAATACTACATCATTTACTGAATTTTAATAAGCTGATTTAACAGATTTGAGTAACAGGTACATGAACTCATAAACACAAAGTTTATGTGTAAAACCAAGATCTTAGGAGTTAGAATTCTCACTGCTATTTTTTTCTAGCACCAGAACAGGCTCTTAATTTAAATTTAAAATTGAGCTTTGAAATCTCTTTATTTCCATTTGAAATGAATTCATCCAATATGTCCACTGAATTGCACAGCTTCGTGTGGACTCTCTTCAGTTGACTCAGGATAAATAAACATATTCAAGGAAGTCACTAATCTGGGTTAGTATCCCACGAAAACAAGACCAAATTGTGGCTGCTTTTGTGGAACTATGGCTAAAAACGGGTGAGCCCTACATTCTTGTGTTCATTCTCAAGCAACACTTCTGAGATGGTGTTGCCCCACTCCATGCTGAGATAAGTGTCCACAAGGAGTAGAATATGCAAAATATCCAATTACCGTCCCCATGTCCTGCCATCCCCAACTGATTCCAAAGGTCTCCATCCAGTCATGGACCTAATTAACCCACCTGGGTCTAGGCTGCAGCCAAGAAATCTATAGCCCAGAGTAAACTGATAGCTGAATTGAGAGGCATTTTCTTATATTTAATCATTTTCCCCTCCAGAACACAAGTAAGCAGGTGCATCCTAAATATATGAAAATAATAATCCCCCCCCCCATTCCAACCCTGTTTCTTTCCTCTGAACAAAAAGGAAATAAAACATTGAGGGACTGCATTCAAATGAATTACTCCCTCAGGACTGTCAGAGACTCCCTCAGGGGGAGACTGTGGAGAGAGATCTGTGGGATCCCTGGGTTTTAGTGAAATCATTGCAGCCATGTGGCACCTTTTTGCCTGCAGATAAAAGTGCTGGCCTTTAGGATGAAGCCTATGAAATGGGTGGGAGGCCTTGGGGGTTTTCGTAGGCTGTTTTGCTTGAAGAATTTAGCTACAAGGAGTTTGATTAAGATACATGTTCATGGATGCTTGACTATAGGATTTGTTCTAGCATTAACGTTGCAATTGAGACCAATTTCGGGAAGATCGTTGAGATGCCTAAGTAATTTTTCCCCCAAGAAAATTTGTTGAAACAGGAAAAAATGAGCTCAAATAACTAGAACCTGTAATCATATTTGTTTGTTTTTAATTCTTCCCCTCAATTATTTTTAATTACATTGAGCCAACATTTTTTGAAAACCTGTGAACTGTGCTGAATTCTGGGTGAATGTACAAGTGTTTGCCATAGTCTTTACTCTGAGGGTGTTTTGCATCATGTATTGAAAGATATAGTAAGACTACATTGTTAAGCAGTGTATTTATAATACGGCCTCTGACCAGAGATCTGTAGCCCAATTGCCTCCAATTTCTGGGCAGTTACCATTGAAAAGCCAAGATTTGCCAGGATTGAAGAATCCTTTAAAAGTCAAAGAAATATTCTGTCTTGAGGCTACCATCTATTTAACTTACTAAGGTGGGATATGCAGTGAACTCACATTTGACAAGAATTTTTTTTTTTTTTAACAAGACTCAAATAAACAGAATCTTTTTATCGCGTTAATCAGCAAATTTAAGGATCAGAATCACGGTTTGGATTGTAGTTGATGCCTGCGAGATTTTTATATGTGGCATCTGTGCTGACTGAGAATGGACTGGACAACAGGGAGAGCCTGAGGTGAGCACTTCCAGGTGGTAACCTGGCCAGGGGTGAGTAAAGGGGCACCAGAGTGAGAAGGATAAGGCGACGCGAGATATTGACGTCAAGGGAGTGACAGGTGTGACAGAGAAACATGGATGTATTACCGGTGAAGGTGGAATGCCTGTTGGTTGGTTGTGCCATCTGTACTACTTGGAAATAACTGAGAAGCATGAAACAAAACAGCATAAGCCATAAGCCCTTCTTGCTAAACCTGGGAATGGAAGCCTGCAGAAACTAGAGAGATCATTCTCTCACAAAGGGCAAATTGCAACTCCATGGCTATTTGGTATCTTTCCATCTAAACTAATGTCTCTGGCTGACTTGATTTATTCTCAACATTTTGGCACTCTGAAAAGTGGGTCACGTCCTCATCTTGAGGAGAAATACACCGCCAGTTTTCAATAAAGAGAAAAGTGACAAAGTCATTTCTCAACTTTAGTTCCACTAGACTCTCTAAAAGAACTCGAAAGTTATTTTGTTTCTTTTACTCCCCTCATGCCTCCTGAGTGATGACAGATCTACTTCAAAATTGTGAAGGAAGATAAACAGAGGTTAAAAAACATGAAGTGGTCTGTTTATTCTAGCCATTCATGAGAAATGTCCTACAAGAGCTGTCTGAACCATGGGCTCTGGCTGTTCATCATGGGATGCTGGCGGCTTCCTTCCCATGGGAAGTTATAGGGAATGTTCTTTGGATTGCTTTAAAACTGTATTCATAGCTCGTCTCTGGTATGTGGTAGACCTTCAAAATTATTAGTCTCAAAGAAAAAAATATATATATAAATAGATTTTCTGATGCTTGAACATTGAAAGGGGACAGAAGAAAAACTAGAAGCTTAGGGTTTTAGAGCTGCTATAATTTTAGAAGTGACAAAACCTGTCATCTCAGCTTTAAGTAATGGAAGACTCAAAATATAAAAAGAGGACTTGCCTGTGGCACCCGGCTGGTTAGTGACTGAGTCATTCCTCAGTCTCTTGAGTTTGAGACCAGTAATCTCTCCCTTTTGACATACCGGAGGCTTGATGAGTGAAAACTGAACACAAGCAGGTTGGGGAAATAGGGAAAGGAAATCAGACTTGATGCTCTGTTTTTCCATTCACCCCTTATATAGATGTTTCTTTAAAGTTAATATTTTTGAATATACAGTTTGTTATGGCAAATTTCTACTAAAATTCCTAAGGATTAATCTTTCTCTTTGGAAAGGGAGCATGGGATAATAATGAGAATGGATTCAGACCGTCCTAGGATCACACTGTAACTATCTAATTGGAATATATCGATCAACTTACCCTATTTCTTGGCTTCCTCCTTGTCACAATGGACATGACTCCACCTAATTAATAAGGTTCTTATAAAGGCTCAATTAAAATATGCAGCCCAGGACTCCGGGTTGTGCTCGGCTCCAAGGGCACTTCTGTGGCCTCCCTCCCATGGCCTCCCACTTGGCCCCTTGACCTGAGCATCCCACGCCAGACTTTGCCCCTGTGGCATCTGTCATGCCAGAGGCTCCCAGGGTCTGGCTGCATAGCAGTGGTTGTATCATTTGGGCATGTTTCTGGGTGTCTCTCCTACTTCACCCTCTTTGCCCCCTTGGAGGAAAATAAAATACCTGGTGGTAGAGATGTTCTTCATGCTTGGAAGACCCACTGGACTAAAGCAGAGCTACCATCCTAATCCAGATTCTGCCCCTCTTGGCTTTTGTATAGCCCAGCATTAAGAATTGCTTTCACATTTTTAAATGTTTGGAAAAAAATACTATTTCAAGAAATTCAAATTGCAGTTTCCATAATCAAAGCTCTGTGGGAACATACTAGAAAAACATGTATGTCATAGCTCAGTGTCTACTAGAGGAGAGCTGCTGTATTATTGTTTTTATTAAGTAGAATTAAATAATGCATAATTCTAAATTTTATAGTTTTACTTGAAGTTGCATCTGACTTGTGGAAATCAAGAGGCTCAACTTCATACTTGTTTACTTTATTTGTTATGCTATTAATTTTATAAAGTTATATTGTATAATTTATACATTATAATGCATGATTATAATTTATAGTTTATAATGTATAATGAAAATTACTTATGCTTTATTATTTTTTTATTAGTGACAATAGTTGCAAATAGTACAGCACAATATTCTGAAGAAGTATCTCTGCTCTTGAAATTTCTGATAAAGTTTCAACAACTAAATTTCAGACCCATGGGAAATATGATATAAATGATTTTTTAAAAGATTTTATTTATTTAATTGACAGACAGAAATCACAAGCAGATAGAGAGGCAGGCAGAGAGATAGGGGGAGGCAGGCTCCCTGCCGAACAGAGAGCTGTATTTGGGGCTTGATCGCAGGACCCTGAGATCATGACCTGAGCCGAAGGCAGAGGCTTTAGCCCACTGAGCCATTCAGGTCTCCCAACATAAATGATATTTTTAAGATCAATGCATGTGGGCACCTGGGGGGCTCAGTCGATTAAGTGTCTGCCTTCAGTTCAGGTCATGATCCCAGCATCCTGGGATTGAGTCCCGCTTTGGGCTCCCTGCTCCACGGGGAGCCTGCTTCTCCCTCTGCCTCTCTCTCTCTGCCTCTCACAAATAAATAAATAAAATCTTTAAAATAATTAAAATCAAAGTATGTTTTAAGAAAATTGTGAGCAAGCCATAAACTGGCCTGCTTCCCCACACACCTATGAGTGAAAATCACTGTTTCTTCCAAGAATTTTCATACATATCTCAGATAAAAGTTGTACCATGTTCACATTCCTCTAATTTGACATATGGAGGGTGAAAAATGCAAATCGAGAAGCCAAATACTGAAGAAGTTGTGATGAGTTATAATTTGGAAGGTTTACTTTTACAACAAACTAATAATAATAATAATAATGATAAAAATAATATAATAATACTGCTAGAACACATGTATAAGCTGAACCAAAGTTTCAAATAACTCTCCCAACCCCTCTACAAGTTGTCCTTGAATTTTACTTTTCGATTTTAAAGAGAACTTAAATAATAAAATGGTATTGCTCTATTTTTGGCTTGTGACTGGACTCAAAACATTTACTGAAGATACTATTTTAAGGTACCATTTCAAAAATTTTACCACTAGTTTGTAGATGATTTGTATTCAGTTGTGCAACACAATGGCCAACAGTATTTGCCCCTTCACTTTGGCATGGACCATCTATTTTTCTGCCAGAAGGACTGCAGTGCCATTTGTCTTGTGAAAATTGTGTCAGTATTTCAGGAGCAGTGAGGGCAAAGGGATAGGATTGGACGGTTGTGTGCCTACCCCAGGGAGCACAGGTCCTGGATTTCCCCCAAAGAGAAAATGTAGCTTTTTTCTGCTGCCAGGTGACTCTTAACACCAGGATCAACTTCCTGTTTCCCATCTAATAATACATGTCATTCCTATATAAAGCATCCCTATATCCAAACTTAGGCCAGCATCTTGTCTAGGTGATTTCAGCAGGGAGACTGACTGTTCCTTCCTGTCTTAGATATCTGCATTTGCCCGTGGCCTTCCCCATATTTCTAATATGCGGACTAAGAAAAGACAGAAAAGTAAAAAACCAAACCACAAAACAAAATCAGCGTGTTAGCTGTAGAAAATGATTAGCCTTGAGTCTCTAAGAAAAGTGAAAAAACATGCTGAGATGTGTTTCTATGTGAGTCAAAGAATCTTCACAAAATAGATCAGAATTTTAAGTCAAGAAGCGCCAGTTTTGGAAAGTGCCATTCATTGTAGAAATGTGTACAGTTTTATCTTAGGACTAACCATTGTTTGAAATATTTTGTAATCTTATCTTTGGTGATTGGGAAGAGGGCATTCAGAATCTGTTTTATTATTATTATGATTATTATTAATTCTTTTTATGGGACTGTCTTGTCCCTTTGAAGGAATCTTCTTCAAAAATAGTCTATTGCATATATGTTATGATCAGGTTGAGCAATGTGGTTTTTTACTTCTTTTTTTTTTAAATGAGGTAATTCTATAATATAATAAATTTAACTGTCTTTTGTGGTTAATCATTTATTCCCATGGCAACATAATAGAGCTAAGCATTCTAGGATGATAGTTTTTGAAAAAGCCAGAATGAGTTTTCATATGTAAGATGCAGCATGGGTTTTAAAAATATCTGTGAGTGTGTGTGTGTGTGTGTGTGTGTGTGGTGAGTTTAGCTCACCAATCAGGGCCTGGAGGAAGGAATTACTCAGTCTCAGGCTGAGAAGATGTATTGAGTTTATGTAGGTGCTTTAGGTTCATCCAGCTCAAATAACATTTTGTATTTAAATTCCTTCTCCATCAGAGGTTCCTAACTCTTTGGGGTTACTGGAATCCTCTAGCAAGAACTTTTAATAATTACAAAGTCCTGAGCCCCATCTTAGGGTACAGGGGCAGGAAATAGATTTCAAGTTGTTTCACATGATTTTGAAGTAGCCCATCTAACATTAATTTATGAGTTTGCATTTGGGAAATATATCCTTAGAGAATTTCTAAGCAACTTCCCTAGAGTCTTGTCTAACTAATAACCCAAAGTAGATTTGAATACTTACAGTGACTACAAAATTACTACTTTCCTAAGTCCTCCATATTCTTTTGAATAAGCTTGCCTCCATCAAAGAAACCAATAATAAATGAAAATACATGTCTCTCTTCATTGGAATAAATTCTATTACTTGGGGCCATGTAGAATAAATCCAATTCTTAATCCATATAGTAGCTCTTCAACTGTTGTAAGTCATGGCAGTCATTACCATTTTAGTCATTTCTTATTTAGAAAATATCCCTAGTTCTCTAGGCATTTCTTTATGTGACTTGGTTTAAAATCTTCACATTCTCTTTGCTCTTCTCTGAATTTACCTCTGAGATTTTTCCAGGAAGTGTAGTGAGTGTTTAGACTCAACACAGGTCCCAGTAGGGTTGGCTTCATGGGTGTGTAACCAACCTCTGCAATCCCACAGGACCCCCCACATGTTTTGAAAGGCCCTCTGTTTAGTTTACTGCTCTATGGTCATTGACTTCAAATTTGTAATGGTTTTTGAACAAGAGCCCCTGCATTTCCATTTTGCAGTTGGTCACACAAATTATGCAGTCAATCTGTGTCCTGGCTCTGGTGAGATCGGTTGGACAAGCAAGTCATGGTCCATGTGCGTGCTCGCTTCGGCAGCACATATACTAAAGTCATGGTCCATGTGCTCTATAACTAAAGTCGTCTGAATATATGTCATCTGAGCTTGAGCAGCCACCTTACTCTTCAGTGCATATTTAGTTTACTACCAGATGTGACTCTGAGATCTGTTTCTACTGCATACCTATGTCTCCTTCATGCTGGGTTTTTTAAAATTATTATTGGAAACAAATAGAAGATGCTATATTGATTCTAGTTAAGCATGGTCCTAAAAGATTTGGTCCATGTTTCCATACTACTGAGATCTTACATTCTAATTGTGTCATCCAGCGTTGTTGTCCCTCTTTATTGCATGCCACCAGAAGATACTTGCAATCCAGCCTCATAAAGAGATGGTAATATCATAATAGGGAGCATTTTTTAAAATATGAAGAAAAATAGTTTCAATAATTGTGATCAAATTGCTATTGTTGATTTAAAGGGATAATGTCTCTAATTCCAGTAGCAAGAGCATGATCTTTTCTTCTTGTCTAAAGATACTTTGGTAGTTCTTGTTGTTATCAAGAATTGATAATGTATTGCATTGACAACTCACCTCAGAATTGTAATTACTTGATGTTAATATTGAATGTCTGTGTTTCTGTCTACATTGGCAGTGAAGTTCATTTGGGTTGGCACCTCTCCTGTGACCCAATTCCTTTAGCTGATGCCCTAGTTTTATGTGAGAGAAGGTATTCTTAAGTGAGGAAGTTATATGAGATTTAGAGATGCACAACCACTTTAAATAAGTTATTTCCAAATTAAACTATTTATTTATTTATTTGAAGTAATCTCTACATCCACTGTGGGGCTCAAACTCACAACACAAGATCAAGAGTTGTGTGCTTTTCTGACTAAGCCAGCCAGGCACCCTGGGTTGAACAATTATTTACTTTTATATTAAGTTCACCATGGAAAGTTTTAAGAAAACTTTTCTAAATATGATGATGTCACTTTTTATCTCAGCCATCTTTATGGTCAGGTGATGAAATATGGATTAGTTTGCTCATCTAATGAATAAAACAATTAGGTTGAATTAAATACTAGAGTGAATAATTATAGTCTGATTAATTAGATTTAAAAATATTTAGAAAATTTATCTATTTCCCAATTTGTTCTGAATAATCATTTACTTAGAAATATAGAAGTGAACACCTCATAAGCCAAGAAACATAATTTTACATTTGGGCTGACTTTTATTTTCTCAAAGAAAGCAATATGCATTAAGGAAGTCTTTTACCCAGTATGTTTTCTGTAGTCTCTCATTGTGCAGTAACAGGTGCAAGAGTGAGTTTATAGTAAGATCGCTGCCCTGGTAGGAACACTTAATTCTATTTTATAGTGTTGGAATAACTTGATAATTGGCTTTACATTTATTATTTTCCCATCATCTCTAAAGTGAGAGGGATATCATGGCCCCTCAGTGAAGTCTCTCTAATCTCCAACATTGCAGACATTTGTAAATTTGTGAAATGCCTCCAGAGAGATGGGGCAGTATAAATGATTTATATTATTGATTAACTCTGCACATGGAAGGCCTAAACTTAGAAATTAAAAAAAGACAATTCTTCTATTAAGGTTCCATAGTCTGAAGGAATCACACTACTCATATCTCAAGAAGTACTCGGTAGCAGTTAAAACGAAACTTTAAGAAAAGCATATGGGAATTGTGCTCACATGTGTCTATATCTGTATATCTACATATTGAGTCAGTCATTCATCAAGAAGTATTATGTGTGTAGATTTGCCAGATACTGTTGTAGATGTACAGGGTTACAGCAGGAAGCACCATAGACAAATACCTGCCTTTACGTAAGGTTTACACTCTGGGGAAGTGGGAGAGCAGACAGATCAGTAAGATAGTGAGGTAGAATATACTGTGAGCTAAATAAGAAAATGAGATGAAAATATTATTTTCAATTATAGCAAAAACTTAAGCAGCAAATGCATGCGGGGGATCTAGGGAAGGGGATGTCACTTTAAATACTGTGTCCAGAGAATGCCTCATTGCCTACTGAGACAATGACCAAGATCTGCAGGCAGTAGTACATGAGGAAGGCTGCCTGGGGCAGAGCCGACAGAAATGGCAAAGGTCTGGAAGTGGAAGCTCACATGCTGTGTTTGACAAACAGCAAGTAAATCAGCGTTGAAGGAGGTAAGAGCCAGAGGAAGAAAAGAACCAGACACCAAGGGAAGCTGAAACTCATAAAATACATTGGCTAGTTTGAGGACTTCAGTTTTTATTCTGAGTGAGCAATATTAGGTGACTTGCTACTTAGTAGAATTCCTGTGGCCTTTGGGCTGAGAACAATCTAACCAAAAGCAGAGGCAGCAGACCTGTTAGGAGGCAATCGGATGATACTCCACAGTCGGATCCTATCTTTCTGTAGTTCCAGTGACAGTCAACACCCTACGTTATCTGTATCTTGGTCTTCTAGTATGGAATTTGTTCACTTATTTAGAGCTGTATTATAATTGTTGACTGATACATATTGTTGTGGTTGTTGTTCTAGGTTGAAGTTACATGATTTTGGCTGTTAAAGTACATGTGACCTGAGATGCCTGTTTTCCCTACCTTCATAAACCCAGGACAATCCAGTTCAATCAGACAAGGATTTATTGAGCGCCTGTTTTATGACAGGCACCATTCCTGTTTCTTGGGATACATCAGTGAACAAAAGAGGCAAATATCATTGCCTTCACAGAGCTGCATTCAGAAGGGAGAAAACAGAAAAGTAATGGAAAAATAATGAACACAGTAAATAAGTGATCAAACTTATCATGAGTGAAATTGAGACAAAAATTGAAAATATAGACCAAATCAAGCCTTGGTGTTAATCAGATATTCTGGATATTGAGAAAATGATTTTTTTGTTTTTATTAACATATAATGCATTATTTTCCCTGGAGGTACAGGCTTACACATTTCATAGCACTCATCATAACACATACTCTCCCCAATGTCCATAACCCAGTCACCCTTTCCCTACCCCTCCAACCCCAGCAACCCTCAGTTTCTTTGATGAGATTAAGAGTCTCTTACATTTGGTCTCCATCCTGATGCCATTTTGTTTCATTTTTTCCCTCCCTACCCCCACAGCCCTCGGCCCTGCCTCTCGAATTCCTTATATCAGAGAGATCATGTGATAATTATCTTTCTCTGATTGACTTGTTTCGCTTAGCACGATACCCTCTGTTTCCATCCATGTCATTGCAAATAGCAAGATTTCATTTCTTTTGATGGCTGCATAGTTTTCTGTTGTATATATATATATACCACTTCTTCTTTATCCACTCATCTGTTGATGGACATCTAGGTTCTTTCCATAGTTTGGCTATTGTGGACGTTGCTGCTATAAACATTTAGGTGCATGTGCCCCTTGGGATCACTGCATTTGTATCATTAGGGTAAATATCCAATAGTGTGATTTCTGGGTGATACATAGCATTGCGCTATTTTCCACTTTTTGAGGAACCTCCATACTGTTTTCCAGAGTGGCTGTACCAGCTTGCTTTCCCACCAACAGTGTAGGAAGGTTCCCCATTCTCCTCATCCTCACCAACATCTGTTAATTCCTGACTTGTCAATTTTAGCTATTCTGACTGGTGTGAGGTGGTATCTCATTGTGGTTTTGATTTGCATTTCCCTGATGCCGAGCTGTATTGAGCACTTCTTCGTGTGTCTATTGGCCTTTTGGATGTCTTCTTTGCCAAAATGTCTGTTTATGTCTTCTGCCCATTTCTTGATTGGATTATTTGTTCTTTGAGTTTTCTGTTTGATAAGTTCTTTATAGATTTTGGATACTAGCCCTTTATCTCATAGTTCATTTGCAAATATCTTCTCCCATTCTGTCAGTTGTCTTTTGGTTTTGTTGACTGTTTCCTTTGCTGTGCAAAAACTTTTGATCTTGATGAAGTCCCAATTATTCATTTTTGCTTCCCTTGTCTTTGGCGATGTTTCTAAGAGGAAGTTGCTGTGACTCAGGTCAAAGAGGTTCCTGCCTGTGTTCTCCTCAAGGATTTTGATGGATTCCTCTCTCACATTGAGGTCTTTCATCCATTTTGAGTCTATTTTTGTGTGTGGTGTAAGGAAATAGTCCAATTTCATTTTTCTGCATGTGGCTGTCCAATTTTCCCAACACCGTTTATTGAAGAGACTGTCTGTTTTCCATTGGACATTCTTTCCTGCTTTGTCAAAAATTAGTTGACCATAGAGTTGAGGGTCTATTCTAGGCTGTCTATTCCATTCCATTGACCTATGTGCCTGTTTTTGTGCCAGTACCATACTGTCTGGACGATGACAGCTTTATAATAGATCTTGAAGTCTGGAATTGTGATGCTACCAACTTTGGTTTCTTTTTCAACATTCTTCTGGCTATTCAGGGTCTTTTCTGGTTCCATATAAATTTTAGGATGATTTGTTCCATTTCTTTGAAAAAAAAATCGATGGTATTTTGATAGGGATTGCATTAAATGTATAGATTGCTTTAGGTAGCATAGACATTTTCACAATATTTGTTCTTCCAGTCCACAAGCATGGCATGTTTTTCCATTTCTTTGTGTCTTTCTCCATTTCTTTCATGAGTACTTTATAGTTTTCTGAGTACAGATTCTTTGCTTCTTTGGTTAGGTTTATTCCTAGGTATCTTACAGTTTTGGGTGCAGTTGTAAATGGGATCAGCTCCTTAATTTCTCTTTCTTCTGTCTTTCTATTGGTGTATAGAAATGCAACTGATTTCTGTGCATTGATTTTATATCCTGACACTTTACTGAATTCTTGTATGAGTTCTAGCAGTTTTGGAGTGGAGTCTTTTGGGTTTTCCACATAAAGTATCATATCATCTTCAAAGAGTGAGAGTTTGACTTCTTCTTTGCTGATTTATTTCTTTCTGTTGTCTGATTGCTGCAGCTAAGACTTGTAGTATTATGCTGAATAGCAGTGGTGATAGTGAACAGACCTGCCACGTTCCTGACCTTTCTTTGATGTTGGTTGTGATCTCTCCTCTTTTATTCATGATATTATTAATTTGATCCTTTCTCTCTCTCTCTCTCTCTCTCTCTCTCTCTCTCTTTTTTTTTTGATAAGTCTGACCAGGGTTTTATCAATCTTATTCGTTCTCTCAGAGAACCAACTCTTAGTTTTGTTGATCTGTTCCACTATTCTTTTGGTTTCCTTTTTATTGGTTTCTGCTCAGATCTCTATTATTTTTCGTCTCCTGCTGGGTTGTGTCTTTCTTTGCTGTTCTTTCTCCAGCTACTTTAGGTGTAGGGTTAGTTTGTGTACTTGACACCTTCTCTTGTTTCTTGAAAAAGGCTTGTATTGCTATATACTTTCCTCTCAGGACTGCTTTTGCTTTGTCTCAAAGATTTTGAACAGTTGTGTTTTCATTTTCATTTGTTTCCATGAATTTTTTAAATTCTTCTTTAATTTCCTGGTTGCCCCATAAATTCTTTAGTAGGATGCTCTTTAGCCTCCATGTATTTGCATTCTTTCCACCTTTCCTCTTGTGGTTGAGTTCTAATTTCAAAACATCGTGGTCTAAAAATATACAGGGAATGATCCCAGTCTTTTGGTACTGGTTGAGACCTGATTTGTGACCCAGGATGTGATCTATTCTGTAGAATGTTCTATGTGCACTAGAGAAGAATGTGCATTCTGTTGCTTTGGGATGGAATGTTCTGAATATATGTGATGTCCATCTGGTCCATTGTGTTATTTATGGCCTTTATTTCCTTGTTGATCTTTTGCTTGGATGATCTGTCCATTTCAGTGAGGGGGGTGTTTAAGTCCCCTACTATTATTGTATTATTGTCGATGTGTTACTTTGATTTTGTTATTAATTGGTTTATATAATTGGCTGCTCCCATGTTAGGGGCATAGATATTTAAAATGTTTAGATTTTGTTGGTCAGACCCTTTAAGTATGATATGTGTCCTTCCTACTCTCTCATTATAGTCTTTGGCTTAAAATGTAATTTATCTGATAGAAGGATTGCCGCCCCATCTTCCTTTTTAATGTCCATTGGCATGGTAAATTGTTTTCCATCCCCTCACTTTAAATCTAGAGGTGTCTTTGGGTCTAAAATGAGTTTCTTGTAGACAGCATATTGATGGGTCTTCGTTTTTGCTTTGTTTTGTTTTAATCTTTTTTCATACTTTCTGTCTTTTGATTGGGGTGTTTAGCCCATTTACATTCAGGGTGACTATTGAAAAATAGGAATTTAGTGCTATTATATTGCCTATACGGTGAATGTTACTGTATATTGTCTCTGTTCCTTTCTGGTCTGTTACTTTTAGGCTCTCTCTTTGCTTAAAGGACCACTTTCAATATTTTCTGTAAGGTAAGTTTTGTGTTTTCAAATCCTTTTAATTTTTGTTTGTCCTGGAAGCTTTTTATCTCTTCTTCTAATGACAGGTTAGTTGGATACAGTATTCTTGGCTGCATATTTTTCTTGTTCAGTGTTCTGAGTAAATCATGCCAGTCCTTTCTGGTCTGCTAGGTCCCTGTAGATAGGTCTGTTGCCAATCTTTCTACTGTTGTATGTTACAGACTTCTTGTCTGGAGGTGCTTTCAGGATTTTCTCTTTGTCAGTGAGATTTGTAAGTTTTAGTATTAAATGACAGGGTGTGGACCTATTTTTATTGATTTTGAGGGGGATTCTCTGTACCTTTTGGATATTGATGCTTGCTCTCTGCCAAATTAGGGAAATTCTTGCTTTAATTTGTCCTAATATACCTTATCTCTCTCTCTTTCTTCTTCTTGGATCCCAATTATTCTGATGTTATCTAATTATCTAATATGGTATCACTTACTCTTGAATTCTCTCCCCATGGTCCAGTAGTTGTTTGTCTTTCTTTTGGTCAGCTTCTTTATTCTCTATCATTTGGTCTTCTATGTCACAAATTCTCTCCTCTTGCTCATTTATCCTAGCAGTTAGAGAGTCCATTTTTTTATTGTACCTCATTAATACCTTTTTTAAAAATTTCAACTTGGTTAGATTTTAGTTCTTTTATTTCTCCAGAGATGGATTTTATTTCTCCAGAAAGAGATTCTCTAATATCTTCCATGCTTTTTTTGAGTCCAGCTAGCACCTTGATAATTGTCATTCTGAACTCCAATTTTGACATATTACTAATGTCTGTATTAATTAGGTTACTAGCTGTTGGTACTGCCTTTCTTTCTTTCTTTCTTTCTTTTTTTTTTTTTTGGTGAGTTTTTCCACCTTGTCATTTTATCCAGGTAAGAATAGATTAATGAAGAGAACAAAATACTAAGAGGGTGGCAACAACCCCAGAAAAATATACACTATCCAAATCAGAATAGACCCAAAACCAGGGGGTAGAAGGAGAAGAAAGGGGGGGAAAAATGTGTGTGTGTGTGTGTATGTGTATGTGTATGTGTGTGTGTATGTGTGGTCTCTTTCTTTAAAAGAAAGAATATATATATTTATATATATATATATTCACACACAAAAAAAAATTAAGGGTAAACACAATGAAAGGATGGAATATGACTGTAAAGATGAAAATTTAATAAGATTCTAAAAAAGGAATTGATAAGAGAAGAAGTTGTTTGAAAAAAGAAAAAAGGAGGAAAGAGTGTGATCAGGCTGGAGACTAGAACAAAACTATGTGCTAGATTTAGGATATATTCTGATCTATTAGAAGAAGTTGTATCCCAAAATTTTAAAGAAATAAAAAAAAACTATATGTATACAGGAAATAAGATTAAATACAAAGAAGGTATAAAATATGACTATAGAAATGAAAATTTAAAAAAATTAAAAAGGTATTGATAAGATAAAATAGTTTACAAATGTTAAACTAGGAAAGAGGAAAAATTTAAAAATATAATAAGAAAAAAATAAACTTAAAAAATTTAACTTTGAAAGACTGAAGGATCATGGGAAAAAAGCCATGAATTCTATGTGTTGCTTTCCCCACCTCTGGACTTCCACAGTTCTCATTGATGGGTGAACTTGGTCTCAGCTGCATGGTCTTGCTGATCTTCTAGGGGAGGGGCCTGTTGCCATGATTCTCAAATGTCTTTGCCTGAGGCAGAATTGCGAGTCCCTTGCCAGGGGCCGGGCTAAGTAATCTGCTCACATTTGCTCTCAGAGCTTTTTTCCCTGAATGCTTTCCGTACTGCTTTGGAGAATGGGTATGAAAATAGCAGCCTCCCAATCTCCAGCCCCATAGGAGCTGAGATCTTGGAGCCTGCTCCTCAGTGCACCCTCAGAGAAGAACTGTCAATCCCTCCCATCTCCCCGCTCTCAGGCTGCACTCCGAGCTCACCTGGCCTGTGACCTAGCATTTCTATCTCTGGTGCACGGCCCCATTTGGAGTCTCTAAACCAAGCTGACTCCTGCCCTTCATTCCTGCGCTGGTTCTCCTGGCAGAGAGAGGAAGAAGTCTTCCAGGATCTGCTACTTGTGGGGTCACTGCTCAAAGAACAGTGGTCTGACTGTTCCTCAGATCACGGTTTAAGGTAATCCCAAGCTGAGAGCCCACTGCTTGGCTCCATCTCTGCAGCCAGCTTTGCCACTCTAGTACCTGGGAGCTCTGCCACTCTCAGATACCCCTGGTCTTTCATGTGTCCCCATGGGTCCTGAGAGCACACTATTCCCGTGAGAGCTTCACCTCTGTTTAGCCTCTGGAGCAACATCCCTCACTAGAGCAGACTTATAAAAGTTCCAATTTTGTGCTCTGCTGCTTTCCCGCTTGTGCAGAGCCAGCCCCTCCTCTCTGCAGTCTCTCTTCCTGTCGCTTTGGATTCACTTCTCCACACATCTTACCTTCGGGAAAGTGGTAGATTTTCTGTCCCTAGAATTGGTGCTCTTCTCTTTATCTCCTGTTGAGTTTGTAGGTGTTCAGAATGGTTTGGTAACTATCTAGCTGAATTCTTGGGATCTGATGATGTCTCTGTCTCCTACTCCTACCCCATCTTGCTCCTGATTTATCCCAAGAATATGAAACTTCAAAGAGGTCAGAAAGTTAGTCCTGGGGAGTTCTGGAAGAAGAAGATTTCAGGCAGAGAAAAACAAGCACAGACAGGCAACAGGCAAGCAAAATCTCCAAGGCAGAAACAAGATTGTCAGGTTCAAAGTAGAGCAAGCCAATCGGCATGTCTAGAGCAGAAGGAGCAGTGGAGAATTGGCAGAGTATAAGCTATGAGCAGATGTGAAAGCGAGGTCACGGAGTTGCTCTTGTAGAGACTTTGGATTTTGCTTTGCATAAAATGGAATGCTAAGAGAGAAAGAAGTATGGTCTGACCTGAGCATATCATTCTGGCTTATTGTGCTATACTAGGATACAGGAGGGCAGTCATGAAAGCGGAGAAGCCAGGTAAAACTTTGTTTTAACAGTATAGATTAGAGATGATGAAGGCTCAGATGAGGATGGTAACAGGAGAGGTGGTGAGAAGTTATTATATTCTGGTTATATTTTGAAGATAGATCCAACAGGATTTGTTCAAGTACTGGATATGGGGTCTGAGACAAAGATAAGAGAACAGTAACAGTTTTGGGCCTGAGAGATTAGAAGGGTAGGGTTGCTATCACCAATGATGTGGAAGATTCTAGCAATAGCATTAGGGAAAATATCAGTCATCTTTCTTGGACAGGATACTCTTGGACATCTAGGTGGAGATGTTTATATGCAGTTAGTATATAAGTCTGGAGTAGGAATGAGGGTTTGTACTGAAGATACACATGAGAGAGTCATCACCTTAGAGTTAACTATGAGTGTCTGAAAATAGAACAAAGGAGAAGACCAATGACTGAGCCCTGAAAATTTTTTCTAAATGTTTTGGGAGAGAAAAGAAAGAAAGAAACAGAGGTGGGGGAGGGAGGGAGGAAGGGAAAGAGAGAGAGAGAATGAGGGCAAGGAAGGGAGGAAGGAAGGGGGAGAAACTGCAAATTGTACTTGATAACTTCTGGGATATCAGTCAAGATCTACTATTTAAATAGGTTAAACTCATTCCATATTGATACTGTCTTTTACCCTTATAACATGAACTTTTTGAATGGATTCAAAGTATACTTAAAAAAAAAATAATGTCACTTTACATGATCACTCCAGTCCCTGGGTGGTGACCATATGGAATGCAGTATTACAGAAAATATGGGGGATGGACATGGGTTTCATGGAGGAAGGAACCCAGTGATGGTACAGTGATGTCTGCCAAGGGAGCAAAACAGCACAAGGATGGCATGAATGCCATGAGATGACTCACCTTGGTCTGTGCAAATCACATAAATGAGAACTTTTATTTGAGGGGTCTAACTTTTGGTGTCAAACTTTCCTTAGGATTACAAACACTGCTTCCCAAGAAATATGCATTTACCTGTGTGCTCTCAGACAAAAATACAGAATGTTTTTGTTTACCCCAGATGTTTACATACATTTTACTCAGACTTTAGGAAGTCATCTATAGACTTTGGTTCTGGAACATATTCTCTACCAAGTCAAAGAGACTTATTAGATTAACAAATTTTCTTTCAAAATTCTATCAGTTTCTATATTAATTAATTTGAAGTTTGGTGCACTCTGTTCTATTTAGCATGAGTAGCAAATAGAAATGAAACACAGTTTTTCCACTATTATCATTGTTATAATCACTTCATGGACAAACTTGCCAAGAAAAATTAAAAGTTATTTGCAACTTCATTGCCTTTTTATTGGCCATTGACTTTGTAAACAGAAACTAGCTCGGGCCAAGTGGCTCATGTTTCATACAGTTTCCTGGGTTTAGTGTGCTTATAAAGTCTTTCATTACCAATGTATAAGCGGGACTAACTGAATTGCTCCCCTGAAAGACAGATGGTAATTCCAAACATTACTAAACAGAGCTATATTTCTTTCCTCAAATTTTAAATTTATACATTAGTGATATGAAACTACTCTCAGATTAGCTGAATCCATAGCCTTCTGCCACAGCAAAAAGAGAATAAATAGCCTCTTGTTTAATAGTGATATGATTTTGCCATCAAAAATTAGGCAAGGGATGAGACACATGGAACATTCTGGAATCTAATTACTGCCAGAAAGTGTGCCTTAGTTTTAATTAAACTAAAATGAAACTCGTTGTTGTGTGGCTTTCACATCTACCTAATCTACATTAATTACCTCCGTATAACAAGTCCATCTCTCTGGGTACTCAGGACCCATTTTCAAAACAAATCTTCCTAGTTATTACACTGATATGCCATGGTCTTCAAACTCAAGGATCCATTGGGGGGCCAGTGAGGCTCTTTTAGAGCCTTAGGGGATGATTCGTAGCCAGCTGTTTTGAAATTCCAAATCAAAACATTTCTGCCACACTTTATATAGGGTTCTAAACTCAAATCCTCCTAGAGTAAGGTAACTGTGAGGTTTGTCATGAATGTTGAGCACACAATTTGCCCAACACCATTCAAGATATTATACACTAAGGAGATCAGGCAAGTGAGATCACCAAGCTTCAGCCTGGAAGTTCCAGATTCTATATGTTTAAGTAGATACAAAGCAACTTCTGAAGAAAACAGGCATCTCACTTATAGTTTACAACTGTGAGGAGGGCGGGGATTCGCACAGGTGGGGTTACACGGGCTTTGCAATCTTCATGGTGGGGGCTTAACCTCCATGTCCTATTCTCTTTATAGCTTATATTATAATTAACTTTTAGTTAGCACAGCAGGGTTTGAACTCTAGAGCCCTTCTCAGGAAGTGAGGTTTTATCTTATTTCATTTTTTATTTGGTTAGGGATTCCCAAGTCACTTGTATTTACCAAAAACAAGTAATTTTTGCTTTTTAAAATACTTTATCCCAGGAATTAGAAGAGTCCATGGTTAATATAATACTTTGTGAAATATGTACACGCAGACACACACATATATATCACATTTACAGTATGTATATGTGTGTATGTTTATGTTTATATATAAATATACAGATACACATACACATAACACATGTACATGTATCTCACATATATAGTAGTTATCTGTGGAGGTATATGTTTATATACAAATACAAAGATATATGTGCATATCACACATGCACACATATATTGGATGTTCCTTTCATGTGACTGCCCATTGTTAAAACATTTTGTCCTTTGTAGATTCTGTGAAGCTGAAATCCTTTGCATTGTGTTTCCTAAATTTCTTTTTTAAATATATTTTTCCATGTGGAAACAGCCCTTTTAAGCATATTGACAATTGATTCACTGATACAGTTGACTAAATTCAGGTTCTTTAACATTCTTTAGATATTTTATAATTAATAAAGTTGGAATAGTGGGTTATTTAATACAATATCATGTATGGCCAACGAAGAACTGACTGGCTGCTTTCATAAATCCTGAAAGAAGCACAATTCATAGTGCAGTCCTTTTGTTTCCAAAACAGAAGAATAACTCAATTTTAAAGCACCACAGAGGATGCCATACTATTTCAAAGTGATTTACCTTCTCAGTTTTCTCTGCTTTCCAAACTTGTTTTCTTTTCATTTCGAAATGTGGATTTTTAATGAGGGAAAACGTTGCTGGTAGACATTAGTTACAATCATGAGTTATAATAAACTACTTCTGATTTCACTGCATTGGAAATGTATAAGGTGATATCCTGTGACTGAATAATTTTGGGAGGCAGATTTTGTTTTGATTTTGGTTATGGTATCATAAGATCTTTTCCAAGTCTGTAATTTTGACCCTGAAACTAAAATTATGGCTTTGTCAGTTTGTTCAGGCTGCTATAACAAAATATCGCAGACTGGGAAATTTATAAGCAGCAGAAATGTATTCCTCAGGGTTCAGGAGGCTCGAGTCCGACATCCAGGCACTGCCTGATTCAGTCTGGCAAGGGTCTGCATCCTGTCTTTCTGCCATGTCCTCAGGTGGAAAAGGAGGCAAGAGAGCTCTTTGAGATCCATTTTGTAAGGGCACTTACTCCATTCATGTGTGTTCTACCCTCATGACCAGTTTTCCTAATACCATTACAATGAGGGGTAGCATTTCAACATATGAATTTTGGAGGGACATAAACTTTCAATCCAATATTGGCTTCAA
Source organism: Mustela putorius furo (assembly GCF_011764305.1). NCBI lineage: Eukaryota > Metazoa > Chordata > Mammalia > Carnivora > Mustelidae > Mustela > Mustela putorius. The sequence continues at coordinate 45,065,269 of NW_025422010.1, forward strand.
AGAAAAAAAGAATTGAGCACCTGGGTGGCTCAGCCATTAGGCATCTGCCTTTGGCTTGGGTCATGATCCCAGGGTTCTGGGATCGAGTCCTGCATGGGGTTCCCTGCTCCACGGGAAGCCTGCTTCTCCCTCTCCCACTCCCCTTGCTTGTGTTCCCTCTCTCAGTGTATCTCTCTATGCCAAAATAAAATATTAAAAAAAGAAAATCTTCACTTTAACATATAGAAATATTTTCAAAGTAAATTTATTCAAAAATTAACCATTGCCCTTGGGTGTATGTGTATGCCTAATATAATAAATTCTGAAAGAAACTCAATTTATCTTACAACATTTATATATATATATTTACATATAATATAGCATATATTACATATATTATATATTTACATTATTTATTATATGTGTATATATAATAAATTAAATGAATTCAAAACTGATTTTTTAAATGGCTTTTCTGTCAAAGTCATCTTTAGTGACTCTAGTTAAACATCTTTATATTATTATTCTTATTAAAAAATTTATTTTTGTCTTGGTATAGAATTTAACAGTTTTTCAAAGAGGATTTAGATAGAAACCGTGGGAAAGAATAAAATAAAATTTTCATGTCTTTGTTTTGGACATTGCTTACCAGCTGTTTTTGGATAAGCACTCTCCATCTGTTGTATCTATAAATTACATGATTTTTAGGAAATTTGAGGTTTTGAAGGGATACTGTATTTGAGGGGATACGGTATTTGAAGGGATGCTTCATTTTCATATGAGGTTTTAGGAGATACTGTATTTTTATATAGATACTATATTTTATATATTGTATTTTTACATGTTTTATATTTTTGTATTTTATGTATTCTGGTCCATCAAGAATATTTTTGCTTTTATATTTTTGTTGAAGAAATAATTTTAAAATATGGTTCTTCTTCTTAGAAAATGAGATGTACTGATTATATTTGAATCCCTTTCTGATTATCAATGAATTTGTAGAGTTATTCAAGATAATACTGGCACAGGGACACATGGGTGGCTCAGTTGGTTAAGCGGCTGCCTTCAGCTCAGGTCATGATCCCAGTGTCCTGGGATCGAGTCCCACATCGGGCTCCTTGCTTGGCAGGGAGCCTGCTTCTCCCTCTGCCTCTGCCTGCCTCTCTGTCTGCCTGTGCTCACTCGCTCTCTCTCCCTCTCTCTCTCCAACAAATAAATAAATAAAATCTTTAAAATAAAATAATACTGGCACGTATTAGAAAGGAATAAAAAGTCCTGTGATTGTACACAATGTCCATGATTATGTTGGCTGTATCTTTCCCATAGATGATTCCAAAGAAAAAGAGGATCTATTCATTTTGTCCTAAGAAATTATTATTATCTTACCAACTGTTTGATTTAGTCCTCAAATACAATAATTGAACAAACATTTATTAAATTCCTACTGTGAAGCAGATCTTATTCTGAACACAAGAATGAAACATAAAACATTGTCCTTAACCTAAAGAATCTTAACATTTTGAGAGTTGATCATATGGAAACATTAATAACCAATAATAATTCAAAGCAACATATCTTACAAATGACAGATAAGCCAGAAAAACAGTTAAATTATGTAAGAGTTCAGAAAAATGGAAAAGTGAACTAAAATCAGAATGTAGGACTTGAGTTCAAATTTGAAGAGAATCCAGAAGGTAGGTCAAATTTGGGGAAATGCAAGGAATGGGTTAAGAGGGTTCTATGCAAGGAAATAACTGCAGTAAAGGTGTGAATGAACTTTTTATGTCTAACAGAAAGTGACAGAATTATCTTGGCTAGATCAAAGAACATGTGGAAAAGTCACAGGAAAAAAAAATGTAGATACTGGCTCTGTAGTATGAGGCCACATTTTGAGGTTAAACTGCAGAAGAACTTGGAAGTCCCCTTAGCCATATTCTGGTTCCTACAAAGCCCTTTTTATTTACTATGAGAAAATAGACAAATCAATGACCTATCCAATAATATATGAAAGACAATAATAAATGCCCTTGTTTTTAATTGATGCGAAAGTTGTCTCTGTTGAATAAAGCAATGATGTGAGCACACATGTGTCCATGTATGCTCAAGCACATGTATTTGAAAGTGATGGTTGGAGTGGTCATTTATCACAATAAAAGTTGCAGCTACCCAGCCAATTAGGGACGAGGAGAGCAAAGACTAGGTAAGGTGTGCTTTGTCTCATTTTGCTCCTGAGACATCCTCCTCTCCTGTGCTAATCAACAGTGACATGTTAAGTCATCCTGAGTGACAATCACAGACCTTTCATTAGAGGAAATGATTGCGCAGCTCGGCAGATTGATGAGCTGATTGGTGTTTCCCCAGAAACTGAGCTCCTCCCCACCAGCCTCCTTTTGACAACATTGCTGAATATTATCAAATATGTATTTAAGCCAATTCAGGGAAAGTGTCTTCACTTGGCAAACAGGTTATGATTGCTTAGAAATTGATGCCAAGAGCAGAATCTAACATATCTCTCCGAATTGTGATAATACTCATCATTCTGAGAATGATGCTCGTTTTTTGGAGTGGTTTCCACTCGCAGTTTGTGCAACAGCATGTGTAGTGTTGAGGGTCAGTTTCCACATTTTGTTAATACATGGAAAGTTGGAAAGTGCAGTCGGTGGACAAAGCACTTTGCTGACTGCCTGACTAATTAAAAGTGAAATACCAGACTACAGCTTCATTTCAGACCTTGTACTTCCAGTTGTAGGTACCTTTATTTATACCTTTAATTAAAATATGGTTTGCTTTTTTTTTTTTTTCTATTACCAATTAGTTGACTCTAGCCCTGGAAAAGAGGTTCTCAAACTTGAGCCCCCATTAGAATCACCTGCAGGCCATGTTCAAACACAGAGCACTGGGGTCTATACCTAGGGTGTCTCATTTAATAGGTCTGGGCTGGACCCTGATTTATTTGCAGTTCTAAAAAGTTCCCAGATAATGCTGATGTTGATGGTGATGCTGCTGGTCTGGGGACCAAGAACCAGTGCCTTAAAAAGAAAGGCTATAAAAGACATCTTGCCTGAAGGAGTGACTTTTTGGTGATTGCATTCTGTTGTCCAGATATTCAGCTCTGAGTGTTCCCTTGGAATCTTTCCCAGCTTCCAGTCCTACATGATTCTGACATCTTTCTGGGCATTTTGCTCTTGTACCCGAATAAAGGCTTTATTTCCTGCTTTGCTTTGACTTTCCAGCCATGCCTCATGGTCTCTCTCCATAGGGCAAAGAGGCAATTCTATAACTAGAAAAAGTCTGCCGATAGTGTTTTCTTAGATTGGCTTTCTGATTTGCTATTATTCCGGCACTGATACAATTACAGTGTGCTTAAATTCTCAGTGGCACCAATATTTGTAGAACCATTCTAAATGTAACTTTGGTCAAACTAATCAGTTCAATCTGTCTTTTTGATGGATGATTCTGCTGTCAAAACACAGATATATTCATTGTCCTCAAAAAACTTAGATATGAATTATGCTGATTAGTCATGATCAGATTGATTCTCAGGATCTTTCTAATCTAAAATGGCCATGCGTGGTCTTAAAGAAAACAACTAAAAACCTGGCTTAGAGCTAGTCTAGCATTTGAAGGCTAAAAGGTAAAATATCATCCTCATTCAAGCTATGTACCTTATCTATATATGTATTCAAAAATATTTTCTTTCGTTCCTTCTACGTGCTATAACACTGCAGTGACCTGAAGAACAAGGTAGGCCCTCTTACAACTCATATTCTCAGGAGGAGAAATACAATGTACAAGGAAATAGGTTAAGAAATCGGATCACTGCAGAGAGCTTAGATGCTACAAAGTAACTAGAAGAGGATAATATGATACAGGAACTGGGGTTGTAGAGTATGTTAGGTAGAAAGTTCTGTGCCTGTCTTTCTGAGGAGGTGGACTTTGGGCTGAGACCTGAATGATACAAAGCAGTCATCCATCTGTATCTCTGTGTATTAATGGTAAAGGTAATGGTGAGGTTTGGAGTGATGGTAAAGGACGAACTTTAGGAAGGTGTTATCAGAAAGTTGCAAATGCTTCGAGTCTGAAAAAGCTGAGGTCTTTTTGCTAAGTAAGAGTGTTTGATGTTCTTTAAAGTACACTAAAGAAACATGGGGAGGTGGCAGTGTCTGCTTTATATTAAAAAAAATTACTCTGATATAGAAGAATGCATTGTATGAGATTAATACTAGACAAGTTAAGAGATGAGTCATCAGGCCTTTGTTTTAGACATTGACCTTGAACTTGCAGGTGAAACCTCTTTAACTAAAAGGTTGCTATGTTATGTCTACCCAAAGGTCTCAGATTGACCATACCAGGAATTTGGCTTTTGCCCTATATAAAACATTGTATAAAACAATGTAAAAAAAAATCTAAAGACCATTCTGGTTGAGAAAGGAATTGTCATTTGCTGAGAAATGGCAGTGAACTGGAGGGTTTCAGTGGATCTAGTGAGAAATGGTTAGATTCAATACCTATTCTGAAAGTGAATCTGAAAAAACTGGTTAAAAATGGATTTTGGGGGTAGAGCAAATGCTATTTGTGCTCTGTCCAGATACTCTTTGAGAGCTAGTGAATCACGCTCTAGCTTCTGGGAGTTTGGGCTACCAAGAGGTTACATTGCCTCTCTGTTGATTAACAGTGACTGGGTGATTCCTAGTTCCATGCAAGATCCCATTTTTGCTTTTCCCCAATCTCCTTTCATCTTCTCTCATTCTCTTTCTTCCTACGGCAGTGGTTTTCCAAATATGGTCTTTCATAAAGTAGCATCAACACCATCTGGTAACATGTTAGAACTATAACCTCTCAGATTCCACCTGAGACCTACTTGGAAATTCTGGAGATGGAGTCTAGTATTATTCTAACAAGCCAGGAAGGTGACTCAGATGCATTCTCAAGTTGAGAACCACTACAATAAAGCAGTCCCCCAATAAATCACTTGAACAGGAATTTCCTTTCATGTTCCATTACTGGGAAATGCAACCAAATACAAAGAATGAAGGAAAAATGAGAAATGAGAATGAGTCATACGTTTGTGGCTTGAGCACCTAGCTGAACTATAGTTTGCTTAGCTGAGATGAGAAAAACTTATAGGGGAGCACGATTGGAGAAATCAAACATTCTACTTTGTAGTTGGTTAATATTGAGGTACTTATGAGGCATCCAAGTGGCAACACCAGGAAGGTAATCAATATACAAGTCCAGAATTCATGTGTAAAGTCAGGACTGGGATCTTAAATTTCAGAGCCTTCATTATATGAATATATGGACCTATGAATAGATCCTAGACAGATAAAAAAAATAAAGTAGAAAGAACCTCTAATGTTTGCATGCATTGAAAACTATATACACTAGGTCTGTGTGTTCTTTGTCCAAGATTGTGTAAAATAATCACATTCCAAAACACTGTATATAGAACAGAACAAAAACTAAATGTATTAAGAATATGGCTATCTGTAATGTGTATGTACAAAAGATTAACAGTTTTTACTAATTACTAATTAATTCAAAGTTAATTTGGCTTTAAGGATATATAAATATTTTTTTCATCTGCTAGGTGGAGAGGGCTTCTTATGGAAGATCATACAAATGCACGTGCACACACCCCCCACATGTGATGCCAGAAAAGCAGAGCTTGGTGAGATATCATGAAAGAAATTCTCATCCATGCATCCACATGTGAAATGTGAGGCAGAGAAATACACAAAGATTGAAGCTGGATGATATCTTGGAAATGGCAGTTTTTGCACAAACATATATAAGGATGAAACTATTTCAACGATCATAAGGAAAGTGCTTCATTATGAAGAATTTTTATATTTTTTTATAGTCACATTATTAAAAATTAAATTTAAGTGTGCCCATTAACTCTGTGAATGCCTTAAATACTGTTGCTTCCTTTCTAACATCATTTCTAATTTTCCCTTTAGTCATGAGTTCAATAAGAGAAAGTAAATCTCATGACTAAAAAAACATCATACATCATTTCCAGGATTTTTCATTACTCAAAAAGCCTATTAAAATACCACCCACATTGCACACATGCTAGTCTCAATTGTGTCAATTACTTATGATGCAAAATTTAACCCAGTTTTCAGAAGCAGATTGTTGGAACAGATTTTCAGTATTTTTCTACTATATAGGGACTAGCACAGGTGAGGCAGAACAGGAAACATGCAAGGATCATTCAGACTAACTCATCTTCCAGGAGTGATTTTTCTGTAGGCAACTTGAATTCTTTTTAGAGTAACATTAGCATGGGGCACCTGGGTGGCTCAGTTGGTTAAACCATTGCCTTTGGCTTGGGTCATGATCCCAGAGTCCCGGGATCAAGTCCTGTATCAGGCTCCAAGCTGCCTGGGGAGTCTGCTTCTCTCTCTGACCTTCTCCTCTCTCGTGTTCTCTCTCACTCTATCAAATAAATAAATTTTTAAAAAAAGTTTAAAAATTTTAAAAAAGAATAATATTAGCATAATATAACATGGTACTTACAAGCATGGTTTCTGAAGTCAGATGTAATAATTTACATCCACCATCCATCAACTATATGACTCTGGACAAGGAAATTGATATCTCTCTGCTCCATTGTCTTGCCTAATAAGTGACAATCTCATTGGGTTATTGTGAGGAATAAACAGTATAAGAGTTGTAAGGCACTTAGTACGTTTCTTAAAACGTAAGAGGTTCTCACCCTTAACTTTATACCCATTGCCCATAGTCTCTCAGCTACAGGAATGCCCAAGCAAATGTATCATTAGATGAGCAGATGTCTATCTACTAAGAACATAAACTTCTGTTAAGACTTCGTATGTTCCTAATTGATGTGGAATAATATAGTCTATTTTTTTAAGTGAAGGAAATTTTATTGTATTGTTTCTAACAAGCATTCAAGCTATGTACCCCTTCATTTTTTAAATCATTTTATAATTAGAATAATCTTATATCTGCTTCTACTGAAATGGTAGAAAGAAGCGAGTCAAGAAACTACATTTTCCTTAACCAGGTATAATAGAACTGGAAATCATCATCTACCCAAGATTGACATTCTGATTCTGTTGTTTGTTTGTTTGTTTTTTAATTTTTAATTTTTTATAAACATATATTTTTATCCCCAGGGGTACAGGTCTGTGAATTGACAGGTTTACACACTTCACAGCACTCACCAAAGCACATACCCTCCCCAATGTCCATAACCCCACCCCCCCTTCTCCCAACACCCCTCCCCCCTTTCTCAGCAACCCTCAGTTTGTTTTGTGAGATTAAGAGTCACTTATGGTTTGTCTCCCTTTCAATCCCATCTTGTTTCATTTATTCTTCTCCTACTCCCGTAACCACACATGTTGCATCACCACTTCCTCATATCAAGGAGATCACATGATAGTTGTCTTTCTCCGCTTGACTTATTTCGCTAAGCATAATAAACTCTAGTTCCATCCACGTTGTCACAAATGGCAAGATTTCATTTCCTTTGATGGCTGCATAGTATTCCATTGTGTATATATACCACATCTTCTTTATCCATTCATCTATTGATGGACATCTAGGTTCTTTCCATAGTTTGGCTATTGTGGACATTGCTGCTAAAAACATTTGGGTGCATGTGCCTATTCGGATCACTACGTTTGTATCTTTAGGGTAAATACCCAGTAGTGCAATTGCTGGGTCATAGGGCAGTTCTATTTTCAACATTTTGAGGAACCTCCATGCTGTTTTCCAGAGAGGTTGCACCAGCTTGCATTCCCACCAACAGTGTAGGAGGGATCCCCTTTCTCTGCATCCTCGCCAGGATTTGTCACCTCCTGACTTGTTAATTTTAGCCATTCTGACTGGTGTGAGGTGATACCTAATTGTGGTTTTGGTTTGTATTTCCCTGATGCCGAGTGATATGGACCACTTTTTTATGTGTCTGTTGGCCATCTGGATGTCTTCTTTGCAGAAATGTCTGTTCATGTCCTCTGCCCATTTCTTGATTGGATTATTTGTTCTTGGGTGTTGAGTTTGCTAAGTTCTTTATAGATTTTGGACACTAGTCCTTTATCTGATACATTGTTTGCAAATATCTTCTCCCATTCTGTCAGTTGTCTTTTGGTTTGGTTAACTGTTTCCTTTGCTGTGCAAAAGCTTTTGATCTTGATAAAATCCCAATAGTTCATTTTTGCCCTTGCTTCCCTTGCCTTTGGCGATGTTCCTAGGAAAATATTGCTGCGACTGAGGTCGAAGAGGTTGCTGCCTGTGTTCTCCTCAAGGATTTTGATGGATTCCTTTCTCACATTGAGGTCCTTCATGCATTTTGAGTCAATTTTCGTGTGTGGTGTAAGGAAATGGTCCAATTTCATTTTTCTGCATGTGGCTGTCCAATTTTCCCAACACCAGTTATTGAAGAGGCTATCTTTTTGCCATTGGACATTCTTTCCTGCTTTGTTGAAGATTAGTTGACCATAGAGTTGAGGGTCTATTTCTGGGCTTTCTATTCTGTTCCATTGATCTATGGGTCTGTTTTTGTGCCAGTACCATGCTGTCTTGATGATGACAGATTTATAATAGAGCTTGAAGTCCGGAATTGTGATGCCACCAACTTTGGCTTTCTTTTTCAATATTCCTGTGGCTAATCAAGGTCTTTTCTGGTTCCATATAAATTTCAGGATTATTTATTCCATTTTTTTTGAAAAAGATGGATGGTACTTTGATAGGAATTGCATTAAATGTGTAGATTCCTTTAGGTAGCATAGACATTTTCACAGTATTTGTTCTTCCAATCCAGGAGCATGGAACATTTTTCCATTTCTTTGTGTCTTCCTCAATTTCTTTCATGAGTATTTATAATGTTCAAGTATAGATTCTTTGCCTCTTTGGTTAGGATTATTCCTATGTATCTTATGGTTTTGGGTGCAATTGTAAATGGAATTGACTCCTTAATTTCTCTTTCTTCTGTCTTGCTGGTGGTGTAGAAAAATACAACTGATTTCTGTGCATTGATTTTATATCCTGACACTTTACTGAATTCCTGTATAAGTTCTAGCAGTTTTGGAGTGGAGTCTTTGGGGTTTTCCACATACAGTATCATATCATCTGCAAAGAGTGATAGTTTGACTTCTTCTTTGCCGATTTGGATGCCTTTAATTTCCTTTTGTTGTCTGATTGCTGAGGCTAGGACTTCTAGTACTATGTTGAATAGCAGTGGTGATAATGGACAGCCCTGCCGTGTTCCTGACCTTAGCAGAAAAGCTTTCAGTTTTTCCATTGAGAATGATATTTGCGGTGGGTTTTTCATAGATGGCTTTGATGATATTGAGGTATGTGCCCTCTATCCCTACACTTTGAAGAGTTTTGATCAAGAAGGGATGCTGTACTTGAAATGCTTTTTCAGCATCTATTGAGAGTATCATATGGTTCTTGTTCTTTCTTTTTTTGATGTGTTGTATCGCATTGACTGATTTGCGGATGTTGAACCAACCTTGTAGCCCTGGAATAAATCCCACTTGGTCGTGGTGAATAATCCTTTTAATGTACTGTTGAATCCTATGGGCTAGTATTTTATTGAGTATTTTCACATCTGTGTTCATCAAGGATATTGGTCTATAGCTCTCTTTTTTGATGGGATCCTTGTCTGGTTTTGGGATCAAGGTGATGCTGGCCTCATAAAATGAGTTTGGAAGTTTTCCTTCCATTTCTATTTTTTGGAACAGTTTTAGGAGAATAGGAATTAGTTCTTCTTTAAATGTTTGGTAGAATTCCCCCGGGAAGCCGTCTGGCCCTGGGCTTTTGTTTGTTTGGAGATTTTTAATGACTGTTTCAATCTCCTTACTGGTTATGGGTCTGTTCAGGCTTTCTATTTCTTCCTGGTTCAGTTGTGGTAGTTTATATGTTTCTAGGAATGCATCCATTTCTTCCAGATTGTCAAACTTATTGCCATAGAGTTGCTCATAGTATGTTCTTATAATAGTTTGTATTTCTTTGGTGTTAGTTGTGATCTCTCCTCTTTCATTCATGATTTTATTTATTTGGGTCCTTTCTCTTTTCTTTTTGATAAGTCTGGCCAGGGGTTTATCAATTTTATTTATTCTTTCAAAGAACCATCTCCTAGTTTCGTTGATTTGTTCTATTGCTTTTTTGGTTTCTATTTCATTGATTTCTGCTCTGATCTTTATGATTTCTCTTCTCCTGCTGGGTTTAGGGTTTCTTTCTTGTTCTTTCTCCAGTTCCTTTAGGTGTAGGGTTAGGTTGTGTACCTGAGATCTTTCTTGTTTCTTGAGAAAGGCCTGTACGCTATATATTTTCCTCTCAGGACTGCCTTTGTTGTGTCCCACAGATTTTTGAACCGTTGTGTTTTCATTATTATTTGTTTCCATGATTTTTTTTCAATTCTTCTTTAATTTCCTCGTTGACCCATTCATTCTTTACAAGGATGCTGTTTAGTCTCCATGTATTTGGGTTCTTTCCAAACTTCCTCATGTGGTTGAGTTCTAGCTTCAGAGCATTGTGGTCTGAAAATATGCAGGGAATGATCCCAATCTTTTGATACCGGTTGAGACCTGATTTAGGACCGAGGATGTGATCTATTCTGGAGAATGTTCCATGTGCACTAGAGAAGAATGTGCATTCTGTTGCTTTGGGATGAAATGTTCTGAATATATCTGTAATGTCCATCTGGTCCAGTGTGTCGTTTAAGGCCTTTATTTCCTTGCTGATCTTTTGCTTGGATGATCTGTCCATTTCAGTGAGGTGAGTGTTAAAGTCCACCACTATTATTGTATTATTGTTGATGTGTGTCCTTGATTTTGTTATTAGTTGGTTTATATAGTTGGCTGCTCCCACGTTGGGGGCATAGATATTTAAAATTGTTAGATCTTCTTGTTGGACAGACCCTTTGAGTATGATATAGTGTCCTTCCTCATCTCTTATCATAGTCTTTGGCTTAAAATTTAATTGATCTGATATAAGAATTTCCATTTCTACTTTCTTCTGATGTCCATTAGCATAGTAAATTCTTTTCCACCCCCTCACTTTAAATCTGGAGGTGACTTTGGGCTTAAAATGAGTTTCTTGTAGGCAACATATAGATGGGTTTTGTTTTTTTTTATCTATTCTGATACCCTTTGTCTTTTGATTGAGGCATTTAGCCAATTAACATTCAGGGTAACTATTGAGAGATATGAATTTAGTGCCATTGTATTGCGTGTAAGGTGACTGTTACTATATATTGTCTCTGTTCCTTTCTGATCTACCACTTGTAGGCTCTCTCTTTGCTTAGAGGACCCCTTTAAATATTTCCCGTAGAGCGGGTTTGGTGTTTGCAAATTCTTTCAATTTTTGTCTGGATATAGTATTCTTGGCTGCATGTTTTTCTCATTTAGTGCTCTGTATATATCATGCTAGCTCTTTCTGGCCTGCCAAGTCTCTGTGGATAAGTCAGCTGCCAATATAATATTTTTACCATTGTATGTTACAGACTTCTTTTCTCGGGCTGCTTTCAGGATTTTCTCTTTGTCACTAAGACTAGTAAATTTTACTATTAAGTGACGGGGTGTGGGCCTATTCTTATTGATTTTGAGGGGCGTTCTCTGAACCTCCTGAATTTTGATGCTCGTTCCCTTTGCCATATTGAGGAAATTCTCCCCAATAATTCTCTCCAGTATACCTTCTGCTCCCCTCTCTCTTTCTTCTTCTTCTGGAATCCCAATTATTCTAATGTTGTTTCGTCTTATGGTGCACTTATCTCTTGAATTCTCCCCTCGTGGTCCAGTAGCTGTTTGTTCCTCTTTTGCTCAGCTTCTTTATTCTCTGTCATTTGGTCTTCTATATCGCTAATTCTTTCTTCTGCCTCATTTATCCTAGCAGTGAGAGCCTCCATTTTTTATTGCACCTCATTAATAGCTTTTTTGATTTCAACTTGGTTAGATTTTAGTTCTTTTTTTTCTCTTGAAAGGGCTTTTATATCTCCCGAGAGGGTTTCTCTAATATCTTCCATGCTTTTTTCGAGCCCGGCTAGAACCTTGAGAATTGTCATTCTGAACTCTAGATCTGACATATTACCAATGTCTGTATTGATTAGGTCCCTAGCCTTTGGTACTGCTTCTTGTTCTTTTTTGTGTGTGTGTGTTGAATTTTTCCTTCTTGAATTTTTCCTTCTTGTCATTTTGTCCAGATAAGGAGCAAGTAAATTACTAAAAGGGTGGCAACAACCCCAGAAAATGTGCTTTAGCCAAAATAGAAGAGATCCCAAATAATGAGGGGTGAAAGAGGGGATAAAAAGAGGTTCAAAAAGAAAGAAAGAAAAAGGTAAAAAAAGAAAAGAAAAGAATTTAAAAAAGAAAATGAATAAAGAAAAGTATAAAAAAGAAAAAATATATATATATATAAGATAAACTCGTTAAAAAACGTTAAAAAAGAAAAGGGTAAAAGTCAAAAAAATTTTTAGCAGAAGAAAAGAAAAGAAATGAAAAAGAAAAAAATTAAATTAACTGCAAGACTAAAAAATCACAGGGAGAAAGCCATGAGTTCCGTGCTTTGCTTTCTCCTCCTCTGAAATTCTGCTGCTCTCCTTGGTATTGAAACTGCACTCCTTGGTACATGAACTTGGTCTTGGCTGGATTTCTTGTTGATCTTCTGGGGGAGGGGCCTGTTGTAGTGATTCTCAAGTGTCTTTGCCCCAGGTGGCATTGCAGTGCCCTTACCAGGGGCCGGGCTGAGTAATCTGCTCGGGTTGGGTTTGCTTTCAGGAGCTTTTGTTCCCTGAGCGCTTTCCGTAGAAATCCGGAGGACGGGAATACAAATGGCGGCCTCCTGGTCTCTGGCCCGGAGGAGCCGAGAGCCCGGGGCTCCAGTCCTCAGTGTGCCCTCAGAGAACAGTGCCCAGTAACTCCTGTCTCCCTGAGCTCCGGCCGCGCTCCGAGCTCATTGAGCCTGCGACCGGTTCAAGGTAACACCGAGCTGTGAACTCACTGTCGGCTCTGTCTCTGTAGCCGGCTTTCCTGTTCCAATACCCGCAAGTTCTGCGACACTCAGACACCCCCAATCCTTCTGTGACCCTGTGGGACCTGAGGCCACGCTGACCCTGCGTGGGCTTCGCCCAGCTTAGCCTCTGGAGCCATGTCCCTCAGCGGAACAGAATTTTAAAAGTCCTGATTTTGTGCTCCGTTGCTCCGCCCGCTTGCCGGGAGTTGGCCCCTCCCCCCGGGGTCTATCTTCCCGTCGCTTTGGATGCACTTCTCTGCCGGTCCTACCTTTCAGAAAGTGGTTGTTTTTCTGTTTCCAGAATTGCTGTTCTTCTTCTTTTCGATCTGCCGATGGATTTGCAGGTGTTTGCAATCTTTAGATAAGCTATCTAGCTGATCTCCTGCTAGTTGAAGTAGTCTCAGCCTGCTACTTCTCCACCATCTTGACTCCTCCCCCTCTGTTCGGTTTTATAATATTTCATGCTGAAGCATAAAATGGCAAACTAGCTTTACAGAGAGTTAATGTGGTATACTGAGATGAACAGTGGACTTGTAATTAGAAAATGTACATTCTGACCTCCAGCTATCCTACATTCATTGATCTGTGTATTTAGCAAATATCTATTGAGTATGTGAATAAATTCTACTCACTACTATAGGTGATGCAGTAGTAGGCAAAACCAAGATCACCTATCTTATGGGACTCGTGCTCTAGTGTCAGTGTAGAGAAGTCAACAAATTAACAAATAAATATACAATATGCTATGTAGTGATTGAATGCTAAGAAAAATGCAAATTGAGTTAAGGGATAAAGATTGATGGAGAGTTTTCCATTTTTTAAATTGTATTTTTAATAATTGTTGTTTGACCATACACTTACCATTCAGTCCTTCTGCTTTCTAGTTTCCCCATTTAGTGTGTGTGTTTGGGGGAAGAAGTGGATGTGAGATTCTGAAGACCTTCCAGTTGTTAGTTAGGACCGACCCAGAGTGCTGTGTAGTCATGCAATGTGGGAGTCAGCATCTGTTTAAAAAGAAGTCATCTCCAGTTTGCTTTAACTGATCCTGGTCCCCTTGCATTTTTTTCTGCACACACACATAATAGTTTGCTTCCTAACTCCCTTATTATCATGCGGTATATTACAAAGCAGTTTGCAATCATTTTCTCATATTAACTCACCATTTTATTCATTGTTTCCTTCATTTAATATGTATTGAGGTTATACCATATGCCAAGAAGCATGCTGAAAGATTTAGATCAATATTAGTATCCCCGTATCACAAAAAGAAGTGGAGTAAATAAATACAAACCAGTACAAAGACAAAGAGCAGATCCATGTTGAGTTAAATCTAGAATTCTTCTCTGAATACACATGATGTTGCTTCTTTTATTCATGTGCTGCCCTTGTGAACTCAGAGAAAAGCAGGACTTCTTGATGTTTGTCTCTCAGTGATGTCTATGAGAGAAGATGGTCTGATTTTGGTCATTAGATATCTCTGGCTAAAAAGTTCTGTATGAATGGTTCAGGATTTAAGCTTTATAAGTAGTATATTCCATGAAGTAACTACAAAAAAAAATATTCTTTGGTCAAGGAAAGAGAAGAATTTGCCATTAAAAAAAGTCAGTTTTCTGCCTAACACAATGAAAAGATCTGTCCAAGAGGTATTCATCTGTGCTAACATCTGACCTCCTTCCTAGAAGATGTCAGTGAAAAATGAACTCACTGAGATTCATCCCAGTTCCCTTGGGGAAAGAAAGACATAGAGGACACAGGAATAAGCTTGAAAGCAAACCCTAGGAGAGGACTGAGAGCAATTTCCAACAATATTTTTCATGTGTTACCAGGAAAAGACAATACATCTTAAAGAACACTGAGCTGCCCAGTCAGCTTCCATTTCTTCATTGAACCACTCCCTGTGACCTGTAGGTCCTCTGAAAGAGAGCTTTATATTGGCACTTCTTTAAAGTCTGAACAATAGTAAAAAGCAACAATCACCGAGGGATGATCTCAGCAATTCTCCTTGACAGAAGAGAGAAAGCCAACTTGATGCAAAGCAACAATGAACCAAATGCAATAATGTCCTCACTGAAATTATATTGTGATTCCTCTGGAGTAAACAATTAGAGTCTGCAAGCCTGACTGCAGTATCAGGTTAGGCACAACTTCTCAAAATCACAGGGAAGTCTTAGTCAAATGCTCAGATTCCATGTAAAATGCTAGTCCTCCATCAGAGGACAAAGTATAGACCCAACAAAATAGCCCCTTCAATTGAAGCAGTGGTAGATGGCATAAGTGATGACATTAATTTCAGTCATCTTTTTAGGAAGCTGATTAGTTTCCAACAGGTTATACTTCTCCACATGGTTCACTTCTCTCTCAGGAAGCATGGATTGAAGAAAAGATACCACTAGATTTCTTATGGACCATAGTGCTTTGGGAGGGAAAAGTTTAATGAAGAGGCCCTGAGCTTCAGAGAAGTGTTCTTTAACTCTCTTCCTCTCCCCAGCACACATACATTGGTGGATGCTTCTTTTAGTCTCCCTTGCAGAGGTTGGGGGCTTTAGGAAGTGGTATACTTGGTCTGACCCTAATTGTCTCTTGTGGAAAGCTAGTTGTAGGGAAATGCTGAGGGCTAAGTTTCAGCTGGAATAAGGAATGGTGGAGTGGGGGACTTCCAGTGAGCAATCAGTGGTCATTGAGACTGAAACTCTGTGTGGGCACCTGGGTGGCTCACTTGGTTAAGTATCTTCCTTAGTCTGCCTTTGGCTCAGGTCATGGGCTCAGGTCATGAACTCAGGGTCCTGGAATTGAGCTCTGCATCAGGCTCCCTGCTCAGTGGGGGGTTTGCTTCTCCCTCTCCCTCTGCTTCTCCCCCTGCTGGTGCTCTCTCTGTCTTGCCCTCTATCTCTGACTCTCAAATAAATAAATCAACAAAATCAGAAAGAGAGGAAGGAAGGAAAGGGAAAGGAAGGGAATAGAAGGGGAGGGAAGGGGATGTGATGGAGATCTATGCAGAAGATCAGTGCAAAAAGTGGATCACTGAGAGATGTGTACAAGAAGTGATGGCCCATCCTGGAGTGGGCACATTAATCGGCCAGAGGGTATAAATGCAGGGACTATCATCATGGATTCTAACCTGCTACACACTTCAGAGTTGGCTTGTCTGACCTCTTTAACAAATGAGTGTTATGTTGTAGAGCCCTGACATTATAGGTAAAATGTATCCTTTAATAATAATAATAATAATATTATTATTATTATTATTATTATTATTATTATTTTTAACATGGTATACTCTCTGCTGAGATGGGCTTCCACTCTGGAACTTTTTTTGTCATTATTTTTCTTTCTATCTATTTTGTACAAGAACTCCTTCCTGTAACATGCATCCAGAAGTGTTTTCTGTTCTTGGTGTAGATTTGGTTTGAAGTCTTTGCTACCGGGCCCCCCCTCTTCCTGCATTGATGTCTGTGTTTAGACTTATCTTTGAACTTACATACAGTAGAATGGTCAAATGTTTGACATTCTGTGAAGTACAAGCACTGACCAATCAGAGTCAATGTCAGCCCTCTTGTTGGAGCAGAATCTGGAAACTCCCTGCTCACATGTCCTTTACGTATTGGTTTCTGTATATTGAGATAATGGTTTTTGTATATTGAGATGGTCCATGGAGGCATGAGGGTGTGTGGACATCACAATATTTGGAATGAAACCGTTTGATATCAGGACAGAAATATTGCAGTATTTTAGCAAATGGTATAGCCATATGGTGCATGGAATTTAGCTTTTTCAGATGGAAGTTAGAAAGCCATCAAACTTGGCATCAGATTACTTGCTAAATAACAATTTTGTGAATGTACAAAGATGTTGTCATGAGTTCATCTTTGTGCCATTCCCTGCCTGCCCAATAC
This sequence comes from Mustela putorius furo, assembly GCF_011764305.1. Classification (NCBI taxonomy): domain Eukaryota; kingdom Metazoa; phylum Chordata; class Mammalia; order Carnivora; family Mustelidae; genus Mustela; species Mustela putorius. Next base: position 45,082,128 of record NW_025422010.1, read on the forward strand.
ATCATGTACTCTCAATTGACCAGATTCTTTAAGCAAGTCTAAAAATGCTGTGTTAAAGGTAAGTTACAGGGAACAGATACAATTCCCAGTGGTGAACCTAATATTAATTTATCTGGGATTTTAATCTTTGATAAGAGAGAAGTAACAAGAGAGGGGAAGTGGAAATAAAACTGCTTGAGTTCAGAACCTGGTTACCTACTATGTTAGCTGTGACCTTGAATAAGTGCCTACATTTCTTCATAGGATTGTAGTAACAGCACTTTATTTATTAGGTTGATGTATATAAAGTATATACAATGATATGGCTTGTAGAATAAGCTTGAAACATGCTGTTATTGGTAATCGTTATTTCTCGGGTTTGACCATTAGATCAAGGTTTATTACACCAACTTCTTTCTTCTGCTTTGCTTTGCTAGTGTGAGGCAATCTTGTAACAGCAGAAATATACCCATTGAATGATGCAAGCATTAACTAGCCCTATAACATTGAGCAGGTCACTTACCTTTTTTTTTCACCCATATTTTTTCATCCATTTTTTTCATACACATAATAGGAGGCAGTAATTTCCAAGATTCCTCCAATTTTAACATTGTGAATCTAACTGTAAGAATTAACACTAATTAATGCCTGTTGATTACCCTGTTCCATAAATTACCTGGACATGGTAAAACAGGTAATTTTGGGTGAACAGTTTTTAAATTATAATTTTTAAATTTGATTTATAAATACTGTCTTTAGTGGCTTCAGAATTTTGTGTACTAGTTAAAATGGCCTTCTCCAAGATTATATAAGAATTCTTGACTTATTCTAGTAATTGTTTAATGTATTTGTTTATGATTACCCTTGTATCTTTCATCCATCAGAATTTTATCCTGTTTAATTAGTTGTGGTCTAGATGGCTACCCAGGTGTCCCAAACATTGATGTAATTATTCTTCTTTTCCTAATGGTTTGAGATTACACGTATTTTCCCATATATGTTAACTGGTTTTTGGACTTTCAGTCCCATTATCTTTTTTTATACTAACACTCAAATACTTTGTGTGGCAACTTACAACGTCAGGCTCATCCCTCAACTTCTTTATGATTATTTTTTTTAATTATTTTTAAAGGGGAGCAATGATACTGTGCACCTCAGAGATGTTGCAAACATGGAATTGAATAACACTTTAAAAAATTTAGCATAATAACTGATCCACTCTAAGCTGTCAAAAATATTTGTTGTTATTACTGAATCACAGCATTATTGTGTTTTCTTCCTGCTGCTGAATTTCATTTATATTTTGTAATCTGTTCCAATGTACTGTGTGTGTGTGTGTGTGTGTGTGTGTGTGTGTTTTTCCAGGTTGTTTTTAGACAAATTAAGGTAGTTTATTGTAATAGTTTCTGAGAAAGCTTTTCCTCCTAATTCTTTGGGCTCATATGGCCCAGCAGGAACCTTTTTCTAGATGGTGTGCTCTACACTGAGCTGCTTTTGCCATCTGCCCTAGGTCAAGCCTGCCCTGGTTAATTATGCGTGGCTCTTCCCTCTTGAAAATAAGCTAGAGTATCTCTCCTGCTTAAAACAAAGATTGATTCCCTGCTGATCCATTTTTACAAAACCTGCCAACAGTGGATAGAACTGGCCTTTTTTTTTTCTTCCTCTAACTCTGCAAGGAAAAGTTTACTTATAATCAAGAATAGGAATAGTGCCTTTAGCTGAGCACTTGAAATTAAATCTAGTAACTGTGAACTTGATATAGGGCATGAAGAGTGTTGGAGAGATCAAGGCTCAAAAATTCACAGGCATTGTAGCATCTTTTATATCTGCACCCAAAGCAGAATCTCAAAAATTTCTTTTTTTTTTTTTAAATAAAGCATCATTGGCAACAAAATATGCCTCCAAGCACCAAAGCTCATAAAAACTAGTTTTTAAAACTTGATTATTTATTAGAATGTTTTTCCTTTTTTTAAGGGCAGAGAATCTAGAATAGAATTTTGTAACAGAAGAAGGAGCCGAAGGGATATAGATTTCTTATATACCAGTCAGTGAAATGAACTTTTGATATCAGTATTCACATTTAGAAGGTTTAGCAGAGAGACCACATGGACTTTTCAACTTTATTTGATTTGAGAGGTAAAAAAGGAAAATATCTAAGCCCAGGAGTAAAGTCTTTTAAAACAACACAACACCCAGGTCATGAAAGAACATCATTGCTCTTGGGTAAAATAGAATTGGAAGCAAATAGAACTAGAAATTACAGAATTTAATAGTTGTTGGGGTTTATTTGTTGGTTTTTGAATATTCAAATCAATTCTGGATGTCTAGAAATGATTCTTTCCCCCCCCCCCATTTTGATGTTTGGAAGATCAGCTGCTAAATCAGAGAATTATTGCTGCATTTTTACTTTCGCCCTGTGAAATACCTCTAACATCATGTTCCCAAGGGTAGAGCTATATGGGATATTTTCCATGGAAGTGGAGTAATCAGACAGTTAAAATTTGGAATCACTCCCAGTTATTCGGAAGTAAAGTTAATTAATCTGGAAGCACATCATTTGTGTATAAGAAATTCAAGAGAAGTGTAATTAGTTCAGCAATTAGGTTTAACTTTTTAGAAACATTTCTCAAAAATAGGCATTAAAATCTTACCCCTCCTCCTTCTAACCATATTTTTAACTGATTTATTACAGCTGGTTGTTAAACATGCTGTCTCATTCGTTGATTTTGTTGTAGAGGGAACAATCCATTATCTGCTTTGCTTGTACAGTAAATTCTGCTTTACCTACATTCATGATTGTGACTTACTGTTTGTTCCTAGTGAGTGTATGACTCGGATGTGCAGTGGACATTGTTTAGCATCTTGAATAGAAAGGATTAATCATGCTTCCTTGAAGATTGTTTTTTTCTAACCATCCCTTAGAATACACTGCCTCTGACTGTTCTCTAAGTGGAGTCTTGCCCATTCCCATACACAGTTTATTATGATGATTTTTGACAAAAGAACTTGAATAAAAGTTATTCAGGAAGTGGGACTTAAGTCATATTATGTATACAGGATTTTAAATCCTATTGTCTTCCCCAAGTTAGAAAATGTAACTTCTAGGGTGAGGTTTCATTTTGGGTTATTGAACACATTCTAAATCCAGATGGCTGTTTAACCAATTTTGATCATATAAATTAATGACTGCCACAAATGCCTTTAATTTGATTTTTATCTTCTCTGCATTAATATAATCATAGTGTTTCATAGGTTCAATATTCTCTTTCTCTCTCTCTCTTTTTAATTTCTCATGTTTCTATTAGTGAATGAACAAGGAATTAAACAGGTTTTTTATTCTTATTATTTTAAAACTGCTAGGGGGAATTCCACAGGTAAATGATAGGTAGATGATTACAACTATTGGTATATTTATAATCTGTCCGCTCAGAGTCTATACTGTCTTTTTGTTCAAAGTGAAGTGGCTGTGCCTCCCAGTGTCTATCACAGTAGGTTAAGAATGAATTTGAAATTATTACAATATCTAGCCCCTTTAAGACTATGTTGCTTCCCCCCCAATTTTTATATGTCTTGCTCATAGATTACCCTTGAAGTTTATACAATTTTAGTGAAGTTTATTAAATACTATATACATTTTCTTAAAATTTCTTAAAATATTTAAACTCAGTCCGGAAGTTATCATGTATTATATAAAGTAGAATTTCCATAGAGTTCCAAGCAGCTCAGTGACTTCTGTCTGGCAGTGACTGGTGCACATCCAAAACACTCCGAGTAGACACTATCTCCATCATTCCTTTCATTTTATATGGAGTTTGTAATCCTGAACTACAGAAAGATGTTGGTTAAAACTCCAGTCATAAAGATGTGTGTGTGTGTGTGTGTGTGTGTGTGATTGTTTCACTTTGGGTTATTCTGCTTCTATTTTCCCATAAGCCAAAATTTCCTTAACTCTCCTAGCCTGTTCCTCTTTTCAAATAAATAGGAAATTGAGTTGAGGGAACCTGAAAATGGACAATGCCAAGTCTAATATGCTGAAGGTCAACTAAATCTAAAAGGACATGTTATAATAATAACAGAAGTTCAACATTCATCCATTCAACATATACTTACTGAGCACCTACTCTGTGCTAGGTACTTATTCAACTGCTAGATTTTGAAAGAAATGTACATAATAAACAACGGACAATAATAATGGAAGTCTTGTTTAAACAACCAACTTTACTATAATTATCTTATAAATAGGTTTTAACCAGCTAGCAGATTATTGTGTCATATGTTATAGTAGCTTTCGGTGGATAGAATAGTTAGAACATGGAATATAGCTTTTTTTAGGCAAATATACATTCTTCTTTGGCCATTATAGTAAAAAAAAAAACCTAATTGATTTTGTGTTTTCATATATCAACAGCAGTCATGGTACCACTGAAATATACTTTAGCTGGAAATTGACATTCTATCTCAAGAAAAAGAAAGGCTAACATATAAAAATAATTCAAAACTCTCTAAGTAGGCTTATAGACATAACAAGAAAGAAATCAAAATGATTATATTTTTATGTTCAGGATTTCTAGTACTTTTTATATAAGCATATTGCTTCAAGGTACTTTCTAACAATAATTTTTACTTTTCCATATTAATTTTTAAGGTAGACTTTAAAAAGATGAGATGGTTGCTATTCACCTTTTATTTCTCTTTTTCTCTCTCTCTATATATTTAATTATATTTGCTCAACAAGTCTAGAAGAACAAGATTTTTGGAAGCCTAAAAACAAAAATGAAGCAAAACAAAATCTCGGGGCACCTAGTATACTTTACATAGGTTGATTTTCTAATGTCCTATGCGTGGGCAAATCAATACAAAGTGAACCTATTTTCTTTATTTCTATGGATGTTGATAATGATTCAAACTCAGTTGGTCCACCAATGTTAAATAGACCCTTGAAATACATGTAAATTTATTTTGAACAAATAATTCAAGAGGCATCAAACATGTATTTTTTATACAGTGTCAGTGCTTAGATTGTATTTTTAAGCTTCTGTTCTTCTCCAGAAACTCACATCAGTAACAAGTTTATGTACACTTAGGTATCAGTTATAATGGGTAATAGTTGCTATTCTTGAAAACTCAACATTTATTGAACACTTATTGTATATACAGTGTATACTTATTATCTCATTTGTTAAGTGATTATAAAATGAGTCAAGGACAAAGTGATGGTTTTTCTATAGTGAAAGATACAACCTCTTGAAACACTCTATTTCTGTCTTCCCTAAAGTTTTTGGCTTTGCACTCCTCATTGCAAGTCATTAACTTGATTTCATCTCAGTTTTTCAATTCCTCTCCTAATATCAAATGGCAAGACTGAGGCATTAAGATGTAGTGACATGTCAAGGAGTTTGGGCATAGGAAAAAATAGAGACAAAATCCATAGGGAGGTTGGGGTGCCTGGGTGGCTCAGTGGGTTAAGCCGCTGCCTTCAGCTCAGGTCATGATCTCAGGGTCCTGAGATCGAGTCCCGCATTGGGCTTTCTGCTCAGCAGGGAGCCTGCTTCCTCCTCTCTCTCTAACTCTTTGCCTACTTGTGATTGTTCTTTCTCTATCAAATAAATAAATAAAATCTTTTTTTAAAAAAATCCACCAGGAGGAAACTCCAGAGTTGAGCAGGACCAGGGCACCTGCTATTATGCCTAGTAATTTGGGAATTTCATGTTACTTTTGCAGAGCAGGCAGCAGATGGTCAAGTTCAGATGCTGAGTATCTAGCAGAGCACTGAGCACAGAATCTATCCTTTCTAAGAATTTCAAATGAATAAGTGAATGACTGAGGAAAGAAATTAATCTAAGACCATCCGGTCTCAAAATAGTTGGAAATCAGAATCAAGCAGCATTAATTTCTAACTACATACTACATGCCAACTATTTTACTGTGAGACTTTTCATACTGCACTGCAGTAAATTCTATAACCATTTTATGAAATAGTCCACCTTCAGGTTTGTAACTAGCAGGGAAACCAGATGTTCAGATTTCGGCAGGAAATCCAAATAGATGAACTTAATCTACAGTAGAGAAGAGTTTGGAAAAGTGAGAGTGATGCTGTCACTAGTCCTTGGGGCCATGTTTACCTCTGGAAACTTAGCTGATCAACACAGGAAACAGTAGCAAATTGCATGATTTCCAAAGCCTAGAATCAGAGCTCTTAATATCCCAATATGCTAGACTCTCACCGCCCAGGGGTGAGGGACCAAGACCACGGGTTTTGTGAGCAGGCAGGGTAGGAATGGGCCAACATGCAAAAATGATTGTAGCTGAATATTGCAGCTTATGAGCAAACCAGAGACACACAGATGCAGGCTGCCTGATGAACTCAAGGGCAGGAGTCCCAGCCTTTAGGGTTTTTTCTTATAAATGAGCAAAGTCAAGAGTCATAGTAAAATCTCCAAGTCTTAGGAGCAAGGAGTTTGGATCTTGGTTCCCAATACACTAGTCATTAGCATTCCAGTTTTGGGCAAATAGCCTTCCTTGCCCTCAGTTTATTGGATTTCTCAGCTGTAAAGTAGGAATGCTGAAAACTAGACTATGTGGCAGAAGAATTTTAATAGGTTTCCTAAGTAGATGTGAGGGTGTTGTATGTGCTCAGTGCCTCTAATTTCACGTCCCATTGAGGAACAGTTAATACTCTAAATATACAGACTAATTTGACTTCTTTTGATCCTGTTTTGCATCATGAGGACAAATTATAACTGCTCATTTATTCATTGTTCATAAATCTGTATCCATTGAACTGAGAGAGTTTCTGAACTACCTCTCAAATTCTTGGAGTGATCGGTATGATGGTTGGATGAGTGTGTCTGTGGGGTAGAATGGGGAAGATGAAGGTAGAGGATTAACATTTCCTAGCCTTATTACAAATTAAAATCAAGGCTAAACCTATCTTAATCCACTACTAAGATTTCATGGAGTTCTCTTTCCATGTTTTACTCTTGGAGTAAAATACATAAATAAATAAATTGAACGCGAGTAGAATTAGAGTCAAGTACTATGACTTAATCATTAACTAGACATCCTACATCTAAAGCAGTTGATTTACTTGCTAGGCTCACATGCACATAGACATGCTGCCAGCATCCAGTAATTCTTTTCAGTTTTTAACTGAGTATCAGCTTGAGAACACAGACTCACACTCAAAACACTCGCTTTTTCCAAAGCTGTTTATTAGTTACCCATCACATAAAGGCCACCAGCAGGGTTCGGGGGTATGTGTAACTCTAGAAAAGAAATCTTTGGTGTCTTCCTATCCGAAGGTGTTTCCACTGACTCATTAACAATGGGTATGCCTTCTGAGAGGCCTCCCAAGGACTGGCCGTGTTTCTGTTTGTCAGAGCAGAGATAATTGGCCCCCACAGGAATGAAAGCTATGACCCAGGTTTCTTAAGTGAAACTGTCAGAAATGGCTTCCCGGGTCAGACCTGCAGTCCAGGCAGCCTCCCAGCTCATGCTGACAATGGAATGAAGAGGCCGTTTACACAAGGATGTGATCTGCCCCCTTGAAATCCAGCAAACCGGGGAGGGTCATGCTCCAGGCTGTGCATGGGTTTCCCTTTGCACTCTGCACGGGGCTCTTCTCTGTGAAGTAGCACAGCCATCCCCTTCTGCTCTGAACTCTTCTCTCCCAGCTGCCAGTGCTCTCCCCACTCCCTGATCTCTCTCCCAGGGCCACTTCCAGGTTCTATTTATCTTTCCTCCTTATCCCAACTTTTCATCTTCACTCAGACCATCCCCGACAAAGTCTGGCGGTTCCAATAATTTGATCTGAATGAGGATCAAACCTTAGACTGAAATAATATATTTTTTGGTTGTTATTTATTTCCTCCCTATAATTTCTGCATTCCAGATCTAATAGTAAGCAGAATTGGGTCCTATACATGTGTATGACTTTATGAAGTTTTAAAATGCTGTGTTAATCAATGACATGCCCAATGACTTACTTTGTCAGTGAGGATGTGTCCATGATGCGGTACAAAGATTACACAGACTTCGGAATTGATAATGGCAGGTTTAGTTCCAGGTATACCAAGGATTTGGTACTACGGACCAAGAACTATGATACTATAGATGAACCTCTCTAAGCATCAGTTTTGTTATTTGTAAAATGGGAATAATTCCCTGTACCCCTATTGAAACATTATTGTGATTGGAGAAAGTATACAGAAACCCTCAGTAAGGTGTTATTGTCAAGGGTGACATATGTATAGTTTGGCCACAGAGTCATAAAGATGGTGACTGAGGATGGCATTAGGGTCTAAATTCTTATGGAGGCTTGCTTTAACAACGAGTTAAGATGCTTTATCATCACTCAGGACCACAGAAGTCTAAAAGATTTGAGCCAATTTTACAAAATCCAGGTGGATGCCTTAAGTAGTTAATTAATTAATTAATTATAATTTTATTTATTTATTTATTTGAAAGACAGAGATCACAAGTAGGCAGAGAGGCAGGCAGAGAGAGAGGGGGAGGCAGGCTCCCTGCTGAGCAGAGAGAGCCCAGTGCAGGGCTCGATCCCAGGACCCTGGGATCACAACCTGAGCCGAAGGCAGAGGCTTTAACCCACTGAGCCACCCAGGCACCCCAATTAATTTATTTTTTAAAGATTCCATTTATTTTATTTTAGAGAGAGAGGAGAGACCATTAGCAGGAGGGGCAGAGGGAAAGAGAATCTCAAGCAGCCTCTGTGCTGAGCTCTCTATCCCAGGATTTTCAGATCATGACCTGAGCTGAAACCAAGAGTTGGATGATTAACCCATTGTGCCACCAGGCACCCCTTTAAGCAGTTAATTTAAACAACTATGTGTATACCTGTGTATGTGTGTGTATATAAATATAAATATATATGTGTATATATATTGATAGCCATAAATTTAAAAAGCAAAAGCAAAGAAGTGGCAGTATCTATTATTATGAATTCAGTAAAAAATTAAATAAAATTTTGTTTTATTAGTCATAATAGTATCTTTGCATTCTTGGAAAATAGTTCTGGATGTGCTTTAAAATTCATATTAATAGGGGCACCTGGATGGCTCCATCGGCTATGTGTCCGCCTTCAGCTCAGGTCATGATCCCTGAGTCTTGGAATCAAGTACCATGTCGGGCTCCCTGCTTGTGGGGAGCCCACTTCTTCCTCTCCTCCAAGCTCAGTGCCCTCTCTCTTTCCCTCTCTCTCTCTCTCTCTAAGAAATAAATAAAATATTTTTTTTAAATTTTTTTAAAAAAGTGATTAATAGCTTTGAGATAATGCTATCTATATCTATCTATATGTATATATATATCTCAATTCATGGACTCCTTTCTACATGTGTAAAGCATGTACCACACTTACTCTAGAGTTCCTTGGCTTATGAATTAGGAATAGTTGCTATACAAAAATCTATGTATAAATTAAAGGAAATTTTGGTCTTTACCAATTCTTCCGGTTCAGGCTATTAGTGTGGATTTCAGCTGTAAGTCAGTGGTTTGCATGCTACATGTTGAAGACGATTCATATCCTTTTAACTTTCCTAACCTTTCTTTTCCTTTAATTTAAAAGTTAATTTAAATTAACTTTTAATATTACCAGAATTTTGTTATTTAACTGTTCTGTCAATATTACACATGTGTTTGGGGGAGAAAAAGGTAAAAAAAAAAGATAGTATCATTTATATTCCTTCTTAAAAAGATTGGATGCTCTGCTAAAAACAAACACTAAGTAAACGCCTAATGGGGTGAATCTGTGAGGAAGTGCTTTTAGTAAATTCAGGCTGTAGACATGTTTGAGTAACATTTTGCTATCTTTGCTCTAAAGACACAAGCTAATGGATGGGCTAGAGTAGCATTAATGAGCTCACTCCATTAAATTAGTTCTTTTTTCTTGTTAAATATCCAAAAGAGAAAGATGGTCCACTTAACCAGGAAAAAAAGTTTTCATTTTAGTGCAGTAGAAGCATGATGCATATTTCCTTTCTAATTTAATTTCTAACCATTAAGACTCAATTCTATAAATGACCCACTGAAGTACTTGGAGAGATTAGAGAAGTATAAACTGAATGTCATTTGAATTTGGCTGGCTAGACACCATGATGTTATATGGCATAATTCGAATTTAAAATCTTATTTTTATGAGGCCACCAAGATGAAGCCCAGTGACTTCCATGAACAATTAGTAAGAAGGCCCTCAAATGGAGAATGAGAATTGATCTCTTCTCTGGTCACTGCTGTTATTAGGGGGTCACATTGGTCAGGCCTTCCAGTCACAGTGATTTGAACTTCTGTTAGAATAGTCAATTTCACTCTCAGAATCATAGGAAAACGTTACTTTCAGTCTGTAGGCTGAGGGAAAAGGATTATGGCTCTAATGAGCCAAATCTGTGCAAATGAGAAAATAATAATCTTCTCATAATTAGAACTTCCTTTTTGAGACTAAATGTTGGCTATGAGTTTTTCAAAGGAAGAAAAATCATTTTATTATTTGGTTAAAAGAATATATGTAAATTCATGCCAAAGACTTTACTGGAAAGAGGAAATTAAAGTGACTTTGGTTTGTTTTCACAAATATGTACATTGTTGGAATCTCATTCTGATTTTCTATCAAAACAATCATTCTTTTCTTTGTAGTCCAGATAGCAAGGACCGATGTGTTGTCTATTCAAGAAGTACTTGATGGTTCCTACATAAAATAATCACCTTCAGTCTTTCTAAAGATTGTCCCATAGGGAGCAGGGTGACCATACCTACTTTATGGGTGGAGGAATGGAATATGACTTGCTCAAGGTTTAAATGAATTCTTGAATAGTAATTAGAATTTAGGAATGTCAGCTCCCAAGACCTGCCTCTGGGCCCTTAAAAGCAGTACTACTGTTAACAGTGATGGTGGCAAAATGGAGAGCAGAAATCCTTGCATTAACCTAGCAGTACTTGGTTTATGAGCAGATTTCGTTTTGAACTCACAACCAGAGAAGCATATCTGTATGTGGCGGTGGTTGGGTACTCAGACCTACCTATAATGAGGTGACTTATTACTTAATAGAGGCATACAATTCTGCCAAGGATCCTGGGCCCCCTTTTTTGGTTTTTTTGGGCCCTTTGAAGTCTGTTGAGTTCCTCCTTATCTCTCTGAAACCTAACCTATCTGAGGCTTGAGACCAGAGAGTTGATAAGTCAAGTTGGAGGTTAATAGCCATTTGGAAAACACTTCTGGAAAGGGCAGTCCCAGAGGGGAATTCAAATTGAAACGGAAGACATTGAAGGTAGAGGAAGTGAGCCCTCCCATGTGACCTCTGGGAAGTCCACATCACAGCAGAGGAGGACTCTAGACATTTAAAAATGGAGGAGTGGGTCACCATGGGGAGGCCCCTGGAATGGTGGAATGGGGCAGCAATGTTTGTTTGCTTGTATTATATCTAGGGGTTTTTGGAAAGCTGAAGTTCAAAAGCTAGGAATTTCCCATACTTAGAATATCTCCCTTTCCATTTTCAAAGGAATATCACTATGTATAATCTTGATTAATCACCATGGCAAAACAATAAGACAGTCTGAACAATAATTGTATTATTTCCACAATTTAGAGATGTTAAAAATATCCCAGAGTGGGGCACCTGGGTGACTCAGTGGGTTAAAGCCTCTGCCTTCAGCTCAGGTCATGATCTCAGAGTCCTGGGATTGAGCCCCGCATCGGGCTCTCTGCTCAGCAGGGAGTCTGCTTCTCCCCCTCCCCTCTCTCTGCCTGCCTGTCTGCCTACTGGTGATGTCTGTCTGTCAAATAAATAAAAAATATATATATTAAAAAAATATATATATCCCAAAGTGGGGATGTGGCTGCCCCCAAGATTACAAAACTGGTTAGTGTGAGAGTTTGACCCTTTATTGAGAGCTAACTGAGTAATTGGTCTAATACTTACCCACTTCACAGAAGGAACAGGAGGTCCATCCCTATCTTTTCTGGTTTTTATAGCCCATGATTGAACTGACTTATCAGTCATGTCTATTTGAACATGTCTGAGAAAGTGTCATAAAGTAAAAACCTCCAAGGCAGACTTTGGTCATACTGACAGTTATTTCTAAGATAGATAAAACAATATGAATGTGCTGATCTACTGATTATATTATGGTTCTTTCAGGGGTTATTGCTACTAGAGAGAGGGCTTTGATCAGATGTCAGTGATTATATGACACTTAAAAAAAAAAAACAACAACAAAAAACAAAACTTCTCCATTACTCTTTATTAGTTGTTTGGGCTCCTCTGGTCACTTCAGAAATACAAATTGTAAATAAACTAGTATACTTTTATAGAATAATGACACAAGACCTTTGAAAAATTTCCAGTTTATCTAAGATAAACTGTGTCAATCCTGCTGATAGCCTACTTATAACCCATTAATACTGTGAACTTCATTGGAACCAGTGCCACACTGAGTTCTAAATTCCTATAGAAATATTTCCATTTTCCCACAAGTCCCACCCAAAGCCATCCTCAAATAAGCACACAATTTTAATATAAAAAGGAGGAATTAGATAATTCTCTAAGTCTTCAAGAGTCAAATTTCCCTCCAGGACTTCCTCCTTTAACATTTGCTAAATTTGCCTTGCTCTTCAGAGCATAGTCAATAGTAGAAGGGTGAGACAAAGCATTTCATTCATTCAACATAAAGCTGTTGAACCCCAGCGATGTACATGGATGCTTGGTGGTTATCTTAGTCTTGAAAATAGAGCCACGATGCAGAAAATACAAAAAGATCAATTAGCAGACAAATAGACCATCTTGTTTTTGGCCTGGACTGTTTTAGGGTATCTCTTTACTTCCCCACTCAATCTGAATTAAAGCTTTAGCACTTAAATCCTCTGACCCTGCCAAAAGTATAGCCCTCAATGGGTGTCTAAACCTCATGGGTGCAAGAGGCTATCATTTGTTGAATGTTTTACCAAAGTGAAGGTCAACCTTGTGTATGAGGGTCCTTTGATTTACCAAGGGGTACTAGACCAGTCAGTGCGTGGGATAGGGCTCATGTGGCATGTCTTGTTCTTTTTACATTGCATTGCTTCCTTGTGGGTATATGACAGTCAAAGTTAAGAACATAGTAGGTGATAAGTAAATTTGTGCTTGCCAGATGGATGGTATTGACATGAGTGATATATGTTTGGAGGAGGAAGGGAAGGGACAGTTTTCCGTGAGTAGAATATGAATATCTGCTATGGGGTGGTTGTCCCTCAGTTCAAAATCAGATGAAATCAAGCTGGTGAGTTGAAACATTTTTCCTTGCAGATTTTGGAAAGGAAGGTTCATTATAAGGATTTGATCTAAGACTACTTTGTTTTATTTTCCTCTCTCTTATCCAGGTTTTTTTTTTTTTGTTTCCTTTTTGTTCCCATGATTAGAACCAATGAGTATACTACTATTGTTTTCTTTCTGTGTCAGACAAAAACTCATATTTCATTGGTTGAGTGATGGAGACGAGGTCCTTGTAGTTATCTCTGGTAGATATCTCTGGGATTAAAACACATGTCATAAACTTAATTAAACTGGTTATAATTTTCCCAGTGGATCAGGATTCAAATATAATCTTATAGAATAAAAACCAAATCGCTATTAAGAATTAGCAGTCTTCAAAGAGATGAACCAAATTGTATTTTCCTATCTTATAAGCCAATTACTATTAATCATAGGCAAATAAGAACTGTCTTCATGGTTTAAAATAATCATGAAGGCCCACTTAAATTACTTAAGATGATTTTTAGAAAAGCTGACTCCTCGCACTGAAAAATAATTAAGTGTTCACAGAAACTTCCTTATAATCAAAATTGACCAATGTCAATATTGGCATAGTATATAGATATTTAAATACAAAAGTAAAATTGTTTTTAAATTTATAATCCCTTGTTGGTTTGTTGTCATTCTTTATACCCAACTGACCGTGCTTAGGAGAGGATGAGTTTCTTTTGGTGAAAAATTTTCAGGTTTAATTTTTCATCTGGTCCACTATTCTACCTATACTATCTTTCCCTTATGGGTTCCTATAGTTGCCACACATACATTTCATTCTAAGCAACAAAAACAAAAAGTTTTGGTTTGGATTCTGAAACTTTTTTCCTGGGGGGGCGGGGAGCTGCTTGCTATTATTCTTTGCTAGAACCAATGAAAAATTTCCCCAATACATTTAAAAATTCTCTATAACTCATGACTTCAAGCTAGCCATCCAAACAGCACTGAATATAACTTGTTTTAGTTTTCACTAAAGAAAATGCGGTGGCATTACAATCCGCCCGTCTTCCTCTGACAGACAGAGATGTGAAATGCAAACATTGAATATAATGTTCTCTGTGCACTCATAAAACATCAAGAAACACATGCAGAAAATATAATAGTAGAGAATCAAAGAGAATTGCAGTCTCTAGTATCATCTCAGCTGTGAATAAAAACTAAACTTGTAGTCAGGGAAGCTATAGTATAAAATATTCATGTTGTTACTGGTGCCGAAGGCCACCCCTGATTTATGTGGAATGGGTAGGAAGGTGCTCCTAACAAGAGGTGTGGTGCTCGGCCCTTAAAATCCTTGGGCGGCTTCTGTATTTTTCAGGCTTCTGGTTCTGTTGCCATTGCTATCAGTTTTTCAAGGAGAAACAGCCAAGCCTTGTCAGAAATCACTGCGGAGCATTCCGAAGACTTTCTTCTCCAAATTGAAGCTAAAAGCGAGGGAAATCTCTCATTTTCATCAGTTGGCTCTATTGGAACACCTGCCCTGGGATGAGGAAATCATAGCCCATAATGGCTTATTTGAAATATTTTAGACCCTGTGGGTGAGATGGAGCACAGATTAAAATGAAAAGAAAGTCTTTCCATCCTTTCTTACATTGCTTGCCACTTACTTGGTGTGTGTCCTGATGAACCTAGCGATCTATAGTTTATTGATCTGATATTCCTGGTAGCTTTTCTCAGATGCATTTTGGCACTACAGTCCTTTTCTCCATGTTAAATGTTATTTAGAATGGTGTTAACTAATTTACTAAGATTATTATTATTATTATTTATTTTTAGGATTTGTATCATAATTAGTTTTTAACAAATTCGGCATACAAAAACATATATTTTTTTTCACTTGATGACTGCATTATTGAACAGTATATTATTAGGAAAGCCCTGTATTTAGATGAGGTATCAGAGTTTATAAAGAACATTTCATTATTTATTTATTTATTTACTGTTGGTGTATAAAAACACTTAGAGGCATTTTGCCAAACTGTAGAACTGAGCTTTACGGTGGCAATTCCCGTATAACAGGCCTTTAATCCACTAGGGGTAATTCTGCATTTTAATGGTTAATAGAAAGAATGGTCCGGATCAGTGCTTCTCAAATTTTAATGTGTTTATGAATCTCTTGGGGATCTTTTTAAATGCAGATTCTGATTCAGTAGTCTGGGGTGACTTTGGAGAGCCAGCCTCCAGTAATCTTCAAAACAGGAATGTAGGAAGATCACATACGTGATTCTCAGCAGTTACCATAGACATTCTGGCCTTCCATGCCCCTCCTTTATAACTGCCTCCTCCTTTTGCTTTTGAACTGGTCTTTAAAATACTGACCTGCCAGTTTGTTGTCTCCTGCATCAGACTCTCCAGCTCCCTAGAGCAGCATTGCCAGACAAAACAAAACAAAACAAAAACTACAACCCAGGATGCTATTAAATTTTAATTTCAGATAAACAATGAGTAATATTTTCCTATAAGAACACCCAAAATACTGCATGGAACAGACTTACACTAAACACTCATTGTTTATTTGCAGCTCAAAGTTAACTGAATGTGCTGTGTTTTATCTGGTAAATTTACTCTTGAAACTATTGCCTTGATGTGGATTGGTCTAGATCAACTTCAGTTCCACTGACTATGGGGTCAGAAAATTCTGTGTTGTGGAGGAGCTGCCTTGTATAAGGTAGGGGATGTAGTAGCATCCTTGGCTTCCACCCACTACGTGTCACAACTGGGAACAAAGTGGGGAGATGTCTGCAGATATTGCCAGTGTCCCCTCAGGAAGCAAAATCACCCTCAGGTAAGATCCACTGGTCTTAAGAAGAACAGACTGTGCACGTGCGTGTGTGTGTGTGTGTGTGTGTGTGTGTGTGTTTACATGTATGTGTGTAGTTGTGTGTATATTTGTTTCTAGCCAAAACTAAAATTTCAGGCAAGTTTTGGTTCTTTTTCAGTCAAGTATGACATATAATGGGGTTTTCCATGGTAAGGCCAGGGGAAATTATGTGATTATTGAAAAATTTAGATGAAAATATTGTTTTATCGTTACTTATGAATCTCTCTTCTCATGCCCTGTCCCCCCAACATATGCACCAATTTAACATGTAAAAGCTGAGTTAATCATCATCTTCAGTATTCCGTTCCCTGAGTATTTTACCCCATATTTACAGCCACGGCATATGCATTTGAGCTGGGTGCCTATTACATTAAACTCACTCTCCTCCCTAGCATCCCTGGTTCCACTAGCTCCCTCCTCCTTCCTCCCTCCTCCCTCCTCCCTTGGGTTGTCCATTCTGTTCCCTAATATTTCTCTCTCATTCTCTTCATTTCACAGTACCCACCAGACTTACACCACTCAGTGGCTGTGGTGCTGCACGGCATTTTCTGATTAGGTGCCCGCCCCCATGTTGCCCTTCTTCCCTGCCTCGTGCCATCGTCTCAGGCAGTGCATGCCAGCCACCTGTCACAAAGCCCTATGTATTTCCTGAGCCTGAAAGAATCGCTCTCTTCTCTGGCACTTTACTAACTGTGCCTCTCTCATACGACACAACACACTTTCTCCCTTGGGTTAGAAATGTTGGTTTTGACTTTTCCCTCTTCCTCGACTGAAAAGACCTTTAGAATAGGTTTTGGGGTCGATTCAGTGTTGCATCCTCTATAGGACCATTCATGTGCAGTCTCCTAAGTGTTCCACCTCAAGGCCCTGGCTTGCTGTGTTTTCTCCCACAAAACCTCATGGCCTATTCCCTCATCTCTTTGAGACCTTTCTCAATCACCAAAGCTCCCAGCTTCTACTCACTTTACTTCCTTTCCTGATTTATTTTGTCCCATGATAGTCTTCATCTTCTCTTATACTTAGTTTTTACTTGTTTACTTATTATCTGATTCCCTTTATAATGCATAGTTTTTACTTGGGTAGGACATTTTTATCTCCTTATTTATCACACTTTCCTTGGGGCCTAGAGCAATATCTAGCACCTAGTAGATGTTCAGTGAACACTGTTTGAATACATAAATTAATGTACTGGAACATCTGAATGCCCTTCAAAAAGATGTAGCCTTAAAAATCTTGGATACACAGGAGTGTAAGTGTAATAACTGGTAGAAGCAGAACTATTTTAGCCATTACTCAGACACAGATGCATCACTTTATAATCCTGTCTTGTATTTATGTCACACAGAAGCTTTAGGAGAAAAAGCTGCTAAATTACATTGATTGAAATTTAGAGGGAAGGGTCCTGATAAGGGTCCTATCACTTCTCTAATACCAGGTTCTGCGAAGTTCTACAATCCCTGACATAACAAATACTGTATTACTTGTTACCAGCTGAGGAGCTGTAGAGATCAATTTGAACCTAAAAGAAAGTACAAGAAAGCTGTTTCACAAAGGTTTGCTTCTTTTTCCTTTTACCTCTTTTATTGTTTTCATAAAGCCTGCATTTAAAATGAGCAGGTGCCCATGGGATGGGGCTGTGTCTACATGGAATGTTAAGGTATCACGTGATCATCTTTGTGTAATCAATCACACACATTAACTGTGCCAGATCAGTAGACTATCCTCCCATCCACATTAACCAACTGTACATGAGCCAACATTTCCACAGACAGGAATCAAACTTTTTTTTTTTTTCCTAAAGGACCAAATAGTAAATATTTCTGGATTTTCAAGCCATCTAGTCTCTGCTACAACGACTCAACTCTGCCACTGTAGCTTGAGAGCAGTCATGAACAATAAATGGACAAATAGCCATGGCTGTCTTCCAATTAAACTTTGTGTTATGGAAACTTTTGTTTTATGGGTATTTGAATTTCATGTAGTTTTCACATGTCATAAAATATTCCTTTTCTATTTTATTCAGTCATTCTTACCTTGAGAGCTTTACAAAAACAGATGGTGGACCAGATTTGGCCTGCAGGCTATAGTTTGCTGACCCCCACTAGAGATGATTTGCTACAGGATGTCCTCCTAGGCTATTCTAGTGCAATCCAGGCAGGAGGAGACTGAAGTAGCCATAATAAATGTGTGTGAGACCACGCCCTTGTTAAATGAAAGAAAAGCAAGATTGGGAGTCAGGTAGCAGTTTGCAGCAGGTTATTGCCAAACTGGGTCCCAGTTTAAAATTCAGTGAAGAATTTCTAGATTCTCTCTGCTTTTATCTAAATCCTGTCCTTGCTCTGTGACTTTCAGGCCTAGTCAGTGCAGGCTCACCTACCCTTGTACTACCTTTCCCCCTTGCATTTTAAAGTTAGCATTAATATATATTTGTGGAAGTGGAGAGTCAACCATGTTATTTTCTACCTTTTGTGCTGCTTAAGGCTTTAGGTTGTGTTTTTTCAACCTGTATCATTTTAACTACAAAGATAGTTCCATCAAAAGGCAAAGGAAAGTTGTTCAGAGTTTGATACTGTACAGTTAAGACTTAAAGACAGTAATTGTATAAACTTATGTTTTTAGATCTTGTCCACAGTGATCATTTCCTTTCTCATCATTGACAAATGTTTAACTTGCTTAAAACATATAATCTCCAATGTTTTTATAATAAAATCCTTATGGAAACCAGAGAGTGTCTCTCCCAATATAGGTTAAGTAACTGTTTGTCTCAATTTCCTGATTTGTTTTTTCCTCCAACAATGTCAAGAGATGCATTTCCAAAACCTCATTGTATAGCTTCTCCAACTGTTACTGGCTATTATTAATGTAGTCGTGACTGTTCAATCCAATTTATCTCAGAATTAGACAGTTTACAGCCTCTGGACCAGACCAAACCATCTGCCCTTCGATGTGTTGGTTTTTCCAAGCAGGAGACCTTTCTGATGCTTCTCTCTGAAGACAGGGACTCCTTTCATCTTGGCAGGGGAAGATGGGGTGTAGCCATGGAAAAGCAATCTGTTAAGATGCTGATAATGTATTTTCAATCAGTAAAATTAGCCTTTCACTTAATAAATGAACCATTTTCTACCCACTTATATCAGAAAAGATGAAGATGTCCCTGGTTTTAATTGCAGATTTAAAATATGTTTTCATCTAAATGCATTAGCATTGAGTTCCCCCACCTCCCCAACTTGTGCTTCCTGTTTGAAAAGCCGATTAAATGGTTTCATTGCTGATTGGCTGGAAGCCTATACAACTTCCTGGCTGCAGGCCATTAACACCCTGGCCAGAAGTGCTGACAGGAAGATGAAGAGATTTACACCCTCTGATTTCTGCATTAACAACAAGGATGAAACAGTATGTGGTCTTGTCAGTGGATAATACAATTTAAAGATATGATTTCTTTTTCCACAGGTGCATTTGTCTCTGAAAATTAGCAGTTCAGCTTGGTGTGAATAATAAGGCGTCTTCTCTCATGAGTCTGAATCATATTAAAAAAATCTGTATTGTGGACAAGTTTCTGATTTATAAGACTATTGCCATTTCTCTGTACAATAGAATTGGAATCAGCTTATTTTTTTAGGTTTTGGTTCAGATAACTTGAAAAGTTAGGGGGAAGGAACACGTATACAAAGTGTTATGTTTTTTAAAGGGCAAACATACATATTATTAATGGAGAAATACTGCTAGTCATTTCAGTTATCTAAGAGAGAACTGATTTGTCACAATTAAGCACAATGTGCTATCATAATATGATTACTTTGACCAACTAATTCTCTGCTCATTTCAATGATTAACTTACATTTTTGCAGGAATATATGTGAAATAAGTGTGCATATGTATATATAAACCCCCATGTAATATAGAGGGATATATGTGTGTATTTGACTATAGTTATGTGTATGTAAGTATATACACATACACATACCTCTCTATATCTGTATTTGTGTCCATGCAACATACACACGTCTATGCAGACACACACATACACAGACTTATGCAATTTATTAAGCATGTACATAAATACACATATACACAAATGTCAATATATCAGATAAATATGCACTCATCTATAGAGAATCTCTAATAAATAAAAATTGGAAAAAAAAATCAGGAATGGGGTGAAAATATTAATTTTATATATTCAATTTTTCATTTTTGAATAAAAATATTAATTTTGAATAATTCTGTATATTCACATATTTTTTCCATAGAACAAAATGATTGATTTGAATGCGCTCTAACACATCTTCCAAATTTATTTATTTATTTATTTTTTAATATAATTTTTTATTTTTTATAAACATATATTTTTATCCCCAGGGGTACAGGTCTGTGAATCACCAGGTTTACACCCTTCACAGCACTCGCCAAAACACATACCCTCCCCAATGTCCATAATCTCACCCCCTTCTCCCAAACCCCCTCCCCCCAGCAACCCTCAGTTTGTTTTGTGAGATTAAGAGTCACTTATGGTTTGTCTCCCTCCCAATCCCATCTTCTTTCATTTATTCTTCTCGTACCCACTTAAGCCCCCATGTTGCATCACCACTTCCTCATATCAGGGAGATCATATGATAGTTGTCTTTCTCCGCTTGACGTATTTCGCTAAGCATGATATGCTCTAGTTCCATCCATGTTGTCGCAAATGGCAAGATTTCATTTCTTTGGATGGCTGCATAGTATTCCATTGTGTATATATACCACATCTTCTTGATCCATTCATCTGTTGATGGACATCTAGGTTCTTTCCATAGTTTGGCTATTGTGGACATTGCTGCTATAAACTTTCGAGTACACGTGCCCCTTTGGATCACTACGTTTGTATCTTTAGGGTAAATACCCAATAGTGCAATTCCTGGGTCATAGGGCAGTTCTATTTTCAACATTTTGAGGAACCTCCATGCTGTTTTCCAGAGAGGTTGCACCAGCTTGCATTCCCACCAACAGTGTAGGAGGGTTCCCCTTTC
This sequence comes from Mustela putorius furo, assembly GCF_011764305.1. Lineage (NCBI taxonomy): Eukaryota > Metazoa > Chordata > Mammalia > Carnivora > Mustelidae > Mustela > Mustela putorius. Next base: position 45,103,217 of record NW_025422010.1, read on the forward strand.
TCCGCATCCTCGCCAGCATCTGTCATTTCCTGACTTGTTGATTTTAGCCATTCTGACTGGTGTGAGGTGATATCGCATTGTGGTTTTGATTTGTATTTCCCTGATGCCGAGTGATATGGAGCACTTTTTCATGTGTCTGTTGGCCATCTGGATGTCTTCTTTGCAGAAATGTCTGCTCAAGTCCTCTGCCCATTTCTTGATTGGATTATTTGTTCTTTGGGTGTTGAGTTTGCTAAGTTCTTTATAGACTATGGACACTAGTCCTTTATCTGATATGTCGTTTGCAAATACCTTCTCCCATTCTGTCAGTTGTCTTTTGATTTTGTGAACTGTTTCCTTTGCTGTGCAAAAGCTTTTGATCTTGATGAAATCCCAATAGTTCATTTTTGCCCTTGCTTCCCTTGCCTTTGGCGTTGTTCCTAGGAAGATGTTGCTGCGGCTGAGGTCAAAGAGGTTGCTGCCTGTGTTCTCCTCAAGGATTTTGATGGATTCCTTTCGAACATTGAGGTCCTTCATCCATTTTGAGTCTATTTTTGTGTGTGGTGTAAGGAAATGGTCCAATTTCATTTTTCTGCATGTGGCTGTCCAATTTTGCCAGCACCATTTATTGAAGAGGCTCTCTTTTTTCCATTGGACATTCTTTCCTGCTTTGTCGAAGATTAGTTGACCATACAGTTGAGAGTCTATTTCTGGGCTCTCTATTCTGTTCCATTGATCTATGGGTCTGTTTTTGTGCCAGTACCATGCTGTCTTGATGATGACAGCTTTGTAATAGAGCTTGAAGTCCGGGATTGTGATGCCACCAACGTTGGCTTTCTTTTTCAATATCCCTTTGGCTATTCGAGGTCTTTTCTGGTTCCATATAAATTTTAGAATTATTTGTTCCATTTCTTTGAAAAAGATGGATGGTACTTTGATAGGAATTGCATTAAATGTGTAGATTGCTTTAGGTAGCATAGACATTTTCACAATATTTATTCTTCCAATCCAGGAGCATGGAACATTTTTCCATTTCTTTGTGTCTTCCTCAATTTCTTTCCTGAGTACTTTATAGTTTTCTGAGTATAGATTCTGTGTCTCTTTGGTTAGGTTTATTCCTAGGTATCTTATGGTTTTGGGTGCAATTGTAAATGGGATTGACTCCTTAATTTCCCTTTCTTCTGTCTTGCTGTTGGTGTAGAGAAATGCAACTGATTTCTGTGCATTGATTTTATATCCTGACACTTTACTGAATTCCTGTATAAGTTCTAGCAGTTTTGGAGTGGAGTCTTTTGGGTTTTCCACATATAGTATCATATCATCTGCGAAGAGTGATAATTTGACTTCTTCTTTGCCGATTTGGATGCCTTTAATTTCCTTTTGTTGTCTGATTGCTGAGGCTAGGACCTCTAGTACTATGTTGAATAGCAGTGGTGATAATGGATATCCCTGCCGTGTTGCTGACCTTAGTGGAAAAGCTTTCAGTTTTTCTCCATTGAGAATGATATTTGCGGTGGGTTTTTCATAGATGGCTTTGATGATATTGAGGTATGTGCCCTCTATCCCTATACTTTGAAGAGTTTTGATCAGGAAGGGATGCTGTACTTTGTCAAATGCTTTTTCAGCATCTATTGAGAGTATCATATGGTTCTTATTCTTACTTTTATTGATGTGTTGTATCACATTGACTATTTTGCGGATGTTGAACCAACCTTGCAGCCCTGGAATAAATACCACTTGGTCGTGGTGAATAATCTTTTTAATGTACTGTTGAATCCTATTGGCTAGTATTTTGTTGAGTATTTTCGCATCTGTGTTCATCAAGGATATCGGTCTATAGCTCTCTTTTTTGGTGGGATCCTTGTCTGGTTTGGGGATCAAGGTGATGCTGACCTCATAAAATGAGTTTGGAAGTTTTCCTTCCATTTCTATTTTTTGGAACAGTTTTAGGAGAATAGGAATTAGTTCTTCTTTAAATGTTTGGTAGAATTCCCCCGGGAAGCCGTCTGGCCCTGGGCTTTTGTTTGTTTGGAGATTTTTAATGACTGTTTCAATCTCCTTACTGGTTATGGGTCTGTTCAGGCTTTCTATTTCTTCCTGGTTCAGTTGTGGTAGTTTATATGTTTCTAGGAATGATTCCATTTCTTCCAGATTGTCAAATTTATTGCCATAGAGTTGCTCATAGTATGTTCTTATAATAGTTTGTATTTCTTTGGTGTTAGTTGTGATCTCTCCTCTTTCATTCATGATTTTATTTATTTGGGTCCTTTCTCTTTTCTTTTTGAAAAGTTTGGCCAGGGGTTTATCAATTTTATTAATTCTTTCAAAGAACCAGCTCCTACTTTCGTTGATTTGTTCTATTGTTTTTTTGGTTTCTATTTCATTGATTTCTGCTCTGATCTTTATGATTTCTCTTCTTCTGATAGGCTTAGGGTTTCTTTCTTGTTCTTTCTCCAGCTCCTTTAGGTGTAGGGTTAGATTGTGTACCTGAGACCTTTCTTGTTTCTTGAGAAAGGCTTGTACCGCTATATATTTTCCTCTCAGGACTGCCTTTGTTGTGTCCCACAGATTTTGAACCATTGTATTTTCATTATCATTTGTTTCCATGATTTTTTTCAATTCTTCTTTAATTTCCCGGTTGACCCATTCATTCTTTAGAAGGATACTGTTTAGTCTCCATGTATTTTGGTTCTTTTCAAACTTCCTTTTGTGGTTGAGTTCTAGCTTTAGAGCATTGTGGTCTGAAAATATGCAGGGAATGATCCCAATCTTTTGATACCGGTTGAGTCCTGATTTAGGACCCAGGATGTGATCTATTCTGGAGAATGTTCCATGTGCACTAGAGAAGAATGTGTATTCTGTTGCTTTGGGATGAAATGTTCTGAATATATCTGTGATGTCCATCTGGTCCAGTGTGTCGTTTAAGGCCTTTATTTCCTTGCTGATCTTTTGCTTGGATGATCTGTCCATTTCAGTGAGGGGAGTGTTAAAGTCCCCTACTATTATTGTATTATTGTTGATGTGTTTCTTTGATTTTGTTATTAATTGGTTTATATAGTTGGCTGCTCCCACGTTGGGGGCATAGATATTTAAAATTGTTAAATCTTCTTGTTGGACACACCCTTTGAGTATGATATAGTGTCCTTCCTCATCTCTTATTATAGTCTTTGGCTTAAAATCTAATTGATCTGATATAAGGATTGCCACTCCTGCTTTCTTCTGATGTCCATTAGCATGGTAAATTCTTTTCCACCCCCTCACTTTAAATCTGGAGGTGTCTTCGGGTTTAAAATGAGTTTCTTGGAGGCAACATATAGATGGGTTTTGTTTTTTTATCCATTCTGATACCCTGTGTCTTTTGACAGGGGCATTTAGCCCATTAACATTCAGCGTAACTATTGAGAGATATGAATTTAGTGCCATTGTATTGCGTGTAAGGTGACTGTTACTGTATATGGTCTCTGTTCCTTTCTGATCTACCACTTGTAGGCTCTCTCTTTGCTTAGAGGACCCCTTTCAAGATTTCCTGTAGAGCTGGTTTGGTGTTTGCAAATTCTTTCAGTTGTTGTTTGTCCTGAAAGCTTTTAATCTCTCCTTCTATTTTCAATGATAGCCTAGCTGGATATAGTATTCTGGGCTGCATGTTTTTCTCATTTAGTGCTCTGAAAATATCATGCCAGCTCTTTCTGGCCTGCCAGGTCTCTGTGGACAAGTCAGCTGCCAATCTAATATTTTTACCATTGTATGTTACAGACTTCTTTTCCCGGGCTGCTTTCAGGATTTTCTCTTTGTCACTGAGACTTGTAAATTTTACTATTAGGTGACGGGGTGTGGGCCTATTCTTATTGATTTTGAGGGGCGTTCTCTGAACCTCCTGAATTTTGATGCTCGTTCCCTTTGCCATATTGGGGAAATTCTCCCCAATAATTCTCTCCAGTATACCTTCTGCTCCCCTCTCTCTTTCTTCTTCTTCTGGAATCCCAATTATTCTAATTTTGTTTCGTCTTATGGTGTCACTTATCTCTCGAATTCTCCCCTCGTGATCCAGTAGCTGTTTGTCCCTCTTTTGCTCAGCTTCTTTATTCTCGGTCATTTGGTCTTCTATATCACTAATTCTTTCTTCTGCCTCATTTATCCTAGCAGTGAGAGCCTCCATTTTTGATTGCACCTCATTAATAGCTTTTTTGATTTCAACTTGGTTAGATTTTAGTTCTTTTATTTCTCCAGAAAGGGCTTTTATATCTCTCGAGAGGGTTTCTCTAATATCTTCCATGCCTTTTTCGAGCCCGGCTAGAACCTTGAGAATTGTCATTCTGAAGTCTAGATCTGACATATTACCCATGTCTGTATTGATTAGGTCCCTAGCCTTTGGTACTGCCTCTTGTTCTTTTTTTTGTGTTGAATTTTTACGTCTTGTCATTTTGTCCAGAGAAGAGTATATGAGGGGGCAAGTAAAATACTAAAAGGGTGGCAACAACCCCAGGAAAATATGCTTTAACCAAATTAGAAGAGATCCCAAATCGTGAGGGGGGAGAAAGGGGATAAAAAGAGGTTCAAAAAGGAAGAAAGAAAAAAAAGGAAAAAAAAGAATTTAAAAGAAAAAGAAAACACCTAAGAAAAATATAAAAAAGGAAAAATATATGTATTAGATAAACTAGTAAAAAATCGTTAAAAAAGAAAAAGGTAACAGTTAAAAAAAAAATTTACCCGAAGGCGAGAAAAAAAAAAACAAAAAATGAAAAAGAAAATAATTAAATTAACCGCAAGACTAAAAAAAAACACAGGGCAAAAGCCATGAGTTCCGTGCTTTGCTTTCTCCTCCTCTAGAATTCTGCTGCTCTCCTTGGTATTGAAACCGCACTCTTTGGTAGGTGAACTTGGTCTCGGCTGGATTTCTTGTTGATCTTCTGGGGGAGGGGCCTGTTGTAGTGATTCTCAAGTGTCTTTGCCCCAGGCGGAATTGCACCGCCCTTACCCGGGGCCTGGGTGAGTAATCCGCTTGGGTTTGCTTCCAGGAGCTTTTGTTCCCTGAGCGCTTTCCGTAGAGTTCCGGAGGACGGGAATACAAATGGCGGCCTCCTGGTCTCTGGCCCGGAGGAGCCGAGAGCCCAGGGCCGCACTCCTCAGTGCGCGCTCAGAGAACCGCGCCCAGTTACTTCCGTCTGCCTGACCTCCGGCCGCGCTCCGAGCTCACCGAGCCTGCGACCGGTTCAAGGTCACCCCGAGCTGCGAGCTTACTGCCGGCTCTGTCTCTGTAGCCGGCTTTCCCCTTCCAATACCCGCAAGCTCTACGACACTCAGACACCCCCGATCCTTCTGTGACCCTGCGGGACCTGAGGCCACGCTGACCCCGTGTGGGCTTTGCCCCGGGTAGCCTCTGGAGCGATGTCCCTCAGCGGAACAGACTTTTAAAAGTCCTGATTTTGTGCACGGTTGCACCGCTGCTTGCCTGGGAGCCGGCCCCTCCCCCCGGGGTCTATCTTCCCATCGCTTTGGATTCACTTCTCCGCCGGTCCTACCTTTCAGAAAGTGGTTGTTTTCTGTTTCCAGAATTGCTGTTCTTCTTCTCTTCGATCTGCCGATGGATTTGCAGGTGTTTGCAATCTTTAGATAAGCTATCTAGCTGATCTCCGGCTAGCTGAAGTAGTCTCGGCCTGCTACTTCTCTGCCATCTTGACTCCTCCCCACATCTTCCAAATTTAAATGATGAGTCTAGATTTATTTATCTTCATACTCCCTTTCCTAAAACCACTTAAAAATTCTGGGAATGATGATAGATAATTATTGGAGGATAGAAAGACTGTAGAAGTAAGATGAAAGATCAGACTTTCAATAATCAATTGACCAATAGCCATTGATCCTATGCTAAAAAGGCACTGTGCCAGACAGAAGAGAATACAAAGGATTGAAGTCTTAGTCTTATTTTTGAGAAACTTACAGAATTGTGGAAGGATTTGTAGACATCAACATCAAAGCCATCAGTGTAAAGCAGGGATTGATAAATGGGTTGGAAAATGCATAACCAAGGCCTACATTTCAGAATCAGGAGTGGTCCCTTATAAAAATGTATAAATCTTGTTTCCACAATTAAGTTGCTTACAAAGTCTTTTTTGGTAGCTGTTTCAAAGATAACCCAGTTCCTTAAAATTTGATAAATAGATAATAAATAATCTAAATAGATACATAATCTAATTCTTTAGCATCTAAATTGTTACAAGTTATAAGTTCTACACTGTAATAATGAGACTTTTCCATAAATTGAAGTCACCACTGAAATTCAGAGCAATGGAAAGGACCAATCATCAAAACTTTAAGATGAAATAAATCAACTAAAGCCAACTATTTTAGAATTTTCTTAATTGATGGTTCTTCACCTAAATGGGCAAAACAAAAATAATCATTCCTCAATGTGATCAAACTTAAGGGTACTATTCAATGTCCTCAGTATATATGACACTGTACCATGATTGTTCACAAAAATATAGAGCAATATATGGATACTTGAGCAATCTAAAATTTTTTTTTTTTTAAAGATGAATTTACTATTTATGTTTTATTTTTTTTTTTTTATTTATTTTTTTTTTTAAAGATTTTATTTATTTGACAGATAGAGATCACAAGTAGGCAGAGAGGCAGGCAGAGAGAGAGAGAAGCAGGCTCCCTGCTGAGCAGAGAGCCCGATGCGGGACTCGATCCCAGGACCCTGAGATCATGACCTGAGCCGAAGGCAGCGGCTTAACCCACTGAGCCACCCAGGCGCCCCTAATTGGATATAATAAGCAGGGATGCATGAAAATATAACAATACCAGTGAAAACTTGATAATTACCAATGAATGCCCCTGAAAATAAATTCAAGGAGATACCAGAGAAGAAAAGGGAAAAATAGGTTTATTTTGGATCTAGAAAGTTGAGTTGGATTCATATACTTTACTTGAACATTCAACAAATATTTATTGAGCACTTACTTAGTATCAGACACTGAGGATACAACAATAAACAAATGAGCCAAGGCTCATTCCTCATGATGTGTGAAACAGTAAAGAAATCAGGCGGGTGATGGAGAGCAGAAGGTGACCAAATTGAAGAGATAGAAGGGAAAGTGCCAAGGCATGTTTAGGAGCTCACTGGAATGACCAGTTAAAAGAGGACATATGGTTGTTAAAGGAGAATTAAAGGACATAAAGACAGGTAGTGAATGATTTCTTAAACCCAATGTCTCTGTGGTACATATCTGATTAGATATGATTAGAATTTTGGGAAATAATACCATGTTCTGAGATCCCCAAATTTAAGCTATATCAGGTTAATTCTTGGTAAATTTACAGATGAGACATTGCCTTAAAAATGTACGTCACCCATCATTCATCAGATTGTTGGACTTCATGGCATCTTACTAGATGATTCTAGATCTAAGAACCAGTTCAATATTATATTTCTGGAAAGGACAAATAGAAATTACAGTAAAATGCCAATATGTGTCTCAGACACCAGTCTAATGTAGAAGAATCTGTAAATCACTCTGAAGACTATCACAAGTTCTCAATTGCTGAGGCCAGAAGAATAAAATACATAAAAAAAAAAATTACATCAAAGAAAGTAAAATTCAAAGTGAATTGAAAGAACTTGGCAAAATCTAGAATAAACCGAGCTGTTTAAATGTATACTTTTGATCTTCTCTCCATTGAATTCTATATGATTTTAAAATAATAATATTTTAGAGAGCCATTAAGAACAAGAGTTTTATCTACAGAGTCCAAATAAATTAGGGTAAGTGACTCTAAATTAACAAAAAGCCTCAATAAGTTATAAGATAGTTTATTTGTGATTATCAACAGAGGAAAACAAAGAGTAATTCAAATTAACTTGAGTTTGTCACTTTTTGCAACTTTGGGCAGATTTTATTGGCTTCTCTCAACCATAAATCTCCAAGCTTGTGTTTAGGCCCTCTGTTATGAATATTCATGATAAATGCCTCATAAGTAACTTCATCTTCTACTAGATTGGCAACTTCATTAGGGCAGTGATGAGGAATTTTTTATTTTGCCTCAATATAACCAATGATTAAACAGTGACTTGTGTGTTTATTAGATTAATTTGGCTAAATGTTGGTGGATGAATGTAAGGTCTGGCCACCTATTAGTTTGTTTCGACATAGAATCACAGGCTTAAGTAATTTTATATATGCAAAAAGCTTTGATGACCACATTTTCTAGTCCTTCCATTTTTGAGATTACAGGATTTGGATCTGATAACTTAGCTGACCTCTGACTCCGCTCAGTGTTTAGTACCACATCTCGTATTCAAGTGTCTCTTTGTGGTGGTTGTTACTTTCCTCCAAACCACCACATTTGATCTCACTTTAACCCAAGCACAATCCCTTAGGTCACAACCTAAATATTTTATGAAACCTGGGCTCATCCTTGGCTTACCCCTTTCCTTCACAAACCACATTCAGCTGTCAACAGGTCTTTTTAATTATGCCTCAAAGTATACCTGTTCTCTCTCTTTCTCCATTTTCACTGTTACCTCCTTTGTCGAAGCTCTGGAACAGAACACTGTGCACAGGTTATCAGTCCCCGTGGAGGACCCCCACACACTTCTGCCCACTGCATCTTGGTACCAGAGTTGCCAAGGAAAACACAATATGGTCAAGCACTTGTTAGAACGATGCTTTGCTTGCATGGAGAAGAGACAGACTAAGGTCAGCCCAGTAGCGAGTGTCAGACGCCACAGCTTGTGGGGCCCCTTGGCAGCCGACGCAGGGCAGTTGGCCTGCTCGCGTCCCTTCTGCAGAGCAGCAGAAGGACCCTACTCCCTCCTCTGTGGAGTCTTAAATATACAAAGCTGTGAGTGTGTCTGAACGCCCCTGACATACACACTTCCACAGAACTATGGAACACTCCTTGAGCCTGAAACAGGGAAAACTATTCTCACTCTAGGCTGTAAACTCAATACAAGCTGTCCAGGCTCTTCATCTCTTGGTAAGGAAGTGTTCAAGGTCCTAGGACCATTCTTGTACAGCTGGGTAGCATCTAGAGACTGCATACCGGATTCTGCCCTTCTCAACACAAGCTATACTTTCTTTCACGTAGACTACTATTCTAAGATTCCTGTTTTGTCCTTGTTTTCACAAACATCCCACACCTCACAAATATTCTCTGCACAGCAGCCAGAATGATCTCAAAAAATGGAAGCCCAATCATGTATTTTCCTTGCTCAAAATCTCTTAATCATTTCTCAATGTCGTTGAAATGAAGTCCAAACTTCCTGAGATGGTGTAAGGCATCTGAATTATCTACCCCTGTCTACATCTCCAGTCTAATCTTTTGCTAGGCTCCTCCGTGCTCAGGGCTCTTCAAAGCTCATGCTCCATTAAAGAACCATGTTTTCTGTTTTGTTTTGTTTTTTTAAAGAACTACTTCTGAGTACTTTAATGCTTATTTACATTCATAGTTCATAAGATCTGGCAAGATCAATAAACACATTTCTTAGAAGAAATATTGTTGCTGATTCTATAAAAACTGTTCAAATATGCTGCTACCTGGGGCTTAAGGCTATTCTGGAGGAATATTTTGTTTCCTACCGTACACACTTGTACCCCACTTCTGTCCCACTTAGAACCAGGGGGAAAACATGTCTGTGACTGCTCAGGTTTGCCCTCTTTTTTCACCTTTCTCCTTAGTCAAGTGACCGAGGATACATTTGGGACCAGGAGAATAAGTCCATGACAGAAAGCTTTTCAGGAAGGGTGATTTACCATTCTCTCATTTACTGAAATTCTCTTACAACCAAGGGATTGCTGGAGAGTAAGTTCAAAACAGAGAAGTCTGAATAAATGAGTATTTCATGTGCTTTTAGTAGACTTTGATTCGGGTGAGTCTGAGACACATCCCAAACTATGAAAGTAGGTGTCAAACATCCATTTTTGTTCTTCTTTTGAATAACTCGTTGTATCAGATATATTTGGTGACTCTGGACCAAACTACCAAAAGTTTGGTAATTCTTGAAAAAGTTTTTATTTGCTCAGGGTCTCAGTACAAAAGGTAGAAAATCACACAAGTTCAGCAGTTAAGCTGAAATGCTCTGGCTTTGCATTTTCATTGTGCAAATGTCCAGCATGCAAAGTCATTTCATCAGTTCCAATTTTCTCCCAGTAAGCACTTCTAAATCAAAATGAAAATTACATAAGTTTACCGGAAGTCTTTAATCTAAATTATTATTTATGCTGGGTTTTCTTGATTCTCATGTACTGATGGATTTGGTGGGGAGGAAAAACAAAGATATTAAATTATGAGAGAAAAAATTAATCATTTTAATATATTTGATGTGAATCTTAACTATTATCAAATTAATTTTAATCTGTTATGTACTGAAATAAAGTTAATGAGCTAACTATCGATGCTGCCTACTTGAATTGAAAACTTATTCCATTTTGGTTTCTCCTTTCTTTGGTCTATGTCTGCAACTTCTAAATATATGACTCAGCTACATATTTTTGACAGGAGAAAAAAGCCCAATCATTTTTTACTGGGAGGAGGATGGTCTTACCAAACAGAGAGTAAAACATATTGGCACAAAACTTCAGTAAGGCCTTTTAGACCCATGTAAAGGCTACCCTATTTATTACTATACCTAATATAGTGTCTAATATGAACTCAGTGCTGCTGGTACTAACAAGAATAAGCATTTGCATTAATAGATTGACTAGTAGAAAGCAACTTAATCCTTTGGATAATATGTTCAATTGTAAATTTGAAGCAATCATAACCCAATAGATTCTTATTTCAGTAATCTTTGAAACATAAGATAATCTCTTGCTGAGTTTTTCTGCTTATTTGCTGTTATTGGGTCTTTGTCATGTTTTGCTTATGAAATATGCTGAATGTGAATCTCACTTTTTCTCCTCTGAATTTCCAAATAGTAACTGTACATTAACATAAATATAAAATAGTGTAATTTGTCATGTAACATGTTACTATAGTACACAAATATAGCAATAACTTTTTGTTCATTAATATGGAGATTAGTCAATGTTCATTGAGTACTATGTGTACCAGGGGAGTAATACTAAGACATAGGAGCTACTGATTCTGCCCTCATGGAGGTTATAGTACTTCTGTAGTCAAATACACATGATCTATCATAAAATTGAAGAAGCTCTCTTTAATACCAGTCTCTCATATATGGTAGAAAAAAACAGTTATAGAGATGCTTTAGTATTTTTCCATTATTTACTGAATTATTTACCATTTCTAAAAAATGTTATAGTCTTCAGATTAACCATTGTTTGTTTTGTTTTGTTTCTTTTCCCCACATTGTTCTATCGAAAGTGTCCTTTTGATGGGGCGCCTGGGTGTCTCAGTGGATTAAAGCCTTTGCCTTCAGCTCAGGTCATGATCCCAGGGTCCTGGGATCGAGCCCCATGTCGGGCTCTCTGCTCGGCAGGAAGCCTGCTTCCTCTTCTCTATCTCTGCCTGCCTCTCTGCCTACTTGTGATCTCTGTCTGTCAAATAAATAAATTAAATCTTTAAAAAAAAATGTCCTTTTGGGTTTATGGTACCTAATGAAAACCCATTCATTGTTCAATACCCAGTTCATATTCCACCATTTCTGGGGCTCTTTGCTTATTATTCCTTTTCCAACAGACATCACTAGGAATGATTTTATCTCTGCTCCCACAGTGCAGTGTATTATAGTATTGTTCTTGTGTACTTGCTTTTCCAACCAGACTGTGAGTTGTTTAAGGAAAGAAGCTAGTATTAATTGTTAATTTTGCCATTGTATGCCTTAGACAATGAAGATGATGCCTGTCACACATTAGGTGTCCAGTGAATGTTGACAAATTATATCAGTGTGAGTTTTCCAGAGAAATAGAACCAGTATTTTCTTCTTTTTTTTAAAAATATTTTATTTATTTATTTAACACAGAGAGATCACAAGTAGGCAGAGAGGCAAGCAGAGAGTCGGGGGAAACAGGCTCCCCGCTGAGCAGAGAGCCTGATGTGGGACTTGATCCAAGGACCCTGAGATCATGACCTGAGCTGAAGTCAGAGGCTTAACCCACTGAGCCACCCAGGTGCCCTGAGAACCATTTTCTTAATAACATTTTCTCTTCTATAGCTTCCTTTATTATAAGACTATACTATACAATATATATGACATATAAAATATGTGTTACTTACCTGTTTATGTTATTGGTAAGGCTTTTGGTCAACAGTAGGCTATTAGTAGTCAAGTTTTGAAGGAATCCAAAGTTATTCATGAATTTTTGATTATACAGAGTGTTGGTGTCCCTAACCCCATGTTTTTCAAGGGTCAACTATTTGTTTGTTTATTGTAAGGAATTGGTTCATGTGATTAAGAAGGCTGAGAAGTCAAAGGACCTGCACTTGGCAAACCAAAGACCTAGGAGAACAAATGGTGTATGTTCAGTTTGAGTCCAAAAGTCTGAGAACCAGTAGAGCAGCTGGTGTAAGTTCCAATCTGAGTCTCATTTCAAAGGCATCAGTAAACTGATGTTTCAGTATTAAACTGATGTTTAGCTTGATGTTCTCCTGCTCCACCTTTTTGTTCTGTCTAGACCATCAGTGGGTTATATGAGGCCCACTCACACTGGGGAGGGCAATCTGTTTTATTCAGTCTACGGACTCAAATGTGAGCTCATCCAGAAACATCCTCAGAGATGAACCCAGAGTATCTTTTAACAAGATACACTAGTACCCTGAAACCCAGCCAGGTTCATATATAAAATTAATCATCACATTGACTAATTGGCTGAGTAAATGAGCAAATAATTTGGAAATCTCAATGAGTTGATATGAGCAGTGATGGAAGGTGTTCACGGCCAGGTTAACAGGAGAATTTAGACAAAGCAGGGAAAGGATGATGACAATGACAAAATAGAAAACAAAATATCACACAACTTTAAAAGCTTCCTTTTTTGTTATTTCAGTGATTTGCTTGCTTAGAATTATGATTTACAAGTAGGCCCAACAAATATCACCCACACTCATAATCGACTTTCATGAATGTTGTGACCATTCATTAGCCATGCATAATGAGATTTAAGCTTGATGGAAAGCCTAAGCCTGAATTCTGTAAAATTATTCATTATTATTGATTACAAACCAATCTCGGGTTTTATAAGAAGAATTTTATCTGCAGAGCAGAGAATGAAAATAAAGTTATGGTCAAAGCCTGTCGAGGGAGACATCTCTTCATGAAATCAATATGTTCTTGAAGAGTTGTTTGCAATTGAATATAATACACTGAATAGAGCACAAGAATCATTAGTGATTTTCTCTTGCATATTTAAGACACTTATTTTAGAAAAAAGAAAACTAATTTTCTCTCACTTTTAAGAATGTATAGTAATATAATTTTACATGGTTGTATGATTTTTAGTACAATTGTATAATTTTCATTGGGGATGCAATAATTTGCCTAAGCAATCATCAGTTGTAGAATTAGCCCATTTTATATCATTCACTATTTTAAACAATGATATCCTGAATCATTTTATATATCTAGGTCTTCATATATTTATGCGTAGATTCCTAGAAGCAGAGTTCTTGGATTAAATTGTTATGATGAACATTGCCAAATTACTTTTCAGTGGTAGTATATCAATTCATAATTTCAGAAGCATTGTTAGTCATCATTTTGAAATCTTTGCAACATTAATAGGCTAAAGTGCTATATCATTTTTGTTTATACAGCTGACTTGAATAACACAGATTTGAATTGCACAGGTCCACTGACATGCAGATTTTTTTCATAAATATACTACAGCACTCTAAAATTGTTTTCTTTATTATTTTCTTAATAACATTTTCTTTTCTCTGCCTTACTTTCCTGTATGACTACAGTATATGATACATATACAAAATATTTGTTAATCGACTATTTATGTTATCGATAAGGCTCTTAGTAGTTAAGTTTTTGGGGAGTCAGTGTTACAGTTGGATTTTTGACTACATGGGGGGATTGGAAACCTTAACTCCTGCATTGTTCAAGAGTCCACTATATTTTCTGTTTTTGATTTCTAACAAGTGCTTTTCTGTAGTGGAAGTTTATTCATTAAAAATTCCATTACAGTATTATACAAAAATCTTAAAATAAACAAAAAACTCCTAATTGATCTTCATTATAAATATGAGTTTCCATTTGGCTTTATATATCAATACAGGTAAAAGACCTATTTCAGTCATCAAAGGTATGACAGTAAAGTTAAGAGGAAAAGTATCCTCCAGTCAACAGAGGTTGCTGTATATCTCTTTCTGTAAAAATATATTCTATTCTAACTTTCATATAGAATAATGACATTGATATTCAATATAATTTGATTAGATTTTATGAAGGATCTTTAACCAAGAAGACAATAGCATGCACATTTGAGGAAAAGGTGGTAAAGCTTTCTTCATTATTTAATCTTGTGCTGAGAAAAAGATATTATATAATAACTCAGATGAATGAAAGAAAAGCTATTAATGCTACCTAGACAAATGCTTCCAGAATCCACCTCTGTTGATGTTAAAGTTAACAACATGGAGGGGCTGAATCATGCTTGTCTGATTGCTGATAATGAAATCAGGAAGGGCAGGGTGGATGGTACGTAGTATAATTCATATCTGAGAACAGTACGTAGAGGAGAATTGTGTGGAGCTGAAATCCAGCTCTGGATTGTTGGCCAATCTTATGGAGCACGTTTTTAAACTTCATCCCTTCAAAGATCAAAGATCACTCTTCCCAATTCTTATAAAGGCACCATGTAGGCTGCCAGGAGCCCTAGTGATGTTATTAAGAAGGCTGATTTGGAGAATTCTGAATTACTCCATGGATTTGAAGATCAGGAGTCCAGCAAGGCTGCTTGGTGAGATTATGATAGATCAGCATTCAAACTAGGTATTGAGTACCCATATATTAGAGGTGACCCCAAGTGACCACCTGGTTCTAAGCCTTATGTCTAATCAGTTTTCAAGGACTGAGAAGCAGACCAGTCCTTCAGAGCATTTATAGTGGACAGGCCTCTGAGGTGATTCTGAGAAACAGTGGTGACATGTCTCCTTGACTACTTTTTGCCCAGGGGATGAGTTCATTGTGTGTTGCCATTCTTATAGAGCTGGACTGACAAACTGTATGATGTGCCTATATTTGTTTTCCTTTTCATTTCATACTCTGTTACATCCTTCTGAGGTTCAACTGATTACCCACATGGATGTTTCTCATAAGATCACACACTGGGCGAGTAAGGCTGGCACCCACCAGACATACTCACTTGGTTTGTTTCACAATGCCACATTTGAGCAATGGCTCTTCGGCCAACTACCTAGATGTCTGTAATTTTGCCAATGAAAATGAAGCTAAAACAAAAATCTGGAAAAAAATAAAGAAGGGAAATGATAACTCTCAGAGGGACATACTGGCAGAAATATGCTATAACAAATTCTAAGAATCATTTATTGGTCTTCTGGCTTCCAAAAAAGACCAAATCTAGAGAACTTCTCTTTGGATTACCTTTATTCTCTTCCCTTCAGCTAATTTAGGAATTAAATGAAGGCAAACAAGGTCCTGGCTTTGAAGGGATATAGCCTAGAGGCTTTAGTTTGGAGCAAACAAAGCATTTACAGCAGTTCTCTGGCAGGTGTAGAATATCACCACATTGCTGAATATTTAAAAGCAAGGCATGTTTCCAACCCCAAAGTCTGTCCCCCAATTGATAAGTCTCTTTTTATTAAATGAATTTTAATTACTTAATAATTAGACCTTCCATTGGAGGAGATGGGGATCCTGATAGTCTGCCAGAGAGGCTAGAGGGCAAATCAGAAGAATGTGCCGTTTTCAGATTAGAATTTTAAAAAAGGAATAGGCCCAGTCTAGGGGTGTGCGGGTACACGGTAGGCCTCCCTAGAGGCAGAGTCTTGGCATAAACCTGGGCTGCAAAATGCTTTATTTCTACTTTTGCTTAAAAGCCAAAGTAGTTTAGAATTCAATGAATGAAAGTGCACAGCTAAGATATTAAAACTTTCTGACTGTCTGGGTCCTCCTAGGCTATGTGGTGTGTATATGCATGGGTGGAAGGGTCCAGAGGGACTATTGTTCTCATTATTTTAATTCTGGGAGCCTAACACTTTTGATGTACCTGCAGATTTAGCAGCTTTCATTCATTGCCATGGTGATATTTTACCTCATTTTTTTAGCATCACAAAAGAAAAGCCTAAATGAAAAATGTTTGCTGCTTTTGCTATTAACATTTCTACTGCCTCGGTGACAGACAACAGTTTGGTTGTGCCTGGTTCCTGAGGAATTGGATATTGGCTGAAACCTGATTGATGGTTATAGCCATTGCTCAGGCTGTCCCAGTTGGGCGGGGGCTGGCCCAGGGACCACTGATAACATTGTTCCTGGGGGCAGTGATTTGGAAAGAAGGAAGGAGGGGAAAATTTCATTCAAAATATGTATCACTGCTCAGCAATTTAAACTTATGAGGCTTGGTTAAAACATTCATGGATGCACTAGGCATAGCCCCTCCCCCCCAATAATTTTTCAGATGAAAGATTTTGTGGTTTGACTTCATGTATGTATGTATGTATGTGTGTGTGTGTGTATGTATATATATATATATATATATATATATATATATATATCAGCCTTTTTGCTTTTTCACATCCCCTGAGGAAAATACATGGTTTCCCTCTCTTTATGCCTCCCTAGCCATTGTTGTCCTTTCTAGACTTTCCAATGTTTAAAGTCTGGGATAGTTGCCTAAACAAAATATCTTATGGATAATACATTTTTCATTCAACGAATATTTGAAGTACAAGGATATATCATGCACTGTGCTATGTCTGAGAGCAGAATACAATAGACTTGGTCCTGCTTTTGTCGACTTTTATGTATTAGCTGGAAAGATGGCTGTTAAATCAATGCCATCACTAATTACAGTTGAAGTAAGTGCTGTGAAGGAGACGTGCGGAGATGATCGGTTCTATCTAGGCTTGGGGGAGTCCTCTCTGAGGAACTGAGGATTCCGGTATGGCACTGGGCACACTTAAATCCCAGGTATTCAAGTGCTGTGTTAGAGAAGAGCTTAACAGAGTTAAACTTTACTTCCCTTCTCCTTGCATGGGTAGGTAGTAAATGTTTTAGGAAAGAATTGTGGTTATAGCTGTTTAACAGGCCTTGAGCAACATTAACAACGTAACATATATAAGTGAGCCTGCAATGAATCCTTTTACTGTGAAAATTAGTACTAAGAATAACTGAAGGATCTTTCACAAAAATCAAAATAAACAGGGTAAGACCCATTACTCCATAGTACTTGCATAATGGTTGTATATCTCTTGCTAACAGCGCTTAATGCTTCCTATATTAGGATAGTTAATGTCAATAAAATTTCTGATACTGAAGCCCAGGCAATTTTCCTAACTGTTAGGAACTTACAAAATTTGAATTATAAGTGTCTGTGTTTATCATTTATGGGACAGGAGATAAAATGGAGCTCCCCTACATGTCTTGACTTTTCCAAATGCAAAGCAATATGTTGTCTCCTTTTAATAGTTCCCAAATTCATCCTTCCCTAGTAGTTGCTGGTCTTTGTTAATGTACAGAACTGCAGATATTGTGTGAACCTGCAATTTGACTGGTAGGGGACACTTCCCAAGAGTCCAGGCGTTGCTAGATTGAAAGCTGCCGTAGTATCCTGGGTCAGACTAAGTGTGAAGGTAGGAACCTTGGCTGCAATTCATTCTTGGAAACAGCCTTTCCTCCAAGGTAACAGTGAAAAACCTCCTGAAAGCATCAAAAAATTAAGTCTGTTAAGAAAAAGAAAAAAGAAAGTAAGTCTGCATGCTATTTTCCAAAGTGCCATATTTTAGGCTGAAGTGTATCTCTGAGAATACGTGTTAAAAAACAGTTCACCCAGCACTGTGCAGCTACGTAGAGGTTGAGGAGTTCGGGGATACTGATCTACAGAAGAAATTCCTTTTGACACATTTCCATGGGTTGGGGAAATAAGGTATTTTAAGAAATATGATAATTCAGCACTAAAACTTAAAAAGAAAAACAAGCAATCATACATATTGTAAACATTGGGAAGAATTTTGCTCCTATTCTAGTTCCATCTGTAAAGTGGAGACAGGGACACTTACAGGTCTATCGTGCGGGTTACGTGAGGTGATTTATAAAGGAACTAACAATAGTGCAAATGTTAAAACTGAGACCTTGCCTGGAGTCATCCAGCTGGTTAAATGGCGAAGCCTAGAATTGACCCCAAGTTATCTGGCACCCGTGTCTCTCCTTTACCATCCCAGACTACTGCTGAATATGCTTGTGGTAGAGCCACACTCACATGCAGTTATCAACATTTAGGTATCTCAATGCTCTTTTTAAACATTTAGAGTCACCTAGAACCTCAACACATTTCATGTATTTTGTTTTTCTTTCAGGAGATATTTGATATACTTTGGAGATATAAAATACCTCTCTCCCCCTCAAAAAAAAAAAAAACCTCACATATGCAAACATGTAAACACTTTTCAGTATTTTATTGGTATAAGCAGCTTTGTCATAGTATCTATAAGTTATCACTGCTGTAAACATGCAAAAAACAATTTCTGGGAAGCAAAACTATAGAAAAGGTGATTTTTTTTGAGTCAGTAACTTAAGAATAATCACAGTTTTGATAGGTAAATATTTTGTTTTTTAGAGAAAACTCGATAAATACAATTAAGAGGAAGTAGGCTTAGAGAGTAGACCAGTTCAATAGATACAAGAAATATTTTGCCAGGGTTATAGAAGATAAGCATAGAAAATGCCTTGCACTAGGTTCTTATACCCCAGCATTTGGGGTATAAGACGATTCTAGAAAAAACTGGGGATATTCGAGTTTCTTAAGTGAGGCAAAAACCTTGGTGATTTAGGAACACTGATCTTTTACTATGTTTGGAATATAGTAGGGTAAGAAAAGAGTAGAGCTAGGAAGACCACTTTTGCTGTGATGACAATGGATCAGATGTGTCTGAGTCAAACTTTTTTTCAGGAAAAGCCTCTTGTGGATCAGGTAGCTATTTTTCGTGAGGATCTAGTTAAAATTATAGTTGTATCTCTCTGTGAAGGAAGCACGGGAATCATTTGTATTGCCTTAGAGCATTAAATGGCTCTTCCGAAAATACTGTATTTCATTCTTACGAGTTACAGTGAGTTTAATGTTCATTACTAAGTGCTCATACTCATGCCTTGAAAATTTAGTACTAAGGTGATAGCCTATAACTTCTTCTTTTAATACTGTTGCTTGGTTGTTACATCACCAAGAGATGTGAGTGCTAAAATTTGGCACAATATTGGGAACATTAATTTAAGCCATGTAGAGCCTTGTAAACTTACAATTGCTTTTTGATGTGTTGGGTTTGCTTTGCAGAGACAAAAAAGAAAAAGCTACAAATCATGTTAATAATTTCTCACTGTGTCAAATAATCAACTATTTGAAATTTTCAAATATTATTACATCATTAAATTTTAAATAGGATGCATTCTGACCTCATTTATTAAAATATGAAATAATCATAGAGTGCATACTAAAAATCATGTGGAATAAGTCTAATTATATTAATATACAATCTTATGTCTTGTGATTCTTCTAGCTCATTTTAAGTTTACATAAAGAAGCTGACTGTTGAGTACCAGCTCATTTTACCTCATTTTATTGCACTTTGCTTTATTTTGCCTCCTAGATATTACAGTTTTTACAAATTGAAGGTTTGTAGCAACCTTGTGTCACACATTTGTTGGCCCCGTTTTTCCAACAGCATTTGTTCACTTTGTGTCTCTGCATCACGTTTTGTTAATTCTTCCAATATCTCAAGATTTTTTCATTATTATTATATTTGTTATGCTCACCTGTGATTAGTGATTCCAGTGTTACTATTGTAATTGTTTTGAGACACTAGGAACCACGCTCATAAAAGATGACAAACTTAATCCACAAATGTTCTGTGTGTTCTGACTGCTTCACCAACGGGCCAGTCCTGCATCCTTTTCCCTCTACTTGGGCCTGTCTCTTCCTCAAGACACGATATTGAAGTTAGACCAATAAATAACTTTTCTGTGGCCTCTAAGTGCTCGAGTTAAAGGAAAAGTCATTCATCTTTCATATTAAAACAAAAGCTAGAAATTATTAAGCTTAGGGAGGAAGGTACATCAGAAGCCAAGACAGCCCAAAAGCTAAGCGTTTGCCCCCAAACAATCAATTGTGATTCAGTCAGATTGTGCGGAGGAAAACTTCTTGAAGGAATTTAAAAATGCTATTCCCATGAACACAGAAATGATAAGAAAGCGAAACAACCTTATTGCTGATATGGAGAAAGTCTTAGTGGTTTGGATAGAAGGTCAAACAAGCCATAACATTCTTTTAAGCCAAAGTCTACCGCAGAGCAAGACCCTAAATCTCTTCAATTATGTGAAGGCTGAGAGGGGGGTAAAGAAGCTGCAGAAGGAAAGGTTGGAGATAGCAATCATTGTTTAATGAAGTTCAAGGAAAGAATCCACCTCTGTAATACCAAAATGCAAGGAGAAATAGCACATAGTGATAGAGAAGCTGTAGCAAGTTATCCAGGTCCAGCTAAGATAATTAATGAAGGTGACTACACTAGACAACAGATTTTCAACGTAGACATAATAGCCTTCTCTTGGAAAAAAATGTCATTTGCCATTTTGAAGATTCTTGGGCTCCTAAGAATTCTGCTAATTCCACTCTGCTCTATAAATGGAACAACAAAGCCTAGATAACAGCACATCTGTTTACAACATGATTTACTGAATATTTTAAGCCTACTGTTGAGACATACTGCTCAGAAAAAAAACAATCATTTCAAAATATTACTCCTCTTTGACAAGGCACATGGTCTCTCCAGAGCTCTGGTGGAGATGCACAACAAGATTAATATTTTCATGCCTGCTAGCACAACATCCATTCTGAAGCCCGTGGATCAAGGAATAATTTGGACTTTCAAATCTTATTATTTAAGAAATACATTTTGTAAGGCTATCGCTGCCACTGATATTGACCCCTCTGATGCAATAGGGCAGTCAATTATAAACCTTCTGGAAGGGACTCACCATTCTAGATGTCACTAATCCTGTATATGATTCATGGGAGGAGGTCAAAGCACCAACATTAACAGGAGTTTGGGTGAAGTTGATTTCAACACTCATGGTGAGTTAAAGGGGTTGAAGACTTCAGTCAGTGGAGGAAGCAAATTATGGATGTGGTGAAAATAACAAGAGAACTAGAATTAGAAGTGGAGTCTGAAGATATGACTGAATTGTTGCAGTCTCGTGATAAAACTCAAATGGATGAGGAGTCACTTCTTACCGATGAGCAAGGACAGTGGTTTTTTTGAGGTGGGATCTACTCATAGTGAAGATGCTGCAAACATTATTGAAATGAAAATAAAGGATTTGGGATATTACATAATCTTAGTTGAAAAAGCAGCAGCAGGGCTGACTCCAATTTTGAAAGAGGTTCTACTCTGGGTAAAATGCTATCAAACAGCATCACATGCTACAGAGAAATTGTTCACTAAATGAACAGTCAATCACTGCAACAAACTTCATTGTTGTCTTACTTTAATAAATTACTACAGCCACCCCAGCCTTCAGCAACCACCACCCCCTGATCAGTCAGTAGCCATCAACAGTGAGGCAAGACTCTACTGGCAAAAATATTTTAAGCTGTTGAAAGCCCAAATGATGCTTAGCTTTTTTTTTTTTTTTTTAATGTTATTAGTTTTTGATGTAGTGTTCTAAGATTCATTGTTTACATATAACACCCAGTGCTCCATGCTATATGTGCCCTCCTTAATACCCATCACTGGGCCAACCCATCCCCCCAACCCTTCCCCAGCATTTTTTAGCAATAAAGTACTTTTAAATTAAGGTATGTTATGTATTGCTATTGTGCATTTAATAGATTGCAATAGAGTGTAACCACGGCTTTTAAATGAACCAGCAAACCAAAGTTCATTTGACTTACTTTATCACAATATCCACCTTATTGAGTTGCTCTAGAACTGAACCTACAATATCTCCAAGTTATGCTTTCACCCTTTCATTCAATATTTTATTCTATTATATTTATTAACTAGAATTTAGTAAGCGAGTTTTTGGAACACCACAGACATTTAAACATAAAGTATGTATTGAGAACTTTATCCACTGTGTATTACTTACACAAGAGTATATAGCTAAATATATGTAAGTATCCAGATACTTCATCAATTTATTCAAAATATTTTCCTGTGTTTTATAAAACACATAATTTGTATGTGTAGGTAAATTATTCCAACTTTATTTACTTAACTACAAAATAAAATATAAGAAGTGGAGGCCAAGAAGAAAACTATTAAGTTAAAAAAATTTTGAAAAAATCCGTTGTCCTACATAACACTTGCAACATCTGGCTGACTATCCATTGCAGTTTTGCTTTGTGTAGTATATACAGCCATTATCTCTTTAAGCACATGCTTTAAATCTATACTTTAGCAATCAGTTGTAGATTAATGTACTTAAATTTTGAATAGACTGGACGTGACACTACAAAGAGTGTAAAAACTGGACTTTGAACAATGAGCCAGGACACAAGATAGCAGATTCCTTTTGGTCTTTACTCAGTTACAGAATAATTCTGGATACAAAATAAGAATAGAATTATGCATGTGGCTGGCACCCCCTGTTGATACATTTGTAGCATGGAGACAAGACAAATCCGAGAATCCAGATTCTAAAGCCTTAACTGGGGATCCAGATGAATAATTTTAGTACCTTGTGTTTGGGATAAATTTCAATCGATAAATTAATATTTGCATAAGTATGAGTGGTACTGCATGGTCTGGAATTAATCATTCTTACTTAAGAGCAGCCTTAACATTGCATTTATAGATCTGCAGGTCTGTTAATGTGAATGGAGGTATAATGAGTGGCAAACCATCTTTGATATCTTCTACCTATTCTATATGTGATATTGATATAATTTACTATTTCATAGATTCAATTATCTGGTGGTTCAAATAATCTAATCCCTGAAAGAGATAATGAAATCCCACTTTCAGCTACAGAAGGAGGCTTTTCTACAGCATTTCTGAATGTGTCCCATATTTAATTATGATGTTTTAATTAAGTCATCTTGTCTTTCCCTCTTTGACTCCCCCAATTTTTTTTTTTCAAATTGTAAGGAAAGTTAGGTCTGTGAGAATTAATAGACTCAAAATAAAACTAATAGTAGTTAAAACTGAGTACAATAGAATTTGTTATTGCCTACATATTGATGGAAAATTCATTGGTAAAATTTGATCCTGGGCCTAGGAAATTTTGACTCAGTTAAAACAAATACGTAAAATCAAAAACATTGCGATAACATAAAATATGGTCAGAAAAACTTGATTTGAATCCCAAAATGATGACCGAATTAAATTTTATTATGAAATGAACACACAATGAAAACAATTCCAAAAAGATTGAAGTGAAAATCAAAATATTGGAATATAACTGTAATGAATGAAACATGAATCAAGGAATTTAAAATTATTTAATTAAATGAACTCTAGAAAATAAAATTGCTAATGTTCTATCAGTGATGGCATAATTCATTCAAATATGTTTATATTTTAAAAGTTTTCACTGTCAAAGCACTAGGGTCATAAATATCCATCTGTTCTGAAACAGGGCAAGATCAAAATATTTTCTACCCTTCTCATGTACGACATCATGATATGGGAGACTTCTCTTTCACTATGCTCATGCTCAGTAATGGTCAATTTATTTTCTTTTTGTCATTTCTTTTTTTTTTCTTTTTTCTACATTTGCTTTATCATCCATATGAATGCATCTTTTCACATGTTACTGTATATGAATATCACAGTGGTTGTACAAGTTGAGTTAGCTCTTATCACATATTACAGCCCATAGAAATGAAAAAAAGTTACCAAAGGAATATTACAGAGTAGATCGCCGAGCCAGGCTGGAAACACAAGCTAATCTAATTCATTTTCTCAGTATACCACAACTATAACTGGCAAATACTGACGATCATTTACCTGAAGCAGTCAACCCAAACAAGAGTGCTCTCTGTTACTATAATTAGTGGTTAATGTCACCCATTTTATTGAAATTGCTGTAGGCTATGCCATTTGGCCAGTCCTTTGTGAATCTCCTTAACTTCATAATCCTTTATCCAAAGGCATATACTTGGAAGCACATAGGACTAGGATTCAAAAGAACTAGGTGCCTGGCTGGCTCAGTCAGTAGAGCAAGTAACTCTTAATCTCAGGGTCATGAGTTCAAGTCCTACATTATGTTTGGAGTCAACTTAAAAAAAAAAAAACAGGTCTTAGTAGCAGGATGGTGTAAGCTTGTGTGTGGAATTCCATTTCTCTAACTTCATTTTCCTTATATGTAAAATTAGGATGTTCTTGTGTATTCTGTTTATTTTACAAGGCTGTTTTATAAATGAAGAATAACAAAATAATAAGCTTCTAGAGATTAATGGCAATACGTTTATCATTTTTTTAGTCAAAGAAACTTGTAATGTCAGACACATAATGTGGTAAAATATGAAGAGCAAATGAGATAAAATTGTACAAAACATCAAATAAAATTTTTTTTCTTAAAGATTTTATTTATTTATTTGACAGAGAGAGAGATCACAAGTAGGCAGAGAGGCAGGCAGAGAGAGAGGGGGAAGCAGGCTTCCTCCTGAGCAGAGAGCCTGATGTGGGGTTCAATCCCAGGACCCTGAGTTCATGACCTGAGCCAAAGGCAGAGTCTAACCCATGAGCCACCCAGGTTCCCCTCAAATATAATTTTTTATAAAGAATACCAATGTGATTATTTTTATTGATGATTATTATGCCTTTTCTAATGCATTTATCCTTCCTTCTTTCTTTTTCCCCTAGGACCACTGAGGTTCCTTTCCCAGACAGAGTCTGTCACAGCTTTCATGGGAGACACAGTGCTACTCAAGTGTGAAGTCATCGGGGAACCTATGCCAACAATACACTGGCAAAAAAACCAACAAGACCTGACTCCTATCCCAGGAGACTCCCGAGTGGTAGTCTTGCCCTCTGGAGCCTTGCAGATCAGCCGACTTCAACCGGGGGACATTGGAATCTATCGATGCTTAGCTCGGAATCCAGCCAGCTCAAGAACAGGAAACGAAGCCGAAGTCAGAATTCTGTCAGGTATGGCTGTGCTCTTTATTTTCTTATGAATTATATTCTTTGGAGTCGTTTGAACAACAATGTTCCCTTTAACAAATGCTTTGTAATTGGTTTTAAGTTCTGGGATTTTGCTTTACATTGTTGTTGTTGTTGTTGTTTGGTTGTTTCTGTCCAAATGAGACATTAGATGAGGGTAAGCCAAAAGCTTTCCATATTCTTCCCAGTCTTATAGCTGAAGTTTCCCAAGAAATATATATTTTCTTTATATCTGGCTTTATTCATGGATGTATTCATGCATCCCATTAATACACAATGAGTGCTTCTTTGTGTAAAGCTCACTGCCAAGCATCATTAATGTATTACTTTATTTTCCCCTGATAACATTCTAAGAAGCCATGAATATTATCCCCATTTTCAAAGGATGAAGGTGAGGCTCTGCAAGGTTAAGAATGTTCCCCAAGGGGCATCTGGGTGGCTCAGTGGGTTGAGCCACTGCCTTTGGCTCGGGTCATGATCTCAGGGTCCTGGGATTGAGTCCCGCATCGGGCTCTCTGCTTGGTGGGGAGCCTGCTTCCCTCTCTCCCTCTCTGCCTACTTGTGATCTCTCTCCATCAAATAAATAAATAAAAATCTAAAAAAAAAAATGTTCCCCAGGTTAATACTGAGCATTCATTTCCTCACCAATTCATATACTCATTTCTGAGAAACACTGTGCTATGTACAGGGATGTAGCAATGATTAAGACTGACCCAGAGCCTGGTTTGTTAGAGTTCTGGGTGAACATGGGCATGTAAATCATTACAATATGGTGGGACTGATACTATGATAAGGAAAGTTGTTTTCCTCTATCTTAATCTTCCTTTCTCTTCTGGCAAATCTAAGACTCTGGGCTCCTTTTCCTCTCCTAAATGACCAGAGGTTAGACTGGAGATTTTCTAACAACTCTTTTCTTGCAATAACTGCTACGATCTTCTATGTAATACCTACTTTCTTATTTCGTTACCCTTGGAGGGTTTATAAAGACTCATTTGTGAGAATCACAAAGAAGACACGCACTTGAGTAGTTGGGACAGACCCCCTATCAAAGCATTGATGTTGGCTTTTGTCTTCACATGCTCGTGTAGTTATCACAAGCCCTTCAACTAGGCAGAGGGTAACAGTCCTAAGTCTCTTCAAAAGTAAACTGGCAGTTTGAACATTTCCAGGTACTTTGATAAGGACATTTTGAAGCCTCTTTTAATTCTTTTGTGTACTCTCCTCCATCAGTCACATCATGTGACTGATGTGTCAATAATGTGTTAATAATCATCAGCACCACTGTTTCCTTCCATCCACTAGACAGTGACAGATGCAAATGTAGCATTTATTCCCAACACATGCATGCACTTATTTAGGCATCCATTAGATACACAAAAATTTTAAATATTTATATTCATATGTCCTTAATAATGCATCTAAGTCAATCAGATGGGAAGCCTAGGAAAGCCACATAGCAAATTGGCAAGACTATGTTAGCCTATCTTACTATGACTGAAAGGTGTGTTTTCCAGAGGCATTAAGGGATAAAGTTGGGCTATTAAATATTAAATCTGAAATAGAAAGTTTTGAAAGACACAAACACCAAAACACCATTTACATTTATTCACCTCGTAAGACACTTTTGCATTAGAATCTGTGGAGAGTTTTTTAAAAGCCAAATTTCATATTATTAATTTGGATAAAATCAAGGATATGTCAGGGTACTTTGGAAGTGTATGGGTATTTTTTTTATCTGAATGGAAGTGGAAATTTTTTGAAGTTATTACAGCTAATGAGAAGTTTTCTTGAAGTTCTATGAATTCAAATATAAACTTTAAAAAGAACTTATGAGGTGAGGTAATAAACACACACACACACATTATTGTCATACTTGGTTAAGCCTGTTTTCTATGCTACTGATCATGTAAAATATCTACTGAAGGAGCATATGTTTATCCAATTTATCACTGAGTTTACAAGTTGTTTTAGAGGTCAAATCCACAAATCCACAAGTACAAAATTGAGTGAGAGAATGAATGGATGGATGGATGGATGGTAATTCCAGTTTCTTTTAATTGCCTTTTATGATTTTCTCATTTTTAAAATCTTGCTAATCCTTTCTGAATTGATACCTGTTTTCTGTAAGTATCAATATGAGGAAGTAATAAATTACATAGAGAGATGACCCACTCTCTATTCTAATGCTTATTTAATCACATAAGATGGAATTAGTTAAAATAGGAAACCACCAAACTTATAAGTATTAAAGTGGTATTTGAATAGTCACCATTCTTTAAAAAATATATATTCTTCTTCATGGTCATTTAAGTACTATCTTGATTGAAGATATCTGTTTTTGTGTTAGTTTGAAACATAAATGCTAATGTGTGTAGAGAGTTATCTAGTACTAATTAATATATAATTTGATATTCTTATTGAAGCTTATGTAAAGTAAAAGTTGTCCCATTTATATATCAAGTGCTTGATATCACCAAATAACTGAGATCCATTAAATTCAAATTTTAAGAATCAAATAGTTATTTTGAAATGGTGCTATTCAGTGAGCAATTTCAGTTTATTTACTAAATAAATGAATACATCATTCAACAAACTTTTGAGTGAATTTAATATACCTGCCATCATGCTGGTTCTTAGGAATCCAAACTTCAGAGACTGTGCCCTAAAACAGCAATAACGTAGTGGGGAAAACATGGGGCATGTGGGTGGCTCGTAGGTTAAGCGTCTGCCTTCAACTCAGGTCATGATGCCAGGGTTCTGGGATTGAGCCCTGTATCAGGCTCCCTACTCAGTGGGGAGCCTGCTTCTCCCTCTCCCTTTGCTTACTCCTTCCCCTGCATGTGCTTATTTCTTATTGTCTGTCAAATTAAAAAAATAAAATCTTAAAAAAAAAACAACCAAACAAACTAACAAACAAAACCCCCAAAAGACAAAGAAAATGGACTATGCTGTGAAGGAAGAAATGTAGTGGCATCCCCTCACATAGAAATGCCAGGTGCCAGTTTTGAAAGGCAAGCAAATGTACCCCAGGTCAGAAGACCAGCATCAGCACAGCATAGAGAAAGGAGACATCATAGCTTTTCAGGGGACCTGCACTTAGTCTTTTTTAAATTTATTTTTTAATTAACAATTAATGTATTATATGTTTCAGGGGTTCAGGTCTGTGAATCATCAGTCTTACACACTTCACAGCACTCACCATAGCACATACCCTCCCCAATGTCCATCACCCCACCACCCTATCCCTGCCTCCCATTCTCCCCCCACCCCCAGCAGCCCTCAGTTTGTTTCTGAGATTAAGAGTTTCTTATGGTTTATCTACCTCCCCGGTCCCATCTTGTTTCATTTTTCCTTCCCTTCCCCCCCAAACCCCCACTCTACCTCTCAAATTCCTCATATCAGAGAGATCATATGATAATTGTCTTTCTTTGATAGACTTATTACACTTAACATAATACACTCTAGTTCTATCCACATTGTTGCAATGGCAAGATTTGGGGGGTTTTTGATGGTTACATAGTATTCCATTATATATAATGGAATACTATATACAATATATATATATATATATATATATATATACATGTAGATATAAAAATATACATATATATATATTTTAATTTTTTATTTTTTATAAACATATATTTTTATCCCCAGGGGTACAGGTCTGTGAATCACCAGGTTTACACTCTTCACAGCACTCACCAAAGCACATACCCTCCCCAATGTCCATAATCCCACCCCCTTCTCCCAACCCCCCTCCCCCCAGCAACCCTCAGTTTGTTCTGTGAGATTAAGAGTCACTTATGGTTTGTCTCCCTCCCAATTCCATCTTGTTTCATTGATTCTTCTTCTATATATATATTTTTTAAGATTTTATTTTTATTTATTTGACAGACAGAGATCACAAGTAGGCAGAGAGGCAGGCAGAGAGAGAGGGGGAAGCAGGCTCCCTGCTGAGCGGAGAGCCCAATGTGGGCCTTGATCCCAGGACCCTGGGATCATGACCTGAGCCGAAAGCAGAGGCTTAAACCACTGAGCCAACCAGGTGCCCTATATATATATTTTTATATATCCTATATATAGGATACATGCAAACATGTTATGGTTACATAGTATATATAGTATTCCATTATATAATATGTATACATATTATATAATGGAATACTATAATAAGTATATATAATACTTATATATACTTATATATATATAAGATATTATATATAATCTTTATCCATTCACTTGATGGACATCTAGGTTCTTTCCATAGTTTGGCTATCGTGGACATTGCTGCTATAAACACTCAGGTGCACGTGCCCTTTTGGATCACTACATTTGTATCTTTAGGTAGATACCCAATATGCACTTAGTCTTTTTAACAAGGTCATAGGGCACAGGAAGTGTTGGAGGGGACGAACTGGAGGTAAGGAAGATAAATTGAAGGGAGGGAGATAAGGTAGAATTCTCTGTTTGCCTCTCTCTCTACCTCCTCACCCAGCTCTCTCAAATTAATTAATTAATTAACCAATTGCCCTGATTCACAAACAAGAGGTTTTTCTGAGCATGTGTGGAAGCCAGACCTATATCCTATGAGTGTAAAGTCACAAGATTCATCTCCATTCCATGGAGAGAACTGACCCATGGTGGTATCAAATGGGATTCAGAAATGAAGATGAGGGAAGAGACCTTCATTAAGGATAAGTCTTGGAAACACATCACATAAGGCATATGAGGGAGAGGGTGGAAACCAGGCTCAGTAAAAGTGAGGCAGTGGCATATTTCTCTGAGATTGGGTATGGAACAGTGGTGCTACTGTGTTCAAAATAAATTGCAAACTTTTAAATGTCATACTTGCTTAAGATTTCCTCATAACATTTTATATTTTTCAGATTAAATGCATAATTCTTTCATTCAAAGGTAGTGAAATCAGTAGCTAATTTAATTTGACTGATGTTTTAAGGCAAAAATTGAATTCTTGCTTATTAGGAATTGTATGTTTTTAACAGAGTAAGTTAGTATTAAATTGTCGCCAAGGGTTTTTTTGGGGGAAATAATGGTAATACAACACTAAGTAAGATCGAGATGGTTTGAAGTATTTTGTTGCACGTGATGGGGAATGTATGAGGTATTGTGGGGCCCCTGGGATTGCCAGGTTTGCTTTATTCAGTTCTCATGACATCTGAGTGCCAAGCAGTAGATTGAATTGCTGAATTATAAATCTGCTTTGGGCGCTAGGTTGACTAAAATAACTGGCCCATCCACTGAAACTCTTATTTCAGTTTTCTTAATGGCCTAATTGAATTGATCAATTGGTAATTCAATCTATTGTGCATTCGTTTAACTGCAATTAAATGACTCTGGGTCCTGGATAGACCTGAACTCTAAATCTCTGTATAATTTAGAAGCATTGGCTTTTAATGGAATCAATTGGACTAAAGGTATATTTTGAATGATTTTTCTCTATAATATTTATTTTTATTGAAAGGCATTTTAATGGAAACATTTCAAACTTCATATTACTTAAAGGAAAACTATTTTATTTAGTTTTAAAGCAAACAGTTTCAGAATTGTGTCCATGACCAAGAATTTATTATTGATGGGTACATAAAATTATTTAGTTTGACTAAGTATTATTTATATTATAAAATTAATTACATTTTGCTTTGTTTTATAATTTTTGCAGAAAAACAGTTTGTAGGAAAAAACAAAGACGACACATTCTTTGTTTTGAAATTAACCATTGAGCCAGACAATTCACTTATGTAACCATATGAATAACATAAGGCTGGGAATGGTAAATTCAGGTAAACATCTAGTTCCAAATCAGCACAGACAAACAATAAGTCAGTTCTAGGTGGAAAATTTCCAGACTCCTTGTAGAGATGATTCCTTTGCCAGATATTCAGGAGGTAACCATTTGTAGAATGATAGCAGATGATAAATCTGGAATGTGAAGTTGAACCTGTTTTATGGAGAATCTTGTATCCCATTTTTAGGAATTTAGGCTTGATTCTATTCACCTATTTATGGCTGGGAATCCTTGAAAGTTTTAAAATAAGATATATCATGATATAAACATACACACAGAAAAGCAGAAATAAGAAAGTGAAGAGCAAATCAGATTAATGTACAGATTAATGTATTACTGATATTTTTGTATCATCCTTAATGTTTTTCACTGTACTAAAGGATTTTTCCATAGTTTGCTGCTTCTTTCTTTTTCTTTTTTTTTTGGGGGGGGGCTATCTTTGAGTGAAACTATTTCTTATGCCAGGCTATAAACAGAACACTGTTAACCTTTCATAGATCTAAGTTGGATAAAATGGTTTCCTCTGCTTCTCTCTTACATGTACATACAAAAGAATGAAATATAAGACTATATTATATTTGAACCAAGTGAAGTCCATGTTTCCTAAATATTTTAGACTTAATTCAGACTGCATGAAGGAGTCAGTATATGGACGACCACACTCCATTTCATATTGAGTTAATATTGCTCTATTGAGCTATTATTATAATAAGTTGCTATAAACATGGAGTATGATACCAGACTAAGTATAAATCTCAGTCATACCACGTACTAGTGGTGCAATTTAGGGCAGGTTACTTAATCTAAATCTTAATTTATTTTGCAAAATGTAGAGAGTAATGTCACATATTTCTTAGGGTGGTTATGAGGTTTTAACTTAATAAGCCAAATACAATTTCTAGAATTGCTAAGTCCTTAGTAACTGTTATAGTTACTTTCATATTTTAGAAGTTCCGGTCTTAAATAATTTGATTCTCATGTCAAGATTATTTATCTGAGAGTAAATTAGCTGATTTTTATTCTGGATATCTAAGTGTTCATTTTTTAGTGGTAGTTATATATATTTTATGCTATTTACCCACAATACTGTGTTTCTGCTTTTGCTTTTCATATCTATGAAAAGGCAAAGTATACTCACCTATTTCTTCTCTAGTAGTGCATTGATACATGATTTTCACCCTAAAGTTTACATCAACATCATTTTGTTTGTTAGGCAAAATTTTGCAAAAGACACTGGCTTAGAAATAAGGGTTAGAAGATAAATAAGACTTCTGTATTTTATCTTTATTAGCAATTACCAATTCACTGAATCTTCTTAAAATCCTTAGTTTCCTTATTTGTTAAGAGAAGAGGTTGGCCTAGAACAGGCTTTCCAAATTTGCTCACTACCAGGGCTCTCATTTATTATTTTATTCCACATTCATCTCCAACTGCACTTTTGTAATCACAGTGCTTAAGAGTCCAAGTTTGCTTGACAAACTCTGATTACTAAAAACTAGGGGCACCTGTGTCATTCAGTCAGTTGTGCTCAGGTCATGATCTCATGTTTGTCAGATCAAGCTCCACTGGATTTGGAACCTGATTAAGATTCTTGCTATGGGGGTGCCTGGGTGGCTCAGTGGGTTAAGCCTCTGCCTTCAGCTCGGGTCATGGTCCCGGGGTCCTGGGATCGAGCCCCACATCGGGCTCTCTGCTCAGCAGGGAGCCTGCTTCCCTTCCTCTCTCTCTGCCTACTTGTGATCTCCCTCTGTCAAATAGATAAATAAAAATCTTAAAAAAAAAAAAAAAAAAGATTCTCGCTATGGGGAAAAAAAAATTCTCTGTTTGCCTCTCTCTCTACCTCCCCACCCAGCTCTCTCAAATTAATTAATTAATTAATTAGCCAATTGCCCTGACTCACAAACAAGAGGTTTTTCTGAGCATGTGTGGAAGCCAGACCTATAACCTATGAGTGTAAAGTCACAAAAATTAATGAAGGGACTGGTAGAGCTTCCTTCTCTGGTCTTGCTTGATACCAGTTTATTCCCAGAGCATAAAAAAGACATATTTAGTCATGAGTCATATATATATATATATATATATATATATATATATATATGTGTGTGTGTGTGTGTGTGTGTGTGTGTGTGTGTGTGTGTATACGTGTATATATATATTTAACATATATTTAACAAAACTAAGAGTTAGAGTAGGGGGATCCAGGTGGCTTAGTGGGTTAAGTGTCTGTCTTTGGCTTTAATCATGATCCCAAGATTCTGGGATTGAGCCTTGCGCCTGCTCAGTGGAGAGCCTTCTTTACTCTTTCCTCCTTGCTTGTGCGCTCTCTAGCTATCTCTGTCGCCATCTCTCTCTCTCTCTCAAATAAATAAAATCTTTTAAAAAAAAGACCTTAAAAATTCTTAAAAAATAAAAACAATTTAAAAATTATAGAATAAATAATTACTTTTCTAGAAAATTTTAAATGCCACTTTATGCATTTATATAAATTATGAAGATTTCTGGGTTCCCTAAACTAACTTCGACACATCATAACGATAGCGTTTGTTTTCTGGGACTCTACTGTCAGCTGTAAAATTACAAAAAAAAAATTGTACTATAAATGAAAAACCATTTCCTTCAACTCTGCTACAAAATGAAACTGATAGACTCAAAATTTGCCTGTGAGACAGAAGGGATATAACCATATGCCAATGATAAGAATAGACACTCCGCTTTCATCTTCCAAACTCTATCTACAAATAGCAGTATGTGTGTGTACATGGAGAAAGAAGGAGGAAATATGAGCAGATGTAGGAATATTTACAGAGAGGGAATGTCATTTTTAGTACTGAATTGGTGTAAATGAGGAAGGGAAGTAATAGAATTGTGGAGTGATGACTACTAGCTCCTGAGAAATGGTTCTCTTCTTCTCTGTTCAAAGCTCCTTGGCTTTCAGCCAGATGGAGTTTTTTTTCCTTTTTGATTAAATAAATTTTGATTCCTGTGATCAGTCTGGATTAGGTTGGTTTTTAATAAAAGACACTCTAAATACAGAGTTAGAAGGAGTTTGATGGAATTTTTCACTCAGAGCACATATTACACCTGCTTGTGTTTGAAGACACAGGGTACCTGCTGAATTTCCTGAAACAGAACTAGATGGGGGATGACTAAGGAGCCAGCAGGTGAACAGTTGGGCAGCTTGAAATTGAGGATGCAGACAGGAAACTCACTCTGTGAAAGTTAAATTAATTTGTAAATCTTAAGACTGGGAAGAAATCAAACAGAATACCTGACGGTAGCCTGCAGTGTCCTTTCATTTCCAGTTGGAAAAGTGTTTGATATTCCATTGAGGCAGTCATTTAATAAAGGAAACCAAAGAATATACAACAAGGGAAAAAAAAAGGTTTTGCATTCAGAAAGCATAGAACGTAAGAGCAAGTACTGGTTATTTTGAGGAAGATAGTTATTAAGTTGTGAAAACTGGTCTTTCTTGCTTTTCATTCTTTCTTTTTTTTTTTTTCTGACACAGATGCCAGTAGTCCATAATTAAATTTCTCTCTTCCTCAGTTATTCTTTATTTTTATGCATATAAGTTCAGAGTTGAGATTCATGAACAGTAATGGAAGAAAATGGCCCCATGAAAAGAAAGTCTTGGTCATTACTGGGTGAGCTTGTGTTCCACTATGCAGGGAATAGGGTCAGGCAGATCTAGTGTCCTAGAATAATTATAAAGAGAGTTACCTTTCACTCTAAATTGTACCCAGTGTTGGATGATATATGTAGTGAGTCTGGTTATCTATGATGAGGTAAGACAAAATCAGGTGGTCTTGATATGTATGGGACAACCTGGGAATAAAGAGTCAAATTTAGCTTCTCATTGGCCTCACAGACTCAGTTAATATGGCCCATGTAACATCTAATAGAAACTTTTTTTTTTCATTGAAATGCCCTAAAATGGAAAATACTCTCTCTCTCTTCCTTTACAGTGTGCCTTCTCCATGAGGTTTTGGGTAATTAGGCCTGAAGACAGTTGAGTTACTATTTCTAAATATGTGAAGTGTAGGTAAATGTGTCAGGTTTTTTGATCCAAAATACTGCTTGACTTTTTTTTTTTAAGATTTTTATTTATTTATTGGACAGACAGAGATCACAAGTAGGCAGAGAAGCAGGCAGAGAGAGAGGAGGAAACAGGCTCCCTGCTGAGCAGAGAGCCTGATGTGGGGCTCGATTCCAGGACCCTGGGATCATGACTTGAGCCAAAGGCAGAAGCTTTAACCCACTGAGCCACCCAGGCACCCCTACTGCTTGACTTTTAATAATCTATTGCTGAAAGACAGTGACTGTAAATACGTAAGTTTTTCACTGCCTTCACAAATGAAAGTAATAATAACAATAACAATAGCAATACGAAGAAGAAGAAAGAGGAAGATGACATCCACCTTTTCTTTCTTTCTTTTTTTTTTTTTTAGTAGGCTCCACGCCTGGAGCCTAACACAGGGCTTGAACACATGACCCTGATATCAAACATCAACTGAGACCAAAAGTCAGACACTTAACTGACTGAGCCACCCAAGCACCTCTACTTAATCAATTACTATTTCAAGGATGCAAAACTATTCCCTTGTTGAAAGGAAATGGGCTTCTTGAATGTCTCAGGAGATAGGCTAATTTGTTTGAACCATCTAGATTAGTTCTCAAAGATTGGTCTGGGGATCCTTAGTGTTTCTCAAAATGCTTTTAGGAGATCTGCAGAGTCAAACCTATTTTAATGATAATACAATTTTTTGTATTGTTTTGCCATGTTGACTCAGAATACCTTTCATGAAGCAGTAAAATTTATTACCTTTATTAATTCTCAATCCTTAAGTTCATATATTTTTTAGTATTCTAAGTATCAAAAGAGGATATATATATAAAGAATGTCTAAGTGCATTAGTTTTTGATTTTTGCGATCATCAGAGTTTCAAACTGAATTAGCTCTTTTTTTTTTTTTTTTAAATGGAACTCCATTTTTACTTGAAAAGGCAATCAACAGGAAAACCAGAGCTGTTCAGACATGGGTATTAGTTAGACATTTTCTGAAAAATGAACAAAGTGAACCAGTCAGTTTAAGGAAAATAGTATCTGCCACCAAGGCTTTCAGGCTTTTAAGTTAAAACTGAAATTTGGAAAACTTGTATCTGCCACTAGGAGCTTGACATCATCACAACATTAAAAGGCCTTTCTGATGGGATTGGTGATGATAGTAACAAATGGGATGTTTTGATACTGTGTAATGAAATACGCCAACATTAGGAAGATCTGTCTAATTCCCTGTGCCATCCCAAAGGATGATACATTGATGGGTCAGTATCACGCATGGGTAAACAGATCTATACAAAATGAAAGATACAGCAACAGATTTTTATATAATAGTGCAAAATGTTTGTCAATATGGGGTCAGATTCCACATTACAACTAACTTTCAAGGAACTATTTATTGGTGTTAGTGTTAAAGGATAAAGTTGACAATTATTTGAAAATGCTATTAAAATACACTTTCCATTCCCAACTATTTGTTTGACATCGGATTATTTTCATAGAACACAAACAAAGCAACATATCAGAACAAAGTGAATGCAGAAAGTAACACAACAGCCTAGTTATTCTCAATTAAACTACTCATTAAAAAATTCACAAAACTCAGGGTGCTTGGCTGGCTCAGTCAGTAAACATGTGATTCTTGATTCTGGAGTTATAAGTTCAAGCCCCATTTTGGGTGTAGAAATTATTTAAAACCAAACTCTTTAAAAAATATATAAAAATATGAAGTAGTACCTGTCTTCTAATATTTTTATATTATTTTAAAAAATGCCATATATTATGGTAAGTTATAAATAAAAATTCAATAAATATTTTAAAAAGTCTCTCAATTTTGACTTTTAGTATGGTAAATATTTATGGCTATAACCTACAGAAAGAAAAATTCTTTGGAGTCCTTGATAGATTTTAAGAGTACACATGTTTCTGTAACCAAACAGTTGTGAGATCCACAGTCTATATCATGATTCATTTTCCTAATGATTATAGATTAATCCTCTCCAACTCAGACAACAGATGAAGCTAAACAGGCCAAATTTTCCATTTAAAAACTTAGAAAGGGAGGAAGGAATGAAGGAAGGTAGGCAGGCCGGACAGCATATGCAACGGTAACATGTTGCCATAAGGTGATTTTACACTTGAAATGAAACTTGTGTATGTCAGAGATCAGTATCCCTGTAAGGACTTTTTTCCCTCTAGTTACATACTATACCCGCTTGCTCTCTGAGATTAGCTCTTTTGCCACCAGGATGACAATGAAATCAGGTCAGATGGAGAGGCCTGCTGATATTCCTCACCCCCAAAAGGAAGTAGCTAAACTGATTCTTACTCTAAGCAAATCTGACTGGTTGTAATCAATTTAGAAAAACTGTTGTATGATTTTTTTTTGCATCACTTCCGTGAACATGATATGAAGGAGGTCTGCTTTTTTTTGTTGTTTGTTTGTTTTTAATTAAAAAAAAAATTGACAGAGGGAAAACTATCCATTTTCGATTTTAAATCTATTGCCAAATGTGTTTTCTCGAGTCTGCCCTGGCATTTCCCTCCCCTTTTTATTTTAAAACATACAGAACATACATAAAAGTATATGAAACACGTGTAGTTTAAAGAATAAATATAAAATGACCATTTGTATACTTACCTACCCAGTTTATGAAATAGAGTATTGCAAACTGGTATTCTAATGCCATTTCCTGAGATGAAATCATACTCATTAATTAACTGGAAAAAATTGCCATGTTCAGCTGAACAATTTCATTTGGATCTGAATAGTCAATGCCCATATAGCAAGAACAAAACTGATTTCTATATTTCCTAATTCCATCATAGTCGCATTAAAATCAATTTATTTAACAAAAGAGTCATGACCTAGAATTTCAAGTTTGCTCTTTTTAGGGCTTTTGTATCTATACCACTTTAGAGCTTAGAGAGAAAACTTTCATCTGTTCTTAAATATATGTCTTCTATTTTAATCATTCATTTTTATAATTTCCTTGTTCCTTGTATAATTATCCTTCACCTTGCAACACTAGAATTTAACAGAACTCCCTACTCTAAAAATAATATGTCTTTATAAAAACCTTTGAAAATAGAGAAAAATCCAAAGATGTAAATAAAAACCACTCATGATTCTGTCATACAAAGATAACCTTGGCAATTATATCTCTATCCCCCCTCTTTTAAAACATAAATCTATTTTTTTGACACTCCTCTTAAAATAGAACCACATTTTTAAAGGAGAAAAATAAGGCAAATAGCTATTGCTACATAAGAAAACACTTCAAAATTTAGTGACTTGAAATAATTTATTCTCTCTTATAATCCTGCAGTGTATGTCAACAGTTCCTCTGTTGGTTTCACTTGACTCCCTTGTGTATGTTTGGCTGAAGTGGAAGGTTCAAGATGGCCTCAGTCACATGTCTGTCAATTGGTGCTGGTTTTGGTTTGGGGGTCTCATTTATCCTCCATGTGCCTTCAGGTCACTAGACTAAGATGCTGGTCTCAGAAAGAGTCATGACAGAAACTGTAAGACCTCTTGAGGTCTTGACTCCGGAGCTCATACAGTATGAACCCTACCAAAACACAACATAGGGTCAGGCCAGATTTAAATCCTGAGGAACTAGACCCTCCATTCTGGATTAGAGGAACTCAAACAATTTGTGAGCTTATTTAATCCATCACAATGTTGTGAAATATATGAACTACTTACTTTTAAAGAAAATTTCTATTAGCTTTCTTGGGAACTTCCATAATATTAGACTTTATGAGGTTATATATTTATAGAGAATTATCTTTGGAGAAATAAGACCAAATTTCTCTGCCAATAGCTGACACTTTTACACCTATCATCAGGCCACAAACCCTAATGCCTCCAATGAAGCTACAAAGATAATAAACATAGATGAAATGGGCCAGGCAGAAATTGAAGTTGTCTGGAATATATATGCTCTGTCTAAAAAAGTAATAGCCGATGGTTATTCTGTGGCAATATGAGCCCAGTGATGCCTGAACCACTGATATTTTAAGATAAAAACAAAATCTCAGTGAGTTAAAGTTATTTTGTGTATCTTCATAAATTGATTTGAAAGATTTATGGGAAGACAGGAGACCTGGAAAGGTGAGAATAATACACTGCCTGGCATCAAAACTCATTAGAAAGCTACAACAGTAAAGATTCTATGATATCAGCAAATAATAGTCAAACAGATCAATGGAACAAAATAGGGCACCCAGAAATAGACCCACTTAGATGGTCAACTGATCTTTCACAAAGGAAAAAAATCAAGTCAACGGAGGAAGGATAGCCTTTCCAACAAATGGTGCTGGAACAATTGGACATTCATATGCAACAAAACAAAACAAAATAAACCTCTAGTCACAGAAGTTCTTTTCTTTTTTTTTTTTAATAATTTTTTATTTTTTATAAACATATATTTTTATCCCCAGGGGTACAGGTCTATGAATCACCAGGTTTACACACTTCACAGCACTCACCAAAGCACATACCCTCCCCAATGTCCATAATCCCACCCCCTTCTCCCAAACCCCCTCCCCCCAGCAACCCTCAGTTTGTTTTGTGAGATTAAGAGTCACTTATGGTTTGTCTCCCTCCCAATCCCATCTTCTTTCATTTATTCTTCTCGTACCCACTTAAGCCCCCATGTTGCATCACCACTTCCTCATATCAGGGAGATCATATGATAGTTGTCTTTCTCCGCTTGACTTATTTCGCTAAGCATGATACGCTCTAGTTCCATCCATGTTGTCGCAAATGGCAAGATTTCATTTCTTTTGATGGCTGCATAGTATTCCATTGTGTATATATACCACATCTTCTTGATCCATTCATCTGTTGATGGACATCTAGGTTCTTTCCATAGTTTTGGCTATTGTGGACATTGCTGCTATAAACTTTCGAGTACACGTGCCCCTTTGGATCACTACGTTTGTATCTTTAGGGTAAATACCCAATAGTGCAATTCCTGGGTCATAGGGCAGTTCTATTTTCAAACATTTTGAGGAACCTCCATGCTGTTTTTCCAGAGAGGTTGCACCAGCTTGCATTCCCACCAACAGTGTAGGAGGGTTCCCCTTTCTCCGCATCCTCGCCAGCATCTGTCATTTCCTGACTTGTTGATTTTAGCCATTCTGACTGGTGTGAGGTGATATCGCATTGTGGTTTTGATTTGTATTTCCCTGATGCCGAGTGATATGGAGCACTTTTTCATGTGTCTGTTGGCCATCTGGATGTCTTCTTTGCAGAAATGTCTGCTCAAGTCCTCTGCCCATTTCTTGATTGGATTATTTGTTCTTTGGGTGTTGAGTTTGCTAAGTTCTTTATAGACTATGGACACTAGTCCTTTATCTGATATGTCGTTTGCAAATATCTTTTCCCATTCTGTCAGTTGTCTTTTGATTTTGTGAACTGTTTCCTTTGCTGTGCAAAAGCTTTTGATCTTGATGAAATCCCTATAGTTCATTTTTGCCCTTGCTTCCCTTGCCTTTGGCGTTGTTCCTAGGAAGATGTTGCTGCGGCTGAGGTCAAAGAGGTTGCTGCCTGTGTTCTCCTCAAGGATTTTGATGGATTCCTTTCGCACATTGAGGTCCTTCATCCATTTTGAGTCTATTTTCATGTGTGGTGTAAGGAAATGGTCCAATTTCATTTTTCTGCATGTGGCTGTCCAATTTTCCCAGCACCATTTATTGAAGAGGCTCTCTTTTTTCCATTGGACATTCTTTCCTGCTTTGTCGAAGATTAGTTGACCATAGAGTTGAGGGTCTATTTCTGGGCTCTCTATTCTGTTCCATTGATCTATGGGTCTGTTTTTGTGCCAGTACCATGCTGTCTTGATGATGACAGCTTTGTAATAGAGCTTGAAGTCCGGGATTGTGATGCCACCAACGTTGGCTTTCTTTTTCAATATCCCTTTGGCTATTCGAGGTCTTTTCTGGTTCCATATAAATTTTAGAATTATTTGTTCCATTTCTTTGAAAAAGATGGATGGTACTTTGATAGGAATTGCATTAAATGTGTAGATTGCTTTAGGTAGCATAGACATTTTCACAATATTTATTCTTCCAATCCAGGAGCAAGGAACATTTTTCCATTTCTTTGTGTCTTCCTCAATTTCTTTCATGAGTACTTTATAGTTTTCTGAGTATAGATTCTGTGTCTCTTTGGTTAGGTTTATTCCTAGGTATCTTATGGTTTTGGGTGCAATTGTAAATGGGATTGACTCCTTAATTTCCCTTTCTTCTGTCTTGCTGTTGGTGTAGAGAAATGCAACTGATTTCTGTGCATTGATTTTATATCCTGACACTTTACTGAATTCCTGTATAAGTTCTAGCAGTTTTGGAGTGGAGTCTTTTGGGTTTTCCACATATAGTATCATATCATCTGCGAACAGTGATAATTTAACTTCTTCTTTGCCGATTTGGATGCCTTTAATTTCCTTTTGTTGTCTGATTGCTGAAGCTAGGACCTCTAGTACTATGTTGAATAGCAGTGGTGATAATGGTCATCCCTGCCGTGTTCCTGACCTTAGCGGAAAAGCTTTCAGTTTTTCTCCATTGAGAATGATATTGCGGTGGGTTTTTCTTAGATGGGTTTGATGATATTGAGGTATGTGCCCTCTATCCCTACACTTTGAAGAGTTTTGATCAGGAAGGGATGCTGTACTTTGTCAAATGCTTTTTCAGCATCTATTGAGAGTATCATATGGTTCTTGTTCTTTCTTTTATTGATGTGTTGTATCACATTGACTGATTTGCGGATGTTGAACCAACCTTGCAGCCCTGGAATAAATCCTACTTGGTCGTGGTGAATAATCTTTTTAATGTACTGTTGAATCCTATTGGCTAGTATTTTGTTGAGTATTTTCACATCTGTGTTCATCAAGGATATTGGTCTATAGCTCTCTTTTTTGATGGGATCCTTGTCTGGTTTTGGGATCAAGGTGATGCTGGCCTCATAAAATGAGTTTGGAAGTTTTCCTTCCATTTCTATTTTTTGGAACAGTTTTAGGAGAATAGGAATTAGTTCTTCTTTAAATGTTTGGTAGAATTCCCCCGGGAAGCCGTCTGGCCCTGGGCTTTTGTTTGTTTGGAGATTTTTAATGACTGTTTCAATCTCCTTACTGGTTATGGGTCTGTTCAGGCTTTCTATTTCTTCCTGGTTCAGTTGTGGTAGTTTATATGTTTCTAGGAATGCATCCATTTCTTGCAGATTGTCAAATTTATTGGCGTAGAGTTGCTCATAGTATGTTCTTATAATAGTTTGTATTTCTTTGGTGTTAGTTGTGATCTCTCCTCTTTCATTCATGATTTTATTTATTTGGGTCCTTTCTCTTTTCTTTTTGATAAGTCTGGCCAGGGGTTTATCAATTTTATTAATTCTTTCAAAGAACCAGCTCTTACTTTCGTTGATTTGTTCTATTGTTTTTTTGGTTTCTATTTCATTGATTTCTGCTCTGATCTTTATGATTTCTCTTCTCCTGCTGGGCTTAGGGTTTCTTTCTTGTTCTTTCTCCAGCTCCTTTAGGTGTAGGGTTAGATTGTGTACCTGAGACCGTTCTTGTTTTTTGAGAAAGGCTTGTAGCGCTATATATTTTCCTCTCAGGACTGCCTTTGTTGTGTCCCACAGATTTTGAACTGTTGTATTTTCATTATCATTTGTTTCCATGATTTTTTTCAATTCTTCTTTAATTTCCCGGTTGACCCATTCATTCTTTAGAAGGATGCTGTTTAGTCTCCATGTATTTTGGTTCTTTTCAAACTTCCTTTTGTGGTTGAGTTCTAGCTTTAGAGCATTGTGGTCTGAAAATATGCAGGGAATGATCCCAATCTTTTGATACCGGTTGAGTCCTGATTTAGGACCCAGGATGTGATCTATTCTGGAGAATGTTCCATGTGCACTAGAGAAGAATGTGTATTCTGTTGCTTTGGGATGAAATGTTCTGAATATATCTGTGATGTCCATCTGGTCCAGTGTGTCGTTTAAGGCCTTTATTTCCTTGCTGATCTTTTGCTTGGATGATCTGTCCATTTCAGTGAGGGGAGTGTTAAAGTCCCCTACTATTATTGTATTATTGTTGATGTGTTTCTTTGATTTTGTTATTAATTGGTTTATATAGTTGGCTGCTCCCACGTTGGGGGCATAGATATTTAAAATTGTTAAATCTTCTTGTTGGACACACCCTTTGAGTATGATATAGTGTCCTTCCTCATCTCTTATTATAGTCTTTGGCTTAAAATCTAATTGATCTGATATAAGGATTGCCACTCCTGCTTTCTTCTGATGTCCATTAGCATGGTAAATTCTTTTCCACCCCCTCACTTTAAATCTGGAGGTGTCTTCGGGCTTAAAATGAGTTTCTTGGAGGCAACATATAGATGGGTTTTGTTTTTTTATCCATTCTGATACCCTGTGTCTTTTGACAGGGGCATTTAGCCCATTCACATTCAGGGTAACTATTGAGAGATATGAATTTAGGGCCATTGTATTGCGTGTAAGGTGACTGTTACTGTATATGGTCTCTGTTCCTTTCTGATCTACCACTTGTAGGCTCTCTCTTTGCTTAGAGGAACCCTTTCAAGATTTCCTGTAGAGCTTGTTTGGTGTTTGCAAATTCTTTCAGTTTTTGTTTGTCCTGAAAGCTTTTAATCTCTCCTTCTATTTTCAAAGATAGCCTAGCTGGATATAGTATTCTGGGCTCTATGTTTTTCTCATTTAGTGCTCTGAAAATATCATGCCAGCTCTTTCTGGCCTGCCAGGTCTCTGTGGACAAGTCAGCTGCCAATCTAATATTTTTACCATTGTATGTTACAGACTTCTTTTCCCGGGCTGCTTTCTGGATTTTCTCTTTGTCACTGAGACTTGTAAATTTTACTATTAGGTGATGGGGTGTGGGCCTATTCTTATTGATTTTGAGGGGCGTTCTCTGAACCTCCTGAATTTTGATGCTCGTTCCCTTTGCCATATTGGGGAAATTCTCCCCAATAATTCTCTCCAGTATACCTTCTGCTCCCCTCTCTCTTTCTTCTTCTTCTGGAATCCCAATTATTCTAATTTTGTTTCGTCTTATGGTGTCACTTATCTCTCGAATTCTCCCCTCGTGGTCCAGTAGCTGTTTGTCCCTCTTTTGCTCAGCTTCTTTATTCTCGGTCATTTGGTCTTCTATATCACTAATTCTTTCTTCTGCCTCATTTATCCTAGCAGTGAGAGCCTCCATTTTTGATTGCACCTCATTAATAGCTTTTTTGATTTCAACTTGGTTAGATTTTAGTTCTTTTATTTCTCCAGAAAGGGCTTTTATATCTCTCGAGAGGGTTTCTCTAATATCTTCCATGCCTTTTTCGAGCCCGGCTAGAACCTTGAGAATTGTCATTCTGAACTCTAGATCTGACATATTACCAATGTCTGTATTGATTAGGTCCCTAGCCTTCGGTACTGCCTCTTGTTCTTTTTTTAGTGTTCAATTTTTACGTCTTGTCATTTTGTCCAGATAAGAGTATATGAAGGGGCAAGTAAAATACTAAAAGGGTGGCAACAACCTCAGGAAAATATGCTTTAACCAAATTAGAAGAGATCCAAAATCGTGAGGGGGTAGAAAGGGGATAAAAAGAGGTTCAAAAAGGAAGAAAGAAAAAAAAAAAGAAAAAAGAAAAAAAAAGAAAAGAATTTAAAAAAGAAGAAAACACCTAAGAAAAATATAAAAAAGAAAAAATATATATATTAGATAAACTAGTAAAAAATCGTTAA
This sequence comes from Mustela putorius furo, assembly GCF_011764305.1. Lineage (NCBI taxonomy): Eukaryota > Metazoa > Chordata > Mammalia > Carnivora > Mustelidae > Mustela > Mustela putorius. Next base: position 45,148,072 of record NW_025422010.1, read on the forward strand.
AAAAGAAAAAGGTAACAGTTAAAAAAAAATTTTACCTGAAGGCGAGGAAAAAAAAACAAAAAATGAAAAAGAAAAAAAATTAAATTAACTGCAAGACTAAAAAAAATCACAGGGAAAAAGCCATGAGTTCCGTGCTTTGCTTTCTCCTCCTCTAGAATTCTGCTGCTCTCCTTGGTATTGAAACCGCACTCCTTGGTAGGTGAACTTGGTCTCGGCTGGATTTCTTGTTGATCTTCTGGGGGAGGGGCCTGTTGTAGTGATTCTCAAGTGTCTTTGCCCCAGGCGGAATTGCACCGCCCTTACCCAGGGCCGGGGTGAGTAATCCGCTCGGGTTTGCTTTCAGGAGCTTTTGTTCCCTGCGCGTTTTCCGTAGAGTTCTGGAGGACGGGAATACAAATGGCGGCCTCCTGGTCTCTGGCCCGGAGGAGCCGAGAGCCCAGGGCCCCACTCCTCAGTGTGCCCTCAGAGAACAGCGCCAGTTACTCTCGTCTGCCTGACCTCCGGCCGCGCTCCGAGCTCACTGAGCCTGCGACCGGTTCAAGGTAACCCCGAGCTGTGAGCTTACTGTCCGCTCTGTCTCTGTAGCCGGCTTTCCCGTTCCAATACCCGCAAGCTCTGCGACACTCAGACACCCCCGATCCTTCTGTGACCCTGCGGGACCTGAGGCCACGCTGACCCCGTGTGGGCTTTGCACCGTGTGGGCTTTGCACCGGGTAGCCTCTGGAGCGATGTCCCTCAGCGGAACAGACTTTTAAAAGTCCTGATTTTGTGCGCCGTTGCTCGGCCGCTTGCCGGGAGCCGGCCCCTCCCCCCAGGGTCTATCTTCCCGTCGCTTTGGATTCACTTCTCCGCCGGTCCTACCTTTCAGAAAGTGGTTGTTTTTCTGTTTCCAGAATTGCTGTTCTTCTTCTCTTCGATCTGCCGATGGATTTTCAGGTGTTTGCAATCTTTAGATAAGCTATCTAGCTGATCTCTGGCTAGCTGAAGTAGTCTCAGCCTGCTACTTCTCCGCCATCTTGACTCCTCCTCCAGAAGTTCTTTTCTAAACAAATTAACTCAAAGTGGATCCTAGACCTCAATATAAAACATAAAATTATAAAAACTTCTAGAAGATAACAGAGGAGAAAATCCAGGTGGTCTTAGGTTTGACAATGAAATTTTAGACCTTTAAAATAATCCATGAAAGGAAAAATTGGTAAGTTGTGATATTAATAATTTTTGCTCTGTAAAAGACAATGTTAAGAGAAAGTAAAATCAAGCCACAGACAAATATTTGCAAAACACACATCTTATAAAGGATGTATATGCAAAATATACGAGTGCCAGAAATCCAATGATAAGAAAACATATCCGTTAAAAAAATAGGCAAATATCTTAACAGACATCTTATTGAAAATGATCTAAAAGAGGGAAACCAAGCATACGAAATATGCTCAAGATTATATGTCATTGGGGAATTGCAAGTTAGAACAATTACAATGCTAGACACCTATCAAAATGGCTAAAATCCAGGGACTCCTGGGTGGCTCAGTGGGTTAAAGCCTCTGCCTCCAGCTCGGGTCATGACTGCAGGGTCCTGAGATTGAGCCCCATGTGGGGCTCTCTGCTCAGCGGGGAGCCTCCTTCCTCCTCTCTCTCTCTGCCTGCCTCTCTGCCTACTTGTGATCTCTGTCTGTCAAATAAATAAATAAAATATTTTAAAAAATAAATAAAATAAAATGGCTAAAATCAAAAAAGTGGTCATACCAAATGCTTAGGAGAATGAGAGAAACAGGACATTCATTGCTCTTGGGAATGCAAAAATGCAAAAACTGTCTTTGGAAGACAGTTTGGGAGTTTCTTACAAAGGTAAACATAGTTTTGCTCTCAAAGATACTTACCCAATTGAGTTGAAAAATTATGACCAGAAAAAATCTGCACAAGGACACTTATAGCACATTTGTTCAGAATCACCAAGCAATAAAGGTATCATGCCATAGGTGAATGGATAGATGGAACTGTGGTATATCCATATAAGGGAATACTATCCAGCAAGAAGAGCAAATGAACAACTGAATCCCCCCAAGACATAGAGGGAACCTAAAGGCATATTACTAAGTGAGATAAATCAATATCGGAAGATGATATATTGTTTAATTCTAACTATAGGATATGCTATAGGACTATCCTGTATTTCGAACTATAGGAAAAGGTGCACTTACAGAAATAGTAGAGAAACCAGTAATTTCCTGGGCTTTGAGTTAGGCGTGGTGCTGGAGTGATGAATAGGTAAAGCTTAGGAGATTTTAAGGGTGGTGAAACTATATGATAATGTAATGCTGAACACATGACATTGTGCATTTTTCAAAACCCATGGAGCTATATAACACAAAGAGTCAACCTAATGTACACTATTGACTTTAGTTTGTAATAATGTACCAATATCACTTAATTAATTGTAACAAATGCACCAGTTTCATGTAATCATTCCCTATGTCAATCATAAGGAAAACAATTTCAGGGGATGGGGAACTGGTATATGGAAACCTCCTACTTGTCAATTTTTTAGTAAATTAAAATTAAAAAATAACACGCAAAAATACTTGTCCTGATTTTGTTTTCTAATAAAAGAAAGTCTGATAGTTAATTGAATTATTGGCTCTTTTATGGATAAATAAGCAGTATTGGACATAGGCCCCAGGTAAATTTCCTTTTAGCCGTAAGATCAAATTAAGTAGATCTTACTTGATGTTTGGATAGTATTATTATAGTGTGTGGTGTGTGAGTGTGTGTGTGTGTGTGTGTGTGTGTAGAATAGTATAGTATTATGCAATATATGCAGTTGAAACATTCTGCTAAGAACAGGTGGTAGAAGTAAAGCATACAAATAGATAACACTCCATTATGAATTTAGCTCTTTGTAAATATAGATTTTGGGAACTGTTCATTTCATGAAATTTATTGATAAGCAGCATTATCCTTCAAACTATTCTTATTTGATTTGAAAAGTCACTCTCAAAAAAGTCAGCAATTTTTTTTTTTTAATTTATTTATTTGACAGAGATCGTGAGAGAGGGAATACAAACAGAGGGAGTGGCAGACGGAGAAGCAGGCTTCCTGCTGAGCAGGGAGCCTGATGTGGGGCTCGATCCCAGGACCCTGGGATCATGACCTGAGCTGAAGGCAAAAGCTTAACGACTGAGCCACCCAGTTGTCCCTCACCACCAGCAATTTTTTTTTAAAGTTTGAGACATTTTTTTCCTACAATATTGGCTTAATAAGGATTAACACATTTCAAAACTTCTTTCAATATTTTCATTGTGAAGAGTATTTATTTTTGTTGCTTAACAACCAGAAAGAGATGTGAGAAGACTGAGAAAGTGTGAATTTGTCTTTCTCCACACTTTGGATGACAATTACCATTCCAACCATTACCTAGAGAATTGGTATTTTTTTTATTAACCTAGAATCAAGCTGCGCGGAGTTGGGTCAGGCCAACAAGGATTAACAGCAGGGTTAAAAGGTGTCCCAGATCTACCGTACTTCCACTCTGCTCCACTATGGCTCCCACTATGACAGTTGGATCTACATTTCCTTGGCAAATCTCTGTCCCTCCCAAAATCAGTTTTCAAGATTTCATGGCCTCATTTCTTTTCTTCAAGATTGTGCTTTGCATTTAAAAAATGACAGATTAGGGCGCCTGGGTGGCTCAGTGGGTTAAGCCGCTGCCTTCGGTTCAGGTCATGATCTCAGGGTCCTGGGATCGAGTCCCACATCAGGCTCTCTGCTCGGCAGGGAGCCTGCTTCCTTCTCTCTCTCTCTCTGCCTGCCTCTCTGCCTACTTGTGATCTCTCTCTGTCAAATAAATAAATAAAATCTTTAAAAAAATGACAGATTACATGTTAATTCCATTTAATGCATTAAGCTGAAAAGAGCCTAAATCAAACCTCCAGAGAGGGATGCAGATTTTAATAGAGATGTGGAAATACAGCATCTTATCTTAAGTGAACTTTGAGTGATTGAAGTTTAGTCAGCAAACAGGTCAGAGATATCACCATGGCTCGGAGGATTTCCTCCAAAATCACCTGACCATGGATTACTGTTGGTGTGTCCCAGGCTTTGGGAGTGAAATATATGGGAGGTGGAAGAGAAGCTCTTAACTCTCACAGAGTTTTATCTTGACTGTAATTTTTTTTCTTATTCCATCTGATATAATTTTAGCAACTATGAAACAAATGAGCTCTAAGGCAAATGGAATGAGTAGTCTTTAGGTTGAAAAGACACTATTTCAGTGCCTGCTAGTAAAAATAAATTATGTTGCGGTGCCTGCATAACTCAGTTGTTTAAGCATCCAACTCTTGATTTTGCTCAGTTCATGATCTCAGGTCCTGAGATGGAGCCCCATGGTTGGGCTCTGCATTGAGCGTGGAGCTTGCTTGGGGTTTTCTCTCTTCCTCTTCCCCGCCCACCCCCAGCCCCGTACCCCAGCTCACTCGCTCTCTCTTTGTGAAATTAATAAATAAATAAATTTAAAAATATTAATAAATTAGAATGAATAATGTTGGTTATATAGAACTAGAAAATGCATTGGGTGAAGGAAGAGGATACAGGAGCTTTTCATCTACTCACAGTCTCAGCTTAGGGACAAACTCTCTGCAGTGCTGTGAAAAATTAAAAATAAACAGGAGGCTTAGAAACAGCCTAACTTAACTGTATACAAAACAAAATTTAATGTAAGGTCTATTTTGAAGACAGCAGGTATTTTTTTTTTCCCAGAACCTTCTACACTCTACCTTCTTAATATTTGTATGTTATTTATCACATTTCTAACAGTCACAGATTTAATAGAGCAGAAGGAAGTGGAATAGATATTGGTGGCAGACAAGTTGAACATACCAGAAAGTTCCAGGAGATAATGTTTAGAAAAATTACTGATCGCATTTTCTTGTTCTCTAATGGGAAGTCCACAAGTCCGGGAGCCCACATGAGTGACATGTCACAAGATTCTGCCTGTTGCCTTAGACCATGGTGTCATCAACAGCTAAGAATATTCTATCATGATCGTAGAAACTAGGGATGGAAAAACCTTTTAAGAGTCTAGTTGATAAATTTCACTGGTGGGCGCCTGGGTGGCTCAGTGGATTGAGCCACTGCCTTCGGCTCGGGTCGTGATCTCAGTGTCCTGGGATCGAGCCCCGCATCGGGCTCTCTGCTCGGCAGGGCGCCTGCTTCCCCCTCTCTCTCTGCCTGACTGTTTACTTGTGATCTCTCTCTCTGTCAAAAAAATTAAAAAAAAATTTTTTTTTCACTGGTAACCTTCCAGTTTTTCTTTCCTTCTTCTCTATCAGCACGTCTTATTAGGAGGAAAAAAAAAAGTTCAAGCTACATCATTTCTCTTTACAGTGTTTTTCATAAAAGTTGTGATTTTGTGTTTTCTTTCCACAGACCCAGGACTGCATAGACAGCTATATTTTCTACAAAGACCATCCAATGTGATAGCCATTGAAGGAAAAGATGCCATCCTGGAGTGTTGTGTTTCTGGCTATCCTCCCCCGAGTTTTACCTGGTTACGAGGAGAGGAAGTCATCCAACTCAGGTATCACAAATTGATGACTTTCGTGAAGTATATGTCACTGTTTCCCCTTCTCTAATTTGATATAGGTACCTAGAAATACTAGAGTTTTTGATGATACTTGATTTTCCCCCTCACATTCCTTGACATTATATAATATATGAAAACCATTTACCCAATAGGATAAAGAGATGGGGAACAGAGTCAAAATCTATGGGATCAATTTAGAAAAGAAATTTAGAAAGCCAATGTTGCTGTTGAAAACTCCCTGTCCAAAACTATTCAGCAAAGAAACCTTGGAGGGTATCATCTTAAGGAAGTGGAATAGAGAATAAAATACTTATTAAGAAATTAAAGCTTTCTCGGGTGCCTAGGTGGCTTAGTTGGTTAAGTGACTGCCTTCGGCTCAAGTCATGATCCTAGAGTCCCAGGATTGAATCCCACATCCGGTTCCCTGCTCGTCAGAGAGTCTGCTTCTGCCTCTGATTCTCCACTTCTCCTGCTCTCTCTCTCAAATAAAATAAAAACAAAACAAAACAAACAAACAAACAAAAACCTTAAAAAAAGGAAAGTGATTTTTTAAAAAAGTAAAAAATTTAAAAGGGGTGCCTGGGTGGCTCAGTGGGTTAAAACTTCTGCCTTCAGCTCAGGTTATGATTCCTGGGTCCTGGATTGAGCCCTGCATCAGGCTTTCTTCTCAGCAGGGAGCCTGCTTCCACCTCTCTGTCTGCCTTCCTCTCTGCCTACTTGTGATCTCTGTCAAATAAATGAATAAAATCTTAAAAAAAAAAAAAAAAAGAAAGAAAAGAAATTAAAGCTTTTTTTTTTTTTTTTTTTTTTTTAGATTTTATTTATTTATTTGACAGAGAGAAAGCACAAGTAGACAGAGCAGCAGGCAGAGGGAGAGGGAGAAGCAGGGGCCCCGCTGAGCAGAGAGCCAAATGCAGGGTTTGATCCCAGGGCCTGGGATCATGACCTGAGCTGAAGGCAGATGCTTAACAGACTGAACCAGCTGACACCCCAAGAAATTAAAGTTTTCTGAATTGAAATACATAGCATGTCATTATAGGGTCTGTGCAACTTTTTCAGCTCCATTTTTGTCTTTCACACTGCAGATGTAACAGATTATTTAAGATAAGGCAAAAGGAGAACATGGCTGGCTTTGAATTATTAGAAGTTCATCTTAAGGCATAGTTTAGAAAGTAAACTCCTAATATAATGGAACACAGTCTGAAACATTTTGATTGAATGGATTTCACTTAAGAAATTAAATTCATTGATTTGGAGGTCTGGTGTGCTCCTTTTTAACACATTTGTTTTCTGTGATGAGATAGGTTCATAGACAATAACTTAAAATCTTTAAATTTAATTTCCCCTCTATATTTGTGTAATAGCACTATATGGTATGGTGTCACTGTTCTTCTGAAACCATGTGAGAAACCTGGTTGCGGCTTTAGCATGTCAAAACACGTCCTCTGAATGTAGCCAGATATTCTTGGTACAGTATGAAATGTGGCCTTATACAAATGTTACTAAATCAGATGTCAGGACACAAGACATTGACTTCCACTGTGGGGAATCACTTCCCCAGATCTTGTTGTCCTCAGATCCAAAATGAGAGAATTACACCAGAATATCTGTAAATTTCTTTTCAGTACTAAACTTGGTTCCAAGTTTAATCTATTTAATTTCTTTGATCATTGCACAAAGACTTCCAGTGGGAGGGCTTTATTTTGAATGGATTTTTGATCAATAAATGTGGTGTTACCAAGACCCCCAAAATAGTTTTTCTAATTTTATAATCGGATTTTGTAAAGTTTATTCAAATCTCTGAGTACCTTGCCTGATATACACATATAGATTAGTACATTAATCTAATCTCTAATTTTATATGCCTGTGTCTTACAGGTCCAAAAAGTATTCCCTATTGGGTGGAAGCAACCTGCTTATCTCCAATGTGACAGATGATGATAGTGGAACTTACACCTGTGTTGTTACATATAAAAATGAGAATATTAGTGCCTCTGCAGAGCTCACAGTCTTGGGTAAGTCAGTGGCTCAAGATTAGTTTACACCGTCCTTTTCAAAGCACATCACCGTGACACTGTAAATGCTTATCCCTGAATTGCCTCCTGTGTTTGTTAGTATGAAATTACAAAGTTGAAATATTCCTTACATGTCCTTACTCTACTTTGATTAATTACATAGGGGTTAAAAGCAGTGTTTGTATATTGTTCATTGACTAAAATCTTAGATGCATCGCTCTTTAGTCTAATTATTCCATTGATACAACTGAAACCTATGAAAAATTATTATTTAACAAATGTGTTAAACAGCAAATGAGTTTAATAACAAATGAGAGACTCCCAAGTATTTTATCTGGGGAAAATAAATGAAGGAATGAATGAGAGAAATTGTAGAAACGATGTTCAGTTGAGTGGGAAAGTCTGATATCATTTGAGATGATGGGGTTCCTAACATTAAATTCAAATGTTTTGGTAAGATTGTTTTGTTGATATGGAAATACTGTAGATGTTATGTTGAAGGTTAAGCGATAAAATCAAACATATCTAAGGAAAACACATATAAAGAATCTAATTTTTAAAATTTAAGGGGTGGGGATGGTATGTATGATTCAGAAAGGAAGGGTCACTATGTATCATTGTAAATTAATAATGGTTATACATTGTAGGTACTCAAACACGTATCTTATCATTACCCCAGATTTTTTTTTTTTTTTAGTCAGTTTAATTTGAATCATGTAATTTGGAGAAAGTGCTTTACCATTTGAATTCCAGTTGTTTTTTCCTTTAACAGCAACAAAAAAATTATTTATTAGTCTTTGGATTTTTCCCTCTGGAATAAATCGTTTTACCTTGTAAAGAGTACAGGAAAAATCATAGGCTCTTTAAAAGTTATTCAGTAGAAATGGAAAGGTATGGTATGCTGATTATTTCTGCTAACCTGTACCATAATAATCTTATGTTCTCCTTTTTACTTTTTGGCTTTAAAGTTTATCCAGAAAATGCTTTCATCTTCAGATGAGGGTAATAATGCATGTGATGGGTGAGACAATGGAATTGTTTGTTCTTTGATCAAACCATAAATATTAAACTAAGAATAGGCAAAGGACTTTAATTTTTTGGTTTTAGAGGTAGCATTATTCTAACTAAAATAGCTTGTCTTTAAAATAGCAGCAATTTAATATTGTCATTTTATATGGAAGTTTTTGGTGAAACAAAGAACTTTTACATTTGTAACATCAAAGTATAGCAACACAGAATGACTATATAGAAACTATTTTGTAAAGTATACTACTGATCATAAGGCAAATAAAGTTATAGAATTAACTAGAATTTATTGCGATCATGGGTAAACATCTAATTGCAAATAAATGAGGTCAAATTTCATACCGGATTATTATATAATATTTAGATGAATGATGCCTCATTGATACTAAGTCTATTGTATATAAATTATGATTTCTGAGTAACTTAGCCAGAAATATATGTAGGAATATCCATATAACTGCATATATTGACATGTATAGCATCTTCTTCTATATGTTCTGTGTGCATGTGTGTGTTCTCCAGTTCTTTATTGTTGAGTATTGTCTTATCTCTAAGTTCTGTTTAAAAAAGCACACACAAACAACAAAAATGCTGAGATGATTATTCCAAATCTTTCTCATTTATTTGCTTATATGGTAAGGAAAAGTATCACAACAATATTTATACTCACACCAGCAATGCAAGAATTGCCTCTCTTCAAAAGCTACATTTCTCTCAGGGCACCTGGGTTGCTCAGTGTGTTAAGCATCTGCCTTTGGCTCAGGTCATGATCCCAGGGTCCTGGGATCCAGCCCTGCACTGGGCTCCCTGCTCAGCGGGGAGTCTGCTTCTCCCTCTCTCTCTGCCTCTCTTCTTCACTCAAGCTCCCTCCCTTTTAAATGTGTGATTAAAAAAAAAAATACATTTCTCTCTACCAATATTTGCCTAACATTTTTTTATTTTTATTTTATTTTTTTCATCTTTTTTATTTTTTTTATTTTTTATTTATTTATTTTTTTAATATAATTTTTTATTTTTTATAAACATATATTTTTATCCCCAGGGGTACAGGTCTGTGAATTGCAAGGTTTACACACTTCACAGCACTCACACCAGCACATACCCTCCCCAATGTCCATAACCCTACCCCCATCTCCCAACTCCCCTCCTCCCAGCAACCCTCAGTTTGTTTTGTGAGATTAAGAGTCACTTAGGGTTTGTCTCCCTCCGGATCCCATCTTGTTTCCTTTATTCTTCTCCTACCCCCCTAACCCCCCCATGTTGCATCTCCACTTCCTCATATCAGGGAGATCATATGATAGTTGTCTTTCTCCTATTGACTTATTTCACTAAGCATGATACCCTCTAGTTCCATCCACGTCATCACAAAGGGCAAGATTTCATTTCTTTGATGGCTACATAGTATTCTATTGTGTGTGTGTGTGTGTGTGTGTGTGTGTATACACATACCACTACTTCTTTCTTTTTTTAAGATTTTATTTATTTGACAGAGAGAGATCACAAGTAGGCAGAGAGACAGGCAGAGGGGGAGGGGAAAGCAGGCTCCCCGTGGAGCAGAGAGAGCCCGACGTGGGGCTCGATCCCAGGACCCTGGGATCATGACCTGACCCGAAGGCAGAGGCTTTAATTCACTGAGCCACCCAGGCACCCCAATATATCATTATTTCTTTATCCATTCATCTGTGGATGGACATCTAGGTTCTTTCCATAGTTTGGCTATTATAGACATTGCTGCTATAAACATTCAAGCGCACGTGCCCCTTCGGATCACTACGTTTGTATCTTTAGGGTAGTGCAATTGCTGGGTCATAGGGTAGTTCTATTTTCAACATTTTGAGGAACCTTCATGCTGTTTTCCAGAGTGGTTGCACCAGCTTGCATTCCCACCAACAGTGTAGGAGGGTTCCCCTTTTTCCGCATCGTTGCCAGCATTTGTCACCTCCTGACTTGTTAATATTAGCCATTCTGATTGGTGTGAGGTGATATCTCATTGTGGTTTTGATTTGTATTTCCCTGACGCAGAGGGATGTGGAATACTTTTTCATATGTCTGTTGGCCATCTGGATGTCTTCTTTGCAGAAATGTATGTTTATGTCCTCTGCCCATTTTTTGATTGGATTATTTGTTCTTTGGGTGTTGAGTATGCTACGTTCTTAATAGATTGTGGATACTAGCCCTTTATCTGAAATGTCATTTGCAAATATCTTCTCCCATTCTGTCAGTTGTCTTTTGGTTCTGTTGACTGTTTCCTTTGCTGTGCAAAAGCTTTTGATCTTGATGAAGTCCCAATAGTTTATTTTTGCTCTTGCTTCCCTTGCCTTTGGCAATGTTCCTAGGAAGATGTTGCTGCAGCTGAGGTCAAAGAGGCTTCTGCCTGTGTTCTCCTCAAGGATTTGGATGGATTCCTTTCGCACATTGAGGTCCTTCATGCATTTTGAGTCTATTTTCGTGTGTGGTGTATGGAAATGTTCCAATTTCATTTTTTTTGCATGTGGCTGTCCAGTTTTCCCAACACCATTTATTGAAGACGGTCTTTTTCTGGGCTCTCTATTCTGTTCCATTGATCTATGGGTCTGTTTTTGTGCCAGTACCATGCTGTCTTGATGATGACAGCTTTGTAATAGAGCTTGAAGTCCGAAATTGCGATGCCACCAACTTTGGCTTTCTTTTTCAATATTCCTTTGGCTATTCGAGGTCTTTTCTGGTTCCATATAAATTTTAGGATTATTTGTTCCATTTCTTTGAAAAAATGGGTGGGATTTTTAAAGGGATTGCATTAAATGTGTAGATTGCTTTAGGTAGCATAGACATTTTCACAATATTTGTTCTTCTAATCCAGGAGCATGGCATGTTTTTCCATTTCTTTGTGTCTTCCTCAATTTCTTTCATAAGTACTTTATAGTTTTCTGAGTATAGATTCTTAGCCTCTTTGGTTAGGTTTATTCCTAGGTATCTTATAGCTTTGGGTGCAATTGTAAATGGGATTGACTCCTTAATTTCTCTTTCTACTGTCTTGTTGTTGTTGTAGAGAAATGCAACTGATTTCTGTGCATTGATTTTTATATCCTGACACTTTACTAAATTCCTGTACAAGTTCTAGCAGTTTTGGAGCGGAGTCTTTTGGATTTTCCACATATATTATCATATTATATGTGAAGAGTGATAGTTTGACTTCTTCTTTGCCAATTTGGATGCCTTTAATTTCTTTTTGTTGTCTGATTGCTGAGGCTAGGACTTCTAGTACTATGTTGAATAGCAGTGGTGATAATGGACGCCCCTGCCATGTTCCTGACCTTGCCTCACTTTTCTTTTTTAAAATGGACTCTCTTTGTTCTAATTTGCACCCTTGTTAAATTTGGATTTATTTTTATAATTTTACTGGACATTTGCATTTTATATTTTGTAAGTTAGCTATCAATGATTTTGACCTTTATACATTTATTAAAATATTCACCTTTATTTTATTGATTTACAGGAACTCAATGTAGGAGGAATAATAACTATGCTGTATAGGCTCTGTGTGTATATATTTTGTTGTTTCTGGGTTTTTTTTTGTTTTTATTTTACATTTTGTATAGGTACCGAGTATTTTTTTATATAGCTGCTGGCTTTTTTGCTGTTATACTCACATTTTTATTATAAATGAATCACCCAATTTCCAACAATTTCATTATAGATTACATATTGAATGTGTAAATTAGAAGCATTATTAATTTTAAAAAATAGATAAAGTTGTGTTTATGTCTTGGTAATTCTCTTGGTAACTGGGTATACATTCTAAAGATCTTCCACATATCTAGTATGATCTATGACTATTATAAAAGACATGATTGAATTCAGGAAATGATCATAATACTGTTTTAACTGTTCTACCCAGGCTTTAAAATGAATGTTAGTGTAATAAAATTTTTGATATAGTCTTTGACTATTCTAATATAAAGTTAAGTTGATCCTGCAAGACTGAGTTTAAATAATGGAAAATGGAATTTATTACTTTTACTTAAAAAGTTGGGGATGGCGGCTGGAGGAGGGCGCCTTGGGTGGCTAGTTGGTTAAGTATCTGCCTTCTGCTCAGGTCATGATTCCAGGGTCCTGGGAATGAGCCCCATATCAGGGTCCCCCACTCAAAGTAGAGCCTGCTTTTCCCTCTCCCTCGGCCTGCTGCTCACCCTACTTGTGCTCTCTCTCTCTCTGTCAAATAGATAAATAAAACCTTTTTTAAAAAGATGGGGATGGGGGCGCCTGGATGGCTCAGTGGGTTAAGCCTCTGCCTTCGGCTCAGGTCATGATCCCAGGGTCCTGGGATTGAGCCCCACATCAGGCTCTCTGCTCAGTGGGGAGCCTGCTTCCTCCTCTCTCTCTCTGCCTGCCTCTCTCCCTACTTGTGATCTCTGTCTGTCAAATAAATAAATAAAATCTTAAAAAAAAAAAAAAAAAGATGGGGATGGGTGCCTGGGTATTTCAGTTGGTTAAACATCTGTCCTTGACTCAGGTCATGATCTCAGGGCCCTGGGATAGAGCCCAGTCTGGCTTCCTGCTCACTGGGGAGCCTGCTTTTTCCTCCCTGCTCAGTCCCTTCCCCCCCCACTTGTGAGTTCTCTCTCTCTCTAAATAAAATAAACAAATAAATAAATATTTAAATAAAAAATGAATAAAGTCTTTAAAATGAATAAAGTCTTTAAAATAAATAAAATCTTTGAAAAAAATGATGGGGAGAAAAGAGCTTGATTATCAGTGTTATTTAAATAGTTTTCATCAGTTTTAAGAATTTAACCTAATGTATATTCTTCATAAGATAAAATCCCACAAGAATTCCAAGCTTGTGCTTAAAAGTTTCAAGCATGCATTTTATCAGACTTTTCTTTTGCCTTTCAAATCATGGTCCTTTCTTGCACTTAGACTGGCTTTGAATGTGAACCTGCATGAACTAACAGACTTCTCAAGCATGATACCATTTTATATACAACAAGAGAAATTCTGTGGTTTTCCTCAGGAGTTTCAGAGTTAATAAACATTAAATATTATTTAAATCATTTACACTATAAAGTGAATATTGACATTTCCATAATAATTAAACAGGGAAATTTTAATAGATAAGATTAAGGACAGCTTGTCTAAAGTACACGAACTATAAATAAATTAATAGATATGGGTTTTTTTTAAAGATTTTTTAAAACATTGATTTATTGAAGGGAGAGAGACAGAGATAGTGAGAGACGACAGGAGCAGGAAAGAGAGGGAGAAGCAGGCTATCCACTGAGCAGGAAGCATGATGTGGAACTTGATCCCAGGACTCCAGGATCATAACCTAAGCTGAAGGCAGACACTCCACCCGCTGATCTACCCAGGCATCTCGAAATGCATTCTTTAAAAAAAACTTTTGATACTTGACCAAGGAAGTGCCCAGCCTTGGACAAACTTTTTCTTAGCCCATGCACACACAGGAGATAGGTGGAAAGTTCACTCTTGAGAAGAAGCCATCAAGTCCAGCACTGGTGACAAAATGAAAACAGTTTGAACTTTCTAGATTCCAGAATTCTTTTAAAAGCAGTCTGCAGCCATATATGCAATCTACTATTAAAAGTTTTTACCTTAGTGTATAGGTTCTCTCTCATTTCTAGAGAAATCTTGGCTAGAATTGGTACAATCTGGCTTCATAGACACAAATAAGTCTGCTAGGTCTATTCTTGGCACATAATTGAAAACCCATAACCAAATCAAAGAATTCTCCATATCTTTTCCCCCTTCTCCCATGAGTAGTACATATCAGTTCATGTGGTTTCGAGTTTATATTTATCCCCAGAAAACAACTCTAAAGAGAAGTCCCTTGAGGCAGGTGTTTTGTCTGCCTGAGGCTTCTTCTTATGGGACAGGGATCCATGGGTCTCCCTCCTGCACCATGTTCAGAATGGCTCTCTACTCACCGGGAGCATATCCAGCTCACACAGATTATGTTCTTTAAGTCCAAAGGCAGTGGATTCAGAATATTAAATTATATTTCAATGTCTATTGTATATATACATACACATATACATACATGTACATGTATATGTAATGCATATATATACCATATATGTATAAAATGCACATATCGTCCTTATTTCTAAGAAAATTTCTCTTCATAACCCCATCCCTTATTATTTTAAATGCCTATGGTTACCTAAGCCATTACATAATGTACTGATTTGACAAGTAGATAATAGACCAATCTATTTAGAAAGTTTTAGAAAAATCATCTTAAAAGCAAGTTAAAAAGACAGCAGACTAAGATTTATAGAAGAAGTTAAAAACCCCGTTAAAAACTATCATTTTGTAATGTAGTGGGATAGGAAAAATCCCATGAGTAGCTCACTGTCTTCTGAAAATGCTTAAGAATAATAAAGATGATGGCTGGGTATATAATTAGTTGACCAAGTACAGTTTCTAGGCCCAGAGACACAACTGAACCCCAGCGTCCATACTGACAGCAGCCACCACTGGAGTGCATCTTCTGTACTTGGCCAGGCACTCTTTGGGCATGGAAAGATGCATATGGCACCAGTCTTGACTTCAAAGACTAGTTAGATAAACAGACAAGAAATAGAAGAGCTGAGGAAAAGTTGGGAAAGTGGGAGGCTGTTATCTAAGCCACTGAGTCCATGGTGATACTTTGTTTCAGCAGCCTGAGCAGATGAGTATAACCACAAAAAGAGTAGACATACTGTGTATTATACTGTTAAGAAGAGTTTTGATTAGTTTCATAGAGACATAAGCTACAACAGAGAAGTATATTGCCAACATTTCTTATATATTAATACTGACAATCTCAAATTTCCAAGCATGTAAAAAAAAAAAAATCCCTCATACGAGAGCAATAAATCAAAAGCCATTTCTCTGTTTATATACTAGGTTATGTGTAGTTCAACATCTAAATGTTCTATTGTTTATTTTTTCTCTTTAGTATCATCAGCTTCTTATTTAGTAGTTTATAGGATTAAGGTACTACTAACATTGAGATCTTATAATGCTGAATGGTCTGTCCCAATTTTAATAATAAATACATGATTAACTATGAAGAAATTATGTTTTCTATTTTTTTAACTCAATTCTTAGATATGCTCTATAAATGCTCTATATATGCTCTATAAATTCAGTTTACTACAACAAGCATACAGATGTTCACACTCCATCAACTCTCAGATGTGTCTAGTAATGGAATATGATAATTAAAAATTGATAGGGATTTGCCTCCTTTTATTTTTTGTATATGCTTTAGTGTTGCTTTTTTTTTTTTTTTAACTGAAATGTATTGGATGTGTTGATACTTTCTAAGCATGTATAATTGGTCAAGCAGCAAACTGACCCATCCATTTGTTTGGAGAGTAACTGACATACCCACCTCCATTAAGGTGTTCAGGTGCCTCCTTTACAAATTTGCTGTTGAATCACCCATGTGGGGTTTTTGGCTTAGGTTCTTAGCTATAAACAGAAAATAGTTACCATAAAATATGTTAATAAAGATAATCTTTAACTCCTCTATTACAGTGTGTAACTTTGAATGTAGTTCTCCTGAATTTACTACATCACTGCTTCCCCCAAAGTAACAGTCCTTAAATTTCATGTCTCTATATAATTACCCTTTATTAGCAGTGACCCCCCCCCCATATGCATTTAATGGTCATAGCCATAAAAGCAGTGCCTTAGGTAGGTTTGTATTGATTATCTTTCACAGGGTAATTGCCAAATGGATCATAATGAAATTAGTTGAGTTTTTTTTTTCTTTTTCCATGTAGGAGTATGATCCCAAATGTATGATAAAAATGCATACTATAAGGGAGAATTAAATTAAAAAAAATCAAAATCATCCATCTGCTGTGCCTTCTTATAACTATGTTGATTTCTTACTATAATCTTTTTTCCCCTGAAATCACACCCATATGCAAAAGTTCTACCCAAACTGATGTTTAGGAAATTCTGTTGAATGCATATATTTATTAGAAGAAGAAACATGGTATATCCGGGCTGCTAGTATAAAATGATTTGGTATGACAATTGCAGTTAGACTATCTGTGAAAATAATAGTTGAATTTGTAATGGGATTTATTTAATGATTACACAGTTACTTATTTAAAGACCTACTATGTGGATCTCTCCTCTCCTTCTGTCTTTCATCGGAGAAAGCAGTTTGAATAGTGTGTGTGTGTGTGTGTGTGTGTGTGTGTGTGTGTATGTGTGTGTGTGTGTGTTTATCCCTGAGATGGCTGTAGATCTAACTTTTTTCTTCTTTCTTAGAAAGATGAGAAAGAAAGTAGAGGCTCCAGAGGGAAAGATGAAGGCTATGTGCTAATTCAGAGCATTCTAAGGCTATGATTTTAATTAGCCCTAACAGTCTCAGCAAGGTGAATTGACCATCTGTGGTTTAGAGGGAGGAGAACTGCTGACAGTGGTGGAAAAATGCCCAAAAGGGCATGCTATGCCAAAGTTGTCCTGAGGTACCAGAAGTATACATTATCCCAGAAGGAATTTGACTGTTATAGGACTCAAACTAAAGTAGACAGAAGTGTTTTAATTAGAGTTAGCAAGAGTTAGCATCAGTTGCGCTTGCCAATTTTGAAAGGCTGGAGAACAAAGCATGACATTTCTTTTTATACTTTCCAAGGACTTTTATTTCTGATTTATTATTTCATGTGTCCATATATAATCTTTTTAGTGATTGATTTACACAGTAAGGTATGGACTTACCTTTAGTATCATCTGGTATATTTTAGTATACCACCAGAGTATACCTGTATCCATACTCCTGAAATTTGTACCATAAGACCAAAGCTCCTTCCACCACTTGGTGGCAGTGTGCCTAAGGGCAAAAACCACCAACTTGAAAACACGTCTTTCAATGGCACACTGGATTCAAGTAAAGCATTCGAAGTTTGACATATATTTGTTGATTTATCAGTTACTCAACAAATGTTTATTGAAGGTGCAGTAAGTTTCTTGCCTAATGCACTTTATTGAGATACTATCCACCACTATAGTTCACACACTAGACAACTTCACATTTAAACTGTATAATTTACTGGTTTCAGTACAATCACAGATGTTTGCAGACATATCAGACCATAGTGAATTTTAGAATACTTTCATAACCTCAAAAGAATACTCGTACTCTGTAACTTTCATTCCCTCATCCCCCTCTTCTTCCTTTTCCCTCTACCTTACAATGCCCCTAAGCAACCACCAGTCTACTTTCTGTCTCTATAGATTTTTCTATTTTGGACATTTTACAAAAATGGAACCATAGAGTACATTGTGTTTGTGACTGGTTTCTTTAGCTCAGTATAATGTTTTCAAGGTTCAACCAGATTGTACTGTATATTAGTAGTTCATTTCTTCTATGGGCAAATAATATTTTCATTATATTGATATACCATGTTTTATTTATTCATTAGCAATGATGGGCAATGGAATTGCCTCTACTTTTGTCTGCTATTAATAATTCTGTATAAGCATTTATTTACAAGTTTTTACGTGGACCTATATTTTCAGTTATCTTGAGTATATACCTAGGAATGGAACCACCTATATTTTCAGTTATCTTGAGTATATACCTAGGAATGGAACCACCCTATGGTAATTCTATGTTCAATCATTTGAGGAACTACCAGATATTTTCCAAAGAGACTCGGCCATTTCACATTCCTACCAGCAATGCATGGGTGTTTCTATTTCTCTACATCCTCATCAATACTTGTTATTAGCTAACTTACTTTTTAATTTTTTTATTCTAACTAGCCCCATGGGTGTGAAGTGGTATCTCATTGTGAGTTTCATTTGCATCTCCTGGATGACTAATGATGTTGAGTATCTTTTCATGGATTTATACACCATTGGTATATCTTTTTTGAAGAAATGTCATTTCAGATCCTTTGTTCATTTTAAATTCATTATTTGTCTTTTTATTATTGATTTGTAATGGCTTTTTATGGGCATATGTGTGTGGGGCACAGTATACCACTCTCTTAGGAACGAGCTAAATGGAATGCCACACAGAGGAAGCACTGAGGTCACTGGCTATCTGTGCGAAAACCTCTGAGTTCACAGAAACTTATTTTTTGTATATTTTAAAGCAGTGCTGTGTCCCATATGCACAATGATCTTTGATCATTGGATCTAACATCAGAAACACCCATGTGACAACTCCTCTTCCTTCCCTGTGTTTCCATAATTTCTTGCTAAATCCATGATTAACATGTAACATGCTGATTGAGACTTTCTCAAGGAGGAGGCTTTGTATGTTAGTCATTGTCAGGTCCCCAGTGTCTTGCATACCAGTTGGCACAAATTAAGCATTTAAGAAACATGTAAGAAATATACATTTTTTTTACTCTTGGAATTCAATTTGGATTTTCTTCCTGAGTATCTAATTTCAGCATGTGAAGAAAAAAAAAAAAAAGTCTCATTAAGTCCTCCCTGTCACCAAAAAAAAAAAAAAAATTTGTACACAATCCTCAGACTCAAGCATTCTTTCTCATTTTACTCTTATTCTTGTTGTTCAGAGAAGCTGTTGCTGTGTAATCATAATAGCAATTGTGCTATTCTAAATAGCAATAGTGATATTTTGATAGTTATTCCTTGCAAAACACATTTTGGGTGCAAGTTGGAATGAATAAAATGGACGAAGTTAAAGATGCAACAACTGTGCAGTCAAGTAAGACCTCTAGTAAAGATGAAGGCTAAACATTCTGCTGACCAGTATTCCCCAAGCTGTATGTGTATTATTAGGTATTCCCTAAAAAAATGAAAAAATAAAAAAAATTTTAAAAACACAAAAAAATAAGATAAAACAAAAAAATCATCTGGGATTACCTAAATTTGGAAAATGTTGGTTAAAACAAAGTTGAGTTAGACAGGTACATACCACAGGACTTCTGAGAATCTCTAACAGGCTCATGTTTGGGAAATGGTATGTGCAAACACAAAAGCCTCCAAGGTTGAATTTTTGTTTTTTCTTGTATTTGGAGACTGAAGGAGAGCTTCAGGTGAAGAAACTCCTGCTATCAGCAATAAAGCTCTACTACTTTGGTTTATATGTAATGGCTGCTTACTGTATACATTTCTATGGAAACTGCCTACCCAATTAAAAGGGGATTTTTACTACAGTTAATGGGTGTACCTGCTTTTTTATTCCTGCAGTTCAGACCCATTACACATTCTGTAAGAAACAACACGATGCCACTTTAATCACAGACCAGTGCTCCTCTCCTGCTAAGAAAAATAAATATGATATTTGTGAGTTCTCATCCATTGCTTCTTTAGAGGACCAGCAAAGAAAATAATTAGCCCAAGTGATTACATTATATAATTCAATTTTCCCTTGGTATATTCTTACTGACATTCAAAAAGTAGTTAGTGAATCCAACTGCCAAATGCTCAGTAATAACACTTTATCACCAATTTACAGTGCATGAAAACAAAAGAAATTTCAAATGAGCTGGGGGATTGTGTGTGGGGGTGTGTGTGTGCGTGTGTGCGATTTTTAAAGGATGGTTAGCCAGATAAATGTGGGGATTGTGCACGTAATACTGTGTTTCCTTTGGAATAATAATTTAGCTTGCAAAATACCTGGGGAATTAAGATGACACAGGGTCATTGTGTAGATATATTTTGGAAGGGAAAGTCACAGAAGGGGGCATTTTCTTTGTCTGATTTTTAAAACAATAATAAAATAATAATAAATTTAATCTGGCCTCAGAAGAAGATATCAGTGAGTGAGTTTCTCTCCTCACCAGTTCTTCACTCCTTTCCGTGTAAACAGAGAAACAAGTTAGTTCTCATTTTTTACTTCTTCTGCAAGCTGCTTGTTTCTCTTCTTTTTGGCTGAACATTGTATAGACAATTTATAGTACCTCCCCTAAAAGCAGGAATATTTATGTGATTATGATTCTCATCTTTCCTTCCATCCATATCTCCTCATTTTGCCTACCATTTTGTTTCCCTTTCTGCTCCTCCAACCTGCTCTAGTTAGGCTTGAGGGTGCTTGGGGGGGGGTAGTGGTAATGAACACATCTCCCCGTCTCTAACACTGTCTGTGCAATGGGCCAGGACATCTAGCCTGCAGAGTCATGATGGAGATTAAAATAAGCAAAATGATGCATGTTCAGTACAACTCCAGACAGTGCCTGGAACAGAGCAGACACTCAGTAGGTGGCACTGTCATCATTACTGTTATTAACAACAGGGTGTCTATATGTTAACATGCTTTGTCCTTGATTACTCAAACTCAGATTAGGAAGTCTCGTTCAGATCTTGTGTTGTCAATTGCACAGTTCTTGCCATCGCCTGACATTTCAGAGAAGCTCAAGGACAAAGAAACTGTGGTAAAGAAATGGATTCTGAGAATAGTGGAACTTAAATCCAGGCAGTACGATTTATCATAAACACATAGGATCGCTGAACCAAAGTTGTACAAGTGGAAATTCGAGTGATATTAGTGAGAGAAGATGAAAAAATTTTCCTGCTTTGGGTGGGTTGCAAAGTCTAGTGATTTGGGCATGAATCAGGGTCTGATACATATAAGCATTAAATAGATATTAGCTAGTATCATTTAAAAAATAATTTGAGCTTGGGGCGCCTGGGTGGCTCAGTGGGTTAAGCCGCTGCCTTCGGCTCAGGTCATGATCTCAGGGTCCTGGGATCGAGTCCCCGCATCGGGCTCTCTGCTCAGCGGGGAGCCTGCTTCCTCCTCTCTCTCTCTCTGCCTGCCTCTCAGTGTACTTGTAATTTCTCTCTGTCAAATAAATAAATAAAATCTTTAAAAAAAAAATAATTTGAGCTCAAAATATTGCAAGCTTTCTGGAGGGAGCTTAAGAAGTGTGCCACCATTATATACACTTTACCGAAGACTATGAAAAACGTTGACTTTGTAAGTTATTAGGAAAATCACCCAGAAAATAAGTAATCACAATTAAATTAGCTTCAGATAAGATGGAATATTTATCATTCACCTACACAATACATATCAAAACTGTCAAACTCCGTAAAGAAAGTTTAGTTTAATAAATATATCCTCAGTATTGCAATATATCAAACCTAGTCATTAGCTGTGAGCCTTCATTTCATAATACTTTGAATTAAAGCCCTGGCAGTTCAACCTCCAGAAAGTATTTAAAATTTACCCACCTCTCTTCATCCTCACTTCTCTCACCCTAAGCCCAGCTACTCTCCCCTGCTGCCTAGACCTAAAACGTCCCACCTGTTTCTCAGTTGTGTCTTATCGCACCCCATCCTTATCTAGAATGATCTTGTTAAAATGTTCTTCAGAATGGAGGATGCCCCTTCTTAGAAATTAAAACCCTTAAAGTCTGTGTTTTTCTTAGACAAACTCAAAACTACACAACACATACTACCAGTCTCTGGGATTTAGCATGTGTTTACTTCTTTTCTTACTTCAGCGCATTCTACCTCTGTTTAATTTAAGGTTCCTCCGATGCGGCCTGCAGCCTTCTCATTGAACAAACCAAACAATTTCCAGTCTCAGAACATTTGTTTGGGCAGTTCCCCATCTCTGGGATTCTCTCCTCCAGCTCTTCATGGGGCGGCTCCTCACTTAGATTGAATTGCGAATGCCACCTTCCTACAGGGATTGTCCCTGTTGGTTCTGATGAGAAATCAGCCTCTCCCAGTTACTCTGTTCTCTCTTTTTTTTTTGGGGGGGGGGTTAGTATTTACTGCAATCTGTTATTATCTGTGTACTCATTCACTGTTTCTGTCTCCACCAGGGCAGAATCCTTATCTGATTTTCTCACTATTATGTTCCCCCAAACAAATCAATCAGTCTGTTGAATTAATGATATGCTGTGATCATCCTCTGCATTGGTGGCCTCATAACATTTACTGGGTACCCATTATGTGCCAGGCATCATGCAAAGTGTCGTGCTTTCTTGTTTAATAGTTTCAGAAATCCATAAGGGACGTACCATTTTTATCTCCACCTTAAAGATGAGGAAACTGAGATTCGTTATCATTGCCATTGCCATTGTCATTGTCACCATTAGCACCCTCATTTCAAGAAGCAGAATTAGAGTCAGTATTGTTTACCTTCCTTGCACAGTGGTCAGAGGAAGGAATAGGGTCCTGAGATGTGGGAAAGCCCATCAGGACAACCCAAATGAGCTGGCTGGATGGTTGGGTCATCAGGGGATGCCTCTGGCAAACAAAAGACAAATGGAAGTCATGGAAGTTGTGTGATTCTCAAAGCGGGGTCTCCAGGCCAGCACCATTAGCATCATCTGTGAGCCTGTTAGAAAAGCAGATTTGTTGGCCTTGCCCTGGCCTACTGGCAGTACTGAATCAGGATCTCTGGGGTTGGGGCCAGAAAGCGATAGGCCTTCCAGGCGATTCTTAACCATGGGTTTTGGAAAAAAAAAAGTTGATCTGGCAGTTAGCAAAGGAAGCAAGAGTAAGGCAAAGTGTTCTATTTAAAATCCAAACCAAACCAATTAAAGTAGGATGACGACAGACCACAGACAAAGACACAGACCTATCATAAAAACTGGAGTATGAGGGAGGGCCTTGGTCATAGGAAGAATAGTCAAGGCGGGGGGAACAGGATGGGAAGTCCAAGTGGGACTAGGTAGCACCCAGGTGAACCTTTTCTCACTCGTAGCACCTGCTCAAGTTCTTGAAAGTCCCCTCTGGTATGCAGCACTAGTGTCCTTGTGTGAGGTTGGACTAAGCCAGAAGTGGAGTAGAAGTATACTCCACCATGACTCCAGTGAGAGCAACTGGAAGAATGTGAGCCTAGGGTGTAGGACTATATTGAGACTGTAAGTTTGCAGGTGACTCTGACAGCATTCAAAACTGGTGTGATGGATGGGCCCCGCAAGAACATTTGGTAATGCTGTAGGAGTAGACCAAGTAATAGTGGCTGAACTTCAGGTGTAGAAAGTAGAAGGTAATGTATTTGGGGAAGTAAAACCCGAATCATGCTGCTAAAAGGGATTACTCTCCGTCTCTATTACTTGTGTTTAGAAAAAAAGATATCTGAGCCTATGTCAACTATTTATTGAAGCCCGTCCAGTGTAGAGTAGCAGTTCAAAAGGTTCAAAAGGTTCAACTGAATACCAGAGGTAACCATGATAAAACTGGCAAAACAGTAATATG
Organism: Mustela putorius furo; assembly: GCF_011764305.1. Classification (NCBI taxonomy): domain Eukaryota; kingdom Metazoa; phylum Chordata; class Mammalia; order Carnivora; family Mustelidae; genus Mustela; species Mustela putorius. Next base: position 45,171,832 of record NW_025422010.1, read on the forward strand.
TAATTTTGTTACGTCTTTGAACAGAAATAATAATGTTTTTGTACCTGGAGTACAGCTCATAGCTTGATTCAGTGCATTCCATTAAGGCCATAAAACAGTTAGAACAGCCTGAAAGGTTAATGGAAATGATCAAAGGAATGAAAGAGTAAGACTGGATGTGAAATTTTCAGTTCAGAAAAATGATGGGTGAAAAGGGTCACAATCAAATTCATGTCCATGAACGGTATTAGTAAGTGGAGCATGGACATGTTCAATAAATTAAAGAATACTATGCCTAGGAGACCTCTCTTGAAGCCTGAAGGTAATTTTAGGACAAAAAAAAAAAAAAAAAAAAAAAAAAAAAAAAAAAAAAAAGAAAGAAAGAAAGAAGAAAAGTAGGATTTATTTATTTACCTGGTGGTAAATGTATTGGTGTTATTCCCCACAAAAGAGTTCGCAGACTGTGGGTGCCTGGGTGACTCAGTCAGTTTAAGCTCCGCTCAGGTCATGATCTCAGGGTTCTGGGATCAAAACCCGCCTCTCCCTCTCCTGTTGCTCTCCCTGCTCATGCTTTCATTTGCACGCTCTCTCTCTCCCAAATAAATAAATACAATCTTAAAAAAATAAAAAAAAAAAAGAGGTCACAAACTAGAAAGATAATGAGAAACAAAAATTAGTATTTATGGAAGATGAGATTCAAAATTTTATAAAATAGAAGCTTTTAGATTATTCTGGATGTTTCCTTAATGTTTAAAAAAGGCATTATCTGTCCTCATAAAACACAAAATCCAGGAATAAGTGACCACTGCAGTATTAGGGTTTTAGAATATTCCTTAACATATATTTATACATATATTATACATGCATACACACTCATACTCCCATATAAGTATACACATGTATGCATTTATATTTTCTTTCTTGTAAAATAAAATGTTTTGTTATTATAAAAAACATATGTATTATGAAAGACATGTACACATTAATTGCAGATACATTTGAAAATTTAGAGTAATAGGGGCACCTGGATGGCTCAGTCAGTTAGCATCTGCCTTTGGCTCAGGTCATGATCTCAGTGTCCTGGGATTGAGCCCCACTTCAGGCTCTTTGCTCAGCGGGGACCCCCGCTTCTCCCTCTTTCTCTGCTCCTCACCATGTTCATGTTTACTCACAGGCTGTCTTGCAAATTAATGAATACAATCTTTAAAAAAATAGAGTAGGAAACAAAACGCACACACACACATAACTTTATTATCTAAAAACAACTACTATTAATATTTCACTATTCGAATTCTCTATATAGGTTTATACCTTTTGGTTGTTTTTTTTCCTTTTTTCTAATTTTTATACATACTTACTGCCTGTAGGATTTTGCCACTCTGTGATGTGAGAATACTAATGTTCTGTGAAATTCAGTTTACCAGTATATAGGATTTTTGCATATATACACAATGAGTTTTAAATATGAATTTTTTGGTTTTCTTTTTAAATTAGGTTTTAATATTCATTTATTACACTCATGAAACTAAGTAGTTTTCTAATTCTACATTTTATCTATTAATACTTCATTTTATTTCTCATGTATTTTATATGTCTTAAAATACTATTCTGTTCAGTATGTAGAGCTGTTGTAGGTGTGTCTTTTAATGTAATGTGGGTGTCTCCTGTGTTGGTTCATACCTACCCCATTCAAAATATTTTGTCTTTTCCAGAGGTGCCTGGGGGGCTCAGTGGGTTAAGTGTCTGCTTTTAGCTCAGGTCATGATTCTGTGGTCCTGGGATTGAGCCCCACATTGGGCTCCCTGCTCAGCAGGGATCCTGCTCCCCCTCTGCTCCCCAGTTGTGCTCTCTCTCACTATCTCTGTCTCTCTCTCTCTCAAGAGAAGTAAAGTAAGTAAATATAAGTAAATATAATCTTTAAAAAAAAAACTTAAAATATTTTGCCTTTTCCAACGGGGGTTTCTTTTATATTTATTGTCATCACAGTTTAAATTATTCTCATGAGATATTTGAAACAAATACAGTCTGAATTTGAATACTGGCACTTTTCTAACTGTATTACAAATTGTATGAGACTTAGTAGATTTAAAACACTGTAGAATTCCTGGCACAGAGTAAGCATTCGTATTATTATTGCTGTTGTGATTATCTCCTCTGTCTTATTTTATGCCTCTGATTTTCATTTTAATACAATTTTGGTATTTTCTTTACTTATATCTTCTACCGCGTAGAATTTTTGTTTGCTTTAATTTTTGCAGTAATTCAGAAGATAGAAATGCTTCTGCACATTTGACAGGCAATTGATTAAATTGATAAAAACAGTTGTTCTATAAATCAGTACTTCCAAAACCTGAATGTTTTGTGGGGAATTTAGAATGCCATCATTTCTTCTGCCTTCCCTCCTTTGGATCTCATTGATGTGGGTATTTTGGTGCCATATAAATTTTATTTGTCTAAAATTGTTGCATCATTTGCTTTTTTTTTTTTTTAAAGATTTTATTTATTTGTCAGAGAGAGAGGGAGGGAGAGAGAGCGAGCACAGGCATACAGAATGGCAGGCAGAGGCAGAGGGAGAAGCAGGCTCCCTGCTGAGCAAGGAGCCCGATGCGGGACTCGATCCCAGGACGCTGGGATCATGACCTGAGCCAAAGGCAGCTGCTCAACCACCTGAGCCACCCAGGTGTCCCGCATCATTTGCTTTTGATTTTTCACCCTATCAGCTATAATAATTGTACATACTTTATCATGTCCACATAAGCATTGTAATTGTTCACTGATAGACATAAAATTAACATTGAGATATAAAATTAACATGTAAATGCAATGTCTGGTATTTAGTGAAATACATGCGAAGTGCAGCTGGAAGTTCAGTGTATGAATACTAAAAATGTTTGTAATCTCTACTTATATCATTATGATCTTTTTTTTTTTTTTTTTTTTTTTTTTTTGGTGGTGGTGGGGAGGAGCAGAGGGAGAGAGAGAATCTTAAGCAGGCTCATTGAGGAGCCTGATATGGGACTCAATCTCATGACCCTGAGATTACAACTTGAGCCAAAACCAAGAGATGGATGCTTAAGCAACTAAGCCACTCAGGCTTTCAATTGATGTGTGAAAACATTTTCTGTGTCATTTACATAAGACCCATATATATTTACAGTTAAACTGTAAGTTCTTTGAGAAAAGAATGAATGTTTCTCATTTATTCTTATTTTTTTAACATTCAGGGAAGCAGAGGACTTCCTCTGTTATTGGTTTTTTTTTTTTTTTTAGAGGACTAGGTTGTGATGGTCAGAGAATATCAAAGTTTGACAACAAAGCTGGGTTTTAGAAAGCCATCAAAACCTTATTCTGGTGAATACCATTTCCATCTCACTTTATACAAGAAAGGGGGAAAAAAACTGATGGAAGCAAGGGTGTTTCTTTGGTAATGTGGATTATCGGAAAAACATATTTGCCTTCTCAAGATGATAGTGATATTTTGGAAGCCTGAGAAGGGACTAAAGAATGTTCACATTCACAAGAATGTTAGAAAGGCTTTGGAGTTGTCCATACTTCATGGGAAATGATGCCTTGATGTCCTGAGTTCTGTAAGTCCAGATATTAAAGACAGAATCTCTAAGGATCAGAACCCTCAACACTGGCTCTGCATCCAAACTGGCTGTGTGGTTGCTGCTCATAAAGGGCGAAGCCTAGAGTCACAATCATGATCTGAAGCAGTAGGAGGAGAATTAGGTTTTTTTTCTGTTTTTTTGGTTTTAGTTGTTGTTGTTGTTGCTGTTTTCTCCTGTAGGTGTTTAATAAACAAGAGCACGTGGAAAGCATTGATAAGCCACAGGTGAAGCAGTAGGGTTTAGGAAATATATTTTAGAAGGATGGAAGGAAGGTAGGAAGGGAGAAAGGAGAGAGGGAAAGAGGGAAGAAGGACAGACGGAGGGAAGGGGAAAGGCTGATAGCAGTGGAACTAAAATACGGTTTCTGGGCCAGCAACAAGCAACACCACCTGGGAATATGTTAGAAATTCAAAATCTTGTTTTCCAGCACAGACCTACTACAAAAGGAACTGTAGAGGAGGGAGACCAACAATCTGTGTTCCCATGGGTGATTCTGATAGAGGAGAAACACCAGGCTGCAGACTAGATCAAAGGCCCTTTCCCATATGGCTCCACAACCCCATCTCCTACTGCAGCCACATGTGTTGTGTTGCATTACAGCATATTATGCTATTCATGAGGATCAATGTAAAGAATCCAAGGTTTGGCTTTACTTGTCTATTTATTTTAGTCTAGTCTGTTTAAAAAGGCAGATAAATTATGTAATAGATCTTAGATAGCTTCTCATCAACTTTCTTAGGGGCATTTGAAGTTGGAACCTCCAGCTATCAAAAACATTTGTGTTCCTAGAATACCAAATTTCTCTGCAATGCTAGATAAATATCATGTTACCATATTGTGGTGTATTATTTATGAATGAGGAGCACTTACGCAGTCCTGCTAAATTTGACATTTATCCTCCCAACCCCCAAAACACCTTCTACTGTTGGTGCTATTATTTGTGAATAGGAATTTTGATTTAGACAAGGAAAAAAAAAATATTGTCCTAAGATTATACAAATAATACCAAAGCTAGATGATTTTTATACAAAGGTACATCTGTTATATTTTAAAAATACATTTTCCTCTATTACCCCAATTTAATCGTGAAAATATATGAGCACAATCTGCTTTCCTAAAAAAAAAAAATTATAAATTGTTATCATTCCTAGACTGAAATATGCATAGTTGTTAAAGGAAACATGCCATCTAGAATATTAGAGAGAGACATTGTCTGAAATTACAGATAATTAAAAGTGAATTTTACATGACTTTAGATGTTTTCATTATGTTTATTATTACTTTGTTGTTATTAAGAGGCGGGAATTGATGAAAGAAGCAGGCCCTTCAGTGACTTTGAGCAAACTGAAAAAAAAAAAAAAAAAAGAAAAAGAAAGGAAAAGAAAAGAAAAGAAAAAACAAAAAAACAAAAAACAGCTCCCATTCTTCCCAATCACGCCAACACTGCCAGCGAGTGCTGGCTTGAAGAACTGAGCTGAAGGCAAGATCTCAGTCCTGCCCGCCCTGGTGAGGAGGCCACTGGACCCTGTCCAAGCTGGCTGTCTCCTGATTTCCTACCTATTGTCATCCTCAAACTAGAAAGCCAAGGTTTAAATGTGGCCCATGGTCTGATTGCTTGTTGGGTCTGGGGACTTTCTTGTCCATGCAAAAGGTAGAAACAGTTTGAAGTCATGGCCACTATTTTTAAACGATAATTTTTTTTTTTTTTTTAAGAATAGTCTAGATTTCTCTTGAAGGCTAGAAGACAGGGTAATATTGAGCTTCCATTTTGCCCAGTAACAATTAGCTAGAGCTGAGTTGCTTCTCTCTGTGTAGGAAACATGTGCCCCACAGTGCCACGGTCCCCATCTGAACCTCTTTAATTCCCTGGCCTGGGTAAGCATTTGGGTTTAATTCCATATAATAATCATATTAATCTCTTCCATTAAATCTTTTCTCTCTAGTAGGTTTGATAACTTTTTTTTTTAAATATATATTTCTTCATGTCACAGAGAGAAAGATCACAAGTAGGCAGAGAGAGAGAGAGAGAGAGGGAGGCAGGCTCCCTGCTGTGCAGAGAGCCCGATGCGGGGCTCGATCCCCAGACTCCGAGATCATGACCGGAGCCGAAGGCAGAGGATTAACCCACTGAGCCACCCAGGCGCCCCAGGTTTGATAACTTTTTAAACTCTGTGCCTACTGTTCCAAATGCAGATTTGCCTTTCAGCACTCTTAACAACTAATCGCATCTACTCACTCATAGTCTTTCTCCTACCAGACAGTAAACTTCTGAACAAAGACCAGCATTTTAATCCATCTCTGAAATCCCAGTGCCTGTCACATTGTAGTTACATAATGAATGTCTGTAAATAAATAAAATGATTGATTATTATTTATAAAAACATACGTATGAGGGATAGAGAAGCATATTTCCAACCTCCCCTCTTTACTACTCAGAATTGCTACAGTAATGCTATATAACAAACTACTTGCTCACCTCACTGATTTAAAACAACCATAGTAATAATTTCCTAAGATCATGGGTCTGAAGGTGGTGACAACTCATCTAGCTGAAGGTTCAAATTGCAGGTTGTATTCAAGCTTGTTCCACATCTTCTTGGCTTAGATATTGGGTTGTAGCTACTAAAGACATTCTCTGCTCATGATGGCAGAAATGCAAGAAGGAAGACCCTGTCCTGCAAACAATTTCAAGCTCTGCTTATATCCTATCTGCTAACATTCATGTTGACCAAAGCAAGTCACATGACCAAGCCCAAAGGCCAGAGGTACAAAGTACCTTCTACTCAGCCAAATCTATGTGGACATGGACAAGGGAGTAATTGCAGCCAGTATTCTAAACCAGGGCCAGAATTAGGATCAAGCAAATGAGGAACTTGCCTCGGATATAAAATTTAAGGGGAAACCAAAAAACTCAACAATCAAGATAAATAGTACTTTAATACTATATTTTATTTTATTTTTTTAAGATTTTATTTATTTATTTGACAGAGAGAAATCACAAGTAGATGGAGAGGCAGGCAGAGAGAGAGAGAGGGAAGCAGGCTCTCTGCTGAGCAGAGAGCCCAATGCGGGACTCGATCCCAGGACTCTGAGATCATGACCTGAGCCGAAGGCAGCGGCTTAACCCACTGAGCCACCCAGGCGCCCTAATACTATATTTTAAGGAATAAAAATAACTGCAAAAATCTATGATAAACTAAATAGCAAACTATTAGGGGAAAAAAGCATCTGATCACATATTTGCATTTGTCAACTTAAGTACCTTGCCCTGGTCCAGGCTGCATTGGATCTTATTCCCACCATTGATCCCATCAAAAATACTGTTCTTGGCAGCACTTGTTCCACCGTTGCTTGAATGTTGACTCTCTGCATTGCTGTGAATATTTGTAATGAAACATATTAGAAATTCAAGTCTCCAGGAGATAGACAGATACAAAATTTATCCCCAGAAAAAAAAGAATTTAGGGCAAGTAACTTTTAACATAAAACACCTTTAATTTGAAAAGAAAAGTAAAATAACCTATTTCACCAGAAACCTGCATATCAGTTTAGTAGAAAAGCATTCCTTGCTATTAAATAATGTAAAATGCCTGCAAGTTTATCTTAGTCAACCCCTTGTATTTTCCACATCTTGAATTTGGGTGTTTAGGCAAGAGCACCTTGACATCAGGCTGCAGAATGATATAAATAACTGAAAATCCTCCATCGTTGGAGGAAGTGAGGGGAGTAGTAGGAGAACAAATGCAACAACAATTTTCTGGTTAACTTAATGATTTTTCACTAAGTATTTTAGGATGTAACTGATCTCATTAAGAGAAGGTAACCACAGGTATTTGACGGTCCTTTATGTGAGGGAGACAAGTAAAAAGACAATCTTACATCCAAATCTTCAATTGTTTTATTACCTTCCTACCTGGAGGTTGTAAACTGGGCTCAGGCCTACGTATGTGAGGAGACTTGTGAAACACATTTTATGGAAGTGGCCATTCCATGCCATGCTCTCAGAGACGACATCTGGTTTCCTTAGTCCCATGAAGCCCATGTTCAGTTCGAGGCACTATTCTGGCTGAAGACAACTGTCCAAGAATCTGTAAAGGATTCCTACTGCATTTCAAACTTGGAGTACATGGTGGTGATGGTTCTAAGATGACTGGAACATATTCAAAAGGGACTGATTTAAGACCTGTAAGATAAGAGTCAACAACACCAATCTCTTACTAGTAGAAAAGTATCTAAAATTTAAAAAAAAAATTAATTATTATTAAGGAGCAAACACAGAAGTCTGTAACTGTAAGTATTCTAGTTAAATTAAGTAAAATAATATGAGTAACATGAATGTTTCCAAAAGAAGGAGGGTGAAGTTCTAAGAGATGATGATGATTGATTGATTCAGGATATAGAAAATATTTTTAGTGTGCTGTTATTTTATGTGCCGTCATGACTATTCTTTTTTAGTGTACAGTAGCTTAATAAGAACTTTCTGGAAATCATTCCTGATCCATATCTTTCACCTAAACCACTATATTTAATGGAGTTTTAGGTTAGTTCTTCACCCCCTAATTCTTTTCATCAGTGTACACCTCAATAAAGTTGCATACTTATTCTTTTACGCATTAGAAAGCGGAGATTGAGGAAACATTAAACCTTTTACCCACACAGCTAGCAGGTGTTCCAGTCAAGATGCAAATCTAGGTCTTTCCTCTCCTCCACGTGAGCTCCTCCCACTGCCCCCTCCCTGCTTCCTCCCAGGAGCAGGGTTGCCTGCTGAGGCTTTCAGCCTCCCAAGTCGTCCTGGGGCTGGCAGCTTTCCTCTTAGCATATTAACAAACTATGTTCATCCCGGGGTGACTTACACTGGACCTGTGCTTCACAGAAACACATCTTCTCTCTTCCCATCCTCACACGGAGGGTGGGTTATCACTGCCCCATTTTGTATGTATGAAAACCAAGGTTCTGAGAGCTTAAGTAAACTACCTTGGGTACACATCCCGGAAATGGCAGGATCCAGTTGCACATCCACATCGGTATCGATCCGCCTTCTGTGTTGCGCTCTGAACCATAGTGCAAAATGGTCTCAAATCGTGCCACGTTTCCCTTGTGAGAGTGGGAAAACCGCTGGATTCATTAAGAGTTACATCAGGTTTCTATCCTGGCCGTGGCTATGGTCCAATCCCGTTTCTTCATCTGTAAAACTATGATGGATAGTCCCTACCCTGCGTAAGTCCTATCTTTGCTGTGAGACTTGAGCCAGCAACTCTAGGGGACACACTGTAACCTCAAGTCACTGCTCAGACACGGGTTAGCAGCCTGAGAGGCTGGGGCAGCTGTTGCTGGTGTGCGTTATATCTCACACAAGCCTAGAAGACTCCTTGACACTGAAGCTTTCAGGACCCGGACAGATGCCAAATGAACATAAGCTGTTTTGGTAACAGACAAGTCAAGGGCATTTCTTGGAAGGACATTCCTTGAAAGTGACTTCTTTCTCACTCATCTTAGGGGCAGAACCAGCCCAACAGGTCATTAAGATTCTGAAGAACAGATAGAATATTCAGGAAATCATTCCTCATTAATATGTTTTCTATTACATGTTTTGGTGCATTTTTTCCATTTTCATCCCAAATTTGTTGTTTCTTAGAGTGAAAAGGAAGCAAGGAATACCAAGGGCTTCTGGTTTCTGCAAATAATCCTTAGGACTAACATGAAAGTTCAGATGCCTGCTTTCCTCTACCTTTCTGGTGGCCTTCAGGGCAGTCTAGGCCCAAGGTTTATTGACACTCGCTGCAGGACAGCTGGTGGTCATTCATGTGTTAAGGAGGAAAGAGTCTGAGATTCTAATATCTTGGTAGTAACAGATTTTGCTTCCTTATTCCAAAACACTTCATTTAATGATATCAGAACTTTGATAAATATATGTAGGTGTTTCTGGGTTTCTTTTTTCAAACTCCCTCTCCTCTGGTCTCCTTAATCTCAATTTGGACTTATTTACATCATAGAAAAAGAACTAGAGGTCCAAAGCCCCATCAGTAATAGTTAGGGACATTTTATCTATTTGATTGCTATTTCTGGAGAACCTACTTGCATTGATACTCTGCTAAGTACCGGGGGGAACAATTTGCTGGTTTCTGTCCTTGAAAGGCTTAAGTTTTCCATCTGACCCTATATTGTTTAGAGGCTAATACTGTTATCTTTGCATTAATCTACACAGTATTTTGATATTTTTCCTCATTAATTATTTCTCATTTCTCACTCATTCCATTGAGTTATCCCCTGAAAAGGGGCTTTAAGGGAAATTTTGCAAGAATATGAATTTTCTACTCCCTTTGTATTATATTTTATTCTATTTCCTTTAAAGGTTTTATTTATTTTTCTGACAGAGAGAGAGAGAGACATCATGAGAGGGAACACAAGCAAGGGGAGTGGGAGAGGGAGAAGCAGGCTTCCCGCTGAGCAGGGAGCCCGATGCAGGGCTCGATCCCAGGACGCTGGGATCATGACCTGAGCCTAAGGCAGAAGCTTAACAACTGAGCCACCCAGGCACCTCTGTTATATTTTATTTATTTATTTTTTAAAATTTATTATCAAAACTCTTAACATGAGCTCTACCATCTTCACAAATTTTTAAGTGTATAATACATTCTTGTTGCCTCTAGGTATAATGTTAGCTCGCACATCTCCAGCCTTTACTTGTCTTGCTTACCTGAAACTTTATGCCCATCAACTATTAACTCCCCATTTTGACCTCCTCCAGCTCCTGCCACTGTTCCACCCTCTCATTCTATGATTTTAATTCTTTTCAATGCCCCAGATAAGTAGAATCATGTAGTCCTTGTCTCTCTGTGGCTGACTTATTTCACTTGCTATGATCTATGCAAGGATCACCCATATCGTCGCATACTCTTTTATCTGAAAACACATTATCTTATTTCTGGTGTTACTCTCCGGCTATGTCTGCAAAAGCTCACAAATGGTCCTCTTGTTATCCTGGCCCATGCCATATACCGGAGCTGATGGATCTTTCCTTTTAATAAATCAATTCTTTGAAAACCACTGCCACATTATAATACCTCAGTATCAGCTTTCTGACAACCAAATATAATTTGATTGCAGAAGGCTCTAAACAAGTTCCTTTCAGATAAGAGATGTATAGCTTATATAACTCGCACCCAGAGATGTTTCAGGCAAAATGTGTGGTCGTGTCACTATCAAGATCAAATCCATTCCCCCAGCAATGGCTACCTTGAAATGGATAACCATGTTTTCCTCTAAAATTGCAGACTTTTATTTCTGACATGTTACCTTGCTTGTTGCATATGCCTTCATTGCCAGGGAGCTAGAAAACACAGCACACCATTGCTACAGTTGAGCTTGCTTGGGCTCAGAGGGGTTAAATAGCTGGCTGTCAGTCACAGTGAGCAGGTCCACTACTAAGACGGGAACCTCTGTTTTCAGAGTTCTAGCCCAGGACTTTCTATCCTACTAAACTGTCTCCATAGCACATATTTATTTTATAAGTTGTTTGTAAGTAAACTTGTATTTTCAAAGCAGTGTGTAGACTCCTAAGGGGAAACTGTCATTTCAAGTTGAAGATAATTCTTAGAATTTTGAACATATTGACTAAAATGTTACATTATTCTCCAAACATGTCATTACATTGCCATAGTATTATGTTGTGTTATATTGCTTGCATTGCAAAATACTATTACAATTTTTGTTATTATTACTAATAATGAGGCAGATAGGCACATATGCTCATTCCCATCATAAATAGAAGATATCCAATGTTGGTATTTTCAGTGGATTTGTGACGGATGCCCAGCTACTGCACATGATATGGGGTGGAATTTCTCATGAATGTATGCACATTTGCTTGGACTGTAGATGTAGATGAATATTTTGGGGGGATTATTTGATTCCACATTGAGGGTGATTTGCCCTTGGAGTAGATCATACCTACATATTATGGTCAAGTGATTCTGCCCATTTATCCCTGCCTGACATACTTTTTCATATAATCTACTCCTTTTATATTCCAGGTGGAATATACCCTTCCCTTTTTCTCTGTATCTTAAATTGTCTATGTCCTTATTTTCCTTATTTTATGTCCCCCTCCCCCCCAGATATTTTCTTTTAATTATTTTTAATTATAAAAGGAGTATATAATCACTAAAAACTTGAAATAGTTCAACACTATCCAGATGGAAGTATAAATTCATTCCTTCTAGTAATGTCCTATTTCCATCGACTAGAGAAAAACACCCTTATGAGTTTCTCAGATCTTCAACAATCTTTTCTAGAGACTATATGATCAGGAGAAAAGCCCCTGCTATATCTGAAAGTAGAAGACCCTAATTCAGAATATCATTTTTGTATCATGACCTTAAGACTGACATTAGATATCTCAAGAAAACCCATTTTTTTTAGTTGTAAAATTGGTTAATAAATTTTCCCCTACTTATATGCCAAGTCTGTTGTGATGATCACACAAAATAGGGTATAGCAGGGAAGTTAAAAGTCCATACAAATTTAAGTTGCTATACTGGTCATATAAAGACCATCCTAGTCAGATCAAATAGCCCCTTTACTATGGATAGCTTTAGGCTTTGTTGAGCTTACATTCATGCTCATATGCTGAACCAATACACTCATTTATATATTAACAATCATTTTTAATCAACCAGAAGTGATTTCTCACTCATTTGAAACCCTGTAGTATTGCTTTTGTGATTCTCTCAGCTTTCTCCACATTCCCCTCTATGCCATTTTTATCTGTTTAGGGATCCCATATAGATCTCCGTTTTGAGATACCCATCCAACAGCACCCAATTTTCCTCCCCAAGAAGATATGCTCTTCAAATACTTGTTAAGTTTTAAATGAACAAATAAACAAACCAAAGGATGAATTATGGGAGTATTTGGGAGTATTTCAGAGTTATCGTGGCCATTCATTCTAGTCCCCTAGATGACAAGCCTTAATCTCAGGAGTGGAGGTATCTGTACATATGCTCAGCAACCCCCAGCAGTGACCACTGCTGCTATTAGAACAGTCTTCGAGTGGGGTATCAGTTCACAGCACCGACTGCCTGCCTCCTCTGGGTCTTCTGCCTCTTTGACCTGCCCCCAATTCTCCCACATATTATACTGAGTGATTCCTATTGTATTCAACCTGTCTGACAGTTCCATTTCCCAGTGGAGTCCTTTGGCCCTTCCAGAGCAGTGGTCTGTCTGTGCCTACTGAGCCGTTCAAGTACCACTCTAAAGACAGGACGTATAGCTTATCCATTTGTATCACTGACTTTCAAAGCTGCCCGAACAAACGTTTCTGGCTGGACTTATTTCAAAGCGTTGACTGAAGCAGACAGAAAGCTTCCTGCCAGGCAGTTATATTTACCACACAAATTTGTCAGCTTAACCAAACATTCCAATGCGTTAGGAGCAGAAATTTGAGCTGATTGATCTAAAGGACTCAACCCTATGAAAGAGATGAAGGTGTGGCAGCTGACAGAAGGGTCTGCACGACTCCACAGTCATCACGAGATAAATGTTTCTTGGAGGAACTGTGCAATTGCCCTGCTGCCCCACATCCTGCAGGGTTTGCCAAAGCAGTCAGGAACTTTCGTGAGTGTTGGCATGTTTCGGCCAAGGCACAATGGTGGTGTTAACAGCAATCTTGAGATGCCCCTAATCTGCTTAAATTACATGGCAAAAATGTGATTATAAATCCTCAGCAAAATCACAGGATGCAGTGATCCTTGAATTCTTATTTGCAGCTTTACCATCACCTCCCTCTTGCATGGGTCTGGGCTTTATGTCTCTTTCTATAAAGTGGGAATTACTCCTCGTTTGTCATTTTCCCTCACCCTATTTTCATGATTTAACGTTAGGCTCGCTACAAAGACCTTCCCAACCCAATGCCACAGAAATTGGCATTCCTCCTCTTCCCAGGTGTAAACCTAGAAAATGTAGCAAAACTGATCATTCAAGAAGATACAGCAATTTTGACATGCTGAAAAAATGTATCAATGGTTAGTTGTTTAATATCTTTTAGAAGTAATATAACCATACTGGGTATAATGGTATATTACACAAATTACATAGAGCAATTACTAGGTTTACATGACTTGTCATTTCACCTTTTCTTGTGCATGTAATTTAATTTTGTCTGACTTCTTTTATTCTGTCAGTAAGCAGTCTGTTGGGGAAAAATTAAATCAGTAAAATGATTTTCAAACATTTAAAACTGCATGCAGGCAATAAACATTTACCTTGCAAGTGAGTCTGAGGATACTCTTAGAGAAAAGTGGGGACATATTTGAGGAAGGTCTGATGTGCCCACACAGATTTTGTAATCCGCAAGACAGAATAATAGACCAGTGCTTTCCAAGGGACTACTGCCAAATTTTATACATCTGATCACTCAAGAAACTATCCACTGATTGATTGATTGTGTGTGTGTGTGTGAGAAAGAGAGAGCACATGTGTCGACAAGTGAAAGGAGGAGGGGCACAAGGAGAGACAGAGAAAGAATCATAAGCAGGCTCCATACCCTGCGTGGAGCTCAATGCAGCGCTCTATCTTAGGACCCTGGGCTCTTGACCTGAGCCAACAATAAAAGGTTGGACATTTAATGGACTAAGCCACCCAGGTGTCCTTCAAGAAACACTTTGTAAAGCCACATTACTTTAATAACAATATAAATAGAGCAAACTGTGTTTTTTCTTTTCTCAGTCTCTTATAAATCTATTGTAGTTTATTCATTAGGTATAGAGAAGAGCCATCAAATTATTTTAATTTCAGTTTCTCTCAGCTATCTCCAAAGAACAGCTTAAGTTAAACCTATATGTTAAAACTACAGTTTTTTTCAATGAATAAACTTCATGTTTAAGAGCAGTTTTAGGTTCACAGAAAAGTCGAATGGAAGGTACAGAGGGTTTCCATGTACTCCTGACCCCACACATGCACACACTTTCTCATTGTGGATATCCCCCATCATGGGATGCATTTGTTATAACTGATAAACCTTTAATGATACATCAGAATAATCAAGATCCATGGTTTGCATTAAGGTTCATTCTTGCTGTTGTACATTCTATGGATTAAAGAAATTTATAATGACTTGTATCCATCGTTGTAGTATTTTACAGTATAATTACACTGCCTTAAAATTCCTCTATGCTCTGCATATCCATCCCTCTATCTTCTCTAACTCATGGTAACCACTGACTTTTCTACTGTCTCCATAGTTTTGCCATTTCTAGAATGTCATATAGTTGGAATCATATAGCATATGATCTTTTCACAGTGGATTCTTTCTCTTAATAATATGTATTTAAATGTCTTCCATGACTTTTCTTGGCTCTTTTCTTTTAAGTGATGAGTAGTATTTCTTTGTCTAAATGTACCACAATTTATTTATCCATTCGCCTACTGAAGGACATCGTGGTTGCTTCCAAATTTAGGCAATTATCAATAGAGCTGCTTTAAATATCCTTGTGTAGGGCTTTGTGTGGATAAGTTTTCAATTCCCTTGGGTAAATACCAAGGAACATGATCACTAGATCACATGGTAATAGTACATTTAGTTTTATAAGATACTGTTGAGCTGTCTTCCAAAGTGTCTGTGCATTTTGCATTCCCTCCAGCAGTGAATGATTATTTATGTTCTTACACATCCCCAGTAGCATTTGGTGTTGTCAGTGTTTTGGATTTTGGCCATTCAAATATATGTGCTAGGTGGTGTCTTGTGGTTTTAGCTTGCAATTTCCTAATGACATATGAGTTGAACATCTTTTCATATGCTTACTTGCTGTCTGTATATCTTTTTTGGTGAGGCGTCTGTGTCTTTTGCCAATTTCTTCAAAAAAAGTGATTCATTTTCTTATTGTTGAGTTTCCAGAGCTGTTTGTGCATTTAACAATCTTTTATCATATGTGCCTTATGCATATAATTTCTCTGAATCTGTGACCTGTCTCCTCATTCTTTTGAGGTTTTTAATTTCAGTGTAGTCCAGCAGATCAATTATCTCTTTTATGGATTTTGCCTTTGATTTTGTATCAAAGAAGTCATTGCTATAACCAAGGCCATCTTAGATTTTATCCTATGTTATCTTCTAGGAGTTTCAGTATTTTACATTTAGGTCTATGATTGCTTTTGAGTCAGTTATTGCAAAGGATGTAAAAGACACATTTAGGTTCATTTTTTTTCCATGTCCAGTTTGTTCAGCATCATTTGTGAAAAGAGTATCTTCACTCTGCTGTATCATCTTTACATCTTTGTCAAAGATCAGTTGACTATATTTTCGTGGGTTTATTTCTGAACTCTGTTGTGTTCCATTGATGTGTTTGTTCTATCTGTTCTTTTACCAATACCACAGTCTTCATTATTGTAGCTTATAGAATGTCTTAAAGTCAGGTAGTGTTAATATTCTAAATTTGTTCAATACTGAGTTTGCTAATCTGGGTCTTTTGCCTCTTGATATAAATTTAGAATCAGTTCATCAATATCTGCAAAATAACTCGCTGGGATTTTAATTTGGATTGTGTTGAATCTCTAGATCAACTTGGGACAAATTCACATCTTGACAATATTGAATCTTTTATCCATGACCATGGGGTATCTCTCCATTTATTTAGTTCTTCCTTGATACATTCTATCATGTTTTAAATTATGGTTTCATGCATAAAAATGTATTTACAAAGTTATGATTTACTTAAGAGGTGATATTTTCCTCTATAAAACTAAAATTCGATTGTAAAATGATCAGAATTAGAATGGTTTCAATGAAAGAAATAAGTATTAATGGACTCTGATATGCTGGTTTTGCCAGTTGAATTCAGTTTATCTTTAGCAAGGTAAAACCAGCCATATGCCTTTGGATCTCTTGCCCAAGGATTGGTAGAAGCATCTAATCATTCCAGATGAAGATAAATTTCTCCACAGAGAAGTAGAATATTTTTTAATATGTAGTTTATTAAGGTGTTGATGTAATAAGAGGGGGAAAAAAAAGATGAACAGTCCAATGGTGAAGATATGTAAGAGGATATGTTGTTTAAACTGAAATTGTAAAGGTTTACCAATCTGCAGTGAAATTGGAAAAATGTATTGCTGTTGTTGTTGTTTTATGATCTTCTTTATGGACATCCTAATAAGGACCTAATATCAGTCACTTGGTTGTTTATACTCATTAGATCATATACCTAGCCATTAAATGTGTACTAAGAACCTACTACATATTACCAATATAGTAGATTGCAATTTATCTGGAGAGATAGACATTTAAAATTATGATAATGTGAGAACACTGGAAGTGGGACAGTTAATATTTTAAAAAAAATTAGTGGTCATGTGAGCTGTTTCTTAAAATATGAATACAGTTTTTATCAGCTGAGTGAAGAGGTTAAGGAGATGAAAGATAGTGGTCTAATGTTCTCAACAAATATTTATGGAACACCTGCTAAATACCACTTATATAATTAACAGGTTCATATTATCTCAGATTTTATAGAGGTATTAGCTAGTGATCTCACAATAAAATATAGCAAATGTGATTATAAGAGAAGAGTGTAGAAGTGATTGTGCACAGAGGAAAGCTGTCTCATTCTAATGTGGACTTTCAGGTCCCTCTGAGAGATTGGTTTACAGACTAATGTCTGTGGGAACAGGAAGAGCAAAGGCCAGGAGGTGCAGAGAGCACTATGTGCTCGAGGAGCTAGGGCCTCAATAGAATGTGAAGGGGATAAATGATAGGAAATGAGGCTGAACAGGCAATGAGGGACATCATGCAGAGCCTTGCAAACTACATTAAAAACAACAAGATGCTCTGGGATAGTTGTATCAAGGAAGTAATGTGCTCAGATGAGCATTTAACACGAGGACCCTTACTTTATAATGAAGCACAGACCGGGAGGGGAGACAAGATTAGGAGCATGGACACCAAGAAGGCTGTTGCACGGAATCAAGATGTCATGATTTTTTGAATTAGAATAGTGGTGTGGGAAATTGAGTGTGGTAGAAAGGGAGACAGTAAAAAAAAAAAAAAAAAAATGTGATTACTAGAAGTACAGGATCTGCAGTTAGAGAGCTTGGCTTAATTCTTTGTCAAATCAGCCTTTTTTTAAATTGTTTTGTTTTCTTTTAAAATTACAGTTTCTATTTGTTTTATCTCTTCATTATTTAGCACTTCTTTATTTTAGGTTTTCTATATTCTGTAGTTTTTATGGTGCTAATCTCTGGTTTGTTGAGTTTTCTGATACTCCTAAAATGTTCTTTAAAGCATTTTAAGTGAGATTGTTGTCAATGGGGAATATTTTTGCTGTGGTAATGTTACATGTCCTGAGTTGTGAAAAGTTCATATAGAGTGGTGTTTTATTTTCTAGGCCTTAGGGATTCAAAGTTTTGAATAATTTTCTATTAATTTCTTGGTTTCTCATTCTTGTACTTTACAAATGCCTTTTTATGTGCATTGATTTTATATCCTGACACTTTACTGAATTCCTGTATAAGTTCTAGCAGTTTTGGAGTGGAGTCTTTTGGGTTTTCCACATATAGTATCATATCATCTGTGAAGAGTGATAATTTGACTTCTTCTTTGCTGATTTGGATGCCTTTAATTTCCTTTTGTTGTCTGATTGCTGAGGCTAGGACCTCTAGTACTATGTTGAATAGCAGTGGTGATAATGGACATCCCTGCCGTGTTCCTGACCTTAGCAGAAAAGCTTTCAGTTTTTCTCCATTGAGAATGATATTTGCAGTGGGTTTTTCATAGATGGCTTTGATGACATTGAGGTAAGTGCCCTCTATCCCTACACTTTGAAGAGTTTTGATCAGGAAGGGATGCTGTACTTTGTCAAATACTTTTTCAGCATCTATTGAGAGTATCATATTATAAGAACATACTATGAGCAACTCTACGCCAATAAATTTGACAATCTGGAAGAAATGGATGCATTCCTAGAAACATATAAACTACCACAACTGAACCATGAAGAAATAGAAAGCCTGAACAGACCCATAACCAGTAAAGAGATTGAAACAGTCATTAAAAATCTCCAAACAAACAAAAGCCCAGGGCCAGACGGCTTCCCGGGGGAATTCTACCAAACATTTAAAGAAGAACTAATTCCTACTCTCCTGAAACTGTTCCAAAAAATAGAAATGGAAGGAAAACTTCCAAACTCATTTTATGAGGCCAGCATCACCTTGATCCCAAAACCAGACAAGGATCCCATGAAAAAAGAGAGCTATAGACCAATATCCTTGATGAACACAGATGCGAAAATACTCAACAAAATACTAGCCAATAGGATTCAACAGTACATTAAAAGGATTATTCACCACGACCAAGTGGGATTTATTCCAGGGCTGCAAGATTGGTTCAACATCTGCAAATCAGTCAATGTGATACAACACATCAATAAAAGAAAGTACAAATGCCTTTTTAAAAAAATATCTTTGTCAGGTAAAACTCTTAGGACAGGGGTGACTGGCTCGGTTAATAGTATGTGTGACTCTTAAATATATATATTTTTAAGATTTTATTTATTTATTTGAGAGAGAGAGGGAGTAAGAGAGAGAGAGAGAGAGCGGGGGTGGGGGGGCAGAGGAAGAAGCAGACTCCCCACTGAGCAGACAGCTAGATGATGGATGCAGAGCTCAATCCCAGGACTCGCTGATCATGATCTGAGCCCAAGGTATATGCTTAACCCACTGAGGGACCCAGACGCCCTGAATATGTGACTCTTAAATTTGGAGCTGTGAGTTCAAGCCCCATGTTGGGAGTAGTGATTACTTTTTTTTTTTTTTTTAAGTTTAAAAAAAAATTTAAATCTTGGGACAAATTTCTTCCTTCTCCTCCTCTTCCTCTACCTGGTCACCGTGCTAACAGCTTATACTATTATTCTGATTTATTTTCTTTCTGGCATCTATTTTTTTTTTTTCTTTTTTACTGAAGTGCATATGTATATATATGTGTGTGTATGTATATATATGCACTTCAGTAAAAAAAATAGGTACTAGAAGAAATATATATATATAGATGTATATAAAACAAGGAACACCACTATTCTAGTTCTATTCTAATTCAAAAAATCATATATATATTCATATATATATAAATATGTAGAAAAATGCATATATGTGTATTCACATGTATAAGTGCATATGTATTCACATATATAAATATGTATCACATATGTATGTGAATACATACTGAATGTGTGCATGTGTGTGTGCATATGTGTGTGTATACTTATTCATTCCTGAGGATATATTTTATCTAGTGCTATGTGTATTCAACAGTTGCAAACAGTGAGCATTTGGCATAACTTTTCTGCATGAGCAGAATTTACCTTATTATCAGGAGAATACTTACTTGGTTGGAATCTTGGCTTTAGTTTTTCTTATTAGCTATATAATCTTCAGTGTTGGAATGTAGAAATGCATTCAATGCATGTAAGGCTTTTTTTTTTTTTTAATTGATATTATTCTTCTGTAAACAGTGTAACTTGCATTGTGAGAGAGACATCTGAAGTGAGGACAGGACCATAGAGGTAAAAAAAAGAATCAACAAGGTCACTGGGTGGCTCAGTGAGTTAAGCCTCTGCCTTCAGCTCAGGTCATGATCTCAGGGTCCTGGAATTGAGCCCCCCATCGGGCTCTCTGCTCAGCAGAAAACCTGATTCCCCCTCTCTCTCTGCCTACTTGTGATCTCTCTCTCTGTGTCCAATAAATAAATAATTTTTTTTTAAAGAATCAACAATAGTTTTTAGTAATGTGGTGAGCATAGGCCTTCAGGATGAAGGGAGACAAAGATTTATAGATGACTCACTTAAGTGACAGAAGAGAGGTGACGTGGTCCGCTGGAGAATGGATGGAGATGAGACCCATGCGCATGAATGGGTAGTAAAGAGTTTGTTTGTTCACATTCAGGTTGAAGAGTTCCCAGTATTAGTTTAAGAGTTTCAGAAAGAAGTTGAAGTTAGAAAGAAGGGTTTAGACGTCTTCAGTTTTGTTTAATTCACAGGACTAAATACCATTTCCTTGGAAAAGACTGTTCATGAGAGGATTAAGAATGGAATACTAAGGTTAAAGTAAAAACAGAGTTTTAAAGAAGTTTGGCTGACTGGATTCAATCTTAGAAATCACAGAGAATTAAGTAGGTAGAAGCTGGTTGACTCTTCTGAGCATCCATGGGTAAGCCATGCCCATAAAAATGCCTTGTTTTAGCCCAATTTCACAGGAGATGGAAAGTCACTTAAACCACTGAGTTCACTAGCTGTGTGCTCCTGGATGTGTTTTTGAACCCTCTAAATTCAAGCGTTTTTAACTTTTAAATGTGGAAAATAAAAACATGTTTGTAATTACTTGTAAGCACTTGTTATAATTTGTTTTTCATAATTCCTGTAACATGGAAGTTACACAATAAATAAAGTACTGATGATAAAATGCCAATCAGAATAGGAAATACCTCTTGGCTCCTCTAAGCATCTGGTTTACTAAGGAATTAATATGCTATTAGAAGATTAACATGGATTCAGAAGACTGTTGGTAATTGAGTGATGGAAAAGTTTAGCTGGAGTACTTGGGTCGTGATTCTTAATCTTGACTGTAGCTAAATACCTACTCTGAAAGTTTTATGTGTACAGATTCTTGAGCTTGCCCTTGTCTCTACTGACTTTAGGCTAAACAGTAAAGAAATTATGAAAATACAACAGAATGAAAGGTATTGCCCCCGCTATCAAGGATTTTAACCAGGCAGCAGAAATATGCGTAAAGTACAGTATTCATGAGAGGACGTCAGTATTCAAGGGACTGTTCCTGCTTTGATGATTCAACACTCAATAGATGAATCAAACAATGCATAGAGACTGGTGGTGTTTGTCCAATCCTAGTCTACCTCTTTATTTCACATCTGCATCCTCAACTCAATCTTTATTACCATGTCCTTATATATAATGTAGGTGCTCAAAATTTCCCTGGGACCCACACCCATAGACCTTTGAATATTCTAGGTATTTGTGGATTTGGTTTATACTAAAGTTTTTATTTTTTTTAGAACTTTTTAAAGTTTATTATTTATTTATTTATTTAAGTAATCTCTATACCCACCATGGGGCTCAAACTCATAACCCCAAGATCAAGAGTTCCATGCCCTTCTGACTAAGCCAGCCAGGTACCCCAGAATGTTTCTAGTTTTTGAATATATCATTTTCCCTATAGTATTATAGAATGGCAGTTTAAGGAGGGAAAACTTTTATCAAGTGTGTGTCACTGAAGCCTCTTCCTGTAATTAAAATGTTTTAACATTTTTAATAATTATACAAATCATCACACTTTATATTACCAGCGGAAATAGGTTTAGAGTTTTACAGCTTACAACTTCCAGGTCTGTCACTTTATTTATTTTAACTCCTACATTTTTAATAGTGCTTTGGGCTTTCTTGCTTCTTCTTTAATAATTGGCATACTTCATTTTTCTTTTTTATTTTCCTATTTGAGAAACTCATCTGCTTTCCTTCAATCATCTTTTTTTTTTTTAAAGATTTTATTTATTTATTTGACAGATAGAGATCACAAGTAGGCAGAGAGGCAGGTAGAGAGAGAGGGGGAGGCAGGCTCCCTGCTGAGCAGAGAGCCCCATGCGGGGCTCGATCCCAGGACCCTGAGGTCATGACCTGAGCCGAAGGCAGAGGCTTTAATCCACTGAGCCACCCAGGCGCCCCCCTTCAATCATCTTTAAATAAACCCAACATGATTCATCACAGTTCATTGTCCAGTGACTTCAAAATCAAAATGTCCAAGGTAAATGCTATCACATTTCAGCCACCCTTAGAAAATATTCACAGAGAACTGAAGTATACCATGCTTTATGATACTATTTCACACTCTTACCTGTCTTTATTAATAAACTGAGCTCTGTATTATGGCTTCTTTACTCCCCACCTTTTATCCCTCCAACACAGTTATTATTGCAAGATAAATCAGATTCACTTTTTGTGAACTCTAAGGGACTGTTCAAAATCAAGAGTTTATTGATTGACTGATGTTTGAAGTAAGTGAATGATAGGCTTAAAAGTATTTTTGTCTTATAGTGATATTCTTTTATAAAAATCACATTTTATCAGTAAGACTAAAGTAGGCCAAAAGCTTAATTTGATGACCCTCCACAGAGTACAGTAAGATTTCATGGATTCCTACCATCAGAACTGATGCTACCCATAAACATCTGCTCATATTAATTGAGGGCACTTAAAAATATGCTAAAATAAAGTCTGCAACATGGCACTAGCACACTTCTAAAATTTTGTTGTGTGCAAAGAGGTTATTTCTTAAGAAAGCCTCAGCGTGAAAGAACTTTCCTGGGAGAATGGCATTAGGTTGACACAAGTATTAACAAGTCAACACAGATTTCTGAGAAAAGCAGAACGCCAGACGGTGGAGCAGAGCCCTGCCCTTGAACTCCAATCTGATGAACAAAGGAGAGGTGGACTGCACAAAATTGCAAAGCAGTCGGAGGAAGGCAGGCCTGGGCCAAACAGGGAATGTGTCCTGGGAAATAACGGAGCAGGAGGAAGGCATTAGGGCACCTCTCCAGTAGGTGGATGTTGTGAAGGCCAGGTTGAAAGGGGAAGTGTAGCAATACAAAGGGGAAAAGATGCTCAACACTTAGCCATGTGACACAGGGTAAGTGCCTCTGTTTTAAGCCATGGTATTTTTCTTTTGGAGCCATTGCTTATATTATCTGCAGCATACTGACAGCTATTTCTGGTTGTCTTTAGCTTTATATATATTTTTCTTTTCAGATTCCCTAAGCACTCTCAGGTATATTATAATTTTAACCTATGTAAAGATTAATTAATTCCAAAAACATTTATTTAGTGCTTACATGGCACAAGCCTTGGGAGATAAAAAAAGGTACATAAAAATTATCCCCAACCTTAAAAAAACCATAGGCTAACTAGACTCTAATGTACAGAGACAGCCTTCTAAATAAATAATTATAATATGGGATGATAGTGCTAATTAGAGAAAGATGTCTATTCAGGAGCTACAGAGTATGGAGGCAGGAGTCATTTTCATCAGTAGTGAATTGCACATTACCTTTTTGAGGAGTCAACTTAAGAAGGAGAATTGGAAAGAGGGCCAAGAATTCTTTCTAATCCATCATGAGTAGATTTCAATTGAGGAAGGATGTTCCAAGAAAAGGATGAAGTTAAAAGTAGTTTATCAACATCACAGTTAGCAATAACAAAGACATTTGATGTTGTTGAATTTAAAAATTACTTTCTGCCTGTCCACTGATAGGTCTTCATAAAAAAAAATGAGATGGTATAAAATTCAACAGAAAAAGTAAACCATTCTTATGAATTCATGAGGGTGCCTACAAATGGTGATAGAAAACTCTATGTGTTCTTTTGCCTGTGTGAGTTTGTAATTTTTTTATCCTGGATTTTTTTTTTTCTTTTTAAAGAATCATATATAGGGCACCTAAGTGGCTCTGTTGTTTAAGTGTCTGCCTTCGGCTCAGGTCACAATCTCAGAGTCGTGGGATAGAGTCTCACGTTCTGCCCCTCCCCTCGCTCATTCTCCTAATCTCTCTCTCTCTCTCTCAAATAAATAAATAAAATCTTAAAAACAAGAATCATGTAAAAAAAAAAAAAAGAATCATGTGAAACTATTATAGGGGTTACCACCTTGCAAGTCAATGAATAGATGGCTTAGTAAAATTTGGGGGATTGTGGGCACTATTTCCTGTCTATACCCTTCTCTACAACTATTACAGGATATGAAATCATCAGAGACTTATTACATAATTATATGTTCACTTCTTTAGTTAGTGGAGATTTGTGGGTCTTTCCAGAAGATCTATTTAAAATATTCTTAGAATTTCTACTCACTACTAGTGTGATTAAAACAAAAAAATTGCCACAAATTTAGTGGCTTAAGACAAAGTAATTGTATTATTTTATAGTTCTGGAGAACTGAAGTAAAAAATAAGTTTCACTGGGCTACAATTAAGAGGTCAGGAGGGCACCTTTCTTTTGGAGACTCTAGGAGAGAATTTTGCTTGCCTTTTCTAGCTTCTGGAAGCTGCCTACATTCCTTGGCTAAGGGTCTCATCCTCCACCTTGAGAGCCAGCAGTGTAACATCTCTCCTCTCTGACCGCAGCTTCCATTCCTACATCTCTTTCTCTCACTCGATCCTCCTTATCAAGTTCCTTGTGATTACATTTTTCCCACCAGGATAATTCATGCTAATCTTCCTATTTCAAAATCCTTAGTAATCATATCTGTAAAGTTTCATTCATCATGTATGGTAACATATTCCGAGGCTCCAGGGATTGGAAGGCAAACATCTTTGAGGGGCCATAATTCAGCCTATCACAAAAGTTAGTATTCATATTCTACTGTGATCTATGGATACCATCTTAGAGAAGATCTTTATAAGGAAAAAGTTCTTGGAGAAACATACCCAATACTGGTGATAGAGATTGAGGAAAAAAATAAAGAAAATGCTTGAGTGTTTAAAGAAAAAGAAAAAGAGAACCACCACAAGAGGATAAAAAGAAGATCCCCACCTCCTAAATAAAAAAACCCACACTATACAACCATATCAAGGGCGAAGTCCAAGGCAATGTCAGGGCTAACGTCCACGCTTTTATCTTTAGCTAATAAGCTCTCTCTACACCTTATGTATTTAATTTTTATGGTAACCTATGTAACTGTAAATTCTAAAATCACTTTTAAAAATGTGGTCAGAAAAAAGTACCTATCCAGAGAAAGATAATTATTTTACTTATTTTATTTATCCTTTTTCCATTGCTTGTTCTTCAATAAGGGTATCTGATTGTTGCAGTGAATGCCTTTTGAATGTAGATCTAATTTTTAAAGTTATCTTGAGAAGGACATTGGAAATAAACGGACACAGACTTCTATAGAGAAAATAGTGTGTTACAAAGAATTTACATTTCTAGTCTGTGATGATATTACTACTTTACTGGTAGACACAAACCTCATTTACCAAACCCAGATTTCCTGTCTTCTAATTCAGTTCTCTTTCCACTAAATCTATTAGCTCCGTGATTTGCACATGAGTTTAGCTCTCAGTGCAACATACAAACTACCCATGAGTCTCTTCCTTTCATAAACCAGTTAATCTGTGAGCCCGGAGCATTTTTTTAGTACATTCAATAAAATACATTGATGGGCTCCGATCTGTGGGGAGTCATAAAGGAAGATCATGCTTGTCATACAGCAGTGCTTCTCTCTATTGCTAAAGAACTTCAAAATACCCAAGATAGACGGCTAGGAATTCTTTCCAAAAAAAATCCATACATCATTTCCCATAGTAAACAAGGAAGCTTATCTAACTTGTTTCCCTTGCTCTTATGAAGCTAAAATTTGCCCTAAAGCAAAAAGTTGTTTGAGCAGGGGGTTATTCTATGGCCATGAATAAAGAGACATTGCTTATATAGTCTGACAACTTGAACGATTTACTTTCCAAAAATGAGTAGCAGAAGGAAAGCATTTATTTACTTATACTTTAAAACACCTAGGAGAGCAAAAAATAGTTTTCATACTGTTTTTGAATTGCTCAGGCATTCATACACTTTTGAGGACTGGCTAATATCCTGAACAATCTCAATTTATTGTCTACTTACTCCACCCCCAAAGCTATTCTTTGTTCATCTCTACCATGCAATGTGTCCCAGGAGGTTGACCCCTTGGAATTGCATCAAACAGGTGCTCCTGTCAGCTGCTTCTAGTGTGTTTGTCCAAATGAGAGGCAGCAGCAGGAAAAGATAGGTGGTGGTGTGGGGGAGCAGTGTTAGATGGAAAGATGTTGGAGTTTTCCTTTTTCACTTTCTATTACCCTGCATGGGTACAGCTGCTCCAGGGACCCACTCCTCAAGGCTCCCACTGTTACAGAAAATAAAGACTTTATTCAGTGGGGGCAGGGGCTACTATAATGGGGTTTGTATTAAGGGAAAGAAATCAGGCTCAATTTTGAATGTAACAAGGAAAACAGGATTTTATAGCCAAGGAGTAGAGTTTGGGTGTCAGCGGTTAGAAAATGATGAATGGGGGCATTGGGGGTAAGGGTATTCTGACTAACCAACTGCCACAGGATTCTTGCTGAAGACAGTCCAGAGTGGTCAGACATCACCTGGGAGTTGGGGGAGTAGGAGGAACTTAATGAGATATGGAGAGTGGAGATACTGGTTAAGCTGACTTAGAAGGATTCTTCTTGAATTTGACAAGGCTGAGACTAACTTGGAAGCCTAGTTGAGAAACTCTTTGTTACTGTTCTTGTTGGAATCAGGAGGGGAACCACTTTTCTTCCCTTTGCTCCTTTAAGCTTACCAGTGCTTATGACTGCTCTGTTTCTGGTCTCTAGGTGTGTCCCTTGATCCGGCCCACACAGCCGTAAAAATTAGTCTCTTTATTAAACCTTTGCATTTGAATCATCTGAAATGCCTTTTGTTTTTAATAAGCCTAAGTCAATGATGCACATTTTCCCCTCTGGGTGGGAGGAATTTCGGTTGCCATTTGAATGTCTTTATAGGGAACCTGTGCTCTGTTACCAGCCTACTCTACTCTTCCCTCGAACTTGTCCAGTTTGCAGTGATGGTGGGCAGGGAGACAATCTCAAAATCCCTCTGAGATTAGTTGAGTCTTTTTTCCTGACGGGGGATCTCACATTTCTATGTTTTTGAGCTCTGGTGTGTAGACTATCACAGACAATTTATATAAATAAATAATAATTTATTACTTTGGCTGTTTAGAGTAGAGGACCAGAGTCACCAGGTTAGAGTACAGGTGGGCAATCCCAACTTCATTTCAATTTGTTTAACATAAATCCTATTGTTTCCCTTCATGGCCTCATTCTCTTTCTATGGAACAAACCCGACCCAGACTGCTCTACAGAACTTCCCTGAACACGGTTAGCCCAGCTTTCAGTGTTGCTTGTTTGATTGGCAGGTGGTTTTCTTCATGACAATGTGATTACCCAAATGTTGGGATTTCTTTTTCCCCCAGGGCCACTAACTGGGGAATATATACAGTAAAGTTTTGAACAGGACATTGACTCAATTTGGTCATTTTATTTCAGTGCTCATGGCAATAAATAATTCTTGCAGTGAAAAGAATCCACGCCATTCCAAGGTTTTTCCTTTTAAAAAACTGTCCTCTTTGTATTGCATATCGCTTTTTGCAAAGCCTGACTCTCTCCTCGGGTTCTGGTGGATCTGTAGTTTCGCCTGCATTTACCCTGTTAATTTTCTGCTGCTTTTCCCTCTTCTCATGTATTAAGTATTCCTCTAAACAATCTTTCTATTCAATATGCTCACTCTTGATAACTTTAAAAATTACATATGGGATATGGGAGCTATATCCCATAGGTAATAACACAAAATGAAATACAGGAGACTGGATTTTTCAGCAATGTAACTGCGGCAGTGTTCTGTATCTTTTATGCATGTGAAAACTAAAAAAATGTTAACTATGCATGATATCAGATGCAGTATATGTCCACATATTTATATAGCTATTTAATGTATCTGAGCTTGGGATTTGAATGGATCTTAAATTTATTTTGTCTAGTAGGCATTGGATTCTTGAAGTTCCTCTCTGTGTGGTTATGATAGCCAATATAAGTAACATAAAGGCTGGTGGCAAGGGGTACGTTATTCTTCCATCATTCATTTATCACCCACTCTGGTCCAAGAATCAGGCTAGACTTTGGGATTATACAGTTTAATAAAGCACAATCCTGTCCTCTAGCTGCCCCCGAGATATTTAAAATAACTACAGTATAAAGTCTAAAGCATCATAGCAGAAGTTAGAGTGACAGAATGAGGAGGGTTGACAGGCATGTTTCCTACAAATGGTGTGGGTGTGGAAGAATGAATGGCAGGGCACCAGGCAGGGATGAAGGGAAGGATTACATTGGGAAGGGGCCCAAGGTTCAGAAGACAGACAGATAACAAGGAGACTTGTCTGGACTTGGCTGTGGGTAGGTGGGGATGGAGCAGCTGTGTTCCCTATTCAGTGTAGGGAACGGGTTCTTTCTTTTCGTTCTTTCCCTCTTTTCCTCCCTAAAGAGACTCCAGGTCCCACTCTAGATGTTGCCCTATACTTCCCCCTTCCCATCACAGCAAAGACTTTCAAAAGAATATTTTGATTTTAGGATTCAATTCTTTACCCCTTATGCATCCACTTCTCATCCCATGGTAAGATTTAAACAATACAATAAAATTATTTTGTAAATATGATTAATGAAGGCTAATCTTGCCAGAGACAATGGGATCTTTGTAGTTCTCACACATAATTTGACTAGGGTTGTCAGACAAAATACAGGATGCCCTGGGGGCACCTGGGTGGCTCATTGGGTTAAAGCCTCTACCTTTGACTCAGGTCATGATCTCAGGGTCCTGGGATCAAGTCCTGCACGGGCTCTCTGCTCAGCAGGGAGCCCTCTTCCTCCCCTCTCCCTCTTTCTGCCTGCCTCTCTGTCTGCTTGTGATCTCTGTCAAATAAATAAATAAAATCTTAAAAAAACAAAACAAAACAGGATGCCCTATATTTTAATTAGTAAATTTAAATTTAAATAGGAAAATTTAAATTTCAGATAAAAATTTAATTTTTTTTAAGTACAGTCACATTCAGGCCCCCACTTGGCTTGAAGGGACATGTTCAGAATTTTCTTTCTGTCACTTGGGGTATCTTTGCCTCTCATATTTCCCTAATAAACTCCTCAAATTTAAAAAAAAAATTTGAGATATACTAAAATTATTTGCTGTCTCTCTGAAATTCCAGTTTAGCTGGGAATCCTGTATTTTAATTTACTAAATCTGTCAACCTTAAAATTTCCCTCTGTGCCGGTGAGACTCTGGACCACTCAATCCTGTCTTTCCTTGACTTATAGCTCCCCTGATCTACCTGTGATACTCGTCTTATCTATCTGCTGCTCTGCCTCTAACAACCTAAACCCAGTTGTTATCATTAATCAGGGCTTTATTTTTGTCCTTTCTTTATTCCAACACCCTTTTCCTAGGCAACCTTCCTTGATGTTAATTACTGTTCTCCTATTATTCCTAAATCTCTACCTCCAGCCGAGACTGCTTCTTTGACTTCTAGACCTATATATCCAATGCCTACTGATCATTTTCTTGTGGATGTCCTAAAGTCATTTAAACCCCCACAAACCCAGGAGGTCCTAGGTGGCTCAGTCAGTTAAACAACTGCCTTCAGCTCAGGTCATGATACCAGGATCCTGGGATTGAGACTATGTTGGCCTCCTGTTTAGCGGGGAGCCTGCTTCTCCCACTCCAACTCCCCCTACTTGTGCACTCTATCAAATAAATAAAAAAAAATCTTAAAAAAACAAACCCCCACAAACCCAAATTAAGCATGTCACCCTACCCAAATGCTTCTGTGAATTCTTTTTGTTTTTTTATTTTTTATTTATTTATTTATTTTTTAAAAGATTTTTTTATCCACTTGAGAGAGAGAGAGATCACAAGTAGGCAGAGAGGCAGGCAGAGTGAGAGAGGGGAGGAAGCAGGCTCCCCTCAGAGCAAAGAGCCCAATGCGGGGCTCGATCCCAGGATCCCGGATCATGACCTGAGCCAAAGGCAGAGGCTTTAACCCACTGAGCCACCCAGGCGCCCCGCTTCTGTGAATTCTTCATGTCAACAACACCACCACTAGCAACCCAATTCCAAAGTAAAAACCCAGTTATCTTTATAGACTCTTTCTTCCCTCCCACTTCCATTTTTCATTTCCAACAGTAACTGGTTATAGTTTTCCTTAACATAGCTAAATTTGTCCCATCTTCTAGAAGTTCCCTGGAACCTTCCTATTTTACTTCCTTATCATCTCAACCAGAATATTTGATTAGTATACAATGCAATATTCTGTTCCTGTGTGTACGCACACACCCACATACACTCATGTCTCTAAGACTTCAAATTTGAATATATTTTTTTATTATTTAATGTTCTTCAATAACATATTATGTTCTGCAAGATAGGCTTGAGACATTAAATTTGGATCATACTTTCCAGATCTGACCTCTGCTATCTTCTTAATTCTTATCTCTGAGGAATAAAAGTACACATATAACATGACTTCTCCATGGCTTCATGCTTCATGTGTAGTAGGCATACAACATGTTTATTCTATGAATAAGAAAATGATAGAATATTCAGAGTGGAATCTGTAATATTGTCAGGAAAAAAACACACTCAATGTGCACTAATGAGATAATTTTTACATTTGAGGGACTTTTATATGACACATGGTATTTCAAAAATTATACGATGAAGAATCATGATTTTGTGGGCTTTATGTATGAATGTCTATATGTATAAATAGTTAAATACATATAAGCATTAACTGTCCCTAAGAAGGTATATGTTTACATAAATATTTAAATACACTGAACCTGCTTTACTCTTTGTCATAGTCAAGAAATGTTGACATCCTGGTTGTTTGAATCTTCTGAATAATTAATCACCAGTTTTCTAACATTTATAAAATAGATTGAAATATAATCCACACTACGGTTTTATGGAGCTTAATGAAACCTTTGTCACATCATCCCACCCACAGTTCAGAGGACTGTGACTTTTATTTATCTTTGATGACCATTTTTATTTGTGAGAAAACAGAGAGACACCTGTTTCCAGACTATTGGCATTCATTCAGTGCTCCAAAACTCAAGGGTATCAATCACACAATACATAAATTGATCTCTAAAATACATATATCAGTGTTAGTCTCAATTATTTTAATTAACTAATAGAGATTTTCCCCAGTGGTAAGGCAAAAAAACATTTTGTTTAGTGTATGATGGAAATAAATGCTTCTTGTAAAGTTTCAGGACTGCTCAAAGCATTGATATCTGCTAAACACGTGTGGCAAATTTAATTTAACCTTCCAGATAATGTGTGTGAATGAAAAGAAGTTGTAAATGGACTAGGGAGGATTACTTGCCATTAATAAATGAATTTCTTTTGGCATGCAATAGCCTAGGCTTTGGTGGAATTCATGTTGGATAACACAGTTCCAGTGGAAGCCTCTGTAGAATTATTTCTATTTAGTTAGTAACAAGTGGAGCTTGGGGTATTATTAGGCAAAATTACAATAGCAGTACACCGCTGTGCAGAGAAAGATCAGGGCATTTCCTCTAAGCAGCATCTTTAAAAGTCTGGCTCCTAAAACTAATGTTGTGAAGCTTCAGTTCTTTTGAATTGAGACTCCAGGGTATGCGAAAGGGTCATAATTATTAGCTAGGAATTGATGCTAAATTTGTTTATTCACTGATTTCCCACCACTTTCTATAGTATGTAAATGAGATTTTTACTTAGAAAAAGCATTCCCACTCTGAGACACATGACAGCTGTTCCAGCCCAGGGGAGAAAGAAAACACAGCTTTTCCTTGGCCTTTTTCTTCTTTAGCACAGCTTCTAAAGCCTCACTGAATTTTCCCAGAATTCCCTGAACAGGAGCTTTCACATTCTGATTGATTAGTCATCATATCAGAGCTTACCACTTTGTAGCTCCCCTGCTACCAATTGAACATCATGAACTGGGCTCGGAAAATTAGCTTGCTCAGCACCATTGGGATTTTGACCTGTTTAGCAATGGATGTCTAATTCCCTATGACTCTTGTTAGTAGAATTGGAATCAGAGTGATAGGAGCAGAATGCCTTCAGAAAGGAGTCTGAACATCTTTTCAAAGTTTATAGCGCTACCAGAAGATGTTGGGAGGAACACACATTCTCTTCCAGATCAACAGTAGGGGGAATTTATTAATTATCTGGAGTAGGGGTCACACTCTCAGATCTCACTCTTTCTTACAAAAACCTTCTTAGGCAGAAAGAAGTCAGGTTATCACCGATCGCTGACACCTAGCAGTGACAATCAGTAGCAGGTAGAACATTTGTCTCCTCTCCTCTTGTCCCTGGAGCATCTTTTCCAGGTATGCAGTCCCCAATCTTTAGCATCCACACAGGCTTCTAGAAAATGCCTGCATCTCCCCAACAATGTCAGAAACCCATTGCCTTCTGGACCCATATAGAAGTTGAGCTCAGAAAGTAACTCACTTTAAGGAACTGTTGGCTAATTTGAAGTTAATATGTGACCTCCCTCAAAATGATGTGGATTTAAAGTAGGCTGTGAGGTAAGAAAATATACAAACATAAAGGAAAAAAAAATAAAAAAGAATAAGACTTGCCAGTGTTCAAATATAATCAGACTAGTAGATGTCTGGAAGAAAACTGTAAAGCAGGGGAGGTATCTCCATTTTTCTTCAAATTTTAAGCCACAGGCTGGTATTAGTAATAGTAAAATATATATTTTTATATATTATATATATAGGCACACATATGTACATATTTATAATTTATTAATAATAAATGATATTCATAAATTGAGTTGTGCCTTCAGAAATAAGTTGCCTTGGGTGGATTTTGTAACATGGCACTAATTAAAACACAATTAAGTAAAAATAAATAGACTAAAACTCTTACTAGCCTTATATCAATTTAGGTTAAAACAGGCTTTCATAGAGATAAGCTCCACAGCCCCCAAATCAACAAGCACATGTTTCATGAGCTGCTTTAAACATATTACTGCATTAAAGGGACATAGACACATTTGTATATGAAAATGTCTCCCATGATTTCTTTTAAAAGCAATCCTGTGATAGTTTTAATGCCACATCCACATCAAGTTGGATAAGACTGCGTAGTAAAATGCATATTCATACATGAACCTATATGCATATGTGAATAGTGGGCCAAAACATGTGAAGCTCCAGCCCTGAGGAAGAAAGTCTGCCCTGGACACGTTTTCCTCTCCGTTAGCACCAGCATGCTTTCCATCCGAGGGCCCGTGGCGGAGCAGCTGCCAGCCCTTCTCAGTGGTACTCAATGATGCTGTTGAAGAGGAGACCTGCTACTTGTTGGGTGCTCAGGGTTAAGTGTGTTTGGTATCCACTGCTGCTTTACATTACCCTCAGACACAGCAGTGAATGGAGTTTTGAATGATTCTTGGTTATATATCATTTTTATGTGGGTGCTCTGGGCTGT
The DNA here is from genome assembly GCF_011764305.1 of Mustela putorius furo. Lineage (NCBI taxonomy): Eukaryota > Metazoa > Chordata > Mammalia > Carnivora > Mustelidae > Mustela > Mustela putorius. The sequence goes on from NW_025422010.1 coordinate 45,205,514, forward strand.
GCAGTGTGCAGCCACTACGTTCCACATGTAAGCCAGCCACAGAGAAATAGGCCCAGTGCCAATGCAGAACAAGGCAGACTTAACATTCATGTTCTGCTTGGCCACATAGCCAGAGTTTTCGTGCTGACACAGTGCTACAGCCTAGTAGATGCTCAATAAATGTTGAATTGGTAAATGAGAGATGTATAGATGCATTATGTGACTTCAGTTTGGCGTTTCCCTACCTGGATCTTCCTACATAGCATGAGATTATAGCAACAGATATTTTTATTAATGATAAATATTTAATGCTTTTAATTAAGGGAGTCACAAAGTCTTCAAATTAAGAAAAAGGTTAAGTTTGTTTGTTTTTTAGCTTAACACACATCATTGTGAATTTTTAAAGATTTTATTTATTTATTTATTTATTTGACAGAGAGAAAGAGAGATCACAAGTAGGCAGAGGCAGGCAGAGAGAGAGGGGGAAGTAGGCTCCGTGCTGAGCAGAGAGCCCAGTGTGGGGCTCGATCCCAGAACCCTAAGATCATGACCTGAGCCAAAGGCAGAGGCTTAACCCGCTGAGCCACCCAGGTGCCCCCATTGTGAATTTTTAAATCACTATCAAAGCTTATTATATGTGTACTAAATAATGTTATTTGCATTTTATGTATATTTCACGTTGTGGTGTGTTAAAATACTGGCTATCCTACCTGCTTCTCTGGTCACAAGTGGCCTTTATTCTTTCTCTCCCATCATTGTGCTTTCTAAATAAAATGTTAACCTCTCGGCACCTTTCATTTTCAGAGCTCCAACTCAGCTCATCTCTAATTAGGCTAGTGCAGGATTTCCTTTCTTCCCACATGTACTGTGTTTGGTGAGTTCACACAGAGACACATCCTACCATCCGAAAAGACTGTAGTGATCCGTAGTGCAGTGTGCAGACTCTAGTCAGGAAGGTACCATTTTCACCCGTTTGTAGAAGGAATCCTTGGGAGGTCTATAGAGAGAATATGTGGGGTTCAGAAGCCGCTAGGCATGGTAGAGAGAAGAAGCTGGACTTTCAGGACTATTTATTACTATTCTTAATATTATTAATTAATTATTATTATTTTATCAACACATGTTTTTTGAGCCCTCCTTATTTTTCATTTCTGTAAGTGACAAAACCAAGTGTTTAAAAAATGCATTCAGTGGTTCAAAGTCTCCTCATTTAAGTGTCAGTGCATTCATGTGCTGTGGTGTGTATTTTAAATAAGGACAGATGGCACTTTATGCTAGATACGGAACATAGATGAACATTAAGTTTAGGGTGTTAACACTGTTTATGCCAGTGAAAAGTATTTTTAAATGAAAGCTCTCCTACATTCTAAAGAGTAGATTATGTAAATATATTACGGGGTTTTATTTTCATTTCAATAATAAAGTAAGAATTTGAGATACTAAGATGTAGTCAATTAAGGGCAAGCCTGACACAAATTTTAAGGCAGCTTGAGACTCTGGTCTGCTTAGATATCCCTTGTAGAATCTTGCAGCGTGCAGAGTTGGACATAAAGAAAGCTTCCTCTAATTTTCTTCATGTAATAGCATGATGTCATGAAAAATCAAGACACTTGAGTCTTTTAGCTGTTGCTAATATTAACTGGGTAGAAGATGGGTGTGTGTGTGTGTGTGTGTGTGTGTGTGAGAAATAGGTCGTCATTAAGGTCTATTCCAACTTTAACAAGCTATTAATGAAATGTTGATTGTCAAATAGAAAATGTGCATTCCGTTTTTTGAAGGAGCTGCATTTGCATAAGGCTGCCCCAGCTACTCTGAATGTTAATAAGAGCCAGAGGACTTGCTGCAAATCAAAACACAAGTGCTGCTAAAATGAATTTATAAGAAAAAGAAAGATTATTTTGCTTGAAAAGCCACAGGGTGGCCTGTAGAATCTAATGCAGGGAGGCTTGGAGAATATATGAGAATCAACATGAATGGTGTTATCTGAGCCTACGTTGTAAGGAGAATCCAAATGATCCAATATGTTCCCCTGTCATTTTCTACTTGCAAGGGAGACAGCTAATTTTTATTTTTCCGTTTTCATTTTAAAACCAAACTCAGAAGTGATGACTGCCGTAAAGGGCCCAAGGCTGTTGGGAAGGAATTACAGTGTGGCGTGTCATCTTTCACTTTAAAAAGTATAATTGACTTGTAATAATTTTATGTTAAGTTGTATTTTGCTATGAGTGAGATCACATGCAAAAATACTCCAGACATTTACCATGGGTGTGTGGAAAGTCTGTTGGGTTTTATTTCCAGGTGATTTCTATCTAATGTGTTTCTAGCCCGTGTCCCACTCTGCCTCCTGAACAAATTCTGTTGGAAGCAGAGGAAGAGTCTGGGTACTCGTTTGGAATTCTCTGTGTCCTCCATGCTGTATCAGTGCTGATCCTAAAGAAAAACAAAACAAACAAAAAAAGTTCACCTTTGTATCAGTCTGTGAGGGCTGCTGTATCAGAATATACATCCTGAGGGACTTAAACAACATAGATTATCTACCAGTTCTTGAAGTTGGAGTGCCAGGTCAAGGTGTTGGCAGGTCTTCTTACGTGTGTGTTCAAGGTGGGGATAGGTGGTCTCTGGTCTCTTGGTGTCTCATATTAGAGTTCCTAACCCTTCTGACCTCATATAACTTTAATTACTTCCTTAAATAAAATCACATTGGCACTTAGGACTTCAACATGTGAATTTGGGGGGACACCACTCAGCTTATAAAAAGCTTTAAAATTATTTTCAGTTATAATCCTTATGTGTTGAAAATCTCTTAATTCAGTCACTAAAGATATTTTCTACATTTTCTTTTTAAATCTGACTATAGTCAAAAAAATAAAACATAATGCAAGAGGATTGATTTATTAGTTTTTCCTGAGGGAGTTCTATTTTGATATTCAAATTTTAAATGCAAGTTCACTTCTTAAAGGAGAGAAATAGTGATCATTTGTTTCTGTTGTTTTACAAATGCAAACACACAGAACTTAACTCTAGGTCAATATTGTAAAGGGTACACAGCTCTTCATATGGAAGCTATAAGAAGAGAGAGAATTTTTTGTAGTACTCTTGAATGTTCTTTTGATTCATTAATTCGTTCTGATACATTTTAAATAAGTAAGGAAGTAAATAAATAAATAAATAGTGTTAATCACTATTCTAGGCACTAGTATGGCAATAGAGAGTAAAATTTCTTCTCAAAAGAAGCTCAGAGTGCCCTAGTCTGGATAAGAAAATATATGCTCATTCTTTCTCACACAGAACAAACTTTTCTATGTTCATCTGTGGTTCTTCTCTTCTGCCATCTTTTTGCTGAGCACTCATTGCTAACCTCCGTCAGTTTTGTGAAGCCAAAAATATGAAGGGGGAAATGAAATCAACTATGTTATAATATGTTCATTTGTAAAATGATGGGTTAGACTAGACCCATGGTTTTCAACCCAGTCTACCCATTATAATTACCTACAGAGTTTTAAAGATACATACTGGACGCTGGAGATTTTTGTCCACTTGCTCTGTGATGGGTCATGACCACTGATACATTTAAAAACATTTTCGGGTGATTATATGTGCAGTCAGAATTGAGAACATTGGAACTGGTGAACACTAAGAGTCCTCACCGATCAAAATGTTACATCTCCATGGAATCATAGATTTTCTCCCCAAATCTGGAATTATGCTCTAGAATAAGCTGGGAGAGTTATTTGTATTCCTCAGCAATTGTGTATGCAAGGGGCTGTTGATGCTTCTTTGAACAAACCTCTGCTCTCAAGGAGATTGAATTAAATTAATTTTGTATAAGTTCCGGTTGTTTAAATGTAGCTTAAGTGTGGAGAACCCAGAGGAAGTGACATAATATTAAACTGGGCCAGCAGAGAGAACCATGTCCAGTATCTTAAATGCTTTGGAGTCTGCCTTGAAAGTGATGTTTGTTGTTGAGAAAATATCATGCAGCAGTTACAACTAAAGAAGTCAGTGGCTTAGAAAAATCAGAAGGGAATCTTTAGTGGTGAGAATGGATGGAAAGGGGCAAAAGGCAATACAGTTAAAAACTTGGGAGGCTGAAAGAATTTTAACAGATAGAAAAGAAAATAACTATTTGGGTCTCTAAAGGAAATTAGAGGGACACCCAAGTGACTTGGTCTTTTAAGGGTGCATCCAACTCTTTTTTTTTTTTTTAAATAATTGGAAGTTATTTATAAGGTTCAAACTGCCAGGATTCCAAATTGGGCATTTTTTAAATTATGTTGAGAACTTAATCTTCTTGCAAAACTGAAACCCTGTACTCTTTGACCAGTATCTCTCCATTACCCTCTCCCCGAGCTCCTGCCACCCAAGATTCTACTCTGCTTCTATGAGTTTAGTTATTTTATATTTTGCATAAGTAAAGTCACACAGCATTTGTTGTGGAAAAAAAATGGTCTCTTGGGAGGTCATTACAACAGTGCAGAGAGGGAATGATGAGTGCCTAACTAAGCAGTGGGATGCAGACAGAGAGAATAGATTTATATCAAGAGAAACCTTGGAAGAATTGATAGAATTTATGGCAAATAAAGCAATTTCTGTGTTCAATTTTTGGCAAATGGCTGGTTTGGTGAAACTTCATTGAAAAAAAAAAAGAAGAAGAAGAAGAACAGAAGAGACGAGAGGCAGACCTGCTGAGTTTGTAAGGCATTCAAGAAAAGTTATTTAGTATAGTCAGATCCTTAAGAAAAGGTTTAAGCTACAGGAAAAAAAATATGCAGTGTTGTGGTTATACTAGAAACAAGGAAGATGGATGAAATTGCTTCCAGAGAATGTGTAGTTCAGGAGGAAGGTATGGACAGATCCTCCATTTTAGAGAAGCAGAGAGGGAAAAGAAAGAAAGAAAGAAAGAAAGAAAGAAAGAAAGAAAGAAAGAAAGAAAGAAAGACACAGACTTCAGAAACAAAAAGGTAAGCACAATCTTGAATAAAGATATATCCTGGAAGTTGAATGGGAGGAGAATTTCAACAAGAAGGAGGTGGTCAGCAGTGTCAGAATCAGCAGAGTGGCTGAGTACTAATAGTTACCCGTTTTGAGTACCAATTCTCTAGTTGCTTTCTGTGTGAGATTCACTGCATTCTCTTAGTAATTATGGGTGGTAGGTATTATTACTACCTCATTTTCTAGGGGAGGAAATCAAAGTGCAATTAGTCTTTTGCTAAAGACCGTACAGTTAATAAATGGCACCGTGAGGGTGTGAATCCAGGCAATGTGACCCCAGAAGTCATCCTCTCAATGATCCTGATGAACGGGGGCAGGAGGAGTGAGGGCTGCAAAGCATCCGTTAGAACATCAGCGTAGAGCTCGGTGAGATCACTGTTCAGTAAATGGCATGGATCTCACTGCGGGGGTGGAAGAGAAAGTTAGGGGTAAGGAAATGTGCTCTTATTAGATTCCTCATGTGTGAAGGAAGGCGCATCATAAAGTCATCCCTGAGGGTGACTTAGTATAAAGAAATGATTATATATATATTTTTAATTTTTTATTTTTTATAAACATATATTTTTATCCCCAGGGGTACAGGTCTGTGAATCACCAGGTTTACACACTTCACAGCACTCACCAAAGCACATACCCTCCCCAATGTCCATAATCCCACCCCCTTCTCCCAAACCCCCTCCCCCCAGCAATCCTCCGTTTGTTTTGTGAGATTAAGAGTCACTTATGGTTTGTCTCCCTCCCAATCCCATCTTGTTTCATTTATTCTTCTCCTACCCACTTAAGCCCCCATGTTGCATCACCACTTCCTCATATCAGGGAGATCATATGATAGTTGTCTTTCTCTGCTTGACTTATTTTGCTAAGCATGATACGCTCTAGTTCCATCCATGTTGTCGCAAATGGCAAGATTTTATTTCTTTTGATGGCTGCATAGTATTCCATTGTGTATATATACCACATCTTCTTGATCAAAGAACAAATAATCCAATCAAGAAATGGGCAGAGGACATGAACAGACATTTCTGCAAAAAAGATATCCAGATGGCCAACAGACACATGAAAAAGTGCTCCATATCACTCGGCATCAGGGAAATACAAATCAAAACCACAATGAGATATCACCTCACACCAGTCAGAATGGCTAAAATCAACAAGTCAGGAAATGACAGATGCTGGCGAGGATGCGGAGAAAGGGGAACCCTCCTACATTGTTGGTGGGAATGCAAGCTGGTGCAGCCACTCTGGAAAACAGCATGGAGGTTCCTCAAAATGTTGAAAATAGAACTGCCCTATGACCCAGCAATTGCACTATTGGGTATTTACCCTAAAGATACAAACGAAGAAATGATTATATTTAGAGACGAGAGAGGTGGGTATCTTTACAGTCTGTCAAGAAATAGCCAAGAGAAATGCAGAAGGTAGAGATACAGATGAGTCACTAAGGAGGTTTCACATGAAGGGGAAGGAGGACAGAGCACCAGAAACTAGAGGGGAACAGTCATTACCGACTGCCTCCTCCCACGAGAGAAGAAGAAAGGAGAGGGTGTGGAAAGTAGCAGCAGTAACAGCCTATAAGGGTAGGGAAGTTGTGAAGGAATATTTACACACCACTTTCATTCCATCCCCAAGAAATAAGGAATATAGGGTCTGCTCAGATGGGGGTCTGGCCCTTTGGCTGTATACATTGCTGTGCTCTATAGACATAGGTGTTACTAATTAATTAATTTTGTATAATTAAAGATTATACAAAAGATATTGATGGGCACAGACCCATCTTTCTTAGCATATTCTTTGAGTTTTACTTATTGAATTCAGTTAGTATTTCCTCCCGTCAGTGAGGGAGGAAGGCCAGCACCAAGCTAAAAATACCTCTCAAGCAAAGAATGGCAAAGGACAGGATCTCACAGAGCTTCTGTCTGGAGTGACCCACGAGGAGTCTGAGATGGATTTGCACTCTGCCGCTGCCTCTCAGTGAACTGAATTAGAGGAGAACCAATGGGTAACACGTCCAGTCAGATTGGGAGTGATCGGCCTGCCTGTGGAAAGGATGAGACCTGAATTAATAACGCTTCAAACTTAAGCAGAAGGAGCCTTGGAGGCAAGATGTCTTCAAATGAAATCCCAAATGCAGCCTTTCTCCCCCTCACACTGAACAGGCGGAGTGGTTGCAAAGGGCAACTCCAACAAGTTTCTACGGGCAGCCCCGTCACTGTCAATCTTAACTTGAAAAGGAAAGGGGATGTCAGTTCTCCAGAAAGCACACATCCCCTGAGACACAGGCACGGCTTTCGTGTTCAATCACTGTATTTAATTCAATTATCTGCCCCCGCCACCCCCAACTGTCTGCCTTACAAGGAAGGTTGGGGAGAGAGTGATGCTTGATGCTTCTGCAAGTCCCAAAAGATGTGCATTCTTTATCGGGGAATTCAATAAAGGATGAGCTCTTACTCACCCAGCTGTTTCCTGTGAGAAGTCGTCATGGGGCTCCAGCTGCTTACAGCAGGAGGATGACCAGGTCTATGCAATGAGTTATTATTATTATTATTATTTTTAGATTGGATTCAGCCAGCTGTCTTTTTAAAAAGATAGCTTATTTTAACTACTTAAAAATGTCATGTTTCTGGATGTGAAAAACACCACACAATCTTAATCAGTTTTAGAATGTTCTAGTTATCCAGGTAGAGCTATAATTAGGTCTAATGATTTTCTTGTCTTCCTTTCTTTGTCTTATCTGTCTTCCTGTTTGCCTGTTCCAAGGGACTGTTTACATTTAGAATCTCTACAAGAAGTCTAGGAAGAGGAGAAAAAGAATTTGCAGTTTGCCTGTGTTAGTTTTATTTTAGCAGTGATTCTAATGAAACAATGAAATAAAAAATCACTGAGGTTAGAATTGCGAAAATTGTTGTACAGTGAAATAGGTCTTTTAAAATTTACAAACCCTTGTGTTTTCTTAGATTAAGGAATGCACACCATTGACAATAAATGAGTCATTCGGTGGTTAAACTTCTCTTGAATAACCAAAACTTGTTGGTTGATGAAGAGATTTGATTCTTTATGTCATATAACAGGTAATTCACAAAGTGGAAAAAAAAAAAAAAGAACAAATAGGCCATATCAAAGACCATCAATTGCAGAAAATGAGGCTAAGCTGATTTTAGCATTAACATGTCACATATATTCTAATTGGTTCAAAGTTCAAGTACATTGTTACTATTTTTTTTTATTAAAATAGACCAGAAATGCCCATGAAGATGTATCATAAGCCAGTGTTCCCTGATTTCAGGCTGTAGGGAACCTCCTTGAGAAAAGAAATTCTCAGAACCTCAATCACTTGTGCTCTCATTTTGAGAAATGTTGATTATGGAGTCTAAGTCTCAGTCCATGAAAATATGTTTTAACTGCAAAGAAACAGCAAAATATAAAATTTATCTTTATAATGGTAAAATTCATTTTGGGTCCTAAATGCAATGACAACTAGAAAACAAAGCCGACTACAGAACATAAAACCTTGTGGACCTCAAGTTTATGCCTGTAGACTCAATAAAAAAAAAACAAAAACAAAACAAAACAAAACAAAAAAAACAGGGCCTGAAACACTATTTAACCCAAACTTGAAACTTTCCAAGGATTTTCTTTTTCATATATGTGTTAAATTGCCAACTTTCTCTGAGCTTTATATTTAATTCAGTCTGAATCCTGCTCCCAAGATTCCTCCATCCTTGTAGGATCTGAACAATAATGAAAGGGCTGGCAACAAAAATGAGTATCTTCTGAAACTCCTTTCCCCAAGGGTTTGGCAAGTGTCTTTCTTTTTTCCTTGCACTTCAGACTGGGAGAAAAAAGTTTCTGCTTTGAAAGCTGATCTCATTACGAGCTTATTTAGTCATAGATATGTCTCTGTGTATGTTACTCACAACATACATTTATTAAATACCAGTAAATGTGACTAAGGTGGCACAATTCCTGTTCTAGGTAATCGGTGGATAGTATTTCTTGAATATTCTTTGTGAATAATTTGCCATAAGTAAATTGACCATAACAAGATACTTTATAAAATGCAAATTCCTGTTTTTCTCAAGTATTTTTTATTATTAGTTTAGGGTTATTTTATTATTAGATTAGGGTTATGCACATCAAAAGATAATGATCATTAAGCAAATGCATAATGAAGTAGGCAGATAGAAGGAGGGATCCTTTTGAGGAAAGTGGAATTAAAGCAAGGGCAGGAGGGGCGCCTGGCTGGCTCAGTGGATTAAAGCCTCTGCCTTTGGCTCAGGTCATGATCCCAGGATCCAGGGATCGAGCCCCACATCGGGCTCTCTGCTCAACAGGGAGCCTGCTTCCTCCTCTCTCTCTCTCTCTGCCTGCCTCTCTGCCTACTTGTGATCTCTGTCTGTCAAATAAATAAATAAAAATCTTAAAAAGGAAAAAAAAAAAGCAAGGGCATGAAAGCAAAGTAGGATTGGGATAGACGAAACCGAGGCAGGAAGGTATTGTAGACAGGACCCACCAAAGAGTAAGAGGCAGGAAATCATATTTGGAGGACAGAGATAGCAAAATAAGTCGATCAAAGAAAGAGAGTTATATGATTTCAGTCATAGGCGGAAATTAAGAAATGAAACAGGATCATAGGGGAAGGGAGGGGAAATGAAATAATATGAACTTAGAGAGCGAGGCAAACCATAAGAGACCCTTAATCATAGGAAACAAACTGAGGATGGGGAGGGGCGGTGGATGGGGGATGGGGTAGTAGGGGGTGGGCATTACGGAGGGCATGTGGTGGAATGAGCACTGGGGGCTACATGCATCTGAAGAGTCACTAAATTCTGCCTCTGAAGCTAGTAATACACTGTATGTTAATTAGTTGAATTTAAGTTAAACGAATTAAGGGGAAAAAAAGAACAATATGGCTGAAGTGAGATGCTCATAGAAACCGCTTCAAACCACTTCAAAAAGTGTCAGCACTTAGATACTGGCGGTGTTTGAGCAGGGCAGTGAAATGAAGAAAGAAGTGCTTCTGGAGGGTTCACCAGGCAGTGGTGGGAGAAAGGACATAAAACAAAAAAGGAAGTAAAAAATTCAATTCAGAGAATTTTCTGATTTTTGTTTTCTACAGCAAAATGCTTCAAGGAAGGTGTAGAAATAGAATGATCTTTCACGTGTAGCCATTTCTTCAGGAACAGGTACTAATGAGAGCAGCGGGCTCATGAGATGACTCATTGAGGATGGCTGTGAAATCCTGTGGTCCTTACCAAAGGCTCCTCTGCACGGGGCTGCGTGGTTGATGCTGTAAATCCAAACACGGAGGATATCCGCTGCCTTGATGCTTTATGCCTTTCTTGCCTGTTGACTATATCACTTGCCCGGGGCAGTTATTTCTCAACATCGGCACTCTTCACATCTGGGTCTGGGTGACCTTTGTTCTGAGACGTGTCCTGTTGCTGGTCTCTACCTGCTAGAGGCCAGGAGCACCCTCCCCTGCCTTTCTAAATTGTAACAACCAAAGAGTTCTCCAGACATTGCCAGATGTCCCCTGGGGACAAAATCACCCCCTGTTGAGAACCAGGGGCTAAGCGGAACACAGATTACATTGTTAAATGGTAAACATTTATGGCAGGAGAAGAGAAACTTTATCCCTTCTCCAATAATACCAGGCTATGGATTTTGTGAGGGCTGGGGGCAGCTGAGAACCACAAATGTCAGCCATGCCGTTTGCTACGGCTTCTTCACTGGCATATTCCAACCTACTCTTTTCTTCTTCCACGTAACAATAATGGGAAACTGTCCAGGTAACTAATGGATTGTCTGTAAGTTCTAGTTTGCCCAAGACAGTCTTGGTTTATACCTATTTTTTTTTAGATGATAAATTATATGATCGTTGGAATACAGAAGTTAGTACAACTAACTGTGAAGGAACAAGCAGGGAGTGCCAAGAATGGGGGAGGCCAAGAGGCATACTGTTCCTCCGGCTGCTCCAAGTCATGTTTCCTGGTGAAGACCCTGAAATTAAGACTTGAAATGACATGAGGAGCTAACCAGGAAAAGGGGCAGAGGGGCTTGTAAGACAGATGCAATAGAAAGTTTTATACGGGGAGACACTGAAAATAAAGAAACGAAGAGTTTGACCAACAGGGTAATATGAAACTCCAAACTTCCCTTTGCAGACTTCACTTCAATTTTGAATCTACCTATCAAATTGTTATCCTATCCAACACAATGGGCGATGGCATTTTGAGGCTATAAATTCTAAATGTGACATATATTTATCTTTGAGAAAAGGAGAAGGATTGATTGCTAGGAATTGTCCAAAAGGAGCAGGAGGTCAGTCTCCTAGCTATGGGTTTGCATATGTGGTGATAATGCACACACCCATCACTTTTTTCTTTTTTTTATCTGAATGTTTGTAGCTGAGACGTAACTACAGAGGATCTAGCATACCATTACACATATAGATTTCAAAGACTTGGGAAGAAATCTTATTTCAGCATCTGTAGTTGGTTTTATTAAAAGCAGTTTAAATTCCCCTGCCTAGAGCAGTTTGGAATTATAGAGATGGGCTGCAGAAATTTACATTTTAATTGAGGCAGAAGACAAAGTAGGGCATGGTGCAGCATTCACACATTACAAGGAAGAATAAATAAGATATGTATCAGCTGGGAGAAAAGAAATGACTGGTCGTTTTTCATTGCTTCCCGCACTTAATTTTTTTTTTTTTCATATGGCAGGGAACTGAGTTAGGTTTGCTCTGCAAAGACAGTTTTTACAGTCAAAATGTTTACCATTTCAGAGTTGTCTTTGCATTGAAATATCTTCACACAGTGGAGTAAATATGCAAATACTCAAACAGGCCTGGATGGGTATATGTGTGCCCGTGTGTTTAGTGGTGCCTGTAAATATATTATTTCAAATATCTGTAAATATTAAAAAACATCTCAATAAGCTTCAAAGGAAATTATTTTAAGGTGCAGGATATAACTGAGAATTATTGACAAAAATAATTGATTTGTTAAAGATGGTAATTTGAGCTGTTGTTAAGTTTTATAGAAATTTATAGAATTTTTCTCTGTGGAAATTTTTGTCCTGTGATCTGTGTGAAAATCTCTCTGGGGAGATTTTCTCTGGGGAGGACTCAGGTTTTCAAACATGAAGATTTACCTGTGTTGAGCAATCTCTAGGAGAAAGTGCCCCGTTGATTTTTTTTTTTCCATACTCATTTTATGTTTGACTCATTCTTAGAAAATTAAGTTAAGCATGCAGTTCTCATAAAGGAAGAAATATATATTTAAAAGTCATGCTATAATAAGGGCTTTTTAAAAGCAATGTACTGTCAATGATTTTCAGAAAATTGCTGTGATTAAGCATATTCACCCATTTTCTTGAACCTTCATCAATTTTATGGTATTTTCCATCAACTGTACATGCATTTTTACAATCTTAACATGTTCTTTTAAACCATAATTGTAATTATGGTTTAATTACATTTACATATTAATTATAAAATAGAAAAGCAATGAAGGACACAGTAGTATATTGGGCTGTCTTTGAGCTAGTTAGTGTAACTGGATCCATGAAAAGGAAATGTAATTCTTTGTCCCCAAGCATGTGCCTCTAAGGCATAGAGATCAAAATAATTCTCTACTTTTAGCCACTAAAACTTTTTAATTTGCCTTATATTTTGACTATGAATTTCCCTTTTCCTTTTCCTGGAATTTTAAAATGACACTTGATAGTCTATTAAAAAAATAATAGCATGCCTCCCCCTTGTCACTAAGATTGCTCCTTTCTTAATCATGTACTATTGTTAAATTGAAAAGGCATTTTTCTTAAGGCTTTCTCTCTCTCTCTCTCCTTTTTTTTTTTCCCTGCCTTGGAACCATCTGGATCACAATTCTAATTTGTATTGATATTTCTTTTAGTTCTACCCCATAACTGTCACCTCAGGATGATTTTGTTTGTTTGTTTGTTTTTGGTTTTTTTTTGTTTTCTCCTGTTTCACTCTTAGTCCATTATTATTTGGGTATGCTTGTTATGTTTTGATCTGTTTGTCTCTTCCATGTTTGAGTTTCCTTTTTAATTTTTTTGCTTTCTTTTGGACATCCATAAACAATGTTTTAGAAAATATTTGGAAAGTGAATGTTTTGAGACCTTGTATAGTTCAGATGTCATTAACTTGCCATTATGATTGTAGTAGTATGTAATAGTATGGCTGAAAGTAGATTTTGAAGTTCACAATTATTTTTCCTCACAATTCTGAAGGCATTCCTTTATTGTCTTACATAACATTCAGCGTTGCTTATGAGAGATATAATGCCAACTTGATCGCCATCTCCTTGCAGACGCAGCTTTTCCTTTTGGAGGCTTTTATAATCTTTGAATCTTTGAAGACATGACATTTCATTGAGTTATCAGTAGGTATGGGTCTTGCTGGGCACTTTACCACATAATAACCACTTTATTTTGAAGAGTTTTTTTATTTTTCATTTCTGATGGTTTTTTATACTGTTTTTTTTTTATTTGAGGTTTTTCCAAATAAAACCTCTCTTACAATTTGTTATGCCTTCTCTTCTTAAAATTCTTATTAAATAGATGTTGGCATGCTGAGTGAATTCTCTCTCTCTCTCTCTCTCTCTCCTTTTTTATAGTTTCCATTTATTCACCTTTTTGTTTGGTACAAAAATGAGATTTCCCAATTTACAGACTTTTAATCCTCTAGAACTCTGTATTCTTGGATTTCTTTTTATCATATCACCTTGTTCTATTTTATAGATGCAACAATTTCTCAAAGCATTGATGGAATATAGTAAAGTCCTTTTCTGTTTCTTGCATTAACTTAATGTCTCTTAAGATCAGCTGTTATCTTGGCTCATTTTGGATCTTTTGCGTTGTGTTGTTAATTTTCTCAATGTGTTTGCTAATCATTGATTGTTCATTCATATTTATGAAAGAAATACGACCTGGTAGTGACCTGGCTGGTTTCACTGTAGAGTGGAAGGAGAGGTAACAGAAAAATACATTAGAAAGCTCACAGAATTAGAATGGCTTAAGCCTCAACTCTACTTGCAAAAGTCATTAAATTTCTTTAGAGAGTAATCTTTAATTTTAGAAATGCAAGGACGCCTTATTGGTAATGGTCTTTCAGCAGATACCAGACAGTGGTAGGTGGCGAATGGTGTAGATATTCCTTACACACACTTGTCTCATTTTCTTGCCCCACTTTCTATATTTTTCTACATATCTGGGTCTTGTGTTATAAAGAATAGCTCCCACCTCCTTATAGGCTTTGTCTTATAAATGTTACAAGTCTTACCCTCAACCTGCTTTGTTTAAAACAGCAATATCATCTTACTCATTTTGTCTCTTCCAGATATTTATCCCATAAAAGCTGCTCCACTGAGACCTAACCATCTCCTCAACCCATTATTTTTTCAGAACTCCAGTAGGTTTCTTATGTTTTGATCTCTCCCTTCTAATTTCAGTAAGATTTGGGGGAGGCAATAAAAAGAAACTCTTCATTTTCATATTTTGTACCAGAAGCAATATTTTCAAGGTAAAAACAAAATCCAAGGATGTGCACCCCTCTTTGTATCTATACTAACCCTCTGATTAAGAAGCAGTAAATGTAATCAGGATTTCCATTAAGAAAGTGAGCTCCATGGTTCTTAGTTCTGGTACATCTGTCTATGCCTAATGGCTACCAGATAGAACAAGTAAGGCAGAATGGCAAAACAGTGTAGAAATTCCAAGCCCAGACCATCATCTAGGGACTCTGTCATTTGTTGACTGTGTAATTGCTCTCAAACTCCACCGCAAACATGGTGTAAATTAGGAGAACATTTGTTTCTTGATCCTTGATTCATTTCATTTATTTCCTTGTAGGTTTCTCATTATAATACCATTAATCATACTACAGTGGGATTATACCTGAGAAAATGGGCAGTGGAGCCCAAATGGTCCAGTTTCAGTAGTCCTCTATTGCTGTCAATTGACTCCGCCTTGGAATGTAGCCAACCATACTCCTGGGTTCACAAGCATCTAGACACTGAGCAGTCCTTATCGGCATTTCCATTTTTCTGACTGTCTGTCCTGAATTATCTGATTCATCACATTCTGTTTGCATGGGCATAACATGAAAAGTAGTTCCAAACTGTCTGAGTAAATGCATTTCATATAATTATTACTTAAGCTAATGCATTTCTTTCTGCCTATATAATAGTTTCCCTTCTTATCAATATTGCCCAGCAAGAAAGCTCAAGCTATTTAACCAGCAAAACTGCCGATATTTACAACCTTTTAAGTCAGTAGAGGAATTTAGGTAATTTGTTTTTTAGTGTTTACTGATTACTTAATGAATATTGTGCTCAGGGTTTTTAAATATTTATACTCTATCTCATTCCAAAAATAATTTTAAGTGTCTTGAACATTACAGAATATAAAATGTAAAGAATTAGAATCTGAACGCTGTATAATGAAAGCAAATTTTTACCAAAATTAGCTTACCAAATAAGGAAACTCTGGAGATTTATATAATGTTATGCATATTTTAAAGTTCTGGATGTTATTGTTACAAAAATCAACCCTTCCTCTTTCTTGTACAATTATTCAAGAAAGATAAAACAGAAAGCTTATATATGTAGGTCTGTCTAACTTATACCTGAAACATTCAGATGATTGACATTTTTTATTCTATCTATGAAAGGATTGCTTCTCTGTGGACTTACCTGAAATGTGTCAAAGAGAAATTTTCTATGAGAGAAATACATACACACTTAAAAAATGAAAAACTTCTTAATTATGTATCTTAGTCTCATGTTTATTCAGTCTTTGATTATTGCACATTCAATTGTAAATCTATAATAAATTAAGAGACTATTATTTTAAAAAATCATGATATAAACATTGGATATGATAAAGCATTTTGTACTCAAATGTTTTATATTTCTATTAGTTTAAAAAATTGTTACTCCTGTTTATGTGCTGTGCATATAAAAGTTTAATCTTCCTATTAGGAAGAAGACACATGTGCATTGTGTATGAAAAGATTGCCAATAACATTTATATACATCCCTAAAGCAGCCTTTGTTGAAAAAAAATGACCTTTGCATGGGTCATGTTCTACCCCCATAGCAGCGTACTATTTCCTGTTAGGTTTGAATTTACTTATAAGTGACAAAACACAAACAAGTTTTGTTCTCGTTTCAATTTTTGTTCTTTTTGTGTTTTTGTGTTTGTTGTTTTTGTTGTTTTTTACATGGCTATTTTAAAAAATCCAAGCAGGCATCCCTTTACCATCTACTAGGATAATATAATGTTGGCTACCTAGAAAATTATTATTATTATCTTTTAAGAGAGCACACAACAAAGAACATTCTTTCTCTTTGGAACCTCTTAAAATAATGCGGTCCTAAATTTTAGAAATATTTTCTTTTAATTAAAGTGAGTACAAAGATATAGAGAAGAGTTTCATTCTTATGTTTTCTCTCTCTCAAAATAATTATACTTTTGATTAAAATATTTTGTTTTAATCTTCAGAATTTTGACCATAATTTTATTTATTAAGAAGCATGACCTACAGGATTGTTTCCCAGATGTGATTTTGGAGAAGTTAGTAACTGAACATAGTGAAGACACTGTCTTGTCTCCTTCTCTCTTCTTGAAAATAGAACAAACATAGACAAGACATTATAGTGGCATGGTTTGTATTCTCCATTACACACTGAATTAGATGATGGAAAAATTTTCATGGCTGTTAGCATGACTGGAGTGGCAGAAAATAATTTCAGAGACAGATAAGGACCAGAAATGGGGGTTGTATTCACAATACCAGTGTCCAAGTACCCATTCATCCTACAGGTAGAGAGAGGTCTATAGCAGTTGCCTATGATCACATAGCACCTAAAATGTAGAAAGATACTGCCTAGAGTTTGGCCAGTACTTACACCTTGGAATAGTAAATCACTGTTGGGTCCATAGTATACATTTTGGGGGTAAGAAGGAAATAAACTATAGTCCTTCATTTTATGGCTAGAAAATTAAAGCTGAGAGGACTATTTATTTGTCCAAAGTCTCACAGCAGGTTAGTGGTGGAGACTAGAGTAAAACCTAGAGATTGTAATTCCTGATATATTGATCTTTCCTCAATAGTGCCTCATCCCCTGTGTGCTAAATAAAATAAAATTAAAGAACAAATTAGCGTATTCAGCATCCAAAAAATTCCTCTTGTGCCCTCAACTAAAAAGTGATAAAAGAGATTGTGTTAATAATAAAAATATCATTGGTTTTTATTTCCCCACCTACATGCAATGCCCAATGTCTATCTTATCTACCCACTCACATATTGATATTTTGAAGGTCACAATTGGAAAGATAGCTTACATGTGCTAAATTGTGTATAAGAAAAAGTTCTTTTAGAAATCCACATGAGGTAAATATGAAACAGACCAAAATATGACTGATTTGTAACAAAATAATTAGCTTAAGCCAATAGGATAATAATAAGCATAACTAACATCATTAAACATTTTAATGTACCATGTAGTCTTTTAGGCATTCATATTTAATTCACTTAATTCTTATAGCAGCTCTTCCCTAAGTATCATTATTTCCCCTAGTTCATGGATGCCTAGAGAAGTTAAGTAAGTTGCCTGAGATTATACAACCAGTGAGTGGAGGAGATAGGATTCAATGATTTACATTTTTGAAGACGACATTTATGTGTCAAAGTTTATTTATATATGGCTCAATTGTATGTCCATCTTATCTGATGTAGAAAGATGTTAGGGTTTGAAGCCCATGGCCAAGAAGGAATTCTTGAGACACCTTTGGTGCCAAAAGATGGTTTTACTAAAGCGTGAGAACAGGACCTGTGGACAGAAAGAGCAGCATTGAGGTCAAGAGGAGTGGCTGATTATATACTTTCAAATTGGGAGGGGGCTAGGGATAGCCTAAGTCTCTAATGAATTTTGGAAGCAAAGTTTCTATGACCTTTAGGTGGCTAGCTATTGTTAGGAAAAGGTCATTTATTATCATCTAATAAAACCACGGTCATAATGCCCTTCAGATATATAGGGGTGGGTCATACATGTGGGAGATGATTGCCAACATATATCTTCGGGGATAGGGGTAGAGATGATATTTCCAAAGGAATTTTTTAAATACTATTTTTTAAGAATTTATTTATTTATTATTTTTAATTTTTTATTTTTTATAAACATATAATATATTTTTATCCCCCGGGGTACAGGTATGTGAATCACCGGGTTTACACACTTCACAGCACTCACCAAAGCACATACCCTCCCCAATGTCCATAACCCCACCCCCCCTTCCCCCAACCCCCCTCCCCCCAGCAACCCTCAGTTTGTTTTGTGAGATTAAGAGTCACTTATGGTTTGTCTCCCTCCCAATCCCATCTTGTTTCATTTATTCTTCTCCTACTTGCTTAACCTCCCCTGTTGCATCTCCACTTCCTCATATCAGGGAGATAATATGATAGTTGTCTTTCTCCACTTGACTTATTTAGCTAAGTATGATACCCTCTAGTTCCATCCACGTCGTCGCAAATGGCAAGATTTCATTTCTTTTGATGGCTGCATAGTATTCCATTGTGTATATATACCACATCTTCTTTATCCATTCATCTGTTGATGGACATCTAGGTTCTTTCCATAGTTTGGCTATTGTGGACACTGCTGCTATAAACATTTGGGTGCACATGCCCCTTCAGATCACATTTGTATCTTTAGGGTAAATACCTAGTACTGCAATTGCTGGGTTGTAGGGTAGCTCTATTTTCAACTTTTTGAGGAAACTCCATGCTGTTTTCCAGAATGGCTGCACTAGCTTGCATCCAGAGGAATTTTTATATGTTAAAGTAGACTTACAGGATCCTGGGAGTCAGGCTAAGATTGTCTTTTGCTCTTGGCAAAGTATTAACATCCAGGCAGCTAAGTTCCTAGAGGAATGTCACTCCTCCTGTTTCAAGGAAGTGGGCTATAGGTAGTAAGGAAATTTAATTTTTTCTTTTTCTTTTGTTGCATACATCATTAGCCATAAAGCTTTCTTGATTTCTTAGATCTACACTGTTCTATTCTTTCTATTGCGATTCTAGAGCCTGTGGCATATAGCCACAGAGTTTAAACATACAGTCATGTAGCTTGCCTATCCTTGTCTCCTATGTTCTTTGTTTCTTGTTTTACCCAAGTGTTGTTTATTCAGGAGACCAAAGAATTTTTTTTATAGATACGGATTTTATTTACTTACTTTTTTCAGTACATTATTAAATGCTGAGTTTTGTTGATTGACTGTGGATGCTACCCATACATATGGATTGATTGAAGAGCATTTTAGGAGACTAAAGGGAAGTAATAAGAGATTCGGTTAAATAAGGTTGTACTTGTTCCAGTTTTCTAGATATGTCTTCCTCCAGTACTAATCCCTAGCACTGCCTCAGCTTTTAAGTTGAGCATCTTCTCTTTTCTATCTATAGTGATGCCCTCTTTGCTTCTTTCCCTGCATATCACCCATTCTTTATTTGTAAAGACTTCAAGAACTTCACATTCAATTCTGTTTTCTCATTTATCTTATCACTTACCACTGCTGCAGGGTGCTTCATACTTAAACTTACCATATGGAAAGTGAATTCATTATTTATCTTTATAAAGTAAAACATTCCTGTTTCTAAACTACCTGTGCTATTCAGTAGTATCATAATTTGTGAGGCCCTGGAGTAGTGCTCATTTGGATTAATTTACCAAACACTGTGTGCCAGAAACTACATGCTCAGTACAAAGGGAGAAATATGTTACCATTCCCTCCTGAGGTAGCAGGTAAATAAGATGATTGTTAGAACACAAGGTGAGATGTTTTACCCTAGAAATCTGCATAGAAACACATGACAATCACCGTTTGCATTTGCATAGATCTCAAAAATTACTAAACAATTGTGTGCGTAAGTTTAATCTTTGAAACAACCCTGTGAGGTACTGTTGCTGCCTACAGATTCCGAGGAATCAAGTGACTTGCCTAAATGCTCCCCTGTCTTAGTCCATTCAGGCTCCTAGAACAAAAATACCATAGACTGGATGGCTTATAAACAACAGAAATTTATTACTCACAGTTCTGGGGGATGGGATGGCCAAGATCAGGATACCAACAGATTCAGTGTCTAATGAGGACTGCTTGCTGGGTCCTTACCTGGTGAGAGGGAGGAGGGAGCTCTCTGGAACATCTTTTTTTTTTTTTTTTTTTTTAAAGGTTTTATTTATTTATTTGACAGACAGAGATCACAAGTAGGCAGAGAGGCAGGCAGAGAGAGAGAGGAGGAAGCAGGCTCCGTGCTGAGCAGAGAGCCCAATGCGGGACCTGATCCCAGGACCCTAGGATCGTGACCGGAGCTGAAGGCAGAGACTTTAACCCACTGAGCCACCCAGACACCTCTGGAACATCTTTTATAAGGGCACTAATCCCATTTGTGAGGGCTCCACCTTTATGAGGTAACCACCTCTCAAAAGCCCCACATCTTAATACCCCCATGCAGGGGATTAGGATATCAACATATGAATTTGGGAGGACACAAGTATTGAGTCCATAGCACCTCCTCAATGTGTGGTGGAAGCATGACTGTTACAGACCTCTCAGTGGTTCTCTGTTTCTTGTGTTCTTCCTTTGCTCCTCCACAACGTAGAAGGAGAATACATGTCTCATACATCCTTGAATATCACCGCAGTACTCAATACTAGGGCTAGTACACAGGGGGTCCCCCTCCCCAAGTATTTGTTATTTTATAAGCAGAATTAAATTCAGTGTGTTGAAATGAAAGATTATAGCTCAGTTTCCATGAGAATTTTCAGCTACCTCATCTAGAAATGAAATGAATTGCTTCATCCATAGAAGTCTTAAGCAGGGTCTGGATGAACCCTTTTTGGGGGGGGGGCATTATTTATGCATATGGTAAGATATTTGAATAAATGACTTATAAGATTCCTTCCAGCTCTCCATTTCTATGATTAATTTGTTTATCTACTACCTCTGCTCCTATAGACTGAGTTTGATTTTATCTTCTTTTAAAAGATACCTAATACCACTTTCCTCAGCCACTAATTCTCAAAAGACAAAGGGTTGTTATTTAAGACAGTTATGCAAACTCATCATCCATCAGTACAACGCAGAGTACATGGTATTCTTGAACCCTCCCTCTGACAACTTAATTTAGGACATCTTGTGTGGAATGAGTTCATTTCCATCCTTGGCATGGTGCATTGTCTTGTTAGAGGACTGAACCTGAAGATCATCATCTTTTTTTTTTTAAATGATTGTTCTAGTTTCCATAAAAGTTAAATAAAGCTAAAACTAGAAAACATCTCTGGCAGAAAAGGACAATTATTTTGTGACATCTAAGGAGATCTGTAAAACTTTGAGGAGTTGCTGTGAGGCTTGGTGGGATAGTCAAAGGCAAGAAGGATATGAAAAGCTCTTTCCTGCTTTCATTTTACATAGGGAGTTTTAAGTGGGTTCTGACTCCAGTGTACAAGAATGTTTGGCAAATGTACAAGAATATGCTTAGCAATGGAAAGAAATGTGAGAGGAGCACATTATAAGTCTAGAATATTCTAACTCCTGAATAAAATGGGATGAATGTATTTTTTTTTCATAATAACAACAGCCACCTCCAATGTTAATATAATGTCTCTTCATGTGAAATTTAAATGAAAACCTGAGGTGCTATCATTGCCTCATGTGGCAATGAATCTTCATACAGGTGACTGAATTGTCAGGAATTTGGGATGGATCAGGCTATGATCTGGCATGTTTCAGGTTCAAATGTGAACAGAGATGAAAGGATGAATTAGATGAGTTCTCCGGGTACCCAAGAAATGGTAAGGATTGAGGGTCTATGGTGTCATTTTCCTGGGTGCATATTTCTGCTGTTTCATTGACAAAAATTAAAATCTCTGCCTTGCAGAAACAAATAACTCTCAGTTTTATAAATTCTGAGAATTTCCTACAATTTTCCATGCTACCTATCAGAGAGACATTCCTTTCACTCAGGGTAATGTTTAACTTAGGGTAAATGAGGAGTTTTCCTTGAATCAAACCAACATTTTAAAAAGCATCACTTATTTTCCTTTGAATGATTGCAACATGAAAAATGTATTCCACACAGATGGCCAAGCTGACAGTTCTCCACACTGGCAAAAAAGAAATCAAAAAAGAAATCTTAACCTAGGTGCGTGTAGCAAGTATACTTCAGGAATAGTCATAGTGCTTACGTCTCTTTCAAAATGTTAAAATTAACGTTGCCCATCAGATTTTCTATAAGAGGCAACCATCTAGTTTCATTGTTTTTTTTCTTACTTGGATTTGTTGTTATGATATTCTTTTTAAAAAACTATCTTTGAAATAAGTGAATAAAATAGTAGATTCTTGGCAAATTGGTCTCAAAATGTCCACCAATTTAGGGATATGAGGGAAGTAGGGGAGAAAAAGCAGTATTTACTTCAATTAGTTGCTTCCCTTAAGAATAAAATGTCCTCTTTTTTTTTTTTTTTTTAATTATTTTTAAAATGAAAGCTGGGGCTCCTGGGTGGCTCAGCTGGTTGGGCGTCTGCCTTTGGCTCAGGTCATGGTCCCAGAGTCCTGGGATCAAGCCCCATATCAGGCTCCCCACTCAGCAAGGAGTCTCCTTCTCCTTCTGCCCTTCACCCTGCTTGTGCTCTTTCTCTCATATAAGTAAATAAAATCTTTTTTAAAAAGAAACATGAAAAATAAAATGGGTGAAAATAAATCCATACGTTAAAAAAAATGAAGTATCCTGAGCACACTCTAGTTGTATTTTAGTGAAACAGGTATTCTAGTAAAACATGAACTCATGGTACTGAAACTTGTATTATGTAGGCATGACCTTAGTGGCAGTTAATATAAAATTAGTTGCAGATACAGTTTTTGCTTTACATAATGTAAATTAAATTCAGTTGGAAAAATAATTCTAATTAAATGTTTTAATTAGAAGCCTTTTGACTCTTCTGTAATTTAATAAACAGCGTACTTCTAGTAGCCAAGGTACCAAATTTATTTAAGAAAGGTTTCAGTGGATCAAATTTCTCACTGCGAATAAATCTCATAAATCTGATTACTCCATGCAGGTTTTTGTTTCTTTGTTCATTTTGTTTTTAACATTCATTAGGCAATTAGTTCTTTCTATGAGAATGGGGACATTCTCATAGAAAGATGTTTTGAGATTTTTTTTTTGTCTCGTGCCTTGTCTTTTATCCAGTAATAGTCATAGCAATGACAAATAATAAATATTTCCATAGCAAATCCTTATTTACCAAACATGGGTCCCAAATGTATTTTAAAGCAGTAACATTTTAAGACATTAAACTCACCTAAACAGGGTGACTTCCAAGTAGCAACAGAATTAGTATGAATTTAATTAGCTGTCTATGAAAATATTATTTAAGGAGACAAACACCTCCATTGTCAGCCATTTGTTGCTCAGCATCTAACATGGACCCAGAACTGCTTTAAGTGAATATGTGATAGAGAATTACTTGGTCTTTTTTTTTTTTTTTAAAGATTTTATTTATTTACTTGACACACACACAGAGAAATCACAAGTAGGCAGGCAGAGAGAGAGGGGGAAGCGGGCTCTCCACTGAGCAGAAAGCATGATGCAGGACTCTTTCCCAGAACCCTGAGATCATGACCTGAGCTGAAGGCAGAGGCTTAACCTACTGAGCCACCCACGTACCCTAAAATTCCTTGGTCTTTTATAGTACATGTTAGGTTCTCTCTCTCTCTCTTTTAAATTTTATTTATTTTATTTTTATTTTTTTTCAGTGTTCCAGAATTCATTGTTTATGCACCACACCCAATGCTCCATACAATACATTCTCTCCTTAATACCCACCACCGGGCTCACCTAACCCTCCCACTCTCCTCCACTCTGAAACCCTCAATTTGTTTCCCAGAGTCCACAGTCTCTCATGGTTTGTCTCCCTCTCTGATTTCCCCCAACTCACTTCTCTCTATCTCTTAACCAAAAGTCAAGATAGGAGGTTTAGAGTAAGCAGCAAGAGATAGTAAACATGGACACGACTTTTATCTCAGCTCAGACTATTAACAGCTTAATCTCAAGAAGAAATTTAACTTTGCTGTATTTCCATTTCCTCTCCCATAAAATGTTGAATGTAATATCTACTTTGTATGATTCCTGAGAACCTGTTTTTGCGAATCCCCTAACACTGTTTAGTTAATATTCCCTCTATATTCCCCTTCCCCTCAGTCTCCTCTCCTTACCACCTAGTGAAGGTCAGAAGAAGATCTGGACATGCAAAGATCAGGTCCCGGTCCAATTGACTCTCATCCCTTCTCTATGGAGACTGATCAGCTTCTAGAGAATCCACATCCACTGCTTAAACTAGAGTGTCCTTTCTCTGCTGCTGTATCCTTTTTATGAGAAATACAAAAGAACACTTGGCACATAACAACTTTGTTCAAATTCTTATAGAAACTTAAACACTAGCATAATCTCTCACATTTCAAAGCTGAGAACCTAGGGTGGCAACTCCAGGCCCCTAAAGTTCCTACCTAATGAAGCTCCTAGCTGTTCGTTCCAGTCAACACCTGAAAATAGGGCCCATCTCCCAGTCTCTGTAGAAGTGTAGGAGCTTAACTTTGATTAAGTGCCAGTTAACAAATCCAAATGACCTAGCCATATAGATGAAATTCCCATTCTGTCCTGTACTGCCTTTCCCCCAGCACATCCCTCCCTTTCAAAAGGCTATATTCTCTTTCAATGAAGTTGGGTTGATTTCACACTGAGCTCTCTTCCCTCCTGCAGTAGTTATTACTGAGTAAAGCTTGTCAACACCACTTTAACTAGTTAATGTCTGACTTTGATTATCTTTGACACTACCCAAAAGTATTTTTCTTATCCTATTTATCCCCATGTCAGATGGAAGCTCTTTGGGCAGAGGAATAGGGAGATTGCATTGTTAGGGGAACATACTTTATTACTGCATAGCCATGGGTCACAGCATGAAAATCACAAAATGCATATACCATACAACACCATTCAACAACCTCAGTATTTTACAAGTGTACTTTAAGAAATTTTATTGGATGTAATAATTGTTTTCCATAACTATATTTTAGTCACATTATTGTTTAAAAGAATGACTTTAACAATACTTGCCATAAATTGCATGTTTTGAGGAAAAGTTTCATAAATCTTTATGGGATTTACATTTTGGTTTAGATAAACTGCTTTTGAAGTAGAATGACAATTGCTTAGATGAATCTTTTGGATATATTTATCAATACATCTTAACTTCATGTTCATTAAATATTTTTGAGAAATTGTATGTGAGCAGTTATTCTTAATGGATAGTTTATTTCAAATCCCAGAAATCTTTAATTCTACACCTTCCATTATTTTCCTTGATACCATCATGTTGTTCCATGGAGACAATAATGCAGACACTAATGATTGCTAAGAAAATCACATATAAATTGATTAAATATTCTCACAGTCAAAACAAAATCTTGACAATTATTTCATGTTTTGAAGAGGTAAGTCCTTTCGCACCATCCCCTGCCATGTTCTCTACTTTATTTTCCCTTCAAATACAATCACCTTTTTCTTGCTTTGACTCTCTGAAGTTAGAAATGCATGCGCGCACGTGCACACACACACACACACACACACACACACATTCTCTCTCTTCTTTCTCCTTGTCTCTCTGTGTCCCTCCCCATTCTTCTGAAATCTCATTTGACTCATGATGTTCCAAGCTGTGCACATTTCAGTAGACAACAATTTTTGATGAAGACACACAGCATACAGCTATGGACAAGGCTGTCACTTTATTCACATATACCGGTTTCTCAGGCTCTTCAGAAGATGAGCCAAGTCTCATCTTTACACTTTTGTATCTCAGAGTCCACAGTAGCAGCTGGTTAAAAACAAAAGCAAAAAGCCAAACCAAAAGAAAAGCGTCAGTAAAATATATTGTGTGTTGAATTAAAACAAATATACAGTGTGTTCCTTGAGTAACTGAGGAAGGCACAGACCAAATGTGTACTTGAAGAGGTAGTTCGGGAATCCTAGACCTGATGACTCACCTTGATACTCACCTTGATATTCAGCCATCTCTGACAGCTCTCAGCAGGGCTCTGTCCCTTTCCCATCCTAATTAGATTTTTGTCTTTTAACACTGATGTGGACTGCTTTTCATAATTAAAATGCAACACAAAGTTGGATAGAAAATTTAATCCAGAATTTATCCAAAGAAGACTTATTCAACATTAAAAAAAAAGTCTCCAAAGGCTAAACTATGTTTTTTTAAATTATTATTATCTAAACAAACTGTAATACACACATAAAATCCTACATCTTTGTTCAGAAACTCACATTTTCCAATTACAATAGGAGAGGCTTGACTTATTAGCAGTTAGGCTGAGAATTTATAGAATTGTTTTAATTAAATGTGAACTTAAATTGAGCCATTTTTTCTGCCATGAACATCAATTTGAATTTCAGATGCACATTTTGAAGCATGGTATTCAAATAAGGAAAGAAAGCATATCACATTTTTTTCTATACATCAGAACAAATTGTGTATACAATATGTTTTAAAAACAAAATTTTTGAAGGCCATGAAGAAAATGGAGTTTATACTCAACATCACACAGCCAGATTTTATGTCCAAACTAGTACTGGAATTCTTTGTTCTTAGTAGGCTCATTTGTGTCTCTTTATGACTTTTTGTTTTTTTTGTTTTTTGTTTGATTTGTTTTTCCTTGAACTCTTACTCCCGTCCATCACCTGGCTTCATCACCAGCACCAAGACCCAGCTCAGACATCTCCTCCTCAGAATAACTAACACGGCTGCTACCTAGTCTCTCCATTCAACTCTTCTCTGCAAAGAGCAATGTATTTATTATCATATTAGGTCATGTAAGGGTCTATTTTACCAGACTTGCACTGTCCATTGCAGTAGCCATAACCATATGCGGCAACTTAAATAAAATTATATAAAATTAAAAATTCAGTGTTTTTATGACCCTATCACTTCTCACATTTTCAGTGGCTCCATGTGGCTATTGGACCAGCGCAGATATAGAATATTTCTATTATTGCAGAAAGTTCTATTGGCCAGAATGGCACTAAGCCAAACTCCTTAAAAGAGATTTGCTCTCCTGGATTTCTGGTCCCTTATCATTTGGGGTGGTATTGGAACATGGAAGATAGCCAGTACTAAACTACTGAACACAACTGAACTGAGAAATGGTGGGTGTGCTAATGTGAAAAATAGAATTAGATTGAGTCTGTGTTGCTCAAGAGTTGAGAATAAAATTTCTAATGCATAGAGGAATCATGGAGGCAGATTTGAGTTCAGATTGAAAAGCAGCTTTCTCTCAATCAACCTATTGGAAAATGAAATAAGTTTCCATGTTAGGTATTTAGCTCAGGCCCCAAAGTCATTCCATTAAAACCAGTGCTTATCTTTTAGGACTCCAGTATAACAGATCCTTAGTTTGTGGGGTGAGAATTGTCACCAGAAGAGAATAATTGAGTTTCAGTCATTCTCATGAACATTTTGAGAAAGTTTTGTGAAACTCTTCATAAACTTTGACTTCCTGTCCCATTGCCGTCTCTATCAGCAGTGATCCCTGCTTTAGAGTATCTCAGATGAATACATTCTCTTCTTAGGATAGTGTTTACTAAACTACTGTAGCTCTAAAATTTTCCTAGTTTTCCTTGTTTCAAGAAAGCCCAAATTAGGAATTAAATGTTTGTCATACACACTAACAGCAGTAAGCAAAGAATGATTGAGAAAACAGTAGCATGTCAGATTCCTGCATCATTGACTAAAAGAGGATAGGGGACAAATGTGAAATTTCCAGATTTTTAAACTCGGCTGCATTGGGGGGTTTTTCCCATAGGGGGTGCACAATAGCCATCAAGTGTGAAGAGACTGAATGTAACTTGCCTTAGTTTTCAAGCCCATGATGTGCTGGGTGGAAACCCTACAGTATATTAACTGATTCATTTTTAAAACTAGTCTCTTTTTTGGAGCAACGACAATAATTTTTGTATGTTTATCTCTGGCTTCAAAAATAACATGGCTCTAACTATAAAATATGCTTAAAATAGGAAAAATTAGCTGAGAAACAGTGGATGTTTTGTAGGTTTAAACTGTTTGTGTCACTGAAGGCATCAAGCAAAATGTACTTTTTTATGCATGAGGTTAGGTGATCTGGGGAGTAAGAACATTTCACTTCATTGTTAGGGCTACTCTGTTAATAGAACATACCCAGATTGGCATTGAACAAAAGGTTTCAAAGAGGAAGAAAGTGAACTTGAGCTTTACAAAGAATCCTAGCTTTAAATCGGGCAAAATTCTAGGCTCCTCTTTGCTACACTGGATAATCTGGGGGCATTTTTTTTTTTTTCTTCTTTCAGTAAGTCACTTTCCTTCTCTATTATATGGGAATACAAATCTGCTCCCTTTCAAAACAATGAAATGATGACATTGACCTAAAAAATTCTTTTAGGTAAGAAGACCTCAAATATAGGAGCAATCATTATCATCCATAATTTATTAAACTATTAACTTAAACACCTGTTAAGGTTTAAATCGTGTCATCCAAAAAAGGATATGTGGAAGCCTAGTGCTCAGTACCCCTGAATGTGACCTTGTTTGGAAATAGGGTTGTTGCAGATGTCCTTAGTGAAAATGAGGTCATACTGCAGTATGAGAAGCTCCTAAACCAGCCTAACTTGTTTGCAGTTAAGAGGACACACAGAGACACAGGGAGAATTCCACAATGCCAGAGACAGAGACTGACTGGAGTGATGAAGCCGTACGTAAGCCAGGAATGCTTAGGACCGATGGCCACCAGCAGGAGCTAGTGAGAGGCAAGGAAGGATTCCACCCAGAGTCTCAGCAGAGGCGTGTCTCTGCCAACACCTCGATTTAAGACTTCCTGCCTTCAGAACTGTGAGAAGTGCATTCTATTGTCTGGGGCCACCAGTTTGTGGTATTTTGTGAAATAGGAAACTCATTCCACACCCAAATGGATTAGCCAGTCAGTTTCTTATTTCTAAGTTAGATACTTAATAACTAATTGGATGGAAATAACTTTTGTAAGATTGTGCGTCAGTGTCCTTTGATGAGGTTTCCCTGTCCCCCTTTTTCCTCTAACGGTCCTGTCAGCCATTTCCTCATCGCTTGCATGCTCATCCACTCACGGCTGTGGGAACGGGAAGGGGACAGGCACCAACTCCTTGAAAATATAAGCAAAATTTGGTAAATATTTGTGGAGGTACAATTTTCTGAAGCTGGAATTCTATAGTTTCTATTAGATACTCCAAGGAGAGTCTAAGAACTAGGA
Organism: Mustela putorius furo; assembly: GCF_011764305.1. NCBI lineage: Eukaryota > Metazoa > Chordata > Mammalia > Carnivora > Mustelidae > Mustela > Mustela putorius. The sequence continues at coordinate 45,234,884 of NW_025422010.1, forward strand.
ACCATCCTCTCTCTTAACACTGCAGATCTAAAGCACTAATCTTGTTGGGAAAAATCTGCCTGAATTCATTTTAACACCTAGAATCCACAAGACCAAGAGCTCAGGGACAGGAACTCAGTCAGAACCAGCAATGTGTTACAGCCATCTGATAGCAGTTTGTGAGAGCCAATTGGTAAATTTTCAGGATTTTGGCAAGCTGATAGCTAAGCGCAGCCATTATTAAAATTAAATTATATAAACCTACATTTAAATGCATTATATAAAAATCAATGTAAAAACTACTTATAACTCACAACATTCTAATTATTTTCACTACATTGTGCTAGGATCTATGTTCTTGAGGTTATTTGAATCTCTATGATAGACATACTATATAAGATATGTTTCTATGCATCTCTTCCCAGCCCCAGGTGTCATTAAGTTGGTAACTTGAAATCAATCATAGTAGGACTTTTGATCACCATGGAAATTGGCAAATGCTACTAGTGGGGGCTTTCACATTTCTAACCCAAAACCAAGATAGTTGATAATATTTACCAGCTTACCTCTGGTTCAGACTTGCCTGCTTGTCTAGGCTTCTCATATCCCTGGGGTTTTTAATGACTTTAGGTATTATATAAGGAATCTGGATTCAACTATAAGGAAGGGACCTTGGAAAAGGTTAAATAGGGCTATTTTACTTTTAATAAGAGAGCTCAAAAAGATTTGACAACAGTACTTTTGGTATAGAGCTGACCTTTTTGAATATAAAGTATTTGTCAGTTTTCCAATTACAAATTTTTCTGGGAACTAGATGCTACCATCTTTCTTATGCCTTATCACGACCAAGTGTTCTCCTAAGAGATAAGAGTAAAAATGTTTACAACCTTCTGAAGACTTTTTCCCTTCTTGATCCCAGATTTTGCATGATTGAGTGGCAATTTATAAAAACAATGAGTCACACTTTGTCTTTGAAATACGACCCTTTTCTCTTGGGTCACCTTTCTAAAAAGTTTTGATACTATCTGTAACCTACAGGAGACTGTTTCTTGATTCATTATGTTACACTGATAAATTTCTCTAGGTTTTTGAAATAAACCATGCACTTGTTTTTGTTATTTTTTAAGTGTCTTTTTCTCCTCTTAATTGAGAGTTCTGAGGTGGGATATACTATAACTCACCCTTAATTTTATTTGAGTGAGATCTTGGCGAAGTCCTTCTTTAAGTTTAATATTTGGATCTTTTTCCTGGGATTGTCAATGAGTGTGACCACATGATGAAAACTCACTCTGGTCACCTAGTGCAGATTTTCAATTTTTTGTTTTTCCTGTAATTTCATTAACCTGTATTGCCCAACCACTGTGTATCACAATCTGATAAAATTATCAGAGTCATAAAAAATATATATTGGTAGCTTTTATCCCATGAGAAGCAGTTTTTAAAAATACATTTCTTTTATTTTCATGGTGTTATAACCCAAATAGAAAAGCAGATGAGCAGATTTTCCAAGACGTGGTTATTTTATTGTTAACACCTGCTGTCTGGATTTGGCAGGACTCTCCATGACACAGCTAACATTGCTCCTCTAGCCATGTGTAAATATCCTTTAGTTTCCCAATGCATGCACATCTTGACACTATTCTTGTGCTCAAGCCTTCTGTGTTACACACTACAACAGAGCATTCACAGGCAACACGAATGAATGCTTCTTCTGCATAATATACAAGCTGAAATGGCATTGCCTTCTCTGGGGGGAAAAGAAGTCATTTCATCATCATGATGAAATATTATATTTTAAAACAAAATACTTTAGCTACAAGTTCAGTGGACACAGCTAAGAATTATGGATCTCCTCTTTGGATAATCCAACTTGCCTCCTTTTGTAGTCAGGATGGCAGCACTGTACTGTTTTTCTTATTGTGGGCAAAGAGGCCAGGGATATTAGAGATGAGTAAGTAATTCGCAATAGACCAATGATTATTTTTGGCTTTTGGTGAGATTCAAGATCAACTCATTTCTAATTAAACACTGCACGTCTGCTCATTATTCCTTTAATTACATCCTTTTTCTATTGTTTTTCTCAGAACTTTGACAATAAGCACACGAGAGATGGTTTAAAAGCATTTGTTTCTGGAGTGGTGTTAGCCTTGAAAAGACAAATGGGAGAGTTCGGGAGGGCAGAAGGATGGATGTGCACCTGATATATTCACAGGCAAGTCTGAATGGTTCTCCAGTGAGGAGCTGTTTTAGCACAGGGTTCTTTATAAAAAATAGGAATGGAAGTGGTCAACTTGCCTTTGTTTTAATTTCTTTGTCTGGTACCAACATCTGGGAGGCTGCCTATCAAGGCCTCTCAGCAGGGAAAGGAAACTCTGTCCGTAGGATACCTCTCGTGTTTTACAGAAGCCAAGGGTACATAGCTTTAGGAAAAATAAAATTGGCCTCTGCTGGAAACAACTGGATTGTGACTAGACTTAGGTTAAGTATGAGGAATGCTGTCAAGGGTACAGGTATGAGAGGTGACTTGGCAGGCTTCCCACTGAGTCTTCTTCTCTTGTTTCCTCAGCAGTTTGGCTTCTTGATGCTCAGACCTCAGATAACTAATTAAAGTGCTGAAGAAGTCATTATTCTTTAATTAAATAATGGATTATTGAAGACAAAACATTCAATACATGATTGAACCTGCTGTTAAACTGAGAGATCCCTTCCTTTTAGATCTGTAATAACATTGATCCCAGTAATACACCCCCAGGGGCAGGAGTAAAGCTCATGTGGCTCTGAAGGGAGAAGGGTTTGGATGGAACTCCCTAGATCCAGTAAAATAGTTCAAATGCTACCTACTTCTCTTGTGACATGCATACTCTCTTTCTGATCTCTTGGTGTTGTGCATAGGCTCTCAGTGTTATTAGTCAGGAAGGGTGTAAAGCCCTAGGAGATGGCAAGCAAGTTTCTTCATTTTCTCAGGAAGAGATAGAGTGGCCATTACTAAGGCTTTCTGTCTCTATCTCTGTGCCTACTGTAGACACTGAACTTCAGGCTCCAATTAATGGTGATAGTCCAAGGCAGGAAAGAGGTGCATTATTCTTTTGTGAATGGTTTTAAAAAGCTATAAGAGAATCACAAAAGTCATCTGTAAGAAAACACACACACACACACACAGCTCTGATATTCACCTCCTGTTAGGCATTCACGAGTTATTAGTGTTCATATTAAATCCACTCAGTGTTTGGCTTCACGCCTATGTTTATATCACTCAAAACTCTAAAATTATATCTATCTCAGACTTAATTTGTGTGTATAAACACGATAATACATGTATTTTGTACAACTGATATGCATATTTATATACTTACACACATTTTATTTGAAAAAATTATATATATGTATATATAGAGAGAGACATTTTCCTTTCTCTTTTCTTCCTTCCTTCCTTTCTCTCTTCCCCATCCTGCTTCCTTTTCTTCTTCTGTTCCTGTCTCCCATTTTTCCTTTTTTCTACACATACCAAAATGATGTATAAAGTATCACTGATCTGTGTCTAAATACCAGAAATGCAGACTGTTGATGATTACACAGTAAAATGTAATTCTAATGGGATTTGAAGAACAAACTCTTGGCAGCATAGCAGATTATAGTGACTAAGACTGAGTCCTGAATCAAGGTTTGGCACAATTATTTCCTGTGACTTGGAAATGTCATTTAATCTCCTCAAGACTCAGTTCCTACATAAATGAAATGAGACTGTTCCTCCATTGTGTTGTATTTTTTTTAATTTTTTATTTTTTATAAACATATATTTTTTTAATATAATTTTTTATTTTTTATAAACATATAAACATATATTTTTATCCCCAGGGGTACAGGTCTGTGAATCACCAGGTTTACACACTTCACAGCACTGTGTTGTATTTTGACATATACTGTTTAAAAATGTCTGATTAATCTTTAGTTTTTAAATTTTTTATAAGATTTTCTTTATTATTTGTCAGAGAGAGACCATAAGCAGGGAGAACAGCAGGCAGAAGGAGAAGGAGGCTCCCTGCTCAAGGAGCCCAATGTAGAACTCCATCCCAGAACCCTGCAATCACAACCTGAATGGAAGGTAGACACTTAGCCGACTAAGCCACACGGGCATCCCTTAAATGCTGTTTTAAAGGGTCTGTCCTGTGTTTTAGGAAATGGTGACACCTCTGAAAATACATGTATGATATGTTTGTCCCAAAGTACTTTTTATATGGAGCTTTTATTAGATTTTCAAAGGATTTTTCACAAATTGGTTAGGATTAAAAGATAATTCATTTTTCAGTTAGGAGATGTGTCTGTTAATCTCTTAAATTCACCAGTGTATGTGTGTGTTCCCAAAATTGGTTTGGGTCATTGATGAGGTAGCTAGAAATTATTTTTTCAGCTTGTCACATCTATTTAAACCACTTTATTGGGTGGCAAAATCATTTTTCAAATATATATTTCTTTTGTGATTATGTAAGATTTCAAAAGTGCGAGAGAGTTTAGACATTTTATGGTAGATCCCAATGTACTCTCCAGTCAACCACGTCCTAATTTAGCAATTTTTTACGTGAAGTGGCCTGTATTGCATATGAACCTTTACAGTTTGGCATCTCAAATTGTTCCTCAAGGCCTGTTTAATGTTTTCCTTCCATTAAGAGCAGTTCCCTGTACTATGTGTGGATGATCTGATTGTTCCTCTTTGTAGCAAATTAGGGAGAAAGGCACATTAGAGAGGTTCCTATTTCATAGTATGTCCACTGACAAATAATTGATCATACCAATTATTTGATTATATAATATATATATAATCAATATATATAATATATATAATCAATAATTAATTGATTGTACCAATTATTGATTATACCAATTGATAATTCAATTAAATGGGTAATTATTTTAATTGAAGAATGTTATTCTATTGGCACTGGAATGTTTTTTTAGGAATGAGGCATCACCCCCTTCTCAACTTCTAACTTTAATTATACTATAAGTAAGTTACTCAGTTGTCTTCAAGTTTTCCTACATGGATACCCCTTTGGTTGAGCCTATACTTATGAGTGACAAAGGCTGTATTCAGAAGCTTACTACTCATAAAGAACTTTTACCCTTGTGTATTATAGTTGTTTTTTGGTCAGCCACCCCAATCACCATTTGGGTCTGATGGTTATTAATAAGCATGTAACACTTCATATCTTTGCTTTGCTTTCCATGTTCTGCCCTCACTAATGAAGGATCTTCATGTTGGAACTTATAAATAAATCAGTGGAATTCTAATGGCATCTTCCTCTCCTAGTGGCAGTCCATTATACTGGATGGTCAATGATGAAATCAGGGAAGATCACTCCATAATGCTCATCTCTGGTTATAGATTTGGCATTTTCTCAGCTCACATATATATGCCTTTAGTCATTATGTAAAAATAATAGTCATAGAATTTTTAATGACCACTGTCTTTGTGTTCTTATGTGGACTTTCAAAATACTTTTTGCTGATATAAGGAACAATGAAAATCCAAACTATCTGGGTATCCCATGATAAACAAGTAGAGTCGTCTTCTCAACTTTCCACAATTAGATTTATAAATGGTATAAACCAGATTTAAAGTGTCCAGGCAGGTGTCTTCTATGTAGGTTGATTAATTAGGGAGTAACTTTTTTTAGGCATGGCAATGCTTATCTTAAATCTATCGCTGTCTTCTGGGGTGGTGATGCTAACAATAAAGCAAGGGCATGCATTTAACCAGTGAAAATGCTATCTGGAAAAATAAAAAGTGATGGCATAAATGGAAGGACCACAAAATAAGAATGACTTTGAGTTTGTGTGTGTGTGTGTGTGTGTGTGTGTAATTTATATAATTTTTATTTTTTCCAGCTTTGTTGATATATAATTTGCATATAACATTATAGAAGTTCAAGGTGAACCATTTAATAATTTGATATGTGTGTGTATATATATGCATATATATATATAGTAAATGATTATCATAATAAGTTCGGTTAACACATCCATCACTAGACAGTTACAATCTTTATTATTATTACTTCTTATGGTGAGAACATTTAAGATCTGGTCTCTTAGCAACTTTCAAATATACAGTACAGTATTATTAACTATAGTCATTATGTAGTACATTATATCCTCAGTGCTTATACATCTTGAAATTTAAATTTTGTACCATTTGTCCACCTTCACCCATTTTCTCTGTCCTTTCTCCCCCCATCTAATCCCTGGCAACTACCAATCTGGTTTACACTTATGTGAAAGCATACAGTGTATGTCTCTCTCTGTCTGGCATATTTCACTTAGCATAATGTTCTCAAGGTTCACTCATGTTGCTACAGATATCAGGGTTTCCTTCTCTTTATGGCTGAATATTTCATTACACACACATGCACACAAGCTACATTTTTTAATCCATTCATCCACTGATGAATACTTAGGTTGTTGCCATGTCTTGGCTGTTGTAAATAATGTTACAATAAACATGCAGTACAGATATCACTTCAATATTGTGATTTTATTTCCTTTGCACATATTTCCAGAAGTAGATAGTATGGCAGTTCTGTTTTTAGCTTTTTGAGGAACCTCCATACTGTTTCCAGTAATGGCTGCACCAGCTTGCATTCCCATCAACAGTGCACAAGGATTCCCTTTTTACCATATCCACACCAGCATTTGTTATCTCTTGTCATTCCGATAGTAGCCACTCTAACAGATACGAGGTGATACCTCACTGTGGTTTTGACTTGTGTTTTGCTATTGGTTCATGATGTTGAACTCTTTTTCATATACCTTCTGGCCATTTGAATATCTTCTTTGTAAAAATGCCTATTTAGGTTCTTTGTCTATTTCTTAATTGGGTCATTTATGATTATTATCATTATTTTTGGTGTTGAGTAGGGCTTTGGAGTATCGTATGATCTGGTAAGGACATAGCCTATGTCAGATTGTAGAATGGGCTCCAGAGCCAATAAAGTTCATTGGCTGGGGACTCCAATTAGAACTGCTGACTGAACTTCCTGACCATGTGGGGCCATTGGCTCAGCTCTGCAGATGGCATGCCCACTAGCTGGGATCTCACATCGGGTAATCCTAAAAGCAAGAATATGGTCTGCCAAGATCCGAATGCTGAGTTCTGTAAGCCCAGTCCCTTTCTCCATCTGTACTTGATACCTTGTGGTTGAGTCCTCCAGATTCCTCCAGTGATTTCTGTGAGGTGAGGTGAGCCCCAACTGAGCTTCCCAGAAAGCATCCTGCAACGACAGGGGAACTAGGCATCCACCTTGAGCTTCCCCCACACACGCACTGGAAAAACCATAGACCCAGGGTGCCCTTTCTGTGTGTACTGTGCTGGCCTAAGGAAGGAGCAGTGTGGTCAGAATATAGTCTCCCCTCTTACCTTTCTAATGTGGTCTTTATTCTCTATTGTCCAAGGAGTGCTTTAGCTTTGCCACAGGTTTCTGGGATTGTCACAATGGTGTCTTGTCCATGGGTAGATAGTAGTTTGTCTCACTGTGAAGGAAAATAAAATGGAAAATGACCTATGTTGCTATCTGAATGATGTCATGGAAATCCATTATTATTATAAAAATATTTTACAGGAAAACATAAACTTAGAGGTAAATATTTATATCTACCTCCAACATAGAGATGTGGAATCCAAGAATCCCAAACGAACATAAAACTGTATGCTGATACCAATATTAGTTTGATAAAGTGAAACTGTGCCATGGTCATTTTGGTACATTGTTCATTTTGGCCTGTATAGAGGTTGGTCATTCATAAAAGCCAGGCAGGAGGCAGACATATGTCAAACCATCATGTAAGCACAACTGTTTGAATTAGTTTCATTATTACCTGTAAGCTGCTCTGACCTTGTCAGTTCTGGAGAACAGAGCTCTTAAGTCTTGAATCCTGTCAATAAATATCTGGCAGCTGATCCACTTCCAACAGGGCATGACAAGGTCATGATGTTTTGCAATCTCCTCTTCCTACAAACAGTAACGTCCTTGGATTCCAAAGAGATTGCTTTACAGCATGTGATGTTACCATCAGAATGGTGAATTCAACTGGAACTTATTAATCACCATAGGCTGATTTGAAGCAGATGATAGACCAGTTCTGTGGGAATGCCAAGGCAATTTAAAAACAACAACAAAACAAAAACAAAAACAAATCTCTAACTGAAGTGAAGCGACTGATTAAGTTGTTTGTGTGGACTCCAAGCTTCATACTTAGAACAAAATTAGCTGCATCTGGCATTATGGAAGTTAACAATCTAGCCTCAGTTGAAAAATTTACTGAGGTTGAATTATAATGGCTATGATAATTTAGAGAGATGTGGTTACTTGTAGAGAAACCCAAGTTGACAATGATAAATTTCATAATAAATTTATGGAAAGTTTGGATGTGGGTGTTAGCCAATTAAATGAGCAATCAGAATCCAAATAAAATTAATTTCCTTTGAACTACCAACTCCATGGAGAGCCCCATTACTTGGCAAAAACAGACAACTTATAGAAGAAATCCATCAAAATATATTGTCTGGAACTAAACAAGGGCTGAGGTAGCAACTGTGTTAGATGGAAAAGAAACCTAATTTGGAATCAGAATCAACTATTAACTTTTAAGTAAAATAGGCTGAAAGTCAGAGGCAACTTAGGGCTTGAAAGTAAAAACTACACCTCACATTTTTTCTGAATGTATGCATATACTATTTTATATACACACACATGAATTTCAGTAAAGTAATGATCGGTTCCCAATAGGACAAAATTTAAGTCCAGAAGTTCTAAATAAAAATACCTATAGGGCCAGGAAATTAACATGAATATTAATATAAAGTGCCCAGTAGTGAATGTTGGGAACTGTGGCCAAGAAGGGAGCTTATGACTTATTTAAAGTCATTTTCATTCAGTTTTCTGATTTAGACATAATTTTTGGCCAATACAGATTCTGGGAATTTTGACCAGTAGACCTCTAGATTTGAGAACTCATTCTGAGACTATTAAGTAATTATGTGAACCAAATCTACCTAAAGATATACTACATAAGGGTAAGAAAGATTTTACAATTCCAAGATGATAAAAAGAAGTAGCCCCAGAATTTGTGCAGAACATGATTTAAAATGCATCTAAAATAAAATAGAATAAAATAAAATGCATCTAAATAACATGTAGAAATGGTGGAGTTCTCACCTAAAAACTCGGGCTCTAATACTTACTAACATTTTAGCACCGTGCATTGAATTTTTTGATTAAAGTTGCTCAGCTAACACATTTTATTCAATTGACTTAGATCAAACCTTTATGTTTATTGATAGCACTTCACTTTACTTACTATTTTGCTGACTCATAGGCCATCTTTACCATTGATCATTAGTATCTATTCTGCCTAATTACACTTCTGTTGATATCTCAGTATTTCTACTTAATTTGCTTCCTAGGAAGTGGTGGGAAACAGAAACCTTTAGCCATTTCCATTGCTCCAGGATATGCTTCTGCCTGGTACTATTTATCTATTTTCACTAGAGAGTATGTTCTATGGAAAGAATAATTAGAATTCTTTCCTGTACCTAATGAGTACTTGGCATACAAAATTTTAAATTTAGTTCTAAGCGAATTCATAGGTTTTAAAATATACCCATATAAATTAAATTGGTAATAAACTCATGGCATAACTGTAGCATATTTTAAGCTATGTCACATTTTTTTCTAAATTCCCCATTTTGGTAACTTTGTCTACATTTTTGGAATTTGCCATTATTACTCAATAAATATAAGTAAGTGGATGAATGGCTGGGTATATTATACTTAAAGTTATTATTAACAAAAACTGTAAACTATACATTTAGAAGAAACTTCTCAGTAAACACTATGAGTATGAGCAAACAGCGTCAACTTTGATACAGGCAGAAAGTGAAAGCAATACAAAACAACACTAGTAATTCTAAAATGAACAGGTGACAGATGAATCTCTACATGCATCAGTAATGCCAGAAGTAATGGTTATAATAAGCGATGTATATTAGAACTCCCATCTCATATTCCTAACCCTCAAATTCAGAATTATATTGAAGAAGGAATTTTAAACAGACCTGAAAAGATTAGATCAGGATGTATAGCAATCCTCATTAATAATCCTTTTGCCACTGTGGATTCTTATCTCACGTAATTTGTGGGTGGTAGGAGGAATTATTTTTATCTGAACTGACCATATTTTTGAGCCCATAGATTGATGCATCCTCATTTATTTAGAACTGAAAAGAAAATACAAGAAACTGAGAGATATTATTCTCTGATTCTTTAAACCCATTGTTTTAAGTTAAAGATGGTTATAATATTAATGAAAATCAGGGATATTCCTCAAATCCAGAGTCCTTGGTCACTGTATTAAATTGTCACTGGTATTATCATTGGAGGCCTGGGATTGGCATCTGTGAGACACCAAAGCGGTCTCTTCATTATGTTGATTATATGGTTAGGGAAATGGTGCTGGTGGTTTCAGAGTGGGAGTAAAAACAAAAAGGAGCAAAAGTCCATATAAGAAGTATAAGAAATTTTTAAACTTCTGAACTCAGATTTGGCAACTAGGTGACTTCTTTTTAGATCATATATTAGAGATTTGTACCTGTAAATATTTCTCCATCATACAGTTCTTGGATGGTGGAGTAAGTCTGTTCTGCATGTACCAGTAAGAAGATACAATGTTAGCATTTTGGTTAGGTTTTGGCATTTAGTTAGGTTAGTTTGGTTTTGATCAAAATTCCTGGTTAGAAAATTTGGAAATTTAAAAAAGCAATTGCGTTTTCTTATGGTCTGAAGTGGGCACACAACAGTAAAAGTTTTAATTCCACTATGCTTTCACATAAAGTCTAACTCAATTGAAAACATCTGCTCTGGTGGCTCTCAGAATCAATGGCTTTGTCACTGGTCTAATCATACCTTGAACTTGATTGTTGAACGCCCAAAGTGGCTTCTCTGGGGAGAGGCAATGAAGCAGCAGGAGTAACTCTGGGAAATATATGTGACAGATGTTTTAACAATCAAATCCATCAAATATTACTGCTTTAAATTCACTCAAAATTGATTAGACCCACTTGCGTGATCTTGCCTCACACTGATTTTGTTTAGTTTAGTTAATGTTGCAATTAATCTTTGCAAAAATCTAATTCATCCCCCAGCTTCTTTCATGCTATGATCTGTTTGCGTAAATCTTCTGAAGCAAAATACCCTGTCTAATTTGATCTGTTGTCCTGACTGAAAATAGTAAGTTGATATTGCTTTGTTTCTACAGTGATATAATTAAGATGCCCACGCTTTTCTAATTAATCTAATCTAAAATTGCTTTGGCTATTAGATATCCTAATAGAATATAATGCATTGTTTTTCTTTCTTATCTCTGTCATTAGTCAAGAGAATTAATTTTACCAAGTTTGAAACGTACCCAATATTTATTTGCATATTCAGATTTCAAACCGAACCAGACTTCTTTGTCAAAGATGATCCATCATTTACTAAATAGTATTACTTCGAAGAATCATTTTAATAAGGTTTAAAATATAATATATAATAATAAATAATGCTATATCATTTGTAATTTTATTTATATTTAGCATATTAAATGTATCTATATATTTATAGTTTATAACCTATTTAATATATTTAGGGTTAGGTAGTATAATATGTATATAATGCATTTAATGCATTACCTTAAACAATATATTGCATCTAGTAACATATTTAGGTATATGTATATACCTAAGTAATTATTTATAAAGCTTATAATATGCTACCTGTTATATTCTAGATGAGCAAAAAGCACACTTTACACCGAACAATATAATGGGACAACAGATAAAAAATAAACAAACATCTAAGGAAGACAAATTTGTATATAGCCATTTCATTTTGAATTTATTAGAGATCATTATAGCTTATGGTTAATTTTTAGAAGTGAAAAAGAAATGTGCATATTCTGTCAAAATTATTTTAGAGTATAAGACTATAAACAGGAAAAAGGAGTTGTATATTGAGTCTTTGTTACAATTACTTGTATAAATAAAATTTACAATTAAAATTAGCAATGAGATACTTATTGTAAATTTTTCTAGGAAAAAATATCAGATTCAGTATTCAAAGAAAGATATATTTACAGGTAGACATGCACCTAGAAATTTTAAACTTCAAATTAGCCTTTCTATTAATAAAAAGTAGGGGTAGGAAAGGCTTTAGAAAACCATAAATAGGGACACCTGGGTGGCTCAATTGGGTAAGCGCCTGCCTTTGGCCCAGATCATGATCTCAGGGTCATGAGATCCAGTCCCACATTGGGCTTCTTGCTCAGTGGGGAGTCTGCTTCTCCCTCTCCCTCTACCCCCGACTTGTGCTCTCTTTCTCTCTCTCAATTCAAATAAGTGAATAAAATCTTAAAAAAAAAGAAAAGAAAATTATAAATAAATTTTCTCTGAATTTTTCTCTGAGTGATACATTTTACAAATCAGAATTTCTTCCTCTGGCATATGGCAAACATTATTTTTAGAAAAGGCTGTGCAGAGATTAGAATTAAAAGAGTTTGTTTGTTTGTTTTTTGAATGAGTAAGTCACATTACATTTGTTAATGAAATGATTTAGTAAGGAAACTAAAAAGGATAAGTCCATTAAGCAACGTTAGACTGTAGCTCTACCATCTGCAAAGAAAAGTAGTCTGATTATTATTCTGGGATGTTCAAATATGATATTAAATACACTTACATTAAAAGTATAAATTTAATTAGATGACTCATAGAAATATTAAATTTGCACCATATATTAATGTGCTGATAAAACTATTCTTTAAAAAAAAAATTCCTAAATTCACTTCGCTAATACTCTGAAAGCATATAGAAGAGTATATGAATAATAGTTTACTCAATATATCAATTGTTGGCACTAAGACATTTTAATAGATTGTTTTGGTTGTTTGCATATAATTGAAAGAAGTTGGTATTATCCTCAGAGTTGTTTGCATCTCAGGAAAACTCTTTTTACATGTTCTGTTTAGGAACAATTTTGTTTTAAATTAATTTTGAACATTTTTGTCAAGCATTTCAATGCTTAAAATATTCCTTTTCTAAAAACATAATCTAGTCTCCATATGTTTTCAGCTTTGGCTATATTTTCCTCCTTTATGTCTAAATTTAGTATTTTAATTTTACTTCACAAGGTTATATGTATATTTTTAATTTTGCAAATAGAGTTATATCTAAGCTCAAAAATTAGCCTTCCATGATTTGGACTGTTAAAAATCAGACCCTTTATAACAAATGCTTTTAAGAACATTTTACTCATAATAAATTACATGAATGGAAAAACTTGTAATACTGGGACAAAATTGCTATGGAAAAGAGTTTCTAATGAATAAATACATTTTCTAATTGCATATGTTTAGGGCAAAATTCAGATTAAATTGAATTAAAGGCATTCTGCAGCTAAATAGGAATGGATTAAATCCTCCCTTCCTACTAATTAAGTTAATGGAGTCTACCATTGCTTTTTTCTACCAAGGTATCCCGACTTTCACATATTTTCCACAGTAACATATATAACACAGATTTACCCAGTCCTTGACTATGTTGTATATTCATGTTATAATGACTATAAATATAAATAGACTTAATAACATTTTTTAAAAGTTTAAAAAAATCATGTGGACTCTATTGATGTCGTGAAGAAAAACATATGGAAAACTTCAGCATCCTTAGTTGTGGAAATGCAAATTAAATAACAATGAAATATCTTCCCATACACGCCAGGATGCTTAAATTAAAAAGACTGACAATACAAAGTGTTGATAAGGATGTGGAACAACTGGTGGAACTACAAACACTAAACCTCATGATTCAGAAAGACATTTGATGATGTCTAACTAACCCAAGGCTTGCATATGGCCAAGCAATTCTACTTCTAGCTATATATCTAAGAAATATGAATATATGTGCACAAAATGATTCACAGTGGAATAACCATAGTAGCACCAAACTGGAAACAACCCAAATATACATGAAAAGGAAAATAAATGCTTTTAGAGTCAACAGAATCAGTAGAATACTGCAGAGAAATAAAAAAGAACATACAAATTGTTGTAGACTACAATATGGATAAATCTCAAATCCATTATTTTGAGAAAAAGAAATAAAAAACGTACGTACTCTAAGAATCTATTCTTATGAAATTCAAGAAAAAGGCAAACTTCTTGTTTATGATAGAAGCCTAAATAGAAGTTACTTCTTGGAGGCAGATTTTGACTAAAAAAGAGTCCAGTAGAAGTTCAGGTGAAAGGAAGTGCTTTATATCTTGATTTTGTTAGAGTGTACATACATATGCATAAATATATATATTCACACGTAAATATTAATTATGTGATATGGTTAAGTGTTGTACATCTTACCAAATGTAAATTACACCCTAAGAAATAAAGGAAACATTTTACTATCAATTACTATTATATAGAAAAAAATTAGGATATTTTCATGAGTATTGATTATACTCACACAAAAATACTTAAAGGCCTTAAAATCTGAGTTTAATTCTTCAGTCTGACTACCCTTGCTTTCTAACAAACTCTTGCTTTCTTAAGAGTTGTCTTTGTCACATAGCACACTTTAATCAAAGCTCAAAAACTCTACCAATATAATGGGGGGAAAGGGAACAGTTTATAAATCAGAAGTTGCCTACCTCCATCACTGATTTACTATATTTGAAAAAATGATACAAGTGTAAAAGACTGAAACATTGATCTGTGGATACATACTTGTATATGCCAAGACTGTGCTAAGTCCTCTTACATGGACCATTTCACTATTCCTCGTAACAAGACTGATGACATGGGTACTACTGTTTAATCTTAGCAGTCCTAGAATCAGATCTCAAACCCAAGCACAGTGAGTGCAGAGAACCTGTCCTTAACAATGTATTATTTGTACACCGAGTGTTCTGAGTGTGGCGATTACATGACCAAAACAGGTGGTCTGTTGTGAGTCACTATGCATTTGGGCTGTTTGAAAGAACGAGATGAATCACTTGCTTATTAGCAAGTTGACTACTGCAATTTCTGAGACATATATTTGAAATGTAACCAGTTCTTTGGAAAATGTAGATAACTTTTTATGCTCTTGACACTTTAAGATGCAGATACAGATATAGATACTTCAAGTAGGATGTTTCTCTATATTTGAATGAAGTAAATTAGCATTATGGACTATAAAAGGAAGATGCAGGAAGGCGCACATCAAAAGGGTAATATATTCTCTGACTCTGGAGAAAAGATCATTGGCTTTGAATTTGAAATTACCAAAGGAAATCTTAGAAAGAGTGGGTGAGATGCTGCATAAGCATCTGAGGTTGGAAAAAGGAAATACTGGGAATATCAAAGTGAAGGTGGCCCCGGAAGTACTTTCTGGTGAAATCTGTATGATACAGTATTGTGAAGGAATGTGGTTCTCCATTTAATTAAATTCCCTAGGGAATAAAAAATTACCTTACAGATCTTACTGAAGATGGTTTTCCCCAAAATAATTAAGATTAGTATGTAATGAATACTCTACTAAGGGAAGGAAAATTCAGTTGTAAAATTATCATCCATTCAATTCCCTTAGAAATTTGACCAGAGGGAAGGAATGTCAACAGTTACACTCAGATTCTAGAGTACCACTAAATTTCCTCTCTATAGTTTTCCCAACTTCCAGGATGACGATTGATGATGAGAAGTTTAACAAAGTGAGTTCATAACTGATTCTGAAATTCAGTTATAAAATTATATATAGTGAACCCCAAATGCGGAAGGAGCTGGAATCTTTCTTATCTGCCAACTAGCCAAAACCTTAGAACATAGAGTTTCAGGATGAACATAAACTTCATTTGCTTAGCTGAATTAAACAACATTCGGCTTGGATGAATGTGGTTAATCTGAGACTCTGTTAAGTACAAATGCAATTTCAGATTTTCTCCAGCTTAAGTTTATTGACATTTTTTTTTCTCTCGTGCAGATTAACCTTACTTGATTGTGCTGAGTTGCTGCTGGTGGATTTAGGTGTCCCTAGCATCAGTCATATTTAGGGTATGTGCATGCATGTGAAGGAAGAAAGTTTGCAATGTTTTTTCAGCTACTTTAGATAGATCCATTTTTATCTGCAAGTCTGAAGAGGTTATATACTTACACAAGCATTATGTTTATAATTTTTTAAAGAAAATTACTGTTTTTTTTAACTGCAGCAATAATGGAGATCCAGAGACTTACTCTATCATATGACAGACAAAACCTAAAATCATTACTTGTGAGGATATCACAAATTTTTTAAAAAATGTAAAAACTACATTTTAAACAAACTTATCCCTAGTCACAGATGAAGAAAGTTCCATTACATTCTATAGATGAGGGCATTTCAACCATTAACATCTTTCTTAAAAACCTGTATGTTACTAAGACATGATCTCTCACCAAGACACATGAAAATATATGGAGAATAATTTTCTAAAACTTGTGGAATTGACTATGAGGGTCCACAGAATCAACTTTATCACTCTTTAATGTTTGTCCATGATTGATAGGGGAAGTAAATTAATTGGACCAAAAAATTGTCCCTCTTAAGAATACCTATTTCTGCAAAGAAAAAAAAAAAGAGAGAGAGAGAGAGAGAATTTATTCACATTTCCCTTTATCTTTTTTTCATCTTCTCAAGCTCTATTAAAATGGACAATATACAGAGGTGAGTTCGAATGTAGAAGTCAAACTATGCCCTTGGTGTAGTTGCAAATAAGTTCTTAATTCAGATCCTGCTCAAATTTCGACTTGGTGTTTAAAACTATTAAACTGGAAAGGCAAATATTTCTCACTGAAAGCACTGATAAAGATATACCCCTACAGAACAAAATAGGATATGTCTTTGAAAAAGCAGATCTGATAACGTAGCTAGAAAAATGTATTTGAGAAGCGTTGCCCTTGGTCTGGCTCTAGTTTTATTTTTATTTTTTTTTCCAAAGATTTTATTTATTTATTTGACAGAGAGAAATCACAAGTAGATGGAGAGGCAGGCAGAGAGAGAGAGGGGGAAGCAGGCTCCCTGCTGAGCAAAGAGCCCCATGCAGGACTCCATCCCAGGACCCTGAGATCATGACCTGAGCCGAAGGCAGCGGCTTAACCCACTGAGCCACCCAGGTGCCCCTGGCTCTAGTTTTAAAAGTTACGTAACTTTAGGGGTGCCTGGGTGGCTCAGTGGGTTAAGCCGCTGCCTTCGGCTCAGGTCATGATCTCAGTGTCCTGGGATCGAGCCCCGCATCGGGCTCTCTGCTCCACAGGGAGCCTGCTTCCCTTTCTCTCTCTCTCTGCCTGCCTCTCTGCCTACTTGTGATCTCTGTCTGTCAAATAAATAAATAAAATCTTTAAAAAAAAAAAAGTTACGTAACTTTAATCATTGTGATCGAATTTAAAAATAAGAACAAAACCTGCAAAAATTGGTTATGTGCATTTCCATTATGTATTATCTGTTAGAAATAGTGGAAGTAAAATATGTTGCCTCACATTTTTGAAAGTCATGACCTGGCAAAATGGGGTAACTATATAGTAAAAACTTAATTCTTCTATTTGCTTAATTGCATAAAGGAGGTCTCAGAGTATTTAGTTTCTCAAGACCAGGGAAATAACTCTCTGGGAAGATGCTGCAAAATCAGTTTTGCAACTGTGTCAAATTATAGAGGCAATGAGCAAAGAATAAATATGTTTGTTTTCCAAATATTTTTCACATGTCTGCTCTTCAATATTTGGGGCTTATCAGCAACTAAAAAATTGAGTCAAGTATTTATGGTAAACTGGGTTTTACTGAAGTATGTTTGGTGGTTGATAAGGATTTCCTCTCCAAGAGGCTAAAATGGAGTTAGTCCTCTTCAGTATATTTTATGTCAATGTGCAGTCGAGTACTTTGAGAAATGGTTTATAGCAGTTCTTACTTTGATTTTACAAAAGGCAATGTAGCATTCCAGAGTATGGCAATGTTCTATTTTTTTAAGATTGGTGGGGAATTCACAAATGTTCACTTTACTATTGTGTTTTATAGCATGCAAATGTATTTTACTTTCATATGACTTTATGCAGCAATGCCTTCCAATAAAAATTTAAATTAATAATATGCCATTAAGCATTCAAAGAACACATAATTTAAGTAGAGAGCTAACTCTTTACTTCAATGTTTATTAAAGTGTGACTTTTTTCCCCACCAGTTTTGTCTTCAGTTATCTAATTATTTTAACTCTATATAGTTTAGAAAGGGATAAATCCAATCTTAGAAATGTGTGAATTATTTCAATATCCATAGTAAATCCTCAATCTCTAGTTATGGGTACAGTTAATGACTTTAAATTAGTACTTCCATTCATGATATATTCAAGGTATATTTAGAGCAATGGTTCATAAATTTATGGAGACTGAAAACACGAGGGCTTGTCACCACCCCATCCCAGAAAAAATGTATACATGCTTATACATACATTCAAAAAATAAAGCTTAATATAGGAGTTAATATAATAGTTTAAATATAAATCCATCTCCATCCATCACTGGTAGATAAAACACCACTGACTCTCAGTGTGCAACACAAACAATTATAGTACTTCTTTTTCCAATACTGTAGGTTCCCCGAATTTGACCCTGATGCAAACTTACAGGACTTGTTTAGTTTCATGCCGCCTGAGTTCCCTTGTGTTAAGTTTTCCATGGCGGTCCTTCGATCTATTTCTATTACCTGTTCTTAATCCCTGTTGTTTAGAGGATTTCAGTTGCAACAGACATTTATCCACACAGAGGCACAATCTGTATTCCACTGAAGTGTGTGTATTCCTGTCTTGATCTTTGATGTTAAATGTGACTTTCAGGTCTTAATAAAATTGTTTAAGAGTATCCAAGGGATCGAAAGCTGTCATTATATTATCCTACCTAAGCACAATGATACTAACTCATGGCTGCACAACACATACATACAAATAAATATTGACATTGCAGTGAGGAATACACAACAGCATCAGGCTTTCAACTGCATTGGCCTTCACCCATACTCTGGATAGAAGTATTACGTTAGGTGTTCCCAACCTGGCTTTAACGGATAAGCATTCTTCACTAACTTCTTTGCCTCTGTGATTTATTTTTTCCAGGGTGTTTTCATATTCTGTTGTCTCCATAAGGAACATTCCTGTCTTACCAACTGTAATTTTTTTTGTTTGTTTAATACATCAGCTTTAACATTCCTTCCTCAGAGTCACTTTATCTGAACATGCCCTTTTTCTATCATAGCATGAAATTCACCCCCCCCCAATTTCAAAGAACAGAATAGTATGATGCCTAGAACATTGCATGTGCTCAAGCAACATTCATTGTTGAACATTGAATATGTGACAGACTGACCTAATGAATGAGTGAATGCTATCTTCTAGCATATATTAAAAATATACTTGCTAGATAAGAGGTTGTCCTTCACTTTTGATTTTAGAGATGCTCAAGTCAAAAACTGAAATAATTGATTTTTCACTTGTCTATATATAATTTAGGTACAAGTGCTGTCATATTATACCTAAATTATGATTGTCTATTTTTTAAAGATTTTATTTATTTATTTGAGAGAATGAGAGAGTGAGAGAGTGCATGCATAAACACAGGGGAGGGGCAAAGGGAGAGGGAGAAGCAGACTCTGAGCTGAGCGGGGAGCTTGATAGGAGGCTCCATCCCAGGACCCCAGAGTCATGACCTGTGCTAAGGCAGACACTTAACTGATTGAGCCCCCAAGTACCCCAAGATTGTCTATTTTTTATACAATGTCTTTTTAATATATTTTCTTCATTTAATTTATATTCCTTCCTACAAGAATTTAAGAGTTCAGAACCATGAAGAGTTCCAAGTTGATTTGAACCAACAAAGAACCTGATGTCTGAATTTACCTTTGTGAAATCTAACATCTTACTGTAATCAGTATGTCAAGCTCTGTTGTTCCCTGAGTAGGTCTTATACTATCTAGAACAATTCTTTCAAATAGTTTCATTTTTTAATAAATAAGATAGCTGAAATCCTTCAGTAATTCAAGAGCAGACTCCAAAATTGAGGATCTTTTTCTATAACTCTCTACCTCTTTGAAACTATAGTTCTTATATTGTATCAAAACTGAATTTCCCCATTTTACCTGTATGGTTCATTGGAATTTAAAAGTCAATACCTCCTAATTTTTCAGAAAATGTTAGAATTCACCTTGTGATTTGAGAATAAGTTCCGGGGTAGGACATTTTATATTTTAAAAATTGAAGAGAAGCTGGAGACTCTGCCATGAGCTACTTTTCTTGAGCTATAATCTCTAGAACACTTTTGGTTACATGTACACATCCTTCTAATTTGTCATTTCTTTGTTCTTGGGATCTACATACTTCTAATGGTTAAGCACACCAGCCTCATCCCTTCCTTCATCCTTAAACCTTCCTCTTTCTTGTTCATAAAATATCAAATCCACAAATGAAATTCCTACTATATGATATAATATCTTTGCCATGATATATTACAGATTCTCTGATTCCTTACACCAGAGATTTGGAAACTATGGACTGTGGATCAAATTTAGCCCACCACTTGTTCTTTAAAATAAAGTTTTATTGGATTTCAGCCATGTTTATTTGTTTACATGTTATCTATGGCTGCTTATAGGCTACAACAACAAAGCAGAAACACTTGGCTTGCAAAGCTTAAAATATTTACTCTCTGGCCTTTAACAGAAAAGAGCCTTTACTGACCCCTAATTTGGACACAGGGAAATGTTAAGTGCAGTTTTCAATAACATATTAAAGACAATAAAGTTTCCTGGATATTAGAATTACAAATTACAAAGATTGTGGCTATATGCAGGTAAACTAAAAGTGAATCAGAGTCATAAGAAACAGAATGATGGAGACTGTGGGGCACTGGTAGATTCACACTTAAGAAATACCACTACTACCCAGGCCCATGTCAATTTGCCCTACTGGGTTGTGGACCGTTAGCAACCTAAGTTTTCAAGAGAAGCCAGGAATTTATATTTTTAAAAACACCTTAGTGTATATTTTAGGACTATTTGTGCCCAAAAAGACAAAACTTGAATTTGGCTACAGATCATCATTTGTAATCAGCACTTTAAAAAAATTCAAGTTTTCCCCTATAAATCTAAAATTGAACCATATCATAGCCCTAGAGAGATAGTAGTAAAATATAAATATTTCTGTGAATTGCTCTTAAAATATAATAGAATTTCTGTCACTTAAATTAACATATTTATAAACTAGTAGAAATGTTATTGATCAAGCTTATGAGGGGTTTCTTCAAAATTAAATCTGTAGCAAAAGTTATTTAGAACCAGCAATAATCAAAAAGAAAAAGGTCACATACTATTCCTAATCAATATGGTATGCTCCACACTCCTTATTAGTTCTTAACCCTCAATGTGAATGTTAATGAAATCTAATTAGCCTTGGGTGAACACCTGTCAATATCTATTGAGGCAAAGAGAAAACTGTAACAAATACCTTAATTGTGTCTTCGTGCATCTTGGCTTTTAAAAACTTTTCAGGACAACAAATTTCCCATTTAGAAGGGTATGAATAAGTCAAGAGTTGGGAATTCAGTCAAATTTAATAAAGAGACTCTTTAAACACAGGTGGGAGTGGTTTAGGCTATAAGAGAGAATACAGAGTCCTTAGCCTTAGTTCATTACATCCTCTAGGCCAGTAGAGGCAAAAGAAGGACCAGGTTATAGAATTTGGAGTGAAGTTCTCTGGCCACCTGATGAGGGATATTGGTAGAGACATAACCAACCAACCAACCAGCTACGGCTTACAAGCCAGAGAACAGGGAGGAAAACATCCCGTTCTTCCTCCTCCCTCTGGTTCTTCCCTTTGCTGAACTCACTAGAAGCCTTACCACAAGGCAGCTGGTAAGGACCGTCCTAAAGGTCAGCCTCCGGGGGCACAGATCCGAGTGAAGAAGGTGAGGATTGGCCATTCGGGGACAAAGAGGGGATACTTAACTGGGCAGTCTTCCTCTCTTGTTGGGTGAAGGGTTCTCTCTAACCTTTGAAAATTGTAAATTCTTCTAAAGCTGAAAACATAGTAATGTAGAACATCAATTGGAGGGTTTTCTATAAAGCAATTGAAGTGAATGAGCTGTGAGTGAATGCTTGCGCAGAGAGCATCGAATGTGTCTGTTAATGACTATTATTATATCTTGTTCTATTATGTATCCGGTGAGCTGAGAAGTCAAGTGAGGGTGACAGACACAGTGGAAACTGAAATACCATACCCCTTCCAGCATCCTCTGTGGGGAAGTGTTGAGCAGACAATTGCTATTCTAAATAATCTTGCACGTTTCTTGCTTTTGAAGGAAGGATTTCCATGGAGAATAGCATAAGAAGTTGTGTGGTTATTTATTGGAGCATTTCCCACTGATGAACTCAACTGACTAATTTTGAAGTTCAATTGATGGCTTTAATCAGACCATGTTGTTGCAGGTATTACTATAATCGAGGGAAATAAAGCTCTTCACCATTAATTCTAGTTGTAGGCTAGCCTGATAAGGAAAATAAAGCTGGATGACTTGATGGATATTGCACAATTCTGGAAAACCTTAATTAGTGTTTTGGGGTAAGCAAGCATTTGGCCGCGTTTGGCTTTATCCAAACTTTAGTCAAAAACCCTGGTTTCACCTACACATAACTGCTCCGCATATTTGGCTAAAATTCCCAAAATTGGTTTCAGTAATTAAGTTGAAATTAAAATGGTGGAAAAGGTATAATTTTTCAGCTATTTCTAGGTAAGATTAATAGGAATAATATTTCGGTCTTTTTTCATATGTGCATTAATGCATCCCAGCACATAAATTTATCTAAATGCTTTTTTAGTTCAAAAGCTTTTATACATACATTTGAGAATATTCTTTAAGGAAAATAAACACAAATATCAAGAATTTAGCATGAGTATAAATTTATAATAATAGGTTTTTAAAAGGGCTGAGCTAAAATTGGATATTCTTATTAAAAGATGGATTAAGAACATAAGCTTTAGAGGCACAATATCTAGCTTGATCTCTGATCTGCCACTTATGAGTTCTATGAACTTGTCTCACTTTCCTTATCAGTAAAATAAAGCTGATAATACTGTCTCTCTCCTGAGATTGCTTTTAAGAGCTAAGAATTAATAATTATAAAGTACTTAGAACAGTGCCTGGAATATAAGGAACATTCAGTAAATCGTAGACACTATTACATGTTCACTAAGAAGGGGCAATAACAAAATTATGAAAACATTTGTGAAAACTAGGAACTATAAACTTATTTGAAAAGTACTATAGTGATATGAGTAAACATATGAGAAAGTGTTGCCAAGATGCAGATTTTTTTTCACTAGTAGTTGGTAGAACTCCTCAACTCCATTATGTAGAGGTTTGTAAAAATCATTAGTAAGCTGAATGTTTATTGGTAAACCTTTCCTGGTTTGCTTAATTTGTGAGATTCAAATTTGATGACTATAGGAAATCCTGAGGTTTGAAAAAAAAAAGAAAGAATAACGTAATTCTTTTCTTTAACACTCTAAAAAATAAATTACTTGTCCCAATATTTTAACTTAACAAGATAATTTATATTAATAGATTAAAGAGGAAATAAATTAAATATTAAAGAGTAAATGAGTTTAAATATATATTGGATTATAATGTCCTTTGCCAGAGTTAAGGAAAGGGGATTTCACGGAAATCACTGTCTATCTTTCAAACAACTTGTGGCAAGAACAATATTTATTCTTTCTAAAAAACATTAAAAACTTATATAAGAAAAATTAATAAAAGATTAAAAAGTATCTTTTAAATACTCAGATTCATTGTTAATCTTTATACTCCAAGAAAAATTACAAATAGTTAAGCTATCATATTATTTTGGCAGCAGATATGAAAGAGAGATATTCTTAGAGGTGTGTCCCATGAAATTGCATAAAAATGACCACAACAGGCTAGTTTTCAGAGTCCTTCTTTTCATTAAAAAAAATTCAAGTAGGGGCGCCTGGGTGGCTCAGTGGATTAAGCTGCTGCCTTCGGCTCAGGTGATGATCTCAGTGTCCTGGGATCGAGCCCCGCATCGGGCTCTTTGCTCAGCGGGAGCCTGCTTCTCTCTCTCTCTCTCTCTGCCTGACTCTCCGCCGACTTGTGATCTCTCTCTCTGTCAAATAAATAAATAAAATCTTTAAAAAAAAATCAAGTATTTGTTAAATCAATAAAACAGAGTGAAAACAAATAGGAATAAACCATTACAGCGATTATAAGAAAATAATGATATGTCTTCTGCTATAAAAACACAATCAAGTTAAAGGAATGTTTATATTTACTATTTGTATAATAGTTCTTTAAAGTCTCCCCTTAGATTTTCATAAAGAAACAATTCAAAACATGAAATTTTACACTACTGGCTGTTCTAGCTCTTGAGAGCTGAATGAGCACATACCTCTCTTCCCAAGTTCACGTTGAATGGCATCACCTTGGAAGTTGAAAATAAGCAATGAGGAGAGTATTTATATAACATAAACTGGCTAAAACTATCAATCTGCTTTTTGTTTTGAGAGCTTGTTATATATTTTATCAACATACCACGACATATTCTTTACACTTGAAGATTCTAGTTAAATTCCACTGTGTTTTCATCCATTTTTTTTTTCTAGTTTTTCCTTAATAATTAATGCACCATGGTGATTACTATCAAAGAATATAGAAGCTTTTACTGGTTCATGAGAAAGCTGTTGACATAACCACAGAAAATCCTTTGGGAAAAATAATTTCAGGAATTTTAGAAGGATATATAGTATTACAAGCAGGTTGATCTTTAATGCTATTTTTTTTTTATGTTCAGTTAGCCAGTGTATAGTACATCATCAGTTTTTGATATAGTGTTCAATGATTCATTAGTTATGGATAATACCCAGTGCTCATCACAGCATGTGCCCTCCTTACTACCCATCACCCTCTCACCCCTTCCCTCCCCCTGTAAAAACCTCGGTTTGTTTCCCGGTCCATAGTCTCTCATGGCTCCTCTCCCTCCTTGATTTCTGCTCCTTTGGATTTCCTTCCCTTTCCCTGTAGTCTTCTGTGGTAGGGCTTATGTTCCACATATGCATGAAACCACATGAAAATTCCTTCTCTGGTTGACTTACTTCACTGAGCCTAATCCCCTCCAGTTCTAGATTTTTTCTAAAGTAAAGTAAGTTTGTTTGTTTTATAGAATTCTGCTACTGCACTCCAGGATTTGGTAGTATGTTATCAAACTCAAAAATTTAGAACCTGGAGCTAGTCAAAACTTTATTTGAAGTGTGGTTTGCATTGACCAACTGAGTGACTTTCAGCAACTTTTTTTTTTTTGTCCTTTCTGATATTTTGATTTTTACAATGGATGTGAAGTAACAATATAGAGCTTATGAGGCACTACGGTAATGATGTCCCTAGGGTTTGCCACAATGGCGCTTCAAAATCCTCACTCATCTGTGAATTGATTTGACAGCAGCTATGTAATAGGATATATAGAGTTGTACTGGGCTGGATCAACCTTTACTATACCAACTACAGAAGCCCGCAAATTCCAACTGTTCATCTAGATAGTAAAGTTACTTTACAACTGCTAACCTATAAATTGAGTCTAACATTTGCATTTATATGTGGTGTATCCACTATCGTTCAGATGAATACATTTAGAGGGATGTCTTGATGATTAGATGGGCAGAATCAATAACTCCATGACTTGATTAGGGAGCCGGTAGGGAATAGAGCAAAACATACTTAGATTGGAAAGGACAGACTCTCAGAAAAAAATTCTTTGAGTAAAATCTGTCATCTGTGCCTTGAGCCCATCATGTCTACCTATTTTAAAAGAAACATGATATTTTTTTTCTTAAAAGAGTTAATTCCAAAGAGTTTTACAAAAGATATACAGAAGATAAGAATCACATAGTTAATAGCAAGAAAACTCTTAAGAATTTGGAGAAATAGATCTTTTATACATTTGGGGGATAGCTTTGTGCAGGCCATTTCACCAATCTGGACCTTTGTTTGTCTTCTTCATAATCTCAAAAGTACATTTCCATTCTAAAATTCCAAAGGTATATTTTATGAGGATAATCTGTGAAGTTACTGTTAATTCATTGCATTTGCATAGTATTTTTCAAACGCTTAGTATTTTTCAAACGCTTTTCACGTACATTAGTCAAGGGAAACTGCCCACAAGCCAAAGAGCTCATCAAAGTAATGAAGAAGGAGGAAGATGAGCCAAAGTATCACCCAATGGATCTCGGGGAATGGGAAACAAGTCTTTGACTCCACAAAGGAGACCCAGTAATCCGGGGCAGCTAAATCAAGGGCTATTCCATTACAACTGGTCTCCAGTGAATTTTTAGTCCTTTGATCAACTTTTGAGTCATAAAAACATTGTAACTACCAGTCTAATTTAAACTTCTTAAGCCTTGTGAAATATGTAAGTGTGAAATGTTAAATTTTTATCAGCAGTGTGTAAAGGGATTGCAGTTTTTCTTAATAGGTATAAGCGTGGTGTGTCTTTTGTAGTTAATGACACTAACAATTTCCTGTAGTTTACTATGTAAAAAATAAACCACTCTACTCTTATATCTCCTTTCTTTTATCCATTATCTTCACAGAAGTATGGGAAAATTATCATTATAGATTTTTCATCTCTTTAAGTATTTTTTTTTATTTAATGTAAGTAATATATGAACTCATGCTACTTGTACTAAAAATTTAAAACATCACAGTGAAGGTCAATTCTTTAAAAATGTCTTGATTTCTCACAAAAATTGAAGAATTTCAACCTATGACCTATGAGTCTGGTCTTAGTCTGGATACCACCTTTGGAAAGACATAATCAACAAATGATGTGTGAATATTTACTCAGGGTCACCTGGAGCAGATGAAGTTTCATGAAAAAACAAGCTATGCAAAATAAGTCTCCTGTCATTTTTAAATTATATTAGTAGTCTGGAAGATCTAGAAATTTCTTTAGAAAACTCCCCCCAGCTCCCAGCCCCTTCAAATATCTAGTGTTATCCTTCGGGAAAAAAATGAAGACAGCGGGCTGATAAAGAGAACATTTAATGATACATGAGTATAACCTGAAAGGAAAGAGTGGTGAACTGATCATAACTAAAAGGATTGTTTGCTTCAGGGCTCTTCGCTTGGCCCTTCCCTGTTTGTTAATGGCTGGTGTGATGTCACTGGGGCTGCCGCCATCTCATACACATTAGGTTGAACTGGTGATATGGAAGTATAGTTCCCAGAAGTAGGGGAACGCCAGTCCTTATTTATGACATTCCTATTACAAAATGAGATTCTAATATTTCACTCTGATGCCAAACTCTAGGATGTTTTACTCCACAATATATTTAGAATGTCTTGCCATAGATAGTTGGTTAAAAATGAAAACCATGCTATTTGTGGGAAAGAAAGACATTTAGATTGGAGAATTAGAGATTAAATAGACAAAAACTACCTTACATAAAGAACTTCCATATTGCAGAGTTAAACTATAAAATGTATCTTTCTTGATGGAATAAATTAAAACTGAGTACCGGATAAATAGCTTACTTTTTGTTTAAGATAAGAAAAAATCTTTATAACATTCATAACTGGAATAGCTCCCTTGTTCAGGAATGATTTTCTGAGATTCAGCTGTTTAGAGGATAACTTTTCAGGGTAATAGGTCATAGGATTTGCATGAGTTAATTGAATAATATCCAGGAATTGTGAAACCCTGAGGTTCCTTCCTTCCCCCATCTACCTATGGAGGATATACATTAAGTTTTTATGAAAGGTTGATGAAGTTATTGACATTTAATTATCTTTATTTTAATATTAACACATAAACGTAAGTGAGAAAATTAGAAAAAAAAAAAAGGAGAAAAAAATAGCCCAGTAACACCAATACAACACTTTCTTTTATTTTACTATAATATAAAAAAGCACTTCTTTAGCCTTTTATATTTTATCCATGTTCCCTCTAAGGACACAGTTTTCTTAGGCATCATTTAAAAACTGTGTTATATAAAAAAAAGAAACATTGTCAACTTTTCATCTCTTTGCTGGGAGATCATTTTTTTTCCCCAGTCCCACAATTTAACACTTGGTTATATCCTATTAAAATCCCCTTTCACACTAGAAAACATAGTGTGGCTTTTTAACTTACATCTGGGCAATCCTCCTATCATGCCTACTCTTTCTTTAAAGGCAAATTTTTAAGAAGTCATAAAAAATCTGTAAGATTTTTTTCTAATCTTTGTCTAATGACATCCTATCCTTGAAAGAATTTTTCTTATCTCTTTCAGTCACCAGAGCTTATCTAAAAGATTGTGATTATCCAAATCCTATAGTTCTCACTTTAAAAAATGCAACCCAAATCATAGTTTCCTGGGCATTTTTAAGCTATTAGAGTGCTATTTGTCTTTCTTCTATATCTTGTTCTTGACTATAAAGGCCTAGAAAAACATATAGGGTGATTAGATTCTCCCCTTTTTCTAGCAGACCACATACAGAAGTCAGTGGAGTCTGGTGAACCTACCTGGAGGCATGGAGATCTGGTTCTTAGTTTTAGTAAGGATGCTGGAATAAATCCACTGTTTATAGTGAATATAGAGATTATCATAGCTTAGCAATGAATAGGCCTCAGAGAATCCATACTGATGGGAAATACCATAAAGTCCTCTCTAGTTCAGTAACAGTAACACTAACATCAACAAGGATTGATACAGTTCATTGTAGTTTGTCAAAAGCTCTAAATTACTAAGCTCCAAATTACTCAATAAGTAAACTTATTCTCAAAACCACTCTGATGTAGTGCATAATATATAAACAATTTCTCGACTAACCCCTAAACTGGGGACAAGAGCCTATCAGTGTTCTGCCTCAAGTCACACAGCTGCAAACCTGGGGCAGAAAACCACATGACTTGAGACCAGATCACATTTTCTCTTTATCTTTGATGCCGCCCGAGCCCCCACCATTTGATACTGAGTTTTCCAGCAACTGAACTCCCAGCCCATGCTTGAATTCTTCCGGTTCTTTCTAGTAACCCATCGCCTTACCTCTGGTTAATGCTTTAGGGTACCGATTACACTAAGAGCAAACAAACTATCTGTGGTCTTTTTACCTTTGCTTGCTTTCAATGGGACCGCTTCTAATACTCTGTCATTAAAAAATTTTGTCTATTTATTTATGAAAAGTTTTTTTTTAATCATGATAGTTTTTCTTTAATTTACTAGAAATTCCTTAAAATAATGCATTTTTATGTCTTCTAAAATGATCATATTCTTTTTTCTTAACTTGAAACCATCCTTGTATTTTTGGTGATAAATACTTTTTGCATCAGTTTTCATATATAATTTTTTAAAATTTAATCATTTTAATTATCACCCTGATATTTTCATTTCAAGTTTATGCTAGTTTAATTAGATAAATTGAGAAGTTTTCCATCTGTTCCTTACCCTAGAACAATTTAATTCACATAAAATCATCTGTTTCTTGAAAATTGGAAGTAAGTCACTTGTAGAGATAGTGATTGTTGGGTTAGGCAACATTTTTGTAGTTAAACATTGATGTTTTTCTCAATTTCTTTACTTTTTGTAAGTACAAAAAGTACTTACAACAGTTTTGTGATTTATATCTTTGTTGTCTAAACACGAACTTTATGATGCTAATATTTATAGGGTCTTAAGGATGCTTTCTTAGCATTTGTTCCCTCACCTCTCTTCTAGCATTTGCTTTTGGTGCATCTCATATGCCATGCTCTCACTCTTGATTTAACTGTTGATACTTCGATTTCGTTCCTTTTCTGTAGATTCATTATATTTTCTGCCACCTTCACGTTCCTTCATTGTTTTCTTCAGTCCTCTTTATTGTTGTTTTTGTTAACTTTTGAGTTAAACCTTAAGATGGTTTATTTATGCTTTCCTATAAAATGTCGACATTCAAGACTATGACTGTTTTTCCTAAGTACAACTTTGATAGATTCCCTTTGATAGATACGTGGTATTCTTGCTGTATTTACATTATAATATACATAATTATACCTTTGATATCTTCTTGAATACTATGTTTATTTAGGAGAGTGAATTTTATCCTGGGGTAGTTCTTTTTTGTTGTTTTTTTGTTTGTTTGTTTTTATGATCAAATGAAATGCATCCCTAGAATGTATCCTGTAAGGTTTTATCTTTGTTGGAAGTTTTTGAGGTGGCACTAACTTTAAGAAATTCTTTAAGTTAACAAAATAAAAACTGACTTTCCTGTCTTCCAAGTACTGACTTTGTTCTGCATTCTGTGGTCACCCAGAATGAGTCTGTTCTCCCTTTAAATACTAGGATGCATCATCATTTCTTCATTGTGTCTCATTTCTCCCAAAATATTTGTTTGTTTCTGATAGCCTTTCTCTTATAAATACTACTTAGAATACAACAGCTCTCTTCCCTTTCCAAGCGACAATGTCAGAAAGATTTATTTTCCTTGAAATAAGAGATGATTCCTGTGGACACTTTAAATATGGCAACAATGTGGAATAGTCTTTATAAGTGGTTGTAATCTTAATTAGACTCATAATCATGACAAGAGAGACAGAGACAGAAACTGATTCATATAGCATTGCCTCTCCCTTGTTGGCTCTTTTTCTTTTCTTTCTTTCTTTTTCCTTGAATTAAAAAGCATCTCTTGTGATCAATTAGTGGTTTTGTATGCCAAAAATAGCTTCTGATTCCATGACAGTTAACCTATGTGCCCTAATAAAGTTACCATTTGTCGAATTCTGAACTGTACAGATGGTGCGTTGTAATAGTCCTTGTCATCCCTCCCCACCCAAGATCATTCCTCTGCAAGATCTCTATAACAGGATTTCCTCTCATTCTGAAAAATGGCAAGAAAACTGAGACAGTATGCAAGGCACTTGTGAAATTAAGTCTGGAATTATGCTCACTGGGTCTGAATCTTGTTTCTCCCACTCGTGGCCTAGGTGACCTTTGCAAGTTTTACAAATAAAGCTTCTCATTCATAAACTAGTGGCATCTCTTTCCAGGGTCTTTGGTATGAGTATGAGTAAGTGAGAAGATTCACCAAAGGGCTCAGCCTATCATAGGCACTTCATAATTATTAACAAATGTTTTTGTGGTTCTGTCGTTTTGGGTTCACAGTCAATGATTATTTATACAGCACTTAAATGGATTTGTTAACCTTTCTGATCCCTTGTGATGAGTCTTGACTTATTTTAAACCAGTTATCGAGAGATAAATTTTGATGTTTTTATCGTAAAAAAAAAAAAGGAAATTAATTCAACATTTTTGAAGCCAGCATTTCCCCAGGTACTTAGGGAAAAAAAGATAAATATATATATATATTCACATATATATATGTGTGTATATATACATATATATCTATCATGACTTTCCATCTTACAAAAAACGTTCATTGGGAGAATTATTCTACACAAAGCTATTCACACCTAGTTAGCAAACACTCAAAATGAATTGACACTTTTTGTGTGTTTTCTGTTACTACCTTGTCTATGGCTGCTAGGCCTCCAATATTCCACCTCCTCCCTTGATCATAGTGATGACTACAAAATAAAAATAAAGAGAAAGCTGATGAGTCTGTTCTTCTAACAAAGAGAACATGACAATGTGCTAAGCCCTGAAGACTTTTTAATTAGCCCCAAGGTAAGCAAATTATGTAGTCTGGATGAGTAAATATTGTCAAACAGAAAGCGGATCTATAATTACAACATAGTAATACTCTGGCTGATAAAACACCTTTTTTTCTCAAGTACTTGTAAATTTATCATATAATTTTAACCTCATAAGGACTTTGCCTAATAGGAAGAGACCATCCACATTTTACACACTGATGCTAATGGCTAGTGAGTGGTAACAGAACAACTGGGTATCCTCCAGTGGACAGTGATAGACAGACCCAGGCTTTAAATCCAAATTTTCTTGAGGAAAAAAAACAAAAGAAAGAAACAGTGGATAAAACCACTGATTACTATAGGGGAGACTGACTCATTTTATCCAGCTGTTAAATACCTATGGAGTTAAGACAACCTATGATAATATGTTCTGGGTTGGGAAAAGAAGTTTTTGATTTCTGGCTCTACATATTACTCATTGCCTTATCACATTTCTGCTCAACTTTCATCTATAAAGTGTAAATAAATATTTTATCAACTTGTGAGATAGGATTGCAATGGTCTAATAGAAAATCACTTCCAGATCCTCCAAAATATTATAACCATTTGGAGTTACCTTCTATTTTCAGCTGCAGTCATAATAGGTAAATATGGTTGTGTCTTATATAGTATTTTTTGGCAAGCAACCAAAAGCTGAGATGACCCTCAGTTTTTTTAAATTCAGTGTTTCCCACCACTAGGAATGTGGGAGAGGTAGAAGAGATAATTTGTATTAATCATCTATTTAATTAATTGTAAATTACTGTGTACCTGTTGGTTATAGCAGCTGAGTTAAGTATAAGCATTATTATTGTTATTATTATCATTATTATTATTATTATTATTTTGCTTAATGAACCAACATTTAGAATTCTTGAAATAGGCATGCATTAATTGATGTTTATCTTTCTAGGCAGATGTCACATTATATGCTAGTAGTATAACAGGAACCTTAAATTCTTTCTTAGGTAGCCAAAATTATACACCTGACTGATCCCAATTTAAGATGTTGAAAGTGATATTTTATAAGAACTTGGGATATTTTCTGAAGCTTTCCCATTTATCAAATGGCACTTAAATTATTAGAGATATTTTATTATGGTATCACTCATCAGAATTATTTAATAATGTTTGTTATTAGTTTGAGTACAGGTATAGATCTCTTTGTGCAATAAATTTGAACACAACAAGTTATGACTAGATTAATTCTTTTCAAAATGTCAGATGGTTTAACTATCCAATATTAGATAGATGGGTAACTATCATGTTACTTGACATATTTATACTATAAATCTTCCTGCAAAATGAAGACACATATTTATCTTTCTTTTGAACACAGATTTTTATGTGTAGTGTTTGCTTTAAGGAAGATGTAGCTCTATATTCTCAATTACACCCCAGTCAAAACATTGCATTGGAACCCAGTATTTGGGCTAAGCCCTCTGGATTTTCTAAATGGATCTCTCCCTGTGTTCATCCTCTTTACCTTCTTATTCATAAAGACACTTACCATTTCCCCATGAACCCAGAAATACTGTATTTATAGCCCACCCAATCACAGTAATAAAATAATAATAGTTCTCATCTCATGGCTATTATTATAGCTGACACACAAATCCCATAAATTATCAATTTTAATCATTACACAAGTACTGCATGCAAACCTCACTCCACAACCACAGAGTTTACAAAAATGAAGCTTTCTTTCGTATATCTGATCTAATTACTCTCTTGAAATGAGTTTTATCTTACTGACAATGGAAACAATCTCTACTCACCCTGGAGTGGAAATAATTTACATACTGCCAAGGCCAAGGTTGGGAAGCTGGGATAGTCATTTTGGTGTGGTCATCTCTGTGTGCCAGGATTCAAACTGCCATTTTTCTAGCTGGTTGTCTGACTGTGATCAGTAAAGGCAGCTACTGCATTACCCTTCTTTAAATAACCTAATGGCCTCTTCAGTTCTACTGACTATCCAGCCTTGACCAATGTACTGAGGACACTGTAGACAGGTAAACAAGGATGGAACTTAACTTCTCTTGCCCTCCAATTTTCTGTTCTTCCCAACCCAATGGAGAATCACTATCCACTAGTAAGTGTGAGAAAGAGACTCATTATCTTTAGTTTATTGTTTTTTGTTGTTGCTGTTGTTTTGTTTTTTTTTTTTTCCCTTCTGTCCAGAGTCCCTTGAGTTTCTAGACTATTGAAACTCCAAAGCCTTTTCTTTGCTTTTACTTGAAACATCCCTTCCTTGAGTTAATGAATGTTTAACTCTCTAGCTAGCTAAACTCAGAAAGGATCAAAAGGTCAGGAGGGCAGTGGGAGAAATCAATTAATATTTCAGAGTACTGTTCTTCTTCACTTTCATTATGACTCTCTGGACTTGTAGGAGTGTTTCACATTAACTGTGGTGAGGAATTTTGATTGGGATGTTTGGTCTGGTGTTGGTGCATTAGAATTTTACATGGGATGTTCTCTGAGAAAACATTTCAAGAGTATAGTTTATATAGAATTCTCTCTTATTTTTTACCACTTAAGCAGGCACTTACTAGCATACTCAAAAACTGAAAATATCACTGTATATTCCAAAGCAACATTTAAAACTTAAATGTGATGACATTTGTAATAATTAAATGATTTTTTAAAAGATTTTATTTATTTATTAAACAGAGAGAGAAATCACAAGCAGGCAGAGAGAGAGAAGGGGGAAGCAGGCTCCCTGCTGAGCAGAGAGCCTGATACGGGACTCGATCCCAGGACTCTGAGATCATGACCTGAGCCGAAGGCAGCGGCTTAACCCACTGAGCCACCCAGGTGCTCAGACATTTGTAATAATTAAATCAAACTTTGCTTAGTACCACTAAAGATATTCAACTATACTTTGAACAGGGAATTTGCATGGTTTGGTCTATAGGCAGGTGGTAATCTCCTTTTAAAGGCAGGAGGTGTGTAGTAGGAAAGGGGTAATGTCCAGAGAACAGAGGACCAGAGCTGAGCAGTTAATAAAATAGATGCCCATCTATTGGAAATATTTGCACACCAGAGGGCCTCAGAGGAAATGAGGCTTTGGGTCCATTGAGTCCACAGGAAAAGTCGATGTTTGGCAAAATTGTCACAAATGTTGTAGATATTTGGGGGCATCTGAGGGAGTCCCATATATCAAGGACTGCTGTCATTCTATCCTCATCTGTGTGCTTTTTCTCTCTCGCCCCCCCCCCAACTTTTTTTCTCTTTGAATTCTAGTCTTCTAGTCTCTAACTTTTTTACAGCTCTACTATTTCTTTTCCTACTGATGGTAGCATTAAACTGTATATAGCTTTGGGTCACAGCAAAAGCAGTTCATATTTTTCCATTCAGTCTCCTATGGGAATCTGGTTAAAGGGACAGCAGGCATTATAAAGTGCATGATCCTCGGTTACTTATGAGAGAGTAAGGTGTCTTAGGGTTGAGATTAATATTATCAAAAGTAATATTAATTAATATTAATATCAAAGGTAATATTAATATTGTCAAAGGTAACCATGGAGGCCAGAACAGTGTATACTTATGAATGCTGATAAGGACATATAAAGGAATATTTAAAGGTAATCTTATAGTAACAGTCAGTAAGGGAAATGGACATTTTTATCAAAGCCCAGAGAGTCAGCCTGAAATACACTATCCTCCAGTAATAACATCACAGAAAACACATTGCCTGTGTCGCCTATATAGCCAAGGTCAGCTCTAACAAATAATGCCAAAAATGATCATTAAAGATGCTATTATCCAAATCAGAGTGTGCCTGTTGTACAAGCAGCAGCAGCACTTTTTGTTTTGTTTTTTACTTTCTCAACTTTAGAATTTACATTATTTTTATTAAAATGAGCCTTGCATTAAAAATATATCTAATAACAACATTTATCTCTTAGTCAGTTAATGATGCCCTTGTCCCCTGGCTAAATGCCCTTGGTCCTTTTCCTCACTTAATTGCTAAAAGTAGAAAAAAAAATACAAATAGATTTTTCACTGCATAAAATTATCCTATGTATGCATAATGTTCAAAGACCTTTGCCAGAAACAACATAGCTGTACTGTTATCAATCATGTAAGGCAGTTGTTAAAACTCCAAATCCTTAAATGATTATTCCAATTTAGGCTGACTTAAATCTTCCACAACTTCTTAGCCTACCAGTTGTTTTTTGATTTTTAATCGTCGTGATTTTATTTTTATTTTTTTTAAAGATTTCATTTATTTATTTGACAGAGTTCACAAGTAGGCAGAGAGGCACGCAGAGAGAGAGAGAGAGAGAGGAGGAGGAGGAGGAAGCAGGCTCCCTGCTGAGCATGGAGCCCAATGTGGGACTTGATCCCAGGATCCTGGGATCATGACCTGAGCCGAAGGCAGAGGCTTTAGCCCACTGAGCCACCCAGGCACCCCAGTTTTTTTAATCATCATTGGTAAAGTTGATTTTTAACCATTTCTCATTGCAGTATCATATGAAATCTCCCAACAAAGATAGGTCTCCATATTAAACAAGAGAAAATAATTCTGCTGGAGTTTCTATGATTTCCAAATCTACCTAAATCACCCACCATGCCTGCACTACCACCATTGTGATTGCGAAGTGTGGCAATGATGAAAACAATTACTACGGTGCAAGTGAATCTGAAAATGGCTCTCATTATACCACATTGTATTCAGCCACATAGTATAGAATTTTTGGAATGAGAAAAAATTACTTATCCTGGAAAGAGTTTCACTTTTTTTCCCCCCTTCTACCATTTGAGTTATAATTCAATTTAGCATTAGGAGGGGAAAATGTATATGAGCTACATTTTGTCTTTTTCAACTAATTCATAAAGAAATAAACTAAAATTCCTCCAAATGTGGACATTTAGGTAGCTATAAATAATTCTCAAATATTAATGCTAGTTGAGGAAAGAGATGCATTAGATCCTGAAACTTGCCTTAATTTAATACAGTGGAACTTAATAAACATTTATTTGTCATCTTATTTGTCCAGTAAATCATTCAGCTAAGACTATTTCTAGATACATCTGCAGTAGAAATAATCATTAGGCAGAGTGTATCATACCTCCTCCATGAACCCAGAGCAGCATCAGAAATGCCCGATATGGACTCTGTACCATACTTAATGGAAATTGTTCTTCTCTATTCTCAATTGCTATCATTAGATTGTGAATAACTTGAAGGCAGATACTGTGTTCTGTGTCTTCTTCATCTTTGTGTACCTACACAAACTCAGAGGTACAACAAATATATTTTTTTATTTCTCTCAAATCAAATTAACGTTAAAACCCTTCTATTAGGTTGAGGTGATGTTTAATGTATGGCAATCAGGGTTAATATTATGGATGGCAAGAAGCACTCTTTTTTGAGCTGGGAATATTATTGTCTTAATTATGTCAAAACTTCTCTATGCTTGGACCTATTGCTATAGGTCCCTACCCTATCTTTGTAATAGCCCAAGACTATGTTATAATAGCCGCCATCAAATTAACTTATGCATTTTCTTTCTAGATAAAGTTCAGTGGACACCACACTCTAACTCAATGGAAAGGTATTCCTGATGGGATTTTTAGTCATCATAGGAGTGGAAAGGATATTTTATAGCAAAGCACAATGTTACTGTTCCATTTCATTGAGGCCTACCAATAGCAACTCTACTGAAACACATAAAGTAGAAGACATAGATCAGCACACTAGAAATCAGGGGACCCGGATTTTATCTACCACCTGTTCCACCTGTTTGAGCAGTGTTCTCACACCAACAAATGAGGCTCCATGACTCGTGTATTGGGTCTTGGGTCTCTCTTTAAATCCTTTTCTGACATACTATCTTTCAGAATCTTGATGAAACTATTTCCTACTAGATACACTGTGAACCTGTTTTACGCTGTGTGTATATTATACACTGTGGCATATTAGGGTTTCCCAAATTTTATGTATATTTGGTTCATCCTAAAATATCATTATTTGAGAGTTGTAAGTTGTTAAAAGTGCAAATCTTACAGTATTAGAGATGAGGTTCCATTTTGTTCGTATTATAAAAGTGATAACTGATTTGCTGTATATCCATAGACCCCAATCATTTAGCTTATTCATATTTTGAATACATAATAAAGTTTAAGGTAAGAGAAAAGATTTAGGGTTTACAGAAAAAGTATTTAAAAGAAACAGCTTCAGGGTAAAGTAAGATAAAATGCATGTAATGTTAGGATTTGCCAAAATTATATATCCTAGATCTCAAACTAAAATTACTTTTAAAGAATTTGACTTTTTTCAATAGATTAAGTTATTGTGAAAAGATAAGAAAGGACTCCTAAATGGTCTTAGATTTCTCATACTATGTGTTTTATTTATATCAAAAATTGTAGATCAGTATATAGGGGTATATGCGTGTATGTGTGTGAATGCAGGTTTAATTTTAATTTTATGTTAAGCCATTTTCATTTTTTCTTTTCTTTTTGAGAGAGAGAGAGAGAGTGATCATGTACACATAAGTGGGGGAGGGCAGGAGGGAAGGAAAGAATCTCAAGCAGACTCCCACTGAGCACTAAGCCTGACCATGGGCCTCATCTCAGGGGCCTGAGATTATGACCTGAGCTGAAATCAAGAATCAGACGCTTAACCAACTGAGCCACCCAGGTGCCCCTGTTAAGCTATTTTTCAATAAATAACAATTTAGCGTTCTTTGTGGAATTGCTTTGGGGATAAAAAAATGTGATATTTTAATAACTATGCAAGCTGATGGCAGATAGTGTTATTTTGTGAAATGCGTATTTCCTGTTTTGAAGGTCAGCCACAAACTTTCCTAGTATTTGGAGTCCAAAAGTATGTGTATCTATACATACATTCACTTTCATCTTCTCAGAATCTTCTTTTTAATGCTGCAAAGACTTAGAACCACCCTCCCCAAATTAGAGGGAATAAAAAGCCTGTAGAACCAAAGAGAGAGAAAGAAAGAGAAAGACTAATTTCTTTTGATTTTCTCTGTATAAATTCCTTTTCAGGATAAATAGAAAGAAAAGAAAGCATATTAGAGAAGCTGTTTTACTCGGGAGAAAGGTAATTTCCTGGCCAATAGTTAGACCAAGTGTGTATTTTTTCCATTTGATTTCCCTGTTATCACTTCTTTGGACATGATTCAGACACTTATTGATCTAACCTTTCTCTCATGATGTATGGGGTTATTTGTGTTTCGAGAAACCTATTTTGCATGTATGGCATGAATTCATTTTGAAGAATAGTTGAATGTATAGGTGCATTGTCTTTAATGTGAAAATATTTCTAGAAGTTAGGAATCTGTAGTCTTATTTTTATATTAGTGGGAATAGGGAAATCTCAAGCTCCACATATAATACTTTACATTCATATGGAAAATAGATCAGAAATTGCATGCTCAAAGTCATCCTTTAGGGATAAAGATCTAGTGTTCCCTGGGCTACTGAAGGAGCTTCAGGGTACAGAGTGCACAGAACATATAGGATTCTTTTCTGAGCAGAATTTTTAGCACTGAAGCTGAATGCTGGGGAAAGAGGTTAATAATAACGAAGGAACCTTACCGTTCCTGTCAGACTTGAGGAGGAAACGGTGACTCTTCCAGAAAACTCCCTCTGGCTCTAAGTCTGACTTTTCTCAGCAGCCCACATAAAGTCTTAAAACATCTAATGGCATACCCAGTTCCTCACATAAGGCCTCTTAATGAGTTGAGAACTCTCTCCTTTAATATGTGTTACATCCAGTTATAAAAGAGTCTCCAGTAAAATCTGTAACAAGTAACTGAAGACTCCACACTGACTTTACCCAAAAGAGAATATAAGGCCTTATAGGAATAAAACAAAATTATGGGTGCAGAAACCTTCATGTAGCCCGATGAAGGAGCTCAACTGGCAAAACACAACCCCAGTTAAACCCGATTTTTACCCAGTCTCTCCTTGAATTCCTGAAGCCAGACTTGACTGGAGAAAAACACAGGACCTTGCCGGCTTGTAGTGGGCTTTAATGGTGCCTGGCGACCTGCCCACATTCCCCTATTCCATTCGCTCTCCCACGTGCCTCTAAAATTATTTCACAATGTAGCCTTTCTCCTTATCCATTCACTACCTCTTTGTGATAATGCCGTTTTCCATTTTACTAACAAAACAGAAGTCACCAGAAGAGAGCATCCATATAGTCTATAATCAGACCAGCGTTTTGCTCCATGGTTTGCTTTCCTTCTCTATGAGCAGACCTAACATTCACCCCTCTCTCCATGCACTGCTTCATCCCTTCTTGAGTACCTAAAGAATTACTTCGGCAATTGTCCTCTCTTTTTTCTGCATCATCGATATTTTTCTATTTATTTTATTAATAATAATAAACATCCCTACATGTAATTTTCTTTACATTGGCCAATCATTTCCATGATGTTCATTCCTAGAGTTCTTGCCAAAATTGTATACACATTTTAGAAAAATACATCAAAATACATCATTAGCCTGAACTTTTCCCTATAAATCTATTTTTTTTTTTTTTTGTGGGGAGGGATGGTTAATGGTTTAGCCATTCTTTACTTAGAGCATTTAATATTTCACTGTTACAAATAATACCTAAGTGAACACTTATGTTCATAAATCATTATCTCCAACTCTGCTCATTTCCATGGGCTGTATTCCTACATGCTGCATTACTTAGTGAAAGAGAATACACCTATCTCTAGTCCTAAAAGGACTCTTTATATGTCTTAAAAATCATCTTATAAGAAAATAGTAACAATTTATCTTTCTTTCAGAATTATATAATGGTGTCTGTTTTATTTCAACCTTATAAACACTTTGTACAGAAGAAAAAACACATTTTTAAGAAGATACTAAAGATTCAAAAAATCTTTACCCAAATTGGTCAGGAAATGTATCTACATAATTTCAGGTAGAGTTGTGCTATAATGCTTGTTTTGAAATGTGAACTCGTTTCAAGGTAATCGATATATTAAGGAAAAATTTGAGTATGAAGAGTTTGCATTTTCCTATATGTGATTTCATCTGCAAGAGATGATAGGTGAAGAGAGAAAACTGTGCCCTGCTGAAGCAATCCAATCCAGGAATGCAAAACTCAGCAATCTACTAGCTACTTTAGTTCACTATGTGTTCTGAGCCATACCTATCCATA
This sequence comes from Mustela putorius furo, assembly GCF_011764305.1. NCBI lineage: Eukaryota > Metazoa > Chordata > Mammalia > Carnivora > Mustelidae > Mustela > Mustela putorius. Next base: position 45,275,797 of record NW_025422010.1, read on the forward strand.
TCTGATACTACAACTTCCTATCTGATTTCATATAACACTCCTTCTATCACTTTATTATAGCATGGTAATTTTTTGATGAGCACATATGTTTCATTATAGCAAAACCGAATATATATATAAATTCAACTTACATCCGAGATTACATCTACACTAGTGTTACTTGTGTTTGTTAATAGCCTATAAGTACTATTATGTTTTGGAAACTTTCTGAATCACTGGTGAAGACACTGGGTGAATTTTGTATTCAGTATGGGTCCCTAGCCTCCTCTCTGCTCCTTAATTGTGCGTGGAGAAGGAAAACTTGAGACAGCAGAAATTGAAATGGAAAAGGAAGTGTTCAGAGCATTTGGTGTAAGCAATATTAGAACTGAATATCTCTGTTTGAAAAATATGCTTTATAGTCTGGGAGATGAGTTCTCTTAAGCATTGCTTCCCATCTTGGGTACAACTGAGTCCTTCAGCTGTTTGGAAAGATAAAGATTAGTCCAAACTTGAATGCATTTTCAAGGTAGCAAGGGCATGAGTATTTTTCAATCAGGGTCCATATCAATCCTTCAAGACTCAGCAAATGAATTATTTTTACTAGTTTTAAATAAAGCTGACATTCTATTTAGGCAGAGTCAATGATTGGGGGAGAGGTATCAGAAAAGACCCTTTGCTCAAAGAAGCATTGCCAACTCAATCAATGATGCCTAAATAGTTCCTGCTACAGTTAGAGATTCACTTCAAATGCAGCCATCCCCGGATTTGATTTCTTTGCATTCCCATTTAGATTCAGGCACAAATGACATCAACCCCACCTAGGAAAATTTGGAAAATAAGGGAACTGACATTGAATTGAAGAAAAAACCCAGAGGGAGTCCATTGGAAATAAGCATGAATACAGCGAAACAACATGTATCACCCACTTAACCAGCAGACCTTGATCTGTCCTTTAATATAGCACTACATCTGCATGAAGTTGCCAGAAAAACCTGAAACCTGAGAAGACTTTGTTTTTGTTTGTTTGTTTGTTTTATGGTCATGAACAGTATTTACACAGGCTTGTTCTGTTATTACCTTTCATCACTGCCCCTCTTCTTTTAATGTTTTTTTAAATTTATTTGACATACAGAGGTCACAAGTAGGCAGAGAGAGAGGAAGGAAAGCAGGCTCCCCACTGAGCAGAGATCCCGATGTGGGGCTCCATCCCAGAACCCTGAGATCATGACCTGAGCCAAAAGCAGAGGCTTTAACCCACTGAGCCACCCAAGTGCCCCTTCCCCTCTTCTCTTAAGGGTCTTTATCACATGCCTTGAGCTGAAGATTATAGGAAGGTGTTACTTAAAAGGCTAAGCTCCTAAAATTTGCCAACTCAGAGCGACTAAACCATGCTGATATAGAAAGTACAAAGAAGGAACACCTGGGTGGTTCAGCTGGTTGAACATCTGACCACTGATTTCAGTTCAGATCATGATCTCAGGGGCATGAGATCAAGCTCCCATGTCAGGCTCAGCACTCAGCAGAGAGTCAGCTTGAGGGATTCTCTCTCTCCCTCTCCCTCTGCTCCTCCCTCCAGCTCACACTCTAAATAAATAAATAAATAAATAAATAGGAAGTACAAAGGATAGGTAGCAACAAATAACCTCTGATAAAATAAGTAACCTCTGATAAAATAAAAGACTACATGGTGCTATTTGAACACATGACCTTTGACGTCAAGAAGACTGGGGCCTCATCCCACCTCTTTGCGTATGGGTTCACAATATGGAGGAATTCACTTAACCATCATGAGCCTCACTTTCTTCTTCTGTAAATTAGAACTCATGAGAACACTTAGAAGGATTTTTTTTAAAGATTAAATAAGAGAAGTTATGTGAAAATATTCTATAATGTTCAGCACTTGGAAAGGGTGAGAAGAGGAATCTACCTAAGAATAAGAAGAAATAAAGGAAGGGGCACCTGGGTGGCTCAGTGATTTAAGCCTCTGCCTTCTGCTCAGGTCATGATCTCAGGATCTTGGGATCAAGCCCTGTATCAGGCTCTCTGCTCAGCAGGGAGCCTTTTTCCCCCTCTTTCTCTCTGTCTGACTCTCTGCCTACTTATAATCTCTGTCAAATAAATAAAATAAAGAAGAAACAAAAGGAAAAAAACATTGTCAGAGTCCCACATCTGGAAACAGATCTACCTCCACAGATGGCCAGGTGATATAATCTTAAAGTAATAACAAATAAATTTGAGCCCATTATCAACATTTAGTGCTATTATTTTTTGATTCATGCTTGCGCTTATTTATGTGTCAACAAGTATTTGAGTGACTATTTATAAGGTACTAAGCTACTTTGCAAGAGATAAAACAAAGTAATAGAAAGACCCTGTTCTCCATATTCTCATTTGTAAGGCTAGAAGTTGGGACAGGAGATCTGTTCTCTTTAATTTTTGCTATTTTAAGATTCTGATTATTACTGATTTTAATTATATAATAATTCCTATTGTCTTATCTTGACTGGCAATAACAAAATACCATGGAGTGGGTGATTTAAATAACATATTTATTTCTTGTAGTTTTAGAGGCTGAGAATTTCAAGATCAAGATGTCAATAGATTTAGTTCTTAGTTCTGCCTTATCGATGATCACCATCTTTCAATGTATTCATATGACATTTTTTGTTTGGGGAGGGGTTGGAGGGAGATCTGCCTGTCTTCCTCTTCTTATAAAGTTGCTAAACCCATCATGACAGCCCCATCCTCAAGACTTAATCTAAATCAAATTACCTTCAAAGTTTCTATCTTTAAATATCATCACTTTGGAGGTTAGGCCTTCTAACATATGAATTTGGGAGGGGGACAAAAATACTCAGCCCATAACACCTATGTACTAGGGCAGAAGCTTTATAGGATTTTCTCTTACCCTAAAAATAATCTCTATTACATAGCTATTAGTATGCTTATTTTACAGATAGAAGCTGAGACTCAAGAGAGGTGAATTAATTGACCCAAAATCCCATAGCCATTGAGTTGCAGTGACAGAATTCTGACTGATGGTTGCCTGGGTGATTATTCAACTTGGGCTCTTTCAACCATCCAAAACTGTGCCGTTCAATACTATTAAAGTAAGATTTACAAAGCATCATTTGGAGGAGATGTTGACAGAGGTCAGCCAATTGGTTGAGGTGAGACTATCCTTTGAATCCGTAGAAACACATTTTTAAAAAATCTAAACGTATAGAGAAGGACACTTTGTGTTAGAAAATATGACATTTCTGAAGATACAGTTGTTTCTCACCCAATCGGCTGTCACATAAGGGGAAGAAAAAATATCTTCAAGAAATGTTGAAGTCAATAAAACAGAGAACTTTGTAAGTGATCCATTCCATCTGCATGGTGCCATTAGTCTTAGAGGCTTTTGGATAGATTTATTATAGAATGTCTATGTCTGTAGCTTCCAGAAATGTGGGATTTTTTTTTTTCCTTCCAAAGTCCATTGGTTAAACTTTACATTTATACTTTCTCTGGTATACCATATTTTAACATTCAGGTTTCTGGATGATACCAAGACTGCAGTTCTAAGGAATTAACTTATAAATTTTGTTCTCAGACATGTGCTCTCCAGTTACTATTTTTTCATGAAAATTGGAATATTTAATCAAATTCTGCCACTTTTTATAGTTTCAAAAAGTGGGAATTACAAAGCTCCATGTTTGAATTTTCTGTGTTACTTAGTCTTGATCATGAATCAAGAATATTGGCCAGATAAAGATCTATTCTGTGCTTTCCTAGCCATTATATTCTTAGAAGGAATGGAGACAATATTTGGTTCATATTTGTTATTTTTGCTTGTTGAGGGGCAGGCTTATACCAAGTCCATATTGTGTTAGAGACTGGAAACAGCTTTCTAATCCTACTTATGCCCATGCCACAGTATAGGCTCTCCCTGCTGTGTTCCCTTAGGTCTCACCTCCACATTTTCCTATCTTAACCATGGATTTTCAATAGTGCTGCCTTCTCTTATTTGGTGGGAGCTGAGAGAATGTGATCCTCATCATGAGAGACATAAAAATCGTCAAATCCTGTGGATCCCTTTTTTTTTTTTATGGTCTAGTGTACCTACTCCTCTTCTGTTATAGCAATGATCACAGCATGTGGATTTTAAAATTATGTTCCTCCTCTTCCCCATTGGACCATCCATTACTTGAGGGCATATCTATGGTCCTTGCTTCATCAGTTCCTAACACAATTCCTAACATGTAGGTGCTCCAGGAACATTTTCTAAAGTAAGTTAAATTGGATTGTCAAAGTGATGGCAATAACAGTAGAGACAGCAAAAAGCAGATATTACTGAGATGGAATGGCAAAGCTTGACAGTGATTAAATGCAGGATATCAAAGAAAGAAAAAAATCAAGGGTAAAAAAATATAGATAAGTTGAATGACAGAGGTAAAACACTACAATGGATTTAATAAGATAAAATAGCTACAGTTTATTTAACAGTTACTATGTTCTAGACACTCTGCTAAGTGGCTTTCCATATATTATCTCATTAAATATCAATAAAAAATGAGTTTTGCTAATGAGGAATTTAATCAAAATGCTAAGTAAGTGGTAAGGCCAGAATTTGAATGAAACCCTTGGTCTCTGTATTCCATGAAACCAGTTTCCCAAAGTGTGATCTAAGAACTCAGCAAATCAAAAATCATATAGTAGTTAAAAAGTATTCCTGAATTCTGCAAACATGCCACTATTAATGTCAAGAAGCTCAGGAATGTGCGTGTTTAAAAGCACACCAAGCAACTCTTAAGCCAGCTGAAGTTTGATAAATATTGTCTTTAATTCAATTTAGTAAACTTTTATGAAGCTGCTGTAATATTGTAGATCTTGGCCTAGACTCTGCAGATATAGAGAGAAACAACATAATCGTTTCTTTAGTTTAGTAGCTCCCAGAGGAGCTACTAGACTAGAAAGAAAGAAAGAGGAAAAGAAAGGAAAGGGAGAGAGAATGAAAGAGAGAAAGGAAGGGGGTAGAGGGGAGGGAGGAAGAGGAGGAGAAGGAGGAGGAGACATGAAAACACTTTTTAATAAATGCTTGGGTGGCTATGGGAGCACCTGATAGGAGAACTAGTAATGCTGGCCAGTGGTACGTTTGAAGTGACAGACACAGAGTTGAAAACAGCAACCAGTTAGTTGTAAACATAGGACTCATGAGATAAACCATAATTAAATATGGTGCTCATCCATTTCGTGATGAAGGTGGAAAGGTTCAGAAAGTGAGAATGCCCAGGAAAAGATTTTAAAAAGAAGAGGAAAATGTCTTTGGAGACTATTCTCATCTGACATTTTCTTCTTTAAAGCATAGTTCCTTGAGTAAGCAAGTCAGTTATTGGCATAGCCAATGAAATTGCCCTTTTGAATGGCCTAGAAACTTCAGAACAGTTTGTGAGTTTTCCTTGACAAAGGAGAATTTTGAAAGTGATTTGCCTAACTTACGTTTGAAGCTGATTCAAGAAGAGTATGCTCTACCACTGAAGGCCAGAGTCGCGTTTCAGATAGTTTGTTCCCAAATCTTGTGCATGAATCATTTCATGATTCTAATTTAACTCTATATTAGATGATTTTGTACAACCAAATTCTAGTAAACAATCATTGTGCGGATAACGAAGATTCTACCCCTGCTACTCTTCGGTATTACCCCCAGCTACTCACTATTTAATGATGTCATTTAACGCCTCCATCTTTATGCAGCAACTGTGTCTGGGATTGCCTAGCTGAGGGCAGGACAAGCTTGAAGTGAAACAACAAATTCTGATTCTGAACAAATAGGTCATAGTACTGACAGCTTCAAAGACATTTTGCAAAGAGCTCAGTATTATTGTTCCTGCCTATTCATTTTAAGACATATTGAAGAATTAATAAAAAGGAATTGCTTTTGAAAACAAAAAAAAAATAAACTATATGTAGATGTAACAACAAGTTAGATTGTTGGGAATCCTTTCAGAGACAACAGGAAGTAAAATCGCTGGGAAACAAGAATTTTAAAAACACGGCAGAGGAGAATTTTGGAGTTGATATCATCTGCCTTCCATGTTTGCTTCGTGTATAAGGCAAAGCAAAATAGTCTTTATCTAGTTGGGGGAAAAAAGAGGAAATGAGCATTTGTCCTGGCTAGGAATCGTGAAATGATTGTATAGGCCATTGAAATACTTTGATAATTTACTTGATACATATTTTTAAAAATTATTTTAATCCCACTGTGGCTAACATACAGTGTTACATTAGTTTCAGGTATGCAGTATAGCAGTCCAACAATTCTACGTTATTCAGTGCTCATCAAGATAATTGTTCTCTTAATTCTGTTTACCTGTTTCACCCATCCCCCACCCGCATCTCCTCTGGTAACCATCAGTTTGTTCTCTATAGTTAAGATTCTGTTTTTTGGTTTGTCTTTTGTTTTTCTTCATTCGTTTTATTTTTTAAATTCTACATATAAGTGAAATCATGCGATCTTTTCCTCTGACTTATTTCACTTCACACACACACACACATCACATCTTTATCCATTCATCTATCGATGGACACTTGAGCTGTTTCCATGATTTGACTAGTATAAATAATATTACAATAACATTGTTATTTATTATAAAGCATTTCCATTGTTACTTATTATAAAACATTTCCTCGAGCCTTTCTTTCCAACCATTTCCCCATGAGCTTTTGTATGTAACAAGGTTTCACTATGAGATACAAAAAGGTAAGAACACAGCATTTCTTGGCCTTACATTTTGGCTCTTGTGTTTAGTGAGTATAGGGGAGGCAATGAAGAAGTGCTCCCTTGATATCTGAAGAGTATTATTTACAGAAGAGGATATTTAGGGTAACAAATTGTTACCCTGGCACTGACAGCCAGATCCCAGGTGATAAAGTTAGTCAAATATTCCTTAACATACACATACACATATGTGCTCACATATATATGTGTATTTGTTTATGATGTGCAGGGTAACTTGCATAAAGTGTTAAGAACCAGGGCAGGTTTCAAAGATTACAAGTCTTAGCAGTCAACAAAAATTCCTAGATCCCTTTTGATATAAAGTTCTGTTCAATATATAGTAGATTTTGCTGTTTTTATTCTAATGCATGCCTTTATCATTTGCCCTTAATACATTGTATTTTAATATTTGATACCAGTTCTTCCCAACTGAGATGAATTTTATGAACTCTGAGTTTTAATATATATCTTAGCATTGTGAATTTCACACAAACTTTATAAGCATTTCTTCTTGGTTTTTAAATATCAGGCAAAATGCTCAAAAAGGATGTTTGCATTTACTATTCAAGAAGCCATTCAGGGGGCACCTGGGTGGCTCAGTGGATTAAAGCCTCTGCCTTCGGCTCAGGTCATGATCCCAGGGTCTGGGATCAGGCCCCGCATCGGGCTCTCTGCTCAGCGGGGAGCCTACTTCCTCCTCTCTCTCTGCCTGCTTCTCTGCCTACTTGTGATCTCTGTCTGTCAAATAAATAAATAAATAATAAAATCTTAAAAAAAAAAAAAAGAAGAAGAAGAAGCCATTTAGTTTATACAGGTTGTCTGTGTGGTAAGATTTTATGAATCTTAAAACATACACACACACACACACACACACACACACACACATTTTTTTCCATGGTTCCTGATACCCACACTTATAAAGCAGTGAAATTACCATGGGGTTTTGTCTTATCTGTAGGGAGGTAGCTATATCTCTGGAGGCCAAAATGCAGGAATGAAAAAGGCAGATAGAGTCTCAAAATCAAGGGTGGAAGGGCTCCTTTACCAAGTAATCTTAAAAGTAAGCCATTCTTAAGTGTTAATATGAAAAGAATACTGTCTTTTTGCAGCAAGGCATTGAACTAATTACCCTTGACCTGCCTTTGAGTCACTTTCTGTGATTTTTATGAGATGCTTAGGTCCGTATTTATTGTTTGAAGCAATGCATTAATGCTAGCCAAATATTATTTTAGTGGCGGAATAAAAAGCAAGCTGACAACTTTATTTCCCCCATTATTTCTTTGCTGCATCACTCTGGATAAACTGTTCATGCTGATTAACATTGGACTAGTCATATATACTCTTGGACTCACAAAATTTTGAAGTAGAGAGAAAAGCTTGGAGATAATTTAATTTCTTTGTTTTAGCAGCAGAGAATGTTCTCATGCAGCTTTCAGTTAACACAGAAGCTCAGTATTCATGGTTGGTCAACAAGGTGTTCTTTTCCTTGAAGGGATTACAGATTTGGAGAGTAACATCACAACCATACCCTCCCTAGTAACAACTGAAGGAATTCCGAAGAATTTGAAAATAGGGATTCCATTTAATCTTCTAAGTTTTCAGACTAAGAAACAGAAGTCAAGAAAAATTCTGTTAATTGCTCCTTGTCCTTATCGTCCTACAATAGAACCAGAGTCAGGAACCAGCGTTCTAAATGTTCTTGCTATCATACAGTGGTTTTCGCAAGTCATCCTGTAAATAGTCTCCCTTCAGTAAATTTGAGGTAGAAAACCTTACATGGCTCTTTCCTCTATATAATTTCCCTTGAGAGTTGGTGTATTCTTGTCACTGGCAACAAGTTCCTCTAAAGTTTTTCTAAGCCCCAGTGGAGAAGTAGGATTTAAAAAAAAAAAAAGAGGATAAATGTGTTTATCATATTATCATATGTACCATTTATGCAAGCTCTTAGAATTTCCAGTGAGTTCTACTATTTAAAACTATGGTGGTAAGTCCTTCCAGAAAGAAGATCAATTTTCAGTTATTTTTTTAATCATTAGAATATTTTAGCAAGGGAAGAAGATATATCCATATATCTATGACTACTGTAATGTCTTAGAATATTTGCTTCCAGAGTCTTTTAAACGAAATGTTTTGGGAAAAAAAAAAAACTACTGTATAAATTTTGTGAAAATAATCCATCTGAATTAAAAATCTTCCCATGTCTTAGTATCCCATACCTCCTTCTATGTACATGAGTAGTTGAATGGTTAGGTAGAAATACATTTATGACAGTGTCTTGCAGCTGTAAGGACTGTTTTTTGACTTTGTAAATTCATGTTTTATTTAAGGGCAGAGCAGATTAAATTCCTACCATGAAGGCAAGAATGCCTCCACAGCAGATTAGCATTCTCCCTCATCGCTCATTCCCCACGTCTCGATTTTGGTAGTTACAAAGTTGGGTGTCTCCTGTTCAGGATATAACAATTGAATTCTCTTTAGTAATCTTATTTTCATTCTGTTTACTTTATTTCTGTATAGAGATATTGTCAATATATCTTCACTATATCATCAATATATAGAGATGCTGTCAATATATCTTCTGTATAGAGATATTGTCAATATATCATCACATTCTTCAGGATGTCTAACTTTTTATCTTGATGATACTTTAATTGCCTGGATTTTGTTGTCAGACTTACTTTAGAAAGTGTTATTTTTTTTTTTAAAGAAAGAAAGCAACAAGGAAACAAAGAGCAAGCTATATTTTCTGAGTATTTTCATAATTGAGAAAGTAGCTTTGCGTAGAAAGACTCATGTATAATATTCCTTAGTAATATTGCTTTATTGTCTTCCGACATTGGATATTACTATTTGGGCATCTGATTCCCTCTTACCTCATGCAGATTGTTTTGATTTTGATTTTTCTTTCCAGATGTTCAGATAATTCTTTATCTTCCAGATTTAGTAGCCCAAATGAGGTATGTGTCACTAACGGGAGTTATGTGTTCAATTTCCTAGGAACATGGTATAGTCTTTGATTCTGAAGTCTCTGATTTATTTTTCAGGGAAAATTTCCTATTATTTTAATCTTTGAATATATCTATTCTTTTCCATTTGTGGGCTTGATGAATCAGAATTTCAATTATTTTTTTTTTAAAGATTTATTTATTTGACAGAGAGAAATCACAAGTAGACAGAGAGGAAGCCAGAGAGAGAGAGAGAGAGGGAAGCAGGCTCCCTGCTGAGCAGAGAGCCCGATGTGGGACTCGATCCCAGGACCCTGAGATCATGACCTGAGCCGAAGGCAGCGGCTTAATCCACTGAGCCACCCAGGCGCCCCAGAATTTCAATTATCTTAAAACTGGATCATTTCTGTTTGTCCTCTTTTCTATACAAACTTTGTTTTATTTTAGTTGTTGGCTTGTATCATCTATGTTCACTGTGATTATGTTGGTAATATGGTATTTAGTGTTTTTTTTCTTTTTTTATGTTACTTGAACTTTCTAATTTACATATTGTCTCTCTATGATCTTGTTTTAGTCCTTGATTTATTTCTTAGATCCACTATTTCTCCTTCTCTTTCATTCTGTTATTTTATTATCTAGTCTTTGACCTCTAGTTATATTGAATTTATTTTCATATTAAAAAATCCATTGTGTAAAGCAACTTGAACAATTTCCGTTCCTACCCTTATATTTTCTTCTGGACTGAGTGCTTTAGTGTCCTCTCTCCCTTCCTTCAACCACCTTTCTCTTTGTCTCTGTCTCGGTGTCTTTCTTTCTCTCATTATTGTTGACTGTAGTATATTTCCATATTTCTCAAATATGTCTTTTATCTTGCTCATGTGTGGGTGGATCTGTCTAGACACTTTTTGCTCTAATACAATAAAAGTGACTTGGAGACTAATTTATCACCCTGCCTTAGACCCTTTGGGCTCTAGTTTAAAGGCTGGAGATTTCAGGTTTTGTGCCCTTTTTAAGGGCAACCAACCAACAGGAATGGTTGAGGAATGAGTACAGTAGAAGCAACTTACTGTGTCCACTGGTGCTGCTCCTCTGCCCTTCTAGAGTGCAGGCACTGATCATCAGGTTTCTGGTCAAGTCTCTAGTTCAGTGTTAGCCCAGAAGCTCTCCCCTTAGTTGTCCCCATCTCCTGTAGGTCTCTTCAGCAGCCCTCCAGCTTCTCCTCTCTCAGAGAAGGAGAAACATAAGGCTATATCCATAGGTTTTGCATTGATTCAGATTTGGAAGGATTACTGAGAATTCTTAGGCTTTCCCCCAAACTTCAGGGCCATTTCTGGGGTTTAATGACAGAAAAGGAATTCAATCCTAATCTGCCTTTCTGTTCTACTCCCAAAATGTTTCAATTTTTTTTTTTTTCCCATTGACTGTGCTTTCTTTTCTTAATTTGTTGTTGATTTTATGTTCCTGTGTGTACGTACTGGGACTGAAGTTTATTTCGTTAGGTATTGAGGGAGAGAAATTACTTGTGTCTTAGAATCTATCATTTTCTTAGTAAAATGTGCTAAAAGATTACCTGACTGAATATCTACTACTATTAAGAAACTTGAAAAATAATTTTTCTACCGCAATTTATTGTAAATCTTCAAAGGACATTTGAAAACACACAGAAATAGTTCTCATGCGTGGCAGAAACATTTTTTCCTAGACTTTACAACATTCACATCTTTTGCTGTCAAATACCAAGAAGACATTCTAGAAAACATTTAACTGAGGGAAAAATGATAACTCTCAAATACCTGTCAGTACGCAATGATAGAAATTGGATAACTTATTTTATAGATGCATTATTTTTATCATCATACAACATGCATGACTTACTATTTTTATCTTTTTTTAACCTGCTTTCATTTCCTTCATAGCTAAAATTGAAAACTGGCAAAGAAAGATGTTAATAAACTATATATGTGTGGATGTATTATTTCATGTGTTTATGTATATACATGGCCTTTTAAACATAAGC